>NC_067248.2:107720777-112720777 GCF_019359855.2 Lolium perenne
TCACATCAAGTCATAATCAGAAACCAAAGTCCGGTTCCCATGTTCTCCAATTCAAAACGCGTACATAAATATTTCAAAGTGTGTGAAATAATGTTGAGATTTTTGAATTAGAGGGTTGTTAAGCTATTAGATATATATGGAGTCGAAATTTGGTAGCATACATAAGTATCCTCTGTTCACAACTCACTCCGTATTGCGAAGCAGGAATGTACTAAAGGCAAGTACAACACACAAAAGGGGAGAAGCCACTGTTCCGTTCATTTGCACCTCAATATGCAAAGCGATGAATGAACTGTGACCGGTTGACAAGCTTCTAGACCAAGATGTAGAAAGATGGAAATCAACTGGATCGAGAGAAAATATCATTCGTTGTCAAGCTTTAATGCACTAGCCAACGCGATCAAAAGTCCGAACTGATGGAAAGGGCTAGGCAATCCACTTTATCGCCATCGCAACAAAAAGTCCAAAGCGTGATTTAAAAGAGCTGAGACCTGGGAGAAGAGAAGAGAAGGTTTGTGAAAGCGATGACTCGCACTTGAGACTATGGGCTCTGATACCACGTCAAGCTTCATCCACGAGCCAACAGTGAACCAAGAAGTCGTGGAACTCGATGGAAAGGAGCTAGGCAATCCACTTATAATATTAACAATCAGCAGGGTTCCGAGTTCAAGAAAAATCCACATCACAACAAGGAAACGACCACCAAGATCATAGCAATTGCAGATAAATGCACCTACGAAATATGCTCAGACTAAGGAACCATTTTACAAGACAAAAGGTAATGACCTCACACTTGTCCCCGTTCATCTCCAATTATCTAAGCGAGATGATACTCCTTCTTACTACTTACCAGCATTCCTAACCTGCTCCAGTAGGGCCTCCTTGTCTTGTCTATCGTTCTAAAATTCGTGTTAACTTCTAGTCTTAGTATGGCAGCTGATGCAGCTCATTCTACTTGGAGTTGCTCCTTTAGAACTTGAGCATGCAAAGCTACTTTGACTGTGGACATGGACTTGCACTTCAAATAGATCCGGCCATTCGTAAGAAAGTGTTTTTGGCAATGCCTTTCTTTTTTTATTGCCATAGAAAATGCCTTCACACATTCTTCATCCAGGTTTTTTCCAGATCCGTTTTTACCGGTTTTTGCCATCTCTAATTTCCCATATCTTCCTGCAAAAAATTCAGTTACGTACACATGTGCTTAAACATGATAGTTACTACGAGAGAAACTTCTTTGATAGTAGATTTATCATGTGTATGACTCTACTTTTTATTCCTACTGAGTTTGGCATGTCTGATTCACATCACATGAATTTTAATAAACATATATAATATCTATATTGACATGTACTTTACTACTCCTATAAGTTGGGATGTGAGTCGTGTCACAAAATTTCAATCTTTGAGAAGACTTACAAGAACACTCTGTGCGACTTCTCCAATCACTTCAAGTTTGACGTTCCTTTCCGGCATGCTTCAAAAAATCTCTGGCGCAGAGTCATCTCTTTGTTTGGTTCCCTTTTACTTGCATTATGTAACATCTGCATTTTAGTGCACTACCATTTATAAATCGAATAACGTGGATTTGAAATGGAGGATCATAATATAAGCTGTACACTAGGTGTATATACTACTTGCATGATCTTTTACTAAAAATATTTCTAAATAGCAGTATAAAACAACATGTCCTTACTTTTTGCCGAATGTAGCCTATAAGGATTACGAGATCCCGTACGGCTAGGTAAAGAAGTTAAGTTTACACAGCGGTTTTCTGATTATCTGTTTAGCCAAATGATCTGCACAAAGAGGGAGACTAGTGAGACACTCTTGCTATAAATAAGAATCCAAGATGTGATCTATGGTCTCAGATCTTTACAAATCATACCACATATTCTTTGGATCAGAACCCAAGTGCTTCACAAGATCTCCCCCACGTTTTGTCAGGTCATTTGCTTAAAAGGAGATATAGTTGGAACACTCCCGATAATCTTTCAGGTGAAGTATTTCTTCTTTAGCCTCACAAGTGCGATCTTTTGGCATGACAGTCTGAGAATAGACTGTTGAGAACATGCTTTACTTCCTCTTGGTCCTCTGCTCGAACTCGAACCTGTAACTCGTTCACAACAATATAAAACCGTTGGTGTGATACTACATAGATCCAACAACAAGCTAGAAGGAACGGGACGTGCCAATGTGGTAAATACTATTATGAGTAACATTACCAAGAGAAAGATGACTTACGTGTAACCTGTGCACTAATTTTTCAAAATGCGCAGAGGTGTCTACGTGCTCTTTCCATGTTGGGAAGATAGGAATTTCATTCCTGACGAAAATTCCTACATCCGATGCTAATTTACAAGATTCTTAGGTCCGGTGGCCTTCTGCCACCTACGATAGATGAAAGGCGAAATCTTGATTCCATCCCAGCAAGCTTAGCTACGAACATTTTCCCTACTGTTGGGCCCCTCGTTTTTCTTGATCGTGGTGCAACTACAAAGTTAAGCATTACATCAAGCTATCAAGGTAGGTATAACGGAGAATGAAACTATAAGCATTATATATATATCTCTATAAAGTATAACTTTATAACGGAGAATTAAACTATAAGCATTGGAAAATGTACCTTCTACGGTGTGGGGCTCATCCTCAGGGGAGTTGTCTATGGCAGGACTCATATGTGTCAGTGGGAGATCATCAACAGTTTGTTGATGTTGTGCTACTTGATGTTTGGCCAGTTGTGGTTGTGTCATTTGGGGACTGGTACGATGTGTCCTTGGGCGGTATTTCCTACCACAGCCTGGCTGATCCCAATTGTGGTGAGAAGTTGCCGTGGAAACTTGTTCTGCTGCCAATTGTTGTTGAGAAGTTCTTTGTGGAAACTATGGTTCTGCCAATTGTGGGTGAGAAGTTCTTGTGGAAACCGGATTCTGCTGCCGATTGTCGCTCAGTTATTTGGATTGGTAGCAGTGGCTGATTCAACCGCTTGGGGTGTTCACCACGTTTTTTTATTTCAGTACTCTTAGAATTTTCGTTATTTTCTTCAACTGGTGCCATGAATCGCTGAGACTGTCTAGTAGCAGAAGCAGGTTTCTTTTTTGGTTGCCGCTGTTCTATCACCGATTCAGGTACTTTGTTGAATGGTCTTCCTCTCATTGGTGGTTCTGAAATTCTTACTTGAAGCTGCAGATTCCTAGCACACATAAACGATATTTCAGTCTACAGAAGTCCCATATATGATGATATGCAAATGGAATAGAATGAAGAAACGATAAAGGATGACGTGCATGCTTTGAAACATATATATGATGCATTAAGGAGACCTAGAGGTGGCATGTGAACATGTTTGGTGGGATTCGGGATACAAGTATACAACACATGGAAGTTGCAAAACAGATATCTCAAAGTAAAAACACGAAATCACCTGGTGGGGTTGAGGAGAATGGTCGGACAAGGCATCTTCCTGAGTCGAAGCTCTCCAAGAAGCTCGCATGATCAAATTGTGAATCATAACATTGTTCTTTCTCTTTGGGAAGGGGAAAGGGTTCTTCTCCGATTTTGTTCAGGTTTGCACTAGAGGCAATAGCGTTACACATGTTTGTGCCCACACGGCTTGCATATCTTATACATAGATTCCGTATCCGTTTCTCTTTTAATTCAATCTTCTGTATTGCAATAATATCTAGCATGCATTACAAAAAAAATGCTAATGAGATGGCGGTGCAAGTAAGCAAAAAAATACTTTTCGAAATCACATGCATAACGAATGCGGCCATATCAACCTTCTTGGAAGTCGGCGCGTGTACGCTTTGGTTTCCTGCCGTCGACCATGGAAGCGCCCATCTCTCCAGTCCGGTGGACGGAAGGAGTCGGGGATTAAGATACGAGAACCCGGCGATGGTGACTGTCGCTGACAAGGCGGCGGTGGAAGTCGGCTACGGAGGAGCTTTCGTATGGTACGATGGTCGTCGGTGGGGGTGGGGAGGTGGAAGCTACTCCGGCTTGCTAAAAAGCAAGGGAGACGGCGGAACGTCGTCGGTCACTCTGATGGCCGATGAGAAGGCAGTAGTGCTTTGGTGTGGGAGTGGGACGGTGGGCCGGCGCCGGCGTGTGAGATGATCCGGTGGGTCATGCTGGGTGGCAGCGTGAGAGAGAGATGCGGGGTTCGGCGCCGCCGGTGATAGGTCTGAATTGAGCGGTCCGGGGGGATAAGATCGACACTGTACTTATTTCACATCGCTTTGAATTTTGGAAGCGGGGGGGGGGGGGGGATTTCGGCGGGAATTTTGGGGCAGAGTTGAAATTATTACTGGTTGCTGGAAAACTGTGGAACCCTAGCCTACGAAATCCCAAGTCTGAAGCTGAGGGCCCTTTTGCTGTGGCTTTTTGGCTTTTGGATTTTGGAAGCCAAAAGAATATAATATTTGTTTTTGGCTTCCAAAATCCAAAAGCCAAAAAGGCAAAAAAAAAAAAGGCACAACAAAAGGGCCCTGAGTATGTTCGGGTTCAAGGGGATATGCTTGTTGGTTCTTGGGTGCATATGATCTCTTTATTTCGAAATTCATCTTCTATACATTTTGAAATGTCAAAAAAGAATAAAACGAAAAATGCATGTGTACTTCTTCGCTTGCTTTATACACATAAAATATTTCAATGGAAAAATCGAATAGTAATTTGGGCTATGTAAAAAAGAGTTACTCCGTAAAAAAATTGTGCTAACCATAAGGCTTTTTATGAGACATGTTTTCTCTCTTTTTTTACATCGACCATGAAAAAAACTTGTTTTTTTTACATCAACCATGAAAAATACTTTTTTTACATCGACCATGAAAAATACTAGGAATTTGCTAAGAGCATCCACAACGTGTAGCCAAAAGTGGTTCCATATTTGATTTTTGGCTTTTTGAACTAGTTCCATACATTGTAGAGGTAGTTCCAAAACCGAGAAAAGCAGAGGGAGCCGGAGCAAATAGGTGCTCCGATGCCAAATTTCACTTTTGGCATTTGGAACTAGTTCCCTACATTGTGAGAGTAGTTCCATATTGGCTTTATGAGTTGTTTTAGCTTGATGGCGGGACCCACGTTATAAATATTTGGAACCACTACATTGTGGAGCTATTGCTATATTTCACACCAAAGCCAAATTCACCATCGTATCAGATTTGGCAATAGCAACATTGTGGATAGCCTAAAGTTATATTTTCCATCTTGTACACAATTAAAAATATCTTTAAAACAAACAAATCTCTATGTCTAGGTGTACCATCTCTACTAGTACTAGTATATATACACGTGCCTTGCACGTGAGGGCTCTTTTTTTTAGTGAAACAACTTCGACGCAATAAGAATTCGATCTTTTTTAACAAAGGAGGGGGCCCAAGGGCTTGGATACCATTAAGTGCAACGAGAGGGGTACATATTACAGTTGCGATCAATAGTCACTTGGGTTGAAAGCCAATGCAAGCCCGCCTACATGATAGCAGGATTTTGTGAAGCTTTTAACTTAATTGGTCAAACATGCGAAGCATGTGCCATTTACTTGTACAACTTTATCGGAAAAAAAATACTTGTACAAGCTAGTTCCCCTAAGTACTACCAGCACATAAGTAAACAAAAGAACCAGGGACATCATCAACTGAAAAAAACAATCTATTCATATAGAGGCTCTTGCATCACCCTTTGAAAAACATCTACTCGCAAAGATGAGTGCAGAAGTTTCTGCTCGTGCTTTCACCTGTTCCAAGATCGTCCAGTTGATCTCATGGACATCTGCATCAGCCAAAGCGGTAACCAAGTTGCCAGCCACTAGCTTCTGCAGATCAGCAACAGCATGTAGGCCATCTTGAATTGTAGAATTCCATCCTCGGTTCATTTCTTTGTTCCGCCAAGTGGCCACATCCAAGTCCTTTTGAAGACGCCTAATCTTAGCTTCCCAGTGCCACATCCTTCTGTTTGTTCCTACAAACGTTTGCATCTTTGGAACTCTGGACATCATTGCTACAATGCTGCTTGGCGAGGACATGAGCGATCACTTGCTTCTGCGCGATTTGCCATTCATAAAATCAATCTGCAGATTAAAAGGAAATATGTTGTTTGATTCATGTCACCACTTTCAGCAACCCTTGAGTTTCTAAAGCTTAAATGGAGTCTAAAACATTGCAATAAAAGGGTGGGTGCATCATTTGGATGCAGAGGCCGGGCGACCCTATTTTCAAGAAAAAATTAGGAAATCTGAAATCTATATCTATATCTCTACCATCTATACCACTCCACTCCTCGTTGACAGTTTGATCTCTTTCGGTACATTAGATTATGTCATGTTTAAAAAACTATTATAAAAATACCTCCTTAATGTTCATCTCAGTAGTATCCATATCTGCTGATCCTAGGCGGCCACTCAAATGATTGCTTGCTAGAACAATAGGACCAAATCCCGCCTCCTTACTACCAATGTCTGCATCAGCTTTGGCGCTCCCTTTGTCTTTGTTAGGAACATGAGTGGCAGTGGCTAGCTGCTGCAAATCAAAGTTCATCAAATCAATCAACAAACAAGACATATGAAATTTGAGCGGTGCGGCTAAATACCTTCTTGGCCAGACTGCCCACGGAATCGTCCTTTTGGCGGCACATCACACGTTTGAAAAATCTCGAAAGCAACGACTTGGGGTGCGGTGATTTTGTCCCATTCCACAGTATGCCGAGCTTGGCTGCAATTATCATATTCTGCAAGATATTTTGCCTCCGAGATTCTTCGTAGGCATTCTCGAGGGGAATATCTAGCAGGCATTACAAAAAAAAAACAGATGCTAATAACAAGCAGTGGAAGCAAGCAATAAACTAGTCTCGGAAATCAAATACGGAGTACATAACAAAAGCTGCCGGACAAAGTGTTCAACCTTGGTCGGCGGGGAGGTGAGCGCGTTGGCCGTTCGGTTTGGTTCGGTGGATCATGGTGGCGCTTTGTGTACCGATCTCGCCGGCCGGTAAGATGAACCAGTGAGTCGGGGAAGCAGATCCGACGAAGCGGACGGAGTGTGGTTGACGGCGTCGCTGAGCTGGCTCCGGTGCGGTGGATGCTCGGCTACGGATGGAGGGCGAGAGGGAGCGAGACGGACTAGGTGCGAGGTAGGGAGAGAGGCCCTTGCTTGTCCGTGGGTGGGGCTGGATATAGGGGAAATGAAAGCGAGGTAGGAAGATAGCATCCTGCTAATTTATGGTGCTGAACTAGAAAATCCCGCCAATATATGGTGCTGAATTGCGGGCGGCTCATAGCTTGTGCACAAATAAAATGGGAAAATCCAAAAAATGTAGTTCAACAAAAAAAAACTCTAGTAGGCAAAGTCGCTAGCTCGCCATGAGAAGATGCACTCCGCCAACAAAATGTCATGACAAGCTAGTTTGCTATGGATCTTGCATTAACCCTGCTCGATAAAATGGTGGGCAAAAAAAGACAAGCTAAATCAAAAATAATGGTGGTAGAAAGATGTAACTCTCAAATGTAAACTCTACTAAACAGGGCCAGCTCAAAAATATGCCTCATATTATTAGTACTTCCTCCGGTCCATATTAACTGCCACTAACATACATCGAGAAACAAAAAAGAGAAATCTGTCATGAATAGTTCCGAATTCAAATCTGAGTTTCTCTGTAGACTATTCCCATCTCGAGTTTCTCTTTTTGTTTCTCGATGTATGTTTCGAATTTTGATCTGAAATTTTTAGGGGTTATCTTAATATGAGCTGTGAACGTGCATGATTTGTTTCAGATTTTTTCGCAATGTTTAAATTTGGATTTAGGCCGCATGTCACCTCGCTACCGCTCGAGAAATGGAGCCCCTCTCCCATTTGGGCTCCATAAAAGCTTTCCTTGTTCAGTGTCAGACTTTGTTGAAGACAACGGCAAGTGCATGTCGAGGGACGAGAGAATAAATTTCGCCCGTGAGCGTCGGCGCGTCTTTGTCTACCCCAAACCCTAAACTCTGTCTTTATGAAGTCAAGCATGCATGAAGAGAAGTGGTTTTTGGTTTCAAACATGGAAATTTCAAAAACCCTCTCAAGAGCTACATTTTGGAGTGACTAATTTTTCATATTCATGATTTAAACTTGTTTAAATGGGCATAAAAATAGGCATAAAATTCAAAATAAATCAAAATAAATGAAAAACCAAGGCACATAGTCTTCCTATGTCATATAGTAAGCATTCAATTAAGTTGATAAACAAGGTCTAGACATATTCGAATCCAGAAAAATCATGTATCTACCCCCTAACCCTAAACTCTGTCTTATGAAGTCAAGCATGAAGAGATGTGGTTTTTGGTTTCAAACATGGAAATTTCGAAAACCCTCCCAAGAGCTTCATTTTGGAGTGACTAAGAAGCATACATGCTTACTTTTTTATATTCATGTTTTAAACTTGTTCAAATCTTGGTCAAACCTAGGATTTGACCAAGATTAAAATGGGCATAAGAATTCAAAAAAAAACAAAGCACATAGTCTGTGTATGTCATATAGTAAGCATTCAAGTTGATAAACAAGGTCTAGACATATTCAAACCAGAAAAATCATGGAAATTTCAAAAACCTCCCACGAGCTTCATTTTGGAGTGACTAAGAAGGATCGATGCAGGTTACGTTTCATATTATTCATGTTTTAAACTTGTTTAAATCTTGGTCCAACCTAGGATTTGACCAAGATTCAACAAATGGGGATAAAAAAATGAAAACCCAATGCACATAGTCTTCTTATGTCATATAATAAGCATACAATTAAGTTGATAAACAAGGTCTAGACATATTCAAACCAAAAAAAACATGTATGTGGCTACCCCTAACCCTAAACTCTGTCTTATGAAGTCAAGCATGAAGAGATGTGGTTTTTGGTTTCAAACATGGAAATTTCAAAAACCCCTTCCAAGAGCTTCATTTTGGAGTGACTAAGAAGCATACATGCTTACCTTTTCATATATATTCATGTTTTAAACTTGTTCAAATCTTGGTCAAACCTAGGATTTGACAAAGATTCAAATGGGCATAAAAATTCAAATAAAATGAATACCAAGGTCTTCTTATGTCATATAGTATGTGCGCATTCACTTAAGTTGATAAACAAGGTCTAGACATATTAAACCTAAAAAATCATGCATGTATCTACCCCTAACCCTAAACTCTGTCTTATAAAGTCAAGCATGCATGGTGAAGATAAGTGGTTTTTGGTTTCAAACATGGAAATTTCAAAAACCCTCCTAATTAAGAGCTTCATTTTGGAGTGACTAAGAAGGATACATGCTTACTTTTACATATTCATGTTTTAAACTTGTTTAAGTCGTGGTCAAACCTAGGATTTGACCAAGATTTAAATGGGCATAAAAATTCAAAAACAAAATCAAAAACCAAAGCAAGTCTTTGCATGTCATATAGTAAGCATTCAAGTTGATAAACAAGGTCTAGACATATTCAAACCAGAAAATCATGTATATATCTACCCCTAACCCTAAACTCTATCTTTATGAAGTCAAGCATGCATGAAGAGAAGTGGTTTTAGGTTTCAAACATGGAAATTTCAAAAACCATCCCAAGAGCTACATTTTGGAGTGACTAAGAAGGATATATAGATGCTTAATTTTGCATATTCATGATTTAAACTTGTTCAAATCTTGGTCAAACCTATAATTTGACCAAGATTCAAATGGGCATTAAAAATAGAAAAATGAAAAACCAAAGCACATAATCTTCTTATGTCATATAGTAAGCATTAAAGTTGATAAACACAAGGTCTAGACATATTCAAACCATACAAATCATGTATCTACCCCTAACCCTAAACTTTGTCTTATGAAGTCAAGCATGAAGAGATGTGGTTTTTGGTTTCAAACATGGAAATTTCAAATACCCTTCCAAGAGCTTCATTTTGGAGTGACTAAGAAGCATACATGCTTACCTTTTCATATTCATGTTTTAAACTTGTTCAAATCTTGGTCAAACCTAGGATTTGACCAAGATTCAAATGGGCATAAAAATTCAAAAAAATGAATACCAAGATCTTCTTATGTCATATAGTATGCGCGCAATCAATTAAGTTGATAAACAAGGTATAGACATATTAAACCTGAAAATCATGTATCTACCCCTAACCCTAAACTCTGTCTTATAAAGTCAAGCATGCATGGTGAAGATAAGTGGTTTTTGGTTTCAAACATGGAAATTTCAAAAACCCTCCTAATTAAGAGCTTCATTTTGGAGTGACTAAGAAGGATACATGCTTACTTTTCATATTCATGTTTTAAACTTGTTTAAATCTTGGTCAAACCTAGGAAAATCATAAATATATCTACCCCTAACCCTAAACTCTGTCCTTTTATGAAGTCAATCATGAAGAGAAGTGGTTTTGGGTTTCCTACATGGAAATTTCAAAAACCTCCCAAAAACTTCATTTTAGAGTGACTAAGAACGATACATGCTTCCCTTTTCATTTTCATGTTTTAAACTTGTTTACATTATCTTGGTCAAATCTAGGATTTGACAAGATTCAAATGGGCATCAAAATAAAAAAATCAGAAAAATGAAAAACCAAAGCACATAGTTTTCTTATGTCATATAGTAAGCATTCAAGTTGATAAACAAGGTTTATACATATTCAAACCAGACAAATCATGTATCTACCCCCTATCGACCCTAAACTCGGTCTTATGAAGTCTAGCATGAGGAGAAGTCGTTTTGGGTTTCAAACGTTTAAGCCAAAAGCCCCATTTCAAATATTTCAAACTTATTCAAATTTGGTTCAAATTTGAAAGACACACAAGTTATAGCACACATAGTGCATACATTCTCACACATCTTGCACTAGATGCTAACCCGACCTATAGTTTGAGGCCATTGGATGAGAGTCGAAAAAAATCTTGGATTAGAAATGGGGTTGTTCGAACCCCGTAGTTGGATTTTTTGAACCTTGATCTGTAGTACTGGGCAAAACCCTAGTTTAACCTATTTAATTATAGATTCGTAGGTCGATTTTTCTACCTTTTTATTATTACTATGCAGCACATGTGTGTTTGCCCGTCGAGTGAAACTCGGAGGAAGAGGGATCACTCGGAAGGAGAGAAGAAGGGAGAGAATTATGGTGTCTCCCCTTTTTCGGGTGATGATGTTGACTTTTGTGCAGGGTTTGTCAGTGAGCAGGAGGTGCGAGCGAGCGAGCGAGCGAGCGAGTCGAGCGAGGCCGAGAATGAGAGAGATTTTTTTTTTTTTTTAGAGGGACGACCGAAGGATCCAGAAGGACCCACAGACTTCCAATACGCATCCTGATGCGTCTTTCTCTTGACAAAGAAAATGGCTGGGAGTTTGCGTACCTATTGCACGTGACTTGTGCTCACTGAAGTGTGGGACCTCACGCATGGGCACCACACGTAAGTGACAGACCTGTTGGTGTAAAAACTCGGTTGATTATTATAGTGCATTAGAACAAAGTTTCCTATGGATTCAAGGGTAGGAAATCCAAGTTAACTCATTTACATGACATTATTTTTTCCATGAAGCAAAGTTAACGCACCTATCAATTGGTACATTTTGGAGTGACTAAGAAGGATCCAGGCTTACTTATTCGTTTTCACGTGTAAAACTTGTCTAAATCTTGGTCAAACAAAATTGGCAGAAAATTCAAAAAAAAAAAAAACAGAAAAATGAAAAACCAAAGCACATAGTCTTCTTATGTCATGTAGTAAGCATTAAAGTTGATAAACAAGGTCTAGACATATTCAAACCATACTAATCATGTATCTACCCGCTAACCCCTAAACTATGTCTTAATTTAAGAAGTCAAGAATGAAGAGAAGTGGTTTTGGGTTTCAAACATGGACATTTCAAAAACCTCCCAAAACTTCATTTTAGGGTGAGTAAGAAGGATACAGGCTTCCCTTTTCATTTTCATGTTCTATACTTGTTTAAATCTTGGTCAAACCTAGGATTTGACCAAGATTCAAATGGGCACAAAAAAATAAAAAAAAGCACATAGTGTTCTTATGTCATATCATAAGCATTCAAGTTGATAAACAAGGTCTAGATATATCCAAATTAACCAGACAAATCATGTATCTACCCCCTATCGTCCCTACTTCGTCTTATGAAGTCAAGCATGAAGAGAAGTGGTTTTGGGTTTCAAACATGGAAATTTCAAAAACCTCCCAAAATTCAGCTTCATTTTAGAGCGACTAAGAAGGATCGATGCTTTTACCTTTTCATTTCCATGTTTTAAACTTATTTAAATCTTAGTCAAACCTAGGATTTGACCAAGATTCAAATGGGCATAAAAATTCAGACAAAAAATCTAAAGAATGAAAAACCAAAGCACATAGCCTTCTTAATTATGTCATATAGTAAACACTCAAGTTGATAAATAAGGTCTAGACATATTCAAACCAGAAAAATCATGTGTATATCTACCCCTAACCCTAAACTCTGTATTATGAAGTCAATCTCTAGGATTTGACCAAGATTCAAATGGGCATAAAATAAAAAAAAACATAAAAATGAAAAACCAAAGCGCACATAGTCTTCTTATATGTCATATAGTAAGCATTAAAGTTGATAAACAAGGTCTGGACATATTCAAACTAGCTAGACAAATCATGTATCTACCCCCTAACCCCTAAACTCTGTCTTATGACGAAGTCAAGCATGAAGATAAGTGGTTTTGGGTTTCAAACATGGAAATTTCAAAAACCTCCCAAAAACTTCATTTTAGGGTGACTAAGAAGGATACAGGCTTCCATTTTTCATTTCCATGTTCTATACTTGTTTAAATCTTGGTCAAACCTAGGATTTGACCAAGATTCAAATGTGCATCAAAATTCCAAAAAAATCGAAAAGGAAAAACCAAAGCACATAGTTTTCTTATGTCACATACATATATATAGTAAGCATTCAAAAAGTTGATAAACAAGGTCTAGACATATTCAAACCGGACAAATCATGTACCCCCTAACCCTAAACTTTGTCTTAATTATATATGAAGTCAAGCATGAAAGCGTAGAAGTGTGGTTTTGGGTTTCAAACATGGAAATTTCAAAAACCTCCCAAAAAGCTTCATTTTAATTAGACTGGCTGGTTAATTAAGAAGGATCCATGATTAATTACCTTTTCATTGTCATGTTTTAAACTTGTTTAAATCTTGGTGAACCTAGGATTTGACCAAGATTCAAATGGGCATAAAAATTCAAGAAAAAATCTTAAGAATGAAAAACCAAAGCACATAGACTTCTTATGTCATATAGTAAGCATTCAAGTTGATAAACATGGTCTAGACATATTCAAACCAGAAAAATCATGTATCTACCCTAACCCTAAACTCTGTCTTATGAAGTCAAGCATGAAAAGAAGTACGGTGGTTTTGGGTTTCAAACATGGTAAATTCAAGAACCTCCCAAAAGCTTCATTTTAGAGTTACTATGAGAAAGATCCAGACTTAATTACCTTATCATTTTCACATGTTAAACTTGTTTAAATCTTGCTCAACAAACCTAGGATTTTACCAAGATTCTCAAATGGGCATAAAAATCAAAAAATGAAATACCAATGCACATAGTCCTCTTATGTCATATAGCTAGTAAGCATTCAAGTTGATAAACAAGGTCTAGACATATTCAAACTAGCTAGACAAATCATGTATCTACCCCTAATTAAAACCCCTAAACTCTGTCTTATGGCGAAGTCAAGCATGAAGATAAGTGGTTTTAGGTTTCAAACATGGAAATTTCAAAAACCTCCCAAAATTCAGCTTCATTTTAGAAGCGACTAAGAAGGATCGATGCTTTTACCTTTTCATTTCCATGTTTTAAACTTATTTAAATCTTGGTCAAACCTAGGATTTGACCAAGATTCAAATGGGCATAAAAATTATTCAGACAAAAAATCTAAAGAATGAAAAACCAAAGCACATAGCCTTCTTAATTATGTCATATAGTAAACACTCAAGTTGATAAACAAGGTCTAGACATATTCAAACCAGAAAAATCATGTGTATATCTACCCCTACCCCTAAACTCTGTCTTATGAAGTCAATCATGAAGAGAATTGGTTTTGGGTTTCAAACATGGAAATTTCAAGTACGTCCCAAAAGCTTCATATATTTTAGAGTGACTAATTAAGAAGGATCTTGGATTACGTTTTCATTTTCATGCTTGAAACTTGTTTAAATCTTGGTTGAACCTAGGATTTGACCAGAATCAAATGTGCATAAAATTCTTAAAAAAATAGAAAAATGAAAAACAAAAAAGCACATGGTCTTCTTATGTCATATAGTAAGCATTCAAGTTGATAAACAAGGTTTAGACATATTCAAACCGGACAAATCATGTATCTACCCCCTAACCCTAAACTCGGTCTTATGAAGTCTAGCATGAGGAGAAGTCGTTTTGGGTTTCAAACGTTTAAGCCAAAAGCCCCATTTCAAATATTTCAAACTTATTCAAATTTGGTTCAAATTTGAAAGACACACAAGTTATAGCACACATAGTGCATACATTCTCACACATCTTGCACTAGATGCTAACCCGGCCTATAGTTTGAGGCCATTGGATGAAGGTCGAAAAAATCTTGGATTAGAAATGGGGTTGTTCGAACCCGTAGTTGGATTTTTTGAACCTTGATCTGTAGTCTTGGGCAAAACCCTAGTTTAACCTATTTAATTATAGATTCGTAGGTCGATTTTTCTACCTTTTTATTATTACTATGCAGCACATGTGTGTTTGCCGTCGAGTGAAACTCGGAGGAAGAGGGATCACTCGGAAGGAGAGAAGAAGGGAGAGAATTATGGTGTCTCCCCTTTTCGGGTGATGATGTTGACTTTTGTGCGGGGTTTGTCGATGAGCGGGGAGGTGCGGCGAGCGAGCGACGAGCGAGTCGAGCGAGGCCGAGAATGAGAGAGATTTTTTTTTTAGAGGACGACCGAAGGATCCGGAAGGACCCACGGACTTCCAATACGCATCTGATGCGTCTTTCTCTTGACAAAGAAAATGGGTAGGGAGTTTGCGTACCTATTGCACGTGACTTGTGCTCAAGCGAAGTGTGGGACCTCACGCATGGGCACCACACGTAAGTGAGACTGTTATTGGTGTAAAAACTCGGTTGATTATTATAGTGCATTAGAACAAAGTTTCCTATGGATTCAAGGGTAGGAAATCCAAGTTAACTCATTTACATGACATTATTTTTTCCATGAAGCAAAGTTAACGCACCTATCAATTGGTACATTTTGGAGTGACTAAGAAGGATCCAGGCTTACTTATTCGTTTTCACGTGTAAAACTTGTCTAAATCTTGGTCAAACAAAATTGGCAGAAAATTCAAAAAAAAAAAAACAGAAAAATGAAAAACCAAAGCACATAGTCTTCTTATGTCATGTAGTAAGCATTAAAGTTGATAAACAAGGTCTAGACATATTCAAACCATACTAATCATGTATCTACCCGCTAACCCCTAAACTATGTCTTAAGAAGTCAAGAATGAAGAGAAGTGGTTTTGGGTTTCAAACATGGACATTTCAAAAACCTCCCAAAACTTCATTTTAGGGTGAGTAAGAAGGATCTGAGCTTCCCTTTTCATTTTCATGTTCTATACTTGTTTAAATCTTGGTCAAACCTAGGATTTGACCAAGATTCAAATGGGCACAAAAAAAATAAAAAAAAGCACATAGTGTTCTTATGTCATATCATAAGCATTCAAGTTGATAAACAAGGTCTAGATATATCCAAATTAACCAGACAAATCATGTATCTACCCCCTATCGTCCCTACTTCGTCTTATGAAGTCAAGCATGAAGAGAAGTGGTTTTGGGTTTCAAACATGGAAATTTCAAAAACCTCCCAAAATTCAGCTTCATTTTAGAGCGACTAAGAAGGATCGATGCTTTTACCTTTTCATTTCCATGTTTTAAACTTATTTAAATCTTGGTCAAACCTAGGATTTGACCAAGATTCAAATGGGCATAAAAATTCAGACAAAAAATCTAAAGAATGAAAAACCAAAGCACATAGCCTTCTTAATTATGTCATATAGTAAACACTCAAGTTGATAAATAAGGTCTAGACATATTCAAACCAGAAAAATCATGTGTATATCTACCCCTAACCCTAAACTCTGTATTATGAAGTCAATCTCTAGGATTTGACCAAGATTCAAATGGGCATAAAATAAAAAAAACATAAAAATGAAAAACCAAAGCGCACATAGTCTTCTTATATGTCATATATATAGTAAGCATTAAAGTTGATAAACAAGGTCTGGACATATTCAAACTAGCTAGACAAATCATGTATCTACCCCCTAACCCCTAAACTCTGTCTTATGACGAAGTCAAGCATGAAGATAAGTGGTTTTGGATTTCAAACATGGAAATTTCAAAAACCTCCCAAAAACTTCATTTTAGGGTGACTAAGAAGGATACAGGCTTCCATTTTCATTTCCATGTTCTATACTTGTTTAAATCTTGGTCAAACCTAGGATTTGACCAAGATTCAAATGTGCATCAAAATTCCAAAAAAAATCAGAAAAATGAAAAACCAAAGCACATAGTTTTCTTATGTCACATACATATATATAGTAAGCATTCAAAAGTTGATAAACAAGGTCTAGACATATTCAAACCAGACAAATCATGTACCCCCTAACCCTAAACTTTGTCTTAATTATATATGAAGTCAAGCATGAAGCAGAGAAGTGTGGTTTTGGGTTTCAAACATGGAAATTTCAAAAACCTCCCAAAAAGCTTCATTTTAATTAGACTGGCTGGTTAATTAAGAAGGATCCATGATTAATTACCTTTTCATTGTCATGTTTTAAACTTGTTTAAATCTTGGTCGAACCTAGGATTTGACCAAGATTCAAATGGGCATAAAAATTCAGAAAAAAATCGAAAGAATGAAAAACCAAAGCATATAGCCTTCTTATGTCATATAGTAAGCATTCAAGTTGATAAACATGGTCTAGACATATTCAAACCAGAAAAATCATGTATCTACCCCTAACCCTAAACTCTGTCTTATGAAGTCAAGCATGAAAAGAAGTACGGTGGTTTTGGGTTTCAAACATGGTAAATTCAAGAACCTCCCAAAAGCTTCATTTTAGAGTTACTAAGAGAAAGATCCAGACTTAATTACCTTATCATTTTCAAATGTTAAACTTGTTTAAATCTTGCTCAACAAACCTAGGATTTTACCAAGATTCTCAAATGGGCATAAAAATCAAAAAATGAAATACCAATGCACATAGTCCTCTTATAAGTCATAAAGTAAGCATTCAAGTTGATAAACAAGGTGTCTAGACATATTCAAACAAGACAAATCATGTATCTACGTACCCCCTATCGACCCTAAACTTCGTCTTATGAAGTCAAGCATGAAGAGAAGTGGTTTTGGGTTTCAAACATGGAAATTTCAAAAACCTCCCAAAATTCAGCTTCATTTTAGAGCGACTAAGAAGGATCGATGCTTACCTTTTCATTTCCATGTTTTAAACTTATTTAAATCTTGGTCAAACCTAGCTAGGATTTGACCAAGATTCAAATGGGCATAAAAATTCAGACAAAAAATCTAAAGAATGAAAAACCAAAGCACATAGCCTTCTTAATTATGTCATATATAGTAAACACTCAAGTTGATAAACAAGCTAGGTCTAGACATATTCAAACCAGAAAAATCATGTGTATATCTACCCCTAACCCTAAACTCTGTCTTATGAAGTCAATCATGAAGAGAATTGGTTTTGGGTTTCAAACATGGAAATTTCAAGTACGTCCCAAAAGCTTCATATATTTTAGAGTGACTAATTAAGAAGGATCTTGGCTTACGTTTTCATTTTCATGCTTGAAACTTGTTTAAATCTTGGTTGAACCTAGGATTTGACCAGAATCAAATGTGCATAAAATTCTTAAAAAAAATAGAAAAATGAAAAACAAAAGCACATGGTCTTCTTATGTCATATAGTAAGCATTCAAGTTGATAAACAAGGTTTAGACATATTCAAACCAGACAAATCATGTATCTACCCCCTAACCCTAAACTCGGTCTTATGAAGTCTAGCATGAGGAGAAGTCGTTTTGGGTTTCAAACGTTTAAGCCAAAAGCCCCATTTCAAATATTTCAAACTTATTCAAATTTGAAAGACACACAAGTTATAGCACACATAGTGCATACATTCTCACACATACTGCACTAGATGCTAACCCGGCCTATAGTTTGAGGCCATTGGATGAGGTCGAAAAAAATCTTGGATTAGAAATGGGGTTGTTCGAACCCCGTAGTTGGATTTTTTGAACCTTGATCTGTAGTACTGGGCAAAGCCCTAGTTTAACCTATTTAATTATAGATTCGTAGGTCGATTTTTCTACCTTTTTATTATTACTATGCAGCACATGTGTGTTTGCCCGTCGAGTGAAACTCGGAGGAAGAGGGATCACTCGGAAGGAGAGAAGAAGGGAGAGAATTATGGTGTCTCCCCTTTTTCGGGTGATGATGTTGACTTTTGTGCAGGGTTTGTCAGTGAGCAGGAGGTGCGAGCGAGCGAGCGAGCGAGCGAGTCGAGCGAGGCCGAGAATGAGAGAGATTTGTTTTTTTTTTTTTTTTTTTGAGAGGGACGACCGAAGGATCCAGAAGGACCCACAGACTTCCAATACGCATCCTGATGCGTCTTCTCTTGACAAAGAAAATGTCTGGGAGTTTGCGTACCTATTGCACGTGACTTGTGCTCACTGAAGTGTGGGACCTCACGCATGGGCACCACACGTAAGTGACAGACCTGTTGGTGTAAAAACTCGGTTGATTATTATAGTGCATTAGAACAAAGTTTCCTATGGATTCAAGGGTAGGAAATCCAAGTTAACTCATTTACATGACATTATTTTTTCCATGAAGCAAAGTTAACGCACCTATCAATTGGTACATTTTGGAGTGACTAAGAAGGATCCAGGCTTACATATTCGTTTTCACGTGTAAAACTTGTCTAAATCTTGGTCAAACAAAATTGGCAGAAAATTCAAAAAAAAAAAACAGAAAAATGAAAAACCAAAGCACATAGTCTTCTTATGTCATGTAGTAAGCATTAAAGTTGATAAACAAGGTCTAGACATATTCAAACCATACTAATCATGTATCTACCCGCTAACCCCTAAACTCTATCTTATGACGAAGTCAAGCATGAAGATTAAGTGGTTTTGGGTTTCAAACATGGAAATTTTGAAAACCTCCCAAAAACTTCATTTTAGGGTGACTAAGAAGGATACAGGCTTCCCTTTTCATTTTCATGTTCTATACTTGTTTAAATCTTGGTCAAACCTAGGATTTGACCATGATTCAAATGTGCATCAAAATTCCAAAAAAATCAGAAAAATGAAAAACCAAAGCAAAGCACATAGTTTTCTTATGTCATATAGTAAGCATTAAAGTTGATAAACAAGGGTCTAGACATATTCAAACAAGAAAAATCATGTATCTACCCCCTAACCCTAAACTTTGTCTTATGTAGTCAAGCATGAAGAGAAGTGGTTTTGGGTTTCAAATATGGAAATTTCAAAAACCTATCAAAAGCTTCATTTTAGAGTGACTAAGAAGGATCCATGCTTGCCTTTTCATTTTCATATTTGAAACTTGTTTAAATCATTGTCAAACCTAGGATTTGACCAAGATTTAAATTGGCATAAAATTAAAAAATCGGAAAAATGAAAAACAAAAGCACATAGTCTTCTTATGTCACATATATATATATAGTAAGCATTCAAAAGTTGATAAACAAGGTCTAGCTAGACATATTCAAATAAGACAAATCATGTATCTACCCCTCTAACCCTAAACTCTGTCTTATGAAGTCAAGCATGAAGAGAAGTGGTTTTAGGTTTCAAACATGGAAATTTCAAAAACCTCCCAAAAACTTCATTTTAGAGTGACTAAGAAGGATACATGCATGTTTACCTTTTCATTTTCATGTTTTAAACTTGTTTAAATCTTGGTCAAACCTAGGATTTGACCAAGATACAAATAGGCACAAAAAATGAAAAACAAAAAGCACATAGTGTTCTTATGTCATATCGTAAGCATTCAAGTTGATAAACAAGGTCTAGATATATCCAAACCAGACAAATCATGTATATATGTACCCCGTGTCGATCTTATGAAGTCTAGCATGAAGAAAAGTCGTTTTGGCCGGGTTTCAAACATGGAAATTTCAAGAACATCCCAAAAGCTTCATTTTAGAGCGACTAAGAAAGGATCCAGGCTTACCTTTCCATTTTCATGATTTAAACTTGTTTAAATCTTGGTCAAATCTTGCTCAAGCATGAAGATAAGTGGTTTTGGGTTTCAAACATGGAAATTTCAAAAACCTCCCGAAAACTTCATTTTAGGGTGACTAAGAAGGATACAGGCTTCCCTTTTCATTTTCATGTTCTATATATACTTGTTTAAATCTTGGTCAAACCTAGGATTTGACCAAGATTCAAATGTGCATCAAAATTCTAAAAAAAAATCAGAAAAATGAAAAACCAAAGCACATAGTCTTCTTATGTCATATAGTAAGCATTAAAGTTGATAAACATGGTCTAGACATATTCAAACCATACAAATCATGTATCTACCCCCTAACCCGTAAACTATGTCTTATGAAGTCAAGCATGAAGAGAAGTGGTTTTGGGTTTCAAACATGGAAATTTCAAAAACTGCCCAAAAACTTCATTTTAGAGTGACTAAGAAGGACACATGCTTCGCTTTTCATTTTCATGTTTTAAACTTGTTTAAATCTTGGTCAAACCTAGGATTTGATGAACATGGTCTAGACATATTCAAACCAGACAAATCATGTATCTACCCCCTATCGACCCTAAACTTCGTCTTATGAAGTCAAGCATGAAGAGAAGTGGTTTTGGGTTTCAAACATGGAAATATATTTCAAAAACCTCCCAAAATTAAAGCTTCATTTTAGAGTGACTAGTTAAGAAGGATCCAGGCTTACCTTTTCATTTTCATGTTTTAAACTTGTTTAAATCTTGTTCAAACCTAGGATTTAACCAATATTCAAATGGGCATAAAATAAAAAATAAATAAAATAAAAAACCAAAGCACATAGTCTTCTTATGTCATATAGTAAGCATTCAAGTTGATAAACAAGGTCTAGACATATTCAAACCAGACAAATCATGTACCCCTAACCCTAAACTTTGTCTTAATTATATATGAAGTCAAGCATGAAGCAGAGAAGTGTGGTTTTGGGTTTCAAACATGGAAATTTCAAAAACCTCCCAAAAAGCTTCATTTTAATTAGACTGGCTGGTTAATTAAGAAGGATCCATGATTAATTACCTTTTCATTGTCATGTTTTAAACTTGTTTAAATCTTGGTCGAACCTAGGATTTGACCAAGATTCAAATGGGCATAAAAATTCAGAAAAAAATCGAAAGAATGAAAAACCAAAGCACATAGCCTTCTTATGTCATATAGTAAGCATTCAAGTTGATAAACATGGTCTAGACATATTCAAACCAGAAAAATCATGTATCTACCCCTAACCCTAAACTTCTGTCTTATGAAGTCAAGCATGAAAAGAAGTACGGTGGTTTTGGGTTTCAAACATGGTAAATTCAAGAACCTCCCAAAAGCTTCATTTTAGAGTTACTAAGAGAAAGATCCAGACTTAATTACCTTATCATTTTCAAATGTTAAACTTGTTTAAATCTTGCTCAACAAACCTAGGATTTTACCAAGATTCTCAAATGGGCATAAAAATCAAAAAATGAAATACCAATGCACATAGTCCTCTTATGTCATATAGCTAGTAAGCATTCAAGTTGATAAACAAGGTCTAGAGACATATTCAAACTAGCTAGACAAATCATGTATCTACCCCCTAATTAAAACCCCTAAACTCTGTCTTATGACGAAGTCAAGCATGAAGATAAGTGGTTTTAGGTTTCAAACATGGAAATTTCAAAAACCTCCCAAAATTCAAACTCTTCATTTTATAGCGAATTAGAAGGATCGATGCTTTTACCTTTTCATTTCCATGTTTTAAACTTATTTAAATCTTGGTCAAACCTAGGATTTGACCAAGATTCAAATGGGCATAAAAATTATTCAGACAAAAAATCTAAAGAATGAAAAACCAAAGCACATAGCCTTCTTAATTATGTCATATAGTAAACACTCAAGTTGATAAACAAGGTCTAGACATATTCAAACCAGAAAAATCATGTGTATATCTACCCCTACCCCTGAACTCTGTCTTATGAAGTCAATCATGAAGAGAATTGGTTTTGGGTTTCAAACATGGAAATTTCAAGTACGTCCCAAAAGCTTCATATATTTTAGAGTGACTAATTAAGAAGGATCTTGGATTACGTTTTCATTTTCATGCTTGAAACTTGTTTAAATCTTGGTTGAACCTAGGATTTGACCAGAATCAAATGTGCATAAAATTCTTAAAAAATAGAAAAATGAAAAACAAAAGCACATGGTCTTCTTATGTCATATAGTAAGCATTCAAGTTGATAAACAAGGTTTAGACATATTCAAACCAGACAAATCATGTATCTACCCCCTAACCCTAAACTCGGTCTTATGAAGTCTAGCATGAGGAGAAGTCGTTTTGGGTTTCAAACGTTTAAGCCAAAAGCCCCATTTCAAATATTTCAAACTTATTCAAATTTGGTTCAAATTTGAAAGACACACAAGTTATAGCACACATAGTGCATACATTCTCACACATACTGCACTAGATGCTAACCCGGCCTATAGTTTGAGGCCATTGGATGAGGTCGAAAAAAATCTTGGATTAGAAATGGGGTTGTTCGAACCCCGTAGTTGGATTTTTTGAACCTTGATCTCGTAGTCTTGGGCAAAACCCTAGTTTAACCTATTTAATTATAGATTCGTAGGTCGATTTTTCTACCTTTTTATTATTACTATGCAGCACATGTGTGTTTGCCCGTCGAGTGAAACTCGGAGGAAGAGGGATCACTCGGAAGGAGAGAAGAAGGGAGAGAATTATGGTGTCTCCCCTTTTTCGGGTGATGATGTTGACTTTTGTGCAGGGTTTGTCAGTGAGCAGGAGGTGCGAGCGAGCGAGCGAGCGAGCGAGCGAGTCGAGCGAGGCCGAGAATGAGAGAGATTTTTTTTTTTTTTTTTAAGAGGGACGACCGAAGGATCCAGAAGGACCCACAGACTTCCAATACGCATCCTGATGCGTCTTTCTCTTGACAAAGAAAATGGCTGGGAGTTTGCGTACCTATTGCACGTGACTTGTGCTCACTGAAGTGTGGGACCTCACGCATGGGCACCACACGTAAGTGACAGACCTGTTGGTGTAAAAACTCGGTTGATTATTATAGTGCATTAGAACAAAGTTTCCTATGGATTCAAGGGTAGGAAATCCAAGTTAACTCATTTACATGACATTATTTTTTCCATGAAGCAAAGTTAACGCACCTATCAATTGGTACATTTTGGAGTGACTAAGAAGGATCCAGGCTTACATATTCGTTTTCACGTGTAAAACTTGTCTAAATCTTGGTCAAACAAAATTGGCAGAAAATTCAAAAAAAAAAAACAGAAAAATGAAAAACCAAAGCACATAGTCTTCTTATGTCATGTAGTAAGCATTAAAGTTGATAAACAAGGTCTAGACATATTCAAACCATACTAATCATGTATCTACCCGCTAACCCCTAAACTCTATCTTATGACGAAGTCAAGCATGAAGATTAAGTGGTTTTGGGTTTCAAACATGGAAATTTCAAAAACCTCCCAAAAAGCTTCATTTTAATTAGACTGGCTGGTTAATTAAGAAGGATCCATGATTAATTACCTTTTCATTGTCATGTTTTAAACTTGTTTAAATCTTGGTCGAACCTAGGATTTGACCAAGATTCAAATGGGCATAAAAATTCAGAAAAAAATCGAAAGAATGAAAAACCAAAGCACATAGCCTTCTTATGTCATATAGTAAGCATTCAAGTTGATAAACATGGTCTAGACATATTCAAACCAGAAAATTCATGTATCTACCCCTAACCCTAAACTCTGTCTTATGAAGTCAAGCATGAAAAGAAGTACGGTGGTTTTGGGTTTCAAACATGGTAAATTCAAGAACCTCCCAAAAGCTTCATTTTAGAGTTACTAAGAGAAAGATCCAGACTTAATTACCTTATCATTTTCAAATGTTAAACTTGTTTAAATCTTGCTCAACAAACCTAGGATTTTACCAAGATTCTCAAATGGGCATAAAAATCAAAAAATGAAATACCAATGCACATAGTCCTCTTATGTCATATAGCTAGTAAGCATTCAAGTTGATAAACAAGGTCTAGAGACATATTCAAACTAGCTAGACAAATCATGTATCTACCCCCTAATTAAAACCCCTAAACTCTGTCTTATGACGAAGTCAAGCATGAAGATAAGTGGTTTTAGGTTTCAAACATGGAAATTTCAAAAACCTCCCAAAATTCAGCTTCATTTTAGAGCGACTAAGAAGGATCGATGCTTTTACCTTTTCATTTCCATGTTTTAAACTTATTTAAATCTTGGTCAAACCTAGGATTTGACCAAGATTCAAATGGGCATAAAAATTATTCGGACAAAAAATCTAAAGAATGAAAAACCAAAGCACATAGCCTTCTTAATTATGTCATATAGTAAACACTCAAGTTGATAAACAAGGTCTAGACATATTCAAACCAGAAAAATCATGTGTATATCTACCCCTACCCCTAAACTCTGTCTTATGAAGTCAATCATGAAGAGAATTGGTTTTGGGTTTCAAACATGGAAATTTCAAGTACGTCCCAAAAGCTTCATATATTTTAGAGTGACTAATTAAGAAGGATCTTGGATTACGTTTTCATTTTCATGCTTGAAACTTGTTTAAATCTTGGTTGAACCTAGGATTTGACCAGAATCAAATGTGCATAAAATTCTTAAAAAAATAGAAAAATGAAAAACAAAAGCACATGGTCTTCTTATGTCATATAGTAAGCATTCAAGTTGATAAACAAGGTTTAGACATATTCAAACCAGACAAACCATGTATCTACCCCCTAACCCTAAACTCGGTCTTATGAAGTCTAGCATGAGGAGAAGTCGTTTTGGGTTTCAAACGTTTAAGCCAAAAGCCCCATTTCAAATATTTCAAACTTATTCAAATTTGGTTCAAATTTGAAAGACACACAAGTTATAGCACACATAGTGCATACATTCTCACACATACTGCACTAGATGCTAACCCGGCCTATAGTTTGAGGCCATTGGATGAGGTCGAAAAAAATCTTGGATTAGAAATGGGGTTGTTCGAACCCCGTAGTTGGATTTTTTGAACCTTGATCTGTAGTACTGGGCAAAACCCTAGTTTAACCTATTTAATTATAGATTCGTAGGTCGATTTTTCTACCTTTTTATTATTACTATGCAGCACATGTGTGTTTCCCCGTCGAGTGAAACTCGGAGGAAGAGGGATCACTCGGAAGGAGAGAAGAAGGGAGAGAATTATGGTGTCTCCCCTTTTTCGGGTGATGATGTTGACTTTTGTGCAGGGTTTGTCAGTGAGCAGGAGGTGCGAGCGAGCGAGCGAGCGAGCGAGTCGAGCGAGGCCGAGAATGAGAGAGATTTTTTTTTTTTTTTTTTAGAGGGACGACCGAAGGATCCAGAAGGACCCACAGACTTCCAATACGCATCCTGATGCGTCTTTCTCTTGACAAAGAAAATGGCTGGGAGTTTGCGTACCTATTGCACGTGACTTGTGCTCACTGAAGTGTGGGACCTCACGCATGGGCACCACACGTAAGTGACAGACTTTGTTGGTGTAAAAACTCGGTTGATTATTATAGTGCATTAGAACAAAGTTTCCTATGGATTCAAGGGTAGGAAATCCAAGTTAACTCATTTACATGACATTATTTTTTCCATGAAGCAAAGTTAACGCACCTATCAATTGGTACATTTTGGAGTGACTAAGAAGGATCCAGGCTTACTTATTCGTTTTCACGTGTAAAACTTGTCTAAATCTTGGTCAAACAAAATTGGCAGAAAATTCAAAAAAAAAACAGAAAAATGAAAAACCAAAGCACATAGTCTTCTTATGTCATGTAGTAAGAATTAAAGTTGATAAACAAGGTCTAGACATATTCAAACCATACTAATCATGTATCTACCCCCTAACCCCTAAACTCTATCTTATGACGAAGTCAAGCATGAAGATTAAGTGGTTTTGGGTTTCAAACATGGAAATTTTGAAAACCTCCCAAAAACTTCATTTTAGGGTGACTAAGAAGGATACATGCTTCCCTTTTCATTTTCATGTTCTATACTTGTTTAAATCTTGGTCAAACCTAGGATTTGACCATGATTCAAATGTGCATCAAAATTCCAAAAAATCAGAAAAATGAAAAACCAAAGCAAAGCACATAGTTTTCTTATGTCATATAGTAAGCATTAAAGTTGATAAACAAGGGTCTAGACATATTCAAACAAGAAAAATCATGTATCTACCCCCTAACCCTAAACTTTGTCTTATGTAGTCAAGCATGAAGAGAAGTGGTTTTGGGTTTCAAATATGGAAATTTCAAAAACCTATCAAAAGCTTCATTTTAGAGTGACTAAGAAGGATCCATGCTTGCCTTTTCATTTTCATATTTGAAACTTGTTTAAATCATTGTCAAACCTAGGATTTGACCAAGATTTAAATTGGCATAAAATTAAAAAATCGGAAAAATGAAAAACAAAAGCACATAGTCTTCTTATGTCACATATATATATATAGTAAGCATTCAAAAGTTGATAAACAAGGTCTAGCTAGACATATTCAAATAAGACAAATCATGTATCTACCCCTCTAACCCTAAACTCTGTCTTATGAAGTCAATCATGAAGAGAAGTGGTTTTAGGTTTCAAACATGGAAATTTCAAAAACCTCCCAAAAACTTCATTTTAGAGTGACTAAGAAGGATACATGTTTACCTTTTCATTTTCATGTTTTAAACTTGTTTAAATCTTGGTCAAACCTAGGATTTGACCAAGATTCAAATAGGCAGCAAAAATGAAAAACAAAAAGCACATAGTGTTCTTATGTCATATCGTAAGCATTCAAGTTGATAAACAAGGTCTAGATATATCCAAACCAGACAAATCATGTATATATGTACCCCGTGTCGATCTTATGAAGTCTAGCATGAAGAAAAGTCGTTTTGGCCGGGTTTCAAACATGGAAATTTCAAGAACATCCCAAAAGCTTCATTTTAGAGCGACTAAGAAGGATCCAGGCTTACCTTTCCATTTTCATGATTTAATAAACTTGTTTAAATCTTGGTCAAATCTTGCTCAAGCATGAAGATAAGTGGTTTTGGGTTTCAAACATGGAAATTTCAAAAACCTCCCGAAAACTTCATTTTAGGGTGACTAAGAAGGATACAGGCTTCCCTTTTCATTTTCATGTTCTATATATACTTGTTTAAATCTTGGTCAAACCTAGGATTTGACCAAGATTCAAATGTGCATCAAAATTCTAAAAAAAAACAGAAAAATGAAAAACCAAAGCACATAGTCTTCTTATGTCATATAGTAAGCATTAAAGTTGATAAACATGGTCTAGACATATTCAAACCATACAAATCATGTATCTACCCCCTAACCCCTAAACTATGTCTTAATTATGAAGTCAAGCATGAAGAGAAGTGGTTTTGGGTTTCAAACATGGAAATTTCAAAAACTGCCCAAAAACTTCATTTTAGAGTGACTAAGAAGGACACATGCTTCGCTTTTCATTTTCATGTTTTAAACTTGTTTAAATCTTGGTCAAACCTAGGATTTGATGAACATGGTCTAGACATATTCAAACCAGACAAATCATGTATCTAACCCCTATCGACCCTAAACTTCGTCTTATGAAGTCAAGCATGAAGAGAAGTGGTTTTGGGTTTCAAACATGGAAATATATTTCAAAAACCTCCCAAAATTAAAGCTTCATTTTAGAGTGACTAGTTAAGAAGGATCCAGGCTTACCTTTTCATTTTCATGTTTTAAACTTGTTTAAATCTTGTTCAAACCTAGGATTTAACCAATATTCAAATGGGCATAAAATAAAAAATAAATAAAATAAAAAACCAAAGCACATAGTCTTCTTATGTCATATAGTAAGCATTCAAGTTGATAAACAAGGTCTAGACATATTCAAACCAGACAAATCATGTACCCCTAACCCTAAACTTTGTCTTAATTATATATGAAGTCAAGCATGAAGCAGAGAAGTGTGGTTTTGGGTTTCAAACATGGAAATTTCAAAAACCTCCCAAAAAGCTTCATTTTAATTAGACTGGCTGGTTAATTAAGAAGGATCCATGATTAGTTACCTTTTCATTGTCATGTTTTAAACTTGTTTAAATCTTGGTCGAACCTAGGATTTGACCAAGATTCAAATGGGCATAAAAATTCAGAAAAAAAATCGAAAGAATGAAAAACCAAAGCACATAGCCTTCTTATGTCATATAGTAGTAAGCATTCAAGTTGATAAACATGGTCTAGACATATTCAAACCAGAAAAATCATGTATCTACCCCTAACCCTAAACTCTGTCTTATGAAGTCAAGCATGAAAAGAAGTACGGTGGTTTTGGGTTTCAAACATGGTAAATTCAAGAACCTCCCAAAAGCTTCATTTTAGAGTTACTAAGAGAAAGATCCAGACTTAATTACCTTATCATTTTCACATGTTAAACTTGTTTAAATCTTGCTCAACAAACCTAGGATTTTACCAAGATTCTCAAATGGGCATAAAAATCAAAAAATGAAATACCAATGCACATAGTCCTCTTATGTCATATAGCTAGTAAGCATTCAAGTTGATAAACAAGGTATAGACATATTCAAAACAGACAAATCCTGTATCTACCCCCTAACCCTAAACTCGGTCTTATGATGCCTAGCATGAAGAGAAGTCGTTTTGGGTTTCAAACGTTTAAGCCAAAAGCCCCATTTCATATATTTCAAATTTGGTTCAAATTTGAAAGACATACAAGTTATAGCACACATAGTGCATACATGTTCACACATTCTGCACTAGATGCTAATTAACCCTATAGTTTGAGGCCATTTGGATGAGGTCGAAAAAAATCTTGGATTAGAAATGGGGTTGTTCGAACCCCGTAGTTGGATTTTTTATGAACTTGATCTGTAGTACTGGGCAAAACCCTAGTTTAACGTATTTAATTATAGATTCGTAGGTTGATTTTTCTACCTTTTTATTATTATTACTATGCAGCACATGTGTGTTTGCCCGTCGAGTGAAACTCGGAGGAAGAGGGATCACTCGGAAGGAGAGAAGAAGGGAGAGCATCATGGTGTCTCCCCTTTTTCGGGTGATGATGTTGACTTTTGTGCAGGGTTTGTCAGTGAGCAGGAGGTGCGAGCGAGCGAGCGAGCGAGCGAGTCGAGCGAGGCCGAGAATGAGAGAGATTTGTTTTTTTTTTTTTTTTTGTGAGAGGGACAACCGAAGGATCCAGAAGGACCCACATACTTCCAATACGCATCCTGATGCGTCTTCTCTTGACAAAGAAAATGGCTGGGAGTTTGCGTACCTATTGCACGTGACTTGTGCTCACTGAAGTGTGGGACCTCACGCATGGGCACCACACGTAAGTGACAGACCTGTTGGTGTAAAAACTCGGTTGATTATTATAGTGCATTAGAACAAAGTTTCCTATGGATTCAAGGGTAGGAAATCCAAGTTAACTCATTTACATGACATTATTTTTTCCATGAAGCAAAGTTAACGCACCTATCAATTGGTACATTTTGGAGTGACTAAGAAGGATCCAGGCTTACATATTCGTTTTCACGTGTAAAACTTGTCTAAATCTTGGTCAAACAAAATTGGCAGAAAATTCAAAAAAAAAAACAGAAAAATGAAAAACCAAAGCACATAGTCTTCTTATGTCATGTAGTAAGCATTAAAGTTGATAAACAAGGTCTAGACATATTCAAACCATACTAATCATGTATCTACCCGCTAACCCCTAAACTCTATCTTATGACGAAGTCAAGCATGAAGATTAAGTGGTTTTGGGTTTCAAACATGGAAATTTTGAAAACCTCCCAAAAACTTCATTTTAGGGTGACTAAGAAGGATACAGGCTTCCCTTTTCATTTTCATGTTCTATACTTGTTTAAATCTTGGTCAAACCTAGGATTTGACCATGATTCAAATGTGCATCAAAATTCCAAAAAAATCAGAAAAATGAAAAACCAAAGCAAAGCACATAGTTTTCTTATGTCATATAGTAAGCATTAAAGTTGATAAACAAGGGTCTAGACATATTCAAACAAGAAAAATCATGTATCTACCCCCTAACCCTAAACTTTGTCTTATGTAGTCAAGCATGAAGAGAAGTGGTTTTGGGTTTCAAATATGGAAATTTCAAAAACCTATCAAAAGCTTCATTTTAGAGTGACTAAGAAGGATCCATGCTTGCCTTTTCATTTTCATATTTGAAACTTGTTTAAATCATTGTCAAACCTAGGATTTGACCAAGATTTAAATTGGCATAAAATTAAAAAATCGGAAAAATGAAAAACAAAAGCACATAGTCTTCTTATGTCACATATATATATAGTAAGCATTCAAAAGTTGATAAACAAGGTCTAGCTAGACATATTCAAATAAGACAAATCATGTATCTACCCCTCTAACCCTAAACTCTGTCTTATGAAGTCAAGCATGAAGAGAAGTGGTTTTAGGTTTCAAACATGGAAATTTCAAAAACCTCCCAAAAACTTCATTTTAGAGTGACTAAGAAGGATACATGTTTCCCTTTTCATTTTCATGTTTTAAACTTGTTTAAATCTTGGTCAAACCTAGGATTTGACCAAGATACAAATAGGCACAAAAAATGAAAAACAAAAAGCACATAGTGTTCTTATGTCATATCGTAAGCATTCAAGTTGATAAACAAGGTCTAGATATATCCAAACCAGACAAATCATGTATATATGTACCCCGTGTCGATCTTATGAAGTCTAGCATGAAGAAAAGTCGTTTTGGCCGGGTTTCAAACATGGAAATTTCAAGAACATCCCAAAAGCTTCATTTTAGAGCGACTAAGAAGGATCCAGGCTTACCTTTCCATTTTCATGATTTAAACTTGACAAATCATGTATCTACCCCCTAATTAAAACCCCTAAACTCTGTCTTATGACGAAGTCAAGCATGAAGATAAGTGGTTTTAGGTTTCAAACATGGAAATTTCAAAAACCTCCCAAAATTCAGCTTCATTTTAGAGCGACTAAGAAGGATCGATGCTTTTACCTTTTCATTTCCATGTTTTAAACTTATTTAAATCTTGGTCAAACCTAGGATTTGACCAAGATTCAAATGGGCATAAAAATTCAGACAAAAAATCTAAAGAATGAAAAACCAAAGCACATAGCCTTCTTAATTATGTCATATAGTAAACACTCAAGTTGATAAATAAGGTCTAGACATATTCAAACCAGAAAAATCATGTGTATATCTACCCCTAACCCTAAACTCTGTATTATGAAGTCAATCTCTAGGATTTGACCAAGATTCAAATGGGCATAAAATAAAAAAAACATAAAAATGAAAAACCAAAGCGCACATAGTCTTCTTATATGTCATATAGTAAGCATTAAAGTTGATAAACAAGGTCTGGACATATTCAAACTAGCTAGACAAATCATGTATCTACCCCCAACCCCTAAACTCTGTCTTATGACGAAGTCAAGCATGAAGATAAGTGGTTTTGGGTTTCAAACATGGAAATTTCAAAAACCTCCCAAAAACTTCATTTTAGGGTGACTAAGAAGGATACAGGCTTCCATTTTCATTTCCATGTTCTATACTTGTTTAAATCTTGGTCAAACCTAGGATTTGACCAAGATTCAAATGTGCATCAAAATTCCAAAAAAAATCAGAAAAATGAAAAACCAAAGCACATAGTTTTCTTATGTCACATACATATATATAGTAAGCATTCAAAAGTTGATAAACAAGGTCTAGACATATTCAAACCAGACAAATCATGTACCCCCTAACCCTAAACTTTGTCTTAATTATATATGAAGTCAAGCATGAAGCAGAGAAGTGTGGTTTTGGGTTTCAAACATGGAAATTTCAAAAACCTCCCAAAAAGCTTCATTTTAATTAGACTGGCTGGTTAATTAAGAAGGATCCATGATTAATTACCTTTTCATTGTCATGTTTTAAACTTGTTTAAATCTTGGTCGAACCTAGGATTTGACCAAGATTCAAATGGGCATAAAAATTCAGAAAAAAATCGAAAGAATGAAAGACCAAAGCACATAGCCTTCTTATGTCATATAGTAAGCATTCAAGTTGATAAACATGGTCTAGACATATTCAAACAAGACAAATCATGTATCTACCCCCTATCGACCCTAAACTTCGTCTTATGAAGTCAAGCATGAAGAGAAGTGGTTTTGGGTTTCAAAAAAGATCCAGACTTAATTACCTTATCATTTTCACATGTTAAACTTGTTTAAATCTTGCTCAACAAACCTAGGATTTTACCAAGATTCTCAAATGGGCATAAAAATCAAAAAATGAAATACCAATGCACATAGTCCTCTTATGTCATATAGCTAGTAAGCATTCAAGTTGATAAACAAGGTCTAGACATATTCAAACAAGACAAATCATGTATCTACCCCCTATCGACCCTAAACTTCGTCTTATGAAGTCAAGCATGAAGAGAAGTGGTTTTGGGTTTCAAAAACATGGAAATTTCAAAAACCTCCCAAAATTCAGCTTCATTTTAGAGCGACTAAGAAGGATCGATGCTTACCTTTTCATTTCCATGTTTTAAACTTGTTTAAATCTTGGTCAAATCTAGGATTTGACCAAGATTCAAATGGGCATAAAATAAAAAAACCGAAAAATGAAAAACCAAAGCGCACATAGTCTTCTTATATGTCATATAGTAAGCATTAAAGTTGATAATCAAGGTCTAGACATATTCAAACTAGCTAGACAAATCATGTATCTACCCCCTAAAACCCCTAAACTCTGTCTTATGACGAAGTCAAGCATGAAGATAAGTGGTTTTAGGTTTCAAACATGCATGGGGTGACTAATTAAGAAGGATACATGCTTCCCTTTTCATTTTCATGTTCTATATATACTTGTTTAAATCTTGGTCAAACCTAGCTAGGATTTGACCAAGATTCAAATGTGCATCAAAATTCCAAAAAATATCAGAAAAATGAAAAACCAAAGCACATAGTTTTCTTATGTCATATAGTAGCATTAAAGTTGATAAACAAGGTCTAGACATATTCAAACAAGAAAAATCATGTATCTCTACTCCCTAACCCTAAACTTTGTCTTATGTAGTCAAGCATGAAGAGAAGTGGTTTTGGGTTTCAAATATGGAAATTTCAAAAACCTACCAAAAGCTTCATTTTAGAGTGACTAAGAATGATCAATGCTTACCTTTTCATTTTCATATTTTAAACTTGTTAAAATCATTGTCAAACCAGGATTTGACCAAGATTTAAATGGGCATAAAATTTAAAAAATCAGAAAAATGAAAAACAAAAGCACATAGTCTTCTTATGTCACATATATATATAGTAAGAGCATTCAAAAGTTGACAAACAAGGTCTATACATATTCAAATAAGACAAATCATGTATCTACCCCTAACCCTAAACTCTGTCTTATGAAGTCAAGCATGAAGAGAAGTGGTTTTTGGTTTCAAACATGGAAATTTCAAAAACCTCCCAAAAGCTTCATTTTAGAGTGACTAAGAAGGATCCAGGCTTACCTTTTCATTTTCATGTTTTAAACTTGTTTAAATCTTGGTCAAACCTAGGATTTGACCAATATTAAAATGGGCATAAAATAAAAAAATAAAAAACCAAAGCACATAGTCTTCTTATGTCATATAGTAAGCATTCAAGTTCATAAACAAGGTCTAGACATATTCAAACCAGACAAATCATGTATCTACCCCTATCGACCCTAAACTTCGTCTTATGAAGTCAAGCATGAAGAGAAGTGGTTTTGGGTTTCAAACATGGAAATTTCAAAAAACCAAAAGCTTCATTTTAGAGCGAGTAAGAAGGATCGATGCTTATCTTTTCATTTTCATGTTTTAAACTTATTTAAATCTTGGTCAAACCTAGGATTTGACCAAGATTCAAATGGGCATAAAAATTCAGACAAAAATCTAATTAAAGAATGAAAAACCAAAGCACGTACATAGCCTTCTTAATTATGTCATATAGTAAACATTCAAGTTGATAAACAAGGTCTAGACATATTCAAACCAGAAAAATCGTGTATCTACCCCTAACCCTAATTAAACTTTGTCTTATGAAGTCAAGCTTGAAGAAAAGTGGTTTTGAGTTTCAAGCATGCATGGAAATTTCGAGAACCTCCCAAAATAAAGCTTCATTTTAGAGTGACTACGAAGGATCCATGCTTACACCTTTTCATTTTCAAGTTTTAAACTTGTTTAAAACCTCGTCAAACCTGGGATTTGACCAAGATTCAAATGGGCATAAAATTCAAAAAAATAGATAAATGAAAAACCATAGCACATAGTCTTCTTATGTCATATAGTAAGCATTCAAGTGGATAAACAAGCTCTAGACATACTGAAACCAGACAAATCATGTATCTACCCCTATCCCTAAACTATGTCTTATGAAGTCTAGCATGAAAAGAAGTGGTTTTGGGTTTCAAACATGGAAATTTCAAAAAACCTCCCAAAAGCTTCATTTTGGATTGACTAAGGAGGATCCAGGCTTACTTTTTCATTTTCATATTTTAAACTTGTTTAAATCTAGGTCAAACCTAGGATTTGACCAAGATTCAAATGGACATAAAAAATCAACGATTTACAACGGCACACAAAATAAACATGAAATTACATCTAAATCCCTAACTTTTACATGGAGGACCCCAGTGAAAGCAAGAAATGCGATCGGGTCTTGAATCTTGATGCGTCTTCTCTTGACAAAGAAGATTGCTGGGAGTTTGCGTACGTACATCACGTCACTTGTGCTCACTGAAGTGTGGGACATGACGCATGCATGGGCAACACACGTAAGTGACATGGATTCAAGGGTAGGGAAGCCAAGAGAAAAAAACGAGAATTTGGACAAAAATAACCCAATCTTGCTAGTATGTCGAAAGTTTGTTTTTCCCAATCTTTTCGACTTTGGGTTATTTCTGTCTATTTTGCCGAAAAACGAGGACGAGAGACTGGAAACGGTGATGCATCTAGCTTCAGAGTACGCCACATTAAGACTTCATGAGCAACACTAGTCTGACGTAAGTACAGTGTATACAGACAAGACAGGGACTAGACATTGCTACCCACGTCCCTCTGCGCCCCTTCAAAGAAATCATACTCCGTACTAGAATCTCGAAACGTAGGAATTAGTCTGACACGATTTCTGATTGTTTAATTCATAGGATTGCAATTTTCAGAATTCATTGACAATACATTTTTATACAAAAACAAAAAATCCTTCATTGTGTAACCGTATGTTACTACTAGTATTTCTTTTGGTTTTCACACGCAATCAAATGTTATTGGATCCAAATACCGTTGTTTCTCAATCCTATATATTTGGAGATGATCATCACTCTCTAATCATACAATTTTCATATTCCCGCACTTTGAAAATCTTGCGAATAATCAAAGCAGCCAAAATCTATGGTGTGTATTGTATATGTTTATGCCATGCTTAGTTTCATCGAATATTGTTTGGTTGCATCGCGGAGAAACCGCGTGAATTTAGATTAATTGTTGCATGTTTGTTTGTGGTGTGACCAACTGCTTTTGCAACGAAACAACCCCCCCACCATGTACGCATTGTTTGGGTCGCATGCATGATGTGTACATAATGTTAAAATAGAAATAATGTAGGAATTGAATATGATTGCATGTTGAATTAATCCTATATGAGAGAAATCACACAAATTTGAATTGCATGTTCTTTGGTTGTAGTGCTACACAAAAAACACGTGAATTAGTATGAATTATCATGTATTCAAGAATCAAAGGAGCCACTGAGATTTGAATCCCACAAAATTTCTATGAATTTTCTTCGAACCAAACAAGCCCAACAAGATTCCAAAGGAATATAATACAACGAATCAAACAACTTCCGTTGTTGGAATATTTCCTTAGGACATCAATCCAATAGAAACTATATGATCCAGTTTCAGCGACAATCTGGTCGGTGTAGGCTCGAGGAGGCCAATTGTATATATATGTTTGGACCCGGTTGTTTGAGTGATCATGCTCGTGACATCCGGCTGAAAGGTAAAATTCGGGCAAGGCCAGCGTGACGCCACAATACTTTTGAAATATTCAAAAGCGCGTAATATTTGTGAAATTTTAATAATAGCTACTACTTATGTGAATTTTTTTCGTTCATACGCTTATTGGGGGGTAGGCTAACCCTAATGGCCTCCTCAAGATCCCTACCTCTACCAAGGTTTCCCGAGTTCATCCACCTCGATGGGTTCCTTGCCACTTTCGACCATGTTGTGGGCATCATTTCGGGTTCCCGTACCACGGCCAGTCCTTTTCAGGAGTCCCGAACCCGATGCCATAATATTTGTTTGAAAAAAATTCAAGACCGCACAATATTTGTTGAAATAAATGAATAAGCATTTTTAAATAGCTAAATAAAAGAAGTAAGAATTTTGAAAAATTTATTTTTTCTAAAACATTAATTGGAGCATTGACATGTTGAACCCACTTGTCGATTTTGCTATCAACATGACTAACTAGCTGATTAGATAACCAAGTGGTGAAATTTGCAACATATTAGACCACCACATGGTGGAAACTGCAAAAAAAATGTCCAAGTGGTGGTTTGTGCAACATATAGAGCAGTAGAGTATATGGTAGTACAAGATGAAGAGGCCTCCAAGATGAATGTGCACTGCCGTGGGCCCGTGGTAATATATCATGATGATGGCAAAGGATCTTTTCTCTGCTGAAACTGTCCAGAGCTGATTTGATGAGACAAAATACAGCTCCACGGCGTGCAAGGAGACGGTATACGATACATTAGCTTCTTCTCGGGTCACACGCCTTCACGCCAGTGCGGTAGTGCAGCGAGAGACCGAGAGAGAGAAGGCACGCCCGTAGTACTCGTATTATTGATTTCAATTCAAATTGTTTTTTTTTTGCACCTTCTCCGTCTTCTTCATCTCCATCTTCTCTGGCGACCCCGCCTACACCAGAGCCCCTGCACCACCGCCGCCATGCCTTTTTCGGATCATCTCGAGCCACTGTTTGATGGTACTAGTAGGAGTTGTTGACTTTTATCCATATCGCTCTACCAGCTGCCGCTGCACTGTCCTCCAATACCTCATACCCAAACGCCGGCGTCCCACTACCACACCCCCACACCCACTTGACCGCATCCTTCCAATGGCGAGATCGATCAATGAGAGTGGCGATTCTTGGGTGTTTCTGATGGCCCCCTTGAAGAAATCGCATCCCGATGCGATGTCATCACCGCCGCGAGCCTCGTCGGTTCATGCAAGTTTTATCATGATTCAGCAACACAAAGTGTAGCTCTGCTGCATCTCAGCCGTTTGGCATGCCCGTGTTCTTCATACTCACCAAACCGAGGTACCGCCCGCGCACAATCCCTTCTACCGCGTCCACAAGTTCAAGCGGGAGGGTGCGCGAAAGGACAAGCAGCATGATGCAAAAGATCGCAAGGGTACCTTGTGCCAAGCGACGCCGGCTGGACGGATCTCTTCCGATGCCGTGATTCCAGATGGTGGTACGGGCATGTGGGCAGGCGCGAATGGAGATTGGATCGCCCTTCTTGGCTTCCCCTGGAATTGGGAGCTTGTCAATGTGTACACTGGTCGCCGGATTCCTCTACCACCAATAAGTGAGTTTAAATCCACCGGATAAACTTGTGTTCGAGTCTAATGATCAACATCTTCAAGCTGCTGAAGATAGCTATTTGCCGAGTTCCAACAGCTGCTTCAAATTATACTAGTTTCTCTGTTCTTGCCATCTTCAACGCGGCAATTGCAGTCCTTCAACGTGCTTCTAGCGAGATGGACAGTTCTTGACAACCAGTTCTTAGCGTACGGCTACTCCGATGCAATCATCCACAAGGGTATTGTATTTGCTGTAACTCAGACAGGCGAAGTTTATGCATGGAATCAACTTTCTTGGGGTAATTTTTCTCATCTCATATGATGTGTTTTCGCTATTACCTGCTAGTTTCAGATTTAGCTTTAGCCTTTTTCTTTTTGTTGTGCAGTTTTCGTGTCATGCACTGTACCTTTCCCCCTCTATATTCAATCAAAATCAGCAGCGATATGCCTTTGAGTCAAAATAAAGTACTCCCTCCGATCCAAATCAAATTGACTCAGCTTTGTCTAGCCGGTGCATCTAGCTAGACAAACTTGAGTCAATTAATTTGTGCATATCTAGCTAGACACATCCGGTTGAGTCAATTAATTTGGATCGGAGGCGGTATTTTAGCTACATCATTATTCATGTATGTAATGAACTAATCAAGTTTTGCTGAACCGACTTCAAGCTGTGCTTTCCTTTGCAAGGTCCTTTGTTGATCAGCACGGCACCTATTCCGCCAGAACTTGATGAACAAGGTCGGTACAATCTTGGCTCCTGGTGGTTAGCACGATCTCCGATGGTTCTAGACTTTTTCTGGTCCATACCTCGGGGCGTTGCGACGGGCGGGATTATCTTGGACTGGTTCGGATTTTACCTGCTGCTGCTACCTGCGAGGGTCGTCATGGTCGCACTATTCGCGGGTATGGTAAGGGTTTACTTGGCTGCGAGGTGTACGGCATGGACACCGGTCGATTGATGCCACCGAGGCCATGGAGGAGGATTATTTCCCTTGGATCATATTCTCTCTTCCTTGGAGTGAACTATCCGATTATCATTCCGATAGAAGACGGGCGAGAACATGACCGTCCAAATATGGCGAGAAGCAACTCTGTTTACACATCGCACCATGCGATAGGCCTTGCATATCCTCCTTCTCCGTAAATTTGCCGCTTCGGTTTGAATTCGAAGATCTGTCTTGTTGGTTTCCAAACCAACATTAGATGGACATGGCGGCGGGTTCCGTTGTGGCTCATCCCAAGCTTCGCCAACGCCGGCAATGGAACCTGCCTTCGCGTCACGGGTCCGAGAAAGAAGGGCTGATGTACTTTATGTAATACTCGTGTTGTAATGCAAGATTTGTATCTGTTGAACTATTTCATTTGCATGTTTATCTCTACCTAGGCTACTCCCTTTCCGTAGTTGTGTTGTACTATCTGTTGAACTATTTCCTTTGCATGTTATCTCTACCTAGGCTACTCCTCCGTAGTTGTTAAATTGATGTAATGCTCCTACAATGCACGCTACCTTTGGGCGTGTGGCCTGTAATGTTATCAAACACCTTTTGTACTCGTTCTAGTAAGCATTTCACACTATAGCTCACATAATTAAAGTACTCCTACAACGTATTAGTTGAAAGATATCTCTCATAAGTAAGTACCCCTCTTTGAGCTTATGCGAAACATAAATGACTATTTTAGAAATATATACTCTCGACACAAGATTATATTAAAAACAATGGTACATAGTTCTATTAGAAAAAGAAAGTGTGAATAGTAGAATGATGGAGAAGTGTTTTTTGAGGTCTGTGCATAGCTAGTGTTCATGGTGCAAAAGCACTTAGACTAGTCACAATGGGAAGTATACTAGTCTATGATACAACACCTTCAATGCATAGTATCATGAATTAGTATCATGCAATGTTGCGAAAAACCAATTATTCATTTCTTTCCAAATAGACTAGCTTTGCGAGGATGACAAAACATTTCTTTATTGCCCTCTCGTATGAATCTCCTCCATACATCACCTCTCATACCGATTGAAAGCCATTCCAAATCGTTGGTTCAAGACCATGAATACCAAGCCAATTTTGTTAGCTAGTTGGACCACCCTCGGATTGAGAACCAACGGTTGAAAGAAAGGTGGGCGCCAACTCATATTTTTTTCTCGAGAGTCCGACACTTGATGTTGATTGCAAAGTTCACAAAGGCCAAAATTTTGACATCCTCTTTGTGCAAGTCTTGCCACCATCCAAACTCGGTTTTGAAGTACCAACCAAGAAAAAAAAAAGCTTGCACTTTGGAGGACCCCATGGACCATGAAAATTTTGAAAAACTTCCAGTAAATCATGCATATTTCGATTTATATTTTGGTGAAGTTTCATTCGATTTGAATCATAGGTTTGTGAGCAAATATATATTTAGTTTAAACTAGTGCTCGAGTACGTAAGAATCTATTTAATCACAAGCTAGTCATCCGAATGGGATGAAATATTCATAGATTTTAAAACAAGGAATCTACATATTACTGGATTTTTTTTCAAAATTTTCTGAATAGTTTTTCTTTTTTAGCTTCGAAATAAGAGATAGTTTGGAACGTTGGATCTCAAATGGATGGTAGATGGTGGGACACAGTCACAATGTATCTTGGAAGCATCAAGTCACTGAAGCTCTGTCCGGTTTCCAAACCAAGCTAGGAAAGGCATTGAAAATGAAGTTCTGCTCTAAAACATTTCTCATTCCATTTTGGTGCTCGCGCGGTTGCATGCTGCCCACGTGTTAAGGTACGTGTCTGTGGCATGTAGAGAACTACGATTATTGGCGAAAAATATATCGAAATGGAAACTGTAAAAAAAAGCCCTCTCTGGTCAACCTGATGTGACGAGACATCACTGCACCAAACGTCGTCGCAAATTTATAGATGGGTGGCGTGCTAGTCTACCAACAGTCAAATCGGCGCCCAGTCGCAGCAGCAGCCTAGAGTACTACCTAGTTTTTGCCCCTTGCATGTCTATCATCTTCTTCTTCACCCCGTTACAAAAAAAAAACTCTTCTTCACCCTCCCAGAATCACGCGCACGCGCAGGATCTCGATCCCCACCACGCCGCATCACTAGTACTACTCCGTATACCTTTCTCTCCTTACCCCGGCCGGCCGCGCGCCGCATCGTTCCTTCCATAGCGCTCGCCCTCTCCTCCGAAAACCCCAAGCGCAGTTGCATCCGCCATCCACCTAAATCCATCTTCACGTGATGGATTATTCTAGGCTTTGCCGGGGCGGCGGGGACGGCCACTTGGAGGCTCTCACCGGCGACAACATCAACCTCATCGCTGCGCATCTGGACGTTACCTACACCGTCCGACTTGCTGCATGTTCCAGGGAGCTCTACGACATGATCAGCAAGGATGAAGGTAAGATGCACCATTGGGATGAACCCTGCCTGCTGATGCCTCCGCCTGCTTATTGGTTCGATGAACACTGGGACGTGGCGAGAACATCTCGTCTGCATGATACCGTGTACGACCTGGTGCCCCTCGACCATCCTCGCCGTTCGCCAAGCCTGCCGTTCATGCACGACAGAAAATGGCTTGGCGCGAACGGTGACTGGATCGCCGCCGCCGCTCATCATGAGTGGTGCCTCGTGAACGTCTACACCGAGCGACATATCCCCCTTCCATCCCTACCTGATTCGAAGATCGATCATAGTAGTTTTTCATATCAACCTGCATACTCTTTTAACTGGGGTACAGCAATTGATTTGTTGAAGATTGTAATCTGCCAAGTGCCCACAAAAGGTGGGAGGTACGCAGATTACAAGCTCATCGCCTTGTTCGACAAAACGATTTTCTACCTTGAAGGGGGTGGCGACTGGAGAATGCTGGAGGCCCTTACACCTGCACTTGATTATCCAAATTACTGTGATGCCATTGAACTCCGTGGCCACGTTTTTGCGGTGGACGAAACTGACGGCTCCACGTACTTCGGGGACACCGCAAATGGTATTGTGCAGTCCTTATGTTGCATTGCATGATACACTGCCTTAACCAATGAAGTTATTCATGAACTACCTTGTTTATATTTTACCTTTCTTATATGACTTAATGATCACACCCCCTTTTGCTGAATATGAATGAACCGTTGCTTGCAATGAATTAGTAGTACTAATTAGTCACCAACAAACATAGTATGCTCAGTATGTGATTGCATTCCTGAATTAGTAACTCTACGCCACTGCAGAATATGGGTGTAATTAACCAGTATCTCAAAAGATAACGTGGCACTATGAAGGCACCCTTTTTGATAACCTTTTACACCCATTGTTTCATATATAACTAATTGATTTTGCCTCCAAAAGGAGGACGGGAGACCCCCGCCATCTGCATCAGAGAGATGCATAAGGACTTTCATAAGTATATGACTTAACGATCACATCCTTTATCTGAATATGAATGAACCGTTGCTTGCAATGAATTAGTACTAGTCAGTCATCAGCAAACATAGTATACTCCGTATGTGAATGCATTCTTGAATTAGTAACTCTATGCAAGCTGCGAGAATATGGATGTAATTAACAAGTATCTCAAATGTTAACGTAGAAACGAGAAAAATAGAAGAAAATCGTTTGTAATTACATGCGTAGCTTATATTTTCTAGAGATCGGGGAAAAAGCCTTGATTGGATGTACCTACATGCAGATCAAACAGTTCTTTGTTTATATCGGTGAACAATCTGCAGAATGGTATAATTAATTTTGTTTTTGATACATTTTTTCTCCCATTTTCTTGAATAGATTTCAGTTTCCCACAATTATCTTTCATTAGTGATTGTGACGTCCCCTCATTCAAAATAACTCAGGTTATCTTTTTCCTAATTCAGTGATATTTAAGTTTGAGTAAGTTTACGATTAATATCTACAACCTCATATATATATAAGATTTAGCACCTGCAGGCCTAACAAAGTTAGCTGCCTCTAGTCCCCTGTATAGTTCTTTCTTTTTGCTTTCTCAGTTTTTCGTAGCCTTGCTACAACCCTGTATGCTCTAATATATAATGATGCACGACTAGGCATGTGTTCGAGAAAAGAAAATCTAAATATCTTTTGTAATATATGAACCTATATTGATGTTTTAGATGTTGGTAGTATAATTTTCGATAAACTTGAACAGACTTAAATCAGTTTAACTTAGCACAACCATATAGCGTACCTTTTTTAGAACGCGAAAATGAGGTAAACAAATACCATGTGTACCCTTTACTATCAATAGTAGAGAAGAGATTATGAACCTTCAACTCTAAAATGCAAATTCTTCTACTGAATGGATAGCTGCATCTAATACCTATTTTGCAAATGTTACCAGACTTGGGGTTAGCTATAAAGAGCATTTCTTTCTTGTCAAGCTTCATGCACTACCAACACAACCAAAAGTCCGAACTGATCGCAAGGGCGGCAATCCACTTATACAATTCAACACCCCCCGTCACATGTGATGGGAGACAAGTCAACATGTGGAAAGACTCAGAGGTATAGCTCAAGAGGCATATAAGTGGACTCCGAGGGGGCAACAACAATTTTAGGATAAATTGCGAAAGCCAGGACTCGAACTCGAGACCCTGGCTCTGACACCATGTCAAGCTTCATGGACTAGCCAACGCAACCAAAAGTCCGAACTGATGGAAAGGTCTAGGCAATCCACTTATACGATTAAACATTTCTTACCCTTCGGGTGGTCACGAGGAAGCTCTCTAATAGATCACTTAAGACAAAGGGAATTAACTACAGACAGGACTTAAACTTAAGATGATATATATTTGTCAAAATTTGAATGTATCTATATGCTTTCACTGTCTAGATACATCTGAATTTGGACAAATCTCAGACACTTTCGGTGGGACAGAGGTAGTATATAACTGTGTATACACTAACTAGTGTCTAGTTTTGGCGAAGTTTAGACTAGTTTCGTGGGATGGATGCAGTATAACTGATATATTGGACACTTGATTTGAACACATGAATGACCAATGTCCTTAGCTTACATAGTCGTATTTATACTGTGAGCATGAACGATGAACAATGCTGCTTTGTTTGAATATGGTTGCCGAGTAACACCCTATTCGTCTCCATTTCTAATATTGCGAAAACCTGATGCTCCCGTTTGTAATCCCGCCACCGGTGGTGGATGATCGGCGATACGCATGGTTCCTCGCTCCATCTGGCGATGGCAAGCGATTGATGATCATCCTTACAGTAAACAAGATTGGGATTGCCAATGTCTGAAGTACCTCGACATTCCCTATCTTTGCTAATGGGCTTCGGCTACGGCGATATCCTCCTGTTGCCACCTACGTCTTTGAGCTGGATCCCTTATCTACCGCACGTGCGAGGGGACTTTCTTTGGAGGCAGGTTAACAGCCTCGGCGACCACTCTCTGTTCCTCGGACTCAATTACCCAATCATTGCCAACTTTGAAGAAGCGTGAATCCAAAGCTCCCGATGGCACATTGGTTCCATTCATGAGGAAAAAGCTGCGTCTACACAGCATACCGGAATATTCGTTATAATCAATACCCTAAAATTTTGCGCTGCAACCTCCGGCCAGAGATGAAGGTGAGACTGTGGGAGTTATCGGCCTTCCCAAGGATGGTTGGGATAGTGTCCGACAAGCGGCTATGTGGTTTAAGCCTGCTTTAAACATTGCCCGTTCGGTGTTACCTTTAAAAAAACGGTGACACTTTTTTATTATGCTTGAAGTGTTGAGAAGTAGTACACTTGTTTTTAGTATGTACTAGTTTGAATCGGTTTATTTGAACAACGCCACTGCTTTTGTATTTCGTGTTGCCTTCATATTATAACCCATGCATGGCTGTTTTAGGATTGACTTTATTTCAGCACTATAATTTTTCGATAAAGGATGCTTTATTACTTTTGGTAAGCAATTACTTACAGCATCTGCATAACCGGGATGCACACAGCTGTTCAAAGAGTCTCAGTAACCAACAATGTAAAGAAAAAAACTAGGCGAAATACATATCGGAACGATGAATCATAAATCGCCTATGGTGTGGGTGGTGCTGCAATCCGTAGACTATGCTGCCACCCATGTAGGGAAAAAGTATCCCTCGCCGTTCAGCACTATAATTACAATGTGTGTACGTCCTTTATAATATAGCCACCTCTTGTTGATCATAGTCATGAGAGGACCATTCCTATTTTTTTCGCCGCTAAAGGGTAAAGTACATCCACTGGCACGGGGGTGTGTTGGGTTCCACCCCATCCCCAAACCGAACATGCATCAACTACGAGCAAGGAAGTAGATGTGCGACCTAGGTGATTTGTGCGGACCCCACATGTGAACCAAAGAAAAAAACATGTCAATACGGAATCGATGTACATACGACAACTCCTATATGATATGCGTATGTACGATTGAGCATCTGGAGGTGTACTGCCACCTGCTTCCTCACACGAAGGGTTGGATCTTGTGTTTCGTACACGGATCGGACTGAAATTGTCGTGTGCATAGCAAGGTTCATGTCAATAAGGCTGAGTTTGGCATCTAAGTCTAGGCAACAAATACTTTTGGGTTCCAACGGCCATCTACAAGGTATTTGCTATAGGCCTACTTGCTCACATTTGTCGAAGCCCAATAACTACAAATGGGCCTTTCTGCTCATGCAATGTTGGCCCTTTTCTAAAGAACCACAGATCCTATGATTGGCAAAAAACAAAAACACGGAGATTCTACATAAAAGTTGTTTGTATTTATTTTGAATTATTGGGTTGCAATTTTTGAAACTGCTCATGGCCAATATGAAAATCCTTGATCGCTCCATACCCACATAGATCACGGTATTTTCAAAAATTCATAAAGTGGATTTGAAATTTAAAACATATCCTAATAATTCCATGATTTATTCTATTAACTTGCAAGATCTTGGAGGCGAAAGAGCTTGTATTAGTCTCGAAAATAATGCTTGATAAACACTGTCGTTAACAAGAAATGAAGGTTTATCGTTCGTAGAAGGATGCCATGTGGGACCCATGAGACAGTAGCGTCCTCAACGTTTCAAAGAAAAAGGCAAGTAGCCCGAAAATAGGGGTAAAAAATAAATCCTACAAAGGAAACATTTATAGTTCATAGAGGTGACATGTGGGACCGATCTGCCATTGCATCCTCATCATTTCGAAGTCGGCGGGGATCAGAAGAAAAAGGCAAATAGCCAGAAATTAGGGGTAAAAAATAAATCCAAAAAGGAAACTTTTATTCTTAATAGAGGATGACATGTGGGACCGACCTGCCAGCAGCGTCCTCATCGTTTCAAAGGCCGCGAGGATCAAAAGAAAAAGGCAAATAGCCGAGAAATTAGGGGTAAAAAATAAATCCAACAAAGGAAAGGTTTATTGTTCATAGAGGCTGACATGTGGGACCCATGAGCCGGCGGCGACCTCAATTTCAAAGGCGGCATATGATCGAAAAGAAAAAGGCAAGTTAGCAAAAATCAGTGGGTAAAAAATCTAAGAAATGAAACTTTATTGTACAGTCCAGTGTGTAAAAAAAAGGCAAATAGCCGAGAAATTAGGGGTAAAAAATAAATCCAACAAAGGAAAGGTTTGTTGTCCATAGAGGCTGACATGTGGGACCCATGAGCCAGCGGCGACCTCAATTTCAAAGGCGGCATATGATCGAAAAGAAAAAGGCAAGTTAGCAAAAATCAGGGGGTAAAAAAATCTAAGAAAAGAAACTTTATTGTACATAGAGGATGACATGCGGGTCCCATGATCAAGCACCTTACTCAACGTTTCGAGGCGGCATGAGATCAAAAGAAAAAGGAAAGCGACCAAATATCGGGAGCAAAAAATAATCCAAGAAAAGTAACTTTTATTGTACATAGAGGATGACATATGGGTCCCACTTATACAAGCTCTTTCGCTCCAAGATCTTGCAAGTTGATTGTACATAGAGGATGATATGCGGGCCCCATGTGTCAGCAGCTTAATCAATGTTTCCAAGGCGGCAGGGGATCAAAAGAAAAAGGAAATAGCCAAAAATCAGAGAGTGAAAAAAAACCCTAGAAAATAAACTTTTGTAGTACATAGAGGATGACATGCGGGTCCCATGAGCCATTGCTTCCTCAACGTTTCGTAGGCTGCATGAGATCGAAAGAAAAAGGCAAGTGACCAAAAATAAGAGGAAAAAAATCCAAGAAAAGAGACTTGATTGTACATAGAGGATGACATGCGGGTCCCATCGATCAGCAGCTTACTCAACGTTTCCAAGGCGGCGAGGATCAAAAGAAAATGGAAATAGCTAAAGATCGGAGGGTGAAAAAATCCAAGAAAAGAAACTTTTATAGTACATAGAGGATGACATGCGGGTCCCATGAGCCGGCGGGTTCCATAACATTTTCAAAGGCGGCATGAGATCGAAAGAAAAAGGCAAGTGACCAAAAATCAGAGGGTGAAAAATAATCGAAGAAAAGAAACTTTTATTGTACATAGAGGATGACATGCTGTCCCATTTTGCAGCAGAGGTCCCAACTTTTCAAATGCGGCTTGAGATCCTAAGAAAAAGTAAGTAGCCAGAAATTAGTGGATAAAATAAACTCGAAGAAAAGAAAGTTGATTGTACATAGAGGATGACATGCGGGACCCACGAGTTAGCGGCTTACTCAACGTTTCCAAGCCGGCGAGGATCAAAAGAAAAAGCAAATAGCCATAAATAAGAGATTTAAAAAAAACCCTAGAAAATAAACTTTTGTAGTACATAGAGGATGACATGCGGGTCCCATGAGCCAGCAGGTTCCTCAACGTTTCAAACGTGGCATGGGATCGAAGGAAAAAGGCAAGTGACCAAATATCAGGAGCCAAAAATAATCCAAGAAAAGAAACTTGATTGTACATAGAGGATGACGTGCGGGTCCCATTTTGCAGCAGCGGTCCCAACGTTTCAATTGCGGCTTGAGATCAAAAGAAAAAGAAAGTAGCCGAGAAATTAGGGGGTCAAAAAAAACTCCAAGAAAGGAAAGCTTTATCGTTCATACATGCCGACATGTGGGACCTATGAGCCACTTACTCAACGTTTCAAAGGCGGCGGGGATCAAAAGAAAAAGGAAATAGCCAAAAATCAGAGGGTGAAAAAAAATCCAAGAAATCAAACTTTTATTGTACATAGAGGATGACATGCGGGTCCCATGAGCCGTGATTCCTCAACGTTTCAAACGTGGCATGAGATCGAAAGAAAAAGGCAAGTGACCAAATATCGGGAGCCAAAAATAATCCAAGAAAAGAAACTTTATTGTACATAGAGGATGACCTGCGGGTCCCATTTTGCAGCAGCGGTCTGAACGTTTCAAAAGGCGACACGGGACCAAAAGAAAAATGAAGTAGCCGAGAAATCGGGGGTGAAAAAATCCAAGAAAAGAAAGATTTCAATTGGGCTGCATCTAGACATCTGGGCCTTCGAACTATCCTTCTGGGCCTTTTGACACGTACAATTTCAGCCCACTCCAGAACATGATAGTTCGGATTTTTCTCAAAAAAAAAAAAAACAGGAAAGTCCTATGCTTCGCCAAAACAAAAAACAAGGAGATTAAAGATATATGTTGTAAAAATAAAGATTTAATTTATCCGTTTGCAATAGCTCGTGAGCGCAATACACCGTTTATTGTCCGCAAAATAATCAAGATATCACATGTTTCTTGTACGGGGAGGGTGACATCGTGGACCCATGAGCCAGCGTCGTTTTAAAGGCGGCGGGGGATGGAAAGAAAAAATAAACCAAAAATCTGTTGGTAAAAAATCCAAGAAAAGAAACATTTTCGTTACGAGAGGATGACATGCGGGACCCATGAGGCAAGGCGGCGTCCTCGGCGCTTATTGTTCATAGAGGCTGACATGTGGGACCCGTGAGCCAGCAGGCGTCCTCAACGTTTTAAAGGCGGCGAGGATATCGAAAGAAAAAATAATCCAAAAATCATTTGGTAAACAATATCCAAGAAAAGAAACATTTACCGTTACGAGAGGATGACATGCGGGACCCATGAGGCAGCGGCATCCTCAACGATTCCAAGGCGACGGGGGATCAAAGAAAAAAGAAGGAAATATCCAGAAATTAATTAGGGGTTCAAAAAAATCCATCAAAGGAAACTTTTATTGTTCATAGAGGATGACTTGTGGGACCGACCTGCCAACGTCCTCATCGTTTCAAAGGGGCGGAGATCCAAAGAAAAAGGCAAATAGCCGTAAATTAGGGGTCAAAAATAACTCCAAGAAAGGAAACTTTTATTGTTCGTAGAGGATGACATGCGGGACCCATGAGCCAGCAGCTTACTCAACGTTTCAAAGGCGGCATGAGATCGAAAGAAAAAGGCAAGTGACAAAATATCAGAACAAAAGATAATCCAAGAAAAGAAACTTTATTGTACATAGAGGATGACATGTGGGTCCCATTTTGCAAAGGCCGGTCTCAATGTTTGTAATGCGGCTTGAGATCAAAAGAAAAAGAAAGTAGCTAGTAATTAGGGGTGAAAAAAATCCAAGAAAGGAAAGTTGATGGACATAGAGGATGACATGCGGGTCCCTTGAGCCAACAAATTACTCAACGTTTCAAAGGGGCAGGGGATCAAAAGAAAAAGGCAAGCCAAAAATCAGAGGGTGAAAAAATCCAACAAAGGAAACTTTTATAGCACATAGAGGATGACATGCGGGTCCCATGAGCCAAACAGGTTCCTCAACGTTTCAAACGTGGCATGAGATCGAAAGAAAAAGGCAAGTGCCCAAATATGAGGAGCCAAAAATAATTCAAGAAAAGAAAGTTTTATAGTACATAGAGGATGACATGCGGGTCCCATTTAGCAGCAGCGGTATCAGCGTTTGAGAGGCGGCAGGGGATCGAAAGAAAAAGGCAAGTGAAAAAATATGAGGAGCCAAAAATAATTCAAGAAAAGAAAGTTTTATAGTACATAGAGGATGACATGCGGGTCCCATTTAGCAAAGCGGCGGTATCACTGTTTGAGAGGCGGCAGGGATCGAAAGAAAAAGGTAAGTGACCAAATATGAGGTGCCAAAAATAATTCAAGAAAAGAAAGTTTTATAGTACATAGAGGATGACATGCGGGTCCCAGTTAGCAGCAGCGGTATCACCGTTTGAGAGGCGGCAGGGGATCGAAAGAAAAAGGCAAGTGCCCAAATATGAGGAGCCAAAAAATCCAAGAAAAGAAAGTTTTATAGTACATAGAGGATGACATGCGGGTCCCATTTAGCAGCAGCGGTATCACTGTTTGAGAGGCAGCAGGGGATCGAAAGAAAAAGTCAAGTGACGAAATATGAGGTGCCAAAAAAAATCCAAGAAAAGAAAGTTTTATAGTACATAGAGGATGACATGCGGGTCCCAGTTAGCAGCAGCGGTATCACAGTTTGAGAGGCGGCAGGGGATCGAAAGAAAAAGGTAAGTGACCAAATATGAGGTGCCAAAAATAATTCAAGAAAAGAAAGTTTTATAGTACATAGAGGATGACATGCGGGTCCCGATTAGCAAGAGCGGTATCACCGTTTGAGAGGCGGCAGGGATCGAAAGAAAAAGGCAAGTGACCAAATTTGAGGTGCCAAAAATAATCCAGGAAAAGAAAGTTTTATAGTACATAGAGGATGACATGCGGGTCCCAGTTAGCAGCAGCGGTATCACCGTTTGAGAGGCGGCAGGGGATCGAAAGAAAAAGGCAAGTGACCAAATTTGAGGTGCCAAAAATAATCCATGAAAAGAAAGTTTTATAGTACATAGAGGATGACATGCGGGTCCCAGTTAGCAGCAGCGGTATCACCGTTTGAGAGGCGGCAGGGGATCGAAAGAAAAAGGCAAGTGACCAAATTTGAGGTGCCAAAAATAATCCATGAAAAGAAAGTTTTATAGTACATAGAGGATGACATGCGGGTCCCAGTTAGCAGCAGCGGTATCACCGTTTGAGAGGCGGCAGGGGATCGAAAGAAAAAGGCAAGTGACCAAATTTGAGGTGCCAAAAAAAACTCCAAGAAAAGAAAGTTGATTGCACATAGAGGATGACATGCGGGTCCCATTTAGCAGCAGCGGTCTCAACGTTTCCAAGGCGGCAAGGGATCAAAAGAAAAAGGAAGTAGCCAGAAATCAGGGGGTCAAAAAAAATCCAAGAATAGAAAGAATTTTGGTTCATAGAGGATGACATGCGGGACCCATGATCCTGCATCGTAAACGGCTCGTTGAACGAGATGGCGCGATGTAGAAAAAAAACAATGCCAGAGAGGCTGCCATCTGGGCCCTACATCCCTCGGCGGTGCGGATTTGCGTTGACTCGGCCGGCGAACCCGAGATTTCGAGATGCACCACGTCCCGGGCCACCATACGCCACGTTTTGGCCGCTTTCGTCGGGCTAGGTGGCCTCAAAAACGAGAAAAAAAAAAGTTTTGACATGCACCACGGAGGGACCAAAATCGTCGGCCATGGTACACCAGCAACCACGGCGCGACTTCAACTTCGTCGGCCATGGCAACTTTTCTTGTAGTGCGTGGAGGCTTCGCCGACACTGGCAGCCCCTGTGATGCCTTCCCCCGCAGCGGCAATGTCGCTGCTGCCCGAGTCGAGCTCACCTGCCGGCGTCAACAACCCAAAGGTCCAAGGACCTGATTGGTCTTTCTTTTTTGTGTTTATGGGCATATTAGTAAAATTTGTGCCTATTTAAAAATTTGGCAATCAAAGGCTAGCAAAGAGAATTTTGTGTGAATTGATATACCTTCTCTCCCCCTTCATATAATCTTTTTAGCAACCATTATGCAAAGACCAATAGAGATGCTCCTAGCACTAGTTCGAGCCTAGGAGTTGAGAGTAAAGTTAACAAGTTGGAATTTCAAAAGCCAATAAGGAGCAACTGACTAAGAGAATTGACACAATGTGGCATGTATGATAAAGAAAAACTTGATGAGCAACTAGGAAGAACTAAATAAACAAACATGTTTTGTGCAATTAAGATGTAACAGACCTAATTTGATAGTACACGTTACATATACAAGATAACTTAAATTTTCGCTGAACTATCATTGGTGCGGAGTAATTTCGAACAAGATAGAAGGAGTGTTATCCGGGTCAACCTCATGCTTCTTCTAAGCTTCCTAAAGAAATCATCCCTTCCCTTCCCTTCCATCTTCATGAGTACATCTTACCATGGGCAAGGCCAAACGAGAGATGTTGAAACACAGTAAGATAAATAGCATGATGACAACCAATAAGGTGCAAGATAAGCGGATGTGCCAAGCCGATGTACGAATATGATATAAAAAACTAAAATCACAAACTTACTTATCGAAAGCATGGGTATCTCTAGTTCTCTACTATGTGATATTCCGTCATCTCATGTCTCGTTTGCGTGTCTCTGAGTCGGCCTTTGTTAAGCTTCGCCAGAAGCGACTAGTCGCTTCCCGAATGCCTGTGACGTCATCCGTGCGTCATCGCCAAGTGTGTTACTCGATTTATCCTCTCTTCCTTTCCAGACCCCTTTTCGGAAGTGGGCGCGACTCGATGAAATTCCAAGATCAACCATTTCCGAGGAAGACTTGACTTGGTCTTTAATTACCCGCTTCGTGCCTTGTTTTCATCGCGTCAAAGGCCGAGCAAGTTGTTAATCCAGAAGCAATACCCTAACATAAAAAAAAACCGCCTTCTGCCCCGGAAGGGAAGAGTTCTCACGCTGCCACACATGCCAAACACCTAAAAACGCATCATAAGTCATACACCCTAAGAGATGGTGCCAAATATGGACCATTGTGAGAGGCATCATGTGTACGTAATCTCTCTCCTTAAGCATTTGCATTTAAGCACCATGAATCGTACATGTCATTACACAACAATGGCTTACTACTTAGCACCGAGGATCTTGATGCTCTTGTCATCCCACCAGCTGATTGATTTAACACTACCCATTGCAAAAACTAGGTGGGACGGTGATGCGCGTAGATGTACACGTCCGTTGGGAACCCCAAGAGGAAGGTATGATGCGCACAGCTGCAAGTTTCCCTCGGTATGAAACCAAGGTTATTGATCTAGTAGGAGCCAAGAAGCACGTGAAGGTTGTTGGTGGAGGAGTGTAGTGCGGCGCAACACCAGTGAAACCGGCGCCAACGTGGAACCTGCACAACACAATCAAAGTACTTTGCCCCAACGTAACAGTGAGGTTGTCAATCTCACCGGCTTGCTGAAAACAAAGGATTAAGCGTATCGAGTGGAAGATGGTGTTTGTTTGCAAAAAACAGTAGAATGTATTCAGATGTAAAAGAATGGACCGGGGTCCACAGTTCACTAGAGGTGTCTCTCCAATAAGATAACTAACATGCTGGGTGAACAAATTACAGGCGGGCAATTGACAAATAAAGATTGAATACATATCAATGATGATTACTATGTGATTTAATCAGGGCATTACGACAAAGTACATAGACCGCTATCCAGCATGCATCTATGCCTAAATAATCCACCTTCAGGTTATCATCCGAACCCCTTCCAGTATTAAGTTGTAAACAACAGATAATTGCATTAAGTATGGTGCGTAATATAATCAACACAAATATCCTTAGACAAAGCATCAATGTTTTATCCCTAGTAGCAACAACACATCCACAACCTTAGAACTTTCTGTCACTGTCTCAGATTAAATGGAGGCATGAACCCACTATCGAGCATAATTACTCCCTCTTGGAGTTACAAGTATCAACTTGGCCAGAGCCTCTACTAGCAACGGAGAGCATGCAAGAACATAAACAACACATATATGATAGATTGATAATCAACTTAACATAATATTCTATATTCATCGGATCCCGCCAAACACAACATGTAGCATTACAAATAGATGATCTTGATCATGTTAGGCAGCTCACAAGATCTAAACAATGATAGCACAAGCGGAGAAGACAACCATCTAGCTACTGCTATGGACCCATAGTCCAAGGATGAACTACTCACGCATCAATTCGGAGGCGGGCATGATGATGTAGAGCCCCTCCGGTGATGATTCCCCTCTCCGGCAGGGTGCCGGAGGCGATCTCCTGAATCCCCCGAGATGGGATTCACGACGGCGGCGTCTCTGGAAGGTTTTCCGTATCGTGGCTCTCGGTTGTTCTGGAAGCTTCGTGCAGAAATAAGATATTGGGCATTGATTTCGTCCGATTTCGAGAATATTTTCTTACTAGGATTTCTGAAACCAAAAACAGCAGAAAACAGGAACTGGCACTTCGGCATCTTGTCAATAGGTTAGTTCCGGAAAATGCATCAAAACGATATAAAGTGTGAATAAAACATGTAGGTATTGTCATAAAACAAGCATGGAACATCAGAAATTATAGATACGTTGGAGACGTATCAAGCATCCCCAAGCTTAGTTCCTACTCCTCCTCGAGTAGGTAAACGATAACACAAATAATTTCTGAAGTGACATGCTACCAACATAATCTTGATCAACATTATTGTAAAGCATATGAGATGAATGGAGTGATCTGAAGCAAAAGATTGCTAACAAAGATAATGACTAAACAAATGAATCATATAGCAAAACTTTTCATGAATAGTACTTTCAAGACAAGTATCAATAAGACTTGCATAAGAACTAACTCATAAGCAATAAATTCAAAGTAGAATGCATTGAAGCAACACAAAGGATGATTAAGTTTCAGCAATTGCTTTCAACTTGTAACATGTATATCTCATGGATATTTGTCAACATAGAGTAATATAACAGGTGCAATAAGTAAACATGTAAGAATCAATGCACACAGTTAACACAAGTGTTTGCTTCTAAGATAGAAAGAAGTGGGTAAACTGACTCAACATAAAGTAAAAGAATGGCCCTTCGCAGAGGGAAGCATGGATTACTATTTTTGTGCTAGAGCTTTTATTTTGAAAACATAGAAACAATTTTGTCAACGGTAGTAATAATTCATATGTGCTATGCATAATACTTCCTACAAGTTGCAAGCCTCATGCATAGAGTACTAATAGTGCTCGCACCTTGTCCTAATCAGCTCGGATAACACGGATTATCATTGCATGATATATGTTTCAACCAAGTGTCACAAAGGGGTGCCTCTATGCCGCCTGTACAAAGGTCTAAGGAGAAAGCACGCATTGGATTTCTCGCTTTTGATTATTCTCAACTTAGACATCCATACCGGGACAACATAGACAACATATAATGGAATCCTCTTTTAATGCTTAAGCATTCAACAACAAATAATATTCTCATAAGAGATTGAGGTTGTGTGTCCAAACTGAAACTTCCACCATGATACATGGCTTTAGTTGGTTGCCCAATGTTCTTCTCTAACATATGCATACTCAAACCATTTGATCATGAAATCGCACTTACTTCAGACAAGACGAACATGCATAGCATCTCACATGATATCCAACAAAGGTAAAAAGTTGATGGCGTCCCCAGAAACATGGTTACCGCTCAACAAGCAACTTATAAGAATTAAGACACATAACTACATATTCATCACCACAATAGTTTTTAAGCTATTTGTCCCATGAGCTATATATTGCAAAGATAAAGGAATGAAATTTTAAAGGTAGCACTCAAGTAATTTACTTTGGAATGGCAGAAAAATACCACATAGTAGGTAGATATGGTGGACACAAATGGCATGGGTTTTGGCTCAAGGTGTTTGGATGCACGAGAAGCATTTCCTCTCAGTACAAGGCTTTGGCTAGCAAGGTTGTTTGAAGCAAACACAAGTATGAACAGGTACAACAAAACTTACACAAGAACATATTGCAAGCATTATAAGACTCTACACTGTCTTCCTTGTTGTTCAAACACTTTACCAGAAAATATCTAGACTTAGAGAGACCAATCATGCAAACCAAATTTTAACAAGCTCTACGGTAATTCTCCATTAATAGATTAAACTACATGATGCAAGAGCTTAAACATGATCTATGAGAGCTCAAAACAATTGCCAAGTTATTCCAAACCATATGAAGCATTTTCTGATTCCAACCAAATAGCAACAAGTGAAGCGATCAACTTTCGCCCTTGAACATTAAAAGCAAAAATGAAGAACACTAGTGTTCATATGAAAAAGCGGAGCGTGTCTCTCTCCCACATGAGCATGAATTTATTCAGAGAATGAAAATAACAAAACGAAAATAAAAGCACACAGACGCTCCAAGTAAAGTACATAAGATGTGACGGAATAAAAATATAGTTTCACTAGAAGTGACCTGATAAGTTGTCGATGAAGAAGGGATGCCTTGGGCATCCCCAAGCTTAGATGATTGAGTCTTCTTAAAATATGCAGGGATGAACCACCGGAGCATCCCCAAGCTTAGACCTTTCACTCTTCTTGATCATAGTATATCATCCTCTTCTCTTGACCCTTGAAAACTTCCTCCACACCAAACTTCAAGCAAACTCATTAGAGAGTTAGTGCATAATAAAAATTCACATATTCAGAGGTGACACAATCATTCTTAACACTTCTGGACATTGCACAAAGCTTCTGAAAGTTAATGGAACAAAGAAACTCATTCAACATAGCAAAAGCGGCAATGCGAAATAAAAGGCAGAATCTGTCAAAAACAGAACAGTCCGTAAAGACGAATTTGGCAGGGGCACTTAACTTGCTCAAATGGAAAAACTTAAAACTAATGAAAGTTGCGTACATATATGAGGATCACGCTCGTAAATTTTCAGATTTTTTTGATTTTTCTACAGGGAAATCTGTACGAATTCGTGACAGACAGCAATGTTGTTTCTGCGCAATGATCCAAATCTAGCATCAACTTTAACATAGAAACTTTACTTGGCACAAAAACATGATAAGGAGAGGTTGCAACAGTAGTAAACAACTTCCAAGACTCAACAAAACAGTAGCAAAATAAACACATGGGTTATCTCCCAAGAAGTTCTTTCTTTATAGCCATTAAGATGGGCTCAGTAATTTCAATGATGATGCTTTCATAAGGATGAGAGTCGCAGCAAAGAGAGTATCAAAAAGCAAGTATGAAGCAAATTTAAGCCTAACCCTCTTCCTATGAAAAGGAATCTTGCACACAAATAGATTTATGAAGAACAAAGTGGCAAGCATAGAAAATCAACACAAGCGCAATTTCAAGATTCTCAACATAAAGTGGGGAAACTTAATATTATTAAGATGCATATAACCATGTTTCTCTCTCTCATAATAACTTTCAGTAGAATCATGGACAAACTCAACAATATAACTATCACATAAAACATTCTTGTCATGAGCCACATGCATAAAATTATTACTCTCCACATAAGCATAATCAATTTTATTAGTTGTAGTGGGAGCAAATTCAACAAAGTAGCTATCATTATTATTCTCATCAAGTGTAGGAGGCATAGTATAATCATAATAAAATTTACTCTCCATAGTAGGCGGCACCAAAAGACCACTATCATTTTAATCATCATAAATAGGAGGCAAAGTATCATCAAAGAAAAATGTCTCCTCAATGCTTGGGGGACTAAAAATGTCATGCTCATCAAAACCAGCTTCCCCAAGCTTAGAATTTTCCATATCATTAGCAACAATGGTGTTCAAAGCGTTCATACTAATATCATTGCTACTAGCATGCAAATAATATTCCATAGGTTTTTTAATTTTCGCAGCAAACAATCCATGTCTTAACTCAGGAAATAGAATAAGAAGCTCATTGTTACTTTCCATTATGCCTAACTAGTGTAAACAAGAAACCAAAAGATGAAATTGCAGGATCTAAAGGAAATAGCTTCGAGCACTTACAACGGCAACAGAAAATAACTTAGTTACCTGGGACCGGAGTATAAGTGCCTTTTACCTTTCCTCCCCGGCAACGGCGCCAGAAATTTAGCTTGATGCGCGTAGATGTACACGTCCGTTGGGAACCCCAAGAGGAAGGTATGATGCGCAGAGCAGCAAGTTTCCCTCAGTATGAAACCAAGGTTATCGAACTAGTAGGAGCCAAGAAGCACGTGAAGGTTGTTGGTGGAGGAGTGTAGTGCGGCGCAACACCAGTGAAACCGGCGCCAACGTGGAACCTGCACAACACAATCAAAGTACTTTGCCCCAACGTAACAGTGAGGTTGTCAATCTCACCGGCTTGCTGAAAACAAAGGATTAAGCGTATCGAGTGGAAGATGGTGTTTGTTTGCAAAGAACAGTAAAGAACAGTAGAATGTATTCAGATGTAAAAGAATGGACCGGGGTCCACAGTTCACTAGAGGTGTCTCTCCAATAAGATAACTAACATGCTGGGTGAACAAATTACAGGCGGGCAATTGACAAATAAAGATTGAATGCATATCAATGATGATTACTATGTGATTTAATCAGGGCATTACGACAAAGTACATAGACCGCTATCCAGCATGCATCTATGCCTAAATAATCCACCTTCAGGTTATCATCCGAACCCCTTCCAGTATTAAGTTGTAAACAACAGATAATTGCATTAAGTATGGTGCGTAATGTAATCAACACAAATATCCTTAGACAAAGCATCAATGTTTTATCCCTAGTAGCAACAGCACATCCACAACCTTAGAACTTTCCCACATCGTCCTGCATTAAATGGAGGCATGAACCCACTATCGAGCATAATTACTCCCTCTTGGAGTTACAAGTATCAACTTGGCCAGAGCCTCTACTAGCAACGGAGAGCATGCAAGAACATAAACAACACATATATGATAGATTGATAATCAACTTAACATAATATTCTATATTCATCGGATCCCGCCAAACACAACATGTAGCATTACAAATAGATGATCTTGATCATGTTAGGCAGCTCACAAGATCTAAATAATGATAGCACAAGCGGAGAAGACAACCATCTAGCTACTGCTATGGACCCATAGTCCAAGGATGAACTACTCACGCATCAATCCGGAGGCGGACATGATGATGTAGAGCCTCTCCGGTGATGATTCCCCTCTCCGGCAGGGTGCCGGAGGCGATCTCCTGAATCCCCCGAGATGGGATTCGCGACGGCGGCGTCTCTGGAAGGTTTTCCGTATCGTGGCTCTCGGTTGTTCTGGAAGCTTCGTGCAGAAATAAGATATTGGGCATTGATTTCGTCCGATTCCGAGAATATTTTCTTACTAGGATTTCTGAAACCAAAAACAGCAGAAAACAGGAAGTGGCACTTCGGCATCTTGTCAATAGGTTAGTTCCGGAAAATGCATCAAAACGATATAAAGTGTGAATAAAACATGTAGGTATTGTCATAAAACAAGCATGGAATATCAGAAATTATAGATACGTTGGAGACGTATCAGACGGACACAAAGACTGGAAATATAAATATCGTGTTCCTTTCCTTTCCTACCGGTGTGCATCGTAATCTTCTCATGAGGCAAATTTTGTACGTGATTCTTCTGTATAGTGAGGGCACCTGCGTCATGCAAAAAAAAATTGGCACCATCATGTTGCCATTGTCCCATTAATTTCTAAAAGTGAAAATTCAGAATGATTTATCTCCTAAAATGTCAGTGTGATTGGTGATTTGTTTGCACCGTTGAGTTTGCTCGATGAGGGACCAAATCTGAAAATTTTTGCCACACTAGTTATCAGATTATTAATGTACTGTGGTTACCAGATTAACAACAAACAATTGCCATAATAATATGGTGCAATTACAAGATAATTTTATAGATGTTTCTAGGCATTGCAATTTTGTGCACATTCAAGTTTATTTCCAACAACTAGGAGATGGTATCATTTTAGAAAAAAGTAGTGTTATGCAGCTTTCCATTGATGTAGAATGAACCCGACAATCAAGTTATTATAATTTGACTAATATATAATTCAACGAGTAAGTGATAACAATCTCACAATTAGCGACCACAAATCTATAGAAATATGCCAACATGGGATCTAGTTTCTAAAATCACATTGCGAATAAGCCAATAATAAAAACGAAGCGTCAGTTGAGTACAAGGTATTTGAAATAAAAGCTTTAAGAATCCAAAAAAAAATCTTGGATAGGTCATCGCTTGCATGCATAAGAGGAAGGAGTATGAATGATTGCACCTTTGAACTAATTAGTTCATGCATATGATAAGTGGGAAGTTGATCATGTCCTAATGGTCATGTCCTAATTATAAAGAAAACACGCAAGAGGCATATTGTTCTACAAGCAACTTTAAATAACAAGACGGTAATCCTCATCACAATAGAAATACACGAGGCAGTCACCGCTTGCACGTCACAATTTTCATTGTTGCACCTTTTCTTCTCATTGTTGCATTTTTTCTTCCCATTGTTGCACTCGAAGGAAGGAAGATCTTGATGAAAAGATGACACGGGAACCTCCTTGCTACTGTAATACGGTGTATATGATTTCTTTTAAAAGTTAAACTTTACCAACTTAACCAAATTTTATATAAAAAATAACCAAATTTATTAAAAATGATCTATATTTACAATATCAAATGTATATCATACGAAAATATAAATCATGATGAATCTAATAGTATTGATTTCCTATTGTAGATGTTGATTTTTTTTCTTTATACTTAATCAAACTTTACATTTTTGACTTATAAAAACTTGTATGAACTGCATTTTTTAAACATTTGTATGAACTACATTTTAGCGAGAGAGTATAGTTTATTCCCCGTGGACGCTTGTAAAAGTTCAAACTAAAACAAGGCCATAAGCCGGAAAATAATTATATGAGATCGGTCAACAAATTATCCCTGTGGACCAACTCCGGCAATTGACATGTGGCCAGAAGAGAGAAAAAATAACAGATTTGGTTATTTATTTTTAGATCTAAATAAAAACTACCACATATGCCACTTGTAAATTGTGTAGTTGGTCCACCACGATGAATTTTTTAGACCGGGTCTTGTAATTTTTTTTATTTCCCCTTAAGACCTACTTCATCCTTAACCACCGCCGCCGCTGCAATCCCCCACCAATCTCCGTGTGCAGCCAAAGGAAAAGGAACCACCGGCCTGCCTCTCGGAGAGGAGAGAAAGTTGGCCCGTCGATATGCACGGCGAGCGCGCTCGCTGCATCTGCGATGGTTGTCCATATGGCGTTACAGATGAGAGCGAGGAGGAGGACATACGCACCCTTCTTGATCACATCCGTGGGTTCTACAAGGAGGCGCTCGATCGGCTGCCGGCAGAAAGTATCCCCTCGCTGGTCCCGAGTCTTCTCAAGGCAGGCATGTGCTTCGGCGTCCTCGACCCAGTCTCCAACATCATCGCCAACACCATCGCCTACTACTCTGCTCCACCTAAGACGCCCAGACCCGAGGAGGAAGAGGAGGAGGAGGAGAACGACGACGATGAAGAAACGAGGTGCTCGATCCTCTCCAAGATCCAAACCAACGCCTTCGACAGACGCGTCTACAACATGTTTCTATCCCCAAAGGATATGAATGGTATGACCATCGCGCGAAGGTCATTGCAAGGTCTCGTCTGCTTCCTCACCTTCCATTTCCGCTACTTCTCCTACACGGAAGCCATTCGCTACCTGCGTCTGGCCGGGGCTGACCTCCTCGTCGCCATGCGGCTCATCAAGCTTGATCATTGCAAGAGCCTCGATTTCAACTTCACCTCCTCAACCGCCAGGGTAGCGATCTATTGTGCCGCCATGTCGTCGGCGCACCCTAGGCCGACCGTCCTGCTGAGAGCGGCCAGTTCGCTGGGTTCAAGGATGGTCAAGGTCAATAGCTTGTTGTCCGGAGACCACTGCCTCCCACCCGCATCCATCAAATGCCTCACCAAGTGGATCGGCCAAGATGCCAAGACTCTCAAAGAGAAGCTCACATGGCTACCGATGAGTCTTGCTGAATCGCGTCATCAGGGTAGACAGGAGAAAAAGAGGAAGAGGGACGTGACGCCAGGACCCGTGCAGAGGAACGCACCACAGAGGAAGCAGGGGACATTCGTGTACATGCAGTCCCTCAAGCTCTTGCTTCTGGGCAAGATCCACGCTCTCTACCTAGAAGCGCTGGCCCTGATGCCCGGAGACGCCCTGCGCAGGCGTCACCATGGCAACCTCATCAAGGGAGGCTACTGCTATGGCCCCATGGACCCCGTCTCCAACATCATAATCAACACTGTCTGGTACGGTGCCACGCATCCGATGCCACAAGCTCGAGCATGGTATGCACCAGACTCCTTGACCGCGTCGAGTGCTGCTCCCTCTATGGCCTTGCCGCCTTCCTCCGCACCAGCTACCCCACCCTGACGGAGACCGATGCTCTCTTGCACCTTCTCGAGAGCAATGCCGACGTAGGGAAATCCATGAGCCAGATAGAACAAGAAGGGCATGCTTTTTCTGGCACTTACCTCGATGGACTTAAGGAAGCGGCGGTTCACTCGTGGCACCCTGATCCCGACGCCCTCCTCTCGTCGATCGGCGTGCACTCACCCGATTTGTCAGTAATGCGGGCTCCCGCAATTACATATAGTACACTTGAGCGCATCGTTAGCTCTCGGCTACCCAAGTCTTCACTAGCTTCCAACCCAGAGGAGCATGCTCAGCGACTGAGCAAGGCGTCCTCAAGCTCGGCGATCTTAAATGAAAACCAGAAAATGTTGATTCCCGCTGCCAAAAAAAATGTTGGTGTACTATATTTTTACCGGATACTTTTGATGTACTATAGGAAGCTAGGTAAAAATAGCTACCACCTTCCTAGCTTGGCAGCCGTTTTTGGCTCACACGGAGCATCTCGGCATTTGTCTGGACCTTGGTGTCGGACAATCCAAGTGTCTAGATTTTTTTCAGTACCTACCCTGGTGCTCTTGATTAGGGAACCCCGGGTTATGCGCCAGAACTAGCAACTCAGAGTAGCCAATGCCTTATCTTTTCAGGCTTAGCCAAACTATCCGGGTGTTGTGCACTCAGTTAGGTAGTTATCCATCTTGATCTTCGACTAACTTCCCCACTGATACGTCTCCAACGTATCGATAATTTCTTATGTTCCATGCTACTTTATTGATGATACCTACATGTTTTATGCACATTATATGTCATATTTATGCATTTTCTGGAACTAACCTATTAACAAGATGCCGAAGAGCCAGTTGCTGTTTTCTGCTGTTTTTGGTTTCAGAAATCCTAGTAAGGAAATATTCTCGGAATTGGACGAAACTTTCGCCCAGGGTCCTATTTTTGCATGAAGCTTCCAGAAGACCGAAGAGATAACGAAGTGGGGCCACGAGGCAGCCAGAGGCTAGGGCGGCACGGCCCAGGCCCTGGCCGCGCCGGCCTGCCCCCTGGGCCCCTCGTGTGGCCCCCCGCGTTGACCTTCCGCCTACTTAAAGTCTCCGTCGCGAAACCCCCAGTACCGAGAGCCACGATACGGAAAACCTTCCAGAGACGCCGCCGCCGCGAATCCCATCTCGGGGGATTCAGGAGATCGCCTCCGGCACCCTGCCGGAGAGGGGATTCATCTCCCGGAGGACTCTACACCGCCATGGTCACCTCCGGAGTGATGAGTGAGTAGTTCACCCCTGGACCATGGGTCCATAGCAGTAGCTAGATGGTCGTCTTCTCCTTGTTGTGCTTCATTGTTGGATCTTGTGAGCTGCCTAACATGATCAAGATCATCTATATGTAATTCTATATGTTGTGTTTGTCGGGATCCGATGGATAGAGAGTACTATGATTATGGTGATTATCAATCTATTGTTTATGTGTTGTTTATGATCTTGCATGCTCTCCGTTATTAGTAGAGGCTCTGGCCAAGTTTGTACTCTTAACTCCAAGAGGGAGTATTTATGCTCGATAGTGGGTTCATGCCTCCATTAAATCTGGGACCGTGACAGAAAGTTCTAAGGTTGTGGATGTGCTGTTGCCACTAGGGATAAAACATTGATTCTATGTCTAAGGATGTAGTTGTTGATTACATTACGCACCATACTTAATGCAATTGTCTGTTGCTTAGCAACTTAATACTGAATGGGGTTCGGATGATAACCTGAAGGTGGACTTTTTAGGCATAGATGCAGTTGGATGGCGGTCTATGTACTTTGTCGTAATGCCCAATTAAATCTCACTATATTTATCATATCATGTATATGCATTGTTATGCCTTTCTCTATTTGTCAATTGCCCGACTGTAATTTGTTCACCCAACATGCTTTTATCTTATGGGAGAGACACCTCTAGTGAACTGTGGACCCCGGTCCTATTCTTTACATAGCATACAATCTACTGCAATTGTGTTTTACTGTTTTCTTTGCAAACATCTTCCACTCGATACGTTTAATCCTTTGTTACAGCAAGCCGGTGAGATTGACAACCTCACTGTTTCGTTGGGGCAAAGTACTTTGGTTTTGTTGTGCAGATTCCACGTTGGCGCAGGAATCCCTGGTGTTGCGCCGCATCACATTTCGCGACCATCAACCTTCAACGTGCTTCTTGGCTCCTACTGGTTCGATTAAACCTTGGTTTCATACTGAGGGAAACTTGCTTCTATACGCATCATACCTTCCACTTGGGGTTCCCAACGGACGTGTGCATTTACGCGTATCAAGCTAAATTTCTGGCGCCGTTGCCGGGGAGATCAAGACACGCTGCAAGGGGAGTCTCCACTTCTCAATCTCTTTACTTTGTTTTTGTCTTGCTTTATTTTATTTACCACTTTGTTTTCTGCACCTAAATCAAAACACAAAAAAATTTATTAGTTGCTAGTTTTACTTTATTTACTGTCTTGCTCTCTATATCAAAAACACAAAAAAATTAGTTACTTGTCTTTACTTTGTTTGCCTAGTTTACTTTTTGCTTATTTCATCATGCTTAATCCTAAGTTTACTTTGGAAGAGATACCGGTAGGACGAGGGTGTATCATTGGAAGAGATAATATAGAAGAATTTTTCACCCATGTTAGTATGGATGAAGATTTTGAAGATATACCATTATTAAAAACTGCTCCTACTTATGAAAGTGCTTCTGCCTGTTTGATACACATGTTAGAAACTAGATTTGTTAATCTCAATCCCATGATACAACATATGTTTCTTACACTTTCGGATATGGAGATGGGGGAAAAGAGAAATTTTGTTTTAAAAGTCCTTGTTAGAGAATTTGAGGATATAGTTAAAGAAGCTAGAAAAGTTTTTATTAAGCATAAGAGGCTTGGTTTCTTTCCTAATTTTAAACAAATACTTGAAAAGATGGATATGGATAGAATTAAGTATACTAATAATGTTAATGATGGTGGGGAGATCAAAGCACCAATACCATGTAAACTCCTAGCTATGAATGATGTACTAGAAAATAACTATGCTTGGCTTGTTCCTGAAAATTTGTTCGATGAGAGTAGCAAGCCCAAAACTAATGAAAAGGGAGACGCTAAAACTTATATATCAAATATATTATGCTTGGTTGAGAAAACTCCCAACACCCCTGGTAATGATGTTGATGCTTTATCTCTCGATAATACTTGATTTGCACTTTCTGCGCCTAGCTGAAAGGCGTTAAAGAAAAGCGCTTATGGGAGACAACCCATGTTTTTACCTACAGCAATTTTTTGTTTTGTTGAGTCTTGGAAGTTGTTTACTACTGTAGCAACCTCTCCTTATCATGTTTTTGTGCCAAGTAAAGTTTCTATGTCAAAGTTGATGTTATATTTGGGATCGCTGCGCAGAAACAGCATTGCTGTCTGTCACGAATCTGGGCACAGTTCTCTGTAGAAAATTCGAAAAAATCTGCCAATTTACGAGCGTGATCCTCAGATATGTACGCAACTTTCATTAGTTTTGAGTTTTTCCATTTGAGCAAGTCTGGTGCCAGCTTTAAATTCGTCTTTACGGACTGTTCTGTTTTTGACAGATTCTGCCTTTTATTTCGCATTGCCTCTTTTGCTATGTTGGATTTATTTCTTTGATCCATTAATGTCCAGTAGCTTTATGCAATGTCCAGAAGTGTAAAGAATGATTGTGCCACCTCTGAACATGTGAATTATTAATTGTGCACTAACCCTCTAATGAGTTTGCTTGAAGTTTGGTGTGAAGGAAGTTTTCAAGGGTCAAGAGAGGAGTATGATATACTATGATCAAGAGGAGTGAAAGCTCTAAGCTTGGGGATGCCCCCGTGGTTCACCCCTGCATATTTTAAGAAGACTCAAGCGTCTAAGCTTGGGGATGCCCAAGGCATCCCCTTCTTCATCGACAACATCATCAGGTTCCTCCCCTGAAACTATATTTTTATTCAATCACATCTTATGTTCTTTACTTGGAGCGTCGGTTTGTTTTTGTTTTTGTTTTGTTTGAATAAAATGGATCCTAGCATTCACTTTGTGGGAGAGAGACACGCTCCGCTGTTGCATATGGACACATGTGTCCTTAGGCTTTACTCATAATGTTCAAGGCGAAGTTTCTTCTTCGTTAAATTGTTATATGGTTGGAATTGGAAAATGCTACATGTAGTAATTCTAAAATGTCTTGGATAATGTGATACTTGGCAATTGTTGTGCTCATGTTTAAGCTCTTGCATCATATGCTTTGCACCCATTAATGAAGAAATACATAGAGCTTGCTAAAATTTGATTTGCATATTTGGTCTCTCTAAGGTCTAGATAATATCTAGTATTGAGTTTTGAACAACAAGGAAGACGGTGTAGAGTCTTATAATGTTTACAATATGTCTTTTATGTGAGTTTTGCTGCACCTGTTCATCCTTGAGTTTGCTTCAAATAACCTTGCTAGCCTAAACCTTGTATCGAGAGGGAATACTTCTCATGCATCCAAAATCCTTGAGCCAACTACTATGCCATTTGTGTCCACCATACCTACCTACTACATGGTATTTCTCCGCCATTCCAAAGTAAATTGCTTGAGTGCTACCTTTAAAATTCCATCATTCATCTTTGCAATATATAGCTCATGGGACAAAATAGCCTTAAAAACTATCGTAGTATTGAATATGTACTTATGCACTTTATCTTTTATTAAGTTGCTTGTTGTGCAATAACCATGCTTCTGGGGAACGCCATCAACTATTGTTAAATATCATGTGAGTTGCTATGCATGTCCGTCTTGTCTGAAGGATCTATCATTTTAGTGGTTGGAGCATGCAAAATTGTTAGAGAAGAACATTGGGCCGCTAACTAAAGCCATGAATCATGGTGGAAGTTTCAGTTTGGACATATATCCTCAATCTCATATGAGAATAATAATCATTGCTACATGCTTATGCATTTAAGAGGAGTCCATTATCTGTTGTCCATGTTGTCCCGGTATGGATGTCTAAGTTGAGAATAATCAAAAGCGAGAAATCCAAAATGCGAGCTTTCTCCTTAGACCTTTGTACAGGCGGCATGGAGGTACCCCTTTGTGACACTTGGTTGAAACATGGCATGCAAAGATCCGGTAGTCCAAGCTAAGTAGGACGAGGTGCGGACACTATTAGTATACTATGCATGAGGCTTGCAACTTGTAAGATATAATTTTCATAACTCATATGCTTTATTACTACCGTTGACAAAATTGTTTCATGTTTTCAAAATAAAAGCTCTAGCACAAATACAGCAATCAATGCTTTCCTCTTTGAAGGACCTTTCTTTTACTTTTAATGTTGAGTCAGTTTACCTATCTTCTTCCACCTTAAGAAGCAAACACTTGTGTGAACTGTGCATTGATTCCTACATACTTGCATATTGCACTTGTTATATTACTTTATGTTGACAATATCCATGAGATATACATGTTATAAGTTGAAAGCAACCGCTGAAACTTAATCTTCCTTTGTGTTGCTTCAACACCTTTACTTTGATTTATTGCTTTATGAGTTAACTCTTATGCAAGACTTATTGATGCTTGTCTTGAAGTACTATTCATGAAAAGTCTTTGCTATATGATTCAGTTGTTTACTCATGTCATTACCTTTGTTTTGATCGCTGCATTCATTACATATGTTCACAAATAGTATGATCAAGATTATGATAGCATGTCACTTCAGAAATTATCTTTGTTATCGTTTTACCTGCTCGGGACGAGCAGAACTAAGCTTGGGGATGCTGATACGTCTCCAACGTATCGATAATTTCTTATGTTCCATGCTACTTTATTGATGATACCTACATGTTTTATGCACATTATATGTCATATTTATGCATTTTCTGGAACTAACCTATTAACAAGATGCCGAAGAGCCAGTTGCTGTTTTCTGCTGTTTTTGGTTTCAGAAATCCTAGTAAGGAAATATTCTCGGAATTGGACGAAACTTTCGCCCAGGGTCCTATTTTTGCACGAAGCTTCCAGAAGACCGAAGAGATAACGAAGTGGGGCCACGAGGCAGCCAGAGGCTAGGGCGGCGCGGCCCAGGCCCTGGCCGCGCCGGCCTGCCCCCTGGGCCCCTCGTGTGGCCCCCCGCGTTGACCTTCCGCCTACTTAAAGTCTCCGTCGCGAAACCCCCAGTACCGAGAGCCACGATACGGAAAACCTTCCAGAGACGCCGCCGCCGCGAATCCCATCTCGGGGGATTCAGGAGATCGCCTCCGGCACCCTGCCGGAGAGGGGATTCATCTCCCGGAGGACTCTACACCGCCATGGTCGCCTCCGGAGTGATGAGTGAGTAGTTCACCCCTGGACCATGGGTCCATAGCAGTAGCTAGATGGTCGTCTTCTCCTTGTTGTGCTTCATTGTTGGATCTTGTGAGCTGCCTAACATGATCAAGATCATCTATATGTAATTCTATATGTTGTGTTTGTCGGGATCCGATGGATAGAGAGTACTATGATTATGGTGATTATCAATCTATTGTTTATGTGTTGTTTATGATCTTGCATGCTCTCCGTTATTAGTAGAGGCTCTGGCCAAGTTTGTACTCTTAACTCCAAGAGGGAGTATTTATGCTCGATAGTGGGTTCATGCCTCCATTAAATCTGGGACAGTGACAGAAAGTTCTAAGGTTGTGGATGTGTTGTTGCCACTAGGGATAAAACATTGATTCTATGTCTAAGGATGTAGTTGTTGATTACATTACGCACCATACTTAATGCAATTGTCTGTTGCTTAGCAACTTAATACTGAATGGGGTTCGGATGATAACCTGAAGGTGGACTTTTTAGGCATAGATGCAGTTGGATGGCGGTCTATGTACTTTGTCGTAATGCCCAATTAAATCTCACTATATTTATCATATCATGTATATGCATTGTTATGCCTTTCTCTATTTGTCAATTGCCCGACTGTAATTTGTTCACCCAACATGCTTTTATCTTATGGGAGAGACACCTCTAGTGAACTGTGGACCCCGGTCCTATTCTTTACATAGCATACAATCTACTGCAATTGTGTTTTACTGTTTTCTTTGCAAACATCTTCCACTCGATACGTTTAATCCTTTGTTACAGCAAGCCGGTGAGATTGACAACCTCACTGTTTCGTTGGGGCAAAGTACTTTGGTTTTGTTGTGCAGATTCCACGTTGGCGCAAGAATCCCTGGTGTTGCGCCGCATCACATTTCGCGACCATCAACCTTCAACGTGCTTCTTGGCTCCTACTGGTTCGATTAAACCTTGGTTTCATACTGAGGGAAACTTGCTTCTATACGCATCATACCTTCCACTTGGGGTTCCCAACGGACGTGTGCATTTACGCGTATCACCCACCTTGTCCCCGCTTGCCACCGTTGTTGTCACCAAGCCCCACACACATCACCGTCTTTGACAACCTCTATGTTGCTCCTTTTCCATGGCAACACCTTCATCATTGGTGACATCGCAATACCGCGGAGAGCAGTTATCCACATCTCAGTCCAACACTTTCTATAGGACCCTCCGATGCAAGATGACACACTCAGCAGGTGTCCGCCTACAAATGAACAATGACTAGACATCCCTCATCTACATGACTGATGATCCACTTGTTTGGGTCTAGTGTGTCACGCAACTAGTGGGGCATGACCTCTCCGACATCATTTATATCACCTTGCTACGAGGTGCGACGAGGTGGTTAGGGAGGCCATGCTAATCCACTCCTTCTCCATCGACTATGACTAGCACACTTAGGGGGCGGAAACTTGCTCACGCTCACCCTCCCGTTTCGTCTCTAGCTGATTTCAAAGGAACACCGCATCCGGGTGCTCTAAGACTTCAAGTACTTGACCAAGAAAACACGCTGGCCATGTGTGTCGCCTATGTAAACATACCTACTAACATTTTTTTGCGAATATGTTACTACCCATTGTTCTAATGGAGGCACGTCACGATGCTTCTTGTGACGTGACAGTGACATGTGCGTAATGCACATTTAGCAACAACATAAATGAATAAAATCGCCCATTGTTCCATAACATCCGCAAGACCAAAAGTCACTTTTAGATTCCATACTCTAAGAGGAAACTTGCCAATATTAGGGTTCGGTCGCTCCTTCCGTTGGTTCGGTGAGATCCCTTCTTTCCCTTCTTAAATACCCACCTATTGTGTCCTTGAGACTTAGGTTTTGTTTAGCTAAAAAAAGCACATTGTGCTTAAATGTCAACTAATTAACATGCCCAAGGATAGCCCGTGAACCAAGTCTGAACTCCCAACTTACATTGTAGATTGCAAATCATAGTTCTTGCTTTTTTTTTGATGGCTCAGGGGTATTATACCTACATGGTCAGGTTTGATCACTCCCAAACATGAACACTAACATCTAGGAGTTGGTTTAGCATTTTAAAAGGAGAAACATCGTGGCAGTTGTAGCCCGATCATCGAAGTTATCGACACCCAAACCGGTATCATTTTTTCTCGGTGAAAGCTCACAGAACCCCTAGTATTGTCATGTACTCCTAAATAAGAACTCTGCTCTTGTTTGTTTGTGTGTTCGGGGAAAGAGGACGCTGTTCAACACATACTTAGAGAGGATGGTGAGTGGTAAAAAGGTGGGAGTGTGGATGGTTATCCTTTTGTTGTGACGCGTCACCTGTTTTTAAACATGAATATAACAAATATAAAATGCAAAATTTTGGATTAGGCATCCTTGTAAAACGGTTTTAGGTACATATTGATATTCTTTAGTGAAAATCGAGTAATTTTGATAGTGGGTCAGGTTTCCACGCAGTGGAACTTGTGTCAGTGTGTTCGAACTAGACATAAATTATACCAATAACACGTTGCAAGGATTTCCAAGCAATTAAGAAGATGCAGCTATCACTGTCGAGGGAGCTCCTCGGTAATGCCCACCATGAGGGGCTTAAGGTTCACGAAATCCTGCAGGTTAACACTAGACATCAGATACCAAACGAATAGGGAGCGAGATTTACCCATGTTCGAGGCCCTCAATGAGGTAAAACCCTTACTCATGCTTGTATGATCTTGATTTATCAAATAAAATAGGTTACAATGGGGCAGCCGATAGACTGCTATGGTGAACTCGCTGAGAGGCAAGGTTTCTAGGGTTGGTGTATGCTAGATTGTGTTGGTTGCGTAAGTGTATCGTTCGACAGGCCCCCTCCTAGCCTATATATAGGAGGCCAGGTCACGAGAGTCCTGTCCCAACTCGACTAGGTTACATCAAGATCTAACCTATCTTTTCCTTTATCGATGCCGCCTTCCCTTGTTCGTCAAGAATCCGTCTTCTTGTAAGTCTTTGAAAGAGCAAGATCTATACCTCGTGTTTTGTGTGTTTGATAACAACACTTGAATGAATTTCACCGTGTGCATAGTTTGTCTTTGATAGATTTGCAGGTGCACGGTGCCCTCGCTGAACGCATCAGGATCGGAAGACTCAAGCGTAGCTTATAGGTTTTATGGTTTTGTGTGTGTGTCGCGAGGTGACATGGTTGGAGAGGGAAAGAGCAAAAAGTTGAATCTGCCTGACCGGTACTACCGGTACCAAGAGCGGTAGTACGGCTACCCTATTGGTACCGGTCAGTGGTACCCACTCTAGACTTGCACAACGAAATTGCCCACAGTACATGTTACGGTACCTCGACGGTACCTCCACCAGAAGTACCGCTCTCGATCGGTAGTTCCGTCAATGTACCGCTTTGGTACCGTAACTATGAGATACAACACTACCGCCCTCGTACCGCTCTGGTACCGGGTGGAGTCCGGGGCTCGCAGAGGCCCTGCCGGTACCTCAGCGGTACCGGCAGCGGTACTACCGCTTCGAGCCCACGTGGCAGATCTGTGGGCAGAATTCGAATCCAGAGCGGTACTACCGCTTGCCCAAGCGGTAGTACCGGTCGTGCGGAATCAGCACATAACGGTTGGATTTGGGGGGCCTATAAAAGGGTCCCTTCTTCCCCAGCTCGATTTTATCTCTTCTCTCTCTCTTCTCCATTGTTGCTGAGCTCAAACCTTGAGGATCTCCCTACCTACCCAATCAATCTTGCCCAAACTTTGAGGAGTGGTGGAGGAGACCCTGATCTATACTTCTACCAAGAGAGATTTCACCAATATCATCTAGTCCTTAGTGGATCTTGGAGTTAGGGTTCCTATGGTGGGATCTTGAAGGAAGTGCTCCTATGGAGGCTAGCTTGGAGTTGTGCTAGCCCCATAGGGTGTTGGGAGCCTCCGGTGTTTGTGGAGCTCGCCCCAACCTTGTGAAGAAACCGCCACCTCGACAGGCTACTTAGTGGAGAAGGGGAAGCTCCTTCGTGGTGCTTTCTCGAGGAACAAGGTGAGGCCTTCGTGGCCGCCTAGCCTTCGTGGTTACCACCTCCTCAACGCAGACGTACTCCCTTTTGTGGGAGGAACTGCGGGAAACAAATCTCGCCTCGTCTCCGCTACCCCGGTTGTTTCACTCCCTCTCTTTACTACCTTGTTTGGTTCCTTTACGCGTTGCATTGCTAGGATCATACTAGGAACACCCCTATCACCAAAGTCACCATCTTTACTTCCGCATCGCGCTAAAATTGAAAAAGCTATAAAACTTGTTTAGCGACCATTCACCCCCCTCTTGTTCGGTACGATCCATTTAGTCTTATTAGTTGTAATCGACGTATGGGACCATCTTGGATCATGACAATCCTCATGGTCCCCTTGTTGGGCCAAAGGAGGTAGAGCAATATCGGGTACCTGAAGGGTAATATCCACATCAATCAATGAGCCCGAACTAAATTAAAAGCTTCAAACCTCGTCCTCGACGACGTGCTCGGGAGCCATGTGAACGGCGATCGTTGATGGAGACTTGTCCTTGTGATTCGAGTGGAGCCGTGCCTGTGCCCGTCGCTTGCCCGGCCTCCTCTATCCACCACTCCCAGTTTCCCATCCGAGTGGAGCCGCGCCCGTGCCCGTCGTGTGCCCGGCCTCCTCGCAAAAGCACTTCCTTGCAAGGTCAGCTTGTGATATCCATCCTCGCCCACCGATCTGTCAACCGCGATCGTTTCCGCTTAGACCAACTCGTTGAGCGTCCACGTCAGGCCGCCGAACCACATCACACGCTTTGCTTGGTCTCCGATGATAGCTGCGAGTGGGAATCGTCTACTGCCAACAAAGTAAATGAGAAGGGTGTGTTAGAAGGAACTGCCAACCCAAACAAATGGAATAGACCCGATATTTTCTAGTGGACACACCACCCGCAAGGAACATTGGTAGAGAGACATGCGAAGCGGCTCACAAGACCTAGAAACAACATGAACTCTCCAAACAAACCGATTTGCTGCCTGATACGTCTCCGACGTATCGATAATTTCTTATGTTCCATGCTACATTATTGATGATATCTACATGTTTTATACGCATTATATGTCGTATTTACGCATTTTCTGGAACTAACCTATTAACAAGATGCCGAAGAGCCAGTTGCTGTTTTCTGCTGTTTTTGGTTTCAGAAATCCTAGTAAGGAAATATTCTCGGAATTGGACGAAATCAACGCCCAGGGTCCTATTTTTGCACGAAGCTTCCAGAAGTGTGAAGAGGGAAGGAAGTGGGGCCACGAGGCGCCGCCACAACAGGGCGGCGCGGCCCAGCCCTTGGCCGCGCGGCCCTGGCGTGTGGGGCCCTCGTGTGGCCCCCCGCGTCGCCCTTTCGCCTACTTAAAGCCTCCGTCGCGAAACCCCCAGTACCGAGAGCCACGATACGGAAAACCTTCCAGAGACGCCACCGCCGCGAATCCCATCTCGGGGGATTCAGGAGATCGCCTCCGGCACCCTGCCGGAGAGGGGAATCATCTCCCGGAGGACTTTTCATCGCCATGATCGCCTCCGGAGTGATGAGTGAGTAGTTCATCCCTGGACTATGGGTCCATAGAAGTAGCTAGATGGTCGTCTTCTCCTAATTGTGCTTCATTGTTGGATCTTGTGAGTTGCCTAACATGATCAAGATCATCTATCTGTAATACTATATGTTGTGTTTGTCGGGATCCGATGGATAGAGAATACTATGTTATGGTGATTATCAATCTATTACCCATGTGTTGTTTATGATCTTGCATGCTCTCCGTTATTAGTAGAGGCTCTGGCCAAGTTTTTGCTCTTAACTCCAAGAGGGAGTATTTATGCTCGATAGTGGGTTCATGCCTCCATTGATACCTGGGACAAGGATGTAAAGTTCTAAGGTTGTGGATGTGCTGTTGCCACTAGGGATAAAACATTGATGCTATGTCTAAGGATGTAGTTGTTGATTACATTACGCACCATACTTAATGCAATTGTCTGTTGCTTGCAACTTAATACTGGAAGGGGTTCGGATGATAACCTGAAGGTGGACTTTTTTGGCATAGATGCAGTTGGATGGCGGTCTATGTACTTTGTCGTAATGCCCAATTGAATCTCACTATATTTATCATATCATGTATATGCATTGTTATGCCCTTTTCTATTTGTCAATTGCCCTACTGTAATTTGTTCACCCAACATGCTTTAATCTTATGGGAGAGACACCTCTAGTGAACTGTGGACCCCGGTCCTATTCTTTACATAGCATACAATCTACTGCAATACTTGTTTTACTATTTTCTTCGCAAACAATCATCTTCCACACAATACGGTTAATCCTTTGTTACAGCAAGCCGGTGAGATTGACAACCTCACTGTTTCGTTGGGGCAAAGTACTTTGGTTGTGTTGTGCAGGTTCCACGTTGGCGCCGGAATCCCTGGTGTTGCGCCGCATCACATTTCGCCACCATCAACCTTCAACGTGCTTCTTGGCTCCTCCTGGTTCGATTAAACCTTGGTTTCTTTCTGAGGGAAAACTTGCTACTGTGCGCATCATACCTTCCTCTTGGGGTTCCCAACGAACGTGTGAGTTACATGCCATCAAGCTCTTTTTCTGGCGCCGTTGCCGGGGAGATCAAGACACGCTGCAAGGGGAGTCTCCACTTCTCAATCTCTTTGCTTTGTTTTTGTCTTGCTTTATTTTATTTACTACTTTGTTTGCTGCACCTAAACAAAACACAAAAAAATTAGTTGCTAGTTTTACCTTATTTATTGTCTTGCTCTCTATATCAAAAACACAAAAAAATTAGTTACTCGTCTTTACTTTGTTTGCCTAGTTTACTTTTTGCTTATTGCATCATGTTTCCTCCTAAGTACACTCTAAAAGACATACCGGTAGGCCGAGGGTCTATAATTGGAAGAGATAATATAGAAGAATTTTTCACTCATGTTTGCACCGCTGAAGATTTTGAAGATAGACACTTGGTAGAACTTGCTCCTACTTATGAAATTGCTGTTGCTTCTTTAGTACACATGCTGGAAACTAAATTTGTTAATCTCAATCCCATAATCCAACACATGTTTCTCACACTTGGTGATATGGAGGAAGGAGAGAAGAAAGACTTTGTTTTAGAAACCCTTCTTAAAGAATTTGGTGGTGTAGCAAGAGAGGCTAGAAAAGTCTTTGCTAAATATAAAATGCTTGGTTCTTACACCAATTTTGTTAGTCTCCTTGAAAAGATGGACATGGAGAGAGTAAAGTACACTAATGATATTAATGATGGTGGGGAGGTTAAGACAACAATACCTTGTAAACTCCTAGGAATGCATGAAGCTCTAGAAAATAACTATGGTTGGCTTGTTCCCGAAAATTTGTTTGATGAGAATAGCAAGCCTAAGAATAATGAAAAAGGAGCCTCTGAAACTTACATAGACGAGATAACATGCATTGTTGAGAAAACTCCCAACACCCCTGGTAATGATGTTGATGCTTCTACTCTTGATGTTACTTGATTTGCACTTTCTGCGCCTAGCTGAAAGGCGTTAAAGAAAAGCGCTTATGGGAGACAACCCATGTTTTTACTACAGTACTTTGTTTTATATTTGAGTCTTGGAAGTTGTTTACTACTGTAGCAACCTCTCCTTATCATGTTTTTGTGCCAAGTAAAGTTTCTATGCTAAAGTTGATGTTATATTTGGGATCGCTGCGCAGAAACAGCATTGCTGTCTGTCACGAATTCTGGCATAAGTCTCTGTAGAAAATTCAAAAAACTCTGCAAAATTACGAGCGTGATCCTCAGATATGTACGCAACTTTCATTAGTTTTGAGTTTTTCCATTTGAGCAAGTCTAGTGCACCTTTCTGGTTCGTCTTACGGACTGTTCTGTTTTTGACAGATTCTGCCTTTTATTTCGCATTGCCGTATTTGCTATGTTGGATGAATTTTTTTGATCCATTAATGTCCAGTAGCTATGTGCAATGTCCAGAAGTGTTAAGAATGATTGTGTCACCTCTGAATATGTGAATTTTTAATTATGCACTAACCCTCTAATGAGTTTGCTTGAAGTTTGGTGTGAAGAAAGTTTTCAAGGGTCAAGAGAGGAGTATGATATACTATGATCAAGAGGAGTGAAAGCTCTAAGCTTGGGGATGCCCCCGTGGTTCATCCCTGCATATTTTAAGAATACTCAAGCGTCTAAGCTTGGGGATGCCCAAGGCATCCCCTTCTTCATCGACAACATCATCAGGTTCCTCCCCTGAAACTATATTTTTATTCAGTCACATTTTTTGTTCTTTACTTGGAGCGTCGGTTTGTTTTTGTTTTTGTTTTTGTTTGAATAAAATGGATCCTAGCATTCACTTTGTGGGAGAGAGACACGCTCCGCTGTTGCATATGGACAAATATGTCCTTAGGCTTTACTCGTAATGTTCAAGGCGAAGGTTGAAACTTCTTCGTTAAATTGTTATATGGTTGGAATCGGGAAATGCTACATGTAGTAATTCTAAAATGTCTTGGATAATGTGATACTTTGCAATTGTTGTGCTCATGTTTAAGCTCTTGCATCATATACTTTGCACCCATTAATGAAGAAATACATAGAGCTTGCTAAAATTTGGTTTGCATATTTGGTCTCTCTAAGGTCTAGATAATTCTAGTATTGAGTTTTGAACAACAAGGAAGACGGTGTAGAGTCTTATAATGTTTACAATATGTCTTTTATGTGAGTTTTGCTGCACCGGTTCATCCTTGAGTTTGCTTCAAATAACCTTGCTAGCCTAAACCTTGTATCGAGAGGGAATACTTCTCATGCATCCAAAATCCTTGAGCCAACCACTATGCCATTTGTGTCCACCATACCTACCTACTACATGGTATTTCTCCGCCATTCCAAAGTAAATTGCTTGAGTGCTACCTTTAAAATTCCATCATTCACCTTTGCAATATATAGCTCATGGGACAAAATAGCCTTAAAAACTATCGTAGTATTGAATATGTACTTATGCACTTTATCTCTTATTAAGTTGCTTGTTGTGCGATAACCATGCTTCTGGGGACGCCATCAACTACTCTTTGTTGAAATATCATGTGAGTTGCTATGCATGTCCGTCTTGTCTGAAGTAAGAGAGATCTACCACCTTAATGGTTGGAGCATGCATATTGTTAGAGAAGAACATTGTGCCGCTAACTAAAGCCATGAATCATGGTGGAAGTTTCAGTTTTGGACATATATCCTCAATCTCATATGAGAATAATAATTGTTGTCACATGCTTATGCATTAAAGAGGAGTCCATTATCTGTTGTCCATGTTGTCCCGGTATGGATGTCTAAGTTGAGAATAATCAAAAGCGAGAAATCCAAAATGCGAGCTTTCTCCTTAGACCTTTGTACAGGCGACATGGAGGTACCCCTTTGTGACACTTGGTTGAAACATGTGTATTGCGAAGATCCGGTAGTCCAAGCTAAGTAGGACAAGGTGCAGGCACTATTAGTATACTATGCATGAGGCTTGCAACTTGTAAGATATAATTTACATAACTCATATGCTTTATTACTACCGTTGACAAAATTGTTTCATGTTTTCAAAATAAAAAGCTCTAGCACAAATATAGCAATCGATGCTTTCCTCTTTGAAGGACCTTTCTTTTACTTTTATTGTTGAGTCAGTTTACCTATCTCTCTCCACCTCAAGAAGCAAACACATGTGTGAACTGTGCATTGATTCCTACATACTTGCATATTGCACTTGTTATATTACTTTATATTGACACTATCCATGAGATATACATGTTATAAGTTGAAAGCAACCGCTGAAACTTAATCTTCCTTTGTGTTGCTTCAATACCTTTACTTTGATTTATTGCTTTATGAGTTAACTCTTATGCAAGACTTATTGATGCTTGTCTTGAAGTACTATTCATGAAAAGTCTTTGCTTTATGATTCATTTGTTTACTCATGTCATTACCATTATTTTTGATCGCTGCATTCATTACATATGTTTACAATAGTATGATCAAGATTATGATGGCATGTCACTCCAGAAATTATCCTTGTTATCGTTTGCCTGCTCGGGACGAGCAGAACTAAGCTTGGGGATGCTGATACGTCTCCGACGTATCGATAATTTTTTATGTTCCATGCTACATTATTGATGATATCTACATGTTTTATACGCATTATATGTCGTATTTACGCATTTTCTGGAACTAACCTATTAACAAGATGCCGAAGAGCCGATTCTTTGTTTTTCATTGCTTTTGGTTTCAGAAATCCTAGTAAGGAAATATTCTCGGAATTGGACGAAATCAACGCCCAGGGTCCTATTTTTGCACGAAGCTTCCAGAAGTGTGAAGAGGGAAGGAAGTGGGGCCACGAGGCGCCGCCACAACAGAGCGGCGCGGCCCAGCCCTTGGCCGCGCGGCCCTGGCGTGTGGGGCCCTCGTGTGGCCCCCCGCGTCGCCCTTTCGCCTACTTAAAGCCTCCGTTGCGAAACCCCCAGTACCGAGAGCCACGATACGAAAAACCTTCCAGAGACGCCGCCGCCGCGAATCCCATCTCGGGGGATTCAGGAGATCGCCTCCGGCACCCTGCCGGAGAGGGGAATCATCTCCCGGAGGACTCTTCATCGCCAAGATCGCCTCCGGAGTGATGAGTGAGTAGTTCACCCCTGGACTATGGGTCCATAGCAGTAGCTAGATGGTCGTCTTCTCCTAATTGTGCTTCATTGTTGGATCTTGTGAGCTGCCTAACATGATCAAGATCATCTATCTGTAATACTATATGTTGTGTTTGTCGGGATCCGATGGATAGAGAATACTATGTTATGGTGATTATCAATCTATTACCTATGTGTTGTTTATGATCTTGCATGCTCTCCGTTATTAGTAGAGGCTCTGGCCAAGTTTTTGCTCTTAACTCCAAGAGGGAGTATTTATGCTCGATAGTGGGTTCATGCCTCCATTGATACCTGGGACAGTGACAGAAAGTTCTAAGGTTGTGGATGTGTTGTTGTCACTAGGGATAAAACATTGATGCTATGTCTAAGGATGTAGTTGTTGATTACATTACGCACCATACTTAATGCAATTGTCTGTTGCTTGCAACTTAATACTGGAAGGGGTTCGGATGATAACCTGAAGGTGGACTTTTTTGGCATAGATGCAGTTGGATGGCGGTCTATGTACTTTGTCGTAATGCCCAATTGAATCTCACTATATTTATCATATCATGTATATGCATTGTTATGCCTTTCTCTATTTGTCAATTGCCCGACTGTAATTTGTTCACCCAACATGCTTTAATCTTATGGGAGAGACACCTCTAGTGAACTGTGGACCCCGGTCCTATTCTTTACATAGCATACAATCTACTGCAATACTTGTTTTACTGTTTTCTTCGCAAACAATCATCTTCCTAACAATACGGTTAATCCTTTGTTACAGCAAGCCGGTGAGATTGACAACCTCACTGTTTCGTTGGGGCAAAGTACTTTGGTTGTGTTGTGCAGGTTCCACGTTGGCGCCGGAATCCCTGGTGTTGCGCCGCATCACATTTCGCCACCATCAACCTTCAACGTGCTTCTTGGCTCCTCCTGGTTCGATTAAACCTTGGTTTCTTTCTGAGGGAAAACTTGCTACTGTGCGCATCATACCTTCCTCTTGGGGTTCCCAACGAACGTGTGAGTTACACGCCATCACTGCCTACGACCACAAATGCTTGATTCGATCGGTAGCTAAACATTTCCTCCACTACAAGTAGACCCGACGAAAGCAACTTACCGATCCACCAGAAGGATGGGATGGAAAATTAGATTAATCGTAGTGAGAGTAACTTAAGTAGTAACATGTAATGTAATATCACCTAGGCATTTTGATAGCATGACATGTAACTAATTGAAGAGAGATGATATTATCATAGCATCACACTTTCTAAGATAAAATAAGTCTATAAGATGAATAATGCACAAATCCAATTATCTCTGTATTATGCACAGAATCGATTTCCGCTAAAAAAAAATCTACACATGAATCGACGAAAGAAAACCAGAAAAAATAGGTAGGGAAAGCCATGCACACTCGGAGAGGGCCACGCGTGAGCTGTGAATTGTCACCCCCTTAATCCCTCTGTAGGATTAGCGAGGTGGCTTCGAGTTTGATCTTTTGTATTGCTCTTGTAAGTTGTTGTGAATAATCTAATAAAAAAGCCGTGTGCAAACCTTGAATGCAGAAGCTGGGGTGATATTTCCCCATTTCAAAAAAAAAACTATCTCTGTATTACATGCACATGAATCGACGAAAGAAAACCAGAAAAAATAGGTAGAAAAACCCATTCACGCTCGGAGAGGGCCACGCGTCAGCGTGCCGTGCGGTGCCTCCTGAAATGTTGCCCGCTATAAAAAGGAGCATTGCGCACCATTTTGGGCTTTGCCTATTTCTGTGGGCCGAGCCGAGAGCCCAGAAAAACGCGTACCAATAATTTCTTTACTTTATTGTATTCGCCGGTGTTTCCCTTAAATAAAACTACTACCAAAAAGGACACGGGCCGTGGACCAAACTCTTTTCCCCCAAATTTCCCCTCTTTCCCCTCCCCAGCCCTCGATCCGATCTCGATTCATCCGCCCCTCCGCCCCGAATCACCAATTCGACACCCGATCCGTTCGTCCCGCGACGAGATCTGTCGATTGATACCAATTTTGCCCCATATGGCTGATTCGCTGTTTTCCCGAGATTAGGGTTTCGAGGAGGTCAAATCGGGTCCGATCCGGTCGATTGACGCAGAATTTCTCCCAGGACCGGCCGATCTGTGCTCGATTGGTGGATTTTGGATCTGATTCCTGCGATATTTTCCTCGAATTGGTGCTAGGGTTTCGTCGTTCCCCTCTAGTCCGAGCCTCCTCTTAGCCAGTAAGTATTTTGCCCTTTGATTTTTGATATCTGGGAAGATAGATCTGAAATAGATCAGGCTTAGATCCATCGGGTCCTCAATTTAATTTTGACTTTTTTTTCACACGGGGAATTCAATTTTGACTTTTCCCCCATGCGAGCAATTTAATTATGACCTTATTAATTCACTTAGTAGGGTAGGCAAACCTTAAATGAACCGACTTGTTGATCTATGGGTGCCCATGTCTGCCTGTTTAAATTTGCACGGGACGTCCATACTCTCACAGGAAGATATTGTCCCTGTATATTCCCTGTATGGGTCCCAGTTAGAAACACATAAACTTCTGCATGTGTTACTGCTTCCAAAATTTAGCTGGGAACGTTGCATGTGAAATAACAATGCCATGAATGCCAGTGACAAGTTGAGATTGCAATCCGTTTGGCACTGCAGTTTGTTTGTTTGCACTTGAATGGTACAACAATTTGTTTGCCTGTAGTATTCAACGTTGATACTTATCTGCAATTGGTACAGATAACGCAATATATTTCCTCTTCCAGATGGATAATTATCTTGCTAGTCTTGTGTGCAGTGATTGATCATCTTTGCCATTTATTTCTATATATTGCTCATAGTTTTGGTGTCTAATGAAAGGTTTTGTATTTAGGATCATCATGTTGCATCAAGAAAACAGTGAAGTCTTTGTGAGGCACCACTCTGAGCAGCTTGCGTGTGGTAATCTGAGGGGAACTGATGATGGCCGCTCAAACTTTCTTCCTGAGAAATACCATATTGCAACAGGTATTGACTGGCATTTCTTTTGTACTGTGCAAGCTTGCCTAGATTCTTGTGCTAGCCTGGTTCTGCAGTTTGTCAAAAAGGTTTGTAGACTGGCCAATTTGATGAAGAGTTGGTCCTAATTTTGGTATTTCGTAATGGAACACAGCTTATCTAGTTAATACTGCCAGTACTGGTAAAGAAGTGACAGTTGATCATAACAAGAGACCCGCATCCAATGATTTCCCAGACGTGGTGGACTGCAAGCGTACCAAGCAGGAATACCAAAGTAAGATCTGTTCACTTGCAGACTTCTCTTACATGTACAATGTTGTCTTTTATTAAAGTTGGTACTCCATCCTTTCCTGAACATTTGGCGCTGTGTTTCCAAACACTTGACAATTCTCCAATCTAGAGAACTAGTTTTCTGGATGGCCCTATTAACTCTCTTCATCACGTTTCTGGTGGACTTGCTTTGTGTGATTGACATAGTATTAATGGGTAGTTTGTTCACATTTGTGTAGAAGTTTCATTTCCTTGTTGCGTGGATGGCTAATATCACTGAACATTTCATAAGATAGAAATGCTGATTGGGTTCGTATTTTCTCCATTTCAGCTATATCTGAGAAAGATTCTGTCGCAGATGTTGATATAAACGTTCCAGAGTATAAATCACACAGGACATGCCAGAGAATCTTTGATGCCCCAGGATACGGTAGTGAGGAAAGTGAAGATGAAGGTGTAGATTCACCTGTTCATTTTTCACTAGCCCACACTTATGTTGAAGATTACATACGATCGGCCAGTTATTACCAGAGGGAAGACATTTACTCGTCTGTTGGCCTTTGCACCACAAGGAAAACTGTTCCCATTGGGCCAAACTATCAGGCTGAGTTGCCAGAGTGTGCATCTGGTAAAAAGAGCACGGTTGATGATTATGCTGATGTGTCATCATCTTCTCACTTATGTGATGGAAGCGAAGTTGAGAGTGACGACAAGTGGATTAGAAACTGTGTAGTTCCAATGCCTGGTTCTGTTGAGTTATCTTCAGTGCTGAATCCTGTTTGCTGTAAGGAAGATTGCAGTTGTATTGATATAGGTTCGATCGAGTGTGTGAGGAAGCATGTGAAGGAAGGAAGAGGACGACTAATGAGTGCCCTTGGTCCAAACACTTTCAAAGAGTTGGGCTTCTTTGATATTGGAGAGGAGGTAGCCTTGAGATGGACGGAAGAGGAAGAGCATTTGTTCCAAGATGTGGTATCATTAAACCCTGCCTCTCTTGGAAGGAACTTTTGGGATGAACTTTTGCTTGCCTTCCCATTCAAGACTAGCAAAGAGTTGGTGAGCTACTATTTCAATGTCTTCATGTTGAGGAAGAGGGCTGAGCAGAACAGGTTTGATCCAATGAATGTTGACAGTGATAATGATGAATGGGAAGGAAGTGATGATGATGAATTTGCGGCCACAGAAAAGGGTGATAATGATTTGCTGCTTGAGTCTCTTACTGATCAAGATGATGGTGCATGCACCCAGGTTCCCCTTGAGGGAAACTTACATGAAGAGTCTAGTGAAGATGAGTTTGACCGCTCTAGTGTGGAGAGGCAAGAAAACTACTGTAAGGAGGGGGATGCCATGGTGTCTCGTCTTCCGGTGCTGTCCTTTGTGGACCATAACCAGGAGACAACCATGTTTGACGCAGACGCTCAAGATGACTCTTGCACATCCTTTGAGGCTCATCATGTTGGTGTTGCAGATGGGACACACACTGATATTGCAGGAGATCACTATGGGGATGATGCCTTTGGAGGTGTTGAAGATCATGGATACTTCGGTAGCCATTGCGACCCGAAAGCCTGGGATATTGGTTTCACTAGCGTGTGGGAGAAGGATGAATTTCTTTCGACGAGCAATGTCATAGAAGAGGTATTTGGAAAGGGGTCTTGTGAAAATGGAAAGAACTCTTCTACTGACCAGGGCATCATGTAAAGAACGGGCCTGGTTTTTTTTTTTCCGGAGCGAAAGCTCGGCAGCTGAACCTGCTTTTGAAATCTGTACAGAAGTAGTTTTTCCTTTTCTTTTTGATGATTCACTTTGCCTGTAGAAATCCCATCTGTCCTGATAACATCTGTTGGAGCAATGCTATTTCATTCTCATGATGAAATGTGTATTTGTAGCTATCCGTCATCTGTCGATGATGTGCTGTAGTCTGTTGTAGCTTCTATGTACCTTTGTCATGACAAGTTTCATGACCTGAGCATTTTTCCATATGCTATCAATATGATACACATTTTGCTGGAATATGCTTGTCAACTCTACTTGTATATTTTTCTCCCAGGATCACTAACCAAAGCCAGGGGCATACAATTCTTAAGTCTTAATTATTCTATTGCTTGCTCGTGGTTACTTATTATTCTGTTTGCCCTTTTTGGTACCTCTGTTACCTGACTTGTCGATGGTTTCTCACTGTATGGATTTCTCTCTGGTCGTTTCGTTGTCTCTGTTGTATCGCGGATGGGTTCTTCTTTGGCTTGATATGCGTCCATATTCTTTGCTGTGTGTGCTCTGTTTATTTACCTATTATTTTCTGATGTTTAAGGAGAGGCTTTGTTGATGTTCTTATGATTGATTGGGGTACTAGTGCTTGTCGCCCGTTGTTCCTCCCTCTAGGTTGCCTGCTTGCCTTCTGTGAGAGGTCGACGGTGTCGTCTGTCCTGTCCGTGGCAGGCCTCTGGGTTCTGGGAGAGCAACACCGTACGGTTTCTCCATCAGTGCCTTCGGACCTCTCCCTTGCGTGTTCGCGTGATCCTACGCCAGCTGTTGTGTCCGTGCCAGTGTTACCCCTGCCGGCGGGTCCTCTGCTGTTCATTCTTCCACTGACATGGACGCTCGGAGACACACAATCCATCTTGGCAAACGGCTGAATTTACACGCTGTTCTATTTACTGGGCAGTTCTTTAGAGTCTGCCGCAGGTGTGTTTGGTTCCTGCGTTCTCTGTTTCAGGTTTTAGTTTTATTTGCTGCCTTCTAGTGTGTTTCCTCATTTGTTCGTTTTCCGTAGGTGTTGATGAGCGACGTTCGGTGGATGTATACTCTTCATCTCATGATAATGACTTTGTCCCTTTGGTTGCTTGATCTTCTACGGAGGAGGATTTTCTGTCTCATGTGCATGAGCAAGAATCTTGGATTCCGGTGGATCTGCCAGCTGAGACAGATTTCCTGGCCCTTATGGCACGTTGAGCATGCATACTATATTTCTTTGTAAGAATGCTTCCCCTCCCCCCCCCCCCCCTCCCCCCCTTCTGCAAATGACAGTGCCGATATAGTATATGATTATCATGCCAAATCAGTTCAAGTCAGTTACAATGGCATCCCTTTCCGGTAAACTTGCGCTGGTTTTCTGCTGGTTTGTATTCAGCTTAGCCCGTGAAACAAAGATCATGGCTCAGTTGTCCACTTCTCAAATATGTGTGCAGGGAACTTTCTGCTGAGAGAACTGATGCGCTGACCCAAAGGAAGGTCTTCATTACAGGCAGAATGGCTGCACAGCGGTGGTTCCGATGCAGATGCAAAGCTTATTCTCCAAGCATTGAATTTGAATTTTTGAGCTTCAAGCTTCAGTATTTGTGAACCAACAGTTCGAACCTGCAAATGTGGTCAACAAATACTTGAGCGTACAATGCAAAATGACAATCATGCGGCGGTGCATAGTCACACAGAGAAGGAACAAGGAAAAGCACTAAAGAATTTTCTGAACTTCAGAAAGAACTCCTTTCTTATCTATCTGCACGTTCTGCTTACTGGAAAATATCTGATCTGCAGGCTTTGCAATCTGAGCTCCATAGTTGAAGCTATGTTTCAAAGCAAACTGCAGCTGTTCAGAGACTGGGTCCCTGGCAAAGTGGCAATAGTAGTTCGCCACTGCGAACAGCCATTTGAAGAATTCAGTTGTGTTAGATGAGAAGAAGTAAAATCTCCGTAGGTGAAATTTTTCTTTTCTTTTCGTGAACCTGCAGTGAGCATAAATGGGAGGAAAATACGAAGTTCTCAAACAGACTAATTACAGACAAAGCTACCGCAAGTCAACCATTTTGGGTAGACCTGAGAAAAAATAAGGCAAGAAAGGCAGCACGATGGCGGCGTTATATCTTAGATGGGCAATTTTGGTTTTGGTGAATAATTAGCTAACAATCTGAAGAGAAGTAAAATTAGGTTGTAGTGGTTCTTCGTTTGAGTGAACACCCCGTGATCTCAGGGGCTGTTTGGGTCACGCCCCAGTCAGCCCCACCAAAATTGGCACGCCCTGTCACAGAAACTGAATGGGTTGAAATACTGGCATGATTATCAGCGTTTCATTGAAATACTGGGTTGCTTGTTTGTCTTGATGTTATTTGTTTCTTGTATTCACTATGTATTTATGTAGTACCAACATGTTTTTTTTTCGAGAAAATGCAAATACTTGTAGTACTTTCTTTTCATTGAATAGAAGGGTTTATGAATACAATCATATAGGAGGCGAATTACAGGTTTCTTTACAGCTAGTTAATGAACATCCCAGGTTGAGGATAACGTGGAGACCAGCTGCTCCTGCTCTAGCCCACAGAGCGGCTTCAGCTTTGATTCTGTCAAGCAGCGCTGGCGGACAGAGGGTTGATCACCATCGAATACACACGCGTTGCATTGCTTCCAGGTCATTCAAGCTGTCAGCAGGGTTGCCGAGGCGAGGCCTTTCACTAATACCGAACGACCCTAAGGGCACCCCTCACTCGAAATGGCATTGACAAAACCCACAGTCGCGGCACATCGAATATGGTTAAATTTGATTATAGCGCTGGAGTCACGACACATTGAATAGGTTAAATTAACTTAGCAGTTTTCTGTTTTATCCGACATGGGTTGAAATTTCCGCAGAAAAAGTCCATTTAAAACCTTAAACTCATAGATGCTACACAATTCGAACCCTGAAGTCAAAATCCATGTGGTTTGCACCCTGAAGCGTTGAATCCCGAGCACATGCCATATTCATGTTCTTCCCCATTCTCCCTATGGGCTGGAGAGGAAGCCGCACGCGGAGGGGCCCAACGGTGAAGGAGGCCGTGAGCGAGCAAGAGCTGGTGAGTAGGCTAAACTATTTAAAATGTGAGGTCGGTGGAAGGGTTGCTCCCTAACGCTTTGTATGATATACTAAGCTCTCACAGTGTCCGGCTTCGTGCAAACGCCGGGTGGTCAGTGGTCACCATTGCAACAATTAGCTAGAGTAGACAGTAGAGTAGGTGAGCATGTTATATTCTTCCTACCAATGTCTGAAGAATTTTACGAGACGGCGCATACCAGTTCAGAAACCGGGCAAGAACTGCAACAAAGATGCATCTGTAGACTGCATTACCCAAAGTAAATTTTTGATCAAGTCCCCGTCTTTCTGCACGCTTCTCAACCTTCACGCATGACTACATCTGCATGGATGAGTTCATCTCGTGTTAACCCTTGATTAAGTCTCAGTGTTCAGTTCTAGTCTACCAAGAAATCTTCGAAAGATAGCATGAAAAGAGAATAGAATAAATACAGGAGTTATGTAGGTTGATAAAGGCATGCACGGACAAATTTCCCGACGTTATATGGCTCTGATGGTTTCAAATGTGCCTGATGAGTTAAAGTACTATTTTGTCCCCAATAATCAGGGCCGTGAAAGCTAAAGCCATGAGTACTGCCAAGTCATAGAGTTTGAGACCTGTTCTTGCTTGATGTTATACTATTTTTATGTTGTAGTTTTCCCAGGTGGTAAGTTTTGATGAAGTCATTTCCAGTTGCAGTTTTGATTATTTCCTCAGGTAGTACGATACCTAGATAGGTGATATCTTCTCTTAACCTATTCTTGTTTGGCTTTGGTGAGACACTTAATTTGATTTGTTCTCGCAACTGTTTGTTGGTCACTGAACTTTTCAAACGATTCATAATCAATGGTTGGGATTGACCTGGTATTATTTTATTTTATTTGTTTGTGTTCTTTCTCTTGGATACTGCTATACGTCTTCAGTTTCGTATTTTATTGATGATGTTAGCTAGTTATGTTATATTTGGCATATGATTCCTTCTGAAACATTCTTGTTTGCTCAATTTTCTGGAGCCATCTGTGGTTGTAGGTGATGTGTTGCTTACACTAGACTTGTTCTGTACATGGTGGTTGCTCATCGTTCATTTTTTTGTTTGATTGTAAAACTATATATATGATACTAATGAGACAGTGAGATTACTCACTCAAGAAGACCTGGCGAGCTGACAGTCACATGCACGTATGGATTTTTCCAGGTCTGAAGTATTCTGGATCATCCATGTTTGGCCTAGTCTTCGGTGTGGCCCATTTTGCAGTTGATTTTTTGTTCTGTTATCCACAGAATCAAATGTCTAGAAATTAGAACATTGTTTTTTTAAATTTAATTTAAAGAGGTAAGTTCAGGAAATGATATGATGTTTCAAAATTAATTTAGAATACATACATACCATTAAAGAAATTAGCAACATAGATTCGTCCGTTTACATTATTTTAGAGGTCAATAATAATATAATATAAATCTACATATACCCTTAGTCAAAGCTTTTAGATATAGATGCGTCCTACATTTGTAAACCAAGGTAGTGTGAGAAATATAGAAAAACAATGGTGCTTTCAGATTCTACTACAATGAAAAACCATGATAATTAAATGTTACGTTGTGGTAATATGTATTTATTCAATGAAATAGGAAGACAGGGTTGCACGTAGTCCATAGCATCCAAATTAACAAGGGAGTGCATATAATAGTTGCTGTTGCAGGTAGCTTTCTCTTTTTCAGCTGGGTCACCAAAAGGTTCATCTACGAATAATTATAATGAAGTTGCATACTTGCGTTGCACCATGAAAAGGTATGCATGGAAGAGGTCCACAGCTGTCTGCTGGCCGCATTTTTTGGAATTATCACCAAGATAATCAGGTGATGTTTCACAAGCATAAATGTATAAATACGAATGATTTAATTGAAAGGTTTGTGTTTTATCAAAGGAAAAGAAGTCAGAAAGGTTCTAAGCATAACAAGTATAACAGTCCAGCAGGCAACATTAGAGGCAGGTTTTATTTAATACCTTAAAAAATATCTAATAGAGATTTGAGGATCAATACAAAATTTGCCGGAGAACAAAAAAACATACTCTAGAGATCCATGGTCAGGCAATGTGGACCGTGTGTTCGTGTCATTCCCTTGTTGTATGCCTCGAAACTCGGCTTTGGAAATGAAAATATCGAGATTAACCTACGGTTGGACTTATGATCGTCAGCACATGTGACATGGTAGCTCCTTCTTGACAGCTTAACCTACTAGTGGTGTATTTTTCATTTGTTTCGGACTTTTGTCATTGCGTTAGTGATTAAGCTGGTGGAGTTAATGTCACGAGATATGTAATACACAAGGGATTTCTCTCATTTTTTAATCAACATGTTCGGCTTTGATGTCTGCTTTTTGCTTCTAAATAATGAATATTATATATAAGTCTGTATGCATCAACTGATCCAAAGGCCAAAGATTGCATCCTTACAAAAAATGTTACAAGACAACCAGAAAAGAATCACTATTACTATAGCCAGGGCCATCATGCCACAAGGACACACAATCCAAATAAACTGCCATGCAAGAACGATATGTCATTAAAGCCCGTTGCTTGAAGTTCCAACCGGCTCACGACCAAACACTAGAAGCTAGGGATCACAAGCGGGATCCCCAAAATCATACTTTATTTTATTAGGGGGTTTCTGGTTGAGAATCTGATACCAACTTTAAACTAGAAATTTCTAAATGAACTTGAAGTGAGAATTTAGTGGGATCCCGCTTGAGACCTCAGGGATCACGAGCTATAGCCGCCTCCACTCACAATCTAAGTAGTTAAAAGTCCATACACATAAGATAAGCTGAAACAGACTCCCAAATGCCTCACTCTAGCTAACTAAAGAAGATAAAAATTGAGCTTAACTCACTTGGTTAGGGAAGTGGATGTACAACCCAGCCATCCAGATTCAAGTCCTTAGGGGCGCAAATTTGGGTTCTTATTATTTTAAAAAATAAAATCACTATAGGGGCTTCCCCTACCGTATTCCTTTCAAAAAAAAAAGTGATAAAACGGGTTACTACAAGCTCTGCCGTGGAAGATGAAAAACCACTAGCCATCGTGGCTATCAAAACACATTCCATGCATGTCGCCAGGAACAAGACCACTATCGTGTTATTTGAAGCGTTGAGGTAAATAATTCATTTCTCTCCATGTTGGCTTAAGCCAATATAGCCACCACATGCGGCGAATGACTAGGAACAAAAGTAAGATTTGCACCGAACAAGGTGGCATTGTTATCCAAAGGAACATGTTAGAACAACCACCAAAATCTTGTCACTGCCCAACCACCATTCGAAACCATCATTGCCACTCTACAGACCACCATGCCAAAGCAGCAATATCACCAACAAAACACCTCCTGAACAGTGAACACAATGTCTTATGTGTCCAGACCTTGGAATGCTTGAGCGGAATCAATGGTCTTGGAGCCCACACGATCATGCTATAGGATCATAGGATTCCATGTGAGAACGCCATAAAGTGGAACATGTTGTAGAAATCCATGGCGACAATTGTGGGCACCACTATCTCCGCTGCTAGAGCAGCATGACACTCTCACATAGCCATCAATGATATGATCCAACAACAATCCACACAATCGTCGTGGGCATGCACATCCACTTGGTTAAACATCTCGGCCCGAGTGATCACGTTGTTGCCACATATATGAGCCACCTTGAAACCTTACCACTCGCAAGTGATGACTGTGAAAATAGCCGCCAATCTCCGTGTTTAAATCACATTTTAAGTCAAAGAAATGACTAAGAATCTCTCTAGCCTTGCTACTAATGACTAATTATTGCAAACATGTGCAATCTCTTGTTTTAATTTGTGTTGCGCATGAAATCACACTTTAAGGCAACGTCATGAGCATTTATGGAAGAATATCATGTTGCCTACACATCCATGCAAGTTGGGGTTGAAGAGACGCTTCCATAGCGTTTAACGACTAGCGGTATAGGCGAAGCCCGCCTGTACCATGTGGCGCCGGCTCCGCAATGTCAAACGCAATAAATTTTGTGAAGGGACCTATATATTTGAAGACTCCAGCTGCCGCGCAGAGAGCCGGCATTTTCAGATTGCATCACAACACCCCCAAAGGAGATCCACAACTTCACCATCACTATTTTTGATCCTCTCCATCCCACATCCTCTCCATAGCCATAGCCATCATCTTGTACTTTAGATCATCTTGTGATTTGGCGATCATCGTAAGAATATTTCATCTCAATCTAAGTATTTTGCACAATATTTTCTAGCCTTGATCTTATTGCTATGAGTGAGTAGTCCTCACGTGCTGCGGGTTGAGGTGAAACCTCGCAGCGATTATGTGCATCTAATACATGTGAATATTGTGTGGTAATTGAATACAATATATGTATCTTGTTTCTTTGCATCGTGTCTCGATCCATGGACTTGTAGGTACCCAAGATCTCAGGGATATATAAAGATGAGAGGTGAGATGAGTGGTGAACGGGCAACCTCATGCGAATCCAGTGACAACAAGGGATTACGGTCTTTGTTCAAGGATGATCTGTACTTTACTTAATAATTGTTATAACCTGGTACTTCGTGGTATAACTGTTGGATCAAAACACTATTGTTATGCATGTGACTCGCAAGGGCTTTAGTGTTTATGGATGTGATACCCACAATCCTATATATATTAGATTATTGCACACATGAATGTGCTTATTATTATTATTATTATTATTATTATCTTTATCTTTATCCCATATGTATGTGCATCTCTATGTGAATATTCAATCCTGACCTATTTCGATCCATTGCAACAACCAACGATTCAAAGTAAACTAGAAAGGACCGGTAAACATAAAACAAAACGAGTAAACAAGACTTGTAGAAGTTCCTTAGATTACCATTCAGCAAATATTTCCAAAGGTTCGATAAACCTAGGTCTACTAGGGAAAAATCTACTGTACTAGATTCGTAATCCAGATCGAAGATATCAACCTTTTTTCTGGTGCCGTTGCCGGGAAGCAATTCGCTATCCTGGTAAGGTTACTAGAGACCTTGTTTTTAGTTTAGTTTTGTTTTTAGTTTATTTCTTATTATTAGTTTACTTTCTGTCATCTTTTGAAAATCCAAAAATTTAATTGTTTATCATATATTAAAAACACCAAAAAGAATGGCTTATATTAAATTTATTCTATAATGCTCTTAACCCAATGTCCAAATCTATGTTAGATACCGCAGCAGGAGGAACATTCATGTGGAAGCAAGTGGATGTTGCAAAACAACTTCTTGACGTTATGCAATGCAACCATGCCCAATGGCATGTAGAGAGAACCTCCTAAAAAAGAGTGAAATCAATCACCAAGGAGCACAATGAAGAGCTTGCATCAAAGGTAGATGAGCTACTAAATATTATCAAGGGTAAGGAAGATACCCAACTTAATGCTATCAGTAGCAGTACTAATGAAGTTAACTTTGTAGCTTGTAATCCTTATAACCATGCATGGAAGAGTCAAAAATATGGCTCAAAATTCCAAAAGATTTAATGATTCTAATGCTGCAGGTGCTGCAAAAAAAAGATTTAATGATTATAATGGAGCTAATAATGGTAATCTCCATGTTGAGAATTATTTTAAAAAATTATGCAAGCACAAACTGATCAAAATAACGGAGAACCATGACAATATTATTGGTAAATTATCTAATCAATCAATTGCTACTGGAAATGATGTGCATGCTCTATAGGAAAGAACCAATACCGTGGAGGCACAACTGGGAAAGATAGCTGAGAGTCAAACTCTCATACTTGTAAAATTTGCAGGAAAGCGCAAGACAAATTCAGTAGAAGACCTCAAGATGATGAAGGTTGAAAATAAAGATGAGAAGCCCAAAGATCTGGATTATAACAATGCACCGTCTCTAGACTATATTGTGGAAGATCTCTTGAAGATGATCATTGTGAAGAATCACGGTATTGAAGATGTAAATGATGTCATGTACCAACAATTCATAAAAGAAGTAGAATCAAAGGTACATGAGTTGGAGATGGAATATAAGAGGAGAGCCAACAAACTTTCGGCTAATCTTGATGATATCTTTGAGCCCGCTATTAAAATTAAAATTGGATTTAATGAGATAGCTGCACTTGTGATCTTGGTGCAAGTGTTTCAACAATTTCTAAAAGTCTATTTTACAAGCTAAACCTTGGGCCATTTGAAACTACTGAAATGAGACTCCGTCTTGCTGACTCAAGTTATAAAAAAGTTGTTGGGACAAAGAAAACATAGTTGCTGAAATCAAAGGATGTCCTTCTCTTATTGATATTGTTATTGTAGACATGCCTGAAGATCCCATACAACCTATAATTCTAGGTAGACCATTCTTAAGAACAATAAAATCTTTGATTAATCTACATGAAGGGAATGTGAGAATAGGACCTACATCTAGAGAACCATTTGTAGTTCACTTCCCTAGAAAGAAAAAGGTCAAACCGAATGATGATGGTGTCATCACACTTAAAGCTAATTTTTTTTGGAGTGGGTGTTACACTTTAAAAAAATAAAATGATCACCATCAGGGTCAAGATAATTGACCTTAACTAGAAGGGCTTCATGGGAGGTTGATACCTTTGATCCGGATAATGGATTGTAGTATGATAAGCTTTTCCCCTAGAAGACCTAGGTTTAATCGAACCTTGGAAAGCACTGCTAAAATAGTGTAAAAGAAATGTCTACAAGACTTGCAAGTTTATTTTTTTTCTGTTTACCAGATCTTTCTATTTTACTAGGGGTTGTGTTCAATGATGGAAATAGGCCAGGGTTAATGTTTCTCCTGCAGCTATGCATACATATATAATTGAAGCGCATATGTGTAACGAATAAGAGATAAGAGATTTGTGATTAGCACACCTGTAAATACTCTTGCCCCTAAAGCCAAAGGTGACAAGAGCCTCTTGGTCCAACCACTGTCCTCACAGCCGCAAGCAACAATAGTTATTAAGTATATGAATACAGACCAAAGGATTAAGCTAGTGATTGTGCCGTGATCCTGAATGAATCACTAAACATGTACCGTTACTTTCCCCTTTCAGTCACTGAGGTTTCGTGGTAGCACGCTGTTCTCCACTCATCCCACCTCTTCCCTTGATCAATCCGAATGATATGGGTACCTGCAGATCATTGAAACGAGGCAAAGAGACAAGGATACAAGATTGCAAAACTCCTTTACATATATAATAAGATTAGATGCACATAAATGCTGCGAGGATTCACCTCAACCCGCAGCCCGTGAGGACTACTCACGTATAATATCAAGATCAATATCAAAGATAGAAATCATTGTGCAAGATACTTTGATTGAAATCACAATATTCTTACAATGGTCGCCAATTCTCAAGGAGATCTTTATTACAATGGTGATGGCTATGGCTATGGAGGAGATTGGAGATGGGATGGATGAACTATGGTGGTGGATCTCCTTCGGTGTGGTGCCGATGGATCTGATGGATGGCGGCTCTGTTTGGTGACGAATGGATCTCTTTTTGGCGCCGGTCCCTTCACAAAACTTATAGGGTTTGACGCCAGGAAGGCTGCGGCGCATGGTACAGGCGGACGCTACGGGCGGGGCTTTCCCGTACTGATGCCCGTTAAAGTTCCTGGAACTGCCTCTTCGAGCGTAGTCAACTTTGCCATACTCCTGACGCGATTTTCTTCAGTAATTGCAGATCCATTTGTCATTATGACGTGATTTCCTGCACATCATCCAAAAATAGAAGAGATTGCACATCTTTGCATTAATTAGTCATTAATGGCATGCTGAGAGGTGAACTTAGTCAATTTCTTGACTTGGCTAAGGGTTTAAACGCGAGAAAAGGTGGCGTATTTCACAGCCATCAACTTCCCCAAGCTTAAACTTGATCGTCCTCGAGCAAGAAACAAAGAACCACAAGGAACTTGGCGTTTAAACCAAAACAACGAGAAGAAAATCACTTAAAAGTGGTAGCCTTATGAGTCTAGCACTTCTTCCATTTGAAATCTTATCATAGTTAGCGAAGTGCCAAGAATACAATACAAGCATCGGTAACTCGAGACAATTACAATAAATATTATAAGTATGAATAACTAGTTGTGTAAACAATTACTCTAGCTTAAGTAGTTAACTCTCAGTTTGACAAGGAACACTGGAAGTTTATTATCATCAAATTAAGTATGAACATTCATGTCAAAAGAGGTATAAGCAATGAAGTATCTTAATTACACCCACATCAATTGATCACGGCTATCAAAACACTTACTATCTATTCATTTTCTTTTAAGAATATTCATCTAATAGTAGCGAGTCCATGCCAAGACTTGAGAAGTGATATTTTTGGATTCCTTTGATAGTTTCCAAGCAAGAGTCATGAATGACCTTTTAGTAAGATTTGCGACAATCATGGGGCCAGTGGAGTTGCTAGCATCCCAAGAGTGTGCACAACAGAATGCTGACACGCGTAAAGCAATATCATACACTGATTCACATGTTGACACATGCATAGCAATATCACATATTGATTAAGAACCTTACATCTTGGCATGCACCTCAGCTACCACTAAGTTTCAATTCTATCAAACAAATCCTATCAAGAGTTCTATAAAGTCTATCTCAACATCTATGGAGTTAAGTATCTTCAAAGTTAAACCCTTAAGACAATCGGTCATCATACAAGTCATAATTTTATACTTTTCTTGTTGTACTTGTTTGGCAATATCATTTCCAAGGCAAGACTCTGTTAACTAAATGAACTAGAGTAAGAGCTTTCACAGTTAACTAAACATAGAAATAAAAACTCAACTCCAATTGCTTCAAATCACTCCCACTAGTATCATATCTTAACAAGTCTACTGACTAGCATAAACAATTCAAATTTCTAAAGTGGGATACATAAGACATACCTCTTGTAGGCGACTTCATATTTCTCTTCCTTATGATGTGTTCCTTCAGAACTCTTGGTAGATCTCTCTCATTAATGATATCAAAGCAAAGAGGCAAATGCAATTCAGCTCTTTCAAGAACAAGGATAAAAGGAAAACTATTTTTGTGTTTTTGTGAATTGGGATTGAGAGGGAAAAAGAAAAATATTGGCGACATAGTAAGGAACTAAAAACAAAACAAATAAAAAGGAAAACGAACTAAAACAAAAAGCAAATAAATAACAAAGTGTTGGAACAGACCAACACGAGTGTTTCAAAGCTCTTTCAAAGAACTAGAGTACAAATTTATTCAACACAAATAAAAATGCTTGAGGAACACATCCCCAAGCTTAGGATTTTACAAGCCCTCTTGTTGAGCTCATTGTGGTGGAGGATAATTCCCAAAGTTCCATTAGCCTCTCCAATGAGTGAACTGGGAATTGAGGTCGGTGGTGTTGTCTTGAAGGTTGATGGTGAGGTTGCTCAGGTTCTCAATGCTTCCTTCGAGCATGTACATGTCCTGATAGGTGGTGAAGTCGTGGAGTGGCTGCTGCTCATGTTCTGGTCCTGCATGTTCTTGTTCAACTTCCTCTTCTTCTTCGGGTTCATCTTGTTGTCGTGGTATATTTGCCTCAACCTGCGCATCATAATGCAAACGCATATCCTCGAGAGATAACATGCCATTAGGCAGAGGGGCATCAATCAAGTGATCAACTCCCGATATGTTGAAGTAATATCTACCATCTATGTTCCTAACCATACCACATGCATTCGGAGTAGTAAAACCAAGACGGCGAGGGCCTTCCAATGCTTGTAAATTACTTACATTGATGTTAAGTCCTCTTGCCAAGATGGTGATGACTCCACCTCCACATATGGGGCCCCGAGCTTCAAGTGCTTGGTGGTTCAAGTAGAGGATGAGAAGGGCGCCCAAGTTTGGGCGGATGTTGCTGTCTCGGAACACAGCCATTGCGAGGATCATCATATCATCTCCATTGAGTCTTGTGAAATCGACACGTGCCTGCAAGGTGTTAGCAATAACATAGTACAAATAGCGAATAACATGGCACTCAATACAATTCCCCTGGGGGAGTGTGCTAGATACGTTCATCCCAGTAAAATATCTCCTAGGTGATGGGTTCAAAGTAGAGCATGCATAGAGGTTGGCGGTGGTGCTATTCTCAAAGCCAAAGTAGTTGCACCACTCATCTGGAGTCAGTTCATACTCACGGTTCATCAAACAGAATGATATCTGTTCGACTCCGGGTTGATTCTCCTTAGATTTGTGGTATTGTCCCACATTATTCTTCAGGGTGCTGAGGAACTCAAGTGTCAAGCGGCAATAGGTGGCAGCCTCCTGGAAAACAAAGTCAAGCAAACCAACATTATTACAAAGAGTATTGAAATCACTTCATAGGCCTAGTTAGTTCAGAACATGGGGGCATGCCCATTTTGTCGACTTGAGCTCGCGGTCCTTGAGACGGTTGAAACGGTTGAGATGACGTTGTTCTTTAAACTCAATACCGAGTTAAGCGGGGGTGTCTTCAACCGGTAGTGCAGCCTGTGCAGCCACAGCCCGCGAGCGGCTCCTTGTGTTCATCTACAAAGTAATTAGCATTTTAGTATCTTAAGCACAGATTAAAAATGTAACAAAAATAAAAATCTGAAATAGACATATGATCATCCTCTATACATCTTATAAAAGAATCTTCTCTAATTTCAAAATCTAGCATGCTCATTAAGGTGATGAAGTTCATAATATGACCTAAGTCTAGATTGATAATGACAAAAACTAGAGCATGGATCGACGGATAAAAAGTTGGGGATCATAGGAGAAACGTACCATACTTCGATGGAGTGCGAGGAATCGAATAAAAAAACGAACAAATTTGGAGATCTAAAGGAGTGGCTTTTGAGATTGGAGGAGGAAGAGACAGAGAGGATATGAAATTTTGATTCGGTTTACCTCTTCCCTACCTATTTGTGGCTTCCAACACGTGCTACGGGCGCACGGTACGGGCGCATCCCGTCCGTACCAAGTGCAGCCGCCTTAGGTTTAAGGCGGTCGACTCGGTAAGGTCGGGCGGTACGGTCGTATCCCACCGCACCGATGGTCGCTAAAGTTACGGGATCCTTACCGAAATATTGAAGCTTCACCATCCTGTTGTTTCAGTTTTAAACGCTGAGTTCCTGTCGGGGGAAGACCCCGGGTAGGGCAAAAGACAAGGAGCAGCTGGCTCAGGGCCGGCTGGCTGATGCGCGTAGATGTACACGTCCGTTGGGAACCCCAAGAGGAAGGTATGATGCGCACAGTGGCAAGTTTTCTCTCAGAAAGAAACCAAGGTTTATCGAACCAGGAGGAGCCAAGAAGCACGTTGAAGGTTGATGGTGGCGAAATGTGATGCGGCGCAACACCAGGGATTCCGGCGCCAACGTGGAACCTGCACAACACAACCAAAGTACTTTGCCCCAACGAAACAGTGAGGTTGTCAATCTCACCGGCTTGCTGTAACAAAGGGTTAACCGTATTGTGTGGAAGATGATTGTTTGCAAGAAAACAGTAAAACAAGTATTGCAGTAGATTGTATGCGATGTAAAGAATAGGACCGGGGTCCACAGTTCACTAGAGGTGTCTCTCCCATAAGATAAAAACATGTTGGGTGAACAAATTACAGTCGGGCAATTGACAAATAGAAGAGGCCATAACAATGCATATACATGATATGATAAATATAGTGAGATTTAATCAGGGCATTACGACAAAGTACATAGACCGCCATCCAACTGCATCTATGCCTAAAAAGTCCACCTTCAGGTTATCATCCGAACCCCTTTCAGTATTAAGTTGCAAAGCAACAGACAATTGCATTAAGTATGGTGCGTAATGTAATCGACAACTACATCCTTAGACATAGAATCAATGTTTTATCCCTAGTGGCAACAGCACAACACAACCTTAGAACTTTCTGTCACTGTCCCAGGTGTCAATGAAGGCATGAACCCACTATCGAGCATAAATACTCCCTCTTGGAGTTAAGAGTAAAAACTTGGCCAGAGCCTCTACTAATAACGGAGAGCATGCAAGATCATAAACAACACATAAGTAATAGATTGATAATCACCATAACATAGTATTCTCTATCCATCGGATCCCGACAAACACAACATATAGAATTACAGATAGATGATCTTGATCATGTTAGGCAGCTCACAAGATCCAACAATGAAGCACAATTAGGAGAAGACGACCATCTAGCTACTGCTATGGACCCATAGTCCAGGGGTGAACTACTCACTCATCACTCCGGAGGCGATCATGGCGATGAAGAGTCCTCCGGGAGATGATCCCCCTCTCTGGCAGGGTGCCGGAGGCGATCTCCTGAATCCCCCGAGATGGGATTCACGGCGGCGGCATCTCTGGAAGGTTTTCCGTATCGTGGCTCTCGGTACTGGGGGTTTCACGACGGAGGCTTTAAGTAGGCGAAAGGGCAACGTGGGGGGCCACACGAGGGCCCCACACACCAGGGCCGCGCGGCCAAGGGCTGGGCCGCGCCGCCCTGTTGTGGCGGCGCCTCGTGGCCCCACTTCCTTCCCTCTTCACGCTTCTGGAAGCTTCGTGCAAAAATAGGACCCTGGGCGTTGATTTCGTCCAATTCCGAGAATATTTCCTTACTAGGATTTCTGAAACCAAAAACAGCATAAAACAGCAACTGGCTCTTCGGCATCTTGTTAATAGGTTAGTTCCAGAAAATGCGTAAATACGACATATAATGTGCATAAAACATGTAGATATCATCAATAATGTAGCATGGAACATAAGAAATTATCGATACGTTGGAGACGTATCAGCATCCCCAAGCTTAGTTCTGCTCGTCCCGAGCAGGTAAAACGATAACAATGATAATTTCTTAAGTGACATGCCATCATAACCTTGATCATACTATTGTAAGCATATGTAATGAATGCAGCGATCAAAACAATGGTAATGACATGAGAAAACAAATGAATCATAAGGCAAAGACTTTTCATGAATAGTACTTCAAGACAAGCATCAATAAGTCTTGCATAAGAGTTAACTCATAAAGCAATAAATCAAAGTAAAGGTATTGAAGCAACACAAAGGAAGATTAAGTTTCAGCGGTTGCTTTCAACTTATAACATGTATATCTCATGGATATTGTCAACATAGAGTAATATAACAAGTGCAATATGCAAGTATGTAGGAATCAATGCACAGTTCACACAAGTGTTTGCTTCTTAAGGTGGAGAGAGATAGGTGAACTGACTCAACAATAAAAGTAAAAGAAAGGTCCTTCAAGAGGAAAGCATCGATTGCTATATTTGTGCTAGAGCTTTTATTTTGAAAACATGAAACAATTTTATCAACGGTAGTAATAAAGCATATGAGTTATGTAAATTATATCTTACAAGTTGCAAGCCTCACGCATAGTATACTAATAGTGCCCGCAACTTGTCCTACTTAGTTTGGACTACCGGATCATCGCAATACACATGTTTCAACCAAGTGTCACAAAGGGGTACCTCCATGCCGCCTGTACAAAGGTCTAAGGAGAAAGCTCGCATTTTGGATTTCTCGCTTTTGATTATTCTCAACTTAGACATCCATACCGGGACAACACGGACAACAGATAATGGACTCCTCTTTAATGCATAAGCATGTGACAAAAATTATTATTCTCATATGAGATTGAGGATATATGTCCAAAACTGAAACTTCCACCATGATTCATGGCTTTAGTTAGCGGCGCAATGTTCTTCTCTAACAATATGCATGCTCCAACCATTAATGTGGTAGATCTCCCTTACTTCATACAAGACGGACATGCATATCAACTCACATGATATTCAACAAAGAGTAGTTGATGGCGTCCCCAGAAGCATGGTTATCGCACAACAATCAACTTAATAAGAGATAAAGTGCATAAGTACATATTCAATACTACGATAGTTTTTAAGGCTATTTTGTCCCATGAGCTATATATTGCAAAGGCGAATGATGGAATTTTAAAGGTAGCACTCAAGCAATTTACTTTGGAATGGCGGAGAAATACCATGTAGTAGGTAGGTATGGTGGACACAAATGGCATAGTGGTTGGCTCAAGGATTTTGGATGCATGAGAAGTATTCCCTCTCGATACAAGGTTTAGGCTAGCAAGGTTATTTGAAGAAAACTCAAGGATGAACCGGTGCAGCAAAACTCACATAAAAGACATATTGTAAACATTATAAGACTCTACACCGTCTTCCTTGTTGTTCAAAACTCAATACTAGAATTATCTAGACCTTAGAGAGACCAAATATGCAAACCAAATTTTAGCAAGCTCTATGTATTTCTTCATTAATGGGTGCAAAGTATATGATGCAAGAGCTTAAACATGAGCACAACAATTGCAAAGTATCACATTATCCAAGACATTTTAGAATTACTACATGTAGCATTTTCCAATTCCAACCATATAACAATTTAACGAAGAAGTTTCAACCTTCGCCTTGAATATTATGAGTAAAGCCTAAGGACATATTTGTCCATATGCAACAGCGGAGCGTGTCTCTCTCCCACAAAGTGAATGCTAGGATCCATTTTATTCAAACAAAATAAAAATAAAAACAAACCGACGCTCCAAGTAAAGAACAAAAGATGTGACTGAATAAAAATATAGTTTCAGGGGAGGAACCTGATGATGTTGTCGATGAAGAAGGGGATGCCTTGGGCATTCCCAAGCTTAGACGCTTGAGTCTTCTTAAAATATGCAGGGATGAACCACGGGGGCATCCCCAAGCTTAGAGCTTTCACTCCTCTTGATCATAGTATATCATACTCCTCTCTTGATCCTTGAAAACTTCCTTCACACCAAACTTCAAGCAAACTCATTAGAGGGTTAGTGCACAATAAAAGTTTACATGTTCAGAGGTGGCACAATCATTCTTTACACTTCTGGACATTGCATAAAGCTACTAGGCATTAATGGATCAAAGAAATTCATCCAACATAGCAAAAGAGGCAATGCGAAATAAAAGGCAGAATCTGTCAAAACAGAACAGTTCGTAAAGACGAATTTTAAAATGGCACCAGACTTGCTCAAATGGAAAAACTCAAAACTAATGAAAGTTGCGTACGTATCTGAGGATCACGCTCGTAAATTGGCAGATTTTTTCGAATTTTCTACAGAGACTTGTGCCAGAATTCGTGACAGACAGCAATGCTGTTTCTGCGCAGCGATCCCAAATATAACATCAACTTTAACATAGAAACTTTACTTGGCACAAAAACATGATAAGGAGAGGTTGCTACAGTAGTAAACAACTTCCAAGACTCAAATATAAAACAAAGTACTGTAGTAAAAACATGGGTTGTCTCCCATAAGCGCTTTTATTTAACGCCTTTCAGCTAGGCGCAGAAAGTGTATATCAAGTATTATCAAGAGATGAAGCATCTTCAGCGGGGTTTGGAGTTTTCTCAACCAAGCATAGTATATTGGATATATAAGTTTCAGCGTCTCCCTTTTCATTAGTCTTGGGCTTGCTATTCTCATCGAACAAATTTTCAGGAACAAGCCAAGCATAGTTATTTTCTAGTGCATCATTCATAGCTAGGAGTTTACATGGTATTGGTGCTTTGATCTCCCCACCATCATTAATATTATTAGTGTACCTTATTATATCCATGTCCATTTTTTCAAGGAGACCAACAAAATTAGTATGAGAACCTAGCATATTAAATTTAGCAAAGACCTTTCTAGCCTCTCTTGCTAGACCACCAAATTCTCTAAGAAGTGTTTCTAAAACAAAATCTTTCTTTTCCCCTTCTTCCATATCACCGAGTGTAAGAAACATGTGTTGGATTATAGGATTGAGATTAACAAATTTAGTTTCCAACATGCGAACTAAAGCAGCAGCAGCAATTTCATAGGTAGGTGCAAGTTCTACCAAGTGTCTATCTTCAAAATCTTCAGTAATACTAACATGATTGAAAAATTCTTCTATATTATTTCTCCCAACTATAGACCCACGTCCTACCGGTATGTCTTTTGCGGTAAAATTAAAAGGAAACATAATGCAATAAGCAAAAAGTAAACTAGACAAACAAAGTAAAGACGAGTAACTAATTTTTTTTGTGTTTTTGATATAGAGAGCAAGACAGTAAATAAAGTAAAACTAGCAACTAATTTTTTTTGTGTTTTGTTTAGGTGCAGCAAACAAAGTAGTAAATAAAATAAAGCAAGACAAAAACAAAGTAAAGATATTGAGAAGTGGAGACTCCCCTTGCAGCGTGTCTTGATCTCCCCGGCAACGGCGCCAGAAAAAGTGCTTGATGCGCGTAGATGTACACGTCCGTTGGGAACCCCAAGAGGAAGGTATGATGCGCACAGTGGCAAGTTTTCCCTCAGAAAGAAACCAAGGTTTATCGAACCAGGAGGAGCCAAGAAGCACGTTGAAGGTTGATGGTGGCGAAATGTGATGCGGCGCAACACCAGGGATTCCGGCGCCAACGTGGAACCTGCACAACACAATCAAAGTACTTTGCCCCAACGAAACAGTGAGGTTGTCAATCTCACCGGCTTGCTGTAACAAAGGGTTAACTGTATTGTGTGGAAGATGATTGTTTGCAAGAAAACAGTAAAACAAGTATTGCAGTAGATTGTATGCGATGTAAAGAATAGGACCGGGGTCCACAGTTCACTAGAGGTGTCTCTCCCATAAGATAAAAGCATGTTGGGTGAACAAATTACAGTCGGGCAATTGACAAATAGAAGATGGCATAACAATGCATATACATGATATGATAAATATAGTGAGATTTAATCAGGGCATTACGACAAAGTACATAGACCGCCATCCAACTGCATCTATGCCTAAAATGTCCACCTTCAGGTTATCATCCGAACCCCTTTCAGTATTAAGTTGCAAAGCAACAGACAATTGCATTAAGTATGGTGTGTAATGTAATCGACAACTACATCCTTAGACATAGAATCAATGTTTTATCCCTAGTGGCAACAGCACAACACAACCTTAGAACTTTCATCCTTTGTCCCAGGTGTCAATGAAGGCATGAACCCACTATCGAGCATAAATACTCCCTCTTGGAGTTAAGAGTAAAAACTTGGCCAGAGCCTCTACTAATAACGGAGAGCATGCAAGATCATAAACAACACATAAGTAATAGATTGATAATCACCATAACATAGTATTCTCTATCCATCGGATCCCGACAAACACAACATATAGAATTACAGATAGATGATCTTGATCATGTTAGGCAGCTCACAAGATCCAACAATGAAGCACAATTAGGAGAAGACGACCATCTAGCTACTGCTATGGACCCATAGTCCAGGGGTGAACTACTCACTCATCACTCCGGAGGCGATCATGGCGATGAAGAGTCCTCCGGGAGATGATCCCCCTCTCCGGCAGGGTGCCGGAGGCGATCTCCTGAATCCCCCGAGATGGGATTCGCGGCGGCGTCTCTGGAAGGTTTTCCGTATCGTGGCTCTCGGTACTGGGGGTTTCGCGACGGAGGCTTTAAGTAGGCGAAAGGGCAACGCGGGGGGCCACACGAGGGCCCCACACACCAGGGCCGCGCGGCCAAGGGCTGGGCCGCGCCGCCCTGTTGTGGCGGCGCCTCGTGGCCCCACTTCCTTCCCTCTTCACGCTTCTGGAAGCTTCGTGCAAAAATAGGACCCTGGGCGTTGATTTCGTCCAATTCCGAGAATATTTCCTTACTAGGATTTCTGAAACCAAAAACAGCGAAAACGACAATGGCTCTTCGGCATCTTGTTAATAGGTTAGTTCCAGAAAATGCGTAAATACGACATATAATGTGCATAAAACATGTAGATATCATCAATAATGTAGCATGGAACATAAGAAATTATCGATACGTTGGAGACGTATCACTGGCCCGCGGCAAAGGCCGGCTGAGGAGCAGCCGGCTGGAGCCGTGGTCGGTGATACGTCTCCAACGTATCGATAATTTCTTATGTTCCATGCTACTTTATTGATGATACCTACATGTTTTATGCACATTATATGTCATATTTATGCATTTTCTGGAACTAACCTATTAACAAGATGCCGAAGAGCCGCTTGTTTTGCTGTTTTTGGTTTCAGAAATCCTAGTAAAGAAATATTCTCGGAATTGGACGAAACTTTCGCCCAGGGTCCTATTTTTGCACGAAGCTTCCAGAAGACCGAAGACCTAACGAAGTGGGGCCACGAGGCAGCCAGGGGGGTGGCCGGCGCGGCCCAAGCCCTGGCCGCGCCGACCTATCCCCTGGGCCCCTCGTGTGGCCCCTCGCGTTGACCCTCCGCCTACTTAAAGCTTCCATCGCGAAACCCCCAGTACCGAGAGCCACGATACGGAAAACCTTACAGAGACGCCGCCGCCGCGAATCCCATCTCGGGGGATTCTGGAGATCGCCTCCGGCACCCTGCCGGAGAGGGGATTCATCTCCCGGAGGACTCTACACCGCCATGGTCGCCTCCGGAGTGATGAGTGAGTAGTTCACCCCTGGACCATGGGTCCATAGCAGTAGCTAGATGGTCGTCTTCTCCTTGTTGTGCTTCATTGTTAGATCTTGTGAGCTGCCTAACATGATCAAGATCATCTATATGTAATTCTATATGTTGTGTTTGTCGGGATCCGATGGATAGAGAGTACTATGATTATGGTGATTATCAATCTATTGTTCATGTGTTGTTTATGATCTTGCATGCTCTCCGTTATTAGTAGAGGCTCGGCCAAGTTTTTACTCTTAACTCCAAGAGGAGTATTTATGCTCGATAGTGGGTTCATGCCTCCATTGAATGCTGGGACAAGGATGTAAAGTTCTAAGGTTGTGGATGTGCTGTTGCCACTAGGGATAAAACATTGATGCTATGTCTAAGGATGTAGTTGTTGATTACATTACGCACCATACTTAATGCAATTGTCTGTTGCTTTGCAACTTAATACTGGAGGGGGTTCGGACGATAACCTGAAGGTGGACTTTTTAGGCATAGATGCAGTTGGATGGCGGTCTATGTTCTTTGTCGTAATGCCCAATTAAATCTCACTATATTTACCATGTCATGTATATGCATTGTTATGCCTTTCTCTATTTGTCAATTGCCCGACTGTAATTTGTTCACCCAACATGCTTTTATCTTATGGGAGAGACACCTCTAGTGAACTGTGGACCCCGGTCCTATTCTTTACATAGCATACAATCTACTTGTTTTACTGTTTTCTTTGCAAACATCTTCCACTCGATACGTTTAATCCTTTGTTACAGCAAGCCGGTGAGATTGACAACCTCACTGTTTCGTTGGGACAAAGTACTTGGGTTGTGTTGTGCAGGTTCCTAGTTGGCGCCGGAATCCCTGGTGTTGCGCCGCATCACATTTCGCGACCATCAACCTTCAACGTGCTTCTTGGCTCCTACTGGTTCGATTAAACCTTGGTTTCATACTGAGGGAAACTTGCTTCTATACGCATCATACCTTCCACTTGGGGTTCCCAACGGACGTGTGCATCCACGCGTATCAAGCTAAATTTCTGGCGCCGTTGCCGGGGAGATCAAGACACGCTGCAAGGGGAGTCTCCACTTCTCAATCTCTTTACTTTGTTTTTGTCTTGCTTTATTTTATTTACTACTTTGTTTGCTGCACCTAAACAAAACACAAAAAAATTAGTTGCTAGTTTTACTTTATTTACTGTCTTGCTCTCTATATCAAAAACACAAAAAAATTAGTTACTTGCATTTAGTTTACTTTCATTATCATGTCTAGTCCTGTACTTGTTTTTATTTTCACTAGTTAGGCTTAATGGAAAACAACAAAAAAATTAGAGATCTTTATAGTATTTATCTTGAGTTAGGACATGATGTGTTTGAAGAGAAAATTAAAAAACCCATGGAACTTTGTTTGCAAAATAGTTGTAGCAATGTTATTAGCATGAACTCTTTGAACACCATTATTGCTAAAGCTATGGAAGAATTTAAGCTTGGGGAAGCTGGTTGTGATAGTTTTAGTCCCCCAAGCATGGAGGAGAAAATTTACTTGGATGATACTTTACCTCCTATATATGATGCTTGCAATGATGAATATGATATTTTCAGTCCACCTATTATTGAGGAAAAAATTAATTATGATTACAATATGCCTCCTATATATGATGATTATGGTGATGAGAATAATGATAGTTATTTTATTGAATTTGCTCCCACTACAATTAATAGTAATGATTATGCTTATGTGGAGAGTAATGATTTTATGCATGTAGCTCATGACAAGAATGTTGTATGTGATAGTTATATTGTTGAGTTTGTTCATGATGCTACTGAAAGTTATTATGAGAGAGGGAAACATGGTTATATGCATCTTAATAATATTAAGTTTCCCCTCTTTATGTTGAGAATCTTGAAATTGCACTTGTGTTGCTTTTCTATGCTTGCCACTTTGTTCTTCATGAATCTATTTGTGTACAAGATTCCTTTTCATAGGAAGTGGGTTAGGCTTAAATGTGTTTTGAATTTGCTTCTTGATGCTCTCTTTTGCATCAACTCTTATTACTGAGCCCATCTTAATGGCTATAAAGAAAGAATTTCTTGGGAGATAACCCATGTTTTTACTACAGCAATTTTTTGTTTTGTTGAGTCTTGGAAGTTGTTTACTACTGTAGAAACCTCTCCTTATCATGTTTTTGTGCCAAGTAAAGTTTCTATGTCAAAGTTGATGTTATATTTGGGATTGCTGCGCAGAAACAGCATTGCTGTCTGTCACGAATCTGGGCATAATTCTCTGTAGAAAATTCTAAAAAATCTGCCAATTTACGAGCGTGATCCTCAGATATGTACGCAACTTTCATTAGTTTTGAGTTTTTCCATTTGAGCAAGTCTGGTGCCATTTCTAAATTCGTCTTTACGGACTGTTCTGTTTTTGACAGATTCTGCCTTTTATTTCGCATTGCCTCTTTTGCTATGTTGGATTTATTTCTTTGATCCACTAATGTCCAGTAGCATTATGCAATGTCCAGAAGTGAAAATAATGATTGTGTCACCTCTGAATGAGTGAATTATTAATTGTGCACTAACCCTCTAATGAGTTTGCTTGAAGTTTGGTGTGAAGGAAGTTTTCAAGGGTCAAGAGAGGAGAATGATATACTATGATCAAGAGGAGTGAAAGCTCTAAGCTTGGGGATGCCCCCGTGGTTCACCCCTGCATATTTTAAGAAGACTCAAGCGTCTAAGCTTGGGGATGCCCAAGGCATCCCCTTCTTCATCGACAACATCATCAGGTTCCTCCCCTGAAACTATATTTTTATTCAATCACATCTTGTATTCTTTGCTTGGAGCGTCGGTTTGTTTTCGTTTTTGTTTTTGTTTGAATAAGATGGATCCTATCATTCACTTTGTGGGAGAGAGACACGCTCCGCTGTTGCATATGGACACATGTGTCCTTAGGCTTTACTCATAATGTTCATGGCGAAGTTTCTTCTTCGTTAAATTGTTATATGGTTGGAATTGGAAAATGCTACATGTAGTAATTCTAAAATGTCTTGGATAATGTGATACTTGGCAATTGTTGTGCTCATGTTTAAGCTCTTGCATCATATGCTTTGCACCCATTAATGAAGAAATACATAGAGCTTGCTAAAATCTGATTTGCATATTTGGTTTCTCTAAGGTCTAGATAATATCTAGTATTGAGTTTTGAACAACAAGGAAGACAGTGTAGAGTCTTATAATTTTTACAATATGTCTTTTATGTGAGTTTTGCTGCACTTGTTCATCCTTGAGTTTGCTTCAAATAACCTTGCTAGCCTAAACCTTGTATCGAGAGGGAATACTTCTCATGCATCCAAAATCCTTGAACCAACTACTATGCCATTTGTGTCCACCATACCTACCTACTACATGGTATTTCTCCGCCATTCCAAAGTAAATTGCTTGAGTGCTACCTTTAAAATTCCATCATTCACCTTTGCAATATATAGCTCATGGGACAAAATAGCCTTAAAAACTATCGTAGTATTGAATATATACTTATGCACTTTATATTTTATTAAGTTGCCTGTTGTGCGATAACCATGCTTCTGGGGAACGCCATCAACTATTGTTGAATATCATGTGAGTTGCTATGCATGTCCGTCTTGTCTGAAGGTCTATCATTTTGGTGGTTGGAGCATGCAAAATTGTTAGAGAAGAACATTGGGCCGCTAACTAAAGCCATGAACCATGGTTGAAGTTTCAGTTTTGGACATATATCCTCAATCTCATATGAGAATAATAATCTTTGCTACATGCTTATGCATTTAAGAGGAGTCCATTATCTGTTGTCCATGTTGTCCCGGTATGGATGTCTAAGTTGAGAATAATCAAAAGCGAGAAATCCGAAATGCGAGCATTCTCCTTGGACCTTTGTACAGGCGGCATGGAGGTACCCCTTTGTGACACTTGGTTGAAACATGGCATGCGAAGACCCGGTAGTCCAAGTTAAGTAGGACGAGGTGCGGGCACTATTAGTATACTATGCGTGAGGCTTGCAACTTGTAAGATATAATTTTCATAACTCATATGCTTTATTACTACCGTTGACAAAATTGTTTCATGTTTTCAAAATAAAAGCTCTAGCACAAATACAGCAATCGATGCTTTCCTCATTGAAGGACCATTCTTTTACTTTTATTGTTGAGTCAGTTTGCCTATCTGCTTCCACCTTAAGAAGCAAACACTTGTGTGAACTGTGCATTGATTCCTACATACTTGCATATTGCACTTGTTATATTACTTTATGTTGACAATATCCATGAGATATACATGTTACAAGTTGAAAGCAACCGCTGAAACTTAATCTTCTTATGTGTTGCTTCAACACCTTTACTTTGATTTATTGCTTTATGAGTTAACTCTTATGCAAGACTTATTGATGCTTGTCTTGAAGTACTATTCATGAAAAGTCTTTGCTTTATGATTCAGTTGTTTACTCATGTCATTACCTTTGCTTTGATCGCTGCATTCATTACATATGTTTACAAATAGTATGATCAAGATTATGATGGCATGTCACTTGAAATTATCTTTGTTATCGTTTTACCGCTCGGGACGAGCGTAACTAAGCTTGGGGATGCTGATACGTCTCCAACGTATCGATAATTTCTTATGTTCCATGCTACTTTATTGATGATACCTACATGTTTTATGCACATTATATGTCATATTTATGCATTTTCTGGAACTAACCTATTAACAAGATGCCGAAGAGCCGATTCTTGTTTCTGCTGTTTTTGGTTTCAGAAATCCTAGTAAAGAAATATTCTCGGAATTGGACGAAACTTTCGCCCAGGGTCCTATTTTTGCACGAAGCTTCCAGTAAGACCGAAGACCTAACGAAGTGGGGCCACGAGGCAGCCGGGGGTGGCCGGCGCGGCCCAAGCCCTGGCCGCGCCGACCTATCCCTGGGCCCTCGTGTGGCCCCTCGCGTTGACCCTCCGCCTACTTAAAGCTTCCGTCGCGAAACCCCCAGTACCGAGAGCCACGATACGGAAAACCTTACAGAGACGCCGCCGCGAATCCCATCTCGGGGGATTCTGGAGATCGCCTCCGGCACCCTGCCGGAGAGGGGATTCATCTCCCGGAGGACTCTACACCGCCATGGTCGCCTCCGGAGTGATGAGTGAGTAGTTCACCCCTGGACCATGGGTCCATAGCAGTAGCTAGATGGTCGTCTTCTCCTTGTTGTGCTTCATTGTTAGATCTTGTGAGCTGCCTAACATGATCAAGATCATCTATATGTAATTCTATATGTTGTGTTTGTCGGGATCCGATGGATAGAGAGTACTATGATTATGGTGATTATCAATCTATTGTTCATGTGTTGTTTATGATCTTGCATGCTCTCCGTTATTAGTAGAGGCTCTGGCCAAGTTTTTACTCTTAACTCCAAGAGGGAGTATTTATGCTCGATAGTGGGTTCATGCCTCCATTGAATGCAGGACGGTGACAGAAAGTTCTAAGGTTGTGGATGTGCTGTTGCCACTAGGGATAAAACATTGATGCTATGTCTAAGGATGTAGTTGTTGATTACATTACGCACCATACTTAATGCAATTGTCTGTTGCTTTGCAACTTAATACTGGAGGGGGTTCGGACGATAACCTGAAGGTGGACTTTTTAGGCATAGATGCAGTTGGATGGCGGTCTATGTTCTTTGTCGTAATGCCCAATTAAATCTCACTATATTTACCATGTCATGTATATGCATTGTTATGCCTTTCTCTATTTGTCAATTGCCCGACTGTAATTTGTTCACCCAACATGCTTTTATCTTATGGGAGAGACACCTCTAGTGAACTGTGGACCCCGGTCCTATTCTTTACATAGCATACAATCTACTTGTTTTACTGTTTTCTTTGCAAACATCTTCCACTCGATACGTTTAATCCTTTGTTACAGCAAGCCGGTGAGATTGACAACCTCACTGTTTCGTTGGGACAAAGTACTTGGGTTGTGTTGTGCAGGTTCCTAGTTGGCGCCGGAATCCCTGGTGTTGCGCCGCATCACATTTCGCGACCATCAACCTTCAACGTGCTTCTTGGCTCCTACTGGTTCGATTAAACCTTGGTTTCATACTGAGGGAAACTTGCTTCTATACGCATCATACCTTCCACTTGGGGTTCCCAACGGACGTGTGCATCCACGCGTATCAGTCGGCTGCCTTGGGAGCCGGCTGACTCAAAGTCTACGTCGGCCTCGCCATGGCCGTCTGCGCTATGGCTGGACCGGCTTCTACATGCCATATCTGACTGGGTTTGTCTCTCCCCTGACCGGCTCGAGGCTGGCGGGCCTTGCAGGAGAAGGAACCGGAAAGGTGATCCGGGTGAAAGGTCCACGCTGACCTCATCTCCCGTAAAGCAAGGGGCACTATAGAGGAACAGTGCCCCGCCTCCGATAGACCATCATGGCTGGAGCTGCGCCGTACTACTACAGGGTACCGGCACCGACCGAGATGCCTCTCCCACGACGCTTGGCACGTCTTGTCGCCGCTGACTTTGGCAGAAGGACAGACAGGCCTCAACGCCTCAACGGTGCTAACGCAGGCGCCTCGGGAAGGAGCAGAAAGCCGGAGCCGGCGAAGCCGGCCAGTATGTCATAGGGACTTCTCTGTAAAGTGCCAACGCCTATATAAGCTGCACTACCCCCTCCCATGCGGGGGACGATCGATCACTTCTCATTTCTAGTCTTAGAGCTGCTCTGGGAGAGAGACCTTCGTCTACCTCTAGCCTCCCCGAGCAGCCGGATACAGCTCAAGGAGCACCATTGTACTGTGTTATCTTTTATACACTCTAGAGCGAGTAGGGGTGTTACCTCCATACGAGGGCCTTGAACCTGGGTACGTCGCTGTGTCACTCGTGCCCATACCCGCATCCGGATACCACCTTAGACCATTGCAGGAACCACTCTCTTTAGCCATCCTATGGCATATGCCGTGACGATACCACGACATTTGGCGCCCACCGTGGGGCAATCAGCGTCTTCGGCCGGTGTCTTCATCTGGACGGGCCTCACCATCACCACCGGCGAGCGAGTCGCTTCAGGCTTGGTCTGGAGATTCGGCTCCCTCGACTTCGTCAGCGACAACGCTGGCTGCTTCGCTGACCGGCCCTTCCCAGCCGGCGGAAACATCATCTCCTTCGGTGGCCACGACGTCTACGTCGCCACCGTTGCACCACCGCGCTACCCGCGCCAGATCCTGCGCTGTGCAAGCCCTCCCCTTGGAGCCGACGCCAGCCACAACATCGCCAGCCCCTGCGTCGTGCAGGAGGTCATGGCAGTCGGCGACGATGCCACCGACAAGACCACGCGTGTCCGCGGCCCCGTCCTGGAGCGCACCGCAGCAGCCGGGGCATCCAGCTCGGGCCCAAAAGCGCCACCACCACCGTCCCGGCTGGACGAAGTCCGGGCAAAGCCGAGCTCTCCGCTCACAGCCGGAGCCGATCCCTCCACCGTCGAGGCGGACTTGGAGACACACCGCCAGCTGCTCCTCAAGCAGGCTGAGGAACTGGCTGCTGCAAAGCGCCAGCTAGAGATCACCCGGCGCGAGTACGCCCACGCTCATGGCTTGACGCCATGCGGCGACAACCCTAGCCGAGCCGGACGAATCCGCTGCAGGGGAGGCGCCTTAGGCGCTGAGATCGACCGCGACGACACGGAGGAGCCAGCTCCTTCCATGGAGCTGCCGGTCTACAACAACCCCGACAAGAACATGCGCGCGGCAAAAGCCGCCACAGAAGAACTGAGCCGCCTGGTGGGCGAAGAGCTGCGCCGCCAAACAGAGCGGGCAAAAGAGCTGCTCCACATCGCCACCAAGCAGCATGCCAATCCAAGGTACGCCCCAGGTACAGCCGGCAACCACAGGGACGGCCCCAGGGACACGACCGAGTCATCCTCACCCGCGCCGAGTCGGCGCCGAGACTCCCAGGCCACACACAACAGCTCAAGCCGGACAAGCCGGCTGAGAAGCGGCGCAAGCGGCCGCAGCCGGCCTCCACCAAGCTGGAACCAGGAGCACGACTCCGATCAGGCGGCACCAAGGCGCCCGTACCGGCCGGCTCCGGAAGCATCCGGCGCCCGCCAACTGGCCCACTCCCGGTTGGGTCCCCGCATCGAGCCGGCAGACGCTCGAGACCGCCTCGACCAGCTTGTCGAATCCCGCATCGCGGAAGAAGAAGGCCCAGCCAGCCCCAAGTGCTTTGGTCCGCGGATCCTCAACGAGCCCATGATTGACGGGTTCACGCTCCCGCGCGACACGCCCAAGTACGACGGCACCGCCAAACCGGAGGACTAGCTGCTGGACTACACCACAGCAGTCGGCATCGCCAAAGGCAACAAGCGCTGGGCCGTGCGCTACTCCCCTCTAATGCTGGTCGGCTCCGCCCGCACCTGGCTCAACAACCTGCCAGCCGACAGCATCAACAGCTGGCTGGACTTCGAAGAAGCCTTCGTCAACAACTTCACCGGCACCTATCGCCGGCCGGGTCGCCCCCAGCAGCTTGAGATGTGCAAGCAGGGCCCGGAGGAGACGGATCGCACGTACCTGACGCGCTGGTGCGAAATGCGAAACTCCTGCGAGGGCGTGCACGAGATCCAGGCGGTCAACTTCTTCATGGCTGGCTGCCGACACAACACCATGATGTGGCACAAGCTGCGCCGCAGTGAACCCAAGACGATGGCCGCCTTGATGGCCATTGCCGACAAATATGCACTGGCTGAGGAAGCCGGCAAGTCCCCAGCTGAAGCTTCGCCGGCTGCGCCCAAGCGCGATCACCACAAGCCGGCCGAGCACAAGTCGGCCGAGGGAGCCTCCCATGGAAGCCGCCGCGACAATTACCGCGGGAAGAGGCACATCGACCAGCCGGACCGCCGGTACGGCTCCGCCCATGTGGCGGCAGTGGCAGACCAGGCGGCCGGAGGAAGCTGGCGCCAGAAGCAAGACCGGCCCTGGAAGCCGAAGTACACATTTGAGTAGATGCTCGACTCGCCGTGCAGGTACCACCGCGGCAAGAACCCCTCCAACCACACCACCCCCGACTACCACTTCACCAAGCGGCTCAACAACGGTGAGCCGCTGCCGCCTCCACCCCCGCCTCCACCAGCCGGCGGGCCAGGTGGACAAGCCGGCGCAGAGAACGCCAACCTCGAGCACTACGAGGCTAACCAAGTGCACCATGGCCGGTACTTGGCTAAGGATGCCACCTACATCACCTTCACCACCGAGCCGGAGGACAGAACGAGCCAGCAGAGCCGTTCCCTCGAAGTCAACGCGGTCATACCGCCGGTCCCCCAGTACCTCAACTGGTCAGAGCAGGCCATCACTTTTGATCTCCGCGACACACCGGCTGTCCTGCCTAGGTCGGGCAGCTACGCCATGGTCCTCGACCCCACCATCGGCACGAGCCGGTGCAGCGTGCGCTTCTCACGCGTCCTCATCGACGGCGGCAGTAGCATCAACATCCTCTACAGCGACACAGCCCGCAAGCTAAGCATCCAGGAGAGCGAGCTGCGCCCCAGCCCCACCATCTTCCACGGCATCGTGCCGGGTCATTCGTGCCAACCGATTGGCCGAATCACGCTGGAGGTCATGTTCGGCAAGCCGAACCACTTCCGCACAGAGAAGGTCGAGTTTGAGGTGGTGGACTTAGTCAGTCCCTACCATGCGCTCCTGGGCCGGCCGGCTCTGACCAAGTTCATGGCGGTGCCCCATTACGGGTACCTGAAGCTGAAGCTGCCAGGCCCAAAAGGGGTCATCACCGTAGCCGACGACTACCGCCGCTCCATGGAATGCGCCACGCAGAGCTCCAAGATGGATCAGACGCTGGTCATCGCTGCCGAGAAGCAGCTCATCCACGACACCGTGGCCATGGCCAAAGCTGCGCAGACAAATATGCCGGCTGTAGGCAACCCGGCTGAGACGACTCACTTCCAGCCGGCGAACGACACGGAGAAGATCCTGCTGGACTCGGCGCAGCCAGACAAGTTCGTCACCATCGGTGCGGCTTGAGCAGCAAATAGTAAAGCGAGCTCACCAGCTTCCTCCGTGAGAATTGGGACATCTTCGCATGGTCTCCAAAGGACATGCCGGGTGTGCCGAGGGAGTTGGCTGAGCACCACCTCCACGTCAGGCCAGAGGCCAAGCCGGTGAAGCAACCCCTCCGCCGCTTCACCGAAGAAAGAAGGAGGGCCATTGGTGAAGAAATCGCCCGGCTCCTAGCAGCCGGCTTCATCATGGAAGTACTGCATCCGGACTGGTTTGCAAACCCAGTCCTGGTTTTGAAGAAGAATGGCTCCTGGCGTATGTGTGTCGACTACACCAGCCTGAACAAGGCGTGCCCGAAGGACCCCTTCCCCTGCCGCGCATAGATCAGGTCATAGATTCGTCTGCCAGCTGTGAACTGTTGTCTTTTTTAGACGCCTATTCAGGCTACCACCAGATTCCTTTGAATCTGACTGATTAAATAAAGACTTCGTTCATTACCCCGTATGGGGCTTATTGCTACACGACTATGCCATTCGGCTTGAAAAATGCAGGCGCCACTTTCCAAAGGTGCATGCAAAAATGCTTACAAGAGCAAATCGGCATAAATGTTCACGCATATGTGGATGATGTCGTTGTAAAAACCAAGGAGAGGAATCCTCCTTGATGATCTGAGAGAAACCGTCCAGAATTTCACCGGTTGCCTGGCCTCCTTGAGCCGCTTCGTCAGCTGGCTGAGGGAGAAGGTGATACGTCTCCAACGTATCTATAATTTCTTATGTTCCATGCTAGTTTTATGACAATACCTACATGTTTTGTTCACACTTTATATCATTTTTATGCATTTTCCGGAACTAACCTATTAACAAGATGCCGAAGTGCCAGTTCCTGTTTTCTGCTGTTTTTGGTTCCAGAAAAGCTGTTCGGGCAATATTCTCGGAATTCAACGAAACAAAAGCCAAACCACCTATTTTTCCGACGGACACACGGAGCCAGAAGGGCAAGCCAGGGGGAGGCCCACGACCTCCACACCATAGGCCGGCGCGGCCAAGAGGGGGGGGGCGCCGCCATATGGGGTGGGCCCCTCGGGCACCCCCTTGCGCCGCCCTTTCGCCTATATATTCCTTCCGTCGCAAAAACCCTAAATATATCAGTCATATTCCACGAAGGGTTCCGCAGCGCCGCCGCCATCGACGACAAGTTTCGGGGGACAGAATCTCTGTTCCGGCACGCCGCCGGGACGGGGAATTGCCCCCAAAGTCATCTCCATCGACACCACCGCCATCTTCATCGCCGCTGCTGACTCCCATGATTTGGAGGGAGTAGTTCTCCCCCGAGGCTGAGGGCTCTACCGGTAGCTATGTGGTTCATCTCTCTCTCCCATGGTGTGATCTTTATGTGATCATGAGCCTTGTAATCTAGTTGAATATGTAGATGTTACTCTTGTCTATTATGCACTCTAGAGGTTATTTTAATATGAACTCCGGAGTCACTCTCCACGGTGTGATGGTGACAGTGTGCGCATCGTGTGTGATTCCTTTATGACGTTGTGGAGCTTGTTTACTCCGGCTTGAGGTGTGCTTTTGCAGCCCTACACAATGAATGGTGTTTGTTATCCAACAAGAGAGTGTTTGAGAGTAGCATTTATTTATTCAATTATGTGATCATTGTTGAGAGTGTCCACTAGTGAAAGTATGATCCCTAGGCCTTGTTTCTAAGCATTGAAACACCGTTTCCAACAAGTTCGGCTACATGTTCGCTTGCTGCCATTTTTATTTCAGATTGCAATTACTACTTATAATCATCCATATTACTTGTATTTCACTATCTCTTCGCCGAACTAGTGCACCTATACATCTGACAAGTGTATTAGGTGTGTTGGGGACACAAGAGACTTCTTGTATCTTAATTGCAGGGTTGCTTGAGAGGGATATCTTTGACCTCTACCTCCCTGAGTTCGATAAACCTTGTGTGATTCACTTAAGGGAAACTTGCTGCTGTTCTACAAACCTCTGCTCTTGGAGGCCCAACACTGTCTACAGGAATAGAAGCGTGCGTAGACATCAAGCTATTTTCTGGCGCCGTTGCCGGGAAGGTAAGGTAAAAGGTATTCACATCCTCCGACTTCTAAGCTATTTCCTAGCACGGTTGCCGGTGTGTGAGTGCTCGAAGCTATTTCCTTTAGATTATGCAATTATATCTTTTTGTTTCTTGTTTTTATTTTACTAGTTAGGCTTAATGGAAAACAACAAAAAATAGAGATCTTTATGAAATTTATATTGAATTAGGAAATGATGCTTTTAAAGAGAAAATAAAAAAACCTATGGAAGTTTGTCTGCATAATAGTGCTAGTAATGTTATTAGTATAAATTTTTTGGACACCATTATTTTTAATGCTATGGAAAAACCCAAGCTTGGGGAAGCTAGTTTATATAAAAATAATCTTTTTTGCTCCTCAGCTTTGGATGAAGTATTTTGCCTTGATAATGCTTTGTCTCCAATATGTGGTAATTCGAATGATGCTTGTGATATTCCATATCCACCTGTTGAAAGTATTCCTTTTAAAATACCTATGAAAACTGTTGAAAGGGTTATGAATGATCAGTATGTAGGGGATGGATCAGTCCATCCAAGTGTTCACTCGTCTAAACTTACAGAACTTTGTGAGTTATTTGAGATTGCAGGTTTATTAAGAGAAAATGTTATGAGGAAACTATTTCCATTGTCACTTAAGGACAAAGCAAAGGAATGGTATAGGCTGCTGGATGAACAACCATCGAATTGGAAACAGCTTGAATCTCTCTTTTACTCTAAATTTTATGCACTTCATGAAGTGCATCTAGATAGGAATCACATTTATAATTTTTACCCTCATGATGGAGAAAACATTGCTCAAGCTTGGGGAAGACTAAAAACATTAATACTCAAATGTCCTAACCATGAGCTTTCTGAGGAAATAATGGTTACTAATTTTTATGCAAGGCTTTCAAGTCATTACAAGAATTATGTAGATGCATGTTCACAGGGTTCTTTCACAAGTAAGAAGGTTGAAGCTAGATGGGATCTTCTTGAAAGAATTCAAAGCAATACTGAAGATTGGGAGAACGACAAAGGTAAAGAATCAGGTATAAACTATGAATATGAATGCATTAAGTCTTTCATTGAAACTGCTGGTTTTCAAAAGCTTAGTGATAATTATGGTCTTGATTCTCAAATTATTGTTGATTGTTGTAGAACCTTTGCTTCTCATATTAATGTTCCTAAAGAAAATTGGGACGTGTATCATGAACCTTTCAAAGACACTTGCATGGAAAATGAAATTGTTGTTAATGATTGCAATAAACATGCCCAAACTTCTGAAAATACTATTTCTTATAAGCATGTTAATTTTTGTGGAATGCATAGACCTTGTGGAATTAATCAAATCGAAGATAAATATTGTATCCATCATAGGAATGAAAAAACTAGAATGTGGTACAAGGCTCTAAAAGATCTTGGTGAAAAAGTTTGTGACCTCCATCCTTTTATTTGTGAACTTTGCTATGAAGTGGGTCATTTTAATTTTCAATGTTCTGGTCATGATGATAGTATTTAGAATTTAATGAGTACTTCAAGTCTATATTGTGATAACATGATCACTCCTAATCAGCATGATGAACTTAATTTATTTTTGGGATGTGAAGAGTTATCAAGAAAAATTTCTTTGTTAGATATGAGTGATCTTGATATGAATAGTGTGTTGCATGGATGTTATCTCTATTGTGTAAATAATTGCCATGCCAACACCTACATACAAAGTGTTATAAAGGATGGGACTTTACCAAAATATGACAGGACTAATATGTGTTTTGTTCTTATTAATGAAAGAGAGGTATCCTCCCAAGTTTCTTCTATTGTTTCTAATAATAAACCAGGTTATGTGGAGAAGCTTCCTTTCAAGCCTCTCCCTCCTAAAGAGGAAAAGAAGAAGAAGGGAACGAAGAAGAAGAAGAGGAGTAAAAGGATAGAGGAAACGGTATCTTCTCCCAAACTTGTTGCTCCTATTACAATTGATACTTATAATTCTGAATTCGATGATTCTGAACTTGATGATGAACCTATGCATGTTATTTATATTAGTGATCATGATTGGGAAAAGCACACTTCTTTTGATATTGAAGGTCTCTGGGACACTAATTCTGAAAATGATGATGTTAAGAATTGCCATAGTATTAGTACTATCCATGTTTCTTCCCATGATGATATAGAAAGCTCTAAGCTTGGGGATAAGGTGTTTGAAAATCCTTTTGCTACTGATGATTATATGTTTGATACATCTCCTTCTAGTAACAATGATGGTATGTTACAGATGAACACACTTTGGAAGATAACTATTCTATTTCTTATGATTATTCTATGCCTCCAATTTATGATGATTATAATCATGGATGTGATAGTTTTACTCCCACTATTACTAATAAAATTGATTATGCTTGTGTGGAGAGTAATGATACTTTTATGCATGTGGATCATGATAAGAATGCTTTATGCGATAGCTATACTGTTGAGTTTATCAATGATGCCACTGAAAATTATTATGAGAGAGGGAGACATGGTTTTATATATCTCGATAATATTAATTCACCTCTCTTTTTGTTGAAAATTTTGAAGTTGCACTTGCTTTGTCTTTCTATGATAGTAGCTTCATGCTTCAATAATTTGTTTTCTTACAAGATTCGTTTGCATAGAAAGTGGGTTAGACTTAAATGTGTTTCGTATTTGCTTTTTGATGCTCTCTTATATTCAACTCTCATCTTTATAAGAGCATCATGAAAATTATCATGCCTAGCTAAAAGGCTTTAAAGAAAAGCGCTCTTGGGAGACAACCCATTGTTTTATTTATGCAATTTTAGTTTTATTTTTGAGTCAAGGTACTGCCTAATACTGTAGAAATATCTTTGTATCTTTATTTTCTTGCATTGTTGTGCCAAGTAAAGTCTTTGATAGAAAGCTGATACTAGATTTGGATTTCTGCGCAAAACAGATTTTTAGCTGTCACGAATTTGATCTTTTCTCTCTGTATAAACATCTTAAAATTCTGAAAAAATTCATGAGTAATTCTCAGATATGTACGCAACTTTCATTCAACTGGAGCTTTTCCATCTGAGCATGTTAAGTGCCTCGAAAAAATTCATCTTTACGGACTGTTCTGTTTTTGACAGATTCTGCTGTTTATTTCGCATTGCCTGTGTTTGAGTGGATTTCTTTGCTCCACTAAATTTCTGTAGCCTTGGGTAATGTCCAGAAGTGTTGGGAATGATTTTGTCCTTGCTGAACATGTGAATTTTTGATTATTCACTAACCCTCTAATGAGATTGCTTTGAGTTTGGTGTGAAGGAAATTTTCAAGGATCAAGAGAGGAGGATGATATAATATGATCAAGAAGAGGGAAAAGTCTAAACTTGGGGATGCCCCCGTGGTTCATCCCTGCATATTTCAAGAAGACTCAAGCGTCTAAGCTTGGGGATGCCCAAGGCATCCCCTTCTTCATCAAACTTATCAGGTCACCTCTAGTGAAACTATATTTTAATTCCGTCACATCTTATGTGCTTTACTTGGAGCGTCCGTGTGCTTTTATTCTCGTTTGTTATTTTATTTTTCTGAATAAATCAGATCCTAACATGCTTGTGTGGAAGAGAGACACGCTCGGCTTTTTCATTTGAACAGTTGTGTTCTTTGTTTTATTTTTCATATTCATGGCGAAAACTGAAAGCCGCAGCACTTATACTTATTGTTATTTGGTTGGAAACATAAAATGAACATAAAATGTTTCATATTGTCTTGAATAATTTGATACTTGGCAATTGTTTTGAGCTCTCAAGTAGATCATGTTTAAGCTCCTGCATTATGTAGTTTAAACCTATTAGTGGAGAACTACCGTAGAGCTTGTTGAAATTTGGATTGCATGATTGGTCTCTCTAAGGTCTAGATATTTTCTGGTAAAAGTGTTTGAGCAACAAGGAAGATAGTGTAGAGTCTTATAATGCTTGCAATATGTTCTTATGTAAGTTTTGCTATACCGGTTTATACTTGTGTTTGCTTCAAACAACCTTGCTAGCCAAAGCCTTGTACTGAGAGGGAATGCTTCTCGTGCATCCAAAACCTTGAGCCAAAACCTATGCCATTTGTGTCCACCATAAGTACCTACTATGTGGTATTTTTCTCGCCACTCCAAAGTAAATTGCTTGCGTGCTACCTTTAAAACCTTTCAAAAATTCATTCCTTGTTTTTGCAATACATAGCTCATGGGAAAGTAGCCTAAAAAACTATTGTGGTAAGGAATATGTCGCTTGTGTATCTTAGTTCTTATAAGTTGCTTATTGAGCGGCGCTCTTTCTACTGCCTCGTCTACGTTACGTCTAGGGTTTAGGGAGGGCGACGCCGAGGCGATCGCGCGCCGCCACCTAGCCATGGACGGGAATGCTTCGGATCCCGGACGTCTACGAGTCTATGCGCGTCGGAAGGAGTCTAGGAAGGTCCAAACGCAAGGAAACCTGCAAGGAGTCCTTGATGCCCACGAAGGAAAACCAGATCGGATCGGCAGAGAGTCGGCTATAAAGCAAGCGCCACCTGATCAGGTATCAAACCACATCAAAAACCCTGACGCCCAGTTCACGATCTACGATCCGGGCGCCGATCCAATCTATACGTCTAAGCGAACCATGTCGTCGGCCGGCGGTGGGAGTGAAAAAGGGGGCTCCGGTGAGGATCCTGCCCACTCGAAGCCGCTTGTTGATGACGGGGCCGCTGCGACGCCGTTGGATCGTCAGTTGGCAGTTGTCAAGACCAAGGAAGAGGATGAGGAGTACGATGGGAACTGGCATGGCATGGAGGAGGACGGACGAAACGTAGGACCTGAAGCTCGCCTTGCGGGGGAGATGGACATGGAAGATGAGGTTTGCATGGAGGAAGAACCGGAGGAGATCGGGCCTCAAAAAGCGCCAGTTCAATGGCGCCTGCTGGCACGGTACTACTCCTTGAAGGCTGCTAATTACACGGTGATTTACAACCATTATAGGGAAGTTTGGAAGATCCGTGGAAAGATGGTGTTTGCGCCAATGAAGGACAACTTATTCATCATCACTTTTAACACTGAGGGTGACTATAGGTTCGTTGCTCGGGGAGGGCCATGGATTCATCGAGGTGTGGCTTGTCTGGTTGCCCCTCTGGATGGCAGGGCCCAACCTTCGGAGGCAGTGCTGGACTCAATCCAACTCTGGGTGAAGTTCTTCGACGTGCCATGGAATAAACAGAACGAGGAGTATGGGAGACTGATTGGCTCAAAACTTGGGGAGGTGCAGGAAGTGGATGTCGATGCAGCTGGACTGGGATTCAAAGACTATCTGCGTGTGCGTATAGAATTACCACTCAACAGGCGCCTGATGGCAAGGTTCAAAACAACAATCACGGGACAGCCGAAGGCGAGAATCTATCCCATACGCTATGAGCGGGTGCCACACTTCTGTTTTCATTGCGGTCTCATTGGGCATGATAAGGACCAGTGCGAGATGAAGGATCGGGGTGTGCCGTCCTTGAACTATGATGCGACCCTCAGGTGCTCGCCGACGCGTAAGTTTATGCGCAGAACTATATCTGCTCCAGGTGGCCCTCCGGCGAAGCGTGGTCTGTTCTTCAGCACGCCCAATAGTAAGGGGAGCGCCTCATCGTTGGGTAACCCGAGTAAATCGGCGCAGATAATCACTGAGCCTGTGCTGCCCTATATCGTTGAACATCCTGAGACTGTTGACACCCATGATGGTTTCGAGGAGACTGAGAAGAGGACATCTGCAGCGGTGGAGCAGGGATTGGCGGAGACAGTAGACAAGCTGAACCTGAGGATGAGTAGGGAACAGCAGATGCCTGGGAACCAGGGAGGTACCAAGGGCCCAGTCATTCAGGAGATTGCGCCTGGGCAACAGGAACAGAAGCTGCCAGAGATGTACGTAAACCCTTTGTTCCAATCGCTGCTGAAGAAGCAACCGTTTATCCAGCCAGCTAGTAGCAGCTCGCATTCTGGTGCAAGGTCGAGTGACATGATACCACCGTTGAGAGGCTTGGATGATCTGGATTTCACTTATAGCAGTGCCTCGGATGTGTCGATGGCAAATGCAGATACAGTGCTTGGCAAGCGTGGAGTGGAGGAAAGTGAGGTGCAAGGGGAGAAGTTAGAGCTGTCCCTAGCTCTTGACTATGGAGGGCATGGCGGAGGAGTACCGAAGAAGGGCAAGACCACTGCGATGGTGAAGGAGCCGGAGCTGCAGACGCTGGGAACGCAGAAACCAGTGGCACAGAAGCACGGGAGAGTGATCCAGCTGGGGGATAAGAACAGGAAGAAGGCAGCGACCGGGCAAGGGGCTCCCGGCACACTGACGAGACCAAATGTGTGGTCTCGTCAGCAGCAATGAATTGCCTATCGTATAACTGTCGGGGAGCCGGGAATGCCCCGACAGTTAGAGAGCTGTCTACCCTTTCCCAAGTTTGGAGTCCACGTTTACTATTTTTGTGTGAAACTAGGCAAAAGAAAAATAAGATGCGTAGCATGCGTCATAGGTTAGGTTTAAAGGGTTTTGCTGGTCATAGTAGTGATGGTTTAAGTGGAGGGTTAGCTCTTTTTTGGCATGAGAGTCTGGTTGTAGAAGTTAAAGCTATAAATGAAAGAATGATTGATGTGTATGTGCGAGAGTCCCCGAATGCGCCGCAATGGCACCTTACTTGCGTCTATGGAGAACCCCGTGTCGAAAACCGTCATCTCATGTGGGATGCACTCCGTGCGATCAGAGCTGAGTCTGACCTTCCATGGCTTGTTGTTGGTGATTTTAATGAGGCCCTATGGCCCGAAGAGCACATCTCCGCCACAGCTCGCCCAGCTGGACAGATGCAAGCTTTCCGTGATGTACTTAATGATTGCCGTCTAACAGATTTGGGCTTTGCAGGGGTTCCTTATACCTTTGACAATATGCGAAAAGGAAGGGCAAATGTGAAGGTTCGCCTGGACAGAGCCGTGGCCACGATGGACTGGAGAGACATGTATGCTGATACTAGGGTCCAGCACCTCGTTTCCCCATGTTCAGATCATTGCCCTATCCTTGTGTCCCTCACGAAGGAAGAGAGGGGAGCTAGGAGACCTAAAAAACGCCAATATGAAGTGCTCTGGGAGAGGGCAGCTGAGTTACCAGAGAAGATTGCGCATGCATGGATGGAGGCAGGCCCTAAGGGCGATTTAGCTGCAGTGCGCAAGGGTTTAAATGAGGTCATGACAGTTTTACAGTCTTGGAGCAAACGCAAGTTTGGAAACATCCTGCGGGAATTGGACAAAGCTAGGAAACAGCTTGAGCTCCTTATGTTAAATGGAGCGAGCCAGCAAGAAATTCGTAAAGCGTCTGATCATATGCAGGAAATGCTATATCGCGAGGAGCTTCTGTGGTTGCAACGCTCTAGAATTAGCTGGCTCAAAGAAGGAGACCGTAACACTCGCTTTTTTCACCAAAAGGCAGTGTGGCGGGCGCGGAAGAATAAGATAAAGAAACTGAAGGATGATGATGGAAGCTGGCAGTCGACGCCATCTGATATGGAGAGAATGGCGACATCCTACTTTAAGGAATTGTTTACTAGAGATCCGTCCTTAAATTCAGATGACCTTGTGGGCTTGTTCCAGGAAAAGGTCACTCCAGAAATGAACGAGGCATTGTGCAAGGATTTCAGTGACGAGGAGATCGGTGACGCGCTCTTTCAAATTGGGCCGCTCAAGGCGCCTGGTGTAGATGGATTCCCGGCAAGATTTTACCAGCGAAACTGGGCGACGTTGAAAGCAGAGGTTGTCAATGCAGTAAAGGTGTTCTTCGCTACTGGAAGAATGCCAGATGGCATAAATGATACTGCCATTGTCCTTATTCCCAAAACAGATAATCCGGAGACTTTGAAAGATTTTAGGCCTATAAGCCTCTGCACGGTGTTATACAAGGTTCTATCCAAATGCATGGTCAACAGACTAAGACCAATTCTTGGGGAGCTCATCTCAAAAAATCAAAGCGCCTTCATCCCAGGAAGATTGATAACTGATAATGCTTTGGTAGCTTTCGAATGCCTTCACTTCATGGAGCAGAATTCAAATCCGAATAAGCAGTTTTGCGCTTACAAGCTGGATCTCTCAAAGGCATATGATCGGGTGGATTGGGATTTTCTTCAGAAAACGCTGCAGAGAATGGGGTTTGCACACCGGTGGGTTGATTGGATAATGTCATGTGTGACCACGGTGCGGTATACTGTTAAATTTAATGGATCCCTTCTTGATGTGTTTTCGCCTTCCCGGGGACTCCGGCAAGGTGATCCCCTGTCCCCCTTTCTGTTCCTTTTTGTTGCCGATGGTTTGTCAGCTCTGTTAAACAAGGAAGTTCAGCAGAACACAATTGAACCCATCCGTATTTGCAGGCGAGCTCCGGGCATTTCACACCTCCTGTTCGCCGATGATAGTTTGCTCTTTTTTAAGGCAGATGTGGTTCAGGCTAACAGGATTAAGCAAGTGCTAGGAGATTTCACTGGGAGTACTGGTCAGCTCATAAACCCGGGGAAGTGCTCCATCATGTTCAGCTCGTCTTGCCCTCAGATTATTCGAGATGAGATTAAGAATGCCCTGCATATATCAGCTGAGGCGTTTGAAACGAAATATTTGGGTCTGCCTACCCCCGAGGGTAGGATGAATAAAGAGAAGCTTCAAAGCATACAAGCAAAGTTAGGGAAGCGGTTAACCATCTATGAGGACAATTTCATGACACAGGCTGCTAAAGAAGTGCTCATTAAGTCTGTGGCACAGGCGCTTCCAGTTTACCTCATGGGAGTTTTTAAATTGCCATATGGACTATGTGATGAACTTACTAAAATGATTAGAGATTTCTGGTGGGGTACAGAGAATGGCCAACGGAAAGCTCATTGGATAGCCTGGGACAAGCTCCTGCGCTCCAAAAACCAGGGAGGCTTAGGGTTTAAGGACCTTCGGTTGTTCAATCAGGCCCTACTCGCTCGTCAGGCCTGGAGGCTCATCCAATTCCCGGACTCTCTCTGTGCGCAGCTGCTAAAGGCCAAATATTACCCTAATGGCAACCTGATTGATACCGTCTTCACAGGAAATGCCTCATCGACATGGTTGGCGATCGAGCACGGGCTTCAACTTCTGAAAAAGGGTGTTCTGTGGCGGGTAGGAAACGGTACAAAAATCAGAGCATGGCGCGATCCATGGATACCATGAGGGGATTTCAAGGCTAATGCACCACGTCGGAGCTGTAGGTTTCGCTGGGTGTCGGACTTCCTGACGGCAACTGGGACATGGGATAGCCAGCGAGTAAATCATTATTTCTCTCCAGAGGATGCCGTTAAGATTTTACAGATAAAGACCTCAGCGAGGAATGAGGATGACTTCCTATCTTGGGCTCCAGAGCAAAAAGGTATCTATACTGTGCGCAGTGGGTACCGCCTTGCGTTTGAGGAACATCTTCATGGTCATGGCCTTGAAGCTACTAGCAGCCGGCCAAATGGCGACCGTCCAAGCTGGAAGTTGATTTGGAAGTGCCCGGTGCCTCCTAAGGTCCAGAACCTGGTTTGGAAAATTGGTCGCAATGCCCTCGCCACGCAAGTGAATAAGCACAGACGAGGAATTAAAACTCCCCCGCTGTGTCTCATCTGTGGACGGGAAAATGAAGATACTTTCCATGTTTTCGTCCGTTGTCCGCCTGCCAGGGACCTTTGGAATGCCATGCGAGAAAAGTGGGACATCCCGGCGGATACTGAACTAAAGAACACGGGAACGGAGTGGCTGTTACAACTTATTCATGGCCTGTCGGAGGAACAGCGAGCTAGAACCTTCATGCTGCTTTGGCGGATCTGGTATGTGCACAACGAGATCACCCACGACAAGCCTCTGCCATCTGTGGAGGGTTCGCGACGTTTCCTGCTAAGCTACCTGGAATCTCTCATGCTGATTAAGCAATGCCCCGACAAAGATTTGGAGAAGGGGAAGATGGTTGTATCCCATGACAAGGGGTTCAAACGAACCCATGATCCAAGCGTGGGAAGGCAGAAGGAAAAGAAGAAGTGGATTCCTCCTAAACCGGGCGAACTCAAGGTTAATGTGGATGGGTCCTGGGCGCCTAGTGGAGCAGCTGGGGTTGGGATGGTAATCAGGAATAGTGAAGGCAATGTCGTACTGGCCGCTTGCCGTCAGTTGACTGGCTGTCAGGACGCTACAGAAGCGGAGATCACGGCGCTGGAAGATGGCCTGAAGTTGGCGCTACTATGGACGCACCTGCCTCTTACTATTGAGACAGACTGTGCGGTGGCGTGATACGTCTCCAACGTATCGATAATTTCTGATGTTCCATGCTTGTTTTATGACAATACTTACATGTTTTGCTTGCACTTTATGATGTTTTTATGCGTTTTCCGGAACTAACCTATTAACAAGATGCCACAGTGCCAGTTCCTGTTTTCTGCTGTTTTTGGTTCCAGAAAGGCTGTTCGGGCAATATTCTCGGAATTGGACGAAATCAACGCCAAAGATCTTATTTTTCCCGGGAGGCTCCAGAACACCGAAGGGGAGACGGAGAGGAGGCCCAGGGCCCCGACACCACAAGGCCGCGCGGGCAGGCCCCTGGCCGCGCCGGCCTATGAGGAGGGCGCCCTGGTGCCCCTCTGACGCCGCCTCTTCGCCTATTTAACCCCTTTCGACCTAAAAACACCGTACCACTTGACGAAACTCCAGAAAGACTCCAGGGGCGCCGCCGCCATCGCGAAACTCCAATTCGGGGGACAGAAGTCTCTGTCCCGGCACCCTGCCGGGACGGGGAAGTGCCCCCGGAAGCCATCTCCATCAACGCCATCGCCTCCATCATGCTCCGTGAGTAGTTCCCCCATGGACTACGGGTTCTAGCTGTAGCTAGTTGGTATTCTCTCCCCCATGTACTTCAATACAATGATCTCATGAGCTGCCTTACATGATTGAGATCCATCTGATGTAATCGGTGTTGTGTTTGTTGGGATCCGATGGATGATACATTATGATTAGTCTATCTATAAAGTTTGTGAAGTTATTGTTGCTGCAATCTTGTTATGCTTAATGCTTGTCACTAGGGCCAGAGTGGCATGATCTTAGATTTGAGCTCTATACTTATTGCTTAGATTGTATCTACAAGTTGTATGCACATGTCACTGTCCGGAACCAAAGGCCCCGAAGTGACAGAAATCGGGACAACCGGAGGGGATGGCGGTGATGTGAGGGACACATGTTTTCACGGAGTGTTAATGCTTTGCTCCGGTGCTCTATTAAAAGGAGTACCTTACTCTCCAGGAGATTCCCTTGAGGCCCGGCTGCCACCGGCTGGTAGGACAATAGATGTTGTGCAAGTTTCTCATTGCGAGCACGTACGACTAAATATGGAAAACATGCCTACATGATTAATGAATTGATGTTCTTTCTTAATGCCTTATCAATCCTATCAATTGCCCAACTGTAATTTGTTCACCCAACACTTGTTATTGGAGAGTTACCACTAGTGTAGATAGCTGGGAACCCCGGTCCATCTTTCATCATCATATACTCGTTCTACATGTCAACTATTTTCTGGTACCATTGCTCTCATATTGCTATTACTGCTGCTGTGTTACTGTTACTACTGCTCTCATATTACTGCTACTTTCACATCACCCCTGTTACTAGTGCTTTTCCAGGTGCAGCTGAATTGACAACTCAGTTGTTAAGGCTTATAAGTATTCTTTACCTCCCCTTGTGTCGAATCAATAAATTGGGTAATACTTCCCTCGAAGACTGTTGCGATCCCCTATACTTGTGGGTCATCAAGACTATTTTCTGGCGCCGTTGCCGGGGAGGCATAGCTCTACTCATAAGTTCACCTGGGGAGTACACTCTACCTCTCTCTCTGCTTTTATTTTATTTTGTCTTGCTAGTTTATTTCTGTCTAGTTTATTTGTGCTTAGTTTATTTCTGTCTAGTTTTAATTTGCTTAGTTTACTTTTGCTTAGTTTATTTTTGTCTTGTTTTATTTTCCTCATATACCCAAAAATCCATAAAAATTTGAAAAACCTAAAAATTAAAAATTGCTGTTATGGGAGAACCAACAAACTACTTGGAGCTTATAGAATGTTATAATAATTATAGAGAATCAAGAAGTGGTAAAATAATGAGTGCTATGATAGAAAAATTGAATACAATTGCTAGAATCTTGCTTAGACGCCATGATATAAACTGTTGCTCTCAACATGATACTAAACATCTTAAATTTCAATGTGGCTCTAGTGAGGAATTTTTAATTAAGAACTATAATCGGAATTGCTATATTCATTATGGGTTCGAAGAGGTAGAACAATTTGTCTTATTTATGGGAGCCTCCGAGATAGAATCCTTCATGGTTGAGAATTATGAAACTTGTGCTATTTGTAAGGACCTTAAAGATTATGTCTCTACTATCCTTAATTCTTGCATAGAATGCTACAGTAGGAATCCTTATATCCTTGATTATAAAGAGAGACACATTAATACACAAGAATGCACTCACAATTTGCAGGAACCGGTGGAAGAAGAAATTGATGAACCTGAAAGCTCATTGGATGAAAAAGAGGAGGAAATTGATGAACCTGAAAGCTCATTGGATGAAAAAGAAGAGGAGAGTGATGAACAAAAGGAGGAAGAATGGATTAGCTACCCATGCCAACCTTCTAATGAGAGTAACTCTTCATCTCTTACACTATTTGATTGTCCTCCATGCTTACCGAAAGAGGTTGAATGTTATGTTCCTGTGGATTCTCTTGAAATATTTCCTATAAGTAAAACTTGTGAGAATGATTATGCTACTGTTATATATGATAATCCATGCTACTTTGATAAATCTTATGATAATGCTTTGTTTGTGCCTGATGTCGAAATGCATGGTACTAAAGAATTTTGTTTGGCAAATGTCTATGATAAAGCTCTTGATGATGGTCCTATGTTACTTGATAATATTAATTGTACTACTAATGAAAATGGGATTCGAGAGTTCTTGACATTATCTATGTGTCCCATATCTCTTGAGATTGATCAACTACCTTGTTATATTATTGATAAAAGTAAGTTTGAAAGTTTTAATTCCACTATTCTTGAGATTGATAAAAATTATGTGTTTGGAAATCATGAAAAGTATGCTGCATGTGATAGTTATATTGTTGAGTTTATCCATGAAGCTACTGAAAATTATTATGAGAGAGGAAAATATGGTTGTAGAAATTTGCATGGTACTAAAACACCTCTCTATATGCTTAAAATTTTGAAGTTACACTTGTTTTATCTTCCTATGCTTGTTACTTTGCTTTTCATGAACTTGTTTATTTACAAGATTCCTTTACATAGGAAGCATGTTAGACTTAAATGTGTTTTGGATTTGCTTTTTGATGCTCTCTTTTACCTCTACTCTTGTTTCTCGCGAGTGCATCATTTAAAACTGCTGAGCCCATCTTAATGGCTATAAAGAAAAGAACTTCTTGGGAGATAACCCATGTGTTATTTTGCTACAGTACTTTGTTTTATATTTGTGTCTTGGAAGTTGTTTACTACTGTAGCAACCTCTCCTTATCTTAGTTTTGTGTTTTGTTGTGCCAAGTGAAGCCTCTAATCGAAGGTTGATACTAGATTTGGATTCCTGCGCAGAAACAGATTTCTATCTGTCACGAATCTGGGCAAATTTCTCTGTAGGAAACTCAGAAAAATCTGCCAATTTACGTGCGTGATCCTCAGATATGTACGCAACTTTCATTAGTTTTGAGTTTTCTGATTTGAGCAACGGAAGTACCCCGTAAAAATTCGTGTTTACTGGCTGTTCTGTTTTGGCAGATTCTGTCTCTGTTTTTTGCATTGTCTCTTGTGGACTTTATGTGAGGCTTTCTAGACGTGGAGAGCTGTAGCTAATGTTTTATTGAGTTCTTGCAATGTGCCACTACAGGACCAAGGTGGATTCAAATTTTTTGAGTACTAACCCCTCTAATGAAGTTTATGAGAAGTTTGTTGTGAAGGAAGTTTTCAAGGGTCAAGAGAGGAGGATGATATATGATCAAGAAGAGTGAAAAGTCTAAGCTTGGGGATGCCCCCGTGGTTCATCCCTGCATATTTCAAGAAGACTCAAGCGTCTAAGCTTGGGGATGCCCAAGGCATCCCCTTCTTCATCAACTTATCAGGTTTCTCCCCTGAAACTATATTTTTATTCAGTCACATCATATGTGCTTTACTTGGAGCGTCTGTGTGTTTATTTTTCGTTTTGTTTATGTTTGAATAAATTCGGATCCTAGCAATCCATGTTTGGGAGAGAGACACGCTCCGCTTTTTCATATGAACCCTTGTTCTTCGTTTTACTTTTAATGTTCAATGAATAAAAGTTGGAAGCTACAATATTTATCTTTATTTGGTTGGGAAAAGAAAATGCCTCATATGTCTTGGATAATTTGATACTTGGCAATTGTTTTGAGCTCTCAAGTAGATCATAAGTTTTTGCATGTAGTTTAAACCTATTAGTGGAGAACTACCGTAGAGCTTGTTAAAATTGGTTTGCATAATTGATCTCTCTTAAGGTCTAGATATTTTCTGGTAAAAGTGTTTGAGCAACAAGGAAGACAGTGTAGAGTATTATAATGCTTGCTATATGTTCTTATGTAAGTTTTACTGTACCGGTTCATACTTGTGTTTGCTTCAAACAACCTTGCTAGCCTAAACCTTGTACTGAGAGGGAATACTTCTCGTGCATCCAAAAACCTTGAGCCAAAACCTATGCCATTTGTGTCCACCATACCTACCTACTATGTGGTATTTTCTGCCATTCCAAAGTAAATTGCTTGAGTGCTACCTTTAAATAATTCAAAATGCTTCTCAATTTGTGTTAATGTTTCATAGCTCATGAGGAAGTATGTGGTGTTTAGCTTTCAACCTTGTCATTTACTTTTGACGGACTCTCATATGGACTAGTGGCACATCCGCTTATCCAATAATTTTGCAAAAAGAGCTGGCAATGGGATTCCCAGTCCCAAATTAATTAACTTAAATAGACACTCCTCCATGGTTTGTGATTGTTGGACGGCACCCGAAGGATTCGGTTAGCCATGGCTTGTGTAAGCAAAGGTTGGGGGGAGTGTCATCATCATAATAAAACTTAAATAAAAAGGCACTCCTTCATGGTATGAGATTGTTGGCAGGCACCCGAGGATTCGGTTAGCCATGGTTTGTGAAAGAAAGGTTGGAAGGAGTGCCACCCAAAAATAAATAAAATGGGAGCCGCTCTTGGGAGTCCGGTTGATGAGGTAGTTAGTGTGCCCACTACCATTCGTTGACAACAACAAACACCTCTCAAAATTTTACTTTTATGCTCTCTATATGTTTTCAAAACCAAAGCTCTAGCACAAATATAGCAATCGATGCTTCCCTCGTAGAAGGGCCATTCTTTTACTTTTATGTTGAGTCAGTTACCTAATTCCTTCCACCTTAGAAGCAAACACTTGTGTCAACTGTGCATTGATTCTTACATACTTGCATATTTGCATTCATCATATTACTCTATGTTGACAATATCCATGAGATATATATGTTGAAAGTTGAAAGCAACCGCTGAAACTTATATCCCCCTTTGTGTTGCTTCGATGCCTTTACTATGAACTTATTGCTTTATGAGTTAACTCTTGTGCAAAACTTTTGATGCTTGTCTTGAAAGTACTCTCCATGAAAAGTTTTCCTATATGTTATCTACTTGTTAGCAACTATAGATCATTGCCTTGAGTCACTTCATTCATTTCATATGCTTTGTAATAGTATTATCAAGGTTATGTAAGTAGCATGTCACTTCAGAAATTATCTTTGTTATCGTTTTACCTGCTCGGGACGAGCAGAACTAAGCTTGGGGATGCTGATACGTCTCCAACGTATCGATAATTTCTGATGTTCCATGCTTGTTTTATGACAATACTTACATGTTTTGCTTGCACTTTATGATGTTTTTATGCGTTTTCCGGAACTAACCTATTAACAAGATGCCACAGTGCCAGTTCCTGTTTTTCACTGCTTTTGGTTCCAGAAAGGCTGTTCGGGCAATATTCTCGGAATTGGACGAAATCAACGCCAAAGATCTTATTTTTCCCGGGAGGCTCCAGAACACCGAAGGGGAGACGGAGAGGAGGCCCAGGGCCCCGACACCACAAGGCCGCGCGGGCAGGCCCCTGGCCGCGCCGGCCTATGAGGAGGGCGCCCTGGTGCCCCTCTGACGCCGCCTCTTCGCCTATTTAACCCCTTTCGACCTAAAAACACCGTACCACTTGACGAAACTCCAGAAAGACTCCAGGGGCGCCGCCGCCATCGCGAAACTCCAATTCGGGGGACAGAAGTCTCTGTCCCGGCACCCTGCCGGGACGGGGAAGTGCCCCCGGAAGCCATCTCCATCAACGCCATCGCCTCCATCATGCTCCGTGAGTAGTTCCCCCATGGACTACGGGTTCTAGCTGTAGCTAGTTGGTATTCTCTCCCCCATGTACTTCAATACAATGATCTCATGAGCTGCCTTACATGATTGAGATCCATCTGATGTAATCGGTGTTGTGTTTGTTGGGATCCGATGGATGATACATTATGATTAGTCTATCTATAAAGTTTGTGAAGTTATTGTTGCTGCAATCTTGTTATGCTTAATGCTTGTCACTAGGGCCCGAGTGGCATGATCTTAGATTTGAGCTCTATAATTATTGCTTAGATTGTATCTACAAGTTGTATGCACATGTCACTGTCCGGAACCAAAGGCCCCGAAGTGACAGAAATCGGGACAACCGGAGGGGATGGCGGTGATGTGAGGGACACATGTTTTCACGGAGTGTTAATGCTTTGCTCCGGTGCTCTATTAAAAGGAGTACCTTAATATCCAGTAGATTCCCTTGAGGCCCGGCTGCCACCGGCTGGTAGGACAATAGATGTTGTGCAAGTTTCTCATTGCGAGCACGTACGACTAAATATGGAAAACATGCCTACATGATTAATGAATTGATGTTCTTTCTTAATGCCTTATCAATCCTATCAATTGCCCAACTGTAATTTGTTCACCCAACACTTGTTATTGGAGAGTTACCACTAGTGTAGATAGCTGGGAACCCCGGTCCATCTTTCATCATCATATACTCGTTCTACATGTCAACTATTTTCTGGTACCATTGCTCTCATATTGCTATTACTGCTGCTGTGTTACTGTTACTACTGCTCTCATATTACTGCTACTTTCACATCACCCCTGTTACTAGTGCTTTTCCAGGTGCAGCTGAATTGACAACTCAGTTGTTAAGGCTTATAAGTATTCTTTACCTCCCCTTGTGTCGAATCAATAAATTGGGTAATACTTCCCTCGAAGACTGTTGCGATCCCCTATACTTGTGGGTCATCATGGCGCTGGAGCTTATCAAGGGTGGTTCTCCAAATATCTCTGTCTACGCCTTCCAGATTTCCAGAGTTCGTGATTTATTAAGGGAAAGAGAGTGCAACTGCACGAAAGTGGATCGGTCGGCAAATTTTGTTAGTCACGGTCTGGCGCAACTTGGAAGAGTTCAAGCTAGAACGCAAGTCTGGTTCTCACAGTTTCCTCCTGAGATTGCTGAGGCCCTGGACATCGATTGTAACTCTATGAATGTGTAGTTTAGTTTTCTTTCCCCCGCAAAAAAAAGTTGCTTATTGAGCGGTAACCATGTTATCTGGGGACGCCATCAACCTGTCACACCTTTGTTGAATATCATGTGAGTTGCTATGCATGTTCGTCTTGTCTGAAGTAAGGGAGATTTTCCATGAGTTGAAATGGTTTGAGTATGCATATTGTTAGAGAAGAACATTGGGCCGCCAACCAAAGCCATGTATCATGGTGGAAGTTTCAGCTTGGACACTCAAATCCTCAAATCTCTTATGAGAATGTTATTATTGTTGAATGCTTAAAGCATTAAAAAGAGGAGTCCATTATCTGTTTTCTATGTTGTCCCGGTATGGATGTCCTTAAGTTGAGATCTATCAAAATCGAGAAATCAAATGCGATTTATCTCCTTGGACCTTTGTACAGGTGGCATAGAGGTACCCCTTTGTGACACTTGGTTGAAACATATGTAATGCGATGATAATCCATGGAAATCCGAGCTAATTAGGACAAGGTGCAGGCACTATTAGTATTCGATGCATGCGGCTTGCAACTTATAGGAAGTTTTATACATAACCCATATGAATTATTACTACCGTTGACACAATTGTTTCCATGCTTTCAAAATAAAAATCTCTAGCACATGAGTAATATCTGCTTCCCTCTGCGAAGGGCCTATCTTTTACTTTATGTTGAGTCAGTTTACCTACTTCTTTCTATCTTAGAAGCAAACACTTGTGTCAACTGTGTGCATTGATTCTTACATGCTTACTTATTGCACTCATCATATTACTTTGTGTTGACAATTATCCATGAGATATACATGTTAAAAGTTGAAAGCAATTGCTGAAACTTAAATCTTCCTTTGTGTTGATTCAAAACCTTTTATTGGAATCTATTGCTTTATGAGTTAACTCTTATGCAAGAATTTTTTATGCTTGTCTTGAAAGTACTATTCATGAAAAGTTTTTGCTATATGATTCAGTTGTTTAGTCATTATCTTTTTGTTAGCAAACTATAGATCATTGCTTTGAGTCACTTCATTCATCTCATATGCTTTACAATAGTATGATCAAGATTATGTTGGTAGCATGTCACTTCAGAAATTATTCTTTTTATTGTTTACCTACTCGAGGGTGAGTAGGAACTAAGCTTGGGGATGCTTGATACGTCTCCAACGTATCTATAATTTCTTATGTTCCATGCTAGTTTTATGACAATACCTACATGTTTTGTTCACACTTTATATCATTTTTATGCATTTTCCGGAACTAACCTATTAACAAGATGCCGAAGTGCCAGTTCTTGTTTTCTGCTGTTTTTGGTTCCAGAAAAGCTGTTCGGGCAATATTCTCGGAATTCGACGAAACAAAAGCCAAACCTCCTATTTTTCCGAGGGACACACGGAGCCAGAAGGGCAAGCCAGGGGGAGGCCCACGGCCTCCACACCATAGGCCGGCGCATCCAAGAGGGGGGGGGGGTGCGCCGCCATATGGGGTGGGCACCTCGGGCACCCCCTCGCGCCGCCCTTTCGCCTATATATTCCTTCTGTCGCGAAAACCCTAAAGATATCAGTCATATTCCACGAAGGGTTCCGCAGCGCCGCCGCCATCGACGACAAGTTTCGGGGGACAGAATCTCTGTTCCGGCACGCCGCCGAGACGGGGAATTGCCCCCAGAGTCATCTCCATCGACACCACCGCCATCTTCATCGCCGCTGCTGACTCCCATGATGAGGAGGGAGTAGTTCTCCCCTGAGGCTGAGGGCTCTACCGGTAGCTATGTGGTTCATCTATCTCTCCCATGGTGTGATCTTTATGTGATCATGAGCCTTGTAATCTAGTTGAATATGTAGATGTTACTGTTGTCTATTATGCACTCTAGAGGTTACTTTAATATGAACTCCGGAGTCACTCTCCATGGTGTGATGGTGACAGTGTGCACATCGTGTGTGATTCCTTTATGACGTTGTGGAGCTTGTTTACTCCGGCTTGAGGTGTGCTTTTGCAGCCCTACACAATGAATGGTGTTTGTTACCCAACAAGAGAGTGTTTGAGAGTAGCATTTATTTATTCAATTATTTGATCATTGTTGAGAGTGTCCACTAGTGAAAGTATGATCCCTAGGCCTTGTTTCTAAGCATTGAAACACCATTTCCAACAAGTTCTGCTACATGTTCGCTTGCTGCCATTTTTATTTCAGATTGCAATTACTACTTATAATCATCCATATTACTTGTATTTCACTATCTCTTCGCCGAACTAGTGCACCTATACATCTGACAAGTGTATTAGGTGTGTTGGGGACACAAGAGACTTCTTGTATCTTAATTGCAGGGTTGCTTGAGAGGGATATCTTTGACCTCTACCTCCCTGAGTTCGATAAACCTTGGGTGATTCACTTAAGGGAAACTTGCTGCTGTTCTACAAACCTCTGCTCTTGGAGGCCCAACACTGTCTACAGGAATAGAAGCGTGCGTAGACATCAGAAGGCACTTCCCCTGTACCAGTTGCTCAAGAAAACAAATACCTTCGTCTGGACACTGCAGGCGGATGAAGCCTTCCGCGACTTAAAACACGTGTTGGCAACCGCACCCGTACTAGCATCACCGGCTGCGAAAGAGCCCATGCTATTGTACACCGCAGCCACCAATCGGGTGGTTAGCGTCGTCCTGGTGGTGGAGCGCAAAGAAGCAGGCAAGGAGCAGTCGGTTCAGCGCCCAATCTACTACCTCAGCGAGGTGCTTTCCCAGTCGAAGAAAAACTACCCCCACTACCAGAAGCTCACCTACGGTGTGTACATGGCGGATAAGAAGCTCAAGCACTACTTCCAAGAGCATCCCATCAAGGTGGTGTGCACTGCCCCCTTGCAGAAATCATCGGCAGCAAGGACGCCAATGGCCGGGTCGCCAAGTGGGCCCTGGAGTTGGTGGCTCATTCCATCCTGTACGAGCCAAGAACTGCCATCAAGTCGCAGGTCCTAGCCGACTTCTTCGTCGACTGGGCCAAGATGCAGTACCTGCCGCCTGTACCGGACTCCACACACTGGAAGTTGCACTTCGACGGCTCCAAGATGCGCACCGCCTTGGGAGCCAAAGTCGTCATCACCTCTCCAAAAGGGGACAGGCTGGACTATGTCCTGCAGATCCATTTCGCCGCATCCAATAATGTGGCGGAGTACGAAGCGCTCATCCATGGGCTCAAGCTGACCAAAGAAATTGGCGTCTGTTGGATCTTATGCTTCGGCGACTCCGACTTGGTCGTGCAGCAGGCTTCTGGCGATTGGGACGCGAAGGATGCCAACATGGCGTCATACCGCTTCCATGTCCAGCAGTTGGCCGGCTTCTTCGAAGGGTGTGAGTTCCACCATGTGCCACGGGCCAACAACGAGGCGACTGATGCCCTATCCAAGATAGGCTCAACCCGGCAAGCAATTCCGCCGGGTGTAGCTCTGCAACATTTGCGGAAGCCATCCATCACACCGTCACCGGACTCGGATTCAATATTCGTGCCGGCTGACCCGGGGGCTTCTCAGCCTATCCCAGGGGCTTCTCAGCCAAAGTCGGGGGCTTCTCAGCCGAACCCGCCGGCTCCACAACCGAACCCGGCGACCCTTTAGTCGAACCCGGGGGATTCTCAGCCAAAATCGGGGGCTTCTCAGTTGAACCCGCCGGCTCCACAGCCGAATCTGGTGACCACGCAGTCGAATCCGGAAGCTCCGAAGATGGAGGCCTTGATGGTGAGCGTGTTTGAAATAAAATGCGTACCATCATGGGCACAAGAGTTCCTCTCCTACCTAATAGATGGCATATTACCCGAAGATCGGGTCCAAGCCAGACAGATTGAGAGAAGGGCCAATGCCTACACAATCATCAACCACCAGCTGTACAAACGTAGCGTAAGTGGGGTGTTCCAGCGGTGCGTCGAGCCGGCTGAAGGGATTGAACTCCTTCGGGAAATCCATCAAGGAGAATGCGGACATCATGCCTCCTGAAGATCCATAGTGGGCAAAGCCTTCCGGCACGGCTTCTATTGGCCGACTGCGCTAAAGGATGCGGAAGAGATGGTGAAAGCATGCAACGGTTGCCAGCGTTTTAGCAAGCAAAGGCACGCACCGGCTTCCGCCTTAAAAACCATCCCCATCACTTGGCCGTTTGCTGTTTGGGGACTCGACATGGTCGGCCCATTCAGAACTGCCCGAGGCGGCATGACATACCTTTTGGTGATGATTGACAAATTCACTAAGTGGATAGAAGCCAAGCCGATCAAGAAGCTGGATGGCTCCACAACCGTCACTTTCCTCAAGGAAATCATCGTGCGATACGGCTATCCCCACAACATCATCACTGACAATGACACCAACTTTGCCCAAGGCATCTTCTCTCGCTTCTGTGAGGAAAAGGGGATCCGGATGGATCTGTCGTCTGTGGCACACCCTGAGTCCAACGGGCAGGTGGAAAAGGCCAACAACTTAATCCTAGCCGGCATCCGGCCCCGGCTTGTGGAGCCGCTTGAGCGAGCAGCCGGCTGCTGGATAGAAGAGCTGCCCTCTATACTCTGGAGCTTGCGCACCACGCCCAACCGCTCAGTCGGCTTCACACCATTCTTCCTCGTATACGGGGCCGAAGCCGTCCTGCCGACTGATATCGAGCACGACGCGCCAAGAATCAAGATATATACAGAAGCTGAAGCCAAAGAAGCTCGTGAAGATGGAGTCGACTTGGTCGAAGAGGCCCGGCTGCTGGCCGTGTCTAGATCTTCCATCTGCCAGCAAAGCCTCCGACGCTATCACAGCCGGAAGGTTCAGCTCTTAGCATTCCGAGAAGGAGACCTAGTGCTCCGGCTGATCCAACGGACAGCCGGACAGCATAAACTTTCATCCCCATGGGAAGGTCCCTTCATCGTGAGCAAGGCAGTAGGCAATGATTCCTACTATCTCATAGATGCCCAAGAGGCTAAGAAAAACAAGTCGAACAAGGCTGACGAGGAGACTAAACGTCCTTAGAATGTCAGGTTGCTTCGCCCATTTTACACTTGAGAGGAGGAATGTATGTATCCCTTGTATCCCTTTTGTAACCTGTGCTAATGAAAAAGCATGCGCCAAAAGCGCCAGTTTCAACAAGTTTTTTTTGTGTACTCTACTGTTTTCGCCGATTGGCTTGCACCCTATCACGCGGCCGGCTTAGTACCGTGAACCGGTTTCCCGACAGCCAGCTCCCGATCCAGCTACAGACCGTAACCCGGCTGTGCGGCTGGCGGGGGTAGATGCTTAAGGAGCCGGCATGCGAAAAAATGACTAAGGGAAAGAGTGAAGGCGAATTGACCTTTGTCCAAATTTTCATAAAAGTGTCGGCTGTTCAACTTGGCTCGTTCGACTGAATTACTATCGGCCTCACCCAACGGCACGCTCTTGATCCGGCGACGGACCGCAAGCCGGACGTATGATCGGCAAGAGCAAAGCCAAAGAGTGGGGCGGATGGGAAAAAACAAACGAACAGAGGGAAAACGAGTCGGCACACAAATGATTAACAAACACATTAAAGTGTGATTTCATAAAAAGGGATAATTATATTGTCTTACATAAGCACCCGGCATCCCGGGGATTTAACGGCTTGTCTTGGCAAAAGAAAATTACATGCACAGATAAATCTACGCGCCGGCTGGAGGACCAGCCGAGGGAGCGTTGGTCTGGCCGGCCGCCGGGTCCGCCTCTGGCGCATCTGGTGCGTCCGCCATCTCCTCGTCTTCGGCTTCTTCTTCCTCCTCCTCCTCTTCAGGCGGATTCGGGTCTTCAATGAAGATGCCCTTGTCGACGAAGTCGGCGATGGCGCAGGCGCGGGCAAGCCGGGCGGTCTTGGTCTCCGCGTTGAGCTTGTCCTCCATGCCGGCTCGCCGGTTCTCCAGCTGGTCGAGGCTGACCTCGTCATACCAGGAGAGCACGAAGCTCAGCGCCATGTGGGGCCCAGCACGCGCGGCCGAATCCTTCCAGTCGAGGAAGCGGTCGGGCGCGGACTCGAGCCACTTGATGAGGTTGGCGAGCTCGCCCGGCAGTGTCTACGTGGGCCAAAGCAGCCGGAACAGCTCCTCCGCCGCCTTCCTGAGCTCCCAACCCAGCATGGTGATCGGCTCGACGCGGGCGGCCATGGACGCCAGGAAGTCATCCATGGAGAAGTGGGGAGAGCTCTGCTCGCCGGTGGCTTGCCGACGGGCCTCCCGCGCACTGCCGACTGCTGCTAGCGCCGCCGCCTGTGCCTCGGGGAAGGCCGCTGCAAAGATGAAGAAATGTCAAAAACCTGAAGATCCGGCTGACAGCAGCCGGCAGATCCCTGCCGACTGTATCACCCGCAAGCCGGGGAAAGAACTGAAAAATGCAAATTTTTGAAGTTGAAAAGGAAAGACTGGCGGCAGCCGGCTGAGAAACGCCGCCTGCCCCCAGCCTGAAGATGGAGATCATCGAAGTTTAAAAAGCAAAGACTGGCGGCAGCCGGCTGAGAAACGCCGCCTGCCCCTAGCCTGAAGATGGAGATCATCGAAGTTTTAAAAGCAAAGACTGGCGGCAGCCGGCTGAGAAACATCGCCTGCCCCCAGCCTGAAGATGGAGATCATCGAAGTTTAAAAAGCAAAGACTGGAAGCAGCCGGCTGAGAAACACTGCCTGCCCCCAGCCTAAAGATGGAGATGGCAAATGTTCAAAGTTGTTTCGGCTGCCGGTTACCCGCTTAAGCCGGCAGTCGACAGCCGAAAGCCGGCAGGAAGAGGGAAAAGAGAAAAAAGCAGACTTACCCGCCAAGCCACGGTCAAGTGAGCTAATCTCCTCCACCCAGCGCTTGGCGGTGGCCGTCAGCTCGTTGGACTTGGAGGTCACCTCTTCGCGCAGCTCCAGGCGCTGCCGGTCCACCTCCTCCAGCCGCTTGCTCAAGTCGTCCACCTTCTCCTGCTCAACCCGTTTGAGGGAGTCAATCTAGATGAGGTGGTTGGCCTTGAGCTGGCGCAGCCGTGCCAGCTCCCCGTCGGTCTCCTGCGCCTTGGCAGCTGCCGCTTTGGCCACCTTCTCGGCCTCAACGCATTGTGCGCGGGCGACTCGGAGGTCCTCTTCTAGCTGAGGGACCCAGGCAGCAGCAGCTGCAAGCCGCCAAACAGAAGCCGTCAGCCGGCGGAACAAAGCAATAAAAAAGAACAAGTCAAAAAAAAGCCTTACCCTTGGCAGCCTCAAGCTCGCACGCCATGTCGGCCCGCGCGATCTTGGCCTTGTGGTAGCTGGCCACGAGCCGGTGGTACAGGGCGGTTCGCTTGTCCTCGACCGCCTGAAAAAGAAAAGCTGAAAATAAGCATCCAACCGAAACCCGGACCGGCTCCAAGCAGCCGGCCCGTGCCTCGGAGGGCTACCAGGAGAATACTAAAATTGCAAAAAGCAGCGCAGATGCAAACTAACCTTGCTGGCCATCTCCAGCCGCGCCAGTCGGTTCTCGATCTCGGTGGTTGCGGCCTTGGCATAGGCGCGGAAGCTGGAGAAGAACATCTCCATGGACGCCCTCCCCTTGCTTCCTTCCCGGCTGGTCACCTCGCCGGCGTCGGCCTGGCACCACTCCTTCTCCATAGTGCCGGCTGAGCCGAGGCTGGAGTCGGAGGCGGACACTACGTTCAGCAGCGAGGTGGCCGGAGAGACGTGGAGGCTGACCAGCGGCTGCGTCGGCCCCTCAGGCGCCTGCGTCGGGCCCTTCGCCTTCACCAGCGTCCTAGCGTCCGTGTCAGCCGGGCGATCCGGCTCCTGCCTCACCGACTCCTCCCTCCCCGGCTCCGAAGCTGGAGGCGGCACGGCTGGACCTGCCGGGCCGGTGGGGATGGTGGACTCTAGCGGCAGCACAGTGTCTGGGCTGCCGTCAAGAACGACAACGTCAGGCGCGGCCCTGCCGGCCCCGGCTGGCGGTGCGGCCCTGCCGGCCCCGGCTGGCGGCGCGGCCCTGCCAGCTCCGCCTGCAGGCTCGATAGGTCGGCTGCGGCGCGGGAAAAGGTCATCAATGGAAGGTTGGCCGGCGCGGCGAGCCCGCTCGCTCCGAGAGCCGGAGGCGGATGCACCTGGCGAAGGTGCAGCTGAAGAAAGACCCGCCCCCGTAGCAGGCGGCGGGATGATCGGTGGCATGCGCGAGCGTGGCAGAGGTTGCGGAGTCGGCTCCCTCCTTTGCCGCTGAAGCGGCGACACAACTCCAGAGGCCGGGCCGGAGCCGACGCCCTTGGAAAACTTGATGGCGGCCCTGGATCGAATAAACAGAAGAAAAGATAAGCAAGAAAGGAAAGAAAAGGAATCAAACAAATAACAAGGGGAAAAGCTTACCCGGCTGCTTCCGGAACCGCCTTCGGCTCCGCCTGCGCTGCTTCTTCAGCTTCGCCTCAAGCTGGGCGGTGGTCCGCTCGGTGGGCCGCTTCCGCCCCTTGGGCGCGGCCGTGGAAGACGCAGAGGTTGCAGGCAGCCTCGCCGCCAGCGGCACCGCGCGGATTGGTGCCGAAGAGGTTGGCATGTCCACCTCCAGCTCCTCCTCGTGCGGCTGCGGGGAAGGCGGCGGGTCATCATGCCCGTGGGCGGCTTGATCAGCCGCCTCCGGGTTCTCGTCGTCGCCGGCTTGGTCAGCCGGATCAATGTGATCCGGCGTCCAATTCTTCAGCGCCAGGTCGCCGTCCTCAGCCTGCTGCCGGGCAAAGAGCTACAGACAACAAGCAAGCAATAAGACAAGCCGGCCACGCAGCCGCAAGCCGGCATCCAGCCAGAAGAAAGAAGACTTACCAGCGGCGGAAGATCAGCGCGGTGGTAGGGCTCCATCCCCCAGCCCCAGTTTTCCGCCAGCTTGGCCTGGGAGATGGAGTTGACCCGCTTGGCGACCTGGGCCTTGGTGAGCTCCAGCTTGGACGTCCGGGTCGGGTCTAACCGGCCGGACATGTGACAGATTTTGTGGGCGCGTGCCTGCAGAGGCAGCACCTGGCGCGAGGCGTAGCAGCAGAGGAGGTCGGCTGCGCACAGCCGCTCTTCGGCAACACACTCCTCAAGGAAGTTCCAGAGCATGTTTACCTCCGCATCGGGGTCAGCCGGCTTGCAGTTGACGCCCCAGTTGAGCCGGGCAGTCGGCGGCTCCGGGTTGTAGTCCGTCAGGTTTATCCGGTCGAATGCCGGGCTCTCGTTCCTCACATAGAAGAACGTCATCTGCCACTTCTTCACCGAGTCGACCATCGGGATCCTCGGGAAGGGCGTGGAGGTGCACGAGTAGATGGAGGCGGCGCCGCAGGCTCGCAGATGGCCGTCGGCGGTTTGAGCCTTGAGGTAGAGAGCCGGTTCCAGAACTCCACATCCGGCCACAAGCCGGCGTAGCCCTCCATGAAGGCCACGTAGCAGCTCAACGTCACGAAGGCGTTGGCCGGCAGGTGATGCGGCTACAGCCCGAAGAAGTCAAGGAAATGGCGGAAGAAGGCCGAAGCCGGCAGCCCCGGCCCTCGATCGAAGTGCGCCCCGAAGACCACCCTTTCGCCGGGCTCCGGCTCCACCTCCTCCCCCGGAGCTCGCGTCACCACTTGCGGCGGGATCCGGCGGAGGCGAACAAGGCGAGCAATGTCCTCGTCGGTGATGAAGGAGCCCTCCCACGAGCCGCTCGGGTGAGCCATTGCCGCCGTCGAGGAAGACCAAGAGAAGGAAAGGGGCGAAGAAGAAGAAGAGCTCGAAGACGGGGCGCGCGGCGGCGATGTGCATACCGTGGACGGACGGGCCCCCGTGTTGCCGGAACTGCGGCGCGACGGCTACGGCTCGCCTGAGGACGCCAGCTGCGGCCGGTTGCAAGAAGTTCGCCAGAGATCCACCGGCAAAATCGACCGAGAGCAAAAAGCTCGAGCGAGCGGAAGAGATAGAAGGAGCAACGGCGCGAGGAGGAAGATGAAGCGTGGGGAGAGGCTGCCTCGATGCCGCCCCACCCCCATTTATAGCCCCCTGGCGGGCGGCCAAGTGGGGGGGGCGTGGGCCACGATGCAGGATTTACTGCCCACGATCTCCCCCACGTCTCCGGCAGTTACCAGTAACCGGCGTGCCACGTCGCCCACTACCGCAGAAGATCCGGAGGGAACATTGATGTGACCAGGCGAGGCGACGCAACAGGAGATGCCGTCAGAGCCGGTCAAGTCGGGCGCAGGACCCGAGGCGGCGGAGACTCTGGCGTGCCCAGCTGCAGTCGGATAACTCCACCCAAGCCGGCCCATATTCTCCCAACGAGGCGGAGATTCTTCCTACACTTATAAAAAACAAATCCGCGAATATAAGCGGCGTCCGGCTCTAGAGCAGCCGGATGGAGCAAGCCGGATGAGGGTGCAGCCGGCTGAAGGACAATTCTCAGTCGGCCCCTCGGGTGCTTTCTAAAACAAGATTCATGGGATCGAAGACTAAGCGGCCAGGAAAATCTGCCCAGGTCCTTCTCTACGCAGGACCTTGCCAGCTTCAGGGGCTAATGTCGGGGGGAAGACCCCGGGTAGGGAAAAAGACAAGGAACAGCTGGCTCAGGGCCGGCTGGCCCGCGGCAAAGGCCGGCTGAGGAGCAGTCGGCTGGAGCCGTGGCCGGCTGCCTTGGGAGCCGGCTAACTCAAAGTCTACGTCGGCCTCGCCATGGCCGTCTGCGCTATGGCTGGGCCGGCTTCTACATGACATATTCGACTGGGTTTGTCTCTCCCCTGACCGGCTCGAGGCTGGCGGGCCTTGCAGGAGAAGGAACCGGAAAGGTGATCCGGGTGCAAAGGTCTACGCTGACCTCATCTCCCGTAAAGCAAGGGGCACTGTAGAGGAACAGTACCCCGCCTCTGACTGACCATCATGGCTGGAGCTGCGCCGTACTGCTACAGGGTACCGGCGCCGACCGAGACGCCTCTCCAACGATGCTTGGCATGTCTTGTCGCCGTTGACTTCGGCAGAAGGACAGATAGGCCTCAACGCCTCAACGGTGCTGACGCAGGCGCCTCGGGAAGGAGTAGAAAGCTGGAGCCGGCGGAGCCGGCCAGTAGGTCATAGGGGCTTCTCTGTAAAGTTCCAGCGCCTATATAAGCTTCACTATCCCCTCCCATGCGGGGGACGATCGATCACTTCTCATTTCTAGTCTTAAAGCTGCTCTTTTTTTTTCGAAAGATCCAGCAATTGCTGGCATACATTGATAAGCAGAGGGAAACATACACAAATGTCGCCCGAATGAAAGTACATCCGGAAACGAACAGAAAAGAGAAAGAAATGGAAAAAAGAGACTATGGTGATGAACCAGCCACCCTTATGGCACTAATTCGTCACCTTGCAACGCAAAACCACGGCCCTGCCTCATAGAGCCATGGTCGCCAAGCTTCCGAGGCCGCCGCCTCGGCTTACAACCGCCTTCCGGGGCCGCCGCCCCGGCATCCTCTGCCCAGACCACGAAGCCACCCCACGGTCAGCTGCAAGCCCGTCGCACCACGAGGGTTGAGAAGCTCCAAGGCGACGCCTTCAAGAAGGTAACGGCGTTTCCGTCGCCGCCGCCCGCTCCAAAGGAGCTTAGGTTTTCACCCGGAGAAACACAAGCCACCCGCATCGGTAGAGGATCACAACTCCCAAACGACGCATTCAAGAAGGAGAACGACACCCTAGGGCGCCGCCGCCGTCGGCACCTAAGTGCGAGGCTTTCACCTGGAGCGCGATCTCGACCGCCAAGCCCAAGGGCCTAGGCTAAGGAGCAGCAGAACACGCAGCGTGGCTCCATCGCCGACCACCAAACCTGACCACATGCTGCAGTAGTCGCGTCACCTCACGCCGCGACGACGAGACCATGCTGGCGGGAGGCCAGAGCTGCCCCTCCGGAAGCATGACCACCTATCCGGGGCCGCCACCCCGGCTACCTTGCTGCCGTGCAGCAGCTGTAGCACCTCATACTGCAGCCACCCGCACAACACCACCAAGCCAAATCTGGAGCTGCTCTGGGAGAGAGACCTTCGTCTACCTCTAGTCTCCCCGAGCAGCCGGATACAGCTCAAGGAGCACCATTGTACTATGTTATCTCTTATACACTCTAGAGCAGGAGTAGGGATGTTACCTCCATACGAGGGCCCCGAACCTGGGTACGTCGCTGTGTCACTCGTGCCCATACCCGCATCCGGATACCACCTTAGACCATTGCAGGAACCACTCTCTTTAGCCATCCTATGGCATATGCCGTGACGATACCACGACAGTTCATTATGTTCTTTTGTTTCTTTTTGAAGATGATCAAGGCTTAAGCTTGGGGATGTCGATGGATGTGAAAATTGACATCATTCTCCGCGTTTAAATCACATTTTAAGTCAAAGAAATAACTAAGAATCTCTCTAGCCTTGCTACTAATGACTAATTATTGCAAAAATATGCAATCTCTTGTTTTAATTTGTGTTGTGCAGGAAGTCACACTTTTAAGACGAAATCAGGAGCATTTATGAAAACATGTTGGCTACACAACCATGCAAGAGACGCTTCCAGAGCATTTAACGACCAGCAGTACGGGCGAAACCTGCCCGTACCATGTGGCGTCGGCTTCGCAGGTCAAACGCAACAACTTTTATGAAGGGACCTATATATTTCGAGACTCTAGCCTCCGCGCAGAGAGCCACCATTCTCAGATTGCATCACAACACCCCCAAAGGTGATCCACAACTTCACCATCACCATTGCTCATCATCTCCATCCCCCATCCTCTCCATAGCAATAGTCATTATCTTGTACTTGAGATTCTTGTGATTTGGCGACCATTGTAAGATTATTTTATTTCAATCTAAGTATTTTGCACCTAAATTTCTGAAAAGTGCGACCATCATGTGTTTTTCAATTGCAAATGTATATTAGCCTCCCCATCTTCTTTTTTCCATAATTATCTATGCGACAAATTTTCTTTCTAATTAGATGTCAACAAATGTACATCTAGGATAAAAATTTAGTGTTTAAAGAAACCCAAGTGTGTCTTTCAAATAACAGAAAATAAACTTCCAGAAGCATATACTTAGCAGAGCAGAAGATGGACGTTCTACGTGCACGTACCACTATACTTTGTTCAAACTTGATCAGCCTGTTATTCCGGTTTCACTCCCATCAACACCTGCTTGGACGTTTAGGCATGCAAAATAGGAGGCCGTCAGTATTTCGTTACGGTTATTTCGTCGGATTTTCGCTTAAGGGAGAAAATAATAAAAAAGAATTTTATATTTTCTTAGCTAAGGGATGATCTCCTAAAAATACGAGGCTATTTTCTCCACTGTACAATGTGTCTTGTTTCTTCTCTTGGCAACACAATTCCCACTAAATTTTAATTAATTTGTATTAATTGATAGGGATGACAATGAAAGATAATGGATTGATAATGGATTGTATCGTTTTTTATTTAATCTATTCTACATGATATGGACGGCTAAGAGAAGATATTTTTTTCTACCACTGTACATGCCCTTACAGCTGATGCACCATGTCATACTAGCCAGGCAGAAGCCATGCAGTGTGCCACATCAGCACGCCAACAAGTCACATTCGAAATGATTATGCATTCTTTTTAGCGGCACGACTAATTTTTCACGGAGCTACTTTCTGTCCACGTACGCCGGCGCTTCAGATGAGGATTGGCCTAGCTGGTACGACAGGCTGCACTCTGCTCTTCTTACTGCCGACCTCTATTCAATCTGAACCACTGGGCGGACGTCGGCCGTTGAACGATTCTACCTTGCTTGCCCTGCAGGTTTTGGCACCGGCGCCGGATCTGTAAATATTTTCACACCTGAACCGATCAATGCATTCGTGCGTGCTTATGATCGGGTCATAGTTACGTTTTACTCTTTTCCCAACCTTTCTTATGGCATCTTCCCGAGCAGCTCTGTGTGAACCAGGGCATTGCAATTAAGAGCCGGTTTGGAAGACAAGAATCTCATCTAAATTTGCAGGAAATTTGAAGGAGACAATTCATATTTACACAAAATCGCTAAGAAAAAAAAGCTCTTGCATCACATTACTAGTGTATATGTGTAAAAGGAGCCGGCGAGGTTTTGGTGTGGGCCCTTTTATGAACAGAAAATTGAAAAATAATAACATACTATATAAGATTAAAAAAATACGGCATAGATCATGCATAGAGAATGTATACAGGTATATACATGTCAAGTTTGAAATTAAAATACGTAAGGTCTGTAACTTATGTGAAAAAAGAAAAAATGTTCAAGTAACAATATAAGTTTCTAGTTAAGCTGCTCATAAACTAGATCCATAAAACTCACTCAGCTAATGTTTTTTTTCTATAATTGGTCTCTAAGTCCAAGTAAACGATAAAGGCTAGTCCTCTTGCCAGCCCCGCCACCTCCTTTCTACCGAGTATGCTCTACTTGAAAGAACATATTTATCGATAAAAAGGTGCATTACTATATTCACAGCTACAAACTGAGCCTAATTTGAAATATTTCATATGTATGTATCACTTTGATGTTGTGGGATCACTGGCTTCTTGCTCAACGGATTTCGCTTCTGCACTTTTTACTATTTAACGATATAGAATGTTCCATTTTCTCTTTTTTGGGTACGCCACATTCAAGATTATGTTTGAGATTCCTGGCTGTTTTTCACCTAGAGCCATGTTTTTCTAGCTATTTTCATAAAAGGAGCTACTCCCTCCGGTTCATATTAATTGACTCTAATATAGATGTATATAGACACATTTTAGTTTTAGATACATCCATATTGAAGTCAATTAATATGGATCGGAGGGAGTACTATCTTGTGGACGTGTCCAGCAAGGAGTTTCCTAGGGGATGTGAACAAGCAACGACAAGTGGGGATGGCAAACAGAAGCAACTGTGTGGTATGCTTGACTTTTTTTTTCAAACCATTCTTGTTTTAGCATATTGTTCGATTTGCCTTGACCTCTACGGGTCATTTCTTTTGTACTCGTAATAATTTGGAGTGCATTTTTCAGTATCTGTACCATCTCTTGTAAACCAGTTGCCCATGTTATGAATATGCAATCTTTATTGGAAAAAAGCATGATGGAAATTAAGATTTAGCTTCCAATCTTCAAGTTGTGTATCGTAGGCTCGTAGCTGCGAACAAGCGTCATGAGTGACCTGGTTAGCGCTCGCCAAAACGAGCGGCACGTTGTCCCAAAACTGATAACAAGTTTTCAGCCATTCTAACCACATCATAATAATCTGTTTGTCATTTTATATAATTTTTTGGAATGAATGTGTAAAAAAACGAAAATGTCATTCATTTGCTCAACTTGACACGACAAACTACCGCATATAATAAAGACCAAGCTCTTGTAAACCTCAGACCCTTTTCACCGGCACAAAGAAAGTGAAAATAATTGTTTAATCGCGAATAGGCGGCAGCAATACCGTCGCCAACACCGTCACGTCGACCGGTCAACCTCACGACCCCGTCTTCCTTCCTTCCTTCCTTCCATCCCGTTGCCCCCGTCACCTATATATGCGATCGCAACCCAAGCAAAAGCCTTCTTAAATGGTTATTGTGACTTATGGCAACCTAACCGAATCCTAGAAACTAACCTACCCTCTCTCTCATCTCCGTCGCGTCGTTGACGAGCCTCTCCGGCGACCGGCGATGCTCCACAGCGTCGAGTTCCTGTGCTCCGTCTTCGTCGCCTTCGCACGCCTCGTCCACGCGCTCATGTCCCTCTGCTCCCCGAGGTCGGCCCTGCAGGCCATCGCCGCCGGTATTCCGCCGGCAAGGGCGATCAAGAAGGTGCGCCCTGTCATGGCCGTCGCGGTCACCGCGCTCCTCGACGATGCCAGTGACCAGCTGCTGGCGGCGCAAGCCCCTCCGGTGCTCGTTCTTCCTACGTTCAAGTCGACGGCGAAGAGGCCGACGAGGCTGGTGATACCGCCGCCCGTGGCCCACGCCGGCGTCAACCCGTTCGGCGAGGCTGCTTGCCGGGAGACGGAGGTAGCGGCGGAGGTGGAGGCGCAGGGGGAGGGGTTCTGGGTGGCGAGCAGGAGAGGCGTAAGGCATGCGATGGAGGATGCCTATGGCGTGATCACCGACGGAATTGCTGGAGACTCCCAATTGGTAAATACTGTATTATCACTTCATTTCATTATTTTAGCTTCACAAAAACTACCCAGCCTCTAGAAAGAAAATCTCAAACTAGTACTACTTCAGTCAGCTTCCTTGATTTTAAATGGGGAACTTTAATGGTTATCAATAGGAGGGACTAGTTCTTGGAATGAAGCCTGAATCAAATGAGTAGAAGAGGAAAATTTTATTGAATTGGTAGAATTTACGGACAAAGAAATTGCGTACTGAACTCCCATCCCCAATACTGAACTATTGTGCCAGTGGCATTTCATTCTCAACAAAAAGCATGCTTTGAGAAATGTCATTACATAATAAGTATTTTGATGTTGGTTTCAAGTGGATTAGTTTTGGGAACAGTAATTAAATACGAAACAGCATCAAGAATATGTATGCCTTATTGCTAAATCTCAATTGACAATTCTAGGTAATGTAGAACCGAAATCTGTCTGCCAAGCATAAAAATGGAAAGAAAAAATAGATTTATAGAAAACATGGTCTCAATTTTTTTTTTGCAAACATGTAGTTGTTATTCACGATATGGAAGTTCAGATTTAGGATTGTACAACTCTGTTGGACGAACCTGGATAATTTTAAGTCGACGGGAAACTATAGCGAATTCCTGCGGAGAATGTATTTCAGTTTCATCTTAGGAAGAAAATTTTGAGTGCCTACATTTGAAATGGATTCAATTGGCGCGCATGACTGCCAACATACATAATGTAACCAAGTTTCAGCATCAAACCCAACAAAGATGACTATTACATGGTAATATATTCAATAGGGTCTTTGTCTAAAAAATTATGCAACTAGCCGCGATCAATGTTGGGACAATAAGCTCCATCACAACAACTGAACCTCAGCAACCGGCACCCCTTACCCCCCACTAGTTATCCTCTAGCGATGAAACATAGACCAGGATTGTAAGCAATTAATAGACAAGAAGATAATGTGTAAATGGATTGGTAGTGGAACAGACACGTACTACCTATGTTTCAAATATAAGTGTCACAATGTATATTGTGTAGATGGATAGGTATGTAGAAAAAGCTACAACACTTATTTTGTAACGGAGGGGGTATTTGTGTCAAAAAAAAATTACCTGTGAAGAAATGTCAAAATGAAACTAATTTCTACGAAATTTGTGAAACAAATTCAGATAGTACCAAGACCTAAATCGAAACATTGCTAAATCAAGTTCTCTAAAAACATTTGTTTTTCGGAGAATATACGCAATAAATTAATGTTACACAATTATTACGTGTGCAACACAAACTAGGACAGGATAAAACGAAAACGTTGAACGGAATGAGCAAAGAAAAGAAACAAATAATCAACCCGGCCGGTCCATTGCTTAGCGAGAAAACTTCCAAGCTTAGACCATTATTTCCTTTCAGAAGATTATCTGTACATTTTGGCAGTACAGATTCACAACAATTTCAGCTTTGTTCTGTTAATATATGTTGCAGTCCTAACTCCTAACCCAGCGTACGACCGAGCAACATTAGTTAACTGAGAATCTGTGAACTAATTGCAGGCGTTCTACGGTGTGTACGACGGGCATGGCGGCAGGGCCGCCGTTGACCTGATCGCCGACAAGCTGGGGAAGAACATCGTCGCCGCGCTGGCTGCGCAGCTGGAGCTGGATGTCATGGCAGCGATCAGAGCCGGGTATTTGGCCACGGACAGCGAGTTCCTCAGCCAGGTAGGCGCGCATGCACATCACAGCTAGATTTTCTTCGTAGTCACCAGCTGATACGTACGTGCGTCGACGTCTCGGTTAATTGGCATGCAGAAGCAACATGGGCAACTAGTGCTTTCCGTTTGACCTGTTCTTGGCTAGCTGCACCTTTTGAACGCTTCAAACCTTTCCCTTTTGTTGTTGTTACGTGCGAGTTGGACGACGGCGATGGCTTAGCTTGAAAGCTGTGTGCGCGCCTTTATTTGACTCGTCTTGTTGATGCCTTAATTTGTCCTACATGATGCTGATGGGAGCTGCCGTGTCGCTTCTGCTGCATGTTGTTGCTAGTTGGTTAGCCCACATCGACCAGCTTGATCCCTGGGTCGAACCGTGCAGATGCGTGCACGCTAGGTTGTTGTTCACGAGTGTAGTAGATCGATCATCTTTTAGCACCTGAATGTTTTTTATACTACTCAGTCCATAAAAGCATGTCATAAATTTGTATCTAGACGTTTCTTTAGTGAATAATTTTAGACAAATCTCCAACATCTTTTTTATGAACGGAGAGATACTAATTCTAAATCATGATTCATAAAAGATATAGTACTCCTTATGTCTAAATGATCATCCTTGCGATATCTCAATCAAGATTATATCAGATGGCTAACATCATCTACTATTTAAAAAATCTGAGACACTGCTTAGGTGTAGACAAAGAGTCATGTGGTAAAATAAAAATGGTGTAGACATGATCCTCACTCGGAAGTGCATGCATGTTTTTTTCTTGCTTTATGAACATATATTTGGAATGGAGGAACAATGTATTCATAAATTTCATATTCATATGCATGCTGAATTAATTATGTTGATGTGATTATAATCCACGAATAAGGATCCCTTTATTATTATTTCAACCAGTATGATGGTTCAAGTTTTTCTCATGAAAACACTGAGAGTCAAATCAAATTTCCTAGTTCATTTACTTAAGGGCTGCAATTGAAGAAGGATCTTAGCATTTACATGTGGTTCCTTAGTCTTTGTACGCGTTTGTGCAAAAATGTACTCCCTCCGATCCTATTTAATCGATGCGGGGGGAGAAGGCTAATAAACAAAGAATGTATTGATTGACGTCAATTAAATCCGTTAAATCCGGACAGAGGAAGTACTATCAACAGATGTATGACATGCACGCTTGCAATGCAGGGCACGCGAGGTGGTGCTTGCGCGGCAACGGCGCTGGTGAAGGACGGCGAGCTCTACGTTGCCAACGTGGGCGACTGCCGCGCCGTGCTCGGCACCCGCGACGGCATCGCCACCGCCTTGACGTCCGACCACACTCCCGGCCGGGAAGACGAGCGGCTCCGCATCGAGAGCTCCGTACGTGACCAGTATACACATATATATGTAGATCAGAAAACCATTCGTTCTTGCAAAAATTCAGGAGTAACACTGATTCTGTATGTTGTTTTCACGCAGGGCGGGTACGTGAGCCGGGGCAGCGGCGGCGTGTGGCGGGTGCAGGACAGCCTCGCCGTGTCGCGGGCATTCGGCGACGCCAACATGAGGCCCTGGGTCACCTGCGAGCCGGAGGTGACACGGCTCTGCGTCACGCCGGACTGCGCCTTCCTCGTCCTCGCATCCGACGGCCTCTGGAGCAAGGTGTCCAACCACGAAGCCGTAGAAGCCGTCGCCAGGAGCAGCGGCGGTGGTAATGCCGGCGTGTCCATGGACTCCTGCAAGGAGCTGGTCGCCATGGCAAGGAGCAGAGGGAGCAGGGACGACATCACGGCCATGGTGGTGGATCTAAAGCGATTCCTTCGATAGAATCGCCTAGCAAATTAAAATCACCATGTGAATTTTGCGGTGATCAACTAGGTACGTTGTAGGCCTGCCTTCCGAAGAGATTGCATAGGGCTCCTCGGAAAGTGCACATGATTAGATCGATCGATGTGTAAAGAGTAAATTAGTATATGTGGGCTTGAGAGTGACACCAACCGTAAGCCCACCATGGGACGATGGAGGACCGTTGCTGAGGAGCTTGAGAGTTTTTATCCTCGCCGGTCTTCATGGACAATGGACATCATCGGCAATGATGTTATCTTCTTCAACAACCCCTTATTTTCGAATTTTTGCAAGCAAGCTTGTTAGACAGGTCTATAGCGATGTTGGGGCTGCTGCGTGCCTAGATGAGGTGCCCCTGTGATTAAACTTGTGGCAATTGCCAATCTCCATCGTCACGAGAGCTATGGTGGAACCATGACTAGTCGGCTTCGAACATTTCAGGCCTACGGTCTTGATTGCACTCTTCCTTCGGTTTTAAATTGCTTTTATGTCTGACTACCCATTTATATTGTACCACTGTTTGATGTTCTCTCTTTATCTAGTAATATGAGTCATATATATATTTATAACAGTAAAATGCACCGAAGATCCTATGAGTTTCGAAGATTCCTTACGTGGATCCCGATTCTTTCAACTTGTGCAGCGGTAGTTCTATTTCTAAATAAGTTGTGCACAACTGGTCCTAAACAGGTTTGACAAGTGGTTGACCGGTGCCACGTAGTCATTTTTTAACAAAAACCCCTTAGATAATTATCTGTTTTGAGGAGCTCTCACCGACGTTCCTTGCCTTCCTCTTGTTAGATATACTAGAACATGAATGCGCGCTTTGCCGCGCCTGTCCATTTTGAAGGAATAATACTAAAAATATGAAAATTACTTGACCAATTCTAATCCATCGTTTTTGACTAAATGCAACTTCACTAATATGTTGTTTAAATGACAAATAACACAATTATCGGTTAGTAAATTTGAAAACCAATCTAGTGACACCAATTTCATGTATATTATCAAACCCTTGTCTTTACAAAATGAAATACATCCTGCATATGGCATTGTAGGGATCAATACGGCTCAAAAGTTCAAGAAAATATAAACATTTGACATGTATCGAGAACTCTAGATCCTAAAAATACATAATACTTAGAACTTAATCATTAGCCTAAATATAAAAAAATGCTTGCCTTCTTGTGCTTGTCATTGTGCATATATCATAGACACATTGGCAATCTATATCTAGGAAGTTAAACCAGATTTGTATTTACTTGATCAAATATATTAATTCAGTTAAAGTATACAATCATTTATTCGGCTTTTTGCCTAATTTTTCTTATCTAATAATGAAATGTAGATTGTTTAACGGCCATTTAATATACTACTCCTTCCGGTCCATAATAAGTTCATGTTTTTAGATTATTTTAGTCAAATTTGAACAAAAAAATGACACTTATTATAGATTGGAAGAAGTACACCATATTATTTTGTGGTTCTCTTTAAGAATTTATTCAGCGAATGTCATATAACTTTGAAAATATAATTGCAGAGTTAAAACAACAAACTTATATGGCAATCAGTCTATACCATTATACGACACAATGAAGATGCAAAATTACAAAGGAAATGGATTTAAGAAGGTGCAGACGATCCGAATCATTCAGGTTTGTTGTTGTCGTTGATTCAAAACAAACAACATATTTTGGTCAGCATGGCATGGTTCTTCAGAACTGAAAGAACACAATAGATTAAAAATTGACATCATTTTGGTCAGTGACAGTCTTAGCCTTGCTGAATGAAACAACACAATATTATTACCATGCTAGCTTTGGTTAATCATCATGTCAAGTCTGCATAAACATGGAACACCAAGCACTGTTCCGAAGTTCAGAGCTAGTATGGTGATGAAACTGCGACGAGACTTGAATTAGTTCAGTGTCAATCAACTGACTTTTCAGTTGGATATTGTAGACTAAGCAAGAGATTGGTGTGTGTAAAAACAAAACAATCACAGGCACATATTGTCGGATATTGTAGATTTGATAAAAAAAATTATGGCATTTCACATGAACAAACCTTCCCAACAGGCATTGAAGATCGATAATGGCAGAATTCCCCAGAAAAAGAGAACCAACCTCTTGGAATTCCTTCAAACAATATACCAGAATGATTAAAGAGCACTTGGGAGATAGTATCTGCAAACATATGCAAGAGTAAGACCGGAGAACACAATTAGAAGGAGACTTTAAAAAAAGAAAACAAGCATCGAGAGGAGGAGGTTGTATTGGTGAGGGAAAAATCTACAAAACAGTTATGTTCGAGGGGCCACTTTTACTGATGGAAGGAGGGTGAAATTCCAGGGCGAAGGTACAGAGCATATATATAGGCGGCGTACAAAGCGAAATTGTAACTGACCTCCACCCGCCGTTGAGTAGCGCATATCCTCATCAATAATAGCTTATAGAAACGGCTGGTTTATTCCTGTCCTAAACAACAACGAATAAGCTCCTATTAATTCCCACACGAAGATGCAGCTAGCACGCATGTGAAGAGTCACCCCTACCTGACCTTTCGGGAGCTTGCCGATGGATGCAGGATGGATGAGTCATTTGCTGCAGAAGAAACAACGAGGTCTGGGCTGGCCGCTAAGGAGGGAAGAAAAGCGGGCCGTGAAAGGTAAGCTGCTACCCAACAAGGCCCGGTAAACCATATGCCTCCTAGATTGGTTTCAGGAGTAGCTGCACCTCTACGTTTAGCCCGCCCGAGCGGAACTCGCCTACACGCACGGTAAAATTTCGTAGCGATGCTCTTGGACGACCCGGAGAGATCAGGGACGTAGAATGATACAATCGGATGGTAGAAAGCCTCAAATTGCTGTGATGGCTCTTAGGTGGTTCCATTATACTGTTAACTAATGTATAGGTTCTTTCTTATACCCTTCTGTATACCGTATGACTTGTGTACGGATACAATACGAACCATGTACAACTCTATCCCTATATTAACACGAAACCCTACCGAGTCCAAGGTACGTTCCACGCCACAACTTTGTCATGGTATCAGAGCCAAGAGGTCTCAAGTTCAAGACCCTGCTCACGCAGTTTTAAAAACAAAAGAAAAAAAAGATTCTGCGGCCTGCACCAAACCCACGCTAAGGACTAAAATAGCCTAGACGTGAGGAGGAGTGTTGAATATAAATACACTGCCTAGTCTCTTTCCATCAGTTCGGACTTTTGGTTCAATTGGCTAGTGCAGCAATCTTTCATGGTATCAGAGCCTCTCTCTTCCGTGACCTAGCTGCCAAAACCACGCCGCTGCCGCCGCCGCCGCCGCCAAGATCAGTTGCCGCCGCTGTACTCAGCCGCCGCACACACACCAAGATCAAGCCAAAACCAAGCCAAACCAAGCCAAAGCCTGCCGCCGCTGCTTCTCAAGCTGCCGCCGCCATAAAACCCTAGATCAAAACCAAAGCCAAAAATCCCAAGACAAGAAATCAGCCGCCGCCGCAACTTACTTGCCGCCGCCGCCAAAACCCTCAGATCGTCAAGATCGTGTTGATGGCTTCCTCTTCAGCTACGGTGATCGCTGCAGCTCTTGGAGCCCCTCCCACTCAGCTGTTGACGCGGGAGAACGTTCTCGTCTGGAAAGCACTCGTGATCCCTGCGCTCCGGGGTGCCTGTGTCCTCGATCTTGTTGAAGGTCGTGACAAAGCCCCGGTGGAAACCCTTGATGCCGAAGATGCTGACAAGCAAAAAACTACGGTCATCAACCCTGCCTATGCGACTTGGATCGCCCGAGATCAACAGGTTCTACGTTGGCTCGTGAACGCTCTGTCACCTGATGTCCTTGCACATGTTGTCGGACTTGAGTCCTCCGCTGAGACGTGGACGGCCATCAACGCCCATGTTTCCGCCTCATCGAAGTCTAGGGTGCAGCATCTGCGCACTGCCCTAGTTGAAACCAAGAAAGGTGACATGACCGCCGACAAATTTTTCTCCAAGATGAAAACAATTGCTCAAGAACTTGCTGCTGCTGGGAAGCCCGTTGATGATGACGAACTGGTGGTATGTGCTAAAGAATCTTGGTGGTGCTTACAACAATCTCATCACCGCAGTCTGTGCAAACCCCAATGCCACCCTCTCAGATTTGTTTAGCCAAGTACAAGCTTTTGATCGCATGCACAAGATAGAAGAACCAGACACTTTTACTTCCTCCGCTAGTTTGGCTCGCCGTGGAGGAGGTACCCCGTCTCGTGTACAGGACCGGGATCGCCAGGATCGCTGGCGTGATGATTGTCTGCGTCGTCGTGATGATGATAGGCGTGGACGGGGTGGAGGTGGTCACCGTGGTGTCTACCAAGGACGTGGTGATGGGGGAGGCTACCAAGACCGACGCCGTGATGATAATGGTGGGCGCCGTCGAGATCGTCAGCCCACGCGCTATGTGGACACAACCTGTCATATCTGTGACATTCATGGTCACCCCGCTAAAGACTGTTGGTGGCGTTATGGTGATGATCGTCGTGATGATCGACGTGACAATGGTGACCCTGGACACAAGGAAACTCACAAGGATGCAAAACTTTGCCTCTCATGGAGTAGACACCAATTGGTACTATGATACAGGAGCCACCGACCATATCACTGGTGAGCTGAACAAGCTCTCCACTCATGATGCTTATCATGGACAAGACCAGGTTCGCACTGCTGAAGGAAAAGGTATGCACATCAGTCACATTGGTCATTCAGTTTTATGCACCCCTCATACATCTTTCAATCTCAATGATATCCTTCATGTGCCTAGTGCTTCCAAAAACCTTTTATCTGTTCATAGATTCACCCTTGATAATCATGTGTTTATTGAGTTCCATCCTTTCTTTTTTGTGATTAAGGACCAGGAAACACGACGCATTCTGTTTAGAGGTCCATGCTATGGAGGCTTATATCCCCTGATACATATCTCTACTGCGCCCTCCAAGCATGCATACATCACAATAAAGCCGTCTTCATCTACATGGCACCGCTGCTTAGGACATCCCTCTTCTTTTGTGGTTCAACAAGTTCTTAGGACAAATAAAATAGCTTACACCCCAGAGAGTACTCCATATGTTTGTGATTCTTTTCAGTTAGCAAAGAGTCACCAGTTTCCATATCCTACATCTAGTAGTCGATCTACTGTGCCCTTAGAACAAGTTTTCTCTGATGTATGGGGTCCTGCACCCCCCTCTGCTGGGAAACATTTATACTATGTAAGTTTTATCGATGATTTCAGTAAATTTACTTGGATTTACTTGCTCAAAAGTCGTGCTAATGTCTACCAAGCTTTTCTTAATTTCCAACAATATGTTGAGCGCAAGTTTGCTAAGAAAATTGTGACTATGCAAACTGACTGGGAGGCGAGTATGAAAAATTGAATGCATTCTTTCAAAAAATTGGCATCACTCACCATGTCTCATGTCCACAAGCTCACCAACAGAATGGCTCCGCTGAAAGAAAACATAGACATATAGTTGAGGTAGGGCTTGCTTTACTTGCTAATGTCTCAATGCCTCTCAAGTACTGGGATGAAGCTTTTCTTACTGCCACATTTCTCATTAATCTTCTTCCTAGCAAAGTCATTGATTTTCAAACTCCTGCTGAACGTCTTCTCCACATTACACCAAACTATGATGCCCTCCGTGTTTTTGGTTGCACCTGTTGGCCTAATCTTCGCCCCTACAACACTCGCAAGTTAGCTTTTCGCTCCACACGTTGTGTGTTTCTTGGGTATAGTCCTCTCCACAAGGGTGTGAAGTGTCTTGACATGTCCACTGGACGTGCTTATATCTCTAGAGACGTTGTCTTTGACGAAAATGTGTTCCCTTTTGCCTCCTTGCGTCCCAATGCCGGTCCCCTCCTTCGGAAAGAAATCCTTCTCCTTCCATCTACCATCTCTAGTTCTCATGAGGGTGCAAATACAATTGATGATTATGTGTCTATTGTGCCTATTCCTAATGTGTCACAGAGGTTACTGGAGAAGATTTGGTGCAAAACCATGCTGAAAATGTTGCTCAAAATGGTGTACAAAGTTCTGGAGAAAATGACGAATCTGGCACAGCTTTTGATGAAGATACTGAGGAACATTTCTCTGCCCACACGGATCCCGGAGCCGATCCGCATGCAGGTGGCAGTGGTGCGTCTCCTGCTGCCAGCCGGTCCCCTCCTGCGCGTGGTCGCCACGCGCGGCCGGCTAGTGCCGCCTCGCCATCTGGCTCGCGGTCCCCGTCTCCGCATGCAGCGCATGGAGGCCACACGCCCCCGTCGACTCCCCTGTCGCCACCTGTCTCGCATGATGGCTCTGCGGCCGCGTCGCTGTCGGCTGCTGGTGGTGATCCCTGATACGTCCAAAACGTATCTACTTTCCTGAACACTTTTGCTATTGTTTTGCCTCTAATTTGTGTATTTTGGATACAACTAACACGGACTAACGCTGTTTTCAGTAAAATTGCTCTGGTGTCTCGTTTTTGTGCAGAAATCCAACTTTCGGGAAAATCCTCGGAATTTATGCAGAAGGCCCTATTTTCCCAGAATACTGACGGAGCCAGAAGGAGAAGTAAGGTGGAGGCCCGAGGGCCCCACACCATAAGGCGGCGCGGCCTAGGGGGGGCTCGCGCGGCCCTATGGTGTGGCCCCCTCGGTCAGCCTCCGACGCCCCCCTTCGGACTACTTATCGGCCTCGACCTAAAAACGCACGGAGAGAAGTCGAAATCGCCAGAAACCCTCCAGAGAGCCGCCACATCGCGAAACTCCGTCTCGGGAACCAGAAGTCTCCGTTCTGGCACTCCGCCGGGACGGGGAATTGGAGGAGATCATCACCGCCATCACCGCCAACGCCTCTCCATCGACCAGCCATGTTTCCCCCATCCATGTGTGAGTAATTCCCCCGCTGTAGGCTGAAGGGGATGGTAGGGATTGGATGAGATTGGTCATGTAATAGTCATAAGATTGTTAGGGCATAGTGCCTAGTATCCGTAGATGTCACTTTTATGATATTGTTGCAACTTGTTATGCTTAATGCTTGTCACTAGGGCCCGAGTGCCATGATCTCAGATCTGAACATGTTATTGATTCATGAAGATATTCGTTGTTTATGATCTTACCTGCAAGTTGTATACACATGTCGCTGTCCGGAACCAATGGCCCCGAAGTGACAGAAATCGGGACAACCGGAGGGGATGGTAGTTATGTGAGGATCACATGTGTTCACGGAGTGTTAATGCTTTGCTCCAGTACTCTATTAAAAGGAGTACCTTAATTTCCAGTAGTTTCCCTAGAGGCCCGGCTGCCACCGGCTGGTAGGACAAAAGATGTTGTGCAAGTTTCTCATTGCGAGCACGTACGACTAAATATGGAACACATGCCTATTGATTGATTAGTACTTGGATACCGTTTTATTATTATCTGCAAATGCCCCTGCTTTGATTGTTACATGAGTTTCTCTCATCCATGCAACGCCCGTTAAATCCGTCCCTGTGCCTACAGTATTTTAATCCTGCTGTTTACTATAATCACTACTGCTGTCTTTATTTCACCGCTGCTGTTATTTCACTATTCCTACTGCCATAAAATCACATTATCGATAAACTCTTGCGAGCAAGTCTGTTTCCAGGTGCAGCTGAATTGACAACTCCGCTGTTAAGGCTTACAAGTATTCTTTGTCTCCCCTTGTGTCGAATCAATAAATTGGGTAATACTTCCCTCGAAGACTGTTGCGATCCCCTATACTTGTGGGTCATCAAGACTATTTTCTGGCGCCGTTGCCAGAGAGCATAGCTTTATTTGGAAGTTCACTTGGATTGATATTGTTCGCTGCAAATTCTCCATTATGGGTAAACCTCGCGATACTAAGATCGCCATATTACCATCCACTACAAGAAAAGGTACAACTCTTAGTACCTCTGCTGCTCTTGATTCACCATCTGTGATAAGTAAACTTGTTTCACCACCACAAGCTTCAAATGCTGGTACCTCTGCTGAATCTGAAAATTCCTCTCATAATTGTGATGATGCTTCTGATGTGCTTGATAATGATGGATCGTTAGGATCTTTTCTAGATGCTACAATTGCTAAGTCTAGACAAATTGAAAATACTGAAACTCCTAATGAAAATGCTGCTACACCTGTTAATTCACCTGAGTCTGTTGAATATTCTAGTGATGATCTTGATGAAGATTATGTAGAGCTTGATGATGATTTTATTGAAAAATGCAATGCTACTACTGATGCAAGAAAAATTAAAAAGTTGCTTGCGGAACATGCTGTTAGATATAAACTTTCTCCTGATCCTAAATTTGCCACATCTCCTATAAACATTAGGGATAAAGATTATGATTTTTCTCTTGATCTATCTCATATAGCTATTGTTGAGAAAACGCCCTTTTGTGGTACTGAAAAATAAAGTGTTGTTGAACACATGACTGAGTTATCCACTCTTAGTGGTTTGTTTTCTGATGATATTAAGATGCGTACTTATTTTGTCGCTAAAATTTTTCCTTTCTCATTAAAGGATGATGCTAAAACTTGGTATAATAATTTGCCTCCTGGTTCTATTAAAATTCCAAAAGAATTGCTTGATGTTTTCTTCCGGAAATACTTTCCTGCTAGTGCTCAACATGCTGCTTTGCAGAGAATTTATAATTTTGACCAGGAAGATGGAGAGAAATTGCCTGAGGCTTGGGCGAGATTTTGCTCTCTTATTAGAGCTCAACCTGACCATGATTTGGAAAAGCATGATTTACTTGATATATTTTATAGTGGACTAACTATTGAGTCTAGGGCATACCTGGATAGTTGTGCTGGTTGTGTTTTCAGGAAAAGAACTCCAGACGACGCTGAAGAATTACTGGCTAAAATAGGGCGGAATCATGATGATTGGTCTACACCTGAACCAACCCCGACACCGATAGTGAAGAAGAGGGGTATGATTAAATTAAATGATGAAGATATGAGGGAAGCCAAGAAGTCTCTTAAAGAGAAGGGTATTAAACCTGAAGATGTGAAGAATTTACCTCCTATAGAAGATTTATGTGAGATAACTCCCCCTTCATCCATGATTGAGGTACACTCTCTTCAACGCTTTACTAGGGAAGATATTCCGTATTCAAAACCTCCTGCTCAATGCTTAGATGAGTTTGATAATTATATTGTTAAGCAAGAAAACTTTAATATGAGAGTAGAGAATCATTTAATGGAAAATTCCCGAGCTATTAGTGAATTGCATGGTATTGTGGAGAGAACCTCCAATGATGTTAAGATACTTGTTAAACATTTTCAAATGGTTCAAACTCAAATTGATCAACTTACTAAAGTGCAAAATGACTTGTTGGGAAATAATTCTAAAGAAAAACATGCTTATGAAGTAACAACTAGAGGCGGTGTTTCTACCCAGGATCCTCTATATCCTGAAGGGCACCCCAAAAGAGTTGAACAAGATTCTCAACTAACTAAAACTAGTGCTCCATCTAAGAAAAAGAAAAAGAAACATAAGAATGTTGTAGAATCCTCTGAACCTGTTAATGATCCTAATAGTATTTCTATTTCCGATGCTGAAACTGAAAGTGGTAATGAACATGATAAAGATAATGATAAGGATGATACTCCTGATAAAGAAGAAATTGAAAAAGAACCTGAAAAGCATGCTAAAAATAAAAAGTACACTAAAGAAGATTTTATTGCTGAGAAACATGGTAATGAAAGAGAACCTTGGGTTCAAAAGCAAATGCCTTTTCCTGCTAAGAAACTAAAATCAAAGGAGGAGGAACATTATAATAAATTTTGCGATTGGATGAAACCTTTATTTTTGCAAATCCCTTTGGCTGATGCTATTAAATTGCCTCCTTATTCAAAGTATATGAAAGATATTGTTACTAACAAAAGGAAAATCCCCAATGAGGAAATTTCCACTATGCTCGCTAATTACTCCTTCAATGGTAAGATTCCAAAGAAGCTTGGAGACCCAGGTATACCGACTATTCCTTGTTCCATCAAGAATAATTATGTTAGAACTGCTCTATGTGATTTGGGAGCAGGTGTTAGTGTAATGCCTTTTTCTCTTTATAAGAGACTTGATTTAGATAAGTTGATACCAACTGATATATCTTTGCAAATGGTTGATAAATCTACTGCTATTCCTGTTTGTTTATGTGAAAATGTTCCTGTGCAAGTTACTCAACATTGCTTGATATTAACTGATTTTGTTGTGTTGGAAATGCCTGAAGATGATAATATGTCCATTATTCTTGGAAGACCCTTTCTTAATACTGCAGGGGCTGTTATTGATTGCAATAAAGGCATGGTTACTTTCAATGTTGATGATAAGGAACACACTGTCTATTTTCCCAAGAGGATTGATAAAGTATGCGGAGTTAATACAATTTTTAATGTAAAAACTATCAAAGTGGGATCCATTGATTGTCCTATATATGAGCCTAAAGAAGAATATCAAACTCTTGTGATTGGATCCATATCAATTCAATATAAGGTAACATGATTGATTTGAGGTTTATTTCTTCTTATGTCATATAAAATTTATTTGGTAGCAAGACTTGATCAACCTTGTTAACAAGTATATTTTAATGCATAAGAGAGCTAAACAACATTTCTTTCTTTCTTTCTCCCTCCACTTATTTTACTTGCTGTAGCACCTTTTGTTTTGCAATATTTTTTAGTTGTTTAAGATTTTGGAAATCATTTTCCTGCGCAGTAATAATTAACTTAACACCCAGAAATGTGCATTTTTCGAAGTTCTCTAAAAATTACAAAAATTACACCGTTGGTCCTATTTTTCAACGAGGCACCTGGGAGTACCAGAGGATGACCTGTGGGGCACCAGAAGGTGCCACACCACAGGCCGGCGCGGCCAAGGAGGTGGGCGCGCCACCCTGTGGTGTGGGCCCCTCCTTGCCCCACTACTTCATCTCTTCCTCCCAGCATCTTCTCTCTCCCGAAAAAACTCGCACCAAGTTCCTCTCACTCGCGTTTCTGCTCAAGAACTCGCGATTTTTCGATCTCCTTGCTCAGCCCAGATTTCTGTCTGAAATTTGGCACATTTACTCCTTGGTATGTGACTCCTTTGATTGTCCAATTAGAATTTTGTTTGGTTGAGTATATCTTGAATATTTTGCTGCTGTAGATAACATGTTTAGTGAGCTTGCATGCTTGTTCTAAGTGGAAGAAACTAGTTTTGATGCATGTGTAGTACTCTAGCAAGTTCCTATAGTAGTTCCCTTCAACTATATACCTTGAAATCAAATTTTATAATGTTTGTTGAAAATTTCAGAAAAGGCAGATGAAGAAATTCAAATTTGGAGAATTGTTCAAGAACGGAACAACCAGCACCGGTAGGCCCTCGAGGGCATCCACTCAGATTAGGCGATCCTACAATGAGGATATCATCGCGCCTAGCTTCGCGCCCGAGGAGGACAATGGGGCTCCTAATGCTTCATCCTTCCCATGTTATGATTTTCTGACAAATGCAGGGATATTGGATGACTTCTTCACCCTTGTCAACAGGGCAGGCTTAGCCACCTACGTGGGAGATGAAAGGGAGCAATACTACAGGCTCACCAAAATTTTCGTTGAGAGCTTCAAGTTCCACAACACGCAATATGAGCCGACAGTTGCATTCAAGATCTATGATAATCCTGTTACTATGGAATTGGAAGAATTTTGTCGTGCATCGGATATTGTCCCTGTAGGTACAGCAAGGAGGATTGATGACAACCCACGGGACCTGTTGGAGCTCTCTCGAGGGATGATACGTCTCCAACGTATCGATAATTTCTTATGTTCCATGCTACTTTATTGATGATACCTACATGTTTTATGCACATTATATGTCATATTTATGCATTTTCTGGAACTAACCTATTAACAAGATGCCGAAGAGCCGATTCTTTGTTTTCTGCTGTTTTTGGTTTCAGAAATCCTAGTAAGGAAATATTCTCGGAATTGGACGAAACTTTCGCCCAGGGTCCTATTTTTGCACGAATCTTCCAGAAGACCGAAGAGATAACGAAGTGGGGCCACGAGGCAGCCAGGGGCTAGGGCGGCGCGGCCCAAGCCCTGGCCGCGCCGGCCTGCCCCCTGGGCCCCTCGTGTGGCCCCCCGCGTTGACCTTCCGCGTACTTAAAGTCTCCGTCGCGAAACCCCCAGTACCGAGAGCCACGATACGGAAAACCTTCCAGAGACGCCGCCGCGAATCCCATCTCGGGGATTCAGGAGATCGCCTCGCACCCTGCCGGAGAGGGGATTCATCTCCCGGAGGACTCTACACCGCCATGGTCGCCTCCGGAGTGATGAGTGAGTAGTTCACCCCTGGACCATGGGTCCATAGCAGTAGCTAGATGGTCGTCTTCTCCTTGTTGTGCTTCATTGTTGGATCTTGTGAGCTGCCTAACATGATCAAGATCATCTATCTGTAATACTATATGTTGTGTTTGTCGGGATCAGATGGATAGAGAGTACTATGATTATGGTGATTATCAATCTATTGTTTATGTGTTGTTTATGATCTTGCATGCTCTCCGTTATTAGTAGAGGCTCTGGCCAAGTTTTTGCTCTTAACTCCAAGAGGGAGTATTTATGCTCGATAGTGGGTTCATGCCTCCATTAAATGCAGGACGATGTGAGAAAGTTCTAAGGTTGTGGATGTGCTGTTGCCACTAGGGATAAAACATTGATTCTATGTCTAAGGATGTAGTTGTTGATTACATTACGCACCATACTTAATGCAATTGTCTGTTGCTTAGCAACTTAATACTGAATGGGGTTCGGATGATAACCTGAAGGTGGACTTTTTAGGCATAGATGCAGTTGGATGGCGGTCTATGTACTTTGTCGTAATGCCCGGATTAAATCTCACTATATTTATCATATCATGTATATGCATTGTTATGCCTTTCTCTATTTGTCAATTGCCCGACTGTAATTTTTTCACCCAACATGCTTTATCTTATGGGAGAGACACCTCTAGTGAACTGTGGACCCCGGTCCTATTCTTTACATAGCATACAATCTACTGCAATTGTGTTTTACTGTTTTCTTTGCAAACATCTTCCACTCGATACGCTTAATCCTTTGTTACAGCAAGCCGGTGAGATTGACAACCTCACTGTTTCGTTGGGACAAAGTACTTGGGTTGTGTTGTGCAGGTTCCGCGTTGGCGCCGGAATCCCTGGTGTTGCGCCGCATCACATTTCGCGACCATCAACCTTCAACGTGCTTCTTGGCTCCTACTGGTTCGATTAAACCTTGGTTTCTTTCTGAGGGAAAACTTGCTACTGTGCGCATCATACCTTCCTCTTGGGGTTCCCAACGAACGTGTGAGTTACACGCCATCAAGCTCTTTTTCTGGCGCCGTTGCCGGGGAGATCAAGACACGCTGCAAGGGGAGTCTCCACTTCTCAATCTCTTTACTTTGTTTTTGTCTTGCTTTATTTTATTTACTACTTTGTTTGCTGCACTAAATCAAAATACAAAAAAATTAGTTGCTAGTTTTACTTTATTTACTGTCTTGCTCTCTATATCGAAAACACAAAAAAATTAGTTACTTAAATTTACTTTATCTAGTTTGCTTTATTTATTGTCTCGCACTCTATATTAAAAATACAAAATTTTTTTTTACTTTTGTTACCATGTCTAGCTCTGAACCTGTTACTTCTTCACCTGAGGAATTAGTTTTTACTTTTAAACAAGGGGATGAGGAGAGTTTTAAGGATGCTTGGTCTAGAATTTTTACTTCTTATCGTAAAACTGAACCTCAAATGACTCTAAGTTTGCTCCTTAGTAATTTTTATTTTGGTCTTATGGTTCGCTATAGATATGCTTTGGACACTTTAGTAGGAGGAGATTTCCTTCATTGTAATGGGGATCAAGCTTTTAATGCCATAAAGAAATTGGTTGCATCACATGATTCAGCTAATAACTTTGATTCAGCCCTTATTAGCATTTATAATAGATTGAACAATCTCGAGATAAGTACATCTTGCTTGAATGACAATTATCACTGTGTTCGTAATCGTCTTGAACAAGTCTTAGAGAATTCTAAACCTTCATTATGGGATCCTGCTGTTAAAATTGTTATCGGTGATCGAACTCTTCATGCCTACTGTGATATTATGTATGAATTTTGCCTTATGCCTGAAAGCATTTATAAATCTTTGAAACTTTGGGGAGTCGATGAAGGAGGAGAAGAAATAACTCTCATTGATAACTCTATTATAATTCTTAAGGGAATAGCTGCAGGTGTGCATACAACCATTCTTGGAAGAACAATATCCATTGATTATCTTGTTATTGAAACAGGAAAAATCATACTCGGAAGATCCTTGCTGAAACTATTGGGAGCAGTCATTGATGTGGGAGAAGGCACTCTGAAATTCACCTCTATACCGGGGGGAAATCATATATTTCCTAAACCAAAGGGAAAGAAAAACAATAAGAAAGTTAAGGATAAAGCCCAAGGTAAGGTTGACACACCGTCTCTCGATGTTACTTGATTTGCACTTTCTGCGCCTAGCTGAAAGGCGTTAAAGAAAAGCGCTTATGGGAGACAACCCATGTTTTTACCTACAGCAATTTTTGTTTTGTTGAGTCTTGGAAGTTGTTTACTACTGTAGCAACCTCTCCTTATCATGTTTTTGTGCCAAGTAAAGTTTCTATGGCAAAGTTGATGTTATATTTGGGATCGCTGCGCAGAAACAGCATTGCTGTCTGTCACGAATCTGGGCACAGTACTCTGTAGAAAATTCGAAAAAATCTGCCAATTTACGAGCGTGATCCTCAGATATGTACGCAACTTTCATTAGTTTTGAGTTTTTCCATTTGAGCAAGTCTGGTGCCAGCTTTAAATTCGTCTTTACGGACTGTTCTGTTTTTGACAGATTCTGCCTTTTATTTCACATTGCCTCTTTTGCTATGTTGGATTTATTTCTTTGATCCATTAATGTCCAGTAGCATTATGCAATGTCCAGAAGTGTAAAGAATGTTTGTGTCACCTCTGAATGAGTGAATTATTAATTGTGCACTAACCCTCTAATGAGTTTGCTTGAAGTTTGGTGTGAAGGAAGTTTTCAAGGGTCAAGAGAGGAGAATGATATACTATGATCAAGAGGAGTGAAAGCTCTAAGCTTGGGGATGCCCTCGTGGTTCATCCCTGCATATTTTAAGAAGACTCAAGCGTCTAAGCTTGGGGATGCCCAAGGCATCCCCTTCTTCATCGACAACATCATCAGGTTCCTCCCCTGAAACTATATTTTTATTCAATCACATCTTGTGTTCTTTACTTGGAGCGTCGGTTTGTTTTTGTTTTTGTTTTGTTTGAATAAAATGGATCCTAGCATTCACTTTGTGGGAGAGAGACACGCTCCGTTGTTGCATATGGACACATGTGTCCTTAGGCTTTACTCATAATGTTCAAGGCGAAGTTTCTTCTTCGTTAAATTGTTACATGGTTGGAATTGGAAAATGCTACATGTAGTAATTCTAAAATGTCTTGGATAATGTGATACTTGGCAATTGTTGTGCTCATGTTTAAGCTCTTGCATCATATGCTTTGCACCCATTAATGAAGAAATACATAGAGCTTGCTAAAATTTGATTTGCATATTTGGTTTCTCTAAGGTCTAGATAATATCTAGTATTGAGTTTTGAACAACAAGGAAGACGGTGTAGAGTCTTATAATGTTTACAATATGTCTTTTATGTGAGTTTTGCTGCACTTGTTCATCCTTGAGTTTGCTTCAAATAACCTTGCTAGCCTAAACCTTGTATCGAGAGGGAATACTTCTCATGCATCCAAAATCCTTGAGCCAACTACTATGCCATTTGTGTCCACCATACCTACCTACTACATGGTATTTCTCCGCCATTCCAAAGTAAATTGCTTGAGTGCTACCTTTAAAATTCCATCATTCACCTTTGCAATATATAGCTCATGGGACAAAATAGCCTTAAAAACTATCGTAGTATTGAATATGTACTTATGCACTTTATCTTTTATTAAGTTGCTTGTTGTGCGATAACCATGCTTCTGGGGAACGCCATCAACTATTGTTGAATATCATGTGAGTTGCTATGCATGTCCGTCTTGTCTGAAGGATCTATCATTTTAGTGGTTGGAGCATGCAAAATTGTTAGAGAAGAACATTGGGCCGCTAACTAAAGCCATGAATCATGGTTGAAGTTTCAGTTTTGGACATATATCCTCGATCTCATATGAGAATAATAATCATTGCTACATGCTTATGCATTTAAGAGGAGTCCATTATCTGTTGTCCATGTTGTCCCGGTATGGATGTCTAAGTTGAGAATAATCAAAAGCGAGAAATCCAAAATGCGAGCATTCTCCTTAGACCTTTGTACAGGCGGCATGGAGGTACCCCTTTGTGACACTTGGTTGAAACATGGCATGCAAAGATCCGGTAGTCCAAGCTAAGTAGGACGAGGTGCGGACACTATTAGTATACTATGCATGAGGCTTGCAACTTGTAAGATATAATTTACATAACGCATATGCTTTATTACTACCGTTGACAAAATTGTTTCATGTTTTCAAAATAAAAGCTCTAGCACAAATACAGCAATCGATGCTTTCCTCTTGAAGGACCTTTCTTTTACTTTTATTGTTGAGTCAGTTTACCTATCTCCTTCCACCTTAAGAAGCAAACACTTGTGTGAACTGTGCATTGATTCCTACATACTTGCATATTGCACTTGTTATACTACTTTATGTTGACAATATCCATGAGATATACATGTTATAAGTTGAAAGCAACCGCTGAAACTTAATCTTCCTTTGTGTTGCTTCAATACCTTTACTTTGATTTATTGCTTTATGAGTTAACTCTTATGCAAGACTTATTGATGCTTGTCTTGAAGTACTATTCATGAAAAGTCTTTGCTATATGATTCACTTGTTTTCTCATGTCATTACCTTTGTTTTGATCGCTGCATTCATTTCATATGTTTACAAATAGTATGATCAAGATTATGATGGCATGTCACTTCAGAAATTATCTTTGTTATCGTTTTACCTGCTCGGGACGAGCAGAACTAAGCTTGGGGATGCTGATACGTCTCCAACGTATCGATAATTTCTTATGTTCCATGCTACTTTATTGATGATACCTACATGTTTTATGCACATTATATGTCATATTTATGGATTTTCTGGAACTAACCTATTAACAAGATGCCGAAGAGCCGCTTCTGTTTCTGCTGTTTTTGGTTTCAGAAATCCTAGTAAGGAAATATTCTCGGAATTGGACGAAACTTTCGCCCAGGGTCCTATTTTTGCACGAAGCTTCCAGAAGACCGAAGAGATAACGAAGTGGGGCCACGAGGCAGCCAGGGGCTAGGGCGGCGCGGCCCAAGCCCTGGCCGCGCCGGCCTGCCCCTGGGCCCCTCGTGTGGCCCCCCGCGTTGACCTTCCGCCTACTTAAAGTCTCCGTCGCGAAACCCCCAGTACCGAGAGCCACGATACGGAAAACCTTCCAGAGACGCCGCCGCGAATCCCATCTCGGGGGATTCAGAGATCGCCTCCGCACCCTGCCGGAGAGGGGATTCATCTCCCGGAGGACTCTACACCGCCATGGTCGCCTCCGGAGTGATGAGTGAGTAGTTCACCCCTGGACCATGGGTCCATAGCAGTAGCTAGATGGTCGTCTTCTCCTTGTTGTGCTTCATTGTTGGATCTTGTGAGCTACCTAACATGATCAAGATCATCTATCTGTAATACTATATGTTGTGTTTGTCGGGATCCGATGGATAGAGAGTACTATGATTATGGTGATTATCAATCTATTGTTTATGTGTTGTTTATGATCTTGCATGCTCTCCGTTATTAGTAGAGGCTCTGGCCAAGTTTTTGCTCTTAACTCCAAGAGGGAGTATTTATGCTCGATAGTGGGTTCATGCCTCCATTAAATCTGGGACAGTGACAGAAAGTTCTAAGGTTGTGGATGTGCTGTTGCCACTAGGGATAAAACATTGATTCTATGTCTAAGGATGTAGTTGTTGATTACATTACGCACCATACTTAATGCAATTGTCGGTTGCTTAGCAACTTAATACTGAATGGGGTTCGGATGATAACCTGAAGGTGGACTTTTTAGGCATAGATGCAGTTGGATGGCGGTCTATGTACTTTGTCGTAATGCCCGAATTAAATCTCACTATATTTATCATATCATGTATATGCATTGTTATGCCTTTCTCTATTTGTCAATTGCCCGACTGTAATTTGTTCACCCAACATGCTTTATCTTATGGGAGAGACACCTCTGGTGAACTGTGGACCCCGGTCCTATTCTTTACATAGCATACAATCTACTGCAATTGTGTTTTACTGTTTTCTTTGCAAACATCTTCCACTCGATACGCTTAATCCTTTGTTACAGCAAGCCGGTGAGATTGACAACCTCACTGTTTCGTTGGGACAAAGTACTTGGGTTGTGTTGTGCAGGTTCCGCGTTGGCGCCGGAATCCCTGGTGTTGCGCCGCATCACATTTCGCGACCATCAACCTTCAACGTGCTTCTTGGCTCCTACTGGTTCGATTAAACCTTGGTTTCTTTCTGAGGGAAAACTTGCTACTGTGCGCATCATACCTTCCTCTTGGGGTTCCCAACGAACGTGTGAGTTACACGCCATCAAGGGATCACCGAAGATGATTGCCGCACCATTCAGCGCGGGAAGATAAGAAATATTCAACTTTCCGCCATTAAATATTTTGCATATTACATTGCTACTAGTATTCTTGGTAGGGAAAATACTAGTAATATTTCTAGCTATCATCTTGCCTTCTTGAATGCTGCACTTACTGGAGAGACATCTTATCATCTTGGTTCTCTTATTGCTCGCCGCCTGTCTAGCAGGGGGCCTATTTTTGGAGGAACTATTGCACTACGCATTTTAACACATTTAAGACTCCCTCTTGATTCTAATGATGTGCCATTAACCCCTAGGAGACTAGATATTGCTGCTATGAAGAGTCATCATTTTGTTACTACTAATTCCACTATAGATAATATGATCTATAGAATGTTGTTTGCTGACGGGAATGAGAAGGAAATCCCTCTTCCTCAGCCAGGTTTGTTCAATATTGACAGGCAATCATGGTCGCTCACTAAGGAGGAGGTGGAGGAACATATGAAGATACAAGAATTCCACCAGCAACATGACTCCGAGAACGCCGAGCCTTCCTACGACTGCACCGTCACATACCCCGATGTTTCCTCCAGCACATACCTGGAACCGGGTCGTTCTTCGTCGTACTACGGAGACACCACTTCATGGGGACCGTGGGAATGAACTCCACTTAGGCCAAAAGCCTAAGCTTGGGGGGAGGTATACCGGCATCACTCATTCTTTGCATATTATGGTTGCTGGATACTTGTACATAATTGTTTAGTTTCTTAGAGTGATTTTCTAATGAGAAGGAGATGATATTTGGGGAAGTGCTGTCCAAAGACAGATTCTGGGCTGTTACCAAAAAAATTCGTACGCACAGCCAGAACGTTATTTTGAGTTGCCAATTTTTGAGCTTGTGCCCCAGGTTGTTATCTAACTTTCATTAGTTGAACACTTTTTGGTCTGAGCAATGGAAGATTTTTGTTAATTTCGATTTCTGTACTGCTGTCAGGATTTGGAAGATTTCTGTCATCCTGCTTTTCTGTGTTTCTGTTAGTTTGCATTCTTTTGTTTTCGCTTTGTTTCTTCCCTAAAACACAAAAAGACCAAAAATATTTCTGTTGTTTCTCTTCACCATTTGTTTATTTGGTTCCTTGCTCTTAGTTTACTTTATTTGCTATCGTTGGTTTGTTATGAGAAAACCCAAAAAGATTTTGCTTTGTTTGCTTGTTTTCTTTCTTTCTTGTTTCCAATTCAAAAACACCAAAAATATTTGCTGTTCTTCTTTGGTTTGTAAAGTTCATCATGAGTTCAATGGTCTTCGGTGGCTGGAGCGTGGTTTTCATTTCATATTATCCAAGCTACACAAGTGAAAAGGCAATAATGACGATCTACGACAATCTGATTGTGGTGAGAGGCTGGTATATATGAACTCTATTTGTTTTCATTTTTGTACATATACTCATACATGTGAGCATGCTTAGTTGGTTCATGTGAGGTATATGTTATTTGAGAAAGTCTAGTAGTTCATGATCTCTCATGTTTAGCTCCAATTTATTAATATGAGTAGCATGTCATGGATGTTCGCTTGCATTGTTTTATTCATAAGTAAGTATGGCATTGTGGTATCCTCCTCTGAATAATTCATTTATATCGACTTGGCACATGCTCACGCATGCATATGACTGAACAAAAAGTCAATTAAGCCTCGATGATTTATATTGCTTCAGAGTTCTTGTATCACTTTTATGCCTCCATTAATTTATTTTGCCGCAAGCATGATTATGACAGTTACTGCTCTCTTGATTTGTCGCTCCCTAGTATTTTGCTAGCCTTCACTTGTACTGAGCGGGAACGCCGCTCGTGCTTCCAAACACCTGAAAACCAAGTTGTTCCAAAAGTGTCCACCATAAATACCTATGCATGACATTTCAAACCATTCCAAATTCTCATGCGCTACCTTTAAAACCTTCAAAATGCTTCTCAATTTGTGTTAATGTTTCATAGCTCATGAGGAAGTATGTGGTGTTTAGCTTTCAACCTTGTCATTTACTTTTGACGGACTCTCATATGGACTAGTGGCACATCCGCTTATCCAATAATTTTGCAAAAAGAGCTGGCAATGGGATTCCCAGTCCCGAATTAATTAACTTAAATAGACACTCCTCCATGGTTTGTGATTGTTGGACGGCACCCGAAGGATTCGGTTAGCCATGGCTTGTGTAAGCAAAGGTTGGGGGGAGTGTCATCATCATAATAAAACTTAAATAAAAAGGCACTCCTTCATGGTATGTGATTGTTGGCAGGCACCCGAGGATTCGGTTAGCCATGGTTTGTGTAAGAAAGGTTGGAAGGAGTGCCACATAAACATGCAAATAATTCATGGGAGCCGCTCTTGGGAGTCCGGTTGATGAGGTAGTTAGTGTACCCATTACCATTCGTTGACAACAACAAACACCTCTCAAAATAATTTTACCCCTGTCTTAAAAATGAAAAGCTCTAACGCATGTTAATCCCTGCTTCCTGATGACCCACAAGTATAGGGGGTGTATCGTAGTACTTTCGATAAATAAGAGTGTCGAACCCAACGAGGAGCAGAAGGTGTTGACAACCAGTTTCGATGAAGGATTCACTGTAAATGCTCACAGACAAGTATTCAGGGGGTTTTGATATTGCAGATAAATAAAGTACAAGTAAATAAAATGCGAGAGAAATAATTGCAGCGAGTGGCCCAATCCTTTTTAGCACAAAGGACAAGCCGGTTTGTTTACTTATAATGACCAAACGTTCCTGAGGACACACGGGGATTTTAGTCTAGTACTTTCGCTTCATGTGGTTTAATAATCTTCATTGTTTTGATAAGTGTTGTGTGGGTGAACCTATGTTAATGCACCGCCCTTCCTAGGACTAATACATACTTGTGATTATACCCCTTGCAAGCATCCGCAACTACAAGAAAGTAATTAAGATAAATCTAACCACAGCCTTAAACTCTGAGATCCTGCGATCCCTCCTGCATCGATATACTAACGGGGGCTTAGGTTTCTGTCACTCCGGCAACCCCGCAATTAGCAACCGAATACAAGATGCACTCCCCTAGGCCCATAAATGGTGAAGTATCGTGTAGTCGACGTTCACACGACACCACTAGAAGAATGACACCACAACTTAAATATCATAACATTGAATATTACTCAACCATAATTCACTACTAGCATTTAGACTTCACCCATGTCCTCAAGAACTAAACGAACTACCCACGAGACATCATATGGAATACAATCAGAGGTGATATGATGATGGATAACAATCTGAACATAAACCTTGGTTCAATGGTTTCACTCAATAGCATCTACAACAAGTATAGAACAACACCGGGAGAGTTTCCCCTATCAAACAATCAAGATTTAGCCCGAATTGTTACAGCGGTGACGAGGTGCAGCGGTGGTGATGGCGGTGTAGATGGTGGAGATGATGATGATGATGATGGAGATGATGTCCCGCTCGATGACGATGGCGATGGCGTCGATTTCCCCCTCCGGGAGGGAATTTCCCCGGCGGATTCCTGCCCGCCGGAGAGCTCTTTTCTCTCTGGTGTTCTCCGCCCCGCAGAGGCGGCTGTAACCCTTCGTGAGGTCCCCTCTGTGGCTTAGGTTTTCGGGACGAAGGAGTACGCGAAGAAAAGGAGGCGAAAGAGGCTGTGGGGCCCCCAGAGCATAGGGTGGCGCGGCCAGGCCATGGGCCGCGCCGCCCTATGGTCTGGGCCCACAGTGGCTCCTCTCTTCTTCCCCTTCTGGCTCCCTCCGTCATCTGGAAAAATAGGAATTTACGTGAAATTCCCTTCCACAGTTGATCTTCCGAAATATTGCGTTCTGACGGTGCTTTTTCCAGCAGAATCCTGGCTCCGGTGCTTGATCCTCCAATGATGATGAAACATGCAAAATAGATGAAATAACATAAGTATTGTGTCCCAATATGAAATATATCAATGAATAACAGCAAATTATGATACAAAATAGTGATGCAAATTGGACGTATCAACTCCCCCCAAGCTTAGACCTCGCTTGTCCCCAAGCGAAACTGAGCTCGATAAACAAGACCACATGTTTATGGAGTGAAAAGTCGATAAATAAAATACGGACAAGAAGCATCATATTCATTCACACAGGACATTCTAGTAAACAACTTCCTCATATAACTCATCTCGAAATAGGTAAAGAGAAATCACAAGTAAAGGTGCATAAGAAATCATAGTTGGTGATGGCAAACTTCGTTCTTGGTCAGAGAACTACTAACGGATTGTACTTCTAAGCAAAGCTTTCATATTAGATTTTATAGCTGAGCTTTCATATTCAATCATAACAATCTCCTCATAATCATTGATAACTTCAAAGTCATATTCATTCAGATAAAATTGGTACTAAACAAGAAAGTATACAAAGACATGATTAACTGAATCATAGCATAAACGATTGGTTCACAACAACTCAATTGCTTGCTTGAGATAGAGGGAAATAGGTTTACTGACTCAACATAAAAGTAAAAGAAAGGCCCTTCGCAGAGGGAAGCAGGGATTAAATCATGTGCTAGAGCTTTTCAAGTTTTGAAATCATATAAAGAGCATAAAAGTAAGATTTTGAGCAGTGTTTGTTGTTGTCAACGAATGGTAGCGGGCACTCTAACCCCCTTGCCAAACGAACCTTCAAAGAGCGGCTCCCATGAGGGACGGCATCTCTACCAGCAAGGTAGATCATCCCCCTTCTCTTTTGTTTACACATGTATTTTAGTTTTATTAAGGATGACACTCCCCCCAACCTTGGCTTTCTCAATCCATGGCTAACCGAATCCTCGGGTGCCTTCCAACATTCACATACCATGGAGGAGTGTCTATTGCAAAATTAAGTTGCTTACTGATAAGTCAGAGCAAAACATGTGAAGAGAATTATTAATGAAAGTTATTAATTGGGGCTGGGAACCCCGTTGCCAGCTCTTATTGCAAAATTATTGGATAAGCGGATGTGCCGCTAGTCCATTGGTGAAAGTCCGCCCAACAAGATTGAAAGATAAAACACCACATACTTCCTCATGAGCTATAAAACATTGACACAAATAAGGAGTAGTAGTTTGAATAATTTAAAGGTAGCACATGAAGTATTTACTTGGAATGGCAGAAAATACCATGTAGTAGGTAGGTATGGTGGACACAAATGGCATAGGTTTGGTCTAAGGTTATGGATGTATGAGAAGCATTCCCTCTCGATACAGGTCTTTGGCTAGCAAGGTTTAATAGCAAGCATAAAGGTTGAGGGAAACAAACAAATATACATATGATAGAAACAATCATGCATCTTTCTCATAAGCACAAGCAATTTTAACTTTAGAATACTAAGCATAGAAATAATAGTAATATATCTAAGTGTATTTCTCTCTTTTAATTAAACATCATGGTGTTGCTGCTATTGACCAATGCTAAGTTTGCCAAAACCAAATAGATTTACTTGATGCTCCCAAAGTGATATCAATACTCATGTCAAGAGTAATCATATAATGGAGATTGCAAACTAAAATAAGGTGTGCAAAAAGTAAATGATAAGACTTCTCATTAATATTCCATAACGATAACTCACACCAAAGGATACATAGATAACTAACTAAGAGAGATACTTCCACATTGCATACTATTCCATATGATAACTTCCCTACTCATGATATGACACTACTTGATAGTAAAAGATAAAGGTAATGATGATGTGATACCGCGGCACTCCCCCAAGCTTGGAACAAACCAAGGGGATGCCAATACCGATGATAAATTACTCCTTCGGTGATGATGGTGATGGGTTCTTCTCGCGCTTCATAAGGATCTCCTTCAGCTTCAGTTTTTCAATTTTGCAATTCTGCACCAAAATTTGAAAAGACTTATTGTTATCCGAGGGTGGAGGTGACGGCCTTGTGCTGGGAATTGAGTAATATTCCAGCATTCTGCGAAGTCGCTGGTTCTCCTCCTGAAGTATCTCCACTTCCCTTCTTAGAGCACGATATTGATCACAAAACTCATCAGCAACCCGTATTGCTTCCTCCACACAAGGGAAAGAGTCGAGGTCCAGAGCAGGCGGAAGAGCTCCCTGCAAGTTATGAGAAAAAGAACGCCCAGTGTTAACCGATCCCACCAAGATTGGCTTACTCCTCGTAGTTTCCCACTCTCCTTCTGCTGATGCTATCTTCTCCTTCTCCTTATTGATCCTTTCATCCATCTCTTCCCTCCAAGGCCCCTTGTCTTTGTTGTTGGAGACCATGGTGCTTCTAGATCAAAACAAATCTGGCAGAAAACAGCTCGAAACAAAACACGACGAGAAAACGATATTACGGACCTCCAGGGGTCCGGGGGATTATATAGCAAATATTTTTACGACAAAAGGAAACTACCAGATCGAACCAGAGTCGGAAAGGGGCGACGAGGCGGCCAGACCATAGGTCGGCGCGGGCCCAGGTCAGGCCGCGCCGGCCTATGGTGGCACCCCCTCGTGCGTCTTTTCCACTCCGTTTCGAACTCGTAATTTTTCATATTTTCTAAAAACAGCAGAAATAATGTTCGGAAAGGTAAACGCGGACTTTTTATTACCTGTACTGTTACCTATTCAAAGTCCAGCTCAAGTGACTGTCAATTTGTCCTTTGATGAAAGCCTCCGGTGTTTCCACTTGAATAATATCAACATCAACATTATAAGAATCACCCGAGATATAATGCTTGAGTCTTTGTCCATTCACCACTTGCGTGGCATTGCCTTGGAGAGAGCTAATTTTAATTGCTCCTGAACGATACACCTCCTCAACAACATATGGTCCTTCCCACTTCGAGAGTAATTTCCCTGCAAAGAATCTGAGACGAGACCGATACAATAGAACTTGATCTCCAACATTAAATTCTCTTTTAATGATCCTTCTATCATGCCACTTCTTAACTTTTTCTTTAAAGAGTTTAGCATTTTCATAAGCTTCACTTCTCCATTCATCTAGAGAACTTAATTGCAACAACCTCTTATTACCGGCTAATTTAGGATCTTTATTTAGTTCTCTAACAGCCCAATAAGCTTTGTGCTCTAGTTCTAAAGGTAAATGACAAGCTTTTCCATAAACCATTTTATAAGGTGACATTCCCATAGGATTTTTATAAGCAGTTCTATAAGCCCATAGTGCTTCTTTCAATTTGCTAGCCCAATTCTTTCTAGATTTATTAACAGTTTTACCCAAGATAGCTTTAATCTCTCTATTTGATAATTCTACTTGACCACTAGTTTGAGGGTGATAAGCAGAAGCAATTCTATGATTAATACCATACTTAGCGAGAGTTTTTCTAAAACCTCCATGAATAAAATGAGAACCTCCATCAGTCATAATATATCTAGGTACTCCAAATCTAGGAAATATAACATCTACAAGCATTTTTATAGAGGTCTCACCATCAGCACTTTTTGTAGGTATAGCTTCTACCCATTTAGTAACATAATCAACAGCGACAAGTATATGAGTGTTACCGTCTGAAGAAGGGAAAGGACCCATGAAGTCGAATCCCCAACAATCGAATGGTTCAATAACAAGAGTATAATTCATAGGCATTTCATTGCGTCTGGAGATATTACCAACTCTTTGACATTCATCACAAGATAAAATAAATTTCCTTGCATCTTTGAAGAGTGTTGGCCAATAAAAACCTGATTGTAGAACCTTTTGCGCGGTTCTATCTCCAGCGTGATGTCCTCCATAAACACTACCATGACATTTATTCAATATCTCCTGTTGTTCATATTCAGGAACACATCTTCGCATAATACCATCCACTCCTTCTTTATATAAGTGTGGGTCATCCCAAAAATAATGCCTCAAGTCATAAAAGAATTTCCTCCTTTGCTGAGCTGAAAAGGTTGGAGGCAAATACTTCGAAACAATAAAGTTAGCATAATCTGCATACCAAGGGCTCTCTCGCGAGCTCACCTTTATTACAGCCAATTGTTCATTTGGAAAACTATCATTAACAGGAACAGGATCATAAGCAATATTTTCCAATCTAGACAAATTATCAGCAACAGGATTATCAGCACCTTTCCTATCTATAATATGTAAATCAAATTCTTGCAACAGAAGTACCCATCTAATAAGCCTTGGCTTAGCATCTTTCTTTGTCATAAGGTATCTAATTGCAGCATGATCAATATGAATTGTAACTTTCGAATCAACAATATAGGGTCTAAACTTGTCACAAGCAAAGACTACAGCTAACAATTCCTTTTCAGTTGTAGCATAATTTCTTTGAGCAGCATCAAGAGTCTTACTAGCATAATGAATAACATTTAATTTTTTATCTACCCGCTGTCCAAGAACAGCGCCTACAGCAAAATCACTAGCATCACACATAATTTCAAAAGGCAAATTCCAATCAGGAGGTTCGACTACAGGAGCAGTTGTTAAGGCTTTCTTTAGAGTTTCAAAAGCTTCCTTACAATCATCATCAAAAACAAAAGGTACATCTTTTTGAAGAAGATTAGTAAGAGGCTTTGAAATTTTAGAGAAATCTTTAATAAATCTCCTATAAAACCCAGCATGACCAAGAACACTACGAATACCTTTAACATCCCTCGGATAAGGCATCTTCTCAATTGCTTCAACTTTAGCTCTATCAACTTCAATACCTCTCTCAGAAATTTTATGTCCCAATACAATTCCTTCATTAACCATAAAGTGGCATTTCTCCCAATTAAGAACAAGGTTAGTTTCTTCACATCTCTGCAAAACTTTATCGAGGTTTATAAGCAATTATCAAAAGAATTCCCATAGACAGAAAAATCATCCATGAACACCTCTACAATACTTTCGCAAAAACCATGAAAAATAGCAGACATGCATCTTTGAAAAGTAGCAGGAGCATTACATAAACCAAAAGGCATACGCCTATAAGCATAAGTTCCATAAGGACAAGTAAAAGTGGTTTTCTCTTGATCTTTAGCTTTAACAGCAATTTGTGAAAACCCAGAATAACCATCAAGAAAGCAAAAATGAGTATTTTTAGATAACCTTTCTAGCATTTGATCAATAAAGGGTAAAGGGTAATGATCTTTCTTAGTAACTTTATTAACTTTACGAAAATCAATGCACATTCTATAACCTACAACTATTCTTTGAGGAATAAGCTCATCATTATCATTAGGCACAACAGTCATTCCTCCTTTCTTAGGAACACAATGCACAGGACTAACCCACCTACTATCAGCAATATGATATATAATACCAGCTTCAAGGAGTTTTAATACCTCGTTCCTTACCACCTCTTTCATCTTCGGAATTAGACGATGTTGATGTTCAACAACAGGCTTTGCATCTTCTTCCATATTAATAGCATGTTGGCAAATAGAAGGAGAAATCCCTTTCAAATCATCAAGAGTATAGCCAATAGCTCCTCGGTGTTTCTTCAATATTTCCAATAACCTTTCTTCCTCAATCTCTGAAAGCTTAGAACTAATAATAACAGGATATATTTTCTTATCATCAATATGAGCATATTTAAGATTATCAGGTAAAGGCTTTAAATCAAAAACAGGATCTTCCTTTGGTGGCGGTGTTGTACCCAAATCTTCCACCGGTAAGTCATGCTTGAGAATAGATTGACGAAGAAAAATTTCCTCAAGCTCATCTCTTTCTTTCCTAAAAGCTTCACTTTCACTATTCTCCAAATGTTGCTGCAAAGGATTATTAGGAACAAGAACAATAGATGCACACTGCTCCATTTTAAAATTATTACTAGGCAAGTCAACTTTATAAGGAGTTTTGGTAAATTTAGAAAAGTTAAATTCATAAGGTTCACCAGCAAATCTAGTCAAAATTTTCTCTTTCTTACAATCTATAATAGCTCCACAAGTATTTAGAAAAGGTCTACCAAAAATGATAGGACAATGATCACTAGCAGCAGAACCAAGTACCAAAAAGTCAGCAGGATATTTAATCTTACCACATAGAACTTCCACATCTCGAACAATACCAATTGGAGAAATAGTTTCTCTATTAGCCAGATGAATAACCACATCAATATCTTCAAGTTCACAAGAACCAATTTCGTGCATAATCTCCGTGTAAAGCTCATAAGGAATAGCACTAACACTTGCACCAATATCACATAAACCATAATAGCAATGATCACCAATTCTAACAGATAGCATAGGAACACTAACTTGTTTGGATTTATTAGGATGTGAAACAATATTAGAAGCATCTTCACAGAAAATAATATGACCATCCTCCACATTTTCAGTCACAAGATCTTTAACTATTGCAACAGCAGGTTCAATTTTAATTTGTTCTTCAGGTTCTTTAGGTTTCTTTTCACTTTTATTAACCGCACTAGATATGACAGAGTACTCCTTCATTTTAGCAGGGTAAGGAGTTTTTTCAATATAAGCTTCAGGAATAACATTATCAACAGTTTCAATCACTACACATTTGTTTACAGATGAATCAACTTTATCCTTATACGGTTCATGATACTTATCAAAATTCTTCTTAGGCAATTCATAATGAGAGGCAAAAGCTTTATAAAGATTTGCAACAACTTGGGAATCAAGACCATATGTAGCACTCATATTACGAAATTTATCAGTATCCATAAAAGCTTCAATGCATTTATAATCATAAATTATACCTGATTCTCTATCTTTGTCATTCTCCCATCCTTCAGTATTTTCTTGGATCCGATCAAGAAGGTCCCTTTTAAACTCTTCATTCTTGCGTGAAAATGATCCAGAACAAGAAGTATCCAGCAAGGTCTTGTCTTGAAAAGAAAGTCTTGCATAGAAATTATCAATAATAACATTACCAGGAAGCTCATGAATGGGGCATTTGAGCATTAAAGACTTCAATCTCCCCCAAGCTTGGGCAATACTCTCTCCATCATGAGGCCAGAAATTATATATGCGGTTCCGATCTTTGTGAATTTCACTTGGAGGATAAAATTTGGAATAAAATAAAGGCACAATGTCCTCCCAATCAATAGAATCACCATTCTTCAGCAATTTATACCAGTGCGCCGCTTTACCAGACAGCGATATAGTGAATAGTTTCTTCCTAACTTCATTCATAGAAATACCTGCACATTTGAATAACCCGCATAATTCATGCAAAAACAATAAATGATCACCAGGATGGACAGTTCCATCCCCTTCATAGCGGTTATCCATAACACGTTCAATAATTTTCATAGGTATTTTATATGGTACTACTTCCTCACCTGGCGCTTCATCCACTACCGTTGCAGTAGTAGTAGATTTCCCAAATAGGAATTGAAGAGAAGATCTCTCCATAATGATTTATAGCAGCAGGCAGAAATAAAATCAGCACAAACAGTAAATTTCCTTACCAACTCCGCTTACCAATAGCGCTTCACTCCCCGGCAACGGCGCCAGAAAATAGTCTTGATGACCCACAAGTATAGGGGGTGTATCGTAGTACTTTCGATAAATAAGAGTGTCGAACCCAACGAGGAGCAGAAGGTGTTGACAAGCAGTTTCGATGAAGGATTCACTGTAAATGCTCACAGACAAGTATTCAGGGGGTTTTGATATTGCAGATAAATAAAGTACAAGTAAATAAAATGCGAGAGAAATAATTGCAGCGAGTGGCCCAATCCTTTTTAGCACAAAGGACAAGCCGGTTTGTTTACTTATAATGACCAAACGTTCCTGAGGACACACGGGGATTTTAGTCTAGTACTTTCGCTTCATGTGGTTTAATAATCTTCATTGTTTTGATAAGTGTTGTGTGGGTGAACCTATGTTAATGCACCGCCCTTCCTAGGACTAATACATACTTGTGATTATACCCCTTGCAAGCATCCGCAACTACAAGAAAGTAATTAAGATAAATCTAACCACAGCCTTAAACTCTGAGATCCTGCGATCCCTCCTGCATCGATATACTAACGGGGGCTTAGGTTTCTGTCACTCCGGCAACCCCGCAATTAGCAACCGAATACAAGATGCACTCCCCTAGGCCCATAAATGGTGAAGTATCGTGTAGTCGACGTTCACACGACACCACTAGAAGAATGACACCACAACTTAAATATCATAACATTGAATATTACTCAACCATAATTCACTACTAGCATTTAGACTTCACCCATGTCCTCAAGAACTAAACGAACTACTCACGAGACATCATATGGAATACAATCAGAGGTGATATGATGATGGATAACAATCTGAACATAAACCTTGGTTCAATGGTTTCACTCAATAGCATCTACAACAAGTATAGAATAACACCGGGAGAGTTTCCCCTATCAAACAATCAAGATTTAACCCGAATTGTTACAGCGGTGACGAGGTGCAGCGGTGGTGATGGCGGTGTAGATGGTGGAGATGATGATGATGATGATGGAGATGATGTCCCGCTCGATGACGATGGCGATGGCGTCGATTTCCCCCTCCGGGAGGGAATTTCCCCGGCGGATTCCTGCCCGCCGGAGAGCTCTTTTCTCTCTGGTGTTCTCCGCCCCGCAGAGGCGGCTGTAACCCTTCGTGAGGTCCCCTCTGTGGCTTAGGTTTTTGGGACGAAGGAGTACGCGAAGAAAAGGAGGCGAAAGAGGCTGTGGGCCCCCCAGAGCGTAGGGTGGCGCGGCCAGGCCATGGGCCGCGCCGCCCTATGGTCTGGGCCCACAGTGGCTCCTCTCTTCTTCCCCTTCCGGCTCCCTCCGTCATCTGGAAAAATAGGAATTTACGTGAAATTCCCTTCCACAGTTGATCTTCCGAAATATTGCGTTCTGACGGTGCTTTTTCCAGCAGAATCCTGGCTCCGGTGCTTGATCCTCCAATGATGATGAAACATGCAAAATAGATGAAATAACATAAGTATTGTGTCCCAATATGAAATATATCAATGAATAACAGCAAATTATGATACAAAATAGTGATGCAAATTGGACGTATCACTTCCCTCTGCGAAGGGTCAATCTTTTACTTTTATGTTGTGTCTCCATTCTTTCTTTGAGCACTATCTTGAGAGCACAACTGTCATTCTTAGTATAATATGCTTGTCTCAAAATATGATTGATTGTGGTATAACTTTGATGCTTTTATCTTTGACAATCACTACTTCTAGTCTTTCTATGAACTCCAGAGGTGCCTCGGCATTTATGTTTTGCCGATCAAATACGGGCAAGTAAGATACCACTTTATCATATTCTCCTATGAACATTGCAATCCTGCTTATATACATGATTCATGATGCTTGTTATTAATTGTTGGTACCTCTCCATGATTGACATAGCTGTTGGATGATCTTATTTGCATGTGTCTCATTATGAACTGCTTGAGTATTAGCCATAGCATGAGAATATATACATCGTATGAGCAAATGTGTTCGTGAAAGTTCTTTTATCGCTCAGTTGTTAACTGAATTGCTTGAGGACAAGCAATAAGCTAAGCTTGGGGGGAGTTGATACGTCCAAAACGTATCTACTTTCCCGAACACTTTTGCTATTGTTTTGCCTCTAATTTGTGTATTTGGATACAACTAACACAGACTAACGCTGTTTTCAGCAGAATTGCTCTGGTGTCTCGTTTTTGTGCAGAAATCCAACTTTCGGGAAAATCCTCGGAATTTATGCAGAAGGCCCTATTTTCCCAGAATACTGACGGAGCCAGAAGGAGAAGTAAGGTGGAGGCCCGAGGGGCCCACACCATAAGGCGGCGCGGCCCTATGGTGTGGCCCCCTCGGTCGGCCTCCGACGCCCCCCTTCGGACTACTTATCGGCCTCGACCTAAAAACGCACGGAGAGAAGTCGAAATCGCCAGAAACCCTCCAGAGAGCCGCCACATCGCGAAACTCCGTCTCGGGAACCAGAAGTCTCCGTTCTGGCACTCCGCCGGGACGGGGAATTGGAGGAGATCATCACCGCCATCACCGCCAACGCCTCTCCATCGACCAGCCATGTTTCCCCCATCCATGTGTGAGTAATTCCCCCGCTGTAGGCTGAAGGGGATGGTAGGGATTGGATGAGATTGGTCATGTAATAGTCATAAGATTGTTAGGGCATAGTGCCTAGTATCCGTAGATGTCACTTTTATGATATTGTTGCAACTTGTTATGCTTAATGCTTGTCACTAGCGCCCGAGTGCCATGATCTCAGATCTGAACATGTTATTGATTCATGAAGATATTCGTTGTTTATGATCTTACCTGCAAGTTGTATACACATGTCGCTGTCCGGAACCAATGGCCCCGAAGTGACAGAAATCGGGACAACCGGAGGGGATGGTAGTGATGTGAGGATCACATGTGTTCACGGAGTGTTAATGCTTTGCTCCGGTACTCTATTAAAAGGAGTACCTTAATTTCCAGTAGTTTCCCTAGAGGCCCGGCTGCCACCGGCTGGTAGGACAAAAGATGTTGTGCAAGTTCCTCATTGCGAGCACGTATGACTAAATATGGAACACATGCCTATTGATTGATTAGTACTTGGATACCGTTTTATTATTATCTGCAAATGCCCCTGCTTTGATTGTTACATGAGTTTCTCTCATCCATGCAACGCCCGTTAAATCCGTCCCTGTGCCTACAGTATTTTAATCCTGCTGTTTACTATAATCACTACTGCTGTCTTTATTTCACCGCTGCTGTTATTTCACTATTCCTACTGCCATAAAACTGTTAAAACTGATAAACTCTTGCGAGCAAGTCTGTTTCCAGGTGCAGCTGAATTGACAACTCCACTGTTAAGGCTTACAAGTATTCTTTGTCTCCCCTTGTGTCGAATCAATAAATTGGGTAATACTTCCCTCGAAGACTGTTGCGATCCCCTATACTTGTGGGTCATCAATCCCACCCGATCTTCTACGGCCAGCTATGGTGGGGAAAACTCTGTGCATAACTCCGCTGCAACCACGCCATCAAGTTCTCCTCCGTCATCGCCAGATGTGTCTCCTCCACGTGTTCGTACACGCCTTCAAAGAGGCATCAACCCAAACAGTTTACAGATGGTACGATTCGCTATGGCATGTTTTCCTCCACAGGTGAACCATCCACTCTTCATGAGGCTCTTGATGATTCGAATTGGCGTAATGCAATGGAGGAAGAATATAATGCACTCATGGAAATAAGACCTGGCATCTTGTACCTCCAAACAAAAATAGAAATTTGATTGATTGCAAGTGGGTATACCGCATCAAGAAAAGAGCAGATGGATCCATTGATAGATACAAGGCAAGGTTGGTTGCTAAGGGATTCAAGCAGAGATATGGAATTGATTATGAGGATACTTTCAGTCCAGTAGTTAAAATTGCCACTATCAAGACTGTTCTGTCTATTGCTGTGTTTCGAGGTTGGAGTCTTAGGCAGCTAGATGTCAAGAACGCGTTTCTTAATGGTGTTATGGAAGAAGAGGTCTATATGAAACAACCTCCTGGTTTTGAGGATCCACATGCACCACATCATGTTTGCAGACTTGACAAGGCACTGTATGGACTGAAACAAGCACCTAGAGCTTGGTACTCCAGATTGAGCTCAAAATTATGTGCTCTTGGTTTTACACCATCCAAGGCTAACACCTCATTGTTTCTGTTTCAGAAATCAGGTATCACTATATTTGTTTTAGTATATGTTGATGACATCATAGTGACAAGCTCTTCCAGTTATGCTATATCTGCTCTTCTTAGAGATTTGAATGTGAACTTTGCAATAAAGGATCTAGGTGATCTACACTTCTTTCTTAGCATCGAGGTAAAAAGAGTGAACAATGTTTTGCTTTTGACACAAGAGAAATATGCTTTGGAATTACTTGCAAAAGTCGGCATGAGTCAATGTAAGTCGGCTCCCACACCTTTGTCTACTTCTGAACAACTGTCTCTTGAGAGTGGCACACCTCTTGGCTCTGAAGACTGCACATAGTTTAGAAGTATAGTTGGAGCTCTATAGTACTTGACACTCACACGTCCTGATTTGGCTTTCTCAGTCAATAAGATTTGTCAATATCTTCATGCTCCAACTACAGATCATTGGACAGCTGCAAAACGTATTCTTAGATATGTCAAGGAGACTACAAAACTTGGTATTACATTTAAACCGTCATCCTCCACTCTCCTTAGTGGATTTTCTGATGCAGATTGGGCAGGTGATGTTGATGACAGACGGTCAACATGTGGCTTTGCTATCTTTGTTGATGACAGGCTACTGTGTCTAGATCTAGCACTGAAGCTGAGTATAAAGCCTTAGCTAATGCTACGGCTGAGATGATTTGGGTTGAGGCTCTTCTTTTTTAACTTGGAGTGAAGTTGAGACAAAAACCGCGCATTTGGTGTGACAACATAGGAGCCACATATTTATCTCAGAATCCGGTATTTCATGCTCGTACCAAACATATTGAAATTGACTTTCATTTTGTCAGAGAAAGAGTTGCAAACAATCAGTTGGCTATTCAGTTTATTTCTACAAATGATCAAGTGGCGGATGGGTTTACTAAGGCTCTTCATGTCAAGAAACTTGCTGAGTTCAAACGTAATCTTAACCTGTCAACAGGTTTAGATTAAGGGAGGCTGTTAGATATATGTATAGGTTCTTTCTTATACCCTTCTGTATACCGTATGACTTGTGTACGGATACAATACAAACCCTGTACAACTCTATCCCTATATTAACACGAAACCGTACCGAGTCCAAGGTACATTCCACGCCACAACTTTGTCACCTCTCTCATTAGTTCTCGCCCTCTCCATCCTTCTCCAGCTAGGTGCCGCATCCCCCCACAGCTCTCTCCATCATGGATCATAGGTTTTCACCCTCGAGAAGGTCCGCTCTCTCAAAAACAATGTTTTCAAAACTTTCATTTCCAGGCACAACCAATTAAGGCCAGACATTGGGTTTTCACCCTGAATATTGGACTTTGAACTTCTTTTGTGCTGACACTCCCACTTGTCGATGCCGCTGTTCCAAGTCACAAATCACCAAGCCAATCCCTCATCTCCACCAGGACTAGGACCATCATCACTAGTCCGCGGATCTCGGCTTCCATGTCATTCTCCACTACTGGCATGTAATTATCTGCACTTTCCGAGGAGCAATGGCAACCGACTAGGTACATTGTAGGCTTGCCTTCCGAAGAGATTGCATAGGGCTCCTCGGAAAGTGCAGATAATTTTGTGAACCATCATTACTAATCCACAGATCTCGGCTTCCATGTCAAGGCATGTCCCACAATGGCAACAAACTCAAGAGCATCGCATCGCTCTCTCTAAAACCAATAGGTCAGAAAAAACATGGTTACGCGTGACCCAAACCCATCCAATTCGGCAATCTCTAGGTATGAGTCGCCTAGTGGAGTTCATCGGTGAAGCCTTCCGAACACGACACTTTCGTCCAGATCAATGAAGACATGTGTGAAGCAGATCTTCGTCTTAGCTTGTGAGGGACCTAGGACCGCCTCCTTTACTAAAACTGAGCCAGTAGCCCAAACGCCACCCATCGGCAACCTGTAGGATCTGCCGCTCCCAAGTGAATCAACAAGACAAGAAAAGACGGTGCCTTTAACAAGGTAACGATACCAAAAGACGCCGCCATCGTCCGCCAAGATCGAAGTCGAGGCACAGTTTTCACCGGCTACCACGTCACAACCAAAATCGTCGGCGAGACCACCCGATCAACCATCTCCGGTGGAGAAGCAGGCCACCACCACCTGCCAGGATAGCTGCCCTTGGCATCCTCATGCTGCTAGCATAGCCCGGGAAAACCTGTGCGAGCCGTTGTTGAGGGTGACACAAAGCAGCAAGCAACATTTGCTGCGGCCCGTCTAGGCCCATATGAGCCCAAATCAGGGCCCGGATCACCGCTGCCACCTGTTGTCGTCCACTATCGATCGACGAGGTCATCCATCCGCCAGCCAGCACGAGGTCGGGCCCCCACGCCGAGTCACGATCGAGGTAACCATCGTCGCCATGTCACTAGGGCTTTTCCTGGCGATGCCCAAGGCGGCGGGAGGTGAAGTCAAGGAGGGGGGTTGGGGGAGGGAGGGAAGGTAACCGCCTAGCGCAGTGCGGGGCTCGTGCGGAATGTTAGGGTGCAAACCTAAGATAGAGTCCCCATAAAAATGGGGTGAATTTTACTTTCCGGCCTCTACACCAACCAAGAATGCACACAACCATTAAACATAAGTACTATGATTTTTTTATCTTGATTAAGATTAAAGCGTAGTCCTCAAGATAAATTGCATGAGCACCAGGACCAGCCTAAGCCTAAAGTATAAATAGAAACCTAAATTTGTATTGAGGAGGATTTTTACTCATGTGTTGGGTTTGTACATCCACTCTCCAACCAGTTAAGCTAGGCTCACTTCTCTAACACCGTCTCTTTTGTAATGGATTGGGACAATCTACTTTTAAATCTTTTATCACATGGTTATTTGAATGACCTTCTATATATAGTTATGTTTGCCTATGTGATGTTTTAGTTATCTTGGCCTAAGGGCACGTACAATGGTAGAAAAAACATGTCTTCTCTTAGTAGTCCACGTCATTTAGAGAAGATGATAAATATTAGAGGTGTAATGCATTATCTCTTATTGTTATTTCTTATAATAGATGAAAATTAATTTGTTTTAGTAAGAAATTGTGTAGCTAAGGAAAGGTAGGCCGTACAATGGGGAAAATGGATCTCTTATTTCATAAGAGATCGTCATTTAGATAAGGGAAGACAATTTCTCTTTCTTTCCTACGTGTCAAGTATAAGAAAAGGTTGATGTCACTCCATTGTACATGTCCTAACTAACCATGGAATTTTACATTTCGCAACAAGTCGATCATAACTGAATTCATACCTAGAAAGTTGCTTGAGATCGTTATACGTCATGTCAGCTATGAAGGGGCGTCCTATATGCCGCCTTTTGTGGCGCAGAGGCGTGGCGCTGCCTCAAGCAACCTCCACATAGGCCGGCCAATAAGTAGGATCGCCTTGGCTTTTTTTTTTGCGAAACACAGTACAATCAAAGATACTCACACATACGTGCACACACTCGCCTGTATGAACGCATGCACATACACCATACCCTTATGAGCACCTCCAAGAGACTGCATCGATGAACGGATCCGGCGGATCTTGAGATTGACGAAGTCACCACCGACGTCTCGCTATCAACGGGAACGTCGCCTCCCACTGAAGAATATACCGCCTTTATGATACACCAAAGTGTCAAATCTGGAATTTAAACTCTGGTGGGCTGGGGTGTCACTGCCCTTCTAACCATCCAACCACAAGTTGATTCTCTTTGGAATTTTGTTTTTGAAAAACTAATTCGATTCGTAGTGACGAGGCTGCTCCTCGACAATGCCCTCCGATTGGGGCTTAGGGTTGATGGAATCCTGTAGGCTGACACGAGACATCGGTTAACACACAAGCGGGGAGAGCAATTTATCTAGGTTCAGGGCCCATCGATGAGGTAACACCCCTACGTCCCACCTGTCTGATCTTGATTATGAAAATATCGGGTTACTGATACGTCTCAAACGTATCTATAATTTCTTATGTTCCATGCTACTTTATTGATGATACCTACATGTTTTATACACATTATATGTCATTATTATGCGTTTTCCGGAACTAACCTATTGACGAGATGCCGAAGGGCCAGTTCCTGTTTTCTGCTGTTTTTGGTTCCAGAAATCCTAGTAAGGAAATATTCTCGGAATCGGACGAAATCAATGCCCATCATCCTATTTTTCCACGAAGCTTCCAGAACACCCAAGAGCCACCAGAGGGGAGCCCTGGTGGGCCCAGATGATAGGGCGGCGCGGCCAGGGCTGGGCCCGCGCCCCCCTAGTGTGTCGTCGCCTCGTCAGCCCTCCGACTCCGCCTCTTCACCTATATAAAGGTCCCTGACCTAAAACACGAGAGGAATAAGCCACGGTACGAGAAAAGTTCCAGAGCCGCCGCCATCGCGAAGCCAAGATCTGGGGGACAGGAGTCTCTGTTCCGGCACGCCGCCGGGACGGGGAAGTGCCCCCGGAAGGCTTCTCCATCGACACCGCTGCCATCTCCACCGCCATCTTCATCACCGCTACTGTCTCCCATGAGGAGGGAGTAGTTCTCCATCGAGGCTCGGGGCTGTACCGGTAGCTATGTGGTTAATCTCTCTCCCATGTACTTCAATACAATAATCTCATGAGCTGCCTTACATGATTGAGATTCATATGATGATGCTTGTAATCTAGATGTCATTATGCTAGTCAAGTGGGTTTTACTTATGTGATCTCCGGAGACTCCTTGTCCCACGTGTGTAAAGGTGACAGTGTGTGCACCGTGTGGGTCTCTTAGGCGATATTTCACAGAATACTTATTCACTGTTATGAATGGCATAGTGAAGTGCTTATTTATATCCCTTTATGATTGCAATGTGCTTTGTATCGCTACTAGTCTATGTGCTACTCATGTGATGTTATTAAAGTAGTCTATTCCTCCTGCATGGTGTATGGTGACAGTGTGTGCATCGTGTGGTTCTTGTCGTAGATTATGATCATAATCTCTTGTAGGTTATGGAGTTGATTATCGCTATGATAGTATTGATGTGATTTATTCCCCCTTCATAGTGTAAAGGTGACAATGTGTATGCTATGTTAGTACTCGGTTTATTTTGCAAATATCTATTATGCTCTAAGGTTACTTAAACATGAATATTGAATGTTGTGGAGCTTGTTAACTCCGGCATTGAGGGTTCGTGTAATCCTACGCAACGAATGGTGTTCATTATCAAACAAGAGTGTATGTAGCACAAATGAGAGAAGTTATTATTTATTATGCGATCAATGTTGAGAGTGTCCACTAGTGAAAGTATGATCCCTAGGCCTTGTTTCCAATACTGAAAACACCGCTTATTTACTGTTCTGTTGCATGTTTACTCGCTGCCATATTTTATTCAGATTGCTATTACCACTCATATACATCCATACTACTTGTATTTCACTATCTCTTCGCCGAACTAGTGCACCTATACATCTGACAAGTGTATTAGGTGTGTTGGGGACACAAGAGACTTCTTGTATCGTGATTGCAGGGTTGCTTGAGAGGGATATCTTTCACCTCTTCCTCCCTGAGTTCGATAAACCTTGGGTGATCCACTTAAGGGAAAACTTGCTGCTGTTCTACAAACCTCTGCTCTTGGAGTCCCAACACTGTCTACAAGAATAGAAGCACCCGTAGACATCAAGCTATTTTCTGGCGCCGTTGCCGGGGAGGAAAGGTAAAAGGTACTCACACTCCGGATCTCGGCTACCAAGCTATTTTCCGGCGCCGTTGTAAGTACTCGAAGCTATTTCCTTTAGATCCTGCAATTGCATCTTTTGGTTTCTTGTTTACACTAGTTAGGCATAATGGAAAGTAACAATGAGCTTCTTATTCTATTTCCTGAGTTAAGACATGGATTGTTTGCTGCGAAAATTAAAAAACCTATGGAATCTTGTTTGCAAGCTGGTAGCAATGATATTAGTATGAATGCTTTGAACACCATTGTTGTTAATGATATGGAAAATTCTAAGCTTGGGGAAGCTGGTTTTGATGAGCTTGATATTTTTAGTCCCCCAAGCATTGAGGAGAAAATTTTCTTTGATGATACTTTTCCTCCTATTTATGATGATTATAATGATAGTGGTCTTTTGGTGCTGCCTACTATGGAGAGTAAATTTTATTATGATTATACTATGCCTCCTACACTTGATGAGAATAATAATGATAGTTACTTTGTTGAATTTGCTCCCACTACAACTAATAAAATTGATTATGCTTATGTGGAGAGTAATAATTTTATGCATATGGCTCATGACAAGAATGTTTTATGTGATAGTTATATTGTTGAGTTTGTTCATGATGCTACTGAAAGTTATTATGAGAGAGGGAAATATGGTTATATGCATCTTAATAATATTAAGTTTCCCCTCTTTATGTTGAGAATCTTGAAATTGCGCTTGTGTTGCTTTTATATGCTTGCCACTTTGTTCTTCATGAATTTATTTGTGTACAAGATTTTCTTTTCATAGGAAGTGGGTTAGGCTTAAATGTGCTTTGAATTTGCTTCTTGATGCTGTCTTTTGCTTCAACTCTTATTTCTTGCGAGAGTATCTTTGAAATTACCGAGCCCATCTTAATGGCTATAAAGAAAGAACTTCTTGGGAGATAACTCATGTGTTTATTCTACTACAGCAATTTTTGTTTTGTTGAGTCTTGGAAGTTGTTTACTACTGTAGCAACCTCTCCTTATCATGTTTTTGTGCCAAGTGAAGTCTCTATGGTAAAGTTGATACTAGATTTGGATTACTGCGCAGAAACAGATTGCTGTCTGTCACGAATTTGAGCAGAAGTCTCTGTAAAAAAATCAAATTTTTTTGCAAATTTACGTGTGTGATCCTCAGATATGTACGCAACTTTCATTAGTTTTGAGTTTTTCCGTTTGAGCAAGTTAAGTGCCCCTTTCAGGTTCGTCTTTACGGACTGTTCTGTTTTTGACAGATTCTGCCTTTTATTTCGCATTGCCGCTTTTGCTATGTTGAATGAGTTTCTTTGTTCCATTAACTTTCAGAAGTTTTGTGCAATATCCAGAAGTGTTAAGAATGATTGTGTCACCTCTGAACATGTGAATTTTTGATTGTGCACTAACCCTCTAATGAGTTTGCTTGAAGTTTGGTGTGGCAGAAGTTTTCAAGGGTCAATAGAAGAGGGTGATATAATGTGATCGAGAAGAGTGAAAGGTCTAAGCTTGGGGATGCCCCGGTGGTTCATCCCTGCATATTTTAAGAAGACTCAAGCATCTAAGCTTGGGGATGCCCAAGGCATCCCCTTCTTCATCGACAACTTATCAGGTCATTTCTAGTGAAACTATATTTTTATTCGGTCACATCTTATGTACTTTACTTGGAGCGTCTGAGTGCTTTTATTTTTCATTTTGTTATTTTCATTCTATAAATAAGTCATCCTTGTGTGGGAGAGAGACACGCTCCGCTGGTTCATATGAACACATGTGTTCTTAGCTTTTAATGTTTATGGCGAAGGTTGAAACTGCTTCGTTAATTGTTATATGGTTGGAAACAGAAAATGCTACATGTAGTAATTGGTAAAATGTCTTGGATAATGTGATACTTGGCAATTGTTGTGCTCATGTTTAAGCTCTTGCATCATATACTTTGCACCTATTAATGAAGAAATACATAGATCTTGCTAAAATTTGGTTTGCATAATTGGTCTCTCTAAGGTCTAGATAATTTCTAGTATTGAGTTTTGAACAACAAGGAAGACGATGTAAAGTCTTATAATGTTTACAATATGTCTTTTATGTGAGTTTTGCTGCACCAGTTCATCCTTGTGTTTGTTTCAAATAACCTTGCTAGCCTAAACCTTGTATCGAGAGGGAATACTTCTCATGCATCCAAAATCCTTGAGCCAACCACTATGCCATTTGTGTCCACCATACCTACCTACTACATGGTATTTCTCCGCCATTCCAAAGTAAATTTCTTGAGTGCTACCTTTAAATTTCCATCATTCGCCTTTGCAATATATAGCTCATGGGACAAAATAGCCTTAAAAACTATTGTAGTATTGAATATGTACTTATGCACTTTATCTCTTATTAAGTTGCTTGTTGTGCGATAACCATGCTTCTGGGGACGCCATCAACTCTTTGTTGAATATCATGTAAGTTGCTATGCACGTCCGTCTTGTCTGAAGTAAGAGAGATCTACCACCGTAATGGTTAGAGCATGCATATTGTTAGAGAAGAACATTGGGCCGCTAACTAAAGCCATGAATCATGGTGGAAGTTTCAGTTTTGGACATATATCCTCAATCTCATATGAGAACACTAATTGTTGCCACATGCTTATGCATTAAAGAGGAGTCCATTATCTGTTGTCCATGTTGTCCCGGTATGGATGTCTAAGTTGAGAATAATCAAAAGCGAGAAATCCAAAATGCGAGCTTTCTCCTTAGACCTTTGTACAGGCGGCATGGAGGTACCCCTTTGTGACACTTGGTTAAAACATGTGTATTGCGATGATCCGGTAGTCCAAGCTAATTAGGACAAGGTGCGGGCACTATTAGTATACTATGCATGAGGCTTGCAACTTGTAAGATATAATTTACATAATACATATGCTTTATTACTACCGTTGACAAAATTGTTTCATGTTTTCAAAATAAAAGCTCTAGCACAAATATAGCAATCGATGCTTTCCTCTTTGAAGGACCTTTCTTTTACTTTTATGTTGAGTCAGTTCACCTATCTCTCTCCACCTCAAGAAGCAAACACTTGTGTGAACTGTGCATTGATTCCTACATACTTGCATATTGCACTTGTTATATTACTTTACATTGACAATATCCATGAGATATACATGTCACAAGTTGAAAGCAACCGCTGAAACTTAATCTTCCTTTATGTTGCTTCAATACCTTTTACTTTGAATTATTGCTTTATGAGTTAACTCCTATGCAAGACTTATTGATGCTTGTCTTGAAGTACTATTCATGAAAAGTCTTTGCTTTATGATTCATTTGTTTACTCATGTCATTACCATTGTTTTGATCGCTGCATTCATTACATATGCTTACAATAATATGATCAAGGTTATGATGGCATGTCACTCCAGAAATTATCTTTGTTATCGTTTACCTGCTCGGGACGAGCAGGAACTAAGCTTGGGGATGCTTGATACGTCTCAAACGTATCTATAATTTCTTATGTTCCATGCTACTTTATTGATGATACCTACATGTTTTATACACATTATATGTCATTATTATGTGTTTTTCGGAACTAACCTATTGACGAGATGCCGAAGGGCCAGTTCCTGTTTTCTGCTGTTTTTGGTTCCAGAAATCCTAGTAAGGAAATATTCTCGGAATCGGACGAAATCAATGCCCAGCATCCTATTTTTCCACGAAGCTTCCAGAACACCCGAGAGCCACCAGAGGGGAGCCCTGGTGGGCCCAGATGATAGGGCGGCGCGGCCAGGGCTGGGCCCGCCCCCCTAGTGTGTCGTCGCCTCGTCAGCCCTCCGACTCCGCCTCTTCGCCTATATAAAGGTCCCTGACCTAAAACACGAGAGGAATAAGCCACGGTACGAGAAAAGTTCCAGAGCCGCCGCCATCGCGAAGCCAAGATCTGGGGGACAGGAGTCTCTGTTCCGGCACGCCGCCGGGACGGGGAAGTGCCCCCGGAAGGCTTCTCCATCGACACCGCTGCCATCTCCACCGCCATCTTCATCACCGCTGTTGTCTCCCATGAGGAGGGAGTAGTTCTCCATCGAGGCTCGGGGCTGTACCGGTAGCTATGTGGTTAATCTCTCTCCCATGTACTTCAATACAATAATCTCATGAGCTGCCTTACATGATTGAGATTCATATGATGATGCTTGTAATCTAGATGTCATTATGCTAGTCAAGTGGGTTTTACTTATGTGATCTCCGGAGACTCCTTGTCCCACGTGTGTAAAGGTGACAGTGTGTGTACCGTGTGGGTCTCTTAGGCTATATTTCACAGAATACTTATTCACTGTTATGAATGGCATAGTGAAGTGCTTATTTATATCCCTTTATGATTGCAATGTGCTTTGTATCGCTACTAGTCTGTGTGCTACTCATGTGATGTTATTAAAGTAGTCTATTTCCTCCTGCGTGGGAAAAACTTGCTGCTGTTCTACAAACCTCTGCTCTTGGAGGCCCAACACTGTCTACAAGAATATAAGCACCCGTAGACATCAGTTACAATAGGGTGTCGAAGGTTTCGTCTGTGTTCTCATCGAGAGGCTAAGTGCTACGGCGATCTAGCTCTGAACTTGTGGTGGCTAAAGTTGCTAAGATTCCTCTCTATCGGATTGAGGCGCTAACATGTACACTATCTAGTCAGTTCGTTATAAGTCATGTCAGCTATGAAGGGGCGTCCGATATGCCCCCTTTTGCGGCGCAGAGGGGTGGCGCGACCTCAAGCAACCACCACACAGGCCGGCCCAATAAGTAGGATTGCTTTGACATTTTGTTTTTGAAAAACTGATTCGACTCGTAGCATTAGTATACGTGAGTGAACCGCATGTTTATAGAAATAAAAAATCTAGAAATCGCCAGTGTATGTGAATGAACCAGTATGTACGTTTATTGGCTAGTACGTGTCCATTTTTAAAAATATTTTATTTTCATTTCTTTTGATAATGTTCAGAGATTTCAAAAATTTCATCAATTTAAAAATGTTCAAGAATTATAGAACATGTTAACAAAAAATCAAAAGTGTTTGCAAATTAAATATGTCCACATACTTTAAAAATGTTAGAGGAGTTGAAAATATTCATGTATGTTGATGTTAACTGATTAGAAAAAATGTTCGTGAAATTGATAAAATGTTCACAAATTAAAAATGTTCGCTAATTTTTTTTTAAAAAAGGATCACAACTTCAGAAGTTCGTTAATTTGAAAAATGTTCATAACTTTCATAAATTTTTACAAAATTTAAAATGTCCACGAGTTTAAAAATGCTTAGGACATTACAAAGTTCGCATATTTTAAAAAAAGTTTCTAAATTAAAAAATGTTCACGAATTTGGAAAAATGTTCGCACATTCAAACTTCAAAGAAAACAAACGGTAACTCACAAAGATGTTTAATTTTAAAAAAATGTTTGTGCATTTGAAAAATATTCATGAATTTTAAAATTGTTTACAAAACTTAAATATGCTCATAAATATTTAAAATAATAATGAAATAGAAAGAAACAAAATGAAAAACTAAAGCAGAAATCAAACTAAAAAGTGGAAGCAGAAAGACCGAAGCAGAAGCCATATGGTGTAAAAGAACCAGAGCAAAAAACCATAGCAAAGATCGTAGAAAACTGGAGCAGAAATGTAGAAATAAATAAGTGAGGATAGGCACTAGGTGGGCGGCGCGATGCTTCCGCGTCGCAATGAGCGGGACGATCCCTATACACCGATCAGGTCGGTGGTTACCGCGGGCCGCACACCCTCCGTGTGTGGTATGGGTTGGCTTGATCATCAAGCCCGGTTCGCAGTTTATTTTTGTTTTTGTTTTTCCTTTTTTCCTTTTATATTTATTTTTCCTTTTCTGTTTCTTTTTATTTTTACATATTTGAAAATATTAAGATTTTTTGAAATGTTTAAATTTTAAATTGTTGAGATTTTGAGAAATGTTCATATTTAAACAATATTTGAATTAAAAAATGTTTAGATTTAAGTTCGAATCTCAAAAAACTGTTCAATCTCAAAAAAATGTTCTAATTTAAAAATGTTCAGTCTAAAAAAATGTTCAAATTTATAAAATGTTCAATCTAAAAAATGTTTAAATTTTAAAAATCTTCAATCCCAAAAGATGTTCAAATTTAGAAAAAAAATTATAAAATGTTTAATCTCAAAAAATGTTGAACCTCAAAAACTGTTCAATATCGAAAATTCTTCAAATTTTGAAAAATACTTAGATTAAAATACTCAAAAATTTCTCAAATAATGTTCAAATTCGAAAAAAAATCTAATTTAAAATATTCAGTTCTTTTTGAAAAAAAATCAGAGTAGAAAAATATTTCAATTTGAAAGAGTCAAAAAGAAAATAGAAAAAACAACATAAAAGAAAGAGGGAAAAAAACCAAAAATGAAAAAAAAATACATTACTGAGCCGGCCCACAGGCTGGGTAGGGTGTGCTCAGCACCGACCAGGTCGGTTATATCAACCCCCATGAGCGGCGCGTAGGATTTCATGCTATTAAGTTCAATCTCTAGGTCCAAGGGCTGCTGGAACTACAAGGTCGTATCGCGAGCCACCAACTCTTCAAAGTTGAAAGTACAATTTGATATGGTGGTCTCTTCTTGGCCGCGTACTGTCAAACTACTCTCAAACTATTTGGAAAAGTCAAAATCACTTTGAGGTATCTTTGGTTTGGAGTTTTCAGGACCTCTTTGGTTTGCAAGATTCTATGAACGATGAAACAGAAAAAATACGTGATATCAATGCCATGTCCAATTGAATCCAACCAATTTCATATACACTAAAGTTTGTTTAATTTCATCACACAGAGGACATGATTGTTACAAAGAGGGTTGAGTGATTGTTAGATTCATATGAAACGTAGAGCATATGCTTCCTTATGAATGTTTTTATGGATCAGTCCTACCAATCAAACAAGCACCATAGTGAAAAAATTCTAAGGAATTTAGTCCTCTAGAATTCCTAAAGATCCTTTAATCATAGAGGCCTTTAGGAAGAATTTTGTGGAAGTTTGGTTTTAAGATTCCCTTGTTCAAAGGGAAGAACTTTCGCAAAATCGTATGGATTGCTCTGTTGACCTGAAGTTACAGCTTTCCACTGTGAGTTGGGACCTTTGGAAAAAAATCATTTGTATTTCCTCAAAAAAAAAATCATTTGTGTCGGTGAAATATGTAACATGTTTTTGATACCTATGGAAGTTCCCATATTTTTTCTATGTTCAACCAAACTGCTTTATTATTGTTTCTTATGTTTTCAACACCGATATCATTTCTGTTGTCATCACATCTTTATTTGTTTGTTGACAAAAAAACCATTTGATGAGCTTTATTAATGCTCAAACAAACTTACATCGTTTATCAGTTTTGGCAAAATATAACTAGGGGATTATTATCCCAAAACTATCAACATGCCCAACAAAGCTATACCTAGCTAGCTCATGCGCAACTTTATTGACTTCCTATTACAATGCTCAAAAAGAACTTCTCTAAAACCAGAGACCAGATCCTACGGTCAACACCAATACAATTTTCGTTGCCATCACATCTTATTTATGTTTCTGTTTTGTGTTTTTAGGTGAATACCGAGAGTTGACATTTTTTCAGAAAAATGCTTCCGATTTTCGAGCCCAGATATGCACTTAGGGTTGCAACGCGGACTGGTTTACGGGACTGTTTACTGTAGCAACTGAACTAGCTATGTCTAAAAGGTAGATCCAAAAAAAAATAGGAAGGCAAAGAAGAAAAAACAGTTTTGCGGGACATGCGGACGTGCCGCGCTACCACCCTATATGCACTCAGTTACAGTGGGGATGGAAAACTTTTTTTTTCGAAACACATTATTTCAAAGCCGTGGAAATTTCATTCGTGCAACCTCTCTATCGGATTGAGGCGCTGACATGTACACTAGTTAGTCAATTCTTTCAAGCAAGAGATGGGCCCCCAAAAAAACTAATCGATAACGGAGGCGGACATTTCCCCCCTCCCCTTCTCTTCCCTAGCTGCGGTTCCTGAGAGCTCCCTCGAGAGCACCGGGCCGACCCGAGGTCGATCTCGCCGGCGTTGTCGGTAGAGATGGCCGAAGGGGAGGTGCCGGAGTATATATCTTAGGTAGGATTAGCGGCGGTCTGCCGGTAGAGGGCTTCTTGCCCAGTAGTTCGAGCGGAGGACGAGATCTGGCCGCCTGGATCTCGATTCATATAGGGTCTTGCCTGCGTCTTCTTCCTCTCCGGTGGTTGGAGGGGAAAGGGAGGCATACGACCGACGCTCCTTCAAATAAAAGCGAGGCGGTGTATCTCCTGCAGCGGAGCGGAAGCAGCGAGTAGCGACTTTTCCTGGCCGGCCTTGGAGGCGAGGGGGAAAGCGCTTGCACGCCGACGACCAACGCCGTGGAAGGGCTCCTAGCCGGCCGTGGAGGCGAGGAAGAGCCAGGCCACGTCGTCATCTCCGCTTCTACTTGCTGGAGATCTTACCCCTGCTGCGTCTGGTGTTGGGGTAGCACACCAGAGCTGTTTCTCTAGGCCGGCCATGGCGGGGAGAGGACAGCGATGGTGCTGCTGCTTCTATGCACTAGTCGTGGTGTTTCTTTTTCTTGATAGTTGCTAGTGCTTCAACAACTCCGCCGTTGAGGCGGCGTTCATCCTGGGAAGCGATTCAGTGGGGGGCCTACGCCGGCGTCACTGCCCTGCCCCTGCATCTACTGGCCGATTGGCGGCCCTTCTGCAGGAGTTCTTACTTCCCAGAGACCAAGAAGTCCGAGGGGAAGTGTTGGAGATATGCCCAAGAGGCAATAATAAAATGGTTATTATAATATATCTCTGTGTTTATGATAAATGTTTACATACCATGCTATAATTGTATTAATCGAAACATTGATACATGTGTGTTATGTAAACAACAAGGAGTCCCTAGTAAGCCTCTTGTATAACTAGCTTGTTGATTAATAGATGATCAAGGTTTCATGATCATGAACATTGGATGTTATTAATAACAAGGTTATATCATTATGTGAATGATGTAATGGACATAGACCCAAATAAGCATAGCATAAGATCACGTCATTAAGTTAGCTTTCCGATACATAGTTATCTAATCCTTCGACCATGAGATCATGTAAATCACTTATACCGGAAGGTTACTTTGATTACATCAAATGCCACTGCGTAAATGGGTGGTTATAAAGGTGGGATTAAGTATTCAGAAAGTATGAGTTGAGGCATATGGATCAAGAGTGGGATATTGTCCATCCCGATGACGGATAGATATACTCTGGGCCCTCTCGGTGGAATGTCATCTGATTAGCTTGCAAGCATATGAATGGTTCATAAGAGATCACATACCACGTTACGAGTAAAGAGTACTTGTCGGAGACGAGGTTGAACAAGGTATAGAGATACCGATGATCAAACCTCGGACAAGTAAAATATCGCGTGACAAAGGGAATCGGTATCGTATGTAAATGGTTCAATCGATCACTAAGTCATCGTTGAATATGTGGGAGCCATTATGGATCTCCAGATCCCGCTATTGGTTATTGGTCGGAGAGAAGTCTCAACCATGTCTGCAGAGTTCACGAACCGTAGGGTGACACACTTAAGGTTTGATGTCGTTTAAGTAGATATGGAATATGGAATGGAGTTCGAAGTTTTGTTCGGAGTCTCGGATGGGATCCAGGACATCACGAGGAGGTCCGGAATGGTCCAGAGAATAAGATTCATATATAGGAAGTCATATTCCAAGTTTGGAAATGATCCGGTGCATTTATGGAAGGTTCTAGAAGGTTCTAGAAAAGTCCGGAAGAAATCACCATGGAAAGTGGAGTCCCGGAGGGACTCCACCTTGCATGGCCGGCAACCCTAAGGGGGAGGAGTCCCAGGTGTTCTCCCCAATGGTGGCCGGCCAACCCCCCCAAGGAAGGGGTGGGAGTCCCACCTTGAGTGGGATTCCCCCTTGGGTAGGTTTTGTCCCTTTGGTAGGTTTTGGTTTCGGGTCTTATTCGAAGACTTGGATACCAACACTTGGGGATTTCCACCTATATAATGAGGAGGAGAGGGAGGGGGGCAGCCACACCTTGGCCACACCAACCCTGCCCCCTTGAGGCCGGCGCCCATACACTACAAGAAAAGTTCTGATAGACAACGTCTCAAAATCGTCCGCTAAGGGGTATTTTTCGTCGCCTATGGGCCTAACCCGACGATATGGGTTCCGTTGTGGAAACTGCGTCAGGCAAAGTCCAACGACGATTTTTTCGGTCCGTCGCGCTTGGGCGCCCTTCCGCCACGGAAAATCGGACCGTTGCGGAAGTGTTTTCGGGAGCCCGTTGACTGCTGACGTCATGCAAACTGACACGTGGCAGACGCCGTTAACTGCCAGTTAACGGCGTTAACCGGCTGAAACCCCGTGGTAGATGGTAGGCCCACACGAGGCCTGCCACGTCTTAAGCGGGCCGGGCCAGATGACATAGTTTGACCGGTCAACTATATAGCTGGGCCGGTCCATTAGTTACGTGGGCCGGGCCTAACCTCTAAGGTTGACTGGTCAAAACTTAAATGGGCCGGCCCATTTAACATGTGGGGTCCACCTTACAAAGAATCGGGCAGGCCCAAGAAGCAAGTGGACCGGGCCAAAAACACAGGTGGGTCCCACTTTCCTGTAAAAAGGCCGGCCCATTTAGTGTGTGGGGTCCACCGTATAGCAAATGGGCCGGCCCAACAAGCTAGTGGGCCGGGCCAAAAACACAGGTGGGTCCCACTTTCCAGTTAAAGGGCCGCCCATTTCGTTTGTGGGGTCCACCATACAAGAAGTGGGCCGGCCCAACAAAATAGTGGGCCGGCCAAAAATACAGTGGGTCCCACTTTCCCGTTAAAGGGGCCCATTTAGTATGTGGGGTCCACCATATAGCAAGTGGGCCGGCCCAAGAAGATAGTGGGTCGGGCCAAAAACACAGTGGGTCCCACTTTCCGGTAAAGGGCCTACCAATTAGTATGTGGGGTCCACCATATAGCAGTGGTCAGGCCCAACAAGATAGTGGTCCGGGCCAAAATCACAGGTGGGTCCCACTTTCCTCTTAAAGGGCCGGCCCATTTAGTATGTGGGACCACCATATAGCAAGTGGGCCGGCCCAACAAGATAGTGGGCCGTGCCAAAAACACATGTGGGTCCCACTTTCCTGTTAAAGGGCCGGCCCAACTAGTATGTGGGTTCCACCATATAGCAAGTGGGCCGGCCCAACAAGATAGTGGGCGGCCAAAATCACATGTGGGTCCCACTTTCCTGTTAAAGGGCCGGCCCATTTATTATGTGGGGTCCACCAAAAAAGCAAATGGGCTGGCCCAACTAATTAGTGGGCCGGCCCGTGAGTTCGTGGGGCCCACCTTACAGCAACTAGGCCTGCCCAATTAGTGTGTGGGGTCCACCGTAAATCAAATGGGCTGGCCCAAGAAGTAAGTGGGCCAGCCCGTTTAAGTTGCTGTTTATATGCCGGCATAATATGCGCTTTAGGATTTTGCGGGCAGGCACATATGTGATTTCGCTTAATTGGGCCGTTTAAGGGATTGGAATTCGTGATTTAGATATCGAGAATATTTACGCGATTGATTTCTCTCGGATAGCCTCACTTACCACAAGCACCAAAGAAAAATGCGCGAAAGAACTATAAAAACTAACTAAATATTACATCAATGCAAGGCATTGAAAAAAATATTACAGAACCCGTAGAAATTGAATGGTAATTAAACCTAGCAATACAATGAAGCGATCCTAAGCAATCTTTTAAGTTGTCCATGCACGCACCTATATCTGAAACAAAGACATTACAAGTTAAGACAGCAACAATGGAAAGGCAAAGACACTACAATATTGTTTGGCAAAGAATTTGGAACTCATCATTTCGTCGTTATAACAAGATCATTGTAATGCGCACAATAAGCAAACAAAGAGTGCATGCCGCATACCAACAGCCAATATAACAGAGCATGTTAGAATGAAACAAATAGACTTACTACCGCCGAGTCCCATGCAAACCAACATGTTCAGTGGAGTACAAAATTGGCATGAACAACATAGTAGCAGGCTATAAATTTTGTAACAACGACTGAGCAAGATGTAGTTATGATGGCTACATCTACAGAAAGGTGGAATGTAAACCAAAAATAGAAGTTACGATGGCAAAAGCTAAAGAGGAGGGAATGTGAACCAACATGTGCCAAGTGCAATTACTTCACTTTGGCCGTGAACTAAATAATACTCCTGAACTTATAGTGAAGGGGATGCAAATCAAGATGTTTCGGGATATAAACTTGTAATGAGCAACACATGGAGGATAGTTAATGCTGGAGCTTAGGATGGACCAGATACAGAATATAGTGGGATCACCTGTGAACTTGTATAAGAGGGAATGCAAACCAATATGTTCAGCTTTCCATATGTGAGCGTCATGCCAAGTCGTAGAAACAAGTCAATAATGCAGCTTTTGAAGAACAAGATGGCACGCAAAATTATTATCTAGTAGTATGACAAGTTTATTTGTACTACAGGCTAGATAGCAGAGTGATAGCATGCCAAACTAAGTCCTTACTTTGTTAGCTTACAATGAACTAGATACAAAACAATGGCATCACCTGTAGTACAGGGAATGCAAGCCAACATGTTCATGGAGTAAAAAATTGGCACAAACAACATAGTAGCAGCCATAATTTTTGTAACAACGACCGAGCAAGATAAAGTTATGATGGCTAGATCTACAGAGCAGGAATGTAAACCAAATATAGAAGTTACGATGCCAAAAGCTATAGAGCAGGAATGCGAACCAACATGTGCAATTACTTAAAATTGGCCATGAACTAAATAATAGCAGGATGTTACTATAATACCTACAGTATAATTTTTGTAACAACGACTGAGCAAGATAGAAGTTATGATGGCTACATCTACAGAGCAGGGAATGCAAACCAAAATGTTCAATCGCTTAAAGTTAGCAATGAAGTAGAAAATAGCAACGTGTTACGGTCATAGCTAGGAATGAACTAAAAGAGCTTCGCACAAACAAGCATCTCAACCCGTAACATGGCGCTAAAACAAGGGACTTACATTAGGAGAAGCACTCGTGGGAGTCACAGCAGATCTTCCTGGGTTGATAGATCCGGTGATGAAGTACGCTACATGTGCTACTTGGGGTTGGAGAGACGGCCATTACACTTCATGGTTACTCATCTCATCTGCAAAAACGTAACGGCGCGTCGTTAGCACAAACAGGTTCCCCCAAGATTAAACAAGAACTTGCAGGCAAGCAATAGAAAAGCGACAGTAGAAGAGTTTAGATCATGCACTGCGCCGGTGAAGCAGATCCGGTTCATGCACAGCGGTGTCGGTGAGCAAGATCCGATGCGGTGGACGACGGATCCGGCGAAGCGGCTCCGGCGGGGTGGACGATACCGCAGCTGAAGCGACTGCGGTAGACTGCTGGATGAGCATATGGTTTCGAGGTTCGGCGGGGATGATCCGGTCCGGTTGATGACGGCGTCGATGAAGCGGCTCCGGCAGCAGCCGGATGACGAGGATCGCGAGGGCTCCTGCAGGCCAGGGAAGTCCGGCGGGGATGTTCCGGTGCGGTGGTAGTTGAGTTGGTAGATAGAGGGACTTGAGAAGTTCCGGTGGGTGGTCTCGGATGAGAGATCGAAGGAAATGTATTTTTTGGGAGGGTTTCCGGGCTAGGGAGGTGGTGATCGAAAAAATGACGGGCAAACCCCTCACCAACCGACTTTGCTGTCATCTCCACAGGGGTAGAATGGGAATTTGGAAGCGTGTGAAATTTTTGTATTTTGTGGGCGGGAAGTTTTGCCGCTATGAGATTTTGAATTTCGCTAAGGTACAAGTATAATGATAAAAAATTGTGACACCGTACTAGTACCTCTGTTCATGGCCGAGTGCAAAATCAAATCATCATCACGTTGAATATAGGTCACTACCATGATCATGATCTATCTTCTTAATCCCATTCAAAAATGCGTTTGAAATATTTCAGGATTGGTGGGAGATTTTGCCGCCCGACAGAGATTAAATTAAACCACACGTTCGACAATTCAAACTTGAGACCTTGGCTATGATACCATTTAAGTTCGAACTGATTCAAAAAAGGCTAGGCAATTAATTTATATAACATCCACAGGAACAACTACCAAGTTGATCCCAACCGCAGATAAATGCATCCACCAACAAAAGTCTGAACGGTGCCTTAATCTAAGGAAACATTTCACAAGACCAATGTACTCACTATGTTAGTGTTCATCTCCAATTATCTATGGCATTTTCTTAGTCTTTGGGAGATTATAACGAACTTGATTGGCCTCGTGCAGTAGGGCATCACATGCTTCTAATCTCGATCTCAACATGTCAACTTTTGTTCTTAGCATAGCTGTTGCAACTCGTTCTACTTGGAGTTGTTCCTCCAAAACTTGAGCAGAGAAAGACTTGGACTTGGGCTTCAAAACCCAGCATTTCGCAGAAAGAGTTTTTGGTGATATCTTTATCTTTCCGGTTTTGCCATCTCAAATTTCATATTAGCCAGACAAGTTTTGAGTTGTGTAAAAAGAAAAGTTATTACAGAGAAAAATGCAGATGGTAGATTTAATGTGTACGAACTACTTTTAATCATACAAGTTGACATGCCTGACTATAATAAGGACCATCTATCTTGCTAGCAGGCATAATTATTAATGGGCTACCATGTACGGGAACCGTATCCTCTAACGTGAAGGAGCTAAGTCGGAAAAATAAAGAAGCAAAGTCAGGCTTCGTAGCATAAGTACAAGGTTATGCAATCGTCTTTAACTAATAAAGGTGATTACCGTAGATGTTTAAAAACTAAACTAAATTTTATTACACCATAATTTTCTCTGCATGTAATTACTTCAAATGCAAGACACAAGTTTGTATTGTGCAAATTAATTTAAATTATTTGGATTTTAGACATATGGTTTGGGGGAAGGAAAGTTAGAGTACTGTAGCTTCTCTAACTTTTCACCTTCAAGTTAGAGTACTGTAGCTTCTCTAACTTTTCACCCATGTACGTAGTCCTTCCAAGAAACAGCCGTTATTGCATTACGAGCAGAAAATAGTTCACACGTGCGCTCAGATTCAAATTTTCAGCATGCAGTCGATTTATGGTTTAATTGAAGTACACATCAGGAAATTATTTCACACAAAATACAGCAGCCACATGGAACATATCTAATTTTAGTACAACAACAAAATTTGCAATTATTACAGACCACGAAATTTTGAACGAAATTTTGAGCAGAAATTAGTTACAAGATTGGCATCAAGAAATTCACTTGACTGAACAAATGTAATCAAAGTTTATTTAGACACCTTCAATTCCCGGACACATCACAACCGGCTTACCATGACAAGTGCATAGGAGATTCTTTAGAACATTTTCTGTCAAAGTTTGCCTATTTTTCAATTCATGTATCTCTTGGCGTGTCTTGGCAATTAATTCATCAGCATCTTTGTTTTCCCGCCCAAATATATCAACTGCCTCTTGGAGTGCATCCCCGAAATCTCTTTGTGCCGGATTAAGTTGACCAATAGATACCATGGGCCTATGCGAGCAATATGCACTCTCACTGCTGCTTTGTGAAACATCAATACTTGAGGCATTGGCCCTTGCTTCTGGCATTGTAGCTTTATTTGAAGCCTGAAATTTAGATAAAACAAGTTACAACATCATATGATGCAATAAAAGACCTCCAATTTCAAGAACATCATTGAGCTGATATAACACAACAAGCAATCAAAAATAGAGCCTCGTACATCTATTTCTTCTGGAATGGTTGGTGTACCGACTCGATGGACCAATGAGAGCATCGTGCCATCACATCGTTGCTCGTGAAATGACCGCAACACTTGATAAATGGGTTGTCCCTACTGACATTACAGCTTTGTTTGCAGGCTGAAACTAAGACAAAACAAGTTAAAATGCAATACAATACAAGGCAAACAAACAGCATTGTTGACATAATTTTGAAAGAACCATGGGCAGATACAACAAAGAAACCAGTTAAGCCACATGCCTCTTAGAACAAACCAAACTAGATCATGGCGATGATGTATACAATGAACCAAGCAACTAGACATCATGTGCCCAATAACGAAGCCAGGTCACTGCACATAAGAAATCTAGCAAATAGCCAAATACAGTCAAAAGATGTGCATGTTGGATTTGATACTATTAGGAAAATAATGTATGATTGATTTAAGCATGACTCAGATAGTGCCTTCGACATCGCAGAAGGTCAATGCAACAATTAATTGTATGGCTTGTATGAAGTGCCATAACATTTAAATTAAGCATAACGAGGCATTGCTTAATCTGAGAACTGAGTGCTAGCTCGTTGGCAAGGCTTGCGAGTGCGCAGCCAGCCCACCCGGGTTCGAGTCCCAACAGGACCGAATTAAACGGGTGTTATCTAGCGCGTATAAATTCGCCGCTAGAGAGGTCTCATCATCTATCTCACAACGTATAGACAAGGGAGGGAATCTTCCTACGTTGGTCAACGTTTAGGCAATGCTTAATCTTGAATTCATGATCAAACTCAAACAAAAAGGGGCATATAACAAGTAGCACCATGTGCATCATGTATAATAGATTACTAGAAACTGAATGAAGCAATTGAACATGGAGCGTATTATATAAACAGCCAGATCATTTGAATATGGATATACCACATCATGTCAATGGGACTCAGAAAAACAAAGCTAGACATTTAAACAAGTAATATAACTATTTTTTCACCATGTTTCAAGTAGAATAGGAAGCTAGGTTAGGAATAAAGCAATCATGTTTCAAGTAGAATAGGAAGCTAGGTTAGGAATAAAGCAATAAAAAAACACAAAGTGCATCATTTCAGCTAGGATCATTTCTATCAAACTTCATGCACTAGCCATGGAACAACAGGCAAACTCAATGAAGCAACAGCAAAAAATTAACATAATAGAATTTCAGGACTTGTATTAACATAGCCAAATCATGTAACTTATACCTGTGCATGCCGGATGCCGATGGGTCAAAGGCAGTGTGCAATGTTCCATATGGTCATTGTTTATATTTTATTAGATTCCATTAGGCAACTTAGGTAGTGCAACATACATAAAATGATGCAATTGAACTATGCACAGGAGGTAAATTAACATTCCAAAAAAAACAGGGAACTTACGTGAGCTTTTTTTTGAGTCACACAGACCTCATCAGGTACTTGCACAGAAGAACCTGGTGTCTCACTGTTTCTCCTCTGCATGAAGGAGAGGTCAATTGTAAACAGTAAACAGGTCCAAGATATAGAAGTTTGCATTAAGCAATATACAAAAAACAGCAGTACTTACATGATTATAGGCGAGCTTTACTCTACGTTTATGAGTGTAAGATGTGCCTGCTGCACGTGTAATAATAACAAACAGTTACGAGTCACGGCTTTGCTATAATTAAATTGACACCAAATAGTAGTAGAAGCCATGGTTCAAAAAAGCGTACGCCTAGGTACGCTTAAGCGCGCTTAAGCGCTCGAGCGGTTGTCTTCCGCTTCGCTTTTGGCCTAAGCGTTCGATTGCGAGACAGTGAATCTGGTCGTGTTTTGTGCTAGAATCTCCTCTATGCGAGTGTTGGTGTGTTGCCCGTGTTGCTCTGCTCCTTGCTCGATGCATTGATGGTGATTAGGTCTGGCTTAGCTGCTTGCTACTCCTCTACCGCTTAGCTGCTTGCTACTCCAAGAAAGCTTAGCTGCTTGTTTGTGTTTGTTACATTGTTTGCTTAGCTGCTTGTGTGTTTATAAGAAATTGGAGCAAAACCGAGGCTAACCAAGGTATTAATCCCCGTATTCCTCGTAAATGTAGCATTACATGCTTAGGATACAAATTTACAGCATATTATAGGGGTATATGTGCCCATCTTGACTTCCCTGTTTCATGTTCGTACGATTTTAGCCTGAGCGCTTAAGCGGCGCTTAAGCTCGCTTAAGCAGCAGTTCCTCTAAGCAGTGCCTCACCGCTCGCTTAGCGCCTAGCGCTTTTTTGAACCTTGGTAGAAGCATTATGACGTGCATAAACATGTAATACAGGATCGCAGAAAGATATCAAACATGATGTAACTAGAGCAGTAGCCTACGGCCAAATAGTGAGAAATTGTAATCGTGTCAATTGTGGACTTGTATAGCCTACCCCAACTTGTTTGGGAATAAAGGCTTTGTTGTTGTTGTTGTTGTCAATCGTGGACATGTAGAGCATTCAACGGCTCATGATTGGTGGCTCATATTTTGTAGAGTTTCAGCGAATGGGTGGGTTAGGTTACTCAGACCACCACACTGTATTTATATCATCTGAGTTAGGGTTACAATACTACTGGACATGGGCCTCTATGGGCCTCACACTGGATACAATATTACTACAGCGCTACTACTAAACTCACTCATGGTAACACACCCCCTCAAGATGATCATGGGTAAACAACCATGGCCATCTTGCAACAACAACATGACACATATGACAACTACCAGTAATGAACATTCAGCATAACTCCTAGGATACATGACAGCATTGCACTTTCCATCATCTTGTCATCTCGATTCATCTCTTCATCGCCAGCGAAGATATCCAGCTTCAACCATCTGGGATACGCACAACTCCTAACCATACACGTCCTCAACAACCCCGGCTGCCTCACCACACAAGTTCCGCAGAACCATCCACACTCGCCTCAATGTCCTCAGCCTCTCTTCTCCACTCTGCCCGGCCACCTCTTCCGTCTCTCCCACAAACCCCCAGCCAACTCCTGCCTCAACCATCCACTCCTCAAGCACCCATGCCTATCCCCCGGTCAGGCCTCAACCAGTCTCACCTCAGGCACGCATGCCTTTCCCCAGGACATATCCACAACCATCACCATCACCACTAAACCGCAGCCTCATCAACTCCATCACGACTCAACCGCAGCCTCATCAACTCCATCACCACATATCCTCACAGCCTCACATCTCCATTTTCTCCTCACTTCCACTCGGATGGCGCCTCGTCTGCGCGCCCTGGCCAACCTGGCGTACGGCACCTGGCCACATCGACCGGCTCGCGCTGGTCAACGTCCAGCACCAACCTCCGGCTCCGCCCTGCGCTCAAAGGCTCGCCCCACTCCGCACGCCTCCAACTTCTGCCCCTCACACGGATCCAGATCTCTCTGCCACGGATTCACTTCCTCTTCTCTCCTTTCTAAACCAAAACGATCTTCACCCTCTTCTTTCTCCCCGCGCGAGCAGTCGCGATCTCACACAGCTCACATCGCTGTGTGTGATAGCCGCAACCGACGCAGAGCACCTGATGCGGCCTCCCGCCGCCTGGATTTCTACATCTCAACGGTGGGTTTTGTGATCAAAGGAAGAACTTGTTTGGTACTGTTTGTGGCGGCTAGCAGGAAGGAAACCTAGGCTCTGATACCATGTAGAGTTTCAGCGAATGGGTGGGTTTGGTCACGGAAAAACATACTTATGCGTCGTGTTTAAACCTAAAGGATGAGGTGGTTATCAACGAAAGCACTTGTAAGTTAGAAATATAGCACGAATTCAGAAATACAGTCAGCTGCAATACTCCTAACAGAACAAAACGCGCAGGGATGTCTGGTTACCTATTTCTGGGCGGCGTTTAGACGTGTTCCGCGTTCTTACGGGTGACGTGGAGGTCGGCGAGGGGACTGCTGTTGCGGTGGGTGCCGGGGAAGCAGATCTTGGGGGGTCGGAGAAGGACATGCTGGGCGGTCGATGAAGTGTTCAGCGCGCCGGCCGAACTAGAAGGTCGGTGAAGCAGATGATGTGCAGTGCACGGTGGCGTCGGTGTCGGCGAAGCTGGTCAGGTGCGGTGGTCGATAGAGTCGGCGAACGAGATACGGTGCGGTGGACGCCGGAGTAGGTGCGGATAGGGCAGCCTCGGGGTTTGAAGCCGTGGCAGCTTGAACGGCGAAGTGCGGCGGCCGGGAAGATCTGGAGGTAGGCAAGAGGGGCGGTTTCTCTGAGGGCTTGCGGGCGAAACTAGGGCGAAGCTGGGCGATAGAGGAGTAGAAGGGAATTTCGCAGTCCTTCTTTTGAGGAAAAAAATATTCGCAGATCTGAAACTTTGCGGCGCGAGATATTTGGGCGTTGGCGGGGAATTTTACCGCTCGATGATATTAAATTTTGGCTGCAGTAGGTTTTTTTTTTTAGAGTATGTAATAATAATAAATAGTAGGCCCTACTAGTACTGTACGTCTGTTCAGGAATCCAAGGGGGTAGAGGTAGAGGTATAGATATATAGACAATATAGAGATATAAGAAATGGCGGGGGCTAGCGGAAATGCACTTTGCCTCATAGGAGCATATGCTCCCATTATGTGAATCCATATTTCAAAGTGTCAAAAAATTCTAAACTAAAATTTTACATGTATATCTAGACATTTTATGTTGGTACACAAGTTTTCTCACAAAAAAATTATGTGGCTCCTATAAAAAAGACAAATTTTGATGTTGTAACACGACTACGTACAGTATATTTTTTGCCTTTTTTACACGCCACACAAAATGTCGTTTTTCCACGAAAACTTGTGAACGAACATATGATGTCACAATGTATACCAAAAAAAATTAACATTTATATAAATTTTTTTAATCATTTTCTATAATTGGTGCATATGCACGCGTGTGCCAAAACGCCACCTCCGCAGGCTAGGAGTTTCTAAACTTCTTATGGCACATCAAATAAAATGTTGTTCAAACAATAATAATAATGTGCTTATGATTGTTACTCCCTTCCACCATGAATAAAGTCCACATCGGTTTCGTGTCAAACTTTGACTCGAGATTTAGGTACCCACATGATAGTGCTAGTATCATAGCTAGTATCATACACATTGGTCCCACAAAAATGTTGATCTGGCAGCTAATTAAGTAGGAGAGAGGAGATTAGTGTAACATAGGTAGATACTGTATCATAGCGCAAACAACGAGAAAACTTAATGCTAAACAAATCTTGTACACAAATTTGCATTGAGATTCTAAAAAATAATAAATGTAGCATTACTATGATACTACTCCATGATACTACCCACTATAGAAATAGTATGACCAGCCTAATTTTATGACATCCGCAAAATATACCATTGGAAAGTTCATCGAAACAAGCATCCGATGATATAGTTTTGAATGACATGCAACTCATAATTGGCGGGCCCAAGTATTAGTCTAAGTTTGCCTCTGAAAACAAATTGGCATTGTACTCTAGGACAAAGGGAGACTACTCGCAATGGCAATATCATAAGTAGTATCATGCACTACATGCATGCAAAATGTTGATGTGTCATATCAGTTAATGATGAAAGAGACGATAGTGGTATCATAGGTAGATATCGTATCATATCATGTAGAACTAGAAAAATTACTGCCAAACAAATCTTGTACACACTTTTGTATTGAGATTCTACAAATCCCTAAATACATGTAACATATTATACTACTACATGATGATAATATGGACTGTGAAAATAATATTGTACATTAGTATCATATGTATGATACTATTATATGATACTCCCCATTGTGACTAGTCTAATAATAACAATAGTACTCAAATTTGTCTTGTCCCTCGGGTGTTTAGAAGTATATGTTCGGTCCCTCACGTATTTAAGAATTATGTTTGGCTCCTCAACTCTAATGTGGTCAAAATTGAGCACTTGAACACTTAGTTAGGTCTAGCAATGATAAAAACTTGATTGGTCTGTTTATTATTTGTTATGTGGCACGGCGGCAAAGCATTTTGCTAAATCTCAAGCACACATAGTTGGGGTCCATTAGAGGGACTAATTAAATCAAAGTACAATGGATTATGAAAGCAGGTTTTATCATTGATTAGCTTTGCAACGGCCTATCAACTGTAAGTGTTGCATGTGTTCTAAAGAACTATGTTCATCGTCACAGATCAAGAGGAGTACGCAGTGGAGGACGCACAAAACAACCGTAGGCCAGGTGGGCACACCTTACTAATTTTCTTTTTTCCACTTTATATGTGATAATTTTTTACATAATTAATTAACTAAAACATTTTAAAATAGGGTGGGCCATTCAACCCAAACACCATGTTGCGTACGTCGCTGAGGGTAAGGGGTAGTCTAAGGGGGCAATGTAAGACCTAATTAAGTGTTTGAGGTTAGTTATGGACCGCTGTTATACCTAATTGTGTTTGAGGTTAGTTAGGGACCTTATTATACATAATTAAGTGTTAGAGGTGAGTTCAAATAATAATATATAGTTGGGGTCTAAAGTTCACCAACGTATGCAACACACGAGCTGCCAAATGTGTACTTAATTAACCCTATTAGGAAAACACAAGATTATCTCATTCAACAAAATATTAGGAAAGTGTATCACAATTGTATTTATCCCTTATCTCTCTCATGTTAACCGAGACAAGAGTTCGTTCTAGGTCAGCTCTACGACAATTAGCGTCGCAAGGGTGGTAACATAGGTGTGCAGCTATAAAGTTTTTTCCCAAGTTATCGACTTCCTCAATCCACACTTAATATTTGTGCATGCGGGCCTAAGTATATGGTACTACTTAGTTCTATTCCTAGTATATATGTTGGGTGACTTAGAAAAATCATACTGTGACATGATTCCTTCGAAAATCCTTTAGGGCTTCTTTGATTCATATTAGGTTGGTATAAGATAATAGGATTTAGATCTTATAGGAATATTTCCTACACTAGTAGTTTGATTCATATGAACATATCCAATAGGAAATAATCCTATAGGAATCATCAAGTAGTGCAAATCCTAGTATAGGATTAAATATTTGGTCCTACCTCATGGAAAAATTCATTTGGCGCAATCAAACGCAACTCATCTTATTATAGGATTTAACTACACATGTCATCCCAAATCCCAATCCTACATTCCTACTCCTATGATTTCCCTATCCTGTGAATGAAAGGAGCCCTTAAAATCAAACTATCCCGCACCTCGTCGATTCGTATAAAACCGACTCTAGCCAACAACTCTTCGCCCGACCTTTCTTCTTCACCATCAGGCCACCACACACTGTCATTTTCCATTGCAACGCATTTAGGGTGTGTTCGGTTCCAGAACCAAGTGGAATGGAATGGAACCGTTCCGCACCTAGAGCCCATTCTTGTGTTCGGTTGTGGAATGGAACGGAACCGAGTGGTTCCTCGAAAGGGAATATTCTCCCCATATGCAGAATGCACCCATTCCACCGAATCGGTGGAATGTGGTGGAACGGCTGTTACTTAGCCGCTATTAATTACAAAGCACTTCACTAATCCAACCAAAAAAATTATTAGTTGTTGTTAATTATGATTTTGAGATTAAAAAGGCCACTATTAATTACGATATTTAGACAAAAGATTAAACTTTAACTTCATTCCGTTCTACTCTCCAAATTCCCCGACCATACAAAAAATAACATTAATTACGATTTTAAGATTAAAAAGGCCATTAGGCGTTGTTAATTACGATTTTAAGATTTAAAAGGCTATTTGCCATTGTTAATTACGATTCTTAGACAAAAGTTTAGTTTAACCACATTCCGTTCTGCTCTCCAATTCCTCCAACCGAACAAAAAACAGTACCATTCTCACACCTCCTTTTTGTCCAAACCGAACGCGGGGATGGAACCATTCCATTCCTCTGGAAAGGAACCATTCCTTACTAAAATCTTCTTGTGCCACCTCCCAGTTTAAAGGCCTACTCGCATAACCCTACAGGTACAGCTCTGCACTCGCGTGGGCAACCGAACACACCTACATCATCAATGCCCCGCGTACTTATCCGCACCGCCTACAGCTCTGCACTCCTATGACCTATCCATGGCTGGGCAGTCAAAAAAAAAGCTGCGTCACCTGGGAAATCAACAAGCCGCGCAAGCAAGTCGCAAGCATCATAAATTCCGAATCAATGCCTAGCTACAGTCTACCTGGCCTCCTCCCAACTCATTGTCCTTGAGGCCTTAACAAAGCCTTCTAAAAGGGTTTTATCAAAATATTCCATATGGATTAGTAAAAAAAACGCACCTGCTAAAGATTCATATATGCCCATTTGAATCTTGGTCAAATCCTAGGTTTGACCATGATTTAAACAAGTTTAAAACATGAATATGAAAATTAAGCATGTATCCTTCGTAGTCACTCCAAAATAAAGCTCTTGAGAGGGTTTTTGAAATTTCCATGTTTGAAACCAAAAAACCACGTACTTCTCTTCATGCATGCTTGACTTCATAAGACAGAGTTGAGGGCTAGGGTAGCTAGATACATGATGTTTCTGGTTTGAATATGTCTAGACCTTGTTTATCAACTTAATTGAATGCTTACTATATGACATAAGAAGACTACGTGCCTTGGTTTTTCATTTATTTTCATTTATTTTGAATTTTTATGCCCATTTGAATCTTGGTCAAATCCTAGGTTTGACCATGATTTAAACTAGTTTAAAACATAAATATGAAAAATTAAGTATCTATCCTTCTTAGCCACTCCAAAATGAAGCTCTTGGGAGGGTTTTTGAAATTTCCATGATTGAAACCAAAAACCACTTCTCTTCATGCTTGACTTCATAAGTCAGGGTTTAGGGATATATATATATATAGGGGGTACATGCATGATTTTTCTGGTTGGAATATGTCTAGAACTTGTTTTTCAACTTGAGCTTATCTAGAGCTTGTTTTTAAATTTTTTATACCCATTTGATTCTTCATCAAATCCTAGGTTTGTTGACCTAGATTTGAACAAGTTTAAAACATGAATATGAAAAGGTAAGCATGTATGCTTCTTAATTAGTCACTCCAAAATGAAGCTCTTGGGAGGGTTTTTGAAATTTCCATGATTTAAACCAAAAACCACTTCTCTTCGTGCTTGACTTCATAAGTTAGGGTTTAGGGATATATAGGGGTAGATACATCATGATTTTTCTGGTTTGAATATGTCTAGAGCTTGTTTATCAACTTAATTGAATGCTTACTATATGACATAAGAAGACTATGTGCCTTGATATTTCATTTTTTTTAATTATGCCCTTTTGAATATTGGTCAAAACCTAGGTTTGACAAAGATTTAAAAAAGATTAAAACATGAAAATGAAAAAGTAAGCCTTGATCCTTCTTATTAACTCCAAAATGAAGGTTTTTGGGAGGGTTTTTGAAATATCCATGTTTGAAACCCAAAACCACTTCTCTTCGTGCAGAGTTTAGGGTTAGGGGTAGCTAGACACCTGAATTTTCTGGTTTGATATGTCTAGACCTTGTTTATCAACTTAATTGAATGCTTACTATATGACATAAGAAGACTATGTGCCTTGATTTTACATTTTTTTAAAAATTATGCCCATTTGAATCTTGGTCAAATCCTAGGTTTGACCATGATTTAAACAAGTTTGTTTATCAACTTGAATGCTTGCTATATGACATCAGAAGACTATGTGTTTGGTTTTTGTTTTTTGAATTTGTTATGCCCATTTGAATCTTAGCTAGTCAAATCCTAGGTTTGAATATATATGTCTAGACCTTGTATATCAACTTGAATGCTTACTATACATATGACATAAGAATGTTATGTGCTTTGGTTTTTCATTCTTTTCATTTTTTTCTGAATTTTTAGGGCCATTTGAATCTTGGTCAAATCCTTGGTTTGACCAAGATTTAAACAAATTTAAAACATGAAAATGAAAAGGGAAGTCTGTATCCTTCTTAGTCACTCTAAAATGAAGCTTTTGGGATGTTCTTTAAATTTCAATGTTTGAAACCCAAAACGACTTCCCTTCATGCTAGACTTCATAAGATCGATAGGGGTAGATACATGATTTGTCTGGTTTGGATATATCTAGACCTTGTTTATCAACTTGATTGCTTACGATATGACATAAGAAGACTATGTGATTTGGTTTTTCATTTTTCTGATTTTTTTGAATTTTGTGCCCACCCATTTGTATCTTCGTCAAATCCTAGGTTTGACCAAGATAATTTAAACAAGTTTAAAACATGAAAATGTAAAGGGAAGCATGTATCCTTCTTAGTCACTCTAAAATGAAGCTTTTGGGAGGTTTTTGAAATTTCGATGTTTGAAACCCAAAACCACTTCTCTTCACACGCTTGACTTCATAAGACAGAGTTTAGGGGTTAGGGGTATAGATACATGATTTGTCTGGTTTGAATATGTCTAGACCTTGTTTATCAACTTGAATGCTTACTATATGACATAAGAAGACTATGTGATTTGGTTTTTCATTTTTCTGTTTTTTAATTATTTTTCTGCCCATTTGAATCTTGGTCAAATCCTAGGTTTGAACAAGATTTAGACAAGTTTAACACGTGAAATTAAACGAATAAGTAAGCATTGATCCTTCTTAGTCACTCCAAAATGTACCAATTGATAGTGTTAACTTTGCTTCATGGAAAAAATAATGTCATGTAAATGAGTTAACTTGGATTTCCTACCCTTGAATCCATAGGAAACTTTGTTCTAATGCACTATTATAATCAACCGAGTTTTTACACCAACAGGTCTGTCACTTACGTGTGGTGCCCACGCGTGAGGTCCCACACTTGAGTGAGCACAAGTCACGTGCAATAGGTACGCCAACTCCCAGCCATCTTCTTTGTCAAGAGAAGACGCATCAGGATGCGTATTGGAAGTCTGTGGGTCCTTCTGGATCCTTCGGTTGTCCCTCTCACACAAAAAAAAACAAATCTCTCTCATTCTCGGCCTCGCTCGACTCGCTCGCTCGCTCGCTCGCACCTCCTGCGCACTGACAAACCCTGCACAACAGTCAACATCATCATCATCACCCGAAAAAGGGAAGACACCATAATGCTCTGCCTTTTTTCTCTCCTTCCGAGTGATCCCTCTTCCTCCGAGTTTCACTCGACGGCAAACGCACATCTGCAGCATAGTAATAATAAAAAGGTAGAAAAATCGATATACGAATCTATAATTAAATAGGTTAAACTAGGGTTTTGCCCTGTACTACAGATCAAGGTTCAAAAAAATCCAACTACGGGGTTCGAACAACACGATTCTAATCCAAGAACTTTTTCGACCTCATCCAAGTGGCCTCAAACTATAGGGTTAGCATCTAGTGCAGTATGTGTGAAAATGTATGCACTATGTGTGCTATAACTTGTATGTCTTTCAAATTTGAACCAACTTTGAATAAGTTTGAAATATTTGAAATGGGGCTTTTGGCTTAAACGTTTGAAACTCAAAACGATTCTCTTCATGCTAGACTTCATAAGACCGAGTTTAGGGTTAGGGGTAGATACATGATTTGTCTGGTTTGAATATGTCTAAACCTTGTTTATCAACTTTAATGCTAACTTCTCAGTCACTCTAAAATGAAGTTTTTGGAGGTTTTTGAAATTTCCATCTTTGAAACCCAAAACCACTTCTCTTCATGCTTGACTTCATAAGAAAAAGTTTAGGGTTAGGGGGTATAGATACATGATTTGTATGGTTTGAATATGTCCAAACCTTGTTTATCAACTTGAATATGCTTACTATATGACATAAGAAGACTATGTACTTTGGTTTTTAAATTTTCTGACTTTTTTAATTTTCTGCGCATTTGAATCATATCTTGGTCAAATCCTAGGTTTCACCAAGATTTAGACAAGTTTAACACGTGAAAACGAGTAAGTAAGCATGGATCCTTCTTAGTCACTCTAAAATGAAGCTTCTGGGATGTTCTTGAAATTTCCATGTTTGAAACCCAAAACCACTTCTCTTCATGATTGACTTCCATAAGATCGACAGATCAGTTTAGGGTTAGGGGTAGATATATACATGATTTTTTGGTTTGAATATGTCTAGACCTTGTTTATCAACTTGAATGCTTACTATACATATGACATAAGAATGCTATGTGTGCTTTGGTTTTTCATTCTCTTTTTGATTTTTTTCTAAATTTTTAGGCCCATTTGAATCTTGGTCAAATCCTTGGTTTGACCAAGATTTAAACAAGTTTAAAACATGAAAATGAAAAGGGAAGTCAGTATCCTTCGTAGTCACTCTAAAATGGAGAAGCTTTTGGGATGTTCTTGTAATTTCTATGTTTGAAACCGAAACGAGTTCCCTTCACATGCTAGTAGACTAGCTTCATAAGATCGACAGCCGGGGGTAGATACATGATTTGTCTGGTTTGGATATATCTAGACCTTGTTTATCAACTTTAATGCTTACTATATGACATATATAAGAAAACTATTGCTTTGGTTTTTCCTTTTTCTGTTTTTTATTTATTTTGATGCCCATTTGAATCATGTCGAATCCTAGGTTTGACCAAGATAATTTAAACAAGTTTAAAACATGAAAATGAAAAGGGAAGCATGTATCCTTCTTAGTCACTCTAAAATGAAGCTTTTGGGAGGTTTTTGAAATTTCGATGTTTGAAACCCAAAACCACTTCTCTTCACATGCTTGACTTCATAAGACAGAGTTTAGGGGGTTAGGGGTATAGATACATGATTTGTCTGGTTGAATATGTCTAGACCTTGTTTATCAACTTTAATGCTTACTATATGACATAAGAAAACTATTGCTTTGGTTTTTCTTTTTCTGATTTTTTTGAATTTTGATGCCCATTTGAATCTTGTCAAATTCTAGGTTTGACCAAGATTTAAACAAGTTTAAAACATGAAAATGAAAAGGGAAGCATGCAACCTTCTCAGTCACTCTAAAATGAAGTTTTTGGGAGGTTTTTGATATTTCCATGTTTGAAACCCGAAACCACTTCTCTTCATGCTTGACTTCATAAGACAGAGTTTAGGGTTAGGGGTAGATACATGATTTGTGTATGGGTTGAATATGTCCAAACCTTGTTTATCAACTTGAATATGCTTATGTGCTTTGGTTTTTTATTTTTCTGATTTTTTTAATTTTATGCCCATAAATCTTGGTCAAATCCTAGGTTTGACCAGGATTTAAACAAGTTTAAAACATGAAATGAAAAGATAAGCCTGGATCCTTCTTAGTCACTCTAAAATGAAGCTTTTGGGAGGTTCTTGAAATTTCCATATTTGAAACCCAAAACCACTTCTCTACATGATTGACTTCATAAGACATAGTTTAATTAGAGTTTTAGGGGTAGATATATACATGATTTTTCTGGTTTGAATATATATGTCTAGACCTTGTTTATCAACTTGAATGCATGCTTACTATACATATGACATAAGAATGCTATATATGTGCTTTGGTTTTTCATTCTTTTGATTTTTTTCTGAATTTTTAGGGCCATTTGAATCTTGCATGGTTAAACTTGGGTTTTGCCCAGTTCTAAAGATCAAGGGTTCAAAAAAATCCAACTACGGGTTCGAACAACACGATTCTAATCCAAGAATTTTTTCGACCTCATCCAAATGGCCTCAAACTATAGGGTTAGCATCTAGTGCAGTATGTGTGAAAATGTATGCACTATGTGTGCTATAACTTGTATGTCTTTCAAATTAAGTTGATAAACAAGGTCTAGACATATTCAAACCAGAATATTATACTGCATTAGTACAAAAAGTTTCCTATGGATTCATCAAGGGTAGTAAAGCCAAGTTAACTCATTGTCATGACTAAGAAGGATCCATGCTTACTTTTTCATTTTCATGTTTTAAACTTGTTTAAATCTTGGTCAAACCTAGGATTTGACCAAGATTCAAATGGTCATAAAAAATCAAACAAAATCAAGAAAATCAAAAACCAAACCACATAGTCTTCTTATGTAATATACTAAGCATTCAAGTTGATCAACGAAGTCTAGACATATTCAAACCAGAAAAATCATGTATCTACCCCCTAACCCTAAACGTTGTCTTATGAAGTCAAGCATGAAGAGAAGAAGTGGTTTTGGGTTTCAAACATGGAAATTTCAAAAACCCACCCAAAAGCTTCATTTTGGAGTGACTAAGAAGGATCCAAGCTTACTTTTTCATTTTCATGTTTCAAACTTGTTTAAATCTTTGTCAAACCTAGGATTTGACCAAGATTCAAATGGGCATAAAAATTCAAAAAGAAATCAAAAAATGAAACACCAAAGCACATAAACTTCTTATGTCATATAGTAATTAAGCATTCATGTTGATCAACAAAGTCTATATATATTTAAACAATAAAAATCATGTATATATACCCCCAAACCCAAAACCACTTCTCTTCACATGCTTGACTTCATAAGACAGAGTTTAGGGTTAGGGGTATAGATACATGATTTGTCTGGTTTGAATATGTCTAGACCTTGTTTATCAACTTGAATGCTTACTATGTGATTTGGTTTTTCATTTTTCTGTTTTTTAATTATTTTTCTGCCCATTTGAATCTTGGTCAAATCCTAGGTTTGAACAAGATTTAGACAAGTTTAACACGTGAAATTAAACGAATAAGTAAGCATTGATCCTTCTTAGTCACTCCAAAATGTACCAATTGATAGTGTTAACTTTGCTTCATGGAAAAAATAATGTCATGTAAATGAGTTAACTTGGATTTCCTACCCTTGAATCCATAGGAAACTTTGTTCTAATGCACTATAATAATCAACCGAGTTTTTACACCAACAGGTCTGTCACTTACGTGTGGTGCCCACGCGTGAGGTCCCACACTTGAGTGAGCACAAGTCACGTGCAATAGGTACGCCAACTCCCAGCCATCTTCTTTGTCAAGAGAAGACGCATCAGGATGCGTATTGGAAGTCTGTGGGTCCTTCTGGATCCTTCGGTTGTCCCTCTCACAAAAAAAAAACAAATCTCTCTCATTCTCGGCCTCGCTCGACTCGCTCGCTCGCTCGCTCGCACCTCCTGCGCACTGACAAACCCTGCACAACAGTCAACATCACCAGAAAAAGAATATACACCATCAATAAGAGGGGCCCCGTGACTGCTCTCCCTTCTTCTCCTTCCGAGTGATTCCTCTTCCTCCGAGTTTCACTCGACGGCAAACACACATGTGCTGCATAGTAATAATAAAAAAGTAAAAGAATCGACTACGAATCTATTATTAAATAGGTTATAAACTAGGGTTTTCCCCAGTACTACAGATCAAGTTGAAAAAAAAATCCAACTACGGGGTTTGATTTTGGCCTACAAATAAAAAATTAAATAAGTTGAACTAGTATTCCTCTAAAAAATCATTTTGGTTTGCATTGTTTGATAATTTTCATAGCTAGAGTGCATCACAATTTTTTGATTTCATGCTTTGCTTTGCCAATTTTGATTTTTTCTAACCACCTTCTCTTTGATTTCAAATTTAGGTCAAACTATCGGTGCCTACTATGTGTTCTACTTGAATTGGATGCAGCATGCGCACATGATATGTTTTGCCATTGTTTTGGGCTTCCACACATCTTGGGGCATCCAAGTATTTAAGTTACCTTGTTTTTTAATTGTAATTCATGTACCCTTTCCTCCCAATTAAATTTTGGTTTTACATTTTTAATTTTTTTAAATTTTTATGCCCATTCTGATGTCATATAGTTAGCATTTAAGTTGATAAACAAGGTCTGGACATATTCAAACCAAAAAATCATGTATCTACCCCCTAACGCTAAACTCTGTCATATGACGTCAACCATATGAAGAGAAGTGGTTTTGGGTTTCAAACATGGAAATTTCCATGCTTGAAACCAAAAACCACTTCTCTTCATGCATGCTTGACTTCATAAGACAGAGTTTAGGGTTAGGTGGTAGATACATGATTTTCCTGGTTTGAATATGTTTAGACCTTGTTTATCAAATTAATTGAATGCTTACTATATAACATAAGAGAAGACCTTGTTTTTTTTGAATTTTTATACCCATTCGAATCTTTGTCAAATCCTTGGTTCCACCAAGATTTGAATAAGTTAAAAACATGAATATGAAAAAGTAAGCATGTATGCTTCTTAGTCACTTCAAAATGAAGCTCTTGGGAGGGTTTTTGAATTTCCATGTTCGAAACCAAAAACCACAATGCTTGACTTCATGAAACAAAGTTTAGGGTTATGGGTAGATACATGCATGATTTTTCTTGTTTGAATATGTCTAGAACTTGTTTATCAACTTAATTGAATGCCTACTATATAACATAAGAAGACCTTTTTGTATTTTTTAAATTTTTATACCCATTTGAATCTTGGTCAAATCCTAGGTTTCACCAAGATTTGAATAAGTTTAAAACATGAATATGAAAAAGTAAGCATGCATGTATGCTTCTTAATTAATCACTTCGAAATGAAGCTCTTGGGAGGGTTTTTGAAATTTCCATGTTTGAAACCAAAAACCACATATCTTCATGCATGCGCTTGACTTCATGAGACAGAGTTTAGTGTTAGGGGGTAGATACATGATTTCTCTCGTTTGAATATGTTTGAAACCAAAAACCACATATCTCTGGTTTGCCCGCACTTAGAAATGATATTTGCATCACTTATCATATGTTTGCCCATTTGAATCTTGTCAAATCCTAGATTTGACCAAGATAATTTAAACAAGTTTAAAACATGAAAATGAAAAGGCAAGCTTGTATCCTTCTTAGTCACTCTAAAATGAAGTTTGGGGAGGTTTTTGAAATTTCCATGCTTGAAACCAAAAAACCACTTCTCTTCATGCTTGACTTCATAAAGACAGAGTTTTTGGGGATATATAGGGGTAGATACATGATTTTTCTGGTTTGATATGTCTAGACCTTGTTTATCAACTTAATTGAATGCTTACTATATGACATAAGAAGACTATGTGCCTTGATTTTACATTTTTTAAATTATGCCCATTTGAATCTTGGTCAAATCCTAGGTTTGACCATGATTTAAACAAGTTTAAAACATGAATATGAAAATTAAGCATGTATCCTTCGTAGTCACTCCAAAATGAAGCTCTTGAGAGGGTTTTTGAAATTTCCATGTTTGAAACCAAAAAACCACGTACTTCTCTTCATGCATGCTTGACTTCATAAGACAGAGTTTAGGGCTAGGGTAGCTAGATACATGATGTTTCTGGTTTGAATATGTCTAGACCTTGTTTATCAACTTAATTGAATGCTTACTATATGACATAAGAAGACTACGTGCCTTGGTTTTTCATTTATTTTCATTTATTTTGAATTTTTATGCCCATTTGAATCTTGGTCAAATCCTAGGTTTGACCATGATTTAAACTAGTTTAAAACATAAATATGAAAAATTAAGTATCTATCCTTCTTAGCCACTCCAAAATGAAGCTCTTGGGAGGGTTTTTGAAATTTCCATGATTGAAACCAAAAACCACTTCTCTTCATGCTTGACTTCATAAGTCAGGGTTTAGGGATATATATATATATATAGGGGGTACATGCATGATTTTTCTGGTTGGAATATGTCTAGAACTTGTTTTTCAACTTGAGCTTATCTAGAGCTTGTTTTTAAATTTTTTATACCCATTTGATTCTTCATCAAATCCTAGGTTTGTTGACCTAGATTTGAACAAGTTTAAAACATGAATATGAAAAGGTAAGCATGTATGCTTCTTAATTAGTCACTCCAAAATGAAGCTCTTTTGGGAGGGTTTTTGAAATTTCCATGATTTAAACCAAAAACCACTTCTCTTCGTGCTTGACTTCATAAGTTAGGGTTTAGGGATATATAGGGGGTAGATACATCATGATTTTTCTGGTTTGAATATGTCTAGAGCTTGTTTATCAACTTAATTGAATGCTTACTATATGACATAAGAAGACTATGTGCCTTGATATTTCATTTTTTTTAATTATGCCCTTTTGAATATTGGTCAAAACCTAGGTTTGACAAAGATTTAAAAAAGATTAAAACATGAAAATGAAAAAGTAAGCCTTGATCCTTCTTATTAACTCCAAAATGAAGGTTTTTGGGAGGGTTTTTGAAATATCCATGTTTGAAACCCAAAACCACTTCTCTTCGTGCAGAGTTTAGGGTTAGGGGTAGCTAGCTAGACACCTGAATTTTCTGGTTTGATATGTCTAGACCTTGTTTATCAACTTAATTGAATGCTTACTATATGACATAAGAAGACTATGTGCCTTGATTTTACATTTTTTTAAAAATTATGCCCATTTGAATCTTGGTCAAATCCTAGGTTTGACCATGATTTAAACAAGTTTGTTTATCAACTTGAATGCTTGCTATATGACATCGTAAGACTATGTGTTTGGTTTTTGTTTTTTGAATTTGTTATGCCCATTTGAATCTTAGCTAGTCAAATCCTAGGTTTGAATATATATGTCTAGACCTTGTATATCAACTTGAATGCTTACTATACATATGACATAAGAATGTTATGTGCTTTGGTTTTTCATTCTTTTCATTTTTTTCTGAATTTTTAGGGCCATTTGAATCTTGGTCAAATCCTTGGTTTGACCAAGATTTAAACAAATTTAAAACATGAAAATGAAAAGGGAAGTCTGTATCCTTCTTAGTCACTCTAAAATGAAGCTTTTGGGATGTTCTTTAAATTTCAATGTTTGAAACCCAAAACGACTTCCCTTCATGCTAGACTTCATAAGATCGACAGGGGAAGATAAATGATTATTCTTGGTTGGATATATCTATACCTTGTTTATCAACTTGATTGCTTACGATATGACATAAGAAGACTATGTGATTTGGTTTTTCATTTTTCTGATTTTTTTGAATTTTGTGCCCACCCATTTGTATCTTCACAAATCCTAGGTTTGACCAAGATAATTTAAACAAGTTTAAAACATGAAAATGTAAAGGGAAGCATGTATCCTTCTTAGTCACTCTAAAATGAAGCTTTTGGGAGGTTTTTGAAATTTCGATGTTTGAAACCCAAAACCACTTCTCTTCACACGCTTGACTTCATAAGACAGAGTTTAGGGGTTAGGGGTATAGATACATGATTTGTCCTGGTTTGAATATGTCTAGACCTTGTTTATCAACTTGAATGCTTACTATATGACATAAGAAGACTATGTGATTTGGTTTTTCATTTTTCTGTTTTTTAATTATTTTTCTGCCCATTTGAATCTTGGTCAAATCCTAGGTTTGAACAAGATTTAGACAAGTTTAACACGTGAAATTAAACGAATAAGTAAGCATTGATCCTTCTTAGTCACTCCAAAATGTACCAATTGATAGTGTTAACTTTGCTTCATGGAAAAAATAATGTCATGTAAATGAGTTAACTTGGATTTCCTACCCTTGAATCCATAGGAAACTTTGTTCTAATGCACTATTATAATCAACCGAGTTTTTACACCAACAGGTCTGTCACTTACGTGTGGTGCCCACGCGTGAGGTCCCACACTTGAGTGAGCACAAGTCACGTGCAATAGGTACGCCAACTCCCAGCCATCTTCTTTGTCAAGAGAAGACGCATCAGATGCGTATTGGAAGTCTCTGTGGGTCCTTCTGGATCCTTCGGTTGTCCCTCTCACACAAAAACAAATCTCTCTCATTCTCGGCCTCGCTCGACTCGCTCGCTCGCTCGCTCGTCGCACCTCCTGCGCACCGACAAACCCCCGCACAACACCAACATCATCATCATCACCCGAAAAAGGGAAGACACCATAATGCTCGCTTTTTTCTCTCCTTCCGAGTGATCCCTCTTCCTCCGAGTTTCACTCGACGGCAAACGCACATCTGCAGCATAGTAATAATAAAAAGGTAGAAAAATCGATATACGAATCTATAATTAAATAGGTTAAACTAGGGTTTTGCCCTGTACTACAGATCAAGGTTCAAAAAATCCAACTACGGGTTCGAACAACACGATTCTAATCCAAGAACTTTTTCGACCTCATCCAAGTGGCCTCAAACTATAGGGTTAGCATCTAGTGCAGTATGTGTGAAAATGTATGCACTATGTGTGCTATAACTTGTATGTCTTTCAAATTTGAACCAACTTTGAATAAGTTTGAAATATTTGAAATGGGGCTTTTGGCTTAAACGTTTGAAACTCAAAACGATTCTCTTCATGCTAGACTTCATAAGACCGAGTTTAGGGTTAGGGTAGATACATGATTTGTCTGGTTTGAATATGTCTAAACCTTGTTTATCAACTTTAATGCTAACTTCTCACCACTCTAAAATGAAGTTTTTGGAGGTTTTTGAAATTTCCATCTTTGAAACCCAAAACCACTTCTCTTCATGCTTGACTTCATAAGAAAAAGTTTAGGGTTAGGGGTATAGATACATGATTTGTATGGTTTGAATATGTCCAAACCTTGTTTATCAACTTGAATATGCTTACTATATGACATAAGAAGACTATGTACTTTGGTTTTTAAATTTTCTGACTTTTTAATTTTCTCACATTTGAATCATATCTTGGTCAAATCCTAGGTTTCACCAAGATTTAGACAAGTTTAACACGTGAAAACGAGTAAGTAAGCATGGATCCTTCTTAGTCACTCTAAAATGAAGCTTCTGGGATGTTCTTGAAATTTCCATGTTTGAAACCCAAAACCACTTCTCTTCATGATTGACTTCCATAAGATCGACAGATCGCTTAGGGTTAGGGGTAGATATATACTTGATTTGTTGGTGTGAATCTGTCTAGTCCTTGTTTATCAACTTGAATGCTTACTATACATATGACATAAGAATGCTATGTGTGCTTTGGTTTTTCATTCTCTTTTGATTTTTTTCTAAATTTTTAGGCCCATTTGAATCTTGGTCAAATCCTTGGTTTGACCAAGATTTAAACAAGTTTAAAACATGAAAATGAAAAGGGAAGTCAGTATCCTTCGTAGTCACTCTAAAATGGAGAAGCTTTTGGGATGTTCTTGTAATTTCTATGTTTGAAACCGAAACGAGTTCCCTTCACATGCTAGTAGACTAGCTTCATAAGATCGACAAAGCCGGGGGTAGATACATGATTTGTCTGGTTTGGATATATCTAGACCTTGTTTATCAACTTTAATGCTTACTATATGACATATATAAGAAAACTATTGCTTTGGTTTTTCCTTTTTCTGTTTTTTATTTATTTTGATGCCCATTTGAATCATGTCGAATCCTAGGTTTGACCAAGATAATTTAAACAAGTTTAAAACATGAAAATGAAAAGGGAAGCATGTATCCTTCTTAGTCACTCTAAAATGAAGCTTTTGGGAGGTTTTTGAAATTTCGATGTTTGAAACCCAAAACCACTTCTCTTCACATGCTTGACTTCATAAGACAGAGTTTAGGGGGTTAGGGGTATAGATACATGATTTGTCTGGTTGAATATGTCTAGACCTTGTTTATCAACTTTAATGCTTACTATATGACATAAGAAAACTATTGCTTTGGTTTTTCTTTTTCTGATTTTTTTGAATTTTGATGCCCATTTGAATCTTGTCAAATTCTAGGTTTGACCAAGATTTAAACAAGTTTAAAACATGAAAATGAAAAGGGAAGCATGCAACCTTCTCAGTCACTCTAAAATGAAGTTTTTGGGAGGTTTTTGATATTTCCATGTTTGAAACCCGAAACCACTTCTCTTCATGCTTGACTTCATAAGACAGAGTTTAGGGTTAGGGGTAGATACATGATTTGTGTATGGGTTGAATATGTCCAAACCTTGTTTATCAACTTGAATATGCTTATGTGCTTTGGTTTTTTATTTTTCTGATTTTTTTAATTTTATGCCCATAAATCTTGGTCAAATCCTAGGTTTGACCAGGATTTAAACAAGTTTAAAACATGAAATGAAAAGATAAGCCTGGATCCTTCTTAGTCACTCTAAAATGAAGCTTTTGGGAGGTACTTGAAATTTCCATATTTGAAACCCAAAACCACTTCTCTACATGATTGACTTCATAAGACATAGTTTAATTAGAGTTTTAGGGGTAGATATATACATGATTTTTCTGGTTTGAATATATATGTCTAGACCTTGTTTATCAACTTGAATGCATGCTTACTATACATATGACATAAGAATGCTATATATGTGCTTTGGTTTTTCATTCTTTTGATTTTTTTCTGAATTTTTAGGGCCATTTGAATCTTGCATGGTTAAACTTGGGTTTTGCCCAGTTCTAAAGATCAAGGGTTCAAAAATCCAACTACGGGTTCGAACAACACGATTCTAATCCAAGAATTTTTTCGACCTCATCCAAATGGCCTCAAACTATAGGGTTAGCATCTAGTGCAGTATGTGTGAAAATGTATGCACTATGTGTGCTATAACTTGTATGTCTTTCAAATTAAGTTGATAAACAAGGTCTAGACATATTCAAACCAGAATATTATACTGCATTAGTACAAGAAGTTTCCTATGGATTCATCAAGGGTAGTAAAGCCAAGTTAACTCATTGTCATGACTAAGAAGGATCCATGCTTACTTTTTCATTTTCATGTTTTAAACTTGTTTAAATCTTGGTCAAACCTAGGATTTGACCAAGATTCAAATGGTCATAAAAAATCAAACAAAATCAAGAAAATCAAAAACCAAACCACATAGTCTTCTTATGTAATATACTAAGCATTCAAGTTGATCAACGAAGTCTAGACATATTCAAACCAGAAAAATCATGTATCTACCCCCTAACCCTAAACGTTGTCTTATGAAGTCAAGCATGAAGAGAAGAAGTGGTTTTGGGTTTCAAACATGGAAATTTCAAAAACCCACCCAAAAGCTTCATTTTGGAGTGACTAAGAAGGATCCAAGCTTACTTTTTCATTTTCATGTTTCAAACTTGTTTAAATCTTTGTCAAACCTAGGATTTGACCAAGATTCAAATGGGCATAAAAATTCAAAAAAGAAATCAAAAAATGAAACACCAAAGCACATAAACTTCTTATGTCATATAGTAATTAAGCATTCATGTTGATCAACAAAGTCTATATATATTTAAACAATAAAAATCATGTATATATACCCCCAAACCCAAAACCACTTCTCTTCACATGCTTGACTTCATAAGACAGAGTTTAGGGGTTAGGGTATAGATACATGATTTGTCTGGTTTGAATATGTCTAGACCTTGTTTATCAACTTGAATGCTTACTATGTGATTTGGTTTTTCATTTTTCTGTTTTTTAATTATTTTTCTGCCCATTTGAATCTTGGTCAAATCCTAGGTTTGAACAAGATTTAGACAAGTTTAACACGTGAAATTAAACGAATAAGTAAGCATTGATCCTTCTTAGTCACTCCAAAATGTACCAATTGATAGTGTTAACTTTGCTTCATGGAAAAAATAATGTCATGTAAATGAGTTAACTTGGATTTCCTACCCTTGAATCCATAGGAAACTTTGTTCTAATGCACTATAATAATCAACCGAGTTTTTACACCAACAGGTCTGTCACTTACGTGTGGTGCCCACGCGTGAGGTCCCACACTTGAGTGAGCACAAGTCACGTGCAATAGGTACGCCAACTCCCAGCCATCTTCTTTGTCAAGAGAAGACGCATCAGATGCGTATTGGAAGTCTGTGGGTCCTTCCGATCTTTCGGTTGTCCCTCTCACACAAAAAAAACAAATCTCTCTCATTCTCGGCCTCGCCGACTCGCTCGCTCGCTCGCTCGTCGCACCTCCTGCGCACCGACAAACCCCGCACAACAGTCAACATCACCGAAAAAGAATATACACCATCAATAAGAGGGGCCCCGTGACTGCTCTCCCTTCTTCTCCTTCCGAGTGATTCCTCTTCCTCCGAGTTTCACTCGACGGGCAAACACACATGTGCTGCATAGTAATAATAAAAAAGTAAAAGAATCGACTACGAATCTATTATTAAATAGGTTATAAACTAGGGTTTTCCCAGTACTACAGATCAAGTTGAAAAAAATCCAACTACGGGGTTTGATTTTGGCCTACAAATAAAAAATTAAATAAGTTGAACTAGTATTCCTCTAAAAAATCATTTTGGTTTGCATTGTTTGATAATTTTCATAGCTAGAGTGCATCACAATTTTTTGATTTCATGCTTTGCTTTGCCAATTTTGATTTTTTCTAACCACCTTCTCTTTGATTTCAAATTTAGGTCAAACTATCGGTGCCTACTATGTGTTCTACTTGAATTGGATGCAGCATGCGCACATGATATGTTTTGCCATTGTTTTGGGCTTCCACACATCTTGGGGCATCCAAGTATTTAAGTTACCTTGTTTTTTAATTGTAATTCATGTACCCTTTCCTCCCAATTAAATTTTGGTTTTACATTTTTAATTTTTTTAAATTTTTATGCCCATTCTGATGTCATATAGTTAGCATTTAAGTTGATAAACAAGGTCTGGACATATTCAAACCAAAAAATCATGTATCTAACCCCTAACGCTAAACTCGTCATATGAAGTCAAGCATATGAAGAGAAGTGGTTTTGGGTTTCAAACATGGAAATTTCCATGCTTGAAACCAAAAACCACTTCTCTTCATGCATGCTTGACTTCATAAGACAGAGTTTAGGGTTAGGTGGTAGATACATGATTTTCCTGGTTTGAATATGTTTAGACCTTGTTTATCAAATTAATTGAATGCTTACTATATAACATAAGAGAAGACCTTGTTTTTTTTGAATTTTTATACCCATTCGAATCTTTGTCAAATCCTTGGTTCCACCAAGATTTGAATAAGTTAAAAACATGAATATGAAAAAGTAAGCATGTATGCTTCTTAGTCACTTCAAAATGAAGCTCTTGGGAGGGTTTTTGAATTTCCATGTTCGAAACCAAAAACCACAATGCTTGACTTCATGAAACAAAGTTTAGGGTTATGGGTAGATACATGCATGATTTTTCTTGTTTGAATATGTCTAGAACTTGTTTATCAACTTAATTGAATGCCTACTATATAACATAAGAAGACCTTTTTTGTATTTTTTAAATTTTTATACCCATTTGAATCTTGGTCAAATCCTAGGTTTCACCAAGATTTGAATAAGTTTAAAACATGAATATGAAAAAGTAAGCATGCATGTATGCTTCTTAATTAATCACTTCGAAATGAAGCTCTTGGGAGGGTTTTTGAAATTTCCATGTTTGAAACCAAAAACCACATATCTTCATGCATGCGCTTGACTTCATGAGACAGAGTTTAGTGTTAGGGTAGATACATGATTTCTCTCGTTTGAATATGTTTGAAACCAAAAACCACATATCTCTGGTTTGCCCGCACTTAGAAATGATATTTGCATCACTTATCATATGTTTGCCCATTTGAATCTTGTCAAATCCTAGATTTGACCAAGATAATTTAAACAAGTTTAAAACATGAAAATGAAAAGGCAAGCTTGTATCCTTCTTAGTCACTCTAAAATGAAGTTTGGGGAGGTTTTTGAAATTTCCATGCTTGAAACCAAAAAACCACTTCTCTTCATGCTTGACTTCATAAAGACAGAGTTTTTGGGGATATATAGGGGTAGATACATGATTTTTCTGGTTTGATATGTCTAGACCTTGTTTATCAACTTAATTGAATGCTTACTATATGACATAAGAAGACTATGTGCCTTGATTTTACATTTTTTTAAATTATGCCCATTTGAATCTTGGTCAAATCCTAGGTTTGACCATGATTTAAACAAGTTTAAAACATGAATATGAAAATTAAGCATGTATCCTTCGTAGTCACTCCAAAATGAAGCTCTTGAGAGGGTTTTTGAAATTTCCATGTTTGAAACCAAAAAACCACGTACTTCTCTTCATGCATGCTTGACTTCATAAGACAGAGTTTAGGGCTAGGGTAGCTAGATACATGATGTTTCTGGTTTGAATATGTCTAGACCTTGTTTATCAACTTAATTGAATGCTTACTATATGACATAAGAAGACTACGTGCCTTGGTTTTTCATTTATTTTCATTTATTTTGAATTTTTATGCCCATTTGAATCTTGGTCAAATCCTAGGTTTGACCATGATTTAAACTAGTTTAAAACATAAATATGAAAAATTAAGTATCTATCCTTCTTAGCCACTCCAAAATGAAGCTCTTGGGAGGGTTTTTGAAATTTCCATGATTGAAACCAAAAACCACTTCTCTTCATGCTTGACTTCATAAGTCAGGGTTTAGGGATATATATATATATAGGGGGTACATGCATGATTTTTCTGGTTGGAATATGTCTAGAACTTGTTTTTCAACTTGAGCTTATCTAGAGCTTGTTTTTAAATTTTTTATACCCATTTGATTCTTCATCAAATCCTAGGTTTGTTGACCTAGATTTGAACAAGTTTAAAACATGAATATGAAAAGGTAAGCATGTATGCTTCTTAATTAGTCACTCCAAAATGAAGCTCTTTTGGGAGGGTTTTTGAAATTTCCATGATTTAAACCAAAAACCACTTCTCTTCGTGCTTGACTTCATAAGTTAGGGTTTAGGGATATATAGGGGGTAGATACATCATGATTTTTCTGGTTTGAATATGTCTAGAGCTTGTTTATCAACTTAATTGAATGCTTACTATATGACATAAGAAGACTATGTGCCTTGATATTTCATTTTTTTTAATTATGCCCTTTTGAATATTGGTCAAAACCTAGGTTTGACAAAGATTTAAAAAAGATTAAAACATGAAAATGAAAAAGTAAGCCTTGATCCTTCTTATTAACTCCAAAATGAAGGTTTTTGGGAGGGTTTTTGAAATATCCATGTTTGAAACCCAAAACCACTTCTCTTCGTGCAGAGTTTAGGGTTAGGGGTAGCTAGCTAGACACCTGAATTTTCTGGTTTGATATGTCTAGACCTTGTTTATCAACTTAATTGAATGCTTACTATATGACATAAGAAGACTATGTGCCTTGATTTTACATTTTTTTAAAAATTATGCCCATTTGAATCTTGGTCAAATCCTAGGTTTGACCATGATTTAAACAAGTTTGTTTATCAACTTGAATGCTTGCTATATGACATCAGAAGACTATGTGTTTGGTTTTTGTTTTTTGAATTTGTTATGCCCATTTGAATCTTAGCTAGTCAAATCCTAGGTTTGAATATATATGTCTAGACCTTGTATATCAACTTGAATGCTTACTATACATATGACATAAGAATGTTATGTGCTTTGGTTTTTCATTCTTTTCATTTTTTTCTGAATTTTTAGGGCCATTTGAATCTTGGTCAAATCCTTGGTTTGACCAAGATTTAAACAAATTTAAAACATGAAAATGAAAAGGGAAGTCTGTATCCTTCTTAGTCACTCTAAAATGAAGCTTTTGGGATGTTCTTTAAATTTCAATGTTTGAAACCCAAAACGACTTCCCTTCATGCTAGACTTCATAAGATCGACAGGGGGTAGATACATGATTTGTCTGGTTTGGATATATCTAGACCTTGTTTATCAACTTGATTGCTTACGATATGACACAAGAAGACTATGTGATTTGGTTTTTCATTTTTCTGATTTTTTTGAATTTTGTGCCCACCCATTTGTATCTTCGTCAAATCCTAGGTTTGACCAAGATAATTTAAACAAGTTTAAAACATGAAAATGTAAAGGGAAGCATGTATCCTTCTTAGTCACTCTAAAATGAAGCTTTTGGGAGGTTTTTGAAATTTCGATGTTTGAAACCCAAAACCACTTCTCTTCACACGCTTGACTTCATAAGACAGAGTTTAGGGGTTAGGGGTATAGATACATGATTTGTCTGGTTTGAATATGTCTAGACCTTGTTTATCAACTTGAATGCTTACTATATGACATAAGAAGACTATGTGATTTGGTTTTTCATTTTTCTGTTTTTTAATTATTTTTCTGCCCATTTGAATCTTGGTCAAATCCTAGGTTTGAACAAGATTTAGACAAGTTTAACACGTGAAATTAAACGAATAAGTAAGCATTGATCCTTCTTAGTCACTCCAAAATGTACCAATTGATAGTGTTAACTTTGCTTCATGGAAAAAATAATGTCATGTAAATGAGTTAACTTGGATTTCCTACCCTTGAATCCATAGGAAACTTTGTTCTAATGCACTATTATAATCAACCGAGTTTTTACACCAACAGGTCTGTCACTTACGTGTGGTGCCCACGCGTGAGGTCCCACACTTGAGTGAGCACAAGTCACGTGCAATAGGTACGCCAACTCCCAGCCATCTTCTTTGTCAAGAGAAGACGCATCAGGATGCGTATTGGAAGTCTGTGGGTCCTTCTGGATCCTTCGGTTGTCCCTCTCACACAAAAAAAAACAAATCTCTCTCATTCTCGGCCTCGCTCGACTCGCTCGCTCGCTCGCACCTCCTGCGCACTGACAAACCCTGCACAACAGTCAACATCATCATCATCACCCCAAAAAGGGCAGACACCATAATGCTCTGCCTTTTTCTCTCCTTCCGAGTGATCCCTCTTCCTCCGAGTTTCACTCGACGGGCAAACGCACATCTGCAGCATAGTAATAATAAAAAGGTAGAAAAATCGATATACGAATCTATAATTAAATAGGTTAAACTAGGGTTTTGCCCTGTACTACAGATCAAGGTTCAAAAAAATCCAACTACGGGGTTCGAACAACACGATTCTAATCCAAGAACTTTTTCGACCTCATCCAAGTGGCCTCAAACTATAGGGTTAGCATCTAGTGCAGTATGTGTGAAAATGTATGCACTATGTGTGCTATAACTTGTATGTCTTTCAAATTTGAACCAACTTTGAATAAGTTTGAAATATTTGAAATGGGGCTTTTGGCTTAAACGTTTGAAACTCAAAACGATTCTCTTCATGCTAGACTTCATAAGACCGAGTTTAGGGTTAGGGGTAGATACATGATTTGTCTGGTTTGAATATGTCTAAACCTTGTTTATCAACTTTAATGCTAACTTCTCAGTCACTCTAAAATGAAGTTTTTGGAGGTTTTTGAAATTTCCATCTTTGAAACCCAAAACCACTTCTCTTCATGCTTGACTTCATAAGAAAAAGTTTAGGGTTAGGGGGTATAGATACATGATTTGTATGGTTTGAATATGTCCAAACCTTGTTTATCAACTTGAATATGCTTACTATATGACATAAGAAGACTATGTACTTTGGTTTTTAATTTTTCTGACTTCTTTAATTTTCTCATGCATTTGAATCATATCTTGGTCAAATCCTAGGTTTCACCAAGATTTAGACAAGTTTAACACGTGCAAACGAGTAAGTAAGCATGGATCCTTCTTAGTCACTCTAAAATGAAGCTTTTGGGATGTTCTTGAAATTTCCATGTTTGAAACCCAAAACCACTTCTCTTCATGATTGACTTCCATAAGATCGACAGATCAGTTTAGGGTTAGGGGTAGATATATACATGATTTTTTGGTTTGAATATGTCTAGACCTTGTTTATCAACTTGAATGCTTACTATACATATGACATAAGAATGCTATGTGCTTTGGTTTTTCATTCTCTTTTTGATTTTTTTCTAAATTTTTAGGCCCATTTGAATCTTGGTCAAATCCTTGGTTTGACCAAGATTTAAACAAGTTTAAAACATGTGCCTTGATTTTCCATTTTTTGTTTTTTCTGAATATTTATGCCCATTTGAATCTTGGTCAAATCCTAGGTTTGACCATGATTTAAACAAGTTTAATAAACATGAATATGAAATTTCCATGATTTATACCAAAAACCACTTCTCTTCATGCTTGACTTCATAAGTTAGGGTTTAGGGATATATAGGGGGTAGATTCATCATGATTTTTCTGGGTTGAATATGTCCATAGCTTGTTTATCAACTTAATTGAATGCTTACTATATGACATATATAAGAAGACTATGTGCCTTGATTTTTCATTTTTTAAATTAGGCCCATTTGAATCTTGGTCAAATCCTAGGTTTGAGCAAGATTTAAACAAGATTAAAACATGAAAATGAAAAATTAAGCCTTGATCCTTCTTATTCACTCCAAAATGAAGCTTTTGGGAGGGTTTTTGAGATATCCAGGTTTGAAACCCAAAACCACTTCTCTTCATGCATAGTTTAGGGTTAGGTGTAGATACATGAATTTTTGGTTTATAGTAAGCATTCAAGTTGATAAACAAGGTTTAGACATATTCAAACTAGAAAATCATGTATATACCCCTAAGGCTAAACTCTGTGATATATATGAAGTCAAGCATATAAGAGGAATGGTTTTGGGTTTCAAACATGGAAAATTCAAAAACCCTCCCAAAAGCTTCATTTTTTGAGTGAATAAGAAGGATCCAGGCTTACTTTTTCATTTTCATGTTACTGACTTGTTTAATTCTTGGTCAAACCTAGGATTTGACCAAGATTCAAATAGGCATAAAAATTCAATAAATAATTCAAAAATTGAAAAACCAAAGCACATAATTAAGCTTCTTAAGTTATAGTAAGCAGTCATGTTGATCAAGAGAGTCTATACATATTTAAACATTACAAATCATGTATATACCCCAACCCTAAACTCTGTCTAATGAAGTCAAGGACGAAGAGAAGTGGTTTTCGTTTTTTTTGAATTTTTATGCCCATTTGAATCTTGGTCAAATCCTTGCAGGTTTGACCAATATTTAAACAAGTTTAAAACATGAAAATGAAAAGTAAGTGTGGATCCTTCTTATTCACTCCAAAATGAAGCTTTTGGGAGGTTTTTTTAAATTTTCCATGTTCGAAACCCAAAATGATATCTCTCCGTGCTTTACTTCATAAGACAAAGTTTAGGGGTAGGGGTACATACATGATTTTTCTGGTTTGAATATGTCTAGACCTTGTTTATCAACTTGAATGCTTATTATGTGACATCAAAAGACTATGTGTTTAGTTTTTTTGAATTTGTTATGCCCATTTGAATCTTGGTCAAATCCTAGGTTTGACCAAGATTTAAACCAGTTTAAAACATGAAAATGAAAAGTAAGCCTGGATTCTTCTTAGTCCCTCCAAAATGAAGCTTTTGGGAGGTTTTTTAAATTTCCATGTTTGAAACCCAAAACCACTCCTCTTAATGCTTGACTTCATAAGACAGAGTTTAGGGTTAGGGGCCAAGTATATACATGATTTTTCTTGTTTAAATATGTCTAGACTTTGTTTATCAACTTGAATGCTTACTATATGACATCAAAAGACTATGTGTTTGGTTTTGATTTTTTTGAATTTGTTATGTCCATTTGAATCTTGGTCAAATCCTAGGTTTGACCAAGATTTAAACCAATTTAAAACATGAAAATGAAAATGAAAGCCTGGATTCTTCTTAGTCACTCCAAAATGAAGCTTTTGGGAGTTTTTTCAATTTCCAATGTTTGAAACCCAAAACCACTTTTCTTCATGCTTGACTTCATAAGACAGAGTTTAGGGTTAGGGGGTATATACAATATTTTTCTGGTTTGAATATGTCTAGACTTCGTTGATCAACCGTAATGCTTACTATATGACATAAGAAGCTTATGTGCTTTGGTTTTTTTTTGATTTCTTTTTTGAATTTTTATGCCCACTTGAATCCTGGTCAGATCCTTTGTTTGACCAAGATTTAAACAAGTTAAAACATGAAAATGAAAAAGTAAGCCTGGCTCCTTCTTAGTCATGAAAATGAGTTAACTTGGCTTTCCAACCCTTGAATCCATAGGAAACTTTGTACTAATGCGTATAATAATCACTCGAGTTTTTACACCAACAGTCTGTCACTTACGTGTGGTGCCCATGCGTGAGGTCCCAAACTTCAGTGAGCACAAGTCACATGCGGTAGGCAGCAAAATACCCGATCAATCCGGGCGGTGGCTGTTAAGGACCCGATCGCATTTCTTGCTTTCAGATCGGGGTCTACCATGTAAGAAGTTTGTTCCTTTTGGATGCATCACTCGTATTTGCAAGTTTTTTGGGGTCCCGCAAATTCAGGGTAGCATCATGCCCCCTTCCCACGCCAACACAAACAGAGTTCAACACAACCTAATTAAGCAAGGTTCAACACGTACATAGTTCAACAACCCCTAATTAAGCTAATAGGTTCACTACAAACGCCGCTGAGCAGCAAACATAAACAGAGTTCAACAAAAGATGCCGCTTTTGAAGCAAGAGGAGAGACAAACATGCACAACAGCTTACGGAGTATATTTACCATCTTCTTCCCGGTCCCGCTTCTTCGCTTCTTGCTGCCCATACCTTTAATCTTTGGTGGCTTGGGCTTGGGAGGAGGCACACGACCGGTCTCGATAGCTTGGTTCAATTTCTTCCTTAGGAATAGCCCATATGCCATGTGGTTGGCTATGAAGCCGGATCGGTTAACAGCTTCCCCAACTTTGAGACAGCCGGACCCACCGGCTTCGCATGCTGCAGACGCTTCGAAAGTCAACCTTTATGCTCTTTGTGCGTAAGGGGCAGCTGTTCCTGGCACCAGTCCAGGTTCACTCCAATACTTGTCGAACTTCCCGCCTTAAGCTTGTTGAGAGTGGCCCTGGCCTTCCTATGACGCGACTCGACATCGCTGTCAACCTCATCGCAGCAACCCGATACATGCCAAATAAACAGGTGAAGCAAATATGTAGCAGTTGCAACTAATAATGAATATGAATCTAAAAAGATTCTCGACGCTAATTCAAAACCCTATAGCGCAAAAAAAGAGGGAGAGACCATAGAGCAAATCGATACAGTGGCTATGTTAAATAAGGGAGAGAGGTGAATCGGATGTGAAGCAAATATGTAGCAGTTGCAACTAATACCGAATATGAATCTAAAAAGATTCTCGACGCTAATTCAAAACGCTATAGCGCCCAAAAAGAGGGAGAGACCATAGCGCAAATCGATACAGGGCTATGTTGAATAAGGGAGAGAGGTGAATCGGAACATACTTCCTCCCCCTCGTCGACGATATTCTCGTCGAAGGTCGGCGGCGGCGGTTCAAAGATGAGTTCAACCTCGTCCTCGTCATCTAGGGGATGCTTCCCAAGAGAGTGGACCCATCTACCAACAGCATCAGATGCCGATGAGCGACCGATGGCCCGACCTTCGCAATGGCCTCCGCTTCGTCTTTGGCATCCGCTCGGCAATGATCGCCGCCGTTGCGGCCATGCGTGCTGCGGTCGCGGCTCGCACGCCTCCTCTCGCGGCTAAGGCCAGCCGCGCGGCTTTCGCTTTCGCTGCGTTGACGGCGTCGGTTGGGCTCTCCATCGGTGGAATGGGAAGGGGAAGTGAAGAGAGGGTTTTTTCCTAGTCCGTGGAGAGAGGGAGAAGTGTGGACGTGAAATGGATAACTGACGATATTTCAAGATTTGGGAGACATAGCACGAACCGGCAGATGACAGCGCGTGGGTGCATTACCTCATACTGCCTCTGTCCTAGAAAGAGCGTACGTGTGGGTTTTCAAGGCATATTAAGGATTTTATTATTACATTGGGAAACTGTCATCGACCATCACTTTCCTCTTCAACTTTTCCACCTCCAATGATCTAAATGCATGTAGTAAATAAGAAAACCATATTATGCTAAATACTACTACCTCCATCCCAAAGCGTAAGGCTTATATTATTTTTAGAAGCTCAAACTATGTCAAGGTAAACTAAGATTTTACCAAAAATCATTATCATGCAAAATACAAAATTAATATCAATACATAGACAACGATTTTTTTTGGTATGGTATCTACAAAATATTATATTAGTTGATAGATTGTTCTAAATTTTCGTCAACCTTTACTTGCTTTGACTCTTAAAAAAAGACTTAAGCTTTGTGATGGAGGTAGTACGTACTAGTCGTGAAGAAACTATATCCCTCGTGATGAGAAAGAAATATTTTTTACTACCACTCTTTTGTGGACAAATTTTGAAGTGCATTGCAAAACGAGAAGTACACTCTTTTATGGACAAATTTTAACTCTACACCCATTATTTCAGGATGGAGGGAGTATAACCCAACTTGTTTTTTTCTTCTGGGCACTACACTGCTTTTTCCCTGTGCAATGCTTGGTTCTACCCTTTTTCTCAATGTAATGGTCACTTTAAGTCATTTTTTCCCACACACATTTATTTTGTACTTCTCTACAGTGTTGACCGTGCTACTACTATTTGTGTTAGTGCGCCAAAAACAAAATGTTATTTTTTAAGTGCCAAATTAATCTAGGGCGTTGGTTGTGAATCGGTGAACAAAAAAGAGATAGCCCAAAAGAGGAACACACCAAGGTACAAAAACTAGTATATATGCATGTTTCTATGTACATATATATGACCCTGGGTTTGTAGATAAAAAAACATTCATATATGCGCTTACTATTAATATACATAAGTTTATGCTGATTCTCTTGGTTTAGGTATATATATGGTTAGGCATCACTACTAATTCAGAAAAAAACAAAAATGTAACTCTTCAAGTGAAGTCATTTTAAGTGACCTAACAACTAAAATTCATATATAGGATTTGTATAGGAATTATGTAGGATTTAGATCACATGTGAATTTTCCCCACACTAGTTGTTTGATTCATAGGAACATATCCTATAGGAATCTTGCAGTGCAAATCCTATAAGAATAAAACATTAGGTCATACCTCATGGAAAATTTCCTTTGGCACAATCAAACACAACTCATCTTCCTATATGATTCAACTAGCCATTAAATCTCAATCCTATGTTTTCCATATTTCTATGGTTTTCCCATCCTATGAATCAAAGGAGCCTTAGGGCTTATATCTTTTTTTAGAAAGGCAAACTATGTTAAGATTGGCCAAGTTTTACGAAAAACCTTTAACATGCAAAATACAAAGTTGAGTCATTTCGTTTGAATCGGAGGGAGTACATTTGACGTTATGGTACTATTTGACAAATGCTTGGCACCGTATTTTTTCGAACCAAACTTCCCTTCATGAAGCTTTTATTTTAGCTTCAGTGACTTGATACATCCATATATCTAGACAAAGTTGAGTCAATTCATTTGAATCAGAGGGAGTACATTTGACTATATGGGTATTGTTTGACAACTGCTTGGCACTGTCTTCTTTTTTGAACCAAACTGCCCCCTTCACGAAGCTTTTATTTTGGGATAGAGCTTCACTGACTTGATACTTCCAAGTTTCACAGTGACTTGGTGCCACCATCCACCATCCATCTCAGATCCAATGTATGCGATCGACTTAGAATTTAAACTAAATAATTATTATAATTGCTCGTAAATATTTCAAGAACTTCCAGCTTAATCGTGCATATTTCGATTTATATTTTGGTGAAGTTTCATTCGATTTGAATCAAAGGTTTGTGAGCAAATATATACTCCCTCCGGTTCATATTAATTGACTCTAATATGGATGTACTAGACACATTTTAGTTCTAGATACATCCATATTGAAGTCAATTAGGGCTCCTTTGATTCAAAGGATTTGCATAGGAATTGTGTAGGATTTGGTTCCTATGGGAAAAATTCCTATACATGTTGTTTGATTCATAGGAACATATCCTATAGGAAAAATTCCTATAGGAATCTTGTAGTGTAATTCCTATAGGAAAAAAGCATTAGCTCATACCTCATGGAAAAATTCCTTTGCTACAATCAAACAAACTTCATCTTCCTATAGGTTTCAAGTAGACATGTCATTCCAATCCTATACCTTTCCTATTCCTATGCTTTTCCTATCCTTTAAATCAAAGGAGCCCTTAATATGAATCAGAGGGAGTATTTAGTTTAAACTAGTGCTCGTATACGTAAAAAGCTCTTTAATCACAAGCTAATCGTCCGAGTGGGATGAAATATTCACAGATTTTAGAACAAGGCATCTACATTTTACTGGATTTTTTTCGTAATTTTTGTTTTTAGGTTCGAAATAAGAGATTAGTTTGGAACGTTGGATCTCAAATGGTTGGTAGATGGTGGCACCAAGTCACAATGAGATTTGGAGACTTCAAGTCACTGCAGCTCTGTCCTTTTATTTTGACAAACTGCAGAGCCGCTGGTGCATCTATGCTTGCGTACGGCCGACGCCGATTCTTAGCAAGGAAGTTCTTCCTATAAGTAGTACTCCAGTAGTATCCATACTCCACTCCAAGGCATGTATAAAAAAAAGAACCCATCCCGTTCTCGTTTTCCCGATCACTCTTCTCTGAAGATGGAGGAGGCCCTCTTCTTGTGCCCCCTCTGCCTGCTGCCCTTCAAACCCCCCATATCCAAGGTCGCTCCCTTCCGATTTCATTCTTAGGTTCACCTGTGAGAAATGTCAATGACAACTGATGCCACGTACGTTGTTCCGTGCAGTGCAAGGGCGGTCATATGGGCTGTCGGCGCTGCGTCGGCGAGCTTGCGCCGAACCCGTGCAAGAAGTGCGAGCAGCCGGCGTGGTTGCCGCCGTCGAATCGATCTGGGCCAAGATTGCCGCCGTCGAATCGATCTGGGGCAATGGTCAAGTGCGTCGGCTGCCAGAGCTTGGTCGCCTCCACGGAGTCCTACAAGCACTATATCGCGTGCCCGCATGGTCCGTGCGGCTGCACAGAGGCCATCAATACCGGCTGCAGCTTCACCGGCCCGCCGCGGGAGCTCCTGGTACACCTCCAAGCATCCCACTCCATCCCAGTGTTTACGTTCCAGTATGGCATACCCGCCTGGTGCATAGTTCGTCTTCCGGTACAACCGCGGGGACACCTGTTCATCGGCAGTGGGGAAGAAGACGGTAGCGTGTTCGCCATCACCGTTGGAGCGCTCGGCCCGACCACCATTGTGTCCTGTGTGTGCATCAGGTCGGCCGCGTGCTTGTTTCCGATGTACAAGGCGCAGCTGTTGGTGATTGGTCCGCCGGCGCCGGCGACGGCTGGGACCAGTGACCTCTCGACGGACACCTTGATGGCGGTAATCGAGCCGACGAGCTCCCCGACGCCTAGCTCGATCATGTTGCAGCAGCTCACTTCTTTCCTGGCGGTGCCGCCCCGTTACGCGGCGTAATGGAGGGCAGCGTGTGTTGCCTATCTGCGTTTGCATCAACAAGAAGGTTATACAATAATCTTCGTTTAGTCATACTGCAATGTAGTTACTCGAAGATCGGAGGGAGTAGTTTAGTTCGAAGTAGGGTTCGTTCGGATGTATTTTGGACTTGTATAGTAGTAGTACTACTACTCCAGAACTATTACTAGCTAGTTGGAGTGCTAGAATGCAGCTCGGAGTATTATAGTATTTTGGCAGTACTACTAGTTATGTATGTGACTGCAAATTCAAACTAAAATGGACTATTTCTTGCTAATGTTGTTCTTTTGGAGTCATCATTTTTTTCTGAACGTGTTAACTATGCTATTGTCTAAGGATTCGTTTAGATTTCTTTGGTTGAATTCATATTTCGTCTCTTCCTAATTTGGCAAAACTGCACTGTCATGGGCATTCTTACAAGGTCGCTGAAGTTTCAAAGTTTCTTAATGTATATTGCGTAGGGTGTACCCCCTTAACATGGATCTCGTTGCATTTTTGGGTTGTATTTTTTTGGCAATTTTCAGACCATAAAATAGCACGCCTTCAGCTTGAAATTTGAATTAGTGGCCGATACTAGCATGGAGTAGTGAAGTTTTTTTGTACTCCTCGGTCCCACCAAAAGTGTCTCACCTTTGTTAAAATTTAGATGGATAGATGTCTTTTTTGGTACAAAGTTGAGACAACTTTGGTGGGACGGAGCCACGGAGTCGTAGTTGATGGCGAGAAGGTTGATGCCTTGCTAGGTTGGTGTACGTTGCAAAAAGAACAAGGTTGGTGTGTATTTGTTTTATTTGTTCACCATAATACTGACATGGCCATCGATTTGATTAGACAACACAAGCCTGGGATGTTTCACTTATTTATTGTAGGAAGCACGATTAATGTTCTGTAATGATGGGGCTACTCCTATAGTCCGTCTGCTCGGCTCCTACTCGGGTGTCGGGTCACATTCACACTCTCCTCTTTTTTTGAACACATTCACACTCTCCTCTTTTTTTGAACACATTCACACTCTCCTCGAAACTGCAGTAGGCAGTATATGAGCGTCTCGGTTCACCTCCGTCGTCTATCCCCACTCCGCCCATCTTCCATAGCACGCGCCTGCGTTTCGCATCCTATCCAGCAGTGCCCAGTTTGAGAGCCTCTGTTCTCCAACTCAAACCCCCACCTGCCGCCATTGATCGCCATCTCTCTCCCAAAGTTCGAATCAGTAGATCGCCCAAGAAAATACCAACCCCATTGTACCACCTGCCTCATTGTGATGGCGAAATCGAGCAGGGTCTGTGGATCTGGGCTGTTTCACAAGGTGTTTACGGAAGGCCCCCTTGAAGTGCTCATCAGCCAGTGCGACGCCATCACCGCCGCGTCCCTAGTCGGTTCCTCCAAAAGTATTCTTCAGTCAGCCAAATACAGTGCCACTCTGCCTGCTTCTCAGCCGTTTGGCCTTCCGTGTGTTCTCTGTTGTGACCCGGCGGATAAACCATGGGCGGTGTTCAAGGAGGATTTGCCGGTGCACAGCAAGTGCAAACTACTGCCGCTGGACAGGTTCTCCTATGATGGCCTAATGCCACACGGTAAGGATGAGGAGCGGGCAGGCGCCAATGGAGATTGGATCGCCATGGTTGGCCCCGAAGGCAAGTGGAACCTCCTCAATGTGTACACTCATCGCAAGATTAAGCTTCCATCTTTGAGGAACAAGTTGGAAACCACACACAATCCACTTATATTCGAGTATCAGCGTTCTGCTATTCAACTGCAGAAGATAGCTATTTGCCAAGTTCCTACAGCTGCTAGGGGGTATCAAGATTTCTCCCTTGTCGCAATCTTCGACTTTGCAATTGCCTACCTCCATGGCGAATATCCTCGTGAATGGATATTTCTTGAAAACCAGTTTCAGTACGGCGCCATATACTGCGATGCAATTATACATAACGGACTTGTGTTCGCCGTTACTGAGCTTGGAAATGTTTATGCATGGGATCCTAATCAATTTGGTAACATTTCCTCCCTATCTTTTTTATATACGTAACTTATATAGTATTTCACCTCTTATTTGTTGAACTGTCTTGGCATCTTTTGGCTTAAAGGAATTCCATAGGCGCACACCATAACCCTCTTGTGGTATGGACATATATAGAATTTAACATCTATAGGAATTTTAGTATGGTCTAATGTGCATGTTGTTCCTTAGGAAAAAGGCCCCCTAGTAATTAAGTTTCTTTATTATTACTCCCTAGAAAATTTAAGGTAGAGTAGAAATAGAATCAATAAAGGTGCCATGCAATATTGATAAAGACTTTCATTTGTTTATATTCAAACCATCTAAAATTTGGACCAATATTTTCGGGAACATGTTTTAAATCCACATGAAGTTTTACCAAGATGTTCGAAATATATTTCAAACCATCTTATGTTCGACCATGATTTTATAAAGTACTAGTATTGGCATCCCAATATCAAATCAATATCACTAGTAGATAAATCATGAAATATATTTTCATGTGACGTGTTCTTTCCTTTTTCAAGGTCCTATAGTGCTCCCTGCTCCATTCATTCCGTGGACGGCTGGATTTGATGACGATGATGATTTTGACTCTAATAGTCGTACGTGGTGGCTGGCAAGATCTCAAGACCGTTCTAGACTTCTCCTGGTCTATGCACGTGGCGTAATGGATTTTGACGCTGACGGTGCTCCAACTCATTATGATAGTACCCCTTCTGTCCATTGCGGTCGCGCTGTTCACAGCTATTCGGGGTATACCTGCATTGTATTCTCGAATGACACTAGTCGGTTACTTCCAGCCAACCCGTGGGAAAGGGTTACTAATCTTGGAGACTATTCTATGTTCCTTGGGTTGAACTATCCGATTTTCATGCCAGTGGGTGGTGCAACATTTCCCCCAGGATATTTGACAAGAAGAAACTGCATCTACACCACGCCTCGTGCCATTGGCTCTCAGTTTGACACATCACATCAAGAAATTTTCCGCTTCAGCCTAAATGGCGAAGACCACCAAAGCATATCTTTCTCAAGCAGCGGTCCAGGGCCAACCGGCATACGGGGTTTTGGTTCATCCCAAGCTACACCAACGCTACTGGACCGAACAAAGACAATCAGAGTTAGGGATATTTATGTAATAGTAGGATCATACTACTAGCTAGCTCAGTTGGTCTTGACTCCTATTTAACTATTTATAGCTAATGTACTTAGGTGATAAATTTATGCTATTTGCATGAACCTGTGCGCTTCTTTTAATTTGATCAAATACGGTCTATACACATGCATGGTTGTTTGGCTGTTTCAGTTGTCCCTAGAGGCATACATATATACCGTTATTTAGCAATCTTTATTACAAGACAAAGGTCTTAACCTCATGGTTCACAGAAAGTATAAACGTAGATCAACCATCTAAACATAGAAGACATTCTAGTGTATGATTCTTACATATACACATCAACATCCTATCAGAAAATCTTAATGTGAATTGTACTGGCTGTACAAACCCGTGCATCATTCTCTAGCCGGTTGCACCCAAAAACCAAATCGTGGTACTTCATAGTTGACTGTATGTAGGACAACATACAGATCCAATGCGAAGCCATGGGTATCACTCGCATGACGTAACCATATTTCACATGGTTGGAGGTACTCTATATGGCATTTAAAATCATTCCTTGTCTTTCATATGGTCCTAAAAATAGTACAGCTTGGCTTTGTGGGTTATAATTTTTTATTAACACACTCAATTGATTGCCCAAACATTGATTAATAATATTATTAAGGGGTGTGATGTTGAAAGCCATAAGAACAATGTGCCAAACAATCTTTGCTAGCGGACGGTAAATGTATACCCATCAGAAATAATCAGCAGACGTGCATGTTTCTTTGGTCAGAATAACTGCTGCACCATCTTAAAAGTAAATGGCATGACCATTTATTTGATTTGATAGCGTGCAGCTAGATGGCGTACATTACTATCTCTACTTCCTTGGGTCGCCCAAATCTGGAGTACTAAAAGCAAATCCTGGTGATTCATTTGACAAGACAACACAGATGCGACCAAATTTCTCCGTCCATATTATTATAATAATCTGGAGTGCGTTGCCTCGTTGCCTTCCAAGAGAAGCTGCATTCCTTGCCAAAAAAGAGAGAGGCTGTATTTATAACTATCTCACCGGCCGCCACTAGTACAAACCATCACTCCCTCTCCACCTCCACCTCCATCTCTTCCCTAGTAGCTCCACCTCCATATCGGCGACGGACCACAATCGCGCGGCTTCGACTTCATCTTCGACGGCGGCGGCGACAGAGGCGTGAGGCACCTTCTCCGCGGCGCATCACTCATCCTCGTCCCGCGGCAACAATGGCTGTATGTGAAATCACCATACCCTTTTGTATGGTAGAGATGATGATGTGCGGATAAAATTTTATTGGCGGTTGCTCATCCTTGTTTGAATATTTGGTGTAGATTCACATCTAGGGCAGGGTGTCAAGCGGGGTGGGTAGCGGGCTAGCTAGTTTCAGTGCGAGTGCTTTAAATCTGCTCTAATCTCAACCACTATTTGCTCTAATTTTCTGCTTTGCGGGACGATTCGCGGACGCCGCTTGCAACCCTAATCTAGGGTATTGATCCTAGTTTAGTAGACTACTAGGATTTACATGCCAATTTGTTTTTAGACTAGATCCGGATATTTGTCAATACTACTACGTACTTCTTCCGTTCGTATTTAATTGACTCTAGTTGAAAGCATCGACAGTTCATTTTCTTCTCTCCCTCTCGTCGACTAATTAAAACCGAACAGAGGGAGTATTAGGAATCCATGTGCATCCGTACTACCAGTAAGGTATTGCGTTGTTGCAGAGGCTCAGTGTAATCAATATCTTTCGATATTAATATACTCACTTTATCGTAAAATAAATTAGTAATCCATGTTCAAACTTGCTAGTTTGATCGACGTTTGATGATGATTTGTGAGGCCATGTATGGGCCTAGTTTGTTTTGCCTCGGTGGTCGTAGGCTGATGATTTATTTTTTTGCTTGGTCGATCCGTGGTCGTTCCATGGCCACCGCTGATTAAGCATTACTAGAATCAACAATTTTTTGCTTGTCTCGGTGATTGGAAGTGTATGCGCTAGCACCATCGCACGATGATTAGTCTTAATGGAGATGCAGATGTCGATCAAGAGGGAGAAACATATCTTGATCATGCATTTCTCACGAGATTACTTGGTGATTGGAAGTAGAATCCACAATTTGTTGTGCAAACTTCTCAACATATGCATATATTCAATGAATTGGCTTTATGTGATCAATAGTACTTCTTATTGCAGATGGATGGAGGGGAAAGAGCGAAAAAACCGATACTTAGTGAGATGACTTCTCATTCTTTGACTTCTCGATATCCCGTATAACAAGGTAAATATATAGAACGACGATTCGTAGGTGATAAAAGCAGAATCCACAATTTGCCGTGCAAACTTCTCAACATATGCATATATTTGATTAATTAGTTTTATGTGATCAATAGTATTACTTATTCCAGATGGACGTAGGGGAAGGAACGAAAAAGCGGATGCTATGTGAAATGACTTCTAAATCTGTGTGTTCTGATATCCCAGATGACAAGGTAAACATATGGACCGACGCTTGTTTTGCCGCTGCCCCTGTTAGATGGCTAGATGCTCTGGTCTAATTTCTGTTCATGTGCTTATTATTGCAGAAACATAGAGTTGAAGAAAACTCTATATTGTCTGATGACAAAGGTGAAATGGCATGCCGCCTTTTAAACCTCCGACGCCACCTTGTTTACCGTCTATGGAGACCGATGCACTGGACTGCATCGATGAGCCTATACCTGGCATCATCGTGTCACATGAAGAAGGTTGTGGATTGGGTTTACCCCCTGCTGTAGAAACTGGTGGTGCAGCTGGAGCTGCTAGTGTAGAGCCTCTAGTGAACGGTGTCGTGCCACGGGAATTCTCTGAACTGGAGCAAAACGGTTTACCTATTGTCAAGACCGATATAACTGGTGCTGATGCTGGAGTTGCTACTGATGATCCTGCACCTGAAGTATGTTTTGCATTGTTAAAACCCGTCCTGCCCAGAGTACTGACTGGTGGTGGACCTGGAGCTGGTAGGGTAGAGCCTCTAACTGAAGTGGATATTGGTGGTTTACCCTCTGGTATTGTAGAGATTTCAGCAAGCGGTCCTGTCCGAGAACATATCTGGTCCTACTATCCCTTTAGGTTCTACCGTGCTACCGACTCCTATGAACCGGAGCATGTACCTGATGTGCCTTCTGTTGAACCTGACGCACCTGTAAGTAGTGGTGATGATCAAGAAGGATCTGCATCTGATGATCCTGCACCCGAAGTTGCCACGCCACCCGAAGGAGGTTTTGTATTGGTAGAACCCGTCATGACTATGCCCACAGTACGGACTGGTGGTGGACCTGGAGCTGGTATGGTAGAGCCTCTAGCGAAAGGTGTCGTGCCAGGAGAATCCTCTGAAGTGGATATTGGTGGTTTACCCTCTGTAGATACTGGTGGTCTACCTGGAGCTGGTATTGTAGAGATTTCAGCAAACAGTGCTGTCCCACCCAACTCCTATGAACTTGAGCATGTACCTGATGTGCCTTCTGTAGAACCTGATGCACCTGTAAGTAGTGGTGATGATTCCGCTGAATCTGATCAAGAAGGATCTGCATCTCGAGGACAAGATGTCAGCTGTCATTCACCTGAACCCGAGCTGAAGTCAGCAACGGTAGCTTATATGGCACGGACTGTCCTTCAAGCTCTAAAGATCCAGTTGGGTGGTTCACAGGACCAGCTACTCCAAGCCATTGTCACTACAAAAGACCAGCCAGCATGCTTCGTTATCTCCTGCATACTGTTTGACAAGCTGAAGCACTGCAACTGGCGCATTGTTCAATCCCATCAGCATGGAGAGAGGAGCTATGTTTATGTCAAGATGATTCATGCTGATTTGGTAAGGTTCCATGATAAGATGTATGGGTGGGGTGAGGCAAGAGCCACATTTTGCAGCATTCACACAGTCTTCGCTCTTGAGCCAGACCCCATGGATGCTTACCCAGTGGTGCAGCTGTCCTGACTTGATATATGTTTTATGATCAGTATGTCATTGTCGTGGAACTGTGATGTCGAGCTACCTTTCTTATGGTTTCTAGGCTTTTGGTTTCAACATGTATTATGGAGCTTACCTTAGGACTTTCGCATGCGTTTGGCTGTTGACCTGTAATGTTTGTGGTTGGTTGTCTAATCTACTTGGCACAATCACATTGCAAAGGCAAATGTTCCTTTTCTCTTTAATTGTTATTATGACTTATGTGTTATAACCAGGCAAGAATATGCAATCTTGGTTCTCTGACCGATATATATGTACATACAACTTTTGTTCACATAATAACACTTACACGGGAAAAGAGTAGCTTTCTCTGTTGGACAAACACCAAACCACAAAAGGGTAACAACACAATATCCAAACTAGGTACGGCACCTGTTGAGCATACATGACTTTTGTCGTAAAATCACGTTAACCAACACTAGCAAGATCTTGTTCTTTGCAAGGTGCTATGCTTATCAGTCTAATCCCAATACACAACCTACTTCAGGTGGCACGATGATGTCGGTGCAGGTTCACCAAGTACCAACTCTCTTGCATCAGTCTCCATTGAAGGTACGCCATCGCTGCAGAGACACCATTAGCAATGCAACCTCAAGGTGTTCTTATCCTCATATCAGGATCACATAATACAGGTGTCAAGCTTCATGCACTAGCCAACACAATAAAAAGTCCGAACTAGGATAGCTAGGAAAAAAACATGAAGATCTTTTTTTCGAATCCCACGCTGAACATCTTTTTTTTAACTAATTAGGTAAGCTCCTGCTGACAAACATATTACAGCAACTCCAGCAGTGGCTCTATATTTTGGCGCTGTGGGCTGAATGGCTGATGCTGCGCATGGAGCCGGCAATAGCTTCACCGGAAGCCGCAAACCGTGGCGGCCAAATGCAGGGCTGAAACAACAGATTTTCAGAGGCGCTATAAATGCAGCGCCAAAAACAGAATATAATGAAAAATAGAGTGCAAAGAAACGAAGATCAAACAAAGACTAGAAATAGACATAAAATAGGATAAAATTAGCTTGATAGATACTCCGTAGTTCATATTTTTACAAAGTAGTGCGATAAAACTAAACTAAAACTCGACATCTGACGAGTCCGGTGTCGTGCCCGACACCGGATCCGACGAGAAGAGGTCAATCCAACGGGGGTCGTCCTCGCCAATGGTGGTCGGCCCGGCGAGCTGCGCTTCGATGAAGGCCCGCTTCGTCGCCTTCTCCGCCCTCCGTCGTGCGCGGTCCTCCTTCTTCGCTGCCCGCCTCGTCGCCTTCTCCGCCCTCCGTCTGCGGAAGTGCTCGTTCTCGGCGGCAACGTCCTCGGGGAAGCGGGCCGCCCACTCGCGCGCCGCGCGCTCGTCCCGCTCGGCGATGCGCAAACGGCGCTCCGTCTCGCGGCGGCGGTGCTGTTCCTCCTGTCTAACGATGTACGGCGGCGGCGCGAGATCCTCGGCCTGCTGGCGCGTCCACACGTCATGGAAATTCATCGACGATCGCGGGCGCCCGAGCCGCCACGCCACGGCGTCGTACGCGCGCGCGGCCTCGTGCGCGGTCTCGTAGGTGCCGAGGCCGATGCGCTCGCCGCCGTCACGTATCTCCGCGTAATACGTACCTTTGGGGCGCGCGCGGACGCCGCGGTACCCCGTGCCCGAGACGCGGCAGTACCGCGAGCTCGACGCGAGACGAGGCATGGCGGCGGCGGCGGCGGCGGAAGCGGAGCCGCGGCGGCGATATTAGGCGCAGATGGGCAAATTTCAGCAACCCGTGTCCATCTTTTTTTTTTGGCAGGATTACGCCATGTACCACCTTCCAATTAGAAAATAGTACTGTTCAGCATTCCCCTGTTGGGCCCAATATTTCACTTTGGGTTGCCAACGGCCATCTACATGGTAATTGCTCTCGGCCTACTTGCTCCGGCCGTCGAAGCCCAATAACTACAAATGGGCCTTTCTGCTCATGCAATTTCGGCCCTTTTCTAATGAAACACAGATCCTATGATTGGCAAAAAAAAAATACACGGAGATTCTACATAAAAGTTGTTTTTATTTATTTTGAATTATAGGGTTCCAATTTTTGAAACTGCTCATGCCCAATATGAAAATCCTTGATCGCTCCATACCCACATGGATAACGGTATTTTTAAAAATTCATAAAGTGGATTTGAAATTTAAAACATATCCTAATAATTCCTTGATTTAATCTATCAACTTGCAAGATCTTGGAGCCAAAAAGCTTGTATTAGTCTCACAAAATAATACCGATAAACCTGTCGTTAACAAGAAATGAAGGTTTATCGTTCAGAGAGGATGCCATGTGGGACCCATGAGACAAGATCGTCCTCAACGTTTCAAAGAAAAAGGCAAGTAGCCCGAAAATAGGGGTAAAAATAAATCCTACAAAGGAAACATTTATTGTTCATAGAGGCTGACATGTGGGACCGATCTGCCACCGCATCCTCATCATTTCGAAGTCGGCAGGATCAAGAACAGGCAAATAGCCAGAAATTAGGGGTCAAAAATAAATCCAAAAAGGAAACTTATATTCTTCATAGAGGATGACATGTGGGACCGACCTGCCAGCAGCGTCCTCATCGTTTCAAAGGCCGCAGGGGATCAAAAGAAAAAGGCAAATAGCCAGAAATTAGGGGTAAAAAAAATACAACAAAGGAAAGGTTTATTGTTCATAGAGGCTGACTTGTGGGACTCATGAGCCAGCGGCGACCTGAATTTCAAAGGCGGCATATGATCGAAAAGAAAAAGGCAAGTTAGCAAAAATCACTGGGTAAAAAAAATCTAAGAAATGAAACTTTATTGTACAAGCCCCATGAGCCAGCACCTTACTCAACGTTTCAGTGGCGGCATGAGATAGAAAGAAAAAGGAAAGTGACCAAATATCAGGAGCAAAAAATAATCCAAGAAAAGAAACTTTTATTGTACATAGATGATGACATATGGGTCCCACTTATACAAGCTCTTTCGCTCCAAGATCTTGCAAGTTGATTGTACATAGAGGATGACATGCGGGCCCCTTGTGTCAAGATCTTACTCAACGTTTCCAAGGCGGCAGGGATCAGAAGAAAAAGGCAAGTAGCCAGAAATTAGCGGTAAACAATAACTCCAAGGAAGGAAACTTTTATTGTTCATAGAGTATGACATGCGGGACCCATGCGCTAGCAGCTTCCTCAACGTTTCAAAGGGGGCATGAGATCGAAAGAAAAAGACAAGTGACCAAATATCAGGAGCCAAAAATAATCCAAGAAAAGAAACTTTATTGTACATAAAAGATGACATGCGGGTCCCATTTTGCAGCAGCGGTGTCAACGTTTCAAATGCGGCTTGAGATCAAAAGAAAAAGAGTAGCCAGAAATTAGGGGTAAAAAAAAACTCCCAGAAAAAAAAAGTTGATTGTACATAGAGGATGGCATGCGGGTCCCATGACCCAGACCTTACTCAACGTTTCGTGAGGCGGCATGAGATCGAAAGAAAAAGGAAAGAGACCAAATACCAGGAGCAAAAAATAATCCAAGAAAAAGAAACTTTTATTGTACATAGAGGATGACATATGGGTCCCACTTATACAAGCTCTTCCGCCCCAAGATCTTGCAAGTTGATTGTACATAGAGGATGACATGCGGGCCCCTTGTGTCAGCAGCTTAATCAATGTTTCCAAGGCGGCAGGGGATCAAAAGAAAAAGGAAACAGCCAAAAATAAGAGGGTGAAAAAATCCAAGAAAAGAAACTTTTATAGTATCGAGGATGACATGTGGGTCCCATGAGCCAGCAGCTTCTCAACGTTTCGTAGGCTGCATGAGATCTAAAGAAAAAGTCACGTGACCCAAAATACGGGTGTAAAAAAATCCAAGAAAAGAGACTTGATTGTACATAGAGGATGACATGCGGGTCCCACCAGTCAGCAGCTTACTAACGTTTCCAAGGCGGCAGGGGATGAAAAGAAAAAGGAAATAGCCAAAGATCAGAGGGTGAAAAAAATCAAAGAAAAGAAACTTTTATAGTACATAGAGGATGACATGTGGGTCCCATGGGCCAGCAGGTTCCTCAACGTTTTCAAGGGCGGCATGAGATCGAAAGAAAAAGGCAAGTGACCAAAAATCAGAGGGTGAAAAATAATCCAAAAAAAGAAACTTTTATTGTACATAGAGGATGACATGCTGTCCCAACGTTTCAAATGCGGTTTGAGATCAAAAGAAAAAGAAAGTAGCCAGAAATTAGGGGGTAAAAAAAACTCCAAGAAAAGAAAATTGATTGTACATAGAGGATGACATGCGGGTCCCACGAGTTTGCAGCTTACTCAACGTTTCCAAGGCGGCAGGGGATCAAAAGAAAAAGGAAATAGCCAAAAATCAGAGAGTGAAAAAAAACCCAAGAAAATAAACTTTTGTAGTACATAGAGGATGACATGCGGGTCCCATGAGCCAGCAGGTTCCTCAACGTTTCAAACGTGGCATGGGATCGAAGGAAAAGGCAAGTGACCAAATATCAGAGCCAAAGATAATCCAAGAAAAGAAACTTTATTGTACATAGAGGATGACATGCGGGTCCCATTTTGCAGAAGCGGTCCCAACGTTTCAAATGCGGCTAGAGATCAAAAGAAAAAGAAAGTAGCCGTAAATTAGGGGTCAAAAAATCTCCAAGAAAGGAAAGCTTTATCGTTCATACAGGCTGACATGTGGGACCTATGAGCCAGCAGCTTACTGAACGTTTCAAAGGCGGCAGGGGATCAAAAGAAAAAGGAAATAGCCAAAAATCAGAGGGTGAAAAAAAATCCAAGAAATCAAACTTTTATTGTACATAGAGGATGACATGCGGGTCCCATGAGCCAGCAGATTCCTCAACGTTTCAAACGTGGCATGAGATCGAAAGAAAAAGGCAAGTGACCAAATATCAGGAGCCAAAAATAATCCAAGAAAAGAAACTTTATTGTACATAGAGGATGACATGCGGGTCCCATTTTGCAGCAATGTCCGAACGTTTCCAAGGCGGCACAGACCAAAAGAAAAATGAAGTAGCCGTAAATCGGGGGTGAAAAAAATCCAAGAAAAGAAAGATTTCAATTGGGCTACATCTAGACATCTGGGCCTTCGAACTATCCTTCTGGGCCTTTGGACACGTACAATTTCAGCCCACTCCAGAACATGATAGTTCGGATTTTTCTCAAAAAAAAAAAAAACAGGAAAGTCCTATGCTTCGCCAAAACAAAAAACAAGGAGATTCAAGATATATGTTGTAAAAATAAAGATTTAATTTATCCGTTTGCAATAGCTCAGAGCGCAATACACTGTTTATTGTCTGCAAAATAATCAAGATATCACATGTTTCTTGTACGGGGAGGCTGACATCGTGGACCCATGAGCCAAAGAAAGGCTGTCGTTTTAAAGGCGGCAGGGGATGGAAAGAAAAATAAACCAAAAATCTGTTGGTAAAAAATCCAAGAAAAGAAAAATTTTCGTACATAGAGGATGACATGCGGGACCCATGAGGCAGCAGCGTCCTCGGCCGCTTATTGTTCATAGAGGCTGACATGTGGGACCCGTGGAGCCACAGCCGTCCTCAACGTTTTAAAGGCGGAAGGATATCGAAAGAAAAAATAAGCCAAAAATCATTTGGTAAACAATATCCAAGAAAAGAAACATTTACCGTTCTGAGAGGATGACATGCGGGACCCATGAGGCAGCAGCATCCTCAACGATTCCAAGGCGGCAGGGGATCAAAGAAAAAAAAGGAAATATCCAGAAATTAATTAGGGTTCAAAAAATCCATCAAAGGAAACTTTTATTGTTCATAGAGGATGACTTGTGGGACCGACCTGCCAACAGCGTCCTCATCGTTTCAAAGGGGCAGGAGATCCAAAGAAAAAGGCAAATAGCCAGAAATTAGGGGTCAAAAATAACTCCAAGAAAGGAAACTTTTATTGTTCGTAGAGGATGACATGCGGGACCCATGAGCCAGCAGCTTACTCAACGTTTCAAAGGCGGCATGAGATCGAAAGAAAAAGGCAAGTGACAAAATATCAGGAGCAAAAGATAATCCAAGAAAAGAAACTTTATTGTACATAGAGGATGACATGTGGGTCCCATTTTGCAGCAGCGGTCTCAATGTTTGTAATGCGGCTTGAGATCAAAAGAAAAAGAAAGTAGCTAGTAATTAGGGGGTGAAAAAAAATCCAAGAAAGGAAAGTTGATGGACATAGAGGATGACATGCGGGTCCCTTGAGCCAACAGCTTACTCAACGTTTCAAAGGGGGCAGGGGATCAAAAGAAAAAGGCAAGCCAAAAATCAGAGGGTGAAAAAAAATCCAACAAAGGAAACTTTTATAGCACATAGAGGATGACATGCGGGTCCCATGAGCCAGCAGGTTCCTCAACGTTTCAAACGTGGCATGAGATCGAAAGAAAAAGGCAAGTGCCCAAATATGAGGAGCCAAAAATAATTCAAGAAAAGAAAGTTTTATAGTACATAGAGGATGACATGCGGGTCCCATTTAGCAGCAGCGGTATCAGCGTTTGAGAGGCGGCAGGGGATCGAAAGAAAAAGGCAAGTGAAAAAATATGAGGAGCCAAAAATAATTCAAGAAAAGAAAGTTTTATAGTACATAGAGGATGACATGCGGGTCCCATTTAGCAGCAGCGGTATCACTGTTTGAGAGGCGGCAGGGGATCGAAAGAAAAAGGTAAGTGACCAAATATGAGGTGCCAAAAATAATTCAAGAAAAGAAAGTTTTATAGTACATAGAGGATGACATGCGGGTCCCAGTTAGCAGCAGCGGTATCACCGTTTGAGAGGCGGCAGGGGATCGAAAGAAAAAGGCAAGTGACCAAATTTGAGGTGCCAAAAATAATCCAGGAAAAGAAAGTTTTATAGTACATAGAGGATGACATGCGGGTCCCATTTAGCAGCAGCGGTATCACCGTTTGAGAGGCGGCAGGGGATCGAAAGAAAAAGGCAAGTGAAAAAATATGAGGAGCCAAAAATAATTCAGGAAAAGAAAGTTTTATAGTACATAGAGGATGACATGCGGGTCCCAGTTAGCAGCAGCGGTATCACCGTTTGAGAGGCGGCAGGGGATCGAAAGAAAAAGGCAAGTGACCAAATTTGAGGTGCCAAAAATAATCCATGAAAAGAAAGTTTTATAGTACATAGAGGATGACATGCGGGTCCCAAGTTAGCAGCAGCGGTATCACCGTTTGAGAGGCGGCAGGGATCGAAAGAAAAAGGCAAGTGACCAAATTTGAGGTGCCAAAAAAACTCCAAGAAAAGAAAGTTGATTGCACATAGAGGATGACCTGCGGGGCCCATTTTGCATGAGGGGTATCAAAGTTTCCAAGGCGGCAATGGTTCAAAAGTAAAATGCAGTTGCCATCAATCAGGGGGTCAAAAAAAATCCAAGAATAGAAAGAATTTTGGTTCATAGAGGATGACATGCGGGACCCATGATCCTGCATCGTAAACGGCTCGTTGAACGAGATGGCGCGATGTAGAAAAAAAACAATGCCAGAGAGGCTGCCATCTGGGCCCTACATCCCTCGGCGGTGCGGATTTGCGTTGACTCGGCCGGCGAACCCGAGATTTCGAGATGCACCACGTCCCGGGCCACCATACGCCACGTTTTGGCCGCTTTCGTCGGGCTAGGTGGCCTCAAAAACGAGAAAAAAAAAAGTTTTGACATGCACCACGGAGGGACCAAAATCGTCGGCCATGGTACACCAGCAACCACGGCGCGACTTCAACTTCGTCGGCCATGGCAACTTTTCTTGTAGTGATAGACCCCTCTCCCCAAACCCTAGCCACCTCCTCCTCCACATACAACTCCCGCAGCGCATAGGCGAAGCCCTGCCAGAGTTCTCCACCACCACCGCCACCACGCCGTCGTGCTGCCGGTATTCCGAGGAGGATCTACTACTTCCGCTGCCCGCTGGAACGGGGAGGAGGACGTCGTCTTCATCAACACCGTACGTGTGACCGAGTACGGAGGTGCTGCCCGATTGTGACACCGTCAAGTTCTTCTACGCGCTTTTGCAAGCGGTCAAGATCTTCTACGCGCTTTTTGCAAGCGGCAAGTGATCGACTACATCCACCACGAGATCTAATCTCGTTAGGCTTTGGAAATCTTCGAGGGTTAGTCTCATGATCTTCTCGTTGCTACCGTCTACTAGATTAGATCTTGGCTTGTGTTTTCATTCTTGCGATAGGAATTTTTTTGTTTTCTATGCTACGAATCCCATCAGTGGTATCAGAGCCGTGTCTATGCATAGATTGGTTGCACGAGTAGAACACAATTGTTTTGTGGGCGTTAATGCTTTTGTTGTCTTTAGTTCGTGTACTTTGCATCTTGCGACATAGTGGGATGAAGCGGCCCGGGCTAACTTTACATGACCGCGTTCATGAGACTTGCTCCACGCTCGACATGCAACTTGTATTGCATAAGTGGCTTTGCGGGTGTCTGTCTCTCCCACTATAGTGAAGATCCAATTTACTCTTTCTATTGACAACATTAGTATCACTGTTGTGGTTCATGTTCGTAGGTAGATTGGATCCTACTCAAAAACCCTAAACCACGTAAAATATGCGAACCAAATTAGAGGCGTCTAACTTGTTTTTGCAGGGTTTGGTGATGTGATATGGCCATGATGTGATGATGAATATGTATGAGATGATCATTATTGTATTGTGGCAACCGGCAGGAGCCTTATGGTTTTCTTTATATTTCATGTTGTAGTATTATTTCAAAGTAGTTGTAATAGTTGCTACATACGGTGAACAACCATGAAGACGGCGCCATGGACCTTGACGCTACGCCTACGATGATGGAGATCATGCCCGTTGATGATGGAGATCATGTCCGTGCTTTGAAGATGAAGATCAAAGGCGCAAAGATTAAAGGGCCATATCATATCACATATGAATTGCATGTGATGTTAATCCTTTATGCATCTTATTTTGCTTAGATCGCGACGGTAGAATTATAAGATGATCCCTCACATTAATATCAAGATAATAAAGTGTTCACCCCTCGTATGCACCGTTGCTACATTTCGTCGTTTCGAAGCATCTTGTGATGATCGGATGTGATAGACTCTACGTTCACATACAACGGGTGTAAGCCATATTTGCACACGCGGAATACTTGGGTTTGCTTGACGAGCCTAGCATGTACAAACATGGCCTCGGGACAACGGAAACCAAAAGGTTGAACACGAGTCATATGGATGATATGATCAACATGTTGATGTTCACCATTGAAGCTACATCATCTCACGTGATGATCGGTTTTGGTGTAGTGGATGTGGATCGTGTGCCACTTAACAACTATGAGGGATGTTGTATTAAGTGGGAGTTCATTAGTAATTAGATTAAAACTTGAACTAATTATCATGAACATAGTCTGAATAGTATTTTGAATTAAATTTGTAGAATTGGCATCCGTTTTCTACCATGCGCTAGTCTTGTAATTGAGATAGAAATACTGTTAAGTCTGACAAGAAACTTTACGGACTGGTACCGTATTGTTAAATAACCAAGAAATGATTAAGTCCTATTGCAAACTTTTAGTAAACCTCACATTGCCGATTCAAAGAACAATGGTTTCAATTAGTACCTAAATCTTGTCTCCATGAAACTTGAAGTTCAAATCCTTTTAAAAAGTAAGGAGCTGGAAATTTTGTTTTCAGAAATAAGCGAGGTATAAGATATATGTGATATCTAAGACCTTATTGCAAGATGATAGAATATAATCTAGTGAGACTACATAAACTCATAAGTTTTATGGGAATGTATGAAGGTTGAAGACGCCAGACGTCTCAATCCTCCAACTATTGGGGCACTAACGATATTCGCATATCCATGAAATGATCGTCCTTAGTATGCACCGTTGCTAAGACTCGTCGTTTTGAAGCATCTCGTGATGATCGGGTGTTATAGATTCTACGAGTGCATACAACGGGTGCAAGCCAGATTTGCACATGCGAATACTGAGGTTAAACTTTACGAGCCTAGCATGTACAGACATGGTCTCGGAAAGTCGTCATGATATGATGGATAAAATTATGAGTGAAATTGTTCATAATATTACAAAGTTACTAATAGCGAAATCTGGAACACTTGTCATATGATGATCAACTTCAAAGTAAGAACCTCAAGGTTATTGGTATTTGACCAATGGACCTAGAAGTTATTGAAGGTGAAGTGTTTTCTGAGAATGGGGAAAGCTAAAAGAGAAACTACAAAAGATATTTTGGCAGAAAGAAAGAAAAGACTAGAAAGTCTAGCTCAGGTGTATATAGATGATATACATGTTATGGATGTATTCCTTGTTTGGTCACATAATGAAATTCTTGGGTATCTGTACCAGATTGGTTGGTATGAGATGTCATACAATACAACGCAATACAAGAATACAATGGCCTAAGTGACTGATAAGGAATATGGTAATAATGAACGTCTGGAACATAATAAAGTGTTATTATGTTTGTCGTTGGCATTCTACCTAGCCCTTAGAAGTTACAATAAATAACTTAATAATTGTTATTTTGCGCTGGTCAAATAAAAACAATGAGTTGTTCAAATTATGACATTACTCCATGTACGATGGATAAGTTATTATAAATCTTAATGGTGAAACACACATACATAACACTGACGCTAAAAAGCCATAAGGCAAATGATTTGAATTCCACTTATTTGTGGAACCGCCATTTAGGTCATATTAGAAAGGAACGCATGAAGAAACTCCATGCAGATGGATTTTTGGAGTCACTTGATTTTCGAATCGTTTGGCATTTGCAAATCTTTTCTAAAAGAGAATGACTGAAATACCGTTCATAGGCCAAGAGTTGAACGGGCAACTAACTTAGTGGAAACATACATGATGATGTATGTGGTTCACTGGGCATAGTTGTGTGCGGGAGATTCTTCTACTTCATGAAAACTTCCAACAATGAATTGAGTATATATATGTGGATATATCCGATAAGGAAGAAGTTTGAAACATTTGAAAGGATTCAAATAAATTTCAGCATGAAGTGGAAATCATCGTAATAGAAAAGTCAAATATCTATGATAGGATCATGGTGGAAATATTTGAATTACGAGTTTTAGCGAACATCTAAAAGAGTTATGAAATTGTTCTACAACTCACGTTTCTTGGAGTATCATAGTGATGATGTAGTATCCAAGAGACGTATCCAAACCTTGTTGGACTAATGATGAGATAATATAAAATGATGCCATTATATTTTTTGTAGATTATGCTTTAAAGACTACCGCTTTTACACTAAATAGAGCATCATCATGATCCGTTGAAATGACACCATACGAGTTATGGCATGGGTATGAACCCTAATAGTCTTTTTCTTAAATTTTGGTATGCATAGCATAAGTAAATGAGTTTACAACCAAAATCGGATGAATGTCTTTGTTGGTTATCCCAGAGAATTGATTGGGAATTCTTTCCACTATGAAGTAAAAGACAAAAGTGTTTGTTAATGTTACTTGCTTATTTCCAAGAAATTGTTTTCTAGCGAAGTATTTGAGTGGGAGGACAATAGAACTTGATAAGGTTGATGAACCTGAGCATGATGATCAGAGTAGCGCAGCATCAGAAATAGGTTCTGGAAGCGGCCACGATGATCATGGCTCCCATGACTACTAAGTGTTTTAGCCATGGAGATCGAAGTACCTATTGAACCTTGTAGGTTTGGTTTACTTTGTGATCAAATAAATGATTTGTGGACAAAGGATTGTTTTTGAACAATGATAAACCAACTACATACAAAGAAGTTATGATGGGCCCTGACTCCGTTAAAATGGCTATGCGCCATGAAATCCAAGATAGGTGAATACTTTTTGAAAGTAAATGAATCTATGAAATTGATGGACTTGGATGAAATATCCTTGAAGAAGCTCGACTTGTCGAAAAGTTGTTTACAACAAAGTTCAAAGAGTTTACTACGATAAGATTAGATCTTCCGTAGCAATGCTTATAGTCTATGTGGATTATTCTAGTAATCGCTACATTTTCTTTTATGAGATATGTTAGTAGGATGGCAAAATATATTACTTAACATAAGTGTTTATTAAAGGTGTATACAAGATACAACCAAGAGTTTTGCTAGTCCGTAGAATACTAGATAGGAATACGAACTTCAATTTGATGAAGTGAGTATTGCAGAGTTGGAATCTTCACCAGATGAAATAGTCAAAGAGTTTTTGATTTCATCAAGAAACGATAAAGATGCTTGCATTTGCAAGAAATTAAGTGGGAGCGCTGAGACATATTTGTAATACTTTATGTAGCTGACATATCGTTGATTATAAATAGTGTAATTATATAATTGATTAAAAGGTTTCATTGAGAATTAGCTTCAATGAAAGGATATGGACTGAAACATATTTAGTGTCAAGATCTATGAAGATAGATTGAAACACATAATAAGTTTAAGTCAAAGTACATAGAATGAATATTGAAGTAGTTCAATATAAAAATATTAAGAAGGTGTTCTTTTCATGTGAAGGTTTAACAAGACTTCAGTGTATATGACACTCAATGAGTAAAAACACATAAGTGATTCTAGATCACGAATAATATGTACACAATCAGATGTCATGTGCTCTAAAAGTGTTATGAGTATATACCAGAATGATTCATGTGATGATCATTGGACGACAGTAAGAATATCCTTGAGTACTTCAGAAGAACCAAGGATTTTTTTTTGAATGGAGTAATGACAAACAAATCGTTGTAATGTGTTGCACCGATATTAGTTTGGTCACATATAAAAATAAATTTCAATCTCAATTAGGCTAAGTGTTGTTTAAAATGTAGCACAATGCTAGATTTAGAAGAGTTCTCAATATTGTGACGGATTCTACAAACGAAGGCAAAGTATGTCATTGTTTTGACAATGACTAAGGATGTTAAGTCGAAAAGTTCTTTGAGAACTTGGTGTAGTTCCGATAGTGTCAGAACTTTGAAGCTATATTGTATTTGACAATATTAGTGACATATTTCAGACCGCGGAGTTAAGGTTCCACCAGAGGACTAAGCATATATGCCGACTCATTTGGAAAATAAGTGATGCGTTGAGACGCAAATGAATTGCAAAATACATACGTTTCTGAGCATGTCAGATCCGTTGACTAAAACATCTCCCGTGAGCAAAACATGATAAAGCACCAGAAGGTCAAGGTGTTATATCTTTACAAATGTAAACTAGATTATTGACTCTAGTGCAAGTGGAAGACTGTTGGAGATATGCCCAAGAGGCAATAATAAAATGGTTATTATAATATATCTTTGTGTTTATGATAAATGTTTACATACCATGCTATAATCACTACAAGAAAAGTTGCCATGGCCGACGAAGTTGAAGTCGCGCCGTGGTTGGTGGTGCACCAAGGCCGACGATTTTTGGTCCCTCCGTGGTTCATGTCAAAACTTTTTTTTTCTCGTCTTTGAGGCCACCTAGCCCGACGAAAGCGGCCAAAACGTCGCGTATGGTGGCCCGGGACGTGGTGCATCGCGAATTCTCGGGTTCGCCGGCCGAGTCAACGCAAATCCGCACAGCCCAGGGATGTAGGGCCCAGATGGCAGCCTCTCTAGCATTGTTTTTTTTCTCGATCGCGCCATCTCGTTCAACGCTCTCCGATCGAGCCGTTTACGATGCAGGATCATGGGTCCCGCATGTCATCGTCTATGAACCAAATTTCTTTCTTTTCTTGGATTTTTTTTGACCCCCTGATTTCTGGCAACTTCCTTTTTCTTTTGATCCCTTGCCGCCTTGGAAACATTGAGACCGCTGCAGCTAAATGGGACCCGCATGTCATCCTCTATGAGCAATCAACTTTCTTTTCTTGGAGTTTTTTTTGGCACCTCATATTTGGTCACTTGCCTTTTTCTTTCGATCCCCTGCCGCCTCTCAAACGGTGATACCGTTGCTTCTAAATGGGACCGGCATGTCATCCTCTATGTACTATAAAACTTTCTTTTCTTGGATTTTTTTTGGCACCTCATATTTGGTCACTTGCATTTTTCTTTCGATCCCCTGCCGCCTCTCAAACGGTGATACCGCTGCTGCTAAATGGGACCCGCATGTCATCCTCTATGTACTATAAAACTTTCTTTTCTTGGATTTTTTTGGCACCTCATATTTGGTCACTTGCCTTTTTCTTTCGATCCCCTGCCGCCTCTCAAACGGTGATACCGCTGCTGCTAAATGGGACCCGCATGTCATCCTCTATGTACTATAAAACTTTCTTTTTTTGGATTTTTTTGGCACCTCATATTCGGTCACTTGCCTTTTTCTTTCGATCCCCTGCCGCCTCTCAAACGGTGATACCGCTGCTGCTAAATGGGACCCGCATGTCATCCTCTATGTACTATAAAACTTTCTTTTCTTGGATTTTTTTTGGCTCCTGATATTTCGTTACTTGCCTTTTTCTTTCGATCCCCTGCCGCCTCTCAAACGGTGATACCGCTGCTGCTAAATGGGACCCGCATGTCATCCTCTATGGACTATAAAACTTTCTTTTCTTGAATTATTTTTGGCTCCTGATATTTGGTCACTTGCCTTTTTCTTTCGATCCCCTGCCGCCTCTCAAACAAAGTGAGACCGCCGCAGCCTAAATGGGACCCGCATGTCATCCTCTATGAGCAATCAACTTTCTTTTCTTGGAGTTTTTTTTGGCACCTCATATTTGGTCACTTGCCTTTTTCTTTCGATCTCATGCCACGTTTGAAACGTTGAGGAACCTGCTGGCTCATGGGACCCGCATGTCATCCTCTATGTGCTATAAAAGTTTCCTTTGTTGGATTTTTTTCACCCTCTGATTTTTGGCTTGCCTTTTTCTTTTGATCCCCTGCCCCCTTTGAAACGTTGAGTAAGCTGTTGGCTCAAGGGACCCGCATGTCATCCTCTATGTCCATCAACTTTCTTTTCTTGGATTTTTTTCACCCCCTAATTACTAGCTACTTTCTTTTTCTTTTGATCTCTAGCCGCATTACAAACATTGAGACCGCTGCTGCAAAATGGGACCCACATGTCATCCTCTGTGTACAATAAATCTTGGATTATTTTTGGCTCCTAATATTTGGTCACTTGCCTTTTTCTTTCGATCTCATGCCGCCTTTGAAACGTTGAGTAAGCTGCTGGCTCATGGGTCCCGCATGTCATCCTCTACGAACAATAAAAGTTTCCTTTCTTGGAGTTATTTTTGACCCCTAATTTCTGGCTATTTGCCTTTTTCTTTTGATCCCCTGCCCCCTTTGAAACGATGAGGACGCTGTTGGCAGGTCGGTCCCACATGTCATCCTCTATGAACAATAAAAGTTTCCTTTGGTGGATTTATTTTTGACCCCTAATTAATTTCTGGCTATTTCCTTTTTTTCTTTTGATCCCCTGCCGCCTTGGAAACTTTGAGGATGCTGCTGCCTCATCGGTCCCGCATGTCATCCTCTCAGAACGATAAATGTTTTCTTTTCTTGGATTTTTTTACCAACTGATTTTTGTTTTTTTTATTTTCGACCCCCTGCCTTTGAAACGTTGACGACGCTGCTGGCTCATGGGTCCCTGATGTCAGCCTCCCCGTACAAGAAACATGTGATATCTTGATTATTTTGCAGACAATAAACAGTGTATTTCGCTCTGAGCTATTGCAAACGGATAAATTAAATCTTTATTTTTACAACTTATATCTTGAATCTCCTTGTTTTTTGTTTTTGCGAAGCATAGGACATTCCTGTTTTTTTTTGAGAAAAATCCGAACTTTCATGTTCTGGAGTGGGCTGAAATTGTACGAATCAAAAGGCCCAGAAGGATAGTTCGAAGGCCCAGATGTCCAGATGCAGCCCAATTGAAATCTTTCTTTTCTTGGATTTTTTTCACCCCCTGATTTCTGGCTACTTCATTTTTCTTTTGGTCCTGTGCCACCTTGGAAACGTTGAAACCGCTGCTGCAAAATGGGACCCGCATGTCATCCTCTATGTACAATAAAGTTTCTTTTCTTGGATTATTTTTGGCTCCTGATATTTGGTCACTTGCCTTTTTCTTTTGATCTCATGCCACGTTTGAAATGTTGAGGAATCTGCTGGCTCATGGGACCCGCATGTTGATGCGCGTAAATGTACACGTCCGTTGGGAACCCCAAGAGGAAGGTATGATGCGCATAGTGGCAAGTTTTCCCTCAGAAAGAAACCAAGGTTTAATCGAACCAGGAGGAGCCAAGAAGCACGTTGAAGGTTGATGGTGGCGAAATGTGATGCGGCGCAACAACAGGGATTCCGGCGCCAACGTGGAACCTGCACAACACAACCCAAGTACTTTGCCCCAACGAAACAGTGAGGTTGTCAATCTCACCGGCTTGCTGTAACAAAGGATTAACCGTATTGTGTGGAAGATGATTGTTTGCAAGAAAACAAGAAACAAGTATTGCAAAGAGATTGTATGCGATGTAAAGAATAGGACCGGGGTCCACAGTTCACTAGAGGTGTCTCTCCCATAAGATAAAAGCATGTTGGGTGAACAAATTACAGTCGGGCAATTGACAAATAGAGAAGGGCATAACAATGCATGTACATGATATGATAAATATAGTGAGATTTAATCCGGGCATTACGACAAAGTACATAGACCGCCATCCAACTGCATCTATGCCTAAAAAGTCCACCTTCAGGTTATCATCCGAACCCCATTCAGTATTAAGTTGCAAAGCGACAGACAATTGCATTAAGTATGGTGCGTAATGTAATCGACAACTACATCCTTAGACATAGAATCAATGTTTTATCCCTAGTGGCAACAAAGACATCACAACCTTAGAACTTTCTCACATCGTCCTGTGTCAATGAAGGCATGAACCCACTATCGAGCATAAGTACTCCCTCTTGGAGTTAAGAGTAAAAACTTGGCCAGAGCCTCTACTAATAACGGAGAGCATGCAAGATCATAAACAACACATAAACAATAGATTGATAATCACCATAACATAGTATTCTCTATCCATCGGATCCCGACAAACACAACATATAGTATTACAGATAGATGATCTTGATCATGTTAGGCAGCTCACAAGATCCAACAATGAAGCACAATTAGGAGAAGACGACCATCTAGCTACTGCTATGGACCCATAGTCCAGGGGTGAACTACTCACTCATCACTCCGGAGGCGATCATGGCGATGAAGAGTCCTCCGGGAGATGAATCCCCTCTCCGGCAGGGTGCCGGAGGCGATCTCCTGAATCCCCCGAGATGGGATTCGCGGCGGCGGCATCTCTGGAAGGTTTTCCGTATCGTGGCTCTCGGTACTGGGGGTTTCGCGACGGAGGCTATAAGTAGGCGGAAGGGCAGGTCAAGAGGCGGCACGAGGCCCGTGGGACAGGCCGGCGCGGCCAGGGCCTGGGCCGCGCCGCCGTGTCGCCTGGCCCCCTCGTGGCCCCACTTCGACTCCCGGTTGGTCTTCTGGAAGCTTCGTGCAAAAATAGGACCCGGGGCGTTGTTTTCGTCCAATTCCGAGAATATTTCGTTACTAGGATTTCTGAAACCAAAAACAGCAGAAAACAAAGAATCGGCTCTTCGGCATCTTATTAATAGGTTAGTTCCAGAAAATGCGTAAATACGACATATAATGTGCATAAAACATGTAGGTATCATCAATAAAGTAGCATGGAACATAAGAAATTATCGATACGTTGGAGACGTATCACATGTCATCCTATAAAAGTTTGATTTCTTGGATTTTTTTTCACCCTCTGATTTTTGGCTATTTCCTTTTTCTTTTGATCCCCTGCCGCCTTTGAAACGTTTAGTAAGCTGCTGGCTCATAGGTCCCACATGTCAGCCTGTATGAACGATAAAGCTTTTCTTTCTTGGAGTTTTTTTTGACCCCCTAATTTCTGGCTACTTTCTTTTTCTTTTGATCTCAAGCCGCATTTGAAACGTTGGGACCGCTGCTGCAAAATGGGACCCGCATGTCATCCTCTATGTACAATCGAGTTTCTTTTCTTGGATTATTTTTTTCTCCTGATATTTGGTCACTTGCCTTTTTCTTTCGATCCCATGCCACGTTTGAAACGTTGAGGAACCTGCTGACTCATGGGACCCGCATGTCATCCTCTATGTACTACAAAAGTTTATTTTCTAGGGTTTTTTTTCACCCTCTGATCTTTAGCTATTTCCATTTTCTTTTGATCCCCTGCCGCCTTGGAAACTTTGAGTAAGCTGCTGATTGATGGGACCCGCATGTCATCCTCTATGTACAATCAAGTCTCTTTTCTTGGATTTTTTTACCCCCTTATTTTTGGTCACTTGCCTTTTTCTTTCGATCTCATGCAGCCTCTGAAACGTTGAGGAAGCTGCTGGCTCATGGGACCCACATGTCATCCTCTATACTATAAAAGTTTCTTTTCTTGGATTTTTTTCACCCTCTTATTTTTGGCTATTTCCTTTTTCTTTTGATCCCATGCCGCCTTGGAAACGTTGATTAAGCTGCTGACACAAGGGGCCCGCATGTCATCCTCTATGTACAATCAACTTGCAAGATCTTGGAGCGAAAGAGCTTGTATAAGTGGGACCCATATGTCATCCTCTATGTACAATAAAAGTTTCTTTTCTTGGATTATTTTTTGCTCCTGATATTTGGTCAGTTTCCTTTTTCTTTTGATCTCATGCCGCCTCTGAAACGTTGAGTAAGGTGCTGGCTCATGGGACCCGCATGTGATCCTCTATGTACAATAAAGTTTCTTTTCTTAGATTTTTTTTACCCCCTGATTTTTGCTAACTTGCCTTTTTCTTTTCGATCATATGCCGCCTTTGAAATTGAGGTCGCCGCTGGCTCATGGGTCCCACATGTCAGCCTCTATGAACAACAAACCTTTCCTTTGTTGGATTTATTTTTACCCTAATTTCTGGCTATTTGCCTTTTTTTCTTTTGATCCCCTGCGGCCTTTGAAACGATGAGGACGCTGCTGGCAGGTCGGTCCCACATGTCATCCTCTATGAAGAATAAAAGTTTCCTTTTTGGATTTATTTTTGACCCCTAATTTCTGGCTATTTGCCTTTTTCTTCTGATCCCTGCCGACTTCGAAATGATGAGGATGCAAATGCGGTCGGTCCCACATGTCACCTCTATGAACTATAAATGTTTCCTTTGTAGGATTTATTTTTTACCCCTATTTTCGGGCTACTTGCCTTTTTCTTTGAAACGTTGAGGACGCTACTGTCTCATGGGTCCCACATGGCATCCTCTCTGAACGATAAACCTTCATTTCTTGTTAACAACAGGTTTATCCGTATTATTTTCGCAGACTAATACAAGCTCTTTCGCTCCAAGATCTTGCAAGTTAATAGAATAAATCATGGAATTATTAGGATATGTTTTAAATTTCAAATCCACTTTATGAATTTTTTAAAATACCGTGATCTATGTGGGTATGGAGCGATCAAGGATTTTCATATTGGCCATGAGCAGTTTCAAAAATTGCAACCCAATAATTCAAAATAAATACAAACAACTTTTATGTAGAATCTCCGTGTTTTTGTTTTTTTGCCAATCATAGGATCTGTGGTTCTTTAGAAAAGGGCCAACATTGCATGAGCAGAAAGGCCCATTTGTAGTTATTGGGCTTCGACAAATGAGCAAGTAGGCCTATAGCAAATACCTTGTAGATGGTCGTTGGAACCCAAAAGTATTTGTTGCCTAGACTTAGATGCCAAACTCAGCCTTATTGACATGAACCTTGCTATGCACACGACAATTTCAGTCCGATCCATGTACGAAACACAAGATCCAACCCTTCGTGTGAGGAAGCAGGTGGCAGCACACCTCCAGATGCTCAATCGTACATACGCATATCATATAGGAGTTGTCGTATGTACATCAGTTCCGTATTGACATGTTTTTTTCTTTGGTTCACATGTGGGGTCCGCACAGTCACCTAGGTCGCACATCTACTTCCTTGCTCGTAGTTGATGCATGTTCGGTTTGGGGATGGGGTGGAACCGAACACACCCCCGTGCCAGTGGATGTACTTTACCCTTTAGCGGCGAAAAAAATAGGAATGGTCCTCTCATGAGTATGATCAACAAGAGGTGGCTATATTATAAAGGACGTACACACATTGTAATTATAGTGCTGAAATAAAGTCAATCCTAAAACAGCCATGCATGGGTTATAATATGAAGGCAACACGAAATACAAAAGCAGGGCATTGTTCAAATAAAATGATTCATAGTATTACATACTAAAAACAGTGTACTACTTCTCAACACTTCAAGCATAATAAAAAAGTGTCAATGTTTTTTAAAGGTAACACCGAACGGGCAATGTTTAAAGCAGTCTAAAACCACATAGCCGCTTGTCGGACACTATCCCAACCATCATAGGGAAGGATGATAACTCCCACAGCCTCACCTTCATCCGTCGGAGGTTGCAGCGCAAAATTTTAGGGTATTGATTATAACGAATATTCCTAAGATCTTGTGTAGACGCAGCTTTTTCCTCATGAATGGAACCAATGTGCCATCAGAGCTTTGGATTCACGCTTCTTCAAGTTGGCAATGATTGGGTAATTGAGTCCGAGGAACAGAGAGTGGTCGCTGAGGCTGTTAACCTGCCTCCAAAGAAAGTCCTCCGCACGTGCGATAAGGGATCCAGCTCAAAGACGTAGGTGGCAACAGAGGATACCGCCGTAGCCGAAGCCCATTAGCATCATAGGGAATGTCCGGAGGTACTTCAGCATTGGCAATCCCAATCTTGTTTACCGTAAGGATGATCATCAATCGCTTGCCATCGCCAGATGGAGCGAGGAACCACGCGCATCGCTGATCATCCACCACCGGTGGCGGGATTACAAACGGGAGCATCAGGTTTTCTGCAATATTAGAAATGGAGACGAATAGGGTGTTACTGGCAACCATATTCAAACAGCAGCATTGTTCATCGTTCATGCTCACAGTATAAATACAACTATGTAAGCTAAGGACATTGGTCATTCATGTGTTCAAATCGAGTGTCCAATATATCAGTTATACTGCATCCATCCCACGAAACTAGTCTAAACTTCGCCAAAACTAGACACTAGTTAGTGTATACACAGTTATATACTACCTCTGTCTCACCGAAAGTGTCTGAGATTTGTCCAAATTCAGATGTATCTAGACAGTGAAAGCATATAGATACATTCAAATTTTGACAAATATATATCATCTTAAGTTTAAGTCCTGTGCTGTAGTTAATTCCCTTTGTCTTAAGTGATCTATTAGAGAGCTTCCCTGTGACCACCCGAAGGGTAAGAAATGTTTAACTGTATAAGTGGATTACCTAGACCTTTCCATCAGTTCGGACTTTTGGTTGCGTTGGCTAGTCCATGAAGCTTGACATGGTGTCAGAGCCAGGGTCTCGAGTTCGAGTCCTGGCTTTCGCAATTTATCCTAAAAATGTTGTTGCCCCCTCGGAGTCCACGTATATGCCTCTTGAGCTATACCTCTGAGTCTTTCCACATGTTGACTTGTCTCCCATCACACGTGAGGGGGGTGTTGAATTGTATAAGTGGATTGCCGCCCTTGCGATCAGTTCGGACTTTTGGTTGTGTTGGTAGTGCATGAAGCTTGACAAGAAAGAAATGCTCTTTGTAGCTAACCCCAAGTGTGGTAACATTTGCAAAATAGGTATCGATGCAGCTATCCATTCAAAAGAGAAGAATTTGCATTTTAGAGTTGAAGGTTCATAATCTCTTCTCTACTATTGATAGTAAAGGGTACACATGGTATTTGTTTACCTCATTTTCGCGTTCTAAAAAAGGTACGCTATATGGTTGTGCTAAGTTAAACTGATTTAAGTCCGTTCAAGTTTATCGAAAATTATACTACCAACATCTAAAACATCAATATAGGTTCATATATTACAAAAGATATTTAGATTTTCTTTTCTCGAACACATGCCTAGTCGTGCATCATTATATATTAGAGCATACAGGGTTGTAGCAAGGCTACGAAAAACTGAGAAAGCAAAAAGAAAGAACTATACAGGGGACTAGAGGCAGCTAACTTTGTTAGGCCTGCAGGTGCTAAATCTTATATATATATGAGGTTGTAGATATTAATCGTAAACTTACTCAAACTTAAATATCATTGAATTAGGAAAAAGATAACCTGAGTTATTTTGAATGAGGGGACGTCACAATCACTAATGAAAGATAATTGTGGGAAACTGAAATCTATTCAAGAAAATGGGAGAAAAAATGTATCAAAAACAAAATTAATTATACCATTCTGCAGATTGTTCACCGATATAAACAAAGAACTGTTTGATCTGCATGTAGGTACATCCAATCAAGGCTTTTTCCCCGATCTCTAGAAAATATAAGCTACGCATGTAATTACAAACGATTTTCTTCTATTTTTCTGTTTCTACGTTAACATTTGAGGTACTTGTTAATTACATCCATATTCTGTAGTTGCATAGAGTTACTAATTCAGGAATGCATTCACATACGGAGTATACTATGTTTGCTGATGACTGACTAGTACTAATTCATTGCAAGCAACGGTTCATTCATATTCAGATAAAGGATGTGATCGTTAAGTTATATACTTATGAAATTCCTTATGCATCTCTCTGATGCAGATGGCGGGGGTCTCTCGTCCTCCTTTTGGAGGCAAAATCAATTAGTTATATATGAAACAATGGGTGTAAAAGGTTATCAAAAAGGGTGCCTTCATAGTGCCACGTTATCTTTTGAGATACTGGTTAATTACACCCATATTCTGCAGTGGCGTAGAGTTACTAATTCAGGAATGCAATCACATACTGAGCATACTATGTTTGTTGGTGACTAATTAGTACTACTAATTCATTGCAAGCAACGGTTCATTCATATTCAGCAAAAGGGGGTGTGATCATTAAGTCATATAAGAAAGGTAAAATATAAACAAGGTAGTTCATGAATAACTTCATTGGTTAAGGCAGTGTATCATGCAATGCAACATAAGGACTGAAAAAATACCATTTGCGGTGTCCCAGAAGTACGTGGAGCCGTCAGTTTCGTCCACCGCAAAAACGTGGCCACGGAGTTCAATGGCATCACAGTAATTTGGATAATCAGGTGCAGGTGTAAGGGCCTCCAGCATTCTCCAGTCGCCACCCCCTTCAAGGTAGAAAATCGTTTTGTCGAACAAGGCGATGAGCTTGTAATCTGCGTACCTCCCACCTTTTGTGGGCACTTGGCAGATTACAATCTTCAACAAATAAATTGCTGGACCCCAGTTAAAAGAGTATGCAGGTCGATATGAAACAATACTATGATGAATCTTCGAATCAGGTAGGGATGGAAGGGGGATATGTCGCTCGGTGTAGACGTTCACGAGGCACCACTCATGATGATCGGCGGCGGCGATCCAGTCGCCGTTCGCGCCAAGCCATTTTTTGTCGTGCATGAACGACAGGGCGACAGAACAGCGAGGATGGTCGAAGGGCACCAGGTCGTACACGGTATCATGCAGACGAGATGCTGTCGCCAGGTCCCAGTGTTCACCGAACCAATAAGCAGGCGGAGGCATCAGCAGGCAGGGTTCATCCCAATGGTGCATCTTACCTTCATCCTTGCTGATCATGTCGTAGAGCTCCCTGGAACATGCAGCAAGTCGGACGGTGTAGGTAACGTCCAGATGCGCAGTGATGAGGTCGATGTTGTTGCCGGTGAGAGCCTCCAAGTGGCCGTCCCTGCCGCCCCGGCAAAGCCTAGAATAATCCATCACGTGAAGATGGATTTAGGTGGATGGCGGATGCAACTGCGCTTGGGGTTTTCGGAGGAGAGGGCGAGTGCTATGGAAGGAACGATGCGGCGCGCGGCTGGCCGGGGAGAGAAAGGTATACGGAGTAGTACTAGTGAGGCGGCGTGGTGGGGATCGAGATCCTGCGCGTGATTCTGGGAGGGTGAAGAAGAAGATTTTTTATTTTTTTTGTAACGGGGTGAAGAAGAAGATGATAGACATGCAAGGGGCAAAAACTAGGTAGTACTCTAGGCTGCCGGCTGCGATCGGGCGCCGATTTGATCAAGTTGGTAGACTAGCACGCCACCCATCTATAAATTTGCGACGACGTTTGGTGCAGTGATGTCTCGTCACATCAGGTTGACCAGAGAGGGCTTTTTTTTACAGTTTCCATTTCGATATATTTTTCGCCAATAATCGTAGTTCTCTACATGCCAGAGACACGTACCTTAACACGTGGGCAGCATGCAACCGCGCGAGCACCAAAATGGAATGAGAAATGTTTTAGAGCAGAACTTCATTTTCAATGCCTTTCCTAGCTTGGTTTGGAAACCGGACAGAGCTTCAGTGACTTGATGCTTCCAAGATACATTGTGACTGTGTCCCACCATCTACCATCCATTTGAGATCCAACGTTCCAAACTATCTCTTATTTCGAAGCTAAAAAAGAAAAACTATTCAGAAAATTTTGAAAAAAAATCCAGTAATATGTAGATTCCTTGTTTTAAAATCTATGAATATTTCATCCCATTCGGATGACTAGCTTGTGATTAAATAGATTCTTACGTACTCGAGCACTAGTTTAAACTAAATATATATTTGCTCACAAACCTATGATTCAAATCGAATGAAACTTCACCAAAATATAAATCGAAATATGCATGATTTACTGGAAGTTTTTCAAATTGTTCATGGTCCATGGGGTCCTCCAAAGTGCAAGCTTTTTTTTTCTTGGTTGGTACTTCAAAACTGAGTTTGGATGGTGGCAAGACTTGCACAAAGAGGATGTCAAAATTTTGGCCTTTGTGAACTTTGCAATCAACATCAAGTGTCGGACTCTCGAGAAAAAAATATGAGTTGGCGCCCACCTTTCTTTCAACCGTTTGTTCTCAATCCGAGGGTGGTCCAACTAACAAAATTGGCTTGGTATTCATGGTCTTGAACCAACAATTTGGCATGGCTTTCAATTGGTATGAGAGGTGATGTATGGAGGTGATTCATACGAGAGAGCAATAAAGAAATGTTTTGTCATCCTTGCAAAGCTAGTCTATTTGGAAAGAAATGAATAATTGGTTTTTCGCAACATTGCATGATACTAATTCATGATACTATGCATTGAAGGTGTTGTATCATAGACTAGTATCAGTCTAGAATACTTCCCATTGTGACTAGTCTAAGTGCTTTTGCACCATGAACACTAGCTATGCACAGACCTCAAAAAACACTTCTCCATCATTCTACTATTCATACTTTCTTTTTGTAATAGAACTATGTACCATTGTTTTTAATATAATCTTGTGTCGAGAGTATATATTTCTAAAATAGTCATTTATGTTTCGCATAAGCTCAAAGAGGTGTACTTACTTATGAGAGATATCTTTCAACTAATACGTTGTAGGAGTACTTTAATTATGTGAGCTATAGTGTGAAATGCTTACTAGAACGAGTACAAAAGGTGTTTGATAACATTACAGGCCACACGCCCAGTGTAGCCTGCATTGTAGGAGCATTACATTAATTTAACAACTACGGAGGAGTAGCCTAGGTAGAGATAACAGGCAAAGGAAATAGTTCAACAGATAGTACAACACAACTACGAAAGGGAGTAGCCTAGGTAGAGATAAACATGCAAATGAAATAGTTCAACAGATACAAATCTTGCATTACAACACGAGTATTACATAAAGTACATCAGCCCTTCTTTCTGGACCTATGACGCGAAGGCAGGTTCCATTGCCGGGCGTTGGCGAAGCTTGGGATGAGCCACAACGGAACCTGCCGCCATGTCCATCTAATGTTGGTTTGGAAACCAACAATACAGTCTTCAGAATTCAAACTGAAGCGGAAAATTTCTGGAGAAGGAGGATATGCAAGGCCTACTGCATGGTGCGATGTTTAAACAGAGTTGCTTCTCGCCATATTTGGACGGTCATGTTCTGCCCCGTCTTCTACTGGAATGATAATCGGATAGTTCACTCCAAGGAAGAGAGAATATGATCCAAGGGAAATAATCCTCCTCCATGGCCTCGGTGGCATCAACTGACTGGTGTCCATGTTGTACACCTCACAGCCAAGTAAACCCTTACCATACCCGCGAATAGTGCGACCATGACGACCCTCAGAGGTAGCAGCAGCAGGTAAAATCCGAACCAGTCCAGTATAATCCCGCCCGTCAGTAACGCCCCAGGTATGGACCAGAAAAAGTCTAGAACCATCAGGAGATCGTGCTAACCACCAGGAGCCAAGATTGTACCGACCTTGTTCATCAAGTTCTGGCGGAATAGGTGCCGTGCTGATCAACAAAGGACCTTGCAAAGGAAAGCACAGCTTGAAGTCAGTTCAGCAAAACTTGATTAGTTCATTACATACATGAATAATGATGTAGCTAAAATACTGCCTCCGATCCAAATTAATTGACTCAACTGGATGTGTCTAGCTAGATATGCACAAATTAATTGACTCAAGTTTGTCTAGCTAGATGCACTGGCTAGACAAAGCTGAGTCAATTTGATTTGGATCGGAGGGAGTACTTTATTTTGACTCAAAGGCATATCGCTGCTGATTTTGATTGAATATAGAGGGGGAAAGGTACAGGCATGACACAAAAACTGCACAACAAAAAGAAAAAGGCTAAAGCTAAATCTGAAACTAGCAGGTAATAGCGAAAACACATCATATGAGATGAGAAAAATTACCCCAAGAAAGTTGATTCCATGCATAAACTTCGCATGTCTGAGTTACAGCAAATACAATACCCTTGTGGATGATTGCATCGGAGTAGCCGTACGCTAAGAACTGGTTGTCAAGAACTGTCCATCTGCTAGAGGCACAGTGAAGGACTGCAATTGTCGCGTTGAAGATGGCAAGAACATAGAAACTAGTATAATTTGAAGCAGATGTTGGAACTCGGCAAATAGCTATCTTCAGCAGTTGAAGATGTTGATCATTAGACTCGAACACAAGTTTATCCGGGGTGGATTTAAACTCACTTATTGGTGGTAGAGGAATCCGGCGACCAGTGTACACATTGACAAGCTCCCAATTCCAGGGGAAGCCAAGAAAGGCGATCCAATCTCCATTCGCGCCTGCCCACATGCCCGTACCACCATCTGGAATCACGGCATCGGAAGAGATCCTGTCCAGCGGCGTCAGTTTGGCACAAGGTACCCTTGCGATCTTTTGCATCATGCTGCTTGTCCTTCTGCGCACCCTGCTGCTTGAACTTGTGGACGCGGGAGAAGGGATTGTGCGTGGGCGGTACCTCAGTTTGGTGAGTATGAAGAACACAGGGCATGCCAAACGGCTGAGATGCAGGCAGAGCTACACTTTGTGTTGATGAATCATGATAAAACTTGCATGAACCGACGAGGCTCGCGGCGGTGATGACATCGCATAGGGATGCGATTTCTTCAAGGGGGCCATCAGGAAACACCCAAGAACTGCCACTCTCATTGATCGATCTCGCCATTGGAAGGATGCGGTCAAGTGGGTGTGGGGGTGTGGGAGTGGGACGCTGGCGTTTGGGTATGAGGTATTGGAGGACAGTGCGAGCGGCAGCTGGTAGAGCGATATGGATAAAAGTCCACAACTCCTACTAGTACCATCAAACAGGTGGCTCGAGATGATCCGAAAAAGGCATGGCGGCGGTGGTGTAGGGGCTGCTGGTGTAGGCGGGGTCGCCAGAGAAGATGGATATGAAGAAGACGGAGAAGCAGGCAAAAAAACAATTTGAATTGAAATCAATAATACGAGTACTACAGGCGTGCCTTCTCTCTCTGGTCTCTGCTGCACTATTGCACATGTCATGAAGGCGTGTGACCCGAGAAGAAGCTAATGTACTGTATACTGTCCTTGCACGCCGTGGAGCTGTATTTTGTCTCATCAAATCAGCTCTGGACAGTTTCAGCGGAGAAAAGATCCTTTGCCATCATCATGATATATTACCACGGGCCCACGGCAGTGCACATTCATCTTGTACTACCATATACTGTACTGCTCTATATGAACCACCACTTGGACATTTTTTTTGCAGTTTCCACCATGTGGTGGTCTAATATGTTGCAAATTTCACCACTTGGTTATCTAATCAGCTAGTTAGTCATGTTGATAGCAAAATCAACAAGTGGGTTCAACATGTCAATGCTCCAATTAATGTTTTAGAAAAAATAAATTTTTCAAAATTCATACTTCTTTTATTTAGCTATGTAAAAATGCTTATTCATTTATTTCAACAAATATTGTGCGGTCTTGAATTTTTTTCAAACAAATATTATGGCATCGGGTTCGGGACTCCTGAAAAGGACTGGTCGTGGTACGGGAACCCGAAATGATGCCCACAACATGGTCGAAAGTGGCAAGGAACCCGTCGAGGTGGATGAACTCGGGAAACCTTGGTAGAGGTAGGGATCTTGAGGAGGCCATTAGGGTTAGCCTACCCCCCAATAAGCGTATGAACAAAAAAAATTCACATAAGTAGTAGCTATTATTAAAATTTCACAAATATTACGCGCTTTTGAATATTTCAAAAGTATTGTGGCGTCACGCTGGCCTTGCCCGAATTTTACCTTTCAGGCTGGATGTCACGAGCATGATCACTCAACCAACTGGGTCCAAACATATATATACAATTGGCCTCCTCGAGCCTACACCGACCAGATTGTCGCTGAAACTGGATCATATAGTTTCTATTGGATTGATGTCCTAAGGAAATATTCCAACAGCGGAAGTTGTTTGATTCGTTGTATTATATTCCTTTGGAATCTTGTTGGGCTTGTTTGGTTCGAAGAAAATTCATAGAAATTTTGTGGGATTCAAATCTCAGTGGCTCCTTTGATTCTTGAATACATGATAATTCATACTAATTCACGTGTTTTTTGTGTAGCACTACAACCAAAGAACATGCAATTCAAATTTGTGTGATTTCTTTCATATAGGATTAATTCAACATGCAATCATATCCAATTCCTACATTATTTCTATTTTAACATTTTGTACACATCATGCATGCGACCCAAACAATGTGTACATGGTGGGGGGTTGTTTCGTTGCAAAAGCAGTTGGTCACACCACAAACAAACATGCAACAATTAATCTAAATTCACGCGGTTTCCCCGCGATGCAACCAAACAATATTCGATGAAACTAAGCATGACATAAACATATACAATACACACCATACATTTTGGCTGCTTTGATTATTCGCAAGATTTTCAAAGTGCGGGAATATGAAAATTGTATGATTAGAGAGTGATGCTCATCTCCAAATATATAGGATTGAGAAACAACGGTATTTGGATCCAATAACATTTGATTGCGTGTGAAAACCAAAAGAAATACTAGTAGTAACATACGGTTACACAATGAAGGATTTTTTGTTTTTGTATAAAAATGTATTGTCAATGAATTCTGAAAATTGCAATCCTATGAATTAAACAATCAGAAATCATGTCAGACTAATTCCTACGTTTCAAGATTCTAGTACGGAGTATGATTTCTTTGAAGGGGCGCAGAGGGACGTGGGTAGCAATGTCTAGTCCCTGTCTTGTCTGTATACACTGTACTTACGTCAGACTAATGTTGCTCAGGAAGTCTTAATATGACGTACTCTGAAGCTAGATGCATCACCGTTTCCAGTCTCTGTCCTTGTTTTTTCGGCAAAATAGACAGAAATAACCCAAAGTCGAAAAGATTGGGAAAAACAAACTTTTGACATACTAGGAAGATTGGGTTATTTTTGTCCAAATTCTCGTTTTTTCTCTTGGCTTCCCTACCCTTGAATCCATGTCACTTACGTGTGTTGCCCATGCATGTGTCATGTCCCACACTTCAGTGAGCACAAGTGACGTGCTGTACGTACGCAAACTCCCAGCGATCTTCTTTGTCAAGAGAAGACGCATCAAGATTCAAGACCCGATCGCATTTCTTGCTTTCAGCCTGGGGTCCTCCATGTAAAAGTTAGGGATTTAGATGTAATTTCATGTTTATTTTGTGTGCAGTTGTAAACTGTTGATTTTTTATGTCCATTTGAATCTTGGTCAAATCCTAGGTTTGACCTAGATTTAAACAAGTTTAAAACATGAAAATGAAAAAGTAAGCCTGGATCCTCCTTAGTCAATCCAAAATGAAGCTTTTGGGAGGTTTTTGAAATTTCCATGTTTGAAACCCAAAACCACTTCTTTTCATGCTAGACTTCATAAGACATAGTTTAGGGATAGGGTAGATACATGATTTGTCTGGTTTCAGTATGTCTAGAGCTTGTTTATCCACTTGAATGCTTACTATATGACATAAGAAGACTATGTGCTATGGTTTTTCATTTATCTAATTTTTTTGAATTTTATGCCCATTTGAATCTTGGTCAAATCCCAGGTTTGACCAGGTTTTAAACAAGTTTAAAACATGAAAATGAAAAGGTGTAAGCATGGATCCTTCGTAGTCACTCTAAAATGAAGCTTTTGGGAGGTTCTCGAAATTTCCATGCATGCTTGAAACTCAAAACCACTTTTCTTCATGCTTGACTTCATAAGACAGAGTTTAGGGTTAGGGGTAGATACACGATTTTTTTGGTTTGAATATGTCTAGACCTTGTTTATCAACTTGAATGTTTACTATATGACATAATTAAGAAGGCTATGTGATTTGGTTTTTCATTCTTTAGATTTTTGTCTGAATTTTTGTGCCCATTTGAATCTTGGTCAAATCCTAGGTTTGACCAAGATTTAAATAAGTTTAAAACATGAAAATGAAAAGATAAGCATCGATCCTTCTTAATCGCTCTAAAATGAAGCTTTTGGTAGGTTTTTGAAATTTCCATGTTTGAAACCCAAAACCACTTCTCTTCATGCTTGACTTCATAAGACGAAGTTTAGGGTCGATAGGGGGTAGATACATGATTTGTCTGGTTTGAATATGTCTAGACCTTGTTTATGAACTTGAATGCTTACTATATGACATAAGAAGACTATGTGCTTTGGTTTTTTTTTATTTTTTTATTTTATGCCCATTTTAATATTGGTCAAATCCTAGGTTTGACCAAGATTTAAACAAGTTTAAAACATGAAAATGAAAAGGTAAGCCTGGATCCTTCTTAGTCACTCTAAAATGAAGCTTTTGGGAGGTTTTTGAAATTTCCATGTTTGAAACCAAAAACCACTTCTCTTCATGCTTGACTTCATAAGACAGAGTTTAGGGTTAGGGGTAGATACATGATTTGTCGTATTTGAATATGTATAGACCTTGTTTATCAACTTTTGAATGCTTACTATATATATATGTGACATAAGAAGACTATGTGCTTTTGTTTTTCATTTTTCTGATTTTTTTAATTTTATGCCCATTTAAATCTTGGTCAAATCCTGGTTTGACAATGATTTAAACAAGTTTAAAATATGAAAATGAAAAGGTAAGCATTGATCCTTCTTAGTCACTCTAAAATGAAGCTTTTGGTAGGTTTTTGAAGTTTCCATATTTGAAACCCAAAACCACTTCTCTTCATGCTTGACTACATAAGACAAAGTTTAGGGTTAGGGGGGTAGATACATGATTTTTCTTGTTTGAATATGTCTAGACCTTGTTTATCAACTTTAATGCTTACTATATGACATAAGAAAACTATGTGCTTTGGTTTTTTATTTTTTTTATATATTTTTTTGGAATTTTGATGCACATTTGAATCTTGGTCAAATCCTAGGTTTGACCAAGATTTAAACAAGTATAGAACATGAAAATGAAAAGGGAAGCATGTATCCTTCTTAATTAGTCACCCTAAAATGAAGTTTTTGGGAGGTTTTTGAAATTTCCATGTTTGAAACCTAAAACCACTTATCTTCATGCTTGACTCCGTCATAAGACAGAGTTTAGGGGTTAGGGGGTAGATACATGATTTGTCTAGCTAGTTTGAATATGTCTAGACCTTGTTTATCAACTCTAATGCTTACTATATGACATATAAGAAGACTATGTGCGCTTTGGTTTTTCATTTTTCTATTTTTTTATTTTATGCCCATTTGAATCTTGGTCAAATCCTAGATTTGACCATGATTTAAACAAGTTTAAATCCTAGATTTGTCTAGCTACTTTTCTTCATGCTAGACTTCATAAGATCGACAGGGAGTAGATACATGATTTGTCTGGTTTGGATTAAATATCTAGACCTTGTTTATCAGCTTGAACGCTTACGATATGACACAAGAACACTATATGCTTTTGTTTTTTATTTTTTTTATTTTTTTGTGCCCATTTGTATCTTGGTCAAATCCAAGGTTTGACCAAGATTTAAACAGGTTTAAAACATGAAAATGAAAAGGGAAGCATGTATCCTTCTTAGTCACTCTAAAATGAAGTTTTTGGGAGGTTTTTGAAATTTCCATGTTTGAAACCCAAAACCACTTCTCTTCATGCTTGACTTCTTAAGACATAGTTTAGGGGTTAGCGGGTAGATACATGATTTGTATGGTTTGAATATGTCTAGACCTTGTTTATGAACTTTAATGCTTACTATATGACATAAGAAGACTATGTGCTTTGGTTTTTCATTTTTCTGTTTTTTTTGAATTTTCTGCCAATTTTGTTTGACCAAGATTTAGACAAGTTTTATACCTGAAAACGAATAAGTAAGCCTGGATCCTTCTTAGTCACTCCAAAATGTACCAATTGATAGGTGCGTTAACTTTGCTTCATGAAAAAAATAATGTCATGTAAATGAGTTAACTTGGATTTCCTACCCTTGAATCCATAGGAAACTTTGTTCTAATGCACTATAATAATCAACCGAGCTTTTACACCAGCAGGTCTGTCACTTACGTGTGGTGCCCATGCGTGAGGTCCCACACTTCAGTGAGCACAAGTCACGTGCAATAGGTACGCAAACTCCCAGCCATTTTCTTTGTCAAGAGAAGACGCATCAGGATGCGTATTGGAAGTCTGTGGGTCCTTCTGGATCCTTCGGTTGTCCCTCTCAAAAAAAACAAAATTCTCTCATTCTCGGCCTCGCTCGACTCGCTCGCTCGATCGCTCGCTCGCTCGCACCTCCTGCTCACTGACAAACCCTGCACAAAAGTCAACATCATCACCCGAAAAAGGGGAGACACCATAATGCTCTCCCTTCTTCTCTCCTTCCAAGTGATCCCTCTTCCTCCGAGTTTCACTCAACGGTCAAACACACATGTGCTGCATAGTAATAATAAAAAGGTAGAAAAATCGACCTACGAATCTATAATTAAATAGGTTAAACTAGGGTTTTGCCCAGTACTACAGATCAAGGTTCAAAAAATCCAACTACGGGGTTCGAACAACCCCATTTCTAATCCAAGAATTTTTTCGACCTCATCCAATGGCCTCAAACTATAGGTCGGGTTAGCATCTAGTGCAGTATGTGTGAGAATGTATGCACTATGTGTGCTATAACTTATGTGTCCTTCAAATTTGAACCAAATTTGAATAAGTTTGAAATATTTGAAATGGGGCATTTGGCTTAAACGTTTGAAACCCAAAACGACTTCTCTTCATGCTAGACTTCATAAGACCGAGTTTAGGGTTAGGGGGTAGATACATGATTTGTCTGGTTTGAATATGTCTAAACCTTGTTTATCAACTTGAATGCTTACTATATGACATAAGAAGACCGGCCATGTGCTTTTGTTTTTCATTTTTCTATTTTTTTAAGAATTTTATGCACATTTGATTCTGGTCAAATCCTAGGTTCAACCAAGATTTAAATAAGTTTCAAGCATGAAAATGAAAACGTAAGCCAAGATCCTTCTTAATTAGTCACTCTAAAATATATGAAGCTTTTGGGACGTACTTGAAATTTCCATGTTTGAAACCCAAAACCAATTCTCTTCATGATTGACTTCATAAGACAGAGTTTAGGGTTAGGGGTAGATATACACATGATTTTTCTGGTTTGAATATGTCTAGACCTTGTTTATCAACTTGAGTGTTTACTATATGACATAATTAATTAAGAAGGCTATGTGCTTTGGTTTTTCATTCTTTAGATTTTTTGTCTGAATTTTTATGCCCATTTGAATCTCGGTCAAATCCTAGGTTTGACCAAGATTTAAATAAGTTTAAAACATGAAAATTAAAAGGTAAGCATCAATCCTTCTTAGTCGCTCTAAAATGAAGCTGAATTTTGGGAGGTTTTTGAAATTTCCATGTTTGAAACCCAAAACCACTTCTCTTCATGCTTGACTTCATAAGACGAAGTTTAGGGTCGATAGGGGGTAGATACATGATTTGTCTTGTTTGAATATGTCTAGACCTTGTTTATCAACTTGAATGCTTACTATATGACATAAGAGGACTATGTGCATTGGTATTTCATTTTTTGATTTTTATGCCCATTTGAGAATCTTGGTAAAATCCTAGGTTTGTTGAGCAAGATTTAAACAAGTTTAACATGTGAAAATGATAAGGTAATTAAGTCTGGATCTTTCTCTTAGTAACTCTAAAATGAAGCTTTTGGGAGGTTCTTGAATTTACCATGTTTGAAACCCAAAACCACCGTACTTCTGTTCATGCTTGACTTCATAAGACAGAGTTTAGGGTTAGGGGTAGATACATGATTTTTCTGGTTTGAATATGTCTAGACCATGTTTATCAATTTGAATGCTTACTATATGACATAAGAAGGCTATGTGCTTTGGTTTTTCATTCTTTCGATTTTTTTCTGAATTTTTATGCCCATTTGAATCTTGGTCAAATCCTAGGTTCGACCAAGATTTAAACAAGTTTAAAACATGACAATGAAAAGGTAATTAATCATGGATCCTTCTTAATTAACCAGTCAGTCTAATTAAAATGAAGCTTTTTGGGAGGTTTTTGAAATTTCCATGTTTGAAACCCAAAACCACACTTCTCTGCTTCATGCTTGACTTCATATATAATTAAGACAAAGTTTAGGGTTAGGGGGTACATGATTTGTCTGGTTTGAATATGTCTAGACCTTGTTTATGAACTTGAATGCTTACTATATGACATAAGAAGACTATGTGCTTTGGTTTTTTATTTTATTTATTTTTTTATTTTATGCCCATTTGAATATTGGTCAAATCCTAGGTTTGACCAAGATTTAAACAAGTTTAAAACATGAAAATGAAAAGGTAAGCCTAGATCCTTCTTAACTAGTCACTCTAAAATGAAGCTTTAATTTTGGGAGGTTTTTGAAATTTCCATGTTTGAAACCAAAAACCACTTCTCTTCATGCTTGACTTCATAAGACAGAGTTTATGGTTTTAGATGGGTAGATACATGATTTGTCTTATTTGAATATGTCTAGCTAGACCTTGTTTATCAACTTTTGAATGCTTACTATATATATGTATGTGACATAAGAAGACAACGTGCTTTTGTTTTTCATTTTACCGATTTTTTTTAAATTTTATGCCCATTTAAATCTTGGTAAAATCCTAGGTTTGACCAAGATTTAAACAAGTTTAAAATATGAAAATGAAAAGGTAAGCATGGATCCTTCTTAGTCACTCTAAAATGAAGCTTTTGATAGGTTTTTGAAATTTCCATATTTGAAACCCAAAACCACTTCTCTTCATGCTTGACTACATAAGACAAAGTTTAGGGTTAGGGGGTAGATACATGATTTTTCTTGTTTGAATATGTCTAGACCCTTGTATATCAACTTTAATGCTTACTATATGACATAAGAAAACTATGTGCTTTGGTTTTTCATTTTTCTGATTTTTTTTGGAATTTTGATGCACATTTGAATCTTGGTCAAATCCTAGGTTTGACCAAGATTTAAACAAGTATATATAGAACATGAAAATGAAAAGGGAAGCCTGTATCCTTCTTAGTCACCCTAAAATGAAGTTTTTGGGAGGTTTTTGAAATTTCCATATTTGAAACCCAAAACCACTTATCTTCATGCTTGACTTCGTCATAAGACAGAGTTTAGGGGTTAGGGGGTAGATACATGATTTGTCTAGCTAGTTTGAATATGTCCAGACCTTGTTTATCAACTTGAATGCTTACGATATGACATAAGAACACTATGTGCTTTTGTTTTTCATTTTTCTATTTTTTTTGTGCCCATTTGTATCTTGGTCAAATCCTAGGTTTGACCAAGATTTAAACAAGTTTAAAACATGAAAATGAAAAGGGAAGCATGTATCCTTCTTAGTCACTCTAAAATGAAGTTTTTGGGAGGTTTTTGAAATTTCCATGTTTGAAACCCAAAACCACTTCTCTTCATGCTTGACTTCTTAAGGCATAGTTTAGGGGTTAGCGGGTAGATACATGATTTATATGGTTTGAATATGTCTAGACCTTGTTTATCAACTTTAATGCTTACTATATGACAGAAGAAGACTATGTGCTTTGGTTTTTCATTTTATTTATTTTTTTATTTTATGCCCATTTGAATATTGGTCAAATCCTAGGTTTGACCAAGATTTAAACAAGTTTAAAACATGAAAATGAAAAGGTAAGCCTGGATCCTTCTTAACTAGTCACTCTAAAATGAAGCTTTAATTTTGGGAGGTTTTTGAAATTTCCATGTTTGAAACCCAAAACCACTTCTCTTCATGCTTGACTTCATAAGACAGAGTTTATGGTTTTAGAGGGGTAGATACATGATTTTTCTTATTAGAATATGTCTAGCTAAACCTTGTTTATCAACTTTTGAATGCTTACTATATATATGTATGTGACATAAGAAGACTATGTGCTTTTGTTTTTCATTTTTCCGATTTTTTTTTAAATTTTATGCCCATTTAAATCTTGGTCAAATCCTAGGTTTGACCAAGATTTAAACAAGTTTAAAATATGAAAATGAAAAGGTAAGCATGGATCCTTCTTAGTCACTCTAAAATGAAGCTTTTGATAGGTTTTTGAAATTTCCATATTTGAAACCCAAAACCACTTCTCTTCATGCTTGACTACATAAGACAAAGTTTAGGGTTAGGGGGTAGATACATGATTTTTCTTGTTTGAATATGTCTAGGCCCTTGTTTATCAACTTTAATGCTTACTATATGACATAAGAAAACTATGTGCTTTGGTTTTTCATTTTTCTGATTTTTTTTGGAATTTTGATGCACATTTGAATCTTGGTCAAATCCTAGGTTTGACCAAGATTTAAACAAGTATATATAGAACATGAAAATGAAAAGGGAAGCCTGTATCCTTCTTAGTCACCCTAAAATGAAGTTTTTGGGAGGTTTTTGAAATTTCCATATTTGAAACCCAAAACCACTTATCTTCATGCTTGACTTCGTCATAAGACAGAGTTTAGGGGTTAGGGGGTAGATACATGATTTGTCTAGCTAGTTTGAATATGTCAAGACCTTGTTTATCAACTTGAATGCTTACGATATGACATAAGAACACTATGTGCTTTTGTTTTTCATTTTTCTATTTTTTGTGTGCCCATTTGTATCTTGGTCAAATCCTAGGTTTGACCAAGATTTAAACAAGTTTAAAACATGAAAATGAAAAGGGAAGCATGTATCCTTCTTAGTCACTCTAAAATGAAGTTTTTGGGAGGTTTTTGAAATTTCCATGTTTGAAACCCAAAACCACTTCTCTTCATGCTTGACTTCTTAAGACATAGTTTAGGGGTTAGCGGGTAGATACATGATTTGTATGGTTTGAATATGTCTAGACCTTGTTTATCAACTTTAATGCTTACTATATGACATAAGAAGACTATGTGCTTTGGTTTTTCATTTTATTTATTTTTTTATTTTATGCCCATTTGAATATTGGTCAAATCCTAGGTTTGACCAAGATTTAAACAAGTTTAAAACATGAAAATGAAAAGGTAAGCCTGGATCCTTCTTAACTAGTCACTCTAAAATGAAGCTTTAATTTTGGGAGGTTTTTGAAATTTCCATGTTTGAAACCCAAAACCACTTCTCTTCATGCTTGACTTCATAAGACAGAGTTTATGGTTTTAGAGAGGTAGATACATGATTTGTCTTATTAGAATATGTCTAGCTAAACCTTGTTTATCAACTTTTGAATGCTTACTATATATATATGTATGTGACATAAGAAGACTATGTGCTTTTGTTTTTCATTTTTCCGATTTTTTTTTAAAATTTTATGCCCATTTAAATCTTGGTCAAATCCTAGGTTTGACCAAGATTTAAACATGTTTAAAATATGAAAATGAAAAGGTAAGCATGGATCCTTCTTAGTCACTCTAAAATGAAGCTTTTGATAGGTTTTTGAAATTTCCATATTTGAAACCCAAAACCACTTCTCTTCATGCTTGACTACATAAGACAAAGTTTAGGGTTAGGGGGTAGATACATGATTTTTCTTGTTTGAATATGTCTAGACCCTTGTTTATCAACTTTAATGCTTACTATATGACATAAGAAAACTATGTGCTTTGGTTTTTCATTTTTCTGACTTTTTTTGGAATTCTGATGCACATTTGAATCTTGGTCAAATCCTAGGTTTGACCAAGATTTAAACAAGTATAGAACATGAAAATGAAAAGGGAAGCCTGTATCCTTCTTAGTCACCCTAAAATGAAGTTTTTGGGAGGTTTTTGAAATTTCCATGTTTGAAACCCAAAACCACTTATCTTCATGCTTGACTTCGTCATAAGACAGAGTTTAGGGGTTAGGGGTGATGCGCGTAAATGTACACGTCCGTTGGGAACCCCAAGAGGAAGGTATGATGCGCACAGTGGCAAGTTTTCCCTCAGAAAGAAACCAAGGTTTAATCGAACCAGGAGGAGCCAAGAAGCACGTTGAAGGTTGATGGTGGCGAAATGTGATGCGGCGCAACAACAGGGATTCCGGCGCCAACGTGGAACCTGCACAACACAACCAAAGTACTTTGCCCCAACGAAACAGTGAGGTTGTCAATCTCACCGGCTTGCTGTAACAAAGGATTAACCGTATTGTGTGGAAGATGATTGTTTGCAAGAAAACAGTAAAACAAGTATTGCAGTAGATTGTATGCGATGTAAAGAATAGGACCGGGGTCCACAGTTCACTAGAGGTGTCTCTCCCATAAGATAAAAGCATGTTGGGTGAACAAATTACAGTCGGGCAATTGACAAATAGAAAAGGGCATAACAATGCATATACATGATATGATAAATATAGTGAGATTTAATTGGGCATTACGACAAAGTACATAGACCGCCATCCAACTGCATCTATGCCTAAAAAGTCCACCTTCAGGTTATCATCCGAACCCCATTTAGTATTAAGTTGCAAAGCAACAGACAATTGCATTAAGTATGGTGCGTAATGTAATCAACAACTACATCCTTAGACATAGCATCAATGTTTTATCCCTAGTGGCAACAGCACAACACAACCTTAGAACCTACTGTCACGATCCCAGGTGTCAATGAAGGCATGAACCCACTATCGAGCATAAATACTCCCTCTTGGAGTTAAGAGCAAAAACTTGGCCAGAGCCTCTACTAATAACGGAGAGCATGCAAGATCATAAACAACACATAAACAATAGATTGATAATCACCATAACATAGTATTCTCTATCCATCGGATCCCGACAAACACAACATATAGTATTACAGATAGATGATCTTGATCATGTTAGGCAGCTCACAAGATCGAACAATGAAGCACAATTAGGAGAAGACGACCATCTAGCTACTGCTATGCACCCATAGTCCAGGGGTGAACTACTCACTCATCACTCCGGAGGCGACCATGGCGGTGTAGAGTCCTCCGGGAGATGAATCCCCTCTCCGGCAGGGTGCCGGAGGCGATCTCCTGAATCCCCCGAGATGGGATTCGCGGCGGCGTCTCTGGAAGGTTTTCCGTATCGTGGCTCTCGGTACTGGGGGTTTCGCGACGGAGGCTATTTGTAGGCGGAAGGGCAGGTCAAGAGGCTGCACGAGGGGCCCACACCATAGGTCGGCGCGGCCAGGGCCTGGTACGCGCCGCCCTGTGGTGTCGCCACCTCGTGGCCCCACTTCGACTCCCCTTCGGTCTTCTGGAAGCTTCGTGCAAAAATAGGACCCTGGGCGTTGATTTCGTCCAATTCCGAGAATATTTCGTTACTAGGATTTCTGAAACCAAAAACAGCAGAAAACAGCAACTGGCTCTTCGGCATCTTGTTAATAGGTTAGTTCCAGAAAATGCGTAAATACGACATATAATGTGCATAAAACATGTAGGTATCATCAATAAAGTAGCATGGAACATAAGAAATTATCGATACGTTGGAGACGTATCAGCATCCCCAAGCTTAGTTCTGCTCGTCCCGAGCAGGTAAAACGATAACAAAGATAATTTCTGAAGTGACATGCCATCATAATCTTGATCATACTATTTGTAAACATATGTAATGAATGCAGCGATCAAAACAATGGTAATGACATGAGTAAACAGCTGAATCATAAAGCAAAGACTTTTCATGAATAGTACTTCAAGACAAGCATCAATAAGTCTTGCATAAGAGTTAACTAATAAAGCAATAAATCAAAGTAAAGGTATTGAAGCAACACAAAGGAAGATTAAGTTTCAGCGGTTGCTTTCAACTTATAACATGTATATCTCATGGATATTGTCAACATAAAGTAATATAACAAGTGCAATATGCAAGTATGTAGGAATCAATGCACAGTTCACACAAGTGTTTGCTTCTTAAGGTGGGGAGAGATAGGTAAACTGACTCAACAATAAAAGTAAAAGAAAGGTCCTTCAAAGAGGAAAGCATCGATTGCTGTATTTGTGCTAGAGCTTTTATTTTGAAAACATGAAACAATTTTGTCAACAGTAGTAATAAAGCATATGAGTTATGTAAATTATATCTTACAAGTTGCAAGCCTCATGCATAGTATACTAATAGTGCCCGCACCTTGTCCTACTTAGCTTGGACTACCGGATCTTTGCAATGCCATGTTTCAACCAAGTGTCACAAAGGGGTACCTCCATGCCGCATGTACACAGGTCTAAGGAGAAAGCTCGCATTTTGGATTTCTCGCTTTTGATTATTCTCAACTTAGACATCCATAATGGGACAACATGGACAACAGATAATGGACTCCTCTTTAATGCATAAGCATGTGGCAACAATTATTATTCTCATATGAGATTGAGGATATATGTCCAAACTGAAACTTCCACCATGATTCATGGCTTTAGTTAGCGGCCCAATGTTCTTCTCTAACAATATGCATGCTCCAACCATTAAGGTGGTAGATCCCTCTTACTTCAGACAAGACGGACATGCATAGCAACTCACATGATATTCAATAAAGAGTAATTGATGGCGTCCCCAGAAGCATGGTTATCGCACAACAAGCAACTTAATAAGAGATAAAGTGCATAAGTACATATTCAATACTACGATAGTTTTTAAGGCTATTTTGTCCCATGAGCTATATATTGCAAAGGTAAATGATGGAATTTTAAAGGTAGCACTCAAGCAATTTACTTTGGAATGGCGGAGAAATACCATGTAGTAGGTAGGTATGGTGGACACAAATGGCATAGTAGTTGGCTCAAGGATTTTGGATGCATGAGAAGTATTCCCTCTCGATACAAGGTTTAGGCTAGCAAGGTTATTTGAAGCAAACTCAAGGATGAACCGGTGCAGCAAAACTCACATAAAAGACATATTGTAAACATTATAAGACTCTACACCGTCTTCCTTGTTGTTCAAAACTCAATACTAGATATTATCTAGACCTTAGAGAGACCAAATATGCAAATAAATTTTTAGCAAGCTCTATGTATTTCTTCATTAATGGGTGCAAAGTATATGATGCAAGAGCTTAAACATGAGCACAACAATTGCCAAGTATCACATTATCCAAGAAATTTTAGAATTACTACATGTAGCATTTTCCAATTCCAACCATATAACAATTTAACGAAGAAGAAACTTCGCCTTGAACATTATGAGTAAAGCCTAAGGACATATTTGTCCATATGCAACAGCGGAGCGTGTCTCTCTCCCACAAAGTGAATGCTAGGATCCATTTTATTCAAACAAAAACAAAAACAAAAACAAACCGACGCTCCAAGTAAAGAACACAAGATGTGACTGAATAAAAATATAGTTTCAGGGGAGGAACCTGATGATGTTGTCGATGAAGAAGGGGATGCCTTGGGCATCCCCAAGCTTAGACGCTTGAGTCTTCTTAAAATATGTAGGGATGAACCACGGGGGCATCCCCAAGCTTAGAGCTTTCACTCCTCTTGATCATAGTATATCATACTCCTCTCTTGACCCTTGAAAACTTCCTTCACACCAAACTTCAAGCAAACTCAGTAGAGGGTTAGTGCACAATTAATAATTCACACATTCAGAGGTGACACAAACATTCTTTACACTTCTGGACATTGCACAAAGCTACTGGACATTAATGGATCAAAGAAATTCATCCAACATAGCAAATATGGCAATGCGAAATAAAAGGCAGAATCTGTCAAAAACAGAACAGTTCGTAAAGAAGAATTTTAAAGTGGCACCAGACTTGCTCAAATGGAAAAACTCAAAACTAATGAAAGTTGCGTACATATCTGAGGATCACGCTCGTAAATTGGCAGATATTTTCGAATTTTATACAGAGACTTGTGCCCAGATTCATGACAGACAGCAATGTTGTTTCTGCGCAGCGATCCCAAATATAACATCAACTATAACATAGAAACTTTACTTGGCACAAAAACATGATAAGGAGAGGTTGCTACAGTAGTAAACAACTTCCAAGACTCAAATATAAAACAAAGTACTGTAGTAAAAACATGGGTTGTCTCCCATAAGCGCTTTTCTTTAACGCTTTTCAGCTAGGCGCAGAAAGTGCAAATCAAGTATTATCAAGAGATGAAGCATCAACATCATAACTTGTTCTAATAATAGAATCAAAAGGCAACTTCATTCTCTTTCTAGGGAAGTGTTCCATACCTTTCTTGAGAGGAAATTGATATTTAATATTACCTTCCCTATATCAATAACAGCACCAACGGTTCAAAGAAAAGGTCTTCCCAACACAATAGGACAAGATGCATTGCATTCGATATCCAAGACAACAAAATCAACGGGGACAAGGTTATTGTTAACCGTAATGTGCACATTATCAATCCTCCCCAAAGGTTTCTTTTTAACATTATCGGCAAGATTAACATCCAAATAACAATTCTTCAATGGTGGCAAGTCAAGCATATCATAAATCTTTTTAGGCATAACAGAAATACTTGCACCAAGATCACATAGAGCATTACATTCAAAGTCATTGAATTTCATTTTAATGATGGGCTCCCAACCATCTTCTAACTTTCTAGGAATAGAAGTTTCAAGTTTTAGTTTCTCTTCTCTAGCTTTTATGAGAGCATTTGTAATATGTTTTGTAAAGGCTAAATTTATAGCACTAGCATTAGGACTTTTAGCAAGTTTTTGTAAGAACTTTATAACTTCAGAGATGTGGCAATCATCAAAATCTAAATCATTATGAGTGATACATCTCCAACGTATCGATAATTTCTTATGTTCCATGCTACTTTATTGATGATACCTACATGTTTTATGCACATTATATGTCGTATTTACGCATTTTCTGGAACTAACCTATTAACAAGATGCCGAAGAGCCAGTTGCTGTTTTCTGCTGTTTTTGTTTTCAGAAATCCTAGTAACGAAATATTCTCGGAATTGGACGAAATCAACGCCCAGGGTCCTATTTTTGCACGAAGCTTCCAGAAGACCGAAGGGGAGTCGAAGTGGGGCCACGAGGTGGTGACACCACAGGGCGGCGCGGCCCAGGCCCTGGCCGCACCGACCTATGGTGTGGGCCCCTCGTGCCGCCTCTTGACCTGCCCTTCTGCCTACAAATAGCCTCCGTCGCGAAACCCCCAGTACCGAGAGCCACGATACGGAAAACCTTCCAGAGACGCCGCCGCCGCGAATCCCATCTCGGGGGATTCAGGAGATCGCCTCCGGCACCCTGCCGGAGAGGGGATTCATCTCCCGGAGGACTCTACACCGCCATGGTCGCCTCCGGAGTGATGAGTGAGTAGTTCACCCCTGGACTATGGGTCCATAGCAGTAGCTAGATGGTCGTCTTCTCCTAATTGTGCTTCATTGTTGGATCTTGTGAGCTGCCTAACATGATCAAGATCATCTATCTGTAATACTATATGTTGTGTTTGTCGGGATCCGATGGATAGAGAATACTATGTTATGGTGATTATCAATCTATTGTTTATGTGTTGTTTATGATCTTCCATGCTCTCCGTTATTAGTAGAGGCTCTGGCCAAGTTTTTGCTCTTAACTCCAAGAGGGAGTATTTATGCTCGATAGTGGGTTCATGCCTTCATTGACACCTGGGATCGTGACAGTAGGTTCTAAGGTTGTGTTGTGCTGTTGCCACTAGGGATAAAACATTGATGCTATGTCTAAGGATGTAGTTGTTGATTACATTACGCACCATACTTAATGCAATTGTCTGTTGCTTTGCAACTTAATACTGAATGGGGTTCGGATGATAACCTGAAGGTGGACTTTTTAGGCATAGATGTAGTTGGATGGCGGTCTATGTACTTTGTCGTAATGCCCAATTAAATCTCACTATATTTATCATATCATGTATATGCATTATTATGCCCTTCTCTATTTGTCAATTGCCCGACTGTAATTTGTTCACCCAACATGCTTTTATCTTATGGGAGAGACACCTCTAGTGAACTGTGGACCCCGGTCCTATTCTTTACATCGCATACAATCTACTGCAATACTTGTTTTACTGTTTTCTTGCAAACAATCATCTTCCACACAATACAGTTAATCCTTTGTTACAGCAAGCCGGTGAGATTGACAACCTCACTGTTTCGTTGGGGCAAAGTACTTTGGTTGTGTTGTGCAGGTTCCACGTTGGTGCCGGAATCCCTGTTGTTGTTGCGCCGCATCACATTTCGCCACCATCAACCTTCAACGTGCTTCTTGACTCCTACTAGTCCGATTAAACCTTGGTTTCTTACTGAGGGAAACTTGCCACTGTGCGCATCATACCTTCCTCTTGGGGTTCCCAACGGACGTGTACATCTACGCGCATCAAGCCTGTTTTCTGGCGCCGTTGCCGGGGAGATCAAGACACGCTGCAAGGGGAGTCTCCACTTCTCAATTTCTTTACTTTGTTTTTGTCTTGCTTTATTTTATTTACTACTTTGTTTGCTGCACCTAAACAAAACACACAAAAATTAGTTGCTAGTTTTACTTTATTTACTGTCTTGCTCTCTATATCAAAAACACAAAAAAATTAGTTACTTGCATTTACTTTATCTAGTTTGTTTTAATTACCGTTGCTAAAATGAATACCCCTGAAAATACTAAGTTGTGTGACTTCACAAACGCAAATAATAATGATTTCCTATGCACACCTATTGCTCCACCTGCTACTACAGCAGAATTCTTTTAAATTAAACCTGCTTTACTGAACCTGGTTATGAGAGATCAATTTTCTGGTGTTAGTTCTGATGATGCTGCTGCCCATTTTAATAATTTTGTTGAACTTTGTGAAATGCAAAAGTATAAGGATGTAGATGGTGATATTATTAAATTGAAAGTGTTTCCTTTCTCATTAAGAGGAAGAGCTAAAGATTGGTTGCTATCTTTGCCTAAGAATAGTATTGATTCATGGACTAAATGTAAGGATGCTTTTATTGGTAGATATTATCCTCCCGCTAAAATTATATCTTTGAGAAGTAGCATAATGAATTTTAAGAAATTAGATACTGAACATGTTGCTCAAGCATGGGAGAGAATGAAAACTTTGGTAAAGAATTGCCCAACCCATGGACTGACTACTTGGATGATCATCCAAACCTTCTATGCAGGACTAAATTTTTCTTCGCGAAATTTATTGGATTCAGCTGCTGGAGGTACCATTATTTCCATCACTTTGGGGGCGGCTACAAAACTTCTTGATGATATGATGATAAATTACTCTGAATGGCACACGGAAAGAGCTCCACAAGGTAAGAAGGTAAATTCTGTTGAAGAAACCTCTTCCTTGAGTGATAAGATTGATGTGATTATGTCTATGCTTGTGATTGGTAGATCTAATGTTGATCCAAATAATGTTCAAAGCTTCATTGGTTGCTCAAGAAGAAAATGTTGATGTGAATTTCATTAAAAATAATAATTTCAACAATAATGCTTATAGGAACAACTCTGGTAATAACTATAGGCCATATCCTTCTGCTAATGGTAATGGTTATGGTAATTCTTATGGGAATTCTTACAATAATAATAGGAGTGTACCCTCTGGTCTTGAAGCTATGCTTAAAGAATTTATTAGTACACAAACTGCTTTTAACAAATCTGTTGAGGAAAAGCTTGATAAAATTGATATTATTGCTTCTAGAGTTGATAGACTTGCCTCTGACGTTAATCTTTTAAAATTGAAAGTTATGCATAATAATGATATTGATAATAAGATTACTACTACAGCAAATGCCATCCAAGTTAGAATTAATGAGAATATAAGATTAATGGCTGAATTGCGTGCTAGGTGGGATAGAGAAGAAAATGAAAAACTAGCTAAAGAGAATAATGTAGCTAAAGTTTGGACTATTACCACCATTAGTAATGATAATGATTCACATGTTGCTGCACCTCCTACTATCAATGGTAAAATAATTGGTGTTGGCAATGTTTCTACTCCTAGTGCAAAGCGTACAAAACTGCCTGAAATTGCTAAAACTGCTGAAACTGCTTGTGATAAAACTGCTGAAATTTTTTCCAACCTTGGGAACAATGATCCCATTTCTGTAGCTCATAATGATTTAGATTTTTATGATTGCCACATCTCTGAAGTTATAAAGTTCTTACAAAAACTTGCTAAAAGTCCTAATGCTAGTGCTATAAATTTAGCCTTTACAAAACATATTACAAATGCTCTCATAAAAGCTAGAGAAGAGAAACTAAAACTTGAAACTTCTATTCCTAGAAAGTTAGAAGATGGTTGGGAGCCCATCATTAAAATGAAATTCAATGACTTTGAATGTAATGCTTTATGTGATCTTGGTGCAAGTATTTCTGTTATGCCTAAAAAGATTTATGGTATGCCTGACTTGCCACCATTGAAGAATTGTTATTTGGATGTTAATCTCGCCGATAATGTTAAAAAGAAACCTTTGGGGAGGATTGATAATGTGCGCATTACGGTTAACAATAACCTTGTCCTCGTTGATTTTGTTGTCTTGGATATCGAATGCAATGCATCTTGTTCTATTGTGTTGGGAAGACCTTTTCTTTGAACCGTTGGTGCTGTTATTGATATGAGGGAAGGTAATATTAAATATCAATTTCCTCTCAAGAAAGGTATGGAACACTTCCCTAGAAAGAGAATGAAGTTGCCTTTTGATTCTATTATTAGAACAAGTTATGATGTTGATGCTTCTACTCTTGATGTTACTTGATTTACACTTTCTGCGCATAGCTGAAAGGCGTTAAAGAAAAGCGCTTATGGGAGACAACCCATGTTTTTACTACGGCAATTTTTGTTTTGTTGAGTCTTGGAAGTTGTTTACTACTGTAGCAACCTCTCCTTATCATGTTTTTGTGCCAAGTAAAGTTTCGATGTTAAAGTTGATGTTATATTTGGGATCGCTGCGCAGAAACAGCATTGCTGTCTGTCACGAATCTGGGCACAAGTCTCTGTAGAAAATTCGAAAAAATCTGCCAATTTACGAGCGTGATCCTCAGATATGTACGCAACTTTCATTATTTTTGAGTTTTTCCATTTGATCAAGTCTGGTGCCACTTTAAAAATCGTCTTCACGGACTGTTCTGTTTTTGACAGATTCTGCCTTTTATTTCGCATTGCCTCTTTTGCTATGTTGGATGAATTTCTTTGATCCATTAATGTCCAGTAGCTTTATGCAATGTCCAGAAGTGTAAAGAATGATTGTGTCACCTCTGAATGTGTGAATTATTAATTGTGCACTAACCCTCTAATGAGTTTGCTTGAAGTTTGGTGTGAAGGAAGTTTTCAAGGGTCAAGAGAGGAGTATGATATACTATGATCAAGAGGAGTGAAAGCTCTAAGCTTGGGGATGCCCCCGTGGGTCATCCCTGCATATTTTAAGAAGACTCAAGCGTCTAAGCTTGGGGATGCCCAAGGCATCCCCTTCTTCATCGACAACATCATCAGGTTCCTCCCCTGAAACTATATTTTTATTCAGTCACATCTTGTGTTCTTTACTTGGAGCGTTGGTTTGTTTTTGTTTTTGTTTTTGTTTTTGTTTGAATAAAATGGATCCTAGCATTCACTTTGTGGGAGAGAGACACGCTCCGCTGTTGCATATGGACAAATATGTCCTTAGGCTTTACTCATAATGTTCAAGGCGAAGTTTCTTCTTCGTTAAATTGTTATATGGTTGGAATTGGAAAATGCTACATGTAGTAATTCTAAAATGTCTTGGATAATGTGATACTTTGCAATTGTTGTGCTCATGTTTAAGCTCTTGCATCATATGCTTTGCACCCATTAATGAAGAAATACATAGAGCTTGCTAAAATTTGATTTGCATATTTGGTCTCTCTAAGGTCTAGATAATTCTAGTATTGAGTTTTGAACAACAAGGAAGACGGTGTAGAGTCTTATAATGTTTACAATATGTATTTTATGTGAGTCTTGCTGCACCGGTTCATCCTTGAGTTTGCTTCAAATAACCTTGCTAGCCTAAACCTTGTATCGAGAGGGATTACTTCTCATGCGTCCAAAATCCTTGAGCCAACCACTATGCCATTTGTGTCCACCATACCTACCTACTACATGGTATTTCTCCGCCATTCCAAAGTAAATTGCTTGAGTGCTACCTTTAAAATTCCATAATTTACCTTTGCAATGTATAGCTCATGGGACAAAATAGCCTTAAAAACTATCGTAGTATTGAATATGTACTTATGCACTTTATCTCTTATTAAGTTGCTTGTTGTGCGATAACCATGCTTCTGGGGACGCCATCAATTACTCTTTATTGAATATCATGTGAGTTGCTATGCATGTCCGTCTTGTCTGAAGTAAGAGGGATCTACCACCTTAATGGTTGGAGCATGCATATTGTTAGAGAAGAACATTGGGCCGCTAACTAAAGCCATGAATCATGGTTGAAGTTTCAGTTTTGGACATATATCCTCAATCTCATATGAGAATAATAATTGTTGCCACATGCTTATGCATTAAAGAGGAGTCCATTATCTGTTGTCCATGTTGTCCCGGTATGGATGTCTAAGTTGAGAATAATCAAAAGCGAGAAATCCAAAATGCAAGCTTTCTCCTTAGACCTTTGTACAGGCGGCATGGAGGTACCCCTTTGTGACACTTGGTTGAAACATGGCATTGCGAAGATCCGGTAGTCCAAGCTAAGTAGAACAAGGTGCGGGCACTATTAGTATACTATGCATGAGGCTTGCAACTTGTAAGATATAATTTACATAACTCATATGCTTTATTACTACCGTTGACAAAATTGTTTCATGTTTTCAAAATAAAAGCTCTAGCACAAATACAGCAATCGATGCTTTCCTCTTTGAAGGACCATTCTTTTACTTTTATTGTTGAGTCAGTTCACCTATCTCCCTCCACCTTAAGCAGCAAACACTTGTGTGAACTGTGCATTGATTCCTACATACTTGCATATTGCACTTGTTATATTACTTTATGTTGACAATATCCATGAGATATACATGTTATAAGTTGAAAGCAACCGCTGAAACTTAATCTTCCTTTGTGTTGCTTCAACACCTTTACTTTGATTTATTGCTTTATGAGTTAACTCTTATGCAAGACTTATTGATGCTTGTCTTGAAGTACTATTCATGAAAAGTCTTTGCTTTATGATTCGGTTGTTTACTCATGTCATTACCATTGTTTTGATCGCTGCATTCATTACATATGTTTACAAATAGTATGATCAAGATTATGATGGCATGTCACTTCAGAAATTATCTTTGTTATCGTTTTACCTGCTGACGAGCGTAACTAAGCTTGGGGATGCTGATACGTCTCCAACGTATCGATAATTTCTTATGTTCCATGCTATTTTATTGATGATACCTACATGTTTTATGCACATTATATGTCGTATTTACGCATTTTCTGGAACTAACCTATTAAGAAGATGCCGAAGAGCCAGTTGCTGTTTTCTGCTGTTTTTGGTTTCAGAAATCCTAGTAACAAAATATTCTCGGAATTGGACGAAATCAACGCCCAGGGTCCTATTTTTGCACGAAGCTTCCAGAAGACCGAAGGGGAGTCGAAGTGGGGCCACGAGGTGGCGACACCACAGGGCGGCGCGGCCCAGGCCCTGGCCGCGCCGACCTATGGTGTGGGCCCCTCGTGCCGCCTCTTGACCTGCCCTTCCGCCTACAAATAGCCTCCGTCGCGAAACCCCCAGTACCGAGAGCCACGATACGGAAAACCTTCCAGAGACGCCGCCGCCGCGAATCCCATCTCGGGGGATTCAGGAGATCGCCTCCGGCACCCTGCCGGAGAGGGGATTCATCTCCCGGAGGACTCTACACCGCCATGGTCGCCTCCGGAGTGATGAGTGAGTAGTTCACCCCTGGACTATGGGTCCATAGCAGTAGCTAGATGGTTGTCTTCTCCTAATTGTGCTTCATTGTTGGATCTTGTGAGCTGCCTAACAAGATCAAGATCATCTATCTGTAATACTATATGTTGTGTTTGTCGGGATCCGATGGATAGAGAATACTATGTTATGGTGATTATCAATCTATTGTTTATGTGTTGTTTATGATCTTGCATGCTCTCCGTTATTAGTAGAGGCTCTGGCCAAGTTTGTACTCTTAACTCCAAGAGGGAGTATTTATGCTCGATAGTGGGTTCATGCCTTCATTGACACCTGGGATCGTGACAGTAGGTTCTAAGGTTGTGTTGTGCTGTTGCCACTAGGGATAAAACATTGATGCTATGTCTAAGGATGTAGTTGTTGATTACATTACGCACCATACTTAATGCAATTGTCTGTTGCTTTGCAACTTAATACTGAATGGGGTTCGGATGATAACCTGAAGGTGGACTTTTTAGGCATAGATGCAGTTGGATGGCGGTCTATGTACTTTGTCGTAATGCCCGGATTAAATCTCACTATATTTATCATATCATGTACATGCATTGTTATGCCCTTCTCTATTTGTCAATTGCCCGACTGTAATTTGTTCACCCAACATGCTTTTATCTTATGGGAGAGACACCTCTAGTGAACTGTGGACCCCGGTCTATTCTTTACATAGCATACAATCTACTGCAATTGTTCTTTACTGTTTTCTTGCAAACAATCATCTTCCACTCGACACGCTTAATCCTTTGTTACAGCAAGCCGGTGAGATTGACAACCTCACTGTTTTGTTGGGGCAAAGTACTTTGGTTTTGTTGTGCAGATTCCACGTTGGCGCCGGAATCCCTGTTGTTGCGCCGCATCACATTTCGCCACCATCAACCTTCAACGTGCTTCTTGGCTCCTCCTGGTTCGATTAAACCTTGGTTTCTTTCTGAGGGAAAACTTGCCACTGTGCGCATCATACCTTCCTCTTGGGGTTCCCAACGGACGTGTACATTTACGCGCATGAAGCCTGTTTTCTGGCGCCGTTGCCGGGGAGATCAAGACACGCTGCAAGGGGAGTCTCCACTTCTCAATCTCTTTACTTTGTTTTTGTCTTGCTTTATTTTATTTACTACTTTGTTTGCTGCACCTAAACAAAACACACAAAAAATTAGTTGCTAGTTTTACTTTATTTACTGTCTTGCTCTCTATATCAAAAACACAAAAAAATTAGTTACTTACATTTACTTTATCTAGTTTGTTTTATTTACCGTTGCTAAAATGAATACCCCTGAAAATACTAAGTTGTGTGACTTCACAAATGCAAATAATAATGATTTCCTATGCACACCTATTGCTCCACCTGCTACTACAGCAGAATTCTTTGAAATTAAACCTGCTTTACTAAATCTTGTGATGAGAGATCAATTTTCTGGTGTTAGTTCTGATGATGCTGCTGCCCATCTCAATAATTTTGTTGAACTTTGTGAAATGCAAAAGTATAAGGATGTAGATGGTGATATTATTAAATTGAAAGTATTTCCTTTCTCGTTAAGAGGAAGAGCTAAAGATTGGTTGCTATCTTTGCCTAAGAATAGTATTGATTCATGGAGTAAATGTAAGGATGCTTTTATTGGTAGATATTATCCTCCCGCTAAAATTATATCTTTGAGAAGTAGCATAATGAATTTTAAGCAATTAGATACTGAACATGTTGCTCAAGCATGGGAGAGAATGAAAACTTTGGTAAAGAATTGCCCAACCCATGGACTGACTACTTGGATGATCATCCAAACCTTCTATGCAGGACTAAATTTTTCTTCGCGGAATTTATTGGATTCAGCTGCTGGAGGTACCTTTATGTCCATCACATTGGGGGCGGCTACAAAACTTCTTGATGATATGATGATAAATTACTCTGAATGGCACACGGAAAGAGCTCCACAAGGTAAGAAGGTAAATTCTGTTGAAGAAACCTCTTCCTTGAGTGATAAGATTGATGTGATTATGTCTATGCTTGTGAATGGTAGATCTAATGTTGATCCAAATAATGTTCCTTTAGCTTCATTGGTTGCTCAAGAAGAAAATGTTGATGTGAATTTCATTAAAAATAATAATTTCAACAACAATGCTTATAGGAACAACTCTGGTAATAACTATAGGCCATATCCTTCTGCTAATGGTAATGGTTATGGTAATTCTTATGGGAACTCTTACAATAATAATAGGAGTGTACCCTCTGGTCTTGAAGCCATGCTTAAAGAATTTATTAGTACACAAATTGCTTTTAACAAATCTGTTGAGGAAAAGCTTGATAAAATTGATATTATTGCTTCTAGAGTTGATAGACTTGCCTCTGATGTTAATCTTTTAAAATTGAAAGCTATGCCTAATAATGATATTGATAATAAGATTACTACTACAGCAAATGCCATCCAAGTTAGAATTAATGAGAATATAAGATTAATGGCTGAATTGCGTGCTAGGTGGGATAGAGAAGAAAATGAAAAACTAGCTAAAGAGAATAATGTAGCTAAAGTTTGGACTATTACCACCACTAGTAATGCTAATTCTTCACATGTTGCTGCACCTCCTACTATCAATGGTAAAATAATTGGTGTTGGCAATGTTTCTACTCCTAGTGCAAATCGAACAAAACTGCCTGAAATTGCTAAAACTGCTGAAACTGCTTGTGATAAAACTGCTGAAATTTTTTCCAACCTTGGGAACAATGATCCCATTGCTGTAGCTCATAATGATTTAGATTTTGATGATTGCCACATCTCTGAAGTTATAAAGTTCTTACAAAAACTTGCTAAAAGTCCTAATGCTAGTGCTATAAATTTAGCCTTTACAAAACATATTACAAATGCTCTCATAAAAGCTAGAGAAGAGAAACTAAAACTTGAAACTTCTATTCCTAGAAAGTTAGAAGATGGTTGGGAGCCCATCATTAAAATGAAATTCAATGACTTTGAATGTAATGCTTTATGTGATCTTGGTGCAAGTATTTCTGTTATGCCTAAAAAGATTTATGATATGCTTGACTTGCCACCATTGAAGAATTGTTATTTGGATGTTAATCTTGCCGATAATGTTAAAAAGAAACCTTTGGGGAGGATTGATAATGTGCACATTACGGTTAACAATAACCTTGTCCCCGTTGATTTTGTTGTTTTGGATATCGAATGCAATGCATCTTGTCCTATTGTGTTGGGAAGACCTTTTCTTCGAACCGTTGGTGCTGTTATTGATATGAGGGAAGGTAATATTAAATATCAATTTCCTCTCAAGAAAGGTATGGAACACTTCCCTAGAAAGAGAATGAAGTTGCCTTTTGATTCTATTATTAGAACAAGTTATGATGTTGATGCTTCTACTCTCGATAATACTTGATTTGCACTTTCTGCGCCTAGCTGAAAGGCGTTAAAGAAAAGCGCTTATGGGAGACAACCCATGTTTTTACTACAGTACTTCGTTTTATATTTGAGTCTTGGAAGTTGTTTACTACTGTAGCAACCTCTCCTTATCATGTTTTTGTGCCAAGTAAAGTTTTTATGTCAAAGTTGATGTTATACTTGGGATCGCTGCGCAGAAACAGCATTGCTGTCTGTCACGAATCTGGGCACAGGCCTCTGTAGAAAATTCGAAAACATCTGCCAATTTACGAGCGTGATCCTCAGATATGTACGCAACTTTCATTAGTTTTGAGTTTTTCCATTTGAGCAAGTCTGGTGCCATCTTTAAATTCGTCTTTACGGACTGTTCTGTTTTTGACAGATTCTGCCTTTTATTTCGCATTGCCTCTTTTGCTATGTTGGATTCATTTCTTTGATCCATTAATGTCCAGTAGCTTTATGCAATGTCCAGAAGTGTAAATAATGTTTGTGTCACCTCTGAATGTGTGAATTATTAATTGTGCACTAACCCTCTAATGAGTTTGCTTGAAGTTTGGTGTGAAGGAAGTTTTCAAGGGTCAAGAAAGGAGTATGATATACTATGATCAAGAGGAGTGAAAGCTCTAAGCTTGGGGATGCCCCCGTGGTTCACCCCTGCATATTTTAAGAAGACTCAAGCGTCTAAGCTTGGGGATGCCCAAGGCATCCCCTTCTTCATCGACAACATCATCAGGTTCCTCCCCTGAAACTATATTTTTATTCAATCACATCTTGTGTTCTTTACTTGGAGCGTCGGTTTGTTTTTGTTTTTGTTTTTGTTTGAATAAGATGGATCCTAGCATTCACTTTGTGGGAGAGAGACACGCTCCGCTGTTGCATATGGACAAATATGTCCTTAGGCTTTACTCATAATGTTCAAGGCGAAGTTTCTTCTTCGTTAAATTGTTATATGGTTGGAATTGGAAAATGCTACATGTAGTAATTCTAAAATGTCTTGGATAATGTGATACTTGGCAATTGTTGTGCTCATGTTTAAGCTCTTGCATCATATGCTTTGCACCCATTAATGAAGAAATACATAGAGCTTGCTAAAATTTGATTTGCATATTTGGTCTCTCTAAGGTCTAGATAATATCTAGTATTGAGTTTTGAACAACAAGGAAGACGGTGTAGAGTCTTATAATATTTAAAATATGTCTTTTATGTGAGTTTTGCTGCACCAGTTCATCCTTGAGTTTGCTTCAAATAACCTTGCTAGCCTAAACCTTGTATCGAGAGGGAATACTTCTCATGCATCCAAAATCCTTGAGCCAACTACTATGCCATTTGTGTCCACCATACCTACCTACTACATGGTATTTCTCCGCCATTCCAAAGTAAATTGCTTGAGTGCTACCTTTAAAATTCCATCATTCACCTTTGCAATATATAGCTCATGGGACAAAATAGCCTTAAAAACTATCGTAGTATTGGATATGTACTTATGCACTTTATCTTTTATTAAGTTGCTTGTTGTGCGATAACCATGCTTCTGGGGAACGCCATCAACTATTGTTGAATATCATGTGAGTTGCTATGCATGTCCGTCTTGTCTGAAGGATCTATCACCTTAGTGGTTGGAGCATGCAAAATTGTTAGAGAAGAACATTGGGCCGCTAACTAAAGCCATGAATCATGGTTGAAGTTTCAGTTTTGGACATATATCCTCAATCTCATATGATAATAATAATTGTTGCTACATGCTTATGCATTTAAGAGGAGTCCATTATCTGTTGTCCATGTTGTCCCGGTATGGATGTCTAAGTTGAGAATAATCAAAAGCGAGAAATCCAAAATGCGAGCATTCACCTTAGACCTTTGTACAGGCGGCATGGAGGTACCCCTTTGTGACACTTGGTTGAAACATGGCATGCAAAGATCCGGTAGTCCAAGCTAAGTAGGACGAGGTGCGGGCACTATTAGTATACTATGCATGAGGCTTGCAACTTGTAAGATATAATTTACATAACTCATATGCTTTATTACTACCGTTGACAAAATTGTTTCATGTTTTCAAAATAAAAGCTCTAGCACAAATACAGCAATCGATGTTTTCCTCTTTGAAGGACCATTCTTTTACTTTTATTGTTGACTCAGTTTACCTATCTCCCTCCACCTTAAGAAGCAAACACTTGTGTGAACTATGCATTGATTCCTACATACTTGCATATTGCACTTGTTATATTACTTTATGTTGACAATATCCATGAGATATACATGTTATAAGTTGAAAGCAACCGCTGAAACTTAATCTTCCTTTGTGTTGCTTCAACACCTTTACTTTGATTTATTGCTTTATGAGTTAACTCTTATGCAAGACTTATTGATGCTTGTCTTGAAGTACTATTCATGAAAAGTCTTTGCTATATGATTCACTTGTTTACTCATGTCATTACTTTTGTTTTGATCGCTGCATTCATTACATATGTTTACAAATAGTATGATCAAGATTATGATGGCATGTCACTTCAGAAATTATCTTTGTTATCGTTTTACCTGCTCGGGACGAGCAGAACTAAGCTTGGGGATGCTGATACGTCTCCAACGTATCGATAATTTCTTATGTTCCATGCTACTTTATTGATGATACCTACATGTTTTATGTACATTATATGTCGTATTTACACATTTTCTGGAACTAACCTATTAACAAGATGCCGAAGAGCCAGTTGCTGTTTTCTGCTGTTTTTGGTTTCAGAAATCCTAGTAAGGAAATATTCTCGGAATTGGACGAAATCACCGCCCAGGGTCCTATTTTTGCACGGAGCTTCCAGAAGACCGAAGAGGGAAGGAAGTGGGGCCACGAGGTGGCCACACCATAGGGCGGCGCGGCCCAGGCCCTGGTCGCGCCGGCCTGTGGTGTGGTCCCCTCGCGCCGCCTCTTGACCTACCCTTTCGCCTACTTAAAGCCTCCGTCGCGAAAACCCCAGTACCGAGAGCCACGATACGGAAAACCTTCCAGAGACGCCGCCGCCGCGAATCCCATCTCAGGGGATTCAGGAGATCGCCTCCGACACCCTGCCGGAGAGGGGATTCATCTCCCGGAGGACTCTTCATCGCCATGATCGCCTCCGGAGTGATGAGTGAGTAGTTCAACCCTGGACTATGGGTCCATAGCAGTAGCTAGATGGTCGTCTTCTCCTAATTGTGCTTCATTGTTGGATCTTGTGAGCTGCCTAACATGATCAAGATCATCTATATGTAATTCTATATGTTGTGTTTGTCGGGATCCGATGGATAGAGAATACTATGTTATGGTGATTATCAATCTATTGTTTATGTGTTGTTTATGATCTTGCATGCTCTCCGTTATTAGTAGAGGCTCTGGCCAAGTTTGTACTCTTAACTCCAAGAGGGAGTATTTATGCTCGATAGTGGGTTCATGCCTTCATTGACACCTGGGACAGTGACAGAAAGTTCTAAGGTTGTGATGTGCTGTTGCCACTAGGGATAAAACATTGATTCTATGTCTAAGGATGTAGTTGTCAATTACATTACGCACCATACTTAATGCAATTGTCTGTTGCTTTGCAACTTAATACTGAATGGGGTTCGGATGATAACCTGAAGGTGGACTTTTTAGGCATAGATGCAGTTGGATGGCGGTCTATGTACTTTGTCGTAATGCCCAGATTAAATCTCACTATATTTATCATATCATGTACATGCATTGTTATGCCCTTCTCTATTTGTCAATTGCCCGACTGTAATTTGTTCACCCAACATGCTTTTATCTTATGGGAGAGACACCTCTAGTGAACTGTGGACCCCGGTCTATTCTTTACATAGCATACAATCTACTGCAATTGTTCTTTACTGTTTTCTTGCAAACAATCATCTTCCACTCGATACGCTTAATCCTTTGTTACAGCAAGCCGGTGAGATTGACAACCTCACTGTTTCGTTGGGGCAAAGTACTTTGGTTTTGTTGTGCAGATTCCACGTTGGCGCCGGAATCCCTGTTGTTGCGCCGCATCACATTTTGCCACCATCAACCTTCAACGTGCTTCTTGGCTCCTCCTGGTTCGATTAAACCTTGGTTTCTTTCTGAGGGAAAACTTGCCACTGTGCGCATCATACCTTCCTCTTGGGGTTCCCAACGGACGTGTACATTTACGCGCATCACCCATGCGTGAGGTCCCACACTTCAGTGAGCACAAGTCACGTGCAATAGGTACGCAAACTCCCAGCCATTTTCTTTGTCAAGAGAAGCCGCATCAGGATGCGTATTGGAAGTCTGTGGGTCCTTCTGGATCCTTCGGTTGTCCCTCTCACAAAAAAACAAATCTCTCTCATTCTCGGCCTCGCTCGACTCGCTCGCTCGCTCGCTCGCACCTCCTGCTCACTGACAAACCCTGCACAAAAGTCAACATCATCACCCGAAAAAGGGGAGACACCATAATGCTCTCCCTTCTTCTCTCCTTCCGAGTGATCCCTCTTCCTCCGAGTTTCACTCGACGGGCAAACACACATGTGCTACATAGTAATAATAAAAAGGTAGAAAAATCGACCTATGAATCTATAATTAAATAGGTTAAACTAGGGTTTTGCCCAGTACTACAGATCAAGGTTCAAAAAATCCAACTACAGGGTTCGAACAACCCCATTTCTAATCCAAGAATTTTTTCGACCTCATCCAATGGCCTCAAACTATAGGCCGGGTTAGCATCTAGTGCAGCATGTGTGAGAATGTATGCACTATGTGTGCTATAACTTGTGTGTCTTTCAAATTTTAACCAATTTGAATAAGTTTAAAATATTTGAAATGGGGCTTTTGGCTTAAACGTTTGAAACCCAAAACGACTTCTCTTCATGCTAGACTTCATAAGACCGAGTTTAGGGTTAGGGGGTAGATACATGATTTGTCTGGTTTGAATATGTCTAAACCTTGTTTATCAACTTGAATGCTTACTATATGACATAAGAAGACCGGCCATGTGCTTTTGTTTTTCATTTTTCTATTTTTTTAAGAATTTTATGCACATTTGATTCTGGTCAAATCCTAGGTTCAACCAAGATTTAAACAAGTTTCAAGCATGAAAATGAAAACGTAAGGCAAGATCCTTCTTAATTAGTCACTCTAAAATATATGAAGCTTTTGGGACGTACTTGAAATTTCCATGTTTGAAACCCAAAACCAATTCTCTTCATGATTGACTTCATAAGACAGAGTTTAGGGTTAGGGGTAGATATACACATGATTTTTCTGGTTTGAATATGTGTAGACCTTGTTTATCAACTTGAGTGTTTACTATATGACATAATTAATTAAGAAGGCTATGTGCTTTGGTTTTTCATTCTTTAGATTTTTTGTCTGAATTTTTATGCCCATATGAATCTTGGTCAAATCCTAGGTTTGACCAAGATTTAAATAAGTTTAAAACATGAAAATGAAAAGGTAAGCATCGATCCTTCTTAGTCGCTCTAAAATGAAGCTGAATTTTGGGAGGTTTTTGAAATTTCCATGTTTGAAACACCAAAACCACTTCTCTTCATGCTTGACTTCATAAGACGAAGTTTAGGGTCGATAGGGGGTAGATACATGATTTGTCTTGTTTGAATATGTCTAGACCTTGTTTATCAACTTGAATGCTTACTATATGACATAAGAGGACTATGTGCATTGGTATTTCATTTTGTGATTGTTATGCCCGTTTGAGAATCTTGGTAAAATCCTAGGTTTGTTGAGCAAGATTTAAACAAGTTTAACATGTGAAAATGATAAGGTAATTAAGTCTGGATCTTTCTCTTAGTAACTCTAAAATGAAGCTTTTGGGAGGTTCTTGAATTTACCATGTTTGAAACCCAAAACCACCGTACTTCTGTTCATGCTTGACTTCATAAGACAGAGTTTAGGGTTAGGGGTAGATACATGATTTTTCTGGTTTGAATATGTCTAGACCATGTTTATCAATTTGAATGCTTACTATATGACATAAGAAGGCTATGTGCTTTGGTTTTCATTCTTTCGATTTTTTTCCGAATTTTTATGCCCATTTGAATCTTGGTCAAATCCTAGGTTCGACCAAGATTTAAACAAGTTTAAAACATGACAATGAAAAGGTAATTAATCATGGATCCTTCTTAATTAACCAGTCAGTCTAATTAAAATGAAGCTTTTTGGGAGGTTTTTGAAATTTCCATGTTTGAAACCCAAAACCACACTTCTCTGCTTCATGCTTGACTTCATATATAATTAAGACAAAGTTTAGGGTTAGGGGGTACATGATTGTAACATCCCAAAATTTTCCAAATTTTGGAATGTTAAATGAAATAAAATATGTTGATTGAACTTCTTGTCTTTGTTGAAATTTATGAGGAAATTGAAACTTTTGAGGACTTGTTTAAAATTTTGTCAACCATGATCAAAAGATTATACATGAGCGGATTAATATGACTATCCAAAAGTATAAATCTTGGTTGAGTAAACTTTATACAAATCCAACTTGTGTGTATTTGTCTTGTTTCCAATTATTTGATTTGAGTGTCGTTTAAAATACTTGTCCAAACCATGTTGAATTATTTAGAGAGGGAATAATATGACTTTCCCAAGAGAGAGGAAATAACATGACATTTCCAAAATATATAAATGGTCTGGAAAGTATTCGATTTGTGGTATTATTTGGCATTTATTTAAAAAAATTATATATCTTATTTCAATTCCAAAATAAAAAAAGTATTACGAGACGGGGATAACATGACAACCTCAAATATAGAGTTGGAAATAATTTAAATATAACACATGTGCATGTTAATTGATTTATCAATTTATTTATAGAAGGACTGGAAATACCTTTCCTAAAGTCCAAAATAACTATTTTGTTTTATTGGAATTTTCTGGTTTTTGTTTGATCTCACATAGAATAGATTCAAATCCTGAATAGAAAAAAAAACAAGGCAGGCCACCACCGTGTCCTCCCTCTCCCTATTTTTTTTTTCCTTCCTTTACTCTCTCCTTGGGCTGTTTTCATTCCTGGCCCATCTTAGCCGATCGATCCAGGCACCGGATCGTCTTCAACCTCCGTAATACGTACTGGAAGCCATGGCTGCACCTTTCCCCTTCTCCCCTAGGACATGCTAGACACCGAAACGCCTCACTATAAACGCGAAAGTTATTCCCCACTCAACAACAGTTCCGTTCAGGCGATTAAAACTCCGTTTTAGTGCTCTGTAAATCGCCAATATTAGCCATTAAGGCCATTACAAATCAGGTCAATTTTTCGCCGCCTCCCGTTGCTCCACGTCCTCCCCCTCTGTATAAATTCGACCCGAACTTCCAAATAGCAAACCACACCATTCCACCGATCCATGCCCCCAGGCTGCCCCTGTGGAGGGCGAATTCTTTCGCCGAAGTTCCGACGGTCGCCGCGACGTCTCGTCGAATTCTCCGGGTATAGAGGGATTCAGGCCCAGATTCTTCTCCCTTCCCTTCTCTCTAGCTCTTGCACATCTTAATGATGCCTAAGTTTGATCCAATTCGTAGCCGGAGGTCACCCACGACGTGCACGTGACGCCACCGTCGCTGTAGCTGTCCGCCTCCATCTCCATGAGATTCACCAGAGGAGTCAGAGGTGTCCACTATTAGTTCTTCTACGAGGACGGCCACGTACGAACTCTCCGAGAACCTCTGTTCAATCCCATATGTGAACTGCTCGTGTTTTTTTTTTCCTTTATGGTTCTGAACCCATGTTACGTAAGAAACTCCCCGTAGGTGTAGCATTATTGTTCTGAACCAGTAGGCTAATCTGAAGACTGTCACGTAGTTCAGTTTACGTAGTTCAGTTACGACAATTAGTCTGAACCTGCTCACGTATAGATAGTTACAGTAGATTTTCGTTTCCATACAGTTTGTACGTGGAACTTCAGAAATTCGTAACTATAGTTCTACTTGGCCAAATTTTGTAAATAAAATCTTTTTGGAAACCTTGGAAGGAGTAGAATATTATGGAACCCTTAGATTTCATTTTTTGAAAGATTTTCGTTTGGTAATTTTTGAGGTAAATTTCGAACTAGTTTGACCATAGTTTAAATTCTATAAACAGTTTTAATGTTGTTCTTTCTATAAAACGTATGAAAAGGTTATGACCATCTGTTGGTGTTATCTAAAATTGTTTTCGCTAATACTAATTCTTAATTAGATTAACTTGTTAATACCCTAGTTCATACGGTTAAATTTGGAATTAACCAATAGAACAATATAGCTTATGTTTGTGTGTGTTCCATAGTTAATATCAGTTGGTACTTATTGTATTTTGGTTGCTGTTGGAATGATTCGATGTTCTACTTGGAGTTTATGCATTTTTTTTCTATATTTCGTTTTGTTGGATATTTTCTTTTGAAATGTGTGGATGTTTATGTATGGTATCGTTTTCTTTTCTACGCGATAGATTTAACGAAGAGTGATGGGATATTTTATCAAGGAAGTAATTATTGGTAGCTATGTTGACAAGATAATTATTCTTCATCTATAAAAGGCAAGTTACACATGACCTTTGTCCTACTATTTTTGATATGCATGTTTTACAAATATTTTGGTAGAAATGCATGTGTAGGAAAATTATGCTTTGCTATCCTAGTAGAGAGCCATAGGATTTCTTACCATGTTCCTTGTAGCCCTTTTATTAAAATGCGTATATTGTATGAATGCTTAGCCAATTGCTTGGTAGACGTGGGATATGGGTTTTCAAAGAACAAAACCATTTATGAAAATTGACATGCACCCATTCTGGGGTGGTATGGTGAAAATAGTTTTGAAATAAAAACTTATCAAAATGTTTTCCTCTGGGCGGAGTGGTATGTTGGGAGCGTCTACAAGAGCTGCATCCAGTGAGTGGCTCTGCAGACTCAGGTTTTGGTGGGGACCGCCGCCCAGGGTTAAAGAGATCTTCAAAGTTTCAGTTGAGGAAGCTTCCAGTACAGCCACATGCTATATGGGCTCTGGCTTAGTCGTACATAGAGGGAAACCCTTGCATCGGTACCGCCATTGGAGAGGGATCTTCGGATCATAGTTGCGGGCGGACTGGGATTATGTATAGGGGGCTTCTATGGAAAACTTCGTCATGATCCATGCCCGGTTAAGCCAAATGAAGGATATAACAAAAAGGATGGATTGTGACATGTGGGGAAAGTGTACAACCTCTGCAGAGTGTATGATCTAATCGATTAGCCGTGCTCCCGGATATGAGCAATTTGAGCAACTGAAGATTGAAGCGGATGAAGAATCTCCTATGTTTTCAAAACCTTTTCAAAAATTGTTTTGGCATGCTAAGTTTATCCAGTGAATGGCTCTGAACTTAGGATTGTCCGAACTGTTTTGCAATTACTACTTTCATCCAGTGAGTGGCTCTGAATTTAATGTTGCCTAAAAACTTATTACATGCTAACTCTATCCAGTGAGTGGCTCTGGAGTTAGTTTAACTTGTTTTGGGGATGGGATGTAGGATGGTGAACCTTGGTGGATTCCTTGTGTTTGTCCATCCCCATATTATTTTGTTTTGAAAATATATAAAGACAAAGAAAGTTTCTAAAAAGATTTTTACGAAACAAAATTGGCTTTACGCAAAATAAACCCTGAGCCTTCCTTTGGCATACCTTTGCATGTATAAAAATATAAACCACTTTGCAACTTGTGTAACTTGCCAATACATTCAAAGTATTGACCAAATGTTTTTGGCTGTAACTTTACCTGTTGCAGATGATGAGTGAGGACGACTAGGATCATGGGCCTATACTCAACAAGCCCTGTGGCGTTGATGAAGCCCAAGACGTACCTTTATGTTTCCGCTGTAATGTGAGCCAGCCACTATGCTGTGCAAGGATGTAATAAACTCTGGATTCATCGTTTGAGTAATAAAATGACGTATGTTATTTCTTGATATTCATTTGTTACTGTGTGTGCTAGCTATGATCCAGGGATAGCACTGTAAGCACAGAGATTCGAACCCTACCAGGTTCGGGTCGCTACAAAATGGTATCAGAGCATATGTTGACTGTAGGACCCGACCCTAGAAAATGGAAGCCATAGGATGAACTATTTTTCTAAGAGGTTTAAAAAATACTCTTGTATGTACCACTCATCTTTCTTAAGATTGCAAAATGATTTCTATTCACTCATCTATTTAAATATGTAGTTGGACATCACCCACTCCAACCTGGAAGTCCCAAAATTCTTTTTGTCAAGACTACTTATTTTGCGAAAGATAAAATATTTTTGGAAGATTCTCGTACTCCTATTCACAACTATTGGTTTTCTCATCCTATTTGATTTTACAAAATGACTTCCCTTTTTAAAATTCTTCAAGTGCAAGTGGTTCCAACTCTAAGGTGATGATTTTATCTACAATGACACCATCGGACATCTTCAGGAAGAATGGAGTTATAAATACCAAACACTCTGAAGACTTTGAGGATTCCAAGATGACCTATAAGGATCCAAAGGCCCGATAGGCTTAGATAAATCGTTAGATATGGCGATTTGTGTGATTTGTGAGCTATCATTTTTCGGTTTTCATGACACTCACAAATAAAATTATTTTCAGAATAAAATATGTTTGTATGGGTATATCCATAGTCCTTTCTCCCTAGGATCTACATCTTTCTTATCTTAAACCCTTAAGACCAAGAACATGGATTCAAGACATGGAGAAGAAGTAAAGTACGACCAAGTAACTGGAGATACCTTGAAGATATTTGGCGGTCTGCGAAGACTTTCTTTTAAGGGTGGTAGCATCCTAGTGTTGCCAAACCTATTTTCTTTCTAGCCTTCTCGAATCTCGAGGGCGAGATTCCTTTTAAGGGTGGTAGTTTGTAACATCCCAAAATTTTCCAAATTTTGGAATGTTAAATGAAATAAAATATGTTGATTGAACTTCTTGTCTTTGTTGAAATTTATGAGGAAATTGAAACTTTTGAGGACTTGTTTAAAATTTTGTCAACCATGATCAAAAGATTATACATGAGCGGATTAATATGACTATCCAAAAGTATAAATCTTGGTTGAGTAAACTTTATACAAATCCAACTTGTGTGTATTTGTCTTGTTTCCAATTATTTGATTTGAGTGTCGTTTAAAATACTTGTCCAAACCATGTTGAATTATTTAGAGAGGGAATAATATGACTTTCCCAAGAGAGAGGAAATAACATGACATTTCCAAAATATATAAATGGTCTGGAAAGTATTCGATTTGTGGTATTATTTGGCATTTATTTAAAAAAATTATATATCTTATTTCAATTCCAAAATAAAAAAAGTATTACGAGACGGGGATAACATGACAACCTCAAATATAGAGTTGGAAATAATTTAAATATAACACATGTGCATGTTAATTGATTTATCAATTTATTTATAGAAGGACTGGAAATACCTTTCCTAAAGTCCAAAATAACTATTTTGTTTTATTGGAATTTTCTGGTTTTTGTTTGATCTCACATAGAATAGATTCAAATCCTGAATAGAAAAAAAAACAAGGCAGGCCACCACCGTGTCCTCCCTCTCCCTATTTTTTTTTCCTTCCTTTACTCTCTCCTTGGGCTGTTTTCATTCCTGGCCCATCTTAGCCGATCGATCCAGGCACCGGATCGTCTTCAACCTCCGTAATACGTACTGGAAGCCATGGCTGCACCTTTCCCCTTCTCCCCTAGGACATGCTAGACACCGAAACGCCTCACTATAAACGCGAAAGTTATTCCCCACTCAACAACAGTTCCGTTCAGGCGATTAAAACTCCGTTTTAGTGCTCTGTAAATCGCCAATATTAGCCATTAAGGCCATTACAAATCAGGTCAATTTTTCGCCGCCTCCCGTTGCTCCACGTCCTCCCCCTCATTATAAATTCGACCCGAACTTCCAAATAGCAGACCACACCATTCCACCGATCCATGCCCCCAGGCTGCCCCTGTGGAGGGCGAATTCTTTCGCCGAAGTTCCGACGGTCGCCGCGACGTCTCGTCGAATTCTCCGGGTATAGAGGGATTCAGGCCCAGATTCTTCTCCCTTCCCTTCTCTCTAGCTCTTGCACATCTTAATGATGCCTAAGTTTGATCCAATTCGTAGCCGGAGGTCACCCACGACGTGCACGTGACGCCACCGTCGCTGTAGCTGTCCGCCTCCATCTCCATGAGATTCACCAGAGGAGTCAGAGGTGTCCACTATTAGTTCTTCTACGAGGACGGCCACGTACGAACTCTCCGAGAACCTCTGTTCAATCCCATCTGTGAACTGCTCGTGTTTTTTTTTTTTCCTTTATGGTTCTGAACCCAATAATGCTAGAGTTACGGGAAGAAAGTTACGGGATAATCTTACGGGCAGACGTGGGTGGATATAATTTGTTGAAATCTGGTTGCCTTCCGTGATTTTAGGAGCATAATTAGCTTCCTGAGCTCCACGTAATCCCGTAAGTTGTGTTACGTAAGAAACTCCCCGTAGGTGTAGCATTATTGTTCTGAACCAGTAGGCTAATCTGAAGACTGTCACGTAGTTCAGTTTACGTAGTTCAGTTACGACAATTAGTCTGAACCTGCTCACGTATAGATAGTTACAGTAGATTTTCGTTTCCATACAGTTTGTACGTGGAACTTCAGAAATTCGTAACTATAGTTCTACTTGGCCAAATTTTGTAAATAAAATCTTTTTGGAAACCTTGGAAGGAGTAGAATATTATGGAACCCTTAGATTTCATTTTTTGAAAGATTTTCGTTTGGTAATTTTTGAGGTAAATTTCGAACTAGTTTGACCATAGTTTAAATTCTATAAACAGTTTTAATGTTGTTCTTTCTATAAAACGTATGAAAAGGTTATGACCATCTGTTGGTGTTATCTAAAATTGTTTTCGCTAATACTAATTCTTAATTAGATTAACTTGTTAATACCCTAGTTCATACGGTTAAATTTGGAATTAACCAATAGAACAATATAGCTTATGTTTGTGTGTGTTCCATAGTTAATATCAGTTGGTACTTATTGTATTTTGGTTGCTGTTGGAATGATTCGATGTTCTACTTGGAGTTTATGCATTTTTTTTCTATATTTCGTTTTGTTGGATATTTTCTTTTGAAATGTGTGGATGTTTATGTATGGTATCGTTTTCTTTTCTACGCGATAGATTTAACGAAGAGTGATGGGATATTTTATCAAGGAAGTAATTATTGGTAGCTATGTTGACAAGATAATTATTCTTCATCTATAAAAGGCAAGTTACACATGACCTTTGTCCTACTATTTTTGATATGCATGTTTTACAAATATTTTGGTAGAAATGCATGTGTAGGAAAATTATGCTTTGCTATCCTAGTAGAGAGCCATAGGATTTCTTACCATGTTCCTTGTAGCCCTTTTATTAAAATGCGTATATTGTATGAATGCTTAGCCAATTGCTTGGTAGACGTGGGATATGGGTTTTCAAAGAACAAAACCATTTATGAAAATTGACATGCACCCCGTCTGGGGTGGTATGGTGAAAATAGTTTTGAAATAAAAACTTATCAAAATGTTTTCCTCTCGGGCGGAGTGGTATGTTGGGAGCGTCTACAAGAGCTGCATCCAAGGAGTGGCTCTGCAGACTGTGTTTTGGTGGGGACCGCCGCCAGGGTTAAAGAGATCTTCAAAGTTTCAGTTGAGGAAGCTTCCAGTACAGCCACATGCTATATGGGCTCTGGCTTAGTCGTACATAGAGGGAAACCCTTGCATCGGTACCGCCATTGGAGAGGGATCTTCGGATCATAGTTGCGGGCGGATCGGGATTATGTATAGGGGGCTTCTATGGAAAACTTCGTCATGATCCATGCCCGGTTAAGCCAAATGAAGGATATAACAAAAAGGATGGATTGTGACATGTGGGGAAAGTGTACAACCTCTGCAGAGTGTATGATCTAATCGATTAGCCGTGCTCCCGGATATGAGCAATTTGAGTAACTGAAGATTGAAGCGGATGAAGAATCTCCTATGTTTTCAAAACCTTTTCAAAAATTGTTTTGGCATGCTAAGTTTATCCAGTGAGTGGCTCTGAACTTAGGATTGTCCGAACTGTTTTGCAATTACTACTTTCATCCAGTGAGTGGCTCTGAATTTAGTGTTGCCTAAAAACTTATTACATGCTAACTCTATCCAGTGAGTGGCTCTGGAGTTAGTTTAACTTGTTTTGGGGATGGGATGTAGGATGGTGAACCTTGGTGGATTCCTTGTGTTTGTCCATCCCTATATTATTTTGTTTTGAAAATATATAAAGACAAAGAAAGTTTCTAAAAAGATTTTTACGAAACAAAATTGGCTTTACGCAAAATAAACCCTGAGCCTTCCTTTGGCATACCTTTGCATGTATAAAAATATAAACCACTTTGCAACTTGTGTAACTTGCCAATACATTCAAAGTATTGACCAAATGTTTTTGGCTGTAACTTTACCTGTTGCAGATGATGAGTGAGGACGACTAGGATCATGGGCCTATACTCAACAAGCCCTGTGGCGTTGATGAAGCCCAAGACATACCTTTATGTTTCCGCTGTAATGTGAGCCAGCCACTATGCTGTGCAAGGATGTAATAAACTCTGGATTCATCGTTTGAGTAATAAAATGACGTATGTTATTTCTTGATATTCATTTGTTACTGTGTGTGCTAGCTATGATCCAGGGATAGCACTGTAAGCACAGAGATTCGAACCCTACCAGGTTCGGGTCGCTACAATGATTTGTCTGGTTTGAATATGTCTAGACCTTGTTTATGAACTTGAATGCTTACTATATGACATAAGAAGACTATGTGCTTTGGTTTTTTATTTTATTTATTTATTTATTTTATGCCCATTTGAATATTGGTCAAATCCTAGGTTTGACCAAGATTTAAACAAGTTTAAAACATGAAAATGAAAAGGTAAGCCTGGATCCTTCTTAACTAGTCACTCTAAAATGAAGCTTTAATTTTGGGAGGTTTTTGAAATTTCCATGTTTGAAACCAAAAACCACTTCTCTTCATGCTTGACTTCATAAGACAGAGTTTATGGTTTTAGATGGGTAGATACATGATTTGTCTTATTTGAATATGTCTAGCTAGACCTTGTTTATCAACTTTTGAATGCTTACTATATATATGTATGTGACATAAGAAGACTATGTGCTTTTGTTTTTCATTTTTCCGATTTTTTTTAAATTTTATGCCCATTTAAATTTTGGTCAAATCCTAGGTTTGACCAAGATTTAAACAAGTTTAAAATATGAAAATGAAAAGGTAAGCATGGATCCTTCTTAGTCACTCTAAAATGAAGCTTTTGATAGGTTTTTGAAATTTCCATATTTGAAACGCAAAACCACTTCTGTTCATGCTTGACTACATAAGACAAAGTTTAGGGTTAGGGGGTAGATACATGATTTTTGTTGTTTGAATATGTCTAGACCCTTTTTTATCAACTTTAATGCTTACTATATGACATAAGATAACTATGTGCTTTGATTTTTCATTTTTATGATTTTTTTTGGAATTTTGATGCACATTTGAATCTTAGTCAAATCCTAGGCCGGTTTGACCAAGATTTAAACAAGTATATATAGAACATGAAAATGAAAAGGGAAGCCTGTATCCTTCTTAGTCACCCTAAAATGAAGTTTTTGGGAGGTTTTTGAAATTTCCATGTTTGAAACCCAAAACCACTTATCTTCATGCTTGACTTCGTCATAAGACAGAGTTTAGGGGTTAGGGGTTAGATACATGATTTGTCTAGCTAGTTTGAATATGTCCAGACCTTGTTTATCAACTTGAATGCTTACGATATGACATAAGAACACTATGTGCTTTTGTTTTTCATTTTTCTATTTTTTTGTGCCCATTTGTATCTTGGTCAAATCCTAGGTTTGACCAAGATTTAAACAAGTTTAAAACATGAAAATGAAAAGGGAAGCATGTATCCTTCTTAGTCACTCTAAAATGAAGTTTTTGGGAGGTTTTTGAAATTTCCATGTTTGAAACCCAAAACCACTTCTCTTCATGCTTGACTTCTTAAGACATAGTTTAGGGGTTAGCGGGTAGATACATGATTTGTATGGTTTGAATATGTCTAGACCTTGTTTATCAACTTTAATGCTTACTATATGACATAAGAAGACTATGTGCTTTGGTTTTTCATTTTTCTGTTTTTTTTTGAATTTTCTGCCAATTTTGTTTGACCAAGATTTAGACAAGTTTTACACGTGAAAACGAATAAGTAAGCCTGGATCCTTCTTAGTCACTCCAAAATGTACCAATTGATAGGTGCGTTAACTTTGCTTCATGGAAAAAATAATGTCATGTAAATGAGTTAACTTGGATTTCCTACCATTGAATCCATAGGAGACCGGCCATGTGCTTTTGTTTTTCATTTTTCTATTTTTTTAAGAATTTTATGCACATTTGATTCTGGTCAAATCGTAGGTTCAACCAAGATTTAAACAAGTTTCAAGCATGAAAATGAAAACGTAAGCCAAGATCCTTCTTAATTAGTCACTCTAAAATATATGAAGCTTTTGGGACGTACTTGAAATTTCCATGTTTGAAACCCAAAACCAATTCTCTTCATGATTGACTTCATAAGACAGAGTTTAGGGTTAGGGGTAGATATACACATGATTTTTCTGGTTTGAATATGTCTAGACCTTGTTTATCAACTTGAGTGTTTACTATATGACATAATTAATTAAGAAGGCTATGTGCTTTGGTTTTTCATTCTTTAGATTTTTTGTCTGAATTTTTATGCCCATTTGAATCTTGGTCAAATCCTAGGTTTGACCAAGATTTAAATAAGTTTAAAACATGAAAATGAAAAGGTAAGCATCGATCCTTCTTAGTCGCTATAAAATGAAGCTGAATTTTGGGAGGTTTTTGAAATTTCCATGTTTGAAACCCAAAACCACTTCTCTTCATGCTTCACTTCATAAGACGAAGTTTAGGGTCGATAGGGGGTAGATACATGATTTGTCTTGTTTGAATTTGAATGCTTACTATATGACATAAGAAGGCTATGTGCTTTGGTTTTTCATTCTTTCGATTTTTTCTGAATTTTTATGCCCATTTGAATCTTGGTCAAATCCTAGGTTCGACCAAGATTTAAACAAGTTTAAAACATGACAATGAAAAGGTAATTAATCATGGATCCTTATTAATTAACCAGTCAGTCTAATTAAAATGAAGCTTTTTGGGAGGTTTTTGAAACTTCCATGTTTGAAACCCAAAACCACATTTCTCTGCTTCATGCTTGACTTCATATATAATTAAGACAAAGTTTAGGGTTAGGGGGTACATGATTTTTCTGGTTTGAATATGTCTAGACCTTGTTTATCAACTTGAATGCTTACTATATATATGTATGTGACATAAGAAGACTATGTGCTTTTGTTTTTCATTTTTCCGATTTTTTTTAATTTTATGCCCATTTAAATCTTGGTCAAATCCTAGGTTTGACCAAGATTTAAACAAGTTTAAAATATGAAAATGAAAAGGTAAGCATGGATCCTTCTTAGTCACTCTAAAATGAAGCTTTTGATAGGTTTTTGAAATTTCCATATTTGAAACCCAAAACCACTTCTCTTCATGCTTGACTACATAAGACAAAGTTTAGGGTTAGGGGGTAGATACATGATTTTTCTTGTTTGAATATGTCTAGACCCTTGTTTATCAACTTTAATGCTTACTATATGACATAAGAAAACTATGTGCTTTGGTTTTTCATTTTTCTGATTTTTTCTGGAATTCTGATGCACATTTGAATCTTGGTCAAAAACAAGTATATATAGAACATGAAAATGAAAAGGGGAGCCTGTATCCTTCTTAGTCACCCTAAAATGAAGTTTTTGGGAGGTTTTTGAAATTTCCATGTTTGAAACCCAAAACCACTTATCTTCATGCTTGACTTCGTCATAAGACAGAGTTTAGGGGTTAGGGGGTAGATACATGATTTGTCTAGCTAGTTTGAATATGTCCAGACCTTGTTTATCAACTTTAATGCTTACTATATGACATATAAGAAGACTATGTGCGCTTTGGTTTTTCATTTTTCTGTTTTTTTATGCCCATTTGAATCTTGGTCAAATCCTAGATTTGACCAAGATTTAAACAAGATTAAAACATGAAAATGGAAAGGTAAGCCTGGTTTAGGGTTAGGGGTAGATATACACATGATTTTTCTGGTTTGAATATGTCTAGACCTTGTTTATCAACTTGAGTTTTTTACTATATGACATAATTAAGAAGGCTATGTGCTTTGGTTTTTCATTCTTTAGATTTTTTGTCTGAATTTTTATGCCCATTTGAACCTTGGTCAAATCCTAGGTTTGACTAAGATTTAAATAAGTTTAAAACATGAAAATGAAAAGGTATGCATCGATCCTTCTTAGTCGCTCTAAAATGAAGCTTAATTTTGGGAGGTTTTTGAAATTTCCATGTTTCAAACCCAAAACCACTTCTCTTCATGCTTGACTTCATAAGACGAAGTTTAGGGTCGATAGGGGGTAGATACATGATTTGTCTGGTTTGAATATGTCTAGACCTTGTTTATCAAATCCTAGGTTTGACTAAGATTTAAACAAGTTTAAAACATGAAAATGAAAAGGGAAGCATGTATCCTTCTTAGTCACTCTAAAATGAAGTTTTTGGGCGGTTTTTGAAATTTCCATGTTTGAAACCCAAAACCACTTCTCTTCATGCTTGACTTCATAAGACATAGTTTAGGGGTTAGGGGGTAGATACATGATTTGTATGGTTCGAATATGTCTAGCTAGACCATGTTTATCAACTTTAATGCTTACTATATGACATAAGAAGACTATGTGCTTTGGTTTTTCATTTTTCTGATTTTTTTTTGGAATTTTGATGCACATTTGAATCTTGGTCAAATCCTAGGTTTGACCAAGATTTAAACAAGTATATATAAAACATGAAAATGAAAAGGGAAGCCTGTATCCTTCTTAGTCACCCTAAAATGAAATTTTGGGAGGTTTTTGAAATTTCCATGTTTGAAACCCAAAACCACTTATCTTCATGCTTGAGCAAGATTTGACCAAGATTTAAACAAGTTTAAATCATGAAAATGGAAAGGTAAGCCTGGATCCTTCTTAGTCGCTCTAAAATGAAGCATTTGGGATGTTCTTGAAATATCCATGTTTGAAACCCGGCCAAAACGACTTTTCTTCATGCTAGACTTCATAAGATCGACACGGGGTACATACATGATTTGTCTGGTTTGGATATATCTAGACCTTGTTTATCAACTTGAATGCTTACGATATGACATAAGAACACTATGTGATTTTTGTTTTTTATTTTTTTGTGCCCATTTGTATCTTGGTCAAATCCTAGGTTTGACCAAGATTTAAACAAGTTTAAAACATGAAAATGAAAAGGGAAACATGTATCCTTCTTAGTCAGTCTAAAATGAAGTTTTTGGGAGGTTTTTGAAATTTCCATGTTTGAAACCTAAAACCACTTCTCTTCATGCTTGACTTCATAAGACAGAGTTTAGGGTTAGAGGGGTAGATACATGATTTGTCTTATTTGAATATGTTTAGCTAGACCTTGTTTATCAACTTTTGAATGCTTACTATATATATATATGTGACATAAGAAGACTATGTGCTTTTATTTTTCATTTTTCCGATTTTTTTAATTTTATGCCCATTTAAATCTTGGTCAAATCCTAGGTTTGACAATGATTTAAACAAGTTTCAAATATGAAAATGAAAAGGTAAGCATGGATCCTTCTTAGTCACTCTAAAATGAAGCTTTTGATAGGTTTTTGAAATTTCCATATTTGAAACCCAAAACCACTTCTCTTCATGCTTGACTACATAAGACAAAGTTTAGGGTTAGGGGGTAGATACATGATTTTTATTGTTTGAATATGTCTAGACCCTTGTTTATCAACTTTAATGCTTACTATATGACATCAGAAAACAATGTGCTTTGGTTTTACATTTTTCTGATTTTTTTGGAATTTTGATGCACATTTGAATCTTGGTCAAATCCTAGGTTTGACCAAGATTTAAACAAGTATAGAACATGAAAATGAAAAGGGAAGCCTGTATCCTTCTTAGTCACCCTAAAATGAAGCTTTTGATAGGTTTTTGAAATTTCCATATTTGAAACCCAAAACCACTTCTCTTCATGCTTGACTACATAAGACAAAGTTTAGGGTTAGGGGGTAGATACATGATTTTTCTTGTTTGAATATGTCTAGACCCTTGTTTATCAACTTTAATGCTTACTATATGACATAAGAAAACTATGTGCTTTGGTTTTTCATTTTTCTGATTTTTTCTGGAATTCTGATGCACATTTGAATCTTGGTCAAAAATCCTAGGTTTGACCAAGATTTAAACAAGTATATATAGAACATGAAAATGAAAAGGGAAGCCTGTATCCTTCTTAGTCACCCTAAAATGAAGTTTTTGGGAGGTTTATGAAATTTCCATGTTTGAAACCCAAAACCACTTATCTTCATGCTTGACTTCTTCATAAGACAGAGTTTAGGGGTTAGGGGGTAGATACATGATTTGTCTAGTTTGAATATGTCTAGACCTTGTTTACCAACTTTAATGCTTACTATATGACATATAAGAAGACTATGTGCGCTTTGGTTTTTCATTTTTCTATTTTTTTATTTTATGCCCATTTGAATCTTGGTCAAATCCTAGATTTGACCAAGATTTAAACAAGTTTAAAACATGAAAATGGAAAGGTAAGCCTGGATCCTTCTTAGTCGCTCTAAAATGAAGCTTTTGGGATGTTTTTGAAATTTCCATGTTTGAAACCCAAAACCAATTCTCTTCATGCATGCTTGACTTCATAAGACAGAGTTTAGGGTTAGGGGGTTAGATACATGATTTGTCTAGTTTGAATATGTCTAGACTTTGTATATCAACTTTAATATATTATTGTACCATGTCTCCACACAGCCCAAAATGCACATATTTTCAAAAGTTTTCATGCATGAGTACTTGTAACTAGTAAAAATAGAAAGTAAAAATAGGAACCCCATGTATGAAGGATACTAAAAAGAACTCTTTCACATTTTTTTGGTATAGATTATGAGTTTGCTTGGCTCCATACACAAGTGAGTACATGTCATGCAAAAATTAACACGAAATTTAGTTATCATGACCCATTTTTGGCAGGCATTGTGCATATCGCCTTGAGAAACATCTTTGCGAGCTAGTGTATTAAACGTTCATTCACATATAATGGATTTTTTTACTTTATGAGTGCACACAATGACAGAATCGGCCAAATGTGTATGATTTTTGTGAAGGTGCTAGAAAAACAAGATGCACTACGATGAAGCATGAAAGGAGGCAAGGGGAGGGATAGTGAAGAGGTGGGAGAGACCGAGAGATGAACCGCAAGGTAATTAAAAAATTGGGGCCAAAACGATTCCAACTTCCTAGGCATTGACCAACTTTGCCCCTCTTAACCCAACGTGGCAGTGAACCCATATAAGCAACAACTTCCTCTTACTCCGCTTCTCCGAAATGGTAAGAGAACCTCTCCAGCTTAAGTGACCAATCGACATAGCTATGGCCTTCCGACTTGGCTCTGGTCGCCGCGCGCGTAGTCCTACCACCGACGAGGAAGCGGAGCATCAGCGCCGCCTTCGCTTCGTCCATCGCGCACCAAGGCATAACCCGCCCGCTCTGCACTGGCCGGTTGTTCAGCCCGCGACGGCGGCGCTGGCCGTGGAGCCCCTCGCCAGCCGCTTCCCGTGCGGGCCGATGGATGCAGAGGCAGGGATCTCCCACGCAACTCCGCATGCGACGCCCGCTCGCCCCTGTCCGGCTTTTCCGCCCGCGCATGCCGCATGGTTTTCTTTGCCAGCAGGTGAGATCCCCTTCCCGGTCGGCGCGAACGATGCGGAGGCAGGGAGCTCCCGTGGCCAGCCGCCTAATCCGACCGCACTTCAGGCGGTGCCGGCCGTGGAGCCAGGCCGTTCTTTCGAAGTGCATCACGGCGACGCCCTTTGCAGGAGCAACACCGCCAAGGAGCTCGTATATAACGTGATGTTCCCGGCACTCTATAGATGCCGGGATGCTCTGCAAGCTTTCGTGCAGGCTAAGAATGCGGCGGCGGCAAATCCTAGGGATGCAGCATTGCAGCGGCGCGCCGATGAGGCTAAGGTGGCGCACGCTTTCCACCAGGCGTGCCTCGACAGGCTTAACATCCAACACGGCTTCGTGCAACCGCCAAACGCCGCTCCAGCTAAGATCCAAAAATACTCCGGTGAGCATATCACTCCGGAGTAGAACAATCCAATTTCTAGTACTGTAGGAGTACTTTATTAGTGCACACCTGGCGAAATTAAAGGTGTGTTCTTTGTGTGTGATCTAAATCTAAAAATCTGAAGGTTCTAGCAAAAACATTTCTTCACAAATATTCGATGTGTTTGCTTGGCCTTATCTATATATCCGGTGAGCATATATAGATGCCAAATCCTTTACAAACTTAGGGCTCCTTTGATTCATAGGAATATGAAGAGTGTAGGAATAGGAAAGGTGTAGGATTGGAATGTCATGCCAAGTTGAATCCTATAGGAATATGGTGTGTCTTTGATTGTAGCAAAGGAATTTTTCCATGAGGTATGAGCTAATGTTTTTTTCCTATAGGATTTGTACTACAAGATTCCTATAGGAATAATTCCTATAGGATATGTTCCTATGAATCAAATGACTTGTATAGAAATTTTCCTATAGGATCCAATTCCTACATAATTCCTATATCAATCCTATGAATCAAAGGAGCCCTTATATTTTTTAAGAGATCGATGTGCATGCATCTATCTCGCCATGGTAAATTAATGAAACAAGTTGCATATTTGCCAGAATTCCAAACTTCGTGAGCAGTATAGAGATCGAGACCTTAATTAATTATTATGGGTAGGATGCATGCATGCATGGCCATTTTCTAGGGTTTTAAAGGATACTAGAGCTTTTCTAGGTTAATTTGCAACTATATGTATATTTGTTTTCTAGTTCTGGGCTGATCATTAAACTCAACATTTAGTTGTAGATTATGTGAAATTAGTACATGCCATAAAATATAGTAATTTTTTATGTATCCTACGAGGCAGTACGTGTGGTGTACCCTTAATTATTAATTGGTAGACATGTACCATTGGCATGTTTGAAGAAAATTTGAATTTGGAAGAAGTTTTTTAAGTAAAATTAACGCAAGCACAAAATCATGTGTGATGGTGAAATTTCTAGAACAAATTAATACAAACCTAGTAATATGAGTTTGTTTGGCTTTCTGCCCACAAGTGAGTATTGTGCGCATGTACTTTGATGCAAAATCCCGCCATACAAAACTTTTTAGTTCTCATATGACCTCAAGTTTGGAAGAGATCGTATTTTAAGCAACTTCACAAACAAGAGATTCTAACAATTATATGCATGCATGAAAGAATGATTTCCCTTTTTTATTACTGTACAAAAATGGCTAGATGTGTGTTATTTGTGAAGGAGGGCTACCAAATTTTAACAGTTGCACATTATTGTCATAATTCCACCTTTTGGAAGCAGAGTAGGGTAGACATGCTTTCCGCTTGGTAGGATGTGTTAGTGCCATCAATTTTCTAGATATAGGTTCAAGGATTTGTTCATCTTAATTTGCAACTATATATGGATTTTTAAGATTTTGCCTAGTAATTAAACTCATAATTGAAATAATGTAGGTTATTTAACTACATACATGCCATAAATTCTGACAGGAAATACTTGGACGTGCCTTGCGAGGGTGGTAACAAACAAGAACACAATGACCAAACTTCAAATGCCAATCCACCCACCAAGCTATACGATTGGCATGTACAATCGATCGACTCCTTCTAATCAAATTTGAATACAATAGAAGAAGTTTTAAAAAAATTCAAAATGAGATCAACTTGTGCATTGAGTCATCCTTTGTTATTTATTTGCTTGTAAAAATAGAAACATAGGCATATGAATGTATTCGAAACACTTCACTTTTCAACGGGGAAGGGACCCGAAGGTCCCAGAAAAACAAAAAAAGATTACAATAGTAGTACTCCATTGAGAAGGAAGTAGAAGAAGGATCCTCGAAGAGCCAAATGCTTTTATTATCCACAGCTGTTCGGCTCTTTTACTTCTCGTGTAAGCTATCGCGCAATGATTATACTAATGGTCGGATGGTAGTACAACCATTTTCGCAAACTTCTGCGCCCCTTCGTCATGTCAGCATCGTATCCCAGTGTGCAAGCAGTCTGCTCGAATGAAATACTCCTAAGTATGTACGGTATTCCCTCCAAAGACACACCACACGGTATTCCCTCCAAAGAAGCACCGTCGCCCCGATCTGCTCGAATGAAATACTCCAAAATACTTCTGCGCCCTTCGTCATGTCAGCATCGTATCCCAGTGTGCAAGCAGTCTCCTATGAAATGGAGATGACATTTTGTTGAAAAGTGTCGGTGCATGCTATATACCACACTAGTATGAGAGTTTTTACAGCACTATTCCGATTTCCACAGAATGCATTAAATTTGGACGCGATGCCACACTGACAAGAGTGGTTTAAACAAGGCCATTATTTTTATTATGTTATATTACTACAATACTCCAAGGTAGCACTAGTAGCCTTCGGTTGTACTCTGCCGGTCGCGTTGCCTCATTCGACCAGACTTTATTCTTCTTCTCATATATATATACAAAATACTGTCTGCCGAGGTTCGATGACCGCACCGTCGCCCCTCTCCGCGCCGCCGTCTTGGGCCGCGCCACCATTCTCCCCGCCGAGTTCTCCCCCGTCCCCGACGCACCACCGTCAAGCACCACCGGACCGATCTTCGCAGGTATGTACATCTCCAACCTCCGGCGAGTACAGAGGTTCATCGGTCATTGTGTTCGATATAACCTTAATTTGGGGATTGCAATGTGAGTAACTTACTGGGTTTTCTAGGAAATGAAAACGGCGTCGCTCGATGCCTACACTGCGTCGGCGGATACATGGAAAGCGGAGACGGATGCTCTGCATGCATCGGTGGAGACATGTAAAGCGGATGCGGATGCGGAGGCAAAGGCGAAGGCGGTGGCTAGGACGGGCCAGGGCGCTGTGGCGCTGGCAAATGCTCGTATCGAAGCTGCATTTTGTTGGAAAGTTTTGGCGCGTGCTTCGAGAGTTTTGGCGGCGCAGCCGGGAGAACCGTCGGAGGCTTCGAAGCTGGCTGCTTTGAACGCGTCGAGAGCTTGGATGGTGACTTCATCTAAGGAGGCGCTTGTTGCATATGATCGTGACTCGTCAACCCCTTTGTAAGTTCTACCTTCCCCAACTGCAATGAGGTTAGATCTGGTGGATTGGGTTTTTTGCCCAAACTAGACGTGATGATGCATTGAGATGTTTTTGTATGTTTGATGATGCATTCTGCTTCTTTTGTAATTTGGGTGATTCATTATGCTTTTTAGGTAGTAATTTTTCTGATGCACTCACCTCTTCAGGAATTTTTCATGGTTTTTTTTGTTTTTGTTTTTTTTCTGTCAACCTAGCTAATGCTCTCTGCTGTTTAGCCAAAAGTTGGATGATGCATTGTACTGTTTACATATATTTTACTCTGATGATGCATTTTGCTCTTTTAGCCTTTTAGGTAATTTTTCTGATTCCTTGAGCAGTGTGGGAAATTTCGATGAAGAATTTTGCTGTCAACTTAGATGATGTATTGTGATGTTTTCATTTTATTACCTATATCAAAGCTAACCCCATCTGATGTTACCACAGCGTTTTGGGTCCTGTAGAGGTCTCTTTTTCCTCCAATCGTGTTGACACGTTAGCAATTATTATTGTATATGCGAGATTGCCTTCCGTTGGTGCGTCCTATTTTTGTGGTGTTTTTTTTGCAAATTAAGGGCTTCATTGATTATGCAACAGGATTACAATTGCATTGTCCTGTTTACATTATTTTGATTTTGATGATGCATTGTGCTGTTCACATTATTTTGATTTTGCTGATGCATTGTCCTGTTTACATTATTTTGATTTTGCTGATGCATTGTGCTGTTTACACTATTTTGATTTTGCTGATGCACCGTGCAGTTTAGGAAACTTTGATGATGAATTAGATGATGCATTTTACTGCTTAGTCAAATTAGATGTTGCATTTTGTTTTAAAAAATAGATGATGCAGTGTGCTGTTTACATAATTTTGACGATGCATCGTGCGATTTGCATAATCCTACCAGCTTGGTCGAAGGACACCCACAACAATCAACGATTTGTCTGGAGATGTAGTCTCTCGTATTCTTGTCGAGCTTCCTCCCCATCCAACCTGCTTACTAGCTGCATCGTGCACCAAGAAAGCATGGAGGCAATGTATGGGAAGCAATTATTTCAGAAAGCTAACTGTGTCACACAACGGAGGAAACCCGTTGCTAGGGTTTTTCACCAACAACTCCGAGGACAATCGATTCATCACAGAGCATGATCTTCACCTGGCCATCTTGAAGATGTTGGCAATCCCGTCTCAAGTGAACGGTCCCAAAATCTATGTCCTGGGATGCCGCGATGGTATGGTGCTACTCCATTCTAATGTATCCAGTGGGTATATATCAGTCTGGGATCCAATTAGGCAAGTTCTCACAGCGATACCAGAACCACCATTGTGGCGCAATCACACAATTGAAAGCAGCGGCTCAATTCTCTGTTCGAGAAACAACTCTGAACCGTTTACACATTGTGGCAAGTTCTCGGTTGTTTGGATAACAACTAAACGTTACGATGCACAGGCTCATATCTACTCACCAGATTCAAAAGAATGGGAGTTTCTAGCTCAATCAACTCCGATGTCAGTCAGAGATTGACCGTAGACCGGCAACTCTCATAGGGGGTATTTTGTACCGCCAACGAAGTCTAGATATATCATTGAGCTTGACCATGCAAAGAAGGCTCTGAAATATATTCAAGTGCCCTCATGAGACGCATGATATATTCATGCTTAACATTCACATCTTCAAGGGACATAATGGAGATGTTGCCCTTGTCGTTATAAGAGACTTCACCCTACAAACATGGGCCAGTACAAGATCATCAACAAGCGATCACGAGTCATGGACATGTCATATAAATTTTGAATTGGATACTTTTTTGGCCTTGACACATCATTTCCATACAATTGGAAACATGCGGTAAGGTTACTCACGTATTTGAGGACAAAAATGAGCTGGTTGTACGGGCAAAGGAGGGAGTATTCCAATTAGATATGAGCAACTGGCAGTGGAGAAAGTACAATTCTGCTAGACGTTGGTGCACTTTACATCCCTACTCAGTTAGACCGGGTTAGTCATTCATATGTAACCTTTGCATTCATTTACATATGACTTTTGCTGATCAATTTGTTCATTTCCTGACAGTAACCGACCTGATCCAGAGTGCAACACCAAGGACACGAAAAAGAACGCGCTGTCAGGAACCCATCTAATTCAAAGTTCAACATCCATAGGAGAAAAGGAAGTCGCATATGAAGGAGCAAGGCTTGTTTGGGCAAGAAGTGATAGCCCAGCTTTTGTTTGGTCTGATGTCTTTTAGTTTTCGTTCTGGTGGAAATGTCGTTGCACCATTTGTTTGTACTGCAGCTCCATAGTGCTAGCTGCTAGTACGTTGGCGCTGTCCGACGTCTGCTTGTTTTGGGGGCATAAATATGCCACGAAACCATCTTCAGATAAAGTTTAGTCACTTATGTATGGACGGGGGTAGTATTATTTATGTTGTGCTCCCAAACAAGCAGACATCGGACAGCGCCTGTTTAAAGTTCATATGTGTAATCTTATTCCCTTTGGAAGTTAAGCATTAAACTCTACTAGTACAACCGTGGTGGTCTTGTGATGTAGTACTCTTTTGATGCATTTGTGATGTAGTAGTACTCCCTCCGTTCTCTTTTAGTTGACTCAGATTTAGTACAACTTTGTACTAAATTTGAGTCAATTAAAAAAGAACGGAGGGAGTACTTTTTTTTGAACTGGTATAGTACTATCTAAGAAGAGAACTCCCGCCGATTCACATTCATTTTACACCAAAAAAATATGGATCGGAGCGAGGGAGTAAATTAAACATGGCATCTCGTGCATGAAGCTTGACAGATCGATCAGGCTGGCTAGAATGGCAATACAATGCTCCTCATTAGGCAAATGCATGCCATGTACGATAGTATACATCCAAAGAAAGAAGTCTATACTGACATAAAAAAGACTACATTGGGGATGAGAGTCAATTGGGGAATCTACAATACATAAAATCTTGCTCGTAGCTGATTTTGGCTAAGAGGGTTTTACTCACATTACACGTGCCACTTTCCTTGTCTGCAAAACAAGTTCCAATAAAGGAAGAGGAAAGAAGAGGACATTGTGGGCGAGATTGAACACATTTTTATGTGTTAAGCTGAGGCCTTGTTTAGCTGAGGATTTCGACTTAGGCCTAACAGCTCAGCACACCCAGAAATAAATTTCCTTGCGCGCACCACTGTCAGCAAAAATAACAAAATTAGCACGCAAGAATAAGAACGAAGTGAATTTAAGTAACTTGGTTAGCTTTTCAAGCAATATATTCAGAGAAAGAGCACACATGTCCGGCTAGAAATAATCGTAAGAGAAGAACAATAAATCTAAGACATCCCACTTCATATGCAGAAGGGACGCGACAACGCATGGATTCATACCTTGAGTCGACTCTGGCTCGTAGAAGGGCGGTCGCGCCTCGAGGATGCCGGCGACGTATCCACCTCGATCTCACATGTGATCGTTTCGGTGGGCGGTGCGCCACGCCATGTAGAAGATCTATCAAAAGAGGAGAGCCCGATGACGCTACCGACGCCTCAACCTTGATAGCACCGGCTTGTTGCTCCGCACCGAGATGCGCCACGTGCAAGATTTAGCGGATGCGCCAATTTTAGAGATATGTCATGATCGTTGTAACAAATTTCAACATGATGATGATTTGTTCCTGCACTCGGCCTTGAACATAAGTACTAGTACAGTCTCACAATTTTTTTATCATTATACTTTGCGAGATTTAGCGGATGCGCCAAATTCAGAGATAGATCATGATCATGGTAACACAATTTTCAATGTAATGATGATTTGATGTTGCACTAGACCTTGAACATAAGTACTAGTACGGTCTCACAATTTTGTATCATTATACTTTGCAAGTTTTAGCGGATGAGCCCATTTTCAGAGGATCATGGTAACAAATTTTCAACGTGATGATGATTTGATGTTGCACTCGACCTTGAACAGAAGTACTACTACTGTCTTACAATTTCTTTATCATTATACTTTGCAAGATTTAGCAGATGCGCCAAATTCAGAGATAGATCATGATCATGGTAACAAATTTTCAACGTGATGATGATTTGATGTTGCACTCGAACTTGAACAGAAGTACTAGTACAGTCTCACAATTTTTTTATCATTATACTTTGCGAGATTTAGCGGATGCGCCAATTTCAGAGATAGATCATGATCATGGTAACACAATTTTCAATGTAATGATGATTTGATGTTGCACTAGACCTTAAACATAAGTACTAGTACGGTCTCACAATTTTGTATCATTATACTTTGCAAGTTTTAGCGGATGAGCCCATTTTCAGAGGATCATGGTAACAAATTTTCAACGTGATGATGATTTGATGTTGCACTCGAACTTGAACAGAAGTACTAGTATGGTCTCACAATTTTTATTATCATTATACTTTGAAAGATATAGCGGATGCGCCAATTTCAGAGATAGATCATGATCATGGTAACAAATTTTCAACGTGATGATGATTTGATGTTACACTCCGCCTAGAAGAGAAGTACTAGTACGGTCTCACAATTTTTTTTATCATTATACTTTGCAAGATCTAGCGGATACTGTTGGAGATATGCCCAAGAGGCAATAATAAAATGGTTATTATAATATATCTTTGTTTTTATGATAATGTTTGCATACCATGCTATAATTGTATTAACCGAAACATTGATACATGTGTGTTATGTAAACAACAAGGAGTCCCTAGTAAGCCTCTTGTATAACTAGCTTGTTGATTAATAGATGATCATAGTTTCATGATCATGAACATTGGATGTTATTAATAACAAGGTTATGTCATTATGTGAATGATGTAATGGACACACCCAATTAAGCGTAGCATAAGATCACGTCATTAAGTTCATTTGCTATAAGCTTTCGATACATAGTTACCTAGTCCTTCGACCATGAGATCATATAAATCACTTATGCCGGAAGGGTACTTTGATTACATCAAACGCCACTGCGTAAATGGGTGGTTATAAAGGTGGGATTAGGTATTCGGAAAGTATGAGTTGAGGCATATGGATCAACAGTGGGATTTGTCCATCCCGATGACAGATAGATATACTCTGGGCCCTCTCGGTGGAATGTCGTCTAATTAGCTTGCAAGCATATGAATGGTTCATAAGAGATGACATATCACGGTACGAGTAAAGAGTACTTGTCAGGAGACGAGGTTGAACGAGGTATAGAGATACCGATGATCAAACCTCGGACAAGTAAAATATCGCGCGACAAAGGGAATCGGTATCGTATGTAAATGGTTCAATCGATCACTAAGTCATCGTTGAATATGTGGGAGCTATTATGGATCTCCAGATCCCGCTATTAGTTATTGATCGCATAGGAGTCTCGATCATGTCCGCATAGTTCTCGAACCGTAGGGTGACACACTTAAGGTTTGATGTCGTTTTAAGTAGATATGGAATATGGAATGGAGCTCGAATGTTGTTCGGAGTCTCGGATGGGATCCGAGACATCACGAGGAGGTTCGAAATGGTCCGGAGAATAAGATTCATATATGGGAAGTCATTTTCCGGGGTTCGAAAAAAGTCCGGTGTTTTGACTGGAGCTTCTAGAAGGTTCTAGAAGGACCGGAATAGTCCGGAATATTATGGAAGGTTCCGGAAGTGTCCGGGACGACCCGGGATGTCTAAGGAAATCCCGAGGGTTCCATAATAGGTGCAACCACGTTGCCTTAAGGGAAAAGGAGTCTTTCCTTAATGCAATTTCGGAATTGGCAAAAGAGTCCGAGTAGGACTAGGTTTTCGGAACCGGAAACCTATCGGAACTCAGTCAAACTTGGGGGCAGGTTTTTGGACGACCCAAGGGGCTTGGCCACCTATTTAAAGAGTCCAAGGGGCACCCCAAGGGCACCACAAGTCGCAGCCCTAGCTCCCCAAGTCGCAGCACCACCCTGCGCCCAAACCCTAGCTATTCCCTCCTCCTTCTTCTCCCGCAGCGCTTGCGGCGAAGCCCTGCCGGAGATCTCCACCACCACCGTCACCACGCCGTCGTGCTGGCGGGATTCCGAGGAGGATCTACTACATCCGCTGCCCGCTGGAACGGGGAGGAGGACGTTGTCTTCATCAACACCGTACGTGTGACCGAGTACGGAGGTGCTGCCCGATTGTGGCACCGTCAAGTTCTTCTACGCGCTTTTGCAAGCGGTCAAGATCTTCTACGCGCTTTTGCAAGCGGCAAGTGATCGACTACATCCACCACGAGATCTAATCTCGTTAGGCTTTGAAAATCTTCGAGGGTTAGTCTCATGATCTTCTCGTTGCTACCATCTACTAGATTAGATCTTGGCTTGTGTTTTCGTTCTTGCGGTAGGAAATTTTTTGTTTTCTATGCTACGAATCCCAACAGTGGTATCAGAGCCGTGTCTATGCATAGATTGGTTGCACGAGTAGAACACAATGGTTTTGTGGGCGTTGATGTTTTTGTTGTCTTTAGTTCGTGTACTTTGCATCTTGCGGCATAGTGGGATGAAGCGGCCCGAGCTAACTTTACATGACCGCGTTCATGAGACTTGCTCCACGTTTGACATGCAACTTGTATTGCATAAGTGGCTTTGCGGGTGTCTGTCTCTCCCACTATAGTGAAGATCCAATTTACTCTTTCTATTGACAACACTAGTATCACCGTTGTGGTTCATGTTCGTAGGTAGATTGGATCTTGCTCGAAAACCCTAAACCACGTAAAATATGCAAACCAAATTAGAGACGTCTAACTTGTTTTTGCAGGGTTTGGTGATGTGATATGGCCATGATGTGATGATGAATATGTATGAGATGATCATTATTGTATTGTGGCAACCGGCAGGAGCCTTATGGTTGTCTTTAAATTTCATGTTGAGTAGTATTATCAAAGTAGTTGTAATAGTTGCTAAAGGATTAACAAAGGCTTGCTGTAACAAAGGATTAACCGTATTGTGTGGAAGATGATTGTTTGCGAAGAAAACAGTAAAGAAAGTATTGCAGTAGATTGTATGCGATGTAAAGAATAGGACCAGGGTCCACAGTTCACTAGAGGTGTCTCTCCCATAAGATAAAAGCATGTTGGGTGAACAAATTACAGTCGGGCAATTGACAAATAGAAAAGGGCATAACAATGCATATACATGATATGATAAATATAGTGAGATTTAATCAGGGCATTACGACAAAGTACATAGACCGCCATCCAGCATGCATCTATGCCTAAAAAGTCCACCTTCAGGTTATCATCTGAACCCCTTCCAGTATTAAGTTGCAAGCAACAGACAATTGGGGTAATAGTACGCTTTGTACGCTTTGCACTAGGAGTAGAAACATTGCCGACACCAATTATTTTAACATTGATAGTAGGAGGTGCAGCAACATGTGAATCATTATCATTACTAATGGTGGTAATAGTCCAAACTTTAGCTACATTATTCTCTTTAGCTAGTTTTTCATTTTCTTCTCTATCCCACCTAGCACGCAATTCAGCCATTAATCTTATATTCTCATTAATTCTAACTTGGATGGCATTTGCTATAGTAGTAATCTTATTATCAATATCATCATTAGGCATAACTTTCAATTTTAATAGATCAACATCAGAGGCAAGTCTATCAACTCTAGAAGCAATAATATCAATTTTATCAAGTTTTTCCTCAACAGATTTGTTAAAAGCAGTTTGTGTACTAATAAATTCTTTAAGCATAGCTTCAAGACCAGGGGGTACACTCCTATTATTGTTGTAAGAATTCCCATAAGAATTACCATAACCATTACTATTAGCAGAAGGATATGGCCTATAGTTATTACCAGAGTTGTTCCTATAAGCATTGTTGTTGAAATTATTATTTTTAATGAAATTCACATCAACATTTTCTTCTTGAGCAACCAATGAAGCTAAAGGAACATTTTTGGATCAACATTAGATCTACCATTCACAAGCATAGACATAATCACATCAATCTTATCACTCAAGGAAGAGGTTTCTTCAACAGAATTTACCTTCTTACCTTGTGGAGCTCTTTCCGTGTGCCTTTCAGAGTAATTTATCATCATATCATCAAGAAGCTTTGTAGCCGCCCCCAAAGTGATGGACATAAAGGTACCTCCAGCAGCTGAATCCAATAAATTCCGCGAAGAAAAATTTAGTCCTGCATAGAAGTTTTGGATGATCATCCAAGTAGTCAGTCCATGGGTTGGGCAATTCTTTACCAAAGATTTCATTCTCTCCCATGCTTGAGCAACATGTTCAGTATCTAATTGCTTAAAATTCATTATGCTACTTCTCAAAGATATAATTTTAGCGGGAGGATAATATCTGATGGGGTTCGTAGCATAGAAAACAAAAATTTTCCTACCGCAAGACGAATAAATCCAAGATCTAATCTATGGAACACCCAAGATCTAATCTACAAGATCGAAGCAACGAGATTGATATGAGACTAACCCTCGAAGATTTCCAAAGCCTACGAGATCAGATCTCGTTGTTGGTGTAGACGATCATCCCCAGTGCCGCAATCCGGCAGCACTTCCGTACTCGGTCGCGCGTACGGTGTCGATGAAGCCCTTCCTCTCCCCGTTCCAGCGGGCAGCGGAGGTGTGGTAGATCTCCACGGAATCCCAGCAGCACGACGGCGTGGTGGTGGTGGTGGAGAAGAATTGCTGCAGGGCTTCGCCTAAGCCTGCGCAGCATATGGAGGAGAAAGAGAGGGGGCGGCCAGGGTTTCTAGATGGGGTGCCATGGCCGGCCACCCCCTCCCCTCTTTATATAGGTGGGGGGTCGGCCTAGGGTTTCCCCTAGGGCCCACCTACCCCCTTTGGCCGGCCACATGGGGGGGGCAAACTCCTCCCCCAAGTTTTCCCCCTTATCTCCTAATTTAAACCATTTATTTTAGGAGATAGATCTTATCTCTAGATTTAAACCATTTAAACTAGAGATAGATCTTATCTCTAAGGGGGGGCCGGCCTAGGCCCACATGTCATGGTGGGTAGGACCCACTATGCCATGTGGCGCCTATGTGGCCTATCCCGGGGTGGTGGGCCCACTGGTGGCCCTCTAGAACCTTCTAGAAGCTCCGGTCAAAACACCGGACTTTTTCCCGAACCCCGGAAATTGACTTCCCATATATGAATCTTATTCTCCGGACCATTCCGGACCTCCTCGTGATGTCCCGGATCCCATCCGAGACTCCGAACAAAAACTTCGGACTCCAACTCATATTCCGAATCTACTTATGCGACATCGAACCTTAAGCGCGTCACCCTACGGTTCGCGAACTATGCAGACATGGTCGAGACTCCTCTCCGAGCAATAACCAATAGCGGGATCTGGAGATCCATAATGGCTCCCACATATTCAACGATGACTTAGTGATCGATTGAACCATTTACATACGATGCCGATTCCCTTTGTCACGCGATATTTTACTTGTCCGAGGTTCGATCATCGGTATCTCCATACCTTGTTCAACCTCGTTACCGACAAGTACTCTTTACTCGTACCGTGGTATGTGATCTCTTATGAACCATTCATATGCTTGCAAGCTAATCAGATGACATTCCACCGAGAGGGCCCAGAGTATATCTATCCGTCATCAGGATGGACAAATCCCACTATTGATCCATATGCCTCAACTCACACTTTCCAAATACTTAATCCCACCTTTATAGCCACCCATTTACGCAATGGCGTTTGATATAATCAAAGTACCCTTCCGGTGTAAGTGATTTACATGATCTCATGGTCGAAGGACTTAGGCAACTATGTATCGAAAGCTTATAGCAAATTGAACTTAATGACTTGATCTTATGCTACGCTCATTTGGGTGTGCGTCCATTATATCATTCACCTAATGACATAACCTTGTTATTAATAACATCCAATGTTCATGATCACGAAACCATGATCATCCATTAATCAACAAGCTAGTTATACAAGAGGCTTACTAGGGACTCCTTGTTGTTTACATAACACACATGTATCAATGTTTCGGTTAATACAATTATAGCATGAAATGTAAACATTTATCATGAACAATAAGATATAACAATAACTAATTTATTATTGCCTCTTGGGCATATCTCCAACAGTCTCCCACTTGCACTAGAGTCAATAATCTAGTTAACATTTGTAAAGATATAACACCTTGGCCTTCTGGTGCTTATCATGTTTTGCTCACGGGAGAGGTTTTAGTCAACGGATCTGACATGCTCAGAAACGTATGTATTTTGCAATTCATTTGCGTCTCAACGCATCACTCATTTTCCAAATGAGTCGGCATTAACTGTATATGCTTAGTCCTCTGGTGGAACCTTAATTCCGCGGTCTGAAATAAGTCACTAATATTGTCACACACAATATAGCTTCAAAGTTCTGACACTGTCGGAACTACACCAAGTTCTCAAAGAACTCCTCGACTTAACATCCTCAGTCATTGTCAAAACAATGACATACTCTGCCTTCATTTGTAGAATCCGTCACAATATTTAGAACTGATCTAAATCTAGCATAGACTTCTTCTAGCTCATTGTGCTACCTTATAAACAACACTTAGCCTAATTGAGATTTGAAATTTTATTTTTATATGTGACCAAACTAATATCGGTGCAACACCTTACAGCGATTTGTTTGTCACTTCCCCATATAAAAACTATATATATAATATATCCTTGGTTCTTCTAAAGTACTCAGGGATATTCTTACTGTTGTCCAATGATCATTACATGAATCATTCTGGTATATGCTCGTAACACTTTAGAGCACAGGACTTCTGACTTTGTACATATTATTCGTGATCTAAAATCACTCATGTGTATTTACTCATCGAGTGTCAAATACACCGAAGTCTTGTTAAACCTTCACATGGAAAAGAACACCTTCTTAACATTTTTATATTGAACCACTTCAATATCCATTCTATGTACCTTGACTTAAACTTATTATGTGTTTCAATCTATCTTTATAGATCTTGACACTAAATATGTTTCAGTCCATATCCTTTCATTGAAATTAATTCTCAATGAAACCTTTTAAACCAATTATATAATTACACTATTTATAATCAATGATATGTCATCTACATAAAGTATTATAAATATGTCTCAGCGCTCCCACTTAATTTCTTGCAAATGCAAGCATCTTCATCGTTTCTGATGGAATCAAAACTCTTTGATTATTTCATCCGGTGAAGATTCCAACTCCGCGATACTCACTTCATCCAATTGAAGTTTGTATACCTATCTAGTATTTCACGGACCAGCAAAACTCTTGGTTGTATCTAGTATACATCCTTCATACACACTTCTGGTAAGGAATGTATTTCTGCCATCCTACTATCATATCTCATAAAAGAAATATGTAGCGATTACTAGAATAATCCACATAGACTTTAAGCAATGCTACGGAAGATCTAATCTTATCGTAGTCAACTCTTTGAACTTTGTCGTAAACTACTTTTCGATAAGTCAAGCTTCTTTAAGGATATTCCATCCAAGTCCATCAATTCTATAGATCCATTTACTTTCAAAAAGTATTCACCTATCGTGGATTTCATGGCGCATAGCCATTTTAACGGAGTCAGGGCCCATCATAACTTCTTTGTATGTAGTTGGTTTATCATTGTTCAAAATCAATCCTTTGTTCACAAATCTTTTATTTGATCACAAAATAAACCAAATCTACAAGGTTCAATAAGTACTTTGATCTCCATGACTATAACACTTTGTAGACATGGGAGCCATGATCTTCGTAGCCGCTTCCGGAACCATTTCCGACGCTGCGCTACTCTGATCATCATGCTCAGGTTCACAAACCTTATCAAGTTCCATTGTCCTCCCACTCAAATAGTTCACTAGAAACAATTTCTTTGAAATAAGTAAGAAACATCGACAAACACTTTTGTCTTTGACTTTATAGTGGAAAGAATTCCCAATCAATTTCATGGGATAATCAACAAAGACATTTATCCGATTTTGGTTGTAAACTCATTTACTTATGCTATGCATACCAAAATTTATGAAAGGACTATTTAGGGTTTATACCCATGCCATAACTCGTATGGTGTCATTTCAATGGATCATGATGATGCTCTATTCAGTGTAAAAGCGATAGTCTCTAAAGCATAATCCACAAAAAATATAATGGCATCATTTTATATTATCTCATCATTAATCCAACAAGGTTTGGATACGTCTCTTGGATACTCCGTCATCATTATGATACTCCAAGAAACGTGAGGTTGTAGAACAATTTCATAACTCTCTTAGATGTTTGCTAAAACTCGTAATTCAAATATTTCCACCATGATCCAATCACAGATATTTGACTTTTCTATTACGATGATTTCCACTTCATGCTGAAATTTATTTGAATCCATTCAAATGTTTCAAACTTCTTCCTTATCGAATATATCCACATATATATACTCAATTCATTGTTAGAAGTTTTCATGAAGTAGAAGAATCTCCCGCACACAACTATGCCCAGTGAACCATATACATCACTATGTATGTTTCCACTAAGTTAGTTGCCCGTTCAACTCTTGGCCTATGAACGGTATTTAAGTCATTCTCTTTTAGAAGAGATTTGCAAGCGCCAAACGATTCCAAGTCGAATGACTCCAAAAATCCATTCAAATGGAGTTCCTTCATGCGTTCCTTTCTAACATGACCTAAATGGCGGTCCCACTAATGAGTGGAATTCACATTATTTGCCTTATGGCATTTTAGCGTCAGTGTTATGTATGTGTGCTTCACCATAAAGATTTATAATAACTTATCCATCGTACATGGAATGTTGTTACAATTTGAACAACTCATTGTTTTCATTTAACCAGAACAAGAATAACAATTATAAAGTTCTTTATTATAAATCGGAATGGCTAGAGAAAATGCCAACGACGAACATAATAACACTTTATTTTTGTTCCAGACGTGCATTCCTATCACATTCCTTTTCAGTCACTTAGGCCAATGTATTCTTGTATTGCGTTGTTTTGTATGACACCTCATACCAACCAATATGGTACTAATACCCAAGAATTCCATTTTGTGACCAAACAAGGAATACATTCATAACATGTATATCATCTATATACACCTGAGCTAGACTTTCTAGTCTTTTCTTTCTTTCTGCCAAAATATCTTTTGCAGTTTCTCTTTTAGTTTTCCTCATTCTCAGAAAACACTTCACTTTTAATGACTTCTAAGTCCATTGGTCAAATACCAATAACCTTGAGGTTCTTACTTTGAAGTTGATCATCATATGACAAGTGTTCCAGATTTCACTATTAGTAACTTTGTAATATGATGAACAATTTCACTCATAATTTTATCCATCATATCATGACGACTTTCCGAGACCATGTCTGTACATGCTAGGCTCGTAAAGTTTAACCTCAGTATTCGCATGTGCAAATCTGGCTTGTACCCGTTGTATGCACACGTAGAATCTATCACACCCGATCATCACGTGATGCTTCGAAACGACGAGTCTTAGCAACGGTGCATACTAAGGACGATCACTTCATGGATATGCGAATATCGTTAGTGCCCAACTAGTTGGAGGATTGGGACGCCTGGCGTCTTCAACCTTCGTACATTCCCATAAAACTTATGAGTTTATGTAGTCTCACTAGATTATATTCTATCATCTTGCAATAAGGTCTTAGATATCACATATATCTCATACCTTGCTTATTTCTGAAAACAAAATTTCCAGCTCCTTACTTTTCAAACAGATTTGAACTTCAAGTTTCACGGAGGCAAGATGATTCTAGGTACTAATTGAAACCATTGTTCTTTGAATCATTAATGAGAAGTTTACTAAAAGTTTGCAATAGGACTTAATCATTTCTTGATTCTTTAACAATACGGTACCAGCCCGTAGAGTTACTTGTCAGACTTAACAGTATTTCTATCTCAATTACAAGACTAGCGCATGGTAGATAACGGATGCCAATTCTACAAATTTAATTCAAAATACTATTCAGACTATGTTCATGATAATTAGTTCATGTTTTAATCTAATTACTAATGAACTCCCACTTAATACAACATCCCTCATAGTTGTTAAGTGGCACACGATCCACATCCACTACACCAAAACCGATCATCACGTGAGATGATGTAGCTTCAATGGTGAACATCAACATGTTGATCATATCATCCATATGACTCGTGTTCAACCTTTCGGTTTCCGTTGTCCCGAGGCCATGTCTGTACATGCTAGGCTCGTCAAGCAAACCCAAGTATTTCCGCGTGTGCAACATGGCTTACACCCGTTGTATGTGAACGTAGAGTCTATCACATCCGATCATCACGAGATGCTTCAAAACGACGAACTGTAGCAACGGTGCATACGAGGGGAGAACACTTTATTATCTTGATATTAATGTGAGGGATCATCTTATAATGCTACCGTCGCGATCTAAGCAAGATAAGATGCATAAAGGATTAACATCACATGCAATTCATAATATGTGATATGATATGGCCTTCTTCTTGTGCTTTTGATCTCCATCTCCAAAGCACATGATCATGATCTCCATCATCACCAGCATTGCACCAAGGTCCGTGGCGCCGCTTCATGGTTGTCCATCACTTATAGCTACTATGACAACTACTTGAAATAAAGCTATTACATGATGAATAGACACGCAGGTCTTTAACAAAAATTAAAGACAACCATTAGGCTCCTGCCGGTTGCCATAATACAACAATGAACATCTCATACATCAAATATAATCATCATCACATCATGGCCATATCACATCACCAAACCCTGCAAAAACAAGTTAGACGCCTCTAATTTGGTTTGCATATTTTACGTGGTTTAGGGTTTTCGAGTAAGATCCAATCTACCTACGAACATGAACCACAACGGTGATACTAGTGTTGACAATAGAAAGTGCAAATTGGAATCTTCACTATGGTGGGAGAGACAGACACCCGCAAAGCCACTTATGCAATACAAGTTGCATGTCAAGCGTGGAGCAAGTCTCATGAGACGCGGTCATGTAAAGTTAGCCCGGGCCGCTTCATCCCACCATCCCGCAAGATGCAAAGTACACAAACTAAAGCAACAAAAGCATCAACGCCCACAAAACCATTGTGTTCTACTCGTGCAACAGATCTATGCATAGACATGGCTCTGATACCACTGATGGGGTTCGTAGCATAGAAAACAAAAATTTTCCTACCGCAAGACGAATAAATCCAAGATCTAATCTATGGAACACCCAAGATCTAATCTACAAGATCGAAGCAACGAGATTGATATGAGACTAACCCTCGAAGATTTCCAAAGCCTACGAGATCAGATCTCGTTGTTGGTGTAGACGATCATCCCCAGTGCCGCAATCCGGCAGCACTTCCGTACTCGGTCGCGCGTACGGTGTCGATGAAGCCCTTCCTCTCCCCGTTCCAGCGGGCAGCGGAGGTGTGGTAGATCTCCACGGAATCCCAGCAGCACGACGGCGTGGTGGTGGTGGTGGAGAAGAATTGCTGCAGGGCTTCGCCTAAGCCTGCGCAGCATATGGAGGAGAAAGAGAGGGGGCGGCCAGGGTTTCTAGATGGGGTGCCATGGCCGGCCACCCCCTCCCCTCTTTATATAGGTGGGGGGTCGGCCTAGGGTTTCCCCTAGGGCCCACCTACCCCCTTTGGCCGGCCACATGGGGGGGCAAACTCCTCCCCCAAGTTTTCCCCCTTATCTCCTAATTTAAACCATTTATTTTAGGAGATAGATCTTATCTCTAGATTTAAACCATTTAAACTAGAGATAGATCTTATCTCTAAGGGGGGGCCGGCCTAGGCCCACATGTCATGGTGGGTAGGACCCACTATGCCATGTGGCGCCTATGTGGCCTATCCCGGGGTGGTGGGCCCACTGGTGGCCCTCTAGAACCTTCTAGAAGCTCCGGTCAAAACACCGGACTTTTTCCCGAACCCCGGAATTTGACTTCCCATATATGAATCTTATTCTCCGGACCATTCCGGACCTCCTCGTGATGTCCCGGATCCCATCCGAGACTCCGAACAAAAACTTCGGACTCCAACTCATATTCCGAATCTACTTATGCGACATCGAACCTTAAGCGCGTCACCCTACGGTTCGCGAACTATGCAGACATGGTCGAGACTCCTCTCCGAGCAATAACCAATAGCGGGATCTGGAGATCCATAATGGCTCCCACATATTCAACGATGACTTAGTGATCGATTGAACCATTTACATACGATGCCGATTCCCTTTGTCACGCGATATTTTACTTGTCCGAGGTTCGATCATCGGTATCTCCATACCTTGTTCAACCTCGTTACCGACAAGTACTCTTTACTCGTACCGTGGTATGTGATCTCTTATGAACCATTCATATGCTTGCAAGCTAATCAGATGACATTCCACCGAGAGGGCCCAGAGTATATCTATCCGTCATCAGGATGGACAAATCCCACTATTGATCCATATGCCTCAACTCACACTTTCCAAATACTTAATCCCACCTTTATAGCCACCCATTTACGCAATGGCGTTTGATGTAATCAAAGTACCCTTCCGGTGTAAGTGATTTACATGATCTCATGGTCGAAGGACTTAGGCAACTATGTATCGAAAGCTTATAGCAAATTGAACTTAATGACTTGATCTTATGCTACGCTCATTTGGGTGTGTGTCCATTATATCATTCACCTAATGACATAACCTTGTTATTAATAACATCCAATGTTCATGATCACGAAACCATGATCATCCATTAATCAACAAGCTAGTTATACAAGAGGCTTACTAGGGACTCCTTGTTGTTTACATAACACACATGTATCAATGTTTCGGTTAATACAATTATAGCATGAAATGTAAACATTTATCATGAACAATAAGATATAACAATAACTAATTTATTATTGCCTCTTGGGCATATCTCCAACAATATCTACCAATAAAAGCATCCTTACATTTAGTCCATGAATCAATACTATTCTTAGGCAAAGATGGCAACCAATCTTTAGCTCTTCCTCTTAATGAGAAAGGAAACAATTTCAATTTAATAATATCACCATCTACATCCTTATACTTTTGCATTTCACAAAGTTCAACAAAATTATTAAGATGGGCAGCAGCATCATCAGAACTAACACCAGAAAATTGATCTCTCATAACAAGGTTCAGTAAAGCAGGTTTAATTTCAAAGAATTCTGCTGTAGTAGCAGGTGGAGCAATAGGTGTGCATACGAAATCATTATTATTTGTGTTTGTGAAGTCACACAACTTACTATTTTCAGGGGTATTCATTTTAGCAACAGTAAATAAAGCAAACTAGATAAAGTAAATGCAAATAACTAATTTTTTGTGTGTTTTTGATATAGAGAACAAGACAGTAAATAAAGTAAAACTAGCAACTAATTTTTTTGTGTTTTGTTTAGGTGCAGCAAACAAAGTAGTAAATAAAATAAAGCAAGACAAAAACAAAGTAAAGAGATTGGGAAGTGGAGACTCCCCTTGCAGCGTGTCTTGATCTCCCCGGCAACGGCGCCAGAAATTTGCTTGATGCGCGTAGATGTACACGTCCGTTGGGAACCCCAAGAGGAAGGTATGATGCGCACAGTGGCAAGTTTCCCTCAGTAAGAAACCAAGGTTTAATCGGACCAGTAGGAGTCAAGAAACACATTGAAGGTTGATGGTGGCGAAATGTGATGCGGCGCAACACCAGGGATTCCGGCGCCAATGTGGAACCTGCACAACACAACCAAAGTACTTTGCCCCAACGAAACAGTGAGGTTGTCAATCTCACCGGCTTGCTGTAACAAAGGATTAACCGTATTGTGTGGAAGATGATTGTTTGCGAAGAAAACAGTAAAGAAAGTATTGCAGTAGATTGTATGCGATGTAAAGAATAGGACCAGGGTCCACAGTTCACTAGAGGTGTCTCTCCCATAAGATAAAAGCATGTTGGGTGAACAAATTACAGTCGGGCAAATGACAAATAGAAAAGGGCATAACAATGCATATACATGATATGATAAATATAGTGAGATTTAATCAGGGCATTACGACAAAGTACATAGACCGCCATCCAGCATGCATCTATGCCTAAAAAGTCCACCTTCAGGTTATCATCCGAACCCCTTCCAGTATTAAGTTGCAAGCAACAGACAATTGCATTAAGTATGGTGCGTAATGTAATCAACAACTACATCCTTAGACATAGCATCAATGTTTTATCCCTAGTGGCAACAGCACATCCACAACCTTAGAACTTTCTCACACCGTCCCCATTTAATGGAGGCATGAACCCACTATCGAGCATAAATACTCCCTCTTGGAGTTAAGAGAAAAAACTTGGCCAGAGCCTCTACTAATAACGGAGAGCATGCAAGATCATAAACAACACATAGGTAATAGATTTATAATCACCATAACATAGTATTCTCTATCCATCGGATCCCGACAAACACAACATATAGTATTACAGATAGATGATCTTGATCATGTTAGGCAGCTCACAAGATCCAACAATGAAGCACATGAGGAGAAGACGACCATCTAGCTACTGCTATGGACCCATAGTCCAGGGGTGAACTACTCACTCATCACTCCGGAGGCGATCATGGCGATGAAGAGTCCTCCGGGAGATGATTCCCCTCTCCGGCAGGGTGCCGGAGGCGATCTCCTGAATCCCCCGAGATGGGATTCGCGGCGGCGTCTCTGAAAGGTTTTCCGTATCGTGGCTCTCGGTACAGAGGGTTTCGCGACGAAGACTTTAAGTAGGCGGAAGGGCAACGCGGGGGGCCACACGAGGGCCCCACACGCTAGGCCGGCACGGCCAGGGCCTGGGCCGCGCCGCCCTAGTGTGGCGGCGCCTCGTGGCCCCACTTCCTTTCCCCCTCGGTCTTCTGGAAGCTTTGTGCAAAAATAGGACCCTGGGCGTTGATTTCGTCCAATTCCGAGAATATTTCCTTACTAGGATTTCTGAAACCAAAAACAGCAGAAAACAGCAACTGGCTCTTCGGCATCTTGTTAATAGGTTAGTGCCGGAAAATGCGTAAATACGACATATAATGTGTATAAAACATGTAGATATCATCAATAATGTAGCATGGAACATAAGAAATTATCGATACGTCGGAGACGTATCACCTGCAAGTTCTTGTTTAATCTTGGGGGAACCTATTTGTGCTAACGACACGCCGTTACATCTTTGCAGATGAGATGAGTAACCATGAAGTTTCATGGCCGTCTCTCCAACCCCAAGGAGCACATGTAGCGTACTTCATCACCGGATCTATCAACCCCAGGAAGATCTGCTGTGACTCCCACAGAGTGATTCTCCTAATGTAAGTCCCTTGTTTTAGCGCCATGTTCTGGGTTCAGATGCTTGTTTGTCTGAAGCTCTTTTAGTTCATTCCTAGCTATGACCGTAACACCTTGCTATTTTCTAGCTCATTGCTAACTTTAAGCGATTGAACATTTTGGTTTGCATTCCCTGCTCTGTAGATGTAGCCATCATAACTTCTATCTTGCTCAGTCGTTGTTACAAAAATTATAGGTATTATAGTAACATCCTGCTATTATTTAGTTCATGGCCAATTTTAAGTAATTGCACATGTTGGTTCGCATTCCCTGCTCTATAGCTTGTGGCATCGTAACTTCTATATTTGGTTTACATTCCCTGCTCTGTAGATCTAGCCATCATAACTTTATCTTGCTCAGTCGTTGTTACAAAAATTATGGCCTGCTACTATGTTGTTTGTGCCAATTTTTTACTCCATGAACATGTTGGCTTGCATTCCCTGTACTACAGGTGATGCCATTGTTTTGTATCTAGTTCATTGTAAGCTAACAAAGTAAGGACTTAGTTTGGCATGCTATCACTTTGCTATCTAGCCTGTAGTACAAATAAACTTGTCATACTACTAGATAATAATTTTGCGTGCCATCTTGTTCTTCAAAAGCTGCATCATTGACTTGTTTCTCTGACTTGGCATGACGCTCACATATGGAAAGCTGAACATATTGGTTTGCATTCCCTCTTATAAAAGTTCACAGGTGATCCCACTATATTCTGTATCTGGTCCATCCTAAGCTCCAGCATTAACTTTCCTCTATGTGTTGCTCATTACAAGTTTATATCCCGAAACATCTTGATTTGCATCCCCTTCACTATAAGTTCAGGAGTATTATTTAGTTCACGGCCAAAATGAAGTAATTGCACTTGGCACATGTTGGTTCACATTCCCTCCTCTTTAGCTTTTGCCATCGTAACTTCTATTTTTGGTTTACATTCCACCTTTCTGTAGATGTAGCCATCATAACTTCATCTTGCTCAATCGTTGTTACAAAATTTATAGCCTGCTACTATGTTGTTCATGCCAATTTTGTAAACCCTGAACATGTTGGTATGCATGGGACTCTACAGTAGTAAGTCTAACATTTCATTCTAACATGCTCTGTTATATTGGTTGTTGGTATGCGGCATGCACTCTTTGTTTGCTTATTGTGCGCATTACAATGATCTTGTTATAACGACGAAATGATGAGTTCCAAATTCTTTGGCAAACAATATTGTAGTGTCTTTGCCTTTCCATTGTTGCTGTCTTAACTTGTAATGTCTTTGTTTCAGATATAGGTGCTGCATGGACAACTTAAAAGATTGCCGGATCGCTTCATTGTATTGCTAGGTTTAATTACCATTCAATTTCTCTGGGTTCTGTAATATTTTTTCAATGCCTTGCAGCTGATGTAATATTTAGTTAGTTTTTATAGTTCTTTCGCGCATTTTTTCTTTGCTGCTTGTGGTAAGTGAGGCTATCCGACAGAAATCAATGCTGCCTAAATATTCTCAGTATCTAAATCACGAATTCCCATCCCTTAAACGGCCCAATTAAGCGAAATCACATATGTGCCTGCCCACAAAATCCTAAAGCGCCTATGATGCCGGCATATAAACAGCAACCAAACGGTCTGGCCCACTTACTTATTGGGCCAGCCCATTTGATTTACGGTGGACCCCACACTCTAATTGGGCTGGCCCACTTGATTTAAGGTGGACCCCACCCACTACTGGGCCGGCCCACTAATTAGTTGGGCCAGCCCAATTGCTTTTGTGGTGGACCCCACGTACTAAATGGGCCGGCCCTTTAAGAGGAAAGTGGGACCCACCTGTGCTTTTGGCCCGGCCCACTATCTTGTTGGGCCAGCCCACTTGCTAGATGGTGGACCCCACATACTAATTGGGCCGGACCTTTAACAGGAAAGTGGGACCCACCTGTGTTTTGGCCCGGCCCACTATCTTGTTGGGCCGGCCCACTTGCTAGATGGTGGACCCCACATACTAAATGGGCCGGCCCTTTAACAGGAAAGTGGGACCCACTTGTGTTTTTGGCCCGGCCCACTATCTTGTTGGACCAGCCCGTTTGATCTATTGTGGACCCCTGATACGTCCAATTTGCATCACTATTTTATATCATAATTTGCTGTTATTCATTGATATATTTCATATTGGGACACAATACTTATGTTATTTCATCTATTTTGCATGTTTCATCATTATTGGAGGATCAAGCACCGGAGCCAGGATTCTGCTGGAAAAAGCACCGTCAGAACGCAATATTTCGGAAGATCAACTGTGGAAGGAAATTACACGTAAATTCCTATTTTTCCAGATGACGAAGGAAGCCAGGAGGGGGAGCCAGCTGGACCCAAGGTGGGCCCAGACAACATGGCGGCGCGGCCCATGGCCTGGCCGCGCACCATGTGGTGTGGGGGCCCCACAGCCCCTTTCGCCTCCTTTTCTTCGCGTACTCCTTCGTCCCGAAAACCTAAGCCATAGGGGGTACCTCACGGAGAGTTATAGCCGCCTCTGCGGGGCGGAGAACACCAGAGAGAAAAGAGCTCTCCGGCGGGCAGGAATCCGCCGGGGAAATTCCCTCCCGGAGGGGGAAATCGACGCCATCGCCATCGTCATCGAGCTGGACATCATCTCCATCATCATCATCATCATCTCCACCATCTACACCGCCATCACCACCGCTGCACCTCGTCACCGCTGTAACGATTTGGGTTGGATCTTGATTGTTTGATAGGGGAAACTCTCCCGGTGTTACTTTCTACTTGTTATTGATGCTATTGAGTGAAACCATAGAACCAGGGTTTATGTTCAGATTGTTATTCATCATCATATCACCTCTGATTGTATTCCATATGATGTCTCGTGAGTAGTTCGTTTAGTTCTTGAGGACATGGGTGAAGTCTAAATGTTAGTAGTGAACTATGGTTGAGTAATATTCAATGTTATGATATTTAAGTTGTGGTGTCATTCTTCTAGTGGTGTCGTGTGAACGTCGACTACACGATACTTCACCATTTATGGGCCTAGGGGAGTGCATCTTGTATTCGGTTGCTAATTGCGGGGTTGCCGGAGTGACAGAAACCTAAGCCCCGTTAGTATACCGATGCAAGAGGGATCGCAGGATCTCAGAGTTTAAGGCTGTGGTTAGATTTATCTTAATTACTTTCTTGTAGTTGCGGATGCTTGCAAGGGGTATAATGTGGTGACCCAGCGTACCACTGCATGGTGTAGTACACAAGTCGTTGATATAACACAAGTGAAACACCGTTCCACTCATATTACATCCCTCAGAGTGGTACAACAGAAACATATGCGAGTCCAAGGCATGTCTATAGAAGGATACATAAACTGTTTACAGAAGATCAACACAGCCTCCTACTTTACAGTGAGGTAAAACTTCAAATAAAGCTCCAGAAGAACGACTCGTAATGTAACTTATTGCTAACTTAAGCTTAAGAGCTACTTGGCTTTCTATAGAAATCTAGCTACTTAGGTGCTAGGATTAGGGAAGGGTTCCCTTCTAATACTAGTCTAAGTTTTCACTCTAGTTGCTGCAGTAGTTGACTTCATTGACTTCTTTGTTGGATTCTTCATCTTGTTGCAGTTGACTCCTTTGTCTTCGAGTTCCACGGTAGTTTATCCTCTGGTGCCTCCATAGCTAAGCAGGGGATTTAAGAGTGGGATGAGTACGAGCGTACTCAGCAAGTTCATATTAGGGAATAGGTGTATCATGCACTAGCTACAGCCACAGACCAGAAAGTCATAGGCGAATGCAAGTTTTCATAATCATTTCTTCAAAAGGTTTATTTTATTCTGAAAACTATGCCCGTCAGTCTTCACAGGTTGACTAGAACTTCATGGAGTTCCTTTCCTGCCGCGTTCGCAGTTCCCTTCCCGGAACAGGGAGTGACAGTCACAATTCAGTATCCTCTGCAGAGGTGCGTTACTTTTCCCATAACAGAACTTATCCTTGTTGCCGGCCAGGAGTATATCCCCGTCCACACTTCCTTTGGTGTGAGGCCCAGTATAAGAACCAAGCCAATCACTGCCTTCTCCGCGACCCTGCAAACCCACCCTTTTGTCCATCCGTACATCCCCGGTAGACATCTCCCGATCATACGGCTTTACCCCCGATGTACGTCGGACAATCCTTCATAGACGGTAGAGCCTCTCATCCAAACGTCCGGATGGGGATTTTAAAGGCTATCCCAACCTACGGCAGTGCCTCCAACACCCCGCCAGGCTCTATCAAGTCCGTTGGCGTGCAGGAGGGAAAAGATACAGCTGACTTCCCCAGAGCCATTATAGATCTTATGGTCAACGCGGTATGTACGGCGCTAGAATCACTGGACGGCATTGGTACTTAGTCCTAGATGAATAGTACCCGTGCAATGGAACCTCCACCAATCATCACATACCATGGTTCCATTGCCCACCACATAGTCATATTCATAATTGTAAAATAATATTTGTTTGAATGCAAGAGTGATAAGTATAGTACTTTGCATATAATTTGATAAAAATAATCAAATGACATGAGCAAGCGATGAACTTGCCTTCCTTGACTGCAAGATTATGCAGGCAAAAGCTTCGATGCGTGAGAACTCCAAATTCTGAAATACCATCATTGTCCGGTAAGGACAATGTTTAAAGAACTGGCAAAGATGCTATAATGCATAGTATGAGATGCAATCGTCCCGAGCGTAACCTAACCTCGATGATTTAGGATGGATGAGTTGTAAAGATTTCTTTAGGGTGTGTTCCCCTTTTAGGATGATTCTCAAACAAGGTTCTTATTAGGGTTGGTGATATGAATAGCATAAGCAAGTAATATGATGCAACATAACAAGCATATATTCAAAGGATAGTAGTGGAATAGTATGTAAAGAACAATTGTCAATTTTATGTTCTATTGGACATGGTTGATGATTATTTATAGGGATTTCTATTTTCGTGCCCTCGGCTCCTTAGTTGTACTCAGTTTTCCCCAGATCCTTAGTTTTTCCTCAGTTTTCCCCCCCTTGTCTATAACCCGCAGAAAGAGCTCGGACGGAAGGAATCCCGTTTAGTTGACGTTGGTTGGTGCTGGCAAGTGGGGCCGCTGTTGGTGCCCCGCAGTGGACACGTCTCCACTTATCCAGATCATCGTGGGACCCACAACTTGTCCACGTTAGCGCGCCGGACCCACAGCTTACCCAGGTGACCGTTGCAAAATGGGAGCCCGAGCTAGCCCCGTGCCCGTGCCATTGCTTCCCCTTTCTTTCTCCGCGCCCCATTGTTCTTCTTCTCCGCCAGCGGCAGCCCTTCTCCGGCACGCGGGTGATGTCTAGTTTCTCTTCGACCTCCCGTTCTTCATGGCCGCAGTATGGACCCGTGCCTTTGACAAGATGCCCTGACTGCCCACGCCAGGAGCCTCTGAAGCGGTCGATCTGTAAGACGGACGAGAACGGAAACCGTGGACGTGAGTTCGTTGCATGCGAGAGCTTGCCATATAGAGAGGGGGATAAGGTTAGATCTCGCTCCAATTTCTCTGTTTTCTCTCGATTTTCTTGTTATTCCCTCGAATTTGGGATTTAGGGTTCACGTTGTTGTTTTCAGATCTTGAAGAAATGCAGGCATTTCGAGTGGATCGATGTGTACGTTCAGAGGCTTCAGTTGCAGGAATCAATTGGCGCTATTGGGGGCGCAATTTGGGAGGGGGACTTCTTTGTAGAGAATGCGGCGGAGAGAGGAGCCGTTCCGATTAGGGACCTTCCGATTATGCCTAATGCTCCCAATGCAGAACTGGTGGAAGTGAAGGGAGAACTGAAGAAAATGAACAAGCAGTTAAGGCAGCTGATCGAGTTGAAGAAGCAAGCTAATATGATGGCTGGTTGTTTTTTTTGTTGTATAATTACGATCGGATTCTTATCATTGCTCACCAGGCGCTAGAAGTTGTTACAAGGGATACCTTGTTACAAATCCATTATTCAGTTACATGTACTTGTAGTTGTTTTCAAAGTTAGTGTGTGCATTCACCGAAATTACCAACTATATTCCCTAAAAGAAAAGGAAAGCTAAAGATAGTTGATAATTGTTAGAGGGCTGACAAATAATGCAATCCCCGAAATCCGCAAATATGTATGCCTCATGTTTATACCAAAATTATACCACTTTTAGGCCTTTCCAAAATACCAATACTATATCCCAAACTATATTCCCTAAAAGAAAAGGAAAGCTAAAGATAGTTGATAATTGTTAGAGGGGTGACAAATAATGCAATCCCCGAAATCCGCAAATATGTATGCCTCATGTTTATACCAAAATTATACCACTTTTAGGCCTTTCCAAAATACCAATACCATATCCCAAACTATATTCCCTAAAAGAAAAGGACAGCTAAAGATAGTTGATAATTGTTAGAGGGGTGACAAATAATGCAATCGCCGAAATCCGCAAAAATGTATGCCTCATGTTTATACCAAAATTATACCACTTTTAGGCCGTTTCAAAATACCAATACTATATCCCAAACTATATTCCCTAAAAGAAAAGGAAAGCTAAAGATAGTTGATAATTGTTAGAGGGGTGACAAATAATGCAATCCCCGAAATCAGCAAATATGTATGCCTCATGTTTATACCAAAATTATACCACTTTTAGGCCTTTCCAAAATACCAATACCATATCCCAAACTATATTCCCTAAAAGAAAAGGACAGCTAAAGATAGTTGATAATTGTTAGAGGGGTGACAAATAATGCAATCGCCGAAATCAGCAAAAATGTATGCCTCATGTTTATAACAAAATTATACCACTTTTAGGCCGTTTCAAAATACCAATACTATATCCCAAACTATATTCCTCATGTTTATTCTCCACCGACAGAGAGAGAGAGAGATGGGTGGCCACGAAGAGAGAGAGAGAGAGAGAGAGAGAGAGAGAGAGAGAGAGAGGTTGCCACGAAGAGACGGATAGGGGTATACTGCCCGTTAGATCAGTGGATCAACGGTTCGTGGAGTCGATCCGTGTGACAACGGCTCAACCAATCACTATAAGTTTGGGCTTCTCGAGCATTTGTGACAGTACTTGAGGGCAAACTGAGTAGTACTAAGAATCCAAGGGCACATAAATAGTAAATAGACTAAGGGATTCAAACAAAAGAATTACAAAATGAAAAATGTGTGTTTTGTACAATATAATTCATATTGGGCTACATCAAATTATTTGCAATTCAAATATACATGAGTGTGACAATTATGGCATCATTTAGACAAACTATGTTTTGGGAAAGATGTTTTGCAAAGGGGTTTGGGTGGAAAACCATGCATCTTCATAGCTACACTAGTGATTCTGAGAAGTGGCAATTTGTGGTAAAACTTGATTTATATATGTTTGTTAAGGTTTTCTAGGTGGCAGGTTGCGTAGGAAGACTCCATGAGTAGTTGCCACTATGTTTTTATTTTTTTGGATTTTTTTGCGCATGAAATGACTCAATTAGCTATGTTAATCTCATTTGTTGACTCTCTTGACCAGCTACTTGAGGGTAAAACTGAGTATATTGCACTTGCCGGTCTAAGTCCTCGAGGGGAAAACTGAGTACGTATAAAATTTCTGTATAAGGCCCGAGGTTATAATCGAGTACACCAAACGTCCCAGGGTTAGACTCGTGTAGCGGTGCACGCTGCAGCCGTGCATAGCGGACGCGTGTTGCGGTACACGCCACCTTCGTCTTTATAGAGCCCCTCTTTCTCTCCCTCGACGCACGTTCTCACTGGCTCACTGCAACCGCCTCTCCTGTCCCATCATCTTCTCCACAACCGAAGAAAAAACCCCGAAGAAAACCGCCGGCGATGGAGAAGAATGAGATGCCCATTGTCGGCGCATCGGCCGCCGCCCCCGTCCGAGCCCACTGTCGCTGCTTCCAATGTCGCAGCCGGCGCATCGGCCGCCGCCCCCGTCCAGGCCCCTGTCGCTGCTTCCAACGTAGCAGCCGGCGCATCGGCCGCCGCCCCCGTCCAGGCCCCTGTCGCTGCTTCCAACGTAGCAGCCGGCGCATCGGCCGCCGCCCCCGTCCAGGCCCCTGTCGCTGCTTCCAACGTAGCAGCCGGCGCATCGGCCGCCGCCCCCGTCCATGCCCCCGTCCATTGGGACCCGTACGAACCAGTGCAGTACGACGCGCCGAAGAACCCCTACGACACCACCATCGTCGACTACGATTCGGAGGTAACCCTTTGTTCCCTTGTTCTTATCTCATTTCAATCATTTTGTGTTAGATCTAGCGTTATTACGGTTCGTCTGTTCCTAGTTCAATCCTTTTGTGTTAGATCTTGCGTTATTACTGTGCGTCTCTTCCTAGTTCAATCCTTTTTTGTTAGATCTTGCGTTATTACTGTTCGTCTGTTCCTAGTTCAATCCTTTTGTGTTAGATCTGTTCGTCTGTTCCTAGTTCGATCCTTTTGTGTTAGATCTTGCGTTATTAGTGTCTGTGATTTGCTTTTGTTTCAGATTTGTGCCGATGATGATGAATATTTGGGCATCCCTAAATTGATTCAGGGTTTGGTCAGTAAACAATTGGTGTGTACAAATTTGTTGTGCATGATCTTTGGTTTACTTACTCAAATCCTGGATATAAGTGTGTCCAATGTAACTGAGGCTACCTCTTGTGTTCGAGCCCATATTATCATTCATGATTTTTGTTCACTCTCTGTTCAATCATCGTTGCAATTGACTCCGTGTTTTTGCACGATCTTTGGTGCTACGTGACAGGTCGAGAGCAGCGACGTTGCCGACAATGACGACGAGTCCTTCCACACCAAGACTCGTCACGTCCTCAGGAGGCTGCAGGCCGGCCAATACGGTCGCCCCTTTGCTCAAGGCATTTACAAGTGCCCCTTCTGCAACAGGAGGCTCTTCGACACCAACTTCAACACCCTGCTGAACCATGCTGAATCCATTGGCAGACATGGCGCTAGAGTTGGAAGTACCGTGAACGTGCATGCGTACATGGCCAAACACAAAGCACTTGGGATTCACCTGCGCAACCTCCAAGCGAGTCACACGCGCCACCTGGAGGCGTTGAACGTGCCTACTGCACTCTCTGTATGTGACTGCTCTATCTGTAGAGCAGATTAAATTCATGTAAAATGTAGCTTATGTTGGATCTATCGGTACTACATTTGGATCTGTCCTGAATATATCTATGCTATGTTGGTTGCTGTATGCAGCTTATCCTATATTTTCTCTCTGGATTTGTGCCCTAGATTTCCTACCTGATTGGGTAAAAACGAAGGCATAAAGAAATGAATGGCGTTAAAAAACAGAAGGAGAAGCTTCTCTAGATTTGCTACCAATTTGGGCTATCAAATATGAATGAGATCGAGCGATAGAGAGGAAAAAGGTACATTGAAAACTGCTAATCTGGGCGAAAGAGACAGAAACCACTCGTGCCCCCGTCCCAGACCCACACGGCTCCACACGCTACGGCCCTACACGCTACGGCCCCACAAACACGGCCTCGTCCTGTCCCACGCGGTCCCTTCCTACCAGCCCCACACGACGCGGTCCCACACGACGCGACCCCACAAACGACACGACCCCACTCGTCAGCACGGAACGGTCAACTTAACGGATTCCTTCCGTCCGAGCTCCTTCTGCGGTTCAGACAAACGTTTGGGTAAAACTGAGGAAAAACTAAGGAGCTGGGGAAAACTGAGTACAACTAACGAAGCAGGGGCACGAAAATAGAAATCCCTTATTTATACTATATTTCAAAAGAATAACTTTTGAAGAACATGTTAATTAAGAAGTAATAAGTATTTCAACTAAGACTAGGACTCTAGGGTTTGATTGACCTTTGTTCTTCAAAAGAATAACTTTTGAAGAACAGGTTAATAAGAACGAGAACTACTATAAATAGAAGCAATGGCTTCTAGGGTTTACTATTGGATTCATTTAGTTCTCTAATAGAGACTAGTTGGTTTCTTAAGTTGGATTAGTTCTATATACAACAAGTATTGGCAGGTTTATTACTATGGTTGATTATGGTATCATATCAAAGGATGATGGTCAAGGTGGTGCTATGAGTTAGGGTTTACTATTGCTTCATATTTGCTTCACTAAGTAATCACTAATGGTTTCTAAGCTAAGTGGTGTATTACTCTCTAAGTAGGGTTTAGTGGAATAAGAGCATGTGATGTGCATTACTTCACAAAATTGGTGTTAGGGTTCATCACTAGGATTCTGCTAGGGTTTGATGGTTGAGGTTGATTCTAATGGGGTGGTATATAGGAGTGGTGATCAATGACAGTACTCTAATTATCAAGCTAGGGTTGGCATCTAGGTGGCACTAGTGGATCATATAGGTTTTAATTAAAAAGAAAGACATGAGATGATACTCTTATGTGAATTGGTTTTATTTTAGTGGATCATGAGCATGCATTCATTGGTTGCTTATCAAAGTTCTATATGTAAAGTGAGTGGGTATGATCACATGGGCTAAACCCCTAGGGTTTTAGGATTGCAACTACTAAGGATGAGCATATAAAATAATGGGTTCAAGGTCTTACTTATATTAGAACTAGGGTTTCTAATTATGATACAATTCTTAAAGTAATAATTAGTACTAGAATTAATGTGATTAATTACTTTGCACAAAATTAATAATAGTTTGACATTTTATTAATTTTCACATGAATTAATAATTAGAGTAACTCCTATTTAGGTTTAATTTAGAACTCAGGATTTAATTAGGAACTAGGGTTTTATAATTATTAGGTTCAAAAATAATAGCTTGCTAATTAAAAATGTTTGAGTTCACAATATTTAAGCTACCAATATAATATTGGCTTTTACTATTTTCTTGATTTATTATTATTTGAAGAAAATAGAAAATAGCAATTTGCAAATTAGGGTTTTATGAAATACTACTAATATTTTTAATTGATGAAAATATGATTAAGTAATTTAATCTTAACATTTTATTTACTTATTGAATAGCTAATATTTAATTTTAAAACTTCACTAATTATTGAATTCAAATTGGATTTAAAACAAATGAAAAGGCATAATTAATAAAGTTAAAAATAAATGAATTTTTATTTTGACACACATTTATATTTTATATTTTATTTGAATAGAGTTTATTTTTGTGAGCATTTTGATATATTACTCATATTTTTCTGAGTTGAAATGAATTTTATATGATTTTGCAAAGTTTCAGTATTTTACTGGAATTTGAAATTAAACGAAAATACTAAAGATATCGGTTCGCATCTAGTCCCAGACACTGACGAGTGGGACCAAGTTACACGTCAGGTGCCACGTCGGCAAGGTCTGGTCAAAATTGACCGTGGCCTTTGACCTCACCGGCGTTTAAACACCGGCGGCCAGAGCACGGTGGCGCCGCCGATTTAGGGTTCCCCGGGACGCGTGGTTGGTACCAATCGAACGAGAACGACGAAACAAAGCTACTGGTGGTGATGGTTTGTGCGGGGACTCACCGGAGCTACGCCGGCGACCATGTCCCGCGGCGGGGCTCTCCGGCGAAGTGACTAAACGGAGCTACAGAGCATGCGAGGATGATCTAAAGGGTTCAGGAGATGTGCATGCTCACCCTGGTGCTTCCCAGTTAGTCGCCGGTGTCGATTGGAGACGGAACCAACCTCAACTTCGCCGATTCCGGCGAGGTACTGCGGAAGGAAATCCTGAAATTGGCCACGCTCAGACCTCCCCTGGATGCACGGCTTGATCAGTAGAACGACGACGTCGAGGCGCACCTCCTCGACCACTACTTGGGCTCCAGGGTGACCTCCACCGCCGACTTCGTTCTCAACTCCGGCGAGATGTTGCAGATGATTGTGATCGTCTAGGTAGGTTAGAGAGGGAATGGCGAGGTAGCGAGGCATTAGGGTTTCAGTGCGGAGCTCTGGGCGTATTTATAGGCCACGACGAGGTCTAGTTCGTCCTTTCGTCGACGGTGATGGCCGGGATAGTGCGAGTGACGGTGAGCTACTGTCGGGCACGAATCTTGGCGAGAAGGGATAGACTCGGACGCGAGAGAGATTGGGCGTGCTTCTGAGACGGTCTGCGACGTCCAGGGTCGATCTTATCGTCGGCAGGGACGTGGCCGGCGAGCTCCATCGCGCTGTCGCCCGCCAGGAGGAAGACGAAGACCTTTTTCTTCCTCGACGAGACGATACGGTGGTTTGGGTCGTTTTCCTTGGTGGGCTGGGCTAGTTATGGGCTGCTGCTGGGCTGCTGAGGCCTGCTTCGGCTGTCCAGCAAGGTAAGCTTCCTCTCTCTCTTTTCTATTTCTGTTTTATTTTCTATTTTCTATTTTCTTGTTTGACTTCAAATTTGAATTCTGTTTTGCTTAGCAGGTTTTAAATTATTTGAGTATCAATATAATTTGATAATCATGCTTACTGCATGGTTTAGTTGTTTAAAAAAAATAATATTTAATATTAGATTAAATTTGTTTTCTTGCGGGGTGCATTCTAAATTTAAAAATGGGTATGATTTAAGTGTTTATCTCAATTACTTTTTATTTAGAAATCAAATCTATTTAAAGGGTTTGAAAATTGATAACATGTGCATGGTGAACATATTATTAACTTTTTCTAGGGTGCTTAACACAATAGTGATTACTCACATATAGTTTGATTATAGCTAAAGTTTAAAATAAGTGGCAATTAGAATGGGATTGGTGCATGATTTTATGTAGAGAATTGTTTCCAAGGTTTAAGAAAATGGTTTGATAAACTCTATCTTTAATAATCTTGCTTAGCAATTCTGGCTTGGCTTACTTGAAATAGATCCTAAGCTCATAATGGTTAATTCACTTGCTAAGGTGATGGTCCAACTATGATATATTTTCATCTTTGTTTAACTAAATATTTACTTGGGATACCAAATAGAATTGAATATTGGTTTTACTCTTCTCACCAAATGACATTTAATTCTAAAGTATATATGAATTGGCTTATTACTTGTGTTCCATGATTCACCAGTTAGGACAATATTTCATGTGGGGTGAATCCTATGTGGAAGGGTTTAGGTTTTTGCATATGCTTCACTAATTGAAGTAGGAAACAGGCATAAGGCATGGCAAGGTTCTAATTATAATCCAAAGTAATACTTGGATTGAATCTCAAATGGGGTTTAGGGTTTAAGTAATGATCACCCATGTGACACACAACTAGGATTAGGCATGAGCATAAACCTGGTTATGTTTAATTGACTAGGGTTACTCCTCCTCACTTAGGTAGAATTCTTGTAGCAAGGCAATGCTAGGGTTTTCTCAAGGGTTTGGATAAGCAAAGTTTAAGCATAATATTATTACTACTCTACACAAGGCATGAGGATTGGTTTGATTAACTACTAGTGATTTATTTATTATTTCATGATAAGAATGAGATCTATGGATCACATATATAGGTTTAACTTATCTGCTCAATTTATAAGGTAAGATCATGCATTAGACATGATCCACTTATTCCTCACTAATCTCTCTTCTTTAATACTTCTGTCCACACACTCACTTAGATTCTTAGGGTTTATGATCATCACCCAAAATGTAATGATCAATATTGGCCTCATAACAATTCATTGGTGAATTATGGTTCTCTCTCCAAGATCAAGTATAAGTCAATATACTTGAGTATACCTCTTTAGGTTAAGCTCTTTTTAATAGGTAGGTTTCTCTAGGGTTTATGATCATTACCAAGGTGTAATGATCACCACACTTGCCTCTCTCTTGGATCACTAGTAAAAGAGGTTCTTACTTACTATTAAGTATTAGCTAGGTCAAGTAGGGTTTAGTACTTGACTTATATTTCTTGTATCATTGGTTAGTATCAACAAGTACCTCACTTGGATAAGGTTTAAATATTAAGCTAGGTTCTATTGAATGCATAATCTAAGCATATGAATGGTACTCTCCTATATCTGAAGTTTAATGGAAATGAGTTTGGAAACAAGGTTGGAATGGTCAAAGTTAATGAAGAATAAATATGAGTGTTCTTGACTTGGTTCAAGTAGTTGAAAAGATATACCATGTGACTTATGGTAGGAACATTTATTTAGTAGAAGACCTAGATAAGATAAGTATAGAATAGTGTCTTAATTAATTGTGTTCTATGATTTAGGATTGAATAATTATTCATGTGTTGTTGTAAGGAATGTCATGTTGAGATCTTTTATAAGATCTTGTAATTGACCCTTACTTAAGGTGTTGTTTGTTGTAAAGCTAATTCCATTTGATCTAACTCATAGATCAAATCATCTCTACCCAAAACAGGGTTTTAATAAAGATCACAGTGAAGTTTATAGCGCTTGACTTGATGATCTACTTCAATTCCAGCAAGTCAAGTGAAACTTCAGTTACTGTGGTAAGTTTTATTTGAAAGCGCGAAAATTCCCCAGATTTTCTATGCATGAATGCAATGCACACTTTGGTGTTCTCTCATTTTATAGCCTCTAAACCTGGGATATTACAGCCTCTCCCCCTTAAAGTGAACTTCGTCCCGAAGTTCGAACGCTCTTATGTTTCGGAATGTTGAACTGACTTAAACAGATCACAATCCTTTCAAACTCCCTAGTGATCTCATTAGATATAATTGAATATATCCCTTGTCTCGATCCTTCATGAAGTCTTCTGAGGTTTGGCACTGATACTTTCTTCAATTATATGATTTCTTCCAACACTCTAAGCTTATAGTCTTACTCTTCAAAGATCCTTGGATTAGGACATCTTCTTATGCTAATGGACTTTACTAATGGTTGTGGTGACATCTTCCTATTTGGGTACTCAAAGCTTGGTTCTACCAGCTGCGGTAATCCAGCTGCGGTGCCCAAACCTTAAGTCTAAAGGATTGGTTTAAAGTAAGGTATTGTTTTTCCCTTACTACCATAACGAATGTAATGGTACTTCGTAAGGTATTTATAATAGGCATGGTCCTGGTGGTTTAGTCCTACGAATGGATTAGACTCATTTAGTCCATCCAATCATGGCTTCTAGTTCATACTAGTTATCTTCCTTTTGGTTTCTTTAGGTTCCATGAAAGGAATCTTTCTAATATGCTTATGTTTTGGTATGGTCAAACCCTTCGGTCTTTTGTTTTCTTAGACTTTGATTGTCCTCCGAAATCTTCTTCATCCAACTTCATTAACTTAGACTTACTTGAGCTCTTCTGCTTCTGAGTAATTATCCATTACCCACTCAAGTTAAGGTATAACCCTTACTTCCTCGAGATATGAACCTCGGCTTCTGGTCTGACAACCTCCTGAGAGTGCTATTATATGGATACTTCCACCAATCTTATGAGAATAGGATCGAACTTCCTCTCAGTTCAGACCTTCTTCTTCGTCTTTCATACTCCAAATCATATCTTAATACTTCCCCTTCAATCTTCCTCTCCCCCTTGGAGTTTACTAATGATCTTCAACTCCTTTTCTTCTAATCATTAAACTCCAAGGTAGAAGATTGGTTTAAGTCTGGTTTATATTTTGTACCTTTCTAAAATCTCACGAAGAATTCTTTGCGGTGTATCCACACAGTTGTGGGTATCCGATGTGAATCCTCCGACTAAATATCTATTAGCTACAGAATACCAGCTACGGAATCCCTCTTTCCTTTAGAGTGAAAGAACGATTAAGTTGTAGACTATTTGTTACCAGCTGCAGACTATCTAACACAAGATGTGGCTTATTGCATACCAGCTGTGGCTATGTTACGGTTTTAGGCAATATCTACCTACCAGCTGTGGCTTCTTACATAGTTTTAGTTAAGATATACCTCACTTCACATACTTCCTGTTCATGATTATCCTATATCAGCTGCGGTCTTATTATGCCAGCTGCGACTTCACTTGTCTATTTTCCTTCTTCTAGGGTTTGTTTTGCAAGATAACCACTTGTTGATACTATAAAAATAGTATTGTAAGTGACTTCACTTGGATTCCCTTCTTTCATAATGAATATGGCTCCACTTCTACTGCTCCATATTCACTATTTTCTCACTTTCATGGTACTTCCATGTTGAAGTACTCCTTGATTAAGGATAGAAATGAGTTTGGATTGGTCCTTCCTTCAGATTATTGTGGTGGCTTCCCACAACTTTACATCCTTCTTCTAGTGAACCTTCCTCTTGTCTTCAAAATCTTCAGAATTCGTCACTTCCTCACACGAATACCTTTACCCTCTAGACCTATAACATCAAGTAGGAGCTTGATATTGCAACATGCATTTGCATATCAAAGTCAAACTTCATGTATGGATCTAGTCAATCAATGAAAATCCAATAAAATCCAAGAAAATCCAGCTTTGTGCTTATAATACACATCTTATATGCCTGAATATAGTAGTTGGGTATGACATCCCTAAACATCAGGCTCAGATGTGTAGTATATAACACCACTTAAGATAGGTCTTAGTTGTGATACTTAGCACAAATACGTGAATTTCTACTATTTGTCTCAACATTTATCTTAATTGCACATTTGCAATGAGACAAACTTGAAACAAAATGGCTTGGGATAGTTGAAGTTAACCTAGTTTTCTTTGGAAGTACTAACAAAATAGGATACCATATATATTCTCTATTGAGGACTACTTCCTATATTACAATTAGTTCTAACATGTCTACTCTAAACACATGATTGTTTAGAATATACCGCCTATAACTCTAGGATTTCTCTATGTGATATGCTCTAAATAAGCCTTCTTTAAATTAAGGACTATGGTTCTAACATACTTAGTACCGTTATTAGGATTTTAAGGCCTAAGCTTTCGAACTATTCCTTAAATCCTACTCCTTATCCTACTTCTGTTATCATACTTATGATGTTCTACTCCATCACATCATGACTCTCAAGTGAATCATATATGATTACCAACTTTACCATGAAAAGTAAACTTGTATAAATCCTATCACTCTTCCTTACCTACTATGATTGACTCATCATAGATCTAAACTACCTTATATAATTTATCTCCCTTACTTAACATCAGTCATTTGACATTTTAAATGACTTTGAATTAGCCATAACATGTCTTGGTATACATCTTCCAATAGGATATCTTCCTTATGGTTGTATCCTCTCTTTGGACTACCATGTATTGTATACCAACTGTGGTCTACTACCACCCATTATCTTAAGCTCCAATGGTGTTCTACTAATTTGGAATGAAGCAAGATAACTAATCAACTTTACTTAAGAAAGATAGATAAGAAAGATTGACTCAAGTGTGTCAGGATTATTCTCAAGTGAATACCCATCTCAAGCCAAAATAACAGTTGGTTTAGCATAGTTGACTTAGCTAATACAACTTCCTATAGACACTACCAAACCTATAGGTCTCCATTAAAGGGTTTTAATCCTAGGGTCAAAGCATTTGCTCTGATACCAGCTGTGGTGACCCAGCGTACCACTGCATGGTGTAGTACACAAGTCGTTGATATAACACAAGTGAAACACCGTTCCACTCATATTACATCCCTCAGAGTGGTACAACAGAAACATATGCGAGTCCAAGGCATGTCTATAGAAGGATACATAAACTGTTTACAGAAGATCAACACAGCCTCCTACTTTACAGTGAGGTAAAACTTCAAATAAAGCTCCAGAAGAACGACTCGTAATGTAACTTATTGCTAACTTAAGCTTAAGAGCTACTTGGCTTTCTATAGAAATCTAGCTACTTAGGTGCTAGGATTAGGGAAGGGTTCCCTTCTAATACTAGTCTAAGTTTTCACTCTAGTTGCTGCAGTAGTTGACTTCATTGACTTCTTTGTTGGATTCTTCATCTTGTTGCAGTTGACTCCTTTGTCTTCGAGTTCCACGGTAGTTTATCCTCCGGTGCCTCCATAGCTAAGCAGGGGATTTAAGAGTGGGATGAGTACGAGCGTACTCAGCAAGTTCATATTAGGGAATAGGTGTATCATGCACTAGCTACAGCCACAGACCAGAAAGTCATAGGCGAATGCAAGTTTTCATAATCATTTCTTCAAAAGGTTTATTTTATTCTGAAAACTATGCCCGTCAGTCTTCACAGGTTGACTAGAACTTCATGGAGTTCCTTTCCTGCCGCGTTCGCAGTTCCCTTCCCGGAACAGGGAGTGACAGTCACAATTCAGTATCCTCTGCAGAGGTGCGTTACTTTTCCCATAACAGAACTTATCCTTGTTGCCGGCCAGGAGTATATCCCCGTCCACACTTCCTTTGGTGTGAGGCCCAGTATAAGAACCAAGCCAATCACTGCCTTCTCCGCGACCCTGCAAACCCACCCTTTTGTCCATCCGTACATCCCCGGTAGACATCTCCCGATCATACGGCTTTACCCCCGATGTACGTCGGACAATCCTTCATAGACGGTAGAGCCTCTCATCCAAACGTCCGGATGGGGATTTTAAAGGCTATCCCAACCTACGGCAGTGCCTCCAACACCCCGCCAGGCTCTATCAAGTCCGTTGGCGTGCAGGAGGGAAAAGATACAGCTGACTTCCCCAGAGCCATTATAGATCTTATGGTCAACGCGGTATGTACGGCGCTAGAATCACTGGACGGCATTGGTACTTAGTCCTAGATGAATAGTACCCGTGCAATGGAACCTCCACCAATCATCACATACCATGGTTCCATTGCCCACCACATAGTCATATTCATAATTGTAAAATAATATTTGTTTGAATGCAAGAGTGATAAGTATAGTACTTTGCATATAATTTGATAAAAATAATCAAATGACATGAGCAAGCGATGAACTTGCCTTCCTTGACTGCAAGATTATGCAGGCAAAAGCTTCGATGCGTGAGAACTCCAAATTCTGAAATACCATCATTGTCCGGTAAGGACAATGTTTAAAGAACTGGCAAAGATGCTATAATGCATAGTATGAGATGCAATCGTCCCGAGCGTAACCTAACCTCGATGATTTAGGATGGATGAGTTGTAAAGATTTCTTTAGGGTGTGTTCCCCTTTTAGGATGATTCTCAAACAAGGTTCTTATTAGGGTTGGTGATATGAATAGCATAAGCAAGTAATATGATGCAACATAACAAGCATATATTCAAAGGATAGTAGTGGAATAGTATGTAAAGAACAATTGTCAATTTTATGTTCTATTGGACATGGTTGATGATTATTTATACTATATTTCAAAAGAATAACTTTTGAAGAACATGTTAATTAAGAAGTAATAAGTATTTCAACTAAGACTAGGACTCTAGGGTTTGATTGACCTTTGTTCTTCAAAAGAATAACTTTTGAAGAACAGGTTAATAAGAACGAGAACTACTATAAATAGAAGCAATGGCTTCTAGGGTTTACTATTGGATTCATTTAGTTCTCTAATAGAGACTAGTTGGTTTCTTAAGTTGGATTAGTTCTATATACAACAAGTATTGGCTGGTTTATTACTATGGTTGATTATGGTATCATATCAAAGGATGATGGTCAAGGTGGTGCTATGAGTTAGGGTTTACTATTGCTTCATATTTGCTTCACTAAGTAATCACTAATGGTTTCTAAGCTAAGTGGTGTATTACTCTCTAAGTAGGGTTTAGTGGAATAAGAGCATGTGATGTGCATTACTTCACAAAATTGGTGTTAGGGTTCATCACTAGGATTCTGCTAGGGTTTGATGGTTGAGGTTGATTCTAATGGGGTGGTATATAGGAGTGGTGATCAATGACACTACTCTAATTATCAAGCTAGGGTTGGCATCTAGGTGGCACTAGTGGATCATATAGGTTTTAATTAAAAAGAAAGACATGAGATGATACTCTTATGTGAATTGGTTTTATTTTAGTGGATCATGAGCATGCATTCATTGGTTGCTTATCAAAGTTCTATATGTAAAGTGAGTGGGTATGATCACATGGGCTAAACCCCTAGGGTTTTAGGATTGCAACTACTAAGGATGAGCATATAAAATAATGGGTTCAAGGTCTTACTTATATTAGAACTAGGGTTTCTAATTATGATACAATTCTTAAAGTAATAATTAGTACTAGAATTAATGTGATTAATTACTTTGCACAAAATTAATAATAGTTTGACATTTTATTAATTTTCACATGAATTAATAATTAGAGTAACTCCTATTTAGGTTTAATTTAGAACTCAGGATTTAATTAGGAACTAGGGTTTTATAATTATTAGGTTCAAAAATAATAGCTTGCTAATTAAAAATGTTTGAGTTCACAATATTTAAGCTACCAATATAATATTGGCTTTTACTATTTTCTTGATTTATTATTATTTGAAGAAAATAGAAAATAGCAATTTGCAAATTAGGGTTTTATGAAATACTACTAATATTTTTAATTGATGAAAATATGATTAAGTAATTTAATCTTAACATTTTATTTACTTATTGAATAGCTAATATTTAATTTTAAAACTTCACTAATTATTGAATTCAAATTGGATTTAAAACAAATGAAAAGGCATAATTAATAAAGTTAAAAATAAATGAATTTTTATTTTGACACACATTTATATTTTATATTTTATTTGAATAGAGTTTATTTTTGTGAGCATTTTGATATATTACTCATATTTTTCTGAGTTGAAATGAATTTTATATGATTTTGCAAAGTTTCAGTATTTTACTGGAATTTGAAATTAAACGAAAATACTAAAGATACCGGTTCGCATCTAGTCCCAGACACTGACGAGTGGGACCAAGTTACACGTCAGGTGCCACGTCGGCAAGGTCTGGTCAAAATTGACCGTGGCCTTTGACCTCACCGGCGTTTAAACACCGGCGGCCAGAGCACGGTGGCGCCGCCGATTTAGGGTTCCCCGGGACGCGTGGTTGGTACCAATCGAACGAACGACGAAACAAAGCTACTGGTGGTGATGGTTTGTGCGGGGACTCACCGGAGCTACGCCGGCGACCATGTCCCGCGGCGGGGCTCTCCGGCGAAGTGACTAAACGGAGCTACAGAGCATGCGAGGATGATCTAAAGGGTTCAGGAGATGTGCATGCTCACCCTGGTGCTTCCCAGTTAGTCGCCGGTGTCGATTGGAGACGGAACCAACCTCAACTTCGCCGATTCCGGCGAGGTACTGCGGAAGGAAATCCTGAAATTGGCCACGCTCAGACCTCCCCTGGATGCACGGCTTGATCAGTAGAACGACGACGTCGAGGCGCACCTCCTCGACCACTACTTGGGCTCCAGGGTGACCTCCACCGCCGACTTCGTTCTCAACTCCGGCGAGATGTTGCAGATGATTGTGATCGTCTAGGTAGGTTAGAGAGGGAATGGCGAGGTAGCGAGGCATTAGGGTTTCAGTGCGGAGCTCTGGGCGTATTTATAGGCCACGACGAGGTCTAGTTCGTCCTTTCGTCGACGGTGATGGCCGGGATAGTGCGAGTGACGGTGAGCTACTGTCGGGCACGAATCTTGGCGAGAAGGGATAGACTCGGACGCGAGAGAGATTGGGCGTGCTTCTGAGACGGTCTGCGACGTCCAGGGTCGATCTTATCGTCGGCAGGGACGTGGCCGGCGAGCTCCATCGCGCTGTCGCCCGCCAGGAGGAAGACGAAGACCTTTTTCTTCCTCGACGAGACGATACGGTGGTTTGGGTCGTTTTCCTTGGTGGGCTGGGCTAGTTCTGGGCTGCTGCTGGGCTGCTGAGGCCTGCTTCGGCTGTCCAGCAAGGTAAGCTTCCTCTCTCTCTTTTCTATTTCTGTTTTATTTTCTATTTTCTATTTTCTTGTTTGAATTCAAATTTGAATTCTGTTTTGCTTAGCAGGTTTTAAATTATTTGAGTATCAATATAATTTGATAATCATGCTTACTGCATGGTTTAGTTGTTTAAAAAAATAATATTTAATATTAGATTAAATTTGTTTTCTTGCGGGGTGCATTCTAAATTTAAAAATGGGTATGATTTAAGTGTTTATCTCAATTACTTTTTATTTAGAAATCAAATCTATTTAAAGGGTTTGAAAATTGATAACATGTGCATGGTGAACATATTATTAACTTTTTCTAGGGTGCTTAACACAATAGTGATTACTCACATATAGTTTGATTATAGCTAAAGTTTAAAATAAGTGGCAATTATAATGGGATTGGTGCATGATTTTATGTAGAGAATTGTTTCCAAGGTTTAAGAAAATGGTTTGATAAACTCTATCTTTAATAATCTTGCTTAGCAATTCTAGCTTGGCTTACTTGAAATAGATCCTAAGCTCATAATGGTTAATTCACTTGCTAAGGTGATGGTCCAACTATGATATATTTTCATCTTTGTTTAACTAAATATTTACTTGGGATACCAAATAGAATTGAATATTGGTTTTACTCTTCTCACCAAATGACATTTAATTCTAAAGTATATATGAATTGGCTTATTACTTGTGTTCCATGATTCACCAGTTAGGACAATATTTCATGTGGGGTGAATCCTATGTGGAAGGGTTTAGGTTTTTGCATATGCTTCACTAATTGAAGTAGGAAACAGGCATAAGGCATGGCAAGGTTCTAATTATAATCCAAAGTAATACTTGGATTGAATCTCAAATGGGGTTTAGGGTTTAAGTAATGATCACCCATGTGACACACAACTAGGATTAGGCATGAGCATAAACCTGGTTATGTTTAATTGACTAGGGTTACTCCTCCTCACTTAGGTAGAATTCTTGTAGCAAGGCAATGCTAGGGTTTTCTCAAGGGTTTGGATAAGCAAAGTTTAAGCATAATATTATTACTACTCTACACAAGGCATGAGGATTGGTTTGATTAACTACTAGTGATTTTTATTATTTCATGATAAGAATGAGATCTATGGATCACATATATAGGTTTAACTTATCTGCTCAATTTATAAGGTAAGATCATGCATTAGACATGATCCACTTATTCCTCACTAATCTCTCTTCTTTAATACTTCTGTCCACACACTCACTTAGATTCTTAGGGTTTATGATCATCACCCAAAATGTAATGATCAATATTGGCCTCATAACAATTCATTGGTGAATTATGGTTCTCTCTCCAAGATCAAGTATAAGTCAATATACTTGAGTATACCTCTTTAGGTTAAGCTCTTTTTAATAGGTAGGTTTCTCTAGGATTTATGATCATTACCAAGGTGTAATGATCACCACACTTGCCTCTCTCTTGGATCACTAGTAAAAGAGGTTCTTACTTACTATTAAGTATTAGCTAGGTCAAGTAGGGTTTAGTACTTGACTTATATTTCTTGTATCATTGGTTAGTATCAACAAGTACCTCACTTGGATAAGGTTTAAATATTAAGCTAGGTTCTATTGAATGCATAATCTAAGCATATGAATGGTACTCTCCTATATCTGAAGTTTAATGGAAATGAGTTTGGAAACAAGGTTGGAATGGTCAAAGTTAATGAAGAATAAATATGAGTGTTCTTGACTTGGTTCAAGTAGTTGAAAAGATATACCATGTGACTTATGGTAGGAACATTTATTTAGTAGAAGACCTAGATAAGATAAGTATAGAATAGTGTCTTAATTAATTGTGTTCTATGATTTAGGATTGAATAATTATTCATGTGTTGTTGTAAGGAATGTCATGTTGAGATCTTTTATAAGATCTTGTAATTGACCCTTACTTAAGGTGTTGTTTGTTGTAAAGCTAATTCCATTTGATCTAACTCATAGATCAAATCATCTCTACCCAAAACAGGGTTATAATAAAGATCACAGTGAAGTTTATAGCGCTTGACTTGATGATCTACTTCAATTCCAGCAAGTCAAGTGAAACTTCAGTTACTGTGGTAAGTTTTATTTGAAAGCGCGAAAATTCCCCGGATTTTCTATGCATGAATGCAATGCACACTTTGGTGTTCTCTCATTTTATAGCCTCTAAACCTGGGATATTACATATAATCACAAGTATGTATTAGTCCTAGGAAGGGCGGTGCATTAGCATAGGTTCACCCACATAACACTTATCAAAACAATGAAGATTATTTAGCTACATGAAGCGAAAGCACTAGACTAAAATCCCCGTGTGTCCTCAAGAACGTTTGGTCATTATAAGTAAACAAACCGGCTTGTCCTTTGTGCTAAAAAGGATTGGGCCACTCGCTGCAATTATTTCTCTCGCATTTTACCTACTCGTACTTTATTAATCTATTACATCAAAACCCCTTGATTACTTGTTTGTGAGCATTTACAGTGAATCCTTCATCGAAACTACTTGACAACACCTTCTGCTCCTCGTTGAGATCGACATTCTTACTTATCGAAGATACTACGATACACCCCCTATACTTGTGGGTCATCAACCCCACGTACGAAATGGGCCGGCCCTTTAACAGGAAAGTGGGACCCACCTGTGGTTTTGGCCCGGCCCACTTTCTTGTTGGGCCAGCCTGTTTGATCTATTGTGGACCCCACGTACTAAATGGGCCGGCCCGATAGCAGGAAAGTGGGACCCACATGTTAATTGGGCCGGCCCAATAACTTCTTGGGCCGGCCCAGTTGTTTTAAGGTGGACCCCACTAGTTAAATTGGTCGGCCCGATAACAGGAAAGTGGGTCCCACATGTCTTGTGGGCCGGCCCTTTTGCCTGTTGACCGGTCAGACGAGTGCATTCGGTCCGGCCCACATGCTTAGTGGGCCGGCCCATTAATGTTTTGACCAGTCAACCTTAGAGGTTAGGCCTGGCCCACGTAACTAATGGACCAGCCCAGCTATATAGTTGACCGGTCAAACTAAGTCAGCTGGCCCGACCCGCAAACTTAATGGGCCGGCCCGCTTAAGACGTGGCCTCATGTGGGCCTACCATCTACCACGGGGTTTCAGCCGGTTAACGCCGTTAACTGCCAGTTAACGGCGTCTGCCACGTGTCAGTTTGCATGACGTCAGCAGTCAACGGGCTCCCGGAAACACTTGGGCAACGGTCCGATTTTCCGTGGCGGAAGGGCGCCCAAGCGCGACAGACCGAAAAAATCGTCGTAGGACTTTGCCTGACGCAGTTTCCACAACAGAACCCATATCGTCGGGTTAGGCCCATAGGCGACGAAAAATACCCCTTAGCGGACGATTTTGAGACGTTGTCTATCAGAACTTTTCTTGTAGTGAATTGTATTAACCGAAACATTGATACATGTGTGTTATGTAAACAACAAGGAGTCCCTAGTAAGCCTCTTGTATAACTAGCTTGTTGATTAATAGATGATCAAGGTTTCATGATCATGAACATTGGATGTTATTAATAACAAGGTGATATCATTATGTGAATGATGTAATGGACATACACTCAAATAAGCGTAGCATAAGATCACGTCATTAAGTTCAAGTTGCTATTAGCTTTCCGATACATAGTTACCTAATCCTTCGACCATGAGATCATGTAAATCACTTATACCGGAAGGTTACTTTGATTACATCAAACGCCACTGCGTAAATGGGTGGTTATAAAGGTGGGATTAAGTATTCGGAAAGTATGAGTTGAGGCATATGGATCAAGAGTGGGATATTGTCTATCTCGATGACGGATAGATATACTCTGGGCCCTCTCGGTGGAATGTCATCTGATTAGCTTGCAAGCATATGAATGGTTCATAAGAGATCACATACCACGGTATGAGTAAAGAGTACTTGTCGGAGATGAGGTTGAACAAGGTATAGAGATACCGATGATCAAACCTCGGAGAAGTAAAATATCGCGTGACAAAGGCAATCGGTATCGTATGTAAATGGTTCAATCGATCACTAAGTCATTGTTGAATATGTGGGAGCCATTATGGATCTCCAGATCCCGCTATTGGTTATTGGTCGGAGAGAAGTCTCAACCATGTCTGCATAGTTCACGAACCGTAGGGTGACACACTTAAGGTTTGATGTCGTTTAAGTAGATATGGAATATGGAATGGAGTTCGAAGTTTTGTTCGGAGTCTCGGATGGGATCCAGGACATCACGAGGAGGTCCGGAATGGTCCGGAGAATAAGATTCATATATAGGAAGTCACATTCCAAGTTTGGAAATGATCCGGTGCATTTATGGAAGGTTCTAGAAGGTTCTAGAAAAGTCCGGAAGAAATCACCATGGAAAGTGGAGTCTCGGAGGGACTCCACCTTGCATGGTGACGAGGGAATACCTCGGCAATGCCTACGTATTGTAGACTAGGGTTTTCGGGAAGAGCGACGATGGAGATTCCGGGGACGAGATTAGGCACACGACGTACCCAGCTTCGGGTCCCCTCGGTGGAGGATCCCTACGTGCTGCTAGCAATCCACTATATGATGATATGTATGTTTACAGGGTGTCGCCGTAGGCGGAGCTATGTTGTCTATATTCTGTCTATCTGTTCTCCCCCCTACTTCGGGTGCCCTGGCTAGCTTTATATATGTAACCAGCCTAGGGTTTTACAAGAGTCCTAGTCGACTACTTCTTCGGGTTGCCTTGTTGGGCCTTCTCCATATTGGGCCGAGCCGATCCAGGTATACCAATAATGGGTACCCGAAGGGTATGCCCATGTCAGTAGCCCCCGAGTTTATAGGGAAGTCGAAGACTTGCGTAGAAACTCCAAGCATAACCATCTCCGAAGTCGAAAAAATACAAGGCGAGGTCCATGTCGTAGATCATGTGTAGCGTAGATGATGTCGACGATTCTTGAAATTATCGGGTGCGCGGCAGCGCTCCCGATGGGAGTAGCCCCCGAGTCTATGGGTAAGTGCTTGCACTTAGGCATAGACTCAAGTTGTACTACTCGATGAAGAACTTAACTATATTTCTGGAGGACTTGATGAAATCCATGTGCTCCCGATGGGAGTAGGCTCCACTCGAGTCGTAGAATCGAGTTGAGTCTACAAACCTTGATTGTCATAGATGTTGTCGAATTTATTTTTCTATCGGGTGCGCGACCAGCGCTCCCGATGGGAGTAGCCCCCGAGGCTACAGCCAAGTGTTTGCACTTGGGTGTAGGCTCAACTTGCTTTTAATCGACACCATAATTTTTCCTCTTTCTTGTATCTTATCGGGAGGGTGAACAATACTCTCGATAAGAGTAGCCCCCGAGCCTATGGGCAGGTGCTTGCACCTAGGCATAGGCCCAAGTTGTACTACTCGATAAAGAACTTAACCATATTTCTGGGCGCAGCCCCTCTTTTTATCGACTCCAGGCCGTTGCTATTTTTATTTGACATTGATCTCTATATTGTACAGGGATAATGGTAGTTGGGGCTAGTTCATCTGACGGATCAGGTACTAGTTAACTGCTCTAGTGGCAATCCGCAAAAACCTACTTCAAGATCACGTCCCTGGACATGATCTCGGGATACTGGTGTAAACTTCGACAGGTGCCGCTTAAGGTCTTACCATTCTGTCGAGTCCCAGTCATATTTATCGGGTACCTAACGCGTCCGTTAGGATTTTTCTTCGTATCTGTTGATACGGAAGAAAGTAGCAGAGCGCAGTCTTTGGCGATGCCACGCCACACAGAACGGATCTGGGGTCTTACCTTCGCAGAGTTTTGCGGCATTCAGAGATTGTTCGCTACTTTGGCGCTCTGAGAATATTTTGTCAAGTGCCTTGTTCAACTGATGCAATGACCCATTTTGCGGGTTCTTCTATTTTTCTCTCGGGTGTAATGAGACAGCCGAATATATTGGATTCTTCTATATTGTCGGGTTCATCACCGATGCTCTTGCTCGGAAAAATATGACGAGTTAATGGACCCGAAGATTTGTCCACTTTTTTTTTTTGGGTTCCTCCTTGTTGAAAATTTCGTCGAGTTCCTTCTTCAGGAAAATTTCTTCGGGTCCTCTTTGAGGACAATTCTTCGGGTCCTCCCTGAGGACAATTCTTCGGGTCCTTCCCGAGGACAATTCTTCGGGACCTCCTTGGAGATAATTTGTCGAGACCTCCATGAATAAAATTTCGTCGGGTTCTCTCAAGATTTCGTCGGGTACTCTTTTGAATTCGTCGGGTTCCCTCTTGAAGACAATTTCGTCGGGTACTCTTTTGATTTCGTCGGGTTCCTCCCTGAAGAAGATTTCGTTGGGTGCTCTTTTGAATTCGTCGGGTTCCTCCTTTCTTGAAGACAATTTCGTCGAGTTCTCCCTGTAGACAATTTCGTCGGGTTCTCTTTTGTAGACAATTTCGTCGGCTTTCTCCTGCATAAATAAACAAACTTTTTCTATCTTTTCTTTGACTCTCTTTTTCGCATGCGGTGTCAGATGCTTGGATTCGATGATATATAAAGTGAATATATGTCGCGCAGCGCCCGAGCGTCGGGTGCGGCAAAAGTAAATGATAATCAACTTTGTGCAAAATAAAAGAACACTTAGCTTTTTGGACACGACGAAGCTGATGCATGATGAAATCTTCGAGTGTAGATAAGAAATCTCGCCAAAGTAGAAACCATCAAATAGCAAAAGTGGATGCCGCGAAATTGTTGATGAAGAAATAACCGAGCCCCCGAGCGTTGTTGAGATGAATCCATATTAAAGACTACACCATCATATATTGAAGATGAATCCGCCGATATCATAGAGGGTGAATCCATTGACCCGAAGAATCCAGTAATAACCATAAAAGATGAATCCGTTGATATCATAGAGGATGAATCCATTGAGCCGGAGAAAATAGTTCTAGTAATAACCATAGAAGATGAATCCATTGACCCGAAGAATCCAGTAATAACCATAAAAGATGAATCCGTTGATATCATAGAGGATGAATCCATTGAGCCGAAGAATCCAGTAATAACCATAGAGGATGAATCCATTAACCCGGAAACGCATCGGGTAATATTATATTAGAGGAAACCAATGATAACCTTATAAGATGAATCCGACGAAGACAAAATCCAGTAAGCCGAAAAAGATGAATCCACTGAGCCGAAGAAGATAATTTCACTAAGCCGAAGAAAATAAATCCACTGCCGAAGAGAATAATTCCATTGAACCGGAGAAAATAATTCCACTGAACAGGAGAAGATATATCCAGAGCCGAAGAAAATAAATTCACCAAGTAACCGAGTATATTTGTGGTAACAAAGTAATGACACAACCACGAGTATCGGGTGTATTTGCTGTAATAATGTAATGACGCAGCCCCCGAGTATTTGGATATGGCGAAAGTAAATAAATAATAATTAACTCTCGGAAGAGGAATACTTAGCTTTTTTATCGGGTGCGACGGAGTCGACATGGAAATAGGTCGTCCGGCAGATGGAGTCGACAAAGCGGACACAGCCGATGAAGTGGAGCAGGTCATCCGACGGATGAAGTAATCAGCCTAGAGGAATGAATTGTTGCGTTCGCGGCGGGCGAGCCCCCAAGCGAGGCGAGTGCGCTATGTCAAGTCCGCGATAGGCGAGTAGTCGGAGCTTATTCCAATCTGCAATTATATTACGGCGCAAAAAGTGCGCGCAAATAGTACGAGCCGAAAAATATTTGGCGGAATAAATTTTGCGTAATTGAAAATATAGCACCTGGTTTTTGTCTCAGATGGCGAGTTCGCGACATGACGATGCGCGCCGGCGATGCCGGCTCCTCCGAAGCCGATGGCGTTGTAGTCTTTTGCACTTAATGGTGACGAAAGTTGTCGGTAGTCGTTGACAGCCGAGACGAATACGAAGATGGCAATGGCGAAAGTATTTCTCAAATTTTCCGCGCAGCGTGATAACTTGCCGGGAACTGCTGATCCATGCTTTTTTCTCCTTTTTTCGCTGTCTCCTTGCAAAGCTTGATCCATGCTGTTTTTCCTCCTTTTTTTTTTATTTCTTTGACTAGCAACGTGAACGCGCCGCAGCAGTCTGCCAGCCTCTCCTTCCATCCTTAACTCATGTTCTATCTGATCTTGTTTCCACCGGTGCTAGAAGTATTACGAGTGCTCAGGCGTGCCACACCAGCATTCGAATTTCCATGCAGCACTTGGCAGGTGTTTTAGCCATGCGAGCTAGGTAGCACCTAGCACGTCTCCCTTTTTCATTGTTGATCTTTGCCCCACGCAAGCCATGATGTCTTGGGACCTTCGTCAATTACTTCTCAGTGGAGAAACGCGGATTGCACTTTGCTTCCTGACAAATAGTGACCTGAGTCCGTACTCGATAATTCCATAGATGCTGTGAACTAGAAAAGCTGCCTGCCGCCGCCGCGATCTTCGCAATCGATTTAGTAATGAACCATCCCGGGCGTGTAAAAACGGAACATAGCAGCCGCCAGATGAAGTCGCCAGATGAAGTTGTCGATGGATTTGAATTTGTCGGGCGAACATGAGTCAGCCAGATGTGATCGAGCCGGCGATGTAGATGAGGATTTCCGCCCGCGTAACTCATCGGACTAAATCCAAATTTTCAGATCTTATGATTTTGATGATGATGTACTCGACGGATCCCGCCCGGATGACGAAATCCAGTCGTCGCAAACCCCACAGACGGCGCCAATTGACGAGGGAATACCTCGGCAATGCCTACGTATTGTAGACTAGGGTTTTCGGGAAGAGCGACGATGGAGATTCCGGGGACGAGATTAGGCACACGACGTACCCAGCTTCGGGTCCCCTCGGTGGAGGATCCCTACGTGCTGCTAGCAATCCACTATATGATGATATGTATGTTTACAGGGTGTCGCCGTAGGCGGAGCTATGTTGTCTATATTCTGTCTATCTGTTCTCCCCCCTACTTCGGGTGCCCTGGCTAGCTTTATATATGTAACCAGCCTAGGGTTTTACAAGAGTCCTAGTCGACTACTTCTTCGGGTTGCCTTGTTGGGCCTTCTCCATATTGGGCCGAGCTGATCCAGGTATACCAATAATGGGTACCCGAAGGGTATGCCCATGTCACATGGCCGGCCAACCCTAAGGGGGAGGAGTCCCAGGTGGACTCCCCAATGGTGGCCGGCCAACCCCCCCCCCCCCCCAAGGAAGGGTGGGAGTCCCACCTTGAGTGGGATTCCCCCCTTGGGTAGGTTTTGTCCCTTTGGTAGGTTTTGGTTTCGGGTCTTATTCGAAGACTTGGATACCAACACTTGGGGATTTCCACCTATATAATGAGGAGGAGAGGGAGGGGGCAGCCACACCTTGGCCACACCAACCCTGCCCCCTTGAGGCCGGCGCCCATAGACCCCTCTCCCCAAACCCTAGCCACCTCCTCCTCCACATACAACTCCCGCAGCGCATAGGCGAAGCCGTGCCGGAGTTCTCCACCACCACCGCCACCACGCCGTCGTGCTGCCGGGATTCCGAGGAGGATCTACTACTTCCGCTGCCCGCTGGAACGGGTAGGAGGACATCCTCTTCATCAACACCGTACGTTTGACCGAGTACGGAGGTGCTGCCCGATTGTGGCACCGTCAATTTCTTCTACGCGCTTGATGTCTACGGGTACTTCTATTCTTGTAGACTGTGTTGGGCCTCCAAGAGCAGAGGTTTGTAAAACAGCAGCAAGTTTTCCCTTAAGTGGATCACCCAAGGTTTATCGAACTCAGGGAGGAAGAGGTCAAAGATATCCCTCTCATGCAACCCTGCAACCACAAAGCAAGAAGTCTCTTGTGTCCCCAACACACCTAATAGGTGCACTAGTTCGGCGAAGAGATAGTGAAATACAAGTGGTATGAATGAATATGAGCAGTAGTACGGCGCCAGAAAATAGCTTACTGGCGTGCAGTTGATGGTAGTAATATTGTAGGAAGTAAACAAGCAGTAGTAACGCAGCAGTAGTAACGCAGTAAAACAGTAAACAAGCAGCGCTAGCAGTATTTAGGAACAAGGCCTAGGGAATAGACTTTCACTAGTGGACACTCTCAACTTTGATCACATAACAGAATAGATAAATGCATACTCTACACTCTCTTGTTGGATGATGAACACATTGCGTAGGATTACACGAACCCTCAATGCCGGAGTTAACAAGCTCCACAATTAAATGTTCATATTTAAATAACCTTAGAGTGCATGAAAGATCGACACGACTAAACCAAGTACTAGCATAGCATGCACACTGTCACCTTCACACCATGTAGGAGGAATAGATCACATCAATACCATCATAGCAATAGTTAACTTCATAATCTACAAGAGATCATAATCATAGCCTACGCCAAGTACTAACACGGATGCACACACTGTCACCATTACACCGTGCAGGAGGAATAAAACTACTTTAATAACATCACTAGAGTAGCACATAGATAAATTGTGATACAAAACACATTGCAATCATAAAGAGATATGAATAAGCACTTCACTACGCCATTCATAACAGTGAATAAGTATTCTGTGAAATATAGCCTAAGAGACCCACACGGTGCACACACTGTCACCTTTACACACGTGGGACAAGGAGTCTCCGGAGATCACATAAGTAAAACCCACTTGACTAGCATAATGACATCTAGATTACAAGCATCATCATATGAATCTCAATCATGTAAGGCAGCTCATGAGATTATTGTATTGAAGTACATAGGAGAGAGATGAACCACATAGCTACCGGTACAGCCCCGAGCCTCGATGGAGAACTACTCCCTCTTCATGGGAGCAGCAGCGTTGATGAAGATGGCGGTGGAGATGGCAGCGGTGTCGATGGAGAAGCCTTCCGGGGGCACTTCCCCGTCCCGGCGGCGTGCCGGAACAGAGACTCCTGTCCCCCAGATCTTGGCTTCGCGATGGCGGCGGCTCTGGAACTTTTCTCGTACCGTGGCTTATTCGTCTCGGGATTTTAGGTCAGGACCTTTAAATAGGCGAAAGGGGAGCCTCGGAGGGGGTCTGGTGGGGCCAGACACTAGGGCGGCGCGCCTGGCTCCTTGGCCGTGCCGCCACCATGTGTGGGTCCCACGTGGCCCCTCTCTGACGGTTCTCGGGTGTTCTAGATGCTTCCGGGCAAAATAGGAACCTGGGCGTTGATTTCGTCCAATTCCGAGAATATTTCGTTACTAGGATTTCTGAAACCAAAAACAGCAGAAAACAGGAACTGGCACTTCGGCATCTCGTCAATAGGTTAGTTCCGGAAAACGCATAAATATGGCATATAATGTGTATAAAACATGTAGGTATCATCAATAGAGTAGCATGGAACATAAGAAATTACCGATACGCTGGAGACGTATCAGCATCCCCAAGCTTAGTTCTGCTCGTCCCGAGCAGGTAAAACGATAACAAAGATAATTTCTGAAGTGACATGCCATCATAACCTTGATCATACTATTTGTAAACATATGTAATGAATGCAGCGATCAAAACAATGGTAATGACATGAGTAAACAAATGAATCATAAAGCAAAGACTTTTCATGAATAGTACTTCAAGACAAGCATCAATAAGTCTTGCATAAGAGTTAACTCATAAAGCAATAAATCAAAGTAAAGGTGTTGAAGCAACACAAAGGAAGATTAAGTTTCAGCGGTTGCTTTCAACTTATAACATGTATATCTCATGGATAGTGTCAATGTAAAGTAATATAACAAGTGCAATATGCAAGTATGTAGGAATCAATGCACAGTTCACACAAGTGTTTGCTTCTTGAGGTGGAGAGAGATAGGTAAACTGACTCAACAATAAAAGTAAAAGAAAGGTCCTTCAAAGAGGAAAGCATCGATTGTTGTATTTGTGCTAGAGCTTTTATTTTGAAAACATGAAACAATTTTGTCAACGGTAGTAATAAAGCATATGAGTTATGTAAATTATATCTTACAAGTTGCAAGCCTCATGCATAGTATACTAATAGTGCCCGCACCTTGTCCTACTTAGCTTGGACTACCGAATCTTCGCAATACACATGTTTCAACCAAGTGTCACAAAGGGGTACCTCCATGCCGACTGTACAAAGGTCTAAGGAGAAAGCTCGCATTTTGGATTTCTCGCTTTTGATTATTCTCAACTTAGACATCCATACAGGGACAACATGGACAACAAATAATGGACTCCTCTTTAATGCATAAGCATGTGACAACAATTATTATTCTCATATGAGATTGAGGATATATGTCCAAACTGAAACTTCCACCATGATTCATGGCTTTAGTTAGCGGCCCAATGTTCTTCTCTAACAATATGCATGCTCCAACCATTAAGGTGGTAGATCTCCCTTACTTCAGACAAGACGGACATGCATAGCAACTCACATGATATTCAACAAAGAATAGTTGATGGCGTCCCCAGAAGCATGGTTATCGCACAACAAGCAACTTAACAAGAGATAAAGTGCATAAGTACATATTCAATACTACAATAGTTTTTAAGGCTATTTTGTCCCATGAGCTATATATTGCAAAGGTGAATGATGGAATTTTAAAGGTAGCACTCAAGCAATTTACTTTGGAATGGCGGAGAAATACCATGTAGTAGGTAGGTATGGTGGACACAAATGGCATAGTGGTTGGCTCAAGGATTTTGGATGCATGAGAAGTATTCCCTCTCGATACAGGCTTAGGCTAGCAAGGTTATTTTGAAGCAAACTCAAGGATGAACCGGTGCAGCAAAACTCACATAAAAGATATATTGTAAACATTATAAGACTCTACACCGTCTTCCTTGTTGTTCAAAACTCAATACTAGAATTATCTAGACCTTAGAGAGACCGAATATGCAAACCAAATTTTAGCAAGCTCTTTGTATTTCTTCATCAATGGGTGCAAAGTATATGATGCAAGAGCTTAAACATGAGCACAACAATTGCAAAGTATCACATTATCCAAGACATTTTAGAATTACTACATGTAGCGTTTCCCGATTCCAACCATATAACAATTTAACGAAGAAGTTTCAACCTTCGCCTTGAATATTATGAGTAAAGCCTAAGGACATATTTTTCCATATGCAACATCGGAGCGTGTCTCTCTCCCACAAAGTGAATGCTAGGATCCATTTTATTCAAACAAAAACAAAAACAAAACAAACCGACGCTCCAAGTAAAGAACACAAGATGTGACTGAATAAAAATATAGTTTCAGGGGAGGAACCTGATGATGTTGTCGATGAAGAAGGGGATGCCTTGGGCATCCCCAAGCTTAGACGCTTGAGTCTTCTTAAAATATGCAGGGATGAACCACGGGGGCATCCCCAAGCTTAGAGCTTTCACTCCTCTTGATCATAGTATATCATACTCCTCTCTTGACCCTTGAAAACTTCTTTCACACCAAACTTCAAGCAAACTCATTAGAGGGTTAGTGCACAATTAATAATTCATATATTCAGAGGTGACACAATCATTCTTAACACTTCTGGACATTGCACAAAGCTACTGGACATTAATGGATCAAAGAAATTCATCCAACATAGCAAATACGGCAATGCGAAATAAAAGGCAGAATCTGTCAAAAACAGAACAGTCCGTAAAGACGAATTTTAAAATGGCACCAGACTTGCTCAAATGGAAAAACTAAAAACTAATGAAAGTTGCGTACATATCTGAGGATCACTCACGTAAATTGGCATAATTTTCTGAGTTTCCTACAGAGAATTAAGCCCAGATTCGTGACAGCAAAGAAATCTGTCTGTGCGCAGTAATCCAAATCTAGTATGAACCTTACTATAGAGACTTTACTTGGCACAACAATGCAACAAAACTAAGATAAGGAGAGGTTGCTAAAGTAGTAACAACTTCCAAGACACAAATATAAAACAAAGTACTGTATTAAAAAAAAACACATGGGTTATCTTCCAAGAAGTTCTTTCTTTATAGCCATTAAGATGGGCTCAGCAGTTTTAATGATGCACTCGCAAGAAATAGAAGTTGAAGCAAAAGAGAGCATCAAGAGGCAAATTCAAAACACATTTAAGTCTAACATGCTTCCTATGCATAGGAATCTTGTAAATAAACAAGTTCATGAAGAGCAAAGTAACAAGCATAGGAAGATAAAACAAGTGTAGCTTCAAAAATTTCAGCACATAGAGAGGTGTTTTAGTAACATGAAAATTTTTACAACCATATTTTCCTTTCTCATAATAACTTTCAGTAGCAACATGAGCAAACTCAACAATATAACTATCACATAAAGCATTCTTATCATGAGTCTCATGCATAAAATTATTACTCCCCACATAGGCATAATCAATTTTATTAGTTGTAGTGGGAGCAAATTCAACAAAGTAGCTATCATTATTATTCTCATCATCAAATATAGGAGGCATAGTATCATCAAAGTAAATTTTCTCCTCAATGCTCGGGGGACTAAAAATATCATGCTCATCAAAGCCAGCTTCCCCAAGCTTAGAATTTTCCATAGCATTAGCAACAATAGTGTTCAAAGCATTCATATTAATATGTTCCATGGGTTTTTTAATTTTCGCATCAAACCATCCATGTCTTAAATCAGGAAATAGAATAAGAAGGTCATTGTTGTCCATTATGCCTAACTAGTGTAAACAAGAAACCAAATGCCGCAATTGCAGAGTCTAAAGGAAATAGCTTCGAGTACTTACAACGGCGCCGGAAAATAGCTTAGTAGCCTAGATCCGGAGTGTGAGTACCTTTTACCTTTCCTCCCCGGCAACGGCGCCAGAAAATAGCTTGATGTCTACGGGTGCTTCTATTCTTGTAGACAGTGTTGGGCCTCCAAGAGCAGAGGTTTGTGGATCACCCAAGGTTTATCGAACTCAGGGAGGAAGAGGTCAAAGATATCCCTCTCATGCAACTCTGCAACCACAAAGCAAGAAGTCACTTGTGTCCCCAACACACCTAATAGGTGCACTAGTTCGGCGAAGAGATAGTGAAATACAAGTGGTATGAATGAATATGAGCAGTAGTACGGCGCCAGAAAATAGCTTACTGGCGTGCAGTTGATGGTAGTAATATTGTAGGAAGTAAACAAGCAGTAGTAACGCAGCAGTAGTAACGCAGTAAAACAGTAAACAAGCAGCGCTAGCAGTATTTAGGAACAAGGCCTAGGGAATAGACTTTCACTAGTGGGCACTCTCAACTTTGATCACATAACAGAATAGATAAATGCATACTCTACACTCTCTTGTTGGATGATGAACACATTGCGTAGGATTACACGAACCCTCAATGCCGGAGTTAACAAGCTCCACAATTAAATGTTCATATTTAAATAACCTTAGAGTGCATGAAAGATCGACACGACTAAACCAAGTACTAGCATAGCATGCACACTGTCACCTTCACACCATGTAGGAGGAATAGATCACATCAATACCATCATAGCAATAGTTAACTTCATAATCTACAAGAGATCATAATCATAGCCTACGCCAAGTACTAACACGGATGCACACACTGTCACCATTACACCGTGCAGGAGGAATAAAACTACTTTAATAACATCACTAGAGTAGCACATAGATAAATTGTGATACAAAACACATTGCAATCATAAAGAGATATGAATAAGCACTTCACTACGCCATTCATAACAGTGAATAAGTATTCTGTGAAATATAGCCTAAGAGACCCACACGGTGCACACACTGTCACCTTTACACACGTGGGACAAGGAGTCTCCGGAGATCACATAAGTAAAACCCACTTGACTAGCATAATGACATCTAGATTACAAGCATCATCATATGAATCTCAATCATGTAAGGCAGCTCATGAGATTATTGTATTGAAGTACATAGGAGAGAGATGAACCACATAGCTACCGGTACAGCCCCGAGCCTCGATGGAGAACTACTCCCTCTTCATGGGAGCAGCAGCGTTGATGAAGATGGCGGTGGAGATGGCAGCGGTGTCGATGGAGAAGCCTTCCGGGGGCACTTCCCCGTCCCGGCGGCGTGCCGGAACAGAGACTCCTGTCCCCCAGATCTTGGCTTCGCCATGGCGGCGGCTCTGGAACTTTTCTCGTACCGTGGCTTATTCGTCTCGGGGTTTTAGGTCAGGACCTTTAAATAGGCGAAAGGGGAGCCTCGGAGGGGGTCTGGTGGGGCCAGACACTAGGGCGGCGCACCTGGCTCCTTGGCCGCACCGCCACCATGTGTGGGCCCACGTGGCCCCTCTCTGACGGTTCTCGGGTGTTCTAGATGCTTCCGGGCAAAATAGGAACCTGGGCGTTGATTTCGTCCAATTCCGAGAATATTTCGTTACTAGGATTTCTGAAACCAAAAACAGCAGAAAACAGGAACTGGCACTTCGGCATCTCATCAATAGGTTAGTTCCGCAAAACGCATAAATATGACATATAATGTGTATAAAACATGTAGGTATCATCAATAAAGTAGCATGAAACATAAGAAATTATCGATACGTTGGAGACGTATCAGCGCTTTTGCAAGCGGTCAAGATCTTCTACGCGCTTTTTGCAAGCGGCAAGTGATCGACTACATCCACCACGAGATCTAATCTCGTTAGGCTTTGGAAATCTTCGAGGGTTAGTCTCATGATCTTCTCGTTGCTACCGTCAATAGATTAGATCTTGGCTTGTGTTTTCGTTCTTGCGGTAGGAATTTTTTTTGTTTTCTAGGCTACGAATCCCATCAGGAAGCTCATTCGCTCCTGCCACGACATTGGACCAAGTGGTTCGTCCCCGGCGCCGGTGTCAGTTCTATGGCGGAGCAGCTCGACGGCGCGATCCAGATGCGGTGCAGAGCTTCGAGGACCGGATTGCTTTTTCCAATTTTCTTCTGGGCTCTTCTCTGTAATAGCTTGGTCCTTATCCAGGAATCCCCCGAACTGTAGGGGCTTTTCTGCAATTTGTAACCACCGCTTCAGTTATCAATGCAGCTTCTAGGGTCTTCGGGCCCTTTGTTTGTTCAAAAAAAAACTAATCGATCGTCATTTTCATACTGCCATGCGCCTAGCACCGCACGGTGGGTGACTTCAGAATTCAGAGCGTGCCGTAGACGGCCGCGCTTGATGCGCTCCTCATGTGGGCCAAGCAGATGAACTAATCACATGCTCTTGAAATCTTCCGGTGCGAATGTTGGGATTTATTTTATTTTTTATTTTGAGAAGCGTGAATGTTGGGATAGCTCCCACATCTCTTTCCAAATCGCGAAGCCTGATCATCGGCGGCTTCATCGTTCCCTAGTGTGCAAGGTTAGCACGAGCCGGCACCTTAGGCGGGGTGCGGGATCTCCGGCGCGTGGTGGATAGTGTGGCGGTGGTCTGCGCTATGGATGGTGGCAGATGTGGCCTCCGTTCTCCGGGCGGCAAGGGAGGTGATGGTAGCGTTTTTGGTGTCGCTCTCCCTCCCAGGCAATGTTTTTGAAGTAGGTGCTGGATGGAGGAGCCAAGAGGTGGTGCGGTGTTGCATCAACCGTGTCGACCATGGCGGGTCTCGACCGTCCAACTAGTGGGGTTTCCATGACGGGCGTGACATGATGGACCCACGCTGAACGGGGTCGCTATTTGGCGTTGTGGTGGCATCGACGGTAGGCGAGAACTAAACGGATATCAACCTTTTAAGGGGGGTTGGCAGTTCGACGCCGGTGACAGCTTCTAGAATGTGTGCATAAGGTGTTTGGGGTAACAACCAGAGTACACTTTTTGTAAGCACCCTCTCTATCGGATTGAGGCGCTGACATGTACACTATCTAGTCAGTTCGTTTAAAAGTACTGGGCCCAGACAAGTAATCGATCATCATTGTCGTATACTGTCATGGGCCTAGCACCGCACGGTGGGTTTGCTTGAGACCTCAAAGCGTGGCGTAGACGCCGGGCTTGATGCGCTGTTCATGTGGGCCAGGCCAATCACTAATCACTTGCTCCTCCAGGAGAGAATCTTCCGATGCAAATGCTTCGGATATCTCCCTCCATCTCTTTCCACATCCATCCCCTCCTGTCTCCTTCTATATCCTCATTTTTCTCAATCACCTTTTGATTAGCTACTGTATTATAATCATACATACGTTATCTTTCAAGGGCCTTTTTTCTTGTCAAGTTTCAAGGGCATTGTTCTAAAGGTTCTGTCTCCCTAAACAAACTTGCAGGTCGTCGTCCCAATGCTCCACTTGTAAATGGATAAATATATTTAATTGTTGTTCTATGAGTCGTGTCCCTCATCACTCAAACCCGGATTAACAAATGAATGCAACCAAAAATGGATGCGTTTATATCAGTTGAGTGGAGTGCGTAGCAAATGACTCCCTCTGGCTATGAAAACTTCTTGCAGGTTTTATGAATTTAAACGTATTTATTTTAATCCACATTTTGTTTAAAGTTGTGACAAGTATTTAGGGTAAGAGGGTGTAGAAGTACTCCATACATATACAAATATACTGAGCATACGTAAACGGCACCGTATGTGAGTAATTTTTGGTTGAGAAAAAGGCGAAAGGATTTGTATTTAGGTATACCATTTCGCACTGAGGGTTTGGCCATTGTCTACATATTCTCCACTAAATATGTAATTAAAAAATTCAAATGTGGCGTGTGTTCATCAATTATATGAAGAAGATAGCTACCCCTAAGCAGTAAAATATGCACCACACATAACAACTACAACTTGTTCCATGATTGGTCAATATGTTAGTGGATACTCCAGTTAATAAAAACATTTCTAATAAAAAAGCAAGTATGCATCCATCCATCCAGGTCCAACAATAATAAGCTACAAAAGCCGACACTTCCGTTGTCATTTGTCAAGTAAGCAAACTAGCCAGCTCGGCCTCGGACCCAATCAAACCCAAGAAGGGACCAAGAAGTTCCCCGACCATGGCGCCCAGCAACAGCAACGCCACCTACCCTTTCCTCGTCCTCCTCCTCGCCGCCGTCGCAGTAGCTGCGGAGGCGACGCCGACGGCGTACGACATGCTGGAGCGGTACGACTTCCCGCGGGGCATCCTGCCGGAAGGGGTGCAGGGGTACGACCTCGGCCCGGACGGCGGCTTCCAGGTGTACTTCCCACGGGAGTGCCAGTTCCTGCTGGGCAAGCAGTGGCTGGTCAAGTACAACAGGCGCATCGCCGGCACCGCCACGGCGGACAAGCTGGCGGCGCTGGAGGGCATCTACGTCAAGGTGCTCTTCCTCTGGATCCCCGTCGCCGAGGTCGACCGCGACGGCGACCGCCTCAGCTTCTACATCGGCCCCGTCTCCACCTCCTTCCCGCTCGGCGACTTCGCCGACAGCCCGCACTGCCGCGGATACGACGCCGCCGCCGTCGCTGCGGCCGTCTCGTGAATTATTGCGTATGCTGTACAAGATGTTGCCTTCGGTTCGGTCATTTGCCTGGCCGTTTAATTAGTGCCAGGTATTACTAATTAGCTACTGCTGCGGTGCATAGTACTCCAGCAAGTTTTACTTGGAAAAAGTTATTGATACCGGCTTGATCATTTGAAAAAGACTCCCATGAATGAATCACTGCTCTAATGCTATTTTTACCCTGAACTTATAACATTATGCCAAGTTTTACCGCGTATTTTTCCGCATGATTCTGACATTGAGGCAATATATATGGAAGAAAGAGATTAGTGGGGTAAACGTTGTCCACAAATCACAAACATGAGGTGAAAAGTGAAATTCACACTATATTATTGGCCATGAATTAGCTTATGGGCAATAGTAATAAACACTACTGCAAATAAGTAAAATATTCTACCCGCAAAAAAAAGTAAAATTGTCCTGAAAATACTGGACTATGAAATGTGGTATGATCGGAGTCACGGTCGTCGAAGCAACTATACCTACTGGCCATAATTTAATTTAATTTACTCTCTCTATCTCATGAAATATGTCTGAGATTTGTCTAAATTTACATGTATCTAGTCACTAAATAGTATTTACTTCCTCCGATCTCTTTAAATTGATTCTACTACAACTTTGTACTAAATTTGGGTCAATTAAAAAAAACCTGATGAAGTAGATACATTTAAATTTTAACAAATATCCGATATATTGTATGGGGCGGAGGAAGTAATTTAGTTACTCTAGATATTATGTTATACAATACTAAACTGGTGGTCTTCCCTACAGTACCAAAGGCCTATTCATGACTCGGAAATTTGAAAGATACTCTATTTTGCGTGAACAGAACTGTTTCGTGCCAACTTCATATGAAATTCGTATGTAATGGAATATGCGGTCAGCCAGAATAGGTAACAGCATAGACGTTTCAAATAAGGTCGGTTAAAGGGGACCAGCCAAGACAGGAAGAAAAGGAAAATTGGAACAGGGTTGGTTGGCCATTGCGTCGCTTGGCGGTTCGGCAAGGCCTAAGTTTGGTACTGCTATGATAACACGATAAATGAAAAGGCTACTTCTCTCTACTCCTCCCTCTTTAAATACAATAACACTTCATATTTTGGGTCTAATTTTAACCATTTATTTTACCATAAAATATGAGCTATATGACATACCAAAAAATTCTCAGTACGTTAGTGTGTTTGGTTTACGCCATTTGGTGCCCTGCCACTTTTTGCCAACCATTGGCTAGCTAGGAATTCCTTAGCTCCATGTTGGCCAAAAAAAATTAGAAGGTATGAAGGGAATGTGAGGTATGTGGGCTACTTTTCATAGGCAACCAAAATTCTGGTAGGCACACTTGGGCACCAACTATTGACTCAGCTTTGTTTAGATATACACAGTCTACTAATTTGGAATTGAGGCAGTATGTCCATAGGATTCGTATTTGAAAGAAATTTCCCATGAAATACTCTGGTGACATAACTAACCTTTTATTGGTTAATTTGTTAGTCAAAGTAAGATACAATGTGGCTTTGTATACATAGACAGAGGGAGTATCTGAAAAAGAAACCCATTTCATGATCTGTAAACAGTAGGTAGAGTATCAGTATTTCCAGTCTGAAACCAATTCCTCCAATACAAGATCTAAAATCACAGGTGCATGATTAAAAAGAGAAAAGGGGAAAAGGTTCATATTAAAACTAGGTGCACAGTTAAGTAATCAATCACGAGGAAGACATGGTATTTTTCAATATTCAGTGGGGTATCCTTTCCAAAGCATTCAGCCGTTGTCATTCAAAAACATTACACGGATATAGAGGATTAATTACTGTATAGACGTGTTTACATTTGTTCGGTAAGAACGTGTTTAACAGAGCATCTGCATTCAACTACTCGAAAAGTAGATCAAGCCATCAAATTTACTTCAAAAAATGTGAAGTACAGACAGATCTGCACAGGATGGCAACGAATTGTACAAAACCATGTCCTGGTTGAACCAAATAAAAAAACATGGACTACAATAAATAGCTCTTGGCATTCTTGAGATTACATGGATATCAAAGAATAGACCAAAACATGCATCTATGATCTGTCTCCATACAGCTGACGTATACAAACATATCTAAATGTTGAGCAACCACAAATAGAGTACTATCTGGATCTGCTCTTGGTGCCTCTTTTGATCCACTCATATGGGGGGTGTGCATTGTCGTTGGGAGGGTGTCACTGATTCTGCAAGATATTGACACACACTGCCTGATCCTGAACATCCCACAGTGGCCAGAGAACTACTGAGAACCAGAAACTCCAAACGTTCGATAACAATACCACCAGTTTATCTGACAATTTGAATTGAGAAATATCAGGGTATTTGTATCACTTTATTCTGCCACAGCCCACAGCAAGGACAGAATCATGGGAACTTAGATACTGGACAACATGGAGTCCTCATTGCTTCAGGTGGGACTAGGAGAATCAAGATGTACAGAAATATGAAAATGATGACAGAATAATATACAGAAATGGGAAATAGCAACATACAACTTGTTTCTTCACTCCAAAGATTTGAGCAGCCGGAATAAGCCAGCTGCTTCCCTTATTCGTGAGAATTCAATGCAGAACGCCTGTACCTCAATGAAAAGATCTTGAACTGCAACATGCACAAACATAACTAATATTTACTGACATTCAAAACATTGTAAAATGGTATAAACAAGGATTCAGATGATGATTTGAATAGCACTAGATAGCCCATAATTAATGATAAATACAAATAGCAGCAGTCAATTGTATTTGTTGCTTCTTTCACTAAGGGCCTCTGTGATTCACAGGAATATCAAAGAACAGTTCAGTTGTAAGGCTGTGCAATAATCATTCATATGAAGTAATAAAAGTGGGACAGCAAACATGCAGTTCTGTCACCATTAGCGATCATTATGGATTAAGGCAAAAAAAAAAATCAATGAGAACTCAAATATATATATAAATAACAGTGTACAGATGAAGTTGTCTCTGCTAAGCACGCAACAATATGCTCACCGTTAATTATCTGGTTTCGGATGAGACTCTGGAGGAAAACACAAACTAGTCTCACCAGTCTGTTCTGCATGTATTTATCCTGCACAGGAAAAATGATTATATTAAACGAATTTAGGAATTTACCAAGTGAGATGATCAATAGGAATTCATTAGCATCCAAGAAAATGATAAGATGCAGTGGCATCAGCCATGCAAGGCTTTTCTTCAGAGTAGAAAATGTTTTGTAAGCACAGAAATTATTCCGCAGTGATGCAAAACATGGAACAGCTGCTGCTAATTACACATGGGTTGTCAATTATGCAAGCACCTTAGTTCACAAAACAACCAAGGGGATTTATTCCCATGTGTGGGAAGAATAACCTAAATTACTCCCCATTTTCACAATATTTGTCACCATCCCAAGCATTACATTTGAGAGAGGCTGAGAAATGATCATGCATACTCCTCCCATGGGCAAAATAGCCTGAATTATTCCCCATTTTTCACAATATTTGTCATCATCCCACTGTGCGCAGCCGCAAAGACCAAGGAAGCATTAAATTTAAGAGACTTGATGAGAGATGATCATGCGTACTCCGAATAACTGACAGAATCAAACTATCTAGCAGCTTCCAAACGATTTTCAAGCAAGCGCAAAGATTTAGAAATATAACATTAACTATAGCATTCGTTATTTTTCAAAGGACAAATGTTTTCAAAGGATTATCTGTAATCCAAGGACAGTTATCGTGAAACAGAGGGAGTAACTGAATAAAGCAAATCAACATGCAGAGGTTTGATATCCACATGGGAAAATGCATCTAAGGTTAAATTGTGAAATAACTGATTGTGTAAGCATTAAAATAATACTATTTAGCCATGGGGCTGAATTACTCTGTAATTTTATGCAACCGATCCAACTAATCAAGTCATCAATTTCAAATTGAATGAATCAGAGGAATAAGAACAGACCTTAATGTTTTGACATGATTGAATACAATTTGAGATGTATTCATGGACAAATCCTGTTGGGAGTTCAACCGCAGTAGTAAGTCTGTTTACAACTTCCATAGAGTGTAGGCTCATCTCCATGTGCACAAGAACATCGAAATAACTAGAAGGAATCAAGGAAGAGGATCAGTACTAAGAAAAAAGCTGCCGCGGTGACAATCACTATAGCAGAGCATGCCAGACAAAAGAAACAGACATACCCTGCAATGTCAGGAGAGTTCATAAGCTTCGAAAGAAGCTCGACAGCAATGAGTGGATTATGCTCAACAAGGTCCTGAAACCATAGATAGTTCTATCAGACTGAAGACATGAATCGTGTGGGGAGATCAACATTAACGAGAGTAATACATACTGGAAGTTTCTGTGGCGTCATCCCGCAATGATACACTAGCTTAGAGTCCTTTGCCAATTCTATAACAACTTGCTGAGAAAAGCTGCGAATAAATTAGGCTTGTACCATATGAAAATATCTTATGTGTGAATAAATATGCATGCGCAACAGAAAAGGGTGCTGAATGCCTTGGTGCCACAATAATATCCAGCACCATGCTGAAAGAAAAGATTGAAGAGAATGCAAAAAAAACTTATTGAAGTATTAAAGCTGCCTAAATATTTATCAAAACAATTATTTCTTCCTAGCTTAAATTGATATAGGGCAAATAAAAGAATGGAGCAGCGAACCTCCTGTTGGCCAGGTCCAAGTGGACCCTTTAAGGCTCTTGCAATCAAATCTCGGATCGCAGCTCCACGACTTGTGTCAGCACACATGCTATAATCCCATAATAGCTCATGATTGTTGTCAGGGTTCAGCCACTGTAGCTGTATTTTGAGAACAAGTACATTCATATTAAGACTATAACTGGATCGAAAGTACAACTCTTGGCGAACTAGTACATTACCTCCCCGTCAAGTATATGAAGTCTTGGGGGTGTCGGCCGTATCCACTGGGGACCCAATCTTCCCCATGATTTTTCTTGCAGCAAAGCATTAAGAGCAGACTCCCTATCATCAGATGCACATTCTTGTTTTCCTCCAGGCGGTGATATCCTAGAAATGATACGATATAGCAAAACAATTCCATCAGGAAAAGCGCAAGAAGAAATAAGGACTCCAAGCACATCATAACTTTGGCAGGAGGCAGCTGACCACACATACTCTGATGAATTGGCACAACTCTGAGGTATATCTGGATCCGGTATAGCACATCTGACGGTAGCACTTCTGAAACTACTAGCCTGAGGCTGTGGCTGTACACTATTGCCGCAGTATTGCTTCTCAAGCTGTTCCCGTGGCAATAAGGCCTAAATAAACAGATGAGCCCTGAGTTAAGAGGATGTTAATATTCGAAATAATCTGGGTTTAGTTTACATCAACTACATTCATTTGGTTCCTTTTACTAAAGCAAAAGTTAACATTCTACCTGTGATGCAGAATCAGGCCCATTTATGTAATCTACAGCTGACTGTTGCAGCACCTGACAAACACAGAGCACCGCCAAAATTAGCATAGACAGATTAACTACACTTGTCGGAAAGGATAAATCAAGAGATAGCTTGCAAGCTGCTTGAAAATAGGGGATGTCCAAGGACTTCCATGAGCAGAGGTAAGTTGACAGTGCAGCACAGTCAAGGAAAATATAATGCCAAGAAAACTGCTATCGAAGGTCCCACTAGATATTAGCATAGGTGTTCTATGGACAATTCAAGGAGCAAGAGAAAAGACCTCATTGTTATTGTTTCCATTGGCCATCAACAAAAGTTGGACAAATGCCCGTTCCGATTTATCTGATGTTTCATCACAGGCTGCCTGTAGATGATAAAAATTAAAACTTTAAGCATGATAAACAGCTAATCTAATGCCAACAAGTTTAAGGAGTAGCAGATTTAAAAACATATTCAATTCAGCCATTCTTCCTTTGTTGCCATCATATTTTGAAAAAATGCATCCCTCCATTCAGGCAAAAAGATGCAGCTGCTTCAAAAGCCACACAATAAAGCGGCACAATAAATCGACTACTGTTCATTTGCACAGCTTGGTGTTAACTCTCAACTCATGAACAGTAGTCGAAGTGTAACTCATTAAATGGAATAAGATTGTATGCGGAACACGTAGATTTGTGAGACAGTATTATGTGCACCAAATTGACTATGCTAAAAGATCAAGATGCTTTGACTTCACAGAAGACCATAAACAGAAGAACGCTGGAAGTAGAAATTGATCTTAACAGTGTGTTGTGTTCAAATCTTAGCTTATTAAAACCATGTATATCAAGGCAGCACAATCGTGGATGACAGTGCTCCAATATCCAGCTGTTAGTATGGAGTTAAAGCTGCTACTAACAAGCTAGACAGGCAAAAATGATCTGATGTGGCCGGAGAAAAGATCAGCAAGAGCTCAAACCTCATCTACAGCCTTTTTGGTGCTACATTTGATACAGAAATTAGATTGGCAAATAAAGTGGCTTCAGTGTTGTACAAGGACACTTTGATCTGACATTTAAAATCTCAACTTCTTGAGCCCAAATTTAAAAATAACGGCAGAAATTATAACTAACATAAAAGGTTTACGTGTGGACCACAGTAGTAAATGCAGCCTGAATTACAAGGATTCAAGTTTCTTTATGTTAGAAGCTAAAGCTAGAGTCTGGGTAAAGGGAACCTGACAATATCATAGAATATATCGATTAGGTAATGTGTTGACGCTAGTGAACATCTCTAACTATAAGACAAAGAAAACTATCAAAAAATTATGATTCAAGCCCAACAATAAACATATCAGCTTCCAAGTTTGCATATTTGATGTTATATGTACATTGGAGGTCGAAATGGAAGTTTGTCCACAACGATCTAAATCAAAAATGACTGGAAAACAAGGTTCTGAACTTACATCTAACAGCAGAGGAACATAAGGGTTTACTGGCTGCGAGGAATAACTCTGATGAAGAATTGCAAATGCAATTAGACGACCAGTTGGATGAAGCATCTTCTTGTCCTAGTAAGAGATAACATATACCACATCAAACTTCAAATACCACGTGGTCTGTGAATCAGACGAGATAAAGAGACATCTCCATATTAAGTATTAACTCCTAGTATGATCAAGATAGATTAATAATAAATCCTCCAAAAAATGCAAACAGGAACTACAGAGTGTGCCATAGTCACCATGTAGCAGCATCCAGCTTATGCAAAACACCGAGATAGCTGGAACATCCTAGAGGTCCAATGCATACTGTAGCTGCTATGGGTCGTTTCAGATTTGTACGTGAGCCGCTTGTTGGTAATTCTTTCTGAAGATCCATTAGGCACGCTTCCTTTTGAAGAACCATTAGGCAATTAATACATCTATGCTGGTGTCTTGTTTATCTTTTCATTACAAGTAATGGTTGGCTAATCCGATGGCATCCAGCAAATGACACCTAAGCAAAGAAATCAGACACAGCCCACACATCACTTGATTCGGTAGACACTGAGCAGCTATGGCAGTAAAGTCGATATGGACTAGTCCCAAATAAATTACTCGCTCCGTTGAGTAATGTAAGGGCTTTTAGCTTTTTCCATAAATGCATGTATCTGGACGCATTTTAGTGTGTAGATTCACTTATTTTGGTCCGTATGTAGTCCACTTTGAAGTATATCTATAGAAGGGCTTGCATTAGTGAAGAGAGGAAGTAGTAAACTTATTGCCACCTACAAATCCATTAAAAATGGATGAATCTTGTAACAAGATGGCACTAAATCTAGCAGGTCAGTGACCCATCCCAGATCAAATAATTTGGAACCAAACGAAGAAAATGCTAAGAAAAACCCATAGTGACCTCAGGCACTAAATCTAGCGACCGAACGCAAGGGCTAAGCCAAGCAGACGAAACTAGTGGCCGATCCATTCCGGCGCAAAGACCCAATCTGGAGAAGGAATGAAGCAAGCTAGCTGTGGAGAGCGCGACGAGCTAGCGGAGCCCCACCAGGGAAGAGTAGGCGAGGGGGTGGGAGGGGTGGTGGCTTGCCTCTAGGAGGAAGCAGAGCGTGGCGCCGACGCGGAGGCGGCGCTCGCGGGGGAAGCGCGCGAGGAAGTCGGCGACGACGTCCCCCAGCGGGCGCGCGGCGGCTGCGAGCAGCGTGAGGATCCCTGCCCGCTCGTCCGGGCGCAGCGTGGGGACGGGGACGGGGGCGTCCGCCGACATGGCCGTCGGCGTGGTGGTGGTCGGCGGCGAGATTTTTTTGTAGTTTTGGCTTTTCCCCTGTGGGGAGGAGAGATTCGGGGAGAGTGGGAGTAGGCGACTTGCGGATGTGGATCGGACGGACGGGTTGTCCTGTGAATGATGAATATATACAAGCGGGCTCATTTTCGGATGCTTCTGGGCTTTCACCTCGGCTGGGCTCCATGATCAGGGCGTCACGCTAGTCTCATCGAATCAAGTTGCGGCTTTTTTTTAAATAATACGAATTTTTTATTTAATTCTAGGAATAGCATGCGATTTCAAAAAAGTGCAAAAGTGCTAATGACCGATCGGTCAGTAGCAGGCCGATTCCCAGTTGGCTGCTGGACAGAGAACTAGTTGGTCGATAGCTGACCAATTGGTCAGCTACAGACCAATTGGCCAGCTACCGACCGATCGGCCATATCCCACCAGTGCATGGATTTAGTTTAGGTTTATTACGAGTGATATCTCCTGGCACTTCTCCCCCATTATTTTCCCGTCACCGCTTTCCCGCCATATCTTCTCCCTCTCCTGTTCATACCGCCGTGTTTTCCTCCCGCCCTTGCCGCCATCCTTCCCGCCACTTCTTCCCGCCATCGCAGCGCATTCGGAATGATATGGATGAATCTGAAGCTGGAGGGCCAACAAGACAATGTTTCCTATGCAATCAATTTGGTCATTGGGACACTAATTGTCCAACCTTCGACACTGGCCCGGCAGGAAGGGGGCAGCGAGGCACAAGGGGACGTCGCGGGAGGGGAAGAAACTAGGCGGTGAGGTGCTACTTTGGAACTTATTTGTAATTTATGTAGTGAACAATGAATTTGTAATAAGTATGGAACTACTTTGCAATTTCAAATGTGAAACTATGTTATTGTAATTTATGTAGTGAACAATGAATTTGTAATAAGTACGGAACTACTTCGCAATTTCAAATGTGAAACTATGTTACTGTAAGTTATGTAGTGAACAATGAATTTGTAATAAGTATGGAACGACCGGCGGTGCAGCACTCTTGCCCTTCGAGGAGTTGACACTCTTGCCCTTCGACGATGCAGCTCTCTTTGCCTTGCTGCTAGGCTCAAAGATATCATCGCCGTCCTCACTCTCAGCCGCCCACCGTTCTGGATATTTCAAATCCCTTTCCCTATCTTCTTCATTCTTTCATGTTAGTGACTTCCACTTCTCAATCAACCTGATAAGCTCACACCTTATTTTTCGTGGGCTACGATGTAATGTCCCAGGTTTAGAGACAATCGAGGGGTAGATTTTAGAAAGGGATGTGCATTACATTGCAAATTCTGGGGAAATTTCGCGCTTTTAAACAAAAATTGCATCGAAGGGGGATAAGTTTCTCTCTCGACACCTTACAGGGTTAGGGTTTCGAGAGTGCGACAAACTTGCAACTCACTTAACTAGTTTAGGTTTTTGAGAAGAGAGGGGGAGAGATCACATCAAATTTAAGTTGCATGGTTAAATTCAAAGATAAGTTGTATGATTGAATTCAACTCAAAGTGGAATTTGAATTTCAAAATTCAAAATTCAAACATTAAATAAATATCTCTTAATTCAATTGTGAGGAAATTCATTAAGAAGTAATAAAAATACACATAATGAGATATACAAATAATAATCAAGCTCATTAGAGAAAACCTTGAGCTTTATTGATTAACACATAATATACATTGTCTTTACAATATTCATAATAAAAATAAATGAAATATTACAACTAATTACACAAATTGGAAAAATTGAAAAGAAAATAAAAAGAAAAGTACAAGGATAGATTCTACTCTAAATACTACAAGATCATCTTCACTTGATCTTGGACTTGATGATCTTCTGGACCATCTTGATCAATTGCTTGATCCCTGCACACAAACAACACAAATAGAACATTGTGCCAAGTGGCAATGCCACTTGGCAGGTTAGCAAAGAATTGAAATAGAGAGGATATACACAAAGATCAGCCGAGCTGATCCTCTCCAAGTCCAGGTGCACCACAGCAGGCTACACACACACACAGCCTGCTCACAAGGTTGTTGCATGCAACACACACACAGTGAGTCACCAAAGGGAAAGGTGGAGCTGTCGACCAGAGAAGCAAGGGCCAACCATATAAAACCTTTTCCACAGTAAACCCTAGCTCAGTCATCGACCATGCAGCAGGGTAAGACCACCAGAACATAAGAACAGCAAGAACAAGAAGAATAGCCAGAGTTGTTCAGCCTGTCCAAGATCACCACTGAACCAAACCAAGAATCACAAGCCACAAGGAGGAGCAGGGCAAGTCAAGCAAACCACCAGAAGCAAAACCTCTACACCAACACCCTATTTCTAGGAGCTGGAGTGAGGTATACATATAATCATGAACAGACCAAATGGTTTTGTTCATAAATTGCACAGGCATGATCTCAAGCACACCAAAAGGGTGGGAAACCATGTTTGTGTCATCATATGGCTATCTAGCCATTTGGTTCAAGCAAACATAGAAAAAGCCAGTAGAAATCATCCAGGGAACACTGGTTGTGTCCACACAGGGACACAATCAGAGAAATCCAACATGGATTTAAATCCCTAGCTAGCTACCAAGTTCACTTGACAACCTATAGCTAGCTAAGCCATCAGACAGTTAGACAATCAAGTGTCTATTCATTTTTGTCAACATCAAAAGCATCTGGCAACCAAATATGGTCAAGCCAGAGAGCAATTGTCCATACATCTCAAGCCAACAAAGGGTGGGAGCTTCCTGAACAGCAAGAGTTGCTGTTGAGGCCACCTCAACCACTTAACCAATCCCAACAGAGAAGCCATGCACAGATATCATCACCCTGTGGGGTTCAAAAGGAGGGCTAGGGTACACAACCAGTGTTGGCATCCATCTAGCCCTACCAAACTCAATGAGATGATCATAACTGCAAACAGTTCACATCATTTATCCACTTAGCCAAGCAAGACAACACAGATAAATGAGTACACAAGCACTAGATTAATCAGAGCCTTGCAGATGATCCACTGGATCATTGCAAGCAGCAACTGATGCTTGAGCAAGCACCAGTACAGACTTTGGTGTCACACAAACACCAGGATAGCACCAGACAGGCACAGGCAGTAAATAAGCATGCAATCAACAAGCAAGTGATGATCATTTGATCACCAGAGCCTACTAGAGCATGCTAAAGCATGCTAGAATCAATCCTAGCACCAACATCTTAACAATAGGAATTAATCAGCCACAGGACATGAACAAATATATCACAGATAATTAAATCAGTCATATACAGGAGCAAACCATCCAAGGATGGTGATATCTTGTAACAGGCATGCTCAAGGGAGCATGTCTATAAATTATAGCACACAGAAGAGCACCATGGGGCACTGGCTCTTGTAAATTTACAAGAATTGCACACTGCAAACAAGCCAGAACACCATAAATGAATACACTTGAGTAATTGGTGAAGATAGCATCAAGAACAGAGACACTGGCACTTGCATACTACAAGGATCATGCATAATGATCAAGCCAGGGTCAAGCTTATGCACACACAGGATGCCCTAGTGGCTGGAACAATAGCTGGAGCAAGCCAGTAGACCAGGAGCATCACAGGATGCTCATGAGCAATCACAGGAGGGCCACAGTAGGAGTATAGCATACAACAGTAGTGCATAGAACAAAGCTAGAAGAGCAGCAGCTAGCAATCCATGGCAGCAGCAGAAGGCACAAAGATACGCACAAAGAACAAAGAACACAGCGACTAGTAGCGCGATGTAGCAAAGACGGCATGGCCTCTCCATGAGGAGGAGCAGCCGCATCTCTAGCTAGAAGAAGGAGGAGGAACAGAAGAAAGAGAGAGATAGAGAGAAGAGCACTTACAGGCGAGCAGACAAAGGTCACGGCCATGGCGGCCACGGCGGCACACGTCGGGCGCACGGCAGCGCCAGGCCAGGCCAAGCCAAGCCCGGACCAGCGCCGCAACACCCAGCACCACCGCGACGGGGCCACGAAGGGCACCGCAATGCCAGGGACGCCGGCGAGCGGCGAACCGCCGCGAACCCGCGCAAACCTAGTCGCAGTAGGGTTGGGGGGCGAACGGGGAGGGCCTCCAATCGCAAATCGACGCGGACCATCTGATGCGCCGTCGAAAGGCGAGTCAGATGCGACCGATCTCATCGCCGGAGATGGCCGGAGGCGGCCGGAACAATACGGCGACGGCGACGGCGACACGGTCGCCAGAGAGGAAGAGAGGATTAGGGGTCGAGGAGGCGGCGCGATGGGGACTGGAGTGAGCGACCGCTCGGGTCGGTTTCAAAGTTCCAGGTCGGTTGGACCCGAGCTGGTCTAACCAAACCCACTGGGCCACCCTGACAGGTGGGCCCAGGGGCAAATTTGGTATTTCACAAATGCTAATTAAACCAGAAACTTCGAAATTTCATAGAAAATTATTTATAGCTCTAAAAAAATAATTAAAAATATGATAATTGATCAGCATAAAATTCTCTACCTGAATAAAATATCAAAGGGAATTTTTGAAGACAACCTAGAATAAGTCTTAATTTGATTATTTAAATAATCATTTCAATCACACATATTATTTTCAATAATGAAAATAAGTCCATTAATGCTTTTGGACTATAAAAACACCTTGACAACATTTCAAGGTTGTATTTTACCCTAAACAGAGTATCCCTAAATTGTTCTTAGTATTAACCTTTCACATAAAATAATAAAACACCGGAAAGGGGGGAACAACCCTAAAAGCTGAATCATGCATAATTACTTCTTTAACCATTGCCCTTATCGGACAATGATGCTATTTTCAGCAACAGAGGACAAGGGTCAGTCCACACCATCCAACTGCAACACTTTGCAGTATTCAGGCAAGTTCATCGCTTGCTCATGTCATTTGAGTATTTTTACCAAATTACTTGCCAAGTGCTATGTTTATCACTATTGCATAAAAAGCAAAACAACTATTTTCATAATTATGAATATGACTATGTGGTGGGCAATGGAACCATTGATTGTGTTGATATGGTGGAGGTTCCATTGCAAGGGTTTATATCCATCTAGGATTAACAACAAATGTCGTCCAGTGATTCTTGTGCCGTATAATCAGTGTTTACCATAAGATCTGGAATGGGACGGAGTAGTCAAAAGTGTTTCCACCTCTCGTTCATCAACGGATGCTCATTACCGGGTGCACATGATCTCGAGAGACATGATGCAGGGGTGGGAACCCGTAGAAGTCCCAACGGGAATGAGGTCTATGATGGGTTGCAACTGCCGGCGTAGGAATGTATGGTAGAGCCCTGCATTGTCGTCGTGGTCGGGGCTCAGCCTTAATTGGCGTAAGTGAACCGGCGTGGACCCAGGGTCGGAGATTGCAACAAAGGGTGGGTGTTCGAGGTAGCGGAGGAACATGATTGACTAGGACCTTATACCGGGCCTCACACCAAAGGAAGTGTGGACGGGAAAGCTGCCCGGTTGGCACCAAGGTTAAGATCTCTTATGGGTAAAGTAACACACCTCTGCAGAGTGTAACGAATTGTGACCAGTCACTCCTTGTTCCGGGATTTGGAACTATGACGCTAGGAAAGGAACTCCATGAAGTTCTAGTCAACCGGTGAAGGCTGACGGACATAGTTCTTCTGAATAAAAGTAACCTTTTGAAGAAATGATTATCAAAACCTGCATGGTATCAGACTTTCTGGTCTGGTACCGTAGTTAGAGCATTAAACACCTCTTTCCTAATATGAACTTGTTGAGTACGCTCGTACTCATACCACTCTTAAATCCCCTGCTTAGACTATCTGAACCATCTAGAGGAGGACAACGACAACCCTGAAGGAGCCGATATCATCGGCTACGAAGAACCAGACCTCTCTGGAGGTGTTGAAGGTGTAGACTACCTGATAGTCTACGGAAACGGAGAGGGATCCGGAGGAGAACAATCTTAGACTCAGTAATAGTAGTAGTAGTACCGAGCAGTCCGAACTTCTAGTAATTAACTGCTCGCTGGAATAAATGTATAGTCTCGTGAGACATCTATATTGTAAGTTAAGTTGGGTTCGCCTCGAACCCAGGAGTATTCCTCTTAGGACCCAAGAGGAGCTCCGAGATGATATGTACATATGGTTTGTAATAATGTATGAATGAGTTTTGGACCTGCTATGTTCTGTTGTACTACTCTGAGGGATGTAATATTTGCGGATTGGTACTTCGCGAATGTTATATCAACGACTGGCATACTACAACATGCAGTGGTATGCAGGGTCACCACAGTTGGTATCAGAGCAAAAGCTTTGACCTTAGGTTGGAACCTAGTTAATGGGACGAAAACGTTAGGAGTCAAATAGGATTAGTAAAGAATTCTCTAAAAATATGGTGTATATTCACTTGAGAATAAAACAATCATATCTTTTAGTGCGATAATTCTTTATTATCTCTATTATGATGCATTATTACTAATTGTATGTTCTTTCTTTTCTACAGCCAACTATGGCCAGTTCACGTTCGGGACGTAACGTGAAAGTGATGGAATCAAACCTGAGTGAATATGACGGAGGACTCGCGGGTATTCTTCGCGCTATGTTGCTTGAATTTGGGTGCGATCCCTAAATCAAAGTAACGAAATACATGTACTACGACGGTACAGTGTTAGCAAAGTGTAGGGTAGGATTAAGACTTCCAGAATCCCTAGGAATGAGTGTAGTGATGCCAGCTGGTGAGGCTAGAACGATCCAAACAGCCTACCACATTGCAATAATGAGAGCCATCACCGATATTCGGGAACATAAGCCGAAAGAGCTTATTGGATCCGAATTTTCTCATATTTCTCATATGGAGGAGGAAGATGATCCTATGCTTAACCACTTTAAGTATGCTAAACGCAAGCCAGCAGAAGCCGCCAAGTACATGGACAATAGTCGTAACTTACTGACATTGTTCTTTCAGTTGAACCGACATTTGTCGGGAGCGATTGACACAATGTTGGAAGAGTTCACTGAGCCCAAGGAGGAGACAAAAGGAAAGGAACCCATGGAGGGAGTGGTTCACACACCAGTTTACTCAGCTGGTGATTACATTAGCATTGACCATCCAGAACAACAAACCACACCTATTACACCTAGGTACTTTCCTAGTAACTCCTATGGAGGATATGAAGGTGGTGAGGAATCCGGAAACCATCAGCGTTCCGTGACTCCTATAGAAAACTCAACAGGTTGGCGTTGGGGATCAGATACTGGAAACCATAGTGATTCGGTTAGGTATAATCCTGAGATGAATGATGATGCCACAACCCAGTTTCAGAACAACCAGTATAATAGAGGAGATATTGAGGGGTATTCGATGCTGATTGAGTCTGATACTGAAGGTGGAGATACCTTTGGCGGAGTCACCAGGGAGTACACCCGATGGGTGGATTATGATGCACTGAATGACCAGTTCATGAACACAGATTTTTCCCTCGGATCATCATCCGATTCCGACTACAAGCCTACGGGAAGACCCTATGTTCCAGATTCTGTCAGGAGGACTTCGCGTTCGACCGGATGGAAGCCTGGGATGTATCGGGAGTGAAGCACGACTAGAGACCACCATGGGAGGTGAGACTACAATACAGTTGTACCACATGTATTGTAGTATGTAATATGTGTATAAATTTGTAATTATACTTCAATAAGTGAGTTTGCATACTCACATCGCTACTGAGTATTGTAATAATACCACTTATGTATGTATATACAGGGTATATGTTTTGTATGATTTGCATTTGCTTCTTGATTTCCATTGCGTGACTAGTTCTGTGCACAAAGTTGAGCTCAGAAAACTTGCGCATGGAGTAATTATGAGTACCACTTTGTGTTGCAGAACTAGGGGGATATGTCGGGAGCGCCGAGTGAGGAGAGTGAAGAGCAGCGCCTCGAGCGTGAGGCCAGACAGAAGTCTGAGGCTGACGAAGCAGCCAGGAATCAGTTTCCACCACCACCACCACCGATGACGCAGCAGAATTTCCTCCAGTATATGCAAATGATGGAGGAAAGGCAAAGGATTACACTGGAGCAGCAAAATAAGTTTTTCCATGAGCTACTTCAGCAGAATAGGGTGGAGAGGCCCGAGAATCAGGGAGTCACTTTGTCCGACTTCCAGAACACAAAGCCAATATCCTTTGCATATGCGCCTGAACCAATGGACGCGGAGGATTGGTTAATGGATACTGAGCGCAAGCTCAATACAGTTGGATGCAACGACCTGGAGAAGGTCAGATATGCAACACACTTGCTGTGTGGACCCGCCGCATCCTGGTGGGATAATATAGTAGCCGTTTATCCGGCTGGTAAGGTATTCACATGGGAAGAGTTCAAGAGAAAGTTCAGGGAATCCAATGTCCCTGAAAGTATAGTGGAACTGAAGCGTCGAGAATTTGAAAGTCTCGAGCAGAAGGATAAGGCCATCCTGACTTACGTCAGGGAGTTTTTAGGATTTTCTCGGTATGCCGTGGAGGAGGTTAATACCGAGGACAAGAAAAAGAAGAGGTTTATGCGAGGATTAAATCCTCAGTTCAAGGTACAGCTTAGGATGCTGAGAGCGACTGAGTTCCAAGAGTTGGTGGATGCAGCCATCACTCTTGAAGATGACTTCAAGCAACTGCAAGATGAAAAGAGGAAGAAGGCTAAATTTGAGCCTAAAAGATTTATCAGCAACAAGCCAAACATGGGTTTGAGTTTCAAGCCCAGATTCAACAACAACTACAACAGCAGGAGGAACCAAGCGTTCCAGACTGCCAACCAGATAGTCTGCCGTAGCTGCGGAGGCAAAGGACACTTTTCCAAGGATTGCAAGAAGCCAAGGATAATATGCTTTGGCTGTCGCGAGGAAGGACACATGCTTAGGGATTGCCCTAAGAGAAAGAATGGAGGAGGTCAGTCAGGAGGAGGAGGAAGCCGAGGAGGAAACCCCGGAGGGAATTGGAAGAACAAGAACCCCTTTGGCAAGCTAAACTGCACCAGCTTGGAGGAGGTGGTGAACTCCGATCAAGCAGTGATAGGTACGCTTCAGATACTCACTCATCCTGGCAAAGTACTTTTTGATACTGGTGCAACTACATTATTCATTTCCCAGCAATTCATCATCAAACATGGGATTAGATGCACTAAGTTAGATAAACCTATAACCATACTTTCTGCGGGGGGAACAATATTAGTAACCCACACTAAACCTGGACAAGTCATTATGATCAATAAGTGTGCGTTTGACGCAGACCTGTTCATTTTACCGATGAAGGACATTGATGTCATTCTTGGTATGAACTGGTTAGAGGAAAATGGAGCACTTATAGATTGTACCCATAAGACAGTGTCTTTGAAAAGCCCAGGTGGAGATAGAATCATATACCAAGGAGATAAGCATACTCAGATTGAAGTTGAGTTGAAGTTGAATAGTATGAAGGAAGTGAAACTCGAGAACATTCCAGTTGTCAACAAATTCCAAGATGTATTTCCTAAGGAATTACCTGGAATGCCACCAGATAGGGAGATAGAATTTACTATCGACCTAATTCCAGGAACAGCTCCCATTGCTAAAGCACCATACAAGATGGGGCCTAAAGAGTTGAAAGAACTCAAGGAACAATTGGATGACCTGGAACAGAAAGGATTCATACAGGAGAGTATCTCACCATGGGGATCACCTGTGATCTGTGTGGATAAAAGAGATGGAGGTCGACGGATGTGTGGAGACTACAGAAACCTGAATAATGTTACTATCAAGAACAAGTACCCACTTCCAAGAATCCAAGATCTTTTTGATCAAGTTAGAGGCGCGGGAGTCTTTTCCAAGATTGATTTAAGATCCGGTTATCACCAGATAAAGATCAAGAAGGAAGACGTTCCGAAAACAGCCTTTGTATCGAGGTACGGACATCATGAGTATCTCGTAGTACCTTTTGGACTAACTAATGCCCCAGCAATATTCATGAATCTCATGAATAAGATCTTCATGCCATGTCTGGACAAGTTTGTCATCGTATTCATCGATGATATCCTGATATATTCCAAAGATAAAGCTGAACATGCTGAACATCTTAGGATAGTGTTGCAAACACTAAGGGAACATCAACTCTACGCCAAGTTCAGTAAGTGTGAATTTTGGCTAGATCAAGTAGAATTTCTTGGTCATGTCATTAGCAAGGATGGGATAGCAGTAAACCCAAGTAAAGTAGCATCAGTTTTGGACTGGGAAGCACCCAAGAATGTCAAGGAAATCCGAGGATTTTTGGGAATGGCAGGATACTACCGGAGATTCATAGAGGGATTCTCGGAGATAGCAGGGCCAATGACCAAGTTGCTAAGGAAGAACACACCATTCGTGTGGTCCGATGAGTGTGAGAAGAGCTTTCAGACTCTGAAAGAGAAACTCACCACATCACCGGTGTTAGCAGTTCCTGAAGATGGCAAGGATTACACAGTGTACTGCGACGCATCCAAACATGGATTGGGATGTGTACTCATGCAAGATCGGAAAGTAATATCATATGGATCGAGGCAACTCAGACCTCATGAAGTAAACTATCCAACTCATGATTTAGAGTTAGCAGCAGTTGTTTTTGCACTCAAAACTTGGAGACATTTTCTCTATGGAGCCAAGTGTGAGCTCTATACTGATCATAAGAGTCTCAAGTACTTCTTCACTCAGAAGGAACTCAATATGAGGCAGAAAAGATGGCTTGAATTGATCAAGGACTACGATTTGACCATCAATTATACTCCAGGTAAGGCTAATGTTGTAGCAGATGCCTTGAGTAGGAAGAGTACTGGAGGAATAGAACCAGAAATATCACCCGAGTTGAAGAAGGAAATAAGCCAAGCCCAAATACAACTTTGGGAGAAAGAGGCTCATGAAGGACTATCAGCTTTACAAGTAGCCGATGAAATGAATGTTAACCTAAAGAATGAGATAATCATGGGTCAATTGGATGATCCATTTATCGTGGAGGAAATGAGGAGGATTGACGAAGGAAGACCATCAGAATTTCACCGAGGAGAAATGGGATCATTGTGGTTCCAGAAAAGGATTTGTGTTCCGGACATAGATGAGATCAAGGAAGTTATACTCCGGGAAGCACATCAAACACCTTACTCTATACATCCTGGTAGTACAAAGATGTACATGGATCTCAAGGAATTATTCTGGTGGAATAACATGAAGAGGGAAATAGCTCAATACGTAGCAGAATGCCATACATGTCAAAGAGTGAAAGCTGAACATCAAAGTCCACCAGGGAAGTTACAACCTTTACCAATCCCAGAATGGAAATGGGAAGAGATAGGAATGGACTTCATCACCGGACTACCCATGACCAATAAAAAGAAGGATATGATATGGGTAATCATGGACCGGCTGACGAAAAGTGCACACTTCTTAGCGGTAAATCAGCAGGACAAAGGAGAGAAACTCATCGATCTTTACATCAAAGAGATCGTGAGTAAACATGGAGTGCCCAAGAAGATCGTGTCGGATCGAGGATCCGTGTTCACGTCAGCATTTTGGAAGCAACTACATGAAGCTTTAGGATCCAAATTGGACTATAGTACCGCCTATCATCCTCAGACAGGTGGACAAACCGAGAGAACTAACCAGATCCTAGAGGATATGCTTAGGGCTTGTGCCCTAGACTTCGGAGGATCATGGGAGGAACACTTGCCACTAGCAGAATTTTCATACAATAATAGCTACCAAAGTAGTATCAAGATGGCACCATTCGAAGCTCTATACGGAAGAAAGTGTAGATCACCGATATGTTGGTATGAAGCGGGATCCAGCAAGGAGTTCAACCCTGATTATGTCAAGGAAAAGCAACACATCATTGACATTATAAGAGATAGACTGAAAATAGCCCAAAGTCGACAGAAGAGCTATGCAGATCAGAAGAGAAGAACTTGGGAGCCACAAGTTGGAGATATGGTATATCTTAAGGTGAGCCCGATGAAAGGTCTTCAGAGATTCGGAGTAAAGGGAAAATTGAGCCCTAGATACATCGGACCTTTCAAGATACTGAGTCAGAACCGAGGGTTAGCCTTTGAACTGGATCTACCGGGAAGGCTAGCTCAAGTTCACAATGTATTCCATGTGTCGCAACTCAGGAAATGCTTAAAGACCCCAGATGAGCCAGTATCACATGATGAGCTCGAATTACAACCAGATTTGACTTACATAGAGAAGCCAGCCAAGATTCTCGAGGAGAACTGGAAACAACTCAGAAATCGAGCTATAAAGTACTGCAAGATACAATGGAAGCATCACCCCGAGAGGGAAGCCACCTGGGAAAAGGAAGAAGACCTGAGGAAAACATACCCGAGTTGTTCAGGTATTACAACCACAACTTCGGGACGAAGTTTTCTTTAAGGGGGAAAGGCTGTAATGTCCCAGGTTTAGAGACAATCGACAGGTAGATTTTAGAAAGGGATGTGCATTGCATTGCAAATTCTGGGGAAATTTCGCGCTTTTAAACAAAAACTGCATCGAAGGGGGATAACTTTCTCTCTCGACACCTTACAGGGTTAGGGTTTCGAGAGTGCGACAAACTTGCACCTCACTTAACTAGTTTAGGTTTTTGAGAAGAGAGGGGGAGAGATCACATCAAATTTAAGTTGCATGGTTAAATTCAAAGATAAGTTGTATGATTGAATTCAACTCAAAGTGGAATTTGAATTTCAAAATTCAAACATTAAATAAATATTTCTTAATTCAATTGTGAGGAAATTCATTAAGAAGTAATAAAAATACACATAATGAGATATACAAATAATAATCAAGCTCATTAGAGAAAACCTTGAGCTTTATTGATTAACACATAATATACATTGTCTTTACAATATTCATAATAAAAATAAATGAAATATTAAAACTAATTACACAAATTGGAAAAATAGAAAAGAAAATAAAAATAAAAGTACAAGGATAGATTCTACTCTAAATACTACAAGATCATCTTCACTTGATCTTGGACTTGATGATCTTCTGGACCATCTTGATCAATTGCTTGATCCCTGCACACAAACAACACAAATAGAACATTGTGCCAAGTGGCAATGCCACTTGGCAGGTTAGCAAAGAATTGAAATGGAGAGGATATACACAAAGATCAGCCGAGCTGATCCTCTCCAAGTCCAGGTGCACCACACCAGGCTACACACACACAGCCTGCTCACAAGGTTGTGTGCATGCAGCACACACACAGTGAGTCACCAAAGGGAAAGGTGGAGCTGTCGACCAGAGAAGCAAGGGCCAACCATATAAAACCTTTTCCACAGTAAACCCTAGCTCAGTCATCGACCAGGCACCAGGGTAAGACCACCAGAACATAAGAACACCAAGAACAGCAAGAACAAGAAGAACAACCAGAGCTTTTCAACCTGTCCAAGATCACCACTGAACCAAACCAGGAATCACAAGCCACAAGGAGGAGCAGGGCAAGTCAAGCAAACCACCAGAAGCAAAACCTCTACACCAACACCCTATTTCTAGGAGCTGGAGTGAGGTATACATATAATCATGAACAGATGATACGTCCATTTTGCATCACTATTTTATATCATAATTTGCTGTTATTCATTGATATATTTCATATTCAGAGATGATACTTATGTTATTTCATCTATTTTGCATGTTTCATGATCATTGGAGAATTATTCACCGGAGTCAGGATTCTGCTGGAAAAAGCACCGTCAAGACACCATATTTCGGAAGATCAACAATTGACGGAAATTATACGGAAAATCCTATTTTTCCAGATGATGAAGGGAGCCAAAAGGAGGGGCCGAGAGGGGCCACCATGGCCCCCCCATAGGCCGGCGCGGGCCCAGGCCTGGCCGCGCCGCCTTGTGGGGAAGGGGGCCCACAGCCCCCTCTGGCCGCCTCTTCTTCGCGTACTTCTTCGTCCCGAAAACCTAAGCCCCTGGGAGTTACGGAGAATTGATAGAGCCGCCTCTGCGGGGCGGAGAAACACCAGAGAGAAAAGAGCTCTCCGGCGGGCAGGAATCCGCCGGGGAAATTCCCTCCCGGAGGGGGAAATCGACGCCATCGCCATCGTCATCGAGCTGGACATCATCTCCATCATCATCACCATCATCTCCATCATCTACACCGCCATCTCCACCGCTGCATCTCGTCACCGCTGTAACGATTTGGGTTGGATCTTGATTGTTTGATAGACGAACCGCCGCGAACCCGCGCAACCCTAGTCGCAGTAGGGTTGGGGGCGAACGGGGAGGGCCTTCAATCGCAAATCGACGCGGACCATCTGATGCGTCGTCGAAAGGCGAGTCAGATGCGACCGATCTCATCGCCGGAGATGGACGGAGGCGGCCAGAACAATACGACGACGGCGAGGGCGACACGGTCGCCAGAGAGGAAGAGAGGATTAGGGGTCGAGGAGGCGGCGCGATGGGGAGTGGAGTGAGCGACCGCTCGGGTCGGTTGGACCCGAGCTGGTCTAACCAAACCCACTGGGCCACCCTGACAGGTGGGCCCAGGGGCAAATTTGGTATTTCACAAATGCCAATTAAACCAGAAACTTTGAAATTTCATAGAAAATTATTTATAGCTCTAAAAAAATAATTAAAAATATGATAATTGATCAGCATAAAATTCTCTACCTGAATAAAATATCAAAGGGAATTTTTGAAGACAACCTAGAATAAGTCTTAATTTGATGATTTAGATAATCATTTCAATCACACATATTATTTTCAATAATGAAAATAAGTCCATTAATGCTTTTGGACTATAAAAACACCTTGACAACATTTCAAGGTTGTATTTTACCCTAAACAGAGTATCCCTAAATTGTTCTTAGTATTAACCTTCCACATAAAATAATAAAACACCGGAAAGGGGGGGAACAACCCTAAAAGCTGAATCATGCATAATTGCTTCTTTAACCATTGCCCTTATCGGACAATGATGCTATTTTTCAGCAACAGAGGACAAGGGTCAGTCCACACCATCCAACTGCTTGCAGTATTCAGGCAAGTTCATCGCTTGCTCATGTCATTTGAGTATTTTTACCAAATTACTTGCCAAGTACTATGTTTATCACTATTGCATAAAAAGAAAAACAACTATTTTCATAATTATGAATATGACTATGTGGTGGGCAATGGAACCATGGATTGTGTTGATATGGTGGAGGTTCCATTGCAAGGGTTTATATCCATCTAGGATTAACAACAAATGTCGTCCAGTGATTCTTGTGTCGTATAATCAGTGTTTACCATAAGATCTGGAATGGGACGGAGTAGTCAAAAGTGTTTCCACCTCTCGTTCATCAACGGATACTCATTACCGGGTGCACATGATCTCGAGAGACATGATGCAGGGGTGGGAACCCGTAGAAGTCCCAACGGGAATGAGGTCTATGATGGGTTGCAACTGCCGGCGTAGGAATGTATGGTAGAGCCCTGCATTGTCGTCGTGGTCGGGGCTCAGCCTTAATTGGCGTAAGTGAACCGGCGTGGACCTAGGGTCGGAGATTGCAACAAAGGGTGGGTGTTCGAGGTAGCGGAGGAACATGATTGACTAGGACCTTATACCGGGCTCACACCAAAGGAAGTGTGGACGGGAAAGCTGCCCGGTTGGCACCAAGGTTAAGATCTCTTATGGGTAAAGTAACACACCTCTGCAGAGTGTAACGAATTGTGACCAGTCACTCCTTGTTCCGGGATTTGGAACTGCGAACGCTGCCGGAAAGGAACTCCATGAAGTTCTAGTCAACCGGTGAAGGCTGACGGACATAGTTCTTCTGAATAAAAGTAACCTTTTGAAGAAATGATTATCAAAACCTGCATGGTATCAGACTTTCTGGTCTGGTACCGTAGTTAGTGCATTAAACACCTCTTTCCTAATATGAACTTGTTGAGTACGCTCGTACTCATATCACTCTTAAATCCCCTGCTTAGACTGTCTGAACCATCTAGAGGAGGACAACGACAACCCTGAAGGAGCCGATATCATCGGCTACGAAGAACCGGACCTCTCTGGAGGTGTTGAAGGTGTAGACTACCTGATAGTCTACGGAAACGGAGAGGGATCCGGAGGAGAACAATCTTAGACTCAGTAATAGTAGTAGTAGTACCGAGCAGTCCGAACTTCTAGTAATTAACTGCTCGCTGGAATAAATGTATAGTCTCGTGAGACATCTATATTGTAAGTTAAGTTGGGTTCGCCTCGAACCCAGGAGTATTCCTCTTAGGACCCAAGAGGAGCTCCGAGATGATATGTACATATGGTTTGTAATAATGTATGAATGAGTTTTGGACCTGCTATGTTCTGTTGTACTACTCTGAGGGATGTAATATTTGCGGATTGGTACTTCGCGAATGTTATATCAACGACTGGCATACTACAACATGCAGTGGTATGCAGGGTCACCACATACGAGCAGGCATCTTATTGACTGGATATCCATAGGACCAAGTCTCAAATTTCCTACCCACCTTACAGAGCAAGGTGTCGCTACTGATGAACTCCTCGAATGTCTCTACCTTGTACTCTCCGTCATCACATAGCAGGCACTGTCTAGAAGAGGTTCGGCCATGAATTCGTTAAAAAAGATGGGGGGATTCTTATATGGGGGATCCATCTTGTTCACAGAATACACTGAAACACAAGGAAACGGTGTGGGGTTTGTATAGGCTAGAAGGGATGACTTTCGGCGGGAAGATGTGAGCAGGAAAAATTGGGCGGGAAAAAGTGGCGAGAGATTTGGGCGGGAATAAATGGTGGGAAAATTGGGCAGGAAAAAATGGCGCTCCTCCTCAAAGAACGTTGCCCACGCACGCCGGCGTTTCTCCTCAATCTCCTGCCGCGCCCAATCTGGCTGCTCCGTGTCTATCCAGTGAAACCATTTGCATAGGGGCGGGGGAGACTGCAACACAAACAGTAACATTAAATCACATTCATAAATAAATTTATGCCTACCTAAAATTATATCGAAACATACCAGCGGCCTGGTGGACGACGAAGCTGAACTACGGGGTGGATCATGCTCATAGCTCGCACACATGAAAAATTTCATGCCGAACCAATCGGAGAAATCCTCCACCTGCTTAACATTAGCAAGACGGCCGCACCAACACCGCTCCGCAGTCACACCCGGGGGCAAACTTGCAGCCTTCGCCTTCACCGGCCTAAACTCCTGGTCAGAGCACGACACACTCATGATGGCTAAGGGTGAGCCAACAGAAAAAAGAGAGAGATAGAAGCACTTGTTCAGCGATGAGTGTCGATGCCTGCTTTTATAGGGGAAAATCCGAGAGCGTGGCGGAAAAATATAGCGGGAGATGGTGGCAGGATAAATTTGGCGGGAGATGGTGGCGGGAAGGAATGGCGGGAAGGATGGCTGGAAGAAGTGGCTGGAAGGGTGGCGGCAAGGGCGGGAGGAAAACACGGCGGTGTGAACGGGAGAGGAAGAAGATATGGAGGGAAAGCGGTGGCAGGAAAATAATGGGGGAGAAGTGCTAGGAGATATCACTCGTAATAAACCTAAATCCATGCACTGGTCGGATAGCGCGGCCAGCTGGCCAACTGGTCTGTAGCTAGCCAATTGGTCAGCTATCGACCAACTAGTTCTAACGTGACAGTGGCGCAGCAGCCGACTGGCCGAGAATCGGCCTGCTACTGACCGATCGGTCATTAGCTAACCGACCAGATCACACTTTTGCACTTTCTTTAAAATCGCGCGCTATTCCTAGAATTAAAGAAAAAATTCGTATTATTTTAAAAAAATCGCATCAAGTTGCTATACCAGACTAACAAAAATCTGATAAAAGTTACTATACCATATACTACCTTCGTTCCCCTCAAAAAAAAAATTATATATATACTACCTTCGTATTTAAATATGTGTCTAAGTTGTGCCTACATGTTTTAGTTATATATGTACATCTGTATATATAAAAAATTGAGACGCTTATTTTTAAACAGATGGAGTATGAAGTTTTAACCCTCTTGGTTACGATTTTGCCTTCTCTCGCCAGCTAGAGCTCTATACAATTTGAATTATAAACAAGTATTCAAAATGAATTCAAACAAACACTTTGAAATAAACAAGTATTCAAATTGAATTCAAACAAACACTTTGAAATAAGAATTCCAACAATAAATAAATTAGGATATTTCAAAATGTTGGAAATTAGAGCTTTATTTATTGATAAATAACACATTAGATTGTCTTTACAATATTCTTTATATTACAACAGTAAAGAATCAAAGAAAATTTCTCAATTTCGGTTTCTTGATCTTGAAAACCTGCAAACACACAAGACAGAGACAAAACAAGTGAAATTGTTAGTGGCAATCAAAGCTAATCCCAACAGGGATAAACATCCCATTGTCAGACCTATCCAGGGTTGCTTAGGTTCACAGCAACCCTAACATCCAAGCAGCTCACACCAAAAGCAACACAACAATCATAGGGCACATGTCACTTGGACATGCAGCAGAGGCTACTATACATCAAGATGGACAACACTACAAGCCATCCATCGATAGCAGCAGCCAACAACAACCACATCAACCACACACAACTAACTAGTGCATCATTAAACTAAACCAATTCATCTAGTTCATCATCAGACCCACCAGACAAGTGAAAATAGCCAAAATGGTCTCATAGAGCTAGAACAAGCAAGATGAGGAGCCAGGAGGTGGAGGAGTAGATCAAGAAGGAGGAGCATCAACACATCAACAGCAACGGTGTAACCATCTAGGAGCTGGAGCAAGGTATACAACGTCCCAGGATTTAAACCAAGCAGTTTGACTTGTTGATAACCGCCAATTGCAGGGGATCACCGTAGTATAATTTAATGTGGAAGTGGGGTATTGATCCACCCGAGCAAGAAGGAAAAGATAAAGAAGTGAGCCTAGCTCACTTGGTTAGGGAAGTGGATGTACAACCCAACCACCTAGGTTCAAGTCCTTAGGGACGCGAATTTGGGTTCTTATTATTTAAAAAAAATCACTATGGGGGCTTCCCCTACTGTATTGCTTTCAAAAAATAAAGGAAAAGCTAATATTCCCTATAACTAAATTGTCACGAGTTTTAGTTGATTATGCATTGAACAATTTAATTGAGTGGTGGAGGTTGATTTGATACAAGAAAATAAAGTGCAGCAAAAAATAACAATGTAAAGTGTCCCAATCATCTTCGCACAAGAGGACAAGACAAAGATTTTCTCTTATAGGAACAATGGACATGGGTTCACTCAATCCTCCCTCTCAATATATAGTGGTGATCATGTTTTAATGCAACGTAGTCATGTTTTAATGGTAATACACTTATGATGGTTACATCTCGAATAACACATAGGTGAAAGAAATAATCCTTTGTGTTGTTGTTGTCACCCATCATTGGTTATTGTCACACCACACATCATACTTCTCCTTTTTTTACCCCCAGATAAAGGATGTGGTGATGCATTGTTTGTGTCACTCAATTTATATGCCATCTGTCACTTGGCCATCCAATACCTACATACATCATACTACTATATCGTAAACACTTTTAGACATGGATGCAATGATTTATGTGTTGTGTGAAACAAATCACATCTCTCCCATCTACCTAGTGACAAGGTATTAACTTGTCAATGCCAACAGATTGTAGACTTGGGTTTCGTAAGAAGTAGAGGGCAGGTAGATCTCGAAGGTTTCTGCCGACAAAGGTGTTTCGACTAAAGCTATGGTGGTTTCTGTTGACAATGAATCGATCCTTTTCTCTTCCCTCGGCTCTCCTTTATATAGGAGGTAGAGCCGAGGGATTTTGTGCCGTACAAGTTACAAACTGCGAGGAGGTTTATCGGGCCTTTCCTGTATTGCTACATGATTCCTAATACAACTCTATGTTCCTTATTCGAGACTCTCTGGGCTTCTGGGCCTCTAAAGCTTCGGGTCGTGGGCCTTCAGATAACCTCGCGTACTTTATTCGGCAGGTCCATTCGGCATGTCTATGTCAGTAACCCCCGAGATTTTGCTTGAATCGTAGAATCAAGTAAAATCTCCATCGTAGAATTGAGCCACATATTTATACATCATAGAGTCGAATGTTTTGTTTAACATCTATTTTGTACAGGGATACTGGTAAATGGGGTTGGTTCATCTGACGGATCAGGTACCGGATAACTGCTCTTGTGGCAAACCCGCATAAACCTACTTCAAGCTCAAGTCCCTGGACTTGAACTCGGGATACTGGCGTAATTCGACACGCGCTGCTTAAGGACTTATCGTGAACCGAATCTCAGCTATGTTTTATCGAGTACCTAACGCGTCTGCTAGGATTTTTCTTCCGCATCTGTTGATACAGATAGAGTGGGAGAGCGCATTCGGGTACGATACCACGCCACAGAGGACAGATCCTGGGATTTATCTTCGTAAGCTCTTTCGAGTTACGACATTCAGAGTTTTTACCGCGGCGGACGCGCTCTGAGAATATATTGTCGAGTGCCTTTGTCGGCTCTTGGAATTGTGAATTTATTCGAGTTGTCTAATGATAATATCTTGATCTCCTGATGGGAGTACATGAAGAGTTATGTATAACTCGAAGATGTACGATGAAAAACTCTCTGTCTACAATTTTATATTGTCTTATCATTCTTTTCTTTCTTCTTCCTCATATTTCATCTGGTGCGCGACCAGCGCTCCCGATGGGAGTAGCCCCCGAGGCTACAGCCGAGTGTTTGCACTTGAGTGTAGGCTCAACTTTTGTTACTTTGATCCACTCTGTATTTTTTTTTGCCTCATCATCTTATCAGAAGTATAGACAATACTTTTGATAAGAGTAGCCCCCGAGCATATGAACAGATGCTTGCATCTGAACATAGGCTCTCGAAGTTTTGTTTTTAACCATGCACTTCTTTAGAACTCGAAGTTTTATTGTCGCTATATTTTGTTCCGACACTCGAAGTTTTCTTTTGAACAGATGCTTGCAGCTTTTCTCCTCCACCACCACCACCACGCTGTCGTGCTGCTGGGATTCCGAGGGTATCTACCACACCTCCGCTGCCTGCTGGAACGGGAAGAGGACGGACTTCATCGACACCGTACGCATGACCGAGTACGGAAGTGCTGCCGGATTGCAGCACAGGACGATCGACTACATCAACAACGAGATCTAATCTCATAAGCTTTGGAATCTTCGAGGGTTAGTCTCAACTTATCTCGTTGCTTCGATCTTGGTAGATTAGATCTTGCTTCTTCCTAGATTGGATCTTGGTTTTTGTTCATGTTCACGGTAGATTTTTTTTTTTGTTTTCCATGCAACAAACCCATCAGAGGTGGCTCCTCGACAATGGCCACCATGATGAGCTTAGGGTTAGCGGAATCATATAGTTTAGCACAAGACATCAGATACCAAACAAGCGAGGAGCAAATTTTACCTAGCTTCGGGGCTCTCGATGAGGTAATACCCTCACGTCCTGCATGTCTGATCTTGATTATAGGTGAAGTCGATTACAATGGGGCAGTCGAAGGACTGCGTGGTGATGATCTCGCCGAGAGGCAAGGTTTCTAGGGTTTTGGTGTGTGCGTGGTTGTATGAGATGATGAGATAAGATCCGACAGGCCCTCTCCTGACGTTTATATAGGAGGCCAGGTCCCGATAGTCCTGCACAGATTCGACTACAATACAAAGAGATTCGATCTATCTTTTCCTTATTCGACGTCGTCCATGCCTTGTTCTTCAAAAAACCGTCTCCTTCCATCTTTCCACCGTGCAACCGACGTATTGGTCCATCTTAGGCTGCGATGCTTCAGATGGGCCCTTGTTGGGCCAGAGGAGGTAGGGCAATGTCGAGTACCCGAGTGGTAATGCCCACGTAAGTTGCTTTAGTTCCTTTATTTGTGACTTGGATCTTTGTATTGTATATTTGTATTCTTGACTCGTTGGAGTCCTTGTTGTAATATATGTTCTTTTGTGGGTTCCATCGTGAACTTGTTGTATTGTAACTACTTGTAGTAATTCCTCTTGCATCACGTGTGTGCTCTGTCGTGCACGTCATGTCGGAGGGCGTCCCGAAATCGATATCGTGCGGATTACGGCGGGATCACTAGAATCCTCATGGTACCGGTTTTGGAGCGTGACAACAACTATTCACTCATAAGAACAATATTGAGGATATAAAACATTGTAGAATTAGATCCATACCAAATATTCTTACAAAGTCGCCAATCGTGAGGAGATCCTAATTACAAGCTATTGCCATGACGATGAGATGGTGTGGAGATGGAGATGGTAAACTATGGTGGTGGTGGAGCGGCGGATCTTCCTCTGTGCGGCGGCTGGAGTCTCGAAATATATATGCATCTTCGCGAAGGTTGCTCTGTTTGATAAGGCGAAGTTGGTGCCATGTGGTACGGGCGCATGACACGAATGAGCCTCGCCCGTACCAGTGCCCGTTAACACTTATGGATACGTCTCTTAGATCCCAGTTGACTTGTGAGTATTGGTGACTCATGATTCTTTCCTTTTCTCCAGATTTCGCCATAAAATGTGATTTCATGTATCATACCATTTAAAACAAGGATTTGCACATGTTTGCAATAAAGTCATTAGTAGCAAGGCTAGAGAGATATTTCATCAATTGCTTGACTTAATATATGATTTAAATGCGGATAAAGATAGTTGTTTTCACAACCATCATTTGTACTACAAATGATACCATTATTATTTATATCTGATTCATCCTAAGCTACGGCAGTAAGTGCCTGCTATGGTTCAAGTACATTTCATTTTTTGTATTGCTCTAGGCCTCTGCATGCATACTATAGTTTTTGTGGAACACTTAATGCACACATCACAAGGGACTAACTGACTGATTCAAAGGATTTTCAGAAGGGCTTTCTGATGATTATATTACTCAATATTGTTTTTCATCGTCGGTTTTTTATTAGTTTTTTGAAGAAAAGGAGGAGTAGCCTGGACTAGCAATTTCATGAGGAAATTGAGGTTTATTCCGTTTGACTGCGTCTCGTATGAAACTTTTGTTTGGATTCATTTGCGTTAGATCTCATATGAAAATTTCCATCGGCTCCAACATTCGTTCGGTACACTGATTTAGTACAGTACAACTTTGCTTTTGATGTTACCCTCGCGATCTTGCTGCGTCCCATAATAAGAGATAAGAGGGAGCAGTATTTGAGGTGACATGACACTTGTTTTAGTATGTCGCTACATTTTGAGATTCCTGTGAATCCGAGGCGATAAACGAGGAATGGATGAACTAACCTTTCCAACCGACGTGAGCCATTGCTGGCCAGAGCTCGGTACAGCAAAGCGCCCCCACAGTGCGTTGAAGAGGACGTCTCACATGTTTTGTGCAAGCTCACATGCGACATCAATCTTGTCTTGTTAAATTTTTGTCAAACTCCAGTACAGGGCGACAGAGAGAACATGCTCAAACACTAGCGAATGAATGGAGTAATTAATTGATCAACCACAAGTTCAGAAGCTCACTTTCAGTTTCAGTTCCTCACCTACACCGGCGGGTTGCGACCAAAACAGCATGCTCAACACGCCAAAGGATCCTGTTGACTCGTTCTCCAGAAGGTAGGGACTCGGAGTAGCCGATCTACACAGCGCCAACTGAACCTCGGGCCCCACCTTTCTGTCCCCACCTGTAAGCCACAGGGTACGTCCGTTGGGTGTGGAAAACGAGCATTCCGTGCGGGCGCGGTGCGCTCACCATTCGGGTGACGGTACCACCCGCCCGCTCACCCGGCTAGCCCCTTATATAGCCAGGACGGCCCCTCTCCCAGAGATTAGCGTCACCTCCCCCCCGGACTTCCCTAAACCCCACACAGCGGAGAGGACGCCTGAAGAAACCCTCGCCCGCGATGTCTGGCGATCGCCGCGGCGGCGGCCCCCCCGGCAACGGCGACAGCTCCGGTGAGCTCCCCCGTCCCCTCCCCCATACCTTACCGCGGTTCGTAGACGGGCGCATTTCTGCAATGGCTGCTCCCCGGAGGGGTCGGTCGGTCGAGGGTTTACCCGTATCGTCGGGTTTCGGTCCGTGGTCCTGCCACGGGATCTGCTCGGCGCGGGGCGATTCGGCGGGTGGGGCGAATCGATTGTTCCGTCCGGTGATCTGTATCTCGCTCGGCCAGGTCGAGGAGGAGGGGGTTAATGCCGCGACGCGTGGTTTGGGGATCTAGGTTGCTTCGTCAGTTCCTTCCATCTGCCTGGAGTGTTCCTTTCCTTACAAACGGTTTTTAGGTTTTGGTGGGGTTCAATTAGCTCCGTCGGCTTCACACGAACCGGATCTTTCCGAGTATGCAAAAATTACAATTATAGGGGACGGATATTTACTGGGGTTTAGAGGTGTTTTTTTATATTATAATTCGGTCTGTGGTGATCTATGTTAGTTACAGGGTTCATCCACACATTCTGTGTTTCTGCTGAAAACTGACCCCATTTTTTTTTTGTGTGTGTTAATAATAATGCACTGCATGTTTTTATCTGCCTTTCATATCTTCTCAACTTGCCTGGAGCGCACTGACATGGTTCACCATAAGGCCATCCGTTACTTTTAGTTGTTCTTCTTTCGTCTAATTTTATCTACTTTTAGTTGTTTGTTGGTCTTTCGTCTAATTTTAATTCAAATGCCCTGGAATTGTTTGGTTTAATGTTGACATTGCAGTATTGGGAGGACCGGAAATTATCACATCTGCTTTAAGGGACGGACCTGTTTTCCATCTCTTTTGGTTGAACGTCATTCTACTTTTTTTTTGTTCCCAACATTGTCTTCCATTTGAAGAGGGCCTAACGCTGTGGTTCAATATTTTGACTGGTTGTTGACAACTCTGGTGTATTAAGGATGCGGCAACTGATGTTATAGTAACCCCCTTGGGACCATTTCGTTTCTATTGCTCAAATGCCTTTCAAATGCATGTCGTATAGATACTTGGCTCTTCTTGAGTTTTACATACAAGATTTGTGGAGCCCGTACATGTTCTAAATCACTAACCCATAAGTTAGTTCTTGTTTTTTACCTGTTCTGGGCAAACAACCGGTCTGCTTAGTGCAGATGGGAAAGATATGCTATAATGCACTGCGGTGCTTCTCAATGCACTCACTTGTGTACATACACGTACAAGAGCACATCGTGCTTAGCAACAACTCAGCAACTAACCTTGTAGTATATAGCCAATCTCAACATGAAGTGAGGTAAGGTGGCATAGCACCAGGGTGTTATGCACAGAGTTATATGGGTTCCAACACATGTTGTTGCATCACCAGCAGCGAGGCTAAGACTGGACAATTTTTTTAAGGTAGCCGATGGGGGACCGTTGATGGCAATGCCTGCAGTTGTCAATAACATGGCTCCCTGCGTCGGCCACTGCCCTGTTGCATGTGCCAACATGTGCACTTGAATCCTGTATCATGATCATGTCTTACCAGTTACCGCTTGGTGTATATTTGCTTCATAACCTATGCATACCAAAACTGATCAAACAATTTGTCTAACTTGCCAAGTTGTGATAATTGTGTCTAAGGGAATCGCTCTCTTTGATCGTGGGATCCAGCCAAGAAAAAGCTTCACCGGCCTAACCCATGGTTGGAGACTGGACACTAGCTTAATTTTGTAAACTCGCCAAACTTAACTTTGGCTTCCAGCCAAATACAACCTTAGTAATGTGCTACACTGCTACTGTACATGTGTAACTCAACATTTGTATCCATGTATTAGCTTTTGGTGGACACATTTGCTACTGCTAAATTTTTTTATAAGCTATAGAATTACTACTCTAATGAATGTTTCCAACATTTTATGTCTGCAAGTCCACAACTTAATTCCAGTACCTTCTTCCCATCTTAAGTCTCTGATTAACAGTTCATTACCCTTATTCTGTTCTGCAGATTTTTTTTTAATTTTTTTTTGTCATGGTACCTGTAAATATGTTTATATTGCTCTATCTAATCATACACAATCCTGTCCTGTATCCAGGGGGAGGTTGGGAGACTATTGGGAAGAAGAAGAAACCAGGGCAAGCAGCTGGGAGGGGACAATGGGCACCATGGAATTCATCCTCAAATGCTCCACCTACTACAGCACGACAACCTTGGAATGGCAATGGATCTTCGCGTCCTTCAGGAAATAATTGGGCTCAACCTTCTGATCGTAGACCTTTGCAAGCACCAAACCCAGTTGTGACTCCACCTCTGACTAATGGTTGGCAGTGGGCATCCAGGGCCCGCCCATCTGGTTCTGAAAGCAGCAAGGATGATGTTGCTTCATCTGGTTTTGACCCTGAGAAGGATGATCCTGAAGTTGAGGATTCATCAGATGATGACGGCGATGATGATGATGATGATATGAGTGATGACTATGATTCTGATGCCAGTGAGAAGAGTTTTGAGACTCGAAAAATGAACAAGTGGTTCAAAGGTTTTTTTGAAGTCATCGATTCCTTAACTTTGGACCAGGTACATGAGCATACTAGGCAGTGGCATTGTCCGGCGTGCAAAAATGGACCTGGGGCAATTGACTGGTTCAAAGGGCTGCCATCTTTGGTGACACATGCTAGAACAAAGGGTTCTAAGAGGGTTAAGCTCCACAGGGAATTGGCTGCATTGCTGGAAGAGGACATGCTTCGCAGGGGATCTTCAGTGGTACCATCTGGCGAACAATTTGGGAAATGGAAAGGATTGCGAGAAAGCACTGACCGTGAGATAGTATGGCCACCAATGGTGATTGTAATGAACACCTTACTGGAAAAAGATGACGATGATAAGGTGATTTTCTTTTCTATCTTTAGCTCTGCCAAGAGCAACACATGGTATGCGTTCTATTTAGCACATGTATCTTCAAATACGTTGTACACTGGCAGTTGATGTTGCTTTACATATTGCTATGGTGGTAGGTCGTAATGTTTCCTCCCTTCTAGATGATGCTTAATGTGAGGTGTACTTGGTACACCTCGATTTCTGTTTACCCTGAATTATAATCACAACTTCATTCCTGTGTGCTGCTTCTTTTCTAATGTATAAACTCATGTAATATTAGCAAAAGTAAAGAACGTGACTTTTATATTCTTGTGCTTTTCTGATCTATCTTTCTGGCATTTGATTCATACCTGTCTGGGAAGGTTTAAAATACTTGGTATTCGGAGGACAACCTGATATAACTATTCTTTATTATTATTTGCTGGCACTCGTGCGATAATGTAATATAAATAAATAGAATATTTTACTACGGTGTTGACTAGGTATAGTTCGTGAATCAGTTGAAAGTTTGTAAATAATTACTACTTTGGTATAGTTACTAAATACATTGGTCAATCAGTTGAAAGTTTGTAAATGTGTACTACGTTGCATTTGTATAAAAATGTATATGTAGGACAGCTGTTCATGATATCTACAATGATGTTTTATTGCATTCTGACTCGCTATTCATTGATGCTATCTAGTGGTTAGGCATGGGCAACCAAGAGCTTCTTGAATATTTCAGTGATTATGCTGCAAACAAAGCACGCCATGCTTACGGTCCAGGCGGGCACCGTGGCATGAGTGTGCTAATATTTGAAAGCTCTGCCGTGGGCTATATGGAGGCTGAACGTCTGCATAAGCACTTTGTTGACCAAAGAACAGACAGGGACACCTGGCAAAATCGCAGGGTTCCTTTCTTACCTGGTGGGAAGAGGCAGTTATATGGTTTCTTAGCCAGAAAGGAAGACATGGAGACGTTTAATAGACACTGCCAAGGTATATTTGTTTAACTTCTGGTCATACATTTAATGCTTTGGCCTCTGTTCATATGGTAATACCTGGTGTAATGAACTTTTCTTGCCTAAATTCTTTGCCAAAAATGATGATTTGTACGAATGCAACATGATATACTTGTGAAGCTTCATATCTTGGTTCTTCCCCTGCATTGATATGTTGATATACAGACCTCATGAGAACGAAGTGTATTTGGATTACAGCACCACAGCCTGTTCAGTTTTCTGATGTTCTTTTGATTATAATTTCCTTTCTTTGCGACCGCTTATTTGTGTAGGAACATTTTGGTGATTTGGACTTTTGCCTATTTGACACAGAATAGGTGATACTGGTCCTACTTGTCAGTGACGTGGTTTTAGTTCATACCCCCATGTGCTATTGCTTATTATTATTGGCATATAATTATGGTTCTACGTCTTGTGATTGTTCTGAGAGCATGATTTTTTTCTTCATTATAGTACTACCTTAGTCCATAAAAGGATATCTCAACTTTGTCAAAATATGCATGTATCTATACATGTTTTAGTGTGTAGGTACATGCAAATTTTGACAAAGTTGAGACATATTTTTAGTTCTTATGGAGGGAGGGAGTAAAATAAGAAGCCAATGCTTCTGTTTATACTTGACTGAGTGCCACTGGGTCCATACATTGAGTTCTTGGACAATATGGAGAAAACGAGAGATAGATCTCTGCCCCTCTTTGTTTATCACTCAGATGACTGCCTATGCCTTGCGTTTCAGTTTTTTCATTTACCATGGCATCCTTCAATTGTTTATTTCTGACTTTCAACATAGGCATAGATTCTGCATCCTTGCGGCAAACCATATTTTATTTCTAACATTTTTCACAAAGCTCGGAGATTGCAAAACTCTTCTATGCATTGCAACATTATAGGCGGTCCTTGTTTTTTTTTTTGTATATCAGTGACTAGTGAGCATGTATGTGTGCACTTACTAATGATAGCACTTGTAATAATGAGCGTATTATTTGCTAGTTTGTTCCAAAATGGATGTTCTTTGTGGGTCTCCTCTTTGTGCTTTGTTGTCTTATATCCTGATAAATTCAATAAGGCCGATAGTTATGGTGGCTGGTTGTTTGGTTAAAAAAATGTATGAATTTTGTGCCAAGGTAGGAAAATGCTCAATTGCACAGGACCTTAAGTACTTCATGATTTTCTTAGCAGATACATTGCCTACTGTACTAAGTTTTGACGAAAATGCTTTATTATAATATTCAGGGAAAAGCCGCCTGAAATATGAGATGAGATCTCATAATGAGATGGTAGTCGCTCAGATGAAACAAATGAGCGAGGACAACCAACAGCTCAACTATCTGAAGAACAAGGTGGTCAAGACAGAGAAGCGCTCGAAAGTTGTAGAAGAAACCCTTGAAGCTGTTACTCAGAAACTTCGTGAGACGATGGAAGAAAATATCTTTGTAAGGCGTAAAGCTAAAGAGAAGCACTCTGAGTACGAGGAAGAGGTAATGATTGCTTAAAGGTTACACTAGTGTCTGTGAACAGACATATGAACAATGAAATGGATATTTTATTTCCAAACACAATGCATGCCAATGATCTAACAAGATTTGCATGCTCAACATGCAATAGAATTTTTCTGAAGTTTCGATTTTCTCTGAACATAGAACCTTTTCCATTTTTCTTGTTTTGAGTTCATCTCCTTTGTTCACCTTGTGTTTCTATACTCTCCAGATGAAATCCCAAGAGACATTCTTCCACGACCAGATAGAAAACATTCACCAGGCCACAGAAGATAAGGTGAGTGAGTTTGAGAGGTTGCTGCAGGAGGAGCGTGCGAAGGCTAGACAGTGTGATGTTGATTCTGGGACTTCCGAAAATCGCAGGCTAAGGTGAGTACTTTGGATGATTTTCTCTATGGAACTAATGTTGCAATGTCTGTTTTGGGTATGGAAGATCTCCAGAATGACAGTTTACTTGTCAATTCATTCTTTTTTGGACCATGTCTTGTCTTCTCCTACCTAACCTCGTTATAGTGAAAACACTGTCTAATTAAACCCGTGTTATGCTGTGCAGGAAGGAACAGGTACAGCGTTTCATAGACTGCCAGGTTAAGGACGTGCAGGAGTTCGAATCTGAAACAGATCAACTGATAAAAGCCCACGAGGAGAAGAAGGTGCAGTTGAAGAAAGAGTACATGGCAAAGGAGTTGGAGCTCGAGAAGGAGTTTGATGCAGCTCTCACAAGCCTGATGGAGAAACACAAGCCAGACACCTTCCAGGCCTCCAGCTCCTGAAGGTCGCTGAACATTTGCAGCTCAGAGCAATACCTGAGATTTGCCTTGGTTGCAACGACATTTAGATGTCCAAGAAAACCATGTCCGGTGCATGATTAGGACCTGAACCTGACCGAACATGCATGGGTGTTGTATGGTCATGCTGAAGAAACCTGAACCTCTAGGAGTATTAAGTATCAGTACCATGTGCGTGCTACCCATCTAATGATCGCCTGCTTAGCCTTGGCTCGGGGTATAGCAAGCATCGAATGGTAGTCCGTTCTAGAACATGTCCTAATCACCATGTCATCATGCTCGGCTCTAGAATTGCAATAGAACTTATCTGAATTGTGAAGTCAACTTTTTGAAATTTCAAGTGTTGTGGCAATTCCGTCTAGGCCGGTGGCATTGTCAGAGGGAGCTTGTCTCCATAGATACAGTCCTGAAACTGAAAAGAAAGAATAAACAATTACGTCGGAGATGAAGTAAGGCCATCTCCAACAGGCCTACCCATCCGGAACCAGACGGATGGCCGGGCCCAAAGCTGAGCTAGGTTTGCTTGGCTATGGACGCCGACCTCTTGTCCTCTCTTTCCCCGGTTCGCGTCTCTTGGTTGGTTTTCTTAATACTACTACTACTTAGGCTAGCTACCCAGGTTCGCGTCTCTTGGTTGGTTTTCTTAATACTACTACTACTTAGGCTAGCTACCCAGGACTCGCTGGCGCGGCCGTGGATTTTACTCGACGCCGGCAGTCTCCCTATGCACGAGGATTCGACTCCAGCTTCTAGCAGTTGGATGGGCCACGGCTTTGCCGGCGCGGCCGTGGATTTCACTCGACGCCGGCAGCCTCCATATGCGCGAGGATTCGACTCCAGCTTCTAGCAGCTAGATGGGCCATGGCCCCTGGCGGCCTTCCTCTGGCGTTCCTCCGCGGCCGCCCTTCTCCTGTCCGTCCTCACATCGAGGGCGAGGGCGCGCTCGGTCTCCTCCAGCGTGATGGTGCGCTTGCTGCTCATCTCGCGCTTGCGCGCGGCGGCACGTTCCATAGCTTGCAGTGCCTCGAGGCGGGCAAGGCCGGCATCCCGGGCCTCCTTGTTCCCCTTCTGGCGACGCTGACGCTGCTGCCGGCCTATCTCCGCCTCGTGGCGGAGCTCCTCCTCACCCGCCTCGTGGGCACGTCGCTCGGGCGAGGGCATTTCGAGGAGGCGGCGGGTAGCCACCTGGGCGATGAGCTCATTTTTCCGCCCGATAAGGTCGCCTAAACGACGGCGACCGGCCCGTGCAGAGGCCTCGTGCTCCGTGCTCTCGCGCGTCATCTCATCGAGACGCTTCTTGATGGCGGTGTTGAGCTTCGTCATCTCGCGGTGGTGGACGACGTCCGCCGCCTCCTCGGCGGCATGGTGGAACGCGAGCCGCGCCGTGTTCCTCCTAGGGTCGGGCGCTGGCGCCTCCTCCGCGGCCTCGTACCAGCCACCCCCGTTCGCCTCCATCTTCTCCGCGTCCTCTGCCCCCTTCTCCGCCCCCTCAGCCGCAACGCGGATCGCCATCGGCGACCCATCGCGCGTACAGCCGCTCCTCCTCCAGCGTCCGCGGGAACCTAGCGCGAGCGGCGAGGGAGAGCTTCGCCCACATGGTCTGCAGGCTGCGCGGCATGGTGATGGAGGAGGAGAGGGCGCCGGAGAAGGTAGAGGGAGAGTGGGGCGGCAGAGGCTGCTCTGAGATCTACGAGGCCACGCGTTGCGGCTTTTATGGCCAACGGCCTTGGCGAGAAAATTGGGCGCGAGTGCGCGCCCTAGTGCCCTTTCGCGCGCACGGGAACCTCGGTGCTCGTGGAAACTTTTCTGTGCGTTCTTCCGCCCGCCATTGCTGTTCTGTTGAGACCTGCCATGGCGCAGGGCCGCCCAAAAAAATGAATTACATGGCCCATTTTTTTGGGTTGCTGCATTAGGCGAAACGTGCTATCCAAACGGCCGACGGATGCGGCTCGCTATCCGCCCAGCCCAAACGATCACAAAGGGATGCGCGGGCACGGCAATTTAAGTCTCCCTGTGTTGGAGATGTCCTAAGACGCCTAGCTAATTATGTGGTTGAAGAAAGCATACCCACAGTAGCAGCACCTCCATCTGTATGGGCAGCTAGGCCAACTACTTGCCAGGAGAAATTGGAGAAGAGTTGGCATAGATCATCTATAGATCCTTAAGAAAGCAAGCCGGGAGCAATGCAGAAACGCAAAAACTAGTTACAAGTAGTTTTTCTATCAGTTAAATTGTATTAGTCTCTATTCTTTGATCTGGGAGTCTCTTCTCCCACAACATACCTATGGTACGACCCCTCTTGAACCTCAACAACCTACCCTATTAAACGTGAACTCGAGCTCCTAGACGAGCTTCTCAAGGTAGTCGAGCTCCTGTATCCGAAGTCTTGTTGGCCACATTGAGGAACTGGTCAGCGAGGGCAACAAACTGGTTGGCGATGGTGGGAATCGAGCTACTCGAGGCGGGAATCAAGCGAGAGTTTCGCAAAACCTATTTGATTAGGGTGAGGTAGCACCTGGACGGGCGATATAAGTTGAAAATTTGCGGCCACGACCAAGGTCCAGGGCAGCTGCCACAATGTCTGCTCGCTGCGAGCTTCGGTTTCCACCCCCATCCCTGCCTACAGGCCTCGAGAGGCACCAAACGGAGAGAAAAAATCAGCCCCGTGGCCTTAGGAAGCGAGGCCGGCCACCGCGGCCGGAGCCGGCGACAACAGTGCCGTGAGTTGGCTGGAGGGCTTCGAGCGGTAGCGAGCTGCCTATTGTCGCCTGGTGGGGAACACGATACAAGGTGTTTTTTATCGGTTTTGCTATGTCTCAGCCACTTGAGATTTTCTTAAGTCTAAGTCATTTACAAAAAGTGATTGAGTTGCACTTTTCTGTTAAAAAAAGTGCAATTGCACTTTTCTACCACAAATGTGCAACTGGACTGAGTTGCACTTTTCTTTGAACTGCAGTTGCACTTTTCTGAGGTGACTGAGACTTAAGAAAATCTCAGTCAACTGAGACATAGACACACCCTTTTTTATTACGGGTGGAATGTTAAGTAGGCATGTTTTTAGGGGTTTCTTTCACTTTCTTTGTTGAGATAGAGAATTCTTTTAAACATGGAGTGGCATCTTGTTTGTAATTTGTTGGAAATGTGACATCACGCATTTCTAGGTTTCACTTCCTAAAGACGAAGAAGGTGAGTCCGACATTTTTTTTTGAACAGAGCGAGGGGTCTAGAAGACCCCATGATACGGGGTGGCCTATGGACACCACCTCCTCAAGACCGACAAGCCCTCCTCGTGGTGCAATGACTCGAGCTCGAGCCCAAGCACTACGCCAAGAGGTGAATTCGCTCCTCTCTACCTATGCCTTTGACACCCCCTTGGATGGCTTGCTACTTCATGCAAATACCCTATGTTCAATCAGGTACATCGACCAAGACACAAGCCATGGAGACCAAGCCAATGGAGAGAGAGCTGGAAATGATGAAGATGGAGCTACAGCGCCCAGGCCGGAACTTCCGCCCTCCAGGACCGGAACTTCCGGCCAGATGCCTCCCAGATGCCCCCAGATGCCGTCCAGCGCCCAGAGAAATGGAGCCAGCCGGAACTTCCGTCCCGAGGGACCGGAACTTCCGCCCACCCGGAACTTCCGCCCAAGTTCCGCCCAAGTTCCGAAATTACGCCAAAACGCCCCTGGATGTTACTGCCAGGAAATTGGCCATTTTCGGAACTAGGCTGGAACTTGGCCGGAACTTCCGGCCCCCAGGACCGGAACTTCCGCCCCTGACCGGAACTTCCGCCCAAGTCGGCCGGAACTTCCGCCCCATCGAACTTCAGCACATCAGTACTTTTCAGCGTGTAACTTACCCCTTCGCCCCCTACTATAAATAGCCTAGTTGGCTCAGATGTGAGATTAAACTTGATGTGAAATTAAAACCTGAGCATAGCTCACCCTTGTGGGAACCCTACCTAGATCTTGGATCTTGTACCCACCCGGGCTCCTTATCGACTCGTGAAGATCTCTTTGGTGACTTCTACCGTTTGTTTGATCTTTTGCTTGCACTTCTATCTATTTGGTCTTTTGCTTGCACTTCTATCAAACCTTCCGGTCTTTTCACCCTTCTAGATCTCCCGAGCTTCGATTTGTCGATCTCTTTGCGGGACTTCTACCGGAAGGTCTTTTCTCGCAATCTCTATCGAGTTGGTGTTTCGAGCCAACGAGGGAAAACTCGAATTGTGTGCGTGTGTGTGTTGTATCCCCACGATTCCCCCACGTGTTCATCGCGTTCATCCACCCCACCCCCCACGAATCCCTTCAAATCCGTGAAGATCGGGCACATCCTTGGGCTTAGCCCTTATCATATGGTATCAAGAGCTCCTTGGTTGCCACGGATTTGACCCCCACACCCACCAATTCCACCAATTTCGCCCAAAAAATTTTCCAAATTTTTTTCCCAAAAAATAGCCCCAAATTGGCCTTGGTTGGATCTCGCGATTTGTTGAGTTTTTGGTGGTTTTGGTCCAATAGAAACTTGTCTTTGGTGTTGATCTGCAATTCCCCCACCTTCCCACAGCTTCTAGTGCCAAATTTTCCTCGAATTCGAAGGATTTCGGCCCGGATTTCCGCCCAAATCGAAGAACAGCCCGCAGATCTGATTGCGACCGGAAGTTCCGCCCGGCCGAACCGGAAGTTCCGCCCGGGACCGGAAGTTCCGCCCCTCAGGACCGGAAGTTTCGGCCAGCCGAAATTTTGACAGCTTCCTTCGTTTTTCGTTTTGGCACTAACCCCTTGTGTTTGGACTTCGGTTTGTGTGCCATTTCAGCTACCACAAAGCTTCCGCAACATCAACAACGACGACGGCACCCCGAGGATCCAAGCGGTTCATTTGACACCTTCCACCATAGCAAGTTCAAGATCGTCGGCCACCGTCATCAAGTGGTATAACTTGCCCCCTAACTTGTAGCCCTAGCTTCCTTTGCGTACCTTTCCTATCGAGAGTGGCTTTCTAGTGTTGCGAAGCATTGCGCAAGCGTCCCGACCGTGAGGGTGTGCGTGTGTTGAGCAAAGCTACGAAGCAAGCTCGTTGTGAAAAGATAGGCAAAAGAAGTGTGACATACTTACATAGATAGTAGTAGCCTTCCATAGTGAGAAAAAGAAAGCTTCTAAGCATACAAAAAAAAGAGAAAAAGAAAAAGAGTGTGAGTGACACATGTACACAAAAGAGTCCAAAGCTTATAAGCAAAAGAGAGAAAAGAGAAGAGAGGCGTCTTGCGCAAATCTTGTTGCTTCTCAATTTTGCAACCAAGCCACGGTCTCTCTTGCGTTAGCGTGACACCGAGCTAGTAGTCTTCGTTAGGACCAATTTTGTTCGTGCTCATTTTCCGTCGCGCTAACCCCATTTTGTCCCACGCGTGTGTTCCACCTTGTGTATGCCTTTTGTGATCACCGCCTTTGACTTGTGACTTTTGGATCTTACCCACTTTTGACAATAGACTTTTCGTTTGGTTCTTCCATTTGGCTTTCCACACCCATACCTAACACCATATAGAGTGTTGTTTTGTGTGTGTGCATACATATCGGTTGTTCCTCGACTTGAAACACCTTTTCGATTTTCGTTTGCAAGTTTTGACACTCTTGGTAGTTTTCCTAACCCCCACAACATAGTTCTTGTTTTAGTTTGTAACCATGTCTAGTGGAGAAGGGAACCAACTACCCATGACGCGGCATCAACATTGGATCGCTACTCAAGCCGTCAACAATAGCATACATGACCTCACGGCAAGGATGGATGAGACCGTCTTACGCTATGAAGAACGAGCTCAAGTACAAAGAAGGGACCTCAATGTCCAAGTGCAAGACCTCCATGACAATCTTGATGCTCAAGGTCATGAGATGACGGCCACACTTGCTATTCAAGGTCAACAAAACATGGAAAGCATGAGAAGACAAGAAGAAAGGTTGGCATGCCTTGAGCAAGCTATTGCCAACATCGCCAACAATCGAAGCCAACACTCAAGGTCTTCGCGCTCTCATAGCTCAAGGTCAAGAGCTCCTACACCGTCGCATCATGATTCCAATCAAGACCCACACCACCATAATGTGGATGCTCAAGTGCTTCACCAACAAGCTCAAGAAGCGGAGCAAGCACGACTTCGACTTGTCCAAGAACGTCAACGCCTTGAAGAAGAACGCCTTCAACAAGAGAATCTCCATGCTCAATTCCAAGAGGAACAACAACGTCTTCGTCATGATTAAGATCTCCTTCATGCATGTGAGCAAGAACGTCGTCGCCAAGAGCAAGAGGCATGTCATCATCAAGGGCAACCCCCCCCATCTCAAGTGGCCAATGCTTAAAGGCACCACCATAATGCCGAACAAGAAGTGAACCAAGAACGCCGAATCATCAATGTTGATCAACCTCCTCGTGATAGGGCACCACGCCGTCAAGGTCAAGACAACCGTCGACATCATGATGATCTCCCTCATGGTAGAAGACCACCTCATCAAGCACGAGATGTTGAGATAGATGAAGACTCAAGTCATCACCAAGCATCAAGTGAAGAAAGTGTGAGGCCTCATCGACGCCACAACAATGATGATCAAGATGAAGGTCATGGAAGACCACCTCCTCCTCAACAACATAGAAACAACAATGGAGATGCTCAAGGTCCACAACCTCCACCTCAACAACGTCAAGATCATGATGAAGCACGACCACCTACTCGACGCAATGACCGCAATGAGGAAGAAATCTTTGGGAAGCTAAAATTCACCATGCCCAAGTTCCAAGGAGAGGAAGATCCCGACGCATACTTGTCTTGGGTCCTCAAGGTTGACAAGATCTTCCGCATCCACAACTTCTCCGAAGCAAAGAAAGTTGCCATGGCATCACTTGAGTTTGAAGGATATGCAAATGTTTGGTGGGAAGATGTAAACAAGAAGCGTGAGAAGGAAGACTTAGCACCCATTGACACATGGGAAGAGATGCAAGAAGTCATGCACACCCGCTTTGTACCAACTCACCACAAACGTGACCTCTTCAACAAGCTCACTCAACTCAAGCAAAGCTACAAGTCCGTTGAGGAATATTACAAGGAGATGCACATGACAATGATGAGTGCAAATGTGGATGAGCGAGAAGAGCAAACTATGGCAAGATTCTTGAATGGACTAAACATCCCCGTCAAGAGGATAGTGGAATTCTTGCCTTACAAAAACATTGTTGAGTTACTCCACCAAGCAACAAGGGCCGAGCGCCAAGTGCGAGAAGACTTAGCAAGTGCAAAGACAAAGACCTTCTTCGCCGCAAGAAATGCAATGAATGCCTCCTCAAGCATTAAGAACACAAGCGCACTTGCCTCCAAGGATCCTCCAAAGCAAGCAAGAAGTGCCATCAAGACAACAAGCTTCAAGCCGGAGCAATCAACCATGTCCTCCAAAGCTTCAACCGGATCTAGTAACATCACTTGTTTCAAGTGTGGTGCTCAAGGACATAAATCTTTTGAATGCAAGAACACAAGAGTTATGATCACTCGAGATGATGGAGATGTGGAGTACTTGAGTGAAGGTGAATATGAAGCCTTGGTACAAGCCGCAACCACTCATGAAGATGATGACTTGGAAGACCAAGAGCAAGTCCTATGTGTGCATGATGCAAGCCCATCTCTTGTGGTGACCAAAGTGTTGACAACCCATGCACTTCCCAATGAAGACCAAAGGTGCAATATCTTCCAAACAAGAGCCGGAATCAATGGCAAGTCAATAAAGGTTATCATCGATGGAGGGAGTTGCCACAATCTTGCAAGCACCAAACTATGCACCAAGCTCAACCTCCCGCTCCGGAAACACCCCCATCCCTACCATGTGCAATGGCTAAGTGACAATGGAAATGTGAAGATCCAACACACCGTCACGATATCCTTCAAGATTGGCGCCTATGAAGACACCGTTGATTGTGACATCGTGCCTATGACGGTGTGCCATATGTTACTTGGTCGCCCTTGGCAATATGACAAGAAAGCAAACCATGATGGCTACACAAATGCCTATAGCTTCAAGGTCAACGACAAGACCTACATCCTATGCCCAATGACTCCTAGCCAAGTAATTGCGGACAATGCCAAGGCTTTAGCGAGGGCCAAGGAAGCCACTATCACTAGTGAGTTGAGAGGTGAGAGAGTGATCCACCAAAAAGACAGTGAGCGCCACAAACCATATGTGAGTGAGATGAAGAGTGTCCTCCTAGCTACCAAGAGTGAGATGCGAGAAGTGCACCACAACCCATCCACCACCCTACACTACGTGCTCATTTGCAAGGGCCCCTCGTCGGAGACTAACGACTTAACCAACATTCCTTCGTCTTTGTTGTCTCTTTTGAAGGAGTTCCAAGACGTCTTCCCCGACGAGCTACCTCATGGACTACCACCGCTTCGGGGCATCGAGCACCGCATCAACCTCATACCCGGCGCTCCCCTTCCAAACCGCGCCGCATACCGCACCAACCCCGAAGACACCAAGGAGATTCAACGCCAAATACAAGACCTCCTCGCTAAAGGGTACGTTCGAGAAAGCCTTAGCCCTTGTGCCGTTCCCGTGATTCTTGTGCCTAAACCGGATGAGACGCAACGGATGTGTATGGATTGTCGCCCCATCAATGCCATTACCGTCCGTTATCGCCATCCCATACCGCGTTTAGACGACATGCTTGATGAATTGAGTGGTGCCACCATTTTCTCTAAGATTGATTTGCGTAGTGGCTACCACCAAATTCGCATGGCAATTGGTGATGAATGGAAGACGGCATTCAAGACCAAGCTTGGTCTATATGAATGGCTCATCATGCCATTTGGTCTTTCAAATGCTCCTTCGACTTTCATGCGTCTTATGAATCACATTTTGAGACCGCTCATTGGCAAGAGCGTGGTTGTTTACTTTGATGACATTCTCGTCTATAGCAAAACTCTCGAGGACCATGTTCAACATGTGAGAGAAGTCTTATGCATATTACGCCACGATAAGCTCTATGCCAACCTCCCAAAATGTACCTTTGCTCAAAACAAATTGGTTTTTCTTGGTTTTGTGGTTTCCGCCAATGGGATTGAAGTTGATTCTTCCAAGGTTGAGGCCATCCACAATTGGCCCACTCCCACAAATGTTGGTCAAGTTCGGAGTTTTCATGGACTCGCCGGTTTCTACCGCCGCTTTGTGAAAGATTTTAGCACCATCGCTTGCCCTTTAAATGAGCTTACTAAAAAGAATGTTCCGTTTGTTTGGGGCAAAGCACAACAAAACGCTTTTGATGAATTGAAAAAGAGACTCACCGAGGCACCACTACTTGTTCTTCCCGATTTTGCTAAAACATTTGAGATAGAATGTGATGCGAGTGACCTTGGAATTGGTGGTGTCCTCATGCAAAATGGAAAACCCGTGGCATACTATAGCGAGAAGTTGGATGGCGCACGCCTCAACTATCCTATATATGACAAGGAACTTTATGCTTTGGTTCGTGTTCTTGAAGTTTGGCAACATTGCATCCCACATGCGGAGTTTGCCTACAACCGCGCCAAGCACTCTACAACATTGAGAAGCCCATTCATGGTCGTCTATGGGTTTGAACCACCTACGGCGATTGACCTCCTTCCTCTTCCGCTACATGAGCAAGTGAACATGGACATCGACAAGCGAGCACAATACATGAAGAAACTCCATGAAGACACAAGGGCAACGATCGAGCAATAAGTTCTCCGTCAAGCCACTAGACTAAACATGAAGAAAAAGCCACAGATCTTCAATGAAGGAGACCTAGTGTGGATACACCTTCGCAAGGACCGCTTCCCTCAAGAAAGAAACTCCAAGCTCAAGCCCCTTCAAGGTCCTCAAGCGCATCAACGAGAACGCCTACGTCGTCGACATACCAACATCAAAGTACTTGGTGAGCAACACATTCAATGTGTCCGACCTTTCACCATATCATGGAGATGAGGAGAACATAGAGTCGAGGACGACTCTTTCCCAAGGGGGGGGGGGAGATGATACGGACTGGCCTATGGACACCACCTCCTCAAGACCGACAAGCCCTCCTCGTGGTGCAATGACACGAGCTCGAGCCCAAGCACTACGCCAAGAGGTGAATTCTCTCCTCTCTACCTATGCCTTTGACACCCCCTTGGATGGCTTGCTACTTCATGCAAATACCCTATGTTCAATCAGGTACATCGACCAAGACACAAGCCATGGAGACCAAGCCAATGGAGAGAGAGCTGGAAATGATGAAGATGGAGCTACAACGCCCAGGCCGGAACTTCCGCCCTCCAGGACCGGAACTTCCGGCCAGATGCCTCCCACATGCCCCCAGATGCCGTCCAGCGCCCAGGGAAATGGAGCCAGCCGGAACTTCCGCCCACCCGAAACTTCCGCCCAAGTTCCGAAATTACGCCAAAACGCCCCTGGATGTTACTGCAAGGAAATTGGCCATTTTCGGAACTAGGCCGGAACTTCCGGCCCCCAGGACCGGAACTTCCGCCCCTGACCGGAACTTCCGCCCAAGTCGGCCGGAACTTCCGCCCCATCGAACTTCAGCACAGCAGTACTTTTAAGCGTGTAACTTACCCCTTCGCCCCCCTACTATAAATAGCCTAGTTGGCTCAGATCTGAGATTAGACTTGATGTGAAATTAAACCTGAGCATAGCTCACCCTTGTGGGAACCCTACCTAGATCTTGGATCTTGTACCCACCCGGGCTCCTTATCGACTCGTGAAGATCTCTTTGGTGACTTTTACCGTTTGTTTGATCTTTTGCTTGCACTTCTACCTATTTGGTCTTTTGCTTGCACTTCTATCAAACCTTCCGGTCTTTTCACCCTTCTAGATCTCCCGAGCTTTGATTTGTCGATCTCTTTGCGGGACTTCTACCGGAAGGTCTTTTCTCGCAATCTCTATCGATTTGGTGTTTCGAGCCAACGAGGGAAAACTCGAATTGTGTGCGTGTGTGTGTTGTATCCCCACGATTCCCCCACGTGTTCATCGCGTTCATCCACCCCACCCCCACGAATCCCTTCAAATCCGTGAAGATCGGGCACATCCTTGGGCTTAGCCCTTATCACCCCAGAGGAACAACTTTCATATAATACGTGACAAGTACAAATTACAAGGAGGTCCTTTTCGTCACTCACCCTAAAGAACCTAATATTTGAGGATAAGGCCTCCACTTTTACAAAAAACACCCTAGCAGACAAAAATAAAAAGCAATCCAGTCCCTGGGCGTCTCTGCCACATATCGCCGACATCATCGAGGCGTCTCCGCCGAGGATCAAGGGCAGCTTGCTCAAGCACCTCCTTCCGACGAGGAACCGCATCCAGTGGTCGCCTCCAAGACACCGGGGACGAACCACTTAGTGTCTGTTGCCTGCCAAAACCCACCGGCGAGCAGTGGTTAAGCAACACGAAGAGCCGGGAGGCTGCCAAGACTGCTGGGTGGGCCCTGGTCCCTCGACGTCGTCTCACAATGTTCCGGCACACGTCCTGGCGGTTGCAAGGGCGTGCCACCTGACCTATACCTGGTCAGGAAGGTGTTGGATTGCTTCGACTAGTCTCCTGCATGGTAGACACATAAACATTAAATACGAGCCCGATCGGCTCTCAGGTTGCCCTGTGGATCGGCTCAAAGAGCCGATTGCCCCATGGTTCACGTTGGGTATACGATGACCTGGGGATCCTGCTTGATCAATACAAAGTTAAACCAATCCACGACAGTTTAGGGTTTTCACCGCATGATCGGAACCTCCTACGCGTAGTTGAGCCTAATAGACACGAAAGATGATGGAAAGTTAACCCTAAAAGAGGCCTAAAAACCAACATTAAGTCAATTCCCGGAACAATCCCTCTTAGGGCTAACAAACCGCACCTCTCGCACTACCGGATCGTTCAACCCGTTTGCAAGGCCTAACCATACGGATATTAAACTAATCCTTGAAGAACAAGGAGCAACTATAACAGATTGGATCTACTAAACAACAAACAAGCAAGGTGCTGCCCTTACACCTGGATAGGTATAAGGGCATCTAGATATCGAGGGACGGCATAGCTAAGCAAATATGCATAAGAAAAGCATCAATGCAAGCCCCAAAACATCTACGATAAATAGTGTTACTCGCCATCAACAACGCTTCAGCACGAGCAACACAAGGTAACGAATAAACGTGTACTGCCTAGATCGCAAGATGCGATCTAGGCAGCATGATGCTTACCCGGAAGAAACCCTCGAAACAAGGGGTGGCGATGCGCCTGGTTTGTGTTTGTTGTGAACGTGATTTGTCCTCCTTTCTCGATAACCCTAGGTACATATTTATAGTCCAAGGGACTTTCTAATTCAGACGTACACCTAACCGTGTACGGGTTAAACTCTATCTTTTAATTCTAAACTAAGATGCAATCTACTATAATATACAGATACACGGGCAATCTAGCCCAAACTCTTCGTGCAAGGCCGCTTCGAAGACGCTCCACGTGTATATCCTTCAAGCCCATCTCAATTACGGCCCATCTCCTGATTTGGCCAAAATCTGGTGATAACACATGCCCCCCTGGTTTTGGTAATGATAATTTCAAAACCAGTCTGTTTTTCCTTCGAAGGGTCATGTCGTGGCAGAGCAGAACCGTCGCAGTATTCTTCATCATGACGCCTTGCCACCTCAACTTCTCTGCACGATTCGACAGTTTTGGCACCACGTCCTCGGAAACCACCGCAACATTAAGTCTCCACTATATCCCTTTTATTTAACCGCATCGAGCAGTTCACGTCCTCATCCCCTTGCTCTGTACTAGCCATCAGCCCAAAAAACCCTCTTCCACAGCCATGTCTTCTTCCTCCTCCTCCTCCACAGCCTCCTAAGGACTTTCCTGCGTATCCTCTCCCCTTCGAGAGTCGACGCCAGAATGGGGCACGTTGGCGGCGTACGACATCCTCGCCCCAACGACGTGGGACAAGGAGGACCACGATTCTTCTATCTGGTCCGAGGATGACAAATCCTTGACCGATGGGGAAGACGACCTTCAATTCCTCGTCAATGGGGAAGACGAGGCGGAGAGCGAAGACGACCGCTTCTCCTGGGATGACTTCACCACTTCCGACGAGGAAGAGGAAGAAGAGGAGGACACCTCCTCATCCTCCGACGAGCCGCTGGCAAAACGCTTCCGCGCCGGGTCGGATGATGATGACGACGATGACGACGAGGAGGAGTACGGGGCCCCTGCCAGAGGCTACGACAGCAGTGACGAGGAGCCCGCCGACACCAGCGCCGACGGTACCGACGAGGGCAGCGACGAACCTTAGGCTAGGACTAGTAGCATAAGACTAGTAGTAGCAATCGGCTCTTTTGTTCTTCCTCTTTTGAGCAATCGGCTCTTCTCTGTAAAAACCCTCTTATCAATGAAGAAAGTGTTTTTATGCCAAATTTGCTTCCTCATCGATTTTGCCGATTGTCAACACGAGTTCACGCGCAAAGAGCCGATGGCAGCACATCGGCCTTTACCACAGAATGTTTGCCGATTGTCAATGCGAGTCAACGCGCAAAGAGCCGATGGCAATACGTCGGCCTTTATCACAAAACGCGAGCAAGGCCAACCCAGTTGCCTATTCAAACGGTAACCTGCAACCCTCGCCTACAAGAGCAAACTCAGATCCCCAAATCGCCGCTCGCACAGATCCAACTTCCAGCCACACAACTCTCAGATCCCAATCGCGCAGACTCAACTCCGCGGCGAATCCAATGGCGGAATCGTTCAACGCCAACACTACGGTCTCTGGCTTGAAGGTAATCCCCAACCGTTCCTCACCATCCGAGTATATTGTTGGAATTATCAGCAAACACCTGAATTAATGTCTCATTCTGTCATTAATTTTTAGGTATCAGATATTCTGCTGTCGCATCCTTCCCTTCTGAATTCTCTTTGTCTTGGCCCTCGTTCCACCGAGAGTCCTGCTCATTTGATTTCATGTGAGGCCAATAGGATTCCCTTCGTGAACCAGAACTTAGATCTATCTTCTTGGGCCGATTGCTTACGAGCCTGGCCTAATCCTCCTGAGGATTGGGTTTCATGGTATAATAGGATAGCCAAGACTCACCAGTCCACCTGGGAAACTACGGGAATAGCCGATGCCTTAGCCTTATCACTGTCTCCACTTGAAAAACATGAAAACCTTTTGAAAACCATCGGCTACTTTTGGTCTGATGCTTTCAATTGTTTCATGTTTGGTCATGGTCCCATGACCCCAACCCTACTAGACGTGGCCATGATCACTGGTCTAGATATTGCATCCCCAAGCCCCTCTGCCTTTATGCTGCCAAAGGTTCCTTTCCAGCTTTCCTCCAAAAAGGACTGCACAAACTGGGGTGCTTATCTTCGACGCCACATGAAAAACAAAGGCCCTGTAACAGAGAAAGAACACACGGCCTTATTAAACTTCTGGTTGGAGCACTTCATATTTTGTGGCCCTTCCCTTGCTCCCACCAAGAATTACATTTCCCTGGCCTATGAACTCGCCAGGGGCACCCAACTTGGCATTGGCAAACTGTTCCTTGGAGAGGTCTATCGATATCTCCAGCTGATGTCTGTTAAACTGTTTTCCCAAAAGACAGTCAAAACAGGAGGTCCTTGGTGGTTTATTCAACTATGGGCCCAGCTATACTTCTAGAACCACATCCCAAACTTCCCTCGTCTGGCCACTCGCACCTTTCCAGATGCCACTGGGAAGCAAATCCGATGCACTAGCTACGGCCAAGATTTGTACAGCCTTCCAGGCAGTAAGCTGATCCCCCAAGAAGCCTCAAAATGGTTCAGCATCTTCTTCCAAGGCCTGGACAATCCCCTCTTCTTCCCTTACACGGAGTCTGAGCATTTTGAGAATCCAGTCTCCTTCAGGCTAGACAGCTTTGCCGATGACACCAGCACCCGACAATTATACTCCATCATGATTCGTCCCTGCTTTCTTCCAGTGGGCATGAGCACCTCAAACAGGATCACCAAACCTGGCTATGAATCCTATCAGCCGGTCGTATCAGCCCGGCAGTTTGGTCTTGGGCAGGTGCCTCCCCATTTCTTCCTCCATTACTTGACAGAGAGTAGAGCTGACTTGCCCGATGTCCTCACTAGTCAGAGGTGTTACTCTTTCTTTGATGCTCTAGCCATCCCAATTCCTCACAACCTCTCTTTCACCTCATCAACGGATGATTTCGAGGCCTGGTGGGCAATGTGGAAGACTCATGCCTTCCGGAGGGCTCTAGGACCATTGCTGAAACAACTTGATGCTGAATATGATATCCCTGCTCTGTCTTCTTGTAGCAACAAGATGGTCCAGAGCCTGTACATGATGATGGTTCCCCTTTCACACTCCTCCCACCAGCTCCGGTGGTCCTCTTCTGCAAAAACTCACCATCCTTGAAGAAGGTCGTGATGGAGAGCCAGCCGATTTTACCAAAATCGGCTCCCAAGAGCGGAGTGTCTTCTAGGCCAGCTGCCCCCCCCGAGCCTCAGCTAAGGCGAGAACAGCAGTGAGGAAAGTAGCTGCCAGGAAGACCTTGAAGCGCCAAACCTCCCCTCCAGCCCAAGAAATTTTGCACGTAAGCTAATCCATGCCTTGGCTGGTTTCATCCATTCTTCTAGGCTTCTGTAACATGTTCGTATTTCTTTCACAGACCTCTACTGAAGAAATCTCCAGCGAGGATACACAGTCCAGTCGAGGAGACTCAAGCTCAGGCACCTCCGGGCAGAACACCACGCCGAACCAGCCAGACTTGCCACCGTCGGCTTCCAAGAAAAGGTCAGCTCCCGAACCTGTTGCTTCCCAGGCTTCACCAAAAGCAGCACAAGGTGGTCTACGCACAAAGAGCCGATGCATCAAGAGAGCTCGCCAGACGCCACAAACCTCTTCATCAGACCAGGAGATTTCGAATGTAATTGCTCTCCACATTCTCCTTGACTCATATTTTGTGCTGACCTATTGCTGTTCCTATCGGTTAACCACTCCCTTTACAGATTGATGACACCTCTAGTGGGGAAGTCGCGGAGGCAGTGATGCCATCCACCACCCTGGACCTAGCAACCTCCAAAAGTGGAGCTGACAACGCTGCTACCTTGGCCAAACCCTCAGCAGGAACGCAAGAGCCGATTGCCTCTTCATCAGCTGCCCCTATGGTCTTAGGAAAGGTATACTTAATTCCCTTAGCTCTTCCTTGCTTTTTCGCTGTGTACTGACGTTGTTCTCGTTGTTTGTCAGGGTTATGACCTCTCACGCTTGCTAACGTTCGACCCTGAATTCATCGAACCAGCTGCCTCTAAAGCAAGTGAAGAGTCCGGACCCAGTGCCACCCATGGTCAACTCCAGCAGCTCAAGGCCTTGCTCTCCTCCTCAATCGAAACATTGGTTGAAGATACCGAGGGAATAAAGAGCATTCTTGAAGACCTCCAGCCTCATCTCCCGGTGACATTGCAGGTGAAGCTCTGGCCAGTTGTGACTCTGTCTGCTTACAGGTCAAGGGTGACATTGGCTCGTCAGAGAATCAGCTTACGCCACGCCCAGCTTCCATTGAAAACCGATATTGCAGACAAGTGTCAGCGGCTTAATGAGAAAAAGGCAGCTTTGGACGCAAAAACTGACACGTCTATCAGCACCGCTGAACTGGAGATCTTGCGAAAGGAGTTGGAGGACCTTGAAGAGAGGGTCCGGGTAACCAAGCAGCTCATCCAAGATAAGGAAGCTCTCATTGCCCGCTCCCACGAGGAAGCAGAAGGTCTCAAAGCTGAACTGAAGACTGATCTGGCCGAAATACGCGCCTTGAACAAGCAGCTGGCGACGGGCCAGGATGAAGATGACGAGGCTGAGATCGCCGAGGTAGATCGTGTTCGTGCTACCGCACTCCGTGCCCTTGAGGCATTCCTTCAGTAGAGCTCCTCCATGTAACGATAACTGCTCCACTGAGCTCGTACCTCTGTCTGTAACAGCTTGTACCTCTTGAGTCGATGGCTGTGCATCGGTTTTTTTTCTAAAGTCGATGTCCGAGCATCGGCTGAACTTAAAATTTTTCTATTTTCGATTTTTTACTGGCCGATCGATTTCATGAATCGGCTCCTCCTGGGTACATACTTCGTGGTCGTACCTTCTCCGTGTGTATGCCCCCCCGAGCCGAATCTTTCAAGTAATTGAAGATATCGGCTTTCCAGCCATTTATAAGCCTGCCACAAAACAATGCTAAATAAGTGCTGCACAGAGTCTAATACGTGTGGCGAGGATAATTTTAGCCGATTGCTGGAATCGGCCTCCCTTGTAGTTGTATCGCACAATAAAGGTCCATACTCTATCTGTATTCCACCATTACGTGACATGCTTGAGGTGAGATCATTGCTTTTTTTATTTTTTTGGGGCCGATCGCAGGGATCGGCCTTGCCACGTACGTCCATAGACTTGGATCTTGCTACTCTGTCAGGCCGGTGGATAAGACCAGCCTCACCCCGTTTTTTGAAGCTTCGATGCGCTCACAGCCGTCCAAATTGATTCCAGAGAGCGGCTCTTGGTCGTCTGCATCCCAAATGTTCATGCCAGCTAATGAGATCTCGATCGAGTCATCCGCATGAACAACCTCCACCTCATCTCCATCCCATTGTATGATGCACTGATGCATTGTGGTGGAATGCAACAGTTAGCGTGGATCCAATCTCTCCCTAGCAGGACAGCGTAAGTGCTTTTGCTGTCGACAATGAAGAACGACGTAGGGATGGTTTTTCGGCCTACGGTTAGATCTACGTTCAGAACACCCTTGGCTTCTGACGCTTGGCCGTTGAAATTGCTTAGTGTGACGTTGGTCTTGATCAGATCTTCGTTGGAACGTCCCAAACGTCGTAACATGGAGTACGGCATTATATTGACTGCTGCTCCCGTGTCAACCAACATCTTGCTGATAGGCTGCCCATTGATGTAACCTCTCAGGTACAGGGCTTTCAAATGCCTGTAGCTTCTCTCTCGTGGCTTCTCAAAGATGATTGGCCGCGGGCCGTAGTCAAACTCTGCCACTGACACCTCCTCGTCTTTTGGAGCACAAAATTCTGACGGGAGTATGAACACCATGTTTGTATCAGCCGATGCCTCTGCATCGGCTTTTGTCTGTTTGGGACGCCACACTTTCTTTGGCGGGCGAGTCTCCATCTCCAACGTTTGCTGAATTTTCACGGCCAGATCGGGCCGTGCTTTCCTCAACGTGTACAGGTACTGCGCCTCGGCTTCCTCCAAGTTACGTAGCCGCTGCACTCTACGCTTTTGGGAGTGGCTGAGTCCATCAGGGCACCACCTTGGCCGGTGATACCTATCTTCTTCTTCATCTTCTGATTCCTCGAAATCTTCATCTCGAGATGACTCAGCTCGTCTGTTCTGAGGTGGGAGAGGCCCTAGACGCTTGAACACTGAAACTTCATTCGTTCCCTTCCTCTGCTCTCTACATTCTGGGCAGTTCTCGATTGTAGGCAATCGGCTCATTCCTGAGTCCCAGCAGTGTTTAAAGAAAGGACAATTCCAATGCTTATCCAGGTCTTCCTGCTCTCTCGGCCTCCCTCTAGCGTGACGCTCATACCCTTCATTGTCTCTATCATATCGACGGTATTTCCTGTCATCTGCATCAGACCGACGATATCTTTCATCATCTACGTCGTAGCGCCGACGTCGGTCATACTGCTGCTCATATTTGTTCAGGAGGTGCGCGGAGAGTGGTCGTTGATACCGCACGCTTCTCACCTCTTCCTCAGTCAGGTACCGTCTGTCATCATATTGGGGCCGGTCGCGTGGATCGGCCTCCGCTTTATCTTTGCCACGGGAGTGACTGCTTTCTGCTTTATCCTTGCCATGACGATCTACAAGCCCTGCCATGTTGATATCACAAGAGAAACCTGGCTCGCATCTTATGCAGTGACTGAGATCCACCATGTTGACGTCAGGAAACGGATGTGTGTCAACTTTCATGGCAAACTGACCGAAGATTAATCGGCCTTGTTCTATCGCCATTTGAATCTGTCCGCGCAATACTTTGCAGTCGTTGGTGGCATGGGTGAACGTGTGATGCCATTTGCAGTATGGTCTCCCGTTCGCCTCTTGTAACGTAGGGATTTTGTGGCCTTCGGGTAACTTCAGCTGTTTTTCCTTCAGCAGCAAATCAAAAATCTGCTCTATTTTGCTTAAATCAAAGTCAAACCCTTTTGCAGGCCCTGGTTGTTTCACCCATTTGCAGGACACGGGTACTGCCCCCCGAGCCCATTCAGCCACGGCAACTTCCTGATCTTCTGCAGCGTCTTCATCTTCTTCTGCCGCGACCAGGGCGACCGGGAGCTTGAACTTGTCCTGGTACAACTCTGGGTGGCGCTGTTCATACGATGTCAATTTCTGAACCATATGCGCTAGTGAATTGTAGTCTGCTTGGAAAGTCAGATCCTTGAGCGGCGCTGAAAGGCCTGCTATTGCCAGATCAACTGCTTCCTTCTCAGATAAACGAACCGAATAACATCGATTCCCGACAGTCCTGAAACGCTGAATGTATTCAGACACCGTCTCTCCTCGCCTTTGCCGCACCTGCGTCAGATCGGCAATGCCAGCTTCGGTAGCTTCTGAATGATATTGTATGTGAAACTGCTCTTCCAGCTGCTTCCATGTTCGAACCGAATCTGGTGGCAGCGAGGTGTACCATCCAAAGGCTGGACCCGTCAGAGATTGCGAAAAGAACCTCACACGTAGCTGGTCTGAGGCTGAGACCATGCCCAACTGTGCCAAATATCGGCTCACGTGCTCAATTGAGCTAGACCCTTCTGATCCACTGAATTTTGTGAAGTCAGGGAGCCGATACTTAGGCGGTAGTGGGATCAGGTCATACTCGTTGGGATACGGCTTGGAATAGCCGATTGTTCTCTTCTTCGGCAGGATACCGAACTGGTCTCTCAAGATTGCACTGATCTGATCCACAGTAGGAGTTGCAGAGGTTGAGCTTTCATGACTCGTTCCAGTGGCATATTTAGCTAGCCACGCCTGTTTCTCAGCATCTGCTCCAGAACTCCCTCCTGCTCCATCAATCCCTCCTGCTGTAATCTGGTTCGTATGCATCCAGTTGTTGCAGTCCGGCACGTATGTGCACACGTATCCATGCGGGATCTCCTTGGGCGGCTCAAACAGGAATTGGTAATCGCCAGGATCACCTCCAACCTTGTAGACGACGTACGCCGGTGAACCTTGTTGCTGTGGAGCTGCCAACGTGAATGGCAGTGGTGGCCTAGTGTAGAACGTTATTTCTCCTTGGTGAGTTCCTAGAGCAGGTCCCGACGGAGAATACTGATGCTTCATGATTTCTTGAACCACACGAAGCACAACACGCTCAAGAGTGTTCACCAGGCTCTCAGAATGCCGATGTAGAGAATGAGCCACCGCATAGTTAATTTCCTGGCGCAGGGCTCTGGTACGTTCCTCCGAAGGGAGAGACAGATCTAGTCCCTCAAACACGCCTTCAGGCTGGGATCCTTTGAACCTAATGCCGTGCGAACGGGTCTTCTCAAAAGAGCCGATGAGATCGGCTTCGAAGATGGCCTTGAGCTCATCATATTTCTTCTTGTGCTCTGCAGGCAGATCTTCGTACTTGATCGGTTCGTCCGCCATCTTGGATGCAGGTGTTGACGTGGTTCCTGTAGAAAGTGTCCCACCGGGCGTGCCAGAATGTGTTGCCTGCCAAAACCCACCGGCGAGCAGTGGTTAAGCAACACGAAGAGCCGGGAGGCTGCCAAGACTGCTGGGTGGGCCCTGGTCCCTCGACGTCGTCCCGCAATGTTCTGGCACATGTCCTGGCGGTTGCAAGGGCGTGCCACCTGACCTATACCTGGTCAGGAAGGTGTTGGATTGCTTCGACTAGTCTCCTGCATGGTAGACACATAAACATTAAATACGAGCCTGATCGGCTCTCAGGTTGCCCTGTGGATCGGCTCAAAGAGCCGATTGCCCCATGGTTCACGTTGGGTATACGATGACCTGGGGATCCTGCTTGATCAATACAAAGTTAAACCAATCCACGATAGTTTAGGGTTCTCACCGCATGATCGGAACATCCTACGCGTAGTTGAGCCTAATAGACACGAAAGATGATGGAAAGTTAACCCTAAAAGAGGCCTAAAAACCAACATTAAGTCAATTCCCGGAACAATCCATCTTAGGGCTAACAAACCGCACCTCTCGCACTACCGGATCATTCAACCCGTTTGCAAGGCCTAACCATACGGATATTAAACTAATCCTTGAAGAACAAGGAGCAACTATAACAGATTGGATCTACTAAACAACAAACAAGCAAGGTGCTGCCCTTACACCTGGATAGGTATAAGGGCAGCTAGATATCGAGGGACGGCATAGCTAAGCAAATATGCATAAGAAAAGCATCAATGCAAGCCCCAAAACATCTACGATAAATAGTGTTACTCGCCATCAACAACGCTTCAGCACGAGCAACACAAGGTAACGAATAAACGTGTACTGCCTAGATCGCAAGATGCGATCTAGGCAGCATGATGCTTACCCGGAAGAAACCCTCGAAACAAGGGGTGGCGATGCGCCTGGTTTGTGTTTGTTGTGAACGTGATTTGTCCTCCTTTCTCGATAACCCTAGGTACATATTTATAGTCCAAGGGACTTTCTAATTCAGACGTACACCTAACCGTGTACGGGTTAAACTCTATCTTTTAATTCTAAACTAAGATGCAATCTACTATAATATACAGATACACGGGCAATCTAGCCCAAACTCTTCGTGCAAGGCCGCTTCGAGGACGCTCCACGTGTATATCCTTTAAGCCCATCTCAATTACGGCCCATCTCCTGATTTGGCCAAAATCTGGTGATAACAGTGTCGAAGACGCATTGAGCACCAGTGACGGATTCGGAGAAGAGCCTCCACGCCGGAGGTTGAAGATACACCGCCTTTCCGGCAGAAGATCGTAGAGGCGAGGTTACCTCTTGCGTGTTTGAGCTCATCATCACAACACCACCTCCGGAACTCCGCAGATCTGCAAAGTCCAGCAACAGACCGAAGCTTCTCTTCTTAGCCACCACCTCGGTGACCAGAAAAGAAGAAATCCAATCTGGCCGCCTTGATATGGAGAGCTCCAAACGAGCTTTATTTCGGAGGATTCAGATGCAGTGCCTCCTCCCACCTCCGTCTCCATCCACAGGAGCACCATGAGAAGCTACACCACCATCAACCGCCGCCAAAAGCAGCTCGGAAGCCTAAGCGTTGAAATCCCCATTGGCACCTCGCCATTCTCCACAAGGGTAAAGGCTAGACATAACTCTGACGAGGACCTACCCCTACTACTACTGCTGTACAGAGAAGGTCGGCCTCCTCTCCCCCGTCGTCCCCGGCCGACAGAGCCGCCGGAGAGGAGGGGGAGAGGAGCCGGGGCCGACTAAGGCTCTCTCAGAAAGGGGCGGAGAGAGAGAGAGAGAGACAGAGCGGTGGGAGAAAAGAGAGCCCCAGGTGAGTCCGACTTAATATCGAAGAAATATCCACAACCGCCTCGAACAATCTTCCACCGAAATAATATTCTGCATACATGCATCAAACTTGGGGTCTAAGAGCATCCCGGCGGGCCGATCCATCCTATCCTGGGCTGTCCGTTTTGGTCCGCGCGGACTGGCGGACTGGCCACACACGCTTCAGTGGGGCTACGCAAACGGATCGACCCGTCGGCCCCGACGCATCCGCGACTCAAATTTGGGAAACCGATGCGTCGACAACGCGCGTGTCCAGCCATCGACCGTTGGGCCCGGTATGTAGGTGCTAGTAAATTGTTCATTAGCAACAGACAACTAGTTTTACAAAAAGGCTCGCATCCAGAAAATAAACTACCGCTACACTACGCGGCCGTTCACGTCTACACCCCCCGCTGGCGACGTCGTCCTCGTCCAGCACCGCCCGCTCAGCCCATATGGCTGCTTCCTGGCGGCGTGCCCAGTGGCGATTCTCCCTGTGTTGGGTCTCCCGGCGACGCTCGTCCTCATGGTGGGCCAAGGCGGCGTTGAGCTCGGCAACCCAGTGCGCCCTCCTGATAAGAGGTGGCCCGATCTTCTCAGTAAGCGAGGTGGATTGTGATGAACACGATGATGAACTCGATGATATGGTGGATGATAACTTGTATGACGCTGACGATTCTCTCGATTGATTCTTGTCGCCAATGCAACAGCTCTCAACCCAGCAAGATATTCGCAACTCCACACACTTGCGCACGTAGCCGCCGACCATAAAGCGGTAAATTGCAATCTTCTAATCCCCAATGAAACATCATATCACACAAACTTTCAGTAGCATAAAACTCCAGATCGAAACGAATTGGAGAGTATAGAATTCAGTAGTTTTGCGTAGCAAACAACTATGCACTAGAGTTTATCATTAAACATGGTCTAAACCTAAAAGCCACGACTTACAAGCATATATAAAGGCTACTAGACGTCCAACATAGGGTTGGGGTCGAAATCTATCATATCTCTAGCTTTCCTTACATGAAAAATCCTATATCTGGAAACTGCAAGAAATGACCGTCGACTTGTTTCCATCACCGTGGCCAGTACGTGACGAACCGGTATGTAAGGGCTCACCCATTGGAAAGTACATGAAATTATATTTCCAACAAGTGTTTATTTTCCCGATTTGGAGTTGGTATGAAGAAACCACGCCCGTTTTAAATTTGGAACTTCTGTCTGTCCGAACCGAACCAGAACTGATTTCGACTTCCTCTTGTGTTGCGCATGCCTCCCTCTCCTCCCTCGCGCGTTCATGAGTTGTATTCACGTATAGCTCTTCTTGTTGCTCCTCTCCTTCCCGTGCAATGCTTGTTTCACCCTCGAACCTAATCATACACAAGTGCATAGATTTAGGTACTATAACGTTCTCATAAATCCAAGCATTACTATCAACCAGGAAAGAATCCACCTTATAGCAATCGTAAATTAGACTTAATATTTCTTTTCAGCTCAAGCACGCACAATCATCATATTCCATGGGTATGTCCTCATCATCCTCTCTTTCTTCAGAAAAAACCATCCTCGGTTTTGGGTAAGCTGAAAGGGAAGGAGCAAAAAGAACAACGTGTACACACAATATATGTAGATATAACATGTTGTTTCATTGTTGTGTACACAAGTGATAGTCCCATAATTTAGATTGCAACTTATCTTGCATGTATAAGTGAAACACATATAATCATGAGCACAATCAAGAACAATTATATATGTATCATTATTGTTGAGTATTAAATCCAATATCCTCACAGATGATCTATGATCAAATTTATTATGAATAAGGTCAAACCAATCCAAAATATTCAAACATATAGATGATGAATACCATGCTTCTACTGCGCGACTCTGATATCTAGAACAAGTAGGTATGGAATCATGACCATAACTCATAGTGTATAATATGCAACTTAGCTTGCAAATATAAGTGAAGCATACAACAATAGCATTGAAATGCAACATGTGTTGGGACAAACACAAGAATATGACAAATCTGATTCTATGCTAGAAGCATTATAACAATCCAACATCGGTAAAATTACTTCTGTTGGCTGTAGTATATCAACTATAAAGGAATCAATATTCATACAATCATGAAAATTATGTACTATCCCACACCAAAAAGATTTTATCACATATCATATAGGATCACAAACAGCAAGTTGCAATTCAGCAATCATATCACAAGTAATGCATATGTGATCTACCAGAAATTTCTCATCCATGCTATAATCACCAATAAGATTAAACATGAAAGAACATGCATAAGTGCTAGAATTCACATATGAAATTTCAGAAATCTTATCCATAGAAAATTGCATACTCATAGGTTCATTTAACATGATATAAGACACTTATCATGTGGTATTTTAGCAAGTACTTCCTTATGAGTAATTAATACCACATGATCAGAATTCAAAATTTGCAAGTCATCACATGGTTTTGAAGTACATGTGCAAGTCAAATCCAATGAAGGAACCAACAAATGAGTATACTCACAACATTTAGTCATATGTACCGCTTGTAGCTCCAAATCAATCCCGAATACCTCATTGGTTGGATGCAACCCCAAATCAGTACCATAAAAAATGTCATCCTCCTCAGATGTAGTAGGTATTGGAACATCTTTCCCAAATGATGATGCACGTTCTGGTGATGCAGGTTGTAACACAAGTGGCTCCCTTTCTTCTAAAGCAACCTGCGTATCACAAGAAACAACACTAGGAGTAGAGATAGTTACGTTAGTAGAAACCTCACATGTTTCCTCAACTCCTACTCTCGGTTTTTCAACTATATGATCAGCTTGTGGTTTTGTGTACATGAGGACATATGTCTCGACGCCTAATATCCTGAAATTTCTTAATGTGTGTATGGTATAACCACATGTTTTTCCCATTTCAAAAGATATTAGGATCCGTATGAAAACCATCAAACACAACCTTAAAATTATCACACCAACATTTTCCCAACATTAGATGACATAAATTTAGTTTTCTAGAAATCACATCACATATAATTTGCACAATATGATCATAAATGGTTATAGGAACAAGTGCAGCCTTAGTAATTGGCACTTGATGATTATTAGTAGTTAACATATATGGACAACAAATTAGAGTTGTAGGCAACCACAAGTTTTCAACAACGTCAATACTAATCAGGTTTATGCAAGAACGATTATCAATGGTAATAGCAACAGGTATATCACCAATGTCTGTGTCGAAGTGAAACAAACCCGTTCTAGGCTCCCTATCAAAATCTTGCTCCCAGAAGGTGTTGCTGCAATAAGACCTCACACGTATCGGAACCTCCTTTTTCTGCATCACATCAAAATCACTAGAAGACATGATTAGTAGGTTAGTGTAAAAATCTTTGGTGACACTCTCACCACTCACTCCAGAACTGATAAGAAAGGTAAATCTTACCGCTCCAAAGGTAAATCAACTTGGATTGACGAACTAGTGCACGAATGTGATGAAGCGAATATCAAGGGTATAAAGACTATCACACGACAACCAGGGTATAAGGCGGGGCTTGGCTTGGATACCTAACAACACCAAAATACTAATCCTAGTGCTGATCGTGTGACACAACACCCACGAAAACACACACACACACAGTGGAGATAAATGGAGCAATTGCAACTCTGAATATGAGCTTATATATAATGTATGTCGGAGGATATGCTCGTGTTGCAATGCACAAGAGAGACACTAGCAATAGCTCAATGTAAACAAGCACAAGATTGCTCAATCTACTTATTGCAAACATCAGTGTATAATTGCTCCAAAACAGCAATGTATAGGACCAAACTTGCAGCCACTTTTCTCTCTCTATTATTTTTGAGTATCTTTTCTTTTTGGTCTCTTTTACATATATATTCTTTTTGAGTCTCTTTTTTTTTTCTTCTCTCCGTTTGTCAACAAGATGTCGCACCGCGGAAAAATTTCACAACACGGACACAAACGATGCACTAATTTTTTTCCATATGAGTAGCCTGTAGAGCATGGATATGCTATTCTCGTAGGTTAAAGTGCCTATACCAATTTGTATAGAAAGGCTGTGTCTATGGTTGACAAACAAACGAAAAATGACTCTATGTGGACTCGGTATGAACAAAAGAAAAAGACACAGATTTGTACCACGGCATAAACACAACAATATAATGTGCCGCAGCAAGACTCTAACACCGAAACTGATGGATCTCGGCGACTCCGACAAAACCCTAAAAACCGAAAGATGTAGAAACACAAACCATAAACAATCTACTAGACAACTTGGTGGAAGAAAAAGTTACGCAAAAACAAGACTACGACAAGCACAAGAACTAGTAAAATGATGTAATCTAAGGCTATGCCAGAACTACAAACCCTAATATTTTTGTGGCTTTTTTCTAGATAGGATCAAACACAAACGCAATCTATGGGATGGATTTGTGGATGCTTACCGAGGAAACACTGAGATCTGATACCAAGATGATAAGGGGTGGCCCGATCTTCTCAGTAAGCGAGGTGGATGGTGATGAACTCGATGATATGGTGGGTGATAACTTGTATGACGCTGACGATTCTCTCGATTGATTCCTGTCACTAATGCAACAGCTCTCAGCCCTGCAAGATATTCATAACTCCACACACTTGCACACGTAGCCACCGACTACGAAACGATAAATTGCAATCTTCTAATCCCCAATGGAACACCAGATCACACAAACTTTTAGTAGCATAAAACTCCAGATCGAAATAAATTGGAGAGTATAGAATTCAGTAGTTTTGTGTAGCACACAACTATGAACTAGGGGTTATCTTTAAACGTGGTCTAAACCTAAAAGTCACGACTTACAAGAATATATAAAGGCTACTGAACGTCCAACATAGGGTCAGGATCGAAATCTATCATATCTCTAACTTTCCTAACTTGAAAATCCTATATCTGAAAACTGCCAGAAACGACCATCAACTTGTTTCCATCACCGTGGCCAGTATGTTACGAACCAGCATGTGAGGGCCTACCCGTTGGAAATTACATGAAATTATCTTTCCAACAAGTGCTTATTTTCCTGATTCGGAGTTGGTATGAAGAAACCACGTCCGTTTCAAATTTAGAACTTCTGTCCGTCCGAACCGAATCAGAACTGATTTTGACTTCCTCTTGTGTTGCGCATGCCTTCCCTCCTCCCTCGCGCGTTCATGCGTTGTCTTCATGTCCATATCTTCTTGCTGCTCCTCTCCTTCCCGTGCAATGCTTGTTTCACCCTCGAACCTAATCTTACACAAATGCATAGACTTAGGTAGTATAATGTTCTCATAAATCCAAGCATTACTATCAAGCAGGAAAGAATTCACCTTAGTAATCGTTAATTAGACTTATTATTTCTTTCCAGCTCAAGCATGTACAATCATCATATTCCATGGGTGTGTCCTCATCACCTCCTCTCCTCCTCCTCCGCCGCTCGCGCCGCCTCCTCTGCTGCTGCCTCCGCCGCCTGTCGCGCTGCGTCGCGCAACATCGCCGTTGTCGCCTCTGCCCTCGCCTGCATCGCCGCAGACGATTCCTCGTCATGCTCCCGTGGTTGAGGTCTCTTGTGGCGGGCCTGCGGTGCGTCTTGCGCACCTGCCAGTCCTCCTCCTCCTCCTCCTTCCCGAGGAGATACCAAGCCATGGCTAAGGACGGCTGAAAGGATCGTATGCCGCACCTAGAGGGGGGGGGGGGTGAATAGGTGCTAACAAATTTTTAGTTCTATTTCAATTTAGGTTTGACACAAAGGTAAATTCTCTAGATATGCAACTATGTGAATTTACCTATATGACAAGGTCAACGACTAAGCAAGATATAGCTACGCAATATATAGGGGAGATAAAGGATAGAGGTAACCGAGAGTGGAGCACACGGAGTTGATTCCCGTAGTTCCCTTCCTTTGCAAGAAGGTACATCTATGTTCGGAGGAGTGTGGTCGCTACGAAAGCCAGACCAACGCCACGAAGGTTTCACTCAGGTCTCCTGTGAGCAACGCTACAAAGGCCTAGCCCACTTCCACTAAGGGATTTCCTCGAGGCGGAAATCGGGCCTTTACAAAGTTCTTGGGGCACACATCCACAACCAAATTGGAGGCTCCCAAATCTGTAACAACACAACAATCAACAAGAATACATCAACAACAAACAACTAGGGATCCAAAGAGGAACACTAGCAAAGGGGCCCTCAATCATATGAGGGGGAAATGAGAATCGCTTCGGTGAGAATGTAGATTGGGGTCTTCTCCTTCGGATCTCCAAAGATCAAGAGCTTTGGATGGTTGGAGGAGAAGATCTTGTGAATCTTGTGTTTCTTGAAGTGGCTCTAATATAGGATGACCTTGTGCAATGATTGAGCAACTTGTCCCAATGGAGAAGAAGGCTATTTATATGAGTGGGGCTTCAAATCTGACCGTTGTGGAAGTTTTCGTGTAACACCGGAAGTTTCGGCCAGGAGGGCCGGAAGTTCCGGCTGGATGCGTTCGCATCAGAAGTTCCGGCCAACTTCCGGAATTCCGAGAAAACCTTACTGGACATTCTGTGGCACAAATCGTCCATTTCCGGAACTTTCCCGGAAGTAGGGCGGACTTCCGGCCAACTTCACCGGAACTTTCGGCCAGCTTACGTCGAGCCTCAACGTGAGGGGCGTTGGGAACCTGCTGAGAGAAGCATCTGGGCGGAAGTTCCGCCAGCAGGGGCCGGAACTTCCGCCTGAAGAGAAAAAGCAGCAGTGGCTTCAGTTTTGTCAATCCAATCCACAAGCCATGTATATATAATTAGACCATGTACCTGTCTACATCAACACACATAAATAGATACCTATTGTTGACATCAAACACACAAAACCCAAAAGGGCGGGAAATGTTCTTTCATCGGCGCCCCCGCCACACGGTCCTCCTCCGCTGCATCGTCGGCGGCACGGTACGCCTTGTCGCGCGCCACCTTCTCCGCATTGGTGGCCGCATCGGCCGCCGCCGCCTCCGTCGCTGCTGCTACCGCCTCCCTGGACGTTGCCGTGACGCTGCGTAACTCTTGGACGATGATGGTGGCGGCATTGCGCACCGTAGACCCCAAGAGCGTCATGGCCGCCTCGTGGCGTTTGGCACGCACGGCCGCCGTGGCGGCCTCATTGGGCACCGCTTGCTCCGCCTGCTGCGCCGCCGCCTTGACAACCTCCGCCAGCACTTGCTGCGCCATGTTTCCTTCGTGCTCGAAGGCGGCCACCTGGTGGCTCGCCTGTATGCGGGCCATCTCCGTGGCCATGATTTCGACCTCCTCGTCGGACCGACGAGGCCAGCGGGATCGGCAGATCTCCCTGATGTGGTCCTAGTTGGAGATATTCCGGCAAGTCACGTGTTTCTCGGCGTCGATTGGGTGTGCTGGCTGATGCCGCGCATGTGGCCGCCATTTATAGCCTCATTCTTGGGCGGGAACTGGCCACCGGTGCCGAACTATTCCGGCTGCGGCGGGAAACATGAAAACGCGCACGGACGGGAAACCGGAGCCACCGTGGGCGGAAACCATCTACGGGGCATGTGCGAAGCCAGCGACCGTTCCCATCGCCATTAGAGGCAGAGCGTCATCGTTGATATCGGCCAGTGGAGGGCGATTTGGGTCGGGCCGCAGGACGAACCGCCTAACCTAAGCGGACCGCGCGACGCATCTTGTCTGCGGGCTGACTCAAACGGACAGAAACGAACCGTTTGGCTCGCTGGTTTGGGTCAGCCCGCTAGAGATGCCCTAATCTCTTGTGGACTGGTATTGTGGTATGAAGGTCCAGTCTCCTCAATTTATTCTCTAAATGGGCATATCTATTTCTTACCCCTCCGTTCCATAATACAGTATGTAACATCTTGTATTCCCGGAGCGAGGGAGTATGATAAATACAATAGAGAGTGGTGTTTTGACACATGGGAGTATATGCTTCTTTTATTTTGAAATGTACGCTACGTATATTTTGATTTTTTTTTAAAATGAGATCAAAAAGTCGCACGTACATCTTTACGTGCTACCCGCTCAAAAAGTTGTTGCATGAAAAATAGACTTATCATGTAGCGTGGGTAAGAAAGGTAAAATTCAATGCTAAAAATAAAACTTTTCAGAAGATATTTTTTCTGTTTTTTTAATATAGACCACAAAAAATATTGGTTCCTTGCGAAACTTGACGAATACACATATATTATGGAGATGAATTTTTTTCGAAATTTCAAAATATAATATTTTAGTAGAGGGAGCATATGCATCCAGGAGTTGAATTGAATTTCCAAAATATAGGATTATTTATCAAAACACACTATTTAACGGTAGGAGGAGAAATTCAACATGATATCACCTTCAATTCCCCTTCTCATGGATACAGTACAGTGAAAGCCCATAATTCCCTGAATTTATCACTCCATAGTCTATAGGCATCTGCTTTTTATGATAAGACGAGGTTGATTATTTGCATGTTTTTTCATCGCAGCCGCAGTAGAGCCTCTCAGCTGTACAAGTACCAGGTGGCTGGGCTGGATCGTTGCATGTAGTCCTATAGCAGCACGTAGTAACGTAACAACTCTCGTCAGTGTTCCCTGGGCAACAGTGGCAAAGGTCACACTGCTTTGATGCGGTTGTCTGGGGCGAATAACGCGTTTGTAAAATCGTCGTCCTGGATGGCACCGGGATGTCTGCTGTGATGTTGGCTCCCGATGATCCTGTATTCACCAAATACATACAAGGCAAGTATCATGTTGTGCAATAGAATAAGGACGTGTAATCTACTTCATCGTTTGGGAAATCAAATTTGGTAGTAGAATGTATAAGATTTCACGTGAGAAATTAAGATGACGAATTTTATTGCGCTTTACACAGGAGCATTACTCTTTAAATAAAACAAATTCGCAAAGAAGAAAAAACTCTAGGTGATCGATATTGCAAGCAAACAACGATGTACAGTCAAGTATACAGGGTATTCATGCATACCTTGGACCTGGAGGCAGATGAAGAGAAAGGGAATGATCATAAGAGCGACGGAGATTTGTGCAGATTTTTCCATGACACTTTTAGGCTTTCTGATGTCTGCGTTGTAACCGGGTAGAAAGGTGAAACGGAGGAGGGCATAATATATACACGGATACACTGGATGTCATTGGAAGAAATTTATTGCGAAAATCAATCTTATTTATCACGTACCATAAAACTCATACGAGTTATTATGGTTTTCCAAAAATGTAAGCACGCGAATCCGGCCCGGCCGTTGCGTGCAGAACAGCCTAGCGACGAGACAGGCGTGCTGTGGTCTTTAGGGACTGAGATCAGGTGACATGCCTTAGGCATGTCACGCACGAACAGTACGGTGACATGCACCACTTTTCTCACCGTCGGATCTAGATTAGATGGTAGGATATCACTGCTACAGGAACCATCTACAGTGTATTTGCTACAGGATATTTGGCACAGAACATTGCTACAGTTCATGCGCTACAGGGCCATCTACAGTCGCGCGCTACAGTGTTTGATCGTGTGTGTTCATTTTCAATCCTACGGCCTACGGTGCATGTTACCGTACTGTTCATGCGTGACATGCCTAAGGCATGTCACCTGATCTCAGTCCGGTCTTTAGAGCATCTCAAGCAGAAGAGAAATATTTTGACGCTGTAAAACTTGCTTCCCACGCGTTGCAAATATTTAGCGCGCGCTGCGCCGAATTTTCTTTTACCGGAACGTTATTTCGCTGCACGCGGCTCGTTGGAAAAGTGCACGGAGAGGAAGCACTATTTTAAGCGCCACAAACACATTTTTACTAATATTAAGGTGAAACAGGTAATGTCATACTTCTCATGATGTCACACTTCTTGTTACTGTATTTGCAAATGCCACTTCCACTAATAAAATCTATTTCTCCCAGGCCCCCGTACTTCCCGTCCGTCTCTCCCGCAGAGATGAGCGTCCACCACGGAGAGATAAGCGCCCACTATGCATGCGATCCTCGCTTACTAAAAAAACCTAAATTGAATGGTCCTCCTAGGCTCATTCTCCTGACGCTCGGGAACCCCGCCGCCGCCGCCCCGCGACTTCAGCCATTGTCCCCGGCAGCACACTCCGTCGGCCGCCTCACGAGGAATCCAGACTCCATTTCATTGTTGTGTGACAGCCAGGTCTCTTCGCCAAGTTCGCTGCCCAGGATCTTGCGGACCTCGTTCCCGCTGGAGCGGCGGTTATAGAGCCGGAGCGTGTCGGCTGTGCGGAAGTCTTCCAGCTCCACGGCACTACCCCGCCCAAGATCCCGCAAACTAATCCAGCCAGCGTATCATCGTCCTGCAACGTCCACCGGGCAGATTCAGTACAATAAGTTGGAGTATCTATTTCCCGTGTCATGGATTCGCGAGAAGGGATTATGCTTCGTTGGAAAGCAAATGTAGGTCTGTACGAACATCTTCCGTCCGTCATGATCTGAATATTTTGTGTACTCCAGTACACGAGGCTCTTCTGAATGTAGTAACAGCGCCAGATGCAAAACAAGATGGATCATTTCATCTCTTCAATTTGTTATCTCAGTTCTTTCACCAAAAAGTTGTTGCTCAGATTTGGCTTTCCGACATTCATTGTTATTGCAATTTTAGAGTACAAGAAAAAAATTTGGTAGATGGGAAAGAGTAGATCGAGCTGTATTGTATTTTGTATGAATACTGAGTATTGACGGAAATTTGCACGCTCGGGTTATCTAATCGATGGCATGAAAAAAGTTTGTTGACACATGATAATTAGTCAGACTTATGTACACTTGTGTTGTTTCGCCTCTACCAACAAAAGTAATTCAGTAAGGTAGAGAAAAACTCTCATATTTACTACTTGGAATGAAAATCTTGGTAACTATGCGAGTATATTGACAATGTGTGATTTTCATTTTTAATTCAAAATATTTATAGATGACTGTTATTATTTAGCTATTAAGTTTTCAAATGTCATTTTTCAACATTCCTATTGTCAGACAATTGTTTAGCCCACGAGGCCACGAACTAGCTAGGGTAGCTAGGTGTTCGACGGACAAACTGTGGCTCCGTGATCCCCGGAGTTTCTTATTCCCCTACTCCTGGAAGACGCAACTTTTATTTGAAACGAATAAAGCGGGAGTTGGATGTCCTATACCACTATCAACAAACGGTATGGAGGATTTTGTGGCATGGAGATACACAAAGAATTCTCTGTTCACTGTTGGTTCAGCTTATCACGGCGAGTGGAAACACCAGTTTGGGAGTAGGGAGAGAAATATTCACGCTCCAGGACAGTCAAGCATAAATAATGTATGGGATTCTCTATGGAAATCTTCGGTTTCGGCAAAGGTAAAAATATTTGCATGGAAATCTCTTCATGGTATTCTTCCTTGTTATGGTGTCCTTGTAAATAGACATGTGCCATTATCTAGCCAGTGCCCACGATGTGACATCCATTGTGAAGATATACGGCATACTCTCTTTGGCTGTGATAATTTTTTGGAAGTTTGGAGGAAACTTGGACTAGCAGATAAGATAGAAGATGCAATGCTAGTTGACCGAGCAGGTAGTGCTGTTCTTGAAGAATTGATAGTGAATCAGCAGGTTGAAAATACAAGAGAATTGATTCTTACCGCCTCCTGGTATATATGGTGGATGCGCCGCCAACTTGTGCATGGTGAGAAAGTACCTACAAGTTCGATTGCTGCGATGTCCATTCGAGTAATTACAACAAATAATATAAGGGCAATCAGAAAGAATTCAGAAAATAAGAAGAGCGCATGGACAAAAGCGAAAGAAGGACATGTTATGGTCAATGTCGATGCAAGTTTCAATCCAGTGAATCTTATAGGTGGAATTGGAGCAGTCATTAGAGATGATCATGGGCGATTTATTGCTGCATGTAATGTTTCGGTCCAATATGCCATTGATGCAAACACTTTAGAAGCTCAAACGATTAGTAGAGGCATTGCATTAGCCAATGAGGTGGGTTGTTCACGTATTATTATTCAATCCGATTGTCTACAAGTGATTGAAGCCCTTCAAACGGGAAGTTTCCCATCAACCGATATCAAACGGGAAGCTCAAACGATTAGTAGAGGCATTGCATTAGCCAATGAGGTGGGTTGCATTAGCCAATGAAGGCTCTTTTTGAAGATATTTATATCCAAGCTTCTACGTTTTCTAGTTGTGAGTTTAGTTTCTGTAATAGGGAAGCAAACTTTGTTGTTGATTGCTTATCGAGAGAGACGGATTCACTCCCATGTGTGTGGGTAGATGATCCGCTGAGTTTCATTGTTTCCCTTTTAATTGATGATGTATCTATTATTTAATTAATAAAGCTTGCAGCAGAGTCCGGCTGTTTCCCTCAAAAAAAAGTGGGAGTTGGATGTCAAAAAAACTCCAAATATACCGGAGCGAGAAGGGGAAATGCAGCCCTCTTATCTGAAGAACTCAGTCACGCCTAACTCCAGTCGGAGGAAAACAAAATATGCCGAGCGTGGGTACCCGCTAGAGTTGCTCCCCTTTATGATGGTGGCCTCGCTTGTAATTTAGTACCAATGCATGTCGTGATGTTCCATGTTTGGAACATATGGCTCCAATTGCAAATAACAGTTTCGAGCTGATGGACGACTGCACAACGCGTCTCTGACGTGTCTCCATCACTCTCCTCGCGCACTATGCGTTTGTGGCTTCATGCGCTACCTCGACACTGGCACCCGACCACAATATCGACCACGGCAACCCCTCGTATGGCAACCTCGACCAAGGCTGCATCGCCCAACGCTCTCGGCTACCTCGACATCGGCACAAAGGGTTACCACATCGCCTGAGCCTCACCAGCACTGTCTACAATTCAAGCTACCACGCCGAGACACCGTCCACGAAGTTTCCGCTGCTACTGCGGGGGATGTCAACACGCTGGTTCTACTTCGCTCTCCAGTCTGACCGTCCGCGACGCTTCAGTTGTCCACGACGCTACCGCTACGAGTGCGGGGGATGTAAGAGATATATTGTGCATGTCTTTGGTAGTTTAGGATTTGCAATCCATATCCTATCTTATCTCTAGAAGAGCCTTCTTGACCTCCAAGTCTTGTACCATTATATATACTCTCCCATGAAGCTCAATACAATATCCAACATATTTTGCATATCTCCTTTTATCGTTCTACATAAAGCACGATAGTTGCCCACAAAAATGACCATGACATCCTTCCTCCAGCACCCCACCAGATGCACCTCCTGATGTCCCGCGTCAGAGTGCCATCGCCGGAATAGGAAGCTTCTATGGCATCACCCCTAGTCGCATAGAAAACAATATGAACGATGGAAAACACTTCTCTATTTGAGACAAGATTTTTTTTTTTGAGATGAGACAAGAAAAATTAAGTTGCATAGGAAGCAAATTCTCTGATAGCTGGAAGCAGGATTTGGGCTTCTTTGGAAACAAATTAACATGGAGAACCGGCCTTCTGTTTGATAAAAAAAAAGTAGTTTCAATGGAAGCAAATTTTGTAGTTGAGGAAGAAGATTTGGTAAAGGTTCGCACGGAAGCAAATGCAAATCAGGACTTGATTGAGTATCCCATTTAGAGCAAGTTGGCTGTAAGATATGTCCATGCCATCTATAGTGAGTTATATAGCCGATATGTACAATAGTAGGCGACAAAAATGTACTACTTTGTTAACTCATGACCTGCCTCTTACTCTCACAAAGTGCTTACAAACATGTACTATAGCTGGCTCTTACATTATAGCACACTTATCTTCTCTCTCCTTTTTTCTCTCCTCCAACTAAGTAACAATATAATCCTTTCGCTTCTAGATACAAGTGTATAGTTTTTGGCACGGAAATTAATATATGCATGAGGAGGAAAAATTACACAAGATTTTGAAGGGATTGGTCCTCAACAATTGACTTGAGAGAATAGGGGAGTTTTCAAAAGATAAGAAAACACAATCATATCCATAAAAAAAAGTTCACATAGGTTGTCCAACACAATATACCATATATTTTGGAGACTTTTCTCCTAGAAATAGAGGAAGTACTATTTTAATCCTTATAGCAAGCTAACTAGAATTTATTGTACTCGCTCATTATTAACGGTTCCTATTTATGGAGGAGTGAATTACGGAAGAGTCGTTACGAGAAGCATGCAATCGGACCTCGTTCAAGGAAACAGTCGTGCGGCCCCTCAAATCCAACGTCTATCATACTTCCAATCGTATGGCCAAACAATGGTCTGATGGGAAGCTTATTAGCTCCCAATCCAGTGGCTATATTTTAATGTCCAAGTAAATGTTTGGAAATAATTTAGAAACAAAAATTATACACATGGTTTGAAGAAACAGAGTGGATGGCCAATTAAAAATTAGTATTGAAACACATAAACAAAGATGAAAGCTTATAGCTTGTAAGGGCATGTAAACTACAAAATATGTGTTTTTCCTCTCTTTTCCATTTGTATACCAGTTCCACACCCTTCACCATTAAAATTTCTATGTTCCATATTTATTAAATTAAGTGGCCAAGATACATTTAAAAATAAAAATAAATATTACATGTTTTGTATGACAGGAATCATTTTAAATACAGATAACATACAATTTAAAAGTAATGAAAGATGAGAACAAAAATACAAAAAATTTCATCCATATTGCTTGGCTCTCATTCTAATATTACCCTCGCTTCATTCCTTTGTCTCAACTAAAAAATCATTTACTATGCATAATTGTTGCTCGAACTAGAAAAACTTCTACAAAAGTTGAAAATATATGGCAAGGGGCCAATACCCCCTCCCTCCAATGCGAAATAACTCACGAACTTCCCTCTCCTTTTTTTAGCAACGCGAGAATAAATATTTTTTAGTTTTTCTCCAATCAAGGCAATCATCTACAAAATAATCTCGACATAATTGTTTCTTGAACTAGAGAAACATCTAAAAAAACTTGAATAAAATATAGCGAGGGGCCATTGCCCCCTTCCCCCGCATAAAATGACCAACGAATTTCCTTATTTTACTTCCAAATGTTGCCACACTTCAGATATCAAATAATTTGCTATGTAAGCCTTTCTTTTTACAAAGCAAACTCGCTTCTGAAACTTTACCTAAAAGTTCTAAAGGATATGCAGAGACTGGGGAGATACCCCCATTCGAAAAAAATAAGTTCTAAAGGATGCACGAATACCATGTGGAAATAGGATATGCAAAAGGGAGATTGTGAATCTTAGTTTTCAATCATGTACTGAGTTGACTTGCACCAAATATTCTTTGCAGGAAAACTGCCCTTCTATCTTTGATTGCTTGGATGAAATCAAAGCAATTGTACAGGCAAGGAAGATTGCGCTGTTTCTTGATTATGACGGGACCCTTTCACGCACCGTTGACAAGTATGATGAGGCGTTCATGTCAGACGATGTAAGTATCATGCGCATGCTTGTTGCTGCCATGCTATTAAATGTACCCGAACTTGATTATTCTAAATTTCACAATCAGATGAGAGACGCCGTAAGAAGAGCTGCTGAATTGTTTCCCACCTCTGTTGTGAGTGGGAGATCCTTGAAGAAGGTATCCATGGGTAGTTGGCCTTATTGCTTTGTAGTGTTACTTATTTACATGCTGATGAGTGTTGCCGTTTGTGTTCAGCTGAAGGAGTTTGTACGTTTCGACGAGCTTCACTATTCCGGTGGTCATGGGATGGAGATCATAATGCAATGGAGATCATACAATGCATGCTTATTAATGTTTTCTAAAATTTGGTAAATTTTTTCCAATTCAAGAGCTATGAAACCGACCCTTACAAACCTGCTGCGGGGTATGAAATATTCATAACGGAGGTATCAACAGTCTTGTTTTAGTTCACTTTGCATCTCGCCTTATTTTGCAAATACAGAATGATAATGACTGTTTGCTGATAGGTCACCCATCTTCTAGAAAATGCCGTTAGCACAATTATCGGCACCTCCGTAGAGAACAACGTGTACTGCATCTTGGTACAGTACCGAAATGTACACAACTATGCGTAGGTAATAATAACTTGTAAAAGAATAATGAAAGGGGTGGGTGTGGGGGGGGGGGCATTAGCCCCCTTCCCTCTACCAAAAAATACTCAAAGTTATTGAATATATAGAAGCATCATCACCAACCTATCTAGCTATCTATATCTTCTTATAAAGGAAAAACTCATTTTGTAGTCCATCTCCACATGCAACATATTCATAACACTAGAAAAATATTATCGATCTGATAGGGATGATGGAAATATCCCCCCGAGATAATAATAAAGTTGTATTATTTATATTTATAGTTTCATAATTTATGTTTATGTTTCCACGCTATAATTGTATTGGTTCCAAATATGTGATTTGGAGGAAAACCTAATAACATGTGTGGAATAATAAACACAAATAGAGTTTCCTAGTATTGTCTCTCAGACTAGTTCATATATTATTTAATAGTCTTATTTTCTTTACTATGGGAATAAGTAAAGTGTTACGTGGTTACCAATAATATATGAGAGCAACAATGAGTGGGAACAAATGTTGTTGGATAAACTATGTTGATATACTACGAAACACATCGTGAATATGTTTTAGGTATTTTCTCAAGTTACATATTACCGTTTACTAGTTTTTTTAGACAATTAAAGTGACGTAAACTTGGGTATTTAACGTATATCATGGGATCATCAAATGTTATCTCTTAACTGGGTAGCTATAAAGGTGATAATGTGGTATAGCGGAAAGTACACCATAGTTCTTGTTATCTCGAGATGGGGAAAGTACGCCATAGTTCTAGTTATCTCGAGATTGGGATTTGCTCCCCCGATGATGGAGTGATACTATCTGGATCCACTCATGTATTACGAAGCTCATTATGGTCTGGCTGGATGTAAGGGTATATTTCCCCTAAGTGTTTTTATAAGTAATAATAGTCCCTATAAAGTATGAGCTAATGATTTTTATTGAGTTTTCTATGAGGGAATCTTTCATAGGTAATGCTTGAAGATCATGTGTTGCATTCAAGAGTGGATGTTATGATAATAAATATGTATGTTGAGTGTTGGCATAAAGATCATCATTTTAAAAATATGAATTTAATATGATCATTAAGGAATTAAAGAAGATGAAGTTCTTGAGTGGAACTCAAAGGAACCCATGCTCATGCTTATGTGGGAACTGGGAAGCCTTGGAGGTTAAATATGTATGATTTGAGTAGAGCTTTGCAAAAGCAAGATGAAGATATTGTTCATGCTATTCAGGTTCTCGATGACACAAAGTTCTACTTGGGGGCTTTGCGGTCTGATGCTGGTTGGGATGATTTTCTCACAAAGGTCACATCTTTTTGTACAAAGCATAAGATCACAGTTGTTGATATGGAGGGTCCTTACTTCCCCGTTGGCCGGCCTAGAAGGGGTGTATGAATGGTGTGATCAATTACCACCGCTTCAAGGTAGATATGTTTGTGTCTGTCATTGATAGGCAAATTGGTGAGCTGAATGGCAGATTTGATGAGGTAAACACAGAGCTACTTATTTGCATGGCATCATTTAGTCCACTTCATCTATTTGTTGCTTATGACCAAGAGAAGTTGGTTAAGCTTGCTACAAAGTTTTATGCTTCTGATTTTACAAGAGATGAACTAGCAAGGCTTCCATGGCAACTAAACATGTATGTTGCTAATTTGCGTAGAGATGAAAGATTTCAAAACTTGAAAAAATTGTCTGAGCTATCAGTTATGCTTGTCAAGACAAAGAAGCATGAACAATATCATATTGTTTACAAGCTTCTTAAGTTGGTATTGATTCTACCAGTAGCCACTGCTAGTGTTGAAAGGATGTTCTCTTCAATGAGCTATTTGAAGAATAAGCTAAGGAACAAAATGGGTGATTACTATTTGAACTATTGTATGGTTACATTTGTTGAGAGAGATTTCTTCAAGCAAGTAAAGGATGAGGATGTCATCAATCTCTTTCAAAAAGGCAAGCGCAAAGTTATAATGTAAGATGGAACATCATCACTTTATCAATCAAAAGGTACCTATGTATTCATGTCGTTATGGGCTTATAAATTGAAATATTGCTATTATTGTCATGCTAGTGTTGTTTTATTCATATATTGATAGTATTGTGATGTTTGATTCATATATTACATTTAGAGCAAAAAAATTTTTTTTGGGCGAAATACCCAGGCGACATTTCCTGGCGCCGCCACTGGCTCCATGCTAAGGCGGGACGGCAACACGTTCATGTTCTATTTATTTTTTTGCCGGGTAGTGTCCTAATTAACTCGGACGATTGTTTTTGCTGATTGTTTTTACTGTTAGCAACCGATCGTGCCGGAGCAGCCGCAGACGTACGGCGTGCGAGTCTCCAATAATCTGCAGGCAGTTCATCTGCGTGCATGGTTGGGTGCTTGGGGCTGGGTGCACAATCCCAATTTTCATATAAAGGTTTGCGGTTTTTTCTCTTTTTACTCGTCTGTTATATTTCAGATTGATGGCCCCTGCCAAAAAAGAGTCAGAGTCCTGCATTTCTTGCTTTTTCTTTATCAGAGTTTGTACCTACGCGAACACAGGAAAGTTCTACAAGCTCATCACTGGTCAGCCGTCCCGCCTCTCTTAGAGTTGTTCCTCGATGAAATTTATGAGCCGTGAAAGTTTGATGTGTACATTTTCATTCAGTTAGCACTTGTGACTTCTGTACTTTTTATTTCGTATCTAAAGGTATAATAGAGGCACCCCCATGGGGGAACCTGGTAAATCAGATTTAACTAGCCTTTAGATTTTACCTTCATCAAATCTGGGCCATCCATTTTTTTACCGTGATGGTATAAAAGGTATCCCACAAAGTGAAACCCTAGCCGCCTTCCTCCAATCGTCTCACGCTGCTCCTCCCAATCCTCTCTCGTCTCCTACCTTTGCCTTTCCCCCAATCCCCTCCTGGTCAAATCTTTCAAGCCCCTCATGCTCCAACCCCCCATCCCCCTCATCTTCTCCCTCTGTCACCCCATCTCCTGTTCATCTCCATGGCCATAGTAGAAAGAGAGAGGCAAAGGGCTGAATCAGCGCCATTGCTAGAGAAGGGAGTGGTTGGTCGGCACCAGGAGGCACCACCGCCGCTCGTTGCTGGGAGGAGCCGTTGGTGGCCGGCGGGAGCAGCACAGCCCGCCGCTCCTCCACCTCCTTGTCATCACCAAGGTCGTCGTCGAGGCCTGCAACTTCTCTTTCCTGCACACGCAGGACAGACTACAAGTCTACAATGGTGGTTTGTCGGGTAAGAGGCCAGAGCAACCATGCTGGTGCGACTTGTACATAGAAGATCTAGAGAGATGGAAGTCCGATCTCCTCACTGTAGTTTTCTTCCTCTTTATATTATTCTGTCTTTTACTTGATTTATTGATCAAGAATACTTGATTTATTGATGCTTCAGTGGTTTCCAAATTATATGTTTGATTTGTTGAAACTTTGGTCCATGAGAAAACAGAGTACAGATATTATAACAATGAATTGTGGTTTTTGGTAGATTTGCAGAGGAATATGTTTTAGTTGATATATGTGATCTTTATGCTGGTTTTGTTGTTTATTATGCAGCAATGTCACACCAGTTCTTCAATTATAAATTTTCTTGAATATATTTATGCAGGCAGGCGGGTCTGTGCACTTTTATTCATGCTTGCTATGTAATGTGAAGGATTGCATGTTTATGGATACCCCGTGGCAGCGGATCGCGATAGTGTCTCGATTGAGGTGCATTATATCTGAAGGAGATCAACATGCTTCTGATTTGTATTGCCATAGATTCTGATTTATCTCTCTAACATTCCAGGTGCAATAGTTGTGAGATAAATGTGGGGCTTTAGATACGGATATCAAAATGCTGGTGTTCAGCAGCGGCACACATAGTGGTGCTCACAGATGCGGTATTGCAATGGTCGTTGGTGACATCCCAACCTTGTACAGATCAACAACTCTACAGCCTACTATCTGGTACCCTCCAGCCCTAGGTATTACAATCTTCCTTTTTTAGCTTTTGTTTTATGTTGCAGATCATATTTTGATTGATCTTTTGTTTTATGTTGCAGATCATACACACTGGTAGAAGGTTGAAGGAGTAACTATTTTGATCCTTTTTAATTTCTGTAGCTGCTGTCGAGATGGAGCAGGGCCGGCACTCATGTTGTTCTCCTCAAAGTGGTCAAAGGGAACTAGGGAAGAATGGAGTTTGTCGCCGCGCTTAGCAGGTGGGGGACGGGCCACTGCTGAAGTTAGTGCTACCCTCTGCCTTCTCCTCTCCGCGGGCTCTGAGCTGAAGTAGCATGGTTAGCTGCCGCGCCTTTCTTCTACACAACGGTAGCGACGAGTGAGGGTAAGCAGCCGCCAGCTCTTTTGGTGTTTGGTGCTTTGGCTAAATTGTAGGTTGTTTTTGCTATCTGGATGTCTGGTCAACATTTCTGCCCCAGGAGTGTTCAGAGGACCGAAATCAGTGCTACGCATTCCTGTGAGCTCCATAGTTTTCTCCTCATTTGTTAATTTCTACTTCTGCTACTCCTTGCACAATAAGAATAATCATATATATGCCATCCTTCTATGATTTATTCGTGATGTGAAACTAATCTAGGTTTGTATTCTTTTAATTTGTGTGCAGTCAATCATTTTGTCTCACCCTGGTCATTTTCATTCTTGCATTTTGAGAAGGGTCTTCTAAACAATGAGTCTACTAAAATGGAGTCTGTGGTTAAGCAGAGCTGATGCCCTTGCAGCATGTGCATCCAAAAAGATTGTGCTCTATTTGCTTTGTGCATTTCATATTCAGGTTGATTAGTGTCACTTCTCGCTGGAACTGATATAACCCAAAAGGCATATTTCCTCTCTGTGTTACCAAATTTACCAGTTCATGGCTATAAAGCGGAACAGTAGGAAACGCCCAAAGCTGTAATTGATATGTTTATATTAACCTTTTATTGGTTTGGCAAGATACTTGCAGAATTCATGTTATCCCCTGGCTGTAGCATTCATGTCAAGCTGTCTAAATAGGAGCATACTATCCGTACAGCCGTACAGGACCATATTTTACTTTGTGTGTAATTCTTCTTCATGGGTGATTTTGTTGTTTTGCTCTATTCATTCTTTACCTAATTCAACCCCACTAATATGTCCGTTGTTCTAACATGTTATGTTTTCCCTTTCCAGGACTTGGCCGGTCATAATAATGAGAATGGTAGTGTTGATTTGCCAGCTGACACTTCGAACAATAGCAACCATTCTGAAGACGTGGAAGGAAATTCGGGGGACATTTTAAATGATTCAAATATTCGATCTAATTTTCTTCGGATGTTCATTCTGGAGGACAAAACAGCCTAATGGTTAACGAAAATATGTTTTCTAATTCCATTGATGGACATTTTTTAAACAGTTCTAGCCCCAGTGACGAATTCCTGGAACTTAAAGATATGGAGTTTCATTTAGGCAATGATTCCACCATCTGGCATTTTGATGCTTGGGACTGGAGAACACCTTACCCCTCAGATGCTGAAAATGGGGCCACCAATGATGTTTTTCCAGTCATGGGTCTTCTTTCCAGCCATATGAATTGGCTCAGTTGTTGCAGACGTTGCAATATGACTCCTCTCTTTGGGCTCAACCATCGACGATCTCCCACAAATTCCTTTAAGCCAGAAGATGATCCTCTGTTGTTATTTGATGCACCCTTTTACTTCACAATGTTCAGTCATGGGTTTAGATAGTCGAATAGATTTCTCGGCTATCTGGCATTGACATGGTGGATGATGGTATGACATGCTGTGATGTAGTGGAGCATAAATTATTTAATTATATGATATGCTCTGTACAGAAGTCAGCTGTGAGCAATCCCCATGTTTTTAATGGGTTAGTTCTTACTCAAGAGGTATGCTATCAGTTACATGTAAGAGATGAACTCGCGCTACACATTGTGCAGATCGTTGATGTGATACTTGGAGTTCACATGCTATTTTTCTAACTTTACAGGTCATCAATACCACGTATACATAGGGTCCAACTCAAAAGGTTTTAGAACCTAATTTTGTACTTGGTGCCCCATCAGCCACTACCTGAAGCTGGTAGTCAGTTAAATTGTGTTGCTTTGTCGGGTGATTTTGGTACTGAAAATTATAGTAGGTCAGTTAAATTTTGTTGTTTCATATTCATCAATTGTCGGTTTCTTCTTCAACAGTTCTTATATCTTCGTTCCTTGGGGAAATGTTCTCGGTTATATTTACTTGCCCTGATTAAGTGAGACTGAAGTATTAGATCATTGTGTTGCGAAGAAAATCAAGCTTAGTTCCGCTTAATCAGGGCAATGTTACTAATGGCTGGTATTTAGCTTGTTAACTTGGACGTTGTACCTATAATTGAACATTATTTACATGTTTTGGTATTGTGTTCAACAGATTCTCAGCCCAAGAATAGTTCTATCGGAAAGCATTTCATAAGGATGTTGGATTCAATCTTGGCACCCCTTTATACTTAAGGTCTTAGTCATATGCTTGGATGTTATGACTTCAGCCGAGTTTATGCCTTCAGAAGCTAAAAGAAGCATTTAAAACTCGGTCCAGCATTTAGCAACAGACTTGATTATGAACACTTATAACTTGGATGATGAGTTGAGTTTAGTGCGTTCTTCTGACGTGCTGCAAACCTGATTGAGTCTATAAATGTATATACAAGTCATCAGTTTCTGAACCACTTGGAATATGCACATATTGCTTTATCTTATGTTCACAATGGAAATTGAAAACACAGTATTGGTCAAGAATTTTGGTTATTGTAGATTCTTGTGAAAAAACACCTTTCTTCTTCTTAATATACAGATATGTATCTCTTCTGCCTATCATGTATTACAAGCAATGAAGACCTGACAAAATATATTTAGAATGTTCGCAAGGTATACTTTATCACTGTATTTATTCCAAAATGGCGACTTAGTACCAATAAATGTGCATGCGTAAAAGGACAAAAGTAAAATTTACTGTGACTTGGACGATCTTTGGGCTTAAGAAGTCTTCATACTTTTTTCTGAAGCGCGAAAGGGATATCATAGTGGTTAAGATTGCCTGCTCAGTTTTGGTAGAAAGATTAAGACGTGGATGTATTTATGTCCACATAAACACTTTAAACTATAAAGGTTGAATTATATAGTTTGATACTTTGATATCCTATACCTTTCTTAAGGACGTAATATATGCATTAGTGAAAGATAGGGAAATAGCTCAGGTACATGCAATAGCTAGATTCAGATATGATGTACCTTTTTTTTGCGAAACAGATATGATGTACCTGGGAAGAGCCTGGACCATTAGATTGAAATCTGATACACGTTGAAATTCAGGATTTCAGCAGATGAACATCTTGCTGTAGTGACACAGACATAAGAGGCATGATATCAGGGTGACACTTCATTCTTCGCTCAAGAGAGTTTTCAGAAATTAACTGAACATGATTTCAGAAACAGAGGTGCTGGCTGGCATTCGAATCTTGTGTACTTACTACTTACTTTCTAGCGGTGGTACTCATATGTGGTCACGTTTGCACTCGCATTCTCCACGATATTCCCTGTTTGTGGCAGCACAAAACAAGACGACGATGGTACGTTTAGTAAACTAGTACAAATGCCCGTGCGTTGCCACGGGAACTCGAATTTTATTTCTCAATGCATATATAATTTACAATAAAATTACTACATCATGATAATACCGAACACGATAACAAGATAAACATTATTGTGCATCTACATGGTTCCAAGTTCTAGATCTTCTCGTTACTCTTCCGCGGAAAGTCCCATACCTTTGTTCTGGCCAGTCATAACTATCAAACAACACTTTGATATTCATAAATGTCTGGAGACAAACCTGAATCGCAGCCTTCTGTGTTCAACATATAAAAAGGGCTTAGCAAATTTTATAACGGCTAGGGTAAAAAGCTTCGTCAACAGGCCGGTGGTGCGAATTCTAATTGTTTTGGCAGCGATGTACCCTCATAAGAGCTGGAGAGTATTTATTACGAGGATAATGTGATCTTGTAAAGGATATATTAGAATGTTTAAATACACAATGATAATAAGAATAGTGTGACCCGCGAAAAAAGAAGATATTGTGAATTTATATACGAGTGTTGTATAGTATATTATTATAAGAGATAGATTACTACGAAGAGACAAATCAATAGCCATCAGTCATCTACTCCTTTCGCCCTACCAACCACACATGAATTATCATAGCGAACAACCCATTTCTATCCGCACCTCGTCTTCGCGCCACCAACATAGAATCCCACCACAATCTTGCTCGCCAACCCCTCGTTCCGCCCCATTTTATAATTATTTGGCACCACCCCATCCCCTTCCTCAAATTCTCCCGCGCGCCGCCCAACACAAGGACTCGTTAACATGCACCGCATGACACCGCCCAATCTAGGGACTCGTCGTCATGCACTGCATGCCATCGTGAGAGTAGCAACCTACCAACCATTCACATATTCAATCCATATAATTGGATCTTGTAACATCCAAGAATTGGTCTCACCTGCGCCGTGCTACCAGTGCATCCCGCGGACCTCCTACGGCTGCCTGCAGAAGGAATATGCAATTCTTTCAGAATTGGGGACAAGAGGATTGAGGGTTGCGGGCTAGGCACTGCTCATACTTTGAGAAGCACCTGCGGTGGTTGACGTTCCGGTGCCTACGACGCCGCTGGACGGTTCCATCCACACTGCTACAGCAGGTCGATGTTCCAGTGCCTACGGGTGTCGCTGGACGGTTCCATCCGCACGGCTACGGCCTCCCAACGCGAGGACCCAGTGGTGAAGGAAGCCTAGGAACGGAGCTGCGAGGCGAGATTGGGGACGCGGAAGACAATGGAGGAGGTGCCGCTCATAGACTGACCCGCAGACTCCACGACGCCAGCTGGCCCATCGGCAATGGATTTTGTGGGAGGTACATGCCAGAGCAGCGCCAGACAATGGCGATGTCGAGGTGGCCCGGCCAGAGGCGAGAATAGAGCCCCAAGCTGAGGCGAGGCTGGGGAGAAGAAGGATGAAGGCAACATGGTGTTATTTGAAAAAAGTGTTGGATGAAATAGAGGAAATTCGCCCTTTTTTAAGTAGTAGAGATATCTCTTGTTCTAAAGTCCAAAGTAAAATCTTAATAAATAGCTTGGCTTTCTTATTTTCTTTTCCTATCTTGAAGCTATACCAGATGAACATAATAGAAATATATTTGAGGAGATTTGAGACAGTAGGTCTAGGACTAAACATTTGGCATATGAATTCCCAACTGTGTCATGATTAGGAAGCTAACATGCTACCAAATCTTCCCTAGTTATCTAAGTCTTTAATTGAGTGGCAACCCTAATAATTCCAGAAGAAACAAAGCGTGCAATAACTTTACCGATGAATACAAAGAAGTACATTCTATATCACATTAAAAGACCATGTACTTACTTTTAATTGCCATCTCGGTACATCCCTAGTACAAACTGTACAGGAAAACAAAAGAACCCCACCAACAATCAGTCTGACCACCTTGAAAGAAATTAACAGAATCAAACTTATGGGCGCCGAGTGAGAATAGCATTTCAGGGCCTTCTCTAGGTGATAACACAACTTATTGACAACTGTATATCCTTTCAACACAAATTGGAGTGTGTGCTAGGCCATCATCGCATAGTGTTAATGCCGCTGCCATGTGCCATTGTCAACTGAAGGAAGAGCATGAATCATCGGTGGGGTTAACTGGTACTACACCGATATCCGCATGATTTACCTGAGGAAGAGAGATACATATTTGGGCTCCAATCAGTCAGGAGGTAAAAAAATCTATTGAACTGTTTTAATACAAAAAAAAAACCCGGAATCCTTTTGAGTAACTACTAAGTAAAAAAATCTATCGAAATGCCAAAAATTATCAGAGAAAATGGTGTACAACCGAATCTTGTGAACCCTAAATTAAAGCTGAGTGCGGCCATCAGATCAAATAGAGTTTCTGCTAGTGCTTAAAATGAACATATCTATGTAGAAGTAGAGGACATGATGCAATAGTTAATACATACACCAGTGGGACTACTGGGGACCAGTTAATAAGCAAGTTACACAAATTAGATACACAATCATTTCTGCACTTTTCCCTTTTGTAAGTTCTGCTTCTTACATATTTATGTTCTTATTTTATGAAATTGCCAACAATTTGATGGAAATTATAGTATCACATGTCTATTTGGATATGTTCTAGAAAATTTAACAAATTGGCCAACTAAAGGCGTGGTGCTAATGCTTATTTTTCCTACACAACATTACATCTTTTTCATGTACATCTTTCTTGACACTCCCAATTTGACATGTACATGCAAAAACCAAAAGTGGAACACCTTGAGCATACTCCACTCTAAAATGCAACTGGTTCTGCACAAACGAACCACTGTATTTTTACTGTCCATAAGAAAAGAATGGGGATCAGCATAGGTTTTTCACTACTTTTATTCAGCAAATAGAGTTTTGGGGGGATATCTGCTGAATATTTGAACTTCTGTAGGAAAAAGTATGTGAGCCTCAAAGGGAAAATTTTCACGATATTAATTAAATTTAGTTTTGTTGAAAACATTATCAAATGAATTAATATACAGGTACACAAGTCGCCGCCATTAGAATGGTCAATATCAAGAACTCTCTAATTGGTACCATCATGAAGAGAAGAGCACTTTCCCTTACAGAAAATACTTCATTACATCTATGGATATAGCAACTGACCTGCCAACGATATGCCATATATATACACTGCTGGCTCATAGTGTTCTCCCAGAAACCGAACATGAAGGAGATGATCGATCGCCCTGGAAAGTGAACAAACATTTTTCTTCAAGAAAATCCTCTATAGATAAAGACTAACTGCCATAGTTCCCTCCACTGAAGTATAATATACTTAGAATATTTACATTAAACATCTAAGAATTTTCGGTAATCCAGAGGAAAAAACTGCAAGTAGCAACTCTAATTTTAAGCACCATCAAAATGATGAACTGCAGTAATAATACTAATATCAATGGCATTTACCGGACATAAATTAAAACATTATATGCTGCTTGTTTGGCTTCCTATCTTTCCATCTCATGTGCCGGTGTATTTACCTCTCTCTCCTACAAGCTAAGACCTCACAACTGGAGAACCAAGTATAAGCTGTAGTTTCAGATCTTCTAGCGCAGTTGCCAGTACAGAAGAATCATATTGGCACTTATTGAGAGTGTGGTGCTCCAGCTCGGAGATTCTCTCCAGAGTTTAGTATTCATATCACCATACATATTACACATGGTACTGTTACACATAAAAAATAATACAAGTACACAAGAATATGCAAGCTTGGTTTCTGTAAATAAGATTTTGTAGTAACCGTGAGATATACCTGGAAGGGTCGAACCACAAACTGAAGTAACCATGAAGGCATGAATCCGCTGAAAATAAAAATGGAGTCAAGCCACTTCTATAGGCCTAATACTCCAACAATCACCTCGCTTGCTGAGTGTAGTAGGCTAACCACCTCGCTGATCTGAATCACCAAAATGAGGAATCCGAAAATTACTGTATACTTACCTGTAAGATAACCTATTGTCTAATGACGATTTCCCTAATGTCATATCTCAGCAAGCTGCTAAAATATATTACCAAGCTCACTGTAAAGTATTTCAGAAGGAATACTTTATAGTAGTGGAGGCCAAAATAAAATACGATCTGTGTGAAATCGCTTCCATAATGGATCTAGAAGTTAGAATACAGTGGATCTTTTTTAGTAACATGAAAAGGCCCGTGCTTTGCACTGGGTATACATGTTCTACTTTATACAACTGGTTAGCAATTTAACGTACGTGCAAACTTCATCGAGCAAACTGGTGAGACTTACCAGAAGCAACATAACCATATCAATTTCACTAAAAGATAAACACCTATACATGTATAAATTGACACATGCGGTAGCAGCGAAGCACAGGAAGCTTCAATTGTGTATCTTTCTGCACACATACTTCACAAAGTTACTTACCGAAATAGAAATCCAACCAATAGTTCAGTTCATGCACGCTGAGATAAAAATCTGAAAAAATATGGAGAAAAAATAAGAATAATTACATAAGAGAACCCACTTCTTGATGCAAGCTTTACAGCCAACACAAACAATACACATAAGAGAGCTCTACAAACTCACTGATATTTTAGTAAGGAAAATAAATAACAGGGAAGGAATATATTGCTTCAGTTATCACCTTATTTCAAGCTTGTCATCTCATCTAAATTATTGATGTCTTGGTGCCTCTAAAGCTGCAACAACCAAACATCAGTGGGCATAATTTCAGTCAAAATACATGTTTTAAATCATGACAACAGTGCCACAAGTGTTCCTGCTCTTCTCTGCCAAGTACCGGTGTCTGGCAGCGAAGAGGATCTAACTCACGTATTGATTGGTTTCACCCACCTTCAGGTTCTTGTCACACATACTAAGAGCTTCAAAGCTAAATTTGCGCTAGTACTCCGACCATAGTACTCCCACCGGTATTTTTTGTAATCATTTGCTTTGTCAATGGATAAATCTACAACCAAAATATTTAGCAAGTCGTACATCAATTACACTGCAAGACAATCACCTATTTACAATTTGAAAAAGGCATATGACTGCACATATTTAGCAAGGGGCAAATAGAATATTAGGAATTTCGTGCCATGTGGAGGTGAGAGGAAAGTAGCAAACCTTGTGGAGACAAATCGATCTGGCAACGCGTTTCCGTTGACACCAGCCATATGCTCCGCCTCCTCTAGATCGATCTGACCATCCCATCACCCGCTCCACCTCCTCTGGATCGATCCGGGCCAGATGGCGCGCCTGGTAGTAGGACCGAGCAGGATGTCGGCCGCCATGAGCGCTGCGCGTAGCGGCGGCCGGAGCTCGTGGACGCGGAGTAGAGAATGGTGCGGACAGCAGGAGGTGGCAGGGTGGGTAGGAGGCCGCGACGCAGCAGGTCAGAGGGGCGACGTTGGAGCAGGGGCGCTCGGCGCCGTCGCCGGCGAGGCGGAGCGGTGTGCGTGGGGAGGGAGACTGGGAGCGAGAGAGGATAAAGGGTCGTCGGCGCCACGGAAGATCAACCTGCGGCGGTTCGGTAGCGGGGAAGAGAAACCCTGGGTGTGGAACAGACCCTGAGTTGACGTCCAGCGTTTTGTTTCTGGGCTTGGCCCATATATGCGTCCGCTCGCGGGACGGAGCGACGACGAAAGGTTGGTCGTAGTGGCAGAATAGGGAACAAGTAGTGTAGATTCGTAAGCATCTTGAGATACGGTTGTCAGCGGCTCGATCACCAGTTCACCACCAACACCCACACCCCAGCAATTTGAACCGGTCGGTAACAGTATTGCGTAGGATCTAGCTCAATTAGCTCGTGGAGCTCGTGAATGATTGTGTACCGGGCGTGTGGATCAAGGGGTTCCAGATGGAGGGCACACGGCTGCCTCCGGTGGCCATGCCCTTGACCTGGAACGCCGAAGTCGCTGCCCCGAACATGAACCCCTTAAGAAACTCGTCCTAGCCCAGCCCGGTCGTGTCGACCGCCTCGTGGGCACGTCCCAAGCTGTCGCCAAGCAGCAGTGCCAGGATGCCGCGGGCCGATGGAGCAGCCGTAGCCGCACGCCCGCACCCATCCGAGCTAGCTTCCGACGAGGAGTGCGAGCAGCAGCTCACTCTCACTCTTGCCGGTGGAAATTAGAAGTGGTCACTTTCTTTCTGACGATTGTCGCTGTGCTCGTGACGTGTTCTACTCCTATAGTTCTATACTTTTGCCTATGGTTGGATCAATGGGTTGGTGAGCTGAATTGATATCTAAAAGCTCGGATGAAATATGTTGTAGGATGGCATGTATTCGAGGCTTACCAATATTTTCCTGATCGTGTATAATCATTGCTGAGCTCGGTTCTGGTTTCCTTTGCTTAGTTATTATATTTACATCATGTTGATACCTGTGGTTGGGTGGTTAGGATGACAGTGGCACCCCAAACCCACCAGAGTTCAAATTCCAGGTTTGATACTTTGGTATCTCATTACGGAATATTTTTCAGTGGGAGATGACGTTTCCGCCGACGGCGAGGCGTCTGTGGTGGAGTGTGACTGTATGTACATGAGCGTTTACATATGTACTATGTTTCGCAAAAAAAAATCTTTTCTAAATCCTATAAAATGTTTCCATTTACTGTAGATCGGTGCATACTTCTGTTGCTCTTGATATAGCCATCGAGTGTTTGTTACTATAATATATAATTTATTTCTTTATTTTTCTGGTTGTATATAAATGCTTTTTACTTCGTTTGTAATTTTGTCTGCTTTATCTTAGATCATCCTACCGATTTCGTTTTCTAAAACCTAAAAAACATTTTATCATTTTATACGTAATTTTAGCAGTGTTATATAAAGTACGCATCAACACGAATTTTACGGGATCGTGCGCCAAGGCGCACATCTAAATCTAGTTGAACTAATACGACACCGATTCAATACCCCTATCATATGTTTCCTCTATCCCTCCAACTGTGCGCTGCCTGATAGTCTTTCCGCCCCTTTTTCTCCGGATGAGATTAAAGCGGCTTTCGCCTCCATGAACAGGCAGTTCAGTCCTGGACCCGGATGGTTTTGGCCCATCTTTCTTTAACACCTTCTGGACGACTGTCTCCCCGGACGTCCTTGCGGTGTTCTCTTCCTTCTTTGACGGATCTATCGACCTGACGCGTATTAACCGTGCCTTTCTCGTGCTCCTCCCCAAAATCGATGCCGTTGTCCACCCGTCGCAGTTTCGGCCCATCTCCCTTCAAAACTGCATTATGAAAGCCATTACCAAGGTGCTCACCACCAGGCTTCAGGCCGCCATTCACTCGCTTGTGGACGCTGACCAAACGGGGTTCCTCTCCGGTAGACGCATCTCCAAAAACATCGTCTACGCGGCTGATCTCCTCCGGTGCTGTCACTCTCGACGGGCTCCCACTCTCGTCTTCAAGATTGACTTCCGCAAGGCCTTTGACTCTGTCAACTGGGACAGCCTCCTCTCCATCTTGCGGGCCAGGGGGTTTGACGACCGCTGGTGCCTTTGGATGAAGAAGATCCTTGACACGGGCCACACTGCGATCCTGTTAAATGGCGTCCCAGGGAGTTGGATTCGCTGCCGAAATGGCCTTCGTCAAGGGGACCCCCTCTCACCCTACTTGTTCATCATCGTTGCGGATGTGCTGCAGCGTCTCATCCGTAAAGCTTGGGAATCGGGTTCCCTGGCCCACCCTCTTTCCCCCGATACCCCGTGCCCTGTCCTCCAATACGCCGATGACACCCTCATCCTTTGCCAGGCTTCTGTGGAGGCGGCTGGCTGCCTCAAGCAGGTCCTTGATGACTTCGCTCTGGCCACCGGGATTGCGATCAACTTCCATAAATCCTGTTTCATCCCCATGCACACTGAGTCGTCTGTGGCTTCTGCTATGGCCTCAGCTCTTGGGTGTCCCATATCTACCTTTCCTCAACCCTACCTAGGCTTACCTCTTTCGCCCACAAAACTTCCGTCTTCGGCCTTCGCACCTCTCATTCTCTCCTTCGATCGTAGACTTTCAGGCTGGCGTGTGCATCTGTTGTCCGCTGGGGGTAGGCTCGTGTTGTGTAATGCTGTTCTGAATAATCTTGCTACTTACTACATGTGCTCATATTTGCTGCCGCGTGGGGTCATTGAAAGTATAGATAAGAGGCGCCGCGCCTTTTTCTGGACCGGGAAGGATTCCTGTTCTGGTGCTTGTTGTCTAATTGCTTGGGATAAAGTTTTGTTGTCTAAACAGGAGGGCGGCTTCGGCATCAAGGATCTCCACCGGCAGAACAGGTGTTTGCTCCTCAGCTTTGTTCATAAACTTCATCAACCTAACCCCCTGCCTTGGAAGACTTGGTACTTCTCCCACACAGGTCGCGACTTTGGGGACCCCTCCTCCTCTTCCTCCTTCTTGGAGAGGATCGTTCAGGAGTGCCTTCCCCTCTACCGTGCCATCACCAGGGTGACTGTGGTGGACGGCCGCTCCACCTCCTTCTGGCTGGACAAGTGGCTCACTGGAGAGCCGCTCGCGACGCGTTTTCCCGCCCTCTTCTCCCACAGCACTCGCCGCCACGCGTCCGTGGCCGCTGTGGTCTCGGAGGGGCTTGACCTCCAGGGTCGCCTCACTGTAGCTGCTGAGGCTGAGCTCCGGGTTGTCCGCCGCTACATCAACGAGACGGTGCTGCATGAGGGCGCCGACCACCGCGCCATCGACTCCCCCTCGACACCCTGCTTCTCCTCCCGTGAGGCCTACCGCGCCCTCTCGCCGGCGCGGCCCATTGACACCGCGGCCTCCTTGACTTGGTCCCTTCGGATCCCCACCAAGGTCAAGATCTTCGCTCGCCTCCTCGATATCGACCGCCTGAGCACCCGGGCGAACCTCTTCCACAAGGGGTGTGCCCCCTCTTCTGCGTGTGCTGCCTGTGGTGCCCCCGAGTCCGGGCGCCACCTCTTCTTCGACTGCCCCACAGCCGCCGAGCTTTGGGCCAGGCTGGACGTCCCTATCCCAGCCGGAGGGTTCTCCATTTGGGATCTTCGTGGGCCGAGCTGGTCGCCCCCGAGCACCTGGCACTTCGGGCTCGCGTCCGTTCTTTGGTCCATTTGGAAGTGTAACATCCCAAAAATTTAAAACAAAGAGAAAATGAATTCCCTTTTTCCAAAAATGAGAACCAACAAAAACTTTTATTAAATTAAGTTTGGTACATAGTGAGCATGCTTATATGTGGTGATATTGCCATGATTGTTTATTTATTGCATTGAACCTAATTCCCAAAATCCTAAACCCTAATCTTCTCACAATAAAATAGTATCAAATAAGAAGGAACTAAAATAAAATAAAATATGTGGGCCTATAACCCTAACATGCAAATATTGACTAATGACATTCTTACTCTTCAAAATAGAGGTGAACCATTGTGATACTCCACTAAACCCTAAACCTCACCCCTCTTTTCACCATCCTAGTTAAAATAAAATAAAAGGAAACTAAATAAGAAAAAGAGGCATATGTGCCTATGGCTATTTTTATAAATCTTTACCCCAAGCTCCTCTACTTTGTTTAGTGGTTTGGAAAACCATTATACACCCTATCTAGTACTTATCAAACCTAAGTCAAGTTGTTGCCAAAGAAAATAAAAAGAAACTAAAAATGCCATAGAGGCATATGAGAGTAAATTAGCAAATTTATGAATTTGAGAAGATTGACCCTAGGACTTGTTGTGAATGGTTAGATCACCTCCATATAACATATCAACACTCAACAACACCAATTGGGACAAGCAAAGTCAAATTAAAAATCAAATGCCACCTATGCATAAAGGCATATGTGACACATAGCCATTTTTCCAAAAACTTGACCTAAGCACCTCTACCTTGCCCAAATGGTTTGAAAACCTTACTAAACCCCATCTAACACCAAGTCAACCATAAACCATGACCTTTGATCATAGATAAAGAAAATGAAATAAAAAGATGAAATGCACATATGTGCATATGGCCAAAAATACAAATTTGAGCCAAAGACCATCAAACTTGTTTCCATTGCTTGGATTGTTTTCTTATATCATATTAAACCTCAACCACATCAAGGAGATCAAGAAAAACCAAATCAAATAGGAAATAAGAAGATTTTTTTTAATACACATATGTGGATATGGCCATATTTACAAATATTGAACCTAGACCATTATGGCTTGCACCATTGGTTGTGTTTGGTTACTAAACACATAATATCACTTTTAGAATCAAAGAACCTCAAATCAAATCAAATTTGAGTAAAATATGAGCTCACATAAAATTATGGTCAAATGTGACTTTTATAACCAGATGCTCACTTTGAGCCCTGTTATTTCAAGATTCCTAAACTAAACCTTGTCAAACCTTTGCACCTCATCCAAGTCAACATAAAAGTGAACAACTTTGCTCAAGCAACCTCATACAAATTCTTTCTAGATTCAAATATATCATCAAGCAAAGTTGGGACCAGATTTGATTTTGAAGATCCTATGCATTTTGGTTTTTTGCAAACCACTTCAAATTTGACCCCCACCACCACCAGTAGACTTCATTTATTATATATTTACAACCCACCAAAATTCAATCAAAAATTCAAATCTTTTCTTCTTGCGGCCATTTCATCGAGCACCTTATGTGCAATAATCTACCAACTACACACCTGCTATTATCCAGCATGTTTGAGCCTCCACCATCAAGCCTATGTCACCACCAGCTCCTCCTTACACCCAGGGAACAAAGCCAAGCCTCAGAGACCATTGTTCATACAGGAAAACTTCAAGGACATGACCATGCCGAGCATGTCATGCTCACCCCAATGTCAAACCTGCCTCTGGTCCTTCTCTCTTCCTCTGCCCTTGTCACATAGTCTCACCTCATCGCCCTGTACTGGCTAGACATGGTCTCTGGCCAGTAAACGACTCGCAGCACCTGGAACGTGACGTGGTCACCACCATCGAGCTCGCCAGCGCGCGCACAGGCCAGACCACGGACACGTCAGTACACCGCCGTGCCCCGTCGACACAACCCACCCCGTGACCTCTCCTTGTACCTGCAGCCTCCCCTCGACGTCAGCTACCTCGCAGACATCACCGATTGGCCGCGGACGAGCTGCAGACGACGCCCACGACGACGACTGTCCGCCAGTACCCGATGACCTCCTGCCTGCTCTCGTCCACCCCTGACCTCGCCTGGACGCGCGTTGTGATCACCGTGACACCAGGAACATGACGCACCCATCCCTTGCCCCTTCGTCGCCTCGGAACGACGACATCGTCGTCGACCTCGCCCGCCCCACGCAGCACCCCTGGCCCCTATAAAAGGAGGACGCTCCCGCCTCTAAACTCCACACCAGTCGCCTTCCCTCCTCCTCCTGAGACTCCTCGACCATCTCCCTCCTCGCATTGTGCCCTAGCTAGCCCCAATTGCTCGCCGGCGCCCCGCAGTACCCCAGCAACCGCGCCGTCGATTGCGGCCACCATTGGAGCTGCTGCGACCACCGTCTGCACCGCCGTCGTCTCCAACGCCAATCGCCCGCCTCGCTCACCCCGCTGGACCACGGTAAGGCCCCTCCCTGGACTCTCCTGGCCGCCGGTAGGGTTTGCTCCCGCCGGAGCTCGTCCTCGACGAGGATGACCTCTGGACTGTCGATCCCCCTTTCATCCAACGGCCCGCAGAGCTGCGCACCGCTTCGGCGTGTACACGTGCTGACAGGTGGGGTAGCCCCTGTCAGGCGGCCCGCGAGCCTCGCCAGCATAACTGGGCCGGCCCACTTCGTTTCCCGCCCGCGTTTGAATTCAAATTCCGTTTATTTCTTTTTCAGTTAATTGCTCTCAGATGCGGTTTTGAAAATTAAATAGAATAAAATCTACCAAACCAAATTGAACAAATTTTATATATTTAGAAACCTTGTTAAATTATCTACAAGACTACACTGGCCTCAACCTTAGATTTATTATAGAATTTAAATGATAAAAATAACAAGGCAGGGACTTTTCAAACTTCAAATAATTATTTAAAATCAACCATAAACTATTTTGAGATGATTCAAATTCTCATAAATCACAATTCAAATACTCTAATTGTTTCTGTAAAAATGTGATAGTAGTACTGTATATGATCATGGGCTAGATTCAAATAGTGGCTATAAGGCCATTTCTAGCTCATTTAGACTATTTCAAAAATAGTATTTAAATTATATGAGGTGTAACTTCTCACTTAAATCATTACTACAAGTGATTCAAAGTGAGTTGATGACACATGTATTAATAACCCATATGTTCCTAATTGAAAATAGTAAATCCTTCCCATGGTAGTTTTTAAACTATTCAAAACCACTTATTAAATCTTGTGAGATGTTTTGGTCTCATTTAAATCTTGTCTCAACTAAGTTAATATGGGGTATAGACTATGGTCAATTTTAAACTCATATTAAATTAGTTGATGATATTAAATCATTAATCATGAGTAATAAAAAGGCATGAGGTGGTGTGCCTCATTTAAATCACTTCCCAAATGATACTTATGAAGAGGTTGACTTTGGTCAACCTAGGTCATATGGCATTAATTGAGGAAATTAAATCTTAATATTATTCAATGAGAGGAAATTATTTTCTCTCAAGCAATAAATAGAAACTCTAATTAATATTTATAATGAGAGGAAATTATTTTTCTTAAGAATAAAATGAAATCAACTCACCTAATAAGCATGTTGATTGATAGCTTAGTAGGAGTGATTTATGTGTGTGCTTAGTCTAGTACTTAGGCTTTGTGTGGTAATTGTGTGTATTATACTCGTATTTAGACGCTAGTACCGAGGAGTACACCGAGGAGGAGGAGGACTACTTTGAAGAAGAAGAGAACTTTGATCACTACTCCAACCAAGGCAAGCTATACTCTGGCAAGCTAATATTCTTGCAAGTTACCCAAGTGCAAAGCTCTAATGGAGCAAGGCACCACTACATCATACTTTATGTTTAACGATCCTATCCCAAGTTTTTACCTTACAAGTTTTTTTTTGAGTTTTGTTTATCAAAGTTAATTTTTGGTTCATGATTCACTTGGTCTAGAGTAGAACAAGATCAGCAAATTTAGCCTAGAGCAATGAAAGATAGATAGCACCCCTCATGACTAGTTGCTAGTGCTAAATAAATAAAATTAACTACTTTAGATGGGAACATGTGAAATGACATGACTTTGAAAACCTTGGAATGATGAGTCATTCTATTGAAAGATTTTGAAGGTGAATATGACTTGTGAATGACATGGTGAAGTTTACAAAAACTGATGGTTGGGTTCGGATGCGATACCATTCCAATTTTGCAAGTACCCCCACAATACCTGATATGGGTAGGGCTTAACTGGAAGTTTATGTATCTTAGTATGGGTTCCCTCTAAACAAGCGTCATCGGGGTTATGCCAAGGGCTGCCTCCAAAGAAATATGAGATGATGTGAAATGACGTGAAATGAGGTGAATGTCCGGCCCAAGCCCTGTGCAGTTCCCAGGCTGACTTTCTGTCTTCACTGGGAGGCCAAGCTCATGGGGAGAGGTTCCTATACTAGGGTATGTAAGTGAAAGGTTATGGTTGGTAGTCCGCACACGGAGTGTGATAAATCAGGGCCAGTTAACCCTGACGGATTATTGCAAATGTTGTGGCACAAGTGTACGACCTCTGCAGAGTGTAGAACTATTCGAATAGCCGTGTCCACGGTTACGGACGATTGGAAAGGCCATACTGTTCCGTCATCAGACCATTTTCAAAAATGTAACATGTGAAGGGTGACTTGTGATTTGAACTTGAAATGGTGACTTTGACTTGAATCACAACAGAGTTGTGGGAATGACACGAATGTTCCCACTTGAGTTAGTCTAGCGACTCAAGCATCTTTACTAAATGTTTATGAAATAAACTTGGCTTTATGCAAATAAACCTAGAGCTTAGCATCCCCCTTACTATAGTTGATATTGCTTACATTAGTATTAGTTTGCGAGTACTTTAAAGTACTCATGGCATTGTCCCTGGCTATTCAAATGGCCAGACTATGAAGAGGAACAGCAGTACAAGGAAGATGGACAGCAGGATGTCTACGACAACTAGGACCACTCCTAACGTCAACAGTTGCCTGTGGAACAGATGGACCACGACCGCTACTACTTCGCTTCCGCTATGTGTTTTGTAATAGGATCTCTAGATCCACTATGATGTATTAAGACTGGATCATGTGATCCTTTGTTGTAAGACGATTATGTGTTGTAATGAATGATGTGTTGTGATATCAATCTATTATGTCTCGCAAAAACAATATTCCTGGGATTGCGATGAATGGCATAATAGGCATCTGGACTAAAAAATCCGGGTGTTGACAAGTTGGTATCAGAGCCATTGTTGACCTTAGGAGACCCTAGTTAGAATGGACGTCCTGAAAAATTTAGTTTCAAAAACAAATGAAGTGAATATTTATGAAAACTTATTCTCACCGTTGTCCTTGAGATCTTTTTCGAAGAAAGAAATCCATACTCTGCTTTTCCTTGTAATATTACATAAAATTTTGCACACCGGATCACTTCTCTAACTTACTTATCCTAATTGCTCACAGATGGAATACCAATGGGAGTGCTATCAGCTTGGTCATGGAGAAGAACTGAAGTTCGAAAAGGATTTGAAGCAACTAGTCGAATATCTAGGACACCCGTACCCCGAGTCCTTCGGAACATCCTTCAATAATCAGTTGGGAGGATCACCCCGGTGGGAAGTGTCTGCTGATCTAGGAAGAAAGCTTGGAGCCCCAGTATGGGAAACCATATGGTTTTCTGTAACGGGAAACACCTGGAAGGAAGGACTAGTCAGAGCTATGCAAGAAGCAATCGCCCGTCTGTGTGGACAAAATGAGAACAAGATCCGGAACACTCGTTTCATCTACTACCCAAGACATGACTCCATGGGAAGATCGATGACCATGCCACCACACACGGAGATGAACCCCTATGTAGCACACCAGGACTTCAGGCAGTACAAAACCCGCAGGGATTTGGACAACGCCCTCGCCCTTCGCCAAGCACCTCAACCGTAAAGACGAAGAATTCCCCCCTGAAGAGTAGTATTATTAAAGCACTATCGTAGGTGTGAGTTGTATCGGTCCCTTTGTATCATAGAGCGAATTAATGGTTCTTAAAACCAACGGTGTGTTAGATTTGTAATGTGTGATGCTTGGTATGAATGAAAAAGTGTTGTTGGTTTTTACCCCCTCAACACTACTCAAGTTTTGGAACTTTTTGAATTTAACTCAAACAAACCATAGAAATTTCCCTCTTATCTTATCATCTATCTCAATCTTCAGATGGCCCCACCAAACCGCAACGCCAACCAGGATGCCATGATGCAACTACTGCAGACCCTGATGACCGATAGGGAAGATCAAAGAGCTGAACGCCAAGCCAACCTTGTTGCACTGCAACAGATAGCTTAGAACAATCAGGGCCATGGAAACCATGATCACCCAGGATCAAAGCTGAAGAACTTTCAGAACACCAACCCTCTGATGTTTAGCAAGACCGAAGAGCCACTTGACGCAGATGATTGGCTCCAGACAATGGAGAACAACCTAGAAGTTGCGGGAGTAGAAGCCGCAGAGAAAGTACTATTCGCCACACATTACCTGTCAGGACCTGCCAGAGCTTGGTGGACCAGTGCCCGTGCAATGAATGCGGGACAAATGATGAACTGGGAAGACTTCAAGCTGAAGTTTAGCAAATATCATGTGCCCCAAGGACTAATCAAGAAGATGAGAGACAAGTTCCGCGAACTCAAACAAGGAAGGATGTCCGTGGTGGAATACCGCGACAAGTTTCTTACACTGTCAAGGTACGCTGTGGGGACCCCGAACTAGCTGTCCGAAATACCCTGTTATGTATACAGTTCACGTTCCCATGATCAGTGTGCCGTGAACACATAACCGAACTGATATCAAATTACACCATCAATTACAAAACAGAATAAGAAAATTACATCAAGGTCACATGACCAATCTATACATAATAGCCTCGAAGGGCCTAATCTAATCATCAGAGTCGCGGAATCACTTCAGCAGCGCAGAGCCCAAGTCATCTGCCTGAACCCTACAGGCAACTGACTGGGAAGACGTTCCTAGCTCGCATAGACGTCGTCAACATCCTTCTTCATCCATCGTGTTCCTTCAAGTCTGGCCAGGTAAATAGCCAGGGACAAAGCCGTGAGTACATTGGAATTGTACTCGCAAACCATCAAGAAGGTGATAACAATTCTAACTAGAGAAGACAAGAGGGGAAGAATAGTTTCTCTCATGGATAAAGCATGTGAAAGAGAAATAGTTTCTCGTGTTGATATATCATGGGAAAGAGAAATAATTTCTCTTGTGGATATAGCATGTGAAAGAGAAATAGTTTCTCTTGTGGATATAGCATGTGAAAGAGAAATAGTTTCTCTTGTGGATATAGCATCCCGACATCGCAATTGATGGAGACACTAAAGTGGTACTATGACACCTCTATATCTTTATTGAAGAAGAGTTAGTATACCGCCATCTCAGGTGATGGGAATACTAGGGAAGTCCTATGACATCTCTATATCTTTATTGAAGAAGAGTTCCTCTACATGAAACACTAGGAGAAGTTCCCCACTTGGTCTTAGTTTTTCCACGACCATCTCCATATGGTCGACACACGCCCCTTTTTCCGTACCTTTCCGGTACATCCAACACCACATTTCCTTTGCAAAGCATTTATCAAAACAAAACTCAAGCCCCGGTTAAGTATGGCCATTTCAACTTGTCCATGACCGCGGACACGGCTATTCGAATAGATTTGACTCTGAAGAGTTTGCACACTTTCCCCACAACCATCCGGATACCTATCGTGTGGGCATCATCCCCGCATAACAACATATGCCACGACGGATACCCGAACATAACCCCTTCCCGGCACCCCGGCAGCATACCTCCCTTTTGAGCGTATCTCCGGCGCCATGACAGAAGACCCTCAGTAATCGTCCGGCTATCAGTCTAGACAGTGTATTGCCTCCTCCAGAGCGCAACCCGGCGTCGGAGGTCATCTTGACCCTCCCTAGAAAGTTGTGAAGGGTGCTCCTGCCAGCTTCAACAAACTACGGGCTAAGCCCCGTCCCACACCAGGGTAGTGTGGTTGCGCGATAAAAAGTTGGGACGGCGAACACTTATACGCAGTGCTCCTTTGAAAACATTTTTCCCACACTTTCTTTACTTGTCAACAACCAACCATATTCCTCCAACATCCTTGTCCAAAGACCTTGTCTTTCCAAAACCTACACTTGGGTATAGTTAACTTACCCAAGGTTTTCATAAAACATTTACAACAAGGTGAGCCTTGAGGAGTTCCCAACCTATAGTTTCATGAGTTGAACTAGAATTGCCCTACGGCCGAGATGAGAGTCATCTTGCCATAGAAGGTATAAAGGAGAAATGGGTGGATCATACTTGCTTAAGATAAGCATATATGATGACAACACAAAGAGGATTATACTTTCAGATTTGTGGTACTAACTATAAAATTTGGATAGTGGAGAATCACTACCCAACCAACTCTCCAATAGGGTACCCGGCATACTCCTCTCAAGTTGAGAATTACACCAACATCATGTCGTTGATACCTCTAAATTACAAAAGTTGTGAGTGTGGTGAAAGTTACTATCTTGAGAGGGAAGATGCTCAAGTTGAGCATACAAGATGACCAAGTGGAATAGCACGACCTTGATACCATGTATCTCATTATCACATGACAAAGGTGGAGTATCACCACTAGGGAGTACCCCACTTGGAAACACACATAGTTGACATAAACAGAGAGAATAACACACATAGAATTCAAGGTGCTTTGGACATCAACAAATGACATCCAAATAGACACCAAATCAGAGATCAAAAGATGGCTTGCCTTGGCTTAATTGTCCCCGTACGTCTTCAACTCCATCAACATAAGAATTCCAACAACCTATAAAGAATCCTTGTCCAATCCACTTCTTCTTCTTCTTCGGAATCGTTCGCATCTATCGCCGGAAAATATAAAAGGAACACAATCAATCACATTGTACCAACAAAACAACATTCAACAAACAACAATCAATAGCTAACCACTTTACTAAGGGCTAACATATTAAGGACCTCTAGATACTACAAAGCAATTAAAAGAGAACCCATTTTATTTACCTAGTAAAGGTATGAGAGTATCACAACTTAGCAATTGCCTCTCTCGGTATCACCATGGCACAACTAAGTATCCCATGGTGGATAACATTAGAAAGATGACAAGTGCATTAGTTTGGCATCAAAAACATTTACATTATAATTTGAAACATTTTTGGAAGAGCGGGCAATCATTCTCCCTATCTTATAAAGCTTACAAAACACTACACAAGAATAGGAAGCAAATGATATGCCCCACCATTTGAAAACTTAAGCCAAACAATACAAGTAAGGTTAAGTTTCAGAGGTTTTGTTTTGCAAGAGTAAAACATTGGTTGACCAATTTTAATACAAAGGGGTGGTTAGAGTTTTCAAATAAATCAAAAAGTTGTGCTTCAACAACCTATGTCACACATACACATTACTAACAGTAACAAATATGCATGAACAGAGACTAACACTATTTTTCCTAGATGGCCAGTACTAATACAAGACTAACCCAATTGGATTCACTCAAAAATATTAAACCTACAAATTTAGGAATTTGTTTGAATCTGGCTGTACAGAAAACAAGATCTGTAAGCCATAAATTGTAGAAAAATCCTAAAAATATGAGACCACTGGCATTTGAAAGATATTTAAACAGAGGTGCATACACAATTGGATTTGGGTTCAAATTGTTTTTGAAACTCTCACAAATTGATTAACAAGGTTACTGCATGTCTTTACCATTTTCTTTACAACTGGATTTTCATAACAGATAAATGTTTGAAACTTGTTGGAGATGATTAAGAAAACAACCAGCAAGCCTACAAAGTTGGAATCACTCAATTAGGTTCAAATATGGGTTTTTGGTGATTTAAAAGCTAACAGCCATGTCTGCAGAACACCCAGAACAAGTTTAATTCGCCAAAAATCATACATAATTCATAAAAATATGAGGTCAGTTGCATCTGAAAGATATTGAAAAACTGGTTCTTACCCAATTTGTTTCATTCAAAAATTTGTTCCCAAGCTCCTGGTTTAATTCGACAAAGTCAGATCTGACCAGATCTTGATCTGTGAACCATTTCAGTTTCAGGAGGTCAATCGAAGTGAAAGCAACGCCAAAATGAAGGTACTGAACAGAGCTTTCACCCACCGTTGAGTTTGCTCAAAAAGGTTTTGTAAAACGAACCCAATCTAACAAACAGTGAATCTGCAAGTTTCCAGAACTTTATTTACCAGGGTAATCGGTAACGAATTTGAGGATGAAACCAACGCCAAGTTGTAGATCTTTTCAATATCTACCAGTGGAACTTTGAATCACTCGATTTGGATCTGCACACGAGATTTGGTGGATTTTACAAGTTCGTACCAGAATCTGAAACAGCAAGATGCAGAAATTACTGCAAGGTTTTGGACGAACTTTGTTCAAGAACTTCAGATCTGAGGATAGCTCATCCTTCTCCATGCTTGGACCAACATGCACCTGCATCAAGATCCAACCTTAGCAATGGAGGAAGAAGAAGAGGTGAGGAAATCAGCTAGGGTTAGGGGAAAAGAGAGAGAGAGAGATGCTCTCATGGTGAGGATGAGCTTGAGGGAGAAGGGGAGCTCCATCTTGGTGGATTTTCTTGGCCATGGCCGGCCATGTAAGCAAGGGGCAGTAGTATTTCGTGGGGAAGTGGAGGAGAAGAGTGTGAGGGAGTGGAGGATGAAAAGAAATGAGCAAATGGGAGTGGAGGTGGCCGGCCAAGCCCCTTTTATAGAGGGAGAGGGGTGGCTGCCTCCTTATTTGATTGGCCAAGGTGGGTGGCTGCCCATTTAATTGTTGGGGTAGTTGGGAGGCAAGACTTGCAAGAGAAGAAAGTGGGAAGCACAATGGCTGGCCGAATTTGTCATGGCCGGCTCCATTCTTGCCAAACTCAAGTGAACAATGTGAGAGATATAGAGATGGAGGAAGATTGTGATGGTAAAATATACCATGTTGGTATTTGTTGCATGATGGCTTTGTGCCAAGAAGATGATGGTGATGGTGATGTGCAAGGTTTCATGTGCATGCCATTTGTGAGATAGCCGCCACAAGATTTGAGATTTTAATTAAGCAAAAACAAGATGAGGCACATGGCACTCAAGTGCTCATGGAAAGAAAATAAATTCCTCCAAGTAAAGAGTCCAAGGTTTAGAGAGATGTTGAAGGATGTAATCATATACTCACAAGGATGAATATATTGACACAAGTCTTCAATTCATGAGGCCAAGGTGATGATGGAAAATAATATAAATTGCTCTACAAATGAGAGGTCAATTGGGAGTGGTTTGAAAGTATCAAATGATCATCCATGTGATCAAGAATTGGAGGATGAAGGAACATTATGGGGTAGATCAGAGATGTACACAAGATGTGCAAGAGTTGTCATTTGAAATAGAAATTATTGAAAAAGTATTTGAAACACCTCAATTGTCGAGGGACAATTGGGAATGAACTCAAGTGGAATGAAATTTGAAAGTGTTGAGATAAAACTAGTTGGAACATAGGGGTTCAAAATATTCTACTTACTTTCTCTAGTAAAGTAGAGTTTTCTCAAATGTAAAATAAGCAAGAGGAAAACAAGGAATGGTACAAGTACCATAAACAAGCCTTTTGTTAAAAAGACAACATACTAGAGAGTAATGTTTTAGAAATCAGTACTTGGTAGAAATGGGATGAAAAACAAAACCCATTTCAGTTCTTTGTTTTGTTTGAAGAGATTTCTTGAAAAGTTTTAGTAAAACTAGAAGTAGTTTTGTGATCAAAACTAGAGAAGGAAAAACAATAGGGTGGTTGAGAAAGAAAACTAATTTAGGGATGAGTGTTCTCAAGGGTAGATGGTGGCTACAAAATGTACCCATCATTCCCACTCTTGGTTTCTGTGAAGATTAAACTTGAATAAAAACAAGAGGTAAAAGTGAAGGAAGTGATCCAGAGTTGAAACAAAGGATAGAGTGCAAGGTCAAGTGAATTAAAGGAGTTGCAAGGGTAGACTGAGACATGCAAGACGTGGAGATTGTAGAGGGTATTGCACAGATGAGATCCATGCAGTGAGGTCATCAAAACAGTGGTGGGTGCTTAGAGATCAATTGCCAAAGTCTGGACATTTTAAGCCTGTCAACACAGATGGTCGACATGGCCTCAAAACCAACAAGGATGAGTGGGTAAAAGAGAGGGATGTAACTAGGGGTAGACGATCCCAAGTTTTGAATTAAGGATGATTGAGCTATCTTGTACAACAAAGAGAAAGTCAAGATGGCACACTCATGTTGTCATCAGGAGAGAGGATGGATGTAGTAAGAAGGAAAGCAATTCCTCCTAAGCCACACATGTGTTTTATATGGTGAGTTGCTTGTTTAACCACTAGGGGTGTTGTTCTATGAGGTAGCTCAAGACAAAACTCAACAAGCAAATCAAGGCAATTCATCTACCAACAAATCAAGGCAATTCATCATAACCAACAGATCAAGGCAATTTATCATAACCAACAGATCAAGGCAATTCATCTTAATAAGTCTTATAGAAAAAGTTTTTGTTCCCCCTGATTTTTGAAATAAGGACATCTAATCAAGGTTGCAAAAGTTGGGGTGTTACATACGCCCCGGATGAGACCGACACCAATGAAAAGAGAAAGGAAAGATTTCTGAATGGACTGCATGACGAGATGCAAACTGTGTTAGTGAACATCCCGTTCGCTGACCTCGAAGCACTCGTGGACTCCGCCATACAGATGGAAGGAAAGCTGCATCAGGCCAATGAGAACCGCAAGCGCAGGATGATGAACCAGAATGGACCCCACCATACCCAGAAGTACCGCAACAACTCCTCTGGAGGATTCACCCCAAGACACAACAAGCCCCCTGCTCAGAATTATCGCCCCAACTACTCCAACAACAACGGAGGACCCCCGAAGCCCGGAGGCAACCACAACCACCACAGCAACAACAACAACAGCCACCCCAACAACAACAACAACCACCCCCATGGTAACAACAACAACCCCAATACTGGCCCGAAGACTGGAAGCAATGCCATCCCCGTCACCCCAAAGGACAAGTCCACCGTCAACTGCTATGAATGCGGAGTTGTGGGTCACTACTCCAATGAGTGCCCCAAGAAGCTTGCCAGGATTGCCGCCAACACTGCTGCACCTGCCCAGCAACAGCGCCGCTTCGCAGGTAGAAGGAACCAGAACAACAAAAACGGCCGCCTCTACCACATGAATGCAGCAGAAGCACAGGAAGCACCTCAGGCCATACCAAGTATGTTTTTCTGTTAATCAAATTGCTCAATCTTTCTTAGGAACCTAACCTTTCTTAAAATCTCGGGACGAGATTTGTTTAAGGGGGAAGGGTTTGTAACATCCCAAAAATTTAAAACAAAGAGAAAATGAATTCCCTTTTTCCAAAAATGAGAACCAACAAAAACTTTTATTAAATTAAGTTTGGTACATAGTGAGCATGCTTATATGTGGTGATATTGCCATGATTGTTTATTTATTGCATTGAACCTAATTCCCAAAATCCTAAACCCTAATCTTCTCACAATAAAATAGTATCAAATAAGAAGGAACTAAAATAAAATAAAATATGTGGGCCTATAACCCTAACATGCAAATATTGACTAATGACATTCTTACTCTTAAAAATAGAGGTGAACCATTGTCATACTCCACTAAACCCTAAACCTCACCCCTCTTTTCACCATCCTAGTTAAAATAAAATAAAAGGAAACTAAATAAGAAAAAGAGGCATATGTGCCTATGGCTATTTTTATAAATCTTTACCCCAAGCTCCTCTACTTTGTTTAGTGGTTTGGAAAACCATTATACACCCTATCTAGTACTTATCAAACCTAAGTCAAGTCGTTGCCAAAGAAAATAAAAAGAAACTAAAAATGCCATAGAGGCATATGAGAGTAAATTAGCAAATTTATGAATTTGAGAAGATTGACCCTAGGACTTGTTGTGAATGGTTAGATCACCTCCATATAACATATCAACACTCAACAACACCAATTGGGACAAGCAAAGTCAAATTAAAAATCAAATGCCACCTATGCATAAAGGCATATGTGACACATAGCCATTTTTACAAAAACTTGACCTAAGCACCTCTACCTTGCCCAAATGGTTTGAAAACCTTACTAAACCCCATCTAACACCAAGTCAACCATAAACCATGACCTTTGATCATAGATAAAGAAAATGAAATAAAAAGATGAAATGCACATATGTGCATATGGCCAAAAATACAAATTTGAGCCAAAGACCATCAAACTTGTTTCCATTGCTTGGATTGTTTTCTTATATCATATTAAACCTCAACCACATCAAGGAGATCAAGAAAAACCAAATCAAATAGGAAATAAGAAGATTTTTTTTCAATACACATATGTGGATATGGCCATTTTTACAAATCTTGAACCTAGACCATTATGGCTTGCACCATTGGTTGTGTTTGGTTACTAAATACATAATATCACTTTTAGAATCAAAGAACCTTAAATCAAATCAAATTTGAGTAAAATATGAGCTCACATAAAATTATGGTCAAATGTGACTTTTATAACCAGATGCTCACTTTGAGCCCTGTTATTTCAAGATTCCTAAACTAAACCTTGTCAAACCTTTGCACCTCATCCAAGTCAACATAAAAGTGAACAACTTTGCTCAAGAAACCTCATACAAATTCTTTCTAGATTCAAATATATCATCAAGCAAAGTTGGGACCAGATTTGATTTTGAAGATCCTATGCATTTTGGTTTTTTGCAAACCACTTCAAATTTGACCCCCCCCCCACCACCAGTAGACTTCATTTATTATATATTTACAACCCACCAAAATTCAATCAAAAATTCAAATCTTTTCTTCTTGCGGCCATTTCATCGAGCACCTTATGTGCAATAATCTACCAACTACACACCTGCTATTATCCAGCATGTTTGAGCCTCCACCATCAAGCCTATGTCACCACCAGCTCCTCCTTACACCCAGGGAACAAAGCCAAGCCTCAGAGACCATTGTTCATACAGGAAAACTTCAAGGACATGACCATGCCGAGCATGTCATGCTCACCCCAATGTCAAACCTGCCTCTGGTCCTTCTCTCTTCCTCTGCCCTTGTCACATAGTCTCACCTCATCGCCCTGTACTGGCTAGACATGGTCTCTGGCCAGTAAACGACTCGCAGCACCTGGAACGTGACGTGGTCACCACCATCGAGCTCGCCAGCGCGTGCACAGGCCAGACCACGGACACGCCAGTACACCGCCGTGCCCCGTCGACACAACCCACCCCGTGACCTCTCCTTGTACCTGCAGCCTCCCCTCGACGTCAGCTACCTCGCAGACATCACCGATTGGCCGCGGACGAGCTGCAGACGACGCCCACGACGACGACTGTCCGCCAGTACCCGATGACCTCCTGCCTGCTCTCGTCCACCCCTGACCTCGCCTGGACGCGCGTTGTGATCACCGTGACACCAGGAACACGACGCACCCATCCCTTGCCCCTTCGTTGCCTCGGAACGACGACATCGTCGTCGACCTCGCCCGCCCCACGCAGCACCCCTGGCCCCTATAAAAGGAGGACGCTCCCGCCTCTAAACTCCACACCAGTCGCCTTCCCTCCTCCTCCTGAGACTCCTCGACCATCTCCCTCCTCGCATTGTGCCCTAGCTAGCCCCAATTGCTCGCCGGCGCCCCGTAGTACCCCAGCAACGGCGCCGTCGATTGCGGCCACCATTGGAGCTGCTGCGACCACCGTCTGCACCGCCGTCGTCTCCAACGCTGATCGCCCGCCTCGCTGACCCCGCTGGACCACGGTAAGGCCCCTCCCTGGACTCTCCTGGCCGCCGGTAGGGTTTGCTCCCGCCGGAGCTCGTCCTCGACGAGGATGACCTCTGGACCGTCGATCCCCCTTTCATCCAACGGCCCGCAGAGCTGCGCACCGCTTCGGCGTGTACACGTGCTGACAGGTGGGGTAGCCCCTGTCAGGCGGCCCGCGAGCCTCGCCAGCATAACTGGGCCGGCCCACTTCGTTTCCCGCCCGCGTTTGAATTCAAATTCCGTTTATTTCTTTTTCAGTTAATTGCTCTCAGATGCGGTTTTGAAAATTAAATATAATAAAATCTACCAAACCAAATTGAACAAATTTTATATATTTAGAAACCTTGTTAAATTATCTACAAGACTACACTGGCCTCAACCTTAGATTTATTATAGAATTTAAATGATAAAAATAACAAGGCAGGGACTTTTCAAACTTCAAATAATTATTTAAAATCAACCATAAACTATTTTGAGATGATTCAAATTCTCATAAATCACAATTCAAATACTCTAATTGTTTCTGTAAAAATATGATAGTAGTACTGTATATGATCATGGGCTATATTCAAATAGTGGCTATAAGGCCATTTCTAGCTCATTTAGACTATTTCAAAAATAGTATTTAAATTATATGAGGTGTAACTTCTCACTTAAATCATTACTACAAGTGATTCAAAGTGAGTTGATGACACATGTATTAATAACCAATATGTTCCTAATTGAAAATAGTAAATCCTTCCCATGGTAGTTTTTAAACTATTCAAAACCACTTATTAAATCTTGTGAGATGTTTTGGTCTCATTTAAATCTTGTCTCAACTAAGTTAATATGGGGTATAGACTATGGTCAATTTTAAACTCATATTAAATTAGTTGATGATATTAAATCATTAATCATGAGTAATAAAAAGGCATGAGGTGGTGTGCCTCATTTAAATCACTTCCCAAATGATACTTATGAAGAGGTTGACTTTGGTCAACCTAGGTCATATGGCATTAATTGAGGAAATTAAATCTTAATATTATTCAATGAGAGGAAATTATTTTCTCTCAAGAAATAAATAGAAACTCTAATTAATATTTATAATGAGAGGAAATTATTTTTCTTAAGAATAAAATGAAATCAACTCACCTAATAAGCATGTTGATTGATAGCTTAGTAGGAGTGATTTATGTGTGTGCTTAGTCTAGTACTTAGGCTTTGTGTGGTAATTGTGTGTATTATACTCGTATTTAGACGCTAGTACCGAGGAGTACACCGAGGAGGAGGAGGACTACTTTGAAGAAGAAGAGAACTTTGATCACTACTCCAACCAAGACAAGCTAACACCAATGCAAGCTATACTCTGGCAAGCTAATATTCTTGCAAGTTACCCAAGTGCAAAGCTCTAATGGAGCAAGGCACCACTACATCATACTTTATGTTTAACGATCCTATCCCAAGTTTTTACCTTACAAGTTTTTTTTTGAGTTTTGTTTATCAAAGTTACTTTTTGGTTCATGATTCACTTGGTCTAGAGTAGAACAAGATCAGCAAATTTAGCCTAGAGCAATGAAAGATAGATAGCACCCCTCATGACTAGTTGCTAGTGCTAAATAAATAAAATTAACTACTTTAGATGGGAACATGTGAAATGACATGACTTTGAAAACCTTGGAATGATGAGTCATTCTATTGAAAGATTTTGAAGGTGAATATGACTTGTGAATGACATGGTGAAGTTTACAAAAACTGATGGTTGGGTTCGGATGCGATACCATTCCAATTTTGCAAGTACCCCCACAATACCTGATATGGGTAGGGCTTAACTGGAAGTTTATGTATCTTAGTATGGGTTCCCTCTAAACAAGCGTCATCGGGGTTATGCCAAGGGCTGCCTCCAAAGAAATATGAGATGATGTGAAATGACGTGAAATGAGGTGAATGTCCGGCCCAAGCCCTGTGCAGTTCCCAGGCTGACTGTCTGTCTTCACTGGGAGGCCAAGCTCATGGAGAGAGGTGCCTATACTAGGGTATGTAAGTGAAAGGTTATGGTTGGTAGTCCGCACACGGAGTGTGATAAATCAGGGCCAGTTAACCCTGACGGATTATTGCAAATGTTGTGGCACAAGTGTACGACCTCTGCAGAGTGTAGAACTATTCGAATAGCCGTGTCCACGGTTACGGACGATTGGAAAGGCCATACTGTTCCGTCATCAGACCATTTTCAAAAATGTAACATGTGAAGGGTGACTTGTGATTTGAACTTGAAATGGTGACTTTGACTTGAATCACAACAGAGTTGTGGGAATGACATGAATGTTCCCACTTGAGTTAGTCTAGCGACTCAAGCATCTTTACTAAATGTTTATGAAATAAACTTGGCTTTATGCAAATAAACCTAGAGCTTAGCATCCCCCTTACTATAGTTGATATTGCTTACATTAGTATTAGTTTGCGAGTACTTTAAAGTACTCATGGCATTGTCCCTGGCTATTCAAATGGCCAGACTATGAAGAGGAACAGCAGTACGAGGAAGATGGACAGCAGTATGTCTACGACAACTAGGACCACTCCTAACGTCAACAGTTGCCCGTGGAACAGATGGACCACGACCGCTACTACTTCGCTTCCGCTATGTGTTTTGTAATAGTATCTCTAGATCCACTATGATGTATTAAGACTGGATCATGTGATCCTTTATTGTAAGAAGATTATGTGTTGTAATGAATGATGTGTTGTGATATCAATCTATTATGTCTCGCAAAAACAATATTCCTGGGATTGCGATGAATGGCATAATAGGCATCTGGACTTAAAAATCTGGGTGTTGACAGGAAGTCCCGGAATGACCTCGTCTTCAACGGGGTTAGCCACTCTTCCGCATCGACCATCCGGCGTGCCTGCGGCGACCTATCGCTTTGGAGATGGCGGCTCCGCCCTGCTGAGCGGGAGCCTCTTGACCACCTCCGATCTCTTTTTCTTTCTCGTGTTGTATCATAAATAAGTCCCCCCCCCCCCCCCCCCCCCCCGGTTTCCCCTCTTGTACACATGGACTGGCTTCTTGGCCGCTTCGATAATTAAATAAAAACCGGTGGGGTCCCCCCCCCCCCCCCCCCCCCGTTCACCTCGGAAAAAAAAATACTCTATGTTTCCTGCCCTTTTGTTCTTGTCCTTTTCAGGTTGAGTGGTCACGCACTGAACAGGTCATTTACCAGGCTCCGATGCTCAGGTTGAGGAATGTAGGAAGCATCATATGCGGTCAACATAAGGACTATCATGGTGTACCTTTACTGCGGATTATAAACATATACGGAGTACTTTCTAGTTTGAGATACTCAACTACAAATCTACAAATCTATACATTTTCGAAAAACTACAAATCTACAAATTGATGGTTGGGTGGAGAGTTATTTTGATTCATTTGTGTTCGGTTAAGTTTATATACTCCAATATTGCATGTTAGGATCATTCTCAATATATATGCTTTGGATTATTAGAAGAGGCTTTGATTCACTGATCGTCCAAATTCACCTAATTCGTATGGTCATCAGTAATCTTCGAAGTTGTATGCACCATAAAGTAGTGGTCGTTATAGGCAATCAAAGTGATGAAATGGATGGTCATTGATAATATACATTGGTCACCTATGAGATTTGACTCACCATGAAAATATTTTTTGCCGCTAGAAAAAGTGATTTTTAAAACTAGAATTGTGGTCGTTAATACCTCACAATTAGTGACAACCCCCCTCCTTCCATGGCACACGGAATGCTCTTTCTGTGTGCGTTGCGGAAGTTCTTGACACCCCAAAAGATTGACCGTCTGCAGGTCCTTTACCCGTCTGCGCCGCGAAAATATCACACACGGTCTATAATACAGAAACCGTATGTCATAAAGCGCAAACGTTTTCCTTCAGTAAATTGTGTGATTATTTTCTCTTCGCAGACCATTTGTTTTATCCAAAGCATGTGGGATGTTTCCTGTGTCCCACCGCTTAGCTGCCTTCCCGCCACCCCTGGCTGTCTGTAAATTCATTGAGCGCTGCCCGTAGTTTATACCTGCAAAAATATCTGAATAAACTACAGGAACAATTGCATCGCTGCTGCAGAAATGGCTGAAAACGTTATGGACTTAGGATACTGACCTAGGCATTACCATCAGACAAGCACAGAAACAAGTACTTTTTGAGATGTTCAAATTTGAAATTGTCTCCTCCATATCCGAGTCATGCATAGGCAGTATAATAGTCTGTGATCAATGGAATAACTTTTGCTTGCTAGAAAGATACCAGATATCTTTATGCGACAGCGCAGTGGCTGTTCATTGACGCCACACACCTCTCTACACTTTGTGTGATGTCAAAACGGGATCTTGTAAGAGCATCTCCACTCGTCCTCCCAATAACCTCCCAAAACGAAAATAGGGGCACCAAATACTCCCTCAGCCACGCGTCCCAAAATTGTTTTCGCACCGGCGCCCCCAGGCCAAACCCAATCCGGTGGGAGACTATTGGGGCCGTCGGATGGCGCTAAAAGAGAGCGCGGGCCAGCTCTGTCGGCGAGACATGACTAGTTTCCCCCAAAAATAATTAGCTTTCCCGCCATTTTTGGCACCATACCACCCCATTCCCCTTCTCTCTCGGCCAGTTCACGCCAATCCACCCGCGCCCGCCCACTAGCCATCGATCGCCTCCGCCGCCCTAGCCGTCGCCTCACTCCGCTGTCCAGCCATGAAGACAAGGCAGTACGTCGCTCCGCACGCGTCGGCGGAGGACGCCCTTGCCGCCAAGCCGGCTCCCGCGAAGAAGAGGGCGGCGCGGGCACCCATCGTCAAGGAGAGCCACCGGGGATGACCAACGCCGAGTGGGCGTTCGACATCCAGCATCGAGCGATGGAGAACGCTAGCCGGTGCTCGAGGGAGGTGAAGCTAAAGGCGAAGAGGGTTGCGGCAGCGGCGGTGGCAAAGGAGGTTGCGGTGATGGAGCGGGCCGCTGCCATGGCGGCGCCCCACACCCCGGCGCATCCGCCCGTCCCCGCCACATGGAGCGGAAGGTAGGGCATCGTCTCCTCGCCGTCAGCGTCCACCTCCTCGTCGTCGCCTTTGTTCCATGAAGCCCAAGGTAACCCACCCCACCTGTCCCGCTTCTCGTCGAGCTACCACGATTTTGACCCGCTCGACGGGTTTAACCCCAACACCTTCGCCGCCCCAAACACTTTCATCGCCGCCGATCTACACATACAGGTGGTCGGATCGCCTGAGCTCCGACGCACTTCATACAGTGGAGGCGGGCCTCCTCCTCACCCAGCCCTCACCCCGGCTACCAGCAATTCGCCGCGATGTCGGGCGACACCATCATGGAGGACATGATCATTGACGGCACCAGCGGGCTACCGTCCTTCACGCAGCAGGAAGCCGAGGCGTACGCCAAAGATGACGAAGAAGGCGACGATGTTGGGTGGGAGAACAACGTGTACACCTACGTCGAGGCTCCCGAAGAGATCGCGCCGGCCGTCACCGACCCCAAGGGCCAGAAATAGAAGGTCGGCACCACGCCGGGCGCCGCCGCGGCGGACCCGAAGAAGAAGGCCGGCGGGCGCGGGCCAAAGTGGAGCTCGCGGGAGGTCGAGTGCCTGGCTGAGGCATGTAAGACTGTGAGCATCGAACCTTTCACCGGCACCAACCAGAACACTGAGTCTTATTGGAAGCGGGTGAAGGCCGCGTTCGACGAGCGTCGGCTACTCGATCCCTACTTCAAGGCGCTCACCGTCGATCACAACGTCTCCGCCATGTCTCACCATTTGTACATGATCCAGCATGCATGCAACAAGTGGCACGGCGTTGTAGACGAGGTTCTCCGCGTCCACATTAGCGGCACCAACTTTGAGGATCAAGTACAGTTGCCGCTCCCATCGTGCATTGCCCTTGTTCACCGGCGTTTCAACCGTTGTGCATATGCGCGCCATGGTCAGCGCCTACCGCGAGGACAACGACGACGTCGAGTTCAAGATCGTGCATGTGTTCGCTCGGATCGAACATGCGAGAAGTGGAAGGAGGTCCGGACTGCCCTAGCCAAGGCCGACGCGTTGTTCGACCCCAACGACGCGCATACACCGGCTGCTGTTGGTCGGCCCATCGGGAACAAGGAAGCCAAGGCAATAAGGGATGCCGCGCCGGCCATCGAGAAGCTCCACTCGTCCATCCTGGCGTGCATCGCTGACGCCGTCGCGCACGCTGCCACGCGGGCGGAGCAAGCCACGAAGATGGAGGTGGTGGCGTCGGCAAGGTGGGCGTCGGTCATGGAGAGGCAGGACATCAAGCTCGACCTGATCAAGGCCAACATCGTCGTCAGAAGGAGGATCTAGCGATCCTGCTCGTCAACACCAATGGCATGGACGAAGACGTCAAGGCGTGGTGCGCCGCGCAGCGCGCCACAATCCTAGCGGAGAGTCGAGCTCCACCCGCGCCCCATCCTAGCACCGCGAGCGATTCCCCATCGACTGCCTCGTCGCCGATCGCTACGCCGACGACGTCCACCATCGTCCCTGATTCCCCGGTTGAGGAAATCGCTTGATTCCCGCGTTGTCGGCCGGCCTGTGTGCCCTTTTTTTTTTGGTTCGCTAGACATTTCAATGTCGCGATTTGCGACGAAGTGTTCGTCGAGACTTCCATTATTTGCGACGATGTGTTTCGTCGATACAATGATCTTTTGGGCGCGGAATCTAATCAGCCAACCTTTTTAAGTTTCTAATTTGGGGGCGGGCATTTAGGGGGTACGGCTGGACGCTGATACCCCTATTTAGGAGTTACGCGCCGGCACCGCCATACGGTCAGGCGCCGGACGCTGGATGGGGAGACGAGTTGAGATGCTCTAACATCCTTACATGCTAGCAGCCCTAGAGGCAGAAAATTCTCTTTGCCACAATAGAAGAGATGTCGTCTTCGTAAATCAGACATACATACAGGAAGTCTGTACAATTTGGAAACCTAGATTCGTGGCAGGCAACGTAGCTTCACCAGTAGGAGCCATTCCTGACGTTGCTGAACGTTTACAGCATGGCAATGCCGTCCGCTCTTCCTCCTACGGAGTATCTGTCAACTTACTCATCTAAATCGCTGTCAAACCGCTGCTCATCTTTGTCAGTCGGCGGTGATCTTCTCCTTAGCAAGAACTGAACCAGTGAGATGGCCACAACCAGAGCTAAATCCGCATGGTCTGAAGTGCTGGTCTTGATGCAGAGTCGGCCTAGGTTTCTGCTGTGTATGTTGGCGCCAACCGATAGTTTTGACCCACGGCCCACTCGGAAGACTGACTGAAGATTGGCACTGAGTACATTCTCTTTCTCGAACAACAGAACAGTGGCTGCGATGGTGGTGCTCTATTCTCTCACAGGGTAGTCTTTTCCCCTTTACTGTTCGACGTCGCGAAATGACGTCAGTGTCTTGATTCCGTGGCATCTAGCAGCATGCCTGGAGCACGTCGGCGTGCATCATCCCTGAGGTCCCTTATGTACATGCTCGAAGCATCTCGACCGGCGAGCCCAATAACGAGAGCCGACGGTAAAATTAGGCTTACACCGGCATGCCCAATAAAGAACCGACGCTGTTTCGAACCCAATAAAACCGCCAGCAACCCTGTGCCGGTCCCTTTGCGCAGGGTGCCGAATGGGCGCGCCGAAGTCTGGAGCAACGTAAGAAAACGCCCACAGGCCCCGGCCGTCAGCGAGACATGGCGTCGATCACGTTTTTAAAGATGCGTCGCCGGAAACCGAGCCCGCAAGGAGAACATACACCGTACGAAACACGCGCGGCGGCGACCTAACTCTCCGAGTGGTACCAATGCTGGCCGGTGCGGCTACATTAACCCCGTCGACAGCACCGTCTCCGCCCAACCCTAGCCACCATCGTCTCAGCTCAACCCTAGCCGCCGCCGTCCAACCCTAGCCACCGCCGAATCCATGGCACACAACTACGAGGCTGGCGGTAGTGGCGCCGACGGCCAGTGGTCCCACCAGTTCACGCTGGACGAGGCTGACACGCTCTACCGGCACCAGTTGCCGGCGTCGATGGAGTACTGGCTACCACACGACTCTCATATGTCCGCCGCCGGCTACACGGTGCCACTGCCTCCTCCGGGTGGGCCGGAGCTGCGCTCGCTCATCGAGGAGCAGCGGTCCCAGATGAAGGCGCCGGACCAGCGCCGCTTCCAGATGTGGGCACCGACGATCCCGGATTGGCGCGGCCTGTTCCAGCAGGAGCGCGACGTCGAGGTCGCCAGGTCCACCGGCCCCGAGGCCGAGCGGTTCAACCGCACGAGCCGCCGAAGCTGGTGGTACGGCTGTGACGTCGACGGGACGCTCGCGGTGTACGGCTATAGGGCCTGCATCCCCCGCGACCCGCCGCGCTGGCATCTGTACTTCCAACAGGCGCAGCGCATGGTGGTGTCTGCGCACGCACCAACACGGTTGGTGTCGGGCGCTTCTCGATCCGGCTCGTCCGAGTCTGGGGGTCGGCAGTGCTCGGTGCCTACGCAAGGCCGTCCGGCGGCGTCGTCATCCGCGACGGCGCGCGAGGCGGCTCCTCCGCACCGGTGAAGGTGAAGAAGGAGTCGCTTGGCTCGCTTCCACGCGGACGGTTCGAACTCCGCCGCCCCAAGGAGGAAGACGTACACCCACCTCCATCGTCGGAGCCGAAAACGTGGTGGGAGATGGAGCTGGAGGCGCAGGCGGCCTACCGTGGCCCCGATGACCCGGTGGACGCGTCGGGGCAGCACCTGCTCATCGGTCGCTCTATCGACGAGGACTACCGACACGTGGCATATAGCGCGAGGGAGGCGGAGCTTTGGTCCTCCAGGGACTCCGAATACTTCGTCGACCTAGCCACCGCCACTCCTTCTCAACCGCTGGCGCCAAAAGAGGAGGAGGATGACTGGGACGTCTTTGCAGAAAGCGGCGACTACGCTGCCTTCAACCGCCGGTAGTTTAGTTCGTTGATGAGGACGTCCCTACCACACTACTACCTCCATCATTACAAGTTGAAGATGATCCTGCTGTGAAGCTCAAGTCCAATGAAGTTAGGATTGGACCAATGACACGAGCCCGTGCGAAACTACTTAAACAACTGGTGAACTTGTTCCTAAGTGATACTTTGATCGATGAGAACTTTATACTGCCTAAGTCGTATTACTTATGTATGATCAGGTATGAAGAAGGAGCAAGCATCGCACGAGGAGGAGAGGAGCAGCTGGACAAGAAGATGGACGTGAAGCTGGACATGGAGCTGGACATGAAGACATCCCGTGGACGCGTGAGGGAGGAGCGGGAGGCATGCGCGAGTGGAGGAGATGTTCAGGCCGGCGCCCAGCCCGGTCAACCGGCCGTGCTGCCGGGTCGCCCGGCCCCAGGCCCGGTCCGACCGGCTCCCACGCCGGATCCGCCTGGTCCAAACCGGGTCCCACGCTTGTGCCAGCCGGGGCGTATCCAGTAAGCCTGTACGCCTGACCAGTCGCCATCCGGTCCCTGGCCCGGACCAAACCGGACCGGCCGGTCCCAGGCCCGGTCGACCGGCCCCCAGGCCGGCCGAGTCCGAGTCTGTCTCGACTAGATCTATTCTGGGTCGGTTATTTTTGTATCTTTTTGACCGAGGTCGTCCTGAACCCCTATATAAGTGCCCAGGACGCCCCCAAAGTAGCTTTATACCACGTTTAAGATAAACCCTAGTTCATAGTTGATTGCTTTGCAACTCTACTGAATCTCTACACCCGATTGCATTGATTTGGTGTGGAACCTCTGAAAGTCTTGTGTGATCTGCTGTTTGATACGTCTCCAACGTATCGATAATTTCTTATGTTCCATGCTACATTATTGATGATATCTACATGTTTTATGCACATTATATGTCGTATTTATGCATTTTCTGGAACTAACCTATTAACAAGATGCCGAAGAGCCAGTTGTTGTTTTCTGTTGTTTTTGGTTTCAGAAATCCTAGTAACGAAATATTCTCGGAATTGGACGAAATCAACGCCCAGGGTCCTATTTTTGCACGAAGCTTCCAGAAGACCGAAGAGGGAAGGAAGTGGGGCCACGAGGCGCCGCCACAACAGGGCGGCACGGCCTAGGGCTTGGCCGCGCGGCCTAGGGCTTGGCCGCGCGGCCCTGGCGTGTGGGGCCCTCGTGTGGCCCCCTGACCTGCCCTTCTGCCTACTTAAAGCCTCTGTCGCGAAACCCCCAGTACCGAGAGCCACGATACGGAAAACCTTACTGAGACGCCGCCGCCGCGAGTCCCATCTCGGGGGATTCAGGAGATCGCCTCCGGCACCCTGCCGGAGAGGGGATTCATCTCCCGGAGGACTCTTCATCGCCATGATCGCCTCCGGAGTGATGAGTGAGTAGTTCACCCCTGGACTATGGGTCCATAGCAGTAGCTAGATGGTCGTCTTCTCCTAATTGTGCTTCATTGTTGGATCTTGTGAGCTGCCTAACATGATCAAGATCATCTATCTGTAATTCTATATGTTGTGTTTGTCGGGATCCGATGAATAGAGAATACTATGTTATGGTGATTATCAATCTATTGTTTATGTGTTGTTTATGATCTTGCATGCTCTTCGTTATTACTAGAGGCTCTGGCCAAGTTTTTACTCTTAACTCCAAGAGGGAGTATTTATGCTCGATAGTGGGTTCATGCCTTCATTGACACCGGGACGATGATGAAAGTTCTAAGGTTGTGATGTGCTGTTGCCACTAGGGATAAAACATTGATTCTATGTCTAAGGATGTAGTTGTCGATTACATTACGCACCATACTTAATGCAATTGTCTGTTGCTTGCAACTTAATACTGAAAGGGGTTCGGATGATAACCTGAAGGTGGACTTTTTAGGCATAGATGCAGTTGGATGGCGGTCTATGTACTTTGTCGTAATGCCCAATTAAATCTCACTATATTTATCATGTCATGTATATGCATTGTTATGCCCTTTTCTATTTGTCAATTGCCCGACTGTAATTTGTTCACCCAACATGCTTTTATCTTATGGGAGAGACACCTCTAGTGAACTGTGGACCCCGGTCCTATTCTTTACATCGCATACAATCTACTGCAATACTTGTTTTACTGTTTTCTTCGCAAACAATCATCTTCCACACAATACGGTTAATCCTTTGTTACAGCAAGCCGGTGAGATTGACAACCTCGCTGTTTCGTTGGGGCAAAGTACTTTGGTTGTGTTGTGCAGGTTCCACGTTGGCGCCGGAATCCCTGGTGTTGCGCCGCATCACATTTCGCCACCATCAACCTTCAACGTGCTTCTTGGCTCCTCCTGGTTCGATAAACCTTGGTTTCTTTCTGAGGGAAAACTTGCTGCTGTGCGCATCATACCTTCCTCTTGGGGTTCCCAACGAACGTGTGAGTTACACGCCATCAAGCTCTTTTTCTGGCGCCGTTGCCGGGGAGATCAAGACACGCTGCAAGGGGAGTCTCCACTTCTCAATCTCTTTACTTTGTTTTTGTCTTGCTTTATTTTATTTACTACTTTGTTTGCTGCACCTAAACAAAACACACAAAAAATTAGTTGCTAGTTTTACTTTATTTACTGTCTTACTCTCTATATCAAAAACACAAAAAAATTAGTCACTTGTCTTTACTTAGTTTACTTTATTACTATTAAAATGAGTAATCCTGAAGTTGAAGTTCGTTCTTTTAAGCAACAAGGTGGAGAGAGTTTTAAAGATGCTTGGTATAGAATTAGTAATGCTCATCATAGGTGCATTAAGAAACACTCCACCACTATCCTTCTTAGGAACTTTTATGTTGGTTTATCTAGTTGGAATAGGTATGTTCTTGATACTCTTTCGGGAGGCAATTTCCTAGGTACTCCCGCTTTAGAAGCTAGTTGCATCATTGAGAGTCTAGTTGGAATACCACCTGTTAATGAAGTTAAAATTGAAATCTCTCTTGAGGATGTTATGAAAAAATTGAAAACCATAGAGAAAAATTTTCCAAGTATCGAAATTAAATTGGAAATGTTATTGGATAAAACTGATGAACTTGATAAATCCCTAGGAGGAATTGATGAAAGAATTAGTGTCCTAGGAACTTGTGTTGTCCATGATAATCAAACCAATAGGATTGATGAACTTGAAAAAGCTATGGGAACCTTCGGTTCAACCTTTTCTTCTCTCAAGTATAATGAGAAAGCTTATGTGGGTAAAGAGCAAAAATTCATGTATGCCTCTAAAGTGCCTAAACAAAAGAATTACTATAGGCCTAAAATTGCAAAACCCCTAGCACCACCATAGAAAATTTAGATAATGGAGCACCTAAAGTACCCTCTGCAACAAGTTGTGTTTGCATGAAAAATAATGATGTTGATGCTTCTACTCTTGATGTTACTTGATTTGCATTTTCTGCGCCTAGCTGAAAGGCGTTAAAGAAAAGCGCTTATGGGAGACAACCCATGTTTTTACTACAGTACTTTGTTTTATATTTGAGTCTTGGAAGTTGTTTACTACTGTAGCAACCTCTCCTTATCATGTTTTTGTGCCAAGTAAAGTTTCTATGTTAAAGTTGATGTTATATTTGGGATCGCTGCACAGAAACAGCATTGCTGTCGGTCACGAATCTGGGCACAAGTCTCTGTAGAAAATTCGAAAAAATCTGCCAATTTACGAGCGTGATCCTCAGATATGTACGCAACTTTCATTAGTTTTGAGTTTTTCCATTTGAGCAAGAGTGGTGCCATTTTAAAATTCGTCTTTACGGACTGTTCTGTTTTTGACAGATTCTGCCTTTTATTTCGCATTGCCGTATTTGCTATGTTGGATGAATTTCTTTGATCCATTAATGTCCAGTAGCTTTGTGCAATGTCCAGAAGTGTTAAGAATGATTGTGTCACCTCTGAATATGTGAATTATTAATTGTGCACTAACCCTCTAATGAGTTTGCTTGAAGTTTGGTGTGAAGGAAGTTTTCAAGGGTCAAGAGAGGAGTATGATATACTATGATCAAGAGGAGTGAAAGCTCTAAGCTTGGGGATGCCCCCGTGGTTCATCCCTGCATATTTTAAGAAGACTCAAGCGTCTAAGCTTGGGGATGCCCAAGGCATCCCCTTCTTCATCGACAACATCATCAGGTTCCTCCCCTGAAACTATATTTTTATTCAGTCACATCTTGTGTTCCTTACTTGGAGCGTCGGTTTGTTTTCGTTTTTTTTTGTTTGAATAAAATGGATCCTAGCATTCACTTTGTGGGAGAGAGACACGCTCCGCTGTTGCATATGGACAAATATGTCCTTAGGCTTTACTCATAATGTTCAAGGCGAAGTTTCTTCTTCGTTAAATTGTTATATGGTTGGAATTGGAAAATGCTACATGTAGTAATTCTAAAATGTCTTGGATAATGTGATACTTGGCAATTGTTGTGCTCATGATTAAGCTCTTGCATCATATACTTTGCACCCATTAATGAAGAAATACATAGAGCTTGCTAAAATTTGGTTTGCATATTTGGTCTCTCTAAGGTCTAGATAATTCTAGTATTGAGTTTTGAACAATAAGGAAGACGGTGTAGAGTCTTATAATGTTTACAATATGTCTTTTATGTGAGTTTTGCTGCACCGGTTCATCCTTGAGTTTGCTTCAAATAACCTTGCTAGCCTAAATCTTGTATCGAGAGGGAATACTTCTCATGCATCCAAAATCCTTGAGCCAACCACTATGCCATTTGTGTCCACCATACCTACCTACTACATGGTATTTCTCCGCCATTCCAAAGTAAATTGCTTGAGTGCTACCTTTAAAATTCCATCATTCGCCTTTGCAATATATAGCTCATGGGACAAAATAGCCTTAAAAACTATCGTAGTATTGAATATGTACTTATGCACTTTATCTCTTATTAAGTTGCTTGTTGTGCGATAACCATGCTTCTGGGGACGCCATCAACTACCCTTTGTTGAATATCATGTGAGTTGCTATGCATGTCCGTCTTGTCTGAAGTAAGAGGGATCTACCACCTTAATGGTTGGAGCATGCATATTGTTAGAGAAGAACATTGGGCCGCTAACTAAAGCCATGAATCATGGTGGAAGTTTCAGTTTGGACATATATCCTCAATCTCATATGAGAATAATAATTGTTGCTACATGCTTATGCATTAAAGAGGAGTCCATTATCTGTTGTCCATGTTGTCCCGGTATGGATGTCTAAGTTGAGAATAATCAAAAGCGAGAAATCCAAAATGCGAGCATTCTCCTTAGACCTTGGTACAGGCGGCATGGAGGTACCCCTTTGTGACACTTGGTTGAAACATGTGCATTGCGAAGATCCGGTAGTCCAAGCTAAGTAGGACAAGGTGCGGGCACTATTAGTATACTATGCATGAGGCGTGCAACTTGTAAGATATAATTTACATAACTCATATGCTTTATTACTACCGTTGACAAAATTGTTTCATGTTTTCAAAATAAAAGCTCTAGCACAAATACAGCAATCGATGCTTTCCTCTTTGAAGGACCTTTCTTTTACTTTTATTGTTGAGTTAGTTCACCTATCTCCCTCCACCTTAAGAAGAAAACACTTGTGTGAACTGTGCATTGATTCCTACATACTTGCATATTGCACTTGTTATATTACTCTATGTTGACAATATCCATGAGATATACATGTTATAAGTTGAAAGCAACTGCTGAAACTTAATCTTCCTTTGTGTTGCTTCAATACCTTTACTTTGATTTATTGCTTTATGAGTTAACTCTTATGCAAGACTTATTGATGCTTGTCTTGAAGTACTATTCATGAAAAGTCTTTGCTTTATGATTCACTTGTTTACTCATGTCATTACCATTGTTTTGATCGCTGCATTCATTACATATGTTTACAATAGTATGATCAAGATTATGATGGCATGTCACTTCAGAAATTATCTTTGTTATCGTTTTACCTGCTCGGGACGAGCAGAACTAAGCTTGGGGATGCTGATACGTCTCCAACGTATCGATAATTTCTTATGTTCCATGCTACATTATTGATGATATCTACATGTTTTATGCACATTATATGTCGTATTTATGCATTTTCTGGAACTAACCTATTAACAAGATGCCGAAGAGCCAATTGCTGTTTTCTGCTGTTTTTGGTTTCAGAAATCCTAGTAACGAAATATTCTCGGAATTGGACGAAATCAACGCCCAGGGTCCTATTTTTGCACGAAGCTTCCAGAAGACCGAAGAGGGAAGGAAGTGGGGCCACGAGGCGCCGCCACAACAGGGCGGCGCGGCCTAGGACTTGGCCACGCGGCCCTGGCATGCGGGGCCCTCGTGTGGCCCCCTGACCTGCCCTTCCGCCTACTAAAAGCCTCTGTCGCGAAACCCCCAGTACCGAGAGCCACGATACGGAAAACCTTACTGAGACGCCGCCGCCGCGAATCCCATCTCGGGGGATTCAGGAGATCGCCTCCGGCACCCTGCCGGAGAGGGGATTCATCTGCCGGAGGACTCTTCATCGCCATGATCGCCTCCGGAGTGATGAGTGAGTAGTTCACCCCTGGACTATGGGTCCATAGCAGTAGCTAGATGGTCGTCTTCTCCTAATTGTGCTTCATTGTTGGATCTTGTGAGCTGCCTAACATGATCAAGATCATCTATCTGTAATTCTATATGTTGTGTTTGTCGGGATCCGATGAATAGAGAATACTATGTTATGGTGATTATCAATCTATTGTTTATGTGTTGTTTATGATCTTGCATGCTCTCCGTTATTAGTAGAGGCTCTGGCCAAGTTTTTACTCTTAACTCCAAGAGGGAGTATTTATGCTCGATAGTGGGTTCATGCCTTCATTGACACCTGGGACAGTGACAGAAAGTTCTAAGGTTGTGATGTGCTGTTGCCACTAGGGATAAAACATTGATTCTATGTCTAAGGATGTAGTTGTCGCTTACATTACGCACAATACTTAATGCAATTGTCTGTTGCTTGCAACTTAATACTGAAAGGGGTTCGGATGATAACCTGAAGGTGGACTTTTTAGGCATAGATGCAGTTGGATGGCGGTCTATGTACTTTGTCGTAATGCCCAATTAAATCTCACTATATTTATCATGTCATGTATATGCATTGTTATGCCCTTTTCTATTTGTCAATTGCCCGACTGTAATTTGTTCACCCAACATGCTTTTATCTTATGGGAGAGACACCTCTAGTGAACTGTGGACCCCGGTCCTATTCTTTACATCGCATACAATCTACTGCAATACTTGTTTTACTGTTTTCTTTGCAAACAATCATCTTCCACACAATACGGTTAATCCTTTGTTACAGCAAGCCGGTGAGATTGACAACCTCGCTGTTTCGTTGGGGCAAAGTACTTTGGTTGTGTTGTGCAGGTTCCACGTTGGCGCCGGAATCCTTGGTGTTGCGCCGCATCACATTTCGCCACCATCAACCTTCAACGTGCTTCTTGGCTCCTCCTGGTTCGATAAACCTTGGTTTCTTTCTAAGGGAAAACTTGCTGCTGTGCGCATCATACCTTCCTCTTGGGGTTCCCAACGAACGTGTGAGTTACACGCCATCACTGTTCCATTGGGAATTAGAAGGTTGCAACTTACCGCTTCGTGGTCGGCGGCTACGTGCGCAAGTGTGTGGAGTTGCGAATATCTTGCAGGGTTGAGAGCTGTTGCATTGGCGATAGGGACCAATCGAGAGATCTCGTTGCGTCATACAAGTTATCTTCCACTTCATCGTCGTGTATCTCCGATGTGTTCATCCCGTGATCATCATCACCACCGTTGCTTACTGAGAAGATCAGGCCACCCCTTATCATCTTGGTATCAGATTCTCGGGTTTCCTCGGTAAGCCATCCACAATCCAACCCATAGTTGAGTTGTGAGTGTTTCCCATCTAGAAAAAGCCAAAAATATTAGGCTTAGAGTTTGCCATAGCCTTAGGTTGCACTAATTTCGAGTTTTAGTTGCTTTTCGTAGTTGTTTTTGCGTATCTTTTTCTTCCATCTAGTATTGGTAGGGTTAGTGTTTTCGCTTTCATCGAGAGTCAGTTTTTGTTTACTCCGAGTCCATATAGCATACAGTGTGTTTGTTCAAACCATAGCCACAGCCTTTCGATATACGTGACTAGGAACTTCCCCAGTAGAGACCAGTTTTACCGCTCGATAGGCTGCTCATCAGGGTTTTGGTGCTTTGCATTATCTGTTGGCCGTGTTGTCAAGGAGTGAGTCATAAAATCAAAAAAAAAAAGGAAAATCGAAAAGAAGCAAAAAGAGCTACATAGCTGCGTGTGTTACAAAAAGAAAATCCAAAAAGAAAAAATGTGAAGTGCTAGTAAGATCAAGTGAAGGCCTAGTTTACTTTTCTGCACCAGTAGTTGAGCAATCTTGTGCCTATTTCGTTGAGCTTTGCTAGTGTCTCTCGAGTGCATGATGACCCACAAGTATAGGGGATCGCAACAGTCTTCGAGGGAAGTATTACCCAATTTATTGATTCGACACAAGGGGAGGTAAAGAATACTTATAAGCCTTAACAACTGAGTTGTCAATTCAGCTGCACCTGGAAAAGCACTAGTAACAAGGGTGATGTGAAAGCAACAGTAATATGAGAGCAGTAGTAACAGTAACACAGCAGCAGTAATATGAGAGCAATGGCACCAGAAAATAGTTGATACTACTTCCAATGTCATATAGAACGAGTATATGATGATGAGAGATGGACCGGGGTTCCCAGCTATCTACACTAGTGGTAACTCTCCAATAACAAGTGTTGGGTGAACAAATTACAGTTGGGCAATTGATAGGATTGAAATAGCATTAAGACAGAACATCAAGATTATTAATCATGTAGGCATGTTTTCCATATATAGTCATACGTGCTCGCAATGAGAAACTTGTACAACATCTTTTGTCCTACCAGCCGGTGGCAGCCGGGCCTCAAGGGAAACTACTGGTAATTAAGGTACTCCTTTTAATAGAGCACCGGAGCAAAGCATTAACACTTGGTGAAAACATGTGATCCTCACACCTACGCCTTCCCCTCCGGTTGTCCCAATTTCTGTCACTTTGGGGCCTCGGGTTCCGGACATAGACATGTGCAAACAACTTGTTGATACAATCTAAGCAATAAGTATAGAGCTTAAATCTAAGATCATGCCACTCGGGCCCTAGTGACAAGCATTAAACACAACAAGATTGCAGCAACAATAACTTCACAAACTTTATAGATAGACTTATCATAATGTAACAATCCATCGGATCCCAACAAACACAACACCGATTACATCAGATGAATCTCAATCATGTAAGGCAGCTCATGAGATCATTGTATTGAAGTACATGGGGGAGAGAATACCAACTAGCTACAGCTAGAACCCGTAGTCCATGGGGGAACTACTCACGGAGCATGATGGAGGCGGTGGCGTCGATGGAGATGGCTTCCGGGGGCACTTCCCCGTCCCGGCAGGGTGCCGGAACAGAGATTTTGTCCCCCGAATTGAAGTTTTGCGATGGCGGCGGTGCCCCTGGAGTCTTTCTGGAGTTTCGTCAAGTGGTATCGATGTTTTAGGTCAGGACGGCTTAAATAGGCGAAGAGTCGGAGTCGGAGGGGCCACGGGGCCTCCTCACACTAGGCCGGCGCGGCCAGGATGGAGCCCGCGCGGCCACCACGTGTGGGGCCCCCAGGGCTCCCCTCTGGTCCCACTCTGACTTTCTGGAAGGTTCCGTGAAAAATAAGATGTTGGGTCGTCGTTTCGTCGAATTCCGAGAATATTGCCCGAACAGCCTTTCTGGAACCAAAAACAACAGAAAACAGGAACTGACACTGTGGCATCTTGTTAATAGGTTAGTTCCGGAAAACGCATAAAAACATTATAAAGTGTGAGCAAAACATGTAGGTATTGTCATAAAACAAGCATGGAACATCAGAAATTATAGATACGTTGGAGACGTATCAAGCATCCCCAAGCTTAGTTCCTACTCGCCCTCGAGTAGGTAAACGATAAAAAGAATAATTTCTGAAGTGACATGCTACCACCATAATCTTAATCATACTATTGCAAAGCATATGAGATGAACGAAGTGACTCAAGGCAATGATCTATATTTGCTAACAAATAGATAACATATAGCAAAACTTTTCATGAATAGTACTTTCAAGACAAGCATCAAAAGTCTTGCATAAGAGTTAACTCATAAAGCAATAAATTCAAAGTAAAGGCATCGAAGCAACACAAAGGAAGATATAAGTTTCAGCAGTTGCTTTCAACTTTCAACATGCATATCTCATGGATAATTGTCAACACAAAGTAATTTGATGAATGCAAATAAGCAAGTATGTAAGAATCAATGCACAGTTGACACAAGTGTTTGCTTCTAAGATGGAAGGAAGTAGGTAAACTGACTCAACATAAAAGTAGAAGAAAGGCCCTTCGCAGAGGGAAGCAGGGATAAAATCATATGCTAGAGCTTTTCAAGTTTTGAAATCATATAGAGAGCATAAAAGTAAAGTTTTGAGCGATGTTTGTTGTTATCAACGAATGGTAGTGGGCACTCTAACTACCTCATCAACCAGACTTTCAAGAGCGGCTCCCATGAAGGACGTTATCTCTACCAGCAAGGTAGATCATCCCTCTTCTCTTTTGTTTACACATGTATTTTAGTTTCATTATTGATGACACTCCTCCCAACCTTTTGCTTACACAAGCCATGGCTAACCAAATCCTCGGGTGCCTTCCAACATTTCACATACCATGGAGGAGTGTCTATTTGCAAAATTAAGTTGCTTACTGATAGATCAGGGCAAAACATGTGAAGAGAATTATTAATGAAAGTTAATTAATTGGGGCTGGGAACCCCATTGCCAGCTCTTTTTGCAAAATTATTGGATAAGCGGATGAAGCCACTAGTCCATTATTGAGAGTCTGTCAGAAGTAAATGACAAGATCGAAAGATAAAACACCACATAATTCCTCATGAGCTATAAAACATTGACACAAATAAGAGATAATAGCTTTTGAATTGTTTAAAGGTAGCACATGAAGTATTTACTTGGAATGGCAGGAAATACCACATAGTAGGTAGTTATGGTGTACACAAATGGCATAGGTTTTGGCTCAAGGTTTTGGATGCACGAGAAGCATTCCCTCTCAGTACAAGGCTTTAGGCTAGCAAGGTTGTTTGAAGCAAACACAAGTATAAATCGGTACAGCAAAACTTACATAAGAACTTATTGCAAGCATTATAAAACTCTACACTGTCTTCCTTGTTGCTCAAACACTTTTACCAGAAAATATCTAGACCTTAGAGAGACCAATCATGCAAACCAATTTCAACAAGCTCTACGGTATTTCTCCACTAATAGGTTTAAACTACATGGTGCAAGAGAAACATGATCTACTTGAGAGCTCAAAACAATTGCCAAGTATCAAATTATCCAAGACAATATGAAGTATTTTCTGTTTCCAACCAAATAACAATAAGTGCAGCGGTTTTCAACTCCGCCATGAACATTAAAATAAAGCTAAGAACACCATTGTTCATATGAAAAAGCGGAGCGTGTCTCTCTCCCACACAAGGATTCCTAGGATCCGATCTTATTCAAACACAAACAAAAATAAAAGCACACATACGCTCCAAGTAAAGCACATATGATGTGACCGAATAAAAATATAGTTTCAATAGAAGAAACCTGATAAGTTGATGAAGAAGGGGATGCCTTGGGCATCCCCATGCTTAGACGCTTGAGTCTCCTTGAAATATGCAGGGATGAACCACGGGGGCATCCCCAAGCTTAGACTTTTCACTCTTCTTGATCATATATCATCCTCCTCTCTTGACCCTTGAAAACTTCCTTCACACCAAACTTCTCATAAACTTCATTAGAGGGGTTAGTACTCAAAAAAAATTAAATCCACTTTAGTCCTGTAGTGACACATTGCAAGAACTCAATAAAACATTAGATACAGCTCTCCACGTCTAGAAAGCCTCACTTAAAGTCCACAAGAGATAATGCAAAAAACAGAGACAGAATCTGCCAAAACAGAACAACTAGTAAACACGAATTTTAAAAAGGTACTTCCATTGCTCAAATCAGAAAACTTAAAACTAATGAAAGTTGCGTACATATCTGAGGATCACGCAAGTAAATTTGCAGATTTTTCTGAGTTTCCTACAGAGAGTTCTGCTCAAATTTGTGACAGATAGAAATCTGTTTCTGCTCAGAAATCCAAATCTAGCATCAACCTTCTATTAGAGACTTTACTTGGCACAACAATGCAATAAAATATAGATAAGGAGAGGTTGCTACAGTAGTAACAACTTCCAAGACACAACAAAACAGTAGCAAAATAAAGACATGGGTTATCTCCCAAGAAGTGCTTTCTTTATAGCCATTAAGATGGGCTCAGCAATTTTAATAATGCTCACATAAGGATGAGAGTTGAAGCAAAGAGAGCATCAAAAAGCAAGTATGAAACAAATTTAAGTCTAACCCACTTCCTATGCATAGGAATCTTGTACACAAATAAATTCATGAAGAACAAAGTGACAAGCATAAGAAGATAAAACAAGAGTAACTTCAAAATTTTCAGCATATAGAGAGGTGTTTTAGTACCATGCAAATTTCTACAACCATATTTTCCTCTCTCATAATAATTCTCAGTAGCTTCATGGATAAACTCAACAACATAACTGTCACATAAAGCATGCTTTTCATGATTCATAAACACATAATTTTTTATCAAGCTAAGAAATAATAGGATTAAAACTTTCAAACCCACTTTTATCAACAATATAACAAGATGATTGATCAATCTCAAAAGATATGGGACTCATAGATAAACTCAAGAACTCTCCAATCCCATTTTCATTAGTAGTACAATTAATATTATCAAGTAAGATAGGACCATCATCTAGAGATTTATCATAAACATTTGCCAAGCAAAACTCTTTAGTACCATGCATTTCGACATCAGGCACAAACAAAGCATTATCATAATATTTATCAAAATAGCATGGATTATCATGAATAACAATGGCATAATTATTCTCACAAGTTTTACTTATAGGGAATATTTCAAGAGAATCCACAGGAACATAACATTCATCCTCTTTCGGTAAGCATGGAGGACAATCAAATAGTGTAAGAGATAAAGAGTTACTCTCATTAGAAGGTTGGCATGGGTAGCTAATCCATTCTTCCTCCTTTTGTTCATCACTCTCCTCTTCTTTTTCATCCAATGAGCTTTCAGGTTCATCAATTTCCTCCTCTTTTTCATCCAATGAGCTTTCAGGTTCATCAATTTCTTCTTTCACAGGTTCCTGCAAATTGTGAGTGCATTCTTGTGCATTAATGAGTCTCTCTTTATAATCAATGATATAAGGATTATCGCTGTAACTTTCTATGCAAAAATTAAGGATAGAAGAGACATAATCTTTAAGGTCCTTACAAACAGCACAAGTTTCATAATTTTTAGATATGAAGAATTCGATCTCAGAAGCTCCCATAAATATGACAAATTGTTCTACCTCTTCGAACCCAAAATGAATATAGCTATTCCAATTATAGTTCTTAATTAAAACTTCCTCACTAAAGCCACATTGAAATTTAAGATGTTTAGTATCCTGTTTAGAGCAACAGTTTATATCATGGCGTTTAAGCAAGATTTTAGCAATTGTATTTAATTTTTCTATCACAGCACTCATAACTTTTCCCGTTCTTGATTCTCTATAATTCTTATATAATGCTATAAGCTCCAAATAGGTTGTAGGTTCTCCCAAAATAGCAGTTTTTAATTTTTAGGTTTTTCAAATTTTTATGGATTTTCAGGTATATAGGGAAAATAAACAAGACAAAAATAAACTAGACAAAAGTAAACTAAGCAAAATAAAACTAGACATAAATAAACTAAGCACAAATAAACTAGACAAAAGTAAACTAAGCAAAACAAAATAAAATAAAACAAAAACAGAGAGAGAGGTAGAGTGTACTCCCCAGGTGAACTTATGAGTAGAGCTATGCCTCCCCGGCAACGGCGCCAGAAAATAGTCTTGATGACCCACATGTTTAGGGGATCGCAACAGTCTTCGAGGGAAGTATTACCCAATTTATTGATTTGACACAAGGGGAGGTAAAGAATACTTATAAGCCTTAACAACTGAGTTGTCAATTCAGCTGCACCTGGAAAAGCACTAGTAACAGGGGTGATGTGAAAGCAACAGTAATATGAGAGCAGTAGTAACAGTAACACAGCAGCAGTAATATGAGAGCAATGGCACCAGAAAATAGTTGATACTACTTCCAATGTCATATAGAACGAGTATATGATGATGAGAGATGGACCGGGGTTCCCAGCTATCTACACTAGTGGTAACTCTCCAATAACAAGTGTTGGGTGAACAAATTACAGTTGGGCAATTGATAGGATTGAAATAGCATTAAGACAGAACATCAAGATTATTAATCATGTAGGCATGTTTTCCATATATAGTCATACGTGCTCGCAATGAGAAACTTGTACAACATCTTTTGTCCTACCAGCCGGTGGCAGCCGGGCCTCAAGGGAAACTACTGGTAATTAAGGTACTCCTTTTAATAGAGCACCGGAGCAAAGCATTAACACTTGGTGAAAACATGTGATCCTCACACCTACGCCTTCCCCTCCGGTTGTCCCAATTTCTGTCACTTTGGGGCCTCGGGTTCAGGACATAGACATGTGCAAACAACTTGTTGATACAATCTAAGCAATAAGTATAGAGCTTAAATCTAAGATCATGCCACTCGGTCCCTAGTGACAAGCATTAAACACAACAAGATTGCAGCAACAATAACTTCACAAACTTTATAGATAGACTAATCATAATGAAACAATCCATCGGATCCCAACAAACACAACACCGATTACATCAGATGAATCTCAATCATGTAAGGCAGCTCATGAGATCATTGTATTGAAGTACATGGGGGAGAGAATACCAACTAGCTACAGCTAGAACCCATATTCCATGGGGGAACTACTCACGGAGCATGATGGAGGCGGTGGCGTCGATGGAGATGGCTTCCGGGGGCACTTCCCCGTCCCGGCAGGGTGCCGGAACAGAGATTCTGTCCCCCGAATTGGAGTTTCGCGATGGCGGCGGCGCCCCTGGAGTCTTTCTGGAGTTTCGTCAAGTGGTATCGATGTTTTAGGTCAGGACGGCTTAAATAGGCGAAGAGTCAGAGTCGGAGGGGCCACGGGGCCTCCTCACACTAGGCCGGCGCGGCCAGGGTGAAGCCCGCGCGGCCACCACGTGTGGGGCCTCCAGGGCTCCCCTCTGGTCCCACTCTGACTTTCTGGAAGGTTCCGGGGAAAAATAAGATGTTGGGTCTTCGTTTCGTCGAATTCCGAGAATATTGCCCGAACAGCCTTTCTGGAACCAAAAACAACAGAAAACAGGAACTGGCACTGTGGCATCTTGTTAATAGGGCGCCATATTTTCGGAGGAGGTACCCGCATGACTACCACCATTGCGTGGTATTGAGCATCAAATTGAGTTGATCCACGGAGCTTCGCTGCCCAATTGGGCGCCATATAGGACAAACCCCGAAGAGACAAAGGAGATACATAAGCAAATACAAGCGCTACTCGACAAAGGTTATATCCGCATAAGCCTTAGTCCTTGTGTTGTTCCTGTTATTTTAGTTCCTAAGAAAGATGGTACATGGCGTATGTGCGTAGATTGTAGAGCGATAAACAACATTACTATTCGATATTGTCATCCTATTCCCCGTTTAGAGGATATGTTAGATGAATTGAGTGGTGCTGCTGTTTTCTCTAAAATTGATTTGTGTAGTGGTTATCACCAAATTAGGATGAAAGAAGGGGATGAATGGAAAACAGCCTTTAAAACAAAATTTGGTTTATATGAGTGGTTAGTAATGCCTTTTGGGTTAACTAATGCACCTAGCACTTTCATGAGACTGATGAACCATGTTTTGCGTGATTTTATTGGCAACTTTGTGGTTGTGTATTTTGATGACATATTAATCCACATCCGCAATGAATCTGATCATACTATACATATTCGACATGTTTTGCAAGTGTTGCGTGATAATAAACTCTATGGTAATCTTGAGAAGTGCACATTTTGCAAAGATAAGGTCATATTTCTGGGTTATGTTGTCTCTAAACATGGAGTAGAAGTAGATGTGTCTAAAATTGAAGCTATTCAAAATTGGCCTACTCCCATGAATGTGAGTCAAGTAAGAAGTTTTCATGGTCTAGCTGGGTTTTATAGAAGATTTGTGCCCAACTTTAGTACCATTGCTGCACCTTTGAATGACTTAACTAAAAAGAGTGTTGTCTTTGAGTGGGGCGCAGCCCAAGATCATGCTTTTGATGAATTGAAAAGTTTGTTAACTTCTGCACCGTTGCTTGCACTTCCTGATTTCAATAAGCAATTTGAGATTGAATGTGATGCTAGTGGTATTGGAATTGGTGGTGTGTTGATGCAAGAGGGTCGCCCAATTGCATATTTTTCTGAGAAACTTTTTGTTGCTAAGTTGAACTACTCTATATATGATAAAGAGTTGTATGCTTTAATTAGAGTTCTTGAGGTTTGGCAACATTATTTGTGGCCAAAAGAATTTATCATACATTCTGATCATGAAGCTTTGAAATATCTGAAAGCCCAATCTACTTTGCATACGTGTCTTGCTAAGTGGGTTGAGTTCATCGAGTCTTTTCCATACATTATTAAGCATAAGAAGGGAAAAGATAATATTGTTGCTGATGCTCTATCTAGGAAGAATATGCTATTAACTCAACTTGATGTTAAAATTCCTGGATTAGAGATACTATGTGATTTGCATGCTACTGATTTTGATTTTGCTGAACCATATCGCTTGTGTGCTATTGGTAAAGCATGGGAATATGACATACATGATGGGTTCTTCTTTAGGGCTAACAAACTATGTGTTCCAGAATCGTCTGTGCATTTGCTCTTATTGCAGGAATCACATGCTGGAGGTTTGATGGGTCACTTTGGGCGTGAGAAGACGCTACTCATGCTAGCTGACCACTTTTATTGGCCAAAGATGAGGCGAGATGTGGACAGATATGTGAAAAGGTGCATTACTTGCAACAAGTCCAAGTCCAAGCTGAAGCCTCACGGTTTGTATACTCCTTTACCGGCACCTACTACACCTTGGGAGGATATTAGTATGGATTTTGTGTTGGGTTTGCCGCATACTAAAAGAGGCAATGATTCTATATTTGTGGTAGTGGATAGATTATCTAAGATGTCACACTTTATTGTCTGCCACAAAAGCGACGATGCGTCGCATATTGCTAACCTGTTTTTCAGGGAGATTGTACGTTTACATGGAGTCCCGAAGACTATTGTTTCTGATCGTGACGTGAAGTTTATGAGCTACTTCTGGAAGACGCTTTGGAGAAAGCTGGGGACGAAGCTGCTTTTCAGCACTACTTGTCATCCCCAAACTGATGGTCAAACTGAAGTGGTGAATAGGACATTGTCACAACTGTTGAGATCCATGATCAAGAAGAACCTGAAGGAGTGGGAAGAGTGTTTGCCGCATGTGGAGTTTGCTTACAACAGGGCGGTACATTCTACCACAGAGTTGTGTCCTTTTGAGGTGGTGTATGGTTTCAAACCCATTACTCTGCTTGATTTGTTTCCTCTACCCATACATGAGAGAGTCAATATGGAGGCATCCAAGAGGGCAGATTTTGTGCGGAAGATTCATGTGAAGACTAAAGAGTTGATAGAAAAAAGAAAGGCAAGAGCAATGCTGCAAGGATGAATAAGAAGCGCAAGGAGGTGTTGTTCAAGCCTGGTGATATGGTCTGGGTACATTTTTGCAAGGATAGGTTCCCGAAACTGCGGAAGTCCAAGTTGCTTCCTCGTGGTGTTGGTCCTTACAAAGTGCTTGCCAAGATCAATGATAATGCATACTCGATAGATCTTCCAGTTGATAAGTTTGGTGTCAATACTTCTTTCAATGTTGCTGATTTGACACCATATGACGGAGAAGACCTTGGAGTGTCGAGGTCGACGCCTTTTGAAGGGGGGGGAGATGATGAGGACATCCCTCCACACTACTACCTCCGTCATTACAAGTTGAAGATGATCCTGCTGTGAAGCTCAAGTCCAATGAAGTTAGGATTGGACCAATGACACGAGCCCGTGCGAAACTACTTAAACAACAGGTGAACTTGTTCCTAAGTGATACTTTGATCGATGAGAACTTTATACTGCCTAAGTCGTATTACTTATGTATGATTAGGTATGAAGAAGGAGAAAGCATCGCACGAGGAGGAGAGGAGCAGCTGGACAAGAAGATGGACGTGAAGCTGGACATGGAGCTGGACATGAAGACATCCCATGGACGCGCGAGGGAGGAGCGGGAGGCATGCGCGAGAGGAGGAGATGTTCAGGCCGGCGCCCAGCCAGTCAACCGGCCGTGCCGCCGGGTCGCCCGGCCCCAGGCCCGGTCTGACCGGCTCCCACGCCGGATCCGCCCGGTCCAAACCGGGTCCCACGCTTGTGCCAGCCGGGGCGTATCCAGTAAGCCTGGACGCCCGCCCGGTCGCCATCCGGTCCCTGGCCCGGTCCAAACCGGACCGGCCGGTCCCAGGCCCGGTCGACCGGCCCCCAGGCCGGCCGAGTCCAAGTCTGTCTCGACCAGATCTATTCTAGGTCGGTTATTTTTGTATCTTTTTGACCTGAGGTCGTCCTGAACCCCTATATAAGTGCCCAGGACGCCCCCAAAGTAGCTTTAGACCATGTTTAAGATAAACCCTAGTTCATAGTTGATTGCTTTGCAACTCTATTGAATCTCTACACCCGATTGCATTTATTTGGTGTGGAACCTCTGAAAGTCTTGTGTGATATGTTGTTCCATTGGGAATTAGAAGGTTGCAACTTACCGCTTCGTGGTCGGTGGCTACGTGCCCAAGTGTGTGGAGTTGCGAATATCTTGCAAGATTGAGAGCTGTTGCATTGGCGACAGGGACCAATCGAGAGATCTCGTTGCGTCATACAAGTTATCTTCCACTTCATCGTCGTGTATCTCCGCTGTGTTCATCCCGTGATCATCATCACCACCGTTGCTTACTGAGAAGATCGGGCCACCCCTTATCATTCGTGCTCACCTTCTTTTGTATAAACTCGTCGTCTTTTGTAGAAATCGAATGAAATTCACCGTTAATTTGTGTTTTAGATCTTTTGTCGTTTATTGGAGCCGCCGTGAGGCCGCCACTGTGTGGAATCCTTCCCCCAATGGAGGAACGCCTGCCGGCATCCTCCATACGCGAGTGTCGGGCGTAGCTGTCGGTGTTTATTTGGAAGTCGCAGATGGAGATGCTCTGATATGGGAGTAGAATGACACGTAGTCACATACCATAATTACCTTGCAAATTGGAACCTCGCATGTGATGCTTTGTCTCGTAGCAAATGGCTGCTCGGCCGCGGATTCCCGTACGTGATAAGGATACCGGGTATCCCGTTTCACGCTCCTGGAGACCTGGACGACGGGCGTGAAACGTCGCGTCTACCGCCGCCGATGCGTGTGTCGCTGCTTGGTTGTGCGGCAGCGTCGGAGGTCGATGAAGCGTGTCGTGTGTGGTGTTGATTCACCGAAAGGTGCGCTGCCGTGAGCCGAGCGCCGATCATGCACTGACTTTTGCCGGAGGGATCGTAGTCTAGGGATATATTTTATAGCTAAATTGGATGCAATCTATGAAACTTGGGGAATCTGTTGGATCTAAGATCTAAACTATGGAATTGATATGATGTTTGATCAAAATCGGGTGCCGCACCCTCGAGGAGATTAATCTACCGGGGGTTGGCGTGATGCAGAAGTGGTGTCGCTATGATAAAGGTGTTGGAGGTATGCCCGAGGCAATAATAAATTAGTTATTGTTATATCTTAGTGTTCATGATAAATGTTTACATCCGATGCTATAATTGTATTAACCGAAACATTGATACATGTGTGTTATGTAAACAAGAAGGAGTCCCTAGTAAGTCTCTTGTTTAACTAGCTTGTTGATTAATAGATGATCATGGTTTCGTGATCATGAACATTGGATGTTGTTAATAACAACGTTATGTCATTGGGTGAATGATATAATGTGCATACACCCAAATAAGCGTAGCATGAGATCAAGTCATTAAGTTCAACTTGCTATAAGCTTTCAATACATAGTTACCTAGTCCTTCGACCATGAGATCATGTAAATCACTTACACCGGAAGGATACTTTGATTACATCAAACGCCATTGCATAAATGGGTGGTTATAAAGATGGGATTAAGTATTCGGAAAGTATGAGTTGAGGCATATGGATCAAGAATGGGATTTGTCCATCCCGATGACGGATAGATATACTCTGGGCCCTCTCGGTGAAATGTCGTCTAATTAGCTTGCAAGCATGTGACTAGGTCACAAGAGATGACATACCACGGAACGAGTAAAGAGTACTTGTCGGAAACGAGGTTGAACTAGGTATGGAGATACTGATGATCGAACCTCGGACAAGAAAAGTATCGCGTGACAAAGGGAATCAGTATCGTATGTAAATGGTTCAATTGATCACTAAGTTATCGCTGAATGTGTGGGAGCCCTTATGGATCTCCAGGTCCCGCTATTGGTTATTGGTCGGAGAGGAGTCTTGATCATGTCTGCATAGTGCACGAACCATAGGGTGACGCGCTTAATGTTCGATGTCGCATAAGTAGATTCGGAATATGAGATGGAGACCGAAGTTTGTTCGGAGTCTCGGATGGGATCCAGGACATCACGAGGAGGTCCGGAATGGTCCAGAGAATAGGATTCATATAAGGGAAGTTGATTTCTAGGTTTCGAAAAAGTTTAGGATTTTTCCGGTGAAAGACCCACTACTAGGAAAAGGCCTAGCCGTAAGACTGCCAGCAGTGGCGCATGATGCGCGTAGATGTACACGTCCGTTGGGAACCCCAAGAGGAAGGTATGATGCGCACAGTGGCAAGTTTCCCTCAGTAAGAAACCAAGGTTTAATCGAACCAGTAGGAGTCAAGAAGCACGTTGAAGGTTGATGGTGGCGAAATGTGATGCGGCGCAACACCAGGGATTCCGGCGCCAACGTGGAACCTGCACAACACAACCAAAGTACTTTGCCCCAACGAAACAGTGAGGTTGTCAATCTCACCGGCTTGCTGTAACAAAGGATTAACCGTATTGTGTGGAAGATGATTGTTTGCGAAGAAAACAGTAAAACAAGTATTGCAGTAGATTGTATGCGATGTAAAGAATAGGACCGGGGTCCACAGTTCACTAGAGGTGTCTCTCCCATAAGATAAAAGCATGTTGGGTGAACAAATTACAGTCGGGCAATTGACAAATAGAAAAGGACATAACAATGCATATACAGGATATGATAAATATAGTGAGATTTAATCAGGGCATTACGACAAAGTACATAGACCGCCATCCAGCATGCATCTATGCCTAAAAAGTCCACCTTCAGGTTATCATCCGAACCCCATCCAGTATTAAGTTGCAAGCAACAGACAATTGCATTAAGTATGGTGCGTAATGTAATCAACAACTACATCCTTAGACATAGCATCAATGTTTTATCCCTAGTGGCAACAGCACATCCACAACCTTAGAACTTTCTGTCACTGTCCCAAGTATCAATGGAGGCATGAACCCACTATCGAGCATAAATACTCCCTCTTGGAGTTAAGAGCAAAAACTTGGCCAGAGCCTCTACTAATAACGGAGAGCATGCAAGATCATAAACAACACATAGGTAATAGATTGATAATCACCATCACATAGTATTCTCTATCCATCGGATCCCGACAAACACAACATATAGTATTACAGATAGATGAGCTTGATCATGTTAGGCAGCTCACAAGATCCAACAATGAAGCACATAAGGAGAAGACGACCATCTAGCTACTGCTATGGACCCATAGTCCAGGGGTGAACTACTCACTCATCACTCCGGAGGCGATCATGGCGATGAAGAGTCCTCCGGGAGATGATTCCCCTCTCCGGCAGGGTGCCGGAGGCGATCTACTGAATCCCCCGAGATGGGATTGGCGGCGGCGTCTCAATAAGGTTTTCCGTATCGTGGCTCTCGATACTGGGGGTTTCGCGACGGAGGCTTTAAGTAGGCGAAAGGGTAGGTCAAAGGGCGTCACGGGGGGCCCACACACTAGGGCGGCGCGGCCAGGGCTTGGGCCGCGCCGCCTTGGTGTGTCCCCACCTCGTGGCCCCACTTCGTCTCCTCTTCGGACTTCTGGAAGCTTCGTGCAAAAATAGGACCCTGGGCGTTGATTTCGTCCAATTCCGAGAATATTTCGTTACTAGGATTTTTGAAACCAAAAACAGCAGAAAACAGCAACTGGCCCTTCGGCATCTTGTTAATAGGTTAGTGCCGGAAAATGTGTAAATACGACATATAATGTGTATAAAACATGTAGATATCATCAATAATGTAGCATGGAACATAAGAAATTATCGATACGTTGGAGACGTATCAGCATCCCCAAGCTTAGTTCTGCTCGTCCCGAGCAGGTAAACCATAACAAGGATAATTTCTGGAGTGACATGCCATCATAACCTTGATCATACTATTGTAAACATAAGTAATGAATGCAGCGATCAAAACAATGGTAATGACATGAGTAAACAAATGAATCATAAAGCAAAGACTTTTCATGAATAGTACTTCAAGACAAGCATCAATAAGTCATGCATAAGAGTTAACTCATAAAGCAATAAATCAAAGTAAAGGTATTGAAGCAACACAAAGGAAGATTAAGTTTCAGCGGTTGCTTTCAACTTATAACATGTATATCTCATGGATAGTGTCAATGTAAAGTAATATAACAAGTGCAATATGCAAGTATGTAGGAATCAATGCACAGTTCACACAAGTGTTTGCTTCTTAAGGTGGAGAGAGATAGGTAAACTGACTCAACAATAAAAGTAAAAGAAAGGTCCTTCAAAGAGGAAAGCATCGATTGCTATATTTGTGCTAGAGCTTTTATTTTGAAAACATGAAACAATTTTGTCAACGGTAGTAATAAAGCATATGAGTTATGTAAATTATATCTTACAAGTTGCAAGCCTCATGCATAGTATACTAATAGTGCCCGCACCTTGTCCTAATCAGCTTGGACTACCGGATCATCGCAATACACATGTTTCAACCAAGTGTCACAAAGGGGTACCTCCATGCCGCCTGTACAAAGGTCTAAGGAGAAAGCTCGCATTTTGGATTTCTCGCTTTTGATTATTCTCAACTTAGACATCCATACCGGGACAACATGGACAACAGATAATGGACTCCTCTTTAATGCATAAGCATGTGGCAACAATTAATATTCTCATATGAGATTGAGGATATATGTCCAAAACTGAAACTTCCACCATGATTCATGGCTTTAGTTAGCGGCCCAATGTTCTTCTCTAACATTATGCATGCTCCAACCATTAAGGTGGAAGATCTCTCTTACTTCAGACAAGACGGACATGCATAGCAACTCACATGATATTCAACAAAGATAGTTGATGGCATCCCCAGAAGCATGGTTATCGCACAACAAGCAGCTTAATAAGAGATAAAGTGCATAATTACATATTCAATACCACAATAGTTTTTAAGGCTATTTTGTCCCATGAGCTATATATTGCAAAGGCGAATGATGGAATTTTAAAGGTAGCACTCAAGCAATTTACTTTGGAATGGCGGAGAAATACCATGTAGTAGGTAGGTATGGTGGACACAAATGGCATAGTGGTTGGCTCAAGGATTTTGGATGCATGAGAAGTATTCCCTCTCGATACAAGGTTTAGGCTAGCAAGGTTATTTGAAGCAAACTCAAGGATGAACCGGTGCAGCAAAACTCACATAAAAGACATATTGTAAACATTATAAGACTCTACACCGTCTTCCTTGTTGTTCAAAACTCAATACTAGAAATTATCTAGACCTTAGAGAGACCAAATATGCAAACCAAATTTTAGCAAGCTCTATGTATTTCTTCATTAATGGGTGCAAAGTATATGATGCAAGAGCTTAAACATGAGAACAAAAATTGCCAAGTATCACATTATCCAAGACATTTTAGAATTACTACATGTAGCATTTCCCGATTCCAACCATATAACAATTTAACGAAGAGTTTCAACCTTCGCCTTGAATATTATGAGTAAAGCCTAAGGACATATTTGTCCATATGCAACAGCGGAGCGTGTCTCTCTCCCATACAGTGAATGCTAGGATCCATTTTATTCAAACAAAAACAAAAACAAAACAAACCGACGCTCCAAGTAAAGAACATAAGATGTGACTGAATAAAAATATAGTTTCAGGGGAGGAACCTGATGATGTTGTCGATGAAGAAGGGGATGCCTTGGGCATCCCCAAGCTTAGACGCTTGAGTCTTCTTAAAATATGCAGGGATGAACCACGGGGGCATCCCCAAGCTTAGAGCTTTCACTCCTCTTGATCATAGTATATCATACTCCTCTCTGGACCCTTGAAAACTTCCTTCACACCAAACTTCAAGCAAACTCATTAGAGGGTTAGTGCACAATTAATAATTCACATGTTCAGAGGTGACACAATCATTCTTAACACTTCTGGACATTGCACAAAGCTACTGGACATTAATGGATCAAAGAAATTCATCCAACATAGCAAATACGGCAATGCGAAATAAAAGGCAGAATCTGTCAAAAACAGAACAGTCCGTAAAGACGAACCTGAAAGGGGTACTAGACTTGATCAAATGGAAAAAATCATAACTAATGAAAGTTGCGTACATATCTGAGGATCACGCTCGTAATTTTGCAGATTTTTTCGAATTTTCTACAGAAACTTGTGCCAGAATTCGTGACAAACAGCAATGCTGTTTCTGCGCAGCGATCCCAAATATAACATCAACTTTAACGTAGAAACTTTACTTGGCACAAAAACATGATAAGGAGAGGTTGCTACAGTAGTAAACAACTTCCAAGACTCAAATATAAAACAAAGTACTGTAGTAAAAACATGGGTTGTCTCCCATAAGCGCTTTTCTTTAACGCCTTTCAGCTAGGCGCAGAAAGTGCAAATCAAGTAACATCAAGAGTAGAAGCATCAACATCATAACTTGTTCTAATAATAGAATCAAAAGGCAACTTCATTCTCTTTCTAGGGAAGTGTTCCATACCTTTCTTGAGAGGAAATTGATATCTAATATTACCTTCCTTCATATCAATAGTAGCACCAACGGTTCGAAGAAAAGGTCTTCCCAACACAATAGGGCAAGATGCATTGCATTCGATATCCAAGACAACAAAATCAACGGGGACAAGGTTATTATTAACCGTAATGCGCACATTATCAATTCTCCCCAAAGGTTTCTTTTTAACATTATCGGCAAGATTAACATCCAAATAACAATTCTTCAATAGTGGCAAGTCAAGCATATCATAAATCTTTTTACGCATAACAGAAATACTTGCACCACGATCACATAAAGCATTACATTCAAAGTCATTGAATTTCATTTTAATGATGGGCTCCCAACCATCTTCTAACTTTCTAGGAATAGAAGTTTCAAGTTTTAGTTTCTCTTCTCTAGCTTTTATGAGAGCATTTGTAATATGTTTTGTAAAGGCCAAATTTATAGCACTAGCATTAGGACTTTTAGCAAGTTTTTGTAAGAACTTTATAACTTCAGAGATGTGGAAATCATCAAAATCTAAATCATTATGAGCTACAGCAATGGGATCATTGTCCCCAAGATTGGAAAAAAAATTCAGCAGTTTTATCACAAGCAGTTTTAGCAGTTTTAGCAATTTCAGGCAGTTTTGTACGCTTTGCACTAGGAGTAGAAACATTGCCAACACCAATTATTTTACCATTGATAGTAGGAGGTGCAGCAACATGTGAATCATTATCATTACTAATGGTGGTGATAGTCCAAACTTTAGCTACATTATTCTCTTTAGCTAGTTTTTCATTTTCTTCTCTATCCCACCTAGCACGTAATTCAGCCATTAATCTTATATTCTCATTAATTCTAACTTGGATGGCATTTGCTGTAGTAGTAGTCTTTTTATCAATATCCTCAGGTTTAGCAGCCATTTTATTAATTAAAGAGGATTGTGATGCGGACATGTATGAGATTCGGGTTTCAGCATTTGAAATTTTAGTTTGCAGACCAGAAATCTCCCTATTCAAGTTTTCAAGTTGATTTCCTATATTTTTCAACAAGGTAGATTGTTCATTCATAGTTTTAGTAAACAATTGATTTTGCTCATATTGTGATTGCATAAAGTTTTTAGTGGATCTTTCAATTTCTAGCATCTTTTCCTCATATCTACCATAAGAATTACCATAATCATTACCACTAGCAGGATATGGCCTATAGTTATTACCAGAATTGTTCCTATAAGCATTGTTGCTGAAATTATTATTTTTAATGAAATTCACATCAACATTTTCTTCTTGAGCAACCAATGAAGCTAAAGGAACATTATTTGGATCAACATTAGATCTACCATTCACAAGCATAGACATAATCACATCAATCTTATCACTCAAGGAAGAGGTTTCTTCAACAGAATTTACCTTCTTACCTTGTGGAGCTCTTTCCGTGTGCCATTCAGAGTAATTTATCATCATATCATCAAGAAGCTTTGTGGCCGCCCCCAAAGTGATGGACATAAAGGTACCTCCAGCAGCTGAATCCAATAAATTCCGCGAAGAAAAATTTAGTCCTGCATAGAAGGTTTGGATGATCATCCAAGTAGTCAGTCCATGGGTTGGGCAATTCTTTACCAAAGATTTCATTCTCTCCCATGCTTGAGCAACATGTTCAGTATCTAATTGCTTAAAATTCATTATGCTACTTCTCAAAGATATAATTTTAGCGGGAGGATAATATCTACCAATAAAAGGATCCTTACATTTAGTCCATGAATCAATACTATTCTTAGGCAAAGATAGCAACCAATCTTTAGCTCTTCCTCTTAATGAGAAAGGAAACAATTTTAGTTTTATAATATCACCATGTATATCCTTATACTTTTGCATTTCACAAAGTTCAACAAAATTATTAAGATGGGCAGCAGCATCATCAGAACTAACACCAGAAAATTGATCTCTCATAACAAGGTTGAGTAAAGCAGGTTTAATTTCAAAGAATTCTGCTGTAGTAGCAGGTGGAGCAATAGGTGTGCATAGGAAATCATTATTATTTGTGCTAGTGAAGTCACACAACTTAGTATTTTCAGGGGTATTCATTTTAGCAACAGTAAATAAAGCAAACTAGATAAAGTAAATGCAAGTAACTAATTTTTTTGTGTTTTTGATATAGAGAGCAAGACAATAAATAAAGTAAAACTAGCAACTAATTTTTGTGTGTTTTGTTTAGGTGCAGCAAACAAAGTAGTAAATAAAATAAAGCAAGACAAAAACAAAGTAAAGAGATTGGGAAGTGGAGACTCCCCTTGCAGCGTGTCTTGATCTCCCCGGCAACGGCGCCAGAAATTTGCTTGATGCGCGTAGATGTACACGTCCGTTGGGAACCCCAAGAGGAAGGTATGATGCGCACAGTGGCAACTTTCCCTCAGTAAGAAACCAAGGTTTAATCGGACCAGTAGGAGTCAAGAAGCACGTTGAAGGTTGATGGTGGCGAAATGTGATGCGGCGCAACACCAGGGATTCCGGCGCCAACGTGGAACCTGCACAACACAACCAAAGTACTTTGCCCCAACGAAACAGTGAGGTTGTCAATCTCACCGGCTTGCTGTAACAAAGGATTAACCGTATTGTGTGGAAGATGATTGTTTGCGAAGAAAACAGTAAAACAAGTATTGCAGTAGATTGTATGCGATGTAAAGAATAGGACCGGGGTCCACCGTTCACTAGAGGTGTCTCTCCCATAAGATAAAAGCATGTTGGGTGAACAAATTACAGTCGGGCAATTGACAAATAGAAAAGGACATAACAATGCATATACATGATATGATAAATATAGTGAGATTTAATCAGGGCATTACGACAAAGTACATAGACCGCCATCCAGCATGCATCTATGCCTAAAAAGTCCACCTTCAGGTTATCATCCGAACCCCATCCAGTATTAAGTTGCAAGCAACAGACAATTGCATTAAGTATGGTGCGTAATGTAATCAACAACTACATCCTTAGACATAGCATCAATGTTTTATCCCTAGTGGAAACAGCACATCCACAACCTTAGAACTTTCTGTCACTGTCCCAGGTATCAATGGAGGCATGAACCCACTATCGAGCATAAATACTCCCTCTTGGAGTTAAGAGCAAACACTTGGCCAGAGCCTCTACTAATAACGGAGAGCATGCAAGATCATAAACAACACATAGGTAATAGATTGATAATCACCATCACATAGTATTCTCTATCCATCGGATCCCGACAAACACAACATATAGTATTACAGATAGATGATCTTGAGCATGTTAGGCAGCTCACAAGATCCAACAATGAAGCACATAAGGAGAAGACGACCATCTAGCTACTGCTATGGACCCATAGTCCAGGGGTGAACTACTCACTCATCACTCCGGAGGCGATCATGGCAATGAAGAGTCCTCCGGGAGATGATTCCCCTCTCCGGCAGGGTGCCGGAGGCGATCTCCTGAATCCCCCGAGATGGGATTGGCGGCGGCGGTGTCTCAGTAAGGTTTTCCGTATCGTGGCTCTCGGTACTGGGGGTTTCGCGACGGAGGCTTTAAGTAGGCGAAAGGGTAGGTCAAAGGGCGTCACGGGGGGCCCACACACTAGGGCGGCGCGGCCAGGGCTTGGGCCGCGCCGCCTTGGTGTGTCCCCACCTCGTGGCCCCACTTCGTCTCCTCTTCGGACTTCTGGAAGCTTCGTGCAAAAATAGGACCCTGGGCGTTGATTTCGTCCAATTCCGAGAATATTTCGTTACTAGGATTTCTGAAACCAAAAACAGCAGAAAACAGCAACTGGCTCTTCGGCATCTTGTTAATAGGTTAGTGCCGGAAAATGTGTAAATACGACATATAATGTGTATAAAACATGTAGATATCATCAATAATGTAGCATGGAACATAAGAAATTATCGATACGTTGGAGACGTATCAGCGCACCATGATGGCCGTGCGCCACTACTACTTAGCAGTGGCGCACCACAAAATGGTGGGCCACTGTTACAAAAGTAGTAGTGGCGCACCTTGTTTGTGGTGCACCATTACTAAATCCTGGCAGGTGGCCAGCTCCTACCCCAACCTAGTAGTGGCGCACGTTGGTGGGGTGCGCCACTGCTACATTGCTTACCTATGGTGCACGGCGTGGAGGTGCGCAACTGCTAGGAGGTGGCCAGGGCCCCTTTAGAGATGAGAGGCTTAGCAATGGCGCACTGCCGCGGTGCGCCACTACTAGCTATGGCGCACCACTAGGAGGGTGCGCCACTGCTAAGTTGGGCAGGGTCGTGGGATGCAGCTACCAGGTCAGCAGTGGCGGACCACTAAGCAGTGCACCATTGCTATGTCACCCTAGCAGTGGCGCACAGCTAGGTGGTGCGCCACTGCTAACCTGGGACCATTTCCTGCTTTTCCCCCTCCACTCACATGTGCCACCCACTTTCCCCAAACACTCTTCCACCACCACCTCCCACCAAATCTAGATCTGGTCGTGTTGCCCCTCCTTCCCACCTCATTTTCACCTCTTCATTCACCAAAATGAAGTTGGTAAACTTAATTTTCTTCATAGGCAAGTAATGGTGAAGCTTTCTTAGCTCAATACCCTACTCAATCTCAACTTTTTACCTCATCCAACACTCTAGGTCTCGCCGTATCGGTAACTTTGTGGGTTTTATGCTTTGTGTGTGACCGGTTCCGATCGTCTTGCACACGTGTGTGTGCATATATGTTATGAGAAGCTCCACATGTGTTGTGCATGCGCGAAAAGTGTCACGTGCATGTGTGTTGTATGAGAAGCCTCCGCATGTATTGTATATGCGAAGCCTCCACACATGTGTTGCATGTTTTTGTTTGCAGGGATTTGAAATGCGATGGAGTTGCCAATATTTTGCCGAAACGTTGATTCATTTCCGTTTCGGCGAATAGTGGGCATACTACGCATATACATATGTCCTATTTTTAGGGAAGGTCATGCCAAAATTTTCTTTTGGTGTGCTAAGATATCCATTTTCTCTATACCCGCAGGCGACCATGGTCCGCATGATGAGAGAAGGCGTTGTGGCTAGGTTTTTGAAAGCCGCGACGGCCGATATGATTAGAAATAACCAAAAGGAGATAAGATGTCCGTGTCGAAGATGCAAGCTGACGAGCCTTATGGACCCTAAAGCCGATATGGTGCGGGACCACCTTCTCATGCGTGGTTTCATGGATGGCTATCGGTGGGAAGGCGACGAAGATGATTATGAATTTGTCCATGGGATTTCAACAAGAAATAAGTAAGGAGGTGATTAGGATGTAGAAGATCCCGGACATGATCAGGATGTAGAAGATCCCGGAGATGATCATGATCACAATGTAGGAGATCCTGGACCTGATGATGAGGAAGATCAAGATGGAGGTCATCATGACGATCATGAAGATGAAGACGATGGACCATCGTCGATGGACTGGGTGCATGACCCTTATCTTCAAGAGCTGCTTCTCAAGCTGCATTTGAGTAACGCAAGAGCTGCCGCCCGAGAGAAAGCCAAGATGGATCAACTGGAGGTAGACGCGGTTACTCCATTGTATGAAGGATGCAGGCCGGAGGATACCCGCCTGAAAGTAACGCTCATGCCTCTGGAGATGATGGTAAAGCACAAAATGACCGACACATCCTTCAACGACAACATGTCATTCTGGCACGAACGTCTTCCCAAAGGTAACACGTGTCCGACTAGTATCGAGGAGGCCAAGAAAATCGTGTGTCCTCTGGATTTACCGCATGTGAAATACCATGTGTGCTTGAACGATTGCATCATTTATCGGAACGAGCACGCGGAGTGTACCATATGTCCGGAGTGCGGCGTCAGTCGGTACAAGAAGGGGAAGAAAGCTCCTCAGAAGGTGGTGTGGTACTTTTCGATCACTCCTCGTCTGCAGCGGTATTTCGTGGATCCTAAGCAAGCAAAGCTAATGCGCTGGCACGCGGAGATGAGGAAGGGAGAAGATGACGCAGATGATCCGAAGAAAAAGAAAAAGGACAGGATGTTGAGACACCCTTCGGATGCTAGCCAGTGGAATGCGTTGAACCTCGAGTACCCAGAATTTGTGGACGATCCTAGGAACATAAGGCTGGGCGCGAGCATCGATGAAGTCAATCCGTTTGGCAGCCAGAGCAGCACGCATAGCACCTGGCCCGTGTTTGTGTGGATGTACAACCTCCCCCTGGTTGTGCATGAAGAGGAAGTACATTCAAATGAGTATGCTAATTGAAGGGCCGAAACAACCAGGGAACGACATCAATCTGTATATGGGGCTTCTGAAAGAGGAGCTAGCCACGCTATGGGACGCGCCTGCCAATACGTGGGACGCCGCCGCGGAAGAATATTTCCCTATGAGAGCTGCGCTGCTCACGACGGTGCACGACTTTCTCGGTTACGGATATGTCGCGGGGCAGGTGGTCCACGGATTCAATCCATGCGTCAGGTGCATGGATGACACAACGTACCGCCAGCTAGATAGAGATCCGGGGTCCTCAAAAACGGTGTTCATGGGACATCAAAGGTGGCTTCGCGACGACGACCCATGGAGGAAACGCAAGGATCTGTTCGATGGTCAAGACGAATCCTGAAGACGGCCACGTACGAGAAGCGGCGAGCAAATAGACGAGCTATTGAAAAATTGGAAAGAGTGCCCACCGCCGGGAAAGAAGCGAAAGGCGCCGGAGCCGCTGCTTAAGGTATGGAAGACGGGGTCTGTTTTCTCGGACTTGCCGTACTGGAAGATCTTACGTGTGCCTCACAGCCTTGATGTCATGCACTTCACGAAGAACGTGTGCGAGAGTCTGCTTGGTACCCTCCTCAACATGCCAGAGAGGACCAAAGATGGGTCGAAAGCAAGGTACGACTTGCTATCAATTGGGATCAGGGAGGAGCTTCACGCGGGACGCCCTAATGATGATGATGATGATGATGATGATGATGACGATGACGATGATGAGGCGGAGGACACGCAAAGTCGTCGCAAGGGCAAAAAGGCCAAGAAGATCGAATATTACTGCCCCCCCCCCCCCGCGTGCTTCACTCTAAGTCAGAAGGAGATCGAGCAGTTTTTTGACTGTCTCCTAGGAGTAAAACTTCCTTACGGTTACGCGGGGAATATAAGCAGGTACCTAGACAAAGCGAAGCAGAGGTTCAGCGGGATGAAGTCTCACGACTGTCACGTGCTGATGACGCAGATACTTCCGGTTGCAATCCGTGGGATCATGGACGCGCACGTCCGTGAAACGCTTTTTGGCCTATGCAACTTTTTCGACGTCATCTCTCGGAAGTCTGTTGGCGTGAGGCAACTTAGACGGCTACAGGAAGAGATCGTGGTGATACTGTGCGATCTTGAGATGTACTTCTCGCCCGCATTTTTCGACGTTATGGTGCATCTGCTGGTACATATCGTGGAGGATATCATCCAACTAGGGCCGATGTTCCTACACAGCATGATGCCGTTCGAAAGGATGAATGGTGTCATCAAAGGGTACGTTCGCAACAGGGTACGTTGATACGCGTAGATGCACACGTCCGTTGGGAACCCCAAGTGGAAGGTATGATGTGTATAGAAGCAAGTTTCCCTCAGTATGAAACCAAGGTTTAATCGAACCAGTAGGAGCCAAGAAGCACGTTGAAGGTTGATGGTGGCGAAATGTGATGCGGCGCAACAACAGGGATTCCGGCGCCAACGTGGAATCTGCACAACAAAACCAAAGTACTTTGCCCCAATGAAACAGTGAGGTTGTCAATCTCACCGGCTTGCTGTAACAAAGGATTAAACGTATCGAGTGGAAGATGATTGTTTGCAAAAAAAATAGTAAAACACAATTGCAGTAGATTGTATGCTATGTAAAGAATAGGACCGGGGTCCACAGTTCACTAGAGGTGTCTCTCCCATAAGATAAAAGCATGTTGGGTGAACAAATTACAGTCTGGCAATTGACAAATAGAGAAAGGCATAACAATGCATGTACATGATATGATAAATATAGTGAGATTTAATTGGGCATTACGACAAAGTACATAGACCGCCATCCAACTGCATCTATGCCTAAAAAGTCCACCTTCAGGTTATCATCCGAACCCCATTCAGTATTAAGTTGCTAAGCAACAGACAATTGCATTAAGTATGGTGCGTAATGTAATCGACAACTACATCCTTAGACATAGAACCAATGTTTTATCCCTAGTGGCAACAGCACATCACAACCTTAGAACTTTCTGTCACTGTCCTAGGTGTCAATGAAGGCATGAACCCACTATCGAGCATAAATACTCCCTCTTGGAGTTAAGAGTACAAACTTGGCCAGAGCCTCTACTAATAACGGAGAGCATGCAAGATCATAAACAACACATAAACAATAGATTGATAATCACCATAACATAGTATTCTCCATCCATCGGATCCCGACAAACACAACATATAGTATTACATATAGATGATCTTGATCATGTTAGGCAGCTCACAAGATCCAACAATGAAGCACAACAAGGAGAAGACGACCATCTAGCTACTGCTATGGACCCATAGTCCAGGGGTGAACTACTCACTCATCACTCCGGAGGCGATCATGGCGATGAAGAGTCCTCCGGGAGATGAATCCCCTCTCCGGCAGGGTGCCGGAGGCGATCTCCTGAATCCCCCGAGATGGGATTCGCGGCGGCGGCGTCTCTGGAAGGTTTTCCGTATCGTGGCTCTCGGTACTGGGGTTTTCGCGACGGAGGCTTTAAGTAGGCGGAAGGGTAGGTCAGGGGAGCTGACGAGGGGCCCACACCATAGGGCGGCGCGGGCCCCCCTCTGGCCGCGCGGCCCTATGGTGGCGGCGCCTCGTCGCCCCACTTCGTTATCTCTTCGGTCTTCTGGAAGCTCCGTGCAAAAATAGGACCCTGGGCGTTGATTTCGTCCAATTCCGAGAATATTTCCTTACTAGGATTTCTGAAACCAAAAACAGCAAAAAAAGAATCGGCTCTTCGGCATCTTTTTAATAGGTTAGTTCCAGAAAATGCGTAAATATGACATATAATGTGCATAAAACATGTAGGTATCATCAATAAAGTAGCATGGAACATAAGAAATTATCGATACGTTGGAGACGTATCAGCATCCCCAAGCTTAGTTCTGCTCGTCCCGAGCAGGTAAAACGATAACAAAGATAATTTCTGAAGTGACATGCCATCATAATCTTGATCATACTATTTGTAAACATATGTAATGAATGCAGCGATCAAAACAAAAGTAATGAAATGAGTAAACAACTGAATCATAAAGCAAAGACTTTTCATGAATAGTACTTCAAGACAAGCATCAATAAGTCTTGCATAAGAGTTAACTCATAAAGCAATAAATCAAAGTAAAGGTGTTGAAGCAACACAAAGGAAGATTAAGTTTCAGCGGTTGCTTTCAACTTATAACATGTATATCTCATGGATATTGTCAACATAAAGTAATATAACAAGTGCAATATGCAAGTATGTAGGAATCAATGCACAGTTCACACAAGTGTTTGCTTCTTAAGGTGGAGGGAGATAGGTAAACTGACTCAACAATAAAAGTAAAAGAATGGTCCTTCAAAGAGGAAAGCATCGATTGCTGTATTTGTGCTAGAGCTTTTATTTTGAAAACATGAAACAATTTTGTCAACGGTAGTAATAAAGCATATGAGTTATGTAAATTATATCTTACAAGTTGCAAGCCTCATGCATAGTATACTAATAGTGCCCGCACCTCGTCCTACTTAGCTTGGACTACCGGATCTTTGCATGCCATGTTTCAACCAAGTGTCACAAAGGGGTACCTCCATGCCGCCTGTACAAAGGTCTAAGGAGAATGCTCGCATTTTGGATTTCTCGCTTTTGATTATTCTCAACTTAGACATCCATACCGGGACAACATGGACAACAGATAATGGACTCCTCTTAAATGCATAAGCATGTAGCAACAATTATTATTCTCATATGAGATTGAGGATATATGTCCAAAACTGAAACTTCAACCATGATTCATGGCTTTAGTAAGCGGCCCAATGTTCTTCTCTAACAATTTTGCATGCTCCAACCACTAAGGTGATAGATCCTTCAGACAAGACGGACATGCATAGCAACTCACATGATATTCAACAATAGTTGATGGCGTTCCCCAGAAGCATGGTTATCGCACAACAAGCAACTTAATAAAATATAAAGTGCATAAGTACATATTCAATACTACGATAGTTTTTAAGGCTATTTTGTCCCATGAGCTATATATTGCAAAGGTGAATGATGGAATTTTAAAGGTAGCACTCGAGCAATTTACTTTGGAATGGCGGAGAAATACCATGTAGTAGGTAGGTATGGTGGACACAAATGGCATAGTGATTGGCTCAAGGATTTTGGATGCATGAGAAGTATTCCCTCTCGATACAAGGTTTAGGCTAGCAAGGTTATTTGAAGCAAACTCAAGGATGAACCGGTGCAGCAAAACTCACATAAAAGACATATTGTAAACATCATAAGACTCTACACCGTCTTCCTTGTTGTTCAAAACTCAATACTAGATATTATCTAGACCTTAGAGAGACCAAATATGCAAATCAAATTTTAGCAAGCTCTATGTATTTCTTCATTAATGGGTGCAAAGCATATGATGCAAGAGCTTAAACATGAGCACAACAATTGCCAAGTATCACATTATCCAAGACATTTTAGAATTACTACATGTAGCATTTTTCAATTCCAACCATATAACAATTTAACGAAGAGGAAACTTCGCCATGAATATTATGAGCTAAGCCTAAGGACATATTTGTCCATATGCAACAGCGGAGCGTGTCTCTCTCCCACAAAGTGAATGCTAGGATCCATTTTATTCAAACAAAAACAAAAACAAAAACAAACCGGCGCTCCAAGTAAAGAACACAAGATGTGACTGAATAAAAATATAGTTTCAGGGGAGGAACCTGATGATGTTGTCGATGAAGAAGGGGATGCCTTGGGCATCCCCAAGCTTAGACGCTTGAGTCTTCTTAGAATATGCAGGGGTGAACCACGGGGGCATCCCCAAGCTTAGAGCTTTCACTCCTCTTGATCATAGTATATCATACTCCTCTCTTGACCCTTGAAAACTTCCTTCACACCAAACTTCAAGCAAACTCATTAGATGGTTAGTGCACAATTAATAATTCACACATTCAGAGGTGACACAAACATTCTTTACACTTCTGGACATTGCATAAAGCTACTGGACATTAATGGATCAAAGAAATAAATCCAACATAGCAAAAGAGACAATGCGAAATAAAAGGCAGAATCTGTCAAAAACAGAACAGTCCGTAAAGACGAATTTAAAGCTGGCACCAGACTTGCTCAAATGGAAAAACTCAAAACTAATGAAAGTTGCGTACATATCTGAGGATCACGCTCGTAAATTGGCAGATTTTTTAGAATTTTCTACAGAGGCCTGTGCCCAGATTCGTGACAGACAGTGTTTCTGCGCAGCGATCCCAAATATAACATCAACTTTGACATAGAAACTTTACTTGGCACAAAAACATGATAAGGAGAGGTTGCTACAGTAGTAAACAACTTCCAAGACTCAACAAAACAAAAAATTGCTGTAGTAAAAACATGGGTTGTCTCCCATAAGCGCTTTTCTTTAACGCCTTTCAGCTAGGCGCAGAAAGTGCAAATCAAGTATTATCGAGAGTAGAAGCATCAACATCATAACTTGTTCTAATAATAGAATCAAAAGGCAACTTCATTCTCTTTCTAGGGAAGTGTTCCATACCTTTCTTGAGAGGAAATTGATATTTAATATTACCTTCCCTCATATCAATAACAGCACCAACAGTTCGAAGAAAAGGTCTTCCCAATACAATAGGACAAGATGCATTGCATTCGATATCCAAGACAACAAAATCAACGGGGACAAGGTTATTGTTAACCGTAATGCGCACATTATCAATCCTCCCCAAAGGTTTTTTTTTACATTATTGGCAAGATTAACATCCAAATAACAATTCTTCAATGGTGGCAAGTCGAGCATATCATAAATCTTTTTAGGCATAACAGAAATACTTGCACCAAGATCACATAAAGCATTACATTCAAAGTCATTGAATTTCATTTTAATGATGGGCTCCCAACCATCTTCTAACTTTCTAGGAATAGAAGTTTCAAGTTTTAGTTTCTCTTCTCTAGCTTTTATGAGAGCATTTGTAATATGTTTTGTAAAGGCTAAATTTATAGAACTAGCATTGGGACTTTTAGCAAGTTTTTGTAAGAACTTTATAACTTCAGAGATGTGGCAATCATCAAAATCTAAATCATTATGAGCTACAGCAATGGGATCATTGTTCCCAAGGTTGGAAAAAATTTCAGCAGTTCACAAGCAGTTTCAGCAGTTTTAGCAATTTCATGCAGTTTTGTTCGCTTTGCACTAGGAGTAGAAACATTGCCAACACCAATTATTTTACCATTGATAGTAGGAGGTGCAGCAACATGTGAAGAATTAGAATTACTAGTGGTGGTAATAGTCCAAACTTTAGCTACATTATTCTCTTTAGCTAGTTTTTCATTTTCTTCTCTATCCCACCTAGCACGCAGTTCAGCCATTAATCTTATATTCTCATTAATTCTAACTTGGATGGCATTTGCTGTAGTAGTAATCTTATTATCAATATCATTATTAGGCATAACTTTCAATTTTAAAAGATTAACATCAGAGGCAAGTCTATCAACTCTAGAAGCAATAATATCAATTTTATCAAGCTTTTCCTCAACAGATTTGTTAAAAGCAGTTTGTGTACTAATAAATTCTTTAAGCATAGCTTCAAGGCCAGAGGGTACACTCCTATTATTGTTGTAAGAATTCCCATAAGAATTACCATAACCATTACCATTAGCAGAAGGATATGGCCTATAGTTATTACCAGAGTTGTTCCTATAAGCATTGTTGTTGAAATTATTATTTTTAATGAAATTCACATCAACATTTTCTTCTTGAGCAACCAATGAAGCTAAAGGAACATTATTTGGATCAACATTAGATCTACCATTCACAAGCATAGACATAATCACATCAATCTTATCACTCAAGGAAGAGGTTTCTTCAACAGAATTTACCTTCTTACCTTGTGGAGCTCTTTCCGTGTGCCATTCAGAGTAATTTATCATCATATCATCAAGAAGTTTTGTAGCCGCCCCCAATGTGATGGACATAAAGGTACCTCCAGCAGCTGAATCCAATAAATTCCGCGAAGAAAAATTTAGTCCTGCATAGAAGGTTTGGATGATCATCCAAGTAGTCAGTCCATGGGTTGGGCAATTCTTTACCAAGGTTTTCATTCTCTCCCATGCTTGAGCAACATGTTCAGTATCTAATTGCTTAAAATTCATTATGCTACTTCTCAAAGATATAATTTTAGCGGGAGGATAATATCTACCAATAAAAGCATCCTTGCATTTAGTCCATGAATCAATACTATTCTTAGGCAAAGATAGCAACCAATCTTTAGCTCTTCCTCTTAATGAGAAAGGAAACACTTTCAATTTAATAATATCACCATCTACATCCTTATACTTTTGCATTTCACAAAGTTCAACAAAATTATTAAGATGGGCAGCAGCATCATCGGAACTAACAATTTAAAATTGATCTCTCATAACCAAATTCAGTAAAGCAGGTTTAATTTCAAAGAATTCTGCTGTAGTAGCAGGTGGAGCAATAGGTGTGCATAGGAAATCATTATTATTTGCATTTGTGAAGTCACACAACTTAGTATTTTCAGGGGTATTCATTTTAGCAACGGTAAATAAAACAAACTAGATAAAGTAAATGCGAGTAACTAATTTTTTGTGTTTTTGATATAGAGAGCAAGACAGTAAATAAAGTAAAACTAGCAACTAATTTTTTTGTGTTTTGTTTAGGTGCAGCAAATAAAGTAGTAAATAAAATAAAGCAAGACAAAAACAAAGTAAAGAGATTGAGAAGTGGAGACTCCCCTTGCAGCGTGTCTTGATCTCCCCGGCAACGGCGCCAGAAATTTAGCTTGATACGCGTAGATGCACACGTCCGTTGGGAACCCCAAGTGGAAGGTATGATGCGTATAGAAGCAAGTTTCCCTCAGTATGAAACCAAGGTTTAATCGAACCAGTAGGAGCCAAGAAGCACGTTGAAGGTTGATGGTGGCGAAATGTGATGCGGCGCAACAACAGGGATTCCGGCGCCAACGTGGAATCTGCACAACAAAACCAAAGTACTTTGCCCCAACGAAACAGTGAGGTTGTCAATCTCACCGGCTTGCTGTAACAAAGGATTAAACGTATCGAGTGGAAGATGATTGTTTGCAAGAAAATAGTAAAACACAATTGCAGTAGATTGTATGCTATGTAAAGAATAGGACCGGGGTCCACAGTTCACTAGAGGTGTCTCTCCCATAAGATAAAAGCATGTTGGGTGAACAAATTACAGTCGGGCAATTGACAAATAGAGAAAGGCATAACAATGCATGTACATGATATGATAAATATAGTGAGATTTAATTGGGCATTACGACAAAGTACATAGACCGCCATCCAACTGCATCTATGCCTAAAAAGTCCACCTTCAGGTTATCATCCGAACCCCATTCAGTATTAAGTTGCTAAGCAACAGACAATTGCATTAAGTATGGTGCGTAATGTAATCGACAACTACATCCTTAGACATAGAATCAACGTTTTATCCCTAGTGGCAACAAGACATCACAACCTTAGAACTTTCTCACATCCATCCCAGTGTCAATGAAGGCATGAACCCACTATCGAGCATAAATACTCCCTCTTGGAGTTAAGAGTACAAACTTGGCCATAGCCTCTACTAATAACGGAGAGCATGCAAGATCATAAACAACACATAAACAATAGATTGATAATCACCATAACATAGTATTCTCTATCCATCGGATCCCGACAAACACAACATATAGTATTACATATAGATGATCTTGATCATGTTAGGCAGCTCACAAGATCCAACAATGAAGCACAACAAGGAGAAGACGACCATCTAGCTACTGCTATGGACCCATAGTCCAGGGGTGAACTACTCACTCATCACTCCGGAGGCGATCATGGCGATGAAGAGTCCTCCGGGAGATGAATCCCTTCTCCGGCAGGGTGCCGGAGGCGATCTCCTGAATCCCCCGAGATGGGATTCGCGGCGGCGGCGTCTCTGGAAGGTTTTCCGTATCGTAGCTCTCGGTACTGGGGTTTTCGCGACGGAGGCTTTAAGTAGGCGGAAGGGTAGGTCAGGGGGCTGACGAGGGGCCCACACCATAGGGCGGCGCGGGCCCCCCTCTGGCCGCGCGGCCCTATGGTGGCGGCGCATCGTCGCCCCACTTCGTTATCTCTTCGGTCTTCTGGAAGCTCCGTGCAAAAATAGGACCCTGGGCGTTGATTTCGTCCAATTCCGAGAATATTTCCTTACTAGGATTTCTGAAACCAAAAACAGCAGAAAACAGCAACTGGCTCTTCGGCATCTTGTTAATAGGTTAGTTCCAGAAAATGCGTAAATATGACATATAACGTGCATAAAACATGTAGGTATCATCAATAAAGTAGCATGGAACATAAGAAATTATCGATACGTTGGAGACGTATCACACGTCCAGACGGAAGCTTAGCCAAGGGCTTTCTGACCGAAGAGTGCATCTCCTTCTGCACGAGTTATCTAGAAATCGAGAACCCCGTTGGCCTGCCCGTAAACAGGCACCTCGGGAAGCTCGCTGGATGGGGTCACCGCGAGGGTAGCCGCAAACTTATATATATGGCTCTGTCGTAATAAACTTTATCCAGCACTTTACTTGCTATTAATTACTAGTTCGGCTATGTTTGTGAACTTATATGTATGGCTCTGTCGTTTTCCGCACTTGATTTGATCGTTAATTTTGTTTGCATATGCCGATGATTAGAATGTTCGGTCACATGTACACTTGGGGGCGGCGTGAGTGAGCCTGGTGTGATGGCACAAATATCCATGTCTTGTGCATCCTACTTGGTCTCGCTCACACCGTCCCTAAATGTTAATATTTGTTTGGACCAACAATGTATGAGGCATATACTATGTAGTTGTTATCACTTGGCTCTTTCTTCCATTTTAGTGACGATGATTAGAATGGTTGGTCACCTGTACACTTGGGGGCGGCGTTAGTGAGCCTAGTGTGATGACACAAATATCCATGTCTTGTGCATCCTACTTGGTCTCACTTACTCCGTCCCTAATGTTAATATTTGTTTCGACCAACAATGTATGAGGCCCTTGTCATTCTATTTGCTTTCGTATTTCAAAAATGCCGATGATTAGAATGTTTGGTCACCTGTACACTCGGGGGAGGGGCTAGTGAACCTGGTGCGATGACACAAGTATCAATCTCTTGTGCATCCTACTTGGTTTCACTAACCCCTTCCCAGAATGTTAATATTTGTTCCGACCAGCAATGTATGAGGCCCTTGTCATTCCATTTGCTTTGGTATCTCAAAATGCCGATGATTAGAATGTTCGGTCGATCACTACACTCAGGGGTGGCGTAAGTGAGCTTGAGGCGATGACACAAATATCAATCTCTTCTGCATCTTACTTGGTCTCACTTACGCCATCCCGGAATGTTAATATTTGTTCCAACCAACAATGTATGAGGCATGCCTGTTAGTTCATATTACTTGGATCGTTTTTGAGTTTGCTCTTATTCGTTGCAAACATCTATGAGTGTGCACTAATGTTTCATTGGCTTGTGCATATATGCAGATATGACGTGGTATGTCGTGTACAAGGGCAAGGTTCCCGGAGTCTACAACGACTGGGAGGAGTGTCGGAGACAGGTTCACCGTTTTAGTGGTAACAGCTACAAAGGGTACACCACTAGAGCGGAGGCCGAAGATAGATACGCACGCTATTTGGCGGGAGAGAGGAGGGAGCTGATACGTCTCAAACGTATCTATAATTTCTTATGTTCCATGCTAGTTTTATGACAATACTCACATGTTTTATATACACTTTACATCATTTTGATGCATTTTCCGGTACTAACCTATTAACAAGATGCCGAAGCGCCAGTTCCTGTTTTCTGCTGTTTTTGGTTTCAGAAATCCTACACAGGAAATATTCTCGGAATTGGACGAAACAAAAGCCCACGGTCTTATTTTCCACGGAGCCTTCCAGAACATCGAAGGAGATACGGAGAGGGGCCACGTGGCGGCGCGGCCAGGAGGGGGCGCGCCGCCCTATGTGGTGGGCCCCTCGGGTGCCCCCCTGCGCTGCCCCTTCACCTATATATTCTCTCCGTCGCGAAAACCCTAGTACCGAGAGCCACGATGCGAGAAAGGTTACTGAGACGCCGCCGCCGTCAATCCCATCTCGGGGGATTCAGGAGATCGCCTCCGGCACCCGGCCGGAGAGGGGAATCATCACCGGAGGGCTCTACATCACCATGCCCGCCTCCGGACTGATGCGTGAGTAGTTCATCCTTAGACTACGGGTCCATAGCAGTAGCTAGATGGTTGTCTTCTCCTCTTGTGCTAACATGTTTAGATCTTGTGAGCTGCCTATCATGATCAGGATCATCTATTTGTAATGCTACATGTTGTGTTTGTTGGGATCTGATGAATATTGAATACTATGTCAAGTTGATTATTGATCTATCATATATGTGCTATTTATGTTCTTGCATGCTCTCCGTTGCTAGTAGAGGCTCTGGCCAAGTTGATACTTGTGACTCCAAGAGGGAGTATTTATGCTCGATAGTGGGTTCATGCCTCCATTGAATCTGGGACAGTGATAGAAAGTTCTAAGGTTGTGGATATGATGTTGCCACTAGGGATAAAACATCGATGCTTTGTCTAAGGATATTTGTGTTGATTACATTACGCACCATACTTAATGCAACTGTCTGTTGTTTGCAACTTAATACTGGAAGGGGTGCGGATGCTAACCTGAAGGTGGACTTTTTAGGCATAGATGCATGCTGGATGGCGGTCTATGTTCTTTGTCGTAATGCCCTAAGTAAATCTCATAGTAGTCATCTTGATATGTATATGAATCTCTATTCTGTCAATTGCCCAACTGTAATTTGTTCACCCAACATGCTATTTATCTTATTGGAGAGACACCACTAGTGAACTGTGGACCCCGGTCCATTCTTTACATCTGAAATACAATCATCGCAATCATCGTTTTCGTTGTTTTCTGCAAGCAAACATAATTCTCCACACCATACGTTTAATCCTTTGTTTTCAGCAAGCCGGTGAGATTGACAACCTCACTGTTAAGTTGGGGCAAAGTAGTTTGATTGTGTTGTGCAGGTTCCACGTTGGCGCCAGAATTCCTGATGTTGCGCCGCACTACACTCCTTCACCAACAACCTTCACGTGGCCTTCATCTCCTACTGGTTCGATAACCTTGGTTTCTTACTGAGGGAAAACTTGCTGCTGTACGCATCACACCTTCCTCTTGGGGTTCCCAACGGACGTGTGCTTTACCGTCACAAGCAACTCTTTTTCTGGCGCCGTTGCCGGGGAGATCAAGACACGCTGCAAGGGGAGTCTCTCACATCCAATCTCTTTACTTTTTTTTATTGTCTTGCTTTACTTTATATTATTTTTCTGTTTTGTTTGCTTTCTTTATATCAAAAACACAAAAAAATTAGTTACTTGTTTTTACTTTATTTTATTCTGTTTTGCTTAGTTTATTTTTATTACTGCTAGAATGAGTAATCCTGAAGTTGAAGTTCGTTCGTTTAAGCAACAAGGGGGAGAAAGTTTTAAAGATGCTTGGTACAGAATTAATAATGCTCATCATAGGTGCACTAAGAAACACTCCACTATTATCCTCCTTAGGAACTTTTATGTTGGTATCTCTAGCTGGAATAGGTATGTTCTTGATACTCTTGCGGGGGTAATTTCCTAGGTACTCCTGCTTTAGAAGCTAGTTGCATCATTGAGAGTCTAGTTGGAATACCACCTGTTAATGAAGTCAAAATTGAAATCTCTCTTGAGGATGTCATGAAAAAGTTGGAAGCCATAGAGAAAAATCTTCCAAGTGTTGAGACTAAATTGGGAATATTACTTGATAATACTGATAAACTTGATAAATCCTTAGGAGTAATTAATGAAAGAATTGCTGTCTTGGAAACTTGTGCTATCCATGATAGTCAAACCCAAAGGATTGGTGAACTTGAAGAAGCTATGGGAACCGTGGGTTCAACTTTTTCTTCTCTTAAGTTTAAGGAGAAAGCTTATGTGGGAAAGGAGAAAAAATTCATGTATGTCCCTAAGAAGCCAAAGCCAAAGAATCATGGGATTTCTATTTTCGTGCCCTAGGGTCCTTAGTTGTACTCAGTTTTCCCCATCTCCTTAGTTTTTTCCCCAGTTTTCCCCAATCCCTTGTCTGTAACCCGCAGAAGGAGCTCGGACGGAGGATTCCCATTTAGTTGATGTTGGTTGGTGCTGGCAAGTGGGGCCGCTGTTGGTGCCCCACAGTGACACGTCTCCACTTATCCAGATCATCGTGGGACCCACAACTTGTCCACGTTAGCGCGCCGGACCCACAGCTTACCCAGGTGACCGTTGCAAAATGGGAGCTCGAGCCAGCCCCGCGTCCGTGCCCGTGCCATTGCTTCCCCTTTCTTTCCCCGCGCCCCATTGTTCTTCTTCTCCGCCAGCGGCAGCCCTTCTCCGGCAGGCGGGCGATGTCTAGTTTCTCTTCGACCTCCCGTTCTTCATGGCCGCAGTATGGACCCGTGCCTTTGACAAGATGCCCTGACTGCCCACGCCAGGAGCCTCTGAAGCGGTTGATCTGTAAGACGGACGAGAACGGAAACCGTGGACGTGAGTTCGTTGCATGCGAGAGCTTGCCATATAGAGAGGGGGATAAGGTTAGATCTCGCTCCAATTTCTCTGTTTTCTCTCGATTTTCTTGTTATTCCCTCGAATTTGGGATTTAGGGTTCACGCTGTTGTTTTCAGATCTTGAAGAAATGCAGGCATTTCGAGTGGATCAATGTGTACGTTTAGAGGCTTCAATTGCAGGAATCAATTGGCGTTATTGGGGAACGCAATTTGGGAGGGGGGGACTTGCTGTAGAGAATGCGGCGGAGAGAGGAGCCGTTCCGATTATGCCTAATGCTCCCAATGCAGGACTGGTGTAAGTGAAGGGAGAACTGAAGAAAATGAACAAGCAGTTAAGGCAGCTGATTGAGTTGAAGAAGCAAGCTAATCTGATGGTTGGTTGTTTCTTTTGTTGTATAATTACGATCGGATTCTTATCATTGCTCACCAGGCGCTAGAAGTTGTTACAAGGGATACCTTGTTACAAATCCATTATTCAGTTACATGTACATGTAGTTGTTTTCAAAGTTAGTGTGTGCATTCACCGAAATTACCAACTATATTCCCTAAAAGAAAAGGAAAGCTAAAGATAGTTGATAATTGTTAGAGGCGTGACAAATAATGCAATCACCGAAATCCGCAAATATGTATGCCTCATGTTTATACCAAAATTATACCACTTTTAGGCCGTTTCAAAATACCAATACTATATCCCAAACTATATCCCCTAAAAGAAAAGGAAAGCTAAAGATAGTTGATAATTGTTAGAGGGGTGACAAATAATGCAATCACCGAAATCTGCAAATATGTATGCCTCATGTTTATACCAAAATTATACCACTTTTAGGCCGTTTCAAAATACCAATACTATATCCCAAACTATATTCCCTAAAAGAAAAGGACAACTAAAGATAGTTGATAATTGTTAGAGGGGTGACAAATAATGCAATCACCGAAATCCGCAAATATGTATGCCTCATGTTTATACCAAAATTATACCACTTTTAGGCCGTTTCAAAATACCAATACTATATCCCAAACTATATTCCCTAAATGAAAAGGACAGCTAAAGATAGTTGATAATTGTTAGAGGGGTGACAAATAATGCAATCACCGAAATCTGCAAATATGTATGCCTCATGTTTATACCAAAATTATACCACTTTTAGGCCGTTTCAAAATACCAATACTATATCCCAAACTATATTCCCTAAAAGAAAAGGACAGCTAAAGATAGTTGATAATTGTTAGAGGGGTGACAAATAATGCATTCACCGAAATCCGCAAATATGTATGCCTCGTGTTTATACCAATACTATTCCCTATCCCAAACTATATTAAGTGGCAAACTCGTTATTGCACATAAATAGAGGGGTGGGCACTCTCCACCGACAGAGAGAGAGAGGGGTGGCCACGAAGAGAGAGAGAGAGGTTGCCACGAAGAGACGGATAGGGGTATACTGCCCGTTAGATCAGTGGATCAACGGTGCATGGAGTCGATCCGTGTGACAACGGCTCAACCAATCAGGATAAGTTTGGGCTTCTCAGAGCATTTGTGACAGTACTTGAGGGCAAAACTGAGTAGTACTAAGAATCCAAGGGCACATAAATAGTAAATAGACTAAGGGATTCAAATAAAAGAATTACAAAATGAAAAATGCGTGTTTTGTACAATATAATTCATATTGGGCTACATCAAATTATTTGCAATTCAAATATACATGAGTGTGACAATTATGGCATCATTTAGACAAACTATGTTTTTGGGAAAGATGTTTTGCAAAGGGGTTTGAGTGGAAAACCATGCATCTTCATAGCTACACTAGTGATTCTGAGAAGTGGCAATTTGTGGTAAAACTTGATTTATATATGTTTGTTAAGGTTTTCTAGGTGGCAGGTGCGTAGGAAGACTCCATGAGTAGGTGCCACTATGTTTTTTTATTTTTTTGGATTTTTTTGCGCATGAAATGACTCAATTAGCTATGTTAATCTCATTTGTTGACTCTCTGTTGACCAACTACTTGAGGGTAAAACTGAGTATATTTCACTTGCCGGTCTAAGTCCTCGAGGGGAAAACTGAGTACAGATAAAATTTATTTATAAGGCCTGAGGTTATAACTGAGTACACCAAACGTCCCAGGGTTAGACTCGTGTCGCGGTGCACGCTGCAGCCGTGCATAGAGGACGCGTGTTGCGGTACACGCCACCTTCGTCTTTATAGAGCCCCTCTTTCTCTCCCTCGACGCACGTTCTCACTGGCTCACTGCAACCGCCTCTCCTGTCCCATCATCTTCTCCACAACCGAAGAAACAACCCCGAAGAAAACCGCCTGCGATGGAGAAGAATGAGATTCCCATTGTCGGCACATCAGCCGCCGCCCCCGTCCAGGCCCCTGTCGCTGCTTCCAACGTAGCAGCCGGCACATCGGCCGCCGCCCCCGTCTAGGCCCCTGTCGCTGCTTCCAACGTAGCAGCCGGCGTATCGTCCGCCGCCCCCGTCCAAGCCCCTGTCGCTGCATCCAACGTAGCAGCCGGCGCATCGGCCGCCGCCACCGTCCAGGCCCCCGTCGCTTGTGACCCGTACGAACCAGTGCAGTACGACGCGCCGGAGAACCCCTACGACACCAGCATCGTCGACAACGAGCCGGAGGTAACCCTTTGTTCCCTTGTTCTTATCTCATTCCAATCCTTTTGTGTTAGATCTAGCGTTATTAGGGTTCGTCTGTTCCTAGTTCAATCCTTTTGTGTTAGATCTTGCGTTATTACTGTTCGTTTGTTCCTAGTTCAATCCTTTTGTGTTAGATCTTGCATTATTAGTGTTTGTGATTTGCTTTTGTTTAAGATTTGTGCCGATGATGATGAATAGTTGGGCATAAATTGATTCAGGGTTTGGTCAGTAAACAATTGGTGTGTACAAATTTGTTGTGCATGATCTTAGGTTTACTTACTCAAATCATGGATATAAGTGTGTCCAATGTAACTGAGGCTACCTCTTTTTCCGAGCCCATATTATCATGCATGATTTTTTGTTCACTCTCTATTCCATCATCGTTGCAATTGACTCCTTGTTTTTTGCACGATCTTTGGTGCTATGTGACAGGTGCAGAGCAGCGACGTCGACAGCGACGACGAGTCCTTCCACACCAAGACTCGTCACGTCCTCAGGAGGCTGCAGTCCGGCCATTACGATGGCCCCTTTGCTCGAGGCATTTACAAGTGCCCCTTCTGCAACAGGAAGCTCCGCGCCACCGACTTCAACTCCCTGGTGAACCATGCTGAATCCATTGGCAGATGTGGTGCTAGAGTTGGAAGGACCGTGAACGTGCATGCGTACATGACCAAACACAAAGCACTTGGGATTCACCTGCGCAACCTCCAAGCGAGTCACACGCGCTACCTGGAGGCGTTGAACGTGCCTACTGCACTCTCTGTATGTGACTGCTCTATTTGTAGAGCAGCTTAAATTCATGTAAAATGTAGCTTATGTTGGATCTATCGGTACTACTTTTGGATCTGTCCTGAATATATCTATGCTATGTTGGTTGCTGTATGCAGCTTATCCTATATTTTCTCTCTGGATTTGTGCCCTAGATTTCCTACCTGATTGGGTAAAAACGAAGGCATAAAGAAATGAATGGCGTTAAAAAACAGAAGGAGAAGCTGCTCTAGATTTGCTACCAATTTGGGCTATCAAATATGAATGAGATCGAGCGAGAGAGAGGAAAAAGGTACATTGAAAACTGCTAATCTGGGCGAAAGAGACAGAAACCACTCGTGCCCCCGTCCCGGACCCACATGGCTTCACACGCTACGTCCCCACACGCTACGGCCACACAAACACGGTCTCGTCCTGTCCCACGCGGTCCCTTCCTACCAGCCCCACACGATGCGGTCCCACACGACGCGACCCCACAAACGACACGACCCCACTCGTCAGCACGGAACGGTCAATTTAACGGATTCCTTCCGTCCAAGCTCCTTCTGCTGTTCAGACAAGGGCTTGGGGAAAACTGAGGAAAAACTAAGGAGCTGGGGAAAACTGAGTACAACTAAGGACCTGAGGGCACAAAAATAGAAATCCAAGAATCATTATGAGCTTAAAATTGATAAAACCCTTAGTACCACTACGGGAAATTTAGATAATGGAGCATCTAAGATACCTTTTGTGACAAGTTGTGCTTTTTAAAAAAATTATGATGTTGATGCTTCATCTCTTGATATTACTTGATTTGCACTTTCTGCGCCTAGCTGAAAGGCGTTAAAGAAAAGCGCTTATGGGAGACAACCCATTATTTTATTTCTACAATTTTTGTTTTATATTTGAATCAATGTGCTTGTTACTACTGTAGCTGTACCTTTGTATCTTTATTTTCATGCATTGTTGTGCCAAGTAAAGTCTCTAATAGGAGGTTGATACTAGATTTGGATTTGTGCGCAGAAACAGATTTGTTATCTGTTACGAATTCGCGTTTTTCTCTCTGTAGAAGAATCAAAAAAATCAGCAAAAATTCATGCATGATCCTCAGATATGTATGCAACTTTCATTAGTTTTGAGTTTTTCCATCTGAGCAAGTTAAGTGCCTCAGAAAAATTCGTCTTTACGGACTGTTCTGTTTTGACAAATTCTGCCTTTTATTTCGCATTGCCTCTTTTACTGTGTTTGATTGGATTTCTTTGCTCCATTAAATTTCAGTAGCTTTGAGTAATGTCCAGAAGTGTTGGTAATGATTGTGTCCTTGCTGAACATGTGAATTTTTATTATGCACTAACCCTCTAATGAGATTGCTTTAAGTTTGGTGTGGAGGAAGTTTTCAAGGATCAAGAGAGGAGGATGATATGATATGATCAAGAAGAGTGAAAAGTCTAAGCTTGGGGATGCCCCCGTGGTTCATCCCTGCATATTTCAAGAAGAGTCAAGCGTCTAAGCTTGGGGATGCCCAAGGCATCCCCTTCTTCATCAACAAACTTATCAGGTCACCTCTAGTGAAACTATATTTTTATTCCGTCACATCTTATGTGCTTTACTTGGAGCGTCTGTTTGTTTTCATTTTTGTTTATGCTTGAATAAATTCGGATCCCAGCAATCCTTGTATTGGAGAGAGACACGCTCCGCTTTTTCATTTGAACACTTGTGTTCTTCGTTTTGCTTTAATGTTCATGGCGAAGTTGAAAGCCGCTTCGTTGATTGCTATTTGGTTGGAAACAGAAAATGCTTCATGTGGTAAATGGTATATTATCTTGAATAATTTGATACTTGGCAATTGTTTTGAGCTCTCAAGTAGATCATGTTTAAGCTCTTGCATCATGTAGTTTAAATCTATTAGTGGAGAACTACCATAGAGCTTGTTGAAATTTGGTTTTCATGATGGGTCTCTCTAAGATCTAGATATTTTCTGGTAAAAGTGTTTGAACAACAAGGAAGACAATGTAGAGTCTTATAATGCTTGCAATATGTTCTTGTGTAAGTTTTTGCTGTACCGGTTCATACTTGTGTTTGCTTCAAACAACCTTGCTAGCCAAAGCCTTGTACTGAGAGGAAATGCTTCTCGTGCATCCAAAAACCTTGAGCCAAAACCTATGCCATTTGTGTCCACCATAACTACCTATATGTGGTATTTTTCTGCCATTCCAAAGTAAATTGCTTGCGTGCTACCTTTAAAATTTCATTCTTTTTCTTTACAATACATAGCTCATGGGAAAGTAGCCTAAAAAACTATTGTGGTGATGAATATGTTGCTATGTATCTTAGTTCTTATAAGTTGCTTGTTGAGCGGTAACCATGTTTCTGGGGACGCCATCAACTTTTTTACTTCGTTGAATATCATGTGAGTTGCTATGCATGTTCGTCTTGTCTGAAGTAAGGGAGATTTCCCATGATTAAATGGTTTGAGTATGCATATTGTTAGAGAAGAACACTGGGCCGCCAACCAAAGCCATGTATCATGGTGGAAGTTTCAGCTTGGACATTAATCCTTAGAATCTCTTATGAGAATATTATTTGTTGTTGAATGCTTTAAGCATTAAAAAGAGGAGTCCATTATCTATTTTCTATGTTGTCCCGGTATGGATGTCCTTGATACGTCTCAAACGTATCTATAATTTCTTATGTTCCATGCTACTTTTATAACAATACTTGCATGTTTTATACATACTTTACAGCATTATTATACATTTTCCGGCACTAACCTATTAACAAGATGCCGAAGTGCCAGTTGCTGTTTTCTGCTGTTTTTGGTTTCAGAAATCCTACAAAGGAAATATTCTCGGAATTGGACGAAATCAACGCCCAGGGTCTTATTTTTCCACGAAGCTTCCAGAAGACCGGAGGAGATACGAAGTGGGGCCACGAGGCGCCGACACAATAGGGCGGCGCGGCCTGGCCCCTGGCCGCGCGGCCCTGGCGTGTGGGGCCCTCGCGTCGCCCCCTGACCTACCCTTCCGCCTACTTAAAGCCTTCGTCGCGAAACCCTCTGTACCGAGAGCCACGATACGGAAAACCTTACTGAGACGCCGCCGCCGCCAATCCCATCTCGGGGGATTCAGGAGATCTCCTCCGGCACCCTGCCGGAGAGGGGAATCATCACCGGAGGGGCTCTACATCATCATGCCCGCCTCCGGATTGATGCGTGAGTAGTTCATCCTTGGACTATGGGTCCATAGCAATAGCTAGATGGTTGTCTTCTCCGCTTGTGCTATCATTGTTTAGATCTTGTGAGCTGCCTAACATGATCAAGATCATCTACTTGTAATGCTACATGTTGTGTTTGGTGGGATCCGATGAATCTAGAATATTATGTCAAGTTGATTATCAATCTATCATATATGTGTTGTTTATGTTCTTGCATGATCTCCGTTCCTAGTAGAGGCTCTGGCCAAGTTGATACTTGTAACTCCAAGAGGGAGTATTTATGCTCGATAGTGGGTTCATGCCTCCATTTAATCTGGCACAGTGACAGAAATTTCTAAGGTTGTGGATGTGCTGTTGCTACTAGGGATAAAACATCAATGCTTTGTCTAAGGATATTTGTGTTGATTACATTACGCACCATACTTAATGCAATTATCTGTTGTTTACAACTTAATAGTGGAGGGGGTGCGGATGCTAACCCGAAGGTGGATTATTTAGGCATAGATGCATGCTGGATAGCGGTCTATGTACGTTGTCGTAATGCCCTGATTAAATCTCATAGTAATCATCATAGATATGTATTGAATCTTTATTTGTCAATTGCCCACCTGTAATTTGTTCACCCAGCATGTTAGTTATCTTATTTGAGAGACACCACTAGTGAACTGTGGACCCCGGTCCATTCTTTTACATCTGAATACATTCTACTGCAATCATTGTTCTTTACTGTTCTTTGCAAACAAACACCATCTTCCACTCGATACGTTTAATCCTTTGTTTTCAGCAAACCGGTGAGATTGACAACCTCACTGTTACGTTGGGGCAAAGTATCTTGATTGTGTTGTGCAGGTTCCACGTTGGCGCCGGTTCCACTGGTGTTGCGCCGCACTACACTCCTCCACCAACAACCTTCACGTGCTTCTTGGCTCCTACTGGTTCGATAACCTTGGTTTCATACTGAGGGAAACTTTCTTCTATACGCATCATACCTTCCACTTGGGGTTCCCAACGGACGTGTGCTTCGCACGTATCAAGCTAAATTTCTGGCGCCGTTGCCGGGGAGATCAAGACACGCTGCAAGGGGAGTTTCCACATCCAATCTCTTTACTTTGTTTTTGTCTTGCTTTACTTTATTTTATTTACTGTCTTGTTTGCTTCATATTAAAAACACACAAAAAATAGTTGCTTTATTTTCTGTCTTGTTTACTTGTTCTATATCAAAACACAAAAAAATTAGTTACTTGTCTTTACCTTATTCTACTTGCTTAGTCTATTTTTATTGCTACTAAAATGAGTAATCCTGAAGTTGAAGTTCGTTCTTTTAAGCAACAAGGTGGAGAAAGTTTTAAAGATGCTTGGTACAGAATTAGTAATGCTCATCATAGGTGCATTAAGAAACACTCCACTATTATCCTTCTTAGAACCTCTGAATATATGAATTTTTGATTATGCACTAACCCTCTAATGAGTTTTCTTGAAGTTTGGTGTGGAGGAAGTTTTCAAGGGTCAAGAGAAGAGGATGATACAATATGATCAAGAAGAGTGAAAGGTCTAAGCTTGGGGATGCCCCGGTGGTTCATCCCTGCATATTTTAAGAAGACTCAAGCATCTAAGCTTGGGGATGCCCAAGGCATCCCCTTCTTCATCGACAACTTATCAGGTCACTTCTAGTGAAACTATATTTTTATTCCATCACATCTTATGTTCTTTACTTGGAGCGTCTGTTTGCTTTTATTTTTGTTTTGGTTTGAATAAATTTGGATCCCACCATCCTTATATTGGAGATATTATGCTCCGCCTTTTCATATGGAACACTTGTGTTCTTAATTGTGCTTTAATGTTCATGGCGAAAGCTGAATTGCTTCGTTGATTGCTATTTGGTTGGAATCAGAAAATGCTTCATATGGTTTGGATCAATTGGGCAATTGTTTGAGCTCTCATAGATCATGTTTAAGCTCTTGCATCATGTAGTTTAATCTATTAATGGAGAACTACCGTAGAGCTTGTTAAAATTTGGTTTGCATGATTGGTCTCTTTAAGTCTAGATATTTTCTGGTAAAATGTTTGAACAATGAGGAAGACAGTGTAGAGTCTTATAATGCTTGCAATATGTTCTTGTGTAAGTTTTGCTGTACCTGTTCATACTTGTGTTTGCTTCAAACAACCTTGCTAGCCCAAACCTTGTACTGAGAGGAAATGCTTCTCGTGCATCCAAACACCTTGAGCCAAAACCCATGCCATTTGTGTCCACCATATCTACCTACCACGTGGTATTTTTCTGCCATTCCAAAGTAAATTACTTGAGTGCTACCTTTAAAATTTCATTCCTTTATCTTTGCAATATATAGCTCATGGGACAAATAGCTTAAAAACTATTGTGGTGATGAATATGTAGTTATGTGTCTTAGTTCTTATAAGTTGCTTGTTGAGCGGTAACCATGTTTCTGGGGACGCCATCAACTTTTTACCTTTGTTGGATATCATGTGAGATGCTATGCATGTTCGTCTTGTCTGAAGTAAGTGCGATTTCATGATCAAATGGTTTGAGTATGCATGTGTTAGAGAAGAACATTGGGCCGCTAACTAAAGCCATGTATCATGGTGGAAGTTTCAGTTTGGACATACAACCTCAATCTCTTATGAGAATATTATCTATTGTTGAATGCTTAAGTATTAAAAGAGGAGTCCATTATCTGTTGTCTATGTTGTCCCGGTATGGATGTCTAAGTTGAGAATAATCAAAAGCGAGAAATCCAATGCGTGCTTTCTCCTTAGACCTTTGTACAGGCGGCATAGAGGTACCCCTTTGTGACACTTGGTTGAAACATATGTCATGCAATGATAATCCGTGTTATCCGAGCTGATTAGGACAAGGTGCGAGCACTATTAGTACTCTATGCATGAGACTTGCAACTTGTAGGAAGTATTATGCATAGCACATATGAATTATTACTACCGTTGACAAAATTGTTTCTATGTTTTCAAAACAAAAGCTCTAGCACAAAAATAGTAATCCATGCTTCCCTCTGCGAAGGGCCATTCTTTTACTTTATGTTGAGTCAGTTTACCTACTCCTTTCTATCTTAGAAGCAAACACTTGTGTTAACTGTGTGCATTGATTCTTACATGTTTACTTATTGCACCTGTTATACTACTCTATGTTGACAAATATCCATGAGATATATATGTTACAAGTTGAAAGCAACTGCTGAAACTTAATCATCCTTTGTGTTGCTTCAATGCATTCTACTTAGAATTTATTGCTTATGAGTTAGCTCTTATGCAAGTCTTATTGTTGCTTGTCTTGAAAGTACTATTCATGAAATTTTTTGCTATATGATTCATTTGTTTAGTCATCATCTTTTGTTAGCAATATTTTGCTTCAGATCACTCCATCCATCTCATATGCTTTACAATAATGTTGATCAAGGTTATGTTGGTAGCATGTCACTTCAGAAATTATTTGTGTTATCGTTTACCTACTCGAGGGCGAGTAGGAACTAAGCTTGGGGATGCTTGATACGTCTCAAACGTATCTATAATTTCTTATGTTCCATGCTACTTTTATGACAATACTTGCATGTTTTATACATACTTTACAACATTATTATACATTTTCCGGCACTAACCTATTAACAAGATGCCGAAGTGCCAGTTGCTGTTTTCTGCTGTTTTTGGTTTCAGAAATCCTACAAAGGAAATATTCTCGGAATTGGACGAAATCAACGCCCAGGGTCTTATTTTTCCACGAAGCTTCCAGAAGACTGGAGGAGATACGAAGTGGGGCCACGAGGCGCCGACACAACAGGGCGGCGCGACCTAGCCCCTGGCCGCGCGGCCCTGGCGTGTGGGGCCCTCGCGTCGCCCCCTGACCTACCCTTCCGCCTACTTAAAGCCTTCGTCGCGAAACCCTCTGTACCGAGAGCCACGATACGGAAAACCTTACTGAGACGCCGCCGCCGCCAATCCCATCTCGGGGGATTCAGGAGATCGCCTCCAGCACCCTGCCGGAGAGGGGAATCATCACCGGAGGGGCTCTACATCATCATGCCCGCCTCCGGATTGATGCGTGAGTAGTTCATCCTTGGACTATGGGTCCATAGCAATAGCTAGATGGTTGTCTTCTCCGCTTGTGCTATCATTGTTTAGATCTTGTGAGCTGCCTAACATGATCAAGATCATCTACTTGTAATGCTACATGTTGTGTTTGGTGGGATCCGATGAATCTAGAATATTATGTCAAGTTGATTATCAATCTATCATATATGTGTTGTTTATGTTCTTGCATGATCTCCGTTGCTAGTAGAGGCTCTGGCCAAGTTGATACTTGTAAATCCAAGAGGGAGTATTTATGCTCGATAGTGGGTTCATGCCTCCATTTAATCTGGGACAGTGACATAAAGTTCTAAGGTTGTGGATGTGCTGTTGCTACTAGGGATAAAACATCAATGCTTTGTCTAAGGATATTTGTGTTGATTACATTACGCACCATACTTAATGCAATTATTTGTTGTTTACAACTTAATACTGGAGGGGGTGCGGATGCTAACCCGAAGGTGGATTATTTAGGCATAGATGCATGCTGGATAGCGGTCTATGTACTTTGTCATAATGCCCTGATTAAATCTCATAGTAATCATCATTGATATGTATTGAATCTTTATTTGTCAATTGCCCACCTGTAATTTGTTCACCCAGCATGTTAGTTATCTTATTGGAGAGACACCACTAGTGAACTGTGGACCCCGGTCCATTCTTTTACATCTGAATACATTCTACTGCAATCATTGTTCTTTACTGTTCTTTGCAAACAAACACCATCTTCCACTCGATACGTCTAATCCTTTGTTTTCAGCAAGCCGGTGAGATTGACAACCTCACTGTTACGTTGGGGCAAAGTATCTTGATTGTGTTTTGCAGGTTCCACGTTGGCGCCGGTTTCACTGGTGTTTCGCCGCACTACACTCCTCCACCAACAACCTTCACGTGCTTCTTGGCTCCTACTGGTTCGATAACCTTGGTTTCATACTGAGGGAAACTTGCTTCTATACGCATCATACCTTCCACTTGGGGTTCCCAACGGACGTGTGCTTCGCGCGTATCAGTCTCAAGTTGAGATCTATCAAAATCGAGAAATCAAATGCGATTTTTCTCCTTGGACCTTTGTACAGGTGGCATAGAGGTACCCCTTTGCGACACTTGGTTGAAACATATGTAATGCAATGATAATCCATGGAAATCCGAGCTAATTAGGACAAGGTGCGAACACTATTGGTATTCGATGCAATGATAATCCCTGCTTCCCTCTGCGAAGGGCCTTTCTTTTACTTTATGTTGAGTCAGTTTACCTACTTCTTTCTATCTTTGAAGCAAACACTTGTGTCAACTGTGTGCACTGATTCTTACATGTTTACTTATTGCACTTGTTATATTACTTTGTGTTGACAATTATCCATGAGATATACATGTTACAAGTTGAAAGCAATTGCTGAAACTTAATCTTCCTTTGTGTTGCTTCGAAACCTCTTACTTTGAATCTATTGCTTTATGAGTTAACTCTTATGCAAGTCTTTTTGATGCTTGTCTTGAAAGTACTATTCATGAAAAGTTTTGGCTATATGATTAAGTTGTTTAGTCATTATCTTTTTGTTAGCAAACCATTGCTTCGAATCACTTCATTCATCTCATATGCTTTACTATAGTATTGATCAAGATTATGATAGTAGCATGTCACTTCAGAAATTATCATTATTATCGTTTACCTACTCGAGGGCGAGTAGGAACTAAGCTTGGGGATGCTTGATACGTCTCAAACGTATCTAAAATTTCTTATGTTCCATGCTAGTTTTATGACAATACTCACATGTTTTATATACACTTTACATCATTTTGATGCATTTTCCGGTACTAACCTATTAACAAGATGCCGAAGCGCCAGTTCCTGTTTTCTGCTGTTTTTGGTTTCAGAAATCCTACACAGGAAATATTATCGGAATTGGACGAAACAAAAGCCCACGGTCTTATTTTCCACGGTGCCTTCCAGAACATCGAATGAGATACGGAGAGGGGCCACGAGGAGGCCACACCACGTGGCGGCGCGGCCAGGAGGGGGGCGCGCCGCCCTATGGGGTGGGCCCCTCGGGTGCCCCCCTGCGCTGCCCCTTCGCCTACATATTCTCTCCGTCGCGAAAACCCTAGTACCGAGAGCCACGATACGAGAAAAGTTACTGAGATGCCGCCGCCGTCAATCCCATCTCGGGGGATTCAGGAGATCGCCTCTAGCACCCTGCCGGAGAGGGGAATCATCACCGGAGGGCTCTACATCACCATGCCCGCCTCCGGACTGATGCGTGAGTAGTTCATCCTTGGACTACGGGTCCATAGCAGTAGCTAGATGGTTGTCTTCTCCTCTTGTGCTATCATGTTTAGATCTTGTGAGCTGCCTATCATGATCAGGATCATCTATTTGTAATGCTACATGTTGTGTTTGTTGGGATCCGATGAATATTGAATACTATGTCAAGTTGATTATTGATCTATCATATATGTGCTATTTATTTTCTTGCATGCTCTCCGTTGCTAGTAGAGGCTCTGGCCAAGTTGAAACTTGTGACTCCAAGAGGGAGTATTTATGCTCGATAGTGGGTTCATGCCTCCATTGAATCTGGGACAGTGACAGAAAGTTCTAAGGTTGTGGATGTGTTGTTGCCACTAGGGATAAAACATCGATGCTTTGTCTAAGGATACTTGTGTTGATTACATTACGCACCATACTTAATGCAATTGTCTGTTGTTTGCAACTTAATACTGGAAGGGGTGCGGATGCTAACCTGAAGGTGGACTTTTTAGGCATAGATGAATGCTGGATGGCGGTCTATGTTCTTTGTCGTAATGCCTGATGGCGTGTAACTCACACGTTCGTTGGGAACCCCAAGAGGAAGGTATGATGCGCACAGTAGCAAGTTTTCCCTCAGAAAGAAACCAAGGTTTAATCGAACCAGTAGGAGCCAAGAAGCACGTTGAAGGTTGATGGTCGCGAAATGTGATGCGGCGCAACACCAGGGATTCCGGCGCCAACGTGGAACCTGCACAACACAACCCAAGTACTTTGTCCCAACGAAACAGTGAGGTTGTCAATCTCACCGGCTTGCTGTAACAAAGGATTAAGCGTATCGAGTGGAAGATGTTTGCAAAGAAAACAGTAAACACAATTGCAGTAGATTGTATGCTATGTAAAGAATAGGACCGGGGTCCACAGTTCACTAGAGGTGTCTCTCCCATAAGATAAAAGCATGTTGGGTGAACAAATTACAGTCGGGCAATTGACAAATAGAGAAAGGCATAACAATGCATATACATGATATGATAAATATAGTGAGATTTAATTGGGCATTACGACAAAGTACATAGACCACCATCCAACTGCATCTATGCCTAAAAAGTCCACCTTCAGGTTATCATCCGAACCCCATTCAGTATTAAGTTGCTAAGCAACAGACAATTGCATTAAGTATGGTGCGTAATGTAATCGACAACTACATCCTTAGACATAGAATCAATGTTTTATCCCTAGTGGCAACAGCACATCACAACCTTAGAACTTTCATCACCGTCCCAGGTGTCAATGAAGGCATGAACCCACTATCGAGCATAAATACTCCCTCTTGGAGTCAAGAGTAAAAACTTGGCCAGAGCCTCTACTAATAACGGAGAGCATGCAAGATCATAAACAACACATAAACAATAGATTGATAATCACCATAATCATAGTATTCTCTATCCATCGGATCCCGACAAACACAACATATAGAATTACATATAGATGATCTTGATCATGTTAGGCAGCTCACAAGATCCAACAATGAAGCACGACAAGGAGAAGACGACCATCTAGCTACTGCTATGGACCCATGGTCCAGGGGTGAACTACTCACTCATCACTCCGGAGGCGATCATGGCGATGAAGAGTCCTCCGGGAGATGAATCCCCTCTCCGGCAGGGTGCCGGAGGCGATCTCCTGAATCCCCCGAGATGGGATTCGCGGCGGCGGCGTCTCTGGAAGGTTTTCCGTATCGTGGCTCTCGGTACTGGGGTTTTCGCGACGGAGGCTTTAAGTAGGCGGAAGGGCAACGCGGGGGGCCACACGAGGGCCCCACACCCTAGGTCGGCGCGGCCAGGGCCTGGGCCGCGCCGCCCTATGGTGTCGGCGCCTCGTGGCCCCACTTCCTTCCCTCTTCGGTCTTCTGGAAGCTCCGTGCAAAAATAGGACCCTGGGCGAAGATTTCGTCCAATTCCGAGAATATTTCCTTACTAGGATTTCTGAAACCAAAAACAGCAGAAAACAGCAACTGGCTCTTCGGCATCTTGTTAATAGGTTAGTTCCAGAAAATGCATAAATATGACATATAATGTGCATAAAACATGTAGGTATCATCAATAAAGTGGCATGGAACATAAGAAATTATCGATACGTTGGAGACGTATCAGCATCCCCAAGCTTAGTTATGCTCGTCCCGAGCAGGTAAAACGATAACAAAGATAATTTCTGAAGTGACATGCCATCATAATCTTGATCATACTATTTGTAAACATATGTAATGAATGCAGCGATCAAAACAAAGGTAATGACATGAGTAAACAAGTGAATCATATAGCAAAGACTTTTCATGAATAGTACTTCAAGACAAGCATCAATAAGTCTTGCATAAGAGTTAACTCATAAAGCAATAAATCAAAGTAAAGGTGTTGAAGCAACACAAAGGAAGATTAAGTTTCAGCGGTTGCTTTCAACTTATAACATGTATATCTCATGGATATTGTCAACATAAAGTAATATAACAAGTGCAATATGCAAGTATGTAGGAATCAATGCACAGTTCACACAAGTGTTTGCTTCTTAAGGTGGAAGGAGATAGGTAAACTGACTCAACAATAAAAGTAAAAGAAAGGTCCTTCAAAGAGGAAAGCATCGATTGCTGTATTTGTGCTAGAGCTTTTATTTTGAAAACATGAAACAATTTTGTCAACGGTAGTAATAAAGCATATGAGTTATGTAAATTATATCTTACAAGTTGCAAGCCTCATGCATAGTGTACTAATAGTGCCCGCACCTCGTCCTACTTAGCTTGGACTACCGGATCTTTGCATGCCATGTTTCAACCAAGTGTCACAAAGGGGTACCTCCATGCCGCCTGTACAAAGGTCTAAGGAGAATGCTCGCATTTTGGATTTCTCGCTTTTGATTATTCTCAACTTAGCCATCCATACCGGGACAACATGGACAACAGATAATGGACTCCTCTTAAATGCATAAGCATGTAGCAATGATTATTATTCTCATATGAGATTGAGGATATATGTCCAAAACTGAAACTTCAACCATGGTTCATGGCTTTAGTTAGCGGCCCAATGTTCTTCTCTAACAATTTTGCATGCTCCAACCACTAAAATGATAGATCCTTCAGACAAGACGGACATGCATAGCAACTCACATGATATTCAACAATAGTTGATGGCGTTCCCCAGAAGCATGGTTATCGCACAACAAGCAACTTAATAAAAGATAAAGTGCATAAGTACATATTCAATACTACGATAGTTTTTAAGGCTATTTTGTCCCATGAGCTATATATTGCAAAGGTGAATGATGGAATTTTAAAGGTAGCACTCAAGCAATTTACTTTGTAATGGCGGAGAAATACCATGTAGTAGGTAGGTATGGTGGACACAAATGGCATAGTAGTTGGCTCAAGGATTTTGGATGCATGAGAAGTATTCCCTCTCGATACAAGGTTTAGGCTAGCAAGGTTATTTGAAGCAAACTCAAGGATGAACCGGTGCAGCAAAACTCACATAAAAGACATATTGTAAACATTATAAGACTCTACACCGTCTTCCTTGTTGTTCAAAACTCAATACTAGATATTATCTAGACCTTAGAGAGACCAAATATGCAAATCAAATTTTAGCATGCTCTATGTATTTCTTCATTAATGGGTGCAAAGCATATGATGCAAGAGCTTAAACATGAGCACAACAATTGCCAAGTATCACATTATCCAAGACATTTTAGAATTACTACATGTAGCATTTTCCAATTCTAACCATATAACAATTTAACGAAGAAGAAACTTCGCCTTGAACATTATGAGTAAAGCCTAAGGACATATTTGTCCATATGCAACAGCGGAGCGTGTCTCTCTCCCACAAAGTGAATGCTAGGATCCATTTTATTCAAACAAAAACAAAAACAAAAACAAACCGACGCTCCAAGCAAAGAAAACAAGATGTGATTGAATAAAAATATAGTTTCAGGGGAGGAACCTGATGATGTTGTCGATGAAGAAGGGGATGCCTTGGGCATCCCCAAGCTTAGACGCTTGAGTCTTCTTAAAATATGCAGGGGTGAACCACGGGGGCATCCCCAAGCTTAGAGCTTTCACTCCTCTTGATCATAGTATATCATACTCCTCTCTTGACCCTTGAAAACTTCCTTCACACCAAACTTCAAGCAAACTCATTAGAGGGTTAGTGCACAATTAATAATTCACACATTCAGAGGTGACACAAACATTCTTTACACTTCTGGACATTGCATAAAGCTACTGGACATTAGTGGATCAAAGAAATGAATCCAACATAGCAAAAGAGGCAATGCGAAATAAAAGGCAGAATCTGTCAAAAACAGAACAGTCCGTAAAGACGAATTTAAAGCTGGCACCAGACTTGCTCAAATAGAAAAACTCAAAACTAATGAAAGTTGCGTACATATCTGAGGATCACGCTCGTAAATTGGCAGATTTTTTCGAATTTTCTACAGAGGACTGTGCCCAGATTCGTGACAGACAGCTATGGTGTTTCTGCGCAGCGATCCCAAATATAACATCAACTTTGACATAGAAACTTTACTTGGCACAAAAACATGATAAGGAGAGGTTGCTACAGTAGTAAACAACTTCCAAGACTCAACAAAACAAAAAATTGCTGTAGTAAAAACATGGGTTGTCTCCCATAAGCGCTTTTCTTTAACGCCTTTCAGCTAGGCGCAGAAAGTGCAAATCAAGTAACATCGAGAGTAGAAGCATCAACATCATAGCTTGTTCTAATAATAGAATCAAAAGGCAACTTCATTCTCTTTCTAGGGAAGTGTTCCATACCTTTCTTGAGAGGAAATTGATATTTAATATTACCTTCCCTCATATCAATAACAGCACCAACGGTTCGAAGAAAAGGTCTTCCCAACACAATAGGACAAGATGCATTGCATTCGATATCCAAGACAACAAAATCAACGGGGACAAGGTTATTGTTAACCGTAATGTGCACATTATCAATCCTCCCCAAAGGTTTCTTTTTAACATTATCGGCAAGATTAACATCCAAATAACAATTCTTCAATGGTGGCAAGTCAAGCATATCATAAATCTTTTTAGGCATAACAGAAATACTTGCACCAAGATCACATAAAGCATTACATTCAAAGTCATTGAATTTCATTTTAATGATGGGCTCCCAACCATCTTCTAACTTTCTAGGAATAGAAGTTTCAAGTTTTAGTTTCTCTTCTCTAGCTTTTATGAGAGCATTTGTAATATGTTTTGTAAAGGCTAAATTTATAGCACTAGCATTAGGACTTTTAGCAAGTTTTTGTAAGAACTTTATAACTTCAGAGATGTGGCAATCACCAAAATCTAAATCATTATGAGCTACAGCAATGGGATCATTGTTCCCAAGGTTGGAAAAAATTTCAGCAGTTTTATCACAAGCAGTTTCAGCAGTTTTAGCAATTTCAGGCAGTTTTGTTCGCTTTGCACTAGGAGTAGAAACATTGCCAACACCAATTATTTTACCATTGATAGTAGGAGGTGCAGCAACATGTGAAGAATTAGCATTACTAGTGGTGGTAATAGTCCAAACTTTAGCTACATTATTCTCTTTAGCTAGTTTTTCATTTTCTTCTCTATCCCACCTAGCACGCAGTTCAGCCATTAATCTTATATTCTCATTAATTCTAACTTGGATGGCATTTGCTGTAGTAGTAATCTTATTATCAATATCATTATTAGGCATAACTTTCAATTTTAAAAGATTAACATCAGAGGCAAGTCTATCAACTCTAGAAGCAATAGTATCAATTTTATCAAGCTTTTCCTCAACAGATTTGCTAAAAGCAGTTTGTGTACTAATAAATTCTTTAAGCATAGCTTCAAGACCAGAGGGTACACTCCTATTATTGTTGTAAGAATTTCCATAAGAATTACCATAACCATTACCATTAGCAGAAGGATATGGCCTATAATTATTACCAGAGTTGTTCCTATAAGCATTGTTGTTGAAATTATTATTTTTAATGAAATTCACATCAACATTTTCTTCTTGAGCAACCAATGAAGCTAAAGGAACATTATTTGGATCAACATTAGATCTACCATTCACAAGCATAGACATAATCACATCAATCTTATCACTCAAGGAAGAGGTTTCTTCAACAGAATTTACCTTCTTACCTTGTGGAGCTCTTTCCGTGTGCCATTCAGAGTAATTTATCATCATATCATCAAGAAGTTTTGTAGCCGCCCCCAATGTGATGGAAATAAAGGTACCTCCAGCAGCTGAATCCAATAAATTCCGCGAAGAAAAATTTAGTCCTGCATAGAAGGTTTGGATGATCATCCAAGTAGTCAGTCCATGGGTTGGGCAATTCTTTACCAAAGTTTTCATTCTCTCCCATGCTTGAGCAACATGTTCAGTATCTAATTGTTTAAAATTCATTATGCTACTTCTCAAAGATATAATTTTAGCGGGAGGATAATATCTACCAATAAAAGCATCCTTACATTTAGTCCATGAATCAATACTATTCTTAGGTAAAGATAGCAACCAATCTTTAGCTCTTCCTCTTAATGAGAAAGGAAACACTTTCAATTTAATAATATCACCATCTACATCCTTATACTTTTGCATTTCACAAAGTTCAACAAAATTATTGAGATGGGCAGCAGCATCATCAGAACTAACACCAGAAAATTGATCTCTCATAACCAAATTCAGTAAAGCAGGTTTAATTTCAAAGAATTCTGCTGTAGTAGCAGGTGGAGCAATAGGTGTGCATAGGAAATCATTATTATTTGCATTTGTGAAGTCACACAACTTAGTATTTTCAGGGGTATTCATTTTAGCAACGGTAAATAAAACAAACTAGATAAAATAAATGCAAGTAACTAATTTTTTTGTGTTTTTGATATAGAGAGCAAGACAGTAAATAAGGTAAAACTAGCAACTAATTTTTTTGTGTTTTGATTTAGTGCAGCGAACAAAGTAGTAAATAAAATAAAGCAAGACAAAAACAAAGTAAAGAGATTGAGAAGTGGAGACTCCCCTTGCAGCGTGTCTTGATCTCCCCGGCAACGGCGCCAGAAAAAGAGCTTGATGGCGTGTAACTCACACGTTCGTTGGGAACCCCAAGAGGAAGGTATGATGCGCACAGTAGCAAGTTTTCCCTCAGAAAGAAACCAAGGTTTAATCGAACCAGTAGGAGCCAAGAAGCACGTTGAAGGTTGATGGTCGCGAAATGTGATGCGGCGCAACACCAGGGATTCCGGCGCCAACGTGGAACCTGCACAACACAACCCAAGTACTTTGTCCCAACGAAACAGTGAGGTTGTCAATCTCACCGGCTTGCTGTAACAAAGGATTAAGCGTATCGAGTGGAAGATGTTTGCAAAGAAAACAGTAAACACAATTGCAGTAGATTGTATGCTATGTAAAGAATAGGACCGGGGTCCACAGTTCACTAGAGGTGTCTCTCCCATAAGATAAAAGCATGTTGGGTGAACAAATTACAGTCGGGCAATTGACAAATAGAGAAAGGCATAACAATGCATATACATGATATGATAAATATAGTGAGATTTAATTGGGCATTACGACAAAGTACATAGACCGCCATCCAACTGCATCTATGCCTAAAAAGTCCACCTTCAGGTTATCATCCGAACCCCATTCAGTATTAAGTTGCTAAGCAACAGACAATTGCATTAAGTATGGTGCGTAATGTAATCGACAACTACATCCTTAGACATAGAATCAATGTTTTATCCCTAGTGGCAACAGCACATCACAACCTTAGAACTTTCTGTCACTGTCCCAGGTGTCAATGAAGGCATGAACCCACTATCGAGCATAAATACTCCCTCTTGGAGTCAAGAGTAAAAACTTGGCCAGAGCCTCTACTAATAACGGAGAGCATGCAAGATCATAAACAACACATAAACAATAGATTGATAATCACCATAATCATAGTATTCTCTATCCATCGGATCCCGACAAACACAACATATAGAATTACATATAGATGATCTTGATCATGTTAGGCAACTCACAAGATCCAACAATGAAGCACAACAAGGAGAAGACGACCATCTAGCTACTGCTATGGACCCATGGTCCAGGGGTGAACTACTCACTCATCACTCCGGAGGCGATCATGGCGATGAAGAGTCCTCTGGGAGATGAATCCCCTCTCCGGCAGGGTGTCGGAGGCGATCTCCTGAATCCCCCGAGATGGGATTCGCGGCGGCGGCGTCTCTGGAAGGTTTTCCGTATCGTGGCTCTCGGTACTGGGGTTTTCGCGACGGAGGCTTTAAGTAGGCGGAAGGGCAACGCGGGGGGCCACACGAGGGCCCCACACCCTAGGTCGGCGCGGCCAGGGCCTGGGCCGCGCCGCCCTATGGTGTCGGCGCCTCGTGGCCCCACTTCCTTCCCTCTTCGGTCTTCTGGAAGCTCCGTGCAAAAATAGGACCCTGGGCGAAGATTTCGTCCAATTCCGAGAATATTTCCTTACTAGGATTTCTGAAACCAAAAACAGCAGAAAACAGCAACTGGCTCTTCGGCATCTTGTTAATAGGTTAGTTCCAGAAAATGCATAAATATGACATATAATGTGCATAAAACATGTAGGTATCATCAATAAAGTGGCATGGAACATAAGAAATTATCGATACGTTGGAGACGTATCAATGCCCTAAGTAAATCTCATAGTAGTCATCATTATATGTATATGAATCTCTATTCTGTCAATTCCCCAACTGTAATTTGTTCACCCAACATGCTATTTATCTTATTGGAGAGACACCACTAGTGAACTGTGGACCCCGGTCCATTCTTTACATCTGAAATACAATCTACTGCAATCACTGTTCTCTGTTGTTTTCTGCAAGCAAACATAATTCTCCACGCCATACGTTTAATCCTTTGTTTTCAGCAAGCCAGTGAGATTGACAACCTCACTGTTAAGTTGGGGCAAAGTATTTTGATTGTGTTGTGCAGGTTCCATGTTGGCGCCGGAATCCCTGGTGTTGCGCCGCACTACACTCCTTCACCAACAACCTTCACGTGGCCTTCATCTCCTACTGGTTCGATAACCTTGGTTTCTTACTGAGGGAAAACTTGTTGTTGTACGCATCACACCTTCCTCTTGGGGTTCCCAACGGACGTGTGCTTTACCGTCACAAGCAGGAGCGGAGGAGGAACCGGATGAAGACGACTATCATCGGGATGGTGCTAGTAGTGACTCTAGCTCTCTTCTATGTGATTGTACATTAGATGATCGATCTTGTGTAACCACTAGCTCATTTGCGACTTTGTAACCCCGTAACTCGTCTAATATTTGAAATCTTGTGAATCATGGAGGCTAATGTGAAGAACTATGTATTGATATACTGTGCTGTTGTTTATATGTTTTATATATCCTGTAATTGTGCTGTTATACTGTTCTATACAACCTGTACAAATACCAGCCAGAAATGCAAAAAATAAAACCCAAATACTAGCAGTGGCGCACTGGTGGACCATGAGTGGCGCACGACCACTAAGTAGCAGTGGCGCACTAGTCTGGAACCTGTGGCGCACTACTCGGTGATCCCCTTCGAAAGTAGCAGTGGCGCACCGAAGCTGCTAGCAATGGCGCACGTCTGAGATACAACAGTGGCGCACCTTGACAACCAGCAATAGCGCACCGGCTCGAGGTAATAGTGGCGCACCCCAGGAGGAAGCAGTGGCGCACCAATAACAGACAGTAGTGGCGCACTGCTGCTCAACAACAGTGGCGCACCCCTTTGGAGTAATAGTGGCGCACCACTAGACATTTCAATGGCGCACAATGTAGTGCGCCACTGTTACTTAGGGTAGTTGTGGCGCACCAGTAGTGCTCCACTACTAAAAGTTAGCAGTGGCGTGATAGTAGTGGCGCACCAGCAGTGCGCCACTGATGGGGAATAGTGGTGCGCCATTGAATAGCCATTTCCTAGTAGTGACCGGGAAGGTTATAGAAGGTTGCGGGGGTCCCACCAGTGGGCCCACGACCCTAAGAGGCGTAGCATGGGCCGAGGGGATGCACCCTAACCTAATGGGCCAGGGGCACATGCCCCTCAAGGCCCAAGTCGGCCAGCCAACTAGGGTTCCCCAAAACCCTAGGGGGATCAACTTGGGGGGGGGGGAAGAAAACTCCCCCCTCTTTGGCCGCCGGCCCTGGATGGATCTAGGGGGTTGGGGGGCCACCCAAACCGACCCTCCCCCTATATAAAGAGGGGAGAGGGCAGGGAGGCGCACACCCTTGAAAACCTAGCTCTGGCGCCCCCTCTCTCCTCAACTACACATCTGCTCCAGCTTGGCGAAGCCCTGCAGATTTTCTCCTCCACCACCACCACCACGCCGTCGTGCTGCTGGGATTCCGAGGGGATCTACCACATCTCCGCTGCCCGCTGGAACGGGGAAAGGACGGGCTTCATCGACACCGTACGCACGACCGAGTACGGAAGTGTTGCCGGATTGCAGCATTGGACGATCGACTACATCAACAACGAGATCTAATCTCGTAGGCTTTGGAATCTTCGAGGGTTAGTCTCAGATACTTCTCGTTGCTTCGATCTTGGTACATTAGATCTTGCTTCTTCCTAGATTGGATCTTGGTTTTTGTTCATGTTCACGGTAGAATTTTTTTGTTTTTCATGCAACGAACCCATCAGAAGGAGGGTCTGGTCTGGCGCGTGGGGAAGAGGGACAACATCAACATCTGGGATGATCCTTGGCTTCCTGTTGCTGACACGCGCATGCCAAGGAATGGGTTGAGACATGTGGAGATCAAGTTCATTTCTCAACTACTGAATTCTGCGACGGGTGGCTGGGATGAGCAGCTTGTCCATTCGCTGTTTGATGTGGAGGACGCCAAGACAATTCTATCCATTGGCATTGGGGGAGGGATGGAGGATTTGCCGGCCTGGCACTTTGATGCAAGGGGTACATTTTGGGTTAAGGCTGTATACAAGGTGGGAGTCAAAATCAGGGACAAAAGGAAAGGGAAGGATGCGGCTGGCTCCAAGGCTGTTTGAGGGAGTAGCGTTGTCAAGTTTGAGTGGAAGAAAATCTGGGATCTCAAAGGAACAAACAAGCTAAAGATGTTTGTGTGTGGCGCCTTGCCCACAATAGCCTTGCAAATCGTATGAAGATCCAGCGGCCAGCGGGTGGGAGTCAAGCTTGACACCAAGTGCCCCGTCTGCAATCGTCTTGACGAGGATGGTAGTCATGTGTTCCTCAAGTGCAAAAAGTAAAGGAGTGCTGGGTCCAATTAGGCCCCAGTGATACAAGAAGTAAGCTGCTGGAGTGCAACTCGGCTCAAGCAATGCTGGATTGTTTGTGGACCTGCGAGGAGGAGGTGCAACTCAAGGCTCTCATGCTGATCTGTGAATGGTGGGGCGTCAGGAACAAGGTTAATGCTGGTGAGTCGACCAAAAGGGTCTCTGAGATTATCGGCAATTGTTTTGAGCTCTCATAGATCATGTTTAAGCTCTTGCATCATGTAGTTTAAATCTAGTAGTGGAGAACTACTGTAGAGCTTGTTGAAATTTGGTTTGCATGATTGGTCTCTCTAAGGTCTAGATATTTTCTGGTAAAAGTGTTTGAGCAACAAGGAAGACAGTGTAGAGTCTTATAATGCTTGCAATATGTTCTTATGTAAGTTTTGCTGTACTGGTTCATACTTGTGTTTTCTTCAAACAACCTTGCTAGCCAAAGCCTTGTACTGAGAGGAAATGCTTCTCGTGCATCCAAACACCTTGAGCCAAAACCTATGCCATTTATGTCCACCATATCTACCTACTATGTGGTATTTCCTGCCATTCCAAGTAAATACTTCATGTGCTACCTTTAAACAATTCAAAAGTTATTATCTCTTATTTGTGTCAATGTTTTATAGCTCATGAGGAAGTATGTGGTGTTTTATCTTTCGATCATGTCATTTACTTCTGACAGACTTTCACAATGGACTAGTGGCTCATCCGCTTATCCAATAATTTTGCAAAAGGAGCTGGCAATGGGGTTCCCAGCCCCAATCAATTAACTTACATTAATAATTCTCTTCACATGTTTTGCTCTGATCTATCAGTAAGCAACTTAAATTTGCAAATAGACACTCCTCCATGGTATGTGAATGTTGGAAGGCACCCGAGGATTCGGTTAGCCATGGCTTGTGTAAGCAAAGGTTGGGGGAGTGTGATCTAATAAATAAAACTAAAGTACATGTGTAAACAAAAGAGAAGAGGGATGATCTACCTTGCTGGTAGAGATAACGTCCTTCATGGGAGCCGCTCTTGAAAGTCTGCTTGATAAGGTAGTTAGAGTACCCATTACCATTCGTTGACAACAACAAACACCTCTCAAAATTTTACTTTTATGCTTTCTATATGATTTCAAAACTTGAAAAGCTCTAGCACATGATTTAATCCCTGCTTCCCTCTGCGAAGGGCCTATCTTTTACTTTATTGTTGAGTCAGTTTACCCACTTCTTTCCATCTTAGAAGCAAACACTTGTGTCAACTGTGCATTGATTCTTACATACTTGCTTATTTGCATTCATCATATTACTCTGTGTTGACAATTATCCATGAGATATGCATGTTGAAAGTTGAAAGCAACTGCTAAAACTTATATCTTCCTTGTGTTGCTTCAATGCCTTTACTTTGAATTTATTGTTTATGGGTTAACTCTTATGCAAGTCTTATTGATGCTTGTCTTGAAAGTACTATTCATGAAAAGTTTTGCTATATGTTATCTATTTGTTAGCAAACTATAGATCATTGCTTTGAATCACTCCATTCATGTCATATGCTTTACAATAATGTTGATCAAGATTGTGTTGGTAGCATGTCACTTCAGAAATTATTGTTGTTATCGTTTACCTACTCGAGGGCGAGTACGAACTAAGCTTGGGGATGCTTGATACGTCTCCAATGTATCTATAATTTCTGATGTTCCATGCTTGTTTTATGACAATACCTACATGTTTTGTTCACACTTTATATCGTTTTGATGCATTTTCCGGAACTAACCTATTGATGAGATGCCGAAGTGCCAGTTCCTGTTTTCTGCTGTTTTTGGTTTCAGAAATCCTAGTAAGGAAATATTCTCGGAATTGGACGAAATCAACGCCCAGCATATTAGAATTCCACGAAGCTTCCAGAACACCCGAGAGGAACCAGAGGGGGGCCACAGGGGCCCCACACAATAAGGCGGCGCGGCCAGAGGGGGGCGCCGGCCTACTGTGTGGGCCCCCCGTAGCCCTTCCGACTCCGCCTCTTCGCCTATAAGAAGCCCCCTGACCTAAATCTTCGATAAGAAAAAGCCACGGTACGAGAAACCTTCCAGAGCCGCCGCCATCGCGAAGCCAAGATCTGGGGGACAGGAGTCTCTGTTCCGGCACGCCGCCGGGACGGGGAAGTGCCCCCGGAAGGCTTCTCCATCGACACCACCGCCATCTTCACCGCCATCTCCATCAACGCTGCTGCTCCCATGATGAGGAGGGAGTAGTTCTCCCTCGAGGCTAAGGGCTGTACCGGTAGCTATGTGGTTAATTTCTCTCTCTGTACTCCAATACAATGATCTCATGAATTGCTTGCATGATTGAGATCCATATGATGAGCTTTGTATCGCTACTAGTCTATGTGCTACTCATGTGATGTTATTAAAGTAGTCTATTCCTCCTGCATGGTGTAAAGGTGACAGTGTGTGCATCGTGTGGTTCTTGTCGTAGATTATGATCATAATCTCTTGTAGGTTATGGAGTTAATTATCGCTATGATAGTATTGATGTGATCTATCCCCCCTTCATAGTGTAATGGTGACAGTGTGTATGCTATGTTAGTACTCGGGCTATTTTGCAAAGATCTATTATGCTCTAAGGTTACTTAAATATGAATGCCGAATGTTGTGGCGCTTGTTAACTCCGGCTTGAGGGAGCTCTTGTAGCCCTACACAACGAATGGTGTTTGTCATCCAACAAAAGAGTGTATGTAGCACAAATGAGAGAAGTTATTATTTATTATGCGATCAATGTTGAGAGTGTCCACTAGTGAAAGTATGATCCCTAGGCCTTGTTTCCAATACTGCAAACACCGCTTACTTACTGTTCTGTTGCATGTTTACTCGCTGCCATATTTTATTCAGATTACTATTACCACTCATATACATCCATACTAGTTGTATTTCACTATCTCTTCGCCGAACTAGTGCACCTATACATCTGACAAGTGTATTAGGTGTGTTGGGGACACAAGAGACTTCTTGTATCGTGATTGCTGGGTTGCTTGAGAGGGATATCTTTGACCTCTTCCTCCCTGAGTTCGATAAACCTTGGGTGATGCACTTAAGGGAAAACTTGCTGCTGTTCTACAAACCTCTGCTCTTGGAGGCCCAACACTGTCTACAGGAAAAGAAGCGTGAGTAGACATCAATCGGCAGCGACTGTCGAACGAGCAAGCCACCCTCGAGCGGCATTTGCTAGCTGCGGATCAATCTAGTGAACGACGGAGGGGCTCGCGGGGAAGTGCGTCTCGAAGCAGCCAAGGTGCAGGAAAACATCGATCAAGGCTGTCCCGACTTTCGGAAGAGGATGCTAGAGAAATAACGTCAAATTTAACCAAGTCCTTCATGACCACGGACACAACGGGTATGTTGAGGCCAAAAACTGTCGAGGGAGCAACCGCCAATCTTACGGCATACCTCATCAACCAGCAACCAGCACCCGAAGGCCCCATGGCTCAAGCCCATCGGGGTGCCCTGGAAAGCCTAGCAATCCTGGGAAACAATCTAGTTCCACGGAAAGATAAATATGCGCTTCAAGCCAGCGGCTCGAAGCACCGTTCAAGGGACGCCCGAGACAAAATCACCCAGAGTAGAATCGACAGAGCCAGGCGACGACGAGCTGCAAGGGAGGAGTACGACAACGATGAATCCGAATAAAGCCAGGAGTACAATGGCGAGATGAGGGGAGCTGACTGTTTGAGTTACAAGATCCGCGAGACTATGCCACACAAAAGGTTCAAGCCTACCCCCATTGATGCCGCCAAGTACGATGGACAGCAAGAGCCGAGGTCTTGGATAGATGATTACCTGCAGACTGTGATCTTGCACAAGGGAAACCAAATAGCGGCAATGCAATGCTTACAACTCTACCTCAAGGATTCGACACGAGCCTGGTTGAGAGGCCTGCCGAAGGGGTCCATTAAGTCGTGGGATGATTTTGTAGACGCCTTCGTCAAACACTTCCAAGCGACATACAAAAGGCCTGTCAGGATCGACGAATTGCGGCACTGCCAGCAAAAACCAAAGGAGTCGATGCGCACATACATCGGGAGATTCACCAAGCTCTTGAACGCTTCCGAAGACGTTTCCGTCGACAGAGCAATCGATGCCTTCAGTGATGGTATTCGACGCGAAACCTACATAGAGGAGCTCGGGCGCAAGAAGCCAAAGACCATAACTAAGTTAATGGAAATCGCCAACAGTTGGGTTGATGGCGAGGATAACGTACGAAGGTCGCGACCACGCAGTGATGACGAAGACGATGATCAGCCGAGGCATGACTCGGGTGGCCGAAGGGATCGTCGCAACAAGAGGAAAGACCGAAGTTACGATGACAATAACTTGGTAGCCGCATGATATTCTGATCGCCGAGACGATCGATATGATGACAGGCGAGACGATCGACAGGACGGCAATCGGAGTAACTCTGGGAACCGTGGCAACTACAAACCACGGCCTCCAAGGACCCCTGAGTTACCCTTCGCCGAGCAGATAAACGCCCCTTGCTACTTGCACGCGTATTTCGACCCTAAGGATGATAAAAAGAAATCAAGTCATTTGCTCAGGGATTGTCGACAGTTCATTGAGATGCAGAAGCTTATCCAGCAGCAGCAGCCGAATCTACCACCACCACCACCTCAGCACCAAGTTCAGCAGGTTCAGCCTCGCAACTCTAACGAGTCTTTTCCACCACCACGTGTTCAGATGAGCATGATCCACAGAACCGGTGTTTCGAGGAGGGAGATGAAGAAGCTTACCCAGGAAATCAACTGGCGGAGAGTATCATGGCCAACATTCCTGAATACATCGACTGGTAGTCTCAGAGAGTTCTGTTTAGCAGAGCGGACCACCCGATGACAATTCCAAAGCCAGGACACGCAGCCTTGGTAGTCGAAGCACAAATTGGAGGATTCAACATGAGCAAGGTCTTCATGGACGGTGGAACTGGATTAAATCTGATATTCCTCGACACAATTAAAAATATGGGAATTACGATGAGGATGCTGGAAGAAACATATACTTGTTTCCACGGGATTCTCCCCACTTTACCGGTGTACTCTCTTGGCAAAGTTTACTTGAACGTTGTCTTTGGGAAACCCGACAACTTCAGGAAGGAAAAGATCGAGTTTGAAGTAGTAAACTAGGAATCACAGTACCATGCTATACTCGGGAGATCAGCTTATGCCAAGTTCATGGCTGTGTCACATTATGCGTACCTCAAGCTCAAGATGCCTGGGAACAATGGAACAAACATCACAGTCTATGGAATTTTTTCACGCTCAGATAATTGTGATCGCGAGTTTCATAAGATTTCTGCCAAGTTCGGATTGAAGAAAGAAATTGATGACTACCCCTCTAAATCAGCAACACTCGATGATAAGGAGGACGAACGCATCAAGAAGCTGAAGAAGAAACCGAACGATCTCGCTCTGAAAGCTTCGACAGTAGAACCTTCGGCAGCTGGTAGCAAGGTCATTGTTGAAGGAAGTAAAACTACAGTACTTGCCGCAAGCACTCCTGATGACGCCAATGATGCCTCCAAAGCCATCGGAACGATGGATAAGATCAAAGATAAGAAGAACCCTCCTCTTGCTTAAAAGGATGGGTGTCGTTATTTTTAGTTTTTTTGCTTTTCAATAAGGGCCCATTTTAGCCCCTTAGTTCATGCTTATTTTATTAATGAAGACTCAAGTTTCGATTTTCTGAAGTATTGCAGTAATTCGGGTTACCCGAACAAGATTATGAAGACCTTTTGTTCGTATACTACAACGAACATTGGTCTAATTGAAACTACCCCCAAGATTCCACTCTAAAAGCCTCTGAAATTACGAGTGCTACGAGGCAAAATTGGTGGGAATCTCGCTTTTCTCCCTTGCTACAGACGCCTCGAGAATATAAGAGAGCCGTAGATAGCAAGGATCATGAAACACATATAAAAAAGACATATGTCCGGTACTTTAAACTACAGAAGTACTAAAGAGCGACAGAGTCATCGGCAGGTCTAGTTCCACCGATTTATTTGGGAGCTGCTATCAAGTCATACGTCGGTTGAAAGCAAAAGTTGCACATACAACAGGTTTAGCAAAACCTGCAACACGAGCTAATCACTCAAACATTTTGCTGCCGAGAAACATACGTATACATCATAATACGTATGTGCAACGGGTAATTAAGATTCACTCCACTTAATGAAGATAGCCAACGGCATTTACATGCAGTTAAAAAGGTTACACATATATACAATTCCCATCGGGTTAAGCGCACCCAAATATTCGGCTGCAGCGAGTGTTTACATTGTTTAAGCATAAAGATTTTTTAGGACTCCTCCTCTGCAATCTTTTCGCCTACCTTCGAGTTATGTTCTAGCTTATCGGCCACAATGCAAGAAGGGTTAAAAGCCTTGTCGAAAAGATGATCTACATCACCTTCGGCATTTGCGACGGCTATCAGATCTATGATTGGATGTTTTGCCAAAAGAAGAGCAAAAGCAGATTGAGCCCCAGCAATCTCTTGTGAACGGATCAACCTTCGGATCTTCCTGATGTTACCAAACTCAGACATTAAAGTCAACAACGTAAGAGAAACCCCGTCCAAAGGAACCATTGTCTTCCAGATTATTCTTAATACTTTGCAGCACTTGTTGAAGAATCGGTTGACCTGTTGAACCCGATCTTGGAACTTCACGACAGTGGAAGCCTTTGATTGATTCTTCAAGAAAACCTCATCTGATACGGGGTTGCCCGATCTTCTCAGTAAGCGACGGGTGGTGATGAACACACGGTGTATGCAGCGGAGGGAATCGATGATAGGAGGTAGATAACTTGTATGACGCCGACGAAGTCTCTCGATTGATTCCTGTAGCCAATGCAACAGATCTCAACCCTGCAAGATATTCGCAACTCCACACACTTGCGCACGTAGCAGCCGACCATGAAGCGGTAAATTGCAATCTTCTAATCCCCAATGGAACAGCAGATCACTCAAACTTTCAGTAGCACAAACACCAGATCGAAACGAATTGGTGTGGGTAAAACTCCAGATCGATGCGAATTGGAGAGTAGTATTCAATAGTTTTGCATAGCAAACAACTAAGAACTAGGGTTTATCTTAAACGTGGTCTAAAGCTACTTTGGGGGCGTCCTGGGCACTTATATAGGGGTTCAGGACGACCTCAGATCGAAAAAGTACGAAATAACCGACCCAGAATAGATCTGGTCGAGACAGACTCGGACTCAGCCGGTCTGGAATCCGGTTGACCGGGCTTGGGACCGGGTGGTCCGGTTTGGACCGGGCCTAGGACCGGGTGGAAACCGGACTATGCATCCAAGCTCCCTGGATGGTTGCCCGGTTGGCACAAATGCTGGAGCCGGTTTCGACCGGGGCAATCCGGCGTGGAGGCCGGTCGACCGGGCCTAGGACCGGGTGGCCCGGTGCCACGGCCGGTCTGACTGGGCCTGGCGTCGGCCTGAAGAACTCCTCCTCTCGTGCATGCCTCCCGCTCCTCCCTCGCGCGTCCATAGGATGTCTTCACGTCCAGCTCCATGTCCAGCTTCATGTCCAACTTCTTATCCAGCTGCTCCTCTCCTCCTCGTGCGATGCTTGGTTCCTCTTCATACCTGATCATACATAAGTAATACGACTTAGGCAGTATAAAGTTCTCATTGATCAAAGTATCATTTAGGAACAAGTTCACCTGTTGTTTAAGTAGCTTCGCACGAGCTCATGTCATTGGTCCAATCCTAACTTCATTGGACTTGAGCTTCACAGCTTCATCTTCATCTTGCAATGACGGAGGTAGTAGTGAGGTAGGGATGTCCTCATCATCTCCCCCCCCCCTCAAAAGGCGTCGACCTCGACGCTCCAAGGTCTTCTCCGTCATATGGTGTCAAATCAGCAACATTGAAAGAATTACTTACACCAAACTCATCCTCTGAAAGATTTATCGAGTGTGCATTGTCATTGATCTTGGCGAGCACGTTGTAAAGACCAGCACCACGAGGAAGCAACTTGGACTTCCGCAGCTTCGGGAACCTATCCTCGCGAAAATGTATCCATACCATATCACCAGGCTTGAACAACTCTTGCCTTTCTTCTCGATCAACTCTTTAGTCTTCACATGAATCTTTTTCACAAAATCTGCCCGCTTGGATGCCTCCATATTGACTCTCTCATGTATAGGTAGAGGCAACAAATCAAGCGGAGTAATGGGTTTGAAACCATACACCACCTCAAAGGGACATAGCTCTGTGGTAGAATGTACCGCCCTGTTGTAAGCAAACTCCACATGCGGCAAACACTCTTCCCACTCCTTCAGGTTCTTCTTGATCATGGATCTCAACACTTGTACAATGTTCTATTCACCACTTCAGTTTGACCATCAGTTTGAGGATGACAAGTAGTGCTGAAAAGCAGCTTCGTCTCCAGCTTTCTCCAAAGCGTCTTCCAGAAGTAGCTCATAAACTTCACATCACGATCAGAAACAATAGTCTTCGGGACTCCATGTAGACGTACCATCTCCCTGAAAAACAGGTTAGCAATATGCGACACATCGTCGCTCTTGTGGCAGGCAATAAAGTGTGACATCTTAGAAAATCTATCCACTACCACAAATATAGAATCATGGCCTCTTTTAGTACGTGGCAAACCCAACACAAAATCCATACTAATATCCTCCCAAGGTGTAGTAGGTGCCGATAAAGGAGTATACAAACCATGAGGCTTCAGCTTGGACTTGGACTTGTTGCAAGTAATGCACCTCTTCACATACCTGTCCACATCCCGCCTCATCTTTGGCCAATAAAAGTGGTCAGCGAGCATGAGTAGCATCTTCTCACGCCCAAAGTGACCCATCAAACCTCCAGCATGTGATTCCTGCAATAAGAGCAAACGCACAGACGATTCTGGAACACATAGTTTGTTAGCTCTAAACAAGAACCCATCATGTATGTGATATTTGTCCCATGCTTTACCAATAGCACACAAGCGATATGGTTCAGCAAAATCATGATTAGTGGCATACAAATCACATAGTATCTCTAATCCAAGAATTTTAACATCAAGTTGAGTTAATAGCATATTCTTCCTAGATAGAGCATCAGCAACAATATTGTCTTTTCCCTTCTTATGCTTAATAATGTATGGAAAAGACTCAATGAACTCAACCCACTTAGCAAGACGCTTATGCAAAGTAGATTGGGCTTTCAGATATTTTAAAGCTTCATGATCAGAATGTATGATAAATTCTTTTGGCCACAAATAATGTTGCCAAACCTCAAGAACTCTAATTAAAGCATACAATTCTTTATCATATATAGGATAGTTCAACTTAGCACCAGAAAGTTTCTCAGAAAAATATGCAATTGGACAACCCTCTTGCATCAATACACCACCAATTCCAATACCACTAGCATCACATTCAATCTCAAATTGCTTATTGAAACCAGGAAGTGCAAGCAACGGTGCAGAAGTTAACAATCTTTTCAGTTCATCAAAAGCATGATCTTGGGCTGCGCCCCACTCAAAGACAACACCCTTTTTAGTCAAATCATTCAAAGGTGTAGCAATAGTACTAAAGTTGTGCACAAATCTTCTATAAAACCCAGCAAGACCATGAAAACTTCTTACTTGACTCACATTCATGGGAGTAGGCCAATTTTGAATAGCTTCAATTTTAGACACATCTACTTCTACTCCATGCTTAGAGACAACATAACCCAGAAATATGACCTTATCTTTGCAAAATGTGCACTTCTCAAGATTACCATAGAGTTTATTATCACGCAACACTTGCAAAACATGTCGAATATGTATAGTATGATCGGATTCATTGCGGCTTTAGATTAATATGTCATCAAAGTACACAACCACAAACTTGCCAATAAAATCACGCAAAACATGGTTCATCAGTCTCATGAAAGTGCTAGGTGCATTAGTTAAACCAAAAGGCATTACTAACCACTCATATAAACCAAATTTTGTTTTAAAGGCTGTTTTCCACTCATCCCCTTCTTTCATCCTAATTTGATGATAACCACTACGCAAATCAATTTTAGAGAAAATAGCAGCACCACTCAATTCATCTAGCATATCCTCTAAACGGGGAATAAGATGACGAAATTGAATAGTAATGTTGTTTATCGCTCTACAATCTACGCACATACGCCATGTACCATCTTTCTTACGAACTAGAATAACAGGAACAACACAAGGACTAAGGCTTATGCGGATATAACCTTTGTCGAGTAGCGCTTGTACTTGCATCTGTATCTCCTTCGTCTCTTCGGGGTTCGTTCTATATGGCGCCCTATTGGGCAGCGAGGCGTCGAGGATCAAGTCAATTTGATGCTCAATACCACGTAATGGTGGTAGTCCTGCGGGCACCTCCTCCGGAAACACGTCGCTGAATTCCGGCAACACATTAGAAACACCAAGAGAAATATGGGTCATGTCGTTAGAAACCAAAACCTCACCCTTGTACATGAGCACAAGAGGCATGGCTGTAGGATCCTCACTAAATTCTCTCATGTCCTCTTTGGTGGCTAAAAGAACTAAGGAATTCACTCTCTCACTTTTCGTTATATCACTCACGGCATTACAATTCTCTCGCCTATCTAGAGGTGCATCCTCCAAGTTTACTTCAATCTTCTGACGAGACTCATTGACAATTTGCTGTGGTGACATAGGCTGTAAGTTAATTTTCTTGCCCTTGAACTCCAAGTGATATGTATTGGCGCGGCCATTGTGTTGCACAGAACGGTCATAGAGCCATGGCCGGCCCAACAGTAGGTGACATACCGTCATAGGAACCACATCAAAGTCAATGGAATCCTTATACGGTCCATTCTCAAAATCAACACGCACCATGTGGCTCACCTTCATCTCACCATTATTGCTCAACCACTGAATATAGTATGGATGCGGGTGCGGTAGATACTTCACATTCAGCTTGGCACATAACTCTTTGCTTGCTAAATTGCGACAACTTCCGCCATCAATAATAACCTTGCAAGCTTTATCAGGACCAACAAGTGCCTTTGTTTGGAACAAATTGCAGCGCTGCGTAGATGCACTAGGCTGCACAGTGAGAACACGCTGTGACACAACTATAGTTTGAGCTTCAGAAGGATAAGCATCAAAACTATCGCTATCATAATCATCATCTTCTGGAGCATCCAGATCAGCATCGTCTCCAGTTTCATATTCATTGTCCTCATTAATGATCATAACTTTGCGGTTAGGACAATCTTTCTTGAAGTGACCCTTCCCACCACATGTATGACAAAGCATATCATGGTTGCGCGCCGTAGACATATTAGAACTAGTTCCACTTGCTACAGGGACGGGCCTCTTTGTGTTGGACACCGGCTTGCTAGACGAAGTAGAAACATCCGCAGGGCGCGTAGATGGCGCCGTGGAGGGTGGCGCCCTAGGCGTGAAACGTCCTGCGCCTGTAGCACGTCCCCTCTGTTGTGCTTCTTCAGCCAACTGTGACTCAGCTTCTCTTGCATGATGTAGTAGCTCATTCATTGTAGTGTAGCTGTGATGACGCACAATGCCTTTGATATTAAACTTGAGCCCATTGAGGAAACGCTGTAGTGTCATCTCCAAAGACTCACGGACACGGGCACGCTGCATAAGCATCTCCATCTCCATGTAGTAAGCATCAACTGTCATAACACCTTGCTTCAATTGGGTCAACTTATCAAAAACTGAACGCAAGTAATTGGTAGGAACAAAACGAGCTCTCATTGCCGCCTTCATAGTACGCCATGTGATAATAGGCAGCTCACCATCTTCTTCGCGAGCATGAACAAGTCCATCGCACCAACGCAACGCAATCCAATTTCTGCAAAACCGTGATTAACTCCACGTGGAAGACCACGACCACGCCCAATGCCCTGAGAAGCAGCAGCATCCGCATTGTCACCATTGACGCTGCCATCTTCATCAAGCGGTTGTTGTGGTTGTTGAACCATAGTACGGATCTCACCGACGGCTTGAGTCAAATTGTGTATAGATGCTTGAAGAGTCGTCATCGATGTTTGAACGGTGTTAATAGCCGTAGTAGCCTCATCGACCTTCAAGTTGACACCCTGAATTTCCGTATAAAATGTCTCCGTAGTAACACGGAGTTCACGTGTTAAATGATCACGAAGTGCCTCTGATACATCTCAAACGTATCTATAATTTCTTATGTTCCATGCTACTTTTATGACAATACTTGCATGTTTTATACATACTTTACAGCATTATTATACATTTTCCGGCACTAACCTATTAACAAGATGCCGAAGTGCCAGTTGTTGTTTTCTGCTGTTTTTGGTTTCAGAAATCCTACAAAGGAAATATTCTCGGAATTGGACGAAATCAACGCCCAGGGTCCTATTTTTCCACGAAGCTTCCAGAAGACCGAGGGGGAAAGGAAGTGGGGCCACGGGGCGCCACCACACTAGGGCGGCGCGGCCTAGGGGGGCCCCGCGCGGCCCTAGCGTGTGGGGCCCCCGTGACCCCTCCGACTCCGCCCTTCCGCCTACTTAAAGCCTTCGTCGCGAAACCCTCTGTACCGAGAGCCACGATACGAAAAACCTTACTGAGACGCCGCCGCCAATCCCATCTCGGGGGATTCAGGAGATCGCCTCCGGCACCCTGCCGAAGAGGGGAATCATCACCGGAGGGGCTCTACATCATCATGCCCGCCTCCGGATTGATGCGTGAGTAGTTCATCCTTGGACTATGGGTCCATAGCAGTAGCTAGATGGTTGTCTTCTCCGCTTGTGCTATCATTGTTTAGATCTTGTGAGCTGCCTAATGATACGTCTCCAACGTATCGATAATTTCCTATGTTCCATGCCACATTATTGATGATATCTACATGTTTTATGCACACTTTATGTCATATTCGTGCATTTTCTGGAACTAACCTATTAACAAGATGCTGAAGTGCCAGTTCCTGTTTTCTGCTGTTTTTGGTTTCAGAAATCCTAGTAACGAAATATTCTTGGAATTGGACGAAATCAACGCCCAGGTTCCTATTTTGCCCGGAAGCATCCAGAACACCCGAGAGCCACCAGAGGGGAGCCCTGGTGGGCCCAGATGATAGGGTGGCGCGGCCAGGGCTGGGCCCGCGCCACCCTATGGTGTTGCCGCCTCTTCGACCCTCTGACGCCGCCCTTTCGCCTATATAAGGTCCCTGACCTAAAAACCCTTACGGAGGAAGCCACGGTACGCGAAACCTTCCAGAGCCGCCGCCATCGCGAAGCCAAGATCTGGGGGACAGGAGTCTCTATTCCGGCACCCTGCCGGACGGGGAAGTGCCCCCGGAAGGCTTCTCCATCGACACCGTTGCCATCTCCACCGCCATCTTCATCACCGCTGCTGCTCCCATGAGGAGGGAGTAGTTCTCCATCGAGGCTCGGGGTTGTACCGGTAGCTATGTGGTTCATCTCTCTCCTATGTGCTTCAATACAATAATCTCATGAGCTGCCTTACATGATTGAGATTCATATGATGATGCTTGTAATCTAGATGTCATTGTGCTAGTCAAGTGAGTTTTACTTATGTGATCTCCGGAGACTCCTTGTCCCACGTGTGTAAAGGTGACAGTGTGTGCACCGTGTGGGTCTCTTAGGCTATATTTCACAGAATACTTATTCACTGTTATGAATGGCATAGTGAAGTGCTTATTTATATCTCTTTATGATTGCAATGTGTTTTGTATCACAATTTATCTATGTGCTACTCTAGCAATGTTATTAAAGTAGTTTTATTCCTCCTACACGGTGTAATGGTGACAGTGTGTGCACTCGTGTTAGTACTTGGTTTATGCTATGATCATGATCTCTTGTAGATTGCGAAGTTAACTATTGCTATGATAGTATTGATGTGTATTATTCCTCCTACATAAGCATGAAGGTGACAGTGTGCATGCTATGTTAGTACTTGGTTTAGTCGTTTCGATCTTTCATGCACTCTAAAGTTATTTAAATATGAACATTGAATTGTGGAGCTTGTTAACTCCGGCATTGAGGGTTCGTGTAATCCTACGCAATGTGTTCATCATCCAACAAGAGTGTAGAGTATGCATTTATCTATTCTGTTATGTGATCAATGTTGAGAGTGTCCACTAGTGAAAGTCTAATCCCTAGGCCTTGTTCCTAAATACTGCTATCGCTGCTTGTTTACTGTTTTACTGAGTTACTACTGCTGCGTTACTACTGCATGTTTACTTCCCGCAATATTACTACCATCAACTGCACGCCAGCAAGCACTTTTCTGGCGCCGTACTACTGCTCATATTCATTCATACCACTTGTATTTCACTATCTCTTCGCCGAACTAGTGCACCTATTAGGTGTGTTGGGGACACAAGAGACTTCTTGCTTTGTGGTTGCAGGGTTGCATGAGAGGGATATCTTTGACCTCTTCCTCCCTGAGTTCGATAAACCTTGGGTAATCCACTTAAGGGAAACTTGCTGCTGTTCTACAAACCTCTGCTCTTGGAGGCCCAACACTGTCTACAAGAATAGAAGCACCCATAGACATCAAGCACTTTTCTGGCGCCGTTGCCGGGGAGGGAAGGTAAACGGCACTCACACATTGGCAAGCCCGGCAACTAAGCATTTTTCCTCCCTCGTCAACTACGCGCCAAGCACTTTTCTGGCGCCGTTGCCGGGGAGGAAAGGTAAAAGGCACTCATACTCCGGTTCCAGGTAACAGTACTTTTCTGGCACCATTGTGTGTGTACTCGAAGCTATTTCCTTTAGACTCTGCAATTGCGACATTTGGTTTCTTGTTTACACTAGTTAGGCATAATGGACAACAATGACCTTTTTATTCTATTTCCTGATTTAAGACATGGATGGTTTGAAGCGAAAATTAAAAAACCCATGGAACATATTAATATGAATGCTTTGAACACTATTGTTGCTAATGCTATGGAAAATTCTAAGCTTGGGGAAGCTGGCTTTGATGAGCATGATATTTTTAGTCCCCCAAGCATTGAGGAGAAAATTTACTTTGATGATACTTTGCCTCCCATTTATGATGATTATAATGATAGTAGTCTTTTGTTACCACCTGTTATGGAGGATAAATTTGATTATGATTACAATATACCTCCTATATTTGATAGCTACTTTGTTGAATTTGCTCCCACTACAATTAATAAGAATGACTATGCTTATGTTGGGAGTAGTAATTATTTTATGCATGAGACTCATGATAAGAATGCTTTATGTGATAGTTATATTGTTGAGTTTGCTCATGTTGCTACTGAAAGTTATTATGAGAGAGGAAAATATGGTTGTAAAAAATTTCATGTTACTAAAACACCTCTCTATATGCTGAAATTTTTAAAGCTACACTTGTTTTATCTTCCTATGCTTGTTACTTTGCTCTTCATGAACTTGTTTATTTACAAGATTCCTATGCATAGGAAGCATGTTAGGCTTAAATGTGTTTTGAAATTGCTTCTTGATGTTCTCTTTTGCTTCATTGTCTATTTTCATGAGAGCATCATTAAAACTGCTGAGCCCATCTTAATGGCTATAAAGAAAGAACTTCTTGGGAGATAACCCATGTGTTTATTTTACTACAGTACTTTGTTTTATATTTGTGTCTTGGAAGTTGTTTACTACTGTAGCAACCTCTCCTTATCATGTTTTTGTTCCAAGTAAAGTTTCTATGTCAAAGTTGATGTTATATTTGGGATCGCTGCGCAGAAACAGCATTGCTGTCTGTCACGAATCTGGGCACAGGCCTCTGTAGAAAATTCGAAAAAATCTGCCAATTTACGAGCGTGATCCTCAGATATGTACGCAACTTTCATTAGTTTTGAGTTTTTCCATTTGAGCAAGTCTGGTGCCATCTTAAAATTCGTCTTTACGGACTGTTCTGTTTTTGACAGATTCTGCCTTTTATTTCGCATTGCCTCTTTTGCTATGTTGGATTCATTTCTTTGATCCATTAATGTCCAGTAGCTTTATGCAATGTCCAGAAGTGTTAAGAATGATTGTGTCACCTCTGAACATGTGAATTTTTTATTATGCACTAACCCTCTAATGAGTTTGCTTGAAGTTTGGTGTGAAGGAAGTTTTCAAGGGTCAAGAGAGGAGTATGATATACTATGATCAAGAGGAGTGAAAGCTCTAAGCTTGGGGATGCCCCCGTGGTTCATCCCTGCATATTTCAAGAAGACTCAAGCGTCTAAGCTTGGGGATGCCCAAGGCATCCCCTTCTTCATCGACAAAGTATCAGGTTCCTTCTCTTGAAACTATATTTTTATTCGGTCACATCTTATGTACTTTACTTGGAGCGTCTGTATGTTTTTGTTTTTGTTTTTGTTTGAATAAATGCTTGTGTGGGAGAGAGACACGCTCCGCTGGTTCATATGAACACATGTGTTCTTAGCTTTTAATGTTCAAGGGCGAAAGTTGATCGCTTCACTTGTTGTTATATGGTTGGAAACAGAAAATGCTACATGTAGTAATTGGTAAAATGTCTTGGATAATGTGATACTTGGCAATTGTTGTGCTCATGTTTAAGCTCTTGCATCATATACTTTGCACCTATTAGTGAAGAAATACATAGAGCATGCTAAAATTTGGTTTGCATAATTGGTCTCTCTAAGGTCTAGATAATTTCTAGTATTGAGTTTTGAACAACAAGGAAGACGGTGTAAAGTCTTATAATGTTTACAATATGTCTTTTATGTGAGTTTTGCTGCACCGGTTCATCCCTGTGTTTGTTTCAAATAACCTTGCTAGCCTAAGCCTTGTATCGAGAGGGATTACTTCTCATGCATCCAAAATCCTTGAGCCAACCACTATGCCATTTGTGTCCACCATACCTACCTACTACATGGTATTTCTCCGCCATTCCAAAGTAAATTTCTTGAGTGCTACCTTTAAAATTCCATCATTTACCTTTGCAATATATAGCTCATGGGACAAAATAGCCTTAAAAACTATCGTAGTATTGAATATGTACTTATGCACTTTATCTCTTATTAAGTTGCTTGTTGTGTGATAACCATGCTTCTGGGGAACGCCATCAACTATTCTTTGTTGAATATCATGTGAGTTGCTATGCATGTCCGTCTTGTCTGAAGGATCTATCACCTTAATGATTGGAGCATGCATATTGTTAGAGAAGAACATTGGGCCGCTAACTAAAGCCATGAATCATGGTTGAAGTTTCAGTTTTGGACATATATCCTCAATCTCATATGAGAATAATAATTGTTGCTACATGCTTATGCATTAAAGAGGAGTCCATTATCTGTTGTCCATGTTGTCCCGGTATGGATGTCTAAGTTGAGAATAATCAAAAGCGAGAAATCCAAAATGCAAGCTTTCTCCTTAGACCTTTGTACAGGCGGCATGGAGGTACCCCTTTGTGACACTTGGTTGAAACATGGCATTGCAAAGATCCGGTAGTCCAAGCTAAGTAGGACAAGGTGCGGGCACTATTAGTATACTATGCATGAGGCTTGCAACTTGTAAGATATAATTTACATAACTCATATGCTTTATTACTACCGTTGACAAAATTGTTTCATGTTTTCAAAATAAAAGCTCTAGCACAAATACAGCAATCGATGCTTTCCTCTTTGAAGGACCTTTCTTTTACTTTTATTGTTGAGTCAGTTTACCTATCTCCCTCCACCTTAAGAAGCAAACACTTGTGTGAACTGTGCATTGATTCCTACATACTTGCATATTGCACTTGTTATATTACTTTATGTTGACAATTATCCATGAGATATACATGTTATAAGTTGAAAGCAATCGCTGAAACTTAATCTTCCTTTGTGTTGCTTCAACACCTTTACTTTGATTTATTGCTTTATGAGTTAACTCTTATGCAAGACTTATTGATGCTTGTCTTGAAGTACTATTCATGAAAAGTCTTTGTCATATGATTCACTTGTTTACTCATGTCATTACTTTTGTTTTGATCGCTGCATTCATTACATATGTTTACAAATAGTATGATCAAGATTATGATGGCATGTCACTTCAGAAATTATCTTTGTTATCGTTTTACCTGCTCGGGACGAGCAGAACTAAGCTTGGGGATGCTGATACGTCTCCAACGTATCGATAATTTCCTATGTTCCATGCCACATTATTGATGATATCTACATGTTTTATGCACACTTTATGTCATATTCGTGCATTTTCTGGAACTAACCTATTAACAAGATGCCGAAGTGCCAGTTCCTGTTTTCTGCTGTTTTTGGTTTCAGAAATCCTAGTAACGAAATATTCTCGGAATTGGACGAAATCAACGCCCAGGTTCCTATTTTGCCCGGAAGCATCCAGAACACCCGAGAGCCACCAGAGGGGAGCCCTGGTGGGCCCAGATGATAGGGTGGCGCGGCCAGGGCTGGGCCCGCGCCACCCTATGGTGTTGCCGCCTCTTCGACCCTCTGACGCCGCCCTTTCGCCTATATAAGGTCCCTGACCTAAAAACCCTTACGGAGGAAGCCACGGTACGCGAAACCTTCCAGAGCCGCCGCCATCGCGAAGCCAAGATCTGGGGGACAGGAGTCTCTGTTCCGGCACCCTGCCGGACGGGGAAGTGCCCCCGGAAGGCTTCTCCATCGACACCGCTGCCATCTCCACCGCCATCTTCATCACCGCTGCTGCTCCCATGAGGAGGGAGTAGTTCTCCATCGAGGCTCGGGGCTGTACCGGTAGCTATGTGGTTCATCTCTCTCCTATGTGCTTCAATACAATAATCTCATGAGCTGCCTTACATGATTGAGATTCATATGATGATGCTTGTAATCTAGATGTCATTGTGCTAGTCAAGTGAGTTTTACTTATGTGATCTCCGGAGACTCCTTGTCCCACGTGTGTAAAGGTGACAGTGTGTGCACCGTGTGGGTCTCTTAGGCTATATTTCACAGAATACTTATTCACTGTTATGAATGGCATAGTGAAGTGCTTATTTATATCTCTTTATGATTGCAATGTGTTTTGTATCACAATTTATCTATGTGCTACTCTAGCAATGTTATTAAAGTAGTTTTATTCCTCCTACACGGTGTAATGGTGACAGTGTGTGCACTCGTGTTAGTACTTGGTTTATGTGGGGACCCCGGACTAGTTGTCCGAAATACCCTGTTATGTATACAGTTCACGCTCCCATGATCAGTGTGCCGTGAACACATAACCGAATTGATATCAAATTACATCATCCTTTACAAAACGGAATAAGAAAATTACAACAAGGTCACATGACCATCTTTACATAATAGCCTCGAAGGGCCTAATCTAATCATCAGAGTAGCGGAATCACTTCAGCAGCGCAGAGCCCAAGTCATCTGCCTTAACCCTACAGGCAACTGACTGGGAAGACGTTCCTAGCTCGCATAGACGTCGTCAACTCCTTCTTCATCTATCGAAGTCCTCCAAGTCTGGCCAAGTAAATAGCCAGGGACAAAGCCGTGAGTACATTGGAATTGTACTCGCAAACCATCAAGAAGGGTGCTAACAATGCTAACTAAAAGAAACAAGAGAGGAAGAATAGTTTCTCTTGTGGATATAGCATGTGAAAGAGAAATAGTTTCTCTTGGAGATATAGCATGTGAAAGAGAAATAGTTTCTCTTGTGGATATAGCATGTGAAAGAGAAATAGTTTCTCTTGTGGATATAGCATGTGAAAGAGAAATAGTTTCTCTTGGGGATATAGCATGTGAAAGAGAAATAGTTTCTCTTGTGGATATAGCATGTGAAAGAGAAATAGTTTCTCTTGTGGATATAGCATGTGAAAGAGAAATAGTTTCTCTTGTGGATATAGCATCCCACATCGCAGTTGAAGGGGACACTAAGAGGGTTCTATGACATCTCTATATCTTTATTGAAGAAGATACTTCAAAAGATAGACTACGACATCTCTACATCTTTGTTGAAGAAGATACTTCAAAAGAGTTCTTCAACATAAAACACTAGGATGGGAGTAGCCCTTTTTATTTCCTTTCCGACCATCTTCACATGGTCAACCACTTTCCCGTACCCTTCCGGTACTCTGAAAACAACTTTCTCTTTTTCTTTGTAAAGCCTTTCTAAAACAAAACTAGCCCAGGTTAAGGTAGGCCTTTGCAACCCGTCCATGACCGCGGACGCGGCTATTCGAATAGATTTGACTCTGCGAGTTTGCACACTTTCCCCACAACTATCCTGGATACCTATCGTGTGGGCATCATCCCCGCATAACAACGTATGCCACGACGGATACCCGAACATAACCTTTCGCTTATCTCCACTGACATGAGTACTTCCCTGCGGGCTTACCCCTTCCCGGCACCCCGGCAGCATACCTCCTTTTTGAGCGTATCTCCGGCGCCACGACAGAAGACCCTCAGTAATCGTCCGGCTATAGACAACTACAGTGTATTGCCTCCTTCAGAGCGCAACCCGGCGTCAGAGGTCATCGTGACCCTCCTAGAGAGTTGTGAAGATGTCTCATGCCAGCTTCAACAAACTAGGGCTAAGCCCCGTTCCCACGTTGGGGTAGAGTGGTTGCGCAATAAAAGTTGGGCTGGCGTACACTTATACGCAGTGCTCCTTTAAAAACATTTTACCCACAATTCCTTTATTTGCCAACAACCAACCATATTCCTCCGAACAACCTTGTTCAAAACATTTGCTTTTCCACAACATACACTTGGGTAGAGTTAACTTACCCAAGGTATATTCTTCCAACATCCTTGTCCAAAAACTTTTCCTTTCCGAAACATACGCTTGGGTAGAGTTAACTTACCCAAGGTTTTCACAAACGTTTACAACAAGGTAAGCCTTGAGGGGTTCCCAACCTATAGTTTCATGAGTGGAACTACTATTGCACAATGGCCGAGATGAGAGTCATCACGCCATAGATGGTGTAAAAAGGGGGTAATGGAGTGGATCATACTTGCTTAAGGTAAGCATGTATTATGACAACAAAAGGAGGATTATACTTTCAGATTTGTGGTGCTAAATATACAATTTACATAGTGGAGTATCACTATCCAACATACTCTTTGATATGGTACAGAGGCATACCTCTCTCATTTTGAGAATACACCAAGATCATGACATTGATACCTCTAAACTACAAAAGTGGTGGGTGTGGTGTAAGTCATTATCTTGAGATGGAATATGCTCAAGTTGAGCATACAAGATAACCAAGTGGATTAGCACGGCCATGACACCATGCATCCCAAGATCACAAAGACAATAGTGGAGTATCACCACTAGGGAGTACCCCACTTGCAATCACACATAGATGACATAAATAGAGAGAATCACACACATAGAATTAAGGTGCTTTGGACATCAACAAATGACATCCAACTAGACACCAAGTCAGAGATCAAAAGATGGCTTGCCTTGGCTTATTTGTCCCTGTACGTCTTCAACTCCATCAAAATAAGAATTCCAACAGCATATAAAGAATCCTTGTCCAATTCACTTCTTCTTCTTCTCCGGAGTTGTTCGCATCTATCGCCGGCAAATATAAAAGAAACACAATCAATCACATTGCTCCAAACATAATAAGCATGCAACATTCAACAATCAATAGCTAACCACTTTACTAAGGTCTAACATACAAAAGACTTATAGGTACTATAAAGCAACAAAAAGAGAACCCAATCTATTTACCTAGTGAAGGTATGAGAGTGCCATGACTTAGCAATTGCCTCTCTCGGTTATCATCATGGTATAAACCAAACATCCCCTGGTAGATAACATCATAAAGAGGACAAGAGCATTAGTTTGACATCAAATACATTCAGAAAATATTTTCTAACATTTTTATAAAAGTAGAAAACAGTTTTCCTAACTTAGTTTGCTCACATAACACAACATCCTAAATAGGAAGCAAACCATATTCCACATCATTTGAAAACTTAAGAAAAACAAAAGAGCTAATGTTAGGTTGCAGAGGTTTTATTTTGCAAGCATAATACAAGGGTTGTCCATCTCTACTAAAAAGAGTTGGTCAAGGGTTTTAAATAAACCGAAAAGTTTTGCTTCAACAAAGCATGTCACACATAAACATTACTAACAGTAACAAATATGTATGAACAGAGACTAATAATATTTTTCCTATATAGCCAGTACTAATACAAGACCAACCCAATTGGAATCACCCAAAAATATTAAACCTACAATTTTAGGAATTTCTTTGAATCTGACTGTCCAGAAAACAAGATCTGTAAGCCATAAATCGTAGAAAAATCCTAAAAATATGAGGCTTGCTGCATCTGAAAGGTATTGAATAGGTGGTTCTTACCCAGTTGGTTTCATTCAAAAATTCGTCTCCAAGCTCCTGGTTTAATTCGACAAAGTCAGATCTGACCAGATCTTGATCTGTGAACCATTTCAGTTTCATGAGGTCAATCGAAGTGAAACCACCGGCAAAATGAAGGTACTGGAGAGTGCTTTCACCCACAGTTTAGTTTGCTCAAAAAGGTTTTGTAAAACGGGAGAAATCTAACAAACAGTGATTCTGCATGTTTGCAGAACTTTATTTACCATGCAAGATCCGTAACGAATTTGAGGATTAGACCAACGCCAAGTTGTAGATCTTTTCAATATCTACCTGTGGAACTTTGAATCACTCGATTTGGATCTGCACACGAGATTTGGTGGATTTTACAAGTTCGTACCAGAATCTAAAACAGCAAGATACAGAAATTACTGCAAGGTTTTGGACGAACTTGGATCAAGAACTTCAGATCTGAGGATTGCTCAAGCTTCTCCATGCTTAGCTCAACATGCACCTGCGTCAAGATCCAATCTTAGCAAGAGAGGAAGAAGAAGAGGTGGGAAAATCAGCTAGGGTTAGGGGAAAAGAGAGAGAGAGATGCTCTCATGGTGAGGGGAAGCTTGAGGAAGGAGGGGAGCTCCATCTTGGAGGGCCTTCCATGGCCATGGCCGGCCATGGAGCTAAGGAGGAGCAGCATTTCGTGGTGGGGGAGGGAAGGAGAGTGTGAGGGAGTGAAGAGTGAAGAAAATGAGCAAAGGGGGAGGTGGTGGCCGGCCAAGGGGGTATTTATAGAGGGAGTGGGGTGGCTGCCTCCTTTTTCATTGGCCAAGGAAGGTGGCTGCCCATTTATTGATTGGAGTAGTTGGGAGGCAAGACTTGCAAGAGAAGAAAGTGGGAAGCACAATGGCTGGCCGAATTTGTCATGGCCGGCTCCATTCTTGCCAAACTCAAGTGAACAATGTGAGAGATATAGAGATGGAGGAAGATTGTGATGGTAAAATATACCATGTTGGTATTTGTTGCATGATGGCTTTGTGCCAAGAAGATGATGGTGATGGTGATGTACAAGGTTTCATGTGCATGCCATTTGTGAGATAGCCGCCACAAGATTTGAGATTTGAATTAAGCAAAAACAAGATGAGGCACATGACACTCAAGTGCTCATGCAAAGAAAATAGATTCCTCCAAGTAAAGAGCCCAAGGTTTAGAGAGATGTTGAAGGATGTAATCATATACTCACAAGGATGAATATATTGACACAAGTCTTCAATTCATGAGGCCAAGGTGATGATGGAAAATAATATAAATTGCTCTACAAATGAGAGGTCAATTGGGAGTGGTTTAAAAGTATCAAATGATCATCCATGTGATCAAGAATTGGAGGATGAAGGAACATTATGGGGTAGATCAGAGATGTACACAAGATGTGCAAGAGTTGTCATTTGAAATAGAACTTATTGAAAAAGTATTTGAAACACCTCAATTGTCTAGGGACAATTGGGAATGAACTCAAGTGGAATGAAATTTGAAAGTGTTGAGATAAAACTAGTTGGAACATAGGGGTTCAAAATATTCTACTTACTTTCTCTAGTAAAGTAGAGTTTTTCTCAAATGTAAAATAAGCAAGAGGAAAACAAGGAATGGTATTAGTACCATAAACAAGCCTTTTGTTAAAAAGACAACATACTAGAGAGTAATGTTTTAGAAATCAGTACTTGGTAGAAATGGGATGAAAAACAAAACCCATTTCAGTGCTTTGTTTTCTTTGAAGAAGTATCTTGAAAAGATTTAATAAAACTAGAAGTAGTTTTGTGATCCAAAACCAGAGAAGAAAAACAAAGGGGTTTTGAGAAAGGAAACACATCTAGAGAGGAGTGTTCTCAAGGGTAGGTGATTACTACATAATGTGGCCACCAATTCTACTCTTGGTTCTGTGAAGATTTAAACTTGGATTAAAAACAAGAGGTAAAACAGGAGGAATTGATCTAGTGCTTTAAATAGCAGATAGTGTAGAAGATCAAGTTGAATATAGGTGCTGCAAGGATTGACTGAGACATGCAAGACGTGGAGGTTGAAGAGGGTGTTGCATAGATGAGACCCATGCATTGAGGTTACCAAAAACAGTCGTGAGTGCTTAGAGATCAATTGCCAAAGTCTAGACAAGTTAAGCCTGTCAACACAGAGGGTCGACATGGCCTCAAAACCAACAAGGATGAGTGGGTATAAGAGAGGGATGTAGCAAGGGGTAGATGGTACCAAGTTTTGAATTAAGGATGATTGAGCTATCTTGTTCCACAAAGAGAAAAATCAAGATGGCACACTCAGGTGGTCATCAGGAGAGAGGTTTGATGTAGTAAGAAGGAAAATAACATTTCCTAAGTCACACATGTGTTTTATTAGGTGAGTTGTTCATTTTGCCACTAGGAGTGTTGTTCTTTGAGGTAGCTCAAGACAAAACTCAACCAGCAAATCAAGAAAATTCATCTACCAACAGATCAAGGCAATTCATCATATCCAACAGATCAAGGCAATTCATCTTAATTAGTCTAAAGAAAAAGTTTTTGTTCCCCCTAATTTTTGCATTAAGGACAAATAAACAGGGTTGCAAAAGTGGGGCGTTACAGATTCTTCCACCCTTAAAATAATCTCGTCCCGAGATTACTGAGCGTGGAACTAGAGGGGTTGTAATGCTTAACGAAAGTTAGACTCCATCCTCCTGTAGATGCACCATAGTAGAGAAGGTCGTTGCTTCATCTTCTAACAGACATGATGGATTCCTGCCGATGGCGAGCTTCATGAAGAGGTTGACTACTCCCTGCAGATGTTAGACTTGTAGCTTCTTATCAATCCTAGCGGAGTCCATGACTTCGGAAAAGTTAGTGCACTCCAATGGTGCCTTAGCAGGGTTGAAAACTTTTAGAGTTAGCTTAAATTTAGTGGAAGACAAAGTCTTCCACCCTTAAGATTGTTCAGCGGGTTTCCTGAAAAGCTTGAAGCTTCTGCCATGGGTCTTGTTGGGCGCTTTCGAAGAAGTCACCTTTCTCTCGTCTTGAGTTGAAGCATCTTCAGGGAGTGAGGTGCAGTCCACAGCTTCAAGGGGAGTTAGTGCATCACAAGTTTCCAACGGTGTTTTTAGAAAGGTTTAAAATTTTAGGGTCAGCTCCAATTTTTAGTGGAAGACGAAGTCTTCCACCCTTAAGATTTTTCATCGAGGGCTTCAGAAAAACTCTGAACTTCTGCCTTGTGGCTCTGTCTGGGGCTTCTGAAGAAGTCGTCGATCTTCCGAAATCAGTTGAAGGATCTTCATGGGCGATGTGTAGTCCACGACTTCAAGATGCACTCATGGTGTTTACTACCATATAACGCGCGGTAAGTTAGTAAGTCGAGGGAGCTCCTGGGTAGTCTCCATATGAAGTAGCAACAAAGGTCGTCGAAGACAAATCTTCAGCTTGCGAGTCCGTGCTGACTTATACCAGTTAAGTAGTGAGCGGTAAACTACACCTAATCTTGAGTTCTTGAGGTATCTTCAGGAATCTTCACTTGATGAGGAACAGATGAACCATGTGACGTAGCTTGGCTTTGACACTATTGTTCGCTTAGCTTGTTAGATGGTGGGTTAGAGGGTGGTTTCAAGAAGATATCCTCGAGGTAAGCGTGATTATACTCCAAGGTTAGACCAAGGTAGTATGTCTTCTCGCGGAGGTGCAATCACTCTTGAAGGTAGGGGCTTCTGCTTTCTTGATGAAGCGGAGATGCTTCAGTTGATCCTGAAGGTATTGGCTTCTGCTTTGTTGGCGTAGTAAAGATGCTTCGGCTGATCTTCAAAGTAGTGGGCGTAGATAGGGGTCTGAGTTAGTTTTTCTCATGGTTGAAAAATCAACTGCTAACGAGGTTAAAGTTAGAGCCATTCGTTAACTACCCAACTAACTAGCAGTTAGCAATACTTCGGCGAGGCAAACTTTAATCCTATCATTGCATGCGACACCCATACAATCATAACCAGAGGCAAAATACCACTAACAGAGGCTACTGGTATTTTTCCTAGATGCACAGAAACAAAACAAGATCAACACAATTGGAATCATTCAAAAATATTTATTTTTCAATTTTTGAGACTCAAAATACTAACCAGAAACAGTGATCAAGTTTTATTTATCAAAAATCGCACAAAAATCCTAAAAATCCAAGGTCAGCGGCATCTGAAAGTTAATTTCATAATGGTTCTAGTGCAATTGGAATCACATCAATCCGAGCTACCAAACTATTTTTATTAGCAAAACAGTACACTGGCAGATTTCCATCTTTAATTTCTGTTTTACAAATTTTAAACAATTTAAAAGGGCGGAAACGTCTAAACAGCAAGAAATACATGCACACAACAAACAGATGCAAACACTCAAGGCAGCACACTAGGGAACTACAAGCAATCATCAAACCAAACATGGTACACTAAGTACCCAGAAATTCCTAATGCGCGGGGTAGCTCAATCAAAGCGATTGAGTTTGTCCTATCCATCCTATAGGTTTGGGGCTGGTCGCATCTGTTGACGTCTTCATCACATTAGCATCAGCTTCAACTTGGATCCTTGTAGAAGTTGGTGGTGAAGGGGCCGGGGGTTGAGTCGTTGATGTTGAGGCGGAGGAGAAAGCTGCGTAGAACTTCTAGTCTCGACATCCCGGAAACATGAGGTATTCAGAGGGGTAGCTGTTGGGGAACTCCCAAAGTCGACAACTTCTGGTGGCTGGCCTAAAAATTACTAGTCAAGAAACTGAGGACTTGATCCCTGATGACTGCAAAAAGTGCAGCCCATGGAGGAACAAGGTCAGCTCCTCGACATACTTTGGTGACAACCAAAGAAATTTTTCTTTTTATCCCTCCGCATACGGCTATGTCGGCATCCATTCTTCAATAGTTGTCGTTGGAGGTACGTGAGACTTCATAAAAGGTTGATCCATATTCGACTTCGAGTCTCCGGTCTGAGTTGGGGACATCGTCCAACATGTAGGTTTGAAGTGGTTGAGACAGTAGAGCAAGAATTTAAAAACCTTTTTATAAAGCGGAGAGATAAGAATTTAGAAGCTTTGAATAAATAAGAGGGATAGAAGCTATACTTCCGACTAAAGAAAGAATTTGTTTCGTAAATATTTTTTCCAAGTACTTGTTTCCTAACAAACGTCCATGCTAACTAAGGTATCCTACAGTCAGGATAGCTCTGATACCAGCTCTGTGGGGACCCCGGACTAGTTGTCCGAAATACCCTGTTATGTATACAGTTCACGCTCCCATGATCAGTGTGCCGTGAACACATAACCGAACTGATATCAAATTACATCATCCTTTACAAAACGGAATAAGAAAATTACAACAAGGTCACATGACCATCTTTACATAATAGCCTCGAAGGGCCTAATCTAATCATCAGAGTAGCGGAATCACTTCAGCAGCGCAGAGCCCAAGTCATCTGCCTTAACCCTACAGGCAACTGACTGGGAAGACGTTCCTAGCTCGCATAGACGTCGTCAACTCCTTCTTCATCTGTCGAAGTCCTCCAAGTCTGGCCAAGTAAATAGCCAGGGACAAAGCCGTGAGTACATTGGAATTGTACTCGCAAACCATCAAGAAGGGTGCTAACAATGCTAACTAAAAGAAACAAGAGAGGAAGAATAGTTTCTCTTGTGGATATAGCATGTGAAAGAGAAATAGTTTCTCTTGGAGATATAGCATGTGAAAGAGAAATAGTTTCTCTTGTGGATATAGCATGTGAAAGAGAAATAGTTTCTCTTGTGGATATAGCATGTGAAAGAGAAATAGTTTCTCTTGGGGATATAGCATGTGAAAGAGAAATAGTTTCTCTTGTGGATATAGCATGTGAAAGAGAAATAGTTTCTCTTGTGGATATAGCATGTGAAAGAGAAATAGTTTCTCTTGTGGATATAGCATCCCACATCGCAGTTGAAGGGGACACTAAGAGGGTTCTATGACATCTCTATATCTTTATTGAAGAAGATACTTCAAAAGATAGACTACGACATCTCTACATCTTTGTTGAAGAAGATACTTCAAAAGAGTTCTTCAACATAAAACACTAGGATGGGAGTAGCCCTTTTTATTTCCTTTCCGACCATCTTCACATGGTCAACCACTTTCCCGTACCCTTCCGGTACTCTGAAAACAACTTTCTCTTTTTCTTTGTAAAGCCTTTCTAAAACAAAACTAGCCCAGGTTAAGGTAGGCCTTTGCAACCCGTCCATGACCGCGGACGCGGCTATTCGAATAGATTTGACTCTGCAGAGTTTGCACACTTTCCCCACAACTATCCGGATACCTATCGTGTGGGCATCATCCCCGCATAACAACGTATGCCACGACGGATACCCGAACATAACCTTTCGCTTATCTCCACTGACATGAGTACTTCCCTGCGGGCTTACCCCTTCCCGGCACCCCGGCAGCATACCTCCTTTTTGAGCGTATCTCCGGCGCCACGACAGAAGACCCTCAGTAATCGTCCGGCTATAGACAACTACAGTGTATTGCCTCCTTCAGAGCGCAACCCGGCGTCAGAGGTCATCGTGACCCTCCTAGAGAGTTGTGAAGATGTCTCATGCCAGCTTCAACAAACTAGGGCTAAGCCCCGTTCCCACGTTGGGGTAGAGTGGTTGCGCAATAAAAGTTGGGCTGGCGTACACTTATACGCAGTGCTCCTTTAAAAACATTTTACCCACAATTCCTTTATTTGCCAACAACCAACCATATTCCTCCGAACAACCTTGTTCAAAACATTTGCTTTTCCACAACATACACTTGGGTAGAGTTAACTTACCCAAGGTATATTCTTCCAACATCCTTGTCCAAAAACTTTTCCTTTCCGAAACATACGCTTGGGTAGAGTTAACTTACCCAAGGTTTTCACAAACGTTTACAACAAGGTAAGCCTTGAGGGGTTCCCAACCTATAGTTTCATGAGTGGAACTACTATTGCACAATGGCCGAGATGAGAGTCATCACGCCATAGATGGTGTAAAAAGGGGGTAATGGAGTGGATCATACTTGCTTAAGGTAAGCATGTATTATGACAACAAAAGGAGGATTATACTTTCAGATTTGTGGTGCTAAATATACAATTTACATAGTGGAGTATCACTATCCAACATACTCTCCGATATGGTACAGAGGCATACCTCTCTCATTTTGAGAATACACCAAGATCATGACATTGATACCTCTAAACTACAAAAGTGGTGGGTGTGGTGTAAGTCATTATCTTGAGATGGAATATGCTCAAGTTGAGCATACAAGATAACCAAGTGGATTAGCACGGCCATGACACCATGCATCCCAAGATCACAAAGACAATAGTGGAGTATCACCACTAGGGAGTACCCCACTTGCAATCACACATAGATGACATAAATAGAGAGAATCACACACATAGAATTAAGGTGCTTTGGACATCAACAAATGACATCCAACTAGACACCAAGTCAGAGATCAAAAGATGGCTTGCCTTGGCTTATTTGTCCCTGTACGTCTTCAACTCCATCAAAATAAGAATTCCAACAGCATATAAAGAATCCTTGTCCAATTCACTTCTTCTTCTTCTCCGGAGTTGTTCGCATCTATCGCCGGCAAATATAAAAGAAACACAATCAATCACATTGCTCCAAACATAATAAGCATGCAACATTCAACAATCAATAGCTAACCACTTTACTAAGGTCTAACATACAAAAGACTTATAGGTACTATAAAGCAACAAAAAGAGAACCCAATCTATTTACCTAGTGAAGGTATGAGAGTGCCATGACTTAGCAATTGCCTCTCTCGGTTATCATCATGGTATAAACCAAACATCCCCTGGTAGATAACATCATAAAGAGGACAAGAGCATTAGTTTGACATCAAATACATTCAGAAAATATTTTCTAACATTTTTATAAAAGTAGAAAACAGTTTTCCTAACTTAGTTTGCTCACATAACACAACATCCTAAATAGGAAGCAAACCATATTCCACATCATTTGAAAACTTAAGAAAAACAAAAGAGCTAATGTTAGGTTGCAGAGGTTTTATTTTGCAAGCATAATACAAGGGTTGTCCATCTCTACTAAAAAGAGTTGGTCAAGGGTTTTAAATAAACCGAAAAGTTTTGCTTCAACAAAGCATGTCACACATAAACATTACTAACAGTAACAAATATGTATGAACAGAGACTAATAATATTTTTCCTATATAGCCAGTACTAATACAAGACCAACCCAATTGGAATCACCCAAAAATATTAAACCTACAATTTTAGGAATTTCTTTGAATCTGACTGTCCAGAAAACAAGATCTGTAAGCCATAAATCGTAGAAAAATCCTAAAAATATGAGGCTTGCTGCATCTGAAAGGTATTGAATAGGTGGTTCTTACCCAGTTGGTTTCATTCAAAAATTCGTCTCCAAGCTCCTGGTTTAATTCGACAAAGTCAGATCTGACCAGATCTTGATCTGTGAACCATTTCAGTTTCAGGAGGTCAATCGAAGTGAAACCACCGGCAAAATGAAGGTACTGGAGAGTGCTTTCACCCACAGTTTAGTTTGCTCAAAAAGGTTTTGTAAAACGGGAGAAATCTAACAAACAGTGATTCTGCATGTTTGCAGAACTTTATTTACCATGCAAGATCCGTAACGAATTTGAGGATTAGACCAGCGCCAAGTTGTAGATCTTTTCAATATCTACCTGTGGAACTTTGAATCACTCGATTTGGATCTGCACACGAGATTTGGTGGATTTTACAAGTTCGTACCAGAATCTGAAACAGCAAGATACAGAAATTACTGCAAGGTTTTGGACGAACTTGGATCAAGAACTTCAGATCTGAGGATTGCTCAAGCTTCTCCATGCTTAGCTCAACATGCACCTGCGTCAAGATCCAATCTTAGCAAGAGAGGAAGAAGAAGAGGTGGGAAAATCAGCTAGGGTTAGGGGAAAAGAGAGAGAGAGATGCTCTCATGGTGAGGGGAAGCTTGAGGAAGGAGGGGAGCTCCATCTTGGAGGGCCTTCCATGGCCATGGCCGGCCATGGAGCTAAGGAGGAGCAGCATTTCGTGGTGGGGGAGGGAAGGAGAGTGTGAGGGAGTGAAGAGTGAAGAAAATGAGCAAAGGGGGAGGTGGTGGCCGGCCAAGGGGGTATTTATAGAGGGAGTGGGGTGGCTGCCTCCTTTTTCATTGGCCAAGGAAGGTGGCTGCCCATTTATTGATTGGAGTAGTTGGGAGGCAAGACTTGCAAGAGAAGAAAGTGGGAAGCACAATGGCTGGCCGAATTTGTCATGGCCGGCTCCATTCTTGCCAAACTCAAGTGAACAATGTGAGAGATATAGAGATGGAGGAAGATTGTGATGGTAAAATATACCATGTTGGTATTTGTTGCATGATGGCTTTGTGCCAAGAAGATGATGGTGATGGTGATGTACAAGGTTTCATGTGCATGCCATTTGTGAGATAGCCGCCACAAGATTTGAGATTTGAATTAAGCAAAAACAAGATGAGGCACATGACACTCAAGTGCTCATGCAAAGAAAATAGATTCCTCCAAGTAAAGAGTCCAAGGTTTAGAGAGATGTTGAAGGATGTAATCATATACTCACAAGGATGAATATATTGACACAAGTCTTCAATTCATGAGGCCAAGGTGATGATGGAAAATAATATAAATTGCTCTACAAATGAGAGGTCAATTGGGAGTGGTTTGAAAGTATCAAATGATCATCCATGTGATCAAGAATTGGAGGATGAAGGAACATTATGGGGTAGATCAGAGATGTACACAAGATGTGCAAGAGTTGTCATTTGAAATAGAACTTATTGAAAAAGTATTTGAAACACCTCAATTGTCTAGGGACAATTGGGAATGAACTCAAGTGGAATGAAATTTGAAAGTGTTGAGATAAAACTAGTTGGAACATAGGGGTTCAAAATATTCTACTTACTTTCTCTAGTAAAGTAGAGTTTTTCTCAAATGTAAAATAAGCAAGAGGAAAACAAGGAATGGTATTAGTACCATAAACAAGCCTTTTGTTAAAAAGACAACATACTAGAGAGTAATGTTTTAGAAATCAGTACTTGGTAGAAATGGGATGAAAAACAAAACCCATTTCAGTGCTTTGTTTTCTTTGAAGAAGTATCTTGAAAAGATTTAATAAAACTAGAAGTAGTTTTGTGATCCAAAACCAGAGAAGAAAAACAAAGGGGTTTTGAGAAAGGAAACACATCTAGAGAGGAGTGTTCTCAAGGGTAGGTGATTACTACATAATGTGGCCACCAATTCTACTCTTGGTTCTGTGAAGATTTAAACTTGGATTAAAAACAAGAGGTAAAACAGGAGGAATTGATCTAGTGCTTTAAATAGCAGATAGTGTAGAAGATCAAGTTGAATATAGGTGCTGCAAGGATTGACTGAGACATGCAAGACGTGGAGGTTGAAGAGGGTGTTGCATAGATGAGACCCATGCATTGAGGTTACCAAAAACAGTCGTGAGTGCTTAGAGATCAATTGCCAAAGTCTAGACAAGTTAAGCCTGTCAACACAGAGGGTCGACATGGCCTCAAAACCAACAAGGATGAGTGGGTATAAGAGAGGGATGTAGCAAGGGGTAGATGGTACCAAGTTTTGAATTAAGGATGATTGAGCTATCTTGTTCCACAAAGAGAAAAATCAAGATGGCACACTCAGGTGGTCATCAGGAGAGAGGTTTGATGTAGTAAGAAGGAAAATAACATTTCCTAAGTCACACATGTGTTTTATTAGGTGAGTTGTTCATTTTGCCACTAGGAGTGTTGTTCTTTGAGGTAGCTCAAGACAAAACTCAACCAGCAAATCAAGAAAATTCATCTACCAACAGATCAAGGCAATTCATCATATCCAACAGATCAAGGCAATTCATCTTAATTAGTCTAAAGAAAAAGTTTTTGTTCCCCCTAATTTTTGCATTAAGGACAAATAAACAGGGTTGCAAAAGTGGGGCGTTACAGTTTATGCTATGATCATGATCTCTTGTAGATTGCGAAGTTAACTATTGCTATGATAGTATTGATGTGTATTATTCCTCCTACATAAGCATGAAGGTGACAGTGTGCATGCTATGTTAGTACTTGGTTTAGTCGTTTCGATCTTTCATGCACTCTAAGGTTATTTAAATATGAACATTGAATTGTGGAGCTTGTTAACTCCGGCATTGAGGGTTCGTGTAATCCTACGCAATGTGTTCATCATCCAACAAGAGTGTAGAGTATGCATTTATCTATTCTGTTATGTGATCAATGTTGAGAGTGTCCACTAGTGAAAGTCTAATCCCTAGGCCTTGTTCCTAAATACTGCTATCGCTGCTTGTTTACTGTTTTACTGAGTTACTACTGCTGCGTTACTACTGCATGTTTACTTCCCGCAATATTACTACCATCAACTGCACGCCAGCAAGCACTTTTCTGGCGCCGTACTACTGCTCATATTCATTCATACCACTTGTATTTCACTATCTCTTCGCCGAACTAGTGCACCTATTAGGTGTGTTGGGGACACAAGAGACTTCTTGCTTTGTGGTTGCAGGGTTGCATGAGAGGGATATCTTTGACCTCTTCCTCCCTGAGTTCGATAAACCTTGGGTAATCCACTTAAGGGAAACTTGCTGCTGTTCTACAAACCTCTGCTCTTGGAGGCCCAACACTGTCTACAAGAATAGAAGCACCCGTAGACATCACCTAACATGATCAAGATCATCTATTTGTAATGCTACATGTTGTGTTTGGTGGGATCCGATGAATCTAGAATACTATGTCTATGGTTTGGACAAACACACTGTAAGCTATGGGGACTCAGAGTAAACAAAAACTTGACACTAGAAGATAAACTAGACGATGTAGAGACAAAAACCCTAACAATTCTACTAGATGAAAGATAAAGATACGCAAAAACAACTACGAAAAGCAACTAAAACCCGAAATTAGTGCAATCTAAGGCTATGGCAAACCCTAACCCTAACTTTTTATGGCTTTTTCTGTATAGGAAACACTCACAACTCAACTATGGGGTGGATTGTGCATGGCTTACCGAGGAAACGCTAAAGTCTGATACCAAGATGATACGGGGTTGCCCGATCTTCTCAGTAAGCGACGGGTGGTGATGAACACACGGTGTATGCAGCGGAGGGAATCGATGATAGGAGGTAGATAACTTGTATGACGCCGACGAAGTCTCTCGATTGATTCCTGTAGCCAATGCAACAGATCTCAACCCTGCAAGATATTCGCAACTCCACACACTTGCACACGTAGCCGCCGACCACGAAGCGGTAAATTGCAATCTTCTAATCCCCAATGGAACAGCAGATCACTCAAACTTTCAGTAGCACAAACACCAGATCGAAATGAATTGGTGCGGGTAAAACTCCAGATCGATGCGAATTGGAGAATAGTATTCAATAGTTTTGCATAGCAAACAACTAAGAACTAGGGTTTATCTTAAACGTGGTCTAAAGCTACTTTGGGGGCGTCCTGGGCACTTATATAGGGGTTCAGGACGACCTTAGGTCGAAAAAGTACGAAAATAACCGACCCAGAATATATCTGGTCGAGACAGACTCGAACTCGCCGGTCTGGAATCCGGTTGACCGGGCCTGGGACCGGGTGGTCCGGTTTGGACCGGGCCTGGGACCGGGTGGAAACCGGACTAAGCGTCCAAGCTCCCTGGATGGTTGCCCGGTTGGCACAAATGCTGGAGCCGGTTTTGACCGGGGCGATCCGGCGTGGAGGCCGGTCGACCGGGCCTGGGACCGGGTGGCCCGGTGCCACGACCGGTTTGACCGGGCCTGGCGCCGGCCTGAAGAACTCCTCCTCTCGCGCATGCCTCCCGCTCCTCCCTCGCGCGTCCATGGGATGTCTTCACGTCCAGCTCCATGTCCAGCTTCATGTCCAGCTTCTTATCCAGCTGCTCCTCACCTCCTCGTGCGATGCTTGGTTCCTCTTCATACCTGATCATATATAAGTAATACGACTTAGGCAGTATAAAGTTCTCATCGATCAAAGTATCATTTAGGAACAAGTTCACCTGTTGTTTAAGTAGCTTCGCACGAGCTCGTGTCATTGGTCCAATAGTAACTTCATTGGACTTGAGCTTCACAGCTTCATCTTCATCTTGCAATGACGGAGGTAGTAGTGAGTGATACGTCCAATTTGCATCACTATTTTGTATCATAATTTGCTGTTATTCATTGATATATTTAATATTGGGACACAATACTTATGTTATTTCATCTATTTTGCATGTTTCATCATCATTGAAGGATCAAGCACCGGAGCCAGGATTCTGCTGGAAAAAGCACCGTCAGAACGCAATATTTCGGAAGATCAACTGTGGAAGGGAATTTCACGTAAATTCCTATTTTTCCAGATAACGGAGGGAGCCAGAAGGGGAAGAAGAGAGGGGCCACTGTGGGCCCAGACCATAGGGCGGCGCGGCCCATGGCCTGGCCGCGCCACCCTATGCTCTGGGGGGCCCACGACCCTTTTCGCCTCCTTTTCTTTGCGTACTCCTTCGTCCCGAAAACCTAAGCCACAGAGAGGACCTCACGAAGGGTTACAGCCGCCTCTGTGGGGCGGAGAACACCAGAGAGAAAAGAGCTCTCCGGCGGGCAGGAATCCGCCGGGGAAATTCCCTCCCGGAGGGGGAAATCGACGCCATCGCCATCGTCATCGAGCGGGACATCATCTCCATCATCATCATCATCATCTCCACCATCTACACCGCCATCACCACCGTTGCACCTCGCCACCGCTGTAGCAATTCGGGTTAAATCTTGATTGTTTGATAGGGGAAACTCTCCCGGTGTTATTCTATACTTGTTGTAGATGCTATTGAGTGAAACCATTGAACCAAGGTTTATGTTCAGATTGTTATTCATCATCATATCACCTCTGATTGTATTCCATATGATGTCTCGTGAGTAGTTCGTTTAGTTCTTGAGGACATGGGTGAAGTCTAAATGCTAGTAGTGAATTATGGTTGAGTAATATTCAATGTTATGATATTTAAGTTGTGGTGTCATTCTTCTAGTGGTGTCGTGTGAACGTCGACTACACGACACTTCACCATTTATGGGCCTAGGGGAGTGCATCTTGTATTCGGTTGCTAATTGCGGGGTTGCCGGAGTGACAGAAACCTAAGCCCCCGTTAGTATATCGATGCAGGAGGGATCGCAGGATCTCAGAGTTTAAGGCTGTGGTTAGATTTATCTTAATTACTTTCTTGTAGTTGCGGATGCTTGCAAGGGGTATAATCACAAGTATGTATTAGTCCTAGGAAGGGCGGTGCATTAGCATAGGTTCACCCACACAACACTTATCAAAACAATGAAGATTAATCAGCTGTATGTAGCGAAAGCACTAGACTAAAATCCCCGTGTGTCCTCAGGAACGTTTGGTCATTATAAGTAAACAAACCGGCTTGTCCTTTGTGCTAAAAAGGATTGGGCCACTCGCTGCAATTATTTCTCTCGCATTTTATTTACTTGTACTTTATGAAGGATAACGTAGCATAGAAAACAAAAATTTTCCTACGGCGAACACGCAATCCAAGCCAAGATGCAATCTAGAAGACGGTAGCAACGAGGGGATTGTCGAGACTCACCCTTGAAGAGATTCCAAAGCCTACAAGAGGAGGCTCTTGTTGCTGCGGTAGACGTTCACTTGCCGCTTGCAAAAGCGCGTAGAAGATCTTGATCACGATCGGTTCCGGCGCCACGAACGGGCAGCACCTCCGTACTCGGTCACACGTTCGGTTGTTGATGAAGACGACGTCCACCTCCCCGTTCCAGCGGGCAGCGGAAGTAGTAGCTCCTCTTGAATCCGACAGCACGACGGCGTGGTGTCGGTGGCGGTGTAGAAGTCCGGCGGAGCTTCGCTAAGCTATGCGGGCAATATGAAGTGGAGGAGCAAAGCTAGGGTTTGGGAGGGGGTGGCCGGCCACTCTATGGGGGGCGGCCAGCTTGTGGTCTTGGGGTGGCCGGCCCCCTCCCTTGGCCCCTCATTATATAGGTGGATCCCAAGTGTTGGTGTCCAAGTCTTCGAATAAGACCCGAAACCAAAACCTTCCATATGGTGGGAAACTTTCCCTCCCACTAGAGGTGGGAATTCCACCTTCCATAGGGGGGGTGGCCGGCCCCCTAAGGGGGAGTCCACTTGGGACTCCTCCCCCACTAGGGTTGGCCGGCCATGGAGGTGGAGTCCCATGTGGACTCCACCTTCCTTGGTGGTTTCTTCTGGACTTTTCTAGAACCTTCTAGAACCTTCCATAGAACCTTCCGCATCATTTTATTCACATAAAATGACATCCTATATATGAATCTTATTCTCCGGACCATTCCGGAACTCCTCGTGATGTCCGGGATCACATCCGGGACTCCGAACAAATATTCCAACTTCATTCCATATTCAAGTACTACCATTTCAACATCCAACTTTAAGTGTGTCACCCTACGGTTCGCGAACTATGCGGACATGGTTGAGTACTCACTCTGGCCAATAACCAATAGCGGGATCTGGAGATCCATAATGGCTCCCACATATTCAACGATGACTTTAGTGATCGAATGAACCATTCACATACGATACCAATTCCCTTTGTCACGCGATATTTTACTTGTCCGAGGTTTGATCATCGGTATCACACTATACTTTGTTCAACCTCGTCTCCTGACAAGTACTCTTTACTCGTACCGTGGTATGTGGTCTCTTATGAACTTATTCATATGCTTGCAAGACATTAGACGACATTCCACCGAGAGGGCCCAGAGTATATCTATCCGTCATCGGGATGGACAAATCCCACTGTTGATCCATATGCCTCAACTCATACTTTCCGGATACTTAATCCCACCTTTATAGCCACCCATTTACGCAGTGGTGTTTGGTGTAATCAAAGTACCTTTCCGGTATAAGTGATTTACATGATCTCATGGTCATAAGGACTAGGTAACTATGTATCGAAAGCTTATAGCAAATAACTTAATGACGAGATCTTATGCTACGCTTAATTGGGTGTGTCCATTACATCATTCATACAATGACATAACCTTGTTATTAATAACATCCAATGTTCATGATTATGAAACTAATCATCCATTAATCAACAAGCTAGTTTAAGAGGCATACTAGGGACTTCTTGTTTGTCTACATATCACACATGTACCAATGTTTCGGTTAATACAATTATAGCATGGTATGTAAACATTATCATAAACACAAAGATATATAATAACCATTTATTATTGCCTCTTGGGCATATCTCCAACAGTCTCCCACTTGCACTAGAGTCAATAATCTAGTTTACATATGTAAAGATATAACACCTTGGCCTTCTGGTGCTTTATCATGTTTTGCTCACGGGAGAGGTTTTAGTCAATCGGTTACGACATGCTCGTAAACGTATGTATTTTGCAATTCATATGCGTCTCAGCGCATCACTCATTTTCCAAATGAGTCGGCATATATGCTTAGTCCTCTGGTGGAACCTTAATTCCGCGGTCTGAAATATGTCACTAATATTGTCACACACAATATAGCTTCAAAGTTCTGACTTTGTCGGAACTACACCAAGTTCTCAAAGAACCTCCTGACTTAACATCCTTTGTCATTGTCAAAACAATGACATATTCTGCCTTCTTTTGTAGAATCCATCACAATATTTAGAACTCTTCTAAATCTAGCATAGACAACTTCTAGCTCATTGTGCTACCTTTTAAACAACACTTAGTCTAATTTGAGATTTGAAATTATATTTTATATGTGACAAAACCAATATCGGTGTAACACCTTACAGCGATTTGTTTGTCATTTCTTCATACAAAAATATATATATATATCCTTAATTCTTCTAAAGTACTTAAGGATATTCTTACTGTCGTTCAATGATCATCATATGAATCATTCTGGTATATGCTCATAACACTTTATAGCACATGATATCTGATTGTGTACATGTTATTCGTGATCTATAATCACTCATGTGTTTTTACTCATTGAGTGTCAGATACACTCAAGTCTTGTTAAACCTTTACATGACAAGAACATTTTCTTAATATTTCTATATTGAACTACTTCAATATCCATCATATGTACTTTGACTTAAACTTATTTATGTGTTTCAATCTATTTTCATAGATCTTGACACTAAATTTGTTTCAGTCCATATCCTTTCATTGAAGTTAATTCTCAATGAAACCTTTTAATCAAGTATATAATTACATCATTTATAACCAACTATATGTCACCTACATAAAGTATTATAAATGTGTCTTAGCGCTCCCACTTAATTTCTTGCAAATGCAAGCCTCTTCATCGTCTCTGATGAAATCAAAAACTCTTTGACTATTTCATCTGGTGAAGATTCTAACTCCGTGATACTTACTTCATCCAATTGAAGTTCGTATACCTATCTAGTATTCCACGGACCAGCAAAACTCTTGGTTGTATCTTGTATACACCTTTAATACACACTTCTGTTAAGTAGTGTATTTTGCCATCCTACTAGCATATCTCATAAAAGAAATATGTAGTGATTACTAGAATAATCCACATAGACTATAAGCATTGCTACGGAAGATCTAATCTTATCGTAGTCAACTCTTTGAACTTTGTCGTAAACAATTTTTCGACAAGTCGAGCTTCTTTAAGGATATTTCATCCAAGTCTATAGATCCATTTACTTTCAAAAAGTATTCATCTATTATGGATTTCATGGCGCATGGCCATTTTAACGGAGTCAGGGCCCATCATAACTTCTTTGTTTGTAGTTGGTTTATCATTATTCAAAATCAATCCTTTGTTCACAAATCATTTATTTGATCACAAAGTAAACCATACCTACAAGGTTCAATATGTATTTCGATCTCCATGGCTAAAACACTTTGTAGTCATGGGAGCCATGATCGTCGTGGCCGCTTCCGAAACAAATTCCGATGCTGCGCTACTCTGATCATTATGCTCAGGTTCATAAACCTTATCAAATTATATTGTCCTCCCACTCAAATACTTCGCTAGAAAACAATTTCTTGGAAATAAGAAACATTGACAAATACTTTTGTCTTTGTCTCGTGGGAAGAATTCCCAATTAAATCTTTGGGATAACCAACAAAGACATTCATCCGATTTTGGTTGTAAACTCTTAGACCAAAATTTAAAGAAAGACTATTAGGGTTTATACCCATACCATAACTCGTATGGTGTCATTTCAACGGATCATGATGATGCTCTATTCAGTGTAAAAGCGGCAGTCTCTAAAGCATAATCCCCAAAAATATAATGGCATCAATATTTTATCTCATCATTGATCCAACAAGGTTTGGATACATCTCTCGGATACTCCATCATCACTATGATACTCCAAGAAACGTGAGTTGTAGAACAACTTCATAACTCTCTTAGATGTTCGCTAAAACTCGTAATTCAAATATTTCCACTATAATCCAATCATAGATATTTGACTTTTCTATTACGATGATTTCTACCTCATGCTGAAATTTATTTGAATCCATTCAAATGTTTCAAACTTCTTCCTTATCGAATATATCCACATATATATACTCAATTCATTGTTGGAAGTTTTCATGAAGTAGAAGAATCTCCCGCACACAACTATGCCCAGTGAACCATATACATCATCATGTATTTTTCACTAAGTTAGTTGCCCGTTCAACTCTTGGCCTATGAACGGTATTTTAATCATTCTCTTTAGAAAAGATTTGCAAGCGTCAAATGATTCAAAAATCAAGTGACTCCAAAAATCCATTTGCATGGAGTTCCTTCATGCGTTCCTTTCTAACATGACCTAAATGGCGGTTCCACAGATAAGCGGAATTCAAATCATTTGCCTTATGGCATTTTAGCGTCAGTTTTATGTATATGTGTTTCACCATTAAGATTTATAATAACTTATCCATCGTACATGGAGTAATGTCATAATTTGAACAACTCATTGTTTTCATTTGACCAGAGCAAAATAACAATTATTAAGTTCTTTATTATAAATTCTAAGGGCTAGATAGAATGCCAACGACGAACATAATAGCACTTTATTTTGTTCCAGACGTGTATTCCTATCATATTCCTTGTCAGTCACTAAGGCCATTGTATTCTTGTATTGTGTTGTTTTGTATGACACTTCATACCAACCAATATAGTACTAATACCCAAGAATTTCATAGTGTGAGTTAACTAGGAATATAACCATAACATGTATATCATTTATATACACCTGAGCTAGACTTTCTAGTCTTTTCTTTCTTTCTGCCAGAATATCTTTTGCAGTTTCTCTTTTAGCTTTCCTCATTATTCAGAAAAACACTTCAACATCAATAACTTCTAGGTTTGTTGGTCAAATACCAATAACCTTGAGGTTTTTACTTTGAAGTTGATCATCATATGACAAGTGTTCTAGATTTCACTTATTAGTAACTATGATGAACAATTTCACTCATAATTTTATCCATCAATTCATGACAACTTTTTTTTTTTTTGAGACCATGTCTGTACATGCTAGGCTCATAAAGTTTAACCTTAGTATTCGTATGTGCAAATCTGGCTTGCACCCGTTGTAAGCACACGTAGAATCTATAACACCCGATCATCACGTGATGCTTCGAAACGACGAGTCTTAGCAACGGTGCATACTAAGGACAATCACTTCATGGATATGCGAATATTGTTAGTGCCCCAATAGTTGGAGGATTGGGACGTCTTGCGTCTTCAACCTTCGTACATTCCCATAAAACTTATGAGTTTATGTAGTCTCACCAAATTTATATTCTATCATCTTGCAATAAGGTCTTAGATATCACATATATCTCATACCTTGATTATTTCTGAAAACTAAATTTTCAGCTCCTTACTTTTCAAACAGATTGAACTTCAAGTTTCACGGAGACAAGATAACTTTAGGTACTAATTGAAACCATAGCTCTCTGAATCAACAAAGTGAGTTTCACTAAATGTTTGCAATAGGACTTAATCATTTCTTGATTCATTAACAATACGGTACTAATCCGTAAAGTTTCTAGTCAGATTTTAACAGTATTTCTATCTCAATTATAAGACTAGCGCATAGTAGTAAACGGATGCCAATACTACAAAATTAATTCAAAAATACTACTCAGACTATGTTTATGATAATTAGTTCATGTTTTAATCTAATTACTAATGAACTCCCACTTAATACAACATCCCTCATAGTTGTTAAGTGGTACACGATCCAAATCCACTACATCAAAACCGATCATCACGTGAGATGATGTAGCTTCAATGGTGAACATCAACATGTTGATCATATCATCCATATGACTCGTGTTCAACCTTTCGGTTTCCGTTGTCCCGAGGCCATGTCTGTACATGCTAGGCTCGTCAAGCAAACCCAAGTATTCCGCGTGTGCAACATGGCTTACACCCGTTGTATGTCGAGTTTATCACACCCGATCATCACGAGATGCTTCAAAACGTCGAACAATGCAACGGTGCATACGAGGGAAGAACACTTTATTATCTTGATATTAATGTGAGGGATCATCTTATAATGCTACCGTCGCGATCTAAGCAAAATAAGATGCATAAAGGATTAACATCACATGCAATTCATATGTGATATGATATGGCCCTTTTGTCTTTGCGCCTTTGATCTTCATCTCCAAAGCACGGACATGATCTCCATCATCTTCGGGCATGATCTCCATCATCGTCGGCGTAGCGTCAAGGTTCATGGCGCCGTCTTCATGATTGTTCACCTCATGTAGCAACTATTACAACTACTTTGAAATACTACTCAACATGAAATATAAAGACAACCATAAGGCTCCTGCCGGTTGCCACAATACAATAATGATCATCTCATACATATTCATCATCACACCATGGCCATATCACATCACCAAACCCTGCAAAAACAAGTTAGACGTTCTCTAATTTGGTTTGCATATTTTACGTGGTTTAGGGTTTTCGAGTGAGATCTAATCTACCTACGAACATGAACCACAACGGTGATACTAGTGTTGTCAATAGAAGAGTAAATTGAATCTTCACTATAGTAGGAGAGACAGACACCCGCAAAGCCACTTATGCAATACAAGTTGCATGTCAAGCGTGGAGCAAATCTCATGAACGCGGTCATGTAAAGTTAGCCCGAGCCGCTTCATCCCACTATGCCACAAAGATGCAAAGTACTCAAACTAAAGATAACATAAGCATCAACGCCCACAAAACCATTGTGTTCTACTCGTGCAACCATCTATGCATAGACACGGCTCTGATACCACTGAAGGATAACGTAGCATAGAAAACAAAAATTTTCCTACGGCGAACACGCAATCCAAGCCAAGATGCAATCTAGAAGACGGTAGCAACGAGGGGATTGTCGAGACTCACCCTTGAAGAGATTCCAAAGCCTACAAGAGGAGGCTCTTGTTGCTGCGGTAGACGTTCACTTGCCGCTTGCAAAAGCGCGTAGAAGATCTTGATCACGATCGGTTCCGGCGCCACGAACGGGCAGCACCTCCGTACTCGGTCACACGTTCGGTTGTTGATGAAGACGACGTCCACCTCCCCGTTCCAGCGGGCAGCGGAAGTAGTAGCTCCTCTTGAATCCGACAGCACGACGGCGTGGTGTCGGTGGCGGTGTAGAAGTCCGGCGGAGCTTCGCTAAGCTATGCGGGCAATATGAAGTGGAGGAGCAAAGCTAGGGTTTGGGAGGGGGTGGCCGGCCACTCTATGGGGGGCGGCCAGCTTGTGGTCTTGGGGTGGCCGGCCCCCTCCCTTGGCCCCTCATTATATAGGTGGATCCCAAGTGTTGGTGTCCAAGTCTTCGAATAAGACCCGAAACCAAAACCTTCCATATGGTGGGAAACTTTCCCTCCCACTAGAGGTGGGAATTCCACCTTCCATAGGGGGGGTGGCCGGCCCCCTAAGGGGGAGTCCACTTGGGACTCCTCCCCCACTAGGGTTGGCCGGCCATGGAGGTGGAGTCCCATGTGGACTCCACCTTCCTTGGTGGTTTCTTCTGGACTTTTCTAGAACCTTCTAGAACCTTCCATAGAACCTTCCGCATCATTTTATTCACATAAAATGACATCCTATATATGAATCTTATTCTCCGGACCATTCCGGAACTCCTCGTGATGTCCGGGATCACATCCGGGACTCCGAACAAATATTCCAACTTCATTCCATATTCAAGTACTACCATTTCAACATCCAACTTTAAGTGTGTCACCCTACGGTTCGCGAACTATGCGGACATGGTTGAGTACTCACTCCGACCAATAACCAATAGCGGGATCTGGAGATCCATAATGGCTCCCACATATTCAACGATGACTTTAGTGATCGAATGAACCATTCACATACGATACCAATTCCCTTTGTCACGCGATATTTTACTTGTCCGAGGTTTGATCATCGGTATCACACTATACTTTGTTCAACCTCGTCTCCTGACAAGTACTCTTTACTCGTACCGTGGTATGTGGTCTCTTATGAACTTATTCATATGCTTGCAAGACATTAGACGACATTCCACCGAGAGGGCCCAGAGTATATCTATCCGTCATCGGGATGGACAAATCCCACTGTTGATCCATATGCCTCAACTCATACTTTCCGGATACTTAATCCCACCTTTATAGCCACCCATTTACGCAGTGGTGTTTGGTGTAATCAAAGTACCTTTCCGGTATAAGTGATTTACATGATCTCATGGTCATAAGGACTAGGTAACTATGTATCGAAAGCTTATAGCAAATAACTTAATGACGAGATCTTATGCTACGCTTAATTGGGTGTGTCCATTACATCATTCATACAATGACATAACCTTGTTATTAATAACATCCAATGTTCATGATTATGAAACTAATCATCCATTAATCAACAAGCTAGTTTAAGAGGCATACTAGGGACTTCTTGTTTGTCTACATATCACACATGTACCAATGTTTCGGTTAATACAATTATAGCATGGTATGTAAACATTATCATAAACACAAAGATATATAATAACCATTTATTATTGCCTCTTGGGCATATCTCCAACACTTTATTTATCTGCAATATCAAAACCCCCTGAATACTTGTCTGTGAGCATTTACAGTGAATCCTCCATCGAAACTGCTGCCAACACCTTCTGCTCCTCGTTGGGATCGACATTCTTACTTATCGAAGATACTACGATACACCCCCTATACTTGTGGGTCATCAAGATTATTTTCTGGCGCCGTTGCCGGGGAGTGAAGCGCTATTGGTAAGTGGAATTGGTAAGGAAATTTACTGTTTGTGCTGATTTTATTTCTGCCTGCTGCTATAAATCATTATGGAGAGATCTTCTCTTCAATTTCTATTTGGGAAATCTACTACTACTGCAACGGTAGTGGATGAAGCGCCAGGTGAGGAAGTAGTACCATATAAAATACCTATGAAAATTATTGAACGTGTTATGGATAACCGCTATGAAGGGGATGGAACTGTCCATCCTGGTGATCATTTATTGTTTTTGCATGAATTATGCGGGTTATTCAAATGTGCTGGTATTTCTATGAATGAAGTTAGGAAGAAACTATTCACTATATCGCTGTCTGGTAAAGCGGCGCCTTTGGTATAAATTCTTTGAAGAATGGTGATTCTATTGATTGGGAGGACATTGTGCCTTTATTCTATTCCAAATTTTATCCTCCAAGTGAAATTCACAAGGATCGGAACCGCATATATAATTTCTGGCCTCATGATGGAGAGAGTATTGCCCAAGCTTGGGGGAGATTGAAGTCTTTAATGCTCAAATGCCCCATTCATGAGCTTCCTGGTAATGTTATTATTGATAATTTCTATGCAAGACTTTCTTTTCAAGACAAGACCTTGCTGGATACTTCTTGTTCTGGATCATTTACACGCAAGAATGAAGAGTTTAAAAGGGACCTTCTTGATCGGATCCAAGAAAATACTGAAGGATGGGAGAACGACAAAGATAGAGAATCAGGTATAACTTATGATTATAAATGCATTGAAGCTTTTATGGATACTGATAAATTTCGTAATATGAGTGCTACATATGGTCTTGATTCCCAAGTTGTTGCAAATCTTTATAGAGCTTTTGCCTCTCATTATGAACTGCCTAAGAAGAATTTTGATAAGTATCATGAACCGTATAAAGATAAAATTGATTCATCTGTAAACAAATGTGTAGTGGTTGAAACTGTTGATAAAGTTATTCCTGAAGCTTATATCGAAAAAACTCCTTTCCCTGCTAAAATGAAGAAGTACTCTGTCATATCTAGTGCGGTTAATAAAAGTGAAAAGAAACCTAAAGAACCTGAAGAACAAATTAAAATTGAACCTGTTGTTGCTATAGTTAAAGATCTTGTGACTGAAAATGTGGAGGATGGTCATATTATTTTCTGTGAAGATGCTTCTAATATTGTTTCACATCCTAATAAACCCAAACAAGTTAGTGTTCCTATGCTATCTGTTAGAATTGGTGATCATTGCTATTATGGTTTATGTGATATTGGTGCAAGTGTTAGTGCTATTCCTTATGAGCTTTATACGGAGATTATGCACGAAATTGGTTCTTGTGAACTTGAAGATATTGATGTGGTTATTCATTTGGCTAATAGAGAAACTATTTCTCCAATTGGTATTGTTCGAGATGTGGAAGTTCTATGTGGTAAGATTAAATATCCTGCTGACTTTTTGGTACTTGGTTCTGCTGCTAGTGATCATTGTCCTATCATTTTTGGTAGACCTTTTCTAAATACTTGTGGAGCTATTATAGATTGTAAGAAAGAGAAAATTTTGACTAGATTTGCTGGTGAACCTTATGAATTTAACTTTTCTAAATTTACCAAAACTCCTTATAAAACTGACTTGCCTAGTAATGATTTTAAAATGGAGCAGTGTGCATCTATTGTTCTTGTTCCTAATAATCCTTTGCAGCAACATTTGGAGAATAGTGAAAGTGAAGCTTTTAGGAAAGAAAGAGATGAGCTTGAGGAAATTTTTCGTCGCCAACCTATTCTCAAGCATGATTTACCGGTGGAAGATTTGGGTACAACACCGCCACCAAAGGAAGATCCTGTTTTTGATTTAAAGCCTTTACCTGATAATCTTAAATATGCTCATATTGATGATAAGAAAATATATCATGTTATTATTAGTTCTAAGCTTTCAGAGGTCGAGGAAGAAAGGTTATTGGAAATATTGAAGAAACACCGAGGAGCTATTGGCTATACTCTTGATGATTTGAAAGGGATTTCTCCTTCTATTTGCCAACATGCTATTAATATGGAAGATGATGCAAAGCCTGTTGTTGAACATCAACGTCGTCTAATTCCGAAGATGAAGGAAGTGGTAAGGAACGAGGTATTAAAACTCCTTGAAGCTGGTATTATATATCCTACTGCTGATAGTAGATGGGTTAGTCATGTTCATTGCGTTCCTAAGAAAGGAGGAATGACTGTTGTGCCTAATGATAATGATGAGCTTATTCCTCAAAGAATAGTTGTAGGTTATAGAATGTGCATTGATTTTCGAAAAGTTAATAAAGTTACTAAGAAAGATCATTACCCTTTACCCTTTATTGATCAAATGTTAGAGAGGTTGTCTAAAAATACTCATTTTTGCTTTCTTGATGGATATTACGGGTTTTCACAAATTCTTGTTAAAGCTAAAGATCAAGAGAAAACCACTTTTACTTGTCCTTATGGAACTTATGCTTATAGGCGTATGCCTTTTGGTTTATGTAATGCTCCTGCTACTTTTCAAAGATGCATGTCTGCTATTTTTCATGGTTTTTGCGAAAGTATTGTAGAGGTGTTTATGGATGATTTTTCTGTCTATGGGAATTCTTTTGATAATTGCCTGCGAAACCTCGATAAAGTTTTGCAGAGATGTGAAGAAACTAACCTTGTTCTTAATTGGGAGAAATGCCACTTTATGGTTAATGAAGGAATTGTATTGGGACATAAAATTTCTGAGAGAGGTATTGAAGTTGATAGAGCTAAAGTTGAAGCAATTGAGAAGATGCCCTATCCGAGGGATGTTAAAGGTATTCGTAGTGTTCTTGGTCATGCTGGGTTTTATAGGAGATTTATTAAAGATTTCTCTAAAATTTCAAAGCCTCTTACTAATCTTCTTCAAAAAGATGTACCTTTTGTTTTTGATGATGATTGTAAGGAAGCTTTTGAAACTCTAAAGAAAGCCTTAACAACTGCTCCTGTAGTTGAACCTCCTGATTGGAATTTGCCTTTTGAAATTATGTGTGATGCTAGTGATTTTCTTTGTAGGCGCTGTTCTTGGACAGCGGGTAGATAAAAAATTAAATGTTATTCATTATGCTAGTAAGACTCTTGATGCTTTGCTCAAAGAAATTATGCTACAAGCGAAAAGGAATTGTTAGCTGTAGTCTTTGCTTGTGATAAGTTTAGACCCTATATTGTTGATTCGAAAGTTACAATTCATGCGATCATGCTGCAATTAGATACCTTATGACAAAGAAAGATGCTAAGCCAAGGCTTATTAGATGGGTACTTCATTTGCAAGAATTTGATTTACATATTATAGATAGGAAAGGTCTTTGATAATCCTGTTCTTGATAATTTGTCTAGATTGGAAAATATTGCTTATGATCCTGTTCCTGTTAATGATACTTTTCCAAATGAACAATTGGCTGTAATAAAGGTGAGCTCGCGAGAGAGCCCTTGGTATGCAGATTATGCTAATTTTATTGTTTCGAAGTATTTGCCTCCAACCTTTTCAGCTCAGCAAAGGAGGAAATTCTTTTATGACTTGAGGCATTATTTTTGGGATGACCCACACTTATATAAAGAAGGAGTGGATGGTATTATGCGAAGATGTGTTCCTGAATATGAACAACAGGAGATATTGAGTAAATGTCATGGTAGTGTTTATGGAGGACATCACGCTGGAGATAGAACCGCGCAAAAGGTTCTACAATCAGGTTTTTATTGGCCAACACTCTTCAAAGATGCAAGGAAGTTTATCTTATCTTGTGATGAATGTCAAAGAGTTGGTAATATCTCTAGACGCAATGAGATGCCTATGAATTATACTCTTGTTATTGAACCATTCGATTGTTGGGGATTCGACTTCATGGGTCCTTTCCCTTCTTCAGACGGTAACACTCATATACTTGTCATGTTGATTATGTTACTAAATGGGTAGAAGCTATACCTACAAAAAGTCTTGATGGTGAGACCTCTATAAAAATGCTTGTAGATATTATATTTCCTAGATTTGGAGTACCTAGATATATTATGACTGATGGAGGTTCTCATTTCATTCATGGAGGTTTTAGAAAAACTCTTGCTAAGTATGGTATTAATCATAGAATTGCTTCTGCTTATCACCCTCAAACTAGTGGTCAAGTAGAATTATCAAATAGAGAGATTAAAGCTATCTTAGGTAAGACCGTTAATAAATCTAGAAAGAATTGGCCTAGCAAATTGAAAGAAGCACTATGGGCTTATAGAACTGCTTATAAAAATCCTATGGGAATGTCACCTTATAAAATGGTTTATGGAAAAGCTTGTCATTTACCTCTAGAACTAGAGCACAAAGCTTATTGGGCTGTTAGAGAACTAAATAAAGATCCTAAATTAGCCGGTAATAAGAGGTTGTTGCAATTAAGTTCTCTAGATGAATGGAGAAGTGAAGCTTATGAAAATGCTAAACTCTTTAAAGAAAAAGTTAAGAAATGGCATGATAGAAGGATCATCAAAAGAGAATTTAATGTTGGAGATCAAGTTCTATTGTATCGGTCTCGTCTCAGATTCTTTGCAGGGAAATTACTCTCGAAGTGGGAAGGACCATATGTTGTTGAGGAGGTGTATCGTTCAGGAGCAATTAAAATTAGCTCTCTCCAAGGCAATGCCACGCAAGTGGTGAATGGACAAAGACTCAAGCATTATATCTCGGGCGATTCTTATAATGTTGATGTTGATATTATTCAAGTGGAAACACCGGAGGCTTTCATCAAAGGACAAATTGACAGTCCGCCAGAACTGGACTTTGAATAGGTAACAGTATAGGTAATAAAAAGTCCGCGTTTACCTTTCCGAACATTATTTCTGCTGTTTTTAGAAAATATGAAAAATTACGGAATCGAAACGGAGTGGAAAAGACGCACGAGGGCGTGCCATCATAGGCCGGCGCGGGCCCCACCCTGGCCGCGCCGACCTATGGTCTGGCCGCCTCGTTGCCCCTTTCCGACTCTGGTTCGATCTGGAACCTTCCTTTTGTCGTAAAAATATTTGCTATATAATCCCCCGGACCCCTGGAGGTCCGTAATATCGTTTTCTCGTCGTGTTTTGTTTCGAGCTGTTTTCTGCCAGATTTGTTTTGATCTAGAAGCACCATGGTCTCCAACAACAAAGACAAGGGGCCTTGGAGGGAAGAGATAGATGAAAGGATCAATAAGGAGAAGGAGAAGATAGCATCAGCAAAAGGAGAGTGGGAAACTACGAGGAGTAAGCCAATCTTGGTGGGATCGGTTAACACTGGGCGTTCTTTTTCTCATAACTTGCAGGGAGCTCTTCCGCCTGCTCTGGACCTCGACTCTTTCCCTTGTGTGGAGGAAGCAATACGGGTAGCTGATGAGTTTTGTGATCAATATCGTGCTCTAAGGAGGGAAGTGGAGATACTTCAGGAGGAGAACCAGCGACTTCGCAGAATGCTGGAATATTACTCAAATCCCAGCACAAGGCCGTCACTGCCACACTCGGGTAACAATGAGTCTCTTCAGGTTTTGGTGCAGAATTACAAAATTGAGAAGCTGAAGCTGAAGGAGATCCTTATGAAGCGCGAGAGGAATCCATCACCATCATCACCGGAGGAGTAATTCATCATCGGTATTGGCATCCCCTTGGTTTGTTCCAAGCTTGGGGGAGTGCCGCGGTATCACATCACCACCTTTATCTTTTACTATCAAGTAGTGTCATATCATGAATAGGGAAGTTATCATATGAAATAGTATGCAATGTGGAAGTATCTCTCTTAGTTAGTTATCTATGTATCCGTGGTGTGAGTTATCGTTATGGAATATTAATGAGAAGTCTTATCATTTACTTTTTGCACACCTTATTTTAGTTTGCAATCTCCATTATATGATTACTCTTGACATGAGTATTGATATCACTTTGGGAGCATCGAGTAAATCTATTTGGTTTTGGCAAACTTAGCATTGGTCAATAGCAACAACATCTTGATGTTTAATGAAGGAGAGAAATACACTTAGATACATTATTCTATTATCTCTATGCTTAGTATTCTAGAGTTAAAATTGCTTGTGCTTATGAGAAAGATGCATGATTGTTTCTATCATATGTATATCTGTTTGTTTCCCTCAACCTTTATGCTTGCTATCAAACCTTGCTAGCCAAAGACCTGTATCGAGAGGAAATGCTTCTCATACATCCATAACCTTAGACCAAACCTATGCCATTTGTGTCCACCATACCTACCTACTACATGGTATTTTCTGCCATTCCAAGTAAATACTTCATGTGCTACCTTTAAATAATTCAAACTATACTACTCCTTATTTGTGTCAATGTTCTATAGCTCATGAGGAAGTATGTGGTGTTTCATCTTTCAATCTTGTTGGGCGGACTTTCACCAATGGACTAGCGGCACATCCGCTTATCCAATAATTTTGCAATAAGAGCTGGCAATGAGGTTCCCAGCCTCAATTAATAACTTTCATTAATAATTCTCTTCACATGTTTTGCTCTGAGTTATCAGTAAGCAACTTAATTTTGCAATAGACACTCCTCCATGGTATGTGAATGTTGGAAGGCACCCGAGGATTCGGTTAGCCATGGATTGAGAAAGCCAAGGTTGGGGGGAGTGTCACCCATAATAAAACTAAAATACATGTGTAAACAAAAGAGAAGGGGGATGATCTACCTTGCTGGTAGAGATGCCGTCCCTCATGGGAGCCGCTCTTTGAAGGTTCGTTTGGCAAGGGGGTTAGAGTGCCCGCTACCATTCGTTGACAACAACAAACACCGCTCAAAAATCTTACTTTTATGCTCTTTATATGATTTCAAAACTTGAAAAGCTCTAGCACATGACTTAATCCCTGCTTCCCTCTGCGAAGGGCCTGTCTTTTACTTTTATGTTGAGTCAGTAAACCTATTTCCCTCTATCTCAAGCAAGCAATTGAGTTGTTGTGAACCAATCATTTATGCTATGATTCAGTTAATCATGTCTTTTATACTTTCTTGTTTAGTACCAATTTTATTTGAATGAATATGACTTTGAAGTTATCAATGATTATGAGGAGATTGTTATGCTTAAATATGAAAGCTCAGCTATAATATGAAAGCTTTGCTTAGAAGTACAATCCGTTATTAGTTTTCTGACCAAGAACAAAGTTTGCCATCACCAACTATGATTTCTTATGCACCTTTACTTGTGATTTCTCTTTACTTATTTCGAGATGAGTTATATGAGGAAGTTGTTTACTAGAATGTCTTGTGTGAATGAATATGATGCTTCTTGTCCGTATTCTATTTATCGACTCTTCACTCCATAAACATGTGGTCTCGTTTATCGAGCTCAGTTTCGCTTGGGGACAAGCGAGGTCTAAGCTTGGGGGGAGTTGATACGTCCAATTTGCATCACTATTTTGTATCATAATTTGCTGTTATTCATTGATATATTTAATATTGGGACACAATACTTATGTTATTTCATCTATTTTGCATGTTTCATCATCATTGAAGGATCAAGCACCGGAGCCAGGATTCTGCTGGAAAAAGCACCGTCAGAACGCAATATTTCGGAAGATCAACTGTGGAAGGGAATTTCACGTAAATTCCTATTTTTCCAGATAACGGAGGGAGCCAGAAGGGGAAGAAGAGAGGGGCCACTGTGGGCCCAGACCATAGGGCGGCGCGGCCCATGGCCTGGCCGCGCCACCCTATGCTCTGGGGGGCCCACGACCCTTTTCGCCTCCTTTTCTTCGCGTACTCCTTCGTCCCGAAAACCTAAGCCACAAAGAGGACCTCACGAAGGGTTACAGCCGCCTCTGCGGGGCGGAGAACACCAGAGAGAAAAGAGCTCTCCGGCGGGCAGGAATCCGCCGGGGAAATTCCCTCCCGGAGGGGGAAATCGACGCCATCGCCATCGTCATCGAGCGGGACATCATCTCCATCATCATCATCATCATCATCATCTCCACCATCTACACCGCCATCACCACCGCTGCACCTCGCCACCGCTGTAGCAATTCGGGTTAAATCTTGATTGTTTGATAGGGGAAACTCTCCCGGTGTTATTCTATACTTGTTGTAGATGCTATTGAGTGAAACCATTGAACCAAGGTTTATGTTCAGATTGTTATTCATCATCATATCACCTCTGATTGTATTCCATATGATGTCTCGTGAGTAGTTCGTTTAGTTCTTGAGGACATGGGTGAAGTCTAAGAGCATCCCCACTCGTTGGCGCTCCCCACGCCCAAATCCGGCGATATTTTCGTCCGGATTGGAGGAAGATTTGGCGTGGGGAGCGCCGAAGTTCCAGCAGTCCCCCCGGCAGGAAACCCCCAACGTCGACCATTTGACATATTTCAAACGAATTTATTAAATTTAACAAGTTCGGCGACCAACAGTACGAAAATTGCTGAAACAAATTCGGCGAAAATAATTGTACAATGTTTAACAAGTGCTGAAACAAATGAAGCACACAATTTCACAATTTTTCAAACAAATTAGACGTTGGCGTCGGCGTTGGCGTTGGCGTTGCCTCGGAGCCTCCATATGTGCTCCACTAGATCATCTTGCAGCAGCTGATGCATTGTAGAGTCTCGAATCTCCTGACGCATAGCAATGAAGGCGGCCCATGATGGAGGCACCTGGTGATTAGGCTGTGCAAGAGGCCCCTCTCTCTCATATGGTGCTTCTTGCTCAGCCAGAGGAACCGGATGCTTTCGCTCATTTTCAATAATCATATTGTGTAGGCACACACAGCAGTTCATCACCTCCCACATCTGATCTTTGGACCAAGTCAGAGCGGGGAACCGGACGACAGCAAATCTCTGCTGGAGGACACCAAATGCACGCTCGACGTCCTTTCGGCAAGCTTCTTGTCTCTTCACAAACTCGCTGAGTTTGGGGGTGCTAGGATTCGAGATAGTCTTCACAAATGTTGCCCACTTTGGATAGATACCGTCTGCAAGGTAGTATCCTTTGTTGTAGTGCCGACCATTGATCACATAGTCCACCGGGGGAGCATGACCCTCAACAAGCTTGGAAAAGACCGGGGAGCAGTTTAGGACGTTGATGTCATTGTTGGATCCAGGCATACCAAAGAAAGAGTGCCAAATCCAGAGATCATGGGTAGCCACTGCTTCAAGTATCACACGGTGCGGCCTTTTTGTGACCCTTGTACATTCCCCGCCACGCAAACGGACAGTTCTTCCATTGCCAATGCATGCGATCAATGCTTCCAAGCATCCCTGGAAAACCTCTAGCTTCATTTGTTGCAAGGATCCTCTCGGTGTCTTCGACGGTGGGTGATCTCAAGTAATAGTCCCCGAACAACGCTATGACGGCCTGCGAACCGGTAGAAACAATCAAGGGCGGTGGACTCCGCCATCCGAAGATAGTCATCTGCGGTATCAAGGAGCTCCATACGCCAGCATCCTCATTGCCACTGTGCACTTCTGCAGTGACGAAAATCCAACCAAACCAGTGCAATCCGCCTTGCATCTGAAGTACGGATCAAAGTGGCGGATGGCATACACAATTTGCAGAAATAACTTTCTGCTCATCCTGAAACGACGCCGGAAAACACTCTCACCGTGCAACGGATTGTCGGCGAAGTAGTCGGCGTACAACATGCAGTAGCCCTCCATTCGCTGTCTCGGCTTGCACTTCCGGCGACCTGGTGCCGACCCACCACGTCGACCAGTTGCCAGTCCGGCGTACATGCTTGCCAAGCAACCGAGGATCATCATGTGCTCCTCGTCTTGGGCGGCTGCTGCCATCTCTTCTTGCATCAGCTCGACGAACATCTGCTCCTCCTCTTCGTCCGAGTCCATGGCCGGCGAGGCAAATGGACGAACACCTGACGGGCGTGGTCGAGGCAACCCGAGCCGCGAGCGGCGACGAGCAAGCAGGCCGGCGGAAGAGCAAGCAGGCCGGCGGAAGAGCAAGCAGACCGGCGGAATATAGGCAGGTGGGGAAGGAGGGGCGGCGGAATCTAGGCAACAAGCCGGCGGGGTGGTGCCGGCGGCGAGAGAGATACGAGGGGTGGGGGAGATTTTGAGCGACGTGGCGGTGGGGTTCGTGCGTCGAGTCACCGACAGATCGGGCCCTTCCCCGCTTTTCACTCGTCCGGAGTCCCCGAGCGCTCCCCGGGGGGCCGGGGATGGCGTGGGATCGCCGGATGAAATTAGGCCCAAATCCGGACGAAAACGAGGAACCGGGGGCGCGACTGAGCCGATTTACGCCGTCCGGATGTAAAAAACGCTCGCCGGGGGCCTGTTCGGGGGGACGAGTGGAGATGCTCTAAATGCTAGTAGTGAATTATGGTTGAGTAATATTCAATGTTATGATATTTAAGTTGTGGTGTCATTCTTCTAGTGGTGTCGTGTGAACGTCGACTACACGACACTTCACCATTTATGGGCCTAGGGGAGTGCATCTTGTATTCGGTTGCTAATTGCGGGGTTGCCGGAGTGACAGAAACCTAAGCCCCCGTTAGTATATCGATGCAGGAGGGATCGCAGGATCTCAGAATTTAAAGCTGTGGTTAGATTTATCTTAATTACTTTCTTGTAGTTGCGGATGTTTGCAAGGGGTATAATCACAAGTTAGATACAATAAGTATTTCCGTTGCAATCCCTGCCTTCTCAGCGCTTTGACGGTGCGCGCATCGCTGTGTGGAGCCCGCCACCGACCACCCTTTTTTTCCTTTCTGCTTTCCCATCTCATCTCCCCCGATCCCATCCATGCTTCGCCCGAATCGCAATTGAGAGAAGAGAGAGAGAGGGACGGATCCGGAGCATCGCCGTCCACCTCGCCGGAGCCGGCGACGCCGTGGCCCTCCGCGGCAGAGAAAGCGACGACGAACGAGCCACCGGCGAGCAAAATACTTAGGGTGGGGGTGTGGGTTTGTAGCCGCCGGAGTTTTGTAGGTAGGTTTGTTTCCCAAAATATCCTGATTTGTGTTGATGCGTCTCTTCCCCCTCCGTTCTTGTCCATGGAAGCCGAGGTGGAGGCTACGGCAGGAGTGCAGGTCGCCGGATCTTTGGTGTGGTTCCAGGCCCTGTACTTGTGGTGCTTGATCTGGAGTTCTTTCCCCTATCCCTCTTCTTCCTTGCTCCTACGGGGGTGGCCGGAACCATGGGAGTGATTGGCGGGGAGGGCCAAATTGAGGCCATGTCTATCATGTTGGTGCAGCTCGGTGGTTGGGCATGGCCTAAGGTGAGCGCCAACCTTCCCTGCGTCGTGCTATCCCTAGGCGAGTTGGCTGCAGCTGCGAGCGGGGGCGTGCATCCGATTGTTGAGCCGGGCGAGAAGAGCACTGCCAAGCAGAGCAACAGCGCCGACGCCGCCAAGATGCAAGTCGAGGAGTCCGGAGAGACCAACCATCTACCGCAATCGTCTACCACGTGGGTCAGGTAGGTGTTCCAAGCGGCCAAGATGCGCCCCGTCGCTCATCTTCCACTGCTCGGAAATATTAGGATTGGGGGCAGACGAACCTGCTCCTTTCTTCTAGCTGTCTATATTTCATATTTCTGATTCATCAAGAGAACCATCCGCACGAACCGGTTGCTTCTGCAGTTCAGGACCAAATGCCTCGGGTTCCTAGGTCTACATCTCCACAAATAGATTTTCTCAGAGTTTATGACTAGCAATTGCTATTGCCTTAATCCCCCTTCATATTATTTTTACTGCCTTCTATGTAAGGTGTAGGTGTTAGAAAAAAAAATGCTTATTACTTGATTTACATTGGCATTTTTAATAGTAAAGGTACTTTCTGCATGTACCGAGAATGCTTAATTAGTTATCGAGTCGTCGCGAGTGCTTAGTGTTTCCCATAATGGCAACTCTCTTAATGCACTATTCATTAGCTAGCAATGCTCCATCACGTTGTAGATATATATTCAGACCAGTCCACTAGCACAGATGCAGTACCAACGCCACTTGAGCCAAGGAAAAACATGATAAATGTGTCAGGTGGACTAATTGAAGGGTAATGAGCGGTGTTATGAATAAAAATACACTATTTCTATAAGAACTCTTTCCTATGATTGTCAGCTGATTACGGGTTACCTAACTCTGTAACACAATCGGTGCTTCTCTCATTCTTATGTAAATTTGTTTATTTGCATATGGATATTCTGTAGATCTGGTTTTCTGTTCATTATTTTCATATAATTCTTCGACGAGTTTAGAATAACAGCATCATCTTTTTGGAAGCCTAGAGTTACCACAGTTCCCCTTTGGCCTTTGGCTGGTCCTGTCAAATTCACAATTTCAGTACACTTCATAATTGCTAAAAAAAAACACAGTTATAGGCTTATAGCCCCAACTTCATTCGATAATGCATCTAGAGCGTTATCACCTTTTCCTTCTTGCAAACTGTTCTATTAAATTTCTGGTGCAAAGGGGATAAGCTACTTCTAGCTTGCATGTGACAGAACTTTTGATGATGGAATATCTATTCTGGGAAAAGTTTCTCCCAAATTGCTTTACCTTTCTATGAGTCAGTGAGGTGTAGTAATTGTACTTACATTGTGGTATAGCTGTTTAATCGATTGAGCTGGCCAATGAATGAACCTATGGTACAAGGCTAAATTGCTTCTCAGTTAAAAGGGTGACCTCACAGGTATTTGCAGTTTTCCCAATTAATGAACCTATGGTCCTATTTTCCCTAGCAAGAGTAACTAAGAATCCAGTATGATTCTTCTTTGTCTCCGTTGTCAAGTGTACTACATGTTGTAGTTTTGTATTTTCAATTTTAATAATGTATATTTGATATGTGCTTACTTGCAAACTGTGTTGTATATACAAGATGTAAAAACCAGAAACAGTCAAAAACTGTGATACCTTTGATATTGTTCCATTATAAATAAACATGTTTAGAGATTTTTTGTAATGAACATAATTTTTAAAGAAACCATATGAAGGAGCTCGGCTTGGTCAGCTATGTATAATGGGAGTGCATGGATATACATTTGTCCTAAAAGATCATATAAATGGAAACACTCCAATGATTCCAAAGCACTTTGTGCATTTGAAGTATTGAAGCAGTTAGGCCTCAAACTATTTTTATTTTGATAGTGGGCCTCTGTAGAAATTCTTTATCATGACCTGTATTAGTTTATCTTCTTTATAATAGTCAGTACAAATGATGTAGTAGTGTCATACAACCATGGTATGTGCTTATAATTATAATCGGTTTCATGGATACTTTCGTTGGCGAAGTGAACTGATGTGATAATGTGTTTTCTGAACTTTAAGACATAGTACAATCTTCAGTGTCATCCTTAGCAGACCCCTCCAGTTGATACTCCATCTTAGCTGGTATTGAATGTTTGCAAGTGACCGAGAATATAAACACTACTATTCGCATATCAGATGTATGCAATTGCTCTTACTTAAAACCAAAATCATCCGATATGCAACTCATTTTAGTAGATATATTGTTCTCAATTCATGTAATGTTTCTTTTCTTCCTTATTAGGGCACTATCCAGGTGAGAAGTTTTACAGGTTGTGTATCTACATGAAGGAGCAAATACATCTGGTAGAACTTTTCGGTGTGAAGTTACAGAGGTATTCATGTCACTATCTGATCTTATTGCTTCAGTATCAGAAGGAACACATCAATATATATGGTATATGGTTATCACTTTTCATGGAACCATGTTTTTTTTGAATGCGCAAGTAAAAAAGGAATCGTACCTGCATTGGAGAACTGTTAATTGAACACTTCATTCGCAAAATCCTGTAGTATATACTAATGACCAACCTTTTCGTGAGTTTAAGATATGAACATATTCGTAAACCCGTTTCATTTGTACAAACTGGGCCTTGGAGGGCTACTTGCCTACGGGGATATGTTCAGATTGTTACCATATTGTAGGAGAGCACGCATGGACAGGAACCGATACAAACTGGATTGTTTAGTTAAAAGTGGAGGAGATGAGCAGGTGAAGGACCAAAGGTTACATGATATCGGGAAGATTTAAAGTTGTGCTCTTCAACATGAGCATATATAAATATATAACTATATTTTAGTCTGTGAAATCTCCATTCCTAGCTTATTTGACTCTAATTTTGAGTTCTCTTCAAGTGTGGTGTGGTGAAATGAATACATAGGGTAATCCAAAGATAGTGTGAATAGCTATTGAGGTAACATCTAAATTTTCAAGCTTTTGGAAGAGGTATGTACAAAGCACAAGTTTTAGTGCTTGAAACATTATTTGTTTTTATGTTGCAAAAATAATAAATATAGTATACATTTATTGATGTGAATTACGAGCATAAATTGTAAGAATTTCGCTTTTCCTAACATATAGTTTTCTCTTGAGTATATATGTATTAACACCGGTGCGATAAGTTATTTTTTTTTGGCTCAAATTTCTTAACTTGGTTTTCTCTTTGAGGTACTATTTGAGATGTTGCATTATTCTTGGGTGGTTATGATTTGAAATATCTTCTTTTTCTAGCATATGCGTCTTCTGAGTGTTTACACCCGTGATAAATGGGTCGATCATTGTTCTAAAATCTTAGGAAACGTTGCCCATTCACTATATTGTACCACTTGGCATTTTTTGTATAGATTTCAGCTGAGTATGTTGTAACAGGAAAAGATATAACTGAGATATCAGCGCCGCGTGGGGTAGAAAGTCTTTTGTGCCTGCAGTCCTCCCTTGATTTCCTGGCAATAAGCTATAAATCTACTGCAATTGTTTTGTTTTGATCATATGGTAATCTCTTCTGGTCTTTGATTGGCGATGGTACTAAGCTTTATTAATCCTTACGACAACACAGTACTTCACCGAATCACCGGTAATTTTTTAGCTGCACGATTATGGTACGGCCTACACAGTATGCATCTTGCTCACATCACCATTCTCTAAGGATCCATTTCACCTACTCATAAGCAACTACATAACCTGGGATCCACACACACGAACATTTAGCAGAAGCGTATAATGTACCAGCCTTTGACGGAAGCAAAATGTTATAAATACACAAGTGTGAAATGTTTAAAAACATAAACACGTTGGATATGGAAGTTGCTCAGACAAAAAATGCTTGCAATTCTACCCGTTAGCCACACGAAATGTAGGCGGCGCGGCGAAGCGCGCTTTTCATCTAGTATGTATTAGTCCTAGGAAGGGCGGTGCATTAGCATAGGTTCACCCACACAACACTTATCAAAACAATGAAGATTAATCAGCTGTATGTAGCGAAAGCACTAGACTAAAATCCCCGTGTGTCCTCAGGAACGTTTGGTCATTATAAGTAAACAAACCGGCTTGTCCTTTGTGCTAAAAAGGATTGGGCCACTCGCTGCAATTATTTCTCTCGCATTTTATTTACTTGTACTTTATTTATCTGCAATATCAAAACCCCCTGAATACTTGTCTGTGAGCATTTACAGTGAATCCTCCATCGAAACTGCTGCCAACACCTTCTGCTCCTCGTTGGGATCGACATTCTTACTTATCGAAGATACTACGATACACCCCCTATACTTGTGGGTCATCAGTGAGGTAGGGATGTCCTCATCATCATCTAGAGATGACAGTTGAGTCAACGCATTTACGCGTTCATGGATATGCTTGTTTTCCTGGCTGGGTTCAGAGCTATGACTGAGAGGAGTAACGAAGGAAGATGAGAAGGTACCTTTATAGAGGTTAAGGAGCAGGAAGTTAAGGGCACTTACAGTTCAAACTTTTTGTGGCTTTATGCAATTCAGCAAGAGCATAACGTTCTGCGTCGGCCGCCAGCTCGTTCTTCTTCCTGATAATAGCGGCCAAGGCATAAGTACTACGCATATCCTTTTCCATCTGAGCAATTCGATCTTTCAAACGTTGGAGTCCATCATTCTCAGATGAGGCACCCGAAGAATCGTCGGTAAATGAAGGCACAGGGAAAACCTACAAAAGTTATTCAGAAGCATGATGGATTATATGGGTTCAACGTTGGAATTTACTCCCATCGGGAGCGTGCAAATAAAATTATTATCACAGGAGGGTACTGGCAACATTGCCAGTACAAAAGTTGCTACAACCACAAGGTCTTATGACAGGAAATTGTTTTAACTAAGCAAGAATTACAAAATAAAGTCAAGGAGCTTGGGTCTGGTTCGATAAGCTTGGTCCAGTAGATGATTTCTTTGCCAAGACCAATTCAAGAAGCTGGCGAGCACACTTAAGCGCTGGGGTTTTAAAGTCACCCAAGTCGATAAATCGCCCATCTTGGTCCTTCGGCAGATCCTTGGACATTTCTTCGATATCGGCTTTGAAACCATGACCCATCATAAGCTGAAAAGCTAGGAGGGCGCCATAGGTGCGCGAAGTACGTTTGAATACCTTGATAACCTCCTTCGTGTTGACGGCAAAAGCATCGATCAGCTGTCCCAAAGTTTTGTTCTGGTCAACCTTGGGAAAGATCATCGAGTGCATCCTCGCCATGGCTCCTTTACCCTTCTGTAGAAGGGCTTGAACAAGCTTGTGAGACTCAAGGGTAAGCGACAAAGCATTTGCAGGAGAATTATTCGGGAGCTTGTCCAAAGCTTCAGCAGGGATATCGGCAGCTTCTGCAAGGAACGAAAAGGAAGAGTTTGCTAACTATAAATTGAATCAATAAAGGGAAAATCAAAGAGAAAGCCAAATGGGAATTACTGAGCAAGGCCAAAACAGATTGGCGAAGGAGATCATCCTTTTCATTCATTTGAGCTTTTACAACAAGCCTTGATGTCTCTTCGTCCTTCAGCTTCCCCTTTAGCTTCTCGAGCTCATCCTTCAAAGAATCGGCATTCTGGCGAGCCTCGGCAGCAATTTTAATTGCGCCCTCCAGCTTTGAAGAAGAAGACTCGATCTCCTTTTGCAACCGAGATTTATCAGCTTCAAGAGAAGTATATCGGGAGGCAAAGGCCTCCAGAGAAGAGATAACAGCTCGCAAATCCTGGGGAAGTAGGAAAACATGACTAATGTTAAACAAATAATTAATCGTCGGCAAGTTTATAACTTGGTGAAGAACCACTCGGAAGCTACCAGAGATGGGCATATTATTAAAGCATAAGAGGCTTACAGATTTCTCAGAAGTAGAAATTGTAGTTGCGGCAGTCGAAGGAATTTCTTTCCCTTTGGAGAGGGAACAAGCTGTTGAAATTTGAGCCACTGGGGCTGTAGCAGGAGTTGAAGCCTCGGAGGCTGGTGGATCTGGCTTGCTGGTGCTCGTTTTAGCCTTCTTGGAAGGGGGTTCAATGAAACCCTCACTACAAGAGTGAGAAACTGATAAAGTGAAAATTGAGTACATATAATCATCATCGGAATCTAATTTTAGAGAAAGCAGTAAGGACTTACAGATCATAAAGATCATCTTCATCGGCAAAGCCGCCGGATGATCTCTTTGACGGTAGCGCGTCGGCCTTCTCCACAGCTGCATCAACAAAGGCAGCACGATCACCGTCGTCATAATGGATCGACCCCGCTGTATCACTTATATCGTCAGCAAGGGATTAAGGATCGATGAAAGAAGCTTTAGGATTCATTGGATCGTCATGTTCATCTTCTGAGTTTATATTTCCTTAAGTGTGGGATTCTACAGGGACTGAAGAGTCTCTTCTCTCAGAAACATCATTCGACAGGTCTTGCAAACGTTCGGGAGCTGTAGGGATCTGTCGGACTAATCGAGTAAGAATAGTGAAAATTGTGGAGAGTGAAAGAAACAGGTTACTGTGAACATGAAGAAGAAATTTACCTCAGTTGATGGATAATCAGCGTCAAACGGCGGCTGGGGAGATATTAATGGGATTGAGTCTTCTTGGCTAAAGAGAGTAAGGCGCCTAACTTCATCAAGCAGCTCCTTCTCGGATAACTCGGCAAAATTCACTCTGGTCTCATCCTTGGGGCCCGAATACAGCCACATCGGGTGAGCCCTAGACATGATTGGCTGGACTCGACGTTTTAAGAACACAGCGGCTACCTCAGTACCTATCATGGTTTGGCCGTCGGATTCCTTGATCCGAAGGAATCTCCCGAATAATCTACCGACTGCTGCTTTTTCATCGGGTGTAAGGATATTCTTCCAAGACTTCTTATGTTCGGCTTCTAGGACGTCGGAGAATTGGGGAAGCTGGGTATCGATTGCTGATGAGTCTCTGATATAAAACCACTTAGCCTCCATCCTTGAACGGATTCTTTCATTAGGAAGTTGAAGTAGTTAACTTCTTTACGGACAACGAACCCAACTCCACCAATGACGAAGGACCCACCACTGCAGTTGTATCTCTTCACAAAGAAAGTTTTCTTCCACAGACCAAAATGGGGCTCGATACCCAGGAATGCTTCACAGAGGGTGATAAAGATGGCAAGATGAAGGATTGAATTGGGGGTCAACTGCCACAGTTGGATCTCATACACACGGAGGAGGTGATGGAGAAATTTGTGAGCAGGAAGCGAAAGACCTCGATACAAGAAGGATAAGAACATCACAGTAAAACCGGCAGGGGGATTGGGCCGCGAAGTCGCACCTGGGAGGATGACGTTCCCCTCGCCGGTAGAAATTATTCCGAGGCTTCGGGCCCTCTTTTCGTCGCGCTTTGTGGTGGTAGAAGCCGGCCAATCGCCGGGCATAGGCCCAACCATGGAATTTTCCGGCGCGGGCGGCGCCGGAGCTGGAGGAGGAGCGTCTGATGCGCCTCTCCTCGATGAGTTTGGAGGAACCTTGGTGGCGGCGCCGCTGGTCGTGGCGCTGGCGGCGAGAGTAAGATTCTTCTTTTTCACCATCGCAAAATCTGAAGGAGGCTTAGAAAGCGGCGGCGGCGCAGCGGCTGTGAGCAAGGAGGATGAATGAGGAAGAAAGGATGCGAGGAGAAAGCGTGGAAAGAGGAGAATTTACCCTTTGAGATTATAAGGTAAAAGGAAGTTTGAGAATTGAGTGGACACGTGTTGATGCCCTCGATTTAGTAAAGGTCTCTCTCTTCACCATTAGTCGCGGAAATCGAGGAGACACCTCGGTAACTGCACAGAAGTACTGGTAATTTCCAAAACAGAACCGCGCAGAAGTGGGATGGGCCCGTTAGGTCACGTCCCGTCAAATCAAACCGCAGCGGTGGAGAGGTCATCAGTGACGTCATGAGAAGTGTCAAGTCCATATGGAGCATTCAAAAAAATTAAAACCATCGGGTAGATTGACTTGAGTCTACGCACGGTTGCAAGCATCCATACCTAGACTCGGGGGCTACTCCCATCGGGAGCGCTGAACACGCACCCGATATAATCCAACCTCGAAGACTTTCTTGCAAGGAGGAGCATGTCAGGAGTATCTAAAGAAAGATTGAAATATTTAAGCCATCTGGCCTAAGTCTGCACTCGGTTGCAAGCACCCGCGACCAGACTCGAGGGCTACTCCCATCGGGAGTGCTGATTGCACGCCCCCGACGAAACATTTTTGCACTCCAGGATCATGCCCGTGGACTTGATTCTGTGTAGGGTAGCGTTGTTTTGCCATCGGCAGTTAACCGGCAAAGCTGGGCATGTTACTCGATATCCTTTACGTACTGAATCTTGCTTGAAAATTGAAACCCTGATATAAATGTATCGGATGACCTATGAAGACCTGCAGAAAGCTTCGGCAGAAGAAAGCATTCGAGTAGTACAACTTGAGTCTATGCACGGTTGCAAGCATCCGTACTTAGACTCGGGGGCTACTCCCATCGGGAGCGCTGGACGCGCACCCGATAGATGAAGATGATACTATTACAAGGAGAACATGATTTGTCGGATGAGGCAAACATTCGGCAGAGGCATGCTTTAGTCTCTACTCGAAATATTTTCGGCTAGACACTCGGGGGCTACTGACGTGGGCATTACCCTTCGGGTAACTATTATCATGCTACCCCTTGCAGCCCAATCGGAGGCCCATGAAAACACCCGATAGTCAGGTGGGCCACAGCGTCGGTTCGCAAGTTGGATTCTTGTAGAGCAAGGCAAGAAGACGAAGAATAAAAGGAAAGTTTAGAACTAGGACTCTTTGTAACCTAGTAGTACCCGGACAGATCTCTCGAGACCTGGCTCCCAATATAAGGGCCAGGAGAGGGGCTGCCGAGGACACACACAATCTTAGCAACCATAGCCACCATAAGTCTAGAGCTAGGTCCCCGCAGAACTTAGCCTCTCGATGAGATCATAGTCGAAACCTTCGGCACCCTATTGTAACCCGATATTTTCATAATCAAGATTAGACAGGCATGACGTAAGGGTTTTACCTCAACGAGGGCCCCGAACCTGGGTAAATCGCTTTCCCCGCTTGTTTGATAACCGATGTCTCGTGTCAGCCTACAAGATTCCATCAACCCTAAGCCCCATACGGAGGGCATTGCCGAGGAGTACCGTCGACAATTGGCCAATGCAGAACTAAAGAAGCAGAAACATGCAAAGCAGGGTATCAGAGGCCTCATACAATGAGGAAATATGGAGGAGATGTTTGACCAGAACCAATGACATGGTCATGTTAAGTCATGCCATATGTTCTGATCGATCATCTCCTCATACTATGATTTCAGGTTATAATCATTGGCCTAGTTCAATCAAGTAGCAGTTCAAATTAAGTACATTACGAGTGGAACTTAGGGTACATTACAAATTCTACTTAGGCGACATTACAAATTCTCCTACAGTACATTTAGAACACATTCATCACTCGCCACAAGTAGCCCTGATCCTCTTGAGCTTATCCTTGATTGCAAAGTTCACTTGAAGCAGATCGTATATGTCATACTCTAGCTTTCTCTTCTCAGTCTCCAAAGCCTTTTTTTTCTACCTCCCATTCATGTTTCTTAGCCCTCACCACTTGTGCTTGTGTTCTCAGATTCTTGAGCATAGCAACTTCGTTCTTCAAGTCATCCCACTCCTCTTGCGTCTGAACAAACTAGGGCGACTCAGCATAATCTTTCGCACAACAATCACAACATGCTAAACCCGAACACAAAAAAACTCTTCCCCTCTATGCATGCACAGTAAAATCTGGCAGTTTCACTAATCCAAAGCCCGTTCTATGAAGGATCTACCGCAATTGGAGATTAGAGTAACATATCTAAGCAAATTGAGATTGTGAACAACAAGAACTGTACAAGAACATCAAGCAATAGCGAGGAACACGTTGCAAACATCAATCCGAACCATATCTTAATGAAAACCCTAGCAAATCTAATATGCATGTTGTCGCAAATGCCCGAGAATGGCATGTTCTGGCAGAACGAGTACGAAGGTGAGAAGGAGAGGTCGTTACCGCCATTGTTCCGGCCGAGGACGAGCTCGAGGTCGTGGGAGAACTCGAGATGCCGATGAAGACTGCGGAGCAGGTTGGGCCGATGTCGCGGTGTTGCTCGCTGACGTCTCCTCCTCCAGTACCGGTGCTCCTCCATGTGGCGGTCTGGCGGATTGGTCGGCGGGAGGGAACCGCCGGACGATGTGACAGTTTGGGGGAGGTGAGAGTGCGGTCGCGAGTGAGAGGAATGAGAGGGGAGCGGTGAGGTTAATTATGGCGCGTGTTCCCAAAGAGACGCGGCGTTTCTGCCTCCCTTCCCCACGCGTACAGCCTTCTAACCGCAACGGACCTAGCCCCGAAAAAACTGCCATTCCAGACGTTCCCTAGGATCTGTCCCAGGGGTGCTTTGAGATACGGTTAATGCAAAAACGCGATGACCTGCAAGGCATCCAAACGCGCCCCTGCCAGTCCCTCTCGTCCCCTCGCACTCGCAGACGTGACAAAACCTAGCGCTCAAGTCAAAAAAAAAAAAAAAAAAAAACCTAGCGCTCTCCGGTCGGAAGGCTGAGCCACTCTCCTCTCCGCCCCTCTCTTTCTCCTGCCACACGAAACAAAAAAAAAAAAAGCACATCTCCAGGTCCAGCAACGACATCTATCGCCTCATCCCAAGAACGCCCAAGCCGCCGGCCGACCAGGTATCGTTGCGGCGAAGTTTTTCCAATAGCTGCACTTTGTCAATTCGAGTGCAAGGGAAAAAGATTGGGGTTTCTGCTTACGGGTTGGGGTTGAGGGTGAGGAAGAAATCGCTGATTTCGGTTGCTCCCGCCTCTCTGCAGGTGAAGGATGATGTTGAACTTCAGGGACTGGATCTCCTACCGGATCGGCTCGTCCCTGCAGTCGGCGAGGCCCTTCGCAATCTCCGGGGCCGACGACGGCGCCTCCGAGGCCGATGCTCATGGTAGTCTTCTTGCCTGGTTTCCCTTACGAGTATTATATAATCCCGTTTTTTTATTCAGTTTGTCCTCCGGTCCCATCGAATAGTTATTGATTTTAGGATGCATTAGAGGGATTAAACAAATTTGCGGTCACTGCTTAAGCCCAAGTTGTTTCATCTTTGTTACCCCAATTTTCTGCTGTCTTAATATATGGTCCTGACGACAACTTATAGGTTTTGGGGATGTTCACTTGCTGTTGTTACAACTGGTTGCATCCCATGTGTCTGCCTGCCAGACCTTGGTTTCATTTACTTAGCTGAAGGTCATACTGCTAATTGTTTGTTCTCTAGTCCATTACGTAGAGACATTTCTTGCCTTCATTGGATTCGAGAAAGTAACACTGTAATTCTATCCTCCTGCTAAATCTATCGGATTTCCTGTTTCAGGTACAACACAAAATGAGTTTGTAGACACAGTGTCTGCCAACAGATTTCCTTCCAATGATAGCCGTGCATCAGAGGTCACATCCAGCCCACAGGATGCTTCTGGTCATCTTCAGCTAGACCATGATAGCAAGAGCCCAGATCCGCTGAAGCAAGTTGAGGCACTTCAGATTAAGTTTTTGCGCCTGGTACACAGGACTGGAGTGCCTCCCAGTACCAATGTAGTGGCACAGGTACTGTACAGACTGCAGCTTGCCAACCTGATCAAGGCTGGTGAATCAGATGCCAAGAGAACCAACCTCGCTATCAACAAAGCCAGAGTTATAGCGGCAGAACAAGAAGCACCCGGTGGGCCAGATTTGGACCTCCCCTTGCGAATCCTTCTTCTGGGAAAGACTGGTGTAGGGAAGAGTGCCACAATTAACTCCATTTTTGATGAAACAAAGGTTGCGACCAATGCACTTGTTCCTGGTACTAGTAGGATAAAGAGGGTTGATGGAACTATCAAAGGAGTAAGAGTTACAGTTATCGATACACCTGGTCTGATGCCTCATTACCATAGCCAACGGAGGAACAGGAAGATTTTGCATGCCGTCAAGCGTTTCATTAAAAGATCGCCGCCTGATATCATCTTGTACTTTGAGCGACTTGACCATATTAACAGCAAATACAGTGACTACCCTCTGCTGAAGCTTATGACTGATATTTTGGGTTCTTCAATGTGGTTCAACACAGTCCTTGTGATGACTCACTGTTCCTCATCTCCTCCTGAAGGACCAGATGGCTATCCTTTGGAGTATGATGCGTACACCCGTTATTGTAAGAATGTCGTCCAGCGTCATATCCAGGTAGCAGCTTCTAACACACAGCTGGAGAACCCTATTGTTCTGGTTGACAATCATCCAATGTGCAGACGAAACACCAGAGCTGAAAGAGTTCTGCCAAATGGGCAGGTATGGGTATCAGAACTTTTGCTTCTGTGTGGGGCGACCAAGTTGTTGGCAGAAGCAAATTCGTTACTCAAGTTTCAAGATAGTTTTCTACTGTCACAAGCAAATACCAGGCTACCTTCACTGCCTCATCTTCTTTCATCACTCCTTAAACCCTATTCGTCATCGAGTTCTGACGGTGTTGGCAGTGAGATGACTGAACTATCAGATGAGGAGGATGACTATGATCAGCTACCACCATTTCGCCTTCTCAAGAAATCTGAATTCGAAAAATTGACCAAGGAACAGAGAACTGCATATCTTGATGAACTGGACTATCGTGAGACTTCATACCTAAAACAGCAGTGGAAGGAAGGAATCAGAAGGCAAAAGCTTGCTGAAGCTCAAAACAGTGATGTGTCACCTGCGGTTGCTGATGATTATGAAGAGAGCACATCCCCAGAGGTTGTGCACATGTCAGACATGGAAATCCCGTTAAGTTTTGACTCTGATTATCCAGCGTACCGCTACCGACACCTTATAACTAATGATCAGTTGTTTAGACCAGTTTTGGACCCCCAAGGATGGGACCATGATATTGGGTTTGACGGGATCAATTTTGAATCATGTCATGATTATAAAAAGAACATATCCGCATCAATCGCGGGACAGATGAGAAAGGATAAAGAAGACATGTATATCCAATCAGAATGTTCAGTAAGCTATGCTGATCAGAGTGGCTATTCCTTGATGGGGGGCATGGATATGCAAACAGCGAGTAAGGATTTGGTTTGTACTGTTCATGGGGTTGCCAAGTTCCGAAATTTGGCTTGGAACACCACTGGAGGAGGCATTTCTGTTACTAAATTTGGGACGAGGTATTTTTCTGGAGCCAAATTGGAGGACTCGGTCATCATTGGTAAACGAGTTCAGTTGGTAGCCAATGCCGGGAGGATGGTTGGTGGTGGACAAGTGGCAGATGGAGGTGGCCTTGAAGTCACAGTAAGGGGAAAAGACTACCCTGTGAGAGAAGGGAGCACCACCATCGCAGCCACTGTTCTCTCGTTTGAGAAAGAGACTGTACTCAGTGCGAACCTTCAGTCAGTCTTCCGAGTGGGCCGTGGGTCAAAACTATCGGTTGGCGCCAACATAAACAGCAGAAACCTAGGCCAACTCTGCATCAAGACCAGCACTTCAGACCATGCGGAAATAGCTCTGGTTGCGGCCATCTCACTAGTTCAGTTCATGCTAAGGAGAAGATCGCCGCCGACTGACAAAGATGAGCAGCGGTTTGACAGCGATTTAGATGAGTAAGTTGACAGATAGGAGGAAGAGCGGACGGCCTTGCCATGCTGTAAACGGTCAGCAACGTCAGGAATGGCTCCTGCTGGTGAAGCTACGTTGCCTGCCACGAATCTAGGTTTTCCAAATTGTACAGACTTGCTGTATGTATGTCTGATTTACGAAGACATCTCTTCTATTCTGGCAAAGAGTATTTTCTGCCTCTAGGGTTACAAGATCCAGTTTTGACATCACACAAAGTGTAGCTTTTGCCATCTCTGTCACATAAAGATATCTGTTTTCTTTCTAGCAAACAAAAGTTATTCCATTGATCACAGAGTCACAGACTATTATACTGCCTATGACTTGGATATGGAGGAGACAATTTCAAATTTGAACATCTCAAAAAGTACTTGTTTCTGTGCTTGTCTGATGATAATGCCTAGGTCAATATCCTAGGTCCAAAATGTTTTTAGCCATTTTTGCAGCAGCGATGCAATTGTTCCTGTAGTTTATTTGCAGGTATAAACTACGGGCAGCGCTCAATGAATTTATAGACAGCCAGGGTTGGCGGGAAGGCTGCTATGCGGTGGGACACAGTGAAACATCACACATACTTTGGATGAAATAACTGATCTGCTTAGAGAAAATAAACACACAATTTACTGAAGGAAAATGTTTGGGGTTCCAATTTATATTATCAATGACCATCCATTTCATCACTTTGATTGCCTATAACAACCACTACTTTATGGTGCATACAACTTCGAAGATTACTAATGACCATACGAATTAGGTGAATTTGGACGATCAGTGAATCAAAGCCTCTTCTAATAATCCAAAGCATATATATTGAGCATGATCGTAACATGCAATATTGGAGTACACTTACCGAGTACAAATGAATCAAAATAACTCTCCACCCAACCATCAATTGTAGATTTGTAGCTGAGTATCTCAAACTAGAAAGTACATGTTTATAATCCGCAGTAAAGGTGCACCATGATAGTCCTTATGTTGAGGCATACGATGCTTCTTACATTTCTCACACTGGTAAGAGCATATACAATGGTGATTTCTTAGGAGTGCCACGTAGGATAAATACTAAGATGAAGGAGAGACAATATTAAAAAGAAGGGTTTGCCTTTCTTAATTAAGAAGAGGTGACCTCTTAGCATAATCTCTCACCATAAATTTAGGATATCTGATTACTATGGATAAGACTAAAAACTAATCTATTGTACACTATATTTTGTTGTTATATCTAAATTACGTAATGGCGTTAAGATAAGACAGTTTTATCATTGCACATGCCCTAAACGACATATTCAGTGCGGCCAGAAAACATATGATATGGGTATTGAATCGGTGTCGTATTAGTTCAGCGAAATAAAAAGTACAGAAGTCACAAGTGCTAACTGAATGAAATATGTACACATCAAACTTTCACGGCTCGTAAATTTCATCGAGGAACAACTCTAATAGAGACAGGAAGGCTGATCAGTGATGAGCTTGTAGAACTTTCCTGTGTTCGCGTAGGTACACACTGAAACCGTGATAAAGAAAAAGCAAGAAATCCAGGACTCTGACTCTTTTTTGGCGGGGGTCATCAATCTGAAAATAACAGACGAATAAAAAGAGAAAAACGGCAAACCTTTATATGAAAATTTGGATTGTGCACCCAACCATGCACGCAGATGAACTGCCTACAGATTATTGGAGACTCGCACGCCGTAAGCATGCGGCTGCTCCGGCACGATCGGTTGCTAACAGCAAAAACAATCGTCCTAGTTAATTACAACACTACCCGGAAAAAAAATATTAGAACATGAACGTGTTGCCGTCCCACCTTAGCATGGATGGCACAGCAGCACTTTCATTAGTACTAGTTGTTCTCTGCCGCCGAGCGAAATAAAAGGATACGGCATCGTACATGGCTTGTACACGGAACTGTCATAAGCACAGCAGGACTACCTCTGGTCGCTTTTAACTGACGTTGCTCCATGTCTAGCTGCGTGTATGTAGTGGGAGTACTTCCGAAATAAATAAAAACAAGTGATTCGTGTCTTCAGAGACAAAGCTATCTCGGTTCAGAGCATTCTCAGCTGGATCCACGATGAGGCGCGAGAATGGCCTTTGCAGATGTTGAACAGCTAAGGAAGTTCCTCTTATAAACGAACTCTCAAAATCTTGAACCTCCAAGGCTTGCCACATAAGCATGAGCATGTCTTCCTTTGAGTTCCACTTCTATTGCGTTTGACGGACGCATTTTCTATTACGTTTTCGAGTTTGGATGTCTTCACCGTTTCTTGACGGTGGGAGACTCCCTCTCTAAAATCATCTAAAATGTTCTGTAAGGAGTCTCCATATTTCCAGTTTTTGTTGGGTTCTATTCGTCGTTATCTTTCCAACAAAATTGGTTTCATGTCAATCGGGGTCCGGACACAAAAGTTATCACAGTTTTTGTATAACATGTTTTCCTGCTCACCCGGTCAGAGACCCGGTCGGACCTGCCCATGCGCCGGCCGGTTCCGGTCCGCCGTCCGGTCAACCGGTCGCCAACCGGGCGCCAAACGTGCGCCTAACTGATCCGGTCTGCCGCCCGGTCAGCCGGCCTACAGACCGGCGGACCCGGCGTGCTGTCCGGTCGACCGGTCGCCAACCGGGCGCCAACCGGGTGACCTCCTGGACGACACAAAGTGACCCCGGTTGGGGTCCGGCCTGCCGACCGGTTTGGACCGGCTGGTCCGGTCTGTGGCCCGGTCTGACTGGGCCCTGGACCGGACGGCCCGGCCTCAGGCCCGGTTGACCGGCCTCCTCGATGGTTGACTCAGCCCAACTTTCCCCCAACGGTTATATTTTCTCTTGGGCTACAAATAGCCCTTCTTCTACCTTGGGCTGAGTTAGTTCTTCCCATTTCTTCACCTCCATTGTTGCTCTTGGAAAAACTTGCTTCCCCTCTTGATTCCACCCATAATTCTTGCCCATTCTTGAGGATTTGAGAGAGGAGATCTAGATCTACAATCTCCACCAATCAATTTCTCCTCTAAGTGAGGGGAACCCTTTGGATCTAGATCTTGGAGTCTTTTGTTGACTTTCCCCATTGTTCTTCCTCTTCAATCTCATCCTAGCATTTGTTGTTTGGGTGGGATTTGAGAGTGAAGGACTTGAACACCTCTAGTGTTCTAGCTTTGCATCATTGCATAGTGTTGAGTTCTCCACCACGATTAGTTCGAGTGAGAGACCGTGAGCTTGTTACTCTTGGAGGGAGACCTCCTAGTTGGCTTGGCGGTTGGTGCTCCGGTCATCTCTTCAAGAAGATTGTGAAGAGGCCCGGGCTTCTCCTTCGTGGAGCTTGTGAAGTGGTTGTGGAGCTTGCCATCTCCGGAGCGGAGGAAAAGCTAACCATAAGGAAAGGGCAATTATCCTTCGTGGGTGTGGCTTGGAGAATAGGGTGAGCCTTCGTGGCGCGGGGAATCCTTCGTGGACCTCCACTCCTCCAAACGTGACGTACCTTCTTGCAAAGGAAGGGAACACGAGAATACATCCTCGTCTCCGCGTGCCTCGGTTATTTCTATACCCGAGCTCTCTTTCCTTGTGATAGCCATCGTGCTTGAAGTACATATATCTTGCTATCACGTGTGCTACATATATCTTGTGCCTATCTTGCTTAGCTCTAGTTGCTATTGTTACACTTAGTTGAGCTTAGCATATTTAGGGTTTGTGCTTGTAAACTAAACGTTAGTTTAATTCCGCATTGTTACAAGACAAATCCGCAAGAGTTTGTAATTGCCTATTCAACCCCCCCCCCCTCTAGGCGACATCTCGATCTTTCAATTAATTATCGAAAAACATACTTAAGGGCAATATACCTTTACATCTAGCCAGACCATGATGAACTTCGTAATACATGAGTGGGTCCAGAGAGTATCTATCCACCGTCAGAGGAGCAAATCTCAATCTTGAGATAACTAGGACTATGGCGTACTTTTCTTATCTCGAGATAACAAGAACTATGGCGTACTTTCCTAATCTCGAGATAACAAGAACTATGGTGTACTTTCCAGTATACCATATGATCACCTTTATGGCTACCCGGTTATGAGATAACATTTGATGATCCCAAGATATGTTTACGTCACTCTGATAGTCTAAAAAACTAGTAACCGGTAATATGTAACTTGAGAAAATACCTAAAACATATTCATGATGTGTTTCAAAGTATATCGATGGAGCTTATCCAACAACATTTCTTCCCAGTCAATGTTGCTCTCATATATTAGTGGCAACCCCGTAACACTTTACTTATTCCCATAGTAAGGAAAATAAGACTATCAAATAATATATGAATTAGTCTAAGAGATAATATTAGGAAACTCTATTTGTGTTTATTATTCCACACGTGTTATTAGGTTTTCCTCCAAATCACATATTTGGAACCAATACAGTTATAGCATGGAAACATAAACATTAATTATGAAACTATAAATATGAATGATACAACTTTATTATTGTCTCTGTGCATATTTCCATCATGCCTATCAGTTCGGATGATGTTAAGGGTTATTCTAACACCATTACAAGGGAAATAAGGAAATCCTCCGATCATTTTCCGCAGACGGGGATGTGGTGGGGGGTGGGGGGGGGGGGGGGGCAATGGCCCCTCGCTATATTTACCTTGGTTGGAGAGAAACTAAAAGATATCTATTCTTGCGTTGCTACAAAGGGTGAGAGGACTGCACCTGAGATTAGAACACGTTTAGACCTATCCAGACCAAGTTTCCCGAGTATATGGTTGATTAGATAATTCACTGCAGTTCCCTTGTTCATTCCAGTCCGTGCACGGAGCTCTAAACCTACATAATTGAATACAGATATACATAGCGATGAATATAATAAGTCACATTTAGATCAATGGTTAGCTAATTGAATCGTTTACCAATTGAAACAGGGAAGATAAATCTTTGGCAACACGGCGGTTCTTTATTTTGCTGTATTGCACTATTGTTTGTTGAACACACCAATTTATGAAGAACTACGTAAACCTTCCCATATTTAACTTTGTTGGTGGAATTTTGGGTTTCATATTATTACCTGAAATCGGAACCATAAGGCTATTTCTAGCATGCTGTTTGACTAATTTTTCTCACCTGCTGCTGGTTTCAATGATCTCGTCGTCGTTCTCAGCAGTGGAACTCAAAGCTTCAAGACTCTTCTTCCATTCGACCAACTCATTCAAAAACCGCTTCATCTGATTGAGAGCTGAAAACATCAGTGACTGTTTGACTGTATACAATCAACATGACTGCATACATAAGCGTGAGACTTGGTGTATTACCTCAAACGGATTCTTCAGTGAGTACAATGCTTTAGTTTCCCTAGGTTTCTGTGAGATGAGAACTCCGAATCCAAGTTTTTTCTCACGGAGGACCAGGTGATAGCAGCACAATTGTGAAATAATATTTATTAAACCTTTAAGAAATATGATAATTTATTTTCTAAAATGATTTTTTGATAGAACCTCACCTCAAAAGCATCTTCATCCGTAACATCGTCTCCAAAATACATAGGAAGAACTTTAGACCTATCAAGACCAAGTTTCCCAAGTATGTGGTTGATTAGATAGTTCACGGCAGTTCTCTTGTTCAATCCGGTCCGTGCACGGAGCTCTAAGACCTACATAATTGAATACAGATATACATAGCGATGAATATAGTAAGTCACATTTAGATCAATGGTTAGCCAACTGAATCGTTTACCATATGACCGTGGCTTAGTTCGAGCCCCTCGAAAGCATCCTTTGCATCTTCAACAAGTTTCTGAACCAATATCCAGTCCTATAAACAAGAGATGCAAATGTCATACAAAGTTTTCTGGGTTGAGGAAATTTCACATATAGTACCAATAATTTGGTCAGTTAAGATATATCACTCGAAGTGCCAGTTTGCCCAATGTACCACTAAAATTATGCACTGGTCCAAAATATGCCACTATCCTTTGGAGTATGATGCGTACACCCGTTATTGTAAGAATGTCGTCCAGCGTCATATCCAGGTAGCAGCTTCTAACACACAGCTGGAGAACCCTATTGTTCTGGTTGACAATCATCCAATGTGCAGACGAAACACCAGAGCTGAAAGAGTTCTGCCAAATGGGCAGGTATGGGTATCAGAACTTTTGCTTCTGTGTGGGGCGACCAAGTTGTTGGCAGAAGCAAATTCGTTACTCAAGTTTCAAGATAGTTTTCTACTGTCACAAGCAAATACCAGGCTACCTTCACTGCCTCATCTTCTTTCATCACTCCTTAAACCCTATTCGTCATCGAGTTCTGACGGTGTTGGCAGTGAGATGACTGAACTATCAGATGAGGAGGATGACTATGATCAGCTACCACCATTTCGCCTTCTCAAGAAATCTGAATTCGAAAAATTGACCAAGGAACAGAGAACTGCATATCTTGATGAACTGGACTATCGTGAGACTTCATACCTAAAACAGCAGTGGAAGGAAGGAATCAGAAGGCAAAAGCTTGCTGAAGCTCAAAATAGTGATGTGTCACCTGCGGTTGCTGATGATTATGAAGAGAGCACATCCCCAGAGGTTGTGCACATGTCAGACATGGAAATACCGTTAAGTTTTGACTCTGATTATCCAGCGTACCGCTACCGTCACCTTATAACTAATGATCAGTTGTTTAGACCAGTTTTGGACCCCCAAGGATGGGACCATGATATTGGGTTTGACGGGATCAATTTTGAATCATGTCATGATTATAAAAAGAACATATCTGCATCAATCGCGGGACAGATGAGAAAGGATAAAGAAGACATGTATATCCAATCAGAATGTTCAGTAAGCTATGCTGATCAGAGTGGCTACTCCTTGATGGGGGGCATGGATATGCAAACAGCGAGTAAGGATTTGGTTTGTACTGTTCATGGGGATGCCAAGTTCCGAAATTTGGCTTGGAACACCACTGGAGGAGGCATTTCTGTTACTAAATTTGGGATGAGGTATTTTTCTGGAGCCAAATTAGAGGACTCGGTCATCATTGGTAAACGAGTTCAGTTGGTAGCCAATGCCGGGAGGATGGTTGGTGGTGGACAAGTGGCAGATGGAGGTGGCCTGGAAGTCACAGTAAGGGGAAAAGACTACCCTGTGAGAGAAGGGAGCACCACCATCGCAGCCACTGTTCTCTCGTTCGAGAAAGAGACTGTACTCAGTGCGAATCTTCAGTCAGTCTTCCGAGTGGGCCGTGGGTCAAAACTATCGGTTGGCGCCAACATAAACAGCAGAAACCTAGGCCAACTCTGCATCAAGACCAGCACTTCAGACCATGCGGAAGTAGCTCTGGTTGCGGCCATCTCACTGGTTCAGTTCTTGCTAAGGAGAAGATCACCGCCGACTGACAAAGATGAGCAGCGGTTTGACAGCGATTTAGATGAGTAAGTTGACAGATAGGAGGAAGAGCGGATGGCCTTGCCATTCTGTAAACGGTCAGCAACGTCAGGAATGGCTCCTGCTGGTGAAGCTACATTGCCTGCCACGAATCTAGGTTTTCCAAATTGTACAGACTTTCTGTATGTATGTCAGATTTACGAAGACGACATCTCTTCTATTCTGGCAAAGAGTATTTTCTGCCTCTAGGGCTGCTAGCTTGTAAGGATGTTACAAGATCCAGTTTTGACATCACACAAAGTGTAGAGAGGTGTGTGGCGTCAATGAACAGCCACTGCGTAGCTTTTGCCATCTCTGTCGCATAAAGATATCTGTTTTCTTTCTAGCAAACAAAAGTTATTCCATTGATCACAGAGTCACATACTATTATACTGACTATGACTTGGATATGGAGGAGACAATTTCAAATTTGAACATCTCAAAAAGTACTTGTTTCTGTGCTTGTCTGATGATAATGCCTAGGTCAATATCCTAGGTCCAAAATGTTTTCAGCCATTTTTGCAGCAGCGATGCAATTGTTCCTGTAGTTTATTCAGATATTTTTGCAGGTACAAACTACGGGCAGCGCTCAATGAATTTATAGACCGCCAGGGGTGGGGGGAGGCAGGTATGCGGTGGGAAACAGGGAAACATCACACATACTTTGGATGAAATAAATGATCTGCAAATAGAAAATAAACAGAATTTACTGATGGAAAACGTTTGGGCTTCCAATATATATTATCCACTAGTACAAATGCCCGTGCATTGCCATGGGACGCGAATTTTATTTCTAAATGCACAAATATATGGGATACATATTTTCTTACAGAATATACATTTCTATAGCAAAGAACTTCAATGGAATCATCTTTGTCCACACTATGGTTCAAATCTAATCACCGATTGTTTGTAGACACATGTGTTCACAAAAGATGCAAGAAACTAGGCATCCAGCGATAAAGCGAAAATACTGTTATATTTTTCAACTAAGTAGTCACATAAATTTCCTTCCTTGCACAAATCTATCAATTAATTAAAAAGCAACACTAACAACACACGAATCTATTAAACAACTAGACCCTTAATTTAGCCTTCGAGTAAACCGCACTGGCGGTCCTGATTCTTTTTCTGCACCTTCACTTTAGTCCCTATTCTTTGAAATTGAACATACTGTAAGGGTATATTGCCCCTATGTGTGGTTTTGGTAATTAATGACAACCCCTATGGACTAATGTTTTCATTGAGTTTATATGAAGGAATATTCTATAGGTACTACTTGTACTCCATGTGTTGGACTCAAGCATGGATGCCATGAAGATAAAGGTATACCTTGTGTATTGGCATCAAGATCATCGGTATGAAGATATATATATGTGATATGATCAAGAAGAAGAAACGAAGATGGAGTTCTTATGTGGAACTCAATATTAGCCATGCTCTATCTTATGTGAGTATGAGAAGATACAAGGTTGAGTTTGGCAAGTTCAAGGTGAGCATCTTGAGTGGATCACATACTTGAAGCTTGCCGTCCATTTGGCGATAATGGACATATGAAGATGTGCATCAATGGAGCTTTCCCATCATAGTGTATGGGGGAGCATTTGTGAGTATACACGAAGCGACAATGATCGAGTGATGCATTCCGGCTTGAGTGGAGCGTGAAGTGTTATCATCAAGATCAAGCGGGATGCGCAAGGCAAAGGTATGACCTTGATAGGTTTTCCTTTTACCGGTCTCGAGGTGGTTGATGGGAGACCGGATTATAGGATAAATAGCCGCACTATTAAGAGGGGCTTTCGGTTGGTTAACTTGATCACATCGTCTTAGGGAGCTCAATCCTTGCATGCGTTGCATATTCTTATTGCTTCTTGGTATTTCTCGGTGTGAGGTTCTTGAGCTTGTTGTTAGTTTTACAACAAGCCCAAGTTCATCGAAAACGGAGTTCGCATGCATCTTCTATTGCGTTTTCGAGGTTGGGCGATTTTACCGGTTATTCATAATAAAGGTTCTACCTTTTATATTCATGATAAAATCCCCTCCTACAGATTCTTGGGTTTTCACTTTCTATAAGATAGCATTTGTTGTTATCTTCCAAACAAAATTGGTTTCATGCGATTCAGAGTTCGGGAGCAATTGTTATTAGGGAAAAAGAGAAAAGGATAAAAAGAAAAGAAAAGAAGAAAAAAAGAGGCGTGGCAGCCAGCCGGCCGCCCGGCCTGCCGGGCCGCGCGCCGGCCCATCCGGCCACAACCGGCCTGGTGGCTGGTGCCATCCGGAGGCGGGCCGGTGGGCACGGCAGCCTCCCCGGCCCAGAGCCGGTCTCCCACCGGGCCGGCCGGCCACCACCCCGCCCGGCGGGCTTTTGAACCGGACCGGGCGCCGGTCCCCTTATCCGCCGCCCGCGTGCGCTGCGCGCCTCGCCCGGCTGCTGGGCCGGTCCGGCCGGATGGGCCACCGGCCGCCTCAGCGCAGAATCCGGCCGGCCGGCCTGGCAGCCGGCTGGGCCACTTTTTAGAGCCGTTTTCTGCCCGTTTTTCTTGTCTTTTTTCCCCCAACAGTTTTATTTGCTCCCATGCTATAAATAGCTCTTCTTCCACCTTGAGCAACTAGTTCTTCCTATTCTCTCACCTCCATTGTTGCTATTTGAAGAACTTGCTCTCCCCCTTGATTCCTCCAACCATTCTTGCTCATATTTGAGGATTTGAGAGAGGAGATCTAGATCTACTCTTCCACCAAACCGTTTCTTCTCTAAGTGAAGGAATCTCTTGGGATCTAGATCTTGGAGTCTTTGGTTGACTTTCCCCCTTGTTCTTCCTCTCCAATCTCATCCTAGCATTCGTTGCTTTGGTGGGATTTGAGTGTGAAGGACTTGAACACCTCCGGTGTTCTTGCTTTGCATCATTGCATAGTGTTGAGCTCTCCACCACGATTTGTTCGAGTGAGAGACCGTGAGCTTGTTACTCTTGGAGGGTGACCTCCTAGTTGGCTTGGTTGGTGTCCCGGTGATCTCTTCGTGAAGATTGTGAAGGGGCCCGGGCTTCTCCTTCGTGGAGCTTGTGAAGTGGTTGTGGAGCTTGCCATCTCCGGAGCGGAAGAAAAGCTAACCATAAGGAAAGGGCCATTTTCCTTCGTGGGTGTGGTTCGGAGAATAGGGTGAGCCTTCGTGGCGCGGGGAATCCTTCGTGGGACCTCCACTCCTCCAAACGTGACGTACCTTGTTGCAAAGCAAGGGAACACGGGAATACATCCTCGTCTCCGCGTGCCTCGGTTATTTCTATACCCGAGCTCTCTTTCCTTGTGATAGCCATCGTGCTTGAAGTATATATATATCTTGCTATCACTTGTGCTACATATATCTTGTGCCTATCTTGCTTAGCTCTAGTTGTTATTGTTATACCTAGTTGAGCTTAGCATATCTAGGGTTTGTGCTTGTAAACTAAACGATAGTTTAATTCTGCATTCTTACAAGACAAATCTGAAAGAGTTTGTAATTGCCTATTCACCCCCCCCCCTCTAGGCGACATCTCGATCTTTCAATTGGTATCAGAGCAAGGTCTCTCCTTGTTTAAGGCTTCACCGCCTTGAGAGTAAAGATGTCGGCTAGTAATTTAGTGCACAATGACACAATTATCTTTGTTGGCACAAATTATCTTTTGTGGCGAAATTGCTTGCTTTGCAAACTTCGGACCTTGTGTCCAAACATTGAGCAATTTCTAGATGTAGGTTTTTCTCCTCCGATGGACCCTCAAAATCTATCTTTAGAGGATGAGAAAAACTTACATCTTGAAGCTCTAGTATCTAATGAGCTTGTATTCTCTTTGAGACCAGATTTTCATAGGTTCTTGATATATATAAAGCGAAAATCGTCTCATGAGATGTGGATCAAGCTTAAGGAAATGTTTGGTGGATTCACTTCTCATTTGGTTGGTGGTGACTCCGAGGAGCTCTCTTCCCCTTCACATCATGAAGAGCTCCAAGTTGCTTCCACCTCCGGCCGTGATGAGTTCTCATCTTCTTCCACTTCACCAACGTGTAGCAAGACACGAGGTAATGATATGGTGAGTGGTGAGAAAAATTGCAATGTTGATATTGTGCTCAATAGTGATGATTCTTCATCTCTATCCCATTGCAATGCTTCCTCTTTAGACTTAGACACATCTAGCATTGAAAATAATCTACATGCTTGTGTTGATAGTCCTCGCATATCATGTGTAAATTGCTCACATAAATCCCATGATGATATGCTTGCCTTGTCTTGCTCCCATAATCAAAATGCTTCTATCTCCTCTAGTTGTTTGACTAACAATGTAGAGGAAACCGAACACTCTATGGATCAAGACATGTTTTCAAATAAGGATTCAAGAATTTCTTCATCTTCATCCTCCGGTATGCACATGTGCCTTATGGCAAATGGATCAAAGGTATCTCCTACTTTGACTCCTAACACTTCCTCTAATGATGAGAGTGATGATGATAATGATGAAGAATATAATATATTGGTGCATAATATGGCAATGGTATATGCTTCTCTTCATGGTAATAAAGAAGCTCGTGCTAATCTCGAACACTCTATGGATACCTTGAGTAAATATAGGGAAACCATAGTGGAGTTGGAGTCCCATGTTGAAAATGGGGAAATGAGATTCACTCTCCTCAAGCATGAGCTAAAAGATGAGAAGCATACTAATTTTATGCTCACACAAAAATTTGAATCCTATAAGCATGAAAATGAGAAAACTATTGTTGATGCTTGTGCTACTAACTCTACTTCTTGTGAAGCATCTATCTTAAAGGAGAATGTTGAGTTAAGGGCTCAACTTGAGTTGCTAACTAGCAATTATAGGGAATTGGAAGAAAGTCATAAAAAGCTCTCGGGCTCTCATGATGACCTTCTAATTTCCTATGATGGGCTAAAGTTAGCTCATGAGGCTAGTATCACTAAGGTAACATCTTGTGAGCCTCATGTGGACATTAGCACAATCTCTACTACAAATGCTAAATTGCCATGTGCTAGTCCTTGTAATCCATCTAGTCAAACTAGTGATACACCTTGTGTTGGATTACTTTCCTTGCCTTGTTGCTCTAACAATGAAACTTATACTTCCTCTAGTACTTGTATTTCTACTAACCATGTAGAGGAAATAAAAGAGCTCGAGGCCCAAGTCCTTTCTTTAAAGAAAGACTTGGAAAAGCGTCATGAAGGGAAATCCGCACTTGACAAGATGTTGAGTATGCAACAATCCCCCAATGACAAGAATGGACTTGGATTCAATTCCGATAACAAGAACAAGTCCAAGAGCAAGAGCAACAAAAAGAAGGGCCAAGACAAAGTCAAGGATCCGGCCAAGTTGGTTTGTTTCAAGTGCAAGGTTGAAGGGCATCATGTTAGATCATGCCCATTGAAGAAGAATAAGCACTTGAGTGAGAAACAACAAGGGAAACGGCCACAAGGTCAAGGTCAAGCTCATGCTCGACCTCAAGTTGAAGATAGGCCACTTCCCAAGAAGAATCAAGATATTGTTCCCCAAGAGAAGAAATCAATAAAGAAGAGAAAGGGGAACACTTGCTACTTATGCCGTGTGAAGGGGCACTTTGCTTCTTCATGTTTAGGTGGTACCTTATCTAACCCTATAATTGTTGATGATGATTATTCTCTAGGGAAGGATAAGGATCGCAATGTGTTTGCCAAGTTTGTTGGAACTCAAAGTGGTCTCAAGAAAAGGACCATTTGGGTTGCCAAGCCTATTGTGACTAACCTCTTAGGACCCAACTTGGTTGGGGACCAACAAGCTCAAACGTGATCAATAGGTACATATGGAGGTCATTGGAGACTTGGCTAATTCATGAAGAATTAAGGGATCTTCATATATTATTTTGACCAAGCCAAGTCGTATGGATCATTATCTATATCTTATATCCAATGTTCCTCCTTGCGGTAACTTATGCTTCAACTCTTCATATTCATTGTAAGTTACTTGCCCCTTTGCATGTTTGGTTTTGTATCAAATATGTGTTTGTATGTGTTGAGTCTTACTTGCCTATCTTGTGTATTCAAGTATGATTGTTTGACTCACCATATACTAGTGTATTGTTTTGAGCCTAATGCATCTTGATAATATCTTATTTGGCTCTCTTTGAGTGATTAATGGAACATCCCATTTTGGGGGAGTGATATGCATTGTGCATCTCTCTTTCTTTAAAATGTGTGTACATGGGTACCACCACTTAGTATTGATATTGCAAGATTATCTAGTCACTATGTGGTGTGTCATACTCATGAGAAATTCAAATTCTAAATGTCCATTAATCATCTCTAGTCGAATTTTAGTTGCCTCTTGTTTAGAAGAAATGTTTTATCACATTATGGGGGAGTAATATGTTTTGTACATATCACAAACCTAAGAAAATGTGACCATATGAGGTTATGCCACTTGGAGTTGATACACGTAATTATCTTGTTCCTAGGTGGCATGTTTGCTCAAACAAGCTCCACTTCTATTAAAAAGCTCTTATTGGCTCATCCTATGGATTCTTGTTTGATTAAGAAATTCTTGGTACGGTTTTCCTCAAATACATATCTCTATATCTTATTTGGGACACCGTTTGCTTCAAGTTATTCTAATCATTGTCGTGCGTGATTGTTTGACTAATTGAAGCTATCAAGAATCTTCATCCGTGCATAGTGCTTAATTCTATATACATATCCTATGCCTTTTATTGTGAAATTGATCCTTGTTGTAAATTCACCACCGGAAATTATTTCCAATATACTCATTGTCTTTGACAATTGATAACCTTGTATGTGGTTGAATTCATGGATCATCTTCACCTTGGATTGCTTCTTATTTACTTATTTTATTTCCAAGAAATCTTTGTTGCTCCCACGTGTCTTCCTTGTCCCTTTGAAAAATCTTTTGATAAATTCTCTTGATTCATATCAAGTGTTTGTTTTGGAAGACAAACCTTTTCCTTACGGTACATTGTGCCATTGTGAAAAGTGTAGAGGGTTTGGTTTATTTGTTCGAACCTTGCTCTTTTTGGGAGTTTTGCTATCTCATTCCTTCTTCTATGCTTTATTTGTTGAATGAGATAAATCTTTGAGCATGTTTGCTTTATTTCATCCTTTATGCTCAATGGTTTCTTCTTAGTTCATTTGTTGAACTTTGTTGAACAAATCTTTTGTGATTTGCGTCTTTGATATAATTTGGACAACAAATTTGTTTGGTCACACCTTTTATGCCTTATTCAATTCATTTGGTGTTTTGTCCAAAGTATATCTCTCTTGGATCTTTAAAAGTCTTTGTGCGTGCTTATATGTAATTTATTTATATTTATAGCATGCTTTCTTTCTTCGATCCATTATATAGGGTATACTCCATCAAATCCTAAACGGCTAAGATGTGCATGAAATTCAAATTTCATCTAAATATGCACATATTGATATGGAGTGTATCCTATGTATTGTGGTTAGTCTAACCATTTTGGACCCAATAAGTTTGGGGACCAAGATGTACTTGAATGTTGTTTTAGGTACATTGGAGATGCAATGGAGGCTTGTCTCATTTATAAGGAAGGTGTTGTCACCATATGATAATTGGAGTCAAGCTAGGATGTTCGATGAACTCGTATCTACTACATCATGCCATTGCTATCTCGGTAACAAGTATCTTATTCATGCATACTCATATAGCATCCAACCACTTGTAGGTTGCATCTTGGCATGAAATTCTTTATTTCGAAAATATTGCGATTCTTGAAAAATACTTTTAAAAGAAAAACTTCCTATTGTACATTTGAGTAATTTGAGAAGATGCATATGATAGGTTATATATATATATATATATATATATATATATATATATATATATCATATTTATGATTCACCTATCACAAATATGCCCTCTAGCAATTTATTGCATATCAATTCCTCAAAGAGCTCTTGTGTACAATATTGATGAAATCGTGAAATAAATCCATATTTGTGATACTTGTTGCCTCTCTCAAAACATTCCAACTAGCTTTACTTCCCTTATTGTTAGTTGTGATGTTTTTGAGATTTTCTTGGTTGAAGCTCATTCATATACCACAAGTGTGTAAATTGGAGCCATAGGCTATATATGCTTTTTAAGCAAACATCCTTGGTATATTTTATGACTTCATCTTGGATATCATGTCTTATTTATTTTGTTAACCTCTTGTGTGTGCATGTTTCTTTATGGATCACTATGTCCACTTTAGAAACTTATATACATGAGAGCGTTAATCCATCAACTTGATATCCTTGTTCCTTGCCAACCATCTTTTACCCTTTTGCTTTTAGTGGTGTTGGTAAAGAAGATTTACGAGTGCTTGGTTTACTTGTTTTTCTTCATGCACTCATATCTCGTAATTGTTGGACTCAAGTTATTCTTGATAAGCATATTATTTTTATCTTGGGTGTGTTCTAAATGATATAGAGGGAGTGAGGATTCCATGTTTGTGCATATTGTATTCAAATGCAAACATTATAAATTGTGCACGAACCTTGGGGAGCTTTCTTATTTTATTTAGAGCACTATATCTCTCTTATCATGGTATATTTGTTTGTCCAATTGGATCGTTGATTGCTTGCTTTATTTGTTGAAGCTCACTTCACCATGTTATCTTTATGCAATCTTTGATCCTCAATATAGTTTGACTTCCTTCAAGTATTCATCATTGGATATGTGCACTTGATTCCACTCAAATTATGAGAAGTGCACACTTTGGGGAGGAACTCACATTATATTGGCCTTCTAAATATTTCACCCATTTTGACAATCGATGCCAATGGGGGAGAAGTTTAGAGGGTTTAAGGGAATGGTTTTATACTTAAGTTTGGTTTGTGCTTAAGTGTTTTGTCCTCTCATGCATTCCATATTTATATGTATTGCATGGTTGTATATATATATATATAGTGGAAACTATCCCAAAGGTTAATCTTGACAATATATGCAATGAATTCATATTCATCACACGTCCATACATTGTGGGGGAGTTTTCTCTATATATATTGGTTCCACTCACATCTCTCGTATTTGTTGTAGTTGTGTGAGTAGAGCCGGTTTTGATATGGGCTAGTAGCTTTGTGTTACTTGACCATATCAAATACAACCTCTTGTATACAACTTATTCTCGGATAAGTTGAGTACTTGTTTCTAATATTCATTATATAAACCCTCTTATTGTGGTTGTCATCAATTACCAAAATGGGGGAGATTGTAAGGGTATATTGCCCCTATGTGTGGTTTTGGTAATTAATGACAACCCCTATGGACTAATGTTTTCATTGAGTTTATATGAAGGAATATTCTATAGGTACTACTTGTACTCCATGTGTTGGATTCAAGCATGGATGCCATGAAGATAAAGGTATACCTTGTGTATTGGCATCAAGATCATCGGTATGAAGATATATATATGTGATATGATCAAGAAGAAGAAACGAAGATGGAGTTCTTATGTGGAACTCAATATTAGCCATGCTCTATCTTATGTGAGTATGAGAAGATACAAGGTTGAGTTTGGCAAGTTCAAGGTGAGCATCTTGAGTGGATCACATACTTGAAGCTTGCCGTCCATTTGGCGATAATGGACATATGAAGATGTGCATCAATGGAGCTTTCCCATCATAGTGTATGGGGGAGCATTTGTGAGTATACACGAAGCGACAATGATCAAGTGATGCATTCCGGCTTGAGTGGAGCGTGAAGTGTTATCATCAAGATCAAGCGGGATGCGCAAGGCAAAGGTATGACCTTGATAGGTTTTCCTTTTACCGGTCTCGAGGTGGTTGATGGGAGACCGGATTATAGGATAAATAGCCGCACTATTAAGAGGGGCTTTCGGTTGGTTAACTTGATCACATCGTCTTAGGGAGCTCAATCCTTGCATGCGTTGCATATTCTTATTGCTTCTTGGTATTTCTCGGTGTGAGGTTCTTGAGCTTGTTGTTAGTTTTACAACAAGCCCAAGTTCATCGAAAACGGAGTTCGCATGCATCTTCTATTGCGTTTTCGAGGTTGGGCGATTTTACCGGTTATTCATAATATAAGGTTCTACCTTTTATATTCATGATAAAATCCCCTCCTACAGATTCTTGGGTTTTCACTTTCTATAAGATAGCATTTGTTGTTATCTTCCAAACAAAATTGGTTTCATGCGATTCAGAGTTCGGGAGCAATTGTTATTAGGGAAAAAGAGAAAAGGATAAAAAGAAAAGAAAAGAAGAAAAAAAGAGGCGTGGCAGCCAGCCGGCCGCCGACTCTGCCGGGCCTTGTAGCCGGCCCATCCGGCCACACCCGGCCTGGTGGCTGGTGCCATCCGGAGCGGGGCCGGTGGGCCCGGCAGCCTCCCCGGCCCGAGCCGGTCTCCCACCGGGCCGGCCGGCCACCACCCCCGGCCCAGCCGGCTTTTGGAACCGGACCGGGCGCCGGTCCCTTATCCGCCGCCCGCGTGCGCTGCGCGCCTTCGCCGGCTGTTGGGCGGTCCGGCCGGATGGGCCACCGGCCGCCTCGAGGCAGAGAGAATCCGGACGGCCGGCCTGGCAGCCGGCTGGGCCACTTTTTAGAGCCGTTTTCTGCCCGTTTTTCTTGTCTTTTTTCCCCCAACAGTTTTATTTGCTCCCATGCTATAAATAGCTCTTCTTCTACCTTGAGCAACTAGTTCTTCCTATTCTCTCACCTCCATTGTTGCTATTTGAAGAACTTGCTCTCCCCCTTGATTCCTCCAACCATTCTTGCTCATATTTGAGGATTTGAGAGAGGAGATCTAGATCTACTCTTCCACCAAACCGTTTCTTCTCTAAGTGAGGGAATCTCTTGGGATCTAGATCTTGGAGTCTTTGGTTGACTTTCCCCCTTGTTCTTCCTCTCCAATCTCATCCTAGCATTCGTTGCTTTGGTGGGATTTGAGTGTGAAGGACTTGAACACCTCCGGTGTTCTTGCTTTGCATCATTGCATAGTGTTGAGCTCTCCACCACGATTTGTTCGAGTGAGAGACCGTGAGCTTGTTACTCTTGGAGGGTGACCTCCTAGTTGGCTTGGTTGGTGTCCCGGTGATCTCTTCGTGAAGATTGTGAAGGGGCCCGGGCTTCTCCTTCGTGGAGCTTGTGAAGTGGTTGTGGAGCTTGCCATCTCCGGAGCGGAGGAAAAGCTAACCATAAGGAAAGGGCCATTATCCTTCGTGGGTGTGGTTCGGAGAATAGGGTGAGCCTTCGTGGCGCGGGGAATCCTTCGTGGGACCTCCACTCCTCCAAACGTGACGTACCTTGTTGCAAATCAAGGGAACACGGGAATACATCCTCGTCTCCGCGTGCCTCGGTTATTTCTATACCCGAGCTCTCTTTCCTTGTGATAGCCATCGTGCTTGAAGTATATATATATATCTTGCTATCACTTGTGCTACATATATCTTGTGCCTATCTTGCTTAGCTCTAGTTGTTATTGTTATACCTAGTTGAGCTTAGCATATCTAGGGTTTGTGCTTGTAAACTAAACGATAGTTTAATTCTGCATTCTTACAAGACAAATCTGAAAGAGTTTGTAATTGCCTATTCACCCCCCCTCTAGGCGACATCTCGATCTTTCACATACAAGTCCTAATTCTATCGTTAGTTGCTCACGCGAGGTCCTAAACTGGTTTGACCCGCGTTGACCGATGCCACGTCCACAGTTGGACTCGGGAGGCATACCAGTCACCCTCCATGTTTGCAAATAAGCCCTCAAGATGATGTTCACGTCACCGCGCAGATTCACCGGCCGGAGCACGTCGCCGGCGGAGCAGCAAGCTCGCGGCTTGGGGACGGCGCCGCCCCAGCTACACCCACGCCGCATCCCCTGGTCCAACCGCACATCTCCCGCGGGTCCCCTTGCTTCAACCGCACGTCGTCCCCTGCTCCAGCCAAGTCGTCCTCCTCCAATCCGCTGTCGTGGTGCCGTCCCGGTCCTTCCCCTTATGGTGCAAGGAATCAACCAAATCGCCAAGAATTGGCCGCCCCGACGACTTCTTCCACATCTCCGGTCGGACGCCGCCTCGTCCAATCTCCTCCCGCCGCGCACGTCCGTGCGCTCCCTCTAGCCTCGTCGGTGCTCGCGATGGAGGCCAACTGGAAGCTTCCCACGCCATCCTCCCCCTCACCGCGCGTGCCATCCTCCTGGCCGTCCTCCACGGGGGCTCGCTCTGAGCTTCCTTGCCCTCCGGCGGAGCGGGTGGTGCGGCACGGCCAGGTCCCGTCTTCTCGCCGGAGGCACCGTTACCTCGCCGGAGTACGGCGGCAGGAGTACCCAACGGCGGTGGTGGTGGGCCCACCTTCCCTGGCTTTGAAAGAATTACAAAATAGTGGGCCTTTTGGCAAATTTGCTCGTCCAGCCGGTACGTCTCGAGGGCTCCACTGTCGGCGTGGTAGTGGTCAAACGCCACATAGACAGGTCAACACTGGCCAGACCGATTTAGGACCTCCGATGAATCACTTATAAAAGATTTAGAACCTAGACGTTCAATTTTAAAGAATAGGGACTAAAGTGAAGGGGCGAGAAAAGAATTGGGACCGCCAGTGCGGTTTACTCTTAGCCTTCCAAGCCTATACTTTAGCTTCATTTTCGGCTTGCAATGAATGCCCACTTCTTTTTTGCCACTTCATGCAGCGCCATGCACCCACTTGATTCTCTCCCTCCTTGGTTCCTTGCGCACATCTCTTTCCACACCACTACACTTCAGGAAGTCAAAGACTCCTCTTACTTCTTTCTTCATCCTATCAATGTTCTATGCCATTATCTTGCAAATTGCTTTTGGGAGATTAGAATAATCAAAAACCTATCAGTTGATGTTATGCTATTCCTGTTGTCGTGTCTCTTCAATTCCATTACTTTCTTTATCAGCTTCTTAAATGAGCTTCTTAAATGCTTGAAAGAATCAGTGACTCAATAATTCACGTCTAATAATCATTACATATCATAAGTTACAACAATAAGTTACAATATATTGATTGATTGCAAAATATGAAAGAAGATGGAACAACATGCCTTATAAAATTCGGTAATTATACACATATTATATCATAGTAGTCATGGAAGAAAATGTTTGATAACAGAATAGTGAGGTGGCTACATTATAAGACGGAGCATGAGCCCATCGTTTTTCTTTAAACAAAACAAGCATACATTAGAAGAGAAGACACTTATCTCTTGAATTATAATTCCAGAATGTAATGCAAACATCTTCTTGACGATGTCTTAGTTCATCTTCTTGATGGTGTTCAACTGCGTCCCCTTTTTTTGAACCATGTCCGCTGCATATCTGTATAAAAAAGATAGAGAAATTCGAAGTAATAATGAATCGCTGATCCGGCCAACAGCTACGTGAGACAACAGTACAAGCAAATGTCAGGTTGACTGATAAGTGTGATTGTTAGATGTGGCCACGGCTCCTAAAGATTTTGTATTGTGCATTTAAACATAATACCTATAAAAATTTATGTCTATACGAGATGGCCATGTCTTGCTGTTCAGTAATTAACAGTGCAGGAAACCATCTACGAGAACTAATTTCTATTTTTTTTCCAAAGTGTGATATGTTGAGCTAATCAATTTTCAAGAACCTATTTGGTACTGACATTCCATCTCCTCTAGTCAAGTGTTGTTTGCTGCCTCGTTTCCCTCGCTACTCCGTACATCACCGTGTATGCTGCTCTTCACCTCTCCCCAATCCACAATTGACCAATGTACTCACTTACTTACCTAGCTTTGTGTTTTCGTGACACACAAACCTTGCTTATAACAACTGATGTAGGCTCTTCCACCAACCCTGAAATTTTGGTGCTATGATTTTTTTCCATAAAAAATCATTGTACAAACTTTTCATCAAAAGGGTGCGTCGGAAATAGCTTAGTCTAATTTAGTCACAAGTTCTTGATCCTGCGATAACCAAAAATTTTGATATGCCTCCTCCACTATGGAGTCTATTATGTACTGTAAATGTAAAATATCATGGAAATTTCAGTTAATTAAAAAAATTGTTGATCTGTTTTGTATAGAAGAAAAAATAGTGGACGCGCAAAAAAAAAAACTCCCCTTCCCGTTAAAGAAAAATGACCATCTAAATAGTATGTATATGAAGTTAATAGAGACCGACAAACACTAAATAATCATCATTTCTAATTGTAGTCTCATGAATCAAATGGACTTTTAACACCCACAAAGCACAAGATGACCTAATCCGTTCGTATCGATTTATTAGGCTGAAACCGTAATCGAAGAAAAGAGTTTAACCATACATTTGTTCAACGAAATACTACTATAAATTGAGCTCTTTTACCGTAATTGGCACGGAACTTTGGTTCCGTCTAATTGAATCTGGGTTTCGCCTAATTTTTTTTTGTAGCCGTTGATTAAATCGGTGCTTAACTTCTATAATACATCAACAATTCTAAACGGACGTTTTGAAGGTGAACTCATCAAATCATAATCAGAAAAAAAAGCTTATCAAGTCGTCATTCATCCAACAGCTCATCAAATCGTCCTTCTTCCAACGAGTGCCCGCCGCGGCCGCCGCCCTCTCAATCGCGCCGCCAGCCGCCGCGGCCGCCGCCCTCTCCTCCATCGCAGCCTCCAGCCGCCGCAGGCCCCTCCCTTCGTCGCAGCCGCTAGCCTCCGTGGCCGCCACTCTCCTCCATCGCATCTCATCGGGACCTTTCCTACCCGATTGTCCGCCGCCGCCATCATCCAGCCCGTCCTTGTCTCCCAGGGTATCCCTGTGGCCTTCTTCTCCTATCTGACGAGCGCCGCCCCCTCCTCACCAGCGAGATCCCAGCCGCCGCCTAACCCAAGATCCAGTCCGCTAGAACGCCGTGCTCTGCTCAACGGTGGGAACGGAGCCGCCAGACTGAACAATGGGATCGGAGAACCTCCTATCCCACCTCCCGTCATTGTCGTGTCTCACGGGGTTCATCATAGCTGATCCGCCATTCTCTTGAGCAGGTACTCGAAGCCATCGGTTAATTCATTCTGTTCCATGGCTTTTGGTCATTTTCAGTTTAGGTGTGTTTCCGAAAGTGCTAACTGTCATGCAGGTTATAGTAGCAGCAGAGTATTCGGCTGTTTTAGATCAAACCTAGTTTAAGTTCTAGGTAGGAGTCAATCAACAATACTATTTTAGTAACCTGATGTTGGTTTAGTGATTAATTTCTTTGGCTAGTGTTGTGGTGGAAAACAGAAAACAATAATCGTTGTGCTGTTGTATAAAGTTATTTTGGACACCATGATACGATCTGAATCACAGCCGTATAGTATCAGCTGAGTATCTGCTTCGGTTTAGCTGCTTAGGAGAGGATGCCCAACTTTTCACGTACCTGATGCTCTTGTTGCTGCTAGTAAATTTTAGTAACATAACTCTCTTTCCATTCTCGGGTTGATCAATTGCTGCTCTTGGTTATTCTTCTCACACATTTGTTGATTTCGTTTTTCGTTTTCACCTGCGCGTTGGCCTTGCTGAATATTTTAGGAGCTAAACTTTCAGTCTTTCCATTCTATTTTCACGCATGGAGCTTTATGGTGTCGTGATCAGATTACCTGCTCTCTTCACATCACATTTTGTTTAGTTGGTCAATTCTTCTCCAACTGATGTTTTAGTATACTTCATTCATTGCAGTACTTGTATTGGTTTGGTCATAACTAGCAGCTAGCTCTAGCATATAGTTTTATGTCTGAAGGTCAGATTTACTGTTTGTGGTAGTTAAATTCTTTGCAGTGTTTTACGAATATATATACACATGAAGGATATCGACATATTTTTTTTTTATCGTAGGAGCGGTCAGACACTTGAGGGCAGGGTTTACATGCCACGGTTAATAATGCAACCATTTGTACCTTTTGTTAGCGGTCAATTATGTCGTTCTGCTTTCTTCTATTGCTTGGCTGGTGCATATGTTGGATAATCCTTTTAAATTTCCAGGTGCCTTTCTTTTCATGGTGCATATGAAGCTCTCAATATTTATATACTCAGTGTTTTTCTGAAGTTTTGTTTACAGTAAACTCTTGGAACTTAATCAACTAGTGTAGAGATTTCACGGTCTTCCCTCTGTTTTGCGTTTGCTGTTGCAGAAGGGACCTACGTTTCCTCTCGGGTTCAAGGAGCAGGAGTGGTTCCCCGACATCGACATGTTCCACCATGACCAGGCGCCCGCCCCGAAGAGGGCTAGAACCACAGCAGAGGTCCCGGACCTCTTCAGTTCGCTGCAGCTCGCGAGCTACGCAGGATTCTACAAGACAGTTGGCGCGCGCCAAAGCAGAAGGGCACATGTGGTGCTTTTGACGACGACGGGGACTAACTCATTGTCTGTGATCTTTGACGAGATATCTGAAATAAACAGTTTGTAACTGCAGTATATATGTGTGATAATGTAGTAATATTTATGCATGTACGCAAATTATATTCTGGCATCTTTGCTTAGCTGCCGATGAGCATATGAAACTGTAATGCAATTCGAGGAAATAATTTCATAATGACTTGGGTTTCAGGCATGCGATGAGTTTGCATGTTGCATGTGTTCTGTTCATAGACGCAAAACCTTATCAGTGAATCAGTGATGTAATATCATCCGTGAGAGTTGGAAACATGTAACTATGAACTTCAATGTTCCAAGCTTTTACTATGATTTTACAATCAACAACGTGTTAAGACGTTACATGTATGCCTACTCAGATCACCGGTAAATTAGAGGCTCAGAATGAAATATCACCCGTAAGGCATGCTTGAACTAAAGCGAGATGGTGGTACTGTAACCGTGCACTTAAAACGTCCAGGCATAATGACACTTCTTTAGCAATGCTTCAACGGAAAAAATCAACAAGTACATAAAATGGCTACAGCTTAATACCAACAGAGGAAGACATGTTGCTAAATAAACAAAAGCATGTAAGCAATTATTATATTTCAGGCGATCAACTATGCTACTTCAAATGAGCTCACTAGATTCGGTTATAGCTGTGATCTTGTAAACTGTTCTCCCCTTCTATAAAAACATGGCACATGTTTTGCTTGCTCTCGAAAAAAAGATTCTAGTATGATAAATAACTCGCGAAAATCATTTCTGGTCATCAGCAACATTCCAGTATTTGAAAGTCCGTGGCCATCTAATAAGGCCAACATCCGAGCATGAAAGGGCCTCCTCTCATCAGATTGCTCAACAGAGGTCTTCACCAGTTACCTATATTCAGAAAAAGAATCACAAGAGTTCAGTAACAGCAACATCAGAGAATATTTGTCCAAAATTAAAAATTTCAAGAAATGGGTAAAGAATTAGAGGAGAAGCACAACCTTACAAATGTCAGGAACGTCTGGAAGTCCCCTGAATCCCTATCTGATCATCCATCATCACCTGGTCGAAGCACCACTATCTAGGGCGCGAAGATCACACTGGGCCCAGCTTCACCACTGGACCCAGGTTGCTAGTCTCCTCTTGCTGCAAGCACTCCCCTGAAGAAGCAAATGCAGGGCATGATTATGATGAGACTGCAGACAGTTTCATTCCGCGCATCCTGCAAGTGCAAATGAATACATGGCATGGCAAAACTTGGTTGCACTGAAACTGAGCTCGGAAATGGAATTGGGGGCCAAATGGGCAAATTCAGCTGTTTGGATTGCGCTTAGAATTGGAGCGTGGAAACTGGGCTCAATTCCGAGCCCTCGCCCGCGCGTGTAACGCTTGGCCCAAATCTTTCCGAGGTCGGCACCTCGGAAACGCTCGGAATCTCCACACCGCTCACCTCGCGTACCTCTTCCTGCCCTCGATAGAAATAGAGCTCGCTCGCTTGCTCGGGCCGCCGCCGCGAGCTACAGCAGCCGGCGCCGGTACGGCCTCCCTTCCCTGGCGTGTCTCCTCCCTCCTCCATGCCCTCCACTCCCTGGCCTCCCTCCTCCACGACCTTCCGTTCCTACTCCATAGCCTAACCCTAGATCGCGGGCAGGACAAGAATGGCGGCGCTAGGAGGAACGACGGCGGAAGGCGGTAGGTGGCACGGCGGTGAGCGGCGGTATGGGAATGGTGGTCGACGGCTCCGCCGCGCTCGCCCGCAGGTGGCTCTCCTCGATGCACCGCCCCGCCGCACTCGCCGGCAGGTCACCGTCCTCGATGCTCCGCCCGCGCGCTCGCCGTCAGGTCACCGTCCTCGATGCTCCAGCCCGCCGCGCTCGCCGGCAGGTCACCGTCCTCGATGCTCCGCCCGCGCGCTCGCCGGGAGGCGGCCCTCCCCGCCTTCCTCCCCCGTCGCGCTCGCCGGAAGATGGCCTCCGCGCTCGCTGCTAGATGGGCGATGCGCTCCCGCCCGCGCGCTTGCCGACAGGCGGCCCTCCTAGGAGCTCCGACCAGCGCGCTCGCCGACAGGTGGTCGTCCTCGAGGCTCCGGCCCAGATTCGTCTCAAGTTCATCACAATATCAAATTCCATAGTACATCCAAACATGATTTGGAATTTGATTTGGAATTAGTTATATCCTTTAATTCCAACAGCAAAATTCAAAGACATCCAAACAACAGAATTGAATTAGAAGCAAATTCATTTCCATCTCAGATTTTGAATCTTACTCCAATTCAATTCCATGCCAACTTTCTATGCATCCAAACAGAACTAAGGTATTGGGGCCTTGGAATTGAATTGTGTCTAATACCAAATCAGACTCTGTATTGAAATGGAACCAAATAGCAATTCTAACGTTTGGTTCTGCAAAATATTGCTACTTGGAATCAGACAAGATAGCAATACCAAATTTGTGTTTGGATGTACATGCCATTGTAATTGAGTCATTGACCCATCTTCTCCGATCCACCACGCCCACCATGCAGCCCCATCCTTGTACCTGCCTCCCAACCAGTTGTTCTCCGATCCACAGCTTCATTCACACCTTATGGGTAGCATAGAGAGGAACGCACGGCCTAGGTATTGTTCTCCGATCCACAGCTTCATTCACACCTTATGGGTAGCATAGAGGTTTTCGCTAGGTGAACCCAGCGTTTTTAAAGGCAACTTCACCTACAGGAGCTATATCTACCATTCACCTAGTGCTTTGAGATTGGTGAGACTTTTGACATTTATCTAATATAAAACAAATAATTGAAACATGAGTGAAAATTTTATGAAACTAAATTGATACATGGAAAATATTGTGAAACATTTTGACAAAAAAGTGAAACTGCTGACGTCACCGCTGACGTCACTTCGATATGTTTCACAAAAATATCGTGTTTCAATTATGTTTCAGTTAAGTTTCAGTTTGGTTTCATAATTTTGTGAGTGAACTGAGTTAGCACATGGGTGACATCATGGATGACATCACTGCTGTAGATACCGTTCATTGTAAATAGAGGTTTTCGCTAGGTGGAGAGGAATGCACGGCCTGGGTACGCTCGTGTGCACGTCCATGCAGTTGTTTGAAGTTTTCCAATCTTTGAGCCGCCGGCCATGGATTTGGTCGGTGCAGCCCATGGTAAAACGACCTTGACGGCGGCTATGGTCGGGGGTGAACCTCCGGCGGCTGTGGTCGGCGGCGAATCTCTAGCGGCGGCGGCGGTCGACGACAAACAAACATCCGGTGGCGGTGGCCAGATACGAAGGTAGCTATGGTCGGGGGTGAACCTTCAGCGGCTATGGTCGGCGGCGAATCTCTAGCGGCGGCGGCGTCGATGGCAAACATCCGGCAGCGGCGGTCGGCGGCGAATCTCTAGCGGCGGCGGCGGCGGTCGGCGGCGAATCTCTAGCGGCGGCGGCAGCGGTCGGCGGCGAATCTCTAGCGGCGGCGTCGATGGCAAACATCCGGCAGCAGCGGTCGACGGCGAACATCCGGTGGCGGTGGCTAGATACGAAGGTCCGGTGGTCTCTAAAAATTTCCTGTTGATGAGGAGAGCCAATTCCACCCAATACGGAGGGATGAGGCTCCGTATTGTTGAAGGGATCTTTCAGATGTAGTTCTGGTATTGGGCTGCCAATTCTGGTCTTCAATTCTAAAGACAACCAAACAAGAGAATTCGGGAAGCCCAATTCCAATTCACAATTCTGTGCCCCAATATCGTGCATCCAAACGGGGTGTTAGGTTAGTTCTCACTAGAAGATGCCCCGCGCGGTTGCGGCGGGAACTTGAGCAAATAACTTGTATGTAAATAGATATCAATCACATTACAGACATACTAGATGAATAGGCGAGCTTCGCCTCGCCGCCTACATGAGCGTTTGGCACAAAATACACATTGTTATAAACATAATATTTTACACCGTTCAATCTAGATATGAACCCAACACAAACATCCCCTTGTCCATAGAGAAAAAAAAAATCCGCTCTCGTAGCATTACGTTTTCTTTTTTGGTAAATTGATCGTCGGTTTTGCTTTAAGAGAAAGTTGGGTCCGTTGTTTCATTAAAAATCATATGGGCCTTCTTCTAACACATGAATCCATAAGACTCCGACAGAAATCAGCTGATTTCCCAACCAAGTCCTGGTCCACATCCTTGAAGGACATGTAAATAGTAGAGTCATCCCTACATGCAATGATCGGTATCCTACCACTTGTACTGTGTCGAAAGAAAAAGACCTATCAATTACACCAAGCCCAACAGCGAGATTGCAGAGCTGAAAGGGAGATTTTCTTTAGCACAGCTCTTCTTTAGCTTGTTCTCCAGATAAGTTGTCGCTTATATCATGGGAGAGTTGTACTACGCGAGATGCTGGATAGGTAGGACAAAGGCCTCACTACCAATAACAACATATATCTTTAGTAAACACACACATAAAAATAGACAGAACCTTTCATCCAAGTTTGGAGCCCAAACCTCAAGTAAACGAACTATGTTTTTTTAGATGAAGGGGGTTGAACCCACCCCATAAAATGAAACCAGGAAGCCAACTGTCTCAAGTAGCAACTGAAAGTAAAGCTAGGAAAACTTAATTTTTTGAATTTGGCCCACGCAGGGGAGTAGCCAGCACCTTGATCAGGTCCACGTCTTTGCTGATCTCATACTACTTAGGCATAGCCATAGTTGAGTCTTATGTTAAAAACAAATAGCCCACCTCTTTGCATTTCCCAATGGACAAAAGTGCATCTAGCAGCTCAAGTCCAGCACCTTGATCTTCTCCTCTAGCTATCTTGTTAGAACAATCCTATCCAAAGCCGACCTGCGGTAAAATATACTATACCAAATATCTATGCTAGCATGGAGCAAAAAAATGTTGTCTCCAATATGAAATATAATATCCAATATGGGTACGATAAATCTTAATAATTAAGACAAAAATCCTCCAGATCATTTTGGTATCACTCAGGATGTTTTTATCTAAAACATATGCAAGAAATGAAAAGGAGATGATCACTAAAGAGTCTTTTCTAAACATGGAACTATATGAACGATTTTTTCTAAGCTAAACAAATAAATAGGACCATTGTACATGAGCCTCTAATAACTACCAGCTGCAGTTGTAGAAAATAAATAACATCAAACATTTTCATTTCGAATGGAAATGCTTAAAATTTATACCTACGAAGAGTAAGGAGCCAGGAATCCTGAACTCCCAAACCAAAATTGATGTTGTATCGTCTTAATTGGCGGAACAATAACATATAATATATAGGTAATAGTGAACTATAAACAATAATAGCGCGGAACTTATTTGGCACCTTTTTCAGCGAAATACTTCCTATGTTGCTTTTTTCTTAGGGTGTGCAAGTTTTCCTACAGGGAAAAACTCAATCATCCAGCATGACTGCATGATAACATATCCATGTCAAAGTGAGACTACATACAAAGCTAGAAGGAAAAAATTCCAATTACTGCAATATATCTCACTTTTAGCTTGTACTCCGAGAAATTTGTTTCCTGCTAGCAAGAGATGTCATGTCCATAATCTTCATAGCAATCTGTGCAACTAAGGTATGGTAAATAAACACAACCAATATGGCCCCAACCAAGCCTCTTCAGTAAAGTGATATGGCCTGGTCCTAGAGAACTTCTATTAGGATCACCTGAACTGCCTGCCACCTCAAATCTTAATGAGGTTTGCTTGCTAGTAATGCTGCATATACTGCTACAGGCGTTTTCATTAGTCACATGGCCCGGAAACACTACTTCCTTCCTTCGACAATGCTTGGCTATTAAACTTAGTGCTCACACTGACTTTATCAGGTTGCTCATTATCTCACTGAATTTAGTTCACACTGTGATATCCTTAAAGTTCACTCGCATCAAGTTCTACTTAGCATCTTCACCGTCATCCAGCCTCACAGAACCATCAACGGATTTTCAGAACTAAAATCCTTATCTTGTTCTTTAACCCCACATGATGTAGCAACTTCACCTGACATAACTGTTCTTGGTGAAAAAGGCCCCAAATTCCTTACTCCTCTGACTCGCTCGTCAAACTACATCCTACAACAGATGACTTCAGAGGACTGCAGTGTTCTTCAGATCCAAAGCATTACCCAACAGGTAAAACTGAATGGTTCAGAGTGCTCAGGGTAAAGATCAAACAATAAAAATTGCTTGTCCCGGGGATGGTCTCAGAATGCAGGGTTGTCAACACGCTTACACTATTAGAGTAATAGCCAGAAAAATAATTGTTCCATTTTTGCTTACCTGTATCAGCTTATCAGCATCAAGTGCTTCAACACTGTCAGCAGAGAGAAACCAGATGTATCTATAGATGAACATATGGACACGGCTTAGCAAGCATGTATTGTATAAGTATTATGTTCTAACGAACATGTTGGCTCAGTCCCCTAGGATATGCCTTTGTAATTCATGTAATATTTTTAATGCAATATGCTTTTGTAATTCATGTGGTCTGTTGTACAGGGATCATTGCTTGAAAAATATTGGCTGCATCTAAACGAAATACAGCCATCTTTTTGTCCTGGAACCAATTAGTTTATAACAATTGCAAAGAAATTTTGAGAAAGACAATTAATTAGTGGGTAACTAATTTTAGCAACAACAACTTATAAATATTTTTTTGACTTTCTCAGTGAAAAAACGAAACGATTAGAACACCAGGCTTCCGAAACAATCAAGATGATGAATACCAAACCGTATAAAAAAAAAGCGAATAACCAAGAAGAGCGAGTAAGACCGGCCCATTGGTCCATGTAATTGCATGCCGCTGACACGGAGCTCTTACCTCACGAGAGGAACCTTTAGGTCAAGCGGACAAGCGGGTACCATTAAGGTCCTGCACCAGCGCATCGGAACCAGCACAGCGAGAGTAGACAAAAATGCATGGCGCCCTTGCTGGTAAAGATGGCAAAATTTTCAACTTACCAACAGAAGTTAAAGATGTAGCCGCAACATCTCTTATAGCAGTGATATTTAGTACTATGATTACTGATCAGTAAGGTAAGACATATCTAGTTTGTAGTCCATCTAGAGAACCATTGCGTTTTTACAATAGTCCAAAAAAGAGCGGAAAATATATCTTAATATGCAACATCAACATCAAGATTGCAAAACAAATTAACAAAAGTAATACTCTACTGAATCCGATGAACAAAGCTAGCACAAATCAAAGAAACCACTGCAAGCGTGACCTAACTCCTCCGAATTTATATGTTAGTTCAGTTAAAGCAGTACGTACATTAATCGATTCTCAGTTGATGGAAACTTCATCCATATGGCCACCTGCAAGATTTTTTTTATCATATATACCCAGCGATCTGCAGTGTGAAAATTCTAAAATCTTGCACAAACAATTTGAACAAAAGTTGAGGCTGGTCAAAAAAATCAAGAACGGAAATCATCCGCATCCAGCGATTTGCAGTGAGAAAGAAAATCAAAGCAAAGAAAAAGAATCAAACTCTTACTTGTCCGCTTCCATTGCAGCAAGCCCCGTATGCCCGCGCGCCTATATATCTGGATTTGTAGAGGCAGCGAGCTGCTGGATGGATCCCGCGTGCGGCGGCGTGCCGGACCCGTCCTTCCGCCTTTCCTGGCAGGATCCGGTGGATGTGAAGGTGGGGAGTCGGACAGGTCGTGCCGCCGGGAGCCCGACGCCCTGGAGCTCGCCTACCACACAGGACCATCCGCTCCGACGCCCTTGAGCTGGATGCCGGCTGCTGCTCTGTTCTCGCCACTTATTCGTCTGCATCATCGTCATCGATCCCATCTTCCACGAGGTCACGACCGCTTCTAGATGCGAGGTTCAGGGGAGGAAGAAAAGCTCGGTCAAACCCCCCAGAATACGCACCACGCACCAAACTCTAAACACGCGTCAGACATGCAGCAGCGGGCCAGGCCCAAACGGTGGCCCACGCACCGACCCTGTCCAACACGACGATGCGCGCGCCGTCCAATCGCTCAGAATGCAGGGAATGCAACGGCCTTACTTGTTTGGTGGCAAACAAAGTAAAGTGAGGCTGTTGAAGTTGTTTTGAACATTGAGAATAAAAGCTAAGTCACCTAAAGAGACTATGCCCACTGACAATAAAATAACTATATTGCATTTGTTCATATGTAAGTATATGCATAAGTAGTTTTCGGCAGTCACTAGACGTTGTTCCAGATTCAAGAACGTTTTTACATCATTTCCCCTCCTCCATTTCCGTTCAAAGGTTGCAACAAATCACACAAAGAAGTAACAACTTGACTTATAGCCATGCAAACCTCAATCTGAAGGTGCATGCAAAGTCTGAAGTACAGTCAGCTGGTTGCAAACTTGAATGACACATACATGTGATGGATGTTGTGTATCAAGCGTCCAATATAACTCTCCAGTCTATCAAGTTTGTTTTCCCTATCTCCAATACAGTTCAAAGGCTGCAAGAAATATTAGACAGATGCTATATGAACAAAATATGCTACCAGCCAAGTATTTGCGAAAAGGAGATCAAACCTGAAAACAAAACTTCCTCCCGTTACTACTTGTGTGTCCTTATTTTGGTTTATCGCTGCTCCTTATATTTTCTTCAAACTATATCATGCACTTCAATAATTAATAGTTTCTATATTTTAGGTAATGTCAGTAAGAAAAAAGAGCCATGTAATTCATCATAATACAAAATGACAGTAAATTCATCATATTAAAAAATCACAAAATATTTTAGGTAATGTCAGTAAACTATATCATGCTCCTTATATTTTGTAAATTCATCATATTACAAAATTACTGTCATAAATCTGTTTAAAATATTGCATGATCTAGTGGAGATAGAGAGACTTACATATGGCCAGCTATTGCAGCAATATAATTGGATAGAGCAAGGTGACAAATATTCAAAATACGAAATAAAGCATAAACATTCTTACCTTCTCAAGCCTCTCATATTTGGCAGGTAACATAAATTTTGTCAAAAATCTATCAGGCTTGAATCAGCATTTTTTTGGGATACAATTGTAGAGCCTAGGACATCAGTTACTAAATTCATCATAATACAAAATGACAGTAATTCAAGTTAGGTTGATGACCTGTCCAAGCGCCATGTGTGGATGTACCGTGCGCATGGAACAAAATGAAAACCAAAGCAGATCAAAATGACATCTAAGGGAGATACTTGCTGCAGAATCAGGCAGGCACGCCGTTGATGTCGTGCTTGAGGGAGAAAAGGTAGCAGCCAAAAGTGGTGCATCGTGGCACAGCTACTATCACTGACAGATGCAGCGCTGCTAATTCTGTAGTCATAGAAACAGATATGATAGAGCACACATGATTCTGAAGTTCAGATAAGAAGGCCATACAGAGCGTGTCATTATGTGGTGACACCAAGCAGAAATCTGTTGCGAAATTTCTGAAATGAACAGTTCAATCTGATTACTCTTGCCACACACGCATAGTTAGATATGAAATCTACCATCTTCCGCTTCTTCTCTAATCTAAGAGCATGTCTAACAGGCCCCTTATTTCTCTGCCCCGTATAACGCGAGTTTTTCGTCCCGTATCCCAAAAGTGCGTCTTGCTGAACCATTCCGTCTAGCAGACCCCGTATTTCGCCCTGTATTTTTAAAAATTAAAACCCCGGGAAAATGAAACCATAGTTCATCTTCATTGATCATACACTGGATCATACATATACATAGCGATCCTAGCTACTCGAGGATGATGTATGGCACGAAAGGCCCGCTGGCGGCAGCCTCCTCCTCCGCCCTGGCGGCAGCCTCCTTCGCCTGGAATTCAGCCACGGCGGCGATGGCCGCCGCCTCTTCGTCTGCCTCCGCCCGCGCCTTCTCGGCGGCCTCCACCTCGGACTCGGCCAACGCCCGTAATAATGCCGCGTTCTCCTCGCCGGCCTCCGCTTCCTCCTCGCCTCCGCCTCCTCCGCCGCTGGTGCTGCCGATGCGCGCCGCCCATGTCGCCTTCGTCGCGCGATCACGCTCCCACTCAGCGCGCCACGCGTCGAAGTCGGCGCCGCTCATCGGCTTGAGCGGCGGATCCTGTCGGTACCACCGCCCACCGGCGGCGAAGTCCCGGAGCGACTCCGGCATGTAGTACGCGCCGCCGTACTTGCAGGCCGCACGGCGGCTACCCGCGGCGGAGCGCTTGCATTTCAAGCGCCACGCGTCCTCCACGTTGTCCGGCGAGCGGGATCGCTTCGATCCGCTCGCTGGAGAGGCGCTACTGCGGCGGCGGGCGTCCATGCCGGAGCTGGGGTCGAATGCGGCGCGGGGGAGGAAGGAATTGCTCGCCGGAGCAGGGTGGAGGCGACGGCGGCGCACGGCGGAGCTAGGGTAGCGAGTGAGGGGTTAACCCCTCACTCGCACCTGCGCCCAGTATAAATAGTGGGCGGAGGGGCCGATTTCCTGGGCCCCGTATTCCGCCGAAACGGGGCGGCCCGAATACGGGGCCTGCTAGACGGCCCAAACCGCGCCTACCCCGTATGTCGCCGGAATTTTACGGGGTGGGCGGGTTATAAGGGGCCTGTTAGACCTGCTCTAAGGACTACCTCAAATATCACTATGGCTATCGCAGACATGAGAGAGCTTGTATACAACATGCAACTGCTCAAATGAAAATGAGTGACACTTCAAATGGTTATACCTCTAGTGTACACCGAGAGTTAGGGGAATAGTGGCTAATGATTAAGCACCATATATAGTTTCTTATATTCTGCAGGAGATAAGTTGAAAAATAGATGTCTGACAACATGAAAAAGTAGGAGCCAAAAAACATTGAGATAAATAAATTTCACCTGAAAATGTACCATGCTGGCCAATAATGTTGAAAAGATGTCTGTCAACATGCAAATATTTTGCCTTCTGATGGAATATTCAACAACAATGGAGAACGGAAATGGAGCAGGTGCTTTTAGACATTGTAGCAAACACCTGGTCAACACAGTGCATATAGAAAATTTATCTTTTTTTTTGCGGGGGAAAAACCTCATTAATCAAGGCAAAGGAATGCCATCCTGGTTACAAACTAAGCGAGCTTCCTCTGGACCAGAACGAGGCCAGCTTCTGCTGCAAGAGTTTACCCGTCCAAAACGAGCCAGACAGTGGCTCACATTATTACAGTTTCTACTAATATGCTTAATCACACACGATCTCAGCGCACACAGCGACTTCACTTCATAAACCAACGCTGCCAGGATGGAACGGCTTGGCCCAGGTTCGTTGATCAACTGGATTGCTTCAAGGCAGTCGGTCTCCACTATGATTGGCTCATCCGTCCATTGCATGGCCAGTGTGAAACCATGAATGCACGCCTTTAGTTCCGCCTCCAACGGACTACCACAAGGGGGCAAAGACCAGCAAGATGAGCCTGTTATGTTACCCGCCAGATCTCGAAGGATCATTCCAGCACCTCATGTGCTTTCTTCCCCTGTCCACGATGCGTCAGTATTCAGTTTAGACCATCCTGGCGGGGGCCTAACCCAGAGTACCGAGTTGGTTTTCGATGATGATGTCCGGTCAACATGTCGCCCATGCTTCGCTTGCACATCATAGCAGATGGTAGCCTTCCCCTTCACTGGGTCTGCCATCGGATTTTGCTTGATGACCAGCAGAGAATCAACATAGCTGCAAAGGAAACGCCGCGACGCTTCAATTGGAGGCGCAGGCTTGTGGTGCACCACTTCGTTACGAACATGCCATGCCCGCCACCAGATCATCAACATCATCATGCGCATCGTCTCCGGCACCTGAACCAGGACTTGTAGGACCCACTCTGGGCCCGAGTTCTTGATGCTCTCAAGTGCCGGTAGTGGCCACACCTCCTCCATTGCCCGCCAGAGATCCCGCGCCATGGGACAGCGACATAGAACATGGAAAGTATCCTCGCATTCCAAACCACAAACAACACAGATGTTAGATGTGACAATCTTACGTTTCATTTTATTCTCCCAAGTAGCTAGACCATTTGTAGCAACACACCATGCAAAAACGCGTACCTTCGGGGGAGCAGGGCACCCCCATTACCGTGTCCCAGACGGTACGTCGACCGTCCGGTGCCCTGCTCGCGGCGCACAAATTAGTGCGATGAGTGAGTTCCCACGCCAGCTTATACGCGCTTTGCACTGAGAAAAGACCCTGCCGATCAGGACCCCATGCAAGGACATTCTCCATGTGTCGGGGAGACAGGTTGATCTTCAGAATTTCCTCCACATCAGGAGCGAAGAAGTGCTTGCGGATTAGAGGCTGGTTCCAGGTTCCATCTGCATCAATTAGGGCCTCCACACGACGGAGACGACAATCACCTTGGTTGGAGATAGGCCTATATGATGGAGGTCTCGGCAGCCAGGGATCACGCCATATCCGCACTTGTTTTCCATCGCCAATTCTCCAAAGGAGGCCTTTCTTCAAAAGCTCGAGTCCATGCGTGATAGCTTCCCAAGTCGATGACGCATTACCTGCAAAAACCGTGTCCTCAAGACGTCCATGAGGGTAATAACGAGCTTTCAGAACCATAGCACAAAGGCTATCTGGCTTGGTGAGGAGCCGCCACGCCTGGCGCGCTAAGAGAGCCTGATTAAACATTCTCAAATCTCGGAATCCCAAACCACCGCACCGCTTTGGATGTGTGAGAATATCCCAAGATTTCCAATTGGTTTTCCACTTTCCTTTTTCTGATCCCCACCAATAATTCCTGACCATGCGGTTTAAGTCGTCACAGAGAGCTAAAGGGAGTTTAAAAACGCTCATAATATATGTCGGGATGGATTGGGCAACAGCTTTGATCAAAGTCTCCTTCGCTGCCTGCGAGGGAAAAGAATCTCCCCATTCCATAAACCTCTTGGTTAGCCGTACTTGCAAGTTCTGCATCTTTCCTTTGTTCATGCGTCCTGTGGTGTCGGGAGGCCCAAGTACTTCTCTTCAAACTCAGACCGTTGAAGCTGCAGTGTACTTTTTATAGATTCTTGAACTAGCTCCGAGAATGAACTACCAAATAAAATTGAACATTTACTTAGATTGATCAGTTGACCTGTAGCTCGCGCATAAGTATCCAGCACCGCACCAATGGCATCGGCTTCTTGCGTATCAGCTTTGAAAAACAACAGTGTATCATCCGCAAAAAGAAGGTGTGACACCCCGGGCGCTCCCGGGCACACTCTTACTGGTGTAATAGCATGTTGTTCCACACTTTGTCGTAAAAGGGCCGAGAGTCCGTCCGCCACAAACAGGAATAAGAACGGAGAGAGGGGGTCACCTTGCCGTAGCCCACGCGACGGTGCAAACGAATCCAAGAAAGCTCCATTGAATTTAACAGAATACCTCACCGTGGTGACACATGACATTATCCACTGCACCCACCGGTGAGAGAAGCCTAACTTTTGCATCGCTTGCCTCAGGAAACCCCAATCAACCCGATCATAAGCCTTTGACAGATCAAGTTTATAAGCGCAACAACTTTTCACCGGATCTTTTTCTTGCTGGATTGTCGAATATTACATACCCATGTCACTCAGTGGTACACAACTCTACACACAGTTTGGCTTCAATTAAAGGGCAACATTGATAATTGAAAATGGAGAAATTGAACACCATTTCATGAAACAAAGAAAAGTATAAGCGAATAGAGGAACTCACTAAGAAGAATCATGGCAGAATAACTCTAACCCGCAGAGGTAACGACGACGTGAAGATGAGAATTTCTGATTGGCGTTCCTGTTTATAATCTACTCCATTAGCCATTGAACTTCGGGGAGGGAAAGAAGGGGAGAAGATACATATACTGAAGCAGCATGACCAGAGGAAACGCCAGCAGTTTCGATTTAGTACTACTGAAGGAGAGGTAGTGGTGGGGTTGTATCGCAATGTGGGCAGAGTGCAATGTTTCTTCATAAATGTTGGGATGGATCGGGCGGTTCATGAGCCTTTGTGACGAGCCGGAGTTAACAGAGCCGCCAACAGGGAAGACGAATGAATGGCAAGCGTTTTTCTCCAGGATGAATGTCGAGCGTTTTTGGTTTAAGGACAAACGGCGAGCGACTCAATGAGATATGGCTCGGCGAGCCCGTGAAGGAGACTCTCAGCCCACGTAAGAAGACGGCGCTTCTCCAGCCCACGTTGGAAAACTGCGGGAACCGAAGAGCGAGCGAGGAGAGATGCATTGCACGACTTGCGAAGGGTTGAGCGAAAAGTGGTGACGTGGCTGCACCGGAGGCAAGGAAAATCAGGTAATGGGGGATTGCTATTTAGAGATAAAAGATTACTGGATGGGTCACGCTGAGCGTCCGCGGGGGATTAGATTTCTAATGGCCCGCGCTAGCCGTCGGCCGACTGATCGCGGGCAGCAGATCGGTCGTATGCCAGCCGTCCGATGTATATCTAAGAGCATCTCCAGTCGCGTCCCCCAAACGATGTCTGGACAAAGCGCCGGATTAGTCGTTTGGGGGACGTCCGGACAAAATTTCCGTTTGGAAAAGGTCCCTTTTCTAGCCACGTCCCCCAAACGCGACCTCCAAACAAAAAGTAAGTGTAAAAGTTGTGTCCAGCGTCCCCGGTAGAGACTCTATACACAGGGGATGGGCTAGGGACGCCGGACAACATTTGGAGCACGTCCGGACCGAAGCGGCCTTTGAGGCACGCGACTGGGTCGTTTTTTTGGCTGGCGTCCCGCAAATCCCTTTGGGGGACGCTTTGGGGGACGCGACTGGAGATGCTCTAAAGGCTATATATCACATGCATGTCGCTTTCATGCAAGCGAGACACTGCCTCTGCATGCAGGATTGCAGGTCACTTTTTTACATTGATTGGTAAAGTTCGTTTGCACGTTGCTTTCCAACAGGCTACAGGCTCAGCTAGCACTTCACTTTTAGTCACATCGCAGTAAATGGTGCATGATGCTCTCTGATACGTCTCAAACGTATCTATAATTTCTTATGTTCCATGCTACTTTTATTACAATACTTGAATGTTTTATACATACTTTACAACATTGTTATACATTTTCCGGCACTAACCTATTAACAAGATGCCGAAGTGCTAGTTGCTGTTTTTCTGCTGTTTTTGGTTTCAGAAATCCTAGTAAGGAATATTCTCGGAATTGGACGAAATCAACGCCCAGGGGCCTATTTTTACACGAAGTTTCCAGAAGACCGAAAGGGAGACGAAGTGGGGCCACGAGGTGGCGACACACCAGGGCGGCGTGGCCCAAGCCCTGGCCGCGCGGCCCTGTTGTGTGGGCCCCTCGTGACGCCCCTGACCTACCCTTCCGCCTACAAATAGCCTTCATCGCGAAACCTCCTGTACCGAGAGCCACGATACGGAAAACATTACTGAGAGGCCGCCGCCGCCAATCCCATCTCGGGGGATTCAGGAGATCGCCTCCGGCACCCTGCCGGAGAGGGGAATCATCACCGGAGGGGCTCTACATCATCATGCCCGCCTCCGGATTGATGCGTGAGTAGTTCATCCTTGGACTATGGGTCCATAGCAGTAGCTAGATGGTTGTCTTCTCCGCTTGTGCTATCATTGTTTAGATCTTGTGAGCTGCCTAACATGATCAAGATCATCTATTTGTAATGCTACATGTTGTGTTTGGCGGGATCCGATGAATATAGAATATTATGTTAAATTGATTATCAATCTATCATATATGTGTTATTTATGTTCTTGCATGCTCTCCGTTGCTAGTAGAGGCTCTGGCCAAGTTGATACTTGTAACTCCAAGAGGGAGTAATTATGCTCGATAGTGGGTTCATGCCTCCATTGAATCTGGGACAGTGACAGAAAGTTCTAAGGTTGTGGATGTGCTGTTGCTACTAGGGATAAAACATTGATGCTTTGTCTAAGGATATTTGTGTTGATTACATTACGCACCATACTTAATGCAATTATCTGTTGTTTACAACTTAATACTGGAAGGGGTTCGGATGATAACCTGAAGGTGGATTATTTAGGCATAGATGCATGCTGGATAGCGGTCTATGTACTTTGTCGTAATGCCCTGATTAAATCCCATAGTAATCATCGTTGATATGTATTGAATCTTTATTTGTCAATTGCCCGCATGTAATTTGTTCACCCAGCATGCTAGTTACATTGGAGAGACACCACTAGTGAACTGTGGACCCCGGTCCATTCTTTTACATCTGAATACATTCTACTGTTTTTACTGTTCTTTGCAAACAAACACCATCTTCCACTCGATACGCTTAATCCTTTGTTTTCAGCAAGCCGGTGAGATTGACAACCTCACTGTTACGTTGGGGCAAAGTACTTTGATTGTGTTGTGCAGGTTCCACGTTGGCGCCGGTTTCACTGGTGTTGCGCCGCACTACATTCCTCCACCAACAACCTTCACGTGCTTCTTGGCTCCTACTGGTTCGATAACCTTGGTTTCTTTCTGAGGGAAACTTGCTGCTGTGCGCATCACACCTTCCTCTTGGGGTTCCCAACGGACGTGTACATCTACGCGCATCAAGGCATTTTTCTGGCGCCGTTGCCGGGGAGATCAAGACACGCTGCAAGGGGAGTCTCCACTTCCAATCTCTTTACTTTGTTTTTGTCTTGCTTTACTTTACTTTATTTACTGTCTTGTTTGCTTCATATTAAAAACACAAAAAAATTAGTTACTTTACTTACTGTTTTATTTACTAGCTCTATATAAAAAACACAAAAAAATTAGTTACTTGTTTTTACTTTATTTGCCTAGTTTACTTTATTGCTGCTATAATGGGTACTCCTGAAAATACTAAGTTGTGTGATTTCACTAGCACAAATAATAATGATTTTATATGTACTCCTATTGCTCCACCTGCTACTACAGCAGAATTCTATGAAATTAAACCTGCTTTACTGAATCTTGTTATGAGAGAGCAATTTTCTGGTGTTAGTACTGATGATGCTGCTGCCCATCTTAATAATTTTGTTGAACTTTGTGAAATGCAAAAGTATAAGGATATACATGGTGATATTATAAAACTGAAATTGTTTCCTTTCTCATTAAGAGGAAGAGCTAAATATTGGTTGCTATCTTTACCTAAGAATAGTATTGATTCATGGACTAAGTGTAAAGATGCTTTTATTAGTAAATATTATCCTCCTGCTAAGATTATATCTTTGAGAAGTAGCATAATGAATTTTAAACAATTTGATAATGAACATGTTGCTCAAGCATGGGAGAGAATGAAATCTTTGGTAAAGAATTGCCCAACCCATGGACTGACTACTTGGATGATCATCCAAACCTTTTATGCAGGATTGAATTTTTCCTCAAGGAAGCTATTGGATTCAGCTGCTGGAGGTACTTTTATGTCCATCACCTTGGGCGCCGCAACTAAATTACTTGATGATATGATGATCAATTACTCTGAATGGCACACTGAAAGAACTCCTCAAGGTAAGAAGGTAAATTCTGTTGAAGAAACCTCTTCTTTGGGTGATAAGATTGATGCTATTATGTCTATGCTTGCAAATGGTAGATCTCATATTGATCCTAATAATGTTCCTTTAGCTTCATTGGTTGCTCAAGAAGAAAATGTTGATGTGAATTTCATTAAGAACAATAATTTCAACAACAATGCTTATAGGAATAATTATGGTAACAACAACTATAGGCCATATCCTTCTAATAATGGTAATGGTTATGGTAATTCTTATGGTAATTCTTACAACAATAATAAGAGTGTACCCTCTGGTCTTGAAGTGATGCTTAAAGAATTTATTAGTACACAAACTGCTTTCAATAAAACTGTTGAAGAAAAGCTTGGTAAAATTGATGTTCTTGCTTCTAAGGTTGATAGTCTTGCTCTTGATGTTGATCTTTTAAAATTGAAAGTTATGCCTGAGGAAGTTAAAGATGCTAGGTTTGCTAAAACAAATGCCATCCAAGTTCGAATTAATGATAATATTAGACTGTTGGCTGAATTGCATGCTAGGTGGGATAGAGAAGAAAAAGAAAAACTTGCTAAAGAAAATAATGTAGCTAAAGTATGGACTATTACCACCACTAGTAATGTTGATTCTTCACATGTTGCTGCACCTCCTACTATCAATGGTAAAATAATTGGTGTTGGCGATGTTTCTACTCCTAGTGCAAAGCGCACAAAATTGCCTGAAACTGCTAAAACTGCTGTTTGTGATAAAACTGCTGAAATTTTTCAAAATATTGGTGACAATGATTCCATTGCTGTAGAATATAATGGTTTAGATTTTGATGATTTTCATATTACTGAAGTTATAAAGTTCTTACAAAAACTTGCTAGAAGTCCCAATGCTAGTGCTATAAATTTAGCCTTTACAAAACATATTACAAATGCTCTCATTAAAGCTAGGGAAGAGAAATTAAAACTTGAAGCTTCTATTCCTAGGAAGTTAGAAGATGGTTGGGAGCCCATCATTAAGATGAAATTTAATGACTTTGAATGTAATGCTTTATGTGATCTTGGTGCAAGTATTTCTGTTATGCCTAAAAAGATTTATGATATGCTTGACTTGCCACCATTGAAAAATTGTTATTTAGATGTTAATCTTGCCGATAATGTTAAAAAGAAACCTTTGGGGAGGATTGATAATGTGCACATTACGGTTAACAATAACCTTGTCCCCGTTGATTTTGTTGTCTTGGATATCGAATGCAATGCATCTTGTCCTATTGTGTTGGGAAGACCTTTTCTTCGAACCGTTGGTGCTGTTATTGATATGAAGGAAGGTAATATTAAATATCAATTTCCTCTCAAGAAAGGTATGGAACACTTCCCTAGAAAGAGAATGAAGTTGCCTTTTGATTCTATTATTAGAACAAGCTATGATGTTGATGCTTCTTCTCTTGATATTACTTGATTTGCACTTTCTGCGCCTTGCTGAAAGGAGTTAAAGAAAAGCACTTCTTGGGAGATAACCCATGTTTTATTTTATTTACTGTATTGTTGAGTCTTGGAAGTTGTTTACTACTGTAGCAACCTCTCCTTATCATGTTTTTGTGCCAAGTAAATTTTCTATGTTAAAGTTGATGCTATATTTGGGATTGCTGCGCAGAAACAGCATTGCTGTCTGTCACGAATTCTCGCAGAAGTATCTGTAAAAAATCGAAAAAATCTGCAAATTTATGAGCGTGATCCTCATATATGTACGCAACTTTCATTAGTTTTGAGTTTTTCCGTTTGAGCAAGTTAAGTGCCCCTGCCAGATTCATCTTTACGGACTGTTCTGTTTTTGACAGATTCTGTCTTTTATTTCGCATTGCCGCTTTTGCTATGTTGAATGAGTTTCTTTGTTCCATTAACTTTCAGAAGCTTTGCGCAATGTCCAGAAGTCTTAAGAATGATTGTGTCACCTCTGAATATGTGAATTTTTGGTTATGCACTAACCCTCTAATGAGTTTGCTTGAAGTTTGTGTGAAGGAAGTTTTCAAGGGTCAAGAGAAGAGGATGATATACTATGATCAAGAAGAGTGAAAGGTCTAAGCTTGGTGATGCCCCGGTGGTTCATCCCTGCATATTTTAAGAAGACTCAAGCATCTAAGCTTGGGGATGCCCAAGGCATCCCCTTCTTCATCGACAACATTATCAGGTCACTTCTAGTGAAACTATATTTTTGTTCCATCACATTCTTATGTTCTTTACTTGGAGCGTCGGTTTGCTTTTATTTTTGTTTTGGTTTGAATAAAGTTGGATCCCACCATTCTTATATTGGAGATATTACGCTCCGTTTTTTCATATGGAACACTTGTGTTCTTAACTGTGCTTTAATGTTCATGGCGAAAGCTAATTGCTTCGTTAAATTGCTATTTGGTTGGAATCGGAAAATGCTGCATATGGTTTGGTAACTTGGCAATTGTTTGAGCTCTCTTAGATCATGTTTAAGCTCTTGCATCATGTAGTTTAATCTATTAATGAAGAACTACCGTAGAGCTTGTTTAATTTGGTTTGCATGATTGGTCTCTCTAAGTCTAGATATTTTCGGGTAAAGTGTTTGAACAACAAGGAAGACAGTGTAGAGTCTTATAATGCTTGCAATATGTTCTTGTGTAAGTTTTGCTGTACCTGTTCATACTTGTGTTTGCTTCAAACAACCTTGCTAGCCCAAACCTTGTACTGAGAGGAAATGCTTCTCGTGCATCCAAACACCTTGAGCCAAACCCATGCCATTTGTGTCCACCATATCTACCTACTATGTGGTATTTTTCTGCCATTCCAAAGTAAATTACTTGAGTGCTATCTTTAAAATTTCATTCATTTATCTTTGCAATATATAGCTCATGGGACAAATAGCTTAAAAACTATTGTGGTGATGAATATGTAGTTATGTGTCTTAATTCTTATAAGTTGCTTGTTGAGCGGTAACCATGTTTCTGGGGACGCCATCAACTTTATCTTTGTTTGATATCATGTGAGATGCTATGCATGTTCGTCTTGTCTGAAGTAAGTGCGATTTCATGATCAAATGGTTTGAGTATGCATATGTTAGAGAAGAACATTGGACAGCCAACTAAAGCCATGTATCATGGTGGAAGTTTCAGTTTGGACATACAACCTCAATCTCTTATGAGAATATTAACTGTTGTTGAATGCTTAAGCATTAAAAGAGGAGTCCATTATCTGTTGTCTATGTTGTCCCGGTATGGATGTCTAAGTTGAGAATAATCAAAAGCGAGAAATCCAATGTGTGCTTTCTCCTTAGACACTTGTACAGGCGGCATAGAGGTACCCCTTTGTGACACTTGGTTGAAACATATGTTATGCGATGATAATCCGTGTCTTCCGAGCTAAGTAGGACAAGGGGCGAGCACTATTAGTACTCTATGCATGAGACTTGCAACTTGTAGGAAGTATTATGCATAGCACATATGAATTATTACTACCGTTGACAAAATTGTTTCTATGTTTTCAAAACAAAAGCTCTAGCACAAAAAATAGTAATCCATGCTTCCCTCTGCGAAGGGCCATTCTTTTACTTTATTGTTGAGTCAGTTTACCCACTTCTTTCTATCTTAGAAGCAAACACTTGTGTTAACTGTGTGCATTGATTCTTACATGTTTACTTATTGCACCTGTTATATTACTCTATGTTGACAAATATCCATGAGATATACATGTTACAAGTTGAAAGCAATTGCTGAAACTTAATCATCCTTTGTGTTGCTTGAATGCATTCTACTTTGAATTTATTGCTTATGAGTTAGCTCTTATGCAAGTCTTATTGATACTTGTCTTGAAAGTACTATCCATGAAAAGTTTTGCTATATGATTCATTTGTTTAGTCATTATCTTTGTTAGCAATCTTTTGTTCAGATCACTCCATTCATCTCATATGCTTTACAATAATGTTGATCAAGATTATGTTGGTAGCATGTCACTTCAGAAATTATTTGTGTTATCGTTTACCTACTCGAGGACGAGTAGGAACTAAGCTTGGGGATGCTTGATACGTCTCAAACGTATCTATAATTTCTTATGTTCCATGCTACTTTTATTACAATACTTGAATGTTTTATACATACTTTACAGCATTATTATATATTTTTCGGCACTAACCTATTAACAAGATGCCGAAGTGCCAGTTGCTGTTTTTCTGCTGTTTTTGGTTTCAGAAATCCTAGTAAGGAAATATTCTCGGAATCGGACGAAATCAACGCCCAGGGGCCTATTTTTACACGAAGTTTCCAGAAGACCGAAAGGGAGACGAAGTGGGGCCACGAGGTGGCGACACACCAGGGCGGCACGACCCAAGCCCTGGCCGCGCGGCCCTGTTGTGTGGGCCCCTCGTGACGCCCCCTGACCTACCCTTCCGCCTACAAATAGCCTTCGTCGCGAAACCCCCTGTACCGAGAGCCACGATACGGAAAACATTACTGAGAGGCCGCCGCCGCCAATCCCATCTCGGGGGATTCAGGAGATCGCCTCCGGCACCCTGCCGGAGAGGGGAATCATCACCGGATGGGCTCTACATCATCATGCCCGCCTCCGGATTGATGCGTGAGTAGTTCATCCTTGGACTATGGGTCCATAGCAGTAGCTAGATGGTTGTCTTCTTCGCTTGTGCTATCATTGTTTAGATCTTGTGAGCTGCCTAACATGATCAAGATCATCTATTTGTAATGCTACATGTTGTGTTTGGCGGGATCCGATGAATATAGAATATTATGTTAAGTTGATTATCAATCTATCATATATGTGTTATTTATGTTCTTGCATGCTCTCCGTTGCTAGTAGAGGCTCTGGCCAAGTTGATACTTGTAACTCCAAGAGGGAGTAATTATGCTCGATAGTGGGTTCATGCCTCCATTGAATCTGGGACAGTGACAGAAAGTTCTAAGGTTGTGGATGTGCTGTTGCTACTAGCGATAAAACATTGATGCTTTGTCTAAGGATATTTGTGTTGATTACATTACGCACCATACTTAATGCAATTATCTGTTGTTTACAACTTAATACTGGAAGGGGTTCGGATGATAACCTGAAGGTGGATTATTTAGGCATAGATGCATGCTGGATAGCGGTCTATGTACTTTGTCGTAATGCCCTGATTAAATCACATAGTAATCATCGTTGATATGTATTGAATCTTTATTTGTCAATTGCCCGCCTGTAATTTGTTCACCCAGCATGCTAGTTATCTTATTGGAGAGACACCACTAGTGAACTGTGGACCCCGGTCCATTCTTTTACATCTGAATACATTCTACTGTTTTTACTGTTCTTTGCAAACAAACACCATCTTCCACTCGATACGCTTAATCCTTTGTTTTCAGCAAGCCGGTGAGATTGACAACCTCACTGTTACGTTGGGGCAAAGTACTTTGATTGTGTTGTGCAGGTTCCAAGTTGGCGCCGGTTTCACTGGTGTTGCGCCGCACTACATTCCTCTACCAACAACCTTCACGTGCTTCTTGGCTCCTACTGGTTCGATAACCTTGGTTTCTTTCTGAGGGAAACTTGCTGCTGTGCGCATCACACCTTCCTCTTGGGGTTCCCAACGGACGTGTCACTCTCTGACATCTTTCATACCAAAAATATCACCCGTACCAAAATGTGTATACTATTACAACAAATTATTTTAATTTTCTCCAATAGTTTATTACAATATTATAAAAACGTTTTACCATATTTTTAAAAAGTATTACAACAAAATTTTCCAAATTTGTTGTAATGTTACAAAAAGTAGTTAACAACAATTTTAATATTTACAACAAATATGCCACATCGCGGTCGTTTACTCCTAAGATGGAGAGTATTACAACAAAAATTATTACCCCGCGTATACAAATATATATACTATTACAACAAAATATCGCAAAATTAATATAAAAATTACAATAAAGTGGTTAAACCGACATTTTTAGTACAAATTGATTTGTAACAAAAGTCACCAACAGCTTCACCAATTTATTTGTTGTAGACACCCAATTTATTTGTTGTTTTTTGTTATGATTTATTGTTGTAAATATGTTGTTGATTTATTTGTTACTAAGTTTTTTGTAAGTACCCAATTTTTTCCTTATTTTTTCGATAATTATTGTTGGAAATGCTTCACAGATTTGTTGTAATTACGTGTATTTTTTTGTAAATTTGCTGATAATTATTTGTTGTAAATACTTTACTAATTTATTGTAAGTACATTTTTTTAAATTGCTAATAATTAGTGTTGTAAATACTTTATTGATTATTGTAAACAGATTTTTGGTACGGAAATCATTACTAATAATTAGTGTTGTAAATACTTTATTGATTTATTGTAAATAGATTTTTGGTAGGGAAATCATTACTAATAACTGTGCTGAAATAGTTTTATTTTGTTAAAATTATTGTTAACTATTGTTGTAAACACCTTATCATGATTACTTTTGTTGTAAACATCACAGCTAAATTACTTTTGTTGTAAAAATAACCAAAGAACAACAAACGTACATACCTATGAAAAATATGTCACGTGTTAGGGAGAGCATTACTCCACGTATCACCATCACGAGGCGTGACATAGCTCAACAGCTAGCTACTACTACTAGCTAGTCTAGCAGGCTTGACCACGCGCAGCAATTGACCGAGCTATTTTAAGCGTGCGGTGCAGGAGACATGACCTGAAAACACGACATTAGCATGCAGCAGCAGGGTGGGCTCGACAGGAGTTTTCCGTGCAGCACGTTGGTGGGCCCCGTGCGGGGAGGGTGCTAGGCTCACAACGAATCCTTTCCTCACGATCGGCCGACTGATACGAATCGTTTTCCATTTCTAATCCCCGGGTGGACAGCCGTTGGATTAGCTCGATTGAACCGTCCAGATCATGACACGTGTCACAGTATACCTCAGTTCCACTTTTGCTACCATAATGTACCAAAGTAGCAAAAAACGGTTCGTTTGTAGCAAAATCAACACAATTGTAGCAAAACACGGTTCACCCAAAATACACACAGATCTCGTCGGAGACTCGCCGGAGACCTCGCCGGAGACGATGTAGCGAAAATGTTCACTAGTAGGAAAACCATTATAGGTGGAAATTACCTCTGTGGCGCACCAAACAGGTCATGCGCCACAAAAATATTTCTGTGGCGCACCACCAAACTGCGCCATAAAAATATTTATGTTTCTGTGGCGCATATGCTTACACGTGCGCCACAGAAGATGGAGATTCTGTGGCGCACGGTGAGCAGTGCGCCACAGAAAGTTCGTGGGACCCACCCTGGGTCCACCACTGCACATGGCCGAAGGAAATTCTGTGGCGCATGGTCCAGCGTGCGCCACAGAAAGTTAAGTTTCTGTGGCGCACGTTGGTCCGTGCGCCACAGAATTTCCTGCGGGGACCACCCCCGGCTCACGCCACCATGATTCTGTGGCGCATTAGCTGTTATGCGCCACAGAAGTTGATGTTTCTGTGGCGCATATCAGCTAATGCGCCACAGAAAGTGAATAGTAGATCTCACTTTTGGAGGCAGCTTTCCCCCTCTTTTCTTCCACCCACCACCCTTTCCCTTCTTGTCTTCTCCAACCAGCTCGTGTTCCTCCTCTCTCCCACTCCATTTTGGTCATACTTTTCTCCATTGTTGATAGCTCTAAGCCTATTTTGTGGGCATATTTGTGAGGGGAAGCCACACCAACTTGTAGAGGGGTACTAAAAACCACAATTCTCTTTCCCTCCTCCTCCACTTTCCCTCTTGCATGGTCCATTGTTTTGTCTCCACCACCCCATCCTCTTGCTCCACCATGATGTTGGTAGATTTGTGAGAGGTTGAGTACTATTGGATGCATGTTTTGTGTGTATGGATGTTTTGTAGGTGAAGATTATTATCGCGCTCCCGGACGGTTTGCGGTGGCGAGAAGATGATGTTTATATGTGTTGAGCTTTGTGTTGTGGTTGAATGTTTGCTTGCGAAGAAGCTTATTTGTGTTGTTGGTTTGTGCCGGCGTGTGGTGCATGGATGTTTGCCGAAATGTTGATTCATTTCCATTTCGGCAAATTCTTGCACTAGCCATATGTCCCACTTTTAGGATAGGTCATGTCGAAATTTTCCGGCGATCATGCATGCATGTGTGTTTATGCATGGTGTGTGTGGTTCTAATTAACTCTCTTTTGCTCTATATATGTATGATGCAGTCAACCATGGTCGTCTATATGAGGGAAGGACAAGTGGTTAGATACAAGGTGAACGCGAAGGCCGACATGGTTAGGAACAACATGACCCTGATAAGATGTCCGTGTCGAAAATGCGGACTCCGGCAGTGGATCGACCCTGATTCTGGACAACTGGAGGAACACCTGCTCAGGCGCGGTTTCATGCTCGGCTTCAACGAGGAGCCGGCGGCAAATGTTGGTCATGAAGAAGAGGCCGACATCGGGCGAGAAGACGAAGAGTCTCCCGAACATGGTGTTCATCATGAGGAAGGAGAGGCCGATGAAGGAGATGATGATGCCGGAGGAGATGGTGGTGGAGATGCCGAGAGGAAGCAGACGCCGCTAACGTCGGCCCTGCGGGACCCTCATGTTCAAGAGCTTCTCCTGAAGGACACGGGCAACGCCAAACCTGAAGCCAAGCTGGCGCAAATGGAGGTAGACGGGATGACTCCATTGTATCCAGGGTGCCGGCCCGAGGATACACGCTTGAGTGTAACGCTCGAGTGTCTGGAGATGAAGGCGGAACACAAATGGACCGACAGCAGCTTCAACGATAACATGAAATCCTGGCATGCTCGTCTTCCCAAGGACAACACATTGCCGACAAGTATCGACGAGGCCAAGAAAGTAGTTTGCCCACTCGACCTACCGCACATAAAGTACCACGCATGCATCAATGATTGTGCACTTTTTCGGAATGAGTACAAGGATAGAACCACATGTCCGGTGTGCGGCCAAGGACGGTACAAGAGAGGGAACAAGAAAGTTCCTCTGAAAGTTGTCTGGTACTTTCCTATCACTCCCCGTCTGCAGCGGTATTTCGTAGATCCTAAGGAAGCAAAGCTCATGCAATGGCACGCGGAAAGGGAGAAGCCCGCAGATGATCCGGAGAAGGGCAAGATCCTGACACACCCTGCAGACGCTAGCCAGTGGAATGCGTTGGACATTGAGTTCGCAGATGAGTTCGGGAGCGAACCGAGGAACATTCGTCTGGGCATGAGCACCGACGGACTCAATCCCTTTGGAAACCAGAGTAGCACGCATAGCACCTGGCCCGTGTTTGTATGGCCATACAACCTCCCCCCCTGGCTGTGCACAAAGCAGCGATACGTACACATGAGTATTCTTATTCAGGGGCCAAAACAACCGGGCGTGGACATGCATCTGTATCTCGGTCTGTTGAAAGAGGAGTTAGCCACGCTGTGGCAGACGCCGGCCCCTACTTGGGACGCGTACAAAAGAGAATATTTCCCTCTCAGAGCCGCATTGCTAACGACAGTGCAGGACTATCCTGGTTACGCATATGTATCGTGCCAGGTGAACCACGGATTCAAGGGATGTGTCAAGTGCATGGATAAGATCCCGCATCTGCAGCTGCCGAAGCCTCCCGGGTCTTGTAAACCGTGTTCCAAGGGACTCGAATGTGGCTTCGCTTCGATCACCCGTGGAGAAAACGCAAGGATCTGTTCAACGGCGAAGAGGAGCTCGGAAGAGCCCCACGACCGAGGAGCGGCGAAGAAATATCCGAGCTTTTGGAAAATTGGGAAGAGTGCCCCGCGCCGGGAAAGAAGCGACCGCGGGAATCGCCGCTGCTGGGAGTATGGAAAGCGAGGTCTGTTTTCTCGGGACCTGCCGTCCGGAAGGTCCTCCACACGCCCCATAGCCTCGATGTCATGCACATCACGAAAACGTTACCGAGAGCCTACTTGGCACACTGATGAACATGCCGGAGAGGACCAAGGATGGCCCGAAAGCAAGAACCGACCTGAAATTGCTTGGCCTCAAGAAAGAACTTCAGTACCCCACCGATAGTGATGATGATGAGGAACAGACGGAAACGACTCAGGGTCACCACAAAAGGGCTAAGAAGAATGAGGTGGTGGTGCTTAAACCTGCCTCGCTTCACTCGAGCGAGGAGGAGCTCGAGAGGTTTTTCGAGTGCCTCCTAGGTGTAAAAGTTCCACACGGTTACTCGGGAAGATAAGCAGAGACCCGGACGTAGCGAAGAAGAGGTTTAGCGGGATGAAGTCTCACGACTGTCACGTGCTGATGACACAGATACTTCCCGTTGCGATGCGAGGGATAATGGACGACCACGTCCGCGAGACGCTGTTTGGCCTCTGCAACTTCTTCGACGTCATCTCTAGGAAGTCCATCGGCGTTAAGCAGCTCAACAGGCTACAAGAAGAGATCGTCGAGATACTATGCGAGCTCGAGATTTACTTCCCGCCAGCGTTCTTCGACATCATGGTGCATCTGCTTGTCCATGTAGTGGATGACATCATCCACCTCGGGCCGACATTCCCGCACAACATGATGCCATTCGAAAGGTTGAACGGTGTCATCAAAGGATTCGTTCGCAACAGGCCCGTCCGTATGGAAGCATAGCCAAGGGCTTTCTTACCTACGAGTGCATCTCCTTCGCCGTAACTACCTAAGCACCGAGAACGAGGATGTCGGTCTGCCCACCAGGAAGCACGTCGGCAGGCTAGCAGGGTTTGGTCACCGCGAGGGCTACCGCGCAATGCATGTCGGCATCGCTGGTCGACACGCCGACTTTGACAGGGCACACCGAGTCGCGCTACAACACATAGAATTGGTCAGCCCTTGGGTGGATAAGCACAAAAGCTTAATCGAGCAGAAGTTCATCGACCTAGGACGGCCGAGGAAAACAGGGGACGTTACGAAAGAGCACAACTCCAACTTCACGGGGTGGTTCAAGAAAAGGCTACTGGAAAGTCCCGCACCGATGCCTTCTACTGAAGAGCAGAAACTCATATTCTCCCTGTCGCAGGGACCCGGCACAACGTAAGGACCTATCGATCGTACGACATCAACGGCTATAGATTCTACACCGAGGAAAAGGACAAGAATAGCGAATATCAAAACTCAGGAGTAACTATGCTATCCTACACCGATGACAAGACTGATGTCAAGGAAAGATTCTACGGAAGGATCGAGGAGATTTGGGAACTCGACTACGTTGGAGTGACGATACCGATGTTCCGTGTGAGATGGGCCAAGAGCGTCGAAAAAGATGGACTATATTTCACCACCATGGTTATACCCGATGCCAAATCGAAGACCCCCTCCGCGAAAAATGAGCCGTGGGTGCTCGCTACCCAAGTTGACCAATGCTTCTTCATTACCGACCCGTCAAAGCCCAGCCGTGTGGTCGTGAGGAGGGGCAAGAGGAGCATCATCGGAATGGAAGGAGAAGCCGACAAGCAAGACATCGACAAGAACGGCGATCCGAAGATCGAAGAGGAATTTGACAAGTACTTCGACAAGCCTACTACTTATTCAAAAGTAAGAAGGAAGACCACCCTACCGGCTAAAGGTTGCCCGTACACAAGAAGAAATCTCAAGGTGGCCGGGCTAAAGTATTCAACAACCGCGATGAAGAAGGGCAAGAACATTGTCAAGAAACGCTAGCTAGCCACCGATCGGAACCGAGAAGTTCAATTGTGGCTTTTTTTGTGTACTATGCACTTTCGCAAAAACACAAGTGTGTATATATATGTGTGTGTATGACACACAAGCATCCATACATGCATGTGTGTGTGTGGATGTGTGGTGATTTTTTTTGAATTATCTATATTAATTAACTTGCATAATTGAACCTTCATTTATTTCTTGGAATAATACACTAGGAATGTATTAAAGGAAATACTATTAAAAATTAATAAAACACTAGCTATATGATGCAGGGATTTTGAAATATGGCTAAGTGTGGAATTTCTGTGGCGCACGAAAGCCAACATGCGCCACAGAATCTTTACATTCTGTGGCGCATGTTGGCTTTCGTGCGCCACAGAAATTCCACACTTAGTCATTTCCAGAACCCACACGGTTTATATGTGGCCAAAATTCTGTGGCGCACCACAGCCTGCATGCGCCACAGAATCTTGAAATTCGTGGGCGCATGTAGGCTGTGGTGCGCCACGTAATTTTCACACTTAGCCATATTCCGAGGGTCGCCCCCTTCTTCCCCACAGTCGTCACATTTTCTCTTCGCCAACCGCCGCCAGCGTCGCCGCTTCTCTCGCGCCTCCTCTCGCCGCCCGCGCCGCCCAACCCTAACCGCCGCCCGCGCCGCCGCTGCTGCTCGCCTAGAGGAGCCCGCCGCCCAACCCTAACCACCGCCCGCGCCGCCGCTGCTGCTCACCTAGAGGAGCCCGCCGCCCGCGCCCGGCCAGAGGGAGCAGGAGGAGCAGAGGACGCCGCCGCGCCAAGGAGGAGCAGAGGACGCCACCCCCCCCCCTCTCCCCCTCCCCCTGGTAATTCCCCCTCCCCTCTCCCCCTCCCCCTGGTAATTCCCCCTCCCCTCTCCCCCTCCACTCTGGCCATGCCCGATTAGGGTTTTCTTGTGTGCTCTGATGCTCTTCAACTGATGCTCTGATGCTCTGAGTATTATTCTCAGAGTTGATTTGCAAGCAAGCAAGCAACTGTTAAATTGCAACTGTTAAATTGCAACTGTTAAATTGCAACTGTTAAATTGCAAGCAAGCAAGCAAGGTGTTAAATTGATACTGTTAAATTGCTACTGTTAAATTGCATCATCTTAAATTTGTGCAGAGTTGATTGTGCAGTGTTAATTGTGTAGCAAGTACATGTGTTGTGCAGAGTTGATTGTGCAGTGTTAATTGTGTAGCAAGTGTAGCAGTAGCAAGTAGCAAGTACATAGATTAATGTGCTTCTTAACCTAGTTTTGTTGTTTGTACATGATTTACAGTGTTGAGCAAAATGTCTTTTCCATGGTATTATTCTCACTACATGAACCAGAGAACCATAGCATAAAAATCCCCTACTACTATAGCTACTGCTAAACTAAATGAACCAGAGAACCATGGTATTATTCTCACTACATGATTATTCCATAGTTTTTTATTTTTTATCTGCAATGAACCAGAGCAAAATTAATGGACTATGAAATGAAGGAACTAGTGAATACTGGAGCATAGCTTGTTTTAATGAACCAGAGCAAAATTAATGGACTGTGATCATAGCTACATAGCTTGTTTTAATGAACCAGAGCAAAATTAATGAACCAGAGCAAAATTAATGGACTGTGATCATAGCTACATAGCTTGTTTTATTTTTGTTTGAGTGTTAACTAGTGAATAGGCACTGCATCATAAAAAATGATAACAACTGCTAGCAAAAGATGTTCTGTTTGGTGTTAATTTTTTATACTGCCTTGGTTCTTCATTCAAGATTTAGCTCATTTATTTACAGAGATACTCAACTAATATACTCAATTACTCCCACTGTATTTATGTTCATCTAGACAGAGGAAAAAAGAACCCAAATTCTGTCGACCAAAGTGTAAAAATGCTCACAACAACAGCAAGTAAATGAGCTATTTTTAATATACCCTAAAGTGTCTGGTATAAATGTATCTGGTGTAGTAAAGAATTTTATCATTTTGGATATGCTACAGTGGTTTATATGATATGCTACAGTACATGTATTTTGGATATGCTACAGTGTATAGCAGTAGTAGTCTTATGCTTGTATTTTGGATGCTTACTGGCATTATTTTTTCCTCTGTGATGAACTCTGAAAAGCACAAATAAGATAGCTAGCAACATCCAGGCCCTGGTTAATTTCTGAATAAATTAAAAATGAAGAAAGATAGCTAGCAACATTCTTTGTAGCAGAAAGAAAGATATCCAGAGATTGCTTTGTATTTTGGATGCTTACTGGTTATATTGGTTTATCAATGTTATTCTTAAATAATCAATACTACAAAATAAAATGCCCTGGTTAATTTAGTCAGAGAAGAATTACTACTGTTAGTCATCCTATAAGATATGCTACAGTACACTAAAATGGATATGCTACACAGAGAAGTGTTGACTTGTGCAAAAATGGTTTTATGTAGCTAGGATTTTTCTATATATTTCAGTCAGAGAAGAAATACAATGAGTAAAGCAGTAGGTGTTGTTCCTTTGCTAATTTGTAAAATCCTAGCAGCTAGCAGTACTGTATAGCCTGTTGATGTTGATGGCTGCTGTTTCCCTAGCAGCTAGCAGTACTGGGACATAACATTTACCAATTTACATCAAGGACAATTGATACAGGGGACCCTGGCCCTTTTTTGTTATCAATTGATAGGGTGTAAGTATTCATCAGGAGGCGGTAGCACAGTGGAGGGCACACGTGGGCAAGAAGAAGAACCGGCTGAAGTTCTTGGTCCCCCTCTTACTCACCGCCACCGCGGTTGTACTCTACTTTACTTTAGTCTAGGTGGCCGGTGACGATGCATGTGCATATGAGACGAGATGAACACACATGTATGTGTATGCGACGATCAAACACATTTCTACTTGTGTAATTTGGATCTAAATGATGTAATGATGAAGACTTGTGTGTATCATGTCATTTGTGTGTCATTTGTGAGTAATTCTGTTATTTCTGGAATGTGCTATGTATTTCTTATATATATCTGTATATTTCCTGTGCAATACCACTATATACTGCAGAAATGGAAAAAATTCGAAAATCCAAAAATTAACATTCTGTGGCGCATGAACTGGCAGTGCGCCACAAAAACTTATAAATATTCTGTGGCGCATGGAAAGGTAGTGCGCCACAAAATCGGGCGCCAAATTCTGTGGCGCACTATCAATGGTGCGCCACAGAAGTCTAAGATTCTGTGGCGCACTGAACAGCGTGCGCCACAGAATTCCAAACTTCTGTGGCGCACCCGCTCGTGCGCCACAGAATTCTAATACTAGTCGCGTGGCAACTGTGGCGACGGCCATATGCGCCACAGAATCAAGATTCGGTGCGCCACAGTTAGCCCTTTTTCCACTAGTGGTTGTACTATTGTAGCAAAAAATTCTGGTATTGTAGCAACACTGACCTCATCGGAGAGCTCGCAAAAAAACTCGCCGAAGATGTCACGCGGGAGCTCGCCGGAGGCGTCGCCGGAAACCTCACCGGAGACATGGTAGCAAAAAGAATATGCTAAAGTAGCAAAAAAACACAAAAATTGTAGCAGCTTTTTTTTGTTATTGTAGCAAAACCGATCTCGTCGAAGACTCGCCGGAGACCTCGCTGGAGGACTCGTAGCACAGCCGCCGTGCCATGGTAGCAGAGCAGGCCGCCGCAGGGAGCACCACCGCCATGCCATGGTAGCAGAGCCGTCGGCCGGTCATAGCAGAAGCCAAACGCGGACGATAGCAGCGGCCACCGCCAGTTGCAGCAGGGGCCACCGCCGGTAGCAGCAGCACCCACCGCCGTCGGTAGCAGGGCACCGCCGCCGGTTGCAAACAGCGCCCGCCGTGCTATGGTAGCGAAGCCCGTCGACATTTGTAGCAAGGCCGCAACCCCCTTGTAGGAAGCATGTCTGCCGCTGGGAGCAACGGCGTCCGCCACGGGGAGCAACGTCGACCGCCCACCGCCTACCTCCGCAACGTATTCCATGGCGGCGACCACCTCGGTGAGCTATGCGAAGTATGGAGCCCCGCGGGCGCGGAGATGGAGGGCAGCGGTGAATCCCAGGCGGGCGACCTCTACAGCAGCGACCTAGGCCCTGTCGCTGGCAGCAACAAGCAGTGGCGCGAGGCGCAGCAGGGGCTACGACGGCGCTGCAGGGGTGGCGCGGGCGGCGTGGTGGCGCGGGAGGAGGCTCCCTTGCCGCCGGCGTGCCGCACGTCGTCCGCCTCCACAGCGATATCGCGGGGCGACGACGATGGGGCGCGACGGCGATGTCGCGGGGCGCAGCGGGGGTGGCGCGTGGTGGCGTGGGGCGCAGCGGTGGTGGCGCGGGGGCGCGAGGCGCGGCGGCGATGGCGCACTCGATTTAGGGACAGAGAGAAGAAGATAAGGGAGAGGATGAGAACGTGGGTGGACCCCACATGGACGTGGCGTGTGTGGGGAGGCGGGGGATTAGAACGCTGTTCCCCCGGGGGAACGTCAGTGTTTTCCTTACTGGATTCAATGGTATCGAATCAATTATTTGATTATACACAATAAAGGGTTCAATTAGACCGAATCAGTTAGGGGATTACTTTTTTTTGGTGGGGTATATTATTTGATTGTATACAACAAATGATTAAATGACACCGAATCAATTAATTGATTATACAATTAATGCATACCTTAAACAGCATGCACTGCCTTCATATATAGTAGTATTGCCCTCCTTCATTCAATCTGTGTGGAGTCCACGACACAAAACCAAGATCGGAAGTGGTCTCCTAGTCTCCTACACAAGATGGCCATGGCAAAATATGCACACATATTTGTTAGTCTTTCGATCCTTGTTCTTTGCGCCAGGGTGCAAGCCCAAGGTATGTAACTATGTAAGCATACCATATCACCTTTTTTTCATACCTACACGAAATAGCTGTAGCAAGTTCACTTCTGCGATTCTTAAACCAAGTATTTAATGAATATGACCTCACGGGAAATGGTGCAATTTTTTATTATCATCAACTCCTTTTATGGTCTCATCACCACGTCAATTTCTTCTAGGAGTACATTATGTTCATGCACCCAAAACATAAATACTTAATATGCAGGGGAAATCGGAGAGAGGCAAATACACAACATCACGGAGTACATTCCAATGGAGTACAGGAAAATATTTTTGCAAGAACCTTATTCACCGGAGGAGATTTCCTTGAAGCGGTGTTACCCGTGCCTCTGTTGCCCTAAGGATGAGAAGAAACCATGTTATAACGCAACATCATGTTGCTGGGAGGTAGACTGCAACAGTCCCTCAAGTCCAATAGGTACCTGCGGGGGTATGCCAATCTCCTGCACTTGTGACGGTAGTTGCAAGTGATCAATGTTTAGTCGCATGGCGACTTATGACAATAAGATATGTTTTTTTTACAGTTGACAATAATATATGTTTGTCGTGAATGTTTTGTCATCTATGAACAACTTATATGGAGATTTTGAATATCCTTTAGAATGGATTAACTTGATCAAAAATATATTCAAGTCTATTCCAAATCTGAAATTCACTTCAAATGTAGATAAAGCTAAGAATTACCAAAATTCATGAAAATGTGTTACCTGTATGAACGTGAGATGTACATATTATTACGAACTAGGGGCGTGTTTGGTAGCCTGGGCCCAATTCTCACTGGTGCAGTGGTGCAAGCACACTTGCGCGTTCAGAATGAGCCACGGGCTGAAATTGGCCTGTTCACTGGTAGAAAAAAGGCCTTCCGTCCAGCCCCATTAGTCGCGGAAATGTAAGAACCGCGACCAATGAGGCCTTTAGTCGCGGCTCGGTTGGCGAACCGCGACCAAAGGCCTGGGCCCAGCGCGCTCGGTGGCCAGCTGGTGGACGGGAGGGGCTTTAGTCGCGGTTGGCCAGGCCAACCGCGACTAAATGTCCTCAGGCCTGGCCCAAAGGCCTTTAGTCGCGGTTGGCCAGGCCAACCGCGACTAAAGCCCCTCCCCTATATATACCATTCAGCCCACATCACTTAGCCATTTGATGCCACTTCTCTTCACAAACTTCACAAGGGGGTGTAGCTAGGTTTGCTTTTGGCTCCTCTTATGCACACAAGGTGTTTGATGAAATGCCCCAAGAGCATGAAACAAACATGATATGAAGTGTCGGAGCCACACTTGATCGAGCTTCCTCATTTATTTTTTCCTCCTCGATCGCGGTTAGCAACTTGAACCTTTCATATATATGTGTCATTGATAAAATATGCATATTTGTGTAGTTCATTGTTTAATTTCTATTTAGTTTAACAAATGCATGATGGTTAATTATATATTTTGTATTATAATAATGCAGATGAATCGGCAATGGATGTACGCTAACCGACTCTCCGGCGAATTCACTACGGGTTTGAAAGATTTCCTCGTAGTGGCTAATGCGAACAAGCAGGGGGGTTTTGTTATCTGTCCATGTGTTGGCTGTAAGAATCAGAAGGGTTACTCTTCCTCAAGGGAAGTTCACCTGCACCTGATTCGGCATGGTTTCATGCCAAGCTATAATTGTTGGACCAAGCATGGAGAAAGAGGGGTTATAATGGAAGAAGATGAAGAAGGGGATGACATCGATGACAGCTATCTTGATCATTTCGGTGATACTTTCATGGATGATGCTGAAGGTGGGGAAGGTGAAGGGGAAGGTGATCAAGAAGAGGCACGTGATGAGCCCGCTGATGATCTTGGTCGGACCATTGCTGATGCACGGAGTCGCTGCGAAACTGAAAAGGAGAGGGAGAATTTGGATCGCATGTTAGAGGATCACAAAAAGTCGCTGTACCCAGGATGCGATAAAGGTCTGAAAAAGCTGGGCTGCACACTGGATTTGCTGAGATGGAAGGCACAGGAAGGTGTAGCTGACTCGGGATTTGAAAACTTGCTGAAAATGTTGAAGAATATGTTTCCAAAGAATAACGAGTTGCCCTCCAGTACGTACGAAGCAAAGAAGGTTGTCTGCCCTCTAGGTTTAGAGGTTCTGAAGATACATGCATGCATCAACGAATGCATCCTCTACCGCGGTGAATACGAGAATTTGAATGAATGCCCGGTATGCACTGCATTGCGTTATAAGATCAGAGGCGATGACCCTGGTGACGATGTCGAGGGCCAGAAACCCAGGAAGAAGGTTCCCGCCAAGGTGATGTGGTATGCTCCTATAATACCACGGTTGAAACGTCTGTTCAGGAACAAAGAGCATGCCAAGTTGTTGCGATGGCACAAAGAGGACCGTAAGTCGGACGGGGAGTTGAGACACCCCGCAGATGGAACGCAATGGAGAAAGATCGACAGAGAGTTTAAAGATTTTACAGCTGACGCAAGGAACATAAGATTTGGTCTAAGTACAGATGGCATGAATCCTTTTGGCGAGCAGAGCTCCAGCCATAGCACCTGGCCCGTGACTCTATGCATCTACAACCTTCCTCCTTGGTTGTGCATGAAGAGGAAGTTCATTATGATGCCAGTGCTCATCCAAGGTCCGAAGCAACCCGGCAACGACATCGATATGTACCTAAGGCCATTAGTTGATGAACTTTTACAGTTGTGGGGCAGACCTGGTGTCCGTGTGTGGGATGAGCACAAAGAAGAGGAATTTGACCTACGAGCGTTGCTTTTCGTAACCATCAACGATTGGCCTGCTCTTAGTAACCTTTCGGGACAGTCAAATAAGGGATACAATGCATGCACGCACTGCTTACATGAGACTGAAAGTGTACATTTGCCAAATTGTAAGAATAACGTGTACCTGGGGCATCGTCGATTTCTTCCGAAAATTCATCCAGTAAGAAAGCGCGGCAAGGATTTGAAAGTCATCTTTGGAAAGGGTCCTGGCGGACAATCAATTCCGAAGGGAGCTGACGGGCACGCACCCATGTGGAAGAAGAAATCTATATTCTGGGAGCTAGAATATTGGAAAGTCCTAGATGTCCGCTCTGCAATCAACGTGATGCATGTTACGAAGAATATTTGTGTGAACCTGCTAAGCTTCTTGGGCGTATATGGGAAGACAAATAATACAAAGGAAGCACGGCAGGACCAGCAACTTTTGAAAGACCCTGATGACCGGCATCCGGAATGGTTTCAAGGTCGTGCCAGCTACGCTCTGACCAAAGAAGAGAAGGTCATCTTTTTTGAATGCCTGAGCAGTATGAAGGTCCCGTCTGGATTCTCGTCCAATATAAAGGGAATAATAAACATGGCGGAGAAAAAGTTCCAAAACCTGAAGTCTCACGACTGCCACGTGATTATGACGCAATTGCTTCCGATTGCTTTGAGGGGGCTCCTGCCAGAAAATGTTCGAGTAGCCATTGTGAAGCTATGTGCATTCCTCAATGCAATCTCTCAGAAGGTAATCAATCCAGAAGTTCTACCACGGTTACAGAACGATGTGGTCCAATGTCTTGTCAGCTTCGTTGGTGTTCCCGCCATCCTTCTTCAATATTATGACGCACCTCCTAGTTCACCTAGTCGAAGAGATTTCCATTCTCGGTCCTGTATTTCTACACAATATGTTCCCCTTCGAGAGGTTCATGGGAGTATTAAAGAAATATGTTTGTAACCGTGCTAGGCCAGAAGGAAGCATCGCCAAGGGCTATGGAAATGAGGAGGTAATTGAGTTTTGTGTTGACTTTATTCCTGACCTTAAGCCGATTGGTCTTCCTCGATCGCGGCACGAGGGGAGACTAAGTGGAAAAGGCACGATCGGAAGGAAATCAACGATATGTATGGACGGCCATTCTCTGACTGAAGCACACCACACAGTTCTGACCAATTCCAGCTTGGTGGCTCCGTACTTTGAGAAACACAAGAATATTTTACGCTCGGACAACCCGGGGAAGCCTGAATCCTGGATTAGGAAGGCCCACATGGAGACTTTCGGCAGTTGGTTGAGAAAACATTTAATGAGTGACAATGTTGTTGTAGATCAGCTGTACATGTTGGCCAAGACACCATCTTCGACTATAACGACTTTCCAAGGGTACGAGATAAATGGGAATACATTTTACACGATCGCCCAAGATAAAAAGAGCACCAACCAAAACAGTGGCGTCCGCTTTGATGCAGCAACCGAGAATGGGCAAAAGGTCACTTATTATGGTTACATAGAGGACATATGGGAACTTGACTATGGACCCTCCTTCAAGGTCCCTTTGTTCCGGTGCAAATGGTTCAAGCTAACAGGAGGTGGGGTAAAGGTGGACCAGCAATATGGAATGACAATGGTGGATTTCAACAATCTTGGTTACCTTGACGAACCATTCGTCCTAGCGAAAGATCTCGCTCAGGTTTTCTATGTCAAGGACATGAGTAGCAAACCGAGGAAACGGAAAGATAAGAAAACAATCAGTACATCATGCAATGATCCAAAGCGCCACATTGTTCTTTCAGGGAAAAGAAACATTGTGGGAGTGGAGGACAAGACAGACATGTCAGAAGATTATAATATGTTTGGTGAAATTCCACCCTTCAAAGTGAACACCGACCCAAGCATTAAGTTAAATGATGAGATGCTCCATGGATACGGTCCAATCGTAAGCAAGCAGGGACACAAGGGAAGAAATGATGTGTAATAATTTATTGTACCAAACTTTGTTGAATGGATCATGTGAATTATATTGCCCGTGATGTGTTTGGTGTCCATTTTCAAATGATTCGATTGATTCGAGATAGCACTGATGATACATGAAATTTGGAGTGATTTAGTCATACTCCTACCTAGGCGTATAATATGCATACTCGTAGTCTTCATAGTCGCCGCCGTTGTACTGGTAGTCGTCGCCTTCTAAGTTGCCGCCGTCGTCGTCGCTGCTGTCGTCGCTGTCGTCGGGCGGCGCTCGTGGCTCGAACTGAGGGTAGCGCAGGCGGGGGATATCGCCGGCCGTGATGTAGTCCATGACGCTCTGCAGAGTCCGGCCGTACCACCATAGCCGACGGCCGGCCTCGTGGAAGTTCCCAGGAGGCAGACCGTCCTCCTCATACCTGGCGAGCGCCCTATCACGCCGATTGATGAAGAAGGCGTCCCAAGTATGCTGGTTATCGGGATGCCAGCGGGGATTCATCCGCTGCTCCGGCGTGAGGTCGAGGTAGTAGTGGTTCGTGATGGCCACCCGGCGCGCAGTACCCTGAGGGACGGGAGGGACCGGCACGCCGCCGGCGCTTAGGCTCCAGCCGGCGGGGACGCGGTAGCCCGGTGGGCAAGGGTAGTTCGAGGCGCAAAGCTCCTCCACCTGCTGGTAGGTTAGAGTGGGTGCGGTGGAAGCCATGAGAGAGTGATGAGAGATTGTAGAGATGTGATAATGCTGGCCAAGCCGGGCAACATATATGTAGTGAGAAATGGCGGGAAAAATGGGAGCGGGAAGACAGGAGGCGGGAAGAAAGAGGCGGGAAGAAATTGGCGGGAAGAAATTGGCGGGAAGAAAGAGGCGGGAAGACAGGGAAGAAATGGCGGGAAGAAGAGGAATCCAGAGCTGGTCATCTAATCTTTAGTCTCGGCTGGTGGGTGCAACTGGGACTAAAGGTGGTTTTGTATCATCTAATAAAACTATCGGTGGGATAAGGACGTCTGGGTAAGCTTTAGTCCCGGCTGGTGGGTGCAACCGGGACTAAAGGTGGTTTTTGTGTCATCTAAGAAAACCGTCGGTGGGATAAGGATGTTTGGGTAAGCTTTAGTCCCGGCTGGAGGGTGCAACCGTGACTAAAGCTGTCGGCAGGATAAGGACGCGTGGGTGGACGCACTGCTCGATGAGATAAATCATGTAGCGCACGACGCCCTGTCGGAGGAACAAGACAAAGCAGAAGCGGCGCCGTGCCTATAAAAGGAGCATCGATACGCCCTGGCAAGCAGGCCAACAAGCCAACCTAGCAGGTAGGGAGAGAGTTTCATCCCCATGGATGGAGTAAAGGGTTGGAAAATCTCCCGTGGCGCAGCTTCTCGAAGATGTCGTCGGTGCACACGCTCTACGGCATCTTCGGAAGTTGCTCCTCGGGAAAATTTTCCCGCAATCCCGTGAAAGACTTCATCTCCTCTAACAGTGTTGGGTAAAGGGTTGGAAAATCTCCCGTGGCGCAACTTCTCGAAGATGTCGTCGGTGCACACGCCGTACGACATCTTCGGAAGTTGCTCCTCGGAATTTTTTCTGCAAGCCCGTGAAAGAGGGGGGGAGGGAAGACAGAGGCGGCCAGGAAGAACTGGCGGGAAGAGGGGGGCGGAAAGACAGAGGCGGGAAGAGGGGGCCGGCGGAAAGACAGAGGCGGGAAGAGGGGGCCAGCGGAAAGACAGAGGCGGGAAGAGGGGGCCGGCGGAAAGACAGAGGCGGGAAGAGGGGCCGGCGGAAAGACAGAGGCGGGAAGAGGGGGCCGGCGGAAAGACAGAGGCGGGAAGAGGGGGCCGGCGGAAAGACAGAGGCGGGAAGAGGGGCCGGTGGAAAGACAGAGGCGGTCGGAAAGAACTAGCGGGAAGAGGGGGGCGGAAAGACAGAGGCGGGAAGAGGGGGCCGGCGGAAAGACAGAGGTGGCCGGGAAGAACTGGTGGGAAGAACTGGTGGGAAGAGGGAGGCGGAAAGATTTTTAAATGAATTAGTTTTATTTTTCTGAATTTTTTGATATATTATTTGTATTTTTAACATATTGAAATGAATAAGTTTTATTTTTCTGATTTTGTTGATATATATTTTGTATTTTTAAGATTTTGAAATGAATTAGTTTTATTTTTCTGAATTTTTTGATATATTATTTGTATTTTTCACATTTAGAAATGAATTAGTTTATTTTTCTGAATTTGTTGATATATTATTTTGTATTTTTCACATTAAGAAATGAATTAGTTTTACTTTTCTGAATTTTTTGATATATTATTTGTATTTTTCACATTTAGAAATGAAATATTTTTATTTTTCTGAATTTGTTGATATATTATTTTGTATTTATAACATTTACAAATGGAAATAATTTCGAAAAAGGCCTTTAGTCGCGGTTGGCCTGGCCAACCGCGACTAAAGCTCATTTCCGCGGGAACCGCAAAAACGGGCGAAAATTGGGCTTCAGTCGCGGTTGGTGTGGCCAACCGCGACTAAAGGGTAACCTTTAGTCGCGGTTGGCCACACCAACCGCGACTAAAGCTCCTCCTCAGAATACCCGCGCCGCCCGCGCGGCGCATCACTTTCTCTTCTTCCTCTCGCCCTCTCCGTTTCGTCGCCGATCGCCGCACTTCGCCGCCAGGCTGCCGCGCCTCGCCGCGTCGCCGCCGCACTCGCCGTCGCCGCCGCTCTCGCTGCGCCCCGTCCCGTACGTCGCCGCCCCGCCCACACCGGCCGTGTGTCATCGCGCGCGCGCGCCCGTCCGGCGGCCGTACTCGCCCCTCATCGTCGCCGGCGCCGCCGCCGCTCGTAGTGAGAGAGAGGAGAGTGCCACGCCGCTGCTCGCCGGCGCCGCTCTGTTCGCCTGAGAGAGAGAGAGGAGAGAGGCCGGCGCGGCCGCCGTGTGGCCGCGCAGTGTGAGAGAGAGAGAGGGAGAGGAGCAGCCCCTGCCTTATTTTTTCTTTCTTTTTAAGTTTTTGTTCTTGTTAATTTTGAAATAAAAAATAATTAAAATTTGAGTTAAAAGTTTGTGTAAAAAAAGAACTACAATTTGACTTAAAAAAAATAATTGACTTAATTTTATCTCAAAAAGAACTACAATTTGATTTAAAAAAGATTGTGTAAAAAAACTAAAATTTGACTTAAAAAAACTAAAAATTGACTTAAAAATTTTGTCTCAAAAAGAACTACAATTTGACTTAAAAAGATTGTGGAAAAAAAACTAAAATTTCACTTAAAAGTTTGTCTAAAAAATGAACTAAAATTTCACTTAAAAAAGAACTCAAATTTGACTTAACCAAAATTTGACTTAACCACCGCGCATATACGGAGGGGGCAGCGAGCCCCTCGTCGCCCCCTCCGTATACGCGCGGTGTTTTTTTTGGGATCGAGAGGGGGCGGCGAGGGTTATGTGCGTGTGTTGTCCTCTCGGCACCGCCACTGCCGGCCCTTTCGCCACCGCCGCCCTTTCGCCACCGCCGCCCTTTCGCCACCGCCACTGGTCTCTCGGTCACGCGGTCACTACGAGGCGAGGTCGATCGTCCGCATATACACATCTAATACGCGTCCCCCCTCTTGACTCCATCATCGCCCTCTCTCTTTATATGTAGAAGAGATGTGATAATGCTGGCATATATACACAATTAATTAGTTTTTACTACATGTTTTCAGGACTGATATATGGCGGACGATAGAGCTGACCCGATTATGGACAACTATAATCAAGAAGTTGAAGAACATTTATTTGGCATCATAAAAGGCGATATTCCTTATGTGCCGACTGAACAAGATGAAGAGGATATTTCTTCTTATCTGAATCTTGACGGTCAAGATGAAGGCCGTCAGCAAGATGATGGGGAAGAAACGTCAATAAACGATGATCTTCAATTGCAAGTAGCAACCAGCTCCGGCGCCGAGGTATATATATACATTTTTCCTCTGGTGATACAAACTTACTGATTTGAATAAATATGTGTGTACTAACACGCGCGACTCTCTTTCTTATTTTAGCCCTCGGCCGGATCGTCGAAAAAATCGAGTACGTCGTCGTCCAAGCGTGGCGCAACCAAGACGCTCAAACAAGGAGAAACATATACCATCGAGGTTGTCGACAGTGCAACCGGAAGGCCGCTGGAGCCCCAGAAGCACGCCACCAAGTTTATCAACCAATGCGGAGCCGTTGTTAGAGACAACGTCTCGATCACCCTCCAGGAGTGACATGAGCCAAAGAAGGCACGTCTTGGTTTCACTTTTGTCGACAAGAGAACTAAAAAGGATTGCTTTAAAAAGCTTATGGAACATTTCATCCTACCTCCGGAATACCACAAATTCGATGAGGAGGGTAACAAGATTCAGGAAAACAAGGAGAGGAGGAAGCTAGTCAAACACTTCGCTCTTGGTAAGATGGCCGAAACATTCCGGAAATTCAAGCAAAATCTAGCCCGTGACTATGTCAACCAGAACAAGACTCCGGAATTCAGAGGACAGTATGAGAGACTTCAACATGATTGGCCAGAATTTGTGAAGCAGAAGAAATCGGAGCATTTCATTGAAATATCGAAAAAAATAAGGACAATGCGGCTAAGAAGGAGTACAATCATGTTATGGGGCCAGGAGGGTATCGCTTTTGGGAGCCTAAGTGGGAGAAGATGGAGAACGAGCTGAGGAGGCGAGGAATCCGTCCAGGTACGGAGGGATGGGACCGAAGGGCCAAAAGCTGGTGGTACGGGCATGGGGGAACGCTAGACCCGGAGACAGGGGCGTGTGTTTACGGGAACAAAATGTTTAAACCCACCCAAGCCCTTATTGACGCAATGAGGGATGCTCAAGAGGGGAAGATCAAGTTCAAAAGAGAGAACGACGCGCTGACAAGAGCCCTCGGGAATCCTGAACACGGAGGACGTGTACGAGGCATGGGGAACATTCCGTGGAAAGTAGGGTTCTCCCAGGACGATGACCCGTACGGTTACAGAAGCCGTAAGAGAAAGTCGGATCGAGATGCATATGTTGTGGCGCGGTTGGCATCAGGAGTCGATGAGATGAAGAAAACCCTGACTATACTAGTACAAGAGAGATCGGCAGCTGGGACGCATGAAGATCATCCAGCGGATCTCGGAAGCCAGCAGCGGAGAAGCAGCGTGGCTTCCACGGAGGTCCAGCCGGCTACTGATGCACCGGAGATCCAAATTACTGCACCGGAGCCTCCTCGCTACCCCGTGGACGATGTAAAGGAGATGAAAGAATGTCATCTGCATTATCCTACTGGGAACATGTCCACGAAGGTAGCCATCGGCAGTGCTTTACCATGTGAGCCTGGAGCACTCCACCACAACAACCCCATTCCAGATGGCTATGCTCGTGTCACGGTGGAGGAAATAGTCCCAGGGTTTGAGGACCTGGAGATTGACATTGCTACACCCGAAGGGGAGAGAAGACTTGGAGGTGTCAAGCGCCAGTTTATTCTCTAGAAAAAGAAGTTTATCAAGTTTCCAGACGAGGCGCCAAGGCGAACAAGTCCACCCCCCTCCGGTGGTGGTGGCGGCGGCGGCGGCGGTGGTGGTTCACCTAGTACACCTCCTTCACGTCAGCCGACGCCGCCCCCAATTCACCTCCAGCGGGTAAGCAGACGCCGCCCCCCAGTCCTCGTCCGGCGGGTGATCAGACGCCGCCCCCCAATCCACCTCCGGCGAAGAAGCAGAAGCAGTCTTGGGTTATTAACCCGGAGCCTTATGTACCTGCAACCACAAAGATACCAGAGCAATCACTGAAGCCTCTCCCCACAAGGCCTTGGGAACGTAGTGCCGAGGAAGTCGACGCACACGCGTCTGCTGATTATGAGAAATGGAAGGCGGACTGCAAGAAGAAAAGAGAGCCCGAGCCCAAGCAAGTATTTTCTGAGAAGGAAAAGAGCTGGGCTAAGTCATTTTTGAACACACCGTCCCAAGCCGCGAAGAATATGCCTGACGACTATGAACGTGAACTTCGTATTCAAGCACTCGCGGTCAAGAGGAAACAAGAGTTGGCGGAGAAGCAGGAGGAGGCCGAAAAAGAATTACAAAGCAAAAATGGGGGGAAACAAGTTGCCCAGCTCGGGGAACAAAGTAAACAATCGATCGCCCCGCTCATAGTGAAAGCCTGTGACGCCCCGGAACCGGTACCAAGAGGATTCCAGCGATCCCGCCGAGATCCGCATGATATCGATTCAGAGACGCCCTCCGACACGACGTGCGCGACGAATCACACACGTGATGCCAGAGGAATTACCACGAGTAGTAACATTACAACAGATTTACAATAGAGCCCACAAGAAACATATATTACAACAACGACTCCAACGAGTCAAGATACAAATATACAATACAAAGCTCCAAATCATACAGAAGATCGAATACATCCGAGTACGGACAAGATACAAGTTGGACTAAGAGTCCTGAAGATAACCAGCGGCGTCCATAACCCTGCCCAGGCCAAGCCGGAAGGGTAACCTTGCTACCGTCGTCATCTTGTACCTGCCAAAGTCGGGCCATCGGTTGCCGACAAAAGGGAGGAAGAAAAAGAGAAAGGGGAAAGGCGAGAGTAAGTACCAAGGAACGAACTCCGGCACGTACTTAGCGAGACTAGAAATGGCTATGCTCGCCGGGCGAGTATAAATATATATCGCCTGGGCTATATGGTAGGTTTAGCGGCAGCAAAACTATAACCAATAGAGACACGCTACAACATCCGTCTACTCAGAGAAGATAAGAGAGCGCACAAGGTAACAGATAAAATACTACACAAACATAACCCAGCCAATTACACATATCCCCTCCAACAAAGCAAAGAGGCAATGTAAAAGGCACTCAACGGTGGACAAGTTTTATTAGGTATCGGTTGTAGTAATGCTATATTACTAATCAAGTTATTAGCAAATTATTATCAACAACATAAAGGTGTAAGTTGTTCTATGATCGAGCTATACAATTCCAAGTCGTCCATAACCGCGGACACGGCTTATCGATAAGATGTACACCCTGCAGGGGTTGCCCAAATGTAACCATACGCATGCTCGACCCCACTTACTACAGGTGAAGTCTAACAACAAGACCGTTCCCAATGCAAGAGAAAGTTTAATGGGAGCCACCCAACTAAGCTACCCGTGACGAAGTCCGGCCGTACTCCGATACGGACCCAGAGGTTGCGTAGGCGTCTAGGCGGGCACTAACGGCCAAGCACTAGATAAGTCATCTAGCAATTATGCAGTACAGTACAGAATATAAACACCCGAAGGCAACAGGAAGTAAATCGTGCATCGTGCATATGAGCAAATAAAACCAAGGTTGTGGCTCCCAGTAAACAGACTCGAGGAAAGGTAATGGGTGAGGGGGGGTCCCAATAAACGTCCCCACGTATGGGTAGAGCGCTCAATCTCGGAACAGATAACAAGAACTCGGGTCCTAGTGGACATTAGCGAGTCAAAGTTCCGATGCTTTCGCAAAGGGGCTCACAGATGCCTCTGCTTACAATTTTAGTTGTTAACAATAAAGTAAAGTGTGAATATCTCCAACAGAAGATATAGCATGTCATAACCTCCCAACAACCCAACATATCCCGATAACAGATCGAGATAAACAACAGCTCCTAAACACGCCTACGACTCGCAAGGCTCAAACATCAAGCAACGGCTATGGTTACGGAATGTTACATATAGGATTATATGGTAACAAGTGGAATATGACACGTGACTCAATAAAGAAGCGCAACATAAGGATAGCAATGCGAGGGAGAGTAGGTGAAGAGAGAGGGCTCGCCTGTGAAAGGTTGCAGAAGAACTTGTCGGAGAACTCGTCGTATCTCACATCACCACTTCGTGATCCTATCCGGAAAGAAGCAAATGCTGAAACACACAACGCATGCAAGTATTACTACTACGGATAAAGAAGATCCAGCATGATCAAGATGATATGCATGACATGGCAGATATGGTGCAATGCAACTTATCCATATTAAGCGGGATCGGAACCCCGGACAAACAAATTAGGTTGGAGTTACATACCTACCGTGAAATTTAATTGTTGGTTAGCATGGCATAGCATGGCAAGAGTGAGCTACTTCAATATTAAACGGAGCGGGGAAAACCTTAGGTGGAAATCCGAAATACTCCGCATATATGTGAGATGAAATGCACAAACTATCACGGCAGGACATGATGCGAGATGCATAAAGATGAATGGATGGCATATTCATGTTCCTCATATTTTTCTGATCAATTTTTATATATAACACATTTTATTTCGAGTTACGGTTTGCAAGATATGATTTATGCAAGATTATAACATTGCAGCAATTTTCAGAAAAACAGAGGAAAAGGGAAAACGTTTTATACCAGCGAGGAGCTAGCCACAGAGGCTGATCCGCGGGGCCGGGAGGCGCTGACTCAGCGCTCATGAGGCATGAAAGGTGAGGTGGCGCCGGAGGTCACTGACAGGAGGGTCCCACATGTCAGATTCGGAAAAGACATAAAAAAGGTGAGGCTTTGTCTCAGGGAGGAATTGAACTCAGGTTCTCCGGATCAAGATGAAAGGAATGAACCAGTCTGGCTACAGTGTGTATTGTACCAAATTGAGAACGCGCACCACTTGAACCAAGCAGGGCGGGGTCGAGCTTGGAACTTGCATCCATGGCGGGGAGATCTGGTCGGAGACCGATCCGGCGACTCAGGGCAAATCGAGGAGCGGGAGGTGGTGCGTTCGAAGCGGAAGTCGAAGGGGAGTCTGAACGAGGCGGAGTTGGAGCCGGGGAACCACCGGAGAGTCACCGGCGACGAGGTTCTGCGAAGAACATGGTGGTCAACGCCGGCAGCATCATAGAGAGGAAGGATGAGACCGAGGAGAGGTCTGGGAGGACGGGGATCTCACCCTGATGCTGATGAAGGGCTCGGGGAAGCCGGAGGAGGGCCGAGGTGGTCGGAATCTTCGCCGGAGGGTGGCGGCCGGAGTAGAGAATCCGCGAGTTTGGCGGCGATTGAAGGACTCCCAGGTCGATTCCTTGGACGGGGATGATGATGAAGACGAGCCGCATCTTTTGTTGTCTTCGGCTCGGCGAGGGGTGGCTTGCTGCAGTGGCGCCATGGTGAGTTGGAGAAGGTACTGTGGGACTTTTCCCCTTGGTTTCGTTCACAGGGAAAAGATAAACGGGAGAGGGGTGGCGGCGCTAGGGAGGAGGAAGAGGGAAGCGAACTAGGGTTTCCAAGATCTCGTGGTGTGGATTAAAAGGAGGAGGGAGCAGGTGGTGGTGCGGTGGTGAGGACCACGGCCTCACGCCATCCATGTGCTCCCTTGGCTGGAAGAAAACGACCGGGGAAAGAAGAGTGTGCGAAGGGGTACGGGCTAGCGGAAAAAGACAAGGTGGGCTGGAGGAGCTGCAGAGGTGGTTTGCTGGGAGGAGAGGTAGAGATGGGCCACAAGGAGAGAGGCCTTTGAGAGAGAGAGAGAGAGAGACCACAGCCCACATCCCAAGGGCTTAGGGGTTTTGTTTAATTAAAAGAAGGGAGAAGATTTTATTATATAAGACATACGAGAGGGAAAATAAAATAGATAAGGTTTATAAAATAATTTTATTTAGTAACAACATGGATGATATGATGCATGATGTCATGATGATGCACAAAATAAAAAGAACAGCAAAAATCTATTAGGGGTACTACCCGGGGCCGTTACAAAGCCGCCGGTCCGGATGCCCCTGATATCATAGCAGCTGCGGCAGCTGCGGGATTGACTGTAGCGAGTGCCACAGAACAAGCGACCAACTTAGGTCTGACTCTTCGTGCACTATTAGGCCTTGATGAGGCGCCAATGAAGGACGTAGTATTTACATATGTGCCGAATGGTCCTCTCGTCGAGCCTGCGCAGGAAGAGGATCTACCTCGACAAATGAAAGGTCTGCTAAATTGGTACAAGGGTTACATAAAACTTAAAAACGCCAGAGAATATATTTATGCAGAAGTTAGACATGAGCATCACTTCAAACATTACTATATAACAATTCATCGGAGTGAATTGTTCCAGCTGTTCAATCTGCGCGAGCTCGACAAATCTATCATCAGTTGCTATGTTCTGTAAGTGATTTATTAATTTCTACCCCATCTCGTTCATTGCCTGCACTATAAATATATATATTGTCCAAACTATCTTGTTGTGTACGCTATTATGCAGAATGAAGAAGCGGGAAATACGAATAAGGTGCACCCATGATGTTGGGTTCATTGACCCACAAATCGTTAATTCATATGTGTTAGAACACCACCCCGCCGACGTGGAGGATGACCTGTGGCGGTTTCTTATAAACCAGGAACTCAAAAGTGATATTCTATTTCCTTACCATTTTGGGTGAGTGTTTCTGTCTTGAGCACATTCTCTTTTGTTTACTCCATGCATGATATGTGGCTAATCGATGAGTTATGCATGACCGTGCATGTATCGTGTCCGCGGGTTCCACTGGATTCTGCTAGTAATTCAAATTCAGAACTCCACAGTTCTCGTCCACGACTCTCTGAATATGGATCCGAAGCATTGGGCCGACATGAGAAAAATGATGCAAAAGTAATTACTTTCATTCGTTTGCGCTCTATATCGATCGGCCTATTTCGTTCATCATTTCCTAATATCAAGTAACTAATTAATAACTCTCTTGTTCATTTAATTTTCTTTGCCTCGTAGGGTTTGGAGACGGTTCGTAGATCAAAAGGTCGGTGAATTCAAAAAAGAGCTACAATTTAAAAGGGCAAAGACTGCGACTGGGGATATTCAGCCACCGGGGACCAATGTATGTGGATACTATGTTTGTGAGAGGATCCGGAGATACACCACTGAGCGGCAGCCGTCTGAGAACAACATCAAGAGGAATAACCTCCGGACGACGCTTAGTCCAGAAGCTCTCTTCCGACCACTTCAAGAGGAACTAGGTGGATGGTTCGCGAGGGAAGTCATCGATCCTAGAGGAGAACACTATGTAGAGGACGTAGAACTTTATATGCACTAAATTATGTATGGAAACTTGTTCAAAATTGTATATGGTCATCCGATATTGAATATATATTGTATATTCCTCTTGAATTCTTTTTGGTTCTATGTATGTAGTACCGTAGAATATGTGAAACTCCTTCAAAATTAAAATAAAACAGAAAAGAAAATAAAACAATACAAATTAAAAAGAAACCAGGTTTAGGGGGGGGGCTAAAACCCTAAACCTGCGGCGGCCTTTAGTCGCGGTTGGCCAGGAGAACCGCGACTAAAGGTCCTCCGCCCCGAAGGACTGCTGGCGGCCACGTGGAGGCGCCTTTAGTCGCGGTTCGTAAGGAACCGCGACTAAAGGGGGGGCCTTTAGTCGCGCTTGGTTGGTCGCGGTTGCGCAACCGCGACCAATGGCAGTTGCGAACCGCGACCGAAGCCGTTTTTTCTACCAGTGGTTGTTTGGTAGGTCGACGCCGGGCTACATCAGGTGGGCTGAAACGACATTTCTGTTTGTTTGCCTGCAACCAATCCCAAATCTCGATGGAGATGATATTAGGCCTGTTTGGTACCATCCAGGCATGACTAAGGTTACCTCTTATGTACAATGGGTAGCATTACCATGTTCTCACCTCCCACCACACATAAATCACAGTTCATGATAGTTGCAAACTTACAAAGCATAGCAGTTCACGAAATCAGCGCTAGCTACTACGAATGGTTGTTCATAACACGATGCTCCCTAGGTAATACGAATTGCAGTTTATCATAACCGGGTGGTTAAACATACGGGGATTGAAAACGGGTTCGAGAAACAGGGACCATAGCTTCTTCACTTCTTATCAGATGGTGGTGTTGCCTCTGGCTTCCCACATTGCTTCTACCCACTCTTGCCTCTTCATCTTCCAGACATCATTGTCGCATGCGTCCACGCCATGGATGGTCTCTACTTCATCAAAAGCGACAACCTCTTCGAATAACTCATCCTCGCCCCAACCTAGGATCAATGTAACGGCCCCGGGTAATATCCCTCTTAGTGTTGTTTGTTCTTTTTCTTTAATGCATCATCATGGTATCATGCATGTTTTTGAACTCCAAAGTTATTTTATTAAACCTTATTTTATTGCTAAATTGTTTTCCTTTTTCATCTCAAATGAAAATATAATTTTCTATGCTTATTTTACTATATAAAAACTATTTGAAATGGTTTTGTAAACAAACAGGAAAACTAAATAAAAGAAAACAGTTTTAAATATTAAAAAAATGAGGGGAGAAGCCTCCCAACCGGCCAGGCCACGTCGGGCCCAGCCAGCAGCCACCGCACGGCCCAGCATCAGCCCACCCGGAGCCCAGCTGCAAACCCAAGTCTTCCAACAGCACCCCCTGGCAGTTTTGCATTCCTACCCCCGCTGCCGCCCCTAGCATTTTGCTAGAAACCCCTGGCTCCTTTCCTTTTTCCTCTCTGGTCCTCCAACCTCTCTCTCAGTCTCTCCTCCGCTCGAGCCCGACGCCAGGAACTGCTCCACCCCGAGCCCCCTCGTCGCTCCCCATCGCGAGCGCACGGCCTCGCACCCCTCCTCATGGCCGCCCCGCCCTCACGCCTCTGTCGGCTCCGGCGTGCCGCCCCATCTCGCCCCGGCCCTCTTCCTCAGCCCCGGCACAGATGCCGCGCGATCCCTGCTCGCTCCCAGCCGCCGTCGGCCGGCCGCCGCATGCTCTGCTCCGCCCGGCCTCCTCTCCTCCACCGGGCCTGGCTCCTCCTTTTCCAGCGGCCGCACGCCCCTTCCTCAACCATGTCTCCATCCCTGCCGCGTCTTCGACCACGCGCAGGCTCCCCTCCGCCTCCTCGCGTCGCTCGCATCGGCGTCGCTATGGCTTCTCATGCGTGCCCTCGCCTGGTCGCGCGCGTCTCCTTGTCTCCTGCTGCGTCGTTGGGCGTCCGCCTCATCGCCAAGTTCTTCCTGCATGTGCCTCCCCGCGATGTGGGGGTTTCCCTGCGTGTCTGCACCGTGTTGTTGGTGGCCTAGGCAGGAGATGCAGCTATGCTGCTCGTTTCTTCTCCTTTGTGTGTTCGTGCACGGCGCAAGTTAGATGTGATGCTGTTGCGCGCTTTCCAGCACCTCCTCTCAAAAACCATGTTCTGCATCGATAATAGAGATGGAATTCGAAGATGCGTTCCCGGACCGGAAGACCTTCTTCACGGAATGCCAAGACCTCCTTACGGATTTGAGGACCGAGTCCAACATGTGAAGAATAACCCGATGAATCAAGTTCGCCATCGACAATGAAGCCGGGAACCTCAAGATCTCCTTCACGGATCCGACGCCCACCTTGGTTCCGCTACCGTGAGACCCAAACCTTGAACCTATTTTCTAAAATGTGCTATATATCTTGTTGCGTTTAGCATATCATCATGTGCCGCATTGCATCGCATATCATGTGATTGTTCGGGTAATAGCGATTTACCTAATAATTAAATATGGAATTGTGCGGGAATTAATTATTGTGTCCCGGTTCCATTTAAATTTGCGTAGCACACCCATGCCATGTTTTTCCATGGTAACAACATTTGAACCTATTTTCTAAAATGTGCTATATATCTTGTTGCATTTACCATATCATCATGTGCCGCATTGCATCGCATATCATGTGGTTGTTCGGGTAATAGCGATTTACCTAATAATTAAATATGGAATTGTGCGGGAATTAATTATTGTGTCCCGGTTCCATTTAAATTTGCGTAGCATACCCATGCCATGTTTTTCCATGCTAACAACATTTAATTTTGCGGGGTAGTAAAATAACGAACCTAATAATTGTTTGTTCGGGGGTCCGATCCCGCTTAATATGGATAAGTTGCATCGCATCACGTTTGCCATGCCATGCATATCATATCATGATCATGCCGATTCTTTTGCCGTAGTAGTAAGATGTGCATCTGTTGGTTGTTGTAGCGCTTTGCTTCTTCCCGGATAGGATCACGAAGTGGTGATGTGAGATACGACAAGTTCTCCGGATGTTCCTCGGCAAGCTTTAACAGGCAAGCATTTCCTAAACTCATGTCTCTGCAGGAGTCGCTCACCTATTTTATTTTTCCTTCTCCCTTATGCTAGCCTTGAGTTGCGTTCTTGTCACGTGTCCTATCCACTTGTTACGTCAAACAGCCCATATTGCCTCCACCACCCTCCCACATCTGTTGTTTGGTTATCGGGTCTGCCTTGCGAGTCGTGTCGTAGTGCATGCTAGTGCTATTTATATCTTGTTACCGTTATCGATATCTTATCGGGTTATCTGTTGGGAATCATGACACATGGTTTATGGATATATCTGTTAATAGTTCCTTAGCGGAGGCATCGGTGGGTCAGCTGATCGTTTTATAACGGCTAACTTGTGTTTCTTTAAAACCTAGGACCCCGAGTTATTGTTATCTGTTCCGAGATTGAGCGCTCTAACCACACGTGGGTATGCTTACCGGGTCTCCCCTCGACCACTGCCGGAATCTACAACTTTGTCTAGTGGCCACAATTAGTTTGAACGTTTTGTTTCTCCCGGGCGTGCAAGTTTGTTTCTTTTTGGTCAGATGATATGATGTTACTTTTGGGGAAGTTATGTGCCTTGTAACCCCGTTGTCTCTTGCACGCTCGTAGGATGCGGTGCCGCTGCGAAGTGGTCATCCCGCTGGGCACTGTCCACCTAGTACGCAGTAGCAACAGCTAAGTCCGTCTCGGAGAGTCGGCCGGACTTCGATACGGGTTTAACTTAGTTAGGTGGCTTCCTGGACATTGTTGTAGTGAAGGAGAGTGCGAGTCATGATATCCACCTGTCGCAAGTGGGTTGAGCATGCGTGTGGGCACATTTGGGCACCCCTACAGGGTTACAATCTTATCGATAAGCCGTGTCCGCGGTTATGGACGTCTTGGAGCTATATGACTCGACCATAGACAACTTACACATGTTGTTTCATTACTAATAACTTGTGTAGTAAGATATAACAACTTAAAAAATAACTGGTTAAAACTTGACAACCGTGTGAGTGCATGTTGTTGTGGTGGAACGGCAGATGCCATACGATGGCTTAAGTTGGGGCCGAATGTGCGCTAGAGGATTCAGGGGAGGGTTTTGTTAACAGGGGAATTGGAAAAGAAACCGGTATGCATTGATGAACTCGGCCCTTTGCCGGAGGTTGAAGAACGTACGGTACAAGACCTGCTCTACTCGCTACTCAAGTGATCTCTCCGCGCAGGAGTGTGCCCTCTCTCCTTATATAGAGGAGAGGGTGACTTACAAGGGAAGAAACCCTAATGGAATTTTTGATGAGCTAAGCTACTTTATATAGCTTCTTTGGCCTTGGTGACACCGGTTCTGTCTTTAATCAGGGAGTGGTGACCTTGTCCGGTATCTTTTACGTCACCTTCTGCTTTGGCGTCAGGGCTTCGATTAAAGCTGAAGCGCTTCGCTCATCCTTGTCCTCTTGTCCTTGGTGGAATCTTTGACCAGAGTGCCGACATGCTAGAGTTGAACCTGTGCCGGTTCTCCGGTATGTTTACCCTGGAGCTCCTGCCTCTATTGTTTTCCGTATTCCGGCAGACCCCTCCTGGGATACCGGTATGCCTTAACTTAGCATGATTCTCTTTAGCTTGGTCACCCGTATTAATCTCTAATCCGGCACGCTAATGCTTAAACATGGCAAGTTTGTGAGGCTATTGGCCTACCGGGGGCCATCCCCCCGACATTAGTCACCGAAGCTGGTATAGTCCGGCGGATTCTATCCGACGGGCTATGCCACGTTCTCACTCCAAACATATCGGATTAACCTTTCCGGTTCCAGCTCTTATATCCCCGACATCTTTGCCGGACTCACCTTAGTTAACCGATCCCAACAAAGCTTGCCGGCATCTTTTGTCGGTTGCTTTGCCATTAAAACTTCCTCGGCGAAGTCGAGAATAAATTGAAAACCGCGCCTAGCAGTGACATGCGCACTGTGGCTGACGCGCCAGTATCAGGCGTCAAATCCCTCGTCTCCCGCGCGCAGTTAATGCGTCACACCGGATCCGTGTGACCCTCCGTGTGGCAAACTCCTGCGGCGCGTGTATCTCTACGCCATGTGGCAGCCCATGAAGCGAAACGGTGCGGGCCGAGCGATTTTCGGCCCACTTACCTCTCCACTCTTTAAGGGAGCGATAGTTCCTTGTCCTCCTTACGCTCTCATTCCCCACTTCGCCAACTTCCTGCGCCCCTTGCCTCCTGAGCTCCTCACGCCGCCGCTCGCCGCCAAGCTCGGACTCTCCGGCGAAGCTCCGCTGGGAACGCCCTGCGGAGCTCGGGCTCTCTTCTCGGCCGTTCTCACGCACCTCTGTTCTTTCTCTTCTCTGAGGTGTGCTGCCTCCGGCGGTCTGCTCCGTTGTTCGCCGTCGCCGTCCTCCTCTCCGACGAGCTCTCGACTCCGACGGTCTAAGAGACCTCCGCCGCCGATCTCAGGTAAGTATCCGTGGATCCAGTCATCTCCCCTTCTTTCTGTTCTTCAGGGTGCGGTAGAGTTATTTACCTTCTTTCCCTTGCGTATTTTCTCATGGCTAGATCTTCGCGAAGAGGTAGATCTGGGGGAATTTGTTTGTAGGTAGTTCCAACACTTAGTAGAATATGTCATCTGAAGACTCGATGCCGGAACTTTCCGCTAGCACCCGGCATAGCGAAAGCCCGGAGATCTCTTTGGGCGAAGAGCTTCTGGTAGATCAAGGTGATGATGGGCTCGAGGCGGACCTCGCCCGTTTTGAGGAAGAGGCCGGTAGCTCGGATCAAGCTACCGACGATCAAGGAGAAAACGCCGGCAGCTCGAGCCGAGGCGCCGGTGCTAGTTCTGCCGGTATAGACCTTTCCGCATACACCCGTGGAGCCTGGAAGGGCTCGTCCGTCAGCCAGGCAGAAATTGACTGGCTGTATCGGTCCTGGATGATACAGGAAGAAGTTTTCTGCCAGATCCCCGGTGAAGAATTAGAGCCTGCGCCCGAGCCAGGCAAGATCGTTGTCTTTGCCGCCCATTTTGAGCGTGGCCTAGGCCTCCCAGTGTCGGACTTCTTCCAGCACTTTTTGAAATTCTATGAACTCCAGCCCCACCATCGCCCGGGCAACGCCATCTTCTACCTCTCCTCGTTTGCTTCTTCCATGGAGGGATTCGCCGGTCTCTCCCCTACCGTCGATAACTTCGATTTTTTTCTTCAACCTCCGGAAAAATACGGTTCAGGACCGGAAAATTCCGCGCCCCAAATCATTTGTGCCATGCGGGGCGTGCATTCTTGCGCCCCGCCAGGGGAGCACCTTCTACAAGTTTGCCGGCCTGGAATCCGTCCGAGCGTGGCAAAAATCCTTCTTTTATGTTCGGAACTCCGGCCCGGTCGATTTCATCAACCTGCCGGCATACGTTCCCGGGCCTCCCTCCAGAAATAATTGGTTGTATAATCCCAAGGACCACGAGGAGTCCAACACTACAAGAAAAGTTGCCATGGCCGACGAAGTTGAAGTCGCGCCGTGGTTGCTGGTGTACCATGGCCGACGATTTTTGGTCCCTCCGTGGTGCATGTCAAAACTTTTTTTTTCTCGTTTTTGAGGCCACCTAGCCCGACGAAAGCGGCCAAAACGTCGCGTATGGTGGCCCGGGACGTGGTGCATCTCGAAATCTCGGGTTCGCCGGCCGAGTCAACGCAAATCTGCACCGCCGAGGGATGTAGGGCCCAGATGGCAGCCTCTCTGGCATTGTTTTTTTCTAGATCGCGCCATCTCGTTCAACGTTCTCCGATCGAGCCGTTTACGATGCAGGATCATGGGTCCCGCATGTCATCCTCTATGAACCAAAATTCTTTCTATTCTTGGATTTTTTTTGACCCCCTGATTTCTGGCTACTTCCTTTTTCTTTTGATCCCTTGCCGCCTTGGAAACGTTGAGTCCGCTGCTGCTAAATGGGACCCGCATGTCATCCTCTATGTGCAATCAACTTTCTTTTCTTGGAGTTTTTTTTGGCACCTCAAATTTGGTCACTTGCCTTTTTCTTTCGATCCCCTGCCGCCTCTCAAACGGTGATACCGCTGCGCTAACTAGGACCCGCATGTCATCCTCTATGTACTATAAAACTTTCTTTTCTTGAATTATTTTTGGCACCTCATATTTGGTCACTTACCTTTTTCTTTCGATCCCCTGCCGCCTCTCAAACGGTGATACCGCTGCTGCTAAATGGGACCCGCATGTCATCCTCTATGTACTATAAAACTTTCTTTTCTTGAATTATTTTTGGCTCCTCATATTTTTTCACTTGCCTTTTTCTTTCGATCCCTGCCGCCTCTCAAACGGTGATACCGCTCTTTGCTAAATGAGACCCGCATGTCATCCTCTATGTACTATAAAACTTTCTTTTCTTGAATTATTTTTGGCTCCCGATATTTTTTCACTTGCCTTTTTCTTTCGATCTCATGCCACGTTTGAAACGTTGAGGAACCTGCAGCTCATGGGACCCGCATGTCATCCTCTATGTACTATAAAAGTTCATTTTCTTGGTTTTTTTCACCCTCTAATTTTTGGCAATTTCTTTTTCTTTTGATCCCCTGCCGCCTCTCAAACGCCGATACATTTCTTGCTAAATGGGACCCGCATGTCATCCTCTATGTAATATAAAACTTTCTTTTCTTGAATTATTTTTGGCTCCTCATATTTGGTCACTTGCCTTTTTCTTTTGATCTCATGCCAAGTTTGAAACGTTGAGGAACCTGCTGGCTCATGGGACCCGCATGTCATCCTCTATGTACTATAAAAGTTTATTTTCTTTATTTTTTTTCACCCTCTGATTTTTGGCTATTTCCTTTTTCTTTTGATCCCCTGCCGCCTTGGAAACGTTGGGTAAGCTGCTGACTCATGGGACCCGCATGTCATCCTCTATGTACAATCAACTTTCTTTTTCTTTTGATCTCAAGCCGCATTTGAAACGTTGAGACCGCTGCTGCTAAATGGGACCCGCATGTCATCCTCTACGTACAATAAAGTTTCTTTTCTTGGATTATCTTTGGCTCCTGATATTTTGTCACTTGCCTTTTTCTTTCGATCTCATGCCGCCTTTGAAACGTTGAGTAAGCTGCTGGCTCATGGGTCCCGCATGTCATCCTCTACGAACAATAAAAGTTTCCTTTCTTGGAGTTATTTTTTACCCCTAATTTCTGGCTATTTGCCTTTTTCTTTTGATCTCCTACCCCCTATGAAACGATGAGGACGCTGTTGGCAGGTCGGTCCCACATGTCATCCTCTATGAACAATAAAAGTTTTCTTTGATGGATTTATTTTGAACCCCTAATTAATTTCTGGATATTTCCCCTGCCGCCTTGGAATCGTTGAGGATGCTGCTGCCTCATGGGTCCCGCATGTCATCCTCTCAGAACGGTAAATGTTTATTTTCTTGGATTTTGTTGACCAAACGATTTTTGGCTTATTTTTTCTTTCGATCACCTGCAGCCTTTAAAACGTTGAGGACGCCGCTGGCTCACGGGTCCCACATGTCAACCTCTATATGAACAATAAACGCTGAGGATGCTGCTGCCTCATGGGTCCCGCATGTCATCCTCTCAGAACGAAAATGTTTCTTTTCTTGGATTTTTTACCAACAGATTTTTGGTTTATTTTTTCTTTCCATCCCCTGCCGCCTTTAAAACGTTGACGACGCTGTTGGCTCATGGGTCCCCGATGTCAGCCTCCCCGTACAAGAAACATATGATATCTTGATTATTTTGCAGAAAATAAACAATGCATTGCGCTCTGAGCTATTTCAAATGGATAATTAAATCTTTATTTTTACATAAACAAACTTATATGTTGAATCTCCTTGTTTTTTTGTCTTTGCGAAGCATAGGACTTTCCTGTTTTTTTAGAAAATTCGGAACTTTCCTGTTTTGGAGTGGGCTGAAATTGTACGAGTCAAAAGGCCAAGCAGGATAGTTCGAAAGCCCAGATGTCCAGATGCAGCCCAATTGAAATCTTTCTTCTTGGATTTTTTCACCCCTGATTTACGGCTACTTCATTTTTCTTTTGGTTCTGTGCCGCCTTGGAAACGTTGAGACCGCTGCTGCAAAATGGGACCCGCATGTCATCCGCTACGTACAATAAAATTTCTTTTCTTGGATTATTTTTGGCTCCTGATATTTGGTCACTTGCCTTTTTCTTTCGATCCCGTGTAGCCTCTCAAACGGTGATACCGCTGCTGCTAATTGGGACCCGCATGTCATCCTCTATGTACAATCAAGTTTCTTTTCTTGAATTATTTTTGGCTCCTGATATTTGGTCACTTGCCTTTTTCTTTCGATCTCATGCCACGTTTGAAACGTTGAGGAACCTGCTGCTAAATGGGACCCGCATGTCATCCTCTATGTACTATAAAACTTTCTTTTCTTGGATTATTTTTGGCACCTCATATTTGGTACTTGACTTTTTTTTCGATCCCCTGCTGCCTCTCAAACGGTAATACCGCTGCTGCTAAATGGGACCCGCATGTCATCCTCTATGTATTATAAAACTTTCTTTTCTTGGATTATTTTTGGCTCCTGATATTTGGTCACTTGCGTTTTTTTTCTTTCGATCTCATGCCACGTTTGAAACTTTGAGGAACCTGCTGGCTCATGGGACCCGCATGTCATCCTCTATGTGCTATAAAAGTTTATTTTCTATGGTTTTTTTTCACTCTCTGAGTTTTGGCTATTTGCGTTTTTCTTTTGATGCCCTGCCGCCTTGGAAACGTTGAGTAAGCTGCTTACACATGGGACCCGCATGTCATCCTCTATGTACAATCAAGTTTCTTTTCTTGAATTATTTTTTGGCTCCTGATATTTTGTCACTTGCCTTTTTCTTTCGATCTCATGCCACGTTTGAAACGTTGAGGAACCTGCTGGCTCATGGGACCCGCATGTCATCCTCTATGTGCTATAAAAGTTTGTTTTCTTGGATTTTTTTTCACCCTCTGATTTTTGGCTATTTGCCTTTTACTTTTGATCCCCTGGCCCCTTTGAAACGTTGAGTAAGCTGCTGGCACATGGGACCCGCATGTCAACCTCTATGTCCATCAACTTTCTTTTCTTGGATTTTTTTTGACCCCCTAATTTCTAGCTACTTTCTTTTTCTTTTGATCTCAAGCCGCATTTCAAACATTGAGACCGCTGCTGCAAAATGGGACCCGCATGTCATCCTCTATGTACAATAAATCTTGGATTATTTTTGGCACCTCATATTTGGTCACTTGCGTTTTTTTCTTTCGATCTCATGCCGCCTTTGAAACGTTGAGTAAGCTGCTGGCTCATGGGTCCCCCATGTCATCCTCTACGAACAATAAAAGTTTCCTTTCTTGGAGTTATTTTTGACCCCTAATTTCGGGCTATTTGCCTTTTTCTTTTGATCCCCTGCCCCCTTTGAAACGATGAGGACGCTGTTGGCAGGTCGGTCCCACATGTCATCCTCTATGAACAATAAAAGTTTCCTTTGGTGGATTTATTTTTTACCCCTAATTAATTTCTGGCTATTTCCTTTTTTTCTTTTTGTCCTGTGCCGCCTTGGAAACGTTAGGATCTTTGCTGCCTCATGGGTCCCGCATGTCATCCTCTCAGAACGATAAATGTTTTCTTTGCTTGGATTTTTTTACCAACTGATTTTTAGTTTTTTATTTTATTTTCGATCCCCTGCCGCCTTTGAAACGTTGACGACGCTGCTGGCTCATGGGTCCCCGATGTCAGCCTCCCCGTACAAGAAACATGTGATATATTGATTATTTTCCAGACAATAAACAGTGTATTTCGCTCTGAGCTATTGCAAACGGATAAATTAAATCTTCATTTTTACATAAATAAACATATATGTTGAGTGTCCTTGTTTTTTGTTTTTGCGAAGCATAGGACTTTCCTGTTTTTTTTTGAGAAAAAAACGAACTTTCCTGTTTTGGAGTGGGCTGAAATTGTACGAGTCAAAAGGCCCAGCAGGATAGTTCGAAGGCCCAGATGTCCAGATGCAGCCCAATTGAAATCTTTCTTTTCTTGGATTTTTTTCACCCCCTGATTTACGGCTACTTCATTTTTCTTTTGGTCCTGTGCAAAATGGGTCCCACATGTCATCCTCTATGTACAGTAAATTTCTTTTCTTGGATTATTTTCGGGTCCTGATATTTGGTCACCTGCCGTTTTCTTTCGATCTCATGCTGCCTTTGAAACGTTGAGGAAGCTGCTGGCGCTTGGGTCCCGCATGTCATCGTCTATGAACAATAAAAGTTTCCTTTCTTGGAGTTATTTTTGACCCCTAATTTCTGGCTACTTCCTTTTTCTTTTGATCCCCTGCCGCCTTTGAAACGTTGAAAACTTTCTTTTCTTTGATTATTTTTGGCACCTCATATTTGGTCACTTGCCTTTTTCTTTCGATCCCCTGCCGCCTATAAAACTGTGATACAAACTTGCCGCAAAATGGGACCCGCATGCCATCCTCTATGTACTATAAAACTTTCTTTTCTTGGATTTTTTGGCTCCGATATTTGGTCACTTGCCTTTTTCTTTCGACCTCCTGCCGCATCTCAAACGGTGATACCGCTGCTGCTAAATGGGACCCGCATGTCATCCTCTATGTACAATAAAGTTTCTTTTCTTGGATTATTTTTGGCTCCTGATATTTGGTCACTTGCCTTTTTCTTTCGATCCCATGCCGCCTTTGAAACGTTGAGGAAGCTGCTGGCTCATGGGTCCCGCATGTCATCCTCTATGAACAATAAAAGTTTCCATTGTTGGAGTTATTTTTTACCCCTAATTTATGGCTAATTCCTTTTTCTTTCGATCCCCTGCCGCCTTTGAACGTTGAAGAATCTGCTCGCTAATGGGTCCCACATGTCAGACTCTATGGACGATAAACCTTTCTTTTCTTGGAGTTATTTTGACCCCTAATTTACGGCTATTTTGCCTTTTTTTGGGATCCCGTGTCCTTGGAAACGTTGAGGATGCTGCTGCCACATGGGTCCCGCATGTCATCCTCTCAGAACGATAAATGTTTCTTTTCTTCGATTTTTTTACCAACTGATTTTTGATTTATTTTTTCTTTCGATCCCCCGCCGCATTTAAAACTTTGACGACGCTGCTGGCTCATGGGTCCCGATGTCAGCCTCCCCGTACAAGAAACATGTGATATCTTGATTATTTTACAGACAATAAAAAGTGTATTTCGCTCTGAGCTATTGCAAACGGATAAATTAAATCTTTATTTTTACATAAACGAACTAATATGAATCTCCTTGTTTTTGTTTTGTTTTTGCGAAGCATAGGACTTTCTTGTTTTGGAGTGGGCTGAAATTGTACGAGTCAAAAGACGTCCAGCGGGTTAGAAGGCCCAGATGGCCAGGCAGCCCCAGTTTATATCTTCCTTATCTTGGATTATTTTTTGATCAAAAGGCCCAGCAGGGGTACATCCTTTTTCTTTTGGTCCTGTGTGCCGCCTTGGAAACGTTGTGGACGCTGCTGCCTCATGGGACCCGCATGTCATCCTCTATGAACTATGAACTCTAAAAGTTTCTTTTTTCTTGGATTTTTTTTTCACCCCTCTGATTTTTGGCTATTTCCTTTTTCTTTTGTTCCCCTGCCGCCTTGGGACCCGTATGTCATCCTCTATGTACAAAAAACTTTCTTTTCTTGGAGTTTTATTCTCCCTAATTTCGGGCTACTTTCGTTTTCTTTTGATCTCAAGCCGCATTTGAAACGTTGAGACCGCTGCTGCAAAATGGGACCCACATGTCATCCTCTATGTAAAATAAAAGTTTGTTTTCTTGGATTATTTTTCACGCTTTGATTTTTGGCTATTTCCTTTTTCTTTCGATCCCTCGCCGCTTGGAAACGTTGAGGATGCTGCTGCCTCATGGGTCCCACATGTCATCCACTATGAACAATAAAAGTTTCATTTCTTCGATTTTTTTCACCCTCTGCTTTTTGGCTATTTCCTTTTCATTTGATCCCCTGCCGCCTTGGAAACGTTGAGGATGATGCAGCGTCATGGGACCCGCATGTCATACTCTATGTACAATAAAAGTTTCTTTTCTAGGTTTTTGGCTCCTGATATTTGGTCACTTGCCTTTTTCTTTCAATCTCATGCCGACTCTCAAAGGTACAATAAAAGTTTCTTTTCTTGGATTATTTTTGGCTCCTGATATTTGGTCACTTGCCTTTTTCTTTCGATCTCATGCCGTCTTTGAAACGTTCAGACCGCTGCTACAACATGGGACCCTATGTCATCCTCTTTGTACAATGAAAGTTTCTTTTCATGGATTATTTTTTGCTCCTGATATTTGGTCACTTTCCTTTTTCTTTCGATCTCATGCCGCCTCGGCCCTCTGAAACGACGAGTAAGTTGTTGGCTCATGGGACCCGCATGTCATCCTCTATGTACAATAAAGTTTTTTTCTTGGATTTTTTACCCCCTGATTTTTGGTCACTTGCCTTTTTCTTTCGATCCTGTGCCGCCTTTGAAATTGTGGACGCTGCTGGCTCATGGGTCCCACATGCCAGCCTCTATGAACAATAATATTTCTTTTCTTGGACATTTTTTACCCCTTATTTCTGGCTATTTGCCTTTTTCTTTGGATCCCCGACTGCCTTTGAAACGATGAGGACGCTGCTGGCGCATAGCTCCCACATGTCAGCCTCTAAGAACAATAAATATTTCTTTTCTTGGATTTATTGTTGACCCCTAATTAATGGCTACTTCGCTTTTTTTTTCGATCCCCAGCTGCCTTAGAAACGTTGAGGACGCTGCTGGCTCATGGGTCCCATATGACAGCCTATATGAAAAGTAAAACATTTACTTTCTTGGATTTATTTTTGACACCTAATTAATGACTACTTGGTTCTTTTCTTTTGATCCCGTGACGCCTTTGAAACGTTGAGGGCCCTGCTGGCTCATGGGTCCAACATGTTAGCCTCTATGAACAATAAGAGTTTCTATTGTTGCATTTATTTTTGACCCCTAATTTCTGGCTATTTGCCTTTTTTTCCATTGCCTGCCACCTTAGAAACGTTGAGGACGCTGCTGGCTGGGTCCCACATGTCAGCCTCTTTGTACGATAAAAGTTTCCTTTGCTGGATTTATTTTTGACCCCTAATTTCTGGCTATTTGCCTTTTTCTTTCGAACTCCACCGCCTTTGAAACGTTGATGACGCAAACTGGGTACAATATGTCAGCCTCTTTGTGCGATAAACCTTTCCTTTCTTGGATTTTTTGGACACCTGATTTCGAGCTACTTGCCTTTTTCTTTCGATCTCCTGCCCCCTTTGAGAAACGTCGAGAACGATGCTGGTTCGTGGGTCCCACATGTCATCCTCTCTGAATGATAAATGTTGGGGCCGCGGCTGCAAGATACGTCCCACATGTCACCGATCGTTGAATAAACGTTTCCTTTCTCGAATTTATATTTGACCCACGATTTACGGCTACTTTGCCGTTTCTTTCGATCCCCTGCATGTCTGCTACTCCACCGAAAAACAGACCGGCATGTATTCATCACAATACTGGTAGCTAATTTAGGAAAAAAGTGTTCATCACGGGATTCAAACAAAGATCTTCATCTCTGCTAAATATTGATTTCACCAAAAACCGAACAGCGTGTGTTCATGACTTTAAGTTCACAAACACTATGGTTTCTCTATAAAATAAGGTCACCATCCGTTCCTTTATTGTAGGCATTTGCGAAAAGTGTCTTTGGCTAATGGGCACCAGTGCTCTGCTGTTTAAAAAAAATCAAATATCATACATATTTGTTTCAAAAAAATCTGAAAATGAATGTAGACATAATAAATAAAGTAACCTACAAGCGTGTAAAATTTTAATATGACATTCTTTATATTGTAGACTACACAAAAAAGACAAAATCTGTTGAAATTTGGAGATTTGAAATATGCATACCCAGATCCACACGTTTGTTACTTTTGTGTAGCCCAGAATTTTTTGTATTTGAAACTGAAATTTTGCACGTTTATGGGACAATTCATTAGCTACTCCATGATTCTTTTTCTAATTTTTTGAACAAATAAATATATTTTTTATTTTTTTCTAAAATAGCAGGAGCACTGGTGCCCAAGAGCACCAAATCTCTTAATAGGCATTTGCGCCTAATAGCGTGAGCTTAGCTAATTTTTGAAGAAAAAAAAGATGTCCATTGTGGTATTCAGGACAAAGATCTTCATGTCTGCTCATCGCACCAAACAACAAACCAGCATGTATTCATCACAATACGGGTAGCTAATTTGTGAAAAATATGTTCAGCACGGGATTCAAACAAAGATCTTCATCTCTGCAAAATTTTGATTTCAGCAAAAACCGAACAGCGAATGTTCATGAGGTTAAGTTCACGAACACTATGTTTTCTCTATAAAATAAGGTCACCATCTGTCTCTTATTTCTCAAGGAAAAACAGGTGGAAGTGTTGGGACGAACCACATGGGTGCTTCGGCTCTATGTTCAATCTTCTTTTTTTTGTACTGCAATCTTGAGCCTATGGCAGGACCTCCATTGACGTGCATTCTGCACCAATTTGGCCTTGGACGTATCCATGTATCACGGGCGCGATTGTGGGTAGCAAAGACACAGTCAGGTTTGAACAATTGGAAATCTGGTTCTGCAGCCTCTGCGTCGATTGGCGGGGGTAGCATGAAAATTGGGTGATTGATTCCAAGAAATAAAGAACGCCCCTTCAAATTGTTCAATCTTTCCCACCCTGCCTCTTCTACAGGGTCCAAGGTATGGGCAGATCTCAAGAAAACGTAGCACCGTACCAAAGGATAAGACCTCAGCTTGTTACCCATATGTAATATTGGAGGACCGAGGATGGGCCGATAACCTTTAACCTGAATCCACGTGAGATCAGATTCACCAGTAATGGACTCTGCTCTCATTGGTGCCAGGAACCAAGTGCGCTGGTCAGAAAATCCAAGAAATACATCTTCATCTTCATAATTATGATTATCACCATCATCATCTAATTCTTCATCATCGAATTCGAATTCGTCTTCTTCTAATTCTTCTTCTTCTAATTCTTCTTCATCAGCATCATTATCTTCATCGGCACCTCCATCGCCTTGAGCCACATTTGCTTCATCATCTCCCATGACAGCATCTCCCTCGATTTGAGCGAAAATTGCAGCCACTTCTGCTTCTTCATCTTCAATGACAGGGGCGTCAATGAGACGCGGGGCTGCATGTGTCCCTGCAATGCACAAAGATCAACCACAATGCAACAAGTAGGAACTACACTGAAAATTATCTCTTCTCTTCTATCTTCTATTTTCTACTACTATAAGGCACCAGTTTTTAACAAGACATGTAGCAGCAATTCCAACTGTTGGTGTCCAAAATCTAACGGTTGGGATTAGAGGTATTCGCGTGAAAAAAATACCACACCAGTTGTCCACGTGTTTCTAGAACCGTCATGTTTCCATTATGAAGAAAAATCAGAGCAGTCTCACACCGATATCAGACGTCCCACTTGATAGTGATTAAGAAAGGTTCCAAATTTTTGTTCATATTTATAAACTGTATGCTCACACTTATTTTGATGGTATAACCAAATTATTAGTTGTATTGAAAGTTTGAACAACATTTAGAACGCAACTTTTATACATCAGTATTGCGAATCATAATTGGTCCAACATGTGCAGCATGCCATTTACTAGTTAAGACATAAAACAAAGACTCACCACAGGTATATGGTTCCCAAACCAGAACATCTCCATACGGATATGTAACTGCGTATACACGATGTAGGTGTGAACTTGTACCATATCCAGGAATGCCCATGGCATCGACATAGTTGTTTCTATCAAAGAATTCAGGGTTTCTCAGGATATTCCACTCCTTTTCTAGGGGCGCTTGTAGGATAGCGATCAATTTGTCAAATACAACGATTACCTCGTAATGCCATGGCCCTGCTAGATCATCTTTGTACGGCCTCTTGACGATCCGTACTTTGAGCAGTTCCAAACTTTTATCTATTTTGTATTTGAACAGGAATGGTGGGCTGCCATGCCACCATTCACTAGTAGGGCCCAAAGAAATTCCTGCATCTTGCAGAGATGGAAGAGGTATAATAGTATCTGATATGTATATGTTGCGGATCGTCAAGTGCCCGTCCTGCTGGACAAATGCCACCCGATCGCCGTTACAACCCACCCAAAGGCATGGGTCCATGTCCATCCGGTTCCTCCTTGGTATGGATAAATGCTGAACTGTCGGCTTGTCTAATGGCATCGACAACGCGTGAATGCCCTGCAAATAGGATTTGTTTCAAAATTGTCTATGCATGCAAGGTATTCGACAGAATGAAGAGCGGATTGTGCAGAACTGAAGCACAGATGTAATGGATAAATAAAGCAATTCTGAAGAGTACATGTGCATAGTGAAGGAAGCAAACCTTACAGTACTCCCAAATCAGGTGATGATGTTGAGTCTAAATTCATGCATGATGTTTGGCAATAAGAAAAGTTGATTGAAAAAACACAAGCTGAAACGAGATGAGTAAATAAATAAATACTCTTACAGTATTGTCGCGGTCGTCTGGCCATGTCTCGGGGTCGCATTGGAGCAGGCTCGGTAAACCGAACGGAACCTTATGCGCTCCGCGGATGGCATGCCGCATGTCGATCATGCCTCGAGCGAGGCGACCAGTGCTGAGGATATCCGCCCGCTCGGCTATGTTCTCCACCAGTGGGTAGTGGAGGTTGCCCCACCCCATGGACTGGTGGTAGCAATCAGGAATCTCCTCAACCTTACGCTTCTGCTTCATTGGAGTCGGTAATCCAATGCAAGGGAGAGAGGGGTGAACGGGAGAAAGAGACAGAAGAGGGTTTTTTTTGGAGAAGATGCAGTAGTAGTACTACGATACTAGGAGGTGGAGATGCGGGGCATGTTTCACTACAAGAAATCTGCCATAATATGACGTTTTTTTTATGACTGGAAATCAAAATGTCATAGCTTTATGACGTTCCTAGCTTTGATCGTCCTTGGCCACTCGAGGGGGGCAAAACCCTAGAAAATCGTGACGTTATTGGGCAAAAACGTCATTGGCAATTTAGGTCAAAACGTCATTAGCAAAATTAAGTGGCCTACGACGTTTTTCCACTGCCGATTGCGACAAATCAATAACGTCATTGGCATTTGGCTCAATACAATGGTATGTGAAATATTATTTTAAACCATAAATATTTACATGTATATCTGTCGTACGTGATCCTTTCATCACCGATCCTGTATTAAACAAAACTCCAAAAACAAAAATACCGGCTGTCAATATATCCATATAGAGATATAAAATTTTGAACTTGTTATTATTAAAAGAAAATGAGTGAATTGTACACAACATAGGACATCCAACTTTAGCCACTCTATTATGGGACCCCAAAACTTGGGTCCCGATATCAGTCACATTCGTTGGATTAGTCCATAGTTAAACTTGTCTGCGCGGCAGGATCGAAATTTAGACTCGCGCCACCCGCTCCATTTCCCGCTGCAAAACAAAAAATTCGTTTAAGTCCCGCCCAGTGCGGGCGAGCCAAATTTTCGTTCAAGTCCGGTCCACTCAGCCGCGCGAAACGAAACCCTACCTCATTCTCCCATCTAGCTCTACGCCCACCGCCGCCGCCCCTTGCGAGGAGAGGACCTCAACAGCAGCCGTCCCCCTTTAGATTCCCCTCGCGAGCCAGCTCCCCTGCTCTCCTCCGGCTCCCTGTCGCCGCGCGCTGGCCTTTTCGGACAAGGACGGCGACGGACTCATCACCTTCGACGCGTTCATCATATGGTGGCCTGAGACGGTGCATGCTTCGCCAAATCTTGAGGCTCCAAGATCTCCTCCCCTGTTTCTCGTTTTCGTGACCGACGAGGCTGCAACGACCTATCTCTGTCCCTTTTTCCCTAATTCCCCCTTTTCCCTTGCTCAATTCGTGCTGAATCTGTGCAGGAGCCGACGATCCCGATCTCTAGGAACCCTCAAGGTGATGCATCTCTTCAACTGGCGTGAAGCTGAGCACTTCAACCTCAAGGTGAGAATCTAGTCCATCCTGGGCTTGCCCGCCAGCCCGTGGCTTATATCCTTGTCTGACCGCCTAGATCTTCCCTCCGTCTCCCTTCCTTTGATCTGTTGGTCCAGCTGCTCTCCGGCGCCATGTATTCTCTATCCGCTCGGCTGCTGCAGTAATTTCTCCCACCTCCACGGTTCCAATCTCTAGATCAATCGAGGTGTGATTTCCTCCTATTCCTCTCCATATCTGTTCAAGTTGCTGAACTAGTAGTCTACTCTAGTTTATCAGTTTGAGTCTAGTACATAACGATTGGAACAGAGGATTGTGTTCTAGTATAGTCATTGTAGATGGCTGCTGCCAATTTTATTTTTTGTATGGTGTTCTCTGCATGTTGAATTGCTGCCCATTTTAGTTTTGTACGGTGCTCCATGCTACCATTTTTTATTTTTGTATGTTGAATTGCTGCAAAAAAAAATCAATACATGATGCCTCTGTTGTCAACATTTTCTAGGGGTAAAAACTCATTCATTGCACATCAGGTTCGTATCACCTAGAGTTTCCATTTGGTGAAGTATTAGGAGCAGTAGAGATCTGCAGGTCATTATCATAGGCAAAAAGAGAGGCTACCGATCTTGCAATGGTTTCTTCAAACGTGTACATGACTGGTTGTGGTATTTCTCGATGTAAGGATGCTTTTGAGGCCTAATAAAAGAAGAAGAAGCTGACAGAAAAGAAAACATAAGAAATAGATTTAACGAAAGCTGAAAGAAAAGCAAGCTCAAAGAAAGCAAGTAGAAGAAGTTACACCTTCAGGATTTACAATCATATTTCTATCTATTTTATTTTGATTGCGAGAGAACTAAGATTTATTTGTTAGACTTGTTTATTAAATATGGATTGTCGTGATGCTTTTTTGCAAGTTTTACCTGTTTAATATAGTATATTTTAGTGATCTGAACCCGCAATTTTGAAAAACCTTCGCCGATTAATATAGTATATTTTAGTCAATTTCTTGAACATTGACGACGGCCACAGTGGACACCTCTTGGACGTCAACAAGAGCGCCATCGCCATCGACCCCTCAGCTCGGACGAAACATCTGTCCGTCGCCCCACCAGCAAGCTGCAAGGTGAGGCCATTTGATCCCTCCTTTCCGATGTTCTTTCACAAGTGCTTCAGCGTGCGTTTAAACTGATGGTGCTCCAGGTGGCGTCAGTGTAGTTGAACTGCTATGAGCTATTGATGTCAAACCTACACTGCAGTATAGTTGCTTAATCTATTTGCCATTTCTCCTTTACTAGCTGGGCTTACTTTCCAATATTTGTTTTCCTGTATTCTAATATTATTGTGTGCAATAGATTTACCATGTTCGCTTTGCTAACTAGGTCCTTGTTTTTATGCCAGGGCTTACTATGGTGTCCTCTGTTTTGTCATTGAGAGTGGTGCCAAGGTGTGATGTAATTTCCTTTATACACGTGCCTTGATACGTATTTGTGCATATCAGATGGTTTAGTTGATGACTGATATGTTCATGATTCTGTAGGTCATTATTAGTGGCAAGCTTAGGGCTCAGAGGGTCAAGAGACCATGAGTACATTGATGCAGCTGGGAGACACATGCTTCTCAGAGAGGTTCGTTTGCTGTGCTGCTTATTAGACATCAGCAAGTTCTAATCTGATTCATTATTCCCTGCAACATCAGTTGGTACAGTAATCTATATTTGCTATCATTTGCGACTATCTCTCAGTATATATGAATTGTAACCTTCCTATTACTTTGTTAATTATCTTGTTTGATAATATCTTCTAAAAGTAAGAAGCAATTACTTCTAACTGTGATGGTGATTTTATCGCTTGCACTCATTATGTCTCTTGATTTTCTCTCTTAAGCACTACCTTACTTAGGGATTAGGATTCTCTGTACAGATTGAAGTAACCCCTGAAGTAGCTTAAATACTTTATAATGTGTGCCTATGATCTGGCTGTAGTTTCTCATCCCTGGATTATTTGCCTTTGTGTTTCCACGTTTTCTTTGCATATTCTGTCTCCTTGGTTGGTTTGGTTACAAGTTGATAGGTGTTGGTTTTGTAAAATTACCGTTGTATTATTAAATATACAGGCAAACAAATCCTGAGAAAGAAAGAATAATACAAGACGATACAATACCTGATGATATTGTGGGTTCAGTTTTAGATATTGTGGGTTAGATCATTTAGAGCAGCAATTAGCAGCAGTAAAATGTTAGTATTTATGTCTCAACTGGAAAATAAGTTCCTTCATGTATCCTATTGTATTATTAGCGCGGCACAGGATCTCTCACCATCGGTAGCAGTGGCATTCTTTTGCTTCTTAACAATGGAAACTAAAAATGGTATTTACCTCGCTCTAGGAGTGCACATATTTCAACTCGTTTATAACATAAAAAAAGTAAAACCTGGAAACAAAAGCCCTGGCGGCAGTACCACCAACATGCAACCAAAGCACCACTGTTCTTTCTTCAATCACAACTTCATGACATCACTGAAATTACATGCAGCCATGCAATAATACATGCGTATTTTTCACAGGGACGTATTATTAAGAGAGCTTTTGGGAAATATCCTGCTCATTTTTTTGATGCTTAAGTGATCATGTGAAATCAGCTCACAGTAAATACTATAGTTGGCTGGTTGCTGACTGAGCCAATAGTCAGGTTCCTATGAGTCTGTACACATGCTATTTAGCTGTCATTGTTTACATGGGAACACTTGTAGAGTCGCCCATCCTGTAATCATACACTGCTGCTTTGTTCTTCCTTATTTACGCCTGTTGTAGTACTGCTGCCCTATGTTGCATTATTTCGCTGTTAAACGTAATTGGACACATGCGAATTAAAATTCATACTGTTAGCAAGTTCACCTACTATTTTGTTATCATACACGACAAGAAGTACTTTGTCCCTGTAATGTGAATCTGGAACTGAATCTGGAACTGCTCGTTTTTCCCAGGATGTCTTTGGGGTGGCACTGGACACAACAACAAGTACTGAGCAGAGATCACTACAATGCAATGGGTCACTGTAGTACAAATATGAATCTGTTGTCTGTGTCTTTCTTGTATATATATCTGATTTGTGGAAATATTGTAATATATTCAGTTACTGCTCTTATATGGAAGATTTCATCATGTGTTGATGTTTATATATTGTCTAATCTTGTTAATATAAACCTGACCAACCCAAGAATAAATGGATCGTAAAAGGCTAAGGCCCAAATAGAGAAATGCTGTAAAAATGGTGAGGCCCAAAATAGAAAAAGGGTGCAAAAAGGCTAAGGCCCAAAACAGAAATGGACCAAAACAAAGGCCAATGCTTACGGTAAAAGGCTGAAATTATTGTGCTCGGCCCATGTAGAATACAGAATTGGACCGGGCTGATTTCGAATTAAGACGTTTTGGTTTCGTCATAATTTTGCCACGTCGGATTGCCACGCTGGACTCGGGGGCAGGTGCCCATGACGTTTTGGGAACGTCATGCCGTCAATGACATTTTAAAATGTCACAAAGCTCTACGACGTTTTCAAGTGGAACGTCTTAAGCAGTCACTGCTGACTCCCAGCTTTCGACGTTTTGAAAAGCGTCACTGTAACGTCACAAGTCGTCATTAGTGACGTTTCAGTGACACCTTATTTTTGTCAACTTATGGCAGATTTCTTGTAGTGTTTCCGGGGGAGAGGAACCACTATTTCCCTTTAAAAAAATAACAGCACTTGCGCATTAGAACTTGGGGCGGGGATATAGCGGTAAGAGGTATTGACCAACTTTCCCTCACCTTGACCCCACGTGGTTGTGAACCCAAGATAATTCTTTTTGATGAACCCGATATACTTATTATAGTACTAAAATAGTACAAGTATATACCTTGTACTCCTATATACTAACATTACTATTTTAAGGACTTTTGTTCCATGAGCAACAACTTCCCCCACTCCGCTCATCCGAAATCCTAGCCCCTCCAACTTCAAGGACCAATCAACATAGCTATGGCCTTCTAATTTGGCTCAAGTCGCCGCACACATAGTCCTCCCGCCGACAAGGAATAGGAGCATCAGCCCTTTCGTCGCTTGTTGTTATACATAATCATATACAGTACCATATATATTTCAAATTTCCATATCAAAAAATAGTTCAAATCTGAATTTTAACATCTCAAGCTAAACCCTCGCTTGCTCTTAAACATAAGCATACCATAGTTCTACTTTTGTCTTCACCGAACAACAGAACACAATGTGTTCATCACAACATAGCCAACCGGAGTACCTAGTAATGTAACTAGAGAAGTGAACCTATAGTTGATCAAGCCTTCAACTTTAACACAATAATACCCCCACATTATGTGTTGAGGAGCCACACCCATATATTTAAGAGTACCATCATGTAGACCACAAATGCATCAATGAAGAGAGGGGTATACTTATAGACCACCTCTTTACAAAACAGTTGTAATTAGTAGACCACAATTGCCTCGTTCATTAGCTATGAAATTACATACTATCGCAGCTACAATGGCTGCAGGCCCCTGTTTAATTAAACATCACACTTGTTCCAATCCGGGCGTTGGCGAAGTTTGGGATGAACCAAAGCGGTGTCTTTACCAGGTACCTATCTTTTTGTTTTGCATGTTTTCTCCAAGGCGTTGGTTTGGAAACCAATGGCGCAATCTTCACAATTCAGATCGAATCAAGCATATTTCGTGCAGTGTGAATTGCGAAGCCATGCTTCATTCGGCAAGGTGTACACACAATTTCTTCTCGTCGGACATCCCTGGGACAACATCCGCACCGCCTAATGGCAAGATAATCGGATAGTTCACTCCAAGGAAAAGAGAATATTCTCCAAGGTCATCAATCTTTTCCCATGGAATACCTTCATTTAACTTACTAGTGTCCTTCGTGAACACCAGGCAACCAAACCCGAAGCATAGTTGCCAAAGGCGACCATGATGAACATGACGATCGTAAGCGGATGGCAAACTTTACAGAATATTCCCTTTCATCAGCAATGCCCAGTGTATGGATCAGAAGAAGTCTAGAACCATCTATAGATCTTGCTAACCACCACATGCCATAATCGACCTCGTGATCATGGCCAAGAGCATCATCAAGTGCACACCGCCATTCAAACACAATGGGCGGTGGCTCTACGATCAGCGCAGGCCCCGCTTGAAAACGAAATTACTGTTAAGAAGGGTATGTTTGGTTTGCACAAATCTGAAAACGTAAGAATTGGGAAAACGCATTAGGATTCAGATGGGATGATATAATGGCATTTCCATTCAATAATACAGCATATTGGTGTATTTGAGTACATCACATGGGAAAACAAAGGATTCATTTCAAGAAGTTCAAGTAGAGGTCAAAATCCAACATAATTCAATCTGAGAATAAAACTCCTAATTATACAATCCTCAAATTTTTCTATGGTAATCATCTCGAATAAAAAGTCTAAATACCAATGAAATTTCATCCGAAGCAAATATGCCCCAAGCCTCCAAGTCGGATCGATCAAAGTTCGAAAATTAATAAGTTTGTGCATTAAAATTATCTTTACAAACCATGAATAATGAAGCTCATCATACACTACTTACGTCCGGAGGAAAATTACCAGCTTGCTGAGGATTCCATGCGTGAACAGTGCCAGTATGAGTTGTGGCAAACACAAGCCCATTGTGGAGAATTGCATCGCTGTAATTGTAAAAGATGTGGGACTTGGGCTCTGTAAGAACTGTCCATCCAGAATCTTCGCCGCAAAGGAGGGCAACTCGATGTCAAAAACAGCAACAAGAGAGAAATTTTTGTACCCCCAGAAATGTGGGAACTTGGCAAATATATATCTTGTGAAATATAATAGCACGAAGGTTGTGGTGGTATATATTTGGAATGTGGGTGGTTTCAAACGGCACAGGGAGAGGAATTTCACGGCGAGTGTAGACGTTGACAAGTTTCCATTTGCAAGCAGGAAAGCCAGTGTCAACCATGGCAACCCAATCTCCATTGGCACCTACCCACTGCTTACCCGTACCGTCTGGCATCACAGCGTCGGAGGAGAACCTGTCCAGCGGCGTCAGCTTGCAATCCCGTGCTACCTTCGTCGGGTGAGAATGAAGAACACATGGGAGGCCAAACGAGAGAGAAAAAGATAGAGTTGCACTATCATTTGCAGAGTCGAAAAATAGTTTGGACGAACCGACGAGGCTCGCGGCGGTGATGACGTCGCATGTTGTTACGAGTTCTTCAAGGGGACCTTCGGAAAAGACCTTCTGAAACAGCTTCGTAGTCATCATTTTCCTTGTTCGATGCCGCCATCGCAGGGCAGGGGGTGGGTCTATGAGGTTTGGGTTCAACTGATTGGAGTTTAATTTGGGTTCGATGGCGGCAGGTGGCGGGGAAGATGAAGAACGGAGGCTCTCAAACTGGGCGGTGGAATTGATTCTAAAGCTGCATGGCGGCGGCACTGGCGCATGCTATGGAAGGTGGTCGATTGGTGCGGGCGGGGGCGGAGGTAGACGATGGAGGTGAACCGAAATAGGGCAGGTGGGGCGGGGCGCTTGACTTCGCTCCTCTACACTCTACAGCATCTCCTCCTGTTTCTTGGAAAGTGTATAGACCCATAATAAAAAGTCACTGTTCCCTCTGAAAAGGTGAAGAACAAGTCACTGGTCTAACGTGCAAATTTGGACATCCCAAGCTATGTGTTGTCATGTCAATTCAATGTCCATGGCAGTATTTTGAATTTTGCGTGACCAAAAGAAGTACGCCTTGGCCTTTCACAATCGGGGTTTCTTTAGAGCAAGAACAATAGAAGAGCCAACAGCTGGCAAAAGTACCACGTAGGCGGGCTATAAGCGCCCACAATTGTCCTACTTCCTCTTGGCGTGATACTCCCTCCATCCACAAATAAGTGGACGTGCGGGATTTTCAAGGTAAATTAGTAAAAGGAAAGAAAAAAATGCATTGGAGCACTCGTATCTTAAGAAACACATGTACTCAACCACGGTTGTAGATTTTCTCGGCGCAAGACTTTTCCCAGCGATTGTGGCTTTCAGTTATTCGTGGGTGTGGGGAGGAGCTCCGCCGCATCGGTAGAAAGCAAAGAGGGACGGCGGCTCTCGATCGTGCGGTGTACTCGTAAATCACGTGCGACCCATGCCCTAATAATTCACAATGCATTGATGAGGGCTATCACTTCATCATCGAATAAAATGTACTTAGTAACTATGGTAATAATATTGTCTTCTACTTAAAAAAAATGGTAAAAATATTGTCTCTTAAGCCATGTACTAGTACGATTGCAAGATGCTTTAGAGAAATAAACCTATATTTTATTGCTACTCCGTAATACACATGGTTATTTATTCTAGGCAAATGCCTACCGAAAGATGTAGGAATAGGGAAATGTAGGATTGCAATGTCATGTCCACTCCAATCCTATAGGAATTCATAGAATCCAAACTTTGTTTGATTCCACCATAGGAAAAGTAAAGCATTCTTAAAAAGAGGCATGAGTAGATGTTTAATTTTCTATGGAATCTCAGGCAAAGAAATCCTTAGGAAAAATTCATATCGGAAACAATCCTACAAATCAAACAGCCAAGGATTCAATTGTACCAATTCCCTATGCAAATCCTTGGTGTTCACCCAATCCTCTCGAATACTCATCCAAAAAATGCACTAATACTTTGATGGGGAGTTTTTGTATTCTAGGCAAGAATAGAGGGTTTGCGGGGATCACTTGAGAAGTGTATTAACCAAAGAAGGCATAAGTAATACACCAACACACACTAACATGCCCTTAATGGATGTATCTCCATAAACTCCCTCTGTTCTTTATTACTACTACTAGTTTATGTACTTCTTAACTAATATGGGATAATCATGAAATATATTTTCTAACATTCAGCCAAAATATAGTGTTTCAACTTTTTAAAATACTGAAAAACTAGTAATTAAAAATATTTGAGCTATCAAATCTAGGAAGTTTGAAAATATTTTGTATTCCGTCTGAAAGTTGTGTTACTTGGTGTAAGATTCACACAAAAATGATGAAAATATCAAACCTTCAAAAAAATTGTAGTAATTCAAACGTTATGTGCGTTTCATAATTTTGCAAAATCTATTCTATTTGCAATTAAAACTATAGTAGTTGGTGGTCCCCGATCATCTGATTTGCTCTTAAACAGCTCAATCCTAAATTTGAAATTCCCTGCAACAGAACACGATAGTTGGTGGTTTGTGCGGAAAAAAATTACAGTTTAAAAAAGTGTTTTACGCAACGAAGGCAGCAATAAGCGGTAGTTTGTGCAATTTCCTCGTGTAAACAACATGTAGCGTCGAAGTAATAGTACTAGGAGTACAGAAATCTTGTGTAATTTCTAGTTCTACATATTACTAGTGTCCACTGTTTGAGAGTTGATGGTGAATGGGTCTAATTTTCAATCGAATGAGAATTAGCAAATTGATTTTTATGACAAAAGCATACAAAGGGAGTAAAACAACATACCCGCATTCGCCGCTGCTACCAGCATGCGATGCCTCCACGAGTGCATTGACGGCTGCTGCAAATCCTCGGAAGGCATCTAGGTTTTGCAGATCGTCGATTGCCGCTGTCCGGCTAAGCTTAACCAGCATAGCTGCCGCCAAGATATCTCGGATTTGGACCACAGGCAGAAGCTGATTGGGGTCGAAGGATTGCCTGATTCGGAATTTGAAGTACCAAGCCCTCGGCTCCGATGATGGAAGTTTGGAACTCGGCCCGGCCAGAACCTCCCAAATCTGTGTGTGGCAGTGGATGCCCATCGGCATCCCCAATGCTGCCGACGCCGTGATGTGGTCGGTCGCACTTTGGTCCCCACTAAAGGCTGGGGCTGCAGCACGTCGCCGCCGCCCCCGACGTCCCCACGACGGCAACGCCATGGACCGAGGCGCTGAGTTTGTTGGCGAACCCGAAGCCCTAGATGGCAAGTGCTTCTTCACAACGGAAGCATCCTCACCCGGCGAGGTTCGCCCCCGGCGCATGCCTATGCTCCGACCAGCCCACTTTGCCGCTGCTGCCTGGGCTGCCGCCGATACCTGGGCCACCGCCGCTTCATGGGACCCCTCCCTCCTCTCCCTCTCCTAGATCAAAGGGCGCCAGGAGTCTAGCCACAGCAAGACACAGAGCCGCACCTTCATCGCACACCAATGGCACACAGACATTTGCGAGCTTTTAGCGCACACCCCTCCGAGGCTGAGTCGTGGAGCCTGGGTGCACGGGGCTATGGCTGGAGGAGTCGCCATGGGACGAGGGGTGTCGAGTGCTCGGGCAAATACGGGAAAGGCGAAGTTTTGCATAACCTTATATGATCACATCAATGCTTCTCAAGGAGCCAAATACTGTATGAGAAACCGGAAAAGTTTGAACGTTTGAAAACTTTGCCGGCATAATGCATCCTTCCAATGCACGCCTACTAAGGTAGAAAGCCAACTCAATTGCTACTTTGTTGGCAAAATGTACCATGGCTCAATCTTAGGTCACACACCCATGAAGCCAAGTTAACACATCTATCAATTGGTATATTTTGGTCATATTCAAAATTTTACTTGAAACTTGTTGGTCATGCCATTCTACTACTCGCCTAACACTTTTTCTACGCGGGAAGGAGGGGGGTATGATGCTACCCTGAATTTTTATGCCCATTTGTATCTTGGTCAAATCCTAGGTTTGACCAAAATTTAAAACATGAAATGAAAAATTAAGCCTGGATCCACTACAAGAAAAGTTGCCAAACTTTTCTTGTAGTGATCCTTCTTAATTAGTAACTTCAAAATGAAGCTTTTGGAAGGTTTTTGAAATTTCCATGTCTGAAACCCAAAACACCTCTTCATGATTGACTTCATAAGACAAATCGAGTTTAGGATTAGGGGTAGATACATGATTTTTCTAGTTTGAATATGTCTAGACCTGGCTTATCAACTTGAATGCTTAGTATATGACATAAGAAGATGTACTATGTGCATTGGTTTTTTATTTATTTGATTTGTTTTGAATTTTTATGCCGAATCAAATTTTGGTCAAATCATAGGTTTAACCAAGATTTAAACAAGTTTAAAACATTAAAATGAAAAATTAAGCATGGATCCTTCTCAGTCACTCCAAAATGAAGCTTTTGGGAGGCTTTTGAAATGTCTATGTTTGAAACCCAAAACCACTTCTCTTCATGCTTGATTTCATAAGACAGATGAGTTTAGGGTTAGGGGTAGATACATGATTTTTCTGGTTTGAATAGGTCTAGACCTTGTTATCAAGTTGAATGGCTTACTATGTGACATAAGAAGACTATGTGCTTTGGTTTTTCATTTTTGATTTTTTCGATTGTTTTTATGCCCATTTGAATCTTGGTCAAATCCTAGGTTTGAACAAGAATTTAAACAAGTTTAAAACATGAAAATGAAAAGGTAAGCATGGATCCTTCTTAGTCAGTCCGAAATGAAGCTTTTGGGCGGTTTTCGAAATTTCCATGTTTGAAAACCCAAACCACTTCTCTTCATGCTTGACTTCATAAGACAAATTTAGGGTTAGGGGTATAGATACATGATTTTTCTTGTCTGATATGTCTAGATATTGTTTATCAACACTTGAATGCTTACAATATATGTGATGCAAGAAGACTATGTGTTATGGTTTTTCATTTTTGGGGGTTTTTTCGAATTTTTTATGCGCACTTGAATCTTGGTCAAATCCTAGCTACCTAGGTTTAACCAAGCTTTAAACAAGTTTAAAACATGAAAATGAAAAAGTAAGCATGTATCCTTCTTAGTCACTCCAAAATTAAGCTTTTCGGAGGTTTTTGAAATTTCCATTTTGTAAACCCAAAACCACGTATCTTCATGTTTGACTTCAAAAGACAGAGTTTAGGGTTAGGGGGTAGATACATGATTCTTCTTTTAATATGTTTAGATCTTGTTTTATCTACTTGAATGTTGACTGTATGACATAAGAAGACTATGTTTTTGAATTTTTTATGAATCTTGGTCAAATCCAAGGGTTGACCAAGATTTAAACAAGTTTAAAACATGAAAATGAAAACGTTTCAAGGTCACCTTTGGTTCCATCTTTCAGTAACCAGGCGCATATATATATGGATGCAAATTGAGATAATTAATTCGTGAAACATTGGAAATGTCCATCGTGTGTCATGTTTCCCCCTCACATGAAAATTGGATTGGTGGCAGACAAGTAAAAGCACATTTATGTGCGACAACCCAAAATGCACATATTTTGCTGAGTTTTCATGCATGCATTAAAAGTTGTGAATATATACATAAAATTCATGTGGGTCATGATTGAAAAGTTTGACATGTATATGGTTCTTGTGTAGTAGTACTATAGTAGGTACGCAAACTCCCAGCCATCTTCTTTGTCAAGAGAAGACACGCACCAGGATGCGTAGTGGAAGTCGTCTCTGGATCCTTCTGTTGTCCCTCTCACGGAAAAGAAAAAGAAAAAACATCTCTCTCATTCTCGGCCTCGCTCGACTCGCTCGCTCGCAGCCTCGCACCTCCTGCGCACTGACAAACGCTGCACAACAGTCAACATCACCAGAAAAAGATATACACCATAAATAATAAGAGGGGCCCCGTGATCGCTATCCCTTCTTCTCCTTCCGTGTGATCCCTCTTCCTCCGAGTTTCACTGGACGGGCAAACACACATGTGCTGCATAGTAATAATAAAAAAGTAAAAAATCGACCTATGAATCTATGATTAAATAGGTAAAATCCTGGGTTTTATCAAGGTTTAAACAAGTTTAAAACATGAAAATGAATAGGTAAGCATGGATCCTTCTTAGTCACTCTAAAATGAAGCTTTCGCGAGGTTTTTGAAATTTCCATGTTTGAAACCCAAAACCACTTCTCTTCATGCTTGACTTCGTAAGACCGAGTTTAGGGTTAGGGGTAGATACATGCTTTTTCTGGTTTGAATATGTCTTGACCTTGTTTATCAACTTGAATGCTTACTATATGACATAAGAAGGCTATGGTATTTGGTTTTTCATTTTTTTCTGTTTTTCTGATTTTTCATGCCCATTTAAATCTTGGTCAAATCCTAGGTTTGACCAAGATTTAAACAAGTTTAAAACATGAAAATGAAAAGGTAAGCCTGGATCCTTCTTAGTCACTGTAAAATGAAGCTTTTGGGAGGTTTGTGAAATTTCCATGTTTGAAACCCAAAAGCACTTCTCTTCATGCTTGACTTCATAAGACAGAGTTTAGGGTTAGGGGGTGTAGATACATGATTTGTCTGGTTTGAATATGTCCAAATCTTATTTATCAACTTTTGAATGCATGCTACTCTCTCAAAGAAAACCTTTTGAATGCTTACTATATGACATAAGAAGACTATATGCTTTTAAAATTCAAACATATGGTAAGCATTCTTATGTCATATAGTAAGCATTCAAGTTGATAAACAAGCAAGGTTTGGACATATTCAAACCAGACAAATCATGTATCTACCCCCTAACCCCTAATTAAATTGTCTTATGAAGTCTAGCATGAAGAGAAGTGGTTTTGGGTTTCAAACATGGAAATTTCAAAAACCTCCCAAAAACTTCATTTTAGAGTGACTAAGAAGGATATACAAGCTTCCCTTTTCATTTTCATGTTTTAAACTTGTTTAAATCTTGGTCAAACCTCTAGGATTTGACCAAAAGATTCAAATGGGCATGGAAATTCATAAAAAATCAAAAGAATGAAAAACCAAAGGACATAACATTATTATGTCATATATATATAGTAAGCATTCAAGTTGATAAACAAGGTCTAGACATATTCAAACCATAAAATCATGTATATATCTACCCCTAACCCTAAACTCTGTCTTATGAAGTCAGGCATGCATGAAGAGAAGTGGTTTTGGTTTCAAACATGGAAATTTCGAAAAACCCTCCCAAGAGCTACATTTTGGAGTGAGTAAGAAGGATATATAGATGCTTAATTTTTCATATTCATGATTTAAACTTGTTTAAACCATGTTCAAACCTAGGATTTGACCAAGATTCAAATGGGCATAAAATTTTAAAAAAATCAAAAAATAAAAAACAAGTCACATAGTATTCTTATGTCATATAGTAAGCATTCAATTAAGTTGATAAACAAGGTCTAGACATATTCAAACCAGGAAAATCATGCATCTACCCCCTAACCCTAGCTAAACTCTGTCTTATGAAGTCAAGCATGCATGAAGGGAAGTGGTTTTTGGTTTCAAACGTTTAAGCCAAAAGCCCCTTTTCAAATATTTCAGACTTATTCAAATTTGGTTCAAATATGAAAGACATAGAAGTTATAGCACACATAGTGCATACATTTTCACACATACTGCACTAGATGCTAACCCTATAGTTTGAGGCCATTTGGGTGACCTAGGTCGAAAAAAATCTTGGATTAGAATCGTGTTGTTCGAACCCCGTAGTTGGATTTTTTTGAACCCTTGATCTGTAGAACTGGGCAAAACCCTAGTTTAACCTATTTAATTACAGATTCGTATATCGATTTTTCTACGAGTACTACCTTTTTATTATTACTATGCAGCACATGGGTGTTTGCCCGTCGAGTGAAACTCGGAGGAAGAGGGATCACTCGGAAGGAGAGAAGAAGGGAGAGAATTATATATGGTGTCTCCCCTTTTTCGGGTGATGATGTTGACTTTTGTGCAGGGTTTGTCAGTGAGCAGGAGGTGCGAGCGAGCGAGCGAGCGAGTCGAGCGAGGCCGAGAATGAGAGAGATTTTTTTTTTGTGACAGGGACAACGGAAGGATCCAGAAGGACCCACAGACTTCCAATACGCATCCTGATGCGTCTTCTCTTGACAAAGAAGATGGCTGGGAGTTTGCGTACCTATTGCACGTGACTTGTGCTCACTGAAGTGTGGGACCTCAAGCGTGGGCACCACACGTAAGTGACAGACCTGTTGGTGTAAAAACTCGGTTGATTATAATAGTGCATTAGAACAAAGTTTCCTATGGATTCAAGGGTAGGAAATCCAAGTTAACTCATTTACATGACATTATTTTTTCCATGAAGCAAAGTTAACACATCTATCAATTGGTACATTTTGGAGTGACTAAGAAGGATCCAGCCTTACTTATTCGTTTTCACGTGTTAAACCTGTCTAAATCTTGGTCAAACCTAGGATTTGACCAAGATTCAAATGGGCAGAAAATAAAACAAAACAGAAAAATGAAAAACCAAATCACATAGTTTTCTTATGTCATATAGTAAGCATTAAAGTTGATAAACAAGGTGTAGACATATTCAAACCAGACAAATCATGTAGCTATACCCCCTAACCCCTAAACTCTGTCTTATGAAGTCAAGCATGTGAAGAGAAGTGGTTTTGGGTTTCAAACATGGAAATTTCAAAAACCTCCCAAAAGCTTCATTTTAGAGTGACTAAGAAGGATCCATGCTTCCATTTTCATTTTCATGTTTTAAACTTGTTTAAATTATCTTGGTCAAACCTAGGATTTGACAAGATTCAAATGGGCATCAAAATTGAAAAAAAAAATTGAAAAAAGAAAAACCAAATCAAATAGTTTTCTTATGTCATATAGTAAGCATTAAAGTTGTTGATAAATAAGGTCCATACATATTCAAACCACACAAATCATGTATCTATACCCCCTAATTAACCCCTAAATTAATTAACTCTGTCTTATGAAGTCAAGCATGTGAAGTGAAGTGGTTTTGGGTTTCAAACATTGAAATTTTAAAAACCTCCCAAAAGCTTCATTTTAGAGTGACTAAGAAGGATACAGACTTCCCTTTTCATTTTTATGTTTTAAACTTGTTTAAATCTTGGTCAAACCAAGGATTTGACCAAGATTCAAATGGCCCTAAAAATTCAGAAAAAAATCAAAAGAATGAAAAACCAAAGCACATAGCATTCTTATGTCATATGTATAGTAAGCATTCAAGTTGATAAACAAAGGTCTAGAGACATATATATTCAAACCAGAAAAATCATGTATATATCTACCCCTAAAACTCTAATTAAACTATGTTTTATGAAGTCAATCATGAAGAGAAGTTGTTTTGGGTTTCAAACATGGAAATTTCAAGAACCTCCCAAAAGCTTCATTTTAGAGTGACTAAGAAGGATCCAGAAGGACCCACAGACTTCCAATACACATCCTGATGCGTCTTCTCTTGACAAAGAAGATGGCTGGGAGTTTGCGTACCTATTGCACGTGACTTGTGCTCACTGAAGTGTGGGACCTCACGCGTGGGCACCACACGTAAGTGACAGACCTGTTGGTGTAAAAACTCGATTGGTTATTATAGTGCATTAGAACAAAGTTTCCTATGGATTCAAGGGTAGGAAATCCAAGTTAACTCATTTACATGACATTATTATTTCCATGAAGCAAAGTTAACACATCTATCGATTGGTACATTTTTGAGTGACTAAGAAGGATCCATGCTTACTTATTCGTTTTCACGTGTTAAACTTGTCTAAATCTTGGTCAAACCTAGGATTTAACCAAGATTCAAATGGGCAGAAAAATAAAATAAAAAACAGAAAAATGAAAAACCAAATCACATAGTCATCTTATGTCATATAGTAAGCATTAAAGTTGATAAACAAGGTCTAGAAATATCAAACCATACAAATCATGTATCTACCCCCTAACCCCTAAACTATGTCTTATAAATTAAGTCAAGCATGAAGAGATGTGGTTTTGGGTTTCAAACATGGAAATTTCAAAAACCTCCCAAAAACTTCATTTTAGTGTGAGTAAGAAGGATACACGCTTCCCTTTTCATATTCATGTTCTAAGCTTGTTTAAATTATCTTGGTCAAACCTAGGATTTGACAAGATTCAAATGGGCATCAATATTGAAAAAAATCAGAAAAAAAGAAAAACCAAAGGAAATAGTTTTCTTATGTCATATAGTAAGCATTAAAGTTGATAAACAAGGTCTAGACATATTCAAACTAGACAAATCATGTATCTATACCCCCTAACCCCTAAACTCTGTCTTATGAAGTCAAGCATGTGAAGAGGAAGTGGTTTTGGGTTGCAAACATGGAAATTTCAAAAACCTCCGAAAAACTTCATTTTAGAGTTTCTAAGAAGGATCCATGCTTACCTTTGCATTTTTATATTTTAAACTTGTTTAAATCATTATCAAGCCTAGCATTTGACCAATATACAAATGGGTGGGCACAAAATTCAAAAAAATCAGAAAAATGAAAAACAAATTAAAGCACATAGTCTTCATATGTCATATCGTATGAATTCAAGTTGATAAACGAGGTCTAGGTATATCCAAACAAGACAAATCATGTATCTACCCCCTGTCGATCTTATGAAGTCTAGCATGAAGAGAGAAGTCGTTTTTGGTTTCAAAAATGGAAATTTCAAGTACATCCCAAAAGCTTCATTTTAGAGTGACTAAGAAGGATACATGCTTCCCTTTTCATTTTTATGTTTAAACTTGTTTAAATCTTGGTGAAACCTAGGATTTGACCAAGATTCAAATATATGGGCATAAAATTCAAAAAAAAACAGAAAAATTTAAAACCAAGGCACATAGTCTTCTTATGTCATATAGTAAACAATCAATTAATTAAGTTGATAAACCAGGTCTAGACATATTCAAACCAGGAAAATCATGTATCTACCCCCTAACGCCCTAGCTAAACTCTGTCTTATGAAGTCAAGCATGCATGAAGAGAAGTGGTTTTTGGTTTGAAACGTTTAAGCCAAAAGGTAAGCATGGATCCTCCTTAATTAGTCACTGTAAAATGAAGCTTTTGGGAGGTTTGTGAAATTTCCATGTTTGAAACCCAAAAGCACTTCTCTTCATGCTTGACTTCATAAGACAGAGTTTAGGGTTAGGGGGTGTAGATACATGATTTGTCTGGTTTGAATATGTCCAAATCTTATTTATCAACTTTTGAATGCATGCTACTCTCTCAAAAGAAAAACTTTTGAATGCTTACTATATATATGACATAAGAAGACTATATGCTTTTAAAAGTCAAACATATGGTAAGCATTCTTATGTCATATAGTAAGCATTCAAGTTGATACACAAGCAAGGTTTGGACATATTCAAACCAGACAAATCATGTATCTACCCCCTAACCCCTAATTAAATTGTCTTATGAAGCAGTCTAGCATGAAGAGAAGTGGTTTTGGGTTTCAAACATGGAAATTTCAAAAACCTCCCAAAAACTTCATTTTAGAGTGACTAAGAAGGATATACAAGCTTCCCTTTTCATTTTCATGTTTTAAACTTGTTTAAATCTTGGTCAAACCTCTAGGATTTGACCAAAAGATTCAAATGGGCATAGAAATTCATAAAAAATCAAAAGAATGAAAAACCAAAGGACATAACATTCTTATGTCATATATATATAGTAATTAAGCATTCAAGTTGATAAACAAGGTCTAGACATATTCAAACCAGAAAATAATGTATATATCTACCCCTAACCCTAAACTCTGTCTTATGAAGTCAAGCATGCATGAAGAGGAGTGGTTTTTGGTTTCAAACATGGAAATTTCGAAAACCCTCCCAAGATCGAGCTACATTTTGGAGTGACTAAGAAGGATATATAGATGCTTAATTTTTCATATTCATGATTTAAACTTGTTTAAACCATGTTCAAACCTAGGATTTGACCAAGATTCAAATGGGCATAAAATTTAAAAAAAATCAAAAAATAAAAAAACAAGGCACATAGTATTCTTATGTCATATAGTAAGCATTCAATTAAGTTGATAAACAAGGTCTAGACATAATCAAACCAGGAAAATCATGCATCTACCCCCTAACCCTAGCTAAACTCTGTCTTATGAAGTCAAGCATGCACGAAGATAAGTGGTTTTTGGTTTCAAACGTTTAAGCCAAAAGCCCATTTTCAAATATTTCAAACTTATTCAAATTTGGTTCAAATTTGGAAGACATACAAGTTATAGCACACATAGTGCATACATTTTCACACATACTGCACTAGATGCTAACCCTATAGTTTGAGGCCATTTGGGTGACCTAGGTCGAAAAAATTCTTGGATTAGAATCGTGTTGTTCGAACCCCGTAGTTGGATTTTTTTTGAACCCTTGATCTGTAGAACTGGGAAAAACCCTAGTTTAACCTATTTAATTACAGATTCGTATATCGATTTTTCTACGAGTACTACCTTTTTATTATTACTATGCAGCACATGGGTGTTTGCCCGTTGACTGAAACTCGGAGGAAGAGGGATCACTCGGAAGGAGAGAAGAAGGGAGAGCATTATGGTGTCTCCCCTTTTTCGGGTGATGATGTTGACTTTTGTGCAGGGTTTGTCAGTGAGCAGGAGGTGCGAGCGAGCGAGCGAGCGAGTCGAGCGAGGCCTAGAATGGGAGAGATTTGTTTTTTTTGTGAGAGGGACAACGGAAGGATCCAGAAGGACCCACAGACTTCCAATACGCATCCTGATGCGTCTTCTCTTGACAAAGAAGATGGCTGGGAGTTTGCGTACCTATTGCACGTGACTTGTGCTCACTGAAGTGTGGGACCTCAAGCGTGGGCACCACACGTAAGTGACAGACCTGTTGGTGTAAAAACTCGGTTGATTATAATAGTGCATTAGAACAAAGTTTCCTATGGATTCAAGGGTAGGAAATCCAAGTTAACTCATTTACATGACATTATTATTTCCATGAAGCAAAGTTAACACATCTATCGATTGGTACATTTTTGAGTGACTAAGAAGGATCCAGGCTTACTTATTCGTTTTCACGTGTTAAACTTGTCTAAATCTTGGTCAAACCTAGGATTTGACCAAGATTCAAATGGGCAGAAAAATAAAATAAAAAACAGAAAAATGAAAAACCAAATCACATAGTCATCTTATGTCATATAGTAAGCATTCTTATGTCATATATCTACCCCTAACCCCTAAACTATGTCTTATAAATTAAGTCAAGCATGAAGAGATGTGGTTTTGGGTTTCAAACATGAAAATTTCAAAAACCTCCCAAAAACTACATTTTAGAGTGACTAAGAAGGATGCATGCTTCCCTTTTCATATTCATGTTTTAAGCTTGTTTAAATTATCTCGGTCAAACCTAGGATTTGACAAAGATTCAAATGGGCATCGAAAAAAATCAGGAAAAAGAAAAACCAAAGCAAATAGTTTTCTTATGTCATATAGTAAGCCAATTAAGTTGATAAACAAGGTCTAGACATATTCAAACTAGACAAATCATGTATCTATACCCCCTAACCCCTGAACTCTGTCTTATGAAGTCAAGCATATGAAGAGAAGTGGTTTTGGGTTTCAAACATGGAAATTTGAAAAACCTCCCAAAAACTTCATTTTAGAGTGACAAAGAAGGATACATGCTTCCCTTTTCATATTCATGTTTTAAGCTTGTTTAAATTATCTCGGTCAAACCTAGGATTTGACAAGATTCAAATGGGCATCAAAATTGAAAAAAAATCAGGAAAAAGAAAAACCAAAGCAAATAGTTTTCTTATGTCATATAGTAAGCCAATTAAGTTGATAAACAAGGTATAGACATATTCAAACAAGACAAATCATGTATCTATACCCCCTAACCCCTAAACTCCGTCTTATGAAGTCAAGCATATGAAGAGAAGTGGTTTTGCTCCCAAAAGCTTCATTTTAGAGTGACTAAGAAGGATCCATGCTTACCTTTGCATTTTCATATTTTAATCTTGTTTAAATCATTATCAAGCCTAGGATTTGACCAAGATACAAATGGGTGGGCACAAAATTCAAAAAAATCAGAATAATGAAAAACAAAAGCACGTAGTCTTCTTATGTCATATCGTATGCATTCAAGTTAAACGAGGTCTAGGTATATCCAAACCAGACAAATCATGTATCTACCCCATGTTGATCTTATGAAGTCTAGCATGAAGAGAAGTCGTTTTGGGTTTCAAACATGGAAATTTCAAGAACATCCCAAAAGCTTCATTTTAGAGTGACTAAGAAGGATACATGCTTCCCTTTTCATTTTCATGTTTTAAACTTGTTTAAATCTTGGTCAAACCTAGGATTTGACCAAGATTCAAATATATGAGCATAAAATTCAAAAAAAACAAAAAATGAAAACCAAGGCACGTAGTCTTCTTATGTCATATAGTAAGCAATCAATTAAGTTGATAAACAAGGTCTAGACATATTCAAACCAGGAAATCATGTATCTACACCCCCTAACGTACCCTAGCTAAACTCTGTCTTATGAAGTCAAGCATGCATGAAGAGAAGTGGTTTTTGGTTTGAAACGTTTAAGCCAAAAGGTAAGCATGGATCCTCCTTAGTCACTGCAAAATGAAGCTTTTGGGAGGTTTGTGAAATTTCCATGTTTGAAACCCAAAACCACTTAAGACAGAGTTTATGGTTAGGTGTAGATACATGATTTTTCTTGTTTGAATATGTCTAGACCTTGTTTATCAACTTGATTTTTTTACTATATGATATAAGAAGGCTATATATATGTGCTTTGGTTTTTCATTTTTTGATTTCTTTCGATTTTTTATGCCTATTTAAATCTTGGTCAAATCCTAGGTTTAAACAAGTTTAAAACATGAAAATGAAACGGTAAGCATGAATCCTTCCTTACTCACTCTAAAATGAAGGTACTTGAAAATTTTATGTTTGAAACCCAAAACCCCAGTTCTCTTCATATGTTTGACTTCATAAGACAGAGTTTAGGGTTAGGGGTAGATATGATACATGATATTTCTGCTTTGAATATGTCTAGACCTTGTTTATCAACTTGAATGCTTACTATATGACATAAGAAGGCTATATATATATGTGCTTTGGTTTTTCATTTTTTTTTGATTTTTTCTGAATTTTTACTCCCATTTGAATCTTGGTCAAATCCTAGGTTTGACCAAGGTTAAAACAAGTTTAAAACATGGCAATGAAAAGGTAAGCATATGGATCATTCTTAGTCTCTCTAAAATGAAGCTTTTGGGAGGTTTTTGAAGTTTCCATGTTTGAAACCCAAAATCACTTCTCTTCATATGCTTGGCTTCATAAGACAAAGATTAGGGTTTAGGGGTAGATATATACATGTTTTGGGAGGTTTTTGAAATTTCCATGTTTGAAACCCAAATCCACTTCTCTTCATCCTTGACGTCTTCATAAGACAAAAGTATAGGGTTATATATATATGCATGGGTAGATACATGCTTTTTTCTGGTTTCAATATGTATAGACCTTGTTTAAAATTATCAACTTAATTGAATGCTTACTATATATATGACATAAGAAGGCTATATATGTGCTTTGTTTTTTCATTTTTTTCATTTTTTCCTGATTTTTTATGCCCATTTGAATCTTGGTCAAATCCTAGGTTTGATCAAGATTTAAACAAGCAGTTTAAAAAATGAAAATGAAAAGGTAAGCCTGGATCCTTCTTAGTCACTGTAAAATGAAGCTTTTGGGAGGTATGTGAAATTTCCATGTTTGAAACCCAAAAGCACTTCTCTTCATGCTTGACTTCATAAGACAGAGTTTAGGGTTAGGGGGTGTAGATACATGATTTGTCTGGTTTGAATATGTACAAATCTTATTTGTCAACTTTTGAATGCATGGTACTCTCTCAAAGAAAAACTTTTGAATGCTTACTATATGACATAAGAAGACTATATGCTTTTAAAATTCGAACATATGGTAAGCATTCTTATGTCATATAGTAAGCATTCAAGTTGATAAACAAGCAAGGTTTGGACATATCGAAACCAGACAAATCATGTATCTGCCCCATGTCAATCTTATGAAGTCTAGCATGAAGAGAGAAGTCGTTTTTGGTTTCAAAAATGGAAATTTCAAGAACATCCCAAAAGCTTCATTTTAGAGTGACTAAGAAGGATACATGCTTCCCTTTTCATTTTTATGTTTAAACTTGTTTAAATCTTGGTCAAACCTAGGATTTGACCAAGATTCAAATATATGGGCATAAAATTCAAAAAAAAAACAGATAAATTTAAAACCAAGGCACATAGTCTTCTTATGTCATATAGTAAACAATCAATTAATTAAGTTGATAAACCAGGTCTAGACATATTCAAACCAGGAAAATCATGTATCTACCCCCTAACACCCTAGCTAAACTCTGTCTTATGAAGTCAAGCATGCATGAAGAGAAGTGGTTTTGGTTTCAAACATGGAAATTTCGAAAAAACCTCCCAAGAGCTACATTTTGGAGTGACTAAGAAGGATATATAGATGCTTAATTTTTCATATTCATGATTTAAACTTGTTTAAACCATGTTCAAACCTAGGATTTGACCAAGATTCAAATGGGAATAAAATTTTAAAAAAATCAAAAAATAAAAAACAAGGCACATAGTATTCTTATGTCATATAGTAAGCATTCAATTAAGTTGATAAACAAGGTCTAGACATATTCAAACCAGGAAAATCATGCATCTATCCCCTAACCCTAGCTAAACTCTGTCTTATGAAGTCAAGCATGCATGAAGAGAAGTGGTTTTTGGTTTCAAACGTTTAAGCCAAAAGCCCCTTTTCAAATATTTCAAACTTATTCAAATTTGGTTCAAATATGAAAGACATACAAGTTATAGCACACATAGTGCATACATTTTCACACATACTGCACTAGATGCCAACCCTATAGTTTGAGGCCATTTGGGTGACCTAGGTCGAAAAAATTCTTGGATTAGAATCGTGTTGTTCGAACCCCGTAGTTGGATTTTTTTGAACCCTTGATCTATAGAACTGGGCAAAACCCTAGTTTAACCTATTTAATTACAGATTCGTATATCAATTTTTCTACGAGTACTACCTTTTTATTATTACTATGCAGCACATGGGTGTTTGCCCGTCGAGTGAAACTCGGAGGAAGAGGGATCACTCGGAAGGAGAGAAGAAGGGAGAGCATTATGGTGTCTCCCCTTTTTCGGGTGATGATGTTGACTTTTGTGCAGGGTTTGTCAGTGAGCAGGAGGTGCGAGCGAGCGAGTCGAGCGAGGCCGAGAATGAGAGAGATTTGTTTTTTTTGTGAGAGGGACAACGGAAGGATCCAGAAGGACCCACAGACTTCCAATACGCATCCTGATGCGTCTTCTCTTGACAAAGAAGATGGCTCGGAGTTTGCGTACCTATTGCACGTGACTTGTGCTCACTGAAGTGTGGGACCTCAAGCGTGGGCACCACACGTAAGTGACAGACCTGTTGGTGTAAAAACTCGGTTGATTATAATAGTGCATTAGAACAAAGTTTCCTATGGATTCAAGGGTAGGAAATCCAAGTTAACTCATTTACGTGTTAAACTTGTCGAAATCTTGGTCAAACCTAGGATTTGACCAAGATTCAAATGGGCAGAAAAATAAAAAACAGAAAAATGAAAAACCAAATCACATAGTCTTCTTATGTCATATAGTAAGCATTAAAGTTGATAAACAAGGTCTAGACATATTAAACCAGACAAATCATGTATCTATACCCCTAACCCCTAAACTCTGTCTTATGAAGTCAAGCATGTGAAGAGAAGTGGTTTTGGGTTTCAAACATGGAAATTTCAAAAACCTCCCAAAAAACTACATTTTAGAGTGACTAAGAAGGATACATGCTCCCCTTTTCATATTCATGTTTTAAGCTTGTTTAAATTATCTTGGTCAAACATAGGATTTGACAAGATTCAAATGGGCATCAAAATTGAAAAAAAAGTCAGAAAAAAGAAAACCAAAGCAAATAGTTTTCTTATGTCATATAGTAAGCATTAAAGTTGATAAACAAGGTCTAGACATATTCAAACTAGACAAATCATGTATCTATACCCCCTAACCCCTGAACTCTGTCTTATGAAGTCAAGCATATGAAGAGAAGTGGTTTTGGGTTTCAAACATGGAAATTTGAAAAACCTCCCAAAAACTTCATTTTAGAGTGACAAAGAAGGATACATGCTTCCCTTTTCATATTCATGTTTTAAGCTTGTTTAAATTATCTCGGTCAAACCTAGGATTTGACAAGATTCAAATGGGCATCAAAATTGAAAAAAATCAGGAAAAAGAAAAACCAAAGCAAATAGTTTTCTTATGTCATATAGTAAGCCAATTAAGTTGATAAACAAGGTCTAGACATATTCAAACTAGACAAATCATGTATCTATACCCCCTAACCCCTAAACTCCGTCTTATGAAGTCAAGCATATGAAGAGAAGTGGTTTTGCTCCCAAAAGCTTCATTTTAGAGTGACTAAGAAGGATCCATGCTTACCTTTGCATTTTCATATTCTAATCTTGTTAAATCATTATCAAGCCTAGGATTTGACCAAGATACAAATGGGTGGGCACAAAATTCAAAAAAATCAGAATAATGAAAAACAAAAGCACATAGTCTTCTTATGTCATATCGTATGCATTCAAGTTAAACGAGGTCTAGGTATATCCAAACCAGACAAATCATGTATCTACCCCATGTTGATCTTATGAAGTCTAGCATGAAGAGAAGTCGTTTTGGGTTTCAAACATGGAAATTTCAAGAACATCCCAAAAGCTTCATTTTAGAGTGACTAAGAAGGATACATGCTTCCCTTTTCATTTTCATGTTTTAAACTTGTCTAAATCTTGGTCAAACCTAGGATTTGACCAAGATTCAAATATATGAGCATAAAATTCAAAAAAAAACAAAAAATGAAAACCAAGGCACGTAGTCTTCTTATGTCATATAGTAAGCAATCAATTAAGTTGATAAACAAGGTCTAGACATATTCAAACCAGGAAATCATGTATCTACACCCCCTAACGTACCCTAGCTAAACTCTGTCTTATGAAGTCAAGCATGCATGAAGAGAAGTGGTTTTTGGTTTCAAACGTTTAAGCCAAAAGGTAAGCATGGATCCTCCTTATAGTCACTGTAAAATGAAGCTTTTGGGAGGTTTGTGAAATTTCCATGTTTGAAACCCAAAACCACTTAAGACAGAGTTTATGGTTAGGTGTGTAGATACATGATTTTTCTTGTTTGAATATGTCTAGACCTTGTTTATCAACTTGAATTTTTTACTATATGATATAAGAAGGCTATATATATGTGCTTTGGTTTTTCATTTTTTTGATTTCTTTCGATTTTTTTTATGCCTATTTAAATCTTGGTCAAATCCTAGGTTTAAACAAGTTTAAAACATGAAAATGAAACGGTAAGCATGAATCCTTCCTTACTCACTCTAAAATGAAGGTACTTGAAAATTTTATGTTTGAAACCCAAAACCCCAGTTCTCTTCATATGTTTGACTTCATAAGACAGAGTTTAGGGTTAGGGGTAGATATGATACATGATATTTCTGCTTTGAATATGTCTAGACCTTGTTTATCAACTTGAATGCTTACTATATGACATAAGAAGGCTATATATATATGTGCTTTGGTTTTTCATTATTTTTTGAATTTTTCTGAATTTTTACTCCCATTTGAATCTTGGTCAAATCCTAGGTTTGACCAAGGTTAAAACAAGTTTAAAACATGGCAATGAAAAGGTAAGAATATGGATCATTCTTAGTCTCTCTAAAATGAAGCTTTTGGGAGGTTTTTGAAGTTTCCATGTTTGAAACCCAAAATCACTTCTCTTCATATGCTTGGCTTCACAAGACAAAGATTAGGGTTTAGGGGTAGATATATACATGTTTTGGGAGGTTTTTGAAATTTCCATGTTTGAAACCCAAATCCACTTCTCTTCATCCTTGACGTCTTCATAAGACAAAAGTATAGGGTTATATATATATGCATGGGTAGATACATGCTTTTTTCTGGTTTGAATATGTATAGACCTTGTTTAAAATTATCAGCTTAATTGAATGCTTACTATATATATGACATAAGAAGGCTATATATGTGTTTTGTTTTTTCATTTTTCATTTTTTCCTGATTTTTTATGCCCATTTGAATCTTGGTCAAATCCTAGGTTTGATCAAGATTTAAACAAGCAGTTTAAAAATGAAAATGAAAAGGTAAGCCTGGATCCTTCTTAGGGCTCCTTTGATTTAAAGGATAGGAAAAGTATAGGAATAGGAAAGGCATAGGATTGGAATGACATGTCTACTTGAATCCTACAGAAAGATGAAGTGTGTTTGATTGTAGCAAAGGAATTTTTTCATGAGGTATGAGCCAATGTTTTTTTCCTATAGGAATTACGCTACAAGATTCCTATAGGAATTTTTCCTATAGGATATGTTTCTATGAATCAAACAACATGTATAGGAAATTTTCCCATAGGAACCAAATCCTACACAATTCCTATGCAAATCCTATGAATCAAAGGAGCCCTTAGTCACTGTAAAATCAAGCTTTTGGGAGGTTTGTGAAATTTCCATGTTTGAAACCCAAAAGCACTTCTCTTCATGCTTCACTTCATAAGACAGAGTTTAGGGTTAGGGGGTGTAGATACATGATTTGTCTGGTTTGAATATGTACAAATCTTATTTATCAACTTTTGAATGCATGCTACTCTCTCAAAGAAAAACTTTTGAATGCTTACTATATGACATAAGAAGACTATATGCTTTTAAAATTCAAACATATGGTAAGCATTCTTATGTCATATAGTAAGCATTCAAGTTGATAAACAAGCAAGGTTTGGACATATTCAAACCAGACAAATCATGTATCTACCCCCTAACCCCTAATTAAATTGTCTTATGAAGTCTAGCATGAAGAGAAGTGGTTTTGGGTTTCAAACATGGAAATTTCAAAAACCTCCAAAAAACTTCATTTTAGAGTGACTAATTAAGAAGGATATACAAGCTTCCCTTTTCATTTTCATGTTTTAAACTTGTTTCAATCTTGGTCAAACCTCTAGGATTTGACCAAAAGATTCAAATGGGCATGGAAATTCATAAAAAATCAAAAGAATGAAAAAACAAAGGACATAACATTCTTATGTCATATATATATATAGTAAGCATTCAAGTTGATAAACAAGGCCTAGACATATTCAACCCAGAAAATCATGTATATATCTACCCCTAACCCTAAACTCTGTCTTATGAAGTCAAGCATGCATGAAGAGAAGTGGTTTTGGTTTCAAACATGGAAATTTCGAAAAAACCTCCCAAGAGCTACATTTTGGAGTGACGAAGAAGGATATATAGATGCTTAATTTTTCATATTCATGATTTAAACTTGTTTAAACGATGTTCAAACCTAGGATTTGACCAAGATTCAAATGGGCATAAAATTTTAAAAAAATCAAAAAATAAAAAACAAGGCACATAGTATTCTTATGTCATATAGTAAGCATTCAATTAAGTTGATAAACAAGGTCTAGACATATTCAAACCAGGAAAATCATGCATCTACCCCCTAACCCTAGCTAAACTCTGTCTTATGAAGTCAAGCATGCATGAAGAGAAGTGGTTTTTGGTTTCAAACGTTTAAGCCAAAAGCCCCTTTTCAAATATTTCAAACTTATTCAAATTTGGTTCAAATATGAAAGACATACAAGTTATAGCACACATAGTGCATACATTTTCACACATACTGCACTAGATGCTAACCCTATAGTTTGAGGCCATTTGGGTGACCTAGGTCGAAAAAAATCTTGGATTAGAATCGTGTTGTTCGAACCCCGTAGTTTGATTTTTTTGAACCCTTGATCTGTAGAACTGGGCAAAACCCTAGTTTAACCTATTTAATTACAGATTCGTATATCGATTTTTCTACGAGTACTACCTTTTTATTATTACTATGCAGCACATGGGTGTTTGCCCGTCGAGTGAAAGTCGGAGGAAGAGGGATCACTCGGAAGGAGAGAAGAAAGGAGAGAATTATGGTGTCTCCCCTTTTTCGGGTGATGATGTTGACTTTTGTGCAGGGTTTGTCAGTGAGCAGGAGGTGCGAGCGAGCGAGCGAGCGAGTCGAGCGAGGCCGAGAATGAGAGAGATTTGTTTTTTTTTTGCGACCCACAGACTTCCAATACGCATCCTGATGCGTCTTCTCTTGACAAAGAAGATGGCTGGGAGTTTGCGTACCTATTGCACTTGACTTGTGCTCACTGAAGTGTGGGACCTCAAGCGTGGGCACCACACGTAAGAGAAAGACCTGTTGGTGTAAAAACTCGGTTGATTATAATAGTGCATTAGAACAAAGTTTCCTATGGATTCAAGGGTAGGAAATCCAAGTTAACTCATTTACGTGTTAAACTTGTCTAAATCTTGGTCAAACCTAGGATTTGACCAAGATTCAAATGGCAGAAAAATAATAAACAGAAAAATGAAAATCCAAATCACATAGTCTTCTTATGTCATATAGTAAGCATTAAAGTTGATAAACAAGGTCTAGACATATTAAACCAGACAAATCATGTATCTATACCCCTAACCCCTAAACTCTGTCTTATGAAGTCAAGCATGTGAAGAGAAGTGGTTTTGGGTTTCAAACATGGAAATTTCAAAAACCTCCCAAAAACTACATTTTAGAGTGACTAAGAAGGATACATGCTCCCCTTTTCATATTCATGTTTTAAGCTTGTTTAAATTATCTTGGTCAAACCTAGGATTTGACAAGATTCAAATGGGCATCAAAATTGAAAAAAAAGTCAGAAAAAAGAAAACCAAAGAAAATAGTTTCTTATGTCATATAGTAAGCATTAAAGTTGATAAACAAGGTCTAGACATATTCAAACTAGACAAATCATGTATCTATACCCCCTAACCCCTGAACTCTGTCTTATGAAGTCAAGCATATGAAGAGAAGTGGTTTTGGGTTTCAAACATGGAAATTTGAAAAACCTCCCAAAAACTTCATTTTAGAGTGACAAAGAAGGATACATGCTTCCCTTTTCATATTCATGTTTTAAGCTTGTTTAAATTATCTCGGTCAAACCTAGGATTTGACAAGATTCAAATGGGCATCAAAATTGAAAAAAATCAGGAAAAAGAAAAACCAAAGCAAATAGTTTTCTTATGTCATATAGTAAGCCAATTAAGTTGATAAACAAGGTCTAGACATATTCAAACTAGACAAATCATGTATCTATACCCCCTAACCCCTAAACTCCGTCTTATGAAGTCAAGCATATGAAGAGAAGTGGTTTTGCTCCTAAAAGCTTCATTTTAGAGTGACTAAGAAGGATCCATGCTTACCTTTTCATTTTCATATTTTAATCTTGTTTAAATCATTATCAAGCCTAGGATTTGACCAAGATACAAATGGGTGGGCACAAAATTCAAAAAAAACAGAATAATGAAAAACAAAAGCACGTAGTCTTCTTATGTCATATCGTATGCATTCAAGTTAAACGAGGTCTAGGTATATCCAAACCAGACAAATCATGTATCTACCCCATGTTGATCTTATGAAGTCTAGCATGAAGAGAAGTCGTTTTGGGTTTCAAACATGGAAATTTCAAGAACATCCCAAAAGCTTCATTTTAGAGTGACTAAGAAGGATACATGCTTCCCTTTTCATTTTCATGTTTTAAACTTGTTTAAATCTTGGTCAAACCTAGGATTTGACCAAGATTCAAATATATCAGCATAAAATTCAAAAAAAAACAAAAAAATGAAAACCAAGGCACGTAGTATTCTTATGTTATATAGTAAGCAATCAATTAAGTTGATAAACAAGGTCTAGACATATTCAAACCAGGAAATCATGTATCTACACCCCCTAACGTACCCTAGCTAAACTCTGTCTTATGAAGTCAAGCATGCATGAAGAGAAGTGGTTTTTGGTTTCAAACGTTTAAGCCAAAAGGTAAGCATGGATCCTCCTTAGTCACTGTAAAATGAAGCTTTTGGGAGGTTTGTGAAATTTCCATGTTTGAAACCCAAAACCACTTAAGACAGAGTTTATGGTTAGGTGTGTAGATACATGATTTTTCTTGTTTGAATATGTCTAGACCTTGTTTATAAACTTGAATTTTTTACTATATGATATAAGAAGGCTATATATATGTGCTTTGGTTTTTCATTTTTTGATTTCTCTCGATTTTTTTATGCCTATTTAAATCTTGGTCAAATCCTAGGTTTAAACAAGTTTAAAACATGAAAATGAAACGGTAAGCATGAATCCTTCCTTACTCACTCTAAAATGAAGGTACTTGAAAATTTTATGTTTGAAACCCAAAACCCCAGTTCTCTTCATATGTTTGACTTCATAAGACAGAGTTTAGGGTTAGGGGTAGATATGATACATGATATTTCTGCTTTGAATATGTCTAGACCTTGTTTATCAACTTGAATGCTTACTATATGACATAAGAAGGCTATATATATATGTGCTTTGGTTTTTCATTATTTTTTGAATTTTTTTGAATTTTTACTCCCATTTGAATCTTGGTCAAATCCTAGGTTTGACCAAGGTTAAAACAAGTTTAAAACATGGCAATGAAAAGGTAAGCATATGGATCATTCTTAGTCTCTCTAAAATGAAGCTTTTGGGAGGTTTTTGAAGTTTCCATGTTTGAAACCCAAAATCACTTCTCTTCATATGCTTGGCTTCATAAGACAAAATCACTTCTCTAAAATGAAGCTTTTATGTTTGAAACCCAAAACCCAAGTTCTCTTCATATGTTTGACTTCATAAGACAGAGTTTAGGGTTAGGGGTAGATATGATACATGATATTTCTGCTTTGAATATGTCTAGACCTTGTTTATCAACTTGAATGCTTACTATATGACATAAGAAGGCTATATATGTGCTTTGGTTTTTCATTTTTTTTGAATTTTTCTGAATTTTTACTCCCATTTGAATCTTGGTCAAATCCTAGGTTTGACCAAGGTTAAAACAAGTTTAAAACATGGCAATGAAAAGGTAAGCATGGATCCTTCTTAGTCACTCTAAAATGAAGCTTTGGGAGGTTTTTGAAATTTCCATGTTTGAAACCCAAAATCACTTCTCTTCATGCTTGACTTCATAAGGCAGAGTTTAGGGTTAGGGGGTAGATACATGATTTGTTTGGTTTGAATATGTCTAGACCTTGTTTATCAACTTGAATGCTTACTATATGACATCAGAAGACTATGTTCTTTGGTTTTTTTCCGGTTTTTTTTGAATTGTTATACCCATTTGAATCTTGGTCAAATCCTAGGTTTGACCAAGATTTAAACAAGTTAAGAAATTGAAAATGAAAAAGGTAAGCCTGGATCCTTCTTAGTCACTTTAGAATGAAGCTTTTGGGAGGTTTGTGAAATTTCCATGTTTGAAACCCAAAACCAGTTCTCTTCATATGTTTGACTTCATAAGACAGAGTTTTTATCAACTCCAGTGCTTACTATATGACATAAGAAGGCTATATATGTGCTTTGGTTTTTCATTTTTTGATTTTTTCTGAATTTTTATGCCCATTTAAATCTTGGTCAAATCCTAGGTTTGACCAAGGTTTAAACAAGTTTAAAACATGAAAAGAAAAGGTAAGAATGGATCCTTCTTAGTCATTCTAAAATGAATGAAGCTTTTGGGATGTTCTCACAAATCGATCTAGTCTACATGACTTTGATAAATTTTAATTAAGAAGCAGCAACTTAACAATAATTACCCAAAATCTAACAGCTGGTTCGACAACAACCTGGACGTTACGCTAAAATGAATCATGAAAACAACGAACAGCACTTTTGTAATCGTACTCGGTACTCCGTACTTGCTCCGAGATAATTCCCATTGCTTCACTACTACAGTAGTACTACCCTGGCTCGCATTCATTGTTTCCCACGACTATTCGTAGCTTTGGACGTCCATCGAGTTGTAGTCGGTAGTACGATCGCTAGCTCGATTAATGGCGTGCTATAAAATTCTATACTAGCCGACGTATGTCCATTCCTCGGGTTGCGCGCCGAGCCTTCGAAGAGAAGGTAGCCGCTATGTCCCGTTGATTTACGGTGGACGGACAGATACTCCGGACTGCTCTCGATTCATTTGCTTCTGCTCCCGCGTCTCGACCCTTCGCGGACTGAGATCCAGTGACTTCACTAAGAGAAGTCACCATGCGACTTTACACACGTGAGCCATTCGATCAAGATCCAACGCTCGCGGTTGATCCAAATTTCGAACTTAAACTAAACTAATATTTTAAATGGACTGGAACTTTCCGAGAATACGTCTTAATGTAAAGTTTTTCTGTTTTTTTCGAGCTACATAAATTTTAATTTCAAATTTTAGATCGACCATGTTCGTTGGATCTTAACCCGATGGCTCGTATAGGTAAAGTTCATGGTAACTTCGTTGGGTAAAGTCACCGGATCTCGATTCGCAAGGGAGCCCCTCTCGGCCGGTGATGTAGGATGGGCGGACCAGGTTGCTCGAAGCGAGGGCAGGAGACGGTTGTCTGGTTTTAATAGGGGGAGTACTTCTTCCATCCCCTTCTTGCTTCACTTCCAGTCTCCTTCCACTTCCAGCGATGCCTCCGAAGTCAAGGCCACCATCTCGCTTGAAGAAGCACCATCTAGTGTTGACCAAGGACGCGGAGAGTTCCCGCCGGCGGTCTATCCAGATGCTGGCCGCGAGAAAGGGCCCGCCAGAAAACGAAGGCCCTGCTTCGCGCTCGTCTCGGAACGGCGTCAATCGTGCGGTCGAAGATTCCTGGTTGGTTTCCATCGCCATGTTTCTTGATTCTTCCTGGCCCGGAGGTCCCAACTCTTTATTCCGTATTAATCCTTTTTATACATATCTCAGTGCCCCATGACGCACCCTGACATCTTCTCATGACGACTTCAACCCCTGTCTCCTGCGCGTAGAGGTTACCACAGTGTGGACATTTTCGTCTTCCTCTTGTCACTTTGTTTCTGGATCGATGATATTGCCATGCAGAAGCATCGGCGTGTTTCGTAGATGAGCTTAAAACTCTCGTGGAACTCGCCTCCAACTTTCGCGATGATGTCGATACTTTGAAGGACGAGGTCACCGGCCGGGGCAAGCTGCATGATGTGAGCGTTCCATCAAGTGAGGAAACGAACTCTGTCATCAAGAAGCTCAAGGGCGAGAATTTGATGCTTAAGATCAAGTGCGGCTTTCTTCGCGAAGAAAACGTCGAGCTATCAAACAGGTGCGTTCAAGCTCTCAACGGGAGCCTCAACACCCAACATGATGCGGTGAAGAAGATGATGGATGACAACATCTTGAAGAAAAACAATATGGTGGAGGACACGCGCGGGATGGTCGATCCAATCCAGGCACTGCAGAAGGAAGTCGATGCGCTCCGAGTCCAGCCACCTTTGCGTAGGTCGCCGAGGCGCCCTCGCGCAGGTCACTGAGGAGCGCACGTCGCCGAGTAGGCTGGGGGATAAGGAATTCCAACGAGAGAAGCGGAATCACCACCTGTCCTGATGGAGGGCCACTCCGCCAAGTAGGCTGGGGGAGAGAAACACTGCCTCTCATTGTTCTTTAGCTAGTCCTCCGATCCATATTACTTGATGTTAAAATGGATGTATCTACAACTGAAATATGTCTAGATACATATATTTTAGTATCACAAAGTAAGTATCAACGTTTATATTGCCCAAGTCTTATTATCCATCCCTAAGGTGGGTCGCTTTTGTAACTACTGATTGCAGATTCGACTCTTCTACAGACCGAAAGATTTTTAGAGTGACTAAGAATGATTCATGCTTACCTTTCCATTTTCATGTTTTAAACTTGTTTAAATCTTGCTCAAACCTAGGATTTGACCAAGATTCAAATGGGTTTAACAATTAAAAAAATCAGAAAAATGAAAAACCAAAGCACATAGTATTCTTATGTCATATAGTAAGCATTCAAGTTGATAAACAAGGTCTAGACATATTCAAACCACACAAAACATGTATCTACCCCCTAACCCTAAACTTTGTCTTATGAAGTTAAGTATGAGGAGAAGTGATTTTGGGTTTCAAACATGGAAATTTCACAAACCTCCCAAAAGCTTCATTTTAGAGTGACTAAGAAGGATCCATGCTTACCTTTTCATTGCCATTTTTTAAACTTGTTTTAACCTTGGTCAAACCTAGGATTTGACCAAGATTCAAACGGGCGTAAAAATTCAAAAAAAAAAAAAAAAATGAAAAACCAAAGCACATATATAGCCTTCTTATGTCATATAGTAAGCATTCAAGTTGATTAACAAGGTCTAGACATATTCAAACCAGAAATATCATGTATCATATCTACCCCTAACCCTAAACTCTGTCTTATGAAGTCAAACATATGAAGAGAACTGGGGTTTTGTGTTTCAAACATAAAAATTTCAAGTACCTTCATTTTAGAGTGACTAAGAAAGGATTCATGCTTACCTTTTCAATGTCATGTTTCAAACTTGATTAAACCTTGGTCAAACCTAGGATTTGACCAATATTTAAATGGGCATAAAAAATTCGAAAAAAATGAAAAAATGGAAAACCAAAGCACATATATAGCCTTCTTATGTCATAAGCATTCAAGTTGACAAACAAGGTCTAGACATATTCAAACAAGAAAAATCATGTATCTACACCTAACCAAAAACTCTGTCTTAAGTGGTTTTGGGTTTCAAACATGGAAATTTCAAGAACATCCCAAAAGCTTCATTTTAGACTGACTAAGAAGGATACACACTTCCCATTTCATTTTCATGTTTTAAACTTGTTTAAATCTTGGTCAAACCTAGGATTTGACCAAGATTCAAATAAGTAAAAACATGAAAATGAAAAGGTAAGCATCGATCCTTATTAGTCGCTCTAAAATGAAGCTTTTGGGAGGTTTTTGAAATTTTCATGTTTGAAACCCAAAACCACTTCTCTTCATGCATGCTTGACTTCATAAGACATAGTTTAGGGTTAGGGGTAGATACATGATTTTTCTGGTTTGAACATGTCTGGACCTTGTTTATCAATTTGAATGCTTACTATATGACATAAGAAGGCTATGTGCTTTGGTTTTTCATTCTTACGATTTTTTTCTTAATTTTTATGCCCATTCGAATCTTGGTCAAATCCAAGGTTTGACCAAGATTTAAACAAGTTTAAAACATGACAATGAAAATGTAATCAATCCTGGATCCTTCATAATTAATAAGTTAGTCTAATTAAAATGAAGCTTTTGGGAGGTTTTTGAAATTTTCGTGTTTGAAACCAAAAACCACTTCTCTTCATGCTTGACTTCATAAGATAGAGTTTAGGGTTAGGGGTAGATACATGATTTGTATTATTTGAATTGTCTTGACCTTATTTATCATCTTTTAAATGCTTACTATATATATGACATAAGAAGACTATGTGCTTTAGTTTTTCATTTTTCTGATTTTTTTAATTTTATGCCCATTTGAATCTTGGTCAAATCCTAGGTTTGACAATGATTTAAACAAGTTTAAAATATGAAAATGAAAAGATAAGCATGGATCCTTCTTAGTCACTCTAAAATAAAGCTTTTGTGTGGTTTTTGAAATTTCCATGTTTGAAACCCAAAAGCACTTCTCTTCATGCTTGACTACATAAGACAGAGTTTAGGGTTAGGGGGTAGACACATGATTTTTCTTGTTTGAATATGTCTAGACCTTGTTTATCAACTTTAATGCTTACTATATGACATAAGAAAACTATGTGCTTTGTTTTTTCATTTTTCTGATTTTTTTGGAATTTTGATGCACATTTGAATCTTGGTAAAATCCTAGGTTTGACCAAGATTTAAACAAGTATATAACATGAAAATGAAAAGGGAAGCATGTATCCTTCTTAGTCACTCTAAAATGAATTTTTTGGGAGTTTTTTGAAATTTCCATGTTTGAAACCCAAAACCATGCACTTCTCTTCATGCTTGACTTCATAAGATAGAGTTTAGGGGTTTGCGGATAGATACATGATTTGTCTAGTTTGAATAAGTCTAGACCTTGTTTATCAACTTTAATGCTTACTATATGACATAAGAAGACTATGTGCTTTGGTTTTTCATTTTTCTATTTTTTTATTTTATGCCCATTTGAATCTTGGTCAAATCCTAGATTTAACCAGGATTTAAACAAGTTTAAAACATGAAAATGAAAAGGTAAGCCTTGATCCTTCTTAGTCACACTAACATGAAGCTTTTGGGATGTTCTTGAAATTTCCATGTTTGAACCCAAAACGACTTCTCTTCATGCTAGACTTCATAAGACAGAGTTTAGGGGTTAGCGGGTAGATACATGACTTGTCTAGTTTGAATAAGACTGGACCTTGTTTATCAACTTCAATGCTTACTATATGACATAAGAAGACTATGTGCTTTGGTTTTTCATTTTTCTATATTTTTATTTTATGCCCATTTGAATCTTGGTCAAACCTATATTTGACCAGGATTTAAACAAGTTTAAAACATGAAAATGAAAAGGTAAGCCTTGATCCTTCTTAGTCACACTAAAATGAAGCTTTTGGGATGTTTTTGAAATTTCCATGTTTGAAACCCAAAACGACTTCTCTTCATGCTAGACTTCATAAGACAGAGTTTAAGGTTTAGGGGTATAGATACATGATTTGTCTGGTTTAAATATGTATAGACCTTGTTTATCAACTTGAATGCTTACTATATGGCATAAGAAAACTATGTGCTTTGGTTTTTCATTTTTCTGATTTTTTTAAATTTTGATGCCCATCGAATCTTGGTCAAATCCTAGGTTTGACCAAGATTTAAACAAGTTTAAAACATGAAAATGAAAAGGGAAGCATGTATCCTTCTTAGTCACTCTAAAATGAAGTTTTTGGGAGGTTTTTGAAATTTCCATGTTTGAAACCCAAAACCAGTTCTCTTCATGCTTGACTTCATAAGACAGAGTTTAGGGGTTAGGGGGTAGATACATAATTTGTATGGTTTGAATATGTCTAGACCTTGTTTATCAACTTTAATGCTTACTATATGACATAAGAACACTATGTGCTTTGGTTTTTCATTTTTCTGATTTTTAAATTGACCATTTGAATCTTGGTCAAATCCTAGGTTTGACCAAGATTTAAACAAGTTTAAAACATGAAAATGAAAAGGGAAGCATGTATCCTTCTTAGTCACTCTAAAATGAAGTTTTTGGGAGGTTTTTGAAATTTCCATGTTTGAAACCCAAAACCACTTCTCTTCATGCTTGACTTCATAAGACAGAGTTTAGGGGTTAGGGGGTAGATACATGATTTGTATGGTTTGAATATGTCTAGACCTTGTTTCACTACAAGAAAAGTTCTGATAGACAACGTCCCAAAATCGTCAACTAAGGGGCATTTTTCGTCGCCTATGGGCCTAACCCGACGATATGGGTTCTGTTGTCGAAACTGCGTCAGGCAAAGTCCAACGACGATTTTTTCGGTCCGTCGCGCTTGGGCGCCCTTCCGCCACGGAAAATCGGGCTGTTGCCCAAGTGTTTCCGGGAGCCCGTTGACTGCTGACGTCATGCAAACTGACACGTGGCAGACGCCGTTAACTGGCAGTTAACGGCGTTAACCGGCTGAAACCCCATGGTAGATGGTAGGCCCACACGAGGCCTGCCACGTCTTAAGCGGGCCGGGCCAGATGACATAGTTTGACCGGTCAATTATATAGCTGGGCTGGTCCATTAGTTACGTGGGCCGGGCCTAACCTCTAATGTTGACTGGTCAAAACTTAAATGGGCCGGCCCATTTAACATGTGGGGTCCACGTTACAGCAACTGGGCCGGCCCAAGAAGCAAGTGGGCCGGGCCAAAAACACAGGTGGGTCCCACTTTCCTGTTAAAAGGCCGGCCCATTTAGTGTGTGGGGTCCACCGTATAGCAAGTGGGCCGGCCCAACAAGCTAGTGGGCCGGGCCAAAAACACAGGTGGGTCCCACTTTCCAGTTAAAGGGTCGGCCCATTTAGTATGTGGGGTCCACCATATAGCAAGTGGGCCGGCCCAACAAAATAGTGGGCCGGGCCAAAAACACAGGTGGGTCCCACTTTCCTGTTAAAGGGCCGGCCCATTTAGTATGTGGGGTCCACAATATAGCAAGTGGGCTGGCCCACCAAGATAGTGGGCCGGGCCAAAAACATAGGTGGGTCCCACATTCCTGTTAATGGGACGGCCCATTTGGTATGTGGGGTCCACCATATAGAAAGTGGGCCGGCCCAACAAGATAGTGGGCCGGGCAAAAAACACAGGTGGGTCCCACCTTCCTATTAAAGGGCCGGCCCATTTACCATGTGGGACCACCATAGAGCAAGTGGGCTGGCCCAACAAGATAGTGGGCAGGCCCAATAAGCATGTGGAGCCCATTATCGTGTAACCGGGCCGGCCTACGAAAGAAGTGGGCCGGCCCAAAATGAAAGTGGGTCCCACACTACTGTAAGTGGGCCGGCCCAATCTGTTGTAGGGCCCTACTTGTTTGACTAGTCAACTTGCATTAAATTTCATGAGCCTAAAATCTGATTTCAATGATACACACAATTACATACACAAATAAAACAAATTGGAAAATTACAAGGCAATTAATGTGCCCAAATAAAAAAATTACATAGAATCATTGAGGACTTCTATTAGCATCATCAATAACACGTTGACATTTGGCAATCGCCTTGATTGAATCTTGTGTACTCTTTGTCAACATATCAGCTACAGATCTTAAAGCAGCAATACCATGTCTTTTATAAAGTACAGCCTTGAGATATTTACTGTTTGATGAAAGAAATGGTCTAGGTTGACGGCTATGAGAAGATGCATCAGAAGAAAGATTAGAACTTTTTGTGGGCCTCACTTCTAATGAAGATTGCTTCATCACAACTGCATTCTGATAATAATGCAAAAAGAGTTAAACGATGAACTATGCAAACATTTATTATGCAATGTAGATATAAGATAATAACAAGTTGCATAAATAAGACATGTATGGAACTTGTACTAAGCACAAACTTACATCATAATGTTGCACAGGGTCGCTACAGATCCTTTTTTGGCGACTATCTTCTAATGATGACTGCTTCATTAAAACTGCATTCTGGTAACATTGTAAACATAGTTACAACAATTAACTATTCAAACATGTATTACGCAATGTAGAGATCAGATAACAGCATGTAGCGTAAATAAGCACAAGATAAGATAAGATGCATGTACTAAGCACATACTGGCTCACTGCAGGTCCTTCTCTTGCGTGCACTAGTCGTGGTCAACATGCCTATCATTTTAGGTTCAGCCATCAAGTGCAATGCTAATCCTCCTGCTCCATTGTCCTTAATCTGTGTTTAGATATCACATTTAAGACCAAGTCAGCTGGTTTCAAATAACAAAAAACTTGAGCTGCCAAATGAATAAGCCAATATTTACCAGATATCAGATTAAAACCAACTAGATGTTGCTTTGCATGAGATACGAATTTCAGACATTCAGATTTAGAGTAGGGTAATGCCAAGGTTTTACACATAAAGTAAACTGGCATTAAGAATGACCAAACGTCAGGTTCAAATCACCCTCGCAGTTTCTCCAAGACAAGCATATCAAATAGGCAGAAACATAGTAAAGCATGAATGGCATTGCTATGGCAGGGTTCCAAGTGTTAATCTCTTGCATAAGGAACAATGCATATAGGTTATAGATAATAACGGAAGTAAACTGCCAAAATTACCAACCACGAACTCAGATTCCAACCTTACCTAGTGTCCCCGCTGTTAATGTTGGATGTTCTAATAAGTGGTTCGCATGATCAATCCCTAGGAAAAATAACATTGACAAGTCAGTCTACGATAATACAAAGACCAGACATGCACGCAGCAATAACTATATAAGCTAAAGACGAGGTATAAATGCAAGCAGATTGGAAATGCACATAGCATGATTATAAAAGCAGTGTGAGAATAGCAGACACGAGAAAACAGCTAGCGGTGAGCTAATGACGTGGTATAAGAACAAGCAGATTGGAAATGCCCATAGGACGACTATAAAAGCAGTGCGACAATAGCATGCAGTACAAAAACAGTTGGCAGCAAATGAATGGGTACAAGGCTATAAATATGTGGATGCACACAGGTGTCAGTAGAATGAACAGGATGGTAGCGACCGGATAATGCTTTTGTACTGTACAATATTTAAACAAACTTCATGCGAAGCAACACATCAAGAAAGTTAACGGCATATGAGATCTGCAAATAACTACACAAAACATGGCTAAAGAAACACCGCGATCTAACGGGCTAGCGTACTAACCAAGCTGTGGCGGGGTGGACGGGGGCGGCAACTTGCATTCCAGCGGCGGCGAACGCGGGAGACGATGAATCGACCCTGTTTCAGTAGAAGCGGGCGTTAGTGAAGCAGATCTGGTTGGCTGGCAAGATATTCGGTGAAGTTGATACAGCCGCTGCGGCGAGGTAGTCGGTGGCGAGGTCGGCGGTGAAGCAGATCCGTCGGTGGCGAGGTCGGCGGTGAAGCAGATCCGTCGGTGACGAGGGCGGCGGGGGAGCAGATCAGGTGGGTGGACAGCCAACATGATCAAGGCTACGCTGTGGAGGAGTATGCCGGCGGCGAAGCAGATCTAGTACTGTAGTGAGTCAGAGCTTTGGCGTGTGAGAGTATTTTTGAGCTAATGGGGCGAATGGTTGGTGGGTGGGTGTGGGCCTGTGGGGAGGGTTCGGGATCTAGGCAAGATATTTCATTGTTACCGAATGAGCCCTCCATGGTCGGTGGGTTGTAGCTTCCTGACCAGGGGTAAAAGGGTAAAACTGGTCACGGGATTTTCGAATGGATGCGGCGGGATGATTTGGCACGCGGCCAAAATTTTCAGTTTCAAGCTACGAGCAGAACGACAAAAATAATGTTCTTCCCCAGGGAGCTCTCATTTCTTCCTCTTCTCTTTCTCTCTCGAGTCTCTCCCACTCCCCCGGCTCCTCTCCCCCTTCTCTCCGGCGGCCTCGCCGGCCGGAGACGAGGCCGACTTCTCTCTGTATATTGTACACCCTCCGAACTAAATTAATTGATTCAACTTTCCTTAGACGTGTATGTATCTAGAGTAAAAACATGTGTGGATACATCCATATTTAGATAAGCAAAGTTGAGTCAGCTAATTTGGATCCGAGGGAGTTAGTGTTGTTGTAAGCTTAGATCCAGTGTTTCCCATGAGCAGAATGGCGCAATGGAGTCGGGGATCTCGTCATCGGCTTCAGATCTGGCCTATGGTGAATCTGGCGGATCTTGCCGGCCAAACCCCGATCTGGTGCCATCAATGTGATGGCGCTAACGGTGATTCTTGCTTTGGTCAGTGCTTCAGATCTGGCCAATGGGGAAGTCAAGCTGCTAAAGTTCACAAGCTCGGGGCATACGACGGCGTCATCCGTCTTGCCCGTGCACATCTTGGCCTTTCAGCGGCCCTTCTCAGAGCCAATATGCCGTTGCTGAGGCCCTTCTTCTCCTTCGTCCTGGCGACTACCGGCGACACCGTCCCAAGTGGTGCGTCCCCGGCGACGGAGTTGCTGGAAAGGATGCGGAGCAGAGATCTGATGTGCGGTCGAGAAGGACTCGATTGATTTTCTTCTATATGTTTTGGGGTCCTTTTTGTAAAGTTGCAGGTTCTATAAGTTATTGTCTAGTACTTTTGGTCCTCTATGTAATTTTTTGGACTAGTTTCCATTGGCACTGATAAACTTGAATTTTGACAAGTTCACGGGGAAAAAATTCCTTTGCACATATGGCCTATCATGTATAAACATTCTTGAGATTTAAACTATATGTAATGTGCCATGCATTAACCCTAAACCATATATATGTAACTAACCCTAGCTGATCAAACCCTACTTAATTAAAACAAATAACCCTAAACTATACGCATGCACTTTATGCGCAAAGGCGCGGGTGCCTCTAATAATGTGTGTGCGCACTCGATCGATGATCCCTAAACCTTATACAACCCTGAAACCCTAATCCCTAAACCCTAAACACCCTAAACACTAAACCCTAGACCCTAAACCCTAACCCTAACCCTAAACCCTAATTAAACCCTATATATAGGCCAACGACACTTAATTGTGCATCAAGCAGGCCAGGGGTGCCTCGCGGTCCTCTAATTAAATTAAATGTGCCATGCATTAACCCTAAACCATATATATGTAACTAACCATAGCTAATCAACCCTACTTAATGAAAACACATAACCCTAAACTATACTAGCTATAACCCGATCTAATAAAAACATGCTCTATATATAGCAGCTAGCTAGAAAACCGTAGATTAACACCAATTAATATATAAATGGCCTATATCGATCATGCATGTTGTATACCATATCCCTGAGATTCATTAATTAATTATATAATTATCGTGATAAATTAATTAACTTTAATTTTGACAAGTTCTCTCGAATGAAAACACATTTGATTAAGTTGCCTCATAATATATATATATAATTAGTGTGCATGCATGGCCTACCATGCATTCGTGCATATATTTTAATGTATATTTGAACATATTCTTGGGGATTTCAATCTCTCTCTCTCGATCATCTATATGTCGTTGGTGGCCAAAGAACACACATATATATGCATGCAATTTATGCGTAAAGGCGCGGGTGCCTCTAATAATGTGTGTGCGCACTCGATCGATGATCCCTAAACCTTAAACAACCCTAAAACCTTAAATCCCTAATCCCTAAACCCTAAACACCCTAAACACTAAACCCTAAACCCTAGACCCTAAACGTACCCTAACCCTAACCCTAACCCTAAACCCCAATTAAACCCTATGTATAGGCCAACGACACTTAATTGTGCATCGATCGAGCGGGTCAGGGGTGCCTCGCGATCCTCTAATAAAATTAAATGTGCCATGCATTAACCCTAAACCATATATATGTAACTAACCCTAGCTAATCAACCCTACTTAATTAAAACACATAACCCTAAACTATACTAGCTAGCTATAACCCGATCTAATAAAAACATGCTCTATATATAGCAGCTAGCTAGCAAACCGTAGATTAACACCAATTAAAATATACATGGCCTATATCGATCATGTTGTATAACATATCCCTGAGATTCATTAATTAATTATATAATTATCGTGATAAATTAATTAACTTGAACTTTGACAAGTTCTCTCGAATGAAAACACATTTGATTAAGTTGCCTCATAATATATATATAATTAGTGTGCATGCATGGCCTACAATGCATTCGTGCATATATTTTAATGTATATTTGAACATATTCTTGGGGATTTCAATCTCTCTCTCTCTCGATTATCTATATATCGTTGGTGGCCCAAAAAACACACATATATACGCATGCACTTTATGCGTAAAGGCGCGGGTGCCTCTAATAATGTGTGTGCGCACTCGATCGATGATCCCTAAACCTTAAACAACCCTAAAACCCCTAAATCCCTAATCCCTAATCCCTAAACCCTAAACACCCTAAACACCCTAAACACTAAACCCTAAACCCTAAACCCTAACCCTAACCCTCTACCCTAGCTAACCCTAAACCCTAATTAAACCCTATGTATAGGCCAACGTCACTTAATTGTGCATCGAGCAGCCAGGGGTGCCTCGCGGTCCTCTAATTAAATTAATTGTGCCATGCATTAACCCTAAATCATATATATGTAACTAACCCTAGCTAATTAACCCTACTTAATTAAAACACATAACCCTAAACTATACTAGATATAACCCGATCTAATAAAAACATGCTCTATATATAGCAGCTAGCTAGCAAACCGTAGATTAACACCAATTAAAATATACAAGGCCTATATATATCGATCATGTGGTATAACATATCCCTCAGATTCATTAATTAATTATATAATTATCGTGATAAATTAATTAACTTGAATTTTGACAAGTTCTCTCGAATGAAAACACATTTGATTAAGTTACCTCATAATATATATATAATTAATTAGTGTGCATGCATGGCCTACCATGCATTCGTGCATATATTTTAATGTATATTTGAACATATTCTTAGGGATTTCAATCTCTCTCTCGATCATCAATATATCGTTGGTGGCCAAAAAACACACACATATATATATACGCATGCAATTTATGCGTAAAGGGCGCGGGTGCCTCTAATAATGTGTGTGCGCACTCGATCGATGATCCCTAAACCTTAAACAACCCCTAAAACCTTAAATCCCTAATCCCTAATCCCTAAACCCTAAACACCCTAAACACTAAACCCTAAACCCTAGACCCTAAACCCTAACCCTAACCCTAACCCTAACCCTAAACCCTAGCTAACCCTAAACCCTAATTAAACCCTATGTATATAGGCCAACGTCACTTAATTGTGCATCGTGCAGCCCAGGGGTGCCTCGCGGTCCTCTAATTAAATTAATTGTGCCATGCATTAACCCTAAACCATATATATGTAACTAACCCTAGCTAATTAACCCTACTTAATTAAAACACATAACCCTAAACTATACTAGATATAACCCGATCTAATAAAAACATGCTCTATATATAGCAGCTAGCTAGCAAACCGTAGATTAACACCAATTAAAATATACATGGCCTATATATCGATCATGTTGTATAACATATCCCTCAGATTCATTAATTAATTATATAATTATCGTGATAAATTAATTAACTTGAATTTTGACAAGTTCTCTCGAATGAAAACACATTTGATTAAGTTGCCTCATAATATATATATAATTAATTAGTGTGCATGCATGGCCTACCATGCATTCGTGCATATATTTTAATGTATATTTGAACATATTCTTAGGGATTTCAATCTCTCTCTCTCTCGATCATCAATATATCGTTGGTGGCCAAAAAACGCACACATATATATATACACATGCAATTTATGCGTAAAGGCGCGGGTGCCTCTAATAATGTGTGTGCGCACTCGATCGATGATCCCTAAACCTTAAACAACCCCTAAAACCTTAAATCCCTAATCCCTAATCCCTAAACCCTAAACACCCTAAACACTAAACCCTAAACCCTAGACCCTAACCCTAACCCTAACCCTAACCCTAAACCCTAGCTAACCCTAAACCCTAATTAAACCCTATGTATAGGCCAACGACACTTAATTGTGTGCATCGAGCAGGCCAGGGGTTCCTCGCGGTCCTCTAATTAAATTAAATGTGACATGCATTAACCCTAAACCATATATATGTAAGTAACCCTAGCTAATCTCAACCCTACTTAATTAAAACACATAACCCTAAACTATACTAGATATGACCCGATCTAATAAAAGCATGCTCTATATATATAACAGCTAGCTAGCAAACCGTAGATTAACACCAATTAAAATATACATGGCCTATATCGATCATGTTGTATAACATATCCCTCAGATTCACTAATTAATTATATAATTATCTTGATAAATTAATTAACTTTAATTTTGACAAGTTCTCTCGAATGAAAACACATTTGATTAAGTTGCCTCATAATATATATATATAATTAGTGTGCATGCATGGCCTACCATGCATTCGTGCATATATTTTAATGTATATTTGAACATATTCTTGGGGATTTCAATCTCTCTCTCTCGATCATCTATATATAACGTTGGTGGCAAAAAAAACACACATATATACGCATGCACTTTATGCGTAAAGACGCGGGTGCCTCTAATAATGTGTGTGCGCACTCGATCGATGATCCCTAAACCTTAAACAACCCTAAAACCCTAAATTAATTATCGATCTCCCTGTGATTCATTAATTAATTATATATATAATTATCGATGATAAATTAATTAACTTGAATTTTGACAAGTTCTCTCGTATGAAAACACATTTGATCAAGTTGCCTAGCTCATAATATATATATAATTAGTCTGCATGCATGGCCTACCATGCATTCGTGCATATATTTTGATATATATTTGAACATATTCTTGGGGATTTCAATCTCTCTCTCTCTCTCGATCATCTATATATCGTTGTTGGTGGCAAAAAACACACACATATATATACGCATGCACTTTATGCGCAAAGGCGCGGGGTGCCTCTAATAATGTGTGTGCGCACTCGATCGATGATCCCTAAACCTTAAACAACCCTAAAACCCTAATCCCTAATCCCCTAAACCCTAAACACCCTAAACACACTAAACCCTAGACCCTAAACACCCTAAACACTAAACCCTAAACCCTAGACCCTAAACACCGTAAACATTAAACCCTAAACCCTAAACACCCTAAACACTAATTAAACCCTAAACCCTAGACCCTAAACACTAGACCCTAAACCCTAGACCCTAAACACCCTAAACACTAAACCCTAAACCCTAGACCCTAAACACCGTAAACACTAAACCCTAAACCCTAAACACCCTAAACACTAATTAAACCCTAAACCCTAGACCCTAAACACTAGACCCTAAACCCTAGACCCTAAACACCCTAAACACTAAACCCTAGACCCTAAACACCGTAAACACTAAACCCTAAACCCTAGACCCTAGCTAAACACCCTAAACACTAAACCCTAAACCCTAGCTAACCCTAAACCCTAATTAAACCCTATATATATAGGCCAACGACACTTAATTGTGCATCAAGCAGGCCAGGGGTGCCTCGCGGTCCTCTAGTTAAATTAAATGTGCCATGCATTAACCCTAAACCATATATATATAACTAACCCCTAGCTAATCAAACCCTAGTTAATTAAAACACATAACTCTAAACTATACTAGCTATAACCCGATCTAATAAAAACATGCTCTATATATAGCAGCTAGCTAGCAAATTAAACGGTAGATTAACACCAATTAATATATACATGGCCTATATCGATCATATGTTGTATAACATCTCCCTGAGATTCATTAATTAATTATATAATTATCGATGATAAATTAATTAACTTGAATTTTGACAAGTTCTCTCGAAAGAAAACACATTTGATTAAGTTTCCTCATAATATATATATAATTAGTGTGCATGCATGGCCTACCATGCATGCATTCGTGCATATATTTTAATATATATTTGAACATATTCTTGGGGGGATTTCAATCTCTCTCTCTCTCGATCATCTATATGTCGTTGGTGGTCAAAAAACACACACATATACGCATGCACTTTATGCGCAAAGGCGCGTGTGCCTCTAATAATGTGTGTGTGCGCACTCGATCGATGATCCCTAAACCTTAAACCCTAAATAAACCCTAATCCCTAATCCCTAAACCCTAAACAACATAAACATTAAACCCTAAACCCTAGACTCTAAACCCTAACCTCCTAACCCTAAACCCTAAACCCTAATTAAACCCTATATATAGGCCAATGACACTTAATTGTGCATCAAGCAGGCCAGGGGTGCCTCGCGGTCCTCTAATTAAATTAAATGTGCCATGCATATATATGTGTTTAATTTGGGGATTTCAATCGCTCTCTCGTATGTAGCTCTCTCTACCTCTCTCTCTCTTTCTCTGTCTCTCTCTCTCTCTCTCGTTGGTGGCCAACAACACACACATGCACTTTGTGCGCAAAGGCATGCGCCTCTAATAATGTGTGCGCAGTCGATCGATCTAGTTTTGATTAATCATAGCACACAAATAAAGAAGTTCTATTTGAATCCACACAACCTAATCTAAAACACATAACCCCTAACATGGCCTAATTAATTAACCCTTCTCGATCTCTACCTAATTAGTGGAAATTGCACAAAATCAAAAGGGGTCCCTCACTAATTATGCATATCTGCTAGATTGTGATAAACTTTTGCCACATATATATTTGGTGGATGGGTGCATCTTGGCATGTGAACAATTAGTGTTTGCAAATGGCATTGTCAAAATTTATGTACAAATGATTTCTTTCCATCCAAAGTGCATAAAATGGGAGTTTTAATGAAGAAAGTACAAATAAAACAGCTCAACATGCTTCCACACCCCGATTTTCACATGAAGTAGAGCATATTTAAAGGATAATTCCAGAGTTTTACTATTTTTCAAGCAACTTTGATAATTTTCCCCCACTCACATGACTTTATGTCAATTTAACGAAAATGTGGCGAATTTAAACTACATGGGCGGGATAGTTTGAATTGTGCGCGCGGCAAAGGGAACCGCCTATTCCTCAACCTTGTGCACGGCAAATTACACACGCAACTCCATTAAACGCCACCTACCGACCTTAATTATCACCCCGGCGGCCCGGCCGCATGACCCCCCACCCACCCGTACACAACTTATCCCCGTCCGTGCGAAGAGCTTCCCCTCCCCGTCTCGTCCGTGCGAAGAAGAAGCTTCCCCTCCCCGTCGTTCTTCTCGAGACGCACCGGCGGTCAAGTTGATCCACGGTAGGGCTGCTATCTCTAGCTCAATCATGTATCGGGCAAGACAGCCTAACGATTTATATTTTCTTGATGCTGCTAAAAAAATTCGTCAGTATGCTCGAACTAATTGGCACTTTATAGTTTTCCGCTCGATTTGTCATCGATCAATTTGTTCATTTGCGTGGGCATATAGAGTCAGTTCTGCACTCGATCCGTTAATTTGCTGAAATGCCATGGCAGAGTTTTGTACACGATCTGTTTGCTAAAATGTCGATGGGCATTTTTTGTTTTGTACTCGACATGATTGCTGAAATGCATAATCATGTAGTATAGTTTTGTACTCGATGGATATACATTTCCTACTTCGCCTTAAATTAATCACCAACCACTGTATCTCATAATTAAACAGATGGACAGAACTTGGATACTGCATGGACACTTATGTTCCCCTTCATATATAAATGGTGTTAAACCCTTTATGGGGTTTATTAGAGCTCATGATGGTCACAACCTGGACGTGTATTGCCCGCGCTGCACATGTATGAATGGTGAGAAGAGGCCTCACCCTGTAGTGGCAGATCATTTACACATTTTTGGGATGGACCGCACATATGTTAGGCGGGTTTAGCATGGTGAACCATATAATGATCCTTTAGCAGGAGAAGCAGATCTTGCTCACACTGTATGTGTGCTGGCATATGTAGTTAATTATTTATATTGATGCTGCCGCTATTTCAATCAATAGTTTGCATTGCTGTGCAAGGTTCTGTACTCAAATTTAACTTGTTGCAGATGGATGGACGGAAGGAGAGAAAAAGCGCTTGCTTCAGGAAACGGGTTTCAGCTCTGGGACATGTGCTGTGCCAAATGAGAAGGTAAATATGTAAAACGGCATTTGTTCAGGTTGCATCCCTTAGATGTTTGTCTAATCGGTTGATGTACTAATTGCAGAAGCATAGAGTTGAAGAGGTCTCTCAGTTTGATGGGAGATTTGAAGATGAATCTTAGTTTGATGCACCTGTGGATGGTACTGATGACGAGCCTTTCATAGACGAAGGTCCTGCACCTGAGATTATCCAGCCTACAGAAGGAGGCCGTGGACCGAGTACACAGCTTTGCGTTGAAGTGGATGCACGCCCGGAGATCATCACGGGCGTCCGGGTAGTCTCAAGACCACCCAGCCCTGATGCACCTGTGGATGGTACTGATGACGAGCCTCTCATAGACGAAGGTCATGCACCTGAGATTATCCAGCCTACAGAAGGAGGCCGTGGACCGAGTACACAGCTTTGCGTTGAAGAGGATGCACACCCGGAGATCATCAGGGGCGTCCCGGTAGTCTCAGGACCACCCAGCCCTGATGCAAAATGTTGAGCTACTTTATGATTCGTACTCTTATGTTCTGGTGCTGTAGTATGTTATGATTTGTACGCCTTTGGCGCTAGATTAAGCATTCAGTGGATGATCGCGTTGCAAAATTCGACACCCACACAATCAGTTCATCGTATGAGTAGTAGCACAATTACTTCTACATCGATTCCTGCCAGCGCATTAGTTGGTAGCATGAAACACTTTCGTGTACTCCCCTCTGATTCATATTAATTGACTCAATTCTGTCTAGATATGGATGTATCTAGATGCATTTGTTAACTAGACTAACAAACTTGAGTCAGTTAATATGAATCCGTGTAAACCGCCCAAGTCCTCGAGCAGCTAGTTTATTGACTCTGGACTCCAAGCCTCTCGCGGCAAGCCATCGACGAAGCTTTGACCAGATCTTGGCCCGCAATTTTTTTTGTGTGGCGAATAGCAAAGCTTTGACCAGTTCCTCTCGGGATACAGCACGCCGGTGAGCTTGCACGGTTGCCATGAGCACTTTCCGGCGGAACTTCCTCTTCAGCGCCCTCAAGCCGCTGCTGCGAGACAGCACGCAGTGCCTCGAGGTGGACGGAATTCTGGATCTCAGGGCGGGTGGTCCGCATCGTCCGGGAACGATCTCCAGCGGGTTAACGAGGACATGCATGGCGGCCAGGGGATTTGTTTGTTTTTTTTTGGTTTGAGCTTGGGATTTGGGGTTTTTTCGGATAGGGGAGGAGGAACCGAGGAAGAGGAAGGAACAGCCGCGTGCTTGGCGCGTGGCGGTGTGCTTGAATTTCGAATTTTTGTGAAATGTTTCATTTCCCCGCTACAATTCGGGGGTTTCTTGACGCGCCAATGCGTCCCGCCGGGCAGCTTCAAGTAAATTTGGGGTGCCACACTATGGGCCCTAGTTTCAGTGAGACATGTAATGACTAGTCACATCAGTAAGTTCACTGTGTAATAAAATATGTTACCCCTCCCCTTTATGTAGAACCCCTTCTCTCCCGATCGTGTGCCGATTGCCGACGGATGCAAGCCGCTAGCTCGATCCCCTCCTTTCGCCTCCACCGTCCAGGCATCCAGCTTGGAGGGGCAAGCTGCATCTAGCCCAAGCGGATTAGGTAGGACTAGTAATGTTCTCTCCTTTCTCGAGATCGGTTCTTTTTTCCTCTCCTCGATATCTTGCGCATCTCTTTCCTATTCTGGTCGAAGGGGTGTCTTTCTGGTCACCCTCGAGCTGGGAGTGATTGATGGGGGTGGGGGCGGGGGCTACCTTTGCTTGGATTGGGGTGTTCTTCCTTTATTTGTCGACATTTGCAACCTTTGTAGTTTCTGCTGATCCTCACTGTATCTTTTGTCAGCTTGTACAGGAAAGGTAAGACCTCGGCGGTGGGGGCAATGGAGCGTAAGGCCACCACGCATGTGGGCAGTTGGCTGAGCCTGAGCTGCGTCCCCAGCCCCGCGAAGCAGGTACTCCGTTTGCTTATCCACTCTTTACCTTTTAAGTGTCTCTCTGCATCCTCAATCTGTTCCTGTTCTGGAATATGCTTAAAGTAGCACATGTCTTCAGCTGTTTGTGCGTAAAGCCTCTGTGACACCATGCTCTATATTCTCTGTATCAGGTCGGTGCCTCCAGGTTCCGTGCTGAGGCTATGGGGAACGAGAATAGCGCCCCACCTGCTGCAGGAGCATGGCCCGATCTGCAAGCACAAGAAGCGAAATGCCACTTTGCCGAGCTGGGCAGGGACCGCCTTGGGTAATTTTTTTTAACCAACTTACCATGATGTAGTCTGAATCTGATACTCCCTCAGATCCAAATTAATTGACTCAACTATCTGTAGATACGGATGTATCTAGATGTGTTTTAGCTCTAGATACTACTGCCTCCATCCCAAAGCTTTGGGCTTATATTATTTTTAGAAAGTCAAACTATACCATGTTTGACTAAGCTTTTACCAAAAATCAGTAACATGCAAAATACAAAATTAATATCATTAAATAGATAATAAAATATATTTTCCTACGGTATCTACACAGTATTATATTTGTTGATAGAATGTTCTAAAATTTTGGTCAAACTTTGCTTGTTTTGATTTCTCAAAAATAAATAAGGCTTAAGCTTTTGGATGGTGGTAGTACATTCACATCTAGACAAAGCTGAGTTAACTAGTTTTTTTGTCTGTCCATAGCTAGTGTTCACGCTGCAAAAGGCTAAGAGCTTCCACTATATGCATCAGTCTATCTCATACAGTAATTCAATATCACTGCTGAGGTCTGCCTTTTGTTTTGCTATTCATATGCAGACTGAAACTTTAGGGCCTTTACTCAAAAGGAAGATCAAAACTGCGGCTGATCAAAGCTGCCGTATGTTGATGCCGCCCCCATCTTCTAAATGCCTCTACAAGCACAAGGCCACGCACCAGCTGGGTGGTGATCTTTTAATGAATATGGTATATTTTCTTAATCCACAAAACATGCCTTGATTTTTCTCTGTTTATTGTCGGTTTTTTCTATCCTTGCCAAAAGTTTACAACAACAACAACAACAACCAAGCCTTTCAGTCCCAAACAAGTTGGGGTAGGCTAGAGTTTAAACCCATAAGATCTCGAAGCCAAAAGTTTAGAAACACCAAATTCGTTTGCTTACAATCATCATACAGTAATGTTCATCTACTCCAGTTCCCCTAACCCAACATAAAATGATGTTAATTACGATTTTTAGATTAAAAGAGCACCAATAGGCGCTGTTAATTACGACTTTGAGATTAAAATGTCATTTGCAATTGTTAATTACAATTTTGAGACAATTGGTTAGTTTAACCTCGATCTCTTCTGCTCTCCATTTTTCCCAACCGAACAAAAATGTAACCATTCCATTCCTCTGAAATGGAACCATTCCATTCCATTCCACGCTGTTTCAGAACCGAACACACCCTTGCATTGTTGTGAACTGTTGTCCATACACGGCCATACCCTTCCACTTACATCTAGCACTATATGCATCAGTCTGTCTCAGAGTCATTCAATATCACTGCTGAGATCTGTTCCCATTCTTATGCAGGCTGAAACTGCTGCGCCTTTACTCAAGTGGATGCAAAATGAGGCTAATGAGGCTGCTGTGAGGACGATGGTGCCGACACCATCTTCCGAAAACCTCTACAAGCACGAGGCCATGGGCCAGCTGGGTGGTGACCTTTTAATGAATCTGGTATATTTTCTTAATCCACATACATGATTTCATTATTATCTGTTTAATTACTGTTGGCTTTGTCTAATGCTTACCAAAAGTTCAGAAACACTGCATTTGCTTACAATCATCATACACTAATTTTTCACTTTTCAGTCTGTCTCATCCAATATATAAACTGTTGATTTCCATTGGCTTCTTTTGTAATCATTTGCATTGTTGTCAACTGTTCTCTATGCACAACCCTATTCTTCCACTTACACCCCGCACTATTTGCATCAGTCTATCTCATAGATTTATTAAATATCAATGATGAGTTCTGTTGCTATTCATATGCAGGATGAAACTTCTGTGCCTCTACTCAAATGGATGAAAAATGATCCTGATGAGGCTGCTGTGAAGACGATGGTGCTGCCAACATCTTCTGAAAACCTCCTCAAGCACAAGGCCACGGGCCAACTGGGTGGTACCCTTTTCAGTAAGCAGGTATATTTTCTTAATCCTCATACATGATTTGATTTTTGTCTGTTTATTGCCGGCTTTGTCTAATGCTTACCAATAGTTCAGAAACACACACACCTATTCTTCCACTTACATCCAGCACTATATGCATCGTTGTCTCATAGATTCATTTTATATATCACTTTGATGTCTGTTGCTCTTCATTTTTTATATGCAGATCGAAACTGCTAAGCCTTCATTGGTCAAAAGGATTGCAATCTGCTTGATGAGGCATCTGCAGAGGCTGCCACCAAGTTCTTGTCGGCCCACCTTCTGGATGCTTATATAAGCTCAAGTCCAAGGACCAGCCGGGCCGTAACCATCTAAGGGTTTGGGTATATTTTCTTAAGCCACATATACATGCCATGATTTATGTCTGATATTATCACTGGCTCTGTCTAATGCTTTTTGGAATTCGGAAACACCAAATTAGCATGCTTATATTCATCATACACTAATTTTTCACTGTTCAGTTTGTAACATAGTGTTATGCACTTGCTTGTCAACATTTGCATTGCTCTGAACTATGCACTTTACACAACCTAATTCTTCCACTTACGTTCAGCGCTACGCACCAGTAGTACCTCCCATGTTTCCTTCACCATCCCGATGCCGAGCTTGCGGGAATATGGCGGGCCCATGTACATACCCCGCATATAACACCTCCTATGGCTCTATCTACCTTTCTAGTAGCTCCTTCCACAGAGTTACGTATGTATTCTCGGTGGTTTAGCATGAATTGGCATATAGTAAAGTCTTGTTTTTAGTCTTCCTGCTTCTTACATTTGTATCAATTTTCACATGCAGACTGTACCTTGTGAACTTCGTCCAATGATTAACCAGATGTGTCCGCATGAAGGATCTTTCACTATGCATGGCAATGGCAAATTGATGAACACCTACACGGTCTATGAGGTGTATGTCTACAAGACGCAGGCCATCACATATTTGTATGGACATGATTGGAGAAAGTTTGCTTTTGACTACGGTGCGAAGAAGGGCGACGAGCCGAGGATCGAAACTCAAACGGGCAGATATAACGTAAATCGCTTACAGAGTTGGAGACACTTCCAAATATATAATATGTAACTTTTTCTACTCATATCTTTTGATAACTGCATTCTCGAGCAGCTTGTTCTAAACCATTCCTCTGTTCTAGCTTGCTGGGTTTAACATGCTCAACGCTGCAGATCCCCGATGGAACAGAGCGGATGTCACAAAGGGCAACCACACCAGCACCGGCACCGGCTTCCCACTCTCCCGCATCAGCACCGGTTCTGTACCAGCTCCGTTTCGCATCTACCCAGCAGTCCCCTACATCAGCATTGGTTCTGTAGAGGCCCCATATACAACACATGCCCAGCAGGCTCTGCATCACCGGTTCCTCTAGCTGCACCGTTCATCGCACCTGCCCAACAGTCTCTGCATCGCACCGGTTCCTCTAGAGGCACCGTTTTATCGCACCTCGCCCAACAGTCTCCTGCATCAGCACCAGCTCGTGTACCAGCCCAGGCTCAGGCACCTGCCCCAGCCAGATCACCGAGGTCTCAGCTCATTGCTGTGGCCACCCGTGTGGTGACCAGGAGGCATCTGAAGGCTATGTTCGTGAGTATATGACAACATAACTGCTCTTATCTTGATGTCTTCTCTGCTCAAAGTCTCACATGGTTCAGTGCATTGGTGCCATTGACTAATTTTTGGTGGTATCTCTTGCTTTGAATCAGAAATTGCCTAAAAGTATCTCCAAGGATCTCAATGCTGGCCGAAGGGGCAAGATATCCCTCGTCATGGAGAGTGAAGGTCTCACCGTGGAGGGACGGTACTCTGTCAGTCCCACAGATGGCCGCTTGGCTGTTACTTCCAGGTGGAAAAAGTTCATTGACGGTGCCAAACTTCGCATTGGATCAAAGTTGAAGGTCAAGATCTTTCGATGCCGCTGTGACATGCTGGTCATAAAGTTCGCGGTTGTCTAGTTCTGTTGTCCCATGAGCCCTTAGCAAATGCATTTGTAGTTATACTTATATAAGGTTATCTTATCTGAGCTGCTAATTAATTGTATGGGTGGTAAAACTACGCAAGCTTTTGCTCTTAGCAAGTATGTATGTATGATCAGCTATTATGATAACTAATGTTTGTGTTCATCTTAATTTGCATTTCCCTTTTAGAAAAAAACTTAATTTCTATTTTGGCTGACCTGTTAGAGAACTATCAGATTGAACCCACAACATGATTCATATAGATTCATTACACCGAGCCACATGTCTTGACCTTGCGATACACTACTTCCATTAATTAGTGCAAGAAGGCTTACCTGAGCTGCCTGAACCATGGCAGATTCGAATGCACCTTATCTATCTAGAAATACAACCTTTGCAGAAAGAGGATTTGCAGTATGGGGAGGCTGACATTGGGGACCCATGAGCCAGCAGCGTCGTCAACGTTTTAAAGGTGGCAGGAGATCGAAAGAAAAAATAAGCCAAAAATCAGTTGGTAAACAAATTCAAGAAAAGAAACATTTACCTTTCTGAGAGGATGACATGCGGGACCCATGAGGCAGCAGCATCCTCAACTATTTCAAGGCGGCAGGGGATCAAAATAAAAAAGGAAATAGCCAGAAATTAATAGGGTCAAAAATAAATCCATCAAAGGAAACTTTTATTGTTCATAGAGGATGACATGTGGGACCGACTTGCCAGCTGCGTCGTCATCGTTTCAAAGGGGGCAGGGGATCAAAAGAAAAAGACAAATAGCCAGAAATTAGGGGAAAAAAATAAATCCAACAAAGAAAACTTTTATTTTTCATAGAGGATGACATGCGGGACCCATGAGCCAGCAGCTTCCTCAACGTTTCAAAGTCGGCATGAGATTGAAAGAAAAAGTCAAGTGACATAATATCAGGAGCCAAAACTAATCCAATAAAAGAAACTTTATTGTACATAGAGGATGACATGCGGGTCCCATTTTGTAGCAGCGGTCTCAACGCTTCCAAGGCGGCACAGGACCGAAAGAAAAATGAAGTAGCCGTAAATCGTGGTGTGAAAAATCCAAGAAAAGAAAGATTTCAATTGGGCTGTATCTGGACATCTGGGCCTTCGAACTATCCTGCTGGGCGTTTTGACTCGTACAATTTCAGCCCACTCCAAAACAGGAAAGGTCGGATTTTTCTCAAAAAAAAAACAGGAAAGTCCTATGCTTCGCAAAAACAAAAAACAAGGAGATTCAACATATAAGTTTGTTTATGTAGATATAAAGATTTAATTTATCCGTTTGCAATAGCTCAGAGCGAAATACAACGTTTATTGTCTACAAAATAAAATATCACATGTTTCTTGTACGGGAGGTGACATCGGGGACCCATGAGCCACCAAGTGGAGTCAACGTTTCAAAGGCGGCAGGGATCGAAAATAAAAAAGCCAAAAATCAGTTGGTAAAAAAATACAAGAAAAGAAAACATTTATCGTTACGAGAGGATGACATGCGGGACCCATGAGGCAAAGCAGATCCTCAACGTTTCAAAGTCGGCATGAGATCGAAAGAAAAAGGCAAGTGACATAATATCAGGAGCCAAAAATAATCCAAGAAAAGAAACTTTATTGTACATAGAGGATGACATGCGGGTCCCATTTTGTAGCAGCGGTCTCAACGTTTCCAAGGCGGCACGGGACGAAAGAAAAATGAGGCAGCAAGATTCTCAACAATTCCAAGGCGGCAGGGGATCAAAAGAAAAATAAAGGAAATAGCCAGAAATTAATTAGGGGTCAAAAATAAATCCACCAAAGGAAACTTTTATTGTTCATAGAGGATGACATGTGGGACCGACCTACTAACAGCGTCCTCATCGTTTCAACGGGGGCAGGGGATCAAAAGAAAAAGGCAAATAGCCAGAAATTAGGGGTAAAAAATAACTCCAAGAAAGGAAACTTTTATTGTTCGTAGAGGATGACATGCGGGACCCATGAGCCAGTAGCTTACTCAACGTTTCAAAGGCGGCATGAGATCGAAAGAAAAAGGCAAGTGACCAAATATCAGGAGCCAAAAATAATCCAAGATTTATTGTACATAGAGGATGACATGTGGGTCCCATTTTGCAGCAGCGGTCTCAAGGTTTGAGATGCGGCTGGTGATCGAAAGAAAAAGGAAGTAGCTAGTAATTAGGGGTGAAAAAATCCAATAAAAGAAAGTTGATGGACATAGAGGATGACATGCGGGTCCATTGAACCAACAGCTTACTCAACGTTTCAAAGGGGGCAGGGGATCAAAAGAAAAAGGCAAGCCAAAAATCAGAGGGTGAAAAAAAATCCAACAAAGGAAACTTTTATAGCACACAGAGGATGACATGCGGGTCCCATGAGCCAGCAGGTACCTCAACGTTTCAAACGTGGCATGAGATCGAAAGAAAAAGGCAAGTGACCAAATATGAGGTGCGAAAAAAAACTCCAAGAAAAGAAAGTTGATTGCTCATAGAGGATGACATGCGGGTCCCATTTAGCTGCAGCGGTCTCACCGTTTGAGAGGCGGCAGGGGATCGAAAGAAAAAGTCAAGTGACCAAATATGAGGTGCCAAAAATAATCCAAGAAAAGAAAGTTTTATAGTACATAGAGGATGACATGCGGGTCCCATTTAGCAGCAGCGGTATCACTGTTTGAGAGGCAGCAGGGGATCGAAAGAAAAAGTCAAGTTACCAAATATGAGGTGCCAAAAAAAATCCAAGAAAAGAAAGTTTTATAGTACATAGAGGATGACATGCGGGTCCCATTTAGCAGCAGCGGTATCATCGTTTGAGAGGCGGCAGGGGATCGAAAGAAAAAGGTAAGTGACCAAATATGAGGTGCCAAAAATAATTCAAGAAAAGAAAGTTTTACAGTACATAGAGGATGACATGCGGATCCCAGTTAGCAGCAGCGGTATCACCGTTTGAGAGGCGGCAGGGGATCGAAAGAAAAAGGCAAGTGACCAAATTTGAGGTGCCAAAAAAAACTCCAAGAAAAGAAAGTTGATTGCACATAGAGGATGACATGCGGGTCCCATTTAGCTGCAGCGGTCTCAATGTTTCCAAGGCGGCAAGGGATCAAAAGAAAAAGGAAGTAGCCAGAAATCAGGGGGTAAAAAAAATCCAAGAATAGAAAGAATTTTGGTTCATAGAGGATGACATGCGGGACCCATGATCCTGCATCGTAAACGGCTCGATCGGAGAACGTTGAACGAGATGGCGCGATCTAGAAAAAAAACAATGCCAGAGAGGCTGCCATCTGGGCCCTACATCCCTCGGCGGTGCGGATTTGCGTTGACTCGGCCGGCGAACCCGAGATTTCGAGATGCACCACGTCCCGGGCCACCATACGTGACGTTTTGGCCGCTTTCGTCGGGTTAGGTGGCCTCAAAAACGAGAAAAAAAAAGTTTTGACATGCACCACGGAGGGACCAAAAATCGTCGGCCATGGTACACCAGCAACCACGGCGCGACTTCAACTTCGTCGGCCATGGCAACTTTTCTTGTAGTGTTTATCACCTTTAATGCTTACTATATGACATAAGAAGACTATGTGCTTTGGTTTTTCATTTTTCTGTTTTTTTTTTAATTTTCTTCCCATTTGAATCTTGGTCAAATCCTTGGTTTGACCAATATTTAGACAAGTTTAACACGTGAAAACGAACTGATAATCCCATTTGTTGACTCATTTAACTAGTTAATCCCATTTGTTGACTCTCTGTTGACCAGGCACTTGAGGTAAAACTAAGTATATTGCACTAGCCAGTATTAGTACTCAAGGGGAAAACCGAGCACACAAAAAATGCTACAGTATAAGACTCGAGAGTATATCTAAATTTCCAGGGTTAGACTCGAGTACGCGTGTTACGGTGCAGAAGTGGAAGACGTGCAATTGTTGACGGGTACTGACGCGAGTCGCGGTGCAGAAGTCGAAGACGTGCAATCGTGGACGCGTGTCGCGTTGCAGAAGCCCAAGACGTGCAGACGTTAAATGGTGGACGCGTAGGACGCGGGTCGCATTAACCACTGATACGTCTCCAACGTATCGATAATTTCTTATGTTCCATGCTACTTTATTGATGATACCTACATGTTTTATACACATTATATGTCATATTTATGCGTTTTCTGGAACTAACCTATTAACAAGATGCCGAAGTGCTAGTTCCTGTTTTCTGCTGTTTTTGGTTTCAGAAATCCTAGTAAGGAAATATTCTCGGAATTGGACGAAATCAACGCCCAGGTTCCTATTTTGCCCGGAAGCATCCAGAACACCCGAGAGCCACCAGAGGAGGGGCCTGGTGGGCCCAGATGATAGGGTGGCGCGGCCAGGGCTGGGCCCGCGCCACCCTATGGTGTGGTCGCCCCTTCGACCCTCCTGCGCCGCCTCTTCGCCTATATAAAGCCCCTGCATCGAAAACCCTTACAGAGAGAGCCACGGTACGAGAAAAGTTCCAGAGCCGCCGCCATCGCGAAGCCAAGATCTGGGGGACAGGAGTCTCTGTTCCGGCACCCTGCCGGAGCGGGGAAGTGCCCCCGGAAGGCTTCTCCATCAACACCGCTGCCATCTCCACCGCCATCTTCATCACCGCTGCTGCTCCCATGAGGAGGGAGTAGTTCTCCATCGAGGCTCGGGGCTGTACCGGTAGCTATGTGGTTCATCTCTCTCCTATGTAGTTCAATACAATAATCTCATGAGCTGCCTTACATGATTGAGATTCATATGATGATGCTTGTAATCTAGATGTCATTATGCTAGTCAAGTGGGTTTTACTTATGTGATCTCCGGAGACTCCTTGTCCCACGTGTGTAAAGGTGACAGTGTGTGCACCGTGTGGGTCTCTTAGGCTATATTTCACGAAGTACTTATTCATTGTTGAAGAGCGTAGTGAAGTGCTTATTTATATCTCTTGATGATTGCAATGTGTTTGTATCACAATTTATCTATGTGCTACTCTAGTGATGTGTTATTAAAGTAGTTTTATTCCTCCTGCATGTGTGCAAAGGTGACAGTGCGTGCACCGTGTTAGTACTTGGTTTATGCTATGATCATGATCTCTTGTAGATTGCGAAGTTAACTATTGCTATGATAATATTGATGTGATCTATTCCTCCTACATATGCATGAAGGTGACAGTGTGCATGCTATGCTAGTACTTGGTTTAGTCGTTTTGATCTATCTTACACTTAAGGTTACTTAAACATGAGCATTATTGTGGAGCTTGTTAACTCCGGCATTGAGGGTTCGTGTAATCCTACGCAATGTGTTCATCATCCAACAAAAGTGTAGAGTATGCATTTATCTATTCTGTTATGTGATCAATGTTGAGAGTGTCCACTAGTGAAAGTCTATTCCCTAGGCCTTGTTCCCAAATACTGCTGAGTTACTACTGCTTGTTTACTGTTTACTGTGTTACTACTGCTGCAATACTACCACCATCAACTACACGCCAGCAAGCTATTTTCTGGCACCGTTGCTACTGCTCATACATATTCATACCACCTGTATTTCACTATCTCTTCGCCGAACTAGTGCACCTATTAGGTGTGTTGGGGACACAAGAGACTTCTTGCTTTGTGGTTGCAGGGTTGCATGAGAGGGATATCTTTGACCTCTTCCTCCCTGAGTTCGATAAACCTTGGGTGATCCACTTAAGGGAAAACTTGCTGCTGTTCTACAAACCTCTGCACTTGGAGGCCCAACACTGTCTACAGGAAAGGAGGGGGAACGTAGACATCAAGCACTTTTCTGGCGCCGTTGCCGGGGAGGAAAGGTAAAAGGTACTCACACTCCGGAACTCGGCTACCAAGCTATTTTCCGGCGCCATTGTAAGTACTCGAAGCTATTTCCTTTAGACTCTGCAATTGTGACATTTGGTTTCTTGTTTACACTAGTTAGGCTTAATGGAAAACAACAAAAATATGAGAGATCTTTATGAACTTTATCTTGAATTAGGACATGATGTGTTTGAAGAAAGAATTAAAAAACCCATGGAACTTTATATGCATGATAATGGGAATGTTATTAGTATGAATGCTTTGAACACCATTGTTGCTAATGCTATGGAAAATTCTAAGCTTGGGGAAGCTGGCTTTGATGAGCATGATATTTTTAGTCCCCCAAGCATTGAGGAGAAAATTTACTTTGATGATACTTTGCCTCCCATTTATGATGATTATAATGATAGTAGTCTTTTGTTACCACCTGTTATGGAGGATAAATTTGATTATGATTACAATATACCTCCTATATTTGATAGCTACTTTGTTGAATTTGCTCCCACTACAATTAATAAGAATGACTATGCTTATGTTGGGAGTAGTAATTATTTTATGCATGAGACTCATGATAAGAATGCTTTATGTGATAGTTATATTGTTGAGTTTGCTCATGATGCTACTGAAAGTTATTATGAGAGAGGAAAATATGGTTGTAGAAATTTTCTTGTTACTAAAATGCCTCTCTATGTGCTGAAATTTTTGAAGCTACACTTGTTTTATCTTCCTATGCTTGTTACTTTACTCTTCATGAACTTGTTTATTTACAAGATTCCTATGCATAGGAAGCATGTTAGACTCAAATGTGTTTTGAATTGCCTCTTGAAGCTCTCTTTTGCTTCAAATACTATTTCTTGCGAGTGCATTATTAAAACTGCTGAGCCCATCTTAATGGCTATAAAGAAAGAACTTCTTGGGAGATAACCCATGTGTTTTTTTTACTACAGTACTTTGTTTTATATTTGAGTCTTGGAAGTTGTTTACTACTGTAGCAACCTCTCCTTATCATGTTTTTGTGCCAAGTAAAGTTTCTATGTTAAAGTTGATGTTATATTTGGGATCGCTGCGCAGAAACAGCATTGCTGTCTGTTACGAATCTGGGCACAGTTCTCTGTAGAAAATTCGACAAAATCTGCCAATTTACGAGCGTGATCCTCAGATATGTACGCAACTTTCATTAGTTTTGAGTTTTTCCATTTGAGCAAGTCTGGTGCCATTTTAAAATTCGTCTTTACGGACTGTTCTGTTTTTGACAGATTCTGCCTTTTATTTCGCATTGCCGCTTTTGTTAAGTTGAATGAGTTTCTTTGTTTCATTAACTTTCAGAAGTTTTGTGCAATGTCCAGAAGTGTTAAGAATGATTGTGTCACCTCTGAACATGTGAATTTTTGATTATGCACTAACCCTCTAATGAGTTTGCTTGAAGTTTGGTGTGAAGGAAGTTTTCAAGGGTCAAGAGAGGAGTATGATATACTATGATCAAGAGGAGTGAAAGCTCTAAGCTTGGGGATGCCCCCGTGGTTCATCCCTGCATATTTCAAGAAGACTCAAGCATCTAAGCTTGGGGATGCCCAAGGCATCCCCTTCTTCATCGACAAAGTATCAGGTTCCTTCTCTTGAAACTATATTTTTATTCGGTCACATCTTATGTATTTTACTTGGAGCGTCTGTGTGTGCTTTTATTTTTGTTTTGTTATCTTAGTTCTCTGAATAAGTTCATCCTTGTGTGGGAGAGAGACACGCTCCGCTGGTTCGTATGAACACATGTGTTCTTAGCTCATAATATTCATTGCGAAGTTTCCTCTTCGTTAAATTGTTATATGGTTGGAATTGAAAAATGCTACATGTAGTAATTGGTAAAATGTCTTGGATAATGTGATACTTGGCAATTGTTGTGCTCATGTTTAAGCTCTTGCATCATATGCTTTGCACCTATTAGTGAAGAAATACATAGAGCATGCTAAAATTTGGTTTGCATAATTGGTCTCTCTAAGGTCTAGATAATTTCTAGTAAAGAGTTTGAACAACAAGGAAGACGGTGTAGAGTCTTATAATGTTTACAATATGTCTTTTATGTGAGTTTTGCTGCACCGGTTCATCCTTGTGTTTGTTTAAAATAACCTTGCTAGCCTAAACCTTGTATCGAGAGGGATTACTTCTCATGCATCCAAAATCCTTGAGCCAACCACTATGCCATTTGTGTCCACCATACCTACCTACTACATGGTATTTTTCCGCCATTCCAAAGTAAATTGCTTGAGTGCTACCTTTAAACAATTCAAAAGTTATTACCTCTTATTTGTGTCAATGTTTTATAGCTCATGAGGAAGTATGTGGTGTTTTATCTTTCGATCTTGTCATTTACTTTTGACAGACTTTCACAATGGACTAGTGGCTTCATCCGCTTATCCAATAATTTTGCAAAAAGAGCTGGCAATGAGGTTCCCAGCCTCAATTAATTAACTTACATTAATAATTCTCTTCACATGTTTTGCTCTGATTCATCAGTAAGCAACTTAATTTTGCAAATAGACACTCCTCCATGGTATGTGAATGTTGGAAGGCACCCGAGGATTCGGTTAGCCATGGCTTGTGTAAGCAAAAGGTTGGGAGGAGTGTCATCCATAAATAAAGAAAAACTAAACTAAAGTACATGTGTAAACAAAAGAGAAGAGGGATGATCTACCTTGCTGGTAGAGATAACGTCCTTCATGGGAGCCGCTCTTGAAAGTCTGGTTGATGAGGTAGTTAGAGTACCCACTACCATTCGTTGACAACAACAAACACCTCTCAAAACTTTACTTTTATGCTCTCTATATGTTTTCAAAACCAAAGCTCTAGCACAAATATAGCAATCGATGCTTTCCTCTTTGAAGGGCCATTCTTTTACTTTTATTGTTGAGTCAGTTTACCTATCTCTCTCCACCTTAAGAAGCAAACACTTGTGTGAACTGTGCATTGATTCCTACATACTTGCTTATTGCATTTGTTATATTACTCTATGTTGACAATTATCCATGAGATATGCATGTTGAAAGTTGAAAGCAACCGCTGAAACTTAATCTTCCTTTGTGTTGCTTCAATACCTTTACTTTGAATTATTGCTTTATGAGTTAACTCTTATGCAAGACTTATTGATGCTTGTCTTGAAGTACTATTCATGAAAAGTCTTTGCTTTATGATTCATTTGTTTACTCATGTCATTTACCATTGTTTTGATCGCTGCATTCATTACATGTGTTTATAGTATGATCAAGGTTATGATGGCATGTCACTTAAGAAATTATCTTTGTTATCGTTTTACCTGCTCGGGACGAGCAGAACTAAGCTTGGGGATGCTGATACGTCTCCAACGTATCGATAATTTCTTATGTTCCATGCTACTTTATTGATGATACCTACATGTTTTATACACATTATATGTCATATTTATGCGTTTTCTGGAACTAACCTATTAACAAGATGCCGAAGTGCCAGTTCCTGTTTTCTGCTGTTTTTGGTTTCAGAAATCCTAGTAAGGAAATATTCTCGGAATTGGATGAAATCAACGCCCAGGTTCCTATTTTGCCCGGAAGCATCCAGAACACCCGAGAGCCACCAGAGGAGGGGCCTGGTGGGCCCAGATGATAGGGTGGCGCGGCCAGGGCTGGGCCCGCGCCACCCTATGGTGTGGTCGCCCCTTCGACCCTCCTGCGCCGCCTCTTCGCCTATATAAAGCCCCTGCATCGAAAACCCTTACAGAGAGAGCCACGGTACGAGAAAAGTTCCAGAGCCGCCGCCATCGCGAAGCCAAGATCTGGGGGACAGGAGTCTCTGTTCCGGCACCCTGCCGGAGCGGGGAAGTGCCCCCGGAAGGCTTCTCCATCAACACCGCTGCCATCTCCACCGCCATCTTCATCACCGCTGCTGCTCCCATGAGGAGGGAGTAGTTCTCCATCGAGGCTCGGGGCTGTACCGGTAGCTATGTGGTTCATCTCTCTCCTATGTAGTTCAATACAATAATCTCATGAGCTGCCTTACATGATTGAGATTCATATGATGATGCTTGTAATCTAGATGTCATTATGCTAGTCAAGTGGGTTTTACTTATGTGATCTCCGGAGACTCCTTGTCCCACGTGTGTAAAGGTGACAGTGTGTGCACCGTGTGGGTCTCTTAGGCTATATTTCACGAAGTACTTATTCATTGTTGAAGAGCGTAGTGAAGTGCTTATTTATATCTCTTGATGATTGCAATGTGTTTGTATCACAATTTATCTATGTGCTACTCTAGTGATGTGTTATTAAAGTAGTTTTATTCCTCCTGCATGTGTGCAAAGGTGACAGTGCGTGCACCGTGTTAGTACTTGGTTTATGCTATGATCATGATCTCTTGTAGATTGCGAAGTTAACTATTGCTATGATAATATTGATGTGATCTATTCCTCCTACATATGCATGAAGGTGACAGTGTGCATGCTATGCTAGTACTTGGTTTAGTCGTTTTGATCTATCTTACACTTAAGGTTACTTAAACATGAGCATTATTGTGGAGCTTGTTAACTCCGGCATTGAGGGTTCGTGTAATCCTACGCAATGTGTTCATCATCCAACAAAAGTGTAGAGTATGCATTTATCTATTCTGTTATGTGATCAATGTTGAGAGTGTCCACTAGTGAAAGTCTATTCCCTAGGCCTTGTTCCCAAATACTGCTGAGTTACTACTGCTTGTTTACTGTTTACTGTGTTACTACTGCTGCAATACTACCACCATCAACTACACGCCAGCAAGCTATTTTCTGGCACCGTTGCTACTGCTCATACATATTCATACCACATGTATTTCACTATCTCTTCGCCGAACTAGTGCACCTATTAGGTGTGTTGGGGACACAAGAGACTTCTTGCTTTGTGGTTGCAGGGTTGCATGAGAGGGATATCTTTGACCTCTTCCTCCCTGAGTTCGATAAACCTTGGGTGATCCACTTAAGGGAAAACTTGCTGCTGTTCTACAAACCTCTGCACTTGGAGGCCCAACACTGTCTACAGGAAAGGAGGGGGAACGTAGACATCAACCACCCCTCGCCTTTATAGACGCCTCCTCGCACTATCTCTGTCACTCTCACTCGCTCATGCAACGCCGCCTCTCACGTCCCATCATCTTCTCCAAAGCAAAAAACCCTCTCCCTCTCTGCAGGCGAGATGGACATGGAGAATGTGAATCCCATCGTCCATGACGCCGTCGGCTCCAAGCGCGACGCCTCCCTCTTCGACGTCGTCCCCTCAAAGGCCATCGCCGCCGCCGGTGGCGGTCGTATCCCGCCGGGATGGGACCCCTATGAGCCGGTGCCGTACATCTCGCCTCCGAACCCCTACGACACCTGCATGGACGACCCATGGAACGAGGTAACTATGGTTTGCTCCCTTTTTTGTTCCCCATTCCTTTTTGAACCCTATTTTTGCTGGTTCCCTAGCAACTATTAGTGCCGATCTGTAGATGGTTGAGTATTGGGTTAATATTTGCGCCGATTTTATTCCATTTTGCTTTGATCCCTTCTTGATTTCGTTTAAGATTTGGAGTTCGGCCGTTCGGTTAATTTATGCAAGTAATAATGGGATCTCAATCAGTTAATTTATGGGATCTCAGTCAGTTATTTTATGCACGAATCAAAAGATATCAACCGTTTAATTTTGCAAATATTCTGGAATCTGTTCAAAATCAGATCTGGAATCTGTTTCTTTGCCTATGATGAATCGTTGGGCACAAATTTTTACAGAGTGGGTTCAGCGAACCATTGCTGTGTACAAATCTGTTGTGCATGAGCTATGGTTCGCTAACACCATCCCTGTAGACATATAATCGTGTCCACTCTAACTGAGGCTGGCTCTGTTTTTCCATACTTTGTTATCATGCACGTTAGTCATCGTTGCATCTCATTCACTAATAGTTCCCGTTTGATATGGATCAGCTGTTCAGCGATGACGTCGGCAGCGGCGACGAGCACCATGACGTCAAGACTAGCCAGGTGCTGCGCAGGCAGCAGGGTCGGCCAAGATCGTCTCCTACTTCGCCAAGGGTGTCTACAGGTGCCCCTTCTGCACTAGGAGGCTCGGCCGCACTGACTTCAACTGCCTCCTCACGCATGCCGAGAACATCGGCAACACCAACCCCAAGGTCGGCGCGTCGGTGAACCCCCACTCCTTCCGCGCCAAGCACATGGCGCTCGGCATGCACCTCCGCAGCATCCAGCGGGTGGAGATCTCCGCCGGGCGCATGCCTCCGCTCAAGCCCAAGGCTCCCAAGGGGAGCAACAAGTGGAGGCAGAGGCAGATGGGGTAGGCGGAGTCCTGGACATGTGCTGCTGCTGCAAAGCAGCTTCTATTTTCTTGTTAGCTAGGGATCCCTTGTTGTTATGTTGTTAGTATGATGGTGTTGTGAAGAACCTCGAACCTGTTGGCTGCTGTGTATGCAGCTTATTATCTAGGGAGGGATCCCTATTATCTATCCCTATTCTACTGGAGTATATTTTGTTGGCCCTACTTTGTTTTCTCGATTTACTATTACTGTGAATTTGTCGTACGGAGTACATTACCCTGGAGATTTGCTTCTAGATTTAACTACATACATATGGACCAGAGGGAGTACTAGATTTGCTGCCATATTGGGCAAACAACGAGGGCCAAAAGGCACAAATAATTGAAGAAAGACAGAAATGCAAGCTTCTCTAGATTTGATACTAATTTGGTTAATAAAGACAAAGAGACAGAGGGGGAAAAGGTGGTCTTAAAAATGCCAATTCGCGCCGAGAGAGACAGAACCCAGCTCCTGCTCACGTACAACCAAACGCGGTCTCGTCCTGTCCCACGCGGTCCCTTTCTACTAGCCCCACACGTCAGCACGGAACGGTCAACTAAACTGGAATCCTCCCGTCTGAGCTCCTTCTGCGGGTTACAAATAAGGGCTTGGCGAAAACTGAGGAAAAACATAAGGCAATCTTATTGACTAATATAGCTGCTTAATTAATAAAAGGATTAGCTACAACGTGCTCAGTTTGCCCATTTATTAAGGTATAAGACTGGCAGGAGAGAAAGTAATCGCTAGTTTCCTCATTTTCCCCATGCATGCTCGCACGATTAAAGCTCCTTCCACACGCGTTGGACTCCTCGTTTCCTTAAACCTCCTCGTTTCTCGGGATAGACCAACAGTTTTTCAGGATCTTGGGGTTTTTTTTTTGACAATCAATACCACATATATTCATAGCAACAAATAGTACATGGTAGAGGGCTACATGACGACTAGATACATCACCAAAAAAGGTGATGCATGTCTCCTTCACCAAAACAGCTGAAACAAGTACATGAACGCAAGTACACCACCATAATAATACTACTACATTAACACAAGTACGAGTAATAAAGTAAGAGTACTACTCCCTCTAATCCAATTTAAACCAAAATAAAACTTAAACTTCATCCTAAATTTGAACTAGTGCCTCGTCCTCGTTCTTCGCTCATTTTCTGATCCAAGACGGCGCAGAGTGCCAGAGTGCATGGCACGGAACTCTTCATCGGTGGCATGCCATGGGCATGTCACCGGATGCATGATTTTTTTCGCAATGTTTTAAATTTGAATTTAGGCCGCATGTCACACGGTGACATGCAAAAGGTGCATGTCACCTGGTGGTGGTAGGCAACTACCCTCATTTACGGCGGCGTAGGCGACTGGACGCCGCGTGGCCAGCCGCTGCCTCGTGGCCGCCTCGGTTTCCACGCGGGAGACCATTAAACGCCGACGACCAACCTTCCCGCGTCACGGTTAGCGACTATGACTATAAGGGCAAAACGCTAAACTCTCTCGTTCCATTCACTTTCTTCCTCTCTCCACCTAACAAACATTTGTTCGTCGCTCTCTCCTCCAGCAATGTCTTTAAAATTCAGGTCGTCGGCGGTCAAGTACGCGGAGAAAAAACGCCGGCTCGAAATTTCGAGAGACGATTCCAGAAACCAAGTGGGCTCGCCGTCGCCGCCGCCGCCGTCGAAACGCGTCCATGCTGTGCTCACCGGGTTAGTTTCCTTCGCCATGTACTTTCGTTTCTTTCGTCGCTCTCTCCTCCAGCAATTAATGTGTTCAAACTTCAGGTCGTCGGCGGTCAAGTACGCGGATAAAAAACGCCGGCTCGAAATTTCGAGAGACGGTTCCAGAAACCAAGTGGGCTCGCCGTCGCCGCCGCTGCCGCCGCCGAAACGCGTCCGTCTTTGTGCTCACCGGGTTAGTTTCCTTCGCCATGTACTTTCGTTTCTTCTTGCCCGGGCTCAAGCTCTTTAAGAGTCTCTATGGTTATACATCTTAAAGGGTTGGAAGTTCCAACGACGCCCGTACTGCACCAACTTCCACGACCAAGGAATCATCGTCGTCCGATGATTTCAACCCGGCCCTACCCCGGCGAAATGAGGTAGCACCAAGCACTGTGTAGTTATCTTCTTCTTCTTCTTCTTCTTCTTCTTCCTTTGCGCTTACTTGCTACCGATGATTTCGCCCTGAAGGAAGCGGCGCCGACTATCGAGACCACTGTCGCCATCTTGATGGAAAAAAACGAGGAGCTCAGCTTAGAGTGTGATCGCCTCCGAGACGATTTGGCTGCCAAGAAGAAGAATTCGAAAACTCTTGTGGAGCTCATTTGCAGCCTTCGCAATGAGCGTGATATGTTGAAGAACGAGCTGATTAAGCAGAAAGATAGGAACATTGCATCAGAGGAGAAAGCCAGCAGCATACTCAAGACTGTGTGCCTCGAAAGAGACAAGTCTGATATAGAGTACAAAATCCTTCTTCAGGATAAAGTACAGCTCCAAAAGTTGAACCTTGAATATGCTGACATCGCCATCCTTGCCCTTCTCGAGAGGCAGAAGGCACAAGATAAGTTGATGCACCTGATGTTGGAGAGCTGCAGTGAAAGAGAAGAGACATTGAAAGAAGTGAGCAGTTTGGTGGGATACATGAGTGACGTCGGGCGAACTTCGCAGAATCCGCCCCGGCTGAGCTCAAATTCCAGCGGAACCAGCTTTCAGCAATGCATGTTAGGCGCACCTACAACTTCTACTCATTGATTAGAGGTCGCACGACATGGCATTTTCCCTCGAAATAGTAGTATTGTACTAATAGTTGTACTACTTAATATGTACCTTTTTGTAAAATAATTTCTTACATGTATTAGAAACTACCCCTCTCGTTTCTGGATGCAACCGGGACATTGTCATCCGGCCCTCTTCTGGACAAACCCCCTCGGGAAGGACGGTATATTTTGCACATTTCGCTACTAGTACTTCTAATTCCACCGCTTATTTTTCTAATCCGTTAAATCGTTAATTGGATGACCAACTGATGGAAGCTGCGATAGATTAGACCAACAAGTGGTGAATTGTGCAAAAGATATGTCCGTGTTTTATGCAAAAGAGTGATATGGGGATCTGGTGGAATCTTGAATTTCCTCTTCAGTGGTAGGCATGCTTCACTTATAGCTGGAGTACATTGCGGACCTGGTGCATTTCGTCAGTACCGATCAACTATTTTTGCTTATCCGGGAAGAAAAGGTAGTACTAGCCTTTTCTGTGAGATGTCTTTTCAGTGCTACGGAGTTGTCTGTTCACTGCTTGCTTTGTCTGTCGGTGACTTTGCCAAGCTGACTTTGCCATGACTTTGGGTGACTGATATGTGGACCACAGTTGTAAGTGACTCAAAGTCACTGACTTTGGGGACTCCTGAATGCTTCGTATATTTCTGACGGTTTCTGAATTATGTACTCCGTACAACTTTTGTAATATTGGTCAAACTAGTTTTGACCAGGGTTTGTGTAGGGTGGTTTTTTTTTGGTTGGTCCAAATGGTGTTGTGTGGTCCAAATGTGATGTATCATCACACCACCATGTGCCCCCTCCCCCACCCCACCCCTAGGTTTTGGTAATGCCATTCTGATACATGCTTCTTAGAAGGAGTACATTTTTTCCGTTAGGGCATGACAATTTTGAAAAATTCAAAAAAATGGGAAGACAGAATGGTAACATCATTTTCCATGTGATGATGCACCCCTGTGCCAAATTTTGGTTCATTTTAAGAATGTAAGGTGACAAATTACTCGAGGAAGCTAGTTGGAGTAGACGGGCATGATCGGATTGGCATAGGGGATTTATTTTTTGAAGGATGTTATTTTTCATAGACAATATCTGACACAAAAAATAAAATGTTAAGGTCTCATATTATTCTGAATGATTTTGAATTACTTATGACGTTTGGAAGTATTGGTATACATGAGTCCCACATGAAGTTAAATGGTCCAAAAAAAAGTTTCGTACACGTCTCCCAGAAAGTGGAAAGTCGAGTACATGCATGACTTCACGCGTCCACTACTGGATACAGAGAGTCAGAGGCTATAACATAATCGGCCTCATCATCTCTCGCGAGCTCGTCCTCTCCACTCCCCCAACTTGCCTCCCCCACACTGTGAAAACCCCCCATCCACTCACCGCACCTCTGAGGCATCGACTTTCCCGTTTCCAACCACGGCAAAGATGAAGATAGGTATTGCATACGAGGCGGAGCAATAGGCGACCGCCCACGCAGAGGATGCCTCTACGGTAGTGGCCGTCGCGGTGGGTGAGGCTTCACCGGGCACCCAGGCCGCTCGTCTCCTCTGCTTGTCGGATTCTTCGACCTCGGTCGAAATGGGCGTCCTGGCCGTCACGACGGGTGAGGCTTCACCGGGCACCCATGCCGCTCGTCTCCTCTGCTTGTCTGGTTCTTCGACCTCGGTCGAAACGGGCGTCCTGGCCGTCGAGCAGAAGGTGGATACCAACGTTGTTTATCCCGCCGAAGATGTGCACGGCGTTGCAGGCCACCACGGCGAGGTCTTCCTAGGCCCGATGCTGGACGCGAACCTCGACCCCTTCGACGATTTCGGCCCAAACGTTCAGTTCCAGGAGGATGTTGAGGGTGATGACGAGGAGGTACTTCTCTTTTACCGAAACTGTCCCAACCCTCTTTGTGTCATATTGTTGTTCACATGGTTTGCACGAGCCTGGTTCTTGATTGATTTGATATCCTACCTTGTTCTTGTAGATGTAATTGATTCTACGATTCGTAAGATCAGATTCTAGTTTAATTTCGACTAATCTGCCATGTAGTCATATAATCAATTTATGTGTTCATACTTAGTGGACTTGCAATTGTTGTGGCTTATGTTCATGGTTGTTCATAGGGTTTCTCATGATTTATTACGATTTCTTCTGCCATTTACTTGTTCTACACATTTAATTTTAGGGTTTCTAAGGTTTGATTATGTTAGTGGAGTATTTATTCGATCTGTCATAAAAAACCTGATTATGTAGTACTTAATAATTCATAGGAGTATTCTGATGACATGGACAACAACAAGGTGCGCAGGGACCGGAAAAGCCGCTATGTTCTCAAGCGGCTGAAGGGTGGTGAAATTCGTTTCTGCATGCGCGGGGAGCTATTTTGCCCATTATGTGGCAAATTTCTCTAGAAGGACATCCACAGCCTGATCCAACATGCGATGGGTGTAGGCCTAAGTACATAGGGGGAAACACTGCCCTGCAACCAAGGCCAAGTACGCATCATATGACCTCTTCCTCCAGAATTACGTCTTGCCTAGCTTGCTCCACGTCAACGCCCCTGCTGCTGGCCCTCATGCTCCTGGTCATGTTTAAAGTTCATATGTGTAATCTTAATCCCTTTGGAAGTTCAGCATTAAACTCTACTAGTACAACCGTGGTGGTCTTGTGATGTAGTACTCTTTTGATGCATTTGTGATGTAGTAGTACTTTTTTTGAAATGATATAGTACTATCTAAGAAAAGTACTCCCTCCGATTCACATTCATTTCACATCAAGAAATATGGATCAGAGCGAGGGAGTAAATTAAACATGGCATCTCGTGCATGAAGCTTGACATATCGATCAGGTTGGCTAGAATAGCAATACAATGCTGCTCATTAGGCAAATGCATGCCATGTACGATAGTATACATCCAGTAAAGAAGTCTATACTGACATAAAAAAACTACTTTGGGGATGAGAGTCAATTGGGGCATCTACAATATAGAAAATCTTGCTCGTAGATGATTTTGGCTAAGAGGGTTTTACTCACATTACACGTGCCACTTTCCTTGTCTGCAAAACAAGTTCCAATAAAGGGAGAGGAAAGAAGAGGGTATTGTGGGCGAGATTGAACACCTTTTTTATGTGTTAAGCTGAGGCCTCGTTTAGATGAGGATTTCGACTTATGCCTAACAGCTCAACACACCCACAAATAATTCTGCTTGCGCGCACCACCGTTCATTAAAAATAACAATATTAGCTCGCAAGATTAAGAACAAAGTGAATTTAAGTAACTTGGTAAGCTTTTCAAGCAATATATTCAGAGAAAGAGCACACATGTTCGGCTCAAAATAATCATAAGAGAAGAACAATAAATCTAAGACACCACATGGATTCATACCTTGAGTCGACGCTGGCTCGTAGAAGGGCGGCCGCGCCTCGAGGATGCCGGGGACGTCTCCATCTCGGTCTCACATGTGACTGCTTATCGGCGGGTGGTGCGCCGCGCCATGTAGAAGATCTATCAAGAGAGGAGAGCCCGATGACGCTACCGACGCCTCAACCTTGATAGCACCGACTTGTTGCTCCAATTTTAGAGATATGTCATGATCATTGTAACAAATTTCAACGTGATGATGATTTGATCTTGTACTCGGCCTTGAACATAAGAACTAGTACAATCTCACATTTTTTTATCATTATCCTTTGCGAGATTTAGCGGATGCGCCAAATTCAGAGAAATATCATGATCATGGTAACACAATTTTCAATGTAATGATGATTTGATGTTGCACTCGACCTTGAACATAAGTACTAGTACGGTCTCACAAATTTGTATCATTATACTTTGCAAGTTTTAGTGGATGCGCCCATTTTCAGAGGTAGATCATGATCATGGTAAGTTGGTAACAAATTTTCAACGTGATGATGATTTGATTTTGCACTCGGCCTTGAACAGAGGTACTAGTACGGTCTCACAATTTTTTATCATTATACTTGGACGGTGGCCAAATTCAAAATCTCATAGCGGCAAAACTTCCCGCCCACAAAATACAAAAATTTCACACGCTTCCAAATTCCCATTCTACCCCTGTGGAGATGGCAGCAAAGTCGGTTGGTGGGGGGGTCTGCCCTTCATTTTTTGGATCACCACCTCCCTAGCCCGGAAACCCTCCCAAAAAAATTCATTTCCCTCAGACCACCCACCGGAACTTCCCAAGTCCCTCTCTCCCACCTCCACGACCACCGCACCGGAACATCCCCGCCGGACTTCCCTGGCCTACCCGAGCCCTCGCGATCCTCGTCATCCGGCTGCCTGCCGGAGCCGCTTCATCGACGCCGTCATCAACCGGACCGGATCATCCCCGCCGTACCTCGAAACCATATGCTCATCCAGCAGTCTACCGCAGTCGCTTCAGCTGCGGTATCGTCCACCCCGCCGGAGCCGCTTCGCCGGATCCGTCGTCCACCGCATCGGATCTTGCTCACCGACACCGCTGTGCATGAACCAGATCTGCTTCACCGGCGCCTTGCATGATCTAAACTATTCTACTGTCGCTTTTCTATTGCTTGCCTGCAAGTTCTTGTTTAATCTTGGGGGAACCTGTTTGTGCTAACGACGCGCTGTTACGTTTTTGCAGATGAGATGAGTAATCATGAAGTGTAATGGCCGTCTCTCCAACCCCAAGTAGCACATGTAGCGTACTTCATCACCGGATCTATCAACCCCAGGAAGATCTGCTGTGACTCCCACAGAGTGCTTCTCCTAATGTAAGTCCCTTGTTTTAGCGCCATGTTCTGGGTTCAGATGCTTGTTTGTCTGAAGCTCTTTTAGTTCATTCCTAGCTATGACCGTAACACGTTGCTATTTTCTACTTCATTGCTAACTTTAAGCGATTGAACATTTTGGTTTGCATTCCCTGCTCTGTAGATGTAGCCATCATAACTTCTATCTTGCTCAGTCGTTGTTACAAAAATTATAGGTATTATAGTAACATCCTGCTATTATTTAGTTCATGGCCAATTTTAAGTAATTGCACATGTTGGTTCGCATTCCCTGCTCTATAGCTTTTGGCATCGTAACTTCTATATTTGGTTTACATTCCCTGCTCTGTAGATCTAGCCATCATAACTTTATCTTGCTCAGTCGTTGTTACAAAAATTATGGCCTGCTACTATGTTGTTTGTGCCAATTTTTTACTCCATGAACATGTTGGCTTGCATTCCCTGTACTACAGGTGATGCCATTGTTTTGTATCTAGTTCATTGTAAGCTAACAAAGTAAGGACTTAGTTTGGCATGCTATCACTCTGCTATCTAGCCTGTAGTGCAAATAAACTTGTCATACTACTAGATAATAATTTTGCGTGCCATCTTGTTCTTCAAAAGCTGCATTATTGACTTGTTTCTCTGACTTGGCATGACGCTCACATATGGAAAGCTGAACATATTGGTTTGCATTCCCTCTTATACAAGTTCACAGGTGATCCCACTATATTCTGTATCTGGTCCATCCTAAGCTCCAGCATTAACTATCCTCTATGTGTTGCTCATTACAAGTTTATATCCCGAAACATCTTGATTTACATCCCCTTCACTATAAGTTCAGGAGTATTATTTAGTTCACGGCCAAAATGAAGTAATTGCACTTGCCACATGTTGGTTCACATTCCCTCCTCTTTAGCTTTTGCCATCGTAACTTCTATTTTTGGTTTACATTCCCTGCTCTATAGATGTAGCCATCATAACTTCATCTTGCTCAGTCGTTGCTACAAAATTTATAGCCTGCTACTATGTTGTTCATGCCAATTTTGTACTCCCTGAACATGTTGGTTTGCATGGGACTCGACAGTAGTAAGTCTGCTGTTTCATTCTAACATGCTCTGTTATATTGGCTGTTGGTATGCGGCATGCACTCTTTGTTTGCTTATTGTGCGCATTACAATGATCTTGTTATAACGACGAAATGATGAGTTCCAAATTCTTTGGCAAACAATATTGCAGTGTCTTTGCATTTCCATTGTTGCTGTCTTAACTTGTAATGTCTGTGTTTCAGATATAGGTGCTGCATGGACAACTTAAAAGATTGCCGGATCGCTTCATTGTATTGCTAGGTTTAATTACCATTCAATTTCTCTGGGTTCTGTAATATTTTTTCAAAGCCTTGCAGCTGATGTAATATTTAGTTAGTTTTTATAGTTCTTTCGCGCATTTTTTCTTTGGTGCTTGTGGTAAGTGAGGCTATCCGACAGAAATCAATGCTGCGTAAATATTCTCAGTATCTAAATCACGAATTCCTATCCCTTAAACGGCCCAATTAAGCGAAATCACATACGTGCCGGCCCGCAAAATCCTAAAGCGCCTTTTACGCCGGCATATAAACAGCAACTAAACGGGCTGGCCCACTTACTTATTGGGCCAGCCCACTTGATTTACTGTGGACCCCACACTCTAATTGGGCCGGCCCACTTGCTTTAAGGTGGACCCCACCCACGACTGGGCCGGCCCACTAACTAGTTGGGCCAGCCCAATTGCTTTTGCGGTGGACCCCGCATACTAAATGGGCCGGCCCTTTAAGACGAAAGTGGGACCCACCAGTGTTTTTGGCCCGGCCCACTATCTTGTTGGGCCGGCCCACTTGCTATATGGTGGACCCCACATACTAAACGGGCCGGCCCTTTGAGAGGAAAGTGGGACCCACCTGTGTTTTTGGCCCGGCCCACTAGCGTGTTGGGTCAGCCCACTTGCTATATGGTGGACCCCACATACTAAATGGGCCGGCCCTTTAGCAGGAAAGTGGGACCCACCTGAGGTTTTGGCCCGGCCCACTATCTTGTTGGGTCGGCCCACTTGCTATATGGTGGACCCCACATACTAAATGGGCTGGCCCTTTAACAGGAAAGTGGGACCCACCTGTGTTTTGGCCCGGCCCACTGGCTTGTTGGGCCAGCCCAGTTGATCTAGTGTGGACCCCACGTACTAAATGGGCCGGCCCGATAGCAGGAAAGTGGGACCCACCTGTGCTTTTGGCCCGGCCCACTGGCTTGTTGGGCCAGCCCAGTTGATCTAATGTGGACCCCACGTACTAAATGGGCCGGCCCGATAGCAGGAAAGTGGGACCCACATGCTAATTGGGCCGGCCCAATAATTTTTTGGGCCGGCCCACTTGCTTTAAGGCGGACCCCACTTGTTAAATGGGCCGGCCCGATAACAGGAAAGTGGGTCCCACATGTCTTGTGGGCCGGCCCTTTTGCCTGTTGACCGGTCAAACGAGTGCATTCGGCCCGGCCCACATGCTTAGTGGGCCGGCCCATTAAAGTTTTGACCAGTCAACTTTAGAGGTTAGGCCCGGCCCACGTAACTAATGGACCAGCCCAGCTATATAGTTGACCGGTCAAACTAAGTCAGCTGGCCCGGCCCGCTTAAGACGTGGCAGGCCTCGTGTGGGCCTACCATCTACCACGGGGTTTCAGCCGGTTAACGCCGTTAACTGCCAGTTAACGGCGTCTGCCACGTGTCAGTTTGCATGACGTCAGCAGTCAACGGGCTCCCGGAAACACTTGGGCAACGGTCCGATTTTCCGTGGCGGAAGGGCGCCCAAGCGCGACGGACCGAAAAAATCATCGTAGGACTTTGCCTGACGCAATTTCGACAACAGAACCCATATCGTCGGGTTAGGCCCATAGGCGACGAAAAATACCCCTTAGCGGACGATTTTGAGACGTTGTCTATCAGAACTTTTCTTGTAGTGCAAGCGGATCACCCGGTACATCGCGAGGCTCAACGCCAAGACCAACATCTGCTCCGATGATATCATCCGGTTACCCATCATGCGCCGGATCTTGCCTCCTCAGCGCCGCGCGCACAAGATCAGCCAGATGCATGGCTTAAAGGATCCGATAAGGATCACCACCCACCAGCTGAGCAAAACTGATGTGGTCCTTAAGGCCAGGCAGATTTGCGAACTGAGATGCCGGATAACTGGAAATGTGGCCTGCGGCCTTTTAGCCGCTCCAACCCTCCTGCACCCCGAGTAAGATCTCGGGATTTCTGGAAAACAACTTCCGGTATGCTTGTATATTGTTGTTTTAACTTGCTTTTTAATTTTATGCTGCAGAACTTCGCTCGCATAGCTTCCGAGGAGCCGGCCTCCTTCACTCCCAAGCGTGTTCACAACGACGACGTGGACGCGGATCCTTACGTGAAGGGGAAGCACAAGATGGGCCCGACGCACTCCCGTCGCCCTGGTAACTTCTCTACTCAGAACCCGGCAAACGCTTCTGATACTGACGACGAAGAAGTTGTTGTCCTTGAGGTACCTTGTACATTTTCTTTATCTTATATACTTTTTCTTTGTTGCACGCGTTTCAGCTGACCAAAACCCCCAGGTGTTGGAGCACGTGACTCCGCTTGCCGCCGAAGTTGGGGATCTGCCGGTTCATCGAACCCGGAAAACCCCGGCCTCCGATGCCGATACCAGCGAAGCTCCTGCCCCCAAACGCCAGAAGAAGGGGAGCGCCGGGCCTGCCGGAAGGAAGCGCAAGCACGCCATGCCGATCTCCTCTGGGTAAGGCGCTAACGTCACATCTTTACGGCTTGAACTTTTCTACTTGTTATATCTCATAGCTAACTTTCACGCTTTCTTTCTTTTAGGGCTCCCCTAGTACTTACCAGGAGCGCTCGCGGTATGAGGCCGGAGACCTCCGTGGACGCCGGAAGGGCCACACCTCCTCCTCATCCAAGTCTGGCACGTTCCGGTGCCGGCAAAGCTCCATCCTCCCCTCGGGGAGATGAAACAAGTTCGGGGCGCACGGCCCCAAAAAAGAAACATCTCCGCGCGGAGCACACTTCTTCCCCTTCAGAACACGAAGATACCGATGCCAGCAACATGGGCGCCGGCTTAGAAGAAACCGGGCAGCCAGAGCCTTTGGTTCCGTCCGCCCCCGAGACGACCCCGCAGACACCTGCCGCTTCTCCCTCTAAGACCTCATCATCAGCTCCGCCGCCAACCTCTTCACCGGCTAAGGACGCTCTTGCGCCACCGCCGGCCTCTGCGCCCAAACCTCCTCCTGCTTCGCGGAAGGGTTCCCGGAAGAGCACAGAAATTACCGCCGAGCAGCTCTCCGGCGATGTCACCGCCGCGGCGGCTCCAGCCAGCGGCTCTGAGGCCCAAGCTCTCATCTTACATGACGGGCGCGCCGCCGTCACTGTCGGTGAGAAGGTCTCAGCGCAGCTGGGCCAGATCGTTGAGCTAAACCGCAGCGAGACCAACTTGGGCTCGCTCCAAGAGTACGTTGACAAATGGAACCAGGCGGACCTTTCCGCTGCCACCCTTGGCATCGACAAGGGCAAGCAGCTGGTGGTCGACACTCGCGGTCCGCGGAGCACAGTGCATCACTTGGGCCGGCTCAAACATGCTATGAAGGAGTTCGATACTGCTTGGAACGATGCCAACGCCAACGTGATGGTAAGCTCGTCACTTGAACTTCAACTCTTTTCTTTATACCAATGCCGGTTTTCAATTTTTCAACTTATAGATATATCCTCATAGTCCCCGAGTTTCGGGTTAAGCACGCAGTACTTAGCGCGAAACTGCAAAAAACCGACATAGCTAGTCCCCGAGTTCGGGTTAAGCACATAGTACTTAGCGTGAAACTGCAAAAAACCGGCATAGCTAGTCCCTGAGTTTCGGGTTAAGCACGTAGTACTTAGCGCGAAACTGCAAAAAACCGGCATAGCTAGTCCCCGAGTTTCGGGTTAAGCACGTAGTACTTAGCGCGAAACTGCAAAAAACCGGCATAGCTAGTCCCTGAGTTTCGGGTTAAGCACGTAGTACTTAGCGCGAAACTGCAAAAAAACTGGCATAGCTAGTCCCCGAGTTTCGGCTTAAGCACGTAGTACTTAGCGCGAAGCAGCAAAAAACCGGCATAGCTAGTCCCCGAGTTTCGGGTTAAGAACATAGTACTTAGCGCGGAACTGCAAAAAACCGGCATAGCTCACTGCATCCTTTGGCCCTTCGGCTTGTATAGGGCACGCTGGACTCCGGGAAACAGCTATTTGAGGGGCTGCTGTGGGAGCATCGGGACCTCTCCGAGGCCTTCGCCGCCCTCAAGCTGACCCACAGCAAGTGCCAAGGTTAGCTCCAGCCTCCCGGCTTCTTTTGTACCAGCTTTTCCCTTGGTGATTATCGTTGACAGGTTCCTTTCTTGCAGCCGTCCTTCCGGCAGCCTCCCTCGAAGACCTTGCCGGCCAAATTGCCGCGCTCAAGGGTAAATTTCATCTGTCGGTTTGTTTTTTCTTTTGTTTGAGCTCACCGGCTTCTTTTTACTAAACCTTTGCCGTTCCGGATTGCAGCTAAAAAGGAAGAGCTGGCCCTCCAACATAGCCGCGACCTGGAAGCCCAGTGGGACAACGCCACTAAGCTCAAGGATCAACTGATCCAGGCTGGGCTCCATCACATGAGGGCGCTGAAGGAGGCCATCGCTGCCGGCAACGCCAAGGTGGAGGAGCCCGGAAGCAGTTCGCCGATGCCGAGGGGCAGCTGCGGGCGGAGCTCGAGGAGGAGACTAAGCTGCTGCACCAGGAGCAGGAGCGGAACGCTGAGCTTGTGGCGGGTCAAGCTTCGCTTGATCAAATGATTATAGATACCGATGCCCAAGCGCTCAGTGAGTGCCACTCCTTTCTACTTGCCGGCATGTATTACTTACCGATAGATTCTTATATCATTCTGTTTTTACTCTTTCACAGGATTGTTTTCGGACTCCCAGGAACGCGCGCATGCAAGGGTCACCAAGCTCCGGGCCGAGAACGCTGTTCCCGACCCCAACGCTCCCTGGAACGCATATGACCACCTTGCCGCGCTGCACGCCCGGATCACACACATGAGGGTTGTCGACCGACATCTCAACGAGCTGCCGGAGGTTGCCCTCCAAATCTTCAAGTTCCTGTGGCCTGATACGTCTCCAATGTATCTATAATTTCTGATGTTCAATGCTAGTTTTATGACAATACCTACATGTTTTGCTCACACTTTATAATGATTTCATGCACTTTCCAGAACTAACCTATTAACAAGATGCCGAAGTGCCAGTTCCTGTTTCCTGCTGTTTTTGGTTCCAGAAAGGCTCTTCGGGCAATATTCTTGGAATTCGACGAAACGAAAGCCAAACATCTTATTTCACCAAGACGGACCAGAACACCGAAGGGGAGATGGAGAGGAGGCCCAGGGCCCCCAGACCACAGGGCCGCGCGGGTGGCCCCCTGGCCGCGCCGGCCTATGGGGAGGGCGCCCTGGTGCCCCTCCGACGCCGCCTCTTCGCCTATAAAGTCCCTCGCGACCTAAAAACCCGATACCAATTGACGAAACTCCAGAAAGACTCCAGGGACGCCGCCGCCATCGCAAAACTCCGTTTCGGGGGACAGAAGTCTCTGTTCCGGCACGCCGCCGGGACGGGCAATTGCCCCCGGAGTCATCTCCATCGACACCACCGCCATCTTCATCGCCGTTGCTGTCTCCCATGATGAGGAGGGAGTAGTTCTCCCTCGAGGCTGAGGGCTCTACCGGTAGCTATGTGGTTAATCTCTCTCTCATGTACCTCAATACAATGATCTCATTAGCTGCCTTACATGATTGAGATCCATATGATGAGCTTTGTATCACTATTAATCTATGTGCTACTCTAGTGATGTTACTAAAGTAGTCTATTCCTCCTTCATGATGTAAAGGTGACGGTGTGTGCATCATGTAATACTTGGCGTAGGTTATGATTGTAATCTCTTGTAGATTATGGAGTTAACTATTACTATGATAGTATTGATGTGATCTATTCCCCCTTTCATAGCTTAAAGGTGACAGTGTGTATGCTATGTTAGTACTCGGTCTAAATTGCAACGGTCTATTATGCTCTAGAGGTTACTTAAATATGAACTCCGAATGTTGTGGAGCTTGTTAACTCCGGCTTGAGGGAGCTCCTGTAGCCCTACACAATGAATGGTGTTTGTTATCCAACAAGAGAGTGTATGTAGCACAAGTGAGGAGAAGTTATTTATTTATTATTTGATCAATGTTGAGAGTGTCCACTAGTGAAAGTAGGATCCCTAGGCCTTGTTTCCAAATACTGCAAACATCGCTTGTTTACTGTTTTACTGCATCTTTACTTCCTGCAATATTACCACTATCTATACCACCTGTGTTTTACTATCTCTTTGCCGAACTAGTGCACCTATACATCTGACAAGTGTATTAGGTGTGTTGGGGACATAAGAGACTTCTTGTATCTTAATTGCAGGGTTGCTTGAGAGGACTATCTTTGACCTCTACCTCCATGAGTTCGATAAACCTTGGGTGATTCACTTAAGGGAAACTTGCTGCTGTTCTACAAACCTCTGCTCTTGGAGGCCCAACAATGTCTATAGGAATAGAAGCCTGCGTAGACATCAAGCTATTTTCTGGCGCCGTTGCCGGGGAGGTAAGGTAAAAGGTATTCACATCCTCCGACTACTAAGCTATTTCCTAGCACTGTTGCCGGTGTGTGAGTGCTCGAAGCTATCTCCTTTAGATTCCGCAATTTTATCTTTTTGTCTCTTGTTTTTATTTTCACTAGTTAGGCATAATGGAAAACAACAACAAAATTAGTGAGCTTTTTAATCTTTTTCCTAAGTTAGAATTGTTTGATGCGAAAATTAAAAAACCTATGGAACCTTATTTGCATGCTAGTAGCAATGTTAATAGTACGAACGCAATTACTACTAATGCTATGGAAAAGTCTAAGCTTGGGGAAGCTAGTTTTTATGATCCTGTTAGCTTCCCAGTTTTAGGGGAGAAAATTTGCTCTGATAATACTTTATCTCCCATATGCGATAACTCTAATGATGCTTGTGATATTTTAAATCCACCTACTGAAAATATTCCTTTCAAGATACCTATGAAAATTATTGAACGTGTTATGGATAACCGCTATGAAGGGGATGGAACCGTCCGTCCTGAAGATCATTTACTGTTTTTACATGAATTATGCGGGTTATTCAAGTGTGCAGGTATTTCTACGGATGAAGTTAGGAAGAAATTATTCTCTATGTCGTTGTCTGGTAAAGCGGCGCATTGGTATAAACTGCTGAAGGATGGGCATTCTCTTGATTGGAAGGATATTGTGCCTCTATTTTATTCTAAATTCTATCCTCCAAGTGAAATTCACAAAGAGCGAAACCGTATATGTAATTTTTGGCCTCATGATGGAGAGAGTATTGCCCAAGCATGGGAGAGATTGAAGTCCTTAATGCTCAAATGTCCCATTCATGAGCTTCCTGGTAATGTTATCATTGATAATTTCTATGCAGGACTTTCTTTTCAGGATAAAACCTTGTTGGATACTGCTTGTTCTGGATCATTCACACGCAACAAAGAAGAGTTTAAATGGGACCTTCTTGATCGGATTCAGGAGAATACTGAAGAATGGGAGAATGACAAAGGTAGAGAGTCAGGTATAAATTATGATTATGAATGCATTGAAACTTTTATGGATACTGATAAATTTCGAATATGAGTGTTACTTATGGTCTTGACTCTCAAGTTGTTGCAAATTTTTATAAAGCTTTTGCTTCTCATTTTGAATTGCCTAGGAAGAATTTTGATAAGTATCATGAACCTTTTAAAGACGCTTGCATGAAGGATGAGACTATTATTAATGATTGCAATGAACATGCTCAAACTTCTGAAAATGCTATTTCCTATAAGCATGTTAATTTTTGTGGAGTTCATAGACCTTGTGAAAAGAATAAAATTGAAGAAGAATATTGTATCCATCACAAGAATGAAAAAACTAGAAAGTGGTCTAGGGCTCTAGATGATTTTGGTAAAAAAGTTTGTGCCCTCTATCCTTTTATTTGTGAACTTTGCCATAAAGTGGGTCATTTTAATTTTAAATGCTCCTCCAATGATAATTCGAACCTTATGAGTGCTACAAATTTATATTGTGATGATGAAATCACTCCTAATCAGCATGATGAACTTACTTTATTCTTGGTGTGTGAAGAGTTATTGAGAAAAACTTCTTTGGTGGATATGAGTGCTCTTGATATTAATAATGTCCTGCATGGGTGTCTTTCTTATTGCATTGATAATTGCCACACAAATACTTACATACAAAATATTTTAGAAGATGACATTTTGCCAAAATATGATAGGACCGCTGTGTGTTTCGAACGTATTAATGAAAAGGAGGAATCCTCCCAAGTTTCTTCTATTGTTTCTGGAAATAAATCAGGTTATGTGGAGAAGCCTCCCTTCAAGCCTCTTCCTCCTAAAGAAGGGAACGAGGAGAAGGAAAAGAAGAAGAAGAAGAAGAAGAAGAAGAAGAAGGGAATGAAGAAGAGGAAGAAGAGGGGGAATAAAAAGAAAGAGGTAACGGCATATCCCCGCGTGTATGAGATAACAATAGGTAACCGTAAGTATGTTGCTCCTAATGATTATAATGATAATGAATCTGAGTACAATGATCTTCCTATGCCCTTTATCCATATTAGTGATCATGATTTGGAAGAGCACACTACCTTTGATTTTGGAAATCTCTTTGGTATCGATTATGAAAGCAATGATGTTAGCACTATTCATGTTCCCTCAAATGATGAAATTGAAAGCTCTAAGCTTGGGGATGTTGTGCTTGAAGATCCTATATTTGAGACCTTTACTTTTAGTGAATATGATGATATTATATATTCTGGTTTAGATAATCGTTATAGAGATGGATATGACACATGTTATAATTATCCTTATGAAACTTGTCATAGTTATGATGGGATTGCCAAAAACCATTCCCCTAGTATGCAACTTGTTTACCATGTTCAAATTCTTGATAATGATACCTTTATGCATATGAACCATGATAAGAATGTTTTAAGTAACGGTTATATTGTGGATTTCATCAATGATGCTGCTGAAAGTTACTATGAGAGAGGGAAACATGGTTATATGCATCTTAATAATATTAAGTTTCCCCTCTTTATGTTGATAATTTTGAAGTTACTCGTGTTTTATCTTCCTATGCTTGTCACTTTGTTCTTTTTGAATTTATTTGTGTACAAGTTTCCTATGCATAGGAAGCGGGTTAGGCTTAAATGTGTTTTGAATTTGCTTCTTGATGCTCTCTTTTGCTTCAACTCTTATTTCTTGCGCGAGCATCATTAAAATTACTGAGCCCATCTTAATGGCTATAAAGAAAGCACTTCTTGGGAGATAACCCATGTGTTTATTTTACTACTGTTTTGTTGAGTCTTGGAAGTTGTTACTACTGTAAAAACCTCTCCTTATCATGTTTTTGTGCCAAGTAAAGTCTCTGATAGTAAGGTTGATACTAGATTTGGATTTCTGCGCAGAAACAGATTTGCTGTCTGTCACGAATTCACGTCCTTCTCTCTGTAGAAGAATCAAAATAATCTGCCAATTTACGTGCGTGATCCTCAGATATGTACGCAACTTTCATTAGTTTTGAGTTTTTCCATCTGAGCAAGTTAAGTGCCTCAGAAAAATTCGTCTTTACGGACTGTTCTGTTTTGACAGATTCTGCCTTTTTATTTCGCATTGCCTCTTTTGCTATGTTGAATGGATTTCTTTGTTCCATTAACTTTCAGTAGCTTTGTGCAATGTCCAGAAGTGTTAGGAATGATTATGTTACCTCTGAACATGTGAATTTTTGATTATGCACTAACCCTCTAATGAGTTTGCTTTAAGTTTGGCGTGGAGGAAGTTTTCAAGGGTCAAGAGAAGAGGATGATATAATATGATCAAGAAGAGTGAAAAGTCTAAGCTTGGGGATGCCCCCGTGGTTCATCCCTGCATATTTCAAGAAGACTCAAGCATCCAAGCTTGGGGATGCCCAAGGCATCCCCTTCTTCATCGACAACTTATCAGGTCACTTCTAATGAAACTATATTTTTATTCCGTCACATCTTATGTACTTTACTTGGAGCGTCTGTGTGCTTTTATTTTCGTTTTGTTATTTTCATTCTCTGAATAAATTGGATCCTACCATGTTTGTTTGGGAGAGATACACGCTCCGCTCGTTCATATGAACACCGGTGTTCTTAGCTTTACTTTTAATGTTCATGGCGAAGGTTGAAAACTGCTTCGTTCATTGTTATTTGGTTGGAAACAGAAAATGCTTCATGTGGTAATTGGTATATGGTCTTGAATAATTTGATACTTGGCAATTGTTTTGCTCAAATAGATCATGTTTAAGCTCTTGCATCATGTACTTTGCACCTATTAATGAAGAACTACCATAGAGCTTGTTGAAATTTGGTTTGCATGATTGGTCTCTCTAAAGTCTAGATATTTTCTGGTGAGGTGTTTGAACAACAAGGAAGACTGTGTAGAGTCTTATAATGCTTGCAATATGTTCTTATGTAAGTTTTGCTGTACCGGTTCATACTTGTGTTTGCTTCAAACAACCTTGCTAGCCAAAGCCTTGTACTGAGAGGGAATTCTTCTCGTGCATCCAAATCCTTGAGCCAAAAACTATGCCATTTGTGTCCACCATACCTACCTACTACATGGTATTTCTCTGCCATTCCAAAATTAAATTGCTTGAGTGCTACCTTTAAAATTTCATTCCTTGTCTTTGCAATATATAGCTCATGGGAAAATAGCTTAAAAACTATTGTGGTAAAGAATATGTAGCTTATGTATCTTATTTCTTATAAGTTGCTTGTTGAGCGGTAACCATGTTTCTGGGGACGCCATCAACTTTTTCACCTTTGTTGAATATCATGTGAGTTTCTATGCATGTTCGTCTTGTCTGAAGTAAGGGTGATTTATCATGATCAAATGGTTTTAGTATGCATATGTTAGAGAAGAACCTTGGGCCGCTAACCAAAGCCATGTATCATGGTGGAAGTTTTCAGTTTGGACATTAATCCTCAATCTCTTATGAGAATATTATTTGTTGTTGAATGCTTATGCATTAAAGAGGAGTCCATTATCTGTTTTCTATGTTGTCCCGGTATGGATGTCCTTAGTTGAGATCTATCAAAAACGAGAAATCAAATGCGATTTATCTCCTTGGACCTTTGTACAGGCGGCATAGAGGTACCCCTTTGTGACACTTGGTTGAAACATATGTTATGCAATGATAATCCATGTAAATCCAAGCTAATTAGGACAAGGTGCGAGCACTATTGGTATTCGATGCATGAGGCTTGCAACTTGTAGGAAATTTTATGCATAACACATATGAATTATTACTACCGTTGACAAAATTGTTTCTATGTTTTCAAAATAAAAGCTCTTGCACAAAAATAGTAATCCATGCTTCCCTCTGCGAAGGGCCATTCTTTTACTTTATGTTGAGTCAGTTTACCTACTTCTTTCTATCTTTGAAGCAAACACTTGTGTCAACTGTGTGCATTGATTCCTACATACTTGCTTATTTGCATTCATCATATTACTTTGTGTTGACAATTATCCATGAGATATACATGTTGAAGTTGAAAGCAACTGCTGAAACTTATATCTTCCTTTGTGTTGCTTCAAAACTTTCTACTAAGAATTTATTGCTTTATGAGTTAACTCCTATGCAAGTCTTATTGATGCTTGTCTTGAAAGTACTATTTATGAAAAGTCTTTGCTATATGATTCAGTTGTTTAGTCATTGTCCTTACCATTGCTTTGAATCACTTTATTCATCTCATATGCTTTACAATAGTATGATCAAGATTATGTAAGTAGCATGTCACTACAGAAATTATTCTTTTTATCGTTTACCTACTCGAGGGCGAGTAGGAACTAAGCTTGGGGATGCTTGATACGTCTCCAACGTATCTATAATTTCTGATGTTTCATGCTAGTTTTATGACAATACCTACATGTTTTCCTCACACTTTATAATGATTTCATGCACTTTCCGGAACTAACCTATTAACAAGATGCTGAAATGCCAGTTCCTGTTTTCTGCTGTTTTTGGTTCCAGAAAGGCTGTTCGGGCAATATTCTCGGAATTCGACGAAACGAAAGCCAAACATCTTATTTCACCAAGACGGACCAGAACACCGAAGGGGAGACGGAGAGGAGGCCCAGGGCCCCTAGACCACAGGGCCGCGCGGGTGGCCCCCTGGCCGCGCCGGCCTATGGGGAGGGCGCCCTGGTGCCCCTCCGATGCCGCCTCTTCGCCTATAAAGTCCCTCGCGACCTAAAAACCCGATACCAATTGACGAAACTCCAGAAAGACTCCAGGGACGCCGCCGCCATCGCGAAACTCCGTTTCGGGGGACAGAAGTCTCTGTTCCGGCACGCCGCCGGGACAGGGAATTGCCCCCGGAGTCATCTCCATCGACACCACCGCCATCTTCATCGCCGTTGCTGTCTCCCATGATGAGGAGGGAGTAGTTCTCCATCGAGGCTGAGGGCTCTACCAGTAGCTATGTGGTTAATCTCTCTCTCATGTACCTCAATACAATGATCTCATGAGCTGCCTTACATGATTGAGATCCATATGATGAGCTTTGTATCACTATTAATCTATGTGCTACTCTAGTGATGTTATTAAAGTAGTCTATTCCTCCTTCATGATGTAAAGGTGACGGTGTGTGCATCATGTAGTACTTGGCGTAGGTTATGATTGTAATCTCTTGTAGATTATGGAGTTAACTATTACTATGATAGTATTGATGTGATCTATTCCCCCTTTCATAGCTTAAAGGTGACAGTGTGTATGCTATGTTAGTACTCGGTCTAAATTGCAACGGTCTATTATGCTCTAGAGGTTACTTAAATATGAACTCCGAATGTTGTGGAGCTTGTTAACTGCGGCTTGAGGGAGCTCTTGTAGCCCTACACAATGAATGGTGTTTGTTATCCAACAAGAGAGTGTATGTAGCACAAGTGAGGAGAAGTTATTTATTTATTATGTGATCAATGTTGAGAGTGTCCACTAGTGAAAGTAGGATCCCTAGGCCTTGTTTCCAAATACTGCAAACATCGCTTGTTTACTGTTTTACTGCATCTTTACTTCCTGCAATATTACCACCATCTATACCACCTGTGTGTTACTATCTCTTCGCCGAACTAGTGCACCTATACATCTGACAAGTGTATTAGGTGTGTTGGGGACACAAGAGACTTCTTGTATCTTAATTGCAGGGTTGCTTGAGAGGACTATCTTTGACCTCTACCTCCCTGAGTTCGATAAACCTTGGGTGATTCACTTAAGGGAAACTTGCTGCTGTTCTACAAACCTCTGCTCTTGGAGGCCCAACACTGTCTACAGGAATAGAAGCGTGCGTAGACATCATGGTCCGGGGAGCCCGTGCCGGATAACCTCACTCGTCTCTCCCAGCGGCTCAAGGATGCCGGTAGGAGGTTCAGCGAGTGGCGGCACTCCGCAGCGCGTGCCGGGGCGGATGCAGCACTCCGGGTTGCCTGCTCATGGTATGAAGAGCTGGACCTAGATGCCCTGCACAACATGTGTGGGAACGCTCCTACGAACACCGTCCCTGCGAAGACCGCCCAGCGCCGCGATCGTGCTTACTGGATTGCCCAGTATGCATCCACCAGCACCTTCATCCCTCCCCTAGCTGATATCGAAGATAGATTCACTGACGAGGAGGAGGAAGAAGAAGCCAGATAGGATGAGGCTGAAGCTGAAGTCATAATTCCTGAGGAAGCAGCCGCTGGCAACCTAGAGCAAGCCCCGGAAGCACCAGTTATTCCTGAACCTGCCCCTGAACCTGCCCCAGAAGCTCCTTCCTCTCAAGCGCATGCCCCGGAGAATTCATCTCCGCTCTACCGTACCCCGTGATCCTGTCTTACCAAAAACAATATCGTAAAATTTCCCCCGGTATGCCGGGGTGGGAAGATGTAAAATACTAAGTCCTTTTGGTTGTGCTACACTTAATTTAGCCATTAGGTTTGCATGCTTGACTTTTAAGCTTATATGCTAAACCGGTAGTTTGTGTGATTTAAACCTTGTCGGTTTGTTTCGTTTTTCTTTGATCTTGCTCGGTGAAGATTCCGGATTCGTTTCCGAATTCAATCTGATGCACACTTGGTTCTTTTGCTTTGGCTCTGTCTACCTCTTTTGTGTGTTTGACGTAAGAGGCTCAAAGTTCTTTTGCCAAGCAAGCATTTTCTTGAACATAGAAAAATTTGATTTTTTTCACAAAAAACCGGTATGACCGGGGTTAGTTAAAGTTTCTTCGGGTTGTTTGTTTTCGGTTTCTTTTTCATTTTTCGCGTGCTTAGATCCTTCCGGTTTATCTTGCTTGCCATGAAGCCGGGTTGCGGACAGCAGCAAATTCGAAGATTCCCCTTTAGGTTTAGCATGTTACTAAACCGGAAAGGCAAGTTTCCAACAAACAAATCAGTATTCAGAGAAAAATAAACACATTGCATGCAACTCCGGTAGAGGCAGTCCCCGAGATATATTCGAGGTGCCGGCATCTTATTAATAGAAAATAAGGTACAAAAAGGAACTCCTTACATCACATCTTCAGGAATAGAAAGGGCGAAGTAAAGCTATGTTCCATGGGCGCTTGGTTTCCTCTCCTGACCTGTCCTTCTTTCCTTTCTTCGATTCTTATGCATCAATCAGGTAGTAGGCATCATTGTGTAGAGCCTTGCTCACAATGAAAGGCCCTTCCCACGGAGGTGAGTGACATAGGCATCCCCAATGGGCCTGCCGAAGAAGGTACCCGGGGTTTACTGAAGGCCCACGACCCGAAGTTTATGAAGCCCGGAAGCCCAGGTATGGAATAGTTTGGAAACATAGAGTTGTATTAGGAATAATGACTTGTAACTATTACGGGACGAACTCAAAGAGTCTCCCGGACTTTGTAACTTGTACATCACGAAACCCTCGGCTCCGCCTCCTATATAAGAGGGAGTCGAGGGACAAAGAGAGGATCGAATCATTGTCAACACAACCCTAGTTTTCATAGCAGTCGAGTACTTTTCTGGCTGAAACCTTCGAGATCTACTTGCCCTCTACTTCCAACAAAACCCTAGTCTACAACTTGTAGGCATTGACAAGTTAATACCTTGTCAATTGGCTCCATCTGTGGGGATTAGAGGCGACAAGGAGACGATCTCGATGGCATCACCAACATTTTCGGCAACATCGACAGCGTCCTCGGTAGCAAGCAATGCGATGGATCGATGTAAACAGATCGAAACTGTTCTAGTCGATTTTGTTCCTCTACCGCCCTCCCGTGTGCATGCATATGCAAATCTGGAGGGAGCCCATGGAGATGAAGTTCGGAAGGTTCCACTTCCGCATCGGGAAGGAAGGATCTTACCGTCTCGCGATACCGGATTCGTCGAGATCGGTCGAAGTCGATTCCGATTCCTCGGGATCGGTGTCGTCGTTCGAGTCTGGCGACGAAGAGATCTCGTCGGCAATCTTCACCAAGCCCTCTTCAAGCGGAAAACTCGTCAAGATCTTCAGCAACATGTCCTTCGGGTCGTCTGCGGACTCAAATATAAGCAGCGACTCAGACAGTGTCGATACTTTGGGCTTCATCGACCAATCCACTTCTATTTGGGAGGTCTTCGCCGATCTATACGACGGTGTCACCGACCCCGGTGAAAATAAAACTTCAAAATATCATCAAGTTTATGCGATTGGAGAAGCAAGTCGACCAGAGCCGGAGACGTCAGAGGCTTTCGATGATGTGGGAAACCCATACGTCGATCCCGCTGATCTCATGCGAGGTTTGGGCACCAAATACGTCGGGTCAAGAACGCGACAAAGGGTGCAACTCCTGCAAGCAGCCTGGGACAGAGCGGAAGAGCCATGGATGGCACAGAGCCGATGAATACAACCGCAACAGCTGAAGAGTTGGAGGCGTATCAATATAAACTCGCCCGTGCAGGACGACAACTCGAAAAAGATAGAATTGAACTCGAAAAGTGGAGGGCCGCTGCTTCCGCGTCAAGCAGGCGAAGAGCTGAGTTGAGTCGGCAGTCAGGAACTTCGGGAGATAATCACAGGGACGCCCGTAACAGGGGAAGATCTCGGCTGCAGAATATACCGGAAGGCGAGAGAGAGCATCTGATCCAGAACCTCGATATGTCTTTTATGTCGATCGACACAAGAGCAAACATTATCCCCAAAACACCAGAGGCAGGTTATATGGCGACACATGCATACATACTGGCAAGCAGACCACCTGCTGGAGATCCAAGAGAGACACTATATAACATGGCCATGGCATGAGTTGGAGTCATGGGAATGGCGTTTGCTAGTACAAGCACACCTCCCGAAGGAACCGCAAGACAAAATAGTCCACGATCTACAGTGACAGTACAAGATCCTCCAAGAACGTCGGCAAGAGATACAGCAACACAGGCACGGGTCGACAGGGCGCGACATGAAAGGAGAGAACGTCGGCAGTCACCTGAGGTAGATGAGGAGGATATGTGCGGTCTCCCTTGTTTTACTCCACGAGTTCGTAAAACGCGGGTCCCGTCTGGGTTCAAGTTGCCTGACAACTATAAAAAGTTCGACGGGTTGCAAGATCCCGAGGACTGGCTAGTAGATTACCTGGAGACAGTAAAACTGACGGGTGGAACCAAAGCAACGACTATGCAGAGCATCCAGGTGCACCTGAGTGGGGCGGCGCGATCATGGATCAAAAAGCTACCACCTGGATCTATCGACAGCTGGGAGACCTTTGAGGACATGTTCGTGAATAATTTCTTATCCACATGCAAGAAACCTGCGTCAATAGAACAATTGAGAGCCTGTCGACAGAAGTATGATGAGTCGATGAGGATGTACATCCAGAGGTGGAACATTATCAAAAACTCGGCAGAAAACATATCTGACGAGAGAGCGATAGATGCTTTTGTCGCTGGGATCCGCAGGAGAGATCTGATTGAGGATTTGGGAAGGACTAACCCAAAGACAATAGCAACACTCATGGAAATAGCAAATCGTTGGGCAGATGGAGAAGATGTTGTCAACAACAAGCGACATAGGTCGCCTGAGGAAGATCGTAATCGAAATATTCAAAATAGACGACGTTTCTCTCGCCAGTTTTCAGAGCATGACGGTCCCGGCCAAATATCGGCTGGCTTCCGAGGAAATAGTGGAGGAAATAATCGAGAAGATTATCAAAAGAGCGGTGAACAGCGCAGTGATTATAGGGATAGTCCGCGCCCAAGCAGGCAAAATAATGGTCCAAGGTTCCAGAGGCCGTATATATCCCCCGAAGATATGATGAACAGACCATGCCAAATGCACTTTTACCTCCACAACAACGGGAAGAGACAGTCGGGACATTTGCAGAAGGACTGTCGAACTTTCCAAGTACTGAATAGGTACGCAGGGCATGTCAACGCACATGTAGCAAATAGATACCCCCAGGGGCCAAGGAGTGAGATCGACCTGCCACCTCCTCCCGCAATCACGGACGAAAATCGACACCAGCTACGAATAGCGGCAGCTCCAATGAACGGTCCTTATATCAACACCAATGGAGAGGTCTCAATGATTCAGAAGGGCAGGCCATCCAATAGAGCTCAAAAAGTAATTTCTCGGCAAGTTTTTATGGCTGAAAAAATGCCTCCTCCAACAGTTGAGTACCTGAATTGGTCGGGACAGGACATTGGCTTCACCATAGCAGACCACCCACAACAAGTTCCTCGACCAGGGCAGTCAGCGTTGATTTTGCCGGCGGTAATTGCAGGATTCGACGTTTCACAGGTGTTTATAGATGGAGGCAGCATCTTAAACCTCATGTATGCAGATACATTGAGGAAGATTAACATATCCTTGGCGAATTTAACACCAACCGACACACGGTTCCATGGTATCACACCTGATAAGCCAAGTTACCCATTGGGAGAGATCAATCTCGACGTTCAGTTCGGAACCCGAGAAAATTACAGAAGAGAGAAACTTGGAGTTTGAAGTTGTGGATTTTCCGTCACAGTATCATGCTCTGCTAGGACGACCCGCGTATGCCAGATTCATGGCGGTACCACACTACACATACTTGTTGTGGAGGCTCCCTGGACCTAAGGGCCCGATTACAGTAAAAGGAAGCTTCGCACTAGCGGATAAGTGCGACAAGGATTTTCATCGGCTATCAGAAACTTTCGGGATGCAAGCAGAATATCTGGTGTCAAAGCTAACAACTGACTACGACGTGTTGTCAGATGGAGGAAGGACGCTAAAGGAACCAACCTTTGATACCACTAAGAACTCGAAGGAAGTGCAGATACACCCGACAAATCCCAAGAAAACGACAGCTATCGCCACAAACATGGACCTCGCATAGGAAAGCGCGCTCGTCGAGTTCCTCCGTGAGCGCTGGGAAATCTTCGCATGGTGTCCAGATGACATGCCAGGAGTACCCAGGGAACTTGCCGAGCACCCCCTTAATTTGGATCCATTGGCTAGGCCAATCAGACAACTTTTGCGGCGTTTTTTCGGAACCAAACCGCAAAGCTATGCTGTCGGAAATTAATCGACTCAGAGAAGCTGGATTTATCAAAGAGATACATACAGAGGCCACGTGGGTAGCAAACCCAGTGCTGGTCCCGAAGTAAAACACAGAGGTCCTTCGCATGTGCGTCGACTTCACGTGTCTCAATAAACATTGTCCAAAGGATCACTTCCCCCTCCTAAGGATCGATCAAATTATCGACTCCACGGCAGGCTTTGAACGTCTTTCCTTCCTGGACGCATATTCTGGTTACAACCAGATTCGACTGAAAGAGGAAGATGAGGTCAAAACAGCTTTTATAACACCCTATGGCGTGTTCTGTTATAGAACAATGCCCTTCGGGTTGAAAAACACGGGAGCAACATATCAGCGGAAGATGCAGAAATGCCTTGCCACTCAGATTGGCAAGAACGTTCAAGTATACATTGATGATGTCGTCATAAGAACAAAGAAAGGGTCAACTTTGATCGATGATCTCAAGGAAACTTTTGACAACCTCGACAAATTCCGCCTCAAGATGAACCCGACAAAGTGCTCTTTCGGCGTTCCTACTTGAGAACTTCTCGGGTTTCTGGTGTCAGCAAGAGGAATCGAGGCTAACTCGGAGAAAATTCAGGCCATCGTGACGATTCGAAAGCCAACAAAGTTAAAGGAAATACAAGAGCTAACTGGGCGTGTCGCAGCTTTAAGCAAATTCGTCGCCAGGCTAGGAGAAAAAGCGTTGCCGTTTTACGCCTTGATCAAGCAGGGAGAAAAGTTCGAGTGGAACGAGGAAGCGGACAGAGCTTTTGAGGACCTCAAGCGCACAATCTCGACACCACCAATATTGGTGGCACCCAAGGAAAAAGAACCTATTCTGTTATATATCGCGGCCACACCTCAGGTGGTCAGCACAATAGTTGTGGTTGAGCGAGAAGAAGAAGGAAAACTCCATGGAGTCCAGCGTCCGGTATACTTCATTAGCAAAATTTTATCGCCTTCAAAACAGCGGTACCCTCACTACCAGAAGTTAGCATATGGAGTATTCACAACCTCAAGAAAACTGCGACACTATTTCTCGGCACACCCGATAATAGTAGTCAATGAGGCGCCCGTGTCCAATATATTAAACAACCCGGAAGCTAGGGTCGTGTCTCCCTTTGGGGAATAGATCTTCCCCTCGGGACATCACGTATGAAAAAAGAAAAGCAATAAAGTCGCAGATCTTACCAGACTTCATCGCAGAGTGGATGGAGCTACAAAATACAGGACCCCCAGATTTGTCGAGAACCTCGACTATGAACTTTGACGGGTCCAAAAGGTTAGACGGAGTTGGAGCTGGCGTGATATTTGTATCACCTCAAGGAGATAAGCTGGAATATGTATTACGGATGACGTTCCGTAACGCGTCTAATAACGAGGCCGAATATGAAGCGCTGATACATGGGATGAAGATGGCAAAAGCCTGTGGTGCAACCCGGTTAAAAATATTTGGCGACTCCCAATTGGTGGCTCAACAGGTGATGAACCAATGCGATGCTGTCAATGACAGTATGATAGCATACAAGGAGGTATATAATGAACTCGAGAAACTCTTTGATGGATGTGAGGTGAATCATATCAGTAGACTCAGTAATGATGAAGCCGATGTTCTGGCAAACATCGGGTCGAAGTGCTTAGCAATACCACCTGGCGTATTCTAGGAGGAGATAAGTGATGACCCACAAGTATAGGGGATCGCAACAGTCTTCGAGGGAAGTATTACCCAATTTATTGATTCGACACAAGGGGAGACAAAGAATACTTGTAAGCCTTAACAGCGGAGTTGTCAATTCAGCTGCACCTGGAAACAGACTTGCTCGCAAGAGTTTATCAGTAGTAACAGTTTTATGGCAGTGGAAATAGCGAAATAACAGCGGCAGTGGAATAAAGACAGCAGTAGTGATTATAGTAAACAGCATGATTAAAATACTGTAGGCACAGGGACGGATTTAACGGGCGTTGCATGGATGAGAGAAACTCATGTAACAATCAAAGCATGGGCATTTGCAGATAATAATAAAACGGTATCCAAGTACTAATCAATCAATAGGCATGTGTTCCATATTTAGTCGTACGTGCTCGCAATGAGAAACTTGCACAACATCTTCTGTCCTACCAGCCGGTGGCAGCCGGGCCTCTAGGGAAACTACTGGATATTAAGGTACTCCTTTTAATAGAGTACCGGAGCAAAGCATTAACACTCCATGAACACATGTGATCCTCACATCACTACCATTCCCTCCGGTTGTCCCGATTTCTGTCACTTCGGGGCCATTGGTTCCGGACAGCGACATGTGTATACAACTTGCAGGTAAGATCATAAACAACGAATATCTTCATGAATCAATAACATGTTCAGATCTGAGATCATGGCACTCGGGCCCTAGTGACAAGCATTAAGCATAACAAGTTGCAACAATATCATAAAAGTGACATCTACGGATACTAGGCACTATGCCCTAACAAACTTATGACTATTACATGACCAATCTCATCCAATCCCTACCATCCCCTTCAGCCTACATGGGGGAATTACTCACACATGGATGGGGGAAACATTGCTGGTTGATGGAGAGGCGTTGGCGGTGATGGCGGTGAAGATCTCCTCCAATTCCCCGTCCCGGCGGAGTGCCAGAACGGAGACTTCTGGCTCCCGCGACGGAGTTTCGCGATGTGGCGGCGTTCTGGAGGGTTTCTGGCGATGTCGACTTCTCCCTGTGCGTTTTCGGGTCGAAACCAATAAGTAGTCCGAAGGGGGGCGTCGGAGGCCGGCCGAGGGGGCCAGACCACATGGCCGCGCGGGCCCCCCCTGGGCCGCGCCGCCTTATGGTGTGGGGCCCTCGGGCCTCCACCTCCTTCGCCCTTCTGGCTCCGTCAATATTTTGGTAAAATAGGGCCATCTGAAGAAATTCCGAGGATTTTCCCGAAAGTTGGATTTCTGCACAAAAACGAGACACCAGAGCAGTTCTGCTGAAAACAGCGTTAGTCCGTGTTAGTTGTATCCAAAATACACAAATTAGAGGCAAAACAATAGCAAAAGTGTTCGGGAAAGTAGATACGTTTTGGACGTATCAACTCCCCCCAAGCTTAGCTTATTGCTTGTCCTCAAGCAATTCAGTTAACAACTGAGCGATAAAAGAACTTTCACGAACACATTTGCTCATATGATGTATATATTCTCATGCTATGGCTAATACTTAAGCAGTTCATAATGAGATACATGCAAATAAGATCATCCAACAGCTATGTCAATCATGGAGAAGTACCAACAATTAATAATAAGCACCATGAATCATGTATATAAGCAAGATTGCAATGTTCATAAGAGAATATGATAAAGTGGTATCTCGCTTGCCTGTATTTGATCAGCAAAACATAAATGCCGAGGCACCTCTTGAGTTCATAGAAAGACTAGAAGTAGTGATTGTCAAAGATAAAAGCATCAAAGTTATACCACAATCAATCGTATTTTGAGACAAGCATATTATACTAAGAATGACAGTTGTGCTCTCAAGATAGTGCTCAAAGAAAGAATGGAGACACAACATAAAAAGTAAAAGATTGACCCTTCGCAGAGGGAAGCAGGGATTAACATGCGCTAGAGCTTTTCATTTGTAAAACAGGAGTAAAATTATTTTGAGAGGTGTTTGTTGTTGTCAACGAATGGTAATGGGTACACTAACTACCTCATCAACCGGACTCACAAGAGCGGCTCCCATTTTATTTATTTTTGGTTGGCACTCCTTCCAATCTTTCTTTCACAAACCATGGCTAACCGAATCCTCGGGTGCCTGCCATCAATCACATACCATGAAGGAGTGCCTTTTTATTTAAGTTTTATTATGATGATGACACTCCCCCCAACCTTTGCTTACGCAAGCCATGGCTAACCGAATCTTCGGGTGCCGTCCAACAATCACAAACCATGGAGGAGTGTCTATTTAAGTTAATTAATTCGGGACTGGGAATCCCATTGCCAGCTCTTTTTGCAAAATTATTGGATAAGCGGATGTGCCACTAGTCCATATGAGAGTCCGTCAAGAGTAAATGACAAGGTCGAAAGCTAAACACCACGTACTTCCTCATGAGCTATGAAACATTAACACAAATTGAGAAGCATTTTGAAGGTTTTAAAGGTAGCGCATGAGAATTTACTTAGAATGGTTTGAAATGCCATGCATAGGTATTTATGGTGGACACTTATGGAACAACTTGGTTTTCAGGTGTTTGGAAGCACGAGCGGCGTCACCGCTCAGTACAAGTGAAAGCTAGCAAAAGACTAGGGAGCGACAAATCAAGAGAGCAGTAACTGTCATAATTATGCTTGCGGCAAAATAAATTAACGGAGGCATAAAAGTGATACAATAACTCTGAAGCAATATAAATCATCGAGGCTTAATTGACTTTTTGTTCAGTCATATGCATGCGTGAGCATGTGCCAAGTCGATATAAATGAGTTATTCAGAGGAGGATACCACAATGCCATACTTACTTATGAATAAAACAATGCAAGCAAACATCCATGACATGCTACTCATATTAACAAATTGGAACTAAACATGAGAGATCATGAGCTACTAGACTTTCTCAAATAACATATACCTCACATGAACCAACTAAGCATGCTCATATGGATGAGTATATGTACAAAAATGAAAGCAAATAGAGTTCATACCAGCCTCTCACCACAATCAGATTGTCGCAGATCGTCATTATTGCCTTTTCACTTGTGTAGCTTGGATAATATGAAATGAAAACCACGCTCCAGCCACCGAAGACCATTGAACTCATGATGAACTTTACAAACTAAAGAAGAACAGCAAATATTTTTGGTGTTTTCGAATTGGAAACAAGAACAAAAGAAAACAAGCAAACAAAGCAAAATCTTTTTGGGTTTTCTTATAGCAAACTAACGATAGCAAATAAAGCAAACTAAGAGCAAGGAACCAAATAAACAAATGGTGAAGAGAAATAACAGAAATATTTTTGGTCTTTTTGTGTTTTAGGAAAGAAACAAAACGAAAACAAAAGAATGCAAACTAACAGAAACACAGAAAAGCAGGATGACAGAAATCTGCCAAATCCTGACAGCAGTACAGAAATTGAATTTAACAAAAATCTTCCATTGCTCAGACCAAAAAGTGTTCAACTAATGAAAGTTAGATAACAACCTGGGGAACATGCTCAAAAATTGGCAACTCAAAATAACGTTCTGGCTGTACGTACGAATTTTTTTAGTAACAGCACAGAATCTGTTTTTGGACAGCACTTCCCCAAATATCATCTCCCTCTCATTAGAAAACCACTCTAGAGACTAAACAAGTATGTACAAGTATCCAGCAACCATAATATGCAAAGAATGAGTGATGCCGGTATACCTCCCCCCAAGCTTAGGCTTTTGGCCTAAGTGGAGTTCATTCCCAACGAGGGTCGGGGTTCGTGACGGTGTAGTCGTAGGAGGGCTCGGCGTTCTCGGAGTCATGTTGCTGGTGGAATTCTTGTATCTTCATATGCTCTTCCACCACCTCCTTTGTTAGCGACCATGATTGCCTGTCAATATTAAACAAACCCTGCTGGGGAAGAGGGATTTCTTTCTCGTTCCCATCAGCAAACAACATTTTATAGACAATATTATCTATGGTGGAGTTAGTAGTAACAAAATGATGGCTCTTCATAGCAGCAATATCTAGCTTCCTAGGGGTTAATGGTACATCATTAGAATCAAGAGGAATATCTAGATGTGTTAGAATGCGTGATGCAATAGTTCCTCCAAAAATAGGCCCCCTGCTAGACAAGCGGCGAGCAATAAGAGAACCAAGATGATAAGGTGTCTCTCCAGTAAGTGCAACATTCAAGAAAGCAAGATGGTAGCTAGAAATGTTACTAGTATTTTCTCTACCCAAAATGCTAGTACCAACGTAATATGCGAAATACTTAATAGCGGGGAGTTGAATGTTTCTTATCTTCCCTCGCTGGATGGTGCGGCAATCATCCCCGGTGATCCCTCGATAGAGCTCCAACAAGTCCCGGGGGTTGTCATCAATCCTTCTTGCTGTACCTACAGGGGCAATACCCAATGCAAAAAAAAATTCCTCCAATTTCATGGTAACAGGAATATCATAAATCTTGAATGCGACTGTCGGCTCATATTCCGTGTTGTGGAACTTGAAGCTCTCAACGAAAACTTTGGTGAGCCTGTAATATTGTCCCCTCTCGTCTCCCACGTAGGTGGCTAGGCCTGCCCTGTTGACGAGGGTGAAGAAGTCATCCAATAATCCTGCATTGGTTAGAAACTCATAACAAGGGAAGGATGAAGCATTAGGGGCCCCATGGTCCTCCTCGGGCGCGAAGCTAGGCGCGATGACATCCTCATTGTAGGATCGCCTAATTTGAGTGGACGCCCTTGAGGGCCTACCGGTGCTGGTTGTTGCTTTCTTGAACAACTCTCCAAACTTGAATTTCTTCATCTTCCCCTTCTGAAATTTTCAACAATCATTATAAAATTTGATTTCAAGGTGTGTAATTGAAGGGAACTACTATAGGAACTTGCTAGAGTGCTAAACATGCATCAAAACTAATTTCTACCACTTAGAACAAGCATGCAAGCTCACTAAACATGTTATCTACAGCAGCAAAATATTCAAGATATACTCAACCAAATGAAATTCTAATTGGACAATCAAAGGAGTCACATACCAAGGAGTAAATGTGCCAAATTTCAGACGGAAATCTGGGCTGAGCAAGGAGATCGAAAAATCGCGAGTTCTTGAGCAGAAACACGAGTGAGAGAAACTTGGTACGAGTTTTTTCGGGAGAGAGAAGGTGCTGGGAGAAAGAGATGGTGTAGTGGGGCAAGGGGTGGCCCACACCACATGGTGGCGCGGCCCCCTTGCTGGCCGCGCCGCCCTATGGTGTGGCACCCCCTGGTGCCCCACAGGTCATCCTCTGGTGCTCCCAGGTGCCTTGTTGAAAAATAGGACCAACGGTGTAATTTTTGTAATTTTTAGAGAACTTTGAAAAATGCACATTTCTGGGTATTAAATTAATGATTACAGCGCAGTAAAATGATTTCTAAAATCTTAAATGACTAAAGCATATTGCAAAATAAAAGTGCTACAGCAAGTAAAATAGGTGAAGGGAGAGAGAAAGAAAGAAGTGTTGTTTAGCTCTTTTATGCAATAAAATATACTTGTTAACAAGGTTGATCAAGTCTTGCTACCAAATAAATTTTATATGACATAAGAAGAAATAAACCTCAAATCAATCATGTTACCTTATATTGAATTGATATGGATCCAATCACAAGAGTTTGATATTCTTCTTTAGGCTCATATATAGGACAATCAATGGATCCCACTTTGATAGTTTTCACATTAAAAATTGTATTGACTCCACATACTTTATCAATCCTCTTGGGAAAATAGACAGTGTGTTCCTTATCATCAACATTGAAAGTAACCATGCCTTTATTGCAATCAATAACAGCCCCTGCAGTATTAAGAAAGGGTCTTCCAAGAATAATGGACATATTATCATCTTCAGGCATTTCCAACACAACGAAATCAATTAATATCAAGCAATGCTGAGTAACTTGAACAGGAACATTTTCACATAAACCAACAGGAATAGCAGTAGATTTATCAGCCATTTGCAAAGATATATCAGTAGGTATCAATTTATCTAAATCAAGTCTCTTATAAAGAGAAAAAGGCATCACACTCACACCTGCTCCCAAATCACATAGAGCAGTTCTAACATAATTATTCTTGATGGAACAAGGAATAGTCGGTATACCTGGGTCGCCCAACTTCTTTGGAATCTTACCATTGAAGGAGTAATTAGCGAGCATAGTAGAAATTTCCTCATTGGGGATTTTCCTTTTGTTAGTAACAATATCTTTCATATACTTTGAATAAGGAGGCAATTTAATAGCATCAGTCAAAGGGATTTGCAGAAATAAAGGTTTCATCCAATCACAAAATTTATTATAATGTTCCTCCTCCTTTGATTTTAGTTTCTTAGCAGGAAAAGGCATTTGCTTTTGAACCCAAGGTTCTCTTTCATTACCATGCTTCTCAGTAATAAAGTCTTCTTTAGTGTACTTTTTATTTTTAGCAGGCTTTTCAGGTTCTTTTTCAATTTCTTCTTTATCAGGAGTATCATTCTTATCATTATCTTCCTCATGTTCATTACCACTTTCAGTTTCAGCATCAGAAATAGAAATACTATTAGGATCATTAACAGGTTCAGAGGATTCTACAACATTCTTATGTTTCTTTTTCTTTTTCTTAGATGGAGCACTAGTTTTAATTAGTTGAGAATCTTGTTCAACTCTTTTGGGATGCCCTTCAGGATATAGAGGATCCTGGGTAGAAGCACCACCTCTAGTTGTTACTTCACAAGCATGTTTTTCTTTAGAATTATTTCCCAACAAGTCATTTTGCACTTTAGTAAGTTGATCAATTTGAGTTTGAACCATTTGAAAATGTTTAACAAGTATCTTAACATCATTGGAGGTTCTCTCCACAATACCATGCAATTCACTAATAGCTCGGGAATTTTCTATTAAATGATTCTCTACTCGCACATTAAAGTTTTCTTGCTTAACAATATAATTATCAAATTCATCTAAGCATTGAGCAGGAGATTTTGAATACGGAATATCTTCCCTAGTAAAGTGTTGAAGCGAGTGTACCTCAATCATGGATGAAGGGGGAATTGTCTCACATATATCTTCTATAGGAGGTAAATTCTTCACATCTTCAGGTTTAATACCTTTCTCCTTAAGAGACTTCTTGGCTTCCCTCATATCTTCATCATTTAATTTAATCATACCCCTCTTCTTCACTATCGGTGTCGGGGTTGGTTCAGGTGTAGACCAATCATCATGATTCCGGCCTATTTTAGCCAATAATTCTTCAAATATTGCCCTGGAGTTCTTTTCCTGAAAACACAACCAGCACAACTATCCAGGTATGCCCTAGACTCAATAGTTAGTCCACTATAAAATATATCAAGTAAATCATGCTTTTCTAAATCATGGTCAGGCTGAGCTCTAATAAGAGAACAAAATCTAGCCCAAGCCTCAGGCAATTTCTCTCCATCCTCCTGGTCAAAATTATAAATTCTCTGCAAAGCAGCATGTTGAGCACTAGCAGGAAAGTATTTGCGGAAGAAAACATCAAGCAATTCTTTTGGACTTTTAATAGAACCAGGAGGCAAATTATTATACCAAGTTTTAGCATCATCCTTTAATGAGAAAGGGAAAATTTTAGCGACAAAATAAGTACGCATCTTAATATCATCAGAAAACAAGCCACTAAGAGTAGATAACTCAGTCATGTGTTCAACAGCACTTTCTTTTTCAGTACCACAAAAGGGTGTTTTCTCAACAATAGCTATATGAGATAGATCAAGAGAAAAATCATAATCTTTATCCCTAATGTTTATAGGAGATGTGGCAAATTTAGGATCAGGAGATGGTTTATATCTAACAGCATGTTCTGCAAGCAACTTTTTAATTTTTCTTGCATCAGTAGTAGCATTGCATTTTTCAATAAAATCATCATCAAGCTCTACATAATCTTCATCAAGATCATCACTAGAATAATCAACAGACTCAGGTGAATTAACAGGTGTAGCAGCATTAGGAGTTTCAGTATTTTCAATTTGTCTAGACTTAGCAATTGTAGCATCTAGAAAAGATCCCAACGAACCACTATCATCAAGCACAGCAGAAACATTATCAATATTATGAGAATTTTCAGATTCAGCAGAAGTACCAGCACGCGAAGCATGTGGCAGTGAAACAAGTTTATCAATCACAGATGGTGAATCAAGAGCAGCGGAGGTACTCATAGTTGTACCTTTTCTTGTAGTGGATGGTAATATGGCGATCTTAGTATCGCGAGGTTTACCCATGATGGAGAATTTGCAGCGAACAATATCAATCCAAGTGAACTTCCAAATAAAGCTATGCTCCCCGGCAACGGCGCCAGAAAATAGTCTTGATGACCCACAAGTATAGGGGATCGCAACAGTCTTCGAGGGAAGTATTACCCAATTTATTGATTCGACACAAGGGGAGACAAAGAATACTTGTAAGCCTTAACAGCGGAGTTGTCAATTCAGCTGCACCTGGAAACAGACTTGCTCGCAAGAGTTTATCAGTAGTAACAGTTTTATGGCAGTGGAAATAGCGAAATAACAGCGGCAGTGGAATAAAGACAGCAGTAGTGATTATAGTAAACAGCAGGATTAAAATACTTTAGGCACAGGGACGGATTTAACGGGCGTTGCATGGATGAGAGAAACTCATGTAACAATCAAAGCATGGGCATTTGCAGATAATAATAAAACGGTATCCAAGTACTAATCAATCAATAGGCATGTGTTCCATATTTAGTCGTACGTGCTCGCAATGAGAAACTTGCACAACATCTTCTGTCCTACCAGCCGGTGGCAGCCGGGCCTCTAGGGAAACTACTGGATATTAAGGTACTCCTTTTAATAGAGTACCGGAGCAAAGCATTAACACTCCATGAACACATGTGATCCTCACATCACTACCATTCCCTCCGGTTGTCCCGATTTCTGTCACTTCGGGGCCATTGGTTCCGGACAGCGACATGTGTATACAACTTGCAGGTAAGATCATAAACAACGAATATCTTCATGAATCAATAACATGTTCAGATCTGAGATCATGGCACTCGGGCCCTAGTGACAAGCATTAAGCATAACAAGTTGCAACAATATCATAAAAGTGACATCTACGGATACTAGGCACTATGCCCTAACAAACTTATGACTATTACATGACCAATCTCATCCAATCCCTACCATCCCCTTCAGCCTACAGCGGGGGAATTACTCACACATGGATGGGGGAAACATTGCTGGTTGATGGAGAGGCGTTGGCGGTGATGGCGGTGAAGATCTCCTCCAATTCCCCGTCCCGGCGGAGTGCCAGAACGGAGACTTCTGGCTCCCGCGACGGAGTTTCGCGATGTGGCGGCGTTCTGGAGGGTTTCTGGCGATGTCGACTTCTCCCTGTGCGTTTTCGGGTCGAAACCAATAAGTAGTCCGAAGGGGGGCGTCGGAGGCCGGCCGAGGGGGCCAGACCACATGGCCGCGCGGGCCCCCCCTGGGCCGCGCCGCCTTATGGTGTGGGGCCCTCGGGCCTCCACCTCCTTCGCCCTTCTGGCTCCGTCAATATTTTGGTAAAATAGGGCCATCTGAAGAAATTCCGAGGATTTTCCCGAAAGTTGGATTTCTGCACAAAAACGAGACACTAGAGCAGTTCTGCTGAAAACAGCGTTAGTCCGTGTTAGTTGTATCCAAAATACACAAATTAGAGGCAAAACAATAGCAAAAGTGTTCGGGAAAGTAGATACGTTTTGGACGTATCAATAAGCGAAAGGTCGACTAAGGCGTAGAAACAACCAAAGAAAAAGGAGAAGGTCGAGAAAGGCTCGGGGGCTCCAGCAACATCAGAGGCAAACACATCAGGAGAGGAAGAATAATCGCATGAGGTAATGATGGTGCAAATTGCTTGGATGCAGGTCTACGTCGCATATATCTTAAGGAAAGAAATACCTGAAGATCCAGTAGAAGCAAGGCGAGTTATCCGATGTTCCAAGGCCTTCACTGTGGTTAAGGGCGAGCTTTATAAGCGAAGTATATCGGGAGTATTGCAGAGATGCGTCACACCCGAAGAAGGTCGAGTACTCTTAAAGGATGTACACGAGGGAGTGTGTGGACATCATGCATGTAGTCGAGCTATAGCAGCCAAGGTTTTCAGAGAAGGGTTCTACTGGTTAACAGCAATCGAAGATGCAAAGGATATAGTGCGCACTTGTGATGCGTGCCAAAGGTTTGCCGCAAAACCTCATTCTCCGGCAGCAGAGCTGATGCCAATACCATTGTCGTGGCCCTTTGCCCAATGGGGTCTTGATATGGTAGGTAAATTGCATAAGGCGTGGCCAGGAGGATACGAGTATATGCTCGTAGCTGTCGACAAGTTTACCAAGTGGATTGAGGCAAAGCCGATAAACTCGCCGGACGCAGCATCAGCGGTCAAGTTCATCAAAAGTATCGTTTTCTGGTTTGGAGTTCCTCATAGCATCGTCACAGACACTGGCAGCAACTTTACCTCCAAGGAATTCAAGGCATATTGCGCAGAGGTAGGCATCAAACTACAATTTGCGTCAGTTGCGCACCCGCAAACCAATGGTCTAGTCGAGAAAGCGAACGGCATCATCTGCAACGGCATCAAGAAGCGCATGTTAACACCATTGGAAAGAGCTCGACACACGTGGCCAGAGGAGTTGCCTAGCGTGCTATGGAGTATAAGGACGACACCCAATACAACGACACAAGAAACTCCGTTTTTTGGTCCATGGAGCCGAGGCAGTGCTACCGATAGAGATAGAACACATTTCCCCGAGAGTAGCGGAGTTTGACGAAGAAACTTCGAGAAAGGCACTGGAAGATGACATTGATGCGCTCGACGAGGCTCGATACGAAGTATTATCAAGGGTTACCAAGTACCAGCAAGATATGAAAAATTACCACAGTCGACGATTGCGACCAAAGTCTTTCCAAGTTGGCGACCTCGTCCTTAGGCTCAATCAAGACAGCCATGAAAAACTCGAGTCACCATGGCAAGGACCATGCATCGTCACCGAAGTAATTGAAGGAGGAGCATACATGATAAAGGACAAGAAGACAGGAATTGCAGAGCCAAATCCCTGGAACGTGGCGCAGCTTAGGCGTTTTTATGCTTAAGCCAAAATATATATGTAAACATACAATGTACTGAAACGCCCGCGAGTTTTCAGACGCACTCTTTTCCTTTCAGGGCACCGAGTGGGGCTGGAAGGTTTTTAATGAGGCGGACTCGCGGTGCTGCAATATAGTAAAAATATTGGTGATATATATCTTTTTCTTCGACAGGCTCGAGGGCTTACTACCCGACAAAGTTTGTTACATACAGAAATTCATACAATATACAAGCTCACAAGTTATTTGCCTTGGTTTAAAACACCTCGCAAACAAACGAAAAATAAAGACACTAGCCACCGAAACGCTCGAGGGCTAAGGAAAAGAAAGAACATACAAGTTGTTTTACACAGTGCTTGTAATTTACAGGGTCCTTTCATCAAGAAAATATCTATCAAAGAAATAGATCTTCAGTCATGACCTATCAGGTCATCTATGTTCACTCTATCCTCGTCGGCAGATGCACCCATGAAATCAGCATAATGACCATCCATGAAGAAGTCAGCATCCATCCAAAGGAGATCATCAATCATTTCCTCGGCTACTGGTGTAACCCTTTCATTGATTTTGTCGACAAACCTTCGTCGTTTCTTCAACTTAGCGTGAACAGTTTCAACAACCTTGGTCATTTCCAACTTTGAGTGACAAATCTGCAGCATAATCATGGCAAATCTGGCGCCAGCTATCAATTGGGCTTTCACAAACCCATGGATTTGCTGAGGGTTTTTGAATTTGTTCATCAGCTCAGGAAGTGTTTTGGGTTGAATATTTCGAGGGAACATATGCATTATAGACCATAGCCAATGTTTTGGTGCAAAATTCAAGGTACTGCCGAACCTGGCCTGCGCGATCCTGAAATCTGACGATTCGTCGGGTACGATCAGGTGTAGCCCAAAAGTCGGAGCCATGATCCAGAGCAAGTTTGATAAGTAAGTTTGATCTCGCGTCAACCCGTTGATCTTTGGCAGCAGCATCCAAAAAGGAACCTACTCGACGGAAGTATAATAGTCAGAGATGGAAAGCAAGCAAACAACATAGAGGAATTTCAAGCTTGTGAAGCATACCCGCCATATCCAGGCTGGCGTGAGTCATCAATTCAAGCATATAATTTTCTCGGGAAGTAGCCTGCGCAGCTTTGGCGACCGCAGCCTCTTTTAAAGTTACGGCTTCCTGAGCCTGCTGACGAGCAATTTTTTCCCTTTCGGATGATTTTCGAGATTGCTCCATTATCACAAGTGCTTGCTTCTTCATCGATTGGAGTTGTTGTCGAAGTTCGTTCAAGTCATGTGCTGAATCCGCGTTCGAAGAATCTTCAATGAAATCATCAGCGGAAACTTTCCTCGAGTAGGAGGAAACGGGCAAAGCATCCGAAGAACGAGGGGTCGCAGTATAGTTGTCAAAAACCAACTGGAAAGAAAATCGCGATATCAATCATTTAGCAAAATAGACTTCCATTAATTCTCAAAATATCTACATGGTCATTACAAAAGATTGGCTCCTAGTGAACCAATGGTACGCTGTCGCAATCTACTACTACGGCGACAACATCAAAAGAGAAAAAGAAAAATACAAGGACAAGAGGTTGCTACAGTAGTAACAACTTCCAAGACTCAACAATACAGTAGTAAAAGAAATAAAAACATGGGTTATCTCCCAAGAAGTGCTTTTCTTTAACGCCTTTCAGCTAGGCGCAAAAAGTGTGAATCAAGTATTATCAAGAGATGAAGCATTAACATCATAATTTTTCTTACAAACACAACTTGTTGCAGGGGGTACCTTAGATGCTCCATTATCTAAATTTCCCATGGTGGTACTAAGCGTTTTATCAATTTTAGGCCTATAATAATTCTTTGGTTTAGGCACCTTAGAGACATACATGAATTTTTGCTCTTTACCCACATAAGCTTTCTCCTTAAACTTAAGAGAAGAAAAAGTTGAACCCAAGGTTCCCATAGCTTCTTCAAGTTCACTAATCCTTTTGGTTTGATTATCATTGATAGCGCAAGTTTCTAAGATAGTAATTCTTTCATTAATTCCTCCTAGGGATTTATCAAGTTTATCAGTGTTATCAAGTAATATTCCCAATTTAGTCTCAACACTTGGAAATTTTTTCTCTATGGCTTCCAACTTTTTCATGACATCCTCAAGAGAGATTTCAATTTTAACTTCATTAACAGGTGGTGTTCCAACTAGACTCTCAATGATGCAACTAGCTTCTAAAGCAGGAGTACCTAGGAAATTACCTCCCGAAAGAGTATCAAGAACATACCTATTCCAGCTCGATATACCAACATAAAAGTTCCTAAGAAGGATAATAGTGGAGTGTTTCTTAATGCACCTATGATGAGCATTACTAATTCTGTACCAAGCATCTTTAAAACTTTCTCCACCTTGTTGCTTAAAAGAACGAACTTCAACTTCAGGATTACTCATTTTAGCAGTAATAAAAGTAAACTAAGCAAGCAGAATAAAATAAAGTAAAAACAAGTAAGTAATTTTTGTGTGTTTTGATATAGAGCAAGTAAACAAGACAAATGAAATAAAGTAAAGCAACTAATTTTTTTTGTATTTTTGATATAAAGCAAACAAGACAGTAAATAAAGTAAAGTAAAGCAAGACATAAACAAAGTAAAGAGATTGGATGTGAGAGCCTCCCCTTGCAGCGTGTCTTGATCTCCCCGGCAACGGCGCCATAAAAAGAGCTTGATAACGCGTGAAGCACACGTCCGTTGGGAACCCCAAGAGGAAGGTGTGATGCGTACAGCAGCAAGTTTTCCCTCAGTAAGAAACCAAGGTTATCGAACCAGTAGGAGTCAAGGGCCACGTGAAGGTTGTTGGTGGAGGAGTGTAGTGTGGCGCAACACCAGTGATTCCGGCGCCAACGTGGAACCTGCACAACACAATCAAGATACTTTGCCCCAACTTAATAGTGAGGTTGTCAATCTCACCGGCTTGCTGAAAACAAAGGATTAAACGTATGGTGTGGAAAATAATGTTTGTTTGCGAAGAACAACAAAGAACAGAGATTACAGTAGATTGTATTTCAGATGTAAAAGAATGGACCGGGGTCCACAGTTCACTAGTGGTCTCTCTCCAATAAGATAAATAGCATGCTGGGTGAACAAATTACAGGTGGGAAATTGACAAATAAAGATTCATATACATATCATGATGATCACTATGAGATTTAATCAGGGCATTACGACAAAGAACATAGACCGCCATCCAGCATGCATCTATGCCTAAATAGTCCACCTTCAGGTTAGCATCCGCACCCCTTCCAGTATTAAGTTGCAAACAACAGACAATTGCATTAAGTATGGTGCGTAATGTAATCAACACAAATATCCTTAGACACAGCATTGATGTTTTATCCCTAGTGGCAACAGCACATCCACAACCTTAGAACCTTCTGTCACTGTCCTAGATTCAATGGAGGCATGAACCCACTATCGAGCATAAATACTCCCTCTTGGAGTTACAAGTATCAACTTGGCCAGAGCCTCTACTAGCAACGGAGAACATGCAAGAACATAAACAACACATATATGTTAGATCAATAATCAACTTGACATAGTATTCCATATTCATCGGATCCCACCAAACACAACATGTAGCATTACAAATAGATGATCTTGATCATGTTAGGCAGCTCACAAGATCTAAACATGATAGCACAAGAGGAGAAGACAACCATCTAGCTACTGCTATGGACCCATAGTCCAAGGATGAACTACTCACGCATCAGTCCGGAGGCGGGCATGGTGATGTAGAGCCCTCCGGTGATGATTCCCCTCTCCGGCAGGGTGCCGGAGGCGATCTCCTAAATCCCCCGAGATGGGATTGGCGGCGGCGGCGTCTATGGAAGTATTTCCGTATCGTGGCTCTCGGTCATAGGGTTTTCACGACGGAGAGTTTAAGTAGGCGGAAGGGCAACACAGGGGGCGGCGCAGGGGCCCCACACCATAGGCCGGCGCGGGCCCCATGCAGGCCGCGGCGTCCTATGGTGATGGCCCCTCGTGGCCCCACTTCGTATCCCCTTCGGTCTTCTGGAAGCTCCGTGGAAAAATAAGACCCTGCGCGTTGATTTCGTCCAATTTCGAGAAAATTTCCTTTGTAGGATTTCTGAAACCAAAAACAGCAGAAAACAGCAACTGGCGCTTCGGCATCTTGTTAATAGGTTAGTGCCGGAAAATGCATCAAAACATCATAAAGTGTGAACAAAACATGTAGGTATTGTCATAAAACTAGCATGGAACATAAGAAATTATAGATACGTTGGAGACGTATCAGCAACTCACAAGATCTAAACATGATAGCACAAGAGGAGAAGACAACCATCTAGCTACTGCTATGGACCCGTAGTCCAAGGATGAACTACTCACGCATCAGTCCGGAGGCGGGCATGGTGATGTAGAACCCTCCGGTGACGATTCCCCTCTCCGGCAGGGTGCCGGAAGCGATCTTCTGAACCCCCCGAGATAGGGTTTGACGGCGGTGGCGTCTCAGTAACTTTTCCGTATCGTGGCTCTCGGTACTAGGGTTTTCGCGACGGAGGGAATAAATAGGCGAAGGGGCAGCGCAGGGTGGCTCCCGAGGGGCCCAACCCATAGGGCGGCGCACCCCCCTCTTGGCCGCGCCGCCAGGTGGGGTGGCCACCTCGTGGCCCCTCTCCGTCTCTCCTTCGGTGTTCTGGAAGGCTCTGTGGAAAATAAGACCGTGGGCTTTTGTTTCGTCTAATTCTGAGAATATTTGTAAACTAGCTTTTCTGAAACCAAAAACAGCAGAAAACAGGAACTGGCACTGCGGCATCTTGTTAATAGGTTAGTTCTAGAAAATGCATAAAAACATTATAAAGTATGAACAAAACATGTAGGTATTGTCATAAAACAAGCATGGAACATAAGAAATTATAGATACGTTGGAGACGTATCACATGTCATAACCAAAGAAGGGATAGGGGTAAATCCAAGCAAGGTTCAGTCAGTATTGGAATGGAAGTCACCCAAAAATGCTAAGGAAATAAGAGGATTTCTTGGAATGGCAGGCTGTTACCGAAGATTCATTGAGGTATTTTCGAAGAAGGAAAAGAGATGCTGAAGATTCATTGAGGGATTTTCGAAGATTGCAGGACCAATGACCAAGTTACTCAAGAAAAACACCCCATTTGTGTGGACCGATGAGTGTGAAGTGAGTTTTCAGACACTCAAGGAGAAGTTAACCACAGCACCGGTGTTAGCAGTTCCTGGACCCGGAAAGGATTACACGGTATATTGTGATGCTTCCAAGAATGGACTTGGATGTGTTCTAATGCAGGATCGTAAAGTGATAGCTTATGGACCAAGACAACTAAAGCCACATGAACATAGCTACCCGGTACATGACTTAGAGTTGGCGGCAGTTGTGTATGTTTTGAAGAGTTGGAGACAATTTCTTTATGGATCCAAATGTGAGTTATATACATATCATAAAAGTTTGAAGTATTTCTTTACCCAAAAGGAATTAAACATGAGACAGAAGAGATGGTTATAGTTGATTAAGGGCTATGAACTAACAATCAACTATACACCAGGCAAAGCTAATGTAGTAGCAGATGCTTTAAGCAAAAAGAGTACCGAGAATCAACCTACGGAATGGGAAATTCCAAAGGAACTTCGGAAAGAGCTAGAAGAAGCCCAGATCTTACTCATCCAAGGTGATACAGTGGGAAGTATAGCAACCATGAGGATCATGGATGAGATGTAATCTGATTTAAAGTATGAGATCATCCGAAAGCAAGTTGATGATCAATTCATTCAAGAAGAGATCAAGAGGATACGAGAAGGTAAAGCATCGGAATTCAATCTCGGAGAGTGTGATTCTTTACACTTTCAGAAGAGGATGTGTGTATCGGATGATCCGGAAGTGAAGGCAATCATATTGAAGGAAGCACATGAAACCCCTTATTCAATACATCCGGGAAGTACTAAAATGTACATGGATTTGAAGGAAATGTTCTGGTGGAACAACATGAAGAGAGAGATAGCTCAATATGTTTCGGAATGTCATACATGTCAGCGAGTGAAAGCAGAACATCAGAGTCCTGCTGGATTACTAAAACCTTTAGAGATACCGGAGTGGAAATGGGATGAAATTGGAATGGATTTTGTTACTAGTCTACCAATGACTAGTAAAAAGAAGGATATGATATGGGTAATAGTAGATAGACTTACCAAGAGTGCTCATTTCATAGTAGTAAACCAGAAAGATAATTCTGAGAAGCTTGTGGATATTTATGTCAAGGAGATAGTTAGCAAACATGGAGTACCAAAGAAGATAGTCTCAGACAGAGGTTTGATCTTCACATCAGCATTTTGGAAACAACTCCAAGAAGTTTTGGGATCCAAGTTGGATTTTAGCACTTCATATCACCCACAAACCAGAGGACAAACCGAAAGAACCAATCAAATACTGGAAGACAGTGAATCTGCATGTTTCCAGAACTTTATTTACCAGGGATAATCTGTAACGAATTTGAGGATGAGACCAACGCCAAGTTGTAGATCTTTTCAATATCTACCTGTGGAACTTTGAATCACTCGATTTGGATCTGCACACGAGATTTGGTGGATTTTACAAGTTCGTACCAGAATCTGAAACAGCAAGATTACAGAAATTACTGCAAGGATTTGGACGAACTTGGATCAAGAGCTTCAGATCTGAGGATGGGTCAAGCTTCTCCATGCTTAGACCAACATGCACCTGCATCAAGATCCAATCTTAGCAATGGAGGAAGAAGAAGAGGAGATAAAACCATCTAGGGTTGGGGAGAAGAAGGAGAGGGATGCTCTCATGGTGAGGGGAAGCTTGAGGGAGGAGGGGAACTGCATCTTGGCTGGTTTTCATGGCCATGGCCGGCCATGGAGCCTTGGGGGAGCAGCAGCTCGTGGGGAAGAGGTAGGAGAGGAGTGTGAGTGAGTGGTGGAAGGAGTGGAGAGTCAAAAATGAGAGCCAAAGGTGGAGGGGGTGGCCGGCCAAGTGAGTTTTATAGAGGGAGAGGGAGTTGGCTGCCTCCTTTGTGATTGGCTAAGGTGGGTGGTTGCCCATTTAGTGATTGGGTTAGGTGGGAGGCAAGGCTTGTGGAGGAAGGAAAAGAAGAGGAAGGGCTGGCCGAATTTTCTTGCCATGGCCGGCTCCTTCATGTGCCACTCTAAAATGAATCGTCAAAGGGAGTTTCCAACATACATGTTGATTATAGTGGAGCCACATTATTACTTGCCAAGATGGTGGCTTATATGATGTGTATGAAGATATAAAAGAGCTAGAGATGGAGGAAGAGTGTGATGGTTATGGTGGTGTACCAGTTTTCATGTGCAAGCTATTTTGGAGATGGCCGCCACAAGATTTGAGACTTGACTACCCAAACAAGATGAGACACATGGTGCTCAAGTGCCTATGCAAGACACACAAAACCACTTGTGTTATGCAAAGAAAATAGGTTTCTATAAGTGATAAAGTGTCCAAGATTTAGAAGGATAGTGATGGAAATAATGATACAATGATAAGGATGAATATGGTGACATAAGTCATCAATTCAAGAGGTCAAGATGATGGTGGTAAACCATACAAGAGTGAGATGTGATGGAGGAATGAAAGTTGGTACTACATATGGAACTTTATAGAGATGGGTCTCCACCACTATGGGAGTTGATCAAAATGTTGGATAGGATTTCTATGGAACTTGCCTTTGAAAACATTTTGAAAGAAAACCAAAGATATTTAAAACAAAATAGGTCTATTTGCATAATAATGCCAAATAGATTTTTCCCATGTTTTATCAAAAGGTGCAAGGATGGCACATGCACCATAACACTTTATTTAAAAGAAAGAATAAAATCAAATGCTTTTATAGAAAGTATTTTTGGTTTGAAGGGAATGGGATGATACAAAATACCATCCACAATCTCTCTTGTTATTTGAAGAAAACATTTTAAAGAGTATTAGTAAGACTAACAGTGGTTTTGTGGTCAAAACCAGAGAAGAAAACAGTAGGGTTTTGAGAAAGAAAACTCATTTAGGGAGGAGAGTTCTCAAGGGTAGGTGGTGGCTACAAAATGTACCCATCATTCCCACTCTTGGTTTTGTGAAGATTTAACTTGAATACATCAAGGGGTAAAAGAGAAGGAAGTGATCTTGGGGGTTAAACATTGGATAGGGTACATGATCAAGTGGATATAGGAGTTGCAAGGATTGACTGAGACATGCAGGACGTGGAGGTCGAAGAGGGTGTTGCATAGATGGGATCCATGCACTGAGATCACCAGTAACAGTGGTGGTTGCTTAGATATCAACTGCCAAAGTCTGGACATTTTAAGCCTGTTAACACAGATGGTCGACATGGCCTCAAAACCAACAAGGATGAGTGGGTACAAGAGAGGGATGTAGCTAGGGGTAGATGATCCCAAGTTTTGAATTAAGGATGATTGAGCTATCTTGTACCACAAGGAGAAAAATCAAGATGGCACACTCATGTTGTCACCAGGAGAGAGGTTTGATGTAGGAAAACAATTCTTCCTAAGTCACACATGTGTTTTATTTGGTGAGTTGCTTGTTTAACCACTAGGGGTGTTGTTCTATGAGGTAGCTCAAGACAATACTCAACAAGCAAATCAAGACAATTCATCTACCAATAGATCAAGGCAATTCATCATAACAAACAGATCAAGGCAATTCATCTTAATTAGTCTAAAGAAAAAGTTTTTGTTCCCCCTAATTTTTACAACATGAACAAATAATCAAGGTTGCAAAAAGTGGGGTGTTACAAAACCCCTAGTTGATAGGCTTTGAGCTAAACTAGTAAACACTTAGTAGTTTTATTCCGCCTAGTTTAGCTCTCAAGTAGAAGTTTTTATACACCGCCTATTCACCCCCCCTCTAGGCGACGTCCTTGTACATTCAACGAACATGATCACTCAACCAACTGGGTCCAAACATATATATACAATTGGCCTCCTTGAGCCTACACCGACCAGATTGTCGCTGAAACTGGATCATAGAGTTTCTATAGGATTGATGTCCTAAGGAAATATTCCAACAACGGAAGCCATTTTATTCGTTGGAATATATTCCTTAGGAGTCTTTTTGGGCTTGTTTGGTTCTAAGAAAATTCATAGAAATTTTGTAGGAGTCAAATCTCAGTGCCTCCTTTGATTCTTGAATACATGATAATTCATACTAATTCACGTGTCTTTTGTATAGCACTACAACCAAAGAACATGCAATTCAAATTTGTGTGATTTCCTTTCATATAGGAAAAGCAGTTGGTCACACCACAAACCAAACATGCAACAATTAATCTAAATTCACGTGGTTTTCCCGCGATGCAACCAAACAATATTCAATGAAACTAAGCATGCCATAAACATATACAATACACACCATAAATTTTGGCTGCTTTGATTATTCGCAAGATTTTCAAAGTGCGGGAATATGAAAAGTGTATGATTAGAGAGTGATGATCATCTCCAAATATATAGGATTGAGAAACAACGGTATTTGGATACAATAACGTTTGATTACGTGTGAAAACCAAAATAAATTGTAAAATATGATTACACAATGAAGGATTTTTTGTTTTCATATAAAAATGTAGTGTGAATGAATTCTGAGAATTGCAATCCTATGAATTAAACATCACAAATCGTGTCACACTAATTCGTACGATTCGAGATTCTAGTATGATTTCTTTGAAGGGGCGCAGAGGGAGGTGGGTAGCAATGTCGGGTCCGGTGTGTTCTTGGTTGTAAGAAGGGTGGGGCCGAGCGAGGGGAACCCTGCCATCTCTAAAGCTTAGTTCGTTCCCAATCTTGTCCGTATTCATTGTACTTACGTCAGACTAGTGTTGCTCAGGAAGTCTTGTTCTGAAGTACTCTGAAGCTAGATGCATCACTGTTTCCAGTCTCACACCAGGAATCCTCAACTCTTCTCTACTCTCCAGTGCCTCCCGCTGTCGTCGTTTTTTCGGCAAAATAGCCAGAAATAACCAAAGTAAAAAAGATTGGGAAAAACAAACTTTCGACATACTAGCAAGATTGGGTTATTTTTGTCCAAATTCTCGTTTTTTTCTCTTGGCTTCCCTACCCTTGAATCCATGTCACTTACGCGTGTTGCCCCGTCAGGTCCCACACTTCAGTGAGCACAAGTGACGTGATGTATGTACGCAAACTCCCAGCGATCTTCTTTGTCAAGAGAAGACGCATCAAGATTCAAGACCCGATCGCATTTATTGCTTTCAGCCTGGGGTCCTCCATGTAAAAGTTAGGGATTTAGATGTAATTTCATGTTTATTTTGTGTGTTGTTGTAAACTGTTGAATTATTTATGTCCATTTGAATCTTGGTCAAATCCTAGGTTTGACCTAGATTTAAACAAGTTAAAACATGAAAATGAAAAGGTAAGCCTGGATCCTTCTTAGTCCCTCCAAAATGAAACTTTTCGTAGGTTTTTCAAATTTCCATGTTTGAAACCCAAAACCACTTCTCTTCATGCTTGACTTCATAAGACAGAGTTTAGGGTTAGGGGGTAGATACATGATTTATCTGTTTTGAATATGTCTAGACCTTGTTTATCAACTTGAATGCTTACTATATGACAAAGAAGACTATGTGCTTTGGTTTTTCATTTTTTGATTTTTTCTTGAATTTTTATGCCAATTTGAATCTTGGTTAAATCCTAGGTTTGATCAAGATTTAAACAAGTTTAAAACATGAAAATGAAAAGGTAAGCATGGATCCTTCTTAGTCACTCTAAAATGAAGCTTTTGGGAGGTTTTTGAAATTTCCATGTTTGAAACCCAAAACCACTTCTTTTCATGCTTGACTTCATAAGACAGAGTTTAGTGTTAGGGGTAGATACATGATTTGTCTGGTTTGAATATGTACGTCTAGAACTTGTTTATCAACTTCATTGCTTACTATATGACATAAGAAAACTATGTGCTTTGGTTTTTTATTATTCAGATTTTTTTATTTTATGCCCATTTGAATCCTGGTCAAATCCTAGGTTTGACCAAGATTTAAACAATTTAAAACATGAAAATGCGAAAGTAAGCCTGAATCTTCTTAGTCACTCTAAAATGAAGATTTTGGGACGTTCTTGAATTTTTTTATGTTTGAAACACAAAACCACTTCTCTTCATTCTTGACTACATAAGACATAGTTTAGGGTTAGGGGTAGATACATGATTTTTCTGGTTTGAATATGTCTAGACCATGTTTATCAACTTGAATGCTTACTATATGACATAAGAAGGCTATGTGCTTTGGTTTTCATTTTTTTAATTTTTTTTTCTGAATTTTTATGCCGATTTGAATCTTAGTCAAATCCTAGGTTTGACCAAGATTTAAACAAGTTTAAAACATGAAAATGAAAAGGTAAGCCTTGATCCTTCTTAGTCACTCTAAAATAAAGCTTTTGGGAGGTTTTTGAAATTTCCATGTTTGAAACCCAAAACCACTTATGTTCATGCTTGAATTCATAAGACGGAGTTTAGGGTCCGTAGGGGGTAGATACATGATTTGTCTGGTTTGAATATGTCTAGACCTTGTTTATCAACTTGAATGCTTATTATATGACATAAGAAGACTATGTGCATTGGTTTGTCATTTTTTGATTTTTTTTGAATTTTTATGCCTATTTGAATCTTGGTCAAGTCCTAGGTTTGAGCAAGATTTAAACAAGTTTAACACGTGAAAATGAAAAAGTAAGCCTGGATCCTTCTTAGTCACTCTAAAATGAAGCTTTTGGGAGGTTTTTGAAATTTCTATGTTTGAAACCCAAAACCACTTCTCTTCGTGCTTGACTTCATAAGACATTGTTTAGGGTTAGGGGTACATACAAATGATGTATCTACCCCCAAACCCTAAACTCGGTCTTATGAAGTCAAGCCTGAAGAGAAGTGGTTTTGGGTTTCAAACAAGGAAATTTCAAAAACCTCCCAGAAGCTTCATTTTGGAGTGACTAAATAGGATCCACGCTTACCTTTTCATTTTCATGTGTTAAACTTGTTTAAATCTTGGTCAAACCTAGGATTTGACCAAGATTCAAATGGGCATAAAAAATCAAAAAAAAAACCAAAGCACATAGTCTTCTTATGTCATATAGTAAGCATTCAAGTTGATAAACAAGGTCTAGACTTATTCAAACCAGAAAAATCATGTATCTACCCCCTAACCCTAAACTTTGTCTTATGAAGTCAAGCACGAAGAGAAGTGGTTTTGGGTTTCAAACATGGAAATTTCAAAAACCCTCCCAAAAGCTTTATTTTGGAGTGACTAAGAAGGATCCAGGCTTACCTTTTCATTTTCATATGTTAAACTTGTTTAAATCTTGGTCAAACCTAATATTTGACCAAGATTCAAATGGGCATAAAATACAAAAAATCAAAAAATGAAAAACCGAAGCACTTAGTCTTCTTATTGATGTCTACGGGTGCTTCTATTCTTGTAGACAGTGTTGGGCCTCCAAGAGCAGAGGTTTGTAGAACAGCAGCAAGTTTTCCCTTAAGTGGATCACCCAAGGTTTATCGAACTCAGGGAGGAAGAGGTCAAAGATATCCCTCTCAAGCAACCATGCAATCACGATACAAGAAGTCTCTTGTGTCCCCAACACACCTAATACACTTGTCAGATGTATAGGTGCACTAGTTCGGCGAAGAGATAGTAAAACACAGGTGGCATAGATGGTGGTAATATTGCAGAAAGTAAAGATGCAGTAAAACAGTAAACAAGCGGCGCCAGAAAATAGCTTGCTGGCGTAGGAAGCAATTCTTTATGGTGAAACAAGGCCTAGGGATCATACTTTCACTAGTGGACACTCTCAACATTGATCACATAATAAATAAGTTCTCTTCCTTGTGCTACATATACTCTTGTTGGATGATGAACACCACTAATTGTGTAGGGCTACAAGAGCTCCCTCAAGCCGGAGTTAACAAGCGCCGCAACATTCGATATTCATATTTAAGTAACCTTAGAGCATAATAGATCTTTGCAAAATAGACCAAGTACTAACATAGCATGCACACTATCACCATCACACTATGAAGGAGGCATAAATCACATCAATACTATCATAGCGATAATCAACTCCATAACCTACAAGAGATTATGATCATAATCTACGACAAGAACTACACGATGCACACACTGTCACCATTACACCATGCAGGAGGAATAGACTACTTTAATAACATCACATGAGTAGCACATAGATAAATAGTGATACAAAACACATTGCAATCATAAAGGGATATAAATAAGCACTTCAATATGCTATCCATAACAGTGAATAAGTATTCTGTGAAATATAGCCTAAGAGACCCACACGGTGCACACACTGTCACCTTTACACACGTGGGACAAGGAGTCTCCGGAGATCACATAAGTAAAACCCACTTGACTAGCATAATGACATCTAGATTACAAGCATCATCATATGAATCTCAATCATGTAAAGCAGCTCATGAGATTATTGTATTGAAGTACATAGGAGAGAGATGAACCACATAGCTACCGGTACAGCCCCGAGCCTCGATGGAGAACTACTCCCTCCTCATGGGAGACAGCAGCGGTGATGAAGATGGCGGTGGTGTCGATGGAGAAGCCTTCCGGGGGCACTTCCCCGTCCCGGCGGCGTGCCGGAACAGAGACTCCTGTCCCCCAGATCTTGGCTTCGCGATGGCGGCGGCTCTGGAAGGTTTCGCGTACCGTGGCTTATTCGTATCAGGGTTTTAGGTCAGGGAGCTTATATAGGCGAAAGGGGAGCCTCGGAGGGGCCCTGGTGGGGCCAGACAACAGGCCGGCGCGCCCCCCCCTCAGGCCGCGCCGCCTTAGTGTGTGGGGCCCCTGTGGCCCCCCTCTGGTCCCTCTCGGGTGCTCTGGAAGCTTCCGTTGAAAATAGGGTACTGGGCATTGATTTCGTCCGATTCCGAGAATATTTCCTTACTAGGATTTCTGAAACCAAAAACAGCAGAAAACAGGAACTGGCACTTCGGCATCTCGTCAATAGGTTAGTTCCGGAAAACGCATCAAAACGATATAAAGTGTGAACAAAACATGTAGGTATTGTCATAAAACAAGCATGGAACATTAGAAATTATAGATACGTTTGAGACGTATCAGCATCCCCAAGCTTAGTTCCTACTCGTCCTCGAGTAGGTAAACGATAACAAGAATAATTTCTGAGGTGACATGCTACCATCATAATCTTGATCAACATTATTGTAAAGCATATGACATGAATGAAGTGATTCAAAGCAATGATCTATAGTTTGCTAACAAATAGATAACATATAGCAAAACTTTTCATGAATAGTACTTTCAAGACAAGTATCAAAAAGTCTTGCATAAGAGTTAACTCATAAAGCAATAAATTCAAAGTAAAGGCATCGAAGCAACACAAAGGAAGATATAAGTTTCAGCAGTTGCTTTCAACTTTCAACATGCATATCTCATGGATAATTGTCAACATAGAGTAATATGATGAATGCAAATAAGCTAGTATGTAAGAATCAATGCACAGTTGACACAAGTGTTTGCTTCTAAGATGGAAGGAAATGGGTAAACTGACTCAACAATAAAGTAAAAGATAGGCCCTTCGCAGAGGGAAGCAGGGATTAAATCATGTGCTAGAGATTTTCAAGTTTTGAAATCATATAGAGAGCATAAAAGTAAAATTTTGAGAGGTGTTTGTTGTTGTCAACGAATGGTAATGGGTACTCTAACTACCTTATCAACCAGACTTTCAAGAGCGGCTCCCATGAAGGACGTTATCTCTACCAGCAAGGTAGATCATCCCTCTTCTCTTTTGTTTACACATGTACTTTAGTTTTATTTATTAGATGACACTCCCCCCAACCTTTTGCTTACACAAGCCATGGCTGACCGAATCCTCGGGTGCCTTCCAACATTCACATACCATGGAGGAGTGTCTATTTGCAAATTTAAGTTGCTTACTGATAAATCAGAGCAAAACATGTGAAGAGAATTATTAATGCAAGTTGATTAATTGGGGCTGGGAACCCCATTGTCAGCTCTTTTTGCAAAATTATTGGATAAGCGGATGAAGCCACTAGTCCATTGTGAAAGTCTGTCAAAAGTAAATGACAAGATCGAAAGATAAAACACCACATACTTCCTCATGAGCTATAAAACATTGACACAAATAAGAGATAATAGCTTTTGAATTGTTTAAAGGTAGCACATGAAGTATTTACTTGGAATGGCAGGAAATACCACATAGTAGGTAGATATGGTGGACACAAATGGCATGGGTTTTGGCTCAAGGTTTTGGATGCACGAGAAGTATTCCCTCTCAGTACAAGGCTTTGGCTAGCAAGGTTGTTTGAAGCAAACACAAGTATGAACCGGTACAGCAAAACTTACATAAGAACATATTGCAAGCATTATAAAACTCTACACTGTCTTCCTTGTTGCTCAAACACTTTTACTAGAAAATATCTAGACCTTAGAGAGACCAATCATGCAAACCAAATTTCAACAAGCTCTACAGCAGTTCTCCACTAATAGATTTAAACTACATGATGCAAGAGCTTAAATGATTTATGAGAGCTCAAAACAATTGCCAAGTATCAAATTATTCAAGACCATATGAAGCATTTTCTGATTCCAACCAAATATCAACAAGTGAAGCGATCAACTTTCGCCCTTGAACATTAAAAGCTAAGAACACATGTGTTCATATGAACCAGCGGAGCGTGTCTCTCTCCCACACAAGGATGAACTTATTCAGAGAATGAAAATAACAAAACGAAAATAAAAGCACACAGACGCTCCAAGTAAAGTACATAAGATGTGACTGAATAAAAATATAGTTTCACTAGAAGAAACCTGATAAGTTGTCGATGAAGAAGGGGATGCCTTGGGCATCCCCAAGCTTAGATGCTTGAGTCTTCTTAAAATATGCAGGGATGAACCACCGGGGCATCCCCAAGCTTAGACCTTTCACTCTTCTCGATCACATTATATCACCCTCTTCTATTGACCCTTGAAAACTTCTGCCACACCAAACTTCGAGCAAACTCATTAGAGGGTTAGTGCACAATCAAAAATTCACATTTTCAGAGGTGACACAATCATTCTTAACACTTCTGGACATTGCACAAAACTTCTGAAAGTTAATGGAACAAAGGAACTCATTCAACTTAACAAAAGGGGCAATGCGAAATAAAAGGCAGAATCTGTCAAAAACAGAACAGTCCGTAAAGACGAACCTGGAAGGGGCACTTAACTTGCTCAAACGGAAAAACTCAAAACTAATGAAAGTTGCGTACGTATCTGAGGATCACACACGTAAATTTGCAGATTTTTTTGATTTTTTTACAGAGACTTCTGCTCAAATTCGTGACAGACAGCAAATCTGTTTCTGCGCAGCAATCCAAATCTAGAATCAACTTTACCATAGAGACTTTACTTGGCACAAAAACATGATAAGGAGAGGTTGCTACAGTAGTAAAAAACTTCCAAGACTCAACAAAACAAAAATTGTTGTAGTAAAATAAACACATGGGTTATCTCCCAAGAAGTTGTTTCTTTATAGCCATTAAGATGGGCTCAACAGTTTTAATGATGCACTCGCAAGAAATAGTATTTGAAGCAAAAGAGAGCATCAAGAGGCAAATTCAAAACACATTTAAGTCTAACATGCTTCCTATGCATAGGAATCTTGTAAATAAACAAGTTCATGAAGAGTATAGTGGCAAGCGTAGAAGACAAAACAAGTGTAGCTTCAAAAATTTCAGCACATAGAGAGGTGTTTTAGTAACATGAAAATTTCTACAACCATATTTTCCTCTCTCATAATAACTTTCAGTAGCATCATGAGAAAACTCAACAATATAACTATCACATAAAGCATTCTTATCATGAGTCTCATGCATAAAATTATTACTCTCCACATAAGCATAATCAATTTTATTAGTTGTAGTGGGAGCAAATTCAACAAAGTAGCTATCATTATTATTCTCATCATCAAATATAGGAGGCAAGGTATCATCAAAGAAAATTTTCTCCTCAATGCTTGGGGGGCTAAAAATATCATGCTCATCAAAACCAGCTTCCCCAAGCTTAGAATTTTCCATATCATTAACAACAATGGTGTTCAAAGCGTTCATACTAATATCATTGTTACCAGCATGCAAATAAGATTCCATAGGTTTTTTAATTTTCACAGCAAACAATCCATGTCTTAACTCAGGAAATAGAAATAAAAGCTCATTGTTGCTTTCCATTATGCCTAACTAGTGTAAACAAGAAACCAAAAGATGCAATTGCAGGATCTAAAGGAAATAGCTTCGAGTACTTACAACGGCGCCGGAAAATAGCTTAGTAGCCGAGATCCGGAGTGTGAGTACCTTTTACCTTTCCTCCTGCAACGGCGCCTTAAAATAGCTTGATGTCTACGGGTGCTTCTATTCTTGTAGACAGTGTTGGGCCTCCAAGAGCAGAGGTTTGTAGAACAGCAGCAAGTTTTCCCTTAAGTGGATCACCCAAGGTTTATCGAACTCAGGGAGGAAGAGGTCAAAGATATCCCTCTCAAGCAACCCTGCAATCACGATACAAGAAGTCTCTTGTGTCCCCAACACACCTAATACACTTGTCAGATGTATAGGTGAACTAGTTCGGCGAAGAGATAGTAAAACACAGGTGGTATAGATGGTGGTAATATTGCAGAAAGTAAAGATGCAGTAAAACAGTAAACAAGCGGCGCCAGAAAATAGCTTGCTGGCGTAGGAAGCAATTCTTTATGGTGAAACAAGGCCTAGGGATCATACTTTCACTAGTGGACACTCTCAACATTGATCACATAATAAATAAGTTCTCTTCCTTGTGCTACATATACTCTTGTTGGATGATGAACACCACTAATTGTGTAGGGCTACAAGAGCTCCCTCAAGCCGGAGTTAACAAGCGCCGCAACATTCGATATTCATATTTAAGTAACCTTCGAGCATAATAGATCTTTGCAAAATAGACCAAGTACTAACATAGCATGCACACTGTCACCATCACACTATGAAGGAGGCATAAATCACATCAATACTATCATAGCGATAATCAACTCCATAACCTACAAGAGATTATGATCATAATCTACGACAAGAACTACACGATGCACACACTGTCACCATTACACCATGCAGGAGGAATAGACTACTTTAATAACATCACATGAGTAGCACATAGATAAATAGTGATACAAAACACATTGCAATCATAAAGGGATATAAATAAGCACTTCAATATGCTATCCATAACAGTGAATAAGTATTCTGTGAAATATAGCCTAAGAGACCCACACGGTGCACACACTGTCACCTTTACACACGTGGGACAAGGAGTCTCCGGAGATCACATAAGTAAAACCAACTTGACTAGCATAATGACATCTAGATTACAAGCATCATCATATGAATCTCAATCATGTAAAGCAGCTCATGAGATTATTGTATTGAAGTACATAGGAGAGAGATGAACCACATAGCTACCGGTACAGCCCCGAGCCTCGATGGAGAACTACTCCCTCCTCATGGGAGACAGTAGCGGTGATGAAGATGGCGGTGGTGTCGATGGAGAAGCCTTCCGGGGGCACTTCCCCGTCCCGGCGGCGTGCCGGAACAGAGACTCCTGTCCCCCAGATCTTGGCTTCGCGATGGCGGCGGCTCTGGAAGGTTTCGCGTACCGTGGCTTATTCATATCGGGGTTTTAGGTCAGGGAGCTTATATAGGCGAAAGGGGAGCCTCGGAGGGGCCCTGGTGGGGCCAGACAACAGGCCGACGCCCCCCCCCTCAGGCCGCGCCGCCTTAGTGTGTGGGGCCCCTGTGGCCCCCCTCTGGTCCCTCTCGGGTGCTCTGGAAGCTTCCGGTGAAAATTGGGTACTGGGCGTTGATTTCGTCCGATTCCGAGAATATTTCCTTACTAGGATTTCTGAAACCAAAAAACAGCAGAAAACAGGAACTGGCACTTCGGCATCTCGTCAATAGGTTAGTTCCGGAAAACGCATCAAAACGATATAAAGTGTGAACAAAACATGTAGGTATTGTCATAAAACAAGCATGGAACATCAGAAATTATAGATACGTTTGAGACGTATCACTTATGTCATATAGAAAAATCATATGTATCTACCCCTAACCCTAAACTCTGTCTTATGAAGTCAAGCACGACGATAAGTGGTTTTGGGTTTCAAATATGGAAATTTCAAAAACCTCCCAAAAGCTTCATTTTGTAGTGACTAAGAAGTGGTTTAACGGGTTATCTCACCATTCATATGTCGGAGTGTTTGCCTTGCTCCTTCAATTTCCCATGTGCATATATATATGCGCATGGTTACTACAAGAACCAAGGTGAACTTTTGAATCATCGTGACCCTATTTTTCACACATATAAACAAATTTTCATTGCCATAAAGTTTGCAAACTAGTTTTTTTTGGGTTTGCCACTCATAAATGTGTTTTTTTAGAGGAATTGGCAACGCAAAGCATGAAATCATAAATTTGTGATGCACTATAGCTATGAAAAGTATCAAACAATGCATACCAAAATGATTTTTTTAGAGGAATACTTGTTCAACTTATTTAATTTTATATTAGTAGCCCAAAATTGAACCCAGTAGTTGGATTTTTTTGAACTTGATCTGTAGTACTGGGCAAAACCCTAGTTTAACCTATTTAATCATGGATTTGTAGGTCGATTTTTTTAATTTTTTATTATTACTATGCAGCACATGTGTGTTTCCCGTTGAGTAAAACTCGGAGGAAGAGGGATCACTCGGAAGGAGAGAAGAAGGGAGAGCATTATGGTGTCTCCCCTTTTTCGGGTGATGATGTTGACTGTTGTGCAGGGTTTGTCAGTACGCAGGAGGTGCGATAGAGCGAGCGAGCGAGTCGAGCGAGGCTGAGAATGAGAGAGATTTTTTTTTGGTGAGAGGGACAACCGAAGGATCCTGAAGGACCCGGAGACTTCCAATACGCATCCTGATGCGTCTACTCTTGACAAAGAAGATGGTTGGGAGTTTACGTACCTACCGCACTTGACTTGTGCTCACTGAAGTGTGGGACCTCGCGCATGGGCACCACACGTAAGTGACAGACCCGTTGGTGTAAAAACTCGGTTGATTATTATACTGCATTAGTACAAAGTTTCCTATGGATTCAAGGGTAGGAAAGCCAAGTTAACTCATTTACATGACATTATTTTTTCCATGAAGCCAAGTTAATTCATCTATCAATTGGTACATTTTGGAGTGACTAAGAAGGATCAGGCTTACTTATTGATTTTCATATTTTAAACATGTTTAAATCTTGGTCAAACCAATGATTTGACCAAGATTTAAATGGGCATAAAAATTCAAAAAAAAAATGAAAAACCAAAGCATGTAGTCTTCTTATGTCATATAGTAAGCATTCAAGTTGATAAACAAGGTCTAGACATATTGAAACCAGAAAAATCATGTATCTACCCCTAACCCTAAACTCCGTCTTATGAAGTCAAGCACGAAGAGAAGTGCTTTTGGGTTTCAAACATGGAAATTTCAAAAACCCTCCCAAAAGTTTCATTTTGGAGTGACTAAGAAGGATCGAGGCTTAACTTTTCATTTTCATGTGTTAAACTTGTTTAAATCTTGGTCAAACCTAGGATTTAACCAAGATTCAAATGGGCATAAAAATTTAAAAAAAAAGAAAAAAAGAAAAACCAAAGAACATAGTCTTATTATGTCATATAGTAAGCATTCAAGTTGATAAACAAGGTCTAGACATATTCAAACCAGAAAATCATGTATCTACCACCTAACCCTAAACTTTGTCTTATGAAGTCAAGCACGAAGAGAAGTGGTTTTGGGTTTCAAAAATGGAAATTTCAAAAACCCTAACAAAATCTTCATTTTGGAGTGACTAAGAAGGATCCTGGCTTACCTTTTCATTTTTATGTGTTAAACTTGTTTAAATCTTGCTCAAACCTAGGATTTGACAACGATTAAAATGGGCATAAAAATTCAAAAAAATTAAAAAATGAAAAACCAAAGCATGTTGTCTTCTTATGTCATATAGTAAGCATTCAAGTTTATAACCAAGGTCTAGACATATTCAAACCAGAAAAATCACGCATCTACCTCCTAACCCTAAACTCTGTCTTATGAAGTCAAGCACGAACAGAAGTGGTTTTGGGTTTCAAACATGGAAATTGCAAAAACCCTCCCAAAAGCTTCATTTTTGAGTGACTAAGAAGGATCCAGGCTTACCTTTTCATTTTCTTGTGTTGAACTTGTTTAAATATTGGTCAAACCTAGGATTTGACCAAGATTCAAATGGGCATAAAAATTCAAAAAAAAATAAACTAAAAAACCAAAGCATGTAGTCTTCTTATGTCATATAGTAAGCATTCAAGTTAATAAACAAGGTCTAGACATATTCAAATCAGAAAAATCATGTATCTACCCCCTAACCCTAAACTCTGTCTTATGAAGTCAAGCACGAAGAGAAGAGGTTTTGGGTTTCAAACATGGAAATTTCAAAAACCCTCCAAAACGCTTCATTTTGGAGTGACTAAGAAGGATCCAGGCTTACCTTTTCATTTTTAAGTGTTAAACTTTGTTTAAATCTTGGTCAAACCTAGGATTTGACCAAGATTCAAATGGGCATAAAAAATAAAAATAAAATCAAAAAATGGAAATCAAAACACGTAGTCTTCTTATATATATATATGTCATATAGTAAACATTCAAGTTGATAAACAAGGTCTAGACATATTCAAACCAGAAAATCATGTTTGTACCCCCTAACCCTAAACTTTGTCTTATGAAGTCAAGCACGACGAGAAGTGGTTTTGGGTTTCAAACATGGAAATTTCAAAAACCTCCCAGAAGCTTCATTTTGGAGTGACTAAATAGGATCCACGCTTACCTTTTTATTTTCATGTGTTAAACTTGTTTAAATCTTGGTCAAACCTAGGATTTGACCAAGATTCAAATGGGAATAAAAAATAAAAATTAAATCAAAAAATAAAAAACCAAAGCACATAGTCTTCTTATGTCATATAGTAAGCATTCAAGTTGATAAACAAGGTCTAGACATATTCAAACCAGAAAAATCATGTATCTACCCCCTAACCCTAAACTTTGTCTTATGAAGTCAAGCACGACGAGAAGTGGTTTTGGGTTTCAAACATGGAAATTTCAAAAACCCTAACCAAATCTTCATTTTGGAGTGACTAAGAAGGATCCTGGCTTACCTTTTCATTTTCATGTGTTAAACTTGTTTAAATCTTGGTCAAACCTAGGATTTGACCAAGATTCAAATGGGAATAAAAAATAAAATTTAAATCAAAAAATAAAAAACCAAAGCACATAGTCTTCTTATGTCATATAGTAAGCATTCAAGTTGATAAACAAGGTCTAGACATATTCAAACCAGAAAAATCATGTATCTACCCCCTAACCCTAAACTTTGTCTTATGAAGTCAAGCACGACGAGAAGTGGTTTTGGGTTTCAAACATGGAAATTTCAAAAACCCTAACCAAATCTTCATTTTGGAGTGACTAAGAAGGATCCTGGCTTACCTTTTCATTTTCATATGTTAAATTTGTTTAAATCTTGGTCAAACCTAGGATTTGACCAAGATTCAAATGGGCATAAAATACAAAAAATGAAAAAAATGAAAAACCAAAGCACTTAGTCTTCTTATGTCATATAGAAAAATCATATGTATCTACCCCTAACCCTAGCCTCCTCCTCATGCTGCTGCTGGCCATTGAATCTAAGCAGTCAAAGTTGCTCGTCCAACTCTTCATTTGAACGAGACCACGGTGTCCTATGAACACTAAACAAACTAGATTGTGGTAGGGGAACCTCTCTTTCTTCCCCATCAACAAATAACATTCTATACACTAAATTCCCTGCACAAGAGTTAGCAGTAACAAATTGATGGTGTTTCATGGCAGCAAGATCAAGTCTTTGTGGTTGCAACAACATATCATTTGGATCAATAGTAAGGTCCAACGCAACTACAATACGTGCAGCAACAATTCCTCCATAAATGGGTCCTCTACCAGAAAAGCGACGAGCAATAAGAGAACCAAGATTATACTTAGTACTATCATAGAGTGCAGTAGCTAGAAAAGCCAAGTGATAATGGGAAATGTTACTTGTATTTTCCTTACCAAGAATACTAGTGGCAAGGTAATAGGTAAAGTATCTAATATCTGGAAGTTGGATGTTTCTTATCTTGCCACGTTGGGACTTGCGGTCATCATCATTCTTCACCTCCCGGTACAACTCCAACAAATCAGCCGGGTTGTCCTTGATCTTCCTCGCCATCCCTGTAGTAGGAATACCTTGGATTGAATAAAATTTTGACAAAGGCAAAGTGATAGACTTGCCATAGATCTTAAATACAACACTCAGTGTTGCTAAAGTGGAAACTCTCAACAAACGTTTTAGTGATCGCAGCATATTGTTCACTCTCATCATTCATGTAACCGGTCAAGCCAACCTTGTCAACCAGGAATAAGAAATAATCACGAATCCCTGCATCTATCATGAAGTCAGTGCAAGGAAAAGTGGATGGATGTGCCTCCCCTTCATCCCTGTCACCAAAATCTTGGGCAATGAGATCTTCACTGTAAGATTGCCTGTATTGGGTAGATGATCTTGAAGACCTCCTTGGTCCAGGTGCTTCCCTCTCAAAGATCTCTCCATATGTGTGGTTGTCCATCCTTGTTCTCTGAAATTTTTAACAAACATCATAAAAAATGATTTTAAGACAAACAAATGAAGGATAACACTATGGAAACTTGTAAGAGTACTAAACGTGCATCAAAACAACTTATACCATCATAATCCAAGCATACAAGCTCACTTAACATGTCATCTACAGCAGCAAAATATTCAAGATATACTTCACCAATCAAAATTCTACTTGGATAATTGGAGGAGTCACATACCGGAGAGCAAATGCTTCAAATTTCAGCAAAAAATATGGGCTGAGGAAGGAGATCGAAAATCCGCGATGAAGAGCAGCAAGAGCACAGGTTTGAGCAATGGTGGGGTGATTTTCCGGGGGAGAGAAGGGAATAGCAGAGGAGGGAGCAAGTGGAGGGCTAGGGGGCCTCACACCTGCCCTTAGCGCGACCAGGGAGCCAGCCGCGCCACCACATGGTGTTGCCGACCTGTGGGTCCCCCTGGGCTGCCCAGGTGCCTCTCTGCCCCTTCTCTCACATAAAAATTTTCTATACATTTTCTGAATTTTTTTTGAGAAACTTTATTTTTGGGCAATTTTCAGAATTTGAATAATGGTTCTAATGCAGGAAAACAATTATGGAATGATGAAAAACAAATTCAAAACCAAGTCTGCAGCAACTTTAAAACATTCTAATATAAAGTGAATCAATGGTACATAGGTGAAAACGTAGTTTCATTCATTCAAAATTACTTTGTTAACAAGGCTGATCAAGTCTTGTTATCAAAACAATTTTTATACACTAGTGACCATTCGATAGTCCATAACGATTTTAGTTCGTCAGCGAATGTGCAAAATCCGTCATGGAGGCCTCATGCTGACTGTTTGCAAGACCGTGGCGGACCTCGCGTCACAGATGGCCAAACTGATGGTTAAGGCATCCCGTCATGAATCTGTGACAACACGCCTAAGCCCGGAGCCCGGCCGGCCCATATCGTCGTGACGCTAAAACTCCATCATGGTGTCGGTTCCCCCGTTCGGCGACCATTGCGTCAGGTGTGCCAGGCTAATGATTGAGGTGTCCGGTCTATCGGGTGACATCATCTTTGTCATTTACGATGATCGTCATCCGAAATGTGGATGTACCAAGATTAGCCAAATGGGCCAATCAGACTAACACTGCAGCGATTACTATGTGGGCACGTGTCCGTATTGCGGGCTGCCACATGGCACAACTTTCATGGCCGAATGGGCGAGCAATAAGCGTGTAGCTGGTGATACGTCTCCAACGTATCGATAATTTCTTATGTTCCATGCTACTTTATTGATGATACCTACATGTTTTATGCACATTATATGTCGTATTTACGCATTTTCTGGAACTAACCTATTAACAAGATGCCGAAGAGCCGCTTGATTCTTTGTTCTGCTTTTATTTTTGGTTTCAGAAATCCTAGTAAGGAAATATTCTCGGAATTGGACGAAATCACCGCCCAGGGTCCTATTTTTGCACGAAGCTTCCAGAAGACCGAAGGGGAGTCAAAGTGGGGCCACGAGGTGGCCAGATGACAGGGCGGCGCGGCCTAGGCCCTGGCCGCGCCGGCCTGTCCCCTGGGCCCCTCGTGCCGCCTCTTGACCTACCCTTTCGCCTACTTATAGCCTCTGTCGCGAAACCCCCAGTACCGAGAGCCACGATACGGAAAACCTTCCAGAGACGCCGCCGCCGCGAATCCCATCTCGGGGGATTCAGGAGATCGCCTCCGGCACCCTGCCGGAGAGGGGATTCATCTCCCGGAGGACTCTTCATCGCCATGATCGCCTCCGGAGTGATGAGTGAGTAGTTCACCCCTGGACCATGGGTCCATAGCAGTAGCTAGATGGTCGTCTTCTCCTCATTGTGCTTCATTGTTGGATCTTGTGAGCTGCCTAACATGATCAAGATCATCTATCTGTAATACTATATGTTGTGTTTGTCGGGATCTGATGGATAGAGAATACTATGTTATGGTGATTATCAGTCTATTGTTTATGTGTTGTTTATGATCTTGCATGCTCTCCGTTATTAGTAGAGGCTCTGGCCAAGTTTTTACTCTTAACTCCAAGAGGGAGTATTTATGCTCGATAGTGGGTTCATGCCTTCATTGACACAGGGACAAAGTGATGTAAAGTTCTAAGGTTGTGATGTGCTGTAGCCACTAGGGATAAAACATTGATTCTATGTCTAAGGATGTAGTTGTCGATTACATTACGCACCATACTTAATGCAATTGTCTGTTGCTTTGCAACTTAATACTGAATGGGGTTCGGATGATAACCTGAAGGTGGACTTTTTAGGCATAGATGCAGTTGGATGGCGGTCTATGTACTTTGTCGTAATGCCCGGATTAAATCTCACTATATTTATCATATCATGTACATGCATTGTTATGCCCTTCTCTATTTGTCAATTGCCCGACTGTAATTTGTTCACCCAACATGCTTTTATCTTATGGGAGAGACACCTCTAGTGAACTGTGGACCCCGGTCCTATTCTTTACATAGCATACAATCTACTGCAATACTTGTTTTACTGTTTTCTTGCAAACAATCATCTTCCACACAATACGGTTAATCCTTTGTTACAGCAAGCCGGTGAGATTGACAACCTCACTGTTTTGTTGGGGCAAAGTACTTGGATTGTGTTGTGCAGGTTCCACGTTGGCGCCGGAATCCCTGTTGTTGCGCCGCATCACATTTCGCCACCATCAACCTTCAACGTGCTTCTTGGCTCCTACTGGTTCGATTAAACCTTGGTTTCATACTGAGGGAAACTTGCTTCTATACGCATCATACCTTCCACTTGGGGTTCCCAACGGACGTGTGCATCTACGCGTATCAAGCTAAATTTCTGGCGCCGTTGCCGGGGAGATCAAGACACGCTGCAAGGGGAGTCTCCACTTCTCAATCTCTTTACTTTGTTTTTGTCTTGCTTTATTTTATTTACTACTTTGTTTGCTGCACCTAAAAAAAACACAAAAAAAATTAGTTGCTAGTTTTACTTTATTTACTGTCTTGCTCTCTATATCAAAAACATAAAAAAAATTAGTTACTTGCATTTACTTTATCTAGTTTGTTTTATTTACTGTTGCTAAAATGAATACCCCTGAAAATACTAAGTTTTGTGACTTCACAAACGCAAATAATAATGATTTCCTATGCACACCTATTGCTCCACCTGCTACTACAGCAGAATTCTTTGAAATTAAACCTGCTTTACTGAACCTGGTTATGAGAGATCAATTTTCTGGTGTTAGTTCTGATGATGCTGCTGCCCATCTCAATAATTTTGTTGAACTTTGTGAAATGCAAAAGTATAAGGATGTAGATGGTGATATTATTAAATTGAAAGTGTTTCCTTTCTCATTAAGAGGAAGAGCTAAAGATTGGTTGCTATCTTTGCCTAAGAATAGTATTGATTCATGGACTAAATGTAAGGATGCTTTTATTGGTAGATATTATCCTCCCGCTAAAATTATATCTTTGAGAAGTAGCATAATGAATTTTAAGCAATTAGATACTGAACATGTTGCTCAAGCATGGGAGAGAATGAAAACTTTGGTAAAGAATTGCCCAACCCATGGACTGACTACTTGGATGATCATCCAAACCTTCTATGCAGGACTAAATTTTTCTTCACGGAATTTATTGGATTCAGCTGCTGGAGGTACCTTTATGTCCATCACTTTGGGGGCGGCTACAAAACTTCTTGATGATATGATGATAAATTACTCTGAATGGCACACGGAAAGAGCTCCACAAGGTAAGAAGGTAAATTCTGTTGAAGAAACCTCTTCCTTGAGTGATAAGATTGATGTGATTATGTCTATGCTTGTGAATGGTAGATCTAATGTTGATCCAAATAATGTTCCTTTAGCTTCATTGGTTGCTCAAGAAGAAAATGTTGATGTGAATTTCATTAAAAATAATAATTTCAACAACAATGCTTATAGGAACAACTCTGGTAATAACTATAGGCCATATCCTTCTGCTAATGGTAATGGTTATGGTAATTCTTATGGGTATTCTTACAACAATAATAGGAATGTACCCTCTGGTCTTGAAGCTATGCTTAAAGAATTTATTAGTACACAAACTGCTTTTAACAAATCTGTTGAGGAAAAGCTTGATAAAATTGATACTATTGCTTCTAGAGTTGATAGGCTTGCCTCTGATGTTAATCTTTTAAAATTGAAAGTTATGCCTAATAATGATATTGATAATAAGATTACTACTACAGCAAATGCCATCCAAGTTAGAATTAATGAGAATATAAGATTAATGGCTGAATTGCGTGCTAGGTGGAATAGAGAAGAAAATGAAAAACTAGCTAAAGAGAATAATGTAGCTAAAGTTTGGACTATTACCACCATTAGTAATGATAATGATTCACATGTTGCTGCACCTCCTACTATCAATGGTAAAATAATTGGTGTTGGCAATGTTTCTACTCCTAGTGCAAAGCGTACAAAACTGCCTGAAATTGCTAAAACTGCTGAAACTGCTTGTGATAAAACTGCTGAAATTTTTTCCAACCTTGGGAACAATGATCCCATTGCTGTAGCTCATAATGATTTAGATTTTGATGATTGTCACATCTCTGAAGTTATAAAGTTCTTACAAAAACTTGCTAAAAGTCCTAATGCTAGTGCTATAAATTTAGCCTTTACAAAACATATTACAAATGCTCTCATAAAAGCTAGAGAAGAGAAACTAAAACTTGAAACTTCTATTCCTAGAAAGTTAGAAGATGGTTGGGAGCCCATCATTAAAATGAAATTCAATGACTTTGAATGTAATGCTCTATGTGATCTTGGTGCAAGTATTTCTGTTATGCCTAAAAAGATTTATGATATGCTTGACTTGCCACCATTGAAGAATTGTTATTTGGATGTTAATCTTGCCGATAATGTTAAAAAGAAACCTTTGGGGAGGATTGATAATGTGCGCATTACGGTTAACAATAACCTTGTCCCCGTTGATTTTGTTGTCTTGGATATCGAATGCAATGCATCTTGTCCTATTGTGTTGGGAAGACCTTTTCTTCGAACCGTTGGTGCTGTTATTGATATGAGGGAAGGTAATATTAAATATCAATTTCCTCTCAAGAAAGGTATGGAACACTTCCCTAGAAAGAGAATGAAGTTGCCTTTTGATTCTATTATTAGAACAAGTTATGATGTTGATGCTTCTACTCTCGATGTTACTTGATTTACACTTTCTGCGCCTAGCTGAAAGGCGTTAAAGAAAAGCGCTTATGGGAGACAACCCATGTTTTTACTACAGTACTTTGTTTTATATTTGAGTCTTGGAAGTTGTTTACTATTGTAGCAACCTATCCTTATCATGTTTTTGTGCCAAGTAAAGTTTCTATGTCAAAGTTGATGTTATATTTGGGATCGCTGCGCAGAAACAGCATTGCTGTCTGTCACGAATCTGGGCACAAGTCTCTGTAGAAAATTCGAAAAAATCTGCCAATTTACGAGCGTGATCCTCAGATATGTACGCAACTTTCATTAGTTTTGAGTTTTTCCATTTGAGCAAGTCTGGTGCCATTTTAAAATTCGTCTTTACGAACTGTTCTGTTTTTGACAGATTCTGCCTTTTATTTCGCATTGCCTCTTTTGCTATGTTGGATGAATTTCTTTGATCCATTAATGTCCAGTAGCTTTATGCAATGTCCAGAAGTGTAAAGAATGATTGTGCCACCTCTGAACATGTGAATTATTAATTTTGCACTAACCCTCTAATGAGTTTGCTTGAAGTTTGGTGTGAAGGAAGTTTTCAAGGGTCAAGAGAGGAGTATGATATACTATGATCAAGAGGAGTGAAAGCTCTAAGCTTGGGGATGCCCCCGTGGTTCATCCCTTCATATTCTAAGAAGACTCAAGCGTCTAAGCTTGGGGATGCCCAAGGCACCCCCTTCTTCATCGACAACATCATCAGGTTCCTCCCCTGAAACTATATTTTTATTCAGTCACATCTTGTGTTCTTTACTTGGAGCGTCGGCTTGTTTTTGTTTTTGTTTTTGTTTGAATAAAATGGATCCTAGCATTCACTTTGTGGGAGAGAGACACGCTCCGCTGTTGCATATGGACAAATATGTCCTTAGGCTTTACTCATAATGTTCAAGGCGAAGTTTCTTCTTCGTTAAATTGTTATATGGTTGGAATTGGAAAATGCTACATGTAGTAATTCTAAAATGTCTTGGATAATGTGATACTTGGCAATTGTTGTGCTCATGTTTAAGCTCTTGCATCATATGCTTTGCACCCATTAATGAAGAAATACATAGAGCTTGCTAAAATTTGATTTGCATATTTGGTCTCTCTAAGGTCTAGATAATATCTAGTATTGAGTTTTGAACAACAAGGAAGACGGTGTAGAGTCTTATAATGTTTACAATATGTCTTTTATGTGAGTTTTGCTGCACTGGTTCATCCTTGAGTTTGCTTCAAATAACCTTGCTAGCCTAAACCTTGTATCGAGAGGGAATACTTCTCATGCGTCCAAAATCCTTGAGCCAACCACTATGCCATTTGTGTCCACCATACCTACCTACTACATGGTATTTCTCCGCCATTCCAAAGTAAATTGCTTGAGTGCTACCTTTAAAAATTCCATCATTCGCCTTTGCAATATATAGCTCATGGGACAAAATAGCCTTAAAAACTATCGTAGTATTGAATATGTACTTATGCACTTTATCTTTTATTAAGTTGCTTGTTGTGCGATAACCATGCTTCTGGGGAACGCCATCAACTATTGTTGAATATCATGTGAGTTGCTATGCATGTCCGTCTTGTCTGAAGGATCTGCCACCTTAATGGTTGGAGCATGCAAATTGTTAGAGAAGAACATTGGGCCGCTAACTAAAGCCATGAATCATGGTTGAAGTTTCAGTTTTGGACATATATCCTCAATCTCATATGAGAATAATAATTGTTGCTACATGCTTATGCATTTAAGAGGAGTCCATTATCTGTTGTCCATGTTGTCCCGGTATGGATGTCTAAGTTGAGAATAATCAAAAGCGAGAAATCCAAAATGCGAGCTTTCTCCTTAGACCTTTGTACAGGCGGCATGGAGGTACCCCTTTGTGACACTTGGTTGAAACATGGCATTGCAAAGATCCGGTAGTCCAAGTTAAGTAGGACAAGGTGCGGGCACTATTAGTACACTATGCATGAGGCTTGCAACTTGTAAGATATAATTTACATAACTCATATGCTTTATTACTACCGTTGACAAAATTGTTTCATGTTTTCAAAATAAAAGCTCTAGCACAAATACAACAATCGATGCTTTCCTCTTTGAAGGACCTTTCTTTTACTTTTATTGATGAGTCAGTTTACCTATCTCCCTCCACCTTAAGAAGCAAACACTTGTGTGAACTGTGCATTGATTCCTACATACTTGCATATTGCACTTGTTATATTACTTTATGTTGACAATATCCATGAGATATACATGTTATAAGTTGAAAGCAACCGCTGAAACTTAATCTTCCTTTGTGTTGCTTCAACACCTTTACTTTGATTTATTGCTTTATGAGTTAACTCTTATGCAAGACTTATTGATGCTTGTCTTGAAGTACTATTCATGAAAAGTCTTTGCTTTATGATTCAGTTGTTTACTCATGTCATTACCTTTGTTTTGATCGCTGCATTCATTACATATGTTTACAAATAGTATGATCAAGATTATGATGGCATGACACTTCAGAAATTTTCTTTGTTATCGTTTTACCTGCTCGGGACGAGCAGAACTAAGCTTGGGGATGCTGATACGTCTCCAACGTATCGATAATTTCTTATGTTCCATGCTACTTTATTGATGATACCTACATGTTTTATGCACATTATATGTCGTATTTACGCATTTTCTGGAACTAACCTATTAACAAGATGCCGAAGAGCCAGCTGTCTTGTTTCATTGCTGTTTTTGGTTTCAGAAATCCTAGTAAGGAACTATTCTCGGAATTGGACGAAATCACCGCCCAGGGTCCTATTTTTGCACGAAGCTTCCAGAAGACCGAAGGGGAGTCGAAGTGGGGCCACGAGCTGGCCAGATGACAGGGCGACGCGGCCCAGGCCCTGGCCGCACCGGCCTGTCCCCTGGGCCCCTCGTGCCGCCTCTTGACCTACCCTTTCGCCTACTTATAGCCTCCGTCGCGAAACCCCCAGTACCGAGAGCCACGATACGGAAAACCTTCCAGAGACGCCGCCGCCGCGAATCCCATCTCGGGGGATTCAGGAGATCGCCTCCGGCACCCTGCCGGAGAGGGGATTCATCTCCTGGAGGACTCTTCATCGCCATGATCGCCTCCGGAGTGATGAGTGAGTAGTTCACCCCTGGACCATGGGTCCATAGCAGTAGCTAGATGGTCGTCTTCTCCTCATTGTGCTTCATTGTTGGATCTTGTGAGCTGCCTAACATGATCAAGATCATCTATCTGTAATACTATATGTTGTGTTTGTCGGGATCCGATGGATAGAGAATACTATGTTATGGTGATTATCAATCTATTGTTTATGTGTTGTTTATGATCTTGCATGCTCTCCGTTATTAGTAGAGGCTCTGGCCAAGTTTTTACTCTTAACTCCAAGAGGGAGTATTTATGCTCGATAGTGGGTTCATGCCTTCATTGACACCTGGGATAGTGACAGAAAGTTCTAAGGTTGTGATGTGCTGTTGCCACTAGGGATAAAACATTGATTCTATGTCTAAGGATGTAGTTGTCGATTACATTACGCACCATACTTAATGCAATTGTCTGTTGCTTTGCAACTTAATACTGAATGGGGTTCGGATGATAACCTGAAGGTGGACTTTTTAGGCATAGATGCAGTTGGATGGCGGTCTATGTACTTTGTCGTAATGCCCGGATTAAATCTCACTATATTTATCATATCATGTACATGCATTGTTATGCCCTTCTCTATTTGTCAATTGCCCGACTGTAATTTGTTCACCCAACATGCTTTTATCTTATGGGAGAGACACCTCTAGTGAACTGTGGACCCCGGTCCTATTCTTTACATAGCATACAATCTACTGCAATACTTGTTTTACTGTTTTCTTGCAAACAATCATCTTCCACACAATACGGTTAATCCTTTGTTACAGCAAGCCGGTGAGATTGACAACCTCACTGTTTCGTTGGGGCAAAGTACTTGGATTGCGTTGTGCAGGTTCCACGTTGGCGCCGGAATCCCTGTTGTTGCGCCGCATCACATTTCGCCACCATCAACCTTCAACGTGCTTCTTGACTCCTACTGGTTCGATTAAACCTTGGTTTCATACTGAGGGAAACTTGCTTCTATACGCATCATACCTTCCACTTGGGGTTCCCAACGGACGTGTGCATCTACGCGTATCAGCTGGCCCAATGAAAGGGTGACACGTGGCTCAGCTTTCTCGCAGATCGGACCACTAACATGCGCGTACCTGGGCCAATGAAAAATCAACACGTGGCACTAGGGCGTGCATGCACCGCCCATGAAAGTGCGACACGTGGCACTAGGGCGTGCCAGTAGCGCCAATAAAAGTGTGACACGTGGAAACACGAATGCGGCCCAATTAAAATCTCTTCCATAAGAACCGTAGATATTAATAAAAAATCAGGCACAATTAAGATTTCTCGTATCAGGCCCATAAATATTAAAAAAAATGTGGCCCAATTAATATCACTTACGAAGATCGTAATGTCAAAAGCGGCCGTGCTAAGATTATATTAATGGGCCGAAATTCGAAAATTGGCCCAACTAAAATTCCTTCTATCAGGCACATAAATATTTTAGAAAATGAGGCCCAATTAATATCACTTTTACAGGGCCTAAAGATCGTAATGTTAAAAGGGGCCTTACTAATATTATATTTATTGGGCTGAAAGATTGTAATGCTGAAAGAGAGCCCAATTTACATCCCTCCTATCAGGCCCATAAATATTTAGATAGGATTGCACGGTAAGCCCAATTCGGCCCGGCTTGCATGGTAAGCACAAATAATTCAACATCTCGATAGGCTTTTTGCAGCACATTTAGTTGTAAGGCCCAATAGATTAAAAAAACCAACAGTAACCACGTCAGTTAATTTTGAAACCTAACAATGTAATTGTTATTAGTTATAATAACTAATGTGGTTAGGATTAAAAAAGTCAGATATTATTAATTATTACATATTTGATCGAAGCACTCGCGTCTTCCCGGTGCTATCCCGACGAGGTTTCTCACTCGAGTCGGTGACGTGGCTGTCGGAGTTGGAGGTGGTGATGGAGCCGCCGGCAACTGCGCGGCCAGCATCCGGAGCTTCGGCCAAAAAAAAATCAGCGGCATGGATGGCTAGATGTTTGGGGCCGTGGTGCGGTGCCAGAAAGCCGGCGGAGCAATGCGGCGGGATGTGTGCAACACTACGTGGCAAGGCGATGGCGGCGTTGCGTTGGAGGGAAATGTGGACGGCGGCGTCGCTAGCTGTGTCAGATACTCAGATAGAAGGGGAGAGGTGGGTGGAGGCGTGGAGCGAGCGAAGACGAAGGCAAGCGAAGTGTGCGGAAACGAAGGACAGGATAAGGTATGGACTGTGAGCAGCCCTGGTGGGGTCACACGATCCCCCGGGGGGAAACCAGCATTTTCCATTATCAATTCCATTTTGGACGAACTAAGCGTCCCTCAAACGGAGCCAGACCGAGTGTTTGCGGGACGCGTTTTCTTTGTATCATGTTGGGGAACGTCGCTCCCCAGCCGTGTCCCCCGAACGCGGCCTCCAACTATAAATTTAATTAGTTCACATTTTAGAGAGATCGTTCCCGCCAAAGCCGTCGCGATCAAAGTAGCCACGATCAAAGTACTGGACGTGCGATCACATACCGGTGGTGCAAGCTAAACATAAATTAGAAGAAGGTGTTCGGCGATGCCGACGGCGTAACCTGAGTCGGCGTAGGCCCGTCGATCACGATGACCTCGTCGTGCTCTGCCCGGTGTGCCTGCTCCGTCGCCAACGCCGAGGCCGACGCTGATGCAGATGCCGATGCCGATGCCGCAGACGCAGGTGTACTAGCAGACGATGTCACCGACGCGCCCGCTAGTGCCAGCTCTGCCTCCGTGGGTGGGATTGCTGCCGCTGCCTCGGCCGCCGCCATTTTGGCTTCGATGTCGCCGAGGATCATGCCTTTGTAAAAGTTGTGCGCCGCCAGCGTCTGGGGAGACATTCCAGCTGTCGACGCGGTCAGCAGGGACATTTCCTCCTTGCGTTTCTTGAGCTCCATCTTCTCTTCTTGCCTCTTGAGCAGCGTCGCCCACCTTTCGTCGGTCTTTTTGTCCCCGAAGAGCAGGGTCGAGGAGACCTCAGCGAGGCACTGTGTGATCGACGCCTGCGTCTTCTCGGTCGCCAAGGCGGCCTTGGCAGCCTTGTTGCCGATAGGGCACCCTGTTGATGTTGCGAGCGGCGCATCCAGATCAATGGCATCTTTCCCCTTCGACAAGGAAATACGCATCAACCGTCACTTCTCGTTCATTTTGAGCTTGTTATAGCAATGCAACCGCGAGAAAGGACTAAACGCTTCCGAGTTCTTCCGGTAAATCCCCATGGCGCGGTCGACTAATCAAAGGAAGCGCCAATGGACTATCAGATCGTGATTAAACGGGGCGCTAAACTTTTGGTAGAAAGAGGCGTACCGTATCACCGGCATTCGTGCCGTTGTCGCCTCTGTTCTCGAGCTCTCTATGGTACCCCTGGAACATGTTGACCGACGCCTGGACGATAGACGATAGCCCAGCGCGTCGACGTTTCCTTTTGGATCCTCTTCATTGTCATCGTGTGGTAATCCTTGTTGACTAGCTTGCGCTCGTCGAACTCTGTCTTGATCCTCGCCCAGTACTTCCCGTACTTTTGGTTGGCGCCGATGACCGAGTCATGGCTCACCGTCGACAGAGACTCGCAGAGGCATTCATCCTCCAGAACCTTTCCACTTGGGGCCTCGTGTGCCTAAGGCCGCCTTCTGCTTCCTCTTCTTCCTCACGCCGTCCGCGTCAAACTCCACGAGATCCTCTGCATCCTCCGCGGCATCCTCGTCTTCATCGTCCTCTTCGTCGCCGCCCTCTTTGTCATCATCGTCGTCGTCCCCCACCCCCTCGTACCCCCTCCTCCTCTTCCTCCTCCCTCCCGAACGAACCACCGGCGCCCTCGAAATCGAGCAGACCCCTGCGGCCAGTGAACTGGGCGCCGTCCACACCGGGGCCTGGCTGGCGCTAGGGCGCTGGGTCGTACGTTGGGGAGTAGAACACGCCATTGGGTTTGAAGCCGCCATGCGGCAGCGCATTGTCGTACCGCGGCGACAAGTTTGGTGTCACGCACCCAGGAGTCGCAGATGGGCCCTCGTTGAAGAAATCGGGTGTCGACGGGGACGCCACTCCCAGAATGTACGCGACGGCCGACGTACTCCATGGGCTCGCGTTGGAAGCAGCGATACATGCGGCCAGCGCGGCCTTCTGGTGTGCATGCATCGCCTCCGACTTCTTCTCCTGCTCCACCACCCGTCGTCCCCTCCGCTCCGCCATCGACAGCTTGCGCTGCAGGCAGTCTTGCTCCCACCTTTCGTCGGTCCAGCCTTCTGGCTTCTTCCTCGCCGTCGGCGCCTTCCGCGGCTTCGCAAAGGGCGCCTTCGGCCCTTTCGTTGCTGCCTCATTGCCCGACGACTTGGTGGCCGCTGTCTTGGCCATTTTTTTGGAGCCTGTCGGCGGCGCCATGGATGGGAGAGGGTAGCGGCGACGGGAGGGAGAGAGTATCAACGGCGGGAGGGAGAAATGAATCGGCAGGACAGGTAGTGAAATCTTTTGGGTGGGCAGAAATGAGCGACTGGAGGGCGGGTTTTGGCGGGAGAGATGTGATGTGGCGGGAGGGGGTGAAATTATTATGTGTGGTTGACGTGTCAGGCTCGCCACTCCCCGACTCGCTTCTCATTGTGTCTGGCGCGCCCGGACCGTCCCCTGTGGACCGGGGACGGGCTCGGAGCGCCGGACACCGTATTGGGCCGCGCCAGGCGGAATGAGGCTTTGGGGCGTGCGGCTAGGAACAAAAAATTGTCAGACGGGCCCCAAATACCTTTGGGGATGCTTTAGGGGATGCTCTAATGGTTATAGCAAATCCACAGCAACGTCACTTAATCAGGCATTCAGACCAGTTGCAGAGCTCGGGCTAATTTGCCTCCTATCGCTTACATGTATGACCAAGCTTAATATTGACGCTGCGGTATCTAGAACTGAAGCTTTTTTTTTTTGAAACCTAGAACTGAAGCTAATGGTGCAGCTGGTGCAATTTGCCGAGACAGCAATGTAGTTACATGGGAGCATCTGTGGTTGTTTTTGACGGGATTTCGGATCCCGCTAGCCTGGAACCTCTAGCTTGTAGCTTGTAGGTATGCTCTTGCCCTAGCTGAAAACCTCGCTCTACAAAAGTTACATGGATCCAGCAAGTCAGTCATCACTGACATCAAGGAAGGAACGATGGGGAAATATAGTTAAATCACTAGAGGAATTTCTGCTTTGGCCGAGAATTTCCAAGAGTGCGCCACATGTAAAATATAGTCCATGAAGAGCTTCCAACTTTGAAGCTCATAACCTAGCTAAGCATTTGTTATCACTTGGAGTAGGACGCCACATGTGAATTTTTGGTCTTCCTAATTCTATCTATATCCCTGTAAGCATTATGTTGAATCAACAGAGCTTGGTAGGTTGTCTAAACCAAACCGATATAAAATGTAGGGAGGCCTTCGGACATCCTAGATCCTATCTTTGTGCTTATGTTTGGAATCAAGTCATGGACCATTCAAACCAATGCATACAAAAGTTCCACGGGGACATGAAGATACTCCGGATGGATCTGGATAAGCAACTGCCAAAAGAAACAGTCTTCTTCTGGCTCTTATTACATGACAGAGTAAACACAAGAGACGTGCTACACAGGAAAGCCTTTTTTCTTCCTGATTACAAACACAGTCTTCTTCTGGCTCTTATTACGTGTCATGTGGCAGATTTGCCAGGCACTCTTCTTATTAGTTGTTCTTGTCCTAAAGTTCACTGGACCTGAATTAATCAAGCATCAATCCATCAACGCTGCTGCTCCTCAATTGAGCACCACCTACAGCACCGGCATCATCATCTTGGCAACCTGGAGGATCTGAGTAACATGAAACAATTCAAAAGAAGTCAGGTGTCTCTGCATCTTTGCAAGCAGTCCTTCGAGAATGAAACTACCTTGTTATCCATTGAGCAAGCTGGAAAAGATTACTAGCCCTTAAGCATGTACAGACCATAATCTGTAATCTTTCTTTTCTTTCTACATATGTTCGTACATATTTTATTTTAATATCTTTGCAGTAGCATACCCTCACACTGTTTCCCCTATAAATTGTTCTATTTATGTTCTCTCTCTCCGTCCAAATGAAGCAGATAAACCGCCCCATCAAATGTTATGATCAATGAACTATCTGTGACTGCATATACTTTCATTCTATCCAAATTAGTTGCTACTCCTAACTTATCAGAATATCCTGCCTGCAATTTTTAGTTGTGTTAATTTTTATTTGTCTCCCAGTGTCTGTCTACTGAAATTTTGAGCAATGGTGAAATGTTCTGTCCATTGTTGGATAACCCATGGCATTTGGTTCCTGGACTTGCAAGACAAGAGAGCAGCATGTAAAAAGAGGTCTGTCTACTGAGAGTGCTCCTTAATCATATTAATAACCCTGATGGACCCAGTTGCTGGTTTCGATTGTGAATGTTCAGAGGTTTCGGCTACAAACTCCAGTTCCTTTATGCAATTCTTTCTCACAAGTTCACGCCAAGCTATCAGTACTGATTATTTTCATTTATACCAAATTTTCAATTAGGTGTTATATACAGTGACCTGAGTTAGTCTCTGCATTTTCATAATAAGTATCACCTATTAATAATGGCAGCTACCTTCCAGAATCTACTGGTTAGCAAGTGGCAGTTCGACCGCAATAGGCTACCCATTGATCACCACAATAAGGAGCTTTACTTTGCAAATAACGCCTTATTGGAAAGGGGAAGTATGACTAGTAGCATAGACAGACATTTAAGGTTTTGATGTTGCATTGGCCACTGATTTCCATTTTTTGTTGGCCTACATTTCTTGATCCAGGAGGCTAATAAACAGAGGCTACGATCTATCAAATTTTGGGGGCCTAAATCCTGAAGGCCTAAATAAATTTATGCCACTTAGCTAGGTGGTACCTCATAATTGTCCTACAAACAGTGTGCTATTTGGCTCTTAACAGCATAGCCCACCTTGGCAACCTTGATGCTGAATTATATTCTTTTGATGGTTCTGAAGATGAAATTTCAGCAATATAGTAAGAACTGAGATTAGATGTGTAAACTAAGGAGAAATGAAAGGATTTGCAACTGGTATTGGTACTGTATATTTAGATTAGAATAAAGGAATAAATTTGGTATTTGGTTAGAAATTCAGTTGTGGTCTTGGGGCTCGCCAATCATTAAATGATCAGTCATTCTCGCTTCTTTTTTTGTAACTAAGCAAAAGTTCCTTTTTGGCGATGCAAAAGAGTGGATTGTTGAACCAGGCAGCTATATAATTGACACAGAATGGTATGCGTTATTTTAGAACCAGGGGCTAGATTGATCATTGTTAAAAAAATCTGGGAGTTGTGCCAATTTGGTTCCAGAATTCATTCTTCCGATCGAGGATGGTATCCTCCATGGAAGTACATGCATGCAACAGTGATGTACTTGCATTATTCACTTATTTCAGAAAATATTAATAATGTCACAAAAATAGCCATTCTTATCTTCTATGTTGGAGATGAATGGTGCTTGCATTGAGGTCTTACACTGTTTGTTAGCATCACTGGACCCCTGTAAGCACCTAGATTAGAAAGTTAGTGAAGTGTTTGCTTCAGGGCTGGCATATAGAATGCACTAGTACCTTCAATGTGTACTAGTGCACTAGGTCATGAAAAACGTGCCTGAAACCTGTGATTTTTTAAATCAATATATGGCGTGGCAATAATACGGGTTTAACGGTTCTTCAGTGGCTGAAGCAAGGGGCATATTGGGTGCACTAGCACCTTACCGCACTAGGTCCCTAGTTTATAAGAAATCCAGAAATAAAGCAAAAAATAATAACAACATTCATACAACATGTATATATGATGTCATTAATTTCTAGATCTGAATTCAACAACTCAAGTAATAAATAGAACAAATCCATCTGTCAAGAGTAACAGCAAGATGCTATTCAGTCCATATTTCAATTTGGTATATTCATATCCTGATATGTCTTTTTTGTTTATGATCTTGTAAAAAAAATTAGATGAAATGGTTTTGCAGACGAAAAGAGTGACACAGCTAACATCATCTTCTGATGTCAGTGCTCATATTGACAGATTGATGCGGGGTGGCCTTTGGACACCTCCTCACCAAGACCAACAAGTCCCCCAAGTGGACCAATGACACGGGCTCGAGCTAAAGCGATACATGTTAAGGTGAACTCGCTCCTCACTACCCTCGATCTCGATACCCCATTGGATGGAATGCTACCTCATGCCGACACACTTTGTGTTATTAGGTACATGGTGCGCCAAGACCCCGGAGAGGAGGACACACCGTGGTCAAGAGGAGAAGAGGAGCAGCTGGACGTGAAGATGGGCATGGAGCAAAACCCGACGTCGTCCGAAGCGCGCGAGGAGAAGAAGGAGGCCGGCCGGTCCAGGACCCGGTTGACCGGCCCCCAGACCGGGCCACCCGGTCCAAACCGGGATCCTGGCTTGTGCCAACCGGGCGCCATCCCGGGGCTCCGGAACCCCTCGCCGGTCGTCAGCCGGTCCCAGGCCCGGTTTGGACCGGATGCCCCGGTCCCAGGTCCGGTCTGACCGGGTGCCTAACCGGATCGCTCCACTTGACTCGACCGGACCCGCCCATGTCGACCACTTTTGTACTTGTTCGACCCATGTCGCCATGTAGACCTATATAACTGCCTGGAACGCCCCCTTTGACTCTTGAGACTAAATCTGAGCTTAAAACTACTTTTGAGCTTTGTCTCCCTAGGGTTAGATCCCCTTTGTAATCAAGGCTACTCTTGTTGAGGATTTGGATATTTGTGAGTGAGATTCAAGTGCCCCCACTCTCTCGCTCATCGGTCTCCGTCTCCAACACCAATCTCTCCTCTCGGAATTCTACCTCGTGTCTCTTCCGGGTGGATTCTATTGGCGTGGTCCATCGAACCACGAGGGTAAGATTTGATTGTATCGGGTTGGTGTGCGTGGGTTTGTTCTTCGTGTTCTTCATCCCCTCCCTCTTTTCCCCTCTGGATTTGGGTCAATCGCGAGATCGGGCCACAAACTAGGTCTTAGACCTCATCATATGGTATCAGCAGCTCTTGGTTACCGCGAATTTGACCCCCCACACACCCAATTTCGTCTCTAAAAAATTTCCCAAAAAATTCCCCAAAAATAGCCCTAAATTGCCTTTGGATGGATCTGCGATTTTGTTGAGTTTTGAGTGGTTTTGATCCGTGGATTTGGTGTTCCTAGTGTTGATCTACTATTTCCCCCACCTTTTAGCCCCCAATTCCTTCATTTCCTTTCCATTTGATCCTTTGGTTTTGGTTTGGGGACGAACAAGAGAGAGAAAACGAAGAACACGGCCAGCCGGTTCAGAAACCGGTTGACCGGACCCCCGACCGGACCAGCCGGCCCAGCAACCGGTCGACCGACCGACCGGGCCGTCCGGCCACAAACCCGGTCCGACCGGCCTACTGACCGGGCTCCCGATTTCGCCTTCGACTAACAACAGCACCACCACCACCACCACCACCATCACCACCATCGCAGGTATAACTTGCAGTACCCTTGTAGCCCTCTTCTTTTTGCGATCTATCCCACGAGCGAAGCTTTTCGAGTGTTGTGAAACATCGCACGAGTTCCCGACCGTGAGGGTGTGCGTTGTGTTGAGTAAAGCTCATAAGTAGAGCTCGGGGGTGGTCAGCAAAAGCGTAAGAGCATAGTGTGCTAGTGAAAAAAAGAGAAAAAGCGAAAAGAAAAGTGCAAGTGCCACCGATACAAAAGGAGTTGATAAGCTTTTAAGCAAACGTGAGAGATAGAGAAGAGAGACCTCGTGCGAATCTTGGTGTTTCATCTCTATGCAACCTAGCTTTGATCTCTTCTTGTGTTAGTGTGACACCGAGCACCCTTGCTAAGGGGTTCTTACGTTTTTTCGCTCGTTCCTTGGTCACACTAACCCCGCCCATCTCGTGTGTGAGTTCCACATCTTTTCCGTGTTTATAGTGATCTTCACTTTGACACTTGATTTTTGGACCTCACCCACTTTTAACAACATACTTAATTTTGGATTTCATCTTTTGGCTTTCCACCATTCTTGCCTACCACCATATTTGCTAGCTTTTGCGTGTGGCTTTGCGTGTGTACCCGATACATTTGGATTTGCCCTCGGTTCGGTTGATCGCCTCAATACCCTCACACCAAGGTAAGGGGTGCGAGGTAGTCTCCTTCCACTAACATACACAACATAGTTCTTGTCTTCATATCATGGATAGGAGCGGAGAAGAAGCAAGGGAGGATGGAGTCCTTCGCAACACCGAGAGGTTGGCCACCCAACACAATCTATGGGCACAACGCCAAGAGTTCAAGGAGCAACTCGCTTTGTTCGAGACACGCATCGACGAGCAATATGACGAGGTCGCCAACAACTTCACCATCGTCAATCAAGATATGACCCTACTTCGAGAAGCTACGGACAACTTGAATGGCCAAATGGCGGCCAATGATGCGAACATGGAGCGGCGCATGGATAGTCTCGAGCGCGCCATCAACAAGTTGGGTCGCCGACACCGACATCGCTCTACTTCCTCATCATCAAGCTCGACGCACGATTATTCCTCTCATGATCGTCATACTTCATCTAGCTCCAACTCAAGGCATGAAGACCATCATCGTCCTCATCGACATCATGATCGCCATGAAGACTCACGCTCAAACTCTAGACGTGGAGAGTTTCATCGCCATGCTCGTCCTCATGAACGTCCTCCGCAAGAAGAAGTACTACAACAAGCTCGCCATCAACATGATCGCCATGCCCACCATGGGCGTGACGACCAACCCCACGACAACGTCCTCCACAACATGGAACCGGCACCGCATCGTGAGCCATATGTTGATGCTCAAGACCAAGGTCATCAAGATCCACCGAGGCGTGATCTTCGGAATCATCCTCGCCACAACCAACATGGAAGAGGAGAACCGACAAATGCACAAGATGAGAGAGCCATCAATGAACGTCGTCAACAACCTCGCCAAGATCTTCGACAACACCATCATCGTGAACCAAGTGAAGCTAGTGTTCAACTTCAACACCAACCCAATGCTATGGTTGGCCGTGCAAGACCTCCACCACCTCAAGCCGCAAGACATGAAGTTTTCCGTCCTCGCCGAAGGAATTTGGAAGATGAAGAGAACATGTATGGAAAGCTCAAGTTCAACATGCCCAAGTTCAAGGGTGAAGACGATGCCGATGCCTACCTCTCATGGGCACTCAAGGTTGACAAGATTTTCCGCATCCACAACTACTCCGGTGCCAAGAAAGTGGCCATGGCGTCTCTTGAGTTTGAAGATTACGCCAACACTTGGTGGGAACAAGTAGTCACTCTAAGGGAAGAAAAGGGTGAGCCTCCAATTGATACTTGGGAAGAGATGAAGGAAGAGATGCAAGCTCGTTTTGTACCAACACACTACAAGACCGATCTCTTCAACAAACTCCAAAAGTTGAAGCAAGGCACCAAGATCGTTGAGGAGTTCTACAAGGAAATGGAGTTAACTATGATGCGAGCAAACATCCAAGAGTCCGAGAACCAAACGATTGCTAGGTTCTTCAATGGCCTCAATTACCCCATCAAGAGGATTGTGGAGTTCCAACAATACTCCAACATGGTTGAGTTGGTTCACCAAGCGTCCAAGGCCGAGCGCCAAGTGAATGAGGACATCAAGTACTCCAAGTCCAAGCAATACTTCGCCTCCAAGCTAGCTACACCCACTCCTACAACAAGTGTCAAGCCCTCCATTTCATCTACAACATCCAAGCAACCACCTATCCAAAGTCGCATGAAGCAAACGGTGACCTCCACCGCCTCCTCAAAGGCCTCTACGGGACCCTCCAATATCACTTGTTGCAAGTGTGGCACACAAGGCCACAAGTCCTTCGAGTGCAAGAATACCAAGGTCATGATCACTATGGAGAATGGCGACATAGAGACGCTAAGTGAAGGCGAATATGAAGCACTTGTACAAGCCGCCGTCGCCAATGAAGAAGATTATGAAGAAGAAAGTGGAGAAGACCCTCTCTTATGCATACACGACCCAAGCCCTTCACTTGTGGTCACAAGGGTGCTACCAACTCAACCCCAAGCTATGGAAGACCAAAGATGCAACATCTTCCAAACCCGTGCCGGTATTGGTGGCAAGTCAATCAAGGTCATCATCGACGGCGGAAGTTGCCACAACATAGCAAGCACCGAGTGGTGTGAGAAGCTCAACCTCACGCTTCGCAAGCATCCTCATCCATACCATGTCCAATGGTTAAGTGACAAGGGCAACGTCAACATACAACATACCGTCACCGTCAACTTCAAGATTGGCCCCTATGAGGATACTATTGAGTGTGACGTGGTGCCCATGACGGTGTGCCACATGTTGCTTGGCCGCCCGTGGCAATTTGACAAGAAGGCTATACACGACGGATACTCAAATGCATACACCTTCACGGTCAAGGATAAGAAGTTTGAGCTTCGCCCAATGACTCCTAGCCAAATCATCGCGGACAATGCGAAGGCTTTAGCGAGGGCACAACAACACAACCACCATAGTGAGTTAAGAGGAGAGGGAGCGACCCACCAAAAGGAGAGCGAGCGCCACAAGCCATACATGAGTGAGCGAAAGAGCGTCCTCCTAGCCACCAAAAGCGAGTGGAGAGAAGTGCAAGAAAACCCATCCACCACCTTGCACTATGTGCTCATTTGCAAGGGACCGTCTTTGGAGACTAACGACTTAACCAACATTCCTTCGTCTTTGTTGTCTCTTTTGAAGGAGTTTCAAGACGTCTTCCCCGACGAGCTACCTCATGGACTACCACCGCTTCGAGGCATCGAGCACCGCATCGACCTCATACCCGGCGCTCCCCTTCCAAACCGCGCCGCCTACCGCACCAACCCCGAAGATACGAAGGAGATTCAACGCCAAATTCAAGATCTCCTCGCTAAAGGGTACGTTCGAGAAAGCCTTAGCCCTTGTGCCGTTCCGGTGATTCTTGTTCCTAAACCGGATGAGACGCAACGAATGTGTATGGATTGTTGCCCCATCAACGTCATTACCGTTCGATACCGCCATCCCATCCCGCGTTTAGACGACATGCTTGATGAATTGAGTGGTGCCACCATTTTCTCTAAGATTGATTTGCGTAGTGGCTACCACCAAATTCGCATGGCCATTGGTGATGAATGGAAGACGGCATTCAAGACCAAACTTGGTCTATATGAATGGCTCGTCATGCCATTTGGTCTCTCAAATGCTCCATCGACTTTTATGCGTCTTATGAACCATATCTTGAGACCGCTCATTGGCAAGAGCGTGGTTGTTTACTTTGATGATATTCTCATTTATAGCAAAAATCTCGAGGACCATGTGCAACATGTGAGAGAGGTCTTATGCATCTTGCGCCACGAGAAGCTTTATGCCAATCTTCCTAAATGCACCTTTGCTCAAAACAAATTGGTTTTTCTTGGTTTTGTGGTTTCCGCCAATGGCATTGAAGTGGACTCTTCGAAGGTTGATGCCATACATAATTGGCCCACGCCTACTACCGTTGGGCAAGTTCGAAGTTTCCATGGACTCGCCGGTTTCTACCGCCGCTTTGTAAAAGATTTTAGTACCATTGCTTGCCCTTTGAATGAACTTACCAAAAAGAATGTCCCATTTGTGTGGGGCAAGGCCCAACAAAATGCTTTTGATGAGTTGAAGAAACGTCTTACCGAAGCTCCTCTTCTAGTTCTTCCAAACTTTGCAAAAACTTTTGAGATTGAATGTGATGCGAGTGGGCTCGGTATTGGTGGAGTCCTTATGCAAGATGGAAAACCCGTGGCATATTATAGTGAGAAGTTGGACGGCGCACGCCTCAACTATCCTATTTATGACAAGGAACTTTATGCTTTGGTTCGTGTTCTTGAAATTTGGCAACATTACCTTTGGCCAAAAGAGTTTGTTATCCATTCGGATCATGAGTCTTTGAAGTATTTGAAAAGTCAAACCAATTTGAACAAGAGACATGCTAAGTGGGTTGAGTTCATAGAGTCCTTCCCTTATGTTATCAAATACAAAAAGGGAAAGGAAAATGTGGTTGCGGATGCCCTTTCCCGCAAGAATAACCTTCTACTCACCCGCTTGGAGTTTCGCATTTTGGGTCTTGAAAAGATCAAAGAGCTATACACTTCCCACGTTTTCTTTGGACCCATTGTTGCAAAGTGTTCCGTTGAAAGAGGAATTGATGATTTCTATTTACATGATGGCTACTTGTTCAAAGCTAACAAAATTTGCATACCCGAGTCTTCTCTTTGTAAGTTGCTTTTGCAAGAGTCACATGGAGGTGGTCTCATGGGACACTTTGGACGAGAGAAGACATATGCCATGCTCTCAACCCACTACTATTGGCCAAAAATGTACCGCGACGTGGAACGCCTTTGCCGACGGTGTACAACATGCTTACAAGCTAAGTCCACTTCCAACCCTTATGGACTTTATACACCATTGCCTATTCCTTATGCTCCTTGGTCGGATATAAGCATGGACTTTGTACTAGGCTTACCACGAACAAAACATGGGCATGATTCAATCTTTGTGGTAGTAGATAGGTTCTCTAAAATGGCTCATTTCATACCATGTAAGAGCGATGATGCTTCACACATTGCTTCATTGTTTTTCAGGGAAGTGGTTCGCCTACACGGAATACCGGCAAGCATTGTGTCGGATCGAGACGTCAAGTTTATGAGTTATCTATGGAAGTCGCTCATGGCAAAGTTTGGAGTGAAACTCTTGTTCTCATCGTCCTCGCACCCTCAAACCGATGGACAAACGGAAGTGGTCAATCGAAGCCTCTCTACCCTACTACGAACACTAGTGAAGAAAAATTTGAAGTCATGGGAAGATTGCCTACCCCACGCGTAGTTCGCCTACAATCGAGCCAAGCACTCTACAACATCCCGGAGTCCCTTCATGATCGTCTATGGATTCAAACCTCCCACGGCACTCGACATCCTCCCACTACCTCTTCATGAAAGGACGAACATGGACTTCGACAAGCGCACCACCGCCATGAAGAAACTACATGAAGACACAAGAGCAACCATACAAGAGCATGTACTTCGCCAAGCTAACCGCCTCAACGCCAAGAAGAAGGAACGAGTGTTTGAAGAAGACCTCGTTTGGATTCACCTAAGGAAAGAAAGGTTCCCTCAAGAACGCAACTCCAAGCTCAAGCCAAGAGGAGATGGGCCTTTCAAGGTCCTCAAGCGCATCAACAACAACGCCTACGTCATCGACATACCAACCTCAAAGTACTTGGTGAGCAACACGTTCAACATCTCGGATCTCTCACCCTATCATGGAGATGAGGAGGAACAAGAGTCGAGGACGACTCTCTCCCAAGGGGGGGGGATGATGCGGGGTGGCCTTTGGACACCTCCTCATCAAGACCAACAAGTCCCCCAAGTGGACCAATGACACGGGCTCGAGCTAAAGCGATACATGTTAAGGTGAACTCGCTCCTCACTACCCTCGATCTCGATATTGGATGGAATGCTACCTCATGCCGACACACTTTGTGTTATTAGGTACGTGGTGCGCCAAGACCCCGGAGAGGAGGACACACCATGGTCAAGAGGAGAAGAGGAGCAGCTAGACGTGAAGATGGGCATGGAGCAAAACCCGACGTCGTCCGAAGCGCGCGAGGAGAAGAAGGAGGCCGGCCGGTCCAGGACCCGGTTGACCGGCCCCTAGACCGGGCCACCCGGTCCAAATCGGGATCCTGGCTTGTGCCAACCGGGCGCCATCCCGGGGCTCGGAACCCCTCGCCGGTCGTCAGCCGGTCCCAGGCCCGGTTTGGACCGGATGCCCCGGTCCCAGGTCCGGTCTGATCGGGTGCCTGACCGGATCGCTCCACTTGACTCGACCGGACCCGCCCAAGTCGACCACTTTTGTACTTGTTCGACCCATGTCGCCATGTAGACCTATATAAGTGCCTGGAACGCCCCCTTTGACTCTTGAGACTAAATCTGAGCTTAAAACTACTTTTGAGCTTTGTCTCCCTAGGGTTAGATCCCCTTTGTAATCAAGGCTACTCTTGTTGAGGATTTGGATATTTGTGAGTGAGATTAAAGTGCCCCCACTCTCTCTCGCTCATCGGTCTCCGTCTCCAACACCAATCTCTCCTCTCAGAATTCTACCTCGTGTCTCTTCCGGGTGGATTCTATTGGCGTGGTCCATCGAACCACGAGGGTAAGATTCGATTGTATCGGGTTGGTGTGCGTGGGTTTGTTCTTCGTGTTCTTCATCCCCTCCCTCTTTTCCCCTTTGGATTTGGGTCAATCGCGAGATCGGGCCACAAACTAGGTCTTAGACCTCATCACAGATGCTCCATACTATCAGGTAACGGAGTACTAAAAAATTTGTTACACAATCGTCTGAAACAGGGAAGAGAAATCTTTGGCAACACATCGGTTCTTTATTTTGCTGTATTGCTCTATTTTTTGTTGAACACACCAATTTATGAAGAACTATGTAAATCTTCCCATATTTAATTTTGTTGGTGGAAATTTGGGTTTCATGTTATTACCTGAACTCGGAACCATAAGACTATTTCTAGCATGATGTTTGACTAATTTTCCTCACCTGCTGCTGGTTTCAACAATCTCGTCGTCGTTCTCAGCAGTGGAACTCAAATCTTCAAGACTCATCCTCCATTCCACCAACTCATTCAAAAACCGCTTCACCTGATTGACAAAAACATCAGTGACTGTTTGACTGTACATTAGCATGAGGCTTAGTGTATTACCTCTAACGGGTTCTTCAGTGAGTATAGTGCTTTACTTTCCCTTGGTTCTTCTGAGATGAGAACTCCGAACCCAAGTTTTTTCTCACGGAGGACCTGTTGAGAGCAGCACAAGGGTGAAATTATCTTTTACTAAACCTTTAAGGAATATGAGAATTTATTTTCTAAAATGATTTTCTGATAGAACCTCACCTCAAAAGCATCTTCATCTGTGACATCATCTCCAAAATACATGGGTAGGACTTCTGACCTATCAAGACCAAGTTTGCCGAGTATGTGGTTGATTAAATACTTAACTGCAGTTCCCTTGTTCAATCCGGTCTGTGCACGGAGCTCTAAGACCTGCATAATTGAATAGACATACACAGCGATGAATATAGTAAGACACATTTAGATCAATGGTTAGTCAATTGAATCGCTTACCATATGACCGCGGGTCATTTCGAGCCCCTCGAAAGCAGCCTTTGCATCTTCAACAAGTTTCTCGACCAATGTCCAGTCCTATAGAAAAGATATGCAAAGGTCATACAAAGTTTTCTGGACTGAGGAAATTTCACATATAGTACCGAAAATTTGGTCAGTTCAGATATATCACTCAAAGTGTCACTTTCCAAATGTACCACTAAAATTATGCACTGGTCCAAATATGCCACCACCATCTGTTGAACGGGTGTTGCTTGTCTAACAGAACCAGAGGCTCGCAGGTTTTAAGACATATTGACAAAATATACCATTTGTACAATCTTCACTGGTCTACGGAATGCTGTTTGGAGAAGCACGCATTGATGAAATAATTGTGATGAGTGTGCTGTTCGGTGGCATCGAATGGATACGCGCTCTGGGAGCTATGGCGCTCGCGCGGGCGACAGTCCGTCGCAGGCGCTCGACCGCTCGTCGACCCGCGCCGCCCAACCCTAGCCTTAGGTTCCGTGCCCTCTAGCCTCCTACTACCCACACCCACCACCGCGCACGCCGTGTCGCTGCTAGCTGCGTTGCCGGGCGCCTCCGCCGTCCTCGCAACGGTAGGGGCACTGGTGGCTGGAGCTCCTGATACCGACGCCACCCCTCCGTGCTCGGCCTCCCCAACTGACGTCCCAGGCGATCCCGGCGGTGCAGCACCCGGGCTCGCGGCTGCTCCCGCGTCCAGAACTGCCGGCGTGCCGCGCCTCTCGCCAGGTGCGCGCTTCCTCGACTCGATTCTTTCTATGTTTCACTCTATGTTCGCGAATCCGATCGGTGGTTCGTGCGAGTATGTTCGATTCTGGATCACGCCTGCTAGTCTCTCCCCCCGGATAAACAAGTAATGTGTGGCCAATGCTCTGCTTCACGGCCTCGCCGGACTCCTTGGTTTGGAGCCAAGGCGGAGCTAGGTTTTCAGCTCTGGCGGCTTCGCCGGCCATCTGTGAGTTCATTCTCTCGTGTAAAACCTGTCGGCTCGGTAAGTCCATCTTCCTCCTGCACCGTGATGCCCGTGCAGCGGCGGCGGCGGTCGCTTCCCTCCCTTCGTGGCCGCCGTGCTGGGAGCTGGTGCCATATTACGGTGGCTAGGACGGTGGTCTCACGGCGAGAGGATCCTCCCTGCCTTCGGACAAAGTTTGCGTCGCGCATGCATGCGACGAGGTGGGCCCAGGAAACTCGGTGGTTTCCACCGACAGAACCTTGGACGTGGCATGCGACCGGTCAAACCCCACCGGTCCCGTGCCTGGCCCCACCACCACGCGTGGCCCGACGAACCCTCTTTGGGCATCTCTTGGTCGTCCCCTTTCCCCTGCATCCTCGTTCTCTCCCCCTTCTTCCCCAAATCGGCTCTGCCCCGAGCCCATCCCCTACCCTACGCGTACCTGCGAGCTTAGCCCTCATCCCGCGCCTCCACCCAACTTTTCAGAGCAGCAGCGCAGCAAGCTCGCCCGTGAGGTACTGTCCTGGCCTCCCTTGTTTTCTCCACCCTCACAAGGTCAGCGCATGCCCCCGTTGCCCGGCAGCGAGCGAATCCCGGAGGATGGCAGCACGGGCACGCTGCTCCGGGAACAGCGCTCCGACCGGTCCGTCGCCGACCCTCCTAGCCCAGATCCAAAACCTCCCTCTCCGCCGTCCTCCTATAAGGAAGCCCTCCTTTCTCCTCCACCACCGCACCACCGATCTGCAGCGCCGAAACGCCTCGTCTTCTCGCCGGTCAAGGGGAAGCGCCTGTGCTACCGGTGCCTCTCCGCCCATCAGTGCGTGGGGGACTGCCGGGATCCGCTTCGCTGCGCCGCGTGTGGTCGCATCGGCCACAAGAGAAGAGGATGTGAGTTGCCCCTACTAACCTTCTCCCCCTCTGCTCCTGACCTCTCTGCCATGGCTCACCCCTCTCCTCCCTCACCTAGGTTGTGCCGCTCCGTCGCCCGAACCTCACCGCCACCGTCCACCGGCCGTGCAGCGGCCGCGGTCACGCCGCTCGCTGCTGTCACTGGTCTCCGCCGCGGGTTCCTGACGCTCCACCAACATCGTACCCGCATGGTGCGGCTGATGCCCTGACCCCTGCCTCCAGCGGGCAGCATGCGGCGGATGCCAACCACCGCGGCCTGCCCACGTTTGCCCCGCTCCCCTTCCGCTCTTCCCCTGTGCCGGTCACCGCCACTCTGGCTCAAGCGCGGCAGGAGGTCGCGGAGGTGTTCCTGCCTCGCTCCGTTGGAGCAAGCTGCGAGAGGCGCTTCGCCTTTGCGAGTTTCGAGCCGGCCGCAGCCTCGCCGGGTTCCTCCTGCGACGTACCCTGGAGCAACGCGGCGGAAACCCGCACGGGGCTCTCGCCGCCAGTGACTACGGTGCGCTCCTGGTCGTCTTCGCCTCGGCAGAAGATCGGGAGGCCACGCTGTCCCATTTCCCCCTGGTGCTTGATAGCCACACCATTGCGCTGGAGAGGCCGGAAGATGGCTGCAACAGGGCGGCCTGGGCCTCGTCGCGCTTCGCCCTCCTGTCTACCACTAGCTTCCCACTGGAGCTTTGGGACGAGAACTCGATCCGCGCGGCGTTCTGCACCATTGGGAGCGTCTGCTGCATGGATCCTCTCTGTCTCAGAGAGCTGGACTACTCGGCGCTCCGCCTGGTGCTCAAGCTAGGGGTGTGCGGCGCCGTGCCTCCGGTGCTCCTCCTCCACGACGCCTACGCCAACAGCACCACTGAGGTGCGGGTGCGTGTTGTCCGCTCCTGGGCTGGAGAGGACGACGGCTCCTCCCCTCTCTGCATCCACTTCGACAACGACATCTGCGGCGCGCCTCTGCTTACACGATGATCGCCGCCCCTCACGGATGAGCGACATCGACGATGAGTCGGTTCGCGGTGACTCGCTGTCGCCGGTGCAGCCCGTACCGGCCCCTAGCTCTTCTGTCCTTGGTCTGTGGAGCCGCATCGTTGCTCGGCGCCAAGCCGATGCTGCGCGTGCTGTCGTATTGGACGCCGTGGACGGGATGTCGGCGGACTCCGCCGTCCCCCTTCCCGTGCCAAGCCTTGCTTCCGCGGTCGACCTCTGGGACCGCATTTTGGCCCGTCGCCTGGCCGGGCAGTACCCGCAGACTGGCTTGAACGACGACCAGGTAACATCCTCCCCAACCTCCCCTACCACTCCTTGCGCCACGCCCGCTCTCAAACCCTCTCCTCTCCTCCTGCAGTGGTACGACACCTTGCAGGTCCCTGCCACTCCCCTGGTACCTGAGTCCAGCGACGTGGAGGCTTCTGCCCCCGCCCCTCCTGCGCTTGCAGTGGACGCTGGGTCGGTGCGCAGCGACGCCGCTCCTGCCCTGCCCCTCGACGGCGTAGAGAACGTCGACAACGCCCCTGCCCTGCCCATTGACGGTGGCGTGGACGAGCACGAGGATTCCGCGCGCAAGCAGCGCGTATGCAGGAAGAGGGCGGTGGATTCGGCGTTCAAGGCGCGGCGCAGCTCCGCCTCGCGGCCAAGGAGGATCCCATGTTCGTCAGCAAGGCCAAGGCGATGAAGGCGTCGCGCTTCGACCTCACCGGCGGCTAGCCCCGTCTCCGTTCTGCTGCGGAGGCGACGGGTTTCGCCTCCTCCGCCCCTGGCCCTATCCCCGTGCCGAGGCTCAAAGCCCTGGCCGTCGCATGCGGTGTCGACCCCGATGCCATCGAGGACGTGCCGACGGTGTCTTCGGCGTCTCCATGAAGCACACCCCCGCCGTGGACGTGACGAGCGCTGGCGGCGTTCCTTCGGAATGCTTGTCGGCATGCTGTCGGCGTCATCGCTCCCAGATGATGGGAGCCTCTGTGTGTCCTGCTGCTCAAGCTCCTGTAGTCGTGTCGCTGGGCTGCTGGGGTCGTGTAACCGGCCTGTTTTTTCTTGTTTTCCCTTAAGGATCGTTTGGCCCTTAAGCCCTCTAGAGCAGCTTGCCCCCTTTTTTGTAACTTTCCTTGGTGCCTCCAGTGCTTACCAATGAATGGAACCCTCTATTATTCGATTTGCTCGTGGAACGTCCGTGGGCTTGGCGATCCTACCAAGTGTGATTCTGTGCGGGCTGACCTCTCTCTCTCTCTCTCTCTCTAAACCCCATCTCCTGGGCCTCCAGGAATCGAAACTAGGCCTTTTTTCTGCTGCGAAAGTCGCGACTTTCCTGCCTCCCAATGTTAGATCTTTCCAAGTGGTACATTTTGTCGGCGCTTCGGGTGGCCTAGTGTCTGTCTGGAACCCCAACGTTTTCTCCCTGGTTGCGACCTACCCGTCCCAGCGCGTCCTGTCCCTCGATCTTTCCCATAGCGACGACGACTCGACTATTCGCTTCACCAATGTCTATGCCCCCTGCGAGCATCAAGCTAAGGCTGCCTTCCTCGACCACCTCCTGACCAACAAACCCGCAGATGGTGTCCCCTGGATCATTGCTGGCGACTTTAATCTTACCCGTGACCCAGCTGACCGTAACAACGACAATTTCTCTGCCCCGAAGGTGGAGCTCTTTAACGATGCGATCAACGACCTTGGCCTCATTGAGCTTCCCTTTCGGGACAGGCTGTATACGTGGTCTAATAAGCGGGTCGTGCCTACTCTTGTCCGCCTCGACCGTGTTTTCATTAACCAGGCTTGGAATGACCGTTACCCCTCCTCCTCCCTCTCGTCTGCAACTCGGGACACCTCTGACCATGTCCCCCTTGTTGTCAAGGTGTCCTCCCTCACCCCGCGGTGTGGCCTATTCAGGTATGAACCTTCATAGGGCTTTCATGAGCGTTTTCGTGCCTCAATTGCCTCATCCTGGTGCTCCACCTTCCGGGTGGATCCCATTGCTAGAATTGTGGCTCGGTTCCGTCTCTGTAGGTCGACTTGTAAGAAGTGGACTAAAAAAATTCCCCCCTCCGCGCAAAGGGAGATGGACTGTCGGCTCCTTATCAACCTCTTGGATCTGCTCGAAGAGGGGCGACCATTATCCGTTTACGAAAACAACCTTCGGGCCCTCACCGTTGACGCCCTTCAACTTTCAATTCGTGAACGCTCTCTCTATTGGAGGGCTCGAGCAAAAATTCGCTACGCCCTCGAGGGGGATGAGAACACCAAGTTTTTCCACGCTTCTGCGACTTGCAGACTCCGTCGAAACTCCATCCCATCCCTGGTTGTTGATGGTGTAAATACCTCTAATCATCAGGGGAAAGCGGCCATCCTCAAAGACTTTTTCTCGGATCTCCTTGGGTCTGTTTCCCATACAACGTGGGCTTTCGGCCTAGACTCTCTTTACCCAGCCGCCAACCCGATGGATGCCACCTTGAGCGCGCCCTTCACCCCTGCGGAGATTAAGAATGCTTTTACAAGCATGAACAAGCTTGCCAGCCCTGGGCCCGACGGTTTTGGACCAGCTTTCTTCTCCTCCTTCTAGGAGCTGGTGTCCGCGGACGTCATGGCTGTTTTCTCCTCCTTCTATGACGGCACCATTGACCTCTCCAGAATTAACAGAGCCTTTGTGGTGCTCCTCCCCAAGACGGAGACTGCCAGCCACCCGTCCCAGTTTCGCCCCTTCTCCCTTCAAAACTACATCATGAAAGCTATCACCAAGGTCCTCACGACGAAACTCCAGCTGGTCATTCACTCCCTGGTTGATGCGGACCAAACGGGTTTCCTTTCTGGCAGACGCATCTCGGAAAACATCGTCTACGCTGCGGATTTGCTTAGAGTTTGCCATACTAGAAAATTGACTTTCAGAAGGCGTTGACACCGTAAACTGGGCTAGCCTTCTTGCGATTCTCCGAGCCCGCGGGTTTGACAAACGTTGGTGCCTCTGGATGGAACGGATTCTCCAGACAGGGCACACGGCTATCCTTCTCAATGGCGTTCCTAGGGTCTGGATCCGTTGTCGGAACGGCCTACGGCAAGGGGACCCCCTCTCCCCATACTTGTTTATCATTGTTGTGGATGTTCTGCAGCGTATGATTCGGGAAGCTTGGTGTGGTGGTGCTTTGATGCACCCAATCTCCCCCGCTACCCCCTGTCCGGTCCTCCAATACGCCGATGATACCCTCATCCTCTGCAAGGCTGAACCTGGCGCAGCCTCCTGCCTTAAGAAAGTTCTTGACGATTTTGCGGCTGCCACAGGACTTGCTATTAATTTTCATAAGTCCTGCTTCATCCCAATCAATGTCGCCCCTGATAGCGGTGCTGCTATGGCTGCTGAGCTGGGGTGTCCGATCTCCTCCTTCCCCCAGCCGTATCTGGGGCTTCCTCTCTCGCCTACAAAGCTCCCTGCCTCGACCTATGCTCCTCTTATCCAATCCTTCAACCGTCGTCTTTCAGGTTGGCGTGCTCAGTTGTTGTCCTCCGGGGGGAGGCTAGCCTTGTGTAATGCAGTCTTGAATAACCTCGCTACTTACTACATGTGTTCGTTTTTGCTTCCACGGGGTGTGCTAGAAAGTATTGACAAGAGGCGTCGCGCTTTTTTCTGGACCGGGAAAGACTCGTGTTCTGGTGCTCGCTGTCTAAGGGATAAAGTTGTGTTGTCTAAGCAGGAGGGTGGTTTCGACATCAAGGATCTCCACCGGCAGAACAGGTGTTTGCTGCTCAACTTTGTCCACCAACTACACCGCCCTGATCCCCTTCCCTGGAAAAGCTGGTTTTTCTCACACAGGTCGGGACTTGGGGGAGCTTTCCAGTTCCCCCTCGTTCCTGGAGCGGATCGTCGCAGAGTGTCTCCCACTCTACCGAGCCGTCACGCGGGTGACGGTGGTCTCTGGCTGCTCCACCTCCTTTGGCACGACAGGTGGCTACCCGGGGGGCCGCTGGCGACGCGGTTCCCTGCTCTGTACTCCCACTGTACCCGTGGTCACCCGTTTCGGCATCGACTTGCGGCCCCGCCTAACTTCGGCTGTGGAGGAGGAGCTCTCCGTGGCTCTCCGGCACGCGCACAGCGTCACGCTCCGGGACGGACCGGACCTGAGGTGCATGGACTCCCCCTCGGCTCCACGCTTCTGCACCCAGCAGGCATATCGCTTGCTTTCGCCGGTGCACCCGCTAGACTCTTCGTCCAGTATCTCATAGGCCCTGCGTCTCCCTTCGAAGGTGAAGCTGTTCGCCAACCTCGCCGACATCGACCGTCTGAGTTCTCGCGCCAACCTCTTCGCCAAGAGTTGTGCGCCGTCTGCGGGGTGTGCAGCCTGCCCCTCGGTGGAGACTGCTAGGCACTTATTCTTCGACTGCCCCGTCTCAGCGAGGATTTGGAGACGGCTGGATGTCCCAATCCCAGCTGATCGGTTTTCTGTCTGGGACCTGCCGGCCCCTGTCCCCCTCGCGTTGGATATTTGGCGGGCTGGCGTCGCGGTGATCCTCTGGAGCATCTGGAAAGCGCGCAATGATCTGGTGTTCAACGCCAAGAGCTCTACCTCGACTCTGCTTCTTAGGCGGGCTTGCGATGACCTCTCACTTTGGCGATGGCGGTATCGGGTGGTTGACCGTCCCATGATAGACTTGCTTCGATCTTTATCCTCTCCCGCTTGTGGGATAGCTAGGATGATCACCCACTCCTCTCTCTCCCCCTGTACCTCCCCTTGTGTACATATAGATCGGCTCCTTGGCCTTTTCGAGTAATGGAATAACAAGCGGTGGGGATTCCCCCCCCCCCCCCCCGTCAAACTCGAACAAAAAATTTGTGATGGCATGCTGAAATGAGGAGTTATGCATAAGAAATTTCCGTGTGATCACTCGGATTGTATGCTAAGATGAGAAGTTTTGCTGCACAATTCTCTCCAGATATGCATAAAGAGTGAGTGAGATATTGCTACAGAAAAAGATTTGGGAGTTAATATTATTGGGGATCTGCCAACAGGCCCAACACGGAGCCTCCCAATGCCCAGAAATTTTTTTGGGAGCCTCACAAGAACTGGTTATTTGGGAGTTCAGTTTTGGTGATCTGCTATAGATGCTCCTATGTGGCTAAAATGTGCTTTAAGTATCATACTCAAATTACGCGAGATTATTCACCTATTGTAATATGTTTTAACTTTATTTTAGAGAAAACACAAAAGCTATGTGTGTCTCAGTGAATTGATAAAAAAGAAAATTATGCACAAGCCCAATAGAGGACTACAGCTGAGATTAGAACACGACACCCATAAGAATTAGGTACCATGGGGACTAGACTCGCAAGCCCCTTGTCGCCCTCTGTTGCCCAATCCCTCTGTAAGACGGCCCCTCCTTGAAGCCGGCTACGACCTGACGAAGAACTTCACCCCGGGTGGCGCCCAGTACTCCCAGTTCAGCTTTCAAGTGGTTGATTGTATTTATCCTTCGAAAAGGACCATGTAGCAAGACTTGGAAGAGTACTGGTCGTCAGGCATCCAGCGCCAAAGGAGGACATTCGGCACTACACCAAGGTGCACATTCCTAACCTAACTCCAGAGCACCACGTATTGCCACATGGTAAGCAGGCTTAAGGCACTACGGATATCTAAGATCCAACATCGCTCCAGGATGGCCTTATGCGCTATTACGAGCACAAGTGGAGATGACCTCCATTAGAGCGGGTGCCATTCGGGGACTGTAAAACCATCCAACCACCGGTCCTCCCAAAAGAGGGTGGACGCGCCAGTCACTAAGCACTGTGGTGGTGGATCAGGCAAACACATGTCGCTTATTCCTTGTGAATCGCATCTCCAAGCCCCTCCAAGGATGAAGCAGGTCAGACGCATCCTCCACAGCCAATGAACCAGAAGGCTCGTTGACACATGACCATGGTCCGGGACACCCAAACAACCAAACCGGAGGAATCGGCAAACCCTGACCCAGTTGACATGGCTAACATGGAAGTGTCCACCCTGGCATCGGCTCTCCTAGCCCAAGAAAATCCTTGGACAATCTTATCCTCCAGCCTCCAGCCGTCTGGCTTTCTTGTTCAATCTGAGGACCAACAGATGGTGCAGGGGGGTGGCCATCAGACTGACTTGACCAGCCTGAGCCGTCCGGCATTTGACATCATGCGGACCCTCCAAGTGGGCATGCGGTCTGCGATGCTATCAACCAAAGGGTTGAAAGCCTCGCTAGAAGACTTCCGGGTCCCCAGTAGAACCACCAGGTGTTTCACCGGAAAGAGGGCGCCATGCAAACAAGTTAATTTGCGAACTCTTTTCGAAACAGGGTTATTTTGTACTGAATTTGCAAGAATATATGTTAGTTCTGTCGTTTTTGCCTGGAGAAGGAGACCTTCTCGAGAAACCGATGACCCCCCACTTAGCGCTTTCTACCTCACCATGGACCCCTCCGTCCATCTTGTCTCCTCACCAAGCCCTAGAGATGCTCCGCCGGTCGGTGCAACCTGTGCATCAGCAGCGGCCAGCCATGGTACGCGCTGACACCGCCATTGTATTTCATTTTCCTTTACCACTTCTCTTTCTCCACTTTTGATTTCATTATATTTTTGCGATTTTACAGCTGCCACGATGGTCAACTAGCGTAAGTGACATATTTGGAGCCAGAGCAGAATTCGAGTATACTATTTTGAACTGGGATCTTTTGAGTGATATGTCTGGAGCTAATAAATAAACTGAGGGTCTTCAATTTTATCTTCAAACTAACAAAGACACGAGAATAATTAGGCTTTATATTAAAATATACCTTTTGGTCAACATTTCGGAAATGCAGCGAAACAGCGTACTTGTTGTTCTCCACTATCGCGCCCTCAATTTTGCTGCTGCCATCTTCTAGATAGTGAGTTGCCTGTTGTGCAAATAATTGTTAGCCTTTATGTACTATGCAATTACTTATAATATTCCAACATGTTAGTTCTAAAAACTGATATAAATGGTTCATACCGCAGTTACCCTCTGTTCATGGATCCCTACAGGCGCGTAGGACGGTACAGGTTCACCGCTCTGCAATTAGCACATTTTACAAGAATGAGAAAAAGCTCCACTAGCAAAGAACGGTCATGCACCAGGCTGAGTTAGAAAAAACTGCATGTTTCTAGGCGCACCCGGAAACCCTCCCCACATCCCCTCGCCCTGAGCCACTTCGGCTCCGGTGCCCACCCCACCTCGCCATCGGCCACTCCGGTGACGGCGCCCCACCCTCCCATGGCCTCTCCTTCCCCCTCCTGCAACCCCTCCTATGGCGACAGCGGTGTTAGAATAGGCTTGTGTTTCCGGGAGTGAGTCGCCGGGAGGTTGTTCTCGGGTGACTCATGTTTTCTCTCTCCAGGAGGTTGTTCCCGGAATAAAGTCCCCGGCAACACCCCTCCCAGGAAGTCACCTGAGGAGTCTTGTCGGCTGTACGCATGTACATGTTAGGTAGACTAGGACGACATGCACAGTGGTAGGACGCTTTCAAGCTAACCAAGAGTGGTCAGCGGCGTGACAGACGTCATGGACCCATCACATCAGTCCGATGTGATGTTACTTTTTGGCTTTGTAGTCTCTTGAGTCCCTATATAAAGGGCAACTGATGAGGGACAGTAGATAAAATAAAATAAAAATAAAACAGAAGTAAGATTCAACTAGCTTCTACACACTTCTACTATATTCTAGGTAATATGGTACTCTAGTTATGTGTGTTGTAGTGGTTTCCAGAGTATTATAGTATAAGTTGTAACTAGGATATTAGTAGATCTTTCCCTAGTGTTCTCTAGAACACTCTAGTTGTAAGTAGAGCTAAGTAGTGAAGGCTCATGCAGCCTATAAATAGAGGTCCAACCTCTACCTATGTAAGGGGATTATGTACCCACTACCTATCAATAAAGAGAACTTTGTGTGTTCTTGTTTTAGATCTTGGATTAGATCCTGTGTGTTGAGAGTTTTGGACTGAACTCTTGACAGCCCCCACCCCTAAGTGATATCTATCTAGCACAACACGTTGAAATGGTTCCTTCAACATTTGTGCTATCCACGTTATAGCAACACGGTGGAGTTGTTCCTCCACAACATTGTGCTGCTTCAGCAACTTAGTAATGTGAAAAGTATGGCAAACCATTCACTTGGTCACCCTTACTCTCTTCCTCGTTTCATACCCGGAACGGGAGATCTACTTTGGGGCCAACAATTGGTATTAGAACCTATGTTTGTGAGAGATCGGTGGATGGGGTGACCGGCGGCAAGGCTAGAATGACACCGGGAGCTTGCTGGTAATCCAGCGGGTGATCAGGAAAACCAGTGGTTCGTGACCGATGTTGAATCGCACGAACTACACAGATTTGGCCCTCCTCATGCAGGTCATGCTGGAGACGTGTCAGCTTAGGGTCGCCGTCAACGACGGCATGCAGGAGCGCGAGGTGGACCGCACGGCCATGGAGTGCCTGCTGTGGTCTTTCCAGCCGGATATGGTCTCCACCCTTGCTGTGAAGGAAAGGACGAACGATGCTTGGGAGGCGATGAAGCTAGGGTAACTCGGGTGCAAAATGTGAATGCGGCGGGGCTGAAGAAGCAACTCGAGGCCATCAATTCGGCGACAACGAGTAAATCGACGACTTCGTCATGTGCCTTTCGTCACTCGTGTCACACCTAGGTGTGCTCGGCGTGAAGATCAGCGAGTTGAACGCCATTCATAAGTTCCTCTTAGTTGTTCCTAAGAAATTCTCACAGATGGCATAGTCCATCGAGACTCTGGTCGACCTCGACACTCTCTCGAGCTCATTGGCCGGCTCAAGGCAGCCGAGGAGCCACATGAGCAGGAGGAGCCGGAGGCCAAGCATGCCGCCAAGTTACTCCTCTTTGAGGAGGAGTGCTCGCACGGCTGAGCCTGCGAGATGGAGGCGCATCGTCCAGCCAAGCCGGACGCGCAGGCGCATCGTCTAGCCAAGCCGTCACGGCAAAGGATCCCCGGGTGGGTGAGGCATCGGGAACTATGAAACGTCGAAAGACATGTGTTGGTACTTGTCTCGATCGGTGGTTGAGTCAGTGACTTGACCGACGGTGGAATCAAAGGGCGAGCCGGACCCTCCGAAGGACCCCTCCTAGATCTAGGATTTGCAAACTCAAGAGGATTCGGAGCCACCTCAGCTCACATATTCGGAGGCGACACGAGAGCAGAGGCCCTTGCAACTGGCAACATAGACTCGTGAGGCCTTTGAACCTAGCCAACGGGTAATGAAGCCGGCTGCCTCGGATTCAATCCTCTTCCTGGTGGAGGAGAAGGCGTAGGTCAACCTAGCGCAAGAGGGGAACACCAAGTGGGCCGTCTGGTACCTCGCCTCGGGCGTCACCAATCACATGACTGGTGACCTCGCCGCGTTTGCAGATCGCGACACAAGCATCGCACCATCAAGTTCGGAGACGGATCCAACGTCGACATCTGTGGGCACGGGCCGGTGTTGTTCATATGCAAGTCAAGCGAGCACCGGTCCATCACCGGGGTGTACTACATACGCACATCATCAGTCTAGCCAGTTCGACGCGAAGGGCTGCCACGTGTTGATCGAGGATGGATTCCTCTGCGTGCGAAACAGGCAGCCGGTGTGTTTGGACATACACACTGGTGCCGACTCGGCATGGACTTGGCAAGCCCGGTTCGAGCGATTCAACTTCGCTAGCTTGTGCCGAGTGGCAAAAGGTGAAATGGTGTGTGGTCTTCCCCTTGTGGAGCACGTGAACCAGCTCTGCGATGCCTGCCTAGCAGTGATGCATGCCTAGCAGGGAAGCAGCAGCGACCCTCGTTCGCGCAGCAGGCTCGATACCAGGCAAAGGAGCGACTTGAGCTGTTCCACGGGGACCTTTGCGGGCCGATCACCTCGGCAATCCCAAGCAGGAAGAGGTACCTCCTTCTCCTAGTCGACCACGGTACATCTGGCTCGCCCTTCCCGCAGCGAAGGACGAGGCCGTAACCGCCATCATCCGATTCCAGAAGGGGGTGGAGGCAGAGTCTAGCTGCAAGCTGCGGACTCTACAACCGGATTGCGGAGGCGATTTCACCTCCGCCTCCTTCATGGTGTAATGCACGGGACTCGGAGTGGAGCATCACCTAATGGCTCTGTACTCATTGTAGCAGAACGGCGGTGTCGAGCAGCGCAACCAGACGATTGTGGGCATGGCCCGTAGTCTCAAGAAGGTCAAGAGAGTCCGTGTGAGTTCTGGGTCAGGCGGTGTTGCCGGCTATGTTCATCTTGAACCGGTCGCCAACTAAGAGCGTGGATGGCATGACGTCGTTCGAAGCCTGGCATAGCCGCAAGCTGGATGTGCACTTCATGCGCACGTTCGGATGTGTGATACACGTCAGAGAGACCCAACCAGGGTTGAAGAAGCTCGATGATCGGAGGCAGTCGATGATCTTTGTGGGCTACGAGCCTGGCACGAAGGGTTATCGGGCCTTTGACCCGACAACAGGCTAAGTTAACATCACCCGCTACGCCGTGTTCGATGAAAGCGCGCGCTGGCACTAGAGTTCCGTGGACTCGCCTGTGAACACCTTTGGAGCGGACTAGTTCACGGTCGACGTCATGGTCAGTGGCGGACCTATGTTGGGGCAAAACCAGGCCATGGCCCGCCCAGCCCAAGAAATTTTAGCCTATATGCTTGTTAAATTTAGCCCAATAATAGCCTATTTTACCCATCTTTAGTGTATTGGCCCGCCCAACATTTTGGGCCTTGTTCCGCCGCTGGTCATGGTGCTTGAGAAGCTGCCGACTCTAGGAGATGGGAGTGCGGGTCTTGGATTCGACTCGCCTCCACCATCATTAGCTCCACCATCGCGGAGTGAATCTCCCCCAGCCGGCTCGACATCGAAACCAAGGCACCCAATAGCGGAGTCCGCAACTCCCGTTGCCATTGGCGTAGAGTTCGTCACACCACCATCAATGTACGAGAGTACGCTTGGCGCAAAAGAAGACTATGCGCTCAAGCACCGGTTTCGCACCTAGCAGAACGTGCTTGACGTTGGCTCGGCAACGGAGCCGGATGAGGAGCTACAATTCCTCGCCACTGAAGAGCTTGGCTCGTCCAGTGAGGCTAAGTCGGATGCCAGCTAGAGGCTTGCGATGGAGGAAGAGGGATGAAGACCATCGAGGAGAACTCGACTTGGCACTTCACCACCTTACCACCAGGTCACCACGCAATCGGCATGAAGTGGGTGTACAAGGTGAAGAAGGACGTACATGGTGCGGTCCTTAAGCACAAGGCATGCCTCGTGGCGAAGGGGTACAAACAGCAGAACAGGATTGACTACGATGAGGTATTCGCCCTGTGGCCTGACTCGAGTCTGTTCGACTCCTGCTGGAGTGCTAGGTGGGACGTCCAGCACATGGAAGTCAAGTCAGGCTTCCTCAACGGCGAGTTGGAGGAAGAGGTCTATGTGCAGCAGCCACCAGGCTTCGTTCCAACACGGAAGGAGCACCTGATGCTCCGACTCAACAATGAGTTCTACGGCCTCAAGCATGCGCAAGGGAATGGAACACCAATGCAAGTCGGAGCACGACATGTATGCACGAGGAATGACATGACTCTACTGCTAGTTGGAATCAATGTCGACGACTTGGTGATCACCGGCTCCAACTCTAGCGACATCAACATGTTCACGATGGACATGAAGATGATGTTTCAGATGTCCGACCTCGGACCGCTGAGCTACTACCTCGACATCGAGGTACAACAAGGGCCAAGCAGGATCGACATCTCGTAGTCGGCCTATGCCCGGAAGCTGCTGGAGAAGGCGGGGGATGGCACCCTGCCATGTGACCATGAAGCCTCTCTTAAAGCTATCCAAGCGCAGCATGGCGCCCGCGACTGATGCGACCAAGTATAGGAGCATCGTCGGGAGTCTTCGGTACTTGGTGCACACTTTGCCGGATATGACCTTCGCAGTCCGATTTGTGCCGCTCTTCATGGACGCTCCAATGGAGGAGCACCTCGCTGCCGTGAAGCGCATCCTATGCTACATTGCTGGGCCCGTGCAACTCGGCTGTAAGTATAGCAGAAGCTCAGGTTCACCACGCCTAGTAGGCTACAGCGGCGTCGACTTGGCTGGGGAAGTCGACTCGCGCAAGAGTACGTCTGGCACACTGTTCTTTCTAGGGAGCAGCCTAGTGACCTGGCATTGCCAGAACCAGGAGATCATGTCCCTCTCAGGCTGCAAGTCTGGGTACGTGGTTGTTGCCACGGCTGCTTGCCAGGGGATCTGCCTGGCTCAGTTGCTGGCCGAGTTCAGCAACGGCGAAGCAGCTGGTGGTGCTCTAAGTCCACAACAAGTCGGCCATCTTACTCGCCAAGAATCCCGTCTTCCCCGAGCGATCCAATCACATCGACCTGAAGTATCACTTCATCTGGGACAACGTAGAGACGAAGAAGATCGAGCTGAAGTTCGTGTCAACCGAACATCAACTCGCCGACATGAAGACCAAGCCCCTTGGATGGGTCCGCCTTGCGGAGCTGCGCTCAAGCATCGGCATGGTGGAGGTGTCGCTGGAACTCAAGCCTATGGAGTGAATATTAGAATAGGCTTGTGTTTTCGGGAGGTTGTTCCCGAGAGAAAGTCGCCAGCAACTTGATCTCGAGGAGTCGCCCTCGGGAAGTCGCCTGAGGAGTATTTCCCTGCAGATTTGCCACCCATCGAGTCTCCTGTTCCTGTTATTACTGATGATGGTTCTGCCCTCTTAGTTGCTAGTCGAGGCACACTTAGTAGTTCCGCTTTTCATATTCCTTCTGTTGCTCATATTCCTGGACTCACCACGCAGTAGTCAGATTGTCGACTCTCGTTGTAGAGTTACTCTCGACTTTGATTCTTGTTCTGTTCAGGATCGTTGCACAGGCACTCTACTTGGTGCTGCCCCCCGACGCCATGATGGCCTCTGGGAGCTTGACTGGCTTCATGTTCCTTCCGTTGCCGCCAGTTCTTCGGCCCATGTTGCCGCATCCAGCAGCTTTTTCAGCAGTGACATCATCATCTTGGCCATTTATGTGGTTCTCGTCCCTCATCTCTCGTTCATCGTGGTGTTTTGGCGTCCGTCTCCGGTAACGCCTCTTTGGATTGTCAGGGTTGTAGGTTAGGTAAACATGGTTATCCTACCCTACTAGTGCGTCTGTCTCTCAGAGACCACTCTGATGTTTGGGGACCGGCTCCTTTCGCTTCGAAAGGGGGCCATCGATACTATATCATTTTCATAGATGATTTTTCCTGTTACACTTGGATGTATTTCATGTCTTCTCGTAGTGAAGTGCTTTCCATTTATAAGCGTTTTGCAGCCATGGTTCTCACTCAGTTCTCTACACCAATTCGCGTGTTTCGTGCTGATTCTGCTGGTGAGTATATCTCCAAGCATTTGTGTGGTGTTCTTGCTGAGCAGGGCACTCTCACTCATTCTTGTCCTGGTGTGCATGCCCAGAATGGCATTGCTGAGCGTAAGCGCCGTCATCTTCTTAAGACTGATCGGGCGATGATGATCGCTTCATCTCTTCCACCTCATTTCTGGGCTGAGGCTGTCTCCACCACAGCCTATCTCATTAACATCCAGCTGTCTGCCGCCCTTCAAGGTGGCATTCCTCTCGAGCGACTCTATGATCGCTCTCCTGACTACTATGTGCTTCGTCTGTTTGGTTGTGTTTGTTATGTTCTCATTGCTCCTCGTGAACGCACCAAACTATCCGCTCAGTGTGTTGAGTGTGTTTTTCTAGGATATAGTGATGAGCATAAGGGTTATCACTGTTGGGATCCGGTGGCTCGTCGGATGCGCATTTCTCAGGACGTGACTTTTGACGAGTCTCGTCCTTTCTATCCACGTTCGACCTCATCGACCTCTATTGTGGAGGATCTCTCTTTTCTTGTTTTTCCCGAATCTCCTCCTCCGGTCCCGCCTGTCTCTTCTCCTTCTTCTCCCCTTGTGTCGTCACCTCCGGCATCTCCTATGCCTTCTTCTCCCCCGTCTCCTCCGATGCCCCCGTCTCCTTCGTCTCCTCCGACGCCTCCTTCGTCTTCACCCTCTTCACCAGGATCTCCTCCTGTTGCTCCTTCTTATCCTACTTTTCCTTTTCACTATACTCGTCGTCCCCGTGTTGTGATCGAGTCATCTGATGCACCCTCTACTTATGGTGCACCGTCTCAGCCGACTTATTCTCTTCGTACTCGGTCTCGTCCTTCTCCTGATTTCTATAATCCTGCTAGCTATAGTGTATCAGCTATCCTGGAGTCGACTACTTATCGTCAGGCTGTTGTTCATCCTGAATGGCAGCTCGCTATGGCTGAAGAGATTGCTACGCTTGAGTGCACTGGCACGTGGGAGCTCGTTCCTCTTCCTCCCCGTGTTCATCCTATCACTTGTAAGTGGGTCTATAAGGTTCGGACCCACTCTGATGTACTCTTGAGCGTTACAAAGCTCGCCTCGTTGCCAGAGGTTTTCAGCAAGAGCATGGTCATGTGTTGCTCACATGACCATTGTTCGGACTCTTCTTGCAGTGGCCTCTGCTATATCTCAGCTTGATGTTAAGAATGCCTTTCTTAATGGTGAGTTGCGTGAGGAGGTTTATATGCAACCACCACCTAGGTATTCCGTCACAGATGGCATGGTCTGTCGTCTTCGTCGCTTACTCTATGGCCTTAAGCAAGCCCCTCGTGCATGGTTTGAGCACTTTGCTTCTGTGGTCACTGCTGTTGGTTTCTCTCCCAGTACACATGATCCGGCATTGTTTGTTCACTCTTCTCCCCGTGCCCTTGAGGCAGCTACGGTAATGGAGTGCCAATTGGCACCCTTCTCAGTCAAGTACCTCGGATCCCCCTGTCGATCAGGCACCTATCAGCGCAACACTTCATCCCTTGGTTGATGCCATCGCGGACCATCTGCCGCTCTGGCAGGCCTCCATGATGACAAAGGATGGTCGCCTAGCCCTACTCAACTCGGTGCTTATGCCAACCCCGCTTCACCAGATCATTGTGCTCGGCCTTAATAAGAAGACCCTCAAACAAGTGAAAAAGATTGTCAAAGGCTTATTATGTCTAGCAGGGCGAGCGCAAATGGTAGTCCATGTCAACTAGGCAACGGTGTGTCGACCACTGAGATGTGGAGGGCTGGGGTCCCCGACTTGTCCCGCACGACACTTAGCTTCCGGACACGCTGGTTATGGAGAATGCGCGCCGACCGACTGCGACCTTGGCGTGGCCTCGATATGCAGTTCTCACAGGCCAAACAGCAGGCGTTCGACGCCTCCACTAGATGGTGGCTGGCAACGGTGAGACAACCCTATTCTGGATGGACAGATGGCTTGATGGGAAGGCCAACAGGGAGATAGCGCCGGAGCTTTTCGCACAAATCCTGAGACGCGGTCGAAAGTGTCGTACGATAGGGAGGCGTTGCTTGAGCGCCAATGGATTGCCAATATTCAGGGCACGCTTAGTTCACTGACCCTTCGGCAATACGTCCAGTTATGGACCATAGTGCAGGATGTGCAGCTCACCGCAACGCCCGACTCACTCCTCGGCAGACAAGCATTGTTCCTCCAGTTCTTGTTGTGAGTTCCTCTTCCAATGAGCCATCGTATAGAGGCCGTGGAAGCTCAACTAGTGCCCATGCCCCCTCCCTCCCCTCGCGAGTCAAGTTCTTCATCTAGCTTGCCTGCGTTGACTACTCTAGGATGGGTGAAAGGCTAGCCACACCCCCCTGCCCCCTATGTGACCAGTCGGAGGAGACCATGCAACATCTTCTCACCGGTTGCCCTTTCTCGAGGTCAATCTAGTACGAGGTGATCCACGGCAGTGCCACCGGTTGCGGAGGATGACATCATGGAATGGTGGCTGGCGGCTGCCAAATCTACCCCAGTGCGCTACCTAGGAGCACTTCGTCGCTCATTATGCTGACGGCGTCGTGGATCTGGAAGCATCGCAATGCGGTGGTCTTCGACAACGCATCACCTAGCACGAATAGTCTCCACGACACGATTCAATCCAAAGCTCAATCTTGAGCCACCACTGGTGCGATTGGCTTGCAAGCTTTGATCCCCGTTGGTTCGTAGGTCTAGAGATCCTTTAGGTCGAGTTGTATGGTGGGGTTTTGGCTGGTCCTGAGCTTCTACATACTTGTAAAAACTCTTTTCTGTCAATGCTTTGAAACGCAAAGCTTTGCGTTTTCGCAAAAAGAAGAATTAGAAAAACATTAAAGAGGTAGCATAAATACATTTAGGAATTCAAGGGTTCAAAAATCACTACCATCACGATTTCCTGCCCGTGACTCCCTGCATAGTGCACATTGTCGAGCTTTACAAAATTCTTTAGCTGAACAGAAACGGAAAAAAATGAATCAGCTTTAAATTTCAGAATGAGAAAAACAAATCTGAAAGTCTAAACTAGACACTTGTTATACCTTCTCAATGCGCCTTCCGCTGACGATGGAAGTCGGGAAGAGCTCTGCGGCCTTTTGAACGGCTTCTCGTATCTGATGGTTAAATTTGAAATAAACAAGTTTACGACACGTGAACTAACATGTTGGTACTGGTCTACTGGAAGATCATTGAATTTACGTCAGAGGGAATGGTTGCTTCGGCAGGAATATCATTTATAGGTGAAATAGTGCCATCGTAATCCAGAAAGATTAAAATCTTCTTTCCCCGTGCAATTTTTGTGATTTCACTGAAACACACAATTGCTGAAGGGCATTTAACCTGAAGTAAATGAAACATCAGAAAAACGATTCCAAAAGTCAATTATCTCATGATACAAACTGAAGGTTGAATATCTCCTATCTGAAATAACCTGTTCAAAATGGGGTGATAATTTAGTGGAAAAAATGGCACTTGTTAACTTCCAAAATAAAAGTTAGTCCGTTGATACAGGAGTGAACACATGATCCAGCTAGAAGGAATACATGACTAGATGACCGGAAATATCCAAACATCCATAATAGACTTAATTCTAAAAGGCAACTTGGACTACATCCAATTGTGGGCATGGAATCATGAATAGCTTGGGAAGAACAATAATAAAGTTGCATCATTAAAACTTCTAATATATTACTAAAGAACTTACTATATCCTTGGCAGAAAGAATGTTCTCCTCAGGTGCTCCGGGTGCTCCGTCCTGCTTAAAGTTAAAACAAGCCATAATTTCAGTACAAGATATAGTCCGCTTTCCTCATATCTTTGTAAAACTGGATAGAATCATAAATAGCAGGTAGAGTTTCGGTTAATAGATAGTAGACGAATAAAGATAGCATAGAAGAGTTGAACAAATTTCGATGATCAATGCATCTGTAACGTTAAAATGAGTAGTGTTTCCACTTAAGGTCTGTTACAACACTATGGTAAATCAACTGAAGAAAAAAGTGTATGCTATGTCTTACTATCTGTTCTTTCCAAACAGGGAATTAGTCACTGCATGGTCGCTACTACCGCCGCCGCAACCAGCGCTCCTCCCCACCGTCGCCACCGCCCGCTCCTCCGGCCAGGCCAGTCCCGGCGGACCTCTGGGGGCTCTGTTTCAACTGTTGCGGCTCAGGTCACAAGGCTGTGGATTGGTGCATGCACTGCCATGGGGAAGACCACCGCGCGGCGACATCGCTGTGTGCATGCGCACCCGGTCTCCGCCAGCCATGGAAGATGCCACGCCTACCCAACGCCGCCGGGTGGACTCGGCCCTGCCTCCACGTCCACAGCAACCACTGCAGATGCCCGGGCCGGTGCCGCCCGTGAGCATCCAGATGGGTGTTAGGACGCAACCAGATCACGGCCCTTGCATCGCTATATGGATGGGATCTGCCATCTGATGAGGAGCTGCAATCTCATCCTGCAGCTGCTGACACGCCTTTGGTCGTTACAGGTCGTCCACATAGTTAGATGGTAGCACAACCAATTATGGTCGCGAACTGGAACCCGAGGGGCCTCAACGCCCCTGGTCGTCGCTCTGGTGTCAGGAACATGGTGCAATCCTATGGAGCATCAATTGTATGTCTCCAGGAAACAAAGCTAGCTCACATCTCCCTTACGATTGTTATGCAAACTCTTGGAAATGAATTCTTGGATTTCGCTTATCTGCCGGCTAATGGCACCCGTGGTGGTATTCTCCTTGTCTACAAGCCTGATTCTGTCTCTAGCTCAGACCATGATATCCGTCGTTTTTGGTCACCACGTGCTTCATTCATGGTGCTAACTCTTGGTGGCTAACTACTGTCTACGGCCCCCACACTGACGAGGAGCAAATCGAGTTCCTCGACGAGCTGCGTGACATTCGCGTGACACACAAAGGGGGCTGGATCGTCATGTGCGACTTCAACATGATCTATCAGGCATGTGACAAAAACAACCCTAATGTCTCTCGCAGAACTATGGGACGTTTTCGTCGAGCTATCGATGATCTTGAGCTCCGGAAGCTTCCATGGTCGTCGCTATACTTGGTTGAATGAGCGAGAAACTCCTACTCTAGAACGCCTGGACCAGACCGCATCTTCTGCTCGGTTGATTGGGAGGCTGGACACGCAAATTGCTTCCTGAATTGTGTCGCCACGCTCATGAGCGACTACTGCCCCTTGCTGCTGCATACGGAGGTCTCTTCTCCGCAACACCAACGATTCCACTTCGAACCTTTTTGGCCACAGATCCCTGGCTTCTAGGAAACAGTATAGTCAGCTTGGGCCGAGCCTGCTTTTGGCAACCCTATTACCACCCTTGATCACAAACTAAGAACCCTAGGCAAACGTCTGAAATCTTGGAGCGACAGAAGAATTGGCAACATCAGGCTCCAGATTGAATGGGCCAAGGAAATCATTCTTCGCCTTGGTGTGGCCCAGGAAGATCGGCAATTAAGCCCATTGGAGGCATGACTCAGACGTGGGCTGAAGAGAAAGTACCTGGGGCTATGCTCGTTGCAACGCACCGTCGCTCATCAGCGGTCCCGTATAAATTGGCTCCGTGAGGGTGAAGCCAATACAAAGTACTTCCACATTCACACCAACCATCGTCGTCGCAAGAACTACATACCCCAAATCCTACACAACGACGTGGTTTTGGTTGATCAAGCTCAGATTGAGGATGCTTTTGCAGAACACTACGAGCAAATATTCAGCACCCCTCCAGACCGTGATATCAGCATTGATTTTGAGGCTATTGGGATCCCACGGCACAACCTTGCATTCCTAGACGCTGAATTCTCCGAGGAGGAAGTCTGGGCTGCAATCAAGGACACTCCTGGGGACAGATCCCCAGGGCCTGATGGATTCATAGGCACATTCTTAAAGTCCTGCTGGCAGACAATTAAGGGGGATGTCATGGCAGTGTTCAGAGCAGTCTATCTTAGTCGCACGCATGGATTCGCTAAACTCAACAAAGCTCTGATCACCTTGCTGCCAAAGAAACAGGATGCATCCACAGTCCGAGACTACCGGCCAATCAGCCTTGTACACTGCATTGCTAAACTTAACGCCAAGGTCATGTCTCTACGCTTGGCACCCTGTCCTCCCAACTCTGGTCTCCCCAAACCAGTCAGCTTTCATCAAGGGACGGGCAATTCACCAAGTCCTTTCACACCGCCAACACACCCACAGTGCTGCTCAAGCTTGACATTGCCTGCGCGTCCGACACAGTCTCCTGGCCTTTCATCATTGAGTTGCTTCAACACCTGGGATTTGGCCATATCTGGATTAACATTGTCTGCCTCCTGCTATCCACGGCCTTGGCTCGTTAACAGTGTCCCTGGGGACGAAACTTTCCACCATCGTGGCGTGCGACAAGGCGACCCCCTGTCCCCGATGTTGTTTGTGCTGGTCATGGAAATCTTCCACCTCATCGACTTCGCCGCTCGCTTGGGGCTGCTGGCCACTTTTCCTGGGAGCCGTGGGGCATGTCGTACCTCCCTGTACGCCGATGACATGGTCATTTTCATCAAACCTACCATCTCTGCCTGTGAAACCTTAAAGGATCTGCTACATCTGTTCGGTGTGGTCAGTGGTTTGCACACTAACATTCTGAAGAGCTCCACCACTCCGATTCGATGCAGCGATGAGGAGCGAGGGATTATCACGCAGCACCTGCTCTGCGCAGTCAAGGACTTCCCTATCCTTATCTGGGTGTTCCCCTGTCGATTTGGAAACTTCGTGCACAGGACTTGCAACCGCTGATTGACAATCTCCACAACAAGCTTTCTGGTTGGCATGCTGGCTTGTTGTCCAAAGGACACAGACTGGTTCTTGTCAATTCTGTGCTTGCAGCAACCCCCATCCATATCATGCTCGCCACTGACATTCCCAAGCTTATCAAGGATGCAATTGTCAAGTGCCAGAGATCATTCTTCTGGGCCAATGGGCGCGGCGACGGTGGTGGCAGCTGCGCTGTTGCGTGGAATGATGTCTGCCCCAGGACTGAGCTTGGTGGTCTGGGAGTTCTTGACATTAAGCGGATGAGCTTGGCACTTCGTGCTAGATGGCCTTGGCTGGGTCGTACCGATACTACAAGACCTTGGGCCAATTTCCAATCAAATGCAACAGGAACATCATCTCCTGTTTCACGCTGCAACCGTCGTGAAACTTGGCAATGGCAGCAAAGCCCTGTTCTGGACTGATCGCTGGCTTGCTGGACAGAGCATCTCTGACCTGGCACCACATGTTTTTGCCGGTGTCAACGCCCGCACATCCAAGACTCAGAAAGTGGCTACAGCTCTCCCTGGAAATGCCTGGATACAAGACATCTCAGCTGCGTTATCTGCGGATGGCATTGTTCAGTTCCTTCACCTGGTCGACATCCTTGAAGCCCAGCAGATTAATCCAGAATCCGAAGACGAGATCGTCTGGCACCTATCTGCTTCTGGCGAATACACCTCCAAATCTGCCTACAGAGCTCTCTTTGCAGGAACGGTGACTTCGCCTCACCACAGCTCAATCTGGGATTGTTGGGCACCTTTGAAATGCAAAGTCTTCGCCTAGCGCGCCTCTCTGGTTCGATGCTGGACCAATCAACGGCGCCTGCGCCACGGCCTGACCAACAATGAAAGTTGTGCGCTCAGGATTCAGAATCCATAGCACATCTCTTGATGAAATGCTCCTTCTCGCAGCAAGTCTGGTTCGATATTTGAAGCAGACTAAACTAAACCTCCAGACATGCATGCCAAACCCCAACAATGAGTTCAACACCTGGTTTCAGACCGCTACTGTGAATGCAGAAAGCTCAGTTCAAAAGGGTGCCAAATCGATCATTATCCTAACCATGTGGAGACTCTGGAAGGCTGGAATGATGCAATTTTCAAAAACATAACGCCCAACAGGCATGATCTGGTCGTGTCAATCCTTGAGGAAGCCAATCTGTGGATGATGGCCGGCGCCAAGGCTCTACGCCGGCTACCCTTACATGCTAGACCTCCCGATGCTGCAGCACCCTAGAGTCCCTACGCCTAACAAAGTTAGCCTTGCATAGTTTTTGTTTCTTTTTCTTTTTCTCTGAACTTCTTTTGTAGCTCTGCTACCCCTGTATGCTCCCGTCTTCTCGACGGCTTCTTCTAATATACAATGACACATGCTTTGGCATGTGTTCGAGAAAAAACATTTAATTAAATATCTTAGAAAAATATATAAAGACTAAAATACGCTTGCACTTAAGCAGTTTTACAAAGTTCAAAAAATTACAGTTCATAGATTTAATTGAACACTTTCCTAGAAGCTACAATCATCTAAAATATGCTAAAGTATACAGTTCGCCAAAAATAACCTTAGCTTGCTTTTGTATTGGACTTCTATGGGTAACTTACGTTGAAACAGTATTGAAATCAATAGTAATTCAATAATATGTAAAATCAAATTATATTATATTTACATGAATTTTGAGCATTTGAATTTACTTCATAAATCGTATTTTCTCATTACTTTCAAATTCATCTTCCAATACTCTTTGTTGGAAACCTCGTTATGAATTAACTCTCCTTGTGGAAAGTATCCGAGTTTCTCATATATTAATATTACGCATAAACATACTTTTTTAAAAAGGGCTATTTTAGCAACAAAAAAATCAAAAAGTAGTCAAAAAGACCCAAATTTTGGAAAAGGTTGTTGAAAGTACATAAATTTGTAGTTAAATCTTGGGCCAAAGAGTTCTCTTGATAATGGCATGGGATGGTGGTGTGACTGCCTGGGAGGCTAGATGTCTACAATCAAATAATATTAACTTGGAACAGAATGTTGTCCAAAATGCAACCAGTAAATAACCATAAAAGTATTTTCATACATAATAACCTTTTCAGTATGTGGTGGTATTTTTAGTGAAAAAATGGCCCTTGTAAACTTCCAAAAGTAAAGTTAATCCCTAGATACAAGAGTGGATACATGATCCAACAAGAGGGAATGCATGACTAGTTGACCGGAAATATCTAAAAATCCTTAATGGATTTAATTCTAAAAGGAAATTTGTAATACATCCTGTGGCTATGTTATCACGAATAGCTTGGGAAAGAACAATAATGAGATACATCATTAAAACTTCAGATTTTTTGTTGAGGAACTTACTGTATCCCCGGCTGAAAGAAGGTCCTCCTCAGATGCTCTGTCCTGCTTAAGGTAAAACAAGTCATAATTTCAGTACAAGATATAGTTCGCTTTCCACAAATCTTTGTAAAACTGGATATAATCAAAAATACTGTGTGGGGTTTCAGTAACACAAAGTAGACGAATAAAGATACTATGGAAGAGTTGCACAAAATTCGATGTTCCGTGCATATGTAACATTAAAAGCGAGCAGTGCTTCCATTTCAGGTATGTTACAACACTATGCTAAAAGTTGTTGTTTTCTTATGAACTATGCTAGAGTCAATCAACTGAAGGAAAAAGGCTGCTTCCATACATCAATGACAGATCAGATGCTAGGGTGGGGGCTGGAAAGGACAGGGGCTCTCGGAAAAGAGCAAGGAAACTCTGGTAAAATCAGTTCTGCAAGCAACGCCCACATACCAGCTGAGCTGCTTCAAATTTAGTAAGAGGCAATGTAAGAAATTAAGCTCCATCTCTTCAAACTTCTGGTGGAACTCCACTACTGATGGTTTGAGGAAGGTACATTGGGTTTCTTGGGAGAAGATGTGCGTCTCAGAGAGAGGAGGGATGGTTTTCCGGGATTACGAGGCATTTAATCAAGCTTATTAGCAAAGCAAGCCTAGAGAATTTTAACAGTACCTGACTCCTGTGTGCTCGGGTACTTCATGCAAAGTATTTTCAGAATTCTAACCTCCTACAGGCAACCTGTCCAGCCAGGGGTTCGTTTACATGGTGGAGCATCTTATATGGCCGTCTGTTGAGTCGCGGTCTTATTTGGCGGCTAGGAGATGTCTCTCAAGTTGACATCTGGGGCAGCAACTGGATCCCAAGAGCAGGGACACAAAGACCACTGGGTCGGAAGTGTCAAACGAACATTGTCAACGTTGTGGAACTTCTTGATTACCACGGTTTGAGTTGGAATGAAGCAAAGCTGCATCAATTTTTTCAGAATTTAGACGCTGGGGATATAAAGAAAATCCTGGTGGGTGGCATAGGGACAGAGGATTATCATGCATGGAACTTCGCCAAAAATGTAGTCTTCTCGGTGAGATCTGCTTATCATCTTTGTATAAGCTGAGGCGATCCAGGATGGGTACGGTTGAATCTTCCACTTCAGCTGATGCCCATAAGGGTTGACTTGCCCTGTGGGGTGCTCCGGTTCCTGGAAAGGTAAATATTCGGGCAGGAGATAAGCGGACTCGAACCGCTGACATCCACCACACGGTAAACAACCGCCACTCAGGCCTCCCCGACGGGTTCTACCATAGACGCCAACGATAGAGAAAATGATTTGAATTTCTGTCTATAATAATAGAAATTAGACTATGACAATTGTTTGTTTATCTCTTATTCCAAAACTCGCCTGAAAATCGAATTCCATTTTTTAACGGGATTATTACTCAATTGAAAAATTCTATAACAATCTCTTGATTCAGAATTAGGGACTCGTGTATCATCTGATGAATCTACTTTCTTGTGTCTGGCAAACTCTGAATGGTTTAGCAGTTAGCTAGGAACTTCGGCTTCGTAATATCAAGCAGGGCATTGTTTGTATTGCCTGTGGACGAGAGGACACTAAATTCTGACAATGCCTGCACTCCAAACATGTATGGGAGCAAATGGGTAGCTTTGATGCTGGAAGGATGATCTTAAATCTTATCTTGTAGCTTGGCTGGACGCCTTGTAGTTCTTTTTGGGCTATGCCCGGGCTAAGCCCTTTTGTATATTCCTCCTCCTCTTTCCTTGTACATATTTTATATCTTCAATAAAAATTTACTGTCGGGGCCTACCCTACAGTTTTGAGCTCAAAAAAAAATATTTGGAAAATCTTTCAACTCAAAACTCTTAACAGTTCACAAAGTTAAGCATTTGCACAGTTCAAACATTTAATTAAATATCTGCCATTTAGAAAAATATATAAAAGACTAAATAGCTAAAGTATTCATTTGTACTTAAGCAGTTTACAATGTTAAAAATATATAGTTCACAGATTTAATTAAACACATTCCTAGAAAAAATAGTCTTTTGCATTTTCTCGAAAAAAAAGATTTAATTCAACACATTCCTAGAAGCTACTATCATCTAAAATATGCTAGTAAAGTATTCAGTTAGCTCAAAATAACCTTAGCTCGACCATTTCTCTTCTGCTGCTTCCTCCAGAAAAAGAAAAAGGTGATGAGGGCTAGGATGAGAATTAGCACACCAACCCCTATAGCGACTAGAATCAAAAGTTTCTTCTTTTTCATCCTGTGCCCTGCATACATTTTATATATTAGCGGAAACTGTATCAGAAATATCCAAAATTTGTCTCACATTGGCTACTCACCTGTGTGTGCTCTGTAGGTGAATGGGGGAAGTCTCACCATAGGACTCCCAGTGAAGAAGTTGTAAAGCTCAAATCTGTAGCTACACCAGGTCGTAGCTTTCCTATGAACCATTTGTCCAGCTAGACTGCAGCTAACCCTCAAGTGATCAAGACATCTACCACATTCGGCATGTGTCATCTCTCCTACACACTGCACTAGGGCGTAAGCCTCGTAGCTGGTGCCATAAGCGTATATCTTTTCCGATGCGCTAACAAAGCTGTGTGAGGAGTTTGCCATTCTAGTCACAGCTGTGTATAGTGCATTCACACCCATCTCCAAGTCTGTGATGTCAGAACTGTCAACCTTAATTGCCATTCTGTCCCTGAAGTTCTCCACATCTGATCTCCAACTGAGCGTCTCGTTGGAGAACCGAACAGTGCACAGGTCAGCATATAATGCTGCAGCTTTCTTGAAAGCGCAAAAAACGTCTGCTTCATGTAATGCCTCAGTGACACATCTATTGCAAGCAGAAGCGTTCGCATCACCTCGGCAATGTGCCACCGCATAGATCACCTCTGTATCAGAGTTGACCGTATCCCTGGCAAACAGCGTCGATGAACTGGAAACCTTCTGAGGCAGACCAGAAAACAGATACTTCAAACTTTGCTCATAGCTGCTGTTTGCCGTGTAGTTACCAGGAGAGCAATAAGAATACCAAAGGCTCGTGCCCAAGGTTCCTGCAACTGTGCCTGAGGATTCTGCAACTGTGGCCGACAGGAGCAGCAAAGTAACCACATTGACAATAGGCATTGTCTTCATGTCTGAAATCTGCAACTGGAATATGAAAGAAGAGTTAGTACCAATTGGTAATTGTAGCTGTACTAAAAATGGGTTAAACAGTGTACACACATGAGAGATAAGAAACCTACACGGAAGAATATAACAAAGAAGACACAATAAAGAACTTAGGTAGATAATCATGAAAGTAAGCATGTCCAAACTACAGTTTGGAATACTTTCTGCAATTCAATCTTTGTAAGTATCATAGGCTATGTGCTATTACAATTCTGAAGAAAGGATAAAGTTTTAAAATATGGATCTTCCTTAACGGAACCAGACTGCATGTTGTCCATCAGAACAAGGATTTTCTTCTGTGACCTGTCGGCAAGAATTTAAGCAACCAACTTTGAGATGTGTGATAGGCCAATAATACTTGATTTGATTTGGTGCATCAGTTTTGACTGTTTAGTGTCATATACGCAGTCTTGACCTTTTGTAACTCTAGAGATTCAGAGTGTAGGTCTTGAAAGAGTCGCAGGAGTTCAGAATTCATGTGATTCGGCATGTCTCTGTAGTTTGACCATTTTTTCAAAAAAGGGGGAAGCCCCCAGCCTATGCATTGGTTGATGCACTCAGCCATCTTTATTGGAGCTGGGAATTTTCTGTTTGGAGCTCTCAGCATGGCCAAGAGAGCCGATGGGTTCTGGAGATTTATTGACAGACTTGGACCTGATACAACGTCTGACAGTTTATAGGCTGCAGGCAAAAGATTGTTCTACCGAGAGAAAAAAAAAAATCATGTAGTGAACTGTAGAAATATGCAACTTGTCAATTTTATATGATGGCTGTTTTCATTACTTTCATTTATCAGGGAATATAATGATATTTCCAGAACTAGTCAGTACTCGGTAGGCTACTGTTGACCTGACGCATTGTCTGATGGCCACAAAAATACCATCAAATCGTTTCATGGTCATAAGTTGAGGGTGAAAGTGCTGTTCAAGTTGTGTCAAGAAAAGCTTGGCTCCATTCAGATCCTGTTACTTAGCTACTACAGTGTGAGACCTTCTTTTGATGGAACATGTCTAGCTCCTACTGGGATGTCAATGGTTACATATATTGGTTATTGTTCTTGAACCAGAAACATATATGTTAAAATACATGGTCTTGGCATGCATAACCTTGTTTGCTCCGTTTCCCCAAAGTTTCAACAGGGGCGCATCTAGTGTAGAACGAAAATGCTGAGGAAACCAGGAAATTTTGGTAGATGACAGGAAACTGTATGTTTCAGTTTTATCCCAAGACAAATCATCCCTCATAGTGGACATCAAATCAAAAAAAAGAAACGCTTAAGTATTGTATTAACAACAATCTACTAATTCTTTTATTCCAGTTAGTAAGAGGGATCTTGAACTAAGAAAGAAATAGACCTAGCAGCTAAAAGAGGGTATCCTGAGCCATTGCAAGAATGGGGTTCATTGTAACCTGATGGTGCTCATACATACTGTTGTTCGTCTGGCAACAGGATACTGGCTGTAACTTCGGGCAGCAGAGAAGATATGCCACGCAGACCCAAAAGGAGAAAGGCTACTCGGCATGCCCACCAGCTAAGGTTCATATAAATTTTAAAAAAAATCAGGAACGCATACATGTAGACATAACCGTGTGCACAAACTATAACCTGCTGTAAACATAACAGCTGGGTCGGAATGCAGATCATCTAAGCTAAAGGGAACAACCTAAATGGGTATGGTTTGTTTCTGCAGCTGCATGTGCTTTATTTGCTTGGTGTCCATCTACTATTGGGTTCTATGGTGAAATTTATTTTCTAATTGCATACAAGGAAGCATTTGGGAGCACAACCCCCGTCCGCCGCGGCCAAGGTCGCCGCCGCGGGACGCCGCGGAGCCGGCACGCAAGCGGATCAATGACGAGGGCCGTGGTCGCCGTGTGGATGATGGCGCCGGTGACCGCCGCGCACGTGCGCCGACGGCCTACCAGGCTGCCAGAGAAGCACCGGCTTGCCATGGCGCCGCGCATGACGTGATGGAACGGAGGATGGTGGCGCCGCGCCGTACTGAGGCCCCGCCCAGGGCCGATGTCGCGCCGCGCCTGGCTGCAGCGTCGCATAGAGCTGCGCCGAGGAGGGACGCTCCACCAACAAGGGCTGCTGAGGGGCGCCGTGACGCGCAGCTGCACGGTGGAGTGGTTGATGCCGCTGGGGAGGCTCGCGCGGTGGCGCCGGTGCCGGTGGGTGACCGCGCCATCGCACCGGTGCTGTCGTTGGCTCGCCGCACCGAGGAGATGCCGAGGCCACGCCGTGGCGCGGACGAACAAGTCGCACCCTTGGCGCTGCGCGCACCGGCGATGGGCGGAGAACTCGCACGGCGCCCTGCACGCGCTGCATGCATGCGTGCTGCCACGCACGGCTGAGATCGACGACGCTGAGGATGCGCTCGTCAAGGCCCTGCTTGCGGTGATTGTCGGCGTCCGCCGTGCAGTCACCACGGAGGAGGTGGCCATGGCGCTCGAAGATGTCCACGGTTTGGCGGTGGGGAGCTCGGTGCACTGCCACCGCCATGAAGATTTCCTGATCTTCTTCGCTAGGAGAGAGGACCACGACAGGGTGTTGGGTGAAGAGGTCATCGCATCGCCGTTCTTCCGGCTGCTGCTCAGGCCGCGCCGCACGCACGCTGTGTCAGGCGGCCTCTGCGTGCACGCTGAGATTGAGGTGGAGGGTGTTCCGGCCAATGCCTGGAACTTGGCAATGGCGGAGACGATCCTGGCGCCGACGGCCTGGGTGGAGCGGTTGCATCCGCTCACAAGGAGCCGTGCGGACATGGGCACATTCCGTTTATCGGCATGGTGCCTCGATCCCGCGTTGATTCCGAAGGAGGTTGATCTGCATATCGTGGAGCCGGATGAGCCGCCGTCGCTCGAGGACCTAGCGGCGCCGGCGCAGGCGGTGGTGCCGCCGCACATCAACACGCTGTCTTACCCGCTGATAGTCCACATGACCAACACGATCGATTTCCGCCGCAACGCTCCACGGGACAATGCCGGCGGCCGTGCAGATGACGGCGACGGAAGAACCCCGGCATGGCCGGCACGACGCCAGTACTCCTACACGCGAGGGACTCCTGACACCCTGCCAGGGAGCATCGGGAGCGGCGTTGGCGGTGCATCTGCTTCCTCTGGCCAAGGTGGAGGGAGCCGCGGCGGCTCCACGAGGATCTTGTCCTCAGGGGCCGTCGTGGGCGTGCCGGTGACGTCGCAGCGGGCCAAGCGGAGGAAACGTGGGGGACGCAAGATCCGTGAGCTGCGGACGCGCGCAGCTGCGCAAGCCGCCGGTGATGGTGCTCCCGTTGGTGAGGCTGCCGTGGGCGCCATGGTTGTACACAGGGAGGAGGTGACGGGTACAGCGATGTTGGCCGTGGACGACACGGATGAGCAGGCTCTGGCTGCTACATGCGCCAGTGAGCCGGAGGTGCTGGAGATCGCTGTTGGCTCCGTGGTGGTGCACACGCCGGCTGCTAGGAGCGCCGCCGCCACGACGGCCGCCGGCGCCATGGATGCGCAGGTGTTGGCAGCTTCCAGCGCCAGAGACACGGTGGCCGCGGTCCACACGCCGACGTGGAAGGAGGTGGACCCACCAATCCATGCACCGGTGCACCAGCTGGCGGATCTGGCGGTCAAAAGTCAGTCCAAAGGTGCGGCCCGCGTCATGGTGGGGCCAGAGGAGGGCCAGGCGCCGTTGGACGCTTCCCCGTCTGGTTCAAAATTGTCGGCGGGTTCGAATTCTGCGGCAGGTGGTGGGACCAGCGCGGGAAGGTTCCAGGTTGGTGGGTTGTTTGTGCCGTTTGGTGGCCTTCCCGCGTCTCCGCACGCCATCGGGCGGGAACCGGGGCCCCCTTCGGTCCAAATATTGCCACTGGAGGAGCTGGCTGGGCCTTTCGTCCCCAGGCCACTGCTGGGCATGGACGCTTTCGCCAGCCCACCATCTCCTGCTGCTAAGGACGGTAACGGGCCAGAGATGGACGATGGGCCCTTAGGCCAGGACGACGAAGGCTCCCTGACACAGGCTGTGATCACTTGTCAAACCCTAGCACTGTCGCGGAAAGTGTTCGACGCTGACAGAGGGGAGGACCTGGATGACGATGACGAGGTGGATGAAGAGATTATCGCGGATCCGATCCCGCAGCGCACCATAGAGGAGGACTGCACGGCCCCAACCCCTGACGTCCCCTCTCCGTCGTTTGCCGCTTTGCCTCGCCACCGATGGTGTTCCAGAGAACGCGACAAAACCTGGTACCTAGGGTTCCGGCGACTTTGGCGTGACCAAGGACGCTCGGGGAATTCCTGGAAGCTGCGAAATCGCGCTCGGATGCCCTCCTGCAAACCCCTGCCGTCAGGCGACGGTTGGTGGAGCTGAACTTCCAGCCACGGCGGAGCTCGAGGATCACAAGCAACCGGGAGGGATGAACGCTGAGATGAAAGCGGTGCGGAACCTTATGCGCAAGCTTGGACTACTCACTGGGGATGAGGCGCCGTCGATGGCTGCCCTAGAAGCTTACCATAAGATGTACGAGCTGCCCTTGACGGATGACATGATTGAGGCGATTGCGGAATTCTACGGATGGACGCTCTCCACGATCAGAGGCTGCTCACCGCCGATGCTGGGGGTGTCGGGTGGTCGCCTCGTGGAGGCTTGACCCTGATGTTCGCTTCCTAGGGTGTGCCTTGTAGTCGGTCCAATGTTGTACGAACCTAAGATTATGGTGGCCAATGTGCGAGGCCTCAATGATCGCGCAAGACGTACAGCTGTTAGTAGTGTGGTAGGCACCACGGGTGCATCTATCGTCTGTATCCAGGAGACAAAACTAGCGGTTGTAACCCCTGCCATTGTTATGGAAGCGCTTGGCGCGGATTTCGATGCTTACTTCTGCTTGCCGGCGACTGATACTCGGGGTGGGATGATTATGGCTTGGGTGAGTAGGGTGGTGCAGCTGGACAGCGCCCACATAGGTGCTTATAGCATCACTGCGAGGGTGGCGCCCCCTGGGGGGGAGCCATGGTGGTGGCTGACTTGCGTCTACGGACCACAGGCTGAGGCTGACAAGATCGCCTTCCTGGATGAACTACGTGATGTCTGTGGAATCCATCAGGGACCTTGGGCCCTCTGCGGGGATTTCAACATGATCTACCAGGCTGAGGACAAGAACAACGGTAATATTAACCGTAGGATGATGGGACGTTTCCGTCGCTTCCTGAACGACTGTGAGCTGAAGGAGATCTACCTGCATGGCCGACGCTACACCTGGTCGAACGAACGCGAAACCCCTACTCTAGTTCGGCTTGATCGGGTTTTTGCCACGGTGGCTTGGGAGGAACTCCATAGTAGCTGCAGTTTGCGCTGCTTGGCGACGGTTGTGGCAGATCACTGCCCCCTCCTCCTTGACTGCACCACACAGTCGGGAGGGCGGAGAAGGTTCCAGTTCGAGCGTTTCTGGCTGCGCCTCGATGGGTTTGATGAGGTGGTTCAGAGCGCCTGGGAGGTGGTCCAGGGGGACACTGACCCCTTCAGGTGGCTCACCGCTAAATTGAAACTCACAGCGCGCCGGCTCATGAGCTGGAGCGACAAAAAGGTTGGATCTATCAAACTGCAACTAATGATAGCGCGGGAGGTGGTGGTGAGGTTGGACATAGCCATGGAATCCCGACAGCTCACACCTGATGAACGTCGACTCCGGGCACACCTCAAGCAGACCTACTTAGGGTTGGCCTCGCTTGAGCGGACGATGGCTCGCCAGCGGGAAAAGATCGCATGGCTGCGGGAGGGGGACGCCAACACGGCCTTTTTCCACCAGCATGCGGCCTACAGGCGCCAGAAGAATGTGATCCACAGTTCGAGGGTGGATAACGCGGTTGTTTCCGACCATGCGGCCATGGCTGAAGCTACCTTCGCACACTTTGAGGGCCTGCTTGGCACCTCGGTGGCAAGGGCTCACTCGCTGGACTTAGACTTTCTGGGTGTCACTCCAGAGGATCTATCCGAGCTCGAGGTGGCGTTCACGGAAGAGGAGGTTTCGGAGGTGATCAAGCACTTGCCACCAGGCAAAGCTCCCGGCCCCGACGGGTTTACGGCTGAATTCCTGCAGAAATGCGGGGGGGTGGTCAAGGCTGACTTCATGGCGGCATTTGACAAGCTTTACACGATGTGTGGGCGTGGATTCCAAGGCCTCAACCAGGCTTTGATGGTGTTGCTGCCCAAGCGCCCGGACGCTACGGCGCTAGGGGATTACAGGCCGATAAGCCTTATCCACATCTTTGCCAAGCTAGCGGCGAAGATCTTGGCTACTAGGCTGGCACCTCGGATGGAGTCGCTAGTGGACCGCAACAAATGCGCCTTCATTCACAAAAGATGCATCCACGACAACTTCATGTTGGTCCAGCAAACAGCCCGCTTCCTGCATAGAAAGAAGGAGCCGAGGGTGATGCTGAAGCTGGATATTGCTCGGGCCTTTGACTCGGTGTCCTGGGGTTTCCTCATGGAGGTTCTTCAGAGGATAGGGTTTGGCCCGAGGTTCCGAGAGCTTGTCTCTCTGCTGCTGGCCACGGCTAGTACTCGGGTGCTGCTCAATGGCGAGCCAGGACCCCCGATCTGGCATCGGAGGGGACTGAGACAGGGGGACCCCCTGTCGCCATCGTTGTTTGTCCTAGTGATGAACTCGCTCAACAAGGTGCTCGCCAAGGCATATGAGCTGGGTGTGCTGCGACGGTTGGCGCGGCGGGACCTGGCGACCTCTGTGTCGCTCTATGCGGATGATGTGGTGATCTTCTGTCACCCAGACGAGTCAGAGTTGGGTGCGGTCCGCGACATCCTGGAGCTGTTCGGACAGGCCTCCGGATTACGCACCAACTTCGCGAAATGCTCGGTGTCTCCGATTGCGTGTTCGGAGGAGGAGGCTGGGGTTGCGGCGGTGCACATGGAGTGCCAGCTAGCGCCTTTCCCGGTGAAGTACTTGGGTATTCCCCTGTCTACAAGGCGTCTGTCGGCCGAGACCTTCCAGCCGCTTGTGGACAGGCTAGCTGACAAGCTGCCGACGTGGCGGGCGTCCATGATGCTGCAGGCCGGACGTTTGGCGCTGATCCGAGCCGTGCTGGCAGCAATCCCGCTGCACCAGCTAACGGTTCTGGCCCTGAACAAAAAGACTCTCAAGCAGATTAACAAGATCCTGCGAGGGTTCCTCTGGGTGGGCCGGGCAGCGGCCAATGGAGGTCACTGCCACGTGAACTAGGCAAGGGTATGTCGACCGCTGCATCTAGGCGGACTGGGGATCCCAGACCTGGCACGTATGGCCATAAGCCTACGGGTGCGTTGGCTGTGGAGGATGCGCACTGACCCCCTGCGTCCGTGGCGTGGGCTAGACATGCAGTTCTCGAAGGCGGAGTTGGACATCTTTGCGGCCTCCACCTCGATGAGGGTTGGCAATGGAGAGTCCGCTCTCTTCTGGGAGGACCGATGGTTGGGCGGCAGTTCCTTCAAGGAGATGGCGCCGGAGGTGTATGTGCTGGTCCCTAAACGGCGCAGGAAGGTGCGTACGGTGCGTCAGGCACTGGTAGACCGCACCTGGATCCCCGACATAGCTGGAGCACCCAGTGCCGTGGCACTATGGCAATATGTGCAATTATGGAGCAGGCTGAGGGATGTCCAGCTCTCGGAGGAGCAGGACACGATGACTTGGGTTTGGACGACGGATGGCCAGTACACCTCCCATTCTTGCTATGAGACCCTCTTCCAGGGGGGATCACCTCACCATCGTGGGAGCTGAACTTGGGCGCCCCCTAGGGTGAAATTCTTCATATGGTTGGCCTGCCTTTACAGGTGCTGGACGGGTGAGAGGCTGGCGCGTCGTGGTCTGCCACATGCGCCCAAATGCCCGCTGTGTGACCAATCCGAGGAGACTATGACGCACCTTCTCACTGGGTGCTCATTCTCCAGGACGGTCTGGTTCGAGGTCCTCTCGTGGATCCGATCCACCTCTGGACCTCCTTCTCCGGAAGGGGACTTCGCAGAGTGGTGGTCGCAGGTGGTGCGTACCGCCCCTCGCCAGTTGCGTAAAGGTACATCGTCGATAATCATGCTCACGGCGTGGTGGATCTGGAAGCACCGGAATGCTGCGATCTTTGACAACGCACAGCCTTCAGTGCCTTCCCTGCTCGGCGACATCAAGACCGAAGCGCAACAGTGGGCGAGCGCGGGAGCCCGGGGTGTCCGCCAGTTCCTCCCCTAAACTAGGTCACCTCTCTTGGGTCGAGTTGTAATGCGGGGTGTTCGTCCTCTCATGCACATGTACATATAACCTTTCTTTCTATCTATCAATGCATCGAAACGCAAGTCTTTTGCGTTTTCGCGAAAAACTACCTTATGGTTGTAGTTAGCTCATTTGGGTAATATTTTCCCGAGTCAAGCTTTCTGCTGAGTAAAGTTTCAAAAGACATAATATAGCGGGACCCTAATATAGCTGTTATTATTAGTAACACTTTTAGATTTCTTTCACATAACCATCAGTAATCAGTAACAGGCTGCACCAGGTTTACCTCTAAATTGAGCTATCGAGCCATCAAGCTATGTCTTTAGCTCTGTCTGACATGGCCAAGAGGCGTCCTCCCATCCTTTAGTTACCTCTCATGGACTTAGTGCCATTGTTGCTTAGTGCGACCAGAGCTCCATTTGGCCGATAAGTACAACACGATCTTCACATGGACAGTCATGACGACTGAGGAGCCTCAAGATCATTGCAATCAAAACAAATTGTGTCCCTCTTCCAGATCTGCTCCCTCACAGGGCACACATATGGATCGACGCACATCTGTGCACCCTGGCTGAGACTGCATTGCAAAGAAGCGTATCCTCCAACGGTCGAACTGCATCTCTTCTCTCTTCAACCGCATCAGATTCACCAGCACCACGTGGAATAACTTCCCGCCTCTGCAATCTCTCCACACATTTGACATTCCGCAGTAGCCACAAACCCTGGAAATCCCCCTCCTGGTCTGCCGTTTTCCACACTGCGTCCTCCACTACAGTAGCCAAATTGGAGAGCCGGCTTCCCTGCTGCGCTGCGCTCCATGGATGCGGTGATGAGCGTGGTCCAAGAAACGGTGTTGGGGCGGCACATTTCGTCGAACACCCTCAGGGCGGCTGAGGGGGGAGGTAGGGCATTGGGGCTTTTGGGTGGGGAACGGCTGGCTTGTGGTGGCTTTGGCACGTCAGGCAAACAACAGCAAGTGAAGCGGTAAACACGTCAGCTCATTTTATAGGTCAATCTGGTGCAGCGCGTTCCTAATTAACGTCCGTGTAATTTTCCACTGTAACGACAAGTCTTTTGCGTTTTCCCGAAAAACGTCAGCTTTTTCCATTTCATCAGGGTAAGTAAGTATCTCGCTTATGTCCGGTTTTGCTCTAACAAATAACGTATCTCAAAATGTGCATTTATGTACTTAGTATTAACTAAAAATTCTCCCAAAATATTAACCAGATGATGATACATGTATGTATGTGAGATATACATGACATGGTAAATGTATATGAATTTCTGGTCAGCACCACAACTGTGAAAGGAAGGCAAAATTACCTCTTATCTATTAATTTGGGAAACCCGGTAAATTAGTGAAAAATTAGACGAAAATCATACAATAAAGGTTATATCCAAGCGAACACCAATACCGCATGACCAAGATCAATCAACACCGGAGAATAACATGAGCACGGCAACTTTCGTCGAGACAAAGGCCGCCAAAGACGCAAATCAAACAAACACAACAAACGGTGACCCAAACATTTCATTATTCGAAAAGGTGCCAAGAATTAGGGAAAGGAAGAAACCCCGAACTTGTCACGCCATGCTATGAGGATTAAATTGATTCGTGATAGAATTAGGAAAAGAGAGGTAAGTTTACAGAAGGTAAGTCGGGATGCCAATGGTGCAAGCCATGGCCTCGCCTTGTTAGGGAGAGTACATGAACGATCTGATGTTTGGCTACAAACTACCCGCCTGAAATCGCTGACGCGATCAAGGCTGATTGTATTCCCCCTGTTTAATTAAACCTCTTTCCTTTCAAAAAAAAAAGGTGCCAAGAAACACCGCATGGTGCTTAAGAGACCCACACATCAGAGGAAGAGGACAATCACAAGGCGAGATGGGATTAGTGTCAACACGTTGGGGCCGACGGACCAGCCAAGGTAAATGGTCAATGATCAGAGAAAGGGCTGGGACTATCTAAATTTTGATAAACCGAAGAAATTACGTGCAGACTTTAAAAAGTGGCAGCTTATTCATAATAGTCACGCTGAGAGGAGAGAAAGAGGAAGAGGCAAGCTCACCAGTCAGTTAGTGCGTACACAGTTTGCCCTGGCTTACAACTTTTGCTTGACAACAACACCTGGGAATAACATGAATGTGATGTCAAACACTCAGTTAAGACAAAACAGTACACGTAAGTACAATTTGCCTACACTGCTGTTTCGACTCTCTTTTTTCCTTGTACATGTCAGAAATGAAACCCTTACCCTTTATTATAATAATGCATATACAATTATTGTTCTCAAATGGTAAGGAAATTTATTTTACATGATTTTAATAGTTTAACATAAATTCTCAAGCACATTGTGTCATAGTTTAGCATTATGTTATCTTTTTACAAATGATGACCAAGTAGTTTAACACATTATGCGGAATATTTTAGATGACTAGCACCAAACCCGTGCGTTGCTATGAAAACTATACAAAACTGTAAGAAGTTATGCAGGCCATGGATGTGACAATTTTGGGAAGAGCCTTGGTGTCATGAAACCTGTTGTGCGGTTCCGGCTTAAAAGGATTGATTTCTATGAGAGTGGAGAGTATATATTTTTGTGTTGTCTGTGCGTAAAAAATGTTGGCCCTATCGGCTAAGTATAACTGCATATTTTGTCTAATGTATTTTACATGAATGATGGCCCCATATGACAGAATAGAGAGGGTGCTTACACGTCTACAATCGTCTGAAGTATTCCCTGCCCAGCTCACAACTTCTACAGAACTCTAGTACCTGCCAGAGCCCATGCATGTGAAATGAATTGAATGTCGGATTCAGAACGAACCAAGAGTAAAATGCAGCTTGAGTTTTTTCCTGGTTACTAAGATTAGTACATTGATTTGTTACTTTTTTCCCTATATTTTGTAGTCAAACAAGTGCAGAGATTCTCACAGGCATGCTTCCGACACCACCCTTCTCAGACAGTACATGGATCGTGAATCACATAGGTAACACAATGTAAATAATACAACAGCAAACACTCATATAGGAAAGGCATTCCGTTTAGTGTTAACATGAGAATAAAATAATATATCCTAAATATCTATATCGAAGGAAATCATAATACTCCGTATTTAATTAGCAAAAGATGCCCTTTATATAAGTATAAACAGAAATCAAGTTGGTACCAACATAAAACGAGGAACTACATGACTGTGGTAACGCCAAGAGTCGACTGCCCCAAACTAATTAATCTTCAAGGTATCAATTTGGTAGGTTCCATCGCCATATATTATCCCCAGCATTGCTAGACCTGGACCCTACAATCGTACAGTCATGCTGGATTTGGCCTGGCTTGGTTGGGAGCTAGCTCTTCAGTGAGAAGAAAAGTCACAGAAATTAAACTAAGAAAGTAAAGTCAGGGTAGACTGCCATTGAATACCTAATTTTATACTGTGGCTAGTTACGGTAGCAGATTACTATAGTATAAATCATCTAAACTACTGTTTTTGCACCATGATTTTGGTTGCAAGTTATAACCATGAATACATACCTTAAATTTTTGCACCATGATTTTGGTTGCATGTTTCATGACAGTGTTAACAAAATTGCTAAGAAAATATTTCATCCCTATATTAGGGGTTAATGATGAAAGAATGCCGATTGGATGATGTCTGCCTAGAATCCTATATTGCACGTCCGTGAAATTACTAGACTATGTATCGGTTATACATAATTATCCCAGTTCATTATCACGGCGTATACTGAATGACTTAGGTTTACCTAAACACTTTTACCCATTCATGCTGATACAATATTTACAAAAGTAATAAAATGTTACAAGAATATTCAACCCCCAGTTCCAATTACTGAAGTGACATACAAGTTAGTAAAATCAATACTCATATAAAAAGTTACTGCAAAATATCGTTGAAAAGACATGTAAGATAATTGTGATGGCAGTTCAGCACAATGAAGTGATAAATCCGATATAGCTATGTGTGGAAGTTTGGCAAGAATAATTTCTATATATTTTGGAAAACTAAAAAAACGACTACAACAAATAAAAAATTTGCATGTATTTTTTTATGAATACCACCACATATTTTTGTTAGGGAGATTTAATTTGAACAAGCCACTCTCTGAAGCACAGATGGTATGTTTGGAGCTGTTAGGTGTTCTAGCCTTAATCATAGTTCAGCTGATAATTTTTCTGAAATCAGCCAAAAGATCGATGATGTTTTGAGATCGAATATAGTTTAAGTGTTTCCAAAGTTTGAGTCAAATTTTCTTGTTTTAGTCAAAAGTATTATAAGTTATTTTTGGGTTATTTTCTGTCTCTAATGTCATTGTTTTCCTACTTATATAACTCTTTGGGGTCCATACCACACTTGGGGACGAGATATGATTACTTCCCTAAACAAACCTTTTAGCGTTGTAATATTAGTATCTTACCAGCACAGGACTCAATAGTAAGGACTGTCACGGCATTGATATAACACATCGGAGACAAGGATGATATGATGGGACTAGAGCAAACAAGCAGAGCAACGTTCTTTTTGACAGCAGAGGACGACCCTAAAATAGTCCCAGCCACCCCCACACAAGATGGTTGACACTGAACTGACATTTTAGTCAGTTAAATGCATAGTTGATGTTATAAAACCAAATAAATGAATTTATTGCAAAATATCAATTGAGAGGGTAGGTAAGGTAAAATGATGGCAATTCACCACAATGAACTGATAACCTGCTATATGTTAGGCATTTTCTACTTGCATTTGATAATACAGAATGTTTATGAACGAGAGCAAAATATCATACCAAAGACAAAATTCACCGAAAAAATAATTATCCAACAAATATTCCACATATAAGCTAATTGGACTACTTAATCTTTAGAATTATATAATTGTGTATTACACATGCTATGCATATGGGCAGTTTGGTGACAGTTGTACTTATACTAAGTCCACAAAGCCAGTGACTAAAGATATTCTTGGACAATTAGTGTTAGATAGTTGAGCATGGTCAGTAGCAAATTTTGAAGTGCAACTGTACAATCATAGGTCATAGAGAGACTTCAGTCTATGTAAAGTCAGGAATAACTTGCCTCCGCAAAACTCCAGCCTATCAGGCTATCACAAGAAGAAATACTATCATAGGTCATAGAGACACTTCGATCTAGTTCGAAGCCAAGTTAATTCTACAGGTAATTAGTTTCAACTAAAAAGCTGGCAATTGGTCTACAACGGCACATGCACAATGAATAAGAAAACCCATGTGATTTCATTCACCAGACCCAAAAAGAGAGGGCAAAAAAACATTGTAATTTCATTCCTTGCAAGCTACTCCCTCCATTTTTGTTATAACACATAATTTGATCAAGCATGGATTATGGCGGCATAAACAACAGTAAAAAATAGAGAAATAATCATACATGGTACATGTAATATTAATCTTTAGGTTATTAAGCAGGATTAATTTTCTGTAGGGTATGCATGGAGATGCATAACTTATATTTTTTGGAACAAGCCTCTAAAGGGGTGTTACGGTTTACACACTTGTGCATCTTGAGGATTTATTTGATTCGCGGGATAGAAAAACTTAGGTTTGCAATGTCATATGCTCACTACAATCCTACAGAAATTCATATGAACCATAGTTTGTTTGATTCTACCACAAGAAAAGCAAAGGATTCTCAAAAAAAAAAGGTATGAGTTGATGTTAGATTCCCTATGAAACTAGTCCAAAGAATTTATTAGGAAAAATTCCTATGAGAATCAATTGTACAAATCAAACAACCATCATAGGAAAGAATTGAATCCTACCAATTTCCTATGCAAATCTTTTGAATCAAACATGCCCAAGAGAAATTATAAAATTAATCATGGATGTGTATCATGTGATATTATGCACACATGTAAGCAATCTTGCAAAAACATGATCAAATAAACCATGCGCTGAAAAGCTAAAAGATTGATCATATTTTCTACTAAGTACAAGCCTACAACGATTTCCCATTTTCTTCTTTGTGTGAATCTGTTGGGTATTTCATTCATAATATAGCAAACAGATCCACAAATTTGAATATCACATGGACCTTAGACTTCATTTTAAGTACCCACCATTGTATGTACAATATTTTTATGTAAAGCCTATTTCAAAATGATGATCTAGTAGAGAACAGAAGCGGTACTCCCTCGGGCCGTAAATTCCTGTCGCAGCTTTAGACGAAATGTAGGCTAAAATGTGTATAGGTTCATTGAACCCGCGACAAGTATTTAGGGTTGGAAGGAGTATTAGATTAGAGGTGGTGTGGGCTAATCGGCATGCCACTTTATAGTAAGACAGTTAAAATCAAGGAAACTAATACTCTTGTAAGCAAAAATATGCACTTTGTTGTAACTGATGCTAACTGGGCCGCACATCCACTCCTTGTATATTCTTGAGACGAAAATATGGTTGTTTATTGGTGAAGCTCAGCATATAGCTTGCCCATTTCCCTTGCGAACTATCGAAAAGAAAGGCTCCCGAAATTAAAACTGAGTGAATGGCCCACATGGGTAGGTTCGACCTTTTGCGCGTCCTGTTACTTTCTTGTTCGTTTGCCAAGAGTGTGCAAACACGAATTCTTTTGTCTAGCTCAGTTGGCTCCTCTCGTGGTGCTAGTTACATATATCTTGTCCTTTAGCCAAGAGTAGAACAAAAATCAATTGTTGGGGCAGGGGGAGGAGCGGCTCCTCTCATAAAAATAAATACATTGAGAAAAGACTTCGGTGTCCCCACATTAAAGATATAATTACACTTCATGGTCGACTCAGCTTGGCTGGGTGGGGTGGGACCCACCCAGCCAAGCAAACATGACCCAACATTTGCTGCACCATGACATGCCAAGCAGTGGCTGAGCTTGACCAACATCTTAGACGGGGTGCTTCATGTCTGCACCTTGCGGTAGTCCCACTAAATGGGAGGCTACTCAGTGGCGGAGCTTCACCAACATCACAGAAGGGGTGCTTCATGCCTGCACCTTGTAGTACGACCAGTGGCGGAGCTTGGGGTGCTTCATGTCTGCACCTTGCAGTAGTCCCAGTAATGGGAGGCTACTCAGTGGCGGAGCTTGACCAAGATCATAAAAGGCATGCTACTCAGTGGCAGAGCTTGACCAAGATCATAGAAGGGGTGCTTCATGTCTGCACCTTGCAGTAGGCCCAACAAACAGGGTGCTACTCGGTGGCAGAGCTTGGGGTGCTTCATGTCTGCACCTTGAAGTAGTCCCAGTAATGGGAGGCTACTCAGTGGCGGAGCTTGTACCAACAAGGAGGGGTGACCAGTGGCGGAGCTAGACAAGAATTAGGAGCTTCATACCTGCACCTTGCAATAGTACCAATAGTGGTAGAATTCAGAGACTAACTAGATATTAACTATGAGCTCCCTTTGCAAATATAAAATGACTTACCTTGTTAGTCCTAAATGCTGGTAGGATTCTCCCTATCACTATGGGCAGATCCAAAAGCAAAGACCAGGGCAGTGGCGGAGCTTGACCAACATCATAGAAGGGGCCAAAAGAGATTAAATTGCATACCTGTACCTTGCAATAGTAGAATTCAGGGACTGACTAGATAGTAACTATGAGTTCCCTTTGCAAATATAAAAGGACTTACCTTTGTTCGTGCTATAGTGCAGGGGCAGACCCAGAATCAGAAATGAGAGGGGGCAAGAATATGAAATTTCTTTGCTAAGTGGGGGCAAACCACTCTTTAAGCTTACTTTTACAAGGAGATTAAGGATTTGAGTGGGGTCAGCTGCCCCCTTTGCCAATAAGCTGGATCCGTCCATGCTATGATGGTATGGGCATATCCATGGGCAGTCCCGCCGCTCGCGGGGGGGGGCGCTCTTTTGCCTGGGCCCTAGGCAGCCACCCTCCTTGCCCTGGCCCAGGGAAGTAGGTGCACTTCCCTGGGCCAGGGCAAGAAGGGTGGCTGCCCCAGGGACGGAGGGGGGGGCGCTCTTTTGCCTGGGCCCTAGGCAGCCACCCTCCTTGCCCTGGCCCAGGGAAGTAGGTGCACTTCCCTGGGCCAGGGCAAGAAGGGTGGCTGCCCCAGGGAAGTGAGGGCACCTACTTCCCTGGGCCAGGGCAAGAAGGGTGGCTGCCTAGGGCCCAGCCAAAAGAGAAGTTGTACTAAATCAGAGTCAACTAAAAGGGAACAGAGGGGGTACTTATGAATTTCCTAGAATCAGTGATGGTGATGGAGCTAGCCAGTGGTGGACCTTGACAAAAACTTAAGCCGGGGACAAGAAATAAGCTTCTAGGGGTGCCCTTTTAGTATTGAGGGTTACTTAAAGAAACTAATTTGGGGGGCACCACAGCCACCTTTGGCCACAACGTCTCTCCGTCAAGCTAGGTTGTCAAGGAGGGGGCAAGAGGACCGAGCGACGAGCAAAAACGAGTGGAGGAGAAACACCTTTAAAATGATAAGCTTCTTCGGGTAGGCCCGCCACGCTCTACCTCCCCGTGTAAACGACATGTGTCAAGCGCTCAGTCCGGAGGCCCCAAGTGGCGCGATCATCCGGAGGAAAGGAATCGTTTTCTATTTCCTAATTAAGGCTTCAATCCACTTAATGAATAGGAAAATAGCAGGGGCAACCGTTACATTATAAAAGAGAAAATGCAACGTTATTTATATACAATAATTACCTAAGGCATAGAATCGTGTACAACCTTAAAGGGTATACCCAGTGCTGAAAGCTCCCCCAGATTATGGGGTTTGGGGAAGAGAATTTCTAGGCGTCCTTTCCCTTGCTTTTTACGCAAAGAGGCTGATTCGAACCCAGAACCAACCTTGCTTATGTTAAATAAGCAAGCCTAGAAAACTAGCAGGCCTCTACTAGAGAACAGATTTGGGAGCTATCTGTGGTTTATGTTTTGTCCGTAAAAACTATATGCTACTATCGAATTTCTTTTCCTCGGAAGAACTATAGCTTATTATTTGAATATACCTTTTGCAAAAGATCAACAAATTTAAAAGAATTTCAACATCCTTACCTCTTCACGTGTCAATGCTCTCCATTCAGCACCATTTGAACATCATTTCATCAGCATTTGAGAGCATTCAAGCACTGCCTGTTCAACAACAACTGAACAACATTTCATTAGCATATTGACAGCAATTCAGCAGCATTTTGACAACACTCTGACTACATTTCAGCACAAAAATACAAACAATATAAGAGTTGACAGTGCACTACATTGATGTCCAGCAGCAATACATAATGGTTTTAGATCACCAAAAGGACCAACATAGTAGATCAGATCACAACAATTGGAATACATAGGCCAAACAGCATGGTTCTCACACCGAAATGCACTAAATTCGTTCAAGAGGGCTAGCAGCAGCAGGTTTGCTCCTTGTGGATGATGATGTGTAGACGCATGTGCAATAGCTGCAGCCCTCTGCCTGGTCATTACACTTGTAGTTGGAGTATCAGGCCGGCTCATCATCCTCGTACTCTCCTTCATAGGCTTGTTTCGGCCATGCAAAGAAAGGAGCATGGACAGCCTGATCATTCTCATCATCAACGGTGACGGGAGTAGGATCATTGTTTTGCTGTTTGTTTGCAGTGGTCACACCAAACCTAATAAGCCTAGAGCTAGCACATCTATGAAACAACTGTGATATCTCTGATTCAGAAATCAAAGGCACAGCATCATCACCCGACCCATACCAAATAGACATTCGTTGATCATTTGACCACCGGAAATTCCCCTGTACAGCTCGCTTTATATGCTCTAGGGATTGCACAAAATAATCAAAGACGTGTTACAAAAGAGAGGAAAAAATCATTACTGTTGTGAGGAATGTGCTGCGCTGGAGCAAAGGATGGCGTGGTCTTCGTCGTCGTTCCCTTGCAGCACCGGGAACGCGCTGGATCTGATGGCCGGCTCGGTCAGTGGGAGCAGAGGGCGGCTCTGATGCAGGGCTTGGGAGCAGGGGGGAGGCTGGGTCGCGGGGAGAGCAGGTGGAGGCGGCCCCGACGGTGGGAGCAGCGGCGGCCGCACGGACGGCACGGTTGCGGGCGACCAGGAGCAGGGCGGCTGCACGATTGGGGGCGGGCGGCGTGCAGGAACTAGTGGCGGCGGAGCCTGGTGGAGCGGCGGCGGGGCAGGGGGGTGTGGTGCTCCGCCATTTTTCTGGGAAGAAGCACGGCTTTGGATCGCAGCCGCAGGGGCATTATCATTCCAAAGGCCCGCACTTCACCTGCCTCCATCCCATCCAACGCAATCATTGAGCTTTTTTTCTTTTTTTAAAGCGCAATCATTGAGTTGGGTTTTGCGTCTCACGGCATCCCCAACAGGCGAAGCATTTTAGCGTCCAAAAATGTCCACGCGCGTCCCTTTGTGTCGGCTGAAATGATCGAAATCGATCACGCGCCAGTTTGCGTCGGCGGTAGCTCCAGGTATACTAATAATAGGTATCCGAAGGGTATACCCATGTCAACCCTCCTCCGTTCGCACCTCGATCGTCCAATTGTCTAGATTCTTTCGCCCACCGACGTATTTTTCCCTAAAAACGACTATATATATAGTCCTGAAGAGTTCTCGGGAGGAGAGCCCCGTAGAAAGACAGAAAACACCAAAACGGAGGCTGCTGCATAGAAGATTGGAGGGGAAACTCTGCCGAGATCATCGCCGGAGGGACCTCCACCTTCTCCAACATCTTCATCATCATCACCATGACCAAGAGGGAGTAGTCCACCTCTGGACTACGGGTTTGTGGCAGTAGCTTGATCTATTTCTCTCATGTTCTTCATAGTAAGCCCAAGCCCAGAAGAAGGAGAGGGAATATCTTCTGCATAAGTCCACCATGGTCCTGCTAGGTAATGTTACTATTCTGGTCTTCAAATTACTTTTCATTTAGTTTCATTAGCTTCTAACTTCTGCTCTTATTTCTTATAGAAGCTGCCGATATTCCTCTCAATTCTGTAGGCAAGCTCCGAGCTGATTCTTCTGCCGATGCCATTTCTATGGCAATTGAATCTGGTGACCTCGTCTGTGCTCTTCTCCAGAAGAACGGGGCGGTCTTATCGAGATTGCATGCCATGATCTTCCAAAAGGCGGATCAACAGAAGACTCTGGGGCAGCTGGCAAACACTTTCTCCGTCAACACCGAAGGCACCATCGAGATATTCAAACGTACATCGCGTACCTACGGCGCTCTCCTTGCTTTCCAACTTGTGATGGGGCACGGCTTCAAAGCCAAAATGGAGTTGCTGACAAAGGAGCTACCGAAGGATCAGGATGGGTTGGCTATCGACCTTAGCCCTTTCAAAGCATTGACGCGCAAATGCGCGTTGCAGCTTCTTGAACTGGTGATAGCTAACAAACCAGCTGCCGAAGGAGTTGCCCCAAGCCTGTCGACGCAAACTCAAGCTCCTTGAATTTTTCTTTCTGAATTGTAATTTGTTATTTTACATCAAACAATGCCTTTTCTAAGGCCTCCATCTGTAATGAATTCAGAGCTGGCAATGTTGCCAATTCATCATTTTCAACTGCGTTGTTTTTATTTCTGACTGCATGCTCCCGATGGGAGTAAAATCTACTGACACTTTGGATATTCATTGACACACTCGATGGTGTACTTATTACAGGTGACTCCTGTGCCTTCTTTTATCGAAGGTTCTTTGGCTGGTGACTCTGAAAATGATCGGCTTCAACGTATGAAGACCCGAATTTCTCAGATGGAGAGAGACATGTGTGGTATCCATGGCATGGCAGCTATTATAAAGAAAAAAGGCGAACTGACCGGGAAGCAGAGCGATATGCACTAGGCGAGCTGCAAAAAGCTACAGAAAGCTTGAACTGTGAGTGTTTGATACTCCTTCAATTCTTTCGATTGCTATGATAATTCTCCTTTTGCTTATGATTTTTGCATCATCGTCTTTGTCAGACATAGCTCTGAATTTATCCGAAGAAAACAAGCGAGTGCATGAACGCGTAGATGCTTTGACCAATCTTTCACAATTCAATGAAGTTTTTTGGACAGACAAGTCAAAAGCTGCCACCATTGCAAAATTCCAGGATCGGGTGCAACAAGTGCATCGGCTCTTTGAAAAGTGCCATGCAAGTTTGAAGATGATATGGAAAACCATGATCCCTCTCAACCAAGTTCCTCCAACTCTGTTGGCTTTCAAACTTCATAAATGCCAATAGAGTTCGCGAGTTGGTTCGCAGCCAGCTTCTCGCAGGAGCCGAATCAGCTTTCGCTTTCGTGTTGTCCCAACATCCTTCATTGGATTTGGAAGCAATCACACAAGCTGATGGCAACATAAGCCAATACTTTCATGTTGTTAAGACCCCTGCCTCCATTGCAATTGATAGGTTGGAAAACAACACAGAAGTAGATGGCGCAGTAGGAATTCCACATGAATAACTTTGATAACTTTAGTGTAATCATAACTCATGCTTCTGACAAATTTCTGCACCCGAATATTCGGGTGCATTAGGTATAAGTTTATTCATGTGTATTGTCGTTGCTTAGTAGACGGTACCTCGGAGGAGGGATCCTCACGAGGGGGGAAAGAAGTAGGGGCCATAGGGCGGAGTGTCCTCGGGACGGTAGTACGCAAGTTACCCAGCTTCGGAACACCTGCACGGAGACAGGGCCTACTGCTGCTTGTCTGGAATTATCTGGGCGGTTGCGCGTTCTTACAATGAGTTGTGGTTGTGCGTCTAGGGCTTGATGTCTACGTGTGCTTCTATTCTTGTAGACAGTGTTGGGCCTCCAAGAGCAGAGGTTTGTAGAACAGCAACAAGTTTCCCTTAAGTGAATCACCCAAGGTTTATCGAACTCAGGGAGGTAGAGGTCAAAGATAGTCCTCTCAAGCAACCCTGCAATTAAGATACAAGAAGTCTCTTGTGTCCCCAACACACCTAATACACTTCTTAGATGTATAGGCGCACTAGTTCGACGAAGAGATAGTAAAACACAGGTGGTATAGATGGTGGTAATTTTGCAGGAAGTAAAGATGCAGTAAAACAGTAAGCAAGTGATGTTTGCAGTATTTGGAAACAAGGCCTAGGGATCATACTTTCACTAGTGGACACTCTCAACATTGATCACATAATAAATAAATAACTTCTCCTCACTTGTGCTACATACACTCTTTTGTTGGATAACAAACACCATTCATTGTGTAGGGCTACAAGAGCTCCCTCAAGCCGGAGTTAACAAGCTCAACAACATTCGGCATTCATATTTAAGTAACCTTTAGAGCATAATAGATCTTTGCAATTTAGACCGAGTACTAACATAGCATACACATTGTCACCATTACACTATGAAAGGGGGAATAGATCACATCAATACTATCATAGTAATAGTTAACTCCATAATCTCCAAGAGATTACAATCATAACCTACGCCAAGTACTACATGATGCACACACTGTCACCGTTACATCATGAAGGAGGAATAGACTACTTTAATAACATCACTAGAGTAACACATAGACTAATAGCGATACAAAGCTCATCATATGGATCTCAATCATGCAAGGCAATTCATGAGATCATTGTATTGAGGTACATGAGAGAGAGATTAACCACATAGCTACTGGTAGATCCCTTAGCCTCGAGGGAGAACTACTCCCTCCTCATCATGGGAGACAGCAGCGTTGATGGAGATGGCGGTGGTGTCGATGGAGATGCCTTCTGGGGGCAATTTCCCGTCCCGGCGGCGTGCCAGAACAGAGACTTCTGTCCCCCGAATCTTGGCTTCGCGATGGCGACGGCTCTGGAACTTTTCTCGTATCGTGGCTTATGTTTTTAGGGTTTTCGCGACGGAGGCTTTATATAGGCGGAAGGGCAGCCTCGGGGGAGCCCTGGTGGGGCCACACCATAGGGGGGCGCCCCCCCTTGGCCGCGCCGCCTTGTGGGGTGGGGCCCCCTGGCTCCCCTCTGGCCCCTCTTCGGTGCTCTGGAAGCTTCTGGGAAAAATAAGATACTGGGCGTTGATTTTGTCCAATTCCGAGAATATTTCCTTTGTAGGATTTATGAAACCAAAAACAGCAGAAAACATGAACTGGCACTTCGGCATCTTGTTAATAGGTTAGTTCCGGAAAATGCATCAAAACATCATAAAGTGTGTGATGGCGTGTAACTCACACGTTCGTTGGGAACCCCAAGAGGAAGGTATGATGCGCACAGTAGCAAGTTTTCCCTCAGAAAGAAACCAAGGTTTAATCGAACCAGGAGGAGCCAAGAAGCACGTTGAAGGTTGATGGTCGCGAAATGTGATGCGGCGCAACACCAGGGATTCCGGCGCCAACTAGGAACCTGCACAACACAACCAAAGTACTTTGCCCCAACGAAACAGTGAGGTTGTCAATCTCACCGGCTTGCTGTAACAAAGGATTAAACGTATCGAGTGGAAGATGTTTGCAAAGAAAACAAGAAACAAGTAGATTGTATGCTATGTAAAGAATAGGACCGGGGTCCACAGTTCACTAGAGGTGTCTCTCCCATAAGATAAAAGCATGTTGGGTGAACAAATTACAGTCGGGCAATTGACAAATAGAGAAAGGCATAACAATGCATATACATGACATGGTAAATATAGTGAGATTTAATCCGGGCATTACGACAAAGAACATAGACCGCCATCCAACTGCATCTATGCCTAAAAAGTCCACCTTCAGGTTATCGTCCGAACCCCCTCCAGTATTAAGTTGCAAAGCAACAGACAATTGCATTAAGTATTGTGCGTAATGTAATCAATAACTACATCCTTAGACATAGCATCAATGTTTTATCCCTAGTGGCAACAGCACATCACAACCTTAGAACTTTCCATCACTGTCCCTGTATCAATGAAGGCATGAACCCACTATCGAGCATAATTACTCCCTCTTGGAGTTAAGAGTAAAAACTTGGCCGAGCCTCTACTAATAACGGAGAGCATGCAAGATCATAAACAACACATGAACAATAGATTGATAATCACCATAATCATAGTACTCTCTATCCATCGGATCCCGACAAACACAACATATAGAATTACATATAGATGATCTTGATCATGTTAGGCAGCTCACAAGATCCAACAATGAAGCACAACAAGGAGAAGACGACCATCTAGCTACTGCTATGGACCCATGGTCCAGGGGTGAACTACTCACTCATCACTCCGGAGGCGATCATGGCGATGAAGAGTCCTCCGGAGATGAATCCCCTCTCCGGCAGGTGCCGGAGGCGATCTCCGTAATCCCCGAGATGGGATTCGCGGCGGCGGCGTCTCGTAAGGTTTTCCGTATCGTGGCTCTCGGTGCGGGGTTTCGCGACGGGAGCTTTAAGTCGGCGGAAGGTCGCCGCGCGGGGCCACAGGAGGGGGCCGGGGGGCAGGTCGGCGCGGCCGGGGCCCGGGCCGCGCCGGCCTAGCCTCTGGCCACCTCGTGGCCCCACTTCGTTAGGTCTTCGGTCTTCCGGAAGCTTCGTGCAAAAATAGGACCCCGGGCGAAAGTTTCGTCCAATTCCGAGAATATTTCTTTACTAGGATTTCGAAACCAAAAACAGAAAAACAAGAATCGGCTCTTCGGCATCTTGTTAATAGGTTAGTTCCAGAAAATGCATAAATATGAAATATAATGTGCATAAAACATGTATGTATCATCAAAAAAGTAGCATGGAACATAAGAAATTATCGATACCTAGGAGACGTAACAGCATCCACAAGCTTAGTTACGCTCGTCCGAAGCAGTAAAACGATAACAAAGATAATTTCGAAGTGACATGCCATCATAATCTTGATCATACTATTTGTAAACATATGTAATGAATGCAGCGATCAAAGCAAAGGTAATGACATGAGTAAACAACTGAATCATATAGCAAAGACTTTTCATGAATAGTACTTCAAGACAAGCATCAATAAGTCTTGCATAAGAGTTAACTCGTAAAGCAATAAATCAAAGTAAAGGTGTTGAAGCAACACATAAGAAGATTAAGTTTCAGCGGTTGCCTTCAACTTGTAACATGTATATCTCATGGATATTGTCAACATAAAGTAATATAACAAGTGCAATATGCAAGTATGTAGGAATCAATGCACAGTTCACACAAGTGTTTGCTTCTTAAGGTGGAAGGAGATAGGTAAACTGACTCAACAATAAAAGTAAAAGAATGGTCCTTCGCAGAGGAAAGCATCGATTGCTGTATTTGTGCTAGAGCTTTTATTTTGAAAACATGAAACAATTTTGTCAACGGTAGTAATAAAGCATATGAGTTATGAAAATTATATCTTACAAGTTGCAAGCCTCACGCATAGTATACTAATAGTGCCCGCACCTCGTCCTACTTAACTTGGACTACCGGATCTTTGCATGCCATGTTTCAACCAAGTGTCACAAAGGGGTACCTCCATGCCGCTTTGTACAAAGGTCCAAGGAGAATGCTCGCATTTCGGATTTCTCGCTTTTGATTATTCTCAACTTAGACATCCATACCGGGACAACATGGACAACGAGATAATGGACTCCTCTTTAATGCATAAGCATGTAGCAAAGTTATTATTCTCATATGAGATTGAGGATATATGTCCAAAACTGAAACTTCCACCATGATTCATGGCTTTAGTTAGCGGCCCAATGTTCTTCTCTAACAATTTTGCATGCTCCAACCACTAAAATGATAGACCTTCAGACAAGACGGACATGCATAGCAACTCACATGATATTCAACAATAGTTGATGGCGTTCCCCAGAAACATGGTTATCGCACAACAAGCAACTTAATAAAATATAAAGTGCATAAGTACATATTCAATACTACGATAGTTTTTAAGGCTATTTTGTCCCATGAGCTATATATTGCAAAGGTGAATGATGGAATTTTAAAGGTAGCACTCAAGCAATTTACTTTGGAATGGCGGGTAAATACCATGTAGTAGGTAGGTATGGTGGACACAAATGGCATAATGGTTGGCTCAAGGATTTTGGATGCATGAGAAGTATTCCCTCTCGATACAAGGTTTAGGCTAGCAAGGTTATTTGAAGCAAACTCAAGGATGAACAAGTGCAGCAAGACTCACATAAAAGACATATTGTAAACATTATAAGACTCTACACTGTCTTCCTTGTTGTTCAAAACTCAATACTAGATATTATCTAGACCTTAGAGAAACCAAATATGCAAATCAAATTTTAGCAAGCTCTATGTATTTCTTCATTAATGGGTGCAAAGCATATGATGCAAGAGCTTAAACATGAGCACAACAATTGCCAAGTATCACATTATCCAAGACATTTTTAGAATTACTACATGTAGCATTTTCCAATTCCAACCATATAACAAATTAACGAAGAAGAAACTTCGCCTTGAACATTATGAGTAAAGCCTAAGGACACATGTGTCCATATGCAACAGCGGAGCGTGTCTCTCTCCCACAAAGTGAATGCTAGGATCCATCTTATTCAAACAAAAACAAAAACGAAAACAAACCGACGCTCCAAGTAAAGAACACCAGATGTGACTGAATAAAAATATAGTTTCAGGGGAGGAACCTGATGATGTTGTCGATGAAGAAGGGGATGCCTTGGGCATCCCCAAGCTTAGACGCTTGAGTCTTCTTAAAATATGCAGGGATGAACCACCTGGGCATCCCCAAGCTTAGAGCTTTCACTCCTCTTGATCTTAGTATATCATTCTCCTCTCTTGACCCTTGAAAACTTCCTTCACACCAAACTTCAAGCAAACTCATTAGAGGGTTAGTGCATCATTAATAATTCACACATTCAGAGGTGACACACTCATTCTTTTCACTTCTGGACATTGCATAATGCTACTGGACATTAATGGATCAAAGAAATAAATCCAACATAGCAAAAGAGGCAATGCGAAATAAAAGGCAGAATCTGTCAAAAACAGAACAGTCCATAAAGACGAATTTATAAATGGCACCAGACTTGCTCAAATGGAAAAACTCAAAACTAATGAAAGTTGCGTACATATCTGAGGATCACGCTCGTAAATTGGCAGATTTTTTCGAATTTTCTACAGGGAATTATGCCCAGATTCGTGACAGACAGCAATGCTGTTTCTGTGCAGCGATCCCAAATATAACATCAACTTTGACATAGAAACTTTACTTGGCACAAAAACATGATAAGGAGAGGTTGCTACAGTAGTAAACAACTTCCAAGACTCAACAAAACAAAAAATTGCTGTAGGTAAAAACATGGGTTGTCTCCCATAAGCGCTTTTCTTTAACGCCTTTCAGCTAGGCGCAGAAAGTGCAAATCAAGTAACATCGAGAGTAGAAGCATCAACATCATAGCTTGTTCTAATAATAGAATCAAAAGGCAACTTCATTCTCTTTCTAGGGAAGTGTTCCATACCTTTCTTGAGAGGAAATTGATATTTAATATTACCTTCCCTCATATCAATAACAGCACCAACAGTTCGAAGAAAAGGTCTTCCCAACACAATTGGACAAGATGCATTGCATTCGATATCCAAGACAACAAAATCAACGGGGACAAGGTTATTGTTAACCGTAATATGCACATTATCAATCCTCCCCAAAGGTTTCTTTTTAACATTATCGGCGAGATTAACATCCAAATAGCAATTCTTTAATGGTGGCAAGTCAAGCATATCATAAATCTTTTTAGGCATAACAGAAATACTTGCACCAAGATCACATAAGGCATTACATTCAAAGTCATTGAATTTCATTTTAATGATGGGCTCCCAACCATCTTCTAACTTTCTAGGAATAGAAGTTTCAAGTTTTAGTTTCTCTTCTCTAGCTTTTATGAGAGCATTTGTAATATGTTTTGTAAAGGCTAAATTTATAGCACTAGCATTAGGACTTTTAGCAAGTTTTTGTAAGAACTTTATAACTTCAGAGATGCGGCAATCATCAAAATCTAAATCATTATGAGCCACAGCAATGGGATCATTATTCCCAAGGTTGGAAAAAATTTCAGCAGTTTTATCACAAGCAGTTTAGTGAGCTTTAGCAATTTCAGCAGTTTTGTACGCTTTGCACTAGGAGTAGAAACATTGCCAACACCAATTATTTTACCATTGATAGTAGGAGGTGCAGCAACATGTGAAGAATTAGCATTACTAGTGGTGGTAATAGTCCAAACTTTAGCTACATTATTCTCTTTAGCTAGTTTTTCATTTTCTTCTCTATCCCACCTAGCACGCAACTCAGCCATTAATCTTATATTCTCATTAATTCTAACTTGGATGGCATTTGCTGTAGTAGTAATCTTATTATCAAGATCATTATTAGGCATAACTTTCAACTTTAAAAGATTAACATCAGAGGCAAGCCTATCAACTCTAGAAGCGATAGTATCAATTTTATCAAGCTTTTCCTCAACAGATTTGTTAAAAGCAGTTTGTGTACTAATAAATTCTTTAAGCATGGCTTCAAGACCAGGGGGTACACTCCTATTATTATTGTAAGAATTCCCATAAGAATTACCATAACCATTACCATTAGCAGAAGGATATGGCCTATAGTTATTACCAGAGTTGTTCCTATAAGCATTGTTGTTGAAATTATTATTTTTAATGAAATTCACATCAACATTTTCTTCTTGAGCAACCAATGAAGCTAAAGGAACATTATTTGGATCAACATTAGATCTACCATTCACAAGCATAGACATAATCACATCAATCTTATCACTCAAGGAAGAGGTTTCCTCAACAGAATTTACCTTCTTACCTTGTGGAGCTCTTTCCGTGTGCCATTCAGAGTAATTTATCATCATATCATCAAGAAGTTTTGTAGCCGCCCCCAATGTGATGGACATAAAGGTACCTCCAGCAGCTGAATCCAATAAATTCCGCGAAGAAAAATTTAGTCCTGCATAGAAGGTTTGGATGATCATCCAAGTAGTCAGTCCATGGGTTGGGCAATTCTTTACCAAAGTTTTCATTCTCTCCCATGCTTGAGCAACATGTTCAGTATCTAATTGTTTAAAATTCATTATGCTACTTCTCAAAGAAATAATTTTAGCGGGAGGATAATATCTACTAATAAAAGCATCCTTGCATTTAGTCCATGAATCAATACTATTCTTAGGCAAAGATAGCAACCAATCTTTAGCTCTCCCTCTTAATGAGAAAGGAAACACTTTCAGTTTAATAATATCACCATCTACATCTTTATACTTTTGCATTTCACAAAGTTCAACAAAATTATTGAGATGGGCAGCAGCATCATCTAACTAGCACCGAGAAAATTGTTCTCTCATGACTAGATTTAGTAAAGCAGGTTTAATTTCAAAGAATTCTGCTGTAGTAGCAGGTGGAGCAATAGGTGTGCATAGGAAATCATTATTATTTGCATTTGTGAAGTCACACAACTTAGTATTTTCAGGGTTAGCCATTTTAGCAACAGTAAATAAAGCAAACTAGATAAAGTAAATGCGAGTAACTAATTTTTTTGTGTTTTTGATATAGCAAACAAGATAGCAAATAAAGTAAAACTAGCAACTAATTTTTTGTATTTTGATTTAGTGCAGCAAACAAAGTAGTAAATAAAATAAAGCAAGACAAAAACAAAGTAAAGAGATTGAGAAGTGGAGACTCCCCTTGCGGCGTGTCTTGATCTCCCGAGCAACGGCGCCGAGAAAAAGAGCTTGATGGCGTGTAACTCACACGTTCGTTGGGAACCCCAAGAGGAAGGTATGATGCGCACGGTAGCAAGTTTTCCCTCGAGAAAGAAACCAAGGTTTAATCGAACCAGGAGGAGCCAAGAAGCACGTTGAAGGTTGATGGTCGCGAAATGTGATGCGGCGCAACACCAGTGGATTCGGCGCCAACTAGGAACCTGCACAACACAACCAAAGTACTTTGCCCCAACGAAACAAAGTGAGGTTGTCAATCTCACCGGCTTCTTTGTAACAAAGGATTAAACGTATCGAGTGGAAGATGTTTGCAAAGAAAACAAGAAACAAGTAGATTGTATGCTATGTAAAGAATAGGACCGGGGTCCACAGTTCACTAGAGGTGTCTCTCCCATAAGATAAAAGCATGTTGGGTGAACAAATTACAGTCGGGCAATTGACAAATAGAGAAAGGCATAACAATGCATATACATGACATGGTAAATATAGTGAGATTTAATCCGGCATTACGACAAAGAACATAGACCGCCATCCAACCGCATCTATGCCTAAAAAGTCCACCTTCGTGTTATCGTCCGAACCCCCTCCGGTATTAAGTTGCAAAGCAACAGACAATTGCATTAAGTATTGTGCGTAATGTAATCAATAACTACATCCTTAGACATAGCATCAATGTTTTATCCCTAGTGGCAACAAGCACATCACAACCTTAGAACTTTCTGTCACTGTCCCAGGTATCAATGAAGGCATGAACCCACTATCGAGCATAATTACTCCCTCTTGGAGTTAAGAGTAAAAACTTGGCCAGAGCCTCTACTAATAACGGAGAGCATGCAAGATCATAAACAACACATGAACAATAGATTGATAATCACCATAATCATAGTACTCTCTATCCATCGGATCCCGACAAACACAACATATAGAATTACATATAGATGATCTTGATCATGTTAGGCAGCTCACAAGATCCAACAATGAAGCACAACAAGGAGAAGACGACCATCTAGCTACTGCTATGGACCCATGGTCCAGGGGTGAACTACTCACTCATCACTCCGGAGGCGATCATGGCGATGAAGAGTCCTCCGGGAGATGAATCCCCTCTCCGGCAGGGTGCCGGAGGCGATCTCCAGAATCCCCCGAGATGGGATTCGCGGCGGCGGCGTCTCTGTAAGGTTTTCCGTATCGTGGCTCTCGGTACTGGGGGTTTCGCGACGGGAGCTTTAAGTAGGCGGAAGGTCAACGCGAGGGGCCACACGAGGGGCCCAGGGGGCAGGTCGGCGCGGCCAGGGCCTGGGCCGCGCCGGCCTAGCCTCTGGCCACCTCGTGGCCCCACTTCGTTAGGTCTTCGGTCTTCTGGAAGCTTCGTGCAAAAATAGGACCCTGGGCGAAAGTTTCGTCCAATTCCGAGAATATTTCTTTACTAGGATTTCTGAAACCAAAAACAGCAGAAACAAAGAATCGGCTCTTCGGCATCTTGTTAATAGGTTAGTTCCAGAAAATGCATAAATATGACATATAATGTGCATAAAACATGTAGGTATCATCAATAAAGTAGCATGGAACATAAGAAATTATCGATACGTTGGAGACGTATCAGTGTGAACACAACATGTAGGTATTGTCATAAAACTAGCATGGAACATAAGAAATTATAGATACGTTGGAGACGTATCAAGCATCCCCAAGCTTAGTTCCTACTCGCCCTCGAGTAGGTAAACGATAACAACAAATAATTTCTGAAGTGACATGCTACCAACATAATCTTGATCAATATTATTGTAAAGCATATGAGATGAATGGTGTGATTCAAAGCAATAGATTGCTAGCAAAGAGATAATGACTAAACAAATGAATCATATAGCAAAACTTTTCATGAATAGTACTTTCAAGACAAGTATCAACAAGACTTTCATAAGAGCTAACTCATAAAGCAATAGATTCAAAGTGGAAGGCATTGAAGCAACACAAAGGATGATTAAGTTTCAGCAATTGCTTTCAACTTGTAACATGTATATCTCACGGATATTTGTCAACGTAGAGTAATATAACAAGTGCAATAAGTAAACATGTAAGAATCAATGCACACAGTTGACACAACTATTTGCTTCTAAGATAGAAAGAAGTAGGTAAACTGACTCAACATAAAGTAAAAGAATGGCCCTTCGCAGAGGGAAGCATGGATTACTATTTTTGTGCTAGAGCTTTTATTTTGAAAACATAGAAACAATTTTGTCAACGGTAGTAATAATTCATATGTGTTATGCATAAAACTTCCTACAAGTTGCAAGCCTCATGCATAGAATACCAATAGTGCCCGCACCTTGTCCTAATTAGCTTGGATTTACATGGATTATCATTGCATAACATATGTTTCAACCAAGTGTCACAAAGGGGTACCTCTATGCCGCCTGTACAAAGGTCCAAGGAGATCAATTGCATTTGATTTCTCGTTTTTAATAGATCTCAACTTAGGACATCCATACCGGGACAACATAGAAAACAGATAATGGACTCCTCTTTAATGCATAAGCATTCAACAACAGATAATATTCTCATAAGACATTTGAGGATTAATGTCCAAACTGAAAACTTCCACCATGATACATGGCTTTGGTTAGCGGCCCAATGTTCTTCTCTAACAATATGCATACTCAAACCATTTGATCATGATAAATCACCCTTACTTCAGACAAGACGAACATGCATAGCAACTCACATGATATTCAACAAAGGTGTAAAAAGTTGATGGCGTCCCCAGAAACATGGTTACCGCTCAACAAGCAACTTATAAGAACTAAAACACATAGCTACATATTCATCACAATAGTTTTTAAGCTATTTTCCCATGAGCTATATATTGCAAAGACAAAGGAATGAAATTTTAAAGGTAGCACTCAAGTAAATTTACTTTGGAATGGCAGAAAAATACCACATAGTAGGTAGATATGGTGGACACAAATGGCATGGGTTTTGGCTCAAGGTGTTTGGATGCACGAGAAGCATTTCCTCTCAGTACAAGGCTTTGGCTAGCAAGGTTGTTTGAAGCAAACACAAGTATGAACAGGTACAGCAAAACTTACACAAGAACATATTGCAAGCATTATAAGACTCTACACTGTCTTCCTTGTTGTTCAAACACTTCACCAAAAAATATCTAGATCTTAGAGAGACCAATCATGCAAACCAAATTTCAACAAGCTTTATGGTAGTTCTCCACTAATAGATTTAACTACATGATGAAAGAGCTTAAACATGATCTAATGAGAGCTCAAAACAATTGCCAAGTATCAAGTTATTCCAAACCATATGAAGCATTTTCTGATTCCAACCAAATAGCAATCAACGAAGCAATTTTCAGCCTTCGCCATGAACATTAAAGCACAACTAAGAACACAAGTGTTCCATATGAAAAAGCGGAGCGTAATATCTCCAATACAAGGATGGCGGGATCCAACTTTATTCAAACCAAAACAAAAACAAAAGCAAAAGACGCTCCAAGTAAAGAACATAAGATGTGATGGAATAAAAATATAGTTTCACTAGAAGTGACATGATAAGTTGTCGATGAAGAAGGGGATGCCTTGGGCATCACCAAGCTTAGATGCTTGAGTCTTCTTGAAATATGCAGGGATGAACCACGGGGGCATCCCCAAGCTTAGACTTTTCACTCTTCTTGATCATATTGTATCATCCTCTTCTCTTGACCCTTGAAAACTTCCTCCACACCAAACTTAAAGCAAACTCATTAGAGGGTTAGTGCATAATCAGAAATTCATATATTCAGAGGTGACATGATCATTCTTAACACTTCTGGACATTGCACAAAGCTACTGAAAGTTAATGGAACAAAGAAATCCATTCAACATATCAAAAGAGGCAATGCGAAATAAAAGGCAGAATCTGTCAAAATAGAACAGTCCGTAAAGACGAATTTTTCAGAGGCACTTAACTTCTTAGACGGAAAAACTCAAAACTGATTAAAGTTGCGTACATATCTGTGGATCACGCACGTAAATTGGCAGATTTTTTGATTTTTCTACAGAGAGATCTACGCAAATTCGTGACAGACATCAATTCTGTTTCTGCGCAGTAATCCAAATCTAGCATCTACTTTACCATAGAGACTTTACTTGGCACAAAAACATGATAAGGAGAGGTTGCTACAGTAGTAACAACTTCCAAGACTCAACAAAACAATAGCAAAATAAACACATGGGTTATCTCCCAAGAAGTGCTTTCTTTATAGCCATTAAGATGGGCTCGGTAATTTTAATGATGCTCGCGCAAGAAATAAGAGTTGAAGCAAAAGAGAGCATCAAGAAGCAAATTCAAAACACATTTAAGCCTAACCCGCTTCCTATGCATAGGAAACTTGTACACAAATAAATTCAAAAAGAACAAAGTGACAAGCATAGGAAGATAAAACACGAGTAACTTCAAAATTCTAAACATAAAGAGGGGAAACTTAATATTATTAAGATGCATATAATCGTGTTTCCCTCTCATAATAACTTTCAGTAGCATCATGAACAAACTCAACAATATAACTATCACATAAAGCATTCTTGTCATGAGCTACATGCATAAAATTATTACTCTCCACATAAGCATAATCAATGTGGGAGCAAATTCAACAAAATAGCTATCATTATTATTATCATCACCATAATCATCATATATAGGAGGCATATTGTAATCATAATTAATTTTCTCCTCAATAGTAGGTGGACTGAAAATATCATATTCATCATTGTAATCATCATATATAGGAGGTAAAGTATCATCAAAGTAAATTTTCTCCTCCATGCTTGGGGGACTAAAAATATCATGCTCCTCAAAACCAGCTTCCCCAAGCTTAAATTCTGCCATAGCTTTAGTAATAATGGTGTTCAAAGAGTTCATGCTAATAACATTGCTACAACTATTTTGCAAACAAAGTTCCATTGGTTTTTTAATTTTCTCTTCAAACACATTGATACGTCCAATTTGCATCACTATTTTGTATCATAATTTGCTGTTATTCATTGATATATTTCATATTGGGACACAATACTCATGTTATTTCATCTATTTTGCATGTTTCATCATCATTGGAGGATCAAGCACCGGAGCCAGGATTCTGCTGGAAAAAGCACCGTCAGAACGCAATATTTCGGAAGATCAACTGTGGAAGGGAATTTCACGTAAATTCCTATTTTTCCAGATGACGGAGGAAGCCACGATACGAGAAAAGTTCCAGAGCCGCCGTCATCGCGAAGCCAAGATCTGGGGGACAGGAGTCTCTGTTCCGGCACCCTGCCGGAGCGGGGAAGTGCCCCCGGAAGGCTTCTCCATCAACACCGCTGCCATCTCCACCGCCATCTTCATCACCGCTGCTGCTCCCATGAAGCGGGAGTAGTTCTCCATTGAGGCTCGGGGCTGTACCGGTAGCTATGTGGTTCATCTCTCTCCTATGTAATTCAATACAATGATCTCATGAGCTGCTTTACATGATTGAGATTCATATGAGTTTTGTATCACTATTCATCTATGTGCTACTCTAGTGATGTTATTAAAGTAGTTCTATTCCTCCTGCACGTGTGTAAAGGTGACAGTGTGTGCACCGTGTTAGTACTTGGTTTATGCTATGATCATGATCTCTTGTAGATTGCGAAGTTAACTATTGCTATGATAATATTGATGTGATCTATTCCTCCTACATATGCATGAAGGTGACAGTGTGCATGCTATGCTAGTACTTGGTTTAGTCTTTTGATCTATCTTACACTTAAGGTTACTTAAACATGAGCATTATTGTGGAGCTTGTTAACTCCGGCATTGAGGGTTCGTGTAATCCTATGCAATGTGTTCATCATCCAACAAAAGTGTAGAGTATGCATTTATCTATTCTGTTATGTGATCAATGTTGAGAGTGTCCACTAGTGAAAGTCTAATCCCTAGGCCTTGTTCCTAAATACTGCTATCGCTGCTTGTTTACTGTTTACTGTGTTACTACTGCTGCAATACTACCACCATCAACTACACGCCAGCAAGCTATTTTTTGGCACCGTTGCTACTGCTCATATATATTCATACCACCTGTATTTCACTATCTCTTCGCCGAACTAGTGCACCTATTTGGTGTGTTGGGGACACAAGAGACTTCTTGCTTTGTGGTTGCAGGGTTGCATGAGAGGGATATCTTTGACCTCTTCCTCCCTGAGTTCGATAAACCTTGGGTGACCCACTTAAGGGAAAACTTGCTGCTGTTCTACAAACCTCTGCACTTGGAGGCCCAACACTGTCTACAGGAAAGGAGGGGGAACGTAGACATCAAACTATTTTCTGGCGCCGTTGCCGGGGAGTGAAGCGCTATTGGTAAGTGGAATTGGTAAGGAAATTTACTGTTTGTGCTGATTTTATTTCTGCCTGCTGCTATAAATCATTATGGAGAGATCTTCTCTTCAATTTCTATTTGGGAAATCTACTACTACTGCAACGGTAGTGGATGAAGCGCCAGGTGAGGAAGTAGTACCATATAAAATACCTATGAAAATTATTGAACGTGTTATGGATAACCGCTATGAAGGGGATGGAACTGTCCATCCTGGTGATCATTTATTGTTTTTGCATGAATTATGCGGGTTATTCAAATGTGCAGGTATTTCTATGAATGAAGTTAGGAAGAAACTATTCACTATATCATTGTATGCGGTAAAGCGGCGCACTGGTATAAATTGCTGAAGAATGGTGATTCTATTGATTGGGAGGACATTGTGCCTTTATTCTATTCCAAATTTTATCCTCCAAGTGAAATTCACAAAGATCGGAACCGCATATATAATTTTTGGCCTCATGATGGAGAGAGTATCGCCCAAGCTTGGGGGAGATTGAAGTCTTTAATGCTCAAATGCCCCATTCATGAGCTTCCTGGTAATGTTATTATTGATAATTTCTATGCAAGACTTTCTTTTCAAGACAAGACCTTGCTGGATACTTCTTGTTCTGGATCATTTACACGCAAGAATGAAGAGTTTAAAAGGGACCTTCTTGATCGGATCCAAGAAAATACTGAAGGATGGGAGAACGACAAAGATAGAGAATCAGGTATAATTTATGATTATAAATGCATTGAAACTTTTATGGATACTGATAAATTTCGTAATATGAGTGCTACATATGGTCTTGATTCCCAAGTTGTTGCAAATCTTTATAGAGCTTTTGCCTCTCATTATGAACTGCCTAAGAAGAATTTTGATAAGTATCATGAACCGTATAAAGATAAAATTGATTCATCTGTAAACAAATGTGTAGTGGTTGAAACTGTTGATAATGTTATTCCTGAAGCTTATATTGAAAAAACTCCTTTCCCTGCTAAAATGAAGGAGTACTCTGTCATATCTAGTGCGGTTAATAAAAGTGAAAAGAAACCTAAAGAACCTGAAGAACAAATTAAAATTGAACCTGCTGTTGCTATAGTTAAAGATCTTGTGACTGAAAATGTGGAGGATGGTCATATTATTTTCTGTGAAGATGCTTCTAATATTGTTTCACATCCTAATAAATCCAAACAAGTTAGTGTTCCTATGCTATCTGTTAGAATTGGTGATCATTGCTATTATGGTTTATGTGATATTGGTGCAAGTGTTAGTGCTATTCCTTATGAACTTTACACGGAGATTATGCACGAAATTGGTTCTTGTGAACTTGAAGATATTGATGTGGTTATTCATCTGGCTAATAGAGAAACTATTTCTCCAATTGGTATTGTTCGAGATGTGGAAGTTCTATGTGGTAAGATTAAATATCCTGCTGACTTTTTGGTACTTGGTTCTGCTGCTAGTGATCATTGTCCTATCATTTTTGGTAGACCTTTTCTAAATACTTGTGGAGCTATTATAGATTGTAAGAAAGAGAAAATTTTGACTAGATTTGCTGGTGAACCTTATGAATTTAACTTTTCTAAATTTACCAAAACTCCTTATAAAGTTGACTTGCCTAGTAATGATTTTAAAATGGAGCAGTGTGCATCTATTGTTCTTGTTCCTAATAATCCTTTGCAGCAACATTTGGAGAATAGTGAAAGTGAAGCTTTTAGGAAAGAAAGAGATGAACTTGAGGAAATTTTTCGTCGCCAACCTATTCTCAAGCATGATTTACCGGTGGAAGATTTGGGTACAACACCGCCACCAAAGGAAGATCCTGTTTTTGATTTAAAGCCTTTACCTGATAATCTTAAATATGCTCATATTGATGATAAGAAAATATATCCTGTTATTATTAGTTCTAAGCTTTCAGAGATTGAGGAAGAAAGGTTATTGGAAATATTGAAGAAACACCGAGGAGCTATTGGCTATACTCTTGATGATTTGAAAGGGATTTCTCCTTCTATTTGCCAACATGCTATTAATATGGAAGAAGATGCAAAGCCTGTTGTTGAACATCAACGTCGTCTAATTCCGAAGATGAAGGAAGTGGTAAGGAACGAGGTATTAAAACTCCTTGAAGCTGGTATTATATATCCTATTGCTGATAGTAGATGGGTTAGTCCTGTGCATTGTGTTCCTAAGAAAGGAGGAATGACTGTTGTGCCTAATGATAATGATGAGCTTATTCCTCAAAGAATAGTTGTAGGTTATAGAATGTGCATTGATTTTCGAAAAGTTAATAAAGTTACTAAGAAAGATCATTACCCTTTACCCTTTATTGATCAAATGCTAGAGAGGTTATCTAAAAATACTCATTTTTGCTTTCTTGATGGTTATTCTGGGTTTTCACAAATTGCTGTTAAAGCTAAAGATCAAGAGAAAACCACTTTTACTTGTCCTTATGGAACTTATGCTTATAGGCGTATGCCTTTTGGTTTATGTAATGCTCCTGCTACTTTTCAAAGATGCATGTCTGCTATTTTTCATGGTTTTTGCGAAAGTATTGTAGAGGTATTCATGGATGATTTTTCTGTCTATGGGAATTCTTTCGATAATTGCCTGCGAAACCTTGATAAAGTTTTGCAGAGATGTGAAGAAACTAACCTTGTTCTTAATTGGGAGAAATGCCACTTTATGGTTAATGAAGGAATTGTATTGGGACATAAAATTTCCGAGAGAGGTATTGAAGTTGATAGAGCTAAAGTTGAAGCAATTGAGAAGATGCCCTATCCGAGGGATGTTAAAGGTATTCGTAGTGTTCTTGGTCATGCTGGGTTTTATAGGAGATTTATTAAAGATTTCTCTAAAATTTCAAAGCCTCTTACTAATCTTCTTCAAAAAGATGTACCTTTTGTTTTTGATGATGATTGTAAGGAAGCTTTTGAAACTCTAAAGAAAGCCTTAACAACTGCTCCTGTAGTCGAACCTCCTGATTGGAATTTGCCTTTTGAAATTATGTGTGATGCTAGTGATTTTGCTGTAGGCGCTGTTCTTGGACAGCGGGTAGATAAAAAATTAAATGTTATTCATTATGCTAGTAAGACTCTTGATGCTGCTCAAAGAAATTATGCTACAACTGAAAAAGAATTGTTAGCTGTAGTCTTTGCTTGTGATAAGTTTAGACCCTATATTGTTGATTCGAAAGTTACAATTCATACTGATCATGCTGCAATTAGATACCTTATGACAAAGAAAGATGCTAAGCCAAGGCTTATTAGATGGGTACTTCTGTTGCAAGAATTTGATTTACATATTATAGATAGGAAAGGTGCTGATAATCCTGTTGCTGATAATTTGTCTAGATTGGAAAATATTGCTTATGATCCTGTTCCTGTCAATGATAGTTTTCCAAATGAACAATTGGCTGTAATAAAGGTGAGATCGCGAGAGAGCCCTTGGTATGCAGATTATGCTAACTTTATTGTTTCGAAGTATTTGCCTCCAACCTTTTCAGCTCAGCAAAGGAGGAAATTCTTTTATGACTTGAGGCATTATTTTTGGGATGACCCACACTTATATAAAGAAGGAGTGGATGGTATTATGCGAAGATGTGTTCCTGAATATGAACAACAGGAGATACTGAATAAATGTCATGGAAGTGTTTATGGAGGACATCACGCTGGAGATAGAACCGCGCAAAAGGTTCTACAATCAGGTTTTTATTGGCCAACACTCTTCAAAGATGCAAGGAAATTTATTTTATCCTGTGATGAATGTCAAAGAGTTGGTAATATCTCCAGACGCAATGAAATGCCTATGAATTATACTCTTGTTATTGAACCATTCGATTGTTGGGGATTCGACTTCATGGGTCCTTTCCCTTCTTCAGACGGTAACACTCATATACTTGTTGCTGTTGATTATGTTACTAAATGGGTAGAAGCTATACCTACAAAAAGTGCTGATGGTGAGACCTCTATAAAAATGCTTGTAGATATTATATTTCCTAGATTTGGAGTACCTAGATATATTATGACTGATGGAGGTTCTCATTTCATTGATGGAGGTTTTAGAAAAACTCTTGCTAAGTATGGTATTAATCATAGAATTGCTTCTGCTTATCACCCTCAAACTAGCGGTCAAGTAGAATTATCAAATAGAGAGATTAAAGCTATCTTAGGTAAGACTGTTAATAAATCTAGAAAGAATTGGCCTAGCAAATTGAAAGAAGCGTTATGGGCTTATAGAACTGCTTATAAAAATCCTATGGGAATGTCACCTTATAAAATGGTTTATGGAAAAGCTTGTCATTTACCTCTAGAACTAGAGCACAAAGCTTATTGGGCTGTTAGAGAACTAAATAAAGATCCTAAATTAGCCGGTAATAAGAGGTTGTTGCAATTAAGTTCTCTAGATGAATGGAGAAGTGAAGCTTATGAAAATGCTAAACTCTTTAAAGAAAAAGTTAAGAAATATGGCATGATAGAAGGATCATCAAAAGAGAATTTATTGTTGGAGATCAAGTTCTGTTGTATCGGTCTCGTCTCAGATTCTTTGCAGGGAAATTACTCTCGAAGTGGGAAGGACCATATGTTGTTGAGGAGGTGTATCGTTCAGGAGCAATTAAAATTAGCTCTCTCCAAGGCAATGCCACACAAGTGGTGAATGGACAAAGACTCAAGCATTATATCTCGGGTGATTCTTATAATGTTGATGTTGATATTATTCAAGTGGAAACACCGGAGGCTTTCATCAAAGGACAAATTGACAGTCCGCCAGAACTGGACTTTGAATAGGTAACAGTATAGGTAATAAAAAGTCCGCGTTTACCTTTCCGAACATTATTTCTGCTGTTTTTGGAAAATATGAAAAATTACGGAATCGAAACGGAGTGGAAAAGACGCGCGAGGGCGTGCCACCATAGGCCGGCGCGGGCCCCACCCTGGCCGCGCCGACCTATGGTCTGGCCGCCTCGGCGTCCCGTTTCCACTCGTTTTCGGCCTGGAACCTTCCTTTTGTCGTAAAAATATTTGCTATATAATCCCCCGGACCCCTGGAGGTCCGTAATATCGTTTTCTCGTCGTGTTTTGTTTCGAGCTGTTTTCTGCCAGGATCTGCTTCGGATCTAGATCCATCATGTCTTCGTCGGGAACTCAGAAGGACAGCTTCTTTGAGGACGTCGTCAACCCGTACATGAACGAGCTGAAGATGCACCCCAAGGAGTTGCAGCTCGTGGATGGAGAGTTGCAGATCAAAGATGTCCAGGGTCCTAAGGGAGAAGGGAGCTTGGAAGACAGGATGGAGAAGCTGGAACAAGAGGTTTTCAACTACAAGAAGATGGCTGAGCGTGAAGTGGATATCTTTCACAAGATTGTGTCTGAACTCATTGATGGACACAAGAAGGAGACTGCGAAGCTGTGGGACGATATCTTCTCACTTCACGACACCACCAACAAACTCCAAGCTCAACTCTATGATGTCCATAATCAGAACTGTGAGTATGAAAACAGGTTTAAGCGCATAAGTCATGCTGCTAGTTTCAGGTTTCCGGAAACCAAGATGTCTTTTGTTGATGGAGGGCCTCTTCCATGGAAGTCTGATGACGACAAAGATTCACCACCATCGCCGAAGGAGTAATTCATCATCGGTATTGGCATCCCCTTGGTTTGTTCCAAGCTTGGGGGAGTGCCGCGGTATCATATCACCACCTTTATCTTTTACTATCAAGTAGTGTCATATCATGAGTAGGGAAGTTATCATATGGAATAGTATGCAATGTGGAAGTATCTCTCTTAGTTAGTTATCTATGTATCCGTTGGTGTGAGTTATCGTTATGGAATATTAATGAGAAGTCTTATCATTTACTTTTTGCACACCTTATTTTAGTTTGCAATCTCCATTATATGATTACTCTTGACATGAGTATTGATATCACTTTGGGAGCATCAAGTAAATCTATTTGGTTTTGGCAAACTTAGCATTGGTCAATAGCAACAACATCTTGATGTTTAATAGAAGATAGAAATACACTTAGATATATTACTATTATCTCTATGCTTAGTATTCTGAAGTTAAAGTTGCTTGTGCTTATGAGAAAGATGCATGATTGTTTCTATCATATGTATATTTGTTTGTTTCCCTCAACCTTTATGCTTGCTATCAAACCTTGCTAGCCAAAGACCTGTATCGAGAGGGAATGCTTCTCATACATCCATAACCTTAGACCAAACCTATGCCATTTGTGTCCACCATACCTACCTACTACATGGTATTTTCTGCCATTCCAAGTAAATACTTCATGTGCTACCTTTAAATTATTCAAACTACTACTCCTTATTTGTGTTAATGTTTTATAGCTCATGAGGAAGTATGTGGTGTTTTATCTTTCAATCTTGTTGGGCGGACTTTCACCAATGGACTAGCGGCACATCCGCTTATCCAATAATTTTGCAATAAGAGCTGGCAATGAGGTTCCCAGCCTCAATTAATAACCTTCATTAATAATTCTCTTCACATGTTTTGCTCTGATTCATCAGTAAGCAACTTAATTTTGCAATAGACACTCCTCCATGGTATGTGAATGTTGGAAGGCACCCGAGGATTCGGTTAGCCATGGATTGAGAAAGCCAAGGTTGGGGGGAGTGTCATCCTTAATAAAACTAAAACACATGTGTAAACAAAAGAGAAGGGGGATGATCTACCTTGCTGGTAGAGATACCGTCCCTCATGGGAGCCGCTCTTTGAAGGTTCGTTTGGCAAGGGGGTTAGAGTGCCCGCTACCATTCGTTGACAACAACAAACACCTCTCAAAATCTTACTTTTATGCTCTTTATATGATTTCAAAACTTGAAAAGCTCTAGCACATGATTTAATCCCTGCTTCCCTCTGCGAAGGGCCTATCTTTTACTTTTATGTTGAGTCAGTAAACCTATTTCCCTCTATCTCAAGCAAGCAATTGAGTTGTTGTGAACCAATCATTTATGCTATGATTCAGTTAATCATGTCTTTTATACTTTCTTGTTTAGTACCAATTTTATCTGAATGAATATGACTTTGAAGTTATCAATGATTATGAAGAGATTGTCATGCTTAAATAGGAAGGCTCAGCTATAAATTCTAATATGAAAGCTTTGCTTAGAAGTACAATCCGTTAGTAGTTCTCTGACCAAGAACAAAGTTTGCCATCACCAATTATGATTTCTTATGCACCTTTACTTGTGATTTCTCTTTACTTATTTCAAGATGAGTTATATGAGGAAGTTGTTTACTAGAATGTCTTGTGTGAATGAATATGATGCTTCTTGTCCGTATTCTATTTATCGACTCTTCACTCCATAAACATGTGGTCTCGTTTATCGAGCTCAGTTTCGCTTGGGGACAAGCGAGGTCTAAGCTTGGGGGGAGTTGATACGTCCAATTTGCATCACTATTTTATATCATAATTTGCTGTTATTCATTGATATATTTCATATTGGGACACAATACTCATGTTATTTCATCTATTTTGCATGTTTCATCATCATTGGAGGATCAAGCACCGGAGCCAGGATTCTGCTGGAAAAAGCACCGTCAGAACGCAATATTTCGGAAGATCAACTGTGGAAGGGAATTTCACGTAAATTCCTATTTTTCCAGATGACGGAGGAAGCCACGATACGAGAAAAGTTCCAGAGCCGCCGTCATCGCGAAGCCAAGATCTGGGGGACAGGAGTCTCTGTTCCGGCACCCTGCCGGAGCGGGGAAGTGCCCCCGGAAGGCTTCTCCATCAACACCGCTGCCATCTCCACCGCCATCTTCATCACCGCTGCTGCTCCCATGAAGCGGGAGTAGTTCTCCATTGAGGCTCGGGGCTGTACCGGTAGCTATGTGGTTCATCTCTCTCCTATGTAATTCAATACAATGATCTCGTGAGCTGCTTTACATGATTGAGATTCATATGAGTTTTGTATCACTATTCATCTATGTGCTACTCTAGTGATGTTATTAAAGTAGTTCTATTCCTCCTGCACGTGTGTAAAGGTGACAGTGTGTGCACCGTGTTAGTACTTGGTTTATGCTATGATCATGATCTCTTGTAGATTGCGAAGTTAACTATTGCTATGATAATATTGATGTGATCTATTCCTCCTACATATGCATGAAGGTGACAGTGTGCATGCTATGCTAGTACTTGGTTTAGTCTTTTGATCTATCTTACACTTAAGGTTACTTAAACATGAGCATTATTGTGGAGCTTGTTAACTCCGGCATTGAGGGTTCGTGTAATCCTACGCAATGTGTTCATCATCCAACAAAAGTGTAGAGTATGCATTTATCTATTCTGTTATGTGATCAATGTTGAGAGTGTCCACTAGTGAAAGTCTAATCCCTAGGCCTTGTTCCTAAATACTGCTATCGCTGCTTGTTTACTGTTTACTGTGTTACTACTGCTGCAATACTACCACCATCAACTACACGCCAGCAAGCTATTTTTTGGCACCGTTGCTACTGCTCATATATATTCATACCACCTGTATTTCACTATCTCTTCGCCGAACTAGTGCACCTATTTGGTGTGTTGGGGACACAAGAGACTTCTTGCTTTGTGGTTGCAGGGTTGCATGAGAGGGATATCTTTGACCTCTTCCTCCCTGAGTTCGATAAACCTTGGGTGATCCACTTAAGGGAAAACTTGCTGCTGTTCTACAAACCTCTGCACTTGGAGGCCCAACACTGTCTACAGGAAAGGAGGGGGAACGTAGACATCACACATCATGTCCTAATTCAAGATAAAGTTCATAAAGATCTCTAATTTTTTTGTTGTTTTCCATTAAGCCTAACTAGTGAAAATAAAAACAAGAAACAAAAAGATTTAATTGCAGAATCTAAAGGAGATACCTTCGAGCACTCACACACCGGCAACAGTGCTAGGAAATAGCTTAGTAGTCGGAGGATGTGAATACCTTTTACCTTACCTCCCCGACAACGGCGCCAGAAAATATCTTGATGTCTATGTGTGCTTCTATTCCTGTAGACAGTTGATGCGCGTAGATGTACACGTCCGTTGGGAACCCCAAGAGGAAGGTATGATGCGCACAGTGGCAAGTTTTCCCTCAGAAAGAAACCAAGGTTGAATCGAACCAGGAGGAGCCAAGAAGCACGTTGAAGGTTGATGGTGGCGAAATGTGATGCGGCGCAACAACAGGGATTCCGGCGCCAACGTGGAATCTGCACAACAAAACCAAAGTACTTTGCCCCAACGAAACAGTGAGGTTGTCAATCTCACCGGCTTGCTGTAACAAAGGATTAAGCGTATCGAGTGGAAGATGATTGTTTGCAAGAAAACAGTAAAACACAATTGCAGTAGATTGTATGCTATGTAAAGAATAGGACCGGGGTCCACAGTTCACTAGAGGTGTCTCTCCCATAAGATAAAAGCATGTTGGGTGAACAAATTACAGTCGGGCAATTGACAAATAGAGAAGGGCATAACAATGCATATACATGATATGATAAATATAGTGAGATTTAATTGGGCATTACGACAAAGTACATAGACCGCCATCCAACTGCATCTATGCCTAAAAAGTCCACCTTCAGGTTATCATCCGAACCCCATTCAGTATTAAGTTGCTAAGCAACAGACAATTGCATTAAGTATGGTGCGTAATGTAATCGACAACTACATCCTTAGACATAGCATCAATGTTTTATCCCTAGTGGCAACAGCACATCACAACCTTAGAACCTACTGTCACGATCCCAGGTGTCAATGAAGGCATGAACCCACTATCGAGCATAAATACTCCCTCTTGGAGTTAAGAGCAAAAACTTGGCCAGAGCCTCTACTAATAACGGAGAGCATGCAAGATCATAAACAACACATAAACAATAGATTGATAATCACCATAACATAGCATTCTCTATCCATCGGATCCCGACAAACACAACATATAGTATTACAGATAGATGATCTTGATCATGTTAGGCAGCTCACAAGATCCAACAATGAAGCACAACAAGGAGAAGACGACCATCTAGCTACTGCTATGGACCCATGGTCCAGGGGTGAACTACTCACTCATCACTCCGGAGGCGATCATGGCGATGAAGAGTCCTCCGGGAGATGAATCCCCTCTCCCGGCAGGGTGCCGGAGGCGATCTCCTGAATCCCCCGAGATGGGATTCGCGGCGGCGGCGTCTCTGGAAGGTTTTCCGTATCGTGGCTCTCGGTACTGGGGTTTTCGCGACGGAGGCTTTAAGTAGGCGGAAGGGCAACGCGGGGGGCCACACGAGGGCCCCACACCCTAGGTCGGCGCGGCCAGGGCCTGGGCCGCGCCGCCCTATGGTGTCGGCGCCTCGTGGCCCCACTTCCTTCCCTCTTCGGTCTTCTGGAAGCTCCGTGCAAAAATAGGACCCTGGGCGAAGATTTCGTCCAATTCCGAGAATATTTCCTTACTAGGATTTCTGAAACCAAAAACAGAGAAAACAAAGAATGGCTCTTCGGCATCTTGTTAATAGGTTAGTTCCAGAAAATGCATAAATATGACATATAATGTGCATAAAACATGTAGGTATCATCAATAAAGTAGCATGGAACATAAGAAATTATCGATACGTTGGAGACGTATCAGCATCCCCAAGCTTAGTTCTGCTCGTCCCGAGCAGGTAAAACGATAACAAAGATAATTTCTGAAGTGACATGCCATCATAATCTTGATCATACTATTTGTAAACATATGTAATGAATGCAGTGATCAAAACAAAGGTAATGACATGAGTAAACAAGTGAATCATATAGCAAAGACTTTTCATGAATAGTACTTCAAGACAAGCATCAATAAGTCTTGCATAAGAGTTAACTCATAAAGCAATAAATCAAAGTAAAGGTGTTGAAGCAACACAAAGGAAGATTAAGTTTCAGCGGTTGCTTTCAACTTATAACATGTATATCTCATGGATATTGTCAACATAAAGTAATATAACAAGTGCAATATGCAAGTATGTAGGAATCAATGCATAGTTCACACAAGTGTTTGCTTCTTAAGGTGGAGGGAGATAGGTAAACTGACTCAACAATAAAAGTAAAAGAAAGGTCCTTCAAAGAGGAAAGCATCGATTGTTGTATTTGTGCTAGAGCTTTTATTTTGAAAACATGAAACAATTTTGTCAACGGTAGTAATAAAGCATATGAGTTATGTAAATTATATCTTACAAGTTGCAAGCCTCATGCATAGTATACTAATAGTGCCCGCACCTTGTCCTACTTAGCTTGGACTACCGGATCTTTGCATGCCATGTTTCAACCAAGTGTCACAAAGGGGTACCTCCATGTACTTTTTTGTACAAAGGTCTAAGGAGAATGCTCGCATTTTGGATTTCTCGCTTTTGATTATTCTCAACTTAGACATCCATACCGGGACAACATGGACAACAGATAATGGACTCCTCTTAAATGCATAAGCATGTAGCAATGATTATTATTCTCATATGAGATTGAGGATATATGTCCAAACTGAAACTTCCACCATGATTCATGGCTTTAGTTAGCGGCCCAATGTTCTTCTCTAACAATTTTGCATGCTCCAACCACTAAAATGATAGATCCTTCAGACAAGACGGACATGCATAGCAACTCACATGATATTCAACAATAGTTGATGGCGTTCCCCAGAAGCATGGTTATCGCACAACAAGCAACTTAATAAAAGATAAAGTGCATAAGTACATATTCAATACTACGATAGTTTTTAAGGCTATTTTGTCCCATGAGCTATATATTGCAAAGGTGAATGATGGAATTTTAAAGGTAGCACTCAAGCAATTTACTTTGGAATGGCGGAGAAATACCATGTAGTAGGTAGGTATGGTGGACACAAATGGCATAGTAGTTGGCTCAAGGATTTTGGATGCATGAGAAGTATTCCCTCTCGATACAAGGTTTAGGCTAGCAAGGTTATTTGAAGCAAAATCAAGGATGAACCGGTGCAGCAAAACTCACATAAAAGACATATTGTAAACATTATAAGACTCTACACCGTCTTCCTTGTTGTTCAAAACTCAATACTAGATATTATCTAGACCTTAGAGAGACCAAATATGCAAATCAAATTTTAGCAAGCTCTATGTATTTCTTCATTAATGGGTGGAAAGCATATGATGCAAGAGCTTAAACATGAGCACAACAATTGCCAAGTATCACATTATCCAAGACATTTTAGAATTACTACATGTAGCATTTTCCAATTCCAACCATATAACAATTTAACGAAGAAGAAACTTCGCCTTGAACATTATGAGTAAAGCCTAAGGACATATTTGTCCATATGCAACAGCGGAGCGTGTCTCTCTCCCACAAAGTGAATGCTAGGATCCATTTTATTCAAACAAAAACAAAAACAAAAACAAACTGATGCTCCAAGCAAAGAACACAAGATGTGATTGAATAAAAATATAGTTTCAGGGGAGGAACCTGATGATGTTGTCGATGAAGAAGGGGATGCCTTGGGCATCCCCAAGCTTAGACGCTTGAGTCTTATTAAAATATGCAGGGGTGAACCACGGGGGCATCCCCAAGCTTAGAGCTTTCACTCCTCTTGATCATAGTATATCATACTCCTCTCTTGACCCTTGAAAACTTCCTTCACACCAAACTTCAAGCAAACTCATTAGAGGGTTAGTGCACAATTAATAATTCACATGTTCAGAGGTGGCACAATCATTCTTTACACTTCTGGACATTTCATAAAGCTACTGGACATTAATGGATCAAAGAAATAAATCCAACATAGCAAAAGAGGCAATGCGAAATAAAAGGCAGAATCTGTCAAAAACAGAACAGTCCGTAAAGACAAATTTAAAGCTGGCACCAGACTTGCTCAAATGGAAAAACTCAAAACTAATGAAAGTTGCGTACATATCTGAGGATCACGCTCGTAAATTGGCAGATTTTTTAGAATTTTCTACAGAGAACTGTGCCCAGATTCGTGACAGACAGCAATGCTGTTTCTGCGCAGCGATCCCAAATATAACATCAACTTTGACATAGAAACTTTACTTGGCACAAAAACATGATAAGGAGAGGTTGCTACAGTAGTAAACAACTTCCAAGACTCAACAAAACAAAAAAATTGTTGTAGTAAAAACATGGGTTGTCTCCCATAAGCGCTTTTCTTTAACGCCTTTCAGCTAGGCGCAGAAAGTGCAAATCAAGTAACATCGAGAGATGAAGCATCAACATTATTATTTTTCATGCAAACACAACTTGTTGCAGAGGGTACTTTAGGTGCTCCATTATCTAAATTCTCTATGGTGGTGCTAGGGGTTTTAGAAATTTTAGGCCTATAATAATTCTTTTGTTTAGGCACTTTAGAGGCGTACATGAATTTTTGCTCTTTACCCACATAAGCTTTCTCATTATACTTGAGAGAAGAAAAGGTTGAACCCAAGGTTCCCATAGCTTTTTCAAGTTCATCAATCCTATTGGTTTGATTATCATGGACAACACAAGTTCCTAGGACACTAATTCTTTCATCAATTCCTCCTAGGGATTTATCAAGTTCATCAGTTTTATCCAATAACATTTCCAATTTAGTTTCAATACTTGGAAAATTTTTCTCTATGGTTTCCAATTTTTTCATAACATCCTCAAGAGAGATTTCAATTTTAACTTCATTAACAGGTGGTATTCCAACTAGACTCTCAATGATGCAACTAGCTTCTAAAGCGGGAGTACCTAGGAAATTACCTCCCGAAAGAGTATCAAGAACATATCTATTACAACTAGATAAACCAACATAAAAGTTCCTAAGAAGGATAGTGGTGGAGTGTTTCTTAATGCACCTATGATGAGCATTACTAATTCTATACCAAGCATCTTTAAAACTTTCTCCACCTTGTTGCTTAAAAGAACGAACTTCAACTTCAGGATTACTCATGATAACAGTAATAAAGTAAACTAGGCAAATAAAGTAAAGACAAGTAACTAATAAATTTTTTTGTGTTTTCAATATAGAGAGCAAGACAGTAAATAAAGTAAAACTAGCAACTAATTTTTTTTGTGTTTTGATTTAGTGCAGCAAACAAAGTTGTAAATAAAATAAAGCAAGACAAAAACAAAGTAAAGAGATTGAGAAGTGGAGACTCCCCTTGCAGCGTGTCTTGATCTCCCCGGCAACGGCGCCAGAAAACAGGCTTGATGCGCGTAGATGTACACGTCCGTTGGGAACCCCAAGAGGAAGGTATGATGCGCACAGTGGCAAGTTTTCCCTCAGAAAGAAACCAAGGTTGAATCGAACCAGGAGGAGCCAAGAAGCACGTTGAAGGTTGATGGTGGCGAAATGTGATGCGGCGCAACAACAGGGATTCCGGCGCCAACGTGGAATCTGCACAACAAAACCAAAGTACTTTGCCCCAACGAAACAGTGAGGTTGTCAATCTCACCGGCTTGCTGTAACAAAGGATTAAGCGTATCGAGTGGAAGATGATTGTTTGCAAGAAAACAGTAAAACACAATTGCAGTAGATTGTATGCTATGTAAAGAATAGGACCGGGGTCCACAGTTCACTAGAGGTGTCTCTCCCATAAGATAAAAGCATGTTGGGTGAACAAATTACAGTCGGGCAATTGACAAATAGAGAAGGGCATAACAATGCATATACATGATATGATAAATATAGTGAGATTTAATTGGGCATTACGACAAAGTACATAGACCGCCATCCAACTGCATCTATGCCTAAAAAGTCCACCTTCAGATTATCATCCGAACCCCATTCAGTATTAAGTTGCTAAGCAACAGACAATTGCATTAAGTATGGTGCGTAATGTAATCGACAACTACATCCTTAGACATAGCATCAATGTTTTATCCCTAGTGGCAACAGCACATCACAACCTTAGAACCTCATCACGATCCCATGTGTCAATGAAGGCATGAACCCACTATCGAGCATAAATACTCCCTCTTGGAGTTAAGAGCAAAAACTTGGCCAGAGCCTCTACTAATAACGGAGAGCATGCAAGATCATAAACAACACATAAACAATAGATTGATAATCACCATAACATAGCATTCTCTATCCATCGGATCCCGACAAACACAACATATAGTATTACAGATAGATGATCTTGATCATGTTAGGCAGCTCACAAGATCCAACAATGAAGCACAACAAGGAGAAGACGACCATCTAGCTACGCTATGGACCCATGGTCCAGGGGTGAACTACTCACTCATCACTCCGGAGGCGATCATGGCGATGAAGAGTCCTCCGGAGATGAATCCCCTCTCCGGCAGGTGCCGGAGGCGATCTCCCGAATCCCCGAGATGGGATTCGCGGCGGCGGCGTCTCCGGAAGGTTTTCCGTATCGTGGCTCTCGATGCTTGGGGTTTTCGCGACGGAGGCTTTAAGTAGGCGGAAGGGCAACGCGGGGGGCCACACGAGGGCCCCACACCCTAGGTCGGCGCGGCCAGGGCCTGGGCCGCGCCGCCCTATGGTGTCGGCGCCTCGTGGCCCCACTTCCTTCCCTCTTCGGTCTTCTGGAAGCTCCGTGCAAAAATAGGACCCTGGGCGAAGATTTCGTCCAATTCCGAGAATATTTCCTTACTAGGATTTCTGAAACAAAAAACAGCAGAAAACAGCAACTGGCTCTTCGGCATCTTGTTAATAGGTTAGTTCCAGAAAATGCATAAATATGACATATAATGTGCATAAAACATGTAGGTATCATCAATAAAGTAGCATGGAACATAAGAAATTATCGATACGTTGGAGACGTATCAGCATCCCCAAGCTTAGTTCTGCTCGTCCCGAGCAGGTAAAACGATAACAAAGATAATTTTTGAAGTGACATGCCATCATAATCTTGATCATACTATTTGTAAACATATGTAATGAATGAAGTGATCAAAACAAAGGTAATGACATGAGTAAACAAGTGAATCATATAGCAAAGACTTTTCATGAATAGTATTTCAAGACAAGCATCAATAAGTCTTACATAAGAGTTAACTCATAAAGCAATAAATCAAAGTAAAGGTGTTGAAGCAACACAAAGGAAGATTAAGTTTCAGCGGTTGCTTTCAACTTATAACATGTATATCTCATGGATATTGTCAACATAAAGTAATATAACAAGTGCAATATGCAAGTATGTAGGAATCAATGCATAGTTCACACAAGTGTTTGCTTCTTAAGGTGGAGGGAGATAGGTAAACTGACTCAACAATAAAAGTAAAAGAAAGGTCCTTCAAAGAGGAAAGCATCGATTGCTGTATTTGTGCTAGAGCTTTTATTTTGAAAACATGAAACAATTTTGTCAACGGTAGTAATAAAGCATATGAGTTATGTAAATTATATCTTACAAGTTGCAAGCCTCATGCATAGTATACTAATAGTGCCCGCACCTTGTCCTACTTTGCTTGGACTACCGGATCTTTGCATGCCATGTTTCAACCAAGTGTCACAAAGGGGTACCTCCATGCCGCCTGTACAAAGGTCTAAGGAGAATGCTCGCATTTTGGATTTCTCGCTTTTGATTATTCTCAACTTAGACATCCATACCGGGACAACATGGACAACAGATAATGGACTCCTCTTAAATGCATAAGCATGTAGCAATGATTATTATTCTCATATGAGATTGAGGATATATGTCCAAACTGAAACTTCCACCATGATTCATGGCTTTAGTTAGCGGCCCAATGTTCTTCTCTAACAATTTTGCATGCTCCAACCACTAAAATGTTAGATCCTTCAGACAAGACGGACATGCATAGCAACTCACATGATATTCAACAATAGTTGATGGCGTTCCCCAGAAGCATGGTTATCGCACAACAAGCAACTTAATAAAAGATAAAGTGCATAAGTACATATTCAATACTACGATAGTTTTTAAGGCTATTTTGTCCCATGAGCTATATATTGCAAAGGTGAATGATGGAATTTTAAAGGTAGCACTCAAGCAATTTACTTTGGAATGGCGGAGAAATACCATGTAGTAGGTAGGTATGGTGGACACAAATGGCATAGTAGTTGGCTCAAGGATTTTGGATGCATGAGAAGTATTCCCTCTCGATACAAGGTTTAGGCTAGCAAGGTTATTTGAAGCAAACTCAAGGATGAACCGGTGCAGCAAAACTCACATAAAAGACATATTGTAAACATTATAAGACTCTACACCGTCTTCCTTGTTGTTCAAAACTCAATACTAGATATTATCTAGACCTTAGAGAGACCAAATATGCAAATCAAATTTTAGCAAGCTCTATGTATTTCTTCATTAATGGGTGCAAAGCATATGATGCAAGAGCTTAAACATGAGCACAACAATTGCCAAGTATCACATTATCCAAGACATTTTAGAATTACTACATGTAGCATTTTCCAATTCCAACCATATAACAATTTAACGAAGAAGAAACTTCGCCTTGAACATTATGAGTAAAGCCTAAGGACATATTTGTCCATATGAAACAGCGGAGCGTGTCTCTCTCCCACAAAGTGAATGCTAGGATCCATTTTATTCAAACAAAAACAAAAACAAAAACAAACTGACGCTCCAAGCAAAGAACACAAGATGTGATTGAATAAAAATATAGTTTCAGGGGAGGAACCTGATGATGTTGTCGATGAAGAAGGGGATGCCTTGGGCATCCCCAAGCTTAGACGCTTGAGTCTTCTTAAAATATGCAGGGGTGAACCACGGGGGCATCCCCAAGCTTAGAGCTTTTACTCCTCTTGATCATAGTATATCATACTCCTCTCTTGACCCTTGAAAACTTCCTTCACACCAAACTTCAAGCAAACTCATTAGAGGGTTAGTGCACAATTAATAATTCACATGTTCAGAGGTGGCACAATCATTCTTTACACTTCTGGACATTGCATAAAGCTACTGGACATTAATGGATCAAAGAAATAAATCCAACATAGCAAAAGAGGCAATGCGAAATAAAAGGCAGAATCTGTCAAAAACAGAACAGTCCGTAAAGACGAATTTAAAGCTGGCACCAGACTTTCTCAAATGGAAAAACTCAAAACTAATGAAAGTTGCGTACATATCTGAGGATCACGCTCGTAAATTGGCAGATTTTTTCGAATTTTCTACAGAGAACTGTGCCCAGATTCGTGACAGACAGCAATGCTGTTTCTGCGCAGCGATCCCAAATATAACATCAACTTTGACATAGAAACTTTACTTGGCACAAAAACATGATAAGGAGAGGTTGCTACAGTAGTAAACAACTTCCAAGACTCAACAAAACAAAAAAAATTGCTGTAGTAAAAACATGGGTTGTCTCCCATAAGCGCTTTTCTTTAACGCCTTTCAGCTAGGCGCAGAAAGTGCAAATCAAGTAACATCGAGAGATGAAGCATCAGCATTATCATTTTTCATGCAAACACAACTTGTTGCAGAGGGTACTTTAGGTGCTCCATTATCTAAATTCTCTATGGTGGTGCTAGGGGTTTTAGAAATTTTAGGCCTATAATAATTCTTTTGTTTATGCACTTTAGAGGCGTACATGAATTTTTGCTCTTTACCCACATAAGCTTTCTCATTATACTTGAGAGAAGAAAAGGTTGAACCCAAGGTTCCCATAGCTTTTTCAAGTTCATCAATCCTATTGGTTTGATTATCATGGACAACACAAGTTCCTAGGACACTAATTCTTTCATCAATTCCTCATAGGGATTTATCAAGTTCATCAGTTTTATCCAATAACATTTCCAATTTAGTTTCAATACTTGGAAAATTTTTCTCTATGGTTTCCAATTTTTTCATAACATCCTCAAGAGAGATTTCAATTTTAACTTCATTAACAGGTGGTATTCCAACTAGACTCTCAATGATGCAACTAGCTTCTAAAGCGGGAGTACCTAGGAAATTACCTCCCGAAAGAGTATCAAGAACATATCTATTCCAACTAGATAAACCAACATAAAAGTTCCTAAGAAGGATAGTGGTGGAGTGTTTCTTAATGCACCTATGATGAGCATTACTAATTCTATACCAAGCATCTTTAAAACTTTCTCCACCTTGTTGCTTAAAAGAACGAACTTCAACTTCAGGATTACTCATGATAACAGTAATAAAGTAAACTAGGCAAATAAAGTAAAGACAAGTAACTAATAATTTTTTTTGTGTTTTCAATATAGAGAGCAAGACAGTAAATAAAGTAAAACTAGCAACTAATTTTTTTGTGTTTTGATTTAGTGCAGCAAACAAAGTAGTAAATAAAATAAAGCAAGACAAAAACAAAGTAAAGAGATTGAGAAGTGGAGACTCCCCTTGCAGCGTGTCTTGATCTCCCCGGCAACGGCGCCAGAAAACAGGCTTGATGCGCGTAGATGTACACGTCCGTTGGGAACCCCAAGAGGAAGGTATGATGCGCACAGTGGCAAGTTTTCCCTCAGAAAGAAACCAAGGTTGAATCGAACCAGGAGGAGCCAAGAAGCACGTTGAAGGTTGATGGTGGCGAAATGTGATGCGGCGCAACAACAGGGATTCCGGCGCCAACGTGGAATCTGCACAACAAAACCAAAGTACTTTGCCCCAACGAAACAGTGAGGTTGTCAATCTCATCGGCTTGCTGTAACAAAGGATTAAGCGTATCGAGTGGAAGATGATTGTTTGCAAGAAAACAGTAAAACACAATTGCAGTAGATTGTATGCTATGTAAAGAATAGGACCGGGGTCCACAGTTCACTAGAGGTGTCTCTCCCATAAGATAAAAGCATGTTGGGTGAACAAATTACAGTCGGGCAATTGACAAATAGAGAAGGGCATAACAATGCATATACATGATATGATAAATATAGTGAGATTTAATTGGGCATTACGACAAAGTACATAGACCGCCATCCAACTGCATCTATGCCTAAAAAGTCCACCTTCAAAGTTATCATCCGAACCCCATTCAGTATTAAGTTGCTAAGCAACAGACAATTGCATTAAGTATGGTGCGTAATGTAATCGACAACTACATCCTTAGACATAGCATCAATGTTTTATCCCTAGTGGCAACAGCACATCACAACCTTAGAACCTACTGTCACGATCCCAGGTGTCAATGAAGGCATGAACCCACTATCGAGCATAAATACTCCCTCTTGGAGTTAAGAGCAAAAACTTGGCCAGAGCCTCTACTAATAACGGAGAGCATGCAAGATCATAAGCAACACATAAACAATAGATTGATAATCACCATAACATAGCATTCTCTATCCATCGGATCCCGACAAACACAACATATAGTATTACAGATAGATGATCTTGATCATGTTAGGCAGCTCACAAGATCCAACAATGAAGCACAACAAGGAGAAGACGACCATCTAGCTACTGCTATGGACCCATGGTCCAGGGGTGAACTACTCACTCATCACTCCGGAGGCGATCATGGCGATGAAGAGTCCTCCGGGAGATGAATCCCCTCTCCGGCAGGGTGCCGGAGGCGATCTCCTGAATCCCCCGAGATGGGATTCGCGGCGGCGCGTCTCCGGAAGGTTTTCCGTATCGTGGCTCTCGATGCGGGGTTTTCGCGACGGATGCTTTAAGTAGGCGGAAGGGCAACGCGGGGGGCCACACGAGGGCCCCACACCCTAGGTCGGCGCGGCCAGGGCCTGGGCCGCGCCGCCCTATGGTGTCGGCGCCTCGTGGCCCCACTTCCTTCCCTCTTCGGTCTTCTGGAAGCTCCGTGCAAAAATAGGACCCTGGGCGAAGATTTCGTCCAATTCCGAGAATATTTCCTTACTAGGATTTCTGAAACCAAAAACAGCAGAAAACAACAACTGGCTCTTCGGCATCTTGTTAATAGGTTAGTTCCAGAAAATGCATAAATATGACATATAATGTGCATAAAACATGTAGGTATCATCAATAAAGTAGCATGGAACATAAGAAATTATCGATACGTTGGAGACGTATCAACAGTGTTGGGCCTCCAAGAGCAGAGGTTTGTAGAACATCAGCAAGTTTCCCTTAAGTGAATCACCCAAGGTTTATCGAACTCAGGGAGGTAGAGGTCAAAGATAGTCCTCTCAAGCAACTCTGCAATTAAGATACAAGAAGTCTCTTGTGTCCCCAACACACCTAATACACTTGTCAGATGTATAGGCGCACTAGTTCGGCGAAGAGATAGTAAAACACAGGTGGTATAGATGGTGATAATTTTGCAGGAAGTAAAGATGCAGTAAAACTGTAAGCAAGCGATGTTTGCAGTATTTGGAAACAAGGCCTAGGGATCATACTTTCACTAGTGGACACTCTCAACATTGATCACATAATAAATAAATAACTTCTCCTCACTTGTGCTACATACACTCTTTTGTTGGATAACAAACACCATTCATTGTGTTGGGCTACAAGAGCTCCCTCAAACCGGAGTTAACAAGCTCCACAACATTCGGCATTCATATTTAAGTAACCTTTAGAGCATAATAGATCTTTGCAATTTAGACGGAGTACTAACATAGCATACACACTGTCACCATTACACTATGAAAGGGGGAATAGATCACATCAATACTATCATAGTAATAGTTAACTCCATAATCTACAAGAGATTACAATCATAACCTACGCCAAGTACTACATGATGCACACACTGTCACCGTTACATCATGAAGGAGGAATAGACTACTTTAATAACATCACTAGAGTAACACATAGACTAATAGCGATACAAAGCTCATCATATGGATCTCAATCATGCAAGGCAATTCATGAGATCATTGTATTGAGGTACATGAGAGAGAGATTAACCACATAGCTACCGGTAGAGCCCTTAGCCTCGAGGGAGAACTACTCCCTCCTCATCATGGGAGACAGCAGCGTTGATGGAGATGGCGGTGGTGTCGATGGAGATGCCTTCCGGGGGCAATTCCCCGTCCCGGCGGCGTGCCGGAACAGAGACTTCTGTCCCCCGAATCTTGGCTTCGCGATGGCGGCGGCTCTGGAACTTTTCTCGTATCGTGGCTTATGTTTTTAGGGTTTTCGCGACGGAGGCTTTATATAGGCGGAAGGGCAGCCTCGGGGGAGCCCTGGTGGGGCCACACCATAGGGGGGCGCCCCCCCTTGGCCGCGCCGCCTTGTGGGGTGGGGCCCCCTGGATCCCCTCTGGCCCCTCTTCGGTGCTCTGGAAGCTTCCGGGAAAAATAAGATACTGGGCGTTGATTTTGTCCAATTCCGAGAATATTTCCTTTGTAGGATTTCTGAAACCAAAAATAGCAGAAAACAGGAACTGGCACTTCGGCATCTTGTTAATAGGTTAGTTCCGGAAAATGCATCAAAACATCATAAAGTGTGAACAAAACATGTAGGTATTGTCATAAAACTAGCATGGAACATAAGAAATTATAGATACGTTGGAGACGTATCAGGGCTCCCGGGATCCGGCTTATAAAGGCGCACGGATCTAGGGTTTACACGGAGAGTCCTACCCGGAATACAAGTTGCCGAACTACGGTACAATATCTTGTCGTGTACGTCAAGGATCCGCCTTCCATCTTGGTCGTGCTGGATCCGGATACTTTATGGGCTTCCACGGATCCGGCCTCCTTCGTAGGTCGGTTGAGATCCGGCTCCTTGCTCCTGAACTGGACTTCATCCTTCATGATCAACAGCAACTGGACCGCCCGATGGGCCGCATGCCACCATCACCGTCTATGGGCCACCCAGGCTTGCCGGATCCAGGCCATGTCATTGATATACCCATAAAGTATACCCACAATAGTAGCCCCCGAAGTTCTCCGAGATTCATCATTCCTCCGACTTCAATCAGCTTGGATCCGAAGAGAATCTTGAAGAGCTTCCAAACTTTTACTCGTTTCCGACATTATCTTTCCGGAAATCTTCTGTTCTTCAGTAATGGCAATATCATGGAATTTCCCCTTTTTCCGCGCACAACTTCCCATTTTCCCGCGCTAAATTTTCGGAGTTGCGAATCTTCAGCCGGAAATTTCGGGAGCGCACACTTGAGTTACCTCCACGTAGTTTTGCCGCTTTTGACCTAAGACACGTGTCAATCATCCAACGGTGAGACCGTTCAGTTTCCGCCGTCGGATCCAAAACACGAATCTCCGCGCGAGGTCTATAAATATCCCCCGCGCGCGGTAACTTCCCATTCTTTCACCTTTTCACCCACTTCATCTTCTTCCTCGCGCCGCGCCGCCCGACAGATCTGACTTCGGCGAGCTCCTCCTCGGAAAGCTTCGCGCGTGATACGCGTAGATGCACACGTCCGTTGGGAACCCCAAGTGGAAGGTATGATGCGTATAGAAGCAAGTTTCCCTCAGTATGAAACCAAGGTTATCGAACCAGTAGGAGCCAAGAAGCACGTGAAGGTTGTTGGTGGAGGAGTGTAGTGCGGCGCAACACCAGTGAAACCGGCGCCAACGTGGAACCTGCACAACACAATCAAAGTACTTTGCCCCAACGTAACAGTGAGGTTGTCAATCTCACCGGCTTGCTGAAAACAAAGGACGAGTGGAAGATGGTGTTTGTTTGCAAAGAACAGTAAGAACAATGATTGCAGTAGATTGTATTCAGATGTAAAAGAATGGACCGGGGTCCACAGTTCACTAGTGGTGTCTCTCCAATAAGATAACTAGCATGCTGGGTGAACAAATTACAGGTGGGCAATCGACAAATAAAGATTCAATACATATCAATGATGATTACTATGTGATTTAATCAGGGCATTACGACAAAGTACATAGACCGCTATCCAGCATGCATCTATGCCTAAATAATCCACCTTCGGGTTAGCATCCGCACCCCCTCCAGTATTAAGTTGTAAACAACAGATAATTGCACTAACTATGGTGCGTAATGTAATCAACACAAATATCCTTAGACAAAGCATCGATGTTTTATCCCTAGTAGCAACAGCACATCCACAACCTTAGAACTTTCTGTCACTGTCCCAGATTCAATGGAGGCATGAACCCACTATCGAGCATAAATACCCCCTCTTGGAGTTACAAGTATCAACTTGGCCAGAGCCTCTACTAGCAACGAAGAGCATGCAAGAACATAAACAACACATATATGATAGATTGATAATCAACTTGACATAATATTCTAGATTCATCGGATCCCACCAAACACAACATGTAGCATTACAAATAGATGATCTTGATCATGTTAGGCAGCTCACAAGATCTAAACAATGATAGCACATGCGGAGAAGATAACCATCTAGCTACTGCTATGGACCCATAGTCCAAGGATGAACTACTCACGCATCAATCCGGAGGCGGGCATGATGATGTAGAGCCCTCCGGTGATGATTCCCCTCTCCGGCAGGGTGCCGGAGGCGATCTCCTGAATCCCCCGAGATGGGATTGGCGGCGGCGGCGTCTCTGGAAGGTTTTCCGTATCGTGGCTCTCGGTACAGAGGTATTCGCGACGAAGGCTATATGTAGGCGGAAGGGTAGGTCAGGGGGCGCCACGAGGGGCCCACACCATAGGGCGGCGCGGGCCCCCCTCTGGCCGCTCGGCCCTATGGTGGCGGCGCCTCATCGCCCCACTTCGTTATCCCTTCGGTCTTTTGGAAGCTTCGTGTAAAAATAGGACCCTGGGCATTGATTTCGTCCAATTCCGAGAATATTTTCTTACTAGGATTTCTGAAACCAAAAACAGCAGAAAACAGCAACTGGCGCTTCGGCATCTTGTTAATAGGTTAATGCCGGAAAATGTATAATAATGATGTAAAGTATGTATAAAACATTCAAGTATTGTCATAAAAGTAGCATGGAACATAAGAAATTATAGATACGTTTGAGACGTATCAAGCATCCCCAAGCTTAGTTCCTACTCGCCCTCGAGTAGGTAAACGATAACACAAATAATTTCTGAAGTGACATGCTACCAACATAATCTTGATCAACATTATTGTAAAGCATATGAGATGAATGGAGTGATCTGAAGCAAAAGATTGCTAACAAAGATAATGACTAAACAAATGAATCATATAGCAAAACTTTTCATGAATAGTACTTTCAAGACAAGTATCAACAAGACTTGCATAAGAGCTAACTCATAAGCAATAAATTCAAAGTAGAATGCATTGAAGCAACACAAAGGATGATTAAGTTTCAGCAATTGCTTTCAACTTGTAACATGTATATCTCATGGATATTTGTCAACATAGAGTAATATAACAAGTGCAATAAGTAAACATGTAAGAATCAATGCACACAGTTAACACAAGTGTTTGCTTCTAAGATAGAAAGAAGTGGGTAAACTGACTCAACAATAAAGTAAAAGAATGGCCCTTCGCAGAGGGAATCATGGATTACTATTTTTGTGCTAGAGCTTTTATTTTGAAAACATAGAAACAATTTTGTCAACGGTAGTAATAATTCATATGTGCTATGCATAATACTTCCTACAAGTTGCAAGTCTCATGCATAGAGTACTAATAGTGCTCGCACCTTGTCCTAATCAGCTCGGAAAACACGGATTATCATCGCATAACATATGTTTCAACCAAGTGTCACAAAGGGGTACCTCTATGCCGCCTCTACAAAGGTCTAAGGAGAAAGCACGCATTGGATTTCTCGCTTTTGATTATTCTCAATTTAGACATCCATACCGGGACAACATAGACAACAGATAATGGACTCCTCTTTTAATGCTTAAGCATTCAACAACAAATAATATTCTCATAAGAGATTGAGGTTGTATGTCCAAACTGAAACTTCCACCATGATACATGGCTTTAGTTAGCGGCCCAATGTTCTTCTCTAACATATGCATACTCAAACTATTTGTTCATGAAATCGCACTTACTTCAGACAAGACGAACATGCATAGCATCTCACATGATATCCAACAAAGGTAAAAAGTTGATGGCGTCCCCATAAACATGGTTACCGCTCAACAAGCAACTTATAAGAACTAAGACACATAACTACATATTCATCACCACAATAGTTTTTAAGCTATTTGTCCCATGAGCTATATATTGCAAAGATAAAGGAATGAAATTTTAAAGGTAGCACTCAAGTAATTTACTTTGGAATGGCAGAAAAATACCACATAGTAGGTAGATATGGTGGACAAAAATGGCATGGGTTTTGGCTCAAGGTGTTTGGATGCACGAGAAGCATTTCCTCTCAGTACAAGGTTTGGGCTAGCAAGGTTGTTTGAAGCGAACACAAGTATGAACAGGTACAGCAAAACTTACACAAGAACATATTGCAAGCATTATAAGACTGTACACTGTCTTCCTTGTTGTTCAAACACTTTACCCGAAAATATCTAGACTTAGAGAGACCAATCATGCAAACCAAATTAAACAAGCTCTACGGTAGTTCTTCACTAATAGATTAAACTACATGATGCAAGAGCTTAAACATGATCTATGAAAGCTCAAACAATTTCCAAGTTACCAAACCATATGTAGCATTTTCCGATTCCAACTGAATAGCAATTTAACGAAGCAATTAGCTTTCGCCATGAACATTAAAACACAATTAAGAACACAAGTGTTCTATAAGAAAAAGCGGAGCGTAATATCTCCAACATAAGAATGGCGGGATCCAACTTTATTCAAACAAAACAAAAATAAAAGCAAACCGACGCTCCAAGTAAAGAACATAGAATGTGATGGAATAAAAATATAGTTTCACTAGAAGTGACCTGATAATGTTGTCGATGAAGAAGGGGATGCCTTGGGCATCCCCAAGCTTAGATGCTTGAGTCTTCTTAAAATATGCAGGGATGAACCACCGGGGCATCCCCAAGCTTAGACCTTTCACTCTTCTTGATCATAGTATATCATCCTCTTCTCTTGACCCTTGAAAACTTCCTTCACACAAACTTCAAGCAAACTCATTAGAGGGTTAGTGCATAACCAAAAATTCACATATTCAGAGGTGACACAATCATTCTTAACACTTCTGGACATTGCACAAAACTTCTGAAAGTTAATGGAACAAAGAAACTCATTCAACATAGCAAAAGCGGCAATGCGAAATAAAAGGCAGAATCTGTCAAAAACAGAACAGTCCGTAAAGACGAATTTTGCAGGGGCACTTAACTTGCTCAAACAGAAAAACTCAAAACTACTGAAAGTTGCGTACATATCCGAGGATCACGCACGTAAATTTGCAGGTTTTTTTGATTTTTTTACAGAGAGATCTACGCGAATTCGTGACAGACAGCAATGTTGTTTCTGCGCAGCAATCCAAATCTAGCATCAACTTTAACATAGAAACTTTACTTGGCACAAAAACATGATAAGGAGAGGTTGCTACAGTAGTAAACAACTTCCAAGACTCAACAATACAGTAAATAAAATGAAACATGGGTTATCTCCCAAGAAGTGCTTTTCTTTAACGCCTTTCAGCTAGGCGCAGAAAGTGCAAATCAAGTATTTTCAAGAGATGAAGCAAAAGAGAGCATCAAGAAGCAAATCCAAAACACATTTAAGCCTAACCCACTTCCTATGAAAAGGAATCTTGTACACAAATAAATTCATGAAGAACAAAGTGACAAGCATAGGAAGACAAAACACGAGTAACTTCAAGATTCTCAACATAAAGAGGGGAAACTTAATATTATTAAGATGCATATAACCATGTTTCCCTCTCTCATAATAACTTTCAGTAGCATCATGAAAAAACTCAACAATATAACTATCACATACAACATTCTTGTCATGAGCTACATGCATAAAATTATTACTCTCCACATAAGCATAATCAATTTTATTAGTTGTAGTGGGAGCAAATTCAATAAAATAGCTAGCACTATTATTCTCATCACCATAATCATCATACATAGGAGGCATATTGTAATCATAATTAACTTTCTCCTCAATAGTAGGTGGACTGAAAATATCATATTCATTATTGCAAGCATCATATATAGGAGGTAAAGTATCATCAAAGTAAATTTTCTCCTCCATGCTTGGGGGACTAAAAATATCATGCTCCTCAAAACCAGCTTCCCCAAGCTTAAATTCTTCCATAGCTTTAGCAATAATGGTGTTCAAAGAGTTCATGCTAATAACATTGCTACAACTATTTTGTAAACAAAGTTCCATGGGTTTTTTAATTTTCTCTTCAAACACATCATGTCCTAACTCAAGATAAAGTTCATAAAGATCTCTAATTTTTTTGTTGTTTTCCATTAAGCCTACTAGTGAAAATAAATACAAGTACAGGACTAGACATGATAACAAAATAAATTAAATGCAAGTAACTAATGTTTTTGTGTTTTTGATATAGAGCAAGTAAACAAGACAGTAAATAAAGTAAAGTAAAGCAAGACAAAAACAAAGTAAAGAGATTGGAAGTGGAGACTCCCCTTGCAGCGTGTCTTGATCTCCCCGGCAACGGCGCCAGAAATTTAGCTTGATACGCGTAGATGCACACGTCCGTTGGGAACCCCAAGTGGAAGGTATGATGCGTATAGAAGCAAGTTTCCCTCAGTATGAAACCAAGGTTATCGAACCAGTAGGAGCCAAGAAGCACGTGAAGGTTGTTGGTGGAGGAGTGTAGTGCGGCGCAACACCAGTGAAACCGGCGCCAACGTGGAACCTGCACAACACAATCAAAGTACTTTGCCCCAACGTAACAGTGAGGTTGTCAATCTCACCGGCTTGCTGAAAACAAAGGATTAAACGTATCGAGTGGAAGATGGTGTTTGTTTTCAAAGAACAGTAAGAACAATGATTGCAGTAGATTGTATACAGATGTAAAAGAATGGACCGGGGTCCACAGTTCACTAGTGGTGTCTCTCCAATAAGATAACTAGCATGCTGGGTGAACAAATTACAGGTGGGCAATCGACAAATAAAGATTCAATACATATCAATGATGATTACTATGTGATTTAATCAGGGCATTACGACAAAGTACATAGACCGCTATCCAGCATGCATCTATGCCTAAATAATCCACCTTCGGGTCAGCATCTGCACCCCTCCAGTATTAAGTTGTAAACAACAGATATTTGCATTAAGTATGGTGCGTAATGTAATCAACACAAATATCCTTAGACAAAGCATCGATGTTTTATCCCTAGTAGTAACAGCATATCCACAACCTTAGAACTTTCGGTCACTGTCCCAGATTCAATGGAGGCATGAACCCACTATCGAGCATAAATACCCCCTCTTGGAGTTACAAGTATCAACTTGGCCAGAGCCTCTACTAGCAACGGAGAGCATGCAAGAACATAAACAACACATATATGATAGATTGATAATCAACTTGACATAATATTCTAGATTCATCGGATCCCACCAAACACAACATGTAGCATTACAAATAGATGATCTTGATCATGTTAGGCAGCTCACAAGATCTAAACAATGATAGCACATGCGGAGAAGACAACCATCTAGCTACTGCTTAGTTCCTACTCGCCCTCGAGTAGCTAGATGGTTGTCTTCTCCGCTTGTGCTATCATTGTTTAGATCTTGTGAGCTGCCTAACATGATCAAGATCATCTATTTGTAATGCTACATGTTGTGTTTGATGGGATCCGATGAATCTAGAATACTATGTTAAGTTGATTATCAATCTATCATATATGTGTTGTTTATGTTCTTGCATGCTCTCCGTTGCTAGTAGAGGCTCTGGCCAAGTTGATACTTGTAACTCCAAGAGGGAGTATTTATGCTCGATAGTGGGTTCATGCCTCCATTTAATCTGGGACAGTGATAGAAAGTTCTAAGGTTGTGGATGTGCTTTTTCTACTAGGGATAAAACATCGATGCTTTGTCTAAGGATATTTGTGTTGATTACATTACGCACCATACTTAATGCAATTATCTGTTGTTTACAACTTAATACTGGAGGGGGTGCAGATGCTAACCCGAAGGTGGATTATTTAGGCATAGATGCATGCTGGATAGCGATCTATGTACTTTGTCGTAATGCCCTGATTAAATCTCATAGTAATCATCATTGATATGTATTGAATCTTGATTTGTCAATTGCCCATCTGTAATTTGTTCACCCAACATGCTAGTTATCTTATTGGAGAGACACCACTAGTGAACTATGGACCCCGGTCCATTCCTTTACATCTGAATACAATCTACTGCAATTATTGTTCTTACTGTTCTTTGCAAACAAACACCATCTTCCACTCGATACGCTTAATCCTTTGTTTTCAGCAAGCCGGTGAGATTGACAACCTCACTGTTACGTTGGGGCAAAGTATCTTGATTGTGTTGTGCAGATTCCACGTTGGCGCCGATTTCACTGGTGTTGCACCGCACTACACTCCTCCACCAACAACCTTCATGTGCTTCTTGGCTCCTACTAGTTCGATAACCTTGGTTTCTTTCTGAGGGAAAACTTGCTGCTGTGCGCATCACACCTTTCTCTTGGGGTTCCCAACGGACGTGTACATCTACGCGCATCAGCCTCCGAGTATAATGCGTCTTTGTTTTGATAGACTTGTTACTTATATGCTTCCTTTGCCTGTTTGTAGAAATCCGAGTACCACCGCCACCCGGACCAACAGCCAAGAAGCCATCACAAAATATATGACAAAGTCTCCAGCTATTGGCCCCGCCACACCAGCTCCGCCAAGCACCTCCCATGCTACTCCTCAACCATCTCCCCCTCAAGCCGATCGATCTCCCCCTCCTGCCACAGACACTCCACCGGAAATAATTCCGGTTAGCAGCGAGAAGGTGGGCAGAGAAAATTCCGAAGCCAAGGGTCCTGCCCCTGATGAAGCTGAGGTACAAGGTCAAGGAGAAGCAGAAGTCACTTCTTCCGGAAAAGCTGAAGCTGGGGCAGGTGACGTTGTCGTATTTCCGAAGAATTTTGGAGATCCGGCTGACCTCACCTCCACCCCCAAGGCATATGCGACTAAGTTTTTCAACAAACTTACTGAGACGGAGAAGTGGGAACTTGAACAAGACCTGCTCAACGCCATGTTGAACAATGCCTGGGGAAAGCGTGATGCCGTGTCATCGGAAATTCAGGACTTCAAGAAGGGCGTTGGCCAGTTCTTCGACAAGCTCCTCTGTAAGCAAAAGGTACTCCCCAGTAGCCCCCAAGCATGTAGGCGGAAACTAGTTACTAGTTAGCGCCTAAATGCTTAGACAAGGGTCACTTCTGAAAGAGATTTTAAATTGTCTCAGTAGCTGATACGTCTCCAACGTATCTATAATTTCTTATGTTTCATGCTAGTTTTAGGGCAATACCTACATGTTTTGTTCACACTTTATATCATTTTTATGCATTTTCTGGAACTAACCTATTAACAAGATGCCGAAGTGCCAGTTCCTATTTTCTGCTGTTTTTGGTTTCAGAAATTCTACACAGGAAATGTTCTTGGAATTGGACGAAACAAAAGCCCAAGGCCTTATTTTCCACGGAGGGTTCCAGAACACCGAAGGAGAGACGGAGAGGGGCCACGAGGTGGCCACCCCACCTGGCGGCGCGGCCAAGGGGGGCGCGCCCCCCTATGGTGTGGGCCCCTCGGGACCCCTCCGACGCCGCCCTTCCGCCTATATATTCTTCCAGTCGCGAAAACCCTAAATCGTCAAGTCATATTCCACGAAGAGTTCCGTAGCCGCCGCCATCGCGAAGACAAGTTTCGGGGGACAGAAGTCTCTGTTCCGGCACGTCGCCGGGACGGGGAATTTCCCCCGGAATCCATCTCCATCGACACCACCGCCATCTTCATCGCCGTTGTTGTCTCCCATGATGAGGAGGGAGTATTTCTCCCCCGAGGCTGAGGGCTCTACCGGTAGCTATGTGGTTCATCTGTCTCTCCCATGGTGTGATCTTTATGAATATGTAGATGTTACTCTAGTCTATTATGCACTCTAGAGGTTACTTTAAATATGAACTCCGGATTCACTCTCCACGGTGTAATGGTGACAGTGTGTGCATCGTGTGTGATTCCTTTATGACGTTGTGGAGCTTGTTTACTCCGGCTTGAGGGAGCTCTTGTAGCCCTACACAATGAATGGTGTTTGTTATCCAACAAGAGAGTGTTTGAGAGTAGCATTTATTTATTCATCTATGTGATCATGAGCTTTGTATCACTATTAATCTATGTGCTACTCTAGTGATGTTATTAAAGTAGTCTATTCCTCCTCCATGATGTAAAGAGGACAGTGTGTGCATCATGTAGTACTTGGCGTAGGCTATGATTGTAATCTGTTGTGGATTATGAAGTTAACTATTACTATGATAGTATTGATGTGTTCTATTCCCCCTTTCATAGCTATTGTTGACAGTGTGTATGCTATGTTAGTACTCGGTCTAAATTGCAACGGTATTATCTTGGATTATGATTTGATGAGGATATCCCTATGAGTGGTGTTTGTCAAGTACTTGATGAACTTTGAGTGGAGCTTTTGTAGCCACTACGTGATGATTAGTGATTCCAATAGGAGAGTAATTCAGAGTAGCACAAGTGAAGAGAAGTTATCTAATTATCCAATTATGTGATCATCGTTGAGAGTGTCCACTAGTGAAAGTATGATCCCTAGGCCTTGTTTCTAAGCATTGAAACACCGTTTCCAACAAGTTCTGCTACATGTTTGCTTGCTGCCATTTTTATTTCAGATTGCAATTACTACTTATAATCATCCATATTACTTGTATTTCACTATCTCTTCGCCGAACTAGTGCACCTATACATATGACAAGTGTATTAGGTGTGTTGGGGACACAAGAGACTTCTTGTATCTTAATTGCAGGGTTGCTTGAGAGGAATATCTTTGACCTCTACCTCCCTGAGTTCGATAAACCTTGGGTGATTCACTTAAGGGAAACTTGCTGCTGTTCTACAAACCTCTGCTCTTGGAGGCCCAACACTGTCTACAGGAATAGAAGTGTGCGTAGACATCAAGCTATTTTCTGGCGCCGTTGCCGGGGAGGTAAGGTAAAAGGTATTCACATCCTCCGACTACTAAGCTATTTCCTACCACTGTTGCCAGTGTGTGAGTGCTCGAAGCTATCTCCTTTAGATTCTGCAATTTTATCTTTTTGTCTCTTGTTTTTATTTCACTAGTTAGGCTTAATGGAAAACAACAAAAAAATTAGAGATCTTTATTAACTTTATCTTGAGTTAGGACATGAGGTGTTTGAAGAGAAAATTTAAAAACCTATGGAACTTTATATGCATGCTAATGGCAATGTTATTAGTATGAATGCTTTGAACACCATTGTTGCTAATGCTATGGAAAATTCTAAGCTTGGGGAAGCTGGTTTTGAGGAGCATGATATTTTTAGTCCCCCAAGCATGGAGGAGAAAATTTACTTTGATGATACTTTACCGCCTATATATGATGATTACAATGATGACTATCATATTTTCAGTCCACCTACTATTAAGGAGAAAATTAATTATGATTACAATATGCCTCCTATATATGATGATTATGGTGATGGGAATAATAATGATAACTATCTTATTGAATTTGCTCCCACTAGAATTAATAGTAATGACTATGCTTATGTGGAGAGTAATAATTTCATGCATGTAGCTCATGATAAGAATGTTTCATGTGATAGTTATATTATTGAGTTTGTTCATCATGCTACTGAAAATCTTTATGAGAGAGGACAATATGGTTGTAGGGATTTTCATGTTACTAAAACACCTCTCTTTTTGCTTAAAATCTTGAAGTTACTCGTGTTTTATCTTCCTATGCTTGTCACTTTGTTCTTCATGAATTTATTTGTGTACAAGATTCCTATGCATAGGAAGCGGGTTAGGCTTAAATGTGTTTTGAATTTGCTTCTTGATGCTCTCTTTTGCTTTGATACGTCTCCAACGTATCTATAATTTCTGATGTTCCATGCTAGTTTTATGACAATACCTACATGTTTTGCTCACACTTTATAATGATTTCATGCATTTTCCGGAAATAACCTATTAACAAGATGTCGAAGTGCCGGTTCCTGTTTTCTGCTGTTTTTGGTTCCAGAAAGGCTGTTCGGGCAATATTCTCGGAATTCGACGAAACGAAGACCAAACATCATAATTCACCGAGACGGACCAGGACACCGAAGGGGAGTCAGAGGAGGCACAGGGCCCCTGCACCATAGGCCGGCGCGGCCTGGAAGGGGGGCGCGCCGCCCTATGGGGTGGGACCCCCAGGCGCCCTCCTGCGCCACCTCTTCGCCTATATAAGCCCTTTCGACCTAAAAATGCAATACCAATTGACGAAACTCCAGAAAGACTCCAGGGGCGCCGCCGCCATCGCGAAACTCCGTTTCGGGGGACAGAATCTCTGTTCCGGCACGCCGCCGGGACGGGGAAGTGCCCCCGGAAGCCTTCTCCATCGACGCCACCGCCTCCATCATGCTCTGTGAGTAGTTCCCCCATGGACTACGGGTTCTAGCTGTAGCTAGTTGGTACTCTCTCTCCCATGTACTTCAATACAATGATCTCATGAGCTGCCTTACATGATTGAGATTCATCTGATGTAATCGGTGTTGTGTTTGTTGGGATCCGATGAATTGTTACATTATGATCAGTCTATCTATAAAGTTTGTGAAGTTATTGTTGCTGCAATCTTGTTGTGTTTAATGCTTTTCACTAGGGCCCGAGTGGCATGATCTTAGATTTAAGCTCTATAATTATTGCTTAGATTGTATCTACAAGTTGTTTGCACATGTCTATGTCCGGAACCCGAGGCCCCAGAGTGACAGCAACTGGGATACCTGGAGGGGAAGGCTTAGATATGAGGATCACATGTTTTCACGGAGTGTTAATGCTTTGCTCCGGTGCTCTATTAAAAGGAGTACCTTAATTTCCAGTAGATTCCCTAAGAGGCCCGGCTGCCACCGGCTGGTAGGACAAAAGATGTTATGCAAGTTTCTCATTGCGAGCACGTATGACTATATATGGAAAACATGCCTACATGATTAATAATCTTGATGTTCTGTCTTAATGCTATTTCAATCCTATCAATTGCCCAACTGTAATTTGTTCACCCAACACTTGTTATTGGAGAGTTACCACTAGTGTAGATAGCTGGGAACCCCGGTCCATCTTTCATCATCATATACTCGTTCCTACATGTCATTGGAAGTAGTATCAACTATTTTCTGGTGCCATTGCCTCTGTGTTACTATTATCACTGTGTTATTCATTACTACTGCTCTCATATTACTGCTACTTTCACATCACCCCTGTTACTAGTGCTTTTCCAGGTGCAGCTGAATTGACAACTCAGTTGTTAAGGCTTATAAGTATTCTTTACCTCCCCTTGTGTCGAATCAATAAATTTAGGTTTTACTTCCCTCGAAGACTGTTGCGATCCCCTATACTTGTGGGTTATCATGCTTCAACTCTTATTTCTTGCGAGAGCATCATTAAAATTACTGAGCCTATCTTAATGGCTATAAAGAAGGGATTTCTATTTTCGTGCCCCTGCTTCGTTAGTTTACTCAGTTTTCCCCAGCTCGTTAGTTTTTCCTCAGTTTTCCCTTCCCTCTAGTTTGAAACCCATCGAAGACGCGGGTTGCCGTCAGGTCAGAGGCCTTACCGTTACCGTGAGGTCAGTTCCTCGCTGACCGTCTCGTGCTGACGGGTGGATCCATCTACCGCTGACGCGTGGGCCGTTTTATTTCCTGATTGTATACGCGGTGCTGCCAATGACAAATGGGGCCGCTCTATGGGGCTGCCGCAGCCAATGACCAGTGGGTCGTCTATTTATTTATAGAAAATTATATATTGCCGCTCTGTGGGGCCTCCGCAGCCAATGACCGCTGTGGTCGTCTATTTTATTTAGAGAATATAATATAGAGCCGCTCTGTAGGGGCCGCCTCAGCCCATGGCAGGTGAATATTTTCGTAGCTTAATCTAAGTGACTCTTATGCTAAACATTGTGCATCCCGACGTTGACCTAGCAGTGGCGGCGAGCATAGCCGTTCTGACCATGCCGATATCGGCATCGGCATCGGCATCGTTTGGAGGATGTGGTGCTCGAATAATAGTGGAAATGCGATATTATTTTTTACATGCATAATATATAGAAAATAGCTAGATCTCTAAATCGATGCATATGAAGCTACATATTTATTCTTGGTCATAATCCCCTTAATTATCTAAAGGGGATGGATGCATGGCTTCACGTCGTCGTCGCTTTCATCGTCAGTATCTTCGTCGTCTGAGTAGTAGTACCTCCTGCACATTGTTCCGTCGAACACCTTCACTGCGAGCACATCATCGCCTTCATATTTGAAGTGTACGAACCAGCCGAAATCCACACCGTGCGTGATGGCGAATTTCTCCCAGCCCTTGTCGAGGTACATCCGGCCTTGTCCGTCAAATAGGACCTCCACGGTCCAGAGACGAGGAACGCAGTCAGCTGCTCGCAGATACACCTTAGCTGGCTCCTTGCCGTCAAGATAGTCCGCAAATTTTTTTGGGAGTTCCTGCAAAGAGATCGAGCGCCGATCGTTTGAAATTAGGGAACCCTTGAAATTAAAGGTTTTTTAGAACATGCCCATAATTAATCACATGCATCATATATGTGGGAACGCGTACGTACCTTCTTGACCAAAGGGTCTTCATAGACGACGATGAAGAACTCATCTATGATCAATGGCAGTGTTGACGGTGGTGGTGGCAATGATGATGATCCACTTCCCCTTCCCCTTCCCCTTCCGGTCCGCGTCCGAGACGTGGAAGCCATGGCAATGGATAAAGTGTATGTGAACGAAGAAGAGAGAGGCAGAACCTATTGACACAAGGGATGGCCGTGTGGGTGTTTATAAGGGAGAGATGACCGTTGTAGGGGTTTACACAATAAAATAAGGAGGAGATGACCGTTGTGGGGGTTTATACACAATAAATTAAGGAGGAGACGACCGTTGTGGGGGTATATATCTCAACAAAAAAATTAATGCGGACTATGTTGACGGAAATGGAACTTCGTGATATAGTTTATCATTTTACCGTGAAAAGTAATGCCTAAAAGAAAAGTAATGGCTACAAGAAATCGGTGATGGTTTATCGTTTTTGCGTGAAAAGTAATGGGTACAAGAAATGGGTGATGGTGTATCATTTTTTGCGTGAAAAGTAATGGCTACAACAAAATCGGTGATGGTTTATCTTTTTTGCGTGGAAAGTAATGGCTACAAGAAATGGGTGATGGTGTATCATATTTTTGCGTGAAAAGTAATGGCTACAACAAAATCGGTGATGGTTTATCGTTTTTTGCGTTGAAAGTAATGGGGCTACAAGAAATGGGTGATGGTGTATCATTTTTTTGCGTGAAAAGTAATGGCTACAACAAATCGGTGATGGTTTATCATTTTTTTGCGTGAAAAGTATTGGCTACAACAAATCGGTGATGGTTTATCATTTTTTTGCGTGAAAAGTATTGGCTACAACAAATCGGTGATGGTTTATCATTTTTTGCGTGGAAAGTAATGGCTACAACAAATTGGTGATGGTTTATCGTTTTTTGCGTGGAAAGTAATGGCTACAACAAATCGGCGATGGTTTATCGTTTTTTGCATGAAAAGTAATGCCTAAAAAGAGTTTATAATTTAGCTCGTGAAAAATAATGCAGAAAACCAAACTTTAGCGTACTGGGTAACCGCCCTTTCGCATACATAGAGGGTGGAAGCTAACCGACGACAGAGAGAGAGAGGGTGGTGGCCCCGACCAGAGAGAGAGATAGGGATTATCCTGCCCGTTAGATCATACGATCAACGGTCGTCGGGCACGATCCACGTGACATGGGCTAGACCAATCAGGGCAATGTTCGGCGTCTGTGAGAGTGTGTGAAGGGAGAGGGCAAAACTGAGTAGTATCAAGAAACCAAGGGCAAGTGAGTAGTAAACAGACTAAGGGATTGAAATATGAGATTTAAAAATTGGAAAATGCGTGTTTTGTACAATGAAACCCATCTTGGCCTACCTCAAACTATTTGCAATACAAATCTACACGAGTGTGAAAATTATGGCCTCATTCAGACAAAGTATGTTTTGGGGAAAGCTGTTTTGGGTAGGGCTTATTATGGAAAACCATGCACCTTCATAGCTACTAGGTGATTTGAGAAGTGGCAATTTGTGGTGAAACTTGATTTATCTACGATTTGAGAAGTGGCAATTTGTGGTAAAGACTCCATGAGTAAGTGCCACTCTTTTTCGGATTTTTTTGCACATTAAATAACTCATTTAACTAGTTAATCCCATTTGTTGACTCTCTGTTGACCAGCCACTTGAGGGTAAAACTGAGTATACTGCACTAGCCAGTATTAGCACTCAAGGAGAAAACTGAGCACACAAAAAATGCTAGTATATGACTCGAGGGTATACCTGAGTATATCTAAATTTCCAGGGTTAGACTCGAGGACGCGTGTTGCGGTGCAGAAGTGGAAGACGTGCCATTGTTGACGCGTGTCGCGGTGCAGACGTGCAAATAGTGGACGCGTAGGACGCGGGTCGCATTTAGGACGCGTAAGCCCCTCCCTCCCTCCCTCTGCACACAGTCGTCTCATTCTCGCTCACGCACGAAACCACCCCTCTCACGTCCCATCAACTTCTCCAAATCGAAAAAACCCCAACCGCCGTACGCACGCTACCCTGCTAGCGATGGAGAAGAAGAATGCGCCGGCGGCCGTCGCCTCCGAGCCCGTCGCCTCCGCGCCGTCGCCGCCGCGAGCCAGCCGCCGCCGAGCCCGTCGCCGCCGAGCCAGTCGCCGCCGAGCCCGTCACCGCCGAGCCAGTCGCCGCCGAGCGCGTCACCTCCGAGGGCGGCGCATCCAAGCGCGGCTCCTCCGTGAACTGGGCCTCTCTCTCGGCTGATGGACCACTTCAGAAGATCGGCGAATGCTTGCTGGCGAACGAGGAGTACGCCGACACCTACTCTGCCATGAGGCAAGTCTGTAGAAATTGGCGCTCAGGTTTGCCTGAGCCCGACGTGCACCTGGACGAATGGATCATGCTAGACCACACCCTTCCACACATCGCTGAGTTCACCTTCCTCCAACTCGGCACATCACGCTACGTCACCATAGATCTAGCGGAAGTTCATACAAGGTTCAACTTCCTCCATATCTACCTCTTTATTTTCAATCTTAAACATCTTAGTGCTGAATGTTATCGTGCTTGCCCAGATACTACTTTGTCGGATTTTGCCGTGGCGTCATCGTGCTTGCCCAGAAGAACCCGCCGCACAAGATACGGCTTCTGAACCCACTCACAAAGAAATCGAACACTATGTTTGAGGCGCAGATGCCATCTATTTTCCTGAAATCAGTCGCTGTGATCAAATCCCCGACTATGGTCTTCGTTGCCGCACATTACCCGTCGAAAATTGGTTGGGTCGATGAGAGCACTCCAACTAAGGATATAGATAAAGATTGGGAAAAAAGATTTTCGATCAAGAACCATTGTCTGCGTTGCATTACCCCGTTCAATGGTGAACTGTATGCACTAGCTGTGGACAATTTTGAGAACGGAAGAATAGTGTGCACCAATGTACAGTTGCAGCAGCGCGCGAGCACTGTCAAGATGGAGACACTAATTTCATTTCCAGAACTTGGACATCAGAAGTTCTACCTCGTGAAGTCGGATGGTGATCTGCTGCTTGTGTTGTTGGTCAGCGTGGCTTTGGCGGGCAGACCATTGGTGTACCGTGTGGACACTCAGAGCCGCTCTCTCCATCCGGTCAGTAACATTGGCAGTAATGCCTTCTTCGTGAATTATATCCGGTGTATCTCCGTCGACACCAGAGTGTACCCGACACTTCGACCTGGCTGCATCTACTACACGGATTTGGGTTATATCAGAGAGTACTCTCATGATACAAAGGCCTGGGATGAGTGGGCAGTACGTGTGGATAGAATAGGAAACTACGGTATGAGAAATGAACACAAGCCATACCGTTTGGAGGATGTATTGGCCGCACACTGCAGACGGAGGGAGTTCAATGAATATTTCCTTCGGGTAATGCACGATTGGAGCGACGACGAAATATATGAGGAGGAATGAAGAACAAATTCATTCATCCTAATCTTCTTGTTGTCCATACATTGCGTGCGTCTTGTATATTACAACGTTATTGGCTGCTTTTGGCTGCTGTATGCAGTTTCCCTATGTATTATACTTAGTTTTCTGATTATGCAGTTGTCAATTTATCACATACTAGCTTCTAGATTTGCTACTAGATTTGCTGTCATATTGGGAAAAAAAACGAGGGCCAAAAGGCATAAATAACCCCAGAGATTTGCTACTAGATTTGCTGCCATATTGAAGAAAGACAGAAATAGAAGCTTCTCTAGATTTGATACTAATTTGGTGAAAAAGACAGAGAGAGAAAGAGGGGAAAAGGTGCTCTTAAAAATGCCAATTTGGGCCGAGAGAGACAAAACCCAGCTCATGCTCACGTGCAACCAAACGCTTCTCGTCCTGTCCCACGCGGTCCCTTTCTACCAGCCCCACGCGACGCGGCCCAACGCGACGCGGCCCCACACGACGCGGCCCCACAGACGACGCGGCGCAACACACCAGCACAGAACGTCCAAATAAACGGATTCCTTCCGTCTGAGCTCCTTCTGCGGGTTTCAGACATAGGCTTGGGGAAAACTGAGGAAAAACTAAGGGGCTGGGGAAAACTGAGTACAACTAACGACCCGAGGGCACGAAAATAGAAATCCCTATAAAGAAAGCACTTCTTGGGAGATAACCCATGTTTTTATTTTGCTACTGTTTTGTTGTGTCTTGGAAGTTGTTACTACTGTAGCAACCTCTAGTTATCATGTTTATTTTGTTTTTGTGCCAAGTAAAGTCTCTAATAGAAAGTTGATGCTAGATTTGGATTTCTGCGCAGAAACAGATTTCTTATCTGTCACGAATTCACGTTTTTCTCTCTGTATAAGAATCAAAAAAATATGCGAAAATTCATGCGTGATCCTCAGATATTTACGCAACTTTAATTAGTTTTGAGTTTTCTGATCTGAGCAAGTTAAGTGCCTCTAAAAAATTCGTCTTTACGGACTGTTCTGTTTTGACAGATTCTGCCTTTTATTTCGCATTGCCTCTTTTACTGTGTTTGATTGGATTTCTTTGCTCCATTAAATTTCAGTAGCCTTGGGTAATGTCCAGAAGTGTTGGGAATGATTGTTTCCTTGCTGAACATGTGAATTTTTGATTATGCACTAACACCAGTTTATGAGAAGTTTGGTGTGGCAGAATTTTTCAAGGGTCAAGAGAGAAGGGTGATATAATGTGGTCAAGAAGAGTGAAGAGCCTAAGCTTGGGGATGCCCCCGTGGTTCACCCAAGCATATTTCAAGAAGACTCAAGCGTCTAAGCTTGGGGATGCCCAAGGCATCCCCTTCTTCATCAATAACTTATCAGGTCATCTCTAGTGAAACTATATTTTAATTCTTTCACATCTTATGTGCTTTACTTGGAGTGTCTGTGTGTTTTTATTTTTGTTTGTGTTTGAATAAATTCGGATCTCAACATGTTTGTGTGGGAGAGAGACACGCTCCGCTTTTTCATTTGAACACTTGTGTTCTTCATTTTACTTTAGTATTCATGGCGAAAGCTGAAAGCCTCAGCATTTATTGTTATTTTGTTGGAAACAGAAAATGCTTCATATGGTAATTGGTATATTATCTTGAATAATTTGATACTTGGCAATTGTTTTGAGCTTTCAAGTAGATCATGTTTAAGCTCTTGCATCATGTAGTTTAAATCTATTAGTGGAGAACTACCATAGAGCTTGTTGAAATTTGGATTGATGATTGGTCTCTCTGAGGTCTAGATATTTTCTGGTAAAAGTGTTTGAACAACAAGGAAGATAGTGTAGAGTCTTATAATGCTTGCAATATGTTCTTGTGTAAGTTTTTGTTGTACCGGTTCATACTTGTGTTTGCTTCAAACAACCTTGCTAGCCAAAGCCTTGTACTGAGAGGAAATGCTTCTCGTGCATCCAAAACCTTGAGCCAAAACCTATGCCATTTGTGTCCACCATAACTACCTATATGTGGTATTTTTCTGCCATTCCAAAGTAAATTTCTTGCGTGCTACCTTTAAAAATTTCATTCCTTGTTTTTACAATACATAGCTCATGGGAAAGTAGCCTAAAAACTATTGTGGTAATGAATATGTTGCTATGTATCTTAGTTCTTATAAGTTGCTTGTTGAGCGGTAACCATGTTTCTGGGGATGCCATCAACTTGTCACACCTTTGTTGAATATCATGTGAGTTGCTATGCAAGTTCGTCTTGTCTGAAGTAAGGGAGATTTGCCATGAGTTGAAATGGTTTGAGTATGCATGTTGTTAGAGAAGAACACTGGGTCGCCCACCAAAGCCATGTATCATGGTGGAAGTTTCAGCTTGGACATTAATCCTCAAAATCTCTTATGAGAATATTATTTGTTGTTGAATGCTTAAAGCATTAAAAAGGGGAGTCCATTATCTGTTTTCTATGTTGTCCCGGTATGGATGTCCTTAAGTTGAGATCTATCAAAATCGAGAAATCAAATGCGATTTATCTCCTTGGACCTTTGTACATGTGGCATAGAGGTACCCCTTTGTGACACTTGGTTGAAACATATGTAATGCGATGATAATCCATGGAAATCCGAGCTAATTAGGACAAGGTGCGGGCGCTATTAGTATTCGATGCATGAGGCTTGCAACTTATAGGAAGTTTTATGCATAACCCATATGAATTATTACTACCGTTGACACAATTGTTTCCGTGTTTTCAAAATAAAAAAGCTCTAGCACATGAGTAATCCATGCTTCCCTCTGCGAAGGGCCTTTCTTTTACTTTATGTTGAGTCAGTTTACCTACCTTTTCTATCTTAGAAGCAAACACTTGTGTCAACTGTGTTCATTGATTCTTACATGTTTACTTATTGCATTTGTTATATTACTTTGTGTTGACAATTATCCATGAGATATACATGTTACAAGTTGAAAGCAATTGCTGAAATTTAAATCTTCCTTTTTGTTGCTTCGAAACCTCTTACTTTGAATCTATTGCTTTATGAGTTAACTCTTGTGCAAGTCTTTTTGATGCTTATCTTGAAAGTACTATTCATGAAAAGTTTTGCTATATGATTCAGTTGTTTAGTCATTATCTTTTTGTTAACAATCTATATACCATTGCTTTGAATCACTTCATTCATCTCATATGCTTTACAATATTGTTGATCAAGATTATGTTGGTAGCATGTCACTTCAGAAATTATTGTTTTTATCGTTTACCTACTCGAGGGCGAGTAGGAACTAAGCTTGGGGATGCTTGATACGTCTCCAACGTATCTATAATTTCTTATGTTCCATGCTAGTTTTATGACAATACATACATGTTTTGTTCACACTTTATATCATTTTTATGCATTTTCTGGAACTAACCTATTAACAAGATGCCGAAGTGCCAGTTCCTGTTTTCTGCTGTTTTTGGTTTCAGAAATTCTACACAGGAAATATTCTCGGAATTGGACGAAACAAAAGCCCAAGGCCTTATTTTCCACGGAGGGTTCCAGAACACCGAAGGAGAGACGGAGAGGGGCCACGAGGTGGCCACCCCACCTGGCGGCGTGGCCAAGGGGGGGGGGGGCTCCCCCCTATGGTGTGGGCCCCTCGGGACCCCTCCGACGCCGCCCTTCCGCCTATATATTCTTCCAGTCGCGAAAACCCTAAATCGTCAAGTCATATTCCATGAAGAGTTCCGTAGCCGCCGCCATCGCGAAGACAAGTTTCGGGGGACAGAAGTCTCTATTCCGGCACGCCGCCGGGACAGGGAATTGCCCCCGGAATCCATCTCCATCGACACCACCGCCATCTTCATCGCCGTTGCTGTCTCCCATGATGAGGGGGGAGTATTTCTCCCCCGAGGCTGAGGGCTCTACCGGTAGCTATGTGGTTCATCTCTCTCTCTCCAATGGTGTGATCTTTATGAATATGTAGATGTTACTCTAGTCTATTATGCACTCTAGAGGTTACTTTAAATATTAACTCCGGATTCACTCTCCACGGTGTAATGGTGACAGTGTGTGCATTGTGTGTGATTCCTTTATGACGTTGTGGAGCTTGTTTACTCCGGCTTGAGGGAGCTCTTGTAGCCCTACACAATGAATGGTGTTTGTTATCTAACAAGAGAGTGTTTGAGAGTAGCATTTATTTATTCATCTATGTGATCATGAGCTTTGTATCACTATTAATCTATGTGCTACTCTAGTGATGTTATTAAAGTAGTCTATTCCTCCTCCATGATGTAAAGAGGACAGTGTGTGCATCATGTAGTACTTGGCGTAGGCTATGATTGTAATCTCTTGTAGATTATGAAGTTAACTATTACTATGATAGCTGATCTATTCCCCCTTTCATAGCTATTGTTGACAGTCTGTATGCTATGTTAGTACTCGGTCTAAATTGCAACGGTATTATCTTGGATTATGATTTGATGAGGATACCCCTATGAGTGGTGTTTGTCAAGTACTTGATGAACTTTGAGTGGAGCTTTTGTAGCCACTACGTGATGATTAGTGATTCCAATAGGAGAGTAATTCAGAGTAGCACAAGTGAAGAGAAGTTATCTAATTATCCAATTACGTGATCATTGTTGAGAGTGTCCACTAGTGAAATTTTGATCCCTAGGCCTTGTTTCTAAGCATTGAAACACCGTTTCCAACAAGTTATGCTACATGTTTGCTTGCTGCCATTTTTATTTCAGATTGCAATTACTATTTATAATCATCCATATTACTTGTATTTCACTATCTCTTCGCCGAACTAGTGCACCTATACATCTGACAAGTGTATTAGGTGTGTTGGGGACACAAGAGACTTCTTGTATCTTAATTGCAGGGTTGCTTGAGAGGAATATCTTTGACCTCTACCTCCCTGAGTTCGATAAACCTTGGGTGATTCACTTAAGGGAAAGTTGATGCTGTTCTACAAACCTCTGCTCTTGGAGGCCCAATGCTAGCGTGTAGAAGCTTCCTTGTGACGGTACAACACACGTCCGTTAGGAACCCCAAGAGGAAGGTATGATGAGCACAGCAGTAAGTTTTCCCTCAGTAAGAAACCAAGGTTTATCGAACCAGTAGGAGATGAAGCCCACGTGAAGGTTGTTGGTGGAGGAGTGTAGTGCGGTGATACGCGCGAAGTACACGTCCGTTGGGAACCCCAAGTGGAAGGTATGATGCGTATAGAAGCAAGTTTCCCTCAGTATGAAACCAAGTTTATCGAACCAGTAGGAGCCAAGAAGCACGTGAATGTTGTTGGTGGAGGAGTGTAGTGCGGCGCAACACCAGTGAAATCGGCGCCAACGTGGAACCTGCACAACACAATCAAGATACTTTGCCCCAACGTAACAGTGAGGTTGTCAATCTCACCGGCTTGCTGAAAACAAAGGATTAAACGTATCGAGTGGAAGATGGTGTTTGTTTGCAAAGAACAGTAAAGAAAAATAATTGCAGTAGATTGTATTCAGATGTAAAAGAATGGACCAGGGTCCACAGTTCACTAGTGGTGTCTCTCCAATAAGATAACTAACATGCTGGGTGAACAAATTACAGGTGGGCAATTGACAAATAAAGATTCAATACATATCAATGATGATTACTATGAGATTTAATCAGGGCATTACGACAAAGTACATAGACCGCTATCCAGCATGCATCTATGCCTAAATAATCCACCTTCGGGTTAGCATCCGCACCCCCTCCAGTATTAAGTTGTAAACAACAGATAATTGCATTAAGTATGGTGCGTAATGTAATCAACACAAATATCCTTAGACAAAGCATCGATGTTTTATCCCTAGTGGAAACAACACATCCACAACCTTAGAACTTTCTGTCACTGTCCCAGATTAAATGGAGGCATGAACCCACTATCGAGCATAAATACTCCCTCTTGGAGTTACAAGTATCAACTTGGCCAGAGCCTCTACTAGCAACGGAGAGCATGCAAGAACATAAACAACACATATATAATAGATTGATAATCAACTTGACATAATATTCTAGATTCATCGGATCCCACCAAACACAACATGTAGCATTACAAATAGATGATCTTGATCTTGTTAGGCAGCTCACAAGATCTAAACAATGATAGCACAAGCGGAGAAGACAACCATGTAGCTACTGCTATGGACCCATAGTCCAAGGATGAACTACTCACGCATCAATCCGGAGGCGGGCATGATGATGTAGAGCCCCTCCGGTGATGATTCCCCTCTCCGGCAGGGTGCCGAAGGCGATTTCCTGAATCCCCCGAGATGGGATTGGCGGCGGCGGCGTCTCAGTAAGGTTTTCCGTATCGTGGCTCTCGGTACAGAGGGTTTCACGACGAAGGCTTTAAGTAGGCGGAAGGGCGGAGTCGGAGGGGTCACGGGGGCCCCACACGCTAGGGCCGCGCGACCCCCCCTAGGCCGCGCCGCCCTAGTGTGGCGGCGCCCCGTGGCCCCACTTAGTTTCTCCCTCGGTCTTCTGGAAGCTTCGTGGAAAAATAGGACCCTGGGCGTTGATTTCGTCCAATTCCGAGAATATTTCCTTTGTAGGATTTCTGAAACCAAAAACAGCAGAAAACAGCAACTGGCACTTCGGCATCTTGTTAATAGGTTAGTGCCGGAAAATGTATAATAATGTTGTAAAGTGTGTATAAAACATGCAAGTATTGTTATAGAAGTAGCATGGAACATAAGAAATTATAGATACGTTTGGGACGTATTGATACGTCTCCGACGTATCGATAATTTCTTATGTTCCATGCTACATTATTGATGATATCTACATGTTTTATACACATTATATGTCGTATTTACGCATTTTCCGACACTAACCTATTAACAAGATGCCGAAGAGCCAGTTGCTGTTTTCTGCTGTTTTTGGTTTCAGAAATCCTAGTAAGGAAATATTCTCGGAATTGGACGAAATCAACGCCCAGGGTCCTATTTTTGCACGAAGCTTCCAGAAGACCGAATAGGAAAGGAAGTGGGGCCACGAGGCGCCGCCACACTAGGGCGGCGCGGCCCAGGCCCTGGCCGCGCGGCCCTAGTGTGTGGGGCCCTCGTGTGGCCCCCCGCGTTGCCCTTCCGCCTACTTAAAGTCTTCGTCGCGAAACCCTCTGTACCGAGAGCCACGATACGGAAAACCTTCCAGAGACGCCGCCGCCTCCAATCCCATCTTGGGGGATTCAGGAGATCGTCTCCGGCACCCTGCCGGAGAGGGGAATCATCTCCCGGAGGACTCTTCATCGCCATGATCGCCTCCAGAGTGATGAGTGAGTAGTTCACCCCTGGACTATGGGTCCATAGCAGTAGCTAGATGGTCGTCTTCTCCTAATTGTGCTTCATTGTTGGATCTTGTGAGCTGCCTAACATGATCAAGATCATCTATCGTAATACTATATGTTGTGTTTGTCGGGATCCGATGGATAGAGAATACTATGTTATGGTGATTATCAATCTATTACCTATGTGTTGTTTATGATCTTGCATGCTCTCCGTTATTAGTAGAGGCTCTGGCCAAGTTTTTGCTCTTAACTCCAAGAGGGAGTATTTATGCTCGATAGTGGGTTCATGCCTCCATTAAATCTGGGACACCGACAGAAAGTTCTAAGGTTGTGGATGTGCTGTTGCCACTAGGAATAAAACATTGATGCTATGTCTAAGGATGTAGTTGTTGATTACATTACGCACCATACTTAATGCAATTGTCTGTTGCTTGCAACTTAATACTGGAAGGGGTTCGGATGATAACCTGAAGGTGGACTTTTTAGGCATAGATGCATGCTGGATGACGGTCTATGTACTTTGTCGTAATGCCCTGATTAAATCTCACTATATTTATCATATCATGTATGTGCATTGTTATGCCCTCTCTATTTGTCAATTGCCCGACTGTAATTTGTTCACCCAACATGCTTTTATCTTATTGGAGAGACACCTCTAGTGAACTGTGGACCCCGGTCCTATTCTTTACATCGCATACAATCTACTGCAATTTTTCTTTACTGTTTTTGATACGTCCAATTTGCATCACTATTTTGTATCATAATTTGCTGTTATTCATTGATATATTTCATATTGGGATACAATACTTATGTTATTTCATCTATTTTGCATGTTTCATCATCATTGGAGGATCAAGCACCGGAGCCAGGATTCTGCTGGAAAAAGCACCGTCTGAACGCAATATTTCGGAAGATCAACTGTGGAAGGGAATTTCACGAAAATTCCTATTTTTCCAGATGACGGAGGGAGCCAGAAGGGGAAGAAGAGAGGGGCCACTGTGGGCCCAGACCATAGGGCGGCGCGGCCCAGGCCCTGGCCGCGCCACCCTATGCTCTGGGGGGCCCATGACCCTTTTCGCCTCCTTTTCTTCGCGTACTCCTTCGTCCCGAAAACCTAAGCCACGGAGGGATCCTCACGAAGGGTTACAGCCGCCTCTGCGGGGCGGAGAACACCAGAGAGAAAAGAGCTCTCCGGCGGGCAGGAATCCGCCGGGGAAATTCCCTCCCGGAGGGGGAAATCGACGCCATCGCCATCGTCATCGAGCGGGACATCATCTCCATCACCATCATCATCATCTCCACCATCTACACCGCCATCACCACCGCTGCACCTCGTCATCGCTGTAGCAATTCGGGTTAAATCTTGATTGTTTGATAGGGGAAACTCTCCCAGTGTTACTCTATACTTGTTGTAGATGCTATTGAGTGAAACCATTGAACCAAGGTTTATGTTCAGATTGTTATTAATCATCATATCACCTCTGATTGTATTCCATATGATGTCTCGTGAGTAGTTCGTTTAGTTCTTGAGGACATGGGTGAAGTCTAAATGCTAGTAGTGAATTATGGTTGAGTAATATTCAATGTTATGATATTTAAGTTGTGGTGTCATTCTTCTAGTGGTGTCGTGTGAACGTCGACTACACGACACTTCACCATTTATGGGCCTAGGGAGTGCATCTTGTATTCGGTTGCTAATTGCGGGGTTGCCGGAGTGACGAAACCTAAGCCCCGTTAGTATATCGATGCAGGAGGGATCGCAGGATCTCAGAGTTTAAGGCTGTGGTTAGATTTATCTTAATTACTTTCTTGTAGTTGCGGATGCTTGCAAGGGGTATAATCACAAGTATGTATTAGTCCTAGGAAGGGCGGTGCATTAGCATAGGTTCACCCACACAACACTTATCAAAACAATGAAGATTAATCAGCTGTATGTAGCGAAAGCACTAGACTAAAATCCCCGTGTGTCCTCAGGAACGTTTGGTCATTATAAGTAAACAAACCGGCTTGTCCTTTGTGCTAAAAAGGATTGGGCCACTCGCTGCAATTATTTCTCTCGCATTTTATTTACTTGTACTTTATTTATCTGCAATATCAAAACCCCCTGAATACTTGTCTGTGAGCATTTACAGTGAATTCTCCATCGAAACTGCTGCCAACACCTTCTGCTCCTCGTTGGGATCGACATTCTTACTTATCGAAGATACTGCGATACACCCCCTATACTTGTGGGTCATCAAGACTATTTTCTGGCGCCGTTGCCGGGGAGTGAAGCGCTATTGGTAAGTGGAATTGGTAAGGAAATTTACTGTTTGTGCTGATTTTATTTCTGCCTGCTGCTATAAATCATTATGGAGAGATCTTCTCTTCAATTTCTATTTGGGAAATCTACTACTACTGCAACGGTAGTGGATGAAGCGCCAGGTGAGGAAGTAGTACCATATAAAATACCTATGAAAATTATTGAACGTGTTATGGATAACCGCTATGAAGGGGATGGAACTGTCCATCCTGGTGATCATTTACTGTTTTTGCATGAATTATGCGGGTTATTCAAATGTGCAGGTATTTCTATGAATGAAGTTAGAAAGAAACTATTCACTATATCGCTGTCTGGTAAAGCGGCGCACTGGTATAAATTGCTGAAGAATGGTGATTCTATTGATTGGGAGGACATTGTGCCTTTATTTTATTCCAAATTTTATCCTCCAAGTGAAATTCACAAAGATCGGAACCGCATATATAATTTTTGGCCTCATGATGGAGAGAGTATCGCCCAAGCTTGGGGGAGATTGAAGTCTTTAATGCTCAAATGCCCCATTCATGAGCTTCCTGGTAATGTTATTATTGATAATTTCTATGCAAGACTTTCTTTTCAAGACAAGACCTTGCTGGATACTTCTTGTTCTGGATCATTTACACGCAACAAAGAAGAGTTTAAAAGGGACCTTCTTGATCGGATCCAAGAAAATGCGAAGGATGGGAGAATGATAAAGATAGAGAATCGTATAATTTATGATTATAAATGCATTGAAGCTTTTATGGATACTGATAAATTTCGTAATATGAGTGCTACATATGGTCTTGATTCCCAAGTTGTTGCAAATCTTTATAGAGCTTTTGCCTCTCATTATGAACTGCCTAAGAAGAATTTTGATAAGTATCATGAACCGTATAAAGATAAAATTGATTCATCTGTAAACAAATGTGTAGTGGTTGAAACTGTTGATAATGTTATTCCTGAAGCTTATATTGAAAAAACTCCTTTCCCTGCTAAAATGAAGGAGTACTCTGTCATATCTAGTGCGGTTAATAAAAGTGAAAAGAAACCTAAAGAACCTGAAGAACAAATTAAAATTGAACCTGCTGTTGCTATAGTTAAAGATCTTGTGACTGAAAATGTGGAGGATGGTCATATTATTTTCTGTGAAGATGCTTCTAATATTGTTTCACATCCTAATAAATCCAAACAAGTTAGTGTTCCTATGCTATCTGTTAGAATTGGTGATCATTGTTATTATGGTTTATGTGATATTGGTGCAAGTGTTAGTGCTATTCCTTATGAACTTTACACGGAGATTATGCACGAAATTGGTTCTTGTGAACTTGAAGATATTGATGTGGTTATTCATTTGGCTAATAGAGAAACTATTTCTCCGATTGGTATTGTTCGAGATGTGGAAGTTCTATGTGGTAAGATTAAATATCCTGCTGACTTTTTGGTACTTGGTTCTGCTGCTAGTGATCATTGTCCTATCATTTTTGGTAGACCTTTTCTAAATACTTGTGGAGCTATTATAGATTGTAAGAAAGAGAAAATTTTGACTAGATTTGCTGGTGAACCTTATGAATTTAACTTTTCTAAATTTACCAAAACTCCTTATAAAACTGACTTGCCTAGTAATGATTTTAAAATGGAGCAGTGTGCATCTATTGTTCTTGTTCCTAATAACCCTTTGCAGCAACATTTGGAGAATAGTGAAAGTGAAGCTTTTAGGAAAGAAAGAGATGAGCTCGAGGAAATTTTTCGTCGCCAACCTATTCTCAAGCATGATTTACCGGTGGAAGATTTGGGTACAACACCGCCACCAAAGGAAGATCCTGTTATTGATCTAAAGCCTTTACCTGATAATCTTAAATATGCTCATATTGATGATAAGAAAATATATCCTGTTATTATTAGTTCTAAGCTTTCAGAAATTGAGGAAGAAAGGTTATTGGAAATATTGAAGAAACACCGAGGAGCTATTGGCTATACTCTTGATGATTTGAAAGGGATTTCTCCTTCTATTTGCCAACATGCTATTAATATGGAAGAAGATGCAAAGCCTGTTGTTGAACATCAACGTCGTCTAATTCCGAAGATGAAGGAAGTGGTAAGGAACGAGGTATTAAAACTCCTTGAAGCTGGTATTATATATCCTATTGCTGATAGTAGATGGGTTAGTCCTGTTCATTGTGTTCCTAAGAAAGGAGGAATGACTGTCGTGCCTAATGATAATGATGAGCTTATTCCTCAAAGAATAGTTGTAGGTTATAGAATGTGCATTGATTTTCGAAAAGTTAATAAAGTTACTAAGAAAGATCATTACCCTTTACCCTTTATTGATCAAATGTTAGAGAGGTTGTCTAAAAATACTCATTTTTGCTTTCTTGATGGTTATTCTGGGTTTTCACAAATTGCTGTTAAAGCTAAAGATCAAGAGAAAACCACTTTTACTTGTCCTTATGGAACTTATGCTTATAGGCGTATGCCTTTTGGTTTATGTAATGCTCCTGCTACTTTTCAAAGATGCATGTCTGCTATTTTTCATGGTTTTTGCGAAAGTATTGTAGAGGTGTTCATGGATGATTTTTCTGTCTATGGGAATTCTTTTGATAATTGCCTGCGAAACCTCGATAAAGTTTTGCAGAGATGTGAAGAAACTAACCTTGTTCTTAATTGGGAGAAATGCCACTTTATGGTTAATGAAGGAATTGTATAGGGACATAAAATTTCTGAGAGAGGTATTGAAGTTGATAGAGCTAAAGTTGAAGCAATTGAGAAGATGCCCTATCCGAGGGATGTTAAAGGTATTCGTAGTGTTCTTGGTCATCTTTGGGTTTTATAGGAGATTTATTAAAGGTTTCTCTAAAATTTCAAAGCCTCTTACTAATCTTCTTCAAAAAGATGTACCTTTTGTTTTTGATGATGATTGTAAGGAAGCTTTTGAAACTCTAAAGAAAGCCTTAACAACTGCTCCTGTAGTCGAACCTCCTGATTGGAATTTGCCTTTTGAAATTATGTGTGATGCTAGTGATTTTGCTGTAGGCGCTGTTCTTGGACAGCGGGTAGATAAAAAGTTAAATGTTATTCATTATGCTAGTAAGACTCTTGATGCTGCTCAAAGAAATTATGCGACAACTGAAAAAGAATTGTTAGCTGTAGTCTTTGCTTGTGATAAGTTTAGACCTTATATTGTTGATTCAAAAGTTACAATTCATACTGATCATGCTGCAATTAGATACCTTATGACAAAGAAAGATGCTAAGCCAAGGCTTATTAGATGGGTATACATTTGCAAGAATTTGATTTACATATTATAGATAGGAAAGGTGCTGATAATCCTGTTCTTTGATAATTTGTCTAGATTGGAAAATATTGCTTATGATCCTGTTCTGTTAATGATAGTTTTCCAAATGAACAATTGGCTGTAATAAAGGTGAGCTCGCGAGAGAGCCCTTGGTATGCAGATTATGCTAACTTTATTGTTTAGTATTTGCCTCCAACCTTTTCAGCTCAAAGAAGGAGGAAATTCTTTTATGACTTGAGGCATTATTTTTGGGATGACCCACACTTATATAAAGAAGGAGTGGATGGTATTATGCGAAGATGTGTTCCTGAATATGAACAACAGGAGATATTGAATAAATGTCATGGAAGTGTTTATGGAGGACATCACGCTGGAGATAGAACCGCGCAGAAGGTTCTACAATCAGGTTTTTATTGGCCAACACTCTTCAAAGATGCAAGGAAATTTATTTTATCTTGTGATGAATGTCAAAGAGTTGGTAATATCTCTAGACGCAATGAGATGCCTATGAATTATACTCTTGTTATTGAACCATTCGACTGTTGGGGATTCGACTTCATGGGACCTTTCCCTTCTTCAGACGGTAACACTCATATACTTGTCGCTGTTGATTATGTTATTAAATGGGTAGAAGCTATACCTACAAAAAGTGCTGATGGTGAGACCTCTATAAAAATGCTTGTAGATATTATATTTCCTAGATTTGGAGTACCTAGATATATTATGACTGATGGAGGTTCTCATTTTATTCATGGAGGTTTTAGAAAAACTCTTGCTAAGTATGGTATTAATCATAGAATTGCTTCTGCTTATCACCCTCAAACTAGCGGTCAAGTAGAATTATCAAATAGAGAGATTAAAGCTATCTTAGGTAAAACTGTTAATAAATCTAGAAAGAATTGGCCTAGCAAATTGAAAGAAGCGTTATGGGCTTATAGAACTGCTTATAAAAATCCTATGGGAATGTCACCTTATAAAATGGTTTATGGAAAAGCTTGTCATTTACCTCTAGAACTAGAGCACAAAGCTTATTGGGCTGTTAGAGAACTAAATAAAGATCCTAAATTGGCCGGTAATAAGAGGTTGTTGCAATTAAGTTCTCTAGATGAATGGAGAAGTGAAGCTTATGAAAATGCTAAACTCTTTAAAGAAAAAGTTAAGAAATGGCATGATAGAAGGATCATCAAAAGAGAATTTAATGTTGGAGATCAAGTTCTATTGTATCGGTCTCGTCTCAGATTCTTTGCAGGGAAATTACTCTCGAAGTGGGAAGGACCTTATGTTGTTGAGGAGGTGTATCGTTCAGGAGCAATTAAAATTAGCTCTCTACAAGGCAATGCCACACAAGTGGTGAATGGACAAAGACTCAAGCATTATATCTCGGGCGATTCTTATAATGTTGATGTTGATATTATTCAAGTGGAAACACCAGAGGCCTTCATCAAAGGACAAATTGACAGTCCGCCAGAACTGGACTTTGAATAGGTAAGAGTATAGGTAATAAAAAGTCCGCGTTTACCTTTCCGAACATTATTTCTTCTGTTTTTAGAAAATATGAAAAATTACGAGTTCGAAACGGAGTGGAAAAGACGCACGAGGGGGTGCCACCATAGGCCGGCGCGGCCTGACCTGGGCCCGCGCCGACCTATGGTCTGGCCGCCTCGTTGCCCCTTTCCGACTCGTTTTCGACCTGGAATCTTCCTTTTGTCGTAAAAATATTTGCTATATAATCCCCCGGACCCCTGGAGGTCCGTAATATCGTTTTCTCGTCGTGTTTTGTTTCGAGCTGTTTTCTGCCAGGATCTGCTTCGGATCTAGATCCATCATGTCTTCGTCGGGAACTCAGAAGGACAGGTTCTTTGAGGACGTCGTCAACCCGTACATGAACGAGCTGAAGATGCACCCCAAAGAGTTGTAGCTCGTGGATGGAGAGTTGCAGATCAAAGATGTCCAGGGTCCTAAGGGAGAAGGGAGCTTGGAAGACAGGATGGAGAAGCTGGAACAAGAGGTTTTCAACTATAAGAAGATGGCTGAGCGTGAAGTGGATATCTTTCACAAGATTGTGTCTGAACTCATTGATGGACACAAGAAGGAGACTGCGAAGCTGTGGGATGATATCTTCTCACTTCACGACACCACCAACAAACTCCAAGCTCAACTCTATGATGTCCATAATCAGAACTGTGAGTATGAAAACAGGTTTAAGCGCATAAGTTATGCTGCTAGTTTCAGGTTTCTGGAAACCAAGATGTCTTTTGTTGATGGAGGGCCTCTTCCATGGAAGTCTGATGACGACAAAGATTCACCATCATCACCGAAGGAGTAATTCATCGTCGGTATTGGCATCCCCTTGGTTTGTTCCAAGCTTGGGGGAGTGCCGCGGTATCACATCATTATCACCACCTTTATCTTTTACTATCAAGTAGTGTCATATCATGAATAGGGAAGTTATCTTATGGAATAGTATGCAATGTGGAAGTATCTCTCTTAGTTAGTTATCTATGTATCCGTTGGTGTGAGTTATCGTTATGGAATATTAATGAGAAGTCTTATCATTTACTTTTTGCACACCTTATTTTAGTTTGCAATCTCCATTATATGATTACTCTTGACATGAGTATTGATATCACTTTGGGAGCATCAAGTAAATCTATTTGGTTTTGGCAAACTTAGCATTGGTCAATAGCAACAACATCTTGATGTTTAATAGAAGAGAGAAATACACTTAGATACATTACTCTATTATCTCTATGCTTAGTATTCTAGAGTTAAAATTGCTTGTACTTATGAGAAAGATGCATGATTGTTTCTATCATATGTATATTTGTTTGTTTCTCTCAACCTTTATGCTTGCTATCAAACCTTGCTAGCCAAAGATCTGTATCGAGAGGGAATGCTTCTCATACATCCATAACCTTAGACCAAACCTATGCCATTTGCGTCCACCATACCTACCTACTACATGGTATTTTCTGCCATTCCAAGTAAATACTTCATGTGCTACCTTTAAATTATTCAAACTATACTACTCCTTATTTGTGTCAATGTTTTATAGCTCATGAGGAAGTATGTGGTGTTTTATCTTTCAATCTTGTTGGGCGGACTTTCACCAATGGACTAGCGGCACATCCGCTTATCCAATAACTTTGCAATAAGAGCTGGCAACGGGGTTCCCAGCCCCAATTAATAACTTTCATTAATAATTCTCTTCACATGTTTTGCTCTGACTTATCAGTAAGCAACTTAATTTTGCAATAGACACTCCTCCATGGTATGTGAATGTTGGAAGGCACCCGAGGATTCGGTTAGCCATGGATTGAGAAAGCCAAGGTTGGGGGGAGTGTCACCCATAATAAAACTAAAATACATGTGTAAACAAAAGAGAAGGGGGATGATCTACCTTGCTGGTAGAGATACCGTCCCTCATGGGAGCCGCTCTTTGAAGGTTCGTTTGGCAAGGGGGTTAGAGTGCCCGCTACCATTCGTTGACAACAACAAACACCGCTCAAAATCTTACTTTTATGCTCTTTGTACGATTTCAAAACTTGAAAAGCTCTAGAACATGATTTAATCCCTGCTTCCCTCTGCGAAGGGCCTATCTCCTACTTTTATGTTGAGTCAGTAAACCTATTTCCCTCTATCTCAAGCAAGCAATTGAGTTGTTGTGAACCAATCATTTATGCTGTGATCCAGTTAATCATGTCTTTTATACTTTCTTGTTTAGTACCAATTTTATCTGAATGAATATGACTTTGAAGTTATCAATGATTATGAAGAGATTGTTATGCTTAAATATGAAGGCTCAGCTATAAAATCTAATATGAAAGCTTTGCTTAGAAGTACAATCCGTTAGTAGTTCTCTGACCAAGAACAAAGTTTGCCATCACCAATTATGATTTCTTATGCACCTTTACTTGTGATTTCTCTTTACTTATTTCAAGATGAGTTATATGAGGAAGTTGTTTACTAGAATGTCTTGTGTGAATGAATATGATGCTTCTTGTCCGTATTTTATTTATCGACTCTTCACTCCATAAACATGTGGTCTTGTTTTTCGAGCTCAGTTTCGCTTGGGGACAAGCGAGGTCTAAGCTTGGGGGGAGTTGATACGTCCAATTTGCATCACTATTTTGTATCATAATTTGCTGTTATTCATTGATATATTTCATATTGGGATACAATACTTATGTTATTTCATCTATTTTGCATGTTTCATCATCATTGGAGGATCAAGCACCGGAGCCAGGATTCTGCTGGAAAAAGCACCGTCTGAACGCAATATTTCGGAAGATCAACTGTGGAAGGGAATTTCACGAAAATTCCTATTTTTCCAGATGACGGAGGGAGCCAGAAGGGGAAGAAGAGAGGGGCCACTGTGGGCCCAGACCATAGGGCGGCGCGGCCCAGGCCCTGGCCGCGCCACCCTATGCTCTGGGGGGCCCACGACCCTTTTCGCCTCCTTTTCTTCGCGTACTCCTTCGTCCCGAAAACCTAAGCCACGGAGGGATCCTCACGAAGGGTTACAGCCGCCTCTGCGGGGCGGAGAACACCAGAGAGAAAAGAGCTCTCCGGCGGGCAGGAATCCGCCGGGGAAATTCCCTCCCGGAGGGGGAAATCGACGCCATCGCCATCGTCATCGAGCGGGACATCATCTCCATCACCATCATCATCATCTCCACCATCTACACCGCCATCACCACCGCTGCACCTCGTCATCGCTGTAGCAATTCGGGTTAAATCTTGATTGTTTGATAGGGGAAACTCTCCCAGTGTTATTCTATACTTGTTGTAGATGCTATTGAGTGAAACCATTGAACCAAGGTTTATGTTCAGATTGTTATTCATCATCATATCACCTCTGATTGTATTCCATATGATGTCTCGTGAGTAGTTCGTTTAGTTCTTGAGGACATGGGTGAAGTCTAAATGCTAGTAGTGAATTATGGTTGAGTAATATTCAATGTTATGATATTTAAGTTGTGGTGTCATTCTTCTAGTGGTGTCGTGTGAACGTCGACTACACGACACTTCACCATTTATGGGCCTAGGGGAGTGCATCTTGTATTCGGTTGCTAATTGCGGGGTTGCCGGAGTGACAGAAACCTAAGCCCCCGTTAGTATATCGATGCAGGAGGGATCGCAGGATCTCAGAGTTTAAGGCTGTGGTTAGATTTATCTTAATTACTTTCTTGTAGTTGCGGATGCTTGCAAGGGGTATAATCACAAGTATGTATTAGTCCTAGGAAGGGCGGTGCATTAGCATAGGTTCACCCACACAACACTTATCAAAACAATGAAGATTAATCAGCTGTATGTAGCGAAAGCACTAGACTAAAATCCCCGTGTGTCCTCAGGAACGTTTGGTCATTATAAGTAAACAAACCGGCTTGTCCTTTGTGCTAAAAAGGATTGGGCCACTCGCTGCAATTATTTCTCTCACATTTTATTTACTTGTACTTTATTTATCTGCAATATCAAAACCCCCTGAATACTTGTCTGTGAGCATTTACAGTGAATTCTCCATCGAAACTGCTGCCAACACCTTCTGCTCCTCGTTGGGATCGACATTCTTACTTATCGAAGATACTGCGATACACCCCCTATACTTGTGGGTCATCAGTTTTCTTCGCAAACAATCATCTTCCACACAATACGGTTAATCCTTTGTTACAGCAAGCCGGTGAGATTGACAACCTCACTGTTTCGTTGGGGCAAAGTACTTTGGTTGTGTTGTGCAGGTTCCACGTTGGCGCCGGAATCCCTGGTGTTGCGCCGCATCACATTTCGCCACCATCAACCTTCAACGTGCTTCTTGGCTCCTCCTGGTTCGATTAAACCTTGGTTTCTTTCTGAGGGAAAACTTGCCACTGTGCGCATCATACCTTCCTCTTGGGGTTCCCAACGGACGTGTACATCTACGCGCATCAAGCCAGTTTCCTGGCGCCGTTGCCGGGGAGATCAAGACACGCTGCAAGGGGAGTCTCCACTTCCCAATCTCTTTACTTTGTTTTTGTCTTGCTTTATTTTATTTACTACTTTGTTTGCTGCACTTAAACAAAACACACAAAAATTAGTTGCTAGCTTTACTTTATTTACTGTCTTGTTCTCTATATCAAAAACACAAAAAAATTAGTTACTTGTCTTTATTTTATTTACCTAGTTTATTTTACTACTGTTATAATGAGTAATCCTGAAGTTGAAGTTCGTCCTTTTAGGCAACAAGGTGGAGAAAGTTTTAAAGATGCTTGGTACAGAATTAGTAATGCTCATCATAGGTGCATTAAGAAACACTCCACTACTATCCTCCTTAGGAACTTTTATGTTGGTTTATCTAGTTGGAATAGGTATGTTCTTGATACTCTTTCGGGAGGTAATTTCCTAGGTACTCCTGCTTTAGAGGCTAGTTGCATCATTGAGAGTCTAGTTGGAATACCACCTGTTAATGAAGTTAAAATTGAAATATCTCTTGAGGATGTTATGAAAAAAATGGAAACTATAGAGAAAAATTTTCTAAGTATCGAAACTAAATTGGAAATGTTACGTGATAAAACTGATGAACTTGATAAATCCTTAGGAGGAATTGATGAAAGGATTAGTGTCCTAGGAACTTGTGTTGTCCAGGATAATCAAACCAATAGGATTGATGAACTTGAAAAGGCTATGGTAAACTTGGGTTCAACCTTTTCTTCTCTCAAGTATAAGGAGAAAGCTTATGTGGGTAAAGAGCAAAAATTCATGTATGCCTCTAAAGTGCCTAAACAAAAGAATTATTATAGGCCTAAAATTGCTAAAACCCCTAGCACCACCATAGAAAATTTAGATAATGGAGCACCTAAAGTACCCTCTGCAACAAGTTGTGTTTGCAAGAAAAGTTATGATGTTGATGCTTCTACTCTTGATGTTACTTGATTTGCACTTTCTGCGCCTAGCTGAAAGGCGTTAAAGAAAAGCACTTCTTGGGAGATAACCCATGTGTTTATTTTACTACAGCAATTTTTGTTTTGTTGAGTCTTGGAAGTTGTTTACTACTGTAGCAACCTCTCCTTATCATGTTTTTGTGCCAAGTAAAGTTTCTATGTTAAAGTTGATGTTATATTTGGGATCGCTGCGCAGAATCAGCATTGCTGTCTATCACGAATTCTGGCACAAGTCTCTGTAAAAATATCGAAAAAATCTGCAAATTTACGAGCGTGATCCTCAGATATGTACGCAACTTTCATTAGTTTTGAGTTTTTCCATTTGAGCAAGTCTAGTGCCCCTTTCAGGTTCGTCTTTACGGACTGTTCTGTTTTTGACAGATTCTGCCTTTTATTTCGCATTGCCGTATTTGCTATGTTGGACGAATTCCTTTGATCCATTAATGTCCAGTAGCTTTGTGCAATGTCCAGAAGTGTTAAGAATGATTGTGTCACCTCTGAACATGTGAATTTTTAATTATGCACTAACCCTCTAATGAGTTTGCTTGAAGTTTGGTGTGAAGGAAGTTTTCAAGGGTCAAGAGAGGAGTATGATATACTATGATCAAGAGGAGTGAAAGCTCTAAGCTTGGGGATGCCCCCATGGTTCATCCCTGCATATTTTAAGAAGACCCAAGCGTCTAAGCTTGGGGATGCCCAAGGCATCCCCTTCTTCATCGACAACATCATCAGGTTCCTCCCCTGGAACTATATTTTTATTCAGTCACATCTTATGTACTTTGCTTGGAGCGTCAGTTTGTTTTTGTTTTTGTTTTTATTTGAATAAAATGGATCCTAGCATTCACTGTATGGGAGAGAGACGCGCTCCGCTGTTGCATATGGACAAATATGTCCTTAGGTTTTACTCATAATGTTCAAGGCGAAGGTTGAATTTTTTTTCCGTTAAATTGTTATATGGTTGGAATCGGGAAATGCTACATGTAGTAATTCTAAAATGTCTTGGATAATGTGATACTTGGCAATTGTTGTGCTCATGTTTAAGCTCTTGCATCATATACTTTGCACCCATTAATGAAGAAATACATAGAGCTTGCTAAAATTTGGTTTGCATATTTGGTCTCTCTAAGGTCTAGATAATTTCTAGTATTGAGTTTTGAACAACAAGGAAGACGGTGTAGAGTCTTATAATGTTTACAATATGTCTTTTATGTGAGTTTTGCTGCACCGGTTCATCCTTGAGTTTGCTTCAAATAACCTTGCTAGCCTAAACCTTGTATCGAGAGGGAATACTTCTCATGCATCCAAAATCCTTGAGCCAACCACTATGCCATTCGTGTCCACCATACCTACCTACTACATGGTATTTCTCCGCCATTCCAAAGTAAATTGCTTGAGTGCTACCTTTAAAATTCCATCATTCGCCTTTGCAATATATAGCTCATGGGACAAATAGCCTTAAAAACTATTGTGGTAATGAATATGTAGTTATGTGTCTTAATTCTTATAAGTTGCTTGTTGAGCGGTAACCATGTTTTCTGGGGACGCCATCAACTTTACCCTTGTTGGATATCATGTGAGATGCTATGCATGTTCGTCTTGTCTGAAGTAGTGGATTTCATGATCAAATGGTTTGAGTATGCATATGATTAGAGAAGAACATTGGGCCGCTAACTAAAGCCATGTATCATGGTGGAAGTTTCAGTTTGGACATACAACCTCAATCTCTTATGAGAATATTAACTACTGTTGAATGCTTAAGCATTAAAAAGAGGAGTCCATTATCTGTTGTCTATGTTGTCCCGGTATGGATGTCTAAGTTGAGAATAATCAAAAGCGAGAAATCCAATGCGTGCTTTCTCCTTAGACACTTGTACATGCGGCATAGAGGTACCCCTTTTTGACACTTGGTTGAAGCATATGTATGCGATGAGAATCCGTGTTTTCCGAGATAGTAGGACAAGGTGCGAGCACTATTGGTACTCTATGCATGAGGCATGCAACTTGTAGGAAGTATTATGCATAGCACATATGAATTATTACTACCGTTGACAAAATTGTTTCATGTTTTCAAAATAAAAGCTCTAGCACAAATATAGCAATCGATGCTTTCCTCTTTGAAGGACCTTTCTTTTACTTTTATTGTTGAGTCAGTTTACCTATCTCTCTCCACCTTAAGAAGCAAACACTTGTGTGAACTGTGCATTGATTCCTACATACTTGCATATTGCACTTGTTATATTACTTTACATTGACACTATCCATGAGATATACATGTTATAAGTTGAAAGCAACCGCTGAAACTTAGTCTTCCTTTGTGTTGCTTCAATACCTTTACTTTGATTTATTGCTTTATGAGTTAACTCTTATGCAAGACTTATTGATGCTTGTCTTGAAGTACTATTCATGAAAAGTCTTTGCTTTATGATTCATTTGTTTACTCATGTCATTACCATTGTTTTGATCGCTGCATTCATTACATATACTTACAATAGTATGATCAAAGTTATGATGGCATGTCACTCCAGAAATTATCCTTGTTATAGTTTACCTGCTCGGGACGAGCAGAACTAAGCTTGGGGATGCTGATACGTCTCCGACGTATCGATAATTTCTTATGTTCCATGCTACATTATTGATGATATCTACATGTTTTATACACATTATATGTCGTATTTACGCATTTTCCGGCACTAACCTATTAACAAGATGCCGAAGAGCCAGTTGCTGTTTTCTGCTGTTTTTGGTTTCAGAAATCCTAGTAAGGAAATATTCTCGGAATTGGACGAAATCAACGCCCAGGGTCCTATTTTTTGCACGAAGCTTCCAGAAGACCGAAGAGGAAAGGAAGTGGGGCCACGAGGCGCCGCCACACTAGGGCGGCGCGGCCCATGCCCTGGCCGCGCGGCCCTAGTGTGTGGGGCCCTCGTGTGGCCCCCCGCGCTGCCCTTCCGCCTTCTTAAAGTCTTCATCGCGAAACCCTCTGTACCGAGAGCCACGATACGGAAAACCTTCCAGAGACGCCGCCGCCGCCAATCCCATCTCGGGGGATTCAGGAGATCGTCTCCGGCACCCTGCCGGAGAGGGGAATCATCTCCCGGAGGACTCTTCATCGCCATGATCGCCTCCGGAGTGATGAGTGAGTAGTTCACCCCTGGACTATGGGTCCATAGCAGTAGCTAGATGGTCGTCTTCTCCTAATTGTGCTTCATTGTTGGATCTTGTGAGCTGCCTAACATGATCAAGATCATCTATCTGTAATACTATATGTTGTGTTTGTCGGGATCCGATGGATAGAGAATACTATGTTATGGTGATTATCAATCTATTACCTATGTGTTGTTTATGATCTTGCATGCTCTCCGTTATTAGTAGAGGCTCTGGCCAAGTTTTTGCTCTTAACTCCAAGAGGGAGTATTTATGCTCGATAGTGGGTTCATGCCTCCATTAAATCTGGGACAGTGGCAGAAAGTTCTAAGGTTGTGGATGTGTTGTTGCCACTAGGGATAAAACATTGATGCTATGTCTAAGGATGTAGTTGTTGATTACATTACGCACCATACTTAATGCAATTGTCTGTTGCTTGCAACTTAATACTGGAAGGGGTTCGGATGATAACCTGAAGGTGGACTATTTAGGCATAGATGCATGCTGGATGGCGGTCTATGTACTTTGTCGTAATGCCCTGATTAAATCTCACTATATTTATCATATCATGTATGTGCATTGTTATGCCCTCTCTATTTGTCAATTGCCCGACTGTAATTTGTTCACCCAACATGCTTTTATCTTATGAGACAGACACCTCTAGTGAACTGTGGACCCCGGTCCTATTCTTTACATCGCATACAATCTACTGCAATTGTTCTTTACTATTTTCTTCGCAAACAATCATCTTCCACACAATACGGTTAATCCTTTGTTACAGCAAGCCGGTGAGATTGACAACCTCACTGTTTCGTTGGGGCAAAGTACTTTGGTTGTGTTGTGCAAGTTCCACGTTAGCGCCGGAATCCCTGGTGTTGCGCCGCATCACATTTCACCACCATCAACCTTCAACGTGCTTCTTGGCTCCTCCTGGTTCGATTAAACCTTGGTTTCTTTCTGAGGGAAAACTTGCCACTGTGCGCATCATACCTTCCTCTTGGGGTTCCCGACGGACGTGTACATCTACGCGCATCACGTATCATGCGGCGCAAGACCAGTGATTCCGGCGCCAACGTGGAACCTGCACAACACAATCAAAATACTTTGCCCCAACTTAACAGTGAGGTTGTCAATCTCACCGGTTTGCTGAAAACAAAGGATTAAACGTATGGTGTGGAGAATAATGTTCGCTTGCGAAGAACAACAAAGAACAGAGATTGCAGTAGATTGTATTTCAGATGTAAAAGAATGGACCGGGGTCCACAGTTCACTAGTGGTGTCTCTCCAATAAGATAAATAGCATGCTGGGTGAACAAATTACAGGTGGGCAATTGAAAAATAAAGATTCAATACATATCATGATGATCACTATGAGATTTAATCAGGGCATTACGACAAAGAACATGGACCGCCATCCAACATGCATCTATGCTTAAATAGTCCACCTTCTGGTTAGCATCCGCACCCCTTCCAGTATTAAGTTGCAAACAACAGACAATTGCATTAAGTATGGTGCGTAATGTAATCAACACAAATATCCTTAGACAAAGCATCGATGTTTTATCCCTAGTAGCAACAGCACATCCACAACCTTAGAACTTTCTGTCACTGTCCCAGATTCAATGGAGGCATGAACCCACTATCGAGCATAAATACTCCCTCTTGGAGTTACAAGTATCAACTTGGCCAGAGCCTCTACTAGCAACGGAGAGCATGCAAGAACATAAACAACACATACATGATAGATTGATAATCAACTTGACATAGTATTCTATATTCATCGGATCCCACCAAACACAACATGTAGCATTACAAATAGATGATCTTGATCATGTTAGGCAGCTCACAAGATCTAAACATGATAGCACAAGAGGAGAAGACAACCATCTAGCTACTGCTATGGACCCATAGTCCAAGGATGAACTACTCACGCATCAATCCGGAGGCGGGCATGATGATGTAGAGCCCTCCGGTGATGATTCCCCTCTCCGGCAGGGTGCCGGAGGCGATCTCCTGAATCCCCGAGATGGGATTGGCGGTGGCGGCGTCTCTGGAAGTATTTCCGTATCGTGGCTCTCGGTAATAGGGTTTTCACGACGGAGGGTATAAGTAGGCGGAAGGGCAGCGCAGGGGGGCTCACGAGGGGCCCACACCATAGGGCGGCGCGGGCCCCTCCTTGGCCGCGCCGCCTTGTGGTGTGGCCACCTCGTGGCCACACTTCGTATCCCCTCCGGTCTTCTGGGAGCTCCGTGGAAAAATAAGACCCTAGGCGTTGATTTCGTCCAATTCCGAGAATATTTCCTTTGTAGGATTTCTGAAACCAAAAACAGCAGAAAACAACAACTAGCGCTTCGGCATCTTGTTAATAGGTTAGTGCCGGAAAATGCATAATAATGATGTAAAGTATGTATAAAACATGTGAGTATTGTCATAAAAGTAGCATGGAACATAAGAAATTATAGATACGTTGGAGACGTATCAAGAATCCCCAAGCTTAGTTCCTACTCGCCCTCGACTAGGTAAACGATAACAACAATAATTTCTGAAGTGACATGCTACCAACATAATCTTGATCAACATTATTGTAAATCATATGAGGTGAATGGTGTGATTCAAAGCAATAGATTTCTAACAAAAGATAATGACTAAACAACTGAATCATATAGCAAAACTTTTCATGAATAGTACTTTCAAGACAAGTATCAAAAAGACTTGCATAAGAGCTAACTCATACAGCAATAGATTCAAAGTAGAAGGCATTGAAGCAACACAAATGATGATTAAGTTTCAGCAATTGCTTTCAACTTGTAACATGTATATCTCATGGATAATTGTCAACATAGAGTAATATAACAAGTGCAATAAGTAAACATGTAAGGATCAATGCACACAGTTAACACAAGTGTTTGCTTCCAAGATAGAAAGAAGTAGGTAAACTGACTCAACATAAAGTAAAAGAATGGCCCTTCGCAGAGGGAAGCATGGATTACTATTTTTGTGCTAGAGCTTTTGTTTTGAAAACATAGAAACAATTTTATCAACGGTAGTAATAATTCATATGTGTTATGCATAATACTTCCTACAAGTTGCAAGCCTCATGCATCGAATACCAATAGTGCCCGCACCTTGTCCTAATTAGCTTGGATTTACATGGATTATCATTGCATAACATATGTTTCAACCAAGTGTCACAAAGGGGTACCTCTGTGCCGCCTGTACAAAGGTCCAAGGAGATCAATCACATTTGATTTCTCGTTTTTCATAGATCTCAACTTAGGACATCCATACCGGGACAACATAGAAAACAGATAATGGACTCCTCTTTAATGCATAAGCATTCAACAACAAATAATATTCTCATAAGAGATTGAGGATGAATGTCCAAACTGAAAACTTCCACCATGATACATGGCTTTGGTTAGCGGCCCAATGTTCTTCTCTAACATATGCATACTCAAACCATTTGATCATGATAAATCACCCTTACTTCAGACAAGAAGAACATGCATAGCAACTCACATGATATTCAACAAAGGTGTAAAAAGTTGATGGCGTCCCCAGAAACATGGTTACCGCTCAACAAGCAACTTATAAGAACTAAAACACATAGCTACATATTCATCACAACAATAGTTTTTAAGCTATTTTCCCATGAGCTATATATTGCAAAGACAAAGGAATGAAATTTTAAAGGTAGCACTCAAGTAATTTACTTTGGAATGGCAGAAAAATACCACATAGTAGGTAGATATGGTGGACACAAATGGCATGGGTTTTGGCTCAAGATGTTTGGATGCACGAGAAGCATTTCCTCTCAGTACAAGGCTTAGGCTAGCAAGGTTGTTTGAAGCAAACACAAGTATGAGCAGGTACATCAAAACTTACACAAGAACATATTGCAAGCATTATAAGACTCTACACTGTCTTCCTTGTTGTTCAAACACTTTTACCAGAAAATATCTAGACCTTAGAGAGACCAATCACGCAAACCAAATTTCAACAAGCTCTATGGTAGTTCTCCACTAATAGATTAAACTACATGATGCAAGAGCTTAAACATGATCTATGAGAGCTCAAAACAATTGCCAAGTATCAAGTTATTCAAAACCATATGAAGCATTTTCTGATTCCAACCAAATAGCAATCAACGAAGCAATTTTCAGCCTTCGCCATGAACATTAAAGAATAACTAAGAACACAAGTGTTCAAATGAAAAAGAGGAGCGTAATATCTCCAATACAAGGATGGTGGGATCCAACTTTATTCAAACCAAAACAAAAAATAAAAGCAAACAGACGCTCCAAGTAAAGAACATAAGATGTGAGGGAATAAAAATATAGTTTCACTAGAAGTGACCTGATAAGTTGTCGATGAAGAAGGGGATGCCTTGGGCATCCCCAAGCTTAGATGCTTGAGTCTTCTTAAAATATGCAGGGATGAACCACCGGGGCATCCCCAAGCTTAGACTTTTCACTCTTCTTCATATTGTATCATCCTCTTCTCTTGACCCTTGAAAACTTTCTCCACACCAAACTTAAAGCAAACTCATTAGAGGGTTAGTGCATAATCAAAAATTCATATATTCAGAGGTGACATAATCATTCTTAACACTTCTGTACATTACCCATGGCTACTGAAAGTTAATGGAACAAAGAAATCCATTCAACATAGCAAAAGAGGCAATGCGAAATAAAAGGCAGAATCTGTCAAAACAGAACAGTCCGTAAAGACGAATTTTCCAGAGGCACTTAACTTGCTCAGAAGGAAAAACTCAAAACTAATGAAAGTTCCGTACATATCTAAGGATCACGCACGTAAATTGGGAGATATTTTTGATTTTTCTACAGAGAGATCTACGCAAATTTGTGACAGACAGCAAATCTGTTTCTGCGCAGTAATCCAAATCTAGTATCAACTTTACCATAGAGACTTTACTTGGCACAAAAAACATGATAAGGAGAGGTTGCTACAGTAGTAACAACTTCCAAGACTCAACAATACAGTAGTAAAATAAGAACATGGGTTATCTCCCAAGAAGTACTTTTCTTTAACGCCTTTCAGCTAGGCGCAGAAAGTGCAAATCAAGTAACATCAAGAGAAGAAGTATCAACATCATAATTTGTTCTAATAATAGAATCAAAAGGCAACTTCATTCTATTTCTAGGGAAGTGTTCCATACCTTTCTTGAGAGGAAATTGATATTTAATATTTCCTTCTTTCATATCAATAACAGCACCAACAGTTCGAAGAAAGGGTCTTCCCAAGACAATAGGACAAGATGCATTGCATTCAATATCCGAGACAACAAAATCAACGGAGACAATTTTATTGTTAACCGTAATGCGAACATTATCAATACTCCCCAAAGGTTTCTTTAGAGAATTATCAGCAAGATTAACATCCAAATAACAATTTTTCAATGGTGGCAAGTCAAGCATATCATAAACTCTCTTAGGCATAACAGAAATACTTGCACCAAGATCACATAAAGCATTACATTCAAAATCATTGAATTTCATCTTAATGATGGGCTCCCAACCATCTTCCAACTTCCTAGGAATAGAAGCTTCAAGTTTTAATTTCTCTTCCCTAGCTTTAATGAGAGCATTTGTAATATGTTTTGTAAAGGCTAAATTTGTAGCACTAGCATTAGGACTTCTAGCAAGTTTTTGTAGGAAATTAATAACTTCAGTAATATGACAATCATCAAAATCTAAACCATTATGATCTACAGCATTCTGAAAAATTTCAGCACTATTATCACAAACAGTTTCAGCAGTTTCAGGCAATTTTGCACGCTTTGTACTAGGAGTAGAAACATTGCCAACACCAATTATTTTACCATTGATAGTAGGAGGTTTAGCAACATGTGAAGAATCAACATTACTAGTGGTGGTAATAGTCCAAACTTTAGCTACATTATTTTCTTTAGCAAGTTTTTCTTTTTCTTCTCTATCCCACCTAGCATGCAATTCAGCTAACATTCTAATATTATCATTAATGCGAACTTGGATGGCATTTGTTTTAGCAAACTTAGCATCTTTAACTTCCTCAGGCATAACTTTCAGTTTTAAAAGATCAACATCAAGAGCAAGACTATCAACCTTAGAAGCAAGAACATCAATTTTACCAAGCTTTTCCTCAACAGTTTTATTAAAAACAGTTTGTGTACTAATACATTCTTTAAGCATGACTTCAAGACCAGAGGGTACACTCTTATTATTGTTGTAAGAATTACCATAAGAATTATTATAACCACTACCATTATTAGAAGGATACGGCCTATAGTTGTTGTTACCATAATTATTCCTATAAGCATCGTTGTTGAAATTATTATTCTTAATGAAATTCACATCAACATGCTCTTCTTGAGCAACCAATGAAGCTAAAGGAACATTATTAGGATCAATATGAGATCTACCATTTGCAATCATAGACATAATAACATCAATCTTATCACCCAAAGAAGAGGTTTCTTCAACAGAATTTACCTTCTTACCTTGAGGAGTTCTTTCAGTATGCCATTCAGAGTAATTGATCATCATATCATCAAGAAGCTTTGTTGCGGCGCCCAAGGTGATGGACATAAAAGTACCTCCAGCAGCTGAATCCAATAGGTTCCTCGAGGAAAAATTCAATCCTGCATAAAAGGTTTGGATGATCATCCAAGTAGTTAGTCCATGGGTAGGGCAATTCTTTACCAAAGATTTCATTCTCTCCCATGCTTGAGCAACATGTTCATTATCAAATTGCTTAAAATTCATAATGCTACTTCTCAAAGATATAATCTTAGCAGGAGGATAATATTTACCAATAAAAGCATCTTTACATTTAGTCCATGAATCAATACTATTTTTAGGCAAAGAAAGCAACCAATCTTTAGCTCTTCCTCTTAATGAGAAAGGAAACAATTTCAGTTTTATAATATCACCATCTATATCTTTATACTTTTGCATTTCACAAAGTTCAACAAAATTATTAAGATGGTCAGCAGCATCATCAGTACTAACACTAGAAAATTGCTCTCTCATAACAAGATTCGGTAAAGCAGGTTTAATTTCATAAAATTCTGCTGTAGTAGCAGGTGGAGCAATAGGAGTACTTATAAAATCATTCTTATTTGTGCTAGTGAAATCACACAACTTAGTATTTTCAGGAGTTTTCATTTTAACAGTAGTAAAAGTAAACTAAGCAAACAGAATAAAATAAAGTAAAGACAAGTAACTAATTTTTTTGTGTTTTTGATATAGAGCAAGTAAACAAGACAGAAGGTAAAGTAAAGTAAAGTAACTAATTTTTTGTGTGTTTTTAATATAGAGCAAACAAGACAGTAAATAAAGTAAAGTAAAGCAAGACAAAAACAAAGTAAAGAGATTGGATATGGAAGACTCCCCTTGCAGCGTGTCTTGATCTCCCCGGCAACGGCGCCAGAAAAAGTAGCTGCTAGCGTGTAGAAGCTTCCTTGTGACGGTACAGCACACGTCCGTTGGGAACCCCAAGAGGAAGGTATGATGAGCACAGCAGTAAGTTTTCCCTCAGTAAGAAACCAAGGTTTATCGAACCAGTAGGAGATGAAGGCCACGTGAAGGTTGTTGGTGGAGGAATGTAGTGCGGCGCAACACCAGTGATTCTGGCGCCAACGTGGAACCTGCACAACACAATCAAAATACTTTGCCCCAACTTAACAGTGAGGTTGTCAATCTCACCGGCTTGCTGAAAAGAAAGGATTAAAGGTATGGTGTGGAGAATAATGTTTGCTTGCGAAGAACAACAAAGAACAGAGATTGCAGTAGACTGTATTTCAGATGTAAAAGAATGGACCGGGGTCCACAGTTCACTAGTGGTGTCTCTCCAATAAGATAAATAGCATGCTGGGTGAACAATTACAGGTGGGCAATTGACAAATAAAGATTCAATACATATCATGATGATCACTATGAGATTTAATCAATGCATTACGACAAAGAACATAGACCGCCATCCAGCATGCATCTATGCCTAAATAGTCCACCTTCAGGTTAGCATCCGCACCCCTTCCAGTATTAAGTTGCAAACAACAGACAATTGCATTAAGTATGGTGCGTAATGTAATCAACACAAATATCCTTAGACAAAGCATCGATGTTTTATCCCTAGTAGCCACAGCACATCCACAACCTTAGAACTTTCTGTCACTGTCCCAGATTCAATGGAGGCATGAACCCACTATCGAGCATAAATACTCCCTGTTGGAGTTACAAGTATCAACTTGGCCAGAGCCTCTACTAGCAACGGAGAGCATGCAAGAACATAAACAACACATATATGATAGATTGATAATCAACTTGACATAGTATTCTATATTCATCGGATCCCACCAAACACAACATGTAGCATTACAAATAGATGATCTTGATCATGTTAGGCAGCTCACAAGATCTAAACATGATAGCACAAGAGGAGAAGACAACCATCTAGCTACTGCTATGGACCCATAGTCCAAGGATGAACTACTCACGCATCAATCCGGAGGCGGGCATGATGATGTAGAGCCCTCCGGTGATGATTCCCCTCTCCGGCAGGGTGCCGGAGGCGATCTCCTGAATCCCCCGAGATGGGATTGGCGGCGGCGTCTCTGGAAGTATTTCCGTATCGTGGCTCTCGGTAATAGGGTTTTCGCGACGGAGGGTATAAGTAGACGGAAGGGCAGCGCAGGGGGGCTCACGAGGGGCCCACACCATAGGGCGGCGCGGGCCCCTCCTTGGCCGCGCCGCCTTGTGGTGTGGCCACCTCGTGGCCCCACTTCATATCCCCTCCGGTCTTCTGGAAGCACCGTGGAAAAATAAGACCCTGGGCGTTGATTTCGTCCAATTCCGAGAATATTTCCTTTGTAGGATTTCTGAAACCAAAAACAGCAGAAAACAGCAACTAGCGCTTCGGCATCTTGTTAATAGGTTAGTGCCGGAAAATGCATAATAATGATGTAAAGTATGTATAAAACATGTGAGTATTGTCATAAAAGTAGCATGGAACATAAGAAATTATAGATACGTTGGAGATATATCACCCAACACTGTCTACAGGAAAAGAAGTATGATCCCTGCAGGGCTACTGATGTCTACGCACGCTTCTATTCCTGTAGACAGTGTTGGGCCTCCAAGAGCAGAGGTTTGTAGAACAGCAGCAAGTTTCCCTTAAGTGAATCACCCAAGGTTTATCGAACTCAGGGAGGTAGAGGTCAAAGATATTCCTCTCAAGCAACCCTGCAATTAAGATACAAGAAGTCTCTTGTGTCCCCAACACACCTAATACACTTGTCAGATGTATAGGTGCACTAGTTCGGCGAAGAGATAGTGAAATACAAGTAGTATGGATGATTGTAAGTAGTAATTGCAATCTGAAATAAAGATGGCAACAAGCAAACATGTAGCAGAACTTGTTGGAAATGGTGTTTCAATGCTTAGAAACAAGGCCTAGGGATCATACTTTCACTAGTGGACACTCTCAACAATGCAATCATAATTGAATATAAATATAAGCACTTCACTATGCTATTCTGAATTACTCTCTGGTTGGATAACGAACACTAATTCACCGTGTAGGGATGCAAAAGCAAACCTTAAAGATGTATTCCCAAGTACTAATAAACACCCCACGCTGTCACTTTGAGCATTCATAGGAGGTACTAACACACCACAATTTCATAGAGACATCCAACTCAAATCATAACCCAGTGAACAAGTATTCTGTGAAATATAGCCTAAGAGACCCACACGGTGCACACACTGTCACCTTTACACACGTGGGACAAGGAGTCTCCGGAGATCACATAAGTAAAATCCACTTCAATAGCATAACGACATCTAGATTACAAAGCTCATCATATGGATCTCAATCATGTAAGGCAGCTCATGAGATCATTGTATTGAAGTACATGGGAGAGAGATTAACCACATAGCTACCGGTAGAGCCCTCAGCCTCGGGGGAGAACTACTCCCTCCTCATCATGGGAGACAGCAGCGGCGACGAAGATGGCGGTGATGTCGATGGAGATGGATTCCGGGGGCAATTCCCCGTCCCGGCGGCGTGTCGGAACAGAGACTTCTGTCCCCCGAACTTGGCTTCGCGATGGCGGCGGCTGCGTAACTTTTCCCGTCTCGTGGCTTATTCCTTTAGGGTTTTCGAGGCGGAGAGAATATATAGGCAGAAGGGCAGCCTCGGAGGGGTCCCGAGGGACCCTCACCCTAGGGGGGCGCGCCCCCCCTTGGTCGCGCCGCCATGTGGGGTGGGGCCCCCTGGGCTCCCCTCTGGCCCCTCTCTGGCTCTCTGGAACCTTCCGTGGAAAATAGGAAGTATGGCTTTTGTTTCGTCCAATTCCGAGAATATTTCCTGTGTAAGATTTCTGGAACCAAAAACAGCAGAAAACAGGAACTGGCACTTCGGCATCTTGTTAATAGGTTAGTTCCAGAAAATGCATAAAAATGATATAAAGTGTGAACAAAACATGTAGGTATTGTCATAAAACAAGCATGGAACATCAGAAATTATAGATACATTGGAGACGTATCAAGCATCCCCAAGCTCAGTTCCTACTCGCCCTCGAGTAGGTAAACGATAACAAGAATAATTTCTGAAGTGACATGCTACCAACATAATCTTGATCAATAATATTGTAAAGCATAGACATGAATGAAGTGACTCAAAGCAATGGTATATAGTTGCTAACAAAAAGATGATGACTAAACAACTGAATCATATAGCAAAACTTTTCATGAATAGTACTTTCAAGACAAGCATCAAAAAGTCTTGCATAAGAGTTAACTCATAAAGCAATAGATTCTTAATAAGAGGCTTTGAAGCAACACAAAGGAAGATTTAAGTTTCAGCAATTGCTTTCAACTTGTAACATGTATATCTCATGGATAGTTGTCAACATAAAGCAATATAACAAGTGCAATAAGTAAACATGTAAGAATCAATGAACACAGTTGACACAAGTGTTTGCTTCTAAGATAGAAAGAAGTAGGTAAACTGACTCAACATAAAGTAAAAGAGAGGCCCTTCGCAGAGGGAAGCAGGGATTACTCATGTGCTAGAGCTTTTTATTTTGAAAACATGGAAACAATTTTGTCAACGGTAGTAATAATTCATATGTGTTATGCATAAAACCTCTTACAAGTTGCAAGCCTCATGCATAGAATACCAATAGTGCTCGCACCTTGTCCTAATTAGCTTGGATTTACATGGATTATCATTGCATAACATATGTTTCAACCAAGTGTCACAAAGGGGTACCTCTATGCCGCCTGTACAAAGGTCCAAGGAGATAAATCACATTTGATTTCTCGTTTTTGATAGATCTCAACTAAGGACATCCATACCGGGACAACATAGAAAACATATAATGGACTCCTCTTTAATGCATAAGCATTCAACAACAGATAATATTCTCATAAGAGATTGAGGATTAATGTCCAAACTAAAAACTTCCACCATGATACATGGCTTTGGTTGGCGGCCCAATGTTCTTCTCTAACAATATGCATACTCAAACCATTTAATCATGATAAATCACCCTTACTTCAGACAAGACGAACATGCATAGCAACTCACATGATATTCAACAAAGGTGTAAAAACTTGATGGCATCCCCAGAAACATGGTAACCGCTCAACAAGCAACTTATAAGAACTAAGATACATAGCTACATATTCATCACCACAATAGTTTTTAAGCTATTTTCCCATGAGCTATGTATTGTAAAGGCAAAGGAATGAAATTTTAAAGGTAGCACTCAAGTAATTTACTTTGGAATGGCAGAAAAATACCACATATAGGTAGTTATGGTGGACACAGATGGCATGGGTTTTGGCTCAAGGTGTTTGGATGCACGAGAAGCATTTCCTCTCAGTACAAGGCTTTGGCTAGCAAGGTTGTTTGAAGCAAACACAAGTATGAACAGGTACAGCAAAACTTGCACAAGAACATATTGCAAGCATTATAAGACTCTACACTGTCTTCCTTGTTGTTCAAACACTTTTACCAGAAAATATCTAGACCTTAGAGATATCAATCATGCAAACCAAATTTCAACAAGCTCTACAGTAGTTCTCCACTAATAGATTTAAACTACATGATGCAAGAGCTTAAACATGATCTATGAGAGCTCAAAACAATTGCCAAGTATCAAATTATTCAAGACCATATGAAGCATTTTCTGATTCCAACCAAATAGCAATCAACGAAGCAGTTTTCAGCCTTCGCCATGAACATTAAAGCAAAACTAAGAACAAGTGTTCAAATGAAAAAGCGGAGCGTGTCTATCTCCAATACAAGGATTGTTGGGATCCGAATTTATTCAAACAAAAACAAAAATAAAAGCAAACAGACGCTCCAAGTAAAGAACATAAGATGTGGCGGAATAAAAATATAGTTTCACTAGAAGTGACCTGATAAGTTGTCGATGAAGAAGGGGATGCCTTGGGCATCCCCAAGCTTAGATGCTTGAGTCTTCTTGAAATATGCAGGGATGAACCACGGGTGCATCCCCAAGCTTAGACTTTTCACTCTTCTTGATCATATTATATCATCCTCTTCTCTTGACCCTTGAAAACTTCCTCCACACCAAACTTACTCATTAGAGGGTTAGTGCATAATCAAAATTCACATGTTCAGAGAGGACACAATCATTCTTAACACTTCTGGACATTACCCAAAGCTACTGAAAGTTAATGGAACAAAGAAATCCATTCTATATAGCAAAAGAGGCAATGTGAAATAAAAAGGCAGAATCTGTCAAAACAGAACAGTCCGTAAACACGAATTTTTCTGAGGCACTTAACTTGCTCAGATGGAAAAACTCAAAACTAATGAAAGTTGCGTACATATCTGAGGATCACTCATGTAAATTGGCAGATTTTTTTGATTCCTCTACAGAGAGAAGTACGCGAATTCGTGACAGACAGCAAATCTGTTTCTGCGCAGAAATCCAAATCTAGTATCAACCTTCTATTAGAGACTTTACTTGGCACAAAAACGAAATAAACATGATAAGGAGATGTTGCTACAGTAGTAACAACTTCCAAGACACAACAAAACAGTAGCAAAATAAAAACATGGGTTATCTCCCAAGAAGTGCTTTCTTTATAGCCATTAAGATGGGCTCAGTAATTTCAATGATGCTTTCGCAAGAAATAAGATTTGAAGTAAAAGAGAACATCAAGAATAAAATTCAAAACACATTTAAGCCTAACCCAGTTCCTATGAAAAGGAATCTTGTACAGAAATAAATTCATAAGAGCAAAGTGACAAGCATAGGAAGATAAAACACGAGTAACTTCAAAATTCTCAACATAAAGAGGGGAAACTTAATATTATTAAGATGCACATAACCATGTTTCCCTCTCTCATAATAACTTTCAGTAGCATCATGAACAAACTCAACAATATAACTATCACATGAAACATTCTTATCATGAGCCACATGCATAAAATTATTACTCTCCACATAAGCATAATCATTACTATTAATTGTAGTGGGAGCAAATTCAATAAAATAACTATCATTATTATTCTCATCACCATAATCATCATATATAGGAGGCATATTGTAATCATAATTAATTTTCTCCTCAATAGTAGGTGGATTGAAAATATCATATTCATCATTGTAATCATCATAAATGGGAGGCAAAGTATCATCAAAGTAAATTTTCTCCTCCATGCTTGGGGGACTAAAAATATCATGCTCCTCAAAACCAGCTTCCCCAAGCTTAAATTCTTCCATAGCATTAGCAATAATAGTGTTCAAAGAGTTCATGCTAATAACATTGCTACAACTATTTTGCAAACAAAGTTCCATGGGTTTTTTAATTTTCTCTTCAAACACCTCATGTCCTAACTCAAGATAAATACTATAAAGATCTCTAATTTTTTTGTTGTTTTCCATTAAGCCTAACTAGTGAAAATAAAAACAAGAAACAAAAAGATATAATTGCAGAATCTAAAGGAGATATCTTTGAGCACTCACACACCGGCAATAGTGCTAGGAAATAGCTTAGTAGTCGGAGGATGTGAATACCTTTTACCTTACCTCCTTGGCAACGGTGCCAGAAAATAGCTTGATGTCTACGCACGCTTCTTTTCCTGTAGACAGTGTTGGGCCTCCAAGAGCAGAGGTTTGTAGAGCAGCAGCAAGTTTCCCTTAAGTGAATCACCCAAGGTTTATCGAACTCAGGGTGGTAGAGGTCAAAGATATTCCTCTCAAGCAACCCTGCAATTAAGATACAAGAAGTCTCTTGTGTCCCCAACACACCTAATACACTTGTCAGATGTATAGGTGCACTAGTTCGGCGAAGAGATAGTGAAATACAAGTAATATGGATGATTGTAAGTAGTAATTTCAATCTGAAATAAAGATGGCAGCAAGCAAACATGTAGCAGGACTTGTTGGAAACGGTGTTTCAGAAACAAGGCCTAGGGATTATACTTTCACTAGTGGACACTCTGAACAATGCAATCATAATTGAATATAAATATAAGCACTTCACTATGCTATTCTGAATTACTCTCTGGCTGGATAACGAACACTAATTCACCGTGTAGGGATGCAAAAGCAAACCTTAAAGATGTATTCCCAAGTACTAATAAACACCCCACGCTGTCACTTTGAGCATTCATAGGAGGTACTAACACACCACAATTTCATAGACACAACCAACTCAAATCATAACCCAGTGAACAAGTATTCTGTGAAATATAGCCTAAGAGACCCACACGGTGCACACACTGTCACCTTTACACACGTGGGACAAGGAGTCTCCGGAGATCACATAAGTAAAATCCACTTCAATAGCATAACGACATCTAGATTACAAAGCTCATCATATGGATCTCAATCATGTAAGGCAGCTCATGAGATCATTGTATTGAAGTACATGGGAGAGAGAGATTAACCACATAGCTACCGGTAGAGCCCTCAGCCTCGGGGGGAACTACTCCCTCCTCATCATGGGAGACAGCAGCAGCGATGAAGATGGCGGTGATGTCGATGGAGATGGATTCCGGGGGCAATTCCCCGTCCCGGCGGCGTGCCGGAACAGAGACTTCTGTCCCCCGAACTTGGCTTCGCGATGGCGGCGGCTGCGTAACTTTTCCCGTCTCATGGCTTATTCCTTTAGGGTTTTCGAGGCGGAGAGAATATATAGGCGGAAGGGCAGCCTCGGAGGGGTCCCAAGGGACCCACACCATAGGCCCCCCCCTTGGTCGCGCCGCCATGTGGGGTGGGGCCCCCTGGGCTCCCCTCTGGCCCCTCTCTGGCTCTCTGGAACCTTCCGTGGAAAATAGGAAGTATGACTTTTGTTTCGTCCAATTCCGAGAATATTTCCTGTGTAAGATTTCTGGAACCAAAAACAACAGAAAACAGGAACTGGCACTTCGGCATCTTGTTAATAGGTTAATTCCAGAAAATGCTTAAAAATGATATAAAGTGTGAACAAATCATGTAGGTATTGTCATAAAAAAACATGGAACATCAGAAATTGTAGATACATTGGAGACGTATCAGCCGCCAAGCATTATGGCGGAAAAAGTTTCCGGCAATAATGCTTCAAAGGAATCCACTGCTATGGGCGGAATTTTTACTCCTGCTCTGACTTTGTTTTATAGGAATAGCAGGCGCTGCACTTTGAGCTTCACAAGAACATTCCCCTACAGCGCCGCATTACCCTGGGTCAGGCGGAAAACATCCGGGCCCTAAAAAATGAAAATGCAGAACTAAAGCAACAACTGGCAGATGCCCAAGGTAGGTTTCCGCGCCATTTTGTCATTGATCCATGTTCCGACTATGAATTTGTTTTTAACTTATATCATTATAGGCGCATCCTCTTCCCTTGCCATGACCTCCACCGAGCTTGAGAACCTGCGCTCCTCGTACCAAGATTTGGAGACGAAATTTACGGAGGCGGAACAAATGAGGGAGCAGGCAGAAAAACAACTGGCGGAGAAAAACTCCGAGTTTATCAAGGAAAAAAGGGGAATTTGAATTGAAAAGAAAGGCTGACAGCGAAATTATTCAGAGGCAGCAAAAAGAGCTAAATGGATTCCGGAGGTACATGGAGACCGCGGAATAGCACTGGGACCTGCTCAACGAATATATCCTGGGTACGAAACCGGAATTTGTCTTGATATCTTACGCATTGTGCTCAATTTGTATGCTTATATCTGATTGTCTCGTGCAGAGCCACTTGGATACCCCGAAACACGTCGGAACTTGTTCCCCTGAGACAATCTCTTCAACTTGCTGTTGATGACTGCAAAGACCTCATCTCCGCCACCCGGAAAATTTGCCACAACTTATCCATCAAGAGGAGTCGCACTTGCGACGTTCGCAAGCTTGTGAAAAAGATGGATGTTCTTCCGGAATTGGTGACGGATTTGCAAGCATCATCAGCTCGAGGCGCAGCTGCTATGTCCTTAGCCATGTGCCTAGCGCATAACTCGGAGCTTGATCTTGACCGAGTAACTGCTGGCGTTCCTCCGGAAGCAGATGTTGGTGCGCTACTGGACGCAGTCAGTGGCTATGACACCCGTATTGCACGCAGGATCCGGCATGATGAATTCTACGACAAGGTCGTTCTTCCTGCTGACGAACCTCTTGAAGCTGAGCTTCATAAGGAGCGCGACGCGGAAGCTCGGCCTGCGGAATCCGGAAGCCAGTTCACCTGGACAAGCTCCAAGGATGCCACAAGAGATGAAACCAAGGACAGCGCTGCGACTTTGGAGGAAATTGAAGAGAGTGATGAAGATGTCTCGTCTCCGGCCAAGGTTGCAGAGGAAGGAGATCCGAAGGGCGAAACCTCTCCGGCTAAGGAGGGTTAAAAACTTTATTCCTGCGGGAAAAGACAAAGCATTATTTTTGCCCCAGCGAGGGTTCGTATATAACTTAAATTCTTAAGTAGCTAGGGACGAAACACGTATGCATGGACGGAAAAAACTTATCCTGCTATCCATTATTTCATTTGCATGTTTCGTTTGTTGAAAGCAAGTGCTGGTTTATTAATTTTCTGGCTTACTCATTTGACCTTCCACGAGCCGGAAGACCCTTGGCCGAAAACGCTCGCTTGCGGCGACGAAGCCCAATGGCGTCCGTCCATAACCGCGGAAACAAGCCCCCAGCCTAGGTGCTGGAAGTCGCTACCAGGAATCCATGAGTTCGCAACGGAGAATTCTTCCGCCAGAAAACTTAAACTTACGTCCTACAGGACGATTTTGAAAAAATCACAACTTTCATACACGCCTAGGCGGAAAGATCCAGCTCTGCGGTTTTAGTAGGAAAACATACACGATCCAAAAATGAAAAATTAAAGGAGGCAAAAGACTCTAAGAGTGAACCAAAAGCTTTATTTCATTGATCATGTATCATATATATTACAAGGTATGTAATGTGGAAAATGCTAAGTGTGGAAAGGACGTAGCTGTGCTATATTCCAGGTCAAATATCCATGAGATATACATGAGATATACATGTTACCTGTTGAAAGCAATACAAGTCTACCTGTTATATTTCTCTATGTTGACAAATATCCATGAGATCCAGGACGTACCTGTTATATTTCTCTATGTTGACAAATATCCATGAGATATACATGTTACAAGTTGAAAGCAATTGTTGAAACTTAATCATCCTTTGGGTTGCTTCAATGCATTCTACTTAGAATTTATTGCTTATGAGTTAGCTCTTATGCAAGTCTTATTGATACTTGTTTGAAAGTACTATTCATGAAAAGTTTTGCTATATGATTCATTTGCTTAGTCATTATCTTTGTTAGCAATCTTTTGTTCAGATCACTCCATTCATCTCATATGCTTTACAATAATGTTGATCAAGATTATGTTGGTAGCATGTCACTTCAGAAATTATTTGTGTTATCATTTACCTACTCGAGGACGAGTAGGAACTAAGCTTGGGGATGCTTGATACGTCTCAAACGTATCTATAATTTCTTATGTTCCATGCTACTTTTATTACAATACTTGAATGTTTTATACATACTTTGCAGCATTATTATACATTTTCCGGCACTAACCTATTAACAAGATGCCGAAGTGCCAGTTGCTGTTTTTCTGCTGTTTTTGGTTTCAGAAGTCCTAGTAAGGAAATATTCTCGGAATTGGACGAAATCAATGCCCAGGGGCCTATTTTTACACTAAGCTTCCAGAAGACCGAAAGGGAGATGAAGTGGGGCCACGAGGTGGCGACACACCAGGGCGGCGCGGCCTGGGCCCTGGCCGCGCGGCCCTGTTGTGTGGGCCCCTCGTGACGCCCCTTGACCTACCCTTCCGCCTACAAATAGCCTTCGTCGCGAAACCCCCTGTACCGAGAGCCACGATACGGAAAACATTACTGAGAGGCCGTGATGACCCACAAGTATAGGGGATCGCAACAGTCTTCGAGGGAAGTATTACCCAATTTATTGATTCGACACAAGGGGAGACAAAGAATACTTGTAAGCCTTAACAGCGGAGTTGTCAATTCAGCTGCACCTGGAAACAGACTTGCTCGCAAGAGTTTATCAGTAGTAACAGTTCTATGGCAGTGGAAATAGCGAAATAACAGCAGCAGTGAAATAAAGACAGCAGTAGTGATTATAGTAAACAGCAGGATTAAAATACTGTAGGCACAGGGACGGATTTAATCTAAGCGTTGCATGGATGAGAGAAACTCATGTAACAATCAAAGCATGGGCATTTGCAGATAATAATAAAACGGTATCCACGTACTAATCAATCAATAGGCATGTGTTCCATATTTAGTCGTACGTGCTCGCAATGAGAAACTTGCACAACATCTTCTGTCCTACCAGCCGGTGGCAGCCGGGCCTCTAGGGAAACTACTGGATATTAAGGTACTCCTTTTAATAGAGTACCGGAGCAAAGCATTAACACTCCGTGAACACATGTGATCCTCACATCACTACCATCCCCTCCGGTTGTCCCGATTCTTGTCACTTCGGGGCCATTGGTTCCGGACAGCGACATGTGTATACAACTTATAGGTAAGATCATAAACAACGAATATCTTCATGAATCAATAACATGTTCAGATCTGAGATCATGGCACTCGGGCCCTAGTGACAAGCATTAAGCATAACAAGTTGCAACAATATCATAAAAGTGACATCTACGGATACTAGGCACTATGCCCTAACAATCTTATGACTATTACATGACCAATCTCATCCAATCCCTACCATCCCCTTCAGCCTACAGCGGGGGAATTACTCACACATGGATGGGGGAAACATTGCTGGTTGATGGAGAGGCGTTGGCGGTGATGGCGGTGAAGATCTCCTCCAATTCCCCGTCCCGGCGGAGTGCCAGAACGGAGACTTCTGGCTCCCGCGACGGAGTTTCGCGATGTGGCGGCTCTCTGGAGGGTTTCTGGCGATGTCGACTTCTCTCCGTGCGTTTTTAGGTCGAACCCGATAAGTAGTCCAAAGGGGGGCGTCGGAGGCCGGCCGAGGGGGCCACACCATAGGGCCGCGCGGGCCCCCTGGGCCGCGCCGCCTTATGGTGTGGGGCCCTCGGGCCTCCACCTCCTTCGCCCTTCTGGCTCCGTCAATATTTTGGTAAAATAGGGCCATCTGAATAAATTCCGAGGATTTTCCCGAAAGTTGGATTTCTGCACAAAAACGAGACACCAGAGCAGTTCTGCTGAAAACAGCGTTAGTCCGTGTTAGTTGTATCCAAAATACACAAATTAGAGGCAAAACAATAGCAAAAGTGTTCGGGAAAGTAGATACGTTTTGGACGTATCAGGCCGCCGCCGCCAATCCCATCTCGGGGGATTCAGGAGATCGCCTTCGGCACCCTGCCGGAGAGGGGAATCATCACCGGAGGGGCTCTACATCATCATGTCCGCCTCCGGATTGATGCGTGAGTAGTTCATCCTTGGACTATGGGTCCATAGCAGTAGCTAGATGGTTGTCTTCTCCGCTTGTGCTATCATTGTTTAGATCTTGTGAGCTGCCTAACATGATCAAGATCATCTATTTGTAATGCTACATGTTGTGTTTGGCGGGATCCGATGAATATAGAATATTATGTTAAGTTGATTATCAATCTATCATATATGTGTTGTTTATGTTCTTGCATGCTCTCCGTTGCTAGTAGAGGCTCTGGCCAAGTTGATACTTGTAACTCCAAGAGGGAGTAATTATGCTCGATAGTGGGTTCATGCCTCCATTGAATCTGGGACAGTGACAGAAAGTTCTAAGGTTGTGGATGTGCTGTTGCTACTAGGGATAAAACATCGATGCTTTGTCTAAGGATATTTGTGTTGATTACATTACGCGCCATACTTAATGCAATTATCTGTTGTTTACAACTTAATACTGGAAGGGGTTCGGATGATAACCTGAAGGTGGATTATTTAGGCATAGATGCATGTTGGATAGCGGTCTATGTACTTTGTCGTAATGCCCTGATTAAATCACATAGTAATCATCGTTGATATGTATTGAATCTTTATTTGTCAATTGCCCGCCTGTAATTTGTTCACCCATCATGTTAGTTATCTTATTGGAGAGACACCTCTAGTGAACTGTGGACCCCGGTCCATTCTTTTACATCTGAATACATTCCATTGCTTTTACTGTTCTTTGCAAACAAACACCATCTTCCACTCGATACGCTTAATCCTTTGTTTTCAGCAAGCCGGTGAGATTGACAACCTCACTGTTACGTTGGGGCAAAGTACTTTGATTGTGTTGTGCAGGTTCCACGTTGGCGCCGGTTTCACTGGTGTTGCGCCGCACTACATTCCTCCACCAACAACCTTCACGTGCTTCTTGGCTCCTACTGGTTCGATAACCTTGGTTTCTTTCTGAGGGAAACTTGCTGCTGTGCGCATCACACCTTCCTCTTGGGGTTCCCAACGGACGTGTACATCTACGCGCATCAAGGCAATTTTTCTAGCGCCGTTGCCGGGGATCTGAAGATAAGTTAACAACTGAGCGATAAAATAACTTTCACGAACACATTTGCTCATATGATGTATATATTCTCATGCTATGGCTAATACTTAAGCAGTTCATAATAAGATACATGCAAATAAGATCATCCAACAGCTATGTCAATCATAGAGAGGTACCAACAATTAATAATAAGCACCATGAATCATGTATATAAGCAGGATTGCAATGTTCATAAGAGAATATGATAAAGTGGTATCTCGCTTGCCTGTATTTGATCGGCAAAACATAAATGCCGAGGCACCTCTTGAGTTCATAGAAAGACTAGAAGTAGTGATTGTCAAAGATAAAAGCATCAAGGTTATACCACAATCAATCATATTTTGAGACAAGAATATTATACTAAGAATGACAGTCGTGCTCTCAAGATAGTGCTCAAAGAAAGAATGGAGACACAACATAAAAGTAAAAGATTGACCCTTCGCAGAGGGAAGCAGGGATTAACATGCGCTAGAGCTTTTCATTTGTAAAGCAGGAGTAAAATTATTTTGAGAGGTGTTTGTTGTTGTCAACGAATGGTAATGGGTACACTAACTACCTCATCAACCGGACTCACAAGAGCGGCTCCCATTTATTTATTTTTGGTTGGCACTCCTTCCAACCTTTCTTTCACAAACCATGGCTAACCGAATCCTCGGGTGCCTGCCATCAATCACATACCATGAAGGAGTGCCTTTTTATTTAAGTTTTATTATGATGATGACACTCCCCCCAACCTTTGCTTACACAAGCCATGGCTAACCGAATCCTTCGGGTGCCGTCCAACAATCACAAACCATGGAGGAGTGTCTATTTAAGTTAATTAATTCGGGACTGGGAATCCCATTGCCAGCTCTTTTTGCAAAATTATTGGATAAGCGGATATGCCACTAGTCCATATGAGAGTCCGTCAAAAGTAAATGACAAGGTTGAAAGCTAAACACCACATATTTCTTCATGAGCTATAAAACATTAAGCAACAAGGTGGAGAAAGTTTTAAAGATGCTTGGTACAGAATTAGTAATGCTCATCATAGATGCATTAAGAAACACTCCACTATTATCCTTCTTAGTAACTTTTATGTTGGCTTATCTAGTTGGAATAGGTATGTTCTTGATACTCTTTCGGGAGGTAATTTCCTAGGTACTCCCGCTTTAGAAGCTAGTTGCATCATTGAGAGTCTAGTTGGAATACCACCTGTTAAGGAAGTTAAAATTGAAATCTCTCTTGAGGATGTTATGAAAAAATTGGAAACCATAGAGAAAATTTTTCCAAGTATTGAAACTAAATTGGAAATGTTACTTGATAAAACTAATGAACTTGATAAATCATTAGGAGGAATTGATGAAAGAATTAGTGTCCTAGGAACTTGTGTTGTCCATGATAATCAAACCAATAGGATTGATGAACTTGAAAAAGCTATGGGAACCTTGGGTTCAACTTTTTCTTCTCTCAAGTATAAGTAGAAAGCTTATGTGGGTAAAGAGCAAAAATTCATGTATGCCTCTAAGGTGTCTAAACAAAAGAATTACTATAGGCCTAAAATTGATAAAACCCCTAGCACCACCATAGGAAATTTAGATAATGGAGCATCTAAAGTACCCTCTGCAACAAGTTGTGTTTGTAAGAAAAATAATGATGTTGATGCTTCTTCTCTTGATGTTACTTGATTTGCACTTTCTGCGCCTAGCTGAAAGGCGTTAAAGAAAAGCACTTCTTGGGAGATAACCCATGTTTTATTTTATTTACTGTATTGTTGAGTCTTGGAAGTTGTTTACTACTGTAGCAACCTCTCCTTATCATGTTTTTGTGCCAAGTAAAGTTTCTATGCTAAAGTTGATGCTATATTTGGGATTGCTGCGCAGAAACAGCATTGCTGTCTGTCACGAATTCTCGCAGAAGTCTCTGTAAAAAAATCGAAAAAATCTGCAAATTTAGGAGCGTGATCCTCAGATATGTACGCAACTTTCATTAGTTTTGAGTTTTTCCATTTGAGCAAGTTAAGCGCCCCTGCCAGATTCATCTTTACAGACTGTTCTGTGACAGATTTTGTCTTTTATTTCGCATTGCCGCTTTTGCTATGTTGAATGAGTTTCTTTGTTCCATTAACTTTCAGAAGCTTTGCGCAATGTCCAGAAGTGTTAAGAATGATTGTGTCACCTCTGAATATGTGAATTTTTGGTTATGCACTAACCCTCTAATGAGTTTGCTTGAAGTTTGTGTGAAGGAAGTTTTCAAGGGTCAAGAGAAGAGGATGATATACTATGATCAAGAAGAGTGAAAGGTCTAAGCTTGGGGATGCCCCGGTGGTTCATCCCTGCATATTTTAAGAAGACTCAAGCATCTAAGCTTGGGGATGCCCAAGGCATCCCCTTCTTCATCGACAACATTATCAGGTCACTTCTAGTGAAATTATATTTTTATTCCATCACATTCTATGTTCTTTACTTGGAGCGTCGGTTTGCTTTTATTTTTGTTTTGTTTGAATAAAGTTGGATCCCGCCATTCTTATGTTGGAGATATTACGCTCCGCTTTTTCTTATGGAAGACTTGTGTTCTTAATTGTGCTTTAATGTTCATGGCGAAAGCTAATTGCTTCGTTAAATTGCTATTCGGTTGGAATCGGAAAATGCTGCATATGGTTTGGTAACTTGGCAATTGTTTGAGCTTTCATAGATCATGTTTAAGCTCTTGCATCATGTAGTTTAATCTATTAATGAAGAACTACCGTAGAGCTTGTTTAATTTGGTTTGCATGATTGGTCTCTCTAAGTCTAGATATTTTCGGGTAAAGTGTTTGAACAACAAGGAAGACAGTGTAGAGTCTTATAATGCTTGCAATATGTTCTTGTGTAAGTTTTGCTGTACCTGTTCATACTTGTGTTTGCTTCAAACAACCTTGCTAGCCCAAACCTTGTACTGAGAGGAAATGCTTCTCGTGCATCCAAACACCTTGAGCTAAAACCCATGCCATTTGTGTCCACCATATCTACCTACTATGTGGTATTTTTCTGCCATTCCAAAGTAAATTACTTGAGTGCTACCTTTAAAATTTCATTCCTTTACCTTTGCAATATATAGCTCATGGGACAAATAGCTTAAAAACTATTGTGGTGATGAATATGTAGTTATGTGTTTTAATTCTTATAAGTTGCTTGTTGAGCGGTAACCATGTTTATGGGGACGCCATCAACTTTACCTTTGTTGGATATCATGTGAGATGCTATGCATGTTCGTCTTGTCTGAAGTAAGTGCGATTTCATGATCAAATGGTTTGAGTATGCATATGTTAGAGAAGAACATTGGGCAGCCAACTAAAGCCATGTATCATGGTGGAAGTTTCAGTTTGGACATACAACCTCAATCTCTTATGAGAATATTAACTGTTGTTGAATGCTTAAGTATTAAAAGAGGAGTCCACTATCTGTTGTCTATGTTGTCCCGGTATGGATGTCTAAGTTGAGAATAATCAAAAGCGAGAAATCCAATGCGTGCTTTCTCCTTAGACACTTGTACAGGCGGCATAGAGGTACCCCTTTGTGACACTTGGTTGAAACATATGTTATGCGATGATAATCCGTGTCTTCCGAGCTAAGTAGGACAAGGTGCGAGCACTATTAGTACTCTATGCATGAGACTTGCAACTTGTAGGAAATATTATGCATAGCACATATGAATTATTACTACCGTTGACAAAATTGTTTCTATGTTTTCAAAACAAAAGCTCTAGCACAAAAATAGTAATCCATGCTTCCCTCTGCGAACGGCCAATCTTTTATTTTATGTTGAGTCAGTTTACCCACTTCTTTCTATCTTAGAAGCAAACACTTGTGTTAACTGTGTGCATTGATTCTTACATGTTTACTTATTGCACCTGTTATATTTCTCTATGTTGACAAATATCCATGAGATATACATGTTACAAGTTGAAAGCAATTTCTGAAACTTAATCATCCTTTGTGTTGCTTCAATGCATTCTACTTAGAATTTATTGCTTATGAGTTAGCTATTATGCAAGTCTTATTGATACTTGTTTGAAAGTACTATTCATGAAAAGTTTTGCTATATGATTCATTTGCTTAGTCATTATCTTTGTTAGCAATCTTTTGTTCAGATCACTCCATTCATCTCATATGCTTTACAATAATGTTGATCAAGATTATGTTGGTAGCATGTCACTTCAGAAATTATTTGTGTTATCGTTTACCTACTCGAGGACGAGTAGGAACTAAGCTTGGGGATGCTTGATACGTATCAAACGTATCTATAGTTTCTTATGTTCCATGCTACTTTTATTACAATACTTGAATGTTTTATACATACTTTACAGCATTATTATACATTTTCCGGCACTAACCTATTAACAAGATGCCGAAGTGCCAGTTGCTGTTTTTCTGCTGTTTTTGGTTTCAGAAATCCTAGTAAGGAAATATTCTCGGAATTGGACGAAATCAACGCCCAGGGGCCTATTTTTACACGAAGCTTCCAGAAGACCGAAAGGGAGACGAAGTGGGGCCACGAGGTGGCGACACACCAGGGCGGCGCGGCCTGGGCCCTGGCCGCGCGGCCCTGTTGTGTGGGCCCCTCGTGACGCCCCTTGACCTACCCTTCCGCCTACAAATAGCCTTCGTCGCGAAACCCCCTGTACCGAGAGCCACGATACGGAAAACATTACTGAGAGGCCGCCGCCGCCAATCCCATCTCGGGGGATTCAGGAGATCGCCTTCGGCACCCTGCCGGAGAGGGGAATCATCACCAGAGGGGCTCTACATCATCATGTCCGCCTCTGGATTGATGCGTGAGTAGTTCATCCTTGGACTATGGGTCCATAGCAGTAGCTAGATGGTTGTCTTCTCCGCTTGTGCTATCATTGTTTAGATCTTGTGAGCTGCCTAACATGATCAAGATCATCTATTTGTAATGCTACATGTTGTGTTTGGCGGGATCCGATGAATATAGAATATTATGTTAAGTTGATTATCAATCTATCATATATGTGTTGTTTATGTTCTTGCATGCTCTCCGTTGCTAGTAGAGGCTCTGGCCAAGTTGATACTTGTAACTCCAAGAGGGAGTAATTATGCTCGATAGTGGGTTCATGCCTCCATTGAATCTGGGACAGTGACAGAAAGTTCTAAGGTTGTGGATGTGCTGTTGCTACTAGGGATAAAACATCGATGCTTTGTCTAAGGATATTTGTGTTGATTACATTACGCGCCATACTTAATGCAATTATCTGTTGTTTACAACTTAATACTGGAAGGGGTTCGGATGATAACCTGAAGGTGGATTATTTAGGCATAGATGCATGTTGGATAGCGGTCTATGTACTTTGTCGTAATGCCCTGATTAAATCACATAGTAATCATCGTTGATATGTATTGAATCTTTATTTGTCAATTGCCCGCCTGTAATTTGTTCACCCATCATGTTAGTTATCTTATTGGAGAGACACCTCTAGTGAACTGTGGACCCCGGTCCATTCTTTTACATCTGAATACATTCCATTGCTTTTACTGTTCTTTGCAAACAAACACCATCTTCCACTCGATACGCTTAATCCTTTGTTTTCAGCAAGCCGGTGAGATTGACAACCTCACTGTTACGTTGGGGCAAAGTACTTTGATTGTGTTGTGCAGGTTCCACGTTGGCGCTGGTTTCACTGGTGTTGCACCACACTACATTCCTCCACCAACAACCTTCACGTGCTTCTTGGCTCCTACTGGTTCGATAACCTTGGTTTCTTTCTGAGGGAAACTTGCTACTGTGCGCATCACACCTTCCTCTTGGGGTTCCCAACGGACGTGTACATCTACGCGCATCACGGTTCTTCGAGGCGCGGTTTAATTCCGGCTAGTATAAGACCGTTGGCTTGTTCGACCTGACCGTTGGATTGTGGGTGAGCCACAGATGCAAGGTCAAGCCGGATCCCGACGTCATTGCAATAGTCCTTGAGTTCTCCTTGTGCGAAGTTTGTGCCATTGTCTGTGATTATGCTGTGTGGGATGCTGAATCTCGTTACGAGGCTGCATACAAATTTAAGTGTCGTAGCACCATCGGCTTTTCTCACTGGCTTTGCCTCGATCCACTTACTGAACTTGTCAATAGCGACCAAGAGGTATTCATGACCACCAGGAGATGATTTCTTTAGTTTACTGCTTGTGACGATAAAGCACACGTCCATTGGGAACCCCAAGAGGAAGGTGTGATGCGTACAACAGCAAGTTTTCCCTCAGTAAGAAACCAAGGTTATCGAACCAGTAGGAGATGAAGGCCACGTGAAGGTTGTTGGTGGAGGAGTGTAGTGCGGCGCAACACCAGGGATTCCGGCGCCAACGTGGAACCTGCACAACACAATCAAAATACTTTGCCCCAAATTAACAGTGAGGTTGTCAATCTCACCGGCTTGCTGAAAACAAAGGATTAAACGTATGGTGTGGAGAATGATGTTTGCTTGCAGAAAATAACAGAGAACAATGATAGCAGTAGATTGTATTTCAGATGTAAAGAATAGGACTGGGGTCCATAGTTCACTAGTGGTGTCTCTCCAATAAGATAAATAGTGTGGGGACCCTGGACCAGCTGTCCGAAATACCCTGTTATATATACAGTTCACGTTCCCATGATCAGTGTGCCGTGAACACATAACCGAACTGATATCAAATTACATCATCCTTTACAAAACGGAATAAGAAAATTACAATGAGGTCACATTACCCATCTTTTACATAATAGCCTCGAAGGGCCTAATCTAATCACCAGAGTAGCGGAAACACATCAGCAGCGTAGAGCCCAAGTCATCTGCCTTAACCCTACAGGCAACTGACTGGGAAGACGTTCCTAGCTCGCATAGACATCGTCAACTCCTTCTTCATCTGTCGAAGTCCTCTAGGTCTGGCCAAGTAAATAGCCAGGGACAAAGCCGTGAGTACATTGGAATTGTACTCGCAAACCATCAAGAAAGGTGCTAACAATACTAAGTAAAAGAGACAAGAGAGGAAGAATAGTTTCTCTTGTGGATATAGCATGTGAAGGAGAATCAGTTTCTCTTGTGGATATATCATGTGAAGAGAGATAGTTTCTCTTGTGGATATAGCATCCCAACATCACAGTTGAAGGGGACACTATGAGGTTTTTATGACATCTCTATATCTTTATTGAAGAAGATACTTCAAAAGATAGACTACGACATCTCTACATCTTTGTTGAAAAAGATACTTCAAAAGAGTTCTACAACATAAAACACTAGGATGGGGGTAACCCTTTTTATTTCCTTTCCGACCATCTTCACATGGTCAACCACTTTCCCGTACCCTTCCGGTACTCCGAAAACAACTTTCTCTTTTTCTTTGTAAAGCTTTTCTAAAACAAAACTAGCCCAGGTTAAGGTAGGCCTTTGCAACCCGTCCATGACCGCGGACGCGGCTATTCGAATAGATTTGACTCTGCAGAGTTTGCACACTTTCTCCACAACTATCCGGATACCTATCGTGTGGGCATCCTCCCCGCATAACAACATATGCCACGACGGATACCCGAACATAACCTTTCACTTATCTCCACTGACATGAGTCCTTCCCTGCGGGCTTACCCCTTCCCGGCACCCCGGCAGCATACCTCCTTTTTGAGCGTATCTCCGGCGCCACGACAGAAGACCCTCAGTAATTGTCCGGCTATAGACAACTACAGTGTATTGCCTCCTTCAGAGCGCAACCCGGCTCAGAGGTCATTGTGACCCTCCTAGAGAGTTGTGAAGGTGTCTCATGCCAGCTTCAACAAACTAGGGCTAAGCCCCGTGCCCACGTTGGGGTAGAGTGGTTGCGCGATAAAAGTTGGGCTGGCGTACACTTATACGCGGTGCTCCTTTAAAAACATTTTACCCACACTTCCTTTTTTTGTCCACAACCAATCATACCACTTTCCGAAACATCAAGACCTTTCTTTTGAACAACACTTGGGCAAGACAACATCTTCCCAAAGTTTTCAAAGTTTTTCCAAAACATAAAACATCGGGGTTTTCCCAACCTAAAGTTGTATGTAAGAGCTAAGATATATCGATGGCACGATGCTAGCCATCTTACCACTAAGGAGATGATAATTGAGGTGTCAAGGGGATCATACATGCTTAGGATAAGCATGCATGGGAACAACATAGGTAGGATTGTTCAACAAGGGTCATGATTTTGATCATCAGACCACGAAGAAGATGATAAAATAGGTGGTCAAGGGGGCATACACGCTTCGGGTAAGCATGCATAACAACAACAAGGGGTTCAACATACTTGAGAGTAAGTATGCCTAACATCAACAAGGGGTTCCACATACTCGAGAGTAAGTATGCAGGGCATCAATCAAAGTAGAAGGTATAACAAGGGCAAGATACTAACCATCATACCACTAAGGGGTGCAAAAAGGGTGTCGAGAGCTCGACACACTCAAGGTAAGTGGGCATACCATCACACTTAGAGGGTACACCAAGATAATGGTGATGATCACCATTTCCCAAAAGGGGAATTGTAGGTGAGGTGTCAAAGAGAACCAACATACTCACGGTGAGCATGCTCCATCAACATAAGTAGAAACAACACAAGATAAAACAAGAAATAAGAATAACGACAAGTAACCACAATATATGATTCAACATTCGGAGATCAAGAGATGGCTTGCCTTGGCTTATTTGTCCCCAGACTTCTTCAACTCCATCAAATAAGAATACCAATAATATAAATAAAATCCTTGTCCGATTCCACTTCTTCTTCTCCTGAATCGTTCGCATCTATCGCCGGAAAATATAAAAGGAACACAATCAATCACATTGCACCAACAAAACAAACATACAACAATAAGAGATTTAACCATTCAATTAAGGGCTACCATACTAAGGACTTATATATACCACAAAACAACTTTAAGAGTTTTAATTTAGAAAACCCAATTTATTTACCTAGTAAAGGTATAAGTGTATCACAACTTAGAAATTGCCCTTCTCGGTTATCACCATGGTATAAACCAATTATCCCCTGGTAGATAACATCATTAAGAGGACAAGTGCATTAGTTTGGCATCACAAACGTTTAAATTTTATTTTCAAACATTTTCGGAAAAGCACAAATCATTCTTTTTATTTTATTTTGTTTACAAAACACTACCAACAAAAAGAAAGTAAACAATATTCCACACCACTTGAAAACTTAAGCCTAACAATAGAACTAAGGTTAAGTTGCAAAGGTTTTGTTTTGCAATCATAAAACATTGGTTGAGAAATTTTAATACAAAGAGGTGGTTATAGTTTTCAAATAAATCAAAAAGTTTTGCTTCAACAATCCATGTCACACATACACATTATTAACAGTAACAATTATGCATGAACAGAGACTAACACTATTTTTCCTAGATGGCCAGTACTAATACAAGACTAACCCAATTGGATTCACTCAAAAATATTAATCCTACAAATTTAGGAATTTGTTTGAATCTGACTGTATAGAAAACAAGATCTGTAAGCCATAAATCGTAGAAAAATCCTAAAAATATTAGACCACTGGCATTTGAAAGATATTTAAACAGAGATGCATACACAATTGGATTTGGGTTCAAATAGTTTCTGAAACTCTCACAAATGGATTAACAAGGTTACTGTATGCCTTTAGCATTTTCTTTATAACTGGATTTTCATAACAGATAAATGTTTGAAACTTGTTGGAGATGATTAAGAAAACATACAACAGTCCTACAAAATTGGAATCACTCAATTAGGTTCAAAGATGGATTTTTGGTGATTTAAAAGCTAACAACCATGTCTGCAGAACACACATAATAAGTTTAATTCACCATAAATCGTACATAATTCATAAAAATATGAGGTCAGTTGCATCTGAAAGGTATTGAAAATCTGGTTCTTACCCACTTTGTTGCATTCAAAAATTCGTTCCCAAGTTCCTGGTTTAATTCGACAAAGTCAGATCTGACCAGATCTTGATCTGTAAACCATTTCAGTTTCAGGAGGTCATTCGAAGTGAAACCACCTCCAAAATGAAGGTATTGAAGAGCGCTTTCACCCACAGTTGAGTTTGCTCAAAAATATTTTTTAAAACGGAACATATTTAACAAACAGTGAATCTGCATGTTTACAGAACTTTATTTACCGACGAAAATCTGTGACGAATTTGAGGATGATACCAACAACAAGTTGTAGATATTTTCAGTATCTATCTGTGGAACTTTGAATCACTCGATTTGGATCTGCACACGAGTTTTGGAGGATTTTACAAAATCGTACAGAATCTGAAACAGCAAGATAACAGAAATTACTGCAAGGATTTGGACGAACTTGGGTCAAGAACTTCAGATCTGAGGATAGGTGAAGCTTCTCCATGCTTGGACCAACATGCACCTGCATCAAGATCCAATCTTGTGAGAGGAGAAGGAGAAAGAGAGATGGATGCAGCTAGGGTTAGGGGAGAAGAGAGTGAGAGGTGCTCTCATGGTGAGGATGAGCTTGAGGGAGGAGGAGAGCTCCATCTTGGTGGATTTTCATGGCCATGGCCGGCCATGAAGCCTTGGGGGAGCAATATTTCGTGGGGAAGAGGTAGGAGAAGAGTGTGAGGAAGTGAAGGAAGGAGTGGGGAGTGGAAAATGAGAAGCAAATGGGGAGGAGGTGGCCGGCCAAGTCCTTTTTATAGAGGGAGAGGGATGGCTGCCTCCTTCTTTGATTGGCCAAGGTGGGTGGCTGCCCATTTAGTGATTGGGGTAGTTGGGAGGCAAGCCTTGTAGAGGAAGGAAAATGGAGAGGAATGGCTGGCCGATAATTGCATGCAAACACAATGGCCGGCTCCATTCAAACTCAAGTGAACAAAGAGAGAGAGATGCACAACATCCATGTGTATAGACAAGGCATGATGTTGAGAAGGTAATGTCGATGGAGGTAGAGACATAGAGATAGAAATAGAGAATGAGAGTGATATGCATTAAAAGGAAAATTTGTTATCACTTTGTTTGTGACAAACAAATGATGGAGAGAGATAGACCCAAGAGGTTTTTATATGAAATCAAATTTGGAAGGATTGGGATTGACCACATGCAACAATGCATGAACATGCCAAGGTAGATAGGGTGGTGATGGTGGTTTAGATAATTGTAGAGCAAGGCTAAGAGACATGGTGAGTGAAATATCCATATACTCACAAGGATGAATATATTGACATAAACCATCAATTCATGAGGTCAAGGTGATGATGGAAATGAATAGAGGAGTGAGATGGGTATGAAGAATTATAAGTTGTTCTGCAAATAAGAGGTCAAATGGGAGTGGTTTGAAATACTCCCTGAGCCTAGGGTTTAGTTGAAGGGAGTTCATTTGAAAGTATCAAATGATCATCCACTTGATCAAAAATTGGAGGATGAGGGGATACAATGTGGTAGACAAGAGATGTGCATAAGATGTGCAAGAGTTGTTATTTGAAATAGAGTTTAAGTGAGAGGTATAGGACACACCTCGATTGTCTAGGGACAATTGGGAAGGAACCCAAGTGAAATGGAATTTTGAAAATGTTGAGAGGAAGCTAGTTGGAACATAGGAGGTCAAAATTCTCTACTTACTTTCTCAAGTAGAGTTTTTCTCAACTTTAAAATAAACAGGAAATGGTATAGGTACCATAAACAAGCTTTTTGTTAAAACGAAGAAAAGTAGAAATAATGTTTTAGAAATCAGTACTTGGTAGAAATGGGATGAAAAACAAAACCCACTTCAGTTCTTTATTTTCTTTGAAGAAATATCTTGAAAAGAGTTTAATAAAACTAGAAGCAGTTTGGTGATCAAAACTAGAGAAGGCAAAACAATAGAGTTTTTGAGAAAGAAAGCTAATTTAGGAAGGAGTGTTCTCAAGGGTGGATGGTGGCTACAAAATGTACCCATCATTCCCACTCTTGGTTTTGTGAAGATAAAACTTGGATGAAAACAAAAACGAGAGGTAAAAGAGGAAGAAGTGATCTGGTGCTGAAACATGGGATAGGTTACCAGATCAAGTTGAATATATGAGTTGCAAGGATTGACAGAGACATGCAGGACGTGGAGGTTGAAGAGGGTATTGCACATATGAGATCCATGCATTGAGGTTAGCAATAACAGTGGTGGTTTGATACGTCTCCAACGTATCGATAATTTCTTATGTTCCATGCCACATTATTGATGATATCTACATGTTTTATACACATTATATGTCATATTTATGCATTTTCTGGAACTAACCTATTAACAAGATGCCGAAGTGCCAGTTCCTGTTTTCTGCTGTTTTTGGTTTCAGAAATCCTAGTAACGAAATATTCTCGGAATCGGACGAAATCAAGACCCAGATTCCTATTTTTCCCGGAACCATCCAGAACACACGAGAACCGCCAGAGAGGGGCCACAGGGCCCCCAGATGATACCTTGGCGCGGCCAGAGGGGGGGCCGCGCCGCCCTATGGTGTGGCCCCCCTGTCAGCCCTCCTGCGCCGCCTCTTCGCCTATATAAAGCCTCCGTCGCGAAAACCCTAATACGGACGACGAAACCCACAGAAACCTTCCAGAGCCGCCGTCATCGCGAAGCCAAGATCTGGGGGACAGGAGTCTCTGTTCCGGCACCCTGCCGGAGCGGGGAAGTGCCCCCGGAAGGCTTCTCCATCGACACCGCTGCCATCTTCACCGCCATCTTCATCACCGCTGCTGCTCCCATGAGGAGGGAGTAGTTCTCCATCGAGGCTCGGGCCTGTACCGGTAGCTATGTGGTTCATCTCTCTCCTATGTAGTTCAATACAATAATCTCATGAGCTGCCTTACATGATTGAGATTCATATGATGATGCTTGTAATCTAGATGTCATTATGCTAGTCAAGTGGGTTTTACTTATGTGATCTCCGGAGACTCCTTGTCCCACGTGTGTAAAGGTGACAGTGTGTGCACCGTGTGGGTCTCTTAGGCTATATTTCACGAAGTACTTATTCACTGTTGAAGAGCGTAGTGAAGTGCTTATTTATATCTCTTTATGATTGCAATGTGCATTGTATCACAATTTATCTATGTGCTACTCTAGTGATGTGTTATTAAAGTAGTTTTATTCCTCCTGCATGTGTGCAAAGGTGACAGTGCGTGCACCGTGTTAGTACTTGGTTTATGCTATGATCATGATCTCTTGTAGATTGCGAAGTTAACTATTGCTATGATAATATTGATGTGATCTATTCCTCCTACATATGCATGAAGGTGACAGTGTGCATGCTATGCTAGTACTTGGTTTAGTCTTTTGATCTATCTTACACTAAAGGTTACTAAAATATGAGCATTATTGTGGAGCTTGTTAACTCCGGCATTGAGGGTTCGTGTAATCCTACGCAATATGTTCATCATCCAACAAAAGTGTAGAGTATGCATTTATCTATTCTGTTATGTGATCAATGTTGAGAGTGTCCACTAGTGAAAGTGTAATCCCTAGGCCTTGTTCCTAAATACTGCTGAGTTACTACTGCTTGTTTACTGTTTTACTGTGTTACTACTGCTGCAATACTACCACCATCAACTACACGCCAGCAAGCTATTTTCTGGCACCGTTGCTACTGCTTATATATATTCATACCACCTGTATTTCACTATCTCTTCGCCGAACTAGTGCACCTATTTGGTGTGTTGGGGACACAAGAGACTTCTTGCTTTGTGGTTGCAGGGTTGCATGAGAGGGATATCTTTGACCTCTTCCTCCCTGAGTTCGATAAACCTTGGGTGATCCACTTAAGGGAAAACTTGCTGCTGTTCTACAAACCTCTGCACTTGGAGGCCCAACACTGTCTACAGGAAAGGAGGGGGAACGTAGACATCATGGTTGCTTAGATATCAACTGCCAAAGTCTGGAACTTTTAAGACTACCAAAACAGAGGGTTGACTTGGCTTCCAAAAACAACCAAGATGATTGGGTATAAGAGAAAGATGTAGCAAAGGGGTAGATAATCCCAAGTTTTGAATTAAGGATGATTTGAGCTAGATTAACACAAAGAGGAATATCAAGATGGTACACTCAAGTTGCCATCAGGAGAAGGGTTTTATGTAGTAAAAATGAAAACAATTTTTCCTAAGTCACACATGTGTTTTATTAGGTGAGTTGTTTATTTTACCACTAGAGGTGTTGTCCTTTGGGTTATCTCAAGACAAAACTCAACAAGCAAATCAAGACAATTCAACTACCGGCAGATCAAAGCAATTCATTAAAACAAACAGATCAAGGCAATTCATCTTAATTAGTTTATAGAAAAAGTTTTTGTTCCCCCTAATTTTTGCATTAAGTACAATTAATCATAGTTGCAAAAATTGGGGCGTGACAGACTCTTCCACCCTTAAAATAATCTCGTCCCGAGATTACTAAGCGTAAAACTAGAGGGGTTGTAAAGTCTAACTAAAGTTAGACTCCATTCTTCTGTAGATGTGCCATTGTTGAGAAGGTCGTTGCTTCATCTTCTGGGAGACACGATGGATTCCTACCGATGGCGAGCTTCATGAAGAGGTTAACTACTCCATGGAGGTGTTAGATCTGAAACTTCTTAACGATCCTAGCGGAGGTTCAAGACTCTGTGAGGGTTTCGTGCACTCCAACGGTGCTTTAGCAAGGTTGAAAACTTTTTAGAGTTAACTTTGAATTTTAGTGGAAGACAAAGTCTTCCACCCTTAAAATTGTTCATAGAGGGGGTTTAAAAACTCTAAGCTTCGGCCACGGTCTTGTCGGTGCTTTCGAAGAAGTGATCTTTCTCCCATCTTGAGTTGCAGCATCTTCAGGGAGCGAGGTGCAATCTATAGCTTCAAGGGGAGTTAGTTCATCCCAAGTTCCCAACGGTGTTTTTAGAAAGGTTTAAAATTTTAGGGTTAGCATCAATTTTTAGTGTCTTCCACCCTTAAGATTTTTCATCGGGCTTTTGGAAAAACTCAGAGCTTCTGCCTTGTGGCTCTGTCTGGTGCTTCTGAAGAAGTCGTCGATCTTCCGTATTCAGTTGAAGGATCTTCGGGGGAGACGTGTAGACCATGGCTTCAATAGGTAAACACGATGTTTTCTTAACCATAGGACGCACGGTAGGTTAGTAAGTCGGTGAAGCGCCTGGTTGTTGTCCATATGAAGCAGCAACAAAGGTCGTCGGAGAGAATCTTCAGCTTGAGGGTCGGTGCTGAGTTATACTAGTTAAGAAGTGAGCGGGAAAATTACACTTAATCTTGAGTCTTGAGGTATCTTCATGAGCTTCACTTGATGAGGACCAGATGAACCATGTGATGTAGCTTGGCTTACACTATTGTTCTCTCGGTTTGTTAGACGGTGTGTTAGAGGGTAGTTTCCAGAAGATATCCTCGAGGTTAGCGCGATTATACTCCAAGGTTAGACCAAGTTAGTATGTCTTCTCGTAGAGGTGCAGTCACTCCTGAAGGTAGGGGCTTCTGCTTTCTTGACGAAGTGGAGATGCTTCAGTTGATCTTGAAGGTATTGGCTTCTGCTTTGTTGGCGTAGTAGAGATGCTTCGGCTGATCTTGAAAGTAGTTGGCGTAGATAGGGGTCTGAGTTAGTTTTTCTGAGGTTTTGAAAACCAATTGTTAACAGGGTTAACTTATCCAATTAACTAGCAGTTAGTATTTTATCGGTGAAGTAGATGACGGTGAAAACATCTTAGGGAGGCGTTCTAAGCTAGGTTATTACACCAAGGGTGTTTTTCAATCCTAAAGACCACGACAATCATACACGCAACAAACAAATAAAAACACTCAAGGCAACACTGATACGTCTCCAACGTATCGATAATTTCTTATGTTCCATGCTACTTTATTGATGATACCTACATGTTTTATGCACATTATATGTCATATTTATGCATTTTCTGGAACTAACCTATTAACAAGATGCCGAAGAGCCAGTTGCTGTTTTCTGCTGTTTTTGGTTTCAGAAATCCTAGTAAAGAAATATTCTCGGAATTGGACGAAACTTTCGCCCAGGGTCCTATTTTTGCACGAAGCTTCCAGAAGACCGAAGACCTAACGAAGTGGGGCCACGAGGAGGCCAGGGGGGTGGCCGGCGCGGCCCAAGCCCTGGCCGCGCCGACCTACCCCCTGGGCCCCTCGTGTGGCCCCTCGCGTTGACCCTCCGCCTACTTAAAGCTTCCGTCGCGAAACCCCCAGTACCGAGAGCCACGATACGGAAAACCTTACAGAGACGCCGCCGCCGCGAATCCCATCTCGGGGGATTCTGGAGATCGCCTCCGGCACCCTGCCGGAGAGGGGATTCATCTCCCGGAGGACTCTACACCGCCATGGTCGCCTCCGGAGTGATGAGTGAGTAGTTCACCCCTGGACCATGGGTCCATAGCAGTAGCTAGATGGTCGTCTTCTCCTTGTTGTGCTTCATTGTTAGATCTTGTGAGCTGCCTAACATGATCAAGATCATCTATATGTAATTCTATATGTTGTGTTTGTCGGGATCCGATGGATAGAGAGTACTATGATTATGGTGATTATCAATCTATTGTTCATGTGTTGTTTATGATCTTGCATGCTCTCCGTTATTAGTAGAGGCTCTGGCCAAGTTTTTACTCTTAACTCCAAGAGGGAGTATTTATGCTCGATAGTGGGTTCATGCCTCCATTGAATCTGGGACAGTGACAGAAAGTTCTAAGGTTGTGGATGTGCTGTTGCCACTAGGGATAAAACATTGATGCTATGTCTAAGGATGTAGTTGTTGATTACATTACGCACCATACTTAATGCAATTGTCTGTTGCTTTGCAACTTAATACTGGAGGGGGTTCGGACGATAACCTGAAGGTGGACTTTTTAGGCATAGATGCAGTTGGATGGCGGTCTATGTTCTTTGTCGTAATGCCCGGATTAAATCTCACTATATTTACCATGTCATGTATATGCATTGTTATGCCTTTCTCTATTTGTCAATTGCCCGACTGTAATTTGTTCACCCAACATGCTTTTATCTTATGGGAGAGACACCTCTAGTGAACTGTGGACCCCGGTCCTATTCTTTACATAGCATACAATCTACTTGTTTTACTGTTTTCTTTGCAAACATCTTCCACTCGATACGTTTAATCCTTTGTTACAGCAAGCCGGTGAGATTGACAACCTCACTGTTTCGTTGGGACAAAGTACTTGGGTTGTGTTGTGCAGGTTCCTAGTTGGCGCCGGAATCCCTGGTGTTGCGCCGCATCACATTTCGCGACCATCAACCTTCAACGTGCTTCTTGGCTCCTACTGGTTCGATTAAACCTTGGTTTCTTTCTGAGGGAAAACTTGCTACTGTGCGCATCATACCTTCCTCTTGGGGTTCCCAACGAACGTGTGAGTTACACGCCATCAAGCTCTTTTTCTGGCGCCGTTGCCGGGGAGATCAAGACACGCTGCAAGGGGAGTCTCCACTTCTCAATCTCTTTACTTTGTTTTTGTCTTGCTTTATTTTATTTACTACTTTGTTTGCTGCACTAAATCAAAATACAAAAAAATTAGTTGCTAGTTTTACTTTATTTACTGTCTTGCTCTCTATATCAAAAACACAAAAAAATTAGTTACTTGCATTTACTTTATCTAGTTTGTTTTATTTACCGTTGCTAAAATGGCCAACCATGAAAATACTAAATTGTGCGACTTCACAAATGCAAATAATAATGATTTCCTATGCACACCTATTGCTCCACCTGCTACTACAGCAGAATTCTTTGAAATTAAACCTGCTTTACTGAATTTGGTTATGAGAGATCAATTTTCTGGTGCTAGTTCTGATGATGCTGCTGCCCATCTCAATAATTTTGTTGAACTTTGTGAAATGCAAAAGTATAAAGATGTAGATGGTGATATTATTAAATTGAAAGTGTTTCCTTTCTCATTAAGAGGAAGAGCTAAAGATTGGTTGCTATCTTTGCCTAAGAATAGTATTGATTCATGGACTAAATGCAAGGATGCTTTTATTGGTAGATATTATCCTCCCGCTAAAATTATATCTTTGAGAAGTAGCATAATGAATTTTAAACAATTAGATACTGAACATGTTGCTCAAGCTTGGGAGAGAATGAAAACTTTGGTAAAGAATTGCCCAACCCATGGATCGACTACTTGGATGATCATCCAAACCTTCTATGCAGGACTAAATTTTTCTTCGCGGAATTTATTGGATTCAGCTGCTGGAGGTACCTTTATGTCCATCACATTGGGGGCGGCTACAAAACTTCTTGATGATATGATGATTAATTACTCTGAATGGCACACGGAAAGAGCTCCACAAGGTAAGAAGGTAAATTCTGTTGAAGAAACCTCTTCCTTGAGTGATAAGATTGATGTGATTATGTCTATGCTTGTGAATGGTAGATCTAATGTTGATCCAAATAATGTTCCTTTAGCTTCATTGGTTGCTCAAGAAGAAAATGTTGATGTGAATTTCATTAAAAATAATAATTTCAACAACAATGCTTATAGGAACAACTCTGGTAATAACTATAGGCCATATCCTTCTGCTAATGGTAATGGTTATGGTAATTCTTATGGGAATTCTTACAATAATAATAGGAATGTACCCTCTGGTCTTGAAGCCATGCTTAAAGAATTTATTAGTACACAAACTGCTTTTAACAAATCTGTTGAGGAAAAGCTTGATAAAATTGATACTATTGCTTCTAGAGTTGATAGACTTGCCTCTGATGTTAATCTTTTAAAGTTGAAAGTTATGCCTAATAATGATATTGATAATAAGATTACTACTACAGCAAATGCCATCCAAGTTAGAATTAATGAGAATATAAGATTAATGGCTGAACTGCGTGCTAGGTGGGATAGAGAAGAAAATGAAAAACTAGCTAAAGAGAATAATGTAGCTAAAGTTTGGACTATTACCACCACTAGTAATGCTAATTCTCCACATGTTGCTGCACCTCCTACTATCAATGGTAAAATAATTGGTGTTGGCAATGTTTCTACTCCTAGTGCAAAGCGAACAAAACTGCCTGAAATTGCTAAAACTGCTGAAACTGCTTGTGATAAAACTGCTGAAATTTTTTCCAACCTTGGGGACAATGATCCCATTGCTGTAGCTCATAATGATTTAGATTTTGATGATTGCCACATCTCTGAAGTTATAAAGTTCTTACAAAAACTTGCTAAAAGTCCTAATGCTAGTGCTATAAATTTAGCCTTTACCAAACATATTACAAATGCTCTCATAAAAGCTAGAGAGGATAAACTAAAGCTTGAAACTTCTATTCCTAGAAAGTTAGAAGATGGTTGGGAGCCCATCATTAAAATGAAATTCAATGACTTTGAATGTAATGCCTTATGTGATCTTGGTGCAAGTATTTCTGTTATGCCTAAAAAGATTTATGATATGCTTGACTTGCCACCATTGAAGAATTGTTATTTGGATGTTAATCTTGCCGATAATGTTAAAAAGAAACCTTTGGGGAGGATTGATAATGTGCATATTACGGTTAACAATAACCTTGTCCCCGTTGATTTTGTTGTCTTGGATATCGAATGCAATGCATCTTGTCCTATTGTGTTGGGAAGACCTTTTCTTCGAACTGTTGGTGCTGTTATTGATATGAGGGAAGGTAATATTAAATATCAATTTCCTCTCAAGAAAGGTATGGAACACTTCCCTAGAAAGAGAATGAAGTTGCCTTTTGATTCTATTATTAGAACAAGCTATGATGTTGATGCTTCTACTCTCGATGTTACTTGATTTGCACTTTCTGCGCCTAGCTGAAAGGCGTTAAAGAAAAGCGCTTATGGGAGACAACCCATGTTTTTACCTACAGCAATTTTTTGTTTTGTTGAGTCTTGGAAGTTGTTTACTACTGTAGCAACCTCTCCTTATCATGTTTTTGTGCCAAGTAAAGTTTCTATGTCAAAGTTGATGTTATATTTGGGATCGCTGCGCAGAAACAGCATTGCTGTCTGTCACGAATCTGGGCATAATTCTCTGTAGAAAATTCGAAAAAATCTGCCAATTTACGAGCGTGATCCACAGATATGTACGCAACTTTCATTAGTTTTGAGTTTTTCCATTTGAGCAAGTCTGGTGCCATTTATAAATTCGTCTTTACGGACTGTTCTGTTTTTGACAGATTCTGCCTTTTATTTCGCATTGCCTCTTTTGCTATGTTGGATTTATTTCTTTGATCCATTAATGTCCAGTAGCATTATGCAATGTCCAGAAGTGAAAATAATGATTGTGTCACCTCTGAATGAGTGAATTATTAATTGTGCACTAACCCTCTAATGAGTTTGCTTGAAGTTTGGTGTGAAGGAAGTTTTCAAGGGTCAAGAGAGGAGAATGATATACTATGATCAAGAGGAGTGAAAGCTCTAAGCTTGGGGATGCCCCCGTGGTTCACCCCTGCATATTTTAAGAAGACTCAAGCGTCTAAGCTTGGGGATGCCCAAGGCATCCCCTTCTTCATCGACAACATCATCAGGTTCCTCCCCTGAAACTATATTTTTATTCAGTCACATCTGGTGTTCTTTACTTGGAGCGTCGGTTTGTTTTCGTTTTTGTTTTTGTTTGAATAAGATGGATCCTAGCATTCACTTTGTGGGAGAGAGACACGCTCCGCTGTTGCATATGGACACATGTGTCCTTAGGCTTTACTCATAATGTTCAAGGCGAAGTTTCTTCTTCGTTAAATTGTTACATGGTTGGAATTGGAAAATGCTACATGTAGTAATTCTAAAATGTCTTGGATAATGTGATACTTGGCAATTGTTGTGCTCATGTTTAAGCTCTTGCATCATATGCTTTGCACCCATTAATGAAGAAATACATAGAGCTTGCTAAAATTTGATTTGCATATTTGGTTTCTCTAAGGTCTAGATAATATCTAGTATTGAGTTTTGAACAACAAGGAAGACAGTGTAGAGTCTTATAATGTTTACAATATGTCTTTTATGTGAGTTTTGCTGCACTTGTTCATCCTTGAGTTTGCTTCAAATAACCTTGCTAGCCTAAACCTTGTATCGAGAGGGAATACTTCTCATGCATCCAAAATCCTTGAGCCAACTACTATGCCATTTGTGTCCACCATACCTACCCACTACATGGTATTTCTCCGCCATTCCAAAGTAAATTGCTTGAGTGCTACCTTTAAAATTCCATCATTCACCTTTGCAATATATAGCTCATGGGACAAAATAGCCTTAAAAACTATCGTAGTATTGAATATGTACTTATGCACTTTATATTTTATTAAGTTGCCTGTTGTGCGATAACCATGCTTCTGGGGAACGCCATCAACTATGTTGAATATCATGTGAGTTGCTATGCATGTCCGTCTTGTCTGAAGGTCTATCATTTTAGTGGTTGGAGCATGCAAAATTGTTAGAGAAGAACATTGGGCCGCTAACTAAAGCCATGAACCATGGTGGAAGTTTCAGTTTTGGACATATATCCTCAATCTCATATGAGAATAATAACTTTGCTACATGCTTATGCATTTAAGAGGAGTCCATTATCTCGTTGTCCATGTTGTCCCGGTATGGATGTCTAAGTTGAGAATAATCAAAAGCGAGAAATCCGAAATGCGAGCATTCTCCTTGGACCTTTGTACAAAGTGGCATGGAGGTACCCCTTTGTGACACTTGGTTGAAACATGGCATGCAAAGACCCGGTAGTCCAAGTTAAGTAGGACGAGGTGCGGGCACTATTAGTATACTATGCGTGAGGCTTGCAACTTGTAAGATATAATTTTCATAACTCATATGCTTTATTACTACCGTTGACAAAATTGTTTCATGTTTTCAAAATAAAAGCTCTAGCACAAATACAGCAATCGATGCTTTCCTCTGCGAAGGACCATTCTTTTACTTTTATTGTTGAGTCAGTTTACCTATCTCCTTCCACCTTAAGAAGCAAACACTTGTGTGAACTGTGCATTGATTCCTACATACTTGCATATTGCACTTGTTATATTACTTTATGTTGACAATATCCATGAGATATACATGTTACAAGTTGAAAGCAACCGCTGAAACTTAATCTTCCTATGTGTTGCTTCAACACCTTTACTTTGATTTATTGCCTTATGAGTTAACTCTTATGCAAGACTTATTGATGCTTGTCTTGAAGTACTATTCATGAAAAGTCTTTGCTATATGATTCAGTTGTTTACTCATGTCATTACCTTTGCTTTGATCGCTGCATTCATTACATATGTTTACAAATAGTATGATCAAGATTATGATGGCATGTCACTTCAGAAATTATCTTTGTTATCGTTTTACCTGCTCGGGACGAGCAGAACTAAGCTTGGGGATGCTGATACGTATCCAACGTATCGATAAATACTTATGTTCCATGCTACTTTCTTTATGATACCTACATGTTTTATGCACATTATATGTCATATTTATGCATTTTCCGGAACTAACCTATTAACAAGATGCCGAAGAGCCGCTTGCTGTTTTCTGCTGTTTTTGGTTTCGTAAATCCTAGTAAAGAAATATTCTCGGAATTGGACGAAACTTTCGCCCAGGGTCCTATTTTTGCACGAAGCTTCCAGAAGACCGAAGACCTAACGAAGTGGGGCCACGAGGAGGCCAGGGGGGTGGCCGGCGCGGCCCAAGCCCTGGCCGCGCCGACCTACCCCCTGGGCCCCTCGTGTGGCCCCTCGCGTTGACCCACCGCCTACTTTAATCTTCCGTCGCGAAACCCCAAAGCACCGAGAGCCACGATACGGAAAACCCACAGAGACGCCGCCGCCGCGAATCCCATCTCGGGGGATTCTGGAGATCGCCTCCGGCACCCTGCCGGAGAGGGGATTCATCTCCCGGAGGACTCTACACTGCCATGGTCGCCTCCGGAGTGATGAGTGAGTAGTTCACCCCTGGACCATGGGTCCATAGCAGTAGCTAGATGGTCGTCTTCTCCTTGTTGTGCTTCATTGTTAGATCTTGTGAGCTGCCTAACATGATCAAGATCATCTATATGTAATACTATATGTTGTGTTTGTCGGGATCCGATGGATAGAGAGTACTATGATTATGGTGATTATCAATCTATTATTCATGTGTTGTTTATGATCTTGCATGCTCTCCGTTATTAGTAGAGGCTCTGGCCAAGTTTTTACTCTTAACTCCAAGAGGGAGTATTTATGCTCGATAGTGGGTTCATGCCTCCATTGAATCTGGGACAGTGACAGAAAGTTCTAAGGTTGTGGATGTGCTGTTGCCACTAGGGATAAAACATTGATGCTATGTCTAAGGATGTAGTTGTTGATTACATTACGCACCATACTTAATGCAATTGTCTGTTGCTTTGCAACTTAATACTGGAGGGGGTTCGGACGATAACCTGAAGGTGGACTTTTTAGGCATAGATGCAGTTGGATGGCGGTCTATGTTCTTTGTCGTAATGCCCGGATTAAATCTCACTATATTTACCATGTCATGTATATGCATTGTTATGCCTTTCTCTATTTGTCAATTGCCCGACTGTAATTTGTTCACCCAACATGCTTTTATCTTATGGGAGAGACACCTCTAGTGAACTGTGGACCCCGGTCCTATTCTTTACATAGCATACAATCTACTTGTTTTACTGTTTTCTTTGCAAACATCTTCCACTCGATACGTTTAATCCTTTGTTACAGCAAGCCGGTGAGATTGACAACCTCACTGTTTCGTTGGGACAAAGTACTTGGGTTGTGTTGTGCAGGTTCCTAGTTGGCGCCGGAATCCCTGGTGTTGCGCCGCATCACATTTCGCGACCATCAACCTTCAACGTGCTTCTTGGCTCCTACTGGTTCGATTAAACCTTGGTTTCTTTCTGAGGGAAAACTTGCTACTGTGCGCATCATACCTTCCTCTTGGGGTTCCCAACGAACGTGTGAGTTACACGCCATCAAACACACTTAGGAAACTACAAACAATCATCACACCAGACATGGTACTCTAAGTACCCAGGGATTCCTAATACGTGGGGGTAGCTCAATTGAAGCGATTGAGTTTGTCCTATCCATCCTATTGGTTTGGGGCTGGTCACATATGTTGGCGTCTTCATCTTGCTGGCATTGACTTCAACATGGACTCTTGTAGTAGTTGGTGGTGACGCAGGCCTGGTGTTGTCTCGTCGATGTTGAGGTGGAGGCCAAAACTGCGTAGATCTTATGGTCTCATCATCCCGAGGACGTGAGGTCTTCAGAGGGGTAGTTGTTGAGGTAATCCCAAAGTCGGCAACTTCTGGTGGCTGGCCTAAAAATTACTAGTCAAGAACTGAGGACTTGATCCCAGACGACTGCAAAAAGGTGCAAGTCCACGGAGGAAAAAGGTCAGACCTTTGACATACTTTGGTGACAACCAAAGATATGAGGTTAACATCCCTACATGAGCACGACTAAGTCGGCATCCAATCTTCAATAGCTGCTATTGGATATACATAAGTTCTCCTGAGGGATTGATCCATCTTTGAGTTCGAGTCTCCGGTCTGAGTTGGGGACATCGTCCAATATGTAGGTTTGAAGTGGATGAGACAACAGAGTAAGGATTTTCAAACATTTCCATCAAGCGGAGAGATAAGAATTTAGAAGCTTTGAATAAATAAGGGGAGTAGAAGCTATGCTTCCGACTAAAGAAAGAATTTGTTTCATAAATAGTTTTGTCCAAGTAATTGTTTCCTAACTAACGTCCATGCTAACTAAGGTCTCCTACAGTCAGGATAGCTCTGATACCAGCTCTGTGGGGACCCCGGACAAGCTGTCCGAAATACCCTGTTATGTATACAGTTCACGTTCCCATGATCAGTGTGCCGTGAACACATAACCGAACTGATATCAAATTACATCATCCTTTACAAAAGGAAATAAGAAAATTACAATGAGATCACATGACCCATCTTTTACATAATAGCCTCGAAGGGCCTAATCTAATCACCAGAGTAGCGGAAACACATCAGCAGCGTAGAGCCCAAGTCATCTGCCTTAACCCTACATGCAACTGACTGGGAAGACGTTCCTAGCTCGCATAGACGTCGTCAACTCCTTCTTCATCTGTCGAAGTCCTCCAGGTCTGGCCAAGTAAATATCCAGGGACAAAGCCGTGAGTACATTGGAATTGTACTCGCAAACCATCAAGAAAGGTGCTAACAATACTAACTAAAAGAGACAAGAGAGGAAGAATAGTTTCTCTTGTGGATATAGCATGTGAAGGAGAATCAGTTTCTCTTGTGGATATATCATGTGAAGAGAGATAGTTTCTCTTGTGGATATAGCATCCCAACATCACAGTTGAAGGGGACACTATGAGGTTTTTATGACATCTCTATATCTTTATTGAAGAAGATACTTCAAAAGATAGACTACGACATCTCTACATCTTTGTTGAAAAACATACTTCAAAAGATTTCTACAACATAAAACACTAGGATGGGGGTAACCCTTTTTATTTCCTTTCCGACCATCTTCACATGGTCAACCACTTTCCCGTACCCTTCCGGTACTCCGAAAACAACTTTCTCTTTTTCTTTGTAAAGCTTTTCTAAAACAAAACTAGCCTAGGTTAAGGTAGGCCTTTGCAACCCGTCCATGACCGCGGACGCGGCTATTCGAATAGATTGGACTCTGCAGAGTTTGCACACTTTCTCCACAACTATTCGGATACCTATCGTGTGGGCATCATCCCCGCATAACAACATATGCCACGACGGATACCCGAACATAACCTTTCGCTTATCTCCACTGACATGAGTCCTTCCCTGCGGGCTTACCCCTTCCCGGCACCCCGGCAGCATACCTCCTTTTTGAGCGTATCTCCGGCGCCACGACAGAAGACCATCAGTAATCATCCGGCTATAGACAACTACAATGTATTGCCTCCTTCAGAGCGCAACCCAGCGTCAGAGGTCATCGTGACCCTCCTAGAGAGTTGTGAAGGTGTCTCATGCCAGCTTCAACAAACTAGGGCTAAGCCCCGTTCCCATGTTGGGGTAGAGTGGTTGCGCGATAAAAGTTGGGCTAGCGTACACTTATACGCAGTGCTCCTTTAAAAACATTTTACCCACACTTCCTTTGTTTGTCCACAACCAATCATACCACTTTCCGAAACATCAAGACCTTTCTTTTGAACAACACTTGGGCAAGACAACATCTTCCCAAAGTTTTCAAAGTTTCTCCAAAACATAAAACATCGGGGTTTTCCCAACATAAAGTTGTATGTAAGAGCTAAGATATATCGATGGCGCGATGCTAGCCATCTTACCACTAAGGAGATGATAATTGAGGTGTCAAGGGGATCATACATGCTTAGGATAAGCATGGATGGGAACAACATAGGTAGGATTGTTCAACAAGGGTCATGATGTTGATCATCATACCACGAAGAAGATGATAAAATAGGTGGTCAAGGGGGCATACACGCTTCGGGTAAGCATGCATAACAACAACAAGGGGTTCAACATACTTGAGAGTAAGTATGCCTAACATCAACAAGGGGTTCCACATACTCGAGAGTAAGTATGCAGGGCATCAATCAAACTAGAAGGTATAACAAGGGCATGATACTAATCATCATACCACTAAGGGGTGCCAAAAGGGTGTCGAGAGGTCGACACACTCAAGGTAAGTGGGCATACCATCACACTTAGAGGCTACACCAAGATAATGGTGATGATCACCATTTCCCAAAAGGGGAATTGTAGGTGAGGTGTCAAAGAGAACCAACATACTCACGGTGAGCATGCTCCATCAACATAAGTAGAAACAACACAAGATAAAACAAGAAACAAGAATAAGTAACCACAATATATGATTCAACATTCGGAGATCAAGAGATGGCTTGCCTTGGCTTATTTGTCCCCGGACTTCTTCAACTCCATCAAATAAGAATACCAATGATATAAATAAAATCCTTGTCCGATTCCACTTCTTCTTCTCCGGAATCGTTCGCATCTATCGCCGGAAAATATAAAAGGAACACAATCAATCACATTGCACCAACAAAACAAACATACAACAATCAGAGATTTAACCATTCAATTAAGGGCTACCATACTAAGGACTTATAGATACCACAAAACAACTTTAAGAGTTTTAATTTAGAAAACCCAATTTATTTACCTAGTAAAGGTATAAGTGTATCACAACTTAGAAATTGCCCTTCTCGGTTATCACCATGGTATAAACCAATTATCCCCTGGTAGATAACATCATGAAGAGGACAAGTGCATTAGTTTGGCATCACAAACGTTTAAATTTTATTTTCAAACATTTTTGGAAAAGCACAAATCATTCTTTTTATTTTATTTTGTTTACAAAACACTACCAACAAAAAGGAAGTAAACAATATTCCACACCATTTGAAAACTTAAGCCTAACAATAGAACTAAGGTTAAGTTGCAAAGGTTTTGTTTTGCAATCATAAAACATTGGTTGAGAAATTTTAATACAAAGAGGTGGTTATAGTTTTCAAATAAATCAAAAAGTTTTGCTTCAACAATCCATGTCACACACACACATTATTAACAGTAACAATTATGCATGAATAGAGACTAACACTATTTTTCCTAGATGGCCAGTACTAATACAAGACTAACCCAATTAGATTCACTCAAAAATATTAATCCTACAAATTTAGGAATTTGTTTGAATCTGACTGTACAGAAAACAAGATCTGTAAGCCATAAATCGTAGAAAAATCCTAAAAATATGAGACCACTGGCATTTGAAAGATATTTAAACAGAGATGCATACACAATTGGATTTGGGTTCAAATAGTTTCTGAAACTCTCACAAATGGATTAACAAGGTTACTGTATGCCTTTAGCATTTTCTTTATAACTGGATTTTCATAACAGATAAATGTTTGAAACTTGTTGGAGATGATTAAGAAAACATACAGCAGTCCTATAAAGTTGGAATCACTCAATTAGGTTCAAAGATGGATTTTTGGTGATTTAAAAGCTAACAGCCATGTCTGCAGAACACACAGAACAAGTTTAATTCACCACAAATCATACATAATGCATAAAAATATGAGGTCAGTTGCATCTGAAAGGTATTGAAATTCTGGTTCTTACCCACTTTGTTTCATTCAAAAATTTGTTCCCAAGCTCCTGGTTTAATTCGACAAAGCCAGATCTGACCAGATCTTGATCTGTAAACTATTTCAGTTTCAGGAGGTCATTCGAAGTAAAACCACCGCCAAAATGAAGGTATTGAAGAGGGCTTTCACCCACAGTTGAGTTTGCTCAAAAAGATTTGGTAAAACGGAACATATTTAACAAACAGGTAATCTGCATGTTTACAGAACATTATTTACCGAGGAAAATCTGTGACGAATTTGAGGATGAGACCAACGCCAAGTTGTAGATATTTTCAGTATCTATCTGTGGAACTTTTAATCACTCGATTTGGATCTGCACACGAGTTTTGGAGGATTTTACAAAATCATACAGAATCTGAAACAGCAAGATAGCAGAAATTACTGCAAGGATTTGGACGAACTTGGGTCAAGAACTTCAGATCTGAGGATAGGTGAAGCTTCTCCATGCTTGGACCAACATGCACCTGCATCAAGATCCAATCTTGTGAGAGGAGAAGGAGAAAGAGAGATGGATGCAGCTAGGGTTAGGGGAGAAGAGAGTGAGAGGTGCTCTCATGGTGAGGATGAGCTTGAGGGAGGAGGAGAGCTCCATCTTGGTGGATTTTCATGGCCATGGCCGGCCATGAAGCCTTGGGGGAGCAATATTTCGTGGGGAAGAGGTAGGAGAAGAGTGTGAGGAAGTGAAGGAAGGAGTGGGGAGTGGAAAATGAGAAGCAAATGGGGAGGAGGTGGCCGGCCAAGTCCTTTTTATAGAGGGAGAGGGGTGGCTGCCTCCTTCTTTGATTGGCCAAGGTGGGTGGCTGCCCATTTAGTGATTGGGGTAGTTGGGAGGCAAGCCTTGTAGAGGAAGGAAAATGGAGAGGAATGGCTGGCCGATAATTGCATGCAAACACAATGGCCGGCTCCATTCAAACTCAAGTGAACAAAGAGAGAGAGAGATGCACAACATCCATGTGTATAGACAAGGCATGATGTTGAGGAGGTAATGTCGATGGAGGTGGAGACATAGAGATAGAAATAGAGAATGAGAGTGATATGCATTAAAAGGAAAATTTGTTATCACTTTGTTTGTGACAAACAAATGATGGAGAGAGATAGACCCAAGAGGTTTTTATATGAAATCAAATTTGGAAGGATTGGGATTGACCACATGCAACAACGCATGAACATGCCAAGGTAGATAGGGCGGTGATGGTGGTTTAGATAATTGTAGAGCAAGGCTAAGAGACATGGTGAGTGAAATATCCATATACTCACAAGGATGAATATATTGACATAAACCATCAATTCATGAGGTCAAGGTGATGATGGAAATGAATAGAGGAGTGAGATGGGTATGAAGAATTATAAGTTGTTCTACAAATAAGAGGTCAAATGGGAGTGGTTTGAAATACTCCCTGAGCCTAGGGTTTAGTTGAAGGGAGTTCATTTGAAAGTATCAAATGATCATCCACTTGATCAAAAATTGGAGGATGAGGGGATACAATGTGGTAGACAAGAGATGTGCATAAGATGTGCAAGAGTTGTTATTTGAAATAGAGTTTAAGTGAGAGGTATAGGACACACCTCGATTGTCTAGGGACAATTGGGAAGGAACCCAAGTGAATGGAATTTTGAAAATGTTGAGAGGAAGCTAGTTGGAACATAGGAGGTGATGTCTACTCACGCTTCTTTTCCTGTAGACAGTGTTGGGCCTCCAAGAGCAGAGGTTTGTAGAACAGCAGCAAGTTTTCCCTTAAGTGGATCACCCAAGGTTTATCGAACTCAGGGAGGAAGAGGTCAAAGATATCCCTCTCAAGTAACCCTGCAATCACGATACAAGAAGTCTCTTGTGTCCCCAACACACCTAATACACTTGTCAGATGTATAGGTGCACTAGTTCGGCGAAGAGATAGTGAAATACAAGTAGTATGGATGTATATGAGTGGTAATAGTAATCTGAATAAAATATGGCAGCGAGTAAACATGCAACAGAACAGTAAGTAAACGGTGATTCGATGTTTGGAAACAAGGCCTAGGGATCATACTTTCACTAGTGGACACTCTCAACATTGATCGCATAATAAATAATAACTTCTTCTCATTTGTGCTACATACACTCTTTTGTTGGATGACAAACACCATTCGTTGTGTAGGGCTACAAGAGCTCCCTCAAGCCGGAGTTAACAAGCGCCACAACATTCATCATTCATATTTAAGTAACCTTAGAGCATAATAGATCTTTGCAAAATAGCCCGAGTACTAACATAGCATACACACTGTCACCATTACACTATGAAGGGGGGATAGATCACATCAATACTATCATAGCGATAATTAACTCCATAACCTACAAGAGATTATGATCATAATCTACGACAAGAACCACACGATGCACACACTGTCACCATTACACCATGTAGGAGGAATAGACTACTTTAATAACATCACATGAGTAGCACATAGACTAGTAGCGATACAAAGCTCATATGAATCTCAATCATGTAAGGCAGCTCATGAGATCATTGTATTGAAGTACATAGGAGAGAGATTAACCACATAGCTACCGGTACAGCCCTTAGCCTCGATGGAGAACTACTCCCTCCTCATGGGAGACAGCAGCGGTGATGAAGATGGCGGTGGTGTTGATGGAGAAGCCTTCTGGGGGCACTTCCCCATCCCGGCGGCGTGCCGGAACAGAGACTCCTGTCCCCCAGATCTTGGCTTCGCGATGGCGGCGGCTCTGGAACTTTTCTCGTATCGTAGCTTATCTTCTTAGGGTTTTCGACGCAGGGGCTTTATATAGGCGAAAGGGCAGCCTCGGAGGGGGCCTGGGGCCACCAGACCATAGGGGGGGCGCGCCCCAGCCCTAGGCCGCGCCGCCTGGTGGTGTGCCCCCCCTGGCTCGTCTCTGACTCTTCTTTGATGTTCTGGAAGCTCCCGGGAAAAATAAGATCTTGGGCGTTGATTTCGTCCGATTCCGAGAATATTTCCTTACTAGGATTTCTGAAACCAAAAACAGCAGAAAACAGGAACTGGCACTTCGGCATCTCGTCAATAGGTTAGTTCCGGAAAACGCATCAAAACGATATAAAGTGTGAACAAAACATGTAGGTATTGTCATAAAACAAGCATGGAACATCAGAAATTATAGATACGTTGGAGACGTATCAGCATCCCCAAGCTTAGTTCCTACTCGCCCTCGAGTAGGTAAACGATAACACAAATAATTTCTGAAGTGACATGCTACCATCATAATCTTGATCAAAATTATTGTAAAGCATATGACATGAATAGAGTGATTCAAAGCAATGATCTATAGTTTGCTAACAAATAGATAACATATAGCAAAACTTTTCATGAATAGTACTTTCAAGACAAGCATCAAAAAGTCTTGCATAAGAGTTAACCCATAAAGCAATAAATTCAAAGTAAAGGCATCGAAGCAACACAAAGGAAGATATAAGTTTCAGCAGTTGCTTTCAACTTTCAACATGCATATCTCATGGATAATTGTCAACACAAAGTAATATGATGAATGCAATAAGCAAGTATGTAAGAATCAATGCACAGTTGACATGAGTGTTTGCTTCTAAGATGGAAGGAAATAGGTAAACTGACTCAACATAAAGTAAAAGATAGGCCCTTCGCAGAGGGAAGCAGGGATTAAATCATGTGCTAGAGCTTTTCAAGTTTTGAAATCATATAGAGAGCATAAAAGTAAAATTTTGAGAGGTGTTTGTTGTTGTCAACGAATGGTAATGGGTACTCTAACTACCTTATCAACCAGACTTTCAAGAGCGGCTCCCATGAAGGACGTTATCTCTACCAGCAAGGTAGATCATCCCTCTTCTCTTTTGTTTACACATGTACTTTAGTTTTATTTATTAGATGACACTCCCCCAACCTTTGCTTACACAAGCCATGGCTAACCGAATCCTCGGGTGCCTTCCAACATTCACATACCATGGAGGAGTGTCTATTTGCAAATTTAAGTTGCTTACTGATAGATCAGGGCAAAACATGTGAAGAGAATTATTAATGCAAGTTAATTAATTGGGGCTGGGAACCCCATTGCCAGCTCTTTTTGCAAAATTATTGGATAAGCGGATGAGCCACTAGTCCATTGTGAAAGTCTGTCAGAAGTAAATGACAAGATCGAAAGATAAAACACCACATACTTCCTCATGAGCTATAAAACATTGACACGAATAAGAGATAATAGCTTTTGAATTGTTTAAAGGTAGCACATGAAGTATTTACTTGGAATGGCAGAAAATACCACATAATAGGTAGATATGGTGGACACAAATGGCATAGGTTTTGGCTCAAGGTTTTTGGATGCATGAGAAGCATTTCCTCTCCGTACAAGGCTTTGGCTAGCAAGGTTGTTTGAAGCAAACACAAGTATAAACCGGTACAACAAAACTTACATAAGAACATATTGCAAGCATTATAAGACTCTACACTGTCTTCCTTGTTGCTCAAACACTTTTACGAGAAAATATCTAGACCTTAGAGAGACCAATCATGCAAACCAAATTTCAACAAGCTCTACAGTAGTTCTCCACTACTAGATTTAAACTACATGATGCAAGAGCTTAAACATGATTTATGAGAGCTCAAAACAATTGCCAAGTATCAAATTATTCAAGACCATATGAAGCATTTTCTGATTCCAACCAAATAGCAACAAGTGAAGCGATCAACTTTCGCCCTTGAACATTAAAAGCATAAGCGAAGAACACTAGTGTTCATATGAAAAAGCGGAGCGTGTCTCTCTCCCACACAAGCATGAATTTATTCAGAAAACTAAGATAACAAAACGAAAATAAAAGCACACATACGCTCCAAGTAAAGTACATAAGATGTGAGGGAATAAAAATATAGTTTCACTAGAAGTGACCTGATAAGTTGTCGATGAAGAAGGGGATGCCTTGGGCATCCCCAAGCTTAGATGTTTGAGTCTTCTTAAAATATGCAGGGATGAACCACGGGGGCATCCCCAAGCTTAGACCTTTCACTCTTCTTGATCATAGTATATAATCCTCTTCTCTTGACCCTTGAAAACTTCCTCCACACCAAACTTCAAGCAAACTCATTAGAGGGTTAGTGCATAATCAAAAATTCACATATTCAGAGGTGACACAATCATTCTTATCACTTCTGGACATTGCACAAAGCTTCTGAAAGTTAATGGAACAAAGAAACTCATTCAACATAGCAAAAGCGGCAAAGCGAAATAAAAGGCAGAATCTGTCAAAAACAGAACAGTCCGTAAAGACGAATTTTGCAGGGGCACTTAACTTGCTCAAACAGAAAAACTCAAAACTAATGAAAGTTGCGTACATATCTGAGGATCATGAACGTAAATTGGCAGATTGTTTTGATTTTTTTACAGAGACTTCTGCGCGAAATCGTGAGAGACAACAATGATGTTTCTGCGCAGCAATCCAAATCTAGCATCAACTTTACCATAGAGACTTTACTTGGCACAAAAAACATGATAAGGAGAGGTTGCTACAGTAGTAACAACTTCCAAGACTCAAATATAAAACAAAAGTGATGTAGTAAAATAAACACATGAGTTATCTCCCAAGAAGTTCTTTCTTTATAGCCATTAAGACGGGCTCAGTAATTTTAATGATACTCTCGCAAGAAATAAGAGTTGAAGCAAAAGAGAGCATCAAGAAGCAAATTTAAAAAACATTTAAGCCTAACCCACTTCCTATGAAAAGGAATCTTGTACACAAATAGATTCATGAAGAACAAAGTGGCAAGCATAGAAAAGCAACACAAGCGCAATTTCAAGATTCTCAACATAAAGAGTGGAAACTTAATATTATTAAGATGCATATAACCATGTTTCCCTCTCGCATAATAACTTTCAGTAGCATCATGAACAAACTTAACAATATAACTATCACATAAAACATTCTTGTCATGAGCCACATGCATAAAATTATTACTCTCCACATAAGCATTATCAATTTTATTAGTTGTAGTGGGAGCAAATTCAACAAAGTAGCTATCATTATTATTCTCATCAAGTGTAGGAGGCATAGTATAATCATAATAAAATCTACTCTCCATAGTAGGCGGCACCAAAAGACCACTATCATTATAATCATCATCAATAGGAGGCAAAGTATCATCAAAGAAAATTTTCTCCTCAATGCTTGGGGGACTAAAAATATCATGCTCATCAAAACCAGCTTCCCCAAGCTTAGAATTTTCCATATCATTAGCAACAATGGTGTTCAAAGCGTTCATACTAATATCATTGCTACTAGCATGCAAATAAGATTCCATAGATTTTTTAATTTTCGCAGCAAACAATCCATGTCTTAACTCAGGAAATAGAATAAGAAGCTCATTGTTACTTTCCATTATGCCTAACTAGTGTAAACAAGAAACCAAAAGATGCAATTGCAGGATCTAAAGGAAATAGCTTCGAGCACTTACAACGGCAACAGAAAATAACTTAGTTACCTGGGACCGGAGTATGAGTGCCTTTTACCTTTCCTCCCCGGCAACGGCGCCAGAAAATAGCTTGATGTCTACTCACGCTTCTTTTCCTGTAGACAGTGTTGGGCCTCCAAGAGCAGAGGTTTGTAGAACAGCAGCAAGTTTTCCCTTAAGTGGATCACCCAAGGTTTATCAAACTCAGGGAGGAAGAGGTCAAAGATATCCCTCTCAAGTAACCCTGCAATCACGATACAAGAAGTCTCTTGTGTCCCCAACACACCTAATACACTTGTCAGATGTATAGGTGCACTAGTTCGGCGAAGAGATAGTGAAATACAAGTAGTATGGATGTATATGAGTGGTAATAGTAATCTGAATAAAATATGGCAGCGAGTAAACATGCAATAGAACAGTAAGTAAACGGTGATTCGATGTTTGGAAACAAGGCCTAGGGATCATACTTTCACTAGTGGACACTCTCAACATTGATCGCATAATAAATAATAACTTCTTCTCATTTGTGCTACATACACTCTTTTGTTGGATGACAAACACCATTCGTTGTGTAGGGCTACAAGAGCTCCCTCAAGCCGGAGTTAACAAGCGCCACAACATTCATCATTCATATTTAAGTAACCTTAGAGCATAATAGATCTTTGCAAAATAGCCCGAGTACTAACATAGCATACACACTGTCACCATTACACTATGAAGGGGGGATAGATCACATCAATACTATCATAGCGATAATTAACTCCATAACCTACAAGAGATTATGATCATAATCTACGACAAGAAACACACGATGCACACACTGTCACCATTACACCATGTAGGAGGAATAGACTACTTTAATAACATCACATGAGTAGCACATAGACTAGTAGCGATACAAAGCTCATATGAATCTCAATCATGTAAGGCAGCTCATGAGATCATTGTATTGAAGTACATAGGAGAGAGATTAACCACATAGCTACCGGTACAGCCCTTAGCCTCGATGGAGAAATACTCCCTCCTCATGGGAGACAACAGCGGTGATGAAGATGGCGGTGGTGTTGATGGAGAAGCCTTCTGGGGGCACTTCCCCGTCCCGGCGGCGTGCCGGAACAGAGACTCCTGTCCCCCAGATCTTGGCTTCGCGATGGCGGCGGCTCTGGAACTTTTCTCGTATCGTAGCTTATCTTCTTAGGGTTTTCGACGCAGGGGCTTTATATAGGCGAAAGGGCAGCCTCGGAGGGGGCCTGGGGCCACCAGACCATAGGGGGGGCGCCCCAGCCATAGGCCGTGCCGCCTGGTGGTGTGCCCCCCCTGGCTCGTCTCTGACTCTTCTTTGATGTTCTGGAAGCTCCCGGGAAAAATAAGATCTTGGGCGTTGATTTCGTCCGATTCCGAGAATATTTCCTTACTAGGATTTCTGAAACCAAAAACAGCAGAAAACAGGAACTGGCACTTCGGCATCTCGTCAATAGGTTAGTTCCGGAAAACGCATCAAAATGATATAATGTGTGAACAAAACATGTAGGTATTGTCATAAAACAAGCATGGAACATCAGAAATTATAGATACGTTGGAGACGTATCAGGAGGTCAAAATTCTCTACTTACATTCTGAAGTAGAGTTTTTCTCAACTTTAAAATAAACAAGAAATGGTATAGGTACCATAAACAAGCTTTTTGTTAAAACGAAGAAAAGTAGAAATAATGTTTTAGAAATCAGTACTTGGTAGAAATGGGATGAAAAACAAAACCCATTTCAGTTCTTTATTTTCTTTGAAGAAATATCTTGAAAAGAGTTTTATAAAATTAGAAGCAGTTTGGTGATCAAAACTAGAGAAAGAAAAACAATAGAGTTTTTGAGAAAGAAAGCTAATTTAGGAAGGAGTGTTCTCAAGGGTGGATGGTGGCTACAAAATGTACCCATCATTCCCACTCTTGGTTTTGTGAAGATAAAACTTGGATGAAAACAAAAACGAGAGGTAAAAGAGGAAGAAGTGATCTGGTGCTGAAACATGGGATAGGTTACCAGATCAAGTTGAATATATGAGTTGCAAGGATTGACAGAGACATGCAGGACGTGGAGGTTGAAGAGGGTATTGCACAGATGAGATCCATGCATCGAGGTTAGCAATAACAGTGGTGGTTGCTTAGATATCAACTGCCAAAGTCTGGAACTTTTAAGACTACCAAAACAGAGGGTTGACTTGGCTTCCAAAAACAACCAAGATGATTGGGTATAAGAGAAAAATGTAGCAAAGGGGTAGATGATCCCAAGTTTTGAATTAAGGATGATTTGAGCTAGATTAACACAAAGAGGAATATCAAGATGGTACACTCAAGTTGCCATCAGGAGAAGGGTTTTATGTAGTAAAAATGAAAACAATTTTTCCTAAGTCACACATGTGTTTTATTAGGTGAGTTGTTTATTTTACCACTAGAGGTGTTGTCCTTTGGGTTATCTCAAGACAAAACTCAACAAGCAAATCAAGACAATTCAACTACCGGCAGATCAAAGCAATTCATTAAAACAAACAGATCAAGGCAATTCATCTTAATTAGTTTATAGAAAAAGTTTTTGTTCCCCCTAATTTTTGCATTAAGTACAAATTAATCATAGTTGCAAAAATTGGGGCGTGACAAATAGTATGTTGGGTGAACAAATTATAGTTGGGCAATTGACAGAATAGAGATGCACATACATATCATGATGACTACTATGAGATTTACTTAGGGCATTACGACAAAGAACATAGACCGCCATCCAGCATGCATCTATGCCTAAAAAGTCCACCTTCAGGTTAGCATCCGCACCCCATCCAGTATTAAGTTGCAAACAACAGACAATTGCATTAAGTATGGTGCGTAATGTAATCAACACAAATATCCTTAGACAAAGCATCGATGTTTTATCCCTAGTGGCAACAACACATCCACAACCTTAGAACTTTCTGTCACTGTCCCAGATTCAATGGAGGCATGAACCCACTATCGAGCATAAATACTCCCTCTTGGAGTCACAAGTATCAACTTGGCCAGAGCCTCTACTAGCAATGGAGAGCATGCAAGAACATAAATAACACATATATGATAGATCAATAATCAACTTGACATAGTATTCAATATTCATTGGATCCCAACAAACACAACATGTAGCATTACAAATAGATGATCCTGATCATGATAGGCAGCTCACAAGATCTAAACATGATAGCACAAGAGGAGAAGACAACCATCTAGCTACTGCTATGGACCCGTAGTCCAAGGATGAACTACTCACGCATCAGTCCGGAGGCGGGCCTGGTGATGTAGAGCCCTCCGGTGATGATTCCCCTCTCCGGCAGGGTGCCGGAGGCGATCTCCAGAATCCCCCGAGATGGGATTGACGACGGCGGCGTCTCAGTAACTTTTCTTGTATCGTGGCTCTCGGTACTAGGGTTTTCGCGACGGAGGGATTAAGTAGGCGAAGGGGCAGCGCAGGGGGGCACCCGAGGGGCCCACCCCATAGGCCGGCGCGCCCCCCTCCTGGCCGCGCCGCCTTGTGGGGTGGCCGCTTCGTGGCCCCACTCCGTCTCCTCTTCGGTGTTCTGGACCCTTCGTGGAAAATAAGACTGTGGGCTTTTGTTTCGTCCAATTCCGAGAATATTTCCTGTGTAGGATTTCTGAAACCAAAAACAGCAGAAAACAGGAACTGGCGCTTCGGCATCTTGTTAATAGGTTAGTACCCGAAAATGCATCAAAATGATGTAAAGTGTATATAAAACATGTGAGTATTGTCATAAAACTAGCATGGAACATATGAAATTATAGATACGTTTGAGACGCATCAAGCATCCCCAAGCTTAGTTCCTACTCGCCCTCGAGTAGGTAAACGATAACAAGGATAATTTCTGAAGTGACATGCTACTATCATAATCTTGATCAATACTATTGTAAAGCATATGAGCTGAATGAAGTGATTCGAAGCAATAGTTTGCTAACAAAAATATAATGACTAAACAACTGAATCATATAGCGAAAACTTTTCATGAATAGTACTTTCAAGACAAGCATCAAAAAGACTTGCATAAGAGCTAACTCATAAAGCAATAGATTCAAAGTAAGAGGTTTCGAAGGAACACAAAGGATGATTAAGTTTCAGCAATTGCTTTCAACTTGTAACATGTATATCTCATGGATAATTGTCAACACAAAGTAATATAATAAGTGCAATAAGTAAACATGTAAGAATCAGTGCACACAGTTGACACAAGTGTTTGCTTCTAAGACAGAAAGAAGTAGGTAAACTGACTCAACATAAAGTAAAAGAAAGGCCCTTCGCAGAGGGAAGAAGGGATTACTCATGTGCTAGAGCTTTTTATTTTGAAAACATGGAAACAATTTTGTCAATGGTAGTAATAATTCATATGTGTTTTGCATAAAACTTCCTATAAGTTGCAAGCCTCATGCATCGAATACCAATAGTGCACGCACCTTGTCCTAATTAGCTCGGATTTTCATGGATTATCATTGCATTACATATGTTTCAACCAAGTGTCACAAAGGGGTACCTCTATGCCACCTGTACAAAGGTCCAAGGAGATAAATCGCATTTGATTTCTCGATTTTGATAGATATCAACTTGAGGACATCCAAACCGGGATAACATAGAAAATAGATAATGGACTCCTCTTTTTAATGCTTAAAGCATTCAACAACAATAATATTCTCATAAGAGATTCTGAGGATTAATGTCCAAGCTGAAACTTCCACCATGATACATGGCTTTGGTTGGCGGCTCAATGTTCTTCTCTAACAATATGCATACTCAAACCATTTAATCATGAGAAATCTCCCTTACTTCAGACAAGACGAACATGCATAGCAACTCACATGATATTCAACAAAGTAAAAAAGTTGATGGCGTCCCCAGAAACATGGTTACCGCTCAACAAGCAACTTACAAGAACTAAGATACATAGCAACATATTCATCACCACAATAGTTTTTTAGGCTACTTTCCCATGAGCTATGTATTGTAAAGACAAGGTATGAAATTTTAAAGGTAGCACGCAAGCAATTTACTTTGGAATGGCAGAAAAATACCACATATAGGTAGTTATGGTGGACACAAATGGCATGGGTTTTGGCTCAAGATTTTTGGATGCACGAGAAGCATTTCCTCTCAGTACAAGGCTTGGCTAGCAAGGTTGTTTGAAGCAAACACAAGTATGAACCGGTACAGCAAAAACTTAAACAAGAACATATTGCAAGCATTATAAGACTCTACACTGTCTTCCTTGTTGTTCAAACACTTTTACCAGAAAATATCTAGACCTTAGAGAGACCAATCATGCAAACCAAATTTCAACAAGCTCTACGGTAGTTCTCCACTAATAGATTTAAACTACATGATGCAAGAGCTTAAACATGATCTACTTGAGAGCTCAAAACAATTGCCAAGTATCAAATTATTCAAGATAATATACCATTTACCACATGAAGCATTTTCTGTTCCCAACCAAATAGCAATCAATGAAGCGGCTTTCAACTTCGCCATGAACATTAAAGTAAAGCTAAGAACACCAGTGTTCAATATGAAAAAGCGGAGCGTGTCTTTCTCCAACACAAGGATTGCTGGGATCCGAATTTATTCAAACAAAAACAAAAATAAAAGCAAACAGACGCTCCAAGTAAAGAACATAAGATGTGACCGAATAAAAATATACTTTCACTAGAAGTGACCTGATAAGTTTGTTGATGAAGAAGGGGATGTCTTGGGCATCCCCAAGCTTAGACGCTTGAGTCTTCTTGAAATATGCAGGGATGAACCACGGGGGCATCCCCAAGCTTAGACTTTTCACTCTTCTTGATCATATCATATCATCCTCCTCTCTTGATCCTTGAAAACTTCCTCCACACCAAACTTAAAGCAATCTCATTAGAGGGTTAGTGCATAATCAAAAATTCACATGTTCAGAGAGGACACAATCATTCTTAACACTTCTGGACATTACCCAAGGCTACTGAAATTTAATGAAGCAAAGAAATCCAATCAAACACAGTAAAAGAGGCAATGTGAAATAAAAGGCAGAATCTGTCAAAACAGAACAGTCCGTAAAGACGAATTTTTCTGAGGCACTTAACTTGCTCAGATGAAAAACTCAAAACTAATGAAAGTTGCGTACATATATTTACTATTAAATTGGAGTTGGTTGTTTGACACTCAACGTGTTTGATGGTCGTCATTAGAAGCATCTTTTCCGTCCAATCTAATCTCAACAACTAACACCGTCCGATTTTTTGTTTGCCTTGACCAGCCCAGCCCCCGCTCGGCACAAAAAAGTTGCATACAATCCCTGCCTTCCCTGTTAACAATGATCTGAATTAAATTTGGGTGTGATCCCGGTACGTTTTCCATACGTGCATCAAAGGCTTGCCTTCCTCGTTAGACTCTTCTCCAGCGCAAACCTTTCCTCAAAAGTCGCCAACAATTAATTGAGCTGCGGCTGCTCCTTCAATTTTCGAGCAGCAAATTACGGCGCCTCGCTCGCCGGGTTGATGAAAATGATTTCTCACGCCGACATGATTCCATCTTGTTCCCCAACTCAACTGCTTCTCTTGGTGTTTCCCATCTCTCCCGTGACCAATCTGAACCAAAGACGATGGCGCGGGAGGCGGCCATCGTGGTGTTGGCCGCGTTCCTGGCGTGGCCGGCGGTCTACATGTCGTCGACCGGCCAAGGCGTGCACGCGGTGGAGCAGGGGCTGATGGAGGTTTTCTCAGCATGCCATTGGCGCCGGACTTCCCGTGTTGGACGAGGGCTTGGACGAGGGCGGCGGCCTTTCCATGGTGTTGGACGAGTATGATGACCTGCATGTGTTGCTGTGGGTGGGGGCCTTCACGTCCAGGACGAGGGTGGCGACCTTCCCATGGCGCTACAAGAGCATGATGGCCCGCATAATGTTGCGGGCGATGACCTTTGCGTGCAGGGCGAGCGTGGCGGCACCAACATGCAGGAGACGACCCTGATGTATGAAACTGTTACAGAACAAACACGTATAATATGAGGAACATTCAGGTTACGTACTCTCTCTGCTAGATTAATTTTACATAGCCATGCATTCTACCATTAGTGTGTAGGAGGAGCTGCTGCACTAGAACGTTGGTATGCATGCAGAGTTCTGCTATACATACGATCTTGTTCGAACGTTTTTTTGTACGGTAGGAGCAAAACTGACTTGATACATAACACTGACTCGATTCCATCGCCGTTTAGGCGCCGACGATGTCAGGACACAGCTACGATGTCGGGAACACATGGAAGGGCAGAAGAGAGGTGCATGGTTGGGGAAAAGAAAGCAACGAAGGGCCGCAGCTCGCGGGGATGGTGCAAGCCGGCGGCGAGCCGGCTCGATCTAGGAGCTGACCAGCTGGGTCGGCCGGGGGACAAGCGGCTAGAAGAGCTGGAGGAGGCAGCTTCATGGTCACCACAAGAAGCTGAAGGAGGCGAGGGGAACGACCGGGGTCTGGCGCTGGCGGAGATTGCCGGAAGCGGAGGAAAAAAGGACGGCTCGCCCCGCTGCATGGCAAGAACAAGTGGTTTGCATTAACTAATTTCATCGTGTGTGGATCGCCTCCTTACTCTCCACGCACTTTCTCCTCGAGAATGGATGGAGTATAATTGGAACCAATACAGTTTCCTTTATGTCACTCACGAGAAAAAAATCTCACAAGTCACAACCATCTTGATGATGTTTCTCCTCTCCCTCTCGATCCAATCGCGCCACCGCCTGATCACCCTGAGGTGCCCTTAACCCGGTTGCTGCCTCCAACTATCCTCGCCCTCGTCCTGTTCGTGTCGCCCTGTACACCGACCACCTCCTGATATTGTCATGTGAGATGGACGGCTTCCCCAACATGCCGCCTTCCTCTCGGGGGGAGGGGGAGGGGAGGATGCGTGCCCTGCCTCGACCCTAATGTCGCCCTCTCCCCGGGCGAACGGCCTGGAGGCGCACAATGTCACCACCCACTCTCCTTCTATGTTCTCACTAAACACTCTGCCACGCACATGAAACGGCTTGCACGTAGCTCGACGCCACACAAGACTGAGGAGATCGTCAGTCCCGACTCTGCACGCTCCGCAAATGTTGTCCCCAAGGCTCGATCCACAGAAATAATACATCACTTTTTCTAGGTTTATGCTATCAAATTCAAATCGAAAATATTTTGCTAGATGTACAACCTTTTTTATCGTCTAGAATCTGCAGCTTCAATTTGCTGGAACTTTAATACAACTGATTTCAACAAATATCGAGTTGTTCATAAAACAATTTGGAGCTTTACTCCAACTTAGAGCACCGCCGTTATAGATATTATATCCTTGAATCGTTGGAACAAAGTGATCCATGGACGGTTGCTGATAAAATATCCTGCCATCCAAGATTTATGTGTAACTTACGTGGACGACGGGGGCGACCAAGATGGGGCGGCGGTGACGGCCGCGGCCAGAGGGAGGGGAATGGGCGGGAGGAGCTTGCCACATCGCAAGATCGACGACGGGGATGTACCGAGGAGGAGCTTGTGGGCACCTGTCGTAAGTGCTGATGTGGTCTTTGCTACCCCGCCCTCATGGAGAGAACTAGCATCGGCTCCATGGCATCCTTTCTAGAGGATTCGGAAATTGGGAGAGATATGAATAGATGGAGGACTCTCGGGAGGGTCGCATGAAGATAAACCGAGAGGAGAGGGCAACGCATGAGGATACGACACAGGAGAAATCTATCAGCGTGCTCTCAACAACTCTCTGTAGCATACGACACAGGGTGTTGGTTTGTTGAATGGCCGGACAGACGAGGGCTCCTGGTTGTTGGCCGCTAGAAGCAGCTTCTCTTTGAGATCATGGTTCCTACTGTCACCGTGAAATTAATTTCCTGTATGGACGAGATAGTGGTCGCTGCCACGCTCGGGGCGCACCAAACACTACCTTCGAGCCAAGCTCCAAGGCCGCCTAGCTCCAGTGGAGAGAGGGTGGCAAGCTCGCACCAGATCGACCCTGCATCAATGGGCGTTAAGGACTTGGAGGTAGGGCAAGGGCGCAAGGATGATCCTCATGGGGGCAAGGGTTCAACTTGGTGGTTGGAATGCACAGTTGCAAAGCGGGGTTGTCGTTAAAATTAAGAAACCGTAGCAACGCACGGGCATTCAAATAGTCTGAGGATAATGCATGAATTTTCGCTGATTTTTTTGATTCTTCTACAGAGAGAAAAACGCGAATTCTTGACAGCTAACAAATCTGTTTCTGCGCAGAAATCCAAATCTAGTATCAACCTTCTATTAGAGACTTCACTTGGAACAACAATACATGAAAATAAAGATACAAAGGTACTGATGCAGTAGTAACAAGCACCTTGACTCAAATATAAAACAAAAATTGCAGAAATAAAATAATGGGTTGTCTCCCATAAGCGCTTTTTTTTAACGCCTTTCAGCTAGGCGTAGAAAGTGCAAATCAAGTATTATCAAGAGAAGAAGCATCAACATCATAATTTGTTCTAATAATAGAATTAAAATGCAACTTCATTCTCTTTCTAGGGAAGTGTTCCATACCTTTCTTAAGAGGGAATTGATACTTAATATTTCCTTCTTTCATATCAATAATAGCACCAACAGTTCAAAGAAAGGGTCTTCCCAAAACAATAGGACAAGATGCATTGCATTCAATATCCAAGACAACAAAATCAACGGGGACAAGGTTATTGTTAACCGTAATGTGAACATTATCAATTCTCCCCAATGGTCTCTTTATAGAATTATCAGCAAGATTAACATCCAAATAACAATTTTCCAAAGGTGGCAAGTCAAGCATATCATAAAGTTTTTTAGGCATAACAGAAATACTTGCACCAAGATCACATAAAGCATTACAATCAAAATCATTGATCTTCATTTTAATGATGGGCTCCCAACCATCTTCCAACTTCCTAGGAATAGAAGCTTCAAGTTTTAATTTCTCTTCCCTAGCTTTAATGAGAGCATTCGTAATATGTTTTGTAAAGGCTAAATTTATAGCACTAGCATTAGGACTTCTAGCAAGTTTTTGTAAGAACTTAATAACTTCATAAATATGACAACTATCAAAATCTAAACCATTATGATCTACATCATTCTGAAAAATTTCAGCACTTTTATCACAAACAGTTTTAGCAATTTCAGGCAATTTTGCACGCTTTGCAGTAGAATTAGAAACATTGCCAACACAAATTATTTTACCATTGATAGTAGGAGGTTTAGAAACATGTGAAGCATCAACATTACTAGTGGTGGTAATAATCCAAACTTTAGCTACATTATTCTCTTTAGCAAGTTTTTCTTTTTCTTCTCTTTCCCACCTAGCATGCAATTCAGCCATCATTCTAATATTATCATTAGTTCGAACTTGGATAGCGTTTGCTGTAGCAAATGACTTAATATATTTATCTTCATTAGGCATAACTTTCAATTTTAAAAAATCAACATCAGCAGCAAGACTATCAACCTTAGAAGCAAGAACATCAATTTTACCAAGCTTTTTTTCAACAGATTTATTAAAAGCAGTTTGTGTACTAATAAATTCTTTAAGCATGACCTCAAGATCAGAGGGTACACTATTATTATTGTTGTAAGAATTACCATAAGAATTACCATAACCATTACCACTATTAGAAGGATATGGCGTATAGCTGTTGTTATCAAAATTATTCCTATAAGCATTGTTGTTGAAATTATTATTCTTAATGAAATTCACATCAACATGCTCTTCTTGAGCAACCAATGAAGCTAAAGGAACATTATTAGGATCAACATGAGATCTACCATTAACAAGCATAGACATAATAACATCAATCTTATCACTCAAAGAAGAGGTTTCTTCAACATAATTTACCTTCTTACCTTGAGGAGTTCTTTCAATATGCCATTCAGAGTAATTGATCATCATATCATCAAGAAGCTTTGTTGCAACACCCAAAGTAATGGACATAAAAGTACCTCCAGCAGCTGAATCCAATAGGTTCCTCGAAGAAAAATTCAATCCTGCATAAAAGGTTTGGATGATCATCCAAGTAGTTAGTCCATGGGTAGGGCAATTCTTTACCAAAGATTTCATTCTCTCCCATGCTTGGGCAACATGTTCATTATCCAATTGCTTAAAATTCATAATGCTAATCTCAAAGATATAATCTTAGCAGGAGGATAATATTTTCCAATAAAATCATCTTTACATTTAGTCCATGAATCAATACTATTTTTAGGCAAAGATAGCAACCAATCTTTAGCTCTTCCTCTTAAGGAGAAAGGAAACAGTTTCAGTTTTATAATATCTCCATCATATCCTTATACTTTTGCATTTCACAAAGTTCAACAAAATTATTAAGATGGGCAGCAGCATCATCAGTACTAACACCAGAAAATTGCTCTCTCATAACAAGATTTAGTAAAGCAGGTTTAATTTCATAAAATTCTGCTGTAGTAGCAGGTGGAGCAATAGGAGTGCATATAAAATCATTATTATTTGTGCTAGTGAAATCACACAACTTAGTATTTTCAGGAGTATTCATTGTAGCAGTAATAAAAAATAAACTAAGCAAACAGAATTAAATAAAGTAAAAACAAGTAACTAATTTTTTTGTGTTTTTGATATAAGAAAGAAAACAAGACAGAAAAATAAAATAAAGTAAAGCAAGACAATAAACAAAGTAAAGAGATTCGATGTGAGAGACTCCCCTTGCAGCGTGTCTTGATCTCCCCGGCAACGGCGCCAGAAAAAGAGTTGCTTGTGACGGTAAAGCACACGTTCGTTGGGAACCCCAAGAGGAAGGTGTGATGCGTATAGCAACAAGTTTTCCCTCAGTAAGAAACCAAGGTTATCGAACCAGTAGGAGATGAAGGCCACGTAAAGGTTGTTGGTGGAGGAGTGTAGTGCGGCGCAACACCAGGGATTCCGGCGCCAACGTGGAACCTGCACTACATAATCAAAATACTTTGCCCCAACTTAACAGTGAGGTTGTCAATCTCACCGGCTTGCTGAAAACAAAGGATTAAATGTATGGTGTGGAGAATGATGTTTGCTTGCAGAAAACAACAGAGAACAGTGATTGCAGTAGATTGTATTTCAGATGTAAAGAATAGGACCGGGGTCCACAGTTCACTAGTGGTGTCTCTCCAATAAGATAAATAGCATGTTGGGTGAACAAATTACAGTTGGGCAATTGACAGAATAGAGATGCACATACATATCATGATGACTACTATGAGATTTACTTAGGGCATCACGACAAAGAACATAGACCGCCATCCAGCATGCATCTATGTCTAAAAAGTCCACCTTCAGGTTAGCATCCGCACCCCCTCCAGTATTAAGTTGCAAACAACAGACAATTGCATTAAGTATGGTGCGTAATGTAGTCAACACAAATATCCTTAGAAAAAGCATCGATGTTTTATCCCTAGTGGCAACAGCACATCCACAACCTTAGAACTTTCTTTCACTGTCCCAGATTCAATGGAGGCATGAACCCACTATCGAGCATAAATACTCCCTCTTGGAGTCACAAGTATCAACTTGGCCAGAGCCTCTACTAGCAACGGAGAGCATGCAACAACATAAATAGCACATATATGATAGATCAATAATCAACTTGACATAGTATTCAATATTCATCGGATCCCAACAAACACAACATGTAGCATTACAAATAGATGATCCTGATCATGATAGGTGATGTCTACGGGTGCTTCTATTCTTGTAGACAGTGTTGGGCCTCCAAGAGCAGAGGTTTGTAGAACAGCAGCAAGTTTTTCCCTTAAGTGGATCACCCAAGGTTTATCGAACTCAGGGAGGAAGAGGTCAAAGATATCCCTCTCAAGCAACCCTGCAATCACGATACAAGAAGTCTCTTGTGTCCCCAACACACCTAATACACTTGTCAGATGTATAGGTGCACTAGTTCGGCGAAGAGATAGTAAAACACAGGTGGTATAGATGGTGGTAATATTGCAGAAAGTAAAGATGCAGTAAAACAGTAAACAAGCGGCGCCAGAAAATAGCTTGCTAGCGTAGGAAGCAATTCTTTGTGGTGGAAACAAGGCCTAGGGATCATACTTTCACTAGTGGACACTCTCAACATTGACCACATAATAAATAAGTTTTCTTCCTTTGTGCTACATATACTCTTGTTTGATAATGAACACCATTCGTTGCGTAGGATTACACGAACCCTCAATGCCGGAGTTAACAAGCTCCACAACATTCGATATTCATGTTTAAGTAACCTTAGAGCATAATAGATCTTTGCAAAATAGACCGAGTACTAACATAGCATACACACTGCCACCTTTACACTATGAAGGGGGAATAAATCACATCAATACTATCATAGCGATAATCAACTCCATAACCTACAAGAGATTATGATCATAATCTACGACAAGAACTACACGATGCACACACTGTCACCATTACACCATGCAGGAGGAATAGACTACTTTAATAACATCACATGAGTAGCACATAGATAAATAGTGATACAAAACACATTGCAATCATAAAGGGATATAAATAAGCACTTCAATATGCTATCCATAACAGTGAATAAGTATTCTGTGAAATATAGCCTAAGAGACCCACACGGTGCACACACTGTCACCTTTACACACGTGGGACAAGGAGTCTCCGTAGATCACATAAGTAAAATCCACTTGAATAGCATAATGATCACAAGCATCATCATATGAATCTCAATCATGTAAGGCAGCTCATGAGATTATTGTATTGAAGTACATAGAGAGAGATTAACCACATAGCTACCGGTACAGCCCTTAGCCACGATGGAGAACTACTCCCTCCTCATGGGAGACAGCAGCGGTGATGAAGATGGCGGTGAAGATGGCAACGGTGTCGATGGAGAAGCCTTCCGGGGCACTTCCCCGTCCCGGCGGCGTGCCGGAACAGAGACTCATGTCCCCCAGATCTTGGCTTCGCGATGGCGGCGGCTCTGGAACTTTTCTCGTACCGTGGCTTATTCGTCTCGGGGTTTTAGGTCAGGGAGCTTATATAGGCAAAAGGGGAGCCTCGGAGGGGGCCTGGGGCCACCAGACAACAGGGGGGCGCCCCCCTGGGCCGCGCCGCCACCATGTGTGGGGCCCCTGGGCCTCCCCTCTGGTGCCTCTCGGGTGTTCTGGAAGCTTCCGGTGAAAATAGGGTACTGGGCGTTGATTTCGTCCGATTCCGAGAATATTTCCTTACTAGGATTTCTGAAACCAAAAACAGCAGAAAACAGGAACTGGCACTTCGGCATCTCGTCAATAGGTTAGTTCCGGAAAACGCATCAAAACGATATAAAGTGTGAACAAAACATGTAGGTATTGTCATAAAACAAGCATGGAACATCAGAAATTATAGATATGTTGGAGACGTATCAGCATCCCCAAGCTTAGTTCCTACTCGTCCTCGAGTAGGTAAACGATAACACAAATAATTTCTGAGGTGACATGCTACCATCATAATCTTGATCAACATTATTGTAAAGCATATGACATGAATGGAGTGATTCAAAGCAATGATCTATAGGTTGCTAACAAATAGATAACATATAGCAAAACTTTTCATGAATAGTACTTTCAAGACAAGCATCAAAAAGTCTTGCATAAGAGTTAACTCATAAAGCAATAAATTCAAAGTAAAGGCATCGAAGCAACACAAAGGAAGATATAAGTTTCAGCAGTTGCTTTCAACTTTCAACATGCATATCTCATGGATAATTGTCATCACAAAGTAATATGATGAATGCAAATAAGCAAGTATGTAAGAATCAATGCACAGTTGACACAAGTGTTTGCTTCTAAGATGTAAGGAAATAGGTAAACTGACTCAACATAAAGTAAAAGATAGGCCCTTCGCAGAGGGAAGCAGGGATTAAATCATGAGCTAGAGCTTTTCAAGTTTTGAAATCATATAGAGAGCATAAAAGTAAAATTTTGAGAGGTGTTTGTTGTTGTCAACGAATGGTAATGGGTACTCTAACTACCTTATCAACCAGACTTTCAAGAGCGGCTCCCATGAAGGACGTTATCTCTACCAGCAAGGTAGATCATCCCTCTTCTCTTTGTTTACACATGTACTTTAGTTTTATTTATTAGATGACACTCCCCCCAACCTTTGCTTACACAAGCCATGGCTAACCGAATCCTCGGGTGCCTTCCAACATTCACATACCATGGAGGAGTGTCTATTTGCAAATTTAAGTTGCTTACTGATAGATCAGAGCAAAACATCTGAAGAGAATTATTAATGCAAGTTAATTAATTGGGGCTGGGAACCCCATTGCCAGGTCTTTTTGCAAAATTATTGGATAAGCGGATGAGCCACTAGTCCATAGTGAAAGTCTGTCAGAAGTAAATGACAAGATCGAAAGATAAAACACCACATACTTCCTCATGAGCTATAAAACATTGACACAAATAAGAGATAATAGCTTTTGAATTGTTTAAAGGTAGCACATGAAGTATTTACTTGGAATGGCAGGAAATACCACATAGTAGGTAGATATTGTGGACACAAATGGCATAGGTTTTGGCTCAAGGTTTTTGGATGCACGAGAAGCATTTCCTCTCAGTACAAGGCTTTGGCTAGCAAAGTTGTTTGAAGCAAACACAAGTATGAACCGGTACAGCAAAACATACATAAGAACATATTGCAAGCATTATAGGACTCTACACTGTCTTCCTTGTTGCTCAAACACTTTTACCAGAAAATATCTAGACCTTAGAGAGACCAATCATGCAAACCAAATTTCAACAAGCTCTACAGTAGTTCTCCACTACTAGATTTAACTACATGATGCAAGAGCTTAAACATGATTTATGAGAGCTCAAAACAATTGCCAAGTATCAAATTATTCAAGACCATATGAAGCATTTTCTGATTCCAACCAAATAGCAACAAGTGAAGCGATCAACTTTCGCCCTTGAACATTAAAAGCATAAACGAAGAACACTAGTGTTCATACGAAAAAGCGGAGCATGTCTCTCTCCCACACAAGGATGAACTTATTCAGAGAATGAAAATAACAAAACGAAAATAAAAGCACACAGACGCTCCAAGTAAAGTACATAAGATGTGACTGAAGAAAAATATAGTTTCAATAGAAGAAACCTGATAAGTTGGTGAAGAAGGGGATGCCTTGGGCATCCCCAAGCTTAGACGCTTGAGTCTTCTTGAAATATGCAGGGATGAACCACAGGGGCATCCCCAAGCTTAGGCTTTTCACTCTTCTTGATCATATATCATCCTCCTCTCTTGACCCTTGAAAACTTCTGCCACACCAAACTTCAAGCAAACTCATTAGAGGGTTAGTGCATAATAAAAATTCACATGTTCAGAGGTGACACAATCATTCTTAACACTTCTGGACATTGCACAAAACTTCTGAAAGTTAATGGAACAAAGAAACTCATTCAACATAGCAAAAGCGGCAATGCAAAATAAAAGGCAGAATCTGTCAAAAACAGAACAGTCCGTAAAGACGAATCTGGAAGGGGCACTTAACTTGCTCAAACGGAAAAACTCAAAACTAATGAAAGTTGCGTAAATATATGAGGATCACACACATAAATTTGCAGATTTTTTTGATTTTTTTACAGAGACTTCTGCGCGAATTCGTGACAGACAGCAATGCTGTTTCTGCGCAGCAATCCAAATCTAGCATCAACTTTACCATAGAGACTTTACTTGGCACAAAAACATGATAAGAAGAGGTTTCTACAGTAGTAAACAACTTCCAAGACTCAAATGTAAAACAAAAGTGCTGTAGTAAAATAAACACATGGGTTATCTCCCAAGAAGTTCTTTCTTTATAGCCATTAAGATGGGCTCAGCAATTTTAATGATGCTCTCACGAGAAATAAGATTTGAAGCAAAAGAGAACATCAAGAAGCAAATTCAAAACATATTTAAGCCTAACCCACTTCCTATGAAAAGGAATCTTGTACACAAATAAATTCATGAAGAACAAAGTGGTAAGCATAGAAAAACAACACAAGCGCAATTTCAAGATTCTCAACATAAAGAGGGGAAACTTAATATTATTAAGATGCATATAACCATGTTTCCCTCTCTCATAATAACTTTCAGTAGCATCATGAACAAACTCAACAATATAACTATCACATAAAACATTCTTGTCATGAGCCACATGCATAAAATTATTACTCTCCACATAAGCATAATCAATTTTATTAGTTGTAGTGGGAGCAAATTCAACAAACTAGCTATCATTATTATTCTCATCAAGTGTAGGAGGCATAGTATAATCATAATAAAATTTACTCTTCATAGTAGGCGGCACCAAAAGACCAATATCATTATAATCATCATAAATAGGAGGCAAAGTATCATCAAAGAAAATTTTGTCCTCAATGCTTGGGGGACTAAAAATATCATGCTCATCAAAACAAGCTTCCCCAAGCTTAGAATTTTCCATATCATTAACAACAATGGTGTTCAAAGCGTTCATACTAATATCATTGCTACTAGCATGCAAATAAGATTCCATAGGTTTTTTAATTTTCGCAGCAAACAATCCATGTCTTAACTCAGGAAATAGAATAAGAAGCTCATTGTTACTTTCCATTATGCCTAACTAGTGTAAACAAGAAACCAAAAGATGCAATTGCAGGATCTAAAGGAAATAGCTTCGAGCACTTACAACGGTACAGAAAATAACTTAGTTACCTGGGACCGGAGTATGAGTGCCTTTTACCTTTCCTCCCCGGCAACGGCGCCAGAAAATAGCTTGATGTCTAGGGGTGCTTCTATTCTTGTAGACAGTGTTGGGCCTCCAAGAGCAGAGGTTTGTAGAACAGCAGCAAGTTTTCCCTTAAGTGGATCACCCAAGGTTTATCGAACTCAGGGAGGAAGAGGTCAAAGATATCCCTCTCAAGCAACCCTGCAATCACGATACAAGAAGTCTCTTGTGTCCCCAACACACCTAATACACTTGTCAGATGTATAGGTGCACTAGTTCGGCAAAGAGATAGTAAAACACAGGTGGTATAGATGGTGGTAATATTGCAGAAAGTAAAGATGCAGTAAAACAGTAAACAAGCGGCGCCAGAAAATAGCTTGCTGGCGTAGGAAGCAATTCTTTGTGGTGGAAACAAGGCCTAGGGATCATACTTTCACTAGTGGACACTCTCAACATTGACCACATAATAAATAAGTTCTCTTCCTTTGTGCTACATATACTCGATCTTGTTTGATAATGAACACCATTCGTTGCGTAGGATTACACGAACCCTCAATGCCGGAGTTAACAAGCTCCACAACATTCGATATTCATGTTTAAGTAACCTTAGAGTATAATAGATCTTTGCAAAATAGACCGAGTACTAACATAGCATACACACTGTCACCTTTACACTATGAAGGGGGAATAAATCACATCAATACTATCATAGCGATAATCAACTCCATAACCTACAAGAGATTATGATCATAATCTACGACAAGAACTACACGATGCACACACTGTCACCATTACACCATGCAGGAGGAATAGACTACTTTAATAACATCACATGAGTAGCACATATATAAATAGTGATACAAAACACATTGCAATCATAAAGGGATATAAATAAGCACTTCAATATGCTATCCATAACAGTGAATAAGTATTCTGTGAAATATAGCCTAAGAGACCCACACGGTGCACACACTGTCACCTTTACACACGTGGGACAAGGAGTCTCCGGAGATCACATAAGTAAAATCCACTTGACTAGCATAATGATCACAAGCATCATCATATGAATCTCAATCATGTAAGGCAGCTCATGAGATTATTGTATTGAAGTACATAGAGAGAGATTAACCACATAGCTACCGGTACAGCCCTTAGCCTCGATGGAGAACTACTCCCTCCTCATGGGAGACAGCATCGGTGATGAAGATGGCGGTGAAGATGGCAGCGGTGTCGATGGAGAAGCCTTCCGGGGGCACTTCCCCGTCCCGGCGGCGTGCCGGAACAGAGACTCCTATCCCCCAGATCTTGGCTTCGCGATAGCGGCGGCTCTGGAACTTTTCTCGTACCGTGGCTTATTCGTCTCGGGGTTTTAGGTCAGGGAGCTTATATAGGCGAAAGGGGAGCCTCGGAGGGGGCCTGGGGCCACCAGACAACAGGGGGGCGCGCCCCCCCTGGGCCGCGCCGCCACCATGTGTGGGGCCCCTGGGCCTCCCCTCTGGTGCCTGTCGGGTGTTTTGGAAGCTTCCGGTGAAAATAGGGTACTGGGCGTTGATTTCGTCCGATTCCGAGAATATTTCCTTACTAGGATTTCTGAAACCAAAAACAGCAGAAAACAGGAACTGGCACTTCAGCATCTCGTCAATAGGTTAGTTCCGGAAAACGCATCAAAACGATATAAAGTGTGAACAAAACATGTAGGTATTGTCATAAAACAAGCATGGAACATCAGAAATTATAGATACGTTGGAGACGTATCAATAGGCAGCTCACAAGATCTAAACATGATAGCACAAGAGGAGAAGACAACCATCTAGCTACTGCTATGGACCCGTAGTTCAAGGATGAACTACTCACGCATCAGTCTGGAGGCGGGCATGGTGATGTAGAGCCCTCCGGTGATGATTCCCCTCTCCGGCAGGGTGCGGAGGCGATCTCCAGAATCCCCCGAGATGGGATTGACGGCGGCAGCGTCTCAGTAACTTTTCTTGTATCGTGGCTCTCGGTACTAGGGTTTTCGCGACGGAGGGATTAAGTAGGCGAAGGGGCAGCGCAGGGGGGCACCCAAGGGGCCCACCCCATAGGCCGGCGCGCCCCCCTCCTGGCCGCGCCGCCTTGTGGGGTGGCCGCCTCGTGGCCCCACTCTGTCTCCTCTTCGGTGTTCTGGAACCCTCCGTGGAAAATAAGACCGTGGGCTTTTGTTTCGTCCAATTCCGAGAATATTTCCTGTGTAGGATTTCTGAAACCAAAAATAGCAGAAAACAGGAACTGGTGCTTTGGCATCTTGTTAATAGGTTAGTACCGAATAATGCATGAAAATTATGTAAAGTGTATATAAAACATGTGAGTATTGTCATAAAACTAGCATGGAACATAAGAAATTATAGATACGTTTGAGACGTATCATTTACCAACCATATCAAGCCCCCAGACCGCAAACGGCCAGGTGATAGGTATGGTCTTCAGCTCTTGGGCTGGAGCATTTGGTTGAGTAGCGTAATACTGACAACCTCGGCAAGTTTTCACCAGCTTCTCAGCATCTTCTTTAGCTGTTAGCCAGTAGAACCCTAACCGAAAAGCTTTTGCGACGAGGGACCTGGGGGCGGCGTGATACCCGCAATCCCCTGCGTGGATCTCTCCGAGGATTTCAATGCCATCTTGATTGGAGACGCATTTGAGAAATACCCCATTTGCACTTCGTTTGTAGAGCTGTCCATCAACAATTGTGTAGGACCTTGCTCGTCTGATGATCTGTCATGCGAGGACCTCGTCCTCCGGCAACTTTCGATCGATGAGGTAATCCATGAACAGCTGAGTCCAGACCGGAATGATTGCCATCACTTCCTTAGCCGGAGATACTGCCAGATCTGGATTTTCCGGGATTGCGCCCTTTACTGAGGGTATCCGTAAATGCTCAAGGAAAATGCCTGGCGGAATTGGCTTCCTGCCGGATCCGAGCTTGGACAGCATATCTGCCGCTGTGTTATCTTCTCTCTTGACGTACTTGACTTCGTATCCGAGGAAGCACTTGGCGATCTCGTCAACTTCATCTCTGTAAGCCGCCATGACGGAGTTTCTAGCGTTCCAGGTTCCGACTACTTGTTGTGCCACCAAGTCGGAATCTCCGCAGCATATGATGTGCTTGATCCCAATTTCCTTAGCGATGCGTAGACCGTGTAGTAGAGCCTCGTATTCCGCCATATTGTTTGTAGCTTCGAAGTGAATCTGCAGGACGTACTGCAGTTCTTCTCCGGTAGGTGACTTCAGGGTGACTCCAGCCCCCGAGCCTTGATGTTGCTTGGACCCATCAAAATGCATGACCCAAGTTTCAGGTTCCGGCACAGGTGTGCCGTCCGGCGCTTCAGTCCAATCCACGATGAAATCTGCTAGAACTTGAGACTTGATCGCGGTTCTGGCTTCGTAGTTGATGTCAAAGGCAGATAATTCAATGCCCCATTTTGCTACGCGACCTGTTGCATCGGAGTTGTTGATGATTGTTGCTAGTGGAGCCTTGCTCACAACTGTCATGGGGTGCTCCTGGAAGTAGTGCCTCAGCTTCCGGCTGCCTAGGAATACGCCATAAGCTAGCTTCTGAAAGTGAGGGTATCTCTGTTTGGATTCCTTCAAGACTTCGCTAATGTAATAGACGGGCCTTTGGACTCCATGCTCGTGACCCTCTTCCTGTCGCACCACCATGATTACTATGCTGATTACCTTGTTGGTGGCTGCCATATAGAGGAGCATAGGCTCTGACTTAGTTGGAGCTGCCAATACAGGTGGTGACGAGAGTATGTTCTTCAATCCCTGAAGTGCTTCGTCTGTTGCCTCATCCCAGACAAATTTGTCCGTTTTCTTCAGCAGCTTGTATAGGGGTAGGGCCTTCTCGCCAAGACGGCTAACAAATCTACTGATTGCTGCAACACAACCAGTTAATTGTTGCACATCTTTGAGACAAGTTGGCCTCTTGATGTTTAGGATTGCCTTGATTTTTTCCGGGTTAACTTCAATGCCCCTGTGAGAAACAATGAAGCCAAGGAGTTTTCCGGCTGGCACGCCAAAGACGCACTTCAGCGGATTTAACATCATCTTGTACAGTCGGAGATTATCGAAGGTTTCCTTGATGTTGCTGATCAAGTCGGATCCCTTTCGGGTCATGACCGCGATGTCTTCGACGTAAGCGTGCACGTTCCGGCCAATTTGGTCCTTCAGGCACGGCTGCATCGTACGTTGGTATGTGGCACCTGCGTTTTTCAAGCCAAATGGCATAGTAACATAGCAGTAAGTGCCAAAAGGTGTGATGAACGAGGTCGCCTTTTGGTCGGACTTCTTCATCCGGATCTGATGATACCCGGAATATGCGTCAAGAAAACACAGAAGTTCCGCCCCTGCCGTCGAATCAATGACTTGGTCAATGCGAGGCAAGGGGAACGGATCCTTCGGACAATGCTTATTCAAGCCGGAGTAATCGATGCACATTTTTAGTATTTCAGAATTCTTTTTGGGTACCAAGACGGGGTTTGCGACCCACTTAGTATGAATAACTTCTATTACAAAACCTACCTCTAGTAACTTTGCTAATTCTATTCCTATGGCGCGGCGCTTCTTATCTCCAAAGCGTCGCATAGCTTGCTTCACCGGTTTGGCACCCGGATTTATGTTGAGGTAGTGCTCGGCGAGTTCCCTTGGTACTCCGGACATGTCAGAAGGTTGCCATGCGAAGATATCCATGTTAGCTCGGAGGAACTCGACGAGCGCGCTTTCCTATTTGGGGTCCATGTTGGCTCCGACTGAAACCTGCTTGGAGCTGTCCCCTTCAACGAGGTCATGCTTCTTGGTTTCTATCGCGGCCTTGAACGAGTTCTTCTATTCGGAGATCTGCTTCTTGGTGGTCTGCATCTCAGTCGGATCCACCGCGGCTCTGTAGCCTTGCAGCTCCTCTCCAGATATGACGGATTCTGCAAAGGCGGCTTCGCCCTCCTCGCAGTCCCTAGCTTTCTTGTAGTCTCCGGATACGGTGATCATACCGTTAGGACCTGGAACCTTGAGCTTGTTGTAGATGTAGCATGCCCTGGCGTGGAACTTGTGGTAGGTAGGCCTGCCAAAGATTACATGGTAGGAGCTCTTGAAGGGCACTACTTCAAACGTGATCATCTCTTCGCGGTAATTGTTAACATCGCCGAAGGCCACGGGAAGCTTGATGCTGCCAAGGGAATTTGTCTTTTTACCCGGAACCACACCATGAAATTCAGTGGTGCTGTGCTTGAGCTATTCCTTGGTAAGGTTCATCCTCTCCAGAGTCTCCAGGTACATGATGTTCAAGCTAGCTCCGCCATCCATAAGGCACTTGGAGAAGTCAAACCCGTCGATGCGGGGACTTACAACCAGAGCGTAGCATTCTTTGGGGATGACGGCCGGGTGATCCGACCTGTCAAAGGTGCAGGCTTTCTCCGACCACTTGACATACTGCGGCACAGCCGGAACTGTGGCGTTCAAGAGCCGGAGCGCCAATTTCTTGGCACGGACTGTTGGGGTTCTGAGGAAGGTGTGGTAGGCTCCAGCACTCTTTTTTCCGAAGGGGTTGGACTTGTTAGCTGCGGCACCCTCTTTAGGATCCGGCGAAGCGTCATCTTCGTCCATTGCCTCGGAACTGTCCTCTTCTTTGTCCTTGTTCTTGCCCTTGCCTCCTTTGCCGCGGGGGCGGTGCTTTTGGGCTCGCTTGTATCCTGCCTCCGGGTCGTTTTTCAGGTCATTGACCCACTTGCAGCTGCGATTGGTGTGAGTGGATTTTCCCGTAGCCGGATCTAGATGAGCCAAGCACGGCATATCCCTGTATTCCCCGTACGTTTGGGGAGCGCGGGATCCAGCAGCGGTGACCTCGTCAGCACGCGGTTGGCCCCTGCCGGCTCCGCCACCACGTCTGCGGCCTCTTCCGCCTCCTGGACCTCCGCGTTGGAACGTCATGGCGACCATGTCGGATCCTCCGCCTTTCTGGTCTTCCGAGGGGTTCTTCCGCTTGTTGCTGTTGCTGACGCCATTGTCACGGTTTTTCTTCTGTTGGTGCAGGGGTATGGCTGTAGCTGCGAGATCTCCGCCTGCGTCATCATCGACGGCAGTGTGATCGCTGGCGATGTTAATCATCTCATCAAGCATGAGTTTGTTCGCATTCACCAGGCAGGTAAGCTTGTGCCGCAGCAGCCCTCCTCGCTGCAGGCCACCAATGAAGGCGTGCATAGCTGTGCGGTTATCTACGTTCTCGCACTCGTTTCTGGTTGCCAACCATCGGGTGAGGAAGCTTCTGGATGTTTCACCCTTCTTCTGGATGCAGGCCCGAAGGTCGCTTGTGGTGGCCGGTCTCTTGTAGGTGCCCCTGAAGTGGTTCTCAAAGGCCTTCTTCAGGTCAAACCAGCAAAAGATGGAGTTATCCTCGAGGTCGCTGAGCCAAACACGAGCTGGACCAATAAGGTACAACTGGAGCATGCGGCAGGCTATATTGGGGGTTCCTCCGGCGAAGGTTACTGCATTGTAGTAATCCTCGATTCAGGTATCCGGCCTCTCGCTGCCATCATAATGCTTCAGGTTTCCGGGTAGCTTGAGGTTCAAGCTTCTTGGCTTTGGTTCCTCTCGGATCATCCTGCCAAAGCACTTTGGGCCGATGTAGTCGGATCTGTACTCATTGAGCCGCTCCCGTGCGTCACGGGGACCGCCGCCAGGGGTTTTTGAGCGGGAACGGGACCTCCGGCCTCCGCCTCCGCCTCCACCTCCGCCACCACTGGGTGGTGGCGAGGGAGATCTGCGAGGGGGCCTGTAAGAGTTTTTGCTTCCACCCGCAGATTCCCGGCGTTCTTCCCGTGGCTGACTCTGGCTTCGGTGGCTTCCTTCCTCTTGGTGGCGGTCGCCTCCATCGTTCCGGCTCCTGCGGGGCTCCGGGGCGCGTTCTTCGTTCCGGCTCCTTCTAGGCTCGGGTTCGCGGCCTTCATTCCGGCTCCTGCGAGGTTCATGCTCGCGGTCTTGGTTCCGGCTCCTGCGTGGCTCCGGCGTGCGCTCCCTAGTTTTGTTCCTTGGCGGCGGCATTGTGTCGCGGATGTTGATTCCACCAGGCCCATGGGTCCTAGTGTTTCCGGCAGGACTGCGTCGACGAGGGGGCAGCGGAGGACGCGGAGTCCGGGGTGGTGGTGATGGGTTCCTGTGTTTGTCTCTGCCAGTGTACATCGGGCCCTTACCCTTTGCTGGATCTCTCGGAGTTAAATCCGAAGGCACCGGGATCGGGTTCGGATGTTCTCTGGCTTGTCTCCTGGGCTCCGTGGATCCGGTGCGCGATTCGCCATCACGATGTTGACTTTCGAGGGCGTCCTTCTGCGCGGTGGACAAACAATGATCCGGGTTGGATTCCAACTTGTGCGAAGTATCTGCCTTACTCTGCTGCTGCATTGTTGAAGCAACGAGCTTGCGGATGTAGTTGATGTCAATCTCCTCGTCCTTCTTTTTCAGGAGCTCTGCAGCTTTCTTCATGTTATCCTTTGGAGTTGCGAGCGGCTGTTGCTCCGCAGGGGTTGCGAAGGTGATCCTGCGGGGAGGGATGGCTTCTCGAACGATCCTATCAGCCTCCGCCTGTGCATAAATTATTTTACCTCCTACTCCTTCCTCATCTGCTTGATGTGTGTGAGTGATTCGGTGATTTCGCGATCCTGTCTTTCAAAGTGATCCATCAAGCTTGCAGCTTCTTTCCTCTCATCCAATATCGCAGCTGCGGTGTTGGCGAACTTCTTGGCAGTGGCCAGCATCTCTTTTCTTGTGGCCTCTAAAGCCTCCAGATCTGCGGCGTCGACAGGAGTTATCGGTCTGTTGAGGACATCAGATTGCGCGACTAAATCCATGCGTGCCTGCGCGACTATCTCTTCTGGGGACAAGACTTCCTCATGCGGTCGTTCCCGGTCTAACGGAGATCCTGCATTGGACGGTCCTAGGTCGGAGGAGGTGTTTTCATCTTCCCGTTCCTGCTGATCCAGCGGTGCCACGGTTGCGAGAACCTGCATAGGCTGGGCGGAATTCAGGTCAGGTTGCTCGTCGCCTCCGAGCCCTTTTAGCTTGCGGTTGAACTCTTCCGTATCCATGGAGGAGGAATCGTCAGCGTTTTCCCCGATCTCGAGTTCCTTCGTCAGGCGGTTGTATTCTTCTGTGCCTATTGAGGAGGCATCGTCGGAATTTGGGCTTAAGTTGCCGAGGATTGATTCCTCAGGATCTCCGGCTCCCTCTTGTCCTGGAACGTCGCTATCTCCGACAGCCTCCTGCTGATCTAGAGCGTCATTGTTTCCGGGTGCCTCAACCTGCATGGGATCGACTCCGTCCTCAAGAGGGGCGGCCCCTGCGGTATGGGCTAAGAAGTGAACGAAGTGACACCTTTGCTTCTCTAACACCTGGGAGACCCAGGCGGATCTGCATTGGTCTTCCACCGTTTTCTCCTGCTCCAGGGCGGATTGGGTGGGATTTGATTTTTCAGATCTAAGGCGGAATTTTCCTTAGGAAGTTCCTGCGACTCAGATCGGATCTTCGCGACTGCGTCCAGCTCGGCGGCGGTCGCGTCAGCATTACTTACCAGAGCGTTCCCGTCGGAATCGACGGTTTCGCCGATGAAGATGTGGATGCCGCCGATTGGGACGATGGAGACCTTGACGGGGTTGGTCCTAGCCGGAATCCAGAACCCGTCCGGAGGGACGATCGGAAAGTTCCCGGCGTAAAGAACACGCCCCACAGCGATCGTGTCGTCGTAGCTTCCCATGGCGGAGCCCTCCCGGTTCCGGCCTCCAAACGGCTCAGGCCCCACGGTGGGCGCCAACTGTCGTTGCTTAGTAGACGGTACCTCGGAGGAGGGATCCTCACAAGGGGGAAAAGAAGTAGGGGCCATAGGGCGGAGTGTCCTCGGGACGGTAGTACGCAAGTTACCCAGCTTCGGAACACCTGCACGGAGACATGGCCTACTGCTGCTTGTCTGGAATTATCTGGACGCTTGCGCGTTGTTACAATGAGTTGTGGTTGTGCCTCTAGGGCTCCCGGGATCCGGCTTATAAAGGCGCACAGATCTAGGATTTACAAGGAGAGTCCTAACCGGAATACAAGTTGCCTAACTACGGTACAATATCTTGCCGTGTACGTCAAGGATCCGCCTTCCATCTTGGTCGTGCTGGATCCGGATACTTTATGGGCTTCCACGGATCCGGCCTCCTTCGTAGGTCGGTTGAGATCCGGCTCCTTGCTCCTGAACTAGACTTCATCCTTCATGATCAACAGCAACTGGGCCGCCCGATGGGCCGCATGCCACCATCACCGTCTATGGGCCACCCGGGCTTGCCGGATCCAGGCCATGTCATTGATATACCCATAAAGTATACCCACAACATGTATGAGGTAACTTGTTACCCAATCCTTTGCATCAATCTCAAAGAACTTTTGTAAGGATGAATGACTTGCTAAAGACGACACGTTTACCACTTTTGACAAAGTATCGATACCTCGCAAGATTGTCTTCAAACACCGGTGGCAACTTTTCTGATGTTACTTGTTGACTAAGCTGCAAATCTTGATACACTAGTCCTTTTGGCATCAGTATTGTGATGCTTGTTATGAAAGGTATCGACAACAAATTTTTGAGTGATCAGCTCATATTGCGGGTTCTAGGAACCCGTAGTAATCACAACTTTGCTACAACCGACAATGTACGTTTTTGGAGGTAGCCCCCGAGAAAATCGAGGAAACTATACTCGCTATTGACTCCGTTGCTCTTAGTACCTCCTTGTTCGATGTACCGGCATGGGCCTTCCATAGGTTATATTATCCTTGCCATTAGCGGTACTCACATGTTCCCTGAGGCTTTGACGGAGGATAACGTGTATTGTTATTTTTAAACACCTTCTGATTATCATCCATTGCAGCACTCACATTTTCCCTGAGGCTTAGATGATAATTTTGGGCATAACCAGCACAGGCGACTTCTGATCTTTTTTATCGAGTTCGCTTACTGTACTCATATTTCAAAGTCGACGCTCGCAGTATTATGCGAAAAATCTTGGAAAAATTGTTCGGGTGTCCCGAATCAATCAAATGCTCGTATAAACGATACTTGAACTTTTATTAATAAGTCTATGAGGATAAGATAAGGTAATATTGCTATAGCTTAAGAAAGCTTTATTGAAAGTAAAATTCTATGAAGATAAAGATGTATGCCACCGCTCGTCTTCTTAAGTAAGAGGAGAGTCCTTCTTCTCCTGATAACGCCTGAGGTGCCGATGGCTTTCGAAGTGCCAATGATTTCTGAGATGGTGACAGCGTTAAGATAAAACAGCCTTATCAACCATTGCACATGCCTTAGAGGGCAAGCTTCCCTCGCTGATCTTTATCTGCTCCCAAGTTCCAACAGTGTAGAAGTACGCTATAAATACACCTTCCGTTGGAGCATCTCTGCCATCGCCTCATCAAGCTAGCCTCTCTCCATTTCTTTCCGTTCTATCCATAGGGAAAGCTCTACTTCTACTCTTGGGATTAGACAGCAATATTCGTTCTTAGAAGATAGAAGAAGGAAGCTGCGTGGAAATATTTTGAGGTGTTCCAGAGAGGGCGATCAGAGGTAAGCGGTTATTCAAGTCCAAGCTGATCTCTTAGTAAATTCCTCCATCCAAGCTAAATGATCCATCGAGTCATCTTTCTATACAAAAGCACGAATACAAATGTTCACCTGCTTCCCACTGGTCCGGACCAAACTAGCTAAATAATATTTGCACCTGTATACTGGATTAAGGGTTAACACTACTCCTGTCCTCTAAATTTAATTACTGGGATTTAACATACCTGATCTGATAAAATAAACGCGTATTCTAATTCTTGCCTGGGCACGCTCCGGTCTTACGCGGTGCCTACCTTCCTTGCACGTCTGATCCCCATCGAAAGATCCAGTCTAAGCAGCGGTACCGTCCAAATAAATGACAGCTACCCAGTCTCCATCTCTCCACCTCCACCCCACGAACTCGAGCACTTCCAGGAGATGAAAAAATCCCCAACCTGCACCCTCGTCTCCACAAATCCGAGTGGAAATAGGAGCAGGATTGGGCTAACCACACGGCGCGCCGGACCTCCGCCGGCACGCACGACCTCCACCAAGCGCGCACGATTGAGGCGGCGTTCGACCGGCGAATCTGGACCGCAACGGCCGGATCAGCCGCCCAGGCCCCGCCATGGCCGTATGCTCGAGCACGGACTCGATCAACGTGTGCATCCCCGAGCGGCCGAGCCTCCCTAGCCCCAGAGTCCCTTTCCCTGGACACGGTGCCGCGCCGCCGCCGATTGCAATCTCTGGCTTGGGCTCCGACGACCCCAGCGGCCGGCGTGATTACCATTAATGTTGATTTTCCTCTCAACCCCCGCACCTCCATGTCTTCTCCAGTTCATGCATGATATATTCTGCTAGTATTTTTTGGAGTTGGGATGTGCTTTTTGATCGTTTTTTTACATCCAGAATAATGACAACGGTGGATGTATTATTTTTCCATTTTCTACATCTAGAATCTCTTTTTCTTCCTTTTTCTACATCTAGGATCTTGAAAATAGAATGTACCTGCAGATCTTGATGTAATAAAAGTAGGTTCCTCCCAAGTTCTAGATGTAATTTTTTTACTTTTTTACATCCGCCGCTGCTACTTCTTTACATGAAAGAAGGTGGTGACGCGCACCTATTTACTTTTTTTGGGTCTGAATTTTTAGTTCACAGATGTGGATGTATTTTTGCTTCGCGATCAAAATATCAAAACTGGAGCACGGGGAAGAGAAGGCCCCGCGCGGCACGAGCAGTTTCTGTTTCTAGAACGTGCGGTTTCTATTTTCGGAACATGTAGAATGTTAGAATAATTTTGTTTCTATATTTAGGTGGGGCACTCCCTAAGACTAACCGGTGCCTGGGCACTGTGTAGCAACGCCCTAAAATAAATTAGACAAGCTATGCATGTATATACTTAGAACATGAACAGTGACAAAGAACTGAAATAATTCTAATTAATATTTAATTTAATATAAGTAGTTAAACAGTCAACTAAACTAAACTTTTTATAAACTAAACTTTTTATCATAGTACTTTACTAAATCAAGTGGGCGAGCGGCAGGAATGGAACATGTATCTTCTCCTTGGCAAGGAGATGTTTTACCATTGAGCTACGCTCGCTACGCTATATATTTTATAGCGTATATCCACTTCATCAGGACGACTAGCTCTTACGTGAACCATACGTGTACTTAAGGAGAAGTGTGAGCGTGTGGAAAATAATACCAGTATATTTACCAAAACTTATAGACCACTCCCTCCGTCCTCAAATAAATGGACATCTAGCCCTAAACTTTGTTCATAAAAGGGTGTACTCTTATTTTTCTAATGTACTTTAATTGCTTCTCTCTCATCGCACGGAAATCAAACCCAATAATAATAATCACATATTCTTCTTGTTTTCTACATGCACTTAGCTTATTGAAGGTTAAAGAATTAAAGAGGAGAGATGCATGTTTCTTTACTCAACTTCATAATTTGTCTTGAAAAACCTGCGTGTACACTTATTTATAGACGGAATGAGTATGTAATATGACTAGGTCCAGGAGCAGCACACGTTTAATCACCGAGGTGACTCAAGGCAACACTGGTGGAAAAAACGGCTTCGGTCGCGGTTCGCAACTGCCATTGGTCGCGGTTGCGCAACCGCGACCAAGCAAGCGCGACTAAAGCCCACCCCCCTTTAGTCGCGGTTCCTTACGAACCGCGACTAAAGGCGCCTCCACGTGGCCGCCAGCAGTCCTTCGGGGCGGAGGACCTTTAGTCGCGGTTCTCCTGGCCAACCGCGACTAAAGGCCGCCGCAGGTTTAGGGTTTTAGCCCCCCCCTAAACCTGGTTTCTTTTTAGTTTGTATTGTTTTATTTTCTTTTCTGTTTTATTTTAATTTTGAAGGAGTTTCACATATTCTACGGTACTACATATACATGCATATGAACGTACAATTTCAAACAAATTTGAAATTAGAACCAAAAAGAATTCAAGAGGAATTGACAATATATATTCAATATCGGATGACCATATACAATTTTGAACAAGTTTCCATACATATGATTTACTGCATATGAAGTTCTACGTTCTCTACATAGTGTTCTCCTCTAGGATCGATGACTTCCTTCGCGATCCATCCAGCTAGTTCCTCTTGAAGTGGTCGGAAGCGAGCTTCTAGACTAAGCGTCTTCCGGAGGTTATTCCTCTTGATGTTGTTCTTACACGAAACCCGCTCAGAGGTGTATCTCCGGATCATCTCACAAACATAGTATCCACATAGATTGGTCCCCTTTGGCTGAATATTCCCAGTCCCAGACACTACCCTTTTAAATTGTAGCTCTTTTTTGAATTCACCGACCTTTGTGTTTACGAACCGTGTCCAAACCCTACGAGGCAAAGAAAATTAAATGAACAAGAGAGTTATTAGTTACTTGATATTAGGAAATGAACAAAATAGGCCGATAGATATAGAGCGCAAGTGAATGAAAATATATAATTACTTCTGCATCATTTTTCTCATGTCGGCCCAAAGCTTTGCATTCAGATTCAGAGAGTCGTGGACGAGAACTGTGGAGTCGTGAAATTGAATTACTAGCAGAATCCAGTGGAACCTGCGGACACGATACATGCACAGTCATGCATAATTAACTCATCGATTAGCCACATACCTTGCATGGAGTAAACAAAAGAGAATGTGCTCAAGACAGAAACACTCACCCAAAATGGTAAGGAAATAGAATATCACTTTTGAGTTCCTGCCTTGAAAAAAACTGCCACAGGTCGGCCTCCACGTCGGCGGGAAAATGTTCTAACACATATGAATTAACGATTTGTGGGTCAATGAACCCAACATCATGGATGTTCCTTATTATGCATTCCCGCTTCTTCATTCTGCATACACAACAAGATAGTTAGGACAATATATATATCTTTACTATTAAATCTGAATAGGTGACTGCCTGGTGTCACATATGGGCCAACTTTTTTTGGGCCTATGTCGCTGGCACACAAAAGTTCCTTGTTGATCCCGAATCCTGTTGGATTACCAATTTCGATCAGCTCCAATTTAGCAGTCGTTCGATCGTGGAGTTTCGTTTGTCGGCCCAGCTGCAACTTCCTTGCCGATCCTTCCTAAATTACATCCTGAAAGATCGTGGAGTAGCTATGTTTGTGCTTCGTCAGTAGCTATCCTAGCTGATTCATAGCTGGACTCTACTATATCCTAGATCGTGGAGTAGCTATGTTTTCTAGGAGTACGTGTTACTTACAAACTGATTCATAGCTGGACTCTACTATATCCTAAAATACAGCTTCTCTCACGTGATGGTAAACAATACCAATCTGTAACATGAGTACGTATATCGATCGATCAACCCTCACGAGCCGACTGCCCACCCGGCCACCGTCCCCTGGCGCTTTCCTATGCTTCGCCGTCCCTGCATCTGTGCGTGCCCGCCGCGTAGGTGATGTCAAGCTCGTCCTTCGTCCGTAGCGGGAAAAAGTGGCGACCTACAAAAGCTCGTGCAAGCTAGGCAAATGGATCGATCGTGGCTAGCTAGCAGGCGCCCGCTGGCAAGTGGCCAGCCGCTTCATATGCGGCCGCGCCTAGCCCTCTAGACGCCGTACTCCGCCTGAGATCAGGCACCAACAATGGCTAGGCTACCTTCCTTAATGAATTCGTTTTGATTTTATCCAAAACAGTCACATTCGGGGCGGTGAGGTGAAATAAATCTGCGATTTGGTAGGACTACTGACGGCATTGTGAAATTTTGCTAGGGTAGGTGTACTGGTCTGGCGAATGTTAACTCAAATTCCAATTCCATAAAACTTTACAGTTTATCTTGGATTCGACCAAAACAAAATCCAGATATGGAGTACAAGGGGCTTCTTTTACGGTTTTCAGTAAACAAAAGTTATGGGTCGGAATGTTATATGGATCTATATGGTTTTACCTGTTTTATGACATTTGCTAGAGCTATAAGCAAATTTCACTATTTCCTAAAAACATATTTCTGATGTAAAAAATAGCAATCAACATGAGTATATCGATTGATCAATATTTTGATGGCACAAGGAGCTTCTCGAGTTCGTGTGGGGGCTGATCCGCCAATGCGGGGTTAGCACAAAAATATCCATCACACAACACTGCCCTTACTGAAATTTGGCTCGTCTCAAAAAATATGCCACACTGAAAAACTAATCTTCAAAAATGAAACTCGAGAAAAAAACTCCAAACATAACGGTGCCACAAAAAAGATCCTACCATCTCAACTCGCATGGTCCCGAAGGTTTATCTCAGCGCATGCTGACTGAAAGAATGAAGGATAGCGAGATACACCACTCCATGGAAGCGGCGACCAGACGAATCAGAAAAATAGATATACAAGTTGATGTTTCAAAACAGATGAACTCATAGACAAGAAACAAAGAAAGATAGAGGGAGCGAGAGGGTTCATGTGTTGGTTACAAGAAGTGGTATCACAAATAACACAAACCATCATTTTTATGTTCCAAAACTACATGTATCGTGTTTCATGCTACATGTTAAAGATTTAGAGTTTGGTGTGATCCCGTAGCAACGCACGGGTATTGAACTAGTATATATATATATATATATATATATATATATATATATATATATATATATATATATATATATATATATATATATATATATAGGATAAATATTTCCTACTCCTGGGTGTAACTACACCCATCTCTCGTATACGATCATACAAAAGTATATATGATACTTTATCGATTTGAGTATGTTCGTATATTGTATCTAAGATACTCCATACCAACTTTGGTGAAAAAAATTGAAATACACCCATAGTTTGCACTATATATACAAAATACATGCATGTTTATACGTAAAGAAATAGTGTACGTAAAAAATTGTACATACTACCTACAAAATAGTATATATACTACCAAAATATTCTTATATACTTCATACTACATGTATATACTCTTCGGTATGACAGATACTACCTAGATTGTGCGAAACACACGTGGGAGTAACTACACCCGGGTGTAGCATGAATATGTCCTATATATATATATATATATATATATATATATATATATATATATATATATATATATATATATATATATATATATATAGTGCAGGCAATGAACGAGATGGGGTAGAAATAAATCACTTACAAAACGTAGCAACTGATGATAGATTTGTCGAGCTCGCGCAGATTGAAAAGCTGGAACAATTCACTCCGATGAATTTGTACATAGTAATGTTTGAAGTGATGCTCAGGTCTAACTTCCGCATAAATATAGTCTTTGGCGTTTTTTAATTTTATGTAAGCCTTGTACCAATTTAGCAAACCTGTCATTTGTCGAGGTAGATCCTTTTCCCGCGCAGGCTCGATGAGAGGCCCATTCGACACATATGTAATTACTACGTCCTTCATTGTTGGCGCCTCATCAAGGCCTAACACTGCACGAAGAGTCAGACCTAAGTTGGCCGCTTGTTCTGTGGCACTCGCTACAGTCAATCCATGTGCTGCCGCAGCTGCTATGATATCGGGGCATCCGGACCGGCGGCTTTCACTATGAGAGGGGCGATGGATTGTTTACTCTGTTCCCCGAGCTGGGCAACTTGTTTCCCCTCTTTTTTACTTTCTAATTCTTTCTCGGCCTCCTACAAGGCTTTCTTCTCCTGCTTCTCCGCAAACTCTTGCTTCTCCTTCAAGATGAGTGCTTGCCTACGAAGTTCACGTGAATAGTCGTCAGGCAGATTCTTCGCGGCTTGGGACGGTTCGGTCAAAAATGACTTAGCCCACTTCTTTTGCTTGTCAGAATATACTGGCTTGGGCTCGGGCTCTCTTTTCGCCTTGCATTCCGCCTTCCATTTCTCATGGTGAGCAGCTGCGGCCGCGTCGACTTCCTCGGCACTACGTTCCCAAGGCCTTGTGGGGAGAGGCTTCAGTGATGGCTCCGGTACCTTTGTGATCTTAGGTACATAAGGCTCCGGGTTAATAGTCCAGGACTGCTTCTGCTTCTTTGCCGGGGGCGGCTGCTTCTTCGCCGGAGGTGGACTGGGGGGCGGCGTCTGCTTACCCGCCGGAGGTGAATTGGGGGGCGGCGTCGGCTGACGTGAAGGAGGTGTAGGTGAACCACCACCACCACCGCCGCCGCCACCACCGCCGCCACCACCACCGGAGGGGGGTGGACTTGTTCGCCTTGGCGCCTCGTCTAGAATCTTGATAAACTTCTTTTTCCAGAGAATAAACTGGCGCTTGACACCTCCAAGTCTTCTCTCCCCTTCGGGTGTAGCAATGTCAATCTCCAGGTCCTCAAACCCTGGGACTATTTCCTCCACCGTGACACGAGCATAGCCATCTGCAATGGGGTTGTTATGGTGGAGTGCTCCAGGCTCACATGGCAAAGCACTGCCGATGGCTACCTTCGTGGACATGTTCCCAGTAGGATAATGCAGATGACATTCTTTCATCGCCTTTACATCGTCCACGGGGTAGCGAGGAGGCTCCGGTGCAGTAATTTGGATCTCCGGTGCATCAGTAGCCGGCTGGACCTCCGTGGAAGCCACGCTGCTTCTCCGCTGCTGGCTTCCGAGATCCGCTGGATGATCTTCATGCGTCCCAGCTGCCGATCTCTCCTGTACTAGTATAGACAGGGTTTTCTTCATCTCATCGACTTCCGATGCCAACCGCGCCATAACATCTGCATCCCGATCCGACTTTCTCTTACGGCTTCTGTAACCGTATGGGTCATCGTCCTGGGAGAACCCTTCTTTCCACGTAATGTTTCCGGGCATGCCTCGTACACGTCCTCCGTGTTCAGGATTCCCGAGGGCTCTTGTCAGCGCGTCGTTCTCTCTGTTGAACTTGATCTTCCCCTCTTGAGCATCCCTCATTGCGTCAATAAGGGCTTGGGTGGGTTTAAACATTTTGTTTCCGTAAACACACGCCCCTGTCTCCGGGTCTAGCGTTCCCCCATGCCCGTACCACCAGCTTTTGGCCCTTCGGTCCCATCCCTCCGTACCTGGACGGATTCCTCGCCTCCTCAGCTCGTTCTCCATCTTCTCCCACTTAGGCTCCCAAAAGCGATACCCTCCTGGCCCCATAACATGATTGTACTCCTTCTTAGCCGCATTTTCCTTATTTTTTTCGATATTTCAATGAAATGCTCCGATTTCTTCCGCTTCACAAATTCTGGCCAATCATGTTCAAGTCTCTCATACTGTCCTTTGAATTCCGGAGTCTTGTTCTGGTTGACATAGTCACGGGCTAGATTTTGCTTGAATTTCCGGAATGTATCGGCCATCTTACCAAGAGCGAAGTGTTTGAGTAGCCTCCTCCTCTCCCTGTTTTCCTGAATCTTGTTACCCTCCTCATCGAATTTGTGGTATTCCGGAGGTAGGATGAAATGCTCCATAAGCTTTTGAAAGCAATCCTTTTTAGTTCTCTTGTCGACAAAAGTGAAACCAAGACGTGCCTTCTTTGGCTCATTCCACTCCTGGAGGGTGATCGAGATGTTGTCTCTAACAACGGCTCCGCATTGGTTGATAAACTTGGTGGCGTGCTTCGGGGGCTCCAGCGGCCTGCCGGTTGCACTGTCGACAACCTCGATGGTATATGTTTCTCCTGGTTTGAGCGTCTTGGTTGCGCCACGCTTTGACGACGACGTACTCGATTTTTTCGACGATCCGGCCGAGGGCTAAAATAAGAAAGAGAGTCGCGCGTGTTAGTACACACATATTTATTCAAATCAGTAAGTTTGTATCACCAGAGGCAAAATGTATATATATACCTCGGCGCCGGAGCTGGTTGCTACTTGCAATTGAAGATCGTCGTTTATCGACGTTTCTTCCCCATCATCTTGCTGACGGCCTTCATCTTGACCGTCAAGATTCAGATAAGAAGAAATATCCTCTTCATCTTGTTCGGTCGGCACATAAGGAATATCGCCTTTTATGATGCCAAATATCTGTTCTTCAACTTCTTGATCATAGTTGTTCATAATCGGGTCAGCTCTATCGTCCGCCATATGTCAGTCCTGAAAACATGTAGTAAAAACTAATTAATTGTGTATATATGCCAGCATTATCACATCTCTTCTACATATAAAGAGAGAGGGCGACGATGGAGTCAAGAGGGGGGACGCGTATTAGATGTGTATATGCGGTGTCGAAAGGGCGGTGTCAAAAGGAGAGAGGGCGGTGGCGGTGGCGAAAGGGGGGCGGCGGCGAGGAAGGGGTGGCGAGGAAGGGCGGTGGCGAGCTAGGGTACGTAGGAGGGGGCGAGGAAGGGGTGGGCCGGAGAGGGGTGTCGTCGCGGAAGAGCCCCGTATACGCCGTATATTTAATTTCCCCCTCCGTATACGCGCGCGGTGGTTAAGTTATTTTGTTAAGTTATTTTTGTTAATTACAATTTTGATTAACAAATTTTAAGTTAAATATTTTGTTAAGTTTAAATTTTTGTTTATATCATATATTTTGGCGAAAGGGCGCGCGGTGGCGCGCGGTGCCGACAACACACACAAAAAACGCGCGTTTACGGAGGGGGCGGCGAGGGGGGCGCGGCGCACAACTAGTTTTTAAACTTCGAGGCGCCGCCCCTCCGTATACGCGCGGCGTCGCGGTGTTTTTTTTTTTTGTTAAAAATTTGTTCAGTTCAAATTTTGGTTAAGTTATTTTTTGGTTAAGTTAAATTTATTGTTTTAAGTTAAAATTATTGTTAAATTAAGTTAAAATTTTATTAAGTTAATTTTATTAAGTTAAAATTTTATAAGTTAATTTTTTTAAGTTAAAAATTAAGTTAAAATTATTGTACTGTGGCGCCCCTCTCCCCCGTGTGTACGTGTACATGCATGTATGCGGCGGCCGGCGCGGTACGGGACGGCGGCCGGCGGAGAAGGCGCGCGGGCCGGGCCGGAACGGCGGCGGAGACAGCGAGGCGCGCTGCCGGCCGGAGGCGCGCGTTGGTCGTCGCGCGCGCGATCGTGGAGGCGCGCGGCGAGCTCGATCGTGCGCGGAGAGAAGACGCACGTCGAGGGCGGAGGCGGCGCGGGGACGACACGCGGCAGCCGGCGGCGCGGTGAACGCGACGGCGGCGGCGTTAAGCGCAGCGCTTCGCGTCGAGGGCGGCGGCGTCGAGGGGCGTCGAGCGCAGCAGACTGGATCGCGGCGGAGAAGAAGGTAATGGAACGGCGCGAACCGTCGCGCCAATTTATAGGGGAGGCCTTTGGTCGCGGTTGGTGTCACCAACCGCGACTAAAGGGTACCCTTTAGTCGCGGTTGGTGACACCAACCGCGACCAAAGTGTTTTTCGCCGGGTTTTCGGTTTCCCGCGCGGAGAGACCCTTTAGTCGCGGTTGGTGACCCCAACCGCGACTAAAGGTGTTTTTTAAAATACTTTTCATTAAAAAATCTTAAAAATACATATAATATATCAATAAATTCAGAAAAATAAAACTAATTCATTTAGAAATCTTAAATATACAAATAATATATCAAAAAATTCAGAAAAATAAAACTAATTCATTTAAAAATCTTAAAAATACAAGTAATATATCAAAAAATTCAGAAAAATAAAACTAGTTCATTTAAAAAAATTAAAAATACAAATAATATATCAAAAAATTCAGAAAAATAAAACTAATTCATTTAAAGTTCTTCCGACCAGTTCTTCCCACCAGTTCTTCCCGCCGCCTCTGTCTTTTCGGCGCCGGCCCCCTCTTCCCGCCTCTGTCTTTTCGCCGGCCCCCTCTTCTCGCCTCTGTCTTTCCGCCGACCCCCTCTTCCCGCCTCTGTCTTTCCGCCGACCCCCTCTTCCCGCCTCTGTCTTTCCGGCGCCGGCCCCCTCTTCCCGCCTCTGTCTTTCCGCCTTTAGTCCCGGTTGCACCCACCAGCCGGGACTAAAGATTAGATGACCCAGCTCTGGATTCCTCTTCTTCCCGCCATTTCTTCCTTGTCTTCCCGCCTCTTTCTTCCCGCCTCTTTCTTCCCGCCAATTTCTTCCCGCCAGCTCTTTCTTCCCGCCTCTTTCTTCCCGCCACTTTCTTCCCGCCTCCTGTCTTCCCGCTCCCATTTTTCCCGCCATTTCTCACTACATATATGTTGCCCGGCTTGGCCAGCATTATCACATCTCTACAATCTCTCATCACTCTCTCATGGCTTCCACCGCACCCACTCTAACCTACCAGCAGGTGGAGGAGCTTTGCGCCTCGAACTACCCTTGCCCACCGGGCTACCGCGTCCCCGCCGGCTGGAGCCTAAGCGCCGGCGGCGTGCCGGTCCCTCCCCTCCCTCAGGGTACTGCACGCCGGGCAGCCATCACGAACCACTACTACCTCGACCTCACGCCGGAGCAGCGGATGAATCCCCGCTGGCATCCCGATAACCAGCATACTTGAGACGCCTTCTTCATCAATCGGCGTGAGAGGGCGCTCGCCAGGTATGAGGAGGACGGTCTGCCTCCTGGGAACTTCCACGAGGCCGGCCGTCGGCTATGGTGGTACGGCCGGACTCTGCAGAGCGTCATGGACTACATCACGGCCGGCGATATCCCCGCCCGCGCTACCCTCGATTCGAGCCACGAGCGCCGCCGCCCGACGACAGCGACGACAGCAGCGACGACGACGGCAGCAACTTAGAAGGCGACGACTACCAGTACAACGGCGGCGACTATGAAGACTACGAGTATGCATATTATACGCCTAGGCAGGAGTATGACTAAATCACTCCAAATTTCATGTATCATCAGTGCTATCTCTCGAATCAATCGAATCATTCGAAAATGGACACCAAACACATCACGGGCAATATAATTCACATGATCCATTCAACAAAGTTTGGTACAATAAATTATTACACATCATTTCTTCCCTTGTGTCCCTGCTTGCTTACGATTGGGCCGTATCCATAGAGCATCCTCATCATTTAACTTAATGCTTGGATCGGTGTTCACTTTGAAGGGCGGAATTTCACCAAACATATTATAATCTTCTGACATGTCTGTCTTGTCCTCCACTCCCATGATGTTTCTTTTCCCTGAAAGAACAATGTGGCGCTTTGGATCATCGCATGATGTACTGATCGTTTTCTTATCTTTCCGTTTCCTCGGTTTGCTACTCATGTCCTTGACATAGAAAACCTGAGCGACATCTTTCGCTAGGACGAATGGTTCGTCAAGGTAACCAAGATTGTTGAAATCCACCATTGTCATTCCGTATTGCTGGTCCACCTTTACCCCACCTCCTGTTAGCTTGAACCATTTGCACCGGAACAAAGGGACCTTGAAGGAGGGTCCATAGTCAAGTTCCCATATCTCCTCTATGTAACCATAATATGTGACCTTTTGCCCATTCTCGGTTGCTGCATCAAAGCGGACACCACTGTTTTGGTTGGTGCTCTTTTTATCTTGGGCGATCGTGTAAAATGTATTCCCATTTATCTCGTACCCTTGGAAAGTCGTTATAGTCGAAGATGGTGTCTTGGCCAACATGTACAGCTGATCTACAACCTCATTGTCACTCATTAAATGTTTTCTCAACCAACTGCCGAAAGTCTCCATGTGGGCCTTCCTAATCTAGGATTCAGGCTTCCCCGGGTTGTCCGAGCGTAAAATATTCTTGTGTTTCTCAAAGTACGGAGCCACCAAGCTGGAATTGGTCAGAACTGTGTGGTGTGCTTCAGTCAGAGAATGGCCGTCCATACATATCGTTGATTTCCTTCCGATCGTGCCTTTTCCACTTAGTCTCCCCTCGTGCCGCGATCGAGGAAGACCAATCGGCATAAGGTCAGGAACAAAGTCAACAGAAAACTCAATTACCTCCTCATTTCCATAGCCCTTGGCGATGCTTCCTTCTGGCCTAGCACGGTTACGAGCATATTTCTTTAATACTCCCATGAACCTCTCGAAGGGGAACATATTGTGTAGAAATACAGGACCGAGAATGGAAATCTCTTCGACTAGGTGAACCAGGAGGTGCGTCATAATATCGAAGAAGGATGGCGGGAACACCAACTCGAAACTGACAAGACATTGGACAACATCGTTCTGTAACCGTGGTAGAACTTCTGGATTGATTACCTTCTGAGAGATTGCATTGAGGAATGCACATAGCTTCACAATGGCTACTCGAAAATTTTCCGGCAGGAGCCCCCTCAAAGCAATCGGAAGCAATTGCGTCATAATCACGTGGCAGTCATGAGACTTCAGGTTTTGGAACTTTTTCTCCGCCATGTTTATTATTCCCTTTATATTGGACGAGAATCCAGACGGGACCTTAATACTGCTCAGGCATTCAAAAAAGATGACCTTCTCTTCTTTGGTCAGAGCGTAGCTGGCACGACCTCGAAACCATTCCGGATGCTGGTCATCAGGGTCTTTCAAGCGTTGCTGGTCCTGCCGTGCTTCCTTTGTATCATTTGTCTTCCCATACACGCCCAAGAAGCTTAGCAGGTTCACGCAAATATTCTTCGTAACATGCATCACGTCGATTGCAGAGCGGACATCTAGGACTTTCCAATATTCTAGCTCCCAGAATATAGATTTCTTCTTCCACATGGGTGTGTGCCCGTCAGCTCCCTTCGGAATTGATTGTCCGCCAGGACCCTTTCCAAAGATGACTTTCAAATCCTTGACCATATCAAATACCTCAGCACCAGTGCGTTCCGCAGGCTTCGGCCGGTGATCTGCCTTGCCGTTGTAATGCTTGCCGCGCTTTCTTACGTTATGATTTTTGGGAAGAAATCGACGATGCCCCATGTACATGTTCTTCTTACAATTTGGCAAATGTACACTTTCAGTCTCATGTAAGCAGTGCGTGCATGCATTGTATCCCTTATTTGACTGTCCCGAAAGGTTACTAAGAGCAGGCCAATCGTTGATGGTTACGAAAAGCAACGCTCGTAGGTCAAATTCCTCTTCTTTGTGCTCATCCCACACACGGACACCAGGTCTGCCCCACAACTGTAAAAGTTCATCAACTAATGGCCTTAGGTACACATCGATGTCGTTGCCGGGTTGCTTCGGACCTTGGATGAGCACTGGCATCATAATGAACTTCCGCTTGATGCACAACCAAGGAGGAAGGTTGTAGATGCATAGAGTCACGGGCCAGGTGCTATGGCTGGAGCTCTGCTCGCCGAAAGGATTCATGCCATCTGTACTTAGACCAAATCTTATGTTCCTTGCGTCAGCTGCAAAATCTTTAAACTCTCTGTCGATCTTTCTCCATTGCGTTCCATCTGCGGGGTGTCTCAACTCCCCGTCCGACTTACGGTCCTCTTTGTGCCATCTCAACAACTTGGCATGCTCTTTGTTCCTGAACAGACGTGGTATTATAGGAGCATAACACATCACCTTGGCGGGAACCTTCTTCCTGGGTTTCTGGCCCTCGACATCGTCACCAGGGTCATCGCCTCTGATCTTATAACGCAATGCAGTGCATACCGGGCATTCATTCGAATTCTCGTATTCACCGCGGTAGAGGATGCAGTCGTTGATGCATGCATGTATCTTCAGAACCTCTAAACCTAGAGGGCAGACAACCTTCTTTGCTTCATACGTACTGGAGGGCAACTCGTTATTCTTTGGAAACATATTCTTCAACATTTTCAGCAAGTTTTCAAATCCCGAGTCAGCTACACCTTCCTGTGCCTTCCGTCTCAGCAAATCCAGTGTGCAGCCCAGCTTTTTCAGACCATTATCGCATCCTGGGTACAGCGACTTTTTGTGATCCTCTAACATGCGATCCAAATTCTCCCTCTCCTTTTCAGTTTCGCAGCGACTCCGTGCATCAGCAATGGTCCGACCAAGATCATCAGCGGGCTCATCACGTGCCTCTTCTTGATCACCTTCCCCTTCACCTTCCCCACCTTCAGCATCATCCATGAAAGTATCACCGAAATGATCAAGATAGCTCTCATCGATGTCATCCCCTTCTTCATCTTCTTCCATTATAACCCCTCTTTCTCCATGCTTGGTCCAACAATTATAGCTTGGCATGAAACCATGCCGAATCAGGTGCAGGTGAACTTCCCTTGAGGAAGAGTAACCCTTCTGATTCTTACAGTCAACACATGGACAGATAACAAAACCCCCCTGCTTGTTCGCATCAGCCACTACGAGGAAATCTTTCAAACCCGTAGTGAATTCGCCGGAGAGTCGGCTAGCGTACATCCATTGCCGATTCATCTGCATTATTATAATACAAAATATATAATTAACCATCATGCATTTGTTAAACTAAATAGAAATTAAATAATGAACTACACACATATGCATATTTTATCAATGACACATATATATGAAAGGTTCAAGTGTTGTTGCTAACCGCGATCGAGGAGGAAAAAATAAATGAGGAAGCTCGATCAAATGTGGCTCCGACACTTCATATCATGTTTGTTTCATGCTCTTGGGACATTTCATCAAACACCTTGTGTGCATAAGAGGAGCCAAAAGCAAACCCTACACCCCCTTGTGAAGTTTGTGAAGAGAAGTGGCACCAAATGGCTAAGTGCTGTGGGCTGGATGGTATATATAGGGGAGGGGCTTTAGTCGCGGTTGGCCTAGCCAACCGCGACTAAAGGCCTTTGGGCCAGGCCTGAGGACATTTAGTCGCGGTTGGCCAGGCCAACCGCGACTAAAGCCCCTCCCGTCCACCAGCTGGCCACCGAGCGCGCTGGGCCCAGGCCTTTGGTCGCGGTTGGCCAACCGAGCCGCGACTAAAGGCCCCATTGGTCGCGGTTTTTGCATTTCCCCAAGTTGCGTATACCAAAATATTCTTGACTGATATGTATTCCATTGATTGATTTATTTGATTTCTATGCTTATATGTGTTTTGTATGCTATATCTCTATATCGGTAGAGCTATTTCCTTTTCATTTTTAGCATATATTAATTGTTGTATATTGGTTAAGCAAGATAAAATATTGGATCATATAGAAACAAATTGGTTGGTCATAATCATGGAAACTGTGGTGTATCCAGCATGAGACGGTCGATACCTAAAAGGTGTGGGATGGCAGGCCCGGATGGGAAGACCCACACAAGTAGGGGACTCGATGACATGGTTCTCAGAGATCGATACTATCACGAGGCGGGATTATGACAATTGATTTGTTGATATTACGCAGAGACTTAACTAAAACTTGAGCTTTATGTGACATATATTAAGGATGATATTCACGTTGGTTGTGCTTGGTTTATGCCAAAGGGCGTTTAGTCGCTATGAGGGCATATCGCACCCTGCTGAACTATGTGTGTACAATGGACTGTAAAATTTGTATATTCTTGCTGAGTATGTTTAACATACTCTTTCGTAGTAATTTTATGATCAAGAGGTGATGACTGAAATTTATATGACGACGCCTAGAATACAAGAGGAGCGAAATATCAACAAAGGAGATATCACTAGTGTTGTAATAAATAAGTTGTACTTGAATATTTGATAATGAATAAAGTGGAGACCTTGCTTGGCATTTTTAAATGATATTTCACTATTTAGCCTTGTATACTTATGGTTCCTTCAAATCATAAGCATACGGTGGCTATCATTCTCCTACGACGTGGCTTGGGGCGTGACATTTGCCAAGATGCAAGAGACTTCCAGGAAAGATGTAGAGCAGAAATTTGGTGTGCTCCAAGCTCGGTAGGCAATTGTCCGTCACCCAGCAAGAACATGATCGCTGAAGACCATGAATGAGGTGATGACCTGTTGCGTGATACTGGACAAGGAGGTGACCAATACCTCTAGGACCTGGTTGTCAAATCAAAAACCGAGGTTTGAAACCGCACCCACCCACCCACGACATTGGCGATTTCCAGGTGATTCCATGCCGCTACCGCGCCCTCCCCTGCTCCGACCCCCCCCCCCCCCGCCGCCGCCGGTGGTACTCGCCTGTGCGGCCGTCCGAGAGCCAGCATGTCGATCCCGAAGTGGACGCTCGGATTCCTCTCCTTCGCAGAGGAGGTAAGGCTGGGGGAGGAAAGTGCGCTGCGGCGCGAGGAGGAGAAGATGGCGGAGGGGCGGAAGCTACTCATCCTACAAATCTGTCTGGCCTCGCCATGGGCGATCGAGCAAATGGCGAAAGGGTGGAGGCCGCAGATCTCTGGGCAGGGGATCGTGGAGCAAATTGCTGCAGCCGAGGCCATGATCGATCTCAAGGATCCAGACGATCCGATGCGAGCAATGGCGGCTCAAGGTCTGGAGGATCTGGAGAAGTGGACGCCGTGAGGAGATCGACGCCGATGTATGTCTGCGCTCACCTACGAGGCCATCCCCGTTGCTGTTGAAGTCCGGAGGAGATGGGCGGCGGGCTGAAGGTGTGATAGGTCCTCGGCGTTGTGCGGAACTGTGGTGGCGTGTGGAGAGGATCCGTTGGGGGAATCCTTCTCCAACGAGGTGCTCTTCGCCGGACAGGGTGATGGAGCTGATGCGGGAGCCCCAGCGGAGGGCCCCACTGCGCAATTGCTCTACGCTGCTGGCCATGGGTGGCCGTCGATTGGATCCATAATGTCGAGATCGGGCCTTTGGTGGTCTACCTGGAGAGATGGATTTCAGAAAGGCGTTTTCTCACCTAGATATAGGGAAGGCAGCTCCGCCTGTTTTAGACAGATCTCCCCTGGCCGGATCTAGGTCATCTCCTGAGCCACAGAAACTCGTCTGGGTCAGGAGGGATTTGGTCCAGGCATGATGTTTCTCTCTCGAAGATTGCCACCCCACTCGTGGTAGCTTCCTCCCCAAACCCACGAGAATTAGCTTCGCAGAGTTGTGGGGAGCTGAAAAGGGAGGAGATTGTTTGTTGAGGTGGTCAAGATGGCGGGTGTTGGTCGTGGTGCGGGGGGGGGGGGGGGTTCAGTGTTGCTGGTGGTGGGCGTGGTGCTGGAGGTGGCCGAGCTCCTCCAGTAGCTGCCATGGCTGCTAGTAGATCGACTGCTACTCCACTTGGCGCTCCGTCAGATCAAGTTGTGGTCAAATTAGAGTTCCCGCAAGCTATGATGCAGGAATTGGGTGCAGCTGGCCCAGGTATGTTTCCCATGATGCAGCCAAACATGTGGAATCTGTGATGAACCAGTGGTCGCAGTTCTTCGGAAATCAACAAGTACCACATGTTTGTTTCAATCCTATGATGATGTTGCCTCAGGGGATTCCCCTAATGGCGAGGGTGCTCCTCGGCAATGCCCTTCGATAGGGGCTTAGGGTTGATGGAATCCTGCAAGCTGACACGAGACATCGGTTCACAGACAAACGGGGAGAGTGATTTACCCAGGTTCGGGGCCCTCGATGAGGTAAAACCCTTACGTCCTGCCTGTCTGTTCTTGATTATGATGACAATAGGTTACAATGGGGGTCGAATAGTTCGGCTAAGATCTCGTCGAGATGTTAAGCTCTACGGTGACCTAGCTTCTAAGCTTCTGGTGTCTAAGATTGCTAAGATCATTGTGTCCCTCGGCAGCCCCTCTCCTGGCCTTTATATAGGAGGCCAGGTCTCAAGAGGTCTAACCGAGTACGACTAGGTTTACAGTAGTTTTAGATCTAATCTTTCCTTGTTCGGCTGCTTCTTCATCTTGCTTATCAAGGAATCTTCTGGTGCACCACCCGGATGGGCCACCTTTCCTCCAAGTGCCTTCATGGGCCTCCAACTAGGAAATATAGGATAGGGCAACGCCGGTTACCCGAAGGGTAGTGCCCACGTCAGTAGCCCCCGAGTGTCTAGCCGAAGATAGTTCAGGTAGAGACTAAAACGTGGCTTCTTCTAATGTCCTTTTTCTTGATTGTTCTTGTTCCTCTTCTTATCGGGTGCGCGTCAGCGCTCCCGATGGGAGTAGCCCCCGAGTCTAGGTACGGATGCTTGCAATCCGTGCGTAGACTCAAGTTGTACCACTCGAACATTTTTGCTCTGCCGAAATTTTTCTGCAAGTCTTCGTAAGTTATCCGATACATTTTCTCATGCAAGGGATAACGAGTAACGTGCCCAACTTTTGTTGGTTAACTTCCGATGGCAAAACAACGTTACCCTACACAGAATCAAGTCCCCGGGCATGATCTTGGAGTGCAAAAAATTTTTATCGGATGCACAACCAGTGCTCCCGATGGGAGTAGCCCCCGATTCTGGACACGAACGCTTTACGTTCGGGTGCAGACTTAAGTTGAACATTCCATCCTTCTCTTCAAATATATCTTCGAGTCCTCATTCTTTCGAATGCGCGTCTTCTTTTTATCGGGTGCGCGTCAGTGCTCCCGGTGGGAGTAGCCCCCGAGTCTGGACACGAGCGCCTTACGATCGGGTGCGGACTCAAGCTTGAACATCCGAAGATTATCTATTTCCCTTCGATTGCTTTCGATTTCCTCCATGATGTCATTGATGACGCTTTTACCAATATTTTAACTTTGACTGACAAGATGCGACCCGCCGGGCCTGTTTTTTCTCTGTTTATCCCTGTTTTTAAGCAACATCCGCCCCTCTCGCTCAGTTACCGAGGCGTCTCCTCGATTTCTGCAATCTCTAATGGAAAGGGTCCACTTGATGAACTGACAGCGATGACACGCGTCCACACAGCCCTCAAGTTCTCCCTTTCTTAAAATCTCCAAAGGACGAAAATCTCTATCCTTCTCCCATATTTTCTATAACATCCTCTCGCCCTTCTTCTTCTTCCTCCTATCGTTACTGCTGCGCCGCCGCCACTAATTTTCCAATCTCCCCCAGATCTCGCAATGGTGAAGAAGAAGTACCTCACCGCTGCTGCCAGCTCTACCAGTGGTGGCGCCGCCGCCAGATCCTCCTCGATTCTTCCGAAGGGGAGCGCTCCAACCGCTCCTCCCCCCAGCTCTGGCGCCGCCAGCGCCGCCAAGCTCGGTAGCCAATTCTGGGGACTGGGTAGCGTCATCCATCACCAAGCGTGATGAAAAGAGATCCCGAAGCCTAGGGTTGATCTCCTCCGACGAGGGGAACGTGATTTTTCCAGGTGCGGCTTCTCGACCCAATCCTCCTGCCGGATTTACTGTGATGTTCCTATCGTTTCTTTATTGGGGTCTCTCGCTTCCTGCTCATGAATTCCTTCTTCATGTTCTGCGGACTTATGAAATCCAACTGTGGCAACTCACTCCTAACTCAATTCTTCACGTCGTTGTGTTCATCACTCTTTGCGAAGCATTTTTGGGCATTGAGCCTCATTTTGGATTGTGGAAAAAGATCTTTCATGTAAAGAGGTACAACAGTAGTAATGGATCTTTTGTCATCGGAGGAGTGGGGTTTGTGGCTCGTTCGGAGGTTAATTACTTCAATTTCCCAATGAGAGAATCCATGCAAGGATGGAGACTGAAATGGTTTTATGTCAAGGATTCCTTGTCAACCGAGTCCCAGCTTCCTTGCTTTGCCGATGTCCTCGAAGCCAAGCCTAAAGATTCCTGGAAGAACATTCTCTCTCCCGACGAAAGGGCAGCTGCCGACAAATTGTTCGCCAAATTTCTTCGAATCAAAGAGGCCGATGGCCAAACTATGGTTGGCACAGAGGTGGCAGCGGTGTTCCTGAAACGTCGAGTCCAACCAGTCATGGCCAGAATTCGTCCAATGGGGTTGTATTCAGGTTCGAAGGATGAGACCAGGGTTAATGATGCCGAACTGTCGGAAAAGGAGCTCCTTGATGAAGTCTGTCGCCTTACTTTCTTTAGTCAAGAAGACTCGATCCCGTTGATATCCTCTTACATTCCCCTTGATGCCGATCATCCACTGCTAGAGGTAACTTCCCTTTTCATATTCTCATTATATTATTTCCACTTAGTCGACGTAATTCTTATTATCCCTACTTGTTTTTTTCTCTTTGACAGATCCCCATAGTCTCTGGAATCTTGCATGATTCGCCAAATGACACTTCCGAGGGAAGAGGTTCTTCTGTACCCATCGATTTTCACACTGTCGAGCACACAGGCCCAGAGAGCAAACTTGATGACTCGATAGATTTTGGAACTGCTCACACCGTCCTTCCTCCTCCAACCGATGATGCTTGAGATACAGAGGGATCAGTGCGTGATGACGACGCTGATTGTGATGCCTTTGTTAATGCAGCTGCGGAGGAGGCCAGGGCTTCAACCGTGAAGAGATAAACCGGCGGCTTCGCCGAAGAAGACGATCTCTTAGATATGTAAGTACTTTCTGCCCTGACGCCATATTTTGTCCTCTTATTTCTCACATTCTTTTCATAACCTTCATTGATCATTTTCCTTTTTGCAGGGACGAAGGTTTCGTCGAGCCTCCGTCCAAGAAAGCCAAATCTGGCGCTGCTCCGCCGGACGTTGCGGCTTCCGAAGCTTCGGCTCCTAAGGCGGTCCCCGCAGCCCAGGTATCGACAGCTTCTTCCCTTTTTAAGGGGAAGGAAGTTCCTTCAACTGCCGCCGCCGCGACTCCTCCTTCTGTTAGTCCCTTTTTTATTAAAACGCGAGTTGACCTAATGCGTACCTTGCTTAATGAACGTCCTTCTTTCTCAAGGATCTGCGAGGTGTCATTTCTTCTTTGGAGGCCTCCGCCTCCCAATTCACTTCCCTTGAAGCAGACAAGGTTCGGCTGCAGAAGGAAGTTAAATATTCCTCCTCGAAGCTGGATGATGCTGTCAAAATGGCCGCCGCAGCTTGCCAAGAGGTCGACTCCCTCAAGGAGGAGCTTGGCAAGCTAAAAGAGAAATTGAAGGAGGAAGAAGCCTCTCGGTTGGCTGCCGAAGCTCAGGCAGCCGAAAAAGATGACCTCCTGCGCCAATCTTCATTGGCTTTGCTTGGTACTTCCTCTTCACGCCTTCTTAGCGATTTTTTGCGAATCTAGTCCTTTGATGGTAATATTTTCCATTTCGTTTTCTTTCAGAGGCCGCCGACATCCCTGCTGCTGCACTGGGATAAAATTCCAAACAATTCTCCGGCAAACGGTGTGTCGATGACTCTCGCCACCCACCAACTTACACGAGAGCTTCTTGAAAAGGGCAAAGGCGCCATGACGCGGATGCACCTGATGATCTTCCCCAAGCTCAGCCAAAACAAGACCTTGGGGCAACTGATTGACGCCTTCGCAGTCAATACCAAGGAGGTTATCGAGGTATTCAAACGTACTTCGCGTACTTATGGTGCCCTCCTAGCCTTCCAACTTATGATGGGTCATGGCTTCAAGGCCGATATCGAGAAGATGTCTAAGGAACTGCCAAAAGATCAGGAAGGGCAGTTTATAGATTTAGGCATATTCAAGACGTCGGCTGTTCAATGCGCACGCCAGCTCCTTGACCGGCCTGGTTTCATCGGAGAAAACACCAGCTGGTCCAAGTCTATCATCCCAAACTCAAGCCCCTTGACTTTTCTAACAAGTTTGTCTTTGATTTTATGTGAAACGATGATTTGTCGAAAAACTCATGTTTGTAATAAACTCCGTGCTAGCAATGTTGCTGGTACACCTTTGTTATGATATTTTTACTTGCCCTTCTCCCGATGGGAGTTACTTCGGATGCTTGAATTGACCCAATCCGTCACACCTTTTAACGCTGTTTCCCGCAGGTTTTCCCAGTCCCCTCATTTGTCGACGACTCGTCGGGTGCTCTTCCTGAAGGTGATCGAATCCAGCGTATGAAGGATCAAATCACTCAGATGGAAAAGGATCTACGCAGCACTTATGCCTTAGCTGCTATTGTCAATAAGAAGGGCGAGATTGCAGCCGAAGTGGAGCGGTATGCTCTTACCGAACTGCATAAAGCTACCGAGAGTTTAAACTGTAAGATTCTTTAGCCTTGCACTTTTTGTCAACAATGCCTTGTCTGATCCTCTATTGATTCCTTTGCCAGTCATAGCTCTGAACCGTGCGGAAGAGAACAAACGGATTCATGAGCGTGTGCACGCTTTAACCCAGCTGTCATCAGCCGAAGAGATTTTTTGGCGAGAAAACTCGAAGGCTTCGGCTCTAGCTCAATTTCAAGACCGGGTTCAACAAGTCCACCATTTCTTCGACAAGTGCTACAGAGCCATGAGGGTAGTTTGGAAAACGATGTTCCCTTTAAACGCGATTCCCCCTATGCTGCTGACTCTGATGTCTGAGTTCGGGAATGCCAAGAAGATTCGGGACTTGGTGCGAGCCCAAGTTTTTGCCGGAGCCAGGTTTACACTTGCCCTCGTCCTTGCACGTTACCCGTCGGCAAATCTGCTCACGATAGCCAATGCGGTTGGTGACTTGGAGACTCTGTATCCGAAGGTATTGCTGCCCGCCAATATAATTGTCGACAGACTTGAAAAGGATTCAAAGGTACCTGAAGAAAGAGAAACTCCTCAAGGGTGAATTCAGGGATTGATGTTATTTTTTAAATAGGCTATTTTGGCTACTTTATCCAAGTGTTATGATTGTTTAGCCGAAGCTTTATATTCGGTAGATACATGTATATGTACTTTTACCGTGTTGATGCCGTTGGCAAATTTTGAGGGAGCAAATTTTAATTGTCCGTTAAAACGTTTTTCATATTCGTTGGTCAGCAAATTGTTTGAGTGATCAGCTTGTGTTGCAGGTCTTGCTAAAACCCGTTGTATGTGCAACTTTGCTTTCAACCGATGTATGTTCTGACAGTCATTCCCGAATATTTCGGGTGCAATGATGCTGCCGATGAGCCCGTTGTTCTTTGATATTTCCATAAGTAAAATATCAAACGTGGGTTGTATTGTGTGTATTTTCAAACTCTTGCTATTTTCGGCGCTCGTAGAGGCATCTATAGCAGAGAGAAAGGTCATCACCCTTGTTTTTTTGCATCCTTTAGCACTCGTAAAGGCTTTTTCGGAACACAATCTTTAGCCGCGTACTACATTGCGCCATCGTTCACCGAGGGATGTAATCAATGGCTATGATGATGCGGATTAGGTGCTCCAAATTACTGCACGTTCACCAAGGGATCAAAGACTGGATTTTTCATTAATAAAGGTAAACACGGTACTTAAAGGGCGTAAGGAAGAAGGCCCTGCTGAAAATAAAGGAGAAAGCTAAACATTATTCGACTATTCTAAACGAAGGAGGGGTTCTTCTTATCTTCAGGCTTGTCTACCACGTTAGCGGTTTTTGAAGCGTCGTTGATTATAGTAGGTGTCTCGACAGTGGCTGCCAGTGTCTTGCTTTCTTCTAAGACTGCTTTGCCATCAACTGCCGAAGTTTTCGCTGCCGAAGCTTCTATAGCAAGGTCGGCTGGCTTCTTCTTGATTTCCCTGTCCTGTTTCTCCTCCTTAATTTCGCGTATCGACAGCTTGGGTGGAGGATTGATAATTTCTTGCTTGAATCCAAGCTTCGCAGCGATCCTCTGAAAGTCGCGATCACAATTGTCCGAGCGTGAAAAACTTCCATAGACTGTGATGTTTGTCCCGTTGTTCCCAGGCATTTTCAGCTTAAGGTATGCGTAGTGCGGCACAGCCATGAACTTGGCATAAGCTGGTCTTCTGAGTATAGCGTGATACTGTGACTCCCAGTTCACTACTTCAAACTCGATCTTTTCCTTCCTGAAATTATCGGTCTTGCCAAAGACAACGTTCAGGTAAACTTTGCCAAGAGAGTAACCCGGTGAAGTTGGAAGAATCCCATGGAAACAAGTGTCTGTTTCTTCTAGCATCCTCATGGTGATCCCCATAATCTTGATTGTGTCGACGAATATCAGGTTTAGCCCGCTTCCACCATCCATAAAGACTTTGCTCATTTTGAATCCCCCGATTTGTGCCTCGACTACTAAGGCAGCGTGTCCTGGTTTTGGTATGGTCATCGGGTGATCTGCTTGACTGAACGTAATGTTCTGAGAGGACCACTCGACATACTCGGGGATGTTCGCCATGATGCTTTCAGCCAGATTAATCTCTCGGGTGAGCTTCTTCATTTCTCTTCTTGAGACACCTGTCTTATGGATCATGCTCATCTGCCCACGTGGTGGTGGAAACGCCTCGTTGGGTTGATGAGGTTGGGCCTGCTGGACTTGATGCTGTGGTGGAGGAGGAGGAGGTGGTGGTGGTTGTTGTTGGCCTGCCTGCTGGATGAGTTTGTGCATGTCGATGAACTGCCGACAGTCCCTGAGCAGGTGGCTTGACTTCGTTTTGCCGTCCTTAGAATCGACATACGAGTGTAGATAACAGGGGGCATTGATTTGCTCGGCATAGGGCAATTTGGGCGTCCTCTGTTGTCGTGGTTTGTAGTTGCCACGGTTTCCAGAGTTATTCCGATTACCGTCCTGTCGATCGTCCCTTCTGTCGTCATATCGATCGTCCTGCCGATCGGAGTATCCTGCGGCTACTAGGTTGTTGTCGTCATAGCTGCGGTTGTTCCTTCTCTTGTGGCGATCCCTTCGACCACCCGAGTCGTGCTTCGGCTGGTCGTCGTCTTCGTCGTCACTGCGCTGTCGTGGCCTTCGTACATTGTCCTCACCATCAGCCCAGCTGTTGGCGATTTCCATTAGCTTGGTTATGGTTTTTGGCTTCTTGCGCCCGAGTTCTTCTATGTAGCTTTCACGTCGGACGCCATCGCTGAAAGCGTCGATTGCTCTATCCACAGATACATCTTCGGCAGCGTTTAGGAGTTTGGTGAATCTCCCGATGTATGAGCGCATCGATTCCTTTTGCTTTTGCTGACAATGCCGTAACTCTTCGATCCCGACAGGTCTTTGGTATGTTGCTTGAAAATTGGCAACGAAGGCATCTACTAGGTCATCCCATGACTTGATGGAACCCTTCGGCAGACCCCTCAACCAAGCTCGCGCTGAATCCTTTAGGTAAAGCTGCAAACATTGCATTGCCGCTATCTGGTTCCCCTTGTGCAGAATCACGGTCTGCAGGTAGTCGTCTATCCAAGATCTTGGCTCCTGCTGCCCGTCGTATTTGGCAGCGTCAGTAGGGGTGGGATTGAACTTTTTAGGCGGCATCGCTTCGCGGATTTTGTAGCTTAAGCAATCGGCTCCCCTGAGCTCGCCGTCGTTCTCCTGATTCTCATCCGAAGAATCGCTGTCATCTTCCTCCCTAGCGGCACGTCGTCGCCTTGCTTTGTCGATCCTGCTCTGGGTGATTTCATCCCGAGCATCTCTCGCACGGTGCTTTGAACCACTAGCCTGCAACGTGGTTTTTTCCTTTCGTGGAACTAGGTTATCTCCCAATATCGCGAGACTTTCTAGGGCGCCTCGGTGAGCTTGAGCCATGGATCCTTCAGGGCGCTGGTTGATGAGGTACGCAGCGAGGTTGGCTGTTGCTCCCGCAACGTTTTTCGGTCGTGGCATGCCCGCGGTGTCCGTGGTCATAAAGGACTTGGTTAGTGATACGTCTCCAACGTATCTATAATTTCTGATGTTCCATGCTTGTTTTATGAAAATACCTACATGTTTTGTTCACACTTTATATCGTTTTGATGCGTTTTCCGGAACTAACCTATTGACGAGATGCCGAAGTGCCAGTTCCTGTTTTCTGCTGTTTTTGGTTTCAGAAATCCTAGTAAGGAAATATTCTCGGAATTGGACGAAATCAACGCCCAGCATCTTAGAATTCCACGAAGCTTCCAGAACACCCGAGAGCCACCAGAGGAGAGCCACAGGGGGCCCACACAGGGGGCTGGCGCGGCCAGGCTAGGGCCCACGCCCCCTGTTGTGTGGCGGCTCCGTACCCCTCCGACTCCGCCTCTTCGCCTATTTAAAGCCTCATGACCTAAATCTTTGATACGGAAAAACTACGGTACGAGAAACCTTCCAGAGCCGCCGCCATCGCGAAGCCAAGATCTGGGGGACAAGAGTCTCTGTTCCGGCACGCCGCCGGGACGGGGAAGTGCCCCCGGAAGGCTCCTCCATCGACACCACCGCCATCTTCATCACCTCTGCTGTCACCCATGAGGAGGGAGTAGTTCTCCATCGAGGCTAAGGGTTGTACCGGTAGCTATGTGGTTAATCTCTCTCCTATGTACTTCAATACAATGATCTCATGAGCTGCCTTACATGATTGAGATTCATATGAGCTTTGTATCGCTACTAGTCTATGTGCTACTCATGTGATGTTATTTAATTAGTCTATTCCTCCTGCATGGTGTAATGGTGACAGTGTGTGATATGGGGTGGCCCGATCTTCTCAGTAAGCAACGGTGGTGATGATGATCACGGGGTGATGGCAGCGGAGAAACACGACGATGTAGTGGATGATAACTTGTATGACGCAACGAGATCTCTCGATTGGTCCCTGTCGCCAATGCAACAGCTCTCAACCCTGCAAGATATTCGCAACTCCACACACTTGCGCATGTAGCCGCCGACCACGAAGCGGTAAGTTGCAACCATCTAATTCCCAATGGAACAGCAGATCACACAAGACTTAAACATGATCTACACAATATCCAAGCAATATGGTGTAGGGAATTCAATAGTTTTGCAGAGCAAACAACTAAGAACTAGGGTTTATCTTAAACGTGGTCTAAAGCAGCTAGGGGGTCGTCCAAGGCACTTATATAGGCGTCCGGGACGAGTTCTGGTCGAAAGATACAAGTAAAACCGACCCAGAATAGATCTGGTCGAGACAGACTCAGACTGGTCCGGTCTGGGATCCGGTCGACCGGGCTGTGGACCGGCCGGTCCGGTCTGTGGTCCGGTCAACCGGGCGGCAACCAGAAATCTGCAAAGTTTCCGGTTTCTGCCCGGTACGATGAAATCCCTCCGGTTGGCGCCCGGTTGGCGGCCGGTGGACCGGGCCAGGGAACGGGCGGCCCGGCGTGGGGGCCGGTCGGACCGGGTTCTGGACCGGCCTGGACTTCTTCTTCTCCTCTCGTGCATTCCTCCCGCTCCTCCCTCGCGCGTCCATGAGATATCTTCATGTCCAGCTCCTTGTCCAGCTTCACGTCCATCTTCACGTCCAGCTGCTCCTCTCCTCCTCGTGTGATGCTTGTCTCCTCTTCATACCTGATGATACATAAGTAATAGGACTTAGGTAGTATAAAGTTCTCATCAATCAAGGTATCGTTTAGGAACAAGTTCACCTGTTGTTTAAGTAGCTTCGCATGAGCTCGTGTCATTGGTCCAATCCTGACTTCATTGGACTTGAGCTTCACAGCAGGTTCATCTTCAGTTGGTAATGACGGAGGTAGTAGTGAGGTAGGGATGTCCTCATCATCTCCCCCCCCCCCTTCAAAAGGCGTCGACCCCGGCGCTCCAAGGTCTTCTCCGTCATATGGTGTCAAATCAGCAACATTGAAAGAATTACTGACACCAAACTCATCCTCTGGAAGATCTATCGAGTATGCATTATCATTGATCTTGGCAAGCACTTTGTAAGGACCAGCACCACGAGGCTTCAACTTAGACTTCCACAGCTTCGGGAACCTATCCTTGCGAAAATATACCCAGACCAAATCACCAGGCTTGAACAACATCTCCTTGCGCTTCTTATTCATCCTTGCAGCATTGCTCTTGCCTTTCATCTCAATCAACTCTTTAGTCTTCACATGAATCTTCTTCACAAAATCTGACCTCTTTGATGCCTCCATATTAACTCTCTCATGTATGGGCAAAGGCAACAAGTCAAGTGGAGTAATGGGTTTGAAACCATACACCACCTCAAAAGGACATAGCTCCGTGTAGAGTGTACCGCCTTGTTGTAAGCAAACTCCACATGTGGCAAACACTCTTCCCACTCCTTCAGGTTCTTCTTGATCATGGATCTCAACAGTTGTGACAATGTTCTATTCACCACTTCAATTTGACCATCAGTTTGGGGATGTTATCACCAGAATTTGACAAAGCCAGAGGACCAAGCCAGAGGTGGGCCGCGATCGAGATGGACGTGAAGATTATACATGGAAGAAATACGTGAATCGGCCTTTTATACCAAGTTGGGCTAAACTGCCCATGTATCTGTAGCATATTAGATCGCATCTTAGTTTAGAAGTTAGAATCTATCTCGTGCACGGTTTAGTGCACGCCCACATTAGAAAGTCCCCTGGACTATAAATATGTATCTAGGGTTTATGGAATAAACAACAACCAACGTTCAACACAAACCAATCTCGGCGCATCGCCAACCCCTTCGTCTCAAGGGTCTCTCCGGTAAGCACCATGCTGCCTAGATCGCATCTCGCGATCTAGGCAGCACGAGCCTGCCCACGTTGTTCATGCGTTGCTCGTACTGAAGCCTTTTTGATGGCGAGCAACGTAGTTATCATAGATGTGTTAGGGTTAGCATTGTTCCTAGTATCATATGCTGTCGTAGTGCAACCCTTGCGCATCTAGCCGTCCCTGTACCTCATCATGGGTGCAGGGGCGGCACCCCGCTTGATCGTTATTAAGTAGATCTGATCCGTTACGATTGCTCCTTGATTCATCAAGGATTAGTTTAATATCTGCAATAGTTAGGCCTTACAAAGGGTTGGAGGATCCAGCGGCGTGTAGGGTGTAGTTTGCTGGCCCTAGACAGGATGTTCCGAGGATCAACCTCGTGTTGGTTTTTAGGCCTTGTCTAGAGTTGGCTTACGATCACCGTGCGCGAGCGCGAGGCCCAATCGTGAGTAGGATGATCCGATTATGCGGTGAAAACCCTAGATCGTCGTGGATCTCATATGCTTTATCTTGATCAAGCAGGACCACCATATATTCGGCCACCTTGGTCGAATCATGGGTGGATCGGCTCCATGAGCCGATTCACAGGATAACCTGAGAGCCGATCGAGGCTCGTATTTAACGTGTACGTGTGTGCCCTGCAGGAAACTAAGCGAGGCATCATCCACACCTTCCTGACCAGGTATAGGTCAGGTGGCACGCCCTTGCAATTTGCATCGGCGCGCGACCAGGAGGCTTTGCGGGTCGTCGCTCTGAGGGACTGGGGCCAGCCGCAGCCCTAGTTGTTCCCGGCTCTACGGTGTTGACCAGTCACTGCCCGCCGGTGGGTTTCTGACGTCAACACATTCTGGCACGCCCGGTGGGACAATCCTCAACATCAACCACATCGCCGTCTACATCAGAGATGGCAGAAGAAACTCCGATCAAGCACGAGGACCTGGCTGACAAACTCAAGATGGAAGCCGATCTCAGCGATCGGACCGCATTACACGCACCACCAGCTCTCCCAGTATTCGGCGTCGACCTCACTGGTGACGGAAAGCTAGGGTACGGGTTCACCTCGGCTGATGATCTAGAGGAAGTCGACATCGGCCCCGGGGATAAGCCTCGGCCAACTTTTATCAGCAGAAAGTTAGGCCCGCAGCTTAGGAGTCAGATGATTGCTCTTTTGAAAAAATACCCAGATTGCTTTGCGTGGGACTACACGGAGATGCCTGGGCTAGACAGGAGCATCATCGAACATCGGCTCCCCCTGAAGAAAGGATTTCGGCCCTTCCACCAACGAGCACGACAAATGAAGGCCGAAATCCTAGAGGAGGTCAAGAAAGAGATCGAGAAGATGTTGGCCGCCGGATTCATTAGACCATGCAGGTATGCGGAATGGATATCCAGTATCGTTCCGGTAGAAAAGAAGGATGGCCGGTGGCGTGTGGCTATCGATTTCCGAGATCTCAACAGGGCCACTCCAAAAGATGAATACCCGATGCCTGTGGCAGAAACTTTGATCAATGCAGCTGCTGGCCACAAGGTTTTAAGCTTCATGGATGGCAACGCCGGCTATAACCAGATCTTCATGGCCCCAGAGGATATACACAAGACCGCATTCAGAGTACCAGGGGCAGTAGGCTTGTTTGAATATGTGGTCATGACCTTTGGGTTGAAGAATGCTGGCGCAACGTATCAAAGGGCCATGAATTATATATTCCACGATCTGATCGGCAAGCTGGTGGAAATCTACATCGATGATGTGGTGGTCAAGTCTGTCTCCATGGAGGGACACTTGGAAGATTTGCGACGCGTACTAGACCGGACTCGAAAGTTCGGGCTAAGAATGAACCCAAAGAAGTGCGCCTTTGGTGTAACGGCCGGTCAGTTCCTAGGATTTTTGGTCCATGAGCGAGGAATTGAGATCGGCCTGAAGAGTCAGGAGGCGGTGCGTACCATGCAGCCGCCCACCACGAAGAAGGAACTCCAGCGTCTTATCGGCAAGATCAACTTCGTTCGCCGATTCATCTCTAACCTGTCAGGACGGATCGAGCCATTCATGGGTTTGGTGAAGACTAAATCCGATGACGAATTTCACTGGGGGGCAGAACAGCAGCAGGCGTTCGATGACATTAAACGGTATTTGTGATGGGGTTCGTAGCATAGAAAACAAAAAATTTCCTACCGCAAGACGAATAAATCCAAGATCTAATCTATGGAACACCCAAGATCTAATCTACAAGATCGAAGCAACGAGATTGATAAGATACTAACCCTTGATGATTTCCAAAGCCTACGAGATCAGATCTCGTTGTTGATGTAGACGATCGTCCCCGGTGCTGCAATCCGGCAGCACTTCCGTACTCGGTCGCGCGTACGGTGTCGATGAAGCCCGTCCTCTCCCCGTTCCAGCGGGCAGCGGAGGTGTGGTAGATCCCCTCGGAATCCCAGCAGCACGACGGCGTGGTGGTGGTGGTGGAGGAGAAAAGCTGCAGGGCTTCGCCAAGCCGGAACAGCTCTATGGAGGAGAGAGGGGGCGGCCAGAACTTGCTGTGGAAGGGGTGAACGCCCCCCTTGCCCCCTCCCCTCTTTATATAGGGGGGGAGGTCGGTTTGGGTGGCCCCCCAATGCCCCAAACCCATCTAGGGCCGGCGGCCAAAGGGGGGAGGGGGAATTCTTCCCCCCCAAGTTGATCCCCCCTAGGGTTTTGGGGAAAACCCTAGGGTTGGCCGGCCTGGGCCTTGAGGGGCATGTGCCCCTGGCCCATTAGGCTAGGGTGCACCCCCTCGGCCCATGCTAGGCCTCCTAGGGTCGTGGGCCCACTGGTGGGACCCCCGGAACCTTCTAGAACCTTCCCGGTCTTTCACCGGAAAAATCCCGAACTTTTCCGAAACCTAGAAATCAACTTTCCTTATATGAATCTTATTCTCCGGACCATTCCGGACCTCCTCGTGATGTCCTGGATCCCATCCGAGACTCCGAACAAACTTCGTCTCCATACCATATTCCATATCTACTTATGCGACATCGAACCTTAAGCGCGTCACCCTACGGTTCGCGAACTATGCAGACATGGTCGAGACTCCTCTCCGAGCAATAACCAATAGCGGGATCTGGAGATCCATAATGGCTCCCACATATTCAACGATGACTTAGTGATCGATTGAACCATTTACATACGATGCCGATTCCCTTTGTCTCGCGATATTTTACTTGTCCGAGGTTCGATCATCGGTATCTCCATACCTTGTTCAACCTCGTTACCGACAAGTACTCTTTACTCGTACCGTGGTATGTGATCTCTTATGAACCATTCATATGCTTGCAAGCTAATCAGATGACATCCCACCGAGAGGGCCCAGAGTATATCTATCCGTCATCAGGATGGACAAATCCCACTATTGATCCATATGCCTCAACTCACACTTTCCGAATACTTAATCCCACCTTTATTGTCACCCATTTACGCAATGACGTTTGATGTAATCAAAGTACCCTTCCGGTGTAAGTGATTTACATGATCTCATGGTCGAAGGACTAAGGCAACTATGTATCGAAAGCTTATAGCAAATTGAACTTAATGACTTGATCTTATGCTACGCTCATTTGGGTGTGTGTCCATTATATCATTCACCTAATGACATAACCTTGTTATTAATAACATCCAATGTTCATGATCACGAAACCATGATCATCCATTAATCAACAAGCTAGTTATACAAGAGGCTTACTAGGGACTCCTTGTTGTTTACATAACACACATGTATTAATGTTTCGGTTAATACAATTATAGCATGGTATGCAAACATTATCATAAACACAAAGATATATTATAATAACCATTTTATTATTGCCTCTTGGGCATATCTCCAACAGTCTCCCACTTGCACTAGAGTCAATAATCTAGTTTACATATGTAAAGATATAACACCTTGGCCTTCTGGTGCTAATCATGTTTTGCTCACGGGAGAGGTTTTAGTCAACGGATCTGACACGCTCAGAAACGTATGTATTTTGCAATTCATTTGCGTCTCAACGCATCACTCATTTTCCAAATGAGACGGCATTAATTGTATATGCTTAGTCCTCTGGTGGAACCTTAATTCCGCGGTCTGACATAAGTCACTAATATTGTTACACACAATATAGCTTCAAAGTTCTGACACTATCGGAACTACACCAAGTTCTCAAAGAACTCTTCGACTTAACATCCTCAGTCATTGTCAAAACAATGACATACTCTGCCTTTGTTTGTAGAATCCGTCACAATATTTAGAACTCATCCAAATCTAGCATAGACTTGTTCTAGCTCATTGTGCTACCTTTTAAATAACTCTTAGCCTAATTGAGATTGAAATTTTATTTTTACATGTGACCAAACTAATATCGGTGCAACACCTTACAGCGATTTGTTTGTCATTACCCCATATAAAAACTATATTTATATATCCTTGGTTCTTCTAAAGCACTCAGGGATATTCTTACTGTTGTCCAATGATCATTATATGAATCATTCTGGTATATGCTCGTAACAAGTTAGAGCACAGGACATCTGACTTTGTACATATTATTTGTGATCTAAAATCACTCATGTGCTTTTACTCATCGAGTGTCAATACACCGAAGTATTGTTAAACCTTCACATGGAAAAGAACACCTTCTTAACATTTTTATATTGAACCACTTCAATATCCATTCTATGTACCTTGACTTGAACTTATTATGTGTTTCAATCTATCTTCATAGATCTTGACACTAAATATGTTTCAGTCCATATCCTTTCATTGAAATTAATTCTCAATGAAACCTTTTAATCACATCAAGTACATGATTACATTATTTTTAATCAACGATATGTCATCTACATAAAGTATTATAAATATGTCTCAGCGCTCCCACTTAATTTCTTGCAAATGCAAGCATCTTCATCATTTCTGATGAAATCAAAACTCTTTGATTATTTCATCCGGTGAAGATTCCAACTCCGCGATACTTACTTCATCCAATTGAAGTTTGTATACCTATCTAGTATTCCCCGGACCAGCAAAACTCTTGGTTGTATCTGGTATACATCCTTCATACATACTTCTGGTAAGGAATGTATTTCTGCCATCCTACTATCATATCTCATAAAAGAAATATGTAGCGATTACTAGAATAATCCACATAGACTATAAGCATTGCCACGGAAGATCTAATCTTATCGTAGTCAACTCTTTGAACTTTGTCGTAAACAACTTTTCGATAAGTCAAGCTTCTTTAAGGATATTGTATCCAAGTCCATCAATTTTATAGATCCATTTACTTTCAAAAAGTGTTCACCTATCTCGGATTTCATGGCGCATAGCCATTTTAACGGAGTCAGGGCCCATCATAACTTCTTTGTATGTAGTTGGTTTATCATTGTTCAAAATCAATCCTTTGTTCACAAATCATTCATTTGATCACAAAGTAAACCATATCTACAAGGTTCAATAGGTACTTTGATCTCCATGACTATAACACTTTATAGACATGGGAGCCATGATCTTCGTAGCTGCTTCCCGGAATCATTTCCGATGCTGTGCTACTCTGATCATCACGCTCCGGTTCATGAACCTTATCAAGTTCCATTGTCCTCCCACTCAAATACTTCGCTAGAAAACAATTTCTTGGAAGTAAGCAAGTAACATCAACAAACACTTTTGTCTTTTACTTAATAGTGGAAAGAATTCCCAATCAATTCTCTGGGATAACCAACAAAGACATTCATCCGATTTTGGTTGTAAACTCATTCACTTATGCTACGCATACCAAAATTTAAGAAAGGACTATTAGGGTTTATACCCATGCCATAACTCATATGGTGTCATTTCAATGGATCATGATGATGCTCTATTCAGTGTAAAAGCGGTAGTCTCTAAAGCATAATCCACAAAAATATAATGGCGTCATTTTATTTTATCTCATCATTAATCCAACCAGTTTTGGATACGTCTCTTGGATACTCCATCATCACTATGATACTCCAAGAAACGTGAGTAGTAGAACAATTTCATAACTCTCTTAGATGTTCGCTAAAACTCGTAACTCAAATATTTCCACCATGATCAAATCATAGATATTTGACTTTTCTATTACGATGATTTCCACTTCATGCTGAAATTTATTTGAATCCTTTCAAATGTTTCAAACTTCTTCCTTATCGAATATATCCACATATATACTCAATTCATTGTTAGAAGTTTTCATGAAGTAGAAGAATCTCCCACACACAACTATGCCCAGTGAACCATATACATCACCATGTATGTTTCCACTAAGTTAATTGCCCGTTCAACTCTTGGCCTATGAACGGGATTTAAGTCATTCTCTTTAGAAGAGATTTGCAAGCGCCAAATGATTCAGAAATCAAATGACTCAAAAAGTCCATTTGCATGGAGTTCCTTCATGCGTTCCTTTCTAACATGACCTAAATGGCGGTTCCACTAATAAGTGGAATTCATATCATTTGCCTTATGGCATTTTAGCGTCAGTGTTATGTATGTGTGCTTCACCATAAAGATTTATAATAACTTATCCATCGTACATGGAATATGTCATAATTTGAACAACTCATTGTTTTCATTTGACTAGAACATAACAACCATTGTAAAGTTCTTAATTATAAAATCCGAAGGGCTAGATAAAATGCCAACGACAAACACAATAACACTTTATTTTGTTCCAGACGTGCATTTCTACCATATTCCTTGTCAGTCACTTAGGCCATTGTATTCTTGTATTGCGTTGTCTTGTATGACACCTCATACCAACCAATATGGTACAATTACCCAAGAATTTCATTGTGTGACCAAACAAGGAATACATCCATAACATGTATATCATCTATATACACCTGAGCTAGACTTTCTAGTCTTTTCTTTCTTTCTGCCAAAATATCTTTTGTAGTTTCTCTTTTAGCTTTCCTCATTCTCAGAGAACACTTCACCTTCAATAACTTCTAGGTCCATTGGTCAAATACCAATAACCTTGAGGTTCTTACCTTGAAGTTGACCATCACATGTCAAGTGTTCTAGATTTCACTATTAGTAACCTTTTAATGTAATGAACAATTTCACTCATAATTTTATCCATCAAATCATGACGACTTTCCGAGACCATGTCTGAACATGCTAGGCTCGTAAAGTTTAACCTTAGTATTCGCATGTGCAAATCTGGCTTGCACCCGTTGTATGCACACGTAGAATCTATAACACCCGATCATCACGAGATGCTTCGAAGCGACGAGTCTTAGCAACGGTGCATACTAAGGACGATCACTTCATGGATATGCGAATATCGTTAGTGCCCAACTATTTGGAGGATTGGGATGCCTAGCATCTTCAACCTTCGTACATTCCCATAAAACTTATGAGTTTATGTAGTCTCACTAGATTATATTCTATCATCTTGCAATCAGGTCTTAGATATCACATATATCTCATACCTTGCTCATTTCTGAAAACAAAATTTTCAGCTCCTTACTTTTCAAACGGATTTGAACTTCAAGTTTCACGGAGACAAGATGATTTAAGGTACTAATTGAAACCATTGCTCTTTAAATCATCAATGTGAGGTTTACTAAAAGTTTGCATTAGGACTTAATCATATCTTGATTCTTTAACAATAGGGTACCAGTCCGTAAAGTTACTTGTCAGACTTAACAGTATTTCTATCTCAATTACAAGACTAGCGCATGGTAGAAAACGGATGCCAATTCTACAAATTTAATTCAAAATACTATTCAGACTATGTTCATGATAATTTGAGTTCATTTTTAATTCTTCAATTAACTAGGTGAACTCCCACTCAAAACAACTTCCCTCGCATTGTCTTAGTGATTACACGAACCAAATCCACTACACCAAGTCCGATCATCACGAGAAAAGATGTAGCTTCAAAGGCGAACACTCAAAGTGTTCATCATATCATTCATATGACTCATGCTCTACCTTTCGGTATCCCGTGTTCCGAGACCATGTCTGTACATGCTAGGCTCGTCAAGGCAACCTTAGTATCCGCGTGTGCAAATCTGGCTTGCACCTGTTGTATGCACATGTAGAGTCTATCACACCCGATCATCACGAGATGCTTCGAAACGACAAGTCTTAGCAACGGTGCATACTAAGGATGAACACTTTATTATCTTGATATTTAGTGAGAGGGATCATCTTATAATGCTACCGTCGCGATCTAAGCAAGATAAGATGCATAAAGGATTAACATCACATGCAATTCATAATATGTGATATGATATGGCATTTCTTCTTGTGCTTTTGATCTCCATCTCCAAAGCACATGATCATGATCTCCATCATCACCAGCATTGCACCAAGGTCCGTGGTGCCGCTTCATGGTTGTCCATCACTTATAGCTACCATAACAACTACTTGAAATAAAGCTATTACATGATGAATAGACACGCAGGTCTTTAACAAAAATTAAAAACAACCATTAGGCTCCTGCCGGTTGCCATAATACAACAATGAACATCTCATACATCAAATATAATCATCATCATATCATGGCCATATCACATCACCAAACCCTGCAAAAACAAGTTAGACGCTTCTAATTTGGTTTGCATATTTTACGTGGTTTAGGGTTTTCGAGTAAGATCCAATCTACCTACGAACATGAACCACAACGGTGATACTAGTGTTGACAATAGAAAGTGCAAATTGGAATCTTCACTATGGTGGGAGAGACAGACACCCGCAAAGCCACTTATGCAATACAAGTTGCATGTCAAGCGTGGAGCAAGTCTCATGAGACGCGGTCATGTAAAGTTAGCCCGGGCCGCTTCATCCCACCATCCCGCAAGATGCAAAGTACACAAACTAAAGCAACAAAAGCATCAACGCCCACAAAACCATTGTGTTCTACTCGTGCAACAGATCTATGCATAGACATGGCTCTGATACCACTGATGGGGTTCGTAGCATAGAAAACAAAAAATTTCCTACCGCAAGACGAATAAATCCAAGATCTAATCTATGGAACACCCAAGATCTAATCTACAAGATCGAAGCAACGAGATTGATAAGATACTAACCCTTGATGATTTCCAAAGCCTACGAGATCAGATCTCGTTGTTGATGTAGACGATCGTCCCCGGTGCTGCAATCCGGCAGCACTTCCGTACTCGGTCGCGCGTACGGTGTCGATGAAGCCCGTCCTCTCCCCGTTCCAGCGGGCAGCGGAGGTGTGGTAGATCCCCTCGGAATCCCAGCAGCACGACGGCGTGGTGGTGGTGGTGGAGGAGAAAAGCTGCAGGGCTTCGCCAAGCCGGAACAGCTCTATGGAGGAGAGAGGGGGCGGCCAGAACTTGCTGTGGAAGGGGTGAACGCCCCCCTTGCCCCCTCCCCTCTTTATATAGGGGGGGAGGTCGGTTTGGGTGGCCCCCCAATGCCCCAAACCCATCTAGGGCCGGCGGCCAAAGGGGGGAGGGGGAATTCTTCCCCCCCAAGTTGATCCCCCCTAGGGTTTTGGGGAAAACCCTAGGGTTGGCCGGCCTGGGCCTTGAGGGGCATGTGCCCCTGGCCCATTAGGCTAGGGTGCACCCCCTCGGCCCATGCTAGGCCTCCTAGGGTCGTGGGCCCACTGGTGGGACCCCCGGAACCTTCTAGAACCTTCCCGGTCTTTCACCGGAAAAATCCCGAACTTTTCCGAAACCTAGAAATCAACTTTCCTTATATGAATCTTATTCTCCGGACCATTCCGGACCTCCTCGTGATGTCCTGGATCCCATCCGAGACTCCGAACAAACTTCGTCTCCATACCATATTCCATATCTACTTATGCGACATCGAACCTTAAGCGCGTCACCCTACGGTTCGCGAACTATGCAGACATGGTCGAGACTCCTCTCTGAGCAATAACCAATAGCGGGATCTGGAGATCCATAATGGCTCCCACATATTCAACGATGACTTAGTGATCGATTGAACCATTTACATACGATGCCGATTCCCTTTGTCTCGCGATATTTTACTTGTCCGAGGTTCGATCATCGGTATCTCCATACCTTGTTCAACCTCGTTACCGACAAGTACTCTTTACTCGTACCGTGGTATGTGATCTCTTATGAACCATTCATATGCTTGCAAGCTAATCAGATGACATCCCACCGAGAGGGCCCAGAGTATATCTATCCGTCATCAGGATGGACAAATCCCACTATTGATCCATATGCCTCAACTCACACTTTCCGAATACTTAATCCCACCTTTATTGTCACCCATTTACGCAATGACGTTTGATGTAATCAAAGTACCCTTCCGGTGTAAGTGATTTACATGATCTCATGGTCGAAGGACTAAGGCAACTATGTATCGAAAGCTTATAGCAAATTGAACTTAATGACTTGATCTTATGCTACGCTCATTTGGGTGTGTGTCCATTATATCATTCACCTAATGACATAACCTTGTTATTAATAACATCCAATGTTCATGATCACGAAACCATGATCATCCATTAATCAACAAGCTAGTTATACAAGAGGCTTACTAGGGACTCCTTGTTGTTTACATAACACACATGTATTAATGTTTCGGTTAATACAATTATAGCATGGTATGCAAACATTATCATAAACACAAAGATATATTATAATAACCATTTTATTATTGCCTCTTGGGCATATCTCCAACAATTTGACGACGCCACCCGTGTTAGTGCCGCCCCAGCAAGACAGGCCGTTCTACATTTACTTGTCCGTAGCTGACACATCCATCGCTTCGGTGGTGGTGCAACTCTACGAGGGCGTTGAAAAGGTCGTTTTCTACCTCAGCAGAAGGATGTTGGACGCGGAGACGAGGTACCCTGAGGTCGAGAAACTGTGCCTTTGTCTGTTCTTTACCTGCACCAAGCTGCACCACATCCTTTTGACGGCAGAGATCTTCGTCATATGCAAGTCAGACGTCGTCAAGCACATGCTGTCGGCCCCCGTGTTGAAAGGCCGATTGGGTAAATGGATGCTCGCGTTGTCAGAGTTCGACCTTCGGTATCAGCCTGCGAAAGCAGTCAAAGGACAAGCGTTGGCCGATCTCATAGCTGAGCGAATCAGTACCAATATAGCAGCACTATCCATACGTGCATGGGCTATGTTCTTCGATGGATCGGCTTGCGACGATGGTTGTGGCATCGGCATTCTGCTCGTATCGCCTAGGGGGGCGGAATACTCCTTCTCCATCAGATTGTCTACCCCTTGCACCAACAACGTGGCGGAGTATGAGGCGGTACGTAAGGGGATGGAGTTTCTGCTAGAAGCTGGAGCAGAAGCGGTAGAACTTTTTGGAGACTCCAAGTTGGTAATCAACCAACTCACGGATGAATACAAGTGCGAGAGTGAATCGCTGTTCCCATATTGGGTGGAATGCCGTGAGTTAATGGCACAGTTTCGGTACGTCAACTTTAATTGGGTTCCAAGATCCCAGAATACCGAGGCCAACAATCTCGCGCAAATGGCGTCGGGCTACATAGATACACCTGAAGGGTCAGAAGTTCAGGTCCAATTCCTGGAACAAAATGATTGGAGAGCCGAAATCTCCAATTACTTAAAAGATTCGGCTCGAGGGGCACCTAAGCGGGTAAGATACAAAGCCATGAAGTATGTCCTCATAGGAGACGACATGTTCTACAGGACGTTGGAAGGGTTACTACTCAAGTGCCTGGGTCCAACTGAGTCTAATCGGCTCTTACATGAGGTGCATGAAGGCGCCTGTGGAACTCATCAGTCGGCTCTCAAGATGAAGTGGCTAATTAGGCGCTCAGGGTTCTACTGGCCCACCATGCTCGAAGATTGCTTCAATTACTACAAGGGGTGCCAGGCATGCCAGATGTTCGGGAAAATTCAGATGGTACCAGCATCAGCGATGAACCCGATCATCAAACCTTGGCCATTCCGAGGATGGGGCATGGACATGATCGGAAAAATCCATCCGGCTTCGAGTAAAAAACACGAATGGATTTTGGCCATCACAGATTACTTCACCAAGTGGGTGGAGGCCGTCCCTATGAAGAAGGTAAAATCAGAAGATGTGATTAAGTTCGTGAAGGAACACGTGATTCATAGGTTCGGGATTCCCCAAACCATCACGACCGATGGAGGTTCGGTTTTCGTGTCTAAAGAGTTCAGGAGATTCTGCGATGACATGGGGATTAAGCTGATCCGATCATCTCCGTACTATGCTCAGGCTAACGGGCAGGCTGAAGCGTCCAATCAGAGTTTAATCAAGCTGATCAAGAGAAAGATTGAAGAAAACCCAAGGAATTGGCATGAAAAGTTATCAGAGGCATTATGGGCCTACCGCATGTCATGCCATGGAGCTATAAAGACTTCGCCGTACCAGCTTGTTTATGGGCAAGAAGCCGTATTACCTTGGGAGATTACGGCTGGATCAAGACGTGTCACGTTTCAGAATGATCTGACAGCAGACGAATATGCAACTTTGATGAGTGACACTATTGAGGACGCAACAGAGCTTAGGCTTTGGTCGTTGGAAAAGATTAAGGAAAACAAAGCCCGGGTAGCTCGGGCCTACAATAAGAAGGTTAGGCCAAAGGAGTTTCAGGTTGGTGACCTGGTATGGGAAGCTGTGTTGCCGTTAGGAACCAGGGACAAGGCATATGGCAAGTGGTCTCCTAATTGGCACGGTCCGTACAAAGTCGTCCAGGCCTTGAAAGGTAATGCATACATGTTGGAAGAGTTGGATGGGCAGAAGTTCCCAGTGGCCGTAAATGGTCAACACCTCAAGAAGTATTTCCCAAGCATGTGGGATGATGGTCACTAAGGTAGGGAGGCCGATTTGAATCGGCCAGCAAAGGGGATGATCCAATCATGGGTACCAAAGTATGGGGGCCGATGCAATCGGCCATAAAAAAAAAAGCCGATGTCGCCGCCATCGACTCTAGAACAATTATACGAGACCCACGAAGCTCAGATGTGCGCCAAGATGGCTTCATGAGTTCCCTGGAGCACGTCCTTGCTGATGTCCTCGCCTTGACTAAGGCTCGGGGGGCAGCTAATCTAGTGGATGCTCTATATTCTCAGGAGCCGATTGGGGTTGCTGCAAGAAAGGGAAGGAGACTGGTTGCTCAGATTAGCCGATGAACAATCATCGGCTGTAGAATTGCAAAATACCATGGTCAAGAAAAAAATAATAATCCGATTCGTTTGCTATCGGTCTTGGTGTGGCGAGCAGGAAGATGGAGATTGAATTAATGAAAGAAAGATCGAACGAACAATTCTTATTAATTCAAAGAAACGGCTTTACAAGAAGAGCCGAGGGCTCCCAAAAGAGGGATCTGGTGCCTAGTGCACTACTAACTACTAGTCCTACTCCACTAGTCGTCGCCGTCTTCATCATCGCCGTCGTTGAAGTCGTCGGCGCTGCTCCCAGGAAGCTCCTCGCCATCGCTGTCCCAGCTGTCGGCTGGAGCTTCCTCCTCTTCCTCGTCATCATCATCATCCTCGCTATCCGCCCAGGTGCGGAGGCGCTTCGTTGGAGGATATCCCGCGGAGGAGGAATCATCTTCCTCCTCCTCATCCTCCTCTTCCTCGTCATCATCGTCGTCCTCGCTGTCCGCCCACATGCGGGAGCGCTTCTTCGGCGGGAGCTTGGTGAAGGGGGAAACCTCAGTCCTTTCCGCTCTTTTTTCTTTCTTCTCCTTGTCGGAGGAGATGGGGTTCGCCCCGGAGCGAGGATCGTCCTCTTCCTTGTTCTTCGGTGCCGATTGAAGGGAGAAGCTGGAAGCGGAGGAGGAAGAGGAAGACATTGCTACAGAAGGAGAGGGTTTTTTGGTGTCGACCGCTAGAGCAGAGGAAGGGGATGAAGAGGACTGGTCAGTTGGCATGGTTAAATAATGAGGAGCCTAGTGGAGATTCAATGCCATTGCAGTTTCCGAGGATATGATGCTAAAGCTGTCAAACTTCACAGAGAAGTGGGGAAGACAAGGTGTCATGATGACGGATGCTTCAACAGTTCTGCTCTGCCATGACATGACCCGGCGAAAGAAAGCATAATGATTTTGGAAATGTCATTTCCAAAACCAGGGGGGCATGTGTTATCACCAGAATTTGACCAAGCCAGAGGACCAAGCCAGAGGTGGGCCGCGATCGAGATGGACGTGAAGATTATACATGGAAGAAATACGTGAATCGGCCTTTTATACCAAGTTGGGCTAAACTGCCCATGTATCTGTAGCATATTAGATCGCATCTTAGTTTAGAAGTTAGAATCTATCTCGTGCACGGTTTAGTGCACGCCCACATTAGAAAGTCCCCTGGACTATAAATATGTATCTAGGGTTTATGGAATAAACAACAACCAACGTTCAACACAAACCAATCTCGGCGCATCGCCAACCCCTTCGTCTCAAGGGTCTCTCCGGTAAGCACCATGCTGCCTAGATCGCATCTCGCGATCTAGGCAGCACGAGCCTGCCCACGTTGTTCATGCGTTGCTCGTACTGAAGCCTTTTTGATGGCGAGCAACGTAGTTATCATAGATGTGTTAGGGTTAGCATTGTTCCTAGTATCATATGCTGTCGTAGTGCAACCCTTGCGCATCTAGCCGTCCCTGTACCTCATCATGGGTGCAGGGGCGGCACCCCGCTTGATCGTTATTAAGTAGATCTGATCCGTTACGATTGCTCCTTGATTCATCAAGGATTAGTTTAATATCTGCAATAGTTAGGCCTTACAAAGGGTTGGAGGATCCAGCGGCGTGTAGGGTGTAGTTTGCTGGCCCTAGACAGGATGTTCCGAGGATCAACCTCGTGTTGGTTTTTAGGCCTTGTCTAGAGTTGGCTTACGATCACCGTGCGCGAGCGCGAGGCCCAATCGTGAGTAGGATGATCCGATTATGCGGTGAAAACCCTAGATCGTCGTGGATCTCATATGCTTTATCTTGATCAAGCAGGACCACCATATATTCGGCCACCTTGGTCGAATCATGGGTGGATCGGCTCCATGAGCCGATTCACAGGATAACCTGAGAGCCGATCGAGGCTCGTATTTAACGTGTACGTGTGTGCCCTGCAGGAAACTAAGCGAGGCATCATCCACACCTTCCTGACCAGGTATAGGTCAGGTGGCACGCCCTTGCAATTTGCATCGGCGCGCGACCAGGAGGCTTTGCGGGCCGTCGCTCTGAGGGACTGGGGCCAGCCGCAGCCCTAGTTGTTCCCGGCTCTACGGTGTTGACCAGTCACTGCCCGCCGGTGGGTTTCTGACGTCAACAGGGGATGACAAGTAGTACTGAACAACAGCTTCGTCCCCAGCTTTCTCCAAAGCGTCTTCCAGAAGTAGCTCATAAACTTCACGTCACGATCAGAAACAATAGTCTTTGGGACTCCATGTAGACGTACAATCTCCCTGAAAAACAGGTTAGCAATATGCGACGCATCGTCGCTCTTGTGGCAGGCAATAAAGTGGGACATCTTAGAGAATCTATCCACTACCACAAATATAGAATCATGGCCTCTCTTAGTACGCGGCAAACCCAACACAAAATCCATACTAATATCCTCCCATGGTGTAGCAGGTGCCGGTAAAGGAGTATACAAACCGTGAGGCTTCAGCTTGGACTTGGACTTGTTGCAAGTAATGCATCTCCTCACATATCTATCCACGTCCCGCCTCATATTTGGCCAATAAAAGTGGTCAGCTAGCATGAGTAGCGTCTTCTCACGCCCAAAGTGACCCATCGAACCTCCAGCATGTGATTCCTGCAATAAGAGCAAACGCACAGACGGTTCTGGAACACATAATTTGTTAGCCCTAAACAAGAACCCATCATGTATGTGATATTTGTCCCATGCTTTACCAAGAGCACATAAGAGATATGGTTCAGCAAAATCATGATCAGTAGCATACAAATCACATAGAATCTCTAAACCAGGAATTTTAACATCAAGTTGAGTTAATAACATATTCTTCCTAGATAGAGCATCAGCAATAATATTATCTTTTCCCTTCTTATGTTTAATAATGTATGGAAAAGACTCAATGAACTCAACCCACTTAGCTAGACGCTTATGCAAAGTAGATTGGGCTTTCAGATATTTCAAAGCTTCATGATCAGAATGTATGATAAATTCTTTTGGCCACAAATAATGTTGCCAAACCTCAAGAACTCTAATTAAAGCATACAATTCTTTATCATATATTGGATAGTTCAACTTAGCACCAGATAGTTTCTCAGAAAAATATGCAATTGGGCGACCCTCTTGCATCAACACACCACTAATTCCAATACCACTAGCATCACATTCAATCTCAAATTGCTTATTGAAATCAGGAAGTGCAAGCAACGGTGCAGAAGTTAACAATCGTTTCAGTTCCTCAAATGCATGATCTTGGGCTGCGCCCCACTCAAAGACAACACCCTTTTTAGTCAAATCATTCAAAGGTGCAGCAATAGTACTAAAGTTGGGCACAAATCTGCGATAAAACCCAGCTAGACCATGGAAACTTCTTACTTGACTCACGTTCATGGGAGTAGGCCAATTTTGAATAGCTTCAATTTTAGACACATCTACTTCTACTCCATGCTTAGAGACAACATAACCCAGAAATATGACCTTATCTTTGCAAAATGTGCACTTCTCAAGATTACCATAGAGTTGATTATCACGCAACACTTGCAAAACATGTCGAATATGTATAGTATGATCAGATTCATTGCGGCTGTAGATTAATATGTCATCAAAGTACACAACCACAAATTTGCCAATAAATTCACGCAAAACATGGTTCATTAGTCTCATGAAAGTGCTAGGTGCATTAGTTAACCCAAAAGGCATTACTAACCACTCATATAAACCAAATTTTGTTTTAAAGGCTGTTTTCCACTCATCCCCTTCTTTCATCCTAATTTGATGATAACCACTACGCAAATCAATTTTAGAGAACACAGCAGCACCACTCAATTCATCTAGCATATCCTCTAAACGGGGAATAGGATGACGATATCGAATAGTAATGTTGTTTATAGCTCTACAATCTACGCACATACGCCAAGTACCATCTTTCTTAGGAACTAAAATAACAGGAACAACACAAGGACTAAGGCTTATGCGGATATAACGTTTGTCGAGTAGCGCTTGTACTTGCTTCTGTATCTCCTTTGTCTCTTCGGGATTAGTGCGATATAGCGCCCTATTGGGCAGCGAAGCTCCGGGAATCAAGTCAATTTGATGCTCAATACCTCGCAATGGTGGTAGTCCTGCGGGTACCTCTTCCGGAAACACGTCGCCAAATTCCTGCAAAACAGTAGAAACACCAAGAGGAAGAGGGGTCATGTCGTTAGAAACCAAAACCGTACCCCTGTACAAAAGCACAAGAGGCATGGCCGTAAGATCCTCACTAAATTCTCTCAAGTCTTCTTTGGTGGCTAATGAAACTAAGGAATTCACTCTCTCACTTTTTGTTATATCACTCACGACATTACAATTCTCTCGCCTATCTAGAGGTGCATCCTCCAAATTGACTTCAATCTTCTGACGAGACTCATTGACAATTTGTTGTGGTGACATAGGCTGTAAGTTAATTTTCCTGCCCTTGTACTCCAAGTGATATGTATTGGCACGGCCATTGTGTTGCACAGAACGGTCATAGAGCCAAGGCCGACCCAATAAGAGGTGACAAACCGTCATAGGAACCACATCAAAATCAATGCAATCCTTATACGGTCCAATCTCAAACTCAACACGCACCATGTGGTTTACTTTCATCTCACCATTGTCGCTCAACCACTGAATATAATATGGATGCGGGTGCGGTAGGTACTTCAATTTCAGCTTGGTACATAACTCCTTGCTTGCTAAATTGCCGCAACTCCCGCCATCAATAATGACCTTGCAAGCCTTGTCAGGACCAACTAAAGCTTTGGTTTGGAACAAATTGCAGCGCTGAGTAGATGCACTAGGCAACACATTAAGAGCACGCTGCGACACAACAATGGTACGAGCATCAGAAGGATATGCATCTTCACCATCGGTGTCATAGTCATCATCGTCTGGAGCATTTGGATCAACATCATCTCCAGTCTCATATTCGTTGTCCTCATTGATAAACATGACTTTGCGATTAGGACAATCTCTCTTGAAGTGACCCTTGCCACCACATGTATGGCAAAGCATATCGCGGTTGCGCGCTGTAGACATGCTAGAACCACTCGTACTTGCAGCAGATTCGGACTTCTTTGCATTAGATACATTGGAGACCGGCTTGCTAGGCGGAGTAGAGTAAGGAGCAGAGCGCATCGAAGGCGCCGGCGCTGTAGAGGGCGCGCGGGGTGTAAAACGCCCAGCTCCCGTAGCACGTCCCTTAACCTTTGCTTCTTCAGCCAACTGTGATTCAGCTTCTCTTGCATGATGTAACAATTGATTCATATTGGTGTAGGTGTAATGACGAACAATGCCTTTAACATCATACTTCAATCCATTGAGAAAATGCTGCATTGTCATCTCTAGAGACTCACGAACACGACCACGCTGCATAAGCATCTCCATCTCCATGTAGTACTCATCAACAGTCTTCACACCTTGCCTCAATAGTGTTAGCTTATCAAATATATTCCGCATGTAATTTGTAGGCACAAAACGAGAAGTCATTGCCTCTTTCATAGCACGCCATATACGGATAGGTTGTGCACCATCTTCGTCGAGGTTACGAACCAAAGAATCCCACCAACGCAATGCATAACCATCAAATTCAGAAGATGCAAGCTTGATCTTCCTATCTTCAGAGTAGTGTGGATGTAAGCTCCATAACTTCTCAATCTTCAGCTCCCAAGTGAGGTATTCTTCAACATCAGCTCCTCCTTCAAACTTGGGTATGGAAAACTTGCGCTTACGCAATCCATCTTCTTCATCTTGTCCACGACCATTGCGACCAAGTGGAACCCGGCCACGAGGACGATGACCACGAGGCGCACCACGAGCATTGTGTGCATCATCTTCAAGCTCTGGATCTTCATCATCGTCTTGTTGTTGGTGTTGTGCAGTCAAATTCTCAATAGCTAGGCGCATATCTGCAATATTGCGCTGTATACAGTGACGGTGACATTAGTAGCCTCCAGCGCAATATTGCAGATATGCGCCTAGCTATTAATAAGACAGCTTCTTCCCTTTCTAAGGGGAAGGAAGTTCCTTCGACTGCCGCCGCCGCGACTCCTCCTTCTGTTAGTCCCTTTTTGATCAAAACGTGAGTTGACCTAATGCGTACCTTGCTTAATGAACGTCCTTCTTTCTCAACGATCTGCGAGGTGTCATTTCTTCTTTGGAGGCCTTCTCCTCCCAATTCACTTCCCTTGAAGCAGACAAGGTTCGGCTGCAGAAGGAAGTTAAATCTTCCTCCTCGAAGCTGGATGATGCTGTCAAAATGGCCGCCGCAGCTTGCCAAGAGGTCGACTCCCTCAAGGAGGAGCTTGGCAAGCTAAAAGAGAAATTGAAGGAGGAAGAAGCCTCTCGGTTGGCTGCCGAAGCTCAGGCAGCCGAAAAAGATGACCACCTGCGCCAATCTTCATTGGCTTTGCTTGGTACTTCCTCTTCACGCCTTCTTAGCGATTTTTTGCGAATCTAGTCCTTTGATGGTAATATTTTCCATTTCGTTTTCTTTCAGAGGCCGCCGACATCCCTGCTGCTGCACTGGATAAAATTCCAAACAATTCTCCGGCAAACGGTGTGTCGATGACTCTCGCCACCCACCAACTTACACGAGAGCTTCTTGAAAAGGGCAAAGGCGCCATGACGCGGATGCACCTGATGATCTTCCCCAAGCTCAGCCAAAACAAGACCTTGGGGCAACTGATTGACGCCTTCGCAGTCAATACCAAGGAGGTTATCGAGGTATTCAAACGTACTTCGCGTACTTATGGTGCCCTCCTAGCCTTCCAACATATGATGGGTCATGGCTTCAAGGCCGATATCGAGAAGATGTCTAAGGAACTGCCAAAAGATCAGGATGGGCAGTTTATAGATTTAGGCATATTCAAGACGTCGGCTGTTCAATGCGCACGCCAGCTCCTTGACCGGCCTGGTTTCATCGGAGAAAACACCGGCTGGTCCAAGTCTATCATCCCAAACTCAAGCCCCTTGACTTTTGTAACAAGTTTGTCTTTGATTTGATGTGAAACGATGATTTGTCGAAAAACTCATGTTTGTAATAAACTCCGTGCTAGCAATGTTGCTGGTACACCTTTGTTATGATATTTTTACTTGCCCTTCTCCCGATGGGAGTTACTTCGGATGCTTGAATTGACCCAATCCGTCACACCTTTTAACGCCGTTTCCCGCAGGTTTTCCCAATCCCCTCATTTGTCGACGACTCGTCGGGTGCTCTTCCTGAAGGTGATCGAATCCAGCGTATGAAGGATCGAATCACTCAGATGGAAAAGGATCTATGCAGCACTTATGCCTTAGCTGCTATTGTCAATAAGAAGGGCGAGATTGCAGCCGAAGTGGAGCGGTATGCTCTTACCGAACTGCATAAAGCTACCGAGAGTTTAAACTGTAAGATTCTTTAGCCTTGCACTTTTTTGTCAACAACGCCTTGTATGATCCTCTATTGATTCCTTTGCCAGTCATAGCTCTGAACCGTGCGGAAGAGAACAAACGGATTCATGAGCGTGTGCACGCTTTAACCCAGCTGTCATCAGCCGAAGAGATTTTTTGGCGAGAAAACTCGAAGGCTTCGGGTCTAGCTCAATTTCAAGACCGGGTTCAACAAGTCCACCATTTCTTCGACAAGTGCTACAGAGCCATGAGGGTAGTTTGGAAAACGATGTTCCCTTTAAACGCGATTCCCCCTACGCTGCTGGTTCTGATGTCTGAGTTCGGGAATGCCAAGAAGATTCGGGACTTGGTGCGAGCTCAAGTTTTTGCCGGAGCCAGGTTTACACTTTCCCTCGTCCTTGCACGTTACCCGTCGGCAAATCTGCTCACGATAGCCAACGCGGTTGGTGACTTGGAGACTCTGTATCCGAAGGTATTGCTGCCCGCCAATATAATTGTCGACAGACTTGAAAAGGATTCAAAGGTACCTGAAGAAAGAGAAACTCCTCAAGGGTGAATTCAGGGATTGATGTTATTTTGTAAATAGGCTATTTTGGCTACTTTATCCAAGTGTTATGATTGTTTAGCCGAAGCTTTATATTCGGAAGATACATGTATATGTACTTTTACCGTGTTGATGCCGTTGGAAAATTTTGAGGGAGCAAATTTTAATTGTCCGTTAAAATGTTTTTCATATTCGTTGGTCAGCAAATTGTTTGAGTGATCAGCTCGTGTTGCAGGTCTTGCTAAAACCCGTTGTATGTGCAACTTTGCTTTCAAGCGATGTATGTTCTGACAGTGATTCCCGAATATTTCGGGTGCAATGATGCTGCCGATGAGCCCGTTGTTCTTTGATATTTCCATAAGTAAAATATCGAACGTGGGTTGTATCGTGTGTATTTTCAAACTCTTGCTATTTTCGGCGCTCGTAGAGGCATCTATAGCAGAGAGAAAGGTCATCACCCTTGTTTTTTTGCATCCTTTAGCACTCGTAAAGGCTTTTTCGGAACACAATCTTTAGCCGCGTACTACATTGCGCCATCGTTCACCGAGGGATGTAATCAATGGCTACGATGATGCGGATTAGGTGCTCCAAATTACTGCACGTTCACCAAGGGATCAAAGACTGGATTTTTCATTAATAAAGGTAAACACGGTACTTAAAGGGCGTAAGGAAGAAGGCCCTCATGAAAATAAAGGAGAAAGCTAAACATTATTCGACTATTCTAAACGAAGGAGGGGTTCTTCTTATCTTCAGGCTTGTCTACCACGTTAGCGGTTTTTGAAGCGTCGTTGATTATAGTAGGTGTCTCGACAGTGGCTGCCAGTGTCTTGCTTTCTTCTAAGACTGCTTTGCCATCAACTGCCGAAGTTTTCGCTGCCGAAGCTTCTATAGCAAGGTCGGCTGGCTTCTTCTTGCTTTCCCTGTCCTGTTTCTCCTCCTTAATTTCGCGTATCGACAGCTTGGGTGGAGGATTGATAATTTCTTGCTTGAATCCAAACTCCGCAGCGATCCTCTGAAAGTCGCGATCACAATTGTCCGAGCGTGAAAAACTTCCATAGACTGTGATGTTTGTCCCGTTGTTCCCAGGCATTTTCAGCTTAAGGTATGCGTAGTGCGGCACAGCCATGAACTTGGCATAAGCTGGTCTTCCGAGTATAGCGTGATACTGTGACTCCCAGTTCACTACTTCAAACTCGATCTTTTCCTTCCTGAAATTATCGGTCTTGCCAAAGACAACGTTCAGGTAAACTTTGCGAAGAGAGTAACCCGGTGAAGTTGGAAGAATCCCATGGAAACAAGTGTCTGTTTCTTCTAGCATCCTCATGGTGATCCCCATACTCTTGATTGTGTCGATGAATATCAGGTTTAGCCCGCTTCCACCATCCATAAAGACTTTGCTCATTTTGAATCCCCCGATTTGTGCCTCGACTACTAAGGCAGCGTGTCCTGGTTTTGGTATGGTCATCGGGTGATCTGCTTGACTGAACGTAATGTTCTGAGAGGACCACTCGACATACTCGGGGATGTTCGCCATGATGCTTTCAGCCAGATTAATCTCTCGGGTGAGCTTCTTCATTTCTCTTCTTGAGACACCTGTCTTATGGATCATGCTCATCTGCCCACGTGGTGGTGGAAACGCCTCGTTGGGTTGATGAGGTTGGGCCTGCTGGACTTGATGCTGTGGTGGAGGAGGTGGTGGTGGTGGTGGTGGTTGTTGCTGGCCTGCCTGCTGGATGAGTTTGTGCATGTCGATGAACTGCCGACAGTCCCTGAGAAGGTGGCTTGACTTCGTTTTGCCGTCCTTAGAATCGACATACGAGTGTAGATAACAGGGGGCATTGATTTGCTTGGCATAGGGCAATTTGGGCGTCCTCTGTTGCCGTGGTTTGTAGTTGCCACGGTTTCCAGAGTTATTCCGATTACCGTCCTGTCGATCGTCCCTTCTGTCGTCATATCGATCGTCCTGCCGATCGGAGTATCCTGCGGCTACTAGGTTGTTGTCGTCATAGCTGCGGTTGTTCCTTCTCTTGTGGCGATCCCTTCGACCACCCGAGTCGTGCTTCGGCTGGTCGTCGTCTTTGTCGTCACTGCGCTGTCGTGGCCTTCGTACATTGTCCTCACCATCAGCCCAGCTGTTGGCGATTTCCATTAGCTTGGTTATGGTTTTTGGCTTCTTGCGCCCGAGTTCTTCTATGTAGCTTTCACGTCAGACGCCATCGCTGAAAGCGTCGATTGCTCTATCCACAGATACATCTTCGGCAGCGTTTAGGAGTTTGGTGAATCTCCCGATGTATGAGCGCATCGATTCCTTTTGCTTTTGCTGACAATGCCGTAACTCTTCGATCCCGACAGGTCTTTGGTATGTTGCTTGAAAATTGGCAACGAAGGCATCTACTAGGTCATCCCATGACTTGATGGAACCCTTCGGCAGACCCCTCAACCAAGCTCGCGCTGAATCCTTTAGGTAAAGCTGCAAACATTGCATTGCCGCTATCTGGTTCCCCTTGTGCAGAATCACGGTCTGCAGGTAGTCGTCTATCCAAGATCTTGGCTCCTGCTGCCCGTCGTATTTGGCAGCGTCAGTAGGGGTGGGCTTGAACTTTTTAGGCGGCATCGCTTCGCGGATTTTGTAGCTTAAGCAATCGGCTCCCCTGAGCTCGCCGTCGTTCTCCTGATTCTCATCCGAAGAATCGTTGTCATCTTCCTCCCTAGCGGCACGTCGTCGCCTTTCTTTGTCGATCCTGCTCTAGGTGATTTCACCCCGAGCATCTCTCGCACGGTGCTTTGAACCACTAGCCTGCAACGTGGTTTTTTCCTTTCGTGGAACTAGGTTATCTCCCAATATCGCGAGACTTTCTAGGGCGCCTCGGTGAGCTTGAGCCATGGATCCTTCAGGGCGCTGGTTGATGAGGTACGCAGCGAGGTTGGTTGTTGCTCCCGCAACGTTTTTCGGTTGTGGCATGCCCGCGGTGTCCGTGGTCATAAAGGACTTGGTTAGTGATACGTCTCCAACGTATCTATAATTTCTGATGTTCCATGCTTGTTTTATGACAATACCTACATGTTTTGTTCACACTTTATATCGTTTTGATGCGTTTTCCGGAACTAACCTATTGACGAGATGCCGAAGTGCCAGTTCCTGTTTTCTGCTGTTTTTGGTTTCAGAAATCCTAGTAAGGAAATATTCTCGGAATTGGACGAAATCAACGCCCAGCATCTTAGAATTCCACGAAGCTTCCAGAACACCCGAGAACCACCAGAGGAGGGCCACAGGGGGCCCACACAGGGGGCTGGCGCGGCCAGGCTAGGGCCCGTGCCCCCTGTTGTGTGGCGGCTCCGTACCCCCTCCGACACCGCCTCTTCGCCTATTTAAAGCCTCGTGACCTAAATCTTCGATACGGAAAAAATACGGTATGAGAAACCTTCCAGAGCCGCCGCCATCGCGAAGCCAAGATCTGGGGGACAGGAGTCTCTGTTCCGGCACGCCGCCGGGACGGGGAAGTGCCCCCGGAAGGCTCCTCCATCGACACCACCGCCATCTTCATCACCGCTGCTGTCTCCCATGAGGAGGGAGTAGTTCTCCATCGAGGCTAAGGGCTGTACCGGTAGCTATGTGGTTAATCTCTCTCCTTTGTACTTCAATACAATGATCTCATGAGCTGCCTTACATGATTGAGATTCATATGAGCTTTGTATCGCTAGTAGTCTATGTGCTACTCATGTGATGTTATTAGAGTAGTCTATTCCTCCTGCATGGTGTAATGGTGACAGTGTGTGCATCGTGTGGTTCTTGTCGTAGACTATGATCATAATCTCTTGTAGGTTATGGAGTTGCTTATCGCTATGATAGTATTGATGTGATTTATTCCCCCTTCATAGTGTAAAGGTGACAGTGTGTATGCTATGTTAGTACTCGGTTTATTTTGCAAAGATCTATTATGCTCTAAGGTTACCTAAATATGAATGCTGAATGTTGTGGCGCTTGTTAACTCCGGCTTGAGGGAGCTCTTGTAGCCCTACACAACGAATGGTGTTTATCATCCAACAAAAGAGTGTATGTGGCACATATGAGAGAAGTTATTATGTATTATGCGATCAATGTTGAGAGTGTCCACTAGTGAAAGTATGATCCCTAGGCCTTGTTTCTAAGCATCGAATCTCCGCTTATTTACTGTTCTGTTGCATGTTTACTCGCTGCCATCTTTATTTCAGATTGCTATTACCACTCATATACATCCATACTACTTGTATTTCACTATCTCTTCGCCGAACTAGTGCACCTATACATCTGACAAGTGTATTAGGTGTGTTGGGGACACAAGAGACTTCTTGCATCGTGATTGCAGGGTTGCTTGAGAGGGATATCTTTGACCTCTTCCTCCCTGAGTTCGATAAACCTTGGGTGATCCACTTAAGGGAAAACTTGCTGCTGTTCTACAAACCTCTGCTCTTGGAGGCCCAACACTGTCTACAAGAATAGAAGCACCCGTAGACATCAGTTAGGTTCGACGTTAATTCTCTAGCGTCGTCTTCCGAGAGCCTGGATAGTCTTGATCGGTGCTTGCCTGCCCCATGAGTACTTCGAGAGGCACTTCCTTGCGAACCTCTTCGTCGTTCGCTGGATCAGTCTGCCGCAGATAGACGTCTCTCGAGGGTGGCTTGCTCCCTCGACAGGTGCTCCCGGTTTTTCTCTAGTATAGAGCGATAGGCATTTAGGGTTCCAACCGAGGTTCCTGCGGGGAGCGGGGTGTTGTTAAGTACGGCTGCCCTGGCTGCCGCCCATTACTCGTCTGCGATGGTGTAATCGCTGTCGCGGTTGCTGGCGCTGTTTTTGAAACTTGCTCGCCTGCTAGAACGAGGCGTGTGGTCTCCGTCTCCTCTGTGCCTTGTGTTTCCTGTGTTATTGGCGGCATAAACCTGGTGGTGTGCCGTTCTTCGGGTGGTTCCTTGGACGATGCTGTCGACACTGTCCTCTCCCGATGAATATTGGGCATTGCAGATGAACGGTGTGTCGCTCGACCCCAACCCGTGCCTGGCGTCGCAGTTCAAGCAGTAGTACGAGGTTAACTCCGAAGATGTGGGATCGTCGGATCCTACCGACATGGAAGACGCTTAACGGGGAGTCGAGGGCGTGGGCGAACTCGTCGATCCTGTCAGGCCGTCCAAAAGGTCGAGTGATGATGACGCGCCAGGACTCGTTGATCTGGAGGTGGGCGATTCCAGCAACTGAAGAATTCCTTCTGCGTTGACGTTGTAGTGGACGCTGCCGAAGGTCATCTCCATGTTTCCTTGTAGATCCGAGAAGTTTGAGCGAGAAGAATCGCTGTGCGGGGTGAATTCATAGGAGCCGAATCGAATCAGGCTTCCCAGGTTTGGTGATGACGGTGTCGATGAAGATGTCGATGACATGACTGGATCTGCCGATGACCGATCTTGTGTCGTCAGGGTTCCCACAGACGGCGCCAATTGTCGAGGGTGCTCCTCGGCAATGCCCTTCGATAGGGGCTTAGGGTTGATGGAATCCTGCAAGCTGACACGAGACATCGGTTCACAGACAAACAGGGAGAGCGATTTACCCAGGTTCGGGGCCCTCGATGAGGTAAAACCCTTACGTCCTGCCTGTCTGTTCTTGATTATGATGACAATAGGTTACAATGGGGGGCCGAATAGTTCGGCTAAGATCTCGTCGAGATGTTAAGCTCTACGGTGACCTAGCTTCTAAGCTTCTGGTGTCTAAGATTGCTAAGATCGATTGTGTCCCTCGGCAGCCCCTCTCCTGGTGTCGAGGGTGCTCCTCGGCAATGCCCTCTGATAGGGGCTTAGGGTTGATGGAATCCTGCAAGCTGACACGAGACATCGGTTCACAGACAAACGGGGGGAGCGATTTACCCAGGTTCGGGGCCCTCGATGAGGTAAAACCCTTACGTCCTGCTTGTCTGTTCTTGATTATGATGATAATAGGTTACAATGGGGTGCCGAATAGTTCGTCTGAGATCTCGCCGAGATGCTAAGCTTAAGGATGACCTAGCTCTAGGCTTTTGGTGGCTAAGACTGCTAAGATTGATTGTGTCCCTCGGCAGCCCCTCTCCTGGCCTTTATATAGGAGGCCAGGTCTCAAGAGGTCCAACCGAGCACGACTAGGTTTACAGTAGTTTTAGATCTAATCTTTCCTTGTTCGGCTTCTAATTTGTCTTGCTTGCCAAGGAACCTTCTGGTGCACCGCCCGGATGGGCCGCCTTTCCTCCAAGTGCCTTCATGGGCCTCCAACTAGAAGATATAGGATAGGGCAATGTCGGTTACTTGAAGGGTAGTGCCCACGTCAGTAGCCCCCGAGTGTCTAGCCGAAGATAATTCGGGTAGAGACTAAAACATGGTTTTTTCTAATGTCCTTCTTCTTGATTGTTCTTGTTCTATCGGGTGCGCGTCAGCGCTCACGATGGGAGTAGCCCCCGAGTCTAGGTACGGACGCTTGCAATCCGTGCGTAGACTCAAGTTGCGCCACTCGAATACTTCTTGCTCTGCCGAAGGCTTTCTGCAAGTCTTCATAAGACATCCGATACATTTCCTCATGCAAGGGATACTAAGTAACGCTCCCAAGTTTTGTTGGTTAACTGTCGATGGCAAAACAACGTTACCCTACACAGAATCAACTCCCCGGGCATGATCCTGGAGTGCAAAAAACTTTTATTGGGTGCACAACCAGTGCTCCCGATGGGAGTGGCCCCCGAGTCTGGACACGAACGCTTTATGCTCGGGTGCAGACTTAAGTTGAACATTCCATCCTTCTCTCCAAATATATCTTCGAGTCCTCATTCTTTCGAATGCGCATCTTCTTTTTATCGGGTGCGCGCCAGCGCTCCCGATGGGAGTAGCCCCCGAGTCTAGGCGTGAATGCTTTGCAATCTACGCATAGACTCAAGTTCACTATCTGATAGATTCTTTTATTCCTTCGAATGCTTTAAACATGACGTCATTGATGACGCTTTGCTAACATCTTGATTTGGACTGATAGGACATGACCCGGTGGGCCTATTCTGCCTCTGCCCAGCCTCGTTTTTAAGCAACACCCACTTTTCATGCACAGTTACCGAGGTGCCTCCTCGATTTCCGCAATCCTTAACGAAAAAGGACCACTTAAAGATCAAAAAACTCTGGTCTTCCCCAGTCTTGCCATAACGCCTCTTCGCCCTTCTCCTTCTTCCTTCCTTCACAACTGCTGCGCCGCCACCACCGTTTCTCCGATCCTTCCTAGATCTCACGATGGTGAAGAAGAAGAGCGTCACCACCGCTGCCAGCTCCACTAGCGGAGGCGCCGCCGCCAAACCCTCCTTGATTCTTTCGAAGGGGAGCGCTCCAAGCGCTCCTCCCCCAGCTCCGGCGCCGCCAGCGCCGCCAAGTTCGGTGGCCAAGCCCGGAGATTGGACAGCATCTACAGTCACCAAGCGTGACGAGAAAAGATCCCGAAGCCTGGGATTAATCTCCTCCGAGGAGGGGAATGTGATGTTTCCAGGTGCGATTTCTCAGCCTAATCCCCATGCTGGCTTTACCGTGATGTTCTTGTCGTTCCTGTATCGGGATCTTTCGCTCCCCGCTCACGAGTTTCTCCTCCACCTCTTGCGAACTTACGAGATCCAATTATGGCAACTTACTCCCAACTCAATCCTCCATGTTGTTGTGTTTATCACCCTTTGCGAGGCATTTCTGGGCATTAAACCTCATTTTGGGCTGTGGAAAAAGATCTTCTATGTGAAGAGATACAGCAGTAGTAATGGATCCTTTGTTACCGGAGGAGTGGGGTTTGTAGCTCGATCAGATGTCAATTACTTCAATTTCCCAATGAGAGAATCTGTGCAAGGGTGGAGACTGAAGTGGTTTTACGTCAAGGATTCCTCGTCACCCGAATCCCAGCTTCCTTGCTTTACCGACGTTCTTGAAGCCAAGCCTAAAAATTCCTGGAAGAACATTATCTCTCCCGACGAAAAAGTAGCAGCCGATGAATTATTTGCCAAATTTCTTCGAATCAAAGAGGCCGATGGCCTAACCATGGTCGGCACAGAGGTGGCAGCAGTGTTCCTGAAGCGTCGGATCCAACCAGTCATGGCTAGAATTCATCCAATGTGGTTGTACTCAGGCCCAAAAGACGAAACCAGGATCAATGCTGCCAAACTGTCGGAAAAGGAACTGCTTGATGAAGTCCGTCGCCTTACTTCCTTCAGTCAAGAAGACTCGATCCCATTGACATCTACTTATACCCCTCTTGATGCTGATCATCTGCCGCCCGAGGTAACTTTTCCCTTTCAAATTCTTACTGTGCTTTTCTTAGTTAACATAATTATCATTGTTCTTATTCGTTTTCCTTTTTGGCAGGTTTCCATAGTCTCTGGGAATTTGCACAATTCGCCAGACGATACCTCTGAAGGGAGAGGCTCCTCAGTACCCGTTGATTTTCACATTGTCGAGCATACAGGCCCAGAGAGCGATGTCGATCCGATAGATTCTGAAACTGTTCACACCGATCTTCCTCCCCCAGCCGATGACGCTTGCAATACAGAGGGATCAATGCGCGATGATGACGCTGATCATGATGCCTTTGTTAATGCAGCTGTGGAGGAGGCTAAAGCTTTACCCGCTTCCTGCTCTGTCGCTATATTTTGTCCTCTTATTTCTCACATTCCTTTCATAATCTTCATCGATCATTTCCCTTTTTGAAGGGACGAAGGTTTCGTCGAGCCTCCGTCCAAGAAAGCTAAATCAGATGCTGCTCCGCCGGCCGTTGCAGCTTCCGAAGCTTCAGCTCCTCAGGCAGCTCCTGCGGCTCAGGCTTCGACTGCTTCTTCCCTCTCTAAGGGGAAGGATGTTCCTGCCGCCACCATGACTCCTCCTTCTGTAAGTCCCCTTTGAATACAACGTGAATTTCTTGAAATATGTCTTGCCTACTGATTCCTTGTAAAACATCCCTCCCTTTTTTAAGGACTTGCGAGGTGTTATATCATCTTTGGAGGCCTTTGCCTCTCAATTTACCTCTCTGGAGGCGGACAACGTTCGGCTGCATGAGGAAGTTAAATCTTCCTCTTCGAAGTTGGATGGCGCCATTAAAAAGGCTGCCATGGCTCGCCAGGAGGTCGACTCCCTGAAAGAGGAGCTGGGCAAACTGAAGGAGAGGCTGAAAGAGGAGGAGACCCGGGCAGCCGAAAAGGATGAGCTCCTTCGTCAATCTTCTTTGGCTCTACTTGGTAAGCTCTTTTATACGCCGCTGCCGATTATTACTCTTACGGATTCCTTCCTTTATCAATGATCTTATCCAATTTTATCTTTTTGTAGAAGCCGCCAACATTCCTGCTGCTGCCTTGGATAAGGTTCCAAACAATTCTCCAGCAAATGGTGTGTCGATGGCTCTTGCCTCCCACCAGCTCACGTGGGAGCTTCTTGAAAGGGGGAAAGGTGCCCTGGCACGGATGCATTTGATGATCTTCCCCAAGCTCAAGATGGACAAGACTCTGGGGCAGTTGGTCGAAGCCTTCGCGGTTGACACCAAGGAGGTTATCGAGGTATTCAAGCGTACTTCGCGTACCTATGGTGCCCTCCTTGCCTTCCAACTTATGATGGGTCATGGCTTTAAGGCTAACATCGAAGAGATGACTAAGGAGCTGCCGAAAGGGCAAGATGGGCAATTTGTTGACCTCAGTGTCTTTACAACGCCTGCCCTTACTTGTGCTCGCCAGCTCCTTGAACTAGTTTCGTCAAGAAAGACATCGACTGGACCCAGTCTATCGACCCAGACCCAAGCTCCTTGATTTTTGTAACAAACTTAACTTCAGGCTGTTGTGAAACATTGTTCTGTTGCAAAACTTGTGTTTGTAATAAACTCCGTGTTTGGCAATGTTGCTAGCACACCTATATTATGATATTTGAACTTCTCCCGATGGGAGTTTCTTTGGATGCCCAATTTTGACCATATCTTTCATCCTTTTTAATGTTGTTTTCCTGCAGGTTTTCCCAGTGCTTTCATTTGTCGATGATTCTTCGGGTGCTCTTCCTGAAGATGATCGGATCCAGCGTATGAAGGATCGGATTGCTCAGACGGAGAAGGACCTCCGCAGTACTTACGCCTTAGCCGCTATTGTCAATAAGAAGAGCGAGATTGCAGCCGACATGGAGCGGTATGCTCTTACTGAGCTGCATAAGGCTACCGAGAGTTTGAACTGTAAGTTTCTTGATCCCGACGGTCCTTTTGTTAACAACGCCTTGTCTGAACCTGTAATTATTTCTTTGCCATTCATCGCTCTTAACCGTGCGGAGGAGAACAAGCGGATTCACGAGCGTGTCCATGCTTTAACCCAATTATCCACAGCCGAAGAGATTTTCTGGCGGGAACACTCGAAGGCTTCGACTGTCGCACAATTCCAGGATCGAGTTCAGCAAGTCCACCATTTCTTTGACAAGTGCTACAATGCAATGAGGGTGGTATGGAAGACAATGTTCCCTTTAAACGCGGTTCCCCCTAAGTTGCTGACTTTGATGTCTGAATTTAGAAATGCCAAGAAGATTCGAGACTTGGTGCGAGCTCAAGTTTTCGCAGGGGCTAGGTTTACACTTTCTCTTGTGCTTGCACGTTACCCTTCAGCAAATCTACTTGCTATCGCCAATGCGGTTGGTGACTTGGAGATTCTGTATCCGAAGGTGTTGCTGCCTGCCAATATAATCGTCGACAGACTTGAGAAGGATTCGAAAGTACCTGAAGAAAGGGAAACTCCTCAAGGATGAATTCAGGGATTGATATTACTTTGTAAATAGGCTTTTTCTGGCTACTTTATCCAGGTGTTTAAGATTGTTTAGCCGAAGCTTTATTTTCGGTAGATACATGTATATGTGTTTTTACCGCTTTTAATGCCGTTGGCAAATTTTGAAGGAGCAAATATTAATTGCCCGTGTAAATGTATGTGTACTCGTTGGTCAGCAAATCATTTGAGTGATCAGCTCGTGTTGCAGGTTTTGCTAAACCTGTTCTATGCGCAACTTTGCTTTCAACCGATGTATGTTTCGTCAGGCACTCCCGAATACTTCGGGTGCAGTGGTCCTGCCGATAAGCCCGTTGTTCTTTGATATTTCCATAGGTAAAATATCGAACGTGGGTTGTATTATGTGTATTCTCGCTATTTGCGGCACTCGTAGAGGCATCTATAGCAGAGGTAAGGATTAGCATCCTTGTTTGCTTTGTATCTTCTAGCACTCGTACAGGCTTTTCTTTTTTGAAACACGATCTTCTGCCGCGGACTATGTTGCATGGTGATGCGGCTTGGTCGTTTTGAATTACTGCAATGCTTAACAAAAGATCGAGACTTAAGTTCTCATTAATAAGGTAAGCACGAGACTAGAGGGCGAAAAAAGGAAGGCCCTGTTTAAAATAAAGGGAAAAATTAAACGCTAATAAATTGCTTAAGCAAGGAATGGGTTCTTCTCATCTTCTGGCTTTTTCACCACGTTAGTGGTTGCTGCAGCGTTGTTGATTTCACCAAGGATCTGGGCGGTGGTTGCCAGCGTCTTGCTATCTTCTATGCCTTCTGTGCCATCAACTGCCAAACCCTTTGCTGCCGAAGCTTTTGCTGCCGAAGCTTCTGCTGCCGAGGCTTCTGCTACCGAGGCTTTAAGGGCAAGGTCGGCTGGCTTCTTCTTGATTTCCCTGTCTTGTTTCTCCTCCTTGATTTCGCGTATCGACAGCTTGGGTGGAGGATTGATAATTTCTTGTTTGATCCCGAACTTCGCAGCAATCCTCTGAAAGTCGCGATCACAATTGTCCGAGCGTGAGAAACTTCCATAGACTGTGATGTTTGTCCCGTTGTTCCCAGGCATTTTCAGCTTGAGATATGCATAGTGCGGCACAACCATGAACTTGGCATAAGCTGGTCTTCCGAGTATAGCGTGATACTGTGACTCCCAGTTCACTACTTCAAACTCGATCTTTTCCTTCCTGAAACTGTGGGTTCTGCCGAAGACGACATTCAGGTAAACTCTGCCAAGAGAGTAACCCGGTGCAGTTGGAAGAATCCCATGGAAGCAAGTGTCTGTCTCTTCTAGCATCCTCATGGTGATCCCCATACTCTTGATTGTGTCGACGAAAATCAGGTTTAACCCGCTTCCACCATCCATAAAGACTTTGCTCATCTTGAATCCCCCTATCTGTGCCTCGACTACTAAGGCAGCGTGTCCTGGTTTTGGTATGGTCATCGGGTGATCTGCTCGACTGAACGTAATGTTCTGAGAGGACCATTCGACATACTCGGGGATGTTTGCCATGATGCTTTCGGCCAGATTAATCTCTCGGGTGAGCTTCTTCATCTCTCTTCTCGAGACACCTGTCCTATGGATCATGCTCATCTGCCCACGTGGTGGTGGGAACGCCTCGTTGGGTTGATGAGATTGAGCCTGCTGGACTTGATGCTGTGGTGGAGGTGGGGGTGGAGGTGGTAACGGTTGCTGTCCTGACTGCTGGATGAGTTTGTGCATGTCGAGGAACTGCCGACAGTCCCTGAGCAGGTGACTCGACTTCGTTTTGCCGTCCTTGGAGTCGACATACGAGTGCAGGTAACAGGGGGCGTTAATCTGCTCAGCGTAGGGTAGCTCAGGAGTCCTCTGCTGCCGTGGTTTATAGTTGCCACGGTTCCCAGAGTTGTTCCGATTGCCGTCCTGTAGATCGTCTCTTCTTTCGTCATACCGATCGTCACGTCGATCGGAGTATCCTGCGGCTACCAGGTTGTTGTCGTCATAGTTGCGGTTCTTCCTTCTCTTGTGGCGATCCCTTTGGCCACCCGAGTCGTGCTTCGGCTGGTCGTCTTCTTCATCATCGCTGCGCTGCCGCGGTCTTCGCACGTTGTCCTCACCATCAGCCCAGCTGTTGGCGATTTCCATTAGCTTGGTAATGGTTTTTGGCTTTTTGCGTCCGAGTTCTTCTATGTAGCTTTCACGTCGGACGCCATCGCTGAAAGCGTCGATTGCTCTGTCGACAGATACATCTTCGGCAGCGTTTAGGAGTTTGGTGAATCTCCCGATGTATGAACGCATCGACTCCTTCTGCTTCTGCTGGCAGTTGCGTAACTCTTCAATCCCGACGGGTCTCTTGTATGTTGCCTGGAAATTAGCAACAAAGGCGTCCACTAGGTCGTCCCATGATTTAATGGAACCCTTCGGCAGCACCCTTAACCAGGCTCGCGCTGAATCCTTTAAGTAGAGCTGCAAGCACTGCATTGCTGCTATCTAGTTCCCCTTATGCAGAATCACAGTCTGCAGGTAATCGTCTATCCAAGATCTTGGTTCCTGCTGCCCATCGTATTTGGCAGCGTCGGTGGGAGTAGGCTTGAACTTCTTGGGCGGCATCGCCTCGCGGATTTTATAACTTAAACAATCGGCTCCCCTGAGTTCGCCATCGTACTCCTGATCCTCATCCGAAGAATCAATGTCGTTGTCCTTCCTGGCGGCGCGTCGTCGCCTTGCTTTATCGATCCTGCTCTGGGTGATTTCATCCCGAGCATCTCTCGCATGATATTTTGAACCACTAGCCTGCGCCGTGGTCTTTTCCTTTTGCGGAACTAGATTTTTTCCCAATATCGCGAGACTTTCCAGGGCATCTCGGTGAGCTTGAGCCATGGATCCTTCAGGGCGCTGGTTGATGAGGTACGCAGCGAGATTAGCAGTTGCTCCCGCAACGTTTTTCGGACGTGGCATGCCCGCGGTGTCCGTGGTCATAAATGACTTGGTTAGGTTCGACGTTATTTCTCTAGCGTCGTCTTCTGAGAGCCTGGAAAGCCTTGATCGGTGCTTGCCTACCCCATGGGTACTTCGAGAGGCGCTTCCTTGCGAGGCTCTCCGTCGTTCGCTGGATCGATCTGCTGTAGATAGACGTCTCTCGAGGGTGGCTTGCTCTCTCGACAGGTGCTCCCGGTTTTTCTCCAGTATAGAGCGGTAGGCATTTAGGGTTCCAACCGAGGTTCCTGCGGGGAGCGAGGTGTTGTTAAGTACGGCTGCCCTAGCTGCCGCCCATTCTTCATCTACGATGGTGTAATCGCTGTCACGATTGCTGGCGCTGTCCTCGAAGCTTGTTCGCCTACTAGAACGAGGCGTGTGGTCTCCGTCTCCTCTGTGCCTTGTGTTTCCTGTGTTGTTGGCGGCATAAACTTGATGATGCGTTGTTCTTCGGGTGGTTCCTCGGACGATGTTGTCGACACTGTCTTCTCCCGATGAATATTGGGCATTGCAGATGAACGGTGTGTCGCTCGACCCCAAACCGTGACTGGCGTCGCAGTTCAAGCAGTAGTACGTGGTTAACTCCGAAGATGTGGGATCGTCGGATCCTACCGACATAGTAGACGCTGAACGGGGAGTCAAGGGTGCGGGCGAGCTCATCGATCCTATCAGGCCAGCCAAAAGATCGAGTGATGATGACGCACTAGGACTCGTCGATCTGGAGGTGGGTGACTCCAGCAGCTGAAGAATTCCTTCCGCGTTGACGTTGTAGTGGACGCTGCCGATGGTCATCTCCATGTTTCCTTGCAGATCCGAGAAGTTTGAGCGAGAAGAATCGCTGTGTGGGGTGAATTCATAGGAGCCGAATCGAATCGGGCTTCCCAGGTTTGGCGATGGCGGTGTTGATGAAGACGTCGATGACATGACTGAATCTGCCGATGACCGATCTTGCGCCAGCAGGGTTCCCACAGACGGCGCCAATTGTCGAGGGTGCTGCTCGGCAATGCCCTCCGATAGGGGCTTAGGGTTGATGGAATCCTGCAAGCTGACACGAGACATCGGTTCACAGACAAACGGGGGGAGCGATTTACCCAGGTTCGGGGCCCTCGATGAGGTAAAACCCTTACGTCCTGCTTGTCTGTTCTTGATTATGATGATAATAGGTTACAATGGGGTGCCGAATAGTTCGGCTGAGATCTCGCCGAGATGCTAAGCTTAAGGATGACCTAGCTCTAGGCTTTTGGTGGCTAAGACTGCTAAGATTGATTGTGTCCCTCGGCAGCCCCTCTCCTGGCCTTTATATAGGAGGCCAGGTCTCAAGAGGTCCAACCGAGCACGACTAGGTTTACAGTAGTTTTAGATCTAATCTTTCCTTGTTCGGCTGCTTCTTTGTCTTGCTTGCCAAGGAACCTTCTGGTGCACCGCCCGGATGGGCTGCCTTTCCTCCAAGTGCCTTCATGGGCCTCCAACTAGAAGATATAGGATAGGGCAACGCCGGTTACTTGAAGGGTAGTGCCCACGTCACCTAATGTTACTCAACCTAACAGTCAGGGGAGTAGTGCCAGTTTGAATCATGTACAACAATAGCGGTCCTATGGTGGTAGGAAGAACAAGAAGAAGATTCAAAAAGCTTCTACATCTGATGGATCTAAACCTGGTGGTGATAGGAATGGGAATAATTTGCAAATGGTGGTTGCTAGTGGTCCTGGACCAGTGATGGATCCTAAGTTCAAGAATGTCACTTGTTACAACTGTGGTGAGCTTGGTCACTATGTTGGTCTATCCACCAGGATCAAGAGGTGTTTCATATGCAGCAGAACTGGTCACCACATGGACAGTTGTCATATGTGGTACTTTCTCTTGCCTACTGCTCAATACTGGGGGAGTGCCAATCCAGGGTTGGGGTTCTTTCATGTGGAGGTGGAAGGACCAGAGGCAGTCCAGTGGCTTATGGACAATGTTGGAGTTGTGGTGGAAAAGAAGGAGAGATATCTGTCAGTGAGCTCGAGAAGAGTTTCAATGAAATGTGGAAAGTAAACTGGTTTTGGCAGATCAGACAGCTTGATTCCAAGAAGTTCTTGGTGAGGTTTCCCCCTAGCAAGAGGATTAAAGAGTTGGTGGAATACCCTTCCATCAACCTCAAGAAGGAAGGTGTGGTTATCTACTTTGTCAATTGGGAAGGTGAAGCTGAACCTTTTGAGGAGTTCCAAGAAATCTGGATCAAGATTTTTGGCATCCCTGCTAAGTGGTTAACCTGGAAGATTATCTGTCAGATTTCTACTACCTTGGGTGTTCTTGTCAATATTGATTGGAATGGTATATTAGAAGCTTCTACAAGGAAGTGAGGGTTAAGGTGGTTGTGAGGGACAAGTCAAAAATTCCTAGTAACAAACTGTTTGAGATAGAGCAATGCTTCTTCTTGATTGACTTCATTGTTGAGGCTGAAGGGGATGCTATTGATGTAGATGATGATGACCCTGGTCAGAGCAATGATGAAGACAAGAATGATGAAGAAGCTGAGCTTGGTGATGACTTCAAGGCTTTGGATAAAAGTAAACGTGGTGGAAACAACAGTAGGATGGAGACTGATCCTTCCAACCCTGATTCTCAAGGAGGAAAGAATGTATCTAGGACTGTTGCTCATCAAATGTTAGAAGCAAGTGTGAAGGATAATGTGTTGGGGATTGATAAACATGTACCTGCTGCTAGTGCTTTGGTGCTAAGAGATGCTGAGGAGAATATTGGGAAGAGCCTCCTCCAACAATTTGATGCTGAAAGTGATGAAGAGGATGAGGTTGCAAAGAAGAGGAGTGATGCTACTATATCTGACAAACCTGACCCTCCTATGCCTTCTTTGGTGTGGAAGTATTGCCTGCTGATGGCGTGTAACTCACACGTTCGTTGGGAACCCCAAGAGGAAGGTATGATGCGCACAGTAGCAAGTTTTCCCTCAGAAAGAAACCAAGGTTTAATCGAACCAGGAGGAGCCAAGAAGCACGTTGAAGGTTGATGGTCGCGAAATGTGATGCGGCGCAACACCAGGGATTCCGGCGCCAACGCGGAACCTGCACAACACAACCAAAGTACTTTGCCCCAACGAAACAGTGAGGTTGTCAATCTCACAGGCTTGCTGTAACAAAGGATTAAACGTATCGAGTGGAAGATGTTTGCAAAGAAAACAGTAAAACACAATTGCAGTAGATTGTATGCTATGTAAAGAATAGGACCGGGGTCCACAGTTCACTAGAGGTGTCTCTCCCATAAGATAAAGCATGTTGGGTGAACAAATTACAGTCGGGCAATTGACAAATAGAGAAAGGCATAACAATGCATATACATGATATGATAAATATAGTGAGATTTAATCCGGGCATTACGACAAAGTACATAGACCGCCATCCAACTGCATCTATGCCTAAAAAGTCCACCTTCAGGTTATCATCCGAACCCCCTCCAGTATTAAGTTGCAAAGCAACAGACAATTGCATTAAGTATGGTGCGTAATGTAATCAACAACTACATCCTTAGACATAGCATCAATGTTTTATCCCTAGTGGCAACAGCACATCACAACCTTAGAACCTACTGTCACGATCCCAGATTCAATGAAGGCATGAACCCACTATCGAGCATAAATACCCCCTCTTGGAGTTAAGAGCAAAAACTTGGCCAGAGCCTCTACTAATAACGGAGAGCATGCAAGATCATAAACAACACATAAACAATAGATTGATAATCACCATAATCATAGTACTCTCTATCCATCGGATCCCGACAAACACAACATATAGTATTACAGATAGATGATCTTGATCATGTTAGGCAGCTCACAAGATCCAACAATGAAGCACAACAAGGAGAAGACGACCATCTAGCTACTGCTATGGACCCATGGTCCAGGGGTGAACTACTCACTCATCACTCCGGAGGCGACCATGGCGGTGTAGAGTCCTCCGGGAGATGAATCCCCTCTCCGGCAGGGTGCCGGAGGAGATCTCCAGAATCCCCCGAGATGGGATTCGCGGCGGCGGCGTCTCAGTAAGGTTTTCCGTATCGTGGCTCTCGGTACTGGGGGTTTCGCGACGGAAGCTTTAAGTAGGCGGAGGGTCAACGCGGGGGGCCACACGAGGGGCCCAGAGGCTAGGTCGGCGCGGCCAGGGCTTGGGCCGCGCCGGCCACCCCTCTGGCCGCCTCGTGGCCCCACTTCGTTATCTCTTCGGTCTTCTGGAAGCTTCGTGCAAAAATAGGACCCTGGGCGAAAGTTTCGTCCAATTCCGAGAATATTTCTTTACTAGGATTTCTGAAACCAAAAACAGCAGAAAACAGCAACTGGCTCTTCGGCATCTTGTTAATAGGTTAGTGACATAGGCACCCCAAATGGGCCTGCCATAGATAGTACCCGGGATTTACTGAAGGCCCACTATCCGAAGAATAAGAAGATTCGGGAGCCCAAGATGTATTAAGGAAAGCTAGAGTTGTAATAGGAAGTATTATTTGTAATCTGGCGGGACGAGTTAGAAACCGTCCCGAACTCTGTAACTTGTACGATACGAAACCCTCGGCTCCACCTCCTATATAAGGGGGAGTCGAGGGACAAAGAAAGGATCGAATCTACTGTCAACATAACCCTAGTTTTCATAATCGCCGAGTACTTTTCGCCTAAACCTTCGAGATCTACTTGCCCTCTACTTCCAGCAAAACCCTAGTCTACAATCTGTAGGCATTGACAAGTTAATCCTTTGTCAATTGGCGCCGTCTGTGGGAATTAGAGGCTGCAAGGATCTGATCTCGATGGCACGTTCAAGATCTTCGACTTCATCAACAGCAAACAACGCGATAGATCGAGGTAACAAGGGAAAAACTGATCTATTCAATTTTATTCCTCACCCGCCCTCCCGTATGGATGCATGTGCCTATCTGGAGGAGCCCATCGTCATGACGTTCGGAGAATTCCGATTTGGCGTCAACAAGGAAGGATCCTACCGTCTCGAAGTTCCGATCTCGTCGGAATTTTCAGCGGTCGACTCCAACTTTTCGTCGACTGACGAGGAGTTTTCGTCGACATACTTCGTCGACAACAAGGCAAGCGGAAAGCTCGCCAAGATCTTCAGCAACACATCCTTCGAGTCATCTGCGGACTCCTTTATAAGCAGCGACTCCGACAGCGTCGACAGCTTCAACTTCATCGACAAGTCTGCTGCCATCGGAAAGGTCTTCACCACTCTATATGATGGTGTCACCAGTCCCGACAAAAATCAATGCACAAAATATCATCAGATCTATGTGGTAGAAGGGGCAGGCACATCAGACCCGCCAACATCAGAGGCTTTCGACGAATTGGGAAATCCATACGTCGATCCCGCTGATCTCAGACATGGTCTAGGCACCAAATATCCTGAAACCACAACTCGCGCAAGAGTACAGCTCCCGCAAAGTGCGTGGGATAGGGCCGCGAAAGCCATGGATGGTTCAGAACCCATGACCAACACCGCTACTGCACAAGAACTTCAAGCATATCAATATAGACTTGCTCGAGTAAGCAGAGAGTTGGAAAAACAGACAGCATCCTTGAATAGGAGAAAAGAAGCAGCTTCTGCATCAAGCAGACGCCGGGCAGATTTAAGTCGCCTTTCAGGAAATACAGGAGATAGTCACAGAGAAGCTCGGAGGAGAGCAATGTCTCGACTGCAAAACATACCTGAAGCAGAAAGAGGAAACATAATCCAAAATCTCGACATGTCCTTTATGTCGATCGACGAAAGAGGAAATATCATCCCGAAAACACCAGAGGCAGGTTACATGGCAACACAAGCATATATCTTGGCGTCCAGACCACCTCCTGGGGACCCGAGAGAACCATTGTTCAATATGGCAATGGCTGGAGTAGGGGTTATGGGAACAGCGTTTGCAACAACGCCTCCCGAAGAAAATCCCAGACAAAATAGTCCACGACACACCGCAGCAGTTCAAGACCCACCAAGAGCAAGTGGAGCAAGAGACACAGCAGTCCAAGTAAGGGTGGACAGAGCGCGACAAGAAAGGAGGGACCGTCAGTACTCGCCAGAGCTTGCCGACGAAGATATGTGTGGGCTCCCATGCTTTACGAGAAGAGTGCGAAAAACTCGAGTCCCAAAAGGGTTCAAGTTACCCGAGAATTTCAAGAAGTTCGACGGCCTGCAAGATCCCGAGGATTGGCTCGTGGATTATCTCGAGATGGTGAAACTGGTAGGAGGAACCAGAGCAACAGCTATGCAAAGTATCCAAGTTCACCTGAGTGGTGCCGCAAGATCTTGGATAAAGAAACTCCCTTTGAACTCCATCGACAGCTGGGAAACCTTTGAGGACATCTTCGTGAAGAACTTCCGATCCACATGCAAAAAACCCGCGTCGTTGGAAGAATTACGAGCGTGTCGACAAAAACATGACGAGTCGATGAGAAAATATATACAGCGGTGGAACATTATCAAAAACTCGGCAGAAGACATATCTGACGAGAGGGCAATAGATGCGTTCGTGGCAGGAATCCGACGAGCAGACTTCGTCGAAGACTTGGGAAGAACTAATCCCAAGACAATCTCAGCGTTGATGGAAATCGCTAACAAGTGGGCAGATGGAGAAGACGCAATATACAACAAACGACACAGGTCGCCAGAAGAGGATCTAGTCGAAATTATCAAAATAGAAGGCGATTTTCTCGCCAGTTCTACAACAACGATGCTCCTGGCCACATATCGGCTGGTTTTCGGGGAAACCCTGGAGGAAATAGTCGAGATGATTATCAAAGGAGCAACGAGCAACAAGGCGACAATAGAGGTGATTTTCGCGGCAACAGACAAAATAGTGGACCAAGGATTCAAAGACCTTACGTGTCTCCCGAGGAGATGATGAACGGTCCGTGTCAAATGCACTTTTACCTCGACAACAATGGAAAGAGACAGTCAGGACATCTCCAGAAAGACTGCCGCAATTTTCAGGCAATGTTGCGAGCCGCAGGAATCGCAAATGCCCAAGCAAATAACAGAAATCCTCGGGAGCCAAGGAGCGAGATTCACCTTCCACCTCCTCCCGCAATAACCGAAGAAAATCGACACCAGCTCAGAATAGCGGCAGCACCACAACCACCCCCATATGTCGATCCCAATTCCAATGGCGCAGTTTTGATGATTCAGAAAGCTAGGCCGTCCAACAGGGCGCAGAAGGTCATATCTCGACAAGTGTTTATGGCAGAGAAGATGCCTCCACCAACAGTCGAGTATCTAAATTGGTCAGGGCAAGACATAGGCTTCACAATCGCGGATCATCCGCAGCAAGTTCCTCGACCAGGACAATCAGCACTTATTCTACCCGCAGTAATTGCTGGGTTCGACGTGTCGCGAGTTTTCATAGATGGCGGCAGCAGTCTAAACCTCATGTATGCAGACACATTGAGGAAGATGAACATATCCCTGGCAAACTTGAAACCAACTGACACACGCTTTCACGGGATCACACCAGAGAAGCCAAGTTACCCATTGGGCAAGATCAACCTCGACGTTCAGTTTGGAACCCGAGAAAACTACAGAATAGAGAACCTGGAGTTCGAAGTTGTGGATTTCCCGTCGCAATATCACGCTTTGTTGGGACGACCAGCGTACGCCAGGTTCATGGCAGTGCCGCATTATACATATCTGTTGTGGAGGTTGCCTGGGCCTAAGGGACCTATCACAATCAAAGGAAGCTTTGCACTGGCCGATAAATGCGACAAAGATTTCCATCGACTGTCAGAAACTTTCGGGATGCAAGCAGAATATGCGGCACCTAGGTTCACTGATTATGATGTACTGCTAGAGGTAGGAAGATCTAAGGAGCCAACTTTCAATATAAATAAAGATTCAAAAGAGGTACAGATCCACCCGACAGATCCAAAGAAAACGACGTCCATTGCTGCAAACATGGATGTCGCATAGGAAAGCGCGCTCGTCGAGTTCCTCCGTGAGCACTGGAAAATCTTCGCATGGTGTCCAGCCGACATGCCAGGAGTACCCAGGGAACTTGCCGAGCACCACCTCAATTTGGATCCTCTTGCACGACCAGTAAAGCAACCTTTGCGGCGTTTTTCAGAGCCTAGCCGCAAAGCTATGTTATCAGAAATAGATCGACTCAAAGATGCCGGGTTCATCAGAGAAATATCTACAGAAGCCACATGGGTAGCTAACCCAGTGATGGTGCCGAAGAAACACACAATAGTCCTTCGCATGTGCGTCGACTTTACGTGTCTCAATAAACATTGTCCCAAGGATCACTTTCCCCTCCCAAGGATCGATCAAATCATCGACTCCACGGCAGGATGTGAACGTCTTTCCTTCCTGGACGCATATTCTGGTTATAACCAGATCAGATTGAAAGAAGAAGATGAAGCCAAGACAGCGTTCATCACACCTTATGGCGTGTTTTGCTACAAAACAATGCCCTTTGGTCTGAAAAACGCGGGAGCAACATATCAGCGGATGATGCAGAAGTGCCTAGCAACACAGATCGGGAAAAATGTACAAGTCTACATCGACGATGTCGTAATAACATCAAAGAAAGGGTCAACGTTGATTGAAGATTTGAAGGAAACCTTCGACAACCTCGACAAGTTCTGCCTCAAGCTGAACCCGACAAAGTGCTCTTTTGGAGTACCCGCAGGAGAACTTCTCGGGTTCTTAGTATCAGCAAGGGGGATTGAAGCTAATCCCGAAAAAATACAGGCCATCGTCACTATGAGAAAGCCAACAAAGTTGAAGGAAATACAACAGTTAACGGGGCGAGTCGCAGCTTTAAGCAGATTCGTCGCCAGGCTAGGAGAAAAGGCGCTGCCGTTTTATGCGTTAATCAAGCAAGGGGAAAAATTTCAATGGAACGAGGAAGCAGACAGAGCTTTCGAGAATCTCAAGCGAGCAATTTCGACACCGCCGATATTGGTGGCGCCAAAAGAGAAAGAACCTCTCCTCTTGTACATTGCAGCTACACCTCAGGTGGTCAGCACGGCCCTAGTGGTCGAAAGGGAAGAAGAAGGCAAGCTTCATGGAGTTCAAAGGCCAGTATATTTCATCAGCGAAGTACTGTCGCCGTCAAAACAGCGGTACCCGCAATACCAAAAGCTAGCATATGGAGTATTCACGACAGCAAGAAAATTGCGACACTACTTTTCGGCGCACCCGATAATAGTGGTCAATGAGGCTCCCTTATCAAATATACTGAACAACCCAGAAGCCACGGGTCGTGTCTCCCTTTGGGGAATAGAACTTTCCCCTCGGGACATCACGTATGAAAAAAGAAAAGCAATAAAGTCGCAGGTCTTACCAGATTTCATTGCAGAATGGATGGAGCTACAAAACACAGGACCCCCAGATTTATCGAGGACTTGGACCATGAACTTCGACGGGTCCAAGAGATTGGAAGGTGCCGGAGCAGGCGTGATATTAGTTTCACCTGAAGGCGACAAGTTGAAGTATGTTCTGCGGATGACGTTCCCAAACGCATCTAACAATGAAGCAGAATATGAAGCTCTCATACACGGGATGAAGATGGCGAAAGCTTGCGGTGCAACCCGATTGAAAATTTTCGGCGACTCACAGTTGGTAGCACAGCAAGTAATGAACCAATGCGACGCGATCCAACGAGAGTATGATAGCATACAAGGAGGTGTACAATGAGCTGGAGAAGCTATTCGATGGTTGTGAGGTAAACCACATCAGCAGGATGAGCAACGATGAAGCCGACGTTCTCGCAAACATCGGGTCACAATGCCTCGCAATCCCTCCAGGTGTGTTTTGGGAAGAGATAAGCGAAAGATCAACAAAGCCGGCAAAAACAAAAAAGGAGAAGAAAGAGAAAACCTCGACCGTCACCAAGGGCACAGCAGAAGAAGAAGAAGAAGAGCAAGAACTAGTCATGATGGTACAAGTTCCATGGATGCAGGCCTACATATCATACATCCTAAGGAAAGTCATACCCGACGATCCAGTCGAAGCAAGGCGAATAATTAGGCGATCAAAAGCTTTCACTGTGGTAAAAGGGGAACTGTACAAACACAGTATTTCGGGTGTGCTACAACGGTGTGTTACACCCGAAGAAGGAAGGATCATCCTAAAGGACGTGCATGAAGGAATATGTGGGCACCACGCGAGTAGCAGAGCTATCGCGGCTAAGGTTTTCAGAGCAGGATTTTATTGGCTAACAGCAATCGAGGATGCGAAGGAAATAGTGCGAACTTGCGATGCGTGCCAAAGATTTGCAGCAAGACCTCACTCTCCTGCCGCAGAACTTATGCCAATCCCATTGTCTTGGCCCTTCGCTCAATGGGGTCTCGACATGGTAGGTAAATTACACAAAGCTTCGCCAGGAGGTTATGAGTATATGCTTGTTGCTGTCGACAAGTTTACAAAATGGATCGAAGCAAAGCCGATAAATTCACCGGACGGCGCGTCAGCGATTAAGTTCGTGAAAAGCATTGTCTTCAGATTTGGAGTTCCTCACAGTATTGTGACAGACAACGGCAGCAATTTCACGTCCAAGGAGTTCAAAGCATACTGCGCAGAAGTGGGCATTAAATTAAGTTTTGCGTCTGTTGCACATCCTCAGACCAATGGACAAGTCGAGAAGGCCAATGGCATCATCTGCAATGGCATCAAGAAACGCCTGCTAGGACCATTGGAAAAAGCCCGGCATACTTGGCCGGAGGAGTTACAAAGTGTGTTGTGGAGTATCCGAACAACACCAAATACGGCGACACAGGAAACACCGTTCTTTCTGGTTCATGGCGCCGAAGCAGTCCTGCCAATAGAAATAGAGCACGATTCTCCAAGAGTCACAGAATATGACGAAGAAACATCGAGGAAATCTTTGGAGGATGACATAACTCGTGGCTCTGAAATAACTAGGGTATGTGACATACTCGTTCGAGCAGCCACATCCAAAGCTGGCGTTTCCTCGTCATCATCACTATTGCAAAAGGGTGGCAGTGTAAAAAGCAAGGCAAGCAAAAATTCTTCGAATAGAAAAATAAAAGAGGGAACTTACGAACTGATGATACTCGCAAGATATGGGTCATAAGCTGCCTTTTGCGGTAAAGGAGCAGCTTCTTCGGGTTTAGAAGTCCCGGAATCTTCGACATCACCCCTCTTCCTTTTGTTCTTTGGAGAATCAGCAGGAGGAGGAGACTGGGCCGATGTAGTGTCTTCAGAAGCAGCATCTTTTTCAGCAGATCCCGCAGATTTTCGAGAATCTGCGGGTTCATTCACAAAAGAGGAGGCCTCTTGGTTATCATTAGAGATAACGGTCCTTTCTTCGACTTCCCCACCTTCAGGAAGAGGAGGAAGTGAAACAAGATTTGGATGATTCTGTCCAAAAAGAGGGAAGGATATCAGAACGAAGCAAACAATGCAAAAAAGCAAGGCAGTAAAAAATTGCGCGACAATGTTTACCTTAGGAAGCGCATGGGTGGCGCTGTATGGTTTTACGCGACAAGAAGAAGGGATGGCATCTTTTTTGCTGAGGGAGGTGATTTTTCGGACAAGCCTCTCCAGGTCCTTGACTTCCAAATCCACCGACAGCCGATCCACGTCTTCGTTGCCAGTATATTTCCAGAGAGGGAATTTGCGAGCTTGAAGAGGCTGAACTCTACTCTTAAGGAAATACACTATAATCTGGATACCTGACAATTCTTTGCCGCGAGTATTTTGCAACTCATGGATGCGAGCCATCAGGGATTCAGTCGAAGTTCTTTCTTCCTCGGTAGCCTCTGCATCCCAGGAACGGCGACGAAGAATTTTCTCGGCACCGTCAAAAGGAGGAATATTATCCTCGAGGCAGCCATCGTTTTCTTCGCGAATGTATAGCCACCTCTTGCGCCAACCTTGAACGGAGTCAGGGAGCTTGACGTCGAAGTAATCAGCAGTGGAGCGAATAGAAATAACAACGCCGCCTATATTATAGGCGACATTGGGAGAGCCATTGCGGCGACAGAAGAAAATGCGCTTCCAAAGCGCCCAATTGGGTGAGACGCCAAGGAAGGCTTCACAAAGCGTGATGAAAATAGAAATGTGGAGGATTGAGTTTGGCGTGAGGTGGTGAAGCTGGAGACCGTAGACATAGAGTAATCCACGGAGGAAAGGATGGATGGGGGTGGATAAACCACGGATGAGATGGTCGACAAAACTTACCCGGTACCCCATTGGAGGGGCTGGGTAGCTTTCTTCACTGGGGAAGCAAACCGCTTTGGGCTTCGTGGTGATTCCCAGTTTCTTCAGGAGGTTCAGGTCTTGGTTTGTGATCTTGGACCTCTCCCACTCCGCAGTTCCTAGATCCGCGGCGGCCATGGAAGAATCAGGAGTGCTGTGCCTGGTTAAGCGACGCGGTGGCATCAACAATGGCAATGGCGAGCAGCAGCGAAGAGAAGAGCTTTGGCAGCAGTGGAGCGCAAGGGGAGATTTTGCAGAGGAGAGCAGAGAACGGCGCGAGCGGAAGTGCTCGAGGAAGAAGAAGGAGATCTTATATAGAGGTGCGGTGAAGCGACGGAACCGTTGGATGAAGAAAGAATGCAGGAGATGATTACCACGTGGCAACGAGGGCAAATTAGTATTTCAACATTGACGAGGTTACAGAACGTGCGCCAGGAAAAGCGGAGGACGTGTGTCCCCCACTTGCACGACGTGTCAACGTGGTGGGAACAGTGGACCCACAAGGCAGAAACAAAAATCCAATTATTGACAGAGATGAAGAGAATTTGACAAGGGAAACTATGTCGACAAGAAAAATAAAAAGAGAATGGCGACAGGGTTAAATATTCGAATACTCTTGGAGCCTTTGATCAAATACAAGTTTTTGCTCAAATGCTCGGGGGCTACTCTGGAAAAATAGAAAATTTCGAGTATGACAATATAGAAATGGCGAGAGCCTATGACCAAATCCAAGAATTTGTTCATAGCCTCGGGGGCTACTCCCATCGGGAGCGCTGGTCGCGCACCCGATAAATATGAAAATATCGAAAAGGATCATAAAAATAGCGGCAAAGGATGTTAATCTGTGGAGCCTACACCCAAGCACAAGTTCTTGGCTGTAGCCTCGGGGGCTACTCCCATCGGGAACGCTGTTCGCGTGCCCGATGAATTTGATCAGAAATAGAGAAAAAGAAGTGAGTATATTTCGAGTTACGCAAATAACTCTACATATACTCCCATCGGGAAGACAAAATAAAGTCATCAAATATGACTCAATAAAATGTGCTATTCCAAAGGCGAAAAGCACTCGACAATATATTCTCAGAACGCCAAAAAGTTGCGATCAATTTCTGAATGCCGCAAATTTGCGAAGGTAAGACCCCAGATCCGTTCTGCTGGGCGTGGCATCGCCAAAGACTGCGCTCTGCTACTTTTATCCGTATCAACAGATACGAAGAAAAATCCTAACGGACGCGTTAGGTACCCGATAAATTTGACTGGGACTTGACAGAATGGTAAGACCTTAAGCGGCACCTGTCGAAGTTTACACCAGTATCCCGAGATCATGTCCGGGGACGTGATCTTGAAGTAGGTTTTTGCGGATTGCCACTAGAGCAGTTAACTAGTACCTGATCCGTCAGATGAACTAGCCCCAACTACCATTATCCCTGTACAATATAGAATTTTATGTGGAGTATGAATAAAAGCTCTCGAACAAAAATAAACGGGAGAGATTTTCCCTGACTCTACGATTCAAGCAAAATCTCGGGGGCTACTGACATAGGCACCCCAAATGGGCCTGCCATAGATAGTACCCGGGATTTACTGAAGGCCCACTATCCGAAGAATAAGAAGATTCGGGAGCCCAAGATGTATTAAGGAAAGCTAGAGTTGTAATAGGAAGTATTATTTGTAATCTGGCGGGACGAGTTAGAAACCGTCCCGAACTCTGTAACTTGTACGATACGAAACCCTCGGCTCCACCTCCTATATAAGGGGGAGTCGAGGGACAAAGAAAGGATCGAATCTACTGTCAACATAACCCTAGTTTTCATAATCGCCGAGTACTTTTCGCCTAAACCTTCGAGATCTACTTGCCCTCTACTTCCAGCAAAACCCTAGTCTACAATCTGTAGGCATTGACAAGTTAATCCTTTGTCAGTTAGTTCTAGAAAATGCATAAATATGACATATAATGTGCATAAAACATGTAGGTATCATCAATAAAGTAGCATGGAACATAAGAAATTATCGATACGTTGGAGATGTATCAGCATCCCCAAGCTTAGTTCTGCTCGTCCCGAGCAGGTAAAACGATAACAAAGATAATTTCTGAAGTGACATGCCATCATAATCTTGATCATACTATTTGTAAACATATGTAATGAATGCAGCGATCAAAGCAAAGGTAATGACATGAGTAAACAACTGAATCATAAAGCAAAGACTTTTCATGAATAGTACTTCAAGACAAGCATCAATAGGTCTTGCATAAGAGTTAACTCATAAAGCAATAAATCAAAGTAAAGGTGTTGAAGCAACACATAGGAAGATTAAGTTTCAGCGGTTGCTTTCAACTTATAACATGTATATCTCATGGATATTGTCAACATAAAGTAATATAATAAGTGCAATATGCAAGTATGTAGGAATCAATGCACAGTTCACACAAGTGTTTGCTTCTTAAGGTGGAGGGAGATAGGTAAACTGACTCAACAATAAAAGTAAAAGAATGGTCCTTCAAAGAGGAAAGCATCGATTGATGTATTTGTGCTAGAGCTTTTATTTTGAAAACATGAAACAATTTTGTCAACGGTAGTAATAAAGCATATGAGTTATGAAAATTATATCTTACAAGTTGCAAGCCTCATGCATAGTATACTAATAGTGCCCGCACCTCGTCCTACTTAGCTTGGACTACCGGATCTTCGCATGCCATGTTTCAACCAAGTGTCACAAAGGGGTACCTCCATGCCGCCTGTACAAAGGTCTAAGGAGAATGCTCGCATTTCGGATTTCTCGCTTTTGATTATTCTCAACTTAGACATCCATACCGGGACAACATGGACAACAGATAATGGACTCCTCTTAAATGCATAAGCATGTAGCAATAATTATTATTCTCGTATGAGATTGAGGATATATGTCCAAAACTGAAACTTCAACCATGGTTCATGGCTTTAGTTAGCGGCCCAATGTTCTTCTCTAACAATTTTGCATGCTCCAACCACTAAAATGATAGACCTTCAGACAAGACGGACATGCATAGCAACTCACATGATATTCAACAATAGTTGATGGCGTTCCCCAGAAGCATGGTTATCGCACAACAAGCAACTTAATAAAATATAAAGTGCATAAGTACATATTCAATACTACGATAGTTTTTAAGGCTATTTTGTCCCATGAGCTATATATTGCAAAAGTGAATGATGGAATTTTAAAGGTAGCACTCAAGCAATTTACTTTGGAATGGCGGAGAAATACCATGTAGTAGGTAGGTATGGTGGACACAAATGGCATAGTAGTTGGCTCAAGGATTTTGGATGCATGAGAAGTATTCCCTCTCGATACAAGGTTTAGGCTAGCAAGGTTATTTGAAGCAAACTCAAGGATGAACATGTGCAGCAAAACTCACATAAAAGACATATTGTAAACATTATAAGACTCTACACCGTCTTACTTGTTGTTCAAAACTCAATACTAGATATTATCTAGACCTTAGAGAGACCAAATATGCAAATCAAATTTTAGCAAGCTCTATGTATTTCTTCATTAATGGGCGCAAAGCATATGATGCAAGAGCTTAAACATAAGCACAACAATTGCCAAGTATCACATTATCCAAGACATTTTAGAATTACTACATGTAGCATTTTCCAATTCCAACCATATAACAATTTAACGAAGAAGAAACTTCGCCTCGAACATTATGAGTAAAGCCTAAGGACACATGTGTCCATACGCAACAGCGGAGCGTGTCTCTCTCCCACAAAGTGAATGCTAGGATCCATCTTATTCAAACAAAAACAAAAACTAAAACAAACCGACGCTCCAAGTAAAGAACACAAGATGTGATTGAATAAAAATATAGTTTCAGGGGAGGAACCTGATGATGTTGTCGATGAAGAAGGGGATGCCTTGGGCATCCCCAAGCTTAGACGCTTGAGTCTTCTTAAAATATGCAGGGGTGAACCACGGGGGCATCCCCAAGCTTAGAGCTTTCACTCCTCTTGATCATAGTATATCATTCTCCTCTCTTGACCCTTGAAAACTTCCTTCACACCAAACTTCAAGCAAACTCATTAGAGGGTTAGTGCATCATTAATAATTCACTCATTCAGAGGTGACACAATCATTATTTTCACTTCTGGACATTGCATAATGCTACTGGACATTAATGGATCAAAGAAATAAATCCAACATAGCAAAAGAGGCAATGCGAAATAAAAGGCAGAATCTGTCAAAAACAGAACAGTCCGTAAAGACGAATTTAAAGCTGGCACCAGACTTGCTCAAATGGAAAAACTCAAAACTAATGAAAGTTGCGTACATATCTGAGGATCACGCTCGTAAATTGGCAGATTTTTTCGAATTTTCTACAGAGAACTGTGCCCAGATTCGTGACAGACAGCAATGCTGTTTCTGCGCAGCGATCCCAAATATAACATCAACCTTAACATAGAAACTTTACTTGGCACAAAAACATGATAAGGAGAGGTTGCTACAGTAGTAAACAACTTCCAAGACTCAACAAAACAAAAAATTGCTGTAGGTAAAAACATGGGTTGTCTCCCATAAGCGCTTTTCTTTAACGCCTTTCAGCTAGGCGCAGAAAGTGCAAATCAAGTAACATCGAGAGTAGAAGCATCAACATCATAGCTTGTTCTAATAATAGAATCAAAAGGCAACTTCATTCTCTTTCTAGGGAAGTGTTCCATACCTTTCTTGAGAGGAAATTGATATTTAATATTACCTTCCCTCATATCAATAACAGCACCAACAGTTCGAAGAAAAGGTCTTCCCAACACAATTGGACAAGATGCATTGCATTCGATATCCAAGATAACAAAATCAACGGGGACAAGGTTATTGTTAACCGTAATATGCACATTATCAATCCTCCCCAAAGGTTTCTTTTTAACATTATCAGCAAGATTAACATCCAAATAACAATTCTTCAATGGTGGCAAGTCAAGCATATCATAAATCTTTTTAGGCATAACAGAAATACTTGCACCAAGATCACATAAAGCATTACATTCAAAGTCATTGAATTTCATTTTAATGATGGGCTCCCAACCATCCTCTAACTTTCTAGGAATAGAAGTTTCAAGTTTTAGTTTCTCTTCTCTAGCTTTTATGAGAGCATTTGTAATATGTTTTGTAAAGGCTAAATTTATAGCACTAGCATTGGGACTTTTAGCAAGTTTTTGTAAGAACTTTATAACTTCAGAGATGTGGCAATCATCAAAATCTAAATCATTATGAGCTACAGCAATGGGATCATTGTTCCCAAGGTTGGAAAAAATTTCAGCAGTTTTATCACAAGCAGTTTCAGCAGTTTTAGCAGTTTCAGGCAGTTTTGTACGCTTTGCACTAGGAGTAGAAACATTGCCAACACCAATTATTTTACCATTGATAGTAGGAGGTGCAGCAACATGTGAAGAATTAGCATTGCTAGTGGTGGTAATAGTCCAAACTTTAGCTACATTATTCTCTTTAGCTAGTTTTTCATTTTCTTCTCTATCCCACCTAGCACGCAGTTCAGCCATTAATCTTATATTCTCATTAATTCTAACTTGGATGGCATTTGCTGTAGTAGTAATCTTATTATCAATATCATTATTAGGCATAACTTTCAATTTTAAAAGATTAACATCAGAGGCAAGCCTATCAACTCTAGAAGCGATAGTATCAATTTTATCAAGCTTTTCCTCAACAGATTTGTTAAAAGCAGTTTGTGTACTAATAAATTCTTTAAGCATGGCTTCAAGACCAGAGGGTACACTCCTATTATTATTGTAAGAATACCCATAAGAATTACCATAACCATTACAATTAGCAGAAGGATATGGCCTATAGTTATTACCAGAGTTGTTCCTATAAGCATTGTTGTTGAAATTATTATTTTTAATGAAATTCACGTCAACATTTTCTTCTTGAGCAACCAATGAAGCTAAAGGAACATTATTAGGATCAACATTAGATCTACCATTCACAAGCATAGACATAATCACATCAATTTTATCACTCAAGGAAGAGGTTTCTTCAACAGAATTTACCTTCTTACCTTGTGGAGCTCTTTACGTGTGCCATTCAGAGTAATTTATCATCATATCATCAAGAAGTTTTGTAGCCGCCCCCAATGTGATGGACATAAAGGTACCTCCAGCAGCTGAATCCAATAAATTCCGCGAAGAAAAATTTAGTCCTGCATAGAAGGTGCAATTCTTTACCAAAGTTTTCATTCTCTCCCATGCTTGAGCAACATGTTCAGTATCTAATTGCTTAAAATTCATTATGCTACTTCTCAAAGATATAATTTTAGCGGGAGGATAATATCTACCAATAAAAGCATCCTTGCATTTAGTCCATGAATCAATACTATTCTTAGGCAAAGATAGCAACCAATCTTTAGCTCTTCCTCTTAATGAGAAAGGAAACACTTTCAATTTAATAATATCACCATCTACATCCTTATACTTTTGCATTTCACAAAGTTCAACAAAATTATTGAGATGGGCAGCAGCATCATCAGAACTAGCACCAGAAAATTGATCTCTCATAACCAAGTTCAGTAAAGCAGGTTTAATTTCAAAGAATTCTGCTGTAGTAGCAGGTGGAGCAATAGGTGTGCATAGGAAATCATTATTATTTGCATTTGTGAAGTCACACAACTTAGTATTTTCAGGATTATTCATTTTAGCAACGGTAAATAAAACAAACTAGATAAATTAAATGCAAGTAACTAATTTTTTTGTGTTTTTGATATAGAGAGCAAGACAGTAAATAAAGTAAAACTAGCAACTAATTTTTTTGTGTTTTGATTTAGTGCAGCAAACAAAGTAGTAAATAAAATAAAGCAAGACAAAAACAAAGTAAAGAGATTGAGAAGTGGAGACTCCCCTTGCAGCGTGTCTTGATCTCCCCGGCAACGGCGCCAGAAAAAGAGCTTGATGGCGTGTAACTCACACGTTCGTTGGGAACCCCAAGAGGAAGGTATGATGCGCACAGTAGCAAGTTTTCCCTCAGAAAGAAACCAAGGTTTAATCGAACCAGGAGGAGCCAAGAAGCACGTTGAAGGTTGATGGTCGCGAAATGTGATGCGGCGCAACACCAGGGATTCCGGCGCCAACGCGGAACCTGCACAACACAACCAAAGTACTTTGCCCCAACGAAACAGTGAGGTTGTCAATCTCACCGGCTTGCTGTAACAAAGGATTAAACGTATCGAGTGGAAGATGTTTGCAAAGAAAACAGTAAAACACAATTGCAGTAGATTGTATGCTATGTAAAGAATAGGACCGGGGTCCACAGTTCACTAGAGGTGTCTCTCCCATAAGATAAAGCATGTTGGGTGAACAAATTACAGTCGGGCAATTGACAAATAGAGAAAGGCATAACAATGCATATACATGATATGATAAATATAGTGAGATTTAATCCGGGCATTACGACAAAGTACATAGACCGCCATCCAACTGCATCTATGCCTAAAAAGTCCACCTTCAGGTTATCATCCGAACCCCCTCCAGTATTAAGTTGCAAAGCAACAGACAATTGCATTAAGTATGGTGCGTAATGTAATCAACAACTACATCCTTAGACATAGCATCAATGTTTTATCCCTAGTGGCAACAGCACATCACAACCTTAGAACCTACTGTCACGATCCCAGATTCAATGAAGGCATGAACCCACTATCGAGCATAAATACCCCCTCTTGGAGTTAAGAGCAAAAACTTGGCCAGAGCCTCTACTAATAACGGAGAGCATGCAAGATCATAAACAACACATAAACAATAGATTGATAATCACCATAATCATAGTACTCTCTATCCATCGGATCCCGACAAACACAACATATAGTATTACAGATAGATGATCTTGATCATGTTAGGCAGCTCACAAGATCCAACAATGAAGCACAACAAGGAGAAGACGACCATCTAGCTACTGCTATGGACCCATGGTCCAGGGGTGAACTACTCACTCATCACTCCGGAGGCGACCATGGCGGTGTAGAGTCCTCCGGGAGATGAATCCCCTCTCCGGCAGGGTGCCGGAGGAGATCTCCAGAATCCCCCGAGATGGGATTCGCGGCGGCGGCGTCTCAGTAAGGTTTTCCGTATCGTGGCTCTCGGTACTGGGGGTTTCGCGACGGAAGCTTTAAGTAGGCGGAGGGTCAACGCGGGGGGCCACACGAGGGGCCCAGAGGCTAGGTCGGCGCGGCCAGGGCTTGGGCCGCGCCGGCCACCCCTCTGGCCGCCTCGTGGCCCCACTTCGTTATCTCTTCGGTCTTCTGGAAGCTTCGTGCAAAAATAGGACCCTGGGCGAAAGTTTCGTCCAATTCCGAGAATATTTCTTTACTAGGATTTCTGAAACCAAAAACAGCAGAAACAAAGAATCGGCTCTTCGGCATCTTGTTAATAGGTTAGTTCCAGAAAATGCATAAATATGACATATAATGTGCATAAAACATGTAGGTATCATCAATAAAGTAGCATGGAACATAAGAAATTATCGATACGTTGGAGACGTATCACCTGCCAAAACCCACCGGCGAGCAGTGGTTAAGCAACACGAAGAGCCGGGAGGCTTCCAAGACTGCTGGGGGCCTGGTCCCTCGACGTCGTCCCGCAAATGTTCCGGCACACGTCCTAGCGGTTGCAAGGGCGTGCCACCTGACCTATACCTGGTCAGGAAGGTGTTGGATTGCTTCGATTAGTCTCCTGCATGGTAGACACGTAAACATTAAATACGAGCCCGATCGGCTCTCAGGTTGCCCTGTGGATCGGCTCAAAGAGCCGATCGCCCCATGGTTCACGTCGGGTTAACGATGACATGGGGCTCCTGCTTGATCAATATAAAGTTAAACCAATCTACGACAGTTTAGGGTTTTCACCGCATGATCGGAACATCCTACGCGTAGTTGAGCCTAATAGACACGAAAGATAATGGAAAACTAACCCTAAAAGAGGCCTAAAAACCAACATTAAGTCAATTCCCGGAACATCCCTCTTAGGACCAACAAACCATACCTTACACACTACCGGATCATTCAACCCGTTTGCAAGGCCTAACCATACAGATATTAAACCAATCCTTGAAGAATCAAGGAGCAACTATAACAGATTGGATCTACTAAATAACAAACAAGCAAGGTGCTGCCCTTACACCTAGACAGGTATAAGGGCAGCTAGATATCGAGGGACGGCATAGCTAAGCAAATAAGCACAAGAAAAGCATCCATGCAAGCCCCAAAACACCTAAGATAAATAGTGCTACTTGCCATCAACAACGCTTCAGCACGAGCAGCACAAGATAACGAATAAACGTGTACTGCCTAGATCGCAAGATGCGATCTAGGCAGCATGATGCTTACCCGGAAGAAACCCTCGAAAGAAGGGGTGGCGATGCGCCTGGTTTGTGTTTGTTGTGAAGGTGATTGTCCTTCTTTCTCGATAACCCTAGATACATATTTATAGTCCAAGGGACTTTCTAATTCGGGCGTGCACCTAACCGTGCACGGGTTAAACTCTATCTTTTAATTCTAAACTAAGATGCAATCTACTATATTTACAGATACACGGGCAATCTAGCCCAAACTCCTCGTGCAAGGCCGCTTCAGAGATGCTCCACGCGTATATCCTTTAAGCCCATCTCAACTTACAGCCCATCTCCTGATTTGGCCAAAATCTGGTGATAACACATGCCCCCTGGTTTTGGCAATGATAATTTCAAAACCACTCTGTTTTTCCTTCGAAGGGTCATGTCGTGGCAGAGCAGAACCGTCGCAGTATTCTTCATCATGATGCCTTGCCTTCTCAACTTCTCTGCACGATTTGACAGTTTTGGCACCACATCCTCGAAAACTGCTCGAGCATTAAATCTCCACTATATTTCCTTTTATTTAACCGCATCGAACAGTTCACCTCTTCACCCCCTGCTCCGAACTATCCGTCGGCCAAAAACCCTCTCCCTCTGTAGCCATGTCTTCCTCTTCCTCCTCCGCTTCATCGGCTCTCTCCTCCCAATCCTCTTCCTCGAGTGAACTGGAGCCGGAGGTCAATCGTCGGGGAAGAAGACCTCCGGTTCCTCGTAGATGGGGAGCTGGAAGCGGCGAGCGAGGACGACCTCCTCTCATGGGAGGCGGATCTCTCCTCCGACGAGGAGGAAGAAGAGGCGGAGGAGTCTGAGGAGGAAGACTCCTCCTCCGCCGGGTACCCGCCGGCCAAGCGCCTCCGAGGCTGGGCCTGGTCAGATGACGACGACGACGAGGAGGATGAAGACGCTACTGGCGGCTTCATCAGCGACGAAGAGCCCGTCAGTAGCAGCGCCGACGGCAGCTGCGACGGCGACGACGAGGGCAGTGACGGCCCTTAGATTAGGGAGTAGTATAGGGCTAGTAGCAGTGCATTAGGCACTCAGATGACCCCTTTTGAGAGCAATTAGCTCTTCGTTGTAAAATCCCCCTTTGAATCAATGAAAATGTTCTTCCAATTTAACTTCCAATCACCCGATTTCATATCTTCTTCATCTTCCGATTGTCAAAGGTGGTCAACGCCCCAAGAGCCGATAGCATCGTATCGGCTTTTTACCATCAGACGCCCATAAAGCCAATCTGATAACCAACTAGACAGGTTCAAGCAAACAATCCTCAGATTTAGACAATAACTTGATACCTGACCATGATGCTTTATACCTCTAAAGTCGATGACTGCGCATCGGTTGTTTCCCAAAAATTTTAAAAAAAATTTACTGGCTGATTTCGTGTATCGGCCTCCATATCTTACTGCTCATCATCCCACATGCTTGGGAAGTACTTCTTGAGATGCTGGCCATTGACAGCCACTGGGAACTTCACACCATCCAACTATTCGAGCATGTATGCATTACCCTTTAAAACTTGGTCGACTTTGTACGGGCCATGCCAATTTGGAGACTGATAAGGGCTAAGCCCAAGGATGTGCCCGATCTTCACGGATTTGAAGGGATTCGTGGAGGTAGGTGGATGAACGCGATGAACACGTGGGGGAATCGTGGGGATACAACACACACACGCACACAATTCGAGTTTTCCCTCGTTGGCTCGAAACACCAACTCGATAGAGGTTGCGAGAAAAGACCTTCCGGTAGAAGTCCCGCAAAGAGATCGACTAATCGAAGCTCGGGAGATCTAGAAGGGTGAAAAGACCGGAAGGTTTGATGGAAGTGCAAGCAAAAGACCAAATAGGTAAAAGTGCAAGCAAAAGATCAAACAAACGATAGAAGTCACCAAAGAGATCTTCACGAGTCGATAGGAGCCCGGGTGGCGATACAAGATCATAGATCTAGGTAAGGTTCCCACAAGGGTGAGCTAAGCTCAGGTTTTCTTTCAAATCAAGTCTAATCTCAGATCTGAGCCAACTAGGCTATTTATAGGTAGGGGCGAAGGGTTAAGTTACATGCTGAAAAGTGCTGTTGTGCTGTAGTTCGCGGTGGCGGAAGTTCCGGTCATCTTGGGCGGAAGTTCCGGTCAGGGGCGGAAGTTCCGGTCCTGGGGGCCGGAAGTTCCGGCCAGACCGGAAGTTCCGGCCAAGTTCCGGCCAAGTTCCGAAAGTCGTCCATTTCCTCGCAGTAACATCCAGTGTTGTTTTCGCGTAATTTCGGAACTTGGGCGGAACTTGGGCGGAAGTTCCGACCAGGCGGAAGTTCCGGTCCCTCGGGGCGGAAGTTCCGGTCCGATGCTTTTTCCTGCGCGCTGGAGGGCATCTTGGGGGCATCTTGGAGGAATCTGGCCGGAAGTTTCGGTCCTGGGGGCGGAAGTTCCGGCCTGGGCGCTGTAGCTCCATCTTCATCGTTTCCAGCTCTCTCTCCAACGTCTTGGTCTCCATGGCTTGTGTCTTGGTCGATGTACCTGATTGAACATAGGGTATTTGCATGAAGTAGCAAGCCATCCAAGGTGGTGTCAAAGTCATAGGTAGAGAGGAGCGAATTCACCTCTTGGCGTAGTGCTTGGGCTCGAGCTCGTGTCATTGGACCACGAGGAGGGCTTGTCGGTCTTGAGGCGGCGGTGTCCATAGGCCACCCCGTATCATCTCCCCCCCTTGGGAAAGAGTCGTCCTCGACTCTATGTTCTCCTCATCTCCATGATATGGTGAAAGGTCGGACACATTGAATGTGTTGCTCACCAAGTACTTGGATGTTGGTATGTCGATGACATAGGCGTTGTCGTTGATGCGCTTGAGGACCTTGAAGGGACCATCACCTCGGGGCTTGAGCTTGGAGTTTCTTTCTTGAGGGAAGCGGTCCTTGCGAAGGTGTATCCACACTAGGTCGCCTTCATTGAAGATCCGTGCCTTTTTCTTCAAGTTTAGTCTTGTAGCTTGACGGAGAACTTGTTGTTCGATCGTTGCCCTTGTGTCTTCATGGAGTTTCTTCATGTATTGTGCTCGCTTGTCGATGTCCATGTTCACTTGCTCATGTAGCGGAAGAGGTAGAAGGTCAATCGCCGTAGGTGGTTCATACCCGTAGACGACCATGAATGGGCTTCTCATTGTTGTGGAGTGCTTGGCGCGGTTGTAGGCAAACTCCGCATGTGGGATGCAATCTTCCCATGCTTTCAAATTCTTCTTGACAAGGACTCGTAGTAGTGTGGAGAGGCTTCGGTTCACCACTTCGGTTTGCCCATCGGTTTGGGGGTGTGAGGATGATGAGAACAAAAGCTTGACGTTGAACTTGGCCATTAGTGTCTTCCAAAGATAACTCATGAACTTGACATCTCGGTCGGAGACAATGCTTCTTGGTACACCGTGGAGTCTCACAATTTCCCTAAAAAACAAGGAGGCAATGTGTGAAGCATCATCCGTTCGGGAACATGGTATAAAATGAGCCATTTTTGAGAATCTATCCACTACCACAAAGATTGAATCATGACCATATTTAGTTCGAGGTAATCCTAGTACAAAGTCCATGCTTATATCGGACCAAGGAGCATAAGGAATAGGCAACGGTGTATAAAGACCATATGGATTGGAAGAGGACTTAGCTTGTAAGCATGTTGTACACCGGCGGCAAAGGCGTTCCACGTCGCGGTACATTCTTGGCCAATAGTAGTGAGTGGATAGCATGGCATATGTCTTCTCTCGTCCAAAGTGACCCATGAGACCACCACCATGCGATTCTTGTAAGAGCAAGAGGCGAAGCGAGGACATTGGAACACAAAGTTTGTTGCCCTTAAACAAGAATCCTTGGTGCAAATAGAAATCATCGATGCCCTTTTCAATGGAACACTTTGCAAAAATTGGGCCAAAGAAAGTATCGGAGGCATATTGTTCTTTGATTTCATCAAGACCCAACACATGGAAATCCAAACGAGTGAGTAAAAGGGTGAGCTTGCGGGAAAGGGCATCCGCAACGACATTGTCCTTGCCCTTCTTGTATTTGATTACATATGGGAAGGACTCAATGAACTCAACCCATTTTGCATGTCTTTTGTTCAAAGTGTGTTGACTTTTCAAATACTTCAAAGATTCATGGTCGGAGTGAATAATGAACTCTCTTGGCCAAAGATAATGTTGCCAAACTTCAAGAACACGAACCAAAGCGTAAAGTTCCTTGTCATATATAGGATAGTTGAGGCGTGCGCCATCCAACTTCTCACTATAATATGCCACGGGTTTTCCATTTTGCATGAGGACACCACCGATTCCAAGGCCACTCGCATCACATTCTATCTCAAATGTTTTTGCAAAATCGGGAAGAACAAGTAGGGGTGCCTCGGTGAGTCTCTTTTTCAATTCATCAAAAGCTTTTTGTTGTGCTTTGCCCCAAACAAACGGAACATTCTTTTTAGTGAGCTCGTTTAAAGGGCAAGCTATAGTGCTAAAATCTTTCACAAAGCGGCGGTAAAATCCGGCGAGTCCATGGAAGCTTCGAACTTGACCAACATTTGTGGGAGTGGGCCAATTGTGGATGGCCTCAACCTTGGAAGAATCAACTTCAATCCCGTTGGCGGAAACCACAAAACCAAGAAAAACCAAAAAAATTTGAGCAAAGGTGCATTTTGGGAGGTTGGCATAGAGCTTCTCGTGGCGTAGTATGCATAAGACTTCTCTCACATGGTGAACATGGTCCTCGAGATTTTTGCTATAGACGAGAATGTCATCAAAGTAAACAACCACGCTCTTGCCAATGAGTGGTCTCAAAATGTGATTCATAAGACGCATGAAAGTCGAAGGAGCATTAGAAATACCAAATGGCATGACAAGCCATTCATATAGACCAAGCTTGGTCTTGAATGCCGTCTTCCATTCATCACCAATTGCCATGCGAATTTGGTGGTAGCCACTACGCAAATCAATCTTAGAGAAAATGGTGGCACCACTCAATTCATCAAGCATGTGTCTAAACGCGGAATGGGATGGCGATAACGGACGGTAATGGCATTGATGGGGCGACAATCCATACACATCCGTTGCGTCTCATCCGGTTTAGGCACAAGAATCACGGGAACGGCGCAAGGGCTAAGGCTTTCTCGAACGTACCCTTTGGCGAGGAGGTCTTGTATTTGGCGTTGAATCTCCTTCGTGTCTTCGGGGTTGGTGCGGTAGGCGGCTCGGTTTGGAAGGGGAGCGCCGGGTATGAGGTCGATGCGGTGCTCGATGCCCCGAAGCGGTGGTAGTCCATGAGGTAGCTCGTCGGGGAAGACGTCTTGGAATTCCTTCAAAATAGACAACAAAGACGAAGGAATATTGGTTAAGTCGTTAGTCTCCGCCGAGGGGCCCTTGCAAATGAGCACGTAGTGTAGGGTGGTGGATGGGTTGTGGTGCACTTCTCTCATCTCACTCTTGGTAGCTAGGAGGACACTCTTCATCTCACTCACATATGGTTTGTGGCGCTCACTCTCTTTTTGGTGGATCACTCTCTCACCTCTCAACTCACTAGTGATAGTGGCTTCCTTAGCCCTCGCTAAAGCCTTTGCATTGTCCGCAATTACTTGGCTAGGAGTCATTGGGCGTAGGATGTAGGTCCTGTCGTTGACCTTGAAGCTATAGGCATTTGTGTAGCCATCATGGTTTGCTTTCTTGTCATATTGCCAAGGGCGACCAAGTAACATGTGGCACACCGTCATAGGCACGACGTCACATTCAACGGTGTCTTCATAGGCGCCAATCTTGAAGGATATCGTGACAGTGTGTTGGATCTTCACATTTCCATTGTCACTTAGCCATTGCACATGGTAGGGATGGGGGTGTTTCCGGAGCGGGAGGTTGAGCTTGGTGCATAGTTCGGTGCTTGCAAGGTTGTGGCAACTCCCTCCATCGATGATAACCTTTATTGACTTGCCATTGATTCCGGCTCTTGTTTGGAAGATATTGCACCTTTGGTCTTCGTTGGGAAGTGCATGGGTTGTCAACACTTTGGTCACCACAAGAGAAGGGCTTGCATCATGCACACATAGGACTTGCTCTTGGTCTTCCAAGTCATCATCTTCATGAGAGGTTGTGGCTTGTACCAAGGCTTCATATTCACCTTCACTCAAGTACTCCACATCTCCATCATCTCTAGTGATCATAACTCTTGTGTTCTTGCATTCAAAGGATTTATGTCCTTGAGCACCACACTTGAAGCAAGTGATGTTACTAGATCCGGTGGAAGCTTTGGAGGACATGGTTGATTGCTCCGGCTTGAAGCTTGTTGTTTTGATGGCACTTCTTGCTTGCTTTGGAGGATCCTTGGAGGCAAGTGCACTTGTGTTCTTGATGCTTGAGGAGGCATTCATGGCATTTCTTGCGGCGAAGAAGGTCTTTGTCTTTGCACTTGCTAGGTCTTCTCGCACTTGGCGTTCGGCCCTTGTTGCTTGGTGGAGTAGTTCAACCATGTTTTTGTAAGGCAAGAATTCCACTATCCTCTTGACGGGGATGTTTAGTCCATTCAAGAATCTTGCCATAGTTTGCTCTTCTCGCTCATCCACATTTGCACTCATCATTGTCATGTGCATCTCCTTGTAATATTCCTCAACGGACTTGTAGCTTTGCTTGAGTTGAGTGAGCTTGTTGAAGAGGTCACGCTTGTGGTGAGTTGGTACAAAGCGGGTGTGCATGACTTCTTGCATCTCTTCCCATGTGTCAATGGGTGCTAAGTCTTCCTTCTCACGCTTCTTGTTGACCTCTTCCCACCAAACATTTGCATATCCTTCAAACTCAAGTGATGCCATGGCAACTTTTCTTTGCTTCGGAGAAGTTGTGGATGCGGAATATCTTGTCAACCTTGAGTACCCAAGACAAGTATGCGTCGGGATCTTCCTCTCCTTGGAACTTGGGCATGGTGAATTTTAGCTTCCCAAAGATTTCTTCGTCATTGCGGTCATTGCGTCGAGGAGGTGGTCTTGCTTCACCATGATCTTGACGTTGTTGAGGTTGAGGTTGTGGACCTTGAGCATCTTCATTGTTGTTTCTTTGTTGTTGAGGAGGAGGTGGTCTTCCATGACCTTCATCTTGATCATCATTGTTGTGGCGTTGATGAGGCCTCACACTTTCTTCACTTGATGCTTGGTGATGACTTGAGTCTTCCTCCATCTCAACATTTCGTGCTTGATGAGGTGGTCTTCTACCATGAGGGCGATCATCATGATGACGACGGTTGTCTTGACCTTGACGGCGTGGTGCCCTATCACGAGGAGGTTGATCAACATTGATGATGCGGCGGTCTTGGTTCACTTCTTGTTCGGCATTATGGTGGTGCCTTTGAGCATTGGCCACTTGAGAGGGGCGAGGTTGCCCTTGATGATGACGTGCCTCTTGCTCTTGGCGGAGCCTTTCTTGCTCACGTGCATGAAGGAGATCTTGATCATGACGAAGACGTTGTTGTTCCTCTTGGAATTGAGCATGGAGATTCTCTTGTTGAAGGCGTTCTTCTTCAAGGCGTAGACGTTCTTGGACAAGTCGAAGTCGTGCTTGCTCCGCTTCTTGAGCTTGTTGTTGAAGCACTTGAGCATCCACATTATGGTGGCGTGGGTCTTGATTGGAATCATGATGCGACGATGTAGGAGCTCGTGACCTTGAGCTATGAGAGTGCGAAGACCTTGAGTGTTGGCTTCGATTGTTGGCGATGTTGGCAATTTCTTGCTCAAGGCGTGCCAACCTTTCTTCTTGTCTTCTCATGCTTTCCATGTTTTGTTGACCTTGATTAGCGAGTGTGTTCTTCATCTCATGACCTTGAGCATCAAGCTTGTCATGGAGGTCTTGCACTTGGACATTGAGGTCCCTTCTTTGTACTTGAGCTCGCTCTTCATAGCGTAAGACGGTCTCATCCATCCTTGCCGTGAGGTCATGTATGCTCTTGTTGACGGCTTGAGTAGCGATCCAATGTTGATGCCTCGTCATGGGTAGTTGGTTCCCTTCTCCACTAGACATGGTTACAAACTAAAACGAGAACTATGTTGTGGGGGTTAGGAAAACTACCAAAAGTGTCAAAACTTGCAAACCAAAATCGAAAAGGTGTTTCAAGTCGAGGAACAACCGATATGTATGCACACACACAAAACAAAACTCTATATGGTGTTAGGTATGGATGTGGAAAGCCAAATGGAAGAACCAAACGAAAAGTCTATTGTCAAAAGTGGGTAAGATCGAAAAGTCACAAGTCAAAGGCGGTGATCACAAAAGGCATACACAAGGTGGAACACACGCGTGGGACAAAATGGGGTTAGCGCGACGGAAAATGAGCACGAACAAAATTGGTCCTAACGAAGACTACTAGCTCCGTGTCACGCTAACGCAAGAGAGACCGTGGCTTGGTTGCAAAATTGAGAAGCAACAAGATTTGCGCAAGACGCCTCTCTTCTCTTTTCTCTCTTTTGCTTATAAGCTTTGGACTCTTTTGTGTATAGGTGTCACTCACACTCTTTTTCTTTTTCTTTTTCTCCTTTTTTTTGTATGCCTAGAAGCTTTCTTTTTCTCACTATCTATGTAAGTATGTCACACTTCTTTTGCCTATCTTTTCACACGAGCTTGCTTCGTAGCTTTGCTCAACACACGCACACCCTCACGGTCGGGACGCTTGCGCAATGCTTCGCAACACTAGAAAGCCACTCTCGATAGGGAAGGTACGCAAAGGAAGCTAAGGCTACAAGTTAGGGGGCAAGTTATACCACGTGATGACGGTGGCCGACGATGTTGAACTTGCTATGGTGGAAGGTGTCAAATGAACCGCCTGGATCCTCGGGGTGCCGTCGTCGTAGTTGATGTTGCGGAAATGGCATACACAACGAAGTCCAAACACAAGGGGTTAGTGCCAAAACAAAAAACGAATAAAGCTGTCAAAATTTCGGCCAGGCGGAACTTCCGGTCCTGAGGGGCGGAACTTCCGGTCCCCGGGCGGAACTTCCGGTCCTTCCGGGCGGAACTTCCGGTCGCAATCAGATCTGCGGACTGTTCTTCGATTTGGGCGGAAATCCGGGCCGAAAATCTTCGAATTCGTGGAAAATTTGGCACTAAGAGCGGTGGGAAGGTGGGGGAATTGCAGATCAACACCAAAGACAAGTTTCTATTGGATCAAAACCACCAAAAACTCAACAAATCGCGAGATCCAACCAAGGCCAATTTGGGGCTATTTTTTGGGAAAATTTTTTTTTTGGGCGAAATTGGTGGAATTGGTGGGTGTGGGGGTCAAATCCGTGGCAACCAAGGAGCTCTTGATACCATATGATAAGGGCTAAGCCCAAGGATGTGCCCGATCTTCACGGATTTGAAGGGATTCGTGGGGGTAGGTGGATGAACGCGATGAACACGTGGGGGAATCGTGGGGATACAACACACACACGCACACAATTCGAGTTTTCCCTCGTTGGCTCGAAACACCAACTCAATAGAGGTTGCGAGAAAAGACCTTCCGGTAGAAGTCCCGCAAAGAGATCGACTAATCGAAGCTCGGGAGATCTAGAAGGGTGAAAAGACCGGAAGGTTTGATGGAAGTGCAAGCAAAAGACCAAATAGGTAGAAGTGCAAGCAAAAGATCAAACAAACGGTAGAAGTCACCAAAGAGATCTTCACGAGTCGATAGGAGCCCAGGTGGCGATACAAGATCATAGATCTAGGTAAGGTTCCCAGAAGGGTGAGCTAAGCTCAGGTTTTCTTTCAAATCAAGTCTAATCTCAGATCTGAGCCAACTAGGCTATTTATAGGTAGGGGCGAAGGGTTAAGTTACATGCTGAAAAGTGCTGTTGTGCTGAAGTTCGCGGTGGCGGAAGTTCCGGTCATCTTGGGCGGAAGTTCCGGTCAGGGGCGGAAGTTCCGGTCCTGGGGGCCGGAAGTTCCGGCCAAGTTCCGAAAGTCGTCCATTTCCTCGCAGTAACATCCAGTGTTGTTTTCGCGTAATTTCGGAACTTGGGCGGAACTTGGGCGGAAGTTCCGACCGGGCGGAAGTTCCGGTCCCTCGGGGCGGAAGTTCCGGTCCGATGCTTTTTCCTGCGCGCTGGAGGGCATCTTGGGGGCATCTTGGAGGAATCTGGCCGGAAGTTCCGGTCCTGGGGGGCGGAAGTTCCGGCCTGGGCGCTGTAGCTCCATCTTCATCGTTTCCAGCTCTCTCTCCAACGTCTTGGTCTCCATGGCTTGTGTCTTGGTCGATGTACCTGATTGAACATAGGGTATTTGCATGAAGTAGCAAGCCATCCAAGGGGGTGTCAAAGTCATAGGTAGAGAGGAGCGAATTCACCTCTTGGCGTAGGGCTTGGGCTCGAGCTCGTGTCATTGGACCACGAGGAGGGCTTGTCGGTCATGAGGCGGCGGTGTCCATAGGCCACCCCGTATCAGAGACCATTTACCATACATTTTATCCTTAGTCCCCAACGGCAATACAGCTTCCCATACCAGATCACCAACCTGGAACCCCTTTGGCTTCACCTTCTTATTATACGCGCGAGCCACCTTGGCTTTATTCTCCTTGATTTTCTCAAGTGACCAAAGTCTAAGTTCCGTTGCATCCTCAATACTGTCACTCATCAGGGCTGCATATTCTTCAGTAGTTAGATCATTCTGAAATGTAACCCTTCTCGACCCAGACTTGATTTCCCAGGGTAACACAGCTTCTTGTCCATAGACCAGATGGTATGGCGAGGTTTTTATTGCTCCATGACACGACATGCGATAAGCCCACAAAGCTTCTGACAATACCTCGTGCCAACGTCTAGGATGTTCATCGATCTTTCTCTTAATCAGCTTGATCAGACTCTTGTTGGATGCTTCCGCCTGTCCATTTGCTTGAGCATAATATGGAGACGATCGGATCGACTTGATTCCCATATCCTCGCAGAATTTTCTAAACTCCTTAGAAACGAAAACCGAACCTCCATCGGTCGTGATAGTCTGGGGAATTCCGAATCTGTGGATAACATGCTCCCTCACGAAATCGACAACATCTGACGCTGCCACTGCCTTCATAGGGACGGCCTCTACCCATTTAGTAAAATAATATGTAATGGCCAGAACCCATACATGACCTTTGCTCGAAGGAGGATGTATCTTGCCGATCATATCCATGCCCCACCCTCGGAATGGCCACGGCTTGATGATGGGATTCATTGCAGATGCAGGCACCATCTGAATGCTCCCAAACTTCTGACATGCTTGACACCCTTTATAGTATTGGAAACAATCTTCAAGCATGGTGGGCCAATAAAATCCCGATCGCCTAATCAGCCACTTCATCTTATGAGCCGATTGGTGAGTTCCACAGGCACCCTCATGCACCTCATGCAAGAGCCGATTGGACTCGGCTGGTCCCAAACACTTGAGAAGTAACCCTTCCAAAGTCCTGTAGAACATATCATCACCAATCAGGACGTACTTCATGGCCCTGTATCTTATCCGTTTAGGTGCCCCCCGAGCCGGATCTTTCAAGTAATTGAAGATATTGGCTCTCCAATCATCGGGTTCCATGAGCTGCACCTGAAAATCAGCTCCCTCTACCACGTATTTATATCCTGACGCCGTCTATGCGAGGTCGTTCGCCTCGGTATTTTGCGACCTTGGGATCCAATGGAAGTTTATATACCTGAACTGGGCCATCAGCTCACGGCATTGCATCCATAATGGGAAGAGCGACTCGCTCTCACACTTGTATTCCTCCGTGAGTTGAGAAATCACCAATTTGGAATCCCCAAAGATCTCTACTGCCTCTGCCCCGGCGTCCAATAGCAACTCCATTCCCTTGCATATACTGACAAGTAAACATAGAATGGTCTGTCTTGCTGCGGTGGAACCAACATAGGTGGCTTCGTTAAGTACTCCTTAATATCGTCAAATGCTTGCTGTTTCTCTGCCCCCCAGCGGAACTCCTCATCAGACTTGATTTTGACCAGTCCCATGAACGGCTCAATTCGTCCTGACAAGTTGGAGATGAACCTTCTGACGAAATTAATTTTGCCGATGAGACACTGGAGCTCCTTCTTCGTGGTGGGTGGCTTCATCGTTCGCACTGCCTCTTGACTTTTCAGGCCGATCTCAATTCCGCGTTCATGAACCAAGAATCCCAGGAACTGACCGGCCGTCACCCCAAAGGCACACTTCTTTGGATTCATTCTTAGTCCGAACTTCCTAGTTCGGTCCAGGACGTGTCGCAAATCTTCCAAGTGTCCGTCCAACGAAACAGACTTGACCACCACGTCATCGATGTAAATCTCCACCAATTTGCCGATTAAATCGTGAAAGATGTAATTCATGGCTCTTTGGTATGTCGCGCCAGCATTCTTCTGTCCAAATGTCATGACTACATATTCAAACAAGCCCACTGAGCCTGGTACTCTGAATGCAGTCTTGTTTATATCTTATGGAGCCATAAAGATTTGGTTGTAGCCGGCATTGCCATCCATGAAGCTTAAAACTTTATGACCAGCAGCTGCGTTGATCAAAGTCTCTGCTACTGGCATTGGATATTCATCCTTTGGAGTGGCACTGTTGAGATTCCGAAAATCTATGGCGACGCGCCATCGGCCATCCTTTTTCTCCACAGGTACAACATTGGAAATCCATTCAGCATACCTGCATGGCCTGATGAACCCGGCGTCCAACATCTTCTGGATCTATTTCTTGACTTCCACCAAGATTTCGGCCTTCATCTGTCGTGCTCGCTGCTGGAACGGCCGAAATCCTTTCTTCAGAGGGATCCGATGCTCAATAATGCTCCTGTCTAACCCAGGCATCTCTGTATAATCCCATGCGAAACAATCTGGGTACTCTTTCAACAGGGCTATCAACTGGCTCCCAGTTGTGGATCCAACTTTTTGCTGATAAATGTTGGTCGTGGCTTATCCCCAGGACCAATGTCAATCTCTTCTAGTTCATCAGCTCATGTAAACCCATACCCCAGCTTCCCATCGCCTGCTAAATCAATGCTGAACACAGGCAGAAGGCATGTTGAGGCTAATTTTGGCCGATTGCTAGAATCGGCCTCCTTTTTCATTGCAATGCTTAATGAGGGTTCACAACTTCTTGGTTCTCTGCTATAGCTACGTGACATGCTTGAGGTGAGATCCTTGCTTTTTATTTTTTGGGGCCGATCGCGTGGATCGGCCTCCTCTTCATCTTTGCCACGGGAGTGACTGCTCTCTGGCTTATCCTTGCCATGGTGGTCTACAAGTCCTGCCATGTTGACATCAAACGAGAAGCCTGGCTCGCTCCTGAAGCAGTGACTAAGATCGACCATGTTGACGTCAGGAAACGGATGCGTGTCAACTCTCATGGCAAACTGACCGAAGAGTAATCGGCCTTGTTCTATCGCCATTTGAATCTGTCCGCGCAAGACTTTGCAGTCATTGGTGGCATGAGTGAACGTGTGATGCCATTTGCAGTATGGCCTGCCGTTCATCTCTTGTAACGTGGGGATTTTGTGGCCTTCGGGTAACTTCAGCTGTTTTTCCTTTAGCAGCAAATCAAAAATCTGCTCCGTTTTGCTTAAATCAAAGTCAAACCCTTTTGCAGGCCCTGGTTGTTTCACCCATTTGCAGGACACGGGTTTTGCCCCCCGGTTCCATTCAGCCACGGCGACTTCCTGATCTCCTGCAGAATCTTCATCTTCTTCCGTCTCGATCAGGGCGACGCGCTTGAACTTGTCCTGGTACAATTCTGGGTGGCGCTGTTCATACGATGTCAATTTCTGAACCATATGCGCCAGTGAATTGTAGTCTGCTTGGAAGGTCACATCTTTGAGCGGCGCTGACAGGCCTGCTATCGCCAGCTCGACTGCTTCCTTCTCAGATAAACGAACCGAATAACATCGGTTCCTGACGGTCCTGAAGCGCTGGATGTATTCAGACACCGTCTCTCCTCGCCTTTGCCGAACCTGGGTCAGATCGGCAATGCCATCTTCAGTAGCTTCTGAATGATACTGTATGTGAAACTGCTCTTCCAGCTGCTTCCACGTTCGAACCGAATCTGGTGGCAACGAGGTGTACCACCCAAAGGCCGGACCCGTGAGAGATTGTGAAAAGAACCTCACACGTAGCTCGTCTGAAGCTGAGACCATGCCCAACTATGCTAAATATCGGCTCACGTGTTCAATTGAGCTGGACCCTTCTGATCCACTGAATTTTGTGAAGTCAGGGAGCCGATACTTAGGCGGTAGTGGAATTAGGTCATACTCGTTGGGATACGGCTTGGAATAGCCGATCATTCTCTTCTTTGGCAGGATGCCGAACTGGTCTCTCAAGATTGTAGTAATCTGATCCGCCGTAGGAGCTGCAGAGGTTGAGCGTTCATGACTTGTTCCGGTGGCATATTTAGCTAGCCACGCCTGTTTCTCAGCATCTGCTCCAGAACTGCCTCCTGCCCCAGCAACTACTCCTGTTCCAGCGACCCCTCCTGCCGTAATCTGGTTCGCCCAGTTGTTGCAGTCCGGCACGTACGTGCACACGTATCCATGTGGAATCTCCTTGGGCGGGTCATACAGGAATTGGTAATCGCCAGGATCGCCTCCAACCTTGTAGACGACGTACGCCGGTGAACCTTGTTGATGTGGAGCTGCAAACGTGTATGGCAGTGGTGGTCTAGTGTAGAACGGTATTTCTCCCCGGTGAGTTCCTAGAGCAGGTCCCGACGGAGAATACTGATGCTTCATGATTTCTTGAACCACACGAAGCGCAACACGCTCCAGAGTGTTCAACTGGCTCTCAGAATGCCGATGAAGAGAATGAGCCACAGCATAGTTAATTTCCTGGCGCAGGGCTCTGGTACGATCCTCCGAAGGGAGAGACAGATCTACTTCTTCAAGCACGCCTTCGGGTTTGAACCCTTTGAACCTAATCCCGTGCGAACGGGTCTTCTCGAAAGAGCCGATGAGATCGGCTTCGAAGATGGCCTTGAGATCATCATATTTCTTCTTGTGCTCTGGAGGCAGATCTTCGTACTTGATCTGTTCTTCCGCCATCTCGGATGCAGGTGTTGACGTGGTTGTTGTAGAAGATTGTCCCACCGGGCGTGCCAGAATGTGTTGCCTGCCAAAACCCACCGGCGAGCAGTGGTTAAGCAACACGAAGAGCCGGGAGGCTTCCAAGACTGCTGGGGGCCCTGGTCCCTCGACGTCGTCCCGCAAATGTTCCGGCACACGTCCTAGCGGTTGCAAGGGCGTGCCACCTGACCTATACCTGGTCAGGAAGGTGTTGGATTGCTTCGATTAGTCTCCTGCATGGTAGACACGTAAACATTAAATACGAGCCCGATCGGCTCTCAGGTTGCCCTGTGGATCGGCTCAAAGAGCCGATCGCCCCATGGTTCACGTCGGGTTAACGATGACATGGGGCTCCTGCTTGATCAATATAAAGTTAAACCAATCTACGACATTTTAGGGTTTTCACCGCATGATCGGAACATCCTACGCGTAGTTGAGCCTAATAGACACGAAAGATAATGGAAAACTAACCCTAAAAGAGGCCTAAAAACCAACATTAAGTCAATTCCCGGAACATCCCTCTTAGGACCAACAAACCATACCTTACGCACTGCCGGATCATTCAACCCGTTTGCAAGGCCTAACCATACAGATATTAAACCAATCCTTGAAGAATCAAGGAGCAACTATAACAGATTGGATCTACTAAATAACGAACAAGCAAGGTGCTACCCTTACACCTAGACAGGTATAAGGGCAGCTAGATATCGAGGGACGGCATAGCTAAGCAAATAAGCACAAGAAAAGCATCCATGCCAGCCCCAAAACACCTAAGATAAATAGTGCTACTCGCCATCAACAACGCTTCAGCACGAGCAGCACAAGATAACGAATAAACGTGTACTTCCTAGATCGCAAGATGCGATCTAGGCAGCATGATGCTTACCCGGAAGAAACCCTCGAAAGAAGGGGTGGCGATGCGCCTGGTTTGTGTTTGTTGTGAACGTGATTGTCCTTCTTTCTCGATAACCCTAGATACATATTTATAGTCCAAGGGACTTTCTAATTCGGGCGTGCACCTAACCGTGCACGGGTTAAACTCTATCTTTTAATTCTAAACTAAGATGCAATCTACTATATTTACAGATACACGGGAAATCTAGCCCAAACTCCTCGTGCAAGGCCGCTTAAGAGATGCTCCACGCGTATATCCTTTAAGCCCATCTCAACTTATGGCCCATCTCCTGATTTGGCCAAAATCTGGTGATAACAGGAAGGAGAAGAAGCAATGGGGTCATGTCCAAGCTACAAGGATGAGCTCTAGGATTCCAAGAGATGGCAAGACTGATATTGAGAAGGTGCAAGATCTTAAGAAGGCAAATAACTTGGAAATCCCTAAAGGTAACAAAAATTTTGTTTTTTCCAACTCTTTTGCTGCCCTTGACAATCTAGTTTTATTTGATAAAGCACAACATGCTTGCATTAGCCTGGGTCACAAGAATTTGAATGCTGATTCCATTATTAACAAAATCAAAGAGGTTGAAATCAATAGGCTTAAAGACTTTCATGTTTCTAACCCTGCCTTATTTCTTCCTGTGGACATTAGTCTATGTCGTGACCCGGCATACCACTGCATGGTGTAGTATGCAAGTCGTTGACGTAACACCAATGAAATACTGTTCCACTAGTATTACATCGATCAGAGTGGTACAACAGAAACATATGCGGGTCCAAGGCATGTCTATAGAATAACAACACCGACTCTTTACAGAAGATCAATATAGCATCCTACTTTACAATGAGGTAAAACTGCAAATAAACTCCAGAAGAACGACTCGCAGTCCAATCTTATCACGAACTCTACTATTGAGGATTTGACTAGCTATAGAGGCTATGACTGGGTTCTAGCTAAATAGGAGCTAGGTTTAGGTAGCTAGTTCCCTTCTATTGCTAATCTAGTTTTTCTCTTTGTTGGATGTGGTATTTGACTCTTCTGGCAGGTTCATGTCCCTTGAAGTAGTTGTTGACTCCTCGGCCTTCGAGTTGCACTGTAGATCCTCCTTCGATGCCTCCATATCTAAGCAGGGGATTTAAGGGTGGGATGAGTACGAGCGTACTCAACAAGTTCATTATAGGAAAGAGGTGTTTAATGCACTAGCTACAGCCATAGACAAGAAAGTCATAGGCAATGCAAGTTTTTGTAAACATTTCTTCAAAAGGTTGCTTTTATTCTGAAGAACTATGTCCGTCAGCCTTCACCGGTTTACTAGAACTTCATGGAGTTCCTTTCCGGCCGCATTCACAGTTCCATAACCCGGAACAGGGAGTGGCAGGTCACTGTTTGTTACACTTTGCAGAGGTGTGTTGCTTTACCCATAAGAGATCTTAACCTTGGTGCCAACCGGGCTCGAGTTTCCCGTCCACACTTCCTTGGTGTGAGGCCCGGTATAAGGTCCTAGTCAATATTGCATTCCCCCGCGACCTGGCACACCCACCCTTTGTTGCAATTCCGACCTTGGGTCCTCGCCGGTCTATATCACTTGGATATCTTCCGACCTCGACAACTATCAGGTCGCAGCCATGATACCTTCGCTGACCGTTGCAACCAATCATAGACCACATTACCGTGGGGAATTAGAATGGGATCCCCACCCTCAAGTTGTTCTCGCAAGACACAATTGCTACGGTAAGCGCATACGTTGATGTACGAGAGGAGGAAACACACTTTACTACTCCGTCCCACTCCAGATCTTATGGTTAACACGGGTCTTACGGCACAAGAATCACTGGACGACATTTGTTGTTAATCCTAGATGGATATAAACCCCTTGCAATGGAACCTCCACCATACTCATACCATGGTTCCATTGCCCACCACATAGTCATATTCATAGTTATGAAAATAGCAATTTTGCTTTTCATGCAAGAGTGATAAGTATATTACTTTGCAAGTAATTTGGTAAAAATACTCAAATTGACATGAGAAAGCGATGAACTTTCCTTTCTTGACTGCAAGATTGTGCAGGCAAGGTCTTCGGTACGCAATAACTCCAAATTCTGTAATACCATCATCATCCAGTAAGGATGATATTTAAAAGTTTGGCAAGGATGCAATAATGCATAAGTATGAGATGCAATCGCTCTAAGCGTGACCTAACCCCGATGATTTAGGATTAGTGAGTTGGTATGATTGGTTTAGGGTGTGTTGCACTTTTAGAGTGATTCACAAACAAGGTTCTTATTAAGGTTTGTTTACTTGGTATCATAAATAAGTATGGCAATACATTACAACAATAATATTAATAGCACACATCAATAAGATTTGGTATAATCCTAACATGTAATGAACAGTTGTTGGTTTTAGCACTATATGGCATGGTTAATGATTACTTATCATATACTTCAAAAGAATAACTTTTTAAGAATATTTTCTTTAATAAAGAACAAGTATGATAATTAGGTTTGTGGAGTTCTATGGTTTACTATGGTTTCCAAACTAGTTTCTGGAGTAAAGATTAGATGGATCCCAACAAAGTTGGATTCATCAACATATAGAGCTTGTGTAGTTTTAGTTAAGCATGAGCATCTCAAGAAATTAATTATGCATGGTTGCTATCATGGTTGGTTTCATTCTATTGGTGATAGATAGCTAGGGTTTGTAGGTCCTATTAGGCAGGTTTGAGGCTACTCCTTATTTACTTCAAAAGAATAACTTTTGAAGAACATACTTCTTAAGTAATAAGAAGTATTTTAATTTAGGCTTAGGTTGTCTAGGGTTTTCTATTGGATCTACTAAGTAAGGAATAGTTAGTTCCTAAATAGGATGGTTCATAAATATCTAATATTAGTAGGATTTAGTGGAGTGTGTAATGCAAAATATTGGATAGGGTTGCTAATAGGGTTCCTCATAAGAGTGTGTTGCTAGATCAGGTTGATTAGGGTTAATAACCTCGGGAATAGAAACTAGGGTTAACATATAGGTGTTCCTATTGGATCATCTAGTTTTATTTGGATGAGAATATAAAATACCAATTTTATTAGTGATAGAGCTCCTATATTTTATGTGGACATGAACATGCATTTAGTTGATAATTATGGATCTATGAATGAAAATTAAGTACCATGATCACATGTTATAACCTAGGTTTAGGTTTATAAGCAATGTAGGGTTGACATGATTTAATGGAGTTAGGGTTTGGTTCATGATTGAATTAGGGTTTTAGGGTTTCACATGAACTGGTGAATTTATGATTTTATTCTTAATGGATCTAGGGTTTCCTATTTGTGATACAATTCTTAAGGTAAAACATCAATGATCAAGTTTAAGTTACTAATAACTTTGGATTAAGATAACAATAATGGATTAAGTATTTTATTATTTTTAAAGGATTAATAATTAAGATAATTATTATTCAGGGTTTAAATCCTACTAATAAGGATTTAACAAGATAACTAATAAAGAAAATTAGTTTTAATGTTTTCTTTATTTACTTAATGGTTTTTATTTATTTTAGAAACTTTTCTTAATTATTGAATTTTAACTGAATTTAGAATAAAATAAAGGGCTTAATTAATAATGGTTAAACAATTAAATTTTTATTTAAAATAAAAAAATTATATTATATATTTGTTGGGTAGAGGTTATTTTTATAAGAATTTTGATATCTCATTTATATTTTCTGAGTTATAATGATTTTTTTTATAAATTTGCAAGGTTTCAGATATTAATGAAATTTAAATTTACACGAAATTACTAAAGTTACCCGATTAATCTACCCACATAGTCACTGACTGGTGGGGCTAGACCACGTCAGCTGCCACGTTAGCACGGTGGCCGGCGGGACAGTCGACGATGGTCGCCGGCGATACAGAGTTCCCGTTGGGCTGTGTGTGGGCTCGTTGGAACGAGCACAACGAGGTGATGCTAGTGGTGGTGGCGCCGCTCCCTAATGGTCACCAGAGCGTGGCCGCCGGCGTGGTACTGCGGCGGCGGACACGGTTGATCGGCGCGGCGGCACTACAGGACGCAATCGAGCTAGGCGAGGATGCTGCTAGAATCAGGAGCTCACCAGGAGCACAATGAGCTTGGCGGCGAGGTGAGGGGAGGTCGCAGTCGCCGGAATTGATACGGGGTGGCCTATGGACACCACCTCCTCAAGACCAACAAGCCCTCCTCGTGGTCCAATGACACGAGCTCGAGCCAAAGCTCTACACCAAGAGGTGAATTCGCTCCTCTCTACATATGCCTTTGACACCCCCTTGGATGGCGTGCTACTTCATGCAAATACCCTATGTTCAATCAGGTACATCGACCAAGACGCAAGCCATGGAGACCAAGCCAATGAAGAGAGAGCTGGAAATGATGAAGATGGAGCTACAGCGTCCAGGCCGGAACTTCCGCCCCCAGGACCGGAACTTCCGGCCAGATGCCTCCCAGATGCCTCCCAGATGCCTTCCAGCGCCCAGAGAAATGGATCGAGCCGGAACTTCCGCCCCGAGGGACCGGAACTTCCGCCCACCGGAACTTCCGCCCAAGTTCCGCCCTACTTCCGGAAATGCGCCAAAACAACACTGGATGTTACTGCGAGGAAATGGACCATTTCCGGAACTAGGCCGAAACTTCCGGCCCGACCGGAACTTCCGGCCCACAAGACCGGAACTTCCGCCCCTGACCGGAACTTCCGCCCAAGACGGCCGGAACTTCCGCCCCATCGAACTTCAGCACAACAGCACTTTTCAGTGTGTAACTTACCCCTTCGCCCCCACCTATAAATAGTCTCGTTGGCTCAGATCTAAGATTAGACTTGATGTGAAATTAAAACACGAGCTTTGCTCTTGACCCTTGTGGGAACCCTTCTAGATCTACCATCTACGAAGTTATCAACTCTTCTAGGAAGTCGATCTCTTCCATTCTAGAAATTCTAGTGTTTGGATCTTTTGTTATTTGCAATTCTATCTTTGCGCTCTTTTCCTCTTTGGAACTCTATCGATTTCTATTGCCAATCTTTTGTGAGGGCTTCTACTCCTCGTGAGTCTTTTACCTCGCAATTCTATTGGGTTGGTGTATCGGGCCAACGAAGAACAACCGGTTTGTGTGTGTGCGTTGCATTTGTATCCCCGATCCACCCCGCCTTCCACCGTGTTCTTCGCGTTCCTCCACCTCCCCCCACGAATCCCTTCAAATCCGTGAAGATCGGGCACATCCTTGGGCTTAGCCCTTATCATATGGTATCAAGAGCTCCTTGGTTGCCACGGATTTGACCCCCACAACCCCCAATTCCACCAATTTCGCCCAAAAAATTCCCAATTTTTTTTCCAAAAAATAGCCCCAAATTGGCCTTGGTTGGATCTCGCGATTTGTCGAGTTTTTGGTGGTTTTGGTCCAATAGAAACTTGTCTTTGGTGTTGATCTACAATTCCCCCAACTTCCCACAGCTTCTGGTGCCAAATTTTCCTCGAATTCGAAGGATTTCGGCCCGGATTTCCGCCCAAATCGAAGAACAGCCCGCAGATATGATTGCGACCGGAAGTTCCGCCCGGCCGAACCGGAAGTTCCGTCCGGAACCGGAAGTACCGCCCCTCAGGACCGGAAGTTCCGGCCAGCCGAAATTTTGACAGCATCCTTCGTTTTTCGTTTTGGCACTAACCCCTTGTGTTTTCAAATAATTTTGGTTTCAAAGTATTTTCAAAATCAAACATATCTTGGCTTTCAAGGCTTTCAAATCCTTAATGGATTTGTATTTGAGAAAACAAAACCCTAGAAAAATCTATTTGCAAAATAATGTCCAAGAAGCCATATAAAGTGTTATATGCATAATAATATTTTTGTATTTTGGTTTTGACCAATATTATTTTTATAAAATTATTTGAATCGTGTCGACTTCAATATTAAAATCCATGTTGAAATAAAACTTACGAGAGGTTTCAGTTTCGGTAAAATATTTTAATTGCTTGAGTTCATAATATCCAAATTATGTTTCTAGTTTCGCTAAAAATGGCTATAAAGCCAAGTGCACGAAATCTATTCTTGTATTTCCGTTTGAATAGCAAAATAACCGAAAAACGTCCTAAAACAGTATTCAAGAATTTACAAATTTATTTATGATAATTTGGAGCCTAAATTATAATCTAGATTTTTGAAGAAAAAAAAAGGTGAAACCTACCTCGATCAGGAAAAGCGACCAGGGAACCGACCAGGCCAGCTCAAACGAGCCAACCCAGCTAGCTCCCGCTAACGTGCACGCTCGCGACCGTGCGACTTGCGACGCGAGCCATGCCGACATCAGCACACGCAGCAGCGGGTCGCACACACCGCGCTTTCCTGACAGGCAGGCCCCACCCATTAGCGCGCGTCAGCGTCGTCTTCGTCCAGATTCATCGTGCGAGGACACCGCGAAACTGCCGCGAGGCAGTGATGGCCGCCATCAAACCCCGCCGATTCCTGCCCGTTTCCCCTTCGCCTTGAGCCTATAAAGAGCGCTCCAACCTCCTCGTTCTCTCCGTATCTTTCCCCAGTTCTCCGCCGCCAGGATGTGCGAATCAGAGGTCGCCGTATCGCCATTGCCGACGAACTTAGGCGAAGTTTCCGGTAAGACTAGACTATTCCGTGTTTCCTATTTGTGTCTATTCGTCCTATCTCGTCGAGGCGCATCTCACAGACATTTTCGTTTGCCTCCACGAGCCCCAAACCGACGTATTCTTCCGCGTCTGCATCTTGCCGTCCGCCGGAATTTCAACGACGAGCAACACCGGGAGGCGCACGACTTCGCCGAGGCCACCATCGACTTTCCATCGCGGAGAAGGTCTTCGTGGTCTGCTTCACGGTCGCCATGGACCACGGGAGCGCGGTCATCCTCGCCAATCCTCCACGTCCTGCCACCGGCGGTAATTGCTTCGTGACGTGCTTAAGTTTGTATGCAGTTTAGAGTAGATCAAGCCAAATTCATCTTGGACTGTTAGATCAAGATCTGAGGGTCCACATTATCCATTAACTTAACCTGTTTTGACTACGCCGTGGATGGGACGATCGATCGTATGAGCCAGCTCAAACCTGATCAACAACTTGTAAAATTCATAGCTTGAGTCTCATAACTCCGATTAAATTGATTCTTTTTGCTTTGGATTCGTAATTAAATTATCCACAACATTCATGTAGGAAGTTTTTCCGTCTGAGGAACTTTTTCCGACAATTTTTCGTACAACATTAAAATTTAACCGCTACATGTTTAATCTTGTAAAATTTATAGAAAAATAATTACACATTCAAAGTTGGCAAATAATATACCGCTAGACTCATAAAAATGTTTAGAACACAACTGTGAATTTAAATCTGACTTTCAAGTAATGTTCAAAATATTCAAATTTGAATATGTGAATTTGAGTATTTTGAGATAACTCAAATTCTATAAACCCAAATCAAGTGATTCTTTTTGCAAATGGATCACGTTGATGCCCTCTGTCTACTTGCACAAACACCAAAAATAGTTCAACCCTTTTGCGACTATTTAAATTCAAACATGAGGATTTGAGTATTTTCATTATAGATGCATTTCCTTAATTTCATTTCTGCAAAAGTGAAGCCTATAGTCAAACCCATATATCAAAATTCTTTAGACATATTCATCATGTTCCATGAACATATCTCCACAACATATTATCTTAGTCCATATTATTCGAATAACAATTGAGTTATTTGAGTAAAATTTTAATATCACTAGTTCCTAAATAATCTTTTTCCTTGTGCCATTGGTGAGTGTTGTCACACTCTCCATAATGGTGTGTTGCTTTACGCCATCCGATCCTCATTTGATTCTATCACATTGATCATTCCAATTATTCGTTCCGGTGTAGCAAACAACCCTTGACCATATGCCCTTGTTAATCTTTTCCTCCTAAGCATTTGACTTGGATAATCTTTTCTTTTCTAAGTACATGATCCTTCCAATCTATCAAACCATATCTTGCAAGCCAAACCTCATGCCCCACCTTAGTACCATAGAGCGATGTCCGATTGTTGTTTTGTTTGATTATGTTGCTATGAATGGTGTGTTTATGTTGTGCTATTTTTATCTTATAGTTTGTGCGGAGAGTCACGTGTTTTGATTGAGAGAAAAGGCAATGATCTTCGACTACCAAAAAGGCAAGTGACACACACCAAAAGTCCCAGTTTTAAATCTTGCACCGTATTGTTTTTATAGTAGACATGTCTGGGGTTTATGCTTTTTGCCTGCTATTAAATCCTAGTAGTTTAGCTACACCACTCCTAGACTCCCTTAGCTGCCATTAAATTTAGTTGTTACCTGCTATGCCATGGAAAAAGGTTTTGATAGAGGTTAAGGAAAAACAACTAAGTTTAATGAATTACCTGGGTGAATGGTGGAGTTATGGAGAGGGTGGCTGTATCAGGGGGCAAGACCCTGGTGCTAGTGCACACTTGCGGAAAGTCACCCAGGCTTAAAGAGATTGTAGACAACCTTGCTCATTAGCTTCCCGTACAACCACATGCTACTATGGCTCTGGCTTGACAAAGTATGTTGTATGAACCCGGATCCTAGGGGCCAGGTGGTGGTAGAGGGATACTGTAGGTGGAAAGGGGCCCTTAGGGAATGGTTCGGGTGATTACACGCAGAAGGTCTCGGCCACGGTCTGCACCTGTCCTCTGAGCAAAATGTGCGTCGAGGTAGAAGGATTGACCTGGCCATGTGGGTAAAGGTGTACAACCTCTCGAGAGTGTAAAAATCTAAGTACTTAGCCGTGTCCCCGGTTATGGACAACTTGAGCGAACTGACAAGTCACTTGTTCGAAGATCTCCTCATCCCAATTTCTTAAAATAAAAATTTTGTGGATGAACAAGGGTAGGAAGGTACATTGGGGCTTTACCAATGTTACTGTTAATTGGTACATTGGGGATTTACCAATGTTACTGTTAATTAGATTGAAAGAAAATGTTTTGATAAATGATAGGAAAAATTTGGCTTTATGCAATATGCCTGACCTCTACCAGCCAAATGTACACTTAAGTGTTAGTTTGCCATTTGAGTCCACTATAGTGTCATCTTGTCAATACAATTCAAATGTATTGACCATTCGTGGCTGTAACTTTTCATGTTGCAGATGTTTTGAAAAAGACGAGTGAGTTACGATGGTTAGGGTTACGAGTCTATCCTCAACATGCTCGCCTGTGGCACATGAAGACGAAGGACTCCATGTTGTCTATGTTTATTCGTTGTGAAACTCTGATGATATGCTAGCCTTGTGCTATGCAATTTGTAATCATTTATGTAAATTCTGGATCATACGATGTAATAAAGACCTTTGTTTCTTGGTATTACATCTTGTACTGTGTGTGCTAGCGATCGATCCAGGGACTAGCACAGATACACACAGAGATCGTCACCTTAAAAGGTGAGGTCGCTACAGTTTGTGTGCCATTTCAGCTACCACAAAGCTTCCGCAACATCGACAACGACGACGGCACCCCGAGGATCCAAGCGGTTCATTTGACACCTTCCACCATAGCAAGTTCAAGATCGTCGGCCACCATCCAAGTGGTATAACTTGCTCCCTAACTTGTAGCCCTAGCTTCCTTTGCGTACCTTTCCTATCGAGAGTGGCTTTCTAGTGTTGCGAAGCATTGCGCAAGCGTCCCGACCGTGACGGTGTGCGTGTGTTGAACAAAGCTACGAAGCAAGCTCGTTGTGAAAAGATAAGCAAAAGAAGTGTGACATACTTACATAGATAGTAGTATCCTTGCATAGTGAGAAAAAGAAAGAAAAATACAAAAAGAAAAAAGTGTGTGAGTGACACCTATACACAAAAGAGTCCAAAGCTTCTAAGCAAAAGAGAGAAAAGAGAAGAGAGGCGTCTTGCGCAAATCTTGTTGCTTCTCAATTTTGCAACCAAGCCACGGTCTCTCTTGCGTTAGCGTGACACCGAGCTAGTAGTATTCGTTAGGACCAATTTTGTTCGTGCTCATTTTCCCGTCACGCTAACCCCATTTTGTCCCACGCGTGTGTTCCACCTTGTGTATGCCTTTTGTGATCACCGCTTTTGACTTGTGACTTTTGGATCTTACCCACTTTTGACAATAGACTCTTCGTTTGGTTCTTCCATTTGGCTTTCCACATCCATACCTAACACCATATAGAGTTTTTGTTTTGTGTGTGTGCATACATATCGGTTGTCCTCCGACTTGAAACACCTTTTCGATTTTGGTTTGTGAGTTTTGACCTTTTGGTAGTTTTCTTTCCACCATATATACACCAATCCTAGAGACTAACATGGATAGTGAGGATGAACCTACGGAGGACGACATGGAGTACGATGAGGGTGATAGCTCCGCAAGCACCGCGGATATGGAGGACCATGTGGAGCTCGACACCGACAATGGCTCCGCAAGCATTGGCGACATGACCGACATCGAGCATCTCTACACCGACCATGACTCGCCAAGCATGGACAACATGGTGGACCACCACTCCGAGCTCGACTACAACATCGACGACATGGTGGAGCACTACCTCGAATACGACTACGACACCATGATGGAGCACCGCACCGAGCACTACCTCGACTACGACTATGACACCATGATGGAGCACCGCACCGAGCACTACCTCGACGATGACACCGACACGATGGTGGAACCGAGCTTCGACACCACCTTGCACAAGAATGGTGCCTACAAGTTCCCCATCTTGGCCAATGGAACTACTTATGAAGGTAGCGGACCTTCAAGACGGCGCCACCATGAGAGTGCTTACGCACATGATCATCTACATCGAGCTCATCCTTTGGAACAACAAGAGCGTCCCCGCCATGATCGCCATCGACACTCTCCTCCGAGCTCAAGAAGGCGCCACAAGCAAAGTGCCAAGCTACATGAACCATCATCTAGGCATGTTGAGGATCGTCATCGACACACGTCACCTCATGATCGTCGTCGACCATCACCACCTCATGACCGCCATCGACATGTGTCACCACATAATCATCACCGACACAAGTCAACTCATGGACACCATCGACATGCGTCACCACATGATCATCGCCGACACAAGTCACCTCATGTTCGCCATCGACCAACACCTCCCAAGGATCTTTGACGACACCCCCCAAGACATGGTGATGATGCAAGAAGACGAGAGCCTCGACATGAAGCGGACAAGGCTACAAAGAACAACAACACCAACCATATGGTGTCCACAAAGCCTAGCGCCACCACCAAAATGGCATCTCCAAGACCGCCTACACATGAGAAGATCTCTAATGGTGCGAGACAAGACGCTACATCAACAAGGACGATGGTGGAAAGTGCAAATAAAGAGGAACAACCTATCATGGTGCTTCCCCCTCCTACTGCCACCACCACAATGGCACCTACAAGAAGCTCAAGCCCCAAGAGGAAGACCGTGGAGTCTACACTTCAAGATGAAGGACGATCTACGCATCTTTATGCCAACATGACAATGGTTCGTCCTCCAAGACCACGTAGCTCCCAATGCTTTCGTTGCACACAAGACGGTCATCTTTGGGAATGCCCCAATCTCCATTGTGATGTGTGCACATCCAACAAGCACATGACATGGGAGTGCAACACACCACAAGCCCACAAGCTGTACTTCGCCCAATTGGATGCCCAATTCGCCAACATGACACTTCAAGATACCATCCTGTTCAAAGAATGGTGCAAGGAAATGGACAAGAGTGACGTTGATTCGAGCCTAGCTCTCAACAACACCATAGCGCCATCAAATGGTGTCAACATGGGCGGCGATGGAGTTGAGCATGGTGAGCATGGGATTCTCCCTTCACCTATGGAGGCGCATGGAGTTGAGATGGTTGAGCATGGGAAGTTCCCTTCAACCAAGGAGGCGTATGGAGATGAGAAAGTCGAGCCTACTCCTATATGCTTGATTGATGAGTTGGTACCAACCCCATGTGAGCATGAGAGCCACTTAGCCCACTTGAGCGAGAGTGATAGTGAGTTGAGTGACTTCCACCCCATATGTGAGTTTGAGTGCTTCCATTTGGAGGACATGAGTGATACACAAAGTGAGTTGAGAGAGGTAGATGATAGGTCCATGGAGGACATCGCATTTGCTAACACATTAACCTCTCCCTCGTTTGTGTCTTCTTATGTTGCACTAGGCTCCACGGAGGACGAGTTCCCGCTCATGGAGAAGATGTACATGGTGCATGAAGATGATGATATCTCACCATACTTGCTCCAAGATGGACATGTCGACCACATGGATCCTCCTACTTCCACAACACCTACTTCACATGAGTCGGCCTACAAAGGTAACAACATAGGTGTTGATGATGCCATGATCCCACTAGTGGACGTGATGACTTATGAGTGCATGCATGATCTTGATGATACATTTGCTACGTCACATGCTTCCTTCATATTCCCACTTGATCCTTTGCTTGATAACATTGTTGATCATGTGGAATTGATTGATTGTGATACCATGAACATGCCATGCTATGAGAGTTTCATATTTGCTCCGCTTGCTTGCAATGATAATGATTATGATACTGCTTGTGTTGTGACACCCTTGATGAACACTTGCTCTTTCCATAGGGTTGTCAACAACAATGATAACATGTTAAACATGCTTTGCCCAAAATGTTTGCACTATTCCATGTTCCTTGCATCCAAGATTGTGAATAATGGCTCTTTCTTATGCTTGGTATGCAAGAATGCTTATTTCTTTGTCCATGAGATGGCCCCCATAGCCTTCTCAATTTTTGATGATCCTAAGTTACCACATGCCATGAATGCACCTTCTTGCCATATGCACCATCACCATGCATTTCATACTATCTTGCTTGACACTAATGGTGATGTGCACAAGACATGGAACATCATGATGGATGATGTATTCATCTACCATGCACACACACTTTTTGTTTTCTCCATTGTGTGTATAGGTACCCGAACGACAACATCCACCGCCACGGAGCATGAGTTGACGACACGTGCCATCGAGAGCTACCCCACCAAGGACAAACTACATCACCAAACCCGCGGGATTCAAACCAAAGGGTACGTTTCCCAACGCCTTCGCCATCGTGTGTTTCCAAATTTTCTTGTCGCGCTTCCGGTTTGGTCCAATTCCTCGTCACCTCTTTTGCTTCTTATGCAACATATCTTGAAAGATCTTGTTGGCACAATGGTTGTTGTATGTATTTATGATATCATCATACGCTCCGAGAATCTCAAGGATCATGTCATACATGTGAGAAACACCTTATGCACCTTGTGCCACATGTCACACCAAAAGTTGCTCTCCTTTGGATTTCTCATTTCATCTTTGGCAATTACAATGGATTCTTTGACACTTGAAGATACCCATACTAGGCTCACGCCAACCATACTTGCCCAAGCTAGAAGTCTCCATAGCTTTGCCATTGCACATAACAATTTTGCCCCAAATTTTGCCGCCGATACTTGCCTTTTGATTGTTCCATTTGTGTGGGACAATGCTACACACAACATTTTTGACACCTTCCAAAGCAAACTTTTACTTGCACAAATTTTTGCCCTACCAAATTTGGGATACATCGAAACTCTTTTGATCACCATTTTTGCAAAATGCCTGTTGGAGAAACGACTTGATGCTTCGTATTTGATTGAGAGCCTCTTGTTCGCCGGTCACCAAATTGGCATCCACAAGCTTTCCTTTCGCAAGTTGTTTTTCCCCACGCTCTTCTTCGACCGAGACTTTGTCCCTCCACCACTACATGGGAGACCCATTATGGACTACAACAAAGACGCCCGCACTACGACGAGCATCCATAAGGACACAAGGTGTCGAGGGGGCTCCTCGGCAATGCCCTCCGATAGGGGCTTAGGGTTGATGGAATCCTGCAAGCTGACACAAGACATCGGTTCACAGACAAACGGGGGGAGCGATTTACCCAGTTTCGGGGCCCTCGATGAGGTAAAACCCTTACGTCCTGCTTGTCTGTTCTTGATTATGATGAAAAATAGGTTACAATGGGGTGCCGAATAGTTCGGCTGAGATCTCGTCGAGATGCTAAGCTTAACGATGACCTAGCCCTAAACTTTTGGTGGCTAAGACTGCTAAGATTGATTATATCCCTCGGCAGCCCCTCTCCTGGCCCTTATAAAGGAGGCCAGGTCCCATGAGATCTGCACGAGTACGACTAGGTTTACATGAGTCCTAGTTCTAAACTTTCCTTGTTCGGTTCCTCTCCGTCTTGTTCTTCAAGGAATCTTCTTCGGCACCGACCTAGTGGCCCACCTTGCCATCGGCTGTCTTCATGGGCCTCCAGTTCGGCCGTACATGATAGGGCAATAACAGTTACCCGAAGGGTAATGCCCACGTCAGTAGTCCCCGAGTGTCTAGCCGAATATATTTCGGGTAGAGACTAAAGCATGCCTTCGTTGAATGTTCTTCTTTTTGATAGTTGTCCTTGTTCTATCGGGTGCGCGTCAGCGCTCCCGATGGGAGTAGCCCCCGAGTCTAAGTACGGATGCTTGCAATCCGTGCATAGACTCAAGTTGTACCACTCGGACATTTTTCATTCTGCCGAAAGTTTCCTGCAAGTCTTCATAAGTCATCCGATACTTTCCCTCATGCAAGGGATAATGAGTAACGCGCCCAACTTTTGTTGGTTAACTGCCAATGGCAAAACAACGTTACCCTACACAGAATCAAGTCCCCGGGCATGATCCTGGAGTGCAAAAAACTTTTATCGGGTGCACAACCAGTGCTCCTGATGGGAGTAGCCCCCGAGTCTGGATACGAACGCTTTATGTTCGGGTGCAGACTTAAGTTGAACATTCCATATCTTCGAGTCCTTATCCTTTCGAATGCACATCTTCTTTTTATCGGGTGCGCGTCAGCGCTCCCGATGGGAGTAGCCCCCGAGTCTAGGCGTGAATGCTTTGCAATCTACGCATAGACTCAAGTTCACGACCCGATAAACTTTTTTATTCCTTCGAATGCTTTAATCATGACGTCATTGATGACGCTTTGCCAACATCTTGATTTGGACTGATAGGACGTGACCCGCCGGGCCTACTCTGCCTCTGCCCAGCCTCGTTTTTAAACAACACCCACTTTTCATGCATAGTTACCGAGGTGCCTCCTCGATTTCCGCAATCCTTAACGAAAAAGGACCACTTAAAGAACAAAAAACTCTGGTCCTTCCCAGTCTCGCCATAACGCCTCTTCGTCCTTCTCCTTCTTCCTTCCTCCACAACTGCTGCGTCGCCACCACCGTTTCTCCGATCCTCCCTCGATCTCACGATGGTGAAGAAGAAGAGCGCCACTACCGCCGCCAGCTCCACCAGCGGAGGCGCCGCCGCCAAACCCCCCTCGATTCCTTCGAAGGGGGGTGCTCCAAGCGCTCCTCCCCCAGCTCCGGCGCCACCAGCACCATCAAGCTCGGCGCCCAAGCCCAGAGATTGGACTGCATCTACAGTCACCAAGCGTGACGAGAAAAGATCCCGAAGCCTGGGGCTTATCTCCTCTGACGAGGGGAATGTGATCTTGCCAGGTGCGATTTCTCGACCTAATCCCCCCGCCGGTTTCGCCGTGACGTTCTTGTCGTTCTTATACCGGGGTCTTTCGCTCCCTGCTCACGAATTCCTCCTCCACCTCTTGCAAACTTACGAGATCCAATTATTGCAACTTACTCCCAACTCAATCCTCCACATTGTTGTGTTCATCACCCTTTGCGAGGCATTTCTGGGTATCAAACCTCATTTTGGGCTGTGGGAGAAGATCTTCTATGTGAAGAGATACAGCAGTAGTAATGGACCCTTTGTTACCGGAGGAGTAGGTTTCGTAGCTCGTCCAGAAGTCAATTACTTCAATTTTCCAATGAGAGAATCTGTGCAAGGATGGAGACTCAAGTGGTTTTACGTCAGGGATTCCTCGTCACCCGAATCCCGGCTCCCTTGCTTTACCGATGTCTTTGAAGCCAAACCTAAAAATTGCTGGAAAAACATTCTTTCTCCCGACGAAAAAGTAGCAGCCGATGAATTATTTGCCAGATTTCTTCGAATCAAAGAGGCCGACGGCCAAACCATGGTCGGGACAGAGGTGGCAGCAGTGTTCCTGAAGCGTCGGGTCCAACCAGTCATGGGTAGAGTTCATCCGATGTGGTTGTATTCAGGCCTAAAGGACATAACCAGAGTTAATGCTGCCGAACTGTCAGAGAAGGAACTGCTTGATGAAGTCTGTCGCCTTACTTTCTTTAGTCAAGAAGATTCGATCCCATTGACATGTGCTTACTCTCCTCTTGATGCTAATCATCCACCGCCCGAGGTATCTTTCCCTTCCAAATCTTGACTGCACTTCTCTCAATTATCATAATTACCATTGTTCTTATCCATTTTTCCTTTCGACAGGTTCCCATAGTCCCTGGGAATTTGCATGATTCACCAGACGATACCTCTGAAGGAAGAGGTTCCTCAGTGCCTGTTGATTTTCACCCTGTCGAGCATACAAGTCCAGAAAGCAATGACGATCCGATAGAATCCGAAACTGTCCACACCAATCTCATTCCCCCAGCCGATGATGCTTGCAACACAGAGGGATCAATGCGTGATGACGATGCTGATCACGATACCTTTGTTGATGCAGCTGTGGAGGAGGCCAGAACTTCACCCGCGAAGAGATCAATCGGCGGTTTCGCCGATGAAGACGATCTCCTCGACTGGTAAGTACTTCTTGCTCTGACGTCTTATTTGATCCTCTTATTTCTTACATTCATTTTATAACTTTCAATGATCATTTCCCTTTTTGCAGGGATGAGGGTTTCGTCGAGCCTCCGTCCAAGAAAGCTAAACCCGACATCGTTCCGCCGGCCGCTGCAGCTTCCGAAGCTTCAGCTCCTCAAGCAGCTCCCGCGGCTCAAGCCTCGACTGCTTCTTCCCTCTCCAAGGGAAAGGATGTTCCTGCCACCACCATGGCTCCTCCTTCTGTAAGTCCCTTTTGAATACAACGCGAGTTTCTTGAAGCATGCCTTGTCTACTGATTCTTCTTAATTTAAGGACTTGCGAGGCGTTATATCTTCCCTGGAGGCCTTTGCCTCTCAATTTACCTCCTTGGAGGCAGACAACGTTCGGCTGCAGGAGGAAGTTAAATCTTCCTCTTCGAAGTTGGACAGCGCCATTAAGAAGGCTGCCATAGCTCGCCAGGAGGTTGACTCCCTGAAGGAGGAGCTGGGCAAACTGAAGGAGAGGCTGAAAGAGGAGGAAACTCGAGCAGCCGAAAATGATGAACTCCTTCGGCAGTCCTCTTTGGCCCTACTTGGTAAGCTCTTTTATACGCCACTGCCGATTATTATTCTTACAGATTCATTCCTTTATAAATGATCTTTTCCAATTTTATCTCTCTGTAGAAGCCGCCAACATTCCTTTTGCTGCCGAACCTTTTGCTGCCGAAGCTTTTGCTGCCGAAGCTTCTGCTGCCGAGGGTTCTACTACCGAAGCTTTAAGGGCAAGGTCGGCTGGCTTCTTCTTGCTTTCCCTGTCATATTTCTCCTCCTTGATTTCGCGTATCGACAGCTTGGGTGGAGGCTTGATAATTTCTTGTTTGCTCCCAAACTTCGCAGCAATCCTCTGAAAGTCGCGATCACAATTGTCTGAGCGTGAGAAACTTCCATAGACTGTGATGTTTGTCCCGTTGTTCCCAGGCATTTTCAGCTTGAGATATGCATAGTGTGGCACAGCCATGAACTTGGCATAAGCTGGTCTTCCAAGTATAGTGTGATACTGTGACTCCTAGTTCACTACTTCAAACTCGATCTTTTCCTTCCTGAAATTGTCGGTTCTGCCGAAGACGACATTCAGGTAAACTCTGTCGAGAGAATAACCCGGTGCGGTTGGAAGAATCCCATGGAAGCAAGTGTCTGTCTCTTTTAGCATCCTCATGGTGATCCTCATACTCCTGATTGTGTCGACGAAAATCAGGTTTAACCCGCTTCCACCATCCATAAAGACTTTGCTCATCTTGAATCCCCCTATCTGTGCCTCGACTACTAAGGCAGCGTGTCCTGGTTTTGGTATGGTCATCGGGTGATCTGCTCGACTGAACGTAATGCTCTGAGAGGACCACTCGACATACTCGAGGATGTTTGCCATGATGCTTTCGGCCAGATTAATCTCTCGGGTGAGCTTTTTCATCTCCCTTCTTGAGACACCTGTCATGTGAATCATGCTCATCTGCCCACGTGGTGGTGGGAACGCCTCGTTGGTTTGATGAGGTTGAGCCTGCTGGACTTGGTGCTGTGGTGGAGGTGGGGGTGGAGGTGGTAACGGTTGCTGTCCTGACTGCTGGATGAGTTTGTGCATGTAGAGGAACTGCCGACAGTCCCTGAGAAGGTGACTCGACTTCGTTTTGCCGTCCTTGGAGTTGACATACGAGTGCAGGTAACAGGGGGCGTTGATCTGCTCAGCGTAGGGTAGCTTAGGAGTCCTCTGCTGCCGTGGTTTATAGTTGCCACGGTTTCCAGAGTTGTTCCGATTGCTGTGCTGCCGATCGTCTCTTCTTTCGTCGTACCGATCGTCATGTCGATCGGAGTATCCTGCGGCTACCAGGTTGTTATCGTCATAGTTGCGGTTTTTTCTCCTCTTGTGTCGATCCCTTCGGCTGCCCGAGTCGTGCTTCGGCTGGTCGTCCTCTTCATCATCGCTGCGCTGCCGCGGTCTTCGCACGTTGTCCTCACCATCAGCCCAGCTGTTGGCGATTTCCATTAGCTTGGTAATGATTTTTGGCTTTTTGCGTCTGAGTTCTTCTATGTAGCTTTCACGTCGGACGCCATCGCTAAAAGCGTCGATTGCTCTGTCGACAGATACATCTTCGGCAGTGTTTAGGAGTTTGGTGAATCTCCCGATGTATGAGCGCATCGACTCCCTCTGCTTCTGCTGGAAGTTGTGTAACTCCTCAATCCCGACGGGTCTCTTGTATGTTGCCTGGAAATTAGCAACGAAGGCGTCCGCTAGGTCGTCCCATGATTTAATGGAACCCTTCGGCAGCCCCCTTAACCAGGCTCGCGCTGAATCCTTCAAGTAGAGCTGCAAGCACTGCATTGCTGCTATCTGGTTCCCCTTATGCAGAATCACAGTCTGCAGGTAATCGTCTATCCAAGATCTTGGTTCCTGCTGCCCATCATACTTGGCAGCGTCAGTGGGAGTAGGCTTGAACTTCTTGGGCGGCATCGTCTCGCGGATTTTGTAACTCAAGCAATCGGCTCCCCTGAGTTCGCCATCATACTCCTGATCCTCATCCGAAGAATCACTGTCGTCGTCCTTCCTAGCGGCGCGTCGTCGCCTTGCTTTATCAATCCGGCTCTGGGTGATTTCATCCCGAGCATCTCTCGCATGATATTTTGAACCACTAGCCTGCGCCGTGGACTTCTCTTTCTGCGGGACTAGATTTTTTCCCAATATCGCAAGACTTTCCAGGGCGCCTCGGTGAGCTTGAGCCATGGACCCTTCAGGGCGCTGGTTGATGAGGTACGCAGCGAGATTAGCAGTTGCTCCCGCAACGTTTTTCGGCCGTGGCATGCCCGCGGTGTCCGTGGTCATAAAGGACTGGGTTAGATTCGACGTTATTTCTCTAGCGTCGCCTTCCGAGAGCCTAGACAGCCTTGACCGGTGCTTGCCTGCCCCATGAGTACTTCGGGAGGCGCTTCCTTGCGAAGCTCTCCGTCACTCGCTGGATCGGTCTGCTGCAGATAGACGTCTCTCGAGGGTGGCCTGTTCTTTCGACAGGTGCTCCCGGTTTTTCTCTAGTATAGAGCGGTAAGCATTTAAGGTTCCGACCGAGGTTCCTGCGGGGAGCGGGGTGTTGTTAAGCACGTCTGCCCTAGCTGCTGCCCACTCTTCGTCTGCGATGGTGTAATCGCTGTCGCGGTTGCTGGCGCTGTTCTCGAAGCTTGCTCGCCTACTAGAACGAGGCGTGCGGTCTCCGTCTCCTCCGTGCCTTGTGTTTCCTGTGTTGTTGGCGGCATAAACCTGATGATGCTTCGATCTTCGGTGGGTTCCTCGGGCGATGCTGTCGACACAATCTTCTCCCGACGAATATTGGGCATTGCAGATGAACGGTGTGTCGCTCGACCCCAAGCCATGCCTGGCGTCGCAGTTCGAGCAGTAGTACGAGGTTGGCTCCGAGGATGTGGGGTCATCGGATCCTACTGACATGGAAGACGCCGATCGAGGAGTCGAGGGCGCGGGCGAACTCATTGATTCTGTCAGACCAGCCAACAGGTCGAGTGATGATGATGCGCTCGGACTCGTTGAACCAGAGGTGGGTGATTCCAGCAGCTGAAGAATCCCTTCTGCGTTGACGTTGTAGTGGACGTTGCCGATAGTCATCTCCATGTTCCCTTCTAGATCCGAGAAGTTTGAGCGAGAAGAATCGTTGTGCGGGGTGAATTCATAGGAGCCGACTCGAATCGAACTTCCCAGGTTTGGTGATGACGGTGTCGATGAAGACGTCGATGACATGATCGGATCTGCTGATGACCGGTCTTGCGCCAGCAGGGTTCCCACAGACGGCTCCAATTGTCGAGGGGGCTCCTTGGCAATGCCCTCCGATAGGGCTTAGGGTTGATGGAATCCTGCAAGCTGACACGAGACATTGGTTCACAGACAAACGGGGGGAGCGATTTACCCAGGTTCGGGGCCCTCGATGAGGTAAAACCCTTACGTCCTGCTTGTCTGTTCTTGATTATGATGAAAAATAGGTTACAATAGGGTGCCGAATAGTTCGGCTGAGATCTCGTCGAGATGCTAAGCTTAACGATGACCTAGCCCTAAACTTTTGGTGGCTAAGACTGCTAAGATTGATTATATCCCTCGGCAGCCCCTCTCCTGGCCCTTATAAAGGAGGCCAGGTCCCAAGAGATCTGCACGAGTACGACTAGGTTTACTAGATTCCTAGTTCTAAACTTTCCTTGTTCGGTTCCTCTCCGTCTTGTTCTTCAAGGAATCTTCTTCGACACCGACCTAGTGGCCCACCTTGCCATCGGCTGTCTTCATGGGCCTCCGGTTGGGCCGTACAAGATAGGGCAATAACAATTACCCGAAGGGTAATGCCCACGTCACAAGGACACCGACACAAGTCCTTCACAAAGCTACAAGAATCGACGTCTACCTAATCGGTGAGGAGGAGCAAGAGTCGAGGACGACTCTTTCCCAAGCGGGGGAGATGATACTGGGTGGCCTATGGACACCACCTCCTCAAGACCAACAAGCCCTCCTCGTGGTCCAATGACACGAGCTCGAGCCAAAGGTCTACACCAAGAGGTGAATTCGCTCCTCTCTACATATGCCTTTGACACCCCCTTGGATGGCGTGCTACTTCATGCAAATACCCTATGTTCAATCAGGTACATCGACCAAGACGCAAGCCATGGAGACCAAGCCAATGAAGAGAGAGCTGGAAATGATGAAGATGGAGCTACAGCGCCCAGGCCGGAACTTCCGCTCCCCAGGACCGGAACTTCCGGCCAGATGCCTCCCAGATGCCTTCCAGCGCCCAGAGAAATGGATCGAGCCGGAACTTCCGCCCACCGGAACTTCCGCCCAAGTTCCGCCCTACTTCCGGAAATGCGCCAAAACAACACTGGATGTTACTGCGAGGAAATGGACCATTTCCGGAACTTGGCCGGAACTTGGCCGGAACTTCCGGCCCGACCGGAACTTCCGGCCCACAAGACCGGAACTTCCGCCCCATCGAACTTCAGCACAACAGCACTTTTCAGCGTGTAACTTACCCCTTCGCCCCCACCTATAAATAGCCTCGTTGGCTCAGATCTAAGATTAGACTTGATGTGAAATTAAAACACGAGCTTTGCTCTTGACCCTTGTGGGAACCCTTCTAGATCTAACATCTACGAAGTTATCAACTCTTCTAGGAAGTCGATCTCTTCCATTCTAGGAATTCTAGTGTTTGGATCTTTTGCTATTTGCAATTCTATCTTTGCGCTCTTTTCCTCTTTGGAACTCTATCGATTTCTATTGCCAATCTTTTGTGAGGGCTTCTACTCCTCGTGAGTCTTTTACCTCGCAATTCTATTGGGTTGGTGTATCGGGCCAACGAAGAACAACCGGTTTGTGTGTGTGCGTTGCGTTTGTATCCCCGATCCACCGCGCCTTCCACCGTGTTCTTCGCGTTCCTCCACCTCCCCCCACGAATCCCTTCAAATCCGTGAAGATCGGGCACATCCTTGGGCTTAGCCCTTATCAGGAATCGTCTGCTCCCGTCGTCGGAGAAGACGGAGTCGGCGGTGGCGCTACGGGTCACCTCTGCTCGATTGCTCTTGCAGGATGAGCAAGTCGAGGATGCTGACGACAACGGTGCCCTTGGCATGGCTTGGGGGTGCTCCAATCAATGGCGATGGACGGCGTCTGAGCGGCTAGGGTTTCGATTTGGGCAAAAATTAAGCAGAGAGAAAGAAATACGAGGCTAGGGTTTGTGCTGGGGCTTTTATACAACGCGGAACGAGCCTCGTCACGTCGTCGAGCAAGGAGGGATCGCCAGCATCGAGGGGAAGGAGAGCACGGCTCCGTGCTGTCCTCCATGCACACGGGGAGGATGAGGACGACCCCCCTCTCGTTGATTTTGCAATGAAGGGGTATGTGGGCTGCTCCTGGGTGGTGGCTTGGGCCTTCTGTTGGGCTGCTGCTGGGTTGACTCGGCTAGGTGAGGTCCAGGTAAGTTTTTTCTCCTCTCTTTTTTTGTTCTATTTTTATTTTCCGTTTTATAATTCTAATTTGAATTCATATTTGAATGCCTTTCTATTTTGGAGATGTTGGTAATTATTTTAACTTGGCAAATACCTCCTACATAATAATTACAATTTGAGACATACTATTTTGATTGTTAATAATTTGATAGTTTCAACATACATAACATTTTAATTAGGTATGTTAACAAATATAGATTCCCTTTTCTTTCTTTTGGAATTCCAAGTATTTATAATACTTGTAACACTTTTTAATAGTAGATGATATGTTTGCTTTGCTTTATCTAGCAAAAATTGATTAATGAATTGTGATCTTAATGCTTAATTTCCTATTTTGAAATAGGATTTCAAGGGTGTGATTTCATGTGTCCTAAACTTTCTAATTCGAAGAGGTGATCTAGTGGCATGATTTCATGTACTAAAATATCTCTAAGGACTTGATCTCTTAATTGAGAGTTTGGTTATTTGCATATGATTTTATGTGAGCACTTACTTGTTAAGGTCTTGTAGGTCTTATTATAATCCTATTTCAAGGTTAGCTCTAGTATTATATTTTAATAGCACCTTGAAATACCTAGAGTAGATACTACTCTCATCATGGTTTGGTCTTAGTTATAAGAATAAGTGGTTGATCACCACACATGGGTTTAATTATAGGATTTAGCACTAGGTGTCTCTTATGTTCAATAATTTATCATAGGATGTAATGAGAATGCAATTCTAGGGTTTCAGTCATATTTACTTATTGTTTCATGGGTTGGAACTTAATGGGCTTAGGTTTTAGTTGTGATCACCCAAGTGATGCACAAATTAGGGTTGAGATATAGTTCTAGGATATAGAGATGAGATGACACCATATTGCATTGGCTAGGGTTTAATTCCCCCTAACCATGATAAGATGGTTACTTACTTAATATTTTATGTTCTCCTCTAATTATTAAGGACTTGAGAATTGGTTTTATCTTATACCAATAGACTTCTATTATTATCCTTAATCTATCATTGAAGTATTTAGGGTGGCTATGATTCTCATCTTAGTTTCCTTTGGTCATAAGGATGATTGTTTATTCACACCCATTTAAGTATAGGATTTGGCACTAAGGGTTTCTTAGGTTCATAATTGAGGAACATGTGAAATATAGATGTGGTAGGATTCTACTTATGATCACCAATTGATTCACAAGTTAGGATTGAGATATAAAACTAGGGTTGCTTACTAGTGATCTCTCTATGATTTCATGTGGTGAATGATATCTACTTATCATATTAGGATTTAACTTATTCTCACATATCTCTAAAGCATGATAATTTATTAGAAATGATCAACTTATTCTTAATGGCTTCTACTACAAGTTCTTAGGGTTTATGATCATTACTCAACTTATAATGATCAAGGTTTGGCTTCCTAAGTATCTTTCATGAATTAGGTTTCTCAGTTCTAAGATCAAGTATGGTCTTGATCAACTAGGGTATAGGCTATGGTTGCCTCAATAGTTTATATCCCAGGAGAATGCCTGAGCTATTCACTTAGAGTTCTACTCAAGGAATGATGGTTTCATCATCTGGATATATGGATATATCTCTCCCTTAAATTCAAGTGTTGCCTCAACTAACTTTAGTGTAGCACCATAGCTTGAGCTCTCTTATAAAGGAATGGTTTATTCTAGGGTTTATGGTATACTCCTAATATTTCCTTAGGTATCTAGGCTAAGGCTCCATTTGTCTATCTTAATTGGATTAGTCTCCACCTTACTTTATCAACTCATGGATATGGTATTATTCCATTTGATCCTAGATCATCTCACCACTCCAAGGTGGGACGGTTTATATCCTAATACTTTAGTTCAAGAATTGTCTTTTATTCTTAAATAGATAAAGCTATGGTTAGCATCCATGGTTTCTCTCACTTGGGAATGACTTGATTAATATCTCAAGGTTATGCTCCAATTATAATGATGTGGTCTCCAATATCTATGGTTAACATAGATGGTTTCTCTCTCTAGGAAATGTATTAAATAACATCCTAGGGTTCTTCTTAAAGATGATGTTGTGATCATATGGATAGATATATCCAAGGGTTTAACTCAAGGTTTGACATTGCTTCTCTAATAAATATAGAACTCTCTCTTCTCTAGGTTTTGACATATCTTAATTTTGATTAGAGAAGAATATAGCAAATGGAAACTAGGGACATTTCTAGAATTCAGATCCTTGTCATGATTCCAAGAATGAATTAGAATGAATACCATGAGGTTCATGGTAGGAGCATGAATTAGTTTAAGACATGGAAAAGGTAAGTTAAGAATAGTTCCTCCATTTTATTGTTACTTGATTTGCAATTTAATATATGTTCATATGTTATGGAAAAGATTATCATATTATGATATTTTATAAGATCAAGCAATTGATCATTGATTAATGTGTTATTGGATTAGTTTGAGTTCCATTTGATCTAACCCCTTAGATCAAATCATCTCTACCCAAAACAAGGTTTTAGCAAAGTCACATTGAGGTTTATAGCGCTTGACTTGATGAGCTACTTCAGTTCCATCAAGGTCAAGTGAAACTTCAGTTAGTGTGACTGGTTTACTTTAAAGCGCAAAAATTCCCCGGATTTTCTATGCATGAATGCAATGCACATATCTGTTTCCTTTCGTTTTGTAACCCCAAATCCTGGGATATTACAGTGTATCTGTGGAAGAGTTGAGAGTGGGTGTGGATGATGAAAATGTGGGTTCATTTGATCAGGAGGATCACGTTAGTGATGTCCCTGATGTGGATGAACCATGGACATTATTGTATAGTAGGAAAAGAGGAAGAAGAAAGTTAATATTTAAAAATGGTAGTAGCCCTAATTTGGAACCCTAGAGGTCTTAATAGACTTGATAAGCTTACTAGAGTGCATGATCTCATTAGAGAGATATGCCCTGATATTATATGTTTTTTTGAGTCAAAAAAAGAAGAGTTCACAACCTACAGTTGCAACAATTAGATCCTTGGGGAAATTCTCTTGGAACTGGTTGCCAGCTGTTAAAATTGCTGGTGGTATTCTTGTTGGCATTAGTCTTGATCTATTTGATATAGTTAAATAGGATACTTTTACTTATTGTGTTTCTGTTCAAATAAAAGCCAAAAGAAGATAATGTTGTTTGGAGAGTTATTGCTGTGTATGGCTCTGCCTATGAGGAGCATATAAGTTGGATTTTATAAATGAATTGCATAATGTATATGCTTGTTGGAATGGACCTACATTAGTAGGTGGTGACTTCAACTTTATTAGAGAAAGATGTGAAAAGAATACTGGTAACATAAATCAACATTGGGCTAATTTGTTCAACGATTGGATTAATAAGTTCAGCCTCATGGAGCTCAAGAACCCTAGTAGGCAGTTTTCTTGGGCTAATAACCAGGATAATCTGGTCATGGCCTTGCTAGATAGGGTTTTTGTTTCTACTTCTTGGGACTCTTTGTTTCCCGCTAGTAGTTTATCTTCCAAGGCTAGAGTTGGTAGTGATCATACCCCTATTATTGTTGATACTGGTGCTTCGAAAAATCCACATGAAAAACAATTTAGGTTTGAGAAGTGGTGGCTTAAAATTGAGGGGTTTGAGCAAGTGGTGGCCAAATTTTGGCAAACCCCCTGTCATCTCCAAAATTCTATTGATAGATAGCAATTTAAGATGAGAAAAACTAGGAAAGGTTTGAAAGGCTGGTCAGCTAATATTGAATCTGATCAAAGAAACCTTAAGCAATAGTTGGTTGCTGAATATGATTTACTTGACATTACTTCTGAAATACAATGCTTATCCCCTGTTTCTAAGTCTAGAGTGAAGAATATCTCTGTTGAACTTACTAATATTTGGAGAAATGAGGAAATTAAGGCTAGACAAAGGTCTAGGGAACGTTGTATTCTAGAGGGTGATCGTAATACTACTTACTTCCATTCTGTAGCAAACCAGAGGAGGAGGAAGAAGCAGATTGGTCAACTGCAAGGTGATTCAGGCATGGTAGAAGATAATAAAGGTATGCTTGATATTGTTGTTAATTACTATAAGAACCTTTTCTGCCAAGAGCCTTGCCTTGATATTGATTTAGAGGATGACTTCTGGGACCCTGAGGATATGGTGTCCCAAGATCATAATAACATGCTTGATGCTGCTTTTTCTGAAAAAGAGGTGAAGGAGGCAATTTATGCTGAGGGTGCTCCTGGCCCTGATGGTTTTTGTTTTCTTTTTTATCAACACTTTTGGAAGCTCATTAGAGCTGGTTTTATGGCTATGGTTAAGGATTGGAATGAAGGAAAACTAGACCTTTTTAGATTGAATTTCTCTTTGTTAACTTTAATTCCCAAAGAGGATGAAGTTGTAACTATACAGAAATTTAGGCCAATTGCTTTAACTAATTGTAGTTTCAAGATTTTCTCTAAGTGTGCCACCAATAGGCTGGGAGTGGTTAGTGAAAATCTTATCTCACCAAACCAAACAACTTTTATTAAGGGGAGGTATATACTTGAGAGTGTTTTTTCTGCCCATGAAGTTATTCATAATGAAGTGCATAATGGCCAGTCTGGTTTTATCTTTAAGCTTGACTATGAGAAGGCACATGATAGGGTTGATAGAGCTTTTCTCTTGAGAGTCATGAGGATGAGAGGTTTTAGCCCCAGATGGATGTCTATTATTGAAGGTCTTTTGCATAATGGGTCTATGGGTGTTAGGATCAATAACTGTAATAGTCATTTTTTCTTACCAGTAGAGGTGTGAGGCAAGGGGATCCTATTTCCCCTATCCTATTTAATTTTATGGCTGATGTGTTCACCAAAATCTTGTCCAAAGCTGATGTTAATAGACAATTAGCTGGACTTCTGCAAGAGTTGGGAGGTGGAGGTATCATCAGTATGCAATATGCTGATGATACCTTACTTTTTCTAGAAAAGAACTTGTCCTCTGCTATAAATTTAAAGTGGATCCTAGTCTGCTTTGAACATATGTCTGGCATGAGGATCAATTTTCACAAGTGCGATTTAGTTCCTATTAATGTGGATGATTGTGATGCACAATTTATTGCTCAGACCTTGAGCTGTAAGCTGGGTGAATTCCCCATGCAATACTTAGAAGTTCCTTTGCATCACAGTAAACTTTGAAGAGAAGGTATCCAACCCGTTGTTGATAAAATCCTAAGGAAGGCTGCTGGTTGGAGGGGAAAGGTACTTAACCATGCTGCTAAACTAGAGCTGCTTAGATGTGTTGGAGATATGCCCAAGAGGCAATAATAAAGTGGTTATTATAATATCTTTGTGTTTATGATAAATGTTTGCATACCATGCTATAATTGTATTAACCGAAACATTGATACATGTGTGTTATGTAAACAACAAGGAGTCCCTAGTAAGCCTCTTGTATAACTAGCTTGATGATTAATGGATGATCATGGTTTCGTGATCATGAACATTGGATGTTATTAATAACAAGGTTATGTCATTACTTGAATGATATAATGGACACACACCCAAATGAGCGTAGCATAAGATCAAGTCATTAAGTTCAATTTGCTATAAGCTTTCGATACATAGTTGCCTAAGTCCTTCGACCATGAGATCATGTAAATCACTTACACCGGAAGGGTACTTTCATTACATCAAATGCCATTGCGTAAATGGGTGGTTAAAAAGATGGGATTAAGTATTCGGAAAGTGTGAGTTGAGGCATATGGATCAATAGTGGGATTTGTCCATCCTGATGACGAATAGATATACTCTGGCCCTCTCGGTGGAATGTCGTCTAACTAGCTTGCAAGCATGTGATTGGATCACAAGAGATGACATACCACGGTACGAGTAAAGAGTACTTGTCGGTAACGAGGTTGAACAAGGTATGGAGATACCGATGATCGAACCTCGGACAAGTAAAATATCGCGTGACAAATGGAATCGGCATCGTATGTAAATGGTTCAATCGATCACTAAGTCATCGTTGAATATGTGGGAGCCATTATGGATCTCTAGATCCCGCTATTGGTTATTGCCCGGAGAGGAGTCTTGACCATGTCTGCATAGTTCGCGAACCGTAGGGTGACGCGCTTAAGGTTCGATGTCGCATAAGTAGATACGGAATATGAGATGGAGTCCAAAGTTTTTGTTCGGAGTCTCGGATGGTATCCAGGACATCACGAGGAGGTCCGGAATGGTCCGGAGAATAAGATTCATATATGGGAAGTCTTTTTCCGGGGTTCGGGAAAGTTCCGGTGTTTTGATTGGAGCTTCTAGAATGTTCTAGAAGGGTCACTAGTGGCCCCACCACCCCGGGAGGGACCACATAGCATGGTGGGTCCTGCCCACTATGACATGTGGGCCCAGGCCGCCCCCCCCCCCTTGGAGATAAGATCTATCTCTAGTTTAAATGGTTTAAATCTAGAGATAGAATCTATCTCTAAAAATTAAATGGTTTAATTTAGAGATAAAGGGGAACACTTGGGGGAGGGGTTTTCCCTCCCTTCATGCGCCGGACAAGGGGAGGGTGGGCCCTAGGGGAAACCCTAGGCCGACCCCTCCACCTATATAAAGAGGGGAGGGGTGGCCGGCCAAGGCACCCCTCATCCAACCCTAGCCGCCCCCTCTCTTCCTCCTCCATACGCTGCGCAGGCTTAGGCGAAGCCCTGCAGTAATTCTTCTCCACCACCACCACCACGCCGTCGTGCTGCTGGTATTTCGTGGAGATCTACCACACCTCCGCTGCCCGCTGGAACGGGGAGAGGACGGGCTTCATCGACACCGTACGCGCGACCGAGTATGGAAGTGCTGCCGGATTGCAGCACCGGAACGATCGTCTACACCAACAACGAGATTAATTTCGTAGGCTTTGGAATCTTCGAGGGTTAGTCTGATCTCCATCTCGTTGCTCCGATCTTGTAGATTAGATCTTGGCTTTTCCACAGATTAGATCTTGGATTTATTCGTCTTGGCGGTAGGAATTTTTTGTTTTCTATGCAATGAACCCATCAAGAAGTGTTCTAGCCAGCATCCCTCTTTATTTGCTTAGTGTGATCAAATTTCCAAAATGGGCCATTACCCTCATTAATCCTCAGATGGCTCACTGTCTCTGGGATAATTATGAGGGTCATCACAAGTACCATTTAGCTAATTGGGGGTTGGTCACTAGAAAGAAGGAGTATGGAGGCTTGGGCATTCCTGACTTATCAGAGATGAATATGTGCCTTTTAGCCTGTTGGATTAAAAGATATAACTTGAATGAGAACAAACTTTGGAAACAAATTATTGATATTAAATATAGTGTTGATACTCCAAAAAAAATCTCCTGCTCTTCTTCTGGTGCCTCACCTTTCTGGAAAGGGGTGATGTGGGCTGCTAAAGCTTCTAAAATGGGGTATCAATGGAAAGTAGGGGATGTGAAGAAAGTTAAGTTTTGAGAAGATCATTGGTTTGGGTCCTGCAGCCTAGCTATTCAATATTGGGAAGTCTATTTCCCGGTTAATGAGCAGGATAAAACCATTGCTGAGCTTTGGGATGGGGTTTCTTTGAAAGTAACCTTTAGAAGGTGTTTTGATCATAGGTTGATGGTGCAGTGGTTGGAAATCCAGCAAATTGCACAGACCCTTACCTTGAATACTGAGAAGGATGCACTGATCTGGGGATGTGTGAGGCCAATGTGGTATATAGTGTGAAATCTATGTATGTTGTGGTAAATTTTGGGGGGATTAAACGTGTTGATATTCACTGTGTTTGGAAAGTAAAGGTTCCCCCAAAAATTCATTTCTTTCTCTGGTTGTTATTTTGTAACAAGTTGCTCACTAGAGATAACTTGGTTAAAAGACAAAATGTTGATGATTTGACTTGTGTGTTTTGCAATGAAGTTGAATCTTGCCAACACTTGTTTTTTTGACTGTGTGGTTGCTTTCAAATTATGGAAAGAGATAGGGTTGGTTTTGGGTCTTAGGATTCAGATTGCAACCCTGTCTGATATCACTATTCTTTGGAATGATAAGAAGAAGAATGCTTTACTCAATATGATTTTTGCTTCTACCCTGAGAACCATCTGGATTACCAGAAATGACCATGTTTTCGATCGATCTCAATGGTTTGGGACGCAGGGGATGTGGAGACAAGTGGCCTTCAGTTGTGCTCAGTGGAAAAATCTGCTGAAGGAAGAAGAAAAAGGAAGCTTGAACCTGTTGCTGAGCAAGCTGGAGGTGTTAGCTCGGCTGCCGCCGCTGCTGTCGTGGCCGGAGCCTGGCTGACCCCTCAGAAGAAGGCGAGATCGTCGCTGGAGGTGTGCGACATGAATAGGGTGAGAGGGTTTGGGCTGATGCTGATCATGGCAGAAGACTTGGCGAGAACTCTGGAGGCCAACACACTGGTGTTGGTTGGCGATGGCACAAGCTTCAAAGTGTTGGAGCGTCCATGAAAAAATCCAGGGTGTTGCTGGTTGCTTATGTGCCCTCCCCTTTTTTCCCCTCGTTGTGTCAAAACTCCTAGTTTCGGTCTGTGATATGGTATGTTGTGTGTGTGGAGGAACTGTTAGGCTTTTGTTGATGGCATAAGTTGGCTGTAAAAAATCTGGATGTTTGTTTGGTGACTATGGTTTCGGTTTGAAGCCCTGTTTTTCTAAAAAAAAACCTGTTGAGTGATCCTGCATAACATGATCGTTGAGAACGAGCGTCCTGATAGCCGCAATGAGCACCAATGAGATTTCCAAGGTGAATTAGTTGTGCCAATCCCTGGGGCATCCTCAGCAGTATCTACATATGAATGTTGAAGTCACTAACGAGAACATATCCGGTCATCAATGGGCATTGGCTGGCCATAAAGATATTACGTAGTGCTCAATATCACCTTATTTTCTTATAGATTTTCACAAATTTGGATGTAATAACTGAGACTACTTTAAACCTGTTTATTTTGCTATTTTTACATCCAAATCTATGTCCGCGGCCCAAATACATTAGCCCGCTGGAGGCACCCCAGACGCCAACGGAAGTGCGGTAAAAAATGACTATTTTTGTATCCGCGAAGTGACGCAAACGAACACGCGTGACCATTTTCGTTGTCCGATATGTATCGCCCCGTTAAAGGGTGGTGTTCCACATGAGCCGTCGCCTCTACCCCCAGAACGTGAAGGAGTAGCCATCCAATCCCGCGCCCGTCCTCCGAGAGAACCCGGTTCAACACCCTAACTATCGCGCGATTGCTTCTCAATCGCATCAAAGTAGCTTCCGCTATTTTGGTGTCGAATGTACATGTTGGTCGTATAGGAATTTTCACCGACGGACTTTGCGTGCCTTCCATTCCATGGACAAACAAGCAATTATCTTGGTAATAAGCATTGCTCTATTGGATTGGACAAGTTACATATGTGCTAGTACGTCGTACGTTACAGATATAGCACTTACAAAGTTCAAATCAAGATCAAGAAAACCGATCGATCCACTTGATCGATCCATCCATATGTCGATCAAATTAACGCCAAAAAATAAGTGAGGCAACGTTCATGGCTCCCTCGGATCGATCGATCTAATTAATAATCCATCGACTGCAGTCGATCCATCAGTCGACAGTCTTGAAGGGCGTGGCGGTCTTGAGGTTGTGCACGATGTCCTGCACGGACCCGATGCTGGCGGCGAGGGAGATGAGGAGGCAGACGAAGCTCATGGCCTGAAGCGACCACCACCGCCCCTCGCCGCGCCTGATGCTTAGCCTAGCGATGTGCATGCTGACGGGGAAGTAGACGGAGAGCGGCCAGAAGCCGAGCGCGCCGATGAGCCCCAGCACGGCGTTGAAAAACGGCAGCAGCATCGCCACCAGCGTGGTGAACATGATGATGACGGTGCGCAGCACCAGCTTGAGCGGCGCCACCGGCACCGACGAGGACGGCCGGCCCGGCACGCGCACGTAGTAGGTGGCGGTGATGATCTTGGAGTCGGGCCACCGGCACGCGACGTAGCTCTCGAGCCTCGCGAAGATTGGCTGCGCGAACACCTGGTAGGCGCCGGCGAGGTGCACGATGACGCAGACGTTGGCGACGTCGACGAGCCAGTAGGGCTCATAGAAGGCGTAGCCGGTGAGGATGTTCCCGGGGGCGTCGTTGCCGAATGCCGCGTAGCCGATGCAGCCGAGCAGGAGGTAGAAGACGGTGGTCATGCTGAGGCCGTAGAGCGAGGCGCGCTTCATGGTCTTGTTCTCCGCCGGGGGCGACCTGAGCGTGTCCTGGATCTCGATGAGCACGTCGGCGAAGGTGTAGGAGAAGGCGATGTTGCCGAGCGCGAGGAGGACGTTGAAGGCCTTGTCGCGGGGCGCGTCGATGCTGGCGCCGGCGAGGGTGCCGCGGACGTCGCCGTGGGAGGCCCACTTGGCGGCGCAGAGGCCGAGGCTGATGAAGGAGTAGCCGAAGGAGGTGGCGACGGCGACGACGGAGAGCCAGGCGATGTTGTGGAGGCTGGGGAGCTGGGAGAGAAGCAGCTGCATCAGGCCGAAAACCACCATGTACGTGCTCCCCGACCCGTCGCATCCCGTCACGCTGAATCCCGACCGGTGAAAGCAGTTCACCCGCTTCACCGCGCTACGCACAAATTTATCCAAGTAAGTAATTAGTCGAAACTCGAAAGAATGACTGCCGACTTAAACCAGATCGATTTAAAAGTGTAGACCGTTGTTGACAACTTTGTACCAGGAAAATTCTCACCATGTCGATCCTAGGCTCCTAGCTAGGGTTCGAGAGTGGATTTTGGTACGGTGTACGTTTTGATTCTCTGTTGGTGCTCGGGTATTCGTGCATAGTTTCCTATTCTTGTCGAACGGTGTCATGTTTAAAAATGTATATGTTTCTTAACCTAATTATCATGTTAGTTTTTCTTTTGTCCCAAAATGTATCGACATATTTCGTTGTGTATACGTACCAAAATCAAAGCGCATGAATCACCATATGAAATACATGGTGGATCCATGTTAGAAACTCATTTCTCAGTGTTCTTCCTAGATGGATCTAACATGATATGAGATGTTCGATTCGGAGATAATGTAAAATAGTCACTCGATAAGACTAGGGGGGAGAACATTGACTCACTATGTTTTTACGTTGTGACAAAATGGCTAGCCACCAGTAATGAAAAGACTGAAGGATTAAAATTCTCCAAAAACATCCATACGTAAAAAAATTAAAGAACTTTTTTGGAATCTGTGTAAAAGGATCCTACATTTCGAGAGATCTATGAAACGATATATAGCAGCTGATCATCATCCCTATTTTGAACTTTCCTCCAAAATGTAATTTTGTTCTTGAATTTTGATACAATGTAAAACTCGACTCATCCCCATCAACCTAGTTACGTGGACGAGGCACCCACGTGTGCCAAGTTAGGGCACGTGTCGTTTCAACGGTGCATGTGCACCATACTAGATCCGCACCCGCTCCAAACTAGAGATTTGGTTACCGAGTGAAGTACCGCGGCTATCGGCCGATGACAAGAATTCCATGCTGAGTTAAACAATCCCGGCCGGATGTGGCAGATACAGGCGTGTGCTGTACATGTCACGCGAGATACGTGCAGGTGCGTGCAACCGTGACGGATCCACCAACAAGCTCAAGCTAGCTGGCCGTACGTCGCCGTGTCACGCGCATGGCGTGCCGTGCAACGTGCAATCTAATGCGAGAATGCAAACGGATTCCCTCCTGGGTTCCAGGGGACGCTATTCTTGCGTACGTCACGCACGAAATCAGTTAACTAGCTTAGCTAGGCTAACTACTAATCATGGACTCATAGTCCATATGGCTAAAGGCGGCCGCATATTCTGCCATCTTTTCGCTGTCCCCGACAAAGCTTAGGTTAAGAGGGAAGCTAGTGAACACGTACGAACGCACCATGCATGCATGTCCGCCACAAAAGAAAACAAAAGAAAGGGCACCACATTGCTAACAATCCATCCCGTATGCACGGATGCGAAGAATAAATGCAGTGGCTCTCCGTTCCATTATTTTTTTCGTGATTTTAGTTTAAACTTAAATTATAGCCATAACAAAATTAAGTTATGGAACGGAAAGAGTACAGAGATAAAGAGAACAACACATTAATTATATCCTTGGTGAATCTCATAAGAGCATGCAATCTATCTAGAATGCATATATTGACGCAAATGGCATAATAAGTGAATAAATTGATGTGAATCCCATAAAAATAAGAGCATATATATTTCATGGATTAATGGATGATGATGCAACAAAAAATAAAGTTGGATTGGTTACTTACATCATGCTGGTGCTTGCCGTGATGGTGTAGCCAACAAGCGTGCCCCACAGGTTCACGTACTGCGCGCATCCGCACAGCAGCACGCTCTTTCGACCTTAACAATACAGCCATGGACGGTTTAGCTAATTCTGGGGATCGAGAGCTTTAAGATTCGTGCGGGAGTTACCAAGGTAGCATCGGACGGCGTCGATGTACTCGCGGTTGACGGAGCCGCTGACAGGGTCCGGGTAGCGGTAGCAGTTGGCGAGGAGTGTGGAGGTGTAGTAGGTGACGCCGGAGAAGCCCAGGAGGACGAGCGGGCCGACCGCCCACCCCAGCTGCGCCACCGTCCACGCCAGAGCTAGCACGCCGGAGCCGACCACCGCCGCCACGATGTGCGACGTCGCCGTCCACACGGTCCCTGCATCAAGAGTCATCATGTTACGATTACTTCTTTCGCGCGCGCGGTTCATCTGAACTGAACCTCTTACAAAATCCGAAATCCGAATGTTAGATCATGCAGATCGATCCAGGTACTTCATGCCATTGCTAACACGTAATTTGTCCTATACTTAGCTATGTTATGCTAGCTAGCTAGCCTACTAGCTCCGCTAATTTCTTCACATCACATCGAATCTGTCAATTGTTCTTAAGCCGATCGATGGAGCATGGAGATGAAATGGAAAACCAGGACAGAAACAATTAATTGATCGAGCTTCGATGCAATTAATAATTAATCTCGGTGATCACATACGTACCTTGCCTCTCATGATCGTCGCCTCCTTCAGCATCGTACACAACTGATCTCCTCTCCGTTCCCATCTCCTCCCTCTCTTCTCTTCCTCTCTGGTCTCTCCCTATCCTCCTTAATTGAGTCCTTATCACTCTCTCCTCTACGAGTGAGTGTCTGTCAGTGCGTGCTTCGGCAGCAGCCACCACATATATATAGCCCCCAGATGCAAGAAATGCTCCTACTTCATCACTTCTTTTCGTCATGAAAACTGTAGTAGATAAAGAGAGGCAAAGAAAAGGAACGAATAATTATAGCACCAAAGTTAAAAGAGATTTATGGCGCGGTCTCCATCGATCAATCGGCTTTATATCAGTGTAGATAGACTTTAATTATTCAGAGTGAGAGTCGTCTGGAACGCATGCACAACACAATAGCTAAACGATCCATTACCCCTTCCTTCCATTGGTGGTCAAATATACAAATTTGCCATGCTCGCGTGGAAATAAACTGTGATGAACATTCTTGACTTGTACTACTATCTAAAAGGAAAGTGCATGTGTTACGGAGTTTTGAAACGCCAACTGTGTTGTAAGTAACTGCAAATGCCGTTTGCTTTTCTGCAAATGTATTCAGAAACTTATGTACGCTATCTCAGTGAGGAGCCAAAGAAGGTGTAGTGCATGCGCAAGATGTAGCCGAACGTGTACCCATAAATTTTTTTACACGAGTATTGGTATGCATAAATCGAAATGTGTGATATGCCTAGCTATTTATAACATAATCTAATTGTCCCTAGTGACTTCTTTCATTACACCGTAACCAACTTCGAGACTATTTTAGTATGCATGAGCTTTCGTGTGCTTCGCAACAAACATATTTGCTTGCTTGATAAAGTTTCCCGTAAAGATGTATAAATCATATATATGGTAAACAAGATACTATAGATCGACAATTGGGTGTTTGTACGGTAGATGGGTATGACGTCGATCGAACACATACTTTTGCAACTTTGATTTTCACTACGTTAGTTAGAGTACTGTGGTAGCATATTTCCGTCTTATGAAAGGAAATTGCATGAGCTTCGAACTTTTGAAACGCCAACTGTGTTGTGGCTGCAAGCCTGCAAAGGCCGTTTGCTTTTCTGCAAATGTCTTCAGAAACTTATGTACGCTATCTCAGTAAGGAGCAAAATAAAGTGCAGTGCCCAAGCCCCAAGATATAGCGTGTAGCCATTAAGAAATCCACAATTTTTGAAAAAAAAAATCGAATTTTGAAAGAAAAAAAAAACGTTAGAAGAGCCACATGCGGCATGTGGTGTGCGAGCAATCATGTGTGAATTATTAGGACATGTACAATAGGGTGACGTCAGCATTCCCTTACGGTCGTCACATAGGATTTTTGCTTATTTAACTGAGAGAAGGTTGTCTTTCCTTAGCTAAGTGATGATCTTTTATGAAATAAGATAAAGTTATTTTCTCCATTGTACCATTTTTCTTCCCTTAGAAATTCAATTTCTTTCTAAAATTTAATTAATTTCAATTTATTGCTAGGATAATAATATGAGATAATGCATTGTACCATTTATATTTTAGTATCTTCTCTAGAAGACGTGTCTTCCTTACCATTGTATAAATCCTATATATGGTAAACAAGATGCTATAGTTTCACATGATGAGATCAAACCTGTATAGAACATCAACTGTCAAAAATGTTGGCTTGGCAGGTTGATAAGGTCCCCACGAATCAAATAAGTTAAGTTCTATACATAGTAGATGCTCTCCCAAAAATAAAGTGTCTACGCATATATGCATTGCAATTTACAGGAGTGCTCACATCAGCTAGTTGTTATGTATAAATCGAAATGTGTGATATGCCTAGCTATGTATAACATAATCTAATTGTCCCTAGTGACTTCTTTCGTTACACCATAACCAACTTCTGAGACTATTTTAGCATGCATGAGCTTTCATGTGCTTCGCAGCAAACATATTAGTTGGTATAATTGCTTGCTTAATACGGTTTCACATATAGACGTATAAATCCTATGTATGGTAAATAAGATGCTATAGATCGACAATTATAGGTGTTTGTACGGTAGATGGGCATGACAACGAACACATACTTTTGCATCTTTAGTTTTCACTACGTTAATAAAAATACTTTGGTACGGTAGCGTATTTCTGTCTTATATTGAGTACACAGGGCCACAGGGGCACATAGTTCAGTACACGAGGCTATGGTTGCTTCTTTCAGGATTTCCAGCACTAACCGCAAAGACCAGATTCAGTTAGTTCTAAATATAGCAAGAATTCATGGGGATTCGAGGATACATCCTAGAAGGTTTATGTAGAAGAAAAGAGCCAGAAGGCCCGTATGGCATCGCTGAAATGGTAGATCTCACTGTCTCCTAGTACAAGCCACCACAACGGCTCCAGCAAGCCAAACTCACTCGAATGGAACAACCTAGCTAACCTCCACCGCCGGAAAGCCAAATTCATGGGGATTACACTGCCAGAACTGCATGCAACCTCCAATTTGGATGGACCAGCGTTGTTATTTCTTTTAATGAAAAAATGTAAGTGTATCGTACATGTCGAATGTTTGAAAGGAACGGAACCACTGGAGTTCATGTGTCTCTTCATGCTTATTTAAGACGGGAGGAGATAAGCCTCAAGAGAGGATGGCGATACACAAGATGACCAGATGTAGTCATATAGATACTGCCATACTGGTTGCAAGATTATTTTTAAGCCCAGGATGGAGTTACGCCAGATGACCAGATGTAGTCATATACTCCATCCGATCCGATTAGATCAACACGGAGCATAGGCAGCGCTAGCATTCGTAGGTAGAGTCCCGCATCGATTAAATCCAACTGGAGGTAGTACATTGTAGTTGCAACATAATATTAAACCCACTCATCACGCCTAAAAGAAAAGGAAAAACAAAGCTGAACTGGGAGTCTCGGGCACCACCCGCCCATTGTAGTTCTTTGTCTGGTCGGCTTGCAAGGAGGGGCCACCAGCATGCTTACTGCTGCATTCTCTGTGACCAGCCCGAGGAGCTCCTCGCGGGCTGTTCGTTTGTGCATATCCCTCTGTACGAGGTGCTCCTAGATCCGATCCATCGCTCCATCTTTAGACCTTGGGACACCCTTGTGGACTGGTGGATCTGCAGTCCCCAAGACCGCTCTGAAAGGCACCTCGTTGCAAGCTATGCTTGCGGTTTGGTGAATCTGGAAGTAGCGCAACATGACCATCTTCGATGCTGCACAACCGATGTCTACCTGTTGTTTTCCACAATCCGGACAGAGTCCCAGGATTGGGCAACAGAGGGCGCAAAGGGGATTGCGAGTCTGCTCCCCGTGGTACCTAACTCTTATGGGCATCGTGTTCTAATCTCAGGTGTAGTCCTCTACTGGGCTTGGCATAATTCTCTTTTCTATCAATTCACTGAGACACAAAGAACAAAGTTTTGTGTTTTCTCTAAAAGAAAGTTGCACCATATTACAATAGGTGAATAATCTCGCGTAATTTGATTATATGATACTTAAAGCACAGTTTTGCTACATAGGAGCATCTCTAGTAGATCACCAAAACTGAACTCCCAAATAACCAGTTCTTGTGAGGCTCCCAATTTTTTTTCTGGGCATTGGGAGGCTCCGTGGCTGATTCCGACAATATTAACTCCCAAAAAAATTGCTCTAGGAATATCTTACTCTTTATGCATATCTGGAGAGACTTTGGGCTCATTTTAGCATAGAATTCGAGTGATCGCAAGGACATTTCATAAACATATCTCCTCATTTCAGCATACCATCACAATTATCTCATTAATGTGTGTTTCTCCAAACAGCATTCTGTAGGCCAGTGAAGTTTGTACCAAGGGTATATTTTGTTAATATGTCTTAAAACCTGCGAGCCTCTGATTATGTTAGACAATCAACACCCGTTCAACAGATGGTAGTGGCATATTTTGGACCAGTGCATTATTTTAGTGGTACATTGGGCAAACTGGCACTTCGAGTGATATATCTTAACTGACCAAATTATCGGTACTATATGCTCTGTTGGACAAGGCGACGCTTAGGCACTGCTTAAGCATGCTTAGGCACTAGGCGATGGACAAACGCCTCGCCTAGGGCATAAGCAGAAGTCTAGGCAGTGTAACCAAGAAATTGTCTTCCACAATAATAAATCATGCAATACTTCATGATCGAGTTAGATGCGTATTAATTTCAAGGTATTTATTATAAATTTTCAAATTTGCATGTTCTAAATTAATGGTTATTCACATATAATAACCCATATACACACTTGTTGGTATAAACTATGCCCGCCTAGGCTGCGCCTAGGCCACTTAAGCATCGCCTAGGCACTAGGAGAATGGCAATCGCCTCGCTTAGGCCTAGCGCTTTTTCCAACCTTGACTATATGTGAAATTTCCTCAATCCAGAAAACTTTGTATGACGTTTGCATGTCTTGTTTATAGGACTGGATATTGGTTCAGAAACTTGTTGAAGATGCAAAGGATGCTTTCGAGGGGCTCGAACTAAGACATGGTCATATGGTAAACGATTCAATTGTCTAACCAGTAACCACTGATCGAAATGTGAATTACTATATTCATCGCTATGTACATTTGTATTCAATTGTGTAGGTCTTAGAGCTCCGTGCATGGACCGGATTGAACAAGGGAACTGCAGTGAATTATCTAATCAACCATATACTCAGGAAACTTGGTCTGGATAGGTCTAAAGTTTTTGCATGAACTTTCCTCTCGCCCTTTGTAGCAACGCGAAAATAAATATATTTTAGTTTCTCTCCGATCAATGTAAATATAGTGAGGGGCCATTGCCCCCCCCCCCCCCCCCCTACACACACACACACACACCCGCCCGCGTAAAATGATGGGAGGATTTCCTTATTTCCCTTGTAATGGTGTTAGAATAACCCTTAACATCTATTATGTTCGGCAACTCGCTATCTTGAAGATGGCAGCAGAAATATCGAGGGCGCGATAGTAGAGAACAGCAAGTACGCTATTTCGCTGCATTTTTGAAACGTTGATCAAAAGGTATATTTTAATATAAAGCCTAATTATTCTCGTGTCTTTGTTAATTTCAATATAAAATTCATATATGGACCTCAGTTTATTTATTAGCTCCAGACATGTCACTCAAAAGATCCCAGTCCAAAATAGTCTACTTGAATTCTGCTCCGGCTCCAAATATGCCACTAAGGCTAGTTGACCCTCGTGGCTGCTGAAAAAGCGCAAAAAAAAGCTGAGAAAGAGAGGTGGTAAAAGTCATCACGGTTTAAGTTTCACTAACTGTAGTTTGACCCACAATTTGTTGGTGTCGAGTTTTTCACATTATTTTACTACTCCAGAGAAGCGAACAAATCAAAATTAATTTAATTTTAGTGAGAACACATCAGACCATTTAAAAAAAATGAACTACTACGACAGATGCTCGAAGTGTACTTTTTTATAGATGTCCCATAAGAATAAAATATATTTAATAAAGTGATGGTATTTATACTATTCAGGTATGCATAAAGGGATACATCCATATGCGTGCATCATTAATTAGGGATCTGGTTAAGAACTGTTTACACATTTAACATAAACAAGGAGATTCCATCATCATATATAAAAAGGAGATTCTGGCATCACTAACTCTCTGAGGAACCAGGGAATCTGATTCTATTTTATTTTAAAAACATAATTGAGAGGTTTTTACGGGTCTTGTCTTGTCCTAAAGGGCGTAATGATTTATAAGACCAAGATGATTCGTATACTAATGATCCTTTAAGGGAAAAGAAGCCGGCTGACATGACCCATGTGCGGTCCATTAAGCATGACACTATCTAAAAACAAAGGAACGCTAGTAGGATTGTAGGAATAATACATTTTTTTCTTTCCTTCAAGGATTAGTAATCATTGCAATGTATATAGGTTTTTTAGATATGCCCTATTTATCGACATCGAGCCAACAATGTGTGTTTCCTTCGCTAAAAATGAAACTGCGAGGAGTCACTTCTTTTTTTTTCATTAAGTTAAACTCAAACTTTCGCATCATTGCAGTATAAGCAACAAGAGTTTACACCCAGACTCCACATAATTAGGATGCTAGCCACAAGAATAAGGATAGAAATGGAAGGCAAAATATAAGTGTGTTCACGACTCACATAGCCTAGGGCGATGGAGGATTGATCCGAGGACCATACCACCATCCATGTGGGGGAAAATCATCCCTCGTTGTCCTCTTCAATCATGTACATATCTCCATAAATAAGTTGTGCTTCTCCAAACACTAAAGATAAGACCACAAATTGGGCCAGTAGCGCCGGATGACATGCATAGGCTAAGAACTTTTACATGAATAACCATATCATTACTACATAGCCATAGAAGGATTCTATACATGATCAATGCCATGCAACCAGTTTTAAAAGAAACACTACTTGGCAAGTACAAGTTAGAAGCCACTTGCATGACTGACCATACATAACAAGCATACTTGAACCGGAAGAACAAGTGTTTGATGGTCTCATTATGATGACGAAAACAAACAATGTGAACTTCCTTGACAATTATGCTTCGCAAGGATATCATTGGCGAGGATTATACCTCTGCACATGTACCACATATATAAATATTTAATATTGAGTGGCACATTTATTTTCTAGATTTGTTTGTTATTGTTAGCTGGCACATCTAAATGTATAACTGCTCTATACATGGAATCCATCAAGAAGTTTCCATTTTCATGTAGATTCCGGCGGAGTTCATTGTTCCCTTACGGGAACTAGACCATTGCCAACCGTCCTTGAAGAGCATCTTATTCCGCAAGACAGGGATAGACTAAATGCCGCTTGAGCATCACATTAGGTGGATAAGTTTCTGATACGTCTCAAACGTATCTATAATTTTTTATGCTCCATGCTTGTTTTACACCAATTTATATATGTTTTGCTCATACTTCGTTGCACATTTATACATTTTCCGTCACTAACCTATTAACAAGATGCTACAGTCCATACCAAATATGGGTAGAGTAGAGAGGCTATATTGGTACTCAAAATGTGCACAACGTTTGAAGCTTAACCAAGCTTAGAGAGCCATATTTTTTTGTTCGTATAGTTACATGTGGGCCAGTCTGCCATTGAGTCATTATATTTCCCGTATGGAGCTCTCATTTTCTCCTGATGCCAACTGGGTGGCCACCCAATCTTTTTCCACTATTATCAAGTGAGGTAGAACAAGTCATGCCACACTATTTTGTGGTGGCGTCTTCTACCAAAGCTCTTGTGAGCAGAGACTCCAGCAACAAACAAGTAGCTGGGATAAGCAAACTAGAGCTTTTATACACCTTCGTTTTGGAAAACGGTGTCGATTTTCCTATAATTTGACTTTTTTTTACACAATTATCGTGATCTGAAAAGTGCACAGTGAAAATAATGTATAGGTTTAGCATCACTAGTGTACTAACTCATGGATCGTTGCTCGTGTTAAAAGAAAACATATCTGTATGAAACAACCCACTCTTCTTGTGTAGGACAGTGTCTCTCCTTGTGAGGAAGTGGATAACCATACTAAGACAGTGTTTCATCGAGGGAGATAGATTCTCCTAATTTTTACGTGGAAAATTCTCAACTTGATGAAAAAGTCACCTAAATCTTCTTCCGGTATTATTAAATATGGGATACAACATGTTATTCTCTACTTGTAGTACATCTTTCATGTTGGTTGATGAATGATCATTCCGATTATTTTTGTGCAACCACCCTATAAAAAGAATCAATGCTTGAAGGAGTGCACAAGTGACAAGGAAACCATTCAAGAGTTGATCAGAGTAAGCTTGCTTTCTAGACCCTTATCATTAGTAGTATTTAGCAATAGTCTGTCCTTGTACCATACACCTATGTATAAGCAAATCAGTTTTACTAATTTAAGGTCAAAAAACCTTGTACTTACCCCACTTGCTGCATGGCTTCAATCTTTAATTAGAAGGTCGTGCTGAAAAAAAAAGGCCTAGCTAACTAGACTTTGCACCAATTTTGTTGAATAAACCGTACCAATCGTTTTGTGCTCTTCCGGTAGGCTGGAATTCCCAGCATGTACGTATCTCTTCAGCTAGAGTTTTTAAACATTTGCCTTTTCAGAACGAATATGTTGGTAAGCCCACAAAATTTCAGATTTAGCACAAACCCCGTGTTCTCTGACCGAAAGCTCATTATATATCCTACAAGGCTTGATGAAGAAAAATCAAATGTTACACAGCTCAATCCAACCCCATCGAAAGGCTGCAACGACACGAGCCAGGGAGAAACGAGGGATGCTTGATTCGGTGCAGTCCGAGCTGGACACCTCTACTGAGAGCAAACACCCCTTTCTGAGAGCCCACCCACTGCCATTTGTTCTTCAACCAATCCCTAGTCTCAATTAGAGATTACAAACCACACAGACATACACCCATCATCACTTGGCTGATTGCTACTAATACACACATCGCTAACACTTTTGGAATTAATTACGGAGTCATCGTGGAGTTGACACTAGAAAAATGTTGTCATGTTTCCATATCATTCTACTTTCCCTCAGACGATGGCCTCCATAATTCAGGAGTCAAGTCTCGGTGTCCTCCTTTCTCAAACTCTTCCTTTGCATGATCTTGTTGATAAATACTAGTGTCATTTGGCTATTTGCATGGTATTCTATTTATTTCTTTGCACTGTACTGGATGCTGAGAGGAAAGCTTACTCTTTCGGGGGTGGAGCCCTGGGGAGGCGCCAATGGGAGACCGTCCGGTCCACACCCCTGATCCACTCCGATCTCGTTCTTCTTTATTCTGAATCTCCTTTACTGAGATTAGAATGCACAGCGTCATGTCGTTATATTGTTTTACCGGCCACTTGGTTGGTGTGCACAGACGTCAAGGCACTGCCGACCTGGTCGGGCTTTGGTGATTTTGTTGTGCTTGCATCGGTGCACTCCGTTTTCATGCTTTGATGCCATTCATGGATGCCAGCTTTTGCTGTTCAGCTAATCAACACTTCGCATATTTCAGCACAACAGGTAAATATTTTTTCTTTAAAGAACAGATTATAAATTAGAGCATCTCCAGTCGCGTCCCCCAAACGGCGTTTGGGGGACGGCGGACAAGAAATGGGGAAAATCGCGTCCCAGTCGCGTCCCCCAAAGCTAAATAGCGCCTCATTTTGTGTCCGGCGTCCCCGGTAGAGACTCTTGTATGGAGTCTCTACCGGGGACGCCGGACACAAAATGAGCGCCCACATGCATGCATGCAGCCCCTTGTCCCCACATGCTAGTCTCTTTCCTCACACTTTCTCTCACCTACTTTTCCCACATGGGATGGTCCCCTCTATTAAAATGCATGCATCCGGACGCTGTTTGAGGGACGCGGCTGGAAAGGGCCTCTTTTTTGTACAGATTTTTTGTCTCTTTTTGTCCGGCGCGGTCCCAAACGTCCCCCAAATCATTTGTGCCGGACGCTTTTTGAGGGACGCGACTGGAGATGCTCTTAGGCTTACACACCAGTCACCGACAGCAAATATAAGCCACAACCTCCATTATGTTCAATCAAGCCCACGTTGTTGATTTGAGCTACGATATGGCGTAGAGAGGAGGGTACACGCCACACAAGCCTAGCTAGGAATCATGGCGGAGCCAGCCATGAGAGCAAATCTTACCAGCTTCACCAGCACAAAATCTGCCTGATATACCCCGTACCGTTGTCTCCCCAAAGCGCGGCCTGGATTTCACAGCTCCTCATGGGTAGCTTGACCCGCATCCATGGGATGCTTTCTCCAGGAAGGCACACTTGTTTGGGCACAAAAGCCCCTCCTCCCTTCATCCCGATACACATCAGATCCAGAGGTACAGAAATGACGATTGCAAATGTGCAATCGTTTCGTGAAGCATATGGGATAAAGCAATGTGACTAAGAAAGCAAACGAATAATAAAGATTTGCATTAAAGGGTACTTCAGATCGAATGGCGAGCTAAGAAGAAAGTGATAAGCTACAGGAGGCATAATCAAAAGAAAGGGTAAAGCTTCCCCTCTCCCGCCATCATCAGATTTGCAAATATAACAAGCACATGCCACATAATTTAGTAGCGCGAAAAACATTAAGCTATGTTCAGATTTTAATATTTCTGGTATGAATAAGAACATTTAACCCTCTGATGCAGCTACCCAGAATGGTATGCAGCCAACAATACGATTGTTTGGATACATGATATGAACTGGCTAATGATGAGAAAACAGGTTCTTTTCCGATTTAGGCCCTCTTCGACTCCTCATTTATCCAATGATTCAAAAATGGGTCCTGAAGAGAGGAAGATCAAGTATGAATTTGCATATGCGGCCTAAGTGCTTAACACAAGACTGTAAAAAGAAATACGATTCATTTTTCTAAAAGAAAGGCTTCAAAGAGTAAAGGAACACAATTCCACTGCTAGGTATTGACAAGTCACTAACAACAGCATATTTTGTGTAGTTATTCAATAACAGCATATCTGGTAGAGGCTAGGGTTCTACCGGGTCTTGGGCGGAGGTTGTAAGGGTGGAAGTGAGGGCGGAGAGGTTGGAGAGCTCGGCGCCGGCGGCTGGGCGCCGTCGCGGAGGAAGGAGGCGGCGGTTAGGGTTGGTGCGGCGGCTAGGGTTCTCCCGTCTCCCTTCAGGAGACGAGACAGTAATGATACTGAATTATTGTCTGCTTAATCTCGAAGGGATACAAGTGTTTATATAGGAGGACGGCCTCCTCAAAACCCTAATTTACTTGGGCTAAGCCCCTAATTTACTTGGGCTAAGCCCCTAACTAGCCACTAGTGGGCTTCCTACGTTGGTAGGTCAGACCGACCATAACATCTCTCCCTGCCTTCTCAAACAACTCGTCCTCGAGCTGAACTTCTGGAAACTGCTGACGGAGATCTTCAAGCTTCTCCCAAGTCGCCTCGTCCTCGGGCAGGCCGGTCCAATGCACCAAGACGTGCCAAACACCACGGCGCTGCTGTGCCTTCAACACGCGAGCCACACTCGCCGGGGCAGGCTCGAGACGCCCATCCGAAGTAGGTGGAATAGCTGGTGGTGCAGAAGGAGGGTCGCCCCGGTAGGCCTTCAGGAGGCCGACGTTGAAGACGTCGTGGAGGCGCGAGCCCGCAGGCAACTCAAGGCGGTAGGCGAGCTTGCCGATGCGCTCCAGCACACGGAAAGGACCTGCGTAACGAGGTCCCAACTTGCGCCTGGAGCGCGGGTCCAAGGACTGGGCCGTCCGGTGAAGAAGGCGTAGCCAGACCCAATCGCCCACCGCAAATTCCGCCTCGCGATGGTGTGCATCATAGTACTTCCTGGCCAGCTGTTGAGCCTGAAGAAGTCGTTGGCGCGCCTCAGCCAGTATCTCATCGCGGGTACGCAGCAGGTCATCCGCCGTCTCAGTACGGGCCGTGCCAGACGCATAGGGAAGCATCGCCGGTGGTGGCCTCCCATAGACCACCTCAAAGGGAGTAGCGTGCAGCGCGGAGTGGTAGGACGTGTTGTAGCAGTACTCGGCCCACGCCAGCCAGTCCACCCAAGCTCGTGGACGATCCCCGGTGAGGCAGCGCAGGTACATGGCGATGATCTTGTTGACGACCTCGGACTGGCCGTCCGTCTGAGGATGAAACGCCGTACTCATACGGAGCTTTACGCCCGCCAGCCCAAAGAGGTCCCTCCAGACGTGACCCGTAAACACAGGATCACGATCACTGACGATGGAGGACGGAAACCCGTGGAGGCGAACGATGCCGTCGAAGAAGGCGCGTGCCACGGACGCCGCCGTATAGGGATGGCCCAGGGCGATGAAGTGCGCGTACTTGGAGAAGCGGTCAACCACCGTGAGGATGACGGACTTGCCGCCAACCTTCGGCAGCCCCTCGATGAAGTCCATGGAGATGTCTGCCCACACCTGGGACGGCACGTCCAGCGGCTGCAGCAAGCCTGCCGGACGGAGCGTCTCCGTCTTGTTCCGCTGGCAGGTGACACACGCCCGCACCCAGTCTCGTACCAGGGTGCTATCCCCTGGAATGTAAAAGTCAGCGCGGAGACGGTGCAGGGTCTTCTGGGTGCCCTCGTGACCTGCAGAATGCGCCAAGGACAAGGCCTGGTGGCGCAGGTCTCCATGATCCGGCACGAAGATGCGGCGTCCATGGAGGAGTAGTCCCTCGTCCAGGCGCCATGGCGCGGCCAGCTCGCCGTCGGCCAGGCGCTGGCGCAGCTGCTGCGCATCCGCAGCCGTGGCAGTAGCGCGGCGAACCTCGTCGATGAAGACGAAAGATGGCCCGGCGTGGATGCAAAGGGCTGCACCGACTGTGGGCGCGTCCATGATTTAAATCAACGTCGCCCGGAGACGAGCGTCGGCAGCGTATTGAGGCGGCCGGACGGTACTCGACGGTGAAGTCGAAGCCGAAGAGCTTGGCGATCCACCGGTGTTGCGGCACGGTAGAGAGGCGCCGATCCGGCAAGAACTTCAGTCGTAGTGGTCCGTGCGCACACGGAATGTCCGGCCCCAAAGATACGCCCGCCGATGGCGCACCGCCTGAACCAGCCCGATCGGCTCGCGCTCATATGCGGCGAGCTTGTGGTGGCGCGCGGCGAAGGGGCGATCGAAGAAGGCGAGTGGACCCTCGCCCTGGTGAAGGACGGCGCCGAAGCCAATGCCGGAGGCGTCGCAGTCCACCACGAACGGCTCGTCGAAGTCCGGCATCTGAAGAACGGGACCCGTCGTGAGTGCCCGCTGCAGGGCGGCGAAGGCCGTGGCCGCCTCCTCGTCCCAAGAGAAAGCGTCGCGGCGAAGCAGGCGCGTAAGGGGCGCGGCGATGAGGCCGAAGTCCTGGATGTATCGCCGGTAGTATCCTGTGAGGCCCAAAAATCCGCGAAGAGCTCGTGGTGACTGGGGCGTTGGCCAGGCGGCGACGGCAGCGACCTTGTCCGCGTCCATCGCGACACCGTCGGCGGAGATGACATGGCCCAAATATGCGACGGAGGTCGTGCCAAACGAGCACTTCGAGCGCTTGAGGTGAAGACGATGCGCTCGAAGCTCGTTGAAGATGATGGCCACGTGCTGCAGGTGCTCCGCCCAGGATGCGTTGTAGATCAAAATATCATCAAAGAAAACAAGCACAAAGCGGCGTAAGTAGGGGCTGAGCACGTCGTTCATCAGAGCCTGGAAGGTCGCCGGCGCATTAGAGAGGCCGAAGGGCATCACCAAAAACTCGTAGTGGCCATGGTGAGTGCGGAACGCCGTCTTGGCGATGTCGTCCGGGTGCATGCGCACCTGATGATAGCCCGAGCGCAAGTCGAGCTTGGTGAAGAAGCGCGCGCCATGCAGCTCGTCCAGGAGCTCATCCACGACGGGGATGGGAAACTTGTCCTTGGACGTGACGGTGTTGAGGGCGCGGAAGTCGATGCAGAAACGCCACGTGCCGTCGGTCTTGCGCACCAGGAGCACGGGGGCGCAGAACGGTGACGTCGAGATCCGGATGATGCCCTGAGCGAGCATGACCGCCACCTGGCGCTCGAGCTCGTCCTTCGCACTGGGGAATGCCGGTACGGCCGTACCGCGCCGGGTGCCGTGTTTGGCAGCACGGGGCGGCGGTGGTCACCGGGTCGCGAGGAGGGAGGCCCTGCGGCTCGTCGAAGAGGTCGCCGTCTTCTTTGCGATAAGTCGGCCAGGAGCGGATGCGCCTCGTCGAGCGCGGCGGCCATCAGGTGTAGCTGCGGGGATGTGCCAGTGCTGCCCATGCCCGTCCAGTGAACACGGCGGCCGCCCTCGCGCCAGAAGATGAGGGACAACACGTCGAGGTCCCACAAGATGGGCCTAAGGTGCTCAGGAAGTCGAGGCCGAGGATGAAGTCGTAGCAGCCCAAGTCGAGGCCGACGCAGTCGATGGAGAAGGGCTCGTCGCCTACAAGCACGGGAACCTGTCGCGCCATGCCCTGGCATGTAAGACGATCCCCGTTGGCTACGGTAACGCTGTACGTCTCCGAGCCCGCCGGCTGGAGAGCGAGGTGGCGCATGGCGGTGCTGGACAAGAAGTTGTGTGTGGAGCCCGTGTCCACCAGCGCAGTTAGACGCTCCCCATTGATCGTCACCGGAAGCAGCATCGTCTTTGCCGTTTTGATGCCCGCCATAGCATGGAGAGACACGACGAAGGCAGACGCGTCGACTGGCGCGTAGGTCGTGACACCGGCCTCAGTGACGGTGGCGGCCGCGAGCTTGGCGGTGAGGGCCTCAACGTCGGCGTCGTCGACGGTCTCCAAGTAGAAGAGGCGGGCGCACGTGTGGCCCGGCGCGTATTTTTCGTCGCAGTTGAAGCACAGCCCCTGGCGGCGCCGCTCAAGCTGCTCCGCAGCCGTCAGCCGCTTGAAGGGGCGAGTCGGCGCAGGAGGTCCTGCGGGCGCAGCGACTTGATCGAAGCGCGGCGGGCGGTGGCGTCGGGGCGGGTCGGGCACGGGCCGGCGGCGCCACGTTGCGCGTAGACCTGCGCATGGCGAGGGCGCGCCGCTCGTAGGCTCGTGCGTAGTACATGGCCGTCTGCGGGTCCCCGGCTCGCGCATCTCGACATCGACGCGAATGTAGTCGAGGAGGCCGCCGACGAAGAGATCGGCGCGGCTGCCGTCTTGAGACACCGGGGCATGGCACGCGAGCGCTGAAAGCGGTCGGCGAAATCTGGACCGTGGTGGTGAAGGCGAGGCGTCCCGGCTCGGCGAGGCGGCCGCCACGGAGGGTCGACCCAAACCGCCGGAGGCACATGTCGCGGAAACGCTCCCAAGGCGGCATCCCGCCCTCGTCCCGCTCGAGGGCGTAGTACCAAGTCTGCGCGGCGCCCGTAGGTGATAGGAGGCGATCCATGTGCGGTCGGTGCTTAGCGTCCGCCGCCCCGAAAAATTGCTCACCGGTTCGGCCCGATTCGGGGGTCGGTGGCGCCGTCGTAGGTGGCGAACTCCGGCCGTGAAGCGGGGCGGGCTGTGCCACGGCCGGGACCATGGGGGCGCCCTCCCGGCTGGTCGGGTTGACGGACGTGCTTGCGGCGAAGGGCCCCGGAAACCCGCCGGGGCCGCCAAGGCGGTGGGCGGGCTGTCGGACCGTCGTCCGCGCCGCGATATGAGTGTAGATGGGTGCCGCGTCGGTCCATGTGGGAATCGGCGAGGGCGACGGCGGCCACCACGCGGGCCGGCCATTCTTTGGCGGCGGAGGCGGCCGGTGGGGCGGCGGCGTAGCGGCGGTCGGTGGTGGCGGCGGCGGAACACGGCCGGTGGGGCGGCGGCGGAACGGCGGCCGGTGGGGCGGCAGTGCGGCCGGCCTTGATCTCCGCGAGCTCGAAGCGGATGGCGCGGAGGTCGTCGGCGAGGTCCGCCAAAGTAGCGGGCAGGAGGTCGAGGCCCGTGGGGACGGCGGCGGCCTGGTCTCCGTTGGCGGCAGCCCCCTGCAGCGCGTGGGCGCCGGTCATGGCGGCGGAAGTAGTGGTGGTGGCGGCGGCGGACGTGGCGGCGATGGTGTCGACGGGGGGGCTGTTGGAGCCCATAAGACCTAGGCAATCTGATACCAAAGTGGTAGAGGCTAGGGTTCTACCGGGTCTTGGGCGGAGGTTGTAAGGGTGGAAGTGAGGGCGGAGAGGTTGGAGAGCTCGGCGCCGGCGGCTGGGCGCCGTCGCGGAGGAAGGAGGCGGCGGTTAGGGTTGGTGCGGCGGCTAGGGTTCTCCCGTCTCCCTTCAGGAGACGAGACGATGATAATCTTGAATTATTGTCTGCTTAATCTCGAAGGGATACAAGTGTTTATATAGGAGGACGGCCTCCTCGAAACCCTAATTTACTTGGGCTAAGCCCCTAATTTACTTGGGCTAAGCCCCTAACTAGCCACTAGTGGGCTTCCTACGTTGGTAGGTCAGACCGACCATAACAATATCATCCGGAAGAAGTCAAAGTTTGCATGTACCAAGATAAATTATCAAAGGGGAATGTTAGTGCTAGGTGACTCTGATAAACTGGAGATCTGGCCTAACAATTAGTGTAACCATTTTGTTTGCAGAGAAAATTCAAATTACCAAACCCCATATAAGCTTCAATACATTAATCATGCAATACTGAATGCTTGACCTGATGTGTGACTACGTATGATTCTTTTTTTAGGAATCGACGCATATGAATCTTGATCAGATTGGAAATGCAAAATACAGGTCATAGCTTGTATGTGACCAAATAATTGGGATGAAACTCTAAGCAGAACATTAAATTCTCAGCTGGGTGACAATCATTATTTCACACCAGCACTGGGATAGGTTGGAAGTTGGAGTCATGCAAGTGTACAACAGTACAAGTTACAAGAGCTGGATTTAGACATACCTAGATAGCCAATAGCTAACAAAACTCGAAGCTCCATCGATCGACAAAAGCAGTCTAAACAATCGGGTCATATTTCACGTTGGCAAGGTAAAGCCCACAAGCAGGTGCCATAGGGGGAGCAGCAGTCACTGTCTTTGCATCGAGAATTTTCTCAACTGCATCAAATGTTGGTAGACAGTATCACAATGGATATCCACTTCAATTTATTGCTGATTAATCAAAAGGTATTCAGTGAACGTTAGAGAAAGAAACAAACCATCCGCAGTTGTTTTATCTCCAGTCCCAACAACTTTCAGAAGACCAACCATCAACCTTACCTGCATTGGAAAATAATTAGTGAACATATCAAATCACAAGAATTATGACATAACACACATCTTCCCGTCGTCATACTGCAGCAACATCTAATAATCAAAGTAACAACATGGCAGATACAAAGCTTAATGGTAGCAGCAATATCTAGTACTCCTAATAGCATTTCCTTCCTGATACTGCTCAAATGTGTATATCTGCATATGATATAGACGTTCAGCGATGTCTTAGCACATAGTTTTGCCATCATGTAGCGTGGGAGCTGCAAATGCTTAATGGTACTGATCATGGACACCTTTGCATCATTTTCATAAACTTTGACACTTCTGTTGAACTGATTCATATCATTGAGCTACTCAAAATATACAATTTACAGTGGCTATATACTCTTCTATAGGAGAGCAATTCGAGAACAACTCTTTCCTTGATCTTAATTTGATGCCTTTTATTTTCTCTGCCTTCCCAATCTTTGCTTTGTGTTGTTTTAAGCAAAATCTTGTGAGTTACAAAGGCAGTTTAAAGTAAGGAAATATTACCCTTTTGTCGATCTAGCTGTTAGAAAGTGTGGATGCTACTAATTTGATCCCTGTGGAAGAACGATAGGAGAACTATATTTGTGACAATCAGGTACAGCTGGCATCAAAGAAATTTTCAGTAAACAGTCTCTTAAGAGACAAAATGTGCGTTATCAAGAAATGACATGTGACCAGTTCGAGACAGTGTTTCGCAAATCGCAACTCCACAGGAACATAGCTTCGGGATACCTGTTTTTTACCCTTTAACCAATTGTCCACTTTTTTTTTTGTTTCTTTCAAATAGTTGAAGTGCATATATGCACCTAAAGCTAGACTGCATTTAAGTTGCTCCCAAAGAGTCCTAGCTTTTATGCCTTGCATCTAAAATTTTCCTCTCAATGATGCTTATGAACAAAACTAGCCATCATTAAATATAAGTACTAGTATAATTATTCTAATGTATATTGGCACAGATTTAAAAAAAAAAGGTTAATTGGTACTGAAATCAAGAACATCACACTCTGAGAGTAACTTAAAAATACAGTTACTCCAAAATATATCAATGAAACCCAACAGAAAGACTAGTGAGGCAAGCAATTAACCAGGCATGTGGACTCTAGGCTCTGAAAATAACCTTCAAGGAAGATGAATTAACCTGGTGGTAAAGAAAAGACTGTGCCCTTGCAGTAACGACAAAGCAGCGGTGCCTTAATCTCTTTCCAAACTCTTGCCCATTCTCGGATACTGATTTTGCACTGGTAGTACTTGAATTGTCAGATCCTTCTCCAGAACACCCCATGAGTGATGCCCCCGAGTAAACAAGAGACCCATCTGGTGATTCCATCTCTGACCGCTCTAAGCTTGAAGGAAAGAACATGAAAGGAAATACTTCTGTAACAGTAAGTTCATCCAAAGTTTTCACTGGAGATTTCGCCTGTAACAATAATCCCTCCACATAAACACAGTGGATGATTAAATCCAAGAAACTCTGTGCCTTTCTGCACTAGTATTTCTTGATAAACTCTGTGCAACTGATAGACAATGGGAAGAAGCAAAACACCACCTGACATCCAATTGCTCGAAATGAACTGAAATCATGATGCCCAACAAGTATATTGCAAGCTTTCTGAAGAAAAACGATCATTAGTAAAGCCATAAACATAATTTAGCATTAGGAAACAATTAAGTATGGCTGGAGAATTTACCTTCATAGCCTGGATATTTAGATCCTCAGTTATGTGCCAAGCAGAGTTTTTTTCAAAGATTGATGGTCGCTCAGGCCCACAAAGTAAACGATAGTGATATCTTCAACAAAATTCGTAAGACAGCAACATAAGCATTTTCATTATTTAAAAAGGGTAATTGAGATGTTTATAAGCAAGCTTTGATTGCTCACATTTAAAAAAAGCATATTGGTTCAGAGTTACTACCCCCTTTATTAAATAGTGTTGGTCATAATAATGGAAAGTACAAGATCAATTAGGAGAATCCCTCATATTATATTGTAGATTTTGCTACCTACGTGCGTTCTAGAGCTTTATATCTAGCATGAAAGTCTGGTGCAACACAACGAACATCAGTCACCATTATGTCGCCTTCATTCTTCTGCAGGAAAAATGTGGAATATAAATAAATATCTACTGCAAGAGACAAAATAAATACTAATAAAATCTGGAGAACTACACAAATAATTTAGTATATTCAGTAGGCAGATGTATGTTCATCCAACTAAGGACCAGCCCAAACAAAAATGAAGAGCAAATCTTCAACAGAACATTGAACAGGTGTACTGCATAATTAGCTTTTATATTAAAAATTTGCTTAACAAATATGCTGGGTGAATAGAACTATAGGTAGATTTGCTGAAAACATACATGGAGAAAATGGTTCACCGCGCGTTTTACAACTCCAGGGTCATGAGGTGGCAACTGCAAATGGGGAAAGGACGTCAACAAACAAATCTATAAGCAGCATAAGTGTTCTAAAATGCATAAGATATTTTTAAGAAGTATATTCACTGAGATTGTAAATCGGACTTCCTTCAATACATGATGGACCTAATTTAACGTGCAGTGGGGCAAATGAGTTCTGAGTGATGCAGACAAAGCATACGCTAGCTAAGTACAAGCCTTGCTACAGAGAGAAGTCGAGAGGGAATCCCAGTTAGAGAGAAAAGTATATGCATACAAACCACTTCACCAGGCTTCCTTTTACTTATCCGCTCCACATCAACATGACAAACATTTGACAAAGCATGAACACCTGAATCCTGGACCAGAAGATAAATCGTTTATTACATAATAAAATAATATTGTAAATAACAATTATTGTGGAATCATGGTGATGAAGTAAAGAAAAGCCACATCAAATGGTGGAATCTAGCACAGAGGCTATAGTATATTGCAGACCTACCATTATTCTGAAACTATGTTAATTCTAATTTGTTATATAAATATACAAGAATATAATTAACTTTAAAATAAAGTGCAAACAAGAAATTAGAAACACAAGTTCACAACACATTCATGGCATGTTCACTCAAACTACAATTACGCGAATTATGTAACAAATAATAGTGAATGATTGAAACAAATGAAAATCTTTCCAATATACATTATTTAACCCTAATATTCATATGAGGTTGTAATTTTACAGATTAATACTATAATAACTAAATATAGTTAGTTGAATAATAATATTTAATATTTACTCCCTCCGTCCTATGAAGGTTGTCTGAGATTTGTTAAAACTTGGATGTATCTAGATTCTAATTTAGTATCTAGATACAACCAAAGTTTGACAAATCTCAGACAACCTTCGTGGGACGGAGGGAGTATAATATTCCTAAATTCATATTTACAAATGAACATATGAGACATTATTTTGTGAATTACTTGCTACAATGCTAATTAATTCTGCAGCAGCCACTATTTTCCCATCCGCATAGCAGACAACCATTACCCTATCAGTGTGTTAGCGCACGTAGCTGTGATAGAGATAATTTCAAGTTTTCAACTATAGCAGAGTCACAAGGGTAAAACCACCACATGTACCATGTATTTAGAACATATAAATAGATCAACAAAAAATAGTAACTACAAGTGTATGGCAACAATAGGCAAATTAAGGCTCTGTTTAGCATTTCAGTGAATTGTGATAATTGGCAACTCTGTTTTTCTAACCAGCTTTTCCCTATTTATATATTTTTTAACAAGCTTGTTCCTGCTTCCATAGCTATTTTTTCGTAGAAGAGTATATAATAAATTCAGCAAAGCACAGTTTATAACTCTAATCTGAACCTAAAAGCATCATAACATGTTGAAAATCATGAACGGAAGTCGTTGCGCAATAACACAAGCCTCTCCACTGACTAGACGATAACTCTGTTATTATGAAAATAGCCTAGTAGTAGTACCTTGATAACTTATCTGCCACATAATGTAGATCAAGAATTAAAGAATAGCAATCACATATCCTGGCATGTAATATTCACAGAAATATCATCTCAGTCCGCTGTATGCAACTACTTAACTCAACAACTATGACAGGGTTTCTAGGCATATAAAGTAGCATTATTAATCATGTTAGCAACTTTTATATGATGAAAAATGTCCAATAACTTCAACGGCAAACAGAAAAATGTCGAGATTCAACAGCTAGACAACAAAAGTGAAGAAAAACTGTTAAATGTTGCAGTAAAGCATGACCCCATACCGTTCGACTAGAACAGAAGACAGAAACTGGCTGTCCAATGAATTTTTGAAACGCATCCTGAAATATTTTAAAAATATGAGCTTTTAACAAGTGCAGGAAGAGGCGTTCATTACAGAAGTAATCAAAGTGTATTTCAATGTTAATTTGTGATCACGTTCAGTCACAGTCACAGCCATATCAATATCCATTTTCCAAGTTACAAGTAAATTTCAATAGCCATAGCATTCAGTCTAATCCTAAGAAAACACAACACATTGCTTTATATTCTTCACTGCTAGGATCCACATACCAGTCTACAAGCTTCTTTTAGTACACACATCACCACATTTTGTAAGAACGGTACTTCCTTAATTTGCCTCAGCACATACCCATACATGTATACAAGTGTATTTAAGTGAATGTCGCTCCAAGATAAGGAAATATACCTCTCTTAGGGCTTGTTTGATTCAAAGGATTTCCAAAGGAATTTTGTAGCATTCTTGCCCATAGAAAATTTTCCTATAGAGGTCATTCGATTCAAACGATTGAATCCTCGAAAATTCCTATGGATTGCTTTCCTATACTACAATCCCATGGGATTCCTAGCAAGAGGTTAGACTCTTGGAAAATTTCCTATGTGTCTATGACAACTATGACATGTACTCAATCTCTATAGAAATTTCCTGCGTTTTTAGGTGCAACCAAACAGCTTCTGCATCTAATTCCTGTGTTTTCTATTCCTGTAGGATTTCACATGCCATGACATATCGTCCCTACGTTTTTCCATATGCTTTTAAAATCCTTTAAATCAAACAGGCCCTTATATTTTACTACAATGATCTCCTGAAGGAATGTTATACTATTTGACAGCACTATACCATATTCTTGTTAGTTCTACCTTTTTTATACAGCAGACAAAGGGAACTTATTTCATCTAGTGATTTCATTTTTCTTATCTATACCATCTTCATCGAAAATTCAAAACAGAGTGTGAAATAACAAAAAAAGAATTGCTGGAATAGTCTCTAGGTACCCCTTCTCAATGTTATCATCTAAAATGCTGTTTTGTACTCAAACTGCTCTGCTACATACAACTGTAGAGCAGAGATGTGGAAGTGAAACACACATCCTATTAAACAGTATATTAGGAATACTACTGCGTCACTTTGCTTTGTGGTCTCATGCGTCTAATGCGCCCTATTATAGATATTTAGGTCTACAAAAGTAGTGCATCGCTAGAATCTCTACACGATCAACAGTCCCAGATCAAATCCTCAACTCCAACCCTAGCCACCAGACCACCACCCAGTACCATCCAACTTTTGGTTGTGGTATTATTTTGCTGAACCATAGGTATGATGATGGTGGCAGGACCGTATCATGGAGAAGGATAAAATCGGAACATGTGGTCTGAATGTATCAGGAAGAACTATTTTTTCATGACGAGAAGATCAACAGCAGACTTGTCACTGGAGAAGCTACAGCTCCTAGTGGGAGCAGGGTGGTGTAGGAGTTCGGGTCCAGGGTATCAGCTGTAACACCATGTTAGTGCTTAGTGAGGTAGTTCGGGTCAAGAGAATGAAAATCATGTACAGTATCTCCGATTCTACCTATACAAATACCAACCATGTGCGTCCAAATGTATGTGATATGTAAGGACTTACCCCAGGGCAGTCATATGATCAAATACTAATGTATGTGCACCGCTATTTATGTACATAAGAACAATTCCACCAAATTGTAACAGATACATAATAAGCAAGTAAAATAAGGAATATGTTATGTGTCCCTCTAGAGTCTAGACACACAAACATTTCGATGGCCTTAAACAAGAAAAAAAAATGGAAGTTCCAACAACATATATGCCACATCAGTGTACCAGAACTTCATTTGACCAAACTACCAAAAAAACCTTTTGCAACATGTAATTCACCTCCGTGTCCATTCGAAATCACCACACCCAGCAATTCAAAAATGTCCCCCTCATCAAAACCACTGTAAATTTAAACACCATCTACACTAAAACAGACGCGATACGGAGTACAACGTCTCCATTTTCTACCTACTCACTTGTGACAGAGGATTCACCTTATTCCCCCTACAGTCCTACCTACAGCACTTGCCCACAAAACTCCGGGAAGCCCTGACGAGCGCTTCAAGTCTGACGCAGAGTCATATACCATCTCCAACGACATGAATTTAGACCAGATTGTCGTTATGAGTTCCCAACTCAGGTTATGAGAACTTTACCTCGAGGACACCAACGACAGTACGCTTGTCGGGCTGCTGCTGGGAGCCGGAGAAGCGTGTGCCAGCGTACTCCACGGCAACCAGATATCGCTGCGCCCGAGAGATCCGTGCGCCGCCCATCGCTTCGCTCTCGGCTCCCACCGTTCCGCCGCCGTCGGCGGCGCTCTCGAGCTTCTCCGCCGGCAAGATGTCTGGCTGGGAGGACCGCTGGAGTTTGGAAGGCGGCGACGGGTCGGCAAGGGAGGAATCGAACGGGCGCTTGGAGGCGGCGTCGGCGGCGTCGGAGCTGGCGGCGCTCATGGCTATCTGCATCTGCGGCATATGCTTCGCAAGCAAGGGTTTTGGGAGGGGTCGAATAGGAAGGGGAAAGAATTCCGACGAGTTATTAACAGTACATCTGACAACCGATCCCACGAGTTAGTGATGGTGTCTTTTATCAGCTAGCTTGAAAAGTTGTGAAGCAACCAAATTTTGGACAAATCTGACAAAAAGTGATGAAACTTTGAGACAGATGATCCAAATTGGTTGTTTGATTAGTTAGTTCATATTGTCTCCATTATTGGACCTTTTCATACATTTCTAAGAAGTTTGAGAGTTTCATCAAATTTTGACCCGAATCTCACAAAAGCTGACAACATTGCCAAATAGCACATCCAAATTGTATCAAACTTTCCCACATCAGTTACACTAATTGAATGCCCGTGCGTTGCCACGGCCTCCCTAAATATTAATGTACGTAAAAAAATAGCCAGTAATTGTTTATAAAATATTTTGTAAGTTCTGTCAAAACAATAATCTTGTCAATGATCAGTTCGCAGCTCAAATATTTATGGAGATACTTCATCAGTTCACAACACAAATAGTTATGAATACCATTACAAAATCTGTAGAATTATATGTATTGTGAAAAGTGGATCTTTACATTAGGCACAAATATACACTACACGACAGATCCCGTGTACCTTTAATCAGTGAAAACTCCGACTAATTTGCCACACAAATAACAAATTAGGGTATGTGCGATCTCTCCATACCACTGACTACAACATCCATTCATGCTCATCACCTAGTGGTCACCTGTATATTTCGGCAAGTCAACTAGTTGAAGTAGTATTCCTCTTTAGTACATATCCATATGGAACAGAAGAACCAACCGTACATCTCTTTCACTTGCTAGGGCACTCAAACGAAACTAAAATTGTCTCCAAGAAACATAAAATATTCATATATTAGTACACACAATGATACATAGCAAAAGGGTAAACAATTTTAAGATCTTTATTATAAAAAACTAAATTAGTGAAACTTGCAAAGGCACAATTATAGTTCGCCTCCACTCTTCTCTTCATATCCAACAATAATTCATAATACACTGCACCCCTCCAAAATTATAGAATTCTCTTAAAGGTAAAAAAATTGGTTTTGTAGTGAACTCTTTTTCCTAGACACGATGAAGGATGACAATAAGATGTGGTTACTGTTACAATTTGAACATAAAAAACTAAACCAGCGTGTCAGCTACTAGAAATCCACTTTAAATTAAATATAAGATTCCATATGAAATATAACAAGAGTAATCAACTGCATACTTGTAGGTCTAATAGACCTTACATCCTTCTGGTTGATGAAATGGAAGAATGAAATACTGATCAAACACTAAACTCTATAGCCCTATTGTACGTACAATGTTTTCACAACAAGCAAGTATGGTTTTGTACCAAATAGGATACCTTCACAGGTCATACTCGAAACATGGCAATGGTACGATAATACATTTCTCTTTCCTACATTGAACTGTACCTATCACACAATAAGGTTATGACAAATGTACTTGTTTTTTCATGTGGTGCCTGATAAACTTTCCGTCGGACAGAAGATAAATTCAAGGCCATACATATTTCGGCAACTTGATGGCAACTGGATAGTTCAATTATATGTGTGCAGTTCTTCCAAAAGAATTACATGTGTAGTAAATATTTAAGGTATATATATGACTGCGTTTTCTTAGTAGTTATTGGCTTATTGCCATGATAAGTGGGATTTGATAGGAGTGTTTAATTTAAAATTACATTTATACTGAAGAACACTAATTGGTAACTTATTTGTCTTTTCAGTGAAGAAGCTAGCACGTACCAATCTTTCATCACCAAGTCCTGCATGGAACTGAAAACATGTTTTGTTATGCAAAAAAGAACATATAGATGTGCCAAAAACTTCACTATGAGTTGCATTTCACAAAGTACTAAAAAAGACAAACCATCTAGAACTTGCAATATTTTCACCATAGAGGTCAACTTACCAGTTACCAGTTCCATGTAGAACAATTTTTGGCACCCTCGCTCAATTTAAGTATATTTGCGATAGTGCATTTCCTTCAGTAAATGGAACTGCTGTTATGAAAGGCTGGAAATAAACACAGGGGTAAGAATGCTCTCACTATACAAATAAAACTACAGATAAGCACATCTTTATCAAATTTTCTTGAATGTATGTAATTACTCATCTCAATCAATATGGACATCATATTAATTAAATGAGTGGCCCACCCATTAATTAAAGAGGAGAATACTTGAATGTAGAACGATGAAGGATGATATGTACTCAAGCTGTACAACAACTCAACAAGTCCACGTGGAGGTGGCGGGAAGATTTAGTCGTGACAAGTTAGCCTGGTTCAGCGACGTCTATTATGAGCACTTGGTCTATTGTCAAAAAAGCTAGTAAAGTCTGCTAGTAATGTAATTGTGATGAATGAAAAAATATAGTCCTGAAAAATCTTCCAGCTTACTAAATTACTATTTCCAAATCCGAGGACTACTAAAATTTCTCAACATGTTTTTCCTCCGGTGACGGTATGGCACAACGTGCATAACACACTCAGGCCCACCCTAGAGCTGGGTAGAGTAGAATATTCATGAACTTCTCACACAACTTGTCTCTCCGTGCCAGTAAATTTTGACCAAGGCAGCAGTGCCTTCATCAAATCCAGAACTATACATAATAATTTCATGTACGTCAGAAACACCGCCCGCCAACTTCACCACAGCAAAACCCTGTCCCTCCTTATCAAGTTGGACATCGCCAAGGCCTTCGACACCGTCCGCTGGGATTATATGCTAGACCTTATGCAACGCCTCGGCTTTCCACAAACATGGCGGGCTCTTTTGACGACCCTCTTCTCCACGGCTTCTTCTCGGGTTTTCCTCAACGGGGTCCCCGGAGGGAACATCCTTCATGGACGAGGTCTTCGCCAGGGCGACCCCCTCTCGCCTATCCTTTTTGACATCGCGATTGACCCCCTTCAGAAGGTTCTGGAGAAGGCTACGGAGTCTGGGCTGTTATATGCTATGCCGGGTGGTTTGCGGGGCCCCCGAGTTTCCCTATATGCGGATGACGCGGCCATCTTTTTGTCCCCCACTGAGCACGACATTTCAAGTCTTGCTAGCATCCTTCAAAGTTTTGGGGAGGTCTCCGGTCTCATGACGAATGTGGCTAAGAGCTCCATTGCCCCTATCCAATGCGCCAACATCGACCTGGAGGCGGTTCTGGCAAACTTCCCTGCGGCTGCTGTCTCGTTTCCCATAAAATACTTGGGACTGCCCCTCTCGCTTGGAAGACTTAGACGTGTCGATCTCCAACCTTACATCGACAAGGCGGTGGCTCGGCTAAACCCGTGGAAGGGCAAGTTCCTGAACCATGCGGGTTGCACCGCCCTGGTGAAGTCAGTCCTCTCTTCCATGTCGATCTTCCTTTTGACGGCTCTTAAAGCTGACAAAGGAATTCTCAAGGCCTTTGCGAAGATCAGTCGCGGAATGCTCTGGGTCTGCAAGGAGGCGGTTAGCGGGGGGAAATGTAAGGTTAACTGGCAAAAGGTCGGTCGCCCCAAGGAGCTTGGCGGTTTGGGAATCTTGGACTTGGAGAAGTTTTCTCGGGCACTGAGGCTACGCTGGCTGTGGTACGAGTGGAGAGCTCCTGAGAAGCCGTGGGTGGGTTCTGAAACACCCAACGACGCCTCCGACATTGACCTCTTTAATGCCGCCACCCGTGTCACCATCGGAAACGGCTCCAAGGCCTCCTTCTGGTCCTCTTCCTGGCTTCATGGCGCGCCACCAAAGGACCTTGCCCCCTGATTTTCAAGGCCTCCAAGAGAAAGAATCGGACAGTTCGAGATGCTCTCCATGACCATAACTGGGTCTCTGACATCGCGATCGATGATTTCACTGTTGAACATATGGAGCAATACGTCCGCCTTTGGGATCTTCTCTCTGATGTCCAGCTCCTCCCAGACTCGGAGGACACCATAACTTGGTCCTTGACCCCTAATGGATGCTACTCGGCCAGCTCTGCCTACAAAGTCCAGTTCCTCGCCTCTTTGCCATGTCAGTTCAGCAACATTGTCTGGAAGACTTGGGCACCCCCAAAGTGTCGTTTCTTCGCCTGGCTCGCCGTCCAAAATCGCCTCTGCACCGCGGATCGCCTTGCAAAACGCGGATGGCCACATCAACCTACCTGCCAGCTGTGTGCAGATGCACCCCCGAGACGGCGCGTCACATCCTCTTCGAATGTCGTTTCTCCAAGAGGATCTGGACGGCCGCGGCCTCCTGGCTCTCCTGTCCGGATCTTATCAACCGCCTGGGGGTTGGTAGGAATAAGGTGCTTGACTATTGGCAAGCCATCACCAAGGCCACCACCTCTTCCCCCAGAGGTTTGCGAACTGCCATCACGCTTATCGCCTGGGAGATTTGGAAGGAAAGGAATGAGCGGGTTTTCAACAACAAATCCTCTTTACCTTCGGTCGTCATGAGATTAGGGAGGAAGGGAAGGACTGGATCCTCGCCGGCGCTAAGAACTTGGCGGAGCTTGTAGGCTGATTTCCTTTTCCCTTTCCGGGTGGGGGTTTCATCCCCACCTCTTTTTTTGTTTTTTGGCGCTGGCCATCATCTTGTTTGCTTCTCCTATATTAATATAAGGCAAAAACTTTTTTGCCCGTTTCAAAAAAAAAATTGACCAAGGCTGCACACAATCGGCACACAACAAGCAACAAACAATTTCATACCAAATCGATCTGTGCACTGTCTGGTCGGAATCCTATCATCTAAGACCATGATCTATCATATGGTCTGAAATGTGTTTAATTAGCACAGTGCAGGTTGAGATCAGCAACAAAAACTCCAAATTTTGTAGGGCCCAAATTATGCTACTGCTGCAAACACACTCTAATCCTAAGTCAATTTAGAGATGAAGGCACAGTTTAGTGATCCAGAGAAGAAGCAATGTGTAAGCTCCAGATACAATGCAGTAAATTCATCAAAGTCCTAAATGTTATATAGTCGTAACACTATTTCATGTTTTCAAGATGAATAGAGAACGTCTAATGAAACTAACATGCCAACCTTGTAGAACAGATCATCCTCCTCACTCTCCCTGATATCCTTGGGAGGTTCCCAATGTAAATGGTGTGGCTGCAGTGGCTACACTCATCCTTCCTTTCTGCAAAACAAAAAAATATATTAGTCAAGGCTAGGCAAAGTATGTACGGGTAATTTAAACACTTTGATAGTTCAATGTAGCAAAGGTCAACTTGGCATAAGAATGTCAAAATGTTGATTATGCCATCCATTGTCAGAAAAGCCGGTAAATTCTGCTAGTAATGTAATCGTGATCCATGAAAAAATATAGTCTTGCAAAATCTTCCAACTTACTAAATTACTATTGTCAAATTTGAGGACTACTAAAATTTGTCAACATGCTTTTGGCCTGGTAACGGCATGGCACAACATGCATCACACGTTCAGGCCCAATTGTTTGCATCACTGAACAAACTAGTTAGGTTCAATATTCATGTTATTTGGTACTAACTGAAAGTGAAACATGGACGATACAATCGTCTGACATGAAAAAATCACTGACGTGATTCTTTCCTAGAACCAACAGCGATAATGAAAACCAACCATGAAACTTTGCATTTTCAGTCCTAGAGCTACAACAAGATTCATTTTTGGCACACGATACTATTAACATATATGGCTATTCAAAGTTTCAAAGCTCTGAACCATTCAAATATGCAATTGGGACATATCTCACCGCAGATTTCCAATAATAGTAAGTCCTTAAACTGGTCCACTTTTAGAATGAAGTATACAGAAAAATGAAAGAACAATTTCTTCTTGCTTTTATATGGTTTAGTCATTATATCAAGTATGAAAAGAGCACAGACCTGATGAAGCGTTGCATGCCAGTTCCTAATTGATATCCAAAATAATCGCCAATATATAGATGTGTCGACCAGTAGAAGAATTGACAAACAAAATGAAGAAAATTAACACTAATTCGTGTGCAAAGTCATATAAAGATAAGATCATGACCTCTTCTCCTGCAGTCATGCGCAGTTAAATTCTCAATCACCTGAATGATAAAAAAACATGCTTATATTCTTTGCGTAATCATCATACATGGTGTATATGATCTCACCTATAATAATATGCAAATTTCAGTACAAGTCTGCTAGGTACATGTATGACGGACGGTTGACCATACAATCTTGGTAGAGGCGGCCGATGGGAAGTTCTCGTGCCAGAGCAGGGACGGCGTCGGAGCAGGGACGGCGTCGGAGGCTCACCCTCGCGCCGGGAGATCTGGCTGGACGCTGCGGTTCCGCGCATACGACTGTGTCTTCTTCTCCGGGAGGAGGCTCTAGGTTTGACGTCCTGATCGAGGACGCAGACGATGAGTCCTCCGACGATGGCGCATCTCACGTTCCGTACGAGGCGGCTATGGCGGTCGTCGGGTCGCCAAGGGCGCCCGAGTGGTCCACTGTCGTGCGCAGAGGACGACGAACGGATGAAGAGCTGGCGCAGGACTTCTGGGCGGACATTGGCTTCCCGACTACGGCCTCTAGGTTCTGGGAAAGGCGGTCGCCAGAGTCCGAAGGTATGGCAACGGTGTGTTCCCTGTCTTGCAGGTCCGACGGAGAGAAGCCCTCGCCGGAGTTGAAGGGGAAGGAGACATCTTCGGCAGAGAATCACGCCGGATCCCCACCTGTAGCGGGCTTCGCCTTGCGGAGGAAACCGCGTGCGGGGGTATGGCGTGGACCGGTGCCGCGCCGCCGGGGTTCTCCGCCGATCATCGCCGACTTCTTTCCGCCCCCGGTGACGACGGCGTCGGTTTCGGTTTCGGAGGCGTCATCAGCGGATGGTTCAAACCGGCTGCATGGAGGTGGGCCAGGGTCGCATGCAAGATGGTCGTGGGCCGGTCTGGGCCAGGCCATGCGTTTCCTGTGGAGGGATCGGTCAGGCAGTCATCCTCTGCGTACCGAAAACTCCACCCTCGATCGATCAGCCGCCTCCGTTGCTGCGTCAAGTTCGTCGTCGCCTGCGCCCACGTCGTCTGTGCTGAGGTCGTCATCGCCGGTCTCCCTCCCAAGCCCTTCTTCACCACGCCCTTCATCGACATCGTTTTGTCCGTCTTCCTCCGGAGCGGCGCCGGCACCAGTTTCTTCGCCGTTGACATTGAGATCGACGGGAGAGGGCGGCGTCTTCTCGCCGGTCGCTTCTTCATCGCCTGTGCGTCGCGGGTGGCGGCCCCTGCGGCTCCCCTCCTTTGCGGAGGTTGCGGCGCGTCCCCCGATCGCTATGGCGGCTCAGCTGCCGCCTCGCGGCTCCGCCCCTGCATCGTCGGTGCCGCAGGGGGGTGGACGTCCCGCCGGCCCGGCCTTCGCTCCTCAGCCTCGGCCTCCCCCCGTACCAATGCCACCTGGGACGCAGGGTCATCCCCGACCGCTGCAGCCGGCCTATGGGTTTGCGTACGGGGCGGGGCAGCCGGGTCTGGTTCCGCCGACACGTCCGCCGTACGGTGTTGCGGGGCAGCAGCAGCCTGCGCAGATGTTCGTGCCTCAAGCAGCGCCTGGCTTTCTGCAACAACCGGCTCAGGGGCTCCCGCTGCAGCAGCCGTATGCGCCCGGAGTGGCACCTAAACGGAAGAACAAGAAGAAGAAGGCAGGGGCTGCTGTCGGCGCGGCGCCTGCTGCTGCTCCTTCCCAAACTCTTCCTATGCAGAACCAAGGTCAGGCCATGCAATTCCAGGGTCATATGCAGCAAGGGTTGGGCCATCCCAACATGTACCAGTATCCCTTTGTTCCGCAAGGTTTCCCGCAGCAACCCGCGGCTCCGCAGCAGCAGCTATTGACACAGCAGCCGGGGGTGGCATTGCAGGCGCAGACACAGGATGTTGCGCCCGTTGTGCCCCTACAGGTCACGACCGCGTTGGATGGCGCTGATGGAGGCAAAGCTGCGGCTAAGGGTAAGAAGACGGCGTGGTGCTCAAAATGTTCTGATCGATCTCATGCCACCAAAGATTGCAAGGTCAAACACTTTTGTTACTTCTGTGATAAGATTGCTCATCCGACTCTACGTTGTCCCGTGCTTAGAGCGCCACGGCCTTCTGCTTATGTGACTGGGGCTGGACTGTTGGAGACTTATTTTACTGCGATTCCTGATTCCGTGGTTAATGATGCGCTTGCACCCTCTCAATCACCAGTTGCTTTGGTGGTCGTGGTTGGAGATGTTGTACCAGCTGATGTGATTGCCAAGCAGGTGGCGAGACGGTGCTCAGACCGTCCAGGATGGAAATGGGAGGCTGTGCCTTCAGATGAGCTCAGATTCCTTATTAGTGTCCCCTCCTTCGAGGACCTCGACAGGGTTGATGGTATTCAGGTTGCAGTACCTGGTTTCAGTTCCACTATGACTATCTCAGCTTGGCAGTCCTCGGAAGTACCGCACAAATTTGAGCTGCATAAGGTGTGGTTACATGTTGATGGAGTTCCGCATACGTTGAGGCATTTCCTAGGTCTGTGGGCTGTGGGATCGCTGCTGGGTAAGACGGTTGATGTTGACCTCCTCAGCCTCAGACGCAGAGCAGTGGTTCGCATTCAGGTGGCTATGATTGATGCTAAAGTGCTTGAGAAGATTTCTGTCTCAGGGAAGATCATCAAATCAGATGTTGTGGTGAAGCTTAAGGCCTTCGAGTTTCGTTTCCGTAGAGAGCCCGAAGACTATGTACCAGAACCAGATTTTATCCCTTTGATATGGGTAAAGAAGGATGATGCGGATGATGAAGGCGATGGGAATGACGTTGGGGACGAGGATGCTATGGATACATCGGAGGCTCGAGTTGGTCCGGCTACATCGGTGGCGTCCCTTGGGGCGGTTGGAGCAGGAGGGTCACAGACAGTTGGTGGTACTCGCTCTGTACAGTCTGTTATGGCTCTCACTCCTTTCAACCCAAACCCTCAGACTCCCAAGGCTATGGAGGTTGTCGATAGATTGCGACGTACTAGTCCTACGCTTGAGGCTAGCGGGATGAAGATGCCGTCTATGGGTGTGTCCGCTGCGCTTCAGGGTGATACGATGTCTCCGAGGGATGATAGACCTACGCGTGGTCGTGTGTGCACCCTTGGGCGCACGACGCCGGCTGCCGCTAGGAGAGCGGCTTCGAGTTCGCCCTCGTCTGCGTCCGTTCGAGTTCCTTCGGGTTCTGTTCCCGGTGGCGTTGTTACCTCGTCTCCGTGCGGTGTTGGGTTGGACGCCCCTGCTCCCTTTCACCCGCACCCTGTCGACGGCTATGGTGGGGCGGCTTCGCCGGGGTGCATGGTGGGGCAGCTGGGTGCCGTGCGGCCTCACAGGCCAGAGCTGGCTCCGGCCTCGGCTGTCTCTGGCACGCTGCGGCCTCAGCCGACCGTGGTGGAGCACCACGGCGCTGGTCAGCAGGCCCAGGCCACTACAGCGGTGGGTTCTGCCAGGTCGCCGTCCGTGCCCGCTCCGCCTCGCTCGTCAGCCGTTGTGTCCGACGCGCCGGCCCAGACTGGGGAGCCCAGCCAGGATCCCGGTTTGGCCGGGTCGGCCACCTGCCCCGCCGACTCAGCAGCCGGTCGGCCGACCGGGGACCTGGTTCACTTGGCTGCGTCGGGGGGACGACCTTCACCCACCTGCGTTCCCCCGGCCTCGTCTTTGGAGGTGGATGTTGTTTTAGAGGAGGGGCCTGCTTCGCCTTTACCCCCCTCCAAAACAGCCACTATCTCCAACGCTGGCAAGCAGACTCCGACACGGCGTACTACACGCCATGGAGTTGCTGCTGACGGAGGCTCGGTCACGGATGAGGATTCCATGACCAAGGCTATGCGTCGTAAGGCGGCGGCTAACCTCGACGATAAAGGTATGGATAATTGCTCTACCTCTTTTTTATCTTTTTCTACACCTCAAGTTTCCGCCAAACTAAATAGTGTTGGTGTCTCCTTGGGTACGTCTTTACATGATATTTCAGTTTCGACTAAAGTTCTAAAACATTTGGAGTTTGATAGATTAAAATTCACTCCAGTGTCTGGAACTAAGTCTTCTTCCCCCCGACTATAGTTGATGATGACGAAGCGTACGCCACCACGGATGGCCAGCTTCTCACACAACTTGTTGGAGAGGTTTTAGAGGTAGGCACGGATGACGCGATGCTTAGTTCTTGTTTTGAACTACAAGCAACAAATCGTAAATCCAGAGCCTCCCAAATTAAAAGGAATGCTTGGCCTAATAAAAAGGCTAGGGTGACAAAATCTACAACAGTTTCTAAATGAATGGCATGTTTAAGAATAGCAGAGGTCTTCAAGACTTGGCTAAACACTTACACATCGCTGAATCCATTCGAGACTATGTTTTAGATTTTGTGGCCATCTCCGAGACAGGTAAACGGAATTACTCAACAAATTTTCTAAATCGCCTATCAGGCGGGGAAGATTTTGATTGGGTATCCCGTCCACCTAGGGGACGTTCTGGCGGCTTATTGATAGGAGTCCGATCTTCAACTATGGAAATTCTGGATAATTCCGGTGGTGATTTTTATATCAAACTCCACATTCGGAATAAATCAGATAACTTCATTTGGAGTTTGGTTTCTGTTTATGGGGCCGCACAGGATAACTTCAAGCCGGCTTTTCTTCGTGAATTGGTTAACTTAGCGAAAGACAATCCATATCCTATTGTCATAGGAGGTGATTTTAATTTGCTAAGATACCCTCACGAAAAGAGCAAGGGAAGATTTGACAACCATTGGCCTTTTCTGTTCAATGCTGTTATAGACAGTTTGGACTTAAGAGAAGTGGCAACGGTTGGAAGACACTTCACTTGGGCTAACAGTCTTCCTGAACCTACTTATGAGAAGTTAGATCGCGTACTAATGGATTCGGACTGGGAACATAAATTCCCTCTCGTATCAGTACGGGTTTTACCGCGGATTACGTCTTTATCGGATCATGCTCCTATCTTACTTACCACTGGAATACCATCGCCTCAGCGCCGAAGACAGTTCAAATTCGAACTTGGATGGTTGCTTAGGGATGGTTTCTCAGATATGGTTAAGAAGGTATGGGAGCAGCCGGTCGCTGGGTCTACCCCCATCCAAAGATGGAATAACAAGCTCCGATCAGTTCGGAGATATCTGGGTGGATGGGCGAGACGCTTGGCTGGGCAGCTTAAACAAGAGAAACTCTCTCTCTCCTCATCAATTGATGATTTAGAGGCAATCGCCGAAGTACGACCACTAACTACGCAAGAAATTGAACTTAAAAGTCAATACAATGCGAAGTTGGCGGGACTACTGAGAGAAGAGGAACTCAAATGGTACCAAAGATCAAAATCCCAATTCATACTTCAAGGAGATTCGAATACGCGATACTTCCATAGTGTGGCCAATGGGCGGCATAGGAAGAAACGAATTCATTCTCTGACGCAAGATGAGGGTCTGATCGAGGGCCATGAGCAGCTTAAATCTTATATTACTTCCTACTATAAGGGCTTATTTGGTCCGCCGGAGGAAACATCGATATCCTTAGATGAGTCTAGGATTGATGATGTCCCTCAGGTATCTCCACAGGAAAATGCTTTTCTTACTAATCATTACACAGAAGATGAAGTGAGAAAAGCGGTATTCCAAATGGAGCTTAATAAAGCACCTGGCCCTGATGGATTTCCAGCTGAGTTCTATCAGAACTTTTGGGATCTCATTAAGGATGATCTTATGGGTTTATTCGTTGAGCTACATGCGGGACAGTTGGACCTTTTCCGAATTAACTTCGGGGAAATTATTCTACTCCCTAAAATTAATGATGCGGAACGGATCCAACAATTTAGACCAATTTGTCTGTTAAATGTATGCTTTAAAATTTTTACTAAAGTAACTTCTATTAGATTAAATTCGGTGGCTGATCATGTGGTCCGACCTACTCAGACTGCTTTTATGCAAGGACGATATATCCTAGATGGAGTCGTTACTTTGCATGAAACAATCCATGAGTTGCACTGCAGAAAGTTGAATGGAGTAATCCTAAAAATCGACTTTGAAAAAGCCTATGATAAAGTCAAATGGTCGTTTCTACAACAAACACTCCGGATGAAAGGTTTTTCGGAGGAGTGGCGCGCGTTAATTAATAACTTTGTTTTTGGAGGAAGTGTCGCCATCAAAGTAAATGATGATGTTGGTCGATACTTTCAAACAAAAAAAGGTTTAAGACAAGGTGATCCGCTATCTCCAATGTTATTCAACATTGTGGTGGACATGTTGGCAATTTTAATTGAGCGTGCTAAGGTTGATGGACAAATTGAAGGAGTGGTGCCTCATCTAGTTGATGGAGGCTTATCAATCCTTCAATACGCTGATGACACAATTCTGTTTATGGATCATGACCTACAAAAAGCTACAAACCTGAAATTAATTTTGTCAGCGTTTGAGCAACTGTCAGGTCTAAAAATAAATTTCCATAAGAGTGAATTGTTTTGCTTTGGCGAAGCCCAAGACGAGGCAAACTCATACGCCGAACTTTTCGGCTGTGGGTTAGGCAGCTTTCCGATCAGCTATTTGGGCATTCCGGTTCACTACCGGAGACTCACACTAGCTGAATGGAAACTCGTTGAGGAAAGGCTCCAGAAACGACTTAGTAGTTGGAAGGGTAAATTACTATCTCTTGGTGGAAGATTGGTTCTCATTAACTCAGTACTCACGAATATGGTACTGTATATGATCTCCTTCTTCCAGCTGCCTAAAGGAATACTACACAGATTGGATTATTTCCGATCTAGGTTCTTTTGGCAAGGAGATAGTGAGAAGAAAAAATACCGGTTGACAAAATGGAGTGTAGTCTGCCGTCCTAAGGATCAAGGTGGACTTGGTGTCCATGATCTAGAGGTTAAGAACAGAGCTTTGCTAGGAAAATGGCTAGCTAGGTTGTTAACCGAGGAAGGGGTTTGGCAGACTATGCTGCGGAGGAAGTATGTTGGCTCAAAGGCAATCTCGCAGGTTGTTTGGAAACCAGGAGATTCACATTTTTGGGCAGGCATAATGGCAACAAAAAAATACTTCTTCCCTCATGCCTCCTTTTCCATTAGAGACGGGTCTGTGATAAGGTTCTGGGAGGATATATGGTTGGGAACAACCACTCTTCGTGAACAGTATCCAGCCTTGTTTAACATTGTGAGACATAAACATGATACCATACAGAAGATGATGGAAACATCTCCACCGTCAGTAGCATTCCGGCGTGATCTCATTGGCCCTAGGTTGAACTCTTGGATTGAGTTAATGCAAAGATTGGATTCTGTCCAACTGCAACAGGGATCAGATGTGTTCCGCTGGAATCTTACAAAAAACGGGATTTTCTCTGTTGGTTCTATGTACTCCGCCTTAATTGAACCTATTCAACCGGTTTTTAATAATAAACCTATTTGGAAGATGAAGATACCATTAAAAACTAAGGTTTTTGCTTGGTACCTTCGTCGAGGTGTAATTCTTACTAAAGATAATCTTGCAAAGCGTAACTGGCATGGGTGTACTAAGTGTGTTTTCTGTCATGAAGAGGAAACAATAAAACACTTGTTCTTCCGGTGCCAGTTCGCTAGATCTATATGGTCAATCATTCAGATAGGTTCCACCTTATATCCTCCAAAAAGCGTTGCAAATATATTTGGCAATTGGCTAAATGGAGTAGATGCTAGGTTCAAAGTTCTTATCAGAGTGGGAGCGATGGCAGTTTTATGGTCGCTTTGGCTATGTAGAAATGGCAAGGTTTTTGATAATAAAAACTCTTCTCTTATGCAGGTCATTTACCGATGTACGGCGTTGCTCCGTTCATGGTCGTTGCTTCAGCGGTTGGAGGATCGCGACCTATTTACGGAGGTGTCTACACGCTTAGAGGAAACGGCGAAAGACTTTATTACCCAACATGGGTGGCTGCATACTAGAAGGATCTTGCCTCCTTCAATCTAGTTTTTTCCTTCTACTACTCATTGTACTCGTGAGTTCTACTTTTTTTGGTTTTGCAACTGGAACTGTCAGTGGCTGTGTGCATCCTAGATATGCAGAGGCCGGGTGTATTGCTTGAACTTGAGTAATAATAAAGCGCCCTTTATCGAAAAAATGATAAAGTAAAACATTGAATGCAGCAGTGCATAGATTTCTTAGTTCATGATATGTCAAGCAAACATTAGATCGTGTGTGTCCATCCAATGTTGTAGTTAACCGCCCAACAACTTTAGAAGGCTGAAGCCAAAGTAGACTCCACACTGCCCATGTTATGGATACCTGATGAGGACATCCCTACCTCACTACTACCTCCGTCATTACAAGCTGAAGATGATCCTGCTGTGAAGCTCAAGTCCAATGAAGTTAGGATTGGACCAATGACACGAGCTCGTGTGAAGCTACTTAAACAACATGTGAACTTGTTCCTTAGTGATACTTTGATCGATGAGAATTTTATACTGCCTAAGTCTTATTACTTATGTATGATCAGGTATGAAGAGGAACCAAGCATCGCACGAGGACGAGAGGAGCAGCTGGACCAGAAGATGGACGTGAAGCTGGACATGGAGCTGGACATGAAGACATCACATGGACGCGCGAGGGAGGAGCAGGAGGAATGCACGAGAGGAGAAGACGATGTCCAGGCCGGTGCCAGATCCGGCCCGACCGGCCGTGCCGCCGGACCATCCGGTCCCAGGCCCGGTCCGACCGGATCCTGCACCGGGTGCGCCCGGTCCAAACCGGTCGCGACGCTTGTGCCAACCGGGCGCTATCCAGTAAGCCCGGGAGCTTCGCCCGGTCAACACCCGGTCCCAGGTCCGGTTTGAACCGGACCGGCCGGTCCCAGACCCGGTCGACCGGCCCCCAGGCCGGCCGAGTCCGAGTCTGTCTCGACCAGATCTATTCTGGGTCGGTTATTTTCGTACTTTTTGGACCTGAGGTCGTCCCAGACGCCTATATAAGTCCCTGGGACGCCCCACAAGTTGCTTTAGACCACGTTTAAGATAAACCCTAGTTCATAGTTGTTTGCTTTGCAACTCTATTGAATCTCTACATCCAATTACTTTGATTTGGTGTGGAATCCCTGAAAGTCTTGTGTGATCTGTTGTTCCATTGGGAATTGGGAGGTTGCAATCTACCGCTTCGTGGTCGGCGGCTACGTGCGCAAGTGTTTGGAGTTGTGAATATCTTGCAGGGTTGAGAGCTGTTGCATCTAGCGACAGGGACCAATCGAGAGATCTCGTTGCGTCATACAAGTTATCATCAAGTTATCTCCGCTGTGTTCATCACCATCCACCTCGCTTACTGAGAAGATCGGGCCACCCCTTATCATCTTGGTATCAGATTTTAGTGTTTCCTCGGTAAGCCATCCATAATCCACCCCATAGTTGAGTTGTGAGTGTTTTCCTATTCAGAAAAAAACCAAAAAAAATTAGGGTTAGGGTTTGCCATAGCCATAGCTTGCACTAATTTCGAGTTTAGTTGCTTATCGTAGTTGTTTTTGCGTATCTTTTTCTTTCTTATAGTAGAATTGTTAGGGTTTGTGTCTCTACATCATCTAGTTATATCTTGTGGTGTCAGTTTTTGTTTACTCCGAGTCTCCATAGCTTACAGTGTGTTTGTCCAAACCATAGACACAGCCTATCGATATAAGTGACTAGGAACTTCCCCAGAAGAGACTAGTTTTACCGCTCGACAGGATGCTCATTAGGGTTTTGGTGCTTTGCATATCTTGTGGGCCGTGTTATCAAGGAGTTGAGTCATAAAATCAAAAAAAATAGAAAATAGAAAAGAAGCAAAAAGAGCTACATAGCTGCGTTACAAAAGAAAAATACAAAAAGACAAGTGAAGTGCTAGTAGAATCAAGTGAAGGCCTAAGTTTTCTTTAACTGCATCCGTAGTTGAGCAATCTTGTGCCTGTCCCGTTGATCTTTGCTAGCGTCTCTCGAGTGCATTGCAACCTTTCCTCCATATAGTTACATTGCCACATTTATCGCCTTGTGTGAGTATCTTTGGTTGTCTACGGTCAGCGCTAGAGCTTGTTATTGGTGCAAAATAGGTAGCCTACCTACAACCCCACATATACCCTGCTTTGTCGTGTGATTGTTCTTATACCCTTGATATTCGCTTCGCTACATCCGTGCACTAGTTGTTACTACAAGTGGTAAGCAACACTAATTTACTTTGGAACGGTAAGATCTCCTTTTCTTATCAGTTTTGAGTGAGTTGTGAGAGTACCACCATATATTTTTAATTTATTGCACTAACCTACTAATCATGTCTGCTAGTGATCATAAGCTTGTTAACCAGGAAAACAAGGATGCTGCATATCATCACGTGGAGGGAGTTTGAAGCTCTTCGCAATGAGATGCGACATGAATTCCGCACTCAGGATGATGAGCTTAAGGTCAAGGTCGACGAGATCTCCCAGAAGCTGAATACTACTAATGAGACCGTCACTGCCATGCAAGATCAGATGACGGATATTCAGCGCGGTCTTCGAACTTTGACAATGTCTGTTGAGAATCTTACTGATACGTCTCCAACGTATCCATAATTTCTGATGTTCCATGCTTGTTTTATGACAATATCTACATGTTTTGCTCACACTTTATAATGTTTTTATGCGTTTTCCGGAACTAACCTATTAACGAGATGCCGAAGGGCCAGTTGCTGTTTTCTGTTGTTTTTGGTTCCAGAAAGGCTGTTCGGGCAATATTCTCGGAATTCGACGAAACGAAGACCCAACATCTTATTTTTCTCGGAAGCATCCAGAACACCGAAGGAGAGTCGGGGAGGGGCCAGGGGGCCACCACACAACATGGCGGCGCGGCCTCAGGCCTGGCCGCGCCGGCCTACTGTGAAGGGGGCTGATGCGCGTAGATGTACACGTCCGTTGGGAACCCCAAGAGGAAGGTATGATACGCACAGCGGCAAGTTTTCCCTCAGAAAGAAACCAAGGTTATCGAACCAGTAGGAGCCAAGAAGCACGTGAAGGTTGTTGGTGGAGGAATGTAGTGCGGCGCAACACCAGTGAAACCGGCGCCAACGTGGAACCTACACAACACAATCAAAGTACTTTGCCCCAACGTAACAGTGAGGTTGTCAATCTCACCGGCTTGCTGAAAACAAAGGATTAAACGTATCGAGTGGAAGATGGTGTTTGTTTGCAAAGAACAGTAAAACAGTAGAATGTATTCAGATGTAAAAGAATGGACCGGGGTCCACAGTTCACTAGTGGTGTCTCTCCAATAAGATAATTAGCATGCTGGGTGAACAAATTACAGGCGAGCAATTGACAAATAAAGATTCGATACATATCAACGATGATTACTATGTGATTTAATCAGGGCATTGCGACAAAGTACATAGACCGCTATCCAGCATGCATCTATGCCTAAATAATCCACCTTCAGGTTATCATCCGAACCCCTTCCAGTATTAAGTTGTAAACAACAGATAATTGCATTAAGTATGGTGCGTAATGTAATCAACACAAATATCCTTAGACAAAGCATCAATGTTTTATCCCTAGTAGCAACAAGACATCCACAACCTTAGAACTTTCTGCACATCCCAGATTTAATGGAGGCATGAACCCACTATCGAGCATAATTACTCCCTCTTGGAGTTACAAGTATCAACTTGGCCAGAGCCTCTACTAGCAACGGAGAGCATGCAAGAACATAAACAACACATATATGATAGATTGATAATCAACTTAACATAGTATTCTCTATTCATCGGATCTCGCCAAACACAACATGTAGCATTACAAATAGATGATCTTGATCATGTTAGGCAGCTCACAAGATCTATAACAATGAAAGCACAAGCGGAGAAGACAACCATCTAGCTACTGCTATGGACCCATAGTCCAAGGATGAACTACTCACGCATCAATCCGGAGGCGGGCATGATGATGTAGAGCCCCTCCGGTGATGATTCCCCTCTCCGGCAGGGTGCCGGAGGCGATCTCCTGAATCCCCCGAGATGGGATTCGCGACGGCGGCGTCTCTGGAAGGTTTTCCGTATCGTGGCTCTCGGTACAGGGGGTTTCGCGACGGAGGCTTTAAGTAGGCAGAAGGGTAGGTCAGGTGGCGGCACGAGGGGGCCACACATCAGGCCGGCGCGGCCAGGGCTTGGGCCGCGCCGCCTTGGTGTGTCCCCACCTCGTGGCCCCACTTCGTCTCCCTTTTGGTCTTCTGGAAGCTTCGTGTAAAAATAGGCCCCTGGGCGTTGATTTCGTCCAATTCCGAGAATATTTCCTTACTAGGATTTCTGAAACCAAAAACAGCAGAAAACAACAACTGGCGCTTCGGCATCTTGTTAATAGGTTAGTGCCGGAAAATGTATAATAATGCTGTAAAGTATGTATAAATCACTCAAGTATTGTAATAAAAGTAGCATGGAACATAAGAAATTATAGATACGTTTGAGACGTATCAAGCATCCCCAAGCTTAGTTCCTACTCGTCCTCGAGTAGGTAAACGATAACACAAATAATTTCTGAAGTGACATGCTACCAACATAATCTTGATCAACATTATTGTAAAGCATATGAGATGAATGGAGTGATCTGAACAAAAGATTGCTAACAAAGATAATGACTAAGCAAATGAATCATATAGCAAAACTTTTCATGAATAGTACTTTCAAGACAAATATCAATAAGACTTGTATAAGAGATAACTCATAAGCAATAAATTCTAAGTAGAATGCATTGAAGCAACACAAAGGATGATTAAGTTTCAGCGAATGCTTTCAACTTGTAACATGTATATATCATGGATATTTGTCAACATAGAGTAATATAACAGGTGCAATAAGTAAACATGTAAGAATTAATGCACACAGTTAACACAAGTATTTGCTTCTAAGATAGAAAGAAGTAGGTAAACTGACTCAACATAAAGTAAAAGATTGGCCCTTCGCAGAGGGAAGCATGGATTACTATTTTTGTGCTAGAGCTTTTGTTTTGAAAACATAGAAACAATTTTGTCAACGGTAGTAATAATTCATATGTGCTATGCATAATACTTCCTACAAGTTGCATGTCTCATGCATAGAGTACTAATAGTGCTCACACCTTGTCCTACTTAGCTCGGAAACACGGATTCTCATCGCATAACATATGTTTCAACCAAGTGTCACAAAGGGGTACCTCTATGCCGCATGTACAAGTGTCTAAGGAGAAAGCACGCATTGAATTTCTCGCTTTTGATTATTCTCAACTTAGACATCCATACCGGGACAACATAGACAACAGATAATGGACTCCTCTTTTTAATGCTTAAGCATTCAACAACAGTTAATATTCTCATAAGAGATTGAGGTTGTATGTCCAAACTAAAACTTCCACCATGATACATGGCTTTAGTTAGCGGCCCAATGTTCTTCTCTAACATATGCATACTCAAACCATTTGATCATGAAGTCCACTTACTTCGGACAAGACGAACATGCATAGCATCTCACATGATATCCAACAAAGATAAAGTTGATGGCGTCCCCAGAAAACATGGTTACCGCTCAACAAGCAACTTATAAGAATTAAGACACATAACTACATATTCATCACCACAATAGTTTTTAAGCTATTTGTCCCATGAGCTATATATTGTAAAGGTAGAGGAATGAAATTTAAAGGTAGCACTCAAGTAATTTACTTTGGAATGGCAAGAAATACCACATAATAGGTAGATATGGTGGACACAAATGGCATGGAGTTTGGCTCAAGGTGTTTGGATGCACGAGAAGCATTTCCTCTCAGTACAAAGTTTGGGCTAGCAAGGTTGTTTGAAGCAAACACAAGTATGAACAGGTACAACAAAACTCACACAAGAACATATTGCAAGCATTATAAGGCTCTATACTGTCTTCCTTGTTGTTCGAACACTTTACCCGAAAATATCTAGACTTAGAGAGATCAATCATGCAAACCAAATTAAACAAGCTCTACAATAGTTCTTCATTAATAGATTAAACTACATGATGCAAGAGCTTAAACATGATCTATGAGAGCTCAAACAATTGCCAAATTTACCAAACCATATGCAGCATTTTCCAATTCCAACCAAATAGCAATCTAACGAAGCAATGAGCTTTCGCCATGAACATTAAAGCACAATTAAGAACACAAGTGTTCCATAAGAAAAAGCGGAGCGTAATATCTCCAATATAAAAATGGCGGGATCCAACTTTATTCAAAACAAAACAAAAATAAAAACAAACCGACGCTCCAAGTAAAGAACATAAGAATGTGACGGAATAAAAATATAGTTTCACTAGAAGTGACCTGATAATGTTGTCGATGAAGAAGGGGATGCCTTGGGCATCCCCAAGCTTAGATGCTTGAGTCTTCTTAAAATATGCAGGGATGAACCACCGGGGCATCCCCAAGCTTAGACCTTTCACTCTTCTTGATCATAGTATATCATCCTCTTCTCTTGACCCTTGAAAACTTCCTTCACACAAACTCCAAGCAAACTCATGAGAGGGTTAGTGCATAACCACAAATTCACATATTCAAAGGTGACACAATCATTCTTAACACTTCTGGACATTGCACAAAACTTCTGAAAGTTAATGGAACAAAGAAACTCATTCAACATAGCAAAAGCGGCAATGCGAAATAAAAGACAGAATCTGTCAAAAACAGAACAGTCCGTAAAGATGCATCTGGACTGGGCACTTAACTTGCTCAAATGGAAAAACTCAAAACTAATGAAAGTTGCGTACATATCTGAGGATCACGCTCGTAAATTTGCAGATTTTTTCGAATTTTTTACAGAGACTTATGCCAGAATTCGTGACAGACAGCAATGCTGTTTCTACGCAGCGATCCCAAATATAACATCAACTTTAGCATAGAAACTTTACTTGGCACAAAAACATGATAAGGAGAGGTTGCTACAGTAGTAAACAACTTCCAAGACTCAACAATACAGTAAATAAAATAAAACATGGGTTATCTCCCAATAAGTGCTTTTCTTTAACGCCTTTCAGCTAGGCGCAGAAAGTGCAAATCAAGTAACATCAAAAGACGAAGCATCAATATTATTATTTTTCTTGCAAACACAACTTGTTGCAGAGGGTACTTTAGGTGCTCCATTATCTAAATTTTCTATGGTGGTGCTAGGGGTTTTAGCAATTTTAGGCCTATAATAATTCTTTTGTTTAGGCACCTTAGAGGCATACATGAATTTTTGCTCTTTACCCACATAAGCTTTCTCCTTATACTTGAGAGAAGAAAAGGTTGAACCCAAGGTTCCCATAGCTTTTTCAAGTTCATCAATCCTATTGGTTTGATTATCCTGGACAACACAAGTTCCTAGGACACTAATTCTTTCATCAATTCCTCCTAGGGATTTATCAAGTTCATCAGTTTTATCAAGTAGCATTCCCAATTTAGTTTCAACACTTGGAAAATTTTTCTCTATGCTTTCCAATTTTTTCATAACATCCTCAAGAGAGATTTCAATTTTAACTTCATTAACAGGTGGTATTCCAACTAGACTCTCAATGATGCAACTAGCTTCTAAAGCAGGAGTACCTAGGAAATTACCTCCCGAAAGAGTATCAAGAACATACCTATTCCAACTAGATAAACCAACATAAAAGTTCCTAAGAAGGATAGTGGTGGAGTGTTTCTTAATGCACCTATGATGAGCATTACTAATTATGTACCAAGCATCTTTAAAACTTTCTCCACCTTGTTGCTTAAAAGAACGAACTTCAACTTCAGGATTACTCATGATAACAATAGTAAAAGTAACTAAGCAAATAAAGTAAAGACAAGTAACTAATTTTTTTGTGTTTTTGATATAGAGAACAAGACAGTAAATAAAGTAAAGCTAGCAACTAATTTTTGTGTGTTTTGTTTAAGTGCAGCAAACAAAGTAGTAAATAAAATAAAGCAAGACAAAAACAAAGTAAAGAGATTGGAAGTGGAGACTCCCCTTGCAGCGTGTCTTGATCTCCCCGGCAACGGCGCCAGAAAAAAGTCGCTTGATGCGCGTAGATGTACACGTCCGTTGGGAACCCCAAGAGGAAGGTATGATGCGCACAGCGGCAAGTTTTCCCTCAGAAAAAAACCAAGGTTATCGAACCAGTAGGAGCCAAGAAGCACGCGAAGGTTGTTGGTGGAGGAATATAGTGCGGCGCAACACCAGTGAAACCGGCGCCAACGTGGAACCTACACAACACAATCAAAGTACTTTGCCCCAACGTAACAGTGAGGTTGTCAATCTCACCGGCTTGCTGAAAACAAAGGATTAAACGTATCGAGTGGAAGATGGTGTTTGTTTGCAAAGAACAGTAAAACAGTAGAATGTATTCAGATGTAAAAGAATGGACCGGGGTCCACAGTTCACTAGTGGTGTCTCTCCAATAAGATAACTAGCATGCTGGGTGAACAAATTACAGGCGAGCAATTGACAAATAAAGATTCAATACATATCAACGATGATTACTATGTGATTTAATCAGGGCATTACGACAAAGTACATAGACCGCTATCCAGCATGCATCTATGCCTAAATAATCCACCTTCAGGTTATCATCCGAACCCCTTCCAGTATTAAGTTGTAAACAACAGATAATTGCATTAAGTATGGTGCGTAATGTAATCAACACAAATATCCTTAGACAAAGCATCAATGTTTTATCCCTTGTAGCAACAGCACATCCACAACCTTAGAACTTTCTGTCACTGTCCCAGATTTAATGGAGGCATGAACCCACTATCGAGCATAATTACTCCCTCTTGGAGTTACAAGTATCAACTTGGCCAGAGCCTCTACTAGCAACGGAGAGCATGCAAGAACATAAAAAACACATATATGATAGATTGATAATCAACTTAACATAGTATTCTCTATTCATCGGATCTCGCCAAACACAACATGTAGCATTACAAATAGATGATCTTGATCATGTTAGGCAGCTCACAAGATCTATAACAATGAAAGCACAAGCGGAGAAGACAACCATCTAGCTACTGCTATGGACCCATAGTCCAAGGATGAACTACTCACGCATCAATCCGGAGGCGAGCATGATGATGTAGAGCCCCTCCGGTGATGATTCCCCTCTCCGGCAGGGTGCCGGAGGCGATCTCCTGAATCCCCCGAGATGGGATTCGCGACGGTGGCGTCTCTGGAAGGTTTTCCGTATCGTGGCTCTCGGTACAGGGGGTTTCGCGACGGAGGCTTTAAGTAGGCGGAAGGGTAGGTCAGGTGGCGGCACGAGGGGGCCACACACCAGGCCGGCGCGGCCAGGGCTTGGGCCGCGCCGCCTTGGTGTGTCCCCACCTCGTGGCCCCACTTCGTCTCCCTTTCGGTCTTCTGGAAGCTTCGTGTAAAAATAGGCCCCTAGGCGTTGATTTCGTCCAATTCCGAGAATATTTCCTTACTAGGATTTCTGAAACCAAAAACAGCAGAAAACAACAACTGGCGCTTCGGCATCTTGTTAATAGGTTAGTGCCGGAAAATGTATAATAATGCTGTAAAGTATGTATAAATCACTCAAGTATTGTAATAAAAGTAGCATGGAACATAAGAAATTATAGATACGTTTGAGACGTATCAGGGGCCCAGGCACCCTCCGACTCCGTCTCTTCGCCTATATAAGCCATTTCGACCTAAAAACGCGACACCAATTGACGAAACTCCAGAAAGACTCCAGGGGCACCGCCGCCATCGCGAAACTCCAATTCGGGGGACAGAAGTCTCTGTTCCGGCACCCTGCCGGGACGGGGAAGTGCCCCCGGAAGCCATCTCCATCAACGCCACCGCCTCCATCATGCTCCGTGAGTAGTTCCCCCATGGACTACGGGTTGTAGCTGTAGCTAGTTGGTATTCTCTCCTTCATGTACTTCAATACAATGATCTCGTGAGCTGCCTTACATGATTGAGATTCATCTGATGTAATCGGTGTTGTGTTTGTTGGGATCCGATGGATTGTTACATTATGATTAGTCTATCTATATAAGTTTGTGAAGTTATTGTTGCTGCAATCTTGTTGTGTTTAATGCTTGCCACTAGGGCCCGAGTGGCATGATCTTAGATTTAAGCTCTATACTTATTGCTTAGATTGTATCTACAAGTTGTTTGCACATGTCTATGTCCGGAACCCGAGGCCCCAAAGTGACAGAAATTGGGATAACCGGAGGGGAAGGCGTGGGTATGAGGATCACATGTTTTCACCAAGTGTTAATGCTTTGCTCCGGTGCTCTATTAAAAGGAGTACCTTAATTTCCAGTATATTCCCTAGAGGCCCGGCTGCCACCGGCTGGTAGGACAAAAGATGTTGTACAAGTTTCTCATTGCGAGCACGTATGACTATATATGGAAAACATGCCTACATGATTAATAATCTTGATGTTCTGTCTTAATGCTATTTCAATCCTATCAATTGCCCAACTGTAATTTGTTCACCCAACAGTTGCTATTGGAGAGTTACCACTACTGTAGATAGCTGGGAACCCCGGTCCATCTCTCATCATCATATACTCGTTCTATATGTCATTGGAAGTAGTATCAACTATTTTCTGGTGTCATTGCTCTCATATTACTGCTATCGTCTTGTGTTATCACATTATTGCTCCCATATTATCACGCTTTCACATCACCCCTGTTACTAGTGCTTTTCCAGTGCGACTGAATTGACAACTCAGTTGTTAAGGCTTATAAGTATTCTTTACCTCCCCTTGTGTCGAATCAATAAATTTGGGTTTTACTTCCCTCGAAGACTGTTGCGATCCCCTATACTTGTGGGTTATCAAGACTATTTTCTGGCGCCGTTGCCGGGGAGGCATAGCTCTACTCATAAGTTCACCTGGGGAGTACACTCTACCTCTCTCTCTGTTTTTGTTTTATTTTATTTTGTTTTGCTAGTTTACTTCTGTCTAGTTTATTTGTGCTTAGTTTATTTTTGTCTAGTATTATTTTGCTTAGTTTACTATTGTCTAGTTTATTTTTGTCTTGTTTTATTTTCCCTATATACCCGAAAATCCATAAAAATTTGAAAAACCTAAAAATTAAAAACTGCTATTATGGGAGAACCTACAACCTATTTGGAGCTTATAGAATTATATAATAATTATAGAGAATCAAGAAAGGGAAAAGTTATGAGTGCTGTGATAGAAAAATTAAATACAATTGCTAAAATCTTGCTTAAACGCCATGATATAAACTGTTGCTCTGAACAGGATACTAAACATCTTAAATTTCAATGTGGCTTTAGTGAGGAAATTTTAATTAAGAACTATAATTGGAATAGCTATATTCATTTTGGGTTCGAAGAGGTAGAACAATTTGTCATATTTATGGGAGCCTCTGAGATAGATTCATTCATGTCTAAAAATTATGAAACTTATGCTGTTTGTAAGGACCTTAAAGATTATGTCTCTTCTATCCTTAATTTTTGCATAGAAAGCTACAGTGATAATCCTTATATCATTGATTATAAAGAGAGACTCATTAATGCACAAGAATGCACTCACAATTTGCAGGAACCTGTGGAAGAAGAAAGTGATGAACCTGAAAGCTCATTGGATGAAAAAGAGGAGGAAATTGATGGACCTGAAAGCTCATTGGATGGAAAAGAAGAGGAGAGTGATGAACAAAAGGAGGAAGAATGGATTAGCTACCCATGCCAACCTTCTAATGAGAGTAACTCTTTATCTCTTACACTATTTGATTGTCCTCCATGCTTACCAAAAGAGGTTGAATGTTATGTTCCTGTGGATTCTCTTGAAATATTCCCTATGAGTAAAACTTGTGAGAATAATTATGCTACTGTTATTCATGATAATCCATGCTACTTTGATAAATCTTATAATAATGCTTTGTTTGTGCCTGATGTCGAAATGCATGGTACTAAAGAGTTTTGCTTAGCAAATGTTTATGATAAATCTCTAGATGATGGTCCTATGTTACTTGATAATATTAATTATACTACTAATGAAAAAGGGATTGGAGAGTTCTTGACTTTATCTATGAGTCCCATATCTTTTGAGATAGATCAATCATCTTGTTATATTATTGATAAAAGTGGGTTTTGAAAGTTTTAATCCTATTATTTCTGAGCTTGATAAAAATTATGTGTTTATGAATCATGAAAAGCATGCTTTATGTGATAGTTATACTGTTGAGTTTATCCATGAAGCTACTGAAAATTATTATGAGAGAGGAAAATATGGTTGTAGAAATTTTCATGGTACTAAAACACCTCTCTATATGCTGAAACTTTTGAAGTTACTCTTGTTTTATCTTCTTATGCTTGTCACTTTGTTTTTCATGAATTTATTTGTGTACAAGATTCCTATGCATAGGAAGTGGGTTAGACTTAAATGTGTTTTGAACTTGCTTTTTGATTCTCTCTTTTGCTTCAACTCTCACCCTTATGTGAGCATCATTAAAATTGATGAGCCCATCTTAATGGCTATAAAGAAAGCACTTCTTGGGACATAACCCATGTCTTTATTTTTCTAATGTTTTGTTGTGTCTTGGAAGTTGTTACTACTGTAGCAACCTCTCCTTATCTTTATTTTATTGCAATGTTGTGCCAAGTGAAGTCTCTAATAGATGATTCATACTAGATTTGGATTTCTGCGCAGAAACAGATTTCTATCTGTCACGAATCTGGGCAGATTTCTCTGTAGGAAACTCAGAAAAATCTGCAAATTTACGTGCGTGATCCTCAGATATGTACGCAACTTTCATTAGTTTTGAGTTTTCTGATTTGAGAAACGGAAGTACCCCGTAAAAATTCGTGTTTACTGGCTGTTCTGTTTTGGCAGATTCTGTCTCTGTTTTTTGCATTGTCTCTTGTGGACTTTAAGTGAGGCTTTCTAGACGTGGAGAGCTGTAGCTAATGTTTTATTGATTTCTTGCAATGTGTCACTACAGGGCTGAAGTGGATTAAAGTTTTTTGAGTACTAACCCCTCTAATGAAGTTTATGAGAAGTTTGGTGTGAAGGAAGTTTTCAAGGGTCAAGACAGGAGGATGATATATGATCAAGAAGAGTGAAAAGCCTAAGCTTGGGGATGCCCCCGTGGTTCATCCCTTCATATTTCAAGGAGACTCAAGCGTCTAAGCTTGGAGATGCCCAAGGCATCCCCTTCTTCATCAACTTATCAGGTTTCTTCTATTGAAACTATATTTTTATTCGGTCAGATCATATGTGCTTTACTTGGAGCGTCTGTTTATTTTTGTTTGTGTTTGAATAAATTCGGATCCTAGCAATCCTTGTGTGGGAGAGAGACACGCTCCGCTTTTCATATGAACAATGATGTTCTTAGCTTTATTTTAATGTTTATGGCGGAGTTGAAAACCGCTGCACTTATTGTTATTTGGTTGGAAACAGAAAATGCTTCATATTGTCTTGGATAATTTGATACTTGGCAATTGTTTTGAGCTCTCAAGTAGATCATGCTCTTGCATCATGTAGTTTAAACCTATTAGTGGAGAAATACCGTAGAGCTTGTTGAAATTGGTTTGCATGATTGGTCTCTCTAAGGTCTAGATATTTTCTGGTAAAAGTGTTTGAGCAACAAGGAAGACAGTGTAGAGTTTTATAATGCTTGCAATATGTTCTTATGTAAGTTTTGTTGTACCGGTTCATACTTGTGTTTGCTTCAAACAACCTTGCTAGCCCAAAGCCTTGTACTGAGAGGGAATGATTCTCGTGCATCCAAAACCTTGAGCCAAAAACCTATGCCATGTGTGTCCACCATATCTACCTACTATGTGGTATTTCCTGCCATTCCAAGCAAATACTTCATGTGCTACCTTTAAACAATTCAAAAGCTATCATCTCTTATTTGTGTTAATGTTTTATAGCTCATGAGGAAATATGTGGTGTTTTATCTTTCAACCTTGTCATTTACTCCGGACAGACTTTCACCAATGGACTAGTGGCACATCCGCTTATCCAATAATTTTGCAAAAAGAGCTGGCAACGGGGTTCCCAGCCCCAATTAATTAACTTTCATTAATAATTCTCTTCACGTGTTTTGCCCTGATCTATCAGTAAGCAACTTAATTTTTCAAATAGACACTCCTCCATGGTATGTGAATGTTGGAAGGCACCCGAGGATTCGGTTAGCCATGGCTTGTGTAAGCAAAAGGTTGGGGGGAGTGTCATCTAATAAATAAAACTAAAATACATGTGTAAACAAAAGAGAAGAGGGATGATCAACCTTGCTGGTAGAGATAACGTCCTTCATGGGAGCCGCTCTTGAAAGTCTGGTTGATGAGGTAGTTAGAGTGCCCACTACCATTCGTTGACAACAACAAACACCTCTCAAAACTTTACTTTTATGCTATCTATATGATTTCAAAACTTGAAAAGCTCTAGCACATGATTTTATCCCTGCTTCCCTCTGCGAAGGGCCTTTCTTTTACTTTATGTTGAGTCAGTTTACCTACTTCCTTCCATCTTAGAAGCAAACACTTGTGTCAACTGTGCATTGATTCTTACATACTTGTTTATTTGCATTCATCATATTACTTTGTGTTGACAATTATCCATGAGATATGCATGTTGAAAGTTGAAAGCAACTGCTGAAACTTATATCTTCCTTTGTGTTGCTTCGATTCCTTTACTTTGAATTTATTGCTTTATGAGTTAACTCTTATGCAAGACTTTTGATGCTTGTCTTGAAAGTACTATTCATGAAAAGGTTTGCTATATGTTATCTATTTGATTAGCAACTATAGATCATTGCCTTGAGTCACTTCATTCATCTCATGTGCTTTGCAATAGTATGATTAAGATTATGTTGGTAGCATGTCACTTCAGAAATTATTCTTTTTATCATTTACCTACTCGAGGACGAGTAGGAACTAAGCTTGGGGATGCTGATACGTCTCCAACGTATCCATAATTTCTGATGTTCCATGCTTATTTTATGACAATACCTACATGTTTTGCTCACACTTTATAATGTTTTTATGCATTTTCCGGAACTAACCTATTAACGAGATGCCGAAGGGCCAGTTGATGTTTTCTGTTGTTTTTGGTTCCAGAAAGGCTGTTCGGGCAATATTCTCGGAATTCGACGAAACGAAGACCCAACATCTTATTTTTCCCGGAAGCATCCAGAACACCGAAGGAGAGTCGGAGAGGGGCCAGGGGACACCACACAACATGGCGGCGCGGCCCCAGGCCTGGCCGCGCCGGCCTACTGTGAGGGGGGCCCAGGCACCCTCCGACTCCGTCTCTTCGCCTATGTAAGCCCTTTCGACCTAAAAACGCGACACCAATTGACGAAACTCCAGAAAGACTCCAGGGGCACCGCCGCCATCGCGAAACTCCAATTCGGGGGACAGAAGTCTCTGTTCCGGCACCCTGCCGGGATGGGGAAGTGCCCCCGGAAGCCATCTCCATCAACGCCACCGCCTCCATCATGCTCCGTGAGTAGTTCCCCCATGGACTACGGGTTGTAGCTGTAGCTAGTTGGTATTCTCTCCTTCATGTACTTCAATACAATGATCTCGTGAGCTGCCTTACATGATTGAGATTCATCTGATGTAATCGGTGTTGTGTTTGTTGGGATCCGATGGATTGTTACATTATGATTAGTCTATCTATATAAGTTTGTGAAGTTATTGTTGCTGCAATCTTGTTGTGTTTAATGCTTGTCACTAGGGCCCGAGTGGCATGATCTTAGATTTAAGCTCTATACTTATTGCTTAGATTGTATCTACAAGTTGATTGCACATGTCTATGTCCGGAACCCGAGGCCCCAAAGTGACAGAAATTGGGATAACCGGAGGGGAAGGCGTGGGTATGAGGATCACATGTTTTCACCAAGTGTTAATGCTTTGCTCCGGTGCTCTATTAAAAGGAGTACCTTAATTTCCAGTAGATTCCCTAGAGGCCCGGCTGCCACCGGCTGGTAGGACAAAAGATGTTGTACAAGTTTCTCATTGCGAGCACGTATGACTATATATGGAAAACATGACTACATGATTAATAATCTTGATGTTCTGTCTTAATGCTATTTCAATCCTATGAATTGCCCAACTGTAATTTGTTCACCCAACATTTGCTATTGGAGAGTTACCACTAGTGTAGATAGCTGGGAACCCCGGTCCATCTCTCATCATCATATACTCGTTCTATATGTCATTGGAAGTAGTATCAACTATTTTCTGGTGCCATTGCTCTCATATTACTGCTACTGCTGATGTGTTACTGTTACTATTGCTCCCATATTACTGCTGCTTTCACATCACCCATGTTACTAGTGCTTTTCCAGGTGCAGCTGAATTGACAACTCAGTTGTTAAGGCTTATAAGTATTCTTTACCTCCCCTTGAGTCGAATCAATAAATTTGGGTTTTACTTCCCTCGAAGACTGTTGCGATCCCCTATACTTGTGGGTTATCACTTACAAATCAACAGCAACAACGAGATGAAGACCCTGATGAAGTACCTGGTCGTGGTGATCGTCCCCGTGGTTGGGCTCCACTTGGCCGCCATGGTCGTGGAAAAGATGAGGAAGATGGATTGGGTAAGCCCAAGTTTTCCATACCCAAGTTTGAAGGAGGAGCTGACGTTGAAGAATACCTCACTTGGGAGCTCAAGATTGAGAAGTTATGGAGCTTACATCCAAACTATACTGAAGATAGGAAGATCAAGCTTGCTTCTTCCGAATTTGATGGTTATGCATTGCGTTGGTGGGATGCACTTGTTCGTAATCGCCACGCCGATGGTGAGCAGCCTATTATCACATGGCGTGCTATGAAGGAGGCGATGAATGCTCGGTTTGTGCCCACTAATTATTTGCGTACAATATTTGATAAGTTGACCCTATTGAGGCAAGGTGTGAAGACTGTGGATGAGTACTACATGGAGATGGAGATGCTTATGCAGCGTGGCCGTGTCCGTGAGTCTCTAGAGATGACAATGCAACGTTTTCTCAATGGATTGAAGTATGATGTCAAAGGCAATGTTCGTCATTACAGCTACACCAATATGAATCAATTGTTACATCATGCAAGAGAAGCTGAATCACAGTTGGCTGAAGAAGCAAAGGTTAAGGGACGTGCTACGGGAGCTGGGCGCTTCACGCCTCGCGCGCCCCCACCTGCGGCGCCGGCGCCATCAACGCGCTCTGCACCATACTCTACTCCGCCTAGTAAGCCGGGCTCCAATGTGTCTACCGCAAAGAAGTCCGAGTCTGCTGCAAGTACGAGTGGTTCTAGCATGTCTACTGCGCGCAACCGTGATATGGTTTGTCATACATGTGGTGGAAAGGGTCACTTCAAGAGAGATTGTCCTAACCGCAAAGTCATGATTATCAATGAGGACAATGAGTATGAGACTGGAGATGATGTTGATCCAAATGCTCCAGACGATGATGACTATGACACTGATGGTGAAGATGCATATCCTTCTGATGCTCGCACTATTGTTGTGTCGCAGCGTGCTCTTAATGTGTTGCCTAGTGCATCCACTTAGCCCTGCAATTTGTTTCAAACCAAGGCTTTAGTTGGTCCTGACAAGGCTTGCAAGGTCATTATTGATGGCGGGAGTTGCCGCAATTTAGCAAGCAAGGAGTTATGTACCAAGCTGAAGTTGAAGTATCTACCGCACCCGCATCCATACTATATTCAGTGGTTGAGCGTCAATGGTGAGATGAAGGTAAACCACATGGTGTGTCTTGAGTTTGAGATTGGACCGTATAAGGATTGCATTGATTTTGATGTGGTTCCTATGACGGTGTGTCACCTACTATTGGGTTGGCCCTGGCTCTATGACCGTTCTGTGCAACACAATGGCCGTGCCAATACATATCACTTGGAGTACAAGGGCAAGAAAATTAACTTACAGCCCACCACAACAGATTGTGAATGAGTCTCGTCAGAATATTGAAGTAAACTTGGAGGATGCACCTCTAGATAGGCGAGCGAATTGTAATGTTGTGAGTGATATAACGAAAAGTGAGAGAGTGAATTCCTTAGTGCTTATAGCCACCAAAGAAGACATGAGAGAATTTAGTGAGGATCCTACAGCCATACCTCTTGTGCTTATGTACAGGGGTACGGTTTTGGTTTCTAACGACATGACCCCTCTTCCTCTTGGTGTTTCTAATGTTTTGCAGGAATTCGGTGACGTGTTTCCGGAGGAGGTGCCCGCAGAACTACCACCATTGCGTGGTATTGAGCATCAAATTGACTTGATTCCCGGAGCCTCGCTGCCCAATAGGGCGCCATATCGCACAAATCCCGAAGAGACGAAGGAGATACAGAAGCAAGTACAAGCGCTACTCGACAAAGGTTATATCTGCATAAGCCTTAGTCCTTGTGTTGTTCCTGTTATTCTAGTTCCTAAGAAATATGGTACATGGCATATGTGCGTAGATTGTAGAGCGATAAACAACATTACTATTCGATATCGTCATCCTATTCCCCGTTTAGAGGATATGCTAGATGAATTGAGTGGTGCTGTTGTTTTCTCTAAAATTGATTTGCGTAGTGGTTATCATCAAATTAGGATGAAAGAAGAGGATGAGTGGAAAACAGCCTTTAAAACAAAATTTGGTTTATATGAGTGGTTATTAATGCCTTTTGGTTTAACTAATGCACCTAGCACTTTCATGAGACTGATGAACCATGTTTTGCATGATTTTATTGGCAAATTTGTGGTTGTGTACTTTGATGACATATTAATCTACAGCCGCAATGAATCTAATCATACTATACATATTAGACATGTTTTGCAAGTGTTGCGTGATAATCAACTCTATGGTAATCTTGAGAAGTGCACATTTTGCAAAGATAAGGTCATATTTCTGGATTATGTTGTCTCTAAGCATGGAGTAGAAGTAGATGAGTCTAAAATTGAAGCTATTTAAAATTGGCCTACTCCCATGAATGTGAGTCAAGTAATAAGTTTTCATGGTCTAGCTGGGTTTTATAGAAGATTCGTGCCCAACTTTAGTACTATTGCTGCACCTTTGAATGATTTAACTAAAAAGGGTGTTGTCTTTGAGTGGGGCGCAACCCAAGATCATGCATTTGATGAACTGAAACGATTGTTAACTTCTGCACCGTTACTTCCACTTCCTGATTTCAATAAGCAATTTGATATTGAATGTGATGCTAGTGGTATTGGAATTGGTGGTGTGTTGATGCAAGAGGGTCGCCCAATTGCATATTTTTCTGAGAAATCGGGTATCAGATTTCTGGGTTGCTCACGGCGAGGTTTTGCTGATCGATCGCATCTAGATCGGTTTGCATCGGAGAAGGTTGGCTCTAGATCGGAGGAGATTGGTCCCTCGGTCGAAGGAGGTTGGTTGGAGGAAGTTTGGAGTTGTTCTGGTGCAGTTTGCAGGTCATCCATGGCTGTTTCGGAGGTCAAAATCGCGAAAATTCACGTATGGAATCGGGAGGAAGAAGACAGTTCGCGACGCGATCCAGTCTCCAGGCCGGTTGACCGGGCTCTGGACCGGCCGGGCCGGTCAAAACCGGGCCCTAGGCTGGTGCCAACCGGCCAGGATCCAGGGGCGCCAGGACAGTCGGCCAGTCTCCAGGCCGGTCTGACCGGGTCCCAGGCCGGACCAACCGGTCACCGGGCCGGTCTGACCGGGCCCAGGGCCGGACCAACCGGTCCCAAGGCCGGTTTTACCGGGTCCCAGGCCGGATTGGCCGGTTCCCAGGCCGGTTTAACCGGGGGCTGGGCCGGGCAGATTCCTTATGTTGCTGTTTCGCCGACGATGCTGGCTACTGCTGTTGTTTCTTCTGTTTCATCTCCGGCGGTGCTAGCTGATGCTACTGCTGTTGTTGCTTCGTGGATAGACGATGTGCTGGGCGTACGGTGTTTGCGTGGCACGAAGTCCGGTTATGTCTTCAATGATTACCTTGACATCCGGAAGGGTGTACCGCGTCCTGTGTCAGCACTGAAATGGTATTTACGTCATGACATGACAATTGAGCAGTATGAGGATTGGGAGAAGTACATGGAATTGGTCCAACGATGTCGCCGATACAAAGGGAAGTTCACTGGTTATGATGCATACGTTCTCGCTCACCGGCGTGTGGATGAGGAGTTGGACATATATTGGTGTAATGCAGTTGATAGAGGCGAGTATGCTTATACTTGGGCGGACTTCAAAAAAATTCTTCGTGGTGGTTTCGGGTTACCATTGGAGGATCATGAGTACCCGTCCGGCATTGTGCATGCAATGAAGGAAGTGGACAAGTGCATCGTTCCTATTCAGGAGATTGTTCCACTACCAACAGTCACTTAGGATGAGGTGATATCTTCAGAGGAGAGAAAACCTAGCTCTGATACCAAGAGCACTACTGTGACTGTTGAGGAGGATGTACCATTGAGCGGGCTGAATATGCAACTCAAGAAGGTACAAGGTGATGCTTGCAAGACAGTTGACAAGGTTCAGCGGTGGAGTTTGTTTCAGACTCAGTGCTTTATCAAGGGAAAGGCTTGCAAGTTGATGATTGATGGTGGTAGCTGTACTAATGGCATAAGCAAGGCGATGGTGGCAGCATTGGGGTTGTCTACATGGCGTCTTCCTGAACCTAAACGTCTTGAGTGGTTGAATAGATGTGGTATGCTGAAGATTACTCACAAGGTGCGTGTGCCATTTACAGTTGATGATTATGTTGATGAGATCGAGTGCGATGTGTTCCCATTGGAGGTGTGTGGACTGCTACTTGGGCGTCCTTGGCAGTATGATCGCAATGTGATACATGCTGGGCGAGCAAATACATATTCTTTTATGCATAGTGGCAAACAGTGGACTTTGAAGCCTATGGGTGATGATCATATCAAGTCCGATGTGGAGTTAGTGGTGCGTAAAGAGAAGTTGCACAAGCCTAAAGTGCAGCATGAGGTAAATGATGTTCCGAGCATTGATGTTGGTGATGTTTCAGCCATGCCTGTTGATGAGGACATCCCTACCTCACTACTACCTCCGTCATTACCAACTGAAGATGAACCTGCTGTGAAGCTCAAGTCCAATGAAGTCAGGATTGGACCAATGACACGAGCTCGTGCGAAGCTACTTAAACAACAGGTGAACTTGTTTCTAAACGATACTTTGATTGATGAGAACTTTATACTGCCTAAGTCCTATTACTTGTGTATCATCAGGTATCAAGAGACGAGCATCGCACGAGGAGGAGAGGAGCAGCTGGACGTGAAGATGGACGTGAAGCTGGACATGGAGCTGGACATGAAGATATCTCATGGACGCGCGAGGGAGGAGCGGGAGGAATGCGCGAGAGGAGAAGACGAAGATCAGCCCGGTCCAGCACCCGGTCAGACCGGGCTCCTGACCGGCCGCCCGGTTACAGCACCCGGTCGACCGGGCCCCTGACCGGCCCATCCGGTCCCTGGTCCGGTTGACGCTGCCTCGTACCGGGCGCCAACCGGACGATTTCTGCGACGTTTCCGGTTGCAGCACCCGGTCGACCGGACCACAGACCGGCCCGTCCGGTCACCAGCCCGGTTGACCGGATCCCAGACCGGACATGTCCGAGTCTGTCTCGACCAGATCTATTCTGGGTCAGTTTTTCCTTGTATTTTTCGACCAGAACTCATCCCGGACGCCTATATAAGTGCCTTGGACGACCCCCTAGCGGTTTTAGACCACGTTTAAGATAAACCCTAGTTCTTAGTTGTTTGCTCTGCAAAACTATTGAATTCCCTACACCATATTGCTTGGATATTGTGTAGATCCTGTTTAAGTCTTGTGTGATCTGCTGTTCCATTGGGAATTAGACGGTTGCAACTTACCGCTTCGTGGTCGGCGGCTACGTGCGCAAGTGTGTGGAGTTGCGAATATCTTGCAGGGTTGAGAGCTGTTGCATCTGGCGACAGGGACCAATCGAGAGATCTCGTTGCGTCATACAAGTTATCATCCACTACATCGTCGTGTTTCTCCGCTGCCATCACTCCGTGATCATCATCACTACCGTTGCTTACTGAGAAGATCGGGCCACCCCTTATCATCTTGGTATCAGATTTCCAGTTTTCCTCGGTAAGCCATCCACAATCCACCCCATAGTTGAGTTGTGAGTGTTTTCCTATCCAGAAAAAGCCAAAAAAAATATTTAGGGTTAGGGTTTGCCATAGCCATAGATTGCACTAATTTTCGAGTTTTAGTTGCTTTTCGTAGTTGTTTTTGCGTACCTTTATTTTTCTTCTAGTAGAATTGTTAGGGTTTGTGTTTACTCTATTATCTAGTTTATCTTCTAGTGTCAGTTTTGTTACTCCGAGTCCACATAGCGTACAGTGTGCTTGTTCCCAACCATAGACACAACCTTTCGATATACGTGACTAGGAACTTCCCCAGAAGAGACTAGTTTTACCGCTCGACAGGCTGCTCATTAGGGTTTTGGTGCTTTGCATATCTTGTTGGCTGTGTTATCAAGGAGTTGAGTCATAAAATCAAAAAAAATTTGAAAAGAAGCAAAAAGAGCTACATAGCTGCGTGTGTTACAAAAAGAAAATACAAAAAGAAAAGTGTGTGCTCGTTGAAATCAAGTGAAAGGCCTAAGTTTTCTTTACTGCATCCGTAGTTGAGCAATCTTGTGCCTGTCTCATTGAGCTTTGCTAGCGTCTCTCTTGTGCATTGCAACCTTTCCTCCATATAGTTGCATTGCCCCATTATATCGCCTTGTGTGAGTATCTTTGGTTGTCTACGGTCAGCGCTAGAGCTTGTTATTGGTGCAAATAGGTAGCCTACCTACAGCCCCACATATACCCTGCTTTGTCGTGTGATTGTTCTTATACCCTTGATATTCGCTTCGCTACATCCGTGCACTAGTTGTTACTACAAGTGGTAAGCAACACTAATTTACTTTGGAACGGTAAGATTTCCTTTTCTTATCAGTTTTGAGTGAGTTGTGAGAGTACCACCATATATTTTTGATTTAGTGCACTAACCTACTAATCATGTCTGCTAGTGATAATAAGATTGTTAACCAGGAAAACAAGAATTCGGCAGATATCATCACATGGAGGGAGTATGAAGCTCTTCGTAATGAGATGCGACGTGAATTCCGCACTAAGGATGATGAGCTTAAGAATACAGTTGACGAGATCAAACAAACGCTGGATGCTACTAATGTCACCGTCACGGGATTGTCTGATCAAATGACGGATATACAGCGCAATATTGCGGATATGCGTCTCGCTATTGAGAACTTGACTGCACAACAACAACAACAAGAAGATGATGAAGATCCTGAGCTTGAAGATGACGCACACAATGCTCGTGGTGCGCTTCGTGGTCATCGTCCTCGTGGCTGGGTTCCACTTGGTCGCAATGGTCGTGGACAAGATGAAGAAGATGGATTGGGTAAACCTAAGTTTTCCATACCCAAGTTTGAAGGAGGGGCTGATGTTGAAGAATACCTCACTTGGGAGCTCAAGATTGAGAAATTATGGAGCCTACATCCACACTACTCTGACGATAGGAAGATCAAGCTTGCGTCTTCTGAATTTGATGGTTATGCATTGCGTTGGTGGGATTCTTTGGTTCGTAACCTCGATGAAGATGGTGCACAACCTATCCGTACATGGCGTGCTATGAAAGAGGCAATGACTTCTCGTTTTGTGCCTACAAATTACATGCGGAATATATTTGATAAGCTAACACTATTGAGGCAAGGTGTGAAGACTGTTGATGAGTACTACATGGAGATGGAGATGCTTATGCAGCGTGGTCGTGTCCGTGAGTCTCTAGAGATGACAATGCAGCGTTTTCTCAATGGATTGAAGTATGATGTTAAAGGCATTGTTCGTCATTACACCTACACCAATATGAATCAATTGTTACATCATGCAAGAGAAGCTGAATCACAGTTGGCTGAAGAAGCAAAGGTTAAGGGACGTGCTACGGGAGCTGGGCGTTTTACACCCCGCGCGCCCTCTACAGCGCCGGCGCCTTCGACACGCTCTGCTCCTTACTCTACTCCGCCTAGCAAACCGGTCTCCAATGTATCTAATGCAAAGAAGTCCGAATCTGCTGCAAGTACGAGTGGTTCTGGTGTGTCTACAACGCGCAACCGCGATATGCTTTGCCATACATGTGGTGGTAAGGGTCACTTCAAGAGAGATTGTCCTAACCGCAAAGTCATGTTTATCAATGAGGACAATGAGTATGAGACTGGAGATGATGTTGATCCAAATGCTCCAGACCATGATGACTATGACACTGATGGTGAAGATGCATATCCTTCTGATGCTCGCACCATTGTTGTGTCGCAGCGTGCTCTTAATGTGTTGCCTAGTGCATCTACTCAGCGCTGCAATTTGTTCCAAACTAAAGCTTTAGTTGGTCCTGACAAGGCTTGCAAGGTCATTATTGATGGTGGGAGTTGCCGCAATTTAGCAAGCAAGGAGTTATGTACCAAGCTGAAGTTGAAGTATCTACCGCACCCGCATCCATATTATATTCAGTGGTTGAGCGACAATGGTGAGATGAAGGTAAACCACATGGTGCGTGTTGAGTTTGCGATTGGACCGTATAAGGATTGCATTGACTTCGATGTAGTTCCTATGACGGTTTGTCACCTCTTATTGGGTCGGCCTTGGCTCTATGACCGTTCTGTGCAACACAATGGCCGTGCCAATACATATCACTTGGAGTACAAGGGCAAGAAAATTAACTTACAGCCTATGTCACCACAACAAATTGTCAATGAGTCTCGTCAGAAGATCGAAGTGAATTTGGAGGATGCTCCTCTAGATAGGCGAGAGAATTGTAATGTCGTGAGTGATATAACGAAAAGTGAGAGAGTGAATTCCTTAGTCTCATTAGCCACCAGAGAAGACATGAGAGAATTTAGTGAGGATCCTACGGCCATGCCTCTTGTGCTTTTGTACAGGGGTACGGTTTTGGTTTCTAACGACATGACCCCTCTTCCTCTTGGTGTTTCTAATGTTTTGCAGGAATTCGGCGACGTGTTTCCGGAGGAGGTACCCGCAGGACTACCACCATTGCGAGGTATTGAGCATCAAATTGACTTGATTCCCGGAGCATCGCTGCCCAATAGGGCGCCATATCGCACTAATCCCGAAGAGACGAAGGAGATACAGAAGCAAGTACAAGCGCTACTCGACAAAGGTTATATTCGCATAAGCCTTAGTCCTTGTGCTGTTCCTGTTATTCTAGTTCCTAAGAAAGATGGTACTTGGCGTATGTGCGTAGATTGTAGAGCTATAAACAACATTACTATTCGATATCGTCATCCTATTCCCCGTTTAGAGGATATGCTAGATGAATTGAGTGGTGCTGCTGTGTTCTCTAAAATTGATTTGCGTAGTGGCTATCATCAAATTAGGATGAAAGAAGGGGATGAGTGGAAAACAGCCTTTAAAACAAAATTTGGTTTGTATGAGTGGTTAGTAATGCCTTTTGGTTTGACTAATGCACCTAGCACTTTCATGAGACTGATGAACCATGTTTTGCGTGAATTTATTGGAAAATTTGTGGTTGTGTATTTTGATGACATATTAATCTACAGCCGCAATGAATCTGATCATACTGTACATATTCGACATGTTTTGCAAGTGTTGCGTGATAATCAACTCTATGGTAATCTTGAGAAGTGCACATTTTGCAAAGATAAGGTCATATTTCTGGGTTATGTTGTCTCTAAGCATGGAGTAGAAGTAGATGTGTCTAAAATTGAAGCTATTCAAAATTGGCCTACTCCCATGAATGTGAGTCAAGTACGAAGTTTTCATGGTCTAGCTGGGTTTTATCGCAGATTTGTGCCCAACTTTAGTACTATTGCTGCACCTTTGAATGATTTGACTAAAAAAGGGTGTTGTTTTTGAGTGGGGCGCAGCCCAAGATCATGCTTTTGATGAACTTAAGAGATTGTTAACTTCTGCACCGTTGCTTGCACTTCCTGATTTCAATAAGCAATTTGAGATTGAATGTGATGCTAGTGGTATTGGAATTGGTGGTGTATTGATGCAAGAGGGTCGCCCAATTGCATATTTTTCTGAGAAACTTTCTGGTGCTAAGTTGAACTATCCTATATATGATAAAGAATTGTATGCTTTAATTAGAGTTCTTGAGGTTTGGCAACATTACTTGTGGCCAAAAGAGTTTATCATACATTCTGATCATGAAGCTTTGAAATACCTGAAAGCCCAATCTACTTTGCATAAGCGTCTAGCTAAGTGGGTTGAGTTCATTGAGTCTTTTCCATACATTATTAAGCATAAGAAGGGAAAAGATAATATTGTTGCTGATGCTCTATCTAGGAAGAATATGTTATTAACTCAACTTGATGTTAAAATTCCTGGTTTAGAGATTCTATGTGATTTGTATGCTACTGATCATGATTTTGCTGAACCATATCGCTTATGTGCTCTTGGTAAAGCATGGGAAAAATATCACATACATGATGGGTTCTTGTTTAGGGCTAACAAACTATGTGTTCCAGAATCGTCTGTGCGTTTGCTCTTATTGCAGGAATCACATGCTGGAGGTTTGATGGGTCACTTTGGGCGTGAGAAGACGCTACTCATGCTAGCTGACCACTTTTATTGGCCAAAGATGAGGCGGGACGTGGATAGATATGTGCGAAGATGCATTACTTGCAACAAGTCCAAGTCCAAGCTGAAGCCTCACGGTTTGTATACTCCTTTACCGGCACCTACTACACCATGGGAGGATATTAGTATGGATTTTGTGTTGGGTTTGCCGCGTACTAAAAGAGGCCATGATTCTATATTTGTGGTAGTGGATAGATTCTCTAAGATGTCACATTTTATTGCCTGCCACAAGAGCGACGATGCGTCGCATATTGCTGACCTGTTTTTCAGGGAGATTGTACGTCTACATGGAGTCCCAAAGACTATTGTTTCTGATCGTGACGTGAAGTTTATGAGCTACTTCTGGAAGACGCTTTGGAGGAAGCTGGGGACGAAGCTGCTGTTCAGCACTACTTGTCATCCCCAAACTGATGGTCAAACTGAAGTGGTGAATAGAACATTGTCACAACTGTTGAGATCCATGATCAAGAAGAACCTGAAGGAGTGGGAAGAGTGTTTGCCGCATGTGGAGTTTGCTTACAACAGGGCGGTACATTCTACCACGGAGCTATGTCCTTTTGAGGTGGTGTATGGTTTCAAACCCATTACTCCACTTGACTTGTTGCCTTTGCCCATACATGAGAGAGTTAATATGGAGGCATCAAAGAGGGCAGATTATGTGAAGAAGATTCATGAGAAGACTAAAGAGTTGATTGAGAAGAAAGGCAAGAGCAATGCTGCAAGGATGAATAAGAAGCGCAAAGAGATGTTGTTCAAGCCTGGTGATTTGGTCTGGGTACATTTTCGCAAGGATAGGTTCCCGAAGCTGAGAAAGTCTAAGTTGAAGCCTCGTGGTGATGGTCCTTACAAAGTGCTTGCCAAGATCAATGATAATGCATACTCGATAGATCTTCCAGAGGATGAGTTTGGTGTCAGTAATTCTTTCAATGTTGCTGATTTGACACCGTATGACGGAGAAGACCTTGGAGCGTCGGGGTCGACGCCTTTTGAAGGGGGGGAGATGATGAGGACATCCCTACCTCACTACTACCTCCGTCATTACCAACTGAAGATGAACCTGCTGTGAAGCTCAAGTCCAATGAAGTCAGGATTGGACCAATGACACGATCTCGTGCGAAGCTACTTAAACAACAGGTGAACTTGTTTCTAAACGATACTTTGATTGATGAGAACTTTATACTGCCTAAGTCCTATTACTTGTGTATCATCAGGTATCAAGAGACGAGCATCGCACGAGGAGGAGAGGAGCAGCTGGACGTGAAGATGGACGTGAAGCTGGACATGGAGCTGGACATGAAGATATCTCATGGACGCGCGAGGGAGGAGCGGGAGGAATGCGCGAGAGGAGAAGACGAAGATCAGCCCGGTCCAGCACCCGGTCAGACCGGGCTCCTGACCGGCCGCCCGGTTACAGCACCCGGTCGACCGGGCCCCTGACCGGCCCATCCGGTCCCTGGTCCGGTTGACGCTGCCTCGTACCGGGCGCCAACCGAACGATTTCTGCGACGTTTCCGGTTGCAGCACCCGGTCGACCGGACCACAGACCGGCCCGTCCGGTCACCAGCCCGGTTGACCGGATCCCAGACCGGACATGTCCGAGTCTGTCTCGACCAGATCTATTCTGGGTCGGTTTTTCCTTGTATTTTTCGACCAGAACTCGTCCCGGACGCCTATATAAGTGCCTTGGACGACCCCCTAGCGGTTTTAGACCACGTTTAAGATAAACCCTAGTTCTTAGTTGTTTGCTCTGCAAAACTATTGAATTCCCTACACCATATTGCTTGGATATTGTGTAGATCCTGTTTAAGTCTTGTGTGATCTGCTGTTCCATTGGGAATTAGACGGTTGCAACTTACCGCTTCGTGGTCGGCGGCTACGTGCGCAAGTGTGTGGAGTTGCGAATATCTTGCAGGGTTGAGAGCTGTTGCATCTGGCGACAGGGACCAATCGAGAGATCTCGTTGCGTCATACAAGTTATCATCCACTACATCGTCGTGTTTCTCCGCTGCCATCACTCCGTGATCATCATCACTACCTGTAACATCCCTGTTTAGCAAACCCTAATTAGGAAGTTGTTTGTGCATTCATGAGCATCATGTAAAATGCATTAGGAAAAATTTGCATTTTAAAAGTGAAGAGGAAAACCTAAACTCCAAAGTTCTACATCTATTTGCAATGTTTCAAACCTTCAAAATCTTGTTGTGTGTTATTTTTGAAATGATCAATGATGCCACACAATGTTGGACAAGATTTTGTAAGTTTCTGGTTTTCAAATTTAGCCCAAAACATTATTTACATATGGTTTTAGCCCTGTTTTAATTATTTTCAATAAATCAGAAAAGGGCAGGGGGCTATGGGCAAAATGCCCCTTGTCTTCTTCCTCGCACAGGCAGGCACCTGCGTGCCCTGCCCTGCGCGCCCGACGCCGCCACCTCCTGCTCGCCGCCTAGACGAGGAGGACGCCCTGGAGCTTCCTCACGCGCGCCACGACGCCCTACCCCTCATCCCTATCCTCTCCTCTCGCGCGCCCTCTCTTCTCTCCCTCTCTCTGCCAGCGCCCGAGCAAACCCTAGCTCCGGCCGCCGCCGTGCCCCGCCGTCTCGCGCCTCCCCGCGCTCGGCCGAGCAGCCCTGGAGCTTCGCCGCGCCGCCCTCGTCCTTCCGCACCACGCAGAGCAAGCCGGCGAGCCCCCTATCGCCGGAATCGAGCACCGCCCGAGCCGCCGGCCTCCGCCTCTCGCCGGCGTTCCCGGCCACCTCCGGCCTCGCCGTCGACCTCCACGCGCTCCTGGTGAGCTAGGGGTTCTCCCGGCCCTCCTTCTTCCCGATTGCTTCCCCTACCGCCCCGCGCCGCGAGCCTGCCCGCGCCGCCGTCGGACATGGACGCGGCGTGCCTCCGGTGACCATTGGCGGGTGGCGCCGCCACCAATCGAACCGCCGTGCTCGTGCGCGTCCAACGCGCCAGCCCGCGCGTCCAGGCGAGCCCTGGAACGCCCGCTCTGCTCGCCGCCGGCGCCGGGCTGCCGTGGTCAACCACCGGCGGTTGACTCCGGTGGGCCCCGGCTGTCAGGCATTTTCTTTTTATTTTTGTTTTTGTTTTATCTTTTCTGTAAATAGAAAATCATGACAGGTGGGCCCCGTCCGTCAGATATTTATTCTTTTCCTAAATGTTTATAAATGATTAAAACCCTGACAGTGGGTCCAGGCTGTCAGCGATTTAATATTTTCCAGAAATTCCAGAAAATAGATAAAACTTGTAAATTCAATAACTTATTCATTTTAAATCAGAAAAATATGTATAATATATCAAAATCTTCAGAAAAATGAGATCTACACTTTAGTATCAAAAGCATGCATTGTTAAACAACTTTGAACCCTGTCTTTAATAGGAGAACAAAAGAACCCTTTTCTTTATTCATGTGGTTTATGGAAATGCTAACCCTAGGGCATTCCAAACCCATTTAAATTGCCTTCCATGTGTAGGGGTTAATCTCAATAACTTTAACATGTCATATCATCATTGTTGTATGCGCATTGCATCGATGCCATGTGTTGATTGTTGTTTTACCCTTTCCGGTGTTTGCTTCTTCGCGATCGATAGAGCACGAGTCTGAGACAATGAGGATCAACAACAGAGATGATCAATTCCTATCCATCGACAAACAATTCAAGCAGAAGATCTTCGAAGATTCCATATCTCTTTGTCAGGGACAAAGGCGAGCCCTAGCCTGGTTCATATATGATTTTGAAATGCTTTTACTTCTGGTTCCTACATATTGCATGCGATTCAACTGTCTTTTATCGATAGGTAGAGTTATCCTATCTGATGCATGTTCCATCCTTGTAGCCTCAAATCTCTGATCCACTGCTCCTAGCATACCTAGGTTTGGCATGCGTGCGTCACGAGAGCCTTTATCTCTTTATGCTTAGCCATGCTTAGTTGTTACGCTTCTACTCCGGTCTTCGGACTGGAGCCTTACAATGAAATGAATCTAGCATGACAGGTTGACGTGGTAAGTGTAGAGATGTTGTTAAACATGATTAAAGGCTCAGACGAAAGGCCACATTGGGATGTGGTGGGTTGTTTCGTTTCTGCCGACCCTAGGATGCGAGTTCTCGCCTCTTGAACCAAGACTGAGCGTACAACCACACGAGGCCCTATTATGGTACCCTCTCGACTCACTAACTTGCCTAGTAGATTCCATGAGTCACATAGTTTGCGTGTTATTTGGACATATGCATGAAAAACGTTTGTGAAAAGGTGCATAGCATACAGGTAGGTAAGCGTGGCCGTGGTGGCTGGGGTTAGAGTCCCTGGAGAAACCCACCTCGCCTCACATCGTTAAGGACCGACTTCGGGACTTGACCCGTTACGGCGGAACAATCCTTAGCGCGTGACTCATGGTCTCGGCGACAGCAAGGTAAAGGTCGTGGTCAACCACTCTCTGCCGGCTTTCCAAGGAAGAGAGCTAATGTACTGGCACTAAGAATCGGTTGGCACGTGTGGATAAAATTGTGCACCCCTGCAGGGTTAAATCTTTTCGAAAAGCCGTGTCCACGGTTATGGACGACTTGGGAACGGACGTGGAGACCATAGAGAACCTGAACCTAATCGTAAAACTTGGCAACCAATGTGTGTTTACGGACACCTTCTCCGGGTGTTGAGGGGGTGATCCGAGGATAGTGGTTCGAGATGATGAAGATTTGGTGGATACAATATGATGATCAGTAGAGCTAGAGATATCGCTCTCTTATCCCCTTTTACAGGTTCTGAGTAGTCGAGCTTCTTCTCCCTCTTGTTTAACAAAGGAAAATTGGCTTTACGCAAAAGAATCCCTACATAAAGCCCGCATACCCGCTTTGCTAACAGGTTGTACTAAGTCTTGCTGAGTCCCTGTACTCAGCTTTGCATGCTTTTGTTTCAGACGAAGTCGCTCCAACAAATGGTGGTTTCTAGTCGACATCGACGAGTAGCTTGGGGTTCCCAGGTGGCAGCCTGGAATCTATGGGCTGGGACGTCGCCGTTATGCTCCTGGCCTCTTAGGCCTTTTGCTATCTTGCTATGTCTAATAGCATAACTTCGCTTCCGTTGATTGATGAATGCCAGGTCAGTGACCTCTGCTTGTAATACTTTGGTTCTTCGCTCAGTTATGAGCTTGTATTACCTCTTTGAGTCGTAGAGTCACTGTTGTGTTACCGATTCTCTCACTGTAGTCTCTCGAGCTCTAGGTTAGGCTTATGTCAGACGAAGATCTGGTATTTGTCTAACCCTGATCCCGGGGGTGCCACAGGTTTTGGTATCAGAGCAGGACTGCCTGTAGGAAAATCCTTTCTACTGGTCGATGTTGAGTCTAGCGTTTGTGAAAACTATTTGAAAGCTAAAGATTATTTGCAAAAATTCTGATTAGGCTTCTTTTTACTCCTTATCTGGTATCGCTCTAATTCAAAGGTGCCTTACCTTGTGTTGATTTGAAAGTTTTTTTTTTCTCTTCGAGTCTTTCAAACTTAGGTGCCTCAAGGCATGTCGTTTCTAAACCAGTTGACCTAGTGCATAGTTCTCTAGAGTCGTGTGTGTTCTGTGCTTCCTCTTCGTTTTGCTTTGTTTCAACAGAGAGATTTCTTTCCATCACGATCTCTCTATTTTGTGGGTTCCACAAAATTCTGTTCTAGGCTTCGAGGTTTCTTTTCACCTTGTATGCCTCCTTTTTATTTTCTTGGATAGTTTTGATTCCTTGCATCGCTTCTAGAAGCTACACCGTGATTACTACCTCGTAGTGTCCTCTGTGTCACTCATCTAGTAGTTACTCCTCTCTGGGTTTTAACCCCTGGACTTGAACCGAAGGTCCCCGATTGTGCTGGATTCTAGCATACGAATCTTAGTACCTGAAGCTGGCCTTTAACCCAAGATCCATGCCGTTGAACACTGGTGTTAATGTTAAAACATTACATCGGGATGGTTAAATTCAAATCAAGCTAACCTTAAAGCTTGTGCTTATTGTCGTGTTGAACTACGGCAATAAAGGTCTTTCCCTCCACTAGCTATCTGTTCTTTCATGGAACCAAATGGATCACAACAAAAGTGCTCTTTGTGAGTCTCATATCTATGTTTGTGACTCTTCCGCACCTCCTTTTTCAGCATGAGTTTCACGAAAGTGTTATCTTGTGCATCCACATCTCAAGATTTCTGATCCTTATCATGTTCCTCCTCTTTAGTGGCTTCCCGACCTTTGTCTGCTAGTTAGCATCCAAGTTGTAAATGTACATTGGTGTTTTTCAATGTATGTTACTCTTGTGGTTCGTCAAGCCATTCCACTTCGGTATGTCAGGAGAAACAAACTCCACTACCTTATCCATTTCTAGGACTTGGTCAAAGTTTTGTAATCCGCAGATTAAGAAGTCTCATTAGCTTCTGTTCTGTTCTATCTTAGAGCAGCACACTCTTTTATATCATGAGATCGTGTTGTATCATGACCTCATTGATGAAGTGATGCTTTGCACATCTTTACTCACCCTTCCTCCGAGCTGTTTGTGCTTGGGAATGTTGGGGTGTACCTATTGATGTGGCTATCCGAGATTCTTAGCAATTCTTATTGCTTCGAAATCCAAGGACATTTGTGTCATTCTTAGCATGATTGGTTCGCCAATTACTAAGCGAAGTTTGATTGTGTTGCCAAGTCCATTTGTTCAGGCGCACATCTTCGGTCAAAGAGTTAGGTCCATCCCAAAGCTCTCAAGACCATATCATGTTGCTTTGTAAAGCAATATCTCCTCTCGAACTCAGTGATATACCGGTAGTTCATGATATTCTGGATGTCTTTCTAGAAGTATTGCCATGTTGTTACATGACCGTGTATGTTGTCGAGTTCATGAGTAAGTCAGTTCTATGAGCTACTCCTTTCTCCAAGAAATTGTACTGGATATCCAGGACTAGTTGGGTGAGCTTAAACAACAACTTGGAGAGTTGAAAGACAAAAGCTCTATCCGACTTGATCCTTCTTAAAGGGATGTCTAGTGTTGTTTGTGTTGAAGTCAGAAAGTATCTCCTTTATGGATATGCTATCTTTCCCATATTTGATTTGAGCTTGGGCTATTGTCAAATCAAACTCAGTTCCAAGGACTATCTTGATGATGTTTATACTCATGGTGTCTCGTCTGAGTATACCTTCATGTCCTTTGGTCTGACCAATATTTCTGCCGAGTCCATATAGAATATGAGTCCCTCATTGGAGTATCTTGATAAGTTTGTTGTTGAGCCCATCGATGACATCCTTATTATCTCCATGTTTAAAGAAGTTCATATTGGACAAGTGGCACTAATGTTGGAAACTTTTAAGAACCATCTTTGTGTCATCACTAAGTATGTGTTCTAGATGTCAGAAGTGACCTTCTCAGGTTCACGTGCATATGCTGAAAGATGTCGCCATGGATCCGAGTAGAGTTCCCTTTTATTTCCCGGGAATCATCGCAAGTCGGTCAGGCATGTGCAAAGTATTCTTGAGATGGAAGGTTGTTACCTCCATTCCTTGAAACATTCCTCTATGCACACTAAGCCACTGACTGGTTTGTTCAAGAAAGAGAAGAAGCTTAAGAACTTCAACATCTTCTTTGATGTTCCCCACAAGGACTCACTTGTGTTACATTGCAAAATTCATGTGCACGCAATTGCGTTGCAGTCGCAACCACATGTATTACGCAATCTAGCTCAATTCTTAGGAGCTTGACATTGTGGTCCATATCTTGAGAATCTATCGACTTTACCTTGGTGGTAACTTCTGAAAATTTTCTAATTGGACATGCGGAGTCTGAAATATCTTTAAACCTGACCTAAGCCGAATCTCAAGCGGCAATGATGGTTAGTGTTTCTCAAGGATTTTTGACATAGGTCTTTTGTAAATCCGGCAAAATTGATGTTGTGGTTAGCACAGTTAGTCGGAAGGTCTAATGCCATAGATTCTTGAAGTAACAAGAATAACCGCGCTCCATAAGGATCTTATGTGACTTATTCTAGGAGTTGCCCTTATGATGTCTTTTCAATTCCGAAGTCCAACCTTGACTTGATGACCTATTGAAGGCTCGACAACAGGCAAAAAATTGGTGTCTATAACATCAAGGAGAACATTACAAACAAAGTTGCTAAATGTCTCCCGGTCAATCCCTTGGAATCATTTCTCCGGTGACAACAACTTCATTCAGAGAAATTTCACTCCCCGCTGATCCTTGGCACTTCCCTAGCCATTATTCTCCCCTTTCCTTTGGTTTGTACCTGAAGTTCTAATCAATTCACACGTTGTGTGAATTCGTCAGCCATCTAGGCCCATCCTTTTGGGTAGACAGCAATCGTTTCTTGTACCCATACCAAAAGAGTGACTATGATTTTTGAAATCCAAAGTTGCTCTCGTTGGGTAATCATTTGTGCTTCCACGAGTCACCCTCTCTAAGAGTGCCTCTTCATGGTAACCAAGACAGTCTAACTCCTCGCTACCTTGTCCTTCGTATTCTTGTAAAGCGTGGAGAAATTGCCTACCAAAAACTTGAAACTTCTTTCATATCCTCCGTTACCTTGATGTGTTTCATGTTTGTTAGCTCAAGAGTTGTTTTTAAACACTCCTTCCATGAGTTGACCATGAGATACTCGATCTTCTAGAGATCCTTCGTTCTAGAGTTATTCCCTCTTTCCTTTAGGTGCTGTTGAGCAACAATCTTGAAGGAAGAAAAATGAAGCGCTTCATTCATGGTGTTGTGGGTCAACTTCATTCATGGTGTCGTGGATCAACCTCTTCAAGAAATAAGATCAACATGCTATCGACAAGCTCGTTCAAGACCGGTGTAGTCCTTGTTACCTTCACTTTTCCTACCTTAGGAATCTCGGGGACGAGATTCTTGTAAGGGGGGTAGAGTTGTAACATCCCTGTTTAGCAAACCCTAATTAGGAAGTTGTTTGTGCATTCATGAGCATCATGTAAAATGCATTAGGAAAAATTTGCATTTTAAAAGTGAAGAGGAAAACCTAAACTCCAAAGTTCTACATCTATTTGCAATGTTTCAAACCTTCAAAATCTTGTTGTGTGTTATTTTTGAAATGATCAATGATGCCACACAATGTTGGACAAGATTTTGTAAGTTTCTGGTTTTCAAATTTAGCCCAAAACATTATTTACATATGGTTTTAGCCCTGTTTTAATTATTTTCAATAAATCAGAAAAGGGCAGGGGGCTATGGGCAAAATGCCCCTTGTCTTCTTCCTCGCACAGGCAGGCACCTGCGTGCCCTGCCCTGCGCGCCCGACGCCGCCACCTCCTGCTCGCCGCCTAGACGAGGAGGACGCCCTGGAGCTTCCTCACGCGCGCCACGACGCCCTACCCCTCATCCCTATCCTCTCCTCTCGCGCGCCCTCTCTTCTCTCCCTCTCTCTGCCAGCGCCCGAGCAAACCCTAGCTCCGGCCGCCGCCGTGCCCCGCCGTCTCGCGCCTCCCCGCGCTCGGCCGAGCAGCCCTGGAGCTTCGCCGCGCCGCCCTCGTCCTTCCGCACCACGCAGAGCAAGCCGGCGAGCCCCCTATCGCCGGAATCGAGCACCGCCCGAGCCGCCGGCCTCGCCTCTCGCCGGCGTTCCCGGCCACCTCCGGCCTCGCCGTCGACCTCCACGCGCTCCTGGTGAGCTAGGGGTTCTCCCGGCCCCTCCTTCTTCCCGATTGCTTCCCCTACCGCCCCGCGCCGCGAGCCTGCCCGCGCCGCCGTCGGACATGGGCGCCGGCGTGCCTCCGGTGACCATTGGCGGGTGGCGCCGCCACCAATCGAACCGCCGTGCTCGTGCGCGTCCAACGCGCCAGCCCGCGCGTCCGTGCGAGCCCCCGGAACGCCCGCTCTGCTCGCCGCCGGCGCCGGGCTGCCGTGGTCAACCACCGGCGGTTGACTCCGGTGGGCCCCGGCTGTCAGGCATTTTCTTTTTATTTTCGTTTTTGTTTTATCTTTTCTGTAAATAGAAAATCATGACAGGTGGGCCCCGTCCGTCAGATATTTATTCTTTTCCTAAATGTTTATAAATGATTAAAACCCTGACAGTGGGTCCAGGCTGTCAGCGATTTAATATTTTCCAGAAATTCCAGAAAATAGATAAAACTTGTAAATTCAATAACTTATTCATTTTAAATCAGAAAAATATGTATAATATATCAAAATCTTCAGAAAAATGAGATCTACACTTTAGTATCAAAAGCATGCATTGTTAAACAACTTTGAACCCTGTCTTTAATAGGAGAACAAAAGAACCCTTTTCTTTATTCATGTGGTTTATGGAAATGCTAACCCTAGGGCATTCCAAACCCATTTAAATTGCCTTCCATGTGTAGGGGTTAATCTCAATAACTTTAACATGTCATATCATCATTGTTGTATGCGCATTGCATCGATGCCATGTGTTGATTGTTGTTTTACCCTTTCCGGTGTTTGCTTCTTCGCGATCGATAGAGCACGAGTCTGAGACAATGAGGATCAACAACAGAGATGATCAATTCCTATCCATCGACAAACAATTCAAGCAGAAGATCTTCGAAGATTCCATATCTCTTTGTCAGGGACAAAGGCAAGCCCTAGCCTGGTTCATATATGATTTTGAAATGCTTTTACTTCTGGTTCCTACATATTGCATGCGATTCAACTGTCTTTTATCGATAGGTAGAGTTATCCTATCTGATGCATGTTCCATCCTTGTAGCCTCAAATCTCTGATCCACTGCTCCTAGCATACCTAGGTTTGGCATGCGTGCGTCACGAGAGCCTTTATCTCTTTATGCTTAGCCATGCTTAGTTGTTACGCTTCTACTCCGGTCTTCGGACTGGAGCCTTACAATGAAATGAATCTAGCATGACAGGTTGACGTGGTAAGTGTAGAGATGTTGTTAAACATGATTAAAGGCTCAGACGAAAGGCCACATTGGGATGTGGTGGGTTGTTTCGCTTCTCGCTGACCCTAGGATGCGAGTTCTCGCCTCTTGAACCAAGACTGAGCGTACAACCACACGAGGCCCTATTATGGTACCCTCTCGACTCACTAACTTGCCTAGTAGATTCCATGAGTCACATAGTTTGCGTGTTATTTGGACATATGCATGAAAAACGTTTGTGAAAAGGTGCATAGCATACAGGTAGGTAAGCGTGGCCGTGGTGGCTGGGGTTAGAGTCCCTGGAGAAACCCACCTCGCCTCACATCGTTAAGGACCGACTTCGGGACTTGACCCGTTACGGCGGAACAATCCTTAGCGCGTGACTCATGGTCTCGGCGACAGCAAGGTAAAGGTCGTGGTCAACCACTCTCTGCCGGCTTTCCAAGGAAGAGAGCTAATGTACTGGCACTAAGAATCGGTTGGCACGTGTGGATAAAATTGTGCACCCCTGCAGGGTTAAATCTTTTCGAAAAGCCGTGTCCACGGTTATGGACGACTTGGGAACGGACGTGGAGACCATAGAGAACCTGAACCTAATCGTAAAACTTGGCAACCAATGTGTGTTTACGGACACCTTCTCCGGGTGTTGAGGGGGTGATCCGAGGATAGTGGTTCGAGATGATGAAGATTTGGTGGATACAATATGATGATCAGTAGAGCTAGAGATATCGCTCTCTTATCCCCTTTTACAGGTTCTGAGTAGTCGAGCTTCTTCTCCCTCTTGTTTAACAAAGGAAAATTGGCTTTACGCAAAAGAATCCCTACATAAAGCCCGCATACCCGCTTTGCTAACAGGTTGTACTAAGTCTTGCTGAGTCCCTGTACTCAGCTTTGCATGCTTTTGTTTCAGACGAAGTCGCTCCAACAAATGGTGGTTTCTAGTCGACATCGACGAGTAGCTTGGGGTTCCCAGGTGGCAGCCTGGAATCTATGGGCTGGGACGTCGCCGTTATGCTCCTGGCCTCTTAGGCCTTTTGCTATCTTGCTATGTCTAATAGCATAACTTCGCTTCCGTTGATTGATGAATGCCAGGTCAGTGACCTCTGCTTGTAATACTTTGGTTCTTCGCTCAGTTATGAGCTTGTATTACCTCTTTGAGTCGTAGAGTCACTGTTGTGTTACCGATTCTCTCACTGTAGTCTCTCGAGCTCTAGGTTAGGCTTATGTCAGACGAAGATCTGGTATTTGTCTAACCCTGATCCCGGGGGTGCCACACTACCATTGCTTACTGAGAAGATCGGGCCACCCCTTATCACCTGTAGATGACAAGCCAGTTCTTGTTGGTGACAAGCCGGATGAAGCTAGTCCTATTGTTGATGCGGATGTTTGTCGTCGTGGCGAACCGACAGATGCCATGGGATGGCTTAAGTTGGGGCCGAATGGGCGCTAGAGGATTCGGGGGAGGGTTTTTGATCAGATAGGATGAACTTCCGGATGCTTTCCTCAAGAACTTGGCCAAGGCCAGAGGTAGAAGAAGAAAGGCACAAGGAAGAACTCTCTTCTAGATCTCTCTATTCCATGATCAAACAGGATTACAGGTTTTTCTACACAGGATCGTCGTACATACGTCGTGCCCGCGAAGGAGCATGCCCCCTCTCCTTATATAGGGGAGAGGGTGGCTTACAGGGGAAGAAACCCTAATGGCATCTTTGAACAGACAAACTACTTTACAAAGCTACTTTAATCATAGGTGACGCCGGTATCTTATTTAATCAGGGAGGCTGATGTCCTCCGGTTGCGTTTGGCGTCACCTTCGTCTTTTACGTCATGGCTTCGTTTAAAGCTACTTTGCTTAGCTCATCTTTGTCTTCTAGTTCCTGAGAGAATCTTTGACCGGTCTTGCCGACGTGCTACAGTGTAGCTTATACCGGTAATCCGGTATCTTCTTAGCTCATTCCGGCATACCCCTTCTGGGCATACCGGTATAGGTTTCGTTAGCCAAATGCTTAAGTTCACAGTCCGGATTACACTTTAAACCGGTATCTTGATAGCCCAAACCATCCGGTTTGGCATGCCTTTGGCATACCGGGGGTCATCCCCCCAACATTAGTCCCCGAAGCTGGTATAGTCCGGTGGATCTTATCCGACGGGCCATGCCAGGTTCCTATCTCACAAGGTACCGGTTTAATCTCTCCGGCACCCGGATAGAACTTTCCGGCATCATCGCCGAACTTCCTCTTTTTCTCCGGATTGCTCCGGCATCTTTGACATTTAAACCTTCCTCGATGAAGTCAAGGATTTCTCGGGTACCGTGCCTGTCAGAGACATGCGCACTGTTTCTGACGCGCCAGTGTCAGGGGTCACTTCCCTTCGACTTCTACGCCAGCATTAAGTGTGCCACACCGGATCCCTCTGGCCATTCCGGATCCATGCGGCGACCCTGTGGCATTTTGATTTACACGCGTGTATCCGTGCGCCATGTGGCGGCCCACGAGGCGAACGGCCGCGGCCCGGCGGTTTCCGGCCCATCTCTCCTTCTTCCTATATAAGGGCGGAGCGGTTCCTCCCCTCTTCTTCTCCGCATTCACCATCTTCCTAGCGCACTTAGAGCTCTTGCCCTCTGCGCTTTCGCCGTCGCTGTTCTTCGCCAGAGAAACCTCCGCCGGTGTTGGGGGGATGACCCCCGGTATGCCAAAGGCATGCCAAACCGGATGGTCTTATCCATCAAGGTACCAGTTTAATATTTATACCGGAGCTCAAAGATAGGAATTTGGCTAAGTAAGCTAAGCCGGTATCCCCAAGAGGGCTATACCGGAACCAGGAGGGAAAGATACCGGCGCACCGGAAGGAAGGGCATGTCGGCTGACTGGTCAAAGATTCCGTCAGGAGCTAAAGGACAAGGATGAGCTAAGCAAAGTAGCTTTAAACGAAGGCCTGAAGACAAAGAAGAGGACGACGGCCAAAGAAGCCGGAGGACGTCAGCCTCCCTGTTTAAAGAAGACCCCGGCGTCATCTATGATTAAAGTAGCTTTATAAAGTATCTTTGTAAAGTAGTTTGTCTAGTCAAAGATCCCATTAGGGTTTCTTGTCCTGTAAGCCACCCTCTCCCCTATATAAGGAGAGGGGGCAGCCTCTTTCATACGCGCGATCCACAGAAGAGAGAAAAAACCTGTAACCTGTTTGAGATCAATGAACATGGTGATCTAGAGCGAGTTCATCCTTGTGTCTTTCTTCTTCTACCTCTGGCCTTGGCCAAGTTCTTGAGGAAAGCATCCGGAAGTTCGTCCATCTAGTCACAAACCCTCCCCCGAATCCTCTAGCGTCCATTCGGCCCCAAGATAAGCCATCCCATGGCATCTGTCCGTTCACCACGACGACAGTTGGCGCCCACCGTGGGGCGTGAAGTGGCGCTTGCTGGAGTTCATATTCGGGCGGGCATCCTCGACATCAACGGCGAGCGCACGGTGTCCGCGCTCGTGGAACGCATCTACAACATGGACTTCATCAACGATAACGCTGGCTGCTTCGCCAACGGCGGCAAGTTCCCGCAGAACGGCCGCACCATCGAGTTCGGCAGCATCCGCGTCTACCTCGGCACCGTCCCTGTGCGCCAGCGCCTCTCGCCGGTGCTGGTGGCGCTGGATCCGCCAAGATGGCTGTGTGCTGGCCGCGCCGCCGGCAGCGTGGAGGTCATGATGGCTGGTGCGGTCAACACCGGCAAGGGAGCTGTGGAGGAAGGAGCTGAACGTGCGGCGTCGACTCGCCCGGCAAAACCACCACTGGAGCGTGACGCTGGCGTCGCAGGAGCATCATCAGCACCACCGGCAACACCTCTCCAAGCGGCGATGCACACGCTGGCCACGCCCATCGCGCAGAACATCGACCCGGCAAAGGCTCAGGAGGAGCTGGAGGCCACGCGCAAGGCCCTGCTTACCGGTGGCGCCGACATCATCCGGGCGCAGCGCGAGCTGAACCTAACCCTACGTGAGTATAACGCTGCCCATGGCTTTGCTTCAGTTAGTGCTCATGCTGCTAGGATGCCGGAAAACCGGCTTAAGGCTCGCAATCTAGATCAGGATTTGCGCAAAGAAGTTCTTGCCGGCAAGAGTGCATCTGTATCTGTGAGCATTGTAGAAAAGCCTAAGTACAGTAGTCCGGATAAAACTATAAAAGCCGCTAAAGCTGCAGTAGAGTTATGTGAATCTCTTTCCGGTGACGAGTTGGCAAAGCAGCAGGAACGTGTAAAAGAGCTGTTGAAAACTATTGAGCAGCAAAATGCTGAGCAGCTGGCTAAGCTGAACGAGGCAGTGGCCTCAAAATCCGCGCGTTCAACAAAGAATGCCGGAAGCAAGTCTCAGGGGCAGGCATCGTCCCCTCATCCGGACAAAAGAAGGGAGAGAGAAAAGAACGCGCGGCAGATGACTGTGTATGATCCAGTTCTTGCCGGAAAACAAAAAGCCGGGCAACATGATGCCGGTAGAAAAAGCCAAGGGGCAGATCGGGGCTACGCCAAGGGAGGCTATGCCGGAAACAATCATGCCGGTAGATATGAAACCGGGCAAAATTATCGAGCCGCAAGAGTGGCGTACGTGGATGAAGAAATGCCACCACCAGGGTACCGGCAGGCAAGAGCCGCGGAACCGGAAGAGTACGATGAATCAGATTCTGAGGTGGAACGAACAAGAGTCCACCGGAACCCTTTGGGAGAACGCCTGGGGGAAAGATGTTTGCCAGACCGGGATGCGAGGCACAGGCTGGACAGAGTACATCTATCTGCGATAGTTGAATGTGAAGGACCTCCTGGCCCAAGGTGTTTTGGCCCACGGATCATGAGAGAAGAACCACCGGTACGCAACTTCCAGTTGCCCCAGGACACAAGAACGTATGATGGTACGACCAAGCCGGAAGACTGGCTGGCAGATTATGTCACAGCTGTTTATGTGGCTGGTGGTGGAGTAAACCGGCGTTGGGCAGTAAGAATCATACCGTCCTACCTCGTGGGTCCTGCGAGGATTTGGCTTAACAACTTGCCGGCAGGAAGTATTAACGGATGGTTGGACTTTGAGGAAGCGTTTGTGAACAACTTCAGCAGCACCTACAAAAGGCCAAACCGGCCCCAACAGCTTGCGCTGTGTCAGCAGCATGCGGGAGAACCAGACCGGGATTATCTCACCCGGTGGAACTCAATGAGAAACACGTGTGAAGGAGTGATTGAGGCACAAGCCATTGCTTGGTTCAGTCAAGGATGCCGGAGAGGATCACCTTTGTGGCAAAGGCTGCAGAGAAGCATGCCCACAACCTTAGCAGAGATGATACGTGTGGCAGATAGCTATGCATTGGGAGACCCAATGCAACCGGCTGTGCAAGCTGAGCCGGAGCAGTCGAATCCGCATCAGCAGCAATACCGGGATAACCGGAACAACAAAAGAAGGGAAGATTTCCCGGATCGAAGGTATGCATCACAGCAAGTTGCTGCCGTGCAGGAAAATTTTGACGCCAGCGGCAGTCAGATACAAAAAACCGGATCGCAGCCATGGGTAGGTCCTAAGAAGCAGTGGGTAGAAAAGAAACCCTGGGGCCAGAAAAAGAATTGGCAAGAGCCCGTGAAGTACACCATGGAAGCCGCCATGGATCAACCTTGCCGGTGGCACACGCCGAATCCGGATCACCCGTCGAACCACTTAACAAAGGATTGTTCTTGGACCAAGTTCTTGATGCAAAGGGGAGCGGTAAAAGATGCGCAGGCGCCAGGGGGCCCCGTGCAGCAACAACAGCAATTGCCACCTCCACCACCACTCACTGGAGCAAACGCCTTACCGGTGCAGCCTCAGCCAAACAGGCAGCAGTACCATCAGGTTAACCGGGTGGAGCAAAACAATGACCAACCACCTCCACCGGCACCTTTAGGCCGGAATGTTTACGAGGACCCGCATCTGTGCATGGTTGTCTTTGTCACTGAGCCAATGGACAGGCAGAGCGTGCATCGCCGTTCCATGGAAGTGAACGCCGTGATGCCGGCAGTTCCAAAATACATGGTGTGGTCAGATCAGGAAATCACCTGGTCGTTCAAGGATCACCCCAAAGTCATGCCGAATCCGGGTGGATACGCTCTCGTTGTGGACCCAATCATGAAGGGGCCGGAAACTCGAGTAAAATTCAGCAAAGTGCTGATAGACAATGGTAGCAGCATAAACATCATGTACAAGCACACCATGCGTACGCTGGGCATAACAGAGAATATGCTGCAGCCAACTCACACAACTTTCCATGGGATCGTTCCCGGTTTGTCTTGCGCCCCGATAGGAAAAGTTCGGGTGGACGTGTCGTTTGGAGGACGCGACAATTGTCGTGTTGAGAACCTTGAGTTTGAGGTGGTGGACTTAGATAGTCCCTACCATGCCTTGTTGGGGAGACCGGCTTTGGCAGCTTTCATGGCATCAACCCATACGGCCTATCTCAAGATGAAGATGCCGGCACCTCGTGGACCACTAACTGTGGTGGGGAACTATAAAGTCTCAATGGAAACTGCTTCCGCCGGATCAAACCTGGCAGAATCGCTGGTGATAGCGGAAGAAAAGAAAAGAATGCAAACTGCTGTTGCGCTGGCTCAGTCCTCAAAGTTGAGCCTAGCGGCAATGAGTGGAAGGTTGGACTCACCGACATTCAAGCCGACAAACGAGACAAAGGACATTGTGCTGGATCCGGCTTACCCAGAGCGCACCGTTCGTATCGGTGCCGGCCTCAGTCAAGCATAGGAAAGCGCGCTCGTCAGCTTCCTCCGTGAGAATCGGAATATCTTTGCCTGGTCTACTGATGACTTGGTAGGTGTTCCAAGGGAGCTGGCTGAGCACTCTCTAAACGTCCGGAAGGATGCTAAGCCGGTGCGGCAACCTTTGCGCCGGTTCGCTGAAGATAGGAGAAAAATCATTGGAGAAGAAGTAACAAAGCTGCTGGTTGCCGGTTTCATCGTGGAGGTCACGCACACAGAGTGGCTGGCCAATCCGGTGATGGTCGAAAAGAAAAAAGATGAGAACCTGGAGGCAAAACTTGCAAAAGTGTGGCGCATGTGCATCGACTACACCAACCTCAACAAAGCTTGCCCAAGAGACCCTTTCCCTTTGCCCCGAATCGATCAAGTGATTGATTCTACTGCTGGGTGTGAGTTGTTGTCGTTCCTGGATGCATATTCCGGCTTCCACCAAATCCCCCTGAAAAAAGAAGATCAAATAAAAACTGCGTTCATTACCCCGCACGGGGCTTATTGCTATGTTACTATGCCTTTTGGTTTGCGCAACGCTGGTGCAACGTACCAGCGCTGTATGCAAAAATGCTTGTTTGATCAAATCGGAAAAAATGTGCAAGTTTATGTGGATGATATTGTGATAAAAACTAAAGTAAAAGATACCTTAATCGATGACATCCGACAAACATTTGATAACCTAAGGCGGTTCCGGATGAAACTCAATCCGGCAAAGTGCACCTTTGGTGTCCCTGCCGGCAAGCTGCTTGGTTTCCTTGTGTCAAGCCGGGGCATTGAGGTTAATCCGGTAAAAATCCGGGCGATAGAAAGAATGACTATCCCACGAGAACTGAAAGATGTGCAAAAGTTTACCGGAAGTTTGGCATCGCTAAGCCGGTTCATAAGCAGGCTAGGAGAAAAGGCCTTGCCACTCTATGCTTTGATGAGAAAATCGGATACTTTCGTCTGGACCACGCAGGCAGACGCAGCGTTTAAAGAATTGAAAAACATGCTCGTAACGGCCCCAATTTTAGCCTCGCCCTTGGAAAGAGAGCCTATGTTGCTTTATATAGCGGCAACGGACCGGGTGGTTAGTGTTGTGGTTGTGGTGGAAAGAGAAGAGGAAGGAAAAACCGTCCAGAGGCCGGTATACTACCTGGGCGAGGTGCTCTCCTCATCAAAACAAAACTACCCACACTTCCAAAAAATGACTTATGGCGTGTTTATGGCCGCCACCAAGCTCAAGCATTACTTTGAGGAGCACCCCATGAAGGTGGTTAGTGAGGCACCCATCTCCGATATCATGGGCAACAAGGATGCCAGCGGCCGGATTGCAAAATGGGCAATTCAGCTATCGCCGTATGTACCGGTGTATGAAAGAAGAGATGCCATAAAATCGCAAGCTTTAGCTGATTTCTTGGTCGATTGGGCGGAGATACAATACAAGCCGCCAGAACACAAAATAGAGTACTGGAAGATGCATTTTGACGGATCCAAGCTCAAGGAGGGCCTAGGTGCCGGTGTGGTACTCACCTCACCAAAAGGAGACCACCTCCGGTATGTTCTACAAGTGCACTTCAGGGCATCAAACAATGTCGCTGAGTACGAAGCTCTGATACATGGGCTGAAGGTTGCAAAAGAAATCGGGGCACTCAGGATCATTTGCTATGGTGATTCAGATCTTGTGGTGCAACAGTGTTCCGGAGATTGGGACGCAAAAGATGCCAACATGGCCTCATACCGGTTCCATGTGCAAAAGATTGCCGGATTCTTCGAAGGGTGTGAGTTTCACCATGTGCCGCGCGCAGAAAATGAGGCCGCGGATACCTTATCCAAGCTAGGTTCGTCCAGGCAAGAAATTCCTCCCGGAATAGCTCTGGCGCACTTGAGAGTTCCATCAATCAAGCCAAGTCCGGAGTCGGAATCAATTTTCGTACCGGAATCACATGTGGTGCCAATGGAGATTGACGGAGGAAACCTGGGGACTAATCCGGCAAACTCGGGGACTGTACCGGTAAACTCGGGGACTGCGACGCCCATGCCGGAAGAGGCAATGCTTGTGGACAGCATGAACATAGACATGCCGGTGTTTGTGGTTAGAGAGGCACCATCTTGGGTTAAACCTATTAAGGAATTCCTGATCAACGGCACCTTGCCGGTTGACGAAAATGAATCAAGAAGGATACAGAGAAGGTCCAAAGCTTACACCATCATCAATGGTGAGGTATACAAGAGAAGTGTTACCGGTGTCCTCCAAAGATGTGTGGAGCCGGAAGAAAGAAGAGAAATGCTCGAGGAAATTCATCGAGGAGAATGTGGGCACCACGCTTCTTCAAGGGCGTTGGTAGCAAAGGTGTTCCGGCATGGATTCTACTGGCCCACAGCCTTAGATAATGCTGAGGATTTGGTAAGGAAATGCAATGGCTGCCAAAGGTACGCCAAGCAAAACCATACTCCAGCATCCGGCTTAAAAACCATACCGTTAACTTGGCCTTTCGCTGTTTGGTGCCTGGACATGGTCGGACCGTTCAAAACCGCAAGGGGAAACATGACCCACATCTTGGTAATGGTGGATAAGTTCACCAAGTGGCTGGAAGTGAAGCCTATCGCAAAATGTGATGGCCACACAGCAGTAAAATTCCTAAAAGATGTAATCCTGCGATATGGATACCCACATAGTATCATAACTGACAATGGCACAAACTTTGCCCAAGGAGAATTCAAGCGATTCTGTGAAAGCAAAAACATCCGGCTGGATTTGTGCTCAGTGGCGCACCCGCAAGGCAATGGTCAGGTTGAAAGAACAAATGCTTTGGTACTTTCCGGTATCAAACCAAGACTCATTGATGCAATGGAAAAATCGCCGGGATGTTGGATCGATGAGCTACCGTCAGTGCTGTGGAGTCTAAGAACAACTCCGAACCGGTCTACCGGATACACGCCATTCTTCATGGTTTATGGAGCAGAGGCGGTCATACCAACCGACATTCTACATGATTCCCCAAGGGTGCAACTCTATACCGAAGAAGAGGTAAAAGAGGCCCGGGAAAATGATGTGGACTTGCTAGAAGAAGCAAGAGAGCTAGCTCTGGCAAGAACAGCCATTTATCAGCAAAACCTCAGACGCTATCATAGCCGGAAGGTCAATCCAAGAGTGTTCCGAGAAGGGGACCTGGTGCTACGCCTGGTGCAGCGCACTGAAGGCCGGCACAAACTTTCCCCTCCGTGGGAAGGACCTTTCATTGTGAGCAAGGCTCTCCACAATGATGCCTATTACCTAATTGATGCACAGGAATGGAAGAAAGGAAAGGCGGACAAGTCAGGAGAGGAGACCAAACGCCCATGGAATGTAGCTTTATTGCGTCCTTTCTACTCTTGAAGTGGTGCTGTAAGAGTTCCTTTTTTGTACCTTAATTGCTATGAATAAAAAGATGTCGGAACCTCGAATGAATCTCGGGGACTTGCCTTATTAAGTTGCATGAAACATGTTTATTTTTTCTGTTGCCGGTTGCTTATTGAACGTTTTTTTCTTTTCGGTTAAGTAATGTGCTAGACCATACCGGAGTCTTCGACTCTGCTGTTGTCCATAACTTGGCTTCATGGCAAGCAAGATAAACCGGTAGGGGATAAGCACATGAACTGCGGAAAGGGAGAGCAGGAAAGAACAATCCGGAAAAGTTTAACTAACCCCGGTTATACCGGTTTTTTGCAAAAATTTCGAGTTATTTCTAAGTTCAAGAAAATGCTTGCTTGGTAAAAGAACTTTGTGCTCATACGCCAAAAATGCCCAGAGAAGGTAGGCAGAGCCAAGGCAAAAGAGCCAAGTGTGCATCAATTGGATGCAGAAACAATTTCGGAATCGTTGCAGTGCAAGAAAAAGCAAATCAACAAGAAAATATCTTAAGTCAAACATAACTTAATAAGTTAACCGGTACAGCTTACCGGCATAAAAGTTTTAGCACGAACCAAGAAGTTAAGTCTTATCTTACATCATAAACCCCGGCATACCGGGGTAGAATTTAACAAGGTTTATGGCAAGTACTCAGGGACAGGTGATATCTAAGATAAGGTCAGGCAACAGGGGCTTCCGGGGGAGTGGCGCCGGCATCAGGAGTTGGCGGTGGCACGTCCTCGCCTTCATCCTCCTCCTCCTCGCTCAGATAATCTTTGACATCTTCTTTAGGGGGGATGAAGGTGCGCATGTCAGCGTACTCCGCGATGTGGTACGCGCGGTCCTGCCGCTTAGCGGTGAGAACCGGATCCACATCAGTAGGAGCACCTTCACGCACGCCGATGAAGGCATCCAGGTCCAACTCCGGATACCAGGAGCAGGCAATGCGCAGCGCGGAGTCCGCTCCGGCACGGGCAGCAAAGCACTGCCACTCCCGGATCCTTCTGCAGGCACCCTTTAACCGGTCGCTGATCAAGGAGAAGGTATCCGGCACCGCTTCACCAGGCCAAAGGGTCTTGAAAAGTTGGGAGGCTACTTCAGGGATGTCGGAAAGGTTCCGATCCACTGAGCGCATGTGGGAGATCCGCGCGCTTAGAGCAACCAAGTGATCGTAGGGATCCCAAGGTGCACCCAAGTTGTCGCCGGCCTGCTTTGCCCGGTGCTCCGCAACCTTCTTCATAGCATGGGCCTGGGAGTCCGGAAAGAGCCCTGCGAGACAAACAAAAGGCTAAGTATATGATACCGAAACGAGTAAGCTTCTAAGCAGAAACAGGAAAAGAGAAAAGAAGAAACTTACGGAGGGCAAGCGCGTCAGTCCGCGTGACCAGAAGGTCGTACTCCTTCTGTTCCGCTTTCAGCCGCGCAACCTCGCTCTCGGCTGCTTTCTGGGCCTTCCTGGCCTCCTCCGCGGTAGCTTTGTGCGCTTTGGCGGCTTTGCCCTCGGCTGCTTTTAGCGCCTTGACGCCCTCCTCCAGCTCTGCCTGCAACACCACATTGGCATTGCCGGCATCCTCCAGCGCCTCGTTTAGCCTGGCCTCCGCGGCAGCTTCGGCGGCCTTCAGCTCCTCAGCGTACCGGACTCCGGCCTGCATAGCCTGGTCCTTGAGCTCTCTGGAGATATCCTTTTGGGCGTCCAAGGCCTCCTGGTGATCCCGGATGAGCTGCTCCTTTTCAGCTAAGAACCGGAAGAGAAGATATTAGCAAAACACAAAGGCACGTGAGAAGCAAGTCAACCGGAAAGATAGAAATTGTACCTTGGAGTTTGGCAATCTGGTCCTTGAGGGCCTCAATGGAAGCTTCCGGGATAGCTGTTGTGCAAAAAACTTGTCAGTCATAAAGAAAAGAAAAACCTTCCGGTGAAAAGATGTCGGAGGTGCGAGAAATTACCTAGGCACTTGCTGTGCGCCTCAGCAAGGCTCCGGTGCTCCCATAGAAGCTCCTCAAAGAGGGCTTTCCGGGCGTCGGCCGTGCTCTGTTTAAGGAAATGATGTTAGTGAAGAACAAAGGATTTTAACCCGAAACCCGGGGACTGGTGATGCCGGTTTCGTGCATTTCTAGAAAGTTTTGCGCTAAGAGCAAGCTCTCAGCCCAAAACTCGGGGACTGGGAGTTTGCGGCATCTTTAAAGAGAAAGTTTTGCGCTAAGAGCGGGCTCTCAACCCAAAACTCGGGGACTGGGAGTTCGCGGTTTACTAAGAGATAGATGCCGGTTTCGGAAATTCTTTAAAAAGGAAGTTTCGCGCTCAGAGTTGCACTCTAAACCCAAAACTCGGGGACTGGGAGAATAGACAAGATCCGGAAAAGAGGAAAACCGGCATCAAGAAAATTTACAAGGGAAATTAGTAGAACTTACCACCACGTTGGCGGTGGCGTCGTACCACGCGCTGTCGAACTCCTTCACGGCACGCTTGAGGCGCGCGAAGTGTTCTTCGGTTGAGCGAGGCCCGGCAGGATCTGGCGCTGGGAGGCGGTCCTTCCCCAAGCCGCGGGTAGCTGCGGAGATGTCCGCAGCGTTCCAGCGCTGGGCGTAAGGAAGGAGAGGCCCCAATTCTTGGCCTCCGCGCTTAAGCTCAACGATCCGGCCCAAGAGGCCGGAAGGTTTGTCTTGAACCGCCATGGCGGCAGGCCCGGTGTGCAGCACTAAGGGCTGTGAGCCGCCTGAGGAGCTGCCGTCCGTACCCTTTCCGCGCGACGCTCCCGGCTTGATCTTAAGGGACGCCGGCGGCGGCTTAGGCGCGGTCGCGGGAACTTCTTGGGTCGGTGGAGGCGTTGGCGTGGGCCCGGTTGCCTCAGGAGCAGAGGTTTCCGGTGGCGGCGGCGGTGCAGAGGTTTCCGGCGCGGAAGCTTCCGGCGCAGGCTTGGAGGAAGTTTTCTTCCTTTTCTTCTTCTCGGGGACGGGAGGAACAGAGGGTTCCGCCCGCCCGGCTGGGTCTTTTCCGGCGCCCATGTTGCTGGCGCCAGTGTCTTGGGTCTCTGGAGGGGAGGCAAGGTCCTCCTCCGCGCGGGGATCTGGCGGTGTAGGGGCCGCGCGCCCCGAACTTGTTGTGCCCCCCAAATGGGAGGCAGAGATGTTGCCGGCACCAGATGGTGCCGGACTAGAGTGAGGAGGAGGAGTCGAGGTCCTGGCCGAGCCGGCAGAGCCCTCAGGCCTGGGGCCAAGCTTGAGCGCGGGGCTGAAAGAAAGAAAAGAAAAAAGTTGGGAAAAAAGCAACCGGAAAAGAACTTGGTGAAAACAGAACAAGCAGAAGATTGAAGCCTTACCCGGTGGCCGTCGGCATCTGCTTGCCCTTGCGGCGCCTCATGGCAACGACCTTACCCGCGACGGGCTCGGTCCTGAAGCGTTTGGCGGGAGGAGCTTGGCTTGAGCCGGCATCAGAGGCCGGCGTCTTGTTCTTCTGGCCCTGGGCCATGAGTTTGTCCACAAACTCTTTGCCGGCCTCGGCCTGCAGCGGCGCCGCATGCTCATGAATCTGTGGGTTAAGGTTGGCTGAGGGTACATCTACAGAAGAACAATAGCAAAAAGTATGAGAGGAATGAAAGAAAAGCTACCTCAAGAATGGTCAACTCATCAGACGAACCGGAAGGTTCCGGCGGAGCTTTGCCAAGGCGCGCGGCAGGAGTCCGGCCCATCTTTAAATCCTTCCAGAAGATGACGGGGTCGGGGTCAAACTTGTCGAGACCGCGCTTCCGGCAACGGCCTCGCTTGTCGGATTCGATCCGGGGGAAACGGTCCTTGGCCTGAGAAAACAAAAAAAGAAAAAAGAGGTTAGCCGCAATAAAAGCTTCCGGAGAACCGACCCGAGTTATGTAATTTCTTACTTCTTGGGTCGGAGGGTTAGTGGAGCTAAAAGGCCGGAGGCCCCATTCCCAGTCTTCCGGCATGGAGGTCTGGCAGATCTGCCTGGCCTTGAGGACGACGTCCTTCTTGCTGAGAGGCAGGCCGGTGATCTTGGTAGGATCACCGGGACCATACATCTCGCTCATCTTGTGGGCGCGGCGCTTAAGAGGAAGCACCCGGCGCGAAATGAAGGTGCGGATGATATCGTCGGAGCAGAGGTCGGTGTCCTTCATGCGCTGTTTCATGAAGCGTATGATCCGGTTTGTCTCGTTGTGAGACTCCTTCGGATTGTAGCTCCAGTTAGTTTTGGTGGGTGGCGCCGGATCAAAAGGAGGCAGATCTATGAGATCCGCGGCACCGGTGTTCTTAACATAGAAGAAGGTCCCTTGCCATGACCGGCATGACTCGAGACCGGAGAATTTGAAGAAGGGGCTCGCTTGGCGAGAGCCAATGATGCAGGACCCGCATTGAACGGGGGGTTTGGGTTTCGGAATGTCTAAGCCCTGAACGGAATTAATCCGAAGGGCGAACAATCGAGCAAACGTCTCGCGAGTGGGACGGATGCCAATGTATGCCTCCATGAAGGTGACATAGCAAGAAAGATAGAAGATGGCATTGCCGGGAAGATGGTGAGGTTGGAGTTTATAGAAATCAAGGAAATCCCGAAAAAAGGAAGAGACGGGAAGGCCGAAGCCGCGCTCAAAGTGAGCAAGAAAGACAACACGTTCGCCGGGTTGGAGCACCGGCTCAATCTCGTCGCCGGGAATCCGGCAGGAAACTCCTTCCGGAATCCTCCGGGACCGGTATAACCAGTCAATCTCGTACTGGCTAACGCTGGAGCCCATCCAGGCTCCGCGGGTGACCTCAGAAAGATCGGTGCCGGAAGCTTGGCTAGAGCTTCCAGCATCTTGTTCTTGGGAGCTGTCGGTTTCCATCCGCGCAAGTTCTGCGCTGACCCCGTCAGATGCGGGATCTTCCGGGTTACCGGAGGAAGAGGAGGAAGCGTATTGTTCAGAAGACATTCGGATTCAAGAGATTTTCGGTATCTACTCGGAAAAAACAGATTCCCTAAAAACTACGCCCGCGATAAGATCTACGAAGGACAGAAAAAGCAAAGAAAAAGAAAGAATAAATATGCTTTCAACTCAAGATCTGAACTGCGAGTAAAAGAGGAGTAAATGGGAAAAAGGACTAACCTGGGGCGGCAGAGTCGCACAGGGAAGTAACCGCCGGCGTCGGGGCAGGCTCAATGTAGACAGAGAGGTCCGGCGACGGCGAGATGGGGAGGAACTCGAAGAAGCTCCAATGTCGCGGCAGAAAAGAAGGCGCCGCGGAAGTTTTTCCCGCGGAGAAGTCCGGCGGCGTCCGGCGGTGCGCTCGTGAGGGTTTGCTGGGCGGCGGAACTCGAGCGAGCAAAGGAGCGGCGGAGGCGTGCGAGCGAAGAACGGCAGTGCGCGAGGAAGTGGAGAATGCGAAGAAGAAGAAGGAGAAGGGGCGGTTTTGCCCTTATAAAGAAAAAGAGGTGGGCTAAAAACCGCCGAACCGTAGCGGTTCAGCCGTGGGCCGCGACGGTTCGCCTCGCGTGTGGCCACGTGGCGCGAAGATACACGCGCGGAAGAAAAGGGCCACAGGGAGGCACACAAGATCCGGAGAAGTGGTTGGGATCCGGTGCGGCTCAATTAATGCGCGCGCGGAAGCCGAACGGAAGTGACTACTGACACTGGCGCGACAGTCACAGTGCGCATGTCTCTGTCAGGCGCGGGGCCCGATATATTCTCGACTTCGCCGAGGAAGTATTTAATGACCAAGATGCCGGAAGATAAGCTGCCGGAGAATGCCTTGCAAAGAGAGAAGGCATGAGTCCGGGCAAAGATGCCGGAGCCAAGTTGAGCGCCGGATAGATTAAACCGGTGTATAAGAACGTGAGAACCTGGCATGGTCTGTTGGATAGACTCCGCCAGACTATACCAGCTTCGGGGACTAATGTTGGGGGGATGACCCCCGGTATGCCAAAGGCATGCCAAACCGGATGGTCTTATCCATCAAGGTACCGGTTTAATATTTATACCGGAGCTCAAAGATAGGAATTTGGCTAAGTAAGCTAAGCCGGTATCCCCAAGAGGGCTATACCGGAACCAGGAGGGAAAGATACCGGCGCACCGGAAGGAAGGGCATGTCGGCTGACTGGTCAAAGATTACGTCAGGAGCTAAAGGACAAGGATGAGCTAAGCAAAGTAGCTTTAAACGAAGGCCTGAAGACAAAGAAGAGGACGACGGCCAAAGAAGCCGGAGGACGTCAGCCTCCCTGTTTAAAGAAGACCCCGGCGTCATCTATGATTAAAGTAGCTTTATAAAGTATCTTTGTAAAGTAGTTTGTCTAGTCAAAGATCCCATTAGGGTTTCTTGTCCTGTAAGCCACCCTCTCCCCTATATAAGGAGAGGGGGCAGCCTCTTTCATACGCGCGATCCACAGAAGAGAGAAAAAACCTGTAACCTGTTTGAGATCAATGAACATGGTGATCTAGAGCGAGTTCATCCTTGTGTCTTTCTTCTTCTACCTCTGGCCTTGGCCAAGTTCTTGAGGAAAGCATCCGGAAGTTCGTCCATCTAGTCACAAACCCTCCCCCGAATCCTCTAGCGTCCATTCGGCCCCAAGATAAGCTATCCCATGGCATCTGTCCGTTCACCACGACGACAGCCGGCGAAGCTCTGCAGCAACACCGTTGAACTCCGCCGCGCAGTGAACTCCCTCGACTCCTTCGCCGTTGCTGCTTCCAGCGGTCACCGGCGACCTCTGCTCCTCTCCTTCGCCGGACTTCGTCGGCGACTGCAGGTCCACCGCTTCTCCGGCGACCATCTTCCGCGTTTCGTGCCGCCCCAGGTTAGCCTCAATGCTTCTTTGCTCTCCAGCTTTCTGCCTTCTTGTTCTTGGCCAGTTGGGGATTTACTTTCTCTTTTTCTTTTTGTTTTTATCTTATTCGTAGATCTTCGCGCAAGGCTAGATCTCGGGAAAACAATTTTTGGGTAGAGTCCGGCATCTTTTAGACCTGTATGTCTAGTGAGGAGTACCTTTCTGAATCATCCTCCAATAGCCATCGAAGCAAAGCTTCCGACGGCCTTTCCACTGAACTCCCCCGGATGGAAACTGATACCGGAAAAGATCAAGAGGCCAGCAGTTCCGGCCAAGCTTCCGGAGTAGATCTATCTGGTGTCACCCGTGGAGCCTGGAAAGGTTCCGACGTGACGCAGCACGAAATCGATTGGTTGTACCGCTCCCGGAGGATACCGACTGAAGTATCCTGCCGGCTTCCGGGCGACGAGATTGAACCGGTGCTTGAACCCGGTGAGTTTGTCGTTTTTCTTGCTCATTTCGAGCGTGGCTTCGGCCTTCCTACTTCCGACTTCTTTCGCCAGTTTCTGGATTTTTACCAACTCCAGCCTCACCACCTTCCTGGCAATGCCGTCTTCTACCTCTCTTGTTACGTCTCTTTCATGGAGGGCTACATAGGCCTCCGCCCTACTCGCGAGACTTTTGCTCGCTTCTTCTCCCTTCGGATTAATTCCGTCCAGGGCAAGGAAATTCCTAAGCCCAAACCCCCCGTTCAGTGCGGGTCTTGCATCATCGGCTCCCGACAAGGGAGCCCCTTTTTTAAATTCTCCGGTCTCGAGTCATGCCGGGCATGGCAAGAGACCTTTTTCTATGTGAAGAACATCGGCGCCACAGATCTCATCAATCTGCCGGCTTTTAATCCGGAGGTGCCCACGAAGGCCAATTGGGGCTACAATCTGGGGAACAGGCACATCGAGACCAACCGGATTGTTCGCTTCATGGAACAGATGATGAGGGATTCAGACATTTGTTCTGACGACATCATCCATGCCTTCATTTCACGCCGGGTGCTTCCCCTCCAGCGCCGGGCTCACAAGATAAGTGAAATGTATGGTCCTCGCGACCCCACCAGGATCACCGGCCTCCCTCTCAGCAAGGAGGACGTAGTCCTTAAGGCTAGGCAGATCTGCCAAACCTCTATGCCGATGGACTGGGAATGGGGCAAGATTCCTCTTATGTAATGTCCCAGGTTTAGTGGCGATCGAGGGGTAGATTTTAGAAAGGGATGTGCATTGCATAGTAAATTCTGGGAAAATTTCGCGCTTTTAAACAAAAACTGCATCGAAGGGGGACAAGTTTCTCTCTCGACACCTTACAGGGTTAGGGTTTCGAGAGTGCGACAAACTTGCATCTCTTTTCACTAGTTAGGGTTTTGAGAAGAGAGGGGAGAGTTTGCATGGTGGAACTCTAAATAATATGACATGGTTGAATTCAAACCAAGGTCGAATTTGAATTTCAAATTCAAACATTAAATAATTATCCTAAATAATTCAATTGAGGAAAATCATTTAGTATATAATCAATAATAAACAATACAAATAATAAATAATAAAGCTCATTAGAGAAACCTTGAGCTTTATTGATCAACACACACATAATACATTGTCTTTACAATATTCAGATTTGAAATATGAAATTACAACATATTACAAGAATTAAATAAAAAGGAAAAAGAAAAGGAAAATTACAAGATCTCTAAATGCCCTAAACTACATTGTGATCTTCATGAATTCTTTGATCTTGATGATCTTGAGTTCATCCTGATCAGCACTTGATACCTGCACAGATACACAACAAACAAATTATTAAGCCAAGTGGCAAAGCCACTTGGCAGGTTAGCAAACAATAAAAATAAAGGGGATATGATCAGGCTGCCGAGCTGATCCTCTCCAGAGCCAAGTTCACAGGATTTGGTTCACACAGACACACAAGCAGCACACACATCAGGTGTGCATGCTTAACACCAGGCACTGTCTGTGCATGTGGCACAACACGCACACAGCATCAGTGAGTCACCAAATTGAGCCAGACCAAGCTGTCGACCAGGGAAGGAAGAGGACAACCATATATAAACCTCTTCAACAGTGAACCCTAGCCAATCCATCGGCAGAATCTCCAAAGGGTAAGAACACCAAGAACAGGAAGAACAGCCAGAGCTGTTCAACCTGTCCAAAGATCACCACTGAACCAAATCAAGCCTCACAAGATCACCAGGAGGAGCAGGGCAAGTAAATCAACCACAAGATCCACACAGAAGCAAAACCTCTACACCAACAACTCATTCTAGGAGCTGGAGTGAGGTATACACATCATCATGAACAAACCAGAGGGTTTTGTTCATATATTGCACAGGCATGAGCACAAGCACACAAAAGGGTGGGAAACCCTGGATATATCATCATTTGGTTGCAAAACCATTTGGTGCTAATAAATAAAGCAATGGCTAGAAGGAAAACAACCATGGGAACACTGGTTGTGTCAACACAGTGACACAACCAGAGAAATCCATCATGGATTCAATTTTTTTAGCCATTCAAAGTCACCAAGCACCTAACAGCCTAGCTACACCATCAGAATGGTAGAAACACCAGTTTCTACTAGTTTTGTCAACATCAAAGGGCTTCTGGCAGTCAAACATGATCAGCCAGAAAGCATCTATCCATCACAGAAAGCCACAGAAGAAGGGAGCTATCCTTGACAGCATTACAGTGCTGCCAGGACTACCTCAACCTACAGCCAGCACAAGAACCCACACATCACTATCCATTTGGATTCAGTTGAGGGCTAGGGTACACAACAAAGTGTTGGCATCCATCTAGCCCTGTCATAATTAATTGGATGATCACCACTGCAAGCAGTTCACATCACTTATCCACTTCAGAAAAATTCAGGCAACACAGATAAGTGAACAAAGCAAATAAATCAAAGCACCAGGGCTTTGCAGTGATCCAATGGATCAGTGCAGGCAACAGCAGCTGCTTAAGCCAACAACACTACGCACCAGGTTAAGCCTGTGAGATATACACACAGCACAGAGTGGGCAACAGTGAGCCATAGACCACCACAGCCAAGCATAGCATCAACACATGAACCAGATAATTAAATCAGCCACAGGACAGGAACAAATACATCACAGATAATCAAATAAGCAAGATATCAAAGTATCCAGTAGCAGTTCATCAAGGGATAGAGCAGTACAGGCACAGCTTTGCTCAGTGGAGCATCTCCATGTATTAGAGCACACAGGAAGGCATATCAGTGCCCTGGAGCTTGCAAATTGCAAGGATTACACTTGGTAACCAAGCCAGGGCAGTCAAATTGAATACACATGAATTTCTAGCCAGAACAATAAATAGAACAGAGGCACAGGGAAGGTTCCAAGCCAGATATGCAAGATTCAGCAAGCATATGACTCGGGAACATGCACAGAACTGTGCACAATCATGATAACAAGATTTAAGCTCAGCTGCTAGACAGAATAGAGCAGCACCGTAGCTAGGAATCATAGCAGTAGCTCTAGCAGCAGCAGCACACGCCACACAGCAAGCCAGGCACAACAGAGCAGCAGCAACAACACGGCAGACCCTCCAATTGGGAGGAGCGCATCGGCTAGTGTTGCTGAGAGAGGAAGAAGAGAGAGCAGGAGGTGGCGCACATACCTGGGGCAAGCAGACGAGCAGATGCGGCCATGGCGGCCACGGCGGCGCGCGCCGAGTGCTCGGTAGCACCTGGCCAGGCCAGGCCATGCACCGACCAGCGCCGTAACGCCCCACACCACCGTGGCGAGGCTCACGGCGGCGTCACCGCGCCTGGAGCCCAGTGAGCAGCGGGATCACCACGATCCCGTAACCCTAGCCGCCGCCAGGGAGGTCGAAGACGAGCTGGAGCAACACCGCTCCAGATCGACGCGGATGAAGAGAACCGCCGTCGTGAGGCGCGTCGTTTGCGCATCATGGCGGGGGCCGGTTCCGGCGGAGCTCGCCGGAATCGAGCGGCGACGGCGGTGGCGACGCAAATCGCCAAAGGGGGATTAGGGTTAGGGTTCGAGCACGCGAGCGAGAGAGAGAGAGAGAGTGAGGCTGGTCGAGCCGGACCAGGTGGGTCGGTCGACCTAACCCCACTGGGTTACACCGACAGGTGGGCCCAGGGGCATTTTTGCCATTTCACAATCATTTATAAATGCAGAAACTTTGAAAAATACACAATAAATGTTTCCTAGCTCTAAAAAAATAATTAAAAATATGAAAATTGATCAGCATAAAATTCCCTATCTTAATAAAATATAAAGAGAATTTTTGAAAGTATTCAAGAGTAAGTCTTAATATGATGATTTAAATAATCATTTAAACCACACATATTATTTTCAATAATAAAAATAAGTCCAATTATGCTCTTGGACTATAAAAAACACCTTGACAATATTTCAAGGTGGTATTTTACTTTAACTCAAGTATCCCCAAATTATTCTTAGTATTAACCTCTTACATGAAATAATAATGACATCGGAAGGGGGGGAACAAACCCTAAAAATGGAATCATGCATAATTGCTTCTTTAACCATTGCCCTTATTGGACAATGATGCTATTTTTCAGAACAAGAGGACAAGGGTCAGTCCACACCATCCAACTGCAACACTTTGCAGTATTCAGGCAAGTTCATCGCTTGCTCATGTCATTTGAGTATTTTTACCAAATTACTTGCAAAGTACTATGTTTATCACTATTGCATAAAAAGCAAAACCACTATTTTCATAACTATGAATATGACTATGTGGTGGGCAATGGAACCATGGATTGTGTTGATATGGTGGAGGTTCCATTGCAAGGGTTTATATCCATCTAGGATTAAACAACAAATGTCGTCCAGTGATTCTTGTGCCGTATAACTCGTGTTCACCATAAGATCTGGAGTGGGACGGAGTAGTCAAAAGTGTTTCCACCTCTCGTACATCAACGGACGCGCTTTACCGTAGACACTTGTATGCATCGGGGCAAGCGGTAGGCTGGGGAAGCCTGAAGTTCCCCACGGCATAGTCCGTAGACACTTGTCGCCCGAGGAACAAGCGGTAGGCTGGGGAAGCCTGAAGTTCCCCACGGTATTGCGGTCTATGATGGGTTGCAGCCACCGGCGTAGGAGTGTATGGTAGAGCCCAGCACTGTTGTCGTGGTCGGGGTCCACCCTGAAATTACGGGAATAATGGGACCGACGTGGACCCCGTGGTCGCGCATGCAACAACGGGTGGGTGTGCGAGGTAGCGGAGGAACATGATTGACTAGGACCTTATACCGGGCCTCACACCGAAGGAAGTGTGGACGGGAAAGCTGCCCGGTTGGCACCAAGGTTAAGATCTCTTATGGGTAAAGAAACACACCTCTGCAGAGTGTAACGAATCGTGACCAGTCACTCCTTGTTCCGGGATTTGGAACTGCGAACGCTGCCGGAAAGGAACTCCATGAAGTTCTAGTCAACCGGTGAAGGCTGACGGACATAGTTCTTCGGAATAAAAACAACCTTTTGAAGAAATGGTTATCAAAACTTGCATGGAATCAGACTTTCTGGTCTGGTGCCGTAGTTAGTGCATTAAACACCTCTTTCCTAATATGAACTTGTTGAGTACGCTCGTACTCATACCACTCTTAAATCCCCTGCTTAGACTGTCTGAATCATCTGGAGGAGGACAACAACAACCCTGAAGGAGCCGACTTCATCGGCTATGAAGAACCAGACCTCTCTGGAGGTATTGAAGGTGTAGACTACCTCATAGTCTACGGAACCGGGGAGGCTTCCGGAGGAGACCAAGCCTAGAAGTACCCAGCATTAGTAGTAGAAGCCGAGCAGCGCGAACTCTTAATACTTAGCTGCTCGAGAGAATAAATGTTAAGTCTAGTGAAACTCTTATATTGTAAGCTAAGTTGGGTTCACCTCGAACCCAGGAGTAAACCTCTTTGGACCCAGGAGGAGCTCCAAGATGACATGTACATTTGGTTTGTAATAATGTATGAATGAGTTATGGACCCTGCTATGTTCTGTTGTACTACTCTGAGGGATGTAATATTTGCGGAATGGTACTTCGTGAATGTTATATCAACGACTGGCATACTACAACATGCAGTGGTATGCCGGGTCACCACAGTTGGTATCAGAGCAAAAGCTTTGACCTTAGGTTGGAACCTAGTAAATGGGACGAAAACGTTAGGAGTCAAATAGGACTAGTAAAGAATTCTCTAAAAATATGGTGTATATTCAATTGAGAATACAACAATCATATGTTTTAGTGCGAAAATTCTTTATTATCTCTATTATGATGCATTATTAATACTAATCTTATATTCTCTCTATTTCTACAACCAACAATGGCAAGTTCACGCCCGGGACGAAATGTGAAAGTGAAGACTTCAAACTTGAGTGAATACGAAGGAGGACTTGCAGACATCCTACGTGCCATGTTACTGGAATTGGGGTGTGATCCCCAAATTCAAGCAACGAAATACTGGTTTTATGATGGACCAGTATTGGCAAAGTGTAGAGTAGGGCTACGACTTCCCGAATCTTTGGGAATAAGCGTAGTTATGCCCGCAGGAGAAGCCCGAACCATCAACACAGCCTATCATATTGCTGTTATGAGAGCCATAACAGACATCCGGGAACATAAGACGAAAGAGCTTATGGGTTCCGAATTCACCCACATTCCTCACCTTGAGGAAGAGGAAGACCTTATGCTGGACCATTTTAAATACGCTAGACGCAAACCAGCCGAAGCGGCAAAATATATGGACAATAGCCGTAACTTGCTATCATTGTTATTTCAGTTGAACCGTCATTTGACGGGAGCAATTGATACAATGCTAGAAGAGTTCACTGAACCCAAGGAGGGCAGTAGGGGGAAAGAACCTATGGAGAATGTGGTGCAGACACCAGTTTATTCAGCTGGTGACTACATCAGTTTTGATCCACTTGCACGTGAAACTACACCTGCTACACCTGGGAACTACCTGGGTAGTTCCTATGGGGGATACGAGGGCGGAGAGGAATCCGGAAACATGCAGCGTTCCGAGACTCCTATTGAGAATTCCAGGGGTTGGCGTTGGGGATGTGATACTGGAACCCATAGTACTACTGAGTATTATGGTGGGGAGATGAATGATGACGCAACAACCCAGAACCAGAGTTATCCTAGTAATGAAGGAGTGGATGAAGGATATCCGACCCAAGCTGAGACGGGTATGGGTTTTGGTAACCCTTATGGTGTGGCTACAGGAGAGTACACCCGATGGGTGGATTATGATGCACTCAATGATCAGTTTGTGAACACTGATTTCTCCTTAGGATCATCATCGGACTCGGATTACAAGCCCACGGGGAGACCTTATGTTCCAGGGTCTATCAGGAGGACGACACGTTCGACCGGATGGAAGCCTGGAATGTACCGGGAGTGAAGACCGATTAGAAGTCCACCAAGGGAGGTGTGGCTATAATACACAAGTACCACGTGTATTATAGTTTGTAATATTTGTATAAATTTGTACATATACTTTAATAAGTGAGTTTGCATACTCACATCGACTTGAGTATTGTAATAAGACCACTTATATATGTATATACAGGGTATATGTTTTGTATGATTTGGATTTGCTTCTTGATTTCCATTGCGTGACTAGTTCTGTGCACAAAGTTGAGCTCAGAAAACTTGCGCATGGAGTAATTATGAGTATCATCTTGTGTTGCAGAACTAGGGGGAGCATGTCGGGAACGTCGGGTGAGGAGAGTGAAGAACAGCGCATTGAGCGCGAGGCCAGACAGAAGGCGGAGGCTGATGAAGCAGCCAGAGCTCAGTTTCCACCACCACCACCACCCATGACGCAGCAGAACTTTGTCCAGTACATGCAAATGATGGATGAAAGACAGCGTGTGACGCTGGAGCAGCAGAATAGATTCTTCCAAGAGCTGCTGCAACAGAACAGAGTTGAGAGACATGAGAACCAGGGAGTCACTTTGGCAGACTTCCAGAACACAAAGCCAATATCTTTTGCTTACGCGCCCGAACCAATGGACGCGGAAGACTGGCTTATGGACACCGAGCGAAAGCTCAATACTGTTGGTTGCAACGACCTGGAGAAGGTCCGTTATGCTACGCACTTGCTGTGTGGACCTGCCGCATCATGGTGGGACAATATAGTAGCCGTGTATCCGGCAGAGAAGGTATTTACCTGGGAAGAGTTCAAGAGGAAGTTCAGGGAATCCAATGTCCCTGAAAGTATTGTGGAGTTAAAGCGTCGAGAATTTGAGAGTCTTGAGCAGAAGGACAATGCTATCCTGACTTATGTCAGAGAATTCTCGAAGCTGTCTCGGTATGCCGTGGAGGAGGTTAACACCGAGGACAAAAAGAAGAAGAGGTTCTTGCGGGGATTAAGTCCCCAGTTTAAGGTGCAACTCAGAATGATGAGAGCAACAGAGTTCCAGGAGTTGGTGGATGCAGCCATCACCCTGGAAGATGACTTCAAGCAACTGCAGGAGGAGAAGAGGAAGAAGGCCAAATATGAGCCTAAGAGGTTTATCAACAACAAGCCAAACATGAGTTTGAGCTTTAAACCTAGATACAACAACAACAACAACAATAAAAGCAACAACAGCAACTACTACGGTAGTAGAAAGAACCAAGCATTCCAGACTGCAAATCAAATAATTTGTAGAAGCTGTGGATACCCAGGACATTTTGCTAAGGATTGTAAGAAGCCAAGGATCATATGTTTTGGTTGTCGCCAGGAGGGACATATGCTGAAAGACTGTCCCAAGAGGAATTCGGGAGGAGGTCAATCTGGAGGAGGAGGAAATCGAGGAAACACCGGAGGGAACTGGAAGAATAAGAAGCCCTTCGGCAAGCTGAACTGTACCAGTCTGGAGGAGGTGGTCAACTCTGACCAGGCGGTGATAGGTACGCTCCAGATACTCACTCATCCTGGCAAAGTACTTTTTGATACTGGTGCAACTACATCCTTCATTTCCCAGCAATTCATCATCAAACATGGGATTAGATGCAATAAACTAGATAAACCCATAACCATACTTTCTGCGGGGGGAACGATATTAGTAACACACACTAAACCTGGACAAGTCATCATGATCAATAAGTGTGCGTTTGACGCAGACCTGTTCATTTTACCGATGAAGGACATTGATGTCATTCTTGGTATGAACTGGTTAGAGGAAAATGGTGCACTTATAGATTGTACCCACAAAACAGTATCCTTGAAAAGCCAAGGTGGAGATAGAATCATTTATCAAGGAGATAAGCACACTCAGATTGAAGTGGAGTTGAAGTTGAACAGCATGAAGGAGGTGAAGTTAGAAGATATACCTGTAGTAAATGAGTTCCAGGATGTGTTTCCTGCGGAATTACCTGGAATGCCACCCGATAGGGAGATAGAATTTACTATCGACCTAATTCCAGGAACAGCTCCGATTGCTAAAGCACCATACAAGATGGGGCCTAAAGAGTTGAAGGAACTCAAGGAACAATTGGATGACCTAGAGCAGAAAGGATTCATACAGGAGAGTGTTTCACCATGGGGATCACCTGTGATATTTGTGGATAAAAGAGATGGAGGACGACGGATGTGCGGAGACTACCGGAATCTGAACAATGTTACAATCAAGAACAAGTACCCACTTCCTAGAATCCAAGATCTTTTTGATCAAGTTAGAGGCGCGGGAGTCTTTTCCAAGATTGATCTAAGATCCGGTTATCACCAGATAAAGATCAAGAAAGAAGACGTTCCGAAAACAGCCTTTGTCTCGAGATACGGACATCATGAGTATCTCGTAGTACCTTTTGGACTAACCAATGCCCCAGCAATATTCATGAATCTCATGAATAAGATCTTTATGCCATGTCTCGACAAGTTTGTCATCGTATTCATCGATGATATCTTGATATATTCTAAGGACAAAGCTGAACATGCTGAACACCTTAGGATAGTGTTGCAAACACTAAGGGAACACCAACTGTACGCCAAGTTCAGTAAGTGTGAGTTTTGGCTTGATCAAGTAGAATTCCTTGGTCATGTCATTAGTAAGGATGGGATAGCAGTAAACCCAAGCAAAGTAGCCTCAGTTTTGGACTGGGAAGCACCCAAGAATGTCAAGGAAATCCGAGGATTCTTGGGAATGGCAGGATACTATCGAAGATTCATTGAAGGATTCTCCAAGATAGCAGGACCAATGACCAAGCTGCTTAGGAAGAACACACCTTTTGTGTGGTCTGATGAGTGTGAGAAGAGTTTTCAAACCCTGAAAGAAAAGCTCACCACAGCACCGGTGTTAGCAGTTCCGGAAGATGGCAAGGATTACACCGTGTACTGCGATGCATCCAAACATGGTTTGGGATGTGTACTCATGCAGGACCGAAAAGTAATATCTTATGGATCAAGGCAACTCAGACCTCATGAAGTGAACTATCCAACTCATGACTTAGAATTAGCAGCAGTTGTTTTTGCACTTAAGACTTGGAGACATTTTCTTTATGGAGCAAAGTGTGAGCTCTATACTGATCATAAGAGTCTCAAGTACTTCTTCACTCAAAAGGAACTCAATATGAGGCAGAAAAGATGGCTCGAGTTGATCAAGGACTATGATCTGACCATCAATTATACTCCAGGAAAGGCTAATGTAGTAGCAGATGCCTTGAGTAGAAAGAGTACTGGAGGAACAGAATCAGAAATTTCACCGGAGTTGAAGAAAGAAATAAGCCAAGCCCAGATCCAACTTTGGGAGAAAGAAGCTCACGAAGGACTATCAGCTTTACAAGTAGCTGATGAGATGAACGTCAACCTCAAGAATGAAATAATCATGGGCCAACTAGATGATCCATTCATCGTAGAGGAGATGAGGAGGATTGACGAAGGAAGACCATCAGAATTTCACCGTGGAGAGATGGGATCATTATGGTTCCAGAAGAGGATATGTGTTCCGGATATTGCCGAGATCAAGGAAGTAATACTCCGGGAAGCCCATCAAACACCTTATTCCATCCATCCGGGAAGTACGAAGATGTACATGGATCTAAAGGAGCTATTCTGGTGGAACAACATGAAGAGAGAAATAGCACAGTATGTGGCTGAATGTCATACTTGCCAAAGAGTGAAGGCCGAACATCAGAGTCCGGCAGGAAAGTTACAACCTTTACCTATTCCAGAATGGAAATGGGAGGAGATAGGAATGGATTTCATCACCGGACTACCCATGACCAATAAAAAGAAGGACATGATATGGGTAATCGTGGACCGGTTGACGAAAAGTGCACACTTCTTAGCGGTAAATCAACAAGACAAAGGAGAGAAACTCATCGATCTTTACATCAAAGAGATCGTGAGTAAACATGGAGTGCCCAAGAAGATCGTGTCAGATCGAGGATCCGTGTTCACATCAGCATTCTGGAAGCAATTACATGAAGCTTTAGGATCCAAGCTGGACTATAGTACCGCCTATCATCCCCAGACAGGTGGACAAACCGAGAGAACTAACCAGATCCTAGAGGACATGCTTAGGGCTTGTGCCCTAGATTTCGGAGGATCATGGGAAGAACATTTACCATTAGCAGAGTTTTCCTACAACAATAGCTATCAAAGCAGTATTAAGATGGCACCATTCGAAGCTCTGTATGGAAGAAAGTGCAGATCACCGATATGCTGGTATGAAGCTGGATCAAGCAAGGAGTTCAACCCAGATTATGTCAAGGAAAAGCAACATATCATTGACATCATAAGAGATAGACTAAAGATAGCCCAAAGTCGACAGAAGAGCTATGCAGATCAAAAGAGAAGGACTTGGGAACCACAAGTTGGAGATATGGTATATCTTAAGGTGAGTCCAATGAAAGGTCTACAGAGATTCGGAGTGAAAGGAAAGTTGAGCCCTAGATACATTGGACCCTTCAAGATACTGAGTCAGAACCGAGGTTTAGCATTTGAATTGGATCTACCGGGAAGGCTAGCACAAGTTCACAATGTATTCCATGTATCACAACTCAGAAAGTGTTTAAAGACTCCAGATGAGCCAGTATCCCATGCTGAGCTCGAGTTACAACCAGATCTGACCTATATCGAGAAGCCAGCCAAGATTCTCGAGGAGAGCTGGAAACAACTCAGAAATAAAGCTATCAAGTACTGCAAGATACAATGGAAGCATCACCCCGAGAGGGAGGCCACCTGGGAGAAGGAAGAAGACTTGAGGGAAACATACCCCGAACTGTTCAGGTATTACAACCACAACTTCGGGACGAAGTTTTCTTTAAGGGGGAAAGGCTGTAATGTCCCAGGTTTAGTGGCGATCGAGGGGTAGATTTTAGAAAGGGATGTGCATTGCATAGTAAATTCTGGGAAAATTTCGCGCTTTTAAACAAAAACTGCATCGAAGGGGGACAAGTTTCTCTCTCGACACCTTACAGGGTTAGGGTTTCGAGAGTGCGACAAACTTGCATCTCTTTTCACTAGTTAGGGTTTTGAGAAGAGAGGGGAGAGTTTGCATGGTGGAACTCTAAATAATATGACATGGTTGAATTCAAACCAAGGTCGAATTTGAATTTCAAATTCAAACATTAAATAATTATCCTAAATAATTCAATTGAGGAAAATCATTTAGTATATAATCAATAATAAACAATACAAATAATAAATAATAAAGCTCATTAGAGAAACCTTGAGCTTTATTGATCAACACACACATAATACATTGTCTTTACAATATTCAGATTTGAAATATGAAATTACAACATATTACAAGAATTAAATAAAAAGGAAAAAGAAAAGGAAAATTACAAGATCTCTAAATGCCCTAAACTACATTGTGATCTTCATGAATTCTTTGATCTTGATGATCTTGAGTTCATCCTGATCAGCACTTGATACCTGCACAGATACACAACAAACAAATTATTAAGCCAAGTGGCAAAGCCACTTGGCAGGTTAGCAAACAATAAAAATAAAGGGGATATGATCAGGCTGCCGAGCTGATCCTCTCCAGAGCCAAGTTCACAGGATTTGGTTCACACAGACACACAAGCAAAGACACACATCAGGTGTGCATGCTTAACACCAGGCACTGTCTGTGCATGTGGCACAACACGCACACAGCATCAGTGAGTCACCAAATTGAGCCAGACCAAGCTGTCGACCAGGGAAGGAAGAGGACAACCATATATAAACCTCTTCAACAGTGAACCCTAGCCAATCCATCGGCAGAATCTCCAAAGGGTAAGAACACCAAGAACAGGAAGAACAGCCAGAGCTGTTCAACCTGTCCAAAGATCACCACTGAACCAAATCAAGCCTCACAAGATCACCAGGAGGAGCAGGGCAAGTAAATCAACCACAAGATCCACACAGAAGCAAAACCTCTACACCAACAACTCATTCTAGGAGGCTGGAGTGAGGTATACACATCATCATGAACAAACCGAGAGGGTTTTGTTCATATATTGCACAGGCATGAGCACAAGCACACAAAAGGGTGGGAAACCCTGGATATATCATCATTTGGTTGCAAAACCATTTGGTGCTAATAAATAAAGCAATGGCTAGAAGGAAAACAACCATGGGAACACTGGTTGTGTCAACACAGTGACACAACCAGAGAAATCCATCATGGATTCAATCTTTTTAGCCATTCAAAGTCACCAAGCACCTAACAGCCTAGCTACACCATCAGAATGGTAGAAACACCAGTTTCTACTAGTTTTGTCAACATCAAAGGGCTTCTGGCAGTCAAACATGATCAGCCAGAAAGCATCTATCCATCACAGAAAGCCACAGAAGAAGGGAGCTATCCTTGACAGCATTACAGTGCTGCCAGGACTACCTCAACCTACAGCCAGCACAAGAACCCACACATCACTATCCATTTGGATTCAGTTGAGGGCTAGGGTACACAACAAAGTGTTGGCATCCATCTAGCCCTGTCATAATTAATTGGATGATCACCACTGCAAGCAGTTCACATCACTTATCCACTTCAGAAAAATTCAGGCAACACAGATAAGTGAACAAAGCAAATAAATCAAAGCACCAGGGCTTTGCAGTGATCCAATGGATCAGTGCAGGCAACAGCAGCTGCTTAAGCCAACAACACTACGCACCAGGTTAAGCCTGTGAGATATACACACAGCACAGAGTGGGCAACAGTGAGCCATAGACCACCACAGCCAAGCATAGCATCAACACATGAACCAGATAATTAAATCAGCCACAGGACAGGAACAAATACATCACAGATAATCAAATAAGCAAGATATCAAAGTATCCAGTAGCAGTTCATCAAGGGATAGAGCAGTACAGGCACAGCTTTGCTCAGTGGAGCATCTCCATGTATTAGAGCACACAGGAAGGCATATCAGTGCCCTGGAGCTTGCAAATTGCAAGGATTACACTTGGTAACCAAGCCAGGGCAGTCAAATTGAATACACATGAATTTCTAGCCAGAACAATAAATAGAACAGATGCACAGGGAAGGTTCCAAGCCAGATATGCAAGATTCAGCAAGCATATGACTCGGGAACATGCACAGAACTGTGCACAATCATGATAACAAGATTTAAGCTCAGCTGCTAGACAGAATAGAGCAGCACCGTAGCTAGGAATCATAGCAGTAGCTCTAGCAGCAGCAGCACACGCCACACAGCAAGCCAGGCACAACAGAGCAGCAGCAACAACACGGCAGACCCTCCAATTGGGAGGAGCGCATCGGCTAGTGTTGCTGAGAGAGGAAGAAGAGAGAGCAGGAGGTGGCGCACATACCTGGGGCAAGCAGACGAGCAGATGCGGCCATGGCGGCCACGGCGGCGCGCGCCGAGTGCTCGGTAGCACCTGGCCAGGCCAGGCCATGCACCGACCAGCGCCGTAACGCCCCACACCACCGTGGCGAGGCTCACGGCGGCGTCACCGCGCCTGGAGCCCAGTGAGCAGCGGGATCACCACGATCCCGTAACCCTAGCCGCCGCCAGGGAGGTCGAAGACGAGCTGGAGCAACACCGCTCCAGATCGACGCGGATGAAGAGAACCGCCGTCGTGAGGCGCGTCGTTTGCGCATCATGGCGGGGGCCGGTTCCGGCGGAGCTCGCCGGAATCGAGCGGCGACGGCGGTGGCGACGCAAATCGCCAAAGGGGGATTAGGGTTAGGGTTCGAGCACGCGAGCGAGTGAGAGAGAGAGTGAGGCTGGTCGAGCCGGACCAGGTGGGTCGGTCGACCTAACCCCACTGGGTTACACCGACAGGTGGGCCCAGGGGCATTTTTGCCATTTCACAATCATTTATAAATGCAGAAACTTTGAAAAATACACAATAAATGTTTCCTAGCTCTAAAAAAATAATTAAAAATATGAAAATTGATCAGCATAAAATTCCCTATCTTAATAAAATATAAAGAGAATTTTTGAAAGTATTCAAGAGTAAGTCTTAATATGATGATTTAAATAATCATTTAAACCACACATATTATTTTCAATAATAAAAATAAGTCCAATTATGCTCTTGGACTATAAAAAACACCTTGACAATATTTCAAGGTGGTATTTTACTTTAACTCAAGTATCCCCAAATTATTCTTAGTATTAACCTCTTACATGAAATAATAATGACATCGGAAGGGGGGGAACAAACCCTAAAAATGGAATCATGCATAATTGCTTCTTTAACCATTGCCCTTATTGGACAATGATGCTATTTTTCAGAACAAGAGGACAAGGGTCAGTCCACACCATCCAACTGCAACACTTTGCAGTATTCAGGCAAGTTCATCGCTTGCTCATGTCATTTGAGTATTTTTACCAAATTACTTGCAAAGTACTATGTTTATCACTATTGCATAAAAAGCAAAACCACTATTTTCATAACTATGAATATGACTATGTGGTGGGCAATGGAACCATGGATTGTGTTGATATGGTGGAGGTTCCATTGCAAGGGTTTATATCCATCTAGGATTAAACAACAAATGTCGTCCAGTGATTCTTGTGCCGTATAACTCGTGTTCACCATAAGATCTGGAGTGGGACGGAGTAGTCAAAAGTGTTTCCACCTCTCGTACATCAACGGACGCGCTTTACCGTAGACACTTGTATCTGTCGGGGGCAAGCGGTAGGTCAGAAGCCTGAAGTTCCCCACGGCATAGTCCGTAGACACTTGTCGCCCGAGGAACAAGCGGTAGGCTGGGGAAGCCTGAAGTTCCCCACGGTATTGCGGTCTATGATGGGTTGCAGCCACCGGCGTAGGAGTGTATGGTAGAGCCCAGCACTGTTGTCGTGGTCGGGGTCCACCCTGAAATTACGGGAATAATGGGACCGACGTGGACCCAGGGTCGGCGCATGCAACAACGGGTGGGTGTGCGAGGTAGCGGAGGAACATGATTGACTAGGACCTTATACCGGGCCTCACACCGAAGGAAGTGTGGACGGGAAAGCTGCCCGGTTGGCACCAAGGTTAAGATCTCTTATGGGTAAAGAAACACACCTCTGCAGAGTGTAACGAATCGTGACCAGTCACTCCTTGTTCCGGGATTTGGAACTGCGAACGCTGCCGGAAAGGAACTCCATGAAGTTCTAGTCAACCGGTGAAGGCTGACGGACATAGTTCTTCGGAATAAAAACAACCTTTTGAAGAAATGGTTATCAAAACTTGCATGGAATCAGACTTTCTGGTCTGGTGCCGTAGTTAGTGCATTAAACACCTCTTTCCTAATATGAACTTGTTGAGTACGCTCGTACTCATACCACTCTTAAATCCCCTGCTTAGACTGTCTGAATCATCTGGAGGAGGACAACAACAACCCTGAAGGAGCCGACTTCATCGGCTATGAAGAACCAGACCTCTCTGGAGGTATTGAAGGTGTAGACTACCTCATAGTCTACGGAACCGGGGAGGCTTCCGGAGGAGACCAAGCCTAGAAGTACCCAGCATTAGTAGTAGAAGCCGAGCAGCGCGAACTCTTAATACTTAGCTGCTCGAGAGAATAAATGTTAAGTCTAGTGAAACTCTTATATTGTAAGCTAAGTTGGGTTCACCTCGAACCCAGGAGTAAACCTCTTTGGACCCAGGAGGAGCTCCAAGATGACATGTACATTTGGTTTGTAATAATGTATGAATGAGTTATGGACCCTGCTATGTTCTGTTGTACTACTCTGAGGGATGTAATATTTGCGGAATGGTACTTCGTGAATGTTATATCAACGACTGGCATACTACAACATGCAGTGGTATGCCGGGTCACCACATCTTAGCACCTCCAATCCTCCAACTGACGAAGTAAGAGATTATGTAATCCGGGTTGTTTTACCGATATCTTTTATGTTGTGGCTAACTGTTTTTCCATTCTTTTTCAGGCGAAGGAGCGTTTTCCTCGCATTGCTGTGGAGAAACGAGGCCCTCGCCAGAAGCGGGATCTGGACACGGAGGACCCGGATCCTTACGTGCACTGGACCGACCTCAAGATGGGCTACACGCACACCCCGCGCCCCGATAACTTCTCATCCTAAGACTGCGGTTCGGACGACGAGGTTACTATATTTGAGGTACTTAGCTTTTTCGCTTCCTCGTTGGTTATCTTTTTGTAGACGCTCCCTCAGCCAGCACCAACCCGCAGGTCCTGGAACGTGTGGTTCCGCTGCAGGCCGAGGTCGGCCATGAGTTTATTGACAAACTCACCGGCTGCGGCCAAAAGCACAAGGCACCGGAGCCGGAGGCCGGCTCGAGCCACGCGCCGCCCGCCAAACGCCCGAAGAAGCCCTCTATGACGCACTATAAGAAGCGCGAGATGCTGGTCGCTGTTGGGTAAACTTCCGCTCTTTCTTTTGTTTTGTTACACAAACTTCTTTTTCCGGCTGGTTTTTCCAACTTTCTTTTTTCTATCTTTTTCAGCCCAGCGCTCAAAGTCTCCAAGAGCGCTTCCGGCATCCCTCCGGAAAGCTCTGAAGAAGGCGCAAGGCCTTCACCTCCTCCTCAACAAAGTCCGGTACCATCTGGTGCCGGCAACCCTTTTGCCTCCCCTCTGGGGGGGCACAACAAGTGCGGGGTGCGCGGCCCCTGATTCTTCATATTACCACGCGGAGGAGGATATCATCTCCCCTCCAGAAAACCCAGACACCGACGCCAGCAACACCGGCGCCAACATTGAAGCTGCCGGGAGGGTGGAACCTTTGGTTTCCACCGTCCCGAAGAAGAAGAAGAAAGCTTCCGCTTCCTCCCCCTCGAAGACCGTGCCGGAAACCTCCGCGCCGGCAAGCTCTACACCAGCGCCAGGCGCTCCTGACGCCTCCGCGCCTCCCAAGACCACCTCTATGCCTCCTCCGGCAAGTTCAGCCGGAGGGTCTGCTTCGGCCAAGCCGCCAACTCCACCGCTAAGCCAAGAGCCCGCAGCGGCCAAAACAGGCTCCCTCGCCTCCGGCGCGCAGTCCATCGTACTGCACGCCGGCCACGCCGCCATCGTTGCCGGGGAAACGGCTCCAGCTCCGCTGGGCCGGATCACTGAGCTGAGCCGCGGTGGCGCCAGCCTGGGGCACCTTCTCGATTACGCTAAAAAGTGGAATCGGGCGGATCTGTCCGCGGCGACGCTCGGCCTGGGCAAGGACAAGATGCCGGCAGTCGACCCCGCTGGCCCCCGGAACACCGCTCAGCACCTCAGCCGGGTGCGGCGCGCGGTCAAATAATTTGACAACGCGTGGCACGACGCTACAAACAATGTGGTGGTAAGCTTTACCAAAGCTCAAAATCTCTTTTTACAAACATGCCGGTTTTTACTCTCTCAAGATTATGTATATCTTCCCAGTCCCCGAGTTTCAGGTTGAGAGCGCAGCTCTGAGCGCGAAACTTCCTTAGAGATACCGAAAACCGGCATCTTCACACTTTCTTTTTTACTTAAACAGAGCACGGCGGACGCCCAGAAGCGCCTCTTCGAGGAGCTTCTGTGGGAGCACCGGGATCTTGCCGAGGCCACAGCCACTGCCAAGGTTTGTTTTCTTTGTGCACCCGGCTTCTTTCTTACGTATAGATTTTCCTTCTCAACACTTATGAATTTTTTGCGTAACAGCCATTCCGGAAGCCTCCATTGAGGCCCTCAAGGCCCAGCTCAGCACCCTTCAAGGTACCGTTCTTTCTCCGGTTGGTTTGCCTTTCTGTGTTTTACCGGTTACATTTTTATTAACATTTTCTTTTCCGGACTCCAGGTGAAAAGGAGCAGCTTATCTGGGACCACCGCAAGGCTCTTGACGCCCAGGAGCTTGTCTCCAGGGGGCTCAAGGACCAGGTCATCCAAGCTGGGCTCCGACATGATAAGGAGCTGAAGGACGCCAAAGCAGCAGCCGAGGCCAAGCTGTCGGAGGTCTTGGAGGACTCCACCAACTCCAGCGCGGTGCGGAGGGCGGAGCTGGAGGAGATGAGCAAGGCGCGGAAGGCAGCCGAAGATCAGGTCACCCGCTTAACTGCGGAGCAAAAGGAGTATGACCAGCTGGTCATGCAAACCGATGCGCTCGCCCTTCGTAAGTTTCTTTTCTATCTTCTCCGGTTTTTGCTTATAAGCTTATATCTTCCGGTATCATGTCGTTAACTTTTCTTCTTTGCCTCGCAGGGCTCTTTCCGGATTCGCAGGTGCATGCGCAGAAGAAGGTGGCAGATCGCCGGGTTGCCCAGGCGTTCAAGAATCTGGCTGCGCCCTGGGATCCTTATGATCATCTGGTCGCACTCTCCGCCCGGGTCCAGCACATGTGCGCGGTGGACCGGCATCTTGCCGATCTGCCCGACGTGACGCTCCAGCTCTTCAAGGTGCTGTGGCCCGAGGAAGCGGTGCCGGCTAACCTGACACTCGCCTCCGAACGCCTGAAAGGGGCCGGACGGAGGATCTGCGAGTGGCAGTGCTCCGCTGCCCGCGCCGGAGCAGATCATGCGCTGCGGATCGCCTGCTCCTGGTATGAGGACCTGGATCTGGACTCCTTCCACAGCATCCGCCGCGATGCTCCCACAGATAAGGATCCGGTCCTCACCGCGAAGCGGAAGGACCGTGCCTACCAGATAGCGGAGCATGCGCCAATCCGCACCTTCATCCCTGCTCCTCCCAATGTCCAAGACTATCTTAGCGATTATGATGAGGAAGAGGAGGAAGATGAGGATGCCGGAGAAGGCGATGCTCCCCCGGAAGCTGCTGGAGCCGGCGACACACCCCCTGAAGCCCCCGCTGCTTAAATGCTTTTACCTTATCTTTGTTGTGCCTGATGCTCAAGAAGACAATGTCCGTTAAACTCTACCCCGGTATGCCGGGGTTTAAGATGTAAGATAAAACTTAGCCTTTTGGTTGTGGTACAACTTTTATGCCGGTGTCTTTTTAACCGGTGGCTTATCCAGTTAAGTTGGTTTGTTAACTTAGCATATTGCCTTTGTTCTTTGCCTTTATCTTGCACTGTGAAGATTCCGGAATCGTTTCCGCATCCAATTCGATGCACACTTGGTTCTTTCCCTTTGCCTCTGCCTACCTCTTTGGGTGTTTTGGCGTACGAGTTACAAAGTTCTTTTGCCAAGCGAACACTTTCTTGAACTTAGGAATAATTCAAAAAATTTCACAAAAAACCGATAGAACCGGGGTTAGTTAAACTTTTCCGGATTGTCCGTTCCCACTCCCTCTTTCCGTAGTTCACGTGCTTAATTCCTACCGGTTTATCTTGCTTGCCATGAAGCCGGGTTGCGGACAGCAGCAGAGTCGAAGACTCCGGTAGATTTAGCACGTTACTAAACCGGAAAGAAAAAATGTTCAGCAAGCAACCGGTAAACTGAAAAAATAAACATATTCCATGCAACTTTGATAGAGGCAGTCCCCGAGAAACATTCGAGGTGCCGGAGTCTTTTATTCATAACATAAGGTACAAAAACGAACTTCTTACAGTACAACTTCAGGAGTAGAAAGGACGCAAAAATGCTATGTTCCACGGACGCTTGGTCTCATCACCGGATTTGTCCGCCTTTCCTTCTTTCCATTCCTGTGCACCAATCAATTAATAGGCATCATTGTGTAGAGCCTTGCTCACAATGAATGGCCCTTCCCAAGGAGGTGAAAGTTTATGCCGGCCTTCAGTGCGTTGCACTAGGCGTAACACCAAATCTCCTTCCCGGAAAACTCTCGGGTTAACCTTCCGGCTATGATAGCGTCTGAGGTTCTGCTGGTAAATGGATGTTCTTGCCAACGCCAGCTCTCTTGCTTCTTCCAGCAAATCCACATCGTTTTCTCGGGCCTCTTTTACCTCTTGTTCGGTATAGAGTTGCACCCTTGGTGAGTCATGGAGAATGTCGGTTGGTATGACCGCTTCTGCTCCGTAAACCATGAAAAATGGAGTGTATCCGGTAGACCGGTTCGGAGTCGTTCTTATGCTCCACAACACTGATGGTAACTCATCGAGCCAACATCCCGGTGACTTTTCAAGTGGTTCAATGAGCCTTGGTTTTATGCCGGAAAGCACCAGCGCATTGATTCTTTCAACTTGGCCATTGCCTTGTGGGTGTGCCACTGAGCACAAATCCAACCGGATGTTGTTATCCTCACAGAATCGCTTGAATTATCCTTGGGCAAAGTTTGAGCCATTGTCAGTAATGATGTTGTGTGGGTATCCATACCGGAGAATAACATCTTTCAAGAACTTCACTGTGGTATGCCCATCACATTTTGCGATAGGTTTTACCTCCAACCACTTGGTGAATTTATCCACCATGACCAAAATGTGGGTCATGTTTCCCCTTCCAGTTTTGAATGGGCCAACCATGTCAAGGCACCATACAACAAATGGACAAGTTAACGGTATAGTTTTTAATCCGGATGCTGGGGTATGGTTTTGCTTGGCGTACCTCTGGCACCCATTGCATTTTCTCACCAAATCCTCAGCATTTTCCAAAGCAGTTGGCCAGTAGAAGCCGTGCCGGAATACTTTTGTCACCAGCGCCCTTGATGACGCATGATGCCCACACTCTCCTTGGTGAATTTCCACAAGCATCTCTTTTCCCTCTTCCGGTTCCACACATCTTTGCAGGACACCGGTAACACTCCTCTTGTACACTTCGTCATTGATGAATGTGTATGCTTTTGACCTCCTCTGGATTCTTCTTGATTCGTTTTCGTCAACCGGCAAGGTGCAGTCGATCAGGAATTCCTTAATAGGTTTAACCCAGGACGGTGTTTCTCGAACCAGGAATACCGGTACGTCTATGTCCATGCTATCCACAAACATTGCTTGTTCCGGTATGGGCGCCGCAGTCCACGGGTTTGCCGGAGCAGTCCCCGAGTTTGCCGGAGCAGTCCCCGAGTTTCCTTCGTCAATATCCATTGGCACAACATGCGACTCCGGTACAAAAATTGATTCCAATTCCGGACTTGGTTTGATTGACGGTGTTCTTAAATGAGCCAAGGCTGTTCCGGGAGGAATTTCCTGCCTCGATGAGCCCAGCTTTGATAAAGCATCCGCGGCTTCATTTTCAGCCCGTGGCACATGGTGAAACTCACACCCTTCAAAGAAGTCGGCAATATTTTGCACGTGAAACCGGTATGAAGCCATGTTGGCATCTTTTGCGTCCCAATCTCCGGAACACTGTTGCACCACAAGATCCGAATCTCCGTAGTAAATGATCCGGTGTGCACCGATCTCTTTTGCGACCTTAAGCCCATGAATCAGTGCCTCATATTCAGCGACATTGTTCGATGCCCTGAAATGTACTTGCAAAACATACCGGAGGTGATCTCCCTTAGGCGAGGTAAGTACCACACCGGCACCCAGACCCTCTTTGAGCTTGGATCCATCAAACTGCATTTTCCAGTACTCTAGCTTCTGTTCCGGTGGCTTGTATTGCATTTCCGCCCAATCGACTAGGAAATCAGCCAAAGCTTGTGATTTTATAGCATCTCTTATTTCGTATACCGGCACGTAAGGTGACAGCTGAATTGCCCATTTTGCAATCCGGCCGCTGGCATCCTTGTTGCACATGATGTCTGAAATTGGCGCTTCACTCACCACTTTCATGGGATGCTCTTCAAAGTAATGCTTGAGCTTCATGGCGGCCATGAACACGCCGTAGGTCATTTTTTGGAAGTGCGGGTAGTTTTGCTTTGAAGAGGAGAGCACCTCGCTCAGGTAGTATACCGGCCTTTGCACGGTTTTTCCTTCCTCATCTCGTTCTACCACAACCACAACACTTACCACCCGGTTTGTTGCCGCTATGTAAAGCAACATGGGTTCTCTTTCCAAAGGTGAGGCCAAGATAGGGGCCGTTGCAAGCATAGTTTTCAGCTCTTTAAACGCCGCGTCTGCCTGAGGGGTCCAGACGAAGGTATCGGATTTTTTCATCAATGCATATAGCGGTAGAGCTTTTTCCCCTAATCTGCTTATGAACCGGCTTAGCGATGCCAAGCTTCCGGTAAACTTTTGCACATCTTTGAGTTCCTGTGGTATAGCCATTCTTTCTATTGCCCGGATTTTTACCGGATTAATCTCAATGCCCCGGCTTGATACAAGGAAGCCAAGCAATTTTCCGGCTGGGACGCCGAAAGTGCATTTTGCCGGATTGAGTTTCATCCGGAACCTTCTTAGGTTGTCAAACGTTTGCCTGAGATCATCGATCAAGGTTTCTTTTACCTTAGTTTTTATCACGACATCGTCTACATAGACCTGCATGTTTTTCCGATTTGATCAAACAAGCATTTTTGCATACAGCGCTGGTACGTTGCACCAGCGTTGCGCAAACCAAAAGGCATAGTGACATAGCAATAAGCCCCGTGCGGGGTAATGAACGCAGTCTTTATTTGATCTTCCTTTTTCAGGGGAATTTGGTGGAATCCGGAATAAGCATCCAGGAAAGACAACAGTTCACAACCGGCAGTGGAATCAATCACTTGATCGATCCGGGGTAGAGGGAAAGGATCTTTTGGGCAAGCCTTGTTCAGGTTGGTGTAGTCGATGCACATGCGCCATGCTTTTGGAGCTTTTGCCTCCATGTTCTCTTCTTTTTTCTTTTCGACCAGCACCAGATTGGCTAGCCACTCAGTATGCAGTACCTCCACGATGAAATCGGCAACCAGTAACTTGGTAACTTCTTCTCCAATGATTTTTCTCCTGTCTTCAGCGAACCGGCGTAAAGGTTGTCGCACCGGCTTAGCATCCTTCCGGACGTTTAGAGAGTGCTCAGCCAGCTCCCTCGGAACACTGATACGTCTCCAACGTATCGATAATTTCTTATGTTCCATGCTACTTTATTGATGATACCTACATGTTTTATGCACATTATATGTCATATTTATGCATTTTCTGGAACTAACCTATTAACAAGATGCCGAAGAGCCGATTCTTTGTTTTACGCTGTTTTTGGTTTCAGAAATCCTAGTAAAGAAATATTCTCGGAATTGGACGAAACTTTCGCCCAGGGTCCTATTTTTGCACGAAGCTTCCAGAAGACCGAAGAGATAACGAAGTGGGGCCACGAGGCAGCCAGAGGGGTGGCCGGCGCGGCCCAAGCCCTGGCCGCGCCGACCTACCCCCTGGGCCCCTCGTGTGGCCCCTCGCGTTGACCCTCCGCCTACTTAAAGCCTCCATCGTGAAACCCCCAGTACCGAGAGCCACGATACGGAAAACCTTACTGAGACGCCGCCGCCGCGAATCCCATCTCGGGGGATTCTGGAGATCGCCTCCGGCACCCTGCCGGAGAGGGGATTCATCTCCCGGAGGACTCTACACCGCCATGGTCGCCTCCGGAGTGATGAGTGAGTAGTTCACCCCTGGACCATGGGTCCATAGCAGTAGCTAGATGGTCGTCTTCTCCTTGTTGTGCTTCATTGTTGGATCTTGTGAGCTGCCTAACATGATCAAGATCATCTATCTGTAATTCTATATGTTGTGTTTGTCGGGATCCGATGGATAGAGAGTACTATGATTATGGTGATTATCAATCTATTGTTTATGTGTTGTTTATGATCTTGCATGCTCTCCGTTATTAGTAGAGGCTCTGGCCAAGTTTTTGCTCTTAACTCCAAGAGGGGGTATTTATGCTCGATAGTGGGTTCATGCCTTCATTGAATCTGGGATCGTGACAGTAGGTTCTAAGGTTGTGATGTGCTGTTGCCACTAGGGATAAAACATTGATGCTATGTCTAAGGATGTAGTTGTTGATTACATTACGCACAATACTTAATGCAATTGTCTGTTGCTTAGCAACTTAATACTGAATGGGGTTCGGATGATAACCTGAAGGTGGACTTTTTAGGCATAGATGCAGTTGGATGGCGGTCTATGTACTTTGTCGTAATGCCCGAATTAAATCTCACTATATTTATCATATCATGTATATGCATTGTTATGCCTTTCTCTATTTGTCAATTGCCCGACTGTAATTTGTTCACCCAACATGCTTTTATCTTATGGGAGAGACACCTCTAGTGAACTGTGGACCCCGGTCCTATTCTTTACATAGCATACAATCTACTGCAATTGTGTTTACTGTTTTCTTTGCAAACATCTTCCACTCGATACGCTTAATCCTTTGTTACAGCAAGCCGGTGAGATTGACAACCTCACTGTTTCGTTGGGACAAAGTACTTGGGTTGTGTTGTGCAGGTTCCGCGTTGGCGCCGGAATCCCTGGTGTTGCGCCGCATCACATTTCGCGACCATCAACCTTCAACGTGCTTCTTGGCTCCTACTGGTTCGATTAAACCTTGGTTTCTTTCTGAGGGAAAACTTGCTACTGTGCGCATCATACCTTCCTCTTGGGGTTCCCAACGAACGTGTGAGTTACACGCCATCAAGCTCTTTTTCTGGCGCCGTTGCCGGGGAGATCAAGACACGCTGCAAGGGGAGTCTCCACTTCTCAATCTCTTTACTTTGTTTTTGTCTTGCTTTATTTTATTTACTACTTTGTTTGCTGCACCTAAACAAAACACACAAAAAATTAGTTGCTAGTTTACTTTATTTACTGTCTTGCTCTCTATATCAAAAACACAAAAAAATTAGTTACTTACATTTATTTTATTATCATGACTAGTCCTGTAGTTGTTACTCTATCACCTGGGGAATCAATCTTTACCTTTAAACAAGGGGTGAGGAGAGTTTTGAGAAAGCTTGGTCTAGAATTTTTGATTCATATAGTAGAACTGAACCTAAAATGCCTCTAAGTTTGCTTCTTAGTAACTTTTATTTTGGTCTTACTCTTCGTTATAGATACGCCCTAGATGCTGTAGTAGGAGGAGATTTCCTCCATTGTGATGGAGATCAAGCTTTTAATGCCATAAAAAAATTAGTCACATCATCTGGCTCTGCTAGTAACTTTGATTTATCTCTAGCTAGCATTCTTGATAGATTGAACACTCTTGAAACAAATATATCTTGTTTAAAAGAAGGGTACAACCATATTCGCGAATTTTATGATTATGTTCCACTAAGCTTTGAACCTTCAATGTGGGTGCCTACTATAAAAGTTACCATTTGTGATGAAATTTTTTATGCCCGCTGTGATATTATGTCTGAATTCTGCCTTATGCCTAAAAGCATTTATGAATCTTTGCCACTTTGGGAACTTACTGAAGGAGGAGAAGGAATAACTCTTACTGATAATTCTGTTATAATTCCTAAGGGAATAGCTGAAGGTGTTTTCACAACCTTCCTTGGAAGAACGGTATCCACTGATTATCTTGTCATTGAATGTGTAGGGACAGGACAAATTACGCTTGGAAGATCGCTGTTGAAACTCATGGGAGCAATCATAGATATGGGGAAGGGCACTCTAAATTTTACCTCTTCACCAGGATGCGGTCATGTATTCCCTAAACCAAAAAGTAAGAAGAGTAGGCTCAAAGCCTCTGGTAAGAATGTCAATGCTTCATCTCTCGACAATACTTGATTTGCACTTTCTGCGCCTAGCTGAAAGGCGTTAAAGAAAAGCGCTTATGGGAGACAACCCATGTTTTTACCTACAGCAATTTTTTGTTTTGTTGAGTCTTGGAAGTTGTTTACTACTGTAGCAACCTCTCCTTATCATGTTTTTGTGCCAAGTAAAGTTTCTATGTCAAAGTTGATGTTATATTTGGGATCGCTGCGCAGAAACAGCATTGCTGTCTGTCACGAATCTGGGCACAGTTCTATGTAGAAAATTCGAAAAAATCTGCCAATTTACGAGCGTGATCCTCAGATATGTACGCAACTTTCATTAGTTTTGAGTTTTTCCATTTGAGCAAGTCTGGTGCCAGCTGTAAATTCGTCTTTACGGACTATTCTGTTTTTAACAGATTCTGCCTTTTATTTCGCATTGCCTATTTTGCTATGTTGGATTTATTTCTTTGATCCACTAATGTCCAGTAGCATTATGCAATGTCCAGAAGTGAAAATAATGATTGTGTCACCTCTGAATGTGTGAATTATTAATTGTGCACTAACCCTCTAATGAGTTTGCTTGAAGTTTGGTGTGAAGGAAGTTTTCAAGGGTCAAGAGAGGAGAATGATATACTATGATCAAGAGGAGTGAAAGCTCTAAGCTTGGGGATGCCCCCGTGGTTCACCCCTGCATATTTTAAGAAGACTCAAGCGTCTAAGCTTGGGGATGCCCAAGGCATCCCCTTCTTCATCGACAACATCATCAGGTTCCTCCCCTGAAACTATATTTTTATTCAATCACATCTTGTGTTCTTTACTTGGAGCGTCGGTTTGTTTTTGTTTTTGTTTTTGTTTTTGTTTGAATAAGATGGATCCTAGCATTCACTTTGTGGGAGAGAGACACGCTCCGCTGTTGCATATGGACACATGTGTCCTTAGGCTTTACTCATAATGTTCATGGCGAAGTTTCTTCTTCGTTAAATTGTTATATGGTTGGAATTGGAAAATGCTACATGTAGTAATTCTAAAATGTCTTGGATAATGTGATACTTGACAATTGTTGTGCTCATGTTTAAGCTCTTGCATCATATACTTTGCACCCATTAATGAAGAAATACATAGAGCTTGCTAAAATTTGATTTGCATATTTGGTCTCTCTAAGGTCTAGATAATATCTAGTATTGAGTTTTGAACAACAAGGAAGACAGTGTAGAGTCTTATAATGTTTACAATATGTCTTTTATGTGAGTTTTGCTGCACTTGTTCATCCTTGAGTTTGCTTCAAATAACCTTGCTAGCCTAAACCTTGTATCGAGAGGGAATACTTCTCATGCATCCAAAATCCTTGAGCCAACTACTATGCCATTTGTGTCCACCATACCTACCTACTACATGGTATTTCTCCGCCATTCCAAAGTAAATTGCTTGAGTGCTACCTTTAAAATTCCATCATTTACCTTTGCAATATATAGCTCATGGGACAAAATAGCCTTAAAAACTATCGTAGTATTGAATATGTACTTATGCACTTTATCTTTTATTAAGTTGCTTGTTGTGCGATAACCATGTTTCTGGGGAACGCCATCAACTATTGTTGAATATCATGTGAGTTGCTATGCATGTCCGTCTTGTCTGAAGGATCTATCATTTTAGTGGTTGGAGCATGCAAAATTGTTAGAGAAGAACATTGGGCCGCTAACTAAAGCCATGAATCATGGTGGAAGTTTCAGTTTTGGACATATATCCTCAATCTCATATGAGAATAATAATTGTTGCTACATGCTTATGCATTTAAGAGGAGTCCATTGTCTGTTGTCCATGTTGTCCCGGTATGGATGTCTAAGTTGAGGATAATCAAAAGCGAGAAATCCGAAATGCGAGCTTTCTCCTTAGACCTTTGTACAGGCGACATGGAGGTACCCCTTTGTGACACTTGGTTGAAACATGGCATGCAAAGATCCGGTAGTCCAAGCTAAGTAGGACGAGGTGCGGACACTATTAGTACACTATGCATGAGGCTTGCAGCTTGTAAGATATAATTTTCATAACTCATATGCTTTATTACTACCGTTGACAAAATTGTTTCATGTTTTCAAAATAAAAGCTCTAGTACAAATACAGCAATCGATGCTTTCCTCTTTGAAGGACCATTCTTTTACTTTTATTGTTGAGTCAGTTTACCTATCTCCTTCCACCTTGAGAAGCAAACACTTGTGTGAACTGTGCATTGATTCCTACGTACTTGCATATTGCACTTGTTATATTACTTTATGTTGACAATATCCATGAGATATACATGTTATAAGTTGAAAGCAACCGCTGAAACTTAATCTTTCTATGTGTTGCTTCAACACCTTTACTTTGATTTATTGCTTTATGAGTTAACTCTTATGCAAGACTTATTGATGCTTGTCTTGAAGTACTATTCATGAAAAGTCTTTGCTTTATGATTCAGTTGTTTACTCATGTCATTACCTTTGTTTTGATCGCTGCATTCATTACATATGTTTACAAATAGTATGATCAAGATTATGATGGCATGTCACTTCAGAAATTATCTTTGTTATCGTTTTACCTGCACGGGACGAGCAGAACTAAGCTTGGGGATGCTGATACGTCTCCAACGTATCGATAATTTCTTATGTTCCATGCTACTTTATTGATGATACCTACATGTTTTATGCACATTATATGTCATATTTATGCATTTTCTGGAACTAACCTATTAACAAGATGCCGAAGAGCCAGTTCTTTGTTTCTCTGTTTTGGGTTTCAGAAATCCTAGTAAAGAAATATTCTCGGAATTGGACGAAACTTTCGCCCAGGGTCCTATTTTTGCACGAAGCTTCCAGAAGACCGAAGAGATAACGAAGTGGGGCCACGAGGCAGCCAGAGGGGTGGCCGGCGCGGCCCAAGCCCTGGCCGCGCCGACCTACCCCCTGGGCCCCTCGTGTGGCCCCTCGCGTTGACCCTCCGCCTACTTAAAGCCTCCGTCGCGAAACCCCCGTGCATCGAGAGCCACGATACGGAAAACCTTACCGAGACGCCGCCGCCGCGAATCCCATCTCGGGGGATTCTGAGATCGCCTCCGCACCTGCCGGGAGAGGGGATTCATCTCCCGGAGGACTCTACACCGCCATGGTCGCCTCCGGAGTGATGAGTGAGTAGTTCACCCCTGGACCATGGGTCCATAGCAGTAGCTAGATGGTCGTCTTCTCCTTGTTGTGCTTCATTGTTGGATCTTGTGAGCTGCCTAACATGATCAAGATCATCTATCTGTAATTCTATATGTTGTGTTTGTCGGGATCCGATGGATAGAGAGTACTATGATTATGGTGATTATCAATCTATTGTTTATGTGTTGTTTATGATCTTGCATGCTCTCCGTTATTAGTAGAGGCTCTGGCCAAGTTTTTGCTCTTAACTCCAAGAGGGGGTATTTATGCTCGATAGTGGGTTCATGCCTTCATTGAATCTGGGATCGTGACAGTAGGTTCTAAGGTTGTGATGTGCTGTTGCCACTAGGGATAAAACATTGATGCTATGTCTAAGGATGTAGTTGTTGATTACATTACGCACCATACTTAATGCAATTGTCTGTTGCTTAGCAACTTAATACTGAATGGGGTTCGGATGATAACCTGAAGGTGGACTTTTTAGGCATAGATGCAGTTGGATGGCGGTCTATGTACTTTGTCGTAATGCCCGAATTAAATCTCACTATATTTATCATATCATGTATATGCATTGTTATGCCTTTCTCTATTTGTCAATTGCCCGACTGTAATTTGTTCACCCAACATGCTTTTATCTTATGGGAGAGACACCTCTAGTGAACTGTGGACCCCGGTCCTATTCTTTACATAGCATACAATCTACTGCAATTGTGTTTACTGTTTTCTTTGCAAACATCTTCCACTCGATACGCTTAATCCTTTGTTACAGCAAGCCGGTGAGATTGACAACCTCACTGTTTCGTTGGGACAAAGTACTTGGGTTGTGTTGTGCAGGTTCCGCGTTGGCGCCGGAATCCCTGGTGTTGCGCCGCATCACATTTCGCGACCATCAACCTTCAACGTGCTTCTTGGCTCCTACTGGTTCGATTAAACCTTGGTTTCTTTCTGAGGGAAAACTTGCTACTGTGCGCATCATACCTTCCTCTTGGGGTTCCCAACGAACGTGTGAGTTACACGCCATCAAACACCCACCAAGTCATCAGTAGACCAGGCAAAGATATTCCGATTCTCACAGAGGAAGCTGACGAGCGCGCTTTCCTATGCTTCATTGAGGCCGGCACCGATACGAACGGTGCGCTCCGGGTAAGCTGGGTCCAGCACGATGTCTTTTGTTTCTTTTGTCGGCTTGAATGCCGGTGTGCCCAAGTTTCCACTCATGGCCGCTAAGCTCAGCTCCGAGGATTGAGCCAGTGCCACAGCAGTTTGCATCCTTTTCTTTTCCTCCGCTATCACCAACGATTCAGCCAGATTTGATCCGGCGGAAGCGGTTTCCATTGAGACTTTGTAGTTTCCCACCACAGTTAAGGGTCCACGAGGTGCCGGCATCTTCATCTTGAGATAAGCCGTATGAGTTGAGGCCATGAATGCCGCCAGTGCCGGTCTCCCCAGCTGTGCATGGTAAGGACTCTCTAGGTCCACCACCTCAAACAGAACAATTTCAACCCGGCAATTGTCACGTCCTCCAAATGACACATCCACCCGGACTTTTCCCACAGGTGCACATGACAGGCCCGAAACGATTCCGTGGAATGTTGTGTGAGTTGGCTGTAGCATGTTTTCTGTTATGCCCAGCATAAGCATTGTATGCTTGTACATGATGTTTATGCTGCTTCCATTGTCTATCAGCACCTTGCTGAACTTGACTCGAGTTTCCGTCCCATGCATGATTGGATCCACAACGAGAGCATAACCACCCGGGTTAGGCATGATCTTAGGGTGATCCTTGAACGACCAACTGATTTCCTGCTCTGACCATAGCATGTATCTCGGGACTGCCGGCATCACCGTGTTCACTTCCATGGAACGACGATGCACGCTCTGCCTGTCGGTTGGCTCAGTAACAAACACAACGCAGCACAAGTGCGGATCCTTGTAAACATTCCGGCCTAAAGGTGTCGGCGGTGGCGGTTGCCCATTGCCATCTCCCACCTGATGAACTTGCTGGTTCTGCTGAGGTTGTACCGGTAGAGCGTTTGCCCCGGTAAGCGGTGGTGGTGGTGGTAACGGATGCTGGTGCAACATGTCATGTGAGGGTGGCAGTACTGTGGAACAGCCCTGTTCTTGCGCATCTTTTGCCGCACCTCTCAACATCAAGTGCTTGACCCAGGAGCAATCTTTTGTCAAATGGTTCGGCGGCTTCGATGGATGGGGAGTGTGAAGCCGGCACGGCTGCTCCATTGCCGCTTCCATGGTGTACCTCATATGCTCCTGCCAATCTTTTTTTCTCTCCCCACTTCTTCTTTTCAACCCATTGTTTTTTAGGACCCGCCCATGGCTGCGATCCGGTTTTTTGCCTCTCGCTTCCGCTAGGGCCGGAATTTTCCTGCACCGCAGCTACCTGCTGCGGACCATACCTTCGATCCGGAAAGTCTTCCCTTCTTTTGTTGTGCCGGTTATCCCGGTATTGATCTTGCCGGGGTTGGCTTGTTTGCGCCGGTTGAGCTTGCACTGCCGGTTGCATTGGGTCTCCCAACGCATAGTTTTCTGCCACCCGCATCATTTCAGCCAGTGTGCTTGGCATGTTTCTCTGTAGCCTCTGCCACAGCGGTGATCCTCTCCGGCATCCCTGACTGAACCAAGCGATCGCTTGTGCTTCTATCACTCCTTCACATGTGTTTCTCATTGAGTTCCACCGGGTGAGATAGTCCCGGTCTGTTTCATTCGTGCGCTGCTGGCATAAAGCGAGCTGCTGCGGCCTGTTTGTCCTCTTGTAGGTACTGCTGAAGTTGCTCACAAAGGCTTCCTCAAAGTCCAACCATCCATTTATGCTTCCTGCCGGCAAATTGTTAAGCCAAATACGTGCAGGTCCCACTAGGAAGGACGGTATGATTCTTACGGCCCAACGTCGGTTTACTCCGCCACCAGCGACATAAACAGCTGTGACATAGTCTGCCAGCCAATCTTCCGGCTTAGTTGTGCCATCATATGTTTTTGTGTCCCGGGGCAATTGAAAATTGCGCACCGGTGGCTCTTCTCTCATGATTCGCGGGCCAAAGCACTTTGGGCCAGGAGGACCCTCAGATTCGATCATCTCAGAAAGATACACTCTGTCCAGCCTGTGCCTCGCATCCTGGCCTGGCAAGCATCTTTCCCCCACACGTTCCCCCAAAGGGTTCCGGTAAGCTCTGGTTCGTTCCACTTCGGAATCTCCTTCTTCATATCTTACCAGTTCCGCGGCTCTTGCCTGCCGGTACCTTGGTGGTGGTATTTCCTCTTCAACATATGCTGCCCTTGCAGCTCGATAATTTTGCCTGGTTTCGTATCTACCGGCATGATTGTTTCCGCCATAACCGTTTCCGGCATAGCCATTTCTGGCGTAGCCGCGGCCTGCCCCATAGCTTTTTCCTCCGGCTTCATGTGGCCCGGCTTTTTGTTTTCCGGCAAGAACCGGGTCATACACGGTCATCTGCCGCGCATTCATTTCTGTTTCCTTTCTTTTATCCAGATGGGGGGACGATGCTTGCCCCTGGGACTTGCTTCCGGCAACTTTTGTCGACCGGACTGATTTTGACTCGAGCGCTGCTTTGTTGATTCTAGCGAGCTCATCATTTTGTGCATGTATTGTATCAAGCAGCTCTCTAACTCTATCTTGCTGTTTTGCTAATGCATCACCGGATAGCGCCTCACACATCTCCATAGCGGCCTTAGCAGCTTTTATAGTTTTATCCGGACTACTGTACTTGGGTTTCTCTACGATGCTCACAGATGCAGAGGTACTTTTGCCGGCAGGAACTTCCTTACGCAGATCCTGATCTAGATTCCGAGCCTTAAGCCGGTTCTCCGATATCCTAGCAGCCTGAGCACTAACAGAAGCAAAGCCATGGGCAGCGTTGTACTCACGTAAGGTTAGGTTCAACTCGCGCTAAGCCCGGATGATGTCCGCGCCCCCGGAAAGCAGCTTCTTGCGCGTTGCCTCCAGCTCCGCTTGCGCCGCTGCCGGGTCGATGTGTTGTGCGATGGGCGTCGCCAGCACGCTCAACGCCGCTTGGAGAGGAGTTTCCAGTGGTGCGGTGGATGTTTCCGCAGCGCCCTCGTCGCGCTCCAGAGGTGGCTTTGCCGGGCGCGTAGACGCCGCACGCCCAGCTCCTTCTTCCACAGCCTCCTTGCCAGCACCAGCCGCGCCAGCCATCATCACTTCCACGCTGCCGGCGGCGCGGCCAGCACATAGCCACCTGGGCGTATCCGGTGCCACCAGCACCGGCGAGAGGTACTGGGGCACAGGGACGGTGCCGAAGTAGACGCGGTGGCTGCCGAACTCGATGATGCGGCCGTTCTGCGGGAACTTGCCACCGTTGGCGAAGCAGCCCGCGTTGTCGTTGATGAAGTCCATGGAGTAGATGCGCTGCACGAGCGCTGACACCGTCCACTCGCCGGCGACGTCGAGGAGGCCCGCCCGAATGTGAACTCCAGCAAGCGCCACTTCATGCCCCAAGGTGGGCGCCAACTGTCGTCGTGGCGAACCGACAGATGCCATGGGATGGCTTAATTTGGGGCCGAATGGGCGCTAGAGGATTCGGGGGAGGGTTTTTGATCAGATAGGATGAACTTCCAGATGCTTTCCTCAAGAACTTGGCCAAGGCCAGAGGTAGAAGAAGAAAGGCACAAGGAAGAACTCTGTTCTAGATCTCTCTATTCCATGATCAAACAGGATTATAGGTTTTTCTACATAGGATCGTCGTACATAAGTCGTGCCCGTGAAGGAGCATGCCCCCTCTCCTTATATAGGGGAGAGGGTGGCTTACAGGGGAAGAAGCCCTAATGGCATCTTTGAACAGACAAACTACTTTACAAAGCTACTTTAATCATAGGTGACGCCGGTATCTTCTTTAATTAGGGAGGCTGATGTCCTCCGGTTGCTTTTGGCGTCACCTTCGTCTTTTACGTCATGGCTTCGTTTAAAGCTACTTTGCTTAGCTCATCTTTGTCTTCTAGTTCCTGAGAGAATCTTTGACCGGTCTTGCCGACGTGCTACAATGTAGCTTATACCGGTAATCCGGTATCTTCTTAGCTCATTCCGGCATACCCCTTCTGGGCATACCGGTATAGTTTTTTTTAGCCAAATGCTTAAGTTCACAGTCCGGATTACACTTTAAACCGGTATCTTGATAGCCCAAACCATCTGGTTTGGCATGCCTTTGGAATACTCGGGGTCATCCCCCCAACAATGTTGCAGCATGTGCTACAGTTCCATTTTGTGTTGATGTCAGTATACAGACTGATGATGGGTGCGCTGATGGTGTTTCAGTGCATATGGCGCAGATGCGCGTGGGAGGAGTGGGAGGCGAGCGCGTTAGTGGAGACAGTGAGCAGCGGCACTACTGTGCTAGGGGTACTTGATACGTCTCCAACGTATCTATAATTTCTGATGTTACATGCTTATTTTATGACAATACCTACATGTTTTGTTCACACTTTATATCGTTTTGATGCGTTTTCCGGAACTAACCTATTGACGAGATGCCGAAGTGCCAGTTCCTGTTTTCTGCTGTTTTTGGTTTCAGAAATCCTAGTAAGGAAATATTCTCGGAATCGGACGAAATCAACGCCCACTACCCTATTTTCACCAGAAGCTTCCAGAGCACCCGAGAGAGGCCAGAGGGTGGCCACAGGCCCACCAGACACTACCCTGGCGCGGCCAAGGGGGGGCCCGCGCCCCCCTGTTGTGTCGTCGCCTCGTTGACCTTCTGACGCCGCCTCTTCGCCTATATAAAGGTCCCTGACCTAAAACCCGAGACGAATAAGCCACGGTACGAGAAAAGTTCCAGAGCCGCCGCCATCGCGAAGCCAAGATCTGGGGGACAGGAGTCTCTGTTCCGGCATGCCGCCGGGACGGGGAAGTGCCCCCGGAAGGCTCCTCCATCGACACCACCGCCATCTTCATCACCGCTGCTGTCTCCCATGAGGAGGGAGTAGTTCTCCATCGAGGCTCGGGGCTGTACCGGTAGCTATGTGGTTCATCTCTCTCCTATGTACTTCAATACAATAATCTCATGAGCTGCCTTACATGATTGAGATTCATATGATGATGCTTGTAATCTAGATGTCATTATGCTAGTCAAGTGGGTTTTACTTATGTGATCTCCGGAGACTCCTTGTCCCACGTGTGTAAAGGTGACAGTGTGTGCACCGTGTGGGTCTCTTAGGCTATATTTCACAGAATACTTATTCACTGTTATGAATGGCATAGTGAAGTGCTTATTTATATCCCTTTATGATTGCAATGTGCTTTGTATCGCTACTAGTTTATGTGCTACTCATGTGATGTTATTAAAGTAGTCTATTCCTCCTGCATGGTGTAATGGTGACAGTGTGTGCATCGTGTAGTTCTTGTCGTAGATTATGATCATAATCTCTTGTAGGTTATGGAGTTGATTATCGCTATGATAGTATTGATGTGATTTATTCCCCCTTCATAGTGTAAAGGTGACAGTGTGTATGCTATGTTAGTACTCGGTTTATTTTGCAAAGATCTATTATGCTCTAAGGTTACTTAAACATGAATATCGAATGTTGTGGAGCTTGTTAACTCCGGCATTGAGGGTTTGTGTAATCCTACACAATTAGTGGTGTTCATTATCAAACAAGAGTGTATATATGTAGCACAAATGAGAGAAGTTATTATTTATTATGCGATCAATGTTGAGAGTGTCCACTAGTGAAAGTATGATCCCTAGGCCTTGTTTCCAATACTGCAAACACCGTTTATTTACTGTTCTGTTGCATGTTTACTCGCTGCCATATTTTATTCAGATTGCTATTACCACTCATATACATCCATACTACTTGTATTTCACTATCTCTTCGCCGAACTAGTGCACCTATACATCTGACAAGTGTATTAGGTGTGTTGGGGACACAAGAGACTTCTTGTATCGTGATTGCAGGGTTGGTTGAGAGGGATATCTTTGACCTCTTCCTCCCTGAGTTCGATAAACCTTGGGTGATCCACTTAAGGTAAAACTTGCTGCTGTTATACAAACCTCTGCTCTTGGAGGCTCAACACTGTCTACAGGAAAAGAAGCGTGAGTAGACATCAAGCTATTTTCTGGCGCCCTTGCCGGGGAGGAAAGGTAAAAGGTACTCACACTCCGGATCTCGCCTACTAAGCTATTTTCCGGCACCGTTGTAAGTACTCGAAGCTATTTCCTTTAGATCCTGCAATTGCATCTTTTGGTTTCTTGTTTACACTAGTTAGGCATAATGGAAAGTAACAATGAGCTTCTTATTCTATTTCCTGAGTTAAGACATGGATTGTTTGCTGCAAAAATTAAAAAACCTATGGAATCTTATTGGCATGCTAGTAGCAATGATATTAGTATGAACGCTTTGAACACCATTGTTGCTAATGATATGGAAAATTCTAAGCTTGGGGAAGCTGGTTTTGATGAGCATGATATTTTTAGTCCCCCAAGCATTGAGGAGAAAATTTACTTTGATGATACTTTGCCTCCTATTTATGATGATTATAATGATAGTGGTCTTTTGGTGCCGCCTACTATGGAGAGTAAATTTTATTATGATTATACTATGCCTCCTACACTTGATGAGAATAATAATGATAGCTACTTTGTTGAATTTGCTCCCACTACAACTAATAAAATTGATTATGCTTATGTGGCGAGTAATAATTTTATGCATGAGGCTCATGACAAGAATGTTATATGTGATAGTTATATTGTTGAGTTTGTTCATGATGCTACTGAAAGTTATTATGAGAGAGGGAAACATGGTTATATGCATCTTAATAATATTCAGTTTCCCCTCTTTATGTTGAGAATCTTGAAATTGCGCTTATGTTGCTTTTCTATGCTTGCCACTTTGTTCTTCATGAATCTATTTGTGTACAAGATTCCTTTTCATAGGAAGTGGGTTAGGCTTAAATGTGTTTTGAATTTGCTTCTTGATGTTCTCTTTTGCTTCATTGTCTATTTTCATGAGAGCATCATTAAAATTGCTGAGACCATCTTAATGGCTATAAAGAAAGAACTTCTTGGGAGATAACCCATGTGTTTATTTTACTACAGCAATTTTTGTTTTGTTGAGTCTTGGAAGTTGTTTACTACTGTAGCAACCTCTCCTTATCATGTTTTTGTGCCAAGTAAAGTCTCTATGTTAAAGTTGATGCTAGATTTGGATTGCTGCGCAGAAACAGCATTGCTGTCTGTCACGAATTTGAGCAGAAGTCTCTGTAAAAAAATCAAAAAAATCTGCAAATTTACGAGCGTGATCCTCAGATATGTACGCAACTTTCATTAGTTTTGAGTTTTTCCATTTGAGCAAGTTAAGTGCCCCTGCCAGATTCATCTTTACGGACTGTTCTGTTTTTGACAGATTCTGCCTTTTATTTCGCATTGCCGCTTTTGCTATGTTGAATGAGTTTTCTTTGCTCCATTAACTTTCAGAAGCTTTGTGCAATGTCCAGAAGTGTTAAGAATGATTGTGTCACCTCTGAACATGTGAATTTTTATTATGCACTAACCCTCTAATGAGTTTGCTTGAAGTTTGGTGTGGAGGAAGTTTTCAAGGGTCAATAGAAGAGGATGATATACTATGATCAAGAAGAGTGAAAGGTCTAAGCTTGGGGATGCCCCGGTGGTTCATCCCTGCATATTTTAAGAAGACTCAAGCATCTAAGCTTCGGGATGCCCAAGGCATCCCCTTCTTCATCGACAACTTATCAGGTTTCTTCTCGTGAAACTATATTTTTATTCAGTCACATCTTATGTACTTTACTTGGAGCGTCTGTGTGCTTTTATTTTTGTTTTGTTATTTTCATACTCTGAATAAATACATGCTCATGTGTGGGAGAGAGACACGCTCCGCTTTTTCATATGAACACTAGTGTTCTTCATTTTTGCTTTTAATGTTCAAGGGCGAAAGTTGATCGCTTCACTTGTTTCTATTTGGTTGGAATCAGAAAATGCTTCATATGGTCTTGAATAATTTGATACTTGGCAATTGTTTTGAGCTCTCATAAATCATGTTTAAGCTCTTGCATCATGTAGTTAAATCTAGTAGTTGAGAACTACCTTAGAGCTTGTTGAAATTTGGTTTGCATGATTGGTCTCTCTAAGTCTAGATATTTTCTGGTAAAGTGTTTGAGCAACAAGGAAGACAGTGTAGAGTCTTATAATGCTTGCAATATGTTCTTATGTAAGTTTTGCTGTACCGGTTTATACTTGTGTTTGCTTCAAACAACCTTGCTAGCCCAAACCTTGTACTGAGAGGAAATGCTTCTCGTGCATCCAAAACCTTGAGCCAAAACCTATGCCATTTGTGTCCACCATATCTACCTACTATGTGGTATTTCCTGCCATTCCAAGTAAATACTTCATGTGCTACCTTTAAACAATTCAAAAGTTATTATCTCTTATTTGTGTCAATGTTTTATAGCTCATGAGGAAGTATGTGGTGTTTTATCTTTCGATCTTGTCATTTACTTTTGACAGACTTTCACAATGGACTAGTGGCTTCATCCGCTTATCCAATAATTTTGCAAAAAGAGCTGGCAATGGGGTTCCCAGCCCCAATTAATTAACTTGCATTAATAATTCTCTTCACATGTTTTGCCCTGATTCATCAGTAAGCAACTTAATTTTGCAAATAGACACTCCTCCATGGTATGTGAATGTTGGAAGGCACCCGAGGATTCGGTTAGCCATGGATTGTGTAAGAAAAATGTTGGGGGGAGTGTCATCTAATAAATAAAACTAAAGTACATGTGTAAACAAAAGAGAAGAGGGATGATCTACCTTGCTGGTTGATGTCTACGGGTGCTTCTATTCTTGTAGACAGTGTTGGGCCCCCAAGAGGAGAGGTTTGTAGAACAGCAGCAAGTTTCCCTTAAGTGGATCACCCAAGGTTTATCGAACTCAGGGAGGAAGAGGTCAAAGATATCCCTCTCAAGCAACCCTGCAATCACAAAGCAAGAAGTCTCTTGTGTCCCCAACACACCAAATACACTTGTCAGGTGTATAGGTGCACTAGTTCGGCGAAGAGATAGTGAAATACAAGTAATATGGATGTATATGAGTGGTAATAGCAATCTGAATAAAATATGGCAGCGAGTAAACATGCAACAAAACAGTAAGTAAACGGTGTTTTCAGTATTGGAAACAAGGCCTAGGGATCATACTTTCACTAGTGGACACTCTCAACATTGATCGCATAATAAATACTTCTTCTCATATGTGCTACATACACTCTTGTTTGATAATGAACATCATTCGTTGCGTAGGATTACACGAACCCTCAATGCCGGAGTTAACAAGCTCCGCAACATTCGATATTCATGTTTAAGTAACCTTAGAGCATAATAGATCATTGCAAAATAAACCAAGAACTAACATAGCGCACGCACTGTCCACATTACACTATGAAGGAGGAATAGATCACATCAATACTATCATAATGACAATTAACTCCACGATCTACAAGAGATCATGATCATAGCCTACGACAAGAACCACACGGTGCACGCACTGATCACCTTTACACACATGCAGGAGGAATAGACTACTTTAATAACATCACATGAGTAGCACACAACTACCAGCGATACAAAGCTCATCATATGGATCTCAATCATGTAAGGCAGCTCATGAGATCATTGTATTGGAGTACAGAGAGAGAGATTAACCACATAGCTACGGTAGAGCCCTCAGCCCCAGGGGAGAACTACTCCCTCCTCATCATGGGAACAGCGATGGCGGTGAAGATGGCGGTGGAGACGGCTTCCGGGGGCAATTCCCCGCTCCGGCAGGGTGCCGGAACAGAGACTTCTGTCCCCCGAATCTTGATTTCGCGATGGCGGCGGCTCTGGAAGGTTTTTCTCCGTATCGTGGTCTCTGGCGGTGTTTTTAGGTCAGGGAGGCTTAAATAGGCGCCGAGAGGGAGTCGGAGGGGCCACGGGGTGCCCACACCCTAGGGGGGCGCGCCCCCCCCCCTGGCCCGCGCCGGGGTGTGGTGTGGGGCCCCCCTGGCTCCCCTCTCATCCCCCTCCGGTGCTCTGGAAGCTTCCGGGAAAAATAGGAACTTTGGCGGTGATTTCGTCCGATTCCGAGAATATTTCGTTACTAGGATTTCTGAAACCAAAAACAGCAGAAAACAGCAACTGGCCTTTCGGCATCTCGTCAATAGGTTAGTTCCGGAAAACGCATAATAATGACATATAATGTGTATAAAACATGTAGATATCATCAATAAAGTGGCATGGAACATAAGAAATTATCGATACGTTGGAGACGTATCAGCATCCCCAAGCTTAGTTCTGCTCGTCCCGAGCAGGTAAAACGATAACAAAGATAATTTCTGAAGTGACATGCCATCATATCCTTGATCATACTATTGTAAAGCACATGAGATAAATGCAGAGATTCGAAGCAATGATGAAGATAATGAGTAAACAAATGAATCACATAACAAAGACTTTTCATGAATAATACTTTCAAGACAAGCATCAATGAGTCTTGCATAAGAGTTAACTCATAAGCAATAAATTCTTAGTAGAAAGCTTTGAAACAACACAAGGAAGATATAAGTTTCAGCGGTTGCTTTCAACTTTAACATGTATATCTCGTAGATAATTGTCAACACAAAGTAATATAACAAGTGCAATAGGTAAACATGTAAGAATCAATGCACACAATTTACACAAGTGTTTGCTTCTAAGATAGAAAGAATAGGTAAACTGACTCAACAATAAAGTAAAAGAATGGCCCTTCAAAGAGGAAAGCATCGATTGCTATATTTGTGCTAGAGCTTTTATTTTGAAAACATCAAGAGAGTATAAAAGTAAAGTTTTGAGGAGTGTTTGTTGTTGTCAACGAATGGTAGCGGGTACTCTAACCCCCTTGCCAGACAAACCTTCAAAGAGCGGCTCCCATTTTATTTTATTTTTGGGTGGCACTCCTTCCAACCTTTCTTTCACAAACCATGGCTAACCGAATCCTCGGGTGCCTGCCAACAATCTCATACCATAAAGGAGTGCCTTTTTATTTTAGTTTTATTATGATGACACTCCTCCCCACCTTTGCTTTCTCAAGCCATGGCTAACCGAATCCTTCGGGTGCCGTCCAACAATCACATACCATGGAGGAGTGTCTATTTTTTTTGTTAATTAATTTGGGACTGGGAATCCCATTGCCAGCTCTTTTTGCAAAATTATTGGATAAGCGGATGAAGCCACTAGTCCATTGGTGAAAGTTGCCCAACAAGCTTGAAAGATAAACACCACATACTTCCTCATGAGCTATAAAACATTGACACAAATCAGAGGTGATAAATTTTGAATGGTTTAAAGGTAGCACTCAAGCAATTTACTTTGGAATGGCGGAGAAATACCATGTAGTAGGTAGGTATGGTGGACACAAATGGCATGAATATTGGCTCAAGTATTTGGATGCATGAGAAGTATTCCCTCTCGATACAAGGCTTAGGCTAGCAAGGTTATTTGAAGCAAACTCAAGTATGAAATGGTGCAGCAAGACTCACATATAAACATATTGTAAGCATTATAAGACTTTACATTGTCTCCTTGTTGTTCAAACATCTCAACCAGAAAATATCTAGACTTAGAGAGACCAATCATGCAAACCAAATTTTAACAAGCTCTATGTAATTATTCATTAATGGGTACAAGGTACATGATGCAAGAGCTTAAACAAGATCTATATGAGCACAACAATTGCCAAGTTTCACATTATTCAAGGCATTATACCAATTACTACATGTAGCATTTCCCGTTTCCAACCATATAACAATTAACGAAGCAGTTTCAATCTTCGCCATGAAAATTAAAAGCTAAGAACACATGTGTTCATACGAACCAGCGGAGCGTGTCTCTCTCCCACACAAGGATGAACTTATTCAGAGAACTAAGATAACAAAACAAAAACAAAAATAAAAGCACACAGACGCTCCAAGTAAAGTACACAAGATGTGACCGAATAAAAATATAGTTTCAGTAGAAGAACCTGATAAGTTGTCGATGAAGAAGGGGATGCCTTGGGCATCCCCAAGCTTAGATGCTTGAGTCTTCTTAAAATATGCAGGGATGAACCACCGGGGCATCCCCAAGCTTAGACCTTTCACTCTTCTTGATCACATTATATCACCCTCTTCTATTGACCCTTGAAAACTTCCTTCACACCAAACTTCAAGCAAACTCATTAGAGGGTTAGTGCATAATCAAAAATTCACTCATTCAGAGGTGACACAATCATTATTTTCACTTCTGGACATTGCATAATGCTACTGGACATTAGTGGATCAAAGAAATAAATCCAACATAGCAAAAGAGGCAATGCGAAATAAAAGGCAGAATCTGTCAAAAACAGAATAGTCCGTAAAGACGAATTTAGAAATGGCACCAGACTTGCTCAAATGGAAAAACTCAAAACTAATGAAAGTTGCGTACATATCTGAGGATCACGCTCGTAAATTGGCAGATTTTTTCGAATTTTCTACAGAGAATTGTGCCCAGATTCGTGACAGACAGCAATGTTGTTTCTGCGCAGCGATCCCAAATATAACATCAACTTTGACATAGAAACTTTACTTGGCACAAAAACATGATAAGGAGAGGTTGCTACAGTAGTAAACAACTTCCAAGACACAAATATAAAACAAAGTACTGTAGCAAAATAACACATGGGTTATCTCCCAAGAAGCTCTTTCTTTATAGCCATTAAGATGGGCTCAGCAATTTTGGTGATGCACCCGCAAGAAATAGTATTTGAAGCAAAAGAGAGCTTCAAGAGGCAATTCAAAACACATTTGAGCCTAACATGCTTCCTATGCAAAAGAATCTTATACACAAATGAATTCATGAAGAGCAAGGTGGCAAGCATAAGAGGATAAAACACGAGTAACTTAAAGATTCTCAACATAAAGAGGGGAAACTTAATATTATTAAGATGCATATAACCATATTTCCCTCTCTCATAATAACTTTCAGTAGCATCATTGATGAAATCCACAATATACCCGTCACTTAAAACATTCTTATCATGGTTCATATGCATAGAAGTATCATTAATTTTGGCATAAGAAGAGTTATTCTCATTAATAGTAATTGGAGCAAGATTATTATCAAGAATTTGAACATGGTAAACAAGTTGCATATTAAAAGAATTGTTTTTGGCAAGCCCATCATAACTATGACAAGTTTCATAAGGATAATTGTAGCATGTGTCATATACATTTCTACAGCAATTATCTAAACCTGAATATGTAATATCATCATTTTCACTAAAAGTAGAAGTCTCAAATATAGGATCTTCAAGCACAGCATCCCCAAGCTTAGGGCTTTCAATATCATCGTTTAAGGGGACATGAATAATGCTATCATCATTACTTTCATAATCAGTACCAAAGAGATTTCCAATATCAAAGGTAGTGTGCTCATTCAAATCATGATCGCTAATGTATGTAAAGGGCATAGGAAGATCATCGTATTCAGATTCATTATCACAATAATCATTAGGAGCAACATACTTACGGTTACCTAGCGTTATCTCATTCACGCGGGGATACGCCGTTACCTCTTTATTTTTATTCTCCTTCTTCTTCTTCTTCTTCGTTCCCTTCTTCTTCTTCTTCTTCTTCTCTTCCTTCTCCTCATTCCCTTCTTTAGGAGGAAGAGGCTTGAAGGGTGGCTTGTCCGCATAACCTGATTTACTTTTAGAAACAATAGAAGAAACTTGGGAGGATCCCTCCTTCTCATTAATTAGTTGAAAACACACAGCAGTCCTATCATATTTCGGCAAGGTGTCATCTTCTAAAATATTTTGTATGTAAGTATTTGTATGGCTATTATCAATGCAATAAGAAAGACAACCATGCAGGACATCATCAATGTCAAGATCGTTAATATTTAACAAAGAAATTTTTCTTGACAACTCTTCACACTTCAAAAATAAGGTAAGTTCATCATGCTTATTAGGAGTAATTTCATCATCACAATACAAATTTGCAGCACTCATGGGGTTTGAATTATCATTAGAGGAACATTGAAAATTAAAATGACCAACTCTATGGCAAAGTTCACAAATAAAAGGATAGAGGGCACACACTTTTTCTCCAAGATCATCTAGAGTTCTAGACCATTTTCTAGTTTTTTCATTTCTGTGATGGATACAATATTCATCTTCTATTTGATTAATTCCACAAGGTCTATGTATTCCACAAAAATTAACATGCTTATAGGAAATAGCATTCTTAGGAGTTTGAGCATGCTTATTGCAATCATTAACAACAATGTCATTCTTCATGCAAGCCTCTTTAAAAGGTTCATGATACTTATCAAAATTCTTTTTAGGCAGTTCTAAATGAGAAGCAAAGGCTTTATAAAGATTTGCAGCAACTTGAGAGTCAAGACCATAAGTAGCACTCATATTTCGAAATTTATCAGTATTCATAAAAGTTTCAATGCATTCATAATCATAGTTTATACCTGACTCTTTACCTTTGTCGTTCTCCCAATCTTCAGAGTTCTCCTTAATCCGATCAAGAAGGTCCCTTTTAAACTCTTCTTTATTGCTCGTGGAATGATCCGTATCAAGTAGTATCCAAAGAAGGTCTTATCTTGAAAAGAAAGTCTTGCATAGAAATTATCAATGATGATATTACCTGGAAGCTCATGATTGGGGCATTTGAGCATTAAAGTCTTCAATCTCTCCCATGCTTGGGCAATACTCTCTCCATCATGAGGCCAAAAATTATATATATGGTTTCGATCTTTGTGAATTTCACTTGGAGGATAGAACTTGGAATAAAATAGAGGCACAATATCCTTCCAATCAAGAGAGCGCCCGTCCTTCAGCAGTTTATACCAATGCGCCGCTTTACTGCATAGCGATATATCAAATAATTTCTTTCTAACTTCATCCATTGAAATACCTGCACACTTGAATAACCCGCATAATTCATGCAAAAACAAGAATGATTACTAGGATGGACAGTTCCATCCCCTTCATAGCGGTTATCCATAACACGTTCAATAATTTTCATAGGTATTTTATACGGAATACTTTCAGCAGGTGGATTTAAAATATCAGAAGCATCATTAAAGTTATCGCATATGGGAGATAAAGCATTATCAGAACAAAATATTTCTTCCAAAGCGGAGGAGCTAAAAAGATTATTTTTAGGTAAACCAGCTTCCCCAAGCTTAGACTTCTTCATAGAATTAGCAGTAATTGCATTCATACTAATAACATTGCTACTATCATGTAAATAAGGTTCCATAGGTTTTTTAATTTTCGCATCAAACCATCCATGTCTTAAATCAGGAAATAGAATAAGAAGCTCACTAATTTTTTTGTTGTTTTCCATTATGCCTAACTAGTGAAAAATAAAAACAAGAAACAAAAAGATGCAATTGCAGAGTCTAAAGGAAATAGCTTCGAGTACACACACAATGGCGCCAGAAAAGTACTGTTACCTGGAACCGGAGTGTGAGTACCTTTTACCTTTCCTCCCCGGCAACGGCGCCAGAAAAGTGCTTGATGTCTACGGGTGCTTCTATTCTTGTAGACAGTGTTGGGCCCCCAAGAGGAGAGGTTTGTAGAACAGCAGCAAGTTTCCCTTAAGTGGATCACCCAAGGTTTATCGAACTCAGGGAGGAAGAGGTCAAAGATATCCCTCTCAAGCAACCCTGCAATCACAAAGCAAGAAGTCTCTTGTGTCCCCAACACACCAAATACACTTGTCAGGTGTATAGGTGCACTAGTTCGGCGAAGAGATAGTGAAATACAAGTAATATGGATGTATATGAGTGGTAATAGCAATCTGAATAAAATATGGCAGCGAGTAAACATGCAACAAAACAGTAAGTAAACGGTGTTTTCAGTATTGGAAACAAGGCCTAGGGATCATACTTTCACTAGTGGACACTCTCAACATTGATCGCATAATAAATACTTCTTCTCATATGTGCTACATACACTCTTGTTTGATAATGAACATCATTCGTTGCGTAGGATTACACGAACCCTCAATGCCGGAGTTAACAAGCTCCGCAACATTCGATATTCATGTTTAAGTAACCTTAGAGCATAATAGATCATTGCAAAATAAACCAAGAACTAACATAGCGCACGCACTGTCCACATTACACTATGAAGGAGGAATAGATCACATCAATACTATCATAATGACAATTAACTCCACGATCTACAAGAGATCATGATCATAGCCTACGACAAGAACCACACGGTGCACGCACTGATCACCTTTACACACATGCAGGAGGAATAGACTACTTTAATAACATCACATGAGTAGCACACAACTAGCAGCGATACAAAGCTCATCATATGGATCTCAATCATGTAAGGCAGCTCATGAGATCATTGTATTGGAGTACAGAGAGAGAGATTAACCACATAGCTACGGTAGAGCCCTCAGCCCCAGGGGAGAACTACTCCCTCCTCATCATGGGAACAGCGATGGCGGTGAAGATGGCGGTGGAGACGGCTTCCGGGGGCAATTCCCCGCTCCGGCAGGGTGCCGGAACAGAGACTTCTGTCCCCCGAATCTTGATTTCGCGATGGCGGCGGCTCTGGAAGGTTTTTCTCCGTATCGTGGTCTCTGGCGGTGTTTTTAGGTCAGGGAGGCTTAAATAGGCGCCGAGAGGGAGTCGGAGGGGCCACGGGGTGCCCACACCCTAGGGGGGCGCCCCCCCCCCCTGGCCCGCGCCGGGGTGTGGTGTGGGGCCCCCCTGGCTCCCCTCTCATCCCCCTCCGGTGCTCTGGAAGCTTCCGGGAAAAATAGGAACTTTGGCGGTGATTTCGTCCGATTCCGAGAATATTTCGTTACTAGGATTTCTGAAACCAAAAACAGCAGAAACAAAGAATCGCCTTTCGGCATCTCGTCAATAGGTTAGTTCCGGAAAACGCATAATAATGACATATAATGTGTATAAAACATGTAGATATCATCAATAAAGTGGCATGGAACATAAGAAATTATCGATACGTTGGAGACGTATCACTGGTAGAGATAACGTCCTTCATGGGAGCCGCTCTTGAAAGTCTGGTTGATAAGGTAGTTAGAGTACCCATTACCATTCGTTGACAACAACAAACACCTCTCAAAATTTTACGTTTATGCTCTCTATATGATTTTAAAACTTGAAAAGCTCTAGCACATGATTTAATCCCTGCTTCCCTCTGCGAAGGGCCTATCTTTTATTTTATGTTGAGTCAGTTTACCCATTTCCTTCCACCTTAGGGGGTGTTTGGTGTGGCTTTTTTTGGCTTTTGGCTTTGGCAAAAGCCACCAAAAGCACCTAAATAGGTGCTTTTTTTGGCTTTTGGATTTTGGAAGCCAAAAACAAAGATCCTATTCTTTTGGCTTCCAAAATCCAAAAGCCAAAAAAGCACCTATTTAGGTGCTTTTGGTGGCTTTTTCCAAAGCCAAAAGCCAAAAAAAGCCACACCAAACACCCCCTTAGAAGCAAACACTTGTGTCAACTGTGCATTGATTCTTACATACTTGCTTATTTGCATTCATCATATTACTCTATGTTGACAATTATCCATGAGATATGCATGTTGAAAGTTGAAAGCAACTGCTGAAACTTATATCTTCCTTTGTGTTGCTTCGATGCCTTTACTTTGAATTTATTGCTTTATGAGTTAACTCTTATGCAAGACTTTTTGATGCTTGTCTTGAAAGTACTATTCATGAAAAGTTTTGCTATATGTCATCTATTTGTCAAACGATAGATCATTGCTTTGAATCACTCCATTCATGTCATATGCTTTACAATAATGTTGATCAAGATTATTATGGTAGCATGTCACTTCAGAAATTATTTGTGCTATCGTTTACCTACTCGAGGACGAGTAGGAACTAAGCTTGGGGATGCTGATACGTCTCGAACATATCTATAATTTCTGATGTTTCATGCTTGTTTTATGACAATACCTACATGTTTTGTTCACACTTTATATCGTTTTGATGCGTTTTCCGGAACTAACCTATTGACGAGATGCCGAAGTGCCAGTTCCTGTTTTCTGCTGTTTTTGGTTTTAGAAATCCTAGTAAGGAAATATTCTCGGAATCGGACGAAATCAACGCCCAGTACCATATTTTCACCAGAAGCTTCCAGAGCACCCGAGAGAGGCCAGAGGGGGGCCACAGGCCCACCAGACACTACCCTGGCGCGGCCAAGGGGGGGCCCGCGCCCCCCTGTTGTGTCGTCGCCTCGTTGACCTTCTGACGCCGCCTCTTCGCCTATATAAAGGTCCCTGACCTAAAACCCGAGACGAATAAGCCACGGTACGAGAAAAGTTCCAGAGCCGCCGCCATCGCGAAGCCAAGATCTGGGGGACAGGAGTCTCTGTTCCGGCACGCCGTCGGGACGGGGAAGTGCCCCCGGAAGGCTCCTCCATCGACACCACCGCCATCTTCATCACCGCTGCTATCTCCCATGAGGAGGGAGTAGTTCTCCATCGAGGCTCGGGGCTGTATCGGTAGCTATGTGGTTCATCTCTCTCCTATGTACTTCAATACAATAATCTCATGAGCTGCCTTACATGATTGAGATTCATATGATGATGCTTGTAATCTAGATGTCATTATGCTAGTCAAGTGAGTTTTACTTATGTGATCTCCGGAGACTCCTTGTCCCACGTGTGTAAAGGTGACAGTGTGTGCACCGTGTGGGTCTCTTAGGCTATATTTCACAGAATACTTATTCACTGTTATGAATGGCATAGTGAAGTGCTTATCTATATCCCTTTATGATTGCAATGTGCTTTGTATCGCTACTAGTTTATGTGCTACTCATGTGATGTTATTAAAGTAGTCTATTCCTCCTGCATGGTGTAATGGTGACAGTGTGTGCATCGTGTAGTTCTTGTCGTAGATTATGATCATAATCTCTTGTAGGTTATGGAGTTGATTATCTCTATGATAGTATTGATGTGATTTATTCCCCCTTCATAGTGTAAAGGTGACAGTGTGTATGCTATGTTAGTACTCGGTTTATTTTGCAAAGATCTATTATGCTCTAAGGTTACTTAAACATGAATATCGAATGTTGTGGAGCTTGTTAACTCCGGCATTGAGGGTTCGTGTAATCCTACACAATTAGTGGTGTTCATTATCAAACAAGAGTGTATATATGTAGCACAAATGAGAGAAGTTATTATTTATTATGCGATCAATGTTGAGAGTGTCCACTAGTGAAAGTATGATCCCTAGGCCTTGTTTCCAATACTGCAAACACCGTTTATTTACTGTTCTGTTGCATGTTTACTCGCTGCCATATTTTATTCAGATTGCTATTACCACTCATATACATCCATACTACTTGTATTTCACTATCTCTTCGCCGAACTAGTGCACCTATACATCTGACAAGTGTATTAGGTGTGTTGGGGACACAAGAGACTTCTTGTATCGTGATTGCAGGGTTGCTTGAGAGGGATATCTTTGACCTCTTCCTCCCTGAGTTCGATAAACCTTGGGTGATCCACTTAAGGGAAAACTTGCTGCTGTTCTACAAAGCTCTGCTCTTGGAGGCCCAACACTGTCTACAGGAAAAGAAGCGTGAGTAGACATCAGTACTGCAGTCCAGTTTTCCGCGACACCACGGATGCATCGAGGCAAGGATGGACGGGTGAGACATCTATGTGGCCCAGGAATTACACATCTTGTGCAGGGTCATGTGCAGCGACACAAGGGTCCATCAAAACCTCGCAAGAAGAAGGAATTGGCGCCGAAGTCCAAGCTCATGTGGAGAAGAAAGGAGGCGCCAAGTGCTGTATCAAGTCAAGCAGGCCGCGAGGGAGGATGTGGTGTGGAAGGCAAGCAAGACTTGAGGACGGCGAGGACGTGTCATGTTCATATCACGTCACCTTTTTCCAGAAGACCCTCATGCGTTGGGGACAACGCTTCTTGAAGAAGGGGAGAGATGATATGGATATCCAGGCCTGGTACACTAGGACAACCTTTGATATGATAATTAGGTCTAAGGTTGTACCAGTATTTTATTATAGTCTTGTTATTAGGAAATAATAATGTAGTCAGGTCATGTGGTGGGCCAATTAGGGTTTTAAGTTGTGTCTATTTGACTTGGGCCTGTCCAAGTCGAATTACGTTAGGCCCAATAAGGGTTGGCCGGCCACTCCATCCCTCATATAAGGTGGAGGTCCGGCTAGGGTTAGAGATAGAAAAGTTTAGACTAAAGATTAGGGTTTTCCCCATTGTGTGTGTTTACGTGTATCATCCCTCCAGGGGTACGGCGCTGCCGTTTATCGATTATTATCCGCTGCGAAGGCTCTTGTGTTCATCAAGGATTATCTAGCTCTTGGTTTGAGGCGTTGATACGTCTCCAACGTATCTATAATTTCTTATGTTCCATGTTAGTTTTATGACAATACCTACATGTTTTGTTCACACTTTATGATGTTTTGATGCATTTTCCGGCACTAACCTATTAACAATATGCCGAAGCGCCAGTTCCTGTTTTCTGCTGTTTTTGGTTTCAGAAATCCTACACCGGAAATATTCTCGGAATTGGACGAAACAAAAGCCCACGGTCTTATTTTCCACGGAGCCTTCTAGAACACCGAAGAGGAGACGGAGAGGGGCCACGAGGCGGCCACCCATAGGGCGGCGCGGCCCCACCCCTGGCTGCGCCGCCATATGGTGTGGGCCCCTCGGGTGCCCCCTGCGCTGCCCCTTTGACAAGGGATTAACTTATCAATGCCTACAAGTTGTAGACTAGGGTTTAGTTGGAAGTAGAGGGCAAGTAGATCTCGAAGGTTTCAGCTGAAAAGTACTCGACGATTATAAAACTAGGGTTATGTTTACAATGGATTTGATCCTCTCTTTGTCCCTCGACTCCCCCTTATATAGGAGGCGGAGCCGAGGGATTCGTAATACACAAGTTACAGAATCCGGGAGGGTTTCTAACTCGTCCCGTAAAATTACAAGTCTCTATATTTCCTAATACAACTCTAACCTTCTTTAATACTAACCGGGCTTCCGAACTTCATATTCTTCGACTTGTGGGCCTTCCATAAACCCCGGGTACCATCTTCGGCAGGCCCATTGGGGATGCCTATGTCGGTAGCCCCCGAGATTTTACTTGAATCGAAGAATCAGGGAAAATCTCCAACTTTATAATCATCCAATAATTCTGTTGAATTGACAACATATCTTTAGATACGCAATTATATATTGTACAGGGATAATGGTAGTTGGGGCTAGTTCATCTGACGAATCAGGTACTAGTTAACTGCTCTAGCGGCAATCCACAAAAACCTACTTCAAGATCACGTCCCTGGACATGATCTCGGGATACTGGTGTTAACTTCGACAGGTGCCGCTTAAGGTCTTACCATTCTGTCGAGTCCCAGTCATGTTTTATCGGGTACCTAACGCGTCCGTTAGGATTTTTCTTCGTATCTGTTGATACGGAAAAAAGTAGCCGACCGACGTCAGAGACGATGCCACGCCGCTCAGAACGGATCTGGGGTCTTACCTTCGCAAAGTTTTGCGGCATTCAGAGATTATTCGCGACTTTGGCGCTCTGAGAATATATTGTCGAGTGCTTTTTCGGCTGTTGGAATAGCACATTTTATCGAGTCAACGGATGAATTATCTTGGCCTCCCGATGGGAGTATATGTAGAGTTATTTGTATAACTCGAAACATGCTCACTTCTTTTTTATAATTTCATCGGGCACGCGAACAGCGTTCCCGATGGGAGTAGCCCCCGAGGCTACAGCCAAGGACTTGTACTTGGTTGTAGGCTCAACAAATTAGTACCTCATGTCGCTATATTGTCATTCTTTCTCGCTCCCGATGGGAGTAGCCCCCGAGGCTACAACCAAGGACTTGTACTTGGCTGTAGGCTCCAATTTGTATTTGTCGCAATATTTTAACTCGCAACTTTCTGAATCATATTCATCAATCTTCTCGAAATTTCTTTACAAAGTAGCCCCCGAACATTTGAACAAAAACTTGTATTTGGGGAAAAGCTCTCGAAATTATCAGTCGTCCTTCCTTGTCGCCAATTTTCATATCTCCGCAACCGATGTTTTTTCATTGATATTGTGACGTCAGTGCTGACGATAGCCACGATCACTGTATTGGGAAGACGCGAGAGCTGTCCCTTCGTTGACCTGTAGGCCCAGATTATGTGGCATATTGACACGTTATGCAAGTGGGGGACACACGTCCTCCACTTTTCCTGGCACGCGCACTGTAGCGCCTGTTCGGTTCCATCATAGTGAAAATACTGTTTTACCCCCTTGAGCCACGTGAAGATCATCGAGTCCACTCATTCATCATCTAACGGTGCGGCGCTTGGGCTGAAACTACCATAAATAGCCATCGTCGTCTTCCTTCATCCCCTTCGCCGCACCATTGCCTTCATAACCTCTGCTCCAATCCTCCTTCCAATCAACAGAGCTCAAGCGCCCACACACTCTCGCACTTTCCGCAACGCCGCTGCTGATGCCACCGCGCCCAAAGCTCACCAGGCACAACACCCGTGACTCCATGGCGACGCAAGATCTGGGGAAGCTGGAGTGGGAGAGGTCCAAGATCTCTCCCCAAGACGTGAACCTGCTGAAGAAACTAGGCCTCAGCAAGAAGAAGGACGCTCTCCTCTTCCCTAGCGAGGAAAGCTACCCGAGCCCTCTGATGCGCGTAAATGTACACGTCCGTTGGGAACCCCAAGAGGAAGGTATGATGCGCACAGTGGCAAGTTTTCCCTCAGAAAGAAACCAAGGTTTAATCGAACCAGGAGGAGCCAAGAAGCACGTTGAAGGTTGATGGTGGCGAAATGTGATGCGGCGCAACAACAGGGATTCCGGCGCCAACGTGGAACCTGCACAACACAACCAAAGTACTTTGCCCCAACGAAACAGTGAGGTTGTCAATCTCACCGGCTTGCTGTAACAAAGGATTAACCGTATTGTGTGGAAGATGATTGTTTGCGAAGAAAACAGTAAAGAACAATTGCAGTAGATTGTATGCGATGTAAAGAATAGGACCGGGGTCCACAGTTCACTAGAGGTGTCTCTCCCATAAGATAAAAGCATGTTGGGTGAACAAATTACAGTCGGGCAATTGACAAATGGAGAAGGGCATAACAATGCATATACATGATATGATAAATATAGTGAGATTTAATCCGGGCATTATGACAAAGTACATAGACCGCCATCCAACTGCATCTATGCCTAAAAAGTCCACCTTCAGGTTATCATCCGAACCCCATTCAGTATTAAGTTGCAAAGCAACAGACAATTGCATTAAGTATGGTGCGTAATGTAATCGACAACTACATCCTTAGACATAGAATCAATGTTTTATCCCTAGTGGCAACAAAGACATCACAACCTTAGAACTTTCTCACACCGTCCTGTGTCAATGAAGGCATGAACCCACTATCGAGCATAAATACTCACTTTTGGAGTTAAGAGCAAAAACTTGGCCAGAGCCTCTACTAATAACGGAGAGCATGCAAGATCATAAACAACACATAAACAATAGATTGATAATCACCATAACATAGCATTCTCTATTCATCGGATCCCGACAAACACAACATATAGTATTACAGATAGATGATCTTGATCATGTTAGGCAGCTCACAAGATCCAACAATGAAGCACAATTAGGAGAAGACGACCATCTAGCTACTGCTATGGACCCATAGTGCAGGGGTGAACTACTCACTCATCACTCCGGAGGCGACCATGGCGGTGTAGAGTCCTCCGGGAGATGAATCCCCTCTCCGACAGGGTGTCGGAGGCGATCTCCTGAATCCCCCGAGATGGGATTCGCGGCGGCGGCGTCTCTGGAAGGTTTTCCGTATCGTGGCTCTCGGTACTGGGGTTTTCGCGACGGAGGCTATAAGTAGGCGAAAGGGCAGGTCAAGAGGCGGCACGAGGGGCCCAGATGACAGGCCGGCGCGGCCAGGGCCTGGGCCGCGCCGCCCTGTCGCCTGGCCACCTCGTGGCCCCACTTCGACTCTCCTTCGGTCTTCTGGAAGCTTCGTGCAAAAATAGGACCCTGGGCGTTGATTTCGTCCAATTCCGAGAATATTTCGTTACTAGGATTTCTGAAACCAAAAACAGCGTAAAAACAAAGAATCGGCTCTTCGGCATCTTGTTAATAGGTTAGTTCCAGAAAATGCGTAAATACGACATATAATGTGCATAAAACATGTAGGTATCATCAATAAAGTAGGATGGAACATAAGAAATTATCGATACGTTGGAGACGTATCAGCATCCCCAAGCTTAGTTCTGCTCGTCTCGAGCAGGTAAAACGATAACAAAGATAATTTCTGAAGTGACATGCCATCATAATCTTGATCATACTATTTGTAAACATATGTAATGAATGCAGCGATCAAAACAATGGTAATGACATGAGTAAACAACTGAATTATAAAGCAAAGACTTTTCATGAATAGTACTTCAAGACAAGCATCAATAAGTCTTGCATAAGAGTTAACTCATAAAGCAATAAATCAAAGTAAAGGTGTTGAAGCAACACAAAGGAAGATTAAGTTTCAGCGGTTGCTTTCAACTTATAACATGTATATCTCATGGATATTGTCAACATAAAGTAATATAACAAGTGCAATATGCAAGTATGTAGGAATCAATGCATAGTTCACACAAGTGTTTGCTTCTTAAGGTGGAGAGAGATAGGTAAACTGACTCAACAATAAAAGTAAAAGAATGGTCCTTCGAAGAGGAAAGCATCGATTGCTATATTTGTGCTAGAGCTTTTATTTTGAAAACATGAAACAATTTTGTCAACGGTAGTAATAAAGCATATGAGTTATGTAAATTATATCTTACAAGTTGCAAGCCTCATGCATAGTGTACTAATAGTGCCCGCACCTTCTCCTACTTAGCTTGGACTACCGGATCTTTGCAATGCCATGTTTCAACCAAGTGTCACAAAGGGGTACCTCCATGCCGCCTGTACAAAGGTCTAAGGAGAAAGCTCGCATTTTGGATTTCTCGCTTTTGATTATTCTCAACTTAGACATCCATACCGGGACAACATGGACAACAGATAATGGACTCCTCTTAAATGCATAAGCATGTAGCAATAATTATTATTCTCATATGAGATTGAGGATATATGTCCAAAACTGAAACTTCAACCATGATTCATGGCTTTAGTTAGCGGCCCAATGTTCTTCTCTAACAATATGCATGCTCCAACCATTAAGGTGATAGATCCTTCAGACAAGACGGACATGCATAGCAACTCACATGATATTCAATAAAGAGTAATTGATGGCGTCCCCAGAAGCATGGTTATCGCACAACAAGCAACTTAATAAGAGATAAAGTGCATAAGTACATATTCAATACTACGATAGTTTTTAAGGCTATTTTGTCCCATGAGCTATATATTGCAAAGGCGAATGATGGAATTTTTAAAGGTAGCACTCAAGCAATTTACTTTGGAATGGCGGAAAAATGCCATGTAGTAGGTAGGTATGGTGGACACAAATGGCATAGTGGTTGGCTCAAGGATTTTGGATGCATGAGAAGTATTCCCTCTCGATACAAGGTTTAGGCTAGCAAGGTTATTTGAAGCAAACTCAAGGATGAACCGGTGCAACAAAACTCACATAAAAGACATATTGTAAACATTATAAGACTCTACACCGTCTTCCTTGTTGTTCAAAACTCAATGCTAGATATTATCTAGACCTTAGAGAGACCAAATATGCAAATCCAATTTTAGCAAGCTCTATGTATTTCTTCATTAATGGGTGCAAAGTATATGATGCAAGAGCTTAAACATGAGCACAACAATTGCAAAGTATCACATTATCCAAGACATTTTAGAATTACTACATGTAGCATTTTCCAATTCCAACCATATAACAATTTAACGAAGAAGAAACTTCGCCTTGAATATTATGAGTAAAGCCTAAGGACATATTTGTCCATATGCAACAGCGGATCGTGTCTCTCTCCCACAAAGTGAATGCTAGGATCCATTTTATTCAAACAAAAACAAAAACAAAACAAACTGACGCTCCAAGTAAAGAACACAAGATGTGACTGAATAAAAATATAGTTTCAGGGGAGGAACCTGATGATGTTGTCGATGAAGAAGGGGATGCCTTGGGCATCCCCAAGCTTAGACGCTTGAGTCTTCTTAAAATATGCAGGGATGAACCACGGGGGCATCCCCAAGCTTAGAGCTTTCACTCCTCTTGATCATAGTATATCATACTCCTCTCTTGACCCTTGAAAACTTCCTTCACACCAAACTTCAAGCAAACTCATTAGAGGGTTAGTGCACAATTAATAATTCACACATTCAGAGGTGACACAATCATTCTTTACACTTCTGGACATTGCATAAAGCTACTGGACATTAATGGATCAAAGAAATTCATCCAACATAGCAAAAGAGGCAATGCGAAATAAAAGGCAGAATCTGTCAAAAACAGAACAGTCCGTAAAGACGAATTTTAAAATGGCACCAGACTTGCTCAAATGGAAAAACTCAAAACTAATGAAAGTTGCGTACATATCTGAGGATCACGCTCGTAAATTGGCAGATTTTTTCGAATTTTCTACAGAGACTTGTGCCCAGATTCGTGACAGACAGCAATGCTGTTTCTGCGCAGCGATCACAAATATAACATCAACTTTGACATAGAAACTTTACTTGGCACAAAAACATGATAAGGAGAGGTTGCTACAGTAGTAAACAACTTCCAAGACTCAAATATAAAATAAATTACTGTAGTAAAAACATGGGTTGTCTCCCATAAGCGCTTTTCTTTAACGCCTTTCAGCTAGGCGCAGAAAGTGCAAATCAAGTAACATCGAGAGTAGAAGCATCAACATCATAACTTGTTCTAATAATAGAATCAAAAGGCAACTTCATTCTCTTTCTAGGGAAGTGTTCCATACCTTTCTTGAGAGGAAATTGATATTTAATATTACCTTCCCTCATATCAATAACAGCACCAACGGTTCGAAGAAAAGGTCTTCCCAACACAATAGGACAAGATGCATTGCATTCGATATCCAAGACAACAAAATCAACGGGGACAAGGTTATTGTTAACCGTAATGCGCACATTATCAATCCTCCCCAAAGGTTTCTTTTTAACATTATCGGCAAGATTAACATCCAAATAACAATTCTTCAATGGTGGCAAGTCAAGCATATCATAAATCTTTTTAGGCATAACAGAAATACTTGCACCAAGATCACATAAAGCATTACATTCAAAGTCATTGAATTTCATTTTAATGATGGGCTCCCAACCATCTTCTAACTTTCTAGGAATAGAAGTTTCAAGTTTTAGTTTCTCTTCTCTAGCTTTTATGAGAGCATTTGTAATATGTTTTGTAAAGGCTAAATTTATAGCACTAGCATTGGGACTTCTAGCAAGTTTTTGTAAGAACTTTATAACTTCAGAGATGTGACAATCATCAAAATCTAAATCATTATGAGCTGCAGCAATGGGATCATTGTTCCCAAGGTTGGAAAAAATTTCAGCAGTTTTATCACAAGCAGTTTCAGCAGTTTTAGCAATTTCAGGCAGTTTTGTACGCTTTGCACTAGGAGTAGAAACATTGCCAGCACCAATTATTTTACCATTGATAGTAGGAGGTGCAGCAACATGTGAATCATTATCATTACTAATGGTGGTAATAGTCCAAACTTTAGCTACATTATTCTCTTTAGCTAGTTTTTCATTTTCTTCTCTATCCCACCTAGCACGCAATTCAGCCATTAATCTTATATTCTCATTAATTCTAACTTGGATGGCATTTGCTGTAATAGTAATCTTATTATCAATATCATTATTAGGCATAACTTTCAATTTTAAAAGATTTACGTCAGAGGCAAGTCTATCAACTCTAGAAGCAATAATATCAATTTTATCAAGCTTTTCCTCAACAGATTTGTTAAAAGCAGTTTGTGTACTAATAAATTCTTTAAGCATAGCTTCAAGACCAGAGGGTACACTCCTATTATTGTTGTAAGAATTCCCATAAGAATTACCATAACCATTACCACTAGCAGGATATGGCCTATAATTATTACCAGAGTTGTTCCTATAAGCATTGTTGTTAAAATTATTATTTTTAATGAAATTCACATCAACATTTTCTTCTTGAGCAACCAATGAAGCTAAAGGAACATTATTTGGATCAACATTAGATCTACCATTCACAAGCATAGACATAATCACATCAATCTTATCACTCAAGGAAGAGGTTTCTTCAACAGAATTTACCTTCTTACCTTGTGGAGCTCTTTCCGTGTGCCATTCAGAGTAATTTATCATCATATCATCAAGAAGTTTTGTAGCCGCCCCCAAAGTGATGGACATAAAGGTACCTCCAGCAGTTGAATCCAATAAATTCCGCGAAGAAAAATTTAGTCCTGCATAGAAGGTTTGGATGATCATCCAAGTAGTCAGTTCATGGGTTGGGCAATTCTTTACCAAAGTTTTCATTCTCTCCCATGCTTGAGCAACATGTTCAGTATCTAATTGCTTAAAATTCATTATGCTACTTCTCAAAGATATAATTTTAGCGGGAGGATAATATCTACCAATAAAAGCATCTTTACACTTAGTCCATGAATCAATACTATTCTTAGGCAAAGATAGCAACCAATCTTTAGCTCTTTCTCTTAATGAGAAAGGAAACACTTTCAATTTAATAATATCACCATCTACATCCTTATACTTTTGCATTTCACAAAGTTCAACAAAATTATTGAGATGGGCAGCAAAGATCATCGTAACTAACACCAGAAAATTGATCTCTCATAACCAAGTTCAAGAAAGGTGTTTAATTTCAAAGAATTCTGCTGTAGTAGCAGGTGGAGCAATAGGTGTGCATAGGAAATCATTATTATTTGCATTTGTGAAGTCACACAACTTAGTATTTTCAGGGGTATTCATTTTAGCAACGGTAAATAAAACAAACTAGATAAAGTAAATGCAAGTAACTAATTTTTTTGTGTTTTTGATATGGAGAGCAAGACAGTAAATAAAGTAGAACTAGCAACTAATTTTTTTGTGTTTTGTTTAGGTGCAGCAAACAAAGTAGTAAATAAAATAAAGCAAGACAAAAACAAAGTAAAGAGATTGAGAAGTGGAGACTCCCCTTGCAGCGTGTCTTGATCTCCACTTCCCAACGGCGCTTCGTAAAACAAAGCTTGATGCGCGTAAATGTACACGTCCGTTGGGAACCCCAAGAGGAAGGTATGATGCGCACAGTGGAAAGTTTTCCCTCAGAAAGAAACCAAGGTTTAATCGAACCAGGAGGAGCCAAGAAGCACGTTGAAGGTTGATGGTGGTGAAATGTGATGCGGCGCAACAACAGGGATTCCGGCGCCAACGTGGAACCTGCACAACACAACCAAAGTACTTTGCCCCAACGAAACAGTGAGGTTGTCAATCTCACCGGCTTGCTGTAACAAAGGATTAACCGTATTGTGTGGAAGATGATTGTTTGCGAAGAAAACAGTAAAGAACAATTGCAGTAGATTGTATGCGATGTAAAGAATAGGACCGGGGTCCACAGTTCACTAGAGGTGTCTCTCCCATAAGATAAAAGCATGTTGGGTGAACAAATTACAGTCGGGCAATTGACAAATAGAGAAGGGCATAACAATGCATATACATGATATGATAAATATAGTGAGATTTAATCCGGGCATTACGACAAAGTACATAGACCGCCATCCAACTGCATCTATGCCTAAAAAGTCCACCTTCAGGTTATCATCCGAACCCCATTCAGTATTAAGTTGCAAAGCAACAGACAATTGCATTAAGTATGGTGCGTAATGTAATCGACAACTACATCCTTAGACATAGAATCAATGTTTTATCCCTAGTGGCAACAGCACATCACAACCTTAGAACTTTCTCACATCGTCCTGTGTGTCAATGAAGGCATGAACCCACTATCGAGCATAAATACTCCCTCTTGGAGTTAAGAGCAAAAACTTGGCCAGAGCCTCTACTAATAACGGAGAGCATGCAAGATCATAAACAACACATAAACAATAGATTGATAATCACCATAACATAGCATTCTCCATTCATCGGATCCCGACAAACACAACATATAGTATTACAGATAGATGATCTTGATCATGTTAGGCAGCTCACAAGATCCAACAATGAAGCACAATTAGGAGAAGACGACCATCTAGCTACTGCTATGGACCCATAGTCCAGGGGTGAACTACTCACTCATCACTCCGGAGGCGACCATGGCGGTGTAGAGTCCTCCGGGAGATGAATCCCCTCTCCGGCAGGGTGCCGGAGGCGATCTCCTGAATCCCCCGAGATGGGATTCGCGGCGGCGGCGTCTCTGGAAGGTTTTCCGTATCGTGGCTCTCGGTACTGGGGTTTTCGCAACGGAGGCTATAAGTAGGCGAAAGGGCAGGTCAAGAGGCGGCACGAGGGGCCCAGATGACAGGCCGGCGCGGCCAGGGCCTGGGCCGCGCCGCCCTGTCGTCTGGCCACCTCGTGGCCCCACTTCGACTCTCCTTCGGTCTTCTGGAAGCTTCGTGCAAAAATAGGACCCTGGGCGTTGATTTCGTCCAATTCCGAGAATATTTCGTTACTAGGATTTCTGAAACCAAAAACAGCAGAAAACAGCAACTGGCTCTTCGGCATCTTGTTAATAGGTTAGTGATGTCTACGGGTGCTTCTATTCTTGTAGACAGTGTTGGGCCTCCAAGAGCAGAGGTTTGTAGAACAGCAGCAAGTTTCCCTTAAGTGGATCACCCAAGGTTTATCGATCTCAGGGAGGAAGAGGTCAAAGATATCCCTCTCAAGCAACCCTGCAACCACAAAGCAAGAAGTCTCTTGTGTCCCCAACACACCTAATAGGTGCACTAGTTCGGCGAAGAGATAGTGAAATACAAGTGGTATGAATGAATATGAGCAGTAGTACGGCGCCAGAAAATAGCTCGCTGGCGTGCAGTTGATGGTAGTAATATTGCAGGAAGTAAACAAGCAGTAGTAACGCAGCAGTAGTAATTCAGTAAAACAGTAACAAGCAGCGATAACAGTATTTAGGAACAAGGCCTAGGGATTAGACTTTCACTAGTGGACACTCTCAACTTTGATCACATAACAGAATATATAAATGCATACTCTACACTCTCTTGTTGGATGATGAACACATTGCGTAGGATTACACGAACCCTCAATGCCGGAGTTAACAAGCTCCACAATTAAATGTTCATATTTAAATAACCTTAGAGTGCATGAAAGATCGACACGACTAAACCAAGTACTAACATAGCATGCACACTGTCACCTTCACGCCAGGTAGGAGGAATAGATCACATCAATACCATCATAGCAATAGTTAACTTCATAATCTACAAGAGATCATAATCATAGCCTACGCCAAGTACTAACACGAGTGCACACACTGTCACCATTACACCGTGTAGGAGGAATAAAACTACTTTAATAACATTACTAGAGTAGCACATAGATAAATTGTGATACAAAACACATTGCAATCATAAAGAGATATAAATAAGCACTTCACTACGCCATTCATAACAGTGAATAAGTATTCTGTGAAATATAGCCTAAGAGACCCACACGGTGCACACATTGTCACCTTTACACACGTGGGACAAGGAGTCTCCGGAGATCACATAAGTAAAACTCACTTGACTAGCATAATGACATCTAGATTACAAGCATCATCATATGAATCTCAATCATGTAGGGCAGCTCATGAGATTATTGTATTGAAGTACATAGGAGAGAGATGAACCACATAGCTACTGGTACAGCCCCGAGCCTCGATGGAGAACTACTCCCTCCTCATGGGAGCAGCAGCGGTGATGAAGATGGCGGTGGAGATGGCAGCGGTGTCGATGGAGAAGCCTTCCGGGGGCACTTCCCCGCTCCGGCAGGGTGCCGGAACAGAGACTCCTGTCCCCCAGATCTTGGCTTCGCGATGGCGGCGGCTCTGGAAGGTTTCGCGTACCGTGGCTTATTCCGTATCGTGTTTTAGGTCTGGGACCTTTTTATAGGCGAAGAGGCGGCGTCAGAGGGTCGAAGAGGCGGCGACACCATAGGGTGGCGCGGGCCACACCCAGGCCGTGCCGGCCTATGGTCTGGTGGGCCTGTGGCCCCCCTCTGGTCCTTCCCGGGTGTTCTGGAAGCTTCGTGGAAAAATAGGAACCTGGGTCTTGATTTCTTTCGATTCCGAGAATATTTCCTTACTAGGATTTCTGAAACCAAAAACAGCAGAAAACAGGAACTGGCACTTCGGCATCTTGTTAATAGGTTAGTTCCAGAAAATGCATAAATATGACATAAAGTGTGCATAAAACATGTAGATATCATCAATAATGTAGCATGGAACATAAGAAATTATAGATACGTTTGAGACGTATCAGTTAGTTCCAGAAAATGCGTAAATACGACATATAATGTGCATAAAACATGTAGCTATCATCAATAAAGTAGCATGGAACATAAGAAATTATCGATACGTTGGAGACGTATCACCCTCCAATGGAATATCGGGTTAGTTTCGTCGACCACCTGATCCGCGGCCTCTCTGCACCAATCCACGATTTTTTGCGTGGATTGCTTTTTGTGTATGGCCTGCAACTTCACCATCTCACTCCCAACTCCATTCTCCACATCTCCATCTTTATCACCCTTTGCGAGTGCTTCCTCGGAGTCCAGCCTAACTGGGCTCTGTGGAAGCGCATCTTTTTGGTTCGCCGTAATGGCTCCGCCAACATCGCCTACAACATTGGCGGTGTTGTTATCTGTGTTCGCCCGGATGTCGAGTATTTCGACATCAAATTCCCCGACTCCGTCCAAGGGTGGCGCAAAAAATGGTTGTACGTCCGCGAGGATTGCCTCGACTCGTCGGAATACAACATCGCTCCTTTCGACGGCAGCGCCAAAATTACCCGTCGCCGTTCCTGGGATGCAGAGGCGTCTGAAGAAGAAAAAACGGCGACAGAGGCGCTGATGTCCCGCATCCGCGAACTCCAAAATACCCGCGGCAAAGAGCTTTCGGGTATTCAGATAACAGCCTACTTCCTTAGGATTAGGGTGCAGCCTCTACAGGCTCGCAAAAACCCCCTCTGGATGTACGCTGGCGAAGAAGACGTGGATCGCATGTCGGCAGATCTTTCGGTCAAGGACTTAGAGAGACTTGTCCGGAAGATCTCCTCGCTGAACAAGAAACATACCGTCCCGTCAACTTGTCGTGTTGTACCATTCAGTGGTGCCAACGCTCTCCCCAAGGTAATATGTTTTGTCGTCTAATTCTTGTTGTCCCTCTTTTTTGACTGTTGTTGTGCTTTTCAGTTTTGTCGACTGCTTTCTTGTCGTGCCTTAACATTATTTCTTATCGACACACTATTATCTTGTACAGAACCATCAAACTGCATCACCTCTGCCTCCCCTTCCTAAAGGTGGAGAGGTTGACGAACGAGCCATCGTCGCCGACGACACCCAGGTTCCTTCTCAACCTGAGAGTGAAGCCGTGGTTTCTCAGAAATCCACGGCACACTCGGAAAAAGAAGTTGAATCTGAGGCCTCCGAATCAACCGAGTCCATCCCTGCCGCCGTTTCTCCAAAAAACAAACGGAAGAGGGAGGACGTGGAAGATTCCGGCACCTCCAAGCTGGGCAGCTCTCCTGTCGAGGAGACTGCTCCCGAAGGACCACAACCCTTTGACGCCTACGCGTCCGCCCTTATTAGCTCGTAAGTTGCCTTGTCGCTCTTTCTTGTCATTATATGTCGGATAGTCTACTTCCATATCGAACAATATCTTTCTTATTGTTGTATCAGCGACGAGGAAGAAGAAGAGCCCGCCGCCACTGCGACCGCTCCTATGAGCGCGTCTCATACTCTGACTGTGTCGGAGACACCCCGCACGGCGGAGGAAACCTAGACTCTTCATCCAGAGCTCCAAAGGTCGACACCTGCCACTAGCCCCCGAGCCTCTTCGCCAAAGAGAGCAAGGATCGAGCTAGGCGAACAGTTCTTCCTTGCCGGAGTTTCACCTACTCCAGCTTTGGACGACGTAAGTCTTTTTGCCTTTTTTGCCTTTCTTTTTGTCTGTCAAATTTTGTTCTTCTCTGAACCTTTCTTTTCGTGTGCTTCTCTGTAGCCTTTGATGCAGCCCTTCATCAACCTTGGCGCCCAATTTATTGGGTACCGCAATACTGTTGAAGGGTTAAAAGGTAAACTATCGGAGAATCTATTTTTCCTACTCCTTGTTAAACATTCATGGCCCTTGTGCAATTTTGTAACTGTCGTCTTCCGACTTTCTCGACAGAGTCTCTCTTAGCGGCAGACAAACGGGCTGACGACCTTGCCGCGAAACTCAAGGCAAGTGAAGAAGCTCGCGAGAAAGCCGAGAAGGATGTGTCTTGCGTCGAGGATCTTCAGAAGAGGCTTCGTGAAGCAGAAACTGCTCTAAGCGATAAAATCGCTCAAAATGCTGCACATGAAGCCAAAATCGCCGCTCGCCTTGAGTCGCTAAGTCGGTGCTTCGTCAGTAAGTTCACTAGCCCAGCTTTTTGTCCTTGTCCTTTATTTTCCACTCCTTCTTTTCTGTTGAAGTTCAACATTTTACTTCGGCAGGGAAAACGAGTCAAGATTTCCTGCTGGAGAAACCTGAAGATAACCGTCTTCTTGACGCATTATCTCTTCTTGAGATTCATGCTGACCTGGTGCGCCGCAGTATTTTTAATGCCCAGAAGGCATTCTCACGCCTGTTTCCTTACTTCTTCCCGAAGAAAAAGGAACCCGACACCTTTTCTCCCTCGCCGAAAGCTTCGTCCCTCAAGAAGATCTTGGCCTTGTGCTTCGCCAAGAAAACTTGAAGATCGGTGTTGAAGGTACCATAGCATTGGTGGCGGAGAGCCAGCAGAACGTTGACTGGATCAAAGTTGGCGAGGCCACGAGGATGAAGCAAGATAAATGGCCGAACTTGATCAGGGTTGCAAAGCCCCATTCGAAGAAAATCTTGGCTTTCCTCGGATACAAGCCAACTCCTTCCTCCAGTTCTGCCAAAACGGAGGTCAAGTAGATTACCCCCACCTATCTTTTTTTTTCCTTTTTCTTTCTTTTGACGCTTGTCGCGATAAATGTAGCTTGCGACAGCGTATGATTGGATCGCTAGGGTCCAATCAATGGAGATCTATTTTGCTTGATGATTGATGTCGAAATTTTATTTCCAATTAGTCTTTGACAACTATACTTCAACTTCTCGTCCTTCCGATGCTTTACCTGCCTCCTCCTTCTCGAAGAAAATGCCACTTATCTTCCGATGCTTTACCTGCCTCCGCCTACTTAATCCCTCCGTCACGAAAACCCTAGTACCGAGAGCCACGATACGGAAAAAGTTCCAGAGACGCCGCCGCCGTCAATCCCATCTCGGGGGATTCAGGAGATCGCCTCCGGAACCCTGTCGGAGAGGGGAATCATCACCGGAGGGCTCTACATCACCATGCCCGCCTCCGGAATGATGCGTGAGTAGTTCATCACTGGACTATGGGTCCATAGCAGTAGCTAGATGGTTGTCTTCTCCTCTTGTGCTATCATGTTTAGATCTTGTGAGCTGCTGATGTCTACGGGTGCTTCTATTCTTGTAGACAGTGTTGGGCCTCCAAGAGCAGAGGTTTGTAGAACAGCAGCAAGTTTCCCTTAAGTGGATTACCCAAGGTTTATCGAACTCAGGGAGGAAGAGGTCAAAGATATCCCTCTCATGCAACCCTGCAACCACAAAGCAAGAAGTCTCTTGTGTCCCCAACACACCTAATAGGTGCACTAGTTCGGCGAAGAGATAGTGAAATACAGGTGGTATGAATAAGTATGAGCAGTAGTACGGCGCCAGAAAATAGCTTGCTGGCGTGCAGTTGATGGTAGTAATATTGCAGGAAGTAAACAGGCAGTAGTAACGCAGTGATGTCTACGTTCCCCCTCCTTTCCTGTAGACAGTGTTGGGCCTCCAAGTGCAGAGGTTTGTAGAACAGCAGCAAGTTTTCCCTTAAGTGGATCACCCAAGGTTTATCGAACTCAGGGAGGAAGAGGTCAAAGATATCCCTCTCATGCAACCCTGCAACCACAAAGCAAGAAGTCTCTTGTGTCCCCAACACACCAAATAGGTGCACTAGTTCGGCGAAGAGATAGTGAAATACAGGTGGTATGAATATGTATGAGCAGTAGCAACGGTGCCAGAAAATAGCTTGCTGGCGTGTAGTTGATGGTGGTAGTATTGCAGCAGTAGTAACACAAGAAACAAAGAAACAAGCGTAGTAACTCAGCAGTATTTAGGAACAAGGCCTAGGGATTAGACTTTCACTAGTGGACACTCTCAACATTGATCACATAACAGAATAGATAAATGCATACTCTACACTTTTGTTGGATGATGAACACATTGCGTAGGATTACACGAACCCTCAATGCCGGAGTTAACAAGCTCCACAATAATGCTCATGTTTAAGTAACCTTAAGTGTAAGATAGATCAAAACGACTAAACCAAGTACTAGCATAGCATGCACACTGTCACCTTCATGCATATGTAGGAGGAATAGATCACATCAATATTATCATAGCAATAGTTAACTTTGCAATCTACAAGAGATCATGATCATAGCATAAACCAAGTACTAACACGGTGCACGCACTGTCACCTTTGCACACATGCAGGAGGAATAAAACTACTTTAATAACACATCACTAGAGTAGCACATAGATAAATTGTGATACGATGCACATTGCAATCATAAAGAGATATAAATAAGCACTTCACTACGCTCTTCAACAGTGAATAAGTACTTCGTGAAATATAGCCTAAGAGACCCACACGGTGCACACACTGTCACCTTTACACACGTGGGACAAGGAGTCTCCGGAGATCACATAAGTAAAACCCACTTGACTAGCATAATGACATCTAGATTACAAGCATCATCATATGAATCTCAATCATGTAAGGCAGCTCATGAGATTATTGTATTGAACTACATAGGAGAGAGATGAACCACATAGCTACCGGTACAGCCCCGAGCCTCGATGGAGAACTACTCCCTCCTCATGGGAGCAGCAGCGGTGATGAAGATGGCGGTGGAGATGGCAGCGGTGTCGATGGAGGAGCCTTCCGGGGGCACTTCCCCGCTCCGGCAGGGTGCCGGAACAGAGACTCCTGTCCCCCAGATCTTGGCTTCGCGATGACGGCGGCTCTGGAAGGATTCTGTGGGTTTCGTCGTCCGTAATAGGGTTTTCGCGACGGAGGCTTTATATAGGCGAAGAGGCGGCGCAGGAGGGCTGACAGGGGGGCCACACCATAGGGCGGCGCGGCCCCCCCTCTGGCCGCGCCAAGGTATCATCTGGGGGCCCTGTGGCCCCCCTCTGGTCCTTCCCGGGTGTTCTGGAAGCTTCGTGGAAAAATAGGAACCTGGGCGGTGATTTCGTCCAATTCCGAGAATATTTCGTTACTAGGATTTCTGAAACCAAAAACAGCAGAAAACAGGAACTGGCACTTCGGCATCTTGTTAATAGGTTAGTTCCAGAAAATGCGTAAATACGACATATAATGTGCATAAAACATGTAGGTATCATCAATAAAGTAGCATGGAACATAAGAAATTATCGATACGTTGGAGACGTATCAGCATCCCCAAGCTTAGTTCTGCTCGTCCCGAGCAGGTAAAACGATAACAAAGATAATTTCTTAAGTGACATGCCATCATAACCTTGATCATACTATTGTAAGCATATGAGATGAATGCAGCGATCAAAACAATGGTAATGACATGAGTAAACAACTGAATCATAAAGCAAAGACTTTTCATGAATAGTACTTCAAGACAAGCATCAATAAGTCTTGCATAAAAGTTAACTCATAAAGCAATAATTTAAAGTATAGACATTGAAGCAACACAATGGAAGATTAAGTTTCAGCGGTTGCTTTCAACTTGTAACATGTATATCTCATGGATAATTGTCAACATAGAGTAATATAACAAATGCAATATGCAAGTATGTAGGAATCAATGCACAGTTCACACAAGTGTTTGCTTCTTGAGGTGGAGAGAGATAGGTAAACTGACTCAACATAAAAAGTAAAAGAATGGCCCTTCAAAGAGGAAAGCATCGATTGCTATATTTGTGCTAGAGCTTTTATTTTGAAAACATATAGAGAGCGTAAAAGTAAAGTTTTGAGAGGTGTTTGTTGTTGTCAACGAATGGTAGTGGGCACTCTAACCCCCCTTGCCAGACAAACCTTCAAAGAGCGGCTCCCATTTTATTTTATTTTTGGGTGGCACTCCTTCCAACCTTTCTTTCACAAACCATGGCTAACCGAATCCTCGGGTGCCTGCCAACAATCTCATACCATGAAGGAGTGCCTTTTTATTTTAGTTTTATTATGATGGCACTCCTCCCCACCTTTGCTTTCTCAAGCCATGGCTAACCGAATCCTTCGGGTGCCGTCCAACAATCACATACCATGGAGGAGTGTCTATTTTTGTTAATTAATTTGGGACTGGGAATCCCATTGCCAGCTCTTTTTGCAAAATTATTGGATAAGCGGATGAAGCCACTAGTCCATTGGTGAAAGTTGCCCAACAAGATTGAAAGATAAACACCACATATTTCCTCATGAGCTATAAAACATTGACACAAATCAGAGGTGATAAATTTTGAATGGTTTAAAGGTAGCACTCAAGCAATTTACTTTGGAATGGCGGAGAAATACCATGTAGTAGGTAGGTATGGTGGACACAAATGGCATGAATATTGGCTCAAGTATTTGGATGCATGAGAAGTATTCCCTCTCGATACAAGGTTTAGGCTAGCAAGGTTATTTGAAACAAACACAAGGATGAACCGGTGCAGCAAAACTCACATAAAAGACATATTGTAAACATTATAAGACTCTACACCGTCTTCCTTGTTGTTCAAACTCAATACTAGAAATTATCTAGACCTTAGATAGACCAATTATGCAAACCAAATTTTAGCAAGCTCTATGTATTTCTTCATTAATGGGTGCAAAGTATATGATGCAAGAGCTTAAACATGAGCACAACAATTGCCAAGTATCACATTATCCAAGATATTTTACTACATGTAGCATTTTCCAATTCCAACCATATAACAATTTAACGAAGAAGAAACTTCGCCATGAATATTATGAGCTAAGAACACATGTGTTCATACGAACCAGCGGAGCGTGTCTCTCTCCCACACAAGGATGAACTTATTCAGAGAAATAAGATAACAAAACAAAAATAAAAGCACACACAGACGCTCCAAGTAAAGTACATAAGATGTGACCGAATAAAAATATAGTTTCACTAGAAGAAACCTGATAAGTTGTCGATGAAGAAGGGGATGCCTTGGGCATCCCCAAGCTTAGATGCTTGAGTCTTCTTGAAATATGCAGGGATGAACCACCGGGGCATCCCCAAGCTTAGACCTTTCACTCTTCTCGATCACATTATATCACCCTCTTCTATTGACCCTTGAAAACTTCCTTCACACCAAACTTCAAGCAAACTCATTAGAGGGTTAGTGCATAATCAAAAATTCACATGTTCAGAGGTGACACAATCATTCTTAACACTTCTGGACATTGCACAAAACTTCTGAAAGTTAATGGAACAAAGAAACTCATTCAACTTAACAAAAGCGGCAATGCGAAATAAAAGGCAGAATCTGTCAAAAACAGAACAGTCCGTAAAGACGAATTTAAATCTGGCACCAGACTTGCTCAAATGGAAAAACTCAAAACTAATGAAAGTTGCGTACATATCTGAGGATCACGCTCGTAAATTGGCAGATTTTTTCGAATTTTCTACAGAGACCTGTGCCCAGATTCGTGACAGACAGCAATGCTGTTTCTGCGCAGCGATCCCAAATATAACATCAACTTTGACATAGAAACTTTACTTGGCACAACAAAACACAAAACTAAGATAAGGAGAGGTTGCTACAGTAGTAAACAACTTCCAAGACTCAAATATAAAACAAAGTACTGTAGTAAAAAAAAACACATGGGTTATCTCCCAAGAAGTTCTTTCTTTATAGCCATTAAGATGGGCTCAGCAGTTTTAATAATGCACTCGTAAGAAATAAGAGTTGAAGCAAAAGAGAGCATCAAGAGGCAAATTCAAAACACATTTAAGTCTAACATGCTTCCTATGCATAAGAATCTTGTAAATAAACAAGTTCATGAAGAGCAAAGTAACAAGCATAGGAAGATAAAACAAGTGTAGCTTCAAAAATTTCAGCACATAGAGAGGCATTTTAGTAACATGAAAATTTCTACAACCATATTTTTCTCTCTCATAATAACTTTCAGTAGCATCATGAGCAAACTCAACAATATAACTATCACATAAAGCATTCTTATCATGAGTCTCATGCATAAAATAATTACTACTCCCAACATAAGCATAGTCATTCTTATTAATTGTAGTGGGAGCAAATTCAACAAAGTAGCTATCAAATATAGGAGGTATATTGTAATCATAATCAAATTTATCCTCCATAACAGGTGGTAACAAAAGACTACTATCATTATAATCATCATAAATGGGAGGCAAAGTATCATCAAAGTAAATTTTTTCCTCAATGCTTGGGGGACTAAAAATATCATGCTCATCAAAGCCAGCTTCCCCAAGCTTAGAATTTTCCATAGCATTAGCAACAATGGTGTTCAAAGCATTCATACTAATAACATTCCCATTATCATGCATATAAAGTTCCATGGGTTTTTTAATTCTCTCTTCAAACACATCATGTCCTAATTCAAGATAAAGTTCATAAAGATCTCTCATATTTTTGTTGTTTTCCATTATGCCTAACTAGTGTAAACAAGAAACCAAATGTCGCAATTGCAGAGTCTAAAGGAAATAGCTTCGAGTACTTACAACGGCGCCGGGAAATAGCTTAGTAGCCGAGATCCGGAGTGTGAGTACCTTTTACCTTTCCTCCCCGGCAACGGCGCCAGAAAATAGCTTGATGTCTACGTTCCCCCTCCTTTCTTGTAGACAGTGTTGGGCCTCCAAGTGCAGAGGTTTGTAGAACAGCAGCAAGTTTTCCCTTAAGTGGATCACCCAAGGTTTATCGAACTCAGGGAGGAAGAGGTCAAAGATATCCCTCTCATGCAACCCTGCAACCACAAAGCAAGAAGTCTCTTGTGTCCCCAACACACCAAATAGGTGCACTAGTTCGGCGAAGAGATAGTGAAATACAGGTGGTATGAATATGTATGAGCAAGAGCAACGGTGCCGTAAAATAGCTTGCTGGCGTGTAGTTGATGGTGGTAGTATTGCAGCAGTAGTAACACAAGAAACAAGAAACAAGCAGTAGTAACTCAGCAGTATTTAGGAACAAGGCCTAGGGATTAGACTTTCACTAGTGGACACTCTCAACATTGATCACATAACAGAATAGATAAATGCATACTCTACACTTTTGTTGGATGATGAACACATTGCGTAGGATTACACGAACCCTCAATGCCGGAGTTAACAAGCTCCACAATAATGCTCATGTTTAAGTAACCTTAAGTGTAAGATAGATCAAAACGACTAAACCAAGTACTAGCATAGCATGCACACTGTCACCTTCATGCATATGTAGGAGGAATAGATCACATCAATATTATCATAGCAATAGTTAACTTCGCAATCTACAAGAGATCATGATCATAGCATAAACCAAGTACTAACACGGTGCACGCACTGTCACCTTTGCACACATGCAGGAGGAATAAAACTACTTTAATAACACATCACTAGAGTAGCACATAGATAAATTGTGATACGATGCACATTGCAATCATAAAGAGATATAAATAAGCACTTCACTACGCTCTTCAACAGTGAATAAGTACTTCGTGAAATATAGCCTAAGAGACCCACACGGTGCACACACTGTCACCTTTACACACGTGGGACAAGGAGTCTCCGGAGATCACATAAGTAAAACCCACTTGACTAGCATAATGACATCTAGATTACAAGCATCATCATATGAATCTCAATCATGTAAGGCAGCTCATGAGATTATTGTATTGAACTACATAGGAGAGAGATGAACCACATAGCTACCGGTACAGCCCCGAGCCTCGATGGAGAACTACTCCCTCCTCATGGGAGCAGCAGCGGTGATGAAGATGGCGGTGGAGATGGCAGCGGTGTCGATGGAGGAGCCTTCCGGGGGCACTTCCCCGCTCCGGCAGGGTGCCGGAACAGAGACTCCTGTCCCCCAGATCTTGGCTTCGCGATGACGGCGGCTCTGGAAGGTTTCTGTGGGTTTCGTCGTCCGTAATAGGGTTTTCGCGACGGAGGCTTTATATAGGCGAAGAGGCGGCGCAGGAGGGCTGACAGGGGGCCACACCATAGGGCGGCGCGGCCCCCCCTCTGGCCGCGCCAAGGTATCATCTGGGGGCCCTGTGGCCCCCCTCTGGTCCTTCCCGGGTGTTCTGGAAGCTTCGTGGAAAAATAGGAACCTGGGCGGTGATTTCGTCCAATTCCGAGAATATTTCGTTACTAGGATTTCTGAAACCAAAAACAGCAGAAAACAGGAACTGGCCCTTCGGCATCTTGTTAATAGGTTAGTTCCAGAAAATGCGTAAATACGACATATAATGTGCATAAAACATGTAGGTATCATCAATAAAGTAGCATGGAACATAAGAAATTATCGATACGTTGGAGACGTATCACGCAGCAGTAGTAATTCAGTAAAACAGTAAACAAGCAGTGATAGCAGTATTTAGGAACAAGGCCTAGGGATTATACTTTCACTAGTGGACACTCTCAACATTGATCACATAACAGAATAGATAAATGCATACTCTACACTCTCTTGTTGGATGATGAACACATTGCGTAGGATTACACGAACCCTCAATGCCGGAGTTAACAAGCTCCACAATTCAATGTTCATATTTAAATAACCTTAGAGTGCATGAAAGAACGACACGACTAAACCAAGTACTAACATAGCATGCACACTGTCACCTTCACGCCAGGTAGGAGGAATAGATCACATCAATACCATCATAGTAATAGTTAACTTCATAGTCTACAAGAGATCATAATCATAGCCTACGCCAAGTACTAACACGAGTGCACACACTGTCACCATTACACCGTGTAGGAGGAATAAAACTACTTTAATAACATCACTAGAGTAGCACATAGATAAATTGTGATACAAAACACATTGCAATCATAAAGAGATATAAATAAGCACCTCACTATGCCATTCATAACAGTGAATAAGTATTCTGTGAAATATAGCCTAAGAGACCCACACGGTGCACACACTTTCACCTTTACACACGTGGGACAAGGAGTCTCCGGAGATCACATAAGTAAAACTCACTTGACTAGCATAATGACATCTAGATTACAAGCATCATCATATGAATCTCAATCATGTAAGGCACCTCATGAGATTATTGTATTGAAGTACATAGGAGAGAGATGAACCACATAGCTACCGGTACAGCCCCGAGCCTCGATGGAGAACTACTCCCTCCTCATGGGAGCAGCAGCGTTGATGAAGATGGCGGTGGAGATGGCAGCGGTGTCGATGGAGAAGCCTTCCGGGGGCACTTCCCCGTCCCGGCGGCGTGCCGGAACAGAGATTCCTGTCCCCCAGATCTTGGCTTCGCGATGGCGGCGGCTCTGGAAGGTTTTGCATACCGTGGCTTATTCCGTAAGGGTTTTCGACGCAGGGGCTTTATATAGGTGAAAGGGCGGAGTCGGAGGGTCGAAGGGGCGACGACACTATAAGGCGGCGCGGCCAGGGCCTGGGCCGCGCCGGCCTATATTCTGGGGCCTGTGTGGCCCCCCTCTGGCGACTCTCGGGTGTTCTGGATGCTTCCGGGCAAAATAGGAACCTAGGCGTTGATTTCGTCCAATTCCGAGAATATTTCGTTACTAGGATTTCTGAAACCAAAAACAGCAGAAAACAGGAACTGGCACTTCGGCATGTTGTCAATAGGTTAGTTCCGGAAAACGCATAATAATGACATATAATGTGTATAAAACATGTAGGTATCATCAATAAAGTAGCATGGAACATAAGAAATTATCGATACGTTGGAGACGTATCAGCATCCCCAAGCTTAGTTCTGCTCGTCCCGAGCAGGTAAAACGATAACAAAGATAATTTCTGAAGTGACATGCCATCATAACCTTGATCATACTATTTGTAAACATATGTAATGAATGCAGCGATCAAAACAATGGTAATGACATGAGTAAACAAGTGAATCATAAAGCAAAGACTTTTCATGAATAGTACTTCAAGACAAGCATCAATAAGTCTTGCATAAGAGTTAACTCATAAAGCAATAAATCAAAGTAAAGGTATTGAAGCAACACAAAGGAAGATTAAGTTTCAGCGGTTGCTTTCAACTTATAACATGTATATCTCATGGATAGTGTCAATATAAAGTAATATAACAAGTGCAATATGCAAGTATGTAGGAATCAATGCACAGCTCACACAAGTGTTTGCTTCTTGAGGTGGAGAGAGATAGGTAAACTGACTCAACAATAAAAGTAAAAGAAAGGTCCTTCAAAGAGGAAAGTATCGATTGCTGTATTTGTGCTAGAGATTTTATTTTGAAAACATGAAACAATTTTGTCAACGGTAGTAATAAAGCATATGAGTTATGTAAATTATATCTTACAAGTTGCAAGCCTCATGCATAGTATACTAATAGTGCCCGCAACTTGTCCTACTTAGCTTGGACTACCGGATCATCGCAATACACATGTTTCAACCAAGTGTCACAAAGGGGTACCTCTATGCCGCCTGTACAAAGGTCTAAGGAGAAAGCTCGCATTTTGGATTTCTCGCTTTTGATTATTCTCAACTTAGACATCCATACCGGGACAACATGGATAACAGATAATGGACTCCTCTTTAATGCATAAGCATGTGGCAACAATTATTATTCTCATATGAGATTGAGGATATATGTCCAAAACTGAAACTTCAACCATGATTCATGGCTTTAGTTAGCGGCCCAATGTTCTTCTCTAACAATATGCATGCTCCAACCATTAAGGTGGTAGATCCCTCTTACTTCAGACAAGACGGACATGCATAGCAACTCACATGATATTCAACAAAGAGTAATTGATGGCGTCCCCAGAAGCATGGTTATCGCACAACAAGCAACTTAATAAGAGATAAAGTGCATAAGTACATATTCAGTACTACGATAGTTTTTAAGGCTATTTTGTCCCATGAGCTATATATTGCAAAGGTGAATGATGGAATTTTAAAGGTAGCACTCAGACAATTTACTTTGGAATGGCGGAGAAATACCATGTAGTAGGTAGGTATGGTGGACACAAATGGCATAGTAGTTGGCTCAAGGATTTTGGATGCATGAGAAGTATTCCCTCTCGATACAAGGTTTAGGCTAGCAAGGTTATTTGAAGCAAACTCAAGGATGAACCGGTGCAGCAAAACTCACATAAAAGACATATTGTAAACATTATAAAACTCTACACCGTTTTCCTTGTTGTTCAAACTCAATACTAGAAATTATCTAGACCTTAGAGAGACCAAATATGCAAACCAAATTTTAGCAAGCTCTATGTATTTCTTCATTAATAGGTGCAAAGTATATGATGCAAGAGCTTAAACATGAGCACAAAAATTGCCAAGTATCACATTATCCAAGACATTTTACCAATTACTACATGTAGCATTTTTCCAATTCCAACCATATAACAATTTAACGAAGAGGAAACTTCGCCATGAATATTATGAGCTAAGAACACATGTGTTCATACGAAACAGCGGAGCGTGTCTCTCTCCCACACAAGGATGAACTTATTCAGAGAACTAAGATAACAAAACAAAAATAAAAGCACACACAGACGCTCCAACTAAAGTACATAAGATGTGACCGAATAAAAATATAGTTTCAAGAGAAGAAACCTGATACTTTGTCGATGAAGAAGGGGATGCCTTGGGCATCCCCAAGCTTAGACGCTTGAGTCTTCTTAGAATATGCAGGGGTGAACCACGGGGGCATCCCCAAGCTTAGAGCTTTCACTCCTCTTGATCATAGTATATCATACTCCTCTCTTGACCCTTGAAAACTTCCTTCACACCAAACTTCAAGCAAACTCATTAGAGGGTTAGTGGACAATAAAAATTTACATGTTCAGAGGTGACACAATCATTCTTTACACTTCTGTACATTGCATAAAGCTACTGGACATTAATGGATCAAAGTAATTCATCCAACATAGCAAAAGAGGCAATGCAAAATAAAAGGCAGAATCTGTCAAAACAGAACAGTTCGTAAAGACGAATTTTAAAATGGCACCAGACTTGCTCAAATGGAAAAACTCAAAACAAATAAAAGTTGCGTACATATCTGAGGATCACGCTCGTAAATTGGCAGATTTTTTCGAATTTTCTACAGAGACTTAGGCCAGAATTCGTGACAGACAGCAATGCTGTTTCTGCGCAGCAATCCAAATCTAGCATCAACTTTACCATAGAGACTTTACTTGGCACAACGATGCAACAAAACTAAGATAAGGAGAGGTTGCTACAGTAGTAAACAACTTCCAAGACTCAACAAAACAAAAATTGCTGTAGTAAAATAAACACATGGGTTATCTCCCAAGAAGTTCTTTCTTTATAGTCATTAAGATGGGCTCAGCAGTTTTAATGATGCACTCGCAAGAAATAGTATTTGAAGCAAAAGAGAGCATCAAGAGGCAAATTCAAAACACATTTAAGTCTAACATGCTTCCTATGCATAGGAATCTTGTAAATAAACAAGTTCATGAAGAGTAAAGTAACAAGCATAGGAAGATAAAACAAGTGTAGCTTCAAAAATTTCAGCACATAGAGGGGTGTTTTAGTAACATGAAAATTTCTACAACCATATTTTCCTCTCTCATAATAACTTTCAGTAGCATCATGAGCAAACTCAACAATATAACTATCACCTAAAGCATTCTTATCATGAGTCTCATGCATAAAATTATTACTCTCCACATACGCATAATCAATTTTATTAGTTGTAGTGGGAGCAAATTCAACAAAGTAGCTATCATTATTATTCTCATCATCAAATATAGGAGGCATAGTATCATCAAAGTAAATTTTCTCCTCAATGCTTGGGGGACTAAAAATATCATGCTCATCAAAGCCAGCTTCCCCAAGCTTATAATTTTCCATATCATTAGCAACAATAGTGTTCAAAGCATTCATATTAATATGTTCCATGGGTTTTTAAATTTTCGCATCAAACCATCCATGTCTTAAATCAGGAAATAGAATAAGAAGCTCATTGTTGTCCATTATGCCTAACTAGTGTAAACAAGAAACCAAATGTCGCAATTGCAGAGTCTAAAGGAAATAGCTTCGAGTACTTACAACGGCGTCGGAGAATAGCTTAGTAGCCGAGATCCGGAGTGTGAGTACCTTTTACCTTTCCTCCCCGGCAACGGCGCCAGAAAAGTGCTTGATGTCTACGGGTGCTTCTATTCTTGTAGACAGTGTTGGGCCTCCAAGAGCAGAGGTTTGTAGAACAGCAGCAAGTTTCCCTTAAGTGGATTACCCAAGGTTTATCGAACTCAGGGAGGAAGAGGTCAAAGATATCCCTCTCATGCAACCCTGCAACCACAAAGCAAGAAGTCTCTTGTGTCCCCAACACACCTAATAGGTGCACTAGTTCGGCGAAGAGATAGTGAAATACAGGTGGTATGAATAAGTATGAGCAGTAGTACGGCGCCAGAAAATAGCTTGCTGGCATGCAGTTGATGGTAGTAATATTGCAGGAAGTAAACAGGCAGTAGTAACGCAGCAGTAGTAATTCAGTAAAACAGTAAACAAGCAGTGATAGCAGTATTTAGGAACAAGGCCTAGGGATTATACTTTCACTAGTGGACACTCTCAACATTGATCACATAACAGAATAGATAAATGCATACTCTACACTCTCTTGTTGGATGATGAACACATTGCGTAGGATTACACGAACCCTCAATGCCGGAGTTAACAAGCTCCACAATTCAATGTTCATATTTAAATAACCTTAGAGTGCATGAAAGAACGACACGACTAAACCAAGTACTAACATAGCATGCACACTGTCACCTTCACGCCAGGTAGGAGGAATAGATCACATCAATACCATCATAGTAATAGTTAACTTCATAGTCTACAAGAGATCATAATCATAGCCTACGCCAAGTACTAACACGAGTGCACACACTGTCACCATTACACCGTGTAGGAGGAATAAAACTACTTTAATAACATCACTAGAGTAGCACATAGATAAATTGTGATACAAAACACATTGCAATCATAAAGAGATATAAATAAGCACCTCACTATGCCATTCATAACAGTGAATAAGTATTCTGTGAAATATAGCCTAAGAGACCCACACGGTGCACACACTGTCACCTTTACACACGTGGGACAAGGAGTCTCCGGAGATCACATAAGTAAAACTCACTTGACTAGCATAATGACATCTAGATTACAAGCATCATCATATGAATCTCAATCATGTAAGGCACCTCATGAGATTATTGTATTGAAGTACATAGGAGAGAGATGAACCACATAGCTACCGGTACAGCCCCGAGCCTCGATGGAGAACTACTCCCTCCTCATGGGAGCAGCAGCGTTGATGAAGATGGCGGTGGAGATGGCAGCGGTGTCGATGGAGAAGCCTTCCGGGGGCACTTCCCCGTCCCGGCGGCGTGCTGGAACAGAGATTCCTGTCCCCCAGATCTTGGCTTCGCGATGGCGGCGGCTCTGGAAGGTTTTGCGTACCGTGGCTTATTCCGTAAGGGTTTTCGACGCAGGGGCTTTATATAGGCGAAAGGGCGGAGTCGGAGGGTCGAAGGGGCGACGACACCATAAGGCGGCGCGGCCAGGGCCTGGGCCGCGCCGGCCTATCATCTGGGGCCTGTGTGGCCCCCCTCTGGCGAGGGTGTTCTGGATGCTTCCGGGCAAAATAGGAACCTAGGCGTTGATTTCGTCCAATTCCGAGAATATTTCGTTACTAGGATTTCTGAAACCAAAAACAGCAGAAAACAGGAACTGGCACTTCGGCATCTTGTCAATAGGTTAGTTCCGGAAAACGCATAATAATGACATATAATGTGTATAAAACATGTAGGTATCATCAATAAAGTAGCATGGAACATAAGAAATTATCGATACGTTGGAGACGTATCAGCTGCCTATCATGATCAAGAGCATCTATTTGTAATGCTACATGTTGTGTTTGGTGGGATCCGATGAATATTGAATACTATATCAAGTTGATTAATTGATCTATCATATATGTGTTGTTTATGTTCTTGCATGCTCTCCGTTGCTAGTAGAGGCTCTGGCCTAGTTGATACTTGTAACTCCAAGAGGGAGTATTTATGCTCGATAGTGGGTTCATGCCTCCATTGAATCTGGGACAGTGACAAAAAGTTCTAAGGTTGTGGATGTGCTGTTGCCACTAGGGATAAACATCGATGCTTTGTCTAAGGATATTTGTGTTGATTACATTACGCACCATACTTAATGCAATTGTCTGTTGTTTGCAACTTAATACTGGAGGGGGTGCGGATGCTAACCTGAAGGTGGACTTTTTAGGCATAGATGCATGCTGGATGGCGGTCTATGTTCTTTGTCGTAATTCCCTGATTAAATCTCATAGTAGTCATCATGATATGTATATGAATCTCTATTCTGTCAATTGCCCACCTGTAATTTGTTCACCCAGCATGTTATTTATATTATTGGAGAGACACCACTAGTGAACTATGGACCCCGGTCCTTTCTTTTACATCTGAAATACAATCTACTGCAATCTCTGTTCTCTGTTGTTCTTCGCAAACAAACATCATTCTCCACACCATACGTTTAATCCTTTGTTTTCAGCAAGCCGGTGAGATTGACAACCTCACTGTTAAGTTGGGGCAAAGTATTTTGATTGTGTTGTGCAGGTTCCACGTTGGCGCCGGAATCCCTGATGTTGCGCCGTACTACACTCCTCCACCAACAACCTTCACGTGGCCTTCATCTCCTACTGGTTCGATAACCTTGGTTTCTTTCTGAGGGAAAACTTACTGCTGTGCGCATCACACCTTCCTCTTGTGGTTCCCAACAGACGTGTGCATCATGCGCCATCAAGACTATTTTCTGGCGCCGTTGCCGGGGAGGTCAAGACACGCTGCAAGGGGAGTCTCCCACATCCAATCTCTTTACTTTGTTTATTGTCTTGCTTTAATTTATTTTATTTTCCATCTTGTTTGCTTTCTTTATATCAAAAACACAAAAAAATCAGTTACTTGTTTTTACTTTATTTTATTCTGTTTGCTTAGTTTATTTTTATTACTGCTAAAATGAATACTCCTGAAAATACTAAGTTGTGTGAGTTCACTAGCACAAATAATAATGATTTTATGTGTACTCCTATTGCTCCACCTGCTACTACAGCAGAATTTTATGAAATTAAACCTGCTTTACTGAATCTTGTTATGAGAGAGCAATTTTCTGGTGTTAGTACCGATGATGCTGCTGCCCATCTTAATAATTTTGTTGAACTTCGTGAAATGCAAAAGTATAAGGATATGGATGGTGATATTATAAAACTGAAATTGTTTCCTTTCTCCTTAAGAGGAAGAGCTAAAGATTGGTTGCTATCTTTGCCTAAAAATAGTATTGATTCATGGACTAAATGTAAAGATGCTTTTATTGGAAAATATTATCCTCCTGCTAAGATTATATCTTTGAGAAGTAGCATTATGAATTTTAAGCAATTGGATAATGAACATGTTGCCCAAGCATGGGAGAGAATGAAATCTTTGGTAAAGAATTGCCCTACCCATGGACTAACTACTTGGATGATCATCCAAACCTTTTATGCAGGATTGAATTTTTCTTCGAGGAACCTATTGGATTCAGCTGCTGGAGGTACTTTTATGTCCATCACTTTGGGTGATGCAACAAAGCTTCTTGATGATACGATGATCAATTACTCCGAATGGCATACTGAAAGAACTCCTCAAGGTAAGAAGGTAAATTTTGTTGAAGAAACCTCTTCTTTGAGTGATAAGATTGATGTTATTATGTCTATGCTTGTTAATGGTAGATCTCATGTTGATCCTAATAATGTTCCTTTAGCTTCATTGGTTGCTCAAGAAGAGCATGTTGATGTGAACTTCATTAAAAATAATAATTTCAACAACAATGCTTATAGGAATAATTATGGTAACAACAACTATAGGCCATATCCTTCTAATAGTGGTAATGGTTATGGTAATTCTTATGGTAATTCTTACAACAATAATAAGAGTGTACCCTGTGGTCTTGAAGTCATGCTTAAAGAATTTATTAGTACACAAACTGCTTTTAATAAATCTGTTGAGGAAAAGCTTGGTAAAATTGATGTTCTTGCTTCTAAGGTTGATAGTCTTGCTGCTGATGTTGATCTTTTAAAATTGAAAGTTATGCCTAATGAAGATAAATATATTAAGTCATTTGCTACAGCAAACGCTATCCAAGTTTGAATTAATGATAATATTAGAATGATGGCTGAATTGCATGCTAGGTGGGAAAGAGAAGAAAAAGAAAAACTTGCTAAAGAGAATAATGTAGCTAAAGTTTGGACTATTACCACCACTAGTAATGTTGATGCTTCACATGTTGCTAAACCTCCAACTATCAATGGTAAAATAATTGGTGTTGGCAATGTTTCTACTCCTACTATAAAGCGTGCAAAATTGCCTGAAACTGCTGAAACTGTTTGTGATAAAAGTGCTGAAATTTTTCAGAATGCTGTAGATCATAATGGTTTAGATTTTGATATTTGTCATATTTCTGAAGTTATTAAGTTCTTACAAAACCTTGCTAGAAGTCCTAATGCTAGTGCTATAAATTTAGCCTTTACAAAACATATTACAAATGCTCTCATTAAAGCTAGGGAAGAGAAATTAAAACTTGAAGCTTCTATTCCTAGGAAGTTGGAAGATGGTTGGAAGCCCATCATTAAGATGAAAGTTAATGATTTTGATTGTAATGCTTTATGTGATCTTGGTGCAAGTATTTCTGTTATGTCTAAGAAACTTTATGATATGCTTGACTTGCCACCATTGAAAAATTGTTATTTGGATGCCTTGCTGATAATTCTATAGAGAGACCTTTGGGGAGAATTGATAATGTCCGCATTACGGTTAACAATAACCTTCTCCCCGTTGATTTGTTGTCTTGGATATTGAATGCAATGCATCTTGTCCTATTGTCTTGGGAAGATCCTTTCTTCGAACTGTTGGTGCTATTATTGATATGAAAGAAGGAAATATTAAGTATCAATTCCCTCTCAAGAAAGGTATGGAACACTTCCCTAGAAAGAGAATGAATTTGCCTTTTGATTCTATTATTAGAACAAATTATGATGTTGATGCTTCTTCTCTTGATGTTACTTGATTTGCACTTTCTGCGCCTAGCTGAAAGGCGTTAAAGAAAAGCACTTCTTAGGAGATAACCCATGTTGTTTTTATTTTTACTACTGTTTTGTTGAGTCTTGGAAGTTGTTACTACTGTAGAAACCTCTCCTTATCATGTTGTTGTGCCAAGTAAAGTCTCTAATAGAAGGTTGATACTAGATTTGGATTTCTGCGCAAAAACAGATTTGCTGTCTGTCACGAATTCGTGTTTTTCTCTCTGTAGAAGAATCAAAAAAATCAGAGAAAATTCATGCATGATCCTCAGATATGTACGCAACTTTCATTAGTTTTGAGTTTTTCCATCTGAGCAAGTTAAGTGCCTCAAAAAAATTCGTCTTTACGGACTGTTCTGTTTTGACAGATTCTGCCTTTTTATTTCGCATTGCCTCTTTTACTGTGTTGAGTGGATTTCTTTGTTCCATTAACTTTCAGTAACCTTGGGTAATGTCCAGAAGTGTTAAGAAATGATTGTGTCCTCTCTGAACATGTGAATTTTTTATTATGCACTAACCCTCTAATGAGTTTGCTTTAAGTTTGGTGTGGAGGAAGTTTTCAATGGTCAAGAGAGGAGGATGATATAATATGATCAAGAAGAGTGAAAAGTCTAAGCTTGGGGATGCCCCCGTGGTTCATCCCTGCATATTTCAAGGAGACTCAAGCATCTAAGCTTGGGGATGCCCAATGCATTCCCTTCTTCATCGACAACTTATCAGGTCACCTCTAGTGAAACTATATTTTTATTCCGTCACATCTTATGTTCTTTACTTGGAGCGTCTGTTTGTATTTGTTTTTGTTTATGTTTGAATAAGTTCGGATCCCAACAATCCTTGTATTGGATAGAGACACGCTCCGCTTTTTCATATTGAACACTGGTGTTCTTAGCTTTACTTTAATGTTCATGGCGAAGTTGAAAACCGCTTCGTTGATTGCTATTTGGTTGGAAACAGAAAATGCTTCATGTGGTAAATGGTATATTATCTTGAATAATTTGATACTTGGCAATTGTTTTGAGCTCTCAAGTAGATCATGTTTAAGCTCTTGCATCATGTAATTTAAATCTATTAGTGGAGAACTACCGTAGAGCTTGTTGAAATTTGGTTTGCATGATTGGTCTCTCTAAGGTCTAGATATTTTCTGGTAAAAGTGTTTGAACAACAAGGAAGACAGTGTAGAGTCTTATAATGCTTGCAATATGTTCTTGTGTAGGTTTTGTTGTACCGGTTCATACTTGTGTTTGCTTCAAACAACCTTGCTAGCCAAAACCTTGTACTGAGAGGGAATGCTTCTCGTGCATCCAAACACCTTGAGCCAAAACTCATGCCATTTGTGTCCACCATAACTACCTATATGTGGTATTTTTCTGCCATTCCAAAGTAAATTGCTTGCGTGCTACCTTTAAAATTTCATTCCTTTGTCTTTACAATACATAGCTCATGGGAAAATAGCTTAAAAACTATTGTGGTGATGAATATGTTGCTATGTATCTTAGTTCTTATAAGTTGCTTGTTGAGCGGTAACCATGTTTCTGGGGACGCCATCAACTTTTTACACCTTTGTTGAATATCATGTGAGTTGCTATGCATGTTCGTCTTGTCTGAAGTAAGGGTGATTTATCATGATTAAATGGTTTGAGTATGCATATTGTTAGAGAAGAACATTGGGCCGCCAACCAAAGCCATGTATCATGGTGGAAGTTTTCAGTTTGGACATTAATCCTCAATCTCTTATGAGAATATTATCTGTTGTTGAATGCTTAAGCATTAAAGAGGAGTCCATTATCTGTTTTCTATGTTGTCCCGGTATGGATGTCCTCAAGTTGAGATATATCAAAACTGAGAAATCAAATGCGATCTATCTCCTTAGACCTTTGTACAGGTGGCATAGAGGTACCCCTTTGTGACACTTGGTTAAAACATATGTAATGCAATGATAATCCATGGAAATCCGAGCTAATTAGGACAAGGTGCGAACACTATTGGTATTCGATGCATGAGGCTTGTAACTTATAAGAGGTTTTATGCATAACACATATGAATTATTACTACTGTTGACAAAATTGTTTCCATGTTTTCAAAATAAAAAGCTCTAGCACATGAGTAATCCATGCTTCCCTCTGCGAAGGGCTTTTCTTTTACTTTATGTTGAGTCAGTTTACCTACTTCTTTCTATCTTAGAAGCAAACACTTGTGTCAACTGTGTTCATTGATTCTTACATGCTTACTTATTGCACTTGTTATATTACTTTATGTTGACAATTATCTATGAGATATACATGTTACAAGTTGAAAGCAATTGCTGAAACTTAATCATCCTTTGTGTTGCTTTGAAACCTCTTACTTTAAATCTATTGCTTTATGAGTTAGCTCTTATGCAAGTCTTTTTGATACTTGTCTTGAAAGTACTATTCATGAAAAGTTCTGCTATATGATTCAGTTGTTTAGTCATTATCTTTTTGTTAGCAAACCATTGTTTCGAATCACTTCATTCATCTCATATGCTTTACAATAATGTTGATCAAGATTGTGTTGGTAGCATGTCACTTCAAAAATTATCCTTGTTATCGTTTACCTACTCGAGGGCGAGTAGGAACTAAGCTTGGGGATGCTTGATACGTCTCCAACGTATCTATAATTTCTTATGTTCCATGCTACCTACATGTTTTGTCCACACTTTATGATGTTTTGATGCATTTTCCGGCACTAACCTATTAACAAGATGCCGAAGCGCCAGTTCCTGCTTTCTGCTATTTTTGGTTTCAGAAAACCTACACAGGAAATATTCTCGGAATTGGACGAAACAAAAGCCCACGGTCTTATGTTCCACGGAGCCTTCTAGAACACCGAAGAGGAGACGGAGAGGGGCCACGAGGCGGCCACCCCATAGGGCGGCGCGGCCCCACCCCTGGACGCGCCGGCATATGGTGTGGGCCCCTCGGGTGCCCCCCTGCGCTGCCCATTCGCCTACTTAATCCCTCCATCGCGAAAACCCTAGTACCGAGAGCCACGATACGGAAAAAGTTCCAGAGACACCGCCGCCGTCAATCCCATCTCGGGGGATTCAGAAGATCGCCTCCGGCACCCTGCCGGAGAGGGGAATCATCACCGGAGGGCTCTACATCACCATGCCCGCCTCCAGAATGATGCGTGAGTAGTTCATCCTTGGACTATGGGTCCATAGCAGTAGCTAGATGGTTGTCTTCTCCTTTTGTGCTATCATGTTTAGATCTTGTGAGCTGCCTATCATGATCAAGATCATCTATTTGTAATGCTACATGTTGTGTTTGGTGGGATCCGATGAATATTGAATACTATATCAAGTTGATTAATTGATCTATCATATATGTGTTGTTTATGTTCTTGCATGCTCTCCGTTGCTAGTAGAGGCTCTGGCCAAGTTGATACTTGTAACTCCAAGAGGGAGTATTTATGCTCGATAGTGGGTTCATGCCTCCATTGAATCTGCGGCGATGCTGACAGAAAGTTCTAAGGTTGTGGATGTGCTGTTGCCACTAGGGATAAAACATCGATGCTTTGTCTAAGGATATTTGTGTTGATTACATTACGCACCATACTTAATGCAATTGTCTGTTGTTTGCAACTTAATACTGGAGGGGGTGCGGATGCTAACCTGAAGGTGGACTTTTTAGGCATAGATGCATGCTGGATAGCGGTCTATGTTCTTTGTCGTAATGCCCTGATTAAATCTCATAGTAGTCATCATGATATGTATATGAATCTCTATTCTGTCAATTGCCCACCTGTAATTTATTCACCCAACATGCTATTTATCTTATTGTAGAGACACCACTAGTGAACTGTGGACCCCGGTCCTTTCTTTTACATCTGAAATACAATCTACTGCAATCTCTGTTCTATGTTGTTCTTCGCAAACAAACATCATTCTCCACACCATACGTTTAATCCTTTTTTTCAGCAAGCCGGTGAGATTGACAACCTCACTGTTAAGTTGGGGCAAAGTATTTTGATTGTGTTGTGCAGGTTCCACGTTGGCGCCGGAATCACTGGTGTTGCGCCGCACTACACTCCTCCACCAACAACCTTCACGTGGCCTTCATCTCCTACTGGTTCGATAACTTTGGTTTCTTTCTGAGGGAAAACTTACTGCTGTGCGCATCACACCTTCGTCTTGGGGTTCCCAGCGGACGTGTGCATCACGCGCCATCAGGCGTATCGTTCATCGATCCATTGCTTGCTGGATTCGTTCCCTCTTCTCCAGGTTGCGTTCATCGCGTTGTTGGGAGGATTCTCTACCCCAGATTCTCGCTGTGAAAGATTGGGCATCAACCTAGGAGGATCTGCTGGGATTCCCCTTATCAATACCCCTATGGACTGGATCAGTACAACAATAAAACATATAGGAGTACAACGACATATATTGTTCTTCTGTTCAGACTTGTTTTCCGCTGTCACGCCCGCGCGGTAGGGTACCACCAGCATCCAACAACACTAAGTATCAAATGTAACCCGAGTGGCATAGATACTTTTTTCCTCAAACAAATAAGAATGAACACCATATATGTCTCTCCCCTCTTACCCAACCACTGTCGGCACAGCAAATAGCGCATGCCAAAATGCTGCAGCTCGCGGGACCAAGAAGCGGCGTTGCGCATGCCAAAATGTCGGAGCTCGCGGGACCAAGAAGCGGCGCTGCGACTAACCCTAGCGGAAACAACGATGCATCAGAGGAGGACAGGCAACGGCCGCGGCGAGCAGAGAGAAAGCGCTGCGGGAGCGCAACCACGACGGTCGTCATGGTGGAGTGACACCAGTGATCTTCGGCGGGGCAGATTGGATGCGACGAGCAGGGAAGGTCGGAGACAACGAGGTAGGGGAGGCCTCGGAGAATTCATGGGCCGGTGAGAACGGCACGCGGAAGAGGCAGACGGAGGTCATTAATTTCTCGCTGGTGAAAGGCCGTTTGTTTCCTTCCAATTAAAGCTCTAATTAATAGAAAGTGAATAATTGCATGCCCCTTTTTCTCTCGGGAGATACATTGTGTTAATAACAAGGAAAGAGAATTAACGCCTGTATTTTTCTACCATGTGCCTTGATATGTCAAGAATTGATATGCAATAAGTACATTTCTATATTTTCTAGGGGCGTGGAAACATTTTTTTAGGACGTGGAAACATTATGTGATCAACGGGTCTTTAGGACGTGATTTCACTGGATGTTTGTCCTTGTTTCCTTCTGGATGTGATTGCGTTGGATGTCTGTCCTCATTTTGTGCAAGCTGGTTTTGTTTCCTTATAAATTGTGATTTGCAATAAGTGTGTGAATGGACGTGATTAGATGGGCGATTTTGAGATGATGGATGGCTGAGATGGTCTGAATGTTTGATGTCAAAGTGGTACACCATCCCAACTCCAATGTAAAGATGTAGAAATGAGCTGCCTCACCATCGACGGTGGAAACAATTATATCGGCTCGAAAAACCAAAATAGGAGATAGCATTATTATTCCTCATATTAAGCTGGACTGAATTGTAGAAGTACTTCTTTTCCATGTGTACTAGCAAAAAAGCAGCCCAGCACTTAGCAAATCATCATAGTTTTCAACATTGTGGTGTTATTCTGTTTAAGGCCTTAACACAATCATCGTGCTCAGGATGGAGTTTGAATAGACGTATTCTAGAAAATAAGAGGGACTAGATTGAAAAATTATTTTTTTCACCTTTTTTCACATCAAGTGAACTGTGAGTCTGTGACACCCGACCACCTCCAATCAAACATGTTACCCCTGGCGGCTCTCTAGATCTCTAGACAAATCATATACATCAACACTAGTTTTTTTTTACGCACTTTATTCTCATTCTTGCGCGCTCAAGATTAACTTACCCATCGCAAAATTCAGATCAAACACGCTTAACCTCGAAGTTCTCTAAAGATGAGCTTTTGAAAAAGAATTTGGAATATACACCTGAAATCTGCTTTAAAAACACCTGAAATAAAAATTCCAGAAAAACACTCCCCCAGACATAAAATAAAAATGTAAATGTGGAAAGGGAAATTTACAAGGATGAATTCGCAAATACAGCCATATACTACTACGGTAGAGCAAATGCGTGTTTCTCTGCCAGATTTTTTTCTTCTACTCAACCAAGGGCACGCTACGGCCGCGGCTCCCACCGCCCCCAACTCCGTCCTCCTCTCCACCCCTCGCCGACATCTGCCCCACCTCGTCTCGCGGCGTCTGCCAGGTTTGGTCTTTTTTCCTGGCTCTTGTCCTGGTTTCTGGTGTGAGTTCAGTGACGGTATCCTCGATCGATTCTTCTTCTCGTGTAGGCAAGCAGCCATGGAGCACGGTTCCATGATGGATTCGACCTCGTCGACGTTCTCCATCATGGAGGAAGACCACACCCTCGCCAACTCCGTCAGATTCGTTCTCAACCAGGAGTAAGTAAAGTTCCTTCCTTCTTGTGATTAACCCAGACATCCCATTTTATGGTGCTGAATTTAGTAAATTGCTGATGCCGATGGAGTTGGGTTTATAGATTTTTTTTTCAAACAATTTGGATTTGGTTGGTAATCTGTAAAGTTGGAGGAGCTGTGATTTGAATCATGGCTTTAATCTGCAAGTACGAGCTACACATGCTGTGCAGCCAAATTTATCTATCAGACTTATCTACAATAGCAGCCGAATAAGTTGCCTGTTTTGTTTTCAGCCTCAGTTCCTTAGCGAGCTTAAACCCTGACTTGAACAACTAAAACTTGGAGTGGAACAATAATTTATAACTGATGCGTGATTGGTATTTTCCCAAGTTAGAACCTGTTCAGTTTATCATGAGGGATATCCAGCTGCAGTTTTGTTCAGTTTATCATGAGCATATACAGCTTCAGTTCTGTTCAGTTTAGTTTTGCGAGCATCTGTTGTTGTTTGTCCTTGCTTTTGGTAATTGGCAGGCAGACTAGGTCCGATTGCAGGGCATCGTTGATCAGTTTGGCATGGTCGCTCATATAGTTTCACCTTTATAACTCGATGAATCAGTTTATGTACTCATCTCTAAATAACACAGCCATTCCTAGGCACAGCTCTTATAGGTATATAGGTTACCTGTACCTTGATGGTTTTTGACGCACAAATCGTGTGAAATAAACTACAATTGTAGTTGCTGTAATCAACTTGAAACCTATTTTGTATCATTTGCATATCGCAACAGATAAAACCAAATTTCTCAAATGCATTCACTGGGTGAGCATGATTTATAGCAGTGCAGGTTCACCTCCTTATAATTCACTACCTGCTCTTGTTACAGCCCAAGGGTGGCATTTTGTGGGTATAGCATCCCTCATCCTGCTGACAACAAAGTGAACATAAGAGTTCAGACTACAGGTACTGTACAATGGCGCGTGATCCTGAATATCTGTTTTTTTTTCTTTAGTATTCACTGCATTGAGTTGAAGGTACTAGCACTACATAAATTGCACTTCCTTTTTTTAATTCATGGTGCGAGAATTTCAAACAGCACAGCTTTGTTGGGTAGTTATACTGGGGTAGTGTGGGGTGTTCTGAATTTTGAATTTGGGATGTTACTGAGGTATTGTGGAGATTGGAAAATAGTATTATATTCTGTAGAATCACAACATGATTTGGTGTCTTCTATTTCACATACCGGAAATGAATAGTTTGTGCATAGTTCTCTGCTATTGTACAGTACAGAGTATTCATGCATCAATGCTCTTAGCTATGGTGCTCTCCTGATGTGTGTTGGGTATGTTTGCAGGAGATCCAGCAAAGGATGTTATGGTAGATGCTTTGCAGGACTTGATGGTTATGTGCCAGCATGCAATGGGGACATTTGACACCGCTGTGGTTGATTTTCGAGCGAAGCAACCAGCAGACAGGATGGATATTGATCTGAACAAAAATTTGTAGCTTCTTGGCAAACCTTAAGTGAATGTTGTGGACATTTGATATACTGTAAGCTAATCTAGCTGTGTGGGGATAAAGTCATTGGGTTATTGTAAGAAATGTTATTAATGGCGGGATAATTTGCTTCTCACTGAGGTTCTCTTGTTCAAGTGACAGCGTTGCACTTGATCCTCTATGGAGAATTTTTTCTTAAACTTATGCAAGCAACCCCCGATGTTTGGATTTTGGGAGAAGTCCTGTCCTGATCAGTAGAATTTGGATTTTGAAAGAAATATTGCATTCAGCTAAAAGCAGTATCACATTCTTCATCCAGCAACAGATACATTCAGACGGTTGCTCTTTTCCACAATAGTTCCAGCAAGACATTACACACCTCAAATGTATCAATAAACAAAGAGTGTTCTATTACTATGTTCCGAAGAAAACAAATGGAACTGAACTACAATAACGCCCTGTCTGCACTAACTACTGAACATTAGGCGCGCAATTTTCCAGGTAAGAAATGCAACACTGAAGGAATGAATTAAAACCTTGACATGCAAAATGATTAAGGATGCAAGAAAAGCATCACCCTACGAATAGAAAGACCTAAACACCTCTGTATGGTCGAGTTTCAACATTGCATATGAGCTGAGGATGACCATCAGGTGCACATTCTGAAAGAAAATGAAGATCGGATCCATGGTTACTACCCTTCCCAGAACTATTCCCCATGTGATGTGATTCTAGGTTAACAGTTGTCGCTCCCCTCTCATGATGTAACTAACAACCACAAGATAGTGATGTCACGGGGGTAGCAAGCTATGTGAAACTCTCAGAATCAAAGGCTAGAAAGAGTCTCAAATGCGAAGTCCGTGGACAGCATCACGCCCTGAGTTTGAATCATTGTGCTTCAGGGACATGTTTGCGAACTGTGAATCCAGGTCTCTGCTGTTACTACGACTGTGGGCAGGAGCCTGCTGCTGCATTGCATGCTGTTGCTGCTGCTGCTGTTGGAACAATGATCTAAGACGACCAATTTCCCGCTCAAACATCTCTTGTTGAACTGTAGTATTGGAGGAAAAAAAGAGTTCAGACCTTGTTTCTTAACAGGCAAACTTCATTAATAGCATTGGGAGAACATTTGAATCATTTCCTCACAAAGATAGAAAAGAAACAGAACATGTGAAATATTTCTGCTGAACTTTATCACAGAACTCCAAATTTATTGTTAATCTCATTCTTTCTCACGGGCAGAAATTTCATAATCTTCTTTTAACAGACCAATTTCTCTACTGGTGACTGTATGTTAGCAGAGCAGCGCATTATACTATTTTACAGCATATGTGTACTTTACATATGAACATACACCATATGCAAGATATGTATTTTATTCTATATTCTGAATAAAGAAGACATCGCCGTCATGTAACAAAAGGAGGTAAGCATACGCCAATGCCTCACCATGTTTTCACTTGACTATGCATATGTAGTAGGAAATATAATTAGTTAAGCAAAACATGGTCTCCTCAAATCAAAGCTCCATCCTCAAGTCATTACAGACAATTGTGAGAAATGAAAAGTCATGTAAGGTAACTAACTTATGCAACACAAGTTAATAGTAAGAAAAGTAAATAAGCTCTTGAACTTGCAATGATAACACAATCAGCAATAACTGAGCCAATCCCATATTTCCTGTTCATCCCAAGAATCGCCGTTTTGTCTAAACATAATTACTTGATTTTTTATGAAACATGTACCAAGATTAAACTACCTGACAGCAATCATATACAGAAAGAGAACCTAAACAGCAAAGTATAGAACACAGGGAGTTCATAAGGAATTTGTCAAAAGAAAACCCCAAGGAAAATTTACTTGCATTGAAAACTATTATATATCAGTTAAAAAAAACTATTATAGATGCCACCACGGCATGCACAAACTCACCGCGTTTAATTACATGCTCCTGTGATAGACTCTCAAGCCGTTGTTTCAAGGATTTGTTCTCCAGGTCTAACATGATATTTTGCTGACCAAGGAAATCCATTTCAGCTGAAACTTCTACCCCTTGTGTCTGCAAAATTAAACATATTGAGCATTTTAGTATATGTTTAACATAGAGCTAACTTCTGCCATAGAAGATTGATCTGGTTCACTTAAATAACCTGTAAGGCTTGAACTCTTCTCTCGAGCTCTGCAATATACTGGAGCTTCCGGACACGAGACCTCTGAGCATATTGCCTGTATGGACATGGAGAATACAATGAAAAACGTCAAAATTTCAAGGTTTATCAGTAACTCAGTATAAAAAAAAACATGAACACTAGACATGATGTCTTTCCGTGTTTTCAAGACGGCCCATCATTTTAGGGGAGGCAGAAACCATAGCATTCTACATGCTCATCAATTTGGTTTGATGTGCACAGAGAGATATGCACCTACTTTGTGACTGATGCACCCAGATCTCAAATAATCACACATGTACACCACATGTAAAGTTCCTTTACGAGTCCAACTTACTTATAGCTAGAAAATTTGACTTGTTGGTTTGCTATCGTAATCACAGATGCCCACAGCCAATACACAAACGAAAGCTCTATCAAATATATAGGTAATCAGTACATGCACATTTGAAAAGGCGTGTTTAAAACTTCCTCTGGCCTGCGTCAATTAATTTGGACCGGACGGAGTAGCACTTGTTTGTGTGGAATACTCAAACAGTATGTCAGCAACACACTATAAGTCCATAAGGGAGGTGAGGTCAAGCTTGTCCGTGTATGCAAATGGGTGTGTGCAACTATAAGCCAATCTTCACCAAATGCAGCTTGCAGACTTGCTAGGGACTGCATCGTTACATTGTTAGGTAGCACTTACGGAACTTAATTGTGTCAATTGATTAAACAGTGAAATTCCATAATCACAAATTCATAAGACGCGGTATCAACAACTACGTGCACCTTTTAAACTTACAAAAGCATACTCGCCTTAAAGATTGGCAATGAGCTTGAGAGTAGTATTTCGAAAGACCACAATTCATTCGTAATATCAGGATTGATGTTTCATGAACATGAAATTCTATGAAATTAACATGATTCTTGGAAGTGATAGTGATGGGCACAAAATTGATTAAACTCACTGTTTAGCTCGCTTGGTGTCTGCCTCTGACTGAGAGTGCTTTAGGTGTGCATCGCCTTCGTTTCGCTCCGCTCCAACCAACTGATCATGAGATGGATCACCATATCCTTTCATGTCTGCCCCGTTTGGCAGGACACCATGATGGCCGCCGCTCTTCTCCCTTGCTTGCAGCGGCATACCATCCCTCACTGGCAGTGGCATGGCACCACCCTGCAGGAACATCTGTCTAGGATCCCACTGCGGAGCCTGCACCTGCGGCCGCCCAAACGAACTCGGCTCCGGGAAAAACTCTGGTGCGCGGCCCCAAGAACCAACCTGTCCTCCTCCCCTCATTCCGTCAAACACATTGTCACACATGCCAGCAGAGGCAACGGCGGTGGCACCGTCGAACATGGTGAACGAGTCGCTGGACGACCTACGGTGACCGGGACGGGCGTGAGGCCGCGCCTGCGTGTCAGGCTCGTCAAGCAGGTCATCGAGCCACGACGGCTGCTCGTCGACGAGGACGCTCTCCGACGACGTGCGCTGGTGGCCTTGCCGGTGGTGCGCGTCCCGTGGCCGCGCGATCGGGCCGAGCTCGGCTTGCGGCGCCGGGAACGGGATGCGCGGCGGCAGCAATGCCTGCTTCTGAAGCCTCCCGTTTGCCATCATGGCTGGCTCGGCCAAACTGCACAAATCGCAAAACATTAACACTAAAACTACATGACGAAAAATGCGCAATTCAAGTCGGATTCATGCGGCTCCAGGGGTCAGATCTCGACTAGGAGGCCCCGTACGCGCGAGTAAATTTGCAAACTCACAACAAGAATGCTACATTCATTGAGGCAAAATCACCGAATACTTTTTTTTTTCGAGAATTACGGGGGGGATCACCGAATACTTGCAACGAGTGCTTTAAGATTTCCTAAGAAACGGCCATGAAAACAAATCGAACTTTAACACGATTTTACCAAGAAACGGAAGTATCTTCCCAGGGATGAATAATAGATCATAAAATGTGATGGTAAAAGAGTAGAAATCAGTTGGAATTGCAGATCAAAGCAGGTCGAGACCGAGGAATCCGTACAAGAACGAGGATCGGAATCAAATGGAACATATACCAATTGGCCGCGACACCACTGCGTAGCCGGCCTCTTAAATTGCTGGAGCAAAGATCCTGATCCTAATCCTAAATCTTCGATTCTCTCTGTCCTCTCTCCTAATCTTGAGAGCTCGAGGCGTTGAGGACAGAAGAGGATAAAAGGAGAAACAGATTACGAGGAGAGAAAAGTCAAATAAAAGCAAAGGTTACTATTTATAACGGCAACAAATTTTCGACTTTTAACGGCTAGGATTGGATTTTCGCGTAGCTGAATCTGGGACATATCGTCTAGCCTGCACTACGGCGCTCGTGTGTTGTGCTGTTTGTTTTATTTTAATCTGGTTTGATGAAGCTCTGTGTCTTATTCCATTTAAAATGTTCATTATTAACTCCACGTGCATGCCTGTTCTCGGCATGTGCACGTCCTCGAGCAAAGATCGAGATCGAAGGGAGCGGAGATCGAATAATAATAATTCAATAAATAAACCAACAGCAAGACATTCGTCAACAATTATTCTAAACACAGCACAAGAGCAACGATTTTAGATACCTATTTTAGATATCAAATGTGTTTGTTTTGATTTGTTTGAATCAGCCTACATGGCAGTTCGGTTAAATTTGTTCGTTTGGGTCGGGGCTGCCTACAGTCCCGATGGATTTGGTCCGTTTTGGTCGGTATCCCCCCCCCCCCCCCCCCCCAATTTCATCCAAATAGGGTAATATATGAGTAAAGAGGTAATATAAACTGAGAATATGCCCAAAAAGCCACATTAAGAGACTAAGTTGTTTACACAAATAGTGCCTAATTCATGTGTAAAAAGACGCAAGTTTCAAAGTCAAATAGGCAAAGTACAATAGAGAGAGTTATGTGGGATCAAGCATCATGTTGGAGGATGATGGCTCGCTTCTTCTCGAACCTAACCCTTTGGTCCGTATCGGACACGCATTTGGTGTTGCTGATCTATGGCGGATTTGATATCTGGGCCGTTGTTGCTACTCGTGTTTGCTTGAGATTCGGGTTAGTGGTACCCCACATAAAAAGAGAATCTACAGCTGTTACGTGTGTAAAAACAACAGTACTTCTGACAGTACTGTATGTACCATTTAACAAATTTGAAGGACTTTATAAATACAGCACGTACCAGTCGCACGACTACATGGACAGAGTGTAGGACCACATACACAAAAAATACAGGACTCTATAGGTCCATTTCACATAATAACTTTTAAAATATTAAATATTAGACTCATTTTGAAGAGCTCGTCGAGAGGAAGTCAAATATGAAAACAAAATCGCATTTGCATTTGTTCCGTGAAAGTTATGCTCGTTTTTAAGTTAGTAGTGCATTTGGAGAAGATAATCTTTTCATATGGGTTGGCACATGGGCGGGTCCCACGGACGGGTATCCCTATGCCATGCAATGGTTGAGATATCAACTTTGCCCCATATCAACTTTACCAATGCATTTTCGGGTCCGCATCCATGAGTTTCAAGTCGGCAAGCATGATCCGGCTCTCCTCCGCGAGCAACTTAGGCTCAGCGTCAAGCTTCTGAACTTGTAAAGCTTGTATGGTGAGGTCGATGAAGATGGCTCATGTGGTCTCTTTTGTCGGCGCCGCTTCTCCTCCCTCTTGACAATAGCCTCCTCCTTCTCGGCCATTAACGCTCAATGCTAGTATCGACACATCGCGCTTGAGATTGGCCTTGGTGGCCTTGTGGCCCCTTAGCCGGGATGGGAGGGCATTATTGCCCGGGGATTCCTCTTTCCCATCTAGGGCCGCCGCCACACTGGCTCCGCCATTCTTGATGCTTATCTTGTAGGTCTCGTAGCTAAGCCTCCACTTTGGCACATTCTTGACCATCTTCCAACAATGGACCATGTGGTAGCCTTTCTTCCAAGTTGCCTCGGAGTACCTACAAATATGGGTTCCTCTAACTTCTTGACTGACCAAAGGGTTTTCTTGACTGGCCCATTGCTTAACTAGTTAGAGAAGGTGGACATCAATTATTTACAATGTTTTTATATGCAAAGACATGTACATTGCCAGATTGAAAAAATGATTGAGGCCTTAGTGCCTTACCACATAGCCATGGGGCGCGATAAGACGTGACGATCACGGCGCAAAAAAAATTAGTCTCTTGTTGGATGTACGATCACCTTGGATTAAAAATTGGCCATAATTGCTATGGATTCAGAAGAAATATTAGAGGCGTCGGGGTTGTGGATTCTTAGCACGGGCACCAGGATTAATCATTGGATTCCTTTCAGCTCAAGCGTCCATACAAGTGTCGCCCATTGAACATGCCCTTAGATCATCTCTAACAGATACCACATATCGTCCGTCTAGAGGAAAAAATCGGGTCGATATTTGGCTTGTAGGACATTTTTTTGAGCGTATAGGCTCGTAAATTTTTTAGAGGGCCATGCTTATAGATGACATCGGTCGCTATATATTTTAGATTCGATGTTGGTCGAAACCATCTTCCATCTCCAGTGTATCCTCTCCCCCTCCGCCGCACCATCCACCTCCCTTCCGGCGCTGGCGCTGACGACATAATCTGCGAGCGCCACCAACAGATGCATCACCATGGAAACTGTAACATCCCAAAATTTTATCAAAGAGAAAATGAATTTCCTTTTTATTTAAAAATGAGAACCAACAAAAACTTTTCTTACATAGAGTGCTATGCATAGTGCTCATACCCAATACTTGTGTTTTGCCATGATTGTTTGTTTATTACTTTGAACACACTTCCAAAACCCTAAAACCCTAACCATCTCTAAACCAAAGTGGATCAAATATGAAGAAACTAAAATGAAATAAAAAGACATATGTGGGCATATAGCCCTAATATGTAAATCTTGAACCCTACCTCTCTTATTTTTCTAAATGATGGTGAACCATGGTGAACCCCACTAAACCCTAAACCTCATCCCTCTTGTCACCAACCCTTGGAAAAACAAAATAAAAAGGAAAGACCTTAAATAAGAAAAAGGCATATGCAAGCCTATGGCTACTTTTTGCAAATGCTAAACTTATCCTTGTCTACCTTGTGTATATGGTTTTAAATACCTCAACACACCTAATCTAGTGCTACCAACCCAATTCAAGTGAGAAACACAACTAAGTAAAACCTATGCATAGAAGCATATGTGGCACTTAGCCAAAATATCCAATCTTGACCTAGGCACCCCCATTGCCCCAAAATGGTTTGAACCCTTTACCCAACTCAATCTAACACTAAATAAACCTCACCCTTGTTAAAGAGAAGCAAAGAAAAAGAAAAGAATAAAAAGTAGAAAATCACAAAACCCTCACATATGGTTTATGCCATTTTTTCCAAATCTTTGACCTAGACCATTTTGTCCTTCACCATTAGTTGTATTATGTTACTAAACACTTATTACAACTTTTGGAATAAAATAAACACAAATCAAATCAAATTCAAACTCAAATTGTGATCACATATGATGATGGTCAAATCTGCCATTTATATTCTGTTCACCACTTTGAGCCCTTGTATTTCAAGTTTTTCAAACCAAACAATCTCAATTCTTCGCACCTCATCCAAGTACACATGAAGGAGAACAACTTTGGTAAAGACCACCATGTCAAATTCATCTTGGATCAAAATCTATGCTCATGCAAAGTTGAGACTTTTTAACATTGTCAACATTCTCACCCTTAGCAAATTTTGCACTTCCTTTATTTTCAAAATTCCACCACCACCTATGTTTGTCTCTGGTCATTTGCAACTCATCCAAACAACTCAATTTCAAATTTTGGAACCACATTGCCTTGACCAAATTTGGCAAGAATTTGCAATTTGCAAATAGACATTAATCCCAAACACTATTTCAAATAGTGTTTGGACCAACCCTAGTGCACTACCTTGAGCTCTTTTGGTTCCCTTGTCCCCTCTCTCTCTCTTCCAAGCATAGAAACCCTAGGTGGGGGCCAAACCTAGCCATGGACATGGCCATGCCGGCCATGTTCCACTTGGCCACCACCCCTCCTCTCCTTCCCTCACCAGCCCTGTCCACCATGCCCTGGAGCTCCACCTCGACCTCCTACACCTGCCTATGCCCGCCCTTGCCGGAGAAAAAACACCACACGCACAAGACACGGACGCGCCCATGGCGCCCAGACCATGCCGTTCACGGCATGGGCGCGCCCACAGACGCGCCACGGCCACCTGCCGCCCCGACGAGCTGAGCAGCCCCTGGCCCCCCTCTCTGCACCATTAGCTTCGCCGCCGCGACACAAGACCCCCAGACACGCGCCCGTGCCCTCGCGCCGCCTGTCGCCGTCGACCAGCTCGCCCTTCTCCCGCGCCCGTGCCGCCAGACCTGGACGTCGCCAGCGCTCGCCAGGCCGTCCCCCACCTCGCCATCAAGCGCGCTAGCACCGCACTGACCTCGCCTACCCCGCTGTGCCCTCGCCGGAGTCGCCGTGCCGCTGTCGACCTCGCCAGCACCCCACGGCCACCACGCGACCCTATAAAAGGAGACCACTCCGCGAAGGAATTCTCACAACATTCGACTCCTCTCCTCTCTCTAATCCTCCACCGCCCCTCTCCCAACCACATTGTCGCCGGCAGCCGCCCAATTGCAAGCTGAAGTCCCGCAGCACCGCCACCAAGCAAGCCGCCGATTTCGGCCACCATCGGAGTCGCCGTCTGCACCATCTGCTTCCCCTTCCTCGACAACCTTCGCCGACCTTCGCCGCGCCGCCAGTAAGTCATCGACCCCCTACCTGCGCCTCCAGCCGCCTCGCCGCTCGCCGGAGATGACGACGGCTGTGCACCGTCTGATCCAGTTCTAATCCTACGGCCCGCAGCGATGCGTACCGTTTCGCTGGCTAAGACCCGCTAACAAGCGGGGGCTGTAATAACCCAGAACATAGGAACAGCGAAGGGTAGATTTAGAAATGGGATGTGCATTTCATCGCAAAACGGGGGAAATTTTCGCGCCTTATTGCAACTAAACCTAAGAGGGATCGAGGTTCTCTCTCATTTTGCACTTAGGGTTAGGCAATGTGAGTTAGGGAAATTTCGACATGATCTCTTTTGTATCTTGTTGATTTGGGGGAATTGAGTTCATTTGACAAGTGTTAATACATTAAACAATAAGCACTACACAATATAAATATGAATTTATAATTCAAACACAAGATAATATTCAAATCATTTTGGATTTCAAAGTGAGTATCAAATACAATATTTAATCAAGAATTTACACATTACATAATGCAAAAGCTCATAAACAAAAACTTGAGCTTTATTGATAACACAACACAAATTACATTGTCTTTACAAAATTCTTGATACAAGAATTGAGGAATAATAAACAGAAATAAAAATAAAGATTACAATTTAGTTCCTAAACTAAAATCTAGACTTTGTGACTTGAAGTATTTCTTCATGGCCATGTCCATCTTCAAAAACCTGCAAAATAAAACATCTACACTAGCCAGAATGTTAGTGTTAGACAAATATTCAGTTTGGACAGAACCAAGTGTCATGCACACTTGTGCTGTTCCAAAACCATGGACAGCACAAGATAAGGGCAGCAGCAGACCAAACCTGAGCACACACAGGGGCTCAAGTTTCAGCATATGAGAGCACACAGCTCAAGTGTGCTAGGCAGCAACAACAAGGCAATGCATCAGCCTAGTCACCAAGGCAAGCCAGGCTTGTGTGTCAATGCAAGGATAGAAGTAGGGTTCATATAAAAGGGGCACAAACCCTAGAAGTCATAGCCAGTCGACCAGATCAAGATTCACCAGGTAAGGGTGAAGCAAGAACAAGCTCAGTTCATCCAGTTCTTGAGCTAGAACAGAACCAACCCATACAAAACCACTCAACCACCAGGAATCATGGTGACCTGAGAAGATCATCCAAGACCTGGAGGTGAAGAGCTGTGACACAAACCAAGTCTGCATCAACAAAACATTACTTTCTAGGAGCTGGAACAAGGTATACCTAGTTCCTGGAAAAGATCCCATGGATCTAATCCATCATATGCATGAAATAAGCATGGGATGAGCAGATGCTCATATGGGTAGATCATCACTTGGTTTTCACCAAGGATTACTGCCAGTCAAAAGCCACTAAAATAGAAAGCATCTAGGTACGCATCCTATGCACAAACTAGCACATATGCACGAGATGCACACACTAGCCAGATTAGATGCATAGATAGCACCAGTAGATGGCAAGGATTAGCAGCCAAGACTACACAATAAATCCTAAGCATACAACCATCAGAAACCCTAGATTTCTTCACAGGCAAGTATATTGGCATTCATAGTTTCTATGATTCCCAAATATACAAGCAAAGATGAGTAGCCAACCAGATCTAGCCAACCGTGTGAGCAACCAGTCAGTAGCAAGGCTACTGAGGTCACTTCACACTTAGCACCAATTGAGAGAAAGCCAAACACAAAGCATCACTATCCAGAAATGGATTCAGACTTTAATTGCTTGTTAAATAATCATGAACAGCAAATTCATATACAAGCAAGTCATTTAAAATCATCACTGCACAAGCAGTTCATCATAATCAAATTAATACAAGCATGAATTTATCACAGATCCATGCTCAGTACTAACAGTAGCACACTATTGAGCAACACAGTTAATTTATAGCCACATTATTAGCCAGTAAGCCATCACTGACAATCAATTGATCAAATGGATCAATCATAGCAAGCCAAGTTACACAGAGAGGTTAGCCAGCAAGCAAAGAATGATCCAATGGATCATTGGCTTGTAGGAGTAGCACTGAAGCATATCACAGGCACCTCTGGCACACACACAAGTGTCACAGATGCAACACAAGTACACCTAGACAAGCAAGCATGATAGACCAAAGGAGCATAAGCAAGTCATAACCAAGCATAGCATGGCATAGTTAGCTCTTGAGCAAGCACAGTAGAGCATGGCAAGTGTAGAGCATGCTAGGAGCAGCAGAGAAGCAAGAACAACATGAATAGCATGTAGAGCAGCATGTGCCAGTACCAGTAAATGGTAATTGGACCATGAACTTGCAGTTAATCCAAGCACAGACGAATTGCATAGAAATAGCATGGCTCTGGGTGATCACAGGATCACCAGAGAGCAGCAGAGCATGAGGAGGAAGAAGAACAGTACCAAGGGGAGGCGCACAGAGAAGAGGTGGAGATGCAACACTTACTTGCGCCTGGAAGCAGAGGCTAGGGCATGGCGAGGCAGTGCTCGCGCGGCCCTAACAGCTGCAAATCCAGGGTAGGCGCCGGCGTTACGCCGACGAGCACAAACACCACCACAACACGGCACGGAGACGACGGCACAAGTACTGCAAGCAGCACCTGCGCCAGGTCAGTCTCGGAGGCACACCCATCGTCGGCGAGGACGAGATCTCGCCGGAGTTCGTCGAGGCGATTCTACCCGTGATCCAGATCGGAGGCGATTCGCCAGGAGAAGAAGAGATGGGGAAAACCACGCGGACAGATCGATAGATCTGCTCGCGGCGGTTCTGGTTCGGTAGGTGGCTACGGCGGAGGAGCTCGGAGTCGGCCGGAGCACGGCGGCGGCCATGGCGGCGACGCCATCGCCACGGGAATCGCGAGAGAGAAGCTAGGGTTAGGAAAAAGTGAGAGAGGGCCGAGTGAGTGAGAGCGGTGGGCCGTTCGGCTCCACCGAGCCGCTATGGGCACGCCTTAGTGGGCTGTCCCATGGGCTTAGGTTAGTGGGCTGGGCCCAATATGGGTCCAGGGGGGTATTTTAGTCTTTTCACAATTTAGAAAAAGGCCATTATTTCACCAAATTCTAATAAATAAAATACAACTCTAAAAATCCATTAAAAATTGGATTGGTGAATGAAAAATTATTCTTGATAAGAATAAAATATGAAATAAAATTTAATGAACAAATTTAGATTTGTGAATTTTATGAGTTTAAAATAAACATTTGGAATTTCAAATTATATTTCCTTGTATTAATAAATCAAGGAAAAATCCCAAATAAGTTTAAATACTTATTTCTTAAACATTTCAAAATGAAATTCTATTATTCCAAGTCATTTCTGTTTGAAAAGGTATTTTCCAATGGAAGATATTCTAATCCTTTTTATTCTCAAAAATATTGAGACAACTCTATTATTTCAAATTATTTTGGAATAAAATAATGAATCACCAACATAAAGTAGTTTTGCTTTGAATTATGTTACCTTGTGTGAATTAAAGTGTTTTATACATTAAAACAATTGCAAATTACTGCCAAAGGCATAAATCTTAACTCAACCCTAAATTGTAATAACTCATCGGGATAAAGGGATTCAACATAAAATAATACATCCATGCATGCATCATTTGGATTTTATAACATTGTCCTTACCGGACAATGATGCTTCTTTACAGAACCCGAGGTCCAGGTTCCATCCAACGCATTGAACTGCACTATCTCGCAGTCCACAGGCAAGTTCACCCTTGCTCATGTCAAATTTGAGTATTTTCTATTAATTTAATACAAAGCTATATGACTTATCATTCCTGCATTGAAAATAAAATGTTACTTTTCCAATTATGAATATGACTATGTGGCTGGCAATGGAACCATGGTATGTGTTGATTGGTGGAGGTTCCATTGCAAGGGTACTATTCATCTAGGACTAAGTACCAATGCCGTCCAGTGATTCTAGCGTCGTACATATCGCGTTGACCATAAGATCTATAATGGCTCTGGGGAAGCCAGCTGTATCTTTTCCCTCCTGCACGCCAACGGACTTGATAGAGCCTGGCGGGGTGCTGGAGGCACTGCCGTAGGTTGGGATAGCCTTTAAAATCCCCATCCGGACGTTTGGATGAGAGGCTCTACCGTCTATGAAGGATTGTCCGACGTACACCGTGGGTAAAGCCGTATGATCGGGAGATGTCTACCGGGGGTGTACGGATGGACAAAAGGGTGGGTTTGCAGGGTCGCGGAGAAGGCGGTGTGGGCTTGGATCTTTATACCTGGCCTCACACCCAGGAAGTGTGAACGGGGGCAAGTCCCTGCGGATGGCAAAAAGGGTGAGATCTCTTATGGGAAAAGTAACGCACCTCTGCAGAGGATATCAAGAATTGTGGCTGTCACTCCCTGTTCCGGGAAGGGAACTGCGAACGCGGCAGGAAAGGAACTCCGTGAAGTTCTAGTCAACCTGTGAAGACTGACGGGCATAGTTTTCAGAATAAAATAAACCTTTTGAAGAAATGATTTCGAAACATGCATTGACCTAATATTTTCTGATCGAAGGTCGTAGCTAGTGCATCAAACACCTTTTACTCTTTTGAACTTGCTGAGTACCCCTGTACTCACTTTATTTCGACACCCTTGCTAGACTGTGATACGGAAGTGGAGGCCATCACCGATGGAGCACCAGAAGGAAGCTACGAGCTGGTCTACGAGGAACCTGATCTTTCCGGAGGAGTTGAAGGCGTAGACTATGGGATAGTCTACGGACCCGATGACATGGAGGTGGAGGAGTAGTGATATACCTGAGTAGTATAGAGCCGAGCAGCGTAGTGGCATACTTAAATAAGTTGCTGAGCTCTTTTCATATCTAAGTTGGTTTGTACTAAGTACCTTATGTTGTAGGGTGTTCTCATCGGACCTGTGAGAATACCAACTTGTTAAGACCATGATTGTAATATATTATCGAGTGTTATGACCTGCAATGTTTCTGTTGTACCACTCTGAGGGATGTGATATTTGTGAAGAAGTCCCTTCATGAAGATCATATCAACGACTTGTATACTACAACATGCAGTGGTATGCTGGGTCACCGCAGCTGGTATCAGAGCAAATGTTGCGACCTTAGGTTGGAAAAACCTAGTATAGGGAAGAAACCTGTAGTAGTCAAGTTGAAATAGTAAAGGATTCTCTAAGAATATGATGTTTATTCACTTGAGAATAGAAAAATCATATATTTTAGTGCGATAATTCTTTATTATAACTATTATTATACACTATCACTACTAATTTTCTGCTTTTGTATACAGCCATAATGGCGTACACGTTTCCCAAGAGGACTTTGAGGCAGGTTGAGGGATGGCTCGGTGATTATGAGGGACCACTTACAGATCTCCTGCGTGGGATGCTGAAGGAACTTCACTGTGAAACTCGGATACCTGTTTTCAAGTACACCTATTATGATGGAGAGATAGTAGCCAAGCACAGAGTTTCAGTTCAACTACCTATGCGACTGGAGATGAGCCGTATAATGCCATACGGAGAAGCCAAAACCTTTACCACAGCCTTTCACATGGCCATATTCAAGGCAATCCTTGAAATAAGGCAGCACAAGTCAGTAGAACTGCTATGTTCAGAGTATTCTCATATACCTCATGCCGAGGAAGATGAGGATCCCGCTCTGAATCATCTGCTGATGGCAAACAAACATCCTGAAGTAGCAGCACAGCACATGGACAGTTGTAAGTCTTTACTGACTACGATGTACCTTCTACACGTGAAGATGGTGGGTGAGATTGACCACATGCTAGCTGAGTTCACGGACCCTGATAAAGTCCAAGCTCGGATGCATGATCTGAGGGCACAACCCCAATATACAACACCCTTCTTTAGCCTAAACAACCCTGTAGATTGGAGTGGCCAGGCAACCCAGAGAGATCCACTTACACCCAACTTTGTCCCACATTATCCACATGTGTCAGCATCATATGATTCTGGATATGGGGGAGATAACTCATGGAACCTAAACTGCTCCGAGTCACCAATCGAAAACTCAGCCGGTTGGCGTTTCGGGGAACCTTATGGAGATGAGGAGGAACCTATTCCATGTGACACTGGAGATGAAAGTGGTGGGGTTAACCAGTATGTTAACCGACACTACGGGAAGGAAGAGAAAGGTACTGATTCCATTTCTTTAGACTTGGAGATGGGATTCTCAAAACCATCACAGTACGAGGAAGGTGAAAGCTCCGGAGTGAAGAAGAAGAAGAAGAAGATGAGGGGGCAGGTGAATCGAAACCCTTCATGGATGACCAATGAAGGAGGTATGAATCCTACTGGGGATACATACGAGTCATTGTCCAGTTACTTTGGCATGACTGATCTCTGTCTCGGCACTTCGTCCGATTCAGATTACATACCTACTGGAAGGACCTTTGTTCCGGACGGTGTTCGGAAGACGAGTCGCTGTACCGGATGGACCCCAGGAATGTATGCGGAGGCGAACGAAGATGATGAGGAGTAGAGCTCCAAAGAAGAATAAAGTAGTATAGGTGGTATTGTACTAGAAAGTATTTTAAATTCCGTTGGCTTGGGCTTGAAGCCAAATAAGTGGTTATATAAGTACCACATGTAATATATGTGTGTAAGTTATGTAATATACGGTGTATATACATAATAAATGTTTGCTTTGGATTTGCTTCTTGATTTCATTGTGTGACTAGTTCTGGGCAATGAGTTGAGCTCAGAAAACATTGGCATGGTGTAATTATGAGTAATCGCTCTTTGTTACAGGACTAGGGGGAAATGGCGTTAGTTGAAACCGAAGATGCTCGGAGAGAGCGGGAGGCGAAAGAAAAGGAGGAAGCGGATGCCGCAGCTAGAGCAGAGGATGCACCACCACCACCACACCCAATGATGCATCCAGATTTCCAACAGTACATGAGGGAAATGGAAGAAGATAGGAGGAGGTACCAGGAGAGTCAAAACAAGAACATGCAAGATTTCTTTACCCACGTCATCAATGATAGGGGTAATGAAGGCAGGGGAGTAACCTTATCAGATTTCCAGAATGCAAGACCACTACCTTTTGCATCAGCCCTAGAACCAATGGACGCAGAAGACTGGCTCATGGATGATGTCTACGGGTGCTTCTATTCTTGTAGACAGTGTTGGGCCTCCAAGTGCAGAGGTTTGTAGAACAACAGCAAGTTTCCCTTAAGTGGATTACCCAAGGTTTATCGAACTCAGGGAGGAAGAGGTCAAAGATATCCCTCTCAAGCAACCCTGTAATCACAAAGCAAGAAGTCTCTTGTGTCCCCAACACACCAAATACACTTGTCAGGTGTATAGGTGCACTAGTTCGGCGAAGAGATAGTGAAATACAAGTAATATGGATGTGTATAAAACATGTAGATATCATCAATAAAGTGGCATGGAACATAAGAAATTATCGATACGTTGGAGACGTATCAGCATCCCCAAGCTTAGTTCTGCTCGTCCCGAGCAGGTAAAACGATAATAAAGATAATTTCTGAAGTGACATGCCATCATAACCTTGATCATACTATTGTAAAGCACATGGGATGAATGCAGAGATTCGAAGCAATGATGAAGATAATGAGTAAACAAATGAATCATATAACAAAGACTTTTCATGAATAATACTTTCAAGACAAGCATCAATGAGTCTTGCATAAGAGTTAACTCATAAGCAATAAATTCTTAGTAGAAAGCTTTGAAACAACACAAAGGAAGATATAAGTTTCAGCGGTTGCTTTCAACTTTAACATGTATATCTCATGGATAATTGTCAACACAAAGTAATATAACAAGTGCAATAGGTAAACATGTAAGAATCAATGCACACAGTTCACACAAGTGTTTGCTTCTAAGATAGAAAGAATTGGTAAACTGACTCAACAATAAAGTAAAAGAATGGTCCTTCAAAGAGGAAAGCATCGATTGCTATATTTGTGCTAGAGCTTTGATTTTGAAAACATATAGAGAGCATAAAAGTAAAGTTTTGAGGAGTGTTTGTTGTTGTCAACAAATGGTAGCGGGTACTCTAACCCCCTTGCCAGGCAAACCTTCAAAGAGCGGCTCCCATTTTATTTTGTTTTTGGGTGGCACTCCTTCCAACCTTTCTTTCACAAACCATGGCTAACCGAATCCTCGGGTGCCTGCCAACAATCTCATACCATGAAGGAGTGCCTTTTTATTTTAGTTTTATTATGTTGACACTCCTCCCCACCTTTGCTTTCTCAAGCCATGGCTAACCGAATCCTTCGGGTGCCGTCCAACAATCACATACCATGGAGGAGTGTCTATTTTTGTTAATTAATTTGGGACTGGGAATCCCATTGCCAGCTCTTTTTGCAAAATTATTGGATAAGCAGATGAAGCCACTAGTCCATTGGTGAAAGTTGCCCAACAAGATTGAAAGATAAACACCACATACTTCCTCATGAGCTATAAAACATTGACACAAATCAGAGGTGATAAATTTTGAATGGTTTAAAGGTAGCACTCAAGCAATTTACTTTGGAATGGCGGAGAAATACCATGTAGTAGGTAGGTATGGTGGACACGAATGGCATGAATATTGGCTCAAGTATTTGGATGCATGAGAAGTATTCCCTCTCGATACAAGGTTTAGGCTAGCAAGGTTATTTGAAGCAAAATCAAGTATGAAATGGTGCAGCAAGACTCACATATAAACATATTGTAAGCATTATAAGACTTTACATCGTCTCCTTGTTGTTCAAACACCTCAACCAGAAAATATCTAGACTTAGAGAGACCAATCATGCAAACCAAATTTTAACAAGCTCTATGTAATTATTCATTAATGGGTACAAGGTACATGATGCAAAAGCTTAAACAAGATCTACATGGGCACAACAATTGCCAAGTTTCACATCATTCAAGACATTATACCAATTACTACATGTAGCATTTCCCGTTTCCAACCATATTTGACGAAGCAGTTTCAACCTTCGCCATGAAAATTAAAAGCTAAGAACACATGTGTTCATACGAACCAGCGGAGCGTGTCTCTCTCCCACACAAGGATGAACTTATTCAGAGAATGAAAATAACAACAAAAACAAAAACATACAGACGCTCCAAGTAAAGAACACAAGATGTGACTGAATAAAAATATAGTTTCACGAGAAGGAACCTGATACTTTGTCGATGAAGAAGGGGATGCCTTGGGCATCCCCAAGCTTAGATGCTTGAGTCTTCTTGAAATATGCAGGGATGAACCACCGGGGCATCCCCAAGCTTAGACTTTTCATTCTTCTTGATCGTAGTATATCATCCTCCTCTCTTGACCCTTGAAAACTTCCTTCACACCAAACTTCAAGCAAACTCATTAGAGGGTTAGTGCATAACCAAAAATTCACATGTTCAGAGGTGACACAAACATTCTTTTCACTTCTGGACATTGCTTAAAGCTACTGGACATTAATGGATCAAAGAAATAAATCCAACATAACAAAAGAGGCAATGCGAGATAAAAGGCAGAATCTGTCAAAAACAGAACAGTCCGTAAAGACGAATTTAAAGCTGGCACCAGACTTGCTCAAATGGAAAAACTCAAAACTAATGAAAGTTGCGTACATATCTGAGGATCACGCTCGTAAATTGGCAGATTTTTTCGAATTTTCTACAGAGAACTGTGCCCAGATTCGTGACAGACAGCAATGCTGTTTCTGCGCAGCGATCCCAAATATAACATCAACTTTACCATAGAAACTTTACTTGGCACAAAAACATGATAAGGAGAGGTTGCTACAGTAGTAAACAACTTCCAAGACAAAAATATAAAACAAAGTACTGTAGCAAAATAACACATGGGTTATCTCCCAAAAAGTTCTTTCTTTATAGCCATTAAGATGGGCTCAGCAATTTTGGTGATGCACCCGCAAGAAATAGTATTTGAAGCAAAAGAGAGCTTCAAGAGGCAATTCAAAACACATTTGAGCCTAACATGCTTCCTATGCAAAAGAATCTTATACACAAATGAATTCATGAAGAGCAAAGTGGCAAGCATAAGAGGATAAAACACGAGTAACTTAAAGATTCTCAACATAAAGAGGGGAAACTTAATATTATTAAGATGCATATAACCATATTCCCCTCTCTCATAATAACTTTCAGTAGCATCATTGATGAAATCCACAATATACCCGTCACTTAAAACATTCTTATCATGGTTCATATGCATAGAAGTATCATTAATTTTGGCATAAGAAGAGTTATTCTCATTAATAGTAATTGGAGCAAGATTATTATCAAGAATTTGAACATGGTAAACAAGTTGCATATTAAAAGAATTGTTTTTGGCAAGCCCATCATAACTATGACAAGTTTCATAAGGATAATTGTAACATGTGTCATATACATCTCTATAGCAATTATCTAAACCTGAATATGTAATATCATCATTTTCACTAAAAGTAGATGTCTCAAATACAGGATCTTCAAGCACAACATCCCCAAGCTTAGAGCTTTCAATATCATCGTTTAAGGGGACATGAATAATGCTATCATCATTAATTTCATAATCAGTACCAAAGAGATTTTCAATATCAAAGGCAGCGTGCTCATCCAAATCATGATCACTAATATGGGTAAAGGGTATAGGAAGATCATCGTACTCAGATTCATTATCATAATAATCATTAGGAGCAACATACTTACGGTTACCTAGCGTTATCTCATTCACGCGGGGATACGCCGTTACCTCTTTCTTTTTATTCTCCTTCTTCTTCTTCTTCTTCTTCGTTCCCTTCTTCTTCTTCTTCTTCTCCTTCTCCTCGTTCCCTTCTTTAGGAGGAAGAGGCTTGAAGGGTGGCTTGTCCGCATAACCTAATTTACTTTTAGAAACAATAGAAGAAACTTGGGAGGATCCCTCCTTTTCATTAATTAGTTGAAAACACACAATGTCCTATCATATTTTGGCAAGGTGTCATCTTCTAAAATATTTTGTATGTAAGTATTTGTATGGCTATTATTAATGCAATAAGAAAGACAACCATGCAGGACATCATCAATATCAAGATCATTAATATTTAACAAAGAAATTTTTCTTGATAACTCTTCACACTTCAAAAATAAGGTAAGTTCATCATGCTGATTAGGAATAATTTCATCATCACAATACAAATTTGCAGCACTCATGGGGTTTGAATTATCATTGGAGGAACATTGAAAATTAAAATGACCAACTCTATGGCAAAGTTCACAAATAAAAGGATAGAGGGCACACACTTTTTCTCCAAGATCATCTAGAGCTCTAGACCACTTTCTAGTTTTTTCATTTCTGTGATGGATACAATATTCATCTTCTATTTGATTAATTCCACAAGGTCTATGTATTCCACAAAAATTAACATGCTTATAGGAAATAGCATTCTTAGGAGTTTGAGCATGCTTATTGCAATCATTAACAACAATGTCATTTTTCATGCAAGCCTCTTTAAAAGGTTCATGATACTTATCAAAATTCTTTTTAGGCAATTCTAAATGAGAAGCAAAGGCTTTATAAAGATTTGCAGCAACTTGAGAGTCAAGACCATAAGTAGCACTCATATTTCGAAATTTATCAGTATTCATAAAAGTTTCAATGCATTCATAATCATAATTTATACCTGACTCTTTACCTTTGTCGTTCTCCCAATCTTCAGCGTTCTCCTTAATCCGATCAAGAAGGTCCCTTTTAAACTCTTCTTTATTGCTCGTGAATGATCCAGAACAAGTAGTATCCAGCAAGGTCTTATCTTGAAAAGAAAGTCTTGCATAGAAATTATCAATAATGATATTACCTGGAAGCTCATGATTGGGGCATTTGAGCATTAAAGTCTTCAATCTCTCCCATGATTGGGCAATACTCTCTCCATCATGAGGCCAAAAATTATATATATGGTTTCGATCTTTATGAATTTCACTTGGAGGATAGAACTTGGAATAAAATAGAGGCACAATATCATTCCAATCAAGAGAGCACCCGTCCTTCAATAGTTTATACCAATGCGCCGCTTCACCAGATAGCGATATAACAAATAATTTCTTTCTAACTTCATCCATTGAAATACCTGCACACTTGAATAACCCGCATAATTCATGCAAAAACAGTAAATGATTCCTAGGATGGACAGTTCCATCCCCTTCATAGCGGTTATCCATAACACGTTCAATAATTTCCATAGGTATTTTATACGGAATACTTTCAGCAGGTGGATTTAAAATATCAGAAGCATCATTCGAGTTATCGCATATGGGAGATAAAGCATTATTAGAGCAAAATATTTCTTCCAAAGCGGAGGAGCTAAAAAGATTATTTTTATGTAAACTAGCTTCCCCAAGCTTAGACTTCTTCATAGCATTAGCAGTAATTGCATTCATACTAATAACATTGCTACTATCATGTAAATAAGGTTCCATAGGTTTTTTAATTTTCGCATCAAACCATCCATGTCTTAAATCAGGAAATAGAATAAGAAGCTCTTTGTTGTCCATTATGCCTAACTAGTGTAAACAAGAAACCAAATGTCGCAATTGCAGAGTCTAAAGGAAATAGCTTCGAGCACACACACAATGGTGCCAGAAAAGTACTGTTACCTGGAACCGGAGTATGAGTGCCTTTTACCTTTCCTCCCCGGCAACGGCGCCAGAAAAGTGCTTGATGTCTACGGGTGCTTCTATTCTTGTAGACAGTGTTGGGCCTCCAAGTGCAGAGGTTTGTAGAACAGCAGCAAGTTTCCCTTAAGTGGATTACCCAAGGTTTATCGAACTCAGGGAGGAAGAGGTCAAAGATATCCCTCTCAAGCAACCCTGTAATCACAAAGCAAGAAGTCTCTTGTGTCCCCAACACACCAAATACACTTGTCAGGTGTATAGGTGCACTAGTTCGGCGAAGAGATAGTGAAATACAAGTAATATGGATGTATATGAGTGGTAATAGCAATCTGAATAAAATATGGCAGCGAGTAAACATGCAACAAAACAGTAAGTAAACGGTGTTTGCAGTATTGGAAACAAGGCCTAGGGATCATACTTTCACTAGTGGACACTCTCAACATTGATCGCATAATAAATACTTCTTCTCATATGTGCTACATACACTCTTGTTTGATAATGAACATCATTGCGTAGGATTACACGAACCCTCAATGCCGGAGTTAACAAGCTCCACAATTCCATGTTCATATTTAAGTAACCTTAGAGCATAATAGATCAATACTATCATAATGACAATTAACTCCACAATCTACAAGAGATCGTGATCATAGCCTACGACAAGAACCACAGGGTGCACACACTAATCACCTTTACACCAAGCAGGAGGAATAGAACTACTTTAATAACATCACATGAGTAGCACACAACTAGTAGCGATACAAAGCTCATCATATGGATCTCAATCATGTAAGGCAGCTCATGAGATCATTGTATTGGAGTACAGAGAGAGAGGTTAACCACATAGCTACCGGTACAGCCCCGAGCCTCGATGGAGAACTACTCCCTCCTCATGGGAGCAGCAGCGGTGATGAAGATGGCGGTGGAGATGGCAGCGGTGTCGATGGAGAAGCCTTCCGGGGGCACTTCCCCGCTCCGGCAGGGTGCCGGAACAGAGACTTCTGTCCCCCGAATCTTGATTTCGCGATGGCGGCGGCTCTGCAAGGTTTTCTCCGTATCGTGGGTCTCCGTCGGGGTTTTTAGGTCAGGGAGGCTTAAATAGGCGCCGAGAGGGAGTCGGAGGGGCCACGGGGTGCCCACACCATAGGGGGGCGCGCCCCCCCTGGCCCGCGCCGGGGTGTGGTGTGGGCCCCCCTGGCTCCCCTCTCATCCTCCTCCGGTGCTCTGGAAGCTTCCGGGAAAAATAGGAACTTGGGCGGTGATTTCGTCCGATTCCGAGAATATTTCGTTACTAGGATTTCTGAAACCAAAAACAGCAGAAAACAGAATCGGCCTTTCGGCATCTCGTCAATAGGTTAGTTCCGGAAAACGCATAATAATGACATATAATGTGTATAAAACATGTAGATATCATCAATAAAGTGGCATGGAACATAAGAAATTATCGATACGTTGGAGACGTATCAGCATCCCCAAGCTTAGTTCTGCTCGTCCCGAGCAGGTAAAACGATAATAAAGATAATTTCTGAAGTGACATGCCATCATAACCTTGATCATACTATTGTAAAGCACATGGGATGAATGCAGAGATTCGAAGCAATGATGAAGATAATGAGTAAACAAATGAATCATATAACAAAGACTTTTCATGAATAATACTTTCAAGACAAGCATCAATGAGTCTTGCATAAGAGTTAACTCATAAGCAATAAATTCTTAGTAGAAAGCTTTGAAACAACACAAAGGAAGATATAAGTTTCAGCGGTTGCTTTCAACTTTAACATGTATATCTCATGGATAATTGTCAACACAAAGTAATATAACAAGTGCAATAGGTAAACATGTAAGAATCAATGCACACAGTTCACACAAGTGTTTGCTTCTAAGATAGAAAGAATTGGTAAACTGACTCAACAATAAAGTAAAAGAATGGTCCTTCAAAGAGGAAAGCATCGATTGCTATATTTGTGCTAGAGCTTTGATTTTGAAAACATATAGAGAGCATAAAAGTAAAGTTTTGAGGAGTGTTTGTTGTTGTCAACGAATGGTAGCGGGTACTCTAACCCCTTGCCAGTGCAAACCTTCAAAGAGCGGCTCCCATTTTATTTTGTTTTTGGGTGGCACTCCTTCCAACCTTTCTTTCACAAACCATGGCTAACCGAATCCTCGGGTGCCTGCCAACAATCTCATACCATGAAGGAGTGCCTTTTTATTTTAGTTTTATTATGTTGACACTCCTCCCCACCTTTGCTTTCTCAAGCCATGGCTAACCGAATCCTTCTGTGCCGTCCAACAATCACATACCATGGAGGAGTGTCTATTTTTGTTAATTAATTTGGGACTGGGAATCCCATTGCCAGCTCTTTTTGCAAAATTATTGGATAAGCAGATGAAGCCACTAGTCCATTGGTGAAAGTTGCCCAACAAGATTGAAAGATAAACACCACATACTTCCTCATGAGCTATAAAACATTGACACAAATCAGAGGTGATAAATTTTGAATGGTTTAAAGGTAGCACTCAAGCAATTTACTTTGGAATGGCGGAGAAATACCATGTAGTAGGTAGGTATGGTGGACACGAATGGCATGAATATTGGCTCAAGTATTTGGATGCATGAGAAGTATTCCCTCTCGATACAAGGTTTAGGCTAGCAAGGTTATTTGAAGCAAAATCAAGTATGAAATGGTGCAGCAAGACTCACATATAAACATATTGTAAGCATTATAAGACTTTACATCGTCTCCTTGTTGTTCAAACACCTCAACCAGAAAATATCTAGACTTAGAGAGACCAATCATGCAAACCAAATTTTAACAAGCTCTATGTAATTATTCATTAATGGGTACAAGGTACATGATGCAAAAGCTTAAACAAGATCTACATGGGCACAACAATTGCCAAGTTTCACATCATTCAAGACATTATACCAATTACTACATGTAGCATTTCCCGTTTCCAACCATATTTGTGACGGCGCTTTCAACCTTCGCCATGAAAATTAAAAGCTAAGAACACATGTGTTCATACGAACCAGCGGAGCGTGTCTCTCTCCCACACAAGGATGAACTTATTCAGAGAATGAAAATAACAACAAAAACAAAAACATACAGACGCTCCAAGTAAAGAACACAAGATGTGACTGAATAAAAATATAGTTTCACGAGAAGGAACCTGATACTTTGTCGATGAAGAAGGGGATGCCTTGGGCATCCCCAAGCTTAGATGCTTGAGTCTTCTTGAAATATGCAGGGATGAACCACCGGGGCATCCCCAAGCTTAGACTTTTCATTCTTCTTGATCGTAGTATATCATCCTCCTCTCTTGACCCTTGAAAACTTCCTTCACACCAAACTTCAAGCAAACTCATTAGAGGGTTAGTGCATAACCAAAAATTCACATGTTCAGAGGTGACACAAACATTCTTTTCACTTCTGGACATTGCTTAAAGCTACTGGACATTAATGGATCAAAGAAATAAATCCAACATAACAAAAGAGGCAATGCGAGATAAAAGGCAGAATCTGTCAAAAACAGAACAGTCCGTAAAGACGAATTTAAAGCTGGCACCAGACTTGCTCAAATGGAAAAACTCAAAACTAATGAAAGTTGCGTACATATCTGAGGATCACGCTCGTAAATTGGCAGATTTTTTCGAATTTTCTACAGAGAACTGTGCCCAGATTCGTGACAGACAGCAATGCTGTTTCTGCGCAGCGATCCCAAATATAACATCAACTTTACCATAGAAACTTTACTTGGCACAAAAACATGATAAGGAGAGGTTGCTACAGTAGTAAACAACTTCCAAGACAAAAATATAAAACAAAGTACTGTAGCAAAATAACACATGGGTTATCTCCCAAAAAGTTCTTTCTTTATAGCCATTAAGATGGGCTCAGCAATTTTGGTGATGCACCCGCAAGAAATAGTATTTGAAGCAAAAGAGAGCTTCAAGAGGCAATTCAAAACACATTTGAGCCTAACATGCTTCCTATGCAAAAGAATCTTATACACAAATGAATTCATGAAGAGCAAAGTGGCAAGCATAAGAGGATAAAACACGAGTAACTTAAAGATTCTCAACATAAAGAGGGGAAACTTAATATTATTAAGATGCATATAACCATATTCCCCTCTCTCATAATAACTTTCAGTAGCATCATTGATGAAATCCACAATATACCCGTCACTTAAAACATTCTTATCATGGTTCATATGCATAGAAGTATCATTAATTTTGGCATAAGAAGAGTTATTCTCATTAATAGTAATTGGAGCAAGATTATTATCAAGAATTTGAACATGGTAAACAAGTTGCATATTAAAAGAATTGTTTTTGGCAAGCCCATCATAACTATGACAAGTTTCATAAGGATAATTGTAACATGTGTCATATACATCTCTATAGCAATTATCTAAACCTGAATATGTAATATCATCATTTTCACTAAAAGTAGATGTCTCAAATACAGGATCTTCAAGCACAACATCCCCAAGCTTAGAGCTTTCAATATCATCGTTTAAGGGGACATGAATAATGCTATCATCATTAATTTCATAATCAGTACCAAAGAGATTTTCAATATCAAAGGCAGCGTGCTCATCCAAATCATGATCACTAATATGGGTAAAGGGTATAGGAAGATCATCGTACTCAGATTCATTATCATAATAATCATTAGGAGCAACATACTTACGGTTACCTAGCGTTATCTCATTCACGCGGGGATACGCCGTTACCTCTTTCTTTTTATTCTCCTTCTTCTTCTTCTTCTTCTTCGTTCCCTTCTTCTTCTTCTTCTTCTCCTTCTCCTCGTTCCCTTCTTTAGGAGGAAGAGGCTTGAAGGGTGGCTTGTCCGCATAACCTAATTTACTTTTAGAAACAATAGAAGAAACTTGGGAGGATCCCTCCTTTTCATTAATTAGTTGAAAACACACAGCGGTCCTATCATATTTTGGCAAGGTGTCATCTTCTAAAATATTTTGTATGTAAGTATTTGTATGGCTATTATTAATGCAATAAGAAAGACAACCATGCAGGACATCATCAATATCAAGATCATTAATATTTAACAAAGAAATTTTTCTTGATAACTCTTCACACTTCAAAAATAAGGTAAGTTCATCATGCTGATTAGGAATAATTTCATCATCACAATACAAATTTGCAGCACTCATGGGGTTTGAATTATCATTGGAGGAACATTGAAAATTAAAATGACCAACTCTATGGCAAAGTTCACAAATAAAAGGATAGAGGGCACACACTTTTTCTCCAAGATCATCTAGAGCTCTAGACCACTTTCTAGTTTTTTCATTTCTGTGATGGATACAATATTCATCTTCTATTTGATTAATTCCACAAGGTCTATGTATTCCACAAAAATTAACATGCTTATAGGAAATAGCATTCTTAGGAGTTTGAGCATGCTTATTGCAATCATTAACAACAATGTCATTTTTCATGCAAGCCTCTTTAAAAGGTTCATGATACTTATCAAAATTCTTTTTAGGCAATTCTAAATGAGAAGCAAAGGCTTTATAAAGATTTGCAGCAACTTGAGAGTCAAGACCATAAGTAGCACTCATATTTCGAAATTTATCAGTATTCATAAAAGTTTCAATGCATTCATAATCATAATTTATACCTGACTCTTTACCTTTGTCGTTCTCCCAATCTTCAGCGTTCTCCTTAATCCGATCAAGAAGGTCCCTTTTAAACTCTTCTTTATTGCTCGTGAATGATCCAGAACAAGTAGTATCCAGCAAGGTCTTATCTTGAAAAGAAAGTCTTGCATAGAAATTATCAATAATGATATTACCTGGAAGCTCATGATTGGGGCATTTGAGCATTAAAGTCTTCAATCTCTCCCATGCTTGGGCAATACTCTCTCCATCATGAGGCCAAAAATTATATATATGGTTTCGATCTTTATGAATTTCACTTGGAGGATAGAACTTGGAATAAAATAGAGGCACAATATCATTCCAATCAAGAGAGCACCCGTCCTTCAATAGTTTATACCAATGCGCCGCTTCACCAGATAGCGATATAACAAATAATTTCTTTCTAACTTCATCCATTGAAATACCTGCACACTTGAATAACCCGCATAATTCATGCAAAAACAGTAAATGATTCCTAGGATGGACAGTTCCATCCCCTTCATAGCGGTTATCCATAACACGTTCAATAATTTCCATAGGTATTTTATACGGAATACTTTCAGCAGGTGGATTTAAAATATTAGAAGCATCATTCGAGTTATCGCATATGGGAGATAAAGCATTATCAGAGCAAAATATTTCTTCCAAAGCGGAGGAGCTAAAAAGATTATTTTTATGTAAACTAGCTTCCCCAAGCTTAGACTTCTTCATAGCATTAGCAGTAATTGCATTCATACTAATAACATTGCTACTATCATGTAAATAAGGTTCCATAGGTTTTTTAATTTTCGCATCAAACCATCCATGTCTTAAATCAGGAAATAGAATAAGAAGCTCTTTGTTGTCCATTATGCCTAACTAGTGTAAACAAGAAACCAAATGTCGCAATTGCAGAGTCTAAAGGAAATAGCTTCGAGCACACACACAATGGTGCCAGAAAAGTACTGTTACCTGGAACCGTAGTATGAGTGCCTTTTACCTTTCCTCCCCGGCAACGGCGCCAGAAAAGTGCTTGATGTCTACGGGTGCTTCTATTCTTGTAGACAGTGTTGGGCCTCCAAGTGCAGAGGTTTGTAGAACAGCAGCAAGTTTCCCTTAAGTGGATTACCCAAGGTTTATCGAACTCAGGGAGGAAGAGGTCAAAGATATCCCTCTCAAGCAACCCTGTAATCACAAAGCAAGAAGTCTCTTGTGTCCCCAACACACCAAATACACTTGTCAGGTGTATAGGTGCACTAGTTCGGCGAAGAGATAGTGAAATACAAGTAATATGGATGTATATGAGTGGTAATAGCAATCTGAATAAAATATGGCAGCGAGTAAACATGCAACAAAACAGTAAGTAAACGGTGTTTGCAGTATTGGAAACAAGGCCTAGGGATCATACTTTCACTAGTGGACACTCTCAACATTGATCGCATAATAAATACTTCTTCTCATATGTGCTACATACACTCTTGTTTGATAATGAACATCATTGCGTAGGATTACACGAACCCTCAATGCCGGAGTTAACAAGCTCCACAATTCCATGTTCATATTTAAGTAACCTTAGAGCATAATAGATCAATACTATCATAATGACAATTAACTCCACAATCTACAAGAGATCGTGATCATAGCCTACGACAAGAACCACAGGGTGCACACACTAATCACCTTTACACCAAGCAGGAGGAATAGAACTACTTTAATAACATCACATGAGTAGCACACAACTAGTAGCGATACAAAGCTCATCATATGGATCTCAATCATGTAAGGCAGCTCATGAGATCATTGTATTGGAGTACAGAGAGAGAGGTTAACCACATAGCTACCGGTACAGCCCCGAGCCTCGATGGAGAACTACTCCCTCCTCATGGGAGCAGCAGCGGTGATGAAGATGGCGGTGGAGATGGCAGCGGTGTCGATGGAGAAGCCTTCCGGGGGCACTTCCCCGCTCCGGCAGGGTGCCGGAACAGAGACTTCTGTCCCCCGAATCTTGATTTCGCGATGGCGGCGGCTCTGCAAGGTTTTCTCCGTATCGTGGGTCTCCGTCGGGGTTTTTAGGTCAGGGAGGCTTAAATAGGCGCCGAGAGGGAGTCGGAGGGGCCACGGGGTGCCCACACCATAGGGGGGCGCGCCCCCCCCCTGGCCCGCGCCGGGGTGTGGTGTGGGGCCCCCCTGGCTCCACTCTCATCCTCCTCCGGTGCTCTGGAAGCTTCCGGGAAAAATAGGAACTTGGGCGGTGATTTCGTCCGATTCCGAGAATATTTCGTTACTAGGATTTCTGAAACCAAAAACAGCAGAAAACAGCAACTGGCCTTTCGGCATCTCGTCAATAGGTTAGTTCCGGAAAACGCATAATAATGACATATAATGTGTATAAAACATGTAGATATCATCAATAAAGTGGCATGGAACATAAGAAATTATCGATACGTTGGAGACGTATCAATGGACACTGAAAGAAAGTTGAGGACCGTTGGATGCAATGATGAAGAAAAGATTCGGTATGCCACTTATCTGTTGTCAGGTCCAGCAGCATCATGGTGGGAGAATCTTGTGGCAGTACACCCTCCAGAAAAGGTGTTCACCTGGGAGGAATTCAAGAAGAAGTTCCGGGATGCCCATGTTCCGGAGAGCGTGGTGGAGCTGAAGAAGAGAGAGTTTGACGAGCTGCATCAGAATACTGCACCTATCATGCAGTATGTCCGAGATTTTAATAGACTGTCAAGATATGCACCTGAGGAAGTGGACACTGAGGAGAAAAGAAAGAAACGATTCATGAAAGGCATGAATCCATATATGAAGATGCAACTGAGGTTGGCACGGACTGCAGAATTCCAGGAACTGATTGATTCGGCAATCACTTTCGAGGATGACTACAGGCAGGTCCAGGAGGATAGGAGGAAGAGGGCTCGTATCGAGCCAAGGAAGTACCCAGTCAGTAAACCGACTCCAGATCGGAGTTTCAAACCACGATTCCGACCTACTGGTAATCAGTATAACCGGGGAGGTGAGAATCAGAACCCAAGGAATCAGATACTCTGTCATAATTGTGGCCAGAGGGGACATGTTCAGAAGGATTGTCAAAAGCCCAAGATCATATGCTATGGTTGTGGGAAAGAGGGACACATCAAGCCAGAGTGTCCAAACAAGGCGTCATGGAGTGGACAAAGCTCCGGAGGACGAGGCGGAGGTAACAACAACAACAACAACAACAACAACCGGAATTACAACAACAACAACAATAAGAGGGGAAAGCCATATGGAAAGCTGAATTGCACAACTTTGGAGCAAGCGGGAGAGTCAGATCAAGCAGTCTTAGGTACGCTCAGCATCCTTACTCATCCTGGCAAAGTATTATTTGATACTGGAGCAACTACATCATTTCTTGCACGGGAATTTGTGGAACAATTCGGGCTTAGATGTTCTAAGTTAGAAACACCTATAACTGTCTTATCTGCGGGGGGAACGATCTTAGTAACCCACGTGAAAGAAGCACAGGTCATAACCATTTGTGACTGTGTATATTTCGCGGACCTATTCATCATCCCCATGAAGGACATATCAGTCATCCTAGGAATGGACTGGTTAACGGAGAATGGCGCAGTAATCAACTGTGGAGACAAGACAGTATCACTCCGAAACTCCATAGGAGGTCAGATAGTGTTTCAAGGAGACAAGTACACTCAGTTGGAGATAGGATTGGAGCTGAATAGTCTGAAGGAGGTGAAGATTGAAGATATCCCTGTAGTGAATGAATTTCAAGATGTATTTCCCAAGGAACTACCGGGAATGCCACCCGATAGAGAGATCGAGTTTACCATAGATCTAATTCCAGGCACAGCACCAATAGCTCAACCACCATATAAAATGGGGCCAAAGGAGTTAGTGGAACTGAAGGCTCAGATAGATGAACTGGAACAGAAGGGATTTATCCAAGAAAGTGTGTCACCATGGGGTACACCAGTTATCTTTGTGGATAAAAGAGATGGAGGAAGGAGAATGTGTGGAGATTACAGGAATCTTAACAATGTAACCATCAAGAACAAGTACCCTTTACCCAGAATACAAGATCTTTTTGATCAAGTTCAAGGAGCTGGAGTCTTCTCGAAGATAGATTTAAGGTCAGGATATCACCAAATCAAGATCAAGAAGGAAGATGTGCCAAAAACAGCGTTTGTTTCAAGGTATGGACACCATGAATACTTGGTTGTACCATTTGGACTAACAAATGCACCAGCTATTTTCATGAATTTGATGAACAAGATATTCATGAAGTACTTGGACAAGTTTGTGATCGTGTTTATCGATGACATTCTGATCTATTCCAAAGATAAAGAAGAACATGCCAAGCATTTGAAGATAGTTCTGCAGATTTTAAGGGAACATCAGCTATATGCAAAGTTCAGCAAGTGCAAGTTTTGGTTAGATAGTGTTGAATTTCTTGGACATGTCATAACCAAAGAGGGAATAGCAGTGAATCCAAGCAAGGTTCAGTCAGTATTGGAATGGAAGTCACCTAAGAATGCTAAGGAGATCAGAGGATTCCTTGGTATGGCGGGTTATTATCGGAGATTCATTGAAGGATTTTCGAAGATTGCAGGACCAATGACCAAGTTACTCAAGAAGAATACCCCATTTGTATGGACGGATGAGTGTGAAACCAGTTTCCAAACACTCAAAGAGAAGTTAACCACGGCACCGGTATTAGCAGTTCCGGAACCCGGAAAGGATTACACGGTGTATTGTGATGCTTCCAAGAATGGACTTGGATGTGTTCTAATGCAAGATCGTAAGGTGATAGCCTACGGATCAAGACAACTAAAGCCACATGAACATAACTACCCAGTACATGACTTAGAATTGGCGGCAGTTGTGTATGCTTTGAAGAGTTGGAGGCAATTCCTCTATGGATCCAAATGTGAGTTGTATACAGATCACAAAAGCTTGAAGTATTTCTTTACTCAGAAGGAATTAAACATGAGACAAAAGAGATGGTTAGAGTTGATTAAAGATTATGAACTGACAATCAACTATACACCAGGCAAGGCTAATGTAGTAGCAGATGCTTTAAGCAGGAAGAGTACTGAGAATCAACCTACAGAATGGGAGATTCCGAAGGAACTTCGGAAAGAACTCGAAGAAGCTCAGATTCTGTTTATCCAAGGTGATACAGTGGGAAGCATAGCAACCATGAGGATCATGGATGAAATGTACTCAGACCTGAAATATGAAATCATTCGGAAACAAGTAGATGATTTATTCATCCAAGAAGAAATCAAAAGGATTGGAGAGGGTAAACCGTCAGAATTCAATCTCGGAGAGTTTGGTTCTCTGTACTTTCAGAAGAGGTTATGTGTACCGGATGACCCAGAAGTGAAGTCAATCATATTGAAGGAAGCACATGAAACCCCTTACTCAATACATCCGGGAAGTACTAAGATGTATATGGATTTGAAGGAAATGTTCTGGTGGAACAACATGAAAAGAGAGATAGCTCAATATGTCTCTGAATGTCATACATGTCAGCGAGTGAAAGCAGAACATCAGAGTCCTGCGGGATTACTCAAACCACTAGAGATACCAGAATGGAAATGGGATGAAATCGGAATGGATTTTGTTACTGGTTTACCAATGACCAGTAAAAAGAAGGATATGATATGGGTAATCGTGGATAGACTTACCAAGAGTGCTCATTTCATAGCCGTAAATACAAAGGACACTGCAGAAAAGCTTGTGGATATTTATGTGAAGGAGATTGTTAGCAAGCATGGAGTACCAAAGAAGATAGTCTCAGATAGAGGTTCAATTTTCACATCAGCGTTCTGGAAACAACTCCAAGAAGCTTTAGGAACCAAGTTGGATTTCAGTACAGCTTATCATCCACAAACCGGAGGACAAACCGAAAGAACCAATCAGATACTTGAAGACATGCTTAGAGCTTGTGCTCTAAACTTTGGAGGCTCATGGGAGGACCATCTACCATTGGCGGAATTCTCATATAACAATAGTTATCAGAGTAGTATCCAGATGGCACCGTACGAAGCATTGTACGGAAGGAAGTGTAGATCACCAATCTGTTGGTTTGAAACCGGAGAGAACAAGGAGTTTACACCGGATTACATCAAGGAGAGACAAGGAGTTATCGAGGTGATCCGAGATAGACTCAAAATAGCCCGAAGTCGACAGAAGAGTTATGCCGACCAGAAGAGACGAGTTTGGGAACCAAAAGTAGGAGACATGGTATATTTGAAAGTTAGCCCAATGAAAGGACTCAAAAGGTTCGGAGTAAAAGGAAAACTAAGTCCTCGATACATAGGACCATTCAAGATACTCAGTCAGAATCGAGAAACAGCTTTTGAGTTGGAACTACCGGAACAGCTCAGTCTAATTCACAATGTTTTTCATGTATCACAACTCAGAAAATGTTTGAAGGCACCTGATGATCCCATTACACATGAAGAAATAGAGCTACAATCAGACTTAACTTATGGGGAGAAGCCTGAAAAGATTTTGGAAGTACAGTGGAAGAAGCTAAGGAATAGAGCAATCAAATACTGCAAGATACAATGGCAACATCATCCTGAACGAGAAGCAACCTGGGAGACCGAAGAAGAGCTCAGGAAGTCCTACCCCGAGTTATTCAGGTACCAATCTTAACTTCGGGACGAAGTTTCTGTTAAGGGGGAGAGGCTGTAATAACCCAGAACATAGGAACAACGAAGGGTAGATTTAGAAATGGGATGTGCATTTCATCGCAAAACGGGGGAAATTTTCGCGCCTTATTGCAACTAAACCTAAGAGGGATCGAGGTTCTCTCTCATTTTGCACTTAGGGTTAGGCAACGTGAGTTAGGGAAATTTCGACATGATCTCTTTTGTATCTTGTTGATTTGGGGGAATTGAGTTCATTTGACAAGTGTTAATACATTAAACAATAAGCACTACACAATATAAATATGAATTTATAATTCAAACACAAGATAATATTCAAATCATTTTGGATTTCAAAGTGAGTATCAAATACAATATTTAATCAAGAATTTACACATTACATAATGCAAAAGCTCATAAACAAAAACTTGAGCTTTATTGATAACACAACACAAATTACATTGTCTTTACAAAATTCTTGATACAAGAATTGAGGAATAATAAACAGAAATAAAAATAAAGATTACAATTTAGTTCCTAAACTAAAATCTAGACTTTGTGACTTGAAGTATTTCTTCATGGCCATGTCCATCTTCAAAAACCTGCAAAATAAAACATCTACACTAGCCAGAATGTTAGTGTTAGACAAATATTCAGTTTGGACAGAACCAAGTGTCATGCACACTTGTGCTGTTCCAAAACCATGGACAGCACAAGATAAGGGCAGCAGCAGACCAAACCTGAGCACACACAGGGGCTCAAGTTTCAGCATATGAGAGCACACAGCTCAAGTGTGCTAGGCAGCAACAGCAAGGCAATGCATCAGCCTAGTCACCAAGGCAAGCCAGGCTTGTGTGTCAATGCAAGGATAGAAGTAGGGTTCATATAAAAGGGGCACAAACCCTAGAAGTCATAACCAGTCGACCAGATCAAGATTCACCAGGTAAGGGTGAAGCAAGAACAAGCTCAGTTCATCCAGTTCTTGAGCTAGAACAGAACCAACCCATACAAAACCACTCAACCACCAGGAATCATGGTGACCTGAGAAGATCATCCAAGACCTGGAGGTGAAGAGCTGTGACACAAACCAAGTCTGCATCAACAAAACATTACTTTCTAGGAGCTGGAACAAGGTATACCTAGTTCCTGGAAAAGATCCCATGGATCTAATCCATCATATGCATGAAATAAGCATGGGATGAGCAGATGCTCATATGGGTAGATCATCACTTGGTTTTCACCAAGGATTACTGCCAGTCAAAAGCCACTAAAATAGAAAGCATCTAGGTACAGATCCTATGCACAGAAACTAGCACATATGCACAGATGCACACACTAGCCAGATTAGATGCATAGATAGCACCAGTAGATGGCAAGGATTAGCAGCCAAGACTACACAATAAATCCTAAGCATACAACCATCAGAAACCCTAGATTTCTTCACAGGCAAGTATATTGGCATTCATAGTTTCTATGATTCCCAAATATACAAGCAAAGATGAGTAGCCAACCAGATCTAGCCAACCGTGTGAGCAACCAGTCAGTAGCAAGGCTACTGAGGTCACTTCACACTTAGCACCAATTGAGAGAAAGCCAAACACAAAGCATCACTATCCAGAAATGGATTCAGACTTTAATTGCTTGTTAAATAATCATGAACAGCAAATTCATATACAAGCAAGTCATTTAAAATCATCACTGCACAAGCAGTTCATCATAATCAAATTAATACAAGCATGAATTTATCACAGATCCATGCTCAGTACTAACAGTAGCACACTATTGAGCAACACAGTTAATTTATAGCCACAGTATTAGCCAGTAAGCCATCACTGACAATCAATTGATCAAATGGATCAATCATAGCAAGCCAAGTTACACAGAGAGGTTAGCCAGCAAGCAAAGAATGATCCAATGGATCATTGGCTTGTAGGAGTAGCACTGAAGCATATCACAGGCACCTCTGGCACACACACAAGTGTCACAGATGCAACACAAGTACACCTAGACAAGCAAGCATGATAGACCAGTGAGCATAAGCAAGTCATAACCAAGCATAGCATGGCATAGTTAGCTCTTGAGCAAGCACAGTAGAGCATGGCAAGTGTAGAGCATGCTAGGAGCAGCAGAGAAGCAAGAACAACATGAATAGCATGTAGAGAAGCATGTGCCAGTACCAGTAAATGGTAATTGGACCATGAACTTGCAGTTAATCCAAGCACAGACGAATTGCATAGGAATAGCATGGCTCTGGGTGATCACGGGATCACCAGAGAGCAACAGAGCATGAGGAGGAAGAAGAATAGTACCAAGGGGAGGCGCACAGAGAAGAGGTGGAGATGCAACACTTACTTGCGCCTGGAAGCAGAGGCTAGGGCATGGCGAGGCAGTGCTCGCGCGGCCCTAACAGCTGCAAATCCAGGGTAGGCGCCGGCGTTACGCCGACGAGCACAAACACCACCACAGCACGGCACGGAGACGACGGCACAAGTACTGCAAGCAGCACCTGCGCCAGGTCAGTCTCGGAGGCACACCCATCGTCGGCGAGGACGAGATCTCGCCGGAGTTCGTCGAGGCGATTCTACCCGTGATCCAGATCGGAGGCGATTCGCCAGGAGAAGAAGAGATGGGGAAAACCACGCGGACAGATCGATAGATCTGCTCGCGGCGGTTCTGGTTCGGTAGGTGGCTACGGCGGAGGAGCTCGGAGTCGGCCGGAGCACGGCGGCGGCCATGGCGGCGACGCCATCGCCACGGGAATCGCGAGAGAGAAGCTAGGGTTAGGAAAAAGTGAGAGAGGGCCGAGTGAGTGAGAGCGGTGGGCCGTTCGGCTCCACCGAGCCGCTATGGGCACGCCTTAGTGGGCTGTCCCATGGGCTTAGGTTAGTGGGCTGGGCCCAATATGGGTCCAGGGGGGTATTTTAGTCTTTTCACAATTTAGAAAAAGGCCATTATTTCACCAAATTCTAATAAATAAAATACAACTCTAAAAATCCATTAAAAATTGGATTGGTGAATAAAAAATTATTCTTGATAAGAATAAAATATGAAATAAAATTTAATGAACAAATTTAGATTTGTGAATTTTATGAGTTTAAAATAAACATTTGGAATTTCAAATTATATTTCCTTGTATTAATAAATCAAGGAAAAATCCCAAATAAGCTTAAATACTTATTTCTTAAACATTTCAAAATGAAATTCTATTATTCCAAGTCATTTCTGTTTGGAAAGGTATTTTCCAAAGGAAGATATTCTAATCCTTTTTATTCTCAAAAATATTGAGACAACTCTATTATTTCAAATTATTTTGGAATAAAATAATGAATCACCAACATAAAGTAGTTTTGCTTTGAATTATGTTACCTTGTGTGAATTAAAGTGTTTTATACATTAAAACAATTGCAAATTACTGCCAAAGGCATAAATCTTAACTCAACCCTAAATTGTAATAACTCATCGGGATAAAGGGATTCAACATAAAATAATACATCCATGCATGCATCATTTGGATTTTATAACATTGTCCTTACCGGACAATGATGCTTCTTTACAGAACCCGAGGTCCAGGTTCCATCCAACGCATTGAACTGCACTATCTCGCAGTCCACAGGCAAGTTCACCCTTGCTCATGTCAAATTTGAGTATTTTCTATTAATTTAATACAAAGCTATATGACTTATCATTCCTGCATTGAAAATAAAATGTTACTTTTCCAATTATGAATATGACTATGTGGCTGGCAATGGAACCATGGTATGTGTTGATTGGTGGAGGTTCCATTGCAAGGGTACTATTCATCTAGGACTAAGTACCAATGCCGTCCAGTGATTCTAGCGCCGTACATATCGCGTTGACCATAAGATCTATAATGGCTATGGGGAAGCCAGCTGTATCTTTTCCCTCCTGCACGCCCACGGACTTGATAGAGCCTGGCGGGGTGCTGGAGGCACTGCCGTAGGTTGGGATAGCCTTTAAAATCCCCATCCGGACGTTTGGATGAGAGGCTCTACCGTCTATGAAGGATTGTACGACGTACACCGTGGGTAAAGCCGTATGATCGGGAGATGTCTACCGGGGGTGTACGGATGGACAAAAGGGTGGGTTTGCAGGGTCGCGGAGAAGGCGGTGTGGGCTTGGATCTTTATACCTGGCCTCACACCCAGGAAGTGTGAACGGGGGCAAGTCCCTGCGGATGGCAAAAAGGGTGAGATCTCTTATGGGAAAAGTAACGCACCTCTGCAGAGGATATCAAGAATTGTGGCTGTCACTCCCTGTTCCGGGAAGGGAACTGCGAACGCGGCAGGAAAGGAACTCCGTGAAGTTCTAGTCAACCTGTGAAGACTGACGGGCATAGTTTTCAGAATAAAATAAACCTTTTGAAGAAATGATTTCGAAACATGCATTGACCTAAGATTTTCTGATCGAAGGTCGTAGCTAGTGCATCAAACACCTTTTACTCTTTTGAACTTGCTGAGTACCCCTGTACTCACTTTATTTCGACACCCTTGCTAGACTGTGATACGGAAGTGGAGGCCATCACCGATGGAGCACCAGAAGGAAGCTACGAGCTGGTCTACGAGGAACCTGATCTTTCCGGAGGAGTTGAAGGCGTAGACTATGGGATAGTCTACGGACCCGATGACATGGAGGTGGAGGAGTAGTGATATACCTGAGTAGTATAGAGCCGAGCAGCGTAGTGGCATACTTAAATAAGTTGCTGAGCTCTTTTCATATCTAAGTTGGTTTGTACTAAGTACCTTATGTTGTAGGGTGTTCTCATCGGACCTGTGAGAATACCAACTTGTTAAGACCATGATTGTAATATATTATCGAGTGTTATGACCTGCAATGTTTCTGTTGTACCACTCTGAGGGATGTGATATTTGTGAAGAAGTCCCTTCATGAAGATCATATCAACGACTTGTATACTACAACATGCAGTGGTATGCTGGGTCACCGCAGGGGCCACTTTCAGGCGGCCCGTTGCGCTGCTGTGCCGACCCACTTCCCTCTCGCTGTGCAGCCCACCTACTTTCCCGCCAGGCCTGTCATTTGAAATTTGAATCTGCTGAGTATTTCCAAATTGCAATCTGAGGCCAGTTTCAAAAATCAATAGGGACAAATCTACCTGGCCAAATTTTACCAACTTGATATTGTTGGAAAGCTGAGAGTTTTATCTACACAACTACACTGGTTTGAACCCAATATCAATTGTAGAATTAAAGTAGCAAAAATAACAAGGCAGGGACTTTTGTGCCTTCAAGCAATTATTAAAAATCAACCAAAAATGCTATTCAGTTGATTCCAACTCCTATAGCTCACATTTCACTTGCACTAATTGTTTCTGCAAAAATATGCCAAGCTTACTTTGAATGATCATGGCCTAGTTTAATTAAATGACTATATGGCTATTTCTAGTCAATGACATTGTCCAAAACTATTTAAAAATCACATGGGAGTATGTCTCTCATTTAAATCTTGTCATGAACATTTCACAATGAGATAGAGACCCTGGTCCATAGGTTCTCATATGATTTGTTTGATGATATTAAATCATTACCATGTTAGGATTAAATTGTATGAGGTGCTTCACCTCATTTAAATCATTTTCTTAAATGATGAGTATGAAGAGGTTGACTTTGGTCAACCTAGGTCATATATTCATCATGAAGGAAATTAAATCTTAAACAAGATTCAATGAGGGGAAAGTATTTCTCCCAAGAAATAAATAGAAACCCTAATCAACATTTGTAATGAGAGGAAATTATTTTTCTTTAAATAGAAAACAAAGTCAACCAATATGATACTACTATGGTGATGCTAGAATAGCTTGTGTAAGCCATTTGTGTGATTAGTCTAGCACTTAAGTATTGTTTGGTGATTGTATCCTCGTATTCGTTTATAGACGCTAGTACCGGAGACTATCAGGAGGAGGAGGTTTTCTACCAAGAGGAAGAAGAGGAGAACTTTGACCACTACCAAGGCAAGCTAATATTCTTGCAAAGTGCAAAGCTCTACCAAGAGCAAGGCACACTCATCTTTTCTTATGCTTCATGAACCCATCCCAAGTTTTACTCTTTCAAGTTTTCCTTTTGAATATTTAAGTTTACTTTTATAGTTAACTTTTGTCTAAGTCTAGAGTAATACAAGAGTATCAAACTTAGCCTAAAAAGCATTACAAGTAGTTAGCACCCCGCATGACTAGTTGCTAGTGCTAATACTAAAACTTGACTACTCTAGATGGGAACATGTGACTTGAAATAAATTTGAAACCTTGGAATGGTGATTCATTCCATTGAATGACTTTTGAAGGTGAATATGATTCGGAGAAGATAGTGATTTTTGATTAAAAACTGATATTGTGTTGGATGCGATACCTTTCTAATTTTTGAGTACCCCCACAATACCTGATTATGGGTAGGGCTTAACTAGAAATTTATGCATCTTAGTATGGGTTCCCTCTGAACACACATCATAGGGGTTATGCCGAGGCTGCCTCCGTTGTTGAGAAATGATGTGAATTGAGGTGAATTGTACGGCCAAGCCCTGTGCAGTTCCCAGGTTGACGGTTGGTCTTCACTGGGAGGCCAAGCTCATGGGGAGAGGTGCTCATACTAGGGTTTGTAAATGAAAGGTTATGGTTGATGATCCGCGTACTGTATTACGATGATTCGGGGTTATCCCGACGGATGAAATCAAATGTTGTGGCACAAGTGTGCAACCTCTGCAGAGTGTAAACCTATTCGAATAGCCGTGTCCACGGTTACGGACAGTTGGAAAGGCCATACAGTTTCCAGTGTCAGAATCTTGAAAATGCTGATAAAGTGAATGGTGAATGGTGACTTGTTTTTGGAATCACAACAGAGTTGTGGGAATGACACTAATGTTCCCACTGGAGTTAGTTAGCACATGAAAGAGTCTTTATCAAATACTTGTGAACTAAAATTGGCTTTATGCAAATAAACTAGAGCTTAGCACCCCCTTTACTAGAATTGATAGTACTTACACCAGTATTAGTTTGCGAGTACTTTAAAGTACTCACGGCTGTGTCCCTGGCTATTCAAATGGCCAGACTATGAAGAAGAGCAGCAGTACCAGGAGGACGGACAACAAGACGCCTACGACAACTAGGGAATCTTCTGACGTCAGACGTTGGCCTGTGGATTAGATAGTCCATTTCCGTTACGCTTCCACCATGTAATATGTTCGTTGATCAGTAGATCAACTATTTGTGTAATATTGGATCATGGGATCTATTTGTAAGACGACTATGGTATGTAATGAATGATGACTTATGATATTCAACTGTTATGTCTCGCAACAACAATATTCCTGGGATTGCGATGTATGGCATAACAGGCATCTGGACGTAAAAATCCGGGTGTTCACAAGTTGGTATCAGAGCCATTGTTTGACCTTAGGAGACCCTAGTTAGAACGGACGTCTGAAAAACTTAGTTTCAAAACCAAAGAAGTGAATATTTGTGAAAACTTATTCTCACTCTTATCCTTGAGATCTTTTTCAAAAATGAGAAATCTATGCTCTACTTTTCTTTGCAAGCCTACATAAATTTTGCACACTTAACTACTTCTTTAACTTACTCATCCTCATTGCTCATAGATGGAGTACACCTGCAAGTCCTATCAGCTTGGTCACGGAGGAAACCTGATGTTCGAGAAGGATTTGAAGCAACTAGTGGAATATCTAGGATGCCCGTATCCCGAGTTCTTCGGAATGCCCCTCAATAATCACTCCGGAGGACCACCTCGGTGGGAAGTTACCGCAGATCTGCGAAGAAAGTTTGGAGCCCCAATATGGGAAACCATATGGTTTTCTGTAACGGGAAACACTTGGAAGGAAGGACTAGTCAGAGTTATGCAGGAAGCAATTGCCCGTCTGTGCGGACAAAATGAGAACAAGATCCAGAACACTCGCTTTGTCTACTACCCAAGACACGACCCCATGGGAAGACCCCTAACCATGCCACCGCACACAGAAATGAACCACTATGTAGCACACCTGGACTTCATGCTGTACAAAACCCGCAAGGATTTGGACAACGCTGATACGTCCAAAACGTATCTACTTTCCCGAACACTTTTGCTATTGTTTTGCCTCTAATTTGTGTATTTTGGATACAACTAACACGGACTAACGCTGTTTTCAGCAGAATTGCTCTGGTGTCTCGTTTTTGTGCAGAAATCCAACTTTCAGGAAAAACCTCGGAATTTATACAGAAGGCCCTATTTTTCCAGAAGACTCGCGGAGCCAGAAGGGCAAGCCAGGTGGGGGCACGAGGGCCCCACACACTAGGCCGGCGCGGCCCAGGGGGGGCCCGCGCGGCCCTAGTGTGTGGCCCCCTCGGCTGGCCCCCGACGCCCTCCTTCGGACTACTTATCGCCCTCGACCTAAAAACGCACGGAGAGAAGTCGAAGTCGCCAGAAACCCTCCAGAGAGCCGCCACATCGCGAAACTCCGTCTCGGGAGCCAGAAGTCTCCGTTCTGGCACTCCGCCGGGACGGGGAATTAGAGGAGATCATCGCCGCCATCACCGCCAACGCCTCTCCATCGACCAGCCATGTTTCCCCCATCCATGTGTGAGTAATTCCCCCGCTGTAGGCTGAAGGGGATGGTAGGGATTGGATGAGATTGGTCATGTAATAGTCATAAGATTGTTAGGGCATAGTGCCTAGTATCCGTAGATGTCACTTTTATGATATTGTTGCAACTTGTTATGCTTAATGCTTGTCACTAGGGCCCGAGTGCCATGATCTCAGATCTGAACATGTTATTGATTCATGAAGATATTCGTTGTTTATGATCTTACCTGCAAGTTGTATACACATGTCGCTGTCCGGAACCAATGGCCCCGAAGTGACAGAAATCGGGACAACCGGAGGGGATGGTAGTGATGTGAGGATCACATGTGTTCACGGAGTGTTAATGCTTTGCTCCGGTACTCTATTAAAAGGAGTACCTTAATTTCCAGTAGTTTCCCTAGAGGCCCGGCTGCCACCGGCTGGTAGGACAAAAGATGTTGTGCAAGTTTCTCATTGCGAGCACGTACGACTATATATGGAACACATGCCTATTGATTGATTAGTACTTGGATACCGTTTTATTATTATCTGCAAATGCCCCTGCTTTGATTGTTATATGAGTTTCTCTCATCCATGCAACGCCCGTTAATCCGTCCCTGTGCCTACAGTATTTTTAATCCTGTTGTTTACTATAATCACTACTGCTGTCTTTATTTCACCGCTGCTGTTATTTCACTATTCCTACTGCTATAAAACTGTTGCTACTGATAAACTCTTGCGAGCAAGTCTGTTTCCAGGTGCAGCTGAATTGACAACTCCGCTGTTAAGGCTTACAAGTATTCTTTGTCTCCCCTTGTGTCGAATCAATAAATTGGGTAATACTTCCCTCGAAGACTGTTGCGATCCCCTATACTTGTGGGTCATCAAGACTATTTTCTGGCGCCGTTGCCGGGGAGCATAGCTTTATTTGGAAGTTCACTTGGATTGATATTGTTCGCTGCAATTCTCCATCATGGGTAAACCTCGCGATACTAAGATCGCCATATTACCATCCACTACAAGAAAAGGTACAACTCTTAGTACCTCTGCTGCTCTTGATTCACCATCTGTGATAAGTAAACTTGTTTCACCACCACAAGCTTCAAATGCTGGTACTTCTGCTGAATCTAAAAATTCCTCTCATAATTGTGATGATGCTTCTGTTGTGCTTGATAATGATGGTTCGTTAGGATCTTTTCTAGATGCTACAATTGCTAGGTCTAGACAAATTGAAAATACTGAAACTCCTAATGCTACTACACCTATTAATTCACCTGAACTTGATTATTCTAGTGATGATCCTGATGAAGATTATGTGGAGCTTAATGATGATTTTATTGAAAAATGCAATGCTACTACTGATGCAAGAAAAATTAAAAAATTGCTTGCAGAACATGCTGTTAGATATAAACTATCTCCTGATCCTAAATTTGCCACATCTCCTATAAACATTAGGGATAAAGATTATGATTTTTCTCTTGATCTATCTCATATAGCTATTGTTGAGAAAACACCCTTTTGTGGCACTGAAAAAGAAAGTGCTATTGAACACATGATTGAGTTATCTACTCTGAGTAGCGTGTTTTCTGATGATGTCAAGATGCGTACTTATTTTGTCGCTAAAATTTTTCCTTTCTCATTAAAGGATGATGCTAAAACTTGGTATAATAATTTGCCTCCTGGTTCTATTAAAAGTCCAATTGACTTGCGTGATGTTTTCTTTCGAAAATACTTTCCTGCTAGCGCTCAACACGCTGCTTTGCAGAGAATTTATAATTTTGACCAGGAAGATGGAGAGAAATTGCCTGAGGCTTGGGCGAGATTTTGCTCTCTTATTAGAGCTCAGCCTGACCATGATTTGGAAAAGCATGATTTACTTGATATATTTTATAGTGGACTAACTATTGAGTCTAGGGCATACCTGGATAGTTGTGTTGGTTGTGTTTTCAGGAAAAGAACTCCAGACGACGCTGAAGAATTATTGGCTAAAATAGGCCGGAATCATGATGATTGGTCTGCACCTGAACCAACCCCGACACCGATAGTGAAGAAGAGGGGTATTATTAAATTAAATGATGAAGATATGAGGGAAGCCAAGAAGTCTCTTAAAGAGAAGGGTATTAAACCTGAAGATGTGAAGAATTTACCTCCGATAGAAGATTTATGTGAGATAACTCCCCCTTCATCCATGATTGAGGTACACTCTCTTCAACGCTTTACTAGGGAAGATATTCCGTATTCAAAATCTCCTGCTCAATGCTTAGATGAGTTTGATAATTATATTGTTAAGCAAGAAAACTTTAATATGAGAGTAGAGAATCATTTAATGGAAAATTCTCGAGCTATTAGTGAATTGCATGATATTGTGGAGAGAACCTCCAATGATGTTAAGATACTTGTTAAACATTTTCATATGGTTCAAACTCAAATTGATCAACTTACTAAAGTACAAAATGACTTGTTGGGAAATAATTCTAAAGAAAAACATGCTTATGAAGTAACAACTAGAGGTGGTGTTTCTACCCAGGATCCTCTATATCCTGAAGGGCATCCCAAAAGAGTTGAACAAGATTCTCAACTAACTAAAACTAGTGCTCCATCTAGGAAAAAGAAAAAGAAACATAAGAATGTTGTAGAATCCTCTGAACCTGTTAATGATCCTAATAGTATTTCTATTTCTGATGCTGAAACTGAAAGTGGTAATGAACATGATAAAGATAATGATAAGGATGATACTCCTGATAAAGAAGAGGTTGAAGAAGAACCTAAAAAGCATGCTAAAAATAAAAAGTACACTAAAGAAGATTTTATTGCTGAGAAACATGGTAATGAAAGAGAACCTTGGGTTCAAAAGCAAATGCCTTTTCCTGCTAAGAAACTAAAATCAAAGGAGGAGGAACATTAAAATAAATTTTGTGATTGGATGAAACCTTTATTTTTGCAAATCCCTTTGACTGATGCTATTAAATTGCCTCCTTATTCAAAGTATATGAAAGATATTGTCTCTAACAAAAGGAAAATTCCCAATGAGGAGATTTCCACTATGCTCGCTAATTACTCCTTCAGTGGTAAGATTCCAAAGAAGCTTGGAGACCCAGGTATACCGACTATTCCTTGTTCCATCAAGAATAATTATGTTAGAACTGCTCTATGTGATTTGGGAGCGGGAGTTAGTGTAATGCCTTTTTCTCTTTATAAGAGACTTGATTTAGATAAGTTAATACCAACTGATATATCTTTGCAAATGGCTGATAAATCTACCGCTATTCCTGTTGGTGTATGTGAAAATGTTCCTGTTCAAGTTACTCAACATTGCTTGATATTAACTGATTTTGTTGTGTTGGAAATGCCTGAAGATGATAATATGTCCATTATTCTTGGAAGACCCTTTCTTAATACTGCAGGGGCTGTTATTGATTGCAATAAAGGCATGGTTACTTTCAATGTTGATGATAAGGAACATACTGTCTATTTTCCCAAGAGGATTGATAAAGTATATGGAGTTAATACAATTTTTAATGTGAAAACTATCAAAGTGGGATCCATTGATTGTCCTATATATGAGCCTAAAGAAGAATATCAAACTCTTGTGATTGGATCTATATCAATTCAATATAAGGTAACATGATTGATTTGAGGTTTACTTCTTCTTATGTCATATAAAATTTATTTGGTAGCAAGACTTGATCAACCTTGTTAACAAGTATATTTTAATGCATAAGAGAGCTAAACAACATTTCTTTCTTTCTTTCTCCCTCCACTCATCTTACTTGCTGTAGCACTTTTTGTTTTGCAATATGCTTTAGTTGTTTAAGATTTTGGAAATCATTTTCCTGCGCAGTAATAATTAATTTAACACCCAGAAATGTGCATTTTTCGAAGTTCTCTAAAAATTAAAAAAATTATACTGGTAGTCCTATTTTTCGAAGAGGCACCTGGGAGCACCTGGGGCTGACCAGTGGGGCACCCCAGGGTGGCACCCCACAGGCCGGCGCGGCCAGCAAGGGGGGTGCGCCACCCTGGTGTGTGGGCCCCCCTTTGCCCCACTTCAGCATCTCTTCCTCCCATGCTCTTCTCTCTCCCGAAAAAACTCGCACCAAGTTCCTCTCACTCTCGTTTCTGCTCAAGAACTCGCGATTTCTCGATCTCCTTGCTCAGCCCAGATTTCTGTCTGAAATTTGGCACATTTGCTCCTTGGTATGTGACTCCTTTGATTGTCCAATTAGAATTTCGTTTGGTTGAGTATATCTTGAATATTTTGCTACTGTAGATAACATGTTTAGTGAGCTTGCATGCTTGTTCTAAGTGGTAGAAACTAGTTTTGATGCATGTTTAGTACTCTAGCAAGTTCCTATAGTAGTTCCCCTCAATTATATACCTTGAAATCAAATTTTATAATGGTTGTTGAAATTTTTTAGAAAATGGAAGGAAGTAGGCACCAACTAAACCAACAAGAATTGGAGGTGCAGCAAGTCATGAGAGTTCACCGCGAAGAGGGAGTATACCCCTCTTATTACCCATGCACGGATTTTATGCGGAATGCAGGAATCCTGCAAGATGTTCAAACACTGATTTCCAATGCAGGGTTGGAAGGTTTTACTGTTGTTGAACCTCACCAATATGCTAAACTAACGGTGTCGGTTGTGCAGGATTTCGAATTTCATCGGTCTCAAACTAACCCCATGGTCCGGTACAAGATTTATAACAAAACTATCAACTTGCCTTTCAGTGATTTTTGTACAGCAATTAGGGTGCCGCGGTGGGGGTCCTGCGAGAAGGCCAGGGGAACGCCGCGGGAGCTCTCGAATCTTTATACAATGATTTGTAATGGGAGGAGCTTCTCCGATGATGGTGGTAAGATTAGCAGCATTCAACAACCAGCTATCCGCTACTTCGCTTACTTCGTTACAAAGTGTGTTCTTGCTAGAAGGAATGCGAGTAAGTTGTCTGTTCAAGATATGGCCTTCTTAGCCGCCGCGTTGCAACAGGATAGGACCTATAATTTGGGTGCTTTAATAGCTTGTAGACTTACTACTAACCGTGAGAAAGGAGGAATTTGTGGAGGTCTTATCGCCTCTCGCTTATTAGCTATGCATGGTGTAGGACCTCACCATTTAGATATTCCGCTTTCTATAGAGAAGCTTGATGTTGTTTCCATGATTAAACATGAGTTTATTTCAGATGCATCTAATTTGAACAACCTGTATTATAGGATAACTTTGTATAAGAAAAATTGGAGAATAACTAAGAAAATTGAAAAATTAGTACGATTGCCTGCACCTGCTCTGCTTAACCTTGATGCCAGGAAAGGGTGGTCGATCACAGAAAATGAGCTAAACGCATACATAGAAAGGGAAAGCCATCGTGCAAGGGAAGGCATGGAGGAGGCCGAGGAGCACCCCGACTCTTCATCCGATGCAGCGAGCTCCTCATATCAACATTATGGTCATGTGGAACCTCCACGACATTCATCTGCGCAGGGGCCTTATTATCACTCCATGTATGATCCACCGGCGTGGAACTCCGACCCTCGTTGGGAATGAACTCCACTTAGGCCAAAAGCCTAAGCTTGGGGGGAGGTATACCGGCATCACTCATTCTTTGCATATTATGGTTGCTGGATACTTGTACATACTTGTTTAGTTTCTTAGAGTGGTTTTCTAATGAGAGGGAGATGATATTTGGGGAAGTGATGTCCAAAAACAGATTCTGGGCTGTTACCAAAAAAATTCGTACGCACAGCCAGAACGTTATTTTGAGTTGCCAATTTTTGAGCATGTGCCCCAGGTTGTTATCTAACTTTCATTAGTTGAACACTTTTTGAGCTGAGCAATGGAATATTTTTGTTAATTTCGATTTCTGTACTGCTGTCAGGTTTTGGCAGATTTCTGTCATCCTGCTTTTCTGTGTTTCTGTTAGTTTGCATTCTTTTGTTTTCGCTTTGTTTCTTTCCTAAAACACAAAAAGACCAAAAATATTTCTGTTGTTTCTCTTCACCATTTGTTTATTTGGTTCTTTGCTCTTAGTTTACTTTATTTGCTATCGTTGGTTTGCTATGAGAAAACCCAAAAAGATTTTGCTTTGTTTTCTTGTTTCTTTTGTTCTTGTTTCCAATTCGAAAACACCAAAAATATTTGCTGTTCTTCTTTGGTTTGTAATGTTCATCATGAGTTCAATGGTCTTTGGTGGCTGTAGCGTGGTTTTCATTTCATATTATCCAAGCTACACAAGTGAAAGGCAATAATGACGATCTACAACAATTGGATTGTGGTGAGAGGCTGGTATGAACTCTATTTGTTTTCATTTTTGTACATATACTCATCCATGTGAGCATGCTTAGTTGGTTCATGTGAAGTATATGTTATTTGAGAAAGTCTAGTAGTTCATGATCTCTCATGTTTAGCTCCAATTTATTAATATGAGTAGCATGTCATGGATGTTCGCTTGCATTGTTTTATTCATAAGTAAGTATGGCATTGTGGTATCCTCCTCTGAATAATTCATTTATATCGATTTGGAACATGCTCACGCATGCATATGACTGAACAAAAAGTCAATTAAGCCTCGATGATTTATATTGCTTCAGAGTTCTTGTATCACTTTTATGCCTCCGTTAATTTATTTTGCCGCAAGCATGATTATGACAGTTACTGCTCTCTTGATTTGTCGCTCCCTAGTCTTTTGCTAGCCTTCACTTGTACTGAGCGGTAACGCCGCTCGTGCTTCCAAACACCTGAAAACCAAGTTGTTCCAAAGTGTCCACCATAAATACCTATGCATGGCATTTCAAACCATTCCAAGTAAATTCTCATGCGCTACCTTTAAAACTTTCAAAATGCTTCTCAACTTGTGTTAATGTTTCATAGCTCATGAGGAAGTATGTGGTGTTTAGCTTTCAACCTTGTCATTTACTTTTGACGGACTCTCATATGGACTAGTGGCACATCCGCTTATCCAATAATTTTGCAAAAAGAGCTGGCAATGGGATTCCCAGTCCCAAATTAATTAACTTAAATAGACACTCCTCCATGGTTTGTGATTGTTGGACGGCACCCGAAGGATTCGGTTAGCCATGGCTTGTGTAAGGAAAGGTTGGGGGGAGTGTCATCATCATAATAAAACTTAAATAAAAAGGCACTCCTTCATGGTATGTGATTGTTGGCAGCACCCGAGGATTCGGTTAGCCATGGTTTGTGTAAGAAAGGTTGGAAGGAGTGCCACATAAACATACAAATAATTCATGGGAGCCGCTCTTGGGAGTCCGATTGATGAGGTAGTTAGTGTACCCATTACCATTCGTTGACAACAACAAGCACTTCTCAAAATAATTTTATTCCTGATTTAAAAATGAAAAGCTCTAGCGCATGTTAATCCCTGCTTCCCTCTGCGAAGGGTCAATCTTTTACTTTTATGTTGTGTCTCCATTCTTTCTTTGAGCACTATCTTGAGAGCACAACTGTCATTCTTAGTATAATATGCTTGTCTCAAAATATGATTGATTGTGGTATAACTTTGATGCTTTTATCTTTGACAATCATTACTTCTAGTCTTTCTATGAACTCCAGAGGTGCCTGGGCATTTATGTTTTGCCGATCAAATATGGGCAAGCGAGATACCACTTTATCATATTCTCTTATGAACATTGCAATCCTGCTTATATACATGATTCATGATGCTTATTATTAATTGTTGGTATCTCTCCATGATTGACATAGCTGTTGGATGATCTTATTTGCATGTATCTCATTATGAACTGCTTAAGTATTAGCCATAGCATGAGAATATAAACATCATATGAGCAAATGTGTTCGTGAAAGTTCTTTTATCGCTCAGTTGTTAACTGAATTGCTTGAGGACAAGCAATAAGCTAAGATTGGAGGGAGTTGATACGTCCAAAACGTATCTACTTTCCCGAACACTTTTGCTATTGTTTTGCATCTAATTTGTGTATTTTGGATACAACTAACACGGACTAACGCTGTTTTCAGCAGAATTGCTCTGGTGTCTCGTTTTTGTGCAGAAATCCAACTTTCAGGAAAAACCTCGGAATTTATACAGAAGGCCCTATTTTTCCAGAAGACTCACGGAGCCAGAAGGGCAAGCCAGGTGGGGGCACGAGGGCCCCACACACTAGGCCGGCGCGGCCCAGGGGGGCCCGCGCGGCCCTAGTGTGTGGCCCCCTCGGCTGGCCCCCGACGCCCTCCTTCGGACTACTTATCGCCCTCGACCTAAAAACGCACGGAGAGAAGTCGAAGTCGCCAGAAACCCTCCAGAGAGCCGCCACATCGCGAAACTCCGTCTCGGGAGCCAGAAGTCTCCGTTCTGGCACTCCGCCGGGACGGGGAATTGGAGGAGATCATCGCCGCCATCACCGCCAACGCCTCTCCATCGACCAGCCATGTTTCCCCCATCCATGTGTGAGTAATTCCCCCGCTGTAGGCTGAAGGGGATGGTAGGGATTGGATGAGATTGGTCATGTAATAGTCATAAGATTGTTAGGGCATAGTGCCTAGTATCCGTAGATGTCACTTTTATGATATTGTTGCAACTTGTTATGCTTAATGCTTGTCACTAGGGCCCGAGTGCCATGATCTCGGATCTGAACATGTTATTGATTCATGAAGATATTCGTTGTTTATGATCTTACCTGCAAGTTGTATACACATGTCGCTGTCCGGAACCAATGGCCCCGAAGTGACAGAAATCGGGACAACCGGAGGGGATGGTAGTGATGTGAGGATCACATGTGTACACGGAGTGTTAATGCTTTGCTCCGGTACTCTATTAAAAGGAGTACCTTAATTTCCAGTAGTTTCCCTAGAGGCCCGGCTGCCACCGGCTGGTAGGACAAAAGATGTTGTGCAAGTTTCTCATTGCGAGCACGTACGACTATATATGGAACACATGCCTATTGATTGATTAGTACTTGGATACCGTTTTATTATTATCTGCAAATGCCCCTGCTTTGATTGTTATATGAGTTTCTCTCATCCATGCAACGCCCGTTAATCCGTCCCTGTGCCTACAGTATTTTTAATCCTGCTGTTTACTATAATCACTATTGCTGTCTTTATTTCACCGCTGCTGTTATTTCACTATTCCTACTCCTATAAAATTGTTGCTACTGATAAACTCTTGCGAGCAAGTCTGTTTCCAGGTGCAGCTGAATTGACAACTCCGTTGTTAAGGCTTACAAGTATTCTTTGTCTCCCCTTGTGTCGAATCAATAAATTGGGTAATACTTCCCTCGAAGACTGTTGCGATCCCCTATACTTGTGGGTCATCAAACGCCCTCGCCTTTCGCCAAGCATATTACCCGTGAAGACGAAGAAATTCCCCCCTGAAGAGTAGTATCATTAAAGCACTTTCGGAGGTGTGAGTTTGTATCAGGATCCCCTTGTGTCGTTGTAACATCCCTGTTTTGCTAAACCCTAATTTGGAATTGTTTGTGCATTCATGAGCATCATATAAATGCATTAAGAAAAATTTGCAAATAAAATTTAAGTGGAAACCCTAATGTATGCAAACCTTCCTCTGTTTTAAATTCTCCCAAATTGTTCAAATGTTTGAAAACCTCAAAACAAAATTATGTGGACTTTCAATTATTAGTAGGAAGGCCACACAATATTTTTTCCCTAAAATATTTGAGTTATTTCCTAACTCGAAAAGGTTGCAAAACTATTTAAAGGTTTATTTCTAGTGTTGTTTTAAAGTTTCCAGACAAATCACCAAAACCCAGGGGCTATGGGCAAAAACGCCCTTGTCTTCTTCGTCCAGCAGGCACGCAGCTGCCTGGCGCTGCCCCTGCCGTCGATCCCGCCGGCGGTCGGGATGGCCCCCGCCGCCCCTGGCCGCCTATAAAGACCGCCGCGCCGCCGAAGGAAACCCCCTTTTCCCCTCCTCCTCCTCTCCTCCATTTTGGCCGTGGCCCAAACCCTAGCCCGCCGCAGAGCTCCTCCTCGCCGTCGTTCTGCGCCGCCCGGCGCCCAGCCGATGCCGCCACGAGCTCCGCCCAGACTCCCTCGTCCTTCTCCGCCCACGTGCGCAAGCCGGGGAGCCCCGAATCGGGCGAATCGGGCTCCGCCTACGCTGCCGGCATCCGCCTCTCGCCGGCGTTCCTGGCCACCTCCGGCCACGTCGTCGACCTCCACGCGTTCCTGGTGAGCACACGTTGCTCAGGCGCCCCTCCGTTCGCCCCCTCCCGCTCTGCAGCGTGCCCGCGACGCGCGGCTCCGTCCGCCGCCGTTCGGCCTCGTCGCCGGCCTCGCTCCGGCGACCCCCGTCACGACGCCGCCACCATTCGACTCGCCGCGCGCCGTGCGCGTCTAACGCGCCGCCCGCGCGTCCAGGCGTGGCCTGGAACGGCCGCGTCGCTCGTCCCTGGCGCCGGTCCGCCGTGGTCAACCACCGGCGGTTGACTCCGGTGGGACCCGGCCCTTTTTCTTTTCTTTTTATGTTTTTGTTTTATCTTTTCTGTAAATAGAAAAATCATGACAGGTGGGCCCCGTCCGTCAGATATTTAATATTTTCGTAAATGTTTTAGAAATTAATAAAACCCTGACAGTGGACCCCTCATGTCAGATATTTAACATTTTCCAGAAATTCCAGAAAATGGATAAAACTTGTAAAATCAATAACTTATTCATTTTTAATCAGAAAAATAGGTATAATATATCAAAATCTTCAGAAAAATGAGATCTACACTCTAGTAGCACAATCATGCATGATTAAGCAACTTTGAACCCTGTCCTTAATAGAAGAACAAATGAACCCTTTTCTTTAATATGCGGGGTTTATGGAATTGCAAAGTATTATGCATTTCAACCCTATTTAAATTGATGAGCATGTTATAGGATCAATTTCATTACTATTAACATGTCATATCATCATCCTTGTATGCGCATTGCATCGATGCCATGTGTTGATTGTTATTTCTCTATTTCTAGTATTTGCTTCTTCGCGGTCGATAGAGCACGAGTCTGAGACGATGAAGATCAACCACCCTGAAGATCAATACCCATCCTCCGACGAACAAGTCAAGCATGGGATCTCCGAAGAACCATTTTGGTTTGTCAGGGACAAAGGCAAGCCCTAGCCTGGTTCATATATGATTTCCAAATGCTTTTATTCTGGTTCCTTCATATTGCATGCGATTCAACTGTCTTTTATCGGTAGGTAGAGTTATCCTATCTATTACATGTTTCACCCTTGTAGCCTCAAATCCCTTATCCACTGCTCCTAGCATAACTAGGTTTGGCATGTGTGCGTCGCGAGAGCCTTTATCTCTTTATGCTTAGCCATGCTTAGTTTGTTACGCTACTACTCCGGTCTTCGGACTGGAGCCTTACAATGAAATGAAACTAGCATGACAGGTTGACGTGGTAAGTATAGAGATGATTGTTAAACATGATTAAAGGCTCAGACGAAAGGCCACATTGGGATGTGGTGGGTTGTTTCGTTTCTGCCGACCCTAGGATGCGAGTTCTCGCCTCTTGAACCAAGACCGAGCGTACAACCACACGAGGCCCTATTATGGTACCCTCTCGACTCACTAACTTGCCTAGTAGATTCCATGAGTCACATAGTTTGCGCGTTATTTGGTCATATGCATTGAAAATGTTTATGAAAAGGTGCATAGCATACAGGTAGGTAAGCGTGGCCGTGGTGGCTGGGGTTAGAGTCCCTGGAGAAACCCACCTCGCCTCACATCGTTAAGGACCGACTTCGGGACTTGACCCGTTACGGCGGAACAATCCTTAGCGCGTGACTCATGGTCTCGGCGACAGCAAGGTAAAGGTCGTGGTCGACCACCCTCTGCCAGCTTTCCAAGGAAGAGAGCTAATAGCTTGGCATTAAGAGTCGGTTGGCACGTGTGGGTAAAGTTGTGCACCCCTGCAGGGTTAAATCTTTTCGAAAAGCCGTGTCCGCGGTTATGGACGACTTGGGAACGGACGTGGAGACCATAGAGAACATGAACCTGATCGTAAAACTTGGAAACCAATGTGTGTTTACGGATACCTTCTTCGGGTTTTGAGGGGGTGATCCGAGGATAGTGGTTTGAGATGATGAAGATTGGTGGATACAATATGATGTTCAATAGAGATAGAGATCTCGCTCTCTTATCCCCTTTTAAAGGTTCTGAGTAGTCGAGCTTCTCCTCCCACTTGTTTAACAAAGGAAAATTGGCTTTACGCAAAAGAAGCTCCACAGAAAGCCCGCATACCCGCTTTGCTAAAAGGTTGTACTAAGTCTTGCTGAGTCCCTGTACTCAGCTTTGCATGCTTTTGTTTCAGACGAAGTCTCCCCAACAGATGGTGGTTTCTAGTCGACATCGACGAGTAGCTTGGGGTTCCCAGGTGGCAGCCTGGAATCTATGGGCTGGGACGTCGCCGTTATGCTCCTGGCCTCTTAGGCCTTTTTGCTATCTTGCTATGTCTAATAGCATAACTTCGCTTCCGTTGATTGATGTATGACAGGTCAGTGACCTCTGCTTGTAATACTTTGGTTCTTCGCTCTGTTATGACTTATGAGCTTGTATTACCTCTTTGCGTCATAGAGTCACTGTTGTGTTACCGATTCTCTCACTGTAGTCTCTCGAGCTCTAGGTTAGGCTTATGTCAGACGAAGATCTGGTATTTGTCTAACCCTGATCCCGGGGGTGCCACAGGTTTTGGTATCAGAGCAGGACTGCTTGTAGGAAACCCTTTCTACTGGCCGATGTTGAGTCTAGTGTTTGTGAAAACTATTTGAAAACTAGAAGTATTTATGAAAATCTGATTAGGCTTCTTTTTACTCCTTATCTGGTATCGCTCTAAATTCTAAGGTGCCTTACCTTGTGTTGATTTGAAAGTTTTTCTATCTCTTCTAGTCTTTCAAACTTAGGTGCCTCAAGGGCATGTCGTTCCTAAACCAGTTGACCTAGTGGAGAGTTCTCTAGAGTCGTGTGTGTTCCGTGCTTCCTCTTTGTTTTGTTTTGTTTCAGCAGAGAGATTCCTTTCCATCATGATCTCTCTATTTTGTGGGTTTCACACCATTCTGTTTTAGGCTTCGAGGTTTCTTTCACCTTGTATGTCTCCTTTTTAGAAGATATGCATGTCTTCTAGAAGCTACACAGTGATTACTACCTCGCAGTGTCCTCCGTGTCACTCGTCTAGTAGTTACTTCTTTCTCGGGTTTTAACCCTTGGACTTGAACCGAAGGTCCCCGACTGTGCTGGATTCTAGTATACGAATCTTAGTACATGAAGCTGGCCTTTAACCCAAGATCCATTCCATTGAACACCGGTGTTAATGTTCAAACATTACATCGGGATGGCTAAATTTAAATCAAACTCTCCTTCAAGCTTGTGGTTATTGTCGTGTTGAATTGCGGCAATAAAGATCCTTCCCTTCCACTAGCTATCGCAGAGGCTTTGTCATCAAACCAAATGGATCACGACAAGAGTGCTCTTTGTGAGTCTTATATCTATGTCTGTGACTCTTCCACACTTCCTTTTTCAGCATAAGTTTCACGAAGTGTTATCTTGTGCATCTACATCTCAGGAATTCTGATTCTGATTGTGTTCCTCCTATTTAGTTGCTTTCCAACCTTTGTCTGCTAGTTAGCAGCCAAGAGGTAAATGTGCATTGGTGTGTTCTAGTGCATGTTACTCTTGTGGTTCGTCAAGACATTCCACTTTAGTATGTCAGGAGAAACAAACTCCAGTACCTCGTCCATTTCTAAGACTTGGTCAAAGTGTTGTAATCCGCAGATTAAGAGGCCTCGTTAGCTTTTGTTCTGTTCTACCTTAGAGTATCACCCTCTTTTATATCTTGAGGTCGTGATTTGTATCATGGCCTTATTGATGAAGTGATGCTCTTACATATCTTTACTCACCCTTTCTCCGAGTTGTCTATGCTTGGGAATGTTGGGGTTTGCGTATTGATGTGGCCATCTGAGATTCTTAGCAAATGTTATTGCTTGGAGATCCAAGGACATTTGTGTCATCCTTAGCATTGTTGGTTAATCGATCACTATGCGAAGGTTGATTGTGCTACCAAGTCCGTTTGTTCAGGCGCACATCTTCGGTCAAAGAGCTTGATTAATGTTGGAGCTCTCAAGACCATATCATATTGCTTTTTAAAGCAAGATTCCCTCCCGAACTCAGTGATATACCGGTGGTTCGTGATATTCTAGTCGTATTTCTAGAACTATTACCATGTTGTTACATGACCGTGTTGTCGAGTTCATGAGTAAGTTGGTTCTGTGAACTACTTCTTTCTCCAAGAAACTGTACTGGATACCCTGGACTAGTTGGTTGAACTTAAACAACAACTTGGAGAGTTGAAAGACAAAAGCTCTATCCAACTTTGTTCCTTCATAAAGGGATGTCTAGTTTTGTTCGTGTTGAAGTCAGGAAGTATCTCCTTTATGGATATGCTATCTTCCCCATATTGGATTTAAGTTTGGACGATCGTCAAATCAAACTCAGTTCCAAAGACTATCTTGATGATGCTTATACTCATGATGTCTCGTCTTAGTATACCTTCGTGTCCTTTGGTCTGACCAATATTTCTGCCAAGTTCATATAGAATATGAGTCCCTCATTGGAGTATCTTGATAAGTTTGTTATTGAGCCCATCGATGACATTCTTATTTCCTCTATGCTTAAAGAGATTCATATTGAACAATTGGCACTAATATTGGAAACTTTTGAGAACCATCTTTGTGTCATCATGAAGTATGTGTTCCGGATGTTGGAAGTGATCTTCTCTGGTTCACGTGCATATGCTGAAAGATGTCGCCGTGGATCCGAGTAGAGTTCCCTTTTGTTTCCCTCGGGAATCATCGCAAGTCAGTCGGGCATGCATGTGCGAAGTATTCTTGAGATGGAAGGTTGTTACCTCCAATCCTTGAAACGTTCCTCTATGCACCCTATGCCACGACTGATTTGTTCAAGGAAGAGAAGAAGCTTAAGAACTTCAAGATCTTCTTTGAAGTCCCCATAAGGACTGTTACATTGAAAAATTCATGTGCACGCAATTGCCTCTGCAGTCGCAACCACATGTATTACGCAATCTAGCTCAATCCTTTGGAGCTTGACATTGTCGTCCATATCTTGAGAATCTATCGACTTTACCTTGGTGGTAACTGTTGAAAATTATCTAATTGGACATGCTGAGTCCGAAATATCTTTACACCTAACCTAAGCTGAATCTCAAGCAACAATGATGGTTGGTGTTCCTCTAGGATTTTTGACATAGGACTCTCTGTAAATCTGGCAAGATTGATGTCGTGGTTAACACAATTAGTCGGAAGGCCTAATGCCATAATCTCTTGAAACATCAAGAATAACCACTCTCCATAAGGATCTTGTGTGACTTATTCTAGAAGTTGCCCTTATGATGTCTTTTCAATTCCGAAGTCTGACCTTCACTTGATGAACTATTGAAGGCTAGTCAATAGCCTAATATTGGTGACTAGAACATCAAGGAGAACATTAGAAGCAGAGTTGCTAAATGTCTCCCGGTCAATCCCTCGGAATCATTTCTCCGGTGACGACCACTCCGTTAGGAGAAATTCACTCCCCGCTGATCCTTTTGTCACTTCACTATCTAGTGCTCTTCCCTTCATGTTTTTTTTGTACCTGAAGTTCCAATCAATTCACACGTTGTGTGAATTCGTCAGTCATCCAGCCCCAACCTTTTGAGTAGACAACAATCGTTTCATGTATCCTTGCCCGAAGAGTGACTATGATTTTAAATTCCAAAGTTGCTCTGGTTGGTAATCTTTGGTGTTTCTACGAGTCACCCTCTCTAAGAGTGCCTCGTTATGGTATCAAAAGCAATTTAACTCTTCGCTACCTTATCCTTTGTATTCTTGCTAAGCGTGGAGCAATTGCCTACCAAAAACTTGAAACTTCTTTCGTCTCCTTCGTTACCTTGATGTGTTTCATGTCTGTTAGCTCAAGAGTTGTTTTTAAACACTACTTCCATGAGTTAACCATGAGATACTCAATCTTTGTAAAGATCCACCGTCCAGAGTTATTCCCTCTTACCTTTGGAGCGAAGAAGGCAAAACGAAGAGTTCTTCATGGTGTTGTGGGTCAACTTCTTCATGGTGTCATGGATCACCTTCCTCAACAAAGAAGATCGGCATGGTATCAACAAGATTGTTGAAGACCGGTGTAGTCCTTGTTACCTTTTCCTTTCCTACCTTAGGAATCTCGGGGACGAGATTCTTGTAAGGGGGATAGAGTTGTAACATCCCTGTTTTGCTAAACCCTAATTAGGAATTGTTTGTGCATTCATGAGCATCATATAAATGCATTAAGAAAAATTTGCAAATAAAATTTAAGTGGAAACCCTAATGTATGCAAACCTTCCTCTGTTTTAAATTCTCCCAAATTGTTCAAATGTTTGAAAACCTCAAAACAAAATTATGTGGACTTTCAATTATTAGTAGGAAGGCCACACAATATTTTTTCCCTAAAATATTTGAGTTATTTCCTAACTCGAAAAGGTTGCAAAACTATTTAAAGGTTTATTTCTAGTGCTGTTTTAAAGTTTCCAGACAAATCACCAAAACCCAGGGGGCTATGGGCAAAAACGCCCTTGTCTTCTTCCTCCAGCAGGCACGCAGCTGCCTGGCGCTGCCCCTGCCGTCGATCCCGCCGGCGGTCGGGATGGCCCCCGCCGCCCCTGGCCGCCTATAAAGACCGCCGCGCCGCCGAAGGAAACCCCCTTTTCCCCTCCTCCTCCTCTCCTCCGTTTTGGCCGTGGCCCAAACCCTAGCCCGCCGCAGAGCTCCTCCTCACCGTCGTTCTGCGCCGCCCGGCGCCCAGCCGATGCCGCCACGAGCTCCGCCCAGACTCCCTCGTCCTTCTCCGCCCACGCGCGCAAGCCGGGGAGCCCCGAATCGGGCGAATCGGGCTCCGCCTACGCTGCCGGCATCCGCCTCTCGCCGGCGGTCCCGGCCACCTCCGGCCACGTCGTCGACCTCCACGCGTTCCGGGTGAGCACACGGTGCTCAGGGGCCCCTCCGTTCGCCCCTCCCGCTCTGCAGCGTGCCCGCGACGCGCGGCTCCGTCCGCCGCCGTTCGGCCTCGTCGCCGGCCTCGCTCCGGCGACCCCCGATCACGACGCCGCCACCATTCGACTCGCCGCGCTCGTGCGCGTCTAACGCGCCGGCCCGCGCGTCCAGGCGTGGCCTGGAACGGCCGCGTCGCTCGTCCCTGGCGCCGGTCCGCCGTGGTCAACCACCGGCGGTTGACTCCGGTGGGACCCGGCCCTTTTTCTTTTCTTTTTATGTTTTTGTTTTATCTTTTCTGTAAATAGAAAAATCATGACAGGTGAGCCCCGTCCGTCAGATATTTAATATTTTCGTAAATGTTTTAGAAATTAATAAAACCCTGACAGTGGACCCCTCATGTCAGATATTTAACATTTTCCAGAAATTCCAGAAAATGGATAAAACTTGTAAAATCAATAACTTATTCATTTTTAATCAGAAAAATAGGTATAATATATCAAAATCTTCAGAAAAATGAGATCTACACTCTAGTAGCACAATCATGCATGATTAAGCAACTTTGAACCCTGTCCTTAATAGAAGAACAAATGAACCCTTTTCTTTAATATGCGGGGTTTATGGAATTGCAAAGTATTATGCATTTCAACCCTATTTAAATTGATGAGCATGTTATAGGATCAATTTCATTACTATTAACATGTCATATCATCATCCTTGTATGCGCATTGCATCGATGCCATGTGTTGATTGTTATTTCTCTATTTCTAGTATTTGCTTCTTCGCGGTCGATAGAGCACGAGTCTGAGACGATGAAGATCAACCACCCTGAAGATCAATACCTGTAAGGGTATATTGCCCCTATGTGTGGTTTTGGTAATCAATGACAACCCCTATGGACTAATGTTTTCATTGAGTTTATATGAAGGAATATTCCATAGGTACTACTTGCTCTCCATGTGTTGGATTCAAGTATGGATGCCATGAAGATAAAGATATACCTTGTGTATTGGCATCAAGATCATCGGTATGAAGATATATATGTGATATGATCAAGAAGAAGAAATGAAGATGGAGTTCTTATGTGGAACTCAATATTAGCCATGCTCTATCTTAAGTGAGTATGAGAAGATACAAGGTTGAGTTGGGGAAGTTCAAGATGAGCATCTTGAGTGGATCACATGCTTGAAGCTTGCCGTCCATTTGGTGATAATGGACATGTGAAGATGTGCATCAATGAAGCTTTCCCATCATGGTGTATGGGGGAGCATTTGTGAGTATACACGAAGCGACAATGATCAAGTGATGCATTCCGGCTTGAGTGGAGCGTGAAGAGCTATCATCAAGATCAAGCGGGATGCGCAAGGCAAAGGTATGACCTTGATAGGTTTTCCTTTTACCGGTCTCAAGGTGGTTGTTGGGAGACCGGATTATAGGATAGATAGCCGCACTATCAAGAGGGGCTTTCGGTTGGGTAACTTGATCACATCGTCTTAGGGAGCTCAACCCTTTGCATACTTTGCATATCCTTATTGCTTCTTGGTGTTTCTCTATGAGAGGTTCTTGAGCTTGTTGCTAGCTTTACAACAAGCCCAAGTTCATCGAAAACGGAGTTCGCATGCATCTTCTATTGCGTTTTCGAGGTTGGGTGATTTTACCGGTTATTCATGATATAAGGTTCTACCTTTTATATTCATGATAAAATCCCCTCCTATAGATTCTTGTGTTTTCACTTTCCATAGGATAGCATTTGTTGTTGTCTTCCAAACAAAACTGGTTTCATTCGAATCGGGGTTCGGGAGCAAAAGTTATTAAAGAAAAGGGGAAAAGAGAAAAGAATAAAAAGAAAAGAAAAAGAAAAAAAAGAGGAGGAGCAGCCGGCCGGTCGGCCGGCCTGCCGGGCCCCGCGCCGGCCCACCCGGCCAGATCCGGCCTGCCCGCCTGTGCCATCCGGGGCCGCTTCCGGTGGGCCACCCGGTCCGGTCCGGCCACGGGCCCGGTTGCCACCGGCCCACCCGGAGCTCCCCGGCCAGGCCGGCCACCCCGCCGGCCGGGCCTCAAACGCCCGCGCGGCCCACCTCCCCGGGCGCTCCCTTGCTTATCCGCCGCCCAGAGCGCTGCAGGCCCCGCCCGGCTGCTGGGCCGGCCGGACCGGCTGCCTCAGCGCCGAATCCGGTCAGCCGGCCTGGCAGCCGGCTGGGCCACTTCTAGAGCTATTTTTTTGCCCGTTTTTCTTGTCCTTTTCTCTGGTTTTTCCCCCAACAGTTATATTTGCTCCCTAGCTATAAATAGCCCCTTCTTCCACCTTGAGCAATTAGTTCTTCCCATTCTCTCTCCTCCATTGCTACTATTTGAAGAACTTGCTCTTCCTCTTGAATCCTCCAACCATTCTTGCTCATATTTGAGGATTTGAGAGAGTGGATCTAGATCTACACTTCCACCAAACCAATTCTTCTCTAAGTGAGGGAATCTCTTGGGATCTAGATCTTGGAGTCTTTGGTTGACTTTCCCCCTTGTTCTTCCTCTCCAATCTCATCCTAGCATTCGTTGCTTTGGTGGGATTTGAGTGTGAAGGACTTGAACACCTCCGGTGTTCTTGCTTTGCATCATTGCATAGTGTTGAGCTCTCCACCACGATTTGTTCGAGTGAGAGACCGTGAGCTTGTTACTCTTGGAGGGTGACCTCCTAGTTGGCTTGGTGATTGGTGCTCCGGTGATCTCTTCAAGAAGATTGTGAAGAGGCCCGGGCTTCTCCTTCGCGGAGCTTGTGAAGTGGTTGTGGAGCTTGCCATCTCCGGAGCGGAGGAAAAGCTAACCATAAGGAAAGGGCCATTATCCTTCGTGGGTGTGGTTCGGAGAATAGGGTGAGCCTTCGTGGCGCGGGGAATCCTTCGTGGGACCTCCACTCCTCCAAACGTGACGTACCTTGTTGCAAAGCAAGGGAACACGGGAATACATCCTCGTCTCCGCGTGCCTCGGTTATTTCTATACCCGAGCTCTCTTTCCTTGTGATAGCCTTCGTGCTTGAAGTACATATATCTTGCTATCACTTGTGCTACATATATCTTGTGCCTATCTTGCTTAGCTCTAGTTGCTATTGTTACACTTAGTTGAGCTTAGCATATTTAGGGTTTGTGCTTGTAAACTAAACGATAGTTTAATTCCGCATTCATACGAGACAAATCCGCAAGAGTTTGTAATTGCCTATTCACCCCCCCCTCTAGGCGACATCTCGATCTTTCAATTGGTATCAGAGCAAGGTCTCTCCTTGTTTTAGGCTTCACCGCCTTGAGAGTAAAGATGTCGGCTAGTATAGTGCACAATGACACAATTATCTTTGTTGGCACAAATTATCATTTGTGGCGAAATTGCTTGCTTTGTAAACTTCGGACCTTGTGTCCAAACATTGAGCAATTTCTAGATGTAGGTTTTTCTCCTCCGATGGACCCTCAAAATCTATCTTTAGAGGATGAGAAAAACTTACATCTTGAAGCTCTAGTATCTAATGAGCTTGTATTCTCTTTGAGACCAGATTTTCATAGGTTCTTGATATATATAAAGCGAAAATCGTCTCATGAGATGTGGATCAAGCTTAAGGAAATGTTTGGTGGATCCACTTCTCAATTGGTCGGTGGTGACTCCGAGGAGCTCTCTTCCCCTTCACATCATGAAGAGCTCCAAGTTGCTTCCACCTCCGGCCGTGATGAGTTCTCATCTTCTTCCACTTCACCAACGTGTAACAAGACACGAGGTAATGATATGGTGAGTGGTGAGGAAAATTGCAATGTTGATATTGTGCTCAATAGTGATGATTCTTCATCTCTATCCCATTGCAATGCTTCCTCTTTGGACTTAAATACATCTAGCATTGAAAATAATCTACATGCTTGTGTTGATAGTCCTCGCATATCATGTGTAAATTGCTCACATAAACCCCATGATGATATGCTTGCCTTGTCTTGCTCCCATAATCAAAATGCTTCTATCTCCTCTAGTTGTTTGACTAACAATGTAGAGGAAACCGAACACTCTATGGATCAAGACATGTTTTCAAATGAGGATTCAAGAACTTCTTCATCTTCATCCTCCGGTTTGCACATGTGCCTTATGGCAAATGGATCAAAGGTATCTCCTACTTTGACTCCTAATACTTCCTCTAATGATGAAAGTGATGATGATGACAATGATGAAGAATATAATATCTTGGTGCATAATATGGCAATGGTATATGCTTCTCTTCATGGTAATAAAGAAGCTCGTGCTAATCTCGAACACTCTATGGATACCTTGAGTAAATATAGGGAAACCATAGTGGAGTTGGAGTCCCATATCGAAAATGGGGAAATGAGATTCACTCTCCTCAAGCATGAGCTAAAAGATGAGAAGCATACTAATTTTATGCTCACACAAAAATTTGAATCCTATAAGCATGAAAATGAGAAAACTATTGTTGATGCTTGTGCTACTAACTCTAATTCTTGTGAAGCATCTACCTTAGAGGAGAATGTTGAGCTAAGGGCTCAACTAGAGTTGCTAACTAGCAATTATAGGGAATTGGAAGAAAGTCATAAAAAGCTCTCAAGCTCTCATAATGATCTTCTAATTTCCTATGATGGGCTAAAGTTAGCTCATGAGGCTTGTATCACTAAGGTAACATCTTGTGAGCCTCATGTGGACATTAGCACAATCTCTACTACAAATGCTATATCGACATGTGCTAGTCCTAGTAGTCCATCTAGTCAAACTAGTGATACACCTTGTGTTGGATTACTTGCTTTGCCTTGTTGCTCTAATAATGAAGCTTCTACTTCCTCTAGTACTTGTATTTCTACTAACCATGTAGAGGAAATCAAAGAGCTCGAGGCCCAAGTCCTTTCTTTAAAGAAAGACTTGGAAAAGCGTCATGAAGGGAAATCCGCACTTGACAAGATGTTGAGTATGCAACAATCCCCCAATGACAAGAGTGGACTTGGATTCAATTCCAATAACAAGAACAAGTCCAAGAGCAAGAGCAACAAAAAGAAGGGCCAAGACAAAGTTAAGGATCCGGCCAAGATGGTTTGCTTCAAGTGCAAGGTTGAAGGGCATCATGTTAGATCATGCCCATTGAAGAAGAAGAAGCACTTGAGTGAGAAACAACAAGGGAAACGGCCACAAGGTCAAGGTCTAGCTCATGCTCGACCTCAAGTTGAAGATAGGCCACTTCCCAAGAAGAATCAAGATGTTGTTCCCCAAGAGAAGAAATCAATAAAGAAGAGAAAGGGGAACACTTGCTACTTATGCCGTGTGAAGGGGCACTTTGCTTCTTCATGTTTAAGTGGTACCTTATCTAACCCTATAATTGTTGATGATGATTATTCTCTAGGAAAGGATAAGGATGGCAATGTGTTTGCTAAGTTTGTTGGAACTCAAAGTGGTCTCAAGAAAAGGACCATTTGGGTTGCCAAGCCTATTGTGACTAACCTCTTAGGACCCAACTTGGTTGGGGACCAACAAGCTCAAACGTGATCAATAGGTGCATGTGGAGGTCATTGGAGACTTGGCTAATTCATGAAGAATTTAGGGATCTTCATATATTATATTTTGACCAAGCCAAGTCGTATGGATCATTATCTATATCTTATAACCAATGTTCCTCCTTGCGGTAACTTATACTTCAACTCATCATATTTATTGTAAGTTACTTGCCCCTTTGCATGTTTGTTTTTGTACCAAATATTTGTGTGTATGTGTTGTGTCTTACTTACCTATCTTGTGTATTCAAGTATGTTTGTTTGACTCATCATATACTTGTGTATTGTTTTGGAGCCTAATGCATTTTGATGATATCTTATTTGGCTCTCTTTGAAGTGATTAATGGAACATCCCATTTTGGGGGAGTGATATGCTTTGTGCATCTCTCTTTCTTTAAAATGTGCGTACATGGGTACCACCACCTAGTATTGATATTGCAAGATTATCTAGTCACTATGTGGTGTGTCATACTCATGAGAAATTCAAATTCTAAAATATCCATTAATCATCTCTAGTTGAATTTTAAGTTGCCTCTTGTTTAGAAGAAATGACTTATCACATTATGGGGGAGTAATATGTTTTGTACATATCACAAGCCTAGAAAATGTGAACATATGAGGTTATGCCACTTAGAGTTGATGCTCTTAATTATCTTGTTTCTAGGTGGCATGTTTGCTCAAACAAGCTCCACTTGTAGTAAAAAGATTTTATTGCTCATCTTTTGGTTCTTGTTTGAATAAGAAATTCTTGGTGCGGTTTTTCCTCAAATACATATCTCTATATCTTATGTGGGACACCGTTTGCTTCAAGTTATTCTAATCATTGCTGTGCGTGATTGTGTGACTAGTTGAAGCTATCAAGAATCTTCATCCGTGCATAGTGCTCAATTATATATACTTATCCTATGCCTTTCATTGTGAAGTTGATCCTTTCTAACATTGTCAATACTCCACCGGAAATTATTTCCAATATACTCATTGTCTTTGACAATTGATAACCTTGTATGTGGTTGAATTTTTGGATCATCTTCACCTTGGATTGTTTCTTATTGCCTTATTTTACTTCCAACAAATCTTTGTTGCTCCCATGTGTCTTCCGTGTTCCTTGAAAAATCTTTTGATAAATTCTCTTGATTCATATCAAGTGTTTGTTTTGGAAGACAAACCTTTTCGTTACGGTACATTGTGCCATTGTGAAAAGTGTATAGGGTTTGGTTTATTTTGTTTGAACCTTGCTCTTTTGGGGAGTTTGCTATCTCATTCTTTCTTACATGATTTATTTGCTTGAATGAGATAAATCTTTGAGCATGTTTGCTTTATTTCATCCTTTATGCTCAATGGTTTCTTCTTAGTTCATTTGTTGAACTTTGTTGAACAAATCTTTTGTGATTTGCGTCTTTGATATTATTTGGACAACAAATTTGTTTGGTCACACCTTTATGCCTTATTCAATTCATTTGGTGTTTTGTCCAAAGTATATCTTTCTTGGATCTTTAAAAGTCTTTGTGCGTGCTTATATGCAATCTATTTATATTTATAGCATGCTTTCTTTCTTCGATCCATTATATAGGGTATACTCCATCAAATCCTAAACGGCTAAGATGTGCATGAAATTCAAATTTCATCTATAAATATGCACATATTGATATGGAGTGTATCCTATGTATTGTGGTTAGTCTAACCATTTTGGACCCAATGAGTTTGGGGACCAAGATGTACTTGAATGATGTTTTAGGTACATTGGAGATGCAATGGAGGCTTGTCTCATCTATAAGGAAGGTGTTGTCACCATGTGAGAATTGGAGTCAAGTTAGGATGATCGTCGAACTCTTATCTACTACATCAAGCCATTGCTATCTCGGTAACAAGTATCTTATTCATGCATTCTCATATAGCATCCAACCTCTTGTAGGTTGTATCTTGGCATGAAATTATTTATTTCGAAAATATTGCGGTTCTTGAAAAACCCTTTTAAAATAAAACCTCTTATTGAACATTTGAGTAATTTGAGAAGATGCATATGATAGGTTATATATATATATCATATTTTATGATTCACCTATCACAAATATGCCCTCTAGCAATTTATTGCATATCAATTCCTCAAAAAGCTCTTGTGTGCAATATTGATGAATTTGTGAAATAAATCCGTATTTGAGATACTTGTTACCTTTCTCAAAACATTCCAACTAGCCTTACTTCCCTTATTGTTAGTTGTGATGTTTTTGAGATCTTATTTTGTTGAAGTTCATTTATATACCATAAGTGAAAAGTGGAGCCATAGGCTATATATGCTTTTAAGCAAACATCCTTTGGTATATTTTATGACTTCATCTTGGATATCGTATCTTATTTATTTTGTTAACCTCTTGTGTGTGCATGTTTCTTTGTGGATCACTATGTACACTTTAGAAACTTATATACATGAGAGAGTTAATCCATCACCTTGATATCTTTGTTCTTTGCCGACCATCTTTTATCCTTTGTTTCTTAGTGGTGTTGGTAAAGGAGATTTATGAGTGCTTGATTTATTTGTTTTCCTTCTTGCACTCATATCTCGTAATTGTTGGACTAAAGTTGTTCTTGATAAGCATATTCTCTTTATCTTAGTTGCGTTCTAAATGATATATAGGGAGTGAGGATTCCATGTTTGTGCATATTGTATTCAAATGCAAACATTATAAATTGTGCACAAACCTTGGGGAGCTTTCTTATTTTATTTAGAGCACTATATCTCTCTTATCATGATATCTTTGTTTGTCCAATTGGATCTTTGATTGCTTGCTTTATTTATTGAAGCTCACTTCACCATGTTATCTTTTTGCAATCTTTGATCCTCAATATAGTTTGACTTCCTTCAAGTATTCATCATTGGATATGTGCACTTGATTCCACTCAAATTATGAGAAGTGCACACTTTGGGGAGGAACTCACATTATATTGGCCTTCTAAATTTTTCACCCATTTTGACAATCGATGCCAATGGGGGAGAAGTTTAGAGGGTTTAAGGGAATGGTTTTATACTTAAGTTTGGTTTGTGCTTAAGTGTTTTGCCTCTCATGCATTCCATATTTATATGTCTTGCATGGTTGTATATATATAGTGGAAACTATCCCAAAGGTTAATCTTGACAATATATGCAATGAATTCATGTTCACCACACGTGCATACATTGTGGGGGAGTTTTCTCTATATACATTGGTTCTACTCACATCTCTTGCATTTGTTGTAGTTGTGTGAGTAGAGCCGGTTTTGATATGGGCTAGTAGTTTTGTGTTACTTGACCATATCAAATACAACCTCTTGTATACAACTTATTCTCGGATAAGTTGCGTACTTGTTTCTAATATTCATTATATAAACCCTCTTATTGTGGTTGTCATCAATTACCAAAATGGGGGAGATTGTAAGGGTATATTGCCCCTATGTGTGGTTTTGGTAATCAATGACAACCCCTATGGACTAATGTTTTCATTGAGTTTATATGAAGGAATATTCCATAGGTACTACTTGCTCTCCATGTGTTGGATTCAAGTATGGATGCCATGAAGATAAAGATATACCTTGTGTATTGGCATCAAGATCATCGGTATGAAGATATATATGTGATATGATCAAGAAGAAGAAATGAAGATGGAGTTCTTATGTGGAACTCAATATTAGCCATGCTCTATCTTAAGTGAGTATGAGAAGATACAAGGTTGAGTTGGGGAAGTTCAAGATGAGCATCTTGAGTGGATCACATGCTTGAAGCTTGCCGTCCATTTGGTGATAATGGACATGTGAAGATGTGCATCAATGAAGCTTTCCCATCATGGTGTATGGGGGAGCATTTGTGAGTATACACGAAGCGACAATGATCAAGTGATGCATTCCGGCTTGAGTGGAGCGTGAAGAGCTATCATCAAGATCAAGCGGGATGCGCAAGGCAAAGGTATGACCTTGATAGGTTTTCCTTTTACCGGTCTCAAGGTGGTTGTTGGGAGACCGGATTATAGGATAGATAGCCGCACTATCAAGAGGGGCTTTCGGTTGGGTAACTTGATCACATCGTCTTAGGGAGCTCAACCCTTTGCATACTTTGCATATCCTTATTGCTTCTTGGTGTTTCTCTATGAGAGGTTCTTGAGCTTGTTGCTAGCTTTACAACAAGCCCAAGTTCATCGAAAACGGAGTTCGCATGCATCTTCTATTGCGTTTTCGAGGTTGGGTGATTTTACCGGTTATTCATGATATAAGGTTCTACCTTTTATATTCATGATAAAATCCCCTCCTATAGATTCTTGTGTTTTCACTTTCCATAGGATAGCATTTGTTGTTGTCTTCCAAACAAAACTGGTTTCATTCGAATCGGGGTTCGGGAGCAAAAGTTATTAAAGAAAAGGGGAAAAGAGAAAAGAATAAAAAGAAAAGAAAAAGAAAAAAAAGAGGAGGAGCAGCCGGCCGGTCGGCCGGCCTGCCGGCCCCGCGCCGGCCCACCCGGCCAGATCCGGCCTGCCCGCCTGTGCCATCCGGGGCCGCTTCCGGTGGGCCACCCGGTCCGGTCCGGCCACGGGCCCGGTTGCCACCGGCCCACCCGGAGCTCCCCGGCCAGGCCGGCCACCCCCGCCGGCCGGGCTTCAAACGCCCCGCGCGGCCCACCTCCCCGGCGCTCCCTTGCTTATCCGCCGCCCAGAGCGCTGCAGGCCCCGCCCGGCTGCTGGGCCGGCCGGACCGGCTGGGCCACCGGCTGCCTCAGCGCCGAATCCGATCAGCCGGCCTGGCAGCCGGCTGGGCCACTTCTAGAGCTATTTTTTTGCCCGTTTTTCTTGTCCTTTTCTCTGGTTTTTCCCCCAACAGTTATATTTGCTCCCTAGCTATAAATAGCCCCTTCTTCCACCTTGAGCAATTAGTTCTTCCCATTCTCTCTCCTCCATTGCTACTATTTGAAGAACTTGCTCTTCCTCTTGAATCCTCCAACCATTCTTGCTCATATTTGAGGATTTGAGAGAGTGGATCTAGATCTACACTTCCACCAAACCAATTCTTCTCTAAGTGAGGGAATCTCTTGGGATCTAGATCTTGGAGTCTTTGGTTGACTTTCCCCCTTGTTCTTCCTCTCCAATCTCATCCTAGCATTCGTTGCTTTGGTGGGATTTGAGTGTGAAGGACTTGAACACCTCCGGTGTTCTTGCTTTGCATCATTGCATAGTGTTGAGCTCTCCACCACGATTTGTTCGAGTGAGAGACCGTGAGCTTGTTACTCTTGGAGGGTGACCTCCTAGTTGGCTTGGTGATTGGTGCTCCGGTGATCTCTTCAAGAAGATTGTGAAGAGGCCCGGGCTTCTCCTTCGCGGAGCTTGTGAAGTGGTTGTGGAGCTTGCCATCTCCGGAGCAGAGGAAAAGCTAACCATAAGGAAAGGGCCATTATCCTTCGTGGGTGTGGTTCGGAGAATAGGGTGAGCCTTCGTGGCGCGGGGAATCCTTCGTGGGACCTCCACTCCTCCAAACGTGACGTACCTTGTTGCAAAGCAAGGGAACACGGGAATACATCCTCGTCTCCGCGTGCCTCGGTTATTTCTATACCCGAGCTCTCTTTCCTTGTGATAGCCTTCGTGCTTGAAGTACATATATCTTGCTATCACTTGTGCTACATATATCTTGTGCCTATCTTGCTTAGCTCTAGTTGCTATTGTTACACTTAGTTGAGCTTAGCATATTTAGGGTTTGTGCTTGTAAACTAAACGATAGTTTAATTCCGCATTCATACGAGACAAATCCGCAAGAGTTTGTAATTGCCTATTCACCCCCCCTCTAGGCGACATCTCGACCTTTCAATACCCATCCTCCGACGAACAAGTCAAGCATGGGATCTCCGAAGATCCATTTTGGTTTGTCAGGGACAAAGGCAAGCCCTAGCCTGGTTCATATATGATTTCCAAATGCTTTTATTCTGGTTCCTTCATATTGCATGCGATTCAACTGTCTTTTATCGGTAGGTAGAGTTATCCTATCTATTACATGTTTCACCCTTGTAGCCTCAAATCCCTGATCCACTGCTCCTAGCATAACTAGGTTTGGCATGTGTGCGCCGCGAGAGCCTTTATCTCTTTATGCTTAGCCATGCTTAGTTTGTTACGCTACTACTCCGGTCTTCGGACTGGAGCCTTACAATGAAATGAAACTAGCATGACAGGTTGACGTGGTAAGTATAGAGATGATTGTTAAACATGATTAAAGGCTCAGACGAAAGGCCACATTGGGATGTGGTGGGTTGTTTCGTTTCTGCCGACCCTAGGATGCGAGTTCTCGCCTCTTGAACCAAGACCGAGCGTACAACCACACGAGGCCCTATTATGGTACCCTCTCGACTCACTAACTTGCCTAGTAGATTTCATGAGTCACATAGTTTGCGCGTTATTTGGTCATATGCATTGAAAATGTTTATGAAAAGGTGCATAGCATACAGGTAGGTAAGCGTGGCCGTGGTGGCTGGGGTTAGAGTCCCTGGAGAAACCCACCTCGCCTCACATCGTTAAGGACCGACTTCGGGACTTGACCCGTTACGGCGGAACAATCCTTAGCGCGTGACTCATGGTCTCGGCGACAGCAAGGTAAAGGTCGTGGTCGACCACCCTCTGCCAGCTTTCCAAGGAAGAGAGCTAATAGCTTGGCATTAAGAGTCGGTTGGCACGTGTGGGTAAAGTTGTGCACCCCTGCAGGGTTAAATCTTTTCGAAAAGCCGTGTCCGCGGTTATGGACGACTTGGGAACGGACGTGGAGACCATAGAGAACATGAACCTGATCGTAAAACTTGGAAACCAATGTGTGTTTACGGATACCTTCTTCGGGTTTTGAGGGGGTGATCCGAGGATAGTGGTTTGAGATGATGAAGATTGGTGGATACAATATGATGTTCAATAGAGATAGAGATCTCGCTCTCTTATCCCCTTTTAAAGGTTCTGAGTAGTCGAGCTTCTCCTCCCACTTGTTTAACAAAGGAAAATTGGCTTTACGCAAAAGAAGCTCCACAGAAAGCCCGCATACCCGCTTTGCTAAAAGGTTGTACTAAGTCTTGCTGAGTCCCTGTACTCAGCTTTGCATGCTTTTGTTTCAGACGAAGTCTCCCCAACAGATGGTGGTTTCTAGTCGACATCGACGAGTAGCTTGGGGTTCCCAGGTGGCAGCCTGGAATCTATGGGCTGGGACGTCGCCGTTATGCTCCTGGCCTCTTAGGCCTTTTTGCTATCTTGCTATGTCTAATAGCATAACTTCGCTTCCGTTGATTGATGTATGACAGGTCAGTGACCTCTGCTTGTAATACTTTGGTTCTTCGCTCTGTTATGAGCTTGTATTACCTCTTTGCGTCATAGAGTCACTGTTGTGTTACCGATTCTCTCACTGTAGTCTCTCGAGCTCTAGGTTAGGCTTATGTCAGACGAAGATCTGGTATTTGTCTAACCCTGATCCCGGGGGTGCCACAGTCGTAGAGCGAATGAATGGTTCTTAAAACCAACAGTGTGTTAGCTTTGTAATGTGTGATGTTTGGTATGAATGAAAAAGTGTTGTTGGTTTTTACCCCCGCAACACTACTCAAAAATTTCAAGTTATGAACTTTTTGAACCTTTTAAACTTTAAATCAAACCAACCATAGAAATTTCCCTCTTATCTTATCATCTATCTCCATGTTCAGATGGCCCGTCCCAACCGCGGTGCGAATCAAGACACCATGATGCAACTGTTGCAGACCTTGATGGCAGACCGCGAGAATGAAAGAGCTGAAAGACAGGCCAACCTAGTTATACTGCAACAGATCGCTCAGAACAATCACGGCCATGGAAACCACGACCATCCTGGGTCGAAGTTGAAGAACTTTCAGAACACCAACCCACCCATGTTCAGCAAGACTGACGAGCCACTTGACGCAGATGATTGGCTCCAGACAATGGAGAACAACCTGGAAGTTGCGGGAGTTGAAGCCGCAGAGAAAGTACTGTTCGCCACCCACTACCTGTCAGGACCTGCAAGAGCCTGGTGGACAAGCGCCCGCGCAATGAATGCGGGACAGATGATGACCTGGGAAGACTTCAAGCTGAAGTTTAGCAAGTACCATGTGCCTCAAGGACTGATCAAGAAGATGAGAGACGAGTTCCGTGAACTCAAGCAAGGCAGAATGTCCGTGGTAGAATACCGCGACAGATTCCTCACTCTGTCAAGGTACGCCCCGGACGAAACCGACACCAATGAGAAGCGGAAGGAAAGATTTCTGAACGGATTACACGACGAGATGCAGACTGTACTCGTCAACATTCCCTTTGCTGACCTAGAAGCCCTGGTGGACTCCGCCATCCAGATGGAAGGGAAGCTTCACCAAGCCAACGAGAACCGCAAACGCCGGATGATGAACCAGCATGGGTCCAGCAATACCCAGAAGTACCGCAACAACTCATCAGGAGGATCTGCTCCAAGATACAACAAGCCCACTGCCCAGACTTACCGCCCAAACTACACCAATAACCATGGAGGACCCCCGAAGCCCGGAGGCAACAACAACAACAATCACAACAACACCACCAACCCCAACAGCAACAACAACAACGGGAACAACAACAACAACAACAACAACACTGGCCATAGGACTGGAAGCAACGCCATCCCCGTCGCCACCAAGGACAAGGCCACCATCACTTGTTATGAGTGTGGAGTGGTTGGGCATTACTCCAATGAGTGCCCCAAGATATTAGCCAAGATTGCCGCCAACACCGCTGCACCTGCTCAGAACCAGCGCCGCTTTGCTGCAAGAAGGAACCAGAACAACAACAACGGCCGCCTCTACAACATGACTGCCACAGAAGCCCAAGAAGCACCTCAGGCCATGCCAAGTATGTTTTCCTGTTAAAATCATTTCGCCCAATCTCTCTTAGGAACCTAACTTTTCTTAAAATCTCGGGACGAGATTTGTTTAAGGGGGAAGGGTTTGTAACATCCCAAAATTTTAAAACAAAGAGAAAATGAATTTCCTTTTTATTTAAAAATGAGAACCAACAAAAACTTTTCTTACATAGAGTGCTATGCATAGTGCTCATACCCAATACTTGTGTTTTGCCATGATTGTTTGTTTATTACTTTGAACACACTTCCAAAACCCTAAAACCCTAACCATCTCTAAACCAAAGTGGATCAAATATGAAGAAACTAAAATGAAATAGAAAGACATATGTGGGCATATAGCCCTAATATGTAAATCTTGAACCCTACCTCTCTTATTTTTCTAAATGGTGGTGAACCATGGTGAACCCCACTAAACCCTAAACCTCATCCCTCTTGTCACCAACCCTTGGAAAAACAAAATAAAAAGGAAAGACCTTAAATAAGAAAAAGGCATATGCAAGCCTATGGCTACTTTTTGCAAATGCTAAACTTATCCTTGTCTACCTTGTGTAGATGATTTTAAATACCTCAACACACCTAATCTAGTGCTACCAACCCAATTCAAGTGAGAAACACAACTAAGTAAAACCTATGCATAGAAGCATATGTGGCACTTAGCCAAAATATCCAGTCTTGACCTAGGCACCCCCATTGCCCCAAAATGGTTTGAACCCTTTACCCAACTCAATCTAACACTAAATAAACCTCACCCTTGTTAAATAGAAGCAAAGAAAAAGAAAAGAATAAAAAGTAGAAAATCACAAAACCCTCACATATGGTTTATGCCATTTTTTCCAAATCTTTGACCTAGACCATTTTGGCCTTCACCATTAGTTGTATTATGTTACTAAACACTTATTACAACTTTTGGAATCAAAGAAACACAAATCAAATCAAATTCAAACTCAAATTGTGATCACATATGATGATGGTCAAATCTGCCATTTATATTCTGGTCACCACTTTGAGCCCTTGTATTTCAAGTTTTTCAAACCAAACAATCTCAATTCTTTGCACCTCATCCAAGTACACATGAAGGAGAACAACTTTGGTAAAGACCACCATGTCAAATTCATCTTGGATCAAAATCTATGCTCATGCAAAGTTGAGACTTTTTAACATTGTCAACATTCTCACCCTTAGCAAATTTTGCACTTCCTTTATTTTCAAAATTCCACCACCACCTATGTTTGTCTCTGGTCATTTGTAACTCATCCAAACAACTCAATTTCAAATTTTGGAACCACATTGCCTTGACCAAATTTGGCAAGAATTTGCAATTTGCAAATAGGCATTAATCCCAAACACTATTTCAAATAGTGTTTGGACCAACCCTAGTGCACTACCTTGAGCTCTATTGGTTCCCTTCTCCCCTCTCTCTCTCTGCCAATCATAGAAACCCTAGGTGGGGGCCAAACCTAGCCATGGACATGGCCATGCCGGCCATGTTCCACTTGGCCACCACCCCTCCTTTCCTTCCCTCACCAGCCCTGTCCACCATGCCCTGGAGCTCCACCTCGACCTCCTACACCTGCCTATGCCCACCCTTGCCGGAGAAAAACACCACACGCACCAGACACGGACGCGCCCGTGGCGCCCAGACCATGCCGTTCACGGCATGGGCGCGCCCACAGACGCGCCACGGCCACCTGCCGCCCCGACGAGCTGAGCAACCCCTGGCCCCCCTCTCCGCACCATTAGCTTCACCGTCGCGACACAAGACCCCCAGACACGCGCCCGTGCCCTCGCGCCGCCTGTCGCCGTCGACCAGCTCGCCCTTCTCCCGCGCCCGTGCCGCCAGACCTGGACGTCGCCAACGCTCGCCAGGCCGTCCCCCACCTCGCCATCAAGCGCGCTAGCACCGCACTGACCTCGCCTACCCCGCTGTGCCCTCGCTGACCCCCTTCCCTCGCCGGAGTCGCCGTGCCGCTGTCGACCTCGCCAGCACCCCACGGCCACCACGCGACCCTATAAAAGGAGACCACTCCGCGAAGGAATTCTCACACCATTCGACTCCTCTCCTCTCTCTGATCCTCCACCGCCCTCTCCCAACCACATTGTCGCCGGAAGCCGCCCAGTTGCAAGCTGAAGTCCCGCAGCACCGCCACCAAGCAAGCCGCCGATTTCGGCCACCATCGGAGCCGCCGTCTGCACCATCTGCTTCCCCTTCCTCGACAACATCGTCGCCGCACATCGCCGACCTTCGCCGTGCCGCCAGTAAGCCATCGGCCCCCTACCTGCGCCTCCAGCCGCCTCGCCGCTCGCCGGAGATGACGACGGCTGTGCACCGTCTGATCCAGTTCTAATCCTACGGCCCGCAACGATGCGTACCGTTTCGCTGGCTAAGACCCGCTGACAAGCGGGGGCCACTGTCAGGCGGCCCACTGCGCTGCTGGGCCGGCCCACTTCCCTCTCGCTGTGCAGCCCACCTACTTTCCCGCCAGGCCTGTCATTTGAAATTTGAATCTGCTGAGTATTTCCAAATTGCAATCCGAGGCCAGTTTCAAAAATCAATAGGGACAAATCTACCTGGCCAAATTTTACCAACTTGATATTGTTGGAAAGCTGAGAGTTTTATCTACACAACTACACTGGTTTCAACCCTATATCTGTTGTAGAATTAAAGTAGCAAAAATAACAAGGCAGGGACTTTTGTGCCTTCAAGCAATTATTAAAAATCAACCAAAAATGCTATTCAGTTGATTCCAACTCCTATAGCTCACATTTAAGTTGCACTAATTTTTTCTGCAAAAATATGCCAAGCTTATTTTGAATGATCATGGCCTAGTTTAATTAAATGACTATATGGCTATTTCTAGTCAATGACATTGTCCAAAACTATTTAAAAATCACATGGGAGTTTGTCTCTCATTTAAATCTTGTCATGAACATTTCACAATGAGATAGAGACCCTGGTCCATAGGTTCTCATATGATTTGTTTGATGATATTAAATCATTACCATGTTAGGATTAAATTGTATGAGGTGCTTCACCTCATTTAAATCATTTTCTTAAATGATGAGTATGAAGAGGTTGACTTTGGTCAACCTAGGTCATATATTCATCATGAAGGAAATTAAATCTTAAACAAGATTCAATGAGAAGAAAGTATTTCTCCCAAGAAATAAATAGAAACCCTAATCAACATTTGTAATGAGAGGAAATTATTTTTCTTTAAATAGAAAACAAAGTCAACCAATATGATAATAATATGGTGATGCTAGAATAGCTTGTGTAAGCCATTTGTGTGATTAGTCTAGCACTTAAGTATTGTTTGGTGATTGTATCCTCGTATTCGTTTATAGACGCTAGTACCAGAGACTATCAGGAGGAGGAAGTTTTCTACCAAGAGGAAGAAGAGGAGAACTTTGACCACTACCAAGGCAAGCTAATATTCTTGCAAAGTGCAAAGCTCTACCAAGAGCAAGGCACACTCATCTTTTCTTATGCTTCATGAACCCATCCCAAGTTTTACTCTTTCAAGTTTTCCTTTTGAATATTTAAGTTTACTTTTATAGTTAACTTTTGTCTAAGTCTAGAGTAATACAAGAGTATCAAACTTAGCCTAAAAAGCATTACAAGTAGTTAGCACCCCGCATGACTAGTTGCTAGTGCTAATACTAAAACTTGACTACTCTAGATGGGAACATGTGACTTGAAATAAATTTGAAACCTTGGAATGATGATTCATTCCATTGAATGACTTTTGAAGGTGAATATGATTCGGAGAAGATAGTGATTTTTGATTAAAAACTGATATTGTGTTGGATGCGATACCTTTCTAATTTTTGAGTACCCCCACAATACCTGATTATGGGTAGGGCTTAACTAGAAATTTATGCATCTTAGTATGGGTTCCCTCTGAACACACATCATAGGGGTTATGCCGAGGCTGCCTCCGTTGTTGAGAAATGATGTGAATTGAGGTGAATTGTACGGCCAAGCCCTGTGCAGTTCCCAGGTTGACGGTTGGTCTTCACTGGGAGGCCAAGCTCATGGGGAGAGGTGCTCATACTAGGGTTTGTAAATGAAAGGTTATGGTTGATGATTCGCGTACTGTATTACGATGATTCGGGGTTATCCCGACGGATGAAATCAAATGTTGTGGCACAAGTGTGCAACCTCTGCAGAGTGTAAACCTATTCGAATAGCCGTGTCCACGGTTACGGACAATTGGAAAGGCCATACAGTTTCCAGTGTCAGAATCTTGAAAATGCTGATAAAGTGAATGGTGAATGGTGACTTGTTTTTGGAATCACAACAGAGTTGTGGGAATGACACTAATGTTCCCACTGGAGTTAGTTAGCACATGAAAGATTCTTTATCAAATACTTGTGAACTAAAATTGGCTTTATGCAAATAAACTAGAGCTTAGCACCCCCTTTACTAGAATTGATAGTACTTACACCAGTATTAGTTTGCGAGTACTTTAAAGTACTCACGGCTGTGTCCCTGGCTATTCAAATGGCCGGACTATGAAGAAGAGCAGCAGTACCAGGAGGACGGACAGCAAGACGCCTACGACAACTAGGGAATCTTCTGATGTCAGACGTTGGCCTGTGGATTAGATAGTCCATTTCCGTTACGCTTCCGTCATGTAATATGTTCGTTGATCAGTAGATCAACTATTTGTGTAATATTGGATCATGGGATCTATTTGTAAGACGACTTATGATATTCAACTGTTATGTCTCGCAACAACAATATTCCTGGGATTGCGATGTATGACATAACAGACATCTGGACGTAAAAATCCGGGTGTTGACAGAAACCCCGCCACATGCAACGACGACAAAGGTGCGGAAGATACGCTCCGACGTGGCGCGCATCTGTGGCTCGTATAGGTACACCAAGTACGGCCTTACGCCTCTGCTCGCGTTCATCCGCCGGGAGGCGAGCTTCTCCTCGAGCTTGCGTCGCACCGCCTCCGCATCCGCCCCGAGATCACACGCGCCTCCGCCGTTGAAAGTGGAGGTAGACATGGTGCCAGGTTTGCTACCACGACTACGTCTAGGACGCGGACCTCGAGCAGGTCACCGCGATGATCGTGGGAAGGGCGTCGGAGGCTGAGGCGCGGAGGTAGGTGTTCGTCGACCTCGGCTCAAACGAGGAGGAGTGAGCCGCCGCACCCATCACCACCGCGGCAATATGCTTCGGTGAGGAATCCCAGAGCTGCAATTTGGTAGACCAGTATGTCGTGATGGTGATTTTCGTAGAATTTAGGATTGCTTTTGCTATGCAATGGTCCTGGTGGCAATGTTTAAACTGTTTGTATGAAGTACTAATTATTTTTTGCAAAACTACATGTTTATTTCTCCGGGGAAGTCTTTTTTTTACAGGTCTCCTGAGAAGTCTTTTTTTTATTTAATTAACAGGTTCAGTCCACACGAGCGCCTCCGGTGCAGACGCCGCCGCTTCACTGCTCCACCCCTCTCTCGCGCAACTTCTCCGGCTCCAGGGACGGCAACTTCTCCGGCAACTGGCCACCGCATCCTCCCACGCTACCAGATCGACGCCCACCCCATCCTCCTCGCCCTTCCTCGCGCGCCTCCGCAGATCTACGCGCAAGCCGCCTCTCGCCCTACCGCTACGCCTCCCTGCCCTACCCCGGTAGTAAGTTCCGTCTCCTCTCCTTCTACTAGATCAACCCCCCTCCTCCTCCTCCGTGCACACAATCTCCCGTCCCCCCGATTCTGTGACTAGGCCCGGACTGAGATTGATGTTCCATTTTGAACGATCGCCTCTTCGGGCGTCGATTGTACTAGAAGTTCTGTAGAATTGAATTCGGTAGGTCGTAGATTGAATTCGGCAGGTCAGAGATTTAGAAATCTGCAGAATTTAGATTGCCAGACCCCTTATGAATGCATGTTTTTACCACGACACTGCTTATTGCCAAGGATCAAGTTCTGTGTTTCTCGCTTATATATTTTTTGATCGAAATTTCTGGCCCCTTTTAGCATAAACATATGTAGTAACCTGCAGCAAAAATCATTTTGTGTTTATATTATACAGCAACCCGCTGCGCCCCGTGTCACGATTTTGTGAAACGGTGGATCCTGGTGTCTGTGACTGTTTAACACAGATCAGGTCTCATAGTTGTTTTGCGGCCACTATTGGCGGCATCTGGTACTACTTTTTGTCTACCTTGGTTTATTAATTACTTGTGCTTATCTATGGCTAGCGGAGCAATGGATTCTGGCTCGGACGGTTTGATGCAGTGTGTTTGCGCTCCAAGGATACTTCTCTATGTTGTTAGGCCAGCTACATTGTAGTGCGCATTAAGTCTGGCATTTTGCTAAAAGTGATGAACCTTTTTTACTTCAGCCTATGATGTTTTTTTCTCGTATGGTCTGCTAAGCATCTTTTCTGTTGTTGTGGTTACATAGTCTCATGCCATTTGATTCACAACCTGCAGGGGGATTTTGTTTGTCAAGGGAATGTCTGCCTCGGAAAACCAAGATGCTGAAACCAGCAAGGACACTGATGATATGAAAGCAGATCGTCCTTGGAACATCATACATATACGCTTACCACCGAGGAAGAGTTTGTCCGACGCCTCCCTCATACTCAGCAAGAAAGTACCTAGGAACACTGGAAGTAAGGAAGTACCTGAACCTATTACTGACAAACCAGGCAAGGGTGAGGCAAGCAACCATTCCCCAAGAGCAGGACTGTGTAACAAGGCCAGTAGCAACATCATGAGCAACACAATGTCTGCTGAATCCGAGAGTGATACCTCAGGTGACAAACTGCTGGAACTGGATGATGAAGCAAATGTCAGTGCCCTGAGCAAGAACCTGAGAGTCTCTGCTCAAGAACAAGGAAGTGATGCAAGCAGTTACGCTGCTAAACAGGGATTGTGTGAAGAGGCCAACAACAGCAACAACAACCCAGGCATGATACTTGTACCAGTTCTTGAATTCCCTGAAGATAATAACGTCAGCAGCCCAAGCAAGAACCATGCAACCACCGGAATGCAGGGTGAAGCGGAACGTAACAACTCCCCAAGAAAGAAACTGTTCTATGATACTGACAGTAAAGTGGCGGATGAAGAGGGTAACAGCCCAAAGTGGAACATAACAATCTCCACTGAGCAGGTGTTTGAAGGATCTAACTACCCCATTCCCACCAAGCTGTCTGATGAGGTAAAAAACAATGCCCCAAGCAGTAGACCAACTGACCCAGCTAACAAAAGCAGCCCACACAAGAGGCTTACCTCTTCAGTGCAGGCTACTGGTACCAGCCAGAACATCCCTGGAATGAATCTTTCTCCTTCTGTTTGCCAGGCTGTGGAGCAAAGTACAAATGGTGCAAAGATGGAGGTCATAAAGGTGTATCAAGAGTTCGAGGAGAAGGTCAAGCAAAATGTATACCTTGACAACCTCTATCACCAGGATAAAAAGGCTAAGACCAACCCAAACATGACGCTGTCAATCAATGCTATCGAGTGTGAGGTGTTTGAAGATGCTAACTACCTCATTCCCACCCGCAAGCTCTCTGATGTTGCTAGAAACAAGGCCCCAAGCAATAGACCAACTGATCCAGCTAAGAAAAGCAGCCCACACAAGAAGCCGCGTACCTCTGCTCTACAGGCTACCTGTACCAGCCAGAATACATTTGGGATGAAGCTTTCCACTTCTGATGGCCAGACTGCTAATCAAAGTAAGACTGCTGCAGCTTTGGAAGCCACAAAACAGTATCCTGGGCAAACTAACAATACAGGATGTAAGGAAGCACCTAAACTGATTAATGATAACACAGGCAAGAAACTGACAACCGTTCCACAACAGGGTGAATTAAGCAGCCAGTCCCCAAAAGTGGGACTGTGTGATGGGGTCAATAGAAACACCTGTAGCAAGACACTGTCTGCTGAATCTCAGAGCGATGTCTCAGGCGACAAAATACCAAATGAGGCAAATGACAGCACCCTGATCAAGAACCTGAGGGTTGCTGCTGAAGAGCAAGGAAGCGATGCAAGCAATTACGCCAGACTGTCTGAAGAGGCCAACAACAACATCCCAAGCATGATTGTTCTTCTACCAGTTCAGGAATTGCCTGAAGATCATATCGAGAAAAACCCAAGCAAGAACCTTACAACCACCGGAAAGCAGGATAATGACGAGCATAACAAGTCCCTAAGAAAGAAACTGCTATATGATACTGATGGTAAAGTGGAAGATGAAGAGGGTAATTGCCCAAGCTGGAAACCAAGAATCGCCGCTGTGAAGTATGAGAAAGTGTTTGAAGAAGCTAACCATCCCGTTCCCTGCAAGAAGCTGTCTGATGAGGCTAAAAACAATGGCCCAAGCAATAGACCAATTGATTCAGCTAACAATAAATCTGTGTACAAGAGGCGGCGCACCTCTTCAGTACAGACTACTGGTATCAGCCAGAACACCCCTGGAATGAAGCTTTCTGCTTCTGTTAGCCAGGCTGTGGAGCAAAGTACCAACACTGCGAACATGGACATCAGTCGCATCACAAAGGTGTATCAAGAGTTTGAGGATAAGATCAAGCGAACTGTATACCTTGACAACCTCCCTGACCAGGCTACAGAGGCTAAGACCAATCCAAGCGGGACGCCGTCAAAGACTGCTATAGAGTGTGAGGTGTTTGAACGTGCCAACCACACCATTTCCACAAAGAAGCTTTCTGATGTTGCTAGAAACAAGGCCCCAAACAATATACCAACTGATCCAGCTAAGAAAAGCACCCCATGCAAGAAGCCACGGACCTCTGCAGTACAGGCTGCAGTTTCCAGCCAGAATACATCTACAATGGGGCTTCCCATTTCTCATGGCCGGGCTGTTAACCAAAGTAAGTGTGCTGAAGATTTGGAAGCCATAAAACAGTATCAAGAGTTTGTGGAGAAGGTGAAGCGAACTGTATACCTTGACAACCTCTCTCACCAGGTTACAGAGGCTGTCATAAAAGCAGCTTTGAGTCAATTTTGTACTATCAGGAAGGTAAGTTTTGTTGTGAACTACACCATTCCCTATAATATCCCACAATCTGCATTAGTAGAGATGGAAACTGAGAAGGATGCTGAAGTTGTGGTGAGTATGCTGCATGACTTCCCTTTTATGATGTCTGGAATGCCGAGGCCTGTTAGGGCAATTCAAGCTACAGCTGAGATGTTCAGTGATCGCCCAAGGAGACCTGGCAGTAAGTTAAAGTTCCGCTGGATGAGCCATACTGATCCTGAGTTTAAGATGGTCAAGAAGTTGAAGTTGCTTTCCAGGAAACACGAAGTGGAGAACTTGGCCCTAATTGAGGTAAAATCCCTATGTGGTTGGACTGTTTTGCAGCATTCACTTTGTCAACCCTCAGTTCTCAACATAGGGTTTTTTTTCTGTTATGTTCCAATTCAGTGGTAATCATCTTTCACATGTGTGTTAAGCATGCTCTGACGCTTAATTCTTGTTTTGGTTCCAGCATGAGCTAGAAGAGGAGAAGTTGGTAGCAGCGAAGCAGCAGGAGGATCTGGATGTCAATTACGAGATGATGGAGACTATGGACAGCGTCCTTGGCATGTCTAATTACCTATCTAGCATTTACAACGTCAATTGGAATGACGTGTTCTGAAAATGGCTACCTGTTCGTGGTCCTCTTTTTTGTACAGCGTGGGTACTAACCTCTGGATACGCCAGTACGATCTGGTTGAAGTTGGCTGTTTAACCGCAGAATCTGAGAGTAGGATGGTTGAATTGTTATTACTTTGAAAAAAAGCTAAACTAGCTCCCCTCTGACTGCCCCCTGTCGCTCACCCAGCCAGACTTGGTGTCTGTTTCTTGAGCAAATCTTGCTGATGAAGATTTTTGATGATTCTGTCTTCTTGACGATGGTCTTTCAAGTTGTTTTGCCTCAATTTTCTTCTTTCTGGGATTTCATGGGGTTAAAGGTGCGTGCCCAGCCTGCAAATTCGTTGTCTCCGGCAGCTAGGTAGAGATCAGTGTCGTTGATCGTCGTCGTCGCTCGGTTTCTGTCCACGAAAGTATCTGTCAGCGCGTGCAAAGGGACACGGAGATCAGGTTCACTATCCTTACTGGCGCAAAGTTGCAGACTTGGGAGAGACATGCTGGCCAGGATTCCGAGCAATCTTTGCTAAACAGTGTTTATGTACAGTATAAACAGTGGGTCGTGCTCTCAGCTTTTCTCCCTTTCAAAGTTCACTTGCTGGAAACACTACGGACAGGGTGTTTCTGCACCCGGGTGCATATGCACCCTTTATTTGAAATGCATATTAAACATATTTCCAAATGTTAAAAAAATAAAAATAAAAATGTCTCGTGTATACCTTGACATGTTACATGTTCACAAAGTTGTTTCAGCAAAAACCGATATGTTTTGTGCCCTGTACTAAAAAACAAATTTTTGGTGTTAAAATAGTCTATTTCTCGAGACATTATTTGTCTTTTTTACACATGGTACAAAAATTGTTAGTTTTACGTGAAACTTTACGCGTACACATAGAACATGTCCCTCTACATGCTAAATTTTTTTCCTAATTTTTTTTACTTTTTGAAATATGTTTTATACATACCACGTGCATATGCACCCATGATCAGTTTTGGTTTTCCGGAAACACTACCTAGTTCTCAGCTTCTCCCTATCAAAGGCATTCCCCTGAAAACTGTGAACTTGTGTCATAAAGATTTTGATGAACAAGAACGAGAAGAACAAAAAGATCAACCCCTTGTGCACATAGTTTTCAAACAAATACAACAAGTATGCAACTATTGTTGTCCATTCCAATTCCACCATTCTTCCATGAGATCTTTTTGAAGCTCATCATGTGTGTGTGTGTCGTCGCACCGAATGATATGGTATGAGGCAATGAACCGGGCAATCATATGTGCGGACCTCCTCACTTGCACGGGAACCCCCATCAAGTCGTAGTGGGTATGATCCACATCTTTTCCGCGATCATCCTCTATAATCATGTTATGCATGATGACACACGCGGTCATGATATACCAAAGGCATTCTTGGTCCCAAAATCTAGCCGGTCCTCTAACAATGGCAAATTGGGCTTGCAAAATTCCAAATGCTCTATCTACATCTTTCCTAGCCGCCGCTTGTGCATTATGGAATTGGGTTCGCTTCTTACCTCTTGGTTGAATAATCGGCTTCACAAATGTTTGCCACCTTGGATATATGCCGTCGGCGAGGAAGTAGCCATAGTTGTACTTGTGGCCATTTGCTTCAAACTTCACCGATGGACCTTCCCGCATTGCAAGTCTTGTCATTAGTGGTGACCGTTGAAGAACATTGATGTCATTGCAAGATCCGGGCATTCCAAAAAAGCATGCCATATCCAAGTCTCTTGGTCGGCCACCGCTTCAAGTACTATGGTGGCATCCTTCTTGTAGCCTTTGAATTGTCCATGCCATGCCGCTGGACAATTCTTCCAACTCCAATGCATACAATCAATGGAACCAAGCATACCGGGAAACCCCCGGTTGGCGTTGATCTCCAAAAGCCTTGTCGTGTCTTGAGCATTGGGGGCTCTTAAGTATGTCGAGCCAAAGACATTGACAATTGCAACGACAAAGTGATACGTCTCCAACGTATCTATAATTTCTGATGTTCCATGCTAGTTTTATGACAATACCTACATGTTTTGTTCACACTTTATATCATTTTTATGCATTTTCTGGAACTAACCTATTAACAAGATGCCGAAGTGCTAGTTCCTGTTTTCTGCTGTTTTTGGTTTCAGAAATCCTACACAGGAAATATTCTCGGAATTGGACGAAACAAAAGCCCAAGACCTTATTTTCCACGGAGGGTTCCAGGACACCGAAGGAGAGACGGAGAGGGGCCACGAGGTGGCTACCCCACATGGCGGCGCGGCCAAGGGAGGGGGCGCGCCCCCCTATGGTGTGGGCCCCTCGGGACCCCTCCGAGGCCGCCCTTCCGCCTATATATTCTCTCCGTCGCGAAAACCCTAAAATATCCAGTCATATTCCACGAAGAGTTCTGTAGCCGCCGCCATCGCGAAGACAAGTTTCGGGGGACAGAAGTCTCTGTTCCGGCACGCCGCCGGGACGGGGAATTGCCCCCGGAGTCATCTCCATCGACACCACCGCCATCTTCATCGCCGTTGCTGTCTCCCATGATGAGGAGGGAGTAGTTCTCCCCCGAGGCTAAGGGCTCTACCGGTAGCTATGTGGTTCATCTCTCTCTCCCATGGTGTGATCTTTATGTGATCATGAGCTTTGTATCACTATTAATCTATGTGCTACTCTAGTGATGTTATTAAAGTAGTCTATTCCTCCTCCATGATGTAAAGAGGACAGTGTGTGCATCATGTAGTACTTGGCGTAGGCTATGATTGTAATCTCTTGTGGATTATGAAGTTAACTATTACTATGATAGTATTGATGTGATCTATTCCCCCTTTCATAGCTATTGTTGACAGTGTGTATGTTATGTTAGTACTCGGTCTAAATTGCAACGGTATTATCTTGGATTATGATTTGATGAGGATATCCCTATGAGTGGTGTTTGTCAAGTACTTGATGAACTTTGAGTGGAGCTTTTGTAGCCACTACGTGATGATTAGTGATTCCAATGGGAGAGTAATTCAGAGTAGCACAAGTGAAGAGAAGTTATCTAATTATCCAATTATGTGATCATTGTTGAGAGTGTCCACTAGTGAAAGTATGATCCCTAGGCCTTGTTTCTAAGCATTCAAACACCGTTTCCAACAAGTTCTGCTACATGTTTGCTTGCTGCCATTTTTATTTCAGATTGCAATTACTACTTATAATCATCCATATTACTTGTATTTCACTATCTCTTCGCCGAACTAGTGCGCATGTACATCTGACAAGTGTATTAGGTGTGTTGGGGACACAAGAGACTTCTTGTATCTTAATTGTAGGGTTGCTTGAGAGGAATAGCTTTGACCTCTACCTCCCTGAGTTCGATAAACCTTGGGTGATTCACTTAAGGGAAACTTGCTGCTGTTCTACAAACCTCTGCTCTTGGAGGCCCAACACTGTCTACAGGAATAGAAGAGTGCGTAGACATCACAAAGCGCTTCACACACAAGACAGAAGTGCTCTCTCCCATGGCCAAATGATCATCAATAAGATCCGCCGGTATACCAGATGCCAACATACGCAAGGCGGCGGTCACCTTTTGATATGTGCTATGACCAAGTTCTCCGGCGGCATTTCTCCTTTGCTCAAAGAAGCGATCATATTTGGTGACCTCCGTTGCAATGTGCTTGGACAAGTTGAGACTCATCCGGAAACGCCGCCGAAAATAGCTTTCGGGGAATATCGGATTCTCATTGAAATACGACCGCATCAACTTCTCATGCCCTTCAATCCTTTCTCTCCACAACTTCTGTCTACCGAACACCGATCTACCAAATTTTGGCTTCTTAACGACGCGGTATGCTAATAGTAGCGATATGTTCTCCTCTTCCTCTTGGTCATACTCGTCATCCGATGAATCGTATGATGAACTCTACAAACATATATATGAAATTACTTAACTATAACTAACTATTGTAGCTAATTGGCGAGTAAAAATCACATGCTAATAGAGGCCGGCCGGCGGAGGTGCATACCTTGCAAGCAAATGGGCGAGCACCATGGGCGCGCCATGTTGTTAGCAAGCTCGAGGACGACGACGACGACATGTCGACGGCGGCGCGGAGGAGAACGCGACGGCGGCGGGAAGGAGGACGCGGAGGAGGAGCGCCGACTACAGCCCGTCGCTGGCGGCGGCGCGAGCGTCACAATGCGGCGGAGCGGCCGCTGCTGCCAGGAGGGGGCACGGGCGAGGCGGATCTACGCCGCGGCGGCGCGCAGCAGCGGGGGCGGCGACGGAGTCGACCGGCGGCGGCTGGATTTCGCGGCGGTGGTAGGTGGGGAAATGAGGGCGCGGGGGAGGGGGTTACTGTGACCTCGGTGTAATGGTGACAGTGTGTGCGCCGTGTGTAACTCCCTTATGAATTGTGGTGTGTTAGTACCTCCTATGAATGCTCACAGTGACGGTGTGGGGCGTTTATTAGTACTTGGGAATACGCCTTTGAGGTGTGCTTTTGCACACTTGCCCAATGAATTTGAGTTCTCTATCCAATAAGAGAGTAGTATGATGAAGTGCTTATATTTATATTCAATTATGATTGCAATGTTGAGAGTGTCCACTAGTGAAAGTATGATCCCTAGGCCTTGTTTCCAAATATCGAATCACCGTTTATTTACTGTTCTGTTACATGTTTGCTTGCTGCCATCTTTATTTCAGATTACAGTTACTACTTACAATCATCCATATTACTTGTATTTCACTATCTCTTTGCCGAACTAGTGCACCTATACATCTGACAAGTGTATTAGGTGTGTTGGGGACACAAGAGACTTCTTATATTGTAATTGCAGGGTTGCTTGAGAGGAAGATCTTTGACCTCTACCTCCCTGAGTTCGATAAACCTTGGGTGATTCACTTAAGGGAAACTTGCTGCCGTTCTACAAACCTCTGCTCTTGGAGGCCCAACACTGTCTACAGGAATAGAAGCGTGCGTAGACATCAAGCTATTTTCTGGCGCCGTTGCCGGGGAGGTAAGGTAAAAGGTATTCACATCCTCCGACTACTAAGCTATTTCCTAGCACTGTTGCCGGTGTGTGAGTGCTCGAAGCTATCTCCTTTAGATTCTGCAATTGCATCTTTTTGTTTCTTGTTTTTATTTTTCACTAGTTAGGCATAATGGACAACAAATTTAGTGAGCTTTTTAATCTTTTTCCTAAGTTAAGACATGAATTGTTTGATGCGAAAATTAAAAAACCTGTGGAACCTTATTTGCATGCTAGTAGCAATGTTATTAGTATGGACGCAAATACTGCTAATGCTATGGAAAAGTCTAAGCTTGGGGAAGCTAGTTTTTATGATCTTTCTAGCATCCCAGCTTTAGGGAGGAAAATTTGCTCTGATAATACTTTATCTCCCATATGCGATAACTCTAATGATGCTTGTGATATTTTAAATCCACCTACTGAAAATATTCCTTTCAAGATACCTATGAAAATTATTGAACTTGTTGTGGATAACCGCTATGAAGGGGATGGAACTGTCCATCCTGGAGATCATTTACTGTTTTTACATGAATTATGCGGGTTATTCAAGTGTGCAGGTATTTCTATGGATGAAGTTAGGAAGAAATTGTTCTCTATGTCGCTGTCTGGTAAAGCAGCGCATTGGTATAAACTGCTTAAGGATGGGTATTCTCTTGATTGGAAGGATATTATGCCTCTCTTTTATTCTAAATTTTATCCTCCTCATGAAGTGCATGTTGATAGGAATTACATTTATAACTTTTATCCTCATGATGGAGAGAGTATTGCCCAAGCATGGGGGAGATTGAAGTCTTTAATGCTCAAATGCCCCATTCATGAGCTTCCTGGTAATATCATCATTGATAATTTCTATGCAAGACTTTCTTTTCAAGATAAAACCTTGCTGGATACTGCTTGTTCTGGATCATTCACACGCAACAAAGAAGAGTTTAAATGGGACCTTCTTGATCGGATTCAGGAAAATACTGAAGGATGGGAGAACGACAAAAGTAAAGAATTAGGTATAAACTACGAGTATGATTGCATTAAGTCTTTCGCTCAAACTGCTGATTTTCAAGAGCTTATTAGTGCTAAATATGGTCTTGATCCTCAAATTATGGTCGATTGCTATATAACCTTTGCTTCTCATATTAATGTTCCTAAAGAAAATTAGTACATGTACCATGAACCTTTTAAAGACACTTGCATGGAAAATGAAATTGTTGTTAATGATTGCAATAAACATGCCCAAACTTCTGAAAATACTATTTCTTATAAGCATGTCAATTTTTGTGGAATGCATAGACATTGTGGAATTAATCAAATCAAAGAGGAATATTGTATCCATCACAAGAATGAAAAAACTAGAAAGTGGTCTAGGGCTCTAGATGATCTTGGTGAAAAAGTTTGTGCCCTCCATCCTTTCATTTGTGAACTTTGTCATAGAGTGGGTCATTTTAATTTTCAATGTTCTGGTCATGATGATAGTATTTCGAATTTAATGAGTACTTCAAGTCTATATTGTGATAACATGATCACTGATAATCAGCATGATGAACTTACTTTATTCTTGGGGTGTGAAGAGTTATCAAGAAAATTTTCTTTGTTAGATATGAGTGATCTTGATATGCATAGTGTGTTGCATGGATGTTATCTCTATTGTGTTAATAATTGCCATGCCAACACCTATATACAAAGTGTTATAAAGGATGGGACGTTACCAAAATATGACAGGACTAATATGTGTTTTGTTCTTATTAATGAAAGAGAGGTATCCTCCCAAGTTTCTTCTATTGTTTCTAATAATAAACCAGGTTATGTGGAGAAGCTTCCTTTCAAACCTCTCCTTCCTAAAGAGGAAAAGAAGAAGAAGAGGAAGAAGAAGAAGAAGAAGGAGAAGGAGAAGAGGGGAAATAAAAAGAAAGAGGTAACGGCATATCCCCGCGTGTATGAGATAACGATTGGTAACTGTAAGTATGTTGCTCCTAATGATTATTATGATAATGAATCTGAGTACAATGATCTTCCTATGCCCTTTACCTATATTAGTGATCATGATTTGGAAAAGCACACTATTTTTGATACTGGAAATCTCTTTGGTACCGATTATGAAAGTAATGATGTTAGCATTATCCATGTTCCCTCAAACGATGATATTGAAAGCTCTAAGCTTGGGGATGTTGTGCTTGAAGATCCTATATTTGAGACCTTTACCTTTAGTGAAAATGATGATATTATATCTTCGGGTTTAGATAATCGTTATAGAGATGGCTATGACACAGGTCATAATATTCCTTATGAAACTTGTCATAGTTATGATGGGATTGCCAAAAACCATTCCCTTATTATGCAACTTGTTTACCATGTTCAAATTCTTGATAATGATCCTGCTCCAATTACTATTAATGAGAAGAGTTTTTCTTATGCCAAAAATAATGATACTTTTATGCATATGAACCATGATAAGAATGTTTTAAGTGATGGTTATATTGTGGATTTCATCAATGATGCTACTGAAAGTTATTATGAGAGAGGGAAACATGGTTATATGCATCTTAATAATATTAAGTTTCCCCTCTTTATGTTGAGAATCTTGAAGTTGCGCTTGTGTTGCCTTCCTATGCTTGTCACTTTGTTCTTCATGAATTTATTTGTGTACAAGATTCCTATGCATAGGAAGCGGGTTAGGCTTAAATGTGTTTTGAATTTGCTTCTTGATGCTCTCTTTTTAACTCTCATCTTTATGTGAGCATCATTAAAATTACTGAGCCCATCTTAATGGCTATAAAGAAAGCACTTCTTGGGAGATAACCCATATTTTTATTTTTCTACTGTTTTGTTGTGTCTTGGAAGTTGTTACTACTGTAGCAACCTCTCCTTATCATGTTTATTTCGTTTTTGTGCCAAGTAAAGTCTCTAATAGGAAGTTGATACTAGATTTGGATTTCTGCGCAGAAACAAATTTCTTAGCTGTCACGAATTCGTGTTTTTCTCTCTGTAGAAGAATCAAAAAAATCTGCGAAAATTCATGCGTGATCCTCGGATATGTACGCAACTTTCATTAGTTTTGAGTTTTTCCATCTGAGCAAGTTAAGTGCCTCTAAAAAATTCATCTTTACGGACTGTTCTGTTTTGACATATTCTGCCTTTTATTTTGCATTGCCTCTTTTACTGTGTTTGAGTGGATTTCTTTGCTCCATTAAATTTCAGTAGCCTTGGGTAATGTCCAGAAGTGTTGGGAATGATTGTGTCCATGCTGAACATGTGAATTTTTGATTATGCACTAACCCTCTAATGAGATTGCTTTGAGTTTGGTGTGGAGGAAGTTTTCAAGGATCAAGAGAGGAGGATGATATGGTATGATCAAGAAGAGTGAAAAGTTTAAGCTTGGGGATGCCCCTGTGGTTCATCCCTGCATATTTCAAGAAGACTAAAGCGTCTAAGCTTGGGGATTCCCAAAGCATCCCCTTCTTCATCAACAAACTTATCAGGTCACCTCTAGTGAAACTATATTTTAATTCCGTCACATCTTATGTGCTTTAGTTGGAGCGTTTGTTTGTTTTTATTTTTGTTTATGTTTGAATAAATTCGGATCCCAGCAATCCTTGTGTTGGAGAGAGACACGCTCCGCTTTTTCATTTGAACACTTGTGTTCTTTGTTTTACTTTAATATTCATGGCGAAAGCTGAAAGCCTCAGCATTGATTGTTATTTGGTTGGAAACAGAAAATGCTTCATGTGGTAGTTAGTATATTCTCTTGAATAATTTGATACTTGGCAATTGTTTTGAGCTCTCAAGTAGATCATGTTTAAGATCTTGCATCATGTAGTTTAAATCTATTAGTGAAGAACTACCGTAGAGCTTGTTGAAATATGGTTTGTATGATTGGTCTCTCTAAGGTCTAGATATTTTCTGGTAAAAGTGTTTGAACAACAAGGAAGACAGTGTAGAGTCTTATAATGCTTGCAATATGTTCTTGTGTAAGTTTTTGCTATACCGGTTTATACTTGTGTTTGCTTCAAACAACCTTGCTAGCCAAAGCCTTGTACTGAGAGGGAATGCTTCTCGTGCATCAAAAACCTTGAGCCAAAACCTATGCCATTTGTGTCCACCATAACTACCTATATGTGGTATTTTTTCTGCCATTCCAAAGTAAATTGCTTGCGTGCTACCTTTAAAATTTCATTCCTTGTCTTTGCAATACATAGCTCATGGGAAAGTAGCCAAAAAAACTATTGTGGTAATGAATATGTTGCTATGTGATACGTCTCAAACGTATCTATAATTTCTTATGTTCCATGCTACTTTTATGACAATACTTGAATGTTTTATACATACTTTACATCATTATTATACATTTTCCGGCACTAACCTATTAACAAGATGCCGAAGTGCCAGTTGCTGTTTTCTGCTGTTTTTGGTTTCAGAAATCCTAGTAAGGAAATATTCTCGTAATTGGACGAAATCAACGCCCAGGGTCCTATTTTTCCACGAAGCTTCCAGAAGACCGGAGGGATAACGAAGTGGGGCCACGAGGTGGCCAGACAACAGGGCGGCGCGGCCCAGGCCCTGGCCGCGCGGCCCTGTGGTCTGGGCCCCTCGCGTCGCCCCCTGACCTACCCTTCCGCCTACATATAGCCTTCGTCGCGAATACCCCTGTACCGAGAGCCACGATACGGAAAACCTTCCAGAGACGCCGCCGCCGCGAATCCCATCTCGGGGGATTCAGGAGATCGCCTCCGGCACCCTGCCGGAGAGGGGAATCATCACCGGAGGGGCTCTACATCATCATGCCCGCCTCCGGATTGATGCGTGAGTAGTTCATCCTTGGACTATGGGTCCATAGCAGTAGCTAGATGGTTGTCTGATGCGCGTAGATGTACACGTCCGTTGGGAACCCCAAGAGGAAGGTATGATGCGCACAGTGGCAAGTTTTCCCTCAGAAAGAAACCAAGGTTTATCGAACCAGGAGGAGCCAAGAAGCACGTTGAAGGTTGATGGCGGCGGGATGTAGTGCGGCGCAACACCAGGGATTCCGGCGCCAACGTGGAACCTGCACAACACAACCAAAGTACTTTGCCCCAACGAAACAGTGAGGTTGTCAATCTCACCGGCTTGCTGTAACAAAGGATTAACCGTATTGTGTGGAAGATGATTGTTTGCGAAGAAAACAGTAAAACAAGTATTGCAGTAGATTGTATGCGATGTAAAGAATAGGACCGGGGTCCACAGTTCACTAGAGGTGTCTCTCCCATAAGATAAAAGCATGTTGGGTGAACAAATTACAGTCGGGCAATTGACAAATAGAAAAGGGCATAACAATGCATATACATGATATGATAAATATAGTGAGATTTAATTGGGCATTACGACAAAGTACATAGACCGCCATCCAACTGCATCTATGCCTAAAAAGTCCACCTTCAGGTTATCATCCGAATCCCATCCAGTATTAAGTTGCAAAGCAACAGACAATTGCATTAAGTATGGTGCGTAATGTAATCAACAACTACATCCTTAGACATAGAATCAATGTTTTATCCCTAGTGGCAACAACACAACACAACCTTAGAACTTTCTGTCACTGTCCCAGGTATCAATGAAGGCATGAACCCACTATCGAGCATAAATACTCCCTCTTGGAGTTAAGAGTAAAAACTTGGCTAGAGCCTCTACTAATAACGGAGAGCATGCAAGATCATAAACAACACATAAGTAATAGATTGATAATCACCATAACATAGTATTCTCTATCCATCGGATCCCGACAAACACAACATATAGAATTACAGATAGATGATCTTGATCATGTTAGGCAGCTCACAATATCCAACAATGAAGCACATAAGGAGAAGACGACCATCTAGCTACTGCTATGGACCCATAGTCCAGGGGTGAACTACTCACTCATCACTCCGGAGGCGATCATGGCGATGAAGAGTCCTCCGGGAGATGAATCCCCTCTCCGGCAGGGTGCCGGAGGCGATCTCCTGAATCCCCCGAGATGGGATTCGCGGCGGCGGCGTCTCTGGAAGGTTTTCCGTATCGTGGCTCTCGGTACTGGGGGTTTCGCGACGGAGGCTTTAAGTAGGCGGAAGGGCAACGCGGGGGGCCACACGAGGGCCCCACACACCAGGTCGGCGCGGCCAGGGCCTGGGCCGCGCCGCCCTAGTGTGGCGGCGCCTCGTGGCCCCACTTCCTTCCCTCTTCACGCTTCTGGAAGCTTCGTGCAAAAATAGGACCTTGGGCGTTGATTTCGTCCAATTCCGAGAATATTTCCTTACTAGGATTTCTGAAACCAAAAACAGCAGAAAACAACAACTGGCTCTTCGGCATCTTGTTAATAGGTTAGTTCCAAAAAATGCGTAAATACGACATATAATGTGTATAAAACATGTAGATATCATCAATAATGTAGCATGGAACATAAGAAATTATCGATACGTTGGAGACGTATCATTGTCTTCTCCGCATGTGCTATCATTGTTTAGATCTTGTGAGCTGCCTAACATGATCAAGATCATCTATTTGTAATGCTACATGTTGTGTTTGGCGGGATCCGATGAATATAGAATTTTATGTCAAGTCGATTATCAATCTATCATATATGTGTTGTTTATGTTCTTGCATGCTCTCCGTTGCTAGTAGAGGCTCTGGCCAAGTTGATACTTGTAACTCCAAGAGGGAGTATTTATGCTCGATAGTGGGTTCATGCCTCCATTGAATCTGGGATCGTGACAGTAGGTTCTAAGGTTGTGGATGTGTTGTTGCTACTAGGGATAAAACATCGATGCTTTGTCTAAGGATATTTGTGTTGATTACATTACGCACCATACTTAATGCAATTATCTATTGTTTACAACTTAATACTGGAAGGGGTTCGGATGATAACCTGAAGGTGGATTATTTAGGCATAGATGCATGCTGGATAGCGGTCTATGTACTTTGTCGTAATGCCCTGATTAAATCACATAGTAATCATCATTGGTATGTATTGAATCTTTATTTGTCAATTGCCCGCCTGTAATTTGTTCACCTAGCATGTTAGTTATCTTATTGGAGAGACACCACTAGTGAACTGTGGACCCCGGTCCATTCTTTTACATCTGAATACATTCTACTGTTCTTACTGTTCTTTGCAAACAAACACCATCTTCCACTCGATACGTTTAATCCTTTGTTTTCAGCAAGCCGGTGAGATTGACAACCTCACTGTTACGTTGGGGCAAAGTACTTTGATTGTGTTGTGCAGGTTCCACGTTGGCGCCGGTTTCACTGGTGTTGCGCCGCACTACACTCCTCCACCAACAACCTTCACGTGCTTCTTGGCTCCTACTGGTTCGATAACCTTGGTTTCTTTCTGAGGGAAAACTTGCCGCTGTGCGCATCATACCTTCCTCTTGGGGTTCCCAACGGACGTGTACATCTACGCGCATCACTATGTATCTTAGTTCTTATAAGTTGCTTATTGAGCGGTAACCATGTTTCTGGGGAAGCCATCAACCTATTACACCTTTGTTGAATATCATGTGAGTTGCTATGCATGTTCGTCTTGTCTGAAGTAAGGGAGATTTGCCATGAGTTGAATGGTTTGAGTATGCATGTTGTTAGAGAAGAACATTGGGCCGCCAACCAAAGCCATGTATCATGGTGGAAGTTTCAGCTTGGACATTAATCCTCAGAATCTCTTATGAGAATATTATATGTTGTTGAATGCTTAAAGCATTAAAAAGAGGAGTCCATTGTTTGTTTTCTATGTTGTCCCGGTATGGATGTCCTCAAGTTGAGATCTATCAAAATCGAGAAATCAAATGTGATTTATCTCCTTGGACCTTTGTACAGGTGGCATAGAGGTACCCCTTTGTGACACTTGGTTGAAACATATGTAATGCAATGATAATCCATGGAAATCCGAGCTAATTAGGACAAGGTGCGGGCACTATTGGTATTCGATGCATGAGGCTTGCAACTTATAGGAAGTTTTATGCATAACCCATATGAATTATTACTACCATTGACACAATTGTTTCCATGTTTTCAAAATAAAAAGCTCTAGCACATGAGTAATCCCTGCTTCTGAAAGAACATGGAGCCCCCATGTGTGGTTTTGGTAATTGATGACAATCCCTATGGACTAACGGTTGCATTGAGTATCTATCTTAGGTCCATAGCCATGTGTTGGTCTCAAGGTTTCAAGATGGAGAAGATGGAGTACAATGACGAAGACGGTGTCGAAGAGAGACGAAGACCATGTTGAAGATGAAGATGGATGAAGACGGTGGCGTGCGTACAAGATCGAAGAAGACGGTGGCATGTACAATGATGAAGAGGATGAAGACGGAGCTTGCCGACTCGAGAGGAACGCGCAAGGTTAAGGTTTGTGCTCGATAGGATAGTGGATCGCATCATCGGAGAGAGCTCAAACCTTGCATGCATTGCATCGTGTTTCTTGGTTGTTCTTGTTTCTTATCCATGAGATGAGTTAGAGCTTGTGTTCATCTCCATGACAAGCTCTAGCTCATCGGAAACGGATTCCGGATGCATCGCATGTTGCATGTGCGAGGGTGATGATTTTCCCGATATACCATATTGAGAGGTTACACCTCTATGACCATGATAAAATCATCACTCACTCTTTTTGTAGTGATAGCTCTTGTCGCTCTCTTTCCAACAAAATTGGTTTCATGTCATTCCGAGTTTCCTAGCTCAAGTTATGGATTTTACATTGCACTGAAAAAGTCCCACAGAACAAGTTACGGTACCTTGAGCGGTAGTACCGCTTGTGAGCGGTAGTACCGCCTATGGTACCGCTTAAGTACCGTAACTAGTGTTACGGCTGATAAAGTCCCACAGAACAAGTTACGGTACCTCTGCGGTACCTTGAGCGGTAGTACCGCTTGTGAGCGGTAGTACCGCCTATGGTACCGCTTAAGTACCGTAACTAGTGTTACGGCAGTACCGCTTCGGTACCGCTGCGGTACCGCTTGGGATCCAGTAAGGTTTGGAGCCCATTGCGGTACCTCGAGCGGTACCGTGAGCGGTAGTACCGCTTTGTGTCCACATGGACAAGTTCTGTGGGGATTTCGAATCCAGAGCGGTAGTACCGCTTACCAAAGCGGTAGTACCGCTCGGGCGCGAATCTGACCGTTTTCTCAGCCCCAACAGCTATATTTTGGAGCCCCTATTTATACCTCTCTTCCACCTCCGACCCAAACACTCCTTCCCCTCCATTCTCTCTCCTCCATTGTTGACCTTGAGTTGTTTGATCCTCCTCTTGACCCCCCCCCCACTATTTGTTGCATATTTTTGGGGGAAAGGAGAGAGGAGATCTAGATCTAGAGCTTCACCAATTGAATCCCTCTCCAAGTGAGGGGATCTTGCTAGATCTAGATCTTGGAGTTGCTTGGTGTTTCTCCTCATATTTGTTCTTCCTCCCTTATTCCCCCAATAGCTTTTGTGGCTTTGTTGAAATTTGGGAGAGAAGAACTTGGGCATCTTAGTGGTGTTCTTAGCCATTGCATTAGGTGCATCAGTTTGGGTTCTCTCCGGGGTTTCGGTCTCGTAGAGGGCATGTTGACCTTGGTGGTGTTGTAGCCTTAGTGGCCTTGCTACCTTTGTGGTGTTGTAGCCTTTTGTGGCCTTGTAGCCTTTGTGGCGTTGTCGTCTTTGTGGCGTTGTCGTCTTTGTGGCGTGGTAGCCTTAGTGGCGTTGTTGCCTTAGTGGAGTGTGGTAGCCTTTGTGGTTTTGGTGCCGGTTGTGGCGCGTTGGTGTCTTGGTGGCCTTGTCGCCGGTGTGGCGTGTTGTAGCCTCTTGTGGCCTTGTTCTTGAGAGCCTCCGTGTTGTGGAGTTGCCTCAAGCTTGATACTTGGGAATTTGCCCAAGCTTGTACGGGTTCGGTGACCACCCTCGAGGGTCCCTTAGTGGATCGAGTCATTCCTCCTTGGAGGAAGGGCTCGAGGAGAATACGGTGGCCCTAGTTGGCTTCTTGGAGTGCCTCGTGCCTCCACACCGCTCCAACGGAGACGTAGCACCTTTGGGTGTGAACTTCGGGATACATCGTCGTCTCCTCGTGCATCGGTTACTTCTCAACCCGACCTCCTTTACCTCTGCGCTTTACATTGTGATATCTATCTTGCTTGATGTGCTATACCTATCTTGTTATCACCTTGTTGCTCATCATGCTAGCATAGGTTGTTGGAGCACTTAGGCAAACCCCTAGTTGATAGGCTTTGAGCTAAACTAGTAAACACTTAGTTTTATTCCGCCTAGTTTAGCTCTCAAGTAGAAGTTTTTATACACCGCCTATTCACCCCCCCCCCCTCTAGGCGACGTCCTAGTACATTAAGCTTCCCTCTGCGAATGGCCTTTCTTTTACTTTATGTTGAGTCAGTTTACCTACTTCTTTCTATCTTAGAAGTAAACAGTTGTGTCAACTGTGTGCACTGATTCCTACATGTTTACTTATTGCACTTATTATATTACTTTGTGTTGACAATTATCCATGAGATATACATGTTACAAGTTAAAATCAATTGCTGAAACTTAATCTTCCTTTGTGTTGCTTTGAAACCTCTTACTTTGAATCTATTGCTTTATGAGTTAGCTCTTATGCAAGTCTTTTTTGATGCTTGTCTTGAAAGTACTATTCATGAAAAGTTTTTGCTATATGATTCAGTTGTTTAGTCATTATCTTTTTGTTAGCAAATTATATACCATTGCTTTGAATTACTTCATTCATCTCATATGCTTTACAATAGTAGTGATCAAGATTGTGTTGGTAGCATGTCACTTCAGAAATTATTGTTTTTATCGTTTACCTACTCGAGGGCGAGTAGGAACTAAGCTTGGGGATGCTTGATACGTCTCCAACGTTGCTATAATTTCTGATGTTCCATGCTAGTTTTATGACAATACCTACATGTTTTGTTCACACTTTATATCATTTTTATGCATTTTCTGGAACTAACCTATTAACAAGATGCCGAAGTGTCAGTTCCTGTTTTCTGCTGTTTTTGGTTTCAGAAATCCTACACAGGAAATATTCTCGGAATTGGACGAAACAAAAGCCCAAGACCTTATTTTCCACGGAGGGTTCCAGGACACCGAAGGAGAGATGGAGAGGGGCCACGAGGTGGCTACCCCACATGGCGGCGCGGCCAAGGGAGGGGGCGCGCCCCCCTATGGTGTGGGCCCCTCGGGACCCCTCCGATGCTGCCCTTCCGCCTATATATTCTCTCCGTCGCGAAAACCCTAAAATATTCAGTCATATTCCACGAAGAGTTCCGTAGCCGCCACCACTGACACGCGTGAAGCACACGTCCGTTGGGAACCCCAAGAGGAAGGTGTGATGCGTACAGCAGCAAGTTTTCCCTCAGTAAGAAACCAAGGTTATCGAACCAGTAGGAGTCAAGGAACACGTGAAGGTTGTTGGTGGAGGAGTGTAGTGCGGCGCAACACCAGTGAAACCGGCGCCAACGTGGAACCTGCACAACACAATCAAGATACTTTGCCCCAACGTAACAGTGAGGTTGTCAATCTCACCGGCTTGCTGAAAACAAAGGATTAAACGTATAGTGTGGAAGATGATGTTTGTTTGCAAAGAACAATAGAGAACAATGATTGCAGTAGATTGTATTCAGATGTAAAAGAATGGACCGGGGTCCACAGTTCACTAGTGGTGTCTCTCCAATAAGATAAATAGCATGCTGGGTGAACAAATTACATGTGGGAATTGACAAATAAAGATTCAATACATATCATGATGATCACTATGAGATTTAATCAGGGCATTACGACAAAGAACATAGACCGCCATCCAGCATGCATCTATGCCTAAATAGTCCACCTTCGGGTTAGCATCCGCACCCCCTCTAGTATTAAGTTGCAAACAACAGACAATTGCATTAAGTACGGTGCGTAATGTAATCAACACAAATATCCTTAGACAAAGCATTGATGTTTTATCCCTAGTAGCAACAGCACATCCACAACCTTAGAACTTTCTGTCACTGTCCCAGATTCAATGGAGGCATGAACCCACTATCGAGCATAAATACCCCCTCTTGGAGTTACAAGTATCAACTTGGCCAGAGCCTCTACTAGCAACGGAGAGCATGCAAGAACATAAACAACACATATATGATAGATTGATAATCAACTTGACATAATATTCTATATTCATCGGATCCCGCCAAACACAACATGTAACATTACAAATAGATGATCTTGATCATGTTAGGCAGCTCACAAGATCTAAACATGATAGCACAAGAGGAGAAGACAACCAACTAGCTACTGCTATGGACCCATAGTCCAAGGATGAACTACTCACGCATCAATCCGGAGGCGGGCATGATGATGTAGAGCCCTCCGGTGATGTTCCCCTCTCCGGCAGGGTGCCGGAGGCGATCTCCTGGATCCCCCGATATGGGATTGGCGGCGGCGGCGTCTCTGGAAGTATTTCCGTATCGTGGCTCTCGGTAATAGGGTTTTCACGACGGAGGCTTTAAGTAGGCGAAAGGGCAGCCTCGGAGGGGCCAGGGGGTGGCCCCCCCATAGGCCGGCGCGCCCAAGGCCTAGGCCGCGCCGCCTTGTGGGGTGGGGCCCCCAGGGCCCCCCTCTGGTCCCTCTCTGGCTCTCTGGAAGCTTCCGCGAAAAATAAGACCCTGGGCGTTGATTTTGTCCAATTCCGAGAATATTTCCTTTGTAGGATTTCTGAAACCAAAAACAACAGAAAACAGCAACTGACGCTTTGGAAACCATTCTCTTATAGGAAATGGTTCGAAAATCCCTATTCCACCTTTTAGGTATCGTGAAAAGTGATACCTGTGAAGATCGTGCATTTCAGTCAAATTCGGATCCGTTTTTTGAGTCCATGATATAAATTGGGTGGATCCTCCACCCGTTTAGCTAAGAAAGAATAGATACAGAGGTGGATAATTGATCGATATGAAGATCATGAGCTGCCCCATAATGAAACCCCGCCAGTAGTCGCGAATATCTCCTTCTTCCCTAATGGAAGCTTCCGCGAAAAATAAGACCCTGGGCGTTGATTTCGTCCAATTCCGAGAATATTTCCTTTGTAGGATTTCTAAAACCAAAAACAACAGAAAACAGCAACTGGCGCTTCGGCATCTTGTTAATAGGTTAGTGCCGGAAAATGCATAATAATGATGTAAAGTATGTATAAAACATGTGAGTATTGTCATAAAAGTAGCATGGAACATAAGAAATTATAGATACGTTGGACACGTATCAAGCATCCCCAAACTTAGTTCCTACTCGCCCTCGAGTAGGTAAACGATAACAACAAATAATTTCTGAAGTGACATGCTACCAACATAATCTTGATCAACATTATTGTAAAGCATATGAGATGAATGGTGTGATTCAAAGCAATAGATTGCTAACAAAGAGATAATGACTAAACAAATGAATCATATAGCAAAACTTTTCATGAATAGTACTTTCAAGACAAGTATCAACAAGACTTGCATAAGAGCTAACTCATAAAGCAATAGATTCAAAGTAGAAGGCATTGAAGCAACACAAAGGATGATTAAGTTTCAGCAATTGCTTTCAACTTGTAACATGTATATCTCATGGATAATTGTCAACATAGAGTAATATAACAAGTGCAATAAGTAATCATGTGAGAATCAATGCACACAGTTAACACAAGTGTTTGCTTCTAAGAAAGAAAGAAGTAGGTAAACTGACTCAACATAAAGTAAAAGAATGGCCCTTTGCAGAGGGAAGCATGGATTACTATTTTTGTGCTAGAGCTTTTGTTTTGAAAACATAGAAACAATTTTGTCAACGGTAGTAATAATTCATATGTGTTATGCATAATACTTCCTACAAGTTGCAAGCCTCATGCATAGAATACCAATAGTGCCCGCACCTTGTCCTAATTAGCTTGGATTTACATGGATTATCATTGCATAACATATGTTTCAACCAAGTGTCACAAAGGGGTACCTCTATGCCGCCTGTACAAAGGTCCAAGGAGATCAATCGCATTTGATTTCTCGTTTTTAATAGATCACAACTTAGGACATCCATACCGGGAAAACATAGACAACAGATAATGGACTCCTCTTTAATGCATAATCATTCAACAACAAATAATATTCTCATAAGAGATTGAGGATGTATGTCCAAACTGAAAACTTCCACCATGATACATGACTTTGGTTAGCGGCCCAATGTTCTTCTCTAACATATGCATACTCAAACCATTTGATCATGATAAATCACCCTTACTTCAGACAAGAAGAACATGCATAACATCTCACATGATATCCAACAAAGGTAAAAAGTTGATGGCGTCCCCAGAAACATGGTTACCGCTCAACAAGCAACTTATAAGAACTAAGACACATAGCTACATATTCATCACCACAATAGTTTTTAAGCTATTTTCCCATGAGCTATATATTGCAAAGACAAAGGAATGAAATTTTAAAGGTAGCACTCAAGTAATTTACTTTGGAATGGCAGAAAAATACCACATGGTAGCTAGGTAGATATGGTGGACACAAATGGCATGGGTTTTGGCTCAAGGTGTTTGGATGCACGAGAAGCATTTCCTCTCAGTACAAGGCTTTGGCTAGCAAGGTTGTTTGAAGCAAACACAAGTATGAACAGGTACAGAAAAACTTACACAAGAACATATTGCAAGCATTATAAGACTCTACACTGTCTTCCTTGTTGTTCAAACACTTCACCAGAAAATATCTAGACCTTAGAGAGACCAATCATGCAAACCAATTTCAACAAGCTCTACGGTAGTTCTCCACTAATAGATTAAACTACATGATGCAAGAGCTTAAACATGATCTATGAGAGCTCAAAACAATTGCCTAGTATCAAGTTATTCAAAACCATATGAAGCATTTTCTGATTCCAACCAAATAGCAATCAACGAAGCAATTTTCAGCCTTCGCCATGAACATTAAAGCACAACTAAGAACACAAGTGTTCCATATGAAAAAGTGGAGCGTAATATCTCCAATACAAGCATGGTGGGATCCAACTTTATTCAAACCAAAACAAAAATAAAAACAAACAGACGCTCCAAGTAAAGAACATAAGATGTGATGGAAAAAAAATATAGTTTCACTAGAAGTGACCTGATAAGTTGTCGATGAAGAAGGGGATGCCTTGGGCATCCCCAAGCTTAGATGCTTGAGTCTTCTTAAAATATGCAGGGATGAACCACGGGGGCATCCCCAAGCTTAGACCTTTCACTCTTCTTGATCATATTGTATCATCTTCTCTTGACCCTTGAAAACTTCCTCCACACCAAACTTAAAGCAAACTCATTAGAGGGTTAGTACATAATTAAAAATTCATATATTCATAGGTGACATAATCATTCTTAACACTTCTGGACATTGCACAAAGCTACTGAAAGTTAATGGAACAAAGAAACCCATTCAACATAGCAAAAGAGGCAATGCGAAATAAAAGGCAGAATCTGTCAAAACAGAACAGTCCGTAAAGACGAATTTTCCAGAGGCACTTAACTTGCTCAAACGGAAAAACTCAAAACTAATTAAAGTTGCGTACATATATGAGGATCACGCACGTAAATTGGCAGATTTTTTTATTTTTCTACAGAGAGATCTACGTAAATTCGTGACAGACAGCAAATCTGTTTCTGCACAGTAATCCAAATCTAGCATCAACTTTACCATAGAGACTTTACTTGGCACAAAAACATGATAAGGAGAGGTTGATACAGTAGTAACAACTTCCAAGACTCAACAATACAGTAGTAAAATAAAAACATGGGTCATCTCCCAAGAAGCGCTTTTCTTTAACGCCTTTCAGCTAGGCGCAGAAAGTGCAAATCAAGTATTATCTGGAGAAGAAGCATCAACATTATTACCTCGAGCTTTATGCCTACCCTTCTTACTCTTTTTCTTACTCTTTGGTTTAGGGAATACATGACCGCCTCCTGGTGTAGAGGTGAATTTTAGGGTGCCTTTTCCCACATCTATGATCGCTCCCAATAGTTTCAGCAGGGATCTTCCAAGTGTGATTTGTCCTCCAGCAGCTGAATCCAATAGGTTCCTCGAGGAAAAATTCAATTCTGCATAAAAGGTTTGGATGATCATCCAAGTAGTTAGTCCATGGGTAGGTAAATTCTTTACCAAAGATTTCATTCTCTCCCATGCTTGAGCAACATGTTCATTATCAAATTGCTTAAAATTCATAATGCTACTTCTCAAAGATATAATCTTAGCAGGAGGATAATATTTACCAATAAAAGCATCTTTACATTTAGTCCATGAATCAATACTATTCTTAGGCAAATAAAGCAACCAATCTTTAGCTCTTCCTCTTAATGCGAAAGGAAACAATTTCAGTTTCATAATATCACCATCTATATCCTTGTACTTTTGCATTTCACAAAGTTCAACAAAATTATTAAGATGGGCAGCAGCATCATCAGTACTAACACCAGAAAATTGTTCTCTCATAACAAGATTCAGTAAAGCAGGTTTAATTTCATAGAATTCTGTTGTAGTAGCAGGTAGAGCAATAGTAGTACTTATAAAATCATTATTATTTGTGCTAGTGAAATCACACAACTTAGTATTTTCAGGAGTACCCATTGTAGCAGTAATAAAAGTAAACTAAGCAAATAGAATAAAGTAAAGTAAAAACAAGTAACTATTTTTTGGTTTTTGATATAGAGCAAACAAGACAGAAAGTAAAGCAACTAATTTTTTTGTGTTTTTGATATAAAGCAAACAAGACAGTAAATAAAGTAAAGTAAAGCAAGACAAAAACAAAGGAAAGAGATTGGATGTGGAAGACTCCCCTTGCAGCGTGTCTTGATCTCCTCGGCAACGGCGCCAGAAATTTAGCTTGACACGCGTGAAGCACACGTCCGTTGGGAACCCCAAGAGGAAGGTGTGATGCGTACACCAGCAAGTTTTCCCTCAGTAAGAAACCAAGGTTATCGAACCAGTAGGAGTCAAGGAACACGTGAAGGTTGTTGGTGGAGGAGTGTAGTGCGGCGCAACACCAGTGAAACCGGCGCCAACGTGGAACCTGCACAACACAATCAAGATACTTTGCCCCAACGTAACAGTGAGGTTGTCAATCTCACCGGCTTGCTGAAAACAAAGGATTAAACGTATAGTGTGGAAGATGATGTTTGTTTGCAAAGAACAGTAGAGAACAATGATTGCAGTAGATTGTATTCAGATGTAAAAGAATGGACCGGGGTCCACAGTTCACTAGTGGTGTCTCTCCAATAACATAAATAGCATGCTAGGTGAACAAATTACAGGTGGGCAATTGACAAATAAAGATTCAATACATATCATGATGATCACTATGAGATTTAATCAGGGCATTACGACAAAGAACATAGACCGCCATCCAGTATGCATCTATGCCTAAATAGTCCACCTTCGGGTTAGCATCCGCACCCCCTCCAGTATTAAGTTGCAAACAACAGACAATTGCATTAAGTACGGTGCGTAATGTAATCAACACAAATATCCTTAGACAAAGCATTGATGTTTTATCCCTAGTAGCAACAGCACATCCACAACCTTAGAACTTTCTGTCACTGTCCCAGATTCAATGGAGGCATGAACCCACTATCGAGCATAAATATCCCCTCTTGGAGTTACAAGTATCAACTTGGCCAGAGCCTCTACTAGCAATGGAGAGCATTCAAGAACATAAACAACACATATATGATAGATTGATAATCAACTTGACATAATATTCTATATTCATCGGATCCCGCCAAACACAACATGTAGCATTACAAATAGATGATCTTGATCATGTTAGGCAGCTCACAAGATCTAAACATGATAGCACAAGAGGAGAAGACAACCAACTAGCTACTGCTATGGACCCATAGTCCAAGGATGAACTACTCACGCATCAATCCGGAGGCGGGCATGATGATGTAGAGCCCTCCGGTGATGATTCCCCTCTCCGACAGGGTGCCGGAGGCGATCTCCTGAATCCCCCGAGATGGGATTGGCGGCGGCGGCGTCTCTAGAAGTATTTCTGTATCGTGGCTCTCAGTAATAGGGTGATACGTCTCAAACGTATCTATAATTTCTTATGTTCCATGCTACTTTTATGACAATACTTGAATGTTTTATACATACTTTACAACATTATTATACATTTTCCGGCACTAACCTATTAACAAGATGCCGAAGCGCCAGTTGCTGTTTTCTACTGTTTTTGGTTTCAGAAATCCTAGTAAGGAAATATTCTCGGAATTAGACGAAATCAACGCCCAGGGTCCTATTTTTACACGAACCTTCCAGAAGACCGAGGGGGAAAGGAAGTGGGGCCACGAGGCACCGACACACTAGGGCGGCGCGGCCCAGGCCCTGGCCGCGCGGCCCTGGTGTGTGGGGCCCTCGTGTGGCCCCCTGCGTTGCCCTTCCGCCTACTTAAAGCCTTCATCGCGAATACCCCTGTACCGAGAGCCACGATACGGAAAACCTTCCAGAGACGCCGCCGCAGACAATCCCATCTCGGGGGATTCAGGAGATCGCCTCCGGCACCCTGCCGGAGAGGGGAATCATCACCGGAGGGGCTCTACATCATCATGCCCGTCTCCGGATTGATGCGTGAGTAGTTCATCCTTGGACTATGGGTCCATAGCAGTAGCTAGATGGTTGTCTTCTCCGCATGTGCTATCATTGTTTAGATCTTGTGAGCTGCCTAACATGATCAAGATCATCTATTTGTAATGCTACATGTTGTGTTTGGTGGGATCCGATGAATCTAGAATACTATGTTAAGTTGATTATCAATCTATCATATATGTGTTGTTTATGTTCTTGCATGCTCTCCGTTGCTAGTAGAGGCTCTGGCCAAGTTGATACTTGTAACTCCAAGAGGGAGTATTTATGCTCGATAGTGGGTTCATGCCTCCATTTAATCTGGGATCGTGACAGAAGGTTCTAAGGTTGTGGATGTGCTGTTGCTACTAGGGATAAAACAGTGATGCTTTGTCTAAGGATATTTGTGTTGATTACATTACGCACCATACTTAATGCAATTATCTGTTGTTTACAACTTAATACTGGAGGGGGTGCGGATGCTAACCCGAAGGTGGATTATTTAGGCATAGATGCATGCTGGATAGCGGTCTATGTACTTTGTCGTAATGCCCTGATTAAATCACATAGTAATCATCGTTGATATGTATTGAATCTTGATTTGTCAATTGCCCACCTGTAATTTGTTCACCCAGCATGTTAGTTATCTTATTGGAGAGACACCACTAGTGAACTGTGGACCCCGGTCCATTCTTTTACATCTGAATACATTCTACTGCAATTATTGTTCTTGCTGTTCTTTGCAAACAAACACCATCTTCCACTCGATACGCTTAATCCTTTGTTTTCAGCAAGCCGGTGAGATTGACAACCTCACTGTTACGTTGGGGCAAAGTATCTTGATTGTGTTGTGCAGGTTCCACGTTGGCGCCGGTTTCACTGGTGTTGCGCCGCACTACACCTCCACCAACAACCTTCACGTGCTTCTTGGCTCCTACTGTTCGATAACCTTGGTTTCTTTATGAGGGAAAACTTGCTGTTGTGCGCATCATACCTTCCTCTTGGGGTTCCCAACGGACGTGTACATCTACGCGCATCAAGAAGACTTTTTCTGGCGCCGTTGCCGGGAAGATCAAGACACGCTGCAAGGGGAGTCTCCAGTTCCAATCTCTTTACTTTGTTTTTGTCTTGCTTTACTTTATTTTTATTTACTGTCTTGTTTGCTTCATATCTAAAAACACAAAAAAAATTAGTTACTTTACTTTCTGTCTTATTTACTAGCTCTATATCAAAAACACAAAAAAAATAGTTGCTTGTCTTTATTCTACTTGCTTAGTTTACTTTTATTACTGCTACAATGGGTACTCCTGAAAATACTAAGTTGTGTGATTTCACTAGCACAAATAATAATTATTTTATATGCACTCCTATTGCTCCACCTGCTACTACTGCAGAATTCTATGAAATTAAACCTGCTTTACTGAATCTTGTTATGAGAGAGCAATTTTCTGGTGTTAGTACTGATGATGCTGCTGCCCATCTTAATAATTTTGTTGAACTTTGTGAAATGCAAAAGTATAAGGATATAGATGGTGATATTATAATACTGAAATTGTTTCCTTTCTCATTAAGAGGAAGAGCTAAAGATTGGTTGCTTTATTTGCCTAAGAATAGTATTGATTCATGGACTAAATGTAAAGACGCTTTTATTAGTAAATATTATCCTCCTACTAAGATTATATCTTTGAGAAGTAGCATTATGAACTTTAAACAATTTGATAATGAACATGTTGCTCAAGCATGGGAGAGAATGAAATCTTTGGTAAAGAATTGCCCAACCCATGGACTGACTACTTGGATGATCATCCAAACCTTTTATGCAGGATTGAATTTTTCCTCGAGGAACCTATTGGATTCAGCTGCTGGAGGTACTTTTATGTCCATCAGCTTGGGCGCCGCGACTAAGCTTCTTGATGATATGATGATCAATTACTCTGAATGGCACACTGAAAGAACTCCTCAAGGTAAGAAGGTAAATTCTGTTGAAGAAACCTCTTCTTTGGGTGATAATATTGATGCTATTATGTCTATGCTTGCAAATGGTAGATCTCATATTGATCCTAATAATGTTCCTTTAGCTTCATTGGTTGCTCAAGAAGAAAATGTTGATGTGAATTTCATTAAGAGTAATAATTTCAACAACAATGCTTATAGGAATAATTATGGTAACAACAACTATAGGCCATATCCTTCTAATAATGGTAATGGTTATGGTAATTCTTATGGTAATTCTTACACCAATAATAAGAGTGTACCCTCTGGTCTTGAAATGATGCTTAAAGAGTTTATTAGTACACAAACTGCTTTCAATAAAACTGTTGAAGAAAAGCTTGGTAAAATTGATGTTCTTGCTTCTAAGGTTGATAGTCTTGCTCTTGATGTTGATCTTTTAAAATTGAAAGTTATGCCTGAGGAAGTTAAAGATGCTAGGTTTTCTAAAACAAATGCCATCCAAGTTCGAATTAATGATAATATTAGATTGTTGGCTGAATTGCATGCTAGGTGGGATAGAGAAGAAAAAGAAAAACTTGCTAAAGAAAATAATGTAGCTAAAGCATGGACTATTACCACCACTAGTAATGTTGATTCTTCACATGTTGCTACACCTCCTACTATCAATGGTAAAATAATTGGTGTTGGCAATGTTTCTACTCCTAGTACAAAGCGTGCAAAATTGCCTGAAACTGCTGAAACTGCTTGTGATAAAACTGCTGAAATTTTTCAAAATATTGGTGACAATGATTCCATTGCTGTAGAACATAATGGTTTAGATTTTGATGATTGCCATATTACTGAAGTTATAAAGTTCTTACAAAAACTTGCTAGAAGTACCAATGCTAGTGCTATAAATTTAGCCTTTACAAAACATATTACAAATGCTCTCATTAAAGCTAGGGCAGAGAAATTAAAACTTGAAGCTTCTATTCCTAGGAAGTTAGAAGATGGTTGGGAGCCCATCATTAAAATGAAATTCAATGACTTTGAATGTAATGCTTTATGTGATCTTGGTGCAAGTATTTCTGTTATGCCTAAGAAAATTTATGATATGCTCTGTAACACCCCAAATTTCAAATAAAGGAAGAAGAACCAATCCAACTATCCAAATTTGAGAACCAACAAAAAAACTTTTCAAATTTCATATAGTGCCCTGCATAGGACTTGTGCATTTTGAGTGATATGCCATGATGATTGTTACTTAATGTATGTGATGAACTCCAACAACCCTAGAGTGATCAAATGATGATCACCAAACAAATGGATTAAAAAGAGAAAGAAATCAAATAAGAATAAAACCCTAAAAACCCTAACATATGGCATATGCCATTTTTACAAACTTTGACCCTAGACCCAATTGGTCTTCACCATTAGTGGTAATATGTTATTAAATAGTTATTACAACTTTGGGAATCAAAGAAACACCATTTGAACCAAAATAAAATTCAAAATATGCTCACATAAGATAATGGTCATTTTTGACAATTACAATCTGGTCATCACTTTGAGCCTCTCTATTTCCAAATTTCTAAACTAAACAAATCCAGATCTTTGTATGTCATCCAAGTACACAACAAGGTGAACAACTTTTGTAAAGGGGACCATACCAAATTCTTTTTAAATCAAGAACTATGATCAAGTGAAGATGAGACATTGAAACATATGTAAGATTCACCAAATTCAAAATTTGACCAAACCAGGCCACCCCTTGATCACCACCTGACCTAGCAATGACCCTTGGACCTTCCTCTACCTAGCACATGCAAAAACACACCATGGACACGACCAGAACATGGCCGGTCATGGCCATGCCGGCCATGTCGCACCTCGACACCTCCCCCTCTCTTTCCCTCCACGATCGGCCTCACCACCGTGTCCAACACGTCGCCCACGATCGCCGGAGATCGCCTGTACCCGCCCCTGGTCGCGAGGAAGCCGACACGCCCCGGACGACGCGCGCCCACGACGTCCCAGGTACGCCGCGAGCGGCATGGGCGACGTCACTGGCGCACGGACACGCGTGCCACGGCCACGCGGCACTCGCCAAATCTCGCCGTACCCCGACCATATCCGCGCGCCACGGTACCTTCCTCGCCACGCGGAGCTCGCCGGACACGCGGTCGTCATGCCTTGGCGACCACGGACGCCGGCGGGGACGAACGCGCCCGCCACGGCCGCGACAGTACGCGCACGATTCCGACCACCGTACGCCACCATTTACCGCGCCGTTGACGCTCCGAGGACCGCGGTGACGTCGTGAACACGACCCCGTCGTCGCCTAGCCCCCTAGACCCCCGGAGCGGCCGCGCCCTTGTCGACCTCGCCGCAGCACCCCGGCCACCATCGCGCCTATAAAAGGAGGCCTCGCCTCGACCATCTCTTCACACCAGCTCACTCCCCTCTCCTTCCTCGACCTCCCCAGCACCTCGCCATGCTCGATTAGCTACTGCCGCCGTCCAATCGACGTCTCACCGCCGCGGAAGCCCTGCAGCAATCGCCGGAGAAGGAGGCCGCCCCTGACGACGCCACTGCTACCAGGAGCTTCGCCGTCGTCCACAACGTCGTCACGCACACTGCCTGACCCTAGCTGGAGCCCCGGTGAGCCTCCAACGCCCTACTGCCGCCGCCGCACTGTCGGGTTCTCGTCGGAGACGACGATGAACTTGAGCCGTTGATCGTTGATCTAATCCAACGCCTCTGGTTAGCCCATACCGTTTCGGCGTTTACACGTCGCTGACGGGTGGAGCCCACTGTCAGGCGGCCCGCGCGTGCACAGATGCGTGGTGGGCTGGCCTTGGGCCGTTTTAAACATTTGGGCCCAGTTAGTTTTCCCGCCAGCCCGTTTAATTCAAATCCAGTTTAATAAATTTAGTTTGAATTCAATACTGGACCCAACTTTGAAAATTCATAGAATCTGTTTGGCTTGACCAAATTTAACAAATTTTATATATTTAGAAAGCTTAGGAAATTATCTACACAATGCCACTGGTTTGAACCCTAGATCTATTATAGAATTAAAATGGAAAAATAAACAAGGCAGGGACTTTTCTGCTTTAGAATAATTATTAAAAATCAACCAAAATAGATATTTGAATAATTCCAACTCCTCTAGCTCACAATTGACTTACACTAATTGATTATGCAATAAAATGGTGTGGTCACTTTGCATGATCATGCCCTAGTTTAATTAATGGACAATATGGCTAGATTAACTAAGTGATATTGTCCAAAACTATTATGTAAATCTTATGAAGTAAATTACTTCATTTAAATCTTGTCCCAAATGAATTCATGAGATGTTTGCACCCCTGGTCCAAACACTCTTATATGAATATTTGGAGATTTAAAACATTTGGGAAACTATAAAATGGTATGAGGTGTGTTACCTCATTTAAATCATTTTCTTAAATAATGATAATGAATGTTTGACTTTGGTCAATATGAATTCATGTATGATTATTTGAGAAGTTAAATCTTAAGAAGGATTCAATGAGAGGAAATTATTTTCTCAAGAACTAAATGAAGATTATTAATTACATATGTAATGAGAGGAAATTACTTTCTTTAATCAAGAAAACCAATGCACCTAATTATTTTATGTGTGCTTAGCATAGTTTGTGTGAAGTAACTATGAGCTTAGTATAGCTTTTGAGCTTGTTTAGTGATTCTACCTCGTATTCCAATTTAGACGCTAGCACCGGAGATTACCAAGAGGAAGGAGCATTCTACCAAGAAGAGGGAGAAGAAAACCTAGAGAACTACCAAGGCAAGATAATACTCTTGTAAAGTGCAAAGCTCTCCTTGAGCAAGGCACCATGATTCTTACCTTTCTTCATACTAGCCTAGTTTATATTTACACCATACAAGTTTGACTTGTTGTGTTTTCAAAAGATGAATTAAAATTGGTCTAGAGGACCAGATTAGTAGATTAGCAAAGTTAGCCTTCTAGAGAGCAAAGCAATGTAGCACCCCTCATGATTAGTGCTAGTGCTAAAACACTAAAACTTTGACTACTCTAGATGGGAACATATGACTTGATGAAATTGAAACCTTGGAATGGTGAAGCATTCCATTGAAAGTTTTGAAGTTGAATGTGACCAAGAGAAGATAGTGATTTTTGATAAAACCCTGATATTGGTTTGAATGCGATACCTTTCCAATTTCAAGTACCCCCACAATACCTGATTATGGGTAGGGCTTAACTGGAAGTTTATACATCTTAGTATGGGTTCCCTCTGAACACACATCATAGGGGTTATGCTGAGGCTGCCTCCGTTGTTGAGAAAGATGTGAATTGAGGTGAAATTGTACGGCCAAGCCCTGTGCAGTTCCCAGGTTAACAGTTGGTTTTCACTGGGAGGCCAAGCTCATGGGGAGAGGTGCTCATACTAGGGTTTGTAAGTGAAAGGTTAGGGTTGATGATCCGCGTACTGTGTTACGGTGACTCGGAGTTATTCCGACGGATGAAATCAAATGTTGTGGCACAAGTGTGCAACCTCTGCAGAGTGTCAATCTATTCGAATAGCCGTGTCCACGGTTACGGACGATTGGAAGGGCCATACAGTTTCCAGTGTCAGCCTTTTTGAAAACTTTAGTGAATATGAATGGTGACATGGTGACCTATTAGAATGACAACCATTGTGTGGGAATGCCACTAATGTTCCCACTTGAGTAGCTAGTACATGATCCACTACTTATGAACTAAAATATGGCTTATGCAAGTGAAAATAGAGTTTAACTCCAAGAGCTAGCATTTTACTTTGGTATTAGATTGCAAGTACTTGAAGTACTTACGGCTTTGTCCCTGGCTATACAAATGGCCAGAGTACGATGATGAACAGAACTACCGCGAGGATGACCAGCAGGACGCCTATGATAACTAGGAGCTTTCTGACGTCAAGTGTTGGCCTGTGGACTACAGAGTCCCTTTATCTTTACGCTTCCGCATTGAACTTGTGTTTGTTCGTTGATCAATAGATCAACTATTTGTGTAATATGGATCATGTGATTCAAGTTGTAAGACTTTATGAGTTGTAATAAATGATGACTGTGATACTTAGCTATTATATCTCGCAACAACAATATTCCTGGGATTGCGATGAATGATATAATAGGCATCCGGACTTAAAAATCCGGGTGTTGACAAGTTGGTATCAGAGCCATTGTTTGACCTTAGAAAACCTTAGTTAGAATGGGCGTTCATAAAAACTTAACTTTGAAATCAAAATGAAGCAAATATTTGTGAAAACTTACCATACTCTTGTCTTTGAGGCTTTTTCCAAAACTTGGTGAAATCATGCTCTTTCTTGTCTAAATATACTTAAAAGTTTGCCACACTTAATCACTCACTAATTTACTCCTCCATTTCACTTTCAGATGGAGCCGAATGAACCCCTCAACACCAAGTTCTACCAGCTTGGGAATGGTGGAGACTTGATCTTTGAGCACGACCTCAACGCGCTCTCTGACTTCCTTGGACGTCCTCACCCGGAGTTTCACGGGATCCAGGTGAACGACCAAGTCGGAGGCGAGTTGCAGTGGATCATCACCGCCGACCTAAGGGGCAAGCTGGAGCCTCCCACCTCGGAGAGGATCCTCTTCTCCTTCCGCGAGAGCAACTGGCTCGATGGTCTTGCACGTGGCCTTCAGGAGGGACTTGCACGCCTCTGTGGACAGAACGTGGTGCGCATACTTGCGTCCCGCTATGCACACCTCGTGAGGCGTGATGCTATGGGTGTGCCTATGGAGCTGCAGTCGCACCCACAGCTGAGGCACCATGCTGAGCATCTGGACTACATGCTGTACCACACTCAGAAGGAGTTAGACAACTCCCGTGCGTACGCGAACCAGACTCACCTTGCACTGATCACTCATGGCGATGCCATCAAGCAGCTGTCCAGGGACCGCAACAAGCTTCGCCTGAAGTGCGCGAACAAGGATGTCACCATTACGCGCCTCCGCGCACAGATAGCATCACTTGAGGCCACCGTCAAGGCTCAGGAGGAACAGCTGATGGAGATAGAGGAGGACGAGGTCGGTATCGACCTTCAGGGAGGGGACGCCTTCCTGAGTGACGACGACGACTTCGAGGAGGACGAGTTCACTGAGGAGGAGGACTACGCGTTTCTGGAGCCAGGACCTGATGATGTCGTTCCCATCGACATCGAGGATGAGGGTAGCCGCACTGGATCACGTATGTAGGTGTGAGTTGTATCCCGTCCCATGTATCGTAGCATGAAGGGTTCTTAAAACCCTAGGTATGAGTGTGTTTTCCATCCCTTGTATCGTAGTCTGAGAAATGGTTCTTAAAACCATGGGAAGAATGGTATGTTAGTTTGAAATGTGTTATGTGGAATGAATGAATGTGTGTTTGTCATCAAAAGCATTCAAGTTTTTACAAGTTTTTAAACTCACCCAAAATAAACCTTAGACAATTCCCTCTTATCTTATAATCTTCTATATATTCAGATGGCCCCTCCCAATCGCAACAACAACGATGCCATGATGCAACTGCTGCAAACTCTGCTTCAAGACAGGGAGACGGAAAGAGCTGAACGTCAAGCCAACATAGCAGCACTGCAAAACCTTGCTCACCAAGGCCATGGGAATCATGATCACCCCAGATCCAAACTCAAGAACTTCCAGAACACCAATCCTCCGGTGTTTAGCAAGACCGAAGAACCCCTCGACGCCGACGACTGGCTTCAGACTATGGAGAACAACTTGGAAGTCGCCGGAGTCGAAGCCAATGAGAAGGTCCTGTTTGCAACCCACTACCTTGCCGGACCAGCCCGAGCCTGGTGGACCAGCACCCGTGCCATGAACGGAGGCCAAGTCATGACTTGGGCAGATTTCAAGCTCAAGTTCAGCAAGTACCATGTGCCCCCGGGTCTCATCAAGAAGATGCGGGATGAATTCCGCGAACTGAAGCAAGGAAGGATGACGGTGGTAGAATACCGCGACAGGTTCCTTACCCTGTCAAGGTACGCCCCCGATGAGACTGACACCACTGAGAAGAGGCAAGAGAGATTCCTGAATGGACTGCATGATGAGATGCAGACGGTCCTAGTCAACATCCCCTTTGCAGACCTTGAAGCCCTTGTTGACTCCGCCATCCAGATGGAGGGCAAGTTGAACCAAGCCAATGAAAACCGCAAACGCCGCATGATGCACCAGAGTGGGCCCAGCAATACTCTAAAGTATCGCCCCAGCTCAAGCGGAGGTTTTGCCCCCAGAAACACTAAGCCCCAGATGCAGACTTCACGCCCCGGATTCCAGAACCGGAGTGGAGGAAACCCCAGGCCAGGAGGCCACCACAACAACAACCACAACTACCAGAACAACACCAACAACTTCAACCGCGCGCCAATGCGAGCCCCCAACACCAATAACAGCAACACCAACACCGCTCCAAGGACTGGGAACAACGCCATTCCTGTCTGCAGGAGGAATTGCCGTCGATCCCGCCAAGATCAAGACTGTTGCAGAATGGAAAGCCCCAACCACCCAGACCGAGGTCCGCGCTTTTCTTGGATTAGCCGGATATTACCGCAGATTTGTAGAAGGCTTTTCGAGCATCGCTCGACCAATGACCCAGTTGTTGAAGAAGGACAAGAAGTTCGAATGGACGGACAATTGTGAAGAGAGTTTTCAACAACTCAAGCTTAGACTGACCACAGCCCCAATTCTGATCATGCCGGATATCACCAAACCCTTTGACGTTTACTGCGATGCATCCAAGATTGGTCTTGGATGTGTGCTGATGCAGGAAGGAAAGGTGATATCTTATCTGTCCCGGCAACTGAAGCAGCATGAGCAGAACTATCCAACCCATGACCTTGAACTCGCAGCCGTAGTTTTAGCACTGAAGGTGTGGCGTCATTACCTCATGGGTAATCGCTGCGAGATCTATTCTGATCACAAGAGCCTGAAGTATATCTTCACCCAGAAGGAGCTGAATATGAGGCAACGGAGATGGTTAGAGTTGATCAAGGACTATGATATGGAGATCCACTACCACCCCGGCAAGGCCAATGTGGTGGCAGATGCGTTGAGTAGACTGTCGTGTCAGCTAAACTCAATGATAGCAGAAGAACAACCCAGCCTATACCAGGAGTTTGAGCAGTTTAGAATGGAGTTAGTCAGTAAAGGATTTCTAGCCAGTATAGAGCTACAACCCACCCTGGTTGGTCAGATCAAGGAAGTCCAGAAGGGCAATGCCAGCATTGACGGAATCAAGAAGCAGATGGCTGCGGGGAAAGCACCGGGATTCACCATAGATGAAGAAGGAGTCCTTTGGTACAATGGACGCCTGTGTGTACCGTCAGACTCGGAGTTGAAGCAAGTTATTCTGAAGGAAGCCCATGATACCCTTTATTCCATCCACCCCGGCGGTACCAAGATGTACCAGGATTTAAAGGAACAATTCTGGTGGCATGGGATGAAGAGGGAGATCGGAAGCTACATCGCCAAGTGTGATATCTGTCAGCGAGTCAAGGCCGAACATCAGCGACCCGCAGGACTGCTGCAGCCACTACAAATTCCAGAATGGAAGTGGGATTCTGTAGGGATGGACTTTATCACCGGGTTGCCCAAATCCAGCAAAGGAAATGATTCCATCTGGGTAGTTGTTGATAGATTGACCAAGGTAGCCCACTTCATCGCTGTCAAGACCACCTACCAAGGCCCAAAGTTAGCGGAGCTGTACATCTCTAGAATAGTCGCTCTACACGGAACCCCAAAGTCAATAGTGTCAGATAGAGGTTCACAATTCACCTCAAGATTCTGGCAGAAGGTGCATGAAGGACTAGGAACCCGTCTAAATTTCAGCACCGCCTATCACCCGCAGACTGATGGACAGACCGAGAGGGTCAACCAGATATTGGAGGACATGCTGAGAGCATGTGTACTAGAATATGGATCCAAGTGGGAGGACTGTCTGCCATACGCAGAATTCTCTTACAACAACAGCTACCAAGCCAGTTTACAGATGGCCCCCTTCGAAGCCCTGTACGGAAGGAAATGCCGTACCCCCCTGAATTGGTCCGAAGTCGGAGAGAGCCAAGTCTTTGGACCTGATGTGCTTCGAGAAGTAGAAGAGAAGGTGCACAAGATCCGAGAGTACCTCAAGACCGCTCAGTCCCGACAGAAGAGTTACGCCGACAAGAGACGCCGAGAGATGACCTTTGAGATCGGAGATTTTGTCTATCTCAAAGTGTCCCCCCTGAAAGGAATGCAACGTTTTCAACTTAAAGGGAAGCTTGCACCCCGGTATGTCGGACCCTTCAAAGTTCTCAGCCGCCGAGGAGAAGTCTCTTATCAACTAGAACTACCGGAAGAAATGGCGGCTGTGCACAACGTGTTCCACATCTCACTCCTCCGGAAGTGCTTAGAAGTGCCAGAGAAGACCGAGGTATTCAAGAACATCGATCACCGTTCGGTGGATATCAATCATGACCTTACCTACCGCGAAGTGCCGATTCGCATCTTGGAAGAAGCATACAGAACCACCCGCACCCGAAGCATCAAGTTTCTGAAGATACAGTGGAGCAATCATACCGAAGATGAAGCCACTTGGGAGCGGGAAGAAGATATGAAGAAGGAGTACCCAGATCTCTTCAGTACCTAGACTTGTTTCTTTTAGATATCGGGACGAGATCTTTTGTAAGGGGGAAGGGTTTGTAACACCCCAAATTTCAAATAAAGGAAGAAGAACCAATCCAACTATCCAAATTTGAGAACCAACAAAAAAACTTTTCAAATTTCATATAGTGCCCTGCATAGGACTTGTGCATTTTGAGTGATATGCCATGATGATTGTTACTTAATGTATGTGATGAACTCCAACAACCCTAGAGTGATCAAATGATGATCACCAAACAAATGGATTAAAAAGAGAAAGAAATCAAATAAGAATAAAACCCTAAAAACCCTAACATATGGCATATGCCATTTTTACAAACTTTGACCCTAGACCCAATTGGTCTTCACCATTAGTGGTAATATGTTATTAAATAGTTATTACAACTTTGGGAATCAAAGAAACACCATTTGAACCAAAATCAAATTCAAAATATGCTCACATAAGATAATGGTCATTTTTGACAATTACAATCTGGTCATCACTTTGAGCCTCTCTATTTCCAAATTTCTAAACTAAACAAATCCAGATCTTTGTATGTCATCCAAGTACACAACAAGGTGAACAACTTTTGTAAAGGGGACCATACCAAATTCTTTTTAAATCAAGAACTATGATCAAGTGAAGATGAGACATTGAAACATATGTAAGATTCACCAAATTCAAAATTTGACCAAACCAGGCCACCCCTTGATCACCACCTGACCTAGCAATGACCCTTGGACCTTCCTCTACCTAGCCCATGCAAAAACACACCATGGACACGACCAGAACATGGCCGGTCATGGCCATGCCGGCCATGTCGCACCTCGACACCTCCCCCTCTCTTTCCCTCCACGATCGGCCTCACCACCGTGTCCAACGCGTCGCCCACGATCGCCGGAGATCGCCTGTACCCGCCCCTGGTCGCGAGGAAGCCGACACGCCCCAGACGACGCGCGCCCACGACGTCCCAGGTACGCCGCGAGCGGCATGGGCGACGTCACTGGCGCACGGACACGCGCGCCACGGCCACGCGGCACTCGCCAAATCTCGCCGTACCCCGACCATATCCGAGCGCCACGGTACCTTCCTCGCCACGCGGAGCTCGCCGGACACGCAGTCGTCATGCCTTGGCGACCACGGACGCCGGCGGGGACGAACGCGCCCGCCACGGCCGCGACAGTACGCGCACGATTCCGACCACCGTACGCCACCATTTACCGCGCCGTTGACGCTCCGAGGACCGCGGTGACGTCGTGAACACGACCCCGTCGTCGCCTAGCCCCCTAGACCCCCGGAGCGGCCGCGCCCTTGTCGACCTCGCCACAGCACCCCGGCCACCATCGCGCCTATAAAAGGAGGCCTCGCCTCGACCATCTCTTCACACCAGCTCACTCCCCTCTCCTTCCTCGACCTCCCCAGCACCTCGCCATGCTCGATTAGCTACTGCCGCCGTCCAATCGATGTCTCACCGCCGCGGAAGCCCTGCAGCAATCGCCGGAGAAGGAGGCCGCCCCTGACGACGCCACTGCTACCAGGAGCTTCGCCGTCGTCCACAACGTCATCACGCACACTGCCTGACCCTAGCTGGAGCCCCGGTGAGCCTCCAACCCCCTACTGCCGCCGCCGCACCGTCGGGTTCTCGTCGGAGACGACGATGAACTTGAGCCGTTGATCGTTGATCTAATCCAACGCCTCTGGTTAGCCCATACCGTTTCGGCGTTTACACGTCGCTGACGGGTGGAGCCCACTGTCAGGCGGCCCGCGCGTGCACAGATGCGTGGTGGGCTGGCCTTGGGCCGTTTTAAACATTTGGGCCCAGTTAGTTTTCCCGCCAGCCCGTTTAATTCAAATCCAGTTTAATAAATTTAGTTTGAATTCAATACTGGACCCAACTTTGAAAATTCATAGAATCTGTTTGGCTTGACCAAATTTAACAAATTTTATATATTTAGAAAGCTTAGGAAATTATCTACACAATGCCACTGGTTTGAACCCTAGATCTATTATAGAATTAAAATGGAAAAATAAACAAGGCATGGACTTTTCTGCTTTCGAATAATTATTAAAAATCAACCAAAATAGATATTTGAATAATTCCAACTCCTCTAGCTCACAATTGACTTACACTAATTGATTATGCAATAAAATGGTGTGGTCACTTTGCATGATCATGCCCTAGTTTAATTAATGGACAATATGGCTAGATTAACTAAGTGATATTGTCCAAAACTATTATGTAAATCTTATGAAGTAAATTACTTCATTTAAATCTTGTCCCAAATGAATTCATGAGATGTTTGCACCCCTGGTCCAAACACTCTTATATGAATATTTGGAGATTTAAAACATTTGGGAAACTATAAAATGGTATGAGGTGTGTTACCTCATTTAAATCATTTTCTCAAATAATGATAATGAATGTTTGACTTTGGTCAATATGAATTCATGTATGATTATTTGAGAAGTTAAATCTTAAGAAGGATTCAATGAGAGGAAATTATTTTCTCAAGAACTAAATGAAGATTATTAATTACATATGTAATGAGAGGAAATTACTTTCTTTAATCAAGAAAACCAATGCACCTAATTATTTTATGTGTGCTTAGCATAGTTTGTGTGAAGTAACTATGAGCTTAGTATAGCTTTTGAGCTTGTTTAGTGATTCTACCTCGTATTCCAATTTAGACGCTAGCACCGGAGATTACCAAGAGGAAGGAGCATTCTACCAAGAAGAGGGAGAAGAAAACCTAGAGAACTACCAAGGCAAGATAATACTCTTGTAAAGTGCAAAGCTCTCCTTGAGCAAGGCACCATGATTCTTACCTTTCTTCATACTAGCCTAGTTTATATTTACACCATACAAGTTTGACTTGTTGTGTTTTCAAAAGATGAATTAAAATTGGTCTAGAGGACCAGATTAGTAGATTAGCAAAGTTAGCCTTCTAGAGAGCAAAGCAATGTAGCACCCCTCATGATTAGTGCTAGTGCTAAAACACTAAAACTTTGACTACTCTAGATGGGAACATATGACTTGATGAAATTGAAACCTTGGAATGGTGAAGCATTCCATTGAAAGTTTTGAAGTTGAATGTGACCAAGAGAAGATAGTGATTTTTGATAAAACCCTGATATTGGTTTGAATGCGATACCTTTCCAATTTCAAGTACCCCCACAATACCTGATTATGGGTAGGGCTTAACTGGAAGTTTATACATCTTAGTATGGGTTCCCTCTGAACACACATCATAGGGGTTATGCTGAGGCTGCCTCCGTTGTTGAGAAAGATGTGAATTGAGGTGAAATTGTACGGCCAAGCCCTGTGCAGTTCCCAGGTTAACAGTTGGTTTTCACTGGGAGGCCAAGCTCATGGGGAGAGGTGCTCATACTAGGGTTTGTAAGTGAAAGGTTAGGGTTGATGATCCGCGTACTGTGTTACGGTGACTCGGAGTTATTCCGACGGATGAAATCAAATGTTGTGGCACAAGTGTGCAACCTCTGCAGAGTGTCAATCTATTCGAATAGCCGTGTCCACGGTTACGGACGATTGGAAGGGCCATACAGTTTCCAGTGTCAGCCTTTTTGAAAACTTTAGTGAATATGAATGGTGACATGGTGACCTATTAGAATGACAACCATTGTGTGGGAATGCCACTAATGTTCCCACTTGAGTAGCTAGTACATGATCCACTACTTATGAACTAAAATATGGCTTATGCAAGTGAAAATAGAGTTTAACTCCAAGAGCTAGCATTTTACTTTGGTATTAGATTGCAAGTACTTGAAGTACTTACGGCTTTGTCCCTGGCTATACAAATGGCCAGAGTACGATGATGAACAGAACTACCGCGAGGATGACCAGCAGGACGCCTATGATAACTAGGAGCTTTCTGACGTCAAGTGTTGGCCTGTGGACTACAGAGTCCCTTTATCTTTACGCTTCCGCATTGAACTTGTGTTTGTTCGTTGATCAATAGATCAACTATTTGTGTAATATGGATCATGTGATTCAAGTTGTAAGACTTTATGAGTTGTAATAAATGATGACTGTGATACTTAGCTATTATATCTCGCAACAACAATATTCCTGGGATTGCGATGAATGATATAATAGGCATCCGGACTTAAAAATCCGGGTGTTGACAAGTTGGTATCAGAGCCATTGTTTGACCTTAGAAAACCTTAGTTAGAATGGGCGTTCATAAAAACTTAACTTTGAAATCAAAATGAAGCAAATATTTGTGAAAACTTACCATACTCTTGTCTTTGAGGCTTTTTCCAAAACTTGGTGAAATCATGCTCTTTCTTGTCTAAATATACTTAAAAGTTTGCCACACTTAATCACTCACTAATTTACTCCTCCATTTCACTTTCAGATGGAGCCGAATGAACCCCTCAACACCAAGTTCTACCAGCTTGGGAATGGTGGAGACTTGATCTTTGAGCACGACCTCAACGCGCTCTCTGACTTCCTTGGACGTCCTCACCCGGAGTTTCACGGGATCCAGGTGAACGACCAAGTCGGAGGCGAGTTGCAGTGGATCATCACCGCCGACCTAAGGGGCAAGCTGGAGCCTCCCACCTCGGAGAGGATCCTCTTCTCCTTCCGCGAGAGCAACTGGCTCGATGGTCTTGCACGTGGCCTTCAGGAGGGACTTGCACGCCTCTGTGGACAGAACGTGGTGCGCATACTTGCGTCCCGCTATGCACACCTCGTGAGGCGTGATGCTATGGGTGTGCCTATGGAGCTGCGATCGCACCCACAGGTGAGGCACCATGCCGAGCATCTGGACTACATGTCGTACCACACTCAGAAGGAGTTAGACAACTCCCGTGCGTACGCGAACCAGACTCACCTTGCACTGATCACTCATGGCGATGCCATCAAGCAGCTGTCCAGGGACCGCAACAAGCTTCGCCTGAAGTGCGCGAACAAGGATGTCACCATTACGCGCCTCCGCGCACAGATAGCATCACTTGAGGCCACCGTCAAGGCTCAGGAGGAACAGCTGATGGAGATAGAGGAGGACGAGGTCGGTATCGACCTTCCGGGAGGGGACGCCTTCCTGAGTGACGACGACGACTTCGAGGAGGACGAGTTCACTGAGGAGGAGGACTACGCGTGTCTGGAGCCAGGACCTGATGATGTCGTTCCCATCGACATCGAGGATGAGGGTAGCCGCACTGGATCACGTATGTAGGTGTGAGTTGTATCCCGTCCCATGTATCGTAGCATGAAGGGTTCTTAAAACCCTAGGTATGAGTGTGTTTTCCATCCCTTGTATCGTAGTCTGAGAAATGGTTCTTAAAACCATGGGAAGAATGGTATGTTAGTTTGAAATGTGTTATGTGGAATGAATGAATGTGTGTTTGTCATCAAAAGCATTCAAGTTTTTACAAGTTTTTAAACTCACCCAAAATAAACCTTAGACAATTCCCTCTTATCTTATAATCTTCTATATATTCAGATGGCCCCTCCCAATCGCAACAACAACGATGCCATGATGCAACTGCTGCAAACTCTGCTTCAAGACAGGGAGACGGAAAGAGCTGAACGTCAAGCCAACATAGCAGCACTGCAAAACCTTGCTCACCAAGGCCATGGGAATCATGATCACCCCAGATCCAAACTCAAGAACTTCCAGAACACCAATCCTCCGGTGTTTAGCAAGACCGAAGAACCCCTCGACGCCGACGACTGGCTTCAGACTATGGAGAACAACTTGGAAGTCGCCGGAGTCGAAGCCAATGAGAAGGTCCTGTTTGCAACCCACTACCTTGCCGGACCAGCCCGAGCCTGGTGGACCAGCACCCGTGCCATGAACGGAGGCCAAGTCATGACTTGGGCAGATTTCAAGCTCAAGTTCAGCAAGTACCATGTGCCCCCGGGTCTCATCAAGAAGATGCGGGATGAATTCCGCGAACTGAAGCAAGGAAGGATGACGGTGGTAGAATACCGCGACAGGTTCCTTACCCTGTCAAGGTACGCCCCCGATGAGACTGACACCACTGAGAAGAGGCAAGAGAGATTCCTGAATGGACTGCATGATGAGATGCAGACGGTCCTAGTCAACATCCCCTTTGCAGACCTTGAAGCCCTTGTTGACTCCGCCATCCAGATGGAGGGCAAGTTGAACCAAGCCAATGAAAACCGCAAACGCCGCATGATGCACCAGAGTGGGCCCAGCAATACTCTAAAGTATCGCCCCAGCTCAAGCGGAGGTTTTGCCCCCAGAAACACTAAGCCCCAGATGCAGACTTCACGCCCCGGATTCCAGAACCGGAGTGGAGGAAACCCCAGGCCAGGAGGCCACCACAACAACAACCACAACTACCAGAACAACACCAACAACTTCAACCGCGCGCCAATGCGAGCCCCCAACACCAATAACAGCAACACCAACACCGCTCCAAGGACTGGGAACAACGCCATTCCTGTCTGCAGGAGGAATTGCCGTCGATCCCGCCAAGATCAAGACTGTTGCAGAATGGAAAGCCCCAACCACCCAGACCGAGGTCCGCGCTTTTCTTGGATTAGCCGGATATTACCGCAGATTTGTAGAAGGCTTTTCGAGCATCGCTCGACCAATGACCCAGTTGTTGAAGAAGGACAAGAAGTTCGAATGGACGGACAATTGTGAAGAGAGTTTTCAACAACTCAAGCTTAGACTGACCACAGCCCCAATTCTGATCATGCCGGATATCACCAAACCCTTTGACGTTTACTGCGATGCATCCAAGATTGGTCTTGGATGTGTGCTGATGCAGGAAGGAAAGGTGATATCTTATCTGTCCCGGCAACTGAAGCAGCATGAGCAGAACTATCCAACCCATGACCTTGAACTCGCAGCCGTAGTTTTAGCACTGAAGGTGTGGCGTCATTACCTCATGGGTAATCGCTGCGAGATCTATTCTGATCACAAGAGCCTGAAGTATATCTTCACCCAGAAGGAGCTGAATATGAGGCAACGGAGATGGTTAGAGTTGATCAAGGACTATGATATGGAGATCCACTACCACCCCGGCAAGGCCAATGTGGTGGCAGATGCGTTGAGTAGACTGTCGTGTCAGCTAAACTCAATGATAGCAGAAGAACAACCCAGCCTATACCAGGAGTTTGAGCAGTTTAGAATGGAGTTAGTCAGTAAAGGATTTCTAGCCAGTATAGAGCTACAACCCACCCTGGTTGGTCAGATCAAGGAAGTCCAGAAGGGCAATGCCAGCATTGACGGAATCAAGAAGCAGATGGCTGCGGGGAAAGCACCGGGATTCACCATAGATGAAGAAGGAGTCCTTTGATGTTACTTGATTTGCACTTTCTGCGCCTAGCTGAAAGGCGTTAAAGAAAAGCACTTCTTGGGAGATAACCCAAGTTACATTTTATTTACTGTATTGTTGAGTCTTGGAAGTTGTTTACTACTGTAGCAACCTCTCCTTATCATGTTTTTGTGCCAAGTAAAGTTTTTATGCTAAAGTTGATGCTAGATTTGGATCGCTGCGCAGAAACAGCATTGCTGTCTGTCACGAATTCGTACAGATATCCCTGTAGAAAACTCAAACAAATCAGAAAATTTACGAGCGTGATCCTCATATATGTACGCAACTTTCATTAGTTTTGAGTTTTCCCATTTGAGCAAGTTAAGTGCCCCTTCCAAATTCGTCTTTACGGACTGTTCTGTTTTTGACAGATTCTGCCTTTTATTTCGCATTGCCGCTTTTGCTATGTTGAATGAGTTTCTTTGTTCCATTAACCTTCAGAAGCTTTGTGCAATGTCCAGAAGTGTTAAGAATGATTGTGTCACCTCTGAATATGTGAATTTTTGATTATGCACTAACCCTCTAATCAGTTTGCTTGAAGTTTGGTGTGGAGGAAGTTTTCAAGGGTCAAGAGAACAGGATGATATACTATGATCAAGAAGAGTGAAAGGTCTAAGCTTGGGGATGCCCCGGTGGTTCATCCCTGCATATTTTAAGAAGACTCAAGCATCTAAGCTTGGGGATGCCCAAGGCATCCCCTTCTTCATCGACAACATTATCAGGTCATTTCTAGTGAAACTATATTTTTATTCCATCACATCTTATGTTCCTTACTTGGAGCGTCGGTTTGCTTTTATTTTCGTTTTGGTTTGAATAAAGTTGGATCCCATCATTCTTATATTGGAGATATTACGCTCCGCTTTTTCATATGGAACACTTGTGTTCTTAATTGTGCTTTAATGTTCATGGCGAAGGCTGAAATTGCTTCGTTAAATCGCTATTTGGTTGGAATCAGAAAATACTGCATATGGTTTGGAAATTTGGCAATTGTTTGAGCTCTCATAGATCATGTTTAAGCTCTTGAATCATGTAGTTTAATCTATTAATGAAGAACTACCGTAGAGCTTGTTTAATTTGGTTTGCATGATTGGTCTCTCTAAGTCTAGATATTTTCGGGTAAAATTTTTGAACAACAAGGAAGACAGTGTAGAGCCTTATAATGCTTGCATTATGTTCTTGTGTAAGTTTTGCTGTACCTGTTCATACTTGTGTTTGATTCAAACAACCTTGCTAGCCCAAACCTTGTACTGAGAGGAAATGCTTCTCGTGCATCCAAACACCTTGAGCCAAACCCCATGCCATTTGTGTCCACCATATCTACCTACTATGTGGTATTTTTCTGCCATTCCAAAGTAAATTACTTGAGTGCTACCTTTAAAATTTCATTCCTCTATCTTTGCAATACATAGCTCATGGGACAAATAGCTTAAAAACTATTGTGGTGATGAATATGTAGTTATGTGTCTTAATTCTTATAAGTTGCTTGTTGAGCGGTAACCATGTTTCTGGGGATGCCATCAACTTTTTACCTTTGTTGGATATCATGTGAGATGCTATGCATGTTCGTCTTGTCTGAAGTAAGTGCGATTTCATGATCAAATGGTTTGAGTATGCATATGTTAGAGAAGAACATTGGGCAGCCAACTAAAGCCATGTATCATGGTGGAAGTTTCAGTTTGGACATACAACCTCAATCTCTTATGAGAATATTATTTGTTGTTGAATGCTTAAGCATTAAAAGAGGAGTCCATTATCTTTTGTCTATGTTGTCCCGGTATGGATGTCTAAGTTGAGAATAATCAAAAGCGAGAAATCCAATGCGTGCTTTCTCCTTAGACCTTTGTACAGGCGGCATAGAGGTACCCCTTTGTGACACTTGGTTGAAACATATGTCATGTGATGATAATCCGTGTTATCCGAGCTGATTAGGACAAGGTGCGAGCACTATTAGTACTCTATGCATGAGACTTGCAACTTGTAGGAAGTATTATGCATAGCACATATGAATTATTACTACCGTTGACAAAATTGTTTCTATGTTTTCAAAACAAAAGCTCTAGCACAAAAATAGTAATCCATGCTTCCCTCTGCGAAGGGCCATTCTTTTACTTTCTGTTGAGTCAGTTTACCCACTCCTTTCTATCTTAGAAGCAAACACTTGTGTTAACTGTGTGCATTGATTCTTACATGTTTACTTATTGCACTTGTTATATTACTCTATGTTGACAAATATCCATGAGATATACATGTTACAAGTTGAAAGCAATTGCTGAAACTTAATCATCCTTTGTGTTGCTTCAATGCATTCTACTAAGAATTTATTGCTTATGAGTTAGCTCTTATGCAAGTCTTGTTGATACTTGTCTTGAAAGTACTATTCATGAAAAGTTTTGCTATATGATTCATTTGTTTAGTCATTATCTTTGTTAGCAATCTTTTGTTCAGATCACTCCATTCATCTCATATGCTTTACAATAATGTTGATCAAGATTATGTTGGTAGCATGTCACTTCAAAAATTATTTGTGTTATCGTTTACCTACTCGAGGACGAGTAGGAACTAAGCTTGGGGATGCTTGATACGTCCCAAACGTATCTATAATTTCTTATGTTCCATGCTACTTTTATGACAATACTTGAATGTTTTATACATACATTACAACATTATTATACATTTTCCGGCACTAACCTATTAACAAGATGCCGAAGCGCCAGTTGCTGTTTTCTGCTGCTTTTGGTTTCAGAAATCCTAGTAAGGAAATATTCTCGGAATTGGACGAAATCAACGCCCAGGGTCCTATTTTTACACGAAGCTTCCAGAAGACCGTGGGGGAAAGGAAGTGGGGCCACGAGGCGCCGACACACTAGGGCGGCGCGGCCCAGGCCCTGGCCGCGCGGCCCTGGTGTGTGAGGCCCTCGTGTGGCCCCCTGCGTTGCCCTTCCGCCTACTTAAAGCCTTCGTCGCGAATACCCCTGTACCGAGAGCCACGATACGGAAAACCTTCCAGAGACGCCGCCGCCGCCAATCCCATCTTGGGGGATTCAGGAGATCGCCTCCGGCACCCTGCCAGAGAGGGGAATCATCACCAGAGGGGCTCTACATCATCATGCCCGCCTCCAGATTGATGCGTGAGTGGTTCATCCTTGGACTATGGGTCCATAGCAGTAGCTAGATGGTTGTCTTCTCCGCATGTGCTATCATTGTTTAGATCTTGTGAGCTGCCTAACATGATCAAGATCATCTATTTGTAATGCTACATGTTGTGTTTGGTGGGATCCGATGAATCTAGAATACTATGTTAAGTTGATTATCAATCTATCATATATGTGTTGTTTATGTTCTTGCATGCTCTCCGTTGCTAGTAGAGGCTCTGGCCAAGTTGATACTTGTAACTCCAAGAGGGAGTATTTATGCTCGATAGTGGGTTCATGCCTCCATTTAATCTGGGATCGTGACAGAAGGTTCTAAGGTTATGGATGTGCTGTTGCTACTAGGGATAAAACATTGATGCTTTGTCTAAGGATATTTGTGTTGATTACATTACGCACCATACTTAATGCAATTATATGTTGTTTACAACTTAATACTGGAGGGGGTGCGGATGCTAACCCGAAGGTGGATTATTTAGGCATAGATGCATGCTGGATAGCGGTCTATGTACTTTGTCGTAATGCCCTGATTAAATCACATAGTAATCATCGTTGATATGTATTGAATCTTGATTTGTCAATTGCCCACCTGTAATTTGTTCACCCAGCATGTTAGTTATCTTATTGGAGAGACACCACTAGTGAACTGTGGACCCCGGTCCATTCTTTTACATCTGAATACATTCTACTGCAATTATTGTTCTTACTATTCTTTGCAAACAAACACCATCTTCCACTCGATACGCTTAATCCTTTGTTTTCAGCAAGCCGGTGAGATTGACAACCTCACTGTTACGTTGGGGCAAAGTATCTTGATTGTGTTGTGCAGGTTCCACGTTGGCGCCGGTTTCACTGGTGTTACGCCGCACTACACTCCTCCACCAACAACCTTCACGTGCTTCTTGGCTCCCTCTTTGGTTCGATAATCTTGGTTTCTTTACGAGGAAAACTTGCTGCTGTGCGCATCATACCTTCCTCTTGGGGTTCCCAACGGACGTGTACATCTACGTCCGTTGGGAACCCCAAGAGGAAGGTATGATGCGCACAGCAGCAAGTTTTCCCTCAGAAAGAAACAAAGGTTATCGAACCAGTAGGAGCCAAGAAGCATGTGAAGGTTGTTGGTGGAGGAATGTAGTGCGGCGCAACACCAGTGAAACCGGCGCCAACGTGGAACCTGCACAACACAATCAAAGTACTTTGCCCCAACGTAACAGTGAGGTTGTCAATCTCACCGGCTTGCTGAAAACAAAGGATTAAGCGTATCGAGTGGAAGATGGTGTTTGTTTGCAAAGAACAGTAAAACAGTAGAATGTATTCAGATGTAAAAGAATGGACCGGGGTCCACAGTTCACTAGTGGTGTCTCTCCAATAAGATAACTAACATGCTGGGTGAACAAATTACAGGTGGGCAATTAACAAATAAAGATTCAATACATATCATGATGTTCACTATGAGATTTAATCAGGGCATTACGACAAAGAACATATATCGCCATCCAGCATGCATCTATGCCTAAATAGTCCACCTTCGGGTTAGCATCCGCACCCCTTCCAGTATTAAGTTGCAAACAACAGACAATTGCATTAAGTATGGTGCGTAATGTAATCAACAAAAATATCCTTAGACAAAGCATCGATGTTTTATCCCTAGTAGCAACAGCACATCCACAACCTTAGAACTTTCTGTCACTGTCCCAGATTCAATGGAGGCATGAACCCACTATCGAGCATAAATACCCCCTCTTGGAGTTACAAGTATCAACTTGGCCAGAGCCTCTACTAGCAACGGAGAGCATGCAAGAACATAAACAACACATATATGATAGATTGATAATCAACTTAACATAATATTCTCTATTCATCGGATCTCGCCAAACACAACATGTAGCATTACAAATAGATGATCTTGATCATGTTAGGCAGCTCACAAGATCTATAACAATGAAAGCACAAGCGGAGAAGACAACCATCTAGCTATTGCTATGGACCCATAGTCCAAGGATGAACTACTCACGCATCAATCCGGAGGCGGGCATGATGATGTAGAGCCCCTCCGGTGATGATTCCCCTCTCCAGCAGGGTGCCGGAGGCGATCTCCTGAATCCCCCGAGATGGGATTCGTGACGGCGGCGTCTCTGGAAGGTTTTCCGTATCGTGGCTCTCGGTACAGGGGGTTTCGCGACGGAGGCTTTAAGTAGGCGGAAGGGTATGTCAGGAGGCGACGCGAGGCGCCGACACAACAGGGCCGCGCGGCCCAGGCCCAGGCCGCGCCACCCTGGTGTCTGGCCGCCTCGTGGCCCCACTTCGTCTCCCTTTCGGTCTTCTGGAAGCTTCGTGTAAAAATAGGCCCCTGGGCGTTGATTTCGTCCAATTCCGAGAATATTTCCTTACTAGGATTTCTGAAACCAAAAACAGCAGAAAACAGCAACTGGCGCTTCGGCATCTCGTTAATAGGTTAGTGCCGGAAAATGTATAATAATGTTGTAAAGTATGTATAAAACATTCAAGTATTGTAATAAAAGTAGCATGGAACATAAGAAATTATAGATACGTTTGCGACGTATCAGGCCGCGCCGTTTACCGTGCCTTCTGGAGCGCCTGCTTCCCTCCCGCGCGCAGTATACCGGCCGTTTTTTACAGCGCGGCCTATATAGCGCGCCTGTTGGAGATGCTCTGACAAGCAATATGATCTCCTTTGTCATGCAAACCATCTGGTGTCCTTGCTACAGCTCGTCCGGGTTCTTGACTGGAGAGGCCGCCCATGGAGTTGAGCGCCACCAAATCCAGAAAAAAAATCTCCGCACCTCGGCTATGGCCTGATGAGGAAGCAGGTAGAAGCCGATTTGTCTGCAGCAAAGTTGTGCCTGGCTCTGGACGAGGCGCCGCGCCGTCAGATGGTGGTGCGTCAAGTTGTCGAATCGATGGAAGGGATGAAGGCACGGTTCGAGGTCCTCAACGTCAAGCTCGGGACACATTCGGCCGACCTCATTGCCAAGTTCCTCGAGTTGCAGCAGCAACTACAGGAGCAACCAAACCGTTTGGACTAGATGCAGGTCAAGGACGACATGTCGCTCGATTCAGTCGACCAGGTGCAGCTAGAGCAAACCAACGCTCTTATGGCACCACGAACGAACATCGTCAAGGGACCACCACCTACACTATTGGTCGTTCCTAGCAACGGACAAGGACGGGTATCCGCAGACCCGGCGGCACGCATCTGAGCTTCATTGATGTAGGCCTGCCCAAGGACGACACTACATCAAGACCGTCAAGCCTTCCTCGTGGCCCAATGACACGAGCTCGGGCCAAAGCCATACATGAAAAGGTGAATTCGCTCATTTCCACGTATGCATTTGATACCTCATTGGATGGCATGCTACTTCATGCAAATACTCTGTGTCATGCAAACCATCTGGTGTCCTTGCTGCAGCTCGTCCGGGTTCTTAACTGGAGAGGCCGCCCATGGAGTTGAGCGCCACCAAATCCAGAAAAAAATCGCCGCACCTCGGCTATGGCCTGATGAGGAAGCAGGTAGAAGCCGATTTGTCTGCAGCAAAGTTGTGCCTGGCTCTGGACGAGGCGTCGCGCCGTCAGATCTAAGACGATCGTGCTTGTCACGACGATGCCTATTTTTTTTTTGAGGGAACGACGATGCCTTTTTTTAGGACAAACTGCTAGGTTTTATTAATCAGCCATAATGTTTACAGGAATGGAAACAGAATAAGGAGCATCTAGCCAAAGATGGCGTCCTATTTCAGAAGAAATCATATGCCTAGCAAGATTGTGTGCTTCAAAATTTGAAGCTCGATTTTCATGAGAGAAAACGCATCCATGAAAACTATTGGTGTGATACCGAATCTCAGAGATGATTCAGCCATACTTTCCCAGAGATCCGTCCTTGATGTCGGAGATAATGGACTTGCAATCGGAGACAATGTACAAGTGACTCAGGGTCAGGTCTTCAACCAACGCCAAGGCCTCACGAGCCGCCAAAGCCTCCTAGATTGCTGGATCAGAAATTCCCGAGAAAACCACGGCTGATGCACCAAGATACTTTCCATTGTTGTCGCGGCAGAAAATGGCAGCAACTCCTCGACCTTCGGTTTTGGAAACAACAACGTCGACATTGATCTTCGGCACTGGATGAGGCGGAGGAATCCACCTAGCCTGCCTTGCAATCAGGGCAGACATGAGTCGTACTCTGCGGTTTGGCCAAAGCTTTTGTAAGGGTATTTTACCCTTATCCATTATTTTGGTAACAATGACACCGTGCTAGAGTATTTGGCCTAATATGTTTATAAGGATAATCTCAGGTATTAGGCAAAGAGGCATAAATGGTGTATCAAAGGAACAAGAAGGCTAAAGGAGACCCCCCACTTCAACAACAATCGAAAAGGGGTCTACAGCAGAAATCCGGTCTGCAGCCCGGTTGGACCGGCCCACAGACCGGCGGCCCCGGCGTGCTGTCCGGTCGACCGGTCGCCAACCGGGCGCCAACCGGCTCCTGGACGACGCAAAGCTGGTCCGGCCTGCTGCCCGGTCAGCCGGCCTACGGACCGGTGGGTCCGACGCACAGTCCGGTCGGCCGGTCGCCAACCGGTCGCCAACCGGGCGCCAACCGGAGGAGCTCCTGGAAGATGAGAAGGAGCTCCGGTCCCTGGTCCGGTCCGACCGGCCTCTGCACCGGGCAGTCCGGTCCCTGGTCCGGTTGACCGGGTTTGTCGAAGAAAAGCTGAGGTGGCAAGTGGCCAACGGCCATATTTCGAAGAACACTATAAATAGCCCTTCTCCTACCTCTAGACAGTTAGGCACTACACTAAAAGCTGTTCTTGAGCTCCTTCTCTCATACTCCATTGTTAGAAACACCAAAAGCCTCAGATCTCCCTCCTCCTCCACCCAAACTCAAATCCCTCCGGGGAATCGTTAGAGGAGGACCCGATCTACCGTTCTACCAAGCCAAATCTCATTCCCCCTTGTATTCATCAAGAAGCTTGCTTCCTAGGGTTCCTTGGAAACCCTAGGTGGGCAAGAGGAGTCCGGAAGCATCCGGGCTGTGGATTTGCTCCGGGCAAGATTGTGAAGGTTTGGAGGCTACCTCAAAGTCTACCACAAGTGAGAGAGCTATTCCTTCGTGGGATAGGCTCTGGAGAATAGGGTGAGCCTTCGTGGCGCGGGGAATCCTTCGTGGGACCTCCACTCCTCCAAACGTGACGTACCTTGTTGCAAAGCAAGGGAACACGGGAATACATCCTCGTCTCTGCGTGCTATCGGTTATCTCTAACCGAACTCCTTACTTGTGATTTAACTGCCTGTGAGAGCCTTCGTGCTCGAGTTAGTTGTATCCTCATATAGGTTGCTTCACCTAGTTTGCATTAGGCTCACCTTTATATTCCGCAAAGCCTAATATTGCAAAGAAAGAATTAAAATCTATAGAAACCTATTCACCCCCCCCCCCTCTAGGTTTACCATCTCTATACTTTCAATTGGTATCAGAGCCTGGACTCTTTTTAAGGGATTCACCGCGTTAAGAGTGAGATGGATAAACTATTCGAGGGTCTAGATGATGACTCTAACCTTTCGGTTAAAGAAATGAAATCTAGACTCTTGGCATATGATGCCGAGAAGAAGAAAAAGGAGGATGAACTACAAAGCCAAATGGCAGAAATGTATGCCATGCTTAAGAACCTAACTGCTAGTGGAGCTCCTAGTGGGGCTTCGGGCTCTAAGGAAACTTACCATGAAGTTAACCATGACTATCCCAGAAACACCTCACCCATGCCTCATATAAACCATAGTGGGTCTGTTCCCCATTTTGATGGAACTCACTTTCCACATTGGAAATCTTCTATGGAATCTCATATTCGCAGCTGCAGTGTGGAGCTATGGGAGATCATTCTTCATGGATACCGGGAGCCACAAGATCCCGTTCGGTTGACCTCCACCGAGTTCTACAACCGTCAACTCAATGCCTCCGCACGTGACAAGATTAGAAGTGGCATCAATCGCAAGCTCCTTGATCAAGTCAATGACATCGGCTCTGCTAAAGAGTTGTGGGATCGAATCGTAGTACTCCAAGAGGGAACCGATTTGATCCAATCAGCTCTTTATGAGACCACAAAGCAAGAGGCCCACCAGTTCATGATTCGTGAAGGAGAATCCGTGGCCAATGCCTATGCAAGGCTTGGTGCTCTTAGAGTAAGGATCAAGGGACTTGGTGTTGAGAAGTATGATGACAGTTTCGAGATGAATGAAGGATTCATAAAGTCCAAGGTCATTGCTATGATTGCTGTCAAGCAAGAAGACACCAACCTTGCACTCAACTTGCAAATCATGACCAAGAGTGCTGATCTGAACTCCGATGATCTAGTCTCCTATGTGGCCGCCAATGAAAACATGGCCAAGGCAGGAAAAAGGCTCGTGGCAATGAACCGTGTTGATGAAGCCTCGCACAACCATGAAGCGTCACACAACCTTGCTCTCAAAGCTAGAGCTGACCATGGAGGAGAAGAAGAATATGTAATTGAAGAAGATGAGGAGATGACTTCAACTAGTGACATCGCTACCGACTTTGCCTTCTTTGCCAAGAAGTACAAGGGAAAGTTGCCAATGCTCCTCAATGACAAGAAGAAGAAGAGAACTTGCTACAATTGTGACGAAGAGAGCCACTTTGCAAATGAGTGCCCTTATGAGAAAAGGGTAGACAAGCCAAAGTTCATTAAAGGGGTCAAGCCAAGATTGAAGCCAAACCCAATCAACGATCGATACAAGAGGAACAAGGGAAGAGCCTTTGTTGGGGCCGAGTACTTGTCCGATGAAGAAGAGGAAGATGAGAAGAAGGAGGCCGGAGTGGCCGGCTTGGCTTTCTCTAAGCCCGGGTCACTCTTCACATATGACTACTCCAAGGATTACTCCACGGAGAATGATGTTGGTTCTTCCTTCATGGCAAGAACAACTCAAGATGATGACTCCGATGACTCTACCTCATCTACAATCGTTGGCTCTTGTCTTATGGCAAGAGAAACCAAGGTAATGGAACCCCCACCTTCTTTATCTAGTGTCCTTGATGATGAAGCTGAAAATCAAGAAGAATTAACTGTGCTTAAGGAACTTTACAATGTTAGATGCACCCTTCGTGGTGAAGCTCTTGTCAAATTTGATTTCTTGATGGACTCTCTCAAAGAAAAGGATGAGTCCATTGAGGAATTAGAATATCATTTGAATGATAAGGAAAGGAGATTCAATCTCCTAAGACCAGAGCTAAAAACCGAAAGGTGCATATCTCAAGGTCTTAAGCAACAAATTGAAACTTATGAACTAGATAAAGTTAAGGATCTTGAAACTATTGAAAGGTCTCAATCATTGACCCAAGAGTTTATGCCTCAAAGGAGGAGCTTGAAGTTGCTCATGCTTCTCTCACTAGGGATCTTGACCACCTTGAAAGAGCTAACAAGCTTGTCAAGGATGAGCTCAAGAAACTTGGAAAGAACCATGACCTACTCCAAGAAACCTACTCTAAAGCTCTTGAATCAATGAATGATTCTATTGTTGATAAAGATGTTGCTAGTTCCTCCACCACCTTTACTAGTCTGCATGCTAAGCTTGTTGCGGAACATGTTCGTTTACAAGAGGAACTATCTTTGCATGTTGAGACCAACACATATCTTGAATCTTTGGTAACCAAATATGGTCTCAACTATTATCCTAATGAATCGGCTTGTGAGCAAGCAACTACTCTTGAGGAGAATGTTAGGTTGAATAAAGAACTTGCCAAGTTCACCACAACCAAGAATAAGATGGGATTGGATGACCTCTTGAGTAAGCAAAGGTCAAACAATCAAAAGTATGGACTTGGGTATGATCCCAAGCCCTACAAGAAGAACAACTACAAGAAAGAGAAGCCCGCTCAAGAAAAGAACAATAAGGTCACTAATGATGGCAAAGCCCCAAAGGGCAAAGCCACTAGTGGTGACCGCACGGGGCCAAACAATCACTATGCTTTATTTGTTGATTATTATGGTGATGTTTATGCTAACTATGTTGGTCCTCGTAATGGCTATGCTTATAGAGGGTACTCGATTTGGGTACCAAAAGATCTTGTTGCCATGACTAGGGAACCCATTAATCAATGGGTTCCTAAATCCTCTACTTGATTTTGTAGGGGTATTCCTCCGGTGGTCCAAAATGGGTGTTTGATAGTGGATGCACCAATCATATGACCAGAGGAAGAGGTGTGCTTGACCAATTCATTGAAGATATTAACAAGAAGTCAAGCATCACCTTTGGTGACAATTCAAAGGGAAATGTACTTGGGTATGGCAAGGTGGCAATCTCTAAGGACTTGTGCCTTGAGACGGTCATGCTTGTTGAACACCTTGGTTATAACTTGCTTTCTATATATCATCTTGCCGATGCCGGTTATAATTCATATTTTACTAAGTATTATGTGCAAGTCTTTAGGAGTGACAATCTCAAATTGGTCCTTGTTGGATATGTGGAGAACAACCTTTACGTGGTTGACCTCTCGAAAGAGAGCCCCTCTCCCTCCACATGTCTAATGGCGGCCAAGCATGACGAAGGTTGGTTGTGGCATCGCCGCCTTGGTCATGTTAACATGAGGAATCTTAAACAACTCCTAAAGGGTGAGCACATTGTTGGACTAACCGGCATTTCTTTTGAGAAAGATCGTGTATGCAGTGCATGTGTAGCCGGAAAACAACTCAAGAAGAAACATCCTATCAAGAGTATCGTCACCACATCTAGGCCTTTGGAGCTCCTTCATTTGGATCTCTTTGGGCCATCACACTATGATACTCTTGGTGGGAGCAAGTATGGACTTGTCATTGTTGATGATTACTCAAGATACTCTTGGGTCTTTCTCCTTAAGTCTAAGGATGAGACCCATAGAGAGTTCATCACCTTCGCCAAGAAAGCTCAACGTACATATGAATCCGAGATCAAGGCGATTAGGACCGACAATGGCACCGAGTTCAAGAACTACACTATGCAAGAGTTTGTTGATGATGAGGGCATCAAGCATGAGTTTTCAGCTCCATATACCCCTCAACAAAATGGTGTTGTTGAAAGGAAGAACCGGACTATCATTGAGATGGCAAGAACCATGTTGAGTGAATTCAACTCACCCCACAACTTTTGGGGAGAAGCCATCTCTACAGCTGTCCACTACTCCAACCGGCTCTTCCTCCGCCCCCTCCACAACAAAACTCCATATGAGCTTCTCACAGGTAACAAGCCTAATGTCATGTACATTCGTGTCTTTGGATGCAAATGTCTTGTTAAGAACAATAAAGGGAAGCTTGGTAAATTTGAAACTAGAACCATAGAGGGCATTTTTGTTGGATATGCGGAGAACTCCCACGCCTATAGATACTACAACCGGTCCACTGGGACTATTGAAGTATCTTGTGACGTGGTGTTCTTGGAGGATAATGGCTCCCAAGTGGAGCAAGTTGTTCCATGTGTTGCAGGTAATGATGATGATCCATCTAGTGCCATCAAGCACATGGGCATTGGACACATCCGGCCCATGGAAGTTCATAATGATGATCAAGGTGATGGAGTAGAAGTATCAAGCTCACCTCAAGTTGAGCCTAGCTCAACTCAAGTTGAACCATCAAGTGCAACCCAAGATTTATCCTCCACTCAAGATGAGCCACATCCCGAAGAACAAGAAGAAAGCCCTCAACCCACTGAGCAAGACCATGATGATGATCAAGAAACATCCTCAACTCATGTTCAAGCTCAAGTTGTCCCTCATGATCAAGTATTAGCAAGAGATGAATTCATTGATCATGAAGGAACCATTCGGAAGATCAAGGCTGCTACAAGGGCAAGTGATATGAAAGTAGATCAAGTCCTTGGTAGCATCTCAAAAGGAGTGGTAACTCGTAGACACCATGCATTACTTATCACTTATTGTCAACATCATGCTTTTGTGTCTAGTTTTGAGCCACTCAAGGTACATGAAGCCTTGGTTGATCCGGATTGGGTCATTGCCATGCAAGAAGAATTGGAGTGTTTCACTCGTAATGAAGTATGGTCTCTAGTTGAGAGACCCAAGGATCATCGCATCAATGTTATTGGGACCAAATGGGTATTCAAGAACAAGCAAGATGAGAATGGCATTGTCATTAGAAATAAAGCAAGGTTAGTGGCGCAAGGGTTTGCCCAAATATAAGGTATGGATTTTGAGGATACCTTTGCGCCGGTAGCCCGTCTTGAAGTTATTCGTCTTTTGCTTGCATTTGCATCTTTCCACAATTTCAAACTATATCAAATGGATGTGAAAAGTGCATTTTTGAATGGTCCTCTAAAAGAAACCGCATATGTAGCTCAACCCCCGGGTTTCGAAGACCCATGCCGACCCAACCATGTGTATTTACTCCATAAGGCACTCTACGGTCTCAAGCAAGCTCCACGTGCTTGGTATGAGTTCCTTAGGGATTTCCTACTACAAGATGAGTTTTGCATGGGTACGGTCGATTCCACCCTTTTCACCAAGCGGGTTAAAGGGGGTGGCTTGTTTATATGTCAAATATATGTTGATGATATTATATTTGGTGGAACTAACCCCAATCATAACAAAGCTTTTGAGCTATTGATGACTAGGAAATTTGAAATGTCCATGATGGGGGAGTTGAAGTTTTTCCTAGGCTTCCAAGTGAGGCAACTTGCAAAAGACACATTCATCTCTCAAGAAAAGTATGTGAAGGACATGCTCAAGAAATTCAACATGACCAATGCAAGCCCAATGAAGACACCCATGCCCGTAAAGGGGCAACTTGGCTCATGTGACGGTGAGAAGGATGTGGATATAAAGGTATACCGTTCCATGATAGGATCCTTGCTCTACCTTTGTGCCTCTAGGCCGGATATCATGCTAAGTGTAGGGATGTGTGCTCGTTTTCAATCCGCTCCTAAGGAGAGCCATTTGATGGCGGTCAAACGGATTCTAAGATTCTCACTCCTACTCTCGGGCTATGGTATCCAAAGGGGTCAACCTTTGAACTCATTGGCTACTCGGATTCTGATTGGGCCGGTGATAAGGTTGACCGGAAGTCTACCTCCGGGGCTTGCCAATTTATTGGCCGGTCATTGGTGAGTTGGTCATCCAAGAAACAAAACTCCACCGCTTTATCCACCGCCGAAGCCGAATACATATTCGCGGCATCTTGTTGCACTCAATTGTTATGGATGAAGCAAACCTTGAAAGACTATGGTGTGTCTCTTGGTACGGTGCCTCTTCTATGTGACAATGAAAGTGCAATAAAGATCGCCAATAACCCGGTTCAACATTGTCGCACCAAACATATTGACATTCGCCATCACTTCCTACGTGACCATGTTGCCAATAAGGATATTGATCTCACTCATGTGGGAACAACCTACCAATTGGCGGATATTTTCACTAAGCCTTTGGATGAAGCCCGGTTCGTAAACTTGAGAGGAGAACTTGGTATTCTTGATCCTAAAAACTTGGATTGATTAACTTCTTGCACTGTATTCTTGCATTTATCTAACTATCTAGCTTAGAGGCATAGCACATATGGGGATAGTCATCTTACCATGTCTTGGTATGATGCATACCTATGTGTGCAACATAAATAGACCCAATGTCATTATATGGACCCAAGCACGTCTCTTCGAGGTCACATGACATTTGCGCTTTCACATAGGGGGAGTAATCCCCCGCCCCTCTTCAAGCCTCAATTGCAAATTTATTCGACTCTACAAGGCTAAATGATCTTGTTGCAAAAACTATTTCAAAAAGATTTATGATTCTTGATATTCTTCGAATCATGCCAATTGTTGCTATTTATATCTTGTTTGGATTTCACTCCAATGGGTATGCCTAGAGAACTTTGTGTTTCCAATCACATGTCTATGCTCATCTCATCATCATCTATCTATCTATATGTACATGTCATCATCTGAGCATTCACACACATTTACACAAAAGATAGGGGCAAAACGAGGCAAAACGAGACAAAACTGGGCAGATTTGTCCCTGGCCGGTCTCTGGCCCGGTTGGACCGGCCTCTGGGCCGGACCAGCCGGCGCCAGGTCCGGTCGACAGGGCGCCCGACCGGCCATGCGGCCTGTTATGTGTTGGAGAGTATACCCCTTTGGGGTCTTCTTCCTCATTATCCCCCAACTCCCAAACCTCCATGGCCGCCGCCTCCATCACCTCCACCATGTTCTAGGACCTTCCCACCACAAGACTCCTCCCAAACTCCACCAAACCATAGATCGGGCCCCTTGGAACAACTCCACCAAAGGATTTGGTCCCTCTCAAGCTATTTTGGGACATTTTGGAGTTCTTGGGTTTCAAGCCCTACCTAGTGTTCTTCTTGCTCTCTTGATCAAGAAGGACCATGTCTTCGGGTAATGTGCTCTCCCCTTCTCCCTATTCTCTAGTCCTCCTCATACATTGCAATATCTTGACAAGATTTGAGGAAAATTTTAGGGTTAGGGTTAGGGTTTGTAAGTCCTCATGCCTTTAGAGTGTCTCACAACACAATACACATACTCCACTCTATTGCTATAGTCTATATTCAAGTTTATGAGTGTTTGCATGATTTTGTGGTAGAAATTCTGGGCAACTTCTTACAAATCGACAGATCTGGTCACCAGCCCGGTCAACCGGCCCCTCAACCGGCCGGCCCGGCGTGCGGCCCGGTGACATAGGCATCCCCAATGAGCCTGCCAAAGATGGTACCCGGGGTTTACTAAAGGCCCAGGACTCGAAGAATAAGAAGACTTGGAAGCCCATTTAGTGTTAAGGAAAGATAGTTTGTATTAGGAAAGATAGAGATTTGTAATCTTACGGGTTGGGTACGAAACCCTCCCGGACTCTGTAACTTGTGTATTACGAAACCCTCGGCTCCACCCTCTATATAAGGGGGAGTCGAGGGACAAAGAAAGGATCGAATCCATTGCCAACAGAACCCTAGTTTTCATAATCGTCGAGTACTTTTCGGCTGAAACCTTCGAGATCTACTTGCCCTCTACTTCTAGCAAAACCCTAGTCTACAATCTGTAGGCATTGACAAGTTAATCCTTTGTCAATTGGCGCCGTCTGTGGGAATTAGAGGTTGCAAGGAGCTGATCTCGATGGCACGTCCAGAATCGTCGACTTCGTCGGTGGCGAGCAATGCGATGGATCGAGGTAACCAGGGAAAAACTGATCTAGTCGATTTTATTCCTCACCCGCCCTCCCGTGTGGATGCATGTGCCTATCTGGAGGAGCCCATCGTCATGACATTCGGAGAATTCCGATTTGGCGTCAACAAGGAAGGATCCTACCGTCTAGAAGTTCCGATCTCGTCGGAATTTTCAGCGGTCGATTCTGACTTTTCGTCGACTGACGAGGAGTTTTCATCACCACGCTTCGTCGACACCAAGGCGAACGGAAAGCTCGTCAAGATCTTCAGCGACACATCTTTCGAGTCGTCTGCAGGCTCCTTTATAAGCAGCGATTCTGACAGCATCGACAACTTCAACTTCATCGACAAATCTGCTGCCATTGGAAAGGTCTTCACCAATCTATATGATGGTGTCACCAATCCTGACAAAAATCAATACGCAAAATACCATCAGATCTATGCGATAGAAGAGGCAGGCCGATCAGAACCAGAAACATCAGAGGCTTTCGATGATTTGGGAAATCCATACATCGATCCCGCTGATCTCAGAAAAGGCTTAGGCACTAAATATGCTGGGTCTTCAACTCGCGCAAAAGTCCAACTCCCGCAAGCAGCGTGGGATAGGGCCGCAAGAGCCATAGATGGTTAAGAACCAATGACCACCACTGCTACTGTGCAAGAACTACAAGCATATCAATATAGACTTGCTCGAGTAAGTAGAGAGTTGGAAAAACAGACAGCATCCTTGAATAGGAGAAAAGAGGCAGCTTCCGCGTCCAGCAGGCGTCGAGCAGAGCTCAGTCGACAATCAGAAACTTCGGCGGATAGCCATAGAGAGGCTCGAAGGAGATCGAGATCTCGGCTGCAAAATATACCCGAAGAAGAGAGAGGAAACCTAATTCAAAATCTCGACATGTCCTTCATGACGATCGATGAAAGGGGAAATATCATCCCAAAAACACCAGAAGCAGGTTACATGGCAACACAAGCTTACATCCTCGCGTCCAGACCACCTCCTGGGGATCCGAGAGAACCATTGTTCAATATGGCAATGGCTGGAGTAGGCGTTATGGGAACAGCGTTCGCAGCAACGCCTCCCGAAGGAAATCCTAGGCAAAATAGTCCACGACCCACTGCAGCAGTACAAGATCCACCGAGAACAAGTGGGGCAAGAGACACAGCAGTTCAAGTAAGGGTGGATAGAGCGCGACAAGAAAGAAGAGAACGCCAGTATTCACCAGAAGTTGCCGACGAAGATATGTGCGGACTCCCGTGCTTTACGAGAAGAGTTCGAAAGACTCGAGTTCCAAAAGGGTTCAAGTTACCCGAGAATTTCAAGAAGTTCGACGGCCTGCAGGATCCCGAGGATTGGCTCGTAGATTACCTCGAGATGGTGAAGCTGGTAGGAGGAACCAGAGCAACAGCTATGCAAAGTATCCAAGTTCACTTGAGTGGTGCCGCAAGATCTTGGATAAAGAAACTCCCCCCAGGCTCCATCGACAGCTGGGATAATTTCGAGGATATCTTCGTGAGAAATTTCCGATCCACCTGCAAGAAACCTGCATCATTGGAAGAGCTGAGGGCCTGTCGACAGAAACATGACGAGTCGATGAGAAAATATATACAGCGGTGGAACATTATAAAAAACTCGGCAGAAGATATATCTGACGAGAGAGCAATAGATGCGTTCGTGGCAGGAATTCGGCGAGGAGACTTCGTCGAGGACTTAGGGAGAACTAACCCTAAGACCATATCAGCACTCATGGAGATAGCCAATAAGTGGGCAGATGGAGAAGACGCAATATACAACAAGCGACACAGGTCGCCAGAAGAGGATCGTGGTCGAAATTATCAAAATAGAAGGCGATTTTCTCGCCAGTTCTACAACAACGATGCTCCTGGCCATATATCGGCTGGCTTTCGGGGAAATCCTGGAGGGAATAGTCGAGATGACTATCAAAGGAGTAATGAGCAACAAGGCGACAATAGAGGCGATTCTCGCGGCAACAGGCAAAATAGTGGACCAAGGTTTCAAAGACCTTACATGTCACCCGAAGAGATGATGAACGGTCCGTGTCAAATGCATTTTTATCTCGACAACAACGGAAAAAGGCAGTCAGGACATCTCCAGAAAGACTGCCGAAATTTCCAGGCAATGTTGCGAGCCGCAGGAATTGCAAATGCCCAAGCCATGAACAGAAACCCCCAGGGGCCAAGGAGCGAGATCCACCTTCCACCTCCTCCCGCAATCACGAACGAAAATCGGCACCAGCTCAGAATAGCGGCAGCACCACACCCACCTCCATATGTTGATCCTAACTCCAATGGTGCGGTCTCGATGATTCAGAAAGCTAGGCCATCCAACAGGGCGCAGAAGGTAATCTCACGACAAGTGTTCATGGCAGAGAAAATGCCTCCACCAACAGTCGAGTACTTAAATTGGTCAGGGCAAGACATTGGCTTCACAATCGCGGACCATCCGCAGCAAGTTCCTCGACCAGGACAATCAGCACTCATCTTACCCGCAGTAATCGCTGGTTTTGACGTGTCGAGAGTTTTCATAGATGGCGGCAGCAGCTTAAACCTTATGTATGCAGATACATTGAGGAAGATGAACATATCCCTGGCAAACTTGAAACCAACTGACACACGTTTCCATGGGATTACACCAGAGAAGCCAAGTTACCCATTGGGCAAGATCCACCTCGACGTTCAGTTTGGAACCCGAGAAAACTACAGGATAGAGAATTTGGAGTTTGAAGTGGTGGATTTCCCGTCGCAGTATCACGCTTTGTTGGGACGACCAGCATACGCCAGGTTTATGGCGGTACCACATTATACATATCTATTGTGGAGGTTGCCCGGACCTAAGGGACCCATTACAATCAAGGGAAGCTTCGCGTTATCCGATAAATGCGACAAGGATTTTCATCGACTGTCAGAAACTTTCGGGATGCAAGCAGAATATACGGCGCCAAGGTTCACTGATTATGATGTGCTGCCAGAAGTAGGGAGGTCTTCGAAGGAGCCAACTTTCAACACAAACAAGGATTCAAAAGAGGTACAGATCCACCCGACAGACCCAAAGAAAACGACATCCATCGCAACAAACATGGATATCGCATAGGAAAGCGCGCTCGTCGAGTTCCTCCGTGAGCACTGGAAAATCTTCGCATGGTGTCCAGCTGACATGCCAGGAGTACCCAGGGAACTTGCCGAGCACCACCTCAACTTGGATCCTCTCGCAAGACCAATCAAGCAACCTTTGCGGCGTTTTTCGGAACCTAGCCGCAAAGCCATGTTATCGGAAATAGATCGACTCAAAGATGCTAGTTTCATCAAAGAAATATCTACAGAAGCCACATGGGTAGCTAACCCAGTGATGGTGCCGAAGAAACACACAATAGTCCTTCGCATGTGCGTCGACTTCACGTGTCTCAATAAACATTGTCCTAAGGATCACTTTCCCCTCCCAAGGATCGATCAAATCATCGACTCCACGGCAGGATGCGAACGTCTTTCCTTCTTGGATGCGTACTCTGGTTATAACCAGATCAGATTAAAAGAAGAAGATGAAGCCAAGACAGCGTTCATAACACCTTACGGCGTGTTTTGTTACAAAACAATGCCCTTTGGTTTGAAAAACGCGGGAGCAACATATCAGCGGATGATGCAGAAATGCCTAGCAACACAGATTGGAAAAAATGTGCAAGTCTACATTGACGATGTCATGATAACATCAAAGAAAGGATCAACTCTGATCGAAGATTTAAAGGAAACCTTCGACAACCTCGACAAGTTCTGCCTCAAGCTGAACCCGACAAAGTGCTCTTTTGGAGTTCCTGCAGGAGAACTTCTCGGGTTCTTAGTATCAGCAAGGGGGATTGAAGCTAATCCCGAAAAAATCCAGGCCATCGTCACTATGAGAAAGCCAACAAAGTTGAAAGAAATACAACAGCTAACGGGGCGAGTCGCAGCTTTAAGCAGATTCGTCGCCAGGCTAGGAGAAAAGGCGCTGCCGTTCTACGCATTGATCAAACAAGGGGGAAAATTTCAATGGAACGAGGAAGCAGATAGGGCCTTCGAGAACCTCAAGCGGACAATTTCAACACCACCAATCTTGGTGGCGCCTAAAGACAAAGAACCTCTCCTCTTATACATTGCAGCCACACCTCAAGTGGTTAGCACGGTTCTAGTAGTCGAGAGAGAAGAAGAAGGAAAGCTTCATGGAGTTCAGAGGCCAGTATATTTCATCAGCGAAGTACTATTGCCTTCAAAACAGCAGTACCCGCAATACCAGAAACTGGCGTACGGAGTATTCACGACAGCAAGAAAATTGCGACACTATTTTTCGGCGCACCCGATAATAGTGGTCAATGAAGCTCCTTTGTCAAACATATTGAACAACCCAGAAGCTACGGGTCGTGTCTCCCTTTGGGGAATAGAACTCTCCCCTCGGGACATCACGTATGAAAAAAGAAAGGCAATAAAATCGCAGGTTTTACCAGATTTCATTGCAGAATGGATGGAGTTACAAAACACGGGGCCTCCAGATTTGTCGAGAACTTGGACCATGAACTTCGACGGGTCCAAAAGGTTGGAAGGTGCTGGAGCAGGTGTGATATTGGTATCACCTGAAGGCGACAAGTTGAAATATGTCCTACGAATGACGTTCCCAAACGCGTCTAACAACGAAGCAGAATATGAAGCTCTCATACACGGGATGAAGATGGCGAAAGCTTGCGGTGCAACCAGATTGAAAATCTTCGGCGACTCACAATTGGTGGCACAACAAGTTATGAACCAATGTGATGCAGTCAACGAAAGTATGATAGCATACAAGGAGGTGTACAACGAGCTGGAAAAATTGTTTGATGGATGAGAGGTAAACCACATTAGCAGGCTGAGTAACGATGAAGCCGATGTTCTTGCAAACATCGGGTCACAATGCCTCGCGATCCCTCCAGGCGTATTTTGGGAAGAAATAAGCGAAAGATCAACAAAGCCAGTGAAAATAAAGAAGAAGGAGAAAGAAGGGAAATCCTCGAGTACCACCAAAGACCTAGTGGAAGAAGAAGAGGAACAGGAGCTGGTAATGATGGTGCAAATTCCGTGGATGCAGGCTTACATATCATATATCCTAAGGAAAACAATACCCGATGATCCAGTTGAAGCAAGGCGAGTAATCAGGAGATCAAAAGCTTTTACTGTGGTAAAAGGGGAGTTGTACAAACGAAGTATTTCAGGCGTGCTACAGAGATGTGTCACACCCGAAGAAGGAAGAATCATCCTGAAAGATGTGCACGAAGGAATATGCGGGCACCACGCGAGCAACCGAGCTATTGCGGCCAAAGTCTTCAGAGCAGGATTTTATTGGCTAACAGCAATCGAGGACGCGAAGGAAATAGTGCAAACTTGCGACGCGTGCCAAAGATTCGCGGCAAAACCTCACTCGCCAGCAGCAGAACTTATGCCAATCCCACTGTCTTGGCCCTTTGCTCAATGGGGCCTCGACATGGTGGGAAAACTACACAAAGCTTCGCCAAGAGGATATGAGTATATGCTTGTCGCTGTCGACAAATTCACAAAGTGGATAGAAGCAAAGCCGATAAATTCACCAGACGGCGCGTCGGCGATCAAGTTCGTAAAAAGCATCGTCTTTCGATTTGGAGTCCCTCACAGCATTGTCACAGACAACGGCAACAATTTTACGTCCAAGGAGTTCAAGGCATATTGCGCAGAAGTGGACATCAAATTGAGTTTTGCGTCTGTTGCACATCCACAGACCAACGGTCAAGTCGAGAAGGCCAATGGCATCATCTGCAACGGTATCAAGAAGCGCCTGTTAGGACCATTGGAAAAAGCTCGGCATACTTGGCCGGAGGAGTTGCCAAGCGTGTTGTGGAGTATTCGAACAACACCAAATACGGCGACACAGGAGACGCCGTTCTTTCTGGTCCATGTAGCCGAGGCAGTCCTGCCGATAGAAATAGAGCATGATTCTCCAAGAGTTACAGAATATGATGAAGAAACTTCGAGAAAAGCTTTGGAGGATGATATTGATGCACTTGATGAAGCTCGAGACGAAGTCCTGTCACGAGTCGCCAAATATCAACAGGACCTGAAAAACTACCACAGTCGACGATTGCGGCCAAGATCATTCCAAGTTGGTGACCTGGTCTTACGACTCAACCAAAAAAGTCATGAAAAACTCGAGTCACCATGGCTAGGACCTTACATCGTCACAGAAGTAATCGAAGGAGGAGCATATAGAATCAAAGACAAGAAGACGGGGATTGCCGAGCCAAATCCTTGGAACGTGGCGCAGCTCAGGCGTTTTTACGCCTAGATGTCGAAATATAGTATCCTTTGTAAACATACAATGTACTGAAACACCCACGAGTTTTCAGACGCACTCTTTTTCTTTTTCGGGGCACCGAGTGGGGCTGGAAAAGGTTTTTAATGAGGCGGGCTCGCGGTGCTGCAATATAATAAAAATAGTGGAGATATACTTCTTATTCGTCGACACACTTGGGGGCTCCACACCTTCAAGTCTCAAAATACGTACAATACAGACAAACTAGACTTACCGAAATATTTCGCCTTGGTACAATAATACCTCGCCAAATACATAAATCGGAAGCTAGTAATTTTAAATATAGTATACACGTCAAAAATCTCATTGCTTTGGTCCAAGAACCTTGCAACAAAAATATAGAACTCCGACACTAAGATACTCGAGGGCTTGCAGTCCATCAAGATGTCTTACTACAACAGAAGGAGAAATCTTCGGAAGGGAAAAAACAGTACAAACTCTAGCCAAAAGGCTCGGGGGCTCCAACAATATAGAGCACTTTGCAATATACAACAAATTTCTTCGACAAGGTTTTGCAATATGGAACAAATCAGTCAAAACCTAAAATACTATCTATTGAGAAGCCTCTGGTTGTTTTATGCTCAGCATAAGATCCCTTGACGAAGAATTCTGAGTCCATCCGAAGAAGCTCATCTATCATCGACTCGGCCACAGGAGTCACCATCTCATTGATTGTGTCAATATCATTCTTGCGCCGCGATTTTTTCGCCAGGCAATCAACGACAATCTTCGTCAGGTCTAATTTTGGATGGCAAATATTTATCATAATCATGGCGAATCTTGCTCCAGCAGTCAATTGAGCTCGCACAAAATTATGAATACGAGGAGCATCTCTGAATGTCTCCAGCAATTCAGGAAGAGTTTTAGGAACCTCATTTCGAGGAAACAAAGTCTTGAAAATAAGGGTTATTGTTGTCGTGCAAAAATTGAGAAATTCGCGCACTTGGCAAGCACGATCTTGGAACCTGACAATCTGCTGGGTTCGTTCAGGGGTGGCCCAGAATAAACAGCCATGGTTAAGGGAAAGGTTGACAAGAAGATTCGTTCTCTCGTTCACTCTTCGATCTTCGGCGGCAGCATCAAGAACCGAGCCTATTAGGCAACAAGGCAAGAAACTTGGAAGAAGGCACAGCAAAATAAAGAGGAGGCATTGTGAGGTTGGAAAAACATACCTAACATATCCGTGCTAGCTTCCAACATTAGCTCGAGCATGCTATTTTCTCAGGTAGTAGCTCCTTTTGCTTCCAATACAGCAGTATCCTTGGCAACCATAGCCTCTTTGGCTTGTTGAAGAGCAAGTTTCTCTTGTTCAGACGCTTTCCGAGATTGTTCCATCATTGCCAGAGTTTGTTTCTTCATGAATTGAAGTTGTTGTCGAAGTTCTTGCAAATCTTCCGACAAAGGTTTGCTTGAAGAACCTTCAAGGGGATTATCATCGACTAGTATTTTCTTCGAGAAGGAAGACGCAGGCGCAGGATCGGGAGAGCAAGGGTTGGTCGAATAATTATCAAATATTAACTGGAAAAGAAAATCCCATGATCAATGATAGTACCAAGAGGAATTTCATTGATTTCTAGAAAGTTTACACGGACATTACAAAAGAAGTTATCCAAAGGGACTAACAGGGTAATTGTCGCCAAGGCTAAAATGGCGACAACAGCAAAAGAAATAGAGAAAGCAAAATATAGAAAAAGCAAAGGCATTCAATTAGACCTCCGGCCTTGACGAGCTAGGAGTTGAAGATGGTTTGATCCCGAGATAGGATAGGATTTTCTTCGTGTTCAGCTTTGCCGCCTTGATCAATGATCGCGATTTTGCTTGTTCTATCTGCTCCGTGTTGCCCACTTTCGCCCAGTCGATGGTCTGTTGACTATCAGCAACCAAGGCAACAGTGCTTTCAACGGCAACCTTCATATTTTCATGACGCATCTCCAGTCCAAGATCTTCGGGTGGATTAAAACACTTGGCAAGAGCAAGGAAAGTCGCGGGTTCCTCCTTCTTCGGGAAGAAGTAGGGGAAGAGCCGCGACAGCCCTGTCCTAGCTTCATCAATGCCATCACGTGCTTCTGTCCCATGAAATTCAAGGAACGAAACGGCGTCAAGAAGAGGGTCATTGTCGGGATCTTCAAGCTCAAATTCCTGAGAAGTCTTATCTGTCGAAATAAAAAAAAAATCCGATCAACAAATGAGTGCAGAAAAGAAGAATCTAAAGGATATGAAGTGGTTCAGATACTTACTGACAAAGCGATGATTTTGCGTCCTTAGACGCTTAAGGATCGCTTCTTCACGAGCAGATTGTGCAGTTATGTGCTCGCTTAACGAAGTCTCGGCATCGTGAAGACGTTTCCTAAGATCTTCGACACCAGCAGCGTCGGCCTTGGCTTTGTCAGCTTCTCGCCTAGCTTGAACGGCATCTGACTCGGCCTTCTTACGAGCCTCTTCACTTTGCTCTAATTTTTGAGCAAGTGTATTGGCACGCTCGTTGACTTCTGCCAGGTTTTCTGCCAAGAAAGTTGACATTAGTTAAAAACGTCGACAACAAAGGAGTAAGAAAGCAGAAGAAAAAAGAAGTAGCCAGGCCTTACCTTCAGCCTTATTAGCATATTCACGGTACCCAATGAATTGGGCACCAATGCGAAGAAGCTCTTTGATCGTAGGCTGTTAAGGAAGGACAAAGAAAAGAAAATGTCGGTATGGGAAAAATGATGCCAAGCAGAAGCAAACGGAGGAAATATAGACAGTAACAAGCAAATTAAGAACTTACATCATCCAAGAGAGGGTTAGAGGAGCTACTCAATTGGAGAGTAGGCTCCGGGATTGTTTCAATCCTTGCCCTTTTTGGAGAAGGGACAAGGGGGCTTGAAGGAGGAGTAGCAGTGCCGACGTTTTGTTGAGGAGGTGAAGTTTCTTCTCCTTCAACTAGCGTCTCCGAGGCGACTAGTGTATGTGACGTACTCGTTCGAGCAGCCACATCAGGAGCTGGTACTTCTTCTTCATCATCACTACGATTAAATGTTGACAACATAAAAAGCAAGATAGACAAAAATCTTCAAGTGCAATAAAACAAGAGGGAGAGAGGACTTACGAACTGATGAGGGTCTCGAGATATGGATCATAAGCTGCCTTCTGACGTGAAGGAACAGCTTCTTCGGGTTTGGAGGTGTCGGAATCCTCGGCATCATTCCTTTTCCTTTTGTTTTTCGGAGAAACAGCAGGAGGAGGAGATTGTGCCGATGCAGTGGCTTCAGAGGCACCCTCCTTTTCATCAGATCCCGCAGATTTTCGAGACTCTGCGGGTTCATTCACAAAAGAGGGGGCATCTTGGTTATCGTCGGAGATAACGGCCCTTTCTTCGACTTCTCCACCTTCAGGAAGGGGAGGAAGCGAAACAAGATTCGGATGGTCCTATATAAAAATAAGGGAAGATATTAAAAAAGGAGTTACAATAAAAATAGCAAGGCAATAACAAATTAAGCGACAATGTTTACCTTAGGAAGCGCATTGGTGGCGCTGTATGGTTTTACACGACAAGAGGAAGGGACAAGATCTTTTTTGTTGAGAGACGAGATTTTTCGGACAAGCCTCTCCAAGTCCTTGATTTCCAAATTTGTCGACAAACGATCTGTGTCTTCATCGCCAGCATAATTCCAGAGAGGGTTTTTGCGAGCCTGAAGAGGCTGCACTCTGGTTCTAAGGAAATACGCTGTAATTTGAATACCAGACAATTCTTTGCCACGAGTATTCTGCAACTCATGGATGCGAGTCATCAAGGCCTCTGTCGAAGCTCTTTCCTCTTCGGTAGCCTCTGCATCCCAAGAACGGCGGCGAAGAATTTTCTCGGCACCATCGAAAGGAGGGATATTGTCTTCAGCACATCCATGGTTCTCTTCCCGAATATACAACCACTTCTTGCGCCACCCTTGAACGGAGTCAGGGAGTTTGACGTCGAAGTAATTGATTGTGGAGCGAATGGAAATAACAACGCCGCTTATATTATAGGCGACATTGGGAGAGCCATTACGGCGACAAAAGAAAATGCGCTTCCATAATGCCCAGTTAGGCTGGACACCAAGGAAGGCCTCGCAAAGGGTGATGAAGATGGAGATATGGAGGATTGAGTTGGGCGTGAGATGGTGAAGTTGGAGACCGTAAACAAAAAGCAATCCTCGAAGAAAAGGGTGAATGGGGGCGGAAAGACCGCGGATGAGATGATCGACGAAACTTACCCGATACCCCATTGGAGGGGTTGGGTAGCTTTCTTCACTGGGGAAGCACACCGCCTTGGGTTTCTTGCTAATCCCCAGCTTCTTCAGGAGATTGATGTCTTGGTTGGTGATCTTGGACCTTTCCCATTCTGCGGTCCCCAGATCTGCGGCGGCCATTGATGATTCATGCGTGTTGTGCTTGATCAAACGACGCGGTGGCATCAACAATGGCGTAGGTGTGCAGCTTGGAGAAGATGAGCGCAAGAAGTTCTGGGGCGCAGGAGAAGATTTTGCAGAGGGGAGAACGGCGTGAGCAGGAGTGCTCGAGGAAGAAGAAGAAGATCTTATATAGGGGTGCGGCGAAACGTTGGACCGTTGGATGGAAAAAAGATGTGGTAGATGACAGCCACGAGAATACAAGGGTAAAAAAGTATTTTAACATGGACGAGGTTACGGAACGTGTGCCAGGAAAAGTGGAGAACATGTGTCCCCCACTAGCACGACGTGTCAATCAGATAAGGAATTTGGACCCACAAGGCAGTGAGAGAAGCGGTTCTCGCATGTTTCCAAAACAGAAATCGTGGCTATCATCAGCAACGACGTCATCAAGGTAAAAGAAAAGCTCGACTATGAAGCTTGGAGAGATTATCGACAACGCAAGATTATATCGGGAGCCTTTGATCAAATACAAGTTTTTGCCCAAACGCTCGGGGGCTACTTTGGAAAAATAGAAAATTTCGCGTATGACAAGATAGAAATGGTGAGAGCCTATGACCAAATGCAAGCATTTGTTCATAGCCTCGGGGGCTACTCCCATCGGGAGCGCTGGTCGCGCACCCGATAGATACAAAAATATCGAGAAAGATTATAAATATAGCGGCAGAGGATACTGTGGTGACCCAGCGTACCACTGCATGGTGTAGTACACAAGTCGTTGACATAACACAAGTGAAACACCGTTCCACTCATATTACATCCCTCAGAGTGGTACAACAGAAACATATGCGAGTCCAAGGTATGTCTATAGAAGGATACACAAGCTGTTTACAAAAGATCGACACAGCCTCCTACTTTACAGTGAGGTAAAACTTCAAATAAAGCTCCAGAAGAACGACTCGTAATCTAACTTATTGCTAACTTAAGCTTTAGAGCTACTAGGCTTGCTATAGAAATCTAGCTACTTAGGTGCTAGGATTAGGGAAAGGCTCCCTTCTATTACTAGTCTAAGTTTCCACTATAGTTGCTGCAGCAGTTGACTTCATTGACTTCTTTGCTGGGATTCTCCATCTTGTTGCACTTGACTCCTTTGTCTTCAAGTTCCACGGTAGTTCATCCTCCGGTGCCTCCATAGCTAAGCAGGGGATTTAAGAGTGGGATGAGTACGAGCGTACTCAACAAGTTCATATTAGGGAAATAGGTGTATCATGCACTAGCTACAGCCACAGACCAGAAAGTCATAGGCGAATGCAAGTTTTCATAATCATTTCTTCAAAAGGTTTATTTTATTCTGAAAACTATGCCCGTCAGTCTTCACAGGTTGACTAGAACTTCATGGAGTTCCTTTCCTGCCGCGTTCGCAGTTCCCTTCCCGGAACAGGGAGTGACAGTCACAATTCAATACACTCTGCAGAGGTGCGTTACTTTTCCCATAAGAGAACTTAACCTTGTTGCCAACCAAGTCGCGAGCCTTGTCCACACTTCCTTGGTATGGGGCCAGGTATAAGAACCAAGCCAATCACTGCCTTCTCCGCGACCCTGCAAACCCACCCTTTTGTCCATCCGTACACCCCCGGTAGACATCTCCCGATCATACGGCTTTACCCCCGGTGTACTATGGACAATCCTTCATAGACGGTAGAGCCTCTCATCCAAACGTCCGGATGGGGATTTTAAAGGCTATCCCAACCTACGGCAGTGCCTCCAGCACCCCGCCAGGCTCTATCAAGTCCGTTGGCGTGCAGGAGGGAAAAGATACAGCTGACTTCCCCAGAGCCATTATAGATCTTATGGTCAACGCGGTATGTACGGCGCTAGAATCACTGGACGGCATTGGTACTTAGTCCTAGATGAATAGTACCCGTGCAATGGAACCTCCACCATATCAACACATACCATGGTTCCATTGCCCACCACATAGTCATATTCATAATTGTAAAATAATATTTGCTTTTCAATGCAAGAGTGATAAGTATAGTACTTTGCATATAATTTGATAAACATAATCAAATGACATGAGCAAGCGATGAACTTGCCTTTCTTGACTGCAAGATTATGCAGGCAAAAGCTCCGATACGTGATAACTCCAAATTCTGAAATACCATCATTGTCCGGTAAGGACAATGTTTAAAGAACTGGCAAAGATGCTATAATGCATAATATGAGATGCAATCGTCCCGAGCGTAACCTAACCTCGATGATTTAGATTTGATTTAATTGTAAAGATTTCTTTAGGAAGTGTTGCACTTTTAGGATAGTTCTCAAACAAGGTTCTTATTAGAGTTGTTGATATTATAGCAGGAATAAGTGATATAATGCATCATAACAAACATACACAATAAGGAATGGTGGTTGCTTAACAAGTCAAAAGTAGTTGTCAGTTTTAAGTTTTACTGTACATGGTTGATGATTACTTATACCATACTTCAAAAGAATAACTTTTGAAGAACATGTTAAATAAGAATATGAACTACTATACATAGGAGCTATGGATTTCTAGGGTTTGCTATTGGATTCATTTAGTTCTCTAATAGGAACTAGTTGGGTTCTTAAATAGAATTGATCTATATGTAGCAAGTATTAGCAGGTGTATTACTATGGTTGATTATGGGTATCATATCTAAGAATGATGGTCAAGATGGTTCTATAGATTACCTATTAGGGTTTACTATGGTTTCACAATTGCTTCACTGAGTAATCTCTAATGGTTTCTAAGCTAAGTGGCTTATCATTTTCTAAGTAGGGTGTAGTGGAATAGGAGCATGTGATGTGCATTACTACACAAGATTGGTATTAGGGTTTATCATTATGGTGCTACTAGGGTTTGATGATTGAGGTTGACCTTAATGGTATGGTATATAGGATAGTGGTTAGTGGTACTAATTCCATTCACAAGTTAGGGTTTATACTTGGGTGTCATTATTGGATCATATAGGTTTTAATAAAAAATAGAGACATGAAATGATAAATTCATGTGAATTGGTTTTATGTTGGTGGATCATGAACATGCATTCAATTGTTGCTTATTAGGGTTCTATATGTCAAGTAATTCTCACATGATCACATGTGGCATATCACTAGGGTTTTAGAGTTGCTTCTAAGGTGGAATGATCACATGAAATAATGGGATCAGGTCTTACTCAAATTGAAACTAGGGTTTCTAAACTATGATACAACTCCTAAAATGATAATCGGTAATATAGTTGTGGTTACTAATTACTTTGAATAAAAATTAGTGATGGTTTGATATTTTATTAATCTTCACAAGCTTTAATAATTAGAGTACTCCTATTTTGGTTTAATTAAGAATCAGGGTTTAATAATTGTTATTAGGGTTTAAAATAATTAACTTGTTAACTAAAGATGTTTAAGTAAATAAGTTTTGATTTACCAAAATAATATTGACTTATAATATTTTCTTGAGTTATTACTATTTAAAGAAAATAGAAAATAGTAATTTGCAAATTAGGGTTTATGAATTTCCACTAATAATTAAGTTAAGGCAAATATGATAAATAAAATTAATCTAAACATTTTACTTAGTTACTGGATAGTTAAAATTTAATTTTAAAACTTCACTAATTGTTGAATTCAATTTGCATTTTAAATAATTGAAATGGCATAATTAATAAGGTTAAAAATAAGTGAATTTTTATTTTGACACACATTTTTGTTTTATATTTTATTTGAATAGAGTTTATTTTTGTGAGCATTTTTATATATTATTCATATTTTTCTGAGTTGAAATGAAATTTCTATGATTTTGCAAAGTTTCATCTATTTACTGGTTTTAGAAATTAAAGAGAAATACTAAAGCTACCGCTTCGCACCCTAGCTACAGAGACTGACCCGTGGGGCCAATGGACACGTAGGCTGCCAGCTGGGCTTGGACCGAGTCAACAATAGAAACAAACCCCACCGGCCACGTCACCTCACTGGAAGGTCTCCGGCGATCGACGACGACGGTGTTTCTGGCGATCTAGAGCTCCCCGGGAAGAGCGGCTTGTTGCGTTTGAACGAGAAGACGATGGCGAATCTACTGGTGGCAGCGCCCCCTCGAAATGGTCACCGGAGCTAGCTCCGGCAACGAGGTCTGCGGCGGCGAGCTCCGGCCAAAACGCAAAATGAAGCTAGGATGAAAGATAAATCGAGATAAAAGGCTCCAGAGGTGCGGAATCTCACTCTGATGATGATGATGTGCTCGACGGGGTGGATGGAGGACGGAGACGAGCTCTAGCTCGCCATTCCCGGCGATGTGCTGCAAGGGGAAAAACTCAAATTGGCATCATCCTGGGCTCCCCTACTCGATTCCTTCCATGAGGATGATCTGCAGGCTCTGGCGCATCCTCCAAGCCACTCGACGGTCTCCGGGGTGCTCTCAATCGATGGCTAGCCGGAGAACGGCCGTCGGTGATGTTTCTTGATTGCGAGAGATATAAAGGATCTGGGAAGGAATGGATGGGCGGCGAAGCTTTAGGGTTTCCAGGGGAAGCTCTTGACCTATTTATAGAGCTCGAGGCGATCAGGATTGACGACGCGACGGCGGCGTCTGGCCGAGATGCACGGCAATGGCGGCGTTAGTTCTGGGCGTGAATCTTGACGTAGTTGGATAGGACGGACGCGAGAGGAGTTGGGCACGGTTCTGAGATGTCCTGCGACGTCCAGGTCGTCCTTATCGCCGCCGGGGTCGTGGCCTACTGGCGTAGGCGTGCTGTCGACGCCGGGGAAGAAGAAGAAGGTGGCTTTCTTCTTCGCACGATTCTTAAAGCGGATCGGTACGGTGGGCTGGTGCTTGGTTCGTGGACCTCTTTGGTGGGCTTGCGTGGACGTGGTGGTGATGGGCTGCTGCGGTGCTGAGGTCCACCAGGTAAGTTTCCCTCCAATTCTCTTTTAAATTTCTGTTTTGAATTCTGTTTGTTTTCTATTTTCTGGTTTGAATTCAAATTTGATTTCTGCTTTGTTTTGTAGGTTCAAAACTATTTGAATATCAATATCATTTTATGATAATACCCACTGCATTGTTTTGTTTTTAAACAACCATTTATAATGGATTAACTTTAGTTCTTATAAAGCACAAGTTAAAATTCAAATAGATATGAATTTTAGGGTTCAATTCAATTACTTTAAATTTAGGAATCAATTCTGTTTTAAAAGATCTAAAATTGATAACATGTGAATGGTGAACATATTATATTTTGCAAGTGCTTAACCATATTGATTATTCACATAAAAATTAATTATGGCTAGGGTTTAACAAATGGTAAAGGAAATGGGATTGGTTCATGATTTTATGTGAGTGATTATTTCTAGGGTTTAAGAAAATGGTTGAACAAACTCTATAATTATCAATCTTGCTTAGAAACTTCTAGCTTAAATTATCTGAGATAGATCTTATGCTCATCATGGTTAACTCAACTACTTATCTGAATACTATTTTATTTGGTTCACTCAACAAGGTATTTGGATAGCAAAGTAAAATAGGGTATTGGGTTCATCCTACTCACGAAATGGTATTTAATACTAAGCATTTGTAACTTGGTTTATACTTGTGATCCATGATACACAAGTGGGGACATAATATTTTATGTAGGGTGGATACTACATGAAAAGGTTTAGGGTTTTGCATAAGCTTCACTAAATTGAAGTATAAATAGGCATGAGGTATGGTAGGGTTATATTTATAATCCAAGTTAATCCATGGGTTGGAATTCAAATGTAGTTTAGGGTTTAAGTAGTGATCACCAATTTGATACACAACTAGGATTAGAATATGAGCATAAGCTTTGGTTATGTTTCACTAATAGAATATGGCTCTCACCTCCAAGATTAAAAGTTGGTTTGAACAAGTAAGATCTAATACTACTCTAGTATTCTCTAAGATAGACATGGCTATGGTTAGCATCTATAATCTCTCTCACTTCTAAATGTCTTGGAAAATCCTAAGGTCCTACTCAATAGATGATGATATGATCCTCTAAATATATGGTTTGCCTAGGAATTCTACCTTGATATCTTCTGTAGCTTGTTCTTCAGGAAATCTGATAAACCTGCATCTTGTGGTTTGCCTCCACCTCCTAGCTTCTTCATCTTGATCCTAGCTAATTCATATGGAAGGTCTCAAGTGTTTGGTTTCCTTGTATCATGCTACAAGGTGATCATATGGATGAAGGGTGTGGCTCTATTTATAGGCTTGGGCAAGCTCTAGTGTCATGACACATAGGTGGGTGACTCTTGTTTTGGTTTGATGAGTAAGGTGCTTGGTTGTCATGCCCTCATCCATGGCAATCCTTTGAGCATGAGGTGGCAAGTCTTGGGATGCAAGTCATGTAAATATTTTCATCCTATGTGGCATGATCATTATCCTCTCATATGAATTATATTTGGATAGCCAAGTGGCATTTGTTACTAAATATCTTGTGGATGGTTTTATTATTGTGGATGAGTCACTATATCATATTTGATTGGATTTATATTATAATATTGGTCAAAAAGTGAAGGTTGAAGGTTATTCCTCAATTTTGAATAGCTGGTGTTTGATTGCACCAAGGCATGATCATATGAGTTCCAAAATACTCATGAGTAGTTTTATTCAAATAGTTTGAACTATAATTTGTAATGTAAATGGATTCAGTTTTATGATATTCCATATATTTAATAAGTTATGATTTAAATAAGAATGTGTGGCCTTTATGCACTTTAGACCCTGTGATTTACCTTATTTATTAATAAGTTTAGAATTGAATTATATTACACACAAAGGTAGTTGCTAACTTGTAAGTGTTAATAAGTTAGGGTTTAATTCTTAAAGAATGTGTTGTTGTAAGGAATGTCATGTTGAGATCTTTTATAAGATCTTGTAGTTGACCCTTACTTAAGGTGTGGTTTGTTGTAAAACTAATTCCATTTGATCTAACCCATAGATCAAATCATCTCTACCCAAAACATGGTTTTAGTAAAGACCACAATGAAGTTTATAGCGCTTGACTTGATGATCTACTTCAATTCCAGCAAGTCAAGTGAAACTTCAGTTACTGTGGTAAGTTTTATTTGAAAGCGCGAAAATTCCCCGGATTTTCTATGCATGAATGCAATGCACACTTTGGTGTTCTCTCATTTTATTGCCTCTAAACCTGGGATATTACAGATACTAATCTGTGGAGCCTACACCCAAGCACAAGTTCTTGGCTGTAGCCTCGGGGGCTACTCCCATCGGGAACGCTGGTCGCGTACCCGATGAATCTTGATTAAAATAAAGAAACCTAAGTGAATATATTTCGAGTTACAAAGATAACTCTACATATACTCCCATCGGGAAGGCAAAATAAGTCATCAAATATGAATCGATAAAATGTGCTATTCCAACAGCCGAAAAGCACTCGACAATATATTCTCAGAGCGCTAAAAGTCGCGACAAAATCTCTGAATGCCGCAAAACTTTGCGAAGGTAAGACCCCAGATCCGTTCTGAGCGGCGTGGCACCGTCTCTGACGGCGGATTGCTACTTTTTTCCGTATCAACAGATGCGAAGAAAATCCTAACGGACGCGTTAGGTACCCGATAAAATATAACTGGGACTCGACAGAATGGTAAGACCTTAAGCGGCACCTGTCGAAGTTTACACCAGTATCCCGAGATCATGTCCAGGGACGTGATCTTGAAGTAGGTTTTTGCGGATTGCCACTAGAGCAGTTAACTAGTACCTGATCCGTCAGATGAACTAGCCCCAACTACCGTTATCCCTGTACAAAATAGTGTTTGCATATCGAAAGATTATGTAATGAGTAAAGTTGGAGATTTTCCCTGATTCTTCGATTCAAGAAAAATCTCGGGGGCTACTGACATAGGCATCCCCAATGGGCCTGCCAAAGATGGTACCCGGGGTTTACTAAAGGCCCAGGACTCGAAGAATAAGAAGACTTGGAAGCCCATTTAGTGTTAAGGAAAGATAGTTTGTATTAGGAAAGATAGAGATTTGTAATCTTACGGGTTGGGTACGAAACCCTCCCGGACTCTGTAACTTGTGTATTACGAAACCCTCGGCTCCACCCTCTATATAAGGGGGAGTCGAGGGACAAAGAAAGGATCAAATCCATTGCAAACAGAACCCTAGTTTTCATAATCGTCCAGTACTTTTCGGCTGAAACCTTCGAGATCTACTTGCCCTCTACTTCTAGCAAAACCCTAGTCTACAATCTGTAGGCATTGACAAGTTAATCCTTTGTCACCCGGTCAACCGGATCGGCAACCGGCTCGTCCGGTCTGTCACCCGGTTGGACCGGCCTGTGCGCCGGATCGCCCAGTTTTCGCACAACTTCGTCAAACCACTTGAATATATACTATGCTTTTTGGCTTCCCTCTTATTGATGACATGTACACTTACCCCGTGCTATTCTCGCTCTACTTGCTTATTCACAGGTGGTTCGAGTGACGATGACCATGGTGGCCTTGCCAAGCGAGGTAGGCTTGCGCCAAGGCCTCCTGGCTGCCGTACTAGCAACCGCAAGCCTACTAAAGCACCTCAGCCTACTGATACTGGCAGCTCAGCTAGGGGAAGAACCAAGTCAGCTGCAAATAAAAGGAAAGACAAACAAGCAACCCAAGAAGATGATGAAATACTACCAAATTTCAATGTTGCGGATGCAAATCGTCTTGATTGGCAGGACTTGAGGACAGAGAATCCTTATCGCTATGAGCAACGGACTTACACTGGTGGGGACAAGTTCTTCTGGACCAAGACACAAGCAGTCCTATGGGATGGTTACTATGATAACACTCACGAGTGTATGAAGAATGGTGCTGTTGTGAAGCCCAAGGCCATCAATCCTAAAGAGCTTGCCTTGCATGAAGCCACAAAGTACCGCTTTGTGGTTCAAACCTTGAAGGGTATGGGACTATATGACCTTGTGTGCCTAAAGCCCGATGATGACCAAGAAGATCCCACCTATTGTCCCCTTCTAGTCCGTCAATTCCATTGCACCGTCTTCTTCCATGATGATGCGGACCGCACTATGACTTGGATGACTGGCAGGGAGAAGTACTCCTGCACCTACACTCAGTTCTGTGCGGCCATGGGTTTTGGTGGTGGCCGTGCTACAGGGTACAAAATTCATACTCGGCCTAAGCTCTCTAGTGGTGACATCTCCTTTTGCTATCCCACTAGCCCCTCAGCTGGGCCTCCCACTATCTCTGGGATGTACTACTCATATCTTGTCCTTGCCAAGATGTTCCGTGAGAGTCTCATCAGCAAGTCAGGCGACTCTAGTGAAGTCAGGAACTATCATCTGAATCTGATGTACTATTGCCACCCTGCCAGGATAAGGAAAATTGATGGCTGTGATCTTATTTACTGTGAACTGAAGCGTGCAGTCATGGACCACATGACTCCAAACTATGCTCAGTATGTTCAGCGGCTCATCAACTCCATTGTTCCTGATCCTCTCAACACTCTTGATGAAAGAGTCATCATGGCACCATTCAAGTTCCCTACTCAGGACGGTCGCCCGGAAGTCCCTTCCATGATGCCCGCCAATGAGCGCCGTTCCAAGGAACACCATGATCCTGCAGCTAGCTCTAGCTACTCCCGGCGCCCCAAGCACGGTGCCGCTTGCTTCTTCTCCAGCATGTGGCAAATGTGCAAGAACACAAATGATGTTGCACATCAGAGTCTTGCTTTGAACCAGGAGACCAGGAGGCGACAGAACGAGTTCATGGCTACTAGGAATGTCTCTGTTCCTCCTTCTGGACCTGAGATGGCGCCTGTGGTTGCACCTCAGTGGGAGATGCCTCCCCTCACCGATGAGATGATCCAGAACTTTGACTTCTCCATGTATGCTCATGGTGGCCTTCCTCCTAGGACTGCTCGTGCTCCTACTCCTCCTGCTGATGATGGTGATGAGGATGAAAGTGATGCGGCTGCGCGAGATGATGGCAAGAGCTCCTACTCCGCCGGGCATGAGTTCTATTGATGGGTGCGATAGCATCTCTCCTCTTTCCTTCGCCTTTTTGGTGTTCCGATGCCAAAGGGGGAGAAGAGAGTAGAGTCTAGGACCACGGGGTTCTTTGGTTGTCACAAGCCATGAGTGTTGCTTTATTTGATTCTTATATGGCTTGTGCTTATTTGCTTTGATTTCTCAAGAACCATTTGGATTTTCTACTTCGAATAATTCGTGTATGGACGAATATTATGTGTGCTACTCTATGTTAGGATGATTATGTGTGCTATGCTTATATATATGCTTATATATCTTGACATGCACATCTCCATACCATGCTTGTTTCCTAAAGATATTGGGGGAGCTTCTCATGTTCCACAAATGGTGCACTTTGCATTCAAACGCAAACTCTCCAAGTGCATACATTATGGGGGAGCTGTCGTAATATCTTATATGGAATCAAGGTTTAAATCTTATCATGATATCTCTATATGACTCTAGCTCGGTTTGTCATCGTATACCAAAAAGGGGGAGATTGTAAGGGTATTTTACCCTTATCCATTATTTTGGTAACAATGACACCGTGCTAGAGTATTTGGCCTAATATGTTTATAAGGATAATCTCAGGTATTAGGCAAAGAGGCATCAATGGTGTATCAAAGGAACAAGAAGGCTAAAGGAGACCCCCCACTTCAACAACAATCGAAAAGGGGTCTACAACAGAAATTCGGTCTGCAGCCCGGTTGGACCGGCCTACAGACCGGCGGCCCCGGCGTGCTGTCCGGTCGACCGGTCGCCAACCGGTCGCCAACCGGCTCCTGGATGACGCAAATCTGGTCCGGCCTGCTGCCCGGTCAGCCGGCCTACGGACCGGCGGGTCGGCGCACGATCGGTCGGCTGTCGCCAACCGATCGCCAGCCGGGCGCCAACCGGCGCCAACCGGAGGAGCTCCTGGACGACGAGAAGCGACTCCGGTCCACAGTCCGGTCCGACAGCCTCTGCCAGAGGCAGTCCGGTCCACTGGTCCGGTTGACCGGGTTTGTCGAAGAAAAGCTGAGGTGGCAAGTGGCCAACGGCCATATTTCGAAGAACACTATAAATAGCCCTTCTCCTACCTCTAGACAGTTAGGCACTACACTAAAAGTTGTTCTTCAGCTCCTTCTCTCATACTCCATTGTTAGAAACACCAAAAGCCTCAGATCTCCCTCCTCCTCCACCCAAACTCAAATCCCTCCGGGGAATCGTTAGAGGAGGACCCGATCTACCGTTCTACCAAGCCAAATCTCATTTCCCCTTGTATTCATCAAGAAGCTTGCTTCCTAGGGTTCCTTGGAAACCCTAGGTGGGCAAGAGGAGTTCGGAAGCATCCGGGCTGTGGATTTGCTCCGGGCAAGATTGTGAAGGTTTGGAGGCTACCTCAAAGTCTACCACAAGTGAGAGAGCTATTCCTTCGTGGGATAGGCTCCGGAGAATAGGGTGAGCCTTCGTGGCGCGGGGAATCCTTCGTGGGACCTCCACTCCTCCAAACGTGACGTACCTTGTTCCAAAGCAAGGGAACACAGGAATACATCCTCGTCTCCGCGTGCTATCGGTTATCTCCAACCGAACTCCTTACTTGTGATTTAACTGCCTGTGAGAGCCTTCGTGCTCGAGTTAGTTGTATCCTCATATAGGTTGCTTCACCTAGTTTGCATTATGCTCACCTTTATATTCCGCAAAGCCTAATATTGCAAAGAAAGAATTAAAATCTGTAGAAACCTATTCACCCCCCCTCTAGGTTTACCATCTCTATACTTTCAGCTTTCAGCTCCTCAAGGTATGAATTAATGATACCATGTGTTGACAAAGGGCTTTGAAAGATTTCCTCATGGATTGCTTTCCGTCTCGCCGTCCAAATCGCCCAAAGAGAAACCGTTAGCCTGGTGAATTGCGCATGTGATAACGTCTCAATGAGTTTGAACAGCCAGTTCTTAGCATTTGGCTCACCGATAGAATCCATGTGTTCCACCATTTCCTCATCAGAAAGTGCCCAAACACTCACCGCCATATTGCATTCAATAAGGGAATGTCTCCAGGAATCAGCTCCGCCACATAATGAACACGAGCTAGAGTGTGCCATATTTCGATGTTCCAAAAGATCCGCTGCGGGTAATGACTGTTGAGCTAGTCGCCATAGAAAAACCTAGATCTCCGCAGGTACTTGTACTTTCCATAGGAAGCACCAAGCTTTAGAATCCGCGAACTTGAACTTTTACCTCAACTTTTGAAATAGCTTCAATCATAATGTTCAATTTTTCACAAACTTGAACTTTTACCTCAACTTCAACATTAGAACTGAAGAAGATACTACACTTCGTTTCGCTCACCATTTGTCCCGAACTTAAGTGCAGTAATCTGGTAGTACTTGTAATTTCGATAACGCGTGCTTATGACAATTTGCGTGAGTATGGCTTTAACCCAGATGACCAAAATACGTTTCTGATGCCAGGAAATACGCCAAAATGAGCGTATTGGTGCGCGAAGAAAAATCCGTCTACTCATTTTGTGTACTCCTCTCACGACCTAACCAATCTCGTGCTCAGACCTAGAGTATATCCAAGCTCCAATCCGTCTCCGCTATGCCCTAGACCTGCCGCCGCGCGCCGTCGCCTCACGCCCCAAACCAAACCCCTACTCCGCCTCCCACGCGCGCCGCCGCCACCGTTCTAACTCGTCGCGTCCCGCCGTCTTCAACCCCGTCCGAATCCTGGACATTGGTTTCTAAAGGTACGAGCTTTTGGGTCATCCGGCGATTACTTATACCCAAGCTAATCATTCTCCACCAAGAATTTCCATCTAGATCCGCACCTTCTTCGGTGATAATGGTTGATTTACATAGCTCGATGTTGTTTTCTCACGTCTGCCTTCAGGCCACCATGTCAGGAAGAGATCGCCTGCCGCGCCGTTTCGTCGAGGATGGCAGGGGCTACGTTGACGCCCGTGTGCTCGAGGATCATCGCAGGGGCCATCATCCCGGTATCCGTGTGGTGGATGATCGCAGGGGCCATCCTGAGATCCGTCTAGTCGATGACCGCAGAGGCTATCCTGCAGTCCGCGTGATCGAGGATCGCAGAGTCTATCCTGCAGTTCACGAAAGGCCCGTCATGAGGATGGCTCCTCGCCCTCACCCTCACCCAGCTGTTATGGAGGAAGAAATCGAGTTGCACGAGGTCGAGTTCCGGAGGCTTATGGCTGACCGTCACGCTCTAGGTGAGGAGCGGATGGAGTTGCACAGGGAGTTGCAGGCTAACAAAGAGGAGGTCCGTCACTTGAACATGATCATCGCCGAGATTAATGGCAAGAAGGAAGCTTATATTGCCGAGCTCGTGGACAAGAGGAGGAAGCTTGAAGCCGAACTTAGAGCAAATGAGCCTCTCAGAGATGAGGTTGCGCATCTTCGTGGCGAGGTAGAGAAGCTCCTTGCTATCAGGAAAGATCTCTCTGCAAAGGCTGCTTCAATCATGCAGGAGCTGAATAGGGATAGATCTGATACAAAACAGTTACCTATGCTGAAAGCAGAGATTGATGGCCTTCAGCAGGACCTTACTCATACAAGGTACCACAAACCATCTCTTTTGCTGGACCTCACTCTCAGTATCCTACTAAGTCGTTTGGTTTGATATCATGGATTTGGCTTCTTTGCAGGAATGCATGTGAATCAGAGCAGAAGGTGAATTTTGAGCTGGTGGAACAAAAGAAAGCAATGGAAAAGAGTATGATGTCCATGGCACAGGAAATTCAACAAATGCGGGCCGAGTTGGCTAATTTGGATGGGAGACCATGGGGCACAGGTATGTAATTTTGATCCACTACTGCATTTCGAATTTTCAGTTATCCTTTCTACATATATTTTCCATTTTCTTTGACTGTAATTATTATTATTTTTTGGATTTGGAGTTGTATATGTGCTATATGGTAGGGTTGTGTATTATCAGCAATCCTGATCTAGGAATTCTGTGAACTAGCATGTATAACTGCATTCCTATTGACAATCTGCATCTGGTAACACTTTGCATGGGTTTGTAATCATTCAATTTCTTCTTTTGTTTGTTTCTATTAGCCAGATATTTTTCTACAAATGGTATCGTCAGATGTGTTAAAGATCTAGGGGGCAATGAACACCAGCTTCTTATTGTGTTACACTCCCATCCATTGTGTTATGTTACACCATTTTTGGCTATAAAAGCTGTAACCTGTTACGTATTCTTGTATGGCGTGGGTGGAGGTTTTGCGCTAGTCCGCCTTTGGCACTGTAAATCCGCAAACTTGCTTTGTCTCATCTTTCTTCAAAAGTCAATTTGGTCATGTGAAATTTTAAACACAGTTTGTAGGAAACCTATTCACAAAGCCATTCAAATCATGAAGTTGGAAAACTTTGTTGCTTGTATGAGCTAGACTAAACATGCCCAGCTGCCATTTGTTTGTCATTTACGGCACACTGAGACTTATGTGCAATTTTGGAAGACGCCATCACTATATGCAGCACAAACATAAAGTTGCACTAAAGCTAAGATGGCAGCTCCCCTTTCCGTGCCCTGCCGCATTGTTATCTGCTTGTGTGTTGCGTGACGGATGATATGATGAAGTTGGGATGATAAGGACGATGTTTGTGTGCCATTGTTGCAAATGAGAGGGATGGAGGGCAAAACTCTGTTCTATTTTCTTCCTTGCCCTTTGTTGAAAGATTGGCTGCTTACAAATAGGAATCACTAAAGAGAGATTACATATCTTGTCTAATATGTCTTCTACTTTAACCCTTTCCTGATTTGCATCTTCACTTATATCCTAATTTAGACTCAAACTCATATTTAAATCCAAAGGCCTAATATGATGGGGAAGGTTAGGAAAGTTCTAGCCATCCAGGACTCGCTAAATCTGCTGGCTGTATCCTGTGCGCCGGGGTCTTCCCTTATGCTGTGTTTGCTGGTGCCCACTGGCTATTGCCAGATTATAACATGCCTCCCAATTTATGATGAATATTGAGTTTGAACTTATCTTCTAAATTTTTACTGGTAATTTTTAGCTTGAGCAAGATCTCCTGCATACACATTTTTAAATAGACATTTTGTTTTGCTCTATCTGACAAGATGACACTTAGTTTATAATAAGTACTCCCTCCGTTCCTATTTAATCGACGTGGGGTAGAGAAGGCTAATGAATAAATAACATATTGATAGAAGTCAATTAAATCCGGACAGAGGTAGTACATGGACAAGATATATGTTTTTAAATAGTATACGTGCAGTTGCTTCTATTCAATATGCTTGATCCTTGTTGAGTGCCAGTCTTTCTGGGTATGCAAATTCACATTAAGAAGTTAAAAACCATGCTGAATTTTGTTCTTAGTATGCGTTTAAAATTCATATTTATATGGTCTCTCTTTACTGCATATATGAATGGAAATCATGTGCTTTTCTGTTAGTAGTAACTTATCGATTGTTCCTGCTTTTCAGTTACATGTTTAAAAAAATTAGTGAGACCCAAGGGTATTAGCACCATCAACACATTTTTAAGAAGACAGCCTAATATACTCATTAGCCCTGCAAAATTTGCCAACACGAATTAATCTGACCCACAGCCTGATCTTTTTCACAGTTGACCCACCCGCCTCAACATTTATCTTTGTTTAACGGACAAATAAAAATCACAAAACTTATTGGCATGCTTTCCACAATGGTAAACAGTAAACACATGTGTGTTCTCGTCAACAATGAGAGCAGAAATCATCCTCACAACATAAGCATAACAGAGTTATCCTAGATGGTGATTTTCTCCAACCTAGACTACCTGAATATTATCTTTTTTGTCAGCATCATTGGATGCATTGCTGGTGGCAATTTCTGATATTTTGGAATAAAATAGAGTCACTCTCATGGTACTATGTTTACCTGCTCTTGAAGGTGGATCATATGGGATGAAGTTGGGTAGTCCTGAAGCGGCTTTCCCTACTCAATACGGAGATAAATACAATATCCATGCGGTATGATCTTGTAAAAGATGGCGGTCTCAAAGAATTTTGTTTTTTTCCTTATCAGCCTATGATAATTTTTCATTTAATTGGAAATGTACTATTTTGTTATCAGGGAGTTTCTGACAAAGGTCCTTCGCATCCTCCTGAATCTTCGTGGGGCGCATATGACAAGACTCGTTTCCAATACCGCTAAGATCCCAGCTGCTACATTCCTGGGAGAAAGAATCACCTATTAGGTGTTAATGATCATATCACATGGTTCAGAATATCTTATCTACCGACTTGTTTGTGTTAGACTCCAGACTTCTTTAAATGCTTCTAATAATTTTGCTTTCCGTGTTAGTTGATAAAGTTGGCACAACAATATCCTATTACATTTACATCTTGGCTTCAGATTTATGCATGTTTCCTGGTTATTGGATCCATGACTAGCAAATATTTTTACATGGCTTTGACTTTGGACATATATGATAAAACAATAGTCATGTCATATATAGAGCATGCATTAGTTTAATGTGAAGCTATGAACGTCTTAACTCATAAACTTTGGATGTACGTATTTACAAAAGCTTCCACCATGCAGTTACACAAGGTATTAATGAGCTTGATGTGAGATGATACAGATAGTGTGTGTGTGTAAAGTTTAACCTCGGTGATAATTGTATGGTTTTTTCATGTTACTTGAATAATTTTAAGCTATGGTGAGGGTGTTAGTCAGTTACTAATTGTTACCAACAATTTTCAGACGTGTGTGCAGCTCATTTTCTGCAAAAACTGAAGTCGTAAAGTTATTTTCTACATCTAGGTTTACGTTGGCTGAAGTTGTCCCATGTAGTGATCATATGTTGGGTTCATAACAACTGCTGCATATTGAAAGTGTAGCAGGTTCAAGGCTGTTATCAACAAATATGAATCACTAAGTAATATTTTTTAAATGAGAGGCTAACCTTACCTCCTTCAGTCTATGAAACGATAACAGCGTGGACAAGTCTATTATGTAGGATTATGGTTGCTTTTCTTTTCGTTTTTGAACATATGGGCAGTAAGTTGTGCTGTTAAACTCAATGGAAGTTTAACATCATAAGTTGTTTCATCTGAATTGGTTTGCATCTGGTACTTGCATCATCAGTTTTGTCAATTATACTTGTCTTGTGCTTGATGGATTTGAACTTCCAGACCTTGTGTGAGCTTGATTATAAAATTCTTGCTCTGGCACTTTTGACACGTCAAATAGCCTATTGGAAGTTTGGAACAACCATTGGACCACTGTTGCATGCTATCGTAACATGGCCTCTCTTGCTCCCTGAAATTAGTAGAGCGCGCATCTACATGCCACTTTTCCCATCCTTTTTCTGGCTTGATGCTGTGTGAATGGGCATGATTACTGTTTTTGCCTATTACCCACTTGGTTAGCTCTATTACCTATGCGGCTGATGTATTACTTGTTAAGTTAGCCCTCTTCTGTGTTGGACACTTACTGGTAGCTCTAGTTTCCAAACTTCGATCAGCAGTTCAATTTAGTAGAGTTGGAGACGATGCCAACATCTCACTATCTAGCAACATCTGATGGATCATGGATGTTATTTAGGGTACTGTGCTGAACTTTATGAACTCTTAGCTTTGGAAGATTTTACCCACGTGGAGAACATGAAGTACTATAGTGTTTGTCGTGGAAGATAGAGAGTCGACTTCTGTACCAGTTGCCAGCAGCTATAGTAGATGCATCGGCCTTGCAACCTCCTGAATGAAATCTTATACCACATCATGGTCTGAGCTGTATTTGACGAAGGCCACAACTCTTGGATCTCCCTGGAACACATTAACGGTCTCCACAACTCCAATAGAACAGGATACTTGAAGAAGTGCACTCTTCGTGATAGGATGGAGTATGTACCGGATTTGAGCACGGAAGATTCTTCTTGTCGTGAAAGTCATTGTGAACTTCTTTGATACAAGATGTTACTGTCCATAACAGTGTTCTCGCAAATGGAAGCTTGATGTATTCTTTACTTCAATGCTCAAAAGAAGTGTAGATTCTGAATAGAAGTTGGCTTTAAGAGTGCTTCTGACCTCCGTACAGGAGAGCTGTGCTCAGTTTGTGAGAAGGGGAAAGCATTCCAAGTTATTGTGTGAAAGCAGCAGATGAAAGGTTGATGTGTTCTTCCATGGGATGCTTAAAGCACAGTGCAGATTTTAATAGAAGTTAGTTGAAGAGTTAAGCTGAGAATCTGCCTTTATTAGGTCCACATTAAGTTCCAACATGCTGGACTTAATTATTATCCCATGCACAGAGTTTAGAATTTGGATGCTCCATGGGATTCAGTTGCTTTTATAGCGTGTCAGCTTATGGAGATTAATCCCGAGCGGGTTAACTTATCGACTGAAGTTGTCCCGAGCGGGTTAACTTATCGACTGAAGTTGGCCAGAGAGTATGGTGCTGGAAAGAAGGGCAAAGAATTTGTTTGTGTTTTCATGACAGCCGACAGGTGGAAGTTTGATCTTGGATGTCATAGAATGCTTAAAGCAGACTGGCAGACTACTCTTCAGCAGAAGTCGGTTGGAAAGATAGTTGATGTTTGGACTATATGGATTTTTAAGTCTGTTTTAAGTCTTATCTGTCCATATTAGGCCTAACGAGCTGGGCTTACTTAGTCCATGTACAAAGCTTGTAAATAGCTGTTATGCTTGTGTTCTACGGGAGATGGTTGCCCTGCTAGCTTGTGTAGATCACTTTGGAAGGTTCAAAGCGGAGGTCATTCTGAAGCTCTCCAAATGACAAAAGCAATCTGCGGGTGGTTTACCAACTATGAGGCAAGTAGTTTCTTCATCCACGCCAGAAGTTATGCCGAGTCTCTGTCTATTATTTTAAACTATCATTTTTGATAGTGCTCCTTCATTAATCTCTACTAGTATGTTAATTTCCAGTTTTATATTTGGATATTCGAGTAGACCCGTTTGAACCCAATTAACTTCACTGTAGGATAGATGTGAGATGTTGTTTGTCAGTATGCCATGGAAGCCTGGCTAGTAGGCCAGTGTTCTAAAAGTCAGAAAAGTTCAATGTGAGCTTGGCATAGCCATGTGTTGAGGTGCAGTAGAGGCTGCATAGGAGCATGCTGGTAAGGGCGGCAACACATCTGTGACTGGAGGAAGACAAGGACACAAGAAGACTTTGAGCCTATGTGGTGGCGTGGATATGGTCTGACGGCCATCTGGGGCTCATCGGAAGTTGGCATCCACTTTAGTGTCCTCGTTGAGTTGAACCATATAAAGATGAAGCAACTCTAGCCTTGTCGCTGTTGAGTTTGATGCCCTAAACCTGTAAACCATCTGTCTCTTTACTTTATCTCCCTCCATGTCCTGCTCTTTGTCTCCTCTCCACCCTCCCTTGCAGACAGTCAGCATATGGTGCATAGGGTGGACTAGGTGCTAGTTCGCGCCCTGCCACTCAACTGGTGCATACCAGTTTCCTTTTTCTCGAACATATATCTAAATGTGCCGTGTATTTGAAGAAGAGTGCTGCTACGGTGCAAAGTACAGTGACCAAAACCAAAACAAAGGCTAAAACTGAAGCTAGAAAGGAAGGCCTACTCTAATCTACAAAAAGGATAGGGAGAAGACATGCCCTCTCTCAGACAGCCTCACGCACCCCCACAGCTGGATCCTGCGAAGCGACGTTGCACTGGCATCTTCCACAGCTCAACCTCGGCCAAGATTGTCTTCGCCATTGACCACTACTTCTGACAGTCTGGCTCTGTATCTAGCGCCTAGCAATTTAATGAACACCTGTTGAGTATTGTTCATTTTCTGGTGAAGAGCCCTGGATATGGTGATTGATTGCCACACATAAGCTTATCCGGGTGTGGTTTTAACATGTTATGGAGTTATATCACTCCTTCCGGTCCATAATAAGTTTCATGGCTTTAGTTTAAATTGAACAAATTTGAACTAAAGCCACAACAATTATTATGGATCGGAGGGAGTAGTATTTTTGCAAGTGACATCTAATAGCAGTTTGTTAAGTATGGTAACTAGGCATGCTCACTTGGATAGTTGAAGTGACAATCTGATCTGAATTGTATTCAAGATGACCTATGCCATTCTACAGTTCAGCAAGGATCTGATAAGACTATGTATAATCACTCTTCTCTGTAGGTGCAAATTGATGCACTTGGGAGTTAGTTGAGTAATTGAGGCCTATAAGGTTTCCAAACCCCTATCTTCAGGTTCTTGAACTTCTTAAAAGTTGGCACCTCTGGTGGATGGGATTTGTCTAGAATTGTGAGGGAAACGGAGAGAAATATAACTGGACAGATCATATATGTTTTGTCACTGGCTTACTGCTTCAGGAGTGTTGTAGGAAACAGTTCAAACTTCATGGTTAATTGCTGTTTCATGTCATCCCATTAGTTTTAGAGAGATATTTGTGATATCGGCTGTGGAGAGAGATAAACAAAGTTAGACTTACTATACTGTAGGAGATGAGTAGTTGCTGAACAGAGGAGATACAAAAGGCATTTCTCTTTGGAAAATGTTATTTTGCTTTGGGGTTTAAGATTTTCACCTTACATTTTACTTTTATGAAACATAAGGAGCCAAGGAGGATACAGAAGTCGTATCTTGAGAATGGTATTAGCATGTATTGTAACTTCACTTCACTCATAGTTGAAGTTATGAGGTACATGTACAGTTATTGGATCTGCAAGAGGAGTTACTGACAGTAGGCCATGATCTCAATTTTTTTATGTTGTACGGGCTGGGGTTTGGCGCCGGCGTTGATGGGGGGTTGGCACCATGACAGAAACTTTAGATGGGGATAGGTAGAGAAAGTACTTGCTTGACTTAATTGAAACCTGCGGCACGTCAACTTTTTCTAGATACGGATGTATCTATAACTGAAATGCGTCTATATACTTCTGTATCTAGACAAAGTTTAGCAAGTTATTTTGGGACGGCGGGAGTACTATACTATTTTTATCATACTAACATTCTGTGTTAGTTTACTGTTTTGCATTTGTGTTATTTATTATATATTTACTGTTCTGTACAACTCTTCAGATGATTCTATTTAAGATCAGAATGTCTAACGCAACTGTTGTTCACCTTACAGGTTGAAATGTTCAGTTGGTCCTTTTCCTCTGGCGAAGATATATATCAATCATGAGAAGAAAGGAGCAGCTACTGCAAGAAAACAGTAAATATGGTATCTTGATAATTGTTGCCTTTCTGATGCTGAAGGTTCTCTTGCACTTAACTAATGCATCTAGAAATGAGCTCTTCATTGAAACTAAAACAGCAGACTGTCTAGACATTCCTGCAAGAGCCAAAGACATGGATTACCATACCAGTTGGAGATGTGAGAAATGGTTTATCCACCAGAAGGATCATTAGCATCTGCCCTAGCAACACTGGAAGGTCTTGAATGTCAGACCGTGGGTGACTGGGATGTGGTCTTGGGGGAAGAGCAAACTTGTGTCATAGAATTTGTGCCTGTCTGGAAACCTCTGTTCTAATTTGGAAGTTGAAAAGAGATTTTGCTGCAAACTGTCTAGGTTACGGCTTACCCAGTTGGTGGGTTGACTTGCGCCAGGCCATGATGTTTCCAGGTGTTCAATTTGGATGCAGTCACCAGTTTGGCAAGCAGTGGAGCTTATGGTCAGTATATGCTTAAGATGCCACTAAGTTGTTTCTTCATACGTGGCAGGACCTTAAAGCAGGATGTCAGAATCTCGTTAGGGCTTGTGTTATGCTGTTTTATGCAAGCTGGTGATGATCCCGCAGTGGTGTCCCTCAGGACCTGCACATAGACCAAGTTACCAACATGCCCATTTGAATGTTTGACTTAATGGTAAACAGTGAAATCCCACAGGACCTGTGCTGAACTGCATATGTACCGTTTCATGGGCGTGATTTTGCTGTCACAGCCCTGTTGAGTGGTTATATTGAAATGAAGATCCTGCAAGTAGAGCATTTCTGGGATGCCCAGGAAGATTGTGCGAAGCATGAAATTGATCTTTTTGGGAGTGATGTAGCACACAATTGCTAGAAGTACAAGAATTAAGTATTCCTTCACCACCTATATCTGTATGGTGAAGAATTAGAACTTTTGGTATCACAGACAGGTGGATTACGGCTCAGAAGGTTTCATATAAGAATAGAACCAGATTTGACTGGTCATAGGATGCCCTTGTGCTCCCTGCCATGCATCCTCATCGAAACACCAGCATTTGGCTTTGTGAACTTTCGCTGGAAGAAGCTTCAGATATTACCAGCAAAGAATTTGAAATGGAAGTCGTAGTTACCAACCGCTTACATCCTGCAAAGAGAGTTGACTTGGATCAAACTCCATTCCACCGGATATCAGTATCCTTTTATGTATATATGGTTACTCTCCGTTTTAGTCATGGCCGTTGAGTCTCATGTTTGTTGAATCCCTTGTTGCGGCAAGCATGAGCAAGCGACTCTAGAGCCGTTTCAGGGAATACCAACCGCGTCGACAATACCTTTAGCAAAGATTTATAGATGCACTAGGTAGTTGGGCGAAAATGTTTTCACAAAGATTTACCACATTTGAGTGTCGAAAAAGATTGTGTGGCGTGGTACTTGCGGAAATAGCAGGGTCATAAAAAGATTGTGCGGTGTGGTACTTGCGTAAATAGCAGGGTCATAAAAAGATTGTGCGGCGTGGTACTTGTGGAAATAGCAGGGTCATAATATCCTGATGGGGTCGTAGGTTGCCGACGCCTAGGAATAAAATAAGTTTCTAATCGAAGTACGTGTTCCATGGAACCTGTGTTGACGCGGTTGCCATCTGTTGCTGCATTTACGATTTACGTTTTCACCGTAGCATAGCCAGCGATTTTCTTCACGTTCCTGCATAATTGTATCGTTTCCTTTTGCAATTCTCCGGATTGAAACATAGACTATTCTGGCAGATAACTGGGACTACTGGCCATGATTTGTTGTTCTTTCGTTTCAAGAACGCGAGATTAAGAAACCCACCATTGACAGTTCTTCCATGACCGGCCGGCCAGCCGGCCAAGCGTTGCTTAATTTACTCTTCCATCGTTACACTGAGCTTTCAAAGATATCGCATCGAGCTAGCATCTGTTGACTGTGCAGGACATTGTTTCCAACTCCCCATTGGAGCTACCCCTGAAATTAAAACTGTCCTCATCCTTTCTTACACAGCCACACCGCATCGCATGGCTCCCTATAAATACAGCACCACCCACAGAGCCCATTGCCATCCACCAATCTACCAAATACACTCGCTGTCAAAGGGCTAACAGGTTTGAAAGTTTCAATGGAGGCAGGGGCAGTGCCGGCCGAGGGGAAGAGCTCGTGGCCAGAGGTGGTGGGCCTGTCATCGGAGGAGGCCAAGAAGAAGATCATCGAGGACAAGCCGGAGGCCAACGTCCAGGTGGTTCCGGCGGACTCTTTCCTCACCATGGATTACAACACCGGCCGAGTCAGGGTGTTCGTCGATTCCAGCGACAAGGTCACCAAAGCCCCCAGGATTGGCTAGCTAGCCACCTAGGCTGGTTCATCCTTACGTTTGTACTGTACGAATAAATTAAGACGTAGTTAATCGTGTGTTACAGTATGCGCTTGTACTGATATGTGGTGTTGACGATAGCTGTTGCTGTTTGGTTGGTGATCCGTGGCGTTCCAAGCTGGTGAGTTTTTGCTGGAACAAGTCAGACCCATTCTCATGTTCTGCTTATAAATTTGGGATAACTATTAGACTGGGTTTTGCATTGTGATGTCCCTTTTCTTAAACGAACTACGCTTTACAAATCAGCGATGGCTTATGAAAAAGGATGTGATGACATGTGGATTTGTGGGCTGTCATTTGGCACCATAGGTGGCTGGCATGTTTACACGGATAATGTCACCAACGTTTCTGCAAAATCAAAATTTAAATGCATTTTATCTCTCAAACTGTGAATCCGACTGACGGTTCATCTTCATCCAGCTTTTCTCTAAAAGGTCTTCAAAACAGACTTTATGTTGGTACGGTTAGATGATTTTCTTTCCTTGGAAAGTTATCATCTAAGGGACCATGAGAGAAATTTGGGGACACCCACATCCTACCCTATTTTTGCCCCAAATGTCACAGAATTGGGGCATTCTCTTTTTGCCACCGACCCCTAGAGCTCATCACCCTAGCACACCAGAGAATTGGGGTAGATTCTCTTTTGTGCACTATCAGATACATTGCCTGCAAATTATTAGATCCTGTGAGAACCTAAATGCTACACTATGCCCGGAACAGACAGTTCACCACTGAACACATGTTTGCATGTACTCGGTCCGCTTAAATGCATCACACTTGTACATCTGAAACTCTGAAAATGCGCGGATGAGAGCGCGAACGAAACTAGTCCAAGACGGATAGGTAAGACAGGAAGTTGTATGCATATCACTAATCGATCAATGAGAGGGCAGAACTAATTTATGTACAACGAACAAGATTACAGGAATTCATCAGAAAATAAAAGTACTTTTGCGAAATGCCGTATTCTAGAATGAATTTCACCAAATTTCTAAGAACTATGTACTCCCTCCGTCCCAAATTAGTTGTCCCAAAAAAATTTAAATATGGATGTATCTAGACATGTTTTAGTGTCTTGATGCATCCATATTTTAACAAATTTGAGACAACTAATTTAGGACGGAGGATAGTATATCTTTTGTTTTTTTCAGACTTCAGAAGCGTACTTTAATTCCAATTCCCTTTTCTTCTAGTTGTAAACCTGTGATTACCAGTAGCATAGTATGTTTATTTATCTGCAAAACGGGTGGAAGGCATGTATGCGGATTCAGAAGGAGTAGAGGCTGCGCAGCTTGTCCTTGTTCTCCTCCCACCACACTCTCGCCTTCACCTCGCCGAACCTCTCACGGCTGCGATGCAACAAAACAATTCATCATTCGTTTTCTACTCACATTTGTCACCGGATCGAATCTGATGATATCGGAAAGAAGAAAGATGTTGTGTTGAGCAGGCTGGTACCTGAGCTCGACGTGCCGGAGCTGGAGGGGGTGGTCGGGGTAGGCGCGGACGGTAAGGAACACGCCGGGATCGTACTCCTCCACCCACTCCTTCCACTGCTGGTCGCCGACGTCCTCCTCGTCCTCGTTGTCCTGTTGAGCCGCCGCCGCTCTAGGTGCTCTTGGTGGTGGTGCTTTGCTGCCGCTGCGGTTCTCGGGTGCGGTGACTAGGCCCATTATCGGCGAGCCCACCGTGCCGGCTGACCCACTGCCGCTGGACGGCTCGCCGGAGAAGTTGGACGTCGACGGTGACCATGACTCCGCGCGGGGCGTCGTCGCGTCCTGTGCCAGCCAAATCCACGATCGAACACTGCATGTGAGTCGAACCGAACCAAGCCATGAAGCCCATGATCGATGGACTAAGTGCGATCAATCACTGTATACCTGCGGCTGCGGCGCTTCTTCTTCGTCGGACTGGCATGGGGTGGCAGGCATGGCGGCCGCCGCGTCGTCATCGTCGTCGGACTGGACGACGCTGTAGAGCTCGACGATGTGGTCGTGGTTGTCGGCCCACCAGCTCTGCGCCGCCCACGCGTCGAACAGCTCCTCCCTGAACCGCACCCTGCGGAGGCGGTTGCTGCCGTCGGGCCGCGGCGACAGCGTCAGCAGCACCCCGGGCTCCGGCTCCGCCACCCACTCCCGCACGCCGTCACCCCCGCCGCCACCGTCGTCGTCGTCCAGCAGAGGGGAGCAGCACTTGTCGCAGTACTCTTGCTTCTTCCCTCCTTTCTTGTCCTCTTCAATGCGCAGCTCATGGTCACGGCGGCGATCGTCGTTGTCCGCTTCGTCCTGCAACTGCGCCGGCGCGATCTTGGCCGACGGCGCTCCGGCAGCATCATTGTGATCCCCACCGTCAGCCTCCTTCCGTCGCCTCCGCCGCCCATGGCCGCCACCGCCCCCCTCCTTCGCCTTGAGGGACATGGCTTTCATCTGCATGCACACGTACGACTATCTAAAATCACGCACGCAGCGAAGGGTTCGTATTGATAGGCTGGAAGGTGAAACCAAGTAATTCAATCGATGGCGGCGGCGATAGGTACATACGTTCTTGGTGAAGCCCCTGATGACGCTGATGGACCTGGAGACCCTGCTGTCGCCGGTGCCGCCGCGGAAGCACACGTGCATCTCGATCGCCGGCCGGTCGACCTACACCTGCCTCTGCCTCTTCTGCTCTACTCCGCACTTTTGGGGGATCGGGTGTGGAAGAAGATGGAAATTTCAAACGAGGCGCAGTTAGTGCGGATGGGCGTATTTATTCAGATTGGCTGCGTACGTTGTTGCGCGAGTTATGGGCGGCGGAAACATTCCCGATTTCAAACCTCTGCTGCGATCGAGCAGTAGTCGGTCCAACGGTCGCGGTGGATTTGAAATGCATGTGAAGCAGAGTGTTTTCTGCAATGTGCCATGGTGCTTGTTATGTTAGGGTTGAAACGGAATGAGAATGGAAACAGACGGAAACATGCTTTGTCGTTCTCGTTTCGGCCTATCTAGCTTGCTGGAATAAAAAACGAAACCGGAAACCCCAAAAACGAATATGGAAATGAAAATTACCGAAGACGAACATGGAAGAGAGATATGAAATGAAAACAGGGTGTTTGTACGTGCGTGTTTGTGAGCGTCTGCGTTGTACCGTGTTCTAAAAAAGAAACACAATAGCGGTGTAATATTTTGGCATGTAAAACGAAGGGCACACATAAATAAGTTGTCGCACGGGGAAGCGAGTCATCGAGGACTCTAGGCGGCGGTCTGGCCGCACGGCTGCATGTGTACAATTATATTAGAGTAATTGAAGTTGGTATTTAGTGGAAAATGTAGGGGTTATATATCTGGAAACTTTTTATATTTCAATGAAACTAGTTCTCGTCTTGTTATGTTTCGATGAACATTTTTTGACCAATTGGTCACTCGATTATGATATCATGGCTACCATGTTAGTAGTGAGGACCTATACGACGTGAGGTGAATGAGTTGGACTACGATTACATCGACAAGCTCACCTTTGGCAACAAGTCTAAGTTTCCGCTACTAGTAACCATGTGAGATGATTGGCATATATATATCATTGTCAACTGCACCATTGTGTCCATGCCTAAGTTCAACATGACCTGGGTAGGACACATTGTTGGAATTATAGTTGAAAGAGCGAGGTCAATTACTCGTGTTTTGTGTGTTTAATAACAACACTTGAATGAATTTAACCATATGCATAGATTGTTTTTGATAGATTTGCAGGTGCACTGTGTCCTCGCTGAACACTTCATGATCAGAAGACTCAAGCGTAGCTTATAGGTTTTCTGGTTTTATGTGTGTGTGTGTCGCTAGGTGACGTGGTTGGAGAGGGAAAGAGGAAAAATCAGATTCTGCCTGACTGGTACTACCGGTACCAGGAACGGTAGTACCGCTACCCTACTGGTACCGCCCTGAAGTACCTCTCTGGGTGTTTGCACGTGAAAAGTCCCACAGAGTGAGTTACGGTACCTCTACGGTACCATGAGCGGAAGTACCGCTCACAAGCGATAGTTCCGACATGGTACCGCCTAGGTACCGTAAGTCAAGTTACGGCACTAACGCTTCAGTACCGCCGAGGTACCGCATGGAGTCCGGTGCTCGAAGAGGCCGTTACGGTACCTCAAGCGGTACCGCTAGAGGTACTACCGCTTCGAGCCCACGTGGCGAATATGTGGGGTGATTTCAAACCCAGAGCGGTACTACCGCTTGCCCAAGCGGTAGTACCGGTTGACATAGGCATCCCCAATGGGCATGTCGAAGATGGTACCCGGGGTTTACTGAAGGCCCACAAGTCGAGGAATACAAAGATCGGAAGCCCAATTGGTGTTAACGAAAGTTAGATTTGTATTAGGAAATATAGAAAGTTGTAATTCCGCGGGACGGGTTAGAAACCCTCCCGGACTTTGTAAACTTGTGTATTACGAATCCTTCGGCTCCGCCTCCTATATAAGGGGGAGTCGAGGGACAAAGAAAGGATTGAATCTATTGTCAACATAACCCTAGTTTTGCAATCAGCGAGTACTTTTCGGCTGAAACCTTCGAGATCTACTTGCCCTCTACTTCTAACAAAACCCTAGTCTACAATCTGTAGGCATTGACACGTTAATCCCTTGTCAATTGGCGCCGTCTGTGGGAATTAGAGGCTGCAAGGAGCTGATCTCGATGGCACGTTCAAGATCGTCGACTTCGTCGGTAGCAAGCAACGCGATGGATCGAGGTAAACATGTCAAAACTGATCTAGTCGATTTTATTCCTCACCCGCCCTCCCGTTTGGATGCATGTGCGTATCTAGAGGAGCCCATCTTGATGACTTTCGGAGAATTCCGATTCGGTGTCGACAAGGAAGGATCTTATCGCCTCGAAGTTCCGATCTCGTCGGAATTATCAGCGATTGATTCCGACTTCTCGTCAAGCGATGAAGAGCTTTCGTCGCCACGCTTCATCAACACCAGTGCAAGCGGAAATCTCGCCAAGATCTTCAGCGACATGTCCTTCGAATCGTCTGCGGACTCTGATATAAGCAGCGATTCAGGCAGCGTCGACAGCTTCAACCTCATCGACAGATCTGTTGTCATTGGAAAGGTCTTCACCAATCTCTATGATGGTGTCACCAATCCCGACAAAAATCAAAATTCAAAATATCATCAAGTCTATGCAATTGAAGAAACAAATCGAGCAGAGCCAGAAACGTCAGAGGCTTTCGACAATTTGGGAAACCCATATGTCGATCCCGCTGATCTCAGGAGGGGTCTAGGCACTAAGTATGTGGGGCCTACTCCACTTCTAAGAGTTCAACTCCCCCAAGAAGCATTGGACAGAGCCGCAAGAGCCATGGACGGTTCAGAACCAATGACCACAACTGCTACTGCAGAAGAATTACAAGCCTATCAATATAGACTTGCTCGTGTGAGTAGGGAGTTGGAAAAACAGACAACCTCCCTGAACAGAAGAAAGGAGGCAGCCTCCGCGTCAAGCAGGAGACGAGCAGACCTAAGTCGACAATCAGGAACGTCGGGAGATAGTAATAGAGAAGCTCGGAGGAGAGCGAGATCTCGGCTGCAAAATATACCTGAATCAGAGAGGGAACATCTAGTTCAAAACCTCGACATGTCTTTTATGACAATTGACACAAGGGGAAACATTATCCCAAAAACACCGGAAGCTGGGTACATGGCAACACAGGCTTTCATCCTTGCGTCTAGGCCACCCCCTGGGGATCCGAGAGAAGCATTGTATAACATGGCAATGGCAGGAGTTGGAGTCATGGGAACAGCGTTCGCAGCTACACCTCCCGAAGGAACTGCAAGGCAAAATAGTCCACGACCCACCGCAGCAGTGCAAGATCCACCAAGAGCAAGTGGAGCAAGGGATACATCGGCTTAGGCAAGGGTGGATAGAGCGCGACAAGAAAGAAGGGAACATCGGCAGTCACCAGAAGTTGCCGAGGAAGATATGTGTGGGCTCCCGTGCTTTACGAGACGAGTTCAAAAAACTCGAGTCCCGTCAGGGTTTAAGCTACCCGAAAATTTCAAGAAATTCGACGGCCTACAGGATCCCGAAGATTGGCTCGTTGATTATCTCGAGTTGGTGAAGTTGATAGGCGGAACCAGGGCAACAGCCATGCAGAGCATCCAAGTACACTTGAGCGGAGCCGCGCGATCTTGGATAAAGAAACTTCCGCCAGGTTCCATCGATAGCTGGGATAGTTTTGAGGATATCTTCATGAAGAATTTCGATTCCACCTGCAAAAAACCCGCGTCATTGGAAGAGTTGAGGGCGTGTAGACAGAAACATGATGAGTCAATGAGGAAATATATACAGAGGTGGAACATTATCAAAAACTCGGCAGAGGATATATCTGACGAGAGGGCAATAGACGCGTTTGTGGCAGGAATTCGACGGGGAGATTTTGTCGAAGACTTAGGGAGAACCAACCCTAAGACAATATCAGCATTGATGGAAATAGCAAACAGATGGGCAGATGGAGAAGATGCTATACACAACAAGCGACATAGGTCGCCAGAGGAGGACCGCAGTCGAAATTTTCAAAATAGACGACGATTCTCTCGACAGTTCTATAGTAATGATGCTCCTGGCCACATATCAGCTGGTTTTCGAGGAAGCTCTGGAGGAAACAGTCGAGATGATTATCAAAGAAGTAACGAGCAACAAGGCGACAACAGAGGTGATTCCCGTAGTTACAGGCAAAATAGTGGGCCAAGGTTTCAAAGACCATATGTGTCTCCCGAGGATATGATGAACGGGCCATGTCAGATGCATTTTTATCTCGACAACAATGGGAAAAGGCAGTCAGGACACCTGCAGAAGGATTGTCGCAATTTTCAAGCAATGTTGCGAGCCGCAGGGATAGCCAATGCTCAAGCAATGAATAGAAACCCCCAAGGACCCAGGAGTGAGATCCACCTTCCACCTCCTCTCGCAATTACGGACGAAAATTGGCACTAGCTCAGAATAGCGGCAGCACCACACCCACCCCCGTATGTCGATCCCAACTCCAACGGCGCGGTCTCGATGATTCAGAATGCTAGGCCGTCCAATAGGGCTCAGAAAGTAATCTCACAACAGGTATTCATGGCAGAGAAGATGCCTCCACCAACGGTTGAGTACTTAAATTGGTCGGGACAGGACATTAGCTTCACAATTGCGGATCACCCGCAGCAAGTTCCTCGACCAGGGCAATCTGCACTCATCTTACCCGCAGTTATCGCTGGTTTTGACGTGTCGAGAGTCTTCATAGATGGCGGCAACAGCTTAAACCTTATGTATGCAGATACACTAAGGAAGATGAACATATCCCTGGCAAATCTAAAACCAACTGACACAAGCTTCCACGGAATCACGCCAGAGAAGCTGAGTTATCCGTTGGGGAACATCAATCTCGACGTTCAGTTCGGGACCCGAGAAAACTACAGGATAGAAAAGTTGGAGTTTGAAGTTGTGGATTTCCCGTCGCAATATCACACATTGTTGGGACGACCAGCATATGCCAGGTTTATGGCGGTACCACATTATACGTACCTGTTGTGGAGGTTGCCTGGACCTAAGGGACCAATTACAGTCAATGGAAGTTTCGCGCTAGCTGATAAATGCGACAAGGATTTTCATCGACTGTCGGAAACTTTCGGGATGCAAGCAGAGTATATGGCGTCGAGGCTCACAACTGATTATGATGTGTTGCCAGATACATGAAGGCCACTCACGGAACCAACCTTCAATACTGCTGAGGATTCAAAAGAGGTGCAGATCCACCCGACGGATCCGAAGAAAACGACGTCCATTGCAACAAATATGGACCTCGCATAGGAAAGCGCGCTCGTCGAGTTCCTCCGTGAGCACTGGAAAATCTTCGCATGGTGTCCAGCTGACATGCCAGGAGTACCCAGGGAACTTGCCGAGCACCACCTAAACTTGGATCCAATAGCGAGACCAATCAAACAACCTTTGCGGCGTTTTTCGGAACCAAACCGCAAAGCTATGCTATCAGAAATTGATCGACTCAGAGAAGCTGGTTTTATTAAAGAAAAATCTACAGAAGCCACGTGGGTAGCTAACCCAGTAATGGTGCCAAAGAAAAACACGAAAGTCCTTCGCATGTGTGTCGACTTTACGTGTCTCAATAAACACTGTCCAAAGGATCACTTTCCCCTCCCAAGGATCGATCAAATCATCGACTCCACGGCAGGATGTGAACGTCTTTCCTTCCTGGACGCATATTCTGGTTATAACCAGATCAGATTAAAAGAAGATGATGAAGCCAAGACAGCGTTCATAACACCTTATGGCGTGTTCTGCTATAGAACAATGCCTTTTGGCCTAAAAAATGCGGGAGCAACATATCAGCGGATGATGCAGAAGTGCCTTGCAACACAGATTGGAAAAAATATACAAGTTTACATTGACGATGTCGTCATAACATCAAAAAAGGGGACAACACTGATCGAGGATTTGAAAGAAACTTTCGACAACCTCGACAAGTTCTGCCTCAAGTTAAACCCGACAAAGTGCTCCTTTGGCGTTCCTGCGGGAGAACTTCTCGGGTTCCTAGTATCGGCAAGAGGGATCGAGGCCAATCCAGAGAAAATCCAAGCCATCGTAACGATGAGGAAGCCGACAAAATTGAAAGAAATACAACAGTTGACGGGGCGAGTCGCAGCTTTAAGCAGATTCGTCGCCAGGCTAGGAGAAAAGGCAATACCGTTCTACGCATTGATCAAACAAGGAGAGAAGTTTCAGTGGAACGAGGAAGCGGATACAGCTTTCGAGAATCTCAAGCGCACAATTTCGACACCACCAATTTTGGTGGCGCCCAAGGAAAAGGAACCCCTCCTGCTATACATCGCAGCCACACCTCAGGTGGTCAGCACAACTCTCGTAGTCTAAAGGGAAGAAGAAGGAAAATTGCATGGAGTACAGAGGCCAGTATATTTCATTAGTGAAGTATTGTCGCCTTCAAAACAGCGGTACCCGTAGTACCAGAAGTTAGCATATGGAGTGTTTACAACAGCAAGAAAATTGCGACACTATTTTTCGGCGCATCCGATAATAGTAGTCAATGAGGCGGCTTTATCAAATATATTAAACAATCCAGAAGCTACGGGTCGTGTCTCCCTTTGGGGAATAGAGCTTTCCCCTCGGGACATCACGTATGAAAAAAGAAAAGCAATAAAGTCGCAGATCCTACCAGACTTCATCGCTGAGTGGATGGAGCTACAAAATACAGGACCCCCAGATTTATCGAGAACCTGGACTATGAACTTTGATGGGTCCAAAAGGTTAGAGGGCGCTGGAGCAGGCGTGATACTAATATCACGTGAAAGCGACAAATTAAAATATGTCTTACGAATGACGTTCCCAAACACGTCTAACAATGAAGCAGAATATGAAGCTCTCATACACGGGATGAAGATGGCAAAGGCTTGTGGTGTAACCCGGTTAAAAATCTTTGGCGACTCACAATTGGTGGCTCAGCATGTCATGAATCAATGTGATGCAGTCAATGAAAGTATGATAGCATATAAGGAAATGTACAATGAGCTCGAAAAGCTGTTTGATGGATGCGAAGTAAATCACATCAGCAGGTTGAGCAACGATGAAGCCGATGTTCTCGCAAACATCGGGTCGCAGTGTCTCGCGATTCCACCAGGCGTGTTTTGGGAAGAAATAGCCGAAAGATCTACAAAGCCGACGAAATCAAAGAAGAAGGAGAAGGATGAGAAACCCTCGGGAGCTACGAAAGAAACACTGGAAGAAGAAGAGGAACAGGAGCTAGTAATGCTGGTGCAAATTCCATGGATGCAGGCGTACATATCATACATCCTAAGGAAAACAATACCCGACGATCCAGTCGAAGCAATGCGAGTAATCAGACGTTCCAAAGCCTTCACTGTGGTCAAAGGGGAGTTGTACAAGCGAAGTATCTCGGGTGTGTTACAAAGGTGCGTCACACCAGAAGAAGGAAGGATAATTCTGAAGGACGTACACGAAGGAATATGTGGTCATCATGCAAGCAGTCGAGCTATTGCGGCCAAGGTTTTCAGAGCAGGATTTTATTGGCTGACATCAATCGAGGATGCGAAGGAAATAGTGCGAACTTGCGACGCGTGCCAGAGATTTGCCGCAAAGCCTCATTCTCCGGCAGCAGAATTAATGCCAATACCGCTGTCTTGGCCCTTTGCCCAATGGGGTCTCGATATGGTAGGAAAACTACACAAAGCCTCGCCGGGTGGGTACGAGTATATGCTCGTTGCTGTCGACAAATTCACCAAGTGGATAGAAGCAAAGCCAATAAATTCACCAGACGGCGCGTCGGCAATCAAGTTTGTGAAAAGCATTGTCTTTCGATTTGGAGTCCCTCATAGCATCGTCACGGACAATGGCAGTAATTTCACATCCAAGGAGTTCAAAGCATACTGTGCAGAAGTGGGCATCAAATTGAGTTTCGGATCAGTCGCGCACCCGCAGACCAACGGTCAAGTCGAGAAAGCCAACGGTATCATCTGCAATGGTATAAAGAAGCGCTTGTTAGGACCATTGGAAAAAGCTCGACATACTTGGCCAGAGGAGCTGCCGAGTGTGTTATGGAGTATCCGAACAACACCAAATACGGCGACACAGGAAACTCCGTTCTTTCTGGTCCATGGAGCTGAAGCAGTACTGCCGATAGAAATAGAGCATGATTCTCCAAGAGTCACATAATACGATGAAGAAACTTCCAGAAGAGCTTTGGAAGATGATGTTGACACACTCGACGAGGCTCGAGACGAAGTGTTATCACGGGTCGCTAAGTACCAGCAAGACCTGAAAAATTATCACAGTCGACGACTTGGCCCTTTGCCCAATGGGGTCTCGATATGGTAGGAAAACTACACAAAGCCTCGCCAGGTGGGTACGAGTATATGCTCGTTGCTGTCGACAAATTCACCAAGTGGATAGAAGCAAAGCCGATAAATTCACCAGACGGCGCGTCGGAAATCAAGTTTGTGAAAAGCATTGTCTTTCGATTTGGAGTCCCTCATAGCATCGTCACGGACAATGGCAGTAATTTCACATCCAAGGAGTTCAAAGCATACTGTGCAGAAGTGGGCATCAAATTGATTTTCGCATCAGTCGCGCACCCGCAGACCAACGGTCAAGTCGAGAAAGCCAACGGTATCATCTGCAATGGTATAAAGAAGCGCTTGTTAGGACCATTGGAAAAAGCTCGACATACTTGGCCAGAGGAGCTGCCGAGTGTGTTATGGAGTATCCGAACAACACCAAATACGGCGACACAGGAAACTCCGTTCTTTCTGGTCCATGGAGCTGAAGCAGTACTGCCGATAGAAATAGAGCATGATTCTCCAAGAGTCACAGAATACGATGAAGAAACTTCCAGAAGAGCTTTGGAAGATGATGTCGACGCACTCGACGAGGCTCGAGACGAAGTGTTATCACGGGTCGCTAAGTACCAGCAAGACCTGAAAAATTATCACAGTCGATGATTGCGACCACGATCTTTTCAGTTTGGGGACTTGGTTTTACGACTCAATCAAAAAAGCCATGAAAAACTCGAGTCGCCGTGGCTTGGCCCTTACATCGTCACAGAAATAATTGAAGGAGGAGCATACATGATAAAGGACAAGAAGTCAGGAGTTGCCGAGCCAAATCCTTGGAACGTGGCACAACTCAGGCGTTTTTACGCCTAGAGTCGAAAATATAGTCCTCCTTGTAAATGCTACAATGTACTGAAACGCCCGCGAGTTTTCAGACGCACTCTTTTCCTTTTTCAGGGCACCGAGTGGGGCTGGAAAAGGTTTTTAATGAGGTGGACTCGCGGTGCTACAATATAATAAAGATAGTAGAGATATACATCTTTTTCTTTGACAAGCTCGGGGGCTTGCGCCCAGAAGACACAGTATATATATACACAATGTCGACGAATACAACTTGCAAAATATTTCGCCTTGGTGCAAAGCACCTCGCAAAATAAAATGGTGATACAAAATAGTGATCAACAAAAAAGCTCAGGGGCTAACACCCGCAAAAATAGTACACTCAATATAATTTATTATGCCTTGGGCCAACCTCGCATTATAAAAAAATCGCCACCAAAACGCCCGGGGGCTTGACAAGGAAAAATAACAAATCTAGTGACTTTACAATATAGATTATGTTTACAACATACAAGATACAACTCGGGGGAAATAAATTTTCAATTGCTTCCCAATAGATTATCTATAGTCAACCGTTCATCATTTGAAGCATGAGTACTATGTTCAGCATAGCTGCCCTTCACGAAGAACTCAGCATCCATCCGAAGAAGTCCATCCATCATATCTTCTGCTACAGGGGTTACAATGTCGTCAATTTTGCCAACATTCCTCTTCTTTTTCGCCATCTTGGTCAGGCACTTGGTGACAATTTGACTCAGGTCAAACTTGGGATAGCATATTTTTATCATCATCACAGCAAACCTGGCGCCGGCAGATAGTTGGGCCCGCACAAATCCATGGATTCGAGGTGCATCCCGAAATTTCTCCATCAAATCAGGAAGGGTCTCTGGCATCTTATTGCGCGGAAACATGGTGCCGTAAACTAAAGACAAGGTCCTTGTACAGAAGTTGAGAAACTCGCGGACCTGAATCACGCGATCTTCAAATCAAATGATCTGGCGGGTACGTTCAGGTGTACCCCAAAAATTAGAATCATGCTCCAGCGCAAGTCTGAGAAGCGCATTGGAACGAGCTTCAACACGCTCATCCTCGGCAGCAGTGTCCAAAAAGAACCTGCTTTAAAAGAATCAGCAGAGAAAGAGAAGACAAGCAAGAGAAAAATTAAGTACGACCAAGTTAATGAAGCACACCTGTCATATCCAAGCTAGAATCCGTCATCAGTTGAAGCTGTTGGAGATATGCCCAAGAGGCAATAATAAAGTGGTTATTATAATATCTTTGTGTTTATGATAAATGTTTATATACCATGCTATAATTGTATTAACTGAAACATTGATACATGTGTGTTATGTAAACAACAAGGAGTCCCTAGTAAGCCTCTTGTATAACTAGCTTGTTGATTAATAGATGATCATGGTTTCGTGATCATGAACATTGGATGTTATTGATAACAAGGTTATGTCATTATTTGAATGATATAATGGACACACACCCAAATGAGCGTAGCATAAGATCAAGTCATTAAGTTCATTTGCTATAAGCTTTCAATACATAGTTGTCTTAATCCTTCGACCATGAGATCATGTAAATCACTTACACTGAAAGGGTACTTTGATTACATCAAACGTCATTGCGTAAATGGGTGACAATAAAGGTGGGATTAAGTATTTGGAAAGTGTGAGTTGAGGCATATGGATCAACAGTGGGATCTGTCCATCCTGATGACGGATAGATATACTCTGGGCCCTCTCGGTGGAATGTCATCTAATTAGCTTGCAAGCATATGAATAGTTCATAAGAGATCACATACCACGGTACGAGTAAAGAGTACTTGTCGGTAACGAGGTTGAACAAGGTATGGAGATACCGATGATCAAACCTCGGACAAGTAAAATATCGCGAGACAAAGGGAATTGACATCATATGTAAATGGTTCAATCGATCACTAAGTCATCGTTGAATATGTGGGAGCCATTATGGATCTCCAGATCCCGCTATTGGTTATTGCTCGGAGAGGAGTCTCGACCATGTCTGCATAGTTCGCGAACCGTAGGGTGACGCGCTTAAGGTTCGATGTCGCATAAGTAGATTTGAATATGGTATGGAGACGAAGTTTGTTCGGAGTCTCGGATGTGATCCAGGATGTCACGAGGAGGTCCGGAAGAGTCCGGAGAATAAGATTCATATAAGGGAAGTTGATTTCTGGGTTTTCGGAAATGTTTGGGATTGTTCCGGTGTTGACTGGAAGGTTCTAGAAGGTTCCGGAAGGTTCCACCATGGGGCCCACGACCCGGGAGGCCCACCGTGGGCCGAGGGGATGCTCCCTGGCCTAATGGGCCAGGGGCACTTGGCCCCAAGGCCCAGGCCGGCCATACCCCCTAGGGTTTCCTGGGGGGGTCAACTTGGGGGAGGGGAAAGCCCCTCTCCCCCCTTTGGCCGCCGCCCCCCCAACCCTAGATGGGAAGGGGGGCCACCTTGGCCGGCCAGCCCCCTATATAAAGAGGGGAGGGGGTGGCCGGCCACACCATCCCCCCATTTTGCCTCCTCCTCTGGCCGCCTCTCCCTCCACCATACGCTGTCCGGGCTTAGGCGAAGCCCTGCAGTTTTCTTCCTCCACCACCACCACCACGCCGTCGTGCTGCTGGACGTTGGAGGAGATCTACCACACCTCCGCTGCCCGCTGGAACGGGAGAGGAATGAGCTTCATCGACACCGTACGCGCGACCGAGTACGGAAGTGCTGCCGGATTGCAGCACCGGGGACGATCGTCTACACCAACAACGAGATTAATCTCGTAGGCTTTGGAATCTTCGAGGGTTAGTCTCATCTCCACCTCGTTGCTTAGATCTAGTAGATTGGATCTTGGGTGTTCCATAGATTAGATCTGTTGGTTTTATTCGTTTTGCGGTAGGAAATTTTTTGTTTTCTATGCAACGAACCCCATCAGTGGTATCAGAGCCACGTCTTTGCATAGATCTGTTGCACGAGTAGAACACAATGGTTTGTGGGTGGTGATGCTTTTGTTTCTTTAGTTTGTGTACTTTGCTTCTTGCGGGATGGTGGGATGAAGCGGCCCGGGCTAACTTTACATGACCGCGTCTCATGAGACTTGCTCCACGCTTGACATGCAACTTGTATTGCATAAGTGGCTTTGCGGGTGTCTGTCTCTCCCACCATAGTGAAGATTGTAATTTGCACTTCTATTGTCAACACTAGTATCACCGTTGTGGTTCATGTTCGTAGGTAGATTGGATCTTACTCGAAAACCCTAAACCACGTAAAAGATGCAAACCAAATTAGAGGCGTCTAACTTGTTTTTGCAGGGTTTGGTGATGTGATATGGCCATAATGTGATGATGATTATATTCGATGTATGAGATGTTCATTGATGTATTATGGCAACCGGCAGGAGCCTAATGGTTGTCTTTAATTTTTGTTAAAGACCTGCGTGTCTATTCGTCATGTAATAGCTTTATTCCAAGTAGTTGTTATAGTAGCTATAAGTGATGGACAACCATGAAGCAGCGCCACTGACCTTGACGCCATGCTGGTGATGATGGAGATCATGTCCGTGCTTTGGAGATGGAGATCAAAAGCACAAGAAGAAAAGGCCATATCATATCACACATTATGAATTGCATGTGATGTTAATCCTTTTATGCATCTTATTTTGCTTAGATCGCGACGGTAGCATTATAAGATGATCCCTCTCACTAAATATCAAGATAATAAAGTGTTCATCCTTAGTATGCACCGTTGCTAAGACTTGTCGTTTCGAAGCATCTCGTGATGATCGGGTGTGATAGACTCTACATGTGCATACAACGGGTGCAAGCCAGATTTGCACACGCGGATACTAAGGTTGCCTTGACGAGCCTAGCATGTACAGACATGGTCTCGGAACACGGGATACCGAAAGGTAGAGCATGAGTCATATGAATGATATGATGAACACTTTGAGTGTTCGCCTTTGAAACTACATCTTTTCTCGTGAAGATCGGACTTGGTGTAGTGGATTTGGTTCGTGTAATCACTAAGACAATGCGAGGGATGTTGTTTTGAGTGGGAGTTCACCTAGTTAATTTAAGAATTAAAACTGAACTCATTTTATCATAAACTTAGTCTAAACTCTTTGAAAATATGTTGTAGATCATGGCGCCCCCCTCCATCAATTTTAACCAGTTCCTAGAGAAAGAAAAGCTTAAGGGCAATGGTAGCAACTTCACTGACTGGTCCCGTCATGTGAGGATTTTCCTCACTGGCGTGAGCATGCAATATGTGCTCGAAGCACCGCTAGGTCCCCCACCACCTCCTGCAGTGTCCGAGGACATAAAGAATGTTTATGAGACTCGGGTAACTCGGTACTCCGAAATTCAGTGTGCCATCTTGTGCAGTTTAGAGGCAGAGCTCCAAAAGCGTTTTGAGCACCACGACCCATGTGAGATGATGCGTGAGCTCAAACTTATCTTTGAGACTCATGCAGCCGTGGAGAGCTATGAGGCCTCGAAACAGTTCTTTAACTGCATGATGGAAGAGGGCAGCTCCGTCAGTGAGCACATGTTCGCCATGTCCGGACATGTGAAGAAGCTCAGTGACTTGGGGATTGTGATCCCTAACAAGCTGGGTATTCATCGTGTCCTCCAATCACTGCCACCAAGTTACAAGAACTTCGTGATGAACTACAACATGCAGAACATGAACAAAGAGTTACCTGAACTCTTCTCCATGCTGAAGTCTGCTGAAGTAGAAATAAAGAAGGAGAACCAAGTGTTGATGGTCAACAAGACCACCAGTTTCAAGAAACAGGGCAAGCCTAACAAGGGCAACTTCAAGAAGGGCGGCAAGAAAGTTGCAGCGCCTCCTGAGAAGCCTAAGGCTGGTCCCAAGCCTGAGACTGTGTGCTACTACTGCCAGGGGAAGGGGCACTGGAAGCGGAACTGCACCAAATACTTGGCCGATCTGAAGAGCGGCCATGCCAAGAAGAAAGGTATATTTGATATACATGTTATAGATGTCTATCTTACTGGTTCTCGTAGTAGTGCCTGGGTATTTGATACTGGTTCGGTTGCTCACATTTGTAACTCGAAACAGGAACTGCAGAATAAACGAAGCCTGGCAAGGGACGAGGTGACGATGCGCGTTGGAAATGGATCCAAGGTCGATGTGATCGCCGTCGGCACGCTCCCCCTACATCTACCTTCGGGATTAGTTTTAAACCTTAATAATTGTTATTTGGTACCTGCGTTGAGCATGAACATTATATCTGGATCTTGTTTGATGCAAGACGGTTATTCGTTTAAGTCTGAGAATAATGGTTGTTCGATTTATATGAGTAATGTCTTTTATGGCCATGCACCTGAGATGAATGGTTTATTCTTGTTAAATCTCGATAGTAGTGATACACATGTTCATAACATTGATGCTAAGCGAATTAAATTGAATGATAATTCTACTTATATGTGTAATCGTCGTCTTGGTCATATTGGAGTGAAGCGCATGAAGAAACTCCATTCCGATGGACTTCTTGAGTCACTTGACTTTGAGTCACTTGACAGATGCGAAGCATGTCTAATGGGAAAAATGACTAAGACTCCATTTTCTGGCACAATGGAGCGAGCTACAGACTTATTGGAAATCATACATACCGATGTGTGCGGACCAATGAGTGTAGCATCGCGCGGTGGTTATCGTTATGTTCTAACCTTCACGGATGATCTGAGTAGATATGGGTATATTTACTTTATGAAACACAAGTCCGAGACTTTTGAGAAGTTCAAGGAATTCCAAAGTGAAGTAGAAAATCAACGTAACAAGAAGATTAAGTTTCTGCGTTCTGATCACGGAGGCGAATATCTGAGTTATGAGTTTGGCATGCATTTAAAGAAATGCGGAATACTTTCACAGTTGACACCGCCGGGAACACCACAGCGTAATGGTGTGTCCGAACGTCGTAATCGAACTCTCTTAGATATGGTTCGTTCTATGATGTCTCTTACCGATTTGCCATTATCGTTTTGGGGCTATGCTTTAGAGACAGCCGCATTCACTTTAAATAGGGCACCATCTAAATCCGTTGAAACGACACCGTATGAATTATGGTTTGGGAAGAAACCTAAGCTGTCGTTCCTTAAAGTTTGGGGTTGCGATGCTTATGTAAAGAAGTTACAACCTGACAAGCTAGAACCCAAAGCGGAGAAATGCGTCTTCATAGGATACCCTAAAGAAACAATTGGGTATACTTTCTATCACAGATCCGAAGGCAAAATCTTTGTTGCCAAGAACGGATCCTTTCTTGAGAAGGAGTTTCTCACTAAAGAAGTGACTGGAAGAAAAGTAGAACTCGACGAGGTTGATGAACCTTCTCTCATAGATCAGAGTAGCGCAGTGCCGGAAGAAATTCCTGTGCAGCCTGCACCGATAGGAGAGGAAGCAAATGATGATGATCATGAAACTTCGAACGAGGAAGCTACTGAACCTCGCAGATCGACGAGGGAACGTACCACTCCTGATTGGTATGATCCCTGTCTAAATGTCATGATTGTGGACAACAATGATGAGGACCCTGCGACATATGAAGAAGCGATGATGAGCCCAGATTCCAACAAATGGCAAGAAGCCATGAAATCCGAAATGGGATCCATGTATGATAACAAAGTATGGACTTTGGTAGACTTACCTGATAGCCGCAAGGCTGTCGAGAATAAATGGATCTTCAAGAGAAAAACAGATGCTGATGGTAATATTACTGTCTATAAAGCTCGACTTGTCGCAAAGGGTTTCCGACAAATTCAAGGAGTTGACTACGATGAGACTTTCTCACCTGTAGCGAAGCTAAAGTCTGTAAGGATTTTGTTAGCAATAGCTGCATTTTTCGATTATGAGATTTGGCAGATGGATGTCAAAACGGCGTTCCTTAATGGTGACATTGAGGAAGAGTTGTATATGGTACAACCCAAAGGTTTTGTCGATCCTAAAAATGCTGACAAGATATGCAAACTTCAGCGTTCCATTTATGGACTGAAGCCAGCATCCCGGAGTTGGAACCTACGCTTTGATAGAGTGATCAAAGACTTTGGTTTTATACGGACTCATGGTGAGGCCTGTATTTACAAAAAAGTGAGTGGGAGCTCTGTAGCGTTCCTGATATTATATGTAGATGACATATTATTGATTGGGAACGATATAGAACTTTTAAGCAGCATTAAAGGTTATTTGAATAAGTCTTTTTCAATGAAAGACCTTGGTGAAGCAGCATACATTTTAGGCATCAAGATTTATAGAGATAGATCAAGACGCCTAATAGGCCTTTCACAAAGTACATATCTGGACAAGATTCTAAAGAAGTTTAGAATGGATGAAAGCAAGAAAGGGTTCTTGCCTATGTTGCCAGGTAAGGTCTTGAGTAAGACTCAAGGTCCGGCTACGGCAGATGAAAGAGAAAGGATGAGCAAGATCCCCTATGCTTCGGCAGTAGGCTCTATCATGTACGCCATGCTATGTACTAGACCGGATATCGCACATGCTGTTAGTTTGACCAGCAGATATCAAAGTGATCCAGGGATGGAACACTGGACAGCGGTCAAGAATATCCTGAAGTACTTGAAAAGGACTAAGGATATGTTTCTTTGTTATGGCGGTGACCAAGAGCTCGTTGTAACCAGTTACACCGATGCAAGTTGGAACACCGACCCTGATGACTCCAAGTCTCGGTGCAGGTGCGTGTTTATATTGAATGGTGCGGCGATGGCTGGAGCAGTTCCAAGCAATGCACGGTGGCGAAATCTTCAACAGAATCTGAATATATAGCGGCTTCAGAGGCTTCATCGGAAGCGGTATGGATGAAGAGGTTCATTGTTGAGCTTGGTGTGGTTCCTAGTGCATTGGACCCGCTAGTTATTTACTGTGACAACACGGGTGCCATCGCCAATGCAAAGGAACCAAGGTCACACAAGAAGCTGAAGCATATCAAGCTGCGTTTTCATTCGATTCGCGAGTACATCGAAGATGGTGAAGTAGAGATTTGCAAAGTACACACGGATCTGAATGTTGCAGATCCGTTGACTAAAGCTCTCCCAAGGGCAAAGCATGACCAACACCAGAATGCTATGGGTGTTAGGTACCTTACAATGTAATCTAGATTATTGACTCTAGTGCAAGTGGGAGACTGTTGGAGATATGCCCAAGAGGCAATAATAAAGTGGTTATTATAATATCTTTGTGTTTATGATAAATGTTTATATACCATGCTATAATTGTATTAACTGAAACATTGATACATGTGTGTTATGTAAACAACAAGGAGTCCCTAGTAAGCCTCTTGTATAACTAGCTTGTTGATTAATAGATGATCATGGTTTCGTGATCATGAACATTGGATGTTATTGATAACAAGGTTATGTCATTAGTTGAATGATATAATGGACACACACCCAAATGAGCGTAGCATAAGATCAAGTCATTAAGTTCATTTGCTATAAGCTTTCAATACATAGTTGTCTTAATCCTTCGACCATGAGATCATGTAAATCACTTACACTGAAAGGGTACTTTGATTACATCAAACGTCATTGCGTAAATGGGTGACAATAAAGGTGGGATTAAGTATTTGGAAAGTGTGAGTTGAGGCATATGGATCAACAGTGGGATTTGTCCATCCTGATGACGGATAGATATACTCTGGGCCCTCTCGGTGGAATGTCATCTAATTAGCTTGCAAGCATATGAATAGTTCATAAGAGATCACATACCATGGTACGAGTAAAGAGTACTTGTCGGTAACGAGGTTGAACAAGGTATGGAGATACCGATGATCAAACCTCGGACAAGTAAAATATCGCGAGACAAAGGGAATTGACATCGTATGTAAATGGTTCAATCGATCACTAAGTCATCGTTGAATATGTGGGAGCCATTATGGATCTCCAGATCCCGCTATTGGTTATTGCTCGGAGAGGAGTCTCGACCATGTCTGCATAGTTCGCGAACCGTAGGGTGACGCGCTTAAGGTTCGATGTCGCATAAGTAGATTTGAATATGGTATGGAGACGAAGTTTGTTCGGAGTCTTGGATGTGATCCAGGATGTCACGAGGAGGTCCGGAAGAGTCCGGAGAATAAGATTCATATAAGGGAAGTTGATTTCTGGGTTTTCGGAAATGTTCGGGATTGTTCCGGTGTTGACTGGAAGGTTCTAGAAGGTTCCGGAAGGTTCCACCATGGGGCCCACGACCCGGGAGGCCCACCGTGGGCCGAGGGGATGCTCCCTGGCCTAATGGGCCAGGGGCACTTGGCCCCAAGGCCCAGGCCGGCCATACCCCCTAGGGTTTCCTGGGGGGATCAACTTGGGGGAGGGGAAAGCCCCTCTCCCCCCTTTGGCCGCCGCCCCCCCCAACCCTAGATGGGAAGGGGGGCCACCTTGGCCGGCCAGCCCCCTATATAAAGAGGGGAGGGGGTGGCCGGCCACACCATCCCCCCATTTTGCCTCCTCCTCTGGCCGCCTCTCCCTCCACCATACGCTGTCCGGGCTTAGGCGAAGCCCTGCAGTTTTCTTCCTCCACCACCACCACCACGTCGTCGTGCTGCTGGACGTTGTAGGAGATCTACCACACCTCCGCTGCCCGCTGGAACGGGAGAGGAAGGAGCTTCATCGACACCGTACGCGCGACCGAGTACGGAAGTGCTGCCGGATTGCAGCACCGGGGACGATCGTCTACACCAACAACGAGATTAATCTCGTAGGCTTTGGAATCTTCGAGGGTTAGTCTCATCTCCACCTCGTTGCTTAGATCTAGTAGATTGGATCTTGGGTGTTCCATAGATTAGATCTGTTGGTTTTATTCGTTTTGCGGTAGGAAAATTTTTGTTTTCTATGCAACGAACCCCATCAGAAGCATGAAATTTTCTCGCGCAGAAGCTGCAGCAGCCTCAGAAACCGCGGTTTCCTTTTCAGCTATGGCATCTTGATCCTGTTGAAGCGCAATTTTTTCCCTCTCGGAAGATTTTCGAAACTGCTCCATTATCATAAGTGATTGTTTCTTCACAGATTGGAGTTGTTGGCGAAGTTCTTCGAAGTCTTGTGCGGAACCTTTACTCGATGAATCTTCAATAAGTTGGACAGCAACAGGTGTTTTCTTCAAACAGGACGAAGTAGGAAAAACTTCGGAAGGACGGGGAGTTGCAGTATAGTTGTAAAAAATCAACTGAAAATAAAAATTTCGACATCAATCATCAAGCAAAGATAGATTTCCATTGATTCTCAAAGTATGTACATGGGTATTACAAAAGAAGGGTCCCTAGTGAACTACTGAAGCAGTTGCCGCTACAACTACTAGGGCGACAGCGCCAAAAGAGAGTTAAAACTAAAAGAGAAGACAAGGTGGTCTACTTGACCTCCGGCTTCGACGAACTAGGAGCAGGAGCTGGCTTGTATCCGAGGTAGGCAAGGATTTTCTTCGAATTGGGCTTGGCAGCTTTAATCAGCAACTGCCACCTCTTCGTCTCCATCTCCTCCGTATTGCCAACCCTTGCCCAGTCGACGTCTTGTTGGCTGTCAGCAACCAAGGGAATTGTACCTTCGGCACCAACTTTCAACCCTTCTTGGCGAAGTTGAAGTCCAAGGTCTTCTTGAGAATTGAAGCACTTGGCGAGAGCGACAAAAGGCGCAGGTACCTCCTTCTTCTTAAAGAAGTACGGGAAAAGCCGCAACAGGCCTATCCCAGCTTCAGCAAGACCTTCGCGGGCCTCGTCTCCGCGAATCTCCAAAAGAGACAGCGCGTCAAGAAGAGGATCACCTTCAGGGCTTTCCAGTTCATAGTCTTGTTGTGTTTTCCCTGAATGAGTAACAGAAGTTTGTCAAGAAAATGCAAGCAAGGACACACAAAAGGATCCGAAGAAACAAGTGGAAACTTCAGCACTTACTGACAAAACGTCGACTTTGCGACTCCAGGCGAGTAAGAATTTCTTCCTCGCGCGCAGACTGCTGAGATATGTTGTCACTCAAAAAAGTTTCCGCGTCGTGAAGTCTTTTTCGAAGACCTTCGACAGCGGCAGCATCTGCTTCAGCCTTTTTGCGAGCCTTTTCGCTTTGCTCTAACTTCACAGCAAGAGCGTCAGCGCGTTTGTTGGACTCCGCAAGAGTTTCTGCCATAATAGAAGACAAGTGAAACATTGTGGCAAAAAATGGCGACGGAATATACTCGCTAAGGAAAGACAGATAAGGAAAAAGGGGGCACCTTCAAGTTTAGCGGCATACTCACGGTACCCGACAAATTGGGTACCGAAGCGGATAAGATCCTTCATGAAAGGCTGAAGAAAAGACCATAAAAAGAGGATCAATATAGGAAGCGAAAAGTTCGACATCACCAAGAAATAAAGAGAGGGAAGTTCAAAGCAATGAAATCAGTACAGGGAAAAGAAACAACTTACTTCTTCCATTAAAGGAGTCGTGGAACAACCAATTAACATGGTAGGTTCCTTGGCTGGTTCTACCCTAGCTCTCTTCGGCGATGGAGCTTGGGGGCTCACAGCTGGTGTCGGATGCTCTGTGTTTTGTTGAGGAGGCGAAGTTTCGTCGCCATCAGGCTGAGCTTCGGAAACAACTAAAGTACGGGACGTGCTCGTTCGAGCAGTCGCGTCAATAGGTGCATCCTCCTCTTCATCGTCACTACAACAAATAAAGCGACAAGATAAGAAAGCAATTTGAAAAAGTATCGAGAACAGACAAATATAGTGCACCAAGAACTTACGAACTGAGAAGAGCAGCCTCGTAAGGATCGAAAGCTTTCTTCCCAGCATCAGGTGCAGTTTCTCCGGCACGTGCAGCACCGGCTTTGGAGGTGCCGGAATCAACAACCTCATCCCTCTTCCTCTTGTTCTTCGGAGAAGCAGTTGGGAGAGAAGAGCATGTCGATGAGGTAGCCTCAGTTTCAATCTCTTTTTCAGAAGAAGCCGCGGATTTTTGGGAACCCGCGACTTCACTATCAGGGCGAGAAGTACCCTGGTTGTCGTCGGTGACAACGGCCCGTTCTTCGACTTCCCCAGCTTCGGGAAGGGGAGGAAGAAAAGCTAGAACAGGGTGATTCTGCGAAAAACAAAGAGTGTTGACAAAAAGTTATGCAAAAAGGCGCTAGCAAAAAAAAAGTAGTCGACAGATACCAAAAACTCGAGAAGACAATATAATAGTCAGGAGGAAAAATTACCCCGGGAAGGGGATTGGTGCTACAAAATGGCTTAACGTGGCAAGAAGATGGAATGGTGTCTTTCTTGTTAAGCTTTGAAATTCTTCGAATCAACTTCTCCAAGTCCTTCACAGGGAGATCCTTGGAGAGCCTCTCGACATCTTCATCACCAGCATACATCCAAAGGGGATTTTTGCGAGCTTGCAGAGGCTGCACTCTAATCCTAAGGAAGTAGGCTGTGATTTGGATACCCGATAATTCCTTGCCACTGGTGTTCTGGAGCTCATGGATGCGAGTCATCAGCGCCTCTGTCGCCGATTTCTCTTCTTCGGTAGCTTCAGCGTCCCAGGATCGGCGGCGAAGAATCTTGGTTCTTCCATCAAAAGGAGCAATGTTGTACTCCGCTGAATCAGATCTCTCTTCGTGGACATAGAGCCATCTCTTGCGCCACCCTTGGACGGAGCCGGGGAATTGGACGTCGAAATACTCGACGTCAGAACGAACACAGATAACAACACCGCCGATGTTATAGGCAACGCCGTGGGAGCCATTACGGCGGAGGCAGAAGATGCGTTTCCACAAAGCCCAATTAGGTTGGACTCCGAGGAAGCATTCACACAATGTGATAAAAATCGACACGTGCAGGATAGAATTGGGCGTCAGCTGATGCAGCTGAAGCCCATAGACAAAAAGAAGACCTCGAAGAAACTCGTGGATAGGGGGAGAAAGACCGCGGATGAGATGGTCAACGAAACTGACCCGATACTCCATTGGAGGCGATGGATAGCGCTCCTCCTTGGGGAAGCGCAGCGCGTTCTCCTTCTTGGTGAACCCCAGCTTCTTCAGTAGGTTCATATCCTGGTTGGAGATCTTGGATCTCTCCCACTCCAGATCTTCGGTGGCCATCTTGGATTCTGGAGTGCTATGCCTGGTGAGCCGCGCGCGTGGTGGCATCAAATAGAGTGGAGGAGAAGGGTGCGAGCGTGGTTGAGCGCAAAAGGCAATAGGAGCAGTGGGGAATTTTTGCAGAAGAAGAACAGAGGTGCGGCGCGAGTGAAAGTATTGACGGAGGAAGACGAACACCTTAAATATAGGTGCAGTGAAACGACGCACCGTTGGATGAAGAGATTGCAGAATAGATGGTGTACACGTGGACAAGGGGTAAAAAGTGATTTCATTCAGACGAGAAAAGAACATGAGCTACAGTACGTGCGCCAGGAAAAGTGGAGGACGTGTGTCCCCCACTTGCACGACGTGTCAACTTGATAGGAAATTTGGGCCCATGGGACAGAGAGAGAGAGAGCAGTTCTCGCATGTTCCCGATACAGTGATCGTGGCTATCGTCAGCAATGATGTCACCTTGGCTAGAGAAAAACTCGATTATGAAGCTTGATAAAAATGTCGACAACAGAAGATTATTGATTATTTCGAGAGCCTTTGATCAAATACAAGTTTTTGCCCAAATGCTCGGGGGCTACTCCCATCGGGAGCGCTGGTCGCGCACCCGATAGATGTAAAAAGTTCGAAAAAGAATGAAAAATATATTGAAATGAGGCATTAAAGTGTTGAGCCTACAACCAAGCACAAGTCCTTGGCTGTAGCCTCGGGGGCTACTCCCATCGGGAACGCTGTTCGCGTGCCCGATGAAATTATAAAAAAAGTGAGAAGAAGAAGTGAGCATATTTCGAGTTATACAAATAACTCGACATATACTCCCATCGGGAAGGCAAAATAAGTCATCCGTTGAATCAATAAAATGTGATATTCCAACAGCCGAAAAAACACTCGACAATATATTCTCAGAGCGCTAAAAGTCGCGAATAATCTCTGAATGCCGCAAAACTTTGCGAAGGTAAGACCCCAGATCTGTTCTGAGCGGCGTGGCACCGTCTCTGACGGCGGTTTGCTACTTTTTTCCGTATTAACAGATACAAAGAAAAATCCTAACGGACGCGTTAGGTACCCGATAAAATATGACTGGGACTCGATAGAATGGTAAGACCTTAAGCGGCACCTGTCGAAGTATACACTAGTATCCCGAGATCATGTCCAGGGACGTGATCTTGAAGTAGGTTTTTGCGGATTGCCACTAGAGCAGCTAACTAGTACCTGATCCGTCAGATGAACTAGCCCCAACTACCATTATCCCTGTACAATATAGTATTTGCGTATCCAAAAGATATGCGATAAATTCGACAAAATTATTGAATGATTAAAGTTGGAGATTTTTCCTGATTCTTCGATTCAAGCAAAATCTCGGGGGCTACTGACATAGGCATCCCCAATGGGCCTGCCGAAGATGGTACCCGGGGTTTACTGAAGGCCCACAAGTCGAGGAATACAAAGATCGGAAGCCCAATTGGTGTTAAGGAAAGTTAGATTTGTATTAGGAAATATAGAAACTTGTAATTCCGCGGGACGGGTTAGAAACCCTCCCGGACTTTGTAAACTTGTGTATTACGAATCCCTCGACTCCGCCTCCTATATAAGGGGGAGTCGAGGGACAAAGAAAGGATCGAATCTATTGTCAACATAACCCTAGTTTTGCAATCAGCGAGTACTTTTCGGCTGAAACCTTCGAGATCTACTTGCCCTCTACTTCTAACAAAACCCTAGTCTACAATCTGTAGGCATTGACAAGTTAATCCCTTGTCACCGGTTGTGCGGGATCTGCACATAACGGTTGGATTTGAAGGAGCCTATAAAAGAGCCCCTTCTTCCCCAGCTCGATTTTATCTCTTCTCTCTCACTCTCCTCCATTGTCGCTGAGCTCAAACCTTGAGGATCTCCCCACCTACCCAGCCAATCTTGCCCAAACTTTGAGGAGTGGTGGAGGAGGCCCCGATCTATAGTTCTACCAAGAGAGATTTCACCAATACCAGCTAGTCCTTAGTGGATCTTGGAGTTAGGATTCCTATAGTGGGATCTTGGAGGAAGTGCTCCTATGGAGGCTAGCTTGGAGTTGTGCTAGCCCCATAGGGTGTTGGGAGCCTCCTTGTGTTGTGGAGCTCGCCCCAACCTTGTGAAGGAACCGCTGCCTCGACCGGCTACTTAGTGGAGAAGGGGAAGCTCCTTCGTGGGGCTTTCTCGAGGAATAAGGTGAGTCCTTCCTTCGTGGTGTGGCCGTCTAGCCTTCGTGGTTAGCACCTCCTCAACGCAGACGTACTCCCTTTTGTGGGAGGAACTGCGGGAAACAAACCTCGCCTCGTCTCCGCGTCCCCGGTTGTCCCGCTCCCTCACTTCACTATCATGTTTGGTTCCTTTGCTTGTTGCACTAGCCTAGTATCATACTAGGATCATCCCTAACACCAAAGCTATCACCTTTACTTCCGCATTGCATTAAAATTGAAAAAGACATAAAAATTGCCTAGCGACCATTCACCCCCCTCTTGTTCGCTAAGATCCATTCAATTGGTATCAGAGCAAGGTTTTCTTGCTCGGGCTTTACCGCCTAAGAAATGGCCGAACAAGAGACGGTTGTGAACGGTCTCCTTTCCGGTGAGCAACCACCTCCACCATCAAACGCCGATAGCACAACGACTACTTTGGATGACCTCAAGAAATTGGAGTCATCCATTGTAAGTCAAATGAAGGCTATGATGATGGAGTTGATTGCTTCAAAACCAACCCCCACCATAGATCCTAAGGCAAGTGCCGAGGTTCCCCCACCACAAGTTACTCAATTTCCTCTTGTTGGTTTTGTCGCCTCGTCGACAGAAGTCCTTCAAGAGGAGAAACATGGGGATGTCGGCACTTCAACAAAAGGGAAGGATGGACCATCGGTTGCGAAACCTTTAGGGGTTAATCATGCGGTACCACCACCAAGTGATTACGCCATAAATTTTCCAATCCCTATGCCACACATCTTGTCTCATGGTTCACCATCGCTACTTGAATCCAATAGCTTGTAAAATTGGCAGTTCTTAATGCGTTCTCATGTGCGCAGCGCCTCCACCAAGCTTTGGCGGATCATCGAGGAAGGTTACTTACCACGAGATCCAAGAAACTTAACAAGGAGAGAAGTGGTGGATGATCAACTCAACGCCACCGCCATCAACATGATCCACATGGCCGTCACACCCAAGGACCGCGCCCACATTCGCTCGCTCAAGACCGCCAAGGAAGCATGGGATAAACTCGACAAGCTCTTCCTCGAAAATGAGAGCATTCAAAGCTCTCGCTTTGATGAAGTGAACAACATGGTCGAAAACTTCGTCATGATAGAAGGAGAATCTCCCGAAGAGATGTACCGGCACCTCATCGCTCTTGCCGTATAAATGTAAGATCTTGGAGCAACTTTTGTGGATGAACATTGGATCAAGAGAAAGTTCTACAACGCTCTCCTCCCTTATGAGGAAGTCAAGTTGACGGCCATCCGCCAAAATGCCTCCTTCCGCGCTATGACATCCGATGAAGTCCTTAGTGAAGTCATCGCTTTGGACATCTCCAAGAAGAATGCGGGGGATCTTGTTGCACGCGCTCACAACACCCGCAAGCCCAACCTCGTTTTGAAGATGAAGGAGCATGAAGCAAGTGAAAGTGATGAGGATCCCATTGAGTGGGGTCTGGATGATCTCAAGACCAATTATCATGAACACATGGCTCTTGCCCCCAAGAGTTTTTGGGATGGAAACAAAACTAGAAGCTCAAGACCAAGAAGATACTCACCTCGTGACTCTCCAAGAAATTTCTCCAAGAGCCCAAGGGAGGGGAAAAGGGGGAGAACATGCTACAATTGTGGCGACAAAAGCCATTTTGTCGCGGATTGTGTCTATGAGAGAAGGGAAGACAATGGTGGAAGGCTCGTCCGCAAGGACAAGTTCAAATCCCTCTCCAAAGGATTCTCCAAGTTCCCCTCCAAGCCCGGTGATGCCAAGGTCTCCTTCACCAAGAAGCCTAGAGCTTTCATTATCCGTGAGGATTACTCCTCTGATGAAGGTGAAGAGCGTGAAGACAAGGGTTCGAACAAGGAAGAAGAGGGAGTGGCCACCATCGCCATCTCCACTCCCTCCATCTCCCTCTTCGAATCTCCAAATGAGAACCTCGTCGCCAACAACTCCCATTGCCTTATGGCAAAGGTATCGTCGGAGGTAGAATCCCCTTCCAAACCTACACATTCCTCAAATGCTATATCTATTGATGATGCCACTAGTCTCACCATTAAGCGTGAGATTGTGGGTTTGGATGCTTTTCTCACTAACATGCAAGGGGGTACCAAGACCCGTTTTGAGGCCCTCATGGCTCAACTTGGTGCGGCTCAAGACCTTATAGAGGAGAAGCAGAGGCTTGAGAGGGAGGCGGCAAATGAGATTGCCTCTCTCACTCAAGCTCATGAGAAGGAGCAAAACTTGCGCATGTCTCTTGAAGCAAGTGTCATTACCCTTGAAGACTCCAACAATGCTATCATTTCCCAACTCACCAAGGACCGAGATCATGCTCTTGGCTTGGTGGGCGACGAGGGATCACCTCGCCAATGCCTACGTATTGTAGACTTGGGTTTCGGGAGGGAGCGACGATGGAGATTCCGGGAGCGAGATTAGGCACATAATGTACCCAGCTTCGGGTCCCCTCGGTGGAGGATCCCTACGTGCTGCTAGCAATCTACTATATGATCATAAGTATATTTACAGGGAGCCGCCGTAGCGGAGCTATGTTGCCTCTATCTTCCTCTTCTCTATGGGTGCACCCCAGCCTGGTTTTATGTGAGCAACCAGGCTAGGATTACAAGAGTCCTAGTCGACTACTCCTTCGGGTTGCCTTCTTGGGCCTTCTCCATATTGGGCCGAGCTAGGTATACTAATAATGGGTACCCAAAGGGTATGCCCATGTCAGTAGCCCCCGAGTGTCTAGGGAAGTCGAAGACCTGCGTAGAGACTCCAATCATAATCATCTCCCAAGTCAAAGAAATACATGGCAAGGCCATTGATCCGGAAATATATCAGGTCAATGTCGTAGATCACGTGTAGCGTAGATGATGTCGACGATTCTCATAGTTATTTTTCTATCGGGTGTGCAACCAGCGCTCCCGATGGGAGTAGCCCCCGAGTCTATGGGCAAGTGCTTGCACTTGGGCATAGACTCAAGTTGTACTACTCGATGAAGAACTTGACTATATTTCTGGGTGCAGCCCCTCTTTTTTATCGACTCCTGTTGGAGGACTTAATGAAATCCATGTGATCCCAATGGGAGTAGGCTCTACTCGAGTCGCAGAGTCGAGTTGAGTGTACAAACCTTTATATATTTACAGAATGAAATTTCCATGCTTTTTCACTTTTTCAAATTATTCGAGACCAAAGAGACACTATATTTTCTTCATCAAATATATTGTACAGGGATATTGGTAAATACGGCTGGTTCATCTGATGGATCAGGTACCAGTTAATTGCTCTAGTGGCAAATCCTGATAAACTTACTTCAAACTCGCGTCCCCGGACACGAATTCGGGATACTGGCGCAATTCAGAACGTGCCACTTTAGGACTTACCGAAACTGAATTCCAGCAAAATTATCGGGTGCATAGCGCGTCTTCTAGGATTTTTCTTCACATTTGTTGATGTGGATAAAGTGGGAGAGCGCATTCGGGTGCGATGCCACGCCACACAGGACGGATCCTCGGGTCTTACCTTCGTGACCCTTTTTACGAGTCATGTCATTTAGAGGTTTTACCGCGGCGGACGCGCTCCGAGAATATGTTGTCTAGCGCCTTGTTCGGCTGATGTAATGATCCATTTTCCGGGCTCTTCTATATATTTTACGCGGTGTGATGGGATAGCCGAATATATTGGGTTCTTCTATATTGTCGTCAGGTACCTCCCCGATGCTCTTGATCGGAATAATGACGAGTCAATGAACCTGAAGATTTTTCCACCCTCTCTCTTTTTTTTTGGGTTCCTCCTTGAAAATTTTCATCGAGTTCCTCCTTGAAGAAAATTTCTTCGGGTTTTCTGTTGAAGAAAATTTCGTCGGGTTCCCTCTTGAAGAAATTTTCTCGGGTTCTCTCTTGAAGACAATTTCGTAGAGTTCTCTCTTGAAGACAATTTCGTTGGGTTCCTCCTTGAAGAAAATTTCGTCGGGTTCCTCCCTGAAGAAGATTTTGTCGGGTTCCTCCCTGAAGAAGATTTCGCCGGGTTCCTCTTTGAAGACAATTTCATCGGGTTCCTCCCTGAAGAAGATTTTGTCGGGTTCCTCCCTGAAGACAATTTCATCGGGTTCATCCTTGAATACAATTTTATCGGGTTCCTCCCTGAAGAAGATTTCGCTGGATTCCTCCTTGGAGAAAATTTCTTCGGGTCCTCTTTGGAGAAAATTTCTTCGGGTTCCTCTTTGGAGAAAATGTCTTTGGGTTCCTCTTTGGAGAAAATTTCTTCGGGTTACTCTTTGGAGAAAATTTCTTCGGGTTCCTCTTTGGAAAAAATTTCTTCGGGTTACTCTTTGGAGAAAATTTCTTCGGGTTCCTTGCAGATTTTTTTATCGATTTCTTCGTTGAGGTAGATTTTCCTAGGCGCGGTTCTTCTTTTGTCGATCTGAGATGTAGAGTGAACCTATACAGCTCAGCCCCCGAGTGTCGGGTGCGGCAAAAGTAAATGATAATCAACTTTGTGTAAATTAAAGGAAATACTTAGCTTATTAGGTACGATGGAGTTAACGGAAAAATGTCGTTCAGCTAAGTCGATGAAGCCTTGGAGTATAGCAAAGAAATTGAGACGAAGTAGAAACCACCAAATAGCGAAAATAGATGGCGCCAAATTGTTGATGAAGAAATAACCGAGCCCCCGAGCGCTGGAATATTATGTTGTAGCTATGCTCGGGGGAGAAGTTGTTGTCGAGCCCCCGAGTGTTTGCTCTATGGATATGTGACTTGTTTTTTTATTTCGCCTAGAGAATCATGACCACATACGCCTGGGTCATGGCGAAAGTTGCGACATCTTCTACTCATTTTTTTACTCCCGCTAGATAATTCAATGAAATTGTCGACCCTATTGAAGCTGAAGCCATTTGAATATTAAACCATTGAAGATTACACCGTGAGAAATAAAGCATTGAAGATGAATCCAAGATGGAGTATTAGAGATGAATCCACATTGAAGATTACGCCATTAAATATGAAGCATATATTGAAGATGAATCCGCTAATATCATAGAGAATGAATCCTTTGACCTGAAGAAAATAAATCCAGTAATAATCGTAGAAGATGAATCCATTGACCCAGAAACGCATCGGGTAGTATTAAATAAGAGTAAACCAGCAATATCCATATAGATGAATCCAAATAAAATAAATTCACTTATAAGATGAATCCGACGAAGACAAAATCCAGTAAGCCGAAGAAGATGAATCCACTGAGCCGGGGAAAATAAATCCACTAAGCCGAAGAAAATAAATCCACTGAGCGAGAGAAGATATGTGTAGAGCCAAAGAAGATAAATCCACTAAGCCGAAGAAAATAAATCCACTGAGCTGGAGAAGATATGTCAAGAGCCAAAGAAGATAAATCCACTAAGCCGAAGAAAGTAAATCCACTAAGCCGGAGAAGATAAATTCTCCGAGTAATCGAGTGTATTTGTGGTAGCGATGTAATGGAGCATCCCCGAGTATCGGGTGTATTTGATGTAATATTGTAATGACACAGCCCCGGGTATTCTGGTGTGGCGAAAGTAAATAATAATTAATTCTTGAAAAAGGAACACTTAGCTTTTTTATCGGGTGTGGCGGAGTCGACGTGGAAGTAGGTCGTCCGGCAGACGCATTCGAAGCGGTGGATGTAGTAGATGTGGCGGATCCTCAATGGATGAGCCCCCAAGCATAGTGAGCGCCATGGAGAACGGGTCTATCCAGCAGCGGAAGTCGATGTTTTATTTCAATCTGCAGTGATATTACGGCGCAAAAATTCTACGAGCAAGTAACAATACAAGCCAAAAAAATATTTAGCCAAATAAATTTTTCGAATAATAATTAATTGAAAATATAGGACCTGATAATATTTGCGTCGGATTGCGAGTTCGTGTGGCTGAAACCCAAACAAGATGATTCGCCGGCTTAGATCATCATAATCAGATGAGGTAGCGTTGTCTACTTCCGCATTGTAGACCAGTATATACATGCAACATCGAAGCCGTCGAGCTGAGCTCTGTTCTCCTACTCGCCATGAGCACTTTCGCCTTTGTGGCCCGACTCAAATCATGTGGTACATGCAAAGCAAATCAGCATGTGGAGAATTAGAAAGAGAAACAAAAAATTAATAGATGGGAGAGAGAAATTTGGCTTTGAGGTCTTCACGATGGGATAGGTACGCTTATGGTTCATTAATCATCTTCATTGGAACTTGAGCTGCTTGTATCATTGGACTTGCAACTCACGCACGCAACTTACTCCAGCCCTTTTTTCTAATCAACCGTGACAGCTGTGCCATCTGAAAGATTGGATCTTGGCCTTTTCTGATCTCGTTGATGTTGACGATGATGTTGACGGATCTCGTCCGAATAACAAAATCTAGTCGTCGCAATTCCCACAGACGGCGCCAATTGACGAGGGATCACCTCGCCAATGCCTACGTATTGTAGACTTGGGTTTCGGGAGAGAGCGATGATGAAGATTCCGGGAGCGAGATTAGGCACACGATGTACCCAGCTTCAGGTCCCCTCGGTGGAGGATCCCACCTGATGCTAGCAATCTACTATATGATCATAAGTATATTTACAGGGAGCCGCCGTAGCGGAGCTATGTTGCCTCTATCTTCCTCTTCTCTATGGGTGCGCCCAACCTGGTTTTATATGAGCAACTAGGCTAGGGTTATAATAGTCCTAGTTGATTACTCCTTCGGGTTGCCTTCTTGGGCCTTCTCCATATTGGGTCGAGCCAGGTATACTAATAATGGGTACCCAAAGGGTATGTCCATGTCAGTGGGTGAGCTCAAGAAGAAGAAGTTTTTTCTCGAGGATGACCATGAATTGTTGCTCGACGAAGTTGCAACCCTCACCAAGAACTTCAAGTCCTTGGAGAGTAAGTTTGTGCTTCTCTCCAAGATGAGTGATCATCCTCAAGAGAAAGTGTCAACACCCGGATTTTTAAGTCCGGATGCCTATTATGTCATTCATCGCAATCCCAGGAATATTGTTGTTGCGAGACATAACAGCTGATATCATAAGTCATCATTCATTACAAACCATCATTGTCTTACAAAAGGGGATCACATGATCCAATATTACACAAATAGTTGATCTATTGATCCACGAACAACATAGTAGCGGAAGCGTAATAAGAGGGGGCTATCTATTCCACAGGCCAACGCTTGACGTCAGGCGACTCCTAGTTGTTGTAGACGTCCTGCTGACCATCGTCCTCATACTGTTGCTCTTCTTCATATTCTGGCCATTTGAATAGCCAGGGACACAGCCGTGAGTACTTTAAAGTACTCGCAAACTAATACCAAAGTAACTACTAAATATTTAATAGAAAGGGTGCTAAGCTCTAGTTTTATTTGCATAAAGCTAATTTTAGTTCATAATCATTTCATATAGACCATTCCTAAATTAACTAACTCAAGTGGGAACATTAGTGTCATTCCCACAACTCAGTTGTGATTCACCATTATTCATCATTCACCATTCATATTTCAGATTCTAATACTGGAAACAAGATGGCCTTTCCAACCGTCCGTAACCGTGGACACGACTATTCGAATAGGTTTACACTCTGCAGAGGTTGCACACTTGTGCCACAATATTTGATTCCATCCGTCGGGATTTCCCCGAATCATCGTATCACAGTACGCGGATCATCAACCATAACCTTTCATTTACTAACCCTAGTATGAGCACCTCTCCCCATGAGCTTGGCCTCCCAGTGAAGACCAACTGTCAACCTGGGAACTGCACAGGGCTTGGCCGGACAATTCACCTCAATTCACATCATTTCTCAACAACGGAGGCAGCCTTGGCATAACCCCTATGATGTGTGTTCAGAGGGAACCCATACTAAGATACATAAACTTCTAGTTAAGCCTTACCCATAATCAGGTATTGTGGGGGTACTCAATATTGGAAAGGTATCGCATCCAAACCAACATTAGTTTTCATCAAAAATCACTATCTTCTCTTGGTATTATTTACCTTCAAGATTACTTTCATAGATTTCACCATCATCATTTCATATCACAATGTTCCCATCTAGAGTAGTCAGTTTTAGGTATTTAGCACTAGCCACTAGTCATGAGGGGTGCTAACTTAACTTATTTGTCCCAAGCTAACTTTGATGATATTGTCCTACTCTAGATTAAGTGAATCATGAATCAAAAAGTACTTTGATAAAGTAAAGTAGTAAAACTTGAAAGTAAAACTTGTAATAAAACTGGGATAGGCTTAATAAAGATAAAACAAATGGTGGGGTGCTTTGCCCTTGAGAGCTTTGCACTTTGCAAGTGTATTAGCTTGCCTTGATTGTTGTACTGATCAAAGTGGTCTTCCTCTCCTTGAGTGTAGACCTCCTCCTCCTCAGCGTACTCCTCGGTACTAGCGTCTAAATACGAGTATAATACACACAATCACCTCACAACTCAAATACTAAGCTAAGCACACATATGAATCACTCTTACTAAGCTATCATAACACATGCTTATTATGTGAGTTGAGTTAATCCTTATTCTTAAGAAAAATAATTTCCTCTCATTATAAATATTAATTTGGGTTGCTATTTACTTCTTGAGAGAAAATAATTCCCTCTCATTAAGTTTGATTAAGATTTAATTTCCTCAATTAATATCATATGACCTAGGTGGACCAAGGTCGACCTCTTCATAATCATTATTTGGGAAAAAGATTTAAATGAGGTACATCACCTCATGCTTTTTAATAATACTTGATTAATGTTTAATATTATCCTTGAATTACTATGAGTTCAACATAACCAGAGTGGCTTCTTCATATTAACTTAGTGGGGACAAGTTTTAAATGAGAGAGATGCTCTCATACACCTTTATAAGAAATAGGCTCATTTAAAAAGTACTTTAAATAGCCTTAGGGCCAATTTTTAAACAAGGACATGATCATGCAAACAATGATGCAATATTTTTACATATTCTGATAGATATATTGGAATGTGATTTTTGAGAGTTGGTTTTAACTTAATAGCATTTTTATTCAATTTTTAAGAATTAATTGAAGTGGAAAAAGGCCCTGCCTTGTTTATTTTCTCAGATTAATTTGACAAATAATCTAAGGTTGGGACCAGTGTAGTTTTGTAGATATTTTCACAAGGTTTCCAAATATATAAAATTTGTCAAATTTGGTTTAGTGGATTTTATTTTATTAATTTTTGAAAACAGCATCAGAGGCTAATTAATTAAATTCGAAAATCTCAATTTGAATACGTGGGCTTAGGCGGGAAACTAAACGGGCTGCACAGCGGGAGAGGAAAGTGGGCCGGCCCAGCAGCGCGTCCACGCAGCGGGCCGCCTGACAGCATGGGGTCCACGCGTCAGTGGGTTTAAAACCCCGAATCGGTACAGAGAAGGTGAGCCGTAGGATTAGAACGAGATTGAACGGACGCTAATCGTCGTCGTCTCCGGCGAGAAGGACGAGCTCCGGCGGCTCAGGTAGGGGGTCGGAGGGAGTACCAGGCCGTTGCAGGTGTCTGGCAGTGTGTGTGGGGAGGTTGTCGACGACGGCGAGGCGCCTGGTAGCAGTGGCGTCGCCGGGGGTGGCCTGGATCGACGGCGCCCTTCTCAGCACCTCTGCGGGCTCCGACGGTGAAATTGGACGGCGGCGGTGGCTAATCGAGCAGGGCGAGGGGACGAGGAGCTTGAGAAGAGGGAGGCGAGCAAGAATGGTGTGGAGAGTGAGGCACGGGGAGGCCTCCTTTTATAGGGTCTGGAGGTGGCCGTGGCGCGGTGATGATCTCATCGCCGACGACGGTGCTACAGCGGCGCAGGGGTACTGGCGATGATGCACGCGGGCAGGCGACGTCCTGGCGGTGACGCAGTGCTTGACGGCGTTGAAAATGAGGCAGAGGAGAGGACGAGCGCGTGACGGAGGCTGGCAGTACTGCGGCGGACGTCGTCGGCGTGGGCGTGGCGCACGGCGTTCCCGCGGACCAATGGCGGTGTCTGGGCGGTTCACCTTGGCGTCGTGAAGCGTTTGGCGCTGGAGGCAGGGGCTGGGGTCAACGGAGCGAGCGGGGCGACGTGGTGCTCTGCCGTGCTCCGGTGCATGGCGATGCACGCTCTGGCGCGCGCGTGATCGTCTGGGCGTGTCTGGGCGTGTCTGTTCCGACGCGTCTGGTGCACCGTTTGGGCGGGGCTCGTGTCCATTCGATCCAGGGAGGTGTGGAGCAGCTAGATGACATGGTGGTCCATGGTGGGGAAGGCCATGGACAGAGTTGGCATGATGAGGCCATGTCATGCCACGGCATGGCATGGTTTCCACTTGATGATGATGCAAGAGTGTACCAGGGCTTGTCTGAGGTGCTTGGCAGTGTAGAGGGAGGTCAATGGAGTACATTTGATGAGCTAGGCATGAGGGTTTATGCAAGGAACCACTGGATTTTACAATGCATGGGGTTGGCAGGTTCATGCACACAAGGTGCTCGACCAAATGGCCGCAAGAACTTCACTTTGGAATTTTTGAATGAAATTTGTAGGGTTTGATTTATATATTATTTGCAGTAGAGTGGTGGTGGTGGTGGTCAAAATGAAGGTTGTTTGCAAAAATTCAAATTGGGTATGATCTTCACATTGATATAAAGTCCTCACTTGTCACCCTTATTCTGGTCAACCTAGTCAACTCTAGCCAGGGTGGTCAACATGAAAGTTCATCATCTTGACATGGTCTTGGATGACATTTCTTTGGTTAATCAAGTTTAGTGTAAGAAATGATTTAACCAGAGGGGTAAAGAGGGGATCATGTTAAAAAGTGCATAAGTGACCATCATCACATGTGAGATGGTTTTGAGTTCATAATTGATTCAATTTTGGTTTCTTTGATGCATTTAGGTTTGTTTGAGTTATATAATCATTTTAGAAACAAAAGATCAAGACATGGTGGCCTTTGGTGAGGGTTTGCATTTTTGACCTATGTGTATGTGAGGGTTTTGGATCACACTTGGCTTTTTCTTTTATTTTCCTCAAAGAGGGGTATTATGATCATATATTAGGGTTTACTAGCAAGTCATAATCATATCAACACCCATCATGGCAAAGGCACCAAAGGAAATCACTCATAGGCATGAAATTATATGTGACACACTATGCATATAAAAAGTTTTTGTTTGTTGCAAATTTTGAGTACTTGATCTCTCCTTGATTTCATTATTGTTAAAACTTGGGATGTTACAGAAAGCTTGCAAGGAGAAATAAGATGAAGGCCCTAACTCTTGTTGTGACGAGCTTGTTGACCAAGTTGCTTCTTTGAAGAGGCATAATGCATTGCTCTTGGAGGTCAATTCCCTTCAAGAAGAAGCTTTGGATGAGTATTACCGCTTGAGCAAGGAGAATACATTGTGTTGCAACCATGAATAAGAGATTGTCACTCTTGAGAAGACCAAGGCCAAGCTCTTGGAGTTGAATGGCAAGCAAGAAGAGTCCTTGATGGAATGCCTCCGCATGAGCAAAGAAAAGGCCACTTGTTGTGATCATGAAGATGAGATTGCCTCTTTGAAGAGGATCAAGGCCAAGCTCATGGAGATCAATTCCATGCAAGAGGAAGTCTTGAAGGAGTACTTTCCTTTGAGCAAGGACCATGTATGTTGCAACCATGAAGGTGACATTGCCACTTTGGAGAGCCACAAGCGCCTACTCATGAAGATGAACTCTCTCCAAGAAGAAGCATTGATGGAACATTTCCGGGTGAACAAGGAGAAGGAGGTCCAAGTGTTTGATATCACTCACCCCCACCCGGAACATGAAGATGAAGTCAATCATTTGAAGGCCAAGATTGATAGACTCCAAATCCAAGCTCAATACTTGGAAGGAGTCATTGAAGCTAAAGAAGGAGCCAATGAGGGCTCATGCAAAGAAGGAGGAGTGGCTACCAAGCCAAAGAGGAAGAGAAGAAAAAGGACCAAGAAGAAGAAGAAGAACGAGAACATGAGCATCATTCGTGAGGGAGCTGACTCTAACCCAAGAAGGGGTGAAGTCCCCGATTCCACCACAAGGGGCTACGCCGGTGCTAACAATCCTTCTCATGTTCTCTTTGTTGATTATTGTGGACATATTCGTGCTCGCTTTATTGGTCCTTATGAGGACAATGTTGATTGGACTATTTGGGTTCCCAAACCCCTTGTTACTAACATGATAGGACCCATTGAGAAATGGGTACCTAAATCCAAGACTTGATTTCTTGTAGGACTATGCTTCCGGTGGTGCTAAATGGGTGGTTGATAGTGGAGCCACAAGTCATATGACCGGAAGCAAGGAAATTGTTGTCGACCTTGAGACATCTCATTCTACCGTTTCTTATGGCGACAACACAAGCTCAAAGGTATTGGGTCTTGGCAAGGTGGTGGTAACACCCGACATTTCACTAGTGAATGTCCTCCTTGTCGAGACCCTTGGTTACAATTTACTTTCCGTTCATCAAATTGCACGTATGAGTCTTTATACCTTTTTCGATGAACATATGGTGGTCCTCTTGTGGAGCAAGACACTCCGTGTAGCCTTTGTTGGATATGTGGAGAGCGGGTTGTATGTTGTTAACTTCTCTGGAAAGACAACGTCATCCGCTCTTTGCCTATTCGCTAAAGGTGACAAGGGTTGGTTATGGCATCTCCGACTAGCCCATGTCAACATGAGGACTTTGCAAAGTCTCCACAAGGGAGGCCACATTCTCGGACTAAAAGAAGATGTTTCCTTTTGTAAAGATCACGTTTGTAGGGCTTGCGTTCAAGGAAAAATGCATGGAGATCCTCACAAGGCCAAGACAACCATATCTACCACAAGGTGCTTGGAGCTTCTCCATGTTGACCTCTTCAGCTCGCCGTCTCATGGAAGTCTTGGAGGAAAGAAGTATTGCCTCATCATCGTTGATGACTATTCACGCTATTGTTGGGTATTCTTCTTCAAGTACAAGAGTGGGACTCAACGAACCATGATAGAGTTTGCCAACCAAGTTCAACGCAAGTACGACACCACGATCCTCGCAATAAGGAGCGACAATGGAACGGAGTTCAAGAACTACACCTTGGATGACTTCCTCGGCGAAGAAGGAATCCAACATCAATACTCCTCGCCATATACTCCCAACAAAATGGGGTCACCGAAAGGAAGAATTGAACCTTGATTGAAGCTGCTCGAACAATGGTGATGGAGTACAAGTCCAACTATAATTTTTGGGCGGAAGCTATCTCAACCGCTTGGCATGCTACTAACCGCCTCTACTTTCGCAAGGGTTTGGAGAAGACACCATATGAGATCCTTACCGGTAACAAGCCAAATGTCTCATACTTCAAGGTCTTTTGATGCAAATGCTATGTGCTTTTCAAGGACACACGCCTATCCAAGTTTGATTCAAGAGCACAAGAAGGAATCTTTGTTGGCTATGCCACAGACTCTCACGCCTATAGAGTTTTCAACAAGTCCAATGGGCGAGTTGTGGAATCTTGTGATGTGACATTCGATGATGATGATAGATCTTTGGAGGAGCGAAGTGCTTCTTGTGAGAAAGGAGATGCAATTCCCCCGGATGCCGTAGGAAGGATGGGTGTTGGCATTCGCCGACCTCAAGAGCTACCTTCTACGAGTACAGGGGAAGGACCAAGTTCCACCCAAGTGGAGCCATCTACACCACAAGGCCAAGCTTCTTCCATTGAGCAACCAACTGCAAGCCAACCACTACCTCAACCTCAAGTTAGACATCAACAACAACAACAATTGCAAGCTCATCTACAACAACAACCGACCAAGTGATCAAGGCCAAGTTCCAAGTTCTACACCGAATGGCTTGGGGACAATCATTCCGGATACTACTATTCCTAATACCTCTGAGTCATCTGGCTCTCATGATGATGATGATGACGTTTCCTACAACAACAATGATGGTCAAGGCGAGGATCCAAATCATGATGAAGATCAAGTGGCCTCACAAGAATCTATTCCTATGGCCAATACTCGCCGTGAAGATACTACTACAAGACATTTGCGCCTCAAGTTTCATTCCTTGCGCAATGTCATTAGAGATCTAAAGAGCAAGGTGACTACCCGGAGACAACTAGCAAAATTTTGCGAGGACCATGCCTTTGTCTCCATGGTGGAACCACTCAAGGTCAACGATGCACTTGAAGATCCCGATTGGTTGATAGCAATGCAAGAGGAACTCAATAACTTCAAGAGGAATGATGTGTGGACTCTCATGAAGCGCCCCGATCATTGCCGCAATGTTATCAGCGCCAAATGGGTCTTCAAGAACAAGCAAGATGAACATGGCATCATCATCCGCAACAAACCAAGATTGGTGGCACAAGGCTATTCTCAAGTCGAAGGCGTGGACTTTGGCGAGACATTCGCACCCGTTGCGAGGCTCGAGTCCATCCGTATCCTTTTAGCTTTTGCCGCTCACTATGGCTTCAAACTCCAACAAATGGACGTAAAGAGTGCTTTTCTTAATGGTCATTTGCATGAGGAAGTGTATGTGAAGCAACCCCGGGGGTTCGAGGACCCCCATTTCCTGGACCATGTCTTCAAGCTTAATAAGGCTCTATATGGTCTCAAACAAGCTCCTAGAGCTTGGTATGAGCACTTAAGGGAATTGCTTGTAGACCGTGGTTTCGAAGTGGGGAAAATTGACCCCACTCTTTTTACTAAGAAAGTCAATGGGGAGCTCTTCATATGCCAACTCTATGTAGATGATATTATATTTGGCTCAATTAACACAAAGTTTAATGATGAGTTTACCAAGTTGATGACTAATAGGTTCGAGATGTCAATGATGGGGGAGTTCAAGTACTTCCTTGGATTCGAGATCAAGCAAATGTGTCAAGGCACCTTCATCAATCAAGCAAAGTACGTTCAAGACATGCTCAAGTGCTTTGATATGAAAGGGGCCAACGGTATAGGAACCCCATGATACGTCCAAAACGTATCTACTTTCCCGAACACTTTTGCTATTATTTTGCCTCTAATTTGTGTATTTTGGATGCAACTAACACGGACTAACGCTGTTTTCAGCAGAATTGCTCTGGTGTCTCGTTTTTGTGCAGAAATCCAACTTTCAGGAAAATCCTCGGAATTTATGCGAAAGGCCCTATTTTCCCAGAATACTGACGGAGCCAGAAGGGCAAGCCAGGTGGGGGCCCGAGGCCCCCACACACTAGGCCGGCGCGGCCCAGGGGAGGCGCCGCCTTGTTGTGTGGGCGCCTCGGCGGCCCCCCGACGCTCTCCTTCGGACTATATACGTCTTTCGACCTAAAAACGCCGGGGGGTACGTCGATATTTCCAGAGACCATCCAGTACGCCGCCGCCATCGCGAAACTCCGCCTCGGGACCAGAAACTCCGTTCTGGCACTCCGCCGGGACGGGGAATTGGAGGGGATCTTCACCGCCATCACCACCGACGCCTCTCCATCGACCAGCCATGTTTCCCCCATCCATGTGTGAGTAATTCCCCCGCTGTAGGCTGAAGGGGATGGTAGGGATTGGATGAGATTGATCATGTAATAGTCACAAGATTGTTAGGGCATGGTGCCTAGTATCCGTAGATGTTACTTTTATGATATTGTTGCAACTTGTTATGCTTAATGCTTGTCACTAGGGCCCGAGTGCCATGATCTCAGATCTGAACATGTTATTGTTTCATCATGATATGCATTGTTTATTGATCTTACCTGCAAGTTGTATACACACGTTGCTGTCCGGAACCCGAGGCCCCAAAGTGACAGAAATTGGGACAACCGGAGGGGAAGGCGGTGATGTGAGGATCACATGTGTTCACGGAGTGTTAATGCTTTGCTCCGGTACTCTATTAAAAGGAGTACCTTAATTTCCAGTAGTTTCCCTAGAGGCCGGCTGCCACCGGCTGGTAGGACAAAAGATGTTGTGCAAGTTTCTCATTGCGAGCACGTACGACTATATATGGAACACATGCCTATTGATTGATTAGTACTTGGATACCGCTTTATTATTACCTGCAAATGCCCTACCATGATTGTTATATGAATTCTCTCATCCATGCAACGCCCGTTCATCCGTCCCTGTGCCTACAGTATTTTAATCCTGATGTTTACTATAATCACTACTGCTGTCTTTATTTCACCGCTGATGTTATTTCACTATTCCTACTGCTATAAAACTGTTGCTACTGATAAAGTCTTGCGAGCAAGTCTGTTTCCAGGTGCAGCTGAATTGACAACTCCGCTGTTAAGGCTTACAAGTATTCTTTGTCTCCCCTTGTGTCGAATCAATAAATTGGGTAATACTTCCCTCGAAGACTGTTGCGATCCCCTATACTTGTGGGTCATCAAGACTATTTTCTGGCGCCGTTGCCGGGGAGCATAGCTTTATTTGGAAGTTCACTTGGATTGATATTGTTCGCTGCAAATTCTCCATCATGGGTAAACCTCGCGATACTAAAGTCGCTATATTACCATCCACTACAAGAAAAGGTACAACTCTGAGTACCTCTGCTGCTCTTGATTCACCATCTGTGATAAGTCAACTTGTTTCACCACCACAAACTTCACGTATTGGTATTTCTGCTGAATCTGAAAATTCCTCTAATAATTTTGATGATGCTTCTACTGTGCTTGATAATACTGGTTCATTAGGTCCTTTTCTAGATGCTACAATTGCTAGGTCTAGACAAATTGAAATTACTGAAACTCCTAATGAAAATACTGTTACACCTGTTAATTCACCTGAGATTGATGATCTTGATGAAGATTATGTGGAACTTGATGATGATTTTATTGATAAATGCAATGCTACTACTAGTACAAGTAACCTTAAAAAACTTATTGCACAACATGCTGTTAGATATAAACCGTCTCCTGATCCTAAATTTGCCACATCTCCTATAAACATTAAAGATAAAGATTATGACTTTTCTCTTGATTTATCTCATATATCTATTGTTGAGAAAACACCTTTTTGTGGTACTGAAAAAGAAAGTGCTGTAGAGCACATGAATGAGCTTTCTACTTTAAGTAGCTTGTTTTCTGATGATGTTAAGATGCGTACTTATTTTGTTGCTAAGATTTTCCCATTCTCATTAAAGGATGATGCCAAGATTTGGTATAATAATTTGCCTCCTGATTCTATTGATAGTCCAAGTTGTTTGCTTGATGTTTTCTTTCGAAAATACTTTCCCGCTAGTGCTCAACATATGGCTTTGCAGAGAATTTATAGCTTTGATCAAGAAGATGGAGAGAAATTGCCTGAAGCCTGGGCAAGGTTTTGCTCTCTTATTAGAGCTCGGCCTGGACATGATTTGGAAAAGCATGATTTACTTGATATATTTTATAGTGGACTAACCATTGAGTCTAGGGCATACCTGGATAGTTGTGCTGATTGTATTTTCAGGAAAAGAACTCTGGACGAAGCTGAAGAATTATTGGCAAAGATAAGCAAAAATCATGATGATTGGTCTACACCTGAACCAACTCCGACACCTATATTGAAGAAGAGGGGTATGATTGAATTAAATGATGAAGATATGAGGGAAGCCAAGAAATCTCTTATGGAGAAAGGTATTAAATATGAAGATGTGAAGAATTTACCTCCTATAGAAGACCTATGTAAGATAATTCCCCCTTCATCCACAATCGAGGTACATTCTCTTCAACGCTTTGATAGAGGAGATATTCCATATTCAAAACCTCCTGATCAATGTTTAGATGAATTTGATAATTATATTGTTAAGCAAAGTAATTTTAATATGAGAGTAGAAAATCATCTAATGGAAAATTCTCAAGCTATTAGTAAATTGCATGATATTGTGGAGAGAACCTGCAATGATGTTAAGATGCTTGTTAAACATTTTGATATGATTCAAACTCAAATTGATCAACTTACTAAAGTGCAAAATGACTTGTTAAAAAATAATCATGAAGAGAAACAAGTTTATGAAGTAACAACTAGAGGCGGTGTTTCTACCCAGGATCCTTTATATCCTGAAGGGCATCCCAAAAGAATTGAACAAGATTCTCAACGAACTAAAGAAATTAGTAGTCCTTCTAAGAAAAAGAAGAAGAAACATAAAACTGTTGTAGAATCCTCTGAACCTGTTAATGATCCTAATAGTATTTCTATTTCTGATGCTGAAACTGAAAGTGGTAATGAACATGAGGAAGATAATGATAAGAATGATACTCCTGATAAAGAAGAAATTGAAAAAGAACCTGAAAAGCATGATAAAAATAAAAAGTACACTAAAGAAGATTTTATTACAAAGAAACATGGTAATGAAAGAGAACCTTGGGTTCAAAAGCAAATGCCTTTTCCTGCTAAGAAACTAAAATCAAAGGAAGAGGAACATTATAATAAATTTTGTGATTGGATGAAACCTTTATTTTTGCAAATCCCTTTGACTGATGCTATTAAATTGCCTCCTTATTCAAAGTATATGAAAGATATTGTCTCTAACAAAAGGAAAATTCCCAATGAGGAGATTTCCACTATGCTCGCTAATTACTCCTTCAATGGTAAGGTTCCAAAGAAGCTGGGAGACCCATGTATACCGACTATTCCTTGTTCCATCAAGAATAATTATGTTAGAACTGCTCTATGTGATTTGGGAGCAGGTGTTAGTGTAATTCCTTTTTCTCTTTACAAGAGACTTGATTTAGACAAGTTGATACCAACTGATATATCTTTGCAAATGGCTGATAAATCTACTGCTATTCTTGTTGGTGTATGTGAAAATGTTCCTGTTCAAGTTACTCAACATTGCTTGATATTAACTGATTTTGTTGTGTTGGAAATGCCCGAAGATGATAATATGTCCATTATTCTTGGAAGACCCTTTCTTAATACTGCAGGGGCTGTTATTGATTGCAATAAAGGCAAGGTTACTTTCAATGTTGATGACAAGGAACATACTGTCTATTTTCCCAAGAGGATTGATAAAGTATATGGAGTTAATACAATTTTTAATGTGAAAACTATCAAAGTGGGATCCATTGATTGTCCTATATATGAGCCTAAAGAAGAATATCAAACTCTTGTGATTGGATCCATATCAATTCAATATAAGGTAACATGATTGATTTGGGGTTTATTTCTTCTTATGTCATATAAAATTTATTTGGTAGCAAGACTTGATCAACCTTGTTAACAAGTATATTTTAATGCATAAGAGAGCTAAACAACATTTCTTTCTTTCTTTCTTTCTTCCTCCATTTGTTTTACTTACTGTAGCACTTTTTGTTTTGCAATATGCTTTAGTTGTTTAAGATTTTGGAAATCATTTTCCTGCGCAGTAATAATTAATTTAACACCCGGAAATGTGCATTTTTCGAAGTTCTCAAAAATTTACAAAAATTATACTGGTAGTCTTATTTTTCGAAGGAGCACCTAGGAGCACCTGGGGATGACCAGTGGGGCACCCCAGGGTGGCACCCCACAGGCCGGCGCGGCTGATACGTCTCCAACGTATCGATAATTTCTTATGTTCCATGCTACTTTATTGATGATACCTACATGTTTTATGCACATTATATGTCATATTTATGCATTTTCTGGAACTAACCTATTAACAAGATGCCGAAGAGCCGATTCTTTGTTTTCTGCTGTTTTTGGTTTCAGAAATCCTAGCAAGGAAATATTCTCGGAATTGGACGAAATCACCGCCCAGGGTCCTATTTTTGCACGGAGCTTCCAGAAGACCGAAGAGATAACGAAGTGGGGCCACGAGGTGGCCAGACCACAGGGCGGCGCGGCCTGGCCCCTGGCCGCGCGGCCCTGTCATCTGGGCCCCTCGTCAGCCCCCCTGACCTACCCTTCCGCCTACTTAAAGCCTCCGTCGCGAAACCCCCAGTACCGAGAGCCACGATACGGAAAACCTTCCAGAGACGCCGCCGCCGCGAATCCCATCTCGGGGGATTCAGGAGATCGCCTCCGGCACCCTGCCGGAGAGGGGATTCATCTCCCGGAGGACTCTTCATCGCCATGATCGCCTCCGGAGTGATGAGTGAGTAGTTCACCCCTGGACCATGGGTCCATAGCAGTAGCTAGATGGTCGTCTTCTCCTTGTTGTGCTTCATTGTTGGATCTTGTGAGCTGCCTAACATGATCAAGATCATCTATATGTAATTCTATATGTTGTGTTTGTCGGGATCCGATGGATAGAGAATACTATGTTATGGTGATTATCAATCTATTGTTTATGTGTTGTTTATGATCTTGCATGCTCTCCGTTATTAGTAGAGGCTCTGGCCCAGTTTGTACTTTTAACTCCAAGAGGGAGTATTTATGCTCGATAGTGGGTTCATGCCTTCATTGACACAGGACGTGTGATGAAAGTTCTAAGGTTGTGATGTGCTGTTGCCACTAGGGATAAAACATTCATTCTATGTCTAAGGATGTAGTTGTCGATTACATTACGCACCATACTTAATGCAATTGTCTGTTGCTTTGCAACTTAATACTGAATGGGGTTCGGATGATAACCTGAAGGTGGACTTTTTAGGCATAGATGCAGTTGGATGGCGGTCTATGTACTTTGTCGTAATGCCCAATTAAATCTCACTATATTTATCATATCATGTATATGCATTGTTATGCCCTTCTCTATTTGTCAGTTGCCCGACTGTAATTTGTTTACCCAACATGCTTTTATCTTATGGGAGAGACACCTCTAGTGAACTGTGGACCCCGGTCCTATTCTTTACATAGCATACAATCTACTGCAATTGTGTTTTACTGTTTTCTTGCAAACAATCATCTTCCACTCGATACGCTTAATCCTTTGTTACAGCAAGCCGGTGAGATTGACAACCTCACTGTTTCGTTGGGGCAAAGTACTTTGGTTTTGTTGTGCAGATTCCACGTTGGCGCCGGAATCCCTGTTGTTGCGCCGCATCACATTTCGCCACCATCAACCTTCAACGTGCTTCTTGGCTCCTACTGGTTCGATTAAACCTTGGTTTCATACTGAGGGAAACTTGCTTCTATACGCATCATACCTTCCACTTGGGGTTCCCAACGGACGTGTGCATCTACGCGTATCAAGCTAAATTTCTGGCGCCGTTGCCGGGGAGATCAAGACACGCTGCAAGGGGAGTCTCCACTTCTCAATCTCTTTACTTTGTTTTTGTCTTGCTTTGTTTTATTTACTACTTTGTTTGCTGCACCTAAACAAAACACACACAAAATTAGTTGCTAGCTTTACTTTATTTACTGTCTTGCTCTCTATATCAAAAACACACAAAAAATTAGTTACTTGTCTTTACTTTGTTTGCCTAGTTTACTTTTTTCTTATTTCATCATGCTTAATCCTAAGTTTACTTTGGAAGAGATACCGGTAGGACGAGGGTGTATCATTGGAAGAGATAATATAGAAGAATTTTTCACCCATGTTAGTATGGATGAAGATTTTGAAGATATACCATTATTAAAAACTGCTCCTACTTATGAAAGTGCTTCTGCCTGTTTGATACACATGTTAGAAACTAGATTTGTTAATCTCAATCCCATAATACAACATATGTTTCTTACACTTTCGGATATGGAGATGGGGGAAAAGAGAAATTTTGTTTTAAAAGTCCTTATTAGAGAATTTGAGGATATAGTTAAAGAAGCTAGAAAAGTTTTTATTAAGCATAAGAGGCTTGGTTTCTTTCCTAATTTTAAACAAATACTTGAAAAGATGGATATGGATAGAATTAAGTATACTAATAATGTTAATGATGGTAGGGAAATTAAAGCGCCAATACCTAGTAAACTACTAGGAATGCATGAAGCTTTGGAAAACAACTATGCTTGGCTTGTTCCTGAAAATTTGTTTGATGAGAATAGTAAGCCTAGGAGCAATGAGAGAGGAGTTACTTATATAGACCAGATACAATGCATTGTTGAGAAAACTCCCAGCTCCCAAGGTAATAATGTTGATGCTTCTACTCGCGATAATACTTGATTTGCACTTTCTGCGCCTAGCTGAAAGGCGTTAAAGAAAAGCGCTTATGGGAGACAACTCATGTTTTTACTACAGCAATTTTTTGTTTTGTTGAGTCTTGGAAGTTGTTTACTACTGTAGCAACCTCTCCTTATCATGTTTTTGTGCCAAGTAAAGTTTCTATGTCAAAGTTGATGTTATATTTGGGATCGCTGCGCAGAAACAGCATTGCTGTCTGTCACGAATCTGGCCACAGTTCTCTGTAGAAAATTCGAAAAAATCTGCCAATTTACGAGCGTGATCCTCAGATATGTACGCAACTTTCATTAGTTTTGAGTTTTTCCATTTGAGCAAGTCTGGTGCCATCTTTAAATTCGTCTTTACGAACTGTTCTGTTTTTGACAGATTCTGCCTTTTATCTCGCATTGCCTCTTTTGCTATGTTGGATTCATTTTTTGATCCATTAATGTCCAGTAGCTTTATGCAATGTACAGAAGTGTAAAGAATGATTGTGCCACCTCTGAACATGTGAATTATTAATTGTGCACTAACCCTCTAATGAGTTTGCTTGAAGTTTGGTGTGAAGGAAGTTTTCAAGGGTCAAGAGAGGAGTATGATATACTATGATCAAGAGGAGTGAAAGCTCTAAGCTTGGAGATGCCCCCGTGGTTCACCCCTGCATATTTTAAGAAGACTCAAGCGTCTAAGCTTGGGGATGCCCAAGGCATCCCCTTCTTCATCGACAACATCATCAGGTTCCTCCCCTGAAACTATATTTTTATTCAGTCACATCTTGTGTTCTTTACTTGGAGCATCGGTTTGTTTTTGTTTTTGTTTTTGTTTTTGTTTGAATAAAATGGATCCTAGCATTCACTTTGTGGGAGAGAGACACGCTCCGCTGTTGCATATGGACAAATATGTCCTTAGGCTTTACTCATAATGTTCAAGGCGAAGTTTCTTCTTCGTTAAATTGTTATATGGTTGGAATTGGAAAATGCTACATGCAGTAATTCTAAATTGTCTTGGATAATGTGATACTTGGCAATTGTTGTGCTCATGTTTAAGCTCTTGCATCATATACTTTGCACCCATTAATGAAGAAATACATAGAGCTTGCTAAAATTTGATTTGCATATTTGGTCTCTCTAAGGTCTAGATAATATCTAGTTTTGAGTTTTGAACAACAAGGAAGACGGTGTAGAGTCTTATAATGTTTACAATATGTCTTTTATGTGAGTTTTGCTGCACCGGTTCATCCTTGAGTTTGCTTCAAATAACCTTGCTAGCCTAAACCTTGTATCGAGAGGGAATACTTCTCATGCATCCAAAATCCTTGAGCCAACCACTATGCCATTTGTGTCCACCATACCTACCTACTACATGGTATTTCTCCTCCATTCCAAAGTAAATTGCTTGAGTGCTACCTTTAAAATTCCATCATTCACCTTTGCAATATATAGCTCATGGGACAAAATAGCCTTAAAAACTATCGTAGTATTGAATATGTACTTATGCACTTTATCTTTTATTAAGTTGCTTGTTGTGCGATAACCATGCTTCTGGGGAACGCCATCAACTATTGTTGAATATCATGTGAGTTGCTATGCATGTCCGTCTTGTCTGAAGGATCTATCACTTTAGTGGTTGGAGCATGCAAAATTGTTAGAGAAGAACATTGGGCCGCTAACTAAAGCCATGAATCATGGTGGAAGTTTCAGTTTTGGACATATATCCTCAATCTCATATGAGAATAATAATTGTTGCTACATGCTTATGCATTTAAGAGGAGTCCATTATCTGTTGTCCATGTTGTCCCGGTATGGATGTCTAAGTTGAGAATAATCAAAAGCGAGAAATCCAAAATGCGAGCTTTCTCCTTAGACCTTTGTACAGGCGGCATGGAGGTACCCCTTTGTGACACTTGGTTGAAACATGGCATGCAAAGATCCGGTAGTCCAAGCTAAGTAGGACGAGGTGCGGGCACTATTAGTATACTATGCATGAGGCTTGCAACTTGTAAGATATAATTTACATAACTCATATGCTTTATTACTACCGTTGACAAAATTGTTTCATGTTTTCAAAATAAAAGCTCTAGCACAAATACAGCAATCGATGCTTTCCTCTTTGAAGGACCATTCTTTTACTTTTATTGTTGAGTCAGTTTACCTATCTCCCTCCACCTTAAGAAGCAAACACTTGTGTGAACTGTGCATTGATTCCTACATACTTGCATATTGCACTTGTTATACTACTTTATGTTGACAATATCCATGAGATATACAGGTTATAAGTTGAAAGCAACCGCTGAAACTTAATCTTCCTTTGTGTTGCTTCAACACCTTTACTTTTTTTTTTGAGAGAAACTGTGAAGCATAGCCTCACAGCAATTTATTTAAAACCAAGTATCCACCACATACATATGAACAAAACAGGAAAGAAAAGAAAAAGAAGCTAGGAGCCTAAAACAAAGAATCAATCCAGGCCTGCATCTGAGAGACATGCTTTTGTTTAACCCTATGCTTATGCAGATAAACATCATGAATAAAATCTCTTCTCCAAGCTCTAAAAGATGGCCTAGTGTGCTGAAAGATCAGTCCATTCCTTTGCTTCCAAATGTGCCAAAGTGCTAAAATAACAACCTCAGTGAAAAAAGGCTTCCCAAACTCCTTTCTTGCATGTATGAATTTGTCCTCAATTGTATCCCCAACTGACCAATCAATCTGCAGATAGTTCCAAATCCTGACACTGAAAACACACTCAAAGAACAAATGAATTCTGTCTTCATAAGAATGTGAAGAGCAAAGAATACAATGATACTCATCAGTAACATTCCAATGCCGCCTCTTAATCATGTCCTTTGTATTGAGCCTGTCACTGATCAACAACCAGGCAAAAACTTTTATTTTCAACACACACTTACTGTTCCAAATCCAACCGTAAACCTTACTGCAAGTAAAACCCCTGAAACTATGTCGATAAAAACGCTGAGCTGTATAAGCCCCATCCTTCCAAATGGTTTTCCATTCATCCTTGCCATCTGGTTGTAACACCACAGTTTGAATCAATCCCTGCAAATCAACAAGCTCCATGGCTGCCTGCTGTGACAAAGGCCTCTCAAAAAGATCCACAATATCGGGCATGAGCAATGCCTCCTTAACAGATAAGGTCTGATTCACTGTATAAGAATAAAGCCTTGGAAATCTTTCCTGAGGACAAACACCATTCCATCTATCTGCCCAAAACATAGTTGTAATGCCATCCTTTATATTCACCGATGTCACAGACCTGTAAAGCTCTGATAACTTCATCACATCTCTCCACCAAAAGGATCCACATAGCTTGGATGCATGTGGCACCCCTTCTGGATAATAGTTCCAAACCAAATTGACCCAGGGCAAATCCTCCCTATTAAAGAACTTATGCAAATGCTTCAAAAGAAGTGCCTCATTCTGCAATTTAAAATCCAAAACCCCTAAACCTCCATTTGCTTTGGGCTTACAGATCATATCCCAGGAAGCCAAGGACTGACTAGTGCTGCATTCACCCTTCTTCTTTCTCCACAAACACTGACGAATAATCCTGTTTAATTGCTTAATGATACCCACTGGAATACTCAATGTACATAAGAAGAAAATTGGCATTGAGCTAAGGCAAGATTGGATCAACTGCAGTCTACCACCATAAGCTAACAGTGAAGAACTAGCAGATAACCTTCTCTCCATTCTATCCACCATAGGCAAAAGATCTTGCATAGCTGGTCTGGTGGTACCCAAAGGTAACCCCAAATAAGTGAAAGGCATAACACCAACCTTACAACCAAAATCACTTGCAAGGGCCGCCACCTCTTCCTCAGATAAATTTATAGGCAACATACAAGATTTATGAAAATTCACTTTCAAACCTGTGGAAGAGCTAAAGTCCTGCAGAGCTACCTTAAGCACAGCTAATTGTGCACTATCAGCAGGGACAATCAACAGTGTGTCATCTGCATACTGTATAATTGGGAAGTCTGGATCACCAGTTTGAATAGGCAATGATATAAGACCCCTCTGCAACAAATCATTCACCACTGATTGTAGCAAATCTGCTCCAAGAACAAATAACAGGGGAGAAAGTGGATCCCCCTGCCTAACCCCCCTTTTGCATTTAAACTGCTTGCCTGGAACTCCATTGATGAGGACTGAAGAAATACCAGATTCCAAAATCATCTTGACCCAAGCAATCCACTCCTTACTGAAACCTTTCTTCCTTAAAATCTCATAAATGGCCTCATGCTCAATAGTGTCAAATGCCTTCTCAAAATCAAGTTTCAAAATGACCACTGGTCTCTTTGAGGCCTTACACTGATGTATATACTCAAAGGTCCAGGCAAGACAATCATGAATGGTTCTACTTTTGATGAAGCCATATTGATTTTTATGTATGCACTGCATAATAACCTTCTGAAACCTATCTGCAGCCATTTTGGTGAGAAACTTCAAGCAGCAATTTGTCAAAGAAATAGGTCTGTAATCATTCACACTCTCAGCTGACTGCTTCTTAGGAACTAAAGAAATATGGGAAGTATTAATATGCTCCAGATTTAAACTGCCTTGTGCAAACTCAGCAGCCAGATTATAAAAATCATGCTTGATAATATGCCAGCACTTTTTCATAAACAATCCATTAAAACCATCAGGCCCAGGGGCCTTGTCCACTGGCATTCTTTTAACTACCAAATCCATTTCCTCATGAGTAAAAGGAGCTGCTAGATTTTCAAGCCCATCCACCTTGCTCAAAAGAGTATTTAAATCAAATTTCATATCAATTCCCATAGAGGACCCCATTCTATCCTTGTAACAATTCCACACCATACCAGCCATTTCATCATGGTTGCTGACCTGCCTTCCATCTTCTGCAATCAAGGAAGCAATACTATTCCTTCTATATCTCTCCGTTGCCATGGCATGAAAAAACTTTGTATTTTCCTCCCCTTGTTTCATCCATCTAATGGTACATCTCTTCCTCCAGTACCTATACTGTGCATGCAAAAGTCTTTCTTGATGTAACTTTACCAATTTTCTGAAATTTGCCTCGGGTGTGTAAAGATTCCTGTACTCTTCTAAATTATCAAAGAAGAGTATAACCATGTTGCATCTGGCAATTAGATCCTTTAACTTAGACAGACTCATTTTCCACTTTTTAAGGCCTGCCCTAAGCCCCTTAAGTTTCTTGACCAGCAAAGCTGCAGCATTAGTTGCTCTATAGTCCTGCTGCCAAGCAGTAGCCACACACTCTAGAAACCCAGGCTGCTCTGGCCAATAATTCTCAAAACGAAATAAATGCACCTTTGGAATAGAAGTTTGTATGGATACATTGCATGGAACATGATCCGAGGTGGTTTTAGCAAGAGGGTGAACCATGGTATTAGGGTAAGATTCTGTCCAATTAACTGACGTGAAAAACCAGTCAAGCTGTTCCAAAAGTGGCTCATTTTGCATGTTTGACCAAGTGAAAGATCGCCCTTTAAGAGGTAGCTCAATTAAACCCAGGTGACTGATAATTTCATTAAAAAGGAAAATGTCATTGAGGTCTCCACCAGGCCTATTTCTGTTATCTTGCGAGCAAATAAAGTTGAAATCACCCATGAACAACCAGTCCTCATCATCAGGAACATTCAAATTATAAAGCCATTGCACAAAATTATCTCTGTCCTCTCCATGACAAGGACCATAAATATTAACCAGAGTCCATTGCTGATTGGAGTGAGTGGATGTGAATTTTATAATTATACCAAATTTCTGCAAATCAATAAGAACCCCCGTGAACACTGCCGAATTCCACACAACCAACATACCCCCCGACGCACCCACCGAAGGAGAGCAGACAAAGTTATCAAAACGCCGTGGACAAAACCCTCTTATGAATTTACGATCAAAAGCTTCTTTTTTCGTCTCTTGCAAACATAGGATAGCACAATTACTTTCTTCCATTTTCTCTCTGACTTTTAAGTGCTTAGCTTCTGCATTGATCCCCCTAATATTCCACCCCAACACTGACCAAAAGCGACAATCCATTATCCAACCCATGACATGTACCCACATAATGAGCTAGCGTAGCCAACCCACATTACAAAAATAACCCTGGGAACCAAACTAACACTGAAGTTGCAAGAGACACAATAACCATAAAAGACAGGTAACGAGACACCAAAATAAAGGGCACAGTGCCCCTGTAGATGCATGGGAACACTAATCATCAATATCAGCTTGCTTGACACCCTCATCACTTGGCCCTGCTGTAAGCTTCGCCACCGTCAAATCTTCAGGGTCCATCTGCAGTAGATCACCAATGCGCTGCATAACAGGTATAGACACCATTGCTGCTGACGTAGAGCTAGAGCACCCCTCCTCCTGTTCAGCTGCACTTGATGGCACAGGCGACCGTCTCATCAGTTCCCTCACAGCAGAGAAGGGTTCCACCTTCCTAGATCGCTTCTTAGGTTGGGGCTGCAAATCCTTCAGAGGAGCTGCCCTAAAACCCTTGTTAGCTGACACACTCCGAGTAACTCGCTGAAGCGAAGGATCCAAGTGCACTGTCTGCTTCTTTCGTCGAGCCGTAACTTTGACAGCAGGTGTGGATGGCACTGGATTCTGTATAGAAGCAGAGGACACTTGCAAAGAATCCTCATCAGTGGACTGACAAACATCAACAACAGTACATCCAGCAGCATCCACTGGAGCCATGCTAAGAGCAGTGAAACAGAAATTCTCATCAACCACCCGTGGCTTGACTGCCACCACCATTCGCTTCTCTGTTGCCTTGCCATATATGTAAGAGCTCTGGAACTGAAAAGCAACCTCCCAGTTACGCTTCAGATGACTGAAAGGGGAAGATCTCATGGAGATGGGGATAGACTTCGAAAACAGCCCTGGGAGGAAAGTGTGCATCAGTCTAGCCCACATCAAAGGAGGCGGTAGAATTGGGCCAATCTCTACACGCCCCACCTGAATAACATCAAAGAAACCAGGCCCATGTGCATCCTCACCCATGTTCACTGAATCACTAGAACTGTCAGACAAATGCAACACCATAGACTGCTGGATGTCCATGCCCTGATCCTCCATCTCATTCATATTCTCCTGCATGGGTTGCTGAACAGGTTCATCAAAAGGCTCTGGAACCGCATCCCAACCTATCTCCGGGTACTGTGGCTGCACAAAGAGATTCAGATTCGGCTGAAGATTTCCTGGCATTGGATGCGGATTGCCATCAGGCGGCATCTGATCTTCATCAGCAGGCAGCTGTTCAGCAAATTCTGCAGATAGAATAAAAACAGGCGCAGTCCACGTCTCCTTAACCCCTCCGACTGTCGAGAACTTGCCGAAAACAACATCCCTAGGCACCAGAGCAGGGGAACTAAAAGATGCATACACAAGAATCCTTTCCTTGATAGGATCATCACGATTCCAGAAGTGGAATTTCCCAAAGGTGGACACCGCAGAGGAGATATCAAAATCATTCCTATAGTCAGGTGGCGTACCCAAGAACATAAGCCATCCCTTACGAAAACCTAGAGCCGCCCTATGATTCTGCGGTGCATCATCAGCTCTGACAAAGCGGACAAATCGATTGAGCAACTGATAGTGGCCGTGCTGAACCAACGAATTGACCGCATTGGGGCTACTAAGCTGGAAGAGACCCGCACCAAAGAGACTCGGCTGATTGTCCAGGACATTGGGCCAAGGAGAAGATTAAGCACCTGACCTCTCCAGAAGACTTCATCAGCTGGCGGCGGTGCTGGCTCGACAATAGCAATGCAGAAGTCATGGTGGTAGGGGAGCGGATCTTGAGCAGGAGAGTAGAAGGTTCTTGGCAACCTTGTCGGCCCTCCATCGATCACTTGATGACCCCATGGCAACCATGGCGTAGGGTCCACTTCAAAGGTCGCCATCGAGGACGACGAATCTAGGTTTGGAGTAGTACAAGGTGGCGGCAGATTGGGTGTAGAACTATCCGATGGCAAAACGACATCTTCGAGGGGGAGAGGCGAATATATCCTGTCGGACGAAGCCGAAACGGCAGCGGTTGCCCCAGAGACTTCCTCTTTTGGTAATGGGCCTGACTTTTTGGGCACCCATATTTGGGCCTTGTCTTTTATTAAAAACTTGAAACAGTTCTTTTTAATATGCCCATAACTATAACAGGCCCGACACCTAATATCATTAGTGCAAACGTTTTGAAAGTGAGTCATGCTTAAACACCTGCCACACTTCCAAACTCTAAAAGTCATATCATCAATCATCTGCTCAAACGCCTCATCTTGTAACTTCTCAACTTGTGCAAAAGGCAGATTATCAGTCTGACCTAAAGATGTTGGATCAGAAACCCCATTACCAAGAGTAGAAACCTGTGTGACATGCTCATCATATATCTCCTGTTCAGTAAGTCCCTTAGCCAACGAGCCATCAGTCAAGCCATCTGCATTGTCATTCAGAGGAGCACTATCACTAGAAGCAGGCTTTTGATAACCCTTACAAGCAGAATAAGAAATCTCCTCCGCAAACACCAACTTCTTCTTAGGGCCTAAAAACCCCATAGGCTTGTGAATTGATTTTGGTGCTGATCTTTTCAAAGCAGAGAGACCAAGTTGCATTGCTCGCTTTGAGGGACTGACAAGAATCCATTCAGTTTGACACTCTTGTTGCCAAAGCAAAAATTCTCTCCTCCAGTTAGGACCACCTCGACTCCAAAGATGAAAGAAACATTTAAACTGCTGGCATCTATATTGCTTGAGCTTCAGTATATGAAAAGCAACTTCCTTTGAAGCAACCGCAAAAGAGAACACCCTGTCCTTGAGAGAGGACACAAGAAATTCCCCACAGAAACTACCAAGACAAGCCTCCAAGGATAAAGCAACCAAATCCTCCTCCATGCGAAAAGTGGCCCTTCCAAAAGACACAACCATTGAGAAGTGACCCGTACTATCAGAGGGGTGCACAGTTGAATGAAATTTGTTACTGACATCCTTTGAGAAGTTTCTGCCATGTGAGAAGTCAAGACCCAGTTTTAAAGAATCAAAAACCGCAGATGAAACCCCACTCCTATCCATCTTTGTACCCTCATTATGTGAGCTAGAACATTGATTATCAGGTTTCAACAGAACAGAGTGGGAAGGCACAACAGCAGGTGACACGGGCTGCAAAGGCACAGCTGGCGACACCGAAGGGGTAGAAGCATTATCCCTCGTTAAGACAGTTGGCAATACTGCATGATCCATGCAAACACGTCGAAAAGGCGCCGGTGTAGCCGGCATGCCAACACGAACCACATGAATGGGAAAGAACAACTTAGCCCCAATGCTGAAATGATCACCTTTCTGCAAAGAACGACAGCCAATCTGTACTCCACGCGCACTCTTCAGACGCAACCATTGATCCTTCTCAGACACCTCCAGCATTCCATCGTAAGATTTCATGCGGCCACGATCTAAATCCTTAATCGTGGAGTAGGTAATTTTCCAGAACTTTGACGAAGAATCATTAGCTACATTCTCTTTCACAATCGGAGCATTTACAACAAGATTGGCCCTAGATTTGGCTTCAAAACTCACAGGATCTACAACCCCAGCATATTTCTCGGCAGAAACAGTAGATCTACATGCGGCATCACATACCTTTGCCTTTGTGAGGGGAGATTTATCATAAACCTTGATCACTTGATGAGGAAAGGTAATATAGGAGTTCTTCTGAATCACCTCCCCTTCATATAAGTACCGAGATGCCACAGATGCGCCAGATGAATCCACAAGAGCCAACAAGACATGCGAATGAGATCTCGAAACAAGAAGTTCACCTTCCTTTGGACGGAAGTTCGCCAGATCCAGATCTTGCACATTGCGGAAAGAGACGATCCAAGACTCCATGGGAGAGGATCCCATCGAAAAACCAACCCAGCTAGAGGGGGAAAACACCAGAGGACGAATGCCGGAAGAAAAGTGGAGGGAGAGTACCAGAGATCACCGGCCAAGGCGGCTAGGGTTTAGTCGCCGGAGGTGGAGGTGGAGTCGCCATTCCCACGCCTTCAACACCTTTACTTTGATGTATTGCTTTATGAGTTAACTCTTATGCAAGACTTATTGATGCTTGTCTTGAAGTACTATTCATGAAAAGTCTTTGTCATATGATTCACTTGTTTACTCATGTCATTACTTTTGTTTTGATCGCTGCATTCATTACATATGTTTACAAATAGTATGATCAAGATTATGATGGCATGTCACTTCAGAAATTATCTTTGTTATCGTTTTACCTGCTCGGGACGAGCAGAACTAAGCTTGGGGATGCTGATACGTCTCCAACGTATCGATAATTTCTTATGTTCCATGCTACTTTATTGATGATACCTACATGTTTTATGCACATTATATGTCATATTTATGCATTTTCTGGAACTAACCTATTAACAAGATGCCGAAGAGCCGATTCTTTGTTTCATTGTTTTTGGTTTCAGAAATCCTAGTAAGGAAATATTCTCGGAATTGGACGAAATCACCGCCCAGGGTCCTATTTTTGCACGGAGCTTCCAGAAGACCGAAGAGATAACGAAGTGGGGCCACGAGGTGGCCAGACCACAGGGCGGCGCGGCCTGGCCCCTGGCCGCGCGGCCCTGTCATCTGGGCCCCTCGTCAGCCCCCCTGACCTACCCTTCCGCCTACTTAAAGCCTCCGTCGCGAAACCCCCAGTACCGAGAGCCACGATACGGAAAACCTTCCAGAGACGCCGCCGCCGCGAATCCCATCTCGGGGGATTCAGGAGATCGCCTCCGGCACCCTGCCGGAGAGTGGATTCATCTCCCGGAGGACTCTTCATCGCCATGATCGCCTCCGGAGTGATGAGTGAGTAGTTCACCCCTGGACCATGGGTCCATAGCAGTAGCTAGATGGTCGTCTTCTCCTTGTTGTGCTTCATTGTTGGATCTTGTGAGCTGCCTAACATGATCAAGATCATCTATATGTAATTCTATATGTTGTGTTTGTCGGGATCCGATGGATAGAGAATACTATGTTATGGTGATTATCAATCTATTGTTTATGTGTTGTTTATGATCTTGCATGCTCTCCGTTATTAGTAGAGGCTCTGGCCAAGTTTGTACTTTTAACTCCAAGAGGGAGTATTTATGCTCGATAGTGGGTTCATACCTTCATTGACACCTGGGACAGTGACAGAAAGTTCTAAGGTTGTGATGTGCTGTTGCCACTAGGGATAAAACATTCATTCTATGTCTAAGGATGTAGTTGTCGATTACATTACGCACCATACTTAATGCAATTGTCTGTTGCTTTGCAACTTAATACTGAATGGGGTTCGGATGATAACCTGAAGGTGGACTTTTTAGGCATAGATGCAGTTGGATGGCGGTCTATGTACTTTGTCGTAATGCCCAATTAAATCTCACTATATTTATCATATCATGTATATGCATTGTTATGCCCTTCTCTATTTGTCAATTGCCCGACTGTAATTTGTTTACCCAACATGCTTTTATCTTATGGGAGAGACACCTCTAGTGAACTGTGGACCCCGGTCCTATTCTTTACATAGCATACAATCTACTGCAATTGTGTTTTACTGTTTTCTTGCAAACAATCATCTTCCACTCGATACGCTTAATCCTTTGTTACAGCAAGCCGGTGAGATTGACAACCTCACTGTTTCGTTGGGGCAAAGTACTTTGGTTTTGTTGTGCAGATTCCACGTTGGCGCCGGAATCCCTGTTGTTGCGCCGCATCACATTTCGCCACCATCAACCTTCAACGTGCTTCTTGGCTCCTACTGGTTCGATTAAACCTTGGTTTCATACTGAGGGAAACTTGCTTCTATACGCATCATACCTTCCACTTGGGGTTCCCAACGGACGTGTGCATCTACGCGTATCAGCGGCCAGCAAGGGGGGCGCGCCACCCTGGTGTGTGGGCCCCTCCTTGCCCCACTCCATCATCCCTTTCACTCATTGCACTCTCTCTCCCGAAAAAACTCGTACTCACTTTCTCTCACTCGCGTTTCTGCTCAAGAACTCGCGATTTCTCGATCTCTTTGCTCAGCCCAGATTTCTGTCTGAAATTTGGCACATTTGCTCTCCGGTATGTGACTCCTTTGATTGTCCAATTAGAATTTTGTTTGGTTGAGTATATCTTGAATATTTTGCTGCTGTAGGTAACATGTTTAGTGAGCTTGCATGCTTGTTCTAAGTGGTAGAAACTAGTTTTGATGCATGTTTAGTACTCTAGCAAGTTCATATAGTAGTTCCCCTCAATCATATACCTTGAAATCAAATTTTATAATGATTTGTTTAAAAATTTAGAGAAGGAAAATGAACAACTACAACTTTGGAGAGGTGTTCGAAGGAGAGACGACGAGCACGGGGAGGCCCGCGAGGGCATCCACTCGGATTAGACGATCCTATAATGAGGACGTGATTGCACCAAGCTTCGATGAGGGCAATGGAGACCCTAATGCTTCATCTTTTCCATGCTATGAATTTTTGAGCAATGCAGGGTTATTGGATGATTTCTTGACTCTCGTCAGAAAGGCGGGTTTAACCACCTATATGGAGGATGAAAGGAAGCAATACTACATGCTCACTAAAATCTTTGTGGAGAGCTTCAAGTTCAACAACAAGCACTTCAACCCGACGGTTGCATTCAAGATTTATGGTAATCCTGTTACTATGAAGTTGAAGGATTTTTGTGCTGCATTGGGTATTGCCCCTGCAGGTACAGCGAGGAAGATTGAGGACAACCCCAGGGTTTTGCTGGAGCTCTATCGAGAAATTAAAAATGATGATTGCCGCACCATTCAGCGTGGCAAGATAAGAAACATTCAAGTCCCCGCCATTAAGTATTTTGCTTATTACCTTGTTACTAGCATTCTTGGTAGGGAGAACACTAGTAATATTTCTAGTTATCATCTTGCTTTCTTAATTGTTGCACTCACTGGGGAGACACCTTATCATCTTGGTTCTGTTATTTCTCGCCGTTTGTCTAACAAGGGGCCTATTTATGGGGGAATAATTGCATCGCGTATTTTGGCACGTCTTGATCTCCCTCTTGACCCTACTGATGTAGAATACCACCTGTTAAGTTAGATATTGCTGCTATGAAGAGTCACCAATTTGTTACAGTTGACTCTAGTATGGATAATATTGTTTATAGAATGTTATTTGCTGACGGGGATGAGAGGGAAGTCCTCTTGCCCCAATAAGATTTGTTCAGTATTGGCAGGAAACCATGGTCGCGCTCTAAGGAGGAGGTGGATGAGCAACTGAAGATACAAGGCTTCCACCAGCAACATGACTCCGAGGACGCTGAGCCCTCCTACGACTACACCGTCACATACCCTGTTGCTTCTTCAAGCACATACCTAGAACCGGGTCGTTCTTCGTCGTACTACGGAGACACCACTTCATGGGGACCGTGGGAATGAACTCCACTTAGCCCAAAAAGCCTAAGCTTGGGGGAAGGTATACCGGCATCACTCATTCTTTGCATATTATGGTTGCTGGATACTTGTACATACTTTTTTAGTTTCTTAGAGTGGTTTTCTAATGAGAGGGAGATGATATTTGGGGAAGTGCTGTCCAAAAACAGATTCTGTGTTGTTACCAAAAAATTTCGTACGCACAGCCAGAACGTCATTTTGAGTTGCAAATTTTTGAGCATATGCCCCAGGTTGTTATCTAACTTTCATTAGTTGAACACTTTTTGAGCTGAGCAATGGAAGATTTTTGTTAATTTCGATTTCTGTACTGCTGTCAGGTTTTGGCAGATTTCTGCCATCCTGCTTTTCTGTGTTTCTTTTAGTTTGCATTCTCTTGTTTTCGCTTTGTTTCTTTCCTAAAACACAAAAAGACCAAAAATATTTCTGTTGTTTCTCTTCACCATTTGTTTATTTGGTTCTTTGCTCTTATTTTACTTTATTTGCTATCGTTAGTTTGCTATGAGAAAACCCAAAAAGATTTTGCTTTGTTTTCTTGTTTCCTTTTGTTCTTGTTTCTAACCCGAAAACACCAAAAATATTTTTTGTTCTTCTTTGGTTTTGCAAAGTTCATTAGGGAGTTCAGAGGTCTCCGGTGGTTGGAGCTTGGTTTCATTTCATATTATTATTCAAGCTGCACAAGTGAAAGGCAATAATGACGATCTACGACAATTTGACTGTGGTGAGAGGCTGGTATGAACTCTATTTGTTTTCATTTTTGTACATATACTCATCCATGTGAGCATGATTAGTTGGTTCATATGAGGTATATGTCATTTAATGAAAGTCTAGTAGTTTATGATCTCTCATGATTAGTTCCAATCTATTAATAATGAGTAGCATGTCATGGATATTTGCTTGCATTGTTTTATTCATAAATCGGTATGACATTGTGGTATCCTCCTCTGAATAATTCACTTGAATCGACTTGGCACATGCTCACGCATGCATATGACTAAACAAAAGTCAATTAAGCCTCGATGATTTACTTTACATCAGAATTCTTGTATCACTTTTATGCCTCCGTTAATTTTATTTTGTCGCAAGCATGATTATGACAGTTATTGCTCTCTTGATTGTCGCTTCCCAGTCTATTGCTAGCCTCCACTTGTACTGAGCGGGAACGCTGCTCGTGCCTCCAAACATCTGAAAACCTAGTTATTCCAAAGTGTCCACCATAAATACCTATGCATGGCATTTCAAACCATTCCAAGTAAATTCTCATGTGCTACCTTTAAACCTTCAAACTACTTCTCAATTTGTGGTAATGTTTTATAGCTCATGAGGAAATATGTGGTGTTTTATCTTTCAACCTTGTCATTTACTCCGGACAGACTTTCACCAATGGACTAGTGGCACATCCGCTTATCCAATAATTTGCAAAAAGAGCTGGCAACGGGGTTCCCAGCCCCAATTAATCAACCTTCATTAATAATTCTCTTCACGTGTTCTGCTCTGATTCATCAGTAAGCAACTTAACCTGCAAATAGACACTTCCCCATGGTATGTGAATGTTGGAAGGCACCCGAGGATTCGGTTAGCCATGGCTTGTGAAAGCAAAGGTTGGGGGGAGTGTCATCCATAATGAAACTAAAATACATGTGTAAACAAAAGAGAAGAGGGATGATCTACCTTGCTGGTAGAGATAACGTCCTTCATGGGAGCCGCTCTTGAGAGTCTGGTTGGCGAGGTGGTTAGAGTACCCACTATCATTCGTTGACAACAACAAACACCTCTCAAAATAATTTTACTTCTGTTTTTGAAAATGAAAAGCTCTAGCACATGTTAATCCCTGCTTCCCTCTGCGAAGGGTCAATCTTTTACTTTTATGTTGAGTCACCATCCTTTCTTTGAGAACTTTCTTGAGAGCATGACTGTCATTCTTAGTATAATATGCTTGTCCCAAAATATGATCAGCTGTGGTATAACTTTGACTTTTATCTTTGACGAATTTACTTCTAGTCTTTCTACGAACTTCAGAGGTGCCTGGGCATTTATGTTTTGCTACAAATACAGGCAAGCGAGATACCACTTTATCATATCCTTCTATGAACATTGCAATCCTGCTTATTGAAGTGTTTCATGATGCTTGTTATTAGTTTGTTGGTATCTCTTTTATGATTGACACAGTTACTAGATGACTTTATTTGCATGTACCTTATTATGAATTGCTTAAGCACTTGCCATATCATGAGAATATTTACATCATATGAACAAATGTGTTCGTGAAAGTTCTTTTATCGCACTCAGTTGTTAACTGAATTGCTTGAGGACAAGCAATAAGCTAAGCTTGGGGGGAGTTGATACGTCCAAAACGTATCTACTTTCCCGAACACTTTTGCTATTGTTTTGCCTCTAATTTGTGTATTTTGGATGCAACTAACACGGACTAACGCTTTTTTCAGCAGAATTGCTCTGGTGTCTCGTTTTTGTGCAGAAATCCAACTTTCAGGAAAATCCTCGGAATTTATGCGAAAGGCCCTATTTTCCCAGAATACTGACGGAGCCAGAAGGGCAAGCAAGGTGGGGGCCCGAGGCCCCCACACACTAGGCCGGTGCGGCCCAGGGGGGCGCGCCGCCTTGTTGTGTGGGCGCCTCGGCGGCCCCCCGACGCTCTCCTTCGGACTATATACGTCTTTCGACCTAAAAACGCCGGGGGGTACGTCGATATTTCCAGATACCATCCAGTACGCCGCCGCCATCGCGAAACTCCGCCTCGGGACCAGAAACTCCGTTCTGGCACTCCGCCGGGACGGGGAATTGGAGGGGATCTTGACCGCCATCACCACAGACGCCTCTCCATCGACCAGCCATGTTTCCCCCATCCATGTGTGAGTAATTCCCCCGCTGTAGGCTGAAGGGGATGGTAGAGATTGGATGAGATTGATCATGTAATAGTCACAAGATTGTTAGGGCATGGTGCCTAGTATCCGTAGATGTTACTTTTATGATATTGTTGCAACTTGTTATGCTTAATGCTTGTCACTAGGGCCCGAGTGCCATGATCTCAGATCTGAACATGTTATTGTTTCATCATGATATGCATTGTTTATTGATCTTACCTGCAAGTTGTATACACACGTTGCTGTCCGGAACCCGAGGCCCCAAAGTGACAGAAATTGGGACAACCAGAGGGGAAGGCGGTGATGTGAGGATCACATGCGTTCACGGAGTGTTAATGCTTTGCTCCGGTACTCTATTAAAAGGAGTACCTTAATTTCCAGTAGTTTCCCTAGAGGCCCGGCTGCCACCGGCTGGTAGGACAAAAGATGTTGTGCAAGTTTCTCATTGCGAGCACGTACGACTATATATGGAACACATGCCTATTGATTGATTAGTACTTGGATACCGCTTTATTATTACCTGCAAATGCCCTACCATGATTGTTATATGAATTCTCTCATCCATGCAACGCCCGTTCATCCGTCCTTGTGCCTACAGTATTTTAATCCTGCTGTTCACTATAATCACTAATGTTGTCTTTATTTCACCGCTGCTGTTATTTCACTATTCCTACTGCTATAAAATTGTTGCTACTGATAAACTCTTGCGAGCAAGTCTGTTTCTAGGTGCAGCTGAATTGACAACTCCGCTGTTAATGCTTACAAGTATTCTTTGTCTCCCCTTGTGTCGAATCAATAAATTGGGTAATACTTCCCTCGAAGACTGTTGCGATCCCCTATACTTGTGGGTCATCACCCCCAATGCACTTAAAGTGTCAACTCACCCTCGAGGAGACAGGCAAGGCGGTGGACCCCAAGCTCAACCGTTCGATGATAGGTTCGCTTCTTTACCTTTGTGCTTCTCGTCCGGACATGATGTTGAGTGTTGGTATGTGCGCACGGTTTCAAGCGAATCCAAAGGAAAGCCATATCATGGCGGTGAAGAGGATCTTTAGATATTTAGTTGATACCCCAAACTTCGGACTATGGTACCCAAGGGACACGGACTTCTCATTGGTTGACTTCACCGATTCAGATTGGGCGGGAGACAAGGTTGATAGAAAGTCTACATCCGGCGCTTATCATTTCCTTGGGAGATCTTTGGGGTGTTGGTCCTCGAAGAAGCAAAATTGTGTCTCCGTCTCCATCGCGGAAGCCGAGTATGTTGCCGCGGCGAGTAGTTGTGCAAAAATCTGATGGATAAGGCAAACCTTGCGGGATTATGGACTTGAGTATAGCAAGGTCCCTTTTTTTGTGATAACGAGAGCGCCATCAAGATTGCCTACAATCCGGTACTCCATGGCAAGACGAAGCACATTGAGATAAGGAATCACTTCATCCGGGATCACATTGCTTGAGGAGATATTGTCCTATCCTTTATTGGCACCAAGGAGCAATTGGCGGACATCTTCACAAAGCCCTTGGATGAGAAGCGTTTCATTGAGTTGAGGCATGAGCTAAATATCATAGATCCGTCGAACTTTGCTTGACCGTCGTGCGCACATACCACTCTTTAGCTAATGTCTTGATGGAAAGCACACATGAATATAGGGGGAGTGCGGTTTAAACTTATTGAGCTATCCCTCCCCCCATAATGCATAAAGAAATCCAAAACATACTCTATTTGTCAAATAAGTGACTACTGAGCTTCATGTTGAGTCTTAGTAGTGAGTCCTAGATATATCTACGCGACGTCACACTATTATACTCTTACACGGTGGCTTCGGCCACCAACCTCCTCCTTGAGGAGTTTTTGGGTCTCGTTTGGTTCTTTTTGTTTTTCTTTGATCTTCTTTTGGTTTCTTTCCCATTTGCATTTGATTTTTCTTTTCTCCATGTTCTTTATGGGAGATTCACCCAAGCTTGGCTTTTCATGTTGATTATTGCAAGCTTGGTTGAGTAGTACCTTACCAGTTTCTCCATCTAATCCTAAGCCAATACCTACCTCTTGAGCCATTTCCGTCTAAAAGCACAAGCATACACCATAATCTGGATTTCTCTGAGTTTTGGAGCCCGGTACTACCAGTCATCAGGCCGGTACTACCGCCCGAGGTACAGGGTAAGTACCGTAAAGCGGTACTACCGCTCATACGAGCGGTACTACCGCTTTCGACTTTGACTTAAGGTACCGGGTGGGGACGGATCTAAACAAATCCATCACTTTCCCCCACCCACCTCAAGTCAAAGGTGAATCCAAGCTCGAAGAACCCGAGGAGACCGGCCCCGATCTCCTCCTCCGGCCATCCTCGGTCAAATCTCCTCCGTGGAGAAGCTTCCCCACCTTCTTCTCCATCATGTCCTCCGGTATGAACTCGAACCTCTCTCTCTAGGGTTTGTTGGATTCCCTAGATGCATAGGTTAGGGTTTGTTGGATTTCTTGGTGGAGAATCATCCTAGAAAGTTTTTTCCATGTAGAGGGATACTATCTAGCAACACAATGTGAAACTTTGTGCCTCTATGCCATGAATCTCGACCTAGATCTAGTGGTGCTGTGCTCGAGCGTTAGTACCGGTCATTCGTGACCGGTACTACCGGTTCAAGCGGTGCTACCAGGCTAGGTTGCGGTACTACCGCTACATGCAGTTTCACTCTTGTTGCTTGTTAGTGTCCTTTTGCGCTGCAATTCTGAGGCTTGTGCACTTATCCCCTATTCCCCCTACAACCTATGATGTTCACAGGTCCATCCAAGCCCCGTAGCGGCGCCAAGGTCAAGCCTCCTTCTCGTCGTCACCGTGAGCAAGAAGAGAAAGAGGAGATTATCTTGCCAAGGACCACCAAGTGTCAAAGGGCAGCAGAAGCAGCAACAGCTAGCAAGAGGACCACCTCGGGTCCCCAAAATCCTATGAGTGGACTCAAGAAATCCCAATTCTTGGAGATAAGGGGAGCCAACCCTTACTTGGTGCCAAGGAATCCTCGTCTATGCCCCAGGAACTACTTCTACCACGCTAATCAAGAGATGATATACAATGAAGTCTACGGGACAAAGGAGTTCAATTGTTGCCCCCAATTCTCCATCAACATGGACAAGCTTCGCTCTAAGCCCGAATACTTTGGAGAGGCTCTTGAGATATGCGAAGAGCAAGGTCTTATTCCCTTGATGACCTTCACCCACAACTACTCCAAGGAAGCGATTTGTCAATTCTATGCCACCGCGGTGTTTCTTCAAGATGAGACCGGCTTCCGCTCTATCAAGTTGATGACCAAGGAGCATGAGATGGAGGCCACTTGGGAGGAGTTTGCTAGGGGCCTTGGTTATGAACTTCCCGGCAATGATATCAACTACTTCCAGATCCACCTTCAACACAAGCCAATGAGCAAAGACAAGATGGCCAACCTCTACCTCCCCGGGAGAATGATTTGTGGAAGTGCCTATGATCTCCTTCCCACCCATGACATCATGAATCACATCTACCGCAACACCATCAACCCCAAGCACACCAACCAAGATAAAGTGCATGGCTTTCTTGTGAACCTCCTTGTGCGCACTCATGAGATGAAGGGCAGCGGCAAGCAATTGGACATCATGGACTACATTTGGCATGAGATGCAAGATTGTGCCTTCCTCCGCAAGCTCCCCCAATATGTGATGGGATTCGTAGCATAGAAAACAAAAAATTTCCTACCGCAAGAACGAAAACCAAGCCAAGATCTAATATAGTAGACGGTAGCAACGAGGAGATGATGAGACTAACCCTCAAAGATTCGCAAAGCTTAACGAGATTAGATCTCGGGGTGGATGTAGACGATCACTTGCCGCTTGCAAAAGCGCGTAGAAGATCTTGATCTCGACGGTGCCACAATCGGGCAGCGCCTCCGTACTCGGTCACACGTTCGGTGTTGATGAAGACGACGTCCTTCTCCCCGTTCCAGCGGGCAGTGGAAGTAGTAGAGCCTCCTCGGAATCCCGGCAGCACGACGGCGTGGTGGCGGTGGTCGTGGAGAACTCCGGCAGGGCTTCGCCTAAGCGTATGCGGAGTTGTGGTGGAGGAGGAGGCGGCTAGGGTTTGGGGAGAGGTGGCTATGGCGCCGACTATGGGGGGTGGCCAGCTTGTGGGCTTGAGTTGGCCGGCCACCTCCCCTATGCCCCTCATTATATAGGTGGAAGCCCCCAAGAGTTGGATCCAAGTCTTCGAATAAGACCCCAAAAGAAAACCTACCTTAGGTGGGAAACCTACCCAAGGAGGGAGTCCTACTCAAGGTGGGACTCCCACCTTTCCTTGGTGGGGGGGGAGGGGGGGGTTGGCCGGCCACCCTTGGTGGAGTCCACCTGGGACTCCCCCTCCTAGGGTTTGGCCGGCTAGGGTTGTGGAGTCCCTCCGGGACTCCACCTTCCATAATGCATTTCTTCCGGACTTTTCTAGAACCTTCTAGAACCTTCCATAAATGCACCAGATCATTTCCAAACTTGGAATATGACTTCCTATATATGAATATTATTCTCCGGACCATTCCGGAACTCCTCGTGATGTCCTGGATCCCATCCGAGACTCTGAACAAAACTTCGAACTCCATTTCCAAATTCCATATCTACTCAAACGACATCAAACCTTAAGTGTGTCACCCTACGGTTCGCGAACTATGCAGACATGGTTGAGACTTCTCTCCGACCAATAACCAATAGCGGGATCTAGAGATCCATAATGACTCCCACATATTCAACGATGACTTAGTGATCGAATGAACCATTTACATACGATACCGATTCCCTTTGACTCGCGATATATTACTTGTCCGAGGTTTGATCATCGGTATCACGATACCTTGTTCAACCTCGTCTCCTGACAAGTACTCTTTACTCGTACCGTGGTATGTGGTCTCTTATGAACCATTCATATGCTTGCAAGCTAATTTGACGACATTCCACCGAGAGGGCCCAGAGTATATCTATCCGTCATCGGGATGGACAAATCCCACTATTGATCCATATGCCTCAAGCTCATACTTTCCGGATACCCAATCCCACCTTTATAACCACCCATTTACGCAGTGGCGTTTGATGTAATCAAAGTACCCTTCCGGCATAACTGATTTATATGATCTCATGGTCGAAAGGACTTGGTAACTATGTATCGAAAGCTTATAGCAAATGAACTTAATGACATGATCTTATGATACGCTTAATTGGGTGTGTCCATTACATCATTCACATAATGATATAACCTTGTCATTAATAACATCCAATGTTCATGATCACGAAACGATGATCATCTATTAATCAACAAGCTAGTTATACAAGAGGCTTCACTAGGGACTTCTTGTTGTCTACATAACACACATGTATCAATGTTTCGGTCAATACAATTATAGCATGGTATATAAACATTTATCATAAACACAAAGATATATAATAACCAATTTATTATTGCCTCTTGGGCATATCTCCAACAGTCTCCCACTTGCACTAGAGTCAATAATCTAGATTACATTGTAAGGTACCTAACACCCATGGCATTCTGGTGTTGGTCATGCTTTGCCCTAGGGAGAGCTTTAGTCAACGGATCTGCTACATTCAGATCAGTGTGTACTTTGCAAATCTTTACTTCTCCATCTTCGATGTACTCGCGAATTGAATGAAAACGCAGCTTGATATGCTTTAGCTTCTTGTGTGACCTTGGTTCTTGTGCATTGGCGATGGCACCCATGTTGTCACAATAAATGACTAGTGGGTCCAATGCACTAGGAACCACACCGAGCTCAACAATGAACCTCTTCATCCATACCGCTTCCGATGAAGCTTCTGAAGCCGCTATGTATTCCGATTCTGTTGAAGACTTCGCCACCGTGCACTGCTTGGAGCTGCACCAGCTTACCGCAGCACCATTCAATATAAACATGTACCCAGACTGAGACTTAGAGTCATCAGGATCAGTGTTCCAACTTGCATCGGTGTAACTTGTTACAACGAGCTCTTGGTCACCGCCATAACAAAGAAACATATCCTAAGTTCTTTTCAAGTACTTCAGGATATTCTTGACCGCTGTCCAGTGTTCCATTCCTGGATCACTTTGATATCTGCTAGTCAAACTAACAGCATGTGCTATATCCGGTCTAGTACACAGCATGGCATACATGATAGAGCCTACTGCCGAGGCATAGGGGATCTGATTCATCCTCTCTCTTTCTTCTGTCGTAGCTGGACCTTGAGTCTTGCTCAAGACCTTACCTGGCAACATCGGTAAGAATCCTTTCTTACTTTCATCCATTCTAAACTTCTTTAGAATCTTGTCCAGGTATGTACTCTGTGAAAGCCCTATTAGGCGTCTTGATCTATCTCGATAAATCTTGATGCCTAAAATGTACGCTGCTTCACCAAGGTCCTTCATTGAAAAACACTTATTCAAATAACCTTTTACACTGCTTAATAGTTCTATATCATTCCCAATCAATAATATGTCATCTACATATAATATCAGGAATGCTACAGAGCGCCCACTCACTTTCTTGTAAATACAGGCCTCTCCATGGCACTGTATAAACCCGAAGTCTTTGATCACCTTATCAAAGCGTCGGTTCCAACTCCTGGATGCTTGCTTCAGTCCATAAATGGAACGCTGAAGTTTGCATACCATGTCAGCATTTTTAGGATCGACAAAACCTTTGGGTTGTACCATATACAACTCTTCCTCAATGTCACCATTAAGGAACGCCGTTTTGACATCCATCTGCCAAATCTCATAATCGAAAAATGCAGCTATTGCTAACAAAATCCTCACAGACTTTAGCTTTGCTACAGGTGAGAAAGTCTCATGTAGTCAACACCTTGAATTTGTCGGAAACCCTTTGCGACAAGTCGAGCTTTATAGACATTAACATTACCGTCAGCATCTGTTTTTCTCTTGAAGATCCATTTATTCTCAACAGCCTTGCGGCTATCAGGTAGATATAGCAAAGTCCACATTTTGTTATCATACATGGATCCCATTTCGGATTTCATGGCTTCTTGCCATTTGTTGGAATCTGGGCTCATCATCGCTTCTTCATACGTCGCAGGGTCCTCATCATTGTTGTCCACAATCATGAGATTTAGACAAGGATCATACCAATCAGGAGTGGTACGTTCTCTTGTCGACCTACGAGGTTCAGTAGCTACCTCATTCGAAGTTTCATGATCATTATCATTAGCTTCCTCTGTTACCGGTGCGGGCGGCACAGGAACATCTTCCGGTACTGCGCTACTCTGATCAACGAGAGAAGGTTCAGTAACCTCGTCGAGTTCTACTTCTCTTCCAGTCACTTCTTTAGTGAGAAACTCTTTCTCAAGAAAGGTTCCGTTCTTAGCAACAAAGATTTTGCCTTCGGATCTGTGATAGAAAGTATACCCTATAGTTTCCTTAGGGTATCCTATGAAGACGCATTTTTCCGCTTTGGGTTCTAGCTTGTCCGGTCGTAACTTTTTTACATAGGCTTCGCAACCCCAAACTTTAAGGAACGACAGCTTAGGTTTCTTATTAAACCATAATTCATACGGTGTCATTGCAACGGATTTCGATGGTGCCCTATTTAAAGTGAATGCAGCTGTCTCTAACGCATAACCCCAAAATGATAACGGCAAATCAGTAAGAGACATCATAGAACGAACCATATCTAAAAGAGTTCGATTACGACGTTCGGACACACCATTGCGCTGTGGTGTTCCCGGCGGTGTCAACTGTGAAAGTATTCCGCATTTCTTTAAATGCATGCCAAACTCATAACTCAGATATTCGCCTCCGCGATCAGAACGCAGAAACTTGATCTTCTTGTTACGTTGATTTTCTACTTCACTTTGGAATTCCTTGAACTTCTGGAAAGTCTCGGATTTATGTTTCATGAAATAGATATACCCATATCTACTCAGATCATCTGTGAAGGTTAGAACATAATGATAACCACCGCGCGAGGCTACACTCATTGGTCCGCACACATCGGTATGTATGATTTCCAATAAGTCTGTAGCTCGCTCCATAATATCAGAGAATGGAGTCTTAGTCATTTTTCCCATTAGACATGCTTCGCATCTGTCAAGTGACTGAAAGTCAAGTGACTCAAGTAGTCCATCGGAATGGAGTTTCTTCATGCGTTTCACTCCAATATGACCAAGACGACAGTGCCACATATAAGTAGAATTATCATTCAATTTAATTCGTTTAGCATCAATGTTATGAACATGTGTATCGCTACTATCGAGACTTAATAGAAATAAACCATTCTTCTCTGGCGCATGACCATAAAAGATATTATTCATAAAAATAGAACAACCATTATTCTCAGACTTGAATGAATAACCGTCTCGCATTAAACACGATCCAGATATAATGTTCATGCTCAACGCAGGCACCAAATAACAATTATTAAGGTCTAAAACTAATCCCGATGGTAGATGTAGAGGAAGCGTGCCGACAGCGATCACATCGACCTTGGATCCATTTCCAACGTGCATCGTCACTTCATCCCTCGCTAGGCTTCGTTTATTCCGTAGTTCCTGTTTCGAGTTACAAATGTGAGCAACCGAACCAGTATCAAATACCCAGGCACTAGTACGAGAACCAGTGAGATAAACATCTATAACATGTATATCAGATATACCTTTCTTCTTCTTGACAAGGCCGCTCTTCAGATCAGCCAGATACTTGGAGCAATTCCGCTTCCAGTGCCCCTTCCCATTGCATTAATAGCAGTCAGTATCAGGTTTAGGGCCACCCTTAGGCTTCTCAGGATGAGCGGCAGCTTTCTTGCCACCCTTCTTGAGGTCCTTCTTAGGTTTGCCCTGCTTCTTGAACTTGGTGGTCTTATTGACCATCAACACTTGGTGCTCTTTCTGTATCTCAACCTCAGCAGATTTCAGCATGGAGAAGAGTTCAGGTAACTCCTTGTTCATGTTCTACATATTGTAGTTCACCACGAAGTTCTTGTAACTTGGTGGCAGTGATTGGAGAACACGATGAATACCCAGCTGGTTAGGGATCACAATCCCCAAGTCACTGAGCTTCCTCGCGTGTCCGGACATAGCGAACACGTGCTCACTGACGGAGCTGCCCTCTTCCATCATGCAGCCAAAGAACTGCTTCGAGGGTTCATAGCTTTCCACGACCGCATGAGTTTCAAAGATAACTTTGAGCTCACGGATCATCTCACAAGGGTCGTGGTGCTCAAAAAGCTTTTGAAGCTCTGCCTCTAGGCTGCATAGGATGGCACACTGAACTTGAGAGTACACTTTGGTACGAGTCTCGAAAACATTCTTTTCTTCCTCGCATACTGCAGGGGGTGGTGGGGGACCTAGCGGTGCTTCGAGCACATATTGCAGATTTCCGCCATTGAGGAAGATCCTCACATGACGGAACAAGTCGGTGAAGTTGCTACCATTGCTTTTAAGCTTTTCTTTCTCTAGGAACTGGTTAAAATTGATTGATGGGGACGCCATGATCTACAACAATTATTTGCAATAGTTTAGACTAAGTTTATGACAAATTGAGTTCAAATTTTAATTTAACAAAATTAAAAACTAGGTGAACTCCCACTCAAAACAATATCCCTCGCATTGTCTTAGTGATCACATGAACCAAATCCACCACACCAAGCCCGATCATCACGAACAAGATGTAATTTCAATGGCGAACACTCAAAGTGTTCATCATATAAATCATATGACTCATGCTCTACCTTTCGGTATCCCGTGTTCCGAGACCATGTCTGTACATGCTAGGCTCGTCAAGGCAACCTTAGTACCCGCGTGTACAAAACTGCCTTGTACCCGTTGTATGCACATGTTGAATCTATCACACCCGATCATCACGTGATGCTTCGAAACGACAAGTCTTAGCAACGGTGCATACTAAGGATGAACACTTTATTATCTTGATATTTAGTGAGAGGGATCATCTTATAATGCTACCGTCGCGATCTAAGAAATATAAGATGCATAAAAAGGATTAACATCACATGCAATTCATATGTGATATGATATGGCCCTTTTGTCTTTGCGCCTTTGATCTTCATCTCCAAAGCACGGACATGATCCTCCATCATCAACGGGTATGATCTCCATCATCGTCGGCGTAGCACCAAGGTCAATGGCGCCGTCTTCATGATTGTACTCCATGTAGCAACTATTACAACTACTTTGAAATACTACTCAACATGAAATTTAAAGACAACCATAAGGCTCCTGCCGGTTGCCACAATACAATAATGATCATCTCATACATATTCATCATCACATTATGGCCATATCACATCACCAAACCCTACAAAAACAAGTTAGACGCCTCTAATTGGTTTGCATATTTTACGTGGTTTAGGGTTTTCGCATAAGATCCAATCTACCTACGAACATGAACCACAACGGTGATACTAATGTTGTCAATAGAAAGAGTAAATTGGATCTTCACTATAGTGGGAGAGACAGACACCCGCAAAGCCACTTATGCAATACAAGTTGCATGTCGAACGTGGGGCAAGTCTCATGAACGCGGTCATGTAAAGTTACCCCGAGCCGCTTCATCCCACTATGCCGCAAGATGCAAAGTACACGAACTAAAGACAACAAAAGCATCAACGCCCACAAAACAATTGTGTTCTGCTCGTGCAACCAATCTATGCATAGACACGGCTCTGATACCACTGATGGGATTCGTAGCATAGAAAACAAAAAATTTCCTACCGCAAGAACGAAAACCAAGCCAAGATCTAATCTAGTAGACGGTAGCAACGAGGAGATGATGAGACTAACTGATACGGGGCGGCCTTCGGTCTTCACCGCATCATGTGCTTCATCGCCAAGACGGCACGCTAAGGTGAATCTTCTCCTTTACGCGTGCCTCGAATCGCCCATTTGGGACGATATACTACTTCATACTCCGTCATGTCTTGATGATAGGAACTCGACGACAAGTACGGAGGGAAGAGAGGATGCCATGGAGGCCCGAGGACGCAAGGCCGATGTCACGGAAGCATGGAAGAGAAGGAGAAAGAGGAGCTGGACGCTCCAGGCCGGAACTTCCGCCCCTGATGGCCGGAACTTCCGCCCCACCGGAACTTCCGCCCCCAAGGACCGGAACTTCCGCCCAGATGCCGCCAAGATGCCTCCCAGCGCCCAGAGAAATGGATCAGGCCGGAACTTCCGCCCCGAGGGACCGGAACTTCCGCCCCGAGGGACCGGAACTTCCGCCCACTCGGAACTTCCGCCCAAGTTCCGCCCAAGTTCCGAAATTACGCTGAAACGCCCCTGGATGTTACTGCAAGGAAATTGGCCATTTTCGGAACTTGGCCGGAACTTGACCGGAACTTCCGGCCGGACCGGAACTTCCGGCCCCGGAGACCGGAACTTCCGCCCATGACCGGAACTTCCGCCCAAGACGGCCGGAACTTCCGCCCTACCGAACTTCAAAGACAACAAAGACTTTTCAGCGTGTAACTTATCCCTTCGCCCCCACCTATAAATAGGCTAGTTGGCTCAGATCTGAGATTAGACAAGATTTAGGCTTAAACATGACTTTGAGCTTTGTCTCCCTAGGGTTTCATCCCCTTTGTATCAAGGCAACCCATGTTGGATGATTGGATCTATGTGAGTGAGATTCTAGTGTAGCCCACTCTCTCTCCCTCACCTACCTCCGTCCCCAACACCGATCTCTCACTCCGGGATTCTACTTCGCGTCTCTCCCGGGTTGATTCTATTGGCGTGGTCCATCGAGCCACGAGGGTAAGTATCGATTGTATCGGGTTGGTGTGCGTTGTGTTCTTCGTGTTCTTCGCGTTCTTAGTGTTCTTCCGCCTCTCCCTCTCTTTCCCCCTTGATTCCTTGGGTCATTCGCGAGATCGGGCCACAATCGGGGTCTCAGACCTCATCATATGGTATCAGCAGCCTTTGGTTTCCGCGGATTTGACCCTCCACCCACCCAATTTCGTCTCTAAATTTTTTTCCAAAAAATTTCCCAAAAATAGCCCCAAATTGCCTTTGGACGGATCTGTGATTTGGTTGAGTTTTGAGTGGTTTTGGTCCAATAGAAACTTGTCTTTGGTGTTGATCTACAATTCCCCCCACCTTCCCACAGCTTCTAGTGCCAAATTTTCCGCGAATTCGAAGATTTTCGGCCCGGATTTCCGCCCAAATCGAAGAACAGCCCGCAGATCTGATTGCGACCGGAAGTTCCGCCCGGAAGGACCGGAAGTTCCGCCCGGGACCGGAAGTTCCGCCCCTCAGGACCGGAACTTCCGCCCCCGGACCGGAAGTTCCGCCCCTCAGGACCGGAACTTCCGCCTGGCCGAAATTTTCACAGCTAACTTCGTTTTTCGTTTTGGCACTAACCCCTTGTGTTTGGACTTCGTAGTGTGTGCCATTTCAGCTACCATAAAGCTTCCGCAACATCAACTACGACGACGGCACCCCGAGGATCCAAGCGGTTCATTTGACACCTTCCACCATAGCAAGTTCAAGTTCGTCGGCCACCGTCATCACGTGGTATAACTTGCTCCTAACTTGTAGCCTAAGCTTCCTTTGCGTACCTTTCCTATCGAGAGTGGCTTTCTAGTGTTGCGAAGCATTGCGCAAGCGTCCCGACCGTGAGGGTGTGCGTGTGTTGAGCAAAGCTACGAAGCAAGCTCGTGTGAAAAGATAGGCAAAAGAAGTGTGACATACTTACATAGATAGTGAGAAAAAGAAAGCTTCTAAGCATATAAAAAAAAAGAGTGTGAAAAAGAAAAAGAAAAAGAGTGTGCGTGACACCTATACACAAAAGAGTCCAAAGCTTCTAAGCAAAAGAGAGAAAAGAGAAGAGAGGCGTCTTGCGCAAATCTTGTTGCTTCTCAATTTTGCAACCAAGCCACGGTCTCTCTTGCGTTAGCGTGACACCGAGCTAGTAGTCTTCGTTAGGACCAATGTTGTTCATGCTCATTTTCCGTCGCGCTAACCCCATTTTGTCCCACGTGTGTGTTCCACCTTGTGTACGCCTTTTGTGATCACCGCTTTTGACTTGTGACTTTTGCATCTTACCCACTCTTAACAACATACTCGATTTTGGATTTCGTCTTTTGGCTTTCCACCCTACTCACCTAACACCATATTTGCTAGCTTTTGCGTGTCTCTTTGTGTGAGTGCCCGATACAATTGTTCTAACTCTCGGTTTGTTGGATCACCCCAATCTTGTCATACCACGGTAAGATTGCGAGGTAGCGTTCTTCCACTAACATACACCATATAGATACCGTCTTGCTAACATGTATAGCGACGAAGAGGATACGGAGGAGTACACGGAGCACTTCGAGGAGGATGCCTCTTCAAGCACCGCGGATGTGGAGGAACATGTGGAGCTCTACACCGACTATGGCTCCGCAAGCATCATCGGCATGACCGACATCGAGGAGCTCTACACCGACTATGGCTCCGCGAGCATCGCCGACATGGACGACATGGTGGAACACCACCACGAGGACGACATCGACGAGCTCTACATCGACAATGGCTCATCAAGCATGGACGTTATGGTGGAGCAACGCCACGACTACGACATCGACAACATGGCGGAGCCTCACCTCGACTCCACCTTGAACACCGCCGATGCTCCCTGATACGTCTCCAACGTATCGATAATTTCTTATGTTCCATGCTACTTTATTGATGATACCTACATGTTTTATGCACATTATATGTCATATTTATGCATTTTCTGGAACTAACCTATTAACAAGATGCCGAAGAGCCGATTCTTTGTTTTGCTGTTTTTGGTTTCAGAAATCCTAGTAAAGAAATATTCTCGGAATTGGACGAAACTTTCGCCCAGGGTCCTATTTTTGCACGAAGCTTCCAGAAGACCGAAGACCTAACGAAGTGGGGCCACGAGGTGGCCAGAGGCTAGGCCGGCGCGGCCCAGGCCCTGGCCGCGCCGACCTGCCCCCTGGGCCCCTCGTGTGGCCCCTCGCGTTGACCTTCCGCCTACTTAAAGCTCCCGTCGCGAAACCCCCAGTACCGAGAGCCACGATACGGAAAACCTTACAGAGACGCCGCCGCCGCGAATCCCATCTCGGGGATTACGGAGATCGCCTCCGGCACCCTGCCGAGAGGGGATTCATCTCCCGGAGGACTCTTCATCGCCATGATCGCCTCCGGAGTGATGAGTGAGTAGTTCACCCCTGGACCATGGGTCCATAGCAGTAGCTAGATGGTCGTCTTCTCCTTGTTGTGCTTCATTGTTAGATCTTGTGAGCTGCCTAACATGATCAAGATCATCTATATGTAATTCTATATGTTGTGTTTGTCGGGATCCGATGGATAGAGAGTACTATGATTATGGTGATTATCAATCTATTGTTCATGTGTTGTTTATGATCTTGCATGCTCTCCGTTATTAGTAGAGGCTCTGGCCAAGTTTTTACTCTTAACTCCAAGAGGGAGTAATTATGCTCGATAGTGGGTTCATGCCTTCATTGATACCTGGGACAGTGACAGAAAGTTCTAAGGTTGTGATGTGCTGTTGCCACTAGGGATAAAACATTGATGCTATGTCTAAGGATGTAGTTGTTGATTACATTACGCACAATACTTAATGCAATTGTCTGTTGCTTTGCAACTTAATACTGGAGGGGGTTCGGACGATAACCTGAAGGTGGACTTTTTAGGCATAGATGCAGTTGGATGGCAGTCTATGTTCTTTGTCGTAATGCCCAATTAAATCTCACTATATTTATCATGTCATGTATATGCATTGTTATGCCTTTCTCTATTTGTCAATTGCCCGACTGTAATTTGTTCACCCAACATGCTTTTATCTTATGGGAGAGACACCTCTAGTGAACTGTGGACCCCGGTCCTATTCTTTACATAGCATACAATCTACTTGTTTTACTGTTTTCTTTGCAAACATCTTCCACTCGATACGTTTAATCCTTTGTTACAGCAAGCCGGTGAGATTGACAACCTCACTGTTTCGTTGGGGCAAAGTACTTTGGTTGTGTTGTGCAGGTTCCTAGTTGGCGCCGGAATCCCTGGTGTTGCGCCGCATCACATTTCGCGACCATCAACCTTCAACGTGCTTCTTGGCTCCTACTGGTTCGATTAAACCTTGGTTTCATACTGAGGGAAACTTGCTTCTATACGCATCATACCTTCCACTTGGGGTTCCCAACGGACGTGTGCATCTACGCGTATCAAGCTAAATTTCTCGCGCCGCTGTCTTGCCGGGAGATCAAGACACGCTGCAAGGGGAGTCTCCACTTCTCAATCTCTTTACTTTGTTTTTGTCTTGCTTTATTTTATTTACTACTTTGTTTGCTGCACTAAATCAAAACACAAAAAAATTAGTTGCTAGTTTTACTTTATTTACTGTCTTGCTCTCTATATCGAAAACACAAAAAAATTAGTTACTTGCATTTACTCTATCTAGTTTGCTTTATTGTCCTGCACTCTATATTTAAAATACAAAAAAAAAAATTTAGTTACTTTTATTACCATGTCTAGCTCTGAACCTGTTACTTCTTCACCTGAAGACTTAGTTTTCACTTTCAAGCAAGGGGATGAGGAGAGTTTTAAGGATGCTTGGTCTAGAATTTTTACTTCTTATCGCAAAACTGAACCTCAAATGACTCTAAGTTTGCTCCTTAGTAATTTTTATTTTGGTCTTATGGTTCGCTATAGATATGCTTTGGACACTTTAGTAGGAGGAGATTTCCTTCATTGTAATGGGGATCAAGCTTTTAATGCCATAAAGAAATTGGTTGCATCACATGATTCAGCTAATAACTTTGATTCAGCCCTTATTAGCATTCATAATAGATTGAACAATCTCGAGATAAGTACATCTCGCTTAAATGATAATTATCACTGTGTTCGTAATCGTCTTGAACAAGTCTTAGAGAATCCTAAACCTTCATCATGGGACCCTTCTGTTAAAATTGTCATCGGTGATCGAACTCTTCATGCCTATTGTGATATTATGTATGAATTTTGCCTTATGCCTGAAAACATTTATAAATCTTTGAAACTTTGGGGAGTCGATAAAGGGGGAGAAGAAATAGCTCTTATTGATAACTCTATCATAATTCCTAAGGGAATAGCTGCAGGTGTGCATACAACCATTCGTGGAAGAACAGTATCCATTGATTATCTTATTATTGAAACAGGAAAAATCATATTCGGAAGATCCTTGCTGAAATTATTGGGAGCAGTCATTGATGTGGGAGAAGGCACTCTGAAATTCACCTCTATACCAGGGGGGAATCATATATTTCCTAAACCAAAAGGAAAGAAAAACATTAAGAAAGGTAAAGATGAAGCCCAAGGTAAGGTTGACACACCATCTCTCGATAATACTTGATTTGCACTTTCTGCGCCTAGCTGAAAGGCGTTAAAGAAAAGCGCTTATGGGAGACAACCCATGTTTTTACCTACAGCAATTTTTTGTTTTATTGAGTCTTGGAAGTTGTTTACTACTGTAGCAACCTCTCCTTATCATGTTTTTGTGCCAAGTAAAGTTTCTATGTCAAAGTTGATGTTATATTTGGGATCGCTGCGCAGAAACAGCATTGCTGTCTGTCACGAATCTGGGCATAATTCTCTGTAGAAAATTCGAAAAAATCTGCCAATTTACGAGCGTGATCCTCAGATATGTACGCAACTTTCATTAGTTTTGAGTTTTTCCATTTGAGCAAGTCTGGTGCCATTTATAAATTCGTCTTTACGGACTGTTCTGTTTTTGACAGATTCTGCCTTTTATTTCGCATTGCCTCTTTTGCTATGTTAGATTTATTTCTTTGATCCATTAATGTCCAGTAGCATTATGCAATGTCCAGAAGTGAAAAGAATGATTGTGTCACCTCTGAATGTGTGAATTATTAATGATGCACTAACCCTCTAATGAGTTTGCTTGAAGTTTGGTGTGAAGGAAGTTTTCAAGGGTCAAGAGAGGAGAATGATATACTAAGATCAAGAGGAGTGAAAGCTCTAAGCTTGGGGATGCCCCCGTGGTTCATCCCTGCATATTTTAAGAAGACTCAAGCGTCTAAGCTTGGGGATGCCCAAGGCATCCCCTTCTTCATCGACAACATCATCAGGTTCCTCCCCTGAAACTATATTTTTATTCAGTCACATCTGGTGTTCTTTACTTGGAGCGTCGGTTTGTTTTCGTTTTTGTTTTTGTTTGAATAAGATGGATCCTAGCATTCACTTTGTGGGAGAGAGACACGCTCCGCTGTTGCATATGGACACATGTGTCCTTAGGCTTTACTCATAATGTTCAAGGCGAAGTTTCTTCTTCGTTAATTTGTTATATGGTTGGAATTGGAAAATGCTACATGTAGTAATTCTAAAAATTTCTTGGATAATGTGATACTTGGCAATTGTTGTGCTCATGTTTAAGCTCTTGCATCATATGCTTTGCACCCATTAATGAAGAAATACATAGAGCTTGCTAAAATTTGATTTGCATATTTGGTTTCTCTAAGGTCTAGATAATATCTAGTATTGAGTTTTGAACAACAAGGAAGACAGTGTAGAGTCTTATAATGTTTACAATATGTCTTTTATGTGAGTTTTGCTGCACCTGTTCATCCTTGAGTTTGCTTCAAATAACCTTGCTAGCCTAAACCTTGTATCGAGAGGGAATACTTCTCATGCATCCAAAATCCTTGAGCCAACTACTATGCCATTTGTGTCCACCATACCTACCTACTACATGGTATTTACCCGCCATTCCAAAGTAAATTGCTTGAGTGCTACCTTTAAAATTCCATCATTCACCTTTGCAATATATAGCTCATGGGACAAAATAGCCTTAAAAACTATCGTAGTATTGAATATGTACTTATGCACTTTATATTTTATTAAGTTGCTTGTTGAGCGATAACCATGTTTCTGGGGAACGCCATCAACTATTGTTGAATATCATGTGAGTTGCTATGCATGTCCGTCTTGTCTGAAGGTCTATCATTTTAGTGGTTGGAGCATGCAAAATTGTTAGAGAAGAACATTGGGCCGCTAACTAAAGCCATGAATCATGGTGGAAGTTTCAGTTTTGGACATATATCCTCAATCTCATATGAGAATAATAACTTTGCTACATGCTTATGCATTAAAGAGGAGTCCATTATCTGTTGTCCATGTTGTCCCGGTATGGATGTCTAAGTTGAGAATAATCAAAAGCGAGAAATCCGAAATGCGAGCATTCTCCTTGGACCTTTGTACAGGCGGCATGGAGGTACCCCTTTGTGACACTTGGTTGAAACATGGCATGCAAAGATCCGGTAGTCCAAGTTAAGTAGGACAAGGTGCGGGCACTATTAGTATACTATGCGTGAGGCTTGCAACTTGTAAGATATAATTTACATAACTCATATGCTTTATTACTACCGTTGACAAAATTGTTTCATGTTTTCAAAATAAAAGCTCTAGCACAAATACAGCAATCGATGCTTTCCTCTGCGAAGGACCATTCTTTTACTTTTATTGTTGAGTCAGTTTACCTATCTCCTTCCACCTTAAGAAGCAAACACTTGTGTGAACTGTGCATTGATTCCTACATACTTGCATATTGCACTTGTTATATTACTTTATGTTGACAATATCCATGAGATATACATGTTACAAGTTGAAAGCAACCGCTGAAACTTAATCTTCTTATGTGTTGCTTCAACACCTTTACTTTGATTTATTGCTTTACGAGTTAACTCTTATGCAAGACTTATTGATGCTTGTCTTGAAGTCCTATTCATGAAAAGTCTTTGCTATATGATTCAGTTGTTTACTCATGTTATTACCTTTGCTTTGATCGCTGCATTCATTACATATGTTTACAAATAGTATGATCAAGATTATGATGGCATGTCACTTCAGAAATTATCTTTGTTATCGTTTTACCTGCTCGGGACGAGCAGAACTAAGCTTGGGGATGCTGATACGTCTCCAACGTATCGATAATTTCTTATGTTCCATGCTACTTTATTGATGATACCTACATGTTTTATGCACATTATATGTCATATTTATGCATTTTCTGGAACTAACCTATTAACAAGATGCCGAAGAGCCGCTTGTTTTACTGCTGTTTTTGGTTTCAGAAATCCTAGTAAAGAAATATTCTCGGAATTGGACGAAACTTTCGCCCAGGGTCCTATTTTTGCACGAAGCTTCCAGAAGACCGAAGACCTAACGAAGTGGGGCCACGAGGTGGCCAGAGGCTAGGCCGGCGCGGCCCAGGCCCTGGCCGCGCCGACCTGCCCCCGGGCCCTCGTGTGGCCCTCGCGTTGACCTTCCGCCTACTTAACGCTCCCGGCGCGAAACCCCCAGGACCGAGAGCCACGATACGGAAAACCTTACAGAGACGCCGCCGCCGCGAATCCCATCTCGGGGGATTCTGGAGATCGCCTCCGGCACCCTGCCGGAGAGGGGATTCATCTCCCGGAGGACTCTTCATCGCCATGATCGCCTCCGGAGTGATGAGTGAGTAGTTCACCCCTGGACCATGGGTCCATAGCAGTAGCTAGATGGTCGTCTTCTCCTTGTTGTGCTTCATTGTTAGATCTTGTGAGCTGCCTAACATGATCAAGATCATCTATATGTAATTCTATATGTTGTGTTTGTCGGGATCCGATGGATAGAGAGTACTATGATTATGGTGATTATCAATCTATTGTTCATGTGTTGTTTATGATCTTGCATGCTCTCCGTTATTAGTAGAGGCTCTGGCCAAGTTTTTACTCTTAACTCCAAGAGGGAGTAATTATGCTCGATAGTGGGTTCATGCCTTCATTGATACCTCGGGACAAGTGATGAAAAGTTCTAAGGTTGTGATGTCTTTGTGCCACTAGGGATAAAACATTGATGCTATGTCTAAGGATGTAGTTGTTGATTACATTACGCACAATACTTAATGCAATTGTCTGTTGCTTTGCAACTTAATACTGGAGGGGGTTCGGACGATAACCTGAAGGTGGACTTTTTAGGCATAGATGCAGTTGGATGGCGGTCTATGTTCTTTGTCGTAATGCCCAATTAAATCTCACTATATTTATCATGTCATGTATATGCATTGTTATGCCTTTCTCTATTTGTCAATTGCCCGACTGTAATTTGTTCACCCAACATGCTTTTATCTTATGGGAGAGACACCTCTAGTGAACTGTGGACCCCGGTCCTATTCTTTACATAGCATACAATCTACTTGTTTTACTGTTTTCTTTGCAAACATCTTCCACTCGATACGTTTAATCCTTTGTTACAGCAAGCCGGTGAGATTGACAACCTCACTGTTTCGTTGGGGCAAAGTACTTTGGTTGTGTTGTGCAGGTTCCTAGTTGGCGCCGGAATCCCTGGTGTTGCGCCGCATCACATTTCGCGACCATCAACCTTCAACGTGCTTCTTGGCTCCTACTGGTTCGATTAAACCTTGGTTTCATACTGAGGGAAACTTGCTTCTATACGCATCATACCTTCCACTTGGGGTTCCCAACGGACGTGTGCATCTACGCGTATCACTCCCACATACCCCTACTTGGCCAATGGAGCTACATATGAAGATCGAGGACCTCCACGATGGCATCATCATGTGGATCATCAAGAGCGTCCCCAACATATACGGCATCGACACACTTCTCCGAGCTCCACAAGGCGCCATCATGAGAGTGCCTATGCACAAGATCATCGACTTCACGGACATCATATGGAGCATCAAGAGCGCCCCCAACATGAGCCATCACCTAGGCAAGGCAAGGACCGTCATCGACTCACACCATCTCATGATCGTCGTCGACCACCACCACCTCATGGTCTACATCGACATCCTTCCACACATGATCTTCGACGACACCACTCAAGACATGGTGATGAGGCAAGAAGACGAGAGCCTCGACATGAAGACCTTCCTCATAAGGCGACTTCTACCTCTTGCGCCACCACCACAATGGCCCCTACCTCGTCATATGCCTATGGACTCCGATGCTACAAGTGCAAGCAACAAGGCCACCTTCCACGGGAATGTCCCAATCTCCTATGTGAGGTGTGCAAGGGCAAGGGTCACATGGCATGGCAATGCACAACGCCAAGCGCCAAGAAGCTCTACTTCGACGAGCTAAATGCACAAGTCTCCAAGATGCCACCACTTGAGAACGACTTAGGAGGCGATGGAGTTGAGCATGGTGAGCATGGGATTCTCCCTTCACCTACGGAGGCGCATGGAGTTGAGATGGTTGAGCATGGGAAGTTCCCTTCAACCAAGGAGGCGCATGGAGATGAGCAAGTCGAACCTACTCCTACATGCTTACTTGATGAGTTGGTACCAATCCCATGTGAGCATGAGAGCCACTTAGCCCACTTGAGCGAGAGTGATGGTGAGTTGAGTGACTTCCACCCCATATGTGAGTTGGAGTGCTTCCATTTGGAGGACATGAGTGATACACAAAGTGAGTTGAGAGAGGTAGATGATAGGTCCATGGAGGACATCGCATTTGCTAACACATTAACCTCTCCCTCGTTTGTGTCTTCTTATGTTGCACTAGGTTCCACGGAGGACGAGTTCCCGCTCATGGAGACGATGTACATGGTGCATGAAGATGATGATATCTCACCATGCTTGCTCCAAGATGGACATGTCGACCACATGGATTCTCCTACTTCCACAACACCTACTTCAAATGAGTCGGCCTACAAAGGTAACAATATAGGTGTTGATGATGCCATGATCCCACTAGTGGACATGATGACTTATGAGTGCATGCATGATCTTGATGATACATTTGCTACGTCACTTGATTCTTTCATATTCCCATGTGATGCTTTGCTTCCTAACATTGTTGATCATGTGGAGTTGATTGATTGTGATACCATGAACATGCCATGCTATGAAAGTTTCATATTTGTTCCGCTTGTTTGCAATGATAATGATTATGCTCATGCTTGTGTTGTGACACCCTTGATGAACACTTGCTCTTTCCATAGGGTTGTCGACAACAATGATGACATTAGCTTTCACATGCTTTGCCCCAAATGTTTACACCGCTCCATGATCCTTGCATCCAAGATTGTGAACAATTGCTCTTTCTTATGCTTGGAATGCAAGAATGCTTATTTTATTGTTCATGAGATGGCCCCCATAGCCTTCTCAATTTTTGATGATCATGAGTTACCACATGCCATGAATGCACCTTATTGCCATATGCACCATCGCCATGCATTTCATACTATCTTGCTTGACACTAATGGTGATGTGCACAAGACATGGAACATCATGATGGATGATGTATTCATCTACCATGCACACACGCTTTTTGTCTTGTTTCTTCCATGTGTAGGTACACGGACGACCACTTCCACCGCTACGGAGCATGAGCTCACGAAACGCGCAATTGAGAGCTACCCCATCAAGGACCTAAACCGCGGGACTCACACCAAAGGGTATGTTCCCACAGGCCTTCACCCTCATGTGTTTCCGATGCTTCTTGTCGAGCTTCCGGTTTGGTCCAATTCCTCGTCACCTCTTTTGCTTCTTACGCAACATATCTTGAAACATCTTGTTGGCACAATGGTTGTTGTATGTATTGATGATATCATCATACACTCCGGGAATCTCAAGGATCGTGTCATACATGTGAGAGACACATTATGCACCTTGTGCCACAAGTTACACAAAAAGTTGCTCTCCTTTGGATTTCTAATTTCATCTTTGGCAGTTGCAATGGATTCTTTGAAACTTGAGGATACCCATACTCGGCTCACGCCAACCATACTTTCCCAAGCTAGAAGTCTCCATAACTTTGCCATTGCACATAACAATTTTGCCCCATATTTTGCCGCCGATACTTGCCTTTTGATTGTTCCATTTGTGTGGGACAATACGACATATCACATTTTTGACACTTTACAAACCAAACTCTTACATGCACAAACTTTTGCCCCACCAAATTTTGGATACATCGACACTCTTTCGATTACCATTTTTGCCACATGCCTCTTGGAGAAACAACTTGATGCTTCGTTTTTGATTGAGAGCCTCTTGTTCGCCGGTCACCAAGTTGGCATCCACAAGCTTTCCTTTTGCAAGTTGTTTTTCCACTTGTTCTTCTTCGACCGAGACTTGGCCCCTCCACCACTACATGGGAAACCCGTTATGGACTACAACAAAGACGCCTGCACTACGACGAGCATCCCTAAGGACACAAGGGCACCTATACAAGTCCTTCCCGTCTACCTCATCGGTGAGGAGGAGCAAGAGTCGAGGACGACTCTTCCCCAAGGGGGGGGAGATGATACGGGGCGACCTTCGGTCTTCACCGCATCATGTGCTTCATCGCCAAGACGGCACGCTAAGGTGAATCTTCTCCTTTACGCGTGCCTCGAATCGCCCATTTGGGACGATATACTACTTCATACTCCGTCATGTCTTGATGATAGGAACTCGACGACAAGTACGGAGGGAAGAGAGGATGCCATGGAGGCCCGAGGACGCAAGGCCGATGTCACGGAAGCATGGAAGAGAAGGAGAAAGAGGAGCTGGACGCTCCAGGCCGGAACTTCCGCCCCTGATGGCCGGAACTTCCGCCCCACCGGAACTTCCGCCCCCAAGGACCGGAACTTCCGCCCAGATGCCGCCAAGATGCCTCCCAGCGCCCAGAGAAATGGATCAGGCCGGAACTTCCGCCCCGAGGGACCGGAACTTCCGCCCCGAGGGACCGGAACTTCCGCCCACTCGGAACTTCCGCCCAAGTTCCGCCCAAGTTCCGAAATTACGCTGAAACGCCCCTGGATGTTACTGCAAGGAAATTGGCCATTTTCGGAACTTGGCCGGAACTTGACCGGAACTTCCGGCCGGACCGGAACTTCCGGCCCCGGAGACCGGAACTTCCGCCCATGACCGGAACTTCCGCCCAAGACGGCCGGAACTTCCGCCCTACCGAACTTCAAAGACAACAAAGACTTTTCAGCGTGTAACTTATCCCTTCGCCCCCACCTATAAATAGGCTAGTTGGCTCAGATCTGAGATTAGACAAGATTTAGGCTTAAACATGACTTTGAGCTTTGTCTCCCTAGGGTTTCATCCCCTTTGTATCAAGGCAACCCATGTTGGATGATTGGATCTATGTGAGTGAGATTCTAGTGTAGCCCACTCTCTCTCCCTCACCTACCTCCGTCCCCAACACCGATCTCTCACTCCGGGATTCTACTTCGCGTCTCTCCCGGGTTGATTCTATTGGCGTGGTCCATCGAGCCACGAGGGTAAGTATCGATTGTATCGGGTTGGTGTGCGTTGTGTTCTTCGTGTTCTTCGCGTTCTTAGTGTTCTTCCGCCTCTCCCTCTCTTTCCCCCTTGATTCCTTGGGTCATTCGCGAGATCGGGCCACAATCGGGGTCTCAGACCTCATCACTAACCCTCAAAGATTCGCAAAGCTTAACGAGATTAGATCTCGGGGTGGATGTAGATGATCACTTGCCGCTTGCAAAAGCGCGTAGAAGATCTTGATCTCGACGGTGCCACAATCGGGCAGCACCTCCGTACTCGGTCACACGTTCGGTGTTGATGAAGACGACGTCCTTCTCCCCGTTCCAGCGGGCAGCAGAAGTAGTAGATCCTCCTCGGAATCCCGGCAGCACGACGACGTGATGGCGGTGGTGGTGGAGAACTCCGGCAGGGCTTCGCCTAAGCGTATGCGGAGTTGCGGTGGAGGAGGAGGCGGCTAGGGTTTGGAGAGAGGTGGCTATGGCGCCGGCTATGGGGGGTAGCCAGCTTGTGGGCTTGAGTTGGCCGGCCACCTCCCCTATGCCCCTCATTATATAGGTGGAAGCCCCCAAGAGTTGGATCCCAAGTCTTCGAATAAGACCCCAAAAGAAAACCTACCTTAGGTGGGAAACCTACCCAAGGAGGGAGTCCTACTCAAGGTGGGACTCCCACCTTTCCTTGGTGGGTGGGGGGGGGGGGTTGGCCGGCCACCCTTGGTGGAGTCCACCTGGGACTCCCCCCTAGGGTTTGGCCGACTAGGGTTGTGGAGTCCCTCCATAATGCATTTCTTCCGGACTTTTCTAGAACCTTCTAGAACCTTCCATAAATGCACCGGATCATTTCCAAACTTGGAATATGACTTCCTATATATGAATCTTATTCTCCGGACCATTCCGGAACTCCTCGTGATGTCCTGGATCCCATCCGAGACTCCGAACAAAACTTCGAACTCCATTTCCAAATTCCATATCTACTCAAACGACATCAAACCTTAAGTGTGTCACCCTACGGTTCGCGAACTATGCAGACATGGTTGAGACTTCTCTCCGACCAATAACCAATAGCGGGATCTGGAGATCCATAATGACTCCCACATATTCAACGATGACTTAGTGATCGAATGAACCATTTACATACGATACCGATTCCCTTTGTCTCGCGATATATTACTTGTCCGAGGTTTGATCATCGGTATCACGATACCTTGTTCAACCTTGTCTCCTGACAAGTACTCTTTACTCGTACCGTGGTATGTGGTCTCTTATGAACCATTCATATGCTTGCAAGCTAATTAGACGACATTCCACCGACAGGGCCCAGAGTATATCTATCCGTCATCGGGATGGACAAATCCCACTGTTGATCCATATGCCTCAAGCTCATACTTTCCGGATACCTAATCCCACCTTTATAACCACCCATTTACGCAGTGGCGTTTGATGTAATCAAAGTACCCTTCCGGCATAACTGATTTATATGATCTCATGGTCGAAAGGACTTGGTAACTATGTATCGAAAGCTTATAGCAAATGAACTTAATGACGTGATCTTATGCTACGCTTAATTGGGTGTGTCCATTACATCATTCACATAATGATATAACCTTGTCATTAATAACATCCAATGTTCATGATCACGAAACGATGATCATCTATTAATCAACAAGCTAGTTATACAAGAGGCTTCACTAGGGACTTCTTGTTGTCTACATAACACACATGTATCAATGTTTCGGTCAATACAATTATAGCATGGTATATAAACATTTATCATAAACACAAAGATATATAATAACCAATTTATTATTGCCTCTTGGGCATATCTCCAACAATATGCACCATACATCATGAGGCTCATTTGCCTCAAATGGGAACAAGCTCGCCGTGGAGACCTCCTTGAACAATGCTACCCAATCACTATCCACAAAGAGCGCAGCCCCAATGTCAAGAATCACGCTCTCCCGAGGTATGACAAGAATGCTCCCAAGGACCCGGAGGAGGAGGAGGCCGATAGTGATGATTCCGACTTTGTCCCCAACTCCGTCAAGACCAAAGGCCTCTTCGCCAAGCTCACCGCTCGTCTCAAGAAGTCTTTTTGCTTCAAGGAAGACCTCCAGGACAAAATGTATCAAGCCCACGTTGACAACAAGAAGATCTGTCAACGCCAAAAGGCAATGATGGTTGGGCATTCCCACCTCCGAAGGCTCCAAGGACACTATCACCCCTCCCGGCGAATGGAAGTCCAAGCACACATGGTCTAGCTTCGAGGACTCCATTCCCGAGCGCATTGTTCGCCCCTCTCCACCGCCTCATGGCAAGGGCCATGTTCAAAATGAAGACGAAGATGAGGACGAGGAGGAGCAAAGAGGACGATGATGATGAGGAGGACGAGGCGGAGGAAGACGAGGACGAGGATGACAAATGACTCCCTTGGGGCGCTAGCATGCTTCCTCTCCCTTTTTGGTGTTCCGATGCCAAAGAGGGAGAAGTTGATCTATTAGGACGGGTATTTGCATGGGGATGCCAAGGGCTTCGTGCTTTATTTTGGTTTTTCGGCCTTGGCATCATGTTTTACCCCTAGTTATTCGAGAACTTATTCGTATGCTTGCTACTTTGCTACTCTATTCGTGGATCTCCCGGTTTGTAATAAGACCTATTCGTAGTAGCCTATGTTGGTTACGGTATTCATCTATTGTGGCTACACCATTTCTATGGAAGCATTGTTATTGGAATTTTGGGTTTTCTCAAGGCAAAGGTATGACACATGCACCCAAAACTCCTTGTATTGCCATATGTTGCCTCCATAGTGTGCATATGCTATATGAACATGTCAAGTATCCTTGTTGCATATGTGCATGGTTTGTAGAATATAGGGGGAGTTGTTTCCTAGGATGTGTGTATTTGTATTCAAATGCATATTCCAACTATGCACACATCTAGGGGAGCTCCGTCTAGATATGGCAAATCTAGAACCTTATCATAATATCTTTTGCTATGTTGCAAATTCTTGTGTTGTCATCAAACACCAAAAAGGGGAGATTGAAAGAGCGAGGTCAATACCTCGTGTTTTGTGTGTTTGATAACAACACTTGAATGAATTTAACCGTGTGCATAGATTGTCTTTGATAGATTTGCAGGTGCACGGTGTCCTTGCTAAACACTTCATGATCGGAAGACTCAAGTGTAGCATATAGGTTTTCTGGTTTTGTGCGTGTGTCGCGAGGTGACGTGGTTGGAGAGGGAAAGAGGAAAAAAGCAGATTCTGCTTAACCGGTACTACCAGTACCAGGAGCGGTAGTACCGCTACCCTACTGGTACCACCCTAAAGTACCGCTCTAGGTGTTTGCACGTGAAAAGTACCACATAGTGAGTTATGGTACCTCTACAGTACCCTGAGCGGAAGTACCGCTCACAAGCGGTAGTTCCGACATGGTACCGCCTAGGTACCGTAAGTCAAGTTACGACACTACCGCTTCAGTACTGCCGAGGTACCGCGTGGAGTTCGAGGCTCGAAGAGGCCGTTACGATACCTCAAGCGGTACCGCTACCGGTACTACCACTTCGAGCCCACGTGGCGAATCTGTGGGGTGATTTAAAACCCAGAGCGGTACTACCACTTTCCCAAGCGGTAGTACCGGTTGTGCGAGATCTGCACATAACAGTTGGATTTGAAGGAGCCTATAAAAGGGCCTCTTCTTCCCCAGCTCGATTTTATCTCTTCTCTCTCTCCTCCATTGTCGCTGAGCTCAAACCTTGAGGATCTCCCCACCTACCCAACCAATCTTGCCCAAACTTTGAGGAGTGGTGGAGGAGGCCCCGACTATAGTTCTACCAAGAGAGATTTCACCAATACCAGCTAGTCCTTAGTGGATCTTGGAGTTAGGGTTCCTATAGTGGGATCTTGGAGGAAGTGCTCCTATGGAGGCTAGCTTGGAGTTGTGCTAGCTCCATAGGGTGTTGGGAGCCTCCTTTTGTTGTGGAGCTCACCCCAACCTTGTGAAGGAACCGCCGCCTCTACCGGCTACTTAGTGGAGAAGGGGAAGCTCCTTTGTGGGGCTTTCTCGAGGAATAAGGTGAGGCCTTCCTTCGTGGTGTGGCCGTCTAGTCTTTGTGGCTAGCACCTCCTCAACACAGACGTACTCCATTTTGTGGGACGAACTGCGGGAAACAAACCTCGCCTCGTCTCCACGTCCCCGGTTGTCCCGCTCCCTCACTTTACTATCTTGTTTGGTTCCTTTGCTTGTTGCACTAGCCTAGGATCATACTAGGATCATCCCTAACACCAAAGCTATCACCTTTACTTCCGCATTGCATTAAAATTGAAAAAGACATAAAAATTGCCTAGCGACCATTCACCCCCCCTCTTGTTTGCTAAGAACCATTCAATAGTGTTTTGTGCCATCCCATTAAAATATGATCCACCAATTATACATGGCAGGAGGGTGTGACTAAAATTTAGTTCCGCCTCAGGTCGACTCCTTCTCGTCTCCTCGCGTCGTATAAGAGTTTCCGTTTGTGATTTTGCCGTTTCTGTTTTCCTTGGAAATGGAAAGAGTCCAAAAACCTTGATCCGGCGGGTCTTGATATTGAATAAGTCACAACATGCGTCTCGCTATTGATCTAAATGTCATCTTCCATTGAAGAATATTTCAAATTTATGAGATAACAAAATGTTAAACCTATGGTTTAAACCGTGGAGGGATGAGTATGGCAGTGTCCTCCTCGATTTGGTGACCACAAGCTGATTCTCACGTGTGATATAATTAATTATTAGGTTTCTATGAATTAAATGTGCGCTAGACCAAGACATCCTTGGGTGGTCGGTGGCGTCGCTTTTCTTCTTGGAGACGCTGCCTTGGGTTAGCGGAAGGTGGCCGTGCTGCGTGTGTGTTCTGGTCTACGGTTGCGGCTCTTGCTGTGTCTTCTTCGGCGATTTCCATCCTGAAGCTGAAGTCTTTTGGGTGGCCGGTGCGTTAGCCGGCGGCGATGCTTGTGGTCTTTCGCGTGCGGTGGTCGTGTCTGGTTTTGGTCCTTGGTATGATGCACTGGTGCTCATGCGCGCATTAGGGAGAGCGGCTCCACCTGCCGACGGTCCGACGCCCTACGATCCAGGGTGAGAAGGTTGGAACCTTCTTCGGAGGTGGATGCGGATGGCATTCTGGCTGCGATGCGCCGGGACTTGACGTTGGTAGGACTCCCGGTGACGAGCTTCATGACGTTGTTTCTCCTCCTCTCTGGTTCTTCCTTGAGATGATGGCATTGAAGACAAGCTGTTTTCTTTGTAATCTTTCGTTTTCTTGTTCATCGAAGTTTGTAAGTTGTTTCTCAGTGGCCTGTAACACTTGCCGGCAATAGCCTTATTAATTTAAGACGGAGCTAAGGCCTACAATCTCAACACTGTTTGGTGCAAGACGGGCACACCCGTAGCACGTCTTGGACAAGACAAAATCTTGGGCGCGTTTTGTAGCCTATGCGGCCCTTGGCTCGCATCGGCCTAGCATTTTTCGGGCCGTTTGGTTCCTTGCGCTCACTCGCGTTCTTGCATAGCACGGGTTTTAAAGCACCCCTGGGACAGGCCCCGGAGGAATGCCTGTTGGAGATATGCCCAAGAGGCAATAATAAATTAGTTATTGTTATATCTTAGTGTTCATGGTAAATGTTTACATCCCATGCTATAATTGTATTAGACGAAACATTGATACATGTGTGTTATGTAAACAACAAGGAGTCCCTAGTAAGCCTCTTGTATAACTAGCTTGTTGATTAATAGATGATCATGGTTTCGTGATCATGAACATTGGATGTTGTTAATAACAAGGTTATGTCATTGGGTGAATGATATAATGGACATACACCCAAATAAGCGTAGCATGAGATCAAGTCATTAAGTTCAACTTGCTATAAGCTTTCGATACATAGTTACCTAGTCCTTCGACCATGAGATCATGTAAATCACTTACACCGGAAGGGTACTTTGATTACATCAAACTCCATTGCGTAAATGGGTGGTTATAAATATGGGATTAAGTATTCGGAAAATGTGAGTTGAGGCATATGGATGAATAGTGGGATTTGTCCATCCTGATGACGGATAGATATACTCTGGGCCCTCTCGGTGGAATGTCGTCTGATTAGCTTGCAAGCATGTGATTGGATCACAGGAGAGGACATACCACGGTACGAGTAAAGAGTACTTGTCGGTAACGAGGTTGAACAAGGTATGGAGATACCGATGATCGAACCTCGGACAAGTAAAGTATCGCGTGACAAAGGGAATCGGTATCGTATGTAAATGGTTCAATCGGTCACTAAGTTATCGCTGAATATGTGGGAGCCATTATGGATCTCCTGATCCCGCTATTGGTTATTGCTCGAAGAGGAGTCTCGACCATGTCTGCATAGTTCACGAACCGTAGGGTGACGCGCTTAAGGTTCGATGTCGCATAAGTAGATTCGAAATATGAGATGGAGTCCGAAGTTTTGTTCGGAATCTCGGATGGGATCCAAGACATCACGAGGAGGTCCGGAATGGTCCGGAGAATAAGATTCATATATGGGAAGTCATTTTCAGGGTTACCGGAAAAGTTCAGGATTTTTCGGTATTGTACCAGAGGTTCTAGAAGGTTCCGGAGGGTACCATAGTGGGGCCCACCTATCCCGACGACCAACATGGACCGGAGGGGGTCACATAGGCCCACATGGGCCAGGCACACCAGCCCCCCAAGGCCCATGCGGCTGGATCAAGTGGATAAGATCAAATCCCTTGAAAATAGGGACTTAACTTGGGGGGAAGTTGCCCCCCTTGTTTTGGCCGACCCAAAGGCTTGGAGGAGGGGCCAAGGCAGCCCCCCACGCCTATATAGGAGGGAGGGGAGGGCTGCGGCGCACCACATCATTTCCCCAAGCCCTAGCCGCCCCTCTCTCCCTCCTCCTTCTTCTTGCGCAAGCTTGGCGAAGCCCTGCATGAATTTCTCCTCCACCTCCAGCACCACGCCGTCGTGCTGCTGGGATTCCGAGGGGATCTACCACACCTCCGCTGCCCGCTGGAACGGGGAGAGGACGGGATTCATCGACACCGTACGCACGACCGAGTACGGAAGTGCTGCCGGATTGCAGCACTGGATGATCGACTACATCAACAACGAGATCTAATCTCGTAGGCTTTGGAATCTTCGAGGGTTAGTCTCACATACATCTTGTTGCTTCGATCTTGATAGATTATATCTTGCCTCTTCCTAGATTGGATCTTGGTTTTGTTCTTATTCGCTGTAGGAATTTTTTTGTTTTCCATGCAACGAACCCATCAGTGGTATCAGAGCCGTGTCTATGCACAGATCTGTTGCACGAGTAGAACACAATGGTTTTGTGGGCGTTGATGCTTTTGTTGTCTTTAGTTATGTGAACTTTGATCTTGCGGGATGGTGGGATGAAGCGGCCCGGGCTAACTTTACATGACCGCGTCTCATGAGACTTGCTCCACGCTTGACATGCAACTTGTATTGCATAAGTGGCTTTGCGGGTGTCTGTCTCTCTCACCATAGTTAAGATTCAATTACTATTTATTACGCGTGAAGCACACGTCCGTTGGGAACCCCAAGAGGAAGGTGTGATGCGTACAGCAGCAAGTTTTCCCTCAGAAAGAAACCAAGGTTATGAACCAGTAGGAGCCAAGAAGCACGTAAAGGTTGTTGGTGGAGGAATGTAGTGCGGCGCAACACCAGTGAAACCGGCGCCAACTGATGCGCATAGATGTACACGTCCGTTGGGAACCCCAAGATGAAGGTATGATGCGCACAGCGGCAAGTTTTCCCTCAGAAAGAAACCAAGGTTTAATCGGACCAGTAGGAGCCAAGAAGCACGTTGAAGGTTGATGGTGGCGAAATGTGATGCGGCGCAACAACAGGGATTCCGGCGCCAATGTGGAACCTGCACAACAAAACCAAAGTACTTTGCCCCAACGAAACAGTGAGGTTGTCAATCTCACCGGCTTGCTGTAACAAAGGATTAACCGTATTGTGTGGAAGATGATTGTTTGCAAGAAAACAGTAAAACAAGTATTGCAGTAGATTGTATGCGATGTAAAGAATAGGACCGGGGTCCACAGTTCACTAGAGGTGTCTCTCCCATAAGATAAAAGCATGTTGGGTGAACAAATTACAGTCGGGCAATTGACAAATAGAGAAGGGCATAATAATGCATATACATGATATGATAAATATAGTGAGATTTAATCCGGGCATTACGACAAAGTACATAGACCGCCATCCAACTGCATCTATGCCTAAAAAGTCCACCTTCAGGTTATCATCCGAACCCCATTCAGTATTAAGTTGCAAAGCAACAGACAATTGCATTAAGTATGGTGCGTAATGTAATCGACAACTACATCCTTAGACATAGAATCAATGTTTTATCCCTAGTGGCAACAGCACATCACAACCTTAGAACTTTCTGTCACTGTCCCAGGTGTCAATGAAGGCATGAAGCCACTATCGAGCATAAATACTCCCTCTTGGAGTTAAGAGCAAAAACTTGGCCAGAGCCTCTACTAATAACGGAGAGCATGCAAGATCATAAACAACACATAAACAATAGATTGATAATCACCATAACATAGTATTCTCTATCCATCGGATCCCGACAAACACAACATATAGTATTACAGATAGATGATCTTGATCATGTTAGGCAGCTCACAAGATCCAACAATGAAGCACAATTAGGAGAAGACGACCATCTAGCTACTGCTATGGACCCATAGTCCAGGGGTGAACTACTCACTCATCACTCCGGAGGCGATCATGGCGATGAAGAGTCCTCCGGGAGATGAATCCCCTCTCCGGCAGGGTGCCGGAGGCGATCTCCTGAATCCCCCGAGATGGGATTCGCGGCGGCGGCGTCTCTGGAAGGTTTTCCGTATCGTGGCTCTTGGTACTGGGGGTTTCGCGATGGAGGCTATAAGTAGGCGAAAGGGCAGGTCAAGAGGCGGCACGAGGGGCCCAGGTGACAGGCCGGCGCGGCCAGGGCTTGGGCCGCGCCGCCCTGTCATCTGGCCACCTCGTGGCCCCACTTCGACTCTCCTTCGGTCTTCTGGAAGCTTCGTGCAAAAATAGGACCCTGGGCGTTGATTTCGTCCAATTCCGAGAATATTTCCTTACTAGGATTTCTGAAACCAAAAACAGCAGAAAACAGCAACTGGCTCTTCGACATCTTGTTAATAGGTTAGTTCCAGAAAATGCGTAAATACGACATATAATGTGCATAAAAAATGTAGGTATCATCAATAAAGTAGCATGGAACATAAGAAATTATCGATACGTTGGAGACGTATCAAGCATCCCCAAGCTTAGTTCTGCTCGTCCCGAGCAGGTAAAACGATAACAAAGATAATTTCTGAAGTGACATGCCATCATAATCTTGATCATACTATTTGTAAACATATGTAATGAATGCAGCGATCAAAACAATGGTAATGACATGAGTAAACAAGTGAATCATAAAGCAAAGACTTTTCATGAATAGTACTTCAAGACAAGCATCAATAAGTCTTGCATAAGAGTTAACTCATAAAGCAATAAATCAAAGTAAAGGTGTTGAAGCAACACAAAGGAAGATTAAGTTTCAGCGGTTGCTTTCAACTTATAACATGTATATCTCATGGATATTGTCAACATAAAGTAATATAACAAGTGCAATATGCAAGTATGTAGGAATCAATGCACAGTTCACACAAGTGTTTGCTTCTTAAGGTGGAGGGAGATAGGTAAACTGACTCAACAATAAAAGTAAAAGAAAGGTCCTTCAAAGAGGAAAGCATCGATTGATGTATTTGTGCTAGAGCTTTTATTTTGAAAACATGAAACAATTTTGTCAACGATAGTAATAAAGCATATGAGTTATGTAAATTATATCTTACAAGTTGCAAGCCTCATGCATAGTATACTAATAGTGCCCGCACCTTGTCCTACTTAGCTTGGACTACCGGATCTTTGCAATGCCATGTTTCAACCAAGTGTCACAAAGGGGTACCTCCATGCCGCCTGTACAAAGGTCTAAGGAGAAAGCTCGCATTTTGGATTTCTCGCTTTTGATTATTCTCAACTTAGACATCCATACCGGGACAACATGGACAACAGATAATGGACTCCTCTTTAATGCATAAGCATGTAGCAACAATTATTATTCTCATATGAGATTGAGGATATATGTCCAAAACTGAAACTTCAACCATGATTCATGGCTTTAGTTAGCGGCCCAATGTTCTTCTCTAACAATTTGCATGCTCCAATCATTAAGGTGATAGATCCTTCAGACAAGACGGACATGCATAGCAACTCACATGATATTCAACAAAGAATAGTTGATGGCGTTCCCCAGAAGCATGGTTATCGCACAACAAGCAACTTAATAAAAGATAAAGTGCATAAGTACATATTCAATACTACGATAGTTTTTAAGGCTATTTTGTCCCATGAGCTATATATTGCAAAGGTGAATGATGGAATTTTAAAGGTAGCACTCAAGCAATTTACTTTGGAATGGCGGAGAAATACCATGTAGTAGGTAGGTATGGTGGACACAAATGGCATAGTGGTTGGCTCAAGGATTTTGGATGCATGAGAAGTATTCCCTCTCGATACAAGGTTTAGGCTAGCAAGGTTATTTGAAGCAAACTCAAGGATGAACCGGTGCAGCAAAACTCACATAAAAGACATATTGTAAACATTATAAGACTCTACACCGTCTTCCTTGTTGTTCAAAAACTCAATACTAGATATTATCTAGACCTTAGAGAGACCAAATATGCAAATCAAATTTTAGAAAGCTCTATGTATTTCTTCATTAATGGGTGCAAAGCATATGATGCAAGAGCTTAAACATGAGCACAACAATTGCCAAGTATCACATTATCCAAGACATTTTAGAATTACTACTTGTAGCATTTTCCAATTCCAACCATATAACAATTTAACGAAGAAGAAACTTCGCCTTGAACATTATGAGTAAAGCCTAAGGACATATTTGTCCATATGCAACAGCGGAGCGTGTCTCTCTCCCACAAAGTGAATGCTAGGATCCATTTTATTCAAACAAAAACAAAAACAAAAACAAACCAACGCTCCAAGTAAAGAACACAAGATGTGACTGAATAAAAATATAGTTTCAGGGGAGGAACCTGATGATGTTGTCGATGAAGAAGGGGATGCCTTGGGCATCCCCAAGCGTAGACGCTTGAGTCTTCTTAAAATATGCAGGGATGAACCACGGGGGCATCCCCAAGCTTAGAGCTTTCACTCCTCTTGATCATAGTATATCATACTCCTCTCTTGACCCTTGAAAACTTCCTTCACACCAAACTTCAAGCAAACTCATTAGAGGGTTAGTGCACAATTAATAATTCACACATTCAGAGGTGACACAAACATTCTTTTCACTTCTGGACATTGCATAAATCTACTGGACATTAATGGATCAAAGAAATTCATCCAACATAGCAAAAGAGGCAATGCGAAATAAAAGGCAGAATCTGTCAAAAACAGAACAGTCCGTAAAGAAGAATTTTAAAGTGGCACCAGACTTGCTCAAATGGAAAAACTCAAAACTAATGAAAGTTGCGTACATATCTGATGATCACGCTCGTAAATTGGCAGATTTTTTCGAATTTTCTATAGAGACTTGTGCCCAGATTCGTGACAGACAGCAATGCTGTTTCTGCGCAGCGATCCCAAATATAACATCAACTTTGACATAGAAACTTTACTTGGCACAAAAACATGATAAGGAGAGGTTGCTACAGTAGTAAACAACTTCCAAGACTCAAATATAAAACAAAGTACTGTAGTAAAACATGGGTTGTCTCCCATAAGCGCTTTTCTTTAACGCCTTTCAGCTAGGCGCAGAAAGTGCAAATCAAGTAACATCAAGAGTAGAAGCATCAACATTATTGTTCTTCATGCAAACACAACTTATTGCAGAGGGTACTTTAGATGCTCCATTATCTAAATTTTCTATGGTGGTGCTAGGAGTTTTAGTAATTTTAGGCCTATAATAATTCTTTTGTTTAGGCACTTTAGAGGCATACATGAATTTTTGCTCTCTACCCACATAAGCTTTCTCATTATACTTGAGAGAAGAAAAGGTTGAACCCAAGGTTCCCATAGCTTTTTCAAGTTCATCAATCCTATTAGTTTGATTATCATGGACGACACAAGTTCCTAGGACACTAATTCTTTCATCAATTACTCCTAAGGATTTATCATGTTCATCAGTTTTTTCCAATAACATTTCCAATTTAGTTTCAATACTTGGAAATTTTTTCTCTATGGTTTCCAATTTTTTCATAACATCCTCAAGAGAGATTTCAATTTTAACTTCATTAACAGGTGGTATTCCAACTAGACTCTCAATGATGCAACTAGCTTCTAAAGCGGGAGTACCTAGGAAATTACCTCCCGAAAGAGTATCAAGAACATACCTATTCCAACTAGATAAACCAACATAAAAGTTCCTAAGAAGGATAGTGGTGGAGTGTTTCTTAGTGCACCTATGATGAGCATTACTAATTCTATACCAAGCATCCTTAAAACTTTCTCCACCTTGCTGCTTAAAAGAACGAACTTCAACTTCAGGATTACTCATGATAGCAGTAGTAAAAGTAAACTAGGTAAATAAAGACAAGTAACTAATTTTTTTGTGTTTTTGATATAGAGAACAAGACAGTAAATAAAGTAAAACTAGCAACTAATTTTTTTGTGTTTTGTTTAGGTGCAGCAAACAAAGTAGTAAATAAAATAAAGCAAGACAAAAACAAAGTAAAGAGATTGAGAAGTGGAGACTCCCCTTGCAGCGTGTCTTGATCTCCCCGGCAACGGCGCCAGAAAAAGTGCTTGATGCGCGTAGATGTACACGTCCGTTGGGAACCCCAAGAGGAAGGTATGATGCGCACAGCGGCAAGTTTTGCCTCAGAAAGAAACCAAGGTTTAATCGGACCAGTAGGAGCCAAGAAGCACGTTGAAGGTTGATGGTGGCGAAATGTGATGCGGCGCAACAACAGGGATTCCGGCGCCAATGTGGAACCTGCACAACAAAACCAAAGTACTTTGCCCCAACGAAACAGTGAGGTTGTCAATCTCACCGGCTTGCTGTAACAAAGGATTAACCGTATTGTGTGGAAGATGATTGTTTGCAAGAAAACAGTAAAACAAGTATTGCAGTAGATTGTATGCGATGTAAAGAATAGGACCGGGGTCCACAGTTCACTAGAGGTGTCTCTCCCATAAGATAAAAGCATGTTGGGTGAACAAATTACAGTCGGGCAATTGACAAATAGAGAAGGGCATAATAATGCATATACATGATATGATAAATATAGTGAGATTTAATCCGGGCATTACGATAAAGTACATAGACCGCCATCCAACTGCATCTATGCCTAAAAAGTCCACCTTCAGGTTATCATCCGAACCCCATTCAGTATTAAGTTGCAAAGCAACAGACAATTGCATTAAGTATGGTGCGTAATGTAATCGACAACTATATCCTTAGACATAGAATCAATGTTTTATCCCTAGTGGCAACAGCACATCACAACCTTAGAACTTTCTCACTTTGTCCCTGTGTCAATGAAGGCATGAACCCACTATCGAGCATAAATACTCCCTCTTGGAGTTAAGAGCAAAAACTTGGCCAGAGCCTCTACTAATAACGGAGAGCATGCAAGATCATAAACAACACATAAACAATAGATTGATAATCACCATAACATAGTATTCTCTATCCATCGGATCCCGACAAACACAACATATAGTATTACAGATAGATGATCTTGATCATGTTAGGCAGCTCACAAGATCCAACAATGAAGCACAATTAGGAGAAGACGACCATCTAGCTACTGCTATGGACCCATAGTCCAGGGGTGAACTACTCACTCATCACTCCGGAGGCGATCATGGCGATGAAGAGTCCTCCGGGAGATGAATCCCCTCTCTGGCAGGGTGCCGGAGGCGATCTCCTGAATCCCCCGAGATGGGATTCGCGGCGGCGGCGTCTCTGGAAGGTTTTCTGTATCGTGGCTCTCGGTACTGGGGGTTTCGCGACGGAGACTATAAGTAGGCGAAAGGGCAGGTCAAGAGGCGGGACGAGGGGCCCAGGTGACAGGCCGGCGTGGCCAGGGCTTGGGCCGCGCCGCCCTGTCATCTGGCCACCTCGTGGCCCCACTTCGACCCCCCTTCGGTCTTCTGGAAGCTTCGTGCAAAAATAGGACCCTGGGCGTTGATTTCGTCCAATTCCGAGAATATTTCCTTACTAGGATTTCTGAAACCAAAAACAGCAGAAAACAGCAACTGGCTCTTCGGCATCTTGTTAATAGGTTAGTTCCAGAAAATGCGTAAATACGACATATAATGTGCATAAAACATGTAAGTATCATCAATAAAGTAGCATGGAACATAAGAAATTATCGATACGTTGGAGACGTATCACCAACGTGGAACCTGCACAACACAATCAAGATACTTTGCCCCAACGTAACAGTGAGGTTGTCAGTCTCACCGGCTTGCTGAAAACAAAGGATTAAACGTATCGAGTGGAAGATGGTGTTTGTTTGCAAAGAACAGTAAAGGACAATGATTGCAGTAGATTGTATTCAGATGTAAAAGAATGGACCGGGGTCCACAGTTCACTAGTGGTGTCTCTCCAATAAGATAACTAGCATGCTGGGTGAACAAATTACAGGTGGGCAATTGATAAATAAAGATTCAATACATATCAATGATGATTACTATGAGATTTAATCAGGGCATTACGACAAAGTACATAGACCGCTATCCAGCATGCATCTATGCCTAAATAATCCACCTTCGGGTTAGCATCCGCACTGTAACATCCCAGAAATTCCAAAACAAAATAAACAAATTTCCCTAGTTCCAAATTTTGGAACCAACAAAAACTTTTATTAAATTAAGATTGATACATAATAATCTTGCATAATTCTTGTGCTCTTGCCATGATTGCTTGTTACTAGTATTAGAAATAATATTAAACCCTAAAACCTCACCCTTCTTTTCCCATCCTAGTTAAAATAAAATAAAAGGAAATTAAAATAAGAAAAAGGCATATGTGCCTATGGATATAATTATAAATCTTTACCCTAGACCTTTCCACTTTATTTAAAGGATTGGAAAGGCTTTATAAACCTTAAATAGTACTTCTTAAATCATTTCCAAGTTGAAACCAAAAAGAATAAAAAGAACTAAGAATGCCATAGAGGCATATGAGAGTAAAATAGCAAATATGGGAATTCAAGAAAATTGACCCTAGGACTTGTTATAAATGGTTGGATCACCTCCATATACCATTTCAACACTCAACAAAACCAATTGGGTCAAACCAAGTCAAATTAAAAATCAAATGCAACATATGCATCAAAGCATATGTGACACATAGTCATTTCACCAAACCTTGACCTATGACTTCAAAACTTGACCAAATGGTGTGAAACCCTCTCTCAACCTAATATAACACTAAATGGACCCTAACCCATGTCCAAGTGAAGCAAGATCAACCATTTACAAGTTTAGTAAAAAGTGACACCTCATCTCTTATGTATTAAGGCCAAATTTGTAAATCTTTGAACAAGACCATTTGATTTAGCTTAAATGCTCTTAAAATGTTTCTAAACTCATAAGAACCACATTAGAGTCAACCAAAGTCAAATCAAATAGAGAGAAATCAAATAGGGAGAAAATTCCCAAAATTCACTCACATACACATTATGCCAAATTGCAAATCTTCAACCAAGGCCACCATTGCTTGATCTATTGTTTGTAAAACTCTTATATATGATAAACAAACACAATTGCATCAAAGAAACCAAAATCAAATCAAAGCAAATCTCAAATTCAACATACATGTGATAATGGTCATTTGGCCATTTTATAAAATGTTCCCCACTTGACCCCTCTGTATTTCTCATTTCTCAAACCAAACTTAGTCAACCAAGGCCATGTCATCCAAGACCATGTAAAAGTCAACAACTTTCATGTTGACCATCTCTGCTGAAGTTGACCAGGTTGACCAGTATAGTTTTGACAAGTGGTGATGTTGAAATCATGAGAAGATGACCCCCATTTTGGAAACCTCACAAACCACCACCAAAATGAACACCACCATCACCATGCAATCACATAAATTATATAAAAGAGATAAACCAAAAAGAATTGCAAATTTCCAAAATTTTCTTCATGCGGCCATTTAGTCGAACACCTTGCAGGCATTATTCCAGTTTAGTGTTATAGCCTATTATACGATGGTTTCTTGCCTAAACCCCTTTCTTTTCGGGATCACTCTGGCTCCCCTACATCAAGCTTGGTACATGCTAGGGCTTGGTAGAGTGGAAAAGTGTGGAGAAAACCACCATGCCATGCACACCCGGCCACCTTTGGCATCTCCCCTTCTGGCCTCTCTCTCAACTCTTATCCTTGTCCTAGAGCATCTCTGCAGCACAAGGATCATGCCAGTACATTGCACTCGATCACCAACGCACGGCATTGGCCAGAACTAGCTCGCCCAAAACCTTGCCAGTACACGCCGTGCACGCGGTCACCGCGCTCTGGAACGCGCCAGTACACCATGCGCTCGAGCGCCCTACTCCTCCCCTCGCTTTGCCCTCTTGCACGCGCCATCACCACACTACCAGCTACCTACTGGACATGCTCACTAGCTCGCGGACGCCTTGTCATCGCCGCAATGATCCGAGCTCTGCCGCTCCCGTACCGCGAGCACTCGAACGACGCCAGCCTGCCATCGTCCTCCCCTCTGCTGCCCTTCACGCGCGGTAGCCTCTCCTAGACGTCGCCTACGCCCTGCGCCCCCTACCGTGCCCCTTCGCGCCCTGGAGCGCCATGGACGCCGGTGACCCTCCACGGCCTCTCACAGCTCTCGCGCAACTATAAATAGAGACCCCATCAGCCTTCTCCCTCCACACCAAACTCGCTCCACTCTTCCTTCTGAGCCTCCTCAACCCCTCTATCATCCACATTGCGCCGTAGAACTCTCCAATTGAGCCGTCAATCGCCGGAATCCGCCGCAGATCAATCCATTGATCCACGCCACCCCGAGCTCCGCCACGGTACCAGGGGCCTATTCGCCCTCGCCAACGACGCCTCGACCACCGCCCTCGACCGCCGGCGACCTCCAGCGCTCTCCGACCCCCTACCTCGCCGGCGCAGCAGGCTCCCCTCCCCCGTCGACGACGACGACGCTCGGCCGTCGATCCACAGCCTAATCTAACGGTCGAGATTGCCAGGTACCGCTTCGGCAGTTATAAGCCACTGACGCGTGGGACCCCCTGTCAGGCGGCCCGCGGCGTGGTCAGCGTTAGTTGGGCCGGCCCAGTTCGTTTAACCTGTTTAGCCCAGTTTGCTTTCCCGCGTGGCCCAGTAATTCAAATTCGATTTAATCTATTCAGTTCAAATTCAATACTGGTGCCAACTTCAAAATTAAATAGTTTGAAATCTACTGCACCAAATTTAACAAATTTTATATATTTGGAAAGCTCATGAAATTATCTAAACAATGTCACTGGCCCCATGTCCAAATTCGCAATTAAATTTAAATGATAAAAATAACAAGGCAGGGCCTTTTCTGACTTCAAATAAATATTAGGAATTATCTATAAATGATTTTAAGTTGATTCCAACTCTAATAAATCACATTTGACATAATCTAATTGTTTATGTAAAAATATAGCATGGTTGTTTGCATGATCATGGACTAGAGTTAAAATAATGGCTATGGAGTCATTTCTAGATCATTTAATACATACACCTAGATTTATTTAAATAGTATGAGGGCTTCTATCTCATTTCAATTGTGATCTTAGGTAATTCAACAATAGGTACTGACCTTGGTCAAGTAAGACTCATGCTTAGTTATTTATAGATTTTAAATCATTTAGATGATAGATTTAAATTATATAAGGAATAGCTTCTCACATAAATCATTAATCCAAATAGTTCAATGAGAATTAATAACACATATAATATTGACCTATAGGTTCCTATTTGAAAATATTTAATCATTCTCATAAGTAGTATTTAAATATTCCCAACCTAGTTACTAAATCATGTGAGATATTTTGGGTCTCATTTAAATCTTGCCTCAACCAAATTAATATGAAGTAGATCCCATGGTCAATTAAAATTCACTTTTAATTAATTAATAATATTAAAACATTGCAAGGTGTTATTAAAATAGTATGAGGTGCCCACCTCATTTAAATTATCTTTCTCAAATAATAGGAAGTAATGTATTGACCTTTACTTTACTAAGTTCATACTTGCTCCCTTATAAATCTTAAATCTAAATAATATTTAAATTAATTAAATCACATGAGATGATGAATCTCATTTAACTCACTTTCTCAAAATACTAAGTGTGAAGTGTTGACCTTGGTCAACATAGGATCATCCCTGGTTGTTTTGAGAATATTAAATCACCTCAATAATAGTCCTTTAAATTTGTTACACTTATGTGCTAAATCATATGAGAGATATTCCTCTCATTTAAACCTTGTTCTCAAGTAATTCAACATGAGGTAGTAATCATAGTCTAAGTAACCTCATCTTGAATTATTGGGTGGCATTAAAACACTACCAGGTTAGTATTAAATTGCATGAGGTATGGAACCTCATTTAAATCATTTTCTCAAATGATAAGTATGAAGAGGTTGACTTTAGTCAACCTAGGTCATATATTATTCATAAGAGAAATTAAATCTTAAGAAGATTCAATGAGAGGAAATTATTTTCTCACAAACTAAAGAGAAACCCTAACTCCATTTTTAATGAGAGGAAATTATTTTCCTATTATTAAATAAGGAAACCCTAGCATAATCTTGTAATAAATATTAAGTAGTGATGCTAGATCATTGTGTGAGCCACTAAGGCTAATTAAGAGTACTTAAGTATTGTTTGGTGATTGTATCCTCGTATTCGTTTATAGACGCTAGTACCGGAGACTATCAAGAGGAGGAGGTATTCTACCAAGAGGAAGAAGAAGAATACCTTGATCACTTCACCAATCAAGGCAAGATAATACTCTTGCAAGCTAGTATTCTTGCAGGCTCATATTAATGCCAGTTATTACCAGTGCAAGCTAATAAACTTGCTAACCATTAGGGTGCAAAGCTCTACCAGAGCAAGGCATCATTACATTTTACTTTATGAACCTATCCCAAGTTTGTACTTTACAAACTTTAATGCTTTTGATTTATTAAAGTTTACTTTTTGATTCATGATTCAATTGGTCTAGAGTAGAGCAAGAGCATCAAATTTAGTCTAGAGCAGTGAAAGCTAGATAGCACCCCTCATGACTAGATGCTAGTGCTAATCAATCAAAAATTGGACTACTCTAGATGGGAACATATGACTTTGAAATGAAGTTGAAACCTTGGAATGATGGTTCATTCCATTGAATGACTTTGAAGGTGGATATGACCAAGAGAAGATGGTGATTTTTGATATAAAACTGATGGTTGGGTTCGGATGCGATACCATTCCAATTTTGAAAGTACCCCCACAATACCCAAAATGGGTACGGGCTTAACTAGAAATTTATGTGCTTTAGTATGGGTTCCCTCTAAACAAGCGTCATCGGGGTCAAGCTGAAGGCTGCCTCTACCGAAGTGATGTGATATGACGTGAATGAGGTGAATTGTCCGGCCCAAGCCCTGTGCAGTTCCCGGGTTAACAGTTGGTTCTCACCGGGAGGCCAAGCTCATGGGGAGAGGTGCCTGTACTAGAGTATATAAGTGAAAGGTTATGGTTGGTAGTCCGCATACGGAGTATGATAAATCAGGGCCAGTTAACCCTGACGGATTATTGCAAATATTGTGGCACAAGTGTACGACCTCTGCAGAGTGTAGAACTATTCGAATAGCCGTGTCCACGGTTACGGACGATTGGAAAGGCCATACTGTTCCGTCATCAGACCATTTTCAAAAATGTGACATATGACCGGTGACTTGCTGTTGCAAGTTGAATGGTGAGGTGGAATTGAACCACAACAGAGTTGTGGGAATGACACTAATGTTCCCACTTGAGTTAGTCTAAGGGATTCAAGCATCTTTACTAAATGATTATGAAATAAACTTGGCTTTATGCAAATAAACCTAGAGCTTATTATCCCCTTACCACAATTGATAGTGCTTACACTAGTATTAGTTTGCGAGTACTTTAAAAGTACTCATGGCTTTGTCCCTGGCTATTCAAATGGCCAGACTATGAAGGTGAACAGTTGTACGAGGAAGATGGACAACAGAACGTCTACGACAACTAGGACCGCTCCTGACGTCAACAGTTGCCTGTGGAACAAATGGACCGCGACCGTTACTTCGCTTCCGCTATGTGTGTTGTAATAGGATCTCTAGATCCACTATGTTGTATTAAGACTGGATCATGTGATCCTTTGTTGTAAGACGATTATGTGTTGTAATAAATGATGTGTTGTGATATCAAGCTATTATGTCTCGCAAAAACAATATTCCTGGGATTGCGATGAATGGCATAATAGGCATCTGGACTTAAAAATCCGGGTGTTGACACGCACCCCCTCCAGTATTAAGTTGTAAACAACAGATAATTGCATTAAGTATGGTGCGTAATGTAATCAACACAAATATCCTTAGACAAAGCATCGATGTTTTATCCCTAGTAGCAACAGCACATCCACAACCTTAGAACTTTATGTCACTGTCCCAGATTCAATGGAGGCATGAACCCACTATCGAGCATAAATACCCCCTCTTGGAGTTACAAGTATCAACTTGGCCAGAGCCTCTACTAGCAATGGAGAGCATGCAAGAACATAAACAACACATATATGATAGATTGATAATCAACTTGACATAATATTCTAGATTCATCGGATCCCACCAAACACAACATGTAGCATTACAAATAGATGATCTTGATCATGTTAGGGAGCTCACAAGATCTAAATAATAGCACAAGCGGAGAAGACAACCATCTAGCTACTGCTATGGACCCATAGTCCAAGGATGAACTACTCACGCATCAATCCGGAGGCGGGCATGATGATGTAGAGCCCTCCGGTGATGATTCCCCTCTCCGGCAGGGTGCCGGAGGCGATCTCCTGAATCCCCCGAGATGGGATTGGCGGCGGCGGCGTCTCTGAAAGGTTTTCCGTATCGTGGTTCTCGGTATAGGGGGTTTCGCGACGAAGGCTTTAAGTAGGCGGAAGGGTAGGTCAATAGGCGGCGCGAGGGGCCCACACCATAGGGCGGCACGGGCCCCACCCAGGTCGCGCGGCCCTGTGGTGTCGGCGCCTCGTCGCCCCACTTCGTTATCCCTTCGGTCTTCCGGAAGCTTCGTGGAAAAATAAGACCCTGGGCGTTGATTTCGTCCAATTCCGAGAATATTTCCTTTGTAGGATTTCTGAAACCAAAAACAGCAGAAAATAGCAACTGGTGCTTCGGCATCTTGTTAATAGGTTAGTGCCGAAAAATGTATAATAATGATGTAAAATATGTATAAAACATGCAAGTATTGTTATAAAAGTAGCATGGAACATAAGAAATTATAGATACGTTTGGGACGTATCAAGCATCCCCAAGCTTAGTTCCTACTCGCCCTCGAGTAGGTAAAGGATAACAACAAATAATTTCTGAAGTGACATGCTACCAACATAACCTTGATCAACATTATTGTAAAGCATATGAGATGAATGGAGTGATCTGAAGCAAAAGATTGCTAACAAAAGATAATGACTAAACAAATGAATCATATAGCAAAAAATTTCATGAATAGTACTTTCAAGACAAGCATCAACAAGACTTGCATAAGAGCTAACTCATAAGCAATAAATTCTAAGTAGAATGCGTTGAAGAAACACAAAGGATGATTAAGTTTTAGCAATTGCTTTCAACTTGTAACATGTATATCTCATGGATATTTGTCAACATAGAGTAGTATAACAGGTGCAATAAGTAAACATGTAAGAATCAATGCACACAGTTTACACAAGTGTTTGCTTCTAAGATAGAAAGAAGTGGGTAGACTGACTCAACATAAAGTAAAAGAATGGCCCTTCGCAGAGGGAAGCATGGATTACTATTTTTGTGCTAGAGCTTTTGTTTTGAAAACATAGAAACAATTTTGTCAACGGTAGTAATAATTCATATGTGCTATGCATAATACTTCCTACAAGTTGCAAGCCTCATGCATAGAGTACTAATAGTGCTCGCACCTTGTCCTAATTAGCTTGGATTAACACGGGTTATCATTGCATGACATATGTTTCAACCAAGTGTCACAAAGGGGTACCTCTATGCTGCCTGTACAAAGGTCCTAGGAGATCAATTGCATTTGATTTCTCGTTTTTAACAGATCTCAACTTAGGACATCCATACCGGGAAACCATAGACAACAAATAATGGACTCCTCTTTTAATGCATAAGCATTCAACAACAGATAATATTCTCATAAGAGAGTGAGGTTGTATGTCCAAACTGAAAACTTCCACCATTATACATGGCTTTGGTTAGCGGCCCAATGTTCTTCTCTAACAATATGCATACTCAAACCATTTGATCATGAAAATCACCCTTACTTCAGACAAGACGAACATGCATAGCATCTCACATGATATCCAACAAAATTAAAAAGTTGATGGCGTCCCCAGAAACATGGTTACCGCTCAACAAGCAACTTATAAGAACTAAGACACATAACTACATATTCATCACCACAATAGTTTTTAAGCTATTTGTCCCATGAGCTATATATTGCAAAGATGAAGGAATTAAATTTTAAAGGTAGCACTCAAGTAATTTACTTTGGAATGGCAGAAAAATACCACATAGTAGGTAGATATGGTGGACACAAATGGCATGGGTTTTGGCTCAAGGTGTTTGGATGCACGAGAAGCATTTCCTCTCAGTACAAGGTTTTGGCTAGCAAGGTTGTTTGAAGCAAACACAAGTATGAACAGGTACAGCAAAACTTACACAAGAACATATTGCAAGCATTATAAGACTCTACACTGTCTTCCTTGTTGTTCAAACACTTTACCAGAAAATATCTAGACTTAGAGAGACCAATCATGCAAACCAAATTTAATCAAGCTCTACGGTAGTTCTCCATTAATAGATTAAACTACATGATGCAAGAGCTTAAACATGATCTATGAGAGCTCAAAACAATTGCCCAGTTATTCCAAACCATATGAAGCATTTTCTGATTCTAACCAAATAGCAATCAACGAAGCAATTTTCAGCCTTCGCCATGAACATTAAAGCACAATTAAGAACACAAGTGTTCCATATGAAAAAGCGGAGCGTAATATCTCCAATATAAGGATGGTGGGATCCAACTTTATTCAAACCAAAAACGAAAACAAAAGCAAAAGACGCTCCAAGTAAAGAACATAAGATGTGATGGAATAAAAATATAGTTTCACTAGAAGTGACCTGATAAGTTGTCGATGAAGAAGGGGATGCCTTGGGCATCCCCAAGCTTAGATGCTTGAGTCTTCTTAAAATATGCAGGGATGAACCACCGGGGCATCCCCAAGCTTAGACCTTTCACTCTTCTTGATCATATTGTATCATCCTCTTCTCTTGACCCTTGAAAACTTCCTCCACATCAAACTTCAAGCAAACTCATTAGAGGGTTAGTGCATAATCAAAAATTCACACATTCAGAGGTGACATAATCATTCTTAACACCTCTGGACATTGCACAAAGCTACTGAAAGGTAATGGAACAAAGAAACCCATTCAACATAGCAAAAGCGGCAATGCGAAATAAAAGGCAAAATCTGTCAAAACAGAACAGTCCGTAAAGACGAATTTTATAGAGGCACTTAACTTGCTCAAACGGAAAAACTCAAAACAAATGAAAGTTGCGTACATATCTGAGGATCACGCACGTAAATTGGCAGATTTTTTTGATTTTTTTACAGAGAGTTCTACGCAAATTCGTGACAGACAGCAATTCTGTTTCTGCGCAGCAATCCAAATCTAGCATCAACTTTACCATAGAGACTTTACTTGGCACAAAAACATGATAAGGAGAGGTTGCTACAGTAGTAACAACCTCCAAGACTCAACAATACAGTAGTAAAATAAAAACATGGGTTATCTCCCAAGAAGTGCTTTTCTTTATAGCCATTAAGATGTGCTCAGTAATTTTAATGATGCTCTCATGAAAATAGAAAATGAAGCAAAAGGAGCATCAAGAAGCAAATTCAGAACACATTTAAACCTAAACCACTTCCTATGAAAAGGAATCCTGTACACAAATAAATTCATGAAGAACAAAGTGACAAGCATAGGAAGATAAAACACGAGTAACTTCAAAATTTTCAGCATATAGAGAGGTGTTTTAGTGTCAACACCCGGGTTTTTAAGTCCGGATGCCTATTATGTCATTCATCGCAATCCCAGGAATATTGTTGTTGCGAGACATAACAGCTGATATCATAAGTCATCATTCATTACAAACCATCATTGTCTTACAAAAGGGGATCACATGATCCAATATTACACAAATAGTTGATCTATCGATCACGAACATCACAGTAGCGGAAGCGTAATAAGAGGGGACTATCTATTCCACAGGCCAACGCTTGACGTCAGGCGACTCCTAGTTGTGGTAGACGTCCTGCTGACCGTCGTCCTCGTACTGCTGCTCTTCTTCATATTCTGGCCATTTGAATAGCCAGGGACACAGCCGTGAGTACTTTAAAGTACTCGCAAACTAATACCAAAGTAATCACTAACTAACTTAAAGAGGGGGTACTAAGCTCTAGTTTAATTTTGCATAAAGCCAATTTTAGTTTATACTCATTTCATATAGATCATTCATAAATTTAACTAACTCAAGTGGGAACATTAGTGTCATTCCCACAACTCGGTTGTGATTCACCATAATTCATCATTCACCATTCATATTCCAATTCTAATACTGGAAACTAGATGGCCTTTCCAACCGTCCGTAACCGTGGACCCGGCTATTCGAATAGGTTTACACTCTGCAGAGGTTGCACACTTGTGCCACAACATTTGATTCCATCCGTCGGGATTTCCCCGAATCATCGTATCACAGTACGCGGATCATCAACCATAACCTTTCATTTACTAACCCTAGTATGAGCACCTCTCCCCATGAGCTTGGCCTCCCAGTGAAGACCAACTGTCAACCTGGGAACTGCACAGGGCTTGGCCGGACAGTTCACCTTGATTCACATCATTTATCAACAACGGAGGCAGCCTCGGCATAACCCCTATGATGTGTGTTCAGAGGGAACCCATACTAAGATACATAAACTTCTAGTTAAGCCTTACCCATAATCAGGTGTTGTGGGGGTACTCAGTATTGGAAAGGTATCGCATCCAAACCAACATTAGTTTTTAATCAAAAATCACTATCTTCTCTTGGTCTTATTCACCTTCAAAGTCCTTTCATAATTTCACCATCATCATCTCATATCACCCTGTTCCCATCTAGAGTAGTCAATTTTAGTGTATTTAGCACTAGCCACTAGTCATGAGGGGTGCTATCTTAGCTTGATTGACATAGACTAACTTAGATGATATTGCCCTACTCTAGATCAAGTGAATCATGAATCAAAAAGCACTTTAACACAGTAAAGTAGTAAAACTTGAAAGTAAAGCTGGTAATAAAACTGGGATAGGCTTAATAAAGATAAAACAATTGGTGAGGTGCTTTGCCCTTGAGAGCTTTGCACTTTGCAAGTGTATTAGCTTGCCTTGATTGTTGTACTGATCAAAGTGGTCCTCCTCTCCTTGAGTGTACACCTCCTCCTCCTCGGCGTACTCCTCGGTACTAGCGTCTAAATACGAGTATGATACACATAATCACCACACAACTCAAATACTAAGCTAAGCACACATATGAATCACTCTTACTAAGCTATCATAACACATGCTTATTATGTAAGTTGATTTAATTATTATTCTTAAGAAAAATAATTTCCTCTCATTATAATTATTAATTTAGGTTTCTTTTTATTTCTTGAGAGAGAATAATTTCCTCTCATTAAGTCTTATTAAGATTTAATTTCCTCAATTAATATCATATGACCTAGGTTGACCTAGGTCATCCTCTTCATAATTATTATTTGGGAAAAGACTTAAATGAGGTTCATCACCTCATGCTTTTTAATAACTCATGGTTAGTGATTTAATATCATCAACTAATTTAATATAAATTTAACATGACCATGGTGTCTTTCTCATAGTAACTTAGTGTAGACAAGATTTAAATAAGAGAGATGCTCTCATACACATTAATAAGAAATATGCTTATTTACAAAGTACTTAAATAGCCATAGGGCCAATTTTTAGACAAGGACATGATCATGCAAACACTGATACAATATTTTTACATATTCTGATAGCTATGTTGAAATGTGATTTTTGAGAGTTGGTTTCACCTTAAAAGCATTTTTATTCAATTTTTAATAATTAATTGAAGTGGAAAAAGGCCCTGCCTTGTTTATTTTCTCAGATTAATTCGACAAATAATCTAGGTTTGGGACCAGTGTAGTTTTGTAGATATTTTCACAAGGTTTCCAAATATATAAAATTTGTCAAATTTGGTTGGGTAGATTTTATTCTATTTAAATTTGAAAACAGCATCTGAGAGTAATTAACAAAATTCGAAATTTAATGTTTGAATTAAATGGGCTGGCGGGAAACGCTAACGGGCTAAGCAGGGAAAGGGAGAAGTGGGCCGGCCCAGTAACGCATCTAACGCCACGGGCCAACTGACAAGGTGGGGTCCACCTGTCATTGGGTTTTAAAACGCGAAACGGTACGAGGAATAGGGGCCGTTGGATCAGATGCGGATCGGACGAACGACGGACGTCGTCGTCTCCGGCGAGAGGGGAGCTTACGGGCGGCGCAGGTAGGGGGTCGGAGAGCACGTCGGAGCTCCGGCGAGTGGCGGAGTGGTGCGCGGCGACGTTGTGGTGGATGAGGAAGCGCCTGGAAGCAGTCTCGTCTCCAGGGGTGGCCTCCTCCTCCGGCGGGCTCCGTGTACTGGCGGCGGCGTCGAGCTCGCAATTGGGGCTACTCCGGCGAGCAGGGGTGAAATTGGATGGAGAGGAGTGTTCAGGGCAGAGAGGGGAAGGTTTTGTGTGAAGGAAGGGAGAGCTGAGGGGCGCTATTTATAGCGGCCGGTGGTGGCCGCGGCGTGCTGTGAAGGGGCAACCATGGCGACGCGGCTACAGGGCAGCTCAGGGACTGGCGCTGACGCCAATCGCTTGGCGACGTCATGGCGGTGACGCCGCGCTTGATTGTGGTGAAAACGAGGCAGGGGAGAGGACATGCGCGTGACGGAGGCTCACAGGCCGTGGCGGACGTCGTCGACGAGCTCGTCGGCTACAGCGTTCCCGCGGGCCCGTGGGGGTGTCCTGGTGGTTGCTGGCGTCGTCACGGAGCTGGGGACGCAGGGATCCAATGCTGGCGTCCACGGAGCGGCTCGGGCGTCGACGTGGCCGGGCGCGTCTGGGGCGCACGCCATGCACGCTCTGGCGTGCGTGTGCATGCCTGGGCGCGTCTGGGCGTCGCGTTACTGGCGCGTCTGGTGCACGGCTTGGTCGAGCAAAGTGTCGAGGAGGCTCAGGGGAGTGAGTGGCACGTGTTTGACACGGTGGTGCATGCTCAGGTTGGCCAGGGAAGAAAATGGCATGGTGAGCTCATGCCATGCCACGGCATGACATGATCTTGGTCAGTTCATGATGAAATCGTGTACCCTAGCTTGTCCCTTGTGCTTGGCAATGCTCCTGGAAGTCAATGGGGTACTGGTGATGATCTATGCTTGATGGTGGAGGCCATTGTCCAAAGGATTTTGCAATGCTCATAGTTGGCAGATCCTTGCACACAAGGTGTTTGTTGAAATGGCCGCAAGAGAGAAAGTTTGGAATTTTTGAATGAATTTTGCAGGGTTTGATTTATATAATATTTGCAATAGAGTGGTGGTGGTGGTGATCAAAATGAAGATTGTTTGCAAAAATCCAAATTGGGTATGATCTTCACATTAATATAAAGTCCTCACTTATCACCTTTATTCTGGTCAACCTAGTCAACTCTAGCCATGGTGGTCAACATGAAAGTTCATCACCTTGACATAGTCTTGGATGACATGGCTTTGGTTCATCAAGTTTAGTGTAAGAAAGGATTTAACCAGAGGGGTAAAGAGGGGATCATGTTATAAAGTGCACAATTGACCATCATCATATGTGAGATGGTTTTGAGTTTAAATTTGATTCAATTTTGGTTTCTTTGATGCAATTAGGTTTGTTTGAGTTATATAATCATTTTAGAAACAAAAGATCAAGCCATGGTGGCCTTTGGTGATGGTTTGCATTTTTGCCCTATGTGTATGTGAGGGTTTGGCTCACACTTGGCATTTTTCTTTTATTTCCTCAAAGTGGTTTATTATGATCATATGTTAGGGTTTATTAGCAAATGATAATCATATCAACACTCATCATGGCAAATGCCCCAAAGATAATCACTCCTATGCATGCACTTGTATGTGACACACTATGCATATAAAAAGTTTTTGTTTGTTGCAAATTTTGAGTACTTGATCTCTCCTTGATTTTATTATTGTTAAAACTTGGGATGTTACAAACCCTTCCCCCTTACAAAAGATCTCGTCCCGAGATCTTAAAGAAAACTAGGTGCTAAAGAGGTCTGGGTATTCCTTCTTCATATCTTCCTCTCGCTCCCAGGTGGCTTCGTCTTCAGTGTGATTGCTCCACTGAATCTTCAGGAACTTAATACTCCTGGTGCGGGTGGTTCTGTATGCTTCTTCCAAGATACGAATGGGCACTTCTCGATACGTCAAATCTGAGTTGATGTCCACTGATCTGTGATCAATATTCTTGAACACTTCAGTCTTCTCCGGTACTTCAAGGCACTTCCGGAGCAATGAGATGTGGAACACATTGTGCACAGCCGCCATTTCCTCCGGTAGTTCCAGTTGATAAGATACTTCTCCGCGGCGGCTCAGAACCTTGAAGGGTCCGACATATCGGGGCGCGAGCTTTCCTTTCACCTGGAATCTCTGCATTCCTTTGAGGGGTGACACCTTGAGATAAACAAAATCTCCAATTTCAAATGTCATCTCTCGGCGTCTCTTGTCGGCGTAGCTCTTCTGTCTTGATTGCGCAGTCTTGAGGTACTCGCGAATCTTGTGCACCTTCTCTTCGGCTTCTCGAAGAACATCTGGTCCAAAGACTTGGCTTTCTCCGACTTCTGACCAATTCAGAGGGGTACGGCACTTCCTTCCATACAGGGCTTCAAAGGGGGCCATCTGTAAGCTGGCTTGATAGCTGTTGTTGTACGAGAATTCTGCGTAAGGCAAACAGTCTTCCCACTTGGATCCATATTCCAGTACACAGGCTCTCAACATGTCCTCGAGTATCTGGTTGACTCTCTCAGTCTGTCCGTCAGTTTGGGGGTGATACGCAGTGCTGAAATTCAGCCGGGTTCCAAGTCCTTCATGTACTTTCTGCCAGAATCTTGAAGTGAACTGCGATCCTCTATCTGACACTATTGACTTGGGGGTTCCGTGCAGGGCTACTATTCTGGAGATATACAGCTCTGCTAACTTTGGGCCTTGATAAGTGGTTTTGACGGGGATAAAATGGGCCACTTTGGTTAATCTGTCTACCACTACCCAAATAGAATCATTTCCCCGGCTAGATTTGGGCAGTCCCGTGATAAAGTCCATTCCGACTGAGTCCCACTTCCATTCCGGAATCTGTAAGGGTTGCAACAGTCCGGCGGGTCGTTGATGTTCTGCCTTGACTCTCTGACAGATATCACACTTAGCTATGTAGCTCCCGATTTCTCGCTTCATCCCATGCCACCAAAATTGTTCCTTCAAATCTTGGTACATCTTGGTACCTCCGGGGTGGATAGAGTATAAGGTGTCACGGGCTTCCTGCAGTATGACTTGCTTCAATTCTGAGTCTGACGGCACACATAGGCGACCGTCGTACCAAAGTACTCCTTCTTCATCTTCCGTGAATCCCGGTGCCTTTCCTGCTGCCATTTGGCTCTTGATTCCGGCAATGCTTGTATTTCCCTTCTGGGCTTCCTTGATTTGACTAATCAAAGTAGGTTGCAGCTCTATGCTGGCTAGGTACCCTTCACTAACTAGCTCCAACCTAAACTGTTCAAACTCTTCATGCAGGCTAGGTTGTTCTGCTGCGATCATGGAGTTCAGCTGACACGGCTGTCTACTCAAAGCATCTGCTACCACGTTGGCCTTGCCGGGGTGGTAGTGGATTTCCATATCATAGTCCTTTATCAGTTCCAACCATCTCCTTTGCCTCATATTTAGCTCTTTCTGGGTGAAGATATACTTTAGGCTCTTGTGATCTGAATAGATCTCGCATCGATTACCCATGAGGTAATGACGCCAAACTTTCAATGCTAACACTACGGCTGCAAGTTCGAGGTCATGGGTTGGGTAGTTTTGCTCATGCTGTTTCAGCTGCCGGGACAGGTAAGATATCACCTTTCCTTCTTGCATCAACACACATCCAAGACCAATCTTAGATGCGTCACAATAGACGTCAAAGGGCTTGGTGATGTCCGGCATGATTAGGATGGGGGCTGTGGTTAGTCTGGTTTTAAGTTGCTGGAAGCTGGCTTCACATTTATCAGTCCATTCAAACTTCTTGTCTTTCTTTAACAGCTGTGTCATTGGCCGGGCAATGCTCGAGAATCCTTCAACAAATCTGCGGTAATATCCGGCTAATCCAAGAAATGCACGGACCTCGGTCTGTGTGGTTGGGGTTTTCCATTCTTCAACGGTTTTGATTTTGGCTGGGTCTACAGCAATCCCTCCTGCAGACAAGATGTGTCCCAGGAATCCCACTTCTTTCAACCAAAACTCGCACTTGCTGAACTTGGCGTACAACTTGTGCTGCCTAAGGGTTTCTAGGATAACCTCCAAATGTTGCTCGTGTTCCTCTTCGGTTTTGGAGTAGATAAGGATGTCGTCGATGAAGACAACGACAAACTTATCCAGGAAGTTCATGAAAATTTTATTCATGAGGTTCATGAAATAAGCAGGGGCATTGGTTAATCCAAATGACATGACATTGTATTCATACAACCCATATCTGGTGGTAAAGGCAGTCTTGGGGATATCCGATGCACGGATCTTCAGCTGATGGTAACCAGTCCTAAGATCAATCTTAGAGAACACTGTGGCACCGGTCAACTGGTCAAACAGGTCTTCTATCTTTGGCAAGGGGTATTTGTTTTTGATGGTGACATCATTAAGTTTACGGTAATCCGTACATAACCGGTTGGCACCATCCTTCTTATCCACAAACAACACTGGTGATCTCCAAGGCGACGCACTTGGTCGAATCAGACCTTTGAACAACATATCATCCAGTTGCTTCTTCAGCTCGACTAACTCTGCTGGGTTCATGCTATAAGCTCTTTGGGCTATAGGTCCGGTTCCAGGAATTAACTCGATGATAAACTCGATATCCCGATCCGGGGGCATACCGGGTAGATCATCCGGAAACACATCAGCGTATCGACATACGACCCTGATCTGATCCAGAGTTGGCTTGGCTTCACTTTGGTTGCAGGTGAAATTTCTGGGTAGTTTTTCAGAAACATGTTCTATGGTTATTCCGGTGCTACTAGTCATGGTGATGGCCTTCTTGGCGCAGTCTATCAATCCATGATGTTTCGCCATCCAATCCATACCCAGTACTACCTCCAATCCTTTGGTTCCCAGAACAATCAAATTTGCGAAAAACATTATTTCTTGAATTCTTATGGGTACTTCTTTGCAAAATTTTCTAGCTTTAGTGGTTGATCCAGGTATTTGAACTATCATGACATGTTTCAGGCTGATGGGTTGAATCTTACTAGTGCTCACAAAATCTTCAGTAACAAATGAATGTGATGCTCCTGAATCAAACAACACTCTTGCTGGTATTGAGTTAACAGAGAACATACCCAGCACCACATCTGGTGCTTCCTGGGCTTCTTCGGCGTTCATGTGGTAGAGGCGACCTCCGCGGTTGTGCGGGTTGTTGGGGGCGAACTTCTTGCCGGTGGAGACACGGCGCTGCTGCTGAGCTGGTGCAGAGGGGTTGCCTGCGAGCTTGGCCAGCCTTTGGGGGCACTCCCTGGAAATGTGTCCCACAACTCCACATTCATAGCAGGTGATTGTGGACTTGTCCTTGGTTGCGACAGGGATAGCATTGCTTCCTGTCCTGGGTGCAGTGTTGGTGTTGTTGTTGTTCTGGTTGTGGTTGGGGGCTCGCGGCGGTGCGCGGTTGAAGTTGCTGTTGTGGTGTACATAGTTATTGTTGTGGTGGGGGCCTCCTGGCCTTGGGTTTACTCCGCTCCGGTTCTGAAAACCGGGGCGCGATATCTGGTTTTGGGGCTTGGTGTTGCGGGGGTTGAAACCACTGTTTGAGCTGGGGCGAAAACGGGGTGTATTGCTGGGCCCACCTTGATTCATCATGCGGCGTTTGCGGTTTTCATTTGCCTGGTGCAGTTTGCCTTCCATCTGGATGGCAGAGTCCACGAGGGCTTCTAGGTCAGCGAAGGGGATGTTGACTAAGACCGTCTGCATCTCATCGTGCAGACCGTTGAGGAATCTCTCTTTTCTTTTCTCTGTGGTGTCTGTTTCATCGGGGGCATACCTTGACAGGGTGAGGAACCTGTCGCGGTATTCTACTACCGACATTCTTCCTTGTTTCAGCTCCCTAAACTCATCCCTCATTTTCTTGATCAAACCTGGTGGCACATGATACTTGCTAAACTTGAGCTTGAAATCAGCCCAAGTCATCATCTGTCCGGCATTTAATGCAAGGGCGCTTGTCCACCAAGCTCTGGCTGGTCCGGCTAGATAGTGCGTAGCAAACAACACCTTCTCATTTTCCTCTACTCCGGCTACCTCCAAATTGTTTTCCATGGTTTGCAGCCAATCATCTGCATCTAGGGGTTCTTCCGTCTTACTGAAGACAGGTGGGTTGGTGTTTTGGAAATTCTTAAGTTTAGATCCAGGATGATCATGGTTTCCGTGACCCTGATTGGCGATCTGCTGCAGTGCTGCTACGTTGGCTTGTCTTTCAGCCCTTTCATCTTCTCGGTCAGCCAACAGAGTTTGCAGTAGTTGCAGCATTGCATCCTGGTTGCGGTTCGGAGGGGCCATCTGAACAGATAGATAGATCATGAGATGAGAGGGAATGTCTATGGCTTATTTTGAGTTAATTTTAAACTTAAACTTGACATATTTTCATGATGCACATAACACACATTTTATTTATTCACACAACATCACACATTACAAGCTACCCTACTAAGGGTTTTAAGAACCCTTCTTCCACAAACTACGATACATGGTGCGGGATATAACTCACACCTACGTAAGTGAAGCTAGTGAAACTACTACTCCTCGTTCTCATCAACATCGATGGGGATGATCCCATCCTCCTCAGACTCCAGAAACGCGTAGTCCTCCTCATCAGTGAACTCATCATCTTCAAAGTCGTTGTCGTCACTCAGGAAGTCATCGCCTCCCTGAATGTCATCTCCCTCATCCTCCATCTCCTGGATCTGGTCCTGCTGGGTCCGGACAGTCACCTCCAGAGTGCGGATTTTCTCGCGAAGGCGGCGGATAGTGGCGTCCTTCTTGGCGCGCTGCAGGCGGAGTGACTTGCGGTCCTTGGCGAGCATCCGGATAGCTTCGGCATGGTGAGCCAAAGTCATCTGGGCACGGTGGTTGTGAACACGCGTCAGCTCCAGCTCCTTCCGGGTCTCATGGAGCATGAGGTCCAAATGCTGCACATGGATCATGAGCACCGGGTGCGAAGAGGGTGCCATGGGTTCTCCCATGGTGTCGTGCCTGGCGAAGTAGGCGAAGCGGCTTCCCCGGAGTGCGGCGATGTGCTGTCCGCACACCCGAGCAAGTCCCTCCTGAAGAGCGTGAGCAAGCCCGTCCGGCCAGTTACATGCCTTGAAGGAGAAAAGGATCCTCTCCGAGATGGGAGGCTCCGAACTTCCCTTCAAGTCAGCGGTGATCATCCACTGCTGTTCCCCGGTGGGGGTGTCGTGGATCCGGACTCCATGGAACTTGGGAGGTGGGCGTTCGAGCCTCTCGGACACCAAGTACAAGTCGCGCTCGAACACCAGACTTCCTCCGTTCTCCAGGTCGTACGTCTCCGTCTGGACGTAGGGCTCCATCTGAAAGTGAAACGGATGAGTAAGTTAGAGAGGTGACTAAGTGTGACAATATTTTTAGATGGATTTAGAAGAAGGGGCATGGCTCATCATTTTCGAAAAGATCTGTAGAAGAGAACATAAGTAAGTTTTTCACAGATATTCATTTTCTTGGTTTTATAAACTAGATTTTTCAGAACGTCCATTCTAAACTAGGGTCTCCTAAGGTCAAACAATGGCTCTGATACCAACTTGTCAACACCCGGGTTTTTAAGTCCGGATGCCTATTATGTCATTCATCGCAATCCCAGGAATATTGTTGTTGCGAGACATAACAGCTGATATCATAAGTCATCATTCATTACAAACCATCATTGTCTTACAAAAGGGGATCACATGATCCAATATTACACAAATAGTTGATCTATCGATCACGAACATCACAGTAGCGGAAGCGTAATAAGAGGGGACTATCTATTCCACAGGCCAACGCTTGACGTCAGGCGACTCCTAGTTGTGGTAGACGTCCTGCTGACCGTCGTCCTCGTACTGCTGCTCTTCTTCATATTCTGGCCATTTGAATAGCCAGGGACACAGCCGTGAGTACTTTAAAGTACTCGCAAACTAATACCAAAGTAATCACTAACTAACTTAAAGAGGGGGTACTAAGCTCTAGTTTAATTTTGCATAAAGCCAATTTTAGTTTATACTCATTTCATATAGATCATTCATAAATTTAACTAACTCAAGTGGGAACATTAGTGTCATTCCCACAACTCGGTTGTGATTCACCATAATTCATCATTCACCATTCATATTCCAATTCTAATACTGGAAACTAGATGGCCTTTCCAACCGTCCGTAACCGTGGACCCGGCTATTCGAATAGGTTTACACTCTGCAGAGGTTGCACACTTGTGCCACAACATTTGATTCCATCCGTCGGGATTTCCCCGAATCATCGTATCACAGTACGCGGAGCATCAACCATAACCTTTCATTTACTAACCCTAGTATGAGCACCTCTCCCCATGAGCTTGGCCTCCCAGTGAAGACCAACTGTCAACCTGGGAACTGCACAGGGCTTGGCCGGACAGTTCACCTTGATTCACATCATTTATCAACAACGGAGGCAGCCTCGGCATAACCCCTATGATGTGTGTTCAGAGGGAACCCATACTAAGATACATAAACTTCTAGTTAAGCCTTACCCATAATCAGGTGTTGTGGGGGTACTCAGTATTGGAAAGGTATCGCATCCAAACCAACATTAGTTTTTAATCAAAAATCACTATCTTCTCTTGGTCTTATTCACCTTCAAAGTCCTTTCATAATTTCACCATCATCATCTCATATCACCCTGTTCCCATCTAGAGTAGTCAATTTTAGTGTATTTAGCACTAGCCACTAGTCATGAGGGGTGCTATCTTAGCTTGATTGACATAGACTAACTTAGATGATATTGCCCTACTCTAGATCAAGTGAATCATGAATCAAAAAGCCCTTTAACACAGTAAAGTAGTAAAACTTGAAAGTAAAGCTGGTAATAAAACTGGGATAGGCTTAATAAAGATAAAACAATTGGTGAGGTGCTTTGCCCTTGAGAGCTTTGCACTTTGCAAGTGTATTAGCTTGCCTTGATTGTTGTACTGATCAAAGTGGTCCTCCTCTCCTTGAGTGTACACCTCCTCCTCCTCGGCGTACTCCTCGGTACTAGCGTCTAAATACGAGTATGATACACATAATCACCACACAACTCAAATACTAAGCTAAGCACACATATGAATCACTCTTACTAAGCTATCATAACACATGCTTATTATGTAAGTTGATTTAATTATTATTCTTAAGAAAAATAATTTCCTCTCATTATAATTATTAATTTAGGTTTCTTTTTATTTCTTGAGAGAGAATAATTTCCTCTCATTAAGTCTTATTAAGATTTAATTTCCTCAATTAATATCATATGACCTAGGTTGACCTAGGTCATCCTCTTCATAATTATTATTTGGGAAAAGACTTAAATGAGGTTCATCACCTCATGCTTTTTAATAACTCATGGTTAGTGATTTAATATCATCAACTAATTTAATATAAATTTAACATGACCATGGTGTCTTTCTCATAGTAACTTAGTGTAGACAAGATTTAAATAAGAGAGATGCTCTCATACACATTAATAAGAAATATGCTTATTTACAAAGTACTTAAATAGCCATAGGGCCAATTTTTAGACAAGGACATGATCATGCAAACACTGATACAATATTTTTACATATTCTGATAGCTATGTTGAAATGTGATTTTTGAGAGTTGGTTTCACCTTAAAAGCATTTTTATTCAATTTTTAATAATTAATTGAAGTGGAAAAAGGCCCTGCCTTGTTTATTTTCTCAGATTAATTCGACAAATAATCTAGGTTTGGGACCAGTGTAGTTTTGTAGATATTTTCACAAGGTTTCCAAATATATAAAATTTGTCAAATTTGGTTGGGTAGATTTTATTCTATTTAAATTTGAAAACAGCATCTGAGAGTAATTAACAAAATTCGAAATTTAATGTTTGAATTAAATGGGCTGGCGGGAAACGCTAACGGGCTAAGCAGGGAAAGGGAGAAGTGGGCCGGCCCAGTAACGCATCTAACGCCACGGGCCAACTGACAAGGTGGGGTCCACCTGTCATTGGGTTTTAAAACGCGAAACGGTACGAGGAATAGGGGCCGTTGGATCAGATGCGGATCGGACGAACGACGGACGTCGTCGTCTCCGGCGAGAGGGGAGCTTACGGGCGGCGCAGGTAGGGGGTCGGAGAGCACGTCGGAGCTCCGGCGAGTGGCGGAGTGGTGCGCGGCGACGTTGTGGTGGATGAGGAAGCGCCTGGAAGCAGTCTCGTCTCCAGGGGTGGCCTCCTCCTCCGGCGGGCTCCGTGTACTGGCGGCGGCGTCGAGCTCGCAATTGGGGCTACTCCGGCGAGCAGGGGTGAAATTGGATGGAGAGGAGTGTTCAGGGCAGAGAGGGGAAGGTTTTGTGTGAAGGGAGGGAGAGCTGAGGGGCGCTATTTATAGCGGCCGGTGGTGGCCGCGGCGTGCTGTGAAGGGGCAACCATGGCGACGCGGCTACAGGGCAGCTCAGGGACTGGCGCTGACGCCAATCGCTTGGCGACGTCATGGCGGTGACGCCGCGCTTGATTGTGGTGAAAACGAGGCAGGGGAGAGGACATGCGCGTGACGGAGGCTCACAGGCCGTGGCGGACGTCGTCGACGAGCTCGTCGGCTACAGCGTTCCCGCGGGCCCGTGGGGGTGTCCTGGTGGTTGCTGGCGTCGTCACGGAGCTGGGGACGCAGGGATCCAATGCTGGCGTCCACGGAGCGGCTCGGGCGTCGACGTGGCCGGGCGCGTCTGGGGCGCACGCCATGCACGCTCTGGCGTGCGTGTGCATGCCTGGGCGCGTCTGGGCGTCGCGTTACTGGCGCGTCTGGTGCACGGCTTGGTCGAGCAAAGTGTCGAGGAGGCTCAGGGGAGTGAGTGGCACGTGTTTGACACGGTGGTGCATGCTCAGGTTGGCCAGGGAAGAGAATGGCATGGTGAGCTCATGCCATGCCACGGCATGACATGATCTTGGTCAGTTCATGATGAAATCGTGTACCCTAGCTTGTCCCTTGTGCTTGGCAATGCTCCTGGAAGTCAATGGGGTACTGGTGATGATCTATGCTTGATGGTGGAGGCCATTGTCCAAAGGATTTTGCAATGCTCATAGTTGGCAGATCCTTGCACACAAGGTGTTTGTTGAAATGGCCGCAAGAGAGAAAGTTTGGAATTTTTGAATGAATTTTGCAGGGTTTGATTTATATAATATTTGCAATAGAGTGGTGGTGGTGGTGATCAAAATGAAGATTGTTTGCAAAAATCCAAATTGGGTATGATCTTCACATTAATATAAAGTCCTCACTTATCACCTTTATTCTGGTCAACCTAGTCAACTCTAGCCATGGTGGTCAACATGAAAGTTCATCACCTTGACATAGTCTTGGATGACATGGCTTTGGTTCATCAAGTTTAGTGTAAGAAAGGATTTAACCAGAGGGGTAAAGAGGGGATCATGTTATAAAGTGCACAATTGACCATCATCATATGTGAGATGGTTTTGAGTTTAAATTTGATTCAATTTTGGTTTCTTTGATGCAATTAGGTTTGTTTGAGTTATATAATCATTTTAGAAACAAAAGATCAAGCCATGGTGGCCTTTGGTGATGGTTTGCATTTTTGCCCTATGTGTATGTGAGGGTTTGGCTCACACTTGGCATTTTTCTTTTATTTCCTCAAAGTGGTTTATTATGATCATATGTTAGGGTTTATTAGCAAATGATAATCATATCAACACTCATCATGGCAAATGCCCCAAAGATAATCACTCCTATGCATGCACTTGTATGTGACACACTATGCATATAAAAAGTTTTTGTTTGTTGCAAATTTTGAGTACTTGATCTCTCCTTGATTTTATTATTGTTAAAACTTGGGATGTTACATTTAGTACCATGAAAATTTCATAAATTGGAGAAATAGAATAATCATAATGAATTGGAGAAATAGAATAATCATAATGAATTTTATCCTCAATAGTAGATGGACTGAAAATATCATATGTAGGAGGCATATCATAATAAACTTTCTCTTCCATACCCGGAGGACTAAAGAGATCATTTTCATCTAAACCGACCTCCCCAAGCTTAAATTTTTCCATAGCATTAGCAATAATAGTGTTCAAAGAGTCCATGCTAATAACATTGCTATCATTATTATGCAAACAAAGTTCCATGGGTTTTTTAATTCTCTCTTCAAACACATCATGTCCTAATTCAGTATAAAGTTCATAAAGATCTCTAATTTTTTTGTTGTTTTCCATTAAGCCTAGCTAGTGAAGTCACACAACTTAGTGTTCTCAGGAGTATTCATTTTAACAGTAATAAAAGTAAACTAAGCAAACAGAACAAAGTAAAAACAAGTAACTAATTTTTTTGTGTTTTGATATAGCGATAGCAAGACAGAAAATAAAATAAAGTAAAGCAAGACAATAAACAAAGTAAAGAGATTGGATGTGGAGACTCCCCTTGCAGCGTGTCTTGATCTCCCCGGCAACGGCACCAGAAAAAGAGCTTGATTACGCGTGAAGCACACGTCCGTTGGGAACCCCAAGAGGAAGGTGTGATGCGTACAACAGCAAGTTTTCCCTCATAAAGAAACCAAGGTTATCGAACCAGTAGGAGCCAAGAAGCACGTGAAGGTTGTTGGTGGAGGAATGTAGTGCGCCGCAACACCAGTGAAACCGGCGCCAACGTGGAACCTGCACAACACAATCAAGATACTTTGCCCCAACATAACAGTGAGGTTGTCAATCTCACCGGCTTGCTGAAAACAAAGGATTAAACGTATCGAGTGGAAGATGGTGTTTGTTTGCAAAGAACAGTAAAGAACAATGATTGCAGTAGATTGTATTCAGATGTAAAAGAATGGACCGGGGTCCACAGTTCACTAGTGGTGTCTCTCCAATAAGATAACTAGCATGCTGGGTGAATAAATTACAGGTGGGCAATTGACAAATAAAGATTCAATACATATCAATGATGATTACTATGAGATTTAATCAGGGCATTACGACAAAGTACATAGACCGCTATCCAGCATGCATCTATGCCTAAATAATCCACCTTCGGGTTAGCATCCGCACCCCCTCCAGTATTAAGTTGTAAACAATAGATAATTGCATTAAGTATGGTGCGTAATGTAATCAACACAAATATCCTTAGACAAAGCATCGATGTTTTATCCCTAGTAGCAACATCACATCCACAACCTTAGAACTTTATGTCACTGTCCCAGATTCAATGGAGGCATGAACCCACTATCGAGCATAAATACCCCCTCTTGGAGTTACAAGTATCAACTTGGCCAGAGCGTCTACTAGCAACGGAGAGCATGCAAGAACATAAATAACACATATATGATAGATTGATAATCAACTTGACATAATATTCTAGATTCCATCGGATCCCACCAAACACAACATGTAGCATTACAAATAGATGATCTTGATCATGTTAGGCAGCTCACAAGATCTAAACAATGATAGCACAAGCGGAGAAGACAACCATCTAGCTATTGCTATGGACCCATAGTCCAAGGATGAACTACTAACGCATCAATCCGGAGGCGGGCATGATGATGTAGAGCCCTCCGGTGATGATTCCCCTCTCCGGCAGGGTGCCGGAGGCGATCTCCTGAATCCCCCGAGATGGGATTGGCGGCGGCGGCGTCTCTGGAAGGTTTTCCGTATCGTGGCTCTCGGTATAGGGGGTTTCGCGACGAAGGCTTTAAGTAGGCGGAAGGGTAGGTCAAGAGGCGGCGCGAGGGGCCCACACCATAGGGCGGCGCGGGCCCCACCCAGGCCGCGCGGCCCTGTGGTGTTGGCGCCTCGTCGCCCCACTTCGTTATCCCTTCGGTCTTCCGGAAGCTTCGTGGAAAAATAAGACCCTGGGCGTTGATTTCATCAAATTCCGAGAATATTTCCTTTGTAGGATTTTTGAAACCAAAAACAACAGAAAACAGCAACTGGCGCTTCGGCATCTTATTAATAGGTTAGTGCCGGAAAATGTATAATAATGATGTAAAGTATGTATAAAACATGCAAGTATTGTTATAAAAGTAGCATGGAACATAAGAAATTATAGATACGTTTGGGACGTATCAGTGGTTCATGTTCGTAGGTAGATTGGATCTTACTCGAAAACCCTAAACCACGTAAAATATGCAAACCAAATTAGAGGCGTCTAACTTGTTTTTGCAGGGTTTGGTGATGTGATATGGCCATGATGTGATGATGATTATATTTGATGTATGAGATGTTCATTATTGTATTATGGCAACCGGCAGGAGCCTAATGGTTATCTTTAAATTTGTTAAGACCTGCGTGTCTATTCATCATGTAATAGCTTTATTTCAAGTAGTTGTTATAGTAGCTATAAGTGATGGACAACCATGAAGCGGCGCCATGGACCTTGGTGCAATGCTGGTGATGATGGAGATCATGCTCGTGTGTTTTGGAGATGGAGATCAAAAGCACAAGAAGAAAGGCCATATCATATCACATATTATGAATTGCATGTGATGTTAATCCTTTATGCATCTTATCTTGCTTAGATCGCGACGGTAGAATTATAAGATGATCCCTCACATTAATATCAAGATAATAAAGTGTTCTCCCCTCGTATGCACCGTTGCTACAGTTCGTCGTCTCGAAGCATCTCGTGATGATCGGATGTGATAGATTCTACGTTCACATACAACGGGTGTAAGCCATGTTGCACACGCGGAAATACTTGGGTTTGCTTGACGAGCCTAGCATGTACAGACATGACCTCAGAACACAGGAAACCGAAAGGTTGAACACGAGTCATATGGATGATATGATCAACATGTTGATGTTCACCATTGAAGCTACATCATCTCATGTGATGATCGATTTTGGTGTAGTGGATACGGATCGTGTACCATTAAACAACTATGAGGGATGTTGTGTTAAGTGGGAGTTCATTAGTAATTAGATTAAAACATGAACTAATTATCATGAACATAGTCTGAATAGTATTTTGAATTAAATTTGTAGAATTGGCATCCGTTATCTACCATGCGCTAGTCTTGTAATTGAGATAGAAATACTGTTAAGTCTGACAAGTAACTTTACGGACTGGTACCGTATTGTTAAAGAATCAAGATATGATTAAGTCCTAATGCAAACTTTTAGTAAACCTCACATTGATGATTCAAAGAGCAATGGTTTCAATTAGTACCTAAAATCATCTTGTCTCCGTGAAACTTGAAGTTCAAATCCGTTTGAAAAGTAAGGAGCTGGAAACTTTGTATCCAGAAATAAGCAAGGTATGAGATATATGTGATATCTAAGACCTTATTGCAAGATGATAGAATATAATCTAGTGAGACTACATAAACTCATAAGTTTTATGGGAATGTACGAAGGTTGAAGATGTCAGGCGTCCCAATCCTCCAACTAGTTGGGCACTAACAATATTCGCATATCCATGAAGTGATCGTCCTTAGTATGCACCGCTGCTAAGACTCGTCGTTTTGAAGCATCACGTGATGATCGGGTGTTATAGATTCTACGTGTGCATACAACGGGTGCAAGCCAGATTTGCACATACGAGTACTAAGCTTAAACTTTACGAGCCTAGCATGTACATACATGGTCTCGGAAAGTCGTCATGATTTGATGGATAAAAATTATGAGTGAAATTGTTCATCACATTAAAAGGTTACTAATAGTGAAATCTGGAACACTTGTCATGTGATGATCAACTTCAAAGTAAGAACCTCAAAGGTTATTGGTATTTGACCAATGGACATAGAAGTTATTGAAGGTGAAGTGTTTTCTGAGAATGAGGAAAGCTAAAAGAGAAACTACAAAAGATTTTTGGCAGAAAGAAAGAAAAGACTAGAAAGTCTAGCTCAGGTGTATATAGATGATATACATGTTATGAATGTACTCCTTGTTTGGTCACACGATAAAATTCTTGGGTATTTGTACCATATTGGTTGGTATGAGGTGTCATACGAAATAACGCAATACAAGAATACAATGGCCTAAGTGACTCACAAGGATTATGGTAGGAATGCACGTCTGGAAACAAAATAAAGTGTTATTGTGTTCGTCGTTGGCATTCTACCTAGCCCTTCAGATTTATAATAAAGAACTTTACAATTGTTGTCATGTTCTAGTCAAATGAAAACAATGAGTTGTTCAAATTATGACAGTGTTACATGTACGATGGATAAGTTATTATAAATATTTATGGTGAAGCACACATGCATAACACTGACGCTAAAATACCATAAGACAAATGATGTGAATCCCACTCATTAGTGGAACCGCCATTTAGGTCATGTTAGAAAGGAACGCATGAAGGAACTCCATGCAAATGGATTTTTGGAGTCATTCGATTTTTGAATCGTTTGGCGCTTGCAAATCTCTTCTAAAGAGAATGACTTAAATACCGTTCATAGGCCAAGAGTTGAACGGGCAACTAACTTAGTAGAAACATACATGATGATGTATGTGGTTCACTGGGCATAGTTGTGTGCGGGAGATTCTTCTACTTCATGAAAACTTCCAACAATGAATTGAGTATATATATGTGGATATATTTATTCGATAAGGAAGAAGTTTGAAACATTTGAATGGATTCAAATAAATTTCAGCATGAAGTAGAAATCATCGTAATAGAAAAGTCAAATATCTATGATTGGATCATGGTGGAAATATTTGAATTACGAGTTTTAGCGAACATCTAAGAGAGTTATGAAATTGTTCTACAACCTCACGTTTCTTGAAGTATCATAGTGATGATGGAGTATCCGAGAGACGTATCCAAACCTGTTGGATTAATGATGAGATAAAATAAAATGACGCCATTATATTTTTGTGGATTATGCTTTAGAGGCTACCGCTTTTATACTAAATAGAGCGCCATCATAATCCGTTGAAATGACACCATATGAGTTATGGCATGGGTATACACACTAATAGTCCTTTCTTAAATTTTTGGTATGCGTAGCATAAGTAAATGAGTTTACAACCAAAATCAGATGAATATCTTTGTTGGTTATCCCAGAGAATCAAATTGGGAATTCTTTCCACTATGAAGTAAAAGATAAAAGTGTTTGTTAATGTTACTTGCTTATTTCCAAGAAATTGTTTTCTAGCGAAGTATTTGAGTGGGAGGACAATGGAACTTGATAAGGTTCATGAACCTGAGCATGATGATCAGAGTAGCGCAGCATCGGAAATGGTTCCATAAGCAGCCACGATGATCATGGCTCCCATGTCTACAAAGTGTTATAGTCATGGAGATCAAAGTACCTATTGAACCTTGTAGATGTGGTTTACTTTGTGATCAAATAAATGATTTGTGGACAAAGGATTGATTTTGAACAATTATAAACCAACTACATACAAAGAAGTTATGATGGGCCCTGACTCCGTTAAATGGCTATGCACCATGAAATCCAAGATAGGTGAATACTTTTTGAAAGTAAATGGATCTATAAAATTGATGGACTTGGATGGAATATCCTTGAAGAAGCTTGACTTGTCGAAAAGTTGTTTACGACAAAGTTCAAAGAGTTGACTACGATAAGATTAGATCTTCCGTAGCGATGCTTATAGACTATGTGGATTATTATAGTAATCGCTACATATTTCTTTTATGAGATATATGTTAGTAGGATGGCAAAAATACATTCCTTACCAGAAGTGTGTATTAAGGATGTATACTAGATACAACCAAGAGTTTTGTTGATCCGTGGAATACTAGACAAGTATACGAACTTCAATTGGATGAAGTGAGTATCGCGGAGTTGGAATCTTCACCGGATGAAATAGTCAAAGAGTTTTTGATTTCATCAGAAACGATGAAGATGCTTGCATTTGCAAGAAATTAAGTGGGAGCGCTGAGACATAGTTATAATATTATATGGGGATGACATATCATTGATTATAAATGATGTAATTATATACTTGATGTGATTAAAAGGTTTCATTGAGAATTAACTTCAATGAAAGGATATGGACTGAAACATATTTAGTGTCAAGATCTATGAAGATAGATTGAAACACATAATAAGTTTAAGTCAAAGTACATAGAATGGATATTGAAGTAGTTCAATATAAAAATATTAAGAAGGTGTTCTTTTCCATGTGAAGGTTTAACAAGACTTGAGTGTATTTGACACTCGATGAGTAAAAACATATGAGTGATTTTAGATCACGAATAATATGTACAAAGTCAGATGTCATGTGCTCTAAAGTGTTACGAGCATATACCAGAATGATTCATGTAATAATCATTGGATAATAGTAAGAATATCCCCGAGTGCTTTAGAAGAACCAAGGATATATATATAGTTTTTGTATGGGGTAATGACAAACAAATCGCTGTAAGGTGTTGCACCGATATTAGTTTGGTCACATATAAAAATAAAATTTCAATCTCAATTAGGCTAAGTGTTGTTTAAAAGGTAGCACCATGAGCTAGAAGAAGTCTATGCTAGATTTAGATGAGTTCTAAATATTGTGACGAATTCTACAAACGAAGGCAGAGTATGTCATTGTTTTGACAATGACTGAAGATGTTTAAGTCGAGGAGTTCTTTGAGAACTTGGTGTAGTTTCGATAGTGTCAGAACTTTGAAGCTATATTGTATGTGACAATATTAGTGACTTATTTCAGACCGCGGAATTAAGGTTCCACCAGAGGACTAAGCATATACAATTAATGCCGACTCATTTGGAAAATGAGTGATGCGTTGAGGCGCAAATGAATTGCAAAATACATACGTTTCTGAGCGTGTCAGATCCGTTGACTAAAACCTCTCCCGTGAGCAAAACATGATAAGCACTAAAAGGCCAAGGTGTTATATCTTTACAAATGTAAACTAGATTATTGACTCTAGTGCAAGTGGGAGACTGTTGGAGATATGCCCAAGAGGCAATAATAAATTAGTTATTGTTATATCTTAGTGTTCATGGTAAATGTTTACATCCCATGCTATAATTGTATTAACCGAAACATTGATACATGTGTGTTATGTAAACAACAAGGAGTCCCTAGTAAGCCTCTTGTATAACTAGCTTGTTGATTAATAGATGATCATGATTTCGTGATCATGAACATTGGATGTTGTTAATAACAAGGTTATGTCATTGGGTGAATGATATAATGGACATACACCCAAATAAGCGTAGCATGAGATCAAGTCATTAAGTTCAACTTGCTATAAGCTTTCGATACATAGATACCTAGTCCTTCGACCATGAGATCATGTAAATCACTTACACCGGAAGGGTACTTTGATTACATCAAACGCCATTGCGTAAATGGGTGGTTATAAAGATGGGATTAAGTATTCGGAAAATATGAGTTGAGGCATATGGATCAATAGTGGGATTTGTCCATCCTGATGACGGATAGATATACTCCGGGCCCTCTCGGTGGAATGTCGTCTGATTAGCTTGCAAGCATGTGATTGGATCACAAGAGATGACATACCACGGTACGAGTAAAGAGTACTTGTCGGTAACGAGGTTGAACAAGGTATGGAGATACCGATGATCGAACCTCGCACAAGTAAAGTATCGCGTGACAAAGGGAATCGGTATCGTATGTAAATGGTTCAATCGATCACTAAGTTATCGTTGAATATGTGGGAGCCATTATGGATTTCCAGATCCCGCTATTGGTTATTGCTCGGAGAGGAGTCTCGACCATGTCTGCATAGTTCACGAACCGTAGGGTGACACACTTAAGGTTCGATGTCGCATAAGTAGATTCAGAATATGATATGGAGTCCGAAGTTTTGTTCGGAATATCGGATGGGATCCAATACATCACGAGGAGGTCCGAAATGGTCCGGAGAATAAGATTCATATATGGGAAGTCATTTTCAGGGTTACCGGAAAAGTTCAGGATTTTTCGGTATTGTACCAGAGGTTCTAGAAGGTTCTGGAGGGTACCATAGTGGGGCCCACCTATCCCGGACGACCAACATGGACCGGAGGGGGTCACATAGGCCCACATGGGCCAGGCACACCAGCCCCCCAAGGCCCATGCGGCTGGATCAAGTGGATAAGATCAAATCCCTTGAAAATAGGGACTTAACTTGGGGAAGTTGCCCCCTTGTTTTGGCCGACCCAAAGGCTTGGAGGAGGGGCCAAGACAGCCCCCCCACGCCTATATAAGAGGGAGGGAAGGGCTGGGGCGCAGCACATCATTTCCCCAAGCCCTAGCCGCCCCTCTCTCCCTCCTACTTCTTCCTGCGCAGGCTTGGCGAAGCCCTGCAGGAATTTCTCCTCCACCTCCACCACCACGCCGTCGTGCTGCTGGGATTCCGAGGGGATTTACCACACCTCCGCTGCCCGCTGGAACACGGAGAGGACGGGATTCCTCGACACTGTACGCACGACCGAGTACGGAAGTGCTGCCGGATTGCAGCACTGGATGATCGACTACATCAACAACGAGATCTAATCTCGTAGGCTTTGGAATCTTCGAGGGTTAGTCTCACATACATCTCGTTGCTTCGATCTTGATAGATTAGATCTTGCCTCTTCCTAGATTGGATCTTGGTTTTGTTCTTATTCGTGGTAGGAATTTTTTTTGTTTTCTATGCAACGAACCCATCAATGCCCGCGTTTGATAGTTTCTCCAGGGCCAGGCCCTGGCGAGACGAAAATCGACAACGCCGTTCGCGCGGGAGCTCCGCCTCGGCATGGCGGGAGAAGCCGAAATCCCAGCGGCGTTGCGCGACAAAGGTAGGGGTAACCTCCCTCTTCGGTTACCCTCTGCATTAGGCTCCTCCCAAATTTTCCCTTCCCCCAAATTTCGCAGCGGTGGCAGCGGCAAACTGCAGCGCGCATCTCCCTTCGGTCTCCGGCGCCGGACCAGGGTCCTCTTCTCCAGCCGCGTCGGAGCCTGCGCACATCTGCGGCTGCTTTCAGCCTTGTCCTTCATCCGCCATGACGGAGGTAAGTGGAAACTCCTCTGCGCTACTGTAGTGTTAGATTCATGTTGGTAGAACTAGTTGTGTTCGATAAGACCGTTCGTAATAGATAGATCTTGTTTGAGTAGACCGACCAGCTCCAGCTTGTGCATCACGTCGCAACACTCATCATTTGCATACAAGCCTGGATCCCGATGGGGCACTAGAGAGCAGTTAGGCATGCTGTTTTTCCTCATGTGACTTACGGTCCTATGTTACAACGAGATCATGAGAGGATTTCTAACCTAAACAACATCTACAACTGGAACGACGTAGAGGCTATCCAGATGCTACGGATGAGAAGAGCTCCTTTCTATGCACTTGTGAAAACGTTCAGGGATAGAGGACTGCTGACTGATAGCATCCACACCTCTGTCGAAGAACAAGTCGCAATGTTTCTTCATGTTGTCGGTCATAACCAGAGGTTCAGAGCCATCCATAACACATTCAGGCGATCCACGGAGACTATCTCTCGGTACTTCCAGGAGGTGTTGTACGCAATTGGGGAGCTCAGAGGTGAAATGATCAAGCCATCATCAATAAACACACCAACCAAGATCAAGAACAGCTACAGGTGGTTCCCCTATTTCAGGGTGAGTACAAAACCATGTTCCTTCTATCTATCAGATGTGTGGTACTGTCAGAAACATGATTGTGCTAAATTTTTTTACAGGATTGCATTGGGGCTATTGATGATACTCATGTCACTTCAAAGGTACCGAGATCAATGTCTGCAGCATTCCGCGGAGGAAGCACTACACCAGCCAGAATGTGCTAGCAGCTGTGGATTTCGATATGAGGTTCACCTACGTGCTTGCTGGGTGGGAGGGTTCAGCTCATGATGCGAGCATCCTGGCCGACAGCTTGTCAATGCCTGATGGGTTGCAAATCCCTGACGGTAAGTTCTACCTTGGAGATGCTGGATATGCATGTCGACCTGGAATTCCACCTCCCTTCAGGAAAACAAGGTACCACCTCAACGAGTTCTCTGCGAAGCACCGATCTCTGAATGCGATAGAGTTGTTCAATCTGAGACACTCAAGCCTTAGAGTCACCATTGAGAGGGCCTTTGCTGCATTGAAGAACAGGTTCAAGGGCCTTGACCAGAAACCGTTCCACACGTTTGCCACTCAGGTAAAGCTGGTCCTTGCTTGATGCATTCTTCACAACTGGATCCTAGGTTAGGGCGAGGATGAGTTCTTCGAAGAGGTTGTCACTTTTGATGAAGTGGAGACCGGCCATGGCGTGGACGCAGACAACAATGATGCCTGGAAGGTGAATAGACAAGAGTGGGCAGACGCAATGTGGGAAGCTAGAGGCAACACCACCATATGCGAAGAAGTGAAGAAGTGAAGAAGAAGTGGAACCCCCCTATCATCCCCTGTTTCTCGAACCCCTTTTTCATCCCCGTATGTTGAATGACCCCGTTATGATAAACTGCAATTCGTAGTAGCTAGAGCATTCGTAGTAGCTAGGGATGATTTCGTGAACAGCTATGCTTCGTAAGTTTGCAACTATCATGAACTGTGATTTATGAGTGATGGGAGGTGAGAGCATGATAGGGTACCCGTCGTAGAGAGATAACCTTAGGCATGCCTGGATGGTACCAAACATGCCTAATATCATCTCCATCGAGATTTGTGCTTGGCTGCAGGCAAACAAACAGAAAGTCCTTTTTAGCCCAGCCGATGCAGCCCGACCTACCAAACAACAGACCAATTTCAACCTGTGTCTCGTTCCAGACGCGCAAGTAAGCTTGCACCGTTGCGCCACTAAGCCGGGAATCAGACCCAGGAACCAAACGCGCCCTTCTCTCCCAGCGCCGGGTAGGTACAGACAGAGAGTTGACTCATCCCGATTCCCAAAGGAATAATAAATCCACCTCCAGTCCACTTCGCCATGTCGCCCGCACCACCGCAACCAATCCTCCGCCCGCGCCCCTGCATCTCCTCCTTCACCTCCCCACGGCGGCGGTCCCCACGACCCCGCCCGTGCAGGCTCGCGGCGGCGCGCGAGATGCCGTGGCCGCACGTGCTCACGGTGGCGGGCTCCGACTCCGGCGCCGGCGCCGGCATCCAGGCCGACCTCAAGGCCTGCGCCGCCCTGGGGGCATACTGCTCCACCGTCATCACCGCCGTCACCGCCCAGAACACCGCCGGCGTCCAGGTGCGCTGGCTGCCCGGCCGATTTCTCCATTCCTCGCCTCCTTTTCCATTCGCCGTCCTTCTCCGCTCCAGTCTCAAGGAAATGTTTTGGTGGTGCTGGTTCTTGTCGTGGCGCAGGGGGTCCATCTCGTGCCGGAGGAATTCATCCGGGAGCAGCTCAACTCGGTTCTCTCCGACATGTCGGTGGATGTGGTGAGCCCTATCTATTGCTCTTCCTATCGTGATGCCAATTTCAAGTAATTCAGTTTAGGTGTCTTGGTTGCTGCTAGTTGGAAGATAGTCTGGGTACGCTGCTCAAAGTTGATGCTGTCACATAGAACTTCTGCTTCTGTGAAACGAGCATGTCTGTGTTAGCAATTGCAGATTGTTTACTTGGCCAGAAGCCAGGCCATTGGACTGTGTAAATGCATTCTCATATGTTACTGATTGTTTTTTTTACCTGGACTACTGAGGGCTTAGAGCATCTCCAGCCGCGTCCCCCAAACCGTCCCCCAAACCGCGCCGGATTGAGCGTTTGGGGACGTGTTTTGTTCGTGCCGCGTTTGGGGGACGTCGCTCCCCAGCCGCGTCCCCCAAACGCCGCCCCCAAACATTTAAAATAATTTTTTTAACACATAAACCATTTATCAAATGTAGCATATGAATACAAATGTTTGCGAGGATTGTTTTCAAATTAAATTACAACAAACAATAAAACAAGTAATCAAATATAATAAATAGGGCTAGATGCTACATCAAGGTGCCACGGTATTTCCTTTGATCCTCCACAAATGCTCAACGAGATCAGCTTGAAGTTGCTCATGCACATTGCTGTCACGGATCTCTGCGTGCATGGCGAGAAAATCAGCAAAATCTGCAGGCAACTCATGATCAACCTCCGCAAGAGGGCCTTGACACTCATAGGGACCAACATGTGACCTAACATGATTCTTGCGGTCATCCTCGATGATCATGTTGTGCATGATCACACAAGCCTGCATCACCTCCCACATTTGGTCGTGAGACCAGCTTAGAGCAGAGTACCGGACAATGGCAAATTGTGCTTGAAGCACACCAAATGCCCGCTCGACATCCTTCCTGCAAGCCTCCTGTCGTGTAGCAAAGTGAGAATTCTTCAGACCTGATGGATTCGAGATTGTTTTGACAAAAGTGGCCCATTTTGGATATATACCATCGGCTAGATAATAGCCTTTGGTATATTGGTGGCCATTGATCTCATAGTTGCATGGTGGAGCATGCCCTTCCACTAGTCTGCTGAACACCGGAGACCGCTGCAACACGTTGATGTCATTGTGTGATCCCGCCATGCCAAAGAAAGAATGCCAAATCCACAGGTCATAATCTGCCACAGCTTCAAGCACCACCTTTGTAATATCCATGACGCCCTTTGTATATACCTTGCCAAGCAAACGGGCGGTTCTTCCATGCCGGTGCATGCAATCGATGCTTCCAAGCATTCCAGAAATCCTCTGCGACATTTTGTGCCATGATCCTTGCAGTCTCCTCCTCGGTTGGCCCTCTCAAGTAGTATTTGCCAAACTTTCCCACCACAAACTCGGCAAAACTTGTACATGCACTCAATGGCAGTAGACTCACTCATGCGAAGGTAGTCGTCCTGTGTATCGGCAGGTGCTCCGTATGCAAGCATCCTCATGGCGGCGGTGCACTTCTGAATGGACGAGAACCCGAGAACGCCTACAGCGTCGAGCTTGAGCTTGAAGTAGGGGTCGAACTCTCGAACGCCGTGGAGGATATTCATGAACAGCCCCTTGCTCATCCTGTACCGGCGCCGAAAATTGTCGGCATGTGTTGCCCCGTCGGCGAAGTAGTCGTTGTGCAGCATGGCATGCCCCTCCATCCTCTGCCGGGGCTTCGACTTCCTTCTTCCCGGCCTTGATCCTCCGCGGCGCGGCCTCTTCCTCTTCTCCGCCTCAGCGTCAAGCATGTCCTGGAGGGACGCGATGATCAGCAAATGCTCCCGCAGGTCGTCGTCGAACGCTTGCTCGTCCTCCAGCAGCAGGGCAACCATCTCATCGTCGCTGTCCATGGCTAAAGCAAAATCAATGGTTAAAATTGCGCCGAGGCAGACGACGCAACAAACAACGGCCAATCGCGCCTACCTGGCAAGTCGTCGAGCACCTTCTGTGCGCGGAGGTGGGGCGGATTTGACGGCACGTTCTGGGATGCGCTGGCGACGCGGCGGCGGCGGCACGACCGGCGGGAGCCCCAGCCGCGACAACGGTGCCGACTCTCAGCAGAGATCAGACGCCCAAACGGCCGGGAAATCCAGCGGCGGCGGTGGGGTGGGAGGCGTGGGAAGGAAGGAGCGACGAGAAAAGAGGCGCGAACCAACGGTTTATGCAAATAGTCGCCGACATGTGGGAGCCCGCCTCGCTTTTCGTTGTGTCCGGCGTCCCCGGTGCGTCCCCTGTGGGACGGGGACAGGCTCGGGGCGCCGGACACCGTATCGGGCCGCGCCGGACAAAAATGGGCTTTAGGGGACGCGGCTGGAACGCTTTTTTTGTCCGGCGCGCCCCAAATCCCTTTGGGGGACGGTTTGGGGGACGCGGCTGGAGATGCTCTTACGCCAGCCTGAACAACTTTATAACCAAACGGAAGAACATACAAGGGTTCATTATTAGTATATATGTTACTGATTAGTGCTACTTGTCGTCAAGAATTCATTGACTGGTTTGTACCGTGTAGCCACAAAGGGCAGGTTGGGATTTTTTGTGTGGTTGCCTCTTGCATGCTATGTCGTGAGTTTTTGGCCAACACGCACGCACACAAAAATTCTGTTAATCTTAGCCTTGCTGATTGTTCTTTCAAGTAGTTATGCTATTATTTCAACTCGTAAAATGACTCGGAAACTGCAACTTAAAATGATGTGGTACCACTTACTGCACATTGATTTCATTTGACATGCTTTACCTATAGAGTGCTCATTACCTTTCCTTGGTTTTATCAGGTGAAAACAGGAATGCTCCCTTCAGCTGGAATTATCCAAATTCTGTGTGAGAGTCTCAGGAAGTTTCCAGTCAAAGGTACGGGGAACCATTCCAAGAGTTTGATTAAAGCATATATATGGCAGCCCATTTGTTTACTTACTATGACTTCTGCATCTGAAGGCAGCTTTAGTGGTGGATCCAGTTATGGTGTCCACAAGTGGAGATAGTCTTTCAGATCCATCTACTCTCACGAACTATAGGTGCACGGTTAAAACTTCTTCTTTTATTGTGTGCATTTATAAGTTCTGATCGGATTGGTGTTCACATGACATCCCTAATCTCATAGCACTTACCAAGGTACTGATACAATTGCTTTGAGCAGGGATGAACTATTTGCTATGGCTGATATAGTCACCCCAAATGTGAAAGAAGCGTCAAAATTACTTGGAGGTGTGTCTTTGCACACTGTTTCTGACATGCGTGATGCAGCAGCATCCATTTACAAGTTTGGTCCCAGGTTTGTATTGAGTATTTTACGGATTTATTTCTTTCTTACGCAGTGCTTCATGCGCTATTTACTGTCATAGCATACATGTGCATTTTCCGGTGCTTGTACTGTTCTACATCCAGATGTACACTTTAAAGTCATCAAGTGTTTTATCCCTGGGTATGACCTTTTAAGTATATCTGTTAAAACAAACTGGTGAATATAGTTTTGAACTCTTGATTTTCTTTATCAATTAGTCTTCTTGATTTCTCATCCCTGATTGTACATAATATATGTTAGTTCCAGCATGTGCTGACCTCTGTCCCCGCCGTTTGCACCCCTGTAGATTCGGTGTTGTTGTCTTGGATGAATGCCAATTCTTGAGAGTTTTTCCCATGTGCCAAACTAATTGAAATCTCTCTATTCATAACATTGCTTAATGTATCATTGAATGTCCTAATTAAGAACTGTAACACTACATACTGTTGTTAATTTGATCCATGATAGTTTTGAACTTTCAGTCAGAAAAGTAAATGATGTAACTTGCAGATGTGTACTTGTGAAAGGCGGGGACATGCCAGATTCGTCAGAAGCTATTGACGTATTTTATGATGGTGCGTGTTCCGTCATTATCTTGTCGTCATACATTATCATGTCTCCTTCCTGCTCGTTGTACAGCCTCGTATAATTCATCAGGTAAGGAATTCGTCGAGCTTCGTGGACATCGTATAAAGACGCGTAACACACACGGAACTGGTTGCACTTTAGCTTCATCTATAGCGGCCGAGTTAGCAAAAGGTTCAACAATGCTGCATGCTGTTCAGGTTAGTGTTGTAGTGCTCCTTACCCACAGTCTACAGATGCCTTCACAGAGTCAAGTTGCTATCCAAAAAAATTCTCGTATTATGGGTTTTAAAAACTAGTACATCACTAATAATAATAGCCTTGTATTATGTGACATATTATTAGTTATAGGACATTTTTGTTGATGCAAGCATTGTGGTCAGTAACTAGGCATATCATCTGTAGACCGTTAAACATGGACTTGTTGTATGGCTTATTTTTAGAACTTGTTACCTGTATAATGCAAATATCATCATCATAATTGTCCGAACAATGATGCCCAATTTGTTCTTAGAACTCAATCTTTTCCCACTTTATGAAATTGTATAGCTAAATCAACCTCTAGTGGTTTCTAAGCCTTGACTGGCATCATATTTATCTCTTGAGGTGTGCTGTTGAAAACAGTATAATCTTATGCCTGTTGTCGTATATGTGAACTCTGCAGGTGGCAAAGAAGTATGTGGAATCTGCTCTTCATCACAGTAAAGACCTTGTCATTGGAAATGGACCTCAAGGCCCTTTCGACCACCTTTTCAGGCTCAAGTGTCCTCCATACAATATCGGCTCACACCAAAGCTTCAATCCAGAGAGCCTCTTCCTGTATGCAGTGACAGATTCTAGGATGAACAAAAAGTGGGGACATTCAATAAAAGATGCCGTGAAAGCTGCCATCGAAGGAGGCGCCACCATCGTCCAACTGAGGTATGTTTCTTGAGAATAATCACGTTTTGTTTGTTAATACTATGTATGTATGTTTCAGTGATATATTTTTGTGTTTGTAATGTCCAGAGAAAAAGATGCTGAATCACGAGAGTTCCTGGAGGCTGCCAAGGCCTGCATGGAGATCTGCAAGTCCAGTGGAGTGCCACTGCTGATCAACGACCGTGTAGACATTGCCCTGGCATGCAACGCAGATGGTGTTCATGTTGGCCAGTCAGATGTTTCAGCACGGGAGATTCGGGAGCTCCTAGGACCGGGCAAAATCATCGGTGTCTCGTGCAAGACCCCTGCTCAAGCCGAGCAGGCCTGGAACGACGGGGCGGACTACATCGGATGCGGGGGTGTCTTCCCGACCACGACGAAGGCGAACAATCCGACATTGGGATTCGAAGGGCTGAAGACCGTCTGCCTGGCTTCGAAGTTGCCCGTGGTGGCCATTGGCGGCATCAACGCGACCAATGCAGGTTCGGTGATGGAGCTTGGTATCCCGAATCTCAAAGGCGTGGCTGTGGTCTCCGCGCTTTTTGATCGTGAATGTGTGATGACGGAGACGAGGAACCTCAGTTCTATCTTGACCAATGCGGTTTGCTCGGTTTAGATCTTAGAGCTAGTTTCTTTTGGTTCAGTTTGTTTAGAAAGAATAAGCCTTTAGTTTCGTTTGAGTGTTGCTGGTTCTCTTTGGCAACCAGAAACAAAATAAAGATTTGTAGTCATCCACCAACAATTCAGAATGGTGATTACATGGTGCTGTGGTACAATGTATTTGCATCAGTTTGATACGCAAAATTGCTGTCTATGGAGATGCAAGGTATTTGTGTTTTTAAAGTATCCTCTGGCCTTGGTCAAAGTAAGTAATTGCCCCATTATGCTTGAGCTGAGCTGGTTAAGACGTGCCCACTAACTCGATCTGCCACTCTCCCTCGCCATAATTGAAAGGGGAAAGATCTCGGATCGTCGGAGTAGTAGGTGCCATTTGACCACCACCAGCACCACCACGATCTCTAGATTCCGGCGAGATGAACGATCTGATGACAGATTCGTTCGTCGGCGCCGCTGGGGCGGCGCAGGCGCAGCAAGGCGGCGGATCCGCCTCCGCCGCCGCCGCCAGCGGCGACCACGGCGCGGAGAAGCTGCAGGCGTTCCTGGCGGAGGCGGAGGCGGCCAAGAACGAGATGGCGGCGCTGCGGGACGAGCTCTCCCAGCTCCAATCCGCGCACGAGGCGTCCAAGTCCCTCTTCCGCCCCGGCTCGTCGCGAGCCGCCACGCAGGCCGCGCTCGTCCGCCTCCTCGGCTCCGCCCGCCGCCTCCGCACGCGCCTGGCGTCCATGGACCGCCGCGCGCCGGCCCCCGCCGCGCAGGCCACCGCGGGGCTCCGCGGGCGCCTCCAGGACCTCACCGCCGGTGTCCAGACGCTCCGGCGCCAGGTCTCGTCCGACCGCCGCGGGGACGCGGCCCGCCGGTACCTCGCCGTGGCCGGCGAGGCCCCCACCGAGGAGCAGCTGGACCGTCTCGTCGCCAGCGGCGGAGCGGGGGGCGCCGACGTGGACGAGGCGATGCGGGCCGCCATGCTGTCGTCCTCGGAGGCCGCGGAGGTGGAGGGCGGCCTCCTGGAGGTGCAGCAGCTGTTCCTCGACATGGCCGCGCTGGTGGAGTCCCAGGGCCCGCGGCTGGATGACATCGAGGGGCAAGTCGCGGCGGCGGCGCAGGACGTGGGCGCCGCCGAGGGCGAGCTGCTGGACGCCCGGCAGATGCAACTCGCGGCAAGGCGGAGGAAGATGTGGCTGGGTGCGGGGATCGCCGTGTTTCTGCTCGTCGTCCTCGCCGTGGCGGCCGTCATGGTGGCTCTCGCTCTGGCGCGGCAAAACGGCGGCAGTGTGCAGCTCGCCGGTGCCGGCCTGTCTGACTTGATGGATTTACCTCTGTAGGTGTGTTTGGTTTTCATGGGTAGTGGCTTGTGAGTCCGTTTGTGAGGCGGGATGGCGCCATTGCGTGCCAAGAACTTGTTTGTTGCGGTAACTCGTTGGTGAAGTTGCAGAGTGGGTGCTCAATGCCGCCATTGCGTGCGAAGAATTGTTTGCGACCAATGACGACCTCATTTCCTAGGGTGCGATTCTGAAGCTCAATTACCGGTCAAATTATGTCGCTAAAAATCTCAGCTGCGGGCCAACACGAATCATGATGTGAATCCAGCAGTACAGATCATGATTTGCTTAGCTAGTACAACCCAATTGCATGAGGAAAGTTTTCAGTCGCAAACCATGTCCAAATTCAATACTAGCATGAAATCAGGATGCAATCCAACGGTTAATGATTTGTTGCAGATATGAAGCTAAATCTTATTGAACGAGGAATTAGGAAAACCGCATTTCATAATATCCGTGGCATAGATGAACAAATATTAGTCTACCAAAAAAACATGCAGAAGTTGAAGAGACAAACCGGATTGTACTCCCTCCGTTCGGATTAAATTGACAGATGCTGTACATAGTAGTTTCTGTACCTGCATCTCACGTCGATTAAATACGGACAGAGGTAGTATGTACCAGTGTGGTACGTTTTTTGCCGCTACAATACACACTTGTCGTCTTGTTTTGAGATACTTACATATTTCACACTCCAGCACATCGAGTGGTTTGGCTTTGGTCCCCAAACTTCAAAATATGAAAATTTAAACCCTAAGCTTCACAAAACTGCTAACAGTATCCTCCCTGCCGTCACTACTATCTCAATCTGTGATATGTAGTCGTGAGATAAAAGGCCACCTCATGAAGCATCGAAAGGTGTCCCGATGGAAGATACCATTAAGAGTATCTCCACCGGCGTCCCCGATAGCTTTTTGGGGGCCGGGAGCGAAAATGGGCTCACACCGGCGTGCCTCAAACGGCGCCGGCAATTTTGGAGCCCAATAGAATTGCCGGCAACCACGTGCCGACCCCTTCGCCAACGGCGCGAATCGGACGCGTCGGCACCTCGCGAGGATGAAAATTTTGGGCGTGGGAGCCACCTGGCATTGACGCCAGGGCGCCACGCGGGATATTTACCGCCACGACATCTGGCCGGAAACTCTCCCGCCACGGCGCCGCGCGGGATGTTTCCCGCCTCGCCGGCGGTCTATATTATCCCTCCTCCCCCGCCATTGCTGCAAAAACCCTAGAAAAAAAAGCACAATGTGGGATTCGTGAGACGAGGTGGCGCTAGAGGCGGTCGTAGAAGTGGTGGAGGTGGACCCGCAGCTCGCAGAGTACGAGGTGTGGGAGGAGGCGGCGCTAGTGGCGACCGTAGATGCCTACGACGCGGGCGAGCGGCAGGTTGCTGCGGGAGGAGACGCAGCGTCAGGATGAAGTCTACGAGGCGCGTCGTTTGGCGGAGATGCAGCTTCAGCTACAGAGGCAGGAGTTGGATCACCGTCGGCGGCGGGAGGAGCTGGAGCGGCAGCTGCAGCAGGAGGCGGCGGCCACGGATAAAGTCGCCTACTTGACGTTCGTGGTGGAGAGATCAGCGGGGGATTAACGACGGAGGAGCAGGGTAAAGAGCATGGGAGAGAGCTCCGGTCGATCGTCCACCTCCACAGAGCCGGGTGGCCAGTAGGTGGCTAGAGAATAGGTTTCAAATGTCATCCGGGGTTGAGGAGTGAATAATGTTTTACTCGGATTTGTCTGAAAATATTATTCATTCCTCGATTCTGAATGACATTATATGAAACTCGAAGCATAATATGTAGTTTGTGTAAAAAGAACTTCTATCGGGGCTGCCGTTTTGGGGGCGCCGGTGTGGAAACGGCTTCCCTAAATAGAGAATGCAGTGCCGGCGTCCCCCAAACGGAGGTGCCGGTGCCCCTGCCGGCGCCTATTTGGGGGCTACCGGTGGAGATGCTCTAACAACTCCATATAAGGTGTATTTAGATGGGTCACATGCGTAAAGAAGAAATTGGCCCATTTGGTTGGCTTGCTTGCATCGTTTTCTTGCACCTCACGCGTTTTAAAACAGCCTAAGTGTTGGCCCGCCAGGCACGTTCGATTCGGGCATTGTCGCGCGTGCACGCTGGCGAGGCAGCGTGCCCTGTCCTCTGCATGCATTGGGAAGCGCGGGAGATAGAACGCCAGCCTTAACTTTCCACTCCACTCCCCTCACCGCCCAAACCATTCTATCACCTCCTCTGCACCTCCGCCATGCACCACCCACCATGGCCGGCGTTCCTCCACCCCCACCTCTGCCGCGGAAGCCCCTCGCCGGCGCAAGCAGTCCGCACAGGAGCTGGGCATCGAACTAGATTCAAAGGCTAGGTACGAGAAGTGTGTTCGATTTGGCGAAGGCTCTGAGAGCTCCATCGCCGATGTGCGTGCGGCCACACATGACAAGGGCTACGACAACAACGGCCTCATCGGAGGTCGGTGTAGGATAACGTAGCATAGAAAACAAAAATTTTCCTACGGCGAACACGCAATCCAAGCCAAGATGCAATCTAGAAGACGGTAGCAACGAGGGGATTGTCGAGACTCACCCTTGAAGAGATTCCAAAGCCTACAAGAGGAGGCTCTTGTTGCTGCGGTAGACGTTCACTTGCCGCTTGCAAAAGCGCGTAGAAGATCTTGATCACGATCGGTTCCGGCGCCACGAACGGGCAGCACCTCCGTACTCGGTCACACGTTCGGTTGTTGATGAAGACGACGTCCACCTCCCCGTTCCAGCGGGCAGCGGAAGTAGTAGCTCCTCTTGAATCCGACAGCACGACGGCGTGGTGTCGGTGGCGGTGTAGAAGTCCGGCGGAGCTTCGCTAAGCTATGCGGGCAATATGAAGTGGAGGAGCAAAGCTAGGGTTTGGGAGGGGGTGGCCGGCCACTCTATGGGGGGCGGCCAGCTTGTGGTCTTGAGGTGGCCGGCCCCCTCCCCTTGGCCCTCTATATATAGGTGGAAGCCCCAAGTGTTGGACTACAAGTCTTCGAATAAGACTCGAACCCAAAACCTTCCATATGGTGGGAAACCTTCCCTCCCACTAGAGGTGGGAATTCCACCTTCCATAGGGGGGGTGGCCGGCCCCCTAAGGGGGAGTCCACTTGGGACTCCTCCCCCACTAGGGTTGGTCGGCCATGGAGGTGGAGTCCCATGTGGACTCCACCTTCCTTGGTGGTTTCTTCCGGACTTTTCTAGAACCTTCTAGAACCTTCCATAGAACCTTCCGCATCATTTTATTCACATAAAATGACATCCTATATATGAATCTTATTCTCCGGACCATTCCGGAACTCCTCGTGATGTCCGGGATCACATCCGGGACTCCGAGCAAATATTCCAACTTCATTCCATATTCAAGTACTACCATTTCAACATCCAACTTTAAGTGTGTCACCCTACGGTTCGCGAACTATGTGGACATGGTTGAGTACTCACTCCGACCAATAACCAATAGCGGGATCTGGAGATCCATAATGGCTCCCACATATTCAACGATGACTTTAGTGATCGAATGAACCATTCACATACGATACCAATTCCCTTTGTCACGCGATATTTTACTTGTCCGAGGTTTGATCATCGGTATCACACTATACCTTGTTCAACCTCGTCTCCTGACAAGTACTCTTTACTCGTACCGTGGTATGTGGTCTCTTATGAACTTATTCATATGCTTGCAAGACATTAGACGACATTCCACCGAGAGGGCCCAGAGTATATCTATCCGTCATCGGGATGGACAAATCCCACTATTGATCCATATGCCTCAACTCATACTTTCCGGATACTTAATCCCACCTTTATAACCACCCATTTACGCAGTGGCGTTTGATGTAATCAAAGTACCTTTCCGATATAAGTGATTTACATGATCTCATGGTCATAAGGACTAGGTAACTATGTATCGAAAGCTTATAGCAAATAACTTAATGACGTGATCTTATGCTACGCTTAATTGGGTGTGTCCATTACATCATTCATACAATGATATAACCTTGTTATTAATAACATCCAATGTTCATGATTATGAAACTAATCATCTATTAATCAACAAGCTAGTTAAGAGGCTTACTAGGGACTCTTTGTTGTTTACATATCACACATGTATCAATGTTTCAGTTAATACAATTATAGCATGGTATATAAACATTTATCATAAACATAAAGATATATAATAACCACTTTTATTATTGCCTCTTGGGCATATCTCCTACAGTCTCCCACTTGCACTAGAGTCAATAATCTAGATTACATTGTAATATACCTAACACCCATGGCATTCTGGTGTTGGTCATGCTTTGCCCTAGGGAGAGCTTTAGTCAACGGATCTGCTACATTCAGATCAGTGTGTACTTTGCAAATCTTTACTTCTCCATCTTCGATGTACTCGCGAATCGAGTGGTAACGCAGCTTGATATGCTTCAGCCTCTTGTGTGACCTTGGCTCTTGTGCATTGGCGATGGCACCCATGTTATCACAGTAGATGACAAATGGGTCCAATGCACTAGGAACCACACCGAGCTCTACAATGAACCTCTTCATCCATACCGCTTCTGATGAAGCCTCTGAAGCCGCTATGTACTCCGATTCTGTTGAGGATTTCGCCACCGTGCACTGCTTCGAGCTTGCCCAGCTTCATCGCAGCACCATTCAATATAAACACGTACCCAGATTGTGACTTAGAGTCATCAGGATCAGTGTTCCAACTTGCATCGGTGTAACTTGTTACAACGAGCTCTTGGTCACCTCCATAACAAAGAAACATATCCTTAGTTCTTTTCAAGTACTTCAGGATATTCTTGACCGCTGTCCAGTGTTCCATTCCTGGATCACTTTGATATCTGCTAGTCAAACTAACAGCATGTGCTATATCCGGTCTTGTACATAGCATGGCATACATGATAGAGCCTACTGCCGAGGCATAGGGGATCTGACTCATCCTTTCTCTTTCTTCTGCTCGTAGCCGGTCCTTGAGTCTTACTCAAGACCTTGCACAGTAACATAGGTAAGAATCCTTTCTTACTTTCGTCCATTCTAAACTTCTTCAGAATTTTGTCCAGGTATGTACTCTGTGATAGCCCTATTAGACGTCTTGATCTATCTCTATAAATCTTGATGCCTAATATGTATGATGCTTCACCAAGGTCTTTCATTGAAAAACTATTATTCAAATAACCCTTTACACTGCTTAATAGTTCTATATCATTCCCAATCAATAATATGTCATCTACATATAATATCAGGAATGCTACAGAGCTCCCACTCACTTTCTTGTAAATACAGGCCTCTCCATGACACTGTATAAACCCGAAGTCTTTGATCACCTTATCAAAACGTCGGTTCCAACTTCTCGATGCTTGCTTCAGTCCATAGATTGAACGCTGAAGTTTGCATACTTTGTCGACATTTTTAGGATCGACAAAACCTTTGGGTTGTACCATATACAACTCTTCCTCAATGTCTCCATTAAGGAACGCCGTTTTGACATCCATCTCGCCAAATCTCATAATCGAAAAATGCAGCTATTGCTAACAAAATCCTCACAGATTTTAGCTTCGCTACAGGTGAGAAAGTCTCATCGTAGTCAACACCTTGAATTTGTCGGAAACCCTTTGCGACAAGTCGAGCTTTATAGACAGTAATATTACCATCAGCATCTGTTTTTCTTTTGAAGATCCATTTATTCTCGACAGCCTTGCGGCTATCAGGTAAGTCTACCAAAGTCCATACTTTGTTATCATACATGGATCCCATTTCGGATTTCATGGCTTCTTGCCATTTGTTGGAATCTGGGCTCATCATCGCTTCTTCATACGTCGCAGGGTCTTCATCATTGTTATCCACAATCATGACATTTAGACAAGGATCATACCAATCTGGAGTGGCATGATCCCTTGTCGATCTGCGAGGTTCAGTAGCTGTCTCATTTGAAGTTTCATGATCATTATCATTAGCTTCCTCTGTTGTCGGTGTAGGTGGTACAGAACATTTTCCGGTCATCAAGCGCTACTCGATCAACGAGTAGAGATTCTTCAATCTCATCGAAGTTCTACTTTTCTTCCATTCACTTCTTTAGTGAGAAATTCTTTCTCAAGAAAGGTTCCGTTCTTAGCAACAAAGATCTTGCCTTCGGATCTGTGATAGAAAGTGTACCCTATAGTTTCCTTAGGGTATCCTATGAAGACGCATTTCTCCGCTTTGGGTTCTAGCTTGTCCGGTTGTAACTTTTTTACATAGGCTTCGCAACCCCAAACTTTTAGGAACGACAGCTTAGGTTTCTTATTAAACCATAATTCATACGGCGTCGTTTCAACGGATTTTGATGGTGCTCTATTTAAAGTGAATGCGGCTGTCTCTAATGCATAACTCCAAAATGATAACGGCAAATCAGTAAGAGACATCATAGAACGAACCATATCTAAGAGAGTTCGATTACGACGTTCGGACACACCGTTTCGTTGTGGTGTTCCCGGCGGTGTCAATTGTGAAAGTATTCCGCATTTCTTTAAATGCATGCCAAACTCATAACTCAGATATTCACCTCCGCGATCAGATCGTAGAAATTTAATCTTCTTGTTACGTTGATTTTCTACTTCACTTTGGAATTCCTTAAACTTCTCGAAAGTTTCGGATTTATGTTTCATTAAATAGATATACCCATATCTACTCAAATCATCTGTGAAGGTTAGAACATAACGATAACCACCGCGCGATGCTACACTCATTGGTCCACACACATCTGTATGTATGATTTCCAATAAGTCAGTAGCTCGCTCCATCATACCCGAGAATGGAGTCTTAGTCATTTTTCCCATCAGACATGCTTCGCATCTATCAAGTGACTCAAAGTCAAGTGATTCAAGTAATCCATCAGTATGGAGTTTCTTCATGCGTTTCACTCCAATATGACCAAGACGACAGTGCCACATATAAGTAGAATTATCATTCAATTTAATTCGCTTAGCATTAATGTTATGTATGTGTGTATCACTACTATCGAGATCTAACAGAAATAAGCCATTCTTTTCAGGTGCTCGACCATAAAAGATATTATTCATAAAGATAGAACAACCATTATTCTCAGACTTGAATGAATAACCGTCTTGCATTAAACAAGATCCTGATATAATGTTCATGCTCAACGCGGGTACATAATAACAATTATTTAGGCTTAAAACTAATCCCGAAGGTAGATGTAGAGGAAGTGTCCCGACTGCGATCACATTGACCTTGGATCCGTTTCCAACGTGCATCGTCACTTCATCTTTCAGCAGTTGTCGTTTATTCTTTAGTTCCTGTTTCGAGTTACAAATATGAGCAACCGAACCAGTATCAAATACCCAGGTACTAGAACGAGAACCAGTGAAATGAACATCTATAACATGTATATCGAGATATACCTTCTTTCTTCTTCTTGACAAGGCCGCTCTTCAGATCTGCCAAATACTTGGAGCAATTACGCTTCCAGTGTCCCTTCTCTTTGCAGTAATAGCAATCAGCATCAGGCTTAGGGCCGTTCTTAGGTTTCATAGGAGGCGTGGCAGCTTTCTTGCCACCCTTCTTGAATTTTCCCTTAGACTTGCCCTGTTTCTTGAAACTGGTGGTTTTGTTGACCATCAACACTTGGTGCTCTTTCTTAATCTCAATCTCAGCAGCTTTTAACATGCCAAAGAGTTCAGGAAACTCCTTGTTCATGTTCTGCATATTGTAATTCATCACAAAGTTCTTGTAACTTGGTGGCAGTGATTGAAGGACACGATTAATCCCGATCTGTTAGGAATCACTATTCCCAAGTCATCGAAGTTTCTTCGCATGCCCGGTCATAACGAGCATGTGCTCACTAATGGAGCTGCCTTCTTCCATCATACAGCTGAAAAAGTGTTTCGATGCTTCATAGCATTCCACGGCCGCATGAGTTTCAAAAATAGTCTTCAACTCTTTCATCAACTCATGAGGATCGTGGTGCTCAAAACGTTTTTGAAGATCGGATTCCAGACTGCATAAGATGGCACACTGAACTTGAGAGTACCGAGTTTTCCGAGTTGCGTAAACATTCTTTACTTCATCGGTTTCAGTTTCTGCTGGAGGGTCACCTAGCGGTGCATCAAGCACATATTGCAGATTTCCGCCATTGAGGAAGATCCTCACATGACGGAACCGCCGGTGAAGTTGCTACCGTTGCTCTTAAGTTTTTCTTTCTCTAGGAACTGGTTAAAATTGATTGGGGACGCCATATCTACAACATATTTGCAATAGTTTAGACTAGGTTTATGACAAATTGAGTTCAAATTTTAATTCAACATAATTAAAAAATCTAGGTGAACTCCCACTCAAAACAATATCCCTCGCATTGTCTTAGTGATCACACGAACCAAATCTACCGCACCTAAACCCGATCATCACGAGAAAAGGTGTGATTTCAATGGCGAACACTCAAAGTGTTCATCATATCAATCATATGATTCATGCTCTACCTTTCGGTATCACGTGTTCCGAGACCATGTCTGTACATGCTAGGCTCGTCAAGGCCACCTTAGTATCCGCATGTGCAAAACTGTCTTGCACCCGTTGTATGTACTTATTGAATCTATCACACCCGATCATCACGAGATGCTTCGAAACGACAAGACTTGATAACGGTGCTACTAAGGATGAACACTTTATTATCTTGAGATTTTAGTGAGAGGGATCATCTTATAATGCTACCGTCGCGATCTAAGCAAAATAAGATGCATAAAAGGATTAACATCACATGCAGTTCATATGTGATATGATATGGCCCTTTTGTCTTTGCGCCTTTGATCTTGATCTCCAAAGCGTGGACATGATCTCCATCATCAACGGGCATGATCTCCATCATCGTCGGCGAAGCACCAAGGTCAATGGCGCCGTCTTCATGATCGTCCTCCATGTAGCAACTATTACAACTACTTTGAAATACTACTCAACATGAAATTTAAAGACAACCATAAGGCTCCTGCCGGTTGCCACAATACAATAATGATCATCTCATACATATTCATCATCACATTATGGCCATATCACATCACCAAACCCTGCAAAAACAAGTTAGACGTTCTCTAATTTGGTTTGCATATTTTACGTGGTTTAGGGTTTTCGAGTAAGATCCAATCTACCTACGAACATGAACCACAACGGTGATACTAGTGTTTTCAATAGAAGAGTAAATTGAATCTTCACTATAGTAGGAGAGACAGACACCCGCAAAGCCACTTATGCAATACAAGTTGCATGTCAAGCGTGGAGCAAATCTCATGAACGCGGTCATGTAAAGTTAGCCCGAGCCGCTTCATCCTACTATGCCACAAAGATGCAAAGTACTCAACTAAAGATAACAAGAGCATCAACGCCCACAAACCATTGTGTTCTACTCGTGCAACCATCTATGCATAGACACGGCTCTGATACCACTGTAGGATAACGTAGCATAGAAAACAAAAATTTTCCTACGGCGAACACGCAATCCAAGCCAAGATGCAATCTAGAAGACGGTAGCAACGAGGGGATTGTCGAGACTCACCCTTGAAGAGATTCCAAAGCCTACAAGAGGAGGCTCTTGTTGCTGCGGTAGACGTTCACTTGCCGCTTGCAAAAGCGCGTAGAAGATCTTGATCACGATCGGTTCCGGCGCCACGAACGGGCAGCACCTCCGTACTCGGTCACACGTTCGGTTGTTGATGAAGACGACGTCCACCTCCCCGTTCCAGCGGGCAGCGGAAGTAGTAGCTCCTCTTGAATCCGACAGCACGACGGCGTGGTGTCGGTGGCGGTGTAGAAGTCCGGCGGAGCTTCGCTAAGCTATGCGGGCAATATGAAGTGGAGGAGCAAAGCTAGGGTTTGGGAGGGGGTGGCCGGCCACTCTATGGGGGGCGGCCAGCTTGTGGTCTTGAGGTGGCCGGCCCCCTCCCCTTGGCCCTCTATATATAGGTGGAAGCCCCAAGTGTTGGACTACAAGTCTTCGAATAAGACCCGAACCCAAAACCTTCCATATGGTGGGAAACCTTCCCTCCCACTAGAGGTGGGAATTCCACCTTCCATAGGGGGTGGCCGGCCCCCTAAGGGGAGTCCACTTGGGACTCCTCCCCCACTAGGGTTGGCCGGCCATGGAGGTGGAGTCCCATGTGGACTCCACCTTCCTTGGTGGTTTCTTCCGGACTTTTCTAGAACCTTCTAGAACCTTCCATAGAACCTTCCGCATCATTTTATTCACATAAAATGACATCCTATATATGAATCTTATTCTCCGGACCATTCCGGAACTCCTCGTGATGTCCGGGATCACATCCGGGACTCCGAGCAAATATTCCAACTTCATTCCATATTCAAGTACTACCATTTCAACATCCAACTTTAAGTGTGTCACCCTACGGTTCGCGAACTATGTGGACATGGTTGAGTACTCACTCCGACCAATAACCAATAGCGGGATCTGGAGATCCATAATGGCTCCCACATATTCAACGATGACTTTAGTGATCGAATGAACCATTCACATACGATACCAATTCCCTTTGTCACGCGATATTTTACTTGTCCGAGGTTTGATCATCGGTATCACACTATACCTTGTTCAACCTCGTCTCCTGACAAGTACTCTTTACTCGTACCGTGGTATGTGGTCTCTTATGAACTTATTCATATGCTTGCAAGACATTAGACGACATTCCACCGAGAGGGCCCAGAGTATATCTATCCGTCATCGGGATGGACAAATCCCACTATTGATCCATATGCCTCAACTCATACTTTCCGGATACTTAATCCCACCTTTATAACCACCCATTTACGCAGTGGCGTTTGATGTAATAAAAGTACCTTTCCGATATAAGTGATTTACATGATCTCATGGTCATAAGGACTAGGTAACTATGTATCGAAAGCTTATAGCAAATAACTTAATGACGTGATCTTATGCTACGCTTAATTGGGTGTGTCCATTACATCATTCATACAATGATATAACCTTGTTATTAATAACATCCAATGTTCATGATTATGAAACTAATCATCTATTAATCAACAAGCTAGTTAAGAGGCTTACTAGGGACTCTTTGTTGTTTACATATCACACATGTATCAATGTTTCAGTTAATACAATTATAGCATGGTATATAAACATTTATCATAAACATAAAGATATATAATAACCACTTTTATTATTGCCTCTTGGGCATATCTCCTACAGTCGGGACCTCGAGTGCTGCCGCGGAGAAGGCGCCGACTATCGTTGGGAAAACCCTTGCCGAGTTGACGAGGATTTTTCTGCGAGCGGCGCCGCCCCCATCCCTATGGAGGCGGCTTTCGTCCATGTCTCCGGGAGCTTCATCGCATGCTCTCGGATCATCATCAGCGGCTACGTCACCGGATTTCTCCACTATTAGTCCTTGATCTTCTAGATTGGATATGCGGTTGGGTTTTTTTAGGGAGGTTGCCGACGGTAAATCTTGTCTCACTGACGTCCATATGCCTTCTAATTGCTTCTTTCCAACTGTAGATACTAGATCTGATGTAGATTCACATGGATAAGGTTTGATTTGAGTTTGATTTGACTTTCCCCAATTTGGGATCATACTTTGTGCGCATGTTACATCAATGCTACGTCCAACCGGACGTGAACTAGCTGCACATGCTCCTCTTTCCATCGGCGTTCCATGCCGGCTTGACTGACTGTATGAAGATCCATCTGCCGCGCAGCGTGGCCATCTATTCCTGTTGCTGGTGCGACGAGTGGGTGCAGGTTGCATACCGTGGCGGGCAGGTGGTGCCGGGGAGGAACTTGCCGGCGATTGTCTTCAAGTACGACCTGGAGCGTTGCAATGTGCTGGAGTTTAAGATCTAGGCATTCGGCCTGAAGATGACCGACCATCTACAAGCACAACGGCTCTATCGCTAGGACCTACATCTGCCCTGACCACGGCTGGTCTGCGGCTTGTCTGCCTATCTATGTTAGTAATAGTAGTTAGTGTGAGACAATGATGAACATGTGTACTGATCTGGTGGCTTTTGATCTAGGGTTAAACCATAGTTTCTCCAGGGGCTTTCGAAGCCTCATGTAGCTTTTGATCAGGGGTGTTCATTTGAACCCTTGATTGTGGACAGAGGTGTATAGGAAACCTTCTTACTAATCTGATGGCCATTGCCAAATTGCATGTGTTTTGTTCGATCATAGCCATTAGGGGGTAACACCACCAAGTTTGAAGTGGTAACCGTAAACCAGTTTCAGCACATAAGCAAACGCCCTTTTTTTCCCCTCTAGATACGCGATACGTCACCACCGGCGTGGACTATCAAACATTGGGGCAAAACTGCACTGAAATCCAATGTTGGCAACCAAACTAAGTGCACAACAGGTCCAACCTCGATTTCCACTGATGCAGCAGCTGGCCGACCAAATCGAAAACACGGAAAAAAAATCCACGTGACAAACCAAACTCGCCCATATAGGTAGCAAAGGATATCCCGCAATAGTGGTGCTGCATATTGGGTGAATAACCAGGGGAGAAGACAAATGCAATGGGAGATACACCAATGATTTAGCATTCTATTTATTTTATACAAAAAATCTTTGTGTTTGAAATGAGCTTGAAAGAAAGATTATATACCAATGACGCATTGCAATTGGAAAGCTTGCAAAAAATAATTAAGATCCACTGTCCACCGAAACATTTGGTCTCATATAGAAATAAGAGAGTAAGACAGACTACCATGAAAAAAAATGTAAAAAAATAGTAATTTCAGAGACACAAAAATTATGAAGAATCTATTTGTTTTTGTGTGAAACCTATGCATATTAAATAATTTGAGCAATAGGTATATAAACCTATAATTTCTTGACAAAAGAAAGAAGAAAAAAAAACAGTTGCAATCGGAGAGCTCGTCGTTGAAGTTTAGAAAGAGTACCATGACCAAATGAAAAAGATAGGTAAACTTGTAAACAAAGTGGAAAATTCTGAGAATCAATTTGTTTGTGTACAAGACCTATGTGTTCTAAATGATTTGAGAACAAGACATATAACCCGAGAATAACTTGACGAAAGAAAGAGAAAACGCTTGCAATTTGAAGGCACATTGTTGAAGCTACTACATCTGGACGCAATTAATCGATGCGTCCGTCCCCTAATGACGTGTGTGCACAGCCCTCTGATGCGCGTAGATGTACACGTCCGTTGGGAACCCCAAGAGGAAGGTATGATGCGCACAGCAGCAAGTTTTCCCTCAGAAAGAAACCAAGGTTATCGAACCAGTAGGAGCCAAGAAGCACGTGAAGGTTGTTGGTGGAGGAATGTAGTGCAGCGCAACACCAGTGAAACCGGCGCCAACGTGGAACCTGCACAACACAATCAAGATGCTTTGCCCCAACGTAACAGTGAGGTTGTCAATCTCACCGGCTTGCTGAAAACAAAGGATTAAGCGTATCGAGTGGAAGATGGTGTTTGTTTGCAAAGAACAGTAAAAACAATGATTGCAGTAGAATGTATTCAGATGTAAAAGAATGGACCGGGGTCCACCGTTCACTAGTGGTGTCTCTCCAATAAGATAACTAACATGCTGGGTGAACAAATTACAGATGGGCAATTGACAAATAAAGATTCAATACATACCAATGAAGATTACTATGTGATTTAATCAGGGCATTACGACAAAGTACATAGACCGCTATCCAGCATGCATGTATGCCTAAATAATCCACCTTCGGGTTAGCATCCGCACCCCCTCCAGTATTAAGTTGTAAACAACAGATAATTGCATTAAGTATGGTGCGTAATGTAATCAACACAAATATCCTTAGACAAAGCATCGATGTTTTATCCCTAGTAGCAACAGCACATCCACAACCTTAGAACTTTCTGTAACTGTCCTAGATTAAATGGAGGCATGAACCCACTATCGAGCATAAATACTCCCTCTTGGAGTTACAAGTATCAACTTGGCCAGAGCCTCTACTAGCAACGGAGAGCATGCAAGAACATAAACAACACATATATGATAGATTGATAATTAATTTGACATAGTATTATATATTCATCGGATCCCATCAAACACAACATGTAGCATTACAAATAGATGATCTTGATCATGTTAGGCAGCTCACAAGATCTAAACAATGATAGCACATGCGGAGAAGACAACCATCTAGCTACTGCTATGGACCCATAGTCCAAAGATGAACTACTCACGCATCAATCCGGAGGCGGGCATGATGATGTAGAGCCCTCCGGTGATGATTCCCCTCTCCGGCAGGGTGCCGGAGGCGATCTCCTGAATCCCCCGAGATGGGATTGGCGGCGGCGGCGTCTCTGGAAGGTTTTCCGTATCGTGGCTCTCGGTACAGAGGGTTTCGCGACGAAGGCTTTAAGTAGGCGGAAGGGCGGAGTCGGAGGGGTCACGGGGGCCCCACACGCTAGGGCCGCGCGGCCAGGGCCTGGGCCGCGCCGCCCTAGTGTGTCGGCGCCTCGTGGCCCCACTTCGTTTCCTCCTCGGTCTTCTGGAAGCTTCGTGGAAAAATAGGACCCTGGGCGTTGATTTTGTCCAATTCCGAGAATATTTCCTTTGTAGGATTTCTGAAACCAAAAACAGCAGAAAACAGCAACTGGCGCTTCGGCATCTTGTTAATAGGTTAGTGCCGGAAAATGTATAATAATGCTATAAAGTATGTATAAAACATTCAAGTATTGTCATAAAAGTAGCATGGAACATAAGAAATTATAGATACGTTTGAGACGTATCAAGCATCCCCAAGCTTAGTTCCTACTCGCCCTCGAGTAGGTAAACGATAACACAAATAATTTCTGAAGTGACATGCTACCAACATAACCTTGATCAACATTATTGTAAAGCATATGAGATGAATGGAGTGATCTGAAGCAAAAGATTGCTAACAAAGATAATGACTAAACAAATGAATCATATAGCAAAACTTTTCATGAATAGTACTTTCAAGACAAGGATCAATAAGACTTGCATAAGAGCTAACTCATAAGCAATAAATTCAAAGTAGAATGCATTGAAGCAACACAAAGGATGATTAAGTTTCAGCAATTGCTTTCAACTTGTAACATGTATATCTCATGGATATTTGTCAACATAGAGTAATATAACAGGTGCAATAAGTAAACATGTAAGAATCAATGCACACAGTTAACACAAGTGTTTGCTTCTAAGATAGAAAGAAGTGGGTAAACTGACTCAACATAAAGTAAAAGAATGGCCCTTCGCAGAGGGAAGCATGGATTACTATTTTTGTGCTAGCGCTTTTGTTTTGAAAACATAGAAACAATTTTGTCAACGGTAGTAATAATTCATATGTGCTATGCATAATACTTCCTACAAGTTGCAAGTCTCATGCATAGAGTACTAATAGTGCTCGCACCTTGTCCTAATCAGCTCGGAAAACACAGATTATCATCGCATAACATATGTTTCAACCAAGTGTCACAAAGGGGTACCTCTATGCCGCCTGTACAAAGGTCTAAGGAGAAAGCACGCATTGGATTTCTCGCTTTTGATTATTCTCAACTTAGACATCCATACCGGGACAACATAGACAACAGATAATGGACTCCTCTTTTAATGCTTAAGCATTCAACAACAAATAATTTTCTCATAAGAGATTGAGGTTGTATGTCCAAACTGAAACTTCCACCATGATACATGGCTTTAGTTAGCGGCCCAATGTTCTTCTCTAACATATGCATACTCAAACCATTTGATCATGAAATCGCACTTACTTCAGACAAGACGAACATGCATAGCATCTCACATGATATCCAACAAAGGTAAAAAGTTGATGGCGTCCCCAGAAACATGGTTACCGCTCAACAAGCAACTTATAAGAACTAAGACACATAACTACATATTCATCACCACAATAGTTTTTTAGCTATTTGTCCCATGAGCTATATATTGCAAAGGTAAAGGAATGAAATTTTAAAGGTAGCACTCAAGTAATTTACTTTGGAATGGCAGAAAAATACCACATAGTAGGTAGATATGGTGGACACAAATGGCATGGGTTTTGGCTCAAGGTGTTTGGATGCACGAGAAGCATTTCCTCTCAGTACAAGGTTTGGGCTAGCAAGGCTGTTTGAAGCAAACACAAGTATGAACAGGTACATCAAAACTTACACAAGAACATATTGCAAGCATTATAAGACTCTACACTGTCTTCCTTGTTGTTCAAACACTTTACCAGAAGATATTGATGCGCGTAGATGTACACATCCGTTGGGAACCCCAAGAGGAAGGTATGATGCGCACAGCGGCAAGTTTTTCCTCAGAAAGAAACCAAGGTTATCGAACCAGTAGGAGCCAAGAAGCACGTGAAGGTTGTTGGTGGAGGAATGTAGTGCGGCGCAACACCAGTGAAACCGGCGCCAACGTGGAACCTGCACAACACAATCAAAGTACTTTGCCCCAACGTAACAGTGAGGTTGTCAATCTAACCGGCTTGCTGAAAACAAAGGATTAAGCGTATCGAGTGGAAGATGGTGTTTCTTTGCAAAGAACAGTAAAGAACAATTGCAGTAGAATGTATTCAGATGTAAAAGAATGGACCGGAGTCCACAGTTCACTAGTGGTGTCTCTCCAATAAGATAACTAGCATGCTGGGTGAACAAATTACAGGTGGGCAATTGACAAATAAAGATTCAATACATACCAACGATGATTACTACGTGATTTAATCAGGGCATTACGACAAAGTACATAGACCGCTATCCAGCATGCATCTATGCCTAAATAATCCACCTTCAGGTTATCATCCGAACCCCTTCCAGTATTAAGTTGTAAACAACAGATAATTGCATTAAGTATGGTGCGTAATGTAATCAACACAAATATCCTTAGAAAAAGCATCGATGTTTTATCCCTAGTAGCAACAACACATCCACAACCTTAGAACTTTCTGTCACTGTCCCAGATTAAATGGAGGCATGAACCCACTATCGAGCATAAATAATCCCTCTTGGAGTTACAAGTATCAACTTGGCCAGAGCCTCTACTAGCAACGGAGAGCATGCAAGAACATAAACAACACATATATGATAGATTGATAATCAACTTGACATAATATTCTAGATTCATCGGATCCCACCAAACACAACATGTAGCATTACAAATAGATGATCTTGATCATGTTAGGCAGTTCACAAGATCTAAACAATGATAGCACATGCGGAGAAGACAACCATCTAGCTACTGCTATGGACCCATAGTCCAAGGATGAACTACTCACGCATCAATCCGGAGGCGGGCATGATGATGTAGAGCCCCTCCGGTGATGATTCCCCTCTCCGGCAGGGTGCCGGAGGCGATCTCCTGAATCCCCCGAGATGGGATTGGCGGCGGCGGCGTCTCAGTAATGTTTCTCGTATCGTGGCTCTCGGTACAGGGGGTTTCGCGACGAAGGCTATTTGTAGGCGGAAGGGTAGGTCAGGGGGCCACACGAGGGCCCCATACAACAGGCCGGCGCGGCCAGGGCTTGGGTCGCGCCGCCCTATTGTGTCGGCGCCTCGTGGCCCCACTTCATTTCCCCCTCGGTCTTCTGGAAGCTTCGTGTAAAAATAGGACCCTGGGCGTTGATTTCGTCCAATTCCGAGAATATTTCCTTACTAGGATTTCTGAAACCAAAAACAGCAGAAAACATCAACTGGCACTTCGGCATCTTGTTAATAGGTTAGTGCCGGAAAATGTATAATAATGTTGTAAAGTATGTATAAAATATTCAAGTATTGTCATAAAAGTAGCATGGAACATAAGAAATTATAGATACGTTTGAGACGTATCAAGCATCCCCAAGCTTAGTTCCTACTCGCCCTCGAGTAGGTAAAAGATAACACAAATAATTTCTGAAGTGACATGCTACCAATATAATCTTGATCAACATTATTGTAAAGCATATGAGATGAATGGAGTGATCTGAACAAAAGATTGCTAACAAAGATAATGACTAAACAAATGAATCATATAGCAAAACTTTTCATGAATAATACTTTCAAGCAAATATCAACAAGACTTGCATAAGAGCTAACTCATAAGCAATAAATTCAAAGTAGAATGAATTGAAGCAACACAAAGGATGATTAAGTTTCAGCAATTGCTTTCAACTTGTAACATGTATATCTCATGGATATTTGTCAACATAGAGTAATATAACAGGTGCAATAAGTAAACATGTAAGAATCAATGCACACAGTTAACACAAGTGTTTGCTTCTAAGATAGAAGGAAGAGGGTAGACTGACTCAACAATAAAGTAAAAGAATGGCCCTTCGCAGAGGGAAGCATGGATTACTATTATTGTGCTAGAGCTTTTATTTTGAAAACATAGAAACAATTTTGTCAACGGTAGTAATAATTCATATGTGCTATGCATAATACTCCCTACAAGTTGCAAGTCTCATGCATAGAGTACTATGTAATATCCCAGGTGTAGAGGCTACAAAATGAGAGAACACCAAAGTGTGCATTGCATTCATGCATAGAAAATCCGGGGAATTTTCGCGCTTTCAAATAAAACTTACCACAGGAACTGAAGTTTCACTTGACTTGCTGGAATTGAAGTAGATCATCAAGTTAAGCGCTATAAACTTCACTGTGATCTTTGCTTAAACCCCTCAAGGTGATCGAGGTTCCTCTTACGTTGGTGGAATTGAGTTAGTACTCGACGTCAGTGCAATAAACTTCGACATGACCTTTGTTGAACTATTTGATTTTGGGGAACACAATTTGAATTCAATTCAAATGTGAGTGATAAGAATCCAAATTGAAATTGGTAATGGAATTTGAATTCTAGATCATTATATAACATGCAACATGTTTAATCAAACAAAATATAAAACTCAAAATAAATAAAGTATTTAACATTTAATTACATCATCCAATATTACGAGGTTCATAAAGACAAAATTCATTATTAAGGATATTCTACAACAAAGAAAATGTGTCTTTATTGATATTCACACAATAATACAATGTCTTTACAAATGAATAAAAGAATATTACAAATATACTTACAAGTTCTAAAAAGGAAAGAAAAAAAAAGCCTAAACTAAGTCTTGATCATTCTTTTCTTCTCAAACTGGAAACCTGTACAACAAAGACAAACCAATGGACATGCCAAATGGCAGTGGATTAAAAAATAAAACAGGAGAAGAGAAGGTAGATATTTCCTTGGCTGAGCACATCCACAAGGGGGGATGTATCAGGTTGGGACTTGCACCATGCAAGCAGGCAGCACACTCACAACATTGCATGGCATAGGTGTCAGCCAAGCACACCTCCAGGACACCATATAAAAGGAAATTTTCTTGCAGCACACAGTTGCTTAGTTCATCACAAAATCAATCCATCAACTACTTCCCTTGTCCATCCAAGAACATCAACCTCAGTTCAACAGCCAAAACCACAAATCATTCCCTGTCAACCATTTAGGAAATCAGTATCAAGATCACAGCCAAAGTTGCAAGGAGAACCATGGTGACAATAAGAGCCCAGGAGGAGCAGGCACAGCCCATGGAGGAGGTGGACGCCAAGATCAGCAGCAAAGCCAGTTCAACATCAAGCAAGATCAAGCTACTCTCCAACACCAGGTTGTTAGGCAACAAGTTAAGCATAGCATCTGTTCTTAGTTTTGCATGAGCACATAAATAAGGGGGAAAAGGGAATAATACACAGACAACCAATCCAACTACCCTTCCACCAGATTTTATCTAGGAGGATTGGAAGGATCTATTTCTCTCAGATCTGCATAGAAGTGCTATGCAATATTCATCACCGAGAATCTTATAAACCATCACAAATAGTATCTGTTCTTATCAAATAAATTGTGCCTCAGCCATTGCATCATAGGCAGGGCCAAGAGATCAAGCACAAGCATCTGTTCTTATCAGTATTAGATCACAGAAAATTGGCAGGGACATATAGCAGCACATCATGCTGTTCAGATCTCCTGCTATGTACACTCCACCAGGCAGGCATCACAGCAGCAGATCTAAAAAGCAGCAGAAGCCACCAAGTTGTTCAACACAAGCACATCAAGCTAATTTCCTAGCTTGCACAGCCAGCAACCATCCAAATTAATCACTGTCATGTGGACAGTACAACTCCAACAAGTAGCCACACTTGCAAATCTTACCAAATAAATTTAAATCATTTTCTTAGTTAATTTAACTAGGAATCATCGCTAGCATATATTCACTGTCATATGGGACAGCTACAAAATCATCAGCTTAAGTATAAGCAAGTCAACAAATAAAGCATCCCTTTATAAGCAACCAATTTGTCCATGGGGTAAATTCCAACACTTTGCACACTACATGATCATGTAGGTACATGATCAGATCATCTAAAGCATCTACCAGACAATGATCAATTCATATATGAGTGGAAATAATCCACTACAACATTTCAATGGATTAAGCATTACCAAGAATTGCCAGTATAATAAGTTGCTCACACACATCAGCTAGATCACAATATGACCGTCCAGAACTGAACCAAAGGTTCAGTTAACCTTCCCCATAATTCAGTAGCACCCTCACAGCATAACCAGTATATCCAGTTCATCAAATGGATGAACCAGGGCAACTATGAACCAGTATCATGTCAGCAGCATAATTCTCCAATCATGGGCAGTACTATAAATATAAGAGCACATATCATTTAAAGACAAAACGATACGTGTTGGGATGATTCACATTGAGGCGTTGGAACAAGCACAAGGTACTGGATCATCTAGCAGCATTATACCCATATATATCACCAATATCACCTCATGACCATAAGCTTTCAATAATCCATTGAATGAACCAGTACAACTACAGTCTAGTAGTAACCATATAGCATTAGCTATGAGCACAAAAAGAAAAGAGGAATAGCTCACAGTGTAGTAGAGGCGTAGTCGCAGCCGTCAACGCCGGGGATTGCGCCTACGGCACTGTCCAGCCGGCGTCGAGGATGAAGTAGCAGCCACACCACCAATTCACCGTCATCACAGCAGCCTGGCCACGGCGGCGTCGGAAACACGCCGGCGACCGAGCCATCCGGGGGCTAGGGTGGCCGTGAGGCACGCGTGCGGGAAAGGAGGCGGCGCCGTGGTAGCGGCTGATGGCCGGGAGGTCCGTGGTGAAGCCACGCCAGGGAGCAGCGTCGGAGGAGGAGACCAGCGACGGCCGGAGCAGCAGCAGGCGGCGGTAAAACCGCCGGTGAACACTAGGGTTTCCGGGGTCGTGGGCGAGCAACTGAGGCCATAGGAATCAAATCGAAGAGAGGGATTCGTAGAGCATGAGGAGGCGGAGCAGATCCGGCCAGCGGCGGCGCCGGAGTGGGTCGGAGGCAGCCAGGAGAAAGCGGCGGCCGCATCACGGAGGAGTGCTGGATGTCGTGTGCGTGCCTAACTTGTGCGTAGATGCACTTTGGGCTGGGCACAAACTAACCAATTAGTGTATCTGTGTTAGTATTACGAGCATGTGTTATTAGCCAACCTAACTAAGTATTGTGTAGCAATAATTCATACATGTATTTAATTCACTACTCATACATATACACTGATGTAGGTTCAATATTCACACATTATATAAAACTATCCACTAACCTAATTTTGCATAGATAACTTGTGTAGTTATTTGATTAGGATGTAGAGAATAAAAAAAAATACTCTTAAGGTATCAAACAAACCTTTTTAAAAATACGAACTGTAGATTGAACTCAATAATATATTTTTTATGCTTAGTTTAAATTTCTAAAATGTTCAAAATATTATTTCAACCATAATCATGAAATAAATGTGTTCATTATTATTTGAACATGATCTAATGAATAAAACTTAGTATTAATAAAAACCTACAAATATATATTTAAGATAAATGCATTATAATTGATATCTAGTACTTGCTTATATTTTTAATGAATATTTTAAAGTAACTAACACATTTTAGGAATTCTTAGAACATTAAAAAAAAATTCCTTAAACCTAAATATGATATGAAGTGATATACCTTTATTTTCTAAAATCAATGATATTAGGAGTTCACAATCACATCTAAAGTCATAAAAACTCCAACAACACTTAAATTCATATACTTGCACAAACTCAAACCAAAGTAAATTGTTTGACTTACTTTGCATGCTCATGATCCACTAGGATAAAACCAATTCACATAAGACCATCATTTCATGTCTTTATTTTTTTTAATAAACCTTGTATAACCAATTAGTGCCACCTAGGTATAAACCCTATTTTGTTACTCTCATTTAAACATCATTGATCACCATCCCTATATACCACACCATTGAATTCAACTTCAAGCATTATACCCTAGTAGAATCAGGATGATCAACCCTAATACCAATCATGTGTAGCAATTCCCAACACATGATCCTATCCCACTAAACCCTACTTAAGAATCATAAGCCACCTAGATTAGAAACCATTAGTGATTCCTTAGTGAAACAAATAAGAAGTTATAGTACACCTAACTCATAGCATTACCTTGAACCATCCTTTGATATGATGTCTAGGAGAAACCATAGTAATAAACCTACTAATACTTGCTACATGCAGATCACTTCTATTTAAGAACCCAACTAGTCCCTATTAAGAATTAAGTGAATTCAATAGTAAACCCTAGAAACACTTAGCTCCTACTTGTAATAATTTTATTCTTTATCAATCATGTTCTTCAAAAGTTATTCTTTTGAAGTGCAAATGTCAACCAAACCATAGAAGCCATAGTTCTTATGTGAAATACTTATTATTTCTTAATTAATTTGTTCTTCAAAAGTTATTCTTTTGAAGTATAATATAAATAATCACCAACCATGCACTGTAGGACCTAAAACTGACAACTACTCTTGACTTGTTATGCAACCACCACTCTTTTGTGTGTATGTTTGTTATGATGCATTCTATCACCTATTTTATGCTATAATATCACCAACCCTAATAAGAACCTTGTTTGAGAACCATCATAAAAGTGCAACACACCCTAAAGAAATATTTACAACTCATCCACCCTAAATCATCGAGGTTAGGTTACCCTCGGGGCGATTGCATCTCATACTATGCATTATAGCATCTTTGCCAGTTCTTTAAACATTGTCCTTACCGGACGATGATGATATTTCAGAATTTGGAGTTATCACGTATCGGAGCTTTTGCCTGCATAATCTTGCAGTCAAGAAAGGCAAGTTCATCGCTTGCTCATGTCATTTGATTATTTTTATCAAATTATATGCAAAGTACTATACTTATCACTCTTGCATTGAAAAGCAAATATTATTTTACAATTATGAATATGACTATGTGGTGGGCAATGGAACCATGGTATGTGTTGATTGGTGGAGGTTCCATTGCACGGGTACTATTCATCTAGGACTAAGTACCAATGCCGTCCAGTGATTCTAGCGCCGTACATACCGCGTTGACCATAAGATCTATAATGGCTCTGGGGAAGTCAGCTGTATCTTTTCCCTCCTGCACGCCAACGGACTTGATAGAGCACGGCGAGTCTTGGAGGCACTGCCGTAGGTTGGGATGGCCTTTAAAATCCCCATCCGGACGTTTGGATGAGAGGCTCTACCGTCTATGAAGGATTGTCCGACGTACATCGGGGGTAAAGCCGTATGATCGGGAGATGTCTACCGGGGATGTACGGATGGACAAAAGGGTGGGTTTGCAGGGTCGCGGAGAAGGCAGTGATTGGCTTGGATCTTACACCTGGCCCCACACCAAGGAAGTGTGGACGGGAAAGCGCACCTGGTTGGTATCAAGGATAAGGTCTCTTATGGGAAAAGTAACGCACCTCTGCAGAGGATCGAATTGTATTTGTCACTCCTGTTCGGGAAGGAATCGCGAACGCGAGCAGAAAGGAACTCCATGAAGTTCTAGTCAACCTGTGAAGACTGACGGGCATAGTTTTCAGAATAAAATAAACCTTTTGAAGAAATGTTTATGAAAACTTGCATTCGCCTATGACTTTCTGGTCTGTGGCTGTAGCTAGTGCATGATACACCTATTCCCTAATATGAACTTGCTGAGTACGCTCGTACTCATCCCACTCTTAAATCCCCTGCTTAGCTATGGAGGCACCGGAGGATGAACTACCGTGGAACTCGAAGACAAAGGAGTCAACTGCAACAAGATGGAGAATCCAAGCAAAGAAGTCAATGAAGTCAACTGCTGCAGCAACTAGAGTGGAAACTTAGACTAGTAATAGAAGGGAGCCTTTCCCTAATCTTAGCACCTTAGTAGCTAGAATTCTATAGCAAGCCTAGTATCTCTGGAGATAGTGATAGCAATAAGTTAGCTTACGAGTCGTTCTTCTGAAACTTTATTTGAAGTTTTACCTCACTGTAAAGTAGGAGGCTGTGTTGATCTTCTGTAAACAGCTTGTGTATACTTCTATAGACATACCTTGGACTCGCATATGTTTCTGTTGTACCACTCTGAGGGATGTAATATGAGTGGAACGGTGTTTCACTTGTGTTATGTCAACGACTTGTGTACTACACCATGCAGTGGTACGCTGGGTCACCACATACTAATAGTGCTCGCACCTTGTCCTAATCAGCTCGGAAAACACGAATTATCATCGCATAACATATGTTTCAACCAAGTGTCACAAAGGGGTACCTCTATGCCGCCTGTACAAAGGTCTAAGGAGAAAGCACACATTGGATTTCTCGCTTTTGATTATTCTCAACTTAGACATCCATACCGGGACAACATAGACAACAGATAATGGACTCCCCTTTTAATGCTTAAGCATTCAACAACAAATAATATTCTCATAAGAGATTGAGGTTGTATGTCCAAACTGAAACTTCCACCATGATACATGGCTTTAGTTGGCTGCCCAATGTTCTTCTCTAACATATGCATACTCAAACCATTTGATCATGAAATTGCACTTACTTCAGACAAGACGAACATGCATAGCATCTCACATGATATCCAACAAAGGTAAAGTTGATGGCGTCCCCAGAAACATGGTTACCGCTCAACAAGCAACTTATAAGAACTAAGATACATAACTACATATTCATCACCACAATAGTTTTTAAGCTATTTGTCCCATGAGCTATATATTGCAAAGATAAAGGAATGAAATTTTAAAGGTAGCACTCAAGTAATTTACTTTGGAATGGCAGAAAAATACCACATAGTAGGTAGATATGGTGGACACAAATGGCATGGGTTTTGGCTCAAGGTGTTTGGATGCATGATGACCCACAAGTATAGGGGGTGTATCGTAGTACTTTCGATAAATAAGAGTGTCGAACCCAACGAGGAGCAGAAGGTGTTGACAAGCGGTTTCGATGAAGGTTTCACTGTAAATGCTCACAGACAAGTATTCAGGGGGTTTTGATATTGCAGATAAATAAAGTACAAGTAAATAAAATGCGGGAGAAATAATTGCAGCGAGTGGCCCAATCCTTTTTAGCACAAAGGACAAGCCGGTTTGATTACTTATAATGACCAAACGTTCCTGAGGACACACGGGGATTTTAGTCTAGTGCTTTCGCTACATACAGCTGATTAATCTTCATTGTTTTGATAAGTGTTGTGTGGGTGAACCTATGCTAATGCACCGCCCTTCCTAGGACTAATACATACTTGTGATTATACCCCTTGCAAGCATCCGCAACTACAAGAAAGTAATTAAGATAAATCTAACCACAGCCTTAAACTCTGAGATCCTGCGATCCCTCCTGCATCGATATACTAACGGGGGCTTAGGTTTCTGTCACTCCGGCAACCCCGCAATTAGCAACCGAATACAAGATGCACTCCCCTAGGCCCATAAATGGTGAAGTGTCGTGTAGTCGACGTTCACACGACACCACTAGAAGAATGACACCACAACTTAAATATCATAACATTGAATATTACTCAACCATAATTCACTACTAGCATTTAGACTTCACCCATGTCCTCAAGAACTAAACGAACTACTCACGAGACATCATATGGAATACAATCAGAGGTGATATGATGATGAATAACAATCTGAACATGAACCTTGGTTCAATGGTTTCACTCAATAGCATCTACAACAAGTATAGAATAACACCGGGAGAGTTTCCCCTATCAAACAATCAAGATCAAACCCAAATCGTTACAGCGGTGACGAGGTGCTGCGGTGGTGATGGCGGTGTAGATGGTGGAGATGATGATGATGATGATGGAGATGATGTCCAGCTCGATGACGATGGCGATGGCGTCGATTTCCCCCTCCGGGAGGGAATTTCCCCGGCGGATTCCTGCCCGCCGGAGAGCTCTTTTCTCTCTGGTGCTCTCCGCCCCGCAGAGGCGGCTGTAACCCTTCGTGAGGATCCCTCTGTGGCTTAGGTTTTCGGGACGAAGGAGTACGCGAAGAAAAGGAGGCGAAAAGGGTCGTGGGCCCCCCAGAGCATAGGGTGGCGCGGCCAGGGCCTGGGCCGCGCCGCCCTATGGTCTGGGCCCACAGTGGCCCCTCTCTTCTTCCCCTTCTGGCTCCCTCCGTCATCTGGAAAAATAGGAATTTTCGTGAAATTCCCTTCCGCAGTTGATCTTCCGAAATATTGCGTTCTGACGGTGCTTTTTCCAGCAGAATCCTGGCTCCGGTGCTTGATCCTCCAATGATGATGAAACATGCAAAATAGATGAAATAACATAAGTATTGTGTCCCAATATGAAATATATCAATGAATAACAGCAAATTATGATACAAAATAGTGATGCAAATTGGACGTATCAACTCCCCCCAAGCTTAGACCTCGCTTGTCCCCAAGCGAAACTGAGCTCGAGAAACAAGACCACATGTTTATGGAGTGAAGAGTCGATAAATAAAATACGGACAAGAAGCATCATATTCATTCACACAAGACATTCTAATAAACAACTTCCTCATATAACTCATCTTGAAATAAGTAAAGAGAAATCACAAGTAAAGGTGCATAAGAAATCATAATTGGTGATGGCAAACTTTGTTCTTGGTCAGAGAACTGCTAACGGATTGTACTTCTAAGCAAAGCTTTCATATTAGAATTTATAGCTGAGCCTTCATATTTAAGCATAACAATCTCTTCATAATCATTGATAACTTCAAAGTCATATTCATTCAGATAAAATTAGTACTAAACAAGAAAGTATAAAAGACATGATCAACTGAATCATAGCATAAATGATTGGTTCACAACAACTCAATTGCTTGCTTAGGATAGAGGGAAATAGGTATACTGACTCAACATAAAAGTAAAAGACAGGCCCTTCGCAGAGGGAAGCAGGGATTAAATCATGTGCTAGAGCTTTTCAAGTTTTGAAATCATATAAAGAGCATAAAAGTAAGATTTTGAGCGGTGTTTGTTGTTGTCAACGAATGGTAGCGGGTACTCTAACCCCCTTGCCAAACGAACCTTCCAAGAGCGGCTCCCATGAGGGACGGCATCTCTACCAGCAAGGTAGATCATCCCCCTTCTCTTTTGTTTACACATGTATTTTAGTTTTATTTAGGATGACACTCCCCCCAACCTTGGCTTTCTCAATCCATGGCTAACCGAATCCTCGGGTGCCTTCCAACATTCACATACCATGGAGGAGTGTCTATTGCAAAATTAAGTTGCTTACTGATGAATCAGAGAAAAACATGTGAAGAGAATTATTAATGAAAGTTATTAATTGAGGCTGGGAACCTCATTGCCAGCTCTTATTGCAAAGTTATTGGGTAAGCGGATGTGCCGCTAGTCCATTAGGAAAAGTTCGCCCAACAAGATTGAAAGATAAAACACCACATACTTCCTCATGAGCTATAGAACATTGACACAAATGAGAAGTAGTATAGTTTGAATAATTTAAAGGTAGCACATGAAGTATTTACTTGGAATGGCAGAAAATACCATGTAGTAGGTAGGTATGGTGGACACAAATGGCATAGGTTTGGTCTAAGGTTATGGATGTATGAGAAGCATTCCCTCTCGATACAGGTCTTTGGCTAGCAAGGTTTGATAGCAAGCATAAAGGTTGAGGGAAACAAACAAATATACATATGATAGAAACAATCATGCATCTTTCTCATAAGCACAAGCAATTTTAACTTAAGAATACTAAGCATAGAGATAATGGAGTAATGTATCTAAGTGTATTTCTCTCTTCTATTAAACATCAGGATGTTGTTGCTATTGACCAATGCTAAGTTTGCCAAAACCAAATAGATTTACTTAATGTTCCCAAAGTGATATCAATACTCATGTCAAGAGTAATCATATAATGGAGATTGCAAACTAAAATAAGGTGTGCAAAAAGTAAATGATAAGACTTCTCATTAATATTCCATAACGATAACTCACACCAACGGATACATCGATAACTAACTAAGAGAGATACTTCCACATTGCATACTATTCTATATGATAACTTCCCTACTCATGATATGACACTACTTGATAGTAAAAGATAAAGGTGGTGATGTGATACCGCGGCACTCCCCCAAGCTTGGAACAAACCAAGGGGATGCCATTACCGATGATGAATTACTCCTTCGGTGATGGTGAATCTTTGTCGTCATCAGACTTCCATGGAAGAGGCCCTCCATCAACAAAAGACATCTTGGTCTCCGGAAACCTGAAACTAGCAGCATGACTTATGCGCTTAAACCTGTTTTCATACTCACAGTTCTGATTATGGACATCATAGAGTTGAGCTTGGAGTTTGTTGGTGGTGTCGTGAAGTGAGAAGATATCGTCCCACAGCTTCGCAGTCTCCTTCTTGTGTCCATCAATGAGTTCAGACACAATCTTGTGAAAGATATCCACTTCACGCTCAGCCATCTTCTTGTAGTTGAAAACCTCTTGTTCCAACTTCTCCATCCTGTCTTCCAAGCTCCCTTCTCCCTTAGGACCCTGGACATCTTTGATCTGCAACTCTCCATCCACGAGCTGCAACTCTTTGGGGTGCATCTTCAGCTCGTTCATGTACGGGTTGACGACGTCCTCAAAGAAGCTGTCCTTCTGAGTTCCCGACGAAGACATGATGGATCTAGATCCGAAGCAGATCCTGGCAGAAAACAGCTCGAAACAAAACGCGACGAGAAAACGATATTACGGACCTCCAGGGGTCCGGGGGATTATATAGCAAATATTTTTACGACAAAAGGAAGGTTCCAGGTCGAAAACGAGTCGGAAAGGGGCAACGAGGCGGCCAGACCATAGGTCGGCGCGGGCCCAGGTCAGGCCGCGCCGGCCTATGGTGGCACCCCCTCGTGCGTCTTTTCCACTCCGTTTCGATTCCGTAATTTTTCATATTTTCCAAAAACAGCAAAAATAATGTTCGGAAAGGTAAACGCGGACTTTTTATTACCTATACTGTTACCTATTCAAAGTCCGATTAAGGCGGATTTGTCAATTTGTCCTTTGATGAAAGCCTCCGGTGTTTCCACTTGAATAATATCAACATCAACATTATAAGAATCGCCCGAGATATAATGCTTGAGTCTTTGTCCATTCACCACTTGCGTGGCATTGCCTTGGAGAGAGCTAATTTTAATCGCTCCTGAACGATACACCTCCTCAACAACATATGGTCCTTCCCACTTCGAGAGTAATTTCCCTGCAAAGAATCTGAGACGAGACCGATATAATAGAACTTGATCTCCAACATTAAATTCTCTTTTGATGATCCTTCTATCATGCCACTTCTTAACTTTTTCTTTAAAAAGTTTAGCATTTTCATAAGCTTCACTTCTCCATTCATCTAGAGAACTTAATTGCAACAACCTCTTATTACCGGCTAATTTAGGATCTTTATTTAATTCTCTAACAGCCCAATAAGCTTTGTGCTCTAGTTCTAGAGGTAAATGACAAGCTTTTCCATAAACCATTTTATAAGGTGACATTCCCATAGGATTTTTATAAGCAGTTCTATAAGCCCATAACGCTTCTTTCAATTTGCTAGGCCAATTCTTTCTAGATTTATTAACAGTCTTACCCAAGATAGCTTTAATCTCTCTATTTGATAATTCTACTTGACCGCTAGTTTGAGGGTGATAAGCAGAAGCAATTCTATGATTAATACCATACTTAGCAAGAGTTTTTCTAAAACCTCCATGAATGAAATGAGACCCTCCATCAGTCATAATATATCTGGGTACTCCAAATCTAGGAAATATAATATCTACCAGCATTTTTATAGAGGTCTCACCATCAGCACTTTTTGTAGGTATAGCTTCTACCCATTTAGTAACATAATCAACAGCGACAAGTATATGAGTGTTACCGTCTGAAGAAGGGAAAGGTCCCATGAAGTCGAATCCCCAACAATCGAATGGTTCAATAACAAGAGTATAATTCATAGGCATTTCATTGCGTCTAGAGATATTACCAACTCTTTGACATTCATCACAAGATAAAATAAATTTCCTTGCATCTTTGAAGAGTGTTGGCCAATAAAAACCTGATTGTAGAACCTTTTGCGCGGTTCTATCTCCAGCGTGATGTCCTCCATAAACACTTCCATGACATTTATTCAATATCTCCTGTTGTTCATATTCAGGAACACATCTTCGCATAATACCATCCACTCCTTCTTTATATAAGTGTGGGTCATCCCAAAAATAATGCCTCAAGTCATAAAAGAATTTCCTCCTTTGCTGAGCTGAAAAGGTTGGAGGCAAATACTTCGAAACAATAAAGTTAGCATAATCTGCATACCAAGGGCTCTCTCGCGAGCTCACCTTTATTACAGCCAATTGTTCATTTGGAAAACTATCATTAACAGGAACAGGATCATAAGCAATATTTTCCAATCTAGACAAATTATCAGCAACAGGATTATCAGCACCTTTCCTATCTATAATGTGTAAATCAAATTCTTGCAACAGAAGTACCCATCTAATAAGCCTTGGCTTAGCATCTTTCTTTGTCATAAGGTATCTAATTGCAGCATGATCAGTATGAATTGTAACTTTTGAATCAACAATATAAGGTCTAAACTTATCACAAGCAAAGACTACAGCTAACAATTCTTTTTCAGTTGTAGCATAGTTTCTTTGAGCAGCATCAAGAGTCTTACTAGCATAATGAATAACATTTAATTTCTTATCTACCCGCTGTCCAAGAACAGCGCCTACGGCAAAATCACTAGCATCACACATAATTTCAAAAGGCAAATTCCAATCAGGAGGTTCAACTACAGGAGCAGTTGTTAAGGCTTTCTTTAAAGTTTCAAAAGCTTCCTTACAATCATCATCAAAAACAAAAGGTACATCTTTTTGAAGAAGATTAGTAAGAGGCTTTGAAATTTTAGAGAAATCTTTAATAAATCTCCTATAAAACCCAGCATGACCAAGAACACTACGAATACCTTTAACATCCCTTGGATAGGGCATCTTCTCAATTGCTTCAACTTTAGCTCTATCAACTTCAATACCTCTCTCGGAAATTTTATGTCCCAACACAATTCCTTCATTAACCATAAAGTGGCATTTCTCCCAATTAAGAACAAGGTTAGTTTCTTCACATCTCTGCAAAACTTTATCGAGATTTCGCAAGCAATTATCAAAAGAATTCCCATAGACAGAAAAATCATCCATGAACACCTCTACAATACTTTCGCAAAAACCATGAAAAATAGCAGACATGCATCTTTGAAAAGTAGCAGGAGCATTACATAAACCAAAAGGCATACGCCTATAAGCATAAGTTCCATAAGGACAAGTAAAAGTGGTTTTCTCTTGATCTTTAGCTTTAACAGCAATTTGTGAAAACCCAGAATAACCATCAAGAAAACAAAAATGAGTATTTTTAGATAACCTTTCCAGCATTTGATCAATAAAGGGTAAAGGATAATGATCTTTCTTAGTAACTTTATTAACTTTTCGAAAATCAATGCACATTCTATAACCTACAACTATTCTTTGAGGAATAAGCTCATCATTATCATTAGGCACAACAGTCATTCCTCCTTTCTTAGGAACACAATGAACAGGACTAACCCATCTACTATCAGCAATAGGATATATAATACCAGCTTCAAGCAGTTTTAATACCTCATTCCTTACCACTTCCTTCATCTTCGGAATTAGACGACGTTGATGTTCAACAACAGGCTTTGCATCTTCTTCCATATTAATAGCATGTTGGCAAATAGAAGGAGAAATCCCTTTCAAATCATCAAGAGTATAGCCAATAGCTCCTCGGTGTTTCTTCAATATTTCCAATAACCTTTCTTCCTCAATCTCTGAAAGCTTAGAACTAATAATAACAGGATATATTTTCTTATCATCAATATGAGCATATTTAAGATTATCAGGTAAAGGCTTTAGATCAAAAACAGGATCTTCCTTCGGTGGTGGTGTTGTACCCAGATCTTCCACCGGTAAATCATGCTTGAGAATAGGTTGGCGACGAAAAATTTCCTCAAGCTCATCTCTTTCTTTCCTAAAAGCTTCACTTTCACTATTCTCCAAATGTTGCTGCAAAGGATTATTAGGAACAAGAACAATAGATGCACACTGTTCCATTTTAAAATCATTACTAGGCAAGTCAATTTTATAAGGAGTTTTGGTAAATTTAGAAAAGTTAAATTCATAAGGTTCACCAGCAAATCTAGTCAAAATTTTCTCTTTCTTACAATCTATAATAGCTCCACAAGTATTTAGAAAAGGTCTACCAAAAATGATAGGACAATAATCACTAGCAGCAGAACCAAGTACCAAAAAGTCAGCAGGATATTTAACCTTACCACATAGAACTTCCACATCTCGAACAATACCAATTGGAGAAATAGTTTCTCTATTAGCCAGATGAATAACCACATCAATATCTTCAAGTTCACAAGAACCAATTTCGTGCATAATCTCCGTGTAAAGTTCATAAGGTATAGCACTAACACTTGCACCAATATCACATAAACCATAATAGCAATGATCACCAATTCTAACAGATAGCATAGGAACACTAACTTGTTTGGGTTTATTAGGATGTGAAACAATATTAGAAGCATCTTCACAGAAAATAATATGACCATCCTCCACATTCTCAGTCACAAGATCTTTAACTATTGCAACAAAGAAAGTTCAATTTTAATTTGTTCTTCAGTGTTCTTTAGGTTTCTTTTTCACTTTTATTAACTGCACTAGATATGACAGTACTCCTTCATTTTAGCAGGGAAAGGAGTTTTTTCAATATAAGCTTCAGGAATAACATTATCAACAGTTTCAATCACTACACATTTGTTTACAGATGAATCAATTTTATCTTTATACGGTTCATGATACTTATCAAAATTCTTCTTAGGCAGTTCATAATGAGAGGCAAAAGCTTTATAAAGATTTGCAACAACTTGGGAATCAAGACCATATGTAGCACTCATATTACGAAATTTATCAGTATCCATAAAAGCTTCAATGCATTTATAATCATAAATTATACCTGATTCTCTATCTTTATCGTTCTCCCATCCTTCAGTATTTTCTTGGATCCGATCAAGAAGGTCCCTTTTAAACTCTTCTTTGTTGCGTGTAAATGATCCAGAACAAGAAGTATCCAACAAGGTCTTGTCTTGAAAAGAAAGTCTTGCATAGAAATTATCAATAATAACATTACCAGGAAGCTCATGAATGGGGCATTTGAGCATTAAAGACTTCAATCTCCCCCAAGCTTGGGCAATACTTTCTCCATCATGAGGCCAGAAATTATATATGCGGTTCCGATCTTTGTGAATTTCACTTGGAGGATAAAATTTGGAATAGAATAAAGGCACAATGTCCTCCCAATCAATAGAATCACCATTCTTCAGCAATTTATACCAGTGCGCCGCTTTACCAGACAGCGATATAGTGAATAGTTTCTTCCTAACTTCATTCATGGAAATACCTGCACATTTGAATAAACCGCATAATTCATGCAAAAACAGTAAATGATCACCAGGATGGACAGTTCCATCCCCTTCATAGCGGTTATCCATAACACGTTCAATAATTTTCGTAGGTATTTTATATGGTACTACTTCCTCACCTGGCGCTTCATCCACTACCGTTGCAGTAGTAGTAGATTTCCCAAATAGAAATTGAAGAGAAGATCTCTCCATAATGATTATAGCAAGAGTGCAGAAATAAAATCAGCACAAACGATAAAGGTTTTCCTTACCAATTCCACTTACCAATAGCGCTTCACTCCCCGGCAACGGCGCCAGAAAATAGTCTTGATGACCCACAAGTATAGTAGGTGTATCGTAGTACTTTCGATAAATAAGAGTGTCGAACCCAACGAGGAGCAGAAGGTGTTGACAAGCGGTTTCGATGAAGGTTTCACTGTAAATGCTCACAGACAAGTATTCAGGGGGTTTTGATATTGCAGATAAATAAAGTACAAGTAAATAAAATGCGGGAGAAATAATTGCAGCGAGTGGCCCAATCCTTTTTAGCACAAAGGACAAGCCGGTTTGATTACTTATAATGACCAAACGTTCCTGAGGACACACGGGGATTTTAGTCTAGTGCTTTCGCTACATACACTGATTAATCTTCATTGTTTTGATAAGTGTTGTGTGGGTGAACCTATGCTAATGCACCGCCCTTCCTAGGACTAATACATACTTGTGATTATACCCCTTGCAAGCATCCGCAACTACAAGAAAGTAATTAAGATAAATCTAACCACAGCCTTAAACTACGAGATCCTGCGATCCCTCTGCATCGATATACTAACGGGGGCTTAGGTTTACTGTCACTCCGGCAACCCCGCAATTAGCAACCGAATACAAGATGCACTCCCTAGGCCCATAAATGGTGAAGTGTCGTGTAGTCGACGTTCACACGACACCACTAGAAGAATGACACCACAACTTAAATATCATAACATTGAATATTACTCAACCATAATTCACTACTAGCATTTAGACTTCACCCATGTCCTCAAGAACTAAACGAACTACTCACGAGACATCATATGGAATACAATCAGAGGTGATATGATGATGAATAACAATCTGAACATGAACCTTGGTTCAATGGTTTCACTCAATAGCATCTACAACAAGTATAGAATAACACCGGGAGAGTTTCCCCTATCAAACAATCAAGATCAAACCCAAATCGTTACAGCGGTGACGAGGTGCTGCGGTGGTGATGGCGGTGTAGATGGTGGAGACGATGATGATGATGATGGAGATGATGTCCAGCTCGATGACGATGGCGATGGCGTCGATTTCCCCCTCCGGGAGGGAATTTCCCCGGCGGATTCACCTTGCCGCCGGAGAGCTCTTTTCTCTCTGGTGCTCTCCGCCCCGCAGAGGCGGCTGTAACCCTTCGTGAGGATCCCTCTGTGGCTTAGGTTTTCGGGACGAAGGAGTACGCGAAGAAAAGGAGGCGAAAAGGGTCGTGGGCCCCCCAGAGCATAGGGTGGCGCGGCCAGGGCCTGGGCCGCGCCGCCCTATGGTCTGGGCCCTGATGGCCCTCTCTTCTTCCCCTTCTGGCTCCCTCCGTCATCTGGAAAAATAGGAATTTTCGTGAAATTCCCTTCCGCAGTTGATCTTCCGAAATATTGCGTTCTGACGGTGCTTTTTCCAGCAGAATCCTGGCTCCGGTGCTTGATCCTCCAATGATGATGAAACATGCAAAATAGATGAAATAACATAAGTATTGTGTCCCAATATGAAATATATCAATGAATAACAGCAAATTATGATACAAAATAGTGATGCAAATTGGACGTATCAATGCACGAGAAGCATTTCCTCTCAGTACAAGGTTTGGGCTAGCAAGGTTGTTTGAAGCAAACACAAGTATGAACAGGTACAACAAAACTTACACAAGAACATATTGCAAGCATTATAAGACTATACACTGTCTTCCTTGTTGTTCAAACATTTTACCCGAAAATATCTAGAGACTTAGAGAGACCAATCATGCAAACCAAATTTTAACAAGCTCTACAATAGTTCTTCATTAATAGATTAAACTACATGATGCAAGAGCTTAAACATGATCTATGAGAGCTCAAACAATTGCCAAATTTCCAAACCATATGCAGCATTTTCTGATTCCAACCAAATAGCAATTTAACGAAGCAATTTCAGCCTTTGCCATGAACATTAAAGCATAATTAAGAACACAAGTGTTCCATATGAAAAAGCGGAGCGTAATATCTCCAATATAAGGATGGTGGGATCCAAATTTATTCAAACCAAAACGAAAATAAAAGTAAACCGACGCTCCAAGTAAAGAACATAAGATGTGATGGAATAAAAATATAGTTTCACTAGAAGTGATCTGATAATGTTGTCGATGAAGAAGGGGATGCCTTGGGCATCCCCAAGCTTAGATGCTTGAGTCTTCTTAAAATATGCAGGGATGAACCACCGGGGCATCCCCAAGCTTAGACCTTTCACTCTTCTTGATCATAGTATATCATCCTCTTCTCTTGACCCTTGAAAACTTCCTCCACACCAAACTTCAAGCAAACTCATTAGAGGGTTATTGCATAATCAAAAATTCACATATTCAGAGGTGACACAATCATTCTTAACACTTCTGGACATTGCACAAAGCTTCTGAAAGTTAATGGAACAAAGAAACTCATTCAACATAGCAAAAGCGGCAATGCGAAATAAAAGACAGAATCTGTCAAAAACAGAACAGTCCGTAAAGACGAATTTTGCAGGGGCACTTAACTTGCTCAAACGGAAAAACTCAAAACTAATGAAAGTTGCGTACATATCTGAGGATCACGCTCGTCAATTTACAGATTTTTTCGATTTTTTTACAGAGAGCTCTGCGAGAATTCGTGACAGACAGCAATGCTGTTTCTGCGCAGCAATCCAAATATAGCATCAACTTTAGCATAGAAACTTTACTTGGCACAAAAACATGATAAGGAGAGGTTGCTACAGTAGTAAACAACTTCCAAGACTCAACAATACAGTAAATAAAATGAAACATGGGTTATCTCCCAAGAAGTGCTTTTCTTTAACGCCTTTCAGCTAGGCGCAGAAAGTGCAAATCAAGTACCATCAAGAGATGGAACATCAACATTATTACCTCGGGAGTTGGAAGTTTTCTCAACAATGCATTGTATTTGATCTATGTATGGAACTCCCTTTTCAATACCCTTAGGCTTACTATCCTCATCAAATAAATTTTCAGGGACAATCCAATCAAAATTCTTTTCTAACGCCTCATGCATTCCTATGAGTTTATGAGGTATTGATATTTTCATCTCCCCCTCACAATTGACTTTATTAGTGTATCTTAGCCTATCTTTTTCCCTTTTTTCAAGGATATTTGTAAAATTGGTACACAAGCCTAGCATCTTATATCGAATAAAGACTTTCCTAGCTTCTCTAGCTACATCACCAAATTCTCTAAGAAGGGTTTCTAGAATAAAATCTTTCTTTTCTCCTTCTTCCATATCACCGAGTGTAAGAAACATATGTTTCATCATGGGATTAAGATTAACAAATCTAGCTTCCAACATGTGCACTAAAGAGGCAGTAGCAATTTCATAATCAGGAGCAAGTTCTGCCAAGGATCTGTCTTCAAAATCTTCAGTTTTACTAACATGAGTAAAGAATTCTTCTATATTATCTTTTCCAATGATAGACCCACAACCTACCGATATATCTTTCAAAGTAAACTTAGGATGAAGCATGATGAAATAAGCAAAAAGTAAACTAAACAAGTAAAGTAAAGACAAGTAACTATTTTTTGTGTTTTTGATATAGAGCTAGTAAATAAGACAAAAAGTAAAGTAACTAATTTTTTTGTGTTTTTAATATGAAGCAAACAAAACAGTAAATAAAATAAAGTAAAGCAAGACAAAAACAAAGTAAAGAGATTGGATGTGGAGACTCCCCTTGCAGCGTGTCTTGATCTCCCCGGCAACGGCGCCAGAAAAAGTGCTTGATGCCCGTAGATGTACACGTCCGTTGGGAACCCCAAGAGGAAGGTATGATGCGCACAGCGGCAAGTTTTCCCTCAGAAAGAAACCAAGGTTATCGAACCAGTAGGAGCCAAGAAGCACGTGAAGGTTGTTGGTGGAGGAATGTAGTGCGGCGCAACACCAGTGAAATCGGCGCCAACGTGGAACCTGCACAACACAATCAAAGTACTTTGCCCCAACGTAACAGTGAGGTTGTCAATCTCACCGGCTTGCTGAAAACAAAGGATTAAACGTATCGAGTGGAAGATGGTGTTTGTTTGCAAAGAACAGTAAAGAACAATTGCAGTAGAATCTATTCAGATGTAAAAGAATGGACCGAAGTCCACAGTTCACTAGTGGTGTCTCTCCAATAAGATAACTAGCATGCTGGGTGAACAAATTACAGGTGGGCAATTGACAAATAAAGATTCAATACATACCAACGATGATTACTATGTGATTTAATCAGGGCATTACGACAAAGTACATAGACCGCTATCCAGCATGCATCTATGCCTAAATAATCCACCTTTAGGTTATCATCCGAACCCCTTCCAGTATTAAGTTGTAAACAACAGATAATTGCATTAAGTATGGTGCGTAATGTAATCAACACAAATATCCTTAGACAAAGCATCGATTTTTTATCCCTAGTAGCAACAGCACATCCACAACCTTAGAACTTTCTGTCACTGTCCCAGATTAAATGGAGGCATGAACCCACTATCGAGCATAAATACTCCCTCTTGGAGTTACAAGTATCAACTTGGCCAGAGCCTCTACTAGCAACGGAGAGCATGCAAGAACATAAACAACACATATATGATAGATTGATAATCAACTTGACATAATATTCTAGATTCATCGGATCCCACCAAACACAACATGTAGCATTACAAATAGATGATCTTGATCATGTTAGGCAGCTCACAATATCTAAACAATGATAGCACATGCGGAGAAGACAACCACCTAGCTACTGCTATGGACCCATAGTCCAAGGATGAACTACTCACGCATCAATCCGGAGGCGGGCATGATGATGTAGAGCCCCTCCGGTGATGATTCCCCTCTCCGGCAGGGTGCCGGAGGCGATCTCCTGAATCCCCCGAGATGGGATTGGCGGCGGCGGCGTCTCAGTAATGTTTCCCGTATCGTGGCTCTCGGTACAGGGGGTTTCGCGACGAAGGCTATTTGTAGGCGGAAGGGTAGGTCAGGGGGCCACACGAGGGCCCCACACAACAGGCCGGCGCGGCCAGGGCTTGGGCCGCGCTGCCCTATTGTGTCGGCGCCTCGTGGCCCCACTTCCTTTCCCCCTCGGTCTTCTGGAAGCTTCGTGTAAAAATAGGACCCTGGGCGTTGATTTCGTCCAATTCCGAGAATATTTCCTTACTAGGATTTCTGAAACCAAAAACAACAGAAAACAGCAATTGGCACTTCGACATCTTGTTAATAGGTTAGTGCCGGAAAATGTATAATAATGCTGTAAAGTATGTATAAAACATTCAAGTATTGTCATAAAAGTAGCATGGAACATAAGAAATTATAGATACGTTTGAGACGTATCAGATATCTAGACTTAGAGAGACCAATCATGCAAACCAAATTAAACAAGCTCTACGGTAGTTCTCCATTAATAGATTAAACTACATGATGCAAGAGCTTAAATATGATCTATGAGAGCTCAAAACAATTGCCAAGTTTTTCCAAACCATATGCAGCATTTTCTGATTCCAACCAAATAGCAATTTAACGAAGCAATTTTCAGCCTTCGCCATGAACATTAAAGCACAATTAAGAACACAAGTGTTCCATATGAAAAAGCGGAGCGTAATATCTCCAATATAAGGATGATGGAATCCAACTTTATTCAAACCAAAACGAAAATAAAAGAAAACCGACGCTCCAAGTAAAGAACATAAGATGTGATGGAATAAATAGTTTCAATAGAAGTGACCTGATAAGTTGTCGATGAAGAAGGGGATGCCTTGGGCATCCCCAAGCTTAGATGCTTGAGTATTCTTAAAATATGCAGGGATGAACCACCGGGGCATCCCCAAGCTTAGACCTTTCACTCTTCTTGATCATAGTATATCATCCTCTTCTCTTGACCCTTGAAAACTTCCTCCACACCAAACTTCAAGCAAACTCATTAGAGGGTTAGTGCATAATTAAAAATTCACATATTAAGAGGTGAAACAATCATTCTTAACACTTCTGGACATTGCACAAAGCTTCTGAAAGTTAATGGAACAAAGAAACTCATTCAACATAGCAAAAGCGGCAATGCGAAATAAAAGGCAGAATCTGTAAAAAACAGAACAGTCCGTAAAGACGAATTTTGCAGGGGCACTTAACTTGCTCAAACGGAAAAACTCAAAACTAATGAAAGTTGCGTACATATCTGAGGATCACGCTCGTCAATTTTCAGATTTTTTCGATTTTTTTACAGAGAGCTCTGCGAGAATTCGTGACAGACAGCAATGCTGTTTCTGTGCAGCAATCCAAATATAGCATCAACTTTAGCATAGAAACTTTACTTGGCACAAAAACATGATAAGGAGAGGTTGCTACAGTAGTAAACAACTTCCAAGACTCAACAATACAGTAACAAAATAAAACATGGGTTATCTCCCAAGAAGTGCTTTTCTTTAACGCCTTCAGCTAGGCGCAGAAAGTGCAAATCAAGTAACATCAAGAGAAGTAGCATCAACATCATAACTTGTTCTAATAATAGAATCAAAAGGCAACTTCATTCTCTTTCTAGGGAAGTGTTCCATACCTTTCTTGAGAGGAAATTTATACTTAATATTACCTTCCTTCATATCAATAACAGCACCAACAGTTCGAAAAAAAGATCTTCCCAACACAATAGGACAAGATGCATTGCATTCAATATCCAAGACAACAAAATCAACGGGGACAAGATTATTGTTAACTGTAATACGAACATTATCAATCCTCCCCAAAGGTTTCTTTTTAACATTATCAGCAAGATTAACATCTAAATAACAATTCTTCAATGGTGGCAAGTCAAGCATATCATAAATTTTCTTAGGCATAACAGAAATACTTGCACCAAGATCACATAAAGCATTACACTCAAAATCCTTGAATTTCATCTTAATGATGGGCTCCCAACCATCTTCTAACTTCCTAGCAATAGAAGGTTCAAGTTTTAATTTCTCTTCCCTAGCTTTAATGAGAGCATTTGTAATATGTTTTGTAAAGGCTAAATTTATAGCACTAGCATTGGGACTTCTAGCAAGTTTTTGTAAGAACTTTATAACTTCAGTAATATGACAATCATCAAAATCTAAACCATTATGTTCTACAGCAATGGAATCATTGTCACCAATATTTTGAAAAATTTCAGCAGTTTTATCACAAGTAGTTTCAGCAGTTTCCGACAATTTTGCACGCTTTGTAGTCGGAGTAGAAACATTGCCAACACCAATTATTTTACCATTGATAGTAGGAGGTGTAGTAACATGTGAAGAATCAACATTACTAGTGGTGGTAATAGTCCAAACTTTAGCTACATTATTTTCTTTAGCAAGTTTTTCTTTTTCTTCTCTATCCCACCTAGCATGCAATTCAGCCAACATTCTAATATTATCATTAATTCGAACTTGGATGGCATTTGCTGTAGCAGAAAATTTTGTATCATTATCCTCAGGTTTAGCAGCCATTTTATTAATTAAAGAAGATTGTGATTCAGACATATATGAGATTCGATTTTCAGCATTTGTAAGTTTAGTTTGAAAACCAGAAATTTTCACATTCAAATTTTCAAGTTGATTTCCTATATTTTTCAACAAGGCAGATTGTTCATTCATAATTTTAGTAAACAATTGATTTTGCTCATATTGCGATTGCATAAAGCTCTTAGTAGTTATTTCAATTTCCAATATCTTTTCCTCATTAGGCAAAACAGATCTACCATAAGAATTACCATAACCACTACCATTATTAAAAGGATATGGCCTATAGTTGTTGTTGAAATTATTATTCTTAATAAAATTCACATCAACATTTTCTTCTTGAGCAACCAATGAAGCTAAAGGAACATTATTAGGATCAATATGAGATCTACCATTTGCTAGCATAGACATAATAGCATCAATCTTATTACCCAAAGAAGAGGTTTCTTCAACAGAATTTACCTTCTTACCTTGAGGAGTTCTTTCAGTGTGCCATTCAGAGTAATTGATCATCATATCATCAAGAAGCTTAGTCGCGGCGCCTAAGGTGATGGACATAAAAGTACCTCCAGCAGCTGAATCCAATAGGTTCCTCGAGGAAAAATTCAATCCTGCATAAAAGGTTTGGATGATCATCCAAGTAGTCAGTCCATGGGTTGGGCAATTCTTTACCAAAGATTTCATCCTCTCCCATGCTTGAGCAACATGTTCATTATCAAATTGTTTAAAGTTCATAATGCTACTTCTCAAAGATATAATCTTAGCAGGAGGATAATATTTACTAATAAAAGCATCTTTACATTTAGTCCATGAATCAATACTATTTTTAGGCAAAGAAAGCAACCAATCTTTAGCTCTTCCTCTTAATGAGAAAGGAAACAATTTCAGTTTTATAATATCACCATCTATATCCTTATACTTTTGCATTTCACAAAGTTCAACAAAATTATTAAGATGGGCAGCAGCATCATCATTACTAACACCAGAAAATTGCACTCTCATAACAAGATTCAGTTAAGCAGGTTTAATTTCATAGAATTCTGCTGTAGTAGCAGGTGGAGCAATAGGAGTACATATAAAATCATTATTATTTGTGCTAGTGAAATCACACAACTTAGTATTTTCAGGAGTACCCATTGTAGCAGTAATAAAGTAACTAAGCAAAATAGAATAAAGACAAGTAACTAATTTTTTTGTGTTTTGATATAGAACAGGTAAATAAGACAGAAAGTAAAGTAACTAATTTTTTTGTGTTTTTAATATGAAGCAAACAAGACAGTAAATAAAATAAAGTAAAGCAAGACAAAAACAAAGTAAAGAGATTGGATGTGGAGACTCCCCTTGCAGCGTGTCTTGATCTCCCCGGCAACGGCGCCAGAAAAAGAGCTTGATGCGCGTAGATGTACACGTCCGTTGGGAACCCCAAGAGGAAGGTATGATGCGCACAACAACAAGTTTTCCCTCAGAAAGAAACCAAGGTTATCGAACCAGTAGGAGCCAAGAAGCACGTGAAGGTTGTTGGTGGAGGAATGTAGTGCGGCGCAACACCAGTAAAACCGGCGCCAACGTGGAACCTGCACAACACAATCAAGATACTTTGCCCCAACGTAACAGTGAGGTTGTCAATCTCACCGGCTTGCTGAAAACAAAGGATTAAGCGTATCGAGTGGAAGATGGTGTTTGTTTGCAAAGAACAGTAAAAACAATGATTGCAGTAGAATGTATTCAGATGTAAAAGAATGGACCGGGGTCCACAGTTCACTAGTGGTGTCTCTCCAATAAGATAACTAACATGCTGGGTGAACAAATTACAGATGGACAATTGAAAAATAAAGATTCAATACATACCAATGATGATTACTATGTGATTTAATCAGGGCATTACGACAAAGTACATAGACCGCTATCCAGCATGCATCTATGCCTAAATAATCCACCTTCGGGTTAGCATCCGCACCCCCTCTAGTATTAAGTTGTAAACAATAGATAATTGCATTAAGTATGGTGCGTAATGTAATCAACACAAATATCCTTAGACAAAGCATCGATGTTTTATCCCTAGTAGCAACAACACATCCACAACCTTAGAACTTTCTGTCATTGTCCCAGATTAAATGGAGGCATGAACCCACTATCGAGCATAAATACTCCCTCTTGGAGTTACAAGTATCAACTTGGCCAGAGCCTCTACTAGCAACGGAGAGCATGCAAGAACATAAACAACACATATATGATAGATTGATAATCAACTTGACATAGTATTCTATATTCATCGGATCCCATCAAACACAACATGTAGCATTACAAATAGATGATCTTGATCATGTTAGGCAGCTCACAAGATCTAAACAATGATAGCACATGCGGAGAAGACAACCATCTAGCTACTACTATGGACCCATAGTCCAAGGATGAACTACTCACGCATCAATCCGGAGGCGGGCATGATGATGTAGAGCCCCTCCGGTGATGATTCCCCTCTCCGGCAGGGTGCCGGAGGCGATCTCCTGAATCCCCCGAGATGGGATTGGCGGCAGCGGCGTCTCTGGAAGGTTTTCCTTATCGTGGCTCTCGGTACAGAGGGTTTCTCGATGAAGGCTTTAAGTAGGCGGAAGGGCGGAGTCGGAGGGGTCACGGGGGCCCCACACGCTAGGGCCGCGCGGCCAGTGCCTGGGCCGCGTCGCCCTAGTGTGTCGGCGCCTCGTGGCCCCACTTCGTTTCCTCCTCGGTCTTCTGGAAGCTTCGTGGAAAAATAGGATCCTAGGCGTTGATTTCGTCCAATTCCGAGAATATTTCCTTTGTGGGATTTCTGAAACCAAAAACAGCAGAAAACAGCAACTGGCGCTTCGGCATCTTGTTAATAGGTTAGTGCCGGAAAATGTATAATAATGCTATAAAGTATGTATAAAATATTCAAGTATTGTCATAAAAGTAGCATGGAACATAAGAAATTATAGATACGTTTGAGGCGTATCACCCTCCCTCCGCATCGATTAAATCCGACCGAAGGGAGTATCTTCGAGCGGAAACGTCGTCTGCTCTTATAGATAGGAAGGAGATGATGAGGGAATAAACAAGACTACCATGAATGACATAACTGGAAATAAAAATCGAAAAATTGTGGAGATCCCTCCCTCCGCGTCGATTAAATCCGACCGGAGGGAGTATCTTCTAGCGGAAACGTAGTCTGCTCTTAGATAGGAAGGAGAGGATGAGGGAATAAACAAGACTACATGAAAAACTATCATGACCAAATGAAAAAGATATGTAATCATGTAGACAAAATATTTTTTTCTTATGGTCAATCAATTTGTTTTTGTACAAAACATGAAAGAAAGAGAAGAACTCGCTGCAATCTGAAAGCTCATTGTTGAAGCTATCTTCGAGAGGAAACGTCTGCTCTTATAAGTAAGAAGAAGATAATGAGGGAATAAGCAAGACTACCATGACATCACTGAAAATAATAAAATGATAAAAATTGTGGAGTTGCGGGGGATCGAACCCCGTGCCTCCCGCATGCAAAGCGGGCGCTCTACCATTTGAGCTACATCCCCATTTGTTAACATGTTCATTAGTCAGTTAACAGTATTTTACTTACGCCTAGGAATCAATGATCAGCTAGAATGGGCCAGCATCTGGTTTGGCCGACCGGCCCATCGCGTATAGGTTTTGCCGGCCCGTGGCAGGTATAGCATTCGCCAGCATTGAGCAGGTTGCAAAATGTTTAGTCCCACCTCGGCTGATGAAGAGCGAGCGCGTGGAAGCAAGGTCTTTAAAATGGGACGAGGTGCCTCCCGTAGAAGCCATGATCCTTCAGGCAGCAAAGGGAAATGAGGAGTGGTACAGGCTCGCAATATTTATGCGAGAGGGGTGCCCGCCCCAATAAGCCTGTTACGACACTGGGGCATCCCCGTGATTTACCATCTGATCCTGAACTCAAAAGTCTAAACTTTTTCTTTTTGGTTGCTTCTTGCTTTTTTTGTTGCCTTTTCTCCTTTTTTTAATTTTTTTGGTTGGTTTTCGTTTTGGATACAGATTTACTTTTGTTTGCTCTATTTTTTCAAAGTAGTTTGCTTCCAGTTTTGAAATTACGAATTTGCAAAAAAATATTTTTTCCAACAGTGTTGCCCTGGAAAAAAAAGCCACATTGAAGGCGAGAAAAAACGTGAAGTATGCATGACCGAAGCTAATCGAGAAAATGGGAGAAGTAGTCCAATCAGTTAGGAGCATCATTTCCACAATATTTTCTCATATTGATGGTACTGTTTCATCATTTCCACAACTTAACGGAGAAGGGGACCTCCAATGTGTTTTGAGAAATTGATGTTTTGTATAATTATATACGATTAATAGACATCAAGCCGACCTAGCTCAGTGGTAGAGCGCGTGGCTTTTAACCACGTGGCCGTGGGTTCGATCCCCACGGTCGGCGATTTCGGTTTTTCAACTGCAAGATTTTTTTTCTCTGTCTCTCTGTTCAAGTAGCTTCAGAAACGGCTGGTGGCTATTCATCTACCCTCACTTATTAACGTAAAAAAATCTATTCTTAATTATCGGACACTGATCACCTCAGGTTTGGGATGTAAGGATAAGATGGAGCTGATTCTGCCAATATATTACATTAACGCTTTACTAGTTAAATTGGACTCAGCTAGTTTTGGTGTATGTCAAAGATTGCCAATGCACTCTCTTCCATCCTCAGCAAAAGGTAGTGAAATACTGATAAACAGAGACCACCATTGATGAGGTGAAGGACCCAATCTTTGGTGGGTACTTCACAGCTCACAGGTTTAGATAGTATGTGCCATACTCTCGTAGTTTTCTTTGACAACTAGAATACGGCCACGGTTGCGCCAAATCCTAATGTTGTCACCCCACAACTCTTCCACAAACAGACCCCTTATGTCTACTTGAAGAGAAGTTTGAATACATGAAACACGGTACATCAGCACTAGTGTTATGATTTGTGGTTTGGTTTCCTCTAATATCTCAAGAAAATAAAAATGTAAAAAAGCCAACACTTCCTAATATGCACTTGTTGCGACTTGCGTATGGTGGGTGTATTAGTCAGAGCTTTCGTGAAACTAGCACTCTATTATTTATATACATGGGGTAGGTAGATTCTGTGTGAGTTTACAAGTGGTCATCATAACCACATGAGGAATGCAATCCTTATTTCACGATCAGCAAGGTTCGATCTTCATGAATCCTGCCAAGCAGGGATGTCCAAGCACGTACCGAGAGCATATGAGCATGAACCTTTTAGCCATATCATATGCGGATAGTCAAATATTGTTGCTCATAAAGTCAAATAACTTCAATTTTTTTTGCATGAACAATGTTCTCTCTCTTCCGCTCCATAATGCTCTGTTTTTGTTATCTTTGATTTTGGTATGTGTTTGAAGAAAAAATACTATGGATATGAGCATCCCTTCTTGAAGAACACATTTGAGAGTGCCATTATAAACATGGGATGCTTGATTTTCTTTTAAATGTTCTAATGCGCGACTAAGTTCGGTGATCTACTTGTAATAATTTTGTTGGAAGATAAAATTATGGCTCGATTAGAACAACTACCCAATTAAGTCCGTAAATTCAGGAAGAAAACCATGTCTATAAACGGAAAATCATCTTTGGCTCATAGGTTGTCCAAAAAATGCATCCGTTGTCTAAAAAATATATTTCAAAATGCCTAATAATTCCAAAAAAAAATCTGGGTGTACGTCTTAGTATTCTATGTTCACACACTAAGTTTCGCAAAGAAATGACATCTTTTATGGAATATGTAAAAAAGAAAATTTTCTGTGATTCATCATAGCTTTTTACGTCACATTTTTTCCGAAGACCACACAAAAAGTCTTTTTTCCACAAATTTTTGTGAGTGAACATAGAATGTCTAAATGTATATCCAGGATTTTTCTTCATATTTTTTCAACATTTCAAAATAAACTTAATATGCTTTTTTGTTAATAGGTGCATTTTAGACCTACGAGCCAAAACGCCGTGTCCTTCTATAAACTCGATATAATTTCCTTTTTGGTTAATGTTTATTTTCCATCTTCAAAAACTAACAATGGTATCTTTGATTCAAAGAAAATTCATATAAATTTTGCAACATTTTTTCATAAGTCATATTATTTTGAAAGAGAGCTTGTTTAATTTTTAGGGTTGAGAACCAAAGATTTTTTTATGCACTACTGTGCGTGCAATTTTACAGGAAAACCTTGTGGAGTTGAACTTCAAGAAATATTCTCTTGTTATTTCTTTGCCTAATATAATTGAATATTCTTTCGATAAAGGCATTTGTACTATACTCAAATCATTCACATCAAGATGATACAAGCTATAATAATTTAGGTCCCACCTCAGGGAACAACCCCTCGCGTCGCTTCCCCAAGGCATCGGGTTCAAAACCTTAGCCGCCAAGAGCCACCTTAGCGACCCTCCCTGCCGCAGCTGTTGCATTTTTTTGCTATACTCAAATCTACGGCGACGAGTCTTGGTAGCGTGGCGCAGTGGGCTCTCTGTGACAAATGTGTCATGATGGAATATCGTAGGGTCGGACGCTGCCTGGCGCCAGGGCGGCGTCGATGGCAGGCATGGTAGGGCTATGTGGATATCTGCCATGATGGCTTAGCGGTTTGACAACAATGATGATTTCTGGAGTGGGCACATGAGGTGCTCGCTAAGGGTGTGCTGGTCTGATGTGTGCTCCTATGTCATCATAGGGGGACTCAATGATGCCACATGTACCTAGTTGACGGGGAGTTGTTTGTGTCTTCAGGACATAAGGCCGTGATGGCATGTTCTTCACCCATTGTCAGGCTAGTCAGGCTAGTACGTGTTTCGTGGTGGCTTCAAATTTGTTGATATACGCTCTCTTTGTTGAATAAAATATAAGTAAATCTTGTATGCATCTCTTTGGATCTGGTAGGCATGATCTTCATGAGTCACGCCCCCTCTCCGTAATTTCTTTTTACACACTACTTTTGTTATATTTTTTCATGTGCTGAAATATCGAAGTACACATATAAGAGTTCCAATATAAACCGGTGATGCACAAATTTTGTAGAAAATTCATATATGACTAAGTTATGTGATCTACATGTATTTTTTCTTAGAAGATAAATATTTGCTCGACCGGAGCAATTGGTGTAGCCAATTGAATGAACAAATTCTAATGAGAAAACCATGTCTCTTGAATTTGATAGGGATCTTTTGGGTTAATGTTATTATTTCCTTTATTATAAAATGTGTTAAGGAACTCTTTGATCCAAAGAAATTCCATAGGCATTTTGGACAGGCATAGTTCTACATGCAATTTCAAAGCAAAACTTCTAGGGAGTGCAACTTAAAAAAATGTTATCTCTTTTGCTACTCTATTAAGCAGATAATCGATGCAGACCGTTTCCAGTGTTTTTCCACGGTGCAAGCAAGCAACCTTTACATATTGCCAGTTAAATTTCCACGCAACGAGGATCATCGCAACAATTGGCATAGCAAGCCGATAGATCTATGGATTGATCCGGTTTTCGTTGCGGTTAACTTTTCCTCTTTGTTTTACCGTCATAGTTAGAAAATCATGTTAAGATTTCTTCGAGTACTACCAAAGAGGTGTGTGTTGACCTACTGTTTTATAATTCAGGAACATTAATGTCATGATTATACTCCATGTTCTATCGGACTGACACATGTTGATATTCAGGGACATGGTAGACCATGGACCGAGACATACGCTACTCTGTTTTTTTTTGTTTTTTTGTTTTTTTTTTTGCGACAGACACGTCTTGGTAGCCTCGTATCGCCTCGAGAAAGTTGCATACTCCAAAGAGTTGGTTAGCAAGAAGGGCATTAGCATCTCTGATGTTCCATGCATGGGCACTATGAAATGGTGCCCAACCATCTAAAACAACACGTGCTGAATTTCTCTCACTCGAATCATGGAGCTTAACAACAAAATCTGATGTGCCTTCGGGTAAGCACCGGCTACCGATTTGGGCTTCTAGGCTGAAAGAGACGTTCACTAAAGCAATACAGTACATATCTGGACACATTCAGCAGGAAACAAGTTGAGACACGTTTTTTATAGGTGTCGTTGCCTAATCGACGATACCTCGGAGGAGGGATCCTCACGAGGGGGAGAAGAAGTAGGGGCCATAGGGCGGAGTGCACACGGGACGGTGGTACGCGAGTTACCCAGCTTCGGAACACCTGCACGATGACAGGGCCTACTGCTGCTTGTCTGGAATTATCTGGGCGCTTGCGCGTTGTTACAATGGTTGTGGTTGTGCCTCTAGGGCTCCCATGATCCGGCTTATAAAGGCGCACGGATCTAGGGTTTACATGGAGAGTCCTAGCCGGAATACAAGTTGCCTAACTACGGTACAATATCTTGCCGTGTACGTCAAGGATCCGCCTTCCTTATGGTCGTGCTGGATCCGGATACTTTATGGGCCTCCACGGATCCGGCCTCCTTCGTAGGTCGGTTGGGATCCGGCTCCATGTTCCTGGGCTGGACTTCATCCTTCACGATCAACAGCAACTGGGCCGCCCGATGGGCCCCATGCCACCATCACCGTCTGTGGGCCACCCAGGCTTGCCGGATCTAGGCCATGTCGTTGATATACCCATAAAGTATACCCACAACAGTAGCCCCCGAAGTTCTCCGAGATTCAACATTCTTCCGTCTTCATACAACTCGGAACCGAAGAGAATCTTGAAGAGCTTCCAAACTTTCTTGCTTCCGATATCATTTACTCGGAAATTCACATGTCCTTCAGTAACGATAATGTAACGGAGTTTGCACCTTTCCCGCGCACAACTTCCTATTTTCCCGCGCTAAATTTTCGGAGATGCGAATCTTTAGCCGGAAATTTCGGGAGCGCACGGTTAAGTTACCTCCACGTCATTTTACCGCTTTTAACCTAAGACACGTGTCATGCATCCAACGGTGAGACTGTTCAGTTTCCGCCGTAGGATCCGAAATGCGAATCTCCGCGCGAGGTCTATAAATACCCCCACGCGCCGTAACTCCTCATTCTTTTCACCTCATCACCACTTCGTCTTCCTCCTCGCGCCGCGACGCCCGTCAGATCTCAACTCCGGCGAGCTCCGCCACAGAGAACTTCGCGCCAGGTCGCTCCAAGCTTCCCCTCGTTCCAAGATCGTTGCGGTTGATCGGGAAATCACCCCCGCCGCCGATTCGTGGTCACGCGGGTCGTTTCTCAGCAAGTTCGGCGACCTTCATCCTCGCCGGAGCATCGCCGGTTCGCCGCGCCATTGATGGTACGTGCACCGGACTTGTAGAAGAAGAAGTAGAGTAGAGTAGTTTCCGGTTACTCAAACACTTTGCATGGGTGCAGCCGGAAGCATGCCAATCGACTCACACTATACTGGTAGTTCTCCGAATAGCCCGGATCCCAGTTCATTAGAGCCAATCTGTCCGGATCCCATAGCATATCTACCACCATATGTTTCCGACATCCGGCTAGCTCAACCTTTTTCCGCATCTTCCAGCACCAAGCTAGGCCGGATCCCAACCGCTCAAGAACTTGAAGAAGAACTCCAAGGGCAAGCTAGAATGGCAGCCAAGGTTCAGGAGACGGAAAACAAGAAAGCCTCCAAGGCTCGGTTCCGCGAAGGAGAGCGGGGTCAATGGTGGCCCTGCAAAACCACTGATACGGAGCTTAGAGAGCTTCAAAACGAGGGATGATCTCCGCTCATTGGAGCTTCATACGCGACACCGTCGTCCCCAAGCCTGGAGCCGGAGAAGTGGTCATGACCAAAGCTTGGGTGGAACGCGGATTATCGCTCCCCTGCTCGGAATTCTTTCTCTCCGTCCTCAATACGTACGGGCTTCAGCCCCACAACATCTGCCCCAACTCGTATCTTCTGCTCTCCAACTTCGCGACTCTTTGCGAAGGGCATCTCGGAATCCGACCAGATGTCAAGCTATGGCAGTTTTTCTTCCGAGTGAAGAAGGAAACAAAGGACAAAGCCATGTTGAACTGCGGGAGCATGACGTTCATGCTCCGACCTGGCCGCATGTATCCTCCTCATGACTCGCACGAATCCGTCCGGTACTGGAACGCCGGATGGTTTTACGAGAAGAATGTTACAGTTCCTGAGATCCACGACGGTCTCCCCAAATTCAACAACGAGCCTCCGGAAGAACTTGCAAGCTGGAGCTTCATCACATCGCTTTCCCTAACTCCCATCTTGGAGAAAGCAGCGCGGAGAATCTCCTGGCTAGTCCAGGACGGGCTAACCGGAATCCAGCTCACACTTAGCTGGTTCACCCGGCGGATCCAGCCGCTGCGGTATAATGCGCGGTTAATCTGCGCATACACCGGGGCGGACGACCAGCTCCGAGCTACCCGCCACGACCTTCCGGCTGATTCTCTCAAGAGGAGATTCAAGACGCACGTGAAGATAGGCCGGGGTCAACCGATCCCGGAATTGATCAAGGATATTTACACAAACGACCAGTGTCCTCCGGTAAGCTCTGATCCCTTCATTATTTCAAACTTCACATGTTTTTGAATGTTGACTAACATATAACACCTTTCCCTCCAGCTCGCTACTTTGGCGGAGGAAAACTTGCGCACCATACTTCGTGTCCCCGTCAGCGGCGACACGGCGGAGGAGGTTCCGGATGACGACGAGGAGGAAGAGGAGCAAGCTTCCCGAAAGGCAGCCCCCCTACCTTCGAAGCGTCCCCGCGCCAAAGCTTCCGGCTCTGATGCCGGAGCCAGCGGCGAGGCCTCCGCCAAGAAGCCCAAGATCATCAAGCCCCCTCCGCTAGACTCAAGGAAAGCGGAGCGGGAACGTTTGAAAATGCTTTCCACAGCTGGCAAACGCTCGCGTCCCATCATCCCCGGCGCCCCGTAAGTTTCCGAGTATGGCACGTATTTACTTTGATGCAATTGTTACTTATGCGATCTTCTTTTATTTGTTCGCAGGACTCCGACTACCGCTGCCACTCGGACCACCAGCCAAGAGCCCATCACAAAGTATATGAAAAAGTCTCCGGCTGTTGGTCCTACAACTCCAGCTCCGCCAAGCGCTTCCCACACTGCTCCACCGCCATCTCCTCCTCAGGCGGAACAATCTCCCCCTCCTGCCGCAAACACTCCACCGGAAATAATTCCGGTCAGCAGCGAAAAGGTGGGCGGAGAAGATCCTAAGGCCAAAGGCCCTGCCCAAGAAGAAACAGAAGTTCAAGGCCAAGGAGAGGCTAAGGTTACTTCCTCCGAGAAGGTCGGAGCCGGTGCTGGCGACGTCGTTGTTTTTCCGAAAAACTTCGGAGATCCGGCTGACCTCACTTCCACCCCCAAGGCATATGCTACAAAGTTCTTCAACAAGCTGACTGAGGCGGAGAAGTGGGAACTTGAACAAGACCTGCTCAAAGCCATGCTGAACAATGCCTGGGGGAAACCGGATGCCGCGACGTCGGAAATCCAGGAGTTTAAGAAGGATGTCGGCCAGTTCTTCGACAAGCTTGTCTGCAAACAAAAGGTACTCCCCAGTAGCCCCCAAGCATGTAGGCGGAAACTAGGTACTAGTTAGCGCTTAGATGCTTTAGAGTAAAGCCACTTTTGGAATTTTTTTTTTTAAAATGTCGCAGTAGCCCCTAAGCATGATGTCGGAAAGATTTCGGCAATAATGCTTCAAAGGACCCCACTATTTGTAGGCGGAATTTTTACTCCTGCTCTGATTGTTTTTTACAGGAACAGCAGGCACTGCACTATGAGCTACACAAGAATATTGCCCTGCAGCGCCGCGTTACCTTGGGCCAAGCGGAAAATATCCGGACCCTCAAGAATGAAAATGCAGAACTGAACAAACAACTGGCGGACGCCCAAGGTTGGTTTCCGCCCTCTCTTGTTATTAATTCACATTCCGATTTTTGAACTGTATTTGAATTGAATCCTTATAGGCGCATCTTCCTCCCTGGCTACGACCTCCTCCGAACTGGAGAACCTGCGCTCGTCATACCAAGAGTTGGAGACGAAGCTGAAGGAGGCGGAGCAAAAGAAGGAGCAGGCCGAGAAGCAACTGGCGGAGAAAAACTCCGAGCTCATCAGGGAGAAGGGCGAATTCTTGTTAAAGCGCAATGCTGATAGCGAGACCATCAAGAGGCAACAAAAAGAACTCAATGGACTCCGGAAATACATGGAGACCGCGGAGCACCATTGGGACTTGCTGGCCGAAAATATCCTGGGTACTTATACTCGGAATTTCTTATCTTGATGTATAGTTTCTTGTGCTCAACTTGAATGTTTATTCTTGTATTTTTGTGCAGAGCCGCTTGGATACTCTGAAAGGCGCCGGAATAAATTTCTCCAGGACGATGTTCTTTCTCTTGCTGGCGATGATTGCAAGGATCTTATCTCCGCCTCACGGAAGATATGCCACAACTTGTCATTGAAGAAGAGCCGCACCTGCGGTCTGCGCAAACTGGTCAAGCGCATGTGAAAGGACACGGATGTCGCCTAGAGGGGGGGGGGGGTGAATAGGCGATTTAAAACTTTTACGAGATGGGCTTAACAAATGCGGAATAAAACTAGCGTTTACTTTGTCAAGCCCAAAGCCTATATACTATTGTTCACCTATGTGCACCAACAACTTATTCTAAGCAATACAAGCAACTATGTGATAGCAAGATATACAAACTTATGCTAAGCAATACAAGCAACTATGTGATAGCAAGATATATAACTTCAAGCACGATGGCTATCACAAGGTAAAGTGCATAAGTAAAGAGCTCGGGTATAGAGATAACCGAGACACGCGGGAGACGATGATTTATCCCGGAGTTCACACTCTTGCGAGTGCTAATCTCCGGTGGAGAGGTGCGGTTGCTTAGTGCTCCCGAACGCCACAAGAGGCTCACCTTGAGGTGTGGTTGCTCGATGCACACCAACGCCACAAAGGCCTCACCCCAAGATGCGGTACTCACACCACAAACCGAACTTCACAAAGGCGCCTCACCTAAATCTCCGGTGACCCTCGCCACAAAGGCCTAGGTCACGGTTCCACTAAGGGATTTCCTTCGAGGCGGAAACCGGGCCTTACACAAAGATTGGGGCATACATCCACAACTTAATTGGAGGCTCCCAACAAATCGCCACAAAGGCGTAGAATCCGTCTAGGGTTCCAAGAACCCAAGAGTAACAACCTTCTTGCTTTCACCACCACGAATCACCGTGGAGAACTCAAACCGATGCACCAAATGCAATGGCAAGAACACCACAAAGATGCTCAAATCCTTCTCTCTCAAATTCCAACAAAGCTACAAAAGCTATTGGGGGAATAAGAGAGGAAGAACAAAGAGGAGAACACAAAATCCTCCAAGATCAAGATCTAGTGGGTTCCCCTCACAAAGAGAGGGATTTGATTGGTCAAGATGTAGATCTAGATCTCCTCTCTCTTTTCCCTCAAGAATATGCAAGAATCATGGGAGGAATCAAGAACTAGGGCAAGCTTTGAAGGACAACAATGAAGGGGAGAGAGAGAGAGTGAACCAACCAGCCCAAGGAGGAAGAAGGGGGTCTTATATACCCCCTCCCAACGAAATATGACCGTTTGGGACCTCCCAGGCCGGAAAATCCGCCCCCGGGCCGGATGATCCGGCCCCCGAAAATCGCCCCTGGCTCGGGCCGGATATTTGGCCGGATATTGTCCATGTTTTGTCCTTCGGGCCGGATTATCCGCCCCCCAGAAAACTGCAGAATCACCAAAACTAAAACGGGCATAACTTTAGCATCCGGACTCCGATTTTGATGATCTTGGGCTTGTTTTGAAGCTAGGAACAAGGTCTACAAGATCATACAGGAAACCATCATAGTCCAACAAGGGAGGATAGAAATAAATGATGAAAGGTTTGACCTATCTAAAAAAGACATACCGGTAAAACATCCAATCTTGAAAATGCAACAAGTTGCCCATGCAAAAACCATTCTCAATGAACTATAGCTTGTCATGAGAATAAGCACAAGCTCTAAAACATCACATGGATAAGATCCAAATAAAACCAAGAAAGATGATGAACTAAACTCGAAAACGCAACAAGTGATCTATGCGAAATCCGTTTTCGATGAACTAGAGCTTGTCATGAGAATAAGCACAAGCTCTAAAACATCACATGGATAAGGTCCAAATAACAAGCAAGAAAGATGATGCAAGGATGCAAAGGTTTGAGCTCTCTCCGAACGATACGATCGAGTTACTCACTCGAGAGCCCTCTTGATAGTACGGCGACTAAACTATAAACCGGTCTCCAACTACACTATGAGACCGGTGAGAAAGAAACCCTATCAAGAGCAAACCTTATACTTTCGCATTCCACTTGAGCTCGATGACGACGATCTTGACCTCAACAAGATGGACCACTTTTCTTGCTTGTGTTTGCTTGACGAAGTCTTGTGGATTGCTCCCCCATAATCCACCATGGGAGAGCTTCTTCTTCGGCGCATCTTCACATAACCATGACCACCATGTGGATTGCTCCCCCATAATCCACCATGGGATAGCTTCTTCTTCAGCGCATCTTCACATATCCATGATCACCATATGGATGGCAAGACTCAAGCAAAGGACCTCTTCGAGATGGCTCATCTTGAACTTGCACTTCATTTCTTCATTCTTCATCATGTTGATGTCTTGAAGTAACTCTAGGGCTCACTTCATCTTCATCTTCAAGACATACTTGACACTTGATATACTTCATCAATTTCTTCTTATTGGAACCTAATACAAACATGTTGATGTCTTGAAGTAACTTGAGGGCTCACTTCATCTTCATCTTCAAGACATACTTGACACTTGATATCCTTCATCAAATTCTTCTTATTGCAACCTTGAAGCCAACATATGGTTCAAGAATTGCCTATGGACAACTCCTACAAATATAACTCAATGCAAACATTAGTCCATAGGGATTGTCATTAATTACCAAAACCACACATGGGGGCTCCATGCACTTTCAGCATGGACATTCTTCCGGAGCTGGTAACGGATCTGCAAGCTTCATCAGCCCGAGGCGCGACTGCCATGACTTTGACTATGTGCTTGGCGCATAACCCGGAGATGGATCTTGACCGGGTAACTACTGGTGTTCCTCCGACAGCAGATGTTGGTGCGCTGCTAGATGCAGTAAGTGGCTATGACACCCGCATCGCGCGGAGGATCCGTCACGACGAATTCTACGACAAGGCGGTTCTTCCTGCGGACGAGCCCCTTGAAGCTGAACTTCAAAAAGAGCGTGACGCGGAAGCCCGACCTGCGGAATCCGGAACCCAGTTTACCTGGACCAGCTCCAAGGATGCTCCCCAAGAGGAACCCAAGTCCAGCGCTGCAACTTCCGAAGAAGAAGAAGAGAGTGATGAAGATGTATCGTCTCCGGCTGAGGGCGCCAAAGGAAAAGATCCAGAAGGCAATGCTTCTCCGTCCAAGGCGGAGTGAAAACTTTTATGTCCTGCGGGATAAAACAATGCGTCATTTTGGCCCCAGCGAGGGTTTGTAATATAACTTAAATTCTTAAGTAGTTAGGGACGAAACAAGCATGCATGCGTGGGCGGAAAATACTTATCCTGCTATCCGTTTTAATATTGTTTGCATGTGTTGTTTCTTGAAAGCAAGTGCTGGTTTTATAATTTCCGGCTTGCCCACTTGACCTTCCACGAGCCGGAAAACCCGTGCCGGAAACGCTCGCCAGCGGCGACGAAGCCCAATGGCAATCCGTCAATAACCGCGGAAACAAGCCCCCAGCCCAAGTGCCGGAAGTCGCTACCAGGAATCCATGGGTTTGCAACAGAAAGAATTTCCGCCAGAAAACTTAAGCTTACGTCCTAAAGGACGATTTTGAAAATCACAACTGTTATACACGCCTAGGCGGAAAGATCCAGCTCTGCGGTTTTAGTCGGAAAAAACATACACGATCCAGAAATGAAAAATTAAAGGAGGTAAAAGACTCTAAGAGTGAACCAAAAGCTTTATTTCATTGATCATGTATCATAGATATTACAAGGTATGTAATGCGTAAAGCGCTAAGTGTGGAAAGGACGTAGCTGTGCTATGTTCCAGGGACGATCTGTTTCATCATATATGTCACCCGGATCTTCTCGTTTTCGTTTCCGGTGCCAGTTGGCAGGTCTATCCTTCAATTCCCGGAAATCAACGAGATAATAGGATCCGTTGTGTAGTACTTTGCTGATGACAAAAGGTCCTTCCCATGGAGATTGCAACTTGTGATCTTTCACCTGGCGAAGGCGGAGGACTAAGTCTCCGACCATAAACGAGCGGTTCCGAACTCGACGGCTATGATAGCGTCGGAGCTTCTGCTGGTAAATGGTGGAGCGTTGGTCAGCTAAATTCCGAGCTTCTTCGATCAGGTCCACAGATAGCTGTCGAGCCTCGTCAGCAGTTTCTTCATTGTAGGCGGAAACTCTCGGTGAATCATGGATGATGTCAGTGGGGAGCACAGCTTCGGATCCGTATACCAGGAAGAAAGGAGTAAATCCTGTTGACCTGTTAGGGGTAGTTCGTAAACTCCACAAAACAGAGTCTAGCTCATCAGCCCAAGCTCCGGCTGCGCGGCGCAGCGGTTCTTCAAGGCGAGGCTTGATTCCGGCTAGTATAAGGCCGTTGGCTCGTTCGACCTGACCGTTAGATTGTGGATGGGCCACAGATGCAAGGTCAAGCCGGATCCCAACTTCATCGCAGTAATCCTTGAGTTCTCCCTGTGCAAAGTTTGTGCCATTATCTGTGATTATGCTGTGCGGGATGCCGAATCTCGTCACGAGGCTGCAAACAAATTTTAGTGCCATAGCACCGTCGGCTTTTCTCACTGGCTTTGCCTCGATCCACTTACTGAACTTATCAATAGCGACCAGGAGGTATTCATGACCACCAGGAGATGATTTCTTTAACTTACCAACCATATCGAGCCCCCAGACCGCGAACGGCCAGGTGATAGGGATGGTCCTCAGCTCTTGGGCTGGAGCGTTTGGTTGAGTAGCGTAGTACTGACAACCTCGGCAAGTTTTTACCAGCTTCTCAGCATCTTCTTTAGCTGTTAACCAGTAAAACCCTAACCGAAAAGCTTTTGCAACGAGGGACCTGGGGGCGGCATGATGCCCGCAATCCCCTGCATGGATCTCTCTGAGGATTTCAATGCCATCTTGACTAGAGACGCATTTGAGAAATACCCTGTTTGCACTTCGTTTGTAGAGCTGTCCATCAACAATTGTGTAGGATCTTGCTCGTCTGATGATCTGACGTGCGTGGACCTCGTCCTCCGGCAACTTTTGATCAATGAGATAGTCCAGAAACGGCTGAGTCCAGGCCGGAATGATTGCCATCACTTCCTTAGCCGGAGAAACTGCCAGATCAGGATTTTCCGGGTTTGCACCCTTCACTGAGGGTACTCGTAGATGCTCAAGGAAGATTCCAGGCGGAATTGGTTTCCTGCCGGATCCGAGCTTGGACAGCATGTCTGCTGCTGTGTTATCATCTCTCCTGACGTACTTGACTTCGTATCCGAGGAAGCACTTGGCGATCTCGTCCACTTCGTCTCTGTAAGCCGCCATGACGGAGTTTCTGGCGTTCCAGGTTCCAGCTACTTGTTGTGCCACCAGGTCGGAATCTCCGCAGCATATGATGTGCTTGATCCCAATTTCCTTAGCGATGCGCAGACCATGTAGTAGAGCCTCGTATTCCGCCATATTGTTGGTAGCTTCGAAGTGAATCTGCAGAACGTACTGCAGTTCTTCTCCGGTAGGTGACTTCAGGGTAACTCTAGCCCCCGAGCCTTGATGTTGCTTGGATCCGTCAAAGTGCATGACCCAGGCTTCAGGTTCCGGCACAGGTGTGCCCTCCGGTGCTTCAGTCCAATCTGCGATGAAATCCGCTAGAACTTGAGACTTGATTGCAGTTCGGGCTTCGTAGTTGATGTCAAAGGCAGATAATTCGATGCCCCATTTTGCTACGCGTCCTGTTGCGTCGGAGTTGTTGATGATTGTTGCCAGGGGAGCCTTGCTCACCACTGTCATTGGGTGCTCTTGGAAGTAGTGTCTCAGCTTCCGGCTGCCTAGGAAAACTCCGTATGCTAGCTTCTGAAAGTGAGGGTATCTCTGCTTGGATTCCGTCAGGACTTCGCTAATGTAATAGACAGGCCTTTGGACTCCGTGCTCAAATCCTTCTTCCTTTCGCACCACCACGATTACGAGGCTGATAACTTTGTTGGTAGCCGCCATGTAGAGGAGCATAGGCTCTGACTCAGCTGGAGCTGCCAGTATTGGTGGGGAGGAGAGCATGTTCTTCAACCCCTGAAGTGCTTCGTCGGCTGCCTCATCCCAGACAAATTTGTCTGTTTTCTTCAGCAGCTTGTATAGAGGTAGGGCTTTCTCGCCAAGACGGCTAACAAATCTACTGATTGCCGCAACGCAACCAGTTAATCGTTGCACATCTTTGAGACAAGTTGGCTTTTTGATGTTCAGGATAGCCTTGATTTTTTCCGGGTTAACTTCGATGCCCCTGTGAGAAACAATGAAGCCAAGGAGTTTTCCTGCTGGTACGCCAAAGACGCACTTTAGCGGATTTAACATCATCTTGTACCGTCGGAGATTATCAAAGGTTTCCTTAAGGTCGCTCAGCAGGTCGGATCCCTTTCGGGTCATGACCGCGATGTCGTCGACGTAGGCGTGCACGTTCCGGCCAATTTGGTCCTTCAAGCACCGCTGCATCGTACGTTGGTATGTGGCACCTGCGTTTTTCAAGCCAAAAGGCATGGTAACATAGCAGTATGTGCCAAAGGGTGTGATGAAAGAGGTCGCCTTTTGGTCAGACTCCTTCATCAGGATCTGATGATACCCGGAATATGCGTCAAGAAAACACAGAAGTTCCGCCCCTGCCGTCGAATCAATGACTTGGTCAATGCGCGGCAAAGGGAACGGATCTTTCGGACAATGCTTATTCACGCCGGAGTAATCGATGCACATTCTTAGTATTTCAGAATTCTTTTTGGGTACAAGGACGGGGTTTGCGACCCAATCAGTATGGATAACTTCTACTACAAAACCTGCCTCTAGTAACTTTGCTAATTCCATTCCTATGGCGCGACGCTTCTTGTCTCCAAAGCGTCGCATAGCTTGCTTCACCGGTTTTGCACCCGGATTTATATTGAGGTAGTGCTCGGCGAGTTCCCTTGGTACTCCGGACATGTCAGAAGGTTGCCATGCGAAGATATCCATGTTAGCTCTGAGGAACTCGACGAGCGCGCTTTCCTATTTGGGGTCCATGTTGGCTCCGACTGAAACCTGCTTGGAGTTGTCACCTTCAACGAGGTCATGCTTCTTGGTTTCTATCGCGGCCTTGAACGAGGTCTTCTGTTCGGAGATCTGCTTCTTGGTAGTCTGCATCTCAGTCGGATCCACCGCGGCTCTGTAGCCTTGCAGCTCCTCTCCAGATATGACAGATTCTGCAAAGGCGGCCTCGCCTTCCTCGCAGTCCCTAGCTTTCTTGTAGTCTCCGGACACGGTGATCCAGCCGTTAGGACCCGGAATCTTGAGCTTGTTGTAGATGTAGCATGCCCTGGCGTGGAACTTGTGGTAGGTGGGCCTGCCGAAGATCACGTGGTAGGAGCTTTTGAAGGGCACCACTTCAAACGTGATCATCTCTTCGCGGTAGTTGTTTACATTGCCGAAGGCCACGGGAAGTTTGATGCTGCCCAGAGAATTTGCCTTCTTACCCGGAACCACACCATGAAATTCAGTGGTGCTGTGTTTGAGCTGTTCCTTGGTGAGGTTCATCTTCTCCAGGGTCTCCAGGTACATGATGTTCAGGCTCCGTCCATAAGACACTTGGAGAAGTCATACCCGTCTATGCGGGGACTCACAACCAGAGCGTAGCACTCTTTGGGGATGACGGCCGGATGATCCGACCTGTCAAAGGTACAGGCTTTCTCCGACCACTTGACATACTGCGGCACAGCCGGAACTGTGGCGTTCAAGATCCGGAGCACCGATTTTTTCGCGCGGAAAGTTGGGGTTCCGAGGAAGGTGTGGTAAGTTCCGACACTCTTCTTGCCAAAGGGGTTGGACTTGTTGGCTGCGGTACCCTCCTTGGGTTCCGGCGAAGCGTCATCCTCGTCCATGGCCTCGGAACTGTCCTCCTCTTTGTCCTTGTTCTTGCCCTTGCCTCCTTTGCCGCGCGGGCGGTGCTTCCGGGCTCGCTTGTATCCTGCCTCCGGGTCGTTCTTCAGATCGTTGACCCACTTGCAGTTGCGATTGGTATGGGTGGATTTGCCCGTAGCCGGATCCATATGGGCCAGGCACGGCATATCCCTGTATTCTTCGTACGTTTGGGGGGCGCGGGATCCGGCTGCGGTGACCTCGTCCGCGCGCTGCTGGCCCCTGCCTGCTCCGCCTCCGCCTCCACGTCCGCGGCCTCTTCCGCCTCCTGAACCTCCGCGTTGGAACGTCATGGCGACCATGTCGGATCCTCCGCCTTTCTGGTCTTCAGGGGGGTTCTTCCGCTTGTTGCTGTTGCTGACGCCATTATCACGGTTTTTCTTTTGTTGGTGCAGGGGTATGGCTGTAGCTGCGAGATCTCCGCCTGCGTCGTCATCGGCGGCAGTGTGATCGCTGACGATGTTTATCATCTCATCAAGAGTGAGCTTGTTCGCGTTCACCAGGCAGGTAAGCTTGTGGCGCAGCAGCCCCCCACGTTGCAAACCACCAATGAAGGCGTGCATTGCTGTGCGGTTATCTACGTTCTCGCACTCGTTTCTGGTTGCCAACCATCGGGTGAGGAAGCTCCTAGATGTCTCACCCTTCTTCTGGATGCAAGCTTGAAGATCACTGGTGGTGGCCGGTCTCTTGTAGGTACCCCTGAAGTGGTTCTCGAAAGCCTTCTTCAGGTCCAACCAGCAAAAGATAGTGTTTTCCTCAAGGTCACTGAGCCAAACACGAGCTGGACCAATAAGGTACAACTGGAGCATGCGGCAGGCTATATTCGGGGTTCCTCCGGCGAAGGTTACTGCATTGTAGTAATCCTCAATCCAGGTATCCGGCCTCTCGCTGCCATCATAATGCTTCAGGTTTCCTGGTAGCTTAAGGTTCAAGCTTCTTGGCTTTGGTTCCTCTCGGATCATCTGGCCAAAGCACCTTGGACCAATGTAGTCGGATCTGTACTCGTTGAGGCGCTCCCGAGCATCGCGAGGACCGCCGCCAGGTGATCTTGAGCGGGAACGGGATCTCCGGCCTCTGCCTCCGCCTCCACCTCCGCCTCCACTGGGTGGTGGCGAGGGAGATCTGCGAGGGGGCCTGTAAGATGTTCTTCCGCCTTCAGACTCTCGGCGTGGCTCCCGTGGCTGGCTCCGGCTTCGGTGGCTCCTTTCCTCTTGGTGGTGGTCGCCTCCGTCGTTCCGGCTCCTGCGCGGGTCAGGTGCGCGCTCTTCGTTCCGGCTCCTCCTTGGTTCCGGCTCGCGTCCTTGACTTCTGCGAGGCTCAGGCTCGCGCTCTTGATTCCGATGAGGCTCAGGCTCGCGGTCTTGGTTCCGGCTTCTGCGCGGTTCCGGCGTACGTTCCCTGCTCCTGTCCCTAGGAGGCGGCATGTTGTCGCGGATGTTGATTCCACCTGGCCCATGGGGCCTGGTGTTTCCGACGGGGCTGCGACGTCGAGGAGGTAGCGGAGGACACGAAGCTCGGGGTGGTGGTGATGGAACACGGTACTTGTCTCTGCCAGTATACATCGGATCCTTTCCCTTTAGCGGATTTTTCGGAGTTGAATCCGAGGACACCGGGATTGGATTCGGATGTTCTCTGACTTTCCTCCTGCGCTCCGTGGATCCGGTGCGCGATTCGCCATCACGGTGCTGACCTGCTGTGGCGTCCTTCTGCGCGGTAGATATGCAGTGTTCCGGATTGGATGCTAACCTGCGCGAAGTGTCTGCCTTGCTCTGTTGCTGCATTGCTGAGGCAACGAGCTTCCGGACGTAGTTGATGTCAATCTCCTCGTCCTTCTTCTTTAGGAGCTCCGCAGCCTTCTTCATGTTATCCTTTGGAGTTGCGAGCGGCTGCTGCTCTGTGGGTGTTGCGAAGGTAATCTTGCGGGGAAGGATGGCTTCTCGCGTGATTCTAGCTTCTTCCTCCTGCACAAATTTTACCTTGGCCTCCCAGTGTTTCTCGAGTTGCCTGACCTTTTCGAGAGATTCATCGACCTCGCGATCCTTCTTCTGAAAGTGGTCCACGAAGTTCGCCGCTATGGTTCTTTCTTCCAGCATTGCGGCAGCGGTCTTGGCAAACTTCTGAGCTGTCGCTAGCATCTCCTGCCTTTTGGCTTCTAAGGCCTCCGGATCTGCAGCTTCCTCGGGAGTTATTGGCTTGTTGAGGATATCAGACTTTGCGACTAAATCCATGCGTGCTTGCTCGACCATCTCTTCTGGTGACAGGACATCCTTTCGCGGTCGCGTCCGATCTAACGGAGACCTTACGTTGGATGGTCCTGGGTCGGAGTTGGAGGCTTCATCTTCCGTTTCCTGCTGATCCAGCGGTGCTACGGTTGCTAGAACCTGCATCGGCTGGGCGGATTCCACTTCAGCTTGCTCACCGTCTCCGAGTTCCTCGAGCTTGCGGTTGAATTCCTCTGTATTCATGGATGAAGCGCCGTCATCTTCTTCCCCGATCGCGAGCTCCTTCGTCAAGCGATTGTATTCTTCTGTGCCTATTGAGGAGGCATTGTCGGAATTTGGGCTCAAGTTACCGAGGATTGATTCCTCAGGGTTTCCGGCTTCCTCTTGCCCCGGTGCGTCGCTGTCTCCGACTGCTTCTGGCAGATCCGGAGCTACGTTGTTTCCGGGTGCCTCAACCTGCAAAGGATCGGCCTCGTCCTGGTGGAGGGCGTCTCCTGCGGTATGGGCCAAGAAGTGCACGAAGTGACACCTTTGCTTCTCTAACACCTGGGAGACCCAGGCGGATCTGCATTGGTCTTCCACCGTTTTCTCCTGCTCAGGGGCGGATTGGGTGGGTTTTGATTTTTCCTGATCTAAGGCGGAACCTTCCTTAGGAAGCTCCTGCGACTCAGATCGGATCTTCGCGATGGCGTCCAGCTCAGCGGCGGACGCGTCAGCGTTACTTACCAGTGCGTTTCCGTCGGAATCGACGGTCTCGCCAATGAAGATGTGGATGCCGCCGATTGGGACGATGGAGAGCTTGACGGGGTTTGTCCTAGCTGGAATCCAGAATTCGTCCGGGCGGACGATCGGAAAATTCCCGGCGTAAAGCACGCGCCCCACAGCGATCGAGTCGTCGTAGCTTCCCATGGCGGAGCCCTCCCGGTTCCGGCCTCCAGACGCCTCAGGCCCCACGGTGGGTGCCAACTGTCGTTGCCTAATCGACGATACCTCGGAGGAGGGATCCTCACGAGGGGGAGAAGAAGTAGGGGCCATAGGGCGGAGTGCACACGGGACGGTGGTACGCGAGTTACCCAGCTTCGGAACACCAGCACGATGACAGGGCCTACTGCTGCTTGTCTGGAATTATCTGGGCGCTTGCGCGTTGTTACAATGGTTGTGCCTCTAGGGCTCCCAGGATCCGGCTTATAAAGGCGCACGGATCTAGGGTTTACATGGAGAGTCCTAGCCGGAATACAAGTTGCCTAACTACGGTACAATATCTTGCCGTGTACGTCAAGGATCCGCCTTCCTTATGGTCGTGCTGGATCCGGATACTTTATGGGCCTCCACGGATCCGGCCTCCTTCGTAGGTCGGTTGGGATCCGGCTCCAGGTTCCTGGGCTGGACTTCATCCTTCACGATCAACAGCAACTGGGCCGCCCGATGGGCCCCATGCCACCATCACCGTCTGTGGGCCACCCGGGCTTGCCGGATCTAGGCCATGTCGTTGATATACCCATAAAGTATACCCACAACAATAGGCGCCCCATTATGGCATTATCTTTTATAAATATACCCAAGATTTCGATCAACGAGAACACACAAGTTCATCCATTCCTTTACATTTCGTTTTCACTCTAAGAATCTGCTAGCGCTATAATGCCATGGCGGAGGAGGACGTGGTGGAGTAACGGAGGGCCGACAAGCTTCACACTTACGACCCGACAAGGAGACGGAGAGGGTGGTCGACGAGGTTGCCCTTGATGTTGGTTGTTGGCGTTCTATTGGCGCAGCTCGTTAGAGGGTTGGCTTCTTCATCTTCGTCGGAGGGTCCTATGTCTGCCTCCCTCATAGCAGTCATAGTGTTTTCTCTTTGGCTTTGGGGGACGTTGTCTGGCCTGTGGTTTCTTGGGTTCTGAGTGGATTTGGCCCTGAGGCGAGAGTGGACGTAGTCCCATGGTTTTGATTTTGTTTGACTTTAGCCCAATTTTGGCTAATTAACTATGCACTTTCTTCTTAATTAATAGAAAAGATAAAGCTTTTGCCTTCGTTTAAAAGAAATTCAGGAACATGGTAGAGCATGGACTGAGACGTGGGCTACTCTGTTTTTTTGCAACAAACACGTCTTGACTCTTGACAGCCTCGCACCGCCTAGGAAAAGTTGCGTACTCCAAAGAGTTAATTAGGAGATAGGATGAAGGGCATTAACATCTCTAATGTTGCATGGAAACTATGAAATGGTGCCCAACCATCCAAACCAACGCGTGCTGTAATTTCTCTCACTCAAATCATGGAGCTTAACAACAAAATCTGATGTGCCTTCAGGTAAGCGTTAGGCTTGTAGGTTTGAAGAGACTTTCACCAAAGTAATACATATCTGGACACGTTCAACAAAGATATAGACCTAACCCCCCCCCCCCCCTCCTCGGGTGGTGGCGCCGCGCCACTCCGGGGAGCCCCTCCTCTCCGGCCTCATGGCCCTTCCTCCCCTCGCCGCTGCCGTCGGAGGTTTCGCCGGGCAAAGCCCGTGCGGCATGGCGGTGGCGGGGGCTTCAGATGGCTGCGACCATGGGGGGGTGGGGGCGGCGCCCATGATCTCCTCTGGTGGTGGTGGTGCGCGGCGTCGGCGATCGAAAGGTGAGGCGGCGGCGGTGGGGGCGTGGCCGGATCTTGGCCCTTGGGGTCTGGAGGTGGCCAGCTGATGCGCCTTCTCCGCATGAAGGGATGCTCCGTCCGCATCACATGGGAGCCGGGGCGGTGGCCCCGGGCATGGCGGCGGCGACCTCCTCCCCGGAGGTGGATGGACTCGTTGGGATCTGTGGTGGGGGATCTTGGGATCCCACACAGATCTCTAGCGGTGAAGATCCAGTCGACAACGAGTTTAGGGTGACGGGGCAGCCGGTGAAAACCGTGCTTCGCTCTCGAGCTTGGCGGATGATGGCGACGTCGCTTGGCGTCGTTACCTTGTCGAAGACATCGTCTTTGCTTGTATCGTCACTCCACTTGACGAGTTGGAGATGTGTGGCTGCCGGTGAAAATCGTGCTCTGACCCTAGTCATGGCGGGCGATGGCGACGTTACGCGTCGTTACCTTCTTGAAGGCATCGCCGTCGCAACCTGCATCTACTCACTTGTGCTGCTCCGGGGAAAACTTTAGATCTGGGTCTCTCGGATCGGACGATGGCGGTGCTACCTGCGTCGTTCTACCTCTTGGGGCATCATTTTTGGAGCAGCTGTTGGATGTTGGCGGATGTTGGTGGAGTGGTGTTCATCTACCACATTGTTGGCGCTGAGTCTCGGTGGCATGGTGCTACAGGGTATCGACGACGGATGCGGGATGATGTATGCGTGCAGGATGGTGTAGCCGTCTGGCATCATGGTGGCATCGACGACAGATCTTGCAAGGTTAATGCGATGATCTCTCTTGAAGATGGAGTCGAGGAAGACGACGGTAGCAACTTCTGTGGCGTGTGCGTTGGCGTGCGCTGAGAGTCTGCTTTACTGGATGTGCTTCTCACCTGCTATTGGACGGTTTGGGAAGACATTTGCTTTTATGAATGATGTGAGTTGGTGTATTGTCACCCCCTTCATCCCATTGTAGGTTTAGTAAGGTGGCTTCGAGGTTGATCTTTTGTATTGTTCTTGTAAGATTTTATGAATACTCTAATAAAAAAGCTGTGTGCATCTTTTGGATGCAGAAGCTGAAATGATATTTCCTCATTTAAAAAAAAAATCTGGACACGTTCAGCAGGAAACAAGTTGAGACACGTTCTCTAGAGGCACCCCATTATGGCATTATCTTTCATAAATACCCAAGATTTCGATCAATGAGAACACACAAGCTCATCCATTCCTTTACATTTTGTTTTCACTCTAAGAATCTGCTAGCGCTATAATGCCAAGCCGGAGAAGGACGTGGTGGAGGAGTAACGGAGGGCCGACAAGCTTCACACTTACGACCTGACAAGGAGATGGAGAGGCATGTTGCCAGGATCGCAAAACTCTACCATGCGCATGGCCCAAACATATACTTGCACAGAATTGAAGAATGCATGTGATACCTGGAGGAAGACAAGGACGGCCTTATGATGGGAATTTAGTCATTGCTCTTGGGAAGAGATCAGTTACTAGTTATATTTTCATCTCACAACCCCCTCGCAAATGTGGACTCAAACCTTTCACATTTACTGGAAGAAGAGCTTGAATATATGAAACACCGCATACGCAAAGTAGTACTACAACATTTGGTTTGGTTTCCTCGAATATCTCAAGAAAATAAAACTGAAGGAAAGACTACGGTCCACACATAATATTCACTTGTTGCGAGATGGATATGCCATACTAGTTAGAGCTTTCATGAAACTAGCATTGTATATATACACGGCCGGGGTAGGGAGATTCAGTGTGAGTTTACAAGTAATCATCACAACAACATGAGGAGCCCAATCCTTATATCATGAGTATATGACCCTTTAGATCTGGTAGGTTTGATCTTCATGAGTCACGCCAAGCAGTGCCATTTTAGTCAAATATAGTTTTTTCTTTTTTAGAAATAAAGGGGCCAGGCCCTGGCTCCATTAAAATGCAACCAACTTAAGTATATGTCCAAGTTTCAAGCCTAGCTTAGATGAAAGCATGAAAGCGTCCAAAAGAAAAGAACCAGGAAGAAGAGGCTACAGGAGAGGCTACAGCTTAACTAAGCGAACATTCTCAACTAGCTTCTCGCAGGCCACTTCCTGGCGCCAAAGAACAGAAAGGTTGCCCGACCGACATCCAGGAGCAGCTTTGCTCGGTCCCAGGCCCATCAGTGCATTCAGTTCCAGGTGATCCGCAGCAATTCCCCACGCCGATGGTCTAACACCATCAAGTTTTCGTCCAGCAGGCTCAAATAACAATCTTTGCACAGCGGTTTCCAGCTTCTGACGGTCGATGCGAGTCGGCTTAACATCAGTTTGACACCTGGCCATCTTATACCCTGAAAGCACATCTCATTACGAACTGTCCAAATAATCCACATGGTAGCAGAGGAGAATATATTCAGAGCAGAGTTCCTATTTTCACTAATCCACCACCTAGCAACTGATTCAAAATCAATGCCAATGTTCTTATTAAAGAAAGATGAGATAACATCTCAAATGAAATGAGCAACTACACAGTCGATGGACAAGTGGTGGATAGACTCATGTTCATTGCAAAATAAACAGGTCATGTCCTCCACCTGTCTACATTTACTCAAATTATCTCTAGTTAAGATCTTATTGTTTCGAAAGTAACCATAGGAAAATTTGGATTTGTGAGGAATATGAAGTTAGCTGGTGTATGAACTGGAACGATAAAAATACTTAACAGAATAAACACCCGAAGGATGGAAAAGCCAAAAAGGAACATCTTCATTCTAAGAGAAAGAGATAGTCTGAACCAATGCAACCAGTTCAAGCCATCTAGAGAATAAAGCGGGGCTAACAGATCTACGAAAAGTAAATTTCAAGTTTGACCCGTTCCAAGCATCAGCAAGGGTGCATTGTTGCTCATTAACAATAACATAGAGATCCCAGAACATGATAGTAAGGGAACAGTTGGCTAGCCAGATGTCTTCCCAAAAGAGGATCCTCTTGCCTTTACCCCTTGCCATCTAAAACCAACTTTAGCCGCAGCTGCCGCCCACATTATTGCTTTCCAAAAAGGGGAGCAATGTGATGGCCTTGCCTGGAAGATTTTTTTTTTGTTTGAAATGGGAGTTGTGTATTAATCAATAGGTAGCTGGTTCTTACAATCTTGCACGACAAGCTCCATCACACATGATGGAACCTGGCCTTGCATAACACCACCACACAACTCTCTATGTCCTAGTTGAGCCAGACTATGGGCAACCACATTTGCTTTCCTGCTAACGTGTACTAGCTTTGTTATTCTCCCTTCCGGCTTCAGATGATTGAAATCATTTGCGATGATACTCACTGCCTGGAAGATATTGGGAGACAAGTTATATTTATAGTCCACAATTAATTTTCAGATTTCATTATTATCAAGATGGTATCTCCTGATCCAGGAAGAGAGTAAACAATAGATTAAAATCTCGGAAGTTCTGGATACCCAAGGCACCAAACTCTTTTTTCTGACTAACGAAGTCCCAATTAGCTAAGTGATACTTATGCGAATCACCAATGTTGTTCCAGAAAAAATGGGCCATTTGGGAGTTAATTGCCTTGATGGCCCACTTAGGAAATTTCAAAAATGAAAGAAGATAGGTTGTAATAGAAGCAACATTTTTTGGCAAATGCTTCCTTTTCCTGCCAGATATTCTCTTGATAATTTTATCATTGATAAATTGCAAATCTTCTTTTCTAAGTTTAGAAAAATGGAGGGGAACTCCAAAGTAAGTAAAAGGAAAATCACACAACTCACATCAAAAAAAATTTGCAAACAAATTGCCTTCTTCTTCATCAACATTAATCGAGAGAAAATCACTCTTATGATAATTGATACGCATTCCAGACATTTGCTGAAAACAAGGAAGTAGCCATTTTAAATTTTTGGCCATCTCAAAGTCTTATTTAACAAATAAGATGGTATCATCCGCGTATTGAAGGCTGATGATACCACCGGAACCACTTGAGGTAGCAGACCTTGAATAAGGTTATTACCAACAACTGTGTAAAGGATTTTTGTAAAAACATCCGACATCAAATTAAATAAGATTGGGGATAGAGGATCTCACTGTTTCAAATCTTTACCCGCAACAAAGTAGTTATTATTAACATCGTTAATCCTCACGCAAAAAGAAACTTGGTGAAGGATAGCTTTCACCCAGCCTCTAAAAATTGGGCCAAAACCCCTAGATTCTAGCACATGATCGAGAAAAGTCCAGTCAATTCTATCGTATGCATTTTCATTGTCTAATTTCAAAATTAGACCAGATAAGTTTTTCGAGTGGACTTCATGAATTACTTCATGAGCAGAAACAACGCTTTCCAAAACAAACCTACCTTTAATAATTGTAGTCTGATTGTTGGAAATAATGAGCTGACCAATAGGGGCAACCCTAGTAGCCATAGCTTTTGTTATAATTTTAAGACTGCAGTTACCAAGACTAATCGGGCGAAACTTCCTCATATCCTTGGTATTCCGCTCTTTGGGAATAAGAGAGATAATGTCATAATTTAATCTTGACATATCTAATTTTCTAGATTCAAAATCTTTCACAAGAGCCATGAAGTCATTCTTAATCAAGGGCATTAAAGTTTGATAAAATAAAACGAGAAGCCATCTGGGCCACGAGCACCAACATCATAAGATGATTTAATAGTGAAAATCTCATCCTCAGAAAAAGGGGAGTCAAGGCAAGCAATCTTGATAAGGCCTGAGGGCTAGGGTTTGCCCAGATCCCACGAATTTGACCAAGTGAGTGGATGGGGGAGATGGGAAAGAGGAAGAACTCACACAAACACAAATCAAAACACACACACAACCCAACACAGACCAATTTACTCCCTTGGTAGGTTAGACCAAGCCAATAGAACCACTTCTTAGAGAGACCCTTGGGTAGAATCTAAGAAATGGGAGATTGGTGAGGAGATCCAACTAGAACTTGGATGAGAGAGGTGGGAGCCTTGAATCATCCATGAAGAGTAGAAATCCACAGGAGAGCCTTGATACAAAGGGGATGAAACCCTAGGGAGACAAAGCTCAAAGTAGTTTAAGCCTAAATCTTGTCTAACCCTAATCTGGAGGAAGGGAAGGGGTACTTATAGTTCCAGATTCGTACAGGGGTAAAATGGGCATTACAGCAAGTTTCCTGGTCCATAGATGATAAATAAACGGTTGGGATGAAGTCAACTCGAGTGGGGCCGGCAGTGCCGGTCAGGCTCCAGCGGCAGTGCCGGCCTGGGTCTTGGTGCGTCAGCAGGAGGTGTGGCCGGCAAGGCCGGCGAGGTCGGAGGCCTGGCGAGCTGGGGTGAGCAGGGCCGATGCCGGCGGCTGGTGGCCGGCAGTGCCGCTGAGGCCGGCAGTGCCGGGGCGTCGAGGCCGGCAGTGCCGGTCCTGGGTGAAGGTCTCCGGCTGAAGCCCTTCTTCTCCTTCTTTCTTGTACAGCATCGGGTCCAGCTTCTGGGGCATCTTCTCGGCCAGCTGCTCCTCTCCTTCCCTCGACCATGGCGTATCTTCCTCTCCGGGGTCTTGATGCTCCACGTACCTAATAACACAAAGGATTTCGGCATGAGGTAGCATTCCATCCAATGGGGTATCAAGGTCGATGGTAGTGAGGAGCGAGTTCACCTTGTCATGTAGAGCTTTAGCTCGAGCCCTTGTCATTGGTCCGCTTGGGGGACTTGTTGGTCTTGGTGAGGAGGTGTCCAAAGGCCACCCCGCATCATCTCCCCCCCCTTGGGAGAGAGTCGTCCTCGACTCTTGTTCCTCCTCATCTCCATGATAGGGTGATAGATCCGAGATGTTGAAAGTGTTGCTCACCAAGTACTTTGATGTTGGTATGTCGATGACGTAGGCGTTGTTGTTGATGCGCTTGAGGACCTTGAAAGGCCCATCTCCTCTTGGCTTGAGCTTGGAGTTGCGTTCTTGCGGGAACCTTTCTTTCCTTAGGTGGATCCAAACGAGGTCTCCTTCTTCAAACACGCGTTCCTTTTTCTTGGCGTTGAGGCGGTTAGCTTGGCGAAGTACATGCTCTTGTATGGTTGCCCTTGTTTCTTCATGTAGTTTCTTCATGGCGGTTGTACGCTTGTCGAAGTCCATGTTCGTCCTTTCATGAAGAGGTAGTGGAAGGATGTCGAGTGCCGTTGGAGGTTCGAATCCATAGACGATCATGAAGGGACTCCGTGAAGTTGTGGAGTGCTTAGCTCGATTGTAGGCGAACTCCGCATGGGGTAGGCAATCTTCCCATGACTTCAAATTGGTCTTCACAAGTGTGCGGAGGAGTGTTGAGAGGCTTCGATTGACCACTTCGGTTTGTCCATCGGTTTGAGGGTGCGGGGACGATGAGAACAAGAGCTTCACTCCAAACTTCGCCATGAGCGACTTCCATAGGTAACTCATAAACTTGACGTCTCGATCCGATACTATGCTTGCCGGTATTCCATGTAGGCGAACCACTTCCCTGAAAAACAATGAAGCAATGTGTGAAGCATCATCGCTCTTATGACATGGTATGAAATGAGCCATTTTAGAGAACCTATCCACTACCACAAATATTGAGTCATGACCATGTTTTGTGCGTGGTAAGCCAAGTACAAAGTCCATGCTTATGTCCGACCAAGGTGCATATGGAATGGGTAAGGGCATGTAAAGACCATAGGGATTGGATGTAGACTTAGCTTGTAAGCATGTTGTACACCGTCGACAAAGGCGTTCCACGTCGCAGTACATTCTTGGCCAATAGTAGTGGGTTGAGAGCATGGCATATGTCTTCTCTCGTCCAAAGTGACCCATGAGACCACCTCCATGTGACTCTTGCAAAAGCAACTTACGAAGAGAAGACTCGGGAATGCAAATCTTGTTAGCTTTAAACAAGTAGCCATCATGCAAATAGAAATCATCAAATCCGCGGTCAACGGAACACTTGGCAAAGATTGGTCCAAAGAAAGCGTCGGAAGGGTAAAGTTCTTTGATCTCCTCAAGACCCAAAATGTGAAACTCCAAGCGGGTGAGTAGAAGAGTATTCTTGCGGGAAAGTGCATCCGCAACCACATTTTCCTTGCCCTTTTTGTATTTGATAACATAAGGGAAGGACTCTATGAACTCAACCCACTTAGCATGTATCTTGTTCAAATTGTGTTGACTTTTCAAATACTTCAAGGACTCATGATCCGAATGGATAACAAACTCTTTTGGCCAAAGGTAATGTTGCCAAACTTCAAGAACACGAACCAAAGCATAAAGCTCCTTGTCATATATAGGATAGTTGAGGCGTGCGCCATCCAACTTCTCGCTATAGTATGCCATGGGTTTTCCATTTTGCATGAGGACACCGCCAATCCCAAGGCCACTCGCATCACATTCTATCTCAAATGTTTGAGCGAAATCGGGAAGGGCAAGTAGTGGTGCCTCGGTGAGTCTCTTTTTCAATTCGTCAAAAGCTTTTTGTTGTGCTTTGCCCCAAACAAACGGAACATTCTTTTTTGTAAGCTCGTTTAAAGGGCAAGCAATGGTGCTGAAATCTTTCACAAAGCGGCGGTAAAATCCGGCAAGACCATGGAAGCTTCGAACTTGACCAACATTTGTGGGAGTGGGCCAATTGTGGATGGCCTCAACCTTGGAAGAATCAACTTCAATCCCGTTGGCGGAAACCACAAAACCAAGAAAAACCAATTTGTTTTGAGCGAAATGGCATTTTGGAAGGTTGGCAAAGAGCTTCTCGTGGCGCAAGATGCATAAGACTTCTCTCACATGTTGAACATGGTCCTCGAGATTTTTGCTATAGATGAGAATATCATCAAAGTAGACAACCACGCTCTTGCCAATGAGAGGTCGCAAAATGTGATTCATAAGACGCATGAAAGTCGAAGGAGCATTGGAAAGACCAAATGGCATGACGAGCCATTCATAGAGACCAAGCTTGGTCTTGAATGCCGTCTTCCATTCATCACCAATTGCCATGCGAATTTGGTGGTAGCCACTACGCAAATCAATCTTAGAGAAAATGGTGGCACCACTCAATTCATCAAGCATGTCGTCTAAACGCGGAATGGGATGGCGATAACGGACGGTAATGGCATTGATAGGTCGACAATCCATACACATCCGTTGCGTCTCATCCGGTTTAGGCACAAGAATGACGGGAACGGCACAAGGGCTAAGGCTTTCTCGGACATACCCTTTAGCGAGGAGGTCTTGTATTTGTCGTTGTATCTCCTTGGTATCTTCGGGGTTGGTGCGGTAGGCGGCGCGGTTTGGTAGCGGGGCGCCGGGTATGAGGTCGATGCGATGCTCTATGCCCCGAAGCGGTGGTAGTCCATGAGGTAACTCGTCGGGGAAGACGTCTTGGAACTCCTTCAAAAGAGACAACAAAGACGAAGGAAGGTTGGTTAAGTCGTTAGTCTCCGACGAGAGGCCCTTGCAAATGAGCACGTAGTGTATGGTGGTGGATGGGTTGTCTTTCACTTCTCTCCACTCGCTTTTGGTGGCTAGGAGGACACTCTTTCTCTCACTCATATGTGGGTGGTGGCGCTCACTCTCTTTTTGGTGGGTAGCTCCCTCTCCTCTCAACTCACTATGGTGGGTGTTGTGTTGTGCCCTCGCTAAAGCCTTCGCATTGTCGGCGATGATTTGGCTAGGAGTCATTGGGCGAAGCTCAAACTTCTTGTCCTTGACCTTGAAGGTGTATGCATTGGAGTAACCATCATGTATGGCCTTCTTGTCAAATTGCCATGGGCGGCCAAGCAACATGTGGCACACGGTCATAGGCACCACGTCACACTCGACGGTGTCTTCATAGGGTCCTATCTTGAAGTTGACGGTGACGGTGTGTTGAATCTTGACATTGCCCTTGTCACTCAACCATTGGACATGGTATGGATGAGGATGTTTGCGAAGCGTGAGGTTGAGCTTCTCACATAGCTCGGTGCTTGCCAAGTTGTGGCAACTCCCACCGTCGATGATGACCTTGATTGACTTGCCACCAATGCCGGCACGCGTTTGGAAGATGTTGCATCTTTGGTCTTCCATAGCTTGGGGTTGAGTGGTGAGCACTCGAGTGACCACAAGAGAAGGGCTTGGATCATGTGTGCATAAGAGAGGTTCTTCTCCACTTTCTTCATCATACTCTTCCTCATTAGCAACGGCGGCTTGCACTAGGGCTTCATATTCGCCTTCACTTAGCGTCTCTATATCACCATTCTCCATAGTGATCATGACCTTGGTGTTCTTGCACTCAAAGGATTTGTGGCCTTGAGTACCACACTTGAAGCAAGTGACATTGGAGGGTCCCGTAGAGGCTTTGGAGGAGGCGGTGGAGGATACCGTTTGCTTCATGCGACTTTGTATGGAAGGTTGCTTGGAAGGTGTAGAGGATGCGGTTGGCTTGACACTTGTTGTAGGAGTTGATGTGGCAAGCTTGGAGGCGAAGTATTGCTTGGACTTCGAGTACTTGATGTCCTCATTCACTTGACGCTCGGCCTTAGAAGCTTGGTGAACCAACTCAACCATGTTGGAGTATTGTTGGAACTCCACAATCCTCTTGATGGGGTAGTTGAGGCCATTGAAGAATCTAGCGATGGTTTGGTTCTCGGACTCTTGGATGTTTGCTCGCATCATAGTCAACTCCATCTCCTTGAAGAATTCCTCAACGGTCTTGGTGCCTTGCTTCAACTTTTGGAGCTTGTTGAAGAGATCGGTCTTGTAGTGTGTAGGGACAAAGCGAGCTTGCATTTCCTCCTTCATGTCTTCCCAAGTATCAATTGGAGGATCACCCTTTTCTTCCCTAAGAGTGACAACTTGTTCCCACCAAGTGTTGGCATAATCTTCAAACTCGAGGGAGGCCATGGCTACTTTCTTGGCACCGGAGTAGTTGTGGATGCAGAAGATCTTGTCAACCTTGAGTGCCCATGAGAGGTAGGCCTCGGCATCGTCTTCACCCTTGAACTTGGGCATGTTGAACTTGAGTTTCCCATACATATTCTCTTCATCTTCCATGTTCCTTCGGCGAGGACGGATGCCTTCATCTCTTGCGACTTGAGGTGGTAGAGGAGGTCTTCCACGACCAACCATAGCATTGGGTTGGCGTTGGAGGTGAACACTAGCTTCACTTGGCTCACGTTGAGGATGTTGTTGCGGATCTTGACGAGGTTGTTGACGTTGTCCAATGTTGGCTCTCTCATCTTGATCATGTTGAGGTTGTCCTCGGCCCCTTTGGTCATGGCGAGGATGGTTCCGGAGGTCACGCCTTGGTGGATCTTGATGACCTTGGTCTTGAGCATCCACATGGGCTTGACGATGAGGTGCCGGGTCCATGTTGTGGAGGACGTTGTCTTGGGGTTGGTCGTCATGCCCATGGTGGGCATGGCGAGCCGCTTGATGACGATCTTGGTGAAGAGCTTGATCTTGTTGAGGACGCTCATGAGGACGAGCATGGCGATGGAACTCTCCGCGCCTTGAGTTTGAGCGAGAATCATCATGACGAGTGTGCGGTCGACGAGAGCGATGATGATCTCCATGCCTTGAGTCGGAGCTTGAGGACGAATGGTGATCATGGGAGTAGTCATCATGTGAGGAGGTCGATGACGATGAGGAAGTAGAGCGATGTCGATGTCGGCGTCCCAAGTTGTTGATGGCGCGCTCGAGGCTATCCATGCGCCGCTCCATGTTTGCATCATTGGCCGTCACTTGGTAATGCAAGTTGTCCGTAGCTTCGCGAAGAAGAATCATATCTTGGTTCACTTGGCCGAAGTTGTGAGCCACTTCTTCATATTGTTCGTCGATGCGTGTCTCGAACAAGTTGAGTTGGTCCTTGAACTCTTGGCGTTGCACCCATAGGTTGTGTTGGGTGGCCAACCTTTCGGAGGGGTGTAGGACCTCATCCTCCTTTGCTTGGTCTCCGTGCCTATCCATTATAACAAGACAAGAACTATGTGTTGGATGTTAGGGGAAGGAGACTACCTTTTGGGTCTTACCTTGAAGTGATGGAATTGGGTCGACTAACGATACCAAGAGCAAATCGATTTGTGTTGGGGTACTCACACACAAACACACGCAAAAGCTAGCAAATATGGTGGTGGGTGGGGTGGTGGAAAACCAAATGATGAAATCCGAAATCAAGTATATTGTTAAAAGTGGGTAAGCTCCAAGAATCAAATGTCCAAATGGTGATCACGAAAACACGGAAGATGTGGAACGCACACACGAGATAAATGGGGTTAGTGCAACCAAGGAATGGGCGGAAAAACACAAAACCCAACCAACAAGGTGGTGCCCGGTGTCACACTAACACAAGGAGAGCCAAAGCTTTGGTTGCAACAAAGAGACACCAAGATGTACACGCGGCCTCTCTTCTCGTCTCTCTCTTTTGCTTAAAAGCTTTTACTCTTTTGTATTTGGTGGCACTTGCACACTTTCGTATGAGGATACGTGGACTCTTTTTGTGTTTTGCCGGGCTTTTCCTCGCACTATGTTTGCGTGAGCCTTGCTTTTGCCACTTTGCCACACGAGTTTTGCTTATAAGCTTGACTCCACACTACACACACAACCTCACAATCGGGGCCACGTGTAATGTCTCGCAACACTTTACAAGCAATGCTCGGGAGGTTTGGTACGCAAAAGGAGAGAGGAGTTGCAAGTTATACCTAGATGTGGTGTAGGCGGTGATGATCACACAACTTGCAATATGGTGGTAGGATCAAGAGTACGTTTGCAAGTTGGGGTGCCGAGAGTGTCTTCGCTTGCGTCGTCGCTGCGGGTTAGTGTTACACAAAAGGCACTCAAACCAGAACTAGCAAACACAAAGGTAAAAATGTGGTCGAAAATGGAGCTGGCGAGCTTTGCTTGCTCTGGGCGGCAGTGCCGGCCTAGATGTGGTGGCAGTGCCGGCCTGGACGGGGCGGCAGTGCCGGTCCCTGATGAACAGCTCGAACTGTTCTTCGCGCGTGGCGGACCAAAATCGACCAAAACGACCAAAATCGATGGAATTGAAGTCTAGAAAGTGGGGAAAACGTAGATCAACCAGAGGGGCACGAAATCCATGGATCAAAACCACTAAAAACTCAACAAAATTGCAGATCTGACCAAAGCCAATTTTAGGGCTAACTTTTGGGAAATTTTTTGGAAAATTTTTTTTGGGGCGAAATTGGATGGGTGGGGGTCAAATCCGTGCTAACCAAGAGCTTCTGATACCATTTGATAAGGCCTGAGGGCTAGGGTTTGCCCAGATCCCACGAATTTGACCAAGTGAGTGGATGGGGGAGATGGGAAAGAGGAAGAACTCACACAAACACAAATCAAAACACACACACAACCCAACACAGACCAATTTACTCCCTTGGTAGGTTAGACCAAGCCAATAGAACCACTTCTTAGAGAGACCCTTGGGTAGAATCTAAGAAATGGGAGATTGGTGAGGAGATCCAACTAGAACTTGGATGAGAGAGGTGGGAGCCTTGAATCATCCATGAAGAGTAGAAATCCACAGGAGAGCCTTGATACAAAGGGGATGAAACCCTAGGGAGACAAAGCTCAAAGTAGTTTAAGCCTAAATCTTGTCTAACCCTAATCTGGAGGAAGGGAAGGGGTACTTATAGTTCCAGATTCGTACAGGGGTAAAATGGGCATTACAGCAAGTTTCCTGGTCCATAGATGATAAATAAACGGTTGGGATGAAGTCAACTCGAGTGGGGCCGGCAGTGCCGGTCAGGCTCCAGCGGCAGTGCCGGCCTGGGTCTTGGTGCGCCAGCAGGAGGTGTGGCCGGCAGTGCCGGGGTGAGCAGGCCGGCAGTGCCGGCGGCTGGTGGCCGGCAGTGCCGCTGAGGCCGGCAGTGTCGGGGCGTCGAGGCCAGCAGTGCCGGTCCTTGGTGAAGGTCTCCGGCTGAAGCCCTTCTTCTCCTTCTTTCTTGTACAGCATCGGGTCCAGCTTCTGGGGCATCTTCTCGGCCAGCTGCTCCTCTCCTTCCCTCGACCATGGCGTATCTTCCTCTCCGGGGTCTTGATGCTCCACGTACCTAATAACACAAAGGATTTCGGCATGAGGTAGCATTCCATCCAATGGGGTATCAAGGTCGATGGTAGTGAGGAGCGAGTTCACCTTGTCATGTAGAGCTTTAGCTCGAGCCCTTGTCATTGGTCCGCTTGGGGGACTTGTTGGTCTTGGTGAGGAGGTGTCCAAAGGCCACCCCGCATCAAATCTCCTCAGCATTGAGTAGATCATGTGCATCCCAAAACCTAGGACCTAAAGAAATATCAAGCCTCTCCTCTTTAGCAAAAAGATTTTTGTAAAAAGAAGAGGCAACTTTCAGCATATCATCAATTGTTTCAGCAGGGCCATCAGGGCCATCTAAAACAACAAGGGTTTTCTCCTACGTCTTTGATTAGCTATGGCATGAAAATATGTAGTTTTACGATCCCCTTCAAGAATTTTCCGGTCTCTAGACGTTGCCAAGCCTTGGTATCCTCCTGGCGTACCATCTAATTCAGTTTAATCTCTTCAAATATAGTTACTCAAACGGTCAAATAAGTTTCTCCTTTGCATAGACAATGTCGCCCCTCTCTCTATTTTTTTTGCGCACTTATTTTTCTTATTCTTTTTTGTATGTGCTGAAGTATCAAACTACACATATAAGAGTGCCAATATAAATCGGGATGCATGAATTTTGTAGAAAATTCTTTAAATATACGACTAAGTTACGTGATCTACATGTAATATTCGTCTTCGAAGATAAACATTTGCTCGACCGGAGCAACTGCCGTATTGGGTCAAGAAATTCTGATGGGAAATCCATGTCCCTTGGACTTGATATGAGTCTTTTTGGCTCATGCTATTCTTTACTTTATTTAAAAACTGTCAAACAACTCTGTGTTTCAGAAAAACTCAATACACCACTAGTAGGAAAACCATTATAGGTGGAAACCACCTCTGTGGCGCACCAAAAATCTCATGCGCCACAAAAATATTTCTGTGGCGCACCACCTAAATGCGCCATAAAAAAATTGATGTTTCTGTGGCGCATATGCTTGCACGTGCGCCACAGAAGATGGAGATTCTGTGGCGCACGGTGAGCAGTGCGCCACAGAAAGTTCGTGGGACCCACGCTGGGTCCACCACTGCACATGGCCGAAGAAAATTCTGTGGCGCATGATCCAGCGTGCGCCACAGAAAGTTAAGTTTCTGTGGCGCACGTTGGTCCATGCGCCACAGAATTTCCTGCGGGGACCACCCCCCGGCTCACGCCACCATGATTCTGTGGCGCATGAGCTGTTATGCGCCACAGAAGTTCATGTTTCTGTGGCGCATATCAGCTAATGCGCCACAGAAAGTGAATAGTAGATCTCACTTTTGGAGGCAGCTTTCCCCCTCTTTTCTTCCACCCACCACCCTTTCCATTCTTGTCTTCTCCAACCAGCTCGTGTTCCTCCTCTCTCCCACTCCATTTTGGTCATACTTTTCTCCATTGTTGATAGCTCTAAGCCTATTTTGTGGGCATATTTGTGAGGGGAAGCCACACCAACTTGTAGAGGGGTACTAAAAACCACAATTCTCTTTCCCTCCTCCTCCACTTTCCCTCTTGCATGGTCCATTGTTTTGTCTCCACCACCCCATCCTCTTGCTCCACCATGATGTTGGTAGATTTGTGAGAGGTTGAGTACTATTGGATGCATGTTTTGTGTGTATGGATGTTTTGTAGGTGAAGATTATTATCGCGCTCCCGGACGGTTTGCGGTGGCGAGAAGATGATGTTTATATGTGTTGAGCTTTGTGTTGTGGTTGAATGTTTGCTTGCGAAGAAGCTTATTTGTGTTGTTGGTTTGTGCCGGCGTGTGGTGCATGGATGTTTGCCGAAATGTTGATTCATTTCCATTTCGGCAAATTCTTGCACTAGCCATATGTCCCACTTTTAGGATAGGTCATGTCGAAATTTTCCGGCGATCATGCATGCATGTGTGTTTATGCATGGTGTGTGTGGTTCTAATTAACTCTCTTTTGCTCTATATATGTATGATGCAGTCAACCATGGTCGTCCATATGAGGGAAGGACAAGTGGTTAGATACAAGGTGAACGCGAAGGCCGACATGGTTAGGAACAACATGACCCTGATAAGATGTCCGTGTCGAAAATGCGGACTCCGGCAGTGGATCGACCCTGATTCTGGACAACTGGAGGAACACCTGCTCAGGCGCGGTTTCATGCTCGGCTTCAACGAGGAGCCGGCGGCAAATGTTGGTCATGAAGAAGAGGCCGACATCGGGCGAGAAGACGAAGAGTCTCCCGAACATGGTGTTCATCATGAGGAAGGAGAGGGCGATGAAGGAGATGATGATGCCGGAGGAGATGGTGGTGGAGATGCCGAGAGGAAGCAGACGCCGCTAACGTCGGCCCTGCGGGACCCTCATGTTCAAGAGCTTCTCCTGAAGGACACGGGCAACGCCAAACCTGAAGCCAAGCTGGCGCAAATGGAGGTAGACGGGATGACTCCATTGTATCCAGGGTGCCGGCCCGAGGATACACGCTTGAGTGTAACGCTCGAGTGTCTGGAGATGAAGGCGGAACACAAATGGACCGACAGCAGCTTCAGCGATAACATGAAATCCTGGCATGCTCGTCTTCCCAAGGACAACACATTGCCGACAAGTATCGACGAGGCCAAGAAAGTAGTTTGCCCACTCGACCTACCGCACGTAAAGTACCACGCATGCATCAATGATTGTGCACTTTTTCGGAATGAGTACAAGGATAGAACCACATGTCCGGTGTGCGGCCAAGGACGGTACAAGAGAGGGAACAAGAAAGTTCCTCTGAAAGTTGTCTGGTACTTTCCTATCACTCCCCGTCTGCAGCGGTATTTCGTAGATCCTAAGGAAGCAAAGCTCATGCAATGGCACGCGGAAAGGGAGAAGCCCGCAGATGATCCGGAGAAGGGCAAGATCCTGACACACCCTGCAGACGCTAGCCAGTGGAATGCGTTGGACATTGAGTTCGCAGATGAGTTCGGGAGCGAACCGAGGAACATTCGTCTGGGCATGAGCACCGACGGACTCAATCCCTTTGGAAACCAGAGTAGCACGCATAGCACCTGGCCCGTGTTTGTATGGCCATACAACCTCCCCCCCTGGCTGTGCACAAAGCAGCGGTACGTACACATGAGTATTCTTATTCAGGGGCCAAAACAACCGGGCGTGGACATGCATCTGTATCTCGGTCTGTTGAAAGAGGAGTTAGCCACGCTGTGGCAGACGCCGGCCCCTACTTGGGACGCGTACAAAAGAGATTATTTCCCTCTCAGAGCCGCATTGCTAACGACAGTGCAGGACTATCCTGGTTACGCATATGTATCGTGCCAGGTGAACCACGGATTCAAGGGATGTGTCAAGTGCATGGATAAGACCCCGCATCTGCAGCTGCCGAAGCCTCCCGGGTCTTGTAAAACTGTGTTCCAAGGGACTCGAATGTGGCTTCGCTTCGATCACCCGTGGAGAAAACGCAAGGATCTGTTCAACGGCGAAGAGGAGCTCGGAAGAGCCCCACGACCGAGGAGCGGCGAAGAAATATCCGAGCTTTTGGAAAATTGGGAAGAGTGCCCCGCGCCGGGAAAGAAGCGACCGCGGGAATCGCCGCTGCTGGGAGTATGGAAAGCGAGGTCTGTTTTCTGGGACCTGCCGTACTGGAAGGTCCTCCACACGCCCCATAGCCTCGATGTCATGCACATCACGAAAAACGTTACCGAGAGCCTACTTGGCACTCTGATGAACATGCCGGAGAGGACCAAGGATGGCCCGAAAGCAAGAACCGACCTGAAATTGCTTGGCCTCAAGAAAGAACTTCAGTACCCCACCGATAGTGATGATGATGATGAACAGACGGAAACGACTCAGGGTCACCACAAAAGGGCTAAGAAGAATGAGGTGGTGGTGCTTAAACCTGCCTGCTTCACTCTGAGCGAGGAGGAGCTCGAGAGGTTTTTCGAGTGCCTCCTAGGTGTAAAAGTTCCACACGGTTACTCGGGGAAGATAAGCAGATATCTGGACGTAGCGAAGAAGAGGTTTAGCGGGATGAAGTCTCACGACTGTCACGTGCTGATGACACAGATACTTCCCGTTGCGATGCGAGGGATAATGGACGACCACGTCCGCGAGACGCTGTTTGGCCTCTGCAACTTCTTCGACGTCATCTCTAGGAAGTCCATCGGCGTTAAGCAGCTCAACAGGCTACAAGAAGAGATCGTCGAGATACTATGCGAGCTCGAGATTTACTTCCCGCCAGCGTTCTTCGACATCATGGTGCATCTGCTTGTCCATGTAGTGGATGACATCATCCACCTCGGGCCGACATTCCTGCACAACATGATGCCATTCGAAAGGTTGAACGGTGTCATCAAATGATTCGTTCGCAACAGGGCCCGTCTAGATGGAAGCATAGCCAAGGGCTTTCTCACCTACGAGTGCATCTCCTTCTGCCAGAACTACCTAAGCACCGAGAACGAGGATGTCGGTCTGCCCACCAGGAAGCACGTCGGCAGGCTAGCAGGGTTTGGTCACCGCGAGGGCTACCGCGCAATGCATGTCGGCATCGCTGGTCGACACGCCGACTTTGACAGGGCACACCGAGTCGCGCTACAACACATAGAATTGGTCAGCCCTTGGGTGGATAAGCACAAAAGCTTAATCGAGCAGAAGTTCATCGACCTAGGACGGCCGAGGAAAACAGGGGACGTTACGAAAGAGCACAACTCCAACTTCACGGGGTGGTTCAAGAAAAGGCTACTGGAAAGTCCCGCACCGATGCCTTCTACTGAAGAGCAGAAACTCATATTCTCCCTGTCGCAGGGACCCGGGCACAACGTAAGGACCTATCAGTCGTACGACATCAACGGCTATAGATTCTACACCGAGGAAAAGGACAAGAATAGCGAATATCAAAACTCAGGAGTAACTATGCTATCCTACACCGATGACAAGACTGATGTCAAGGAAAGATTCTACGGAAGGATCGAGGAGATTTGGGAACTCGACTACGTTGGAGTGACGATACCGATGTTCCGTGTGAGATGGGCCAAGAGCGTCGAAAAAGATGGACTATATTTCACCACCATGGTTATACCCGATGCCAAATCGAAGACCCCCTCCGCGAAAAATGAGCCGTGGGTGCTCGCTAGCCAAGTTGAGCAATGCTTCTTCATTACCGACCCGTCAAAGCCCAGCCGTGTGGTCGTGAGGAGGGGCAAGAGGAGCATCATCGGAATGGAAGGAGAAGCCGACAAGCAAGACATCGACAAGAACGGCGATCCGAAGATCGAAGAGGAATTTGACAAGTACTTCGACAAGCCTACTACTTATTCGAAAGTAAGAAGGAAGACCACCCTACCGGCTAAAGGTTGCCCTACACGAGAAGAAATCTCAAGGTGGCCGGGCTAAAGTATTCAACAACCGCGATGAAGAAGGGCAAGAACATTGTCAAGAAACGCTAGCTAGCCACCGATCGGAACCGAGAAGTTCAATTGTGGCTTTTTTTGTGTACTATGCACTTTCGCAAAAACACATGTGTGTATATTGTGATTTTTTTTGAATTATCTATATTAATTAACTTGCATAATTGAACCTTCATTTATTTCTTGGAATAATACACTAGGAATGTATTAAAGGAAATACTATTAAACATTAATAAAACACTAGCTAATATATATGATGCAGGGATTTACAAATATGGCTAAGTGTGGAATTTCTGTGGCGCACCAAAGCCAACATGCGCCACAGAATCTTTAAATTCTGTGGCGCATGTTGGGTTTGGTGCGCCACAGAATTTACACACTTAGGCATATTCCACAACCCACACGGCCGGTTACTATATGTCTAAGTCAGAAATTCTGTGGCGCACCAAACCCAGCATGCGCCACAGAATTTCAAGATTCTGTGGCGCATGCTGGGTTTGGTGCGCCACATAATTTCCACACTTAGCCATATCTCGAGCGGTTCGCCCCCTTTCTTCTTCCCCAACCTTCTTCTTCCCCAACACACTACGCGCCGCGCTCGCCTGCTCTCCGCTGTGCTCGCCTCGCCGCCTTCCAGGACTCGGAGGAGCGCCGCCCAGGACACAGAGGAGCGCCGCCCAGGAGGATCCCTCGCCGCCGCCCGCCACAGGAGGAGGAGGAGGAGGTTGGGAACCCGCCGCAGGAGGAGGAGGAGGCCCGCTGCCCACCGTAGGAGGAGGCCCGCCGCCCACCGTAGGAGGAGGCCCGCCGCCCACCGTAGGAGGAGGCCCGCCGCCCGCACCATCCTCGTCGACGACCATCTCCCAGTGGTAAGCTCCCCTCTCCCCATCTCTTCCAAGACTCCTCTCCCCCTCCCCTCTCCCCATCTGTTTGATGAAATGCGCGCATAGACGAATTAATCCGATTTGGCACCACTAGAGCCTACCTAGATAATCCTATTGGTGTGTGAACTTTCTTACATTTTGAATGTTCAAAAATTACATTGTGTGCTTTATTGTGTACAATTTGGTACAATTGTTTACCTAACCAGTGGAGTGTTGAGTGTATCGGTTGGATTTTAAGACAAGAACATTCATTTCCATGACATTCTGCAGTCAATTGATGCATTCAGCCAGAGAAGCAGACAGTTTACGTCCTGTTTGATGAACTGATTGACCATTTTGCAAGGTGTCTGGCTAATGAGCCATCAACTGAATGAACTGGGTGATTCTGTGAACTCATCTCAATCTCCAGTTAGACAAAAAAAAAATACTGGATAATGTAAAAGTGCACCACCAATTGAAAAGTAATACAATAGAAAAAGATTGATAACACAACAGGGGTGATTGGCAGTTTTGGACATACAGTGGAAATTATGTGCCCTGAACAGTAATGAACAAGCATTTTTTGAAATGTATAACCATGCATTGGTGTTGAATTATTGGCACTGAATCTATAGTGCATTGGTGTTGACAAACCATGCATTTTACAGTGAACTATAACCAGGACTGCAGCTGTTGCTTGGCTGTTGCAAACTGAATTATAAAATGAGCAAATAATATGAGCAAACAAAATTTCTAGCCATTTTCTGATAGGCTACAGTATTTCTGATATGCTACAGTACACACATTCTTTTTTTGGGTGCATTATATTGGTGTAGTAAATTGATGTAGTAACTAATATTGGCCAGTGAATTATTGGCAGTAGCATTGCAAAAATGCAACTCTGTTGATATGCAAGTCTGTTTGGCAGTAGTTACTGGCTATATAAAGTTGAGAATCAAGCATTGTATATTTTATTTTCATACTGTTGGAGGCAATGAGCATTCTAGAAAAGCTAGCATAGTTACTGGCTATATAAAGTTACTGGATATTCTAGAAACTAGATGAACAGAAAAGCTAGCATAGTTACTGGCTATATATGTTACTGGCTATATATGCTTAATTGAGTAGGATGCATCGTTTTTTCTCATTGCTACATTGTAATGGATGCATAGTTACTGGCTATATATGTTGGATATTAGAGAACCATTGCTACCAGAGAATTATTGCTTAATTGTTCCTTAATTGTAATGGCTACCAGAGTTACTGGCTATTGTTGCTGTCAAATGAAATTATGCATACTGTTGGTCCTCTATATATGTGGTGGTGTTGTATGCTGTTGGTAAGTACTGTTGTTGCTTGCTGGTATGTGGTGTTGCTGATGATATGGACTTGCAGGTGGTATGCATGGTGGTATCCATGCTGTGTTGCTGGTGGTATTTTTATATCTATAAAATGCCCTGGTTAATACTACAAAATAAAATGCACACATTTTCTGATAGGCTACAGTATTTTGATATGCTACAGTACACTAAAATGCTACAGTTACTAACCAGAGAAGTGCCTTTGCTTATTTTATGAATGGTTTTTTCTCATACTTGGTTTTTTCTCAATGAGTAACAAGCAAGCAAGCAATGAGTAAATCAAGCAAGCAATGGTTTTTTCTCATACTTGGTTTTTTCTCAATTACTAACCAGTATCTAAGCAAGCAAGCAAGCAATGTGTAAATCAATGGTTTTGTCAGCATATAGAATGTTCAGACTTGAGGACTTGTGAAGTCAGTGCCTTTGTCATTCTTTGATTCAGCATATACTAGAGCTATTTTCTTTTCATTACTGGCTATATATTTTGGATACAGATGGATCCAGCTTTGTAAGAAATTATAAACCAAATATGTTCAGACTTGAGGACTTGAGGACTTGTGCTGTTCAGACTTGAGGACTTGAGGACTTGTGCTGTTGCTTGTGCTGTTGCATGTTGCTTGGCTGTTGCATATACTTGTGTTGTTGCTTGGCTGTTGCATGTTGTTGGTGGCTGCTGTTGTTGCTGGTGGTATGCATGCTGGTGTTGTTGGTGCTGCTACATGCTGGTGCTGTTGGTGGTATATTTTTATGTGAATTGCTGTTGTGTATGGACCTGGTGGTATATTTTTATGTGAATTGTTGCAGGGACTTCAAATGAGCTGCCCATTTCTCCCGAAACGTTGATTCACTTCCGTTTCGGTTGAGAAATGGGGCTCCTATGTCCAAAAATTAGCAAAGGTCATGCCGAATTTTCCGGCCGACAATTGTACTAATAGATTTCATCCTCTTCTTTATAGAAATTGCAAATATGTCGGCCGACGACAACGTGGCCGGCACTTCTAAGGCCGCCATGACCCTCGAAGAGGAAGCCAGAGCGGCGAACGTCGAGTTCTGGGAATTCGGCCCCTCCCAGCGACAAGAGGAGGAGGAGGTGGACTTGGCGGCGGAGGAAGTCGGAGCTGACCGTCAGATGACTGAAGCTGGGGAGGAGGAGGAGTATGAACCCACCACCGACGGCGCCGCCCACACGGGGGGTGACGGCGTCGGGGAGGCTGACGGCAGCGGCAACCCGGCTGCTAAGAAGAAGAAGAAGCCGCGGAAGGATCGGAAGCCGACGGTGCTCGCCAACACCACCAGCGAGATCACATTGGTCTCCGAAAGTGGGCAACCACAGGAGCCGGAGGCTGTTGCCGCTGGGTACGGCATGCAACTCGGGTGCATTGTCCGGGAAAACATGTCGATCAACACGGTGAAAATCCGAGGTGAAGGCAATGAGCATTTGGTCGAGCTCTGCCTTCGGAAGCTTCACCGACGGTACACGTTCCCGGCGCCATACAATAACTTGGAAAGATCCAACCCGGTGAATAAATTGGCCATCACGAAGATGAGCAACGCCCTGAGCAGCTGGAAAAGCCGGGTGAAGGCCAAGATCGACAAAGGTGAAAGCTTTGAGAGTATTAAGAAGGGTGAGCCGATGCTCGATGAAGCAGAGTTCCAGATATTCAAGGAGCGGCTGGATAGCGACGATGCGAAAGCATGGACGGAGTGGGGTAGACAAATGCATGAGCTCAACTTAGGAGCACATCACCTTGGAAGCGGCGGTTATAGAGGAAAGATTCCCATTTGGGAAAAGGAGGACGAAGAACTTGCACGTGCTGGGAAACCGAACCCATGGTTGAAAATTACGGACCTGCAGGTGAGGTACTTTGTCCGGGCCTGCTACACTCTGGACAGGAATACAATGGAATTCGTTACCGAGCATGATGACGTGAGGAAGTTCGAGGAAAAGCTGGTAAGGGAATTTACTCGCACGGTCCATTGCTGCACACATTACATATATGACGTGAATGCAATGCCCTAAATGTGTTCACCCTATCCTTGTCTGCAGAACGAGCAGTTGGCGAAGGCCGATCTCCCCGAGGCCGAATCGTCGTCCCAGGGCTCGACGGAGCCGTGGGACACGCCTTTCAACAGGGCGTTGAATATCCTCAAGGAGAGGCCAGTATCCAAGCCACCGACGTCGGCTGGACGTGTCTGCGGCTTTGGTACAAGCATGAAGTTTCGCGAGTACTACAAAGAGGAAAACAGCAAGAAGAGAAGGAGGAGCGCGATGTCAGAAGAGGATAAAGCCGAGGTGGAAGAGCTGAGGAAGAAGGTCTCCATGCTCGAGGAAAAACAGGCAAACTCGATGGACAAAGATGAGGTGGACAAGCTTTTCGAGAAGAAGCTCCGCGATTTCCTGCCCCCTCAGGTCATCGAGGGGATAGCTGCGTGGAATGCGGCCGGTCAGGTGGGGTCGATAAAAGTGCCTAGCGCCGGGGCCAGCAACTCGATCTTCAACGCGTCGCCATCTCCGGATCTGGTTACCCCGCCGCCCACCATCGCCGCGGGGCAGCCGATGGAGTTGGATGAACCGGTGCCCCCCGCTGATCCTGCCGAGGCTACCAAGGCGCAGCCGGCGGCGGTGGTGCTTCATAATGCACCCGAGCCCCCGAAGATTGATAGGCCGGCCGCCACTGTCTCCACATTAGCACAGCTCAACGCCATCACCAAGGTACTTAACTAATTAGTTATTCCATGCCATCTCCTTCATGCGTTTTGATACCCGGCTATCTAATTAATGATGCCCAACATTACTCAGGACACTCCTTGCGTGCTCCTTCACTGCGCGCCCGGCGGCGAGTTGAAGGATGTTGCCACGGGAATGATCATACAACCGAAGAGCACCACGTTGCACACCGTGGCTATGGACGCCAACGTCCTGAAGGTCACTTTGGGTCGGGTGTTGCCGGGGTGCGAAGACATGGACCCCCCAATACAGCCCGAGGGAGCCGACGAGCACCTGACGCTTGAGAACTGCCATGGCTATACCATGGTATGGCCAAAGACCCAGATCCGTCTTGGGGGTCGCTCCACCGGCGCCTCCTCGATCATCCGGCAGCCGATCGTCCGGCCGCCTGCTCGGAGGGCAGCTCCTCCCGTCGTCACCGCCACAACAAGCCGCCACAAGAAACTGCTGGGAGAGTCTCTGCCTCAACCGCCACCGGCGGAGCCTAAAGGCAAGGCCGCTGCACCGCTATCGCCCATCCCATCACCCAACGAAGATGACATCGATGATGATGGGCCGGTAGACGTCGATGCCTACCTCAACACCGGCGCCGACATATATGATTTGTACATGGCGGGCGCGGATGAAGAAGCATACCGCGCTCGCGACGAACCAGCTGGCCCACCCAAGGCAACCAAACAGCGCCTGGTGTTCCGCGGCTTCTCTCAAGAGACGCCTCCGGCAGCCGATACACAAGAGCCAACCGCCGCAAACATCTTCAGCCCCAATACGCTGATCAACAAGGTCAACGAGCAGTTTGAAGCGTCGGGGGCCGTTGCTCCGAAGAAGCCCCGTAAAAGACCTAGTAAGAACAAGGAGAAGTCTGCGAGCCAGCCACCTCCGACGATCCGTCATCGGGACTCCATGGTACCTCCTGTCAACACCCGGATTTTTAAGTCCGGATGCCTATTATGTCATACATCGCAATCCCAGGAATATTGTTGTTGCGAGGCATAATAGTTAAGTATCACAGTCATCATTCATTACAACTCATAAAGTCTTACAAACTGGAATCACATGATCCATATTACACAAATAGTTGATCTAACGATCAAAGAACTGATCAACGAACAAACACAAGTTCATAGCGGAAGCGTAAGATACAAGGACTCTATAGTCCACAGGCCAACGCTTGACGTTAGCAGACTCCTAGTTGTTGTAGACTTCCTGCTGACCGTCCTCCTCGTACTGTTGCTCCTCTTCATAGTCTGGCCATTTGAATAGCCAGGGACACAGCCGTGAGTACTTTATGTACTCGCAAACTAATACTAGTGCAAGTGCTAACAGTTCTAGTAGAGGGGTGCTAAGCTCTAGTTTATTTGCATAAAGCCAATTTTTGTCCACAAGTATTTGCTAAAGACTTATTCATGTGCTAACTAACTCAAGTGGGAACATTAGTGTCATTCCCACAACTCTGTTGTGTTTTCAATATATTCAAGTCACCATTCAACATTCATATCATCAACATGATCAAATTCTAATACTGGAAACTGTATGGCCTTTCCAACCGTCCGTAACCGTGGACACGGCTATTCGAATAGATTTACACTCTGCAGAGGTTGCACACTTGTGCCACAACATTTGATTTCATCCGTCGGGATTTCCCCGAATCATCGTAACACAGTACGCGGATCATCAACCATAACCTTTCATTTACTAACCCTAGTATGAGCACCTCTCCCCATGAGCTTGGCCTCCCAGTGAAGATCAACTGTCAACCTGGGAACTGCACAGGGCTTGGCCGTACAATTCACTTCACATCATTTCTCAACAACGGAGGCAGCCTCGGCATAACCCCTATGATGTGTGTTCAGAGGGAACTCATACTAAGATACATAAACTTCTAGTTAAGCCCTTACCCATAATCAGGTATTGTGGGGGTACTCAATAATTGGAAAGGTATCGCATCCAAACCAATACTAGTTTTTAATCAAAAATCACCATCTTCTCTTGGTCATATTCACCTTCAAAAGTCATTGCAATATTTCACCACACATGTTCCCATCTAGAGTAGTCATGTTTAATTTAGCACTAGCATCTAAGGATGAGGGGTGCTAAGTAATTTGCTTTGCTCCTAGGCTAACTTTGATACTCTTGTACTAATCTAACATTAACCCTATTGAATTATGAAACAATAGTACAAAATAACAGTAAGTAAAACTTAAAAATAAAACTGGGAATTAGGCTCATAATATAAAGTAAATGGGTGGTGCTTGGCTCAGGCTGAGCTAGCACTTTGCAAGAGTATTATCTTGCCTTGGTTGGGGAACTGGTCAAAGTGGTCTTCTTCTCCTTGACAGTAGACCTCCTCCTCCTCCGGATACTCCTCGGTACTAGCGTCTAAAATACGAATACGGGGTACACAATCATCATACCAAACAATTTACTAAACTAGGCACACTCATGAGTTACACATTTTAACTAGCATCACATATTCTTATTTAGTTGGTGACTGTGTTCTTTTTATTATTTAAGAAAAATAATTTCCTCTCATATTACTTTTAATTATTCAGAGATATAACTTCCTCTCATTATCTTATTAAGATTTAATTTCTCTCATGCATAATATGTGACCTAGGTTGAACAAGGTCAACCTCTTCACACTTTAGCATTTTAAGAAAATGATTTAAATGAGGTGAGTACCTCATACCATTTACTTCTAACATGGTAATGATTTAATATCATCAACAAACCCTATGAGATTTTTATGACCAGAGTCTTCACCTCATATTGGATTGCTCATGACAAGATTTAAATGGAAGAAAATATTCCCATATGATTTATTAATATTTTGGGACAATATCCTTGACTAGAAATAGCCATAAAGTCCTTTAGTTTAACTAGGCCATGATCATACACAGTAAGCATGGCATATTTTTATAAAAACAATTAGTATAAGTGAAATGTGAATTATAGGAGTTGGAATTAACTTAAAAGCATGTTTGGTTGATTTTTAATAATTATTCTAATGCAGAAAAGTCCCTGCCTTGTTTATTTTCCTATTTTAATTCTATAATAGATCTATAGTTAATTCCAGTGGCATTGTATAGAGAAATTCCTAAGGTTTCCAAATATATAAAGTTTGTAAAATTTGACTGAGTAGATTTGTCCCTATTGAATTTCAAAGTTTGCCTCAGATTAGGGTATTTTCCTATTTTCCAAATTTGAATTCAAATCGTGGGCTGGCGCGGGAAAAGCTACTGGGCTGCACAGGGGAGAGAGAGGTGGGCCGGCCCAGTTCTGCGTCCAGCGCAGCGGGCCGCCTGACAGCGTGGGGGCCACGCGTCAGCGAAGGGGACTCACCGAATCGGTACGGGGGAAGGAGAGGCGTTGGATCAGGCGATGATCTAACGGCCAGGCGTTGTCGTCGTCGACGGCGAGAAGCAGCGGCGAGCACGGCGGCAGTAGGGGGTCGGAGGGCGCCTGGGGGCTCCGGCGGTCGCCGGCGGGGTGCGCCGCGACGTTGTCGACGATGGGGAAGCGCCTGGAAGCAGTTGCGTCGTCGGGGGAGGTCTCCTTCTCCGGCGAGCTTCGGCTACTGGCGGCGGCGGCGAGCTAGCAATTGGGACGGTGTGGTGGCTAATTGAGCGAGGGGAAAGGTCGAGGAGAGGCGGTGTGAGGAGGGGAAGCAGATGGTGTGCTCGGATTGAGAGGAGGCGTGTCCCTTTTATAGCTGGGGGAGGTGGCCGTGGAGTGGCGCGGCAGTCGTCGACGGCGTCGTCGTTCCAGGGGCTCCAAGGGGCAAGTGATGGGCGCGCTGTGTTGGCGACGTCCAGGCGAGGCTGACGCGCTTGACGGTGAGGAAAAAGAGGGGCTACAGCGGCGGCGATCTTGACCGGAGCTTGCAGGTCATGGCGGAAGGGCGCGGATGCTCACGTCGTCTGCGGCGTTCCCGCGGGACATCGGCCATGTCCAGGCGGTCCAGGGAGTCGTCGCGCGTCGACTGGTGCTGAGGGGCGGGCTCGAGGTGACGCGATGACGCGGGGCACCGTCACGCTCTGGGCGTCCAGTGTGTGCGCCATGCGCGCTCTGGCGCGGCATGGGCGTGCGCTGGGCGCGTCTGGGCGCTCAGATGCTGGCGTGTGCACGCGGTGGTTTGACCACGGGAGGGCACGAGGTGGCTCAGTGAGGTGAGAGGGAGAGCAGAGACATGGTGGTGCATGCTAGAATCGACCAGGTGAGGGGATGGCATGAATTGGACTTGCCATGCCACGGCATGGCAAGGTTTGGTTTATTTGATCTCTCCTTGACCAGTGCAAGTGGTGGTGATGGTGTGGTGAGGTGAGAGGGAGGTGCCAGGGTGCAGAGAGGGCAAAGTTGGACCAAGTCCAAGGTAGAAATGAGGTATGGGCTCAAGTTTTTACACTGCCAGCAAGGTGTTCGACATAATGCCCGCAAGAAAAATATTTTCGAATTTTGCAAATCTTTTTGGTGGGTTGTAATAATATATTAAATAGAGTATTTTGGTGTTGGTGGTGGTCAAAATGGAATTGAGATGCAAAATCTCATTTTGCATATGATCTTACCTATGTGAGTTTGTCCCAACTTTGCATGCTTCTCATTTGAAATTGGTACATAATTTGGGGTGGTGGTTTTGGGCAAAGTTGTAGTGCTTGATGTTGTCTTGGATGAGGTGAAAAGAGTTGACCAAGTGTAGAAGTGAAAAGTGAAAATACAGGGGCTCAAAGTGAGTACCAGACTATAAATGTCACATATGACCATATCACATGTGAGCTCATATTTATCTCAATTTTGATTTGAAAGTTGTTTGATGGTTTCCAAAGTTGTTAATAAAGGTTTAGTATCCATTTATACCTAATGGTGCAAACCAAAATGGTCTCTAACAAAGATTTGTAAAAATGGCCTAAGCCTTATGTGTGTGTGAGATTGATTTTTATTATTTCTTTTCCCTTTCCTTTTTATTTGACTTTGGATGATCAAGTGATCATTGCTAGGGTTTTAGAGTGAGAGAGAACACATAAGCAAGCATCATGGCAATTGCACACTCAAAATAATTAATAAGATGATCTACATGCATAAACCTATATGATGAGAAAAAGTTTTTGTTAACCCTAATTTTTGGGTTCTTGAATTTCTCTCTTGTTCATTTTATTGAAATTTGGGATGTTACAAACCCTTCCCCCTTACAAAAGATCTCGTCCCGAGATCGAGAGAAAACTAGGTACTAAAGAGATCGGGGTATTCTTTCTTCATGTCTTCTTCGCGTTCCCAAGTGGCTTCGTCTTCAGTGTGATTGCTCCACTGAATCTTCAAGAACTTGATACTCCTGGTGCGGGTGGTTCTGTATGCTTCCTCCAGGATGCGAATAGGTACTTCGCGGTACGTCAAGTCTGTGTTGATATCCACCGAACGATGATCTATATTCTTGAATACTTCAGTCTTCTCTGGTATTTCAAGGCACTTCCGGAGCAGTGAGATGTGAAACACATTGTGCACGGCTGCCATTTCTTCAGGCAGTTCCAGTTGATAGGACACTTCGCCTCGGCGACTCAGAACTTTGAAGGGTCCGACATATCGGGGAGCGAGTTTTCCTTTCAGCTGGAATCTCTGCATTCCTTTGAGGGGTGACACCTTGAGGTAGACAAAATCTCCAATCTCAAAGGTCATCTCTCGGCGTCTTTTGTCAGCGTAGCTCTTCTGTCGGGATTGTGCAGTCTTGAGGTACTCGCGGATCTGGTGCACCTTCTCTTCGGCTTCTCGAAGAACATCTGGTCCAAAGACTTGGCTTTCTCCGACTTCTGACCAGTTCAGAGGGGTACGGCATTTCCTTCCGTACAGGGCTTCAAAGGGGGCCATTTGCAAACTGGCTTGATAACTGTTGTTGTACGAGAATTCTGCATAGGGCAAGCAGTCTTCCCACTTGGATCCATATTCTAGTACACAGGCTCTCAACATATCTTCTAGTATCTGATTGACTCTCTCGGTCTGTCCGTCAGTCTGCGGGTGATAAGCTGTGCTGAAGTTCAGACGGGTTCCTAGTCCTTCATGCACTTTCTGCCAGAATCTTGAGGTGAACTGTGATCCTCTATCTGACACAATTGACTTTGGGGTTCCGTGCAGGGCTACTATCCTTGAGATGTATAACTCAGCTAACTTTGGGCCTTGGTAGGTGGTCTTGACAGGGATGAAGTGTGCAACCTTGGTCAATCTATCAATGACAACCCAAATGGAGTCATTTCCTCTGCTAGATTTGGGCAATCCTGTGATAAAGTCCATACCGACAGAATCCCATTTCCACTCAGGAATCTGTAAAGGTTGCAACAGTCCTGCGGGTCGTTGATGTTCTGCCTTGACTCGCTGACATATATCACACTTGGCGATATAACTTCCTATCTCTCGCTTCATTCCGTGCCACCAGAATTGTTCCTTCAGGTCTTGGTACATCTTGGTTCCTCCGGGATGAATGGAATACAGGGTGTCGTGAGCTTCCTTCAGTATGACTTGCTTCAATTCTGAATCTGACGGTACACACAGGCGACCGTTGTACCAAAGTACTCCTTCTTCATCGATGGTGAATCCTGGTGCCTTTCCTGCAGCTATCTGACTCTTGATTCCATCAATGCTGGCATTTCCCTTCTGGGCTTCTTTGATCTGTCCAATCAAAGTGGGCTGCAGTGCTATGCTGGCTAGGTATCCTTCACTAACTAGCTCCATTCTGAAATGCTCAAACTCTTGGTGTAGGCTAGGCTGTTCCTTGGCTATCATGGAGTTTAACTGACAAGGCAGTCTACTCAGGGCATCTGCTACTACATTGGCCTTGCCGGGATGATAGTGGATTTCCATATCATAATCCTTGATTAGCTCTAACCATCTGCGTTGCCTCATGTTCAGCTCTTTCTGGGTGAAGATATACTTCAGGCTCTTGTGATCAGAATAGATCTCGCATCGATTACCCATGAGGTAATGACGCCAAACTTTCAGGGCTAACACTACGGCTGCGAGTTCGAGGTCATGGGTTGGGTAGTTCTGCTCATGCTGTTTCAGTTGCCGGGACAGGTATGATATCACCTTGCCTTCTTGCATCAACACACATCCAAGACCAATCTTGGACGCATCACAGTAGACATCAAATGGCTTGGTGATATCCGGCATGATCAGTATTGGGGCTGTGGTCAATCTGTTCTTGAGCTGTTGGAAACTTTCTTCGCATTTGGCAGTCCATTCAAACTTCTTGTCCTTCTTCAGCAGTTGAGTCATGGGTCGGGGTATGCTGGAAAATCCTTCAACGAATCGGCGGTAATATCCCGCTAATCCGAGAAATGCGCGGACCTCGGTCTGAGTGGTTGGGGCTTTCCATTCTGTGACAGTCTTGATCTTGGCGGGATCTACAGCAATTCCTCCTGCGGACAATATATGTCCCAGGAATCCTACCTCCTTCAACCAAAACTCACACTTACTGAACTTGGCATATAACTTGTGCTGCCTCAGGGTTTCTAGGATTATTTCCAAGTGTTGTTCATGTTCCTCTTCGGTTTTGGAGTAGATAAGAATGTCATCGATGAAAACAACGACAAACTTATCCAAAAAGTTCATGAAGACCTTGTTCATGAGGTTCATGAAATAGGCGGGGGCATTGGTTAATCCAAATGACATGACATTGTACTCATACAGTCCATATCTGGTGGTGAAGGCAGTCTTTGGGATATCCGTTGCACGGATCTTCAGTTGATGGTAGCCAGTCCTAAGGTCAATCTTGGAGAATACTGTGGCACCGGCTAGCTGGTCAAACAGATCTTCTATCTTTGGCAAGGGGTATTTGTTTTTGATGGTGACATCGTTAAGTTTACGATAATCCGTACATAACCGATTGGCACCATCTTTCTTATCCACGAATAAAACTGGTGATCTCCAAGGCGACGAACTTGGTCGAATCAGACCTTTGTGCAACATGTCATCCAGTTGCTTCTTCAGCTCTATTAGTTCTGCCGGGTTCATGCTATAGGCTCTCTGGGCTATAGGTCCTGTTCCAGGAATTAACTCGATGATAAACTCGATATCCCGATCCGGGGGCATACCGGGTAGATCATCCGGAAACACATCAGCGTATCGACAAACGACCCTGATCTGATCCAGAGTTGGTTTGGCTACTCCTTGGTTGCAAGTGAAATTTCTGGGGAGTTTTTCAGACACATGTTCTATTGTTATTCCGGTGCTACTAGTCATGGTGATGGCCTTCTTGGCGCAGTCTATCAATCCATGATGTTTCGCCATCCAATCCATTCCTAGTACTACTTCCAATCCTTTTGTTCCCAGAACAATTAAGTTTGCAAAAAACATTATTTCTTGAATTCTGATGGGTACTTCTTTGCAAAATTTTCTAGCTTTAGTTGTTGATCCAGGTATTTGAACTATCATGACATGTTTCAAGCTGATTGGTTGAATCTTACTAGTGCTCACAAAATCTTCAGTAACAAATGAATGTGATGCTCCGGAATCAAACAACACTCTTGCTGGTATTGAGTTAACAGAGAACATACCCAGCACCACATCTGGGGCTTCCTGGGCTTCCTCGGCGTTCATGTGGTAGAGGCGACCTCCGCGGTTGTGCGGGTTGTTGGGGGCGAACTTCTTGCCGGTGGAGACACGGCGTTGCTGCTGAGCAGGTGCAGCGGTGTTGCCGGCGAGCTTGGCCAGCCTTTTGGGGCACTCATTGGAGAAGTGTCCCACAACTCCACATTCATAGCAGGTGATTGTGGACTTGTCCTTGGTTCCAACCGGAATAGCATTGCTTCCGGTCCTTGGTGCAGTGTTGGTGTTGGTGTTGTTGGGGTTGGGGGCTCGCGGCGGAGCGCGGTTGAAGTTGCTGTTGTGGTGCACATAGGAGTTGGGGTTGTTGCTGTTGTGGTGGGGGCCTCCTGGCCTTGGGTTTCCTCCGCTCCGGTTCTGAAATCCGGGGCGCGACACTTGGTTCTGGGGCTTGTTGTTTCTGGGGGCGAAACCACTGCTTGAGCTAGGGCGGTATCTCGGGGCATTGCTGGGCCCACTCTGATTCATCATGCGGCGCTTGCGGTTTTCATTGGCCTGGTGCAACTTGCCTTCCATTTGGATGGAAGAATCCACTAAGGCTTCAAGGTCAGCAAAGGGAATGTTGACCAGTACTGTCTGCATCTCGTCATGCAGGCCGTTCAGGAATCTCTCCTTCCTTTTCTCATTGGTGTCAGTTTCATCGGGGGCGTACCTTGACAGGGTGAGGAACCTGTCGCGGTATTCTACCACCGACATCCGGCCTTGCTTCAGTTCCCGGAATTCATCCCTCATCTTCTTGATCAAACCTGGTGGTACATGGTACTTGCTAAACTTGAGCTTAAAGTCAGCCCAAGTCATCATCTGTCCGGCATTTAATGCACGGGCGCTAGTCCACCAAGCTCTTGCTGGTCCTGCTAGGTAGTGCGTAGCAAACAGCACTTTCTCATTCTCATCCACTCCAGCTACTTCCAGGTTATTTTCCATGGTTTGCAGCCAATCATCTGCATCTAAGGGCTCTTCAGTCTTGCTGAAAACAGGTGGGTTGGTGTTTTGGAAATTCTTGAGTTTGGATCCTGGATGGTCATGGTGTCCATGGCCCTGCTGGTTGTTGGCTAACTGTTGCAGTGCTGCGAGGCTGGCTTGACGTTCAGCTCGGTCTGTCTCCCTGTCTGCCATCAGGGTCTGCAGCAGTTGCATCATCGCATCTGAGTTCGCGTTGCGGTTAGCCATCTGAACAGGTAGATAGATCATGAGATAAGAGGGAATTTTCTATGGCTTATTTTGGGTAAATTTTAAACTTAAAGACTTTTGATGGTGCACATAACACACAAACATTCATTCATTCATAACAAGCATCACAGATTACAAGCTAACACACTAAGGGTTTTAAGAACCCTTCTTCTCCAAGCTACGATACATGGTGCGGGATACAACTCACACCTACATAAGTGAGGCTAGTGCAGCTACTACTCCTCATCCACATCGATGGGAATGATCCCATCCTCCGCGGCTTCCAGAAACTCGTAGTACTCCTCATCAGTGAACTCATCATCCTCAAAGTCGTTGTCATCACTCAGGAAGTCATCACCTCCCTGAATGTCCTCTCCATCCTCCTCCATCTCCTGGATCTGGTCCTGCTGGGTACGGACAGTCACCTCCAAAGTGCGGATCTTCTCGCGAAGGCGGCGGATGGTGGCATCCTTCTTGGCGCGCTGCAGGCGGAGTAACTTGCGGTCCTTGGCGAGCATCTGGATAGCTTCGGCATGGTGAGCCACAGTCATCTGAGCACGGTGGTTGTGAACCCGGGTCAGTTCCAGTTCCTTCCGGGTCTCATGGAGCATGAAGTCCAAATGCTGCACATGGATCTTGAGCACCGGGTGCGAAGAGAGTGCCATGGGTTCTCCCATGGTGTCGTGCCTGGCGAAGTAGGCGAAGCGGCTTCCCCGGAGTGCGGCGATGTTCTGTCCGCACACCCGAGCAAGTCCCTCCTGAAGAGCGTGAGCAAGCCCGTCCGGCCAGTTGCATGCCTTGAAGGAGAAAAGGATCCTCTCCGAGATGGGAGGCTCCGAACTTCCCTTCAAGTCAGCGGTGATCATCCACTGCTGTTCCCCGGTGGGGGTGTCGTGGATCCGGACTCCATGGAACCGGGGAGGTGGACGTTCGAGCCTCTCGGACACAAGGTACAAGTCGCGCTCGAACACCAGACTTCCTCCGTTCTCCAGATCGTAGGTCTCCGTCTGGACGTAGGGCTCCATCTGAAAGTGAAATGGATGAGTAAGTTAGAGATGTGACTAAGTGTGGCAATATTTTAGATGAATTTAAAAGGAAGAGCATGATCATCATTTTTTTTTGAAAAGATCCGGTAGAAAAGAGAATGAGTAAGTTTTTCCCAAGTATTCACTCAATTTGTTTTAGAAACTAAATTTTTCAGAACGTCCATTCTAAACTAGGGTCTCCTAAGGTCAAACAATGGCTCTGATACCAACTTGTCAACACCCGGATTTTTAAGTCCGGATGCCTATTATGTCATACATCGCAATCCCAGGAATATTGTTGTTGCGAGGCATAATAGTTAAGTATCACAGTCATCATTCATTACAACTCATAAAGTCTTACAAACTGGAATCACATGATCCATATTACACAAATAGTTGATCTAACGATCAAAGAACTGATCAACGAACAAACACAAGTTCATAGCGGAAGCGTAAGATACAAGGACTCTATAGTCCACAGGCCAACGCTTGACGTTAGCAGACTCCTAGTTGTTGTAGACTTCCTGCTGACCGTCCTCCTCGTACTGTTGCTCCTCTTCATAGTCTGGCCATTTGAATAGCCAGGGACACAGCCGTGAGTACTTTATGTACTCGCAAACTAATACTAGTGCAAGTGCTAACAGTTCTAGTAGAGGGGTGCTAAGCTCTAGTTTATTTGCATAAAGCCAATTTTTGTCCACAAGTATTTGCTAAAGACTTATTCATGTGCTAACTAACTCAAGTGGGAACATTAGTGTCATTCCCACAACTCTGTTGTGTTTTCAATATATTCAAGTCACCATTCACCATTCATATCATCAACATGATCAAATTCTAATACTGGAAACTGTATGGCCTTTCCAACCGTCCGTAACCGTGGACACGGCTATTCGAATAGATTTACACTCTGCAGAGGTTGCACACTTGTGCCACAACATTTGATTTCATCCGTCGGGATTTCCCCGAATCATCGTAACACAGTACGCGGATCATCAACCATAACCTTTCATTTACTAACCCTAGTATGAGCACCTCTCCCCATGAGCTTGGCCTCCCAGTGAAGATCAATCATCAACACAGGAACCGCACAGGCTTGGCCGTACAATTCACTTCACATCATTTCTCAACAACGGAGGCAGCCTCGGCATAACCCCTATGATGTGTGTTCAGAGGGAACTCATACTAAGATACATAAACTTCTAGTTAAGCCCTTACCCATAATCAGGTATTGTGGGGGTACTCAATAATTGGAAAGGTATCGCATCCAAACCAATACTAGTTTTTAATCAAAAATCACCATCTTCTCTTGGTCATATTCACCTTCAAAAGTCATTCCAATATTTCACCACACATGTTCCCATCTAGAGTAGTCATGTTTAATTTAGCACTAGCATCTAAGGATGAGGGGTGCTAAGTAATTTGCTTTGCTCCTAGGCTAACTTTGATACTCTTGTACTAATCTAACATTAACCCTATTGAATTATGAAACAATAGTACAAAATAACAGTAAGTAAAACTTAAAAATAAAACTGGGAATTAGGCTCATAATATAAAGTAAATGGGTGGTGCTTGGCTCAGGCTGAGCTAGCACTTTGCAAGAGTATTATCTTGCCTTGGTTGGGGAACTGGTCAAAGTGGTCTTCTTCTCCTTGACAGTAGACCTCCTCCTCCTCCGGATACTCCTCGGTACTAGCGTCTAAAATACGAATACGGGGTACACAATCATCATACAAAACAATTTACTAAACTAGGCACACTCATGAGTTACACATTTTAACTAGCATCACATATTCTTATTTAGTTGGTGACTGTGTTCTTTTTATTATTTAAGAAAAATAATTTCCTCTCATATTACTTTTAATTATTCAGAGATATAACTTCCTCTCATTATCTTATTAAGATTTAATTTCTCTCATGCATAATATGTGACCTAGGTTGAACAAGGTCAACCTCTTCACACTTTAGCATTTTAAGAAAATGATTTAAATGAGGTGAGTACCTCATACCATTTACTTCTAACATGGTAATGATTTAATATCATCAACAAACCCTATGAGATTTTTATGACCAGAGTCTTCACCTCATATTGGATTGCTCATGACAAGATTTAAATGGAAGAAAATATTCCCATATGATTTATTAATATTTTGGGACAATATCCTTGACTAGAAATAGCCATAAAGTCCTTTAGTTTAACTAGGCCATGATCATACACAGTAAGCATGGCATATTTTTATAAAAACAATTAGTATAAGTGAAATGTGAATTATAGGAGTTGGAATTAACTTAAAAGCATGTTTGGTTGATTTTTAATAATTATTCTAATGCAGAAAAGTCCCTGCCTTGTTTATTTTCCTATTTTAATTCTATAATAGATCTATAGTTAATTCCAGTGGCATTGTATAGAGAAATTCCTAAGGTTTCCAAATATATAAAGTTTGTAAAATTTGACTGAGTAGATTTGTCCCTATTGAATTTCAAAGTTTGCCTCAGATTAGGGTATTTTCCTATTTTCCAAATTTGAATTCAAATCGTGGGCTGGCGCGGGAAAAGCTACTGGGCTGCACAGGGGAGAGAGAGGTGGGCCGGCCCAGTTCTGCGTCCAGCGCAGCGGGCCGCCTGACAGCGTGGGGGCCACGCGTCAGCGAAGGGGACTCACCGAATCGGTGCGGGGAAGGAGAGGCGTTGGATCGCGATGATCTAACGGCCAGGCGTTGTCGTCGTCGACGGCGAGAAGCAGCGGCGAGCACGGCGGCAGTAGGGGGTCGGAGGGCGCCTGGGGGCTCCGGCGGTCGCCGGCGGGGTGCGCCGCGACGTTGTCGACGATGGGGAAGCGCCTGGAAGCAGTTGCGTCGTCGGGGGAGGTCTCCTTCTCCGGCGAGCTTCGGCTACTGGCGGCGGCGGCGAGCTAGCAATTGGGACGGTGTGGTGGCTAATTGAGCGAGGGGAAAGGTCGAGGAGAGGCGGTGTGAGGAGGGGAAGCAGATGGTGTGCTCGGATTGAGAGGAGGCGTGTCCCTTTTATAGCTGGGGGAGGTGGCCGTGGAGTGGCGCGGCAGTCGTCGACGGCATCGTCGTTCCAGGGGCTCCAAGGGGCAAGTGATGGGCGCGCTGTGTTGGCGACGTCCAGGCGAGGCTGACGCGCTTGACGGTGAGGAAAAAGAGGGCTACAGCGGCGGCGATCTTGACCGGAGCTTGCAGGTCATGGCGGAAGGGCGCGGATGCTCACGTCGTCTGCGGCGTTCCCGCGGGCCATCGGCCATGTCCAGGCGGTCCAGGGAGTCGTCGCGCGTCGACTGGTGCTGAGGGGCGGGCTCGAGGTGACGCGATGACGCGGGGCACCGTCACGCTCTGGGCGTCCAGTGTGTGCGCCATGCGCGCTCTGGCGCGGCATGGGCGTGCGGTGGGCGCATCTGGGCGCTCAGATGCTGGCGTGTGCACGCGGTGGTTTGACCACGGGAGGGCACGAGGTGGCTCAGTGAGGTGAGAGGGAGAGCAGAGACATGGTGGTGCATGCTAGAATCGACCAGGTGAGGGGATGGCATGAATTGGACTTGCCATGCCACGGCATGGCAAGGTTTGGTTTATTTGATCTCTCCTTGACCAGTGCAAGTGGTGGTGATGGTGTGGTGAGGTGAGAGGGAGGTGCCAGGGTGCAGAGAGGGCAAAGTTGGACCAAGTCCAAGGTAGAAATGAGGTATGGGCTCAAGTTTTTACACTGCCAGCAAGGTGTTCGACATAATGCCCGCAAGAAAAATATTTTCGAATTTTGCAAATCTTTTTGGTGGGTTGTAATAATATATTAAATAGAGTATTTTGGTGTTGGTGGTGGTCAAAATGGAATTGAGATGCAAAATCTCATTTTGCATATGATCTTACCTATGTGAGTTTGTCCCAACTTTGCATGCTTCTCATTTGAAATTGGTACATAATTTGGGGTGGTGGTTTTGGGCAAAGTTGTAGTGCTTGATGTTGTCTTGGATGAGGTGAAAAGAGTTGACCAAGTGTAGAAGTGAAAAGTGAAAATACAGGGGCTCAAAGTGAGTACCAGACTATAAATGTCACATATGACCATATCACATGTGAGCTCATATTTATCTCAATTTTGATTTGAAAGTTGTTTGATGGTTTCCAAAGTTGTTAATAAAGGTTTAGTATCCATTTATACCTAATGGTGCAAACCAAAATGGTCTCTAACAAAGATTTGTAAAAATGGCCTAAGCCTTATGTGTGTGTGAGATTGATTTTTATTATTTCTTTTCCCTTTCCTTTTTATTTGACTTTGGATGATCAAGTGATCATTGCTAGGGTTTTAGAGTGAGAGAGAACACATAAGCAAGCATCATGGCAATTGCACACTCAAAATAATTAATAAGATGATCTACATGCATAAACCTATATGATGAGAAAAAGTTTTTGTTAACCCTAATTTTTGGGTTCTTGAATTTCTCTCTTGTTCATTTTATTGAAATTTGGGATGTTACACCTCCCAGCAAGGATGGCTTGACCAGAATGCATGAAGCTGGCAAACCAATACTGGGTCCGGAGCTGCAACACCTTGCTTCCGGAGATATGCTGCCTCTGCAGGACAGTATCCTGGTCCTAGAGAGTATCCTTCTTAAGGACAAAGATCCAAATTACCCGGTCTTCACGGTCAAGGTGCCAAGAGATGTGGGCTTCGTCACTGATGCCCCCGCGGATATATTCTTTATAGCGTACGAGGACATCTTCAAGCTATTCCACGCGAGAAGGCTGGACTATAACTTGGTCCGCCTATTCGCGCTCAATCTGGCGATGAAGATCAAGAGAGAGAGTACCCCGGACGTCGCGATAGCGGACCCCTACTACATGCGTGAAAGCCAGTTGAACTTATCAGCGGTGCGGGTACGGGCTTCGTTGTACCTACAGAAGTGCTTCTTGGACAACAAGAGGAAGGACAACATCCTCTTGGCTTACTTTCCAGAGTAAGTACACATCCGCTAGCCCTGTAATAAATTTCTTTTCCATTGCTCATTTCCAACCTCGATCTTGTTCCAAATTTGTGTTGCGCAGAGACACGCACTGCGTACTCATCTCCATTGCCCCGAAGTTTTCTCTTGCCACCTATTTCGACTCGGGGAGTGTGAAAAAGAAGAACTACGCCAGAATAAGGGGTGTGCTAGATGATGCTCTCGAGGGCTACTTCAAAAAGGGAGGCGCCTTCAAAGAAAAGGCGGAATGTTTCAGGGATGATGGTAAACACAAGTTCAAGCACGTGTTCGAGTTCCCCTGTGTCAAGCAGCCGGAAAACAGCACTCTGGACGCCTTCTATGTCATGCATCACCTAAAAGAGTTTGTCCGGGATAGCCAGAACTTGCGTTTACCATCTGCTCTCCGAGGATGGGCCGAAAAGTTGGCGCGGATCAACGATGATGACCTCAGAGAAGACTTCCAGGATACCAGGGTCAAGTTATCACATATCATCATTCAAGACGTCACCACAGGGGGAGGGCCCTTGCACCAGGGTAGAGCGTTATGCAAGAGGGACATCGAGCACCGCCTCAAAGCGCAGGGTGACACGAGGACGTGGATTACAAAAGATCTGTACAAGCCGTTCCCGGAGCCCTGCGAGCCTTGACTTAGTGTGTGATAAACTAGCTATCTTCATCGGTTAGTTTGTATATATATCGATGGACGTGGTCTTTTGTGTGGGTCGTAATTAAACTCTAAGTACTATGTTCATCGGTTTATGTGTATCGGTGGACGTCGTCTTGTGTGTGCGTGTCGCAAACTTATTGTTGCCGTGCTCAACTTTACTATATACTTTGGTCTAATATTTATCAACATATATATATATGCATGATGTACTAATATGATATACTAATATGCCCTTGTCAATAGAGATGCCGACGTACGTTGTGTACAAGGGTCGGGTTCCAGGTGTCTACGAGGAGTGGCAGGACTGTCTCGAACAGGTGCACAAGTTCAGCGGGAACAGCTACAAGGGATACGCGACTAGAGAGGAGGCGGTAGCACAGTGGAGGGCACACGTGGGCAAGAAGAAGAACCGGCTGAAGTTCTTGGTCCCCCTCTTACTCACCGCCACCGCGGTTGTACTCTACTTTACTTTAGTCTAGGTGGCCGGTGACGATGCATGTGCATATGAGACGAGATGAACACATGTATGTGTATGCGACGATCAAACACATTTCTACTTGTGTAATTTGGATCTAAATGATGTAATGATGAAGACTTGTGTGTATCATGTCATTTGTGTGTCATTTGTGAGTAATTCTGTTATTTCTGGAATGTGCTATGTATTTCTTGTATATATCTGTATATTTCCTGTGAAATACCACTATATACTGCAGAAATGGAAAAAATTCGAAAATCCAAAAATTAACATTCTGTGGCGCATGAACTGGCAGTGCGCCACAAAAACTTATAAATATTCTGTGACGCATGGACAGGTAGTGCGTCAATGGTGCGCCACAGAAGTCTAAGATTCTGTGGCGCACTGAACAGCGTGCGCCACAGAATTCCAAACTTCTGTGGCGCACCCGCGGCTGCGCCACAGAATTCTAATACTAGTCGCGTGGCAACTGTGGCGATGGCCATATGCGCCACAGAATCTAAATTCGGTGCGCCACAGTTAGCCCTTTTTCCACTAGTGCACATTCCAAAAGATTTGATTCTTAAGTTCTTTTTTTTTTATGGAGAGCATGGTTGATTTGTAGGATTGAGAACCAGAGAAAACTTTCTCAAGTACCAAGGAAACAAAAGCTAGTTCCGCAAATTTCTAAAGAGTCCAAATTCATAAAAAGATCCTGTTGTTATTTTTTTTGACTACTATACTATTAAGCAGCTAATCCATCAATACCGTTTCTTCTGTTTTTTCATGGTGCAAGGAAACAACCTATATTTTGAGACTTGAGTTCCCACGTAACGAGGAACGTCGCAACAATTGTCATACGAGCCTTGCTATGCCCAAGCCTAAATCCAAAATCTGTTATGTCTACATATAGGCATACGGTACTCAACCTCTATTCCACGCGAGCGGTACAACCTCGATCCATCTCACGTACGCGCCGACGCTGATCACTGCCTCTGCTGGCTAACCGCGCAATCAGAGTTGCCGTGGAAAGATAATCCAGCGCGAGCACCGCACGACAGTCCGACGTGTCCGGCGAGAATGTCAAAAAGGACGCCGGAGAATCTGGAGACCCGAATGAGGACACGCTCTCGCGAACACGCCCGCGGCGGGTGAGCGCCGCCGCCGCCCAGATCTCCTCCGTCCGGCCTCCTCTGCTTCTTCTCCGACCAGATCCGAGCTCTCCGTCGCGTTCTCTCCCTCCTCTACCCTCCTTCCATCAGCTCCATGGTGTCGGCGGGCTGAGCCCTTGCAGAGATGAAGGTCGGGCTACCTCGGACTCCTGCAAGTAGCCGTTCCGCTTCTGCGTCTGAGCCCGCCCCGGCGGCCTCGCCGGCTCCGCCTCTTGCCGCTCGCTTTCTCGCCGACGAGCTGGCCGCGGCTGCCCTCGCCCGCCACAGGTCTGCCCCGGCTGTTCAGGGACGGATGGCTCGGCCTCGAGCTCGTGCCCGCCCTCGTCTCAGGCCTGCTGCGGCGACCCCGCACCCGAGCCCTCCAGTCGCGCATGCAGCAGCAGCCGTGATTGCAGCTTCCCCTGCAGGTTCTGGTCCGGCCTGCCCCTCGGTCGCCTCAACGGTGGATTCAGTCCTCCAGGCGCTGCGGGTGTCCATGCGGGCCCCTTGTGCTGCAGCGCCGGTCGCCTCCGACGGTGCTGTGTCTAGGTCGCCTCGTCCTCGCCATCGATTTGGGATGGCGGCCGCTCCTCCAACCGGCTCTCACCCTTTGGATGGGCTGCTCTGCGACCCTGCCCTGCTGGTCAAGGGCCTCGGGTCATTGTCGCTGCTGTCGGTTGCCTTGGGTGGCCCTGCCAAAGTGCCCCTTCTTGCCGGTGGTGCGATGCCGGCCTTGGGCTCGCTTTGGGTTGCGTCTTTGGACTCCGACGAGGACGACGACGATGAAGAGTTGGCTCCGCGGTCGCCGTTGGCCTCCTCTGAAGGGGTTGTTTCCGGCTAGGTTCGCGACACATCTGATGTGCGCCATGACGATGAGGCGCCAGCGGAGCCCTGCATCAACATCTTTGCTGCTGTTGGCGCTCTTGGGGACGAGGATGACTGGGTGAAGGTGGGTCGAGGCGGTCGCCCTAGCCGCAAGCCATCGACTTCGCCTTGGAAGGAAGGCCTCGAGCGTAGTCTCGCTTTCAAGCGTTGGGCTCGTGGGAGATGCTTTCGGTGCCTTGAGCGTGACCACCAGATCAGCACATGTCGTGAGCCCTTCAGATGCATCCGATGTCGTCGTCCTGGTCAAGGGAGCGTTTCTGTCGTGCACGCTTTCCCGCCGACCGTTCTTGCTGTCCAGACGGTCGTGCACGTTCTCCGGACGCAAGTGCTCCTTGTTCGCGGCGCCGCTCTCCACCCGCACAGCCACATCGTCCATCGGCGTCCCGGAGTTGGGTCGAGGTCGTGTGCCACTCGTCGTCTCCTGCAACATCGCCACCAAGGCCCTCTCCAAGGTGTTGTGAGGAGTTCAATGTTAACGCCAGTTTAGACTCCCGCTTTCAGTGCCAGCTTTCCTTGCTACGCATGGAGCTCACCCAGTTGGTTGCTATGCGCGTCGAGGAGGCGATTCGCCCCCTCCGTGAGGAGGTGGCAAGCCTCAAGTTGTTGTTGGCACATGTTAGTGATTCTTTGGAGCCGACGGAGGCATGTTCTTCAGGTGAACATGAGCTCGCCACCGTGCAAGTTTCACTTGCACTTGGCTCCGTTGAGGAGAAGTCATCTGTGGTCAAGGAAGAATATCTCTACGGTTGTTTCTCTCCTCGTGGAAGCCCCGGCCAGTCGCTGCAACCTGTTGTGTCGACTGCCTCGGAGAGCGAGGGCATAGACGAGACCTTGGCCCCGGTGTTGCAGATCACGCCAGAGCGACATGAGTTGCGTGGTGATTCTCCTGCAGTGCTTCCTTTGGCGTTATGCTCTTTTGAGACCTTGGAGGTGGCCACGACACCCCCGCCACCACAGTTGGAGCCTTGCCAGTCCCTCGCCTCTTTGGACTGTGGAGCAGTGTTGGCGCCTAGTTTTGAGGCTCTTTTTGCAAAAGAGCTTTGCGGCTTGCTCGCTAGTTTGGAGGCGGCTAGCCCTGGATATGGCAAGGACATTGACTGCGTCTTGGCGGGAAAGGCCTCGGAGGATTTGATCAGGAGGGTGGAGAAGTCTCTCAAGAAAATATCTATCAGGAGCATAAGAAGGAAGAGGGCCGGTTGATTAGTTGTTGGACTTTTTTTGGTTGTCATGACCGGACGTTGTGCTCTTGGGTGTCGGTTCTAGTTGATTTAGAGGTTGCATTCTTTGTTGTTTTTCTCTTGTGGGTGTGCTGTTGGTATGAGCTTGGCCATATTGTTGTAGATTTTCGCTCGATTTTCTCCTAAAAACTGAGCAACTTCTTATATTTAATAGACGAGGCAAAGCTTTTGCCTCCGTTTCCAGAATAAAAAAGGACGCCGGACAGTCTGATTAGTATCGTTCCCAAAGTGCCGGACTGTATGACCGAATTGCTCTCTGGCCAATCATCTTGCCGCTGTCTAGTTTGCACGCTCCTTCCAACCCTGCCAGCACGCACCTACGAGGTATTGCCGAGGTTCGCGTTGGCCAGCCTCGTAGTGCCTCGTGGCTGTGGCTGGCCAACACCGCCTTGTCACCCCTTCCACCCGCAGGCCACCACCGCCACCATGTGCATGGGCGGAGCCAGCATTTTTACTTTGGGTGTACAAAGCGTCAAAAAGAGATTATATAACGCCCAGCAGTGTCTGCCCGTCCCCGCAGGCTGCAACTAGCTCGCCGCTCGGAAACGGCGGCGCTCTCCCCTCTCCAGGTCCAGGCGACTACACGACGGCGACCCATGCCACCGCACGCCAGTATCATGCCTCGGTGGCTCAGTCAGTCAATCTGCAGAACCGCAAATCGCCTCCCATCGGCCGTCCGCCATCGCACCTCGAAGAAAAGCAGTGCGCGCGACCTAGCCTAGCGGCGTGTGCTCAGCTCTGCCGTTCACTCATTGGGCTGAAATGCAGATGAGCAGATCGATTGGGGAATGGCTAATTGGAGCCTTGAAGGTGAGGATGACAATGGGCTTTCCACGCATTGCATTGCTGGGCCTAATGGTTGCTCATTCAGTCACTCCGGATTGAAGAGAAAGCCCCAGTTTTTTAATTATTTCCGCTACCACCGTACAACTTTTATCAGGTTCATATATATACATACGTATTGTGATGTTTTGGCAGAAATAATGGGTGTACATCTGTACACCCATGTTCCATGCAAAAAAAAAAAAAAAAAATCTGTACACCCATGTACTGATGTACCCAAGTAGCTCCGCCTATGACTGTGTGGAAGAGTCGCCGACGATGAGCCAATGTGTACATACTCGTATCTATCGGTATGCAACATATTCGTACGATTGAATCGGATCATACGGGTAATGTATAGAGCTACGAGTACACGTTTAGTATTAATAATGAAAGGGATATCAAGCGATTAAAAACCGGTCCTTATATTTTTTTTTTCGAAATGGGAACATAGCGAGAAAATTGCAGAAACCAGCAACTCTTGGGGCTATTGTTGCAAAGACAAGTGACTTAAATTTTTCGTTGCACAAACCAGTCACTCTAGGGGTAGTTGGTTGCAAGAAGCTCTAATTAACAAATTATGCAATTAAACAACATGCTTGCACTTGGCAGCCACACCTACTAGTCAATTGGTACCCATATTTTTCACATCTTTAGATATAATAAATAACCATCAGAAAAAGAAAAAAATTATATCAATACATCTTGATTGTGTAACAAAACTGGAGCAATATAGCTTAACATATGATAGCGATATATCACAAATCTATGTGTCCGATGACACACACGTCTATTAGAGGCACTGCCTGGAGGCGGTTCTAACCCATAACAGAATGGACCGGCTCCAAACACTGCCCCATGGATGGTTCTTTTTGTATTGGATCCGCTAAAGAAATAACCTCCTCCAACAAAATATTTTTAGAGGTGCTCAAAATTAAAACCTCTCTCCAATAATTTCTTTGGTGGTCCTTAGCTGGGATTCGTGGCAGTACACTTCATCGACCTAGGAGGGGTGCAGTGGCGACTACGATAACGACGACTCCTACATCGGCGCGTACACTCTGTGGAGCGAGGAGGGCGGCGCAGATACCGGACGCTCCAGTTTATTTTCCCGGCGGTTGATAATATTCGTACGGTCTGACCGCTGGAGACAACAACTATGAAAACACGGGTGGCCCGTAAAAATTTGGACGACCCATATATAGCACAGGCGGCTGGAATATTCGGTTGTTGTTGCCGCTCCGGTTTGGTGTTTTTACACCGACTGCAATGTCTTTGGAACCCCCGTAAATTGTCGGGCACCCCGGAGGTGTTAATGCGGGGCGTATATCTAGCCGACTGTGTGTACATGCGGTCTATTATTTCACTCGACTCCGAAGAATGGATCTTTAGAGTTGGTAAAAAAAACGACCACATGCGTACTTTCGAGGTGGCACAGAAAACCGTGTGCAAAAAAACGTATTATCAGCGACTACCGCCAGGAGACGAATGGATAACCGCCGCCGGCACATGGTGGGGAACCGCCTCTGATGACCAGTTCTGTACTAGTGATTCATAGTTATTCGGGTTTTAGAGCATCTCCAGTCGCGTCCCCCAAACCGTTCCCCAAACGGCGCCGGATTGAGCGTTCGGGGGACGTGTTTCGTTCGTGCCGCGTTTGGTGGACGGTGCTCCCCAACCGCGTCCCCCAAATGCCGCCCCTAAAACTTAAAAATAATTTTAATAGATAGAAGAAAACTCTTTACTAATATTCAAATCGGTGCAACATAAATAAATTACATATAAAACTTTGAAAAACATAATCAAATTACATATAAATTGTTTTAAACTACTACTTCTTCTTCTTTGATGATGGCCCCGCCTCGTTGTCCTCATCGCGGTGGCGCTTCCTTCTCGTCACCTCTTCCGAAGAGGCGGTGTCGGTCGACGCGTCGGAGGAACTTGTGTCCTCCTCGTCGTCGCCGGTGCTCGCCGGCTGCGCCTTGGCCTTGGCCTTAGCTCTCGCGTTCGCCTCCGCCTTCGCACGGGCCGTCGCCGCCACCTCCTCAGACCCTTCCTCCTCCGCCTCCTCCTCCACGGCCTGCCATTCCTCCGCGCTGTCAAGTGGCGACGGGGAATCATCGCCGCTGCTGGGCATACAGACCCTGTCCCACCAATAGCGCCATCCTGGAGGCTTGCCTTCGCTAGAGGTGTCAGATGGAAGGTCAGAGATGTAGCTCATCGTGAGGAGAAGCTTGGATGAATGACGGCCGGTTGAAGATCCGAAAGCGCCTACGTACGGGTCTTATTGAGCGCGGATGAATGGCGGCGCAGAAGTCGAAGAGAGCGACGGTTGCTCTTCCGAGGAGTTCGCGCTCCATTCCGGCGGTTGGCGCGTCGGTCGACGCGGTTGCCAATGCGACGGTTCCGCTTCCCGGCAACTGCACCGTCGCTACGTAGGCGACGGTTGAGCGTCCGAGCCGCTAACGCGTCGGGCCCGCTCCTCCTCGCCTCTCATTTTGTTGTGTCCGGCGTGCCCGGAGCGTCCCCTGTGTAGCGGGGATGAGCTCGGGGCGACGGACACCGTATTGGGCCGCGTCGGACAAAAATGGCCTTTGGGTGGGATGCGCGGCTGTGAACGTTTTTTTGTCCGGCGCACCCCAAATACCTTTTGGGGACGGTTTGAGAGACGCGCCTGGAGATGCTCTAAGTTTCCAAGTTCCTGTTTTTGGCACAGAGAAATTATTTAAAAAATTGTGCATCTATTATTCTACTTAGTATTGGCGGGACAATACTCTTATTTTAGCACGCAAACTGGTCCGGCTTAGTTCATGCTTTTGATTTATTTATTTTCGTATGGGATGTTCACACGCCACAGCCAAGTCACTATTTTGGTTCTCATTATCTAATACACTGCTAAACAGTATAACCAGATCATCATAGCTTCTTCTATACACTTAACACCAGATTCACTGGTTTGTGCAACAAAAAATTTGAATCACTGATTTCTGCAACAACAACCTCAAGAGTTACTGGTTTGTGCAATTTTCTCGAGCATAGCCCCAGCCTCTGCATCAATTGATGCACACAGCTTTCTTTATTAAAACAACTTCAGAGTATTGCGGTAGTTCAAAAAAATAAAAATATAAGGACCGTTTTTTAATCGGTCCTTATATATCAGTTTGTTCTAAATTTAGGGGAGGCGATTATGCTGAAGCAAATGCCTTGGCATACCAACTACCAAGCTGATGAATCTCTGGACTTGTGCACTCTTTTGTTGCAGTGAACTTTTCCTCTTCGTCTCAAGGTCAGAGTCAGAAAATTGTGCTAGGTTTTTTTTTTGAGGGGTATGACTATTTCTCAGAGTACTAATTTGGTTCTCAGTCTGATGATGTCATCAAATCTTAGTCTCAAGTCATGTTGGAACTCATAACTAATCCAAATCACGATGCAAATTAAACAGCGTAAGATTTAGCTGAGCACAAAGCTAGTTCTTTTTGAGTATAAAAGAGATTTGGGTTGACGTAATGTTGTATATTCATTCATGTCTCGGTTTTAATCGTAAGCCAATTCAGAATTTATGATGGGTAGTGGTGCTCCATGTTCTATTCAATGGCACATGTTGGTTGATATTCAGGGAAATAGTTGAGCATGGAGTGAGAGACGACGCTACTCCGTTTCTGCCGCAAACACGTCTGGACAGCCTCGCATCCATCGCCTTTGGGAAAGTTGCCTACTCCAAAAAGTTAGTTAGGAGATAGGGGAGGGCATTAACATCTCTGATGTTGCATGGACACTCTACGAAATCAGGGAGCTCAACAGCAAAAATCTGACGTGCCTCCTGGTAAGCTCTGGCTACTAAAGCGATATGTATCCGGACACATTTATAACCTGAAACCAGCAGCAGTCGGCAGGGAAAGAAGTTCCGACATTGGAGTTGGCACATGCTCCTTTGGCACTTGTACAGAACAAGGCGTTAGGGCATTTTCAACCGGGCGATCCAACCGGACGCGTTAGGTCGTTTGTTTTGGGCCGTTTGGGTGGCCGCACGAACACCCGGACAGCGCCCCGCGTTCGCGTGTCCGTTTGGGTCGCACGCTGCGCCCAACGCGCGGACGCAGCGCAAATTCGAAAAAAAACAAAACCGAAATTTAAAGCGTTAATTCAAGCTAAATTCATTAAGCATATGGCCTAATTTGGTCACATTTGTACATAGCCCTTTTTTTGGCAAATAAACTAATAAAAGAAGCCCTCTATATGGGCTTTAAAATTTAAAACAAAATAAAAAACCCTAAGCTAGGGTTTGGTCGACGGCGCGGTGGCCGCCGGTGCGCCGCGGCCTAGTCCCTGTGGGCGTCGTCGGCGTCGGCGTCTACGGCGTCCCCGGGCGGCGAGGCACTGTTGTGGCTCGACCGCGCCGGGGACTCCGGCCACGGTGACCACATGGCCTCCTCCCATGCGGAATGGGGGTCCGGGAGCCACCCGAGGAAGCGACGGCGCGGCGGCACGGAGCTGCGCCTCCTCCCTGAGGCGCTGCTCCCTCTCCTGCCAGGCGCGACGCCTGGCCTTCTGGCGTCACTGCTCCTCCGCGCGGCGCCTGGCCTCCTCCCGCCGCGCCGCTTCCTCCTCCTCCCGCCGCGCCTGGCGGGCCTGGGCGTACAACTCCCAGGCCTCGGCTTCCTCCACCGCCTGCTGGGCCTCTTCCTCCATCTCGGAGGTGCGAATGGCCGCATGGAGGTGCGGCCATTTCACGTCCTCCTTCGCCGCCGAGATGAGCAGAGCGGCGCGAAGGTCGGGGTCCTCCTCCGAGGACTCCAGCTTCGGCTCGAGCAGCAGCGGCGGCGGTTGCGCCAATGCTGCACCGCCGTGGGCGGCCTCTCCGATGTGGAGGCCGCCGCGGTTCTCTCCGGCCCGCAGCGCCGGCTGCTGCTGGCCTCGTCGTCATTGGCTCCGGGAGCGAACCGTCGCTTCGGGGCCATGGCGGCGGTTGCGCTCGGGGAGTGGAGTGGGGACTGGACTGGAGGGACATATCCCCTCCAGTCCACATTTAATAGCCTCCCCGGTCACCGACAGGTGGGCCCAAGGGAGACGAGGCGCCCAGCGCCCGGACGTGACCGGACGCCGCGTGCCATCCGCGGCCACACAAACCTAGCCCAGATTTGGGCCGGGTTTGCATCGTACCGGACGCCGCGGCCATCCGCATTTGCGGTGCGTCGCCGCGTTGGGCCGCTTTTTTTTTCCGGCTGGACCCATCCAGACGCGCGGGCGCGGGATGGGTCGCCCCGTTGGAGATGCCCTTAGGACGAGGGACAAAGTCTGAATCGCAGCAGTGGTGTACGGCTGCACAGAGCAAATCGTAAACGTATGAACTTTTTTGTTCTTTGGAATGCAATCATTTTATGTAAGTCTCACCATGTGGTGAGAGTTTTTATGTCCTGGATGCATGTATCTTTTGTAATTATTATGTGTGCTACGACGCATTTATGATGTAAGAAATGTGAGAAATGAGGCTTCGTCAAAACTGTGGTAAGTTTACCACATTTCGAAGGGGGAAAGAGAATGTCTCATTTGATATGGGTCATCGTACTCATTTTTCTTACGCCAAAATGATGTTGTATTAATTCTTCAAGTATGATGGAACCAAAGAGAAGTCCTATTTAGAGAGTGAATGAATGAAAATCAGACTAATGTTTTGACTCCTTTTCATGTTAATGTGTTATTACTCCCTTATGAACATTGTGTAACACACATGAATGATAAAGTGGCAAGTTTGCCATTCTAATGTCGATTATGGTGTAGCATGTGGCTTTTGATTATATTTCTGACCAACGTGGTTTAAGATCATTTGCCATGCTTCGCTGAAGTGGCGAGTTTATTGGTACCATGTGGTTCACGATTGTAATTCTGACCAACGTCGTTTATAATCATGTGCCATATTTCATCAAGTTCTTTTCCACCTTCTGCCCCAACAGTGTTGTGGTTTAGAATTGAAATGAAGCAGTATCAAGTTTTTGGAGCCATGTTCTCCAAAATAAAGTGCTCAAGCGGACCTTGAGCTTATGAACATGAATCTTAAGGAGAATTTTATGAGATCTTTGTTCATATGCATCAATTATGTTGAGATTTATGTAGTCCCTAATGCAACTCTTGGTGTTGAGCCTCAACAAAACCAAATGGCCTTTGCCATGTAAATCATAAGCTCAAGGTTAGAAGGTGTGTGAGCATTCATCTTGGTGACCTTGTATGATGAAGATTATGAGTTTCACTTACATAAGGAGCTCAATAGAGTTTCCTGAATGAGTTAACTAATGGTAGGCCTTAAATGGATATACAAAACCAAATGTGACTCTAAGAAATAATGTTACAATAGTACCTTAAGACGAGGGGGGAGTAAGCTTCACTATTTTATGTAGATTAAATCTTATTGTTTATCCAAGAGATTTAAATCTTATATATTATGATACGAAGGATCTTGGTAATGTCCCATACCTTGATTGTAGTGAGGTTTGTCAAGATATATGTCCATCCAAAAGGAGTATATGTTTTATTATGATGACATACGTTGATGGAGTATGAGAGAAAAATATTATGCACTAGTACTCTATCTCACCTGCTAAAAAGTTAAGGGCAATAAAGATGGGCATTTCAATATCCAAGGAACCATTGTAAACTGATCAGATAATATAGTTTCCTTATGCTTCAGTCGTCAGATGCAACATATGTAACAAAAAATGAATGTGCCCTATTAACGTTCGAGATAATTGTAAAATATACAATAAGTTAGAAATGAACCAATGAAAAAGCCGTCAAAAGTTTTTGCAATACACGCAAGACAATAATTTTTACATGCTCATTAATAAGATGTTCAGTAACCTTGAATTTGTGGGTTATTCGGACATTAGTTTTGCGAGGTGTGTGGATATTAAGGTTTCCACTTCATGTTACATCCTCACCCTCGCATGTGAATCTATATCGTGGAATAGCTCCAAAATAACATTGATAGTTAATATGTGGCATGTTAAGAGGCTGTCAGGCAGATTGTGTGTCAAAATGTTTTTCTCGAAACCAAGGCGGTAGACAACATTTTAAAACCACTTGCTGTATTATGACACGCCGTATGAAAGTAACAACAAGTCAAATGGTGTTTCCAACACCTTTGACAATATGTTTTATGTTGTGAAAGATAGAATCTAGAATCAATATTTTGATGAAGCATATAAATAAGCTTTGTATGTTTTACGGATCCGTTTATCGAAGGCTTGTCACCCATATTTATGATTATGTTGCCGGCATGGGTTGCTCGAGAGCCTATTGATTCTGGTAATAAGGACCATCAAATAAACCAACTCCCATAAGGTATTATGTTTTCCATTTCAAGATAGGATGGTGTACTATAAGTACCGAAGGGCATGCCATTGATCACTGTAACATCTTACTTTGGTATATTACTCCTATGGAGAGTGGGCTTATGATGTTTGTTATCCTTACGATCAAGGGGGAGAATGTTGAAATTGATCTTGGCTAACAACCAAGAGATATAGAAAGATAAAAAGGGACTTGGTCCAACACGTATAAAAGGGTACTTGGTCCACCACATCTCACCTCATGCGGGAGCCTTGATCGGAGGCCTCCAAAACCAACTTTTGGTCCTGGTCCCTAGCCCCAACACCTGATATAAAAGGAGCAGATAGCCCATACGTGGGACTGACTGACACGGTGCTAACCACCAAACTACAAGATCCTACAATGGTGTTGAGGGGCTGAAAGACCGACGACCATCGCAGGGCAGTGTCAGCGGTCATCGATCTAATGCTCGTGTCTACATGGACTCCAAATTCGCCTGCAACATGCAGGCAATCATGTCTACTACAAATACCTGTAAGACAATTCCCTAATCCCTCTGTTGTCCATGAATTAGGTGCTCTAAATGCAATCAGTTAATGATTATGTCCTGCCTAATGATGGGCAGTGTTAGCGGTCATCGATCTGCTGCTCGTGTCTACATTGACTCCAAATTCGCCTGCAACAAGCAGGCAATCATGTCTACTACAAATACCTGTAAGAACATTCCCTAATCCCTCTGTTGTCCATGAATTAGGTGCTCTAAATGCAATCAGTTATTGATTATGTCCTGCCTAATGATGCTTTCAGATCTAACAATACTAAGCTAAGCTTCAAAGAAGATGAAAACCAAATCGGAAAACCAAAACACGTGAGAGGAGCTAGAACACATGGAACTCCGTAAACGCAATGTAGTACTATGGCATTCGGTTTGGTTTCCTCGAATATCTCAAGAGAATAAAACTGAAAGAACGCCTCATGATATAGTGTATTAGTTGGCGCTTTCGTGAAACTAGCATTGTGTTATATATATACACGGAGTAGGGAGATTATGTGTGAGTTTACAAGTACTTATCACAACCACACGAGGAGCCCAATCCTTATATCATGACCCTTTGGACCTGGTAGGTTCGATCTTCATGAGTCCGGCCAAGCAGGGATGCTAAGTGCGTACTAAGGGCCTATCTGCATGAACCTCTTAGCCCTATCACTGCTGGCTTAGTCAAATATAGTTACTGAAAGGGTTAAATAGTTTCTCTTTTGCAAGAACAAGGTTCTCTCTCTCCCTCTCTCTAATTCCTTTTTGTATACTATTTTTGTTAAATTCCTTTTGTATGTGCTGAAGTATCGAAGTACACACATAATTTTTTTGACAAAGAATATATATTAAAAAAATACTAATTACATCCAGCTATATAAGAAATCAAGTTTGCAGGCAACGAGGATCATCGCAACAATTGACATACCAAGCCGATAGATCTATGGATTGATCCGGTTTTCCGTCGTGGTTAACTTTTCCCGGCTGTTTTTCCGTTACTTACAGAACCATGTAAACTCTAAAGGTTTCTTTGAATATCAGAGAGGTGCCTGTTGACCTACTATTTAACATCCAGGAACATTCATATCATGATCATACAAAAGTTAGTTCTGGATTTATGATGGGAAGTGGTGCTCCATGTTCTATCCGACTGGAAGCACAATAACAGATGCTGATATTCAGGGAAATAGGTGAGCATGGAGTGAGAGACGCACGCTACTCCGTTTCTGCCGCAAACACGTCTTGACAGACTCGCATCCATCGCCCTTGGGAAAGTTGCCTACTCCAAAGAGTTAGTTAGAGCAAGTACAATAAGACACAGTCAGCTGGCTATAAGAAATAAAATATTATAAATTTGCTTAGTTGGAGGAGAGAGATTAGGAGAGAGAAGAGAAGTGGGCTCTTATCTTATAGCCAGCTCTAGCACGTGCTCCTAGGCATTATGTGAGACTAAAAGGTGGGTCATGTATTGTAAAAGTACTATACTTTTATAGCTTACTATTGTACATGCTAGCTATAAGAGCAAGTACAATAAGGCACAGTCAGCTGGCTATAAGAAATAAAATATTATAAATTTGCTTAGTTGGAGGAGAGAGATTAGGAGAGAGAAGAGAAGTGGGCTCTTATCTTATAGCCAGCTCTAGCACGTGCTCCTAGGCATTATGTGAGACTAAAAGGTGGGTCATGTATTGTAAAAGTACTATACTTTTATAGCTTACTATTGTACATGCTAGCTATAAGTTGACTATAGATGATGTGGCAAATTGTTGTAGCCAGCTGTTGGCTACACTATTGTTCTTGCTCTAAGTTGACTATAGATGATGTGGCAAATTGTTGTAGCCAGCTGTTGGCTACACTATTGTTCTTGCTCTTAGGAGATAGGGGCAGTGCATTAACATCTCTGACGTTGCATGGACACTCTACGAAATCAGGGAGCTCAACAGCAAAATCTGACGTGCCTCCTGGTAAGCCCTGGCTACTAAAGCGATATGTATCCGGACACATTTATAACCTGAAACCAGCAACATTCAGCGGGAAAGAAGTTCAGACATTGAGACAACCTGGAGTTGGCACCTGCTCCTTTGGCATTCTTGTACAGAACAAGGCGTTAGGACGAGGGACAAAGTCTGAAACTCTGAATCGCAGCAGTGGTGTACTGCTGCACAGAGCAAGTCGTAAACGTACGTGACTCAGCGTCTCCCTCCCTAGCTCCGTGTGTGTTGTAGGCGTAGCAGAAGGAGGATCACACTAATTTCTTCTCTCCCAATTCATGCATGTACTCTTTGCTTCCATCAATATGCCTCAAAATCTAAGCGTAACTGCTGGTCCACCACACACGTGGGAGGGATAGTACACAATGGAGCACGCCTGTATGTGTACCGTACATACACAGCATACTCTACTACACAGTTTCTAGTAAGAAAAACTTCATCTTTTTTTTTGTCAGTATGTTGGTTAGCTTCTTTTTTCCAGACACATTGAACCGATGCATCATTTTGTATGGAACCGGTTCAATAGCCTCGAATCACTTTCAACACACATAGTGCCTGGTATAGTGGTATAATAAGTCTGCCTAATTAAATAGAACCCTTATGGATTTGCTAGTTGATAAGGTAAATATCCAACCCACTAAATGCTAGGCGTAATAAGGATAAGGGCCTTCAAAAGATTTCTTTTCCTTCTATGAACTTTAAGGTGTATGAAATCTCATAGTAAACTCTTGCAGTGGAACGATAGAGACTCCATTTCACTTAGGTTGATTTAATTTAGGCCGGAGGCAGACCTAAGTCAAGATAATTCTCCTTTAAAACACTTTGGTATTGCTCCTAGATAGATCATAATACAAATAATCACCCTATGGCAAAACAGAAGCATACATCCGGTCTAGCAAACCTTCGGTAAGTAACCTAAGGGCATCACTAAGTGTAACATCCCAAGTTTCAATAAAAGGAACAAGAGAGGAATTCAAGAATCCAAAAATCAGAGCCAACAAAAACTTTTTCATATCATATAGGACCATGCATGAAGATCACCTTGTTATTTACTTGGAGTGTGCAATTGCCATGATGCTTGCTTATGTGTTCTCTCTCACTCTAAAACCCTAGCAATGATCACTTGATCATCCAAAGTCAAATAAAAAGAAAATAGAAAAGAAATTGTAAAAATCAATTTCACACACACCTAAGGCTTAGGCCATTTTTACAAATCTTTGATCTGGACCTTTTTGGTTTGCACCATTGGGTGTAAATGGATACTAAACACATATTAACAACTTTGGAAACAATCACACACCATTCAAATCAAATTTGAATCAAATATGAGCTCACATGTGATTATGGTCATATGAGGCAATTTTAGTCTGATGCTCACTTTGAGCCCCTGGTTTGTGAGTTTTCACTTCTACACTTGACCAATTCTTTGCACCTTTTCCAAGATCTCATCAAGGACAACAACTTTGCTCAAGACACTCACTTCAACCTCTATCTCAATTTCAAAATATAAGCAAGCCAAAATGAGACATTGAAACAAAACTAAGATCATATGCATTTTGAAATTTTGCAAACCAATTCCAAATTGAACCAAACCAACACCATTATGCTCTATTTTAAATATGATTACAACCCACCAAAAAGAATTGCAAAATTCGAAAATATTTTTCTTTCGGGCATTTCCTCAAACACCTTTAGGGCAGGGATCAATTTGTTGCCCATACTGAAATTTGGAGTTGGACTTGGTCCAACCTGAGCCACCACTGCACCCTGGCACCTCCATCACACCCCTCAACACCAGTGCCAACCACTGCCACCCTTCCACTTGGTCACCACGACCATGGCATGACCATGCCGTGGCATGGCATGGCCACACCATGCCATTTCTCTCCCCCTTCACCTCAGCCTTGCACCGTCATGTCCTGGACGCTCACCCCACTCTCCTAGACCAGCCCATGCCCTCCCTTGGCCAAGCCAACGCGTACACACGCCAGCACAGCGAAGCCCAGAACGCTCCAGCGACGCCATGCCGTGCATGGTCGCGACGCCAGAGCACGCCAGAGCGCGCAGCGCCTCGTCGCCTCAGCCTGTCCCTGGCCATCAACGCCTGCTCGTCGACTCGCCTCAGCACCAGGACACCGCCAGACACCGCCACGAGCCTCCCCGTGCCCTGTCGCCGTCGAGAAGGACGACGACGTCCGCCACAGTAGCCCTGGACGCGTGACAAGCGCCACTGTTATTGACCACCGAACCCTGTTCCGAGTTCACCGTGACGCTCCCTGAGCCTGCCTAGACACGACCATGCCCTCGCCCACGCCGTTGATCGCCTGCAGCACCACCTCGCCATCGTCACCGTGACCACCCGCCGCTCCTCGAGGCCACTATAAAAGGAGCTCTCCGCTCCCCAAATTGAGCACGCCCTCAGCTTCCCCTCATCTCACAGCCTCTCCTCGACCTCTCGCCATGCTCGATTAGCCACCGCCTCGCCCCAATTGATAGCTCGCCGCCGCTCACAGTAGTCGAAGCTCGCCGGAGAAGGAGGCCGCCCCCGACGACGCAACTGCTCCCAGGCGCTTCCTCATCCACTACAACGTCGCGGCGCACCCCTCCGACGATCGCCGGAGCTCCGACGCGCTCTCCGACCCCCTACCTCCGCCGTGCTCGCCTCTGCTTCTCACCGTCGACGACGAAAACTCCTCACCGTCGGATCATCGCCTGATCCAACGCCTCACACGTCGCGTACCGTTTCGGTGAGTAACCCTCACTGGCGCGTGGCCCCCACGCTGTCAGTTGGCCCGCTGCGCTGGACGCAGTATTGGGCCGGCCCATTTTCTTTTCCCCTGTTTAGCCCAGTAACCTTTCCCGCCTAAGCCCATCCGATTCAAATTTAGTTTTCGAATTTAATTGAATACTCTCAGATCCGGTATTAAAAATTAAATAGGAGAAAATCCACCAAACCAAATTTTACAAATGTTATATATTTGGAAACCTTATGAAATTATCTACACAATGCCACTGGTTTGAACCCTAGATCTATTATAGAAATAAAGTGAGAAAATAAACAAAACAGAGACTTTTCTGCCTTAGAATAATTATTAAAAATTAACCAAAAATGCTTTTAAGTTAATTCCAACTCCTATAGATCACATTACACTTGTATTAATTGTTTTTGCAAAAATATGCCATGCTTACTTCGAATGATCATGGCCTAGATTAATTAAAGGACTATATGGCTGATTTTAGTCAAAGTTATGGTTCCAACAATATCAATAAATCATATGGGACTATTTCTCCCATTTAAATCTTGTCATGCACAATCCAAGATGAGGTAGAGACTCTGGTCATATAGATCTCATATGGTTTGTTGATGATATTAAATATTTACCATGCTAGGATTAAATTGTATGGGGTGCTACACCTCATTTAAATCATTTTCTTAAATGATAAGTATGAAGAGGTTGACTTTGGTCAACCTAGGTCATATATTATTCATGAGAGAAATTAAATCTTAATAGAATAATGAGAGGAAATTATTTCTCTAAATAAAGGAAAATAACACTCAAGTTAATTTGAGAGGAAATTATTTTTCTTAAATGAGACAAACCCCTCCACCAACTCAATGGTAATATGTGATGCTAGTTTAGGTTGTGTAAATCATGTGTGTGCTTAGTTAGTAACTAAGTTTGGTGTGATGATTGTGTATCCCGTATTCGTATTTTAGACGCTAGTACCGAGGAGTATCGAGAGGAGGAGGAGGTCTACCGTCAAGGAGAAGAAGACCACTTTGACCAATTCCCCAACCAAGGCAAGATAATACTCTTGCAAAGTGCAAGCTCATCATGAGCAAAGCATTACCCATTTACTTTATGTTTATGAGCCTACTTCCCAGTTTTATTTCCAAGCTTTACTTACCGTTGCTTTATCCATGTACTTTTTGATTCATGATTCAATGGGGTTAATGTTAGATTAGTACAAGAGTATCAAAGTTAGCCTAGAAGCAAAGCAAAGTACTTAGCACCCCTCATACCTAGATGCTAGTGCTAAATTAAAAATGACTACTCTAGATGGGAACATGTGTGGTGAAATAATGATGATGATGAAAGTTATGAAATGAATTTTGAAGGTGAATATGACCAATAGAAGATAGTGATTTTTGATCAAAAACTAATATTGGTTGGGATGCGATACCTTTCCAATTATTGAGTACCCCCACAATACCTGATTATGGGTAAGGGCTTAACCAGAAGTTTATGTATCTTAGTATGAGTTCCCTCTAAACACACATCATAGGGGTTATGCCGAGGCTGCCTCCGTTGTTGAGAAATGATGTGAATTGAAGTGAATTGTACGGCCAAGCCCTGTGCAGTTCCCAGGTTGACAGCTGGTCTTCACTGGGAGGCCAAGCTCATGGGGAGAGGTGCTCATACTAGGGTTAGTAAATGAAAGGTTATGGTTGATGATCCGCGTACTGTGTTACGATGATTCGGGGTAATCCCGACGGATGAAATCAAATGTTGTGGCACAAGTGTGCAACCTCTGCAGAGTGTAAACCTATTCGAATAGCCGTGTCCATGGTTACGGACGGTTGGAAAGGCCATACAGTTTCCAGTGTTAGAGTCTGAACACGTTGATGAAATAAATGGCGAATGGTGACTTGTTTATATTGAAACACAACAGAGTTGTGGGAATGACACTAATGTTCCCACTTGAGTTAGTTAGCACATGAATAAGTCTTTAGCAACTATTTGCAAACTAAAATTGGCTTTATGCAAAGAAACTAGAGCTTAGCACCCTCTTACCAGAATTGTTAGCACTTACACTAGTATTAGTTTGCGAGTACGTAAAGTACTCACGGCTGTGTCCCTGGCTATTCAAATGGCCAGACTATAAAGAGGAGCAGCAGTACGAGGAGGACGGTCAGCAGGAAGTCTACAACAACTAGGAGTCTGCTAACGTCAAGCGTTGGCCTGTGGACTATAGAGTCCTTCTATCTTACGCTTCCGCTATGAACTTATGTTTGTTCGTTGATCAGTTCGTTGATCACTAGATCAACTATTTGTGTAATATGGATCATGTGATTCCAATTTGTAAGACTTTATGGTTTGTAATGAATGATGACTGTGATACTTAACTATTATGCCTCGCAACAACAATATTCCTGGGATTGCGATGTATGACATAATAGGCATCCGGACTTAAAAATCCGGGTGTTGACAAGTTGGTATCAGAGCCATTGTTTGACCTTAGGAGACCCTAGTTTAGAATGGACGTTCTGAAAATTTAGTTTCTAAAACCAATGAAGTAAATATTTGTGAAAAACTTACTCATTTTCTTCTCTATAAGATCTTTTCAAAAATGATAAGCCATGCTCCTCCTTATAAATCCATCTAAAATTTTGCCACACCTGTTCACATCTCTAACTTACTTATCCATTTCACTTTCAGATGGAGCATTACGCCCAGACGGAGTCCTACGAGCTGGGAAATGGAGGAAGTTTGGTGTTCGAGCGAGACCTGTTCTTGGTGTCCGAGAAGCTTGAACGCCCACCTCCCCAGTTCCACGGAGTCCGGATCCACAACACCCCCGAAGGGGAACAGCAGTGGATGATCACCGCTGACTTGAAGGGAAGTCCGGAGCCTCCCATGTCGGAGAGGATCCTTTTCTCCTTCAAGGCATGCAACTGGGTGGACGAGCTTGCTCATGCCCTTCAGGAGGGACTTGCCCGGGTGTGCGGACAGAACATCGCCGCACTCCAGGGAACCCGCTTCGCCCACTTCGCGAGGCATGACACCATGGGAGAGCCCATGGCACTCTCTTCGCACCCGGTGCTCAAGCATCATGTGGAGCATCTGGACTTTATGCTTCATGAGACCCGGAAGGACCTGGAGCTGACGCGTGTCCACGCCCACCGTGCCCAGATGGCTTTGGCTCAACATGCCGACGCCATCAGGCTACTCGCCAAGGACCGCAGGTCACTCTGCCTGCAGCGCGCCAAGAAGGACGCTACTATCACACGTCTTCGCGAGAGGATACGCACCTTGGAGATAACTATCCGGACCCAGCAGGACCAGATTCAGGAGATGGAGGAGGACGGAGAGGACATCCAGGGAGGCGATGACTTCCTAAGCGACGACAACGACTTTGAGGAGGATGAGTTCACTGATGAGGAGGACTACGAGTTTCTGGAGTCTGCGGAGGATGGGATCATTCCCATCGATGTGGATGAAGACGATGAGGAGTAGTTGCACTAGCTTCACTTATGTAGGTGTGAGTTGTATCCCGCACCATGTATCGTAGACTGGAGAAGAAGGGTTCTTAAAACCCTTAGTGTGTTAGTTTGTAATATGTGTTGTTACCATGAATGAATGTTTGTGTGTTATGTGCATCATCAAAAGACTCTAAGCTTAAGTTTTTAAGACTTACCCAAAATAAGCCATAGAAAATTCCCTCTCGTCTCATGATCTATCTACCTGTTCAGATGGCTCGTCCGCATCGCAACGCGAACCCGGATGCAATGATGCAACTGCTGCAGACCCTGATGACAGACAGGGAAGCTGACAGAGCAGAACGCCAAGCAACCATAGCAGCACTGCAACAGTTGGCCAACAACCAGCATGGCCATGGGAACCATGATCACCCAGGGTCCAAACTCAAGAATTTCCAAAACACCAACCCACCTGTCTTTAGCAAGACTGAAGAGCCCTTAGATGCAGATGATTGGCTGCAAACCGTGGAAAACAACCTGGAAGTAGCTGGAGTTGATGAGAACGAGAAGGTGCTTTTTGCTACGCACTATCTCGCAGGACCAGCAAGAGCTTGGTGGACCAGCACCCGTGCCATGAACGCAGGACAAATGATGACTTGGGCTGACTTCAAGCTCAAGTTCAGCAAGTACCATGTACCACCAGGTTTAATCAAGAAGATGAGGGATGAATTCCGTGAACTGAAGCAAGGCCGGATGTCAGTGGTGGAATACCGCGACAGGTTCATCACCCTGTCAAGGTACGCCCCCGATGAAACCGACACCAATGAGAAAAGGAAGGAGAGATTCCTGAACGGCCTGCACGATGAGATGCAGACAGTATTAGTCAACATTCCCTTTGCCGACCTCGAAGCCCTAGTGGACTCCGCCATCCAGATGGAAGGCAAACTGCACCAGGCCAATGAGAACCGCAAGCGCCGCATGATGAATCAGAGTGGGCCCAGCAATGCCCCAAGATATCGCCCTAGCTCAAGCGGTGGTTTTGCCCCCAGAAACAACAAGCCCCAGAACCAGATATCGCGCCCCGGTTTTCAGAACCGGAGCGGAGGAAACCCAAGGCCAGGAGGCCCCCACCACAACAACAACAACAGTAACTCCTATGGGCACCACAACAGCAACTTCAACCGCGCTCCGCCGCGAGCCCCCAACAACAACAACAACAACACCAACACTGCACCAAGGACCGGAAGCAATGCCATCCCTGTTGCAACCAAGGACAAGTCCACAATCACCTGCTATGAATGTGGAGTTGTGGGACACTTCTCCAATGAGTGCCCCAAAAGGCTGGCCAAGCTCGCCGGCAACACCGCTGCACCTGCCCAGCAGCAGCGCCGTGTCTCCACCGGCAAGAAGTTTGCCCCCAACAACCCGAACAACTGTGGAGGTCACCTCTACCACATGAACACCGAGGAAGCCCAGGAAGCACCAGATGTGGTGCTGGGTATGTTCTCTGTTAACTCAATACCAGCAAGAGTGTTGTTTGATTCAGGAGCATCGCATTCATTTGTTACAGAAGATTTTGTGTGCACTAGTAAGATTCAACCAATCAGCTTGAAACATGTCATGATAGTTCAAATACCTGGATCAACAACTAAAGCTAGAAAATTATGCAAAGAAGTACCCATCAGAATTCAAGAAATAGTGTTTTTTGCAAACTTAATCGTTCTGGGAACAAAAGGATTGGAAGTAGTACTAGGTATGGATTGGATGGCGAAACATCATGGATTGATAGACTGCGCCAAGAAGGCCATCACCATGACTAGTAGCACCGAAATAACAATAGAACATGTGTCTGAAAAACTGCCCAGAAATTTCACTTGCAACCAAAGTGTAGCCAAACCAACTCTGGATCAGATCAGGGTCGTTTGTCGATACTCTGATGTGTTTCCGGATGATCTACCCGGTATGCCCCCGGATCGGGATATCGAGTTTATCATCGAGTTAATTCCTGGAACCGGACCTATAGCCCAGAGAGCCTATAGTATGAACCCAGCAGAGTTAGTGGAGCTGAAGAAGCAACTGGATGACATGTTACACAAAGGTCTGATTCGACCAAGTGTGTCGCCTTCGAGATCACCAGTTTTATTTGTGGATAAGAAGGATGGTGCCAATCGGTTATGTACGGATTATCGTAAACTTAACGATGTCACCATCAAAAACAAATACCCCTTGCCAAAGATAGAAGACCTGTTTGACCAGCTGGCCGGTGCCACCGTATTCTCCAAGATTGACCTTAGGACTGGTTACCATCAACTGAAGATCCGTGCAACGGATATCCCAAAGACTGCTTTCACCACCAGATATGGACTGTATGAGTACAATGTCATGTCGTTTGGATTAACCAATGCCCCTGCCTATTTCATGAACCTCATGAACAAGGTCTTCATGAACTTTTTGGATAAGTTTGTCGTTGTCTTCATCGACGACATCCTTATCTACTCCAAAACCGAAGAAGAACATGAGCAACACCTGGAAGTTATCCTAGAAACCCTGAGGCAACACAAGATGTATGCCAAGTTCAGCAAGTGTGAGTTTTGGTTGAAGGAGGTAGGATTCCTGGGACATATCTTGTCTGCAGGAGGAATTGATGTAGATCCCGCCAAGATCAAGACCGTCACAGAATGGAAAGCCCCAACCACTCAGACTGAGGTCCGCGCATTTCTTGGATTGGCGGGATATTACCGCCGATTCGTTGAAGGATTTTCCAGCATAGCCCGACCCATGACCCAACTGTTGAAGAAAGATAAGAAGTTTGAATGGACTGCCAAATGCGAAGAAAGTTTCCAACAGCTCAAGAACAGATTGACCACAACCCCAATATTAATCATGCCGGATATCACCAAGCCATTTGACGTCTACTGTGATGCATCCAAGATTGGTCTTGGATGTGTGTTGATGCAAGAAGGCAAAGTGATATCATATCTGTCCCGGCAACTGAAGCAGCATGAACAGAACTACCCAACCCATGACCTAGAACTTGCAGCCGTAGTGTTAGCCCTGAAAGTTTGGCGTCATTACCTCATGGGTAATAGATGCGAGATCTATTCGGATCACAAGAGCCTGAAGTATATCTTCACGCAGAAGGAGCTGAATATGAGGCAACGCAGATGGTTAGAGCTAATCAAGGATTACGATATGGAAATCCACTATCACCCCGGCAAGGCCAATGTAGTAGCAGATGCCCTGAGTACACTGCCTTGTCAGTTAAACTCCATGATAGCAGAAGAACAGCCTAGCCTATACCAAGAATTTGAACAATTTAGAATGGAGCTAGTGAGTGAAGGATACCTAGCCAGCATAGAACTGCAGCCTACTTTGATTGGACAGATCAAAGAAGCCCAGAAGGGAAATGCCAGCACTGACGGAATCAAGAGTCAGATAGCTGCAGGAAAGGCACCAGGATTCACCATAGATGAAGAAGGAGTACTTTGGTACAACGGTCGCCTGTGTGTACCGTCAGATTCAGAGTTGAAGCAAGTCATATTGAAGGAGGCTCACGACACCCTGTATTCCATTCACCCCGGAGGGACCAAGATGTACCAAGACCTGAAGGAACAATTCTGGTGGCACGGAATGAAGCGAGAGATAGGAAGTTACATCGCCAAGTGTGACATCTGTCAACGAGTCAAGGCAGAACACCAACGACCCGCAGGACTGTTGCAACCTTTACAGATTCCTGAGTGGAAATGGGATTCTGTCGGTATGGACTTTATCACAGGATTGCCCAAAGCTAGCCGAGGAAATGACTCCATCTGGGTAGTCATCGATAGGTTGACCAAGGTTGCACATTTCATCCCTGTCAAGACCACTTACCAAGGACCAAAGTTAGCTGAATTATACATCTCAAGGATAGTCGCCCTGCACGGAACCCCGAAGTCAATTGTGTCAGATAGAGGATCACAGTTCACCTCAAATTCTCGCAGAAGGTGCATGAAGGACTAGGAACCCGCCTGAACTTCAGCACAGCTTATCACCCGCAGACCGACGGACAGACCGAGAGAGTCAACCAGATACTAGAAGATATGTTGAGAGCCTTTGTACTGGAATATGGATCCAAGTGGGAAGACTGCTTGCCGTATGCAGAATTCTCGTACAACAACAGTTATCAAGCCAGCTTACAGATGGCCCCCTTTGAAGCCCTGTACGGAAGGAAATGCCGTACCCCTCTGAACTGGTCAGAAGTCGGAGAAAGCCAAGTTTTTGGACCAGATGTTCTTCGAGAAGCCGAAGAGAAGGTGCACAAGATCCGCGAGTACCTCAAGACGGCGCAATCCAGACAGAAGAGCTACGCTGACAAGAGACGCCGAGAGATGACCTTCGAGATTGGAGATTTTGGCTACCTCAAGGTGTCACCCCTCAAAGGAATGCAAAGATTCCAGCTGAAAGGAAAGCTCGCGCCCCGATATGTTGGACCCTTCAAAGTTCTGAGTCGCCGAGGTGAAGTGTCCTATCAACTGGAACTACCTGAAGAAATGGCAGCTGTGCACAATGTGTTTCACATCTCACTGCTCCGGAAATGCCTGGAAGTACCAGAGAAGACCGAAGTATTCAAGAATATAGATCACCGTTCGGTGGATATCAACACGGACTTGACATACCGCGAAGTGCCTATTCGCATCCTGGAAGAAGCATACAGAACCACCCGTACCAGGAGTATTAAGTTCTTGAAGATTCAGTGGAGCAATCACACCGAAGAAGAAGCCACTTGGGAACGCGAAGAAGACATGAAGAAAGAATACCCCGATCTCTTTAGTACCTAGTTTTCTCTCGATCTCGGGACGAGATCTTTTGTAAGGGGGAAGGGTTTGTAACATCCCAAGTTTCAATAAAAGGAACAAGAGAGGAATTCAAGAATCCAAAAATCAGAGCCAACAAAAACATTTTCATATCATATAGGACCATGCATGAAGATCACCTTGTTATTTACTTGGAGTGTGCAATTGCCACGATGCTTGCTTATGTGTTCTCTCTCACTCTAAAACCCTAGCAATGATCACTTGATCATCCAAAGTCAAATAAAAAGAAAATAGAAAAGAAATTGTAAAAATCAATTTCACACACACCTAAGGCTTAGGCCATTTTTACAAATCTTTGATCTGGACCTTTTTGGTTTGCACCATTGGGTGTAAATGGATACTAAACACATATTAACAACTTTGGAAACAATCACACACCATTCAAATCAAATTTGACTCAAATATGAGCTCACATGTGATTATGGTCATATGAGGCAATTTTAGTCTGATGCTCACTTTGAGCCCCCTGGTTTGTGAGTTTTCACTTCTACACTTGACCAATTCTTTGAACCTTTTCCAAGATCTCATCAAGGACAACAACTTTGCTCAAGACACTCACTTCAACCTCTGTCTCAATTTCAAAATATAAGCAAGCCAAAATGAGACATTGAAACAAAACTAAGATCATATGCATTTTGAAATTTTGCAAACCAATTCCAAATTGAACCAAACCAACACCATTCTGATCTATTTTAAATATGATTACAACCCACCAAAAAGAATTGCAAAATTCGAAAATATTTTTCTTTCGGGCATTTCCTCAAACACCTTTAGGGCAGGGATCAATTTGTTGCCCATACTGAAATTTGGAGTTGGACTTGGTCCAACCTGAGCCACCACTGCACCCTGGCACCTCCATCACACCCCTCAACACCAGTGCCAACCACTGCCACCCTTCCACTTGGTCACCACGACCATGGCATGACCATGCCGTGGCATGGCATGGCCACACCATGCCATCTCTCTCCCCCTTCACCTCAGCCTTGCACCGTCATGTCCTGGACGCTCACCCCACTCTCCTGGACCAGCCCATGCCCTCCCTTGGCCAAGCCAACGCGTACACACGCCAGCACAGCGAAGCCCAGAACGCTCCAGCGACGCCATGCCGTGCATGGTCGCGACGCCAGAGCACGCCAGAGCGCGCAGCGCCTCGTCACCTCAGCCTGTCCCTGGCCATCAGCGCCTGCTCGTCGACTCGCCTCAGCACCAGGAGACCGCCAGACACCGCCACGAGCCTCCCCGTGCCCTGTCGCCGTCGAGAAGGACGACGACGTCCGCCACAGTAGCCCTGGACGCGTGACAAGCGCCACTGTTCTTGACGACCGAACCCTGTTCCGAGTTCACCGTGACGCTCCCTGAGCCTGCCTAGACACGACCATGCCCTCGCCCACGCCATTGATCGCCTGCAGCACCACCTCGCCATCGTCACCGTGACCACCCGCCGCTCCTCGAGGCCACTATAAAAGGAGCTCTCCGCTCCCCAAATTGAGCACGCCCTCAGCTTCCCCTCATCTCACAGCCTCTCCTCGACCTCTCGCCATGCTCAATTAGCCACCGCCTCGCCCCAATTGATAGCTCGCCGCCGCTCACAGTAGCCGAAGCTCGCCGGAGAAGGAGGCCGCCCCCGACGACGCAACTGCTCCCAGGCGCTTCCTCATCCACTACAACGTCGCGGCGCACCCCTCCGACGATCGCCGGAGCTCTGACGCGCTCTCCGACCCCCTACCTCCGCCGTGCTTGCCTCTGCTTCTCGCCGTCGACAACGACAACTCATCACCGTCGGATCATCGCCTGATCCAACGCCTCACACGTCGCGTACCATTTCGGTGAGTAACCCTCACTGGCGCGTGGCCCCCACGCTGTCAGTTGGCCCGCTGCGCTGGACGCAGTATTGGGCCGGCCCATTTTCTTTTCCCCTGTTTATCCCAGTAACCTTTCCCGCCTAAGCCCATCCGATTCAAATTTAGTTTTCGAATTTAATTGAATACTCTCAGATGCGGTATAAAAAATTAAATAGGAGAAAATCCACCAAACCAAATTTTACAAATGTTATATATTTGGAAACCTTATGAAATTATCTACACAATGCCACTGGTTTGAACCCTAGATATATTATAGAAATAAAGAGAGAAAATAAACAAAACAGAGACTTTTCTGCCTTAGAATAATTATTAAAAATCAACCAAAAATGCTTTTACGTTAATTCCAACTCCTATAGATCACATTACACTTGTATTAATTGTTTTTGCAAAAATATGCCATGCTTACTTCGAATGATCATGGCCTAGATTAGTTAAAGGACTATATGGCTGATTTTAGTCAAAGTTATGGTTCCAACAATATCAATAAATCATATGGGACTATTTCTCCCATTTAAATCTTGTCATGCACAATCCAAGATGAGGTAGAGACTCTGGTCATATAGATCTCATATGGTTTGTTGATGATATTAAATATTTACCATGCTAGGATTAAATTGTATGGGGTGCTACACCTCATTTAAATCATTTTCTTAAATGATAAGTATGAAGAGGTTGACTTTGGTCAACCTAGGTCATATATTATTCATGAGAGAAATTAAATCTTAATAGAATAATGAGAGGAAATTATTTCTCTAAATAAAGGAAAATAACACTCAAGTTAATTTGAGAGGAAATTATTTTTCTTAAATGAGACAAACCCCTCCACCAACTCAATGGTAATATGTGATGCTAGTTTAGGTTGTGTAAATCATGTGTGTGCTTAGTTAGTAACTAAGTTTGGTGTGATGATTGTGTATCCCGTATTCGTATTTTAGACGCTAGTACCGAGGAGTATCAAGAGGAGGAGGAGGTCTACTGTCAAGGAGAAGAAGACCACTTTGACTAATTCCCCAACCAAGGCAAGATAATACTCTTGCAAAGTGCAAGCTCATCATGAGCAAAGCATTACCCATTTACTTTATGTTTATGAGCCTACTTCCCAGTTTTATTTCCAAGCTTTACTTACCGTTGCTTTATCCATGTACTTTTTGATTCATGATTCAATGGGGTTAATGTTAGATTAGTACAAGAGTATCAAAGTTAGCCTAGAAGCAAAGCAAAGTACTTAGCACCCCTCATACCTAGATGCTAGTGCTAAATTAAAAATGACTACTCTAGATGGGAACATGTGTGGTGAAATAATGATGATGATGAAAGTTATGAAATGAATTTTGAAGGTGAATATGACCAAGAGAAGATAGTGATTTTTGATCAAAAACTAATATTGGTTGGGATGCGATACCTTTCCAATTATTGAGTACCCCCACAATACCTGATTATGGGTAAGGGCTTAACCAGCCGTTTATGTATCTTAGTATGAGTTCCCTCTAAACACACATCATAGGGGTTATGCCGAGGCTGCCTCCATTGTTGAGAAATGATGTGAATTGAAGTGAATTGTACGGCCAAGCCCTGTGCAGTTCCCAGGTTGACAGCTGGTCTTCACTGGGAGGCCAAGCTCATGGGGAGAGGTGCTCATACTAGGGTTAGTAAATGAAAGGTTATGGTTGATGATCCGCGTACTGTGTTACGATGATTCGGGGTAATCCCGGCGGATGAAATCAAATGTTGTGGCACAAGTGTGCAACCTCTGCAGAGTGTAAACCTATTCGAATAGTCGTGTCCACGGTTACGGACGGTTGGAAAGGCCATACAGTTTCCAGTGTTAGAGTCTGAACACGTTGATGAAATAAATGGCGAATGGTGACTTGTTTATATTGAAACACAACAGAGTTGTGGGAATGACACTAATGTTCCCACTTGAGTTAGTTAGCACATGAATAAGTCTTTAGCAACTATTTGCAAACTAAAATTGGCTTTATGCAAAGAAACTAGAGCTTAGCACCCTCTTACCAGAATTGTTAGCACTTACACTAGTATTAGTTTGCGAGTACGTAATGTACTCACGGCTGTGTCCCTGGCTATTCAAATGGCCAGACTATGAAGAGGAGCAGCAGTACGAGGAGGAGGGTCAGCAGGAAGTCTACAACAACTAGGAGTCTACTAGGAGTCTGCTAACGTCAAGCGTTGGCCTATAGACTATAGAGTCCTTGTATCTTACGCTTCCGCTATGAACTTATGTTTGTTCGTTGATCTGTTCGTTGGTCACTAGATCAACTATCTTTACTATTATATTGGAGTTGGGGATGGTGTCCACTTTGACATCAAACATTAGAGAAATCACAGCCGTACATCAGCCACTAAAACAACCATCAAACATCGAATCAATCCCACGTCGCTGGGTACAAATAGGAAACATGTTTATTGTGTATCAATCAAATCGCTACAATTAAGTAAACAATTACATCCAGCATTAATCGCGTCCAGCGTCAAAGGAAATAATCAACAAACAAGGTATGTGCAGGAGCATACCACATACACACATGCCGCGCCTAGGCTCTAGCCGTCATCGTGGTCGCCCTGTCGCCGGACGCCGCCATGCCACCTGCCCATGGCTTCGTGGCCTCGCTCGCGATCCTCACCTTGGCCATGCCATGCCGTGCTCGGGCATTGGGAGCACCAAGGTAGCAGGGCAACAAGATGCGCTTCCAGGGCTGCCCATGGCTCCCATCAACGTCAGTGGATAGGCAGACCCAGCAGGCAATAGATGTCGCGCAGTGACGACCAACTGATTCAAGTTCATGTATCTCATCGTGTTCGATCCTATGGTCTGTTGCAGTACAAATTCGGCAACCGCGAGCCGGATTTCCTGAGCACGGGCAGCGGAAACACCAGCTTTCTCGTCATCAACCAGCGGTATGACTACGCCTTCGGGCTCTTCTCCGGTGGCAAGGACAATGTAAGCCTAGCTTTTCTCTTCCGTCGCTCTGCAATGTCGTCAACGATGATGTAAAGAAATATTCAGACCTGATCCTGTGTGGCGTTGCGTTATTTTTTTTAGCCAAAACTTCTGGCGGTCTCCAAAAAGATCTCCTTTGCGAACCCGAAAGCCCCGGTGTTCCCTCTCCTATCTCAGGGGAAAGAATGGAACGAGGTAAGCCAATTGACAAATTAACCAAAGATATGGATCGTGCACTGCGTTTTCTAATGTGAATTGATGTTGATTCTGAATGGTGAATGCAGATGGCCGTGACTTGGACGAGTGGGTACAACATCGGCGAGGCATACCCATTCGTGGAGTGGAGGATCAAGGGCGAGGAGACCTCCAAGCGGACGCCGGCCGTCACGCTCACCTTCACGCAAGGCCATCTGTGCGGTAAGTACTGCCGTTGAGAGTTCAGACTTTTAGAGCTACAACTGATGATTGTCATTCAGATTCAGAATGCGATAAGAACAATTGACTAAGTACTGAGGCGCACAATTGCAGGTAACCCGGCTCGTGGACAGGGTTAGGCTTCATCCATACCGCGTTCCTCAAGGACCTGTGGCCAAATAGAGAGTACGAACTTGAACAATGAGTGCAGAAAACGTTTACATCTTCATCCACACCACTTCCCCCGGCATGGCTTCGTGGCCTCGCTCGCGATCCTCACCTTGGCCACCTTGGCGGTAGAGCTCACGATGGACGGCTTCGCCTCCGCATTACGCCGATTCAGAACGAGGTACTGTCGTTCTACTTCTCGCGACAAACATGCCGAAGTATACCCTCTAGATTCAGTTCTTCGTTTCTGACTCTCCCTCGATCCCTCTAGGTGACCATGCCGGCGGCGCTACATCATGATATGTTAGTGTTCGGACATAGCACGACAACGGCGCTGGCTGGATGGAAAGGAAAGCATCCCAACCTGAGGTAATTCATCACCTGTCACAAGGAGCGACTACCACGGCGTGACCTACATATCAACACTGCATATTCATCGTCGCCATGTTCCTCCCACTCCGACGAGACGCTAGCCATGCGGCGCTGCACTCCTGCACCCTTTGCATGTGCCCCTCCGTCGACGGCCTAGGCACGAAACCCGATCTGACGCCTTCCCCTTCTTGCCTTCTTCGTACCCCCAGGCGGCGGCCGACGCGCATGCCACGAGGTCAAGCGAGTAGGCACCCCTGTGGTCAAGGCGTGAGATAATATTGCAATTTTTGCTTCTTATGGTAGCCTTTGTCTTGATTCTGTAATATTAGCAATGCTTAAGGATCATGATGTGTTCCCATTTTTCAATCTTGTTTCATGCTGCTAATAGATTTTTATTGAAGGTATCATGTGGTCCTAAAGCTCTGTATCTCTAATGGCCGTATGATGCAATTTCTAGGACGTCTTGCACATTCTGAACAATGAAGGACGATGTGGGAGATGACAATGGCAGTGAGTTGTCTAAACATTGAAGGTCTCTTGGTAAGCACCTTTCAATGTACATGAGTGATATCTCTCTCTGTTAATGATCTATGCCATAGCTTGAGATTGATGCCCAACAGTGGCTGAACCGTGGCTCCCCTCTCATATCTTTCTGATTCTACCTGCCCTCCATCTCTCTGATTTTTTGCCGCATGATGCAGGTCTGTACGTTACGATCTAGACCGGCAACGAGTATGGATATGCCCCCAGTTTGTGTGTATTTTCTTATAAAATTAAATATCATTTGGTTTGAACAAAAGTTAGATGAATGATCTTAACATGTTAGCCTCAGTTTTAAAGGAGACTAGGTTTATCTCTTTTTTTAATTCCAACGGTTATGAAAAAGTATGTGAGATTGATGATCCATCAGTTAATTGTATTTTACCGGACTCCTCTCGGCGATCAAGGAAAAAAAGATGTGATATTTCAGTGCATTCGACCTACAAAATATTGGTCTATTTGTCTGCTGCGATTTTACAGGGGTGGTTGCACTAGAGATTGGGTGCCTTTTGTTGAGCTGCTGAATGGAGAAGATGGGACCGGTGTTCACCACCACCTTCAGCCATCCTTTCCGGATGTTCTTCGCCAACTCTGTACATCGGAAGGTCAGTCCTCCACTAATAGTTTTCTCTGCACTTTCTGAAGTCTAAATATTGTTACTATTTTTTTCAGATTGTTGTTTGTAAATTACAGAGGTGAAAATGAGTTCAATCAGTTTTTATTTGATGACGAAATGTCTTCCAGGGTGGTGGAGTCAGTGCTCGTGATCAAGTGTCTCTACTTTGTACCATGGAGGAAGAGAGAGGAACCACCAACTGACATACTAAGAATGCTAAAATCCTGTGAAAACATGGGAGTTTATTGTTCCTCCAATATCTTTTTTTTCTAACCCTATATATTTGAATTAAAGCGTAAATCATGTGTAAATCCGAACATGACTGATGCATCCTGGTGAGAACTGTCAAGAATAATAAGATTCTTATTATAGTCTATACAACCCCATTGTTGAGATAGGGACATAGTTTCTTGTCCAGGTAAATGCTTATCTCATACTAATAATGTGTATTTCTATTGCAAACTTGCATTACGACTAAGTCACGGTGTAATTCATTTTTATTTGATTAATATGTAATTAAACTGGTTTGTGTGCACACATCACGCCATGTTTGATAAATTCAATATAGACAACCATCATATATGTGGTTATTATGTCCAGAGTTAGTAACGGTACCCCATGAAAGACAAAAAAAAAGATCATTCATTAACTTTCATAATGTCATCTGAGTGAAAATAGAGAAGCACTTTGCTCTATAAATGAAGTTTATTCACATAATTTATTCTAATCCAAGAACATATGTTTTCTTTGAGTTAGGTTCGTGCAATTTTTTGATTTGTGTGCTTGCTTGCTGTTTATATTGTCGCACATATAGACAACCAAGAAATCTTAGATGTCAGTCGAGTTGAGGAGCTCAAGAGGCCGGAAAGAACACATGGTTGCAGCTTTATAATCTTTTGTAATACCGATGCTAGGTAATTTATCATCGTGAGTTCATCGCGAAGTGCCCAAGAAACTTTGGAAACTATTCAAATACCAATGAATAGGCCATCATGCAACTTGAAGGTATGTATAGTCAGTGCACATATTTTGGTTTAGCTGCCCAAACCGTAGGTGATAGTTTTCTACAACGCTGAAAGATAAATATGCATACTGCAGAGATAGTGTGATGGTCAACGAGGAGACATGAGTGGTACGCACTGCTTGTTTTTCTTGGACACAGAATTTCAAAAAATAATTAGTTCAGATACATAATTTTGCAATGCAGATCTACAATCAAACTTGATGCCTTTGTTCCTTTATGTATTTTCATATTGTTGGTATTTGCATTTAAAGGAAAAAATGACGGTGCATAGCAAAGTCGATTTTATTATTATGAACAAAAAAATCTTATTCTCTGCCGTTGTGATATATAGATGGATTAATTCAGGTTACTATTTCCCGGTTTGGCAATGGTACGATTGAGACATTTCAAGGACAATAAGCCATGACAACTTATAAGGTTTAATTGAGATACAAGTTCAAAGATGTAAAGTAGTGCGAACTTGATCGAAGTGCTGACAATCATTTTTTTCTGTTGATCTCCCGAGTGCTTTTGACGTCCCTTAGATTTTTTAATCTTCGAGTGCTCAAAATTTGAAAAAGTTGAATGTTAGCATTAACTTGTGTTGTTGATCACGAGAAGTTTGCATATATATGACCCTGTTTGCTCCTACTATCGACTGTACTATACTTTGAACATATTGGCATGCTATATTGAAGCTTAAAACAAATACCATGGATTCTAAAGATTGCATATTGCCTTATTTTTACAGACTGGTGGTTGAGAAGAACCAAATGTCATATAGAGAAAGAAAAGGAAGGGCTTTGTGCTTGTCGTTGGTGACAGAGAAGCGCGAGGATGAAGCCACGTTCGTCGAGACGATGTTGGAAATGGGCTTTGTTCTCGAGCTATTGATCAGTAGAATATTGTTTATATTTATGTTTTTTTAATTTCATAGCAATGCATGGACACCTAGCTTGAGAATGATATAAGTAGATCAACTTTTACTTTCTATGCATATGAAAATTTAACTATAGCTTTTTATCGAATTGCACCTTAAAAAGGGATAATTTTATTATTAAATATTATATTTCTTTATGTTTCTATATGGGTGACTTTTTAGATGTATTATGTTTATATATGCAGAAATAAAATATATTTTAGGACCGTAGCAACGCACGGGCATTCAACTAGTTTGTGTAATATGGATCATGTGATTCCAATTTGTAAGACTTTATGGTTTGTAATGAATGATGACTGTGATACTTAACTATTATGCCTCGCAACAACAATATTCCTGGGATTGCGATGTATGACATAATAGGCATCCGGACTTAAAAAATCCGGGTGTTGACACTAAGTCATCCGATCTGCTGCCTAGGCGTTCTCTGATACGGAAGTACCCCAGGGGTGGCTCCGCGCGTCGCCGATGGAACATCAAAAGGAGCAACTGCGTGGACATCCGCCACCTGTCTAGGCCCATGTGAGCCTAGATCGGGCCTAGCCTCCGCGCCACCGCCACTCGCTAACGCCGCTTGCTTGCGGCCGACGCACCCACGCCGTTGTCGCTGCTTCCCTACCTTATGGTCGTTGGTAGTGGAGGAGACGGAAGCCGCCATCTCCAATCAATCGGCGACCGAGGGTCTCCGCTGCCAGGGCTTTGCCCGGCGACACCTCTCGCGGCGACAAGAGGGGCAGTGTAGTTATCACGAATATCAACCGTAGTCAGAAATACCGGGGATTTGATAATTCCCCACATTATTTTGGCAATTTGATTATGTACCACACGGCACACGCCCACACCTTGTATCAGCGACATGTGGTGGTGGACAACGATAAAATGTCCCGAAATACCGGCTGCTCACCGGTACGTTTCAGCTCACTCCGTTCCTAGTTGGGGCGTTGCCAATCGAAGACGCCCTTAATTCCTCTCTATCTGCCCAAGTTAAGCATTCCCGGTAGAGCATCACACTCACACAGCGCTCCAGACAAGCTCCCCATACTGACTGCCACAGTCGCCACATCGAGCCCTATAAATCTAATCCGCGACCTCATTTATGCAACTCCCCATCATTTGCTCCATCTCACAAGAATATTTTCCTGTGCAATCTCGTGCTAGCTGCTGGTGTTTCTTTCAGACATGGCTAACGGCATCCTTCTGACAAGGGCGCCGGCAGCACTAACGGTGGCGTTCCTGCTGCTCCTCGGAACAGTCGGCGTCTCCGTGAACGGTCAGCTCCAGTTCGGGTACTACTCCGATGAGTGCCCTGGCGCCGAGGATATCGTCACCGCCGTCGTCCAGCAGGCCGCTGCCTCCGACGCCACCATCCTCCCCGCACTCGTGCGCCTCCAGTTCCACGACTGCTTCGTTAGGGTAAGCCTACGTGCTGCTGCTGCGTGTCGGAGTCAGGGTAGCAGCGAGCGAGTGACTGATGTGGGTGCGTGCAGGGCTGCGACGCGTCGGTGCTGATCACGAGCACGGGCAGCGCTGCGGAGGTGAACAACAACAAGCACCAGGGCCTCCGCGGCCAAGACGTCATCGAAGCCGCCAAGGCGGCGATCGAGGATCAGTGCCCCGGCGTCGTCTCCTGCGCCGACATCATCGCCCTCGCCTCCCGGGACGCCATTGCCATGGTACTACGTACAATGTGTTTTACATCGTAATGCTGCCATATGAGTGTGACTGACGAGATGCTTTTTGTCCCATGTCAGACGAACGGGCCGTCGTTCCAGGTGCCGACGGGGCGGCGGGACGGGCTGTCGTCGAACCTCCGCGACGCCGACGTGCTGCCGGACGTCAGCGACTCCATCCAGGTGCTCCGCAACAAGTTCGCCGCCAGTGGCCTCAACGACCGCGACCTTGTCCTCCTCACAGGTACCTCAGTAAACAACTAAACATCAATCACTTGCGCGCATACACGTCACACGACTGACATGCATACATCCGCGTGCAGCGGCGCACACCATCGGCACGACGGCGTGCTTCTTCGTCAAGGACCGGCTGTACGGCTACCGCGGCGGCGCGGGGTCGGACCCGTCGATCCCGGCGCCGTTCCTGTCGGAGCTCAAGTCCCGGTGCGCGCCTGGCGACTTCAACACGCGCCTGCCGCTGGACCGCGGCAGCGAGTTCAGCTTCGACGACAACATCTACCGCAACATCCGGGCCGGCCTCGTCCCCATCGCCTCCGACGCGGCGCTCGACGCCAGCAACGCCACCGCCGGGCTCGTCGCGTCCTACCTCGGCGCCGCGGCACCCAGCTTCGCGCAGGACTTCGTGGGCGCCATGGTCAAGATGGGCACCATCGGCGCCATCACCGGCGACGCCGGCGAGGTCAGGGACGTCTGCTGGTCCTTCAACGCCAACTGATCGACCGACCGACCGACCAAAGCTCGCGTCAAAATTGTTGCAACTGTACATTTTCTTGGGGAAACGTGAATTCGTTCATGTAAATTGGCAATGTCAAGATATATATACAATATATACTCCGATACTGATATGCATTATCGGGATAGTGTTGGGATTACGGTTGCGTTTTTGTTGCATTGATGTATGATCGAGTTGTTAACAACTTGTTTGATTCATAGTGGCAAGAACATGCAGCAATTAATGGGTCAGAAAAAGAACTTGCAGAAAAGAAGACAGCCGGTAGGAGTACGTAATCTGGATTAAGTTGTCCTACTAATGTGTTGGTATGAGCTGTCTAATTAATGTTCCCAAAGAAAACATGGCGCCCACGCGATTGCACTATTTGTATGTTTCGATCAGCTGCCACGCAGCGTGCTCCTTTTTGAGATTGCCCACTCTACAGTGTGTACCTCTCGTGTCCATAATTTGGCATCATCAAGATATCTACTCTGCTGCTACTGTGTAGTGCTCCTTTCCTTTTTGCTGGAGGTACCACCGTGCCGTACTACTGTGTAGTAGTTTCGTGCTGTGCGGTACTACAAACTGATTACATGAACAGTGGAACGAACACCAAACGGTTCCAGGTAACTGTACATAGTACAATTTCAGTTGTGTAAACCAACTCCAGTTAATTATCAACGGAGGTGCTCCATCTAACCAAGAATTCAGAAATGTTCATACATAATCATCCAGTGTTTATTAAAATTTCAGTTAATCATCTTACTCATACTACTATTTGTTAGAAATTAGGAGAAGGGACAGGATATGATGATATATTCAATAATGATCAAGATTCAATGCATGGATGGGACAGACAAAACAGCAATTGCCTATGCACTAGATGTTCGCACCTTCGAAATAAGGATGTGTGTATTGATGGATTACCTAATTTTTAAATAAAAATCTGAGTCAAGTTTCTAAATTTTTTTTTTTCTAAAATAAGAGAATTTTTTATTGATGAATCACTTTTAGTCAACTGAAAAATACTAACAAAATGTTTGACAAAAGTTTTTTGAGCGCATCAAATATAAAACAAAAAAAGATAACAACAAAAGTGAGTAAATATGACAAAAGTAGCTAAATTCACATTGAAACATGATGATGCAGTTTAAAACAACAGAAAACCTGATCTAACTTGAATAAACCCCAATAAAAATTATTCCCTATAAACCCCCAATAAACATTATATAACATTCTAAAACATGACATGATTCGATAAAAGTAAAAAAAACATGGCACACATGTGCATGATAGAAAATCCACTCCTAATTTGAGCGCATCAATAGTGTTCTAGTGATGTAGTAAACACCAATGGCTTTGCTCCGTTCATGATCATCTCTATAGCGTCAAAAATCGTGGTTTGTTTATAGAGGTGTCTACACGGTTGGAGAATACAGCGAGAAGTATTTTTATCCAATATGCGTGGCAGCGTAATCTCAAAATTGGACAGCCATCATCTTAGGCCTACATGATACCTTACTGGTTCTTTTGTGTGCTACTTTTCTTTTCTTTTTGTTTTTGTTTCATTTATATTGGTATAGTTGTGTGCATTCTAACTATGCAGAAACTGGGTGTAGTGCTTAAACTTTTAAGTAATAACAAAAAGTTGTTTATAAAAAAGTAAACAACAACGACTGGAAATCCATCTTTATCTAATAGGTATAGATACACCCACTGCCGGAAATAAATATTTCAAAATTCCTAAAAATTCTGAAATAAATACCGGGTTGTAATTCAAGAGATTATATGCTCCCACACGAAGTTAGGCAAAAAATATATTATTTTGTGAACTGCAAAAAATTAAGACAACTTTCATTGCTTCAAAATAGATTTTCACGAGACATTTTTTATTCCAGATAAAATGTTTTTTCCTGTGAGCTAACATAGAATGTCCCACCGTACACTAAGAAATTTTGTTCGAATCTTTTATTATTTAAAAAATATTTTCTGAATAGGTCTTTCTACAATGAAAACACCATGTCCAACCCGATGGGATAATTCAGATGCGTGAGTGGTACATGCCCGTCATGGTCGCGATGGCCCTGTTAATGATCCTCAACATGGATGTCGTCTTATGGACACCAATACAACACGTGTTTTAACGCCAGTTGTCATCTACTGATGTCACTTTGAAAATCCCATATTCGCTTCGTTTCTAATTACGCCGCGTTATAGATTTAGTCAAAGTTAAAATTTATAAATTTTATAAAATTATAAGGAAAATAAATAAATCTATGTATTATATAATGCATATGATGTGAAAATATAATTCACGGCGATTCTAATACAATAGGTATTATATCGTAGGTGTTAACATATTTTCCTATATTCGGTTAAAATTTACTAAGTTTGACTTTTATTAAGCCCATAACGTAAGGTAATTTTGAATAGAGGGAGTAGATGACAACTTTTCCGTTTCAGGTTTCTAAAATCCGAATGCTAGCTCAATTTTGTTATTTTTGCTAAATTAGAGGTATGTTCGAATCACCGTTGAAGAGTGGTAAGGGCATCTCCAACGAGGTGCCTCAACTCGGCACTTACTCGACGCCTATCGGTATGGGTGTCTGCACGGAACCATTCCCAACCGAAATTAAGGTCTGGTTTGAGTCCACACGAACATGAATTGGACATGCAGAGTGTCCTCCTGCTCAGTAGCCCAGCAACCAAGGGCTTTTTTTTAAAAAAACTACCCCCTTCTTCCTTATCCTCACTCATATTGGCCGAGCTCTCCACCTAAAACTATAGCCCCACACCAACATGGCCCCCAAGGGAAAGCACAATCACGAGGCTTCTTTGGTTGCAACCATCGGTCGGCGTGCCCTTCGGCCTGACCCAACGGGTTCATTCAACGCGTGAACGTGCCCACGGAGGTGGCGTACATATTTTGGGAGGCGTGGATGCCATTGTCGTGAGGCGACGCTCACCTCCAGATGAGATGGCACCTGAACCCTAGTAGGGTTTTGTGCCACCTGCCTCTACCATCAGACCGAGAGAGAGATAGAGAGAGAGGCGGCTTTCGAGACAGCGAGGGCCCAAGAGTAGACTACCAGGGCGGCGACACAACGGGGGGGGGGGGGGGGGCACATTGAGGAGGTAGGCCGTGGCTAGGACGAGGAGCGTCGGACCAAGGAGCCCTCATGACCAGTACACCCATGGGAGTATGCAAATTGCTTGCCGTGAATCTCGCGTGTGCCCCCTCGGCCCATGGTGAGCGTCTGTCCGCGTGTCCACTGGACAAATACAAATATGTCTCCGAAATGGATGGATGCGTTGAAGATGTCCTACCATGTACTTCCTCCGTTCGGTTTTAATCGACGCGAGGAAGAGAAGACAACGTGTTTCCGAGTAAAGCCAATTAAATATGAACGGAGGAAGTAGTTCCTATAAGCAAATAGGTCAATCCTACAACGTACTATGAACTTTGCGGCTGCTGGCCCTTGCAAACCGTTTTCAAGGATACAGACTACAGAGCACGAAAGGGAAACGTAGGAGCAGGTCAGGCAGAGGAGCAGGACAGCACCCAGCAGGTAAACTTTATCTTGAGCAGCTAGCACGAGGCGCCGGCAGCTTTGCTAGTGCGTGCCGTCGTGCAGGTCACGTGGCCGCGCAGCTGCAGCCTGCAGCACGATCGATCCAGCCGGTGGCGCACGCGTTCCGATGAACGGGCTGGTGCATGCATGCATTCTTTGCCGGCGGCGGCGCGCTCGGCGACGACGCTAGCGGCTGGTGTTTGGGTGGCGGGTTGCGCGCTCCGATCGATCACGGGTCTCGTTTCGGAGGAGAAGGCGACACGAGCTGGCACCGGCAGGCATCACGGGATGGAGGGAGGGACGCAGTAGCAGGAAGCAGGATTGGCTGGCTGGCTGCCCACACAAATGGTTTCTGCCCGTGCGGCGGCGGGTTTTCCTGATGGAGATGAGCGCGTGGTCTGAATCGCCGACTTCCTTTTGTCTCCTCCAGCAAGAGGGGTCAAAGTCGGATGTGGACGGCCGCGAAAGCCGAACAAGGTCTTGGCACAAGTAATGAAGATGGGTTCTCCGTGGGCTGGACCGCGGTGTTGGACTGCTGGAGGCGCATTGTACAAGGTCCGCATGAGTGAACGCGACCATGACCGTGAATGGGTAAGAGCCCGGTCCCCCAAAATGATCTAAAACGTTAACGTTTAAAATATGGGCGTGGCTATTTCTCAATCGACTAAAAACTAACTAATTTTTGTTCTCAGTTAGATGATGTTATCAAATCTCAGTTACAATTTATGTTGCAACTGACAACTAGCACGAATCACGAAGCAAATCTAACGATGTAGGACTTAACTGAGCACAAACTAACTAGCAAAACCCTTAAAATATTGTATCAAATAGATCCCATATAAGTCTAACATGTAAATATTTTTGCAGGGACCTTTAAAGCGAGGCACTAGACCCTCAGATACAAGGTTCCGGGTCGATTTAAGGGTGACCTTTAAGCTTGACATTGGGAAATTTCACCTCAATCGGTACCGGTACACCTTACAACGAAATTCCGTCGCAGTGGTTGGGGTTCTCACCACATTGTCTTGACTCCGGTCAATTTTTTGTCAAACCGCAACATAATAGTAAAGGAAAGAAGAGCAGCCGTCAGAGGAGAGGGGAGGAGCTCGTGGTGGCTAGAGATGCTCCGGAGCTATGTGGGGTAGGCCGGCGGCTGGCAGGGGCCACGCTAGCCCTTGGCCGGAGCAAAAAGAGAACCGGTTGGGCACGGGTAGAGCCTGACGCGTGGAATAGGGTGGTGGCATTCCTGCCGAAGCTACGTCGGCTGACTAAGGCACGGAGATGAGCGTTTGTCCATTCCGGGCAGGAACTCTCGCGTTTGTGGGGAAGAAAGGCAAATAATTCTTTCAACATAACAGGAAAGGAATTTTTTCAGGTATTTGTTCTGCCTTCCTCTTGTACCGTAAAAGGCTTATAGTGCACCTTCAACACCTCTTACCGTTCAATGGGGGCAAGGCGCTTCACTTGAATACTCCCTCCGTATAGTAATATATAAGATGTTATAGTTGCTTTTAAAGTTGACTAGATACAAGCTAAAAGAAGTGAATCTACACACTAAGAGCATCTCCAGTCGCGTCCCCCAAAGCGTCCCCCAAAGGGATTTGGGGCGCGCCGGACAAAAAAAGCGTTCCAGCCGCGTCCCCCAAAGCCCTTTTTTGTCCGGCGCGCCCCTATATGGTGTCCGGCGCCCCGAGCCCGTCCCCGTCCCACAGGGGACGCACCGGGCACGCCGGACACAACGAAAAGCGAGGCGAGGAGGCGCGGGGCCGACGCGTCAGCGGCACAGTTAATTTGAACCTAACCGTCGCCTACCTCGCGACGGAAGTTATTCGCGCGCAGCGGCATCTTTGCCTTAATGGCGACGGAGGGGCAGGCGAGACGTCTCGTCGGTGCTGCGCAGCCTCCACGCGTCGCCGGCGTTCGCACGCCACCGCCCGTTCCCGCGCGAACTTCCCGCCTCTTCTCGTCTGTTCCCGCGCTTTCTTCCCGACGCCGGCGTCTATAAAAGGTCTCCCGGCTCATCAACGGTAGCCACCACACCCCGCCGGCAACAAACACAGCCCTCGTCGCTCCACAGCCGTCTCCTCCATCACCAGTGGCAATGGCGAACCGCCCCGGCGATGGCCACTTCCCTCCACCGCCGTCTCCTCCACTTCCAGCCCGGCAGCGGCGTGCGGCACTAGAGGAGGCACTCGAGGAGGAGGCCCGCCAGCAGGCGGCGGATCTAGCGGCGTTCTCCGCCCCTGCCTCCGCAGCTGAGGAGGCCGCGGCGGCAGCAGCGTGGCAGGAGCAGCAGGGCGACACCGTTGCGGCGTTCGACGCCTCGACGGAGCAAGAGGCGCGACGGCGCCGGTACCGGGAGGAGATTGAGCAGCGATGGACTGCAGAGCGCCAGCGCCAGCGCGATGAGCGGCAGGCGCTGTACCTGGAACGGCGTGACTCGATCGAGCGCCGGCGGCGTGAGTCGATCGAGCACCAGCAGCAGGTGACGGCGGAGGAGCGTCGGCAGCGGGAGGCGGCGCTGACGGCGCTATGGGGGAGGCGGGCGGAGCAGTTGGCGGCGGAGGCCGACGCGTTAGCGGCAGCGATGATGGAGGCGTGATGACCCACAAGTATAGGGGATCGCAACAGTCTTCGAGGGAAGTATTACCCAATTTATTGATTCGACACAAGGGGAGACAAAGAATACTTGTAAGCCTTAACAGCGGAGTTGTCAATTCAGCTGCACCTGGAAACAGACTTGCTCGCAAGAGTTTATCGATAATGTGATTTTATGGCAGTGGAAATAGCTAAGTAACAGCAGCGGTGAAATAAAGACAGCATTAGTGATTATAGTAAACAGCAGGATTAAAATACTGTAGGCACAGGGACGGATTTAACGGGCGTTGCATGGATGAGAGAAACTCATGTAACAATCAAAGCATGGGCATTTGCAGATAATAATAAAACGGTATCCAAGTACTAATCAATCAATAGGCATGTGTTCCATATTTAGTCGTACGTGCTCGCAATGAGAAACTTGCACAACATCTTCTGTCCTACCAGCCGGTGGCAGCCGGGCCTCTAGGGAAACTACTGGATATTAAGGTACTCCTTTTAATAGAGTACCGGAGCAAAGCATTAACACTCCGTGAACACATGTGATCCTCACATCACTACCATCCCCTCCGGTTGTCCCGATTTCTGTCACTTCGGGGCCATTGGTTCCGGACAGCGACATGTGTATACAACTTGCAGGTAAGATCATAAACAACGAATATCTTCATGAATAAATAACATGTTCAGATCTGAGATCATGGCACTCGGGCCCTAGTGACAAGCATTAAGCATAACAAGTTGCAACAATATCATAAAAGTGACATATACGGATACTAGGCACTATGCCCTAACAATCTTATGACTATTACATGACCAATCTCATCCAATCCCTACCATCCCCTTCAGCCTACAGCGGGGGAATTACTCACACATGGATGGGGGAAACATTGCTGGTTGATGGAGAGGCGTTGGCGGTGATGGCGGTGAAGATCTCCTCCAATTCCCCGTCCCGGCGGAGTGCCAGAACGGAGACTTCTGGCTCCCGCGACGGAGTTTCGCGATGTGGCGGCTCTCTGGAGGGTTTCTGGCGATGTCGACTTCTCTCCGTGCGTTTTCGGGTCGAAACCAATAAGTAGTCCAAAGGGGGGCGTCGGAGGCCGGCCGAGGGGGCCACACCATAGGGTCGTGATGACCCACAAGTATAGGGGATCGCAACAGTCTTCGAGGGAAGTAAAACCCAAATTTATTGATTCGACACAAGGGGAGGTAAAGAATACTTATAAGCCTTAACAACTGAGTTGTCAATTCAGCTGCACCTGGAAAAGCACTAGTAACAGGGGTGATGTGAAAGTAGCAGTAATATGAGAGCAGTAGTAACAGTAACACAGTAGCAGTAATAGCAATATGAGAGCAATGGCACCAGAAAATAGTTGACATGTAGAACGAGTATATGATGATGAAAGATGGACCGGGGTTCCCAGCTATCTACACTAGTGGTAACTCTCCAATAACAAGTGACAAGTGTTGGGTAAACAAATTACAGTTGGGCAATTGATAGGATTGATAAGGCATTAAGAAAGAACATCAATTCATTAATCATGTAGGCATGTTTTCCATATTTAGTCGTACGTGCTCGCAATGAGAAACTTGCACAACATCTATTGTCCTACCAGCCGGTGGCAGCCGGGCCTCAAGGGAATCTACTGGATATTAAGGTACTCCTTTTAATAGAGCACCGGAGCAAAGCATTAACACTCCGTGAAAACATGTGTCCCTCACATCACCGCCATCCCCTCCGGTTGTCCCGATTTCTGTCACTTCGGGGCCTTTGGTTCCGGACAGTGACATGTGCATACAACTTGTAGATACAATCTAAGCAATAATTATAGAGCTCAAATCTAAGATCATGCCACTCGGGCCCTAGTGACAAGCATTAAGCATAACAAGATTGCAGCAACAATAACTTCACAAACTTTATAGATAGACTAATCATAATGTATCATCCATCAGATCCCAACAAACACAACACCGATTACATCAGATGGATCTCAATCATGTAAGGCAGCTCATGAGATCATTGTATTGAAGTACATGGGGGAGAGAATACCAACTAGCTACAGCTAGAACCCGTAGTCCATGGGGGAACTACTCACGGAGCATGATGGAGACGATGGCGTTGATGGAGATGGCTTCCGGGGGCACTTCCCCGTCCCGGCAGGGTGCCGGGACAGAGTTCTGTCCCCCGAATTGGAGTTTCGCGACGGTGGCGGCGCCCCTGGAGTCTTTCTGGAGTTTCGTCAAGTGGTACGGTGTTTTTAGGTCGAAAGGGGTTAAATAGGCGAAGAGGCGGCGTCAGAGGGGCACCAGGGCGCCCTCCTCATAGGCCGGCGCGGCCAGGGGCCTGCCCGCGCGGCCTTGTGGTGTCGGGGCCCTGGGCCTCCTCTCCGTCTCCCCTTCGGTGTTTTGGAGCCTCCCGGAAAAAATAAGATCTTTGGCGTTGATTTCGTCCAATTCCGAGAATATTGCCCGAACAGCCTTTCTGGAACCAAAAACAGCAGAAAACAGGAACTGGCACTGTGGCATCTTGTTAATAGGTTAGTTCCGGAAAACGCATAAAAACATCATAAAGTGCAAGCAAAACATGTAAGTATTGTCATAAAACAAGCATGGAACGACAGAAATTATGGATACGTCGGGGACGTATCAGCATCCCCAAGCTTAGTTCCTGCTCGTCCCGAGCAGGTAAACGATAAAAAGAATAATTTCTGTAGTGACATGCTACTTACATATCCTTGATCATACTATTACAAAGCATATGAAATGAATGAAGTGACTCAAGGCAATGATCTATAGTTGCTAACAAATAGATAACATATAGCAAAACTTTTCATGGAGAGTACTTTCAAGACAAGCATCAAAAGTCTTGCACAAGAGTTAACTCACAAAGCAATAAATTCAAAGTAAAGGCATCGAAGCAACACAAAGGAAGATTTAAGTTTCAGCGGTTGCTTTCAACTTTCAACATGCATATCTCATGGATAATTGTCAACACAAAGTAATATGATGAATGCAAATAAGCAAGTATGTAAGAATCAATGCACAGTTGACACAAGTGTTTGCTTCTAAGATGGAAGGAAGTAGGTAAACTGACTCAACATAAAGTAAAAGAATGGCCCTTCAAAGAGGAAAGCATCGATTGCTATATTTGTGCTAGAGCTTTGGTTTTGAAAACATAAAGAGAGCATAAAAGTAAAGTTTTGAGAGGTGTTTGTTGTTGTCAACGAATGGTAGTGGGCACTCTAACCCCCTTGCTAGACAAACCTTCAAGAGCGGCTCCCATGAATTATTTTTATTTTTGGGTGGCACTCCTTCCAACCTTTCTTTCACAAACCATGGCTAACCGAATCCTCGGGTGCCTGCCAACAATCTCATACCATGAAGGAGTGCCCTTTTATTTTAGTTTTATTATGATGACACTCCTCCCCACCTTTGCTTACACAAGCCATGGCTAACCGAATCCTCGGGTGCCGTCCAACAATCACAAACCATGGAGGAGTGTCTATTTTTGTTAATTAATTTGGGACTGGGAATCCCATTGCCAGCTCTTTTTGCAAAATTATTGGATAAGCGGATGAAGCCACTAGTCCATTGGTGAAAGTTGCCCAACAAGATTGAAAGATAAACACCACATACTTCCTCATGAGCTATTAAACATTGACACAAATCAGAGGTAATAAATTTTGAATTGTTTAAAGGTAGCACTCAAGCAATTTACTTTGGAATGGCAGAAAATACCACATAGTAGGTAGATATGGTGGACACAAATGGCATAGAGGTTGGCTCAAGGATTTTGGATGCATGAGAAGTATTCCCTCTCGATACAAGGCTTAGGCTAGCAAGGTTATTTGAAGCAAACACAAGTATGAACCGGTACAGCAAAACTTACATAAGAACATATCGCAAGCATTATAATACTCTACACTGTCTTCCTTGTTGCTCAAACACTTTTACCAGAAAATATCTAGACCTTAAGAGAGATCAATTATGCAAACCAATTTTAACAAGCTCTACGGTAGTTCTCCACTAATAGGTTTAAACTACATGCAAACACTTATGATCTACTTGAGAGCTCAAAACAATTGCCAAGTATCAAATTATCCAAGACATATGAGGCATTTTCTTTTCCCAACCAAATAAAGATAAATATTGTAGCTTCCAACTTTTATTCATTGAACATTAAAAGTAAAACGAAGAACAAGTGTTCATATGAAAAAGCGGAGCGTGTCTCTCTCCCAAACATGGATTGCTAGGATCCGAATTTATTCAAACATAAACAAAACGAAAAATAAACACACAGACGCTCCAAGTAAAGCACATATGATGTGACTGAATAAAAATATAGTTTCAGGGGAGGAACCTGATAAGTTGATGAAGAAGGGGATGCCTTGGGCATCCCCAAGCTTAGACGCTTGAGTCTTCTTGAAATATGCAGGGATGAACCACGGGGGCATCCCCAAGCTTAGACTTTTCACTCTTCTTGATCATATATCATCCTCCTCTCTTGACCCTTGAAAACTTCCTTCACAACAAACTTCTCATAAACTTCATTAGAGGGGTTAGTACTCAAAAAAAATTTGAATCCACCTTGGTCCTGTAGTGGCACATTGCAAGAACTCAATAAAACATTAGCTACAGCTCTCTATGTTTAGAAAAGCTCGCTTAAAGTCCACAAGAGACAATGCAAAAAACAGAGACAGAATCTGCCAAAACAGAACAGCCAGTAAACACGAATTTTTACGGGGTACTTCCGTTGCTCAAATCAGAAAACTCAAAACTAATGAAAGTTGCGTACATATCTGAGGATCACGCACGTAAATTGGCAGATTTTTCTGAGTTTCTTACAGTGAAATTTGCCCAGATTCGTGACAGATCGAAATCTGTTTCTGCGCAGGAATCCAAATCTAGTATCAACCTTCGATTAGAGGCTTCACTTGGCACAACAAAACACAAAACTAAGATAAGGAGAGGTTGCTACAGTAGTAAACAACTTCCAAGACACAAATATAAAACAAAGTACTGTAGCAAAATAACACATGGGTTATCTCCCAAGAAGTTCTTTTCTTTATAGCCATTAAGATGGGCTCAGCAGTTTTAAATGATGCACTCGCAAGAAATAGTATTTGAAGCAAAAGAGAGCATCAAAAAGCAAATTCAAAACACATTTAAGTCTCACATGCTTCCTATGGAAAGGAATCTTGTACACGAATAAGTTCATGAAGAACAAAGTGATAAGCATAAGTAGATAGAACAAGTGTAACTTCAGCAATTTCAGCATATAGAGAGGTGTATTAGTACCATGAAAATTTCTACAACCATATTTTCCTCTCTCATAATAATTTTCAGTAGCTTCATGAACAAACTCAACAATATAACTATCACATGCAGCATACTTTTCATGATTTCCAAACACATAATTTTTATCAAGCTCAAATATAGTAGAATCAAAACTTTCAAACTTACTTTTATTAATAATATAACAAGGTAGTTGATCAATCTCAAGAGATATGGGACTCCTAAATAAATTCAATACTTCTCCAATCCCATTTTCATTAGTAGTACAATTAATATTATCAAGTAACATAGGACCATCATCTAGAGCTTTATCATAAACATTTGCTAAGCAAAATTCTTTAGTACCATGCATTTCGACATCAGGCACAAACAAAGCATTATCATAAGATTTATCAAAGTAGCATGGATTATCATATATAATAGCAGCATAATTATTCTCACAAGTATTACTCATAGGTACTATTTCAAGAGAATCCACAGGAACATAACATTCAACCTCTTCCGGTAAGCATGGAGGACAATCAAATAGTGTAAGAGATAAAGAGTTACTCTCATTAGAAGGTTGACATGGGTAGCTAATCCATTCTTCCTCCTTTTGTTCATCACTCTCCTCTTCTTTTTCATCCAATGAGCTTTCAGGTTCATCAATTTCCTCCTCTTTTTCATCCAATGAGCTTTCAGGTTCATCAATTTCTTCTTCCACCGGTTCCTGCAAATTGTGAGTGCATTCTTGTGCATTAATGTGTCTCTCTTTATAATCAAGGATATAAGGATTCCTACTGTAGCATTCTATGCATGAATTAAGGATAGTAGAGACATAATCTTTAAGGCCCTTACAAACAACACAAGTTTCATAATTCTCAACCATGAAGGATTCTATCTCGGAGGCTCCCATAAATAAGACAAATTGTTCTACCTCTTCGAACCCATAATGAATATAGCAATTCCGATTATAGTTCTTAATTAAAAATTCCTCACTAAAGCCACATTGAAATTTAAGATGTTCAGTATCATGTTGAGAGCAACAGTTTATATCATGGCGTCTAAGCAAGATTTCAGCAATTGTATTCAATTTTTCTATCATAGCACTCATTATTTTACCAGTTTTTGATTCTCTATAATTATTATAACATTCTATAAGCTCCAAGTAGGTTATAGGTTCTCCAATAATAGCAGTTTTTAATTTTTAGGTTTTTCAAATTTTTATGGATTTTCGGGTATATAGGGAAAATAAAACAAGACAAAAATAAACTAGACAAAAGTAAACTAAGCAAAATAAAACTAGACAGAAATAAACTAAGCACAAATAAACTAGACAGAAATAAACTAGCAAGACAAAATAAAATAAAAGCAGAGAGAGAGGTAGAGTGTACTCCCCAGGTGAACTTATGAGTAGAGCTATGCCTCCCTGGCAACGGCGCCAGAAAATAGTCTTGATGACCCACAAGTATAGGGGATCGCAACAGTCTTCGAGGGAAGTAAAACCCAAATTTATTGATTCGACACAAGGGGAGGTAAAGAATACTTATAAGCCTTAACAACTGAGTTGTCAATTCAGCTGCACCTGGAAAAGCACTAGTAACAGGGGTGATGTGAAAGTAGCAGTAATATGAGAGCAGTAGTAACAGTAACACAGTAGCAGTAATAGCAATATGAGAGCAATGGCACCAGAAAATAGTTGACATGTAGAACGAGTATATGATGATGAAAGATGGACCGGGGTTCCCAGCTATCTACACTAGTGGTAACTCTCCAATAACAAGTGACAAGTGTTGGGTAAACAAATTACAGTTGGGCAATTGATAGGATTGATAAGGCATTAAGAAAGAACATCAATTCATTAATCATGTAGGCATGTTTTCCATATTTAGTCGTACGTGCTCGCAATGAGAAACTTGCACAACATCTATTGTCCTACCAGCCGGTGGCAGCCGGGCCTCAAGGGAATCTACTGGATATTAAGGTACTCCTTTTAATAGAGCACCGGAGCAAAGCATTAACACTCCGTGAAAACATGTGTCCCTCACATCACCGCCATCCCCTCCGGTTGTCCCGATTTCTGTCACTTCGGGGCCTTTGGTTCCAGACAGTGACATGTGCATACAACTTGTAGATACAATCTAAGCAATAATTATAGAGCTCAAATCTAAGATCATGCCACTCGGGCCCTAGTGACAAGCATTAAGCATAACAAGATTGCAGCAACAATAACTTCACAAACTTTATAGATAGACTAATCATAATGTATCATCCATCGGATCCCAACAAACACAACACCGATTACATCAGATGGATCTTAATCATGTAAGGCAGCTCATGAGATCATTGTATTGAAGTACATGGGGGAGAGAATACCAACTAGCTACAGCTAGAACCCGTAGTCCATGGGGGAACTACTCACGGAGCATGATGGAGACGATGGCGTTGATGGAGATGGCTTCCGGGGGCACTTCCCCGTCCCGGCAGGGTGCCGGGACAGAGTTCTGTCCCCCGAATTGGAGTTTCGCGACGGTGGCGGCGCCCCTGGAGTCTTTCTGGAGTTTCGTCAAGTGGTACGGTGTTTTTAGGTCGAAAGGGGTTAAATAGGCGAAGAGGCGGCGTCAGAGGGGCACCAGGGCGCCCTCCTCATAGGCCGGCGCGGCCAGGGGCCTGCCCGCGCGGCCTTGTGGTGTCGGGGCCCTGGGCCTCCTCTCCGTCTCCCCTTCGGTGTTCTGGAGCCTCCCGGGAAAAATAAGATCTTTGGCGTTGATTTCGTCCAATTCCGAGAATATTGCCCGAACAGCCTTTCTGGAACCAAAAACAGCAGAAAACGAGACGGCACTGTGGCATCTTGTTAATAGGTTAGTTCCGGAAAACGCATAAAAACATCATAAAGTGCAAGCAAAACATGTAAGTATTGTCATAAAACAAGCATGGAACGACAGAAATTATGGATACGTCGGGGACGTATCAGGTCGCGCGGGCCCCCCCTGGGCCGCGCCGCCATATGGTGTGGGGCCCTCGGGCCTCCACCTCCTTCGCCCTTCTGGCTCCGTCAATATTTTGGTAAAATAGGGCCATCTGAAGAAATTCCGAGGATTTTCCCGAAAGTTGGATTTCTGCACAAAAACGAGACACCAGAGCAATTCTGCTGAAAACAGCGTTAGTCCGTGTTAGTTGTACCCAAAATACACAAATTAGAGGCAAAACAATAGCAAAAGTGTTCGGGAAAGTAGATACGTTTTGGACGTATCAACTCCCCCCAAGCTTAGCTTATTGCTTGTCCTCAAGCAATTCAGTTAACAACTGAGCGATAAAAGAACTTTCACGAACACATTTGCTCATATGATGTATATATTCTCATGCTATGGCTAATACTTAAGCAGTTCATAATGAGATACATGCAAATAAGATCATCCAACAGCTATGTCAATCATGAGAGGTACCAACAATTAATAATAAGCACCATGAATCATGTATATAAGCAAGATTGCAATGTTCATAAGAGAATATGATAAAGTGGTATCTCGCTTGCCTGTATTTGATCGGCAAAACATAAATGCCGAGGCACCTCTTGAGTTCATAGAAAGACTAGAATTAGTGATTGTCAAAGATAAAAGCATCAAAGTTATACCACAATTAATCATATTTTGAGACAAGCATATTATACTAAGAATGACAGTCGTGCTCTCAAGATAGTGCTCAAAGAAAGAATGGAGACACAACATAAAAAGTAAAAGATTGACCCTTCGCAGAGGGAAGCAGGGATTAACATGCGCTAGAGCTTTTCATTTATAAAACAGGAGTAAAATTATTTTGAGAGGTGTTTGTTGTTGTCAACGAATGGTAATGGGTACACTAACTACCTCATCAACCGGACTCACAAGAGCGGCTCCCATTTATTTATTTTTGGTTGACACTCCTTCCAAACTTTCTTTCACAAACCATGGCTAACCGAATCCTCGGGTGCCTGCCATCAATCACATACCATGAAGGAGTGCCTTTTTATTTAAGTTTTATTATGATGATGACACTCCCCCCAACCTTTGCTTACACAAGCCATGGCTAACCGAATCCTTCGGGTGCCATCCAACAATCACAAACCATGGAGGAGTGTCTATTTAAGTTAATTAATTTGGGACTGGGAATCCCATTGCCAGCTCTTTTTGCAAAATTATTGGATAAGCGGATGTGCCACTAGTCCATATGAGAGTCCGTCAAAAGTAAATGACAAGGTTGAAAGCTAAACACCACATACTTCCTCATGAGCTATGAAACATTAACACAGATTGAGAAGCATTTTGAAAGTCTTAAAGGTAGCGCATGAGAATTTACTTGGAATGGTTTGAAATGCCATGCATAGGTATTTATGGTGGACACTTATGGAACAACTTGGTTTTCAGGTGTTTGGAAGCACGAGCGGCGTCACCGCTCAGTACAAGTGAAGGCTAGCAAAAGACTAGGGAGCGACAAATCAAGAGAGCAGTAACTGTCATAATCATGCTTGCAGCAAAATAAATTAACGGAGGCATAAAAGTGATACAATAACTCTGAAGCAATATAAATCATCGAGGCTTAATTGAATTTTTGTTCAGTCATATGCATGCGTGAGCATGTGCCAAGTCGATATAAATGAATTATTCAGAGGAGGATACCACAATGCCATACTTACTTATGAATAAAACAATGCAAGCAAACATCCATGACATGCTACTCATATTAATAAATTGGAACTAATCATGAGAGATCATGAGCTATTAGACTTTCTCAAATAACATATACCTCACATGAACCAACTAAGCATGCTCATATGGATGAGTATATGTACAAAAATGAAAGCAAATAGAGTTCATACCAGCCTCTCACCACAATCAGATTGTCGTAGATCGTCATTATTGCCTTTTCACTTGTGTAGCTTGGATAATATGAAATGAAAACCACGCTCCAGCCACCGAAGACCATTGAACTCATGATGAAATTTACAAACCAAAGAAGAACAGCAAATATTTTTGGTGTTTTCGAATTAGAAACAAGAACGAAAGAAAACAAGCAAACAAAGCAAAATCTTTTTGGGTTTTCTTATAGCAAACTAACGATAGCAAATAAAGCAAACTAAGAACAAGGAACCAAATAAACAAATGGTGAAGAGAAACAACAGAAATATTTTTGGTCTTTTTGTGTTTTAGGAAAGAAACAAAGCGAAAACAAAAGAATGCAAACTAACAGAAACACAGAAAAGCAGGATGACAGAAATCTGCCAAATCCTGACAGCAGTACAGAAATCGAATTTAACAAAAATCTTCCATTGCTCAGACCAAAAAGTGTTCAACTAATGAAAGTTAGATAACAACCTGGGGAACATGCTCAAAAATTGGCAACTCAAAATAACGTTCTGGCTGTGCGTACGAATTTTTTTGGTAACAGCACAGAATCTGTTTTTGGACAGCACTTCCCTAAATATCATCTCCCTCTCATTAGAAAACCACTCTAGGAGACTAAACAAGTATGTACAAGTATCCAGCAACCATAATATGCAAAGAATGAGTGATGCCGGTATACCTGGGTCTCCAAGCTTCTTTGGAATCTTACCATTGAAGGAGTAATTAGCGAGCATAGTAGAAATTTCCTCATTGGGGACTTTCCTTTTGTTAGTAACAATATCTTTCATATACTTTGAATAAGGAGGCAATTTAATAGCATCAGTCAAAGGGATTTGCAAAAATAAAGGTTTCATCCAATCACAAAATTTATTATAATGTTCCTCCTCCTTTGATTTTAGTTTCTTAGCAGGAAAAGGCATTTGCTTTTGAACCCAAGGTTCTCTTTCATTACCATGCTTCTCAGTAATAAAGTCTTCTTTAGTGTACTTTTTATTTTTAGCAGGCTTTTCAGGTTCTTTTTCGATTTCTTCTTTATCAGGAGTATCATTCTTATCATTATCTTCCTCATGTTCATTACCACTTTCAGTTTCACAATCAGAAATAGAAATACTATTAGGATCATTAACAGGTTCAGAGGATTCTACAACATTCTTATGTTTCTTTTTCTTTTTCTTAGATGGAGCACTAGTTTTAATTAGTTGAGAATCTTGTTCAACTCTTTTGGGATGCCCTTCAGGATATAGAGGATCCTGGGTAGAAGCACCACCTCTAGTTGTTACCTCACAAGCATGTTTTTCTTTAGAATTATTTCCCAACAAGTCATTTTGCACTTTAGTAAGTTGATCAATTTGAGTTTGAACCATTTGAAAATGTTTAACAAGTATCTTAACATCATTGGAGGTTCTCTCCACAATACCATGCAATTCACTGATAGCTCGGGAATTTTCCATTAAATGATTCTCTACTCGCATATTAAAGTTTTCTTGCTTAACAATATAATTATCAAATTCATCTAAGCATTGAGCAGGAGATTTTGAATACGGAATATCTTCCCTAGTAAAGTGTTGAAGCGAGTGTACCTCAATCATGGACGAAGGGGGAATCGTCTCACATATATCTTCTATAGGAGGTAAATTCTTCACATCTTCAGGTTTAATACCCTTCTCCTTAAGAGACTTCTTGGCTTCCCTCATATCTTCATCATTCAATTTAATCATACCCCTCTTCTTCACTATCGGTGTCGGGGTTGGTTCAGGTGTAGACCAATCATCATGATTCCGGCCTATTTTAGCCAATAACTCTTCAGCGTCTTCTGGGGTTCTTTTCCTGAAAACACAACCAGCACAACTATCTAGGTATGCCCTAGACTCAATAGTTAGTCCACTATAAAATATATCAAGTAAATCATGCTTTTCCAAATCATGGTCAGGCTGAGCTCTAATAAGAGAACAGAATCTCGCCCAAGCCTCAGGCAATTTCTCTCCATCTTCCTGGTCAAAATTATAAATTCTCTGCAAAGCAGCATGTTGAGCACTAGCAGGAAAGTATTTTCGAAAGAAAACATCACGCAAATCAGTTGGACTTTTAATAGAACCAGGAGGCAAATTATTATACCAAGTTTTAGCATCATCCTTTAATGAGAACGGAAAAATTTTAGCGACAAAATAAGTACGCATCTTGACATCATCAGAAAACACGCCACTAAGAGTAGATAACTCAGTCAAGTGTTCAACATCACTTTCTTTTTCAGTACCACAAAAGGGTGTTTTCTCAACAATAGCTATATGAGATAGATCAAGAGAAAAATTATAATCTTTATCCCTAATGTTTATAGGAGATGTGGCAAATTTAGGATCAGGAGATGGTGTATATCTAACAGCATGTTCTGCAAGCAACTTTTTAATTTTTCTTGCATCAGTAGTAGCCTTGCATTTTTCAATAAAATCATTATCAAGCTCTACATAATCTTCATCAAGATCGTCACTAGAATATTCAACAGACTCAGGTGAATTAACAGGTGTAGCAACATTTTCATTAGGAGTTTCAGTATTTTCAATTTGTCTAGACTTAGCAATTGTAGCATCTAGAAAAGATCCCAATGAACCACTATCAGCAGAGGTACTCAGAGTTGTACCTTTTCTTGTAGTGGATGGTAATATGGCGATCTTAGTATCGCGAGGTTTACCCATAATGGAGAATTTGCAGCGAACAATATCAATCCAAGTGAACTTCCAAATAAAGCTATGCTCCCCGGCAACGGCGCCAGAAAATAGTCTTGATGACCCACAAGTATAGGGGATCGCAACAGTCTTCGAGGGAAGTATTACCCAATTTATTGATTCGACACAAGGGGAGACAAAGAATACTTGTAAGCCTTAACAGCGGAGTTGTCAATTCAGCTGCACCTGGAAACAGACTTGCTCGCAAGAGTTTATCAGTAGTAACAGTTTTATGGCAGTGGAAATAGCTAAGTAACAGCAGCGGTGAAATAAAGACAGCAGTAGTGATTATAGTAAACAGCAGGATTAAAATACTGTAGGCACAGGGACGGATTTAACGGGCGTTGCATGGATGAGAGAAACTCATGTAACAATCAAAGCATGGGCATTTGCAGATAATAATAAAACGGTATCCAAGTACTAATCAATCAATAGGCATGTGTTCCATATTTAGTCGTACGTGCTCGCAATGAGAAACTTGCACAACATCTTCTGTCCTACCAGCCGGTGGCAGCCGGGCCTCTAGGGAAACTACTGGATATTAAGGTACTCCTTTTAATAGAGTACCGGAGCAAAGCATTAACACTCCGTGAACACATGTGATCCTCACATCACTACCATCCCCTCCGGTTGTCCCGATTTCTGTCACTTCGGGGCCATTGGTTCCGGACAGCGACATGTGTATACAACTTGCAGGTAAGATCATAAACAACGAATATCTTCATGAATAAATAACATGTTCAGATCTGAGATCATGGCACTCGGGCCCTAGTGACAAGCATTAAGCATAACAAGTTGCAACAATATCATAAAAGTGACATCTACGGATACTAGGCACTATGCCCTAACAATCTTATGACTATTACATGACCAATCTCATCCAATCCCTACCATCCCCTTCAGCCTACAGCGGGGGAATTACTCACACATGGATGGGGGAAACATTGCTGGTTGATGGAGAGGCGTTGGCGGTGATGGCGGTGAAGATCTCCTCCAATTCCCCGTCCCGGCGGAGTGCCAGAACGGAGACTTCTGGCTCCCGCGACGGAGTTTCGCGATGTGGCGGCTCTCTGGAGGGTTTCTGGCGATGTCGACTTCTCTCCGTGCGTTTTCGGGTCGAAACAAATAAGTAGTCCAAAGGGGGGCGTCGGAGGCCGGCCGAGAGGGCCACACCATAGGGCCGCGCGGGCCCCCCCTGGGCCGCGCCGCCATATGGTGTGGGGCCCTCGGGCCTCCACCTCCTTCGCCCTTCTGGCTCCGTCAATATTTTGGTAAAATAGGGCCATCTGAAGAAATTCCGAGGATTTTCCCGAAAGTTGGATTTCTGCACAAAAACGAGACACCAGAGCAATTCTGCTGAAAACAGCGTTAGTCCGTGTTAGTTGTACCCAAAATACACAAATTAGAGGCAAAACAATAGCAAAAGTGTTCGGGAAAGTAGATACGTTTTGGACGTATCAAGGCGCCAACAGATGTGGAGGAGGAGGCGCCAATGGAGGAGGAGGAGGCCGAGGCGGAGGAGACCGAGGTGGAGGACGACGACGACGACGAGTTCGACTGGTCCGACGACGACGGGCCGCACCCGGACGAGACGGCCGATCAGCAACGCGCCCTCGTCGAGTCCTTCGAGTCGGAGAAGAAGCTCCAGGACGACGCCCGTGCCCGCGAAGAGGCGCATATTCGTCGCGCCATCGAGCTCTCCCTCCAGGCGGCGCAGCAGGGGACGGCGGAGGACGCGCGGCGGGAGCGGCACCGTCTGGCCACCGCCGCTCGCAAGGAGAGGAGGCGCGCGCAGGAGGAGCTGCGGCGTAGGGGAGGCGACGACGGGGCGGGGCCGTCGAACGCGCCGCCGGGCGGTCAGTAGTCTAGGTTTAGATGAAATCTAGCCGTTTTCATTCAAACTTTGTAATATATAATCAAAATTGAATGAAAATCTTTATTTTCGTGCACAAATATTCATTTGGGGGCGGCGTTTGGGGGACGCGGCTGGGGAGCGACGTCCCCCAAACGCGGCACGAACAAAACACGTCCCCCAAACGCTCAATCCGGCGCGGTTTGGGGGACGGTTTGGGGGACGCGGCTGGAGATGCTCTAAAGACATGATTCCTGAGTTTGGAACAGATGGAAAAGCTCCCCTCCCTCCCGGGCCGCTCGCGCGGGCGGTTTCGGAGGGCGCCCTCCACCTCCGCCAAACAACCGATCTTCGAGCTCCCCTTGCCGCTGCCGTCGCCATCGCCGGCGGGGGTGGCGGCGCTCGGCCGTCGAAGGCGGAGGGCAGGTGGGCAGACCTCTCTTGCCTCCTCTTCGCGCGGAGAGAGGGCGGGGTGGAGGGCTGCGGCGGTGCGGTAGGCTGAGGCGGTGAAGGCGGCGGCCGAGGTGGCGCGGTGGTCAGCGGTGCAGCGTGGGGCGGCGCCGCGATGGGCTGCGAAGGGCGGAGGTGGCCGCTGGCGGTGCAGGATCTGGGCCCGATCTGGGCCAGTGGGCCCCAGCTGCTCACGCCCGAGACGGCGTATGATCGTTCCGTTGCAGGTCTGCTGGCTACTCACCGCCCCGCCTAGCTCCGGACGAAGTCTTCTCCGAGACATCTACTCCCCCTCCGCACCTCCTTGCTCCATGTCCAGATTCGAGAGCCGCCCCGAGCTTTCTCATGTCGTCCTAGGTACAGTGGAGGCAGGCTTGTCTATTGTACAGTGTCAATTCTTTTAGATTGAACAACATGGTTCTCACAATTGATTGGCTGCAGATTTGTATCCTTTCCTTTTTTTGGGATGGTGCGACGCAGATCTGTACGAGCCACCTCCTCTTGCAGGTGTAACTTCGATGATTTTCTGATGGCAATGGGATTTTTTCATCACTCAACACGGAACCAGAAAATACGGGAATTAGAGCAATTCGATCGGTTAGTCTTCTCTGGTCTGGCTTCTTTTTTAAGGCTTTCAGTTTCATTTAAATTTGTTAAAATTTCCAGTTTTATGCTCTGATTAAAATTTGAGTACACATAATAGCTGGATTAAAAAATATCTTACAGAACCAGAAAATACGGGAATTAGAGCAATTCGATTGGTTAGTCTTCTCTGATCTGCTTTTTTTTAGGTTTTCAATTTCATTTAAATTTGTTAAAATTGCCAGTTTTATGCTCTGATTAAAATTTGAGTACACATAATAGCTGGATTAAAAATATATCTTACATGCTTTGATATCTTTTGATATTATCTAATACATAATAGGCTTTGTCTAGCATCACCAATACCTTTTTTTGTAGTATCAAGGGATTCAGCAGGTATGGTTCCTCCAAGTTGTTTTCCCTGAATTTAGTTCACTGATTAAGCAATCGGCATGGCCTCAACATTAGGTGATTAAGACGTACTAATTTGTTGTGTCAGCTTAATTACTTTCTCTACTACTGGATTGCTATTCCATTGTGTCCTTCTCACAGCTATTAATTATGTCTTGGTTCCCTGTAGAAGTTGATAGATGATGCTTTATTCTTAAGTTTACTGTTTTTTCACTAGGCGCTATATGAATTTTCCTTTCCAAACAAAGTTCTGTTATGTTGTATTAGATATGCATGGTAGATTCTGAGGAGAGATTTATGGCGCAGTCCGTCCATCAAGTAGCACAATCTGATCGTCAAGTGTGAGAGATGGGAAGAGTAATAAAATGCATTGACTCTTCATGCTGCTACAGCAGGTTAGTTATTTATTAAGACAACTCCGGAGAAGATTTATATTTTTTTTATACACTTGGTGATATCAAAGGCTGTTATTAACGTTAATTTTTTTTCACCTATCGATACTATTTTTGCCTTTTTTTTTCTCATCATCCAAATGAATATGTTATGCTGCATGTAGGTTAGGAAGTGACAGTTCTACACGAAATAAAGTTTCACCAATACACGTAGCAGTTTCTGATCAATTATTTTGTCGCATTAACCAGTTTGCAAAACCATAAAGGTACAGCTCTGAATTTTTGTCCTCACATCAAAGTTCCTAAGTTATAAATAGTTTACTACTTTTTTTTTCTGCGTGAAGGTTCTTTGGTAATCAAAAGCACAACCCGAGTTTGATTCATTGATGGACATTGAAGGACATTGAGACTAGATATATTTTGTCTATGTTACTCTTAGAAGGCATGTTAAATATTGCTTAAATATTTCTCTCTCTCAAAGTACTACATATAATGCTTTATTTCTAGGATTAAGATTTATCAACTTGCAAGGGTCTTCTCTTAGAGAGCGGTTATCAATAGAGCTCACATCAATATGCATTTCTCAAAAAGCAAAAATGACCAATCTCTACTATTAAGAGCAAACTGGTGAATGCCTGGTGTCACATTTTCAGGATGGACAATAATACCCCCCACGTCCAAAAATTACAAACAACATGCCACCCCGCACTCCCTCCAATCCTCTCCTAAAAACGCTCTCACCTCTTTGTAATCCCAACTGCATACCATAGTCCGCTCATCTCCCCCAGAGTGTTTTTTTTCTGTTGCAAACTAACCTCAACGGGAGAGATATAAGGAAGACTTATCTCACACGACTTGGCATCTAACAAACTCTATCTGATTCTAAAGAAATCTGCTTAACAAACTCTCTCTGTATCTTTGTTTCAAAAAAACTCTCTCTACATCTTTTTGCACAACTGCCCAAACTCACCGTCTCCGTCGCAAATCGCCTGTGCCTATGAAACCCTCCCAAGCCGCTGCCTGGGCTTCGTTGCGCTTGCGTGCCCACGATCGCTGGTGCCCATGAGGTCGGTCTTGGACTACTCTCCTTCGCAGTGTGGGTGCGCTAGCCAGCGCGACAGACAAAGCGGTAGTCATCAGCATACCGTACTACAAGATGCTCGAGCAAGAGGCATGCTCCGCTCGCTCGAGTGCAAGTATGTACCACGACATGCTCCGGTGAGGCGGCGCAGCAGGGGACAGGTTAGCGGCAAGTCAGCAACATGACTTGGAGAGAGGAGAAGAGTCGAAGGTGGCTGGGACGATGTCGAGACTTGAGCGTTGTGCGTAGGCGTTTAAGTTCTGGTCAGGTTCTAGACCAATACCTTTTTTCTAGACCAATACCTATGTGTTTCGCAAGGTATTTGGGGCTGATCAGAGTCCAAAGATGGGTGGAAGCAACGGCGACTGAGGAATGCACACATCACCTACTTCGCTTCTTGTTGTTTGCATCTGACAGTCTCACCATGGTCGTTGGGGAACCGAAGCGAGGTCGTGGGAAATGTTTTGTCTCTCATATGCGGTGAGTTCTTGCTCCCTGAAATTTTCCTACACGCTCCAGCGTTCAGCCCGTGAAGAAGGCGGCCAAAGGTAAAACTAGCACAACCACGGTCAAGGGCTCAAGGCCATGCTCTCCAAGACTCCAACGCAGACTGAAAGCTATTTGTGATGGGTGATGCCTGTCACTCTGTCAGCCTACGTTGTCCTCTCCCGTGCTGGCGGAGGCCTCCATGGGAACACACTAGAGTATGAGCAGTCACTCCGAGGATGTTTGTCCAAGAACAATCAAAGGCTCAGGCTCTGCATGCGCAGCGTACCGGAGGAAGCTTCGCTTTCTTGGGTGTCCACAAATCTGAACTTTTGTAGTTGTCTGTGCCTTCTGTCAACATTCGGTCAGACGATGGCGTGGTACTATTCTCCACAGCATGGATGCCAAACGATGGATTACCGGTGTGACAATACTTGGAGTTGGACATGGTTTTGAAGGTGGCTCTGAACATGCATATGATCAAGAGACAGGGATATTGTTCTACATGTTTCCCCTCTTCATCACTCTTCCGCTCAATCTGATACTATAGGTGTAATGCATGATGGTGCAGTGGTGTCTCTAATGCACATAGATGGAGATGAGCAATCATGGTGTGGTGTCGTCCTTGTGCTCTTTTTTTAGATGACCATCGATCCTTTTGTGTTGGTAAGCATTCTGGGTTTCTTTGTTGCCATAGGTTTAATACTTTGCTCTAAAGTACAGAGGATTCTCTTTGATCCGGTACTAAATAGAATGCCCGTGCGTTTGTGTATGCTCAAAGGAAGCATTTATATTTAAATCGGATGTTTACAGGGTGTTCTAACTATCATGCACTTAATATTTTGTAATATCTCCAATGAAGAATATATGTTAATTTGTACACAGTGAAGGACTGAAGGTTAAATATCCTTGTCTCTACCGAACAAATCCGTCCTCTTAAACAAACTATCTTTTTTTTTGAAACCTTAACAAACTATCTTATTACAAAGAAAATTCACTTAATAAAATTTATCTCTATTTTAAAGCAAAAACTCATGTAACCTATTAAGTCTAGAGAGTTCATGTGTATCTTCTTTTTTCGATATTTGACATAGATTGACAGGGTCAATGAGTGTGAGGAGCACCATCTGGTTGCTCAATGGCGGGTTGGTAACAAAGGACTCGAGAAAGTAAGCAGAGATTGTTGCCAGGCGAAATTTCTCTAAAATTGACAAGTTCCAACTTTGCATAAAACGTGTTTTTATGAAAAAGAATAATAGGGATAGGGAAGCTGGCTGGAGGTGCCGGTGTTGTGCTGCCCAAGCTAGCTGTTTGGAAGCTTGGCAACAATGCCAGCGAACGAAAGCTCCAAATAATTCATGTGTAAATTAGTTTGTTTGTATAGGTTATTTGACACGTGCTTCTAAAGGTTATGTGACATATACCCGAATTTGTGATGCTCGACGATGACGAGGAGTAGGCTAGGGTAGCAGGCGTTACATGCACCTTTTAGTATTATATTTTTTATTTTCCTTTATTCCCTATGTAAATTATGTTTGTATTGAAACAATGCAAAACCAAAAAAAATTGCGTCGTGCCGCTTGGGCCCGCCCCCCCCCCCCCCCCCCCCCCCCCGCCGCCGCGCGCGCGCAAGCGGACGCGTAGTACCAACTCACACTCGGCGTCTAAGAAGAGGCGGCATTGCAACAAGCTGAGCGCCATCGTCCTCCCCAAGCTGGTGATCAACAACAACTTTCACATCGCTTGGCTTAGATGGAGTCAGCCTCATCTCACGCCAGATTCATCCACATAATAGAAAATGAACCCGTAGCAACCGCACTGATATTTGTGCTATATAGGCTCTAGGGAAGTTTGATGTTATTTTTTCTGTAGTAACCAATCATACAACCAAAATGAGTTGTATATGGCATTTCATATATTTAACGCATAACTAATTAAGCATAAATTTTGTGTTTTACAATTAATTTTTTTAGTTGGATCAGTTTATTGAGCCGTGGCGAAGCACGGGCATTCAACTAGTTTAGTTTAAGAATAAAAGTTGGATTGCGAGCCTTTGTAGTGCCCAAACTCTGAAAACGATCTCCACACAATAATAAGTTATCAATCCTATTTATATAAGAAGCTACTCAGACATAGTTTGCATCTGGCGGTGGATGATAATCTAGCTTAAGCAGACATACACTTTCTTTTTTTATAGTTTTCTGCAATTGTTTTCCCACGGAAAAATCTCAGAAGTGAGGGTATTATGTTCTTGTATCCTCGCTGTTCCGGAAAGTTCATATGGACACACTGATTCAAATTGGGGTGTTTGTTACTCAACGTCTGGATGTGTTCACTCGGGCAAGTGAGCGTTTTATCTTACCCTACGCACTTTCTTCTTGAATTTTTGCACATAAGGGAAGGTTTGATCTTGTACTCAATAAGCCTATAGACCGACTGCCCCTGTGGCGACTTTGGCCCCTGTGCCGTTTCTTCTTTGAACTCCCCTTTCTCCTCCAGATCCGACCTCCCCCCCCCCCATTGCCGGTGGCCACGGCAGCCGGTTGTGTGGGGGAGGGGGTCCCGATGTGTACAGTTAGGTTATTAGGAAGTCTTTCCTCTTTGAATAAAGCAGATCGGGGCAGTTTGGCTTCTCTCCTTTTTCTTTTTCTTCTGGCCATGGTGGTCAGGCGGGAGGTCGGGAGAGGTGGCTAGAGCCTTGGATCCGGCGTGTGCTCATCAGATCTGGTGATTCCCCTTCCGACAGCGACTATGCTTTGGGTGTCTCTCAGCTGTGGATGTTGGAGTTTGTCGGAGGAGGCTGCGCGGGTGAGGTCTCGTGGTGAGACCTGCACTAGATCGTGGTGGTCCTCTGTCTCCACCCTATGTATGCCTGAAGCTGCTGGCACCTCCTCCATCGCCATCCTCCAGTGCAAGAAGGAATTTATCAGGGGCGGTCACCATTATTCAGAGCCTTTTGATGTCGACGCCAGCAACATAAAGATCATGTTGGTGGTGGATATGATTACCGGGTGGAAGAATTTCATTTTCAACGCTGTTGGCTATGAGCTTCATTTTGGCAGGACCAAAATGCCCACGCTCTGGTACGGTGTTGGTCAGCGTTGGCTGAATTTTCAGTGTCCTTCTGGTATTTGGGCGCTTGCACTTCTTCAACATCTTTGGCGGATGTGTCCTTCTGCTCTATGGATAGTGAGCACTTGTTTATTCACAGAGCTTCATTGCATTGCATCTGGTTGTGGCACATCATCTCCATGGCAAGCTACTGCACATAATGCATATGTGATCTTCGTGTGCCGGAGGCGGGTGAGAGCGTCTTTGATGCTGATCCTCAGATTCAACGGCCAAGACCCTTATGAATCGAGCTGGGTGGTGGCTATTTCATATCTACAGCTCATTCCCCTACCTCATATGCATTTCCCAATGAGATTGCTGGTTGAGCCGCTGGCTCTACGGTTGGTTAGATTGCGAGAGGCCATGGAAGATTACGACTGCAGGTATTTCGTGTCCGAGTTCTCGCCGGACCCCCTGGCAGGCTCCGGTTGTATTCTTCAGCATATGCAGCTGTTTGTTTCTTCAGTAGTTTTCCTCATTAGCGTGCAACTAGGCATTGGTGTTTTCTTCTCTGTTAAGCAGAGTGAGTGTTATAATGACTGTATTGTAATCTCTTGTTATACCTAATGACATTCGTTTAATAAAAAAACTTGTAATTAGCAAATAGGTATATTCCAGGTTTTGCAATGTGCACAAAATGAATGAATCTCAAGTTCTCAACGCATGTTGCAGGAAGAGGATACCTTTGATAGCTCTTGGCTTCGACCAGGCTTGCTTCCAAACTTCCTGCCTGAGCAGCACGTAGGTCCATATGTTTGGTCGGCTCCCTGAAGGAGCAGAAGCATTGGAGACGAATTAATGCGGGTGTCTTCTTCGAACGACCACTCATATTGCATCTCCTTTATCGTGCGAATTCATGTGACCATCTGCTACCTGCATCATCGACTGGCGTCGTGGCTGGTCAGCGTTCGTGGCAGCGGGACACAAAAGGCAGGACGAAAACGTCAGAAAAAGTGAAAAACAGAGAGATGGATCTGCTGCTTTCCCCGGTGTAGAAAGATCAACGTCGCGCATGGTCGATGAGACCTTGACACATTGTCTCACTCTCATGCCTCATGGGAAGAGACTCTGGTGGCTATGATGCCCTCCAAGCCCTCTCGCCGACCCTGTGAGCGTTCCGCGAAGGCCAACATGTTGGACGGGCGCCCATGATTCGTCCTCGTCGTCGGCAGCCCCACGACGATGCAAGCAAGTTTCGATTGTGAGGTCGCTGCTAAAGATCATATCGTTCACGGGGCCATGAAGAAGAATTGATGAATATGAATATTAAGCGACCGTGAGATATTTTTCGCTGCGAAGCCGCGAATGATCTGCAATCAAGTGGAGCCTCTTTCCTCAGAGAAAGCAGCAACTCCTGTTGGGGTGTTTGCCATATTAGAATCCCAACACCATGGCTAGTTCGGAGCCATGGCCGGCCGGTTCTGGGCGCTGGTGTCCATCAATGTGGATATATCATGGCTGAAAAGCCCCACGGCTCCGGCCCTTGGCCTACATCCTCGCCACGTGACCGCTTTCCTCAGCCGGCTCCTGACGGAATGGCAGGGCACGACCGAGCCAGGGCGGCAGCGGCAAACTGCGAGCAGCTGTCGGGCAGGGACCCCCTTTGTCTGGCCGCCGCATCCGCGACGCTCAGCCAACACCAGGAAATCCGGGTGGCGGCGATCCAAGGAGCTTGGGTAGGTAGGTTCGGCGGTGGAGGTCGAAGAAAGGGTTTTTTTCTAGCGGATTAATCAACACACCGAGGCCAACTTATAGCGATGGATGGTTAGGCGTGATAGTGCATGACTCTCCATTGGGCCGTGGCGAGGAAGTTATCAGGGATGTCAAGGTACATGTCCGGATATCATACGACAAACAAGAGGAACACACGGTTCTTTTAACGATCGGTTATTGATTGAGTTAGCGATTGAAGGAACTGACGGACGAAAAGTTTTGATTGTACCAAACAGATCAAACCAAAGAAGAGAGTGGATTTGGTGACCGCGTGTATACGTGAGCACGCATTAATTATCGTTGGATTTGCTTTTAGATTCCCACTGCACTGAAAGATGTTAACGGCAAATACACGGCGCGTGTGGCCGTGGGCGTCATCGTTGACATGCGAGCAGAGCCGAGGCGAGAGGTCAAACAATTCGGGCCGCCAACTCCTGTTTTTTGGGGGAAAAATTGCACGAATCGAAGGGGGAAAATCAAGAACTTGGGTCGATGGAGGACGGACGGGGCGACGGTGACGCGCGGTGGTGGAGGGGCATACAGCCACGTCGTGGATGACAACGAATGACAACCGCGTCCGCTGCGGTACGGTGAACACACGGCCGGCGGTAGCCTCACGTCGGCGGAGGAGGAGCATGGGCGCACTGCTCCCGATGTGGCTGCTGGCCGCGTGGGCGCTCTGCTGTTTCCCAGTCACGGGCGGAGCAAGCTACGGCGGCGGCGTGCCCTCCATCTAGGAACGTGCAAACGGACTGGCCGGCGGAAGATTGGAGAAGCCCTGCTCTTGCGCTCCGTGGCCGCCCCTCCCGGCGCCATCGCGGTGACCGCCCCAATGATGACCCACAAGTATAGGGGATCGCAACAGTCTTCGAGGGAAGTAAAACCCAAATTTATTGATTCGACACAAGGGGAGGTAAAGAATACTTATAAGCCTTAACAACTGAGTTGTCAATTCAGCTGCACCTGGAAAAGCACTAGTAACAGGGATGATGTGAAAGCAACAGTAATATGAGAGCAGTAGTAACAGTAACACAGCAGCAGTAGCAGTAATATGAGAGCAATGGCACCAGAAAATAGTTGATACTACTTCTAATGACATGTAGGAACAAGTATATGATGATGAAAGATGGACCGGGGTTCCCAGCTATCTACACTAGTGGTAACTCTCCAATAACAAATGTTGGGTGAACAAATACAGTTGGGCAATTGATAGGATTGAAATAACATTAAGACAGAACATCAAGATCATTAATCATGTAGGCATGTTTTCCATATATAGTCATACGTGCTCGCAATGAGAAACTTGCATAACATCTTTTGTCCTACCAGCCGGTGGCAGCCGGGCCTCTAGGGAATCTACTGGAAATTAAGGTACTCCTTTTAATAGAGCACCGGAGCAAAGCATTAACACTCCGTGAAAACATGTGATCCTCATATCTAAGCCTTCCCCTCCAGCTTATCCCGATTCTTTGTCACTCTGGGGCCTCGGGTTCCGGACATAGACATGTGCAAACAACTTGTAGATACAATCTAAGCAATAAGTATAGAGCTTAAATCTAAGATCATGCCACTCGGGCCCTAGTGACAAGCATTAAACACAACAAGATTGCAGCAACAATAACTTCACAACCTTATATAGATAGACTAATCATAATGTAACAATCCATCGGATCCCAACAAACACAACACCGATTACATCAGATGGATCTCAATCATGTAAGGCAGCTCATGAGATCATTGTATTGAAGTACATGGGGGAGAGAGTACCAACTAGCTACAGCTAGAACCCGTAGTCCATGGGGGAACTACTCACGGAGCATGATGGAGGCGGTGGCGTCGATGGAGATGGCTTCCGGGGGCACTTCCCCGTCCCGGCGGAGTGCCGGAACAGAGATTCTGTCTCCCGAATTGGAGTTTCGCGATGGCGGCGGCGCCCCTGGAGTCTTTCTGGAGTTTCGTCAATTCGTCTCGCGTTTTTAGGTCGAAAGGGCTCTTATAGGCGAAGAGGCGGAGTCGGAAGGGCGCCAGGGCTCCCTCCTAATAGGCCGGCGCGGCCAGGGTGGAGCCCCCGCGACCCTGTTGTGTGGGGCCCCCTGGCCCATCTTCGTCTCCCCTTCGGTGTTCTGGAATCTTCCGGGAAAAATAAGATACTGGGTCTTTGTTTCGTCGAATTCCGAGAATATTGCCCGAACAGCCTTTCTGGAACCAAAAACAACAGAAAACAGAGAGCACTGTGGCATCTTGTTAATAGGTTAGTTCCGGAAAACGCATAAAAACATTATAAAGTGTGAGCAAAACATGTAGGTATTGTCATAAAACAAGCATGGAACATCAGAAATTATAGATACGTTGGAGACGTATCAAGCATCCCCAAGCTTAGTTCCTACTCGCCCTCGAGTAGGTAAACGATAAAAAGAATAATTTCTGTAGTGACATGCTACTTATATAACCTTGATCATACTATTGTAAAGCATATGAGATGAATGAAGTGACTCAAGGCAATGATCTATAGTTGCTAACAAATAGATAACATATAGCAAAACTTTTCATGAATAGTACTTTCAAGACAAGCATCAAAAGTCTTGCATAAGAGTTAACTCATAAAGCAATAAATTCAAAGTAAAGGCATCGAAGCAACACAAAGGAAGATATAAGTTTCAGCAGTTGCTTTCAACTTTCAACATGCATATCTCATGGATAATTGTCAACACAAAGTAATATGATGAGTGCAAATAAGCAAGTATGTAAGAATCAATGCACAGTTAACACAAGTGTTTGCTTCTAAGATGGAAGGAAGTAGGTAAACTGACTCAACATAAAGTAAAAGAAAGGCCCTTCGCAGACGGAAGCCGGGATTAAATCATTTGCTAGAGCTTTTTAAGTTTTGAAATCATATAGAGAGCATAAAAGTAAAGTTTTGAGAGGTGTTTGTTGTTGTCAACGAATGGTAGCGGGTACTCTAACTACCTTATCAACCAGACTTTCAAGAGCGGCTCCCATGAAGGACGTTATCTCTACCAACAAGGTAGATCATCCCTCTTCTCTTTTGTTTACACATGTACTTTAGTTTATTTTTTTTATTTTTGGGTGACACTCCTTCCAACCTTTGCTTTCACAAGCCATGGCTTACCGAATCCTCGGGTGTGTTCCAACAATCACATACCATGAAGGAGTGTCTATTTATTTTAGTTTTATTTAGAGATGACACTCCTCCCAACCTTTGCTTTCTCAAGACATGGCTAACCGAATTCTCGGGTGCCTTCCAACATTTCACATACCATGGAGGAGTGTCTATTTGCAAAATTAAGTTGCTTACTGATGAATCAGAGCAAAACATGTGAAGAGAATTATTAATGAAAGTTAATTAATTGGGGCTGGGAACCCCGTTGCCAGCTCTTTTTGCAAAATTATTGGATAAGCGGATGAGCCACTAGTCCATTGTGAAAGTCTGTCCGAAGTAAATGACAAGATCGAAAGATAAAACACCACATACTTCCTCATGAGCTATAAAACATTGACACAAATAAGAGATAATAGCTTTTTGAATTGTTTAAAGGTAGCACATGAAGTATTTACTTGGAATGGCAGAAAATACCACATAGTAGGTAGATATGGTGGACACAAATGGCATAGGTTTTGGTTCAAGGTTTTGGATGCACGAGAAGCATTCCCTCTCAGTACAAGGCTATGGCTAGCAAGGTTGTTTGAAGCAAACACAAGTATGAACCGGTACAGCAAAACTTACATAAGAACATATTGCAAGCATTATAAGACTCTACACTGTCTTCCTTGTTGCTCAAACACATTACCAGAAAATATCTAGACCTTAGAGAGACCAATCATGCAAACCAATTTCAACAAGCTCTACGGTAGTTGTCCACTAATAGGTTTAAACTAGATGGTGCATGAGCTTAAACATGATCTACTTGAGAGCTCAAAACAATTGCCAAGTATCAAATTATTCAAGACAATATGAGGCATTTTCTGTTTCCAACCAAATATCAATAAGTGCAACGGTTTTCGACTCCGCCATGAACATTAAAATAAAGCTAAGAACATCAGTGTTCATATGAAAAAGCGGAGCGTGTCTATCTCCCACACAAGGATTGCTAGGATCCGAATTTATTCAAACATAAAAAAAATAAAAACAAACAGACGCTCCAAGTAAAGCACATATGATGTGACCGAATAAAAATATAGTTTCAATAGAAGAAACCTGATAAGTTGTTGATGAAGAAGGGGATGCCCAAGGCATCCCCAAGCTTAGACGCTTGAGTCTTCTTGAAATATGCAGGGATGAACCACGGGGGCATCCCCAAGCTTAGACTTTTCACTCTCCTTAATCATATATCATCCTCCTCTCTTGATCCTTGAAAACTTCCTTCACACCAAACTTCTCATAAACTTCATTAGAGGGGTTAGTACTCAAAATAAACTTTAATCCACTTTAGTCCTGTAGTGACACATTGCAAGAACTCAATAAAATATTAGCTACAACTCTCCACGTCTAGAAGCCTCATTTAAAGTCCACAAGAGACAATGCAAAAAACAGAGACAGAATCTGTCAAAACAGAACAGCCAGTAAACACGAATTTTTAAAAGGTACTTCCGTTGCTCAAATCAGAAAACTCAAAACTAATGAAAGTTGCGTACATATCTGAGGAACATGCACGTAAATTGGCAGATTTTTCTGAGTTACCTACAGAGAGCCCTGCCCAAATTCGTGACATATCTGTTTCTGCGCAGAAATCCAAATCTAGTATCAACCTTCTATTAGAGACTTCACTTGGCACAACAATGCAATAAAATAAAGATAAGGAGAGGTTGCTACAGTAGTAACAACTTCGAAGACACAACAAAACAGTAGCAAAATAAAGACATGGGTTATCTCCCAAGAAGTGCTTTCTTTATAGCCATTAAGATGGGCTCAGTAATTTTAATGATGCACTCGCAAGAAATAAGAGTTGAAGCAAAAGAGAGCATCAAAAAGAAAATTCAAAACAAATTTAAGTCTAACCCTCTTCCTATGCATAGGAATCTTGTACACAAATAAATTCATGAAGAACAAAGTGACAAGCATAAGAAGATAAAACAAGAGTAACTTCAAAATTTTCAGCATATAGAGAGGTGTTTTAGTACCATGCAAATTTCTACAACCACATTTTCCTCTCTCATAATAATTTTCAGTAGCTTCATGGATAAACTCAACAATATAACTATCACATGCAGCATACTTTTCATGATTCGCAAACACATAATTTTTATCAAGCTCAGAAATAATAGGATTAAAACTTTCAAACCCACTTTTATCAATAATATAACAAGATGATTGATCAATCTCAAAAGATATGGGACTCATAGATAAAGTCAAGAACTCTCCAATCCCATTTTCATTAGTAGTGCAATTAATATTATCAAGTAACATAGGACCATCATCTAGAGATTTATCATAAACATTTGCTAAACAAAACTCTTTAGTACCATGCATTTCGACATCAGGCACAAACAAAGCATTATCATAAGATTTATCAAAGTAGCATGGATTATCATAGATAACAGTAACATAATTATTCTCACAAGTTTTACTCATAGGTAATATTTCAAGAGAATCCACAAGAACATAACATTCATCCTTCTTTGATAAGCATGGAGGACAATCAAATAGTGTAAGAGATAAAGAGTTACTCTCATTAGAAGGTTGGCATGGGTAGCTAATCCATTCTTCCTCCTTTTGTTCATGCCTCTCCTCTTCTTTTTCATCAATGAGCTTTCAGGTTCATCAATTTCATCCTCTTTTTCGTTCAATGAGCTTTCATGTTCATCAATTTCTTCTTTCACAGGTTCCTGCAAATTGTGAGTGCATTCTTGTGCATTAATGAGTCTCTCTTTATAATCAATGATATAAGGATTATCACTGTAGCTTTCTATGCAAAAATTAAGGATAGAAGAGACATAATCTTTAAGGTCCTTACAAACAACACAAGTTTCATAATTTTTAGACATGAAGGATTCTATTTCAGAGGCTCCCATAAATAAGACAAATTGTTCCACTTCTTCGAACCCAAGATGAATATAGTTATTCCAATTATAGTTCATAATTAAAACTTCCTCACTAAAGCCACATTGAAATTTAAGATGTTTAGTATCCTGTTTAGAGCAACAGTTTATATCATGGCGTTTAAGCAAGATTTTAGCAATTGTATTCAATTTTTCTATCACAGCACTCATCACTTCACCCGCTCTTGATTCTCTATAATTATTATATAATTCAATAAGCTCCAACATAGTTATGCATTCTTCCATAACAACAATTTTTAATTTTTAGGTTTTTCAAATTTTTATGGATTTTTGTGTATATAAGAAAAATAAAATAAGACAAAAAGAAACTAAGCAAAAGTAAACTAAACAAAATAATACTAGACGGAAATAAACTAAGCACAAATAAACTAGACAAAAGTAAACTAAGCAAAACAAAATAAAATAAAAACAGAGAGAGAGAGGTAGAGTGTACTCCCCAGGTGAACTTAAGGGAGAGAAAGTACATAAACACGAAAACACAAAAGTATCATCCTTTAACTTTCCTCCCTCGATGCTTCTCCATCATCACAATTATTGTGAACTTCCGACATACCTTAAATGAAAACCTTGAGAACAGAAGACACGTGAAGAATTTACAATGTTCTTAAAATATCCTTTCATCTAAATTTGCACATTTAGAAACCTGCATGGTATATGTATAATATCCTGTGTTATGCACCAACGTGAATCATACAACACATCAAAATGGCACTCGTGCAATTTATGATCTTTAGGGCTGCATTTCATCAAGTGAGATCCCTAGCTATTATATTCATTGTGAGGATGAAATAGTTCATGTTTTTACATAGGGGTGCTCATGCAAGATCAAACTTTTGGGAACTTATAACCGGTTCCTAATGATACCAAAACAAACTGATGCCAAAGTATGCTCGCTCCCGCACTTGCAACACAGGGGAAGACATCTCAAGCAAGTAATCAATTTCCAAGACTCCATGTACACGCCGGCAAATACTACACATGGAGAGAGCTAGCATCTGATCGAGGACTGTAAGTCTAAACCTATAGCGGCCTGAACTATTTTGTAATCAAAGTGACAATAAACTTTGTCTTACTATACAAAGTCTGCCAGAAAACACCATGTTCAAGAAAAGGCCGGTTTCACAAACTTCATGTAATCATGTTTAAACAAAGAGTGAATACCACCGAATCTCCTCATGCCCCAGTGACGTCCAAACAATAGCACACAAGGAGCAATGGCAGTACCATATGGTTGAGTAGGGCCCCTGCGCGCAAATGGATAATCCGGAGAAAAGTATAGACAAAGAGTAGCCTCGTAGTCGGTATATCAATTACTTACAATCGCCAACCATCTGAATTTCGTAAACTTCTGTAGTATACACAAGTTCTGCAGATACGGAGCTCGAAGTGCTTATTCTGGATTTGGCTTTATCACGGGTTATTTCAGAGGGTATCGATCATGGAGACCCAACGCCGGGACACATCGATCTTGCTGACCTGCTATCCATCGCCGGCCCATACGACACGTTCCTTGTCTACCTCTCAAAGACAAAGACATACGTGAGCCAGGCCAACAACACCAAGTAGAGCATCGCTCTCTTCGCGCCTGTGCACTCTGTCTTCCTAGCCGTAGACACTGTCACGCTGTCCAACCTCACTACCGAACATCTCCTATCGCCCATGATGCACCATAGGCCAGTAATTTTCGTAGATTTGATGCCGTGGAGCCGATCAAGCCCCTGGGTGTCAAGGCACGGGTAGGGGGCATGAAGGCGCTCCAGGCGGAGCCCGGCGCACCCTTGACTGGCGTCTATCTGCTACGTGGGCACACGTTTCGGCGGCCTCTTTTCAAGCTTGGCGACTCTGCCACCAATCTACACTGCCGTCGTCCACAAGCTTCTGTGCGTCGCCAGAGAAGAAGAAGCATCGCGCCGAGACTTGATTCAATGGTACACCGGGTGCGAGATCGCTTATTGGCAGGTTCCCATGGTGATGAGTTTCGTTCGGGGTCCTTCAGATTATATTGGGATTGAAAGCGTACAGTTACGTGACTCTGTTTTATAAGTCATACCGACTCATCGAGTCCTTGGGCGGTTGAGACCCGGAGGGAGAATCTGAGTAGGACACGTCAATGATCAGCAATGCTACCTGGCCTGTTGAGATACGAAATTTTGAACCTTCCTCGGGCGGTTCCGTGTTGGACATAAGATGGACCATGCAAGGTGAACGAACGAAACAAAGCCTGACAGATGAAACTAAAGAAAACACGGGACGGACAACGGTTACCAACGGATCAAACCACGGAAATACTTCGTACTTTATTATTACGTACTAGGTATAGATATAGATTTAGATATAGAAAAGGACAAGATGGCTTTTACAGAACCATATGAGAGGAAACAACTAAATAGTTTTATTTGCAAATAAATTTTATTTTGTAAAAAATAATTTTTACGATGTATGCATGATGATGATGATGATTTTTGGAACGACGCGGAAAAACGAGCAGCAGACGTTTGAAATGCCCATCACTGGTTACCAGTGGTTGTATAATCACGACGTCGTCCTCTAACATTAGCAGTGCGGAAAACACATCCTTCACTGGTAAGCCTTTCTCCGGTAGTTTACCTTGTATCATCATCTAACTTACCTCACCTAGTTTGTATCATCATCCAGCCATTATGCACGTTTTTTTTAATTCTACCTGATCTAATCATCTGATGGTTTACTTACTAGTACTGATAGTGTTTATTTACCTGGTGGCGAGAAAAATCTGGTGTTACAAATGGAAGCAATATGAGATGCTAAAGCCGTCTATCTGCCACCCTTTTTTCATACTAAATTGTTTACAACCTAGATTTTAGTGTATCCATTATTATACTATATGTCTACAGTATTTAGGACAATGCCAGCAATATAATTAGTATTTAGGACAATGCCAGCAATATAATTCTCTTCAGCATCTCGGATGATGAGTCCTAACTTGCCAAATAAATTTTGACACAAGATATGGCTTAAATCATTTACATATCTGTAAAGTCTGGTTAAATTTTTTTCTATCAAACAACGAGCAGTTTTGTAACATCCCAAGTTTCAACAATAATAAATCAAGAGAGAGATATTTCAATTACTCAAATTTTCTCAACAAACAAAAACTTTCTCATGCATATAGTTGTTACATATAGTTTTTTTGCATAGTGTGCTTTTCTCTTGTGCAATTGCCATGATGAGTGTTAGTTGTTGATCAAGTGTGCTTAAACCCTAACACAAGTTCACTCAATCCTAATTTGAGAAGAAGAAAAGAAATAGAAAAGAATTCATTTCTCACTCACATACAACTTAGGCCATTTATTCAAATCATCACCAAAGGCCACCATTGCTTGACCTATGGTTTCTAAAACTCTTATATAACAAAAACAAACACAAATGCATAAAAGAAACCAGATTCAAATCAAAGAAAATTCCAAAATTAACATACATATGATAATGGTCATATGACCCCTTTATAAAATCTTCCCCTCTTTGCACCCCTGTATTTGAATTATTTTAAACTAAACTTAGTCAACCTTTGCCACCTCATCCAAGACTAAGTCAAAGTGAGCAACTTTGCTGTTGACCACCCATGCTAACTTTGACCAGGTTGACCAGAATAGAATTGACAAGAGAGGACTTTGAAACAAAGAGAAGATGACTCACATTTTGAAATGTTGCAAACCTTCATCAAAATGAACACCCCCACCACCATTCCATCACATTAAATATATGAATGAAGTTCACCAAAAAGAATTTCGAAATTCAAACTTTATTTTCATGCGGCCATTTCATCGAGCACATGGCAGGCAGCATCTCAGAATTGGGTTACACCCTATTGTCCAGTGGGTTTTGGCCTAAACCCACTTTAACCTGTGATGATCACACTCCCCTGCAACCCCTGCATCAAGCCCAGTACTTGCCCCGTCGTTTAAAGTGTGGAGAAAGACCTAAACAATGCTTGCCGTGCACCATGCCGACCACACATGCACTTGATCGATCTGAGCCCCTCCTCTCTCCTCCACCATGTCTCAGAGCATCCCTGGAGCACAAGGACGCTGCCAGTACACATCCCTAACTCGCCGAGCCACGACATTGGCCAGAACACGCGCGCCCAGCAGCATGCCAGGACATGCCAGGCACGCGGTGAGCGCGCTCTGGAGCGCGCCAGAGCATCTCGCGCTCGAGCACCCTCGCCCTCCTCTGCAAAGCCTACGCCTGCGTCGAGCATCTCCTCGCCACCCTCTAGCCCGTAGACACCATGATGAGGACATCCCATCTATTGATACAACCGCTGTACCTACAGCCACACAAATACAAGGACCAATCACTCGAGCTCGTGCCAAACAACTTAACTATCAGGTACTTTCGTTTCTTGGAACTGTTCCTCATATACATGAGAATATGATGCTGCCTAAATCAGATATGTTTGTTACTCTTAGGAATGATGGACCTAGCATGGATGAGGAGAACAAGCATTGGAGCATGATCACACATGGAGGAGATGGCAGCAAGCACTTGAGGATTGAAGATGACGCCACAAGTGGAGATTTCAGGACTTTGAAGCCACCATAAGAAGAGATGAAGACATGGACGAAATATAGAGTTCTCCACTTCATAATTTCGTCCATAGCATAATATGGTGCTGCGTCACCTTTAGTTTTGGGCCAGGCCCATGTCATTTTCGTCGGAATTAAGTCAGCCACTTTTTAGAGTCCGTATTGAAGGGGGAAAGGCCTTCTAGGGTTTGGTTCGGCCACCATACGTATGGCTGGTCGAAACCCCACCTTTTCCTCCTTTAAATACCCCCATAGCCGACACGTTTAGACTCGGATTTTGATTAGATTAAAAGTTAGCCATTGCTGCAACTCTCGTGTACTTCTTTTGAGGTCAACGCCCAGAACAAGACCGACTATTCGGAATCCCACCTTTTCAATAAAGCTTTCATCTATATCCGCAATATTCTGATTGCATTATTAGTTCTTACTTGTTCTCGATTTCAGGTAGGAATTAAGACCCTCGCTGGTCAGGCTGATCGTGCATCCGCAAGATCAGTAACTCTCGGAGATTGTCCTAGCGATTGCATTGGCGCACGAGCTTTGCACGTGTAGTCGGATCGTCAAGCACTAACTCCAACAACAAATCGACGTTATCCTACTCTCATCGAAAGATCGGCCATCTTTGCCCTATCAAGTGGTATCAGATTTCAGGTTGCTCGGTGAGATTTTACTGTTTTCCTAGTGTAGATTGAATCTGCCATCATACCCATAAACCACGAAAAAGCCAAAAATACAGTTAGGGTTTAGATCATCTCGTCCCATAAACCCCCCTGCCACGCCTTGCATTGTCTTTTCAGTTTTGCATAGTTGAATTTGTGTCTGCATCTTCGTGTCGAGTTGCTGGTCTTAGCGTCTAGTCCTTTAGAGTTTCGAGTTCTGGTCATATTAGTCACGCCGCCGTCGCCCGCTCGCACCATACGCAGATCACCGCCATATACAACCACCATATACTTCCGCCACTACCATATACACCCTGCCATATACGCCCTGTCATATACACCCTGCCATATACACCCTGCCATATACACTCTGCCATATACATCCGTAGCCACCATATACCCCGTTTCCTACCGCGACACAGATTGTTGCTGTTTCTCTGCCGTGACAGAGTCCGAGTAGAATTAGGTTTTATTTGTTTTCCCCTCTTAGCTGTTGCCTTCTAATTCCATCTGTGCTGTAGAAAAAAATTTCCGTGAGATCAGTTTCAGCCGCCAGGAAAAAATTGTGAAGGAGAGCAAAAAAAAAAAAAAAAAAAAAGTCTGGAAACACTTCCGAAAAAAAATTCTGGCTACATTGGTTTTTCACCTTGGCGATCACTTTTCGCCACTGGCCGTTATAGCGACATTTTTTTGGCGCCTGCGCGCTTTCCGGAGCACTTTCCAGAAATTTCGACAAAAAATTTTCTGAGGCTATACTGTTTTTAGACATTGGGGATCAGTTTGAGACACTTGCCATCATAGTGATTTTTCGCCGTTCGCGTCGCCACATCATCGCCACCTCATCGCTGCTCGTTGCTTGTGTGCCGCGCCGTGACCTCGTTTGTGTTCTAGGCTCGCGTCTCTAGTACGGTCTAGCCTAGGACCAGCACAGTACCGTTGTTGAGCATACTTTCAATACTGCATTGCTGTTTTGACAATTGCTGTTTTGCTACCATATTAGCCTTCCTACAGCTCTACATATTGTCTCCACGTGCACTGTGTCGACCCTGGTAATCGCTTTGGCAATCCTTGGAGACGCTGATTCCTGCTGGTTGTTACATCGCCTTCCTCCTGTTTGGTAAGGACTTGTAAGAGCTTTGTATTTTGCTTGACGAATTGCGCGTGAACCACCATATTCCGTAGTTTGTAGGCATATACATTTGTGCTTTTTCTGTACTAACCATGACAGGCACAGAGTCGGCGAACGTTGACCCGGATAAGATGACGAATACGGAGATGCATGCTCACTTCCTCCATCTTTTGGGCGGGCATACAACCAACGTGGATGGGCGCCTCGGTGATGTTGACGCCAAACTCACTGACGCGCTGGACAAGATCGATGGCCTCGAGGCAGCTTTCAACTCCAAGCTCGACGCCAAGTTCCAGGAGTTGTTGACTCGATTCCCGCCGCCTCGCGCCAACGTGCAGCGCCGCGCACGCCGCGTTCCTCGTGCGGACGTTCCGGCGGGTACCGCTCCTGCTGCAGCAGCCGCACATGACGCACCTTCTGATGAAGGATACGAGGATTATGGAGGGAACGAGGACGAGCATGTAGATGAGAATGTGCTGGATGACGAGGAGGTTCAACAACCTGCACCTGGTCGTCCACGACAACTGAACCGCAACGCTCGCCCACCTCCACGGCCGGTACGTGACGATGATCATGTTGCTAAACTTAAATTGAATATTCCACCATTTGAGGGTAGATATAATCCTGATGCATATCTTACATGGGAATTGGAAGTAGAGCAACGCTTTGCATGTTTACGCTATCCTGATCATTTGCGTGTTAGTGCTGCTACTTGTGAGTTCACAGATTTTGCATCTATTTGGTGGTCTGAGCATTGTAGAGTACACCATGCTAATATTCCTACTACTTGGGTTGGTTTAAAACTTGCTATGCGTACTCGTTTTGTTCCTCCACATTATCAACGTGATTTGCTAAAGAAATTGTCTCGCTTAGAACAAGGAAAAAATTCTGTAGAAGACTATTATCAAGAATTGCAAACTGGCATGATTCGCTGTGGTATTGTAGAGGATAATGAGGCTATGCTTGCACGTTTCTTTGGTGGTTTGAATAAAGAGATTCAGCATATTTTAGATTATAAGGAGTACAATACTATTACTCGCTTGTTTCATCTTGCTTGCAAAGTTGAACGTGAAGTGCAGGATCGTCAACCACCATGGAGAAAAGCTAATGTTTCTGCAGGTCGTACATCGTCATGGACTCCGCGACAATCAGCGCCACAATCTCGTGGGACTACACCAGCACCTTCTACCTCCAAGTACACCGCGCCTGCATCACGAGCACCACCGGCTGCTACTCCACCACCATCTGCTGGTCCTCCTCGGAGTTCATCTTCGATGGCCTCCACGGGGAAGACGCGCGACATACAATGTCGCAAATGCTTGGGATTTGGACACATAGAGAAAGAATGCAGAACCAAGCGTGTGATGTTGGTGCGTGAAGATGGCGAATATGATTCTGCAAGTGACTTTGATGAAGATACATTGGCCCTTATTGCTGCATGTGATGGCGCCAATTCTGATTCTGAGAGAGAGATGGAGGTAATGGAAGCTGACACTGCTGATCAGTAAAGGAGCTTAGTTGCACAGCGTGTGTTGAGCGTGCAATTGAGCAAAGCTGAGCATGATCAACGCCACAATCTGTTCCAAACAAGAGGCGTTGTCAAAGAACGAGCTATAAGGATCATCATTGATGGAGGGAGCTGCAATAATCTGGCTAGCGTTGACATGGTAGAGAAGCTTTCTCTTCCTACAAGACAGCGCACACATCCATATTACATTCAATGGTTTGAGAGCTCTCGGAAGCTCAAGGTAACAAGAACTACACGTGTGCATTTTACTATTGGTACATATTCTGATTTTGTGGATTGTGATGTTGTACCTATGCAAGCTTGTTCTTTGTTACTTGGTAGACCTTGGCAATTTGATAGAGAATCTGTTCATAATGGTAAAACTAATCAGTATTCTCTTATGCATGATGGAAAGAAAATTGGTCTCAAACCTATGACTCCTGAACAAATACTAAAAGATGATCTTGCTAGAACTAGTAGAGTAAAAAACGAGGAGAAACTTAAGAGTGAGAATCAGATTCACTACAAGAAAAGTTCTGATAGACAACGTCTCAAAATCGTCCGCTAAGGGGTATTTTTCGTCGCCTATGGGCCTAACCCGACGATATGGGTTCCGTTGTGGAAACTGCGTCAGGCAAAGTCCAACGACGATTTTTTCGGTCCGTCGCGCTTGGGCGCCCTTCCGCCACGGAAAATCGGACCGTTGCGGAAGTGTTTTCGGGAGCCCGTTGACTGCTGACGTCATGCAAACTGACACGTGGCAGACGCCGTTAACTGCCAGTTAACGGCGTTAACCGGCTGAAACCCCGTGGTAGATGGTAGGCCCACACGAGGCCTGCCACGTCTTAAGCGGGCCGGGCCAGATGACATAGTTTGAACGGTCAACTATATAGCTGGGCCGGTCCATTAGTTACGTGGGCCGGGCCTAACCTCTAATGTTGACTGGTCAAAAGTTAAATGGGCCGGCCCATTTAACATGTGGGGTCCACCTTACAGCAACTGGGCCGGCCCAAGAAGCAAGTGGGCCGGGCCAAAAACACAGGTGGGTCCCACTTTCCTGTTAAAAGGTCGGCCCATTTAGTGTGTGGGGTCCACCGTATAGCAAGTGGGCCGGCCCAACAAGCTAGTGGGCCGGGCCAAAAACACAGGTGGGTCCCACTTTCCTGTTAAAGGGCCGGCCCATTTAGTGTGTGGGGTCCACCATATATCAAGTGGGCCGGCCCAACAAGATAGTGGGCCGGGCCAAAAACACAGGTGGGACCCATCTTCCTGTTAAAGGGCCGGCCCATTTAGTATGTGGGGTCCACAATATAGCAAGTGGGCTGGCCCACCAAGATAGTGGGCCGGGCCAAAAACACATGTGGGTCCCACATTCCTGTTAATGGGCCGGCCCATTTGGTATGTGGGGTCCACCATGTAGAAAGTGGGCCGGCCCAACGAGATAGTGGGCCGGGCCAAAACACAGGTGGGTCCCACCATCCTATTAAAGGGCCGGCCCATTTGGTGTGTGGGGTCCACCATATAGAAAGTGGGCCGGCCCATTTGGTAGTGGGGTCCACCATCTAGAAAGTGGGCCGGCCCAACAAGATAGTGGGCCGGGTCAAAACACAGGTGGGTCCCACCTTCCTATTAAAGGGCCGGCCCATTTACCATGTGGGACCACCATAGAGCAAGTGGGCCGGCCCAATAAGCATGTGGAGCCCATTATCGTGTAACCGGGCCGGCCTACTAAAGAAGTGGGCCGGCCCAAAATGAAAGTGGGTCCCACACTACTGTAAGTGGGCCGGCCCAATCTGTTGTAGGGCCCTACTTGTTTGACTAGTCAACTTGCATTAAATTTCATGAGCCTAAAATCTGATTTCAATGATACACACAATTACATACACAAATAAAACAAATAGGAAAATTACAAGGCAATTAATGTGCCCAAATAAAAAAATTACATAGAATCATTGAGGACTTCTATTAGCATCATCAATAACAAAGTTGACATTTGGCAATCGCCTTGATTGAATCTTGTGTACTCTTTGTCAACATATCAGCTACGAGATCTTAAAGCGACAATACCATGTCTTTTATAAAGTACAAACCTTGAGATATTTACTGTCTGATGAAAGAAATGGTCTAGGTTGACGGCTATGAGAAGATGCATCAGAAGAAAGATCAGAACTTTTTGTGGGCCTCACTAGTAATGAAGATTGCTTCATCACAACTGCATTCTGATAATAATGCAAAAAGAGTTAAACGATGAACTATGCAAACATTTATTATGCAATGTAGATATAAGATAATAACAAGTTGCATAAATAAGACATGTATGGAACTTGTACTAAGCACAAACTTACATCATAATGTTGCACGTGGTCGCTACAGATCCTTTTTTGGCGACTATCTTCTAATGATGACTGCTTCATTAAAACAAAGATTCTGGTAACATTGTAAACATAGTTACAACAATTAACTATTCAAACATGTATTACGCAATGTAGAGATCGATAAGCATGTAGCGAGAAATAAGCACAAGATAAGATAAGATGCATGTACTAAGCACATACTGGCTCACTGCAGGTCCTTCTCTTGCGTGCACTAGTCGTGGTCAACATGCCTATCATTTTAGGTTCAGCCATCAAGTGAAATGCTAATCCTCCTGCTCCATTGTCCTTAATCTGTGTTTAGATATCACATTTAAGACCAAGTCAGCTGGTTTCAAATAACAAAAAACTTGAGCTGCCAAATGAATAAGCCAATAGTTACCAGATATCAAATTAAAACCAACTAGATGTTGCTTTGCATGAGATACGAATTTCAGACATTCAGATTTAGAGTAGGGTAATGCCAAGGTTTTACACATAAAGTAAACTGGCATTAAGTATGACCAAATGTCGTGTTCAAATCACCCTAGAAGTTTCTCCAAGTCAAGGATATCAAATAGGCATAAAATTAGTAAAGCATGAATGGCATTGCTATGGCAGGGTTCCAAGTGTTAATCTCTTGCATAAGGAACAATGCATATAGGTTATAGATAATAACGGAAGTAAACTGCCAAAATTACCAACCACGAACTCAGATTCCAACCTTACCTAGCGTCCCCGCTGTTAATGTTGGATGTTCTAATAAGTGGTTCGCATGATCAATCCCAAGGAAAAATAACATTGACAAGTCAGTCTACGATAATACAAAGACCAGACATGCACGCAGCAATAACTATATAAGCTAAAGACGAGGTATAAGAGCAAGCAGATTGGAAATGCACATAGCATGATTATAAAAGCAGTGTGAGAATAGCAGACACGAGAAAACAGCTAGCGGTGAGCTAATGACGTGGTATAAGAACAAGCAGATTGGAAATGCCCATAGCACGACTATAAAACGGTGCGACAATAGCATGCGATACAAAAACAGTTGGCAGCAAATGAATGGGTACAAGGCTATAAATATGTGGATGCACACAGTGTCGATAGAATGAACAGGATGGTAGCGACCGGATAATGCTTTTGCTTGTACAACATTTAAACAAACTTCATGCGAAGCAACACATCAAGAAAGTTAACGGCATATGAGATCTGCAAATAACTACACAAAACATGGCTAAAGAAACACCGCGATCTAACGGGCCAGCGTACTAACCAAGCTGCGGCGGGGTGGACGGGGGCGGCAACTTGCATTCCAGCGGCGGCGAACGCGGGAGACGATGAATCGACCATGTTTCAGTAGAAGCGGGCGTTAGTGAAGCAGATCTGGTTGGCTGGCAAGGTATTTGGTGAAGTTGATACAGCCGCTGCGGCGAGGTAGTCGGTGGCGAGGTCGGTGGTGAAGCAGATCCGTCGGTGGCGAGGTCGGCGGTGAAGCAGATCCGTCGGTGGCGAGGTCGGCGGTGAAGCAGATCCGTCGGTGACGAGGGCGGCGGGGGAGCGGATCAGGTGGGTGGACAGCCAACACGATCAAGGCTACGCTGTGGAGGAGTATGCCGGCGGCGAAGCAGATCTAGTACTGTAGAGAGTCAGAGCTTTGGCGTGTGAGAGTATTTTTGAGCTAATGGGGCGAATGGTTGGTGGGTGGGTGTGGGCCTGTGGGGAGGGTTCGGGATCTAGGCAAGATATTTCATTGTTACCGAATGAGCCCTCCATGGTCGGTGGGTTGTAGCTTCCGGACCAGGGTTAAAAGGGTAAAACTGGTCACGGGATTTTCGAATGGATGCGGCGGGATGATTTGGCGCGTGGCCGAAATTTTCAGTTTCAAGCTACAGTACGAGCAGAACGACAAAAATAATGTTCTTCCCCAGGGAGCTCTCATTTCTTCCTCTTCTCTTTCTCTCTCGAGTCTCTCCCACTCCCCCGGCTCCTCTCCCCCTTCTCTCCGGCGGCCTCGCCGGCCGGAGACGAGGCCGACTTCTCTCTGTATATTGTACACCCTCCGAACTAAATTAATTGATTCAACTTTCCTTAGACGTGTATGTATCTAGAGTAAAAACATGTGTGGATACATCCATATTTAGATAAGCAAAGTTGAGTCAGCTAATTTGGATCCGAGGGAGTTAGTGTTGTTGTAAGCTTAGATCCAGTGTTTCCCATGAGCGAGAATGGCGCAATGGAGTCGGGATCTCGTCATCGGCTTCAGATCGGCCTATGGTGAATCGGCGGATCTTGCCGGCCAAACCCCGATCTGGTGCCATCAATGTGATGGCGCTAACGGTGAGGCTTGCTTTGGTCAGTGCTTCAGATCTGGCCAATGGGGAAGTCAAGCTGCTAAAGTTCACAAGCTCGGGGCATACGACGGCGTCATCCGTCTTGCCCGTGCACATCTTGGACTTTCGGCGACCCTTCTCGTAGCCAATATGCCGTTCTTGAGGCCCTTCTTCTCCTTCGTCCTGGCGACTACCGGCGACACCGTCCCAAGTGGTGCGTCCCCGGCGACGGAGTTGCTTTGGAAAGGATGCGGAGCAGAGATCGATGTGCGGTCCGAAGGACTCGATTGATTTTCTTCTATATGTTTTGGGGTCCTTTTTGTAAAGTTGCAGGTTCTATTAGTTATTGTCTAGTACTTTTGGTCCTCTATGTAATTTTTTGGACTAGTTTCCATTGGCACTGATAAACTTGAATTTTGACAAGTTCACGAGGAAAAAAATTCCTTTGCACATATGGCCTATCATGTATAAACATTCTTGAGATTTAAACTATATGTAATGTGCCATGCATTAACCCTAAACCATATATATGTAACTAACCCTAGCTGATCAAACCCTACTTAATTAAAACAAATAACCCTAAACTATACGCATGCACTTTATGCGCAAAGGCGCGGGTGCCTCTAATAATGTGTGTGCGCACTCGATCGATGATCCCTAAACCTTATACAACCCTGAAACCCTAATCCCTAATCCCTAAACCCTAAACACCCTAAACACTAAACCCTAGACCCTAAACCCTAAACCTAACCCTAAACCCTAATTAAACCCTATATATAGGCCAACGACACTTAATTGTGCATCAAGCAGGCCAGGGGTGCCTCGCGGTCCTCTAATTAAATTAAATGTGCCATGCATTAACCCTAAACCATATATATGTAACTAACCATAGCTAATCAACCCTACTTAATGAAAACACATAACCCTAAACTATACTAGCTATAACCCGATCTAATAAAAACATGCTCTATATATAGCAGCTAGCTAGCAAACCGTAGATTAACACCAATTAATATATACATGGCCTATATCGATCATGTTGTATAACATATCCCTGAGATTCATTAATTAATTATATAATTATCGTGATAAATTAATTAACTTTAATTTTGACAAGTTCTCTCGAATGAAAACACATTTGATTAAGTTGCCTCATAATATATATATATAATTAGTGTGCATGCATGGCCTACCATGCATTCGTGCATATATTTTAATGTATATTTGAACATATTCTTGGGGATTTCAATCTCTCTCTCGATCATCTATATATCGTTGGTGGCCAAAAAACACACATATATATATGCATGCAATTTATGCGTAAAGGCGCGGGTGCCTCTAATAATGTGTGTGCGCACTCGATCGATGATCCCTAAACCTTAAACAACCCTAAAACCCCTAAATCCCTAATCCCTAAACCCTAAACACCCTAAACACTAAACCCTAAACCCTAGACCCTAAACGTACCCTAACCCTAACCCTAACCCTAACCCTAACCCTAAACCCTAGCTAATCCTAAACCCCAATTAAACCCTATGTATATGCCAACGACACTTAATTGTGCATCGATCGAGCGGGTCATGGGTGCCTCGCGATCCTCTAATAAAATTAAATGTGCCATGCATTAACCATAAACCATATATATGTAACTAACCCTAGCTAATCAACCCTACTTAATTAAAACACATAACCCTAAACTATACTAGATATAACCCGATCTAATAAAAACATGCTCTATATATAGCAGCTAGCTAGCAAACCGTAGATTAACACCAATTAAAATATACATGGCCTATATCGATCATGTTGTATAACATATCCCTGAGATTCATTAATTAATTATATAATTATCGTGATAAATTAATTAACTTGAACTTTGACAAGTTCTCTCGAATGAAAACACATTTGATTAAGTTGCCTCATAATATATATATATAATTAGTGTGCATGCATGGCCTACAATGCATTCGTGCATATATTTTAATGTATATTTGAACATACTCTTGGGGATTTCAATCTCTCTCTCTCTCTCGATCATCTATATATCGTTGGTGGCCCAAAAAACACACATATATATGCATGCAATTTATGCGTAAAGGCGCGGGTGCCTCTAATAATATAATGTGTGTGCGCACTCGATCGATGATCCCTAAACCTTAAACAACCCTAAAACCTTAAAATCCCTAATCCCTAAACCCTAAACACCCTAAACACTAAACCCTAAACCCTAGACCCTAAACATACCCTAACCCTAACCCTAAACCCTAGCTAATCCTAAACCCCAATTAAACCATCTGTATAGGCCAACGACACTTAATTGTGCATCGATCGAGCGGGTCATGGGTGCCTCGTGATCCTCTAATAAAATTAAATGTGCCGTGCATTAACCCTAAACCATATATATGTAACTAACCCTAGCTAATCAACCCTACTTAATTAAAACACATAACCCTAAACTATACTAGCTAGCTGCTATAACCCGATCTAATAAAAACATGCTCTATATATAGCAGCTAGCTAGCAAACCGTAGATTAACACCAATTAAAATATACATGGCCTATATCGATCATGTTGCATAACATATCCCTGAGATTCATTAATTAATTATATAATTATCGTCATAAATTAATTAACTTGAACTTTGACAAGTTCTCTCGAATGAAAACACATTTGATTAAGTTGCCTCATAATATATATATAATTAGTGTGCATGCATGGCCTACAATGCATTCGTGCATATATTTTAATGTATATTTGAACATATTCTTGGGGATTTCAATCGATCTCTCTCTCTCGATCATCTATATATCGTTGGTGGCCCAAAAAACACACATATATATGCATGCAATTTATGCGTAACGGCGCGGGTGCCTCTAATAATGTGTGTGCGCACTCGATCGATGATCCCTAAACCTTAAACAACCCTAAAACCTTAAATCCCTAATCCCTAAACCCTAAACACTAAACCCTAAACCCTAGACCCTAAACGTACCCTAACCCTAACCCTAACCCTAAACCCTAGCTAATCCTAAACCCCAATTAAACCCTATGTATAGGCCAACGACACTTAATTGTGCATCGATCGAGTGGGTCATGGGTGCCTCGTGATCCTCTAATAAAATTAAATGTGCCATGCATTAACCCTAAACCATATATATGTAACTAACCCTAGCTAATCAACCCTACTTAATTAACACACATAACCCTAAACTATACTAGCTAGCTATAACCCGATCTAATAAAAACATGCTCTATATATAGCGCGCAGCTAGCTAGCTAGCAAACCGTAGATTAACACCAATTAAAATATACATGGCCTATATCGATCATGTTGTATAACATATCCCTGAGAATCATTAATTAATTATATAATTATCGTGATAAATTAATTAACTTGAACTTTGACAAGTTCTCTCGAATGAAAACACATTTGATTAAGTTGCCTCATAATATATATATAATTAGTGTGCATGCATGGCCTACAATGCATTCGTGCATATATTTTAATGTATATTTGAACATATTCTTGGGGATTTCAATCGATCTCTCTCTCTCTCTCGATCATCTATATATCGTTGGTGGCCCAAAAAACACACATATATACGCATGCACTTGATGCGTAAAGGCGCGGGTGCCTCTAATAATGTGTGTGCGCACTCGATCGATGATCCCTAAACCTTAAACAACCCTAAAACCCTAATCCCTAATCCCCTAAACCCTAAACACCCTAAACACACTAAACCCTAGACCCTAAACACCCTAAACACTAAACCCTAAACCCTAGACCCTAAACACCGTAAACCCTAAACCATAAACCCTAAACCCTAAACCCTAAACCCTAAACCCTAAAACCCTAAACCCTAAACACTAAACCCTAAACCCTATAAACACCCTAAACACTAATTAAAACCTAAACCCTAGACCCTAAACACTAAACCCTAAACCCTAGACCCTAAACACCGTAAACACTAAACCCTAAACCCTAAACACCCTAAACACTAATTAAACCCTAAACCATAGACCCTAAACACTAGACCCTAAACCCTAGACCCTAAACACCCTAAACACTAAACCCTAGACCCTCTAAACACAGTAAACACTAAACCCTAAACCCTAGACCCTAGCTAAACACCCAAAACACTAAACCCTAAACCCAGCCTAGCTAACCCTAAACCCTAATTAAACCCTATATATATAGGCCAATGACACTTAATTGTTCATCAAGCAGGCCAGGGGTGCCTCGCGGTCCTCTAGTTAAATTAAATGTGACATGCATTAACCCTAAACCATATATATATAACTAACCCCTAGCTAATCAAACCCTAGTTAATTAAAACACATAACCCTAAACTATACTAGCTATAACCCGATCTAATAAAAACATGCTCTATATATAGCTTGCACTAGCTAGCAAAAACGGTAGATTAAAACAAATTAATATATACATGGACTATATATCGATCATATGTTGTATTACATCTCCCAGAGATTCATTAATTAATTATATAATTATCGATGATAAATTAATTAACTTGAATTTTGACAAGTTCTCTCGAATGAAAACACATTTGATTAAGTTTCCTCATAATATATATATAATTAGTGTGCATGCATGGCCTACCATGCATGCATTAATTCGTGCATATATTTTAATATATATTTGAACATATTCTTGGGGGATTTCAATCTCTCTCTCTCGATCATCTATATGTCGTTGGTGGCCAACAACACACACATATACGCATGCACTTTATGCGCAAAGGCGCGTGTGCCTCTAATAATGTGTGTGTGCGCACTCGATCGATGATCCCTAAACCTTAAACAACCCTAAAACCCTAAACCCTAAACCCTAAACCCTAAACCCTAAACCCTAAACCCTAAACCCTAGACCCTAAACACCCTAAACACGTACTAAACCCTAAACCCTAGACCCTAAACACCGTAAACCCTAAACCATAAACCCTAAACCCTAAACCCTAAACCCTAAACCCTAAACCCTAAAACCCTAAACCCTAAACCCTAAACCCTATAAACACCCTAAACACTAATTAAACCCTAAACCCTAGACCCTAAACACTAAACCCTAAACCCTAGACCCTAAACACCGTAAACACTAAACCCTAAACCCTAAACACCCTAAACACTAATTAAACCCTAAACCATAGACCCTAAACACTAGACCCTAAACCCTAGACCCTAAACACCCTAAACACTAAACCCTAGACCCTCTAAACACAGTAAACACTAAACCCTAAACCCTAGACCCTAGCTAAACACCCAAAACACTAAACCCTAAACCCAGCTAGCTAACCCTAAACCCTAATTAAACCCTATATATATAGGCCAACGACACTTAATTGTGCATCAAGCGAGCCGGGTGCCTCGCGGTCCTCTAGTTAAATTAAATGTGACATGCATTAACCCTAAACCATATATATATAACTAACCCCTAGCTAATCAAACCCTAGTTAATTAAAACACATAACCCTAAACTATACTAGCTATAACCCGATCTAATAAAAACATGCTCTATATATAGCATGCAGCTAGCTAGCAAAAACGGTAGATTAAAACCAATTAATATATACATGGCCTATATATCGATCATATGTTGTATAACATCTCCCTGAGATTCATTAATTAATTATATAATTATCGATGATAAATTAATTAACTTGAATTTTGACAAGTTCTCTCGAATGAAAACACATTTGATTAAGTTTCCTCATAATATATATATAATTAGTGTGCATGCATGGCCTACCATGCATGCATTAATTCGTGCATATATTTTAATATATATTTGAACATATTCTTGGGGGATTTCAATCTCTCTCTCTCTCGATCATCTATATGTCGTTGGTGGCCAAAAAACACACACATATACGCATGCACTTTATGCGCAAAGGCGCGTGTGCCTCTAATAATGTGTGTGTGCGCACTCGATCGATGATCCCTAAACCTTAAACCCTAAATAAACCCTAATCCCTAATCCCTAAACCCTAAACACCATAAACATTAAACCCTAAACCCTAGCTAACCTCCTAACCCTAAACCCTAAACCCTAATTAAACCCTATATATATAGGCCAATGACACTTAATTATGCATCAAGCAGGCCAGGGGTGCCTCGCGGTCCTCTAATTAAATTAAATGTGCCATGCATATATATGTGTTTAATTTGGGGATTTCAATCGCTCTCTCGTATGTAGCTCTCTCTACCTCTATCTCTCTCTCTCTCTCTCTCTCTCTCTCTCTCTCTCTCTCTCTCTCGTTGGTGGCCAACAACACACACATGCACTTTGTGCGCAAAGGCATGCGCCTCTAATAATGTGTGCGCAGTCGATCGATCTAGTTTTGATTAATCATAGCACACAAATAAAGAAGTTGTATTTGAATCCACACAACCTATTAAAACACATAACCCCTAACATGGCCTAATTAATTAACCCTTCTCGATCTCTACCTAATTAGTGGAAATTGCACAAAATCAAAAGGGGTCCCTCACTAATTATGCATATCTGCTAGATTGTGATAAACTTTTGCCACATATATATTTGGTGGATGGGTGCATCTTGGCATGTAAACAATTAGTGTTTGCAAATGGCGTTGTCAAAATTTATGTACAAATGATTTCTTTCCATCCAAAGTGCATAAAATGGGAGTTTTAATGAAGAAAGTACAAATAAAACAGCTCAACATGCTTCCACACCCCGATTTTCACACGAAGTAGAGCATATTTAAAGGATAATTCCAGAGTTTTACTATTTTTCAAGCAACTTTGCTAATTTCCCCCACTCACATGACTTTATGTCGATTTAACGAAAATATGGCGAATTTAAACTACATGGGCGGGATAGTTTGAATTGTGCGCGCGGCAAAGGGAACCGCCTATTCCTCAACCTTGTGCACGGCAAATTACACACGCAACTCCATTAAACGCCACCTACCAACCTTAATTATCACCCCGGCGGCCCGGCCGCATGACCCCCCACCCACCCGTAGACAACTTATCCCCGTCTGTGCGAAGAGCTTCCCCTCCCCGTCCCGTCCGTGCGAAGAAGAAGCTTCTCCTCCCCGTCGTTCTTCTCGAGACGCACCGGCGGTCAAGTTGATCCACGGTAGGGCTGCTATCTCTAGCTCAATCATGTATCGGGCAAGACAGCCTAACGATTTATATTTTCTTGATGCTGCTAAAAAAAATTCGTCTGTATGCTCGAACTAATTGGCACTTTATAGTTTTCCGCTCGATTTGTCATCGATCAATTTGTTCATTTGCGTGGGCATATAGAGTCAGTTCTGCACTCGATCCGTTAATTTGCTGAAATGCCATGGCAGAGTTTTGTACACGATCTGTTTGCTAAAATGTCGATGGGCATTTTTTGTTTTGTACTCGACATGATTGCTGAAATGCATAATCATGTAGTATAGTTTTGTACTCGATGGATATACATTTCCTACTTCGCCTTAAATTAATCACCAACCACTGTATCTCATAATTAAACAGATGGACAGAACTTGGAAACTGCATGGACACTTATGTTCCCCTTCATATATAAATGGTGTTCAACCCTTTATGGGGTTTATTAGAGCTCATGATGGTCACAACCTGGACGTGTATTGCCCGCGCTGCACATGTATGAATGGTGAGAAGAGGCCTCACCCTGTAGTGGCAGATCATTTACACATTTTTGGGATGGACCGCACATATGTTAGGCGGGTTTAGCATGGTGAACCATATAATGATCCTTTAGCAGGAGAAGCAGATCTTGCTCACACCAGTATGTGTCTTTGGCATATGTAGTTAATTATTTATATTGATGCTGCCGCTGTTTCAATCAATAGTTTGCATTGCTGTGCAAGGTTCTGTACTCAAATTTAACTTGTTGCAGATGGATGGACGGGAAGGAGAGAAAAAGCGCTTGCTTCAGGAAACGGGTTTCAGCTCTGGGACATGTGTCGTGCCGGATGAGAAGGTAAATATGTAAAACGGCATTTGTTCAGGTTGCATCCCTTAGATGTTTGTCTAATCGGTTGATGTACTAATTGCAGAAGCATAGAGTTAAAGAGGTCTCTCAGTTTGATGGGAGATTTGAAGATGAATCTCAGTTTGATGCACCTGTGGATGGTACTGATGACGAGCCTTTCATAGACGAAGGTCCTGCACCTGAGATTATCCAGTCTACAGAAGGAGGCCGTGGACCGAGTACACAGCTTTGCGTTGAAGTGGATGCACGCCGGAGATCATCACGGGCGTCCGGTAGTCTCAAGACCACCCAGCCCTGATGCACCTGTGGATGGTACTGATGACGAGCCTCTCATAGACGAAGGTCCTGCACCTGAGATTATCCAGCCTACAGAAGGAGGCCGTGGACCGAGTACACAGCTTTGCGTTGAAGAGGATCCACACCCGGAGATCATCAGGGGCGTCCCGGTAGTCTCAGGACCACCCAGCCCTGATGCAAAATGTTGAGCTACTTTCTGATTCGTACTCTTATGTTCTGGTGCTGTAGTATGTTATGATTTGTACGCCTTTGGCGCTAGATTAAGCATTCAGTGGATGATCGCGTTGCAAAATTCGACACCCACACAATCAGTTCATCGTACAAGTAGTAGCACAATTACTTCTACAGCGATTCCTGCCAGCGCATTAGTTGGTAGCATGAAACACTTTCAGGTACTCCCCTCTGATTCATATTAATGGACTCAATTCTGTCTAGATATGGATGTATCTAGATGCATTTGTTAACTAGACTAACAAACTTGAGTCAGTTAATATGAATCCGTGTAAACCGCCCAAGTCCTCGAGCAGCTAGTTTATTGACTCTGGACTCCAAGCCTCTCGCGGCAAGCCATCGACGAAGCTTTGACCAGATCTTGGCCCGCAATTTTTTTGTGTGTGGCGAATAGCAAAGCTTTGACCAGTTCCTCTCGGGATACAGCACGCCGGTGAGCTTGCACGGTTGCCATGAGCACTTTCCGGCGGAACTTCCTCTTCAGCGCCCTCAAGCCGCTGCTGCGAGACAGCACGCAGTGCCTCGAGGTGGACGGAATTCTGGATCTCAGGGCGGGTGGTCCGCATCGTCCGGGAACGATCTCCAGCGGGTTAACGAGGACATGCATGGCGGCCAGGGGATTTGTTTTTTGTTTTTTTTTTTGGTTTGAGCTTGGGATTTGGGGGTTTTTCGGATAGGGGAGGAGGAACCGAGGAAGAGGAAGGAACAGCCGCGTGCTTGGCGCGTGGCGGTGTGCTTGAATTTCGAATTTTTGTGAAATGTTTCATTTCCCCGCTACAATTCGGGGGTTTCTTGACGCGCCAATGCGTCCCGCCGGGCAGCTTCAAGTAAATTTGGGGTGCCACACTATGGGCCCTAGTTTCAGTGAGACATGTAATGACTAGTCACATCAGTAAGTTCACTGTGTAATAAAATATGTTACCCCTCCCTTTATGTAGCACCCCTTCTCTCCCGATCGAGTGCCGATTGCCGACGGATGCAAGCCGCTAGCTCGATCCCCTCCTTTCGCCTCCACCGTCCAGGCATCCAGCTTGGAGGGGCAAGCTGCATCTAGCCCAAGCGGATTAGGTAGGACTAGTAATGTTCTCTCCTTTCTCGAGATCGGTTCTTTTTCCTCTCCTCGATATCTTGCGCATCTCTTTCCTATTACGGGCAAAGGGGTGTCTTTCTCGTCACCCTCGAGCTGGGAGTGATTGATGGGGGTGGGGGCGGGGGCTACCTGTGCTTGGATTGGGGTGTTCTTCCTTTATTTGTCGACATTTGCAACCTTTGTAGTTTCTGCTGATCCTCACTGTATCTTTTGTCAGCTTGTACAGGAAAGGCAAGACCTCGGCGGTGGGGGCAATGGAGCGTAAGGCCACCACGCATGTGGGCAGTTGGCTGAGCCTGAGCTGCGTCCCCAGCCCCGCGAAGCAGGTACTCCGTTTGCTTATCCACTCTTTACCTTTTAAGTGTCTCTCTGGTCTCTGCATCCTCAATCTGTTCCTGTTCTGGAATATGCTTAAAGTAGCACATGTCTTCACTGTTTGTGTGTAAAGCCTCTGTGACACCATGCTCTATATTCTCTCGTATCAGGTTGGTACCTCCGGGTTCCGTGGCCGAGGCTATGGGGAACGAGTATAGCGCCCCACCAGCTGCAGGAGCATGGCCCGATCTGCAGCACAAGAAGCGAAATGCCACGCCGAGCGGGGGACCGCCTGTGGGTAATTTTTTTTAACCAACTTACCATGATGTAGTCTCGAATCTGATACTCCCTCGGATCCAAATTAATTGACTCAACTATCTCGTAGATACGGATGTATCTAGATGTGTTTTAGCTCTAGATACTACGCACTCCATCCCAAAGCTTTGGGCTTATATTATTTTTAGATAGTCATACTATTCCATGTTTGACTAAGCTTTTACCATAAATCTTTTACATGCAAAATACAAAATTTATATCATTAAATAGATAATACAATATATTTTCCTACGGTATCTACACGATTATATTTGTTGATAGAATGTTCTAAAATTTTGGTCAAACTTTGCTTGTTTTGATTTCTCAAAAATAAATAAGGCATAAGCTTTTGGATGGTGGTAGTACATTCATATCTAGACAAAGCTGAGTTAACTAGTTTTTTTGTCTGTCCATAGCTAGTGTTCACGCTGCAAAAGGCTAAGAGCATCCACTATATGCATCAGTCTATCTCATACAGTAATTCAATATCAGTGCTGAGGTCTGCCTTTTGTTTTGCTATTCATATGCAGACCGAAACTTTAGGGCCTTTACTCAAAAGGAAGATCAAAACTGCGGCTGATCGGGCTGCCGGTATGTTGATGCCGCCCCATCTTCTAAATGCCTCTACAAGCACAAGGCCACGCACCGGTGGGTGGTGATCTTTTAATGAATATGGTATATTTTCTTAATCCACAAAACATGCCTTGATTTTTCTCTGTTTATTGTCGGTTTTTTCTATGCTTGCCAAAAGTTTACAACAACAACAACAACAACCAAGCCTTTCAGTCCCAAACAAGTTGGGGTAGGCTAGAGTTGAAACCCATAAGATCTCGAAGCCAAAAGTTTAGAAACACCAAATTCGTTTGCTTACAATCATCATACAGTAATGTTCATCTACTCCAGTTCCCCTAACCCAACATAAAATGATGTTAATTTCGATTTTTAGATTAAAAGAGCACCATTAGGCGCTGTTAATTACGACTTTGAGATTAAAATGTCATTTGCAATTGTTAATTACAGTTTTGAGACAATTGGTTAGTTTAACCTCGATCTCTTCTGCTCTCCATTTTTCCCAACCGAACAAAAATGTAACCATTCCATTCCTCTGAAATGGAACCATTCCATTCCATTCCACGCTGTTTCGAACCGAACACACCCTTGCATTGTTGTGAACTGTTGTCCATACACGGCCATACCCTTCCACTTACATCTAGCACTATATGCATCGATCTGTCTCGTAGTCATTCAATATCACTGCTTTGAGATCTGTTCCCATTCTTATGCAGGCTGAAACTGCTGCGCCTTTACTCAAGTGGATGCAAAATGGGGCTAATGAGGCTGCTTTGTGAGGACGATGGTGCCGGCACCATCTTCCGAAAACCTCTACAAGCACGAGGCCATGGGCCACTGGGTGGTGACCTTTTAATGAATCTGGTATATTTTCTTAATCCACATACATGATTTCATTATTATCTGTTTAATTACCTGTTGGCTTTGTCTAATGCTTACCAAAAGTTCGAAACACTGCGTTTGCTTACAATCATCATACACTAATTTTTCACTTTTCATCTGTCTCATCCAAGTATATAAACCGTTGATTTCCATTGGCTTCTTTTGTAATCATTTGCATTGTTGTCAACTGTTCTCTATGCACAACCCTATTCTTCCACTTACACCCCGCACTATTTGCATCAGTCTATCTCATAGATTTATTAAATATCAATGATGAGTTCTGTTGCTATTCATATGCAGGATGAAACTTCTGTTCCTCTACTCAAATGGATAAAAAATGATCCTGATGAGGCTGCTGTGAAGACGATAGTGCTGCCACCATCTTCTGAAAACCTCCTCAAGCACAAGGCCACGGGCCACTGGGTGGTACCCTTTTCAAGATAGCGGGTATATTTTCTTAATCCTCATACGTGATTTGATTTTTGTCTGTTTATTGCCGGCTTTGTCTAATGCTTACCAATAGTTCAGAACCACACACACCTATTCTTCCACTTACATCCAGCACTATATGCATCGAGTGTCTCATAGATTCATTTTATATATCATCTTTGATGTCTGTTGCTCTTCAATTTTTATATGCAGACTGAAAGCTGCTAAGCCTTCATTGGTCAAAAGGATTGCAAGCTGCTGGATGAGGCATCTGCAGAGGCTGCCACCAAGTTCTTATCAGCACCACCTTCTGGATGCTTATATAAGCTCCAGTCCAAGGATCAGCAGGGCCGTAACAATCCACGGGTTCGGCTATATTTTATTAAGCCTCATATACATGCCATGATTTATGTCCGATATTATCAGCTCTGTCTAATGCTTTTTGGAATTCGGAAACACCAAATTAGCATGCTTATATTCATCATACACTAATTTTTCACTGTTCAGTTTGTAACATAGTGTTATGCACTTGCTTGTCAACATTTGCATTGCTCTGAACTATGCACTTTACACAATCTAATTCTTCCACTTACGTTCAGCGCTACGCACCAGTAGTACCTCCCATGTTTCCTTCACCATCCCGATGCCGAGCTTGCGGGAATATGGCGGGCCCATGTACATACCCCGCATATAACACCTCCTATGGCTCTATCTACCTTTCTAGTAGCTCCTTCACGAGTTACGGTATGTATTCTCGGTGGTTTAGCATGAATTGGCATATAGTAAAGTCTTGTTTTTAGTCTTCCTGCTTCTTACATTTGTATCAATTTTCACATGCAGATCGTACCTTGTGAACTTCGTCCAATGATTAACCAGATGTGTCCGCATGAAGGATCTTTCACTATGCATGGCAATGGCAAATTGATGAACACCTACACGGTCTATGAGGTGTATGTCTACAAGAGGCAGGCCATCACATATTTGTATGGACATGATTGGAGAAAGTTTGCTTTTGACTACGGTCTGAAGAAGGGCGACGAGTGAGGATCGAAACTCAAACGGGCAGATATACGTAGCGCTACGTAGTTGGAGACACTTCCAAATATATAATATGTAACTTTTTTCTACTCATATCTTTTGATAACCGCATTCGAGCAGCTTGTTCTAAACCATTCCCTCTGTTCTAGCTTGCAGGGTTTAACATGATCAAAGGCTGCAGATCCCGACGGAACAGAGCGGATGTCACAAAGGGCAACCACACCAAAGACGGCACCGGCTTCCCACTCTCCCGCATCAGCACCGGTTCTGTACCAGCTCCGTTTCGCATCTACCCGGCAGTCCCCTACATCAGCATTGGTTCTGTAGAGGCCCCATATACTACACATGCCCAGCGAGCCTCTGCATCAAGATCGGTTCCTCTAGCTGCACCGTTTATCGCACCTGCCAGCTCTCTGCATCGACACCGGTTCCTCTAGAGGCACCGTTTCGCACCTGCCCAGCAGTCTCCTGCATCGGCACCGGCTCGTGTACCAGCCTGTGCTCATGCACCTGCCCCCAGATCACCGAGGTCTCGGCTCATTGCTTTGTGGCCACCCGTGTGGTGACCAGGACGCATCTCCGAAGGCTATGTTCGTGAGTATATGACAAAGATAACTGCTCTTATCTTGATGTCTTCTCTGCTCAAAGTCTCACATGGTTCAGTGCATTGGTGCCATTGACTAATTTTTGGTGGTATCTCTTGCTTTGAATCAGAAATTGCCTAAAAGTATCTCCAAGGATCTCAATGCTGGCCGAAGGGGCAAGATATCCCTCGTCATGGAGAGTGAAGGTCTCACCGTGGAGGGACGGTACTGTCAGTCCACGAGATGGCCGCTTGGCTGTTACTTCCAGGTGGAAAAAGTTCATTGACGGTGCCAAACTTCGCATTGGATCAAAGTTGAAGGTCAAGATCTTTCGATGCCGCTGTGACATGCTGGTCATAAAGTTCGCGGTTGTCTAGTTCTGTTGTCCCATGAGCCCTTAGCAAATGCATTTGTAGTTATACTTATATAAGGTTATCTTATCTGAACTGCTAATTAATTGTATGGGTGGTAAAACTCTGGCAAGCTTTTGCTCTTAGCAAGTATGTATGTATGATCAGCTATTATGATAACTAATGTTTGTGTTCATCTTAATTTGCATTTCCCTTTTAGAAAAAAACTTAATTTCTATTTTGGCTGACCTGTTAGAGAACTATCGTATTGAACCCACAACATGATTCATATAGATTCATTACACTGAGCCACATGTCTTGACCTTGCGATACACTACTTCCATTAATTAGTGCAAGAAGGCTTACCTGAGCTGCCTGAACCATGGCAGATTCGAATCCACCTTATCTATCTAGAAATACAACCTTTGCAGAAAGAGGATTTGCAGTATGGGGAGGCTGACATTGGGGACCCATGAGCCGAGCGGCGTCGTCAACGTTTTAAAGGTGGCAGGAGATCGAAAGAAAAAATAAGCCAAAAATCAGTTGGTAAACAAATTCAAGAAAAGAAACATTTACCTTTCTGAGAGTATGACATGCGGGACCCATGAGGCAGCAGCATCCTCAACTATTTCAAGGCGGCAGGGGATCAAAATAAAAAAGGAAATAGCCAGAAATTAATTAGGGTAAAAAATAAATCCATCAAAGGAAACTTTTATTGTTCATAGAGGATGACATGTGGGACCGACTTGCCAGCTGCGTCGTCATCGTTTCAAAGGGGGCAGGGGATCAAAAGAAAAAGACAAATAGCCAGAAATTAGGGGAAAAAATAAATCCAACAAAGAAAACTTTTATTGTTCATAGAGGATGACATGTGGGACCCATGAGCCAGCAGCTTCCTCAACGTTTCAAAGTCGGCATGAGATTGAAAGAAAAAGTCAAGTGACATAATATCAGGAGCCAAAAATAATCCAAGAAAAGAAACTTTATTGTACATAGAGGATGACATGCGGGTCCCATTTTGTAGCAGCGGTCTCAACGCTTCCAAGGCGGCACAGACCGAAAGAAAAATGAAGTAGCCGAGAAATCGTGGTGTGAAAAAATCCAAGAAAAGAAAGATTTTAATTGGGCTGTATCCGGACATCTGGGCCTTCGAACTATACTCTTTGGGCCTTTTGACTCGTACAATTTCAGCCCACTCCAAAACAGGAAAGGTCGGATTTTTCTCAAAAAAAACAGGAAAGTCCTATGCTTCGCAAAAACAAAAAACAAGGAGATTCAACATATAAGTTTGTTTATGTAGATATAAAGATTTAATTTATCCGTTTGCAATGGCTCAGAGCGAAATACAACGTTTATTGTCTGCAAAATAAAATATCACATGTTTCTTGTACGGGGAGGTCGACATCGGGGACCCATGAGCCAGCGGAGTCAACGTTTCAAAGGCGGCAGGGGATCGAAAATAAAAAAAGCCAAAAATCAGTTGGTAAAAAAATACAAGAAAACAAAACATTTATCGTTCTGAGAGGATGACATGCGGGACCCATGAGGCAGCAGCATCCTCAACGTTTCAAAGTCGGCATGAGATCGAAAGAAAAAGGCAAGTGACATAATATCAGGAGCCAAAAATAATCCAAGAAAAGAAACTTTATTGTACATAGAGGATGACATGCGGGTCCCATTTTGTAGCAGCGGTCTCAACGTTTCAAAGTAGGCATAAGACCAAAAGAAAAATGAGGCAGCGACATTCTCAACAATTCCAAGGCGGCAGGGGATCAAAAGAAAAATAAAGGAAATAGCCAGAAATTAATTAGGGGTCAAAAATAAATCCACCAAAGGAAACTTTTATTGTTCATAGAGGATGACATGTGGGACCGACCTGCCAACAGCGTCCTCATCGTTTCAACGGGGGCAGGGGATCAAAAGAAAAAGGCAAATAGCCAGAAATTAGGGGTAAAAAATAACTCCAAGAAAGGAAACTTTTATTGTTCGTAGAGGATGACATGCGGGACCCATGAGCAAACAGCTTACTCAACGTTTCAAAGGCGGCATGAGATCGAAAGAAAAAGGCAAGTGACCAAATATCAGGAGCCAAAAATAATCCAAGATTTATTGTACATAGAGGATGACATGTGGGTCCCATTTTGCAGCAGCGGTCTCAATGTTTGTAATGCGGCTTGAGATCAAAAGAAAAAGAAAGTAGCTAGTAAATAGGGGTGAAAAAATCCAAGAAAAGAAAGTTGATGGACATAGAGGATGACATGCGGGTCCCTTGAGCCAACAGCTTACTCAACGTTTCAAAGGGGGCAGGGGATCAAAAGAAAAAGGCAAGCCAAAAATCAGAGGGTGAAAAAAAATCCAACAAAGGAAACTTTTATAGCACATAGAGGATGACATGCGGGTCCCATGAGCCAGCAGGTTCCTCAACGTTTCAAACGTGGCATGAGATCGAAAGAAAAAGGCAAGTGCCCAAATATGAGGAGCCAAAAATAATTCAAGAAAAGAAAGTTTTATAGTACATAGAGGATGACATGCGGGTCCCATTTAGCAGCAGCGGTATCACTGTTTGAGAGGCAGCAGGGGATCGAAAGAAAAAGTCAAGTGACCAAATATGAGGTGCCAAAAAAAATCCAAGAAAAGAAAGTTTTATAGTACATAGAGGATGACATGCGGGTCCCATTTAGCAGCAGCGGTATCACCGTTTGAGAGGCGACAGGGATCGAAAGAAAAAGTCAAGTGACCAAATATGAGGTGCCAAAAAAAATCCAAGAAAAGAAAGTTTTATAGTACATAGAGGATGACATGCGGGTCCCATTTAGCAGCAGCGGTATCACTGTTTGAGAGGCAGCAGGTGATCGAAAGAAAAAGTCAAGTGACGAAATATGAGGTGCCAAAAAAAATCCAAGAAAAGAAAGTTTTATAGTACATAGAGGATGACATGCGGGTCCCATTTAGCAGCAGCGGTATCACCGTTTGAGAGGCGGCAGGGGATCGAAAGAAAAAGGTAAGTGACCAAATATGAGGTGCCAAAAATAATTCAAGAAAAGAAAGTTTTATAGTACATAGAGGATGACATGCGGGTCCCATTTAGCAGCAGCGGTATCACTGTTTGAGAGGCTGCAGGGGATCGAAAGAAAAAGGCAAGTGACCAAATTTGAGGTGCCAAAAATAATCCAGGAAAAGAAAGTTTTATAGTACATTGAGGATGACATGCGGGTCCCAGTTAGCAGCAGCGGTATCACCGTTTGAGAGGCGGCAGGGGATCGAAAGAAAAAGGCAAGTGACCAAATTTGAGGTGCCAAAAATAATCCAGGAAAAGAAAGTTTTATAGTACATTGAGGATGACATGCGGGTCCCAGTTAGCAGCAGCGGTATCACCGTTTGAGAGGCGGCAGGGGATCGAAAGAAAAAGGTAAGTGACCAAATATGAGGTGCCAAAAATAATTCAAGAAAAGAAAGTTTTATAGTACATAGAGGATGACATGCGGGTCCCAGTTAGCAGCAGCGGTATCACCGTTTGAGAGGCGGCAGGGGATCGAAAGAAAAAGGCAAGTGACCAAATTTGAGGTGCCAAAAAAAACTCCAAGAAAAGAAAGTTGATTGCACATAGAGGATGACATGCGGGTCCCATTTAGCAGCAGCGGTCTCAACGTTTCCAAGGCGGCAAGGGATCAAAAGAAAAAGGAAGTAGCCAGAAATCAGGGGGTCAAAAAAAATCCAAGAATAGAAAGAATTTTGGTTCATAGAGGATGACATGCGGGACCCATGATCCTGCATCGTAAACGGCTCGATCGGAGAACGTTGAACGAGATGGCGCGATGTAGAAAAAAAACAATGCCAGAGAGGCTGCCATCTGGGCCCTACATCCCTCGGCGGTGCGGATTTGCGTTGACTCGGCCGGCGAACCCGAGATTTCGAGATGCACCACGTCCCGGGCCACCATACGCCACGTTTTGGCCGCTTTCGTCGGGCTAGGTGGCCTCAAAAACGAGAAAAAAAAAGTTTTGACATGCACCACGGAGGGACCAAAATCGTCGGCCATGGTACACCAGCAACCATGGCGCGACTTCAACTTCGTCGGCCATGGCAACTTTTCTTGTAGTGATTGTTGCTGCAGATTTTGTGCCACATAAGACTAATACTAAATCTGATTCAAACCATGCTACTGAAATTCGTTTAAAAAATCCTTGTTTGCTTGCTAGCAAATCTGATATTGCTGAACTTGATGTGAACACTACTCAATGCTATGCTATTATTTGCAAAGAAGTTCTGTTTTCATTTGAGGATATGCCTCCTTCTTTGCCACCTGCGGTTGCTAACCTTTTGCAGGAGTTCATTGATGTGTTCCCACAAGATGTACCACCTGGACTACCACCTATCCGTGGGATAGAACACCAGATTTACTTGATTCCAGGTGCTTCGTTGCCCAACCGTGCGCCATATCGTACCAATCCTGAAGAGACCAAAGAGATTCAGCGACAAATTCAGGTTCTCCAAGATAAAGGTTACATTCGTGAGTCTCTTAGCCCATGTGCTGTCCCTATTATCTTGGTACCTAAGAAGGATGGTTCTTCACGCCTGTGTACTGATTGTAGATCTATTAATAATATTACCATTCGTTACCGTCATCCTATACCTCGTTTAGATGATATGCTTGATGAATTGAGTGGTTCTATTATGTTCTCTAAAGTTGATTTGCGTAGTGGTTACCACCAGATTCGTATGCAATTAGGAGATGAATGGAAAACAGCGTTTAAAACTAAGTTCGGTTTATATGAGTGGTTAGTAATGCCTTTTGGTTTAACTAATGCACCTAGTACTTTCATGAGACTGATGAACGAAGTTTTACGTGCTTTTATTGGACGTTTTGTGGTGGTATACTTTGATGATATTCTGATTTATAGCAAATCTTTGGAGGAACATTTGGATCATTTACGTGCTGTTTTCAATGCTTTACGTGATGCACGTTTGTATGGTAATCTTGAGAAGTGCACTTTTTGCACCAATCGAGTTGCATTTCTTGGCTATGTTGTTACTGCGCAGGGCATTGAAGTTGATCCAGCCAAGATTGAGGCAATTGAGAATTGGCCGCAGCCAAAGACGGTCACACAAGTGAGGAGTTTTCTTGGCCTCGCTGGTTTCTATAGGCGCTTTGTGAAAGATTTTGGATCCATTGCTGCGCCGCTGAATGAGCTTACAAAGAAGGATGTGCCCTTTGTGTGGGGCGATGCACAACAAGACGCCTTCATGATACTGAAAGATAAGTTAACACATGCTCCATTACTCCAACTTCCTGATTTCAATAAGACTTTTGAGCTTGAATGTGATGCTAGTGGAATTGGTTTAGGAGGTGTATTATTACAAGAGGGCAAACCTGTTGCATATTTTAGTGAGAAATTGAGTGGGCCTAGTCTGAACTATTCTACTTATGATAAAGAATTATATGCGCTGGTTCGGACATTACAAACTTGGCAACATTATTTATGGCCTAAAGAATTTGTTATACATTCTGATCATGAATCTTTGAAGCATATTCGTAGTCAAGCTAAGTTGAATCGCCGCCATGCAAAGTGGGTTGAGTTTATTGAGTCTTTTCCTTATGTTATCAAACACAAAAAGGGTAAAGATAATGTTATTGCTGATGCTTTGTCGCGCCGTTATACTATGTTATCTCAACTTGACTTCAAGATTTTTGGATTAGAAACCATAAAGGAACAATACTTGCATGATGCTGATTTTAAAGATGTGTTGCTGAATTGTAAAGATGGTAGAACATGGAACAAATTCGTCCTCAATGATGGATTTGTGTTCCGTGCTAACAAGCTATGCATCCCAGATAGTTCCGTTCGTCTTTTGTTGTTACAGGAGGCGCATGGAGGAGGATTGATGGGTCACTTTGGTGTGAAGAAGACGGAGGATGTACTTGCTGCACACTTCTTTTGGCCACGTATGCGTCGAGACGTTGAGAGATTTGTGGCACGCTGCACTACATGTCAAAAAGCTAAGTCTCGACTTAATCCACATGGTTTATATATGCCTCTTCCTGTTCCTAGTGTACCTTGGGAGGATATTTCTATGGATTTCGTTTTGGGTTTGCCTCGTACACAGAAGGGGAGGGATAGTATCTTTGTTGTTGTGGATAGGTTTTCTAAGATGGCACACTTTATTCCATGTCACAAAACTGATGATGCCACACATGTCGCTGATTTGTTCTTTCGCGAAATTGTGCGTTTACATGGTGTGCCAAATACTATTGTTTCTGATCGTGATACTAAGTTTCTTAGCCACTTTTGGAGATGTTTATGGGCTAAGTTGGGGACTAAATTGCTGTTTAGTACTACATGTCATCCCCAAACTGATGGACAAACTGAAGTAGTAAATAGAACATTGTCTACTATGATGCGGGCTGTTTTGAAGAAGAATTTAAAATTGTGGGAAGAATGTTTACCTCATATTGAATTTGCTTACAATCGTTCGCTGCATTCTACTACTAAGATGTGCCCTTTTGAGATTGTGTATGGTTTTGTTCCACGTGCACCTATTGATTTATTGCATTTACCATCTTCGGTCCAAAATGATTTGGATGCTACACAACGAGCTGAATTGATATTAAAATTGCATGAGACTACTAAAGACAACATAGAACGCATGAATGCTAAGTATAAAATTGCTGGGGATAGAGGAAGAAAGCATGTTGTGTTTGATGTTGGTGATCTTGTTTGGTTGCATTTGCGCAAAGATCGTTTTCCTGCATTGCGCAAGTCTAAGCTCATGCCACGTGCCGCTGGTCCTTTTAAGGTGTTAGAGAAAATAAATGATAATGCATATAAACTTGAGCTTCCTGCAGAATTGGGTCCGGTTAGTCCTACATTTAACATTGCAGATTTGAAGCCTTACTTTGGTGAAGAAGATGAGATCGCGTCGAGGACGACTTCAATTCAAGAAGGGGGGCATGATGAGGACATCCCATCTATTGATACAACCGCTGTACCTACAGCCACACAAATACAAGGACCAATCACTCGAGCTCGTGCCAAACAACTTAACTATCAGGTACTTTCGTTTCTTGGAACTGTTCCTCATATACATGAGAATATGATGCTGCCTAAATCAGATATGTTTGTTACTCTTAGGAATGATGGACCTAGCATGGATGAGGAGAACAAGCATTGGAGCATGATCACACATGGAGGAGATGGCAGCAAGCACTTGAGGATTGAAGATGACGCCACAAGTGGAGATTTCAGGACTTTGAAGCCACCATAAGAAGAGATGAAGACATGGACGAAATATAGAGTTCTCCACTTCATAATTTCGTCCATAGCATAATATGGTGCTGCGTCACCTTTAGTTTTGGGCCAGGCCCATGTCATTTTCGTCGGAATTAAGTCAGCCACTTTTTAGAGTCCGTATTGAAGGGGGAAAGGCCTTCTAGGGTTTGGTTCGGCCACCATACGTATGGCTGGTCGAAACCCCACCTTTTCCTCCTTTAAATACCCCCATAGCCGTCACGTTTAGACTCGGATTTTGATTAGATTAAAAGTTAGCCATTGCTGCAACTCTCGTGTACTTCTTTTGAGGCCAACGCCCAGAACAAGACCGACTATTCGGAATCCCACCTTTTCAATAAAGCTTTCATCTATATCCGCAATATTCTGATTGCATTATTAGATCTTACTTGTTCTCGATTTCAGGTAGGAATTAAGACCCTCGCTGGTCAGGCTGATCGTGCATCCGCAATATCAGTAACTCCCGGAGATTGTCCTAGCGATTGCATTGGCGCACGAGCTTTGCACGTGTAGTCGGATCGTCAAGCACTAACTCCAACAACAAATCGACGTTATCCTACTCTCATCGAAAGATCGGCCATCTTTGCCCTATCACACCAGCCAATGGACGCGCCTGCACCGTCGCCGCCGTCCTCATCCGCTTTCGGCCGCGCACGCCGTGGCAGACCTCGCACGCGCCCGAGCTATCCCATCACGCCCTGGACGCGCCAGCTGCACCTCGAGCATTGCCATGATGTCGCCTGCAAGATGCCGTCCTCGCCTCGCCCTTTCGCACGCCGGAGCGGCCACGCCATGATCGACCCTCCACGGCACCCGCAACACCTCACTTCCCCTATAAATAGAGGCGCCCTGAGCACAAACTCTTCACAGCACTACCTTCTCCTCCCATCCTTGCTTCCTCTCGACCACTCAATTTGGCACCACCTCGCCGGAGCCGCCCCAATTTCAAGATCGGAGCCGCCGGAGCCCGCAGCTCACCGTCGACGACTGACGCCGCACCAAGCCTCGCCACTGCTACCAGGAGGTTCAGCGCCCTCGACAACGTCGCCTAGCACCCATCACCCAGCAGAGCCCCGCGGGAACCCTGGTACGCCCTCCGACCCCCTAGGCTCGCCGTCCGCTCATCGGATTCTCGCCGGAGAAGACGTCCCCTGTACGCCGTTGATCTCCCTTCTGATCTAACGGATCATATCGCTCATACCGTTTCGCCCTTTAAAGGGTCACTGACTGGTGGAGCCCACGCCGTCAGGCGGCCCGCGTGTGCGAGTCACACTGCTGGGCCGGCCCAGTCCGTTTCGCCTGTTTAGCCCGTTTAACCTTCACCATGTTAAATAAGATGTGATGTTATGATACGTCTCCAACGTATCTATAATTTCTTATGTTCCATGCTACTTTATTGATGATATCTACATGTTGTATGCATACTTTATGTCATATTTATGCGTTTTCCGGAACTAACCTATTGACGAGATGCCGAAGTGCCAGTTCCTGTTTTCTGCTGTTTTTGGTTTCAGAAATCCTAGTAAGGAAATATTCTCGGAATCGGACGAAATCAACGCCCAGTACCCTATTTTCACCGGAAGCTTCCAGATCACCCGAGAAGGACCAGAGGTGGGCCACAGGGGCTCCACACACCACCCCGGCGCGGCCCAGGGGGGGCGCCCCCCTAGTGTGTCGCTGCCTCGTCGACCCTCCGACTCCGCCTCTTCGCCTATATAAAGGTCCCTGACCTAAAACACGATACGAATAAGCCACGGTACGCGAAACCTTCCAGAGCCGCCGCCATCGCGAAGCCAAGATCTGGGGGATAGGAGTCTCTGTTCCGGCACGCCGCCGGGACGGGGAAGTGCCCCCGGAAGGCTTCTCCATCGACACCGCTGCCATCTCCACCGCCATCTTCATCACCACTGCTGTCTCCCATGAGGAGGGAGTAGTTCTCCATCGAGGCTCGGGGCTGTACCGGTAGCTATGTGGTTCATCTCTCTCCCATGTACTTCAATACAATAATCTCATGAGCTGCCTTACATGATTGAGATTCATATGATGATGCTTGTAATCTAGATGTCATTATGCTAGTCAAGTGGGTTTTACTTATGTGATCTCCGGAGACTCCTTGTCCCATGTGTGTAAAGGTGACAGTGTGTGCACCGTGTGGGTCTCTTAGGCTATATTTCACAGAATACTTATTCACTGTTATGAATGGCATAGTGAAGTGCTTATTTATATCCCTTTATAATTGCAATGTGTTTTGTATCACTATTTATCTATGTGCTACTCATGTGATGTTATTAAAGTAGTCTATTCCTCCTGCATGGTGTAATGGTGACAGTGTGTGCATCGTGTAGTTCTTGTCGTAGATTATGATCATGATCTCTTGTAGGTTATGGAGTTAATTATCGCTATGATAGTATTGATGTGATTTATGCCTCCTTCGTAGTGTGATGGTGACAGTGTGCATGCTATGTTAGTACTTGGTCTATTTTGCAAAGATCTATTATACTCTAAGGTTACTTAAACATGAATATCGAATGTTGTGACGCTTGTTAAATCCGGCATTGAGGGTTCGTGTAATCCTACACAATTAGTGGTGTTCATCATCCAACAAGAGTATATGTAGCACAAAGGAAAGATAACTTATTTATTATGTGATCAATGTTGAGAGTGTCCACTAGTGAAAGTATGATCCCTAGGCCTTGTTCCTAAATACTGTTATCGCTGCTTGTTTACTGTTCTACTGCATGTTTACTTCCCGCAATATTACTACCATCAACTGCACGCCAGCAAGCTATTTTCTGGCGCCGTACTACTGCTCATATTCATTCATACCACTTGTATTTCACTATCTCTTCGCCGAACTAGTGCACCTATTAGGTGTGTTGGGGACACAAGAGACTTCTTGCTTTGTGGTTGCAGGGTTGCTTGAGAGGAATATCTTTGACCTCTTCCTCCCTGAGTTCGATAAACCTTGGGTGATCCACTTAAGGGAAAGCTTGCTGCTGTTCTACAAACCTCTGCTCTTGGAGGCCCAACACTGTCTACAAGAATAGAAGCACCCGTAGACATTAAGCTATTTTCTGGCGCCATTGCCGGGGAGGAAAGGTAAAAGGTACTCACACTCCGGATCTCGGCTACTAAGCTATTTTCCGGCGCCGTTGTAAGTACTCGAAGCTATTTCCTTTAGATCCTGCAATTGCATCTTTTTGTTTCTTGTTCACTAGTAAGGCTTAATGGAAGACAACAACAAAATGAGAGAACTTTATGAACTTTATCTTGAATTAGGACATGATGTGTTTGAAGAGAGAATTAAAAAACCCATGGAAATTTATATGCATGCTAATGGGAATGTTATTAATATGAATGCTTTGAACACCATTGTTGCTAATGCTATGGAAAATTCTAAGCTTGGGGAGGTCGGTTTTGATGAAAATGATCTCTTTAGCCCTCCGGGTATTGAGGAGAAAGTTTATGTTGATTATGATATGCCTCCTATTTATGATGATTATAATGATAGTGGACTTTTGATGCCGCCTACTATGGAGAGTAAATTTTATTATGATTATATTATGCCTCCTACACTTGATGAGAATAATAATGATAGCTACTTTGTTGAATTTGCTCCCACTACAACTAATAAAAGTGATTATGCTTATGTGGAGAGTAATAATTTTATGCATGAGACTCATGATAAGAATGCTTTATGTGATAGTTATATTGTTGAGTTTGCTCATGATGCTACTGAAAGTTATTATGAGAGAGGAAAATATGGTTGTAGAAATTTTCATGTTACTAAAACACCTCTCTATGTGCTGAAATTTTTGAAGCTACACTTGTTTTGTCTTCCTATGCTTGCCACTATACTCTTCATGAACTTGTTTATTTACAAGATTCCTATGCATAGGAAGCATGTTAGACTTAAATGTGTTTTGAATTTGCCTCTTGATGCTCTCTTTTGCTTCATTGTCTATTTCTTGCGAGTGCATCATTAAAACTGCTGAGCCCATCTTAATGGCTATAAAGAAAGAACTTCTTGGGAGATAACCCATGTGTTTATTTTACTACAGCAATTTTTGTTTTGTTGAGTCTTGGAAGTTGTTTACTACTGTAGCAACCTCTCCTTATCATGTTTTTGTGCCAAGTAAAGTTTCTATGGTAAAGTTGATGCTAGATTTGGATTGCCGCGCAGAAACAGATTTGCTGTCTGTCACGAATTTGAGCAGAAGTCTCTGTAAAAAAATCAAAAAAATCTGCAAATTTACGTGTGTGATCCTCAGATATGTACGCAACTTTCATTAGTTTTGAGTTTTTCCGTTTGAGCAAGTTAAGTGCCCCTTTCAGGTTCGTCTTTACGGACTGTTCTGTTTTTGACAGATTCTGCCTTTTATTTCGCATTGCCGCTTTTGCTTTGTTGAATGGGTTTCTTTGTTCCATTAACTTTCAGAAGCTTTGTGCAATGTCCAGAAGTGTTTAGAATGATTGTGTCACCTCTGAACATGTGAATTTTGATTGTGCACTAACCCTCTAATGAGTTTGCTTGAAGTTTGGTGTGGCAGAAGTTTTCAAGGGTCAATAGAAGAGAGTGATATAATGTGATCGAGAAGAGTGAAAGGTCTAAGCTTGGGGATACCCCGGTGGTTCATCCCTGCATATTTTAAGAAGACTCAAGCATCTAAGCTTGGGGATGCCCAAGGCATCCCCTTCTTCATCGACAACTTATCAGGTCATTTTTAGTGAAACTATATTTTTATTCGGTCACATCTTATGTACTTTACTTGGAGCGTCTGTGTGCTTTTATTTTTGTTTTGTTATCTTAGTTCTCTGAATAAGTTCATCCTTGTGTGGGAGAGAGACACGCTCCGCTTTTTCATATGAACACTAGTGTTCTTCGTTTATGCTTTTAATGTTCAAGGGCGAAAGTTGATCGCTTCACTTGTTGTTATATGGTTGGAAACAGAAAATGCTACATGTAGTAATTCTAAAATGTCTTGGATAATGTGATACTTGGCAATTGTTGTGCTCATGTTTAAGCTCTTGCATCATATACTTTGCACCCATTAATGAAGAAATACATAGAGCTTGCTAAAATTTGGTTTGCATATTTGGTCTCTCTAAGGTCTAGATAATTTCTAGTATTGAGTTTTGAACAACAAGGAAGACGGTGTAGAGTCTTATAATGTTTACAATATGTCTTTTATGTGAGTTTTGCTGCACCGGTTCATCCTTGAGTTCGCTTCAAATAACCTTGCTAGCCTAAACCTTGTATCGAGAGGGAATACTTCTCATGCATCCAAAATCCTTGAGCCAACCACTATGCCATTTGTGTCCACCATACCTACCTACTACATGGTATTTCTCCGCCATTCCAAAGTAAATTGCTTGAGTGCTACCTTTAAAATTCCATCATTCACCTTTACAATATATAGCTCATGGGACAAAATAGCCTTAAAAACTATTGTGGTATTGAATATGTACTTATGCACTTTATCTCTTATTAAGTTGCTTGTTGTGCGATAACCATGCTTCTGGGGACGCCATCAACTATTCTTTGTTGAATATCATGTGAGTTGCTATGCATGTCCGTCTTGTCTGAAGTAAGAGAGATCTACCACCTTAATGGTTGGAGCATGCATATTGTTAGAGAAGAACATTGGGCCGCTAACTAAAGCCATGAATCATGGTGGAAGTTTCAGTTTTGGACATATATCCTCAATCTCATATGAGAATATTAACTGTTGCCACATGCTTATGCATTAAAGAGGAGTCCATTATCTGTTGTCCATGTTGTCCCGGTATGGATGTCTAAGTTGAGAATAATCAAAAGCGAGAAATCCAAAATGCGAGCTTTCTCCTTAGACCTTTGTACAGGCGGCATGGAGGTACCCCATTGTGACACTTGGTTAAAACATGTGTATTGCGATGATCCGGTAGTCCAAGCTAATTAGGACAAGGTGCGGGCACTATTAGTATACTATGCATGAGGCTTGCAACTTGTAAGATATAATTTACATAATACATATGCTTTATTACTACCGTTGACAAAATTGTTTCATGTTTTCAAAATAAAAGCTCTAGCACAAATACAGCAATCGATGCTTTCCTCTTTGAAGGACCTTTCTTTTACTTTTATTGTTGAGTCAGTTTACCTATCTCTCTCCACCTTAAGAAGCAAACACTTGTGTGAACTGTGCATTGATTCCTACATACTTGCATATTGCACTTATTATATTACTTTGCATTGACAACTATCCATGAGATATACATGTTACAAGTTGAAAGCAACCGCTGAAACTTAATCTTCCATTGTGTTGCTTCAATACCTCTACTTTGAATTATTGCTTTACGAGCTAACTCTTATGCAAGACTTATTCATGCTTGTCTTGAAGTACTATTCATGAAAAGTCTTTGCTTTATGATTCATTTGTTTACTCATGTCATTACCATTGTTTTGATCGCTGCATTCATTACATATGCTTACAATAGTATGATCAAGTTTATGATGGCATGTCACTTAAGAAATTATCATTGTTATCGTTTACCTACTCGAGGACGAGTAGGAACTAAGCTTGGGGATGCTGATACGTCTCCAACGTATCTATAATTTCTTATGTTCCATGCTACTTTATTGATGATATCTACATGTTGTATGCATACTTTATGTCATATTTATGCGTTTTCCGGAACTAACCTATTGACGAGATGCCGAAGTGCCAGTTCCTGTTTTCTGCTGTTTTTGGTTTCAGAAATCCTAGTAAGGAAATATTCTCGGAATCGGACGAAATCAACGCCCAGTACCCTATTTTCACCGGAAGCTTCCAGAGCACCCGAGAAGGACCAGAGGTGGGCCACATGGGCTCCACACACCACCCCGGCGCGGCCCAGGGGGGGGCGCCCCCTAGTGTGTCGCCGCCTCGTCGACCCTCCGACTCCGCCTCTTCGCCTATATAAAGGTCCCTGACCTAAAACACGATACAAATAAGCCACGGTACGTGAAACCTTCCAGAGCCGCCGCCATCGCGAAGCCAAGATCTGGGGGACAGGAGTCTCTGTTCCGGCACGCCGCCGGGACGGGGAAGTGCCCCCGGAAGGCTTCTCCATCGACACCGCTGCCATCTCCACCGCCATCTTCATCACCGCTGCTGTCTCCCATGAGGAGGGAGTAGTTCTCCATCGAGGCTCGGGGCTGTACCGGTAGCTATGTGGTTCATCTCTCTCCCATGTACTTCAATACAATAATCTCATGAGCTGCCTTACATGATTGAGATTCATATGATGATGCTTGTAATCTAGATGTCATTATGCTAGTCAAGTGGGTTTTACTTATGTGATCTCCGGAGACTCCTTGTCCCACGTGTGTAAAGGTGACAGTGTGTGCACCGTGTGGGTCTCTTAGGCTATATTTCACAGAATACTTATTCACTGTTATGAATGGCATAGTGAAGTGCTTATTTATATCCCTTTATGATTGCAATGTGTTTTGTATCACTATTTATCTATGTGCTACTCATGTGATGTTATTAAAGTAGTCTATTCCTCCTGCATGGTGTAATGGTGACAGTGTGTGCATCGTGTAGTTCTTGTCGTAGATTATGATCATGATCTCTTGTAGGTTATGGAGTTAATTATCGCTATGATAGTATTGATGTGATTTATGCCTCCTTCGTAGTGTGATGGTGACAGTGTGCATGCTATGTTAGTACTTGGTCTATTTTGCAAAGATCTATTATACTCTAAGGTTACTTAAACATGAATATCGAATGTTGTGGCGCTTGTTAACTCCGGCATTGAGGGTTCGTGTAATCCTACACAATTAGTGGTGTTCATCATCCAACAAGAGTATATGTAGCACAAAGGAAAGAGAACTTATTTATTATGTGATCAATGTTGAGAGTGTCTACTAGTGAAAGTATGATCCCTAGGCCTTGTTCCTAAATACTGTTATCATTTGCTGTTCTTTAATTCTCGCATGTTTACTTCCCGCAATATTACTACCATCAATCGCACGCCTTGACAAGCTATTTTCTGGCGCCGTACTACTGCTCATATTCATTCATACCACTTGTATTTCACTATCTCTTCGCCGAACTAGTGCACCTATTAGGTGTGTTGGGGACACAAGAGACTTCTTGCTTTGTGGTTGCAGGGTTGCTTGAGAGGGATATCTTTGACCTCTTCCTCCCTGAGTTCGATAAACCTTGGGTGATCCACTTAAGGGAAAACTTGCTGCTGTTCTACAAACCTCTGCTCTTGGAGGCCCAACACTGTCTACAAGAATAGAAGCACCCGTAGACATCATGTTAGCATAGGCTTGTGTGAATCTTTGGTGTGTTTAGCTTAGCACTTAAGTTTGTGTGGTGATTGTGTACCCCGTATTCGTGTATAGACGCTACTAACGAGGAGTATCAAGAGGAGGAAGGCTACTCTCAAGAAGAGGAGGAAAACTTTGACTCCTATCCCCACCAAGGAAAGCTAACACTCTTGCAAGCCACCCTAATGCAAAGCTCCACAAGAGCAAGGCACCATTACATTTTACTTATGCTTAATAATCCTATCCTATGCTTTTCCCTTGCAATTTATTTTGCTTTACATTTCAAAGCTTACTTTTTGATTCATGATTCACTTGTCTAGAATAGAACAAGGGCGTCAAAATTTGCCTAAGTCAACAAAGCTAGATAGCACCCCCTCATGACTAGTGCTATTGCTAAGAAACTAAAATTGACTACTCTAGATGGGAACAATGTGAAATGAAATGACTTGAAGGATTTTGAAGGTGAATATGACCTTGATGACTTGGTGAATTTTGATGAAAACTGATGATTGGGTTCGGATGCGATACCCTTCCAATTATACAAGTACCCCCACAATACCTGATTATGGGTAAGGCTTAACTAGAAACTTATGTAGTTTAGTATGGGTTCCCTCTAAACAAGCATCATAGGGGTTATGCCGAGGCTGCCTCCGTTACATGTGATATGATGTCATATGAGGTGAATGTACGACCCAAGCCCTGTGCAGTTCCCGGGTTGACAGTTGGTTTTCACCGGGAGGCCAAGCTCATGGGGAGAGGTGCCTATACTAGGTTATTTAAGTGAAAGGTTATGGTTGATGATCCGCGTACTAAGTTACGATGATTCGGGATTATCCCCGACGGATGCAATCAAAAGTTGTGGCACAAGAGTACAACCTCTGCAGAGTGTTAAATCTATTCGAATAGCCGTGTCCACGGTTACGGACGATTGGAAAGGCCATACTGTTCCGTTGTCAGAACTTGTCTTAAAAAGGAATGGTGAATTGAATGGTGACGTGAATTTTGAAAACACAACTGATGTTGTGGGAATGACACTAATGTTCCCACTTAAGTTAGTCTAGCGATTCAAGCATCTTTACTAAATATTTACGAACTAAACTTGGCTTTATGCAAATAAACCTAGAGCTTAGCAACCACTAATATTGATAAGTACTTACATTAGTATTAGTTTGCGAGTACTTAAAGTACTCATGGCTGTGTCCCTGGCTATTCCAATGCCAGACTATGAAGAGGAGCAACACTATGAGGATGACGGTCAGCAGGACGTCTATCAGAACTAGGATGCTTCTAACGTCAAGCGTTGGCCTGTGGATCGATAGTTCCACCTACTACTACGCTTCCGCTACTTGTTATGTTCGTTGATCATTAGATCAACTATTTGTGTAATATTGGATCATGTGATCTATGGATGTAAGACTCTATGTGTTGTAATAAATGATGACTCTATGATATTCAACTGTTATGTCTCGCAATAACATTCTTCCTGGGATTGCGATGTACGACATAATAGGCATCGGGACTTAAAAATCCGGGTGTTGACAAGTTTACACGTTGGAGGCATCTCGGTACATATATACAGATGTGTGGGTATTCCATTTATCATCTAATATGTCCGGAATTCCTCGTATAGTCTTTGTCATCCGTATGAAAATTATGTGCTTATGTTTAACTTTATCATAAATTTGAAGAGTGGAAAGAATCTTGTATGAATTTGCAATGCATGAAAAATTCATATCATGTAATATTTCCTTATCTTGTGTGTAGCTTCGCTTCTTGTTGCAAATAGGAAAATAACGAGTTATCAGATAAATAATGGGTGGAAGCGCATGAAACGAACACAAGCAAGTGATCTTATGCAGAAAAGAACTTTATTTTTCTTTTATTCCCAAGTTTGAACTAGTACAGGTCGGGGTCATACATGACGGTGCATTGCACTTTATTTCTCACCACTACACCAATCGGTCCATCCTCTATATAGTGATGGGCCGTCTAATGGTGCCAGATGGCGTAGTGATGGTTTAATAGTATGGTGGGACTTGCACTTTGCACATCGCCGGTAGGGTCTTTAGCGCTAAAGCCCTTATTGCCTCTAACTGAGCTAGCTGCTGAGGCTGGAGTATACCCTGAATGACAATGTACTGTTGTTGTTGCTGGATGGACGCACCCTGACCGCATTGTTGTTGAGGATGGAATAAACCTTGAACAATCTGATGCAGCTTCTGAGGTTGCAAGAAATCACCTTGCTTATGTTGTTGTTGTAGGAAGATTGCTTCCACAACACCATGGATTGCAGGTAACCGGGAATTCTCAGGGATCTGCGCTAGCTGTTGGCAACATTGTTGCCGCATCACTTGGCAACTACTCTGCTGCAAGATCCACGACCGGAGGAACGTCACCATTGTCACTGGGTTGCACTGTTGTAGGAGGAAATCCCTGCATGGGTTTAACTGTTGTAATTGCGGAAATGATTGTTGTTGCACAGGAAATGGTTGTTGTTGCCCGGGAAATTGCTGATGTTGCCCGGGAAATTGCAGTTCTTGCCCGGGAATCTGTTGTTGGTCAGGAAATTGTTGTAGTTGCCCGGGAATTAGTTGTTGTTGCCCAGGAAATGGAAGTTGTTGGCCAGGAAATGGTTGTTGTTGGTCAGGAAATGGTTGTTGTTGTCCAGGAAACGTTTGTTGCTCCCCGGGATATTGCAATTGTTCCCCTGGAATTTGTTGGTGTTGGTCGGGAAATGGTTGTTGTTGTTGTTGTCCAGGAAATAATTGTTGTTGGCCGGGAAATGGTTGTTGTTGCCCGGGAATATGTTGTTGTTGGTCAGGAAATGGTTGTAATTGCCCAGGAATTAGCTGTTGTTTCCCAGGAAATGGTTGTTGCTGCCCGGGAAATGGAAATTGTTGCCCGGGAATCTGCTGTTGTTGGTCAGGAAATGGTTGTTGTTGCCCGGGAATTAGTTGTTGTTGCCCAGGAAATGGAAGTTGTTGGCCGGGAAATGGTTGTTGTTGGTCAGGAAATGGTTGAGGTTGACCGGGAAAAGTCTGTTGTATCAAAGGAATTGGAAATTGTTGTCCAGGAAATGGTTGTTGTTGGTCGGGAAATGATTGTTGTTGCCCAGGAATTAGCTGTTGTTTCCCAGGAAATGGTTGTTGCTGCACGGGAAATGGAAATTGTTGCCCGGGAATCTGCTGTTGTTGGTCAGGAAATGGTTGTTGTTGCCCGGGAATTAGTTGTTGTTGCCCAGCAAATGGAAGTTGTTGGCCGGGAAATGGCTGTTGTTGGTCAGGAAATGGTTGAGGTTGCCCGGGAAAAGTTTGTTGTATCCAAGGAATTGGAAATCCAGGAAATGGTTGTTGTTGGTCAGGAAATGGTTGTTGTTGCCCCGGAATTAGTTGTTGTATCCCAGGAAATGGAATTTGTTGCCCAGGAACTTGCTTTTGTTGGTCGGGAAATGGTTGTTGTTGCTCAGGAAATGGTTGTTGTTGCCCGGGAAAGGGTTTTTGTTGCCCAGGAAATGGATATTGCTGCCAAGGAAATGGTTGTTGAGGTTGATGTTGGCAACTATGTTTAAATTGCTCATTGGCGGTGGAAATGGTTACCGCCATGGCAAGGAGGGTAAAGATGAGGAATGTCTTCATGGTGGATTTGTGTTTACTAGTGCTTATGAGGCTTTGATGTTTATGTTGTAGTTGATGGAAGATGATCATCCTAGTGCATGCCTATTTATAGCTACCATGGCATGGTTTATTTTCATCTTTGCGTAAGCTTTCTCTAAAAGTGCTTGGACTCTTGTTGAACTGATCATTTGGTATGTTGTGTTTGGTGACACTACTTACAACATTTAATTTTGGATTAATCACCAAAGTTGTTAGGTCCTTTCGTATAATCCCATTCTTCGGTAGGCAATGACTCATGTTCTTAACTTTACATGTCAACTATTATCTAGATTGCGTTGTTTTTCTAGAATAAATTTCTATAGATCTACAAGTTTTTAGGTAGAAACAAGATAGCCATGGACTATGCGGAACTTATTTTGTAGTCGTGTATGTGTTGTTAAGGTAGATCCCACTAGTACACGCAGGGTTTTTCTAGAGTCTGTTTTCTTTTGCTAAACTAACTAACTTTGTAGTGTTGTACACGATACTAAGATGAACTAGTTAATATATATTCCTTATCGGAAAACACACTAAAAACAGACTAGATACACACAAAGGTGAGTGAATCTTTAAAAACCCTAAACATCATATAAAACCAAACAGAGGGAGTATATATTATGAAAAAAAGACCCAGGTAAGAGTTTTTACAACATCAACAACAGGTGAGAGGGATTTGTCACAAGATAAAATGGGTAGGGACGGGAACTACGTAGTATCGTCACGAAGACATGCAAGCCAGTTGTCAATGGTGTGACGGAGCCCCTGGGAAAATGGCCACATGGCCACGCCAGAGCACAATGTCGTCCTGGCATAGCTTCTAGGTGAGCGCGATGGAAGGAGCAGCCTCCCGAAACATGATTTTGTTCATCTGCTTCCACAAGTGCCAGCAACAACAACTAAGGATAAACGCAGGGCCTTTGGATGGATTCCCGTCAGGGGCGCCGGGAGTTGAAGGCCAGCAACACAAGCGTCGGGGGAGATGGTCATGCGGACAACAACCTCTCGTAGTCAGGAAGCAACACAAATTCTAGCATTTTAAGGAATTTGCTAGAGATGCTCTAAACATGCACGAGTTAATCATGTTGAATGGCGAGCGATGATCACGAAGCACTCGGTCTTGGACACGACTTGCTCGTGGTCAGATTATATGTAGTATAATAATAAGTAGCAGATCTAGAATTCATGGCAGGGGTGCCAAGCTTATCGGCAAAGGAAGCGGTGGATCGGTGGGCCATCGGTGCATGAGATATGCAATCATGTGGGACACTGATCCTGGTCTGAAAGAAATTATCGACTCGGTCTGCAACATCAACCGTGGTCTTGGCGTGGTTATGAGAAAGCTCCATCGTTGGTTAACCAGAAATTTGGCAATGTGACACGAGAGCTCGCTAAGTTACCGGAGAAGCTATCTATTTTACATGCGAATAACAACCCTCATGAGGAGATTCGAGCAACGAGGGATTTGATGAATGAAACATTAAATCGAGAAGAGATGCTTTGGCTCCAAAGATTCAGAATTTACTGGCTTCGTGAAGGCGATTGCAATACCAAATTCTTCCATTATATGGCGGTTTGGCGGGCTCGGAAGAATAAAATCCAAAAACTTGGAGATGATATGGGTGTTATCCAAACAACACCTACTGAAATGCAGCAGATGGTTGTTTCCTATTTTTAGTCGTTATATACACGGGATACATACATTGTTTGATCATTTGCCTGTTACGGAGCTGTTCCGGGAGCATATCACACTAGATATGAATGAGCAACTTTATAGAGACCTTTTTTTGACTGAAAAGCCAGTTCAGAGGTGGTTTTCATTGATAATAGAGGAGTGGCAGTACAAACGAAGAAACGTAAAAGAATAGTATTTTACAAGAAGCTAGACTAAAACTAACAGACTAGCCTGACCAACATCTATGTAGTCAGGTTCTCTGGGTCTCTGTAGTAATTCACAGACTCGTCGTCGACCAGCAGTGAGCCATAGGTCCGCTTCATCGATGATTGAAGTTATGATATCCACCATTGAGCAGGCTCGTGCTTGGAAAATCCGCTTGTTTATCTCTTTCCAGATCGTCCACCAAATGAGCTGGGTGAGCGAAATCCAACCTTTGCGCTTGGGCTTGGGCATCGTGCTTATGGTGTCAGACAACCAATCAAGGATTGGTTGATTCTGTTGCGGGAGGAAGTAGGGTGGTAACTGAGCCATTGGAAGGATTCGGCACCAAACCTGAATTGTTATGGGGCAGGCACCCAGCAGGTGATGTGCCATCTCGTTTGCTGCCATGCAGAGGCAACAATTGACATTATGAGGCCATCCACGCTTAGCAAGGGCATCAACGGTGAGACAACGACCCTGAACAGCTAGCCAAGCAAAAATTCGACAGCGCATAGGAGCGTCACTCGCCCAGATGAAAGTCTCAAAACTGGTCCTGGTGGCGCCCATGAATTGCACCGCATAAGCCGATGCTGCCGAGTACACGCCGTCGGCCGTCCAACGCCATGAGGCAGTGTCAGGCGTACCAGGGCGTAGAACAACCTCCTGCAACTTCTCCCACAATGCGACAGCCTCGATCAGAGCCATCGTCGTCAGCTCGCGCTTGAGATTCCTCATCCAGCGATGACCACGCATCGCCTGGGCCACTGTTATTTTTTTGCGCGTACATGCCTGGAAGAGGCTGGGAGCCATCTCTTTGAAGCAAGCATCGCCAAGCCAGCGGTCTGACCAAAACGAGAGCTTCTCCCCATCACCAAGCTGGAATTTAACCGAGGCCACGAACAACGCACGAACCTTGTCATCAATGGGAAGCGGGAGACCGTGCCATGGCTTGGAAGGATCGGTCCATGTTTGCCAAAGCCAACGAGTCCTTAGTGCGATGCTGGTGGCCTGCAAATTTGGGATGCCCAGGACACCGTAGATCGTCGGCCGACAAACCAGACTCCACTTGACTAGGCATTTGCCACTAGGCACAAGTTCTTCCTTTGCCCAGAAGAAACCACGGGCAATCTTGTCCATGGCCTTTGTCAGCCAGATCGGCGGCGCGATGGCAAGCATTTGAAACACCGGCATGGCTGCTAACACCTGCTTTACCAGCACCAGTCTTGCATCGATGGAAAAGGAGCCATGGATCCATCCTTTTACCTTGCCGCTGAGCTTGTCAATGGCTGGCTGGAGATCGGCTTTGTGAAGCCTTCAGATAATGGCATTCCTAGGTAGCGACAAGGGAAATGGACGACCGGGCACCCCAGCATTGCCGAGAGGGCGCCGACATCCTCGTCGCTGCAGTGGATGGGCATGATCGAGCTCTTCAGGAAGTTAGAGTGCAGCCCCATCGCCTCGCCGAAGGCCTGCAGCAAAGCCATTATCGCCTGGAATTCAGCGGCATCCGGGCGCACAAACAACACGACATCGTCAGCATAGAGTGAGACTCTGTGTGGCATGGGGTGGCGCCCAATCTGTTGGAGAACTCCATGTTGATCAGCCGTTGCAAACATCTTTGCGAGGGCCTCCATGATGATGTCAAACAAGAGTGGCGAGAGAGGATATCCTTGACGGAGCCCCCGACAGTGGTGGATGGGTTCAGTCAGGCAGCCGTTCACAAGGATCTTTGTTGATGAAGATGCCAACAGAGATGCAATAAGGTCACGACATCGCTGGCTGAAACCACGCGCCTCCAAGACCTCCAAAAGAAACTCCCAAGAAACAGTATCGAACGCCTTCTCGATATCTAATTTAAGCATGATTGCAGGGGTTTTTGACTGTCTAAACGGCTTTACCTGGCTTTGGACATAAATGAAGTTATCGTGGATCAAACGCTTCTTGATGAACGCGTTCTGACAAGGGCTGACCAATTCCTTCATTTTCAGGCTGAGCCTGGTGGCAATGATCTTCGTTACCATCTTGGCGAAAAAGCTGATGAGGCTGATCGGCCGGAACTCACGTGGGTGGGCAGCTGCAGGGTTTTTGGGCAACAGGATTAGGATGGCATCATTAAGCAACTCCAGCTGGTCCGAGCGGCAGTTCTGCACCGCGTGGATTGCACGCATGATATCCATGACAATGATATCCCATGCCACCTTGAAAAAGAGTGCCGTGAATCCATCCGGGCCTGGGGCCTTGTCATTGTGCATATCCATAAGGGCGGTTTTTTGCTTCAGAAGAAGATATAGGCAGGTCGAGCTCGGATAGATTGATTGCATCCATTCCTAGGAATTGAAAATTAAGCGAGTGTAACCTATCTTTCTTTGTGCCAATCAGCCCATCAAAGTACTTCCAGAGCACGTCCTCCTTCTCAGTTTGTTCAGTGTAAACTTGTCCTTGGTACTCAATTCTATGCAGATAGCTTTTTCTTCGACGGGCATTTGCTTTTGAGTGGAAGAATCTAGTGCTCGCGTCCCCATCACGCAGCCAGGCGACCCGCGATCTCTGCCTCCACATAGAGCGTTGCATTGCGGCAATTCCAAGCCCGTTCATCTTGAGCATAGCTCTGAATCAAAGCTCATCCTGGGATAAAGCCCTGAGGTCCATAGCTTGATCCAACTTGAAGATGAGTTCACTGGTGATCGCTGCTCGCAAGGATAGGTCGCTGGAGAAACTAGCACTCCGTCTCCTCAGAATTCTCGCTATGGAGGTCAGCTTATGGTGAAGATTTGTGAAAGCATTCTCTCTTGTTTGGCACGCCGTCCAAGCTTCAGTGACAATCTGATGAAGAAATCTTGGATACGTTGTTTCAAATAAAGTAGACCTGGTGCGCAAAGTCTTTTAATCCTATGGATGATGAGCTTATTGTAAAGATCAAAGTTCCTAGTTGCATTGCTGAAGATGCTATTGCTTGGCCCGGAGCGCTTATAAATTGGCTATAAATGACCTCCTAGAGCAATATGCTTTCCCAGCGTCCAGCGATCGACCTGATGGTGCAGTCTCGTGTTGGGATCGGATATGGTTCTGCCCAAAATGAAAGTTTCTGCCTGGAAAGCTGCACAAAATGCACTAGCTACTGAAGATAATCAGCATTGCAGAGGGATGAACTGCAACATCTGCGGAAGAGAGGAGGATAACGTACATGCCTTGTTTGGAGGCACACATGCATTTTCCCTGTGGACAGCGATGCAAGGAATTCGGCACCTGCCATCGAACACAGATGTCCAGGTTAATCCACATAACTGGTTCTAGTCAGTGCTGCCCGCCCGTAAAGAGTCCCCAATCAGACCTGGACAGCCCTAATGGATCATGCACACAGTACCACGGCGATGCATCAATCATACCTTTTCGAGCTCAAGCAACAGCTTGTTGATAACAATCAACATCCCTGCAGAGGAAACGGAAAAAAAAAATGAAGAAGCTCGCCGATGAAATCGGTCAGGAGGTTCCTTGGTTAGCTCAGGATGTTAAACACATCAATGCCTACGGGATGCTCAGAAAAGTGACAGTAGCTCCATTACAACTGAGTTCAGATGCAACATTGTATCTAATGGACCAACACGAGACTACACTCTTATGTCACCAAGCTCTCTACCCAGCTTCCATAACAAGAACTCTTCAAGTTGGATAGATTAATCAATAACAGTTTAGCAAACATGTGAGATCAGGAACACCATTACATCAGATAATGCGCGCCGCCATAATATCTGTTGATGTACCTCGACTGCAGACAATAGTAGATACCATGTTAAATCTAGTGTTGCAGGTTCAGATACATTTAAGTAATGAGCACTGAAAAACAACTTCATACCTTCTTATTGTTAACATCAGGTGTATCCGGGGTTTTCACAGGATAGAATTTGTAAAGTTTCATGTTTTCATATGCTTCTCTTTGCTTAGGGTCCATATCTTCAATAGCTTTCTTCCGTGCCTCTTCAGCCTGCACAAGTTTGGGGAATATTGAATAATATTGTAAAGCGTCAAATCTCTTGGAAAATAATTAAATATTTCAGTTAAATGGACCTGTTCCAGTTCTATTTTCCCTTGTTTAACCTTCTCCTTTAGAAATTCCTGTCAAAGAAACGTGGCAGCAAAATTAGGAAGGGAGTTACTGCTGTAAAACAATGCTAACTTTAGAGTGTATAATTGATCAAGAAGAGATTGGTGACCTCAATTTTTTCCCTCTCATCCTCTGGCAACCCCTCATCTTTGACTAGCTTATGAGCTAAAACCTGCATTGCAACATGATACGATTCAACATGGATGTCCTTTCATAGGTAGCATTGTACATCAGAGTAGAACAACTGAAATTCCTTACAAACCTTGTAATCATCCCATTCCAAGTCAAAATCACAAACTATCTGCAACAAGCAGCACAAGATAAACATTAATGTATGAACAATTTACAGCTACTTGAAACCAGACCTGGAGACTTAATTAGGATGCACGAGTGCACTTCTGCGAATAGTGTTCGAAATAGAGATACAATAACTACAAGTGGAAAGCAGGCTAAGCAGATTTTATTGTTGTTTTATTATCAACAGAAGGAAACCTAAAACAACCCACCCATCCACTTGGGTTTTGCACTATCAAATTGTGACAGGAACAACTTAGGTCAAGCATCCAAAATACTACAAAACAGGTGACAACATTTAAGACAAAACGGAAGCAATGCGCATGATCAGATACAGCAATGGAAGATGAGGAGGGGTCCCCACAGCACGAGATTACCTTATGTAGCAACAGCAATGGCAGCATGTCACCAGTACCGGACAAAAACCATGACCTCATCGACTGATGATCACGTCGCAGACTAAAGCAGACTAGATTACAGCAATAATATGCTTAAAGGAAGCTTACCGGGGGTTCTAGAGGATATATGACGCGGACAACTGTGCCATGAGGATTTAGTGGCATGTCTGCAAGATATTAAACAAGGTTCAGACGCCGATGAGATTACCCTACAGAGAATGATATCATTAAAACAACTAATGCCTTATAAATTTAAATCGAGTGATCAACTAGTAGAACAGCTCTAGGACATGGGCGCGTATCTGAGAGTGGATTGTGCCAAACAGGATTCAGTTAGTGTTGGGTCATTTTGAGTACTTAGCAATCTTTTCGTGCTTATGATGTCTTAGAATGTGATTGACAATTCCATCCTGGCAGTTCTTAGGCACTAGGCGCAACCCTGCCACATAGCATTACCTGCTGCCTAGGTTTCTGCTTTGCTAGACAGTAATGAGTAATTGGCACCACCTCGCTGCCTACTGAGTACTTTCTGACAATAGCATGACCTGAAAATCTGCACGCTCTAGAGATGCTAACCGTCAAGGTGCGAACATCACTAAAGGCCAAGCAAATATGCACCAAAGTGCAAAAAATGAAAAGACGAAATTTATCCCCTCAGAAGAAAAAAGAGAATAAAAGAGAGATTCGCTTATGACAGGATATTATGTGCCATAAAATTACTAGAAAGCAACCAGATATAATTCAAACTGGTGTTACTAAATATGATGCCATTATGATTTTGTAAAACGGAATACCAGTCAACAAAAAAAACAAGTTTAAAAGCCATTGCATGTGTTCGCAGGCATGTTTCTTCAACAGCCACTTCAATGAATTAACAATTTGATTAGGGAAAAGGGCATCATTCCAAGACAAAGAATTGCATTGCAACCATTCAACTAATAGTGGCTGCAGTTCTGCAGAATCATGCACACTTTTGGATGGTTTGGTTTACATGATCTTGGCATCACACGTACCAAAGATAGGTACAACAGTGGAACCTCTCTAATGGTAAGGGGTATTCAAAGGATCATAAAGCAAAAAGGGTAAAAAAAAGATATTACTAGAGAAGCATAATACAGGCCTAAAAAAATAAACCCGATTCAGCTTACAGGGCGTGTAGTAGTAGAACTTGTTGGCTCTCTCAGTTTGGGCAGACCTGTAAATGTATAAACCTGAAATTTAGTAATCGTAACTAGCGGTAATGGAAATATAGCACATCATTGAATGAGAAAGAAAATGCCTGGCAACAGAAATAAATATGTACCTAAAGCATGAAATTCTGAAAGCATAAATGCATAAAACTCACCTCCGCTGGGTGCAACAGAGAGTGAAGATTTTTGTTTTCAAACTTCCAATCCTGCCAGACCTGTAGACAAAGCAATAGCAAGGTGAGCAAAATAAGTTACAAAGTAGAGGGAAAAAGCAGGGATATAAACAATGAAAACAAAAGGCAATAAATATTGCTCGATATAAGTAACGCAACAACACCGGTCCTGAAGAGGAACATAAGGCACCCATGACATCTTCATCTCTTTCATTGGTACTATTTCTTCTTTTCCCGTTCGAACAAAATCTATGGCAATCTTATCTGATGGAGGAAAAGGACAGTCAACCTGCAAAATTGAACATGTCAACTGCTAAACAAGACAGACCATCCAGATCATAGGCCTTAAACAAGTATTTGATCAAATTAACAAATATGACAAAATATTTGATACTACATGTTAGGGTAAAAAACATCAGTGAAGAGCAAGACAAGGTCACCAGCCAAATATTTTTTCACAAGTCAATAGGAAAACTTAGAGAGAGAAAACAGAATCATAACAGAACAACAGCAATAGAAGGAAATAAATGCTCCTACCAAGATAATTCTCTTGGTAACATCAACTGAAAAAATAAATGAAGTTTCTTACTCCTTTTATTTTCAAAAGCTTGTAGCAATTTTCTGAACTTAAAAGCTGATACATAAATTTTCATCTTGTGCAATTAATAATTCTACATAAAAGTCGTAAACAATACTAATATACTAAAGATGGTATGTTTTTAAGTAATGCAAAAGGTATTAACAGAACTGCTGATTTGTTTATCTGATGTAGACGTGAGCTAAAGGTTCAGCTCAATATGTACAGCTGCAAGACCATTCTCCGCTGTACTTTTTTTTCTACTACTCCAATTCACAAAATTCACCATTAACATCAGATAGTTGTTGATGTAAATATAATGTAAATATAATGGTGTTATTGATGCTGGGCCAAGAGAATGGATAAGAACTTACAGCAACTACAACAGGAACAACCACTATCTTCAATTCACCATTAACATCCAATAGTTGTGCTGCACGACAAGAGGAGCCAATTTGACTTGTATGGAATAATATTCAACAAGTGTAAAACTAGAATGGAAATAAGAAGATGGAAGATACTAAATCCACTCTACATACAATATATAAAGTGATACACAAATACAATTGTCGAATCTGACTAAACCAGACTAATAGCACTTAAAACAAACATCAGTAAATTTATGTCCAGATAACCCTACTTTGCTACAGATTACGAAATATTACCAACATTATAAAACATGTATCAAGGATCAATGATAGAAAAATTAACTTTAGAAACAGATTACCGAAATATTATCAACATTATAAAACATGTATCAAGGATCAATGGTGGCAAAATCAGCTTTAGAAAGAGCTTAGTACCAAGTATACTTAGTTACTTACGCTCCGTGCTTCCAAACAAGTAAACCGTCTTCCCATATAGTTCCCCCCCTTCCTCTAGTGTTTTCTGCTCATCAACAACAACCACATATCAGTGTATGCTGAAGTTAAACATATTCAAAAAGGGAGTAAATCTTACAAGATAAAGTTTGACTATCATACCTCTAAATTTTCGAAGTTCCAATTGAATTCCTTTATCTTATCAATGTCAATGTTTTCCCACTGCAGATGACAAGCCAAGTTGTATAAACGTTTTTCAAGGTAAGGAAATGCGTGCAGCTTAAGCTATATAATATGTCCAAGTGCGCACAACTAACATACACATTACGGAAAAAAAAAAAGGATGGGAACAAACCTCAGTCCCAACAGGAAAAGCAGACGACCACAGATCCTCCTGAACAGAGTGACAAACCATTAGTGAAAACACACATTAATCAAAATAGCAAGGCCATCATACAAGATCACAATTCTAATCATAGTGAAAAGTTCCGAAAACAGTCATAATGGTTTCCTTCCAATAGGAAGAAACTGCTGTCATAAAAAGAAGAAAAAAACCCCTGCAAAACAAATAGAACATGGCACCTGTTGTGCAACATTGCATATGTTCTGAGTCAGCATGCCAGAAACATGTTGCTGACTCATCATCTTCCAATACTACCATAAACCTAGTGCTAATATGCCATGCTCCTCGACTGACTTAGCAATTGCTAGCACCAGACTTGAAAAAGGTTGACCAACAGAACGCACACGGGCTTATAAATTTTTTAATGAGTCACGAATTCTGGTGATTTTGGTGATTCCTAACCCCAGATCCCTTAATTCCTAACCCCAAATCCCTTTCATTTTTGTAATAATTGATATTTTGGTGATTGATGGATAAACGAGATTTCAATCGACTGATGGGGAACGGAAAACCTAGCAACCCCAACCACAATCAAAACAGGTCATCCTGCAGCCTACACACCAGATTCCTCTCCATGTCGACCTTGGGCTTGGGCAGCACCTTGACGCCCTACTCCGCCCCAGAGGAGCTGTCTCCTTCGCCGCCGCCTCCTGCTTGCTCGAATCAGTGGCCGCCGTGCCCCTCGCTCTCGGTTGCTAGAGTACCTGAGAAACCGTTCGTTTCGTGCTATGTTCCGTGCTTAAAAGTTCAAAGAGCGAGACGAGGATGGCAAATCCTATACACCCACCAGGTCGGTGCCTACCAGGCACTGCACACCTTGGTCGGGTATTGGGCCTGGCCCATTTTCACCTTTTTCCTTTTTTTTTCGTTTTTGTTTTCTGTTTCTGTTTTTTCTTTTCTTTTTCTGAATTCTTTTTTGTATCCTTTTCTTTTTGTCCAAAGTCGAAAAAAGTCCAAATTTAAAAATATCAAAATTTAAAATAGTTCAAATTCGAAAAATGATAAAATTTGAAAAAGCGTTCAAATTTGAAAAATGTTCAAAGCTAAAAATTGTTCGTATTCGAAAAAAGTTCAAATTGTTCATTTTCAAAAAATGTTCAAATTTAAAATTTGTTCATTTTCGAAAATGTTCAAATTTAAAAAAAAAACCCGAAATTTTGAAAAAATGTTCAAATTTTGGAAAAAAATTGAAATTTTGAAAACATATTCTAAGAAAATTATTTATCAAAAAAATATTTTAAAAAGATAAAATATTTAAACTTCCAGATTGAGAAAAACTAATTTTTTTCTTCTTTTTACAAAAAGAAAATATGTAAACAGAAAAGAAAAAAAAAGAATAAGAATAAGAAAAACAACCTTACCTAATGGGCCGCGGCCCACTACACAACCGCCGGGTCGGAGGGTGTGCGGCACCCCGTCCGCACCGACCTGGTCGGTGTATAGGAGGTCCAGACGAGGATACTAAAGGATCAGTAAAATTTTGGCTAAAATGCTCTCACGAACAGGCCAGCCCACATTCCGATCCAAAGGCCCATGTACATCTACCGATCAACAGGAATATTAGCGGAGATAAGATATTTAACTATTTTTAAGGGCGGTGGCATTTGCTAGGTAAATAGTGCGAAGTGTGACATCAAGCTAAGTGTGATATTGCATGTTTCACCTTAATAGTAAAGAAAAGCGGAAACTCATAATGGAAGCCGAGCTTTATGTAACTTATCATTTTGAAAATTGTAATTCAATGTTATAAAATTTCTAAAAAAATTATGTAGGTATTCAATGATAAATACTATAAGGATTCAAAATATTAATGCAAACTACTAAGTATTTTAAGCTAAACAAAAATGATAAAAGTGTGAATTTGAAAATAGTTAACCATATGCATTTTCAAAACTCCAAGTTTTTCCACTTTTGTGCAGCCGAAATATACCAAGAATTTTGCACCGATATTTCACACGCATGTAATATACATTGTTGGCTAACTATAGGTTTTTTTCCAGATAGTTTGGAACTTTAAACCATTAATTATTTTTTGGATTTTCAAAGTAAAGGGCTCCATGGAGCTCGGGATCCATTTTTCCACACCCATAATATCATCTCATAGTATCTCATATTTATTATTTGTAAAATCTTAATACAAATCTATATACAAGATATATTTTCATTATTCTCCCTCCTGCCCATAATATGTTGCTCATAATTTTCAGTGTGAATCAAAGTTTGCAATGTTTGACCATGAATATAGAAAATAATACGAACATTTGCTATACCAAATGTATATAATATGAGAACTATATTTTATGATAATTCTAATAGTATAATTTGGATTTGTATATGTTCATAGTTTTATCAATATGCATGATCCAACTTTATAAAGTTTGAATTTGACTAAAAATTTATATATACGATGTATTTTGGGTAGGAGGGAGTATTTTCTACTTCTACCTGCTGGGATACAATAGCATATATTATGATATACCAGTTTAAGCTATCTCTTCCTTAATTGTTGTAGTTATTGTGCAACACCGTTTTTTTTTTTTTTTGCCTAACACAACATAAATGATACTATTTTTGATACTCATACTGTGGAAAATCTCCACATCGTGGCAGACCCTACCTGGCCTTGGTTTGATCCTTGATCGCCTAGGCTGGTGGTCTCAAGTGGGTCTGTTTGGCATGAAGAAAGAAAAGACCACTAACGCACTAGTACCCGTTGTCATTTTCCTTATGCTCCTAGAAGAAAATTCCGTGAGCCTAGGTTGCCTTTAAAATTAATCATCTCTTGATCAATTGCGAGCCACTGATTGAGCGTTTTGTGAGGCGTCGCCGAAAGACAGGCGATTATATTGCTATGTACCATCTCCGACTCGAGTACTTGATGATCTACGCACGGTTCATCAATTACTAGCTTTGTGATGTGTCATGTAAAGACCGGTGTTTATTTTTGTCCTGGGCCGCGTCTAATTGACCAGCGACCTTTGTATTAGCTAGGTTTAAACCCTACCAGTCCTGGTCACGCCTAATCTGTCGTGCTGATCTTAGCACAAGACTAACCACACGGTCCAATCAGTGATCCAAGACTTGAACGGATCCATGCACATCTGAAATACAGGGTGGTAAATTAACTGACAACTTGCCTGACGGGTGGATATGATCGAAACAAGGGGCCGGTAGCTATGAAATATTCAACTGATGATGGGACGAATACTACCAAATACGGTGGTACTGAGCATTGACAAGAGAGGCCGTGCGTGTGCTTGCGCGTTCGCCGGCCTGCCGACTTTCTTGAGTTTCGCTCGTAGTACAACGCGGATCGAGATGGAATTTACCGTCGATTAGCAAGTTTCAACATGACTGGGAAAAAGCATTTGTTTTCGGTGGTGGGTAAACTGGGACGAAGTAAATGTAACACGACTGCGTATACCGAGATTAATTGACCCGTTCGACGAACACAGTCGTGATGGAGTATATCACATGGCGACTGAATTCGACTGGTTTCGGTTAAAACTTCAACGTGCATGCTTGACGATTTCTACAACGTGATATTGTACATATATTACTGAAGTATATTGTATGACGTTTCTAATAATTTAGATATGTTGCCGTAAATATTGAACATTTCTTTAGTACCTATTAAGTTAGATTTTACAAATTTTGACTTTTACTAAAACTGATATACACTTCATTTAGCAAGAAGGGAGTAGACTTTCATCCGGCCAAGTGGTATCACTATAACACTCTCTATCGATCTTCTAGCTCGCCCCGCCTACATGCATGCACACTGGCTGCGTCAAGAAACCATCATCTATCATTCATTTATTTCAAGTGCCAGCCTGAGTGCATGTTGAGAGGACGAGAGTTTTCTCCGGCCGGATGGTGTTAGACTATTTAGACGACTGAATCTTACATGAAATTGCGACGACTGAATTTGTTTATAAAATACCCTAATTTTTTTTTTGCAAAATACGTCAAGACTTACTGGTAGAAATGATAAGTTAAAAAATAGAGGATTATTCTTATGTACTTTTCATATTGAGCTTCTTTTAGGGAACTTTTGCTATCGAGCTTATTTGTTCATACGGTTTAAAACCATAGGATCTTTTCTTATGGTATAAATGGAATACAGTTTTAAAAGGAAAATATAGTATATTTTACTTCAATGACAAGTATGGCATACACGAATGCACTTAATACCTCCGAAAAGAGCAATAATACAATTATTAGTTAAGCAACATACTACCACAATACAATACATTTGTAGTTATTTTTTTATTACATTTATTTTTTATTCCACAATACAATATAAAATTCCACTTTTGCGAAAAATACCTAAGGCCATATATTACCTAAAATCGACCCTTACAGGAACATCCTTAAAAGAAAAGGAAATAAAACACAAGTTGTAAGGGTATATTGCCCCTATGTGTGGTTTTGGTAATTAATGACAACCCCTACGGACTAATGTTTTCATTGAGTTTATATGAAGGAATATTTCATAGGTATTACTTGTAGTCCGTGTGTTGGATTCAAGTATGTATGCCATGGAGATAAAGATATACCTTGAGTATTGGCATCAAGATCATCGATTTGAAGACATATATGTGATATAATCAAGAAGAAGAAATGAAGATGTAGTTCCTATGTGGAACTCAATATTAGTCATGATCTAGCTTATGTGATAAGCAATGGATGATCAAGATCTTGAGTGCTTGATTCCAAATGAAGAATTCAAGTTATGGCTCTAAGTTGGTGTCATGATGGTCTCATAAGTTGAGCTATGGTTGACTAAGATTTAGAGCATGCAAATAAATGAATAATTCTATATACACCTCAAGATAGTATGATAGAGCATGAGAAGATACAAGGTTGACCAATACAAAGAATAAAGAATAGATTCAAGTTTGGTTAACACATGAAGCATGAAGAATGTGCCACGTAAAGTCATGTGGTATGGTAAGCCGTGTCAATTATGCTTTATGAACTAACCCATCATATATATGCCCTTGTGTTGTCTATGTGGGTTAGGTACCTTTACATGGGCATGCATCAAAAGTGAGATCTCATATAGCCCATGAGAGGATGACGTCAAGTGGTGATCGTCATGAAGGTTGAGTTGGGCAAGTTCAAGTTGAGCATCTCAAGAGGATCATATGCTTGAAACTTGCCGTCCATTTGATGATAATGGACATGTGAAGATGTGCATCAATCAATTGAGGAGAAATTCATACATGCAAGGAAGGAGTTTGGGAAGCCCTTCTTCACTGAGGTTGTTATCTTAGCAGCCTGGCACATTTGGAAACAAAGAAATGGTCTGATCTTTCAGCATACAAGATCATCTTTCAGAGCATGGAGGAGAGATTTTATCCATGAAGTCACTATGCATAAGCATAGGGTTAAAGAGAAATATGTTTCTCAGTTGCAGGCCTGGATTGATTCTCTACCCTAATTTCTTTTCTTCTCTTTCTGCATATCTTTGTACATATGTAACTTGTGGTTTTTGTGTTCGAAGAGGTAGAACAATTTGTATTATTTATGGGAGCCTCTGAGATAGAATCCTTCATGGCTAAAAATTATGAAACTTGTGCTGCTTGTAAGGACCTTAAAGATTATGTCTCTTCTATCCTTAATTTTTGCGTAGAAAGTTACATCGATAATCCTTATATTATTGATTATAAAGAGAGACTCATTAATGCACAAGAATGCACGCACAATTTGCAGGAACCTGTGGAAGAAGAAATTGCTGAAGCTGAAAGCTCATTGGATAAAAAAGAGGAGGAAATTGATGAACCTGAAAGCTCATTGGATGAAAAAGAGGAGGAGAGTGATGAACAAAAGGAGGAAGAATGGATTAGATACCCATGCCAACTTTCTAATGAGAGTAACTCTTTATCTCTTACACTATTTGATTGTCCTCCATGCTTACCAAAGGAGGATGAATGTTATGTTCCTGTGGATTCTCTTAAAATATTACCTATGAGTAAAACTTGTGAGAATAATTATGCTACGGTTATCTATGATAATCCATGCTATTTTGATAAATCTTATGATAATGCTTTGTTTGTGCCTGATATCGAAATGCATGGTACTAAAGAGTTTTGCTTAGCAAATGTTTACGATAAAGCACTAGATGATGGTCCTATGTTACTTGATAATATTAATTGTACTACTAATGAAAATGGGATTGGAGAGGTCTTGACTTTATCTAGGAGTCCCATATCTCTTGAGATTGATCAATCATCTTGTTATATTATTGATAAAAGTGGGTTTGAAAGTTTTTATCCCATTATTTTTGAGCCTAATAAAAATTATGTGTTTGTGAATCATGAAAAGCATGCTGTATGTGATAGTTATATTGTTGAGTTTATTCATAATGCTACTGAAAAATTATTATGAGAGAGGAAAATATGGTTGTAGAAATTTGCATTGTACTAAAACACCTCTCTATATGCTGAAACTTTTGAAGTTACTCGTGTTTTATCTTCCTATGCTTGTCACTTTGTTCTTCATGAATTTATTTGTGTACAAGATTCCTATGCATAGGAAGTGGGTTATAATTAAATGTGTTTTGAACTTGCTTTTTGATGCGCTCTTTGCTTCAACTCTCATCCTTATGTGAGCATCATTAAAATTGCTGACCCATCTTAATAGCTATAAAGAAAGCACTTCTTGGGAGATAACCCATATCTTTATTTTTCTACTGTTTTGTTGTCTCTTGGAAGTTGTTACTACTGTAGCAACCTCTCCTTATCATGTTTTTGTGCCAAGTAAAGTCTCTAATAGAAGGTTGATGCTCGATTTGGATTTCTGCGCAGAAACAGATTTCTATCTGTCACGAATTTGAGTAGGTCTCTCTGTAGGAAACTCAGAAAAATCTGCCTATTTTCATGCGTGTTCCTCAGATATGTATGCAACTTTCATTAGTTTTAAGTTTTCTGATTTGAGCAACGGAAGTACCTCTTAAAAATTCGTCTTTACTGGCTGTTCTGTTTTGGCAGATTCTGTCTCTGTTTTTTGCATTGTCTCTTGTGGACTTTAAGTAAGGCTTTCTAGACGTGGAGAGCTGTAGCTAATGTTTTATTGAGTTCTTGCAATGTGTCACTACAGGACCAAAGTGGATTGAAGTTTTTTGAGTACTAACCCCTCTAATGAAGTTTATGAGAAGTTTGGTGTGGCAGAAGTTTTCAAGGGTCAAGAGAGGAGGATGATATATGATCAAGAAGAGTGAAAAGTCTAAGCTTGGGGATGCCCCCGTGGTTCATCCCTGCATATTTCAAGAAGACTCGAGCATCTAAGCTTGGGGATGCCCAAGGCATCCCCTTCTTCATCAACAACTTATCAGGTCACTTCTAGTGAAACTATATTTTTATTCAGTCACATCATATGTGCTTTTACTTGGAGCGTCTGTGTGCTTTTATTTTTGTTTGTGTTTGAATAAATTCGGATCGTAGCAATCCTTGTGTGGGAGAGACACACGCTCCGCTTTTTCATATGAACACTGGTGTTTTTAAATTTATTTTAATGTTCATGGCGGAGTTGAAAACCGTTGCACTTATTGATTTGGTTGGAAACAGAAAATGCTTCATATTGTCTTGAATAATTTGATACTTGGCAATTGTTTTGAGCTCTCAAGTAGATCATGTTTAAGCTCATGCACCATGTAGTTTAAACCTATTAGTGGAGAACTACCGTAGAGCTTGTTGAAATTTGGTTTGCATGATTGGTCTCTCTAAGGTCTAGATATTTTCTGGTAAAAGTGTTTGAGCAACAAGGAAGACAGTGTAGAGTCTTATAATGCTTGCAATACGTTCTTATGTAAGTTTTGCTGTACCGGTTTATACTTGTGTTTGCTTCAAACAACCTTGCTAGCCTAAGCCTTGTACTGAGAGGGAATGTTTCTCGTGCATCCAAAACCTTGAGCCAAAACCTATGCCATTTGTGTCCAGCATATCTACCTACTATGTGGTATTTCCTGCCATTCCAAGTAAATACTTCATGTGCTACCTTTAAACAATTCAAAAGCTATTATCTCTTATTTGTGTCAATGTTTTATAGCTCATGAGGAAGTATGTGGTGTTTTATCTTTCGATCTTGTCATTTACTTATGACAGACTCTCACCAATGGACTAGTGGCTCATCCGCTTATCCAATAATTTTGCAAAAAGAGCTGGCAACGGGGTTCCCAGCCCCAATAATTAACTTTCATTAATAATTCTCTTCACATGTTTTGTCCTGATCTATCAGTAAGCAACTTAATTTTGTAAATAGACACTCCTCCATGGTATGTGAATGTTGGAAGGCACCCGAGGATTCGGTTAGCCATGGCTTGTGTAAGCAAAAGGTTGGGAGGAGTGTCTTCAATAATGAAACTAAAATACATGTGTAAACAAAAGAGAAGAGGGATGATCTACCTTGCTGGTAGAGATAACGTCCTTCATGGGAACCGCACTTGAAAGTCTGGTTGATAAGGTAGTTAGAGTGCCCACTACCATTCGTTGACAACAACAAACACCTCTCAAAACTTTACTTTTATGCTCTCTATATGATTTCAAAACTTAAAAAGCTCCAGCACATGATTTAATCCCTGCTTCCCTCTGCGAAGGGCCTATCTTTTACTTTATGTTGAGTCAGTTTACCTACATCCTTCCATCTTAGAAGAAAACACTTGTGTCAACTGTGCATTAATTCTTACATACTTGCTTATTTGCACTTATTATATTACTTTGTGTTGACAATTATCCATGAGATATGCATGTTGAAAGTTGAAAGCAATTGCTGAAACTTAAATCTTCCTTTGTGTTGCTTCAATGCCTTTACTTTGAATTTATTGCTTTATGAGCTAATTCTTATGCAAGACTTTTTGATGCTTGTCTTGAAAGTACTATTCATGAAAAGTTTTCCTATATGTTATCTATTTGTTAGCAAACTATAGATCGTTGCCTTGAGTCACTTCATTCATCTCATATGATTTGCAATAGTATGATCAAGATTATGTAAGTAGCATGTCACTACAAAAATTATTCTTTTTATCGTTTACCTACTCGAGGGCGAGTAGGAACTAAGCTTGGGGATGCTTGATACGTCTCCAACGTATCTATAATTTCTGATGTTCCATGCTAGTTCTATGACAATACCTACATGTTTTGCTCACACTTTATAATGATTTCATGCATTTTCCGGAACTAACCTATTAACAAGATGCCGAAGTGCCAGTTTCTGTTTTCTGTTGTTTTTGGTTCCAGGAAGGCTGTTCGGGCAATATTCTCGGAATTCGACGAAACAAAGAACAAATATCTTATTTTCCCCGGAAGGTTCCAGAACACCGAAGGAGAGTCGGAGGCGGGTGGCCCCCTGGCCGCGCCAGCCTATGGGGAGGGGGCCCCGTGTGACAAGGTATTAACTTGTCAATGCCTACGTATTGTAGACTAGGGTTTTGCTAGAAGTAGAGGGCAAGTAGATCTCGAAGGTTTCAGCCGAAAAGTACTCGACGATTGTAAAACTAGGGTTGTGTTGACAATAGATTCGATCCTCTCTTTGTCCCTCGACTCCCCCTTATATAGGAGGCGGAGCCGAGGGATTCATAATACACAAGTTACAAAGTCCGGGAGGGTTTCTAACCCGTCCCGTAAAATTACAAGTCTCTATATTTCCTAATACAACTTTAACTTTCCTTAATACCAACTGGGCTTCTGAACTTCATATTCTTCGACTCGTGGGCCTTCAGTAAACTACGGGTACCATCTTCAGCAGGCCCATTGGGGATGCCTATATCAGTAGCCCCCGAGATTTTGCTTGAATCGAAGAATCAGGGAAAATCTCCAAGTTTACAATCATCTAATAACTTTGTCGATTTTAATGCGTATCTTTTTAGACACACAATTACATATTGTATAGGGATAATGGTAGTTGGGGCTAGTTCATCTGACGGATCAGGTACTAGTTAACTGTTATAGTGGAAATCTGCAAAAAACCTACTTCAAGATCACGTCCCTGGACATGATCTCGGGATACTGATGTAAACTTCGACAGGTGCCGCTTAAGGTCTTACCATTCTGTCGAGTCCCAGTCATATTTTATCGGGTACCTAACGCGTCCGTTAGGATTTTTCTTCGTATCTGTTGATACAGAAAAAAGTAGCAAACCGACGTCAGAGACGGTGCCACGCCACTCAGAACGGATCTGGGGTCTTACCTTCGCAAAGTTTTGCGGCATTCAGAGATTATTCGCGACTTTAGCGCTCTGATAATATATTGTCGAGTGCTTTTTCGGCTGTTGGAATAACACATTTTATTGAATCATATTTGATGACTTATTTTGCCTTCCCGATGGGAGTATATGCAGAGTTATTTGTATAACTCGAAATATGCTCACTTTTTTTTTCTCTTTCTTCTCTCTCTTTTTTATAATCTCATCGGGCACGCGCACAGCGTTCCCGATGGGAGTAGCCCCCGAGGCTACAGCCAAGGACTTGTACTTGGTTGTAGGCTCAACAAATTAATACCTCTTGTCGCTATATTGTTATTATTTCTCGAGCTTTTTCATATCTATCGGGTGTGCAACCAGCGCTCCCGATGGGAGTTGATAAGGGCTAAGCCCAGGGATGTGCCCGATCTTCACGGATTTGAAGGGATTCGTGGGGGAGGTGGAGGAACGCGAAGAACACGGTGGTAGGTGGGGTGGATCGGAGATACAAACGCAACGCACACACACAAACCGGTTGTTCTTCGTTGGCCCGATACACCAACCCAATAGAATTGCGAGGTAAAAGACTCACGAGGAGTAGAAGCCCTCACAAAAGATTGGCAATAGAAATCGATAGAGTTCCAAAGAGGAAAAGAGCGCAAAGATAGAATTGCAAATAGCAAAAGATCCAAACACTAGAATTCCTAGAATGGAAGAGATCGACTTCCTAGAAGAGTTGATAACTTCGTAGATGGTAGATCTAGAAGGGTTCCCACAAGGGTCATGAGCAAAGCTCGTGTTTTAATTTCACATCAAGTCTAATCTCAGATCTGAGCCAACTAGGCTATTTATAGGTAGGGGGCGAAGAGTTAAGTTACACGCTGAAAAGTAGTGCTGTGCTGAAGTTCGCGGTGGCGGAAGTTCCGGTCATCTTGGGCGGAAGTTCCGGTCAGGGGCGGAAGTTCCGGTCCTGGGGACCGGAAGTTCCGGCCAGGCCGGAAGTTCCGGCAGAGTTCCGGCCAAGTTCCGAAATTAGCCCATTTCCTTGCAGTAACATCCAGGGGCGTTTTGACGGACTTTCGGAACTTAGGCGGAACTTGGGCGGAAGTTCCGGTCCCTCGGGGCGGAAGTTCCGGTCCGATGCTTTTTCCTGCGCGCTGGAGGGCATCTTGGGGGCATCTTGGAGGAATCTGGCCGGAAGTTCCGGTCCTGGGGGGCGGAAGTTCCGGCCTGGGCGCTGTAGCTCCATCTTCATCGTTTCCAGCTCTCTCTCCAACGTCTTGGTCTCCATGGCTTGTGTCTTGGTCGATGTACCTGATTGAACATAGGGTATTTGCATGAAGTAGCAAGCCATCCAAGGGGGTGTCAAAGTCATAGGTAGAGAGGAGCGAATTCACCTCTTGGCGTAGTGCTTGGGCTCGAGCTCGTGTCATTGGACCACGAGGAGGGCTTGTCGGTCTTGATGTAGTGTCGACCTTGGGTGGGGCTGCATCATCTCCCCCCCCCCTTGGGAAAGAGTCGTCCTCGACTCGATGTTCTCCTCATCTCCATGGTATGGTGAGAGGTCGGACACATTGAACGTGTTGCTCACCAAGTACTTGGATGTTGGTATGTCGACGACGTAGGCGTTGTCGTTGATGCGCTTGAGGACCTTGAAGGGACCATCACCTCGGGGCTTGAGCTTGGAGCTTCTTTCTTGAGGGAAGCGGTCCTTGCGAAGGTGTATCCACACTAGGTCGCCTTCATTGAAGATCCGTGCTTTTTTCTTCAAGTTTAGTCTTGTGGCTTGACGGAGAACTTGTTGCTCGATCGTTGCCCTTGTGTCTTCATGGAGTTTCTTCATGTATTGTGCTCGCTTGTCGATGTCCATGTTCACTTGCTCATGTAGCGGAAGAGGAAGAAGGTCGATCGCCGTAGGTGGTTCAAACCCATAGACGACCATGAATGGGCTTTTCATTGTTGTGGAGTGCTTGGCGCGGTTGTAGGCAAACTCCGCATGTGGGATGCAATCTTCCCATGCTTTCAAATTCTTCTTGACAAGGACTCGTAGTAGTGTGGAGAGGCTTCGGTTCACCACTTCGGTTTGCCCATCGGTTTGGGGGTGCGAGGATGATGAGAACAAAAGCTTGACGTTGAACTTGGCCATTAGTGTCTTCCAAAGATAACTCATGAACTTGACATCTCGGTCGGAGACAATGCTTCTTGGTACACCGTGGAGTCTCACAATTTCCCTAAAAAACAAGGAGGCAATGTGTGAAGCATCATCCGTTCGGGAACATGGAATAAAATGAGCCATTTTTGAGAATCTATCCACTACCACAAAGATGGAATCATGACCATATTTAGTTCGAGGTAATCCTAGTACAAAGTCCATGCTTATATCGGACCAAGGAGCATAAGGAATAGGCAACGGTGTATAAAGACCATAAGAATTGGAGGTGGACTTAGCTTGTAAACATGTCGTGCAACGGTTGCATAGGCGCTCCACATCGCGCTTCATTCGTGGCCAATAGTAATGGGTGGAGAGCATAGAGAGCGTCTTGTCACGTCCAAAGTGACCCATGAGACCACCACCATGCGATTCTTGTAAGAGCAAAAGGCGAAGCGAGGACATTGGAACACAAAGTTTGTTGCCCTTAAACAAGAATCCTTGGTGCAAATAGAAATCATCGATGCCCTTTTCAATGGAACACTTTGCAAAAATTGGGCCAAAGAAAGTATCGGAGGCATATTGTTCTTTGATTTCATCAAGACCCAACACATGGAAATCCAAACGAGTGAGTAAGAGGGTGAGCTTGCGGGAAAGGGCATCCGCAACGACATTGTCCTTGCCCTTCTTGTATTTGATTACATATGGAAAGGACTCAATGAACTCAACCCATTTTGCGTGTCTTTTGTTCAAAGTGTGTTGACTTTTCAAATACTTCAAAGATTCATGGTCGGAGTGAATAATGAACTCTCTTGGCCAAAGATAATGTTGCCAAACTTCAAGAACACGAACCAAAGCGTAAAGTTCCTTGTCATAAATAGGATAGTTGAGGTGTGCGCCGTCCAACTTCTCACTATAATATGCCACGGGTTTTCCATTTTGCATGAGGACACCACCGATTCCAAGGCCACTCGCGTCACATTCTATCTCAAATGTTTTAGCAAAATCGGGAAGAACAAGTAGTGGTGCCTCGGTGAGTCTCTTTTTCAATTCATCAAAAGCTTTTTGTTGTGCTTTGCCCCAAACAAACGGAACATTCTTTTTTGTAAGCTCGTTTAAAGGGCAAGCGATGGTGCTAAAATCTTTCACAAAGCGGCGGTAAAATCCGGCGAGTCCATGGAAGCTTCGAACTTGACCAACATTTGTGGGAGTTGGCCAATTGTGGATGGCCTCAACTTTGGAAGAATCAACTTCAATCCCGTTGGCGGAAACCACAAAACCAAGAAAAACCAATTTGTTTTGAGCAAAGGTGCATTTTGGGAGGTTGGCATAGAGCTTCTCGTGGCGTAATATGCATAAGACTTCTCTCACATGGTGAACATGGTCTTCGAGATTTTTGCTATAGACGAGAATGTCATCAAAGTAAACAACCACGCTCTTGCCAATGAGTGGTCTCAAAATGTGATTCATAAGACGCATGAAAGTCGAAGGAGCATTAGAAAGACCAAATGGCATGACAAGCCATTCATATAGACCAAGCTTGGTCTTGAATGCCGTCTTCCATTCATCACCAATTGCCATGCGAATTTGGTGGTAGCCACTACGCAAATCAATCTTAGAGAAAATGGTGGCACCACTCAATTCATCAAGCATGTCATCTAAACGCGGAATGGGATGGCGATAACGGACGGTAATGGCATTGATGGGTCGACAATCCATACACATCCGTTGCGTCTCATCCGGTTTAGGCACAAGAATCACGGGAACGGCACAAGGGCTAAGGCTTTCTCGAACGTACCCTTTGGCGAGGAGGTCTTGTATTTGGCGTTGAATCTCCTTTGTGTCTTCGGGGTTGGTGCGGTAGGCGGCTCGGTTTGGAAGGGGAGCGCCGGGTATGAGGTCGATGCGGTGCTCGATGCCCCGAAGCGGTGGTAGTCCATGAGGTAGCTCGTCGGGGAAGACGTCTTGGAATTCCTTCAAAATAGACAACAAAGACGAAGGAATGTTGGTTAAGTCGTTAGTCTCCTCCGAGTGGCCCTTGCAAATGAGCACGTAGTGTAGGGTGGTGGATGGGTTGTGGTGCACTTCTCTCATCTCACTCTTGGTAGCTAGGAGGACACTCTTCATCTCACTCTCATATGGTTTGTGGCGCTCACTCTCTTTTTGGTGGATCACTCTCTCACCTCTCAACTCACTAGTGATAGTGGCTTCCTTAGCCCTCGCTAAAGCCTTTGCATTGTCCGCAATTACTTGGCTAGGAGTCATTGGGCGTAGGATATAGGTCTTGTCGTTGACCTTGAAGCTATAGGCATTTGTGTAGCCATCATGGTTGGCTTTCTTGTCATATTGCCAAGGGCGACCAAGTAACATGTGGCACACCGTCATAGGCACGACGTCACAATCAACGGTGTCTTCATAAGCGCCAATCTTGAAGGATATCGTGACGGTGTGTTGGATCTTCACATTTCCATTGTCGCTTAGCCATTGCACATGGTAGGGATGGGGGTGTTTCCGGAGCGGGAGGTTGAGCTTGGTGCATAGTTCGGTGCTTGCAAGATTGTGGCAACTCCCTCCATCGATGATAACCTTTATTGACTTGCCATTGATTCCGGCTCTTGTTTGGAAGATATTGCACCTTTGGTCTTCATTGGGAAGTGCATGGGTTGTCAACACTTTGGTCACCACAAGAGAAGGGCTTGCATCATGCACACATAGGACTTGCTCTTGGTCTTCCAAGGCATCATCTTCATGAGAGGTTGCGGCTTGTACCAAGGCTTCATATTCACCTTCACTCAAGTACTCCACATCTCCATCATCTCGAGTGATCATAACTCTTGTGTTCTTGCATTCAAAAGATTTATGTCCTTGAGCACCACACTTGAAGCAAGTGATGTTACTAGATCCGGTGGAAGCTTTGGAGGACATGGTTGATTGCTCCGGCTTGAAGCTTGTTGTCTTGATGGCACTTCTTGCTTGCTTTGGAGGATCCTTAGAGGCAAGTGTACTTGTGTTCTTGATGCTTGAGGAGGCATTCATAGCATTTCTTGCGGCGAAGAAGGTCTTTGTCTTTGCACTTGCTAGATCTTCTCGCACTTGGCGCTCGGCCCTTGTTGCTTGGTGGAGTAACTCAACCATGTTTTTGTAGGGCAAGAATTCCACTATCCTCTTGACGGGGATGTTCAAGCCATTCAAGAATCTTGCCATAGTTTGCTCTTCTCGCTCATCCACATTTGCACTCATCATGGTCATGTGCATCTCCTTGTAATATTCCTCAACGGACTTGTAGCTTTGCTTGAGTTGAGTGAGCTTGTTGAAGAGGTCACGCTTGTGGTGAGTTGGGACAAAGCGGGTGTGCATGACTTCTTGCATCTCTTCCCATGTGTCAATGGGTGCTAAGTCGTCCTTCTCACGCTTCTTGTTTACCTCTTCCCACCAAACATTTGCATATCCTTCAAACTCAAGTGATGCCATGGCAACTTTCTTTGCTTCGGAGAAGTTGTGGATGCGGAATATCTTATCAACCTTGAGGACCCAAGACAAGTATGCGTCGGGATCTTCCTCTCCTTGGAACTTAGGCATGGTGAATTTGAGCTTCCCAAAGATTTCTTCCTCATTGCGGTCATTGCGTCGAGGAGGTGGTCTTTCTTCCTCGTCATCCTCATTATGGTTGTGAGGTTGTTGATGAAGATCCTCATCATCATTGCGGCGGTTTGGAGGAGGAGGACGCCTTCCAAGTGGTGGCCGAGGGTGTTGCCTTACACTAGCTTCACTTGGTGCGTCATCTTCATTGTGGTTCCTTGCTTCATCTTGAGGTGCATGAGGTTGTTGACGAGCTCGATGATTGAAGGAATTGTGTCTTCTATTGTCATTGTTGTTCCTTCTTGCGCGATTATCTTGAGGAGCATCAACATTGATAATTTGGCGTTCTTGGTTCACTTGAGATGGGCGAGGTTGCCCTTGGTGTTGTAGTTCCTCTTGTTCATGGCGACGACGTTCTTGTTCACGTGCATGAAGGAGATCTTGATCATGATGAAGACGTTGTTGTTCCTCTTGGAATTGAGCTTCACGATTTGCTTGTTGTAGCCTTTCTTGTTCAAGTTGAGCTCTTGCTTGCTCCATTTCTTGAGCTTGTCGTTGAAGCACTTGAGCATCCACATTATGGTGGTGTGGGTCATCATTAGAGGCATGATGAGATGGTGACGGAGTTCGATGCCTTGAACTATGAGAGCGCGAAGACCTTGAGTGTTGGCTTCGGTTGTTGGCGATGGTGGCAATAGCTTGCTCAAGGCGTGCCAACCTTTCTTCTTGTCTCCGCATGCTAGCCATGTTTTGTTGACCTTGAGTAGCGAGTGTGGCCCTCATATCATGGGCTTGAGCATCAAGCTTGTCATGGATGTCTTGCACTTGGACATTGAGGTCTCTTCTTTGTACTTGAGCTCGTTCTTCATAGCGAATGACGGTCTCATCTATCCTTGCCGTGAGATCATGTATGCTCTTGTTGACGGCTTGAGTAGCGATCCAATGTTGGTGCCGCGTCATTGGTAGTTGGTTCCCCTCTCCACTAGACATGGTCACAAACTAAAACAAGAACTATGTTGTGGGGGTTAGAGGAAAACTCACAAGTAAGTCAAAGACTCACAACAAAATTGGAAAGGTGTGTCAAGGTGAAAAACAACCGGTTACACACACAAAACAAAACTCTATATGGTGTTAGGTGTGGGTGTGGAAAGCCAAATGGAAGAACCAAACGAAAAGTCTATTGTCAAAAGTGGGTAAGATCCAAAAGTCACAAGTCAACGGCGGTGATCACAAAAGGCATGCACAAGGTGGAACACACGCGTGGGACAAAATGGGGTTAGCGCGACGGAAAATGAGCACGAACAAAATTGGTCCTAACGAAGACTACTAGCTCGGTGTCACGCTAACGCAAGAGAGACCGTGGCTTGGTTGCAAAATTGAGAAGCAACAAGATTTGCGCAAGACGCCTCTCTTCTCTTTTCTCTCTTTTGCTTATAAGCTTTGGACTCTTTTGTGTATAGGTGTCACTCACACTCTTTTTCTTTTTCTTTTCCCTTTTTTTTGTATGCTTAGAAGCTTTCTTTTTCTCACTATCTATGTAAGTATGTCACACTTCTTTTGCCTATCTTTTCACACGAGCTTGCTTCGTAGCTTTGCTCAACACACGCACACCGTCACGGTCGGGACGCTTGCGCAATGCTTCGCAACACTAGAAAGCCACTCTCGATAGGAAAGGTACGCAAAGGAAGCTAAGGCTACAAGTTAGGGGGCAAGTTATACCACTTGATGACGGTGGCCGACGATGTTGAACTTGCTATGGTGGGAGGTGTCAAATGAACCGCTTGGATCCTCGGGGTGCCGTCGTCGTAGTTGATGTTGCGGAAGCTTAGTGGTAGCTGAAATGGCACACACAACAAAGTCCAAACACAAGGGGTTAGTGCCAAAACGAAAAACGAAGAAAGCTGTCAAAATTTCGGCCAGGCGGAACTTCCGGTCCTGAGGGGCGGAACTTCCGGTCCGGGGGCGGAACTTCCGGTCCTGCGGGGCGGAACTTCCGGTCGCAATCAGATCTGCGAGCTGTTCTTCGATTTGGGCGGAAATCCGGGCCAAAAATCTTCGAATTCGTGGAAAATTTGGCACTAAGAGCGGTGGGAAGGTGGGGGAATTGCAGATCAACACCAAAGACAAGTTTCTATTGGACCAAAACCACCAAAAACTCAACAAATCGCGAGATCCAACCAAGGCCAATTTGGGGCTATTTTTTAGGAAATTTTTTGGAAAATTTTTTGGGCGAAATTGGTGGAATTGGTGGGTGTGGGGGTCAAATCTGTGGCAACCAAGGAGCTCTTGATACCATATGATAAGGGCTAAGCCCAGGGATGTGCCCGATCTTCACGGATTTGAAGGGATTCGTGGGGGAGGTGGAGGAACGCGAAGAACACGGTGGTAGGTGGGGTGGATCGGAGATACAAACGCAACGCACACACACAAACCGGTTGTTCTTCGTTGGCCCGATACACCAACCCAATAGAATTGCGAGGTAAAAGACTCACGAGGAGTAGAAGCCCTCACAAAAGATTGGCAATAGAAATCGATAGAGTTCCAAAGAGGAAAAGAGAGCAAAGATAGAATTGCAAATAGCAAAAGATCCAAACACTAGAATTCCTAGAATGGAAGAGATCGGCTTCCTAGAAGAGTTGATAACTTCGTAGATGGTAGATCTAGAAGGGTTCCCACAAGGGTCATGAGCAAAGCTCGTGTTTTAATTTCACATCAAGTCTAATCTCAGATCTGAGCCAACTAGGCTATTTATAGGTAGGGGGCGAAGAGTTAAGTTACACGCTGAAAAGTAGTGCTGTTCTGAAGTTCGCGGTGGCGGAAGTTCCGGTCATCTTGGGCGGAAGTTCCGGTCAGGGGCGGAAGTTCCGGTCCTGGGGACCGGAAGTTCCGGCCAGGCCGGAAGTTCCGGCCAAGTTCCGAAATTAGCCCATTTCCTTGCAGTAACATCCAGGGGCGTTTTGACGGACTTTCGGAACTTAGGCGGAACTTGGGCGGAAGTTCCGACCGGGCGGAAGTTCCGGTCCCTCGGGGCGGAAGTTCCGGTCCGATGCTTTTTCCTGCGCGCTGGAGGGCATCTTGGGGGCATCTTGGAGGAATCTGGCCGGAAGTTCCGGTCCTGGGGGGCGGAAGTTCCGGCCTGGGCGCTGTAGCTCCATCTTCATCGTTTCCAGCTCTCTCTCCAACGTCTTGGTCTCCATGGCTTGTGTCTTGGTCGATGTACCTGATTGAACATAGGGTATTTGCATGAAGTAGCAAGCCATCCAAGGGGGTGTCAAAGTCATAGGTAGAGAGGAGCGAATTCACCTCTTGGCGTAGTGCTTGGGCTCGAGCTCGTGTCATTGGACCACGAGGAGGGCTTGTCGATCTTGATGTAGTGTCGACCTTGGGTGGGGCTGCATCAGGAGTAGCCCCCGAGGCTATGAACAAATGCTTGCATTTGGTCATAGGCTCTCGCCATTTTTATTTTGTCATACTCGAATCTTTCTTTTCGAGCATTTGATTAAAAACTTGTATTGAATCAAATGCTCTCGAAATAATCAATAATCTTCTATCGCCATTATTATGAAGCTTCATAGCCGAGATTTTTTCTTGCTAAGGTGACATGATTGCTGACGATAGCCACGATCACTGTATTGGGAAATCACAACAACTGCTCTTTCCCTGTCTTGTGGGCCCAAATTTCTTATCAAGTTGACACGTCGTGCAAGTGGGGGACACACCTCCTCCACTTTTCCTAGCGCACGCACTGTAACGCCTGTTCGTTCCTTTCTCAGTGAAATTACACTTTTTCCCTTGTCCACGTGTACACCATCTACCTCACAATATCTCCATCCAACGGTGCGTCGATTCACCGCACCTCTACTTAAGGTCACCGTCTTCCTCCTTCCACACTTTCGCTCGCGCCGCTCCTCTGCTCTCCTCTGCCAAAATCCTCCATCGCGCCCCTCAATTCTTGAGCTCAACCACGCTCGCACTTTGCCCCTACGCCATTGTTAATGCCACCGCGTAGACTCACCAGGCACAGCACCCCTGAATCGAAGATGACAACCGAGGATCTGGGGAACGCTGAGTGGGAGAGATCCAAAATCTCCCCCAAGACATCAACTTGCTGAAGAAACTGGGGATCAGTAGGAAGCAAGACGCGCTACGCTTCCCCAGCGAAGAAAGCTATCCAACCCCTCATATGGAGTATAGGGTCAGTTTCGTTGACCATCTCATCTGCGGTCTTTCTGCCCCCATTCAAAATTTTCTGCGAGGGTTGCTTTTTATGTATGGATTGCAACTTCATCATCTTACTCCCAACTCCATCCTCCACATCTCAATCTTCATCACTCTATGCGAATCCTTCCTTGGAGTCCAGTCTAACTGGGCTTTATGGAAAAGCATTTTTCTCTGTCGCCGCAATGGCTCTGCCAATTTTGCCTATAACATAGGCGGCGTTGTCATCTGCGTTCGCCCTGATGTCGAGTACTTTGACGTCAAATTCCTTGAATCAGTGCAAGGGTGGCGCAAAAAATGGTTGTACATCCACGAAGAGAACCATGGCTCAGCTGAAGACAACATTCCTCCTTTTGATTGTATCGAAAAAATCTGTCGTCGTCAGTCCTAGGATGCATAGGCTAGCGACGAAGAAAAAACGGCGACAGAGGCACTGATGACACGCATCCACCAGGTTCAAAATACCCAGGGGCAAGAGTTGTCGGGTATCCAAATCACATCGTACTTCCTTAGGATTAGAGTGCAGCCTCTGCAAGCTCGCAAAAATCCCCTTTGGATGTATGCTGGCGATGAAGATGTGGATCGCCTGTCGACAGATTTATCGGTCAAGGACCTAGAAAAACTTGTCCGAAAGATCTCGTCGCTTAGCAAGAAAGACACCGTCCCGACATCTTGCCGTGTGACGCCATATAGCGCCACCCACGCACTCCCGCCGGTAATATATTTTTGTCGTCTGTTTATTTATGCACTCTTTTCTTTTCTCCTTTGATACTGCTATTTCTTCGACTGCTGTTACTGATATAAATCCATGTCGATACTTTTTCTATTTTGTCCAGAATCATAAAACTGCGTCACCTCTTCCGCCCCTTCCCGAAGGTGGGGAAGTCGAAGAACGGGCCGTTGTCACCGACGACAACCAGGTACTTCTCGCCCTGAGAGTGAAATCGCGGGTTCTCGAAAATCCGCGGCCTCCTCTGAAAAGGAAGTTGAAACCGAGGCTACCGCCTCGACACACTCTCCTCCCTCAGCTGCTTCTCCAAGGAATAAGAGAAAAAGGGGCGAAGTTGCTGACTCCGGTACCTCCAAAGCCGGCGCATCTCGTGCCGAAGAAATTATTCCTAATGCCGGAAAGAAAACTTTCGATCCGTATGAAGATGCTCTCGTCAGCTCGTAAGTTCCTACTGCTCTTTTGGTGTTTGTTCTCGATATTTTGTCTATATTGCTTCCTATCTTGACATCTTGTTTATTGTAGTGGCGACGAGGATGAAAATCCAACTATTGACGCGACTGCTCGTACGAGTACATCCCGTACTTTAGTTGTCTCTGAAGCTCAATCTGATGGGGACGAAACTTCGCCTCCTCAACAAGACACAGAGCATCCAACTCCAGTTGCGAGCCCCCAAGCCTCTTCACCAAAGAGAGCTAGGGTGGAGCCAGCCAAGGAGCCGGCCATATTAATTGGTTGTTCCATGACTCCCTTAATGGAGGAAGTAAGTTGTTTCTTTCCATGTACTGATTTCGATGTTTTGAGCTCCCCTCTTTTTTTCCTGAGTGATGTCGAGCTTTTCGCTTCCTACATTGACTTTCTTTTCTATGGTCTTCTCTTCAGCCTGTGATGAAGGAGTTTATCCGCCTCGGTACCCAATTTATCGGGTATCGTGATTATGCCGCCAAGCTTGAGGGTACTATTTTTATCTGCCTCTTATTCTGAATATACTCCTTCCTTATGTTGTCATGATTTTTTACTGTCGTGTATTGCGCCAGAAACTCTTGCGGAAGCCAACAAACGTGCTGACGCTCTTGCTATCAAGTTCGAGCAGAGCGAAAAAGCTCGCAAGAAGGCTGAAGCAGATGCTGCCACCGTCGGAGATCTTCGAAAAAGACTTCATGACGTGGAAACTTCTTTGAGCGACAACATATCTCAGCAGTCTGCACGCGAGAGAGAAATCCTTACTCGCTTGGAGTCGCAAAGTCGACGTTTTGTCAGTAAGTGCCCGAGTCTTTGCTATTTATTCGGATCATTTTGTTTGTCCTTGCTTGCTTTTTCTTGACAAGCTTCTTTTTACTCATTCAGGGAAAACGCAACAAGATTATGAACTGGAAAGTCCTGAAGGTGATCCTCTTCTCGACGCACTATCCCTTCTTGAGATTCATGGAGATGAAGCTCGTGAAGGTCTTGCTGAAGCCAGGACTGGCCTGTCATGGCTTTTCCCATACTTCTTCAAGAAGAAGGAAGCACCCGCGACTTTTACCGCTCTCGCCAAGTGCTTCAATTCTCAAGAAGACCTTGGACTCCAACTTCGCCAACAAGGTTTGAAAGTTGGTGTTGAAGGCACCATTGCCTTGGTTGCTGACAGCCAACAAGAAGTCGACTGGGCAAGAGTTGGCAACACGGAGGAGATGGAGACGAAGAGGTGGCAGTCTTTGATTAAGGCTGGCAAGCCAAACTCGAAGAAGATCCTTGCCTACCTCGGATACAAACCAACTCCTGCTCCCAGTTCGTCGAAGCCGGAGGTCAAGTAGACCACCTTGTCTTCTTTTTTTGTTGTTTTACCTTTCTTTTGATGCTGTCACCATAGTAGTTTTGGCGACAACATAGCTTCAGTGGTTTATCAGGGACCTTCCTTCTGTAATATCTATGTAAGCATGTTGAATATCAATGGAAATCTATTTTTACTGGATGATTGATGTCGAAACTTTTGTTTCCAGTTGATTTTTTGATAACTACACTTCAACTCCTCATCCTTCGGATGCCTTTCCTGCTTCATCCTATTCGAAGAAAACTCCAGACGCTGAAGGACTTGCTAAAGATTTCTCGGGTACGGGTCCATCGCGAGATTTGGAAGATCTTCGCCAGCAGCTTCAATCCATGAAGAAACAAGTACTCTTGGTGATGGAACAGTCCCGAAAAGCAACTGAAAGGGAACAAGTTGCACGTCGACAAGCTCAAGAAGCTATAGCTGCCAAAGAAGCTACAATTGCTGAGGCTAACCAAGCCACTTCTCGAGAGAATTCTATGCTTCAATTAATGAATGACTCCAGCTCGGATATGACAGGTACGTTTCATTACTTAGTCACATTTGATTCTTGTCTTCGTTGGTTTTCCTTCCTTGCTGATTCATCTATTGAAAACAAGTTCTTTTTTGGATACTGCTGCCGAAGATCAACGTGTTGAAGCTCGATCTAATGCGCTTATCAAGCTTGCATTGGAGTATGGTTCTAATTTTTGGGCGACACCTGAACGTACCCGCCAAATCGTCAGGTTTCAAGATCGCGCGATTCAGGTCCGCGATTTTCTCGACTTCTGCACAAGGACATTGTCTTTGGTTTATAGCACCATGTTCCCGCGCAATAAAATGCCAGAAACCCTTCCTGCTCCGATGGAGAAGTTTCAGGATGCCCCTCGAATCCACGGCTTTGTGCGAGCCCAATTAACTGCTGGCGCAAGGTTTGCTATGATGATGATACAAATATGCTACCCGAAGTTAGACCTGAGTCGAATTTTTGCCAAGTGTCTGGCCAAGATGGCGAAAAGGAAGAGAAACTTGGCAAGATTGATGATGTTGTGACCCCTGTTGCAGAAGAAATGATGGATGAACTTCTTCGGATGGACGCTGAGTTCTTCGTGAAGGGTAGCTATGCTGAACATAGTACTCGTGCAACAACTAAGGAGCGATTGACCATAGATGATATATTAGGCAGTGATTGAAGGTTTTTTCTCTATTTTGTCAGACCCGTCTTTGTGATTTTTTTCCTTGTATATTGTAAACACAATCTATGTTGTACAGCTACTGGATATATTTTTCTCGTCAAGCCCCCGAGTGTTTAGGTAGCGATTTTCTCCATTGTGTAAACGAGGTTGAACCAAAGAAAAATAAAGTATACTGAATGTACTATATTTGCGGGTATTCGCTCCTGAATCTTTTTGTTGATCACTATTTTGCATCTGTATTCTATTTTGCGAGGTGCTTCGCACCAAGGCGTTGTGTTTGCCGACATTATATATGTATATTGTATTTTCTGGGTGCAAGCCCCCGAGCCTGTCGAAAAAAGATGTATATCTCCACTATCTTTATTATGTTGCAGCACCGTGAGTCCGCCTCATTAAAAACCTTTTTCGGCCCCACTCGGTGCCCCGAAAAAGGAAAAGAGTGCGTCTGAAAACTCGCGGGCGTTTCAGTACATTGTATGTTTACAAGGAAGACTATATTTCAACTTCTAAGCGTAGAAACACCTAAGTTGCGCCACGTTCCAAGGATTTTGCTCGGCGATTCCTATCTTCTTATCCTTGATTTTGTATGCTCCTCCTTCGATTACCTCTGTGACGATGTAAGGGCCCAACCACGGCGACTCGAGTTTTTCATGGCTTTTTTGAGTTAGCCGAAGAACTAAATCGCCTACCTGGAAGGATCTTGGTCGCAAACTTCGACTGTGGTAATTTTTCAGGTCCTGCTGGTACTTAGCGACTCGTGACAATGATTCGTCGCGAGCTTCGTCGAGTGCATCGACATCGTCCTCCAAAGCTTTTCTTGAAGCTTCTTCCTCATATTCCACTACTCTTGGAGAGTTGTGCTCTATTTCTATTGGTAACACGGCCTCAGCTCCATGGACCAGAAAGAATGGAGTTTCCTGTGTCGCTGTATTTGGTGTTGTTTGAATACTCCATAACACGCTGGGCAACTCCTCTGGCCAGGTATGTCGAGCTTTCTCCAATGGTGCTAGCAGACGTTTCTTGATACCGTTGCATATGGTACCGTTGGCTTTCTCTACTTGACCATTGGTTTGCGGGTGCGCCACGGATGCAAAGTGTAGTTTTGTGCCTACCTCTGCACAATATGCCTTGAACTCATTGGATGTGAAATTACTGCCATTGTCCGTAACGATGCCGTTGGGGACGCCAAATCGAAAAACGATGTTTTTCACGAACTTGACTGCTGATGCCGCGTCTGGTGAATTTATCGGCTTTGCTTCTATCCACTTTGTGAACTTGTCGACAGCTACAAGCATATACTCGTATCCTCCTGGCGAAGCCTTGTGCAATTTTCCCACCATATCAAGACCCCATTGGGAAAAAGGCCATGACATCGGTATTGGCATAAGCTCTGCTGCCGGAGAATGAGGTTTTGCGGCAAACCTTTGACACGCATCACAAGTGCGGACTATGTCCTTTGCATCCTCAATTGTCGTTAACCAATAGAACCCCGCTCTGAAAACCTTGGCTGCTATAGCTCGACTGCTTGCGTGGTGTCCGCACACCCCTTCGTGTACATCCTTCAGAATTAACCTCCCTTGCTCGGGTGTGACGCATCGTTGTAGTACTCCCGAGATACTTCGTTTATACAGTTCTCCTTTCACCACAGTAAAGGCTTTGGATCGCCTGAGAACTCGCCTTGCTTCAACTGGATCGTCGGGTAGTTCCTTTCTCGAAATATATGCTATGTACGCCTGCATCCATGGAATCTGTATCATCATTACTACTTCAGGCTCTTCCTCTTCTTCTGATGGTATTTCTTTAGCCCCCGAAGGATTCTTTTCCTTCTCCTTCTTCTGTTGTTTCTTCGGCTTGGTGGATCTCTTAGATATCTCTTCCCAAAACACACCAGGTGGTATTGCGAGACATTGCGACCCGTTGTTTGCAAGAACATCGGCTTCATCATTACTTAATCTACTGATGTGATTTACCTCGCACCCATCAAACATCTTCTCAAGCTCATTATACACCTCCTTGTATGCTATCATACTTTCATTGCCTGCATCACCTTGATTGATGACCTGCTGAGCCACCAATTGTGAATCGCCAAAGATTTTTAATCGGGTTGCGCCGCAAGCCTTTGCCATCTTCATCCCGTGTATGAGAGCTTCATATTCTGCCTCATTGTTAGACGCGTTTGGGAACGTCATCCGTAAGACATACTTCAATTTATCGCCTTCAGGTGATACTAATATCACGCCTGCTCCAGCTCCCTCCAATCTCTTGGACCCGTCAAAATTCATAGTCCAAGTTCTCGATAGATCTGGGGGTCCCGTATTTTGTAGCTCCATCCACTCTGCGATGAAGTCTCGTAAAATTTGCGATTTTATTGCTTTTCTTTTTTCGTACGTGATGTCCCGAGGAGAAACCTCTATTCCCTAAAGGGAGACACGACCCGTAGCTTCTGGATTGTTTAGTATATTGGACAAAGGCGCCTCATTGACCACTATTATCGGGTGCGCCGGAAAATAGTGTCGTAGTTTTCTTGCGGTTGTAAAAACTCCTGATACGTCTCCAATGTATCTATAATTTCTTATGTTCCATGCTACTTTTATGACAATACTCACATGTTTTATACATACTTTACATCATTATTATGCATTTTCCGGCACTAACATATTACCAAGATGCCGAAGCGCCGATTCTTTGTTTTCTGTTTTTGGTTTCAGAAATCCTACAAAGGAAATATTCTCGGAATTGGACGAAATCAACGCCCAGGGTCTTATTTTTCCACGAAGCTTCCAGAAGACCGGAGGGGATACGAAGTGGGGCGACGAGGCGCCCACACCACAGGGCCGCACGACCAGGGTGGGCCCCGCGCCGCCCTATGGTGTGGGGCCCTCGTGCCGCCCCCTGCGCTGCCCTTCCGCCTACTTATACTCTTCGTCGCGAAAACCCTATTACCGAGAGCCACGATACGGAAATAATTGCAGAGACGCCGCCGCCGCCAATCCCATCTCGGGGGATTCAGGAGATCGCCTCCGGCACCCTTCCGGAGAGGGGAATCATCACCGGAGGGCTCTACATCATCATGCCCGCCTCCGGACTGATGCGTGAGTAGTTCATCCTTGGACTATGGGTCCATAGCAGTAGCTAGTTGGTTGTCTTCTCCTCTTGTGCTATCATGTTTAGATCTTGTGAGCTGCATAACATGATCAAGATCATCTATTTGTAATGCTACATGTTGTGTTTGGCGGGATCCGATGAATATAGAATATTATGTCAAGTTGATTATCAATCTATCATATACGTGTTGTTTATGTTCTTGCATGCTCTCCGTTGCTAGTAGAGGCTCTGGCCAAGTTGATACTTGTAACTCCAAGAGGGGGTATTTATGCTCGATAGTGGGTTCATGCCTCCATTTAATCTGGGACAGTGACAGAAAGTTCTAAGGTTGTGGATGTGCTGTTGCTACTAGGGATAAAACATCAGTGCTTTGTCTAAGGATATTTGTGTTGATTACATTACGCACCATACTTAATGCAATTGTCCGTTGCTTGCAACTTAATACTGGAAGGGGTGCGGATGCTAACCTGAAGGTGGACTATTTAGGCATAGATGCATGCTGGATGGCGGTCTATGTTCTTTGTCGTAATGCCCTGATTAAATCTCATAGTGATCATCATGATATGTATTGAATATTTATTTGTCAATTGTCTGCCTGTAATTTGTTCACCCAGCATGTTATTTATCTTATTGGAGAGACACCACTAGTGAATTGTGGACCCCGGTCCATTCTTTTACATCTGAATACAATCTACTGCAATCATTGTTCTCTACTGTTCTTTGCAAACAAACATCATCTTCCACACTATACGTTTAATCCTTTGTTTTCAGCAAGCCGGTGAGATTGACAACCTCACTGTTACGTTGGGGCAAAGTATATTGATTGTGTTTTGCAGGTTCCACGTTGGCGCCGGTTTCACTGGTGTTGCGCTGCACTACACTCCTCCACCAACAACCTTCACGTGTTCCTTGACTCCTACTGGTTCGATAACCTTGGTTTCATACTGAGGGAAACTTGCTTCTATACGCATCACACCTTCCACTTGGGGTTCCCAACGGACGTGTGCTTCAGGCGTGTCAAGCTAAATTTCTGGCGCCGTTGCCGGGGAGATCAAGACACGCTGCAAGGGGAGTCCTCCACATCCAATCTCTTTACTTTGTTTTTGTCTTGCTTTACTTTATTTTATTTACTGTCTTGTTTGCTTTATATTAAAAACACAAAAAATTAGTTGCTTTACTTTCTGTCTTGTTTACTTGCTCTATATCAAAACACAAAAAAATTAGTTACTTGTCTTTACTTTATTTTATTATGTTTGCTTAGTTTACTTTTATTACTACTAAAATGAGTAATCCTGAAGTTGAAGTTCGTTCTTTTAAGCAACAAGGTGGGGAAAGTTTTAAAGATGCTTGGTACAGAATTAGTAATGCTCATCATAGGTGCATTAAGAAACACTCCACTATTATCCTTCTTAGGAACTTTTATGTTGGCCTATCTAGCTGGAATAGGTATGTTCTTGATACTCTTTCGGGAGGTAATTTCCTAGGTACTCCTGCTTTAGAAGCTAGCTGCATCATTGAGACTCTAGTTGGAACACCACCTGTTAATGAAGTTAAAATTGAAATCTCTCTTGAGGATGTCATGAAAAAGTTGGAAGCCATAGAGAAAAAAATTTCAAGTGTTGAGACTAAATTGGAAATATTACTTGATAATACTGATAAACTTGATAAATCCCTAGGAGGAATTGATGAAAGAATTGCTATCCTAGAAGCTTGTGTTATCCATGATAATCAAACCAATAGGATTAGTGAACTTGAAAAAGCTATGGGAACCTTGGGTTCAACTTTTTCTTCTCTTAAGTTTAAGGAGAAAGCTTATGTGGGTAAAGAGCAAAAATTCATGTATGTCTCTAAGGTGCCTAAACCAAAGAATTATTATAGGCCTAAAATTGATAAAACCCCTTGCACCACCATAGGAAATTTAGATAATGGAGCATCTAAGGTACCAGCTGCAACAAGTTGTATTTGTAAGAAAAAATATGATGTTGATGCTTCATCTCTTGATAATACTTGATTTGCACTTTCTGCGCCTAGCTGAAAGGCGTTAAAGAAAAGCACTTCTTGGGAGATAACCCATATTTTATTTTACTACTATATTGTTGAGTCTTGGAAGTTGTTACTACTGTAGCAACCTCTTCTTATCATGTTTTTTGTGGCAAGTAAAGTCTCTATGGTAAAGTTGATACTAGATTTGGATTACTGCGTAAAAACAGAATTGTTGACTGTCACGAATTTGCGTAGATCTCTCTGTAAAAAAATCAAAAATATCTGCCAATTTACGTGCGTGATCCTCAGATATGTACGCAACTTTCATTAGTTTTGAGTTTTTCCGTTTGAGCAGGTTAAGTGCCTCTGGAAAATTCGTCTTTACGGACTGTTCTGTTTTGACAGATTCTGCCTTTTATTTCGCATTGCCTCTTTTGCTATGTTGAATGGATGTCTTTGTTCCATAAACTTTCAGTAGCTTTGTGCAATTTCCAGAAGTGTTAAGAATGATTATGTCACATCTGAATATCTGAATTTTTGATTATGCATTAACCCTTAATGAGTTTGCTTTAAGTTTGGTGTGGAGGAAGTTTTCAAGGGTCAAGAGAAGAGGATGATACAATATGATCAAGAAGAGTGAAAAGTCTAAGCTTGGGGATGCCCCCGTGGTTCATCCCTGCATATTTCAAGAAGACTCAGGCATCTAAGCTTGGGGATGCCCAAGGCATCCCCTTCTTCATCGACAACTTATCAGGTCACTTCTAGTGAAACTATATTTTTATTCCATCACATCTTATGTTCTTTACTTGGAGCGTCTGTTTGCTTTTATTTTTGTTTTGGTTTGAATAAAGTTGGATCCCACCATCCTTGTATTGGAGATATTACACTCCGCTTTTTCATATGGAACACTTTTGTTCTTAGTTATGCTTTAATGTTCATGGCGAAGGCTGAAAATTGCTTCGTTGATTGCTATTTGGTTGGAATCAGAAAATGCTTCATATGGTTTTGAATAACTTGATACTTGGCAATTGTTTTGAGCTCTCATAGATCATGTTTAAGCTCTTGCATCATGTAGTTTAATCTATTAGTGGAGAACTACCATAGAGCTTGTTGAAATTTGGTTTGCATGATTGGTCTCTCTAAGGTCTAGATATTTTCTGGTAAAAGTGTTTAAACAACAAGGAAGACAGTGTAGAGTCTTATAATGCTTGCAATATGTTCTTGTGTAAGTTTTGCTGTACCTGTTCATACTTGTGTTTGCTTCAAACAACCTTGCTAGCCAAAGCCTTGTACTGAGAGGAAATGCTTCTCGTGCATCCAAACACCTTGAGCCAAAACCCATGCCATTTGTGTCCACCATATCTACCTACTATGTGGTATTTTTCTGCCATTCCAAAGTAAATTACTTGAGTGCTACCTTTAAAATTTCATTCCTTTTCTTTGCAATATATAGCTCATGGGAAAATAGCTTAAAAACTATTGTGGTGATGAATATGTAGCTATGTGTCTTAGTTCTTATAAGTTGCTTGTTGAGCGGTAACCATGTTTCTGGGGACGCCATCAACTTTTTACCTTTGTTGGATATCATGTGAGTTGCTATGCATGTTCATCTTGTCTGAAGTAAGGGTGATTTATCATGATCAAATGGTTTGAGTATGCATATGTTAGAGAAGAACATTGGGCCGCTAACCAAAGCCATGTATCATGGTGGAAGTTTTCAGTTTGGACATTCATCCTCAATCTCTTATGAGAATATTATCTGTTGTTGAATGCTTATGCATTAAAGAGGAGTCCATTATCTGTTGTCTATGTTGTCCCGGTATGGATGTCCTAAGTTGAGATCTATTAAAAACGAGAAATCAAATGCGATTGATCTCCTTGGACCTTTGTACATGCGGCATAGAGGTACCCCTTTGTGACACTTGGTTGAAACATATGTTATGCAATGATAATCCATGTAAATCCAAGCTAATTAGGACAAGGTGCGAGCACTATTGGTATTCTATGCATGAGGCTTGCAACTTGTAGGAAGTATTATGCATAACACATATGTATTATTACTACCGTTGACAAAATTGTTTCTATGTTTTCAAAATAAAAGCTCTAGCACAAAAATAGTAATCCATGCTTCCCTCTGCGAAGGGCCATTCTTTTACTTTATGTTGAGTCAGTTTACCTACTTCTTTCTATGTTAGAAGAAAACACTTGTGTTAACTGTGTGCATTGATTCTTACATGTCTACTTATTGCACTTGTTATATTACTCTATGTTGAGAAAAATCCATGAGATATACATGTTACAAGTTGAAAGCAATTGTTGAAACTTAATCATACTTTGTGTTGCTTCAATGCCTTCTACTTTGAATCTATTGCTTTATGAGTTAGCTCTTATGCAAGTCTTTTTGATACTTGTCTTGAAAGTACTATTCATGAAAAGTTTTGCTATATGATTCAGTTGTTTAGTCATTATCTTTTGTTAGCAATCTATTGCTTTGAATCACACCATTCACCTCATATGCTTTACAATAATGTTGATCAAGATTATGTTGGTAGCATGTCACTTCAGAAATTATTGTTGTTATCGTTTACCTACTCGAGGGCGAGTAGGAACTAAGCTTGGGGATGCTTGATATGTCTCCAACGTATCTATAATTTCTTATGTTCCATGCTACTTTTATGACAATACTCACATGTTTTATACATACTTTACATCATTATTATGCATTTTCCGGCACTAACCTATTAACAAGATGCCGAAGCACCAGTTGCTGTTTTCTGCTGTTTTTGGTTTCAGAAATCCTACAAAGGAAATATTCTCGTAATTGGACGAAATCAACGCCTAGGGTCTTATTTTTCCACGAAGCTTCCAGAAGACCGGAGGGGATACGAAGTGGGGCGACGAGGCGCCCACACCACAGGGCCGCGCGGCCAGGATGGGCCCCGCGCCGCCCTATGGTGTGGGGCCCTCGTGCCGCCCCCTGCGCTGCCCTTCCGCCTACTTATACTCTTCGTCGCAAAACCCTATTACCGAGAGCCACGATACGGAAATACTTCCAGAGACGCCGCCGCCGCCTATCCCATCTCGGGGGATTCAGGAGATCGCCTCCGGCACCCTGCCGGAGAGGGGAATCATCACCGGAGGGCTCTACATCATCATGCCCGCCTCCGGATTGATGCGTGAGTAGTTCATCCTTGGACTGTGGGTCCATAGAAGTAGCTAGTTGGTTGTCTTCTCCTCTTGTACTATCATGTTTAGATCTTGTGAGCTGCCTAACATGATCAAGATCATCTATTTGTAATGCTACATGTTGTGTTCGGCGGGATCCGATGAATATAGAATATTATGTCAAGTTGACTATCAATCTATCATATATGTGTTGTTTATGTTCTTGCATGCTCTCCGTTGCTAGTAGAGGCTCTGGCCAAGTTGATACTTGTAACTCCAAGAGGGGGTATTTATGCTCGATAGTGGGTTCATGCCTCCACTGAATCTGGGACAGTGACAGAAACTTCTAAGGTTGTGGATGTGCTGTTGCTACTAGGGATAAAACATCAGTGCTTTGTCTAAGAATATTTGTGTTGATTACATTACGCACCATACTTAATGCAATTGTCCGTTGTTTGCAACTTAATACTGGAAGGGGTGCGGATGCTAACATGAAGGTGGACTATTTAGGCATAGATGCATGCTGGATGGCGGTCTATGTTCTTTGTCGTAATGCCCTGATTAAATCTCATAGTGATCATCATGATATGTATTGAATCTTTATTTGTCAATTGCCTGCCTGTAATTTGTTCACCCAGCATGTTATTTATCTTATTGGAGAGACACCACTAGTGAATTGTGGACCCCGGTCCATTCTTTTACATCTGAATACAATCTACTGCAATCATTCTTCTCTACTGTTCTTTGCAAACAAACATCATCTTCCACACTATACGTTTAATCCTTTGTTTTCAGCAAGCCGGTGAGATTGACAACACCTCACTATTACGTTGGGGCAAAGTATCTTGATTGTGTTGTGCAGATTCCACGTTGGCGCCGGTTTCACTGGTGTTGCGCCGCACTACACTCCTCCACCAACAACCTTCACGTGCTCCTTGACTCCTACTGGTTCGATAACCTTGGTTTCATACTGAGGGAAACTTGCTTCTATACGCATCACACCTTCCACTTGGGGTTCTCAACGGACGTGTGCTTCACGCGTGTCAACTCCATATGCCAACTTCTGGTACTGCAGGTACCGTTGTTTGGAAGGCGATAGAACTTCGCTGACGAAGTATACTGGCCGTTGCACGCCATGGAGTTTTCCTTCTTCTTCTTCTCTTTCAACCACTAGTACTGTGCTTACCACCTGAGGTGTGGCAGCGATATATAACAGGAGAGGCTCCTTCTCCTTAGGCGCCACCAAGATTGGTGGTGTCGAGATTGTGCGCTTGAGATCCTCGAAGGCTCTGTCCGCTTCTTCATTCCATTGGAATTTATCACCTTGCTTGATCAATGCGTAGAACGGCAATGCCTTTTCTCCTAGCCTGGCGACGAATCTGCTTAATGCTGCGACTTGCCCAGTCAACTGTTGTATTTCTTTCAGCTTCTTCGGCTTCCTCATCGTTACGATGGCTTGGATTTTCTCTGGATTAGCCTCGATTACTCTTGCTGATACTAGGAAACCAAGAAGTTCTCCCGCAGGAACGCCAAAGGAGCACTTCGTCGGGTTCAGCTTCAAGCAGAACTTGTCAAGGTTGTCGAAAGTTTCTTTCAAATCCTCGATCAAGGTTGACCCCTTTTTTGTTGTTATAACAACGTCATCAATATATACTTGTACATTTTTACCAATCTGTGTTGCAAGGCATTTCAGCATCATCCGCTGATATGTTGCTCCCGCGTTTTTCATGCCAAAAGGCATTGTTCTATAGCAGAACACGCCATAAGGTGTTATGAACGCTGTCTGGACTTCATCATCTTCTTTTAGTCTGATCTAGTTATAACCAGAATATGCATCCAGGAAGGAAAGACGTTCACATCCTGCCGTGGAGTCGATGATTTGATCGATCCTTGGGAGGGGAAAGTGATCCTTTGGACAGTGTTTATTGAGACACGTAAAGTCGACACACATGCGAAGGACTTTCGTGTTTTTCTTCGGGACCAGTACTGGGTTAGCTACCCACGTGGCTTCTGTATGTAACTCCTTGATAAAACCAACTTCTCTGAGTCGATCAATTTCTGACACCATGGTTTTGCGGTTTGGTTCCAAAAAACGCCGCAAAGGTTGTTTGATTGGTCTCGCTATTGGATCCAAGTTTAAGTGGTGCTCGGCAAGTTCCCTGGGTACTCCTGGCATGTCAGTTGGACACCATGCGAAGATTTTCTAGTGCTCACGGAGGAACTCGACGAGCGCCCTTTCCTATGCGAGGTCCATGTTTGTTGCAATGGACGTCGTTTTCTTTGGGTCTGTCGGGTGAATCTGCACCTCTTTTGAATCCTTAGCAGTGTTGAAGGTTGGCTCCCTGAGTGGCCTTCCTGCATCTGGCAACACATCATAATCAGTTGTGAGCCTTGACGCCATATATTTTGCTTGCATCCCGAAAGTTTCTGATAGTCGATGAAAATCCTTGTCGCATTTATCAGCTAACGCAAAACTTTCTTTGACTGTAATTGGTCCTTTAGGTCCAGGTAACCTCCACAACAAGTATCTGTAGTGTGGTACCGCCATAAACCTGGCATATGCTGGTCGTCCCAACAAGGCGTGATATTGCGACGGGAAATCCACAACTTCAAACTCCAGTTTTTCTATCCTGTAGTTTTCTCGGGTCCCAAACTGAACGTCGAGATTGATCTTCCCCAACGGATAACTCGGCTTCTCTGGCGTGATTCCATGGAAACGTGTGTCAGTTGGTTTTAGATTTGCCAGGGATATGTTCATCTTCCTTAGTGTATCTGCATACATAAGGTTTAAACTGCTACCGCCATCTATAAAGACTCTCGACACGTCAAACCCGGCGATGACTACAGGTAAGATAAGTGCAGATTGCCCTGGTCGAGGAACTTGCTGCGGGTGATCCGCAATTGTGAAGCCAATGTCCTGTCCCGATGATGTCTACTCACGCTTCTATTCCTGTAGACAGTGTTGGGCCTCCAAGAGCAGAGGTTTGTAGAACAGCAGCAAGTTTCCCTTAAGTGAATCACCCAAGGTTTATCGAACTCAGGGAGGTAGAGGTCAAAGATAGTACTCTCAAACAACCTTGCAATTAAGATACAAGAAGTCTCTTGTGTCCCCAACACACCTAATACACTTGTCAGATGTATAGGTGCACTAGTTCGGCGAAGAGATAGTAAAACACAGGTGGTATAGATGGTGGTAATATTGCAGGAAGTAAAGATGCAGTAAAACAGTAAACAAGCGATGTTTGCAGTATTTGGAAACAAGGCCTAGGGATCATACTTTCACTAGTTGACACTCTCAACATTGATCACATAATAAATTAATAACTTCTCCTCACTTGTGCTACATATACTCTTTTGTTGGATGACAAACACCATTCATTGTGTAGGGCTACAAGAGCTCCCTCAAGCCGGAGTTAACAAGCGCCACAACATTCAGCATTCATATTTAAGTAACCTTAGAGAATAATAGATCTTTGCAAAATAAACCGAGTACTAACATAGCATACACACTGTCACCATTACACTACGAAAGGGGGAATAGATCGCATCAATACTATCATAGTGATAATTAACTCCATAACCTACAAGAGATTATGATCATAACCTACGCCAAGAACTACACGATGCACACACTGTCACCTTTACACCATGAAGGAGGAATAGACTACTTTAATAACATCACATGAGTAGCACATAGACTAATAGCGATACAAAGCTCATCATATGGATCTCAATCATGCAAGAAATTCATGAGATCATTGTATTGGGGTACAGAGAGAGAGAGATTAACCACATAGCTACCGGTACAGCCCTTAGCCTCGGGGGAGAACTAGTCCCTCCTCATCATGGGAGACAGCAGCGTTGATGGAGATGGCGGTGGTGTCGATGGAGATGCCTTCCGGGGGCACTTCCCCGTCCCGGCGGCGTGCCGGAACAGAGACTTCTGTCCCCCGAATCTTGGCTTCGCGATGGCGGCGGCTCTGGAACTTTTCTCGTATCGTGGCTTTTTCGTGTCGAGGTTTTAGGTCACGACGACTTATATAGGCGAAGAAACGGAGTCGGAAGGGTTCTGGGGGGCCCACATAGTAAGGGGGCGCGCCCCCCCTCTGGCCGCGCCGCCATGGCGTGTGGGGGCCCTGGGCCTCCCCTCTGGTCCCTCTTCGGTGTTCTGGAAGCTTCGTGGAAATATAAGATCATGGGCCTTGATTTCGTCCAATTCCGAGAATATTTCCTTACTAGGATTTCTGAAACCAAAAACAACAGAAAACAGGAACTGGCACTTCGGCATCTCGTCAATAGGTTAGTTCCAAAATATGCATCAAAATGATATAAAGTGTGAACAAAACATGTAGGTATTGTCATAAAACTAGCATGGAACATCAGAAATTATAGATACGTTTGAGACGTATCACCCGACCAATTTAGGTACTCAATCGTTGGTGGAGGCATCTTCTCTACCATGAATACCTGTCGCGAGATTACTTTATGAGCCCTATTAGACGGCCTAGCTTTCTGAATCATCGAGACCGCGCCGTTGGAGTTGGGATCGACATATGGAGGTGGGTGTGGTGCTGCCGCTATTCTGAGCTGGTGCCGATTTTCGTCCGTAATTGCGGGAGGAGGTGGCAGGTGGATCTCACTCCTGGGCCCTTGGGGGTTTCTATTTATTGCTTGAGCATTGGCTAGCCCTGCGACCCGCAACATTGCTTGAAAATTGTGACAATCCTTCTGCAGATGTCCTGACTGCCTCTTCCCGTTATTGTCGAGATAAAAATGCATCTGACATGGCCCGTTCATCATATCCTCGGGAGATACATATGGTCTCTGAAACCTTGGCCCACTATTTTGCCTGTTACTACGGAAATCACCTCTGTTGTCGCCTTGTTGCTCGTTACTTCTTTGATAATCATCTCGACTGTTTCCTCCAGTGTTTCCTCGGAAACCAGCTGATATGTGGCCAGGAGCATCGTTACTATAGAACTGTCGAGAGAATCGTCGTCTATTTTGGAAATTTCGACTGCGGTCCTCCTCTGGCGATCTATGTCGCTTGTTGTGTATAGCATCTTCTCCGTCTGCCCATCTGTTTGCTATTTCCATCAATGCTGATATTGTCTTTGGGTTGGTTCTCCCTAAGTCTTCGACGAAATCTCCTCGTCGAATTCCTGCCACGAACGCGTCTATTGCCCTCTCATTAGATATGTCCTCTGCCGAGTTTTTGATAATGTTCCACCTCTGTATATATTTTCTCATTGACTCATCATGTTTCTGTCTACACGCCCTCAACTCTTCTAATGACGCGGGTTTTTTGCAGGTGGATCGGAAATTCTTCACGAAGATATCCTCAAAACTATCCCAGCTATCGATGGAACCTGGGGGAAGTTTCTTTATCCAAGATCGCGCGGCTCCGCTCAAGTGTACTTGGATGCTCTGCATGGCTGTTGCCCTGGTTCCGCCTATCAACTTCACCATCTCGAGGTAATCAACGAGCCAATCTTCGGGATCCTGTAGACCGTCGAATTTCTTGAAATTTTCGGGTCACTTAAACCCTGACGGGACTCGAGTTTTTCGAACTCGTCTCGTAAAACACGGGAGTCCACACATATCTTCCTCAGCAACTTCCGGTGACTGCCGATGTTCCCTTCTTTCTTGTCGCGCTCTATCCACCCTTGCCTGAGCCGCTGAATCCCTTGCTCCACTTGCTCTCGGTGGATCTTGCACTGCTGCGGTGGGTCGCGGACTATTTTGCCTTGCAGTTCCTTCGGGAGGTGTAGCTGCGAACGCTGTTCCCATGGCTCCAACTCCTGCCATTGCCATGTTAAACAATGCTTCCCTCGGGTCCCCAGGAGGTGGTCTGGACGCGAGGATGAAAGCTTGCGTTGCCATATACCCAGCTTCCGGTGTTTTAGGGATAATATTTCCCCTTGTGTCAATCGACATAAAAGACATGTCGAGATTTTGAATTATATTTTCCCTCTCTGCTCCAGGTATATTTTGCAGCCGAGATCTTGCTCTCCTCCGAGCTTCTCTATGACTATCTCCAGAAGTTCCTGACTGTCGACTTAGGTCTGCTCGTCGCCTGCTTGACGCGGAGGCTGCCTCCTTTCTTCTGTTCAGCTCAGCTGTCTGTTTTCCAACTCCCTACTCACACGAGCGAGTCTATATTGATAGGCTTGTAGTTCTTCTGCCGTAGCAGTTGTGGTCATTGGTTCTGAACCGTCCATGGCTCTTGCGGCTCTGTCCCACGCTTCTTGCGGGAGCTGAACCCTTAGACGTGGAGTAGGCCCAACATATTTAGTGCCTAGACCTCTCCTAAGATCAGCGGGATCAACATATGGGTTTCCCACATTGTCGAAAGCCTCCGACGTCTCCGGCTCTGCTCGGTTTGTTTCCTCAATTGCGTAGATCTGATGATATTTTGAATTTTGATTTTTATCGGGATTGGTGACACCATCCTAGAGATTGGTGAAGACCTTTCCAATAATAGCAGATATGTCGATGAAGTTGAAGCTGTCGACGCTGTCTGAGTCGCTGCTTATATCAGAGTCCGCAGACGACTCGAAGGACATGTCGCTGAAGATCTTGGCGAGCTTTTTGCTTGCCAAGGTGTTGATGAAGCGTGGCGACGGAATCTCCTCTTCGCCTGATGAAGAGTCGGAATCGACCGCTGATAATCCCGACGAGATCGGAACTTCGAGACGATACGATCCTTCTTTCTCGACGCAGAATCGGAATTGTCCGAACGTCACTTCCATGGGCTCCTCCAGATATGTATATGCATCCAAACGGGAGGGCGGGTGAGGAACAAAATCGACTAGATAAGTTTTGACATGTTTACCTCGATCCATCGCGTTTCTTGCTACCGACGAAGTCGACGATCTTGAACGTGCCATCGAGATCAGCTCCTTGTCGCCTCTAATTCCCACAGACGGCACCAATTGACAAGGTATTAACTTGTCAATGCCTACGTATTGTAGACTAGGGTTTGCTAGAAGTAGAGGGCAAGTAGATCTCGAAGGTTTCAGCCGAAAAGTACTCGACGATTGTAAAACTAGGGTTGTGTTGACAATAGATTCGATCCTCTCTTTGTCCCTCGACTCCCCCTTATATAGGAGGCAGAGCCGAGGGATTCATAATACACAAGTTACAAAGTCCGGGCGGGTTTCTAACCCGTCCCGTCAAATTACAAGTCTCTATATTTCCTAATACAACTTTAACTTTCCTTAATACCAACTGGCACTACAAGAAAACCTTCATAATATGACATTTTGATAGTGACTCTGCCGGAAAACGACATAGATCTATGATGTTATTGAAGTACACCGTCATGAGCTGTTTGGGAGGCAAAAATCCTAGAAAATAATGACGTTTTGAGCCAAAAACGTCCTTATTTTACTAGACGAAAACGTCATAATGTGAGATACAAGCATTATAAGCATACATATCATCACTTTCGCCTACATGTCATGTCCATGTGTCAACTTTTGTCTACATATCGTGTCTACGTGTCAATTTTCGTCTACATGTCATGCACATGTGTCATTTCTTTTTTGCTTATAAAATTTTTGTGGATGTAGAAAATGTTTTCAAATACCCGGAAGATGCACCCGCCTTTGATCTGAGTAGTGCAAAAAGCGAATTAAACTCTTTCAAACCTGCAACACCCAATTTTTTCGCGCCTTCTCAAAATTCCGTTCAAAATTTTCGCGCCTCCGTGCAGTTCCGAAATGGACACACAGCAGAAGCTCGCGGGCCCGGTCCAAATTTTTCGCGCCTTCCATCCGATTTTTCTCGCGTGTCGGTCCGATTTTTCTCGTGTGTCGGTCCAAATGGACACACAGCAGAAGCAGTCAGGCGCTCCTCGCATCCCACCCGACCCCACCAAACCCAGCTAGCAGCAGCCTTCCACCCGACCCCACCTGTCAGGCGCTCATCGCATCCCACCTCCTCACAGAAGAAACACACCTCCCCGCCATGTCACCGATCCGTGCCACCATTCTCCACCCATCCCGACCATCCATCTCCATCCGACGGCCCACACCCCGCATCACACGGATCGCCCCCCATCTCCCCTCCCTTCGCCCCGCAATAAATTAATCCCACCCACCAACCACGCACATCACACGGATCAACACCAGCCAACCAACACCAGCCAACCAACACCACACAGTTCGTCAACCTCGCCGGAGAAGACAGCACGCGATGTCGGGCCGCGGCAAGGGCGACAAGGGCGGCAAGGGCGGCAAGGGGCTGCGCAAGGGCGGCGCGAAGCGGCACCGGAAGGTGGTCCGCTACAACATCCAGGGCATCACCAAGTCGGCTAACCGCGGTGTGAAGCGCATCTCGGGCCTCATCTCTGAGGAGACCAGCGGCGTGCTGAAGATCTAGGCGGGAGATCCGTGGAGGCTGCGCCGGCGTCACAGTTTGATTGGCCCGAGATCGAGTTCGTGTTGGGACCGTCCGACACGATTCTGCGCTACGCGCCGGCACCGGGGTGGCGGCCGATGCATACGGAGATCGAGGAAGAGCCATGCGGCCCGCGCCGGCGTTGGGGTTGAAGGGGCGAACACCGGTGATCTTAGAACCTTAGCAGATGTTGATTAGGGTTCGTGGTTGTTTTGTTCGGTGTAGTTGTTGCTCCTGTTTTGTCCCCAAGGAGAGCCCCTGATGTAGTTGTTCGTGGTTTGTTCTAGCAGATGTCGCTATTTTCCTCGTGATGGTTGGATGTACTGGTTGAGCAGAATATCGTGATGGTTAGATGTTTGCCTCGTGATGGTTGGAATGGAATTGGAATTCACTAGTTAAACCTTCAATTTCCGTGCTAACAGTTGACATGTAGAAAATAAACTAGATATCTCTCAAAGAAAACATATTGACATGTAGAAAATCAACTAGATATCTCTCAAAAAACAATATACTATATATCTCTGAACGTGTAGAAAAGGCTAAGGCCCATAAAATAAAATGCCATAATGCTGGGCTTGGCCCATATAGTCCTCCAGAATTGTTAAGAAAAAAAATAGGCCGAGTTATTGGGCTCAGCCCATGTATAGCATAGATATGGACCGGGCTGAATTATTGCCACGTAGGATTGCCACGCTGGACTCTGGGGCAGGTGCCCATGACGTTTTGGGAATGTCATTCCGTCAGTGACGTTTGCAAACGTCACAAAGCTCTATGACGTTTTCAAGTGGAACGTCTCAAGCAGTCACTGCTGACTCCCAGCTTTCGACGTTTTGAAAAGCGTCACCGTAACGTCACAAGTAGCCATCAGTGACGTTTCAGTGACACCTTTATTTTGTCAACTTATGGCAGATTTCTTGTAGTGTGGGCTTCCGAACTTCATATTCTTCGACTTGTGGGCCTTCAGTAAACTCTGGGTACCATCTTCAGCAGGCCCATTGGGGATGCCTATATCACCGTGGCCCCTCCGACTCCGCCTCTTCGCATATAAAGTCCCGTGCGACCTAAAAACGCGATACCAATTGACGAAACTCTAAAAAGACTCCAGGGGCGCCGCCGCCATCGCGAAACTCCGTTTCGGGGGACAAAATCTCGGTTCCGGCACGCCCCTGGGACGGGGAAGTGCCCCCGGAAGCCATCTCCATCGACGCCACCACCTCCATCATGCTCCGTGAGTAGTTCCCCCATGGACTACGGGTTCTAGTTGTAGCTAGTTGGTACTCTCTCTCCCATGTACTTCAATACAATGATCTCATGAGCTGCCTTACATGATTGAGATCCATCTGATGTAATCGGTGTTGTGTTTGTTGGGATCCGATGAATTTTTACATTATGATCAGTCTATCTATATAAGTTTGTGAAGTTATTGTTGCTGCAATTTTGTTGTGTTTAATGCTTTTCACTAGTGCACGAGTGGCACGATCTTAGATTTGAGCTCTATAATTATTGCTTAGATTGTATCTACAAGTTGTTTGCACATGTCTATGTCCGGAACCCGAGGCCCCAGAGTGACAGCAACTGGAATAACTGGAGGGGAAGACTTAGATATGAGGATCACATGTTTTCACCAAGTGTTAATGCTTTGCTCCGGTGCTCTATTAAAAGGAGTACCTTAATTTCCAGTAGATTCCCTTGAGGCCCGGCTACCACCGGCTGGTAGGACAAAAGATGTTATGCAAGTTTCTCATTGCGAGCACGTATGACTATATATGGAAAACATGCCTACATGATTAATAAACTTGATGTTCTGTCTTAATGCTATTTCAATCCTATCAATTGCCCAACTGTAATTTGTTCACCCAACACTTGTTATTGGAGAGTTACCACTAGTGTAGATAGCTGGGAACCCCGGTCCATCTCTTATCATCCTATACTAGTTCTATATGTCATTGGAAGTAGTATCAACTATTTTCTGGTGCCATCTCCTCTGTGTTACTGCTACTGCTGCTTTGTTACTGTTACTATTGCTCCCGTATTACTGCTGCTTTCACATCACCCCTGTTACTAGTGCTTTTCCAGGTGCAGCTGAATTGACAATTCAGTTGTTAAGGCTTATAAGTATTCTTTGCTTCCCCTTGTGTCGAATCAATAAATTTGGGTTTTATTTCCCTCGAAGACTGTTGCGATCCCCTATACTTGTGGGTTATCAGGAAGCAACAATGATCAAGTGAGGCATTCCGGATTGAGTGGAGCTTAAAGAGTTATCATCAAGATCAAGCGGGATGCGCAAGGCAAAGGTGTGTCCTTGCTAGGTTTTCCTTTTACCGGTCTCAAGGTGGTTGATGGGAGACCGGATTATAGGATAGATAGCCGTACTATCAAGATGGGCCTTTGGTTGGGTAACTTGATCGCATCGTCTTAGGGAGCTCAATCCTTTGCATACTTTGCATATCCCTATTGCTTCTTGGTTTTTCTCTGTGTGAGGTTCTTGAGCTTGTTGCTAGCTTTACAACAAGCCCAAGTTCATCGAGTTTGGACGCCTTCACCGTTTCTTGACGGTGGGAGACTCCCTCTCTAGAATCATCTTGAGCTTGTTGGGTTCTATTTGTTGTTATCTTTCCAACAAAATTGGTTTCATGTCAATCGGAGTTCGGGAACATTTTCTGTTTAAAGAAAAAAAGGTTTTTCAGGGGTCTCGAATTCCGGTCTATGGCCCGGCCTGCCGGGTGCTGCTGCCGGTCAGTCCGACACACAACCCGGCCTGCCGAGTGCTGCTACCGGGTGGGTCGACATCTGGCTCGGTACCACCGGGTGTGGTGCCGACCGGCCCAGCGTCCTGGCCAGCCCGCCCTCTGGCCCGGCCAACCGGGTGCTGCTGCCGGGCAGCCCGGTATGTGGCCCGGTACCACCGGGTTAGCTACCGGGTTGCTCGACTTTGCCTCAAATGACTAGTTTTCTCAGCCCAACTTCCCCCCCAACGGTTATATTTGCTCTTACACTATAAATAGGTCTTCTTCCACCTTGGGCAAGATAAGTTCTTCCACTCTCTCTCCTTCATTGTTGTCTTTGAAGAACTTGCCCTATCTCTTGATTCCCCCATGATTCTTGCTCATTCTTGAGAGATCTAAGAGAGGAGATCTAGATCTACAATCTCCACCAACCCATTTCTTCTCTAAGTGAGGGAAACCCCTTGGATCTAGATCTTGGAGTCATTTGTTGATTTCCTCTTTGTTCTTCCTCTCTAATCTCATCTTAGCATTTGTTGCTTTCGTGAGATTCGAGTGTGAAGGATTTGAACACCTCTAGTGTTCTTGCTTTGCATCATTGCATAGTGTTGAGCTCTCCACCACGATTAGTTCGAGTGAGAGACCGTGAGATTGTTACTCTTGGAGGGAGACCTCCTAGTTGGCTTGGCGGTTGGTGCTCCGGTGATCTCTTCAAGGAAGATTGTGAAGAGGCCCGGGCTTCTCCTTCGTGGAGCTTGAGAAGTGGTTGTGGAGCTTGCCATCTCCGGAGTGGAGGAAAAGCTAACCATAAGGAAAGGGCCATTATCCTTTGTGGGTTTGGCTCGGAGAATAGGGTGAGCCTTCGTGACGTTGAGAAATCCTTCGTGGGACCTCCACTCCTCCAAACGTGACGTACCTTCTTGCAAAGGAAGGGAACACGGGAATATATCCTCGTCTCTGTGTGCCTCGGTTATTTCTATACCCGAGCTTTCTTTCCTTGTGATAGCCATCGTGCTTGAAGTACATATATCTTGCTATCACTTGTGCTACATATATCTTGTGCCTATCTTGCTTAGCTCTAGTTGTTATTGTTGCACTTAGTTGAGCCTAGCATATTTAGGATTTGTGCTTGTAAAATAAACGTTAGTTTAATTCCGCATTCTTACAAGACAAATTCGTAAGAGTTTTTAAAATGCCTATTCACCCCCCCTCTAGGTGGCATCTCGTCCTTTCACAAGTCATTAAAAATTTCAACAACATCTTCCTTGACGGCGCGTCATGAGCAAACCTCGATTCTGCATTTAGGATTCTAGTATTGAAAAGCTTGTGTTAAAGAAAGTTTGAAAAAACCCACTCGATTGTAGAAGCAACGGCCGAGAATTCGTTGATGTAGACCAAAAGATGTTGGGCAACCACGATCTTGAGAGATCGCCATCCAGGAGAAGTTAGTAGCGACATGGTTAGGAGATAATCCCAGTTTCGTCTAGACAGAGAAGGGGGACACCAAACTCGAAAGTTTCCCGACAAAGTTGTACCTGGCCGAGTTTCATCAAGGAGAGGCAGAATTTATGAATACGCTGCAATATTGTATCCTCCGATCGAACGCCACTACCATAGACAGTGACTTATCATGCCAGGTCTAATGGTTGACGATTGATTCCAAACTCCAGCCCATGATGCTCCTTCAGGAAAGAACAACGAGCAAAAGCGGGCTGAATGACATTTATTCTCACTACCGATTCCCTATACCAGAGGCGAAAAACTCAAAGACCCTACATAGGCCGATCATTCAATCCGAGGTTCCCCACACTCCTGTTGCCGCAGCGGGCAATGGAGGGCAGGATTCGATATTTGTTTGTTTAGGTTGCTCACCACGTACACCACGTGGTCTTAGATCACCTTAGATCACCTTGTACGGGAGCCTTAGAAAAACGTTTCGTACGGTAGCCATAGTACACCATTTAACAAGTCACCACATTCAACTTGCACATTTTTTTCTACTTCTAGGTATTTGAAGCCATCTGACTAACGAAACCATCCTGGTAAATTTTCCACCCACTCAAACAAGTTGCAAAAGATTCTGGGCAAAACCTTGATGCAAGTACATACTGAAGGAATCACGTGGACTTGACATTACGAATATGCATTTTTCCCCTTCTAATCCTATATTTTGAAATCGTGGGAATAACAAATATGTAAGAAAACATAAATACGTTCTTTCTCTATATCGTTTATATAATTTTATTTTTTTATGGTAAGTTGACCGTCCAGTACCCCCGAGTGGTCAAATAATAAGCTTATATATGCAAAATCGCCGAAGCTACACATATTTTTAGATGTAGTACTACTACAATTCAGAAGTCAACTATTGAGTTGGTACTTAAATAACAGGGCTTCTTATTACTCCCACTATTTCATGTTACTTCGCATATCACTTTTCGTCGAAGTCAAACATTACAAATTTTGATCAATCATATAGGAAAAAACAATTCTCCAATTTCTCCACGGATAATTCTATGAAAGAATTTCTCCAATTTTCATTTTATTCCTTTATATATGAAGTTTATAAGTTATTCTTATGAACTTGTTATGCATATAAGACAATCTTATTTTGCATATTACTCCTTGTGAAACTTTCTTTCAACAAGCAAGTTCATTCATTCATAATTTCAAATAAAATCATTATTTGTTTACTGTCCTTATGAATGGACCTTTCCAAAACTCAAGTCCGGACAAACAATGAATTATTCCATGAATTTCACGATCCATGCCATCAATTGATTTGTTGTAATAATTTTGTCCTTTCATAGAAGAATCCAAGCTAAATTGGTTCTATTGAATTCGATTTTGGTCTTTATCCAAATACATGCGTCCTAATGCATAATTTGGTTTTTTCTCACATTAAGATTTCATAAATACTTATGTATACCAAAAGGTCCTCCCACTTAATTCACGTAGAATTACTTATGCAGAAATGTCTAATAAAAAATCTTTATCACCGCAGAAGTTCTATCAAAATTCTTTTGATAAACCACAAAAAAATCAACTTACTTTGATCTTTTTTGCCATAAGAAAACCTATAAGAAGACAATTAATCATACCTTTGAAACAATACAAACTAATTCCATAATTCATATGGTTTGTTTCGAACTAATCCAATAAGTATTTGAATGTAAATACAAGGGCTCAAATTAATATCTCAACTACACATTTTATTAACATCATAGTGATGACAGTTCAATTTTTGAATGTCCGCTCTTTTACTAAAACAATGCGTATTTCTACACCGTCTCAATAATTTCTTAATCATGAGAATAATCTCACATTTTGTATGATGTATATCTAAAATTACGATAATTATTATGACAATCAAACATTGTTCAATATCCAATCTCAATTATTCAAATAAATCTCCAAATTTGAACAAGTTCAGTTTTGGTTTGACCCTTTCAATGGTTTCTCATATCCTTTGAAACTGTAGTAAAATCTTTATGATAATTCTCTATTTATTCCACGTATAATAATATTGAATTCTAGACATCACATATGCATGACTTATGATATTCCTTATTCTCTTATTCATCATTCATGGATTATGAATTAGTCAAATTATCCTTTGAAATGACTTTCTTTACACAACTAGATTTGAAATTCAGAATTTTCTATCTTCAATAGAATTTGTGCGCATGTTTAATTTCAAATTTTGCTAAGTCACAAAAATGTATGGCCTTCAACGATCAAGATATTAAGATAAAACCTTCAGGAGAGGCAAAAATCCATCAAACTTAGTAATTATTAACAAAATTCTACGCACGCAAGCCCAAAACCCTTGAAGAAATGGCGAGCTAAAAGAAAGATCTTATACCTCTTCGGGTGGCTATCTTGATGTTGACCTTGAGTGCACCTCCCGGGCATCATGTCCAATGAGTTCATCACTTCACTTCACTTCTCTCCAGGCCTCATCTTCTTGGCGGGTCCCTGCATCAACTCGAACATACTTTATTAGTATCATGTAATTAGGACACAAGAATATTAGGCGAAAAGAATTAGGTCCAGATTCCTTAGCAGGTCCACCAAAGTGATCTCATGTTGGTGCATGTGATACATGTCATCAATATTGTTACATATATGTTTAGTTTTTATTGATATTTGCCATCATACATTATTATTTATGCATTTTTAGTTGATTTTTGGGGCTTTTCTACAAAGTACCATTCATTGATATTTAATTCTTGGAAGGCAGAAAACCTCATTTTTCGTATTTATTGTTTCAAGGACCTTCTAGACACCTAAAAATCAAAGGAAAAATACCCGATCAGTTTTTCACCTGGAGAAGTACCGTGGGCCAAAAATTCACGCGAGAGGAGCCACGAGGGCCAAAATAGCCCAGGTGGTGCGCCCTAGCAGGGTGGGAGCCCTCGTTTCGCCCTCGGGCATCGTCTCGGGCCCCTTTTAACCGGCGCCTCCGTTTCGCCCAAAAATCTAAGCCATATTTCCCGAGATTTATTGAGGCGGTGACGGAGGTGAAAGTCCTCTCCTACTCCGGGAGAGGGAAGATTCTGCCGCACCGATGCCTCCTGTGAAGGAGAAATCGACACCATCATCATCACCACTCCTCCTTGACGTAGGAGGAGGCATCTCCATCAGCAACATCATCACCACCGTCACCATCTTCGAGTGACTTCATCCCCCTCATAGTTTGTGTTTAATTGAACCCCGAATGTTGTTTTAAGGGCTAGTTGCATGTTTGTGATTGGTACTTGGTCTTTATTTGGTGGAGAGATTATATATTCAGATTGTGTTTTGCCTCTGGTCCATATCATGTTTGACACTTGTGAGTAGTTCCCCACACTACAAGAAAAGTTTTGACCTACAACGTCAAATTTACGTCAGGTAATGGCCTTTTTTGTCGCCTATGAGTCTAACCCGACGAAATGGGTTATGTGGTGCATACTACGTTAGGTAAGGGATTACCACTGATTTTTCGGTGCGTCGCGTTTGGTCGCCCTTTGGCCATGAAAAATCGGACCGTTGCAAAAGAGTTTTCGAGAGTCCGTTGACTACTAACGTCATGCAAACTCACACGTTGCAGACACTGTTAAATGTTCGGTAATGCCGTTAACCCGCTGAAACGCCGTGGTAGATGGTAGGCCCACCCCAAGGCCTGCCACGCCTTAAGCAGGCCGGCCCATTTAGTTTGCGGGCCGGGCCAGATGACTTGGTTTGACCGGTCAACTATATTACAGGGCTGGTTAATTAGGTACTTGGACCGGGGCTAACTTCTGAGGTTGACTGGTCAAAACCTAAATGGGCCGGTCCACTAAGCACGTGGGCCGGGCCGAATATCTTTGTTTAATCGGTCAACAGGATAACTGGCCCGACCCACTGTGGACCGGGCGAAATGTCTTTGTTTGACCGATCAACACGATAACTGGGCCGACCCAATAATCATGTGGGCCGCGCCGAATGTTTTCGTTTCATCGGACAATAGGATAACTGGGCCAGCCCACTAACCACGTGGGCCGGGCCTAATGTCTTTGTTTGACCGGTTAGCAGGATAACTGGGCCAGCCCACTAAGCACGTGGGTCGGGCCTAATGTCTTCCTTTGACCGGTCAGCGGAATAACTGGGTCAGCCCGTTTAGGTGGTCGGCTAGGCTAAATTCACTTGTTTGACCGGTCAACTGAAAAATTTAACGGCCCATTTAGGTAATGGGCTGGCCCTTTGTAATCTCTTGTCCGGTCAACATGTTGACCGGGTCGGCCTGTTTAGTTGACAGGTTGATACGTCTCCAATGTATCTATAATTTCTTATGTTCCATGCTAGTTTTATGACAATACCTACATGTTTTGTTCACACTTTATGATGTTTTGATGCATTTTCCGGCACTAACCTATTAACAAGATGCCGAAGCGCCAGTTCCTGTTTTCTGCTGTTTTTTGGTTTCAGAAATCCTACAAAGGAAATATTCTCGGAATTGGACGAAATCAACGCCCAGGGTCTTATATTTCGCGGAAGCTTCTAGAGAGCCAGAGAGGGACCAGAGGGGAGCCCTGGGGGCCCCACCCCACAGGGCGGCGCGGCCTGGCCCCTGGGCGCGCCCCCCTATGATGTGGGACCACCAGGTCCCCTCTGAGGCTGCCCTTCCACCTATAAAGTCTCTCCGACTCGAAAACCCTAAAAACATAAGCCACGGGACAAGAAAAGTTACGCAGCCGCCGCCATCTCGAAGTCAAGTTCGGGGGACAGAAGTCTCTGTTCCGGCACGCCGCCGGGACGGGGAATTGCCCCCGGAATCCATCTCCATCGACACCACCGCCATCTTCATCGCCGTTGTTGTCTCCCATGATGAGGAGGGAGTAGTTCTCCCTCGAGGCTAAGGGCTCTACCGGTAGCTATGTGGTTAATCTCTCTCTCATGTACTTCAATACAATGATCTCATGAGTTGCCTTACATGATTGAGATCCATATGATGAGCTTTGTAATCTAGATGTAGTTATGTTATTCAAGTGGATTTTACTTATGTGATCTCCGGAGACTCCTTGTCCCACGTGTGTAAATGTGACAATGTGTGCACCGTGTGGGTCTCTTAGGCTATATTTCACAGAATACTTGTTCACTGGGTTATGATTTGAGTTGGATGTCTCTATGAAATTGTGGTGTGTTAGTATCTCCTATGAATGCTCAAAGTGACAGCGTGGGGTGTTTATTAGTACTTGGGAATACATCTTTAAGGTTTGCTTTTGCATCCCTATATGGTGAATTAGTGTTCGTTATCCAGCCAGAGAGTAATTCAGAATAGCATAGTGAAGTGCTTATATTTATATTCAATTATGATTGCATTGTTGAGAGTGTCCACTAGTGAAAGTATGATCCCTAGGCCTTGTTTCCAAATACTGCAAACATCGCTTGTTTACTGTTTTACTGCATCTTTACTTCCTGCAATATTACCACCATCTATACCACCTGTGTTTTACTATCTCTTTGCCAAACTAGTGCACCTATACATCTGACAAGTGTATTAGGTGTGTTGGGGACACAAGAGACTTCTTGTATCTTAATTGCAGGGTTGCTTGAGAGGACTATCTTTGACCTCTACCTTCCTGAGTTCGATAAACCTTGGGTGATTCACTTAAGGGAAACTTGCTGCTGTTCTACAAACCTCTGCTCTTGGAGGCCCAACACTGTCTACAAGAATAGAAGTACACGTAGACATCACAGGTCAGCCCATTAGCCTAGTACATAATATTTATATGGGCCTAGTAAGGCCCAATAATCTTGTTGGGCTGAGATCCATGAGGCGCGTTTGTTATTTATTGGGCTAGCCCATCTCCGATTTATTATGCTAACATGCCGGCCTGTAAGGCACTTTAGGATTTTGCGGGCCGGCCCATATGTGATTTCGCTTAATTGGGCCGTTACCGGGCTGGAAATTTGTGATTTAGTTAGCGCCAACAACGACCGGTTATATTCTGAGAATATTTAAGCAGCACATGATTTCAGTTGGATAATGTATGGTCTCTTCGGAACACTTCTGATGTTACCTCGAATCACTTTCAAACACCTGGAAGCGACTCCAAAAGTCTCTAGACACAAAAAATTGCATAAACTTAACTTATCTCATGTTACCTTGAATCACTTTCAAACACTTCTGATGTTACCTCGAATCACTTTCAAACACCTGGAAGCGACTCCAAAATTTCGGAACACTTCTGATGTTACCTCGAATCACTTTCAAACACTTCTGAACAACTTATCTAAACCACATACCATAAACAGAAATCTCACAAAAAATTGTACAACCTTAAGCATGTAACCCGACAGGTTCGGTATAGCGCAATCATGAGTTCAAACACCTTTGGATCAATAACCAACATTGGAATATGTACATCCACGTTGGCTCCTCTGCATAACCAAAGTTCGGAGCATGGACGAACCTTATCTGTTGTTCATATGCTAATCCCTTTATTACACAATATGTTGATAACCCGAGGTGAGACTTTGGTATACCCGTGATCAACTCTTTGATCAATATACTCGTTATCCTCGATTCGGTATCAATTTTGCTTTTCTCGTCTGTTGTATATTGATAACGTCATGTGCTCACTATCATAGTGTTTATAAATAGACATGTTACTTATTATCACAATATCGAGAGTGCCCAGCTCATATCTGTCCTTTGTCAGGAGGAACAAATCCCAGTCTTGAATCATTAAGCTTCATGTATCTTCAGATATACCTAAGCCTTAACCTTCCAACCCACATGTTTTAACTGTTGAGGGATAATAAGATCAAAGCATACCCACCCATATGAGTTAACGTAGTATTCTCATGTTCAAAGAACTTTTACATAATTTAACACTTAAATATATTTTGGTACTAACCATGACGAATGTCTCACATCATATCAGTGACTTGAGTCTGGTCGATGCGATTGTTCCACCAAACAATGCACCCTCATTGTTGTTAGCATTTCCTAGCTCATGATCAGAAAAAGTTGATCATCTAACAACAAATGAACTTGCCTTTTCTTGTTTATCTCTCTAAACCTTCTATTGAGCTTTTCTTTGAATCTCATATTTGAGAAACACTGAAGTTAAAGCATATGATAAACTTAATGATAAGCATGGAGTTATAGATGTTAAATAACTCTTATTCTTATTGCATCTAGGGCATAATTACTTCATTGGTTCCGCCATAGCTCAAAACTTGGAAGCGAGGTATCAATCTATATGAACATCACACCGCCATCTCCACCATCATCATCGGTTCCTCCATCCATGTAGAGATGCAAATTCAAGCCATCGTGTGGATTTACACGTGTACTCATTTAATCATTTATACTATTATCATGATTATCTATTGTGTCCCATGTATGATTAGTTTCCATAGTTCCTTAAGAATATGGATAAACCCTATCACCATAATAAATTGCTTGTAAGATTGTATTTAGTTTTGTTTGTATAAAATGTAGTAACATTTTTTTTGAACCTTTGTAGTAACATATTTCATGATTTGTGCGAACACCAACTGCATAACATTTACCTTTGGGACATGAATGGTGTTATATTTGGTGCGCGGTGGGGGTTATTGGGCATAGCGGCGACAAAATATGCCTCTCTCCTTTGCCAAACATCAATGATGGAGTAACACAAATCAGACTGTTTATCTCCACATCGACAAAGTGACCCTTAACTACAAGTATATTCTCATTAGTGCCTAAAGAGGACTAGAAGTGGTTGTGCGGGGGGTGTGACCGAGGTTTGAGGCACGTCTTTATATGAGACTCCGCCCATACACAACATCTTTATATTTTGTGTCCTCTATTTGCAATGCAATTCCAAGGACTATTGCAATGCAATAATGAATACAATTCCAAGGACTATTGCAATGCAATAATCTTTATATTTTGTGTCCTCTATTTGCGCTCTCTACTTGCTTTCTTTTAATATTGCTTTGCTCTCAAACATAATCACACATCCATGCTTTTATAACTTTCTTGCTTGGATTCAAAAATATATTTCACATAAAACATACAAAATTCACAACGCAAAGAAAAAGACCATCTTCATAGTTGTATGTGATTCGATACTTGTAACATTCCAACGTTGTTTAATAAATAAATGTGTGATCATGTGCATTTCATGCATTTAGTTTGAATTTGAGCAAAGTTTTCATCAAACCCTAATTATGCAAATTCTTCTCTATTTTAATTGCCTTAAAAATCTCTCAAGATTTTCAATTTAGGCAACATGGTTTTGTTGTTTTTCAAGAAGATCATGTGGGTTTTGCAAATCTCTGAAAAGTTTGAGTTTTCCAACAATATTCAAACATACAAAAGAAGCCTGGTGACCGGGTGTATAAGTGAGCACGCGGTCTTTACTCGACACGTGTCTAACGTCTGTGTGTTATGCCGTTTGTTGATGACTAGTAAAGGTGCACGTGCCATGCACGTATTATAATTTATGATAAAATAAAATATTTTTATTTCGAATCGTATTGTAGAGTCTCGATTCCTTATATTATCATCATTTAAATGTGAATCCACCAAAATTACTGGCAGTTTGCTTCTAAAATCTATCATATTGACCTATTAATGAAGCAATAACTAAATTTAGTTTTCAAATAAAAAGGATACAACATGGAATAAGTATCACGACATGGAGCAAAATATACATGTTCAGGAATGTGGGATAAAATATTCCGTGTGAAATATTCCATGAAATTTAACATACAGAGACCACACGATGAGGTGCATGATTACAGATTTTTTATGACACAAGATTTTACATATATATTCAATAAGGACAATAATTATTCGAAAAAACCCTTCAAAATTGCCGAAAAAGAAAATTTAGAACAATGTTTTTCTCTTTTTTTTGGGGAAGAACAATGTTTTTCTCTTTAGCTTATATATGAAAAGGAAAAATATTCAGCCCACGGCCCACGCTCACCTGAAGGCCGGCAGCCCGAGACGACCACGCCGCTCTCACTCTCTCCATGTCCTTGCATTTGCACGCACTGGAGCAAATAGCACTGAAGTGAAAAAAAATCGCACTCACCCATTGCTCCCTACATCTGCTCCAACGCCGGCGACCGGACCGCGGCTCCATGACCGGAGACCAACCCCGGCGGTGCTACTTCTCCCCCACCCTGTCCCCCATCCCTGCAACACCCTGGTCCCTCCTCCGGGCTCCAGCTCTCCCCCATCTCACATCCCGTTTGACCGACGCCTCCACATCAACGACGACCTCCGGACGGTGACCCGCGACTGGGAGGTGCTCGAGCTCTTCAGAGGCGGAAGCGGAGGCGTCGGATCACCCAGCTTGCCCCCGCTCGCATGTCCCTCAAGTCAGCCGTCACCGCGCACCTACAGCTCGCGCTCGCCGTCCTCCTCCGCTTATATCTCCTCCCGTACATGGATAGGTGTCGAGCTCAGTCGCCGATTCCAGGGCCAGGCCCTCATCACGCCTGAAGGTACTGGTGCTATATTGCCTGGCTCCTAACTTTTGCATCTTGCTGTAAATATTGAAGTGTAATAATAATACAGTGCTAGGTTGTGCTTGATGTTCCGGTTTTGCATTGGGCCTTCCCGATAATGCTTGCTTAGCGATGCTTAATTTGTTGGCTGCACTATACTTGCTCTGTTAAGGAAATTGGGCATTCAATTTTCGGCACTAAAGATCTTTTTTTGTGTCATGTACTGTAATGGGTTCTTCTCTCTGTAGGGTGAACATGTACTGGATTTATGCAGCAATTCCAGAACTTGGTGTGGTGTATGATTTGTGTTCGTGGAGACAAATTTTCATGTGCCACAAATTATGCTTTTTAGGGAACTACAAGGTTACAGTTAGTTTGCTATAGTACATGAGTTTAGTAAGTGCCACATGGTGAATGTTCATGTGAATCCAAAGTAATAGTCTATGTATGAATGCGAGTTATGGTAAATTTTGCTTCTACACTAACAGACAGCTTCTTTATTGATGAGTCTTAGAGTTACTGAAATATGTTCTACTTCTACACTAAGCACTGGCTTGTATTGTCATACATAATTGTAGAGAAAATATTACATGGTCAATCACTTAGTATAGTCCAGTATTCGTGTGTCAATAGTTTTACATCTGTGCTTCAATTACAGGGGGGGGGGGCTTATTTTGTGCCTTCACATAGTCCTATATAAAATTATCAAAGAAACAATAGATGTATTACAGTCAAGCTGAAAATAGATTAATGAATCTAATGTGCCATATGAATTCTAATGTTCAGCTAATCTATCCTTCAGCTAAGTTAAAGTCAAAAACTGATATGCAAAGATAGGGAACACTACCCATATGCCAGAATCTGCGATGGTAATGTCATTATGTCTGTAACATGAGTTGAGATGTTGCTACTGTGAGTTCCCTTAGATGGTTATCAGAGAAAGCTCTGTGCTTCCTGTGTATGCGAGATAATTTTATCTGAATAACTGTAGTTGAATCTTTTCAGTTAATATGCCTTCTCCAAAATGTAAATAGGTTGGTTAGTGTGTGCTTGTACATGAATCGTTTGCCATCTCAAAGAAATATGACATTTCAGGGAGGGAAGAGCAAGCAGCATACCAGGTTAGGAACCAAAGAGCAGGCAGAAGAAAACATAAATCAGTGAACTACGTTTTAAGGGTAATCTTCCGTATACTCTCCATACTGTAATTTGTTGCATGAATTGGATAAATTTCTACCCAGCTTTCTTATATGGTAATCTTCCATATACTCCATGGACTGTAATTTGAAGCATGAATTAGGAGATGACCATCCCAACTGGATTTGTGCATCTTCCAGCAACCTAGGTATTTGTTCCCTGAATAAAATTGATACCTTGCTTGCATATGTGTTGTGAGGTGTGTTGGATGAGAGAGGGAGCAGACCTGAAATTCTGAACATTTTTCATCATTCAGAGCATGTGATAAAACCAGAGTAGATTACAGAATCTCAGGAAACAATAAAGCGAAAGGACGCAGAAAAAATGGATTGGTTCTTCCACATACACATATCCTTTCCACCTCTTCATCCTTTAACAACAACCTTTACCCTACCATGATAAACACCGTAAATTATCATCAGCCAAGCAGTTAAGCAAACACTTGTTCCTTTCATAATTATTTTTGAATAGTGATGATCAAGCAGTAGAATCTGATTGTGCATAACAATACCTACAAAGAAAAAAATCTTTTTTTACAAAACACCTCAGTACAGGCTTTCACTTGCACGCATGCATTGGAGGCAATATGAAGATAAATAACACGTCAGCCTGTGGTCGTGGCGCTGCCAGCACACACACTTTGTTTGAAAGCATTGTTATACAGCGGGTAGATGACATGAGCCATCCCACTGCGCCTGCCCAATATAGGTCCTCAAAGTGCGGATGTAAGGAGCGACATCAGTTAATTGACTGCATAACCTTTACGTGAGCATAATGGTTACAATGATGAGAGACAGGATGAGAAGAAGTGGCCTGCAAAGTAAATCCACATTGAGCAGATTATCCATCAAGGTATGATTTGGGGAACAACAATACCTAAGGAAGGAAAGGGAAACACAATTACCTTTTAAGAAAAATGTAAAGTAAAATCCCCAAATGGCGCTATCTGCTCATAAGACAATTTTACATGAACGGGTGTGGTCCTCCAACCTGTAGATGTGTGGGTATCTCAGAAAAATCAAACACCATTCGACAATAAATCCGTTGCGGATTGTAACCTAGCCCTGAATTTAAATTCATGTGACATCTCATATTTATTTTTGTCCACATATTTGTTTGTTCTCTACATGGATACATTCACTACCAGCACACGCGAGAAAATAAGTTTAAAGAATGATCAAAAGAGAAGCGACAATACCCATAGAATTGCAATTAATAAGTAAAAAGAAAGGAGCTAAATCACATGACCAAAAAGTAGGTGCAGCGCTAGCTAGAAAATGCATATAGCCTGTTCTGTAGGACCTAACATAAAAATATGCGATGTCGAAGTAAAGAAACTACAGAGAAAATGTATGCCATAGTGTAATTTGTAGGTCTATAACATTGAGTAAAAGGCATATATTTCATTAGCGGTCTGAATAGGAGATTAGCACCAAGAACATTAAATAATAGACGAAAAGACCGGCAAAAAAGAACTAACCGGCAAAAAAGAACAGACCTGTTCTATCCCTCCAATACATCCCTGTACACAATGTTCTTTGTGCTTTTTCCAGTGGGGTCTATGTCTATATTTGGCTTGGCCAAAATCCGAGTGGTCTGCCTTGACACACCCCTTGAAAGTGCAACATAAAGCTGGCCATGGGAGAATACAGGCTCTGGGAGGTAAATGCCAACGGTCGGAATGGTTTGCCCCTAGGCTTTGTTGATGTTCATTGCAAAACTCAACCGGACGGGGAACTGTTTCCTCTTAAACTTGAAAGGAAGTGAAATGTCCTCTGAGGGCGACAAAGGGATCCTCGGTATGAACACTCTATTTCCAGCATGTTGTCCACCGACAATCTCGGCGTCGATTGCGTTATCCTGGAATGCTCTAATCATCAGTCTTGTTCCATTGCACAGCCCATTGTGCGGATCGAGATTCCGGAGTAGAATGACGGGACAATTGATTTTGAGTTTCAATTCATGCGGGGGTAGGCCATTTGGAGTGAGTGAGTTGAGATAGTCTAGTGGGTAGTTATTGTGTGCATCATCCTCGACAGAGTCAAAGCTATAATATACCTTTGCCTGGCCAGGAAATCGGTCAATCATCTTTTTATTAAGATTGTCCACATGATCATTCTTCGTTGAAAGAATGGCACGTGCACTCATGTAGGGTCCAGATGTGGCGTTCTCATGAAGCGATGGGAACACATCTTCAATAAGCTTGTCCACTGGTTCGTCGGTAGGAGTGAAAGGAATAACAATGTCATCCGGAAGACGCACATAGTCACCATCGATTGTCTCTTCTGTTCCATTGCCTATTCTCAGTAGGTACTCGGAGAACCACTGATCGGTCTGTGCCCTCATATTGCGCGTGAGGCGTATCTTTCTAATCTTATCCCATAAATAAGACCTTTGTAGCGTTGCATCAGTGATTTGAGCTCTTGTCCCACGTGTTACAACGGGAAGGACCTGCCTAAAATCTCCTCCAAACACCACGACTTTCCCCCCAAAAGGTAAAGTAGATCCCATGATGTCCTGTAGGGACCTATCAAGCGTCTCAACAGTTTGGCGCTTCGTCATGGCAACTTCGTCCCATATTATTAAAGATGCCCTACGGAGCAGCTTTGCGGTACCACTCTGCTTGGTGAAATTGCATGTGCTGCTGCCTGTGAGCCTAATCGGAATTTTAAACCTGGAATGGGCGGTGCGCCCACCAGGCATGATCGATGCCGCAATGCCAGATGTAGCTGTGGCAATAGCTATTTGACCTAGGGAACGGACCTTTGCAAGGAGTGCTTTGTATAGATATGTCTTCCCCGTGCCACCCGGACCATCAACAAAGAAAATTTGGCTCTTTTTGTTGAGAACATGAGAGAGGATTTCATCAAAACCAGCACGCTGCTCTTTGTTAAGAGATGTAAACATGTTTATGTCTTCTTTGTCAAAAGTAACCGACAACTCCTCTTGTACCTCTCTGGAATCTCCATTGGAACACTCATCATCCACCAGATCCAAATCCGGGAGTCCATAACTGTTAATATCTTTTCCCATGGAATGCACCAGATCCCTAATGTCTCTAAGGACCATCTGCTCTAGTGCGGCCTGGTTGGGCTGGTTACGACGGTAGTCCTCAGACATTGACTCAAGGTGCTTCTCCCACAGTGATCGGATTTGGGTGACCTCGCAGAAAACAAGAATAGTTGCAAAAAGCCGTCTTAGAGCATATGGCATTTGGAAAGTAGCTGCCTCGGTCAAGCAATCATCAAGTGACTTGTCGGTCTCTATGAGACCTCTTCGCTCACATGATTCTCTAAAATTCAAGCATGTCTTGCCATTTACACTTTTCAAATCCTCAAATGATGTTGCACCTCTGACATGATTCATGAGCACTCTAAGGAAGTACCTCTCACCTTCAGCAGGATGTGCATAGACAATTCTTCCAATCTGTCCCCGCCCCCTTAATTTTCTTCTCTGCCACTTCTTCTTACCCTTGATCCACCGGTAGAATTCTGGGAACTCTTTGTACAAGAAGTTCCTCGCATAAGGATCCACCAGGTTCATCTTGAAAAATTCAGTTAGCATGGTATTGGAAGAATAGGGTCGATTGATGACATCATCTAGATTATCGCCCTCTTTGAATGTGATAGGCTGCATATCTTCCAAATGCAATTGAAGTTGGAGAACAGATGGAGAGACACTAAACATTGGGAAACCGCAAATCCTGGTGATAGACTCCTGTGGCCCCACGAACCTAGCATCCCTGTACTGCTTAATCTCATTGATTACTTCACCATCATTTTGTACCGCTGGATCGACCGAGAATGAGGCACGATCATGTCCTTTATAGATGTACTTGAATAAATATTTCACTGCCTTGATGCTAGAGCAAGCTTCAACATTGATGTGACAATTATACCGCATAAGTAGACCAGGGTTGTATGGCACAACCCATCTATTATCCAACTCTGCTCCTCTGACCTTCACTTGATGACCATCATGCCTCCTCCTATAGATAGGATATGAGTCCTTTCCTTGCTGTGTAGCATCACAAAACTGCCGAGGATAGCGAAATCGACATTCACCATTTATCATGCAAGGACAATTTTTCCTAAGAGCACCACATGGTCCATGGAGCATGTGTTTGACCACCAGAGCGTGCAATATAGGGTACTTGTCCTTGTTAGGAAGTTCTGCTGATATCACCTTGTCGTATCCGTCTGGGTTTGTCAGCTTGCTATCCGTGCTCATGATCAGAAGCATATGCTCATGTGGCAGCCCCCTCTTTTGAAACTCGGTAACATGGACATATGCAGCAACCTCACCAAAGTACTTCTTTTTTATCAAGAGATCCTTCATACTTCGCAATTTGGCCCTGTATACTCTCGCCACAAGGTCTGGACGGTCTTGTGGTGTCTGCCCGGGTTCAAGTCTGGATGTAATCTCCTCCCAGTGCGGGTTGCAAGTCATTGTGATAAAGTAATCAGGCTTCCCAAACCGCTGGACTATCGCCATTGCATCAAGGAATCTTCGCTGCATGTCTCGATCACCTCCTGGAAAAGTCCTCGGGAGCACGATTCTCTTACCAACATGAGAACCACGTGTCTCACCAGCATCCATGACGTCAACAACACCCTTAACAAATAAATCATCAAAAACATCATTGAGAAGTAAATTTAAATGCGTAGGGGCAATGCATGTGTAATATAACATGAAAACGGGTAACATTATGACACCTGGTATAGATCCGCACGAATGAGCTTTTGATTCTTAGGCTTGGAGAAGAAATCAAGTCTCATAGTCTCCATCTTGATGTACATGTCAACTGCCCATTGCTGGAACCCGCGTGCACCGAATAATATAATGTTAAAAAGTCCTTTCCTGACTTGTAACTTGAAGCAGTAGTACTCCCTTGCGCTGACAAATTTTCTAGACCCTCCGGTTTCATCATCATCCTGCTCCTCTTCATCGTCTAGAACATGGATAAAAAATGATTAATCGGTGGTCTCCACTAACAATGAATAAAATGTGAAACACGTTGAAAGCATGATCATAATTACCTGGTACCTCATCCGTGTTTTGTTCCAGATGTACACTCGAGGTCTGGTCTAGACCATGCATGTCTTCATGCTCGGTGTCATCCTCGTTGTCCTCTTGAGCGACTTTAGAAGGTGTTTCATATGGTATCCAGCGGTTCCATCCCGTTTCCCCTCTCGGGAAAAATAATGGATACGCCAAAGGATCGTAGCAACCATAGTATGCTCTAATAAATATAGGACGGTCCCCTTTGCCATACAAAACAACTTGCCTATCAAAAGTGTTTTGTGGGTCAGTCCCTTCAACCCACATCGCGGCCACTTGGGAAGCTGTGGGGGCATTGTACCTTCGCTGGTCCAGTCTTATATCTGTGTTAAGGGATATCCTATATTCTTCTAGGTTCGGAATAGATCCAATGCTCTTAAAGGTCTGCACATATGGGTTGTCCTCTAGTATCTCCAGAATCTTCCGTATGATATTGATATCAAGGTCTGGGGACCGCTTCACTCTATGTTCCAATGTTTCATCTGTATCATAGAAGTACAGCTGAAGATTCCTAGGTCCTTGACCACCAGGCACCAGGTCACCCATCTTGTAATACATTGCCCCTTGTGCTACAAATGTATACACACCGGTTTTCGCCGCATTGCTAACCGTCTTATCAAGGGTGACTCCAAGTCTTGTGAAGGAGAAGTGGGTGTTGAAATATCGTATGTGCTTTCTAAAATATTTTGCGTCAGCATCAACCTGACTTGTAAACAACCGATGCAACTCTTGAGGAACTTCAGGGGTAGCTATCTTGACCTTTCCTTTTCTGCAGCAGAACGCGGGGCCCTCATATTGGAACTTCATTGCGCCACAATAGATGCAGTCATTTACCGGCTTCAAAACATGATGCTTGGTTGGTAGATTATGGTACACGAAGTCGTAAGGATCATCATTCTGTTTACTTTGAGGAACATCAGTTGTCACTCTATAAGAATCGAACACATCTTCTGCACAAATGTAATGAGGAGTAAAATAGATATCCCACAATTTCATATTAGAATTTAACAGTGAAGTTACCTAGACCACTAAAAATCCTGCACTCCTCGTCATCATGCATTGTTTCTTCCTCCTCTTGCATGGTATCCATGTTATCTATGAGCAAAATATGATGAATCAGTATAATGTACATGATAATGGTAAGAACTTTGTATATGAAGGCCCAATGAAGAGATGGACAATTTTTATGCTATTTTACCTTCCCACGTATGGTCTTGTTCAAATGGTTCAAAAATGCCTGAAGGATCGGATTCATCATCACTGTTTCTGTCACCTGAATATGCCATCAATAGCATAACAATTGTTAAATAAAAGATCACAAATGCACTAAGTTAACAGTTTGAAAATTAAATATGAGGAACCAACAATACCTGTTGGGTTCAGTTGGAATGGTTCTGTTTGCATGACATGTGTGCAAGGTGAGGTGACCAAGGGTGAATTCTGTTTCCAGAACCTTTTCTTATACTCACGGTTATTGTGCAAGAATGTTTCCTTTTGTCCATCTGTCATTGCTGAGTACCGTTCCCTTTGATGTTGTCGTTTCTTCTCAGAAGAATCACGCTGTCGTTTGTTCTCAGAATATGTAGGTCTTTCAATGAAGCTCTTTTGCGCATGCCCCCCTGCAGATGTGGAGCCGTTTTGCATTTCTTCGAGGGATCTCACATGAGGAATTCTACTCAGATTACTGTGTAGCCAATCACTATCATCTTCGGCAACCAAAACTGACTCGCTGCATCGCGTGGTAAGATCATTGGTCATGCTAGAATGTACAGATCCAATCTCCCGATTTCCTAAAGTAGAATATGTGAAACACATACATCGTCTTGTCAGTTGATGAACTTTCTGAAGTAGTGTTGACAATGGTTATGGTTCTTACCAGGTGTATCATGTTTGGGATTGAATGTGCAGATACCCTCTAGCCTTGAATATGCAGATATTCCTGCACGCGGGCATGAATCAGTTAAGCCATATACCATTATCCCAAATTCTACTTCAATGAGCTTTATGTACCATTTTAGTGTGACATGGTTATATTTATATTTGTAAAGTAAATTCCCTAATATCGCATATTAGTCTACCTGCTGTATGGTTGAGCGAACCAGCTGCATAGGATTGCCATGAATCTGGTTGAGGAAGTTGAGATGCATTTGTCTGCTGCACAAATGGAGCCATGCCTGAAATATGATAGCAAATGATAAATCAGTATGACATATATATACTTGCATCCAAAATCACGTCATGTATATGATAGCAGATGCATTACCTGTTGCAGGTGTCTGGGTGACTCCCGATTGTCCGGCAGATGGTGTATGGCATATTGCGGTATCGTTATTGAGATTATGCAGTATAGTTGCTTGTTTTTTAAGTTCTCGTGCTTCACGTCGGCGCCTTGAAATCTCATCTTTATGTCTAGCATAATATTCTCTATCCCTTTGCCTTTTGACCTCTTTAGGATCTGCATATATGACAAAATAAACCTTATATAACAACAAGCGATTTAAATGAAGTTACTGTTGTTAGTCACCTAGGTTTTGCCCGTTGGTTATGTCCTGAAATGGAGTACGGTTCGATGATGACATGTTTTGTTATGCTTCCTTTGCCTGCAAAAGTAAATGGTATTAAAAGACTGCAGCATATGTGAAAATTTGAGCTTTCTAAAACACAGTAAACAGCATGATGTGTAATTATTACTTTTCAAGATGTGTATGAAACTGTGGTTCTGAAACATACAGTTGAGTTCTTTTATGTCATTGCATTGTCCTAAAATTGTTTTATGGCTGCTGCTGAAGGTAGTAATGCTGATGGGCCATACACCATGCGAATCTCTATCAGGCATGCCGTGCAACTCCAAGTTAAGGCAGAGATGTTGATTTTGTGCGAGGACATGACCAGTGACCACCGGCCTAAAATATTCAAGAAGATGGAGGAGGTGAGGGGTGGCAATCAAATTCATAAGATTATGTTATTGTGTTTTAGATTCTTGAGATGGACTGATACATATACCATGCCCATTCCTCTTCCTCATGTACACATACATATACTTGCTGGTTTCTGCTCCTCCTCTTCCTCGTTTACACTAATTGTAGATTGTAGACAATGGATATGATGCAATCCAACCTTTCCTAGTAATAGGTCTATGATAACGATTTATTTCCTTTTAGCATGCAAAGATTTAAGAAAGAGGATGCTTGTATTTGTTTTTTCACCTGATCGTCTCATGAACTGTATGCACCAAGTAAAACTATAGGTTGGGGCTTTCCTAGTAATAGCTCTATGATAACGATTTATTTCCTTTTAGCATGCAAAGATTTAAGAAAGAGGATGCTTGTATTTCACTTTATGTTAGCCTGAAGTTTATGTTAGCTCTATTTCAGTTTGAATCATAGACACAGATTTAGTCTTTGTTTGACACAACACATAGTTGAGTCTTGAATTAACAGTATGATTAAATGGTACACTGCTTTTCTAATACTCAGAAGATTTAATTCTATTTGATGTAAATTGTACATTGCTATTTCATTCTGGTACCTTGATTGAAATATTGAAATATGATGTGAAGCCGCGTGTGCAAGGATGTGAGGCAGCCTCCTTGGAGGAGCAGCTGCCGACGGCAGGTGCTGGGCGGCGTCCTCGATGGTGTCGGCGGTGACGTCTCGTTGGTGACGATCCGCGATGGTGTCCTTCGTGAAGGACTTGCTGGCGACGGTTGGAGGCAGCGACGGTCTAGCTATTGACCATGGTGAGTTGATGGACATGGAGCAGTTCGAGTTGGCATGTGTAGGGCGACGGCGCTGTCACTGGTGTCGTTGGCGAAGGCCGGCCATCGGCGAGGGCTGGAATGCGACAGTCCGTGGTGCCGAAGGTCGGCGAGGGCGCTGGGAGGCGACGGTCGTGCGGATGAAGATCGGCGAGGGGACGAAGGTCGGCCGGGGAGCTTCGAGGCGACGGTCGTGCGGGATGAAGGTGGGCACGTTTTGGTAACTGTCTTTATTTGGAGATGCGTTAGTGGAGATTTGGTCCGGACTGTTCAATTTACGTAACGATTGGAGAAGGTTGTCCGGTTGTCCGTCCTGCCTGATGTAGACCATGCGATCTGTTTTGGTTGGTTCAGATTTAATGGATCTGCCCCCTTCTGGGACCTTTTATATTATATATAATATATATATATATATATTATTATTAGTGGAGATGAGGTAGGAACGAGTTGTGTGGTCCTAAATAAATCTCGCCTCTCCCTCGCACTCGTCGCCGGCGGCCTCTCCCTCGTGCGCATCGTAGTCCCCAGTGGAAATCCAAGCAGAAGTGACGGCCATGGCGAGCGCCTCGTCGCCTTCACCGGTGGAAGCGGAGCCGCCCGGCCTCCCCATTAATTGCTCGCTGATGGAAATTCCCGATTGGAGTGCCCGGGCGTGGCACTACCTGTCCCAACCCAATGCTTATCCTCTCGAGGACCAGGCTAAAAATCAAAAGCGGGGCTCAAATCGAGCGAGCGGAGTCGCTCTATACGGGAAGCAATGGAGCTGCGACGAATCGAACCAGCACATCGATGGTATCAAAGCAGGTATGGCACGAGCGAAATTGGAGAGAGGGAGAGAAATCGTTGAATTGGAGAGAGAGAAAGAAATCTGGCAGAGGAGGGGTGGCGCTGATTGGGTCCGGCGGTGGCGGCGGGGCTCGTCGTCCAGCTCCAGTGCTCCGTCGCGAGCGAGACGAGGACGGACATGGCGGCCTCAGTGCTCCCCATCGACGGGAGACACCAAGAATGCTTCTTACCGTGTGCCCCCTGCTTCCCCACGGGCGGAAGACACAGCCCTGCCCTCCTGTGTCGCAACGAGGATCCCAGCGACGACAGGCAGGAGCAGGTTGTGCACGGCCGTGTCGCGCTGCCGTCGGCCGCCGCCTGAATCGGTGGATGCTGGTGCTTGTTGTAGATGAATCGATGCATGAAGCCATGCCGCCGATGCGGGATTCTTGCTCGCCTGCACTGGAGAAACATGCCAGTGAGTCGAGTCCGGCCGCACCTCGACCGGAGCTAGCGACGCCGGGCTCCGGCCTTGTCTCACCTAGCTTCTCGCGAGCGTCTCCTCACGACAAATAGGGGAAGGACCGAAGGAGGCTGACCATGAAGGGGATCAGATCGAGAGTCCCGCGCCGCAGAGCTTGAGCTTGGAGGTACATGTTCCCACACCCAGGTGTCCGTCCTCTAGCTACATGTGCTGCTGCAACAGGCCCAGCCAGCGCCGTTCCTTCTCCGGCTGTGAGCTCAGGCGGCCCTGACCTTCCTCGACTTGGACGGCCCTGACCGGCTCCGTAATTAGCTACAACGGCTTCGTGCGCGGGGGTCCTCGACTTGGCGGCGGTGTTGGTGTCCCCGTCGAAGAGCTGCGGAGAGCGAGACCGAGAACCTTCGAGTCGCCCTCTCCTCTCCCTCGATTTACTGCACCTCCTCTCGAATCTGATTCGATCTAGGGGATGTCTAGGACGGGGACACTGATACGATCTAGGGGATGTCGAATACGAGGGCACTGTTTCGCTTGTGGGAAAAGGAAGAAGAAGAGAGAGGGATTAGAAAAAGGATGTTTGACGCCGTTTGGATCTGTTTGTGAGGCTAGTATCTTAAAGCAGATCCAACGGTAAAGACCGCGTGCTCACGTATACACCCGGTCACCAAATCCATTCTTCAAACATATTTGAATGTGGATTTTGAAATAAGGAAATAAATATCAAGGAAAAAAAAAGAGAAACCCTTCTCTCTCGCCCCTGGGCTCAACCCATCCCTCTCTCTTCCCTGGCCGAAGCCCAGCTCGGCCCACCTAGCCCAACACAGCCCAACAGTTTTTCCAGGGGGGTTTCGAAAAAATCCCTTTCTTCCCCGCGACTCCAAGCAGGTCGTTGGCAGCACCGCGGCCAACCGATGGCGCCGGCGGCCAGGATCGACGCAGCCGATCTCCGGCGGCTACATATAGCGGCCCCCACGCCGCAAAGAACCCTGGACCCCCTTTCCCTCTCCCCCGCGTGCGCAAACCCTAACCCTAACCCTCCATGCCGATGCCCACCACCGCTGAATTTGTCACCGACGAGCCCCCTCGGGCATCGCCGTCCTCACCACCGCGCCGAGGGTGAGCCCCTCTTCCTACTGGTGCCCTCCCCTCTCTCCCTCACCCTCTGCAGCTCTCTCGCCACAAGCACCTGCCCTGGCCGTTGCAGCAGCTCGCCACTGGATAGCATTCGGTGGCGGCGCCCCCACCAAATGGCCCAGTGTGTCCCCGCGCAGCTCACACGCGCACCCGCACTCAGAATCGCCGAATCCGTGCTCCACCAGAGAGCTCATGACTGTGTTGACGTCAGCATGACACCATTAATGTTTTTCTATTTTCTGTATTTCATTTCTGATATTAAAATTAATATGACAGGTGGGACCCGTGTCAGATATTTAATAATTTCCTAAATATTTCTTAAATGATTAAAATTATGATAGGTGGGCCCTTTTTTGTCAGACTTTTACTAATTTATGGAAATTGCAGAAATGATTCAAAATGAATAAACTTTGGAAATTCATAATTAATTCATTTTAAATCAAAAAATGCAAATACTATATCAAAATGTTCAGAAAAACAAATCACACATGTTTATCCATGTTTCATACATGCTTGAACCAACTAAATTTGAAACCCTAATGGAACCCCAGTCGACCCCTCTCATATTTCGGGTTCGATGCTGATTCCCTTTAATTGAGTCGTTGCACCTAGGGTTGTTACAACCCCTTTAATATGACATACTATCATATTGTATGCACATTTCATTAGGCCATATCTTGATTGTGTTCTTCCTTTTTGGTATTTGATTCTTTGTCATATGGGCCGAACGCCAGCCTGAGATCAACGCCACCGAAGATCAGCCCTAACCTGGTTCATATATGGTTTCGAAATGCTTTTACTTCTGGTTCCTACATATTGCATATGTTTCAAATATGCTTTATCAGAAATTATAGTTATCCTATGTGTGCATATTCCATTCTTGTAGCCTAAAGTTTTTGATCCATCGCTCCCAGCAAAACTAGGTTTGAACTTGTACGCATCACTAGAACTGTATATGATATGCTTAGCCATGCTTAGCTGATGAAGTCTGATCCATTCGATTGATGAATCAGAGCAACGTATGTACCTAGTATGACAGGGTGACGTGGTATGATCAGTGAAGATAAAAAACATGTTTAAAGGCTCGAATGGGCCGCCACATGGGATGTGGTGATTTTACTCATTCTCTCCGATACTAAGACCTGAGTTCTTGCCTTCAGAACGAAGACTGAGCGTACAACCACACGGGGCCGATGGGAACCCCTTGGCGAACTTGCCTAGCTTACCCATGAGTCACTTAATTTGCGAGCTCCCTTTTCCATATGCATGGGGAAAAGGTGGAAAAGGTTTTCAAAGGTGCATCATACAGGGCGTGGCCGGGGTGAAGGATGCTGGAGGCATTGAACTAGATCCCCTACGATGACGGAGTTTCCAGTTAGGTTGACTCATGAATTAGGCGAAGCAAGGGAAAGGTTTTGGTCGACCATCCTCTGCTGGCACACTAAGGAAGTGTGTTAACCTAGTGGCATTAAGAGTCGGTCGGCGCGTGTGGATAAAGTTGTACACCCCTGCAGGGTTAAATCTTTTTGAAAAGCCGTGTCCATGGTTACAGACGATTTAGTGATGGATTCTGTGATCATAGATAACTTGAACATATTCGTAAAACGTGAAGTCAAGAGTGTGAATAAGGATCCCTTCTTAGGGTATCGAGGGGGTGATTCTAATTGATAGGTTCAGTTGATGATGAAGATTCAGTGGATTCAACATGATGATATAGAGCTAGAGTTGTTATCGCTTCCTTACCCCTTTTGAAAATGATCTGAATAGACGAGCTTCTATTCCCTCTTGTTTACAAAGGAAAACTGGCTTTACGTAAAATAAGCTCCACATAAAGCCTAGCATACCCGCTTTGCTAATAGGTTGTATTAAGTCTTGCTGAGTCAGACGAAGTCCCTCCAACAGATAGGTGGTTTCTACCTTGACGTCGACGAGTAGTTTGGAGTTCCCAAGCGACAGCCTGAGACTTATGGGCTGGAACGTCGCCTTATGTTATGGCCTCTTAGGCCCTTTGCAGTCTTGTTATTTAGAATAACATAATTTGCTTTCCGTTGCTTGTTGTAATGGGGTCATTGACCTCAGCGTGTAATAAATTTGGATCTTAACTCTGTTAAGAGTTGTAATATAATTGCTATCAGTCGAAGAGTCACTGTTGTGTTACCGATTCTCACCCTGTAGGCCGTAGAGATCTAGGTTAGAATTATGCCAGACGTGAATCTGGATTTGTCTAGCCCCGACCTTCGGGGTCGCCACAATACTCTTATTTGAAAACAGATACTACAACCCCGAGCTCTTGCGGGACATCAATCTATTTTCCGTCTCTGTTGTGAGGAGCTAAGCAATTTTTGATGTTTGTATTAAGTTTTTGGTTATTATATCATTGATCCAAGTGTTTGCGGGTTCTAGGCAAACATCATGGCTACGTTTGCACACAAGTATAAGCTAACCACTCTGAAGTACTTCGGAGCACCACCGCTTATTTCATTTATACCAGTGAGCCGGAGGGTAAATGTTGAAAGATGTGAAATTAATCCTATATTGCTTGATATATTGCACACTAAGAACTTTGCAGGAGATGATACAAAAGATCCGTATGCACATGCTGACTTCCTTAAATATATATGTGGGACCTTTAAACTAAAATTTTACTGATAATGAAATAAAACATAGATTATTTGGTCAAATTCTTTTTAATAAATAATTCACTTGGTATAAAGCTTATCCCGCGGGTATGACTAACACCTAGGAAAAATTATATGTCCGTATTCTTTTACTTTTATTTTATCGAGAAAATAAGTCATATGGAACAAAACACATGATTTAAACTTTAAGAACATGCTAGGTGGAAGCCTAGTTGTTGTGGGTATACTTTATGGGTATATCAACGACATAGCCTGAATCCGACAAGCCCGGGTGGCCCAAATACAGCGATGGTGACATGTGGCCCATCAGGCGGCCCAATTGTTGTTGATCGTGAAGGATGAAGTTCAGCCCAGGAGCAAGGAGCCGGATCTCAACCGACCTACGAAGAAGGCCGGATCCGTGGAGGCCCATAAAGTATCCGGATCCAGTACGACTTAGATGGAAGGCAGATCCTTGACGTGCACGGCAATGTAATATTCCGTAGTTAGGCAAACTTGTATTCCGGCTAGGACTCTCCATGTAAACCCTAGATCCGTGAGCCTTTATAAGCCGGATCCTGGGAGCCCTAGAGGCACAACCACAACTCATTGTAACAACGCGAAAGCGCCCAGATAATACCAGACAAGCAGCAGTAGGCCCTTTCTCCGTGCAGGTGTTCCGAAGCTGGGTAACTCACGTACTACCATCCCGAGGACACTCCGCCCTATGGCCCCTACTTCTTTTCCCCGTCGTGAGGATCACTCCTCCAAGGTATCGTCTACTAAGCAACGACAGTTGGCGCCCACCGTGGGGCCTGCGGCGTCTGGAGGCCGGAATCAGGAGGGTTCCGCCATGGGAAGCTACGACGACACGATCGCTGTGGGGCGCGTTCTTTACGCCGGAAACTTTACGATCGTCCCTCCAGACGAGTGCTGGATTCCGGCTAGGACCGACCCCGTCAAGCTCTCCATCGTCCCAATCGGCGGCATGCACATCTTCATCGGCGAAACCGTCGATTTCGACGGGAACGCTCTGGTAAGTAACGCGGACGCGACCGCCGCCGAGCAGGACGCAGTCGCGAAGATCCGATCTGAGTCGCAGGAGTTTCTTAAGGAAGATTCCGCCCTAGATCTGAAAAATTCAAAACCCACCCAATCCGCCCCTGAGCAGGAGATAACGGTGGAAGACCAATGCAGATCCGCCTGGGTCTCCCAGGTGTTAGGGAAGCAGAGGTGTCACTTCGTGCACTTCTTAGCCCATACTGCAGGGGCCGCCCCTCTTGAGGACAGAGCCGATCCCATGCAGGTTGAGGCACCCGGAAACAGCGACGCTCCAGATCAGCAGGAGGCTGTCGGAGACAGCGACGCTCCGGGACAAGAGGAAGCCGGAGACCCTGAGGAATCAATCCTCGGCAACTTAAGCCCAACTTCCGACGATGCCTCCTCCATAGGTACAGAAGAGTACAACCGCCTTACGAAGGAGCTCGAGATCGGGGAAAACGCTGACGATGCCTCCTCCATGAACACGGAAGAGTTCAACCGCAAGCTAAAAGAACTCGGAGGCGGTGAACAACCTGAAGTAGATTCCGCCCAGCCTATGCAGGTTCTCGCAACCGTTGCACCGCTGGACCAGCAGGAAGAAGAAGATGAAAACACCACCTCCGACCCAGGGCCATCCAACGCAGGATCTCCGTTATCACGGGAACGACCGTGCAAGGAAGTCCTGTCCCCAGAAGAGATGGTCAAGCAGGCACGCATGGATAAGGTCGCGCAGTCGGTCATCCTCAATAAACCTATAACTCCTGACGATGCCGCAGATCCGGAGGCTCCAGAAGCCAAAAGGAAGGAGATGTTGGCCACCGCCAAGAAGTTTGCCAACACCGCAGCTGGGATGCTAGATGAGAGGAAAGAAGTTGCGCACTTTGTGGCCCACTTTCAAAAGAAAGATCGCGAGATCGACGAATCACTTGAAAAAGTCAGGCAACTCCGGAAGCACTGGGAGGCCAAGATGAGCCACGCCGAGGCAGAGGCCGACAAAATCAGGTGAGAAGCTATTCCTCCTCGCAAGATCACCTTCGCAACTCCCTCGGAGCTGCGGCCATTCACAACTCCAAAAGATAACATGAAGAAGGCCGCAGAGCTCCTGAAAAAGAAGGACGGGGAGATTGATACCAACTACGTCCGCACGCTTGTTGCCTCAACAATGTAGCAGCAGAGCAAGGTAGACACTTCGGGCAGGTAGGAATCCAACCCGGAACACTGTGTGTCCACCGCGCAGAAGGACGCCCTCGGCAGTCAGCATCGTGATGGTGAATCGCGCACCGGATCCACGGAGCGCAGGAGAAAAGTCAGGTAACATCCGAACCCAATCCCGGTGCCCTCGGACTCAACTCCGAGAGACCCAACAAAGGGTAAGGGCCCGATGTACGCTGGCAAAGACAAATACCGGAACCCATCACCACCACCCCGGATTCCGCGTCCTCCGCTGCCACCTCGTCGACGCAGTCCAGCCAGAAACACCAGGCCCCATGGGCCCGGTGGAATCAACATCCGTGACAACATGCAGCCGTCAAGGAACAGGAGCAGGGAGTGCACGTCGGAACCGCGCAGAAGCCGGAACGAAGGCCGCGAGCCTGAGCCTCGCAGGAGCCGGAACAAAGGCCGCGAACCTGAGCCTAGAAGAAGCCGGAACGAATAGCGCGCACCTGAGCCTCGCAGGAGCCGGAACGACGGAGGCGACCGACACCAAGAGGAAGATAGCCACCGAAGCCGGAGCCAGCCGCAGGAAGAACGTCGGGAATCTGAGGGCGGAAGCAAAAAATCTTACAAGCCCCCTCGTAGATCTCCCTCACCACCACCCAGTGGAGGTGGAGGTGGAGGTGGAGGCGGAGGCGGAGGCTGGAGGTCCCGTTCTCGCTCAAAAACTCCTAGCGGAGGCCCCCGCGACGCACGGGAAAGACTCAACGAGTACAGATCCGACTACATCGGCCCAAAGTTCTTTGGCCCGATGATTCAAGAGGAACCAAAGCCAAGAAGTTTGAACCTCAAGCTACCCGGAAACCTGAAGCATTATGATGGCAGCGAGAGGCCGGATACCTGGATTGAGGATTACTACAATGCACTAACCTTCGCCGGAGGAACCCCCAATATAGCCTGCCGCATGCTCCAGTTGTACCTTATTGGTCCAGCTCGTGTTTGGCTCAGTGACCTCGAGGATAATTCCATCTTTTGCTGGTATGACCTGAAGAAGGTTTTCGAGAACCACTTTAGGGGCACCTACAAGAGACCGGCCACCACAAGCGATCTTCAGGCTTGCATCCAGAAAAAGGGTGAAACATCCAGGAGTTTCCTCACCCGATGGTTGGCAACCAGAAATGAGTGCGAGAACGTAGATAACCGCACAGCTATGCACGCCTTCATCGATGGCCTGCAGCGAGGAGGGCTGCTGCGGCACAAGCTTACCTGCCTAGTGAATGCAAACAAACTCACATAGATGAGATGATTAACATCGCCAGTGATCACACTGCCGCCGATGACGACGCAGGCGGAGATCTTGCAGCTACGGCCATACCCCTGCACCAACAAAAGAAAAACCGTGACAATGGCGCCAACAACAACAATAAGAGGAAGAACCCCTCTGAAGACCAGAAAGGCGGAGGATCCGACATGGTCGCCATGACGTTCCAACGCGGAGGTCCAGGAGGCGGAAGAGGCCGCGGACGTGGTGGCGGAGCTGGCCGGGGCCAACAGCATGCTGACGAGGTCACCGCTGCCGGATCCCGCGCTCCCCAGACATACGAGGAGTACAGGGATATGTCGTGCCTGGCTCATCTAGATCCGGCTACGGGCAAATCCACTCACACCAATCGCAACTGCAAGTGGGTCAATGCTTATGGCGTATAGCAACAGCTTCCTTGTGACGGTAAAGCACACGTCCGTTGGGAACCCCAAGAGGAAGGTATGATGAGTACGACAGCGAGTCTTCCCTCAGTAAGAAACCAAGGTTTATCGAACCAGTAGGAGATGAAGGCCACGTGAAGGTTGTTGGTGAAGGAGTGTAGTGCAGCGCAACACAAGTGATTCCGGTGCCAACGTGGAACCTGCACAACACAATCAAACTACTTTGTCCCAACTTAACAGTGAGGTTGTCAATCTCACCGGCTTGCCGAAAACAAAGGATTAAACGTATGGTGTGGAGAATTATGTTTGCTTGCAGAAAACAACAGAGAACAATGATTGCAGTAGATTGTATTTCAGATGTAAAAGAATGGACCGGGGTCCACAGTTGACTAGTGGTGTATCTCCAATAAGATAAATAGCATGTTGGGTGAACAAATTACAGTTGGGCAATTGACAAATAGAGTTGCATATACATATCATGATGACTACTACGAGATTTACTTAGGGCATTACGACAAAGAACATAGACCGCCATCCAGCATGCATCTATGCCTAAAAAGTCCACCTTCAGGTTAGGATCCGCACCCCCTCCAGTATTAAGTTGCAAACAACAGAGAATTGCATTAAGTATGGTGTGTAATGTAATCAACACAAATATCCTTAGACAAAGCATTGATGTTTTATCCCTAGTGGCAACATCACATCCACAACCTTAGAACTTTCTGTCACTGTCCCAGATTCAATGGAGGCATGAACCCACTATCGAGCATAAATACTCCCTCTTGGAGTCACAATTATCAACTTGGCCAGAGCCTCTACTAGCAACGGAGAGCATGCAAGAACATAAATAGCACATATATGATAGATCAATAATCAACTTCACAAAGTATTCAATATTCATCGGATCCCAACAAACACAACATGTAGCATTACAAATAGATGATCCTGATCATGATAGGCAGCTCACAAGATCTAAACATGATAGCACAAGAGGAGAAGACAACCATCTAGCTACTACTATGGACCCGTAGTCCAAGGATGAACTACTCACGCATCAGTCCGGAGGCGGGCATGGTGATGTAGAGCCCTCCGGTGATGATTCCCCTCTCCGGCAGGGTGCTGGAGGCGATCTCCTGAATCCCCCGAGATGGGATTGACGGTGGTGGCGTCTCTGGAACTTTTTCCGTATCGTGGCTCTCGGTACTAGGGTTTTCGCGACGAAGGGATTAAGTAGGCGAAGGGGCAGCGCAGGGGGGCACCCGAGGGGCCCACACCATATGGCGGCGCGGCCAGGGTCGGGTCGCGCCGCCCTATGGGGTGGCCGCCTCGTGGCCCTTGTCCGTCTCCTCTTCGGTGTTCTAGAACCCTCCATGGAAAATAAGACCGTGGGCTTTTGTTTTGTCCAATTCCAAGAATATTTCCTATGTAGGATATCTGAAACCAAAAACAGCAGAAAACAGGAACTGGCGCTTCGGCATCTTGTTAATAGGTTAGTACCGGAAAATGCATAAAAACATTATAAAGTATGACTAAAACATGTTGGTATTTTCATAAAACTAGCATGGAACATAAGAAATTATAGATACGTTGGAGACGTATCAAGCATCCCCAAGCTTAGTTCCTACTCGCCCTCGAGTAGGTAAACGATAAAAACAATAATTTATAAAGTGACATGCTACCAACATAATCTTGATCAACATTATTGTAAAGCATATGAGATGGATGAAGTGATTCGAAGCAATAGTTTGCTAACAGAAAGATAATAACTAATCAACTAAATCATATAGCAAAAACTTTTCATGAATAGTACTTTCAAGACAAGCATCAAAAAGACTTGCATAAGAGCTAACTCATAAAGCAATAGATTCAAAGTAATAGGTTTCGAACCAACACAAAGGATGATTAAGTTTCAGCAATTGCTTTCAACTTGTAACATGTATATCTCATGGATAATCGTCAACATAAAGTAATATAACAAGTGCAATAAGTAAGCATGTAAGAATCAGTGCACACAGTTGACACAAGTGTTTGCTTCTAAGATAGAAAGAAGTAGGTAAACTGACTCAACATAAAGTAAAAGAAAGGCCCTTCGCAGAGGGAAGCAGGGATTACTCATGTGCTAGAGCTTTTTATTTTGAAAACATGGAAACAATTTTGTCAACGGTAGTAATAATTCATATGTGTTATGCATAAAACTTCCTATAAGTTGCAAGCCTCATGCATCGAATACAAATAGTGTTCGCACGTTGTCCTAATTAGCTCGGATTTCCATGGATTATCATTGCATTACATATGTTTCAACCAAGTGTCACAAAGGGGTACCTCTATGCCACCTATACAAAGGTCCAAAGAGATAAATCGCATTTGATTTCTCGATTTTGATATATCTCAACTTGAGGACATCCATACCGGGACAACACAGAAAACAGATAATGGACTCCTCTTTTTAATGCTTAAAGCATTCAACAACAAATAATATTCTCATAAGAGATTCTGAGGATTAATGCCCAAGCTGAAACTTCCACCATGATACATGGCTTTGGTTGGCGGCCCAATGTTCTTCTCTAACAATATGCATACTCAAACCATTTAATCATGAGAAATCTCCCTTACTTCAGACAAGACGAACATGCATAGCAACTCACATGATATTCAACAAAGTAAAAAGTTGATGGCGTACCCAGAAACATGGTTACCGCTCAACAAGTAACTTATAAGAACTAAGATACATAGCAACATATTCATCACCACAATAGTTTTTTTAGGCTACTTTCCCATGAGCTATGTATTGCAAAGACAATGAATGAAATTTTTAAAGGTAGCACGAAACAATTTACTTTGGAATGGCAGAAAAATACCACATATAGGTAGTTATGGTGGACACAAATGGCATGGGTTTTGGCTCAAGGTTTTTGGATGCACGAGAAGCATTTCCTCTCAGTACAAGGCTTTGGCTAGCAAGGTTGTTTGAAGCAAACACAAGTATGAACCGGTACAGCAAAAACTTACACAAGAACATATTGAAAGCATTATAAGACTCTACACTGTCTTCCTTGTTGTTCAAACACTTCTACCAGAAAATATCTAGACCTTAGAGAGACCAATCATGCAAACCAAATTTCAACAAGCTCTACAGTAGTTCTCCACTAATAGATTTAAACTACATGATGCAAGAGCTTAAACATGATCTACTTGAGAGCTCAAAACAATTGCCAAGTATCAAATTATTCAAGATAATATAACATGAAGCATTTTCTGTTTCCAACCAAATAGCAATCAACGAAGCGGCTTTCAACTTCGCCATGAACATTAAAGCAAAACTAAGAACACCAATGTTCAATATGAAAAAGCGGAGCGTGTCTCTCTCCAATACAAGGATTGCTGGGATCCGAATTTATTCAAACAAAAACAAAAATAAAAGCAAACAGACGCTCCAAGTAAAGCACATAAGATGTGACGGAATAAAAGTATAGTTTCACTAGAAGTGACCTGATAAGTTGTTGATGAAGAAGGGGATGCCTTGGGCATCCCCAAGCTTAGATGCTTGAGTGTTCTTGAAATATGCAAGGATGAACCACGGGGGCATCCCCAAGCTTAGACTTTTCACTCTTCTTGATCATATCATATCATCCTCCTCTCTTGACCCTTGAAAACTTCCTCCACACCAAACTTAAAGCAATCTCATTAGAGGGTTAGTGCATAATAAAAATTCACATGTTCAGAGAGGACACAATCATTCTTAAAACTTCTGGACATTACCCAAGGCTACTGAAAGTTAATGGAACAAAGAAATCCACTCAACACAGTAAAAGAGGCAATGCGAAATAAAAAAGGCAGAATCTGTCAAAACAGAACAGTCCGTAAAGACGATTTTTTTTGAGGCACTTAACTTGCTCAGATGTAAAAACTCAAAACTAATGAAAGTTGCGTACATATCTGGGGATCATGCATGAATTTTCGCTGATTTGTTTGATTCTTCTACGGAGAGAAAAACGCGAATTCGTGACAGACAAGAAATCTGTTTCTGCGCAGAAATCCAAATCTAGTATCAACCTTCTATTAGAGACTTTACTTGGCACAACAATGAAATAAACATGATAAGGAGAGGTTGCTATAGTAGTAACAACTTCCAAGACACAACAAAACAGTAGTAAAATAAAATAAACAACATGGGTTATCTCCCAAGATGTGCTTTTCTTTAACGCCTTTCAGCTAGGCGCAGAAAGTGCAAATCAAGTAACATCAAGAGAAGAAGCATCAACATTGTAATTTATTCTAATAATACAATCAAAAGGAAACTTCATTCTCTTTCTAGGGAAGTGTTCCATACCTTTCTTAAGAGGGAATTGATACATAATATTTCCTTCTTTCATATCAATAACAGCACCAACAGTTCGAAGAAAGAGTCTTCCCAAAACAATAGGACAAGATGCATTACATTCAATATCCAAGACAACAAAATCAACGGGGACAAGGTTATTGTTAACCGTAATGTGAACATTATCAATTCTCCCCAAAGGTCTCTTTATAGAATTATCAGCAAGATTAATATCCAAATAACAATTTTCCAAAGGTGGCAAGTCAAGCATATCATAAAGTTTCTTAGGCATAACAGAAATACTTGCACCAAGATCACATAAAGCATTACAATCAAAATCATTGACTTTCATCTTAATGATGGGCTCCCAACCATCTTCCAACTCCCTAGGAATAGAAGCTTCAAGTTTTAATTTCTCTTCCCTAGCTTTAATGAGAGCATTTGTAATATGTTTTGTAAAGGCTAAATTTATAGCTCTAGCATTAGGACTTTTAGCAAGTTTTTGTAAGAACTTAATAACTTCAGAAATATGACAACTATCAAAATCTAAACCATTATGATCTACAGCATTCTGAAAAATTTCAGCACTTTTATCACAAACAGTTTCAGCAGTTTCAGGCAATTTTGCACGCTTTGCAGTAGAATTAGAAACATTGCCAACAACAATTATTTTACCATTGATATTGGGAGGTTTAGGAACATGTGAAGCATCAACATTACTAGTGGTGGTAATAGTCCAAACTTTAGCTATATTATTCTCTTTAGCAAGTTTTTCTTCTTTTTCCCACCTAGCATGCAATTCAGCCATCATTCTAATATTGTCATTAATTCGAACTTGGATAGCATTCGTTTTAGCAAGAATTTTGTTATCATTATCCTCAGGTTTAGCAGCCATTTTTTTAATTAAAGAAGCTTGTGACTCAGACATGTATGAAATTCGGTTTTCAGCATTTGAAAGCTTAGTTTGCAAACCAGAAATTTCCATATTCAAATTCTCAAGTTGATTCCCTATATTTTTCAACAAGGCAGATTGTTCATTCATAGTTTTAGTAAACAATTGATTTTGCTCATATTGTGATTGCATATAGCTCTTAGTAGCTCTTTCAATTTCCAGCATCTTTTTCCTCACTAGGCAAAACAGATCTACCATAAGAATTACCATAACCACTACCACTATTAGAAGGATATGGCCTATAGTTGTTGTTACCAAAATTATTCCTATAAGCGTTGTTGTTGAAATTATTATTTTTAATGAAATTCACATCAACATGCTCTTCTTGAGCAACCAATGAAGCTAAAGGAACATTATTAGGATCAACATGAGATCTACCATTAACAAGCATAGACATAATAACATCAATCTTATCACTCAAAGAAGAGGTTTCTTCAACATAATTTACCTTCTTACCTTGAGGAGTTCTTTCTGTATGCCATTCAGAGTAATTGATCATCATATCGTCAAGAAGCTTTGTTACAGCACCCAAAGTGATGGACATAAAAGTACCTCCAGCAGCTGAATCCAATAGGTTCCTCGAAGAAAAATACAATCCTGCATAAAAGGTTTGGATGATCATCCAAGTAGTTAGTCCATGGGTAGGGCAATTCTTTACCAAAGATTTCATTCTCTCCCATTCTTGGGCAACATGTTCATTATCCAATTTCTTAAAATTCATAATGCTACTTCTCAAAGATATAATCTTAGCAGGAGGATAATATTTTCCAATAAAGCATCTTTACATTTAGTCCATGAATCAATACTATTTTTAGGCAAAGACAACAACCAATCTTTAGCTCTTCCTCTTAAGGAGAAAGGAAGCAATTTCAGTTTTATAATATAACCATCTATATCTTTATACTTTTGCATTTCACAAAGTTCAACAAAATTATTAAGATGGGCACCGGAAAATTGCTCTCTCATAACAAGACTTAGTAAAGCAGGTTTAATTTCATAAAATTCTGCTGTAGTAGCAGGTGGAGCAATAGGAGTACATATAAAATCATTATTATTTGTGCTAGTGAAATCACAAAACTTAGTATTTTCAGGAATATTCATTTTAGTAGTAATAAAAAAATAAACTAAGCAAACAGAATTAAATAAAGTAAAAACAAGTAACTAATTTTTGTGTGTTTTTGATATAAGAAAGCAAACAAGACAGAAAAATAAAATAAAGTAAAGCAAGACAATAAACAAAGTAAAGAGATTGGATGTGAGAGACTCCCCTTGCAACGTGTCTTGATCTCCCCGGCAACGGCGCCAGAAAAAGAGTTGCTTGTGGTGTATAGCAACAGCTTCCTTGTGACGGTAAAGCACACGTCCGTTGGGAACCCCAAGAGGAAGGTATGATGAGTACAACAGCGAGTTTTCCCTCAGTAAGAAACCAAGGTTTATCGAACCAGTAGGAGATGAAGGCCACGTGAAGGTTGTTGGTGAAGGAGTGTAGTGCGGCGCAACACCAGTGATTCCGGCGCCAACGTGGAACCTGCACAACACAATCAAACTACTTTGTCCCAACTTAACAGTGAGGTTGTCAATCTCACCGGCTTGCCGAAAACAAAGGATTAAACGTATGGTGTGGAGAATTATGTTTGCTTGCAGAAAACAACATAGAATAATGATTGCAGTAGATTGTATTTCAGATGTAATAGAATGGACCGGGGTCCACAGTTCACTAGTGGTGTCTCTCCAATAAGATAAATAGCATGTTGGGTGAACAAATTACAGTTGGGCAATTGACAAATAGAGATGCATATACATATCATGATGACTACTATGAGATTTACTTAGGGCATTAGGACAAAGAACATAGACCGCCATCCAGCATGCATCTATGCCTAAAAAGTCCACCTTCAGGTTAGCATCCGCACCCCCTCCAATATTAAGTTGCAAACAACAGACAATTGCATTAAGTATGGTGCATAATGTAATCGACACAAATATCCTTAGACAAAGGATTGATGTTTTATCCCTAGTGGCAAGAGCACATCCACATCCTTAGAACTTTCTGTCACTGTCCCAGATTCAATGGAGGCATGAACCCACTATCGAGCATAAATACTCCCTCTTGGAGTCACAAGTATCAACTTGGCCAGAGCCTCTACTAGCAACGGAGAGCATGCAAGAACATAAATAGCACATATATGATAGATCAATAATCAACTTGACATAGTATTCAATATTCATCGGATCCCAACAAACATAACATGTAGCATTACAAATAGATGATCCTGATCATGATAGGCAGCTCACAAGATCTAAACATGATAGCACAAGAGGAGAAGACAACCATCTAGCTACTGCTATGGACCCATAGTCCAAGGATGAACTACTCACGCATCAATCCGGAGGCGGGCATGGTGATGTAGAGCCCTCCGGTGATGATCCCCCTCTCCGGCAGGGTGCCGGAGGCGATCTCTTGAATCCCTCGAGATGGGATTGACGGCGGCGGCGTCTCTGGAACTTTTTCCGTATCGTGGCTCTCGGTACTAGGGTTTTTGCGACGGAGGGATTAAGTAGGCGAAGGGGCAGCGCAGGGGGGGACCCGAGGGTCCCACACCATATGGCGGCGCGGCCAGGGGTGGGGCCGCGCCGCCCTATGGGGTGGCCGCCTCGTGGCCCTTCTCCGTCTCCTCTTTGGTGTTCTGGAACCCTCCGTGGAAAATAAGACCGTGGGCTTTTGTTTCGTCCAGTTCCGAGAATATTTCCTGTGTAGGATATCTGAAACCAAAAACAGCAGAAAATAGGAGCTGGCGCTTCGGCATCTTGTTAATAGGTTAGTACCGGAAAATGCATAAAAACATTATAAAGTATGACTAAAACATGTTGGTATTGTCATAAAACTAGCATGGAACATAAGAAATTATAGATACGTTGGAGACGTATCAGTCAATGACCTGAAAAACGACCCAGAGGCAGGATACAAGCGAGCCCGGAAGCACCGCCCTCGCGGCAAAGGAGGCAAGGGAAAGAACAAGGACAAAGAAGAGGACAGTTCCGAGGCAATGGACGAAGATGACGCTTCGCCGGATCCCAAAAAGGGTACCGTAGCTAACAAGTCCAACCCCTTCGGGAAAAAGAGTGTCGGAGCTTACCACACCTTCCTCGGAACCCCCACAGTCCGGGCCAAGAAATCGGTGCTCCGGCTCTTGAACACCACAGTTCCAGTTGTGCTGCAGTATGTCAAGTGGTCGGAGAAAGCCTGCATCTTCGACAGGTCGGATCATCCGGCTGTCATTCCCAAAGAATGCTACGCTCTGGTGGTAAGTCCCCGCATCGACGGGTATGACTTCTCCAAGTGTCTTATGGATGGCGGAGCTAGCTTGAACATCATGTACCTGGAGACTCTGGAGAGGATGAACCTTACCAAGGAGCGGCTCAAGCACATCACCACTGAATTTCATGGTGAGGTTCCGGGTAAAAAGGCAAACTCCCTGGGCAGCATCAAACTTCCCGTGGCCTTCGGCGATGTTAACAATTACCGTGAAGAGACGATCACGTTTCAAGTGGTGCCCTTCAAGAGCTCCTACCATGTAATCTTCGACAGGCCCACCTACCACAAGTCCCACGCCAGGGCATGCTACATCTATAACAAGCTCCAGATTCCGGGTTCTAACGGTATGATCACCGTATCCGGAGACTACAAGAAAGCTAGGGACTGCGAGGAGGGCGAGGCCGCCTTTGCAGAATCCGTCATATCTGGAGAGGAGCTGCAAGGCTACAGAGCCGCGATGGATCCGACTGAGATGCAGACCACCAAGAAGCAGATCTCCGAACAGAAGAACTCGTTCAAGGCCGCGATAGAAACCAAGAAGCACGACCTCATAGTAGGCGATAGCTCCAAGCAGGTTTCAGTCGGAGCCAACATGGACCCCAAATAGGAAAGCGCGCTCGTCGAGTTCCTCAGAGCTAACATGGATATCTTCGCATGGCAACCCTCTGACATGTCCGGAGTACCAAGGGAACTCGCCGAGCACTACCTCAACATAAATCTGGGTGCAAAACCGGTGAAGCAAGCTTTGCGCCGCTTTGGAGATAAGAAGCGCCGCGCCATAGGAATGGAATTAGCAAAGTTACTAGAGGCAGGTTTTGTAGTAGAAGTTATCCATACTGATTGGGTCTCAAACCCCGTCCTTGTACCCAAAAATAATTCTGAAATACTAAGAATGTGCATCGATTACTCCGGCTTAAATAAGCATTGTCCGAAGGATCCGATCCCCCTGCCGCGCATTGACCAAGTCATTGATTCGACGGCAGGTGCGGAACTTCTGTGTTTTCTTGACGCATATTCCGGGTATCATCAGATCCTGATGAAGAAGTCCGACCAAAAGGCGACCTCGTTCATCACACCTTTTGGCACTTACTGCTATGTTACTATGCCTTTTGGCTTGAAAAACGCAGGTGCCACATACCAACGTACGATGCAGCGGTGCCTGAAGGACCAAATTGGCCGGAACGTGCACACTTACTTCGACGACATCGCGGTCATGACCCGAAAAGGATCCGACTTGATCAGCGACCTCAAGGAAACCTTCGAGAATCTCCGACGGTACAAGATGATGTTAAACCCGCTGAAGTGCGTCTTTGGCGTGCCAGCCGGAAAACTCCTTGGCTTCATTGTCTCTCACAGGGGCATTGAAGTTAACCCGGAAAAAATCAAGGCTATCCTGAACATCAAGAGGCAAACTTGTATCAAAGATGTGCAACGATTAACTAGTTGTGTTGCAGCAATCAGTAGATTTGTTAGCCGTCTTGGCGAGAAGGCCCTACCTCTATACAAGCTGCTGAAGAAAATAGAAAAATTTGACTGGGACGATGCAGCAGACGAAGCACTTCAGGGATTGAAGAACATACTCTCCTCACCACCTGTATTGGCTGCTCCAAGTGAGTCAGAGCCTATGCTCCTCTATTTGGCAGCCTCCAACAAGGTAGTCAGCATAGTAATCGTGGTGGTGCGAAAGGAAGAAGGACACGAGCATGGAGTCCAAAGGCCTGTCTACTACATTAGCGAAGTCCTGACGGATCCAAAATGAGATACCCTCACTTTCAGAAGCTAGCCTATGGTGTATTCCTAGGCAGCCGGAAGCTGATGCACTACTTCCTGGAGCATCCCATGACAGTTGTGAGCAAGGCTCCATTGTCAACCATCATCAACAACTCTGACGCAACAGGGCGTGTAGCAAACTGGGGCATTTAATTATCTGCCTTTGACATCAACTACGAAGCCAGAACCACGATCAAGTCTCAAGTTCTAGCGGATTTCATCGCGAATTGGACTGAAGCGCCGGAGGGCACACCTGTGCCGGAACCTGAAGCTTGGGTCATGCACTTTGACGGATCCAAGCAACATCAAGGCTCGGGGGCTGGAGTCATCCTGAAGTCACCTACCGGAGAAGAACTGTAGTACGTCCTGCAGATTCACTTCGAAGCTACAAACAATATGGTGGAATACGAGGCTCTACTACACGGTCTGCGCATCGCTAAGGAGATTGGGATCAAGCACATCATATGCTGCGGAGATTCCGACCTGGTGGCACAACAAGTAGCCGGAACCTGGAAAGCCAGAAACTCCGTCATGGCGGCTTACAGAGACGAAGTTGACGAGATCGCCAAATGCTTCCTCGGATACGAATTCAAGTACGTAAGGAGAGACAATAACACAGCGGAAGCTATGCTGTTCAAGCTCGGATCCGGCAGGAAACCAATTCCGCCTGGCATCTTCCTTGAGCATCTACGGATACCCTCAGTAAAGGGCGCAAACCCGGAAAATCCAGACCTGGCAGTGGCTCCGGCTAAGGAAGTGATGGCTATCATTCCGGCATGGACACAACCGTTCTTGGACTACCTCATTGATCGAAAGTTGCCACAGGACAAGGTCCTCGCACGACAGATCATCAGGCGAGCAAGATCCTACACAATCGTTGATGGACATCTCTACAAACGAAGTGCAAACGGGGTATTTCTCAAATGCGTCTCCAATCAAGATGGCATTGAAATCCTCAGAGAGATCCACGCAGGGGATTGCGGGCATCATGCCGCCCCCAGGTCCCTCGTTGCAAAAGCTTTTCGGTTAGGATTCTACTGGCTCACAGCTAAAGAAGATGTTGAGAAGCTGGTGAAAACTTGCCGAGGTTGTCAGTACTACGCTACTCAACCAAACGCTCCAGCCCAAGAGCTGAAGACCATCCCTATCACCTGCCTGTTTGCAGTCTGGGGGCTTGATATGGTTGGAAAACTCAAGAAATCATCTCCTGGTGGTCATGAATACCTCCTGGTCACTATTGACAAGTTCAGTAAGTGGATCGAGGCAAAGCCAGTGAGAAAAGCCGATGGTGCTACGGCACTAAAATTTGTATGCAGCCTCGTGATGAGATTCGGCATCCCACACAGCATAATCACAGACAATGGCACAAACTTTGCACAAGGAGAACTCAAGGATTATTGCCATGACGTTGGGATCCGGCTTGACCTTGCATCTGTGGCCCACCCACAATCCAACGGTCAGGTCGAACGAGCCAATGGCCTTATACTAGCCGGAATTAAACCTCGCCTTGAAGAACCGCTGCAGCGCAGCTGGAGCTTGGGCTGATGAGTTAGACTATGTCTTGTGGAGTTTACGAACTACCACTAATAGGTCAACCGGATTTACTCCGTTCTTCCTCGTATACGGATCCGAACCTGTGCTCCCCACTGACATCATCCATGATTCACCGCGAATTTCCGCCTACGATGAAGAAACTGCTGACCAGGCTCGACAGCTATCTGTGGACCTGATCGAAGAATCTCGGAATTTAGCTGACCAACACTCCACCATCTACCAGCAGAAACTTCGACGCTATCACAGCCGTCGAGTTTGGAACCGCTCGTTCATGGTCGGAGACTTAGTCCTCCGCCTTCGCCAGGTCAAAGATCATAAGTTGCAAACTCCATGGGAAGGACCCTTCGTCATTAGCAAAGTGCTTCACAATGGATCATACTACCTTGTTGATTTCCGGGAACTAAAGGATAGACCTGACAACTGGTACCGGAAACACAAACGAGAGGATCCGGATGACATTTACGATTAAACAAATCGTCCATAGAACATAACACAGCTACGTCCTTTCCACACTTAGCATTTTCCACATTACATACCTTGTAATATATATGATACATGATCAATAAATAAAGCATATGGTTCACTCTTAGAATCTTTTACCTCCTTTAATCTTTCATTTTTGGATTGTGTACGTTTTCCGACTAAAACCGCAGAGCTAGATGTTTCCGCCTAGGCGTGTATGAAAGTTGTGATTTTTAAAATCGTCCTTTAGGACGTAAGCTTAAGTTTTCTGGTGGAAAAGTTCTCTGTTGCAAACTCATGGATTCCTGGTAGCGACTTCCGGCACCTAGGCGGGGGGCTTGTTTCCGCGGTTATGGACGGACGCCATTGGGCTTCGTCGCCGCAGGCGAGCGTTTCCGTCAAAGGTCCTCCGGCTCGTGGAGGGTCAAGTGAGCAAGCCGGAAAACTTAGAAACTAGCACTTGCTTTTTGAATGAACGAAACATGCAATTAATCATAACGGATAGCAGGATAAGTTTTTTCCGCCCATGCATAATTGTTTCGTCCCTAGCTACTTAAGAATTTAAAATATATCTTACAAACCCTCGATGGGGCCAAAATGATGCACTGTTTTCTTCCCGCAGGAAATAAGTTTTCTACTCCTCCTCGGCCGGAGAAGATCCGCCCTTACCATCAACCTTTGGTTCGCCCTCCTCTTCACCTTTAGCCGATGATGAGACATCATCATCACTCTCGTCATCATCCGCCGGAGACGCCGCGCCGACCTTGGATTTGTCCTTCGGGGCATCCTTGGAGCTCGTCCAGGTAAATTGGTCTCCGGATTCCGCGGGTCGAGCCTCCGCCTCTTGTTCCTTCTGAAGCTCCACTTCAAGAGGTTCATCGGCAGGAAGGACCTCCTTGTCGTAAAATTCGTTGTGGCGGATCCTTCGAGCGATGCGGGTGTCATAGCCGCTAACTGCATCCAGTAGCGCATTGACATCCGAAGACGGAGGAACACCAGAAGTCACTTTTTCAGGATCAAGATCTGGGTTATGGGCCAGGCACATAGCCAAGGACATGGCAGCAGCACCCCGGGCCGATGACGATTGCAGATCCACGACCAGCTCCGGAAGAATATCCATCCTTTCGATTAGTTTGCGGACTTTGCACGTGCGGCTCTTTTTAATTGCCAAGTTATGGCAAATCTTCCGGGACGTTGAGATAAGGTCCTTGCAATCATCTCCGGCAAGCTGAAGAAGGTCATCTCGGGGATACCAGTTCCGACGCTCTTCATCATATCCAAGAGGCTCTGCACGAGTTAATTGGAGATAAGCATACGGATTGAGTTCAATGCATAAGTCGTTAAAAAATGAACTCCGGATTTTTTACCCAGGATGTCCGCGTTGAGCAGGTCCCAGTGCCTCTCCGCCGTTTCCATATATTTCCGGAGTCCTTTGAGCTCTTTCTGCTGCTTCTGGAGAGTTTTGCTATCAACTTTTCTTTTCATTTCAAATTCGCCCATTTCCTTGATAAACTCGGAGTTTTCTCCGTCAGTTGTTTTTCTGCCTACTCCCGCTTTTGTTCCGCCTCCATAAGTTTCGTCTCCAGATCTTGGTACAAGGAGCGCAGGTTCTCAAGTTCGGTTGAGGTCGTGGCAAGGGAAGAGGATGCGCCTATAAAAATATAAGTCAAAATCAAATTGATCGGAACATGGAGTAATGGCATAAAAGGGCGGATACCAACCTTGGGTGTCCGCCAGTTGTTTCTTCAGTTCTGCATTCTCATTTTTGAGAGCCCGGATATTCTCCGCCTGACCCAAGGTAACGCGGCGTTGCAGGGCAATATTCTTGTGAAGCTCAAAATGCAGCGCCTGTTGTTCCTGTAAAACAAAGACAAAGCAGGAGTAAAATTTTCGGTTACAGCAGTGGATCCTTTCGAAGCATTATTGCCGGAAACTTTTTCCGCCATACCGCTTGGGGGCTACTGAGACAATTTAAAATCTCCTTCAGAATGAACCTTTGTCTAAGCATTTAGGTGCTAACTAGTGACTAGTTTCCGCCTATATGCTTGGGGGCTACTGGGGAGTACCTTTTGCTTGAAGAGGAGCTTGTCGAAGAACTGGCCAACCTCTTTCTTTAAGTCCTAAATATCCGTCGACACGGCGTCAGGCTTTCCCCAGGCGTTGTTCAGCATGGCGTTAAGCAGGTCTTGTTCAAGATCCCACTTTTCCGTCTCAGTAAGTTTGTTAAAATATTTGGTTGCATATGCCTTGGGGGTGGAGGTGAGGTCAGCCGGATCTCCAAAGTTCTTCGGAAAAACGACGACGTCACCCGCCGCAGCTTCAGCTTTTCCCGAAGAAGTGACTTCCGCCTCTTCCTGGCCTTGCGCTTGAGTTTCTTCAGGCGCAGGCCGCTTGGTTCCGGAGCTTTCTACGCCCACTTTCTCGCTGCTCACTGGAATTACTTCCACCTGAGTTCCGGCAGCGGGAGGGGGAGACGGATCAGTTCTGGGTGGAGATGGTTGGGGAGCTGCGTGGAAAGTAATTGGTAGAGCTGGTGTAGGAGGGCCAACGGCAGAGACTTCTGCATATAAGTTGTGATAGGTTTCTGGACGTTGGTTCGTGTGGTGGTGGTAGTCGGATTTCTACAAACAGGCAAGGAAATGGATAAGTAACAAAGTTCTATCAAAGCAAAGATGCGCCGTACTCGGAATACTTACGTGGCGCCGGGGATGATCGGGCGTGATCGCTTTCCTGTTGTTGACATCATTTTGATGCGCGCACGCTCCGCCTTCCTAGAATCCAGCGGAGGTGGTTTTACCACTTTGGCCTTTTTAGCGGAGGCCTCGCCGCTAGCTCCGGCTTCGGAGCCGGAAGCTTTGGCGCGGGGACGCTTAGAAGGTCGATGAGCAGCCTTTCGAGGAGCTTGCTCTTCTTCCTCTTTGTCATCCTCCGGATCCTCCTCCGCCGCATCGCCGCTAACTGGTACTCGGAGTATGTTGCAAAAATCTTCCTCTGCCAGATCATCGAGTTGGAAGAAGAAATTCAGAGTAAGTTAGAACACATTCGAAAGTTTAAGAAGTTAAGGATAAATAAGGTACAAGTGCTTACCGGAGGACATTGGTCGTCTCTCTTGATATCTTTTATCAATTCCAGGACCGCTTGGTCCCGGCCAATCTTCACAAGTGTCTTGATTCTCCTCTTGAGAGAATCGGCAGGGAGATCGTGGCGGGTTACTCGGAGGGTGTCGTCCGCCCCGGTGTATATGCAGATCAAGCGTGCGCTGTACCGCAGTGGCTGGATCCGCCGAGTGAACCAGCTTAGAGTGAGCTGAGTTCCGGTTAGCCCGTCATGGACTAACCAAGAGATTCTTCGTGCAGCTTTTTCCAGAATTGGAGTCTGGGCGAGCGTGGGGACGAAGCTCCAGCTGTCGCGTTCTTCCGGAGGCTTGTTGATGAATTTGGGCAGCCCCTCATGGATACCCGAAACTGCGACGTTCTTCGCGTAGAACCATCCGGCGTTCCAGTACCTGACGGATTCGTGGAAGTCGTGAGGAGGATACATGCGACCAGGTCGGAGCATGAAGATCATGCTGCCGCAGTTCACCATGGCCTTGTCCTTGGTCTCTTTCTTCACCCGGAAGAAAATTGCCATAACCGGATATCCGGTCGAATTCCGAGGTGCCCCTCGCAAAGCGTTACAAAGTTCGAGAGGAGGAGGTAGGAGTTTGGACAAATGTTGTAGGGTTGGAGCCCATAAGTGTTGAGGATGGAGAGAAAGAATTCCGAACTGGGGAGCGACAATCCGCGCTCGACCCAGGCTTTGGTCAGGACTGTTTCGTCCGCGCCTGGTTTGGGGACGCCGGAGTCACGCATGAAGCTCCATTGCGGAGAAATCATGCCCTCACTTTGGAGGTCCCTTAGCTCCGCATCCTTAGTTTCACAGGGCCACCATTGTCCCTTCTCGCCCTCTCGGATCCGGGCCTTGGAAGCCTTCTTCGCTTCCACCTCCTGCACCTTAGCGGCCATCCTAGCTTGACCTTCAAGTTCTTCTTGGATTTCTTTCAAGGTAGGGATCCGGCCAAGTGCAGTGCTGGAAGAGGCGGAGAATGGTCGAGCTAATTTGATGTCGGAAACGTATGGCGGCAAGAATGCAAGGGGTTCCGGGCAACTTGGTTCTAATGTGCTGGGATCCGGACTATTCGGAGAGCTACCGGTGCATTTCGGCGAACTGGGTAGCATGCTTCCGGCTGCACCCATGCAAACTAATTTAAGTAGTCGGAATCTACACTACGTTACTTCTTCTACTACAGGGCCGGCGCACTTACCGTTAATGGCTTCGTGGTTCTTCGGGACGCCGGCGAGGTTGAGGTGACCGGACTTGCGGCGTTGAGCCTCTGGAGACCACGAATCGGTGGCGGAAGCAAGATCCCGATCAAACACGCTAATCTCAGGTCGAGGGAGGCCTTGGAACGGCGGCGGGTGAAGCTCACCATGCGTGGGGTCGCCGGAGTTCAGATCTGGCGGGCGGCGCGAGGAAGAAGATGAAGAGAAGATTGCGGTGAAAGAATGGGAAGTTACCGCGCCTGAGGGATATTTATAGACCTCGCGAGGAGATTCGAGTTTCAGATCCGACGGTGGAAACTGAACGGTCTCACCGTTGGATGCTTGACACGTTTCTTAGGTTAAAAGCGGTAAAACTACGTGGAGGTAACTTAACTGTGCACTCCCGAAATTTCCGGCTAGAGATTCACATCTCTGAAAATTTAGCGCGGGAAAAGAGGAAGTTGTGCTCGGGAAAGGTGGAAAATCCGCTACATTGTCGTTAATGAAGAACAGATGATTTCCGAGAAGATGATATCGGAAACAAGTAAAGTTTGGAAGCTCTTCAAGATTCTCTTCGGATCTGAGCTGATTGAAGTCGGAGGAATGATGAATCTCGGAGAACTTCGGGGGCTACTGTTGTGGGTATACTTTATGGGTATATCAACGACATGCCCTGGATCCGGCAAGCCCGGGTGGCCCACAGACGGCGATGGTGGCATGTGGCCCATCGGGCGGCCCAGTTGTTGTTGATCGTGAAGGATGAAGTTCAGCCCAGGAGCAAGGAGCCGGATCTCAACCGACCTACGAAGAAGGCCGGATCCGTGGAGGCCCATAAAGTATCCGGATCCAGTACGGCTTAGATGGAAGGCGGATCCTTGACGTGCACGGCAATGTAATATTCCATAGTTAGGCAAACTTGTATTCCGGCTAGGACTCTCCATGTAAACCCTAGATCCGTGCGCCTTTATAAGCCGGATCCTGGGAGTCCTAGAGGCACAACCACAACTCATTGTAACAACGCGAAAGCGCCCAGATAATACCAGACAAGCAGCAGTAGGCCCTGTCTCCGTGCAGGTGTTCCGAAGCTGGGTAACTCGCGTACTACCGTCCCGAGGACACTCCGCCCTATGGCCCCTACTTCTTTTCCCCCTCGTGAGGATCCCTCCTCCAAGGTACCGTCTACTAAGCAACGACACTAGTAAAGGGCAGCGTAAAGTTTTCTGGGTTACTTGATCATTATCCTCATCATGAATAGTTACCACCTTGGTTATTTTTGCATACTTTTTATATAATTTATCAAGGAAAACAAGGACGAGATAGATATGGCATCTGGAGGAGCCTTTATGGAGTATACTATTACTCAATGGTGGGGATTACATGATAAAATCCCTGCCCCAACGTGAAAGCATGAGCTTTAGATGAGGAATGTGAAGGGAGAATAGAACTTCATTAAGATTTTATTAAAACCTTTCTTATGTCTGGCAAAGTAGAAGATTTAGTTAGTAATTTGCATCTCGATTGTGGCATTGTACTACAAATTATAAAAATATATACTGAGCATCTACATGTACCTAATGAAAATGGGAGCACTTTGATCAGCTTCTTGAGCAAGCAAACATAGTATCCTCCATAGAAAGCACGCCAACCAAGACAAACAAAAGACCAAAAAATGTGGAACCATTGCCTTTACAATAAACAAAAAGAAGACATGAAATGATGTGCAAGCCAAACAAATGTGCCAAGATGCTAGAGCTAAACAAATGCACTCTCAAACTGAATATTGATGGGTTCAAGGACGTAATTGAACCTTTACCTCCAAGCGAGAACATAGTTGCACTAGGCATGAGCAAAAAGAGTTATTAAGAAATAATGTTCAACCACCGCCTTAAATTGCATGGTCTCCCAATTTGACCTTCGTACAACCTGCAAGCTATAGATTAGGCCCTTGATTCTGTCCCTCCTCCACACCGTCCCCAAGTCACATATAATAGTTATACCCTTATGTGGTACCCTAACCTCTGTTTGCTCTCATCTATCAACTCATAAGAACATCACCGAAGATTTTTACGTACATGTATGCAACTGAAATAACGAATTATGTTCACCATCGCTATGAACAAGCGACTACACAAAATTAGGTATAGAGACAATAGATCATCCGAATATAATATATTGTACCACACATCATGTTTGCCAAGACTCTACAATGAGGAGATGGTGAGCATAGATACAGGCAATTCCGGCAGTGTTACCCCTCTAATCTCAACTGGTTGCGGATTGCACGAGTTTTCTTGTATGTTTTGTACTGTCGCCTCCCTTAAAAAAATCTCAAAAAAGGTACTTATATAGCCGACTTTAGGTCGAGACAGAGACGTGGATAGTAAGTTGAGGTTGGATAACTAAGGGGGGAGAAGCCCAGAAATCATACTCTACATATAGGTGGGCATCACAGGCTTATCCCGACGACCATTCTGCTCTGAGATTCATGCAACATCCTTTTGCACATTGCATAAAAGACCCTGAGCAATTTATTTTCAGTTTCAGCGAGCCCCTCTCCCTTACGTAACAGACCCCTCATTCCGCTTGTACTACAAAAATTTCGGATGATTTTAGTTACTCGGAAGAAAAATATGCAAGAAAAATTGGCACAAATCTGTTCGAGGAAGACATGCAGAGGACGAGATGCTGGCGCAGTAGAGGATAAGAGGGAGATAAGATGTACATGTCCACATTCGTTCCTATAGTAGCGTGAAGATGTACAATGTACAGGTAGAAAGTGCAAATGACATGGCACAAATTTTAGCGCAATGGTAGTCGTTAGATAAGCCAGGGACACCCACGTCATTGTAGAAAAACTGCGTTGAAGAGAAGCCCTCCATGGCACTGCTTCGCCCCACGGGCCATGCCATGGGGTCTATCAGGATTTTGCCCTCCGGCTACGTCTCATGGCCTTTGTTTTCCATTTTTTTACGTCCAGAAGATTCCTCGAAGTCCAAATAACGAACAATTATGATTTCATGTTTTCTAGAGTTAGGCAACAACATAATGGGATTTCCGGAGAAACCTTGTAATTCTTAGAAGTAACGGTGATCTTTCTAATATGTTGAAAATATGTGAGGTATTAGCATCGTGACCTTTAGAAGTCGTATATATGTTTTAGACGTATCACTCACCAATTTGAAGGTTAGAAAGTCAAAGATACTTTCTTATTGGCTCAACCCTTAACACAGAGGATCACACCTTGAATATTTTTTCGCTGGTTTGCTTGGCTTTGTTGAACTTTAACTAGCAATTAGCCAGATCACAATCTTCCTCTTCTTATTCACGATCAGGCAATAAACCTCCTCTCTTTTCAGAAATCAACTTAATCATCCACTTTAGTTGGTTCAAGCATATTTTTCGCTGTTTTACTTTACTCATATATCTCCTCTCTGGATTTCTCTAATGCTTTATAACATCAATAAAGTCATGTTTTGCATTTTTTTTATAACATCAATAAAGCTCATTCTATCCACATCTTCTTGATCTTTTTTTTTTAGATAAAAGGCAATAACATGCCCGACTTTAAATTAATAAAGCCCAAAGGTTTAACAAGTTATACAAACGCTGCGGCATACAGCTTAGCCAAGGAAGAACTAGTAGACGAGGTAACAACATAGAAGTCCAACCGGACACCGACAGAAGGGACACAGGCAAAAGCAACTCCGCAAGCCTGACTACTTAATCTTCATTGGCTTGAGTGACTTGGTCTCACGGCGGCGTACAACTCCCTTAGCTTGTTCTCCAGCCACCGGAGGCCCTCCCGATCGCCTGTCTTGGCCATGCCGCTCCAAAGCTGTAGAAACAGGGCAGTTTTGAAAATCACATTAACGGGATGGTTAATGACTTTTTTTCAAGAGTAAGTTTATTACGAATGTTCCACAGCGCCCACGACTGGGTGAGAAAAAGACACCAGACTAGCCTACGGACCCTTCCCGCAAGGCTGGAGAGAATGGCATGAAATTATGGGAAATTCCCTGGATTCCAGTTACAATGGAGAATTTGTCTTACGGCGCTCCAAGCAAACCTAGCGAGGGAGCAAGAGAAGAAGATGTGCCCAGCATCTTCCAACTGTCCGCAAAGGGCGCAATTGCCCGAGGCAGGGCCATGGCGAGTCGCACTCTGTTGACTAGATGGTAATCTATCAATGATGAGCTGCCAAGCGAAAATCTTGATCTTTAGGGACACCTTGGCTGACCAAACATCCTTATGATGTGCAACCGTCGCCCCTTGAGAGAGCTTGGCGTACAACGATTGCACAGAGAAAATACCCGAGGGTTCTAAGTGCCAAACCACCTTGTCCTTAGCGCTAGAGAGGGTGAAGGGCTCCACGAGTGTCCCAAGGTCGATCCACTGCCGCCTTCCTTCCAGGCTAAGGGAGCGCCGGAAGGTGATAAAGAGCTCCCCAGCTTCCAGGGCTTCAGCCACCGATAGGTTAGGATTATCACAAATGTTAAAAAGATCAGGGAAGCGTTCTTTGATGGGTTGGTCGCTGCACCACCAGTCAGTCCAGAAAAACGTGCGTCGTCCATCCCCAATGATGTGTTTCGCTCCAAGCTTGAAGAAATGCTTAATTTTATGCAAGCTTTTCCAAAATTGCGAGGCCCCTTGTCCTGAGCCCTCGAACAGATTATCGGCGTCGCGATATTTGGCTCTGATGATCTTCGCCCAGATCGATGCCTCGTCCTGGTAAAGCTTCCATATCCATTTGGACAGCAGGGCAATGTTCATCTTTTTGGAGTTAAGCAGGCCTAACACCCCCGAGGATTTCGGCCGGCAAATCGAAGGCCAGTTAACCATATGGTACTTGCGTTTATTGCCCGCTCTTTCCCAGAAGAACTTGGAGCGATGCGAGTCGAATCTAGCATGAATCCCGTCATGCAGGAGAAAGAGGCCCATGGCGAAGATGGGAATACTGTCCAGGCAAGCGTTTGCCAGAATCAATCTGCCCCCGGAAGTGAGGAGTTTACTCAACCACGGTTCAGTTCTACCGGCGAGCTTGCGTACCAAAAACAGCCATTGTTCCAGGCGGAGCTTTCTGTCCGATATAGGGAGCCCCAGATACATGAAAGGGAAGGCTCCCCGTTTGCAATTAAGCTTATTCGCAATGCGCTGTTGTTCTTCAGGGGGTTGGCCCATCACAATCACTTCACTCTTATGATAGTTGATCTTCAAGCCTGACATGTCTTCAAAGCACATAAGCTGAAATTTGAGGTTGGCGATGTTTTCTTCCGAGTTTTGGATGAGGATGAGCGTATCGTCCGCGTATTGGAGGTGGGAGATCCCACCAGGAATCAAGTGGGGGACCACACCCTGTAGGTGGCCTGCCGCCCCCGCGGCAGAGAGAATACCAGATAGCGCCCCGCCAATGAAATTAAACAGGAGAGGGGATAGCGGATCCCCTTGGCGTACCCCTCTTTTGTTCCTGAAGTATGGGCCGATAACGCCGTTAATGGAGATGGCGGTTTGTCCACCGGAGACAAGTTGCAGCACTCTGTGGATATAAGCTTCTTCAAACCCTTTGCACCGAAGCACTTCCCCCAGGAAGTCCCAGTTGACCCGGTCGTAAGCCTTCTCGAAATCAAGCTTGAGGAGGATACCTCCTAGCTTCTTGGAACGCAGCACATGAACAATTTCAATAAGCGCCAGCGGTCCTTCAAGCAAGTTCCTCCCTTTAATGAAGGCCGTTTGATTGAGACTTATCGTCTTATGAGCAATGGGGTCCAGACGGTACGCAAACGCCTTGGAGACGATTTTGAAGATCACGTTGATGAGAGCGATTGGACGAAACTGTGAGACTAAGTCCGCCCCAGGGACTTTGGGGATTAAGGTGAGGATGGCGAAATTCAGCCGAGAGATGTCAATGCGACCCAGCATGAAATCGTTAAGGATGTGGAGCACCCCGAGTCTGACGTCGGGCCAGAAGCGTTTGAAGAAAAGTACAGGGAAGCCATCAGGGCCAGGAGCCGTATCGGATTTCATCTCCCGAACGACAGACTCCAACTCCTCCTCAGAGAAGGTGATCATGAGCTGGTTGTTATCTTCAATTGACACTTGAGTAGCGGGTGGCCAAGTCCTAGGAGATAGACCACAGGAACGGCTCCCTGCCGATCCGAGAAGGTCACGGTAAAACTCGTAAATCGCAATTTGAATCTTCCTGGGGTCGTTGGTGGTTTCGTTCCCAAGGTTGAGAGAAGAAATCGTACATTTTCTTCTCCTACCGTTGGCCACCGCGTGGAAATATGCCGTATTCGCATCCCCTTGGAGTGCCCATTTGACCCTTCCTCTTTGGCGCCAGTATTCCTCCTCCGAACTAACGATTTGCAGGAGTTGGTCTTCGAGATAGTATCTTTGTGCCCACTCCTCCTCATCCAAGCCCCTAGTATCTGCCTGTACGTCGAGCTGCATAATTTGGGCCATCAGGCTCTCTTTCTCGTGTTTGCTGTCCACACGCAGGTTTCGGGCCCAACGCCGAAGGTGTTGACGGAGGCAACCAGACATAAACTGCCACCAGTCTATGATATCACGACCTCCCACTTTGGAGGAGAGATTGCACCAGGTGTTTTGAAGCATGGGAAGGAAATCCTGACGTTCGAACCACCCAGTTTCGAAGAAGAAGCGGTTACTTCGCTCCGGCAGCCCTTCCCCGGAGTTAAAGATGAGCGGGGTATGATCGGAGCCCAAGCTCGTCTCAGCTGAAAGCGTGCATAAAGGAAAGAAACTTTCCATGGTCGGCGAGATAAAAACTCGATCAAGGACCGAGCGGATAGGGTTGAGCTGGCGGTTTGTCCAAGTAAACCGGGCTCCAGAGCGCGGGATCTCCCGAAGAGCCCAAGCAGCAATGTGTTCATTGAATAGGTCAATGAGCCTCCAATTGAGATGGTCGTTGTTCTTGTCACACGCTGCTCGGATGAGGTTGAAATCTCCGCCCATGAGAAGGGGAGTATTGGTTCTAGCCACCTTGGTTGTGACCTCCTCGAGGAAGGCCCTGGATCGCCCATGATCCGCAGGGCCATAAATACCAATGATTGTCAGAAGGCGCTTGGTCGCCCGATGCAAAATGGAGGTACTAAGATATAATTGGCCCATATCTACCACTCCTACTTCAAAGGTACTGTCACGGACGCCCATGAGCATGCCCCCGGAGTGCCCGTTAGCCGGGAGCCAGCACCAAAAGAACTTGTCGCCGACCTCCAAGCTACGCAATTCCAAGTCAGTGAAATCCTGCTTGATGGTTTCCTGAAGAAACACTATATCAATGTTGTGATCGCGGAGGTAATCCTTCAAAAGAGTTCGTCGCCCCCTACGACCAAACCCTCGAATATTCCAGAAGAGGCATCTCATTTGGAAACTCTTCCTTGAGCCCGTGCTTGGCGGGTTAGCGGTCTTGGGCCGACAGGGTATTGTTTCTTGGTTACCTTCCGCTTTTTAGCTGGATTGGCCTTGTTACTTAAGTCGCGGGTGTCCTCCCCGCTTTGTACCACAAACCCTTCTTGTGGTACCACGGGATCTTTCTCCGCAGCCGCCGCTGCTGCCTGGACCTTGGCCGTCTCGATCTCAGCTTTGTGTCTTGCCTCTGCCAGATCTGCTTGAGCAAGCTCCCTAGCTTGAATCAAGGAAATAATCTTCTCGGGAGGGCCCAGGGAGGCGGAGGGGAAAATGACACAGCTATCTTGTGCCACCGAGAGCAGCTTATCGATAGGAACAGATTGGAAAGCAGTAAAGTTGGATGGTTCGGGATTACCTGGAGTGGCGGAGGTAGAAGCGTTCTTGTCAGAGGCGAGACGGATGGCTCTGGCCAGCACAGGTTCATCTGCAACACCCGCACTGCGGGCGCTCTTCCTTACAGCTTCGGTAGGATTTGCCTTGGAGCGGGGCGCCCGTGCCACCGTCGCCCCCAGGGCCGGGATGGGGCAATCGTCCAGGAGGGCCTGCGCGGTCGAGGTAGAATCCTTGATGGCAGGGGCTTGGTGGAGTGAGGTCTTCATCGTTTCTTTCCCAGAATGGTCAATCTCCTCCGTGAAGAGCCGTGACCCAGCAGCTTCCAGCATGAGTTTCCTGGAGGGACGGTCGTGGTTACTCTTGCTGCGCCTCTCGCTAGCACGCAGAGCTGATGCGGCGGATTCCCCCGAAGCCGGGCTCTGCCACCCAATCTCAGTTTTTTCTTCCGCGCCCAAGGACAAAGCCTTCCCTGGCGTCAGGTACGATTGTCCTTCGTCGGTTTCTTCGTTGAGGGAGGACATGGAGGTAGAAAGCTGCAGTTGCTTGATACGTCTCCAACGTATCGATAATTTCTTATGTTCCATGCTACTTTATTGATGATACCTACATGTTTTATGCACATTATATGTCATATTTATGCATTTTCTGGAACTAACCTATTAACAAGATGCCGAAGAGCCGATTCTTTTTCTGCTGTTTTTGGTTTCAGAAATCCTAGTAAAGAAATATTCTCGGAATTGGACGAAACTTTCGCCCAGGGTCCTATTTTTGCACGAAGCTTCCAGAAGACCGAAGAGATAACAAAGTGGGGCCACGAGGCAGCCAGGGGCTAGGGCGGCGCGGCCCAGGCCCTGGCCGTGCCGACCTACCTCCTGGGCCCCTCGTGTGGCCCCCCGCGTTGACCCTCCGCCTACTTAAAGCCTCCGTCGCGAAACCCCCAGTACCGAGAGCCACGATACGGAAAACCTTACTGAGACGCCGCCGCCGCGAATCCCATCTCGGGGGATTCAGGAGATCGCCTCCGGCACCCTGCCGGAGAGGGGATTCATCTCCCGGAGGACTCTACACCGCCATGGTCGCCTCCGGAGTGATGAGTGAGTAGTTCACCCCTGGACCATGGGTCCATAGCAGTAGCTAGATGGTCGTCTTCTCCTTGTTGTGCTTCATTGTTGGATCTTGTGAGCTGCCTAACATGATCAAGATCATCTATATGTAATTCTATATGTTGTGTTTGTCGGGATCCGATGGATAGAGAGTACTATGATTATGGTGATTATCAATCTATTGTTTATGTGTTGTTTATGATCTTGCATGCTCTCCGTTATTAGTAGAGGCTCTGGCCAAGTTTTTACTCTTAACTCCAAGAGGGAGTATTTATGCTCGATAGTGGGTTCATGCCTCCATTAAATCTGGGACAGTGACAGAAAGTTCTAAGGTTGTGGATGTGCTGTTGCCACTAGGGATAAAACATTGATTCTATGTCTAAGGATGTAGTTGTTGATTACATTACGCACCATACTTAATGCAATTGTCTGTTGCTTAGCAACTTAATACTGGAAGGGGTTCGGATGATAACCTGAAGATAGACTTTTTAGGCATAGATGCAGTTGGATGGCGGTCTATGTACTTTGTCGTAATGCCCGGATTAAATCTCACTATATTTATCATATCATGTATATGCATTGTTATGCCTTTCTCTATTTGTCAATTGCCCGACTGTAATTTGTTCACCCAACATGCTTTTATCTTATGGGAGAGACACCTCTAGTGAACTGTGGACCCCGGTCCTATTCTTTACATAGCATACAATCTACTGCAATTGTGTTTACTGTTTTCTTTGCAAACATCTTCCACTCGATACGCTTAATCCTTTGTTACAGCAAGCCGGTGAGATTGACAACCTCACTGTTTCGTTGGGGCAAAGTACTTGGGTTGTGTTGTGCAGGTTCCATGTTGGCGCCGGAATCCCTGGTGTTGCGCCGCATCACATTTCACGACCATCAACCTTCAACGTGCTTCTTGGCTCCTACTGGTTCGATTAAACCTTGGTTTCTTTCTGAGGGAAAACTTGCTACTGTGCGCATCATACCTTCCTCTTGGGGTTCCCAACGAACGTGTGAGTTACACGCCATCAAGCTCTTTTTCTGGCGCCGTTGCCGGGGAGATCAAGACACGCTGCAAGGGGAGTCTCCACTTCTCAATCTCTTTACTTTGTTTTTGTCTTGCTTTATTTTATTTACTACTTTGTTTGCTGCACCTAAACAAAACACAAAAAATTTAGTTGCTAGTTTTACTTTATTTACTGTCTTGCTCTCTATATCAAAAACACACAAAAAATTAGTTACCTGTCTTTACTTTGTCTGCCTAGTTTACTTTTTGCTTATTGCATCATGTTTCCTTTTAATTTCACCACAAAAGACATACCGGTAGGACGTGGGTCCATAGTTGGGAGAAATAATATAGAAGAATTTTTCAATCATGTTAGTATTACTGAAGATTTTGAAGATAGACACTTGGTAGAACTTGCTCCTACCTATGAAATTGCTGCTACTGCTTTAGTTAGCATGTTGGAAACTAAATTTGTTAATCTCAATCCTATAATCCAACACATGTTTCTTACACTTGGTGATATGGAAGAAGGGGAAAAGAAAGATTTTGTTTTAGAAACCCTTCTTAGAGAATTTGGTGGTCTAGCAAGAGAGGCTAGAAAGGTTTTTGCTAAATTTAATATGCTAGGTTCTCATACCAATTTTATTGGTCTCCTTGAAAAAATGGACATGGATAGAATAAGGTACACTAATAATATTAATGATGGTGGGGAGATCAAAGCACCAATACCATGTAAACTCCTAGCTATGAATGATGCACTAGAAAATAACTATGCTTGGCTTGTTCCTGAAAATTTGTTCGATGAGAGTAGCAAGCCTAAGACTAATGAAAAGGGAGACGCTAAAACTTATATATCAAATATACTATGCTTGGTTGAGAAAATTCCCAACACCCCTGGTAATGATGTTGATGCTTCATCTCTTAATAATACTTGATTTGCACTTTCCGCGCCTAGCTGAAAGGCGTTAAAGAAAAGCGCTTATGGGAGACAACCCATGTTTTTACCTACAGCAATTTTTTGTTTTGTTGAGTCTTGGAAGTTGTTTACTACTGTAGCAACCTCTCCTTATCATGTTTTTGTGCCAAGTAAAGTTTCTATGTCAAAGTTGATGTTATATTTGGGATCGCTGCGCAGAAACAGCATTGCTGTCTGTCACGAATCTGGGCACAGTTCTCTGTAGAAAATTCGAAAAAATCTGCCAATTTACGAGCGTGATCCTCAGATATGTACGCAACTTTCATTAGTTTTGAGTTTTTCCATTTGAGCAAGTCTGGTGCCAGCTTTAAATTCGTCTTTACGGACTGTTCTGTTTTTGACAGATTCTGCCTTTTATTTCGCATTGCCTCTTTTGCTATGTTGGATTTATTTCTTTGATCCATTAATGTCCAGTAGCATTATGCAATGTCCAGAAGTGAAAATAATGATTATGTCACCTCTGAATGAGTGAATTATTAATTGTGCACTAACCCTCTAATGAGTTTGCTTGAAGTTTGGTGTGAAGGATGTTTTCAAGGGTCAAGAGAGGAGAATGATATACTATAATCAAGAGGAGTGAAAGCTCTAAGCTTGGGGATGCCCCCGTGGTTCACCTCTGCATATTCTAAGAAGACTCAAGCGTCTAAGCTTGGGGATGCCCAAGGCATCCCCTTCTTCATCGACAACATCATCAGGTTCCTCCCCTGAAACTATATTTTTATTCAGTCACATCTTGTGTTCTTTACTTGGAGCGTCGGTTTGTTTTTGTTTTTGTTTTTGTTTGAATAAAATGGATCTTAGCATTCACTTTGTGGGAGAGAGACACGCTCCGCTGTTGCATATGGACACATGTGTCCTTAGGCTTTACTCATAATGTTCATGGCGAAGTTTCTTCTTCGTTAAATTGTTGTATGGTTGGAATTGGAAAATGCTACATGTAGTAATTCTACAATGTCTTGGATAATGTGATACTTGGCAATTGTTGTGCTCATGTTTAAGCTCTTGCATCATATGCTTTGCACCCATTAATGAAGAAATACATAGAGCTTGCTAAAATTTGATTTGCATATTTGGTCTCTCTAAGGTCTAGATAATATCTAGTATTGAGTTTTGAACAACAAGGAAGACGGTGTAGAGTCTTATAATGTTTACAATATGTCTTTTATGTGAGTTTTGCTGCACTTGTTCATCCTTGAGTTTGCTTCAAATAACCTTGCTAGCCTAAACCTTGTATCGAGAGGGAATACTTCTCATGCATCCAAAATCCTTGAGCCAACTACTATGCCATTTGTGTCCACCATACCTACCTACTACATGGTATTTCTCCGCCATTCCAAAGTAAATTGCTTGAGTGCTACCTTTAAAATTCCATCATTCACCTTTGCAATATATAGCTCATGGGACAAAATAGCCTTAAAAACTATCGTAGTACTGAATATGTACTTATGCACTTTATCTTTTATTAAGTTGCTTGTTGTGCGATAACCATGTTTCTGGGGAACGCCATCAACTATTGTTGAATATCATTTGAGTTGCTATGCATGTCCGTCTTGTCTGAAGGATTTATCATTTTAGTGGTTGGAGCATGCAAAATTGTTAGAGAAGAACATTGGGCCGCTAACTAAAGCCATGAATCATGGTTGAAGTTTCAGTTTTGGACATATATCCTCAATCTCATATGAGAATAATAATTGTTGCTACATGCTTATGCATTTAAGAGGAGTCCATTATCTGTTGTCCATGTTGTCCCGGTATGGATGTCTAAGTTGAGAATAATCAAAAGCGAGAAATCCAAAATGCGAGCTTTCTCCTTAGACCTTTGTACAGGCGGCATGGAGGTACCCCTTTGTGACACTTGGTTGAAACATGGCATGCAAAGATCCGGTAGTCCAAGCTAAGTAGGACGAGGTGCGGACACTATTAGTATACTATGCATGAGGCTTGCAACTTGTAAGATATAATTTACATAACTCATATGCTTTATTACTACCGTTGACAAAATTGTTTCATGTTTTCAAAATAAAAAGCTCTAGCACAAATACAGCAATCGATGCTTTCCTCTTTGAAGGACCATTCTTTTACTTTTATTGTTGAGTCAGTTTACCTATCTCCTTCCACCTTAAGAAGCAAACACTTGTGTGAACTGTGCATTGATTCCTACATACTTGCATATTGCACTTGTTATATTACTTTATGTTGACAATATCCATGAGATATACATGTTATAAGTTGAAAGCAACCGCTGAAACTTAATCTTCCTATGTGTTGCTTCAACGCCTTTACTTTGATTTATTGCTTTATGAGTTAACTCTTATGCAAGACTTATTGATGCTTGTCTTGAAGTACTATTCATGAAAAGTCTTTGTTATATGATTCACTTGTTTACTCATGTCATACCTTTGCTTTGATCGCTGCATTCATTACATATGTTTACAAATAGTATGATCAAGATTATGATGGCATGTCACTTCAGAAATTATCTTTGTTATCGTTTTACCTGCTCGGGACGAGCAGAACTAAGCTTGGGGATGCTGATACGTCTCCAACGTATCGATAATTTCTTATGTTCCATGCTACTTTATTGATGATACCTACATGTTTTACGCACATTATATGTCATATTTATGCATTTTCTGGAACTAACCTATTAACAAGATGCCGAAGAGCCGATTCTTTGTTTTCTGCTGTTTTTGGTTTCAGAAATCCTAGTAAAGAAATATTCTCGGAATTGGACGAAACTTTCGCCCAGGGTCCTATTTTTGCACGAAGCTTCCAGAAGACCGAAGAGATAACGAAGTGGGGCCACGAGGCAGCCAGGGGCTAGGGCGGCGCGGCCCAGGCCCTGGCCGCGCCAACCTACCTCCTGGGCCCCTCGTGTGGCCCCCCGCGTTGACCCTCCGCCTACTTAAAGCCTCCGTCGCGAAACCCCCAGTACCGAGAGCCACGATACGGAAAACCTTACTGAGACGCCGCCGCCGCGAATCCCATCTCGGGGGATTCAGGAGATCGCCTCCGGCACCCTGCCGGAGAGGGTATTCATCTCCCGGAGGACTCTACACCGCCATGGTCGCCTCCGGAGTGATGAGTGAGTAGTTCACCCCTGGACCATGGGTCCATAGCAGTAGCTAGATGGTCGTCTTCTCCTTGTTGTGCTTCATTGTTGGATCTTGTGAGCTGCCTAACATGATCAAGATCATCTATATGTAATTCTATATGTTGTGTTTGTCGGGATCCGATGGATAGAGAGTACTATGATTATGGTGATTATCAATCTATTGTTTATGTGTTGTTTATGATCTTGCATGCTCTCCGTTATTAGTAGAGGCTCTGGCCAAGTTTTTACTCTTAACTCCAAGAGGGAGTATTTATGCTCGATAGTGGGTTCATGCCTCCATTAAATGCAGGACGATGTGAGAAAGTTCTAAGGTTGTGGATGTGTTGTTGCCACTAGGGATAAAACATTGATTCTATGTCTAAGGATGTAGTTGTTGATTACATTACGCACCATACTTAATGCAATTGTCTGTTGCTTAGCAACTTAATACTGGAAGGGGTTCGGATGATAACCTGAAGGTGGACTTTTTAGGCATAGATGCAGTTGGATGGCGGTCTATGTACTTTGTCGTAATGCCCGGATTAAATCTCACTATATTTATCATATCATGTATATGCATTGTTATGCCTTTCTCTATTTGTCAATTGCCCGACTGTAATTTGTTCACCCAACATGCTTTTATCTTATGGGAGAGACACCTCTAGTGAACTGTGGACCCCGGTCCTATTCTTTACATAGCATACAATCTACTGCAATTGTGTTTACTGTTTTCTTTGCAAACATCTTCCACTCGATACGCTTAATCCTTTGTTACAGCAAGCCGGTGAGATTGACAACCTCACTGTTTCGTTGGGGCAAAGTACTTGGGTTGTGTTGTGCAGGTTCCATGTTGGCGCCGGAATCCCTGGTGTTGCGCCGCATCACATTTCGCGACCATCAACCTTCAACGTGCTTCTTGGCTCCTACTGGTTCGATTAAACCTTGGTTTCTTTCTGAGGGAAAACTTGCTACTGTGCGCATCATACCTTCCTCTTGGGGTTCCCAACGAACGTGTGAGTTACACGCCATCATTGCTCCAGACCCGAGCGCCGAGGGGACGAGACAGGTGGAGACGCCAGCACTTGTTTGATCATGTTGGCCATTGTGGGGAAGATGTCTCCTTGGGCCGTAAGGTTCGAGCCGTACTGGCTGAAGGCAGAGGCAGGGAGCGTGATGTTCTGCTGTTGGATATTCTTGGAACAGAGGGCGGGCGGTGAGCGAGGTCCGTCCGTGACCGCCAGCGGGACGGATTTTCTCGCAAAACCGTCATTTCCCCCGGCCGGGGCCGACGCCGGGGTGCTCTTGGTCTTGTCAGAGTGCTTCTTGCGTCTTTGATCACACCTCTCTTCGTCCGTTTCTTCTTGGTCTTCGTCCTTGTCCTCCTCTCCGTTCTTGGCCGGCGGAGAAGTAGGGTCATGATTTGTATCTTCCGCAAGATCCTTGTTGATTGGAACAATGCGGACCCTGAAACCTTGCATGTTGACAAACAAGGTGATGTGTTCTTGCAGTTGCACAGGGGCCTGGCAGCCAAACGACATCTTGATGGGGCCATTGGGGTGCTCGAGGGACTCCACGTCCACGGCAATAGGTCTTCCCACTTCACGGGTGCTAAGGAGGAGGCGGTCTGCGCGTCGCAAGGGAGGGGGCACGCCGATGAGGTGAACCCACACCTCTTCCAGCTTCTCCACCACCAGCGGATCGTCCGTGGGGATCGAGACGATGGCCTTGGTTTTGCTCAAAGGAAGTGTGATGCCGCCGCCCCGGATCGCCATGCGCAGGCTCTCTTTGGAGGGGAAGATAACAGAGTAGTCAGTCCCGTTGAGCTTGCAGACCTGCCACGCCCAGCTATCATCTACCAGATCTTTAAGCTCATCTTCGAGCTGCTCTTCATTGAGGCCCTCTTTCTCAAGGATTATAAGCGCAGAGTTGGTGGCCGGTTGGTACATCTCATCATCGGGCACCTCGCAGCAGACGAAGCCCTTTCGATTTCCTCCAAATCCTGCCCAAAAGGGATCCATGCTCTTGGAGAAGGACGCACACATAGCCGTTGGGTGGCCATGCTTCTTGCATTTCACACAGAAGGCTTCTGCTGTACATTCCGCCTGAACGTGCCCTTGATTCCCGCAATTGTAGCACGTGATGTGGGTTGCATCCTGGTTGGGGGTGCTGCTGGACCCTCCAGCCGCCAGACCAGGAGCAGCCAAGATCGGACCCGGCCCCTGCGGGATCCTAGGCGCCCGTGGGTGTCTCTTCTGTCCTCCCCGGACCTGGTCGCGCCCTCTCGGCCCAGATGGGGGAGGTGGCGGCGGTGGAGGAGGGTACTGCTGGTGGTCTGAGCGGCGTTGTTGGTTGTAGTCTGAGCGGCGTTCTTGATCTTTTAGTCTATCAGATCTTCTCACTTCAGTATTCATCTGGTTATGTGTTTGACTCCATTCTGTACTAAATTTTTCTGTCACCTTCCCTTCTTTTTTCACAAAAGCAGAGAATCTGTGTAATAAATACTTTGGTTGGAAATATACGACGTATTTTGATGGGGTAAGATGGATTTTTGACCAACTATTGCTCCGCTAATTTGTAGTTTATGTGATACCCAACGAATCGAGTATTTGTGTATACGAATAACGACGTAAGCTTTATGTCATATAAGTTGCATATATACTCTCTATACGAAACAAAAATATTTGTATTTCTTTTTAGAAAATGGTGCTCTATATGTATGTTCCAATCTCCTTGTGTAAGTGATACCAGACTAGATCGAGAAGTAAAATGGATTTGATGTCACAGCAAAAAATAAAAAAAAGGGAGAAGCCTTGACGGCAGTATCTGATAATTAACACGTACTAAATCATTTATCTCGTGCATGGCAGCTTAGGGTTGTCGGCAAGAGATTATCTCCATTTTCTGAATGCAATGAGCTGTAGAATTTCTAGCAAGCTAGATATACTCCGTAGCTCCGCTAGTACTACGTACCATTATAACACTGATAATTTTCTCACAACATGCATCCGTAGCATTGACCAGGAACGCTTTAATTATGGAATATACTCCACTTGAAACTTCATGTCACCTTCCGTTTCAAACTCATGTGCCCTAGACCCTCAGAAACCGGCCGGCTATATATACGTGTGCCCTGGTGGGAGCATATACCCATCAAGCAAACACACACAAACCCATTTTGCATGTCATTGGTAACCAGTTCATAGTGGATTTCCTTCATAGCCATTGCCAGTTTTGAAAGCTAATATAACTAAAGTATAGAAGACAATGCCATCGCTGCAAGAAGCTGCCGCGGCCATGGAGCATGCGACCATGGAGGCCGGCGGCAAGCAGGGCGCCATGAGCGCCACCCTGCTGAGCCTTCTCGGAATGACGACGTCGGAGAAGGGCTCGGCGGCAGCGGACGACAAGCTGGAGTGGCTCCGGTCGCAGCTGATCGGCAAGGACGTGGAGTTCGACACGCCGTTCGGACGGCGCGCCCTTACGTACGCCGACCAGACGGCATCCGGCCGGAGCCTGCGCTACATCGAGGACTACCTCGTGAAGGAGGTCCTGCCCTTCTACGGCAACACGCACACCGAGGACAGCCACGTCGGGAGCAAGACGACGCGCCTGGTGCACAAGGCCGCGCGCTACATCAAGCGCTGCATGGGCGCCGGCGCCGGCGACGCGCTGCTCTTCTGCGGCGCCGGCACCACGGCCGCGATCAAGCGCCTGCAGGAGGTCATCGGCGTCGCGCTGCCGTCCGTCGAGATGCGCGACCGGCTCTCGGCGCAGCTGCGCAACGAGGAGCGGTGGGTGGTCTTCGTGGGGCCCTACGAGCACCACTCCAACCTGCTATCCTGGCGGCGTAGCCTGGCGGAGGTGGTGGAGATCGGCCTCGACGCGGACGGGTTGGTCGACGTCGCCGCGCTCCGCCGCGCGCTCGGGTCGCCGGAGTACGCCGACCGGCCGATGCTGGGCTCCTTCTCGGCGTGCAGCAACGTGACCGGCATCATGACGGACACGCGGGAGATCGCCCGCGTCCTCCACCAGCGCGGCGCCTTCGCCTGCTTCGACTTCGCTGCCAGGTATCTCTCCGTTCCGTTTTACCATTAATCAACGCGAGGGAGACAAGACAAATGAACAGACAATGGTTTAGAATGAAGACAATTAAATCGGAACAGAGAGAGTACTTGAGTGAGACCGGCTGGCCGGCCAGAGTCTAATCGTGACATGCATTCGTTGACACTCTGAATTCCCATGTTTTTCTTAATGATAACGGTCCTTCTCGCTTCTGACTAACCTAACCAACGTTTAGCTGAGTCTGTTTAGAATAACATCATGATTTCTGAATATAGAGTCTAAGGAGTATTTTTGGGGCTGTTTGGAGGTCCTGATTGACTTCAGGTGGACGTACTCCACCCACTCCCCGTGTTGAAGTATGTTGAATTCGTACATATTCACCCCAATTGCACGAGGGGAGGAAATTGACAACCAAAGATAATATAGTGAATTAGTGGACTGCGTGACTTATTCAACTTTCTATAGGGAAATATGAATCTGTGGCAGAGCAGTACTATAACTTTCCGTAACGCAGACAATTTCAAAATTTTAAATTTTCTATAGACACCCAACACAGCTCATTTTTCAACATGCATGGTCAGAATTATTCACCCTCACATTGGGTGCTCTAATTATGTTTTTTTACAGTGGGCCCTATGTGAAGATTGACATGAAATCTGGTGAATTAGACGGATACGACGCTGTTTTCCTGAGCCCGCACAAATTTGTTGGTGGCCCGGGCACGCCGGGCATCCTTCTGATGAACAAATCACTGTACAAACTCACCTCTCAGCCGCCGTCCACGTGCGGCGGAGGCACTGTAGCATATGTCAACGGCTTCAACGAGGATGTAAGAACCCCCACCGAAGCAGATATATGTGCTATAGTAGTTCATGTCTATACTCTTAAAGGGATCTAATCAAACTATTGCTTGCCACATGTGCAGGATACGTTGTACTACGACGACATTGAGGAGAGGGAGGACGCGGGCACGCCGCCAATCGTCCAAAAGATCCGTGCATCACTCGCCTTTTGGGTGAAGGAACATGTTGGCTATGACACGATGGGCCTCCGCGAGCGAGTGTACTCAGAGATGGCCATGAACAGGCTTGCCAAGAATCCAAATGTCAGGGTGCTAGGCAACACAAGGGTGGACCGTCTACCAATCTTCTCGTTCCTCGTCTACCCTGCGGTAGTGAAACAATCACTATTTAACGGGTTTGATGAGGCTAGTTCTGACGAAATAGTCACAGAAAATATGAGATCATCCAAGCAACTTCCCCTTCATGGCCGTTTTGTCACTAGGCTTCTGAACGATCTTTTTGGCATCCAAGCTAGGGGTGGTTGTGCCTGTGCAGGCCCCTATGGTCACCTCTTGCTCGACGTCGACAAGGAGCTCTCTCTTAGCCTCCGGTCTGCTATCCTTGAGGTATTTTATGACAGAGCTGTATACCATCTGTTTGTCAAAGTTGTTCATTTCATTTGTATGCTAAGCTTTAAGTTGCGTAGAGGCAGTACTAATCTCAGGCTTCGCATCCACGAAATTAATTTTCAGGGTTACAGTGGACTGAAGCCAGGATGGACAAGGCTGAGCTTTTCTTACTACCTATCCAAGGAGGAGTTCAAGTTCATCCTTTCCGCTGTTGAGTTCATAGCGGCATACGGCCACCGCTTCCTCCCGTTGTACAAGTTCGACTGGATCACCGGCAACTGGACCTTCCGCAAGCAGGCAATCAAGTACCACATCATGAGGGAGGAGCTATCCCTTGGCGCAGAGCCATTGAAGCGCCCGAATCACAAGACAAATCCTCATGTTGCAGATAAACTTGAGAAGCCTCAGGCCGGTAATCACAAGTTTCAGAGCTACCTGGAAAGTGCAAATAAAATTGCACTTTCCTTGCCCGATGTCAATCAGCAGACTCTGAGCATCCCCAAAGGAGTTCACCCTGAATTGGTTCTTTTCCACATATAAATTTCTAGGTGTCTTAATGCATGTGCACTGGACTCAGATGCAATTGTTAATGTATCGTTAACATGCATGGAGTACCATCTCCGAGTCTGTGAGTTAAGCTTGCCTATAAAAGTTTCCGAGAATAAATCCTTTTCCATATGTAAATTCATATGTGTGTCATATAATGTGAGTAGAGTGCCAAATGCAATTGAATGTATCGTTAACATCCATAGAGTACTATATATATACCCGAGTCTGAAAGTTAGAGCTTCCTTGTAAAAGTTTTCAGAGAACAAATATGTAAGAAAACGGATACCAATTTATCACAATACTTCTGTTCATATAATTAACATTTTTAGCTATACTAGTTTTTCCAAGGAAAAGCAAAAGACGTATCTACCTTACATATTTTAACTGTCTTAATTGTGTCCTCTATCTGAAAATCACAGCCGGCTGGATAGCATGGCTCACTTACTGGCATGGAATGTTTGGGAAATCTGATTGGCATCCTACGTTTCAGTCGATAGAAATATGATTTTACATTATCTGATAAAATTCAGAGGCTCTAGCTTTAGCTCGAAGGTGCATCCTCTAATTTATTTTGGTGTCCTGATTTTGCTGGCATGCACTATTTTCTGTTTTGGATCTTTACGGTTGTGTGCATCCTTGTTATGCAGAGACCGGGTGTAATATTATTTGAGTAATAAAACGTCCATTATCGAAAAAAATGTTTTTGCAATAGACATTGGTCGATCTGGTCAAGGTGGAAAGAACTGGTCTCTATTCTATCATCACTTGTTTGCTGCCTCTGCCTGTAGCAGTAGGATTATGGCTACGGACTACAAGAGTGTGAACTGAAGAGGAAATATAATGCCCCATCCGGAGACTGAAATTTTGTTGCCGCTGACAGAGTCTAAGATTTTTTTAGAACTGCAGGATCTCGCCCCATTCCATTTCCAAAGAAAACAAAATGTTGTTTTGTCTGTCGCTCTTTCAGGAAATGACATTACAAATTCAAGATGCAGGGGTGTGCTCCGGTGTCCCCCCCTTAGCTCCACGGTTCTGAGAAGTTGGAGCTGCTCCAGCTTTTGGTATAATTACGTGAAATTGAATTCGTGAAATATAAAAATGCAGAGCACACTGGGACGCACCACGTGATCGCTTAAACCTTTGCCTGGAAGTCCATCTGGCCCGTGGCGAAGTATTTTCTGGTGGTGGAGTTGTCCTGGCCACGACGGTGAGGATGGCTATGGCGGCGGCGCTGAACCACCCGACACTGCCGTGACGTTCCCAAAAACCGGGTAATTAAAAATCTTGAAACGCACTCAAGAGAGGAGACGGATTTAAAAAGTTAACTGCAAGCTGCTCTAGCTTTTGGTACACAAACATAAAAAACACGAAGCGCCGTAATTTACATTCGACTGCTACTGATTTGATTTCATTGCAACGTGATTTACATTTGTCGCTACTGAATAATGGACTCAGGCGAACGAGTCGACGCACCTTCAGCTGAAGTTAAATTGTCCGATTCATTCTCGCCGTCGCGCAAATCGAGTTGTAGCTCGCTGCCGTCACCGCCAGGAGCTTGCTGTTGCCGCCACTACGTCGCATGCCGCCTCACCCACGAGAAGTTGGTTGAGGCGGCCACAATAAGTTTCTGGCGGTGGCGGCAACAAGCTACAACTCGATTTACGTGGCAGGAAGAATGATTCAGATAAGTTTGACTCCGTCTGAAGATAAGTTCATTCGTTTGCCAGCGGCCTCGATTCGGTGGCGCCAGGCGTGAATCACGCTACGGTGAAATCAAATCGGGGAGTGTCTGGGCATTGGGAAACATGCCCGAGAGATGAGGGGGAGAAAGATAAAACATGCGTAACATTTTGGTCACTTATCGGTGGCAATGGGACGTAAATAACAACCAATCCTTGTTTTTGTGTTCTGCGAAACCAACTTCACGTATTTGTACCAAAAGCTGAAGCAACTACACATATTTGTACCAAAAGCTGGAGCAACTCCACGAATTAAAACAAAAACCTGGAGCGGCTCCAATTTTTTAGAACCATGGAGTTGAAGGGGGGGACACCGGAGCAATCACGATTCAAGATTATATAAACTCTGTTTCATCAGGTTTCCAGGACACCATCTTCTAGTCGCCGATCATCAGACGATGGCACATAACCTCCGGTGTGCACGGCCCATGCACCGTTCTCCTCTTCTTCAGTTTTTCAGCGTTGGGGCTTTTAGTGTCTTCTGCTCCAGGTGCTGCTGGATACATTGATTCAAGGTTTCTGTATGTCTTGTGGGGCACAGAGGACTCCATCTATTCTGGATTTTCGCCAGCCGAAGCCACATAACCTGCAGACCAGACCAAGAACATCGACCAAAGGATACATCGTTGTTATGCTTCCACAACGTGCACATAAGAGCGGAATTCACCATATTAATAACAACATTTTTCTTATTGCTGATCCGCAGTCTCGCTAAACTTTCAAAATCTACCACTGTTACGTTGTTCACGATTTCAACAAGATCAGACCATAACAATTTAATTATATCATAGGAAAAGAACAAATGATGCACACAACAAAGCAGACAAGTTTTGTCACTAATTTCTTGTCGGTTACACAAATTATCTCTAGTGAGCCCCCGGCCCCGTCCCCCCCCCCCCCCCCCCCCCCTTCTCTCCGTCCCTGCCGGCTTAGCATTTTTTTTTACAAAAAAACTGTCTCTCATACTGAACACTTGCTACCGAGTGGGTTTTTTCCGTATAGCGTAAACAAAGATTTTGTTGCTGGGAGAGATTTTTTACGCCCAACTGCCAACGGAAAATTTAGTACAGTACCAATATTTTGCGGGTCCTACATAGTGCAAATATTTTGCAGTACCAAATTTCCAGCATATACCCTGGAAACACAATATACCATAAATATGTTTTGCGGTGTACTGCAGAACACTTTACGGTATGAGACTTTAATGGATATCGTAGAAGAGGCGAACAATAATTCTCCATGTTGCTTGGTTGACCTCCTTCTTTCCTAAATCACTGAAGAAGAGGCGAACAATAATTCTCCATGTTGCTTTCAAACTCCATGTTATCATTTACTACTAGTATCAAGCATGCATGGATGGTATCGAACTGACAATTAGTGTGCATAGGGATGCATCGGACTCCACCCTTTCCGTTTTCGCTAGCAGCCGGCCACTTGTACAGCAGGGCATGCGACCATGGGCTTCGTTGACATTACAATCATGCACAACCAAAATATATAGAACCATTGTTGCTGCTTTTTAAGTAAATATCTAGAATCATTATGTTTCCGTTCAAAATAGAAAAAGAAACCTAGAGACATTCTCCCTTTATCATTCCTTCAAATAATAAGTTCAGATTGTCGCTCAATCTAGTTTCTGGATCCATTGTGCTGTAATTTAATAATTAGCAGCCGGCAAGTCTTTTTTCGATAAAGGGAGTATATTAATATCAAAAGATACCAATTACACTCAGCCTCTGCAACAACGCCCTACCCTAGTTCACCAGCGCCGTCATCGCCCGACTAAAGGTCTTAGGTTTTAACACTGAAGATAGTCTCCACTCTCAAAACAATGCCTCCAACAAGGTCGTTGCCACGCACAACCAGTTAAGGCCAGACCTTGTGTTTTTGCCCTGAAAGATAAGACTCTGAACTTCACCCGTGCTGCTGCCCCCACTTGCATACCACTGCTGTGGAGCCCGGAACGCCAAGCAAGTCCCTCAGCATCACGGAGACTCGAACCACCTTTAGCTAGTCCACCAATCCGGCCTTCATGATATTCCTTCTTCTGACTTCACCATGGACCAAAAAGTCACATGATGTCAACACAGAATAGAGCTTCGCGCCGCTACCTCCGTAACTAAACGGTCGGAATAAAAACGTGGGTGCGCGTGACCGAATACCACCCGATCCAGGAAACTCCAGGCAGAAGATACACTATTACATTCACCGGTGGAGCTTTCCGGAACTCATCTCTCCAGCCAGATCAAGGCAAACTGACCTCCGGTAGATCTCATCTTCGCTTGCGAGAAACCCGAGAACCGCCACCAAAACAAAGCAAGACCACCAGCCCCCACACCGCCAGTCCCTCCTGCCGGATCACCAGGGAAGAAGACGGAGGCGCGGATCATGCGTACGACCGCCGAACCGCCGCCGGGGGCGGGGGCGAAGGGCATCAGGCCCCGGCCAAGCAGCCGTGTTGCCCGGCTTCCTCCACCGGTGCCACATCACCTCCCATGGAGCGCCGCCGCGGAAACCATCATCCCCTTCATCTTCGACGGATGGGGCGCCGCCATCGCCGCCGGGGCCGGCAGTCTGAGGGCCGCCTGTGCGGGAGGGGAAGATCCTCCGCCGCCGCCCGGGAGGGGGCGGGAGAGGAGGTAGGGTTTTGGGCCTCGCAGCCGGCAAGTCTATATGTGATCAAGAGCTTCGTATAAGATAGTCAGGGCTCCTTTGTTTTATAAAATAAACCATGTTTCATTCAAGGATCTACTGTCACATAGGAACTAACTTCATAGGAATTTTGTAGCGTCAAGAAAAATGGCATTACATAATATCCATTGGAGATGTGAATGGTACGGACAATTTTCGCTCCAAATATGCATCCGCGTCATATCGTATGCACTTTTAGAAATTTTCCAAATATGGAGGTGGCATGTGGATGTGGATATTGGTCCAATGGATTTTCGGCGGATACAATAGCGGATATGATATCAGTAATATCAGACAGTATGGAGTATCTACATATTATTTTGGATTATCCAAGGTTCTTAAAGAGAATTATCCGATAATATTATCTCAACCCCAAATACCCAAACAGCCTAGTTTTGTTTAGATAAATACAGTAGAGAAGTCCTCTGCATCATTTTCATTTATAAAAGCATGAATTTACAGATGGTTTTAGTGATTCCAAACTATGCATGCTACCTCCGCTCTATGTCATGCAATTATATATATTGCACAGTTCCACTATTATTATTGCTCATTATTAATCTGTTGGGCTTCCTTTGGATGATAATGATGTTTTGTTAGCAGCCTACCTCTTCTGTTGTACGAACAAGAGGGTCACATATTTTACATAAAAGAACAAAATTCTATTTTTATGTGTGTGCAATTGTTATCCGCTTCCAATCTGTCCATTCCAAATCCACTTCATATTCGCTAGTGCCAGACCTAGGATTACCATCCAGGGATGTCAAAAACCCAAAATCAAAGACATATGTGACTAGTGACGCCATTAGCTAGTACTATCTAAGATACTTAGTAAACTTGTATGATGTCAATTGACCACCTGATCAACGCGTAGCTCCGCTACCATTGTCTGCTCCGGTCTGAATCCACAAAAAGAATATGATAGAACATATAGGGGACGATGTGTTGGTGGTCTCTATGCCCTTATTTCTTGGTTGATGAGTGATGTCTACGGGTGCTTCTATTCTTGTAGACAGTGTTGGGCCTCCAAGAGCAGAGGTTTGTAGAACAGCAGCAAGTTTTCCCTTAAGTGGATCACCCAAGGTTTATCGAACTCAGGGAGGAAGAGGTCAAAGATATCCCTCTCAAGCAACCCTGCAGCCACAAAGCAAGAAGTCTCTTGTGTCCCCAACACACCAAATACACTTGTCAGATGTATAGGTGCACTAGTTCGGCGAAGAGATAGTAAAACACAGGTGGTATAGATGGTGGTAATATTGCAGAAAGTAAAGATGCAATAAAACAGTAAACAAGCGGCGCCAGAAAATAGCTTGTTTGCGTAGGAAGCAATTCTTTGTGGTGGAAACAAGGCCTAGGGATCATACTTTCACTAGTGGACACTCTCAACATTGATCACATAATAAATAAGTTCTCTTTCCTTTGTGCTACATATACTCTTGTTAGATGATGAACACCACTAATTGTGTAGGATTACACGAACCCTCAATGCCGGAGTTAACAAGCGCCACAACATTCGATATTCATGTTTAAGTAACCTTAGAGTATAATAGATCTTTGCAAAATAAACCAAGTACTAACATAGCATGCACACTGTCACCATCACACTACGAAGGAGGCATAGATCACATCAATACTATCATAATGACAATTAACTCCACAATCTACAAGAGATTATGATCATAATCTACGACAAGAACTACACGATGCACACACTGTCACCATGATGGCGTGTAACTCACACGTTCGTTGGGAACCCCAAGAGGAGGTATGATGCGCACAGTAGCAAGTTTTCCCTCAGAAAGAAACCAAGGTTTAATCGAACCAGGAGGAGCCAAGAAGCACGTTGAAGGTTGATGGTGGCGAAATGTGATGCGGCGCAACAACAGGGATTCCGGCGCCAACGTGGAATCTGCACAACAAAATCAAAGTACTTTGCCCCAACGAAACAGTGAGGTTGTCAATCTCACCGGCTTGCTGTAACAAAGGATTAAGCGTATCGAGTGGAAGATGATTGTTTGCAAGAAAATAGTAAAACACAATTGCAGTAGATTGTATGCTATGTAAAGAATAGGACCGGGGTCCACAGTTCACTAGAGGTGTCTCTCCCATAAGATAAAAGCATGTTGGGTGAACAAATTACAGTCGGGCAATTGACAAATAGAGAAGGGCATAACAATGCATATACATGATATGATAAATATAGTGAGATTTAATCCGGGCATTACGACAAAGTACATAGACCGCCATCCAACTGCATCTATGCCTAAAAAGTCCACCTTCAGGTTATCATCCGAACCCCATTCAGTATTAAGTTGCTAAGCAACAGACAATTGCATTAAGTATGGTGCGTAATGTAATCGACAACTACATCCTTAGACATAGAATCAATGTTTTATCCCTAGTGGCAACAGCACATCACAACCTTAGAACTTTCTGTCACTGTCCCAGGTGTCAATGAAGGCATGAACCCACTATCGAGCATAAATACTCCCTCTTGGAGTTAAAAGTACAAACTTGGCCAGAGCCTCTACTAATAACGGAGAGCATGCAAGATCATAAACAACACATAAACGATAGATTGATAATCACCATAACATAGTATTCTCTATCCATCGGATCCCGACAAACACAACATATAGTATTACAGATAGATGATCTTGATCATGTTAGGCAGCTCACAAGATCCAACAATGAAGCACAACAAGGAGAAGACGACCATCTAGATACTGCTATGGACCCATGGTCCAGGGGTGAACTACTCACTCATCACTCCGGAGGCGACCATGGCGGTGAAGAGTCCTCCGGGAGATGAATCCCCTCTCCGGCAGGGTGCCGGAGGCGATCTCCTGAATCCCCCGAGATGGGATTCGCGGCGGCGGCGTCTCTGGAAGGTTTTCCGTATCGTGGCTCTCGGTACTGGGGTTTTCGCGACGGAGGCTTTAAGTAGGCGAAAGGGCAACGTGGGGGGCCACACGAGGGCCCCACACCATAGGTCGGCGCGGCCAGGGCCTGGGCCGCGCCGCCCTATGGTGACGGCGCCTCGTGGCCCCACTTCCTTCCATCTTCGGTCTTCTGGAAGCTCCGTGCAAAAATAGGACCCTGGGCGTTGATTTCGTCCAATTCCGAGAATATTTCCTTACTAGGATTTCTGAAACCAAAAACAGCAGAAAACAGCAACTGGCTCTTCGGCATCTCATTAATAGGTTAGTTCCAGAAAATGCATAAATATGACATATAATGTGCATAAAACATGTAGGTATCATCAATAAAGTAGCATGGAACATAAGAAATTATCGATGCGTTGGAGACGTATCAGCATCCCCAAGCTTAGTTCTGCTCGTCCCGAGCAGGTAAAACGATAACAAAGATAATTTCTGAAGTGACATGCCATCATAATCTTGATAATACTATTTGTAAACATATGTAATGAATGCAGCGATCAAAACAAAGGTAATGACATGAGTAAACAACTGAATCATAAAGCAAAGACTTTTCATGAATAGTACTTCAAGACAAGCATCAATAAGTCTTGCATAAGAGTTAACTCATAAAGCAATAAATCAAAGTAAAGGTGTTGAAGCAACACGAAGGAAGATTAAGTTTCAGCGGTTGCTTTCAACTTATAACATGTATATCTCATGGATATTGTCAACATAAAGTAATATAACAAATGCAATATGCAAGTATGTAGGAATCAATGCACCGTTCACACAAGTGTTTGCTTCTTAAGGTGGAGGAAGATAGGTAAACTGACTCAACAATAAAAGTAAAAGAAAGGTCCTTCAAGAGGAAAGCATCGATTGCTGTATTTGTGCTAGAGCTTTTATTTTGAAAACATGAAACAATTTTGTCAACGGTAGTAATAAAGCATATGAGTTATGTAAATTATATCTTACAAGTTGCAAGCCTCACGCATAGTATACTAATAGTGTCCGCACCTCGTCCTACTTAGCGTGGACTACCGGATCTTTGCATGCCATGTTTCAACCAAGTGTCACAAAGGGGTACCTCCATGCCGCCTGTACAAAGGTCTAAGGAGAATGCTCGCATTTTGGATTTCTCGCTTTTTATTATTCTCAACTTAGACATCCATACCGGGACAACATGGACAACAGATAATGGACTCCTCTTAAATGCATAAGCATGTAGCAATGATTATTATTCTCATATGAGATTGAGGATATATGTCCAAAACTGAAACTTCAACCATGATTCATGGCTTTAGTTAGCGGCCCAATGTTCTTCTCTAACAATTTTGCATGCTCCAACCACTAAGGTGATAGATCCTTCAGACAAGACGGACATGCATAGCAACTCACATGATATTCAACAATAGTTGATGGCGTTCCCCAGAAGCATGGTTATCGCACAACAAGCAACTTAATAAAAGATAAAGTGCATAAGTACATATTCAATACTACGATAGTTTTTAAGGCTATTTTGTCCCATGAGCTATATATTGCAAAAGTGAATGATGGAATTTTAAAGATAGCACTCAAGCAATTTACTTTGGAATGGCGGAGAAATGCCATGTAGTAGGTAGGTATGGTGGACACAAATGGCATAGTAGTTGGCTCAAGGATTTTGGATGCATGAGAAGTATTCCCTCTCGATACAAGGTTTAGGCTAGCAAGGTTATTTGAAGCAAACTCAAGGATGAACCGGTGCAGCAAAACTCACATAAAAGACATATTGTAAACATTATAAGACTCTACACCGTCTTCCTTGTTGTTCAAAACTCAATACTAGATATTATCTAGACCTTAGAGAGACCAAATATGCAAATCAAATTTTAGCAAGCTCTATGTATTTCTTCATTAATGGGTGCAAAGCATATGATGCAAGAGCTTAAACATGAGCACAACAATTGCCAAGTATCACATTATCCAAGACATTTTAGAATTATTACATGTAGCATTTTCCAAATCCAACCATATAACAATTTAACGAAGAAGAAACTTCGCCTTGAACATTATGAGTAAAGCCTAAGGACATATTTGTCCATATGCAGCAGCGGAGCGTGTCTCTCTCCCACAAAGTGAATGCTAGGATCCATTTTATTCAAATAAAAACAAAAACAAAAACAAACCGACGCTCCAAGTAAAGAACACAAGATGTGATTGAATAAAAATATAGTTTCAGGTGAGGAACCTGATGATGTTGTCGATGAAGAAGGGGATGCCTTGGGCATCCCCAATCTTAGACGCTTGAGTCTTCTTAAAATATGCAGGGGTGAACCACGGGGGCATCCCCAAGCTTAGAGCTTTCACTCCTCTTGATCATAGTATATCATACTCCTCTCTTGACCCTTGAAACCTTCCTTCACACCAAACTTCAAGCAAACTCATTAGAGGGTTAGTGCACAATTAATAATTCACATGTTCAGAGGTGACACAAACATTCTTTACACTTCTGGACATTGCATAAAGCTACTGGACATTAATGGATCAAAGAAATGAATCCAACATAGCAAAAGAGGCAATGCGAAATAAAAGGCAGAATCTGTCAAAAACAGAACAGTCCGTAAAGACGAATTTAAAGCTGGCACCAGACTTGCTCAAATGGAAAAACTCAAAACCTAATGAAAGTTGCGTACATATCTGAGGATCACGCTCGTAAATTGGCAGATTTTTTCGAATTTTCTACAGAGGCCTGTGCCCAGATTCGTGACAGACAGCAATGCTGTTTCTGCGCAGCGATCCCAAATACAACATCAACTTTGACATAGAAACTTTACTTGGCACAAAAACATGATAAGGAGAGGTTGCTACAGTAGTAAACAACTTCCAAGACTCAAATATAAAACAAAGTACTGTAGTAAAAACATGGGTTGTCTCCCATAAGCGCTTTTCTTTAACGCCTTTCAGCTAGGCGCAGAAAGTGCAAATCAAGTATTATCGAGAGTAGAAGCATCAACATCATAACTTGTTCTAATAATAGAATCAAAAGGCAACTTCATTCTCTTTCTAGGGAAGTGTTCCATACCTTTCTTGAGAGGAAATTGATATTTAATATTACCTTCCCTCATATCAATAACAGCACCAACGGTTCGAAGAAAAGGTCTTCCCAACACAATAGGACAAGATGCATTGCATTCGATATCCAAAACAACAAAATCAACGGGGACAAGGTTATTGTTAACCGTAATGCGCACATTATCAATCCTCCCCAAAGGTTTCTTTTTAACATTATCGGCAAGATTAACATCCAAATAACAATTCTTCAATGGTGGCAAGTCAAGCATATCATAAATCTTTTTAGGCATAACAGAAATACTTGCACCAAGATCACATAAAGCATTACATTCAAAGTCATTGAATTTCATTTTAATGATGGGCTCCCAACCATCTTCTAACTTTCTAGGAATAGAAGTTTCAAGTTTTAGTTTCTCTTCTCTAGCTTTTATGAGAGCATTTGTAATATGTTTTGTAAAGACTAAATTTATAGCACTAGCATTAGGACTTTTAGCAAGTTTTTGTAAGAACTTTATAACTTCAGAGATGTGGCAATCATCAAAATCTAAATCATTATGAGCTACAGCAATGGGATCATTGTTCCCAAGGTTGGAAAAAATTTCAGCAGTTTTATCACAAGCAGTTTCAGCAGTTTTAGCAGTTTCAGGCAGTTTTGTTCGCTTTGCACTAGAAGTAGAAACATTGCCAACACCAATTATTTTACCATTGATAGTAGGAGGTGCAGTGATGCGCGTAGATGTACACGTCCGTTGGGAACCCCAAGAGGAAGGTATGATGCGCACAGTGGCAAGTTTTCCCTCAGTATGAAACCAAGGTTTAATCGAACCAGTAGGAGCCAAGAAGCACGTTGAAGGTTGATGGTCGCGAAATGTGATGCGGCGCAACACCAGGGATTCCGGCGCCAACTAGGAACCTGCACAACACAACCAAAGTACTTTGCCCCAACGAAACAGTGAGGTTGTCAATCTCACCGGCTTGCTGTAACAAAGGATTAAACGTATCGAGTGGAAGATGTTTGCAAAGAAAACAGTAAAACAAGTAGATTGTATGCTATGGAAAGAATAGGACCGGGGTCCACAGTTCACTAGAGGTGTCTCTCCCATAAGATAAAAGCATGTTGGGTGAACAAATTACAGTCGGGCAATTGACAAATAGAGAAAGGCATAATAATGCATATACATGACATGGTAAATATAGTGAGATTTAATCCGGGCATTACGACAAAGAACATAGACCGCCATCCAACTGCATCTATGCCTAAAAAGTCCACCTTCAAAGTTATAGTCCGAACCCCCTCCAGTATTAAGTTGCAAAGCAACAGACAATTGCATTAAGTATTGTGCGTAATGTAATCAATAACTACATCCTTAGACATAGCATCAATGTTTTATCCCTAGTGGCAACAGCACATCACAACCTTAGAACTTTCTGTCACTGTCCAATGTATCAATGAAGGCATGAACCCACTATCGAGCATAATTACTCCCTCTTGGAGTTAAGAGTAAAAACTTGGCCAGAGCCTCTACTAATAACGGAGAGCATGCAAGATCATAAACAACACATGAACAATAGATTGATAATCACCATAATCATAGTACTCTCTATCCATCGGATCCCGACAAACACAACATATAGAATTACATATAGATGATCTTGATCATGTTAGGCAGCTCACAAGATCTAACAATGAAGCACAACAAGGAGAAGACGACCATCTAGCTACTGCTATGGACCCATGGTCCAGGGGTGAACTACTCACTCATCACTCCGGAGGCGATCATGGCGATGAAGAGTCCTCCGGGAGATGAATCCCCTCTCCGGCAGGGTGCCGGAGGCGATCTCCAGAATCCCCCGAGATGGGATTCGCGGCGGCGGCGTCTCTGTAAGGTTTTCCGTATCGTGGCTCTCGGTACTGGGGGTTTCGCGACGGAGGCTTTAAGTAGGCGGAAGGTCAACGCGAGGGGCCACACGAGGGGCCCAGGGGGCAGGGCCGCGCGGCCAAGCCCTAGGCCGCGCCGGCCACCCCCCTGGCTGCCTCGTGGCCCCACTTCGTTAGGTCTTCGGTCTTCTGGAAGCTTCGTGCAAAAATAGGACCCTGGGCGAAAGTTTCGTCCAATTCCGAGAATATTTCTTTACTAGGATTTCTGAAACCAAAAACAGCAGAAAACAGCAACTGGCTCTTCGGCATCTTGTTAATAGGTTAGTTCCAGAAAATGCATAAATATGACATATAATGTGCATAAAACATGTAGGTATCATCAATAAAGTAGCATGGAACATAAGAAATTATCGATACGTTGGAGACGTATCAGCATCCCCAAGCTTAGTTCTGCTCGTCCCGAGCAGGTAAAACGATAACAAAGATAATTTCTGAAGTGACATGCCATCATAATCTTGATCATACTATTTGTAAACATATGTAATGAATGCAGCGATCAAAGCAAAGGTAATGACATGAGTAAACAACTGAATCATATAGCAAAGACTTTTCATGAATAGTACTTCAAGACAAGCATCAATAAGTCTTGCATAAGAGTTAACTCGTAAAGCAATAAATCAAAGTAAAGGTGTTGAAGCAACACATAGGAAGATTAAGTTTCAGCGGTTGCTTTCAACTTATAACATGTATATCTCATGGATATTGTCAACATAAAGTAATATAACAAGTGCAATATGCAAGTATGTAGGAATCAATGCACAGTTCACACAAGTGTTTGCTTCTTAAGGTGGAAGGAGATAGGTAAACTGACTCAACAATAAAAGTAAAAGAATGGTCCTTCGCAGAGGAAAGCATCGATTGCTGTATTTGTGCTAGAGCTTTTATTTTGAAAACATGAAACAATTTTGTCAACGGTAGTAATAAAGCATATGAGTTATGAAAATTATATCTTACAAGTTGCAAGCCTCACGCATAGTATACTAATAGTGCCCGCACCTCGTCCTACTTAACTTGGACTACCGGATCTTTGCATGCCATGTTTCAACCAAGTGTCACAAAGGGGTACCTCCATGCCGCCTGTACAAAGGTCCAAGGAGAATGCTCGCATTTCGGATTTCTCGCTTTTGATTATTCTCAACTTAGACATCCATACCGGGACAACATGGACAACAGATAATGGACTCCTCTTTAATGCATAAGCATGTAGCAAAGTTATTATTCTCATATGAGATTGAGGATATATGTCCAAAACTGAAACTTCCACCATGGTTCATGGCTTTAGTTAGCGGCCCAATGTTCTTCTCTAACAATTTTGCATGCTCCAACCACTAAAATGATAGACCTTCAGACAAGACGGACATGCATAGCAACTCACATGATATTCAACAATAGTTGATGGCGTTCCCCAGAAACATGGTTATCGCACAACAAGCAACTTAATAAAATATAAAGTGCATAAGTACATATTCAATACTACGATAGTTTTTAAGGCTATTTTGTCCCATGAGCTATATATTGCAAAGGCGAATGATGGAATTTTAAAGGTAGCACTCAAGCAATTTACTTTGGAATGGCGGAGAAATACCATGTAGTAGGTAGGTATGGTGGACACAAATGGCATAGTAGTTGGCTCAAGGATTTTGGATGCATGAGAAGTATTCCCTCTCGATACAAGGTTTAGGCTAGCAAGGTTATTTGAAGCAAACTCAAGGATGAACAAGTGCAGCAAAACTCACATAAAAGACATATTGTAAACATTATAAGACTCTACACTGTCTTCCTTGTTGTTCAAAACTCAATACTAGATATTATCTAGACCTTAGAGAAACCAAATATGCAAATCAAATTTTAGCAAGCTCTATGTATTTCTTCATTAATGGGTGCAAAGCATATGATGCAAGAGCTTAAACATGAGCACAACAATTGCCAAGTATCACATTATCCAAGACATTTTTAGAATTACTACATGTAGCATTTTCCAATTCCAACCATATAACAAATTAACGAAGAAGAAACTTCGCCTTGAACATTATGAGTAAAGCCTAAGGACACATGTGTCCATATGCAACAGCGGAGCGTGTCTCTCTCCCACAAAGTGAATGCTAGGATCCATCTTATTCAAACAAAAACAAAAACGAAAACAAACCGACGCTCCAAGTAAAGAACACCAGATGTGACTGAATAAAAATATAGTTTCAGGGGAGGAACCTGATGATGTTGTCGATGAAGAAGGGGATGCCTTGGGCATCCCCAAGCTTAGACGCTTGAGTCTTCTTAAAATATGCAGGGATGAACCACAGGGGCATCCCCAAGCTTAGAGCTTTCACTCCTCTTGATCTTAGTATATCATTCTCCTCTCTTGACCCTTGAAAACTTCCTTCACACCAAACTTCAAGCAAACTCATTAGAGGGTTAGTGCATCATTAATAATTCACACATTCAGAGGTGACACAATCATTCTTTTCACTTCTGGACATTGCATAATGCTACTGGACATTAATGGATCAAGGAAATAAATCCAACATAGCAAAAGAGGCAATGCGAAATAAAAGGCAGAATCTGTCAAAAACAGAACAGTCCGTAAAGACGAATTTATAAATGGCACCAGACTTGCTCAAATGGAAAAACTCAAAACTAATGAAAGTTGCGTACATATCTGAGGATCACGCTCGTAAATTGGCAGATTTTGTCGAATTTTCTACAGAGAATTATGCCCAGATTCGTGACAGACAGCAATGCTGTTTCTGCGCAGCAATCCCAAATATAACATCAACTTTGACATAGAAACTTTACTTGGCACAAAAACTTGATAAGGAGAGGTTGCTACAGTAGTAAACAACTTCCAAGACTCAATAAAACAAAAAATTGCTGTAGGTAAAAACATGGGTTGTCTCCCATAAGCGCTTTTCTTTAACGCCTTTCAGCTAGGCGCAGAAAGTGCAAATCAAGTAACATCGAGAGTAGAAGCATCAACATCATTACCAGGGGTGTTGGGAGTTTTCTCAACCAAGCATAGTATATTTGATATATAAGTTTTAGCGTCTCCCTTTTCATTAGTCTTAGGCTTGCTACTCTCATCGAACAAATTTTCCGGAACAAGCCAAGCATAGTTATTTTCTAGTGCGTCATTCATAGCTAGAAGTTTACATGGTATTGGTGCTTTGATTTCCCCTCCATCATTAATGTTATTAGTGTACATTATTCTATCCATGTCCATTTTTTCAAGGAGACCAATAAAATTGGTATGAGAACCTAGCATATTAAATTTAGCAAAAACCTTTCTAGCCTCTCTTGCTAGACCACCAAATTCTCTAAGAAGGGTTTCTAAAACAAAATCTTTCTTTTCCCCTTCTTCCATATCACCAAGTGTAAGAAACATGTGTTGGATTATAGGATTGAGATTAACAAATTTAGTTTCCAACAAGCGAACTAAAGCAGCAGCAGCAATTTCATAGGTAGGTGCAAGTTCTACCAAGTGTCTATCTTCAAAATCTTCAGTAATACTAACATGATTGAAAAATTCTTCTATATTATTTCTCCCAACTATGGACCCACGTCCTACCGGTATGTCCTTTGTGGTGAAATTAAAAGGAAACATGATGCAATAAGCAAAAAGTAAACTAGGCAAATAAGGTAAAGACGAGTAACTAATTTTTTTGTGTTTTCGATATAGAGAGCAAGACAGTAAATAAAGTAAAACTAGCAACTAATTTTTTTGTGTTTTGATTTAGTGCAGCAAACAAAGTAGTAAATAAAATAAAGCAAGACAAAAACAAAGTAAAGAGATTGAGAAGTGGAGACTCCCCTTGCAGCGTGTCTTGATCTCCCCGGCAACGGCGCCAGAAAAAGTGCTTGATGCGCGTAGATGTACACGTCCGTTGGGAACCCCAAGAGGAAGGTATGATGCGCACAGTGGCAAGTTTTCCCTTAGTATGAAACCAAGGTTTAATCGAACCAGTAGGAGCCAAGAAGCACGTTGAAGGTTGATGGTCGCGAAATGTGATGCGGCGCAACACCAGGGATTCCGGCGCCAACTAGGAACCTGCACAACACAACCAAAGTACTTTGCCCCAACGAAACAGTGAGGTTGTCAATCTCACCGGCTTGCTGTAACAAAGGATTAAACGTATCGAGTGGAAGATGTTTGCAAAGAAAACAGTAAAACAAGTAGATTGTATGCTATGGAAAGAATAGGACCGGGGTCCACAGTTCACTAGAGGTGTCTCTCCCATAAGATAAAAGCATGTTGGGTGAACAAATTACAGTCGGGCAATTGACAAATAGAGAAAGGCATAATAATGCATATACATGACATGGTAAATATAGTGAGATTTAATCCGGGCATTACGACAAAGAACATAGACCGCCATCCAACTGCATCTATGCCTAAAAAGTCCACCTTCAAAGTTATCGTCCGAACCCCTCCAAAGTATTAAGTTGCAAAGCAACAGACAATTGCATTAAGTATTGTGCGTAATGTAATCAATAACTACATCCTTAGACATAGCATCAATGTTTTATCCCTAGTGGCAACAGCACATCACAACCTTAGAACTTTCTGTCACTGTCCCAGGTATCAATGAAGGCATGAACCCACTATCGAGCATAATTACTCCCTCTTGGAGTTAAGAGTAAAAACTTGGCCAGAGCCTCTACTAATAACGGAGAGCATGCAAGATCATAAACAACACATGAACAATAGATTGATAATCACCATAATCATAGTACTCTCTATCCATCGGATCCCGACAAACACAACATATAGAATTACATATAGATGATCTTGATCATGTTAGGCAGCTCACAAGATCTAACAATGAAGCACAACAAGGAGAAGACGACCATCTAGCTACTGCTATGGACCCATGGTCCAGGGGTGAACTACTCACTCATCACTCCGGAGGCGATCATGGCGATGAAGAGTCCTCCGGGAGATGAATCCCCTCTCCGGCAGGGTGCCGGAGGCGATCTCCAGAATCCCCCGAGATGGGATTCGCGGCGGCGGCGTCTCTGTAAGGTTTTCCGTATCGTGGCTCTCGGTACTGGGGGTTTCGCGACGGAGGCTTTAAGTAGGCGGAAGGTCAACGCGAGGGGCCACACGAGGGGCCCAGGGGGCAGGGCCGCGCGGCCAAGCCCTAGGCCGCGCCGGCCACCCCCCTGGCTGCCTCGTGGCCCCACTTCGTTAGGTCTTCGGTCTTCTGGAAGCTTCGTGCAAAAATAGGACCCTGGGCGAAAGTTTCGTCCAATTCCGAGAATATTTCTTTACTAGGATTTCTGAAACCAAAAACAGCAGAAAACAGCAACTGGCTCTTCGGCATCTTGTTAATAGGTTAGTTCCAGAAAATGCATAAATATGACATATAATGTGCATAAAACATGTAGGTATCATCAATAAAGTAGCATGGAACATAAGAAATTATCGATACGTTGGAGACGTATCATGCAGCAACATGTGAAGAATTAGCATTACTAGTAGTGGTAATATTCCAAACTTTAGCTACATTATTCTCTTTAGCTAGTTTTTCATTTTCTTCTCTATCCCACCTAGCACGCAGTTAAGCCATTAATCTTATATTCTCATTAATTCTAACTTGGATGGCATTTGCTGTAGTAGTAATCTTATTATCAATATCATTATTAGGCATAACTTTCAATTTTAAAAGATTAACATCAGAGGCAAGTCTATCAACTCTAGAAGCAATAGTATCAATTTTATCAAGCTTTTCCTCAACAGATTTGTTAAAAGCAGTTTGTGTACTAATAAATTCTTTAAGCATAGCTTCAAGACCAGAGGGTACACTCCTATTATTGTTGTAAGAATTCCCATAAGAATTACCATAACCATTACCATTAGCAGAAGGATATGGCCTATAGTTATTACCAGAGTTGTTCCTATAAGCATTGTTGTTGAAATTATTGCTTTTAATGAAATTCACATCAACATTTTCTTCTTGAGCAACCAATGAAGCTAAAGGAACATTATTTGGATCTACATTAGATCTACCATTCACAAGCATAGACATAATCACATCAATCTTATCACTCAAGGAAGAGGTTTCTTCACCAGAATTTACCTTCTTACCTTGTGGAGCTCTTTCTGTGTGCCATTCAGAGTAATTTATCATCATATCATCAAGAAGTTTTGTAGCCGCCCCCAATGTGATGGACATAAAGGTACCTCCAGCAGCTGAATCCAATAAATTCCGCGAAGAAAAATTTAGTCCTGCATAGAAGGTTTGGATGATCATCCAAGTAGTCAGTCCATGGGTTGGGCAATTCTTTACCAAAGTTTTCATTCTCTCCCATGCTTGAGCAACATGTTCAGTATCTAATTTCTTAAAATTCATTATGCTACTTCTCAAAGATATAATTTTATTGGGAGGATAATATCTACTAATAAAAGCATCCTTACATTTAGTCCATGAATCAATACTATTCTTAGGCAAAGATAGCAACCAATCTTTAGCTCTTCCTCTTAATGAGAAAGGAAACACTTTCAATTTAATAATATCACCATCTACATCCTTATACTTTTGCATTTCACAAAGTTCAACAAAATTATTGAGATGGGCAGCAGCATCATCAGAACTAACACCAGAAAATTGATCTCTCATAACCAAGTTCAGTAAAGCAGATTTAATTTCAAAGAATTCTGATGTAGTAGCAGGTGGAGCAATAGGTGAGCATAGGAAATCATTATTATTTGCATTTGTGAAGTCACACAACTTAGTATTTTCAGGAGTATTCATTTTAGCAACGGTAAATAAAACAAACTAGATAAAGTAAATGCAAGTAACTAAATTTTTTTTGTGTTTTCGATATAGAGAGCAAGACAATAAATAAAGTAAAACTAGCAACTAATTTTTTTGTGTTTTGTTTAGGTGCAGCAAACAAAGTAGTAAATAAAATAAAGCAAGACAAAAACAAAGTAAAGAGATTGAGAAGTGGAGACTCCCCTTGCAGCGTGTCTTGATCTCCCCGGCAACGGCGCCAGAAAAAGAGCTTGATGGCGTGTAACTCACACGTTCGTTGGGAACCCCAAGAGGAAGGTATGATGCGCACAGTAGCAAGTTTTCCCTCAGAAAGAAACCAAGGTTTAATCGAACCAGGAGGAGCCAAGAAGCACGTTGAAGGTTGATGGTGGCGAAATATGATGCGGCGCAACAACAGGGATTCCGGCGCCAACGTGGAATCTGCACAACAAAATCAAAGTACTTTGCCCCAACGAAACAGTGAGGTTGTCAATCTCACCGGCTTGCTGTAACAAAGGATTAAGCGTATCGAGTGGAAGATGATTGTTTGCAAGAAAATAGTAAAACACAATTGCAGTAGATTGTATGCTATGTAAAGAATAGGACCGGGGTCCACAGTTCACTAGAGGTGTCTCTCCCATAAGATAAAAGCATGTTGGGTGAACAAATTACAGTCGGGCAATTGACAAATAGAGAAGGGCATAACAATGCATATACATGATATGATAAATATAGTGAGATTTAATCCGGGCATTACGACAAAGTACATAGACCGCCATCCAACTGCATCTATGCCTAAAAAGTCCACCTTCAGGTTATCATCCGAACCCCATTCAGTATTAAGTTGCTAAGCAACAGACAATTGCATTAAGTATGGTGCGTAATGTAATCGACAACTACATCCTTAGACATAGAATCAATGTTTTATCCCTAGTGGCAACAGCACATCACAACCTTAGAACTTTCTCGTCACCGTCCCTGTGTCAATGAAGGCATGAACCCACTATCGAGCATAAATACTCCCTCTTGGAGTTAAAAGTACAAACTTGGCCAGAGCCTCTACTAATAACGGAGAGCATGCAAGATCATAAACAACACATAAACGATAGATTGATAATCACCATAACATAGTATTCTCAATCCATCGGATCCCGACAAACACAACATATAGTATTACAGATAGATGATCTTGATCATGTTAGGCAGCTCACAAGATCCAACAATGAAGCACAACAAGGAGAAGACGACCATCTAGCTACTGCTATGGACCCATGGTCCAGGGGTGAACTACTCACTCATCACTCCGGAGGCGACCATGGCGGTGAAGAGTCCTCCGGGAGATGAATCCCCTCTCCGGCAGGGTGCCGGAGGCGATCTCCTGAATCCCCCGAGATGGGATTCGCGGCGGCGGCGTCTCTGGAAGGTTTTCCGTATCGTGGCTCTCGGTACTAGGGTTTTCGCGACGGAGGCTTTAAGTAGGCGAAAGGGCAACGTGGGGGGCCACACGAGGGCCCCACACCATAGGTCGGCGCGGCCAGGGCCTGGGCCGCGCCGCCCTATGGTGACGGCGCCTCGTGGCCCCACTTCCTTCCCTCTTCGGTCTTCTGGAAGCTCCGTGCAAAAATAGGACCCTGGGCGTTGATTTCGTCCAATTCCGAGAATATTTCCTTACTAGGATTTCTTAAACCAAAAACAGCAGAAAACAGCAACTGGCTCTTCGGCATCTCGTTAATAGGTTAGTTCCAGAAAATGCGTAAATATGACATATAATGTGCATAAAACATGTAGGTATCATCAATAAAGTAGCATGGAACATAAGAAATTATCGATACGTTGGAGACGTATCACACCATTACACCATGCAGGAGGAATAGACTACTTTAATAACATCACATGAGTAGCACATAGATAAATAGTGATACAAAACACATTGCAATCATAAAGGGATATAAATAAGCACTTCACTATGCCATTCATAACAGTGAATAAGTATTCTGTGAAATATAGCCTGAGAGACCCACACGGTGCACACACTGTCACCTTTACACACGTGGGACAAGGAGTCTCCAGAGATCACATAAGTAAAACCCACTTGACTAGCATAATGACATCTAGATTACAAGCATCATCATATGAATCTCAATCATGTAAGGCAGCTCATGAGATTATTGTATTGAAGTACATAGGAGAGAGATGAACCACATAGCTACCGGTACAGCCCCGAGCCTCGATGGAGAACTACTCCCTCCTCATGGGAGCACCAGCGGTGATGAAGATGGCGGTGGAGATGGCAGCGGTGTCCATGGAGAAGCCTTCCGGGGGCACTTCCCCGTCCCGGCGGCGTGCCGGAACAGAGACTCCTGTCCCCCAGATCTTGGCTTCGCGATGGCAGCGGCTCTGGAACTTTTCTCGTACCGTGGCTTCTTTTTATCGGGGTTTTAGGTCAGGGACCTTTATATAGGCGAAGAGGCGGAGTCGGAGGGCTGACGAGGCGACGACACACTAGGGGGGCGCGGGCCCAGCCCTGGCCGCGCCACCCTGTCATCCGGGGCCCATAGGGCCCTCCTTTGGCGGCTCTCGGGTGTTCTGGAAGCTTCGTGGGAAAATAGGATGCTGGGCGTTGATTTCGTCCAATTCCGAGAATATTTCCTTACTAGGATTTCTGAAACCAAAAACAGCAGAAAACAGGAACTGGCCCTTTGGCATCTCGTCAATAGGTTAGTTCCGGAAAACGCATAATAATGACATATAATGTGTATAAAACATGTAGATATCATCAATAAAGTAGCATGGAACATAAGAAATTATAGATACGTTGGAGACGTATCAGCATCCCCAAGCTTAGTTCCTACTCGTCCTCGAGTAGGTAAACGATAACAATGATAATTTCTTAAGTGACATGCCATCATAACCTTGATCATACTATTGTAAGCATATGAGATGAATGCAGCGATCCAAACAATGGTAATGACATGAGTAAACAAATGAATCATAAAGCAAAGACTTTTCATGAATAGTACTTCAAGACGAGCATCAATAAGCCTTGCATAAGAGTTAGCTCATAAACCAATAAATTCAAAGTAAAGGCATTGAAGCAACACAATGGAAGATTAAGTTTCAGCGGTTGCTTTCAACTTGTAACATGTATATCTCATGGATAGTTGTCAATGCAAAGTAATATAATAAGTGCAATATGCAAGTATGTAGGAATCAATGCACAGTTCACACAAGTGTTTGCTTCTTGAGGTGGAGAGAGATAGGTGAACTGACTCAACATAAAAGTAAAAGAAAGGTCCTTCAAAGAGGAAAGCATCGATTGCTATATTTGTGCTAGAGCTTTTATTTTGAAAACATGAAACAATTTTGTCAACGGTAGTAATAAAGCATATGTATTATGTAAATTATATCTTACAAGTTGCAAGCCTCATGCATAGTATACTAATAGTGCCCGCACCTTGTCCTAATTAGCTTGGACTACCGGATCATCGCAATACACATGTTTTAACCAAGTGTCACAAAGGGGTACCTCCATGCTGCCTGTACAAAGGTCTAAGGAGAAAGCTCGCATTTTGGATTTCTCGCTTTTGATTATTCTCAACTTAGACATCCATACCGGGACAACATGGACAACAGATAATGGACTCCTATTTAATGCATAAGCATGTGGCAACAATTAGTGTTCTCATATGAGATTGAGGATATATGTCCAAGACTGAAACTTCCACCATGATTCATGGCTTTAGTTAGCTGCCCAATGTTCTTCTCTAACAATATGCATGCTCTAACCATTAAGGTGGTAGATCTCTCTTACTTCAGACAAGACGGAAATGCATAGCAACTCACATGATATTCAACAAAGAGTTGATGGCGTCCCCAGAAGCATGGTTATCGCACAACAAGCAACTTAATAAGAGATAAAGTGCATAAGTACATATTCAATACCACAATAGTTTTTCAGGCTATTTTGTCCCATGAGCTATATATTGCAAAGGCGAATGATGGAAATTTAAAGGTAGCACTCAAGCAATTTACTTTGGAATGGCGGAGAAATACCATGTAGTAGGTAGGTATGATGGACACAAATGGCATAGTGGTTGGCTCAAGGATTTTGGATGCATGAGAAGTATTCCCTCTCGATACAAGGTTTAGGCTAGCAAGGTTATTTGAAACAAACACAAGGATGAACCGGTGCAGCAAAACTCACATAAAAGACATATTGTAAACATTATAAGACTTTACACCGTCTTCCTTGTTGTTCAAAATTCAATACTAGAAATTATCTAGACTTTAGAGAGACCAATTATGCAAACCAAATTTTAGCAAGCTCTATGTATTTCTTCATTAATGAGTGCAAAGTATATGATGCAAGAGCTTAAACATGAGCACAACAATTGCCAAGTATCACATTATCCAAGACATTTTACCAATTACTACATGTAGCATTTTCTGTTTCCAACCATATAACAATTAACGAAGCAGTTTCAACCTTCGCCATGAACATTAAAAGCTAAGAACACATGTGTTCATATGAACCAGCGGAGCGTGTCTCTCTCCCACACAAGGATGAACTTATTCAAACAAAACAAAAATAAAAACAAACAGACGCTCCAAGTAAAGTACATAAGAATGTGATGGAATAAAAATATAGTTTCACTAGAAGAAACCTGATAAGTTGTCGATGAAGAAGGGGATGCCTTGGGCATCCCCAAGCTTAGATGCTTGAGTCTTCTTAAAATATGCAGGGATGAACCACCGGGGCATCCCCAAGCTTAGACCTTTCACTCTTCTTGATCATAGTATATCATCCTCTTCTCTTGACCCTTGAAAACTTCCTTCACACAAACTTCAAGCAAACTCATGAGAGGGTTAGTGCTTAACCACAAATTCACATATTCAGAGGTGACACAATCATTCTTAACACTTCTGGACATTGCACAAAGCTTCTGAAAGTTAATGGAACAAAGAAACTCATTCAACATAGCAAAAGCGGCAATGCGAAATAAAAGACAGAATCTGTCAAAAACAGAACAGTCCGTAAAGATGCTTCTGGACTGGGCACTTAACTTGCTCAAATGGAAAAACTCAAAACTAATGAAAGTTGCGTATATATCTGAGGATCACGCTCATAATTTTGCAGATTTTTTCGAACTTTTTACAGAGACTTATGCCAGAATTCGTGACATACAGCAATGCTGTTTCTGCGCAGCGATCCCAAATATAACATCAACTTTAACATAGAAACTTTACTTGGCACAAAAACATGATAAGGACAGGTTTCTACAGTAGTAAACAACTTCCAAGACTCAACAAAATAAAAATTGCTGTAGTAAAATAAACACATGGGTTATTTCCCAAGAAGTTCTTTCTTTATAGCCATTAAGATGGGCTCAGCAATTTTAATGATGCACTCGCAAGAAATAGTATTTGAAGCAAAAGAGAGCATCAAGAGGCAAATTCATAACACATTTAAGTCTAACATGCTTCCTATGCAAAGGAATCTTGTACACAAATAAATTCATGAAGAACAAAGTGGTAAGCATAGAAAAGCAACACAGGCGCAATTTCAAGATTCTCAACATAAAGAGGGGAAACTTAATATTATTAAGATGCATATAACCATGTTTCCCTCTCTCATAATAACTTTCAGTAGCATCATGAACAAATTCAACAATATAAATATCACATGAAACATTCTTGTCATGAGCCATATGCATAAAATTATTACTCTCCACATAAGCATAATCAATTTTATTAGTTGTAGTGGGAGCAAATTCAACAAAGTAACTATCATTATTATTCTCATCAAGTGTAGGAGGCATAGTATAATCACAATAAAATTTACTCTCCATAGTAGGCGGCACCAAAAGACCACTATCATTATAATCATCATAAATAGGAGGCAAAGTATCATCAAAGAAAATTTTCTCCTCAATGCTTGGGGGACTAAAAATATCATGCTCATCAAAACCAGCTTCCCCAAGCTTAGAATTTTCCATATCATTAACAACAATGGTGTTCAAAGCGTTCATACTAATATCATTGCTACCAGCATGCAAATAAGATTCCATAGGTTTTTTAATTTTCGCAGCAAACAATCCATGTCTTAACTCAGGAAATAAAATAAGAAGCTCATTGTTGTCCATTATGCCTAACTAGTGTAAACAAGAAACAAAAAGATGCAATTGCAGGATCTAAAGGAAATAGCTTCGAGTACTTACAACGGCGCCGGAAAATAGCTTAGTAGCCGAGATCCGGAGTGTGAGTACCTTTTACCTTTCCTCCCCGGCAACGGCGCCAGAAAATAGCTTGATGTCTACGGGTGCTTCTATTCTTGTAGACAGTGTTGGGCCTCCAAGAGCAGAGGTTTGTAGAACAGCAGCAAGTTTTCCCTTAAGTGGATCACCCAAGGTTTATCGAACTCAGGGAGGAAGAGGTCAAAGATATCCCTCTCAAGCAACCCTGCAGCCACAAAGCAAGAAGTCTCTTGTGTCCCCAACACACCAAATACACTTGTCAGATGTATAGGTGCACTAGTTCGGCGAAGAGATAGTAAAACACAGGTGGTATAGATGGTGGTAATATTGCAGAAAGTAAAGATGCAGTAAAACTGTAAACAAGCGGCGCCAGAAAATAGCTTGTTGGCGTAGGAAGCAATTCTTTTTGGTGGAAACAAGGCCTAGGGATCATACTTTCACTAGTGGACACTCTCAACATTGATCACATAATAAATAAGTTCTCTTTCCTTTGTGCTACATATACTCTTGTTAGATGATGAACACCACTAATTGTGTAGGATTACACGAACCCTCAATGCCGGAGTTAACAAGCGCCACAACATTCGATATTCATGTTTAAGTAACCTTAGAGTATAATAGATCTTTGCAAAATAAACCAAGTACTAACATAGCATGCACACTGTCACCATCACACTACGAAGGAGGCATAGATCACATCAATACTATCATAATGACAATTAACTCCACAATCTACAAGAGATTATGATCATAATCTACGACAAGAACTACACGATGCACACACTGTCACCATTACACCATGCAGGAGGAATAGACTACTTTAATAACATCACATGAGTATCACATAGATAAATAGTGATACAAAACACATTGCAATCATAAAGGGATATAAATAAGCACTTCACTATGCCATTCATAACAGTGAATAAGTATTCTTTGAAATATAGCCTAAGAGACCCACACGGTGCACACACTGTCACCTTTACACACGTGGGACAAGGAGTCTCCGGAGATCACATAAGTAAAACCCACTTGACTAGCATAATGACATCTAGATTACAAGCATCATCATATGAATCTCAATCATGTAAGGCAGCTCATGAGATTATTGTATTGAAGTACATAGGAGAGAGATGAACCACATAGCTACCGGTACAGCCCCGAGCCTCGATGGAGAACTACTCCCTCCTCATGGGAGCAGCAGCGGTGATGAAGATGGCGGTGGAGATGGCTGCGGTGTCGATGGAGAAGCCTTCCGGGGGCACTTCCCCGTCCCGGCGGCGTGCCGGAACAGAGACTCCTGTCCCCCAGATCTTGGCTTCGCGATGGCGGTGGCTCTGGAACTTTTCTCGTACCGTGGCTTCTTTTTATCGGGGTTTTAGGTCAGGGACCTTTATATAGGCGAAGAGGCGGAGTCGGAGGGCTGACGAGGCGACGACACACTAGGGGGGCGCGGGCCCAGCCCTGGCCGCGCCACCCTGTCATCTGGGGCCCACAGGGCCCTCCTCTGGCGGCTCTCGGGTGTTCTGGAAGCTTCGTGGGAAAATAGGATGCTGGGCGTTGATTTCGTCCAATTCCGAGAATATTTCCTTACTAGGATTTCTGAAACCAAAAACAGCAGAAAACAGGAACTGGCCCTTCGGCATCTCGTCAATAGGTTAGTTCCGGAAAACGCATAATAATGACATATAATGTGTATAAAACATGTAGATATCATCAATAAAGTAGCATGGAACATAAGAAATTATAGATACGTTGGAGACGTATCAATGAGATCCACTCACCAGCCGAAGCATGTTGTTCTCACTGCCAAGCCCTTACAAGCAAAGTGGCACAGTCGTCTTGGTAATCCTTCTTTAGTCATTGTTAGCAAAGTTGTAAAAATTGTGATTATGAATCAGATCAGAACCACTATGGTAGGATCAAAAACCATAAGAACTTAACTTTCTGGATCGTAAAATCTTAGATTCTACCTAGTAGAATCGTGCAATCGTTCAACTCAATTTGGATCGTTAAGTCGTAGAATCGCATGGTAGAATAATGATACTGACAACTATGATTGTTAGTCAAATAATTAATTAGCAAAAATAAACTTCCCTATATAGAGATATGAGCATAGAGTCATGGTGTTATTCATGTCAACAGGCTAAAAGTAATCAGTTTCCATACTCTACATCCACTAGTGTTTCCACATCTCCGCTATAATTAGCATTTTGTGACGTATGTGGATCTGCTTCTGCCTCTGTTGGTCGTCATGAATACTATATAATCTTTGTCGATGATTATAACAAGTTCACTTGGATATATTTTCTTAAGAAGAAACATGATATTTTCTTGGCCTTTGTTAATTTCCAGAAACTTGTGAAACGTAAGCTTGATAGACAAATCCTGAACATTCAATCGGATTGGGGAGGAGAGTATGTGAAATTGAACTCTTTATTCCAAACACAATGTATTTCCCACCATGTCTCCTGTCATCATGCACACCAACAAAATGATTCGGCTGAACGAAAACATTGCCACATTGTTGAAGTAGGACTCGCTTTTCTAGCGCATGCTCACATGCCTCTCAAATTTTGGGATGAGGCTTTCGTCACGACCACTTACCTCATCAACTTGATCCCTATCAAACTCATCAACCATAACACATGTACATCGCCTACTAGGCACTTGACCTAATTACACCTCTCTTATTTTTGGTTGCACGTGTTGGCCCAGCCTTCGCCATTATAACAAACGCAAACTCGCTTTTCGCTCCAAGCAATGCATCGTTTTAGGGTACAACCCTCATCATAAGGGTATCAAGTGTCTTGAAGTCTCTACCGGTCGAGTCTACATTTCTCATGATGTTGTTTTTGATGAGGCCATGTTTCCTTTCCAACATGTGCGTCCCAACGCTTGTGCCTTGCTTCACAAGAAATTCTCTTGCTAGATCCCTCTCTTTAGAATTTTGAACATGACAATGAACTTATTAATGATTCTAACATGGCTAATACTCATGCTTCTGACTCTACTCCCATACCTGCTTCTCATGTCTTGCACGGACCAGTACATTTCCCAGGGTGCATAGGAGAGAATTTGAGACCAAATGGTGCTGAAAATAGCTAAAACCATGCACACAAAATACCAAAATAAAATGACAAAAGCTCGAAGCACGAAAGCTCCAACACAATCTACACTAGGATTAGTCACCTGATCCGCCTCGGGCCACTCATCTTCCGGCCCTGTTGAGATAGGGCACTGGGGTCCAAATCCTGAAGCCAACGCATCCTTGTGCGGCGCTCCCTCACCATCCACGCAGTTCCCACACTCCACTCCAGAATCGTCTGCATCCGTTTGTTATGGTGGCACTTACTCGGCTGCAGAATCAGCCACCCCGACGACCTCAGGATCTGTTGCACCATTGAAAGGATCGTATGCCGCACCTAGAGTGTGGGGTGAATAGGTGCTAACCAATTTTTAGTTCTTTTTCAATTTAGGCTTGACACAAAGGTAAATTCTCTAGATATGCAACTATGTGACTTTACCTATATGACAAGGTCAACAACTAAACAAGATATGGCTACGCAATATATAGAGGACATAAAGGATAGAGGTAACCGAGAGTGGAGCACACGGAGACACGGAGTTGATTCCTGTAGTTCCCTTCCTTTGCAAGAAGGTACGTCTACGTTCGGAGGAGTGTGGTCGCTATGAAAGCCAGACCAACAGTCACGAAGACTTCACTCAGGTCTCCTGTGAGCAACGCCACGAAGGCCTAGCCCACTTCCACTAAGGGATTTCCTCGAGGCGGAAACCGGGCCTTTACAAAGTTCTTGGGGCACACATCCACAACCAAATTGGAGGCTCCATAATCTGTAACAACACAACAAATCAATAAGAATACATCAACAACAACAACTAGGGATCTAAAGAGGAACACTAGCAAGGGGGCCCTCGAGCATATGAGGGGGAAATGAAAAACGCTTCGGTGAGGATGTAGATCAGGGTCTTCTCCTTCGATTCTCCAAAGCACAAGAGATTTGGGTGATTGAGTGAGGAGATCCGGCTATTTTGGTGTTCTTGGTGGCTCAACAATGGTGGATGAAGATCTTAGGGTTTGAGCACCCTTCCAAGGTAGGTGAAGGGGGGTATTTATACCCCACCAACTTTTCTGCCCGTTGGAGGAGAATCGCCGGCAGTGCCGGCCAATTTCTGAATCAGCAGGTCGACAGGCAGGCCGGCAGTGCCGGGCCAGAATCGCCGGCAGTGTCGGGGTGCACTCACCGGCAGTGCTGGCCTGGAACCACCGGCAGTGCCGGAGTGCACGCACCGGCAGTGCCGGCCCTGTATCACCGGCAGTGCCGGCCAAGGACAGGATTCAGCATTTTCTTCTTCTTCTCTTCTTCCTTTTTGAGTGGGTCAAGATTTACCCATAGTATCTTTTCTATATCTGTAATCCACTTAGCACACAGTTTAATTGTCACCGGTGTTGTTAACAAACACACAAAACATCAGAGATCATGAAATGTTCTTTCAATCTCCCCCTTTTGGTGTTTCATGACAATACCGGGATTTTGCAAACTATAAAGAAAGAATAGCATTGTGTTTGACATAAGAGAGAAACTCCCCTTAGATGTGTGCATACAAGAAATTTGTGCATGAATATAGATGCACACATTAGGTATAGAGCAACTGGAACTTTCAAGGTGGAGAACACAATGCTTATAAGACAAGTAAGACAGATAATGGATGGAAGATGATAAAAGTTGAGATGAGAAGATCATACCCTTTCATAATGACATCCTCAACATTTCATGACAATAATCTCAATATCATGAATAAGAGTCCCATAATCATATCAAGTATCAATTTGAGATAAATCCATAGACAAATTGAGGTATATAAGATGATCATAGCATTTCATGACAATACTCTCAACCATATAGAATACCGAAAACCATCGCACTAAGTTACTCACTAAATGGTATTGCCCACCACACATAGAACAGAGTTTTAAACAACATAAAACACAAGATAAGGTTCAACATAAGCATAGATGATAAACGGAGGACACAAGCTTTAACGGAATGATAAAAAGCAAATGCTTGTGCCCTCAACCCTAGCAAATCCCGTGCAAGTCCTACTAGACCTTCTTCTCCCCCTTTGGCATCAAGACACCAAAAAGGAGAAAATAAGCGATGCTACATCGTCCCATGGAAGCTCACTCTTCCTCGGAGGATTCCTCCGTCTCTTCTTCATCTTCAGACTCGGCGGGCTCAACATCATCACTAGTGGGGCACCGACGGCGAGAAGGACCGGGAAGCCCAAGCTGTTCAAACTCAGTCACATTGCCATGCCCAGAGAGCCATTCTTCTTCAGGACTAATAATCTCCTCAGATCCACTCTCAACAGGAATATCCAACTTGCGCATAATGAGCTTTGTGTTCCTCCTCTCCATTTTCCTTTCCCTATGAGCTTGATACTGACGCTTGTTGATGTCAGACTTAAGACAGAACATCTTGGCCAACTTGGCCTCTATGCGAGCAACCCAACCACTGTCAGTAGGGGGAACATACTCCATATCAGAGTCTTCTTCAGCGGAGTCCTCATCACGGGGAAGACGAGGAGGATTGGGATGAGGCTTGACCCTGAGATCTTTGGGCTTGTGAGGTACAAGAATAACATCATCAGTGAGTCTGCCATACCCAGCACTGTCCCAACGAGAGCAAATGAAGAACATGAAGTAGGGAGCAAACACTGGAGCCTTGCGAGATATGATGCATGCCCAAAACTCATTCCACAGAAAGTCCATCACATCAAGTCGAAGGTGAGAGTCACGGTGCAGATGAGAGAGATACAACAAATTTCCAAGGTACCCATAGATCTGATCAACGTAGCCAACCTTGGGATTTAGCACCTCTCGATAAATGCGGAGAAGGATGTCATACACCGGGCGAAGAAATTTCTGCGATCCATACACCACTTCTCCTTCAAGATAAAGATCGGCAAGGAGAGTCTTCTCAATGGGCTTGGGAGTGTTGTGAGCTCTGAAATATCCGTCTTCATTGGCAGGGAGCACTGGATAACCAAGACATGCTGCAAATTGGTCCCAAGTGCCATGTAACATGCGACCCTCTGTCAACCAAGTCATAGTCTTGGCATCATCATTATCAACATAGACTGTGGCAAAGAATTGCCCAATCACATCAACACAATAAGGATGATGAAACCCCATCAGCGGAAGAATACCAAACTGATCACAAATCTCTCGAGCTTCTGCAAAGTATTGGGCGTTTTTATCCATGTGAGCAAAGTTGATATGATGCATAGGAGCAACTTTATAGGTGGCATTAGCATAGAGATCATCAAAAATCTTCTCTTGATACTTGGTCCAGAACAGCGTAGAGCAATTGTCGGCCTTGGGAGTGGTGTAGATGTTGGTCTGACGCAGCCGAGCGTACTCATGATCCGGCCATTTCCCAACAGGCATGCCACGCAGCCTTCGGATGAAGTTAGCTCGAGGTTCAGCAGCAGCCATGCCCTTCTCCCGACGAGATGATTTCTTGACTGGTAGGATTTCAGCTTCAAAGTCATTAGGTACCGCCCGTTTGCCCGAGCTAGAGCGATGACGACCACCTGCACCTGTGAAAGCAATGGGTAGAAAGAGCATATGATAAGGTACACTAAAACATAGAAAACATGATAATCATAGCATGGTGAATGAAATGTTCAAGATACAAAAGAGGAGGCTCAAGTTGATCTGGCAACAGCTATACCGGCAGTGCCGGGGTGGTATGGGCGGTAGTGCCGGCCCAACCGGTAGTGCCGGGGAGGTATTGGCGGCAGTGCCGGCCCAACTGAAGATCGACCAGATCTGCTCTAGACTCAACCATTGTTCCTCAAATTTTCACATCACAATGCACAAGATCATCCACCTCCATGGCAAAAATTACGGAGAGATTCATCCACCCTTTTTTCTTCTAGAGAGGTCTACCCATTCTAGAGAGGGAGAGAGAGGAGAGGAAGCTAACCGGAGGAGGAAGCCATGGAGGAGGGAGGGGCCTGCCCGATTCCAGCCGTCCAAGGGACGAGGAAGGTCATGGGACGGTCGGCAGAGGGCAGGGACGGCGGCGGCGTCGGCTGGGGCGATGTGTGGGAGGAGAGGGACGCGGGGGGGAAATGGGGCGGTTGCCCTAACTCCCCCACCAGGCCCATCACTTGACCCCATGCCACCAACGGCAGTGCCGCTCAGCCGAGGCCGGCAGTGCCGATGCCACCGGCAGTGCCGGGGTGTCACCACCGGCAGTGCCTTGCTGAAGGCGCCGGCAGTGCCGCCAAACCATCCCAAAACCCAAAAACCCTCGACAAATTTTTAGAGTTTTAGTGTAAAAAGATAAGAATGGTTTCTTTAGGAAAGGTGGGGCTTAGGATAGAAAGATCACACTTTTGATGGTACGATGTCACCCATATTTGCAAAATATTGCAAATAAAGACCAAACATGAGTGATTTCCCATAAGAACAAAAGATAGTCAAATAAAATCCATGGAAGATCCAAATAACTCCAACTCTTCACAACGAAGAGTGTGGTGGCCTAGGCCACCATATATGAGTGTTATGGCATGGCACCGCGAAGATATATCTTGGGCCCAAAACCACTACTCATCATTGAAGCTCACATATCATCATAAGATATAAAGAGAATGATTTCTTTAATGTTGGCATTATGGGGGGAGGGATAGCTCAATAGTTTAAACCGCACTCCCCCTATCTCCATGCCCACATCTAAACCAAATAAAGTTTTGAGACAAAGGTGTGTTTGCAAGATGGTCAAGCTATACTCCTTGAATCAATGATATTTAGCTCATTCCTCAAATAACAAAACCTTTGCTTCATCAAGAGGCTTCGTGAATATATCGGCAAGTTGGTCTTTGGTAGGAACATAGATAAGCTCAATATCACCACGGGCAACATGATCCCTAATAAAATGATTCCGGATCTCAATATGCTTCGTTCTTGAATGTTGCACCGGATTATAGGCAATCTTGATAGCACTTTCATTGTCACATAATAGAGGCACTTTGTCACAAATGACACCGTATTCCTTTAAAGTTTGCCTCATCCATAACAATTGAGTGCATCCACTTGCGGCGGCAACATATTCGGCTTCGGCGGTGGAGAGAGATATACAATTTTGCTTCTTAGAAGACCAACACACCAATGACCTACCAAGGAATTGGCAAGCCCCGGAGGTTGATTTCCTATCATCCTTGTCTCCCGCCCAATCTGCATCGGTGTATCCATTGAGAATAAAGCTTGAGCCTTTAGGATACCAAATACCATATCTTGGGGTATCAACTAAATATCGAAAGATTCTTTTGAGAGCCATCATGTGACTCTCCTTAGGAGAAGCTTGATACCTTGCACACACACCAACACTCAACACTATGTCCGGTCTAGATGCACAAAGGTAAAGCAAGGATCCAATCATGGAGCGATATACCTTTTGATCCACCTCTTTACCATTCGGATCTAGTGCAAGATGACATTTAGTAACCATAGGAGTGGCTACACCCTTCATCTCAGTCATCTTGAACCTTTTGAGCATGTCTTGGAGATATTTTGCTTGATTGATGAAAGTCCCTTCACTTGTTTGCTTGATCTCAAAACCAAGAAAGAACTTCATCTCTCCCATCATAGACATCTCAAACCTATCGGTCATAAGCTTTGAAAATTCATCATTGAAAGCTTTGTTAGTAGAGCCAAAGATAATATCATCAACATATAATTGGCAAACGAAAATCTCCTCATTAACCCTCTTAGTAAAAAGAGTGGGATCGATAGCCTAACATCAAACCCACGGTCTATCAACAATTCTTTAAGGTGCTCATACCAAGCTCTTGGAGCTTGTTTGAGACCATAAAGTGCTTTATAAAGCTTATAGACATGGTTAGGAACGTTGAGATCCTCAAACCCCGGGGGTTGCTTAACATAAACCTCTTCATGCAAAGGACCATTAAGAAATGCACTTTTCACATCCATTTGTTGTAACTTAAAGTTATGATGCGATGCATAAGCAAGAAGGATACAGATGGACTCAAGGCGAGCCACGGGAGCATAAGTTTCTCCAAAGTCAATTCCTTCAACTTGAGAGAAACCTTGAGCCACCAATCTTTCCTTGTTCCTCACAACATTTCCAAACTCATCTTGCTTGTTCTTGAATATCCATTTAGTGCCTATAACATTGCGGCACTCCTTTGGCTTCTCTACTAAAGTCCACACTTTGTTGCGCTTGAAGTTGTTGAGTTATTCGTGCATAGCTTCCAACCAATCCGAATCTTCAAGGGCTTCAAACACTTTCTTGGGTTCCACTAAAGAGATATAAGCATGGTGATTGCTAAAATTAGCCAATTGCCTTCTTGTGGAAACCTTTGCTCGAATATCACCAAGGACCTTGTCATGTGTGTGTTCACGAATTTCAAGGTTCCTTTCTCTTCTTGCTAGACGACGGGCCTCGATCTCCTCCTTGGTTCTTCTTGGCCTTGGAGGTACCACTTGATCAACTTGATCATTTGGGTCCCCGTCTTGACCTTCAATTTGAGCTTCCTCAATTTCTTGAGAGTGCTCAACCTCATGTTCTTGATCTTGGACAACATTTGGTGAAGTGCAAACATCGAATGGATACTCATCAGAGTCATCATGAATTCTTGATTGATCTTGTCCTTGGTCTTGTACATGAGAGGGAGGGTTTTCTTCTTGTTCTTGGGTTGGTGCATCATTAGCTTCAAGAGATGGAGTTTGTTGATGTTGAGAAGATGAGGGCTCCACCGTGGTAGAGCATAGTCCTTCCCGAGACGCCACACCGTGTCCCTCAATGGGGCGGAAAAATCCCACACCCATTCTTACTATGGCATCTTGAGGTATTTCATCACCTGCACATACATCAACTTGCCCCACTTGGGAGCCATCATTTTCTTCGAACTTCACACTAGAAGATTCGATGATAATCTTGGAAGATATATCAAAGACTCTATAAGTGTGAGATTCGGCACCGTAACCAACAAATATACCCTCCAAAGCTTTAGGAGAAAATTTAGACAAACGAACTCCTTTGATTTTATAGAAACACTTACACCCGAACACCTTGAAGTATGAGATATTAGGCTTGTTGCCGGTGAGTCTTTCATATGGAGTCTTGTTCAAGCCCTTACGGAGATAGAGCCGGTTAGATGAATGGCAAGCGGTGGAGATGGCTTCGGCCCAAAAATTATAGCGGGATTTGTATTCCGCCATCATAGACCTTGCCATATCCATAAGAGTCCGGTTCTTCCTCTCCGCAACACCATTTTGTTGAGGGGTGTATGCAACGGAATATTGATGTCTTATCCCCTCATCACTAAGAAAAGCATTGAGTGTGTAGTTCTTGAACTCGGAGCCGTTGTCACTTCTTATTGCCATAATAAGGAGGTTGTGTTGGTGTTGCACCTCGGTGGCAAAGTCAATGAAGATTTGTTGAGTCTCATCTTTCGTTTTGAGGAAGTAGACCCAAGTGTATCTTGAAAAGTCATCAAAAATTACCAAGCAATATTTCTCCCCACCAAAGCTTGCATGAGTGGTAGGACCAAAGAGATCCACATGAAGAAGCTCCAAGATCCTCTTGGAAGAGATGATAGTCTTGCTTGGGTGCGGAGAGTCATGCATTTTGCCTTCAACACAAGCCCTACAAACACGATCTTTGGCAAAAGAAACATTTTCCATTAGTCCCACAATATGGTTCCCCTTGTGGAGACTTTGCAAAGTTCTCATGTTGACATGGGCCAAGCAGCGATGCCACAACCAACCCACATCCGCCTTTCCGAATAGGCACATCGCACTTGAGGTGGTTGTCCCCGAAAAGTCCACCACATACAAGTTATGTTCGCGATACCCAACGAAAGCGACTTATAGAGTCTTGCTCCACAAGAGTACCACAATATCATTATCAATAAAGACGGCGAAACCCATCTTGCCAAGGGCGGAAACGGAAAGTAAATTGTAACCAAGGGTTTTGACAAGCATGACATCCACAAGTGTAATGTTGTGTGCAACCACAACCTTGCCAAAACCCAATACCTCGGATGTAGAATTATCGCCAAAGGAGACGGTGATATTATTTATGTTGGGCCTCAACTCCTTGACGAGGTTCTTGCCGCCGGTCATATGACTTGTACATCCACTATCAAGTACCCATTTTGAACCTTCGGCGGCATAGTCCTACATGAGATCAATTCTTGGATTTAGGTACCCTTTTTCAATGGGTCCTCTTTTGTTAGCAACAAGGGTCTTTGGGACCCAAATAGACCAAGCAACATAACCATCATATGGGCCAACATATTTTGCATTGACATCACCATAATAATCTTTAAATAGAACATAGTGAGGGTTAGCAAATCCCGCACCATCATCATTAATAGTTTTGCCCTTAGGGGCTTCACCATTATTGATAACTATTTTCTTTCCTTGTGCGGGCTTGGCATTTTTCTTGTTAGCATTTTTAGCCTTGGTATTATAACCAAGACCCTCCTTCCCATTGTTTGACCTTTGCTTACTCAAAAGATCATCCAAAGAGATCGAGTTTACTTTGGGGAGAGGAGGCCTTAGCAAGTTCATCCTTTAACCTAGCATTTTCCTCAATGACATTGCATGATCACAAGACGAGGTAGAGGAACTAGGCACATCATATGAAGCAAGCCTAATTTGAAGTTTCTCATTAGACTTGGATAGGAGAGTGTATTCACTCTTCAAAGCTTTGTGAGCTTTGTCTAGTTCATCTAGATCCTTTACAAGTTTCTCATGATCAACACCAAATTGGGCCTTTTCCTTTTTAAGCACTTTAGTCTTAAACCTAGCAAGATCTCTAGCTTTAATGAGTTTGTTAATTTTATCTTGAGGCCCTTCAAGAGTTTCTAGCCTCTCTTCAAGAGAAGCTATAGTTTCTTGACTTTCCTCAAGAGCATTTTTAATAGCATGAATTTCAAGAGAGTCTTCTCTCTCTATTTGACATTTTTTCTCAAGAGTATCAGTTAGTTGAGCTATACGAACCATGAGACTTGAAACAGCTTTTTAGTGTCACCTTGTAAATTAAGAATGAAATCATCAAAATCAAGCATTTCTTGTTTCACTTTTAAACTAGCATGATTAACCCCTAGATCATTTGATATGTTGGGCATAGGGGGGTTAGGAGATGATACCTCGGAGGATTTAGCCATGAGGCAACTTTCTTCCTCCACATGAATGACTTCATTGGGGGATTCACTTGGTGATGAAGAGTTGGTGGAGAGGGTGGCAAGAGCAACCAATCCGTTTGAGGCATCATCTTGTTCATCATCAACATCATCTCCGGAGGAATATTCTTCTTGAGTTGATAGCACAATAGATGTGTCCAAGGTGGACCTTGCCATGAAGCAATGTGCATTCTTGATATGCGGATTCTCATTGGGGGATTCAAAGAGAGATGAAGAGGGAATGTTGGTAGTGACAATGGCGGCCACTTCCTTTGAGCTTTCTTCTTCTTCTTCATCACTAGAACTTTTAACTTCATCGGAAGAATATTCTTCCCTAGTCACTAGCAAAATCCTTGGAGGCCTCTTGCCCTTCTTGCTCTTGTTGTAGAATTTCTTGTTGGGGGCTTGAATATTTGCCCTTTGAGTCTTTGCTCTTGTCCTTAGGAATGAGCCTTCCACCATGAGTCTCCCTATGCTCATAGGGGCATTCGGCGATGAAATGGCGCTTGTCATCACAATTGTAGCATGATCTTGTTCTTGGACCCATGCTAGTGAACCCACTTTTGTTGTTTCTCTTCATGTTGTCTTCCTTGGCCTTGGAAGGATCAACCCAAAAAGATTTTGCATGGAAGGCCATGTGATCATTGTAGTGGAGTTCCAAGTCTTCCGGATAGGACATACTCCAAGATGCCCTATATTGTTCTTGAGGGTTCACTTCTTCTACGGAATTGACCGTCAAGGCAAGATTGTTCCCTTTTGACATACCAATGGCACGATTGCGAGAATCATGGGAGTTTTGCTCGAGCACCTTGAGGGCTTGCATCTCGTGCACGGCTTGTTGAGAAGTGAGAGAGGAGTAGCATTCTCTCCCAACAAGAGTCTTGACATCAATGGGTTCAAACGGCATCATGCAATCGATGTACTTATCCTTGGTCCAAGAGTCATTGATGTGGGTGGCACCCACATTCCGAAAAGCATCGGCAACGGTGATGAGTCTTCCATACATATCTTCATGATCTTCATCCGGTAGCCTCATGAATCCTTCGGCTTGATTCCGAAGAGAATTGTACTTGTTCCTTCTCATGCTATCACTTCCAATGCAACTAGCGGCCAAACCATCCCAAGCTTCCTTGGCGGTGGTGAAATTCTGAACACGGGACAATTCCTTTGTCCCCACACTAGTTTGAATCATGTGCAAGGCAGTGTCATTGAGTTGACTATCAACCGCTTCTCTTCTAGTCAACTTGTCGGGGTTGTAGGGCTTGAAGCCTTCCACGATGATTCTCCAAAGTTCATTGGAGGCACTGCGAACATGAGAACGAAACTCAAATTTCCATGTATCGAAATCTTTAACATTAAACTTAGGTGGATCGCCCCTAATGTTTATATGAGGATGGGGAACCGGGATATCGGGAGATAGGAAAGGCGGAGCCACTTGATTGTAGCTAACACCTCCACTAGGGGGTTTAATGGTGTTTAAGTTATCACCATTCGAGGGATTGGTAGAGAGGGGTGATGTCGAAGTATCTTCCTCTCCTAACGCACCCTTGTCCCTTTCCTCTATGACGGGAACGATGGGGGAGCCGGGGGGGAAAGCGGTCGTTAAACATTTTCATCAAGCTTTCCATTTGGGTTTGATGGCGGATCTCAAGGATGTTTCCACCGACTTGAGATCATCCATGGAAACCGTCTTTCCGGCCCCCTCCGCGTGTTCGTCATCCGGCATACTCTTAGGCGGTTAAACCCGAAATAAGAGCCGAGGCTCTGATACCAATTGAAAGGATCGTATGCCGCACCTAGAGGGGGGTGAATAGGTGCTAACCAATTTTTAGTTCCTTTTCAATTTAGGCTTGACACAAAGGTAAATTCTCTAGATATGCAACTATGTGAATTTACCTATATGACAATGTCAACAACTAAACAAGATATGGCTACGCAATATATAGAGGAGATAAAGGATAGAGGTAACCGAGAGTGGAGCACACGGAGACACGAAGTTGATTCCCGTAGTTCCCTTCCTTTGCAAAAAGGTATGTCTATGTTCGGAGGAGTGTGGTCGCTACGAAAGGCAGACCAACAGTCACGAAGACTTCACTCAGGTCTCCTGTGAGCAACGCCACGAAGGCCTAGCCCACTTCCACTAAGGGATTTCCTCGAGGCGGAAACCGGGCCTTTACAAAGTTCTTGGGGCACACATCCACAACCAAATTGGAGGCTCCCAAATCTGTAACAACACAACAAATCAACAAGAATACATCAACAACAACAACTAGGGATCCAAAGAGGAATACTAGCAAGGGGGCCCTCGAGCATATGAGGGCGAAATGAAAAACGCTTCGGTGAGGATGTAGATCGGGGTCTTCTCCTTCGATTCTCCAAAGCACAAGGGATTTGGGTGGTTGAGTGAGGAGATCCGGCTATTTTGGTGTTCTTGGTGGCTCAGAAATGGTGGATGAAGATCTTAGGGTTTGAGCACCCTTCCAAGGTAGGTGAAGGAGGGTATTTATACCCCACCAACTTTTCTGCCCGTTGGAGGAGAATCGCCGGCAGTGCCGGCCTTGAGTCGCCGGCAGTGCCGGCCAATTTCTGAATCAGCAGGTCGACAGGCAGGCCGGCAGTGCCGGGCCAGAATCGCCGGCAGTGCCGGGGTTCACTCACCGGCAGTGCCGGCCTGGAACCACCGGCAGTGTCGGCCCTGTATCACCGGCAGTGCAGGCCAAGGACAGGATTCAGCATTTTCTTCTTCTTCTCGTCTTCCTTTTTGAGTGGGTTGAGATTTACCCGTAGTATCTTTTCTATATCTGTAATCCACTTAGCACACAGTTAAATTTTCACCGGTGTTGTTAACAAACACACAAAACATTAGAGATCATGAAATGTTCTTTCAACCATCCCATGTTGCCTCCCCAGACAGTGCACCCGCCAAAGCTGTGAGCTGCAGGGTCAAGGATCTTTTGTTTCTAGTCAACGTGCGTCGTGCAATCAATCCTCTGACACGTCCTACCACAAGAGCATCCAAAGGAATCAAGAAACCCAAAGATTTTACTGTTGGCTCTGTGCGACGGTGCCTCTCCTCCTCACAAGATGACCTATCCATCTTCAAACAACCCTAGCAAATACAAGATGGAAAGGAGCTATTAGTGAAGAGTATGAAGCTATCATGAAAAATAAACCTGGAAATTGGTGCCACACAAGAATGGTACAAATTTCATTGACTACCGATGGATCTATAAAATCAAGCGGAAGGTTGATGGGTCTGTTGACAAATACTAGGATAGATTAGTAGCCGAAGGAGAAAGAACATCTCTCATATTATGTTTTGAGTGTTTGATGTCAATATACGTGATATACTAATGTTTGGTTAAGTGGTACAGGGATTATATAGATACATTTGTATGTGTGTTGGATGTGATCTGTACTGGCAAAAAGATCAGCAAAAAGTTCTTCAGGCCGGATAATCCGGGCCGGATATTTCCAAAATATCCGGCCCCAGTTTTTTGGCTAAGTACCTGAGGAATTGCAGCTCAGTATAGGGGCCGGACATTTGCCCGGATATTGTCCTGGTTTTGTCCCAGGGCCGAATTATCCGGGCCGGACATTTCGAGAATATCCGGCCCCCTCGAAAACGGCTAAGGACTTGAGGGAAAACAGCTCTGTATAGGGGCCGGACAATTGCCCGGACATTGTCCTGGTTTTGTACCAGGAGGCCGGATTATCCGGGGGGGGGGGGGGATTATCCGGCCCTAACTTAGGCCGGATTATCCGGCCCCCCGGAAGGCTCAACGGCTGGATTTTGGGGAGGGGTATTTATACCCCTCTTCTTCTTCCTTTCCCCTTTGCTCAATCATTGCACAAGAAATCTGCCAAGCTTCACCACCATTAGAGCCACCTCAAGAAACACAAGATTTGCAAGATCTCCTTCCTCCCCCAACCAAAGCTCTTGATATTTGGAGATTCGAAGGAGAAGCCACCGATCTACATCCTCACCGAAGCGTTTTTTATTTCCCCCTCATTTGTTTGAGGGATCTCATGCTAGTGTTCCTATTTGGTTCCCTAGTTGATTTGTGTTGATGTGTTGTTGTTGATTGTTGTATTGTTACAGATTTGGGAGCCTCCAATTCAGTTGTGGATGTGTGCCCCAAGAACCTTGTAAAGGCCCGGTTTCCGCCTCGAGGAAATCCCTTAGTGGAAGTGGGCTAGGCCTTCGTGGCGTTGCTCACAGGAGATCTGAGTGAAGCCTTCGTGGCTGTTGGTTTGGCTTGCGTAGCAACCACACTCCTCCAAACGTAGACGTACCTTCTTGCAAAGGAAGGGAACTACGGGAATCATCTCCGTGGCATCGCGTGCTCCACTCTCGGTTACCTCTATCCCACTCTATCTCGTATATATTGCGTAGCTATATCTTGCTTAGTTGATAACCTTGTCATATAGGTAAATTCACTTAGTTGCATATCTAGAGAATTTACCTTTGTGTCAAACCTAAATTGAAAAAGAACTAAAAATTGGTTAGCACCTATTCACCCCCCCCCCCCATCTAGGTGCGGCATACGATCCTTTCAATTGGTATCAGAGCCTCGGCTCTTATTTCGGGCTTAACCGCCTAAGAGTATGCCGGACGATGGGCTTCCGGAAGAGGCCGGAAAGTTGGTCACCATGGAGGACATCAATTCGTTGAGATCCTCCATGGACGCTCAAATGGAAAGCATGAGAAAACTGATTTCCGAGCTTATGACTCCGGTCCTTCCTAGGGATCCCGTCATAGAGGTAAAGGACACGGGTGTGTTAGAAGAGGGAGGTGCTTCGGCATTACCCTCCTCTACCAAACCCGTGGAAGGTGATAACTTAAACACTATCAAATCTCCCATTGCATCTCCTAGTGGAACTAGTGGAGGTGAGAGCTACAATCGAGTAGCTCCACCTTTTCTATCTCCCGATATACCGGTTCCCCATCCCCATTTGAACATCCGAGGAGACCCACCTAAGTTTTCCGTTGATAATTTCGATACTTGGCAATTTGAGTTTCGCTCTCATGTTTGCAGTGCCTCCAATGAACTTTGGAGAATCATCTTGGAAGGCTTCAAGCCCTACAACCCCGACAAGTTGACTAGAAGAGAAGCGGTTGATAGTCAACTCAACAACACCGCCTTGCACATGATTCAAACTAGTGTGGGGACACAAGAGCTGCCTCGTGTTCGGAACTACACCACCGCCAAGGAAGCTTGGGATGGTTTGGCCGCTAGTTGCATTGGAAGTGAGAGCACGAGAAGGAACAAGTATAATGCTCTTCGGAATCAAGCCGAAGGATTGATGAGGCTACCGGATGAAGATCATCAAGTCATGTATGGAAGACTCCTCATCGTTGCCGATGCCTTCCGGCTTAGTGGTGCCACCCACATCAATGACTCTTGGATCAAGGAGAAGTACATTGAATGCATGATGCCGTTTGTACCCATTGATGTCAAGACCCTTGTTGGGAGAGAATGCTATTCCTCTCTCTCATCTCAAGATGCCGTGCACGAGATGCAAGCCCTCAAGGTGCTCGAGCAAAACTCTCATGATTCTCGCAATCGTGCCATTGGTATGGCAAAAGGGAACAATCTTGCCTTGGTGGTCAACCCCGTTGAAGAAGTGTACCCTCAAGAACAATATAGGGCATCTTGGAGTATGTCCTATCCGGAAGATTTGGAATGCCACTATCATGATCACATGGCCTTCCATGCAAAGTCATTTTGGGTTGATCCCTCCAAGGCCAAGGAAGACAACATCAAGAGAAACCACAAAAGTGGGTTCACTAGCTTTGGTCCAAAGACAAGGTCATGCTACAATTGTGATGACAAGCGCCACTTCATTGCCGAATTCCCCTATGAGAATAGAGAGCTTCATAATGGAAGGCTCATTCCCAAGGACAAGAGCAAAGACACAAAGGGCAAATATTCAAAATCCCCCAACAAGAAATTCTACAACAACAAGACCAAGAAGGGCAAGAGGCCTCCAAGAGTTGTGCTAGTGACTAGGGAAGAGTATTCTACCGATGAAGTTGAAAGCTCTAGTGATGATGAAGGAGAAAGCTCAAAGGAAGTGGCCGCCATTGTCACTACCAACATTCCCTCTTCATCTCTCTTTGAATCCCCCAATGAGAATCGTCGTATCAAGAATGCACATTGCTTCATGGCAAAATCCTCCTTGGACACATCTATTGTGCTATCAACTCAAGAAGAATATACCTCCGGAGATGATGATGTTGATGATGAAGAAGATGCAACCTCTAATGGATTGGTCGCTCTTGCCTCCCTCTCCACTAACTCTTCATCACCAAGTGAATCCCCCAATGAGATCATTCATGTGGAGGAAGAAAGTTGTCTCATGGCCAAATCCTCCGAGGTATCATCTCCTAGCCCCTCTATGCCTAACATATCAAGTGATCTAGGGGTTGATGATGCTAGTCTAAAAGTGAAACAAGAAATGCTAGAGTTTGATGAATTCATTTTTAACCTACAAGGTAACAACAAAAAGCATGTTTCAAACCTCATGGCTCGTTTAGCTCAACAAAATGCTACTCTTGAGAAAAAGGGTCAAATAGAGAGAGAAGACTCTCTTGAAATCCATGCTCTTAAAAATGCTCTTGAGGAAAGTCAAGAAACTATAACTTCTCTTGAGGAGAGGCTAGAAAATCTTGAAGAGCCTCAAGATGAAATTAACAAGCTCACTAAAGCTAGAGATCATGCTAGGGCTAAGACTAAATTGCTTAAAAAGGAAATGGCCCAATTTGGTGTTGATCATGAGAAACTTGTGAAGGATCTAGATGAACTAGACAAAGCTCACAAAGCTTTGAAGAGTGAATACGCTCTCCTATCCAAGTCAAATGAGCAACTTCAAATTAGGCTTGCTTCATATGATGTGCCTAGTTCCTCTACCCCTTCATGTGATCATGCAAATATTATTGAGGAAAATGCTAGGTTGAAGGATGAACTTGCTAAGGCCTCCTCTCCCCAAAGTAAACTTTCTTTGGATGATCTCTTGAGTAAGCAAAGATCAAACAATGGGAAGGAGGGCCTTGGTTATGGAGCCAAGGCAAAAAAGGCAAACAAGCAAAAGGCCAAGCCCGCACAAGAGAAGAAGAAAGATATCACTAATGGTGAAGCCCCTAAGGGAAAAACCATTAATGATGATGATGCGGGAAATGCTAACCCTCACTATGTTTTATTCAAAGATTATTATGGTGATGTTTATGCTAAATATGTTGGCCCATATGATGGTTATGTTGCTTGGTCTATTTGGGTCCCAAAGACCCTTGTTGCTAACAAAAGAGGACCCATTGAGAAATGGGTACCTAAATCCAAGCATTGATCTCATGTAGGATGATGTCTACTCACGCTTCTTTTCCTGTAGACAGTGTTGGGCCTCCAAGAGCAGAGGTTTGTAGAACAGCAGCAAGTTTTCCCTTAAGTGGATCACCCAAGGTTTATCGAACTCAGGGAGGAAGAGGTCAAAGATATCCCTCTCATGCAACCCTGCAACAACAAAGCAAGAAGTCTCTTGTGTCCACAACACACCTAATAGGTGCACTAATTCGGCGAAGAGATAGTGAAATACAAGTGGTATGAATGAATATGTGCAGTAGTACGGCGCCAGAAAATAGCTCGCTGGCGTGCAGTTGATGGTAGTAATATTGCAGGAAGTAAACAAGCAGTAGTAACGCAGCAGTAGTAACGTAGTAAAACAGTAAACAAGCAACGATAGCAGTATTTAGGAACAAGACCTAGGGATTAGACTTTCACTAGTGGACACTCTCAACTTTGATCACATAACAGAATAGATAAATGCATACTCTACACTCTCTTGTTGGATGATGAACACATTGCGTAGGATTACACGAACCCTCAATGCCGGAGTTAACAAGCTCCACAATTAAATGTTCATATTTAAATAACCTTAGAGTGCATGAAAGATCGACACGACTAAACCAAGTACTAACATAGCATGCACACTGTCACCTTCACACCATGTAGGAGGAATAGATCACATCAATACCATCATAGCAATAGTTAACTTCATAATCTACAACAGATCATAATCATAGCCTACGCCAAGTACTAACACGGATGCACACACTGTCACCATTACACCGTGCAGGAGGAATAAACTACTTTAATAACATCACTAGAGTAGCACATAGATAAATTGTGATACAAAACACATTGCAATCATAAAGAGATATGAATAAGCACTTCACTACGCCATTCATAACAGTGAATAAGTATTCTGTGAAATATAGCCTAAGAGACCCACACGGTGCACACACTGTCACCTTTACACGTGGGACAAGGAGTCTCCGGAGATCACATAAGTAAAACCCATTTGACTAGCATAATGACATCTAGATTACAAGCATCATCATATGAATCTCAATCATGTAAGGCAGCTCATGAGATTATTGTATTGAAGTACATAGGAGAGAGATGAACCACATAGCTACCGGTACAGCCCCGAGCCTCGATGGAGAACTACTCCCTCCTCATGGGAGCAGCAGCGGTGATGAAGATGGCGGTGGAGATGGCAGCGGTGTCGATGGAGAAGCCTTCCGGGGGCACTTCCCCGTCCCGGCGGCGTGCCGGAACAGAGACTCCTGTCCCCCAGATCTTGGCTTCGCGATGGCGGCGGCTCTGGAAGGTTTCGCGTACCGTGGCTTATTCGTATCGTGTTTTAGGTCAGGGACCCTTAAATAGGCGAAGAGGCGGAGTCGGAGGGCTGACGGGGCGGCGACACACTAGGGGGGCGTGGGCCCAGCCCTGGCCGCACCACCACCATGTGTGGGCCCCCTGTGGCGGCTCTCGGGTGTTCTGGATGCTTCCGGGCAAAATAGGAACCTGGGCGTTGATTTCGTCCAATTCCGAGAATATTTCGTTACTAGGATTTCTGAAACCAAAAACAGCAGAAAACAGGAACTGGCACTTCGGCATCTCGTCAATAGGTTAGTTCCGGAAAACGCACAATAATGACATATAATGTGTATAAAACATGTAGATATCATCAATAAAGTAGCATGGAACATAAGAAATTATAGATACGTTGGAGACGTATCAGCATCCCCAAGCTTAGTTCTGCTCGTCCCGAGTAGGTAAAACGATAACAAAGATAATTTCTGAAGTGACATGCCATCATAACCTTGATCATACTATTTGTAAACATATGTAATGAATGCAGCGATCAAAACAATGGTAATGACATGAGTAAACAACTGAATCATAAAGCAATGACTTTTCATGAATAGCACTTTCAAGACAAGCATCAATAAGTCTTGCATAAGAGTTACCTCATAAAGCAATAAATCAAAGTAAAGGTATTGAAGCAACACAAAGGAAGATTAAGTTTCAGCGGTTGCTTTCAACTTATAACATGTATATCTCATGGATAGTGTCAACATAGAGTAATATAACAAGTGCAATATGCAAATATGTAAGAATCAATGCACAGTTCACACAAGTGTTTGCTTCTTGAGGTGGAGAGAGATAGGTAAACTGACTCAACAATAAAATTAAAAGAAAGATCCTTCAAAGAGGAAAGCATCGATTGCTATATTTGTGCTAGAGCTTTTATTTTGAAAACATAAAGAGAGCATAAAAATAAAGTTTTGAGAGGTGTTTGTTGTTGTCAACGAATGGTAGCGGGTACTCTAACCCCCTTGCCAGACAAACCTTCAAAGAGCGGCTCCCATTTTATTTTATTTTTGGGTGGCACTCCTTCCAACCTTTCTTTCACAAACCATGGCTAACCGAATCCTCGGGTGCCTGCCAACAATCTCATACCATGAAGGAGTGCCTTTTTATTTTAGTTTTATTATGATGACACTCCTCCCCACCTTTGCTTTCTCAAGCCATGGCTAACCGAATCCTTCGGGTGCCGTCCAACAATCACATACCATGGAGGAGTGTCTATTTTTGTTAATTAATTTGGGACTGGGAATCCCATTGCCAGCTCTTTTTGCAAAATTATTGGATAAGCGGATGAAGCCACTAGTCCATTGGTGAAAGTTGCCCAACAAGATTGAAAGATAAACACCACATACTTCCTCATGAGCTATAAAACATTGACACGAATCAGAGGTGATAAATTTTGAATGGTTTAAAGGTAGCACTCAAGCAATTTACTTTGGAATGGCGGAGAAATACCATGTAGTAGGTAGGTATGGTGGACACAAATGGCATGAATATTGGCTCAAGTATTTGGATGCATGAGAAGTATTCCCTCTCGATACAAGGTTTAGGCTAGCAAGGTTATTTGAAGTAAACTCAAGTATGAAATGTTGCAGCAAGACTCACATATAAACATATTGTAAACATTATAGGACTCTACACCGTCTTCCTTGTTGTTCAAAACTCAATACTAGAAATTATCTAGACCTTAGAGAGACCAAATATGCAAACCAGATTTTAGCAAGCTCTATGTATTTCTTCATTAATGGGTGCAAAGTATATGATGCAAGAGCTTAAACATGAGCACAACAATTGCCAAGTATCACATTATCCAAGAAATTTTACCAATTACTACATGTAGCATTTTCTGTTTCCAACCATATAACAACAATTGAAGCGATCAACTTTCGCCCTTGAACATTAAAAGCTAAGAACACATGTGTTCATATGAACCAGCGGAGCGTGTCTCTCTCCCACACAAGCATTTATTCAAACAAAAACAAAAACAAAAACATACAGACGCTCCAAGTAAAGTACATAAGATGTGACCGAATAAAAATATAGTTTCAAGAGAAGGAACCTGATACTTTGTCGATGAAGAAGGGGGTGCCTTGGGCATCCCTAAGCTTAGATGCTTGAGTCTTCTTGAAATATGCAGGGGTGAACCACGGGGGCATCCCCAAGCTTACACCTTTCACTCTTCTTGATCATAGTATATCACCCTCTTCTATTGACCCTTGAAAACTTCCTTCACACAAACTTCAAGCAAACTCATGAGAGGGTTAGTGCATAATCAAAATTCACATGTTCAGAGGTGACACAATCATTCTTTACACTTCTGGTCATTGCACAAAACTTCTGAAAGTTAATGGAACAAAGAAACCCATTCAACAAAGCAAAAGCGGCAATGCGAAATAAAAGGCAGAATCTGTCGAAAACAGAACAGTCCGTAAAGATGAATCCGAAAGGGGCACTTAACTTGCTCAAATGGAAAACACAAAACTAATGAAAGTTGCGTACATATCTGAGGATCACGCTCGTAATTTTGCAGATTTTTTCGATTTTTTTTACAGAGACTTATGCCAGAATTCGTGACAGACAGCAATGCTGTTTCTGCGCAGCGATCCCAAATATAACATCAACTTTAACATAGAAACTTTACTTGGCACAAAAACATGATAAGGAGAGGTTGCTACAGTAGTAAACAACTTCCAAGACTCAACAAAACAAAAATTGCTGTAGTAAAATAAACACATGGGTTATCTCCCAAGAAGTTCTTTCTTTATAGCCATTAAGATGGGCTCAGCAGTTTTAATGATGCACTCGCAAGAAATAGTATTTGAAGCAAAAGAGAGCATCAAGAGGCAAATTCAAAACACATTTAAGTCTAACATGCTTCCTATGCATAGGAATCTTGTAAATAAACAAGTTCATGAAGAGTATAATGGCAAGCATAGGAAGACAAAACAAGTGTAGCTTCAAAAATTTCAGCACATAGAGAGGTGTTTTAGTAACATGAAAATTTTTACAACCATATTTTCCTCTCTCATAATAACTTTCAGTAGCATCATGAGCAAACTCAACAATATAACTATCACAAAAATCATTCTTATCATGAGTCTCATGCATAAAATTATTACTCTCCACATAAGCATAATCAATTTTATTAGTTGTAGTGGGAGCAAATTCAATAAAATAGCTATCATTATTATTCTCATCACCATAATCATCATACATAGGAGGCATATTGTAATCATAATTAATTTTCTCCTCAATAGTAGGTGGACTGAAAATATCATATTCATCATTGCAAGCATCATATATAGGAGGTAAAGTATCATTAAAGTAAATTTTCTCCTCCATGCTTGCGGGACTAAAAATATCATGCTCATCAAAGCCAGCTTCCCCAAGCTTAGAATTTTCCATAGCATTAGCAACAATAGTGTTCAAAGCATTCATATTAATATGTTCCATGGGTTTTTTAATTTTCGCATCAAACCATCCATGTCTTAAATCAGGAAATAGAATAAGAAGGTCATTGTTGTCCATTATGCCTAACTAGTGTAAACAAGAAACCAAATGTCGCAATTGCAGAGTCTAAAGGAAATAGCTTCGAGTACTTACAACGGCGCCGAAAAATAGCTTAGTAGCCGAGATCCGGAGTGTGAGTACCTTTTACCTTTCCTCCCCGGCAACGGCGCTAGAAAATAGCTTGATGTCTACTCACGCTTCTTTTCCTGTAGACAGTGTTGGGCCTCCAAGGGCAGAGGTTTGTAGAACAGCAGCAAGTTTTCCCTTAAGTGGATCACCCAAGGTTTATCGAACTCAGGGAGGAAGAGGTCAAAGATATCCCTCTCATGCAACCCTGCAACCACAAAGCAAGAAGTCTCTTGTGTCCCCAACACACCTAATAGGTGCACTAATTCGGCGAAGAGATAGTGAAATACAAGTGGTATGAATGAATATGTGCAGTAGTACGGCGCCAGAAAATAGCTCGCTGGCGTGTAGTTGATGGTAGTAATATTGCAGGAAGGAAACAAGCAGTAGTAATGCAGCAGTAGTAACGTAGTAAAACAGTAAACAAGCAGCGATAGCAGTATTTAGGAACAAGATCTAGGGATTAGACTTTCACTAGTGGACACTCTCAACTTTGATCACATAACAGAATAGATAAATGCATACTCTACACTCTCTTGTTGGATGATGAACACATTGCGTAGGATTACACGAACCCTCAATGCCGGAGTTAACAAGCTCCACAATTAAATGTTCATATTTAAATAACCTTAGAGTGCATGAAAGATCAACACGACTAAACCAAGTACTAACATAGCATGCACACTGTCACCTTCACACCATGTAGGAGGAATAGATCACATCAATACCATCATAGCAATAGTTAACTTCATAATCTACAAGAGATCATAATCATAGCCTACGCCAAGTACTAACACGGATGCACACACTGTCACCATTACACCGTGCAGGAGGAATAAACTACTTTAATAACATCACTAGAGTAGCACATAGATAAATTGTGATACAAAACACATTGCAATCATAAAGAGATATGAATAAGCACTTCACTACGCCATTCATAACAGTGAATAAGTATTCTGTGAAATATAGCCTAAGAGACCCACACGGTGCACACACTGTCACCTTTACACACGTGGGACAAGGAGTCTCCGGAGATCACATAAGTAAAACCCACTTGACTAGCATAATGACATCTAGATTACAAGCATCATCATATGAATCTCAATCATGTAAGGCAGCTCATGAGATTATTGTATTGAAGTACATAGGAGAGAGATGAACCACATAGCTACCGGTACAGCCCCGAGCCTCGATGGAGAACTACTCCCTCCTCATGGGAGCAGCAGCGGTGATGAAGATGGCGGTGGAGATGGCAGCGGTGTCGATGGAGAAGCCTTCCAGGGGCACTTCCCCGTCCCGGCGGCGTGCCGGAATAGAGACTCCTGTCCCCCAGATCTTGGCTTCGCGATGGCGGCGGCTCTGGAAGGTTTCGCGTACCGTGGCTTATTCGTATCGTGTTTTAGGTCAGGGACCCTTAAATAGGCGAAGAGGCGGAGTCGGAGGGCTGACGGGGCGGCGACACACTAGGGGGGCGCGGGCCCAGCCCTGGCCGCACCACCACCATGTGTGGGCCCCCTGTGGCGGCTCTCGGGTGTTCTGGATGCTTCCGGGCAAAATAGGAACCTGGGCATTGATTTCGTCCAATTCCGAGAATATTTCGTTACTAGGATTTCTGAAACCAAAAACAGCAGAAAACAGGAACTGGCACTTCGGCATCTCGTCAATAGGTTAGTTCCGGAAAACGCATAATAATGACATATAATGTGTATAAAACATGTAGATATCATCAATAAAGTAGCATGGAACATAAGAAATTATAGATACGTTGGAGACGTATCATAGGACTATGCCGCCAGAGGTTCAAAATGGGTACTTGATAGTGGATGTACAAGTCATATGACCGGCGGCAAGAACCTCGTCAAGGAGTTGAGGGCCAACATAAACAATATCTGACAAAGGATTAACTTGTCAATGCCTACAGATTGTAGACTAGGGTTTTGCTAGAAGTAGAGGGCAAGTAGATCTCGAAGGTTTAGGCGAAAAGTACTCGGCGATTATGAAAACTAGGGTTATGTTGACAGTAGATTCGATCCTTTCTTTGTCCCTCGACTCCCCCTTATATAGGAGGTGGAGCCGAGGGTTTCGTATTGTACAAGTTACAGAGTCCGGGACGGTTTCTAACTCGTCCCGCCAAATTACAAATAATACTTCCTATTACAACTCTAGCTTTCCTTAATACATCTTGGGCTCCCGAATCTTCTTATTCTTCGGATAGTAGGCCTTCAGTAAATCCCGGGTACCATCTATGGCAGGCCCATTTGGGGTGCCTATGTCAGTAGCCCCCGAGATTTTGCTTGAATCGCAGAGTCAGGGAAAATCTCTCCCGTTTATTTTTGTTCGAGAGCTTTTATTCACACTCTACATAAAATTCTATATTGTACAGGGATAATGGTAATTGGGGCTAGTTCATCTGACGGATCAGGTACTAGTTAACTGCTCTAGTGGCAATCCGCAAAAACCTACTTCAAGATCACGTCCCCGGACATGATCTCGGAATACTGGTGTAAACTTCGACAGGTGCCGCTTAAGGTCTTACCATTCTGTCGAGTCCCAGTCAAATTTATCGGGTACCTAACGCGTCCGTTAGGATTTTTCTTCGTATCTGTTGATACGGATAAAAGTAGCAGAGCGCAGTCTTTGGCGATGCCACGCCCAGCAGAACGGATCTGGGGTCTTACCTTCGCAAATTTGCGGCATTCAGAAATTGATCGCAACTTTGGCGTTCTGAGAATATATTGTCGAGTGCTTTTCGCCTTTGGAATAGCACATTTTATTGAGTCATATTTATGACTTTATTTTGTCTTCCCGATGGGAGTATATGTAGAGTTATTTGTATAACTCGAAATATACTCACTTTCTTTTTCTTTTTTTCTTTATTTCTGATCAAATTCATCGGGCACGCGAACAGCGTTCCCGATGGGAGTAGCCCCCGAGGCTACAGCCAAGAACTTGTGCTTGGGTGTAGGCTCCACAGATTAGCATCCTTTGCCGCTATATTTATGATCCTTCTCGATATTTTTATATTTATCGGGTGCGCGACCAGCGCTCCCGATGGGAGTAGCCCCCGAGGCTATGAACAAATTCTTGAATTTGGTCATAGGCTCTCGCCATTGCTATATTGTCATACTCGAAATTTTCTATTTTTTCAAAGTAGCCCCCGAGCATTTGGGCAAAAACTTGTATTTGATCAAAGGCTCCAAGAGTATTCGAATATTTAACCCTGTCGCCATTCTCTTTTTATTTTTCTTGTCGACATATTTTCCCTTGTCAAATTCTCTTCATCTCTGTCAATAATCGGGATTTTTTTCTGCCTTGTGGGTCCATTGTTCACACCACGTTGACACGTCGTGCAAGTGGGGGACACACGTCCTCCGCTTTTCCTGGCGCACGTTCTGTAACCTCGTCAATGTTGAAATACTAATTTGCCCTTGTTGCCACGTGGTAATCATCTCCTGCATTCTTTCTTCATCCAATGGTTCCGTCGGTTCACCGCACCTCTATATAAGATCTCCTTCTTCTTCCTCGAGCACTTCCGCTCGCGCCGTTCTCTGCTCTCCTCTGCAAAATCTCCCCTTGCGCTCCAGTGCTGCCAAAGCTCTTCTCTTCGCAGCTACTCGCCATTGCCATTGTTGATGCCACCGCGTCGTCTAACCAGGCACAGCACACCTGACTCCTCGATGGCCGCCGCGGATCTAGGAACTGCGGAGTGGGAGAGGTCCAAGATCACAAACCAAGACCTGAACCTCCTGAAGAAACTGGGAATCACCACGAAACCCAAAGCGGTTTGCTTCCCCAGCGAAGAAAGCTACCCAGCCCCTCCAATGGGGTACCGGGTAAGTTTTGTCGACCATCTCATCCGTGGTTTATCTACCCCCATCCATCCTTTCCTCCGTGGATTACTCTATGTCTACGGTCTCCAGCTTCACCACCTCACGCCAAACTCAATCCTCCATATTTCTATTTTCATCACGCTTTGTGAAGCCTTCCTTGGCGTCTCACCCAATTGGGCGCTTTGGAAGCGCATTTTCTTGTGTCGCCGCAATGGCTCTCCCAATGTCGCCTATAATATAGGCGGCGTTGTTATTTCTATTCGTTCCACTGCTGATTACTTCGACGTCAAGCTCCCTGACTCCGTTCAAGGTTGGCGCAAGAGGTGGCTATACATTCGGGAAGAAAACGATGGCTGCCTCGAGGATAATATTCCTCCTTTTGACGGTGCCGAAAAAATTCTTCGTCGCCGTTCCTGGGATGCAGAGGCTACCGAGGAAGAAAGAACTTCGACTGAAGCCCTGATGACTCGCATCCATGAGTTGCAAAATACTCGCGGCAAAGAATTGTCAGGTATCCAGATTATAGTGTATTTCCTTAAGAGTAGAGTTCAGCCTCTTCAAGCTCGCAAATTTCCTCTCTGGAAATATACTGGCAACGAAGACGTGGATCGGCTGTCGGTGGATTTGGAAGTCAAGGACCTGGAGAGGCTTGTCCGAAAAATCACCTCCCTCAGCAAAAAAGATTCCATCCCTTCTTCTTGTCGCATAAAACCATACAGCGCCACCCATGCACTTCCTAAGGTAAACATTGTCGCGCAATTTTTACTGCCTTGCTTTTTTGCATTGTTTGCTTCGTTCTGATATCCTTCCCTCTTTTTGGACAGAATCATCCAAATCTTGTTTCACTTCCTCCTCTTCCTGAAGGTGGGGAAGTCGAAGAAAGGACCGTTATCTCTAATGATAACCAAGAGGCCTCCTCTTTTGTGAATGAACCCGCAGATTCTCGAAAATCTGCGGGATCTGCTGAAAAAGATGCTGCTTCTGAAGACACTACATCGGCCCAATCTCCTCCTCCTGCTGATTCTCCAAAGAACAAAAGGAAGAGGGGTGATGTCGAAGATTCCGGGACTTCTAAACCCGAAGAAGCTGCTTCTTTACCGCAAAAGGCAGCTTATGACCCATATCTTGCGAGTATCATCAGTTCGTAAGTTCCCTCTTTTATTTTCCTATTCGAAGAATTTTTGCTTGCCTTGCTTTTTATACTGCCACCCTTTTGCAATAGTGATGACGACGAGGAAACGCCAGCTTTGGATGTGGCTGCTCGAACGAGTATGTCACATACCCTAGTCATTTTAGAGCCACGAGTTGAAGGAGAGGAATCCTCGCCTCCTCAACAAAACATCGGCGCTTCTACTCCTCCTTCGAGCCCCCGAGCCCCTTCACCGAAAAGGGCAAGGACGGAAATTGTCTCGGAGCCTACTCTCCAATTGAGTAGCTCTTCGAACCTTCTCATGGAAGATGTAAGTTCTTTACTTTTTTTGTCAGTGTTTATGTTTTCTTTGTTTGCTTCTGCGTATCACTATATTTTTCTCATACCCCCATTCTCTCTTTGTCCTCTTGCTTTTATAGCCTGTGATCAAGTATCTTCTTCGCATCGGTGCCCAATTTGTTGGGTACCGTGAATATGCAAATAAAACTGAAGGTAATGCTCTGCTCCTTCTTTTTGCCTCTGTTCTTTTGTTCCTTCTTTGTTGTCGAGATTTGTAACTATATTTATTTTCCATTGTAGAAAAACTGGCGGAAGCCAATGATCGTGCCAATACACTTGCTCAGCAATTAGAGCAAAGTGAAAAGGCTCGCAAAAAGGCTGAGTCAGATGCTATTGATGCACGAGCAGAGGCTGATAAAGCCAAGGCTGACGCTGCTGGTGTCGAAGATCTCAGAAAGAGGCTTCACACCGCTGAAACTTCCCTGAGCGATCACATAGCCGCCCAGTCTGCTCGCGAGGAGGCGATCCGTAAGCGTTTAACGACGCAGAGTCGCCGCTTCGTAGGTAAGTACCACTCATTATTCTTTTGTATTTTCTTCTCTGCACTCGTTTGTTGCTCAATTTTTCTTTCTTGACAGCTAGAACAGCTCAAGAATTTCAACTTGATGAACCCGCCAATGATTCTCTTCTTGACGCCCTTTCACTCCTTGAAGTTCATGGATCAGAGGCACGCGAAGGCATTGATCAGGCTAAAGCGGGGTTGTCGCGGCTTTTCCCTTATTTCTTCCCCAAGAAAGAGGAACCCGCAACTTTCCTTGACCTCGCCAAGTGCTTCAATCCATCAGAAGATCTTGGGCTAAGGGTGCGTCATGAAAATATGAAGGTTGCCGTGGAGAATACTGTCGCCTTGGTTGCTCACAGCCAGCAGTCTATCGATTGGTCGAAAGTTGGCGACACTGATCAGATAGAACAGTCAAGGTGGAGGTCTTTGATCAAGGCAGCTAAGCCCAACACGAGGAAAATCCTGGCTTATATCGGGATCAGGCCATCTTCGACTCCTAGCTCATCAAAGCCGGAGGTCTAGTTAAATGCCTCTTTGCTTTTTCTTTTTAGCATACCTCTTTCTTTTGGCCTTGTCGCCGTAGTGTTATTGGCGAGAAGTGCTTCAGTACCCCTCTAGAAGGTCCTTCTTTTGTAATAGACATGTATATATTATGGAGATGAATGGAAATCTATCTTTGCTCAGTGATTGATGTCGAAATATTTCTTTTTCCAGTTAATTTTTGACAATTATACGCCAGCTCCTGGTTCTTCCAATATTTTGCCTTCTCCCCCCAGGAGAACTCCTGCTGATGCTTCGACTTCCGAGTATTCCTTGCCGCAAGAATTAGACGAACTTCGACACCAACTTCAGTTCGTGAAGAAGCAATCACTTGTGCTGATGGACAAGGCTCGTAAGTCATCTGAAGCCGAGGAAATTGCACTCCAACAAGCACAAACTGCTATTGCTGAAAAGGACTCGGCTGTTGCTGAAACCACTGCAGCTACGTCTCGAGAAAATTCCATGCTCCAGCTGTTAGTAGATGCTAGCTTGGATATGGCGGGTATGTTTGATTATCTTTTGTCGCGCTTCATTTTTCTTTGCTGCTTGCCTCATTGTCTACTGACACATTGCGAGAAACAATAGGTGCTTTTTTGGATACTGCTGCTGAAGATGAACGTGTCGAGGCTCGTTCCAATGTTCTTCTTCGGCTTGCGCGTGATCATGGGTCGACTTTTTGGGGCACGCCTGAACGGACTCGCCAAATCGTGAGATTTCAGGATCGCGCGCTTCAGGTTCGCGGGTACCTTGACTTCTGTACCAAGACCCTCTCTATGGTGTATAACTCTATGTTTCCTCGGAACGTTCAACCAAAAACTCTTCCCGAGTTAATGGAGAAGTTTAAGGATGCTCATAGGATCCATCACTTTGTCAGAGCTCAACTGGTAGCTGGCGCCAGATTTGCCCTCATAATGCTTCAGATCTGCCATTCAAAACTTGATCTGACCCAAGTTGTTGAGAAGGTTCACGAGAAGGTTCGGCGCCGAAGAGTTGGTATTGATCGCATTAACACGAAGGTTTCACCCATAGCCGAAGAAATGATTGAAGACCTCCTTCGGATGGATGCCGATTTTTTTGCAGACGGTCATTATGCTGATTTTCTTGGTGCTGCTCCTGAGGAAAACAAAGTTACTCTTGACGATATATTGAATCAAGGCTAGTTTTCCTTTGGTAGATAATTTTCTTTTTGTGAATCATGGTTGTGATTCTATTGTAAAGCAAACAGTATATTTCTATATTTGTCTAGCCCCCGAGTATTTTCGGTGGCTAGCCGCTGTATTTGTATAGTGCGAGGTTTTTTAACCAAGGCAAGATAATATACACTGTACTATTTTTGTGGGTGTAAGCCCCCGAGCTTTTTTGTTGATCACTATTTTGTCGATATCTCTTTTTATTTTTGCGAGGTATTTTTTTACCAAGGCAAGGTGCTTCTTTTGTCGATACTGTGTTTATATATATATTGTATCATGTAGGGGAGAAACCCCTGATCTTGTCGAGAAGAAGATATATAATTCCACTATCTTTATTATATTGCAGCACCACGAGCCCGCCTCATTAAAAACCTTTCCCGGCCCCACTCGGTGCCCCGAAAAAGGAAAAGAGTGCGTCTGAAAACTCGTGGGCGTTTCAGTACATTGAAGCTTTACAAAGGACTATATTTTCGACACCTAGGCGTAGAAACGCCTGAGCTGTGCCACATTCCAGGGATTTGGCTCGTCAATCCCTGTCTTCTTGTCTTTGATTCTGTATGCTCCTCCTTCGATTACTTCTGTGACGATGTAGGGTCCAAGCCATGGTGATTCGAGTTTTTCGTGACTTTTTTGGTTGAGCCGCAGAACTAAGTCACCAACTTGAAAAGACCTTGGCCGCAATCGTCGACTGTGATAGTTTTTCAGGTCCTGCTGATATTTGGCGACTCTTGACAGGACTTCGTCTCGAGCTTCATCGAGTGCATCGACATCATCCTCCAAAGCTTTTCTCGATGTTTCTTCGTCATATTCTGTGACTCTTGGAGAATCGTGCTCTATTTCTATTGGCAGGACTGCTTCGGCGCCATGAACCAGAAAGAACGGTGTTTCCTGTGTCGCCGTATTTGGTGTTGTTCGGATACTCCACAACACACTTTGTAACTCCTCCGGCCAAGTATGCCGGGCTTTTTCCAATGGTCCTAGCAGACGTTTCTTGATGCCATTGCAGATGATGCCATTGGCCTTCTCGACTTGTCCATTGGTCTGAGGATGCGCAACAGACGCAAAACTCAATTTAATGCCCACTTCTGCGCAGTATGCTTTGAACTCCTTGGACGTGAAATTGCTGCCGTTGTCTGTCACAATACTGTGAGGAACTCCAAATCTGAAGACGATGCTTTTCACGAACTTAATCGCTGACGCGCCGTCCGGTGAATTTATCGGCTTTGCTTCGATCCATTTTGTAAACTTGTCGACAGCAACAAGCATATACTCATAACCTCCTGGCGAAGCTTTGTGTAGTTTTCCCACCATGTCGAGACCCCATTGAGCAAAAGGCCAAGACAATGGGATTGGCATAAGTTCCGCTGCTGGTGAGTGAGGTCTTGCCGCAAATCTTTGGCACGCATCGCAAGTTCGCACTATTTCCTTCGCATCCTCGATTGCTGTTAGCCAATAAAATCCTGCTCTGAAAACCTTAGCCGCGATAGCTCTGCTACTCGCGTGGTGCCCACATATTCCTTCATGCACGTCCTTTAGGATGATCCTTCCTTCTTCGGGTGTAACACACCGTTGTAGCACACCCGAGATACTGCGTTTGTACAGCTCCCCTTTTACCACAGTGAAAGCTTTTGATCGCCTAATTATTCGCCTTGCTTCAACTGGATCATCGGGTAACGTTTTCCTTAGGATATAGGATATGTAAGCCTGCATCCAAGGGACTTGCACCATCATGACTAGCTCTTGCTCTTCTTCTTCTTCTTCTGCTATGTTTTTGGTGATACTCGAAGGTTTCTCTTTTTTCTCCTTTATTTTTGCTGGTTTTGTTGATCTCTCGCTAATCTCTTCCCAGAACACACCTGGAGGGATTGCGAGGCATTGTGACCCGATGTTTGCGAGAACGTCGGCTTCATCGTTGCTCATCCTGCTGATGTGGTTTACTTCACAACCATCGAATAGCTTCTCCAGCTCATTGTACACCTCCTTGTATGCTATCATACTTTCGTTGACTGCGTCGCATTGGTTCATTACTTGCTGTGCTACCAACTGTGAGTCGCCGAAAATTTTCAATCGGGTTGCACCGCAAGCTTTCGCCATCTTCATCCCGTGTATGAGAGCTTCATATTCTGCTTCATTGTTAGATGCGTTTGGGAACGTCATCCGCAGAACATACTTCAACTTGTCGCCTTCAGGTGAAACTAATATCACGCCTGCTCCGGCACCTTCCAATCTCTTGGACCCGTCGAAGTTCATGGTCCAAGTCCTCGATAAATCTGGGGGTCCTGTGTTTTGTAGCTCCATCCACTCTGCAATGAAATCTGGTAAGACCTGTGACTTTATTGCTTTTCTTTTTTCATACGTGATGTCCCGAGGGGAAAGTTCTATTCCCCAAAGGGAGACACGACCCGTGGCTTCTGGGTTGTTCAGTATATTTGATAAGGGAGCCTCATTGACCACTATTATCGGGTGCGCCGAAAAGTAGTGTCGCAATTTTCTTGCTGTCGTGAATACTCCATATGCTAGCTTTTGATATTGCGGGTACCGCTGTTTTGACGGCGACAGTACTTCGCTGATGAAATATACTGGCCTTTGAACTCCATGAAGCTTGCCTTCTTCTTCTCTCTCGACTACTAGAACTGTGCTGACCACCTGCGGTGTAGCTGCAATGTATAAGAGGAGAGGTTCTTTATCTTTAGGCGCCACCAATATTGGTGGTGTCGAAATTGCTCTCTTGAGGTTCTCGAAGGCTCTATCTGCTTCTTCGTTCCATTGAAATTTTTCTCCTTGCTTGATCAATGCATAGAACGGCAGCGCCTTTTCTCCTAGTCTGGCGACGAATCTGCTTAAAGCTGCGACTCGCCCCGTTAGCTGTTGTATTTCCTTCAACTTTGTTGGATTTCTCATAGTGACGATGGCCTGTATTTTTTCGGGATTAGCTTCAATCCCCCTTGCTGATACTAAGAACCCGAGAAGTTCTCCTGCGGGTACTCCAAAAGAGCACTTTGTCGGGTTCAGCTTGAGGCAGAACTTGTCGAGGTTGTCGAAGGTTTCCTTCAGGTCTTCGATCAGAGTCGACCCTTTCTTTGATGTTATCACGACATCGTCAATGTAGACTTGTACGTTTTTTCCAATCTGTGTTGCTAGGCACTTCTGCATCATCCGCTGATATGTTGCTCCCGCGTTTTTCAGACCAAAAGGCATTGTTTTGTAGCAAAACACGCCATAAGGTGTGATGAACGCTGTCTTAGCTTCATCTTCTTCTTTTAATCTTATCTGGTTATAACCAGAATATGCGTCCAGGAAGGAAAGACGTTCGCATCCTGCCGTGGAGTCGATGATTTGATCGATCCTTGGGAGGGGAAAGTGATCCTTGGGACAATGTTTATTGAGACACGTAAAGTCGACGCACATGCGAAGGACTATTGTGTGTTTTTTCGGCACCATCACTGGGTTGGCTACCCAAGTGGCTTCGGTAGATATTTCTCTGATAAATCCAGCATCTTTGAGTCGATCTATTTCAGATAACATGGCTTTGCGGCTAGGCTCCGAGAAACGCCGCAAAGGTTGCTTTACTGGTCTTGCGAGAGGATCCAAATTGAGGTGGTGCTCGGCAAGTTCCCTGGGTACTCCTGGCATGTCAGCTGGACACCATGCGAAGATTCTCCAGTGCTCACGGAGGAACTCGACGAGCGCGCTTTCCTATGCGACATCCATGTTTGCGGCAATGGACGTTGTTTTCTTTGGATCTGTCGGGTGGATCTGTACTTCTTTTGAATCCTTAGTTATATTGAAAGTTGGCTCCTTGGATCTTCCTACCTCTGGTAACACGTCATAATCAGTGAACCGTGGCGCCGCATATTCTGCTTGCATCCCGAAAGTTTCTGACAGTCGATGAAAGTCCTTGTCGCATTTATCAGATAACGCGAAACTTCCTTTGATTGTGATAGGTCCCTTGGGCCCAGGCAACCTCCACAACAGATATGTATAATGCGGCACTGCCATGAACCTAGCGTACGCTGGTCGTCCCAATAAAGCATGATACTGCGACGGGAAATCCACAACTTCGAACTCCAGATTCTCTATTCTGTAGTTTTCTCGGGTTCCAAACTGAACGTCGAGGTTGATCTTGCCCAATGGGTAACTTGGCTTCTCTGGTGTGATCCCGTGAAAGCGTGTGTCAGTTGGTTTCAAGTTTGCCAGGGATATGTTCATCTTCCTCAATGTGTCTGCATACATGAGGTTTAGACTGCTGCCGCCATCTATGAAAACTCGCGACACGTCGAACCCAGCAATTACTGCTGGTAGAATAAGTGCTGATTGTCCTGGTCGAGGAACTTGCTGCGGGTGATCCGCGATTGTGAAGCCTATGTCTTGCCCTGACCAATTTAGATACTCGACTGTTGGTGGAGGCATCTTCTCTGCCATAAACACTTGTCGAGATATGACCTTCTGCGCCCTGTTGGACGGCCTAGCTTTCTGAATCATCAAAACTGCGCCATTGGAATTGGGATCGACATATGGGGGTGGTTGTGGTGCTGCCGCTATTCTGAGCTGATGTCGATTTTCCTCGGTAATTGCGGGAGGAGGTGGGAGGTGGATCTCGCTCCTTGGCTCCCGAGGATTTCTGTTACTTGCTTGAGCGTTTGCGATTCCTGCGGCTCGCAGCATTGCTTGAAAATTGCGGCAATCTTTCTGTAGATGTCCTGACTGCCTCTTTCCATTGTTGTCGAGGTAAAAGTGCATTTGACACGGACCGTTCATCATCTCCTCGGGAGACACGTAAGGTCTTTGAATCCTTTGTCCACTATTTTGTCTGTTGCCGCGAAAATCACCTCTATTGTCGCCTTGTTGCTCGTTGCTCCTTTGATAATCATCTCGACTATTTCCTCCAGGGTTTCCCCGAAAACCAGCTGATATATGGCCGGGAGCATCGTTGTTGTTGAACTGGCGAGAAAATCGCCTTCTATTTTGATAATTTCGACCACGATCTTCCTCTGGCGACCTGTGTCGCTTGTTGTATATTGCGTCTTCTCCATCTGCCCACTTATTAGCGATTTCCATCAACGCTGAGATTGTCTTGGGATTAGTTCTCCCCAAGTCCTCGATGAAGTCTGCTCGTCGGATTCCTGCCACGAACGCATCTATTGCCCTCTCGTCAGATATGTCTTCTGCCGAGTTTTTGATAATGTTCCACCGCTGTATATATTTTCTCATCGACTCGTCATGTTTTTGTCGACACGCTCGTAATTCTTCCAACGACGCGGGTTTTTTGCAGGTGGATCGGAAGTTCTTCACGAAGATGTCCTCAAAGGTTTCCCAGCTGTCGATGGAGTTCAAGGGGAGTTTCTTTATCCAAGATCTTGCGGCACCACTCAGGTGAACTTGGATACTTTGCATAGCTGTTGCTCTGGTGAAACCGAGATAATCCACGAGCCAATCCTCGGGATCTTGCAGGCCGTCGAACTTCTTGAAATTCTCGGGTAACTTGAACCCTTTTGGGACTCGAGTTTTTCGCACTCTTCTCGTAAAGCACGGGAGCCCACACATATCTTCGTCGGCAAGCTCTGGCGAGTACTGACGGTCCCTCCTTTCTTGTCGCGCTCTGTCCACCCTTACTTGGACTGCTGTGTCTCTTGCTCCACTTGCTCTTGGTGGGTCTTGAACTGCTGCAGCGGGTCGTGGACTATTTTGCCTAGGATTTTCTTCGGGAGGCGTTGTTGCAAACGCTGTTCCCATAACTCCTACTCCGGCCATCGCCATATTGAACAATGGTTCTCTCGGGTCTCCAGCAGGTGGTCTGGATGCCAAGATGTAAGCTTGTGTTGCCATGTAACCTGCCTCTGGCGTTTTTGGGATGATATTTCCTCTTTCATCGATCGACATAAAGGACATGTCGAGATTTTGGATTATGTTTCCTCTCTCTGCCTCGGGTATGTTTTGTAGCCGAGACATTGCTCTCCTCCGAGCTTCTCTGTGACTATCTCCCGAAGTTCTAGATTGTCGACTTAAATCTGCTCGGCGTCTGCTTGATGCAGAAGCTGCTTCTTTTCTCCTATTCAGGGATGCTGTCTGTTTTTCCAACTCTCTGCTTACTCGAGCAAGTCTATATTGATATGCTTGAAGTTCTTGTGCAGTAGCAGTGGTGGTCATAGGTTCTGAACCATCCATGGCTTTCGCGGCCCTATCCCACGCGCTTTGCGGGAGCTGTACTCTTGCGCGAGTTGTGGATCCAGGATATTTGGTGCCTAGACCATGTCTGAGATCAGCGGGATCGACGTATGGATTTCCCAATTCGTCGAAAGCCTCTGATGTTGGCGGGTCTGATGTGCCTGCCCCTTCTACCACATAGATCTGATGATATTTTGTGTATTGATTTTTGTCGGGACTGGTGACACCATCATATAGAGTGGTGAAGACCTTTCCGATGGCAGCAGATTTGTCGATGAAGTTGAAGCTGTCGACGCTGTCGGAGTCGCTGCTTATAAAGGAGTCCGCAGATGACTCGAAAGATGTGTTGCTGAAGATCTTGGCGAGCTTTCCGCTTGCCTTGTTGTCGACGAAGTATGTCGACGAAAACTCCTCGTCAGTCGACGAAAAGTTGGAGTCGACCGCTGAAAATTCCGACGAGATCGGAACTTCGAGACGGTAGGATCCTTCCTTGTTGACGCTAAATCGGAATTCTCCGAACGTCATGACGATGGGCTCCTCCAGATAGGCACATGCATCCATACGGGAGGGCGGGTGAGGAATAAAATTGAATAGATCAGTTTTTCCCGTGTTACCTCGATCCATCGCGTTGCTTGCTGTTGATGATGTCGAAGATCTTGAACGTGCCATCGAGATCAGATCCTTGCAGCCTCTAATCCCCACAGACGGCGCCAATTGACAAAGGATTAACTTGTCAATGCCTACAGATTGTAGACTAGGGTTTTGCTAGAAGTAGAGGGCAAGTAGATCTCGAAGGTTTAGGCGAAAAGTACTCGGCGATTATGAAAACTAGGGTTATGTTGACAGTAGATTCGATCCTTTCTTTGTCCCTCGACTCCCCCTTATATAGGAGGTGGAGCCGAGGGTTTCGTATTGTACAAGTTACAGAGTCCGGGACGGTTTCTAACTCGTCCCGCCAAATTACAAATAATACTTCCTATTACAACTCTAGCTTTCCTTAATACATCTTGGGCTCCCGAATCTTCTTATTCTTCGGATAGTAGGCCTTCAGTAAATCCCGGGTACCATCTATGGCAGGCCCATTTGGGGTGCCTATGTCAATATCACCGTCTCCTTTGGCGATAATTCTACATCCGAGGTATTGGGTTTTGGCAAGGTTGTGGTTGCACACAACATAACACTTGTGGATGTCATGCTTGTCAAAACCCTTGGTTACAATTAGCTTTCCGTTTCCGCCCTTGGCAAGATGGGTTTCGCCGTCTTTATTGATAATGATATTGTGGTCCTCTTGTGGAGCAAGACTCTAAAAGTCGCTTTCGTTGGGTATCGCGAACATAACTTGTATGTGGTGGACTTTTCGGGGACCACCACTTCAAGTGCGATGTGCCTATTCGGAAAGGCGGATGTGGGTTGGTTGTGGCATCGCCGCCTAGCCCATGTCAACATGAGAACTTTGCAAAGTCTTCACAAGGGGAACCATATTGTGGGACTAATGGAAAATGTTTCTTTTGCCAAAGATCGTGTTTGTAGGGCTTGTGTTGAAGGCAAAATGCATGACTCTCCACATCCAAGCAAGACTATCATCTCTTCCAAGAGGATCTTGGAGCTCCTTCATGTGGATCTCTTTGGTCCTGTTACTCATGCAAGTCTTGGTGCGAAGAAACATTGCTTGGTGATTGTTGATGATTACTCAAGATACACTTGGGTCTACTTTCTCAATACGAAAGATGAGACTCAACAAATATTCATTGACTTTGCTACCGAGGTGCAACGCCAACACAACCTCCTCATTATGGCAATAAGAAGTGACAACGGCTCCGAGTTCAAGAACTACACACTCAATGCTTTTCTTAGTGATGAGGGGATTCGTCATCAATATTCCGCTTCTTACACCCCTCAACAAAATGGTGTTGCGGAGAGGAAGAACCGGACTCTTATGGATATGGCAAGATCTATGATGGCGGAGTATAAATCCCTCTATAACTTTTGGGCCGAAGCCATCTCCACCGCTTGCCACTCTTCTAACCGGCTCTATCTCCGCAAGGGATTGAACAAGACTCCATATGAAATACTCACCGGCAACAAGCCTAATATCTCATACTTCAAGGTGTTCGGTTGTAAGTGTTTCTACAAAATCAAAGGAGTTCTTTTGTCTAAATTCGCTCCTAAAGCTTTGGAGGGTATATTTGTTGGTTACGGTGCCGAATCTCACACTTATAGAGTCTTTGATATAGCCTCCGGGATTATCATCGAATCTTGTAGTGTGAGGTTCGAAGAAAATGATGGCTCCCAAGTGGGGCAAGTTGATGTATGTGCAGGTGATGAAATACCTCAAGATGCCATAGTAAGAATGGGTGTGGGATTTTTCCGCCCCATTGAGGGACACGGTGTGGCGTCTCGGGAAGAACTATGCTCTACCACGGTGGAGCCCTCATCCTCTCAACATCAACAAACCCCATCTCTTGAAGCTAATGATGCACCAACCCAAGAACAAGAAGAAAACCCTCCCTCTCATGAACAAGATCAAGGACAAGATCAACCAAGAATTCAAGATCAACCATTCGATATTTTAGCTTCACCAAATATTGTCCAAGATCAAGCACATGAGGATGAGCATTCTCAAGAAATTGAGGAATCTCAAATTGAAGGTCAAGAGGGGGACCCAAATGATCAAGTTGATCAAGTGACACCTCCAAGGCCTAAAAGAACCAAGGAGGAGATCGAGGCCCGTCGTCTAGCAAGAAGAGATAGGACCCTTGAAATTCGTGGACACACTCATGACAAGGTCCTTGGTGATGTTCGAGCTAAGGTCTCCACAACAAGGCAATTGGCTAACTTTAGAAATCATCATGCTTATATCTCCGTAGTGGAACCCAAGAAAGTATTTGAAGCCCTTGAAGATTCGGATTGGGTGGAAGCCATGCACGAGGAACTCAACAACTTCAAGCGCAACAAAGTGTGGACCTTAGTAGACAAGCCAATGGAGTGCCGCAATGTTATAGGCACTAAATGGATATTCAAGAACAAGCAAGATGAGTTTGGAAATATTGTGAGGAACAAGGCAAGATTGGTGGCTCAAGGTTTCTCTCAAGTTGAAGGAATTGACTTTGGAGAGACCTATGCTCCCGTGGCTCGTCTTGAGTCCATCCGTATCCTTCTTGCTTATGCATCGCATCATAACTTTAAGTTACAACAAATGGATGTTAAAAGTGCATTTCTTAATGGTCCTTTGCATGAAGAGGTTTATGTTAAGCAACCCCCGGGGTTTGAGGATCTCAACTTTTCTAACCATGTCTACAAGCTTGATAAAGCACTTTATGGTCTCAAACAAGCTCCTAGAGCTTGGTACGAGCACCTTAAAGAATTGTTGGTAGACCGTAGGTGTGATGTTGGGCTAATCGACCCCACTCTTTTTACTAAGAGGGTTAATGGGGAGCTTTTCGTTTGCCAATTATATGTTGATGATATTATCTTTGGCTCTACTAACCAAGCTTTCAATGATGAATTTTCAAAGCTTATGACCGATAGGTTTGAGATGTCTATGATGGGAGAGATGAAGTTCTTCCTTGGGTTTGAGATCAAGCAATTGAGAGAAGGAACCTTCATCAATCAAGCAAAATATCTCCAAGACATGCTCAAGAGGTTCAAGATGACCGAGTTGAAGGGTGTAGCCACTCCTATGGTTACCAAATGTCATCTTGCACTAGATCCCAATGGTAAAGAGGTGGATCAAAAGGTATATCGCTCCATGATTGGATCCTTGCTTTACCTTTGTGCATCTAGACCGGACATAGTGTTGAGTGTTGGTGTGTGTGCAAGGTATCAAGCTTCTCCTAAAGAGAGTCACATGATGGCTCTCAAAAGAATCTTTCGATATTTGGTTGATACCCCAAGATATGGTATTTGGTACCCCAAAGGCTCAAGTTTTATTCTCAATGGATACACCGATGCGGATTGGGCGGGGGACAAGGATGATAGGAAATCAACTTCCGGGGCTTGCCAATTTCTTGGTAGGTCCTTGGTGTGTTGGTCTTCTAAGAAGCAAAATTGTATATCTCTCTCCACCGCCGAAGCCGAATATGTTGCCGCCGCAAGTGGATGCACTCAATTGTTATGGATGAGGCAAACTTTAAAGGAATACGGTGTCATTTGTGACAAAGTGCCTCTATTATGTGACAATGAAAGTGCTAAGATTGCCTATAATCCGGTGCAACATTCAAGAACAAAGCATATTGAGATCCGGAATCATTTCATTAGGGATCATGTTGCCCGTGGTGATATTGAGCTTATCTATGTTCCTACCAAAGATCAACTTGCCGATATATTCACGAAGCCTCTTGATGAAGCAAGGTTATCTTATTTGAGGAATGAGCTAAATATCATTGATTCAAGGAGTATAGCTTGACCATCTTGCAAACACACCTTTGTCTCAAAACTTTATTTGGTTTAGATGTGGGCATGGAGATAGGGGGAGTGCGGTTTAAAACTATTGAGCTATCCCTCCCCCCATAATGCCAACATTAAAGAAAATCATTCTCTTTATATCATATAATGATATGTGAGCTTCAATGATGAGTAGTGGTTTTGGGCCCAAGATATATCTTCGCGGTGCCATGCCATAACACTCTTATATGGTGGCCTAGGCCACCACACTCTTCTTTGAGAAGAGTTGGAGTTATTTGTATCTTATCGCCTTTTATTTGACAACTCCATGTTCTTATGGGAAATCACTCTAGTTTGGCCTTATTTGCTCATATCTTGCAAACTTGAGTGATCATGTACCATTAACAGTTTGAGTCTTCTAAACCTAAGCCTACACTCATCTATAAGCCATTTCCATCTTGCTCATATGTCGTGTTTTGGTAAAAACTTGGAGTTTGAGGTTTTTCGGTCGGATGATCTAGGTTGCCCCATCTTATTGGTAAATATGCTTCCTATATGTGACGTGATACGTTATTGCATCACATATAAGTTTATGCAAATAACCAACTAAAGATAGGCAGGATTTCCGGCATTCTGGAATTTCCAGAATACCGGATAATCCGGCCCCCTGGCCACCCGGAAAATCCGGCCCGGCCGGATTATCCGCCCTAAACTAGGGCCGGATTATCCGGCCTGGGCAGATCTTGAAAGGGCTGAGGACGAGGCCGCGGGGGGCAAACGGTTCATACCACCCCGCCACGCGCCTCTCTCTCCTCTTTCTCCTCTCAAGGTCGCCGAAGCTTCTCCTCCTCGCCAGAGCCGCCCCGTCCACTCCCTCCCGGAGTTTTTGGGTGGATCGGGTGCTCCTCCCTGCTAGCTACCTTCTCCTCCAAGCGGCTTTCGCAATGGAAGCGGGTATGACTCACAATCCCTAACCCTAGGTGTTGTGATTTGTATGTGCTATTTTCTTGGTGGATTTGGTGTCTAGTTGTTCCAAATCATTTGTAGTGTACTCCTTTTGCATGCTATAAGGCCGATCTGTTCATAGACAAGTTGTTGATTGCAAAATCTGCTAGATTCGCAGGGCCGGATTATCCGGCCCCCGCGAGGACCGGATTATCCGGTCAGGCCGGATTATCCGCCCCCTTGGGGCACCGGATTATCCGGCCTGGAGCTTCATCGCCTCTACAGTTTTGATTCAATCTGTCTTGTCTAGACTTGTACCAACTTATAGTATGTTTCTAGAGTACATTGCTGTATCTTACATGACTTATGAGCATTATCTTCTCTGTGCTATCCGCCTTTGCTATTCACAGGTCGTGTTGCTACGGGTGCTCGGAGACGCCCAAGGGGTGATCGTTCTAGTGATGAGTTCACATCCAACGCTCCTCGCAAGTCGTCAGCATCAAGGCAGAAGAACAAGGACCCAAGGGTAAACTACAAGACCATGGACCTTATCTCTTATTCCGCTATCCGCATGAAGAACTGGTATGAAGACCTCCCAAGGGATGAAGAGACAGAGGGCAGGAAATTCTGGTGCATGGAGCAGGAATACATCTACAAGGACATCTTTGAGCCCATGCCGAAAGTGCGACCCATGCAAGCAATCAATGTGGAAGACCTTTCTGCAGATGATCATTTTGCGGATGCCATCTGGGTAACTGGTAGGATGGGCTTGCAGGATGTGATGAAGATTAAGTGTGACTATAGTCCAGAGTTGGTGAAGCAATTATTTGCCACTTTGGCCTTCAAGACAGATGAGGACCGCACTATGGAATGGATGACTGGTTCCACTCACTGTAGCGCAAACTTGCGCCGATTTGCTGGTATTCTTGGAGTTCCTGCAGAAGAAGGTCGTCGTCTTCATGGACCACAAAAGCCAGATAAGGATGTGCTATTTGATCTCTATACCTCAGTTGGAAAAGTTGGTTCTACTAAGGGGCTGCTTCCCATCTATAGTCAGTTACTCAGGTTCTTTCGGGCCACCATCTCTCCAAGTGGTGGTAACAATGATGCTCTCCGGGGAGCGCTTGTGAGTCTTATGCACCTCAGCTTTAGGTGTGCCCGTGATACTAATGAGGATGTTGACTACACTATTGATGTCATGGACTACATCTTCAATGAGATTCATGATGCCATGGTATCCCGGAACACCATACCTTATGCTCCATATATTCAGCTCCTCATCAACAACTCTGTGGCCATGGATGAAGACTTGAGCGGGTACGCATTGGTGAAGCATTCCGTCAAGAAGGCTTACAATCTCAAGCCAGTATCTTCTGCTGCTCCTGCACCTGACTCCTTCATGGGCGATGCTCGTTCTAGTGGTTTTGCTCCTGCTCGCCGTCCTGATCTCCCAGCTATGAAGAAACAAGTGAAAAGGCTTAGTTGGTTTCAGCGTCACATCCTTTGCATGAACATTGAGATCCATAAGGAGAACTATGCTGCCAGCCGAGAGCGTTCTGAGATTAAGCATACTCAGGCGGTTATTCTGCACAAGCTCAGTGGTGAGCAAGGACCCCCGCCTCGGCCTCCAGTTCACCCAGGTTACAGTGGGTGGCACTCTGCTCAGGTTCCGTGGAGTGATCTTGATAGTTGCCTTCAAAGGTCCAGCCTCACTCGTCTTTCTCCGGATGCCCCTGACACTGATGAAGAAGAGGAAGAAGAAGAAGCGCCATACGAGTCCGATGATGAAGATGCCTCCGAGTGATCCCCATGGGGAGAGTAGCATCGCGCTTGTTCCCTTTTTGGCGTTTCGATGCCAAAGGGGGAGAAGTGTTCCATTAGGAACTCTCTCGGGGATTTGCATGGTTTGGGCACAAGCATATGCGTTTACCATTCTTTATTGCTTGTGTTCCATTTTATTTGAACTATTTGCTTTGGTTGGTTGTGTTCCATTTAAAACTATGTGCTATGTGGTGTGAGACATTGTTATGGTTTTCGGATTCCTATATGTTGAGATCAAGACTATTATATTATGTGTGATGCTATATCTCCGTATCATATATCTACACATGGGTATGATTTCTAGCATCCTATCTCAACTTCATATTTGTATATGTCTCTTGTTAGAACTCATGATGGATACCTCTTGTGTTGAGGCACCTCGCTCCTATGTGTTGTGTATTTGTATTCAAATGCAAATTACTTATATGCACACATGTAGGGGGAGTGCCTCTATGTTTTGCCATCATGCTTGTTTCTATAGTGATTCTCTTGCAAATCCATATATTGTCATCAACCACCAAAAAGGGGGAGATTGAAAGAACATTTCTCATATTATGTTTTGAGTGTTTGATGTCAATATACGTGATATACTAATGTTTGGTTAAGTGGTACAGGGATTATATAGATACATTTGTATGTGTGTTGGATGTGATATGTACTGTCAAAAAGATCAGCAAAAAGTTCTTCAGGCCGGATAATCCGGGCCGGATATTTCCAAAATATCTGGCCCCAGTTTTTTGGCTAAGGACCTGAGGAATTGCAGCTCAGTATAGGGGCCGGACATTTGCCCAGATATTGTCCTGGTTTTGTCCCAGGGCCGGATTATCCGGGCCGGACATTTCGAGAATATCCGGCCCCCTCGAAAACGGCTAAGGACTTGAGGGAAAACAGCTATGTATAGGGGCCGGACAATTGCCCGGACATTGTCCTGGTTTTGTACCAGGAGGCCGGATTATCCGGGGGGGCGGATTATCCGGCCCTAACTTAGGCCAGATTATCCGGCCCCCCGGAAGGCTCAACGGCTGGATTTTGGGGAGGGGTATTTATACCCCTCTTCTTCTTCCTTTCCCCTTTGCTCAATCATTGCACAAGAAATCTGCCAAGCTTCACCACCATTAGAGCCACCTCAAGAAACACAAGATTTGCAAGATCTCCTTCCTCCCCCAACCAAAGCTCTTGATCTTTGGAGATTCGAAGGAGAAGCCACCGATCTACATACTCACCGAAGCGTTTTTCATTTCCCCCTCATTTGTTTGAGGGATCTCATGCTAGTGTTCCTATTTGGTTCCCTAGTTGATTTGTGTTGATGTGTTGTTGTTGATTGTTGTATTGTTACAGATTTGGGAGCCTCCAATTCAGTTGTGGATGTGTGCCCCAAGAACCTTGTAAAGGCCCGGTTTCCGCCTCGAGGAAATCCCTTAGTGGAAGTGGGCTAGGCCTTCGTGGCGTTGCTCACAGGAGATCTGAGTGAAGCCTTCGTGGCTGTTGGTTTGGCTTGCGTAGCAACCACACTCCTCCAAACGTAGACGTACCTTCTTGCAAAGGAAGGGAACTACGGGAATCATCTCCGTGTCATCGCGTGCTCCACTCTCGGTTACCTCTATCCCACTCTATCTCGTATATATTGCGTAGCTATATCTTGCTTAGTTGATAACCTTGTCATATAGGTAAATTCACTTAGTTGCATATCTAGAGAATTTACCTTTGTGTCAAACCTAAATTGAAAAATAACTAAAAATTGGTTAGCACCTATTCACCCCCCCCCCCCTCTAGGTGCGGCATATGATCCTTTCAGAAGGTTTCAAGCACAGGTTCGGAATATACTATGAGGATACTTTTAGTCCCATTGTTATAATTGCCACAATTCGTCTTGTCCTAGCAATTGTTCTATCTAGGGATGCAATTTGCGACATTTACATGTAAATAATGTGTTACTACATGGTGTTCTGGAAGAAGTGGTCTACTTGAAAACCCACCGCGTTTTGCAGATAAGAGAATACCAAATTATGTTTGCAAACATGACAAGGCATTATATGGACTAAAGCAAACACCTCGTGCATGGTTTGATCGCTTAATCTCTCAGTTAATACATCCTAGCTTTGTTGCATCAGAGTCCGACAGATCGTTGTTTATCTATCACAATTTTGGGTGCTTGGGTAGATATAAAACATTGGAGTGCATAAAATTTGAGCAAAGACTAACTTCTTTCAAAAAGGAGGTTAAGGCCCCCAGCCTCTGCTTCAAAGAGATGCATCGATCTTTATTTCATCTTTTTCAATTGAGAGCTGGTAAGAGCATACATCAGACAACCCAAAGCCACCTCATAACACCTACAAACGTGAATATGGGAAAATAAAATGCCATCAAGGCCTTATGCCCTAAAAATACAAACAACACCCCACCAGCTAGGTATCGGGGGCATCACCAAGTCATCCTATGGTGAAAGAGGAGCACTCATCCATACCAGCCAAGCCTCAGAGCACCTCATCTCCTCCCTTCAGAAGTCGTCTCCTCCGTCAAATCGTTCATCCACCTCGTGTAATCAGTGAGCAAAGATTATCTTGGGAGGCGAAGGGTGGAACCAATTCACTATATAGAACCGTCTCATTGGAGGAAAAAAGATGTTATGCTTTTACTTAAGAGGGGCAGTGTCATGGATAAATGTTATGCTTTTACTTAAGAGGAGCACTTGATGGAATATACATATCGGCAAAATAAAATAAAACAAGTAGTCTAGTGTTACATGTACACTAGTTCTTATAATATGCGAACTAAACTATGTAGAAAGTATTATCCTAGAGGCTGATGTCTCAGTAGAGCCAAAAAATAGCATGCAATAACATTGTTGCAAAATAATGTTAGTAACATTGTTAGGGAATGCAAGCTTACCAAGTTTATTGAGGGTGAGGAAGAACACCTTTTAGAAATTATACCTCCCACTAATACCTTTGTCCGGTGCAATTTGTGACCCGCTTGAACTTTTAGGTTGCCTGTCTTCTTTACTTTTTGTGTCCATAACTTGTAGGAAAACCATATGACATCAAGTTACCAATATTTTTTCTTTCTTCCTTTCTGCATCCCACAAATTACACGTGAAGGTGTCTTCATGCCTTGACATCTCTGATGATGGCTTTGTTGTGGTACATGTTGGAGGAGGTAGCGAGAGGTCAGCGCCATAGTATATAAGATGGAGACGGGTGACCACCTCTCCTTCAACAATGAGGGGTGGAAGAACTTCATCCATAGCGAAGATACACGGTTTAGAAATTCATGACCACCACGCAGAGGAATCTGCAGATGATGTTCATCATCGACATCATCAATGAATTTGTGGTGATCTATGTGGAACCAAATTAGCTAGTTTCGAGCTATGTGCAACCAAATTTACAGTTGTTTGTTGATGATGAAAATTTAGCATATACTGATGTATAGTCGTTATCATTTATGCATGTTTCTTGACGTTGTTCATAATGATTTTTGGTTGAGATCCGACAAAAAAATGGTTGTGAAATGTGTACTAGTCGCATGGAAAGTACATGTCACGCCACATGGATATCTGCTACTAGTGGAGTGTCAGCGGCTCGCCACAAATATTTTTGTTACGCGCCGCTTCCTCTGTCGTGGATATCTGCTACTAGTGGAGTAACATTTACCTGGCGACATATCAATGGTGTGCCACGTACACATCACTAACACAATTTTTACACGCCACTAGTCGCCATTTTTGCACCAGTGCTAGGGATCCGTCTAGATTTATGTGACTTCCCTTCCAATCATGAATTGAACAAACGCCACAAATAAATCTCTATTTCCTAATGAATAAACCTCTAGTGGAGGAATATCTTATAGGGATTTCTATTTTCGTGCCCTCAGGTCCTTAGTTGTAGTCAGTTTTCCCCAGCTCCTTAGTTTTTCCTCAGTTTCCCCAAGCACTTGTCTGAAACCCGCAGAAGGAGCTCGGACGGAAGGAACCCGTTAAGTTGACCGTTCCGTGCTGCGAGTGGGGTCGTGTCGTTTGTGGGGTCGCGTTGTGTGGGACCGCGTCGTGTGGGGCTGGTAGGAAGGGACCGCGTGGGACAGGACGAGACCGTGTTTGTGTGACCGTAGCGTGTGGGGCCGTAGCGTGTGGAGTCATGTGGGTCCGGGAGGGGGGCACGAGTGGTTTCTATCTCTTTCACCCAGATTAGCAGTTTTCAATGTACCTTTTCCCCTCTCTCGCTCGATCTCATTCATACTTGATAGCCCAAATTGGTAGCAAATCTAGAGCAGCTTCTCCTTCTGTTTTTTTAACGCCATTCATTTCTTTATGCCTTCGTTTTTACCCAATCAGGTAGGAAATCTAGGGCACAAATCCAGAGAGAAAATATAGGATAAGTTGCATACAGCAACCAACATAGTATAGATATATTCATGACAGATCCAAAAGTAGTACCGATAGATACAACATAAGCTACATTTTACATGAATTTAAGCTGCTCTACAGATAGAGCAGTCACATACAGAGAGTGCAGTAGGCACGTTCAACGCTTCCAGGTAGCGCCTGTGACTCGCTTGGAGGTTGCGCAGGTGAATCCCAAGTGCTTTGTGTTTGGCCATGAATGCATGCACGTTCACGGTCGTTCCAACTCTAGCGCCACATCTGCCAATGGATTCAGCATGGTTCACCAGGGAGTTGAAGTCGGTGGCGTGGAGCTTCCTGTTGCAGAAGGGGCACTTGTAAATGCCTCGAGCAAAGGGGCCATCGTAATGGCCGGACTGCAGCCTCCTGAGGACGTGACGAGTCTTGGTGTGGAAGGACTCGTCGTCGCTGTCGACGTCGCTGCTCTTCACCTGTCACGTAGCACCAAAGATCGTGCAAAAAACACGGAGTCAATTGCAACGATGATGGAACAGAGAGTGAACAAAAAATCATGCATGATAATATGGGCTCGGAAAAAAGAGGTAGCCTCAGTTACATTGGACACACTTATATCCAGGATTTGAGTAAGTAAACCAAAGATCATGCACAACAAATTTGTACACGCCAATTATTTACTGACCAAACCCTGAATCAATTTATGCCCAAATATTCATCATCATCGGCACAAATCTTAAACAAAAGCAAATCACAAACACTAATAACGCAAGATCTAACACAAAAGGATTGAACTAGGAACAGACAAACCCTAATAACGCTAGATCTAACACAAATGGATTGAACTAGAAACAGACGAACCCTAATAACGCTAGATCTATGATAACGCGTGAAGCACACGTCCGTTGGGAACCCCAAGTGGAAGGTGTGATGCGTATAGCAGCAAGTTTCCCTCAGTATGAAACCAAGGTTTATGGAACTAGTAGGAGATGAAGGCCACGTGAAGGTTGTTGGTGAAGAAGTGTAGTGCGGCGCAATACCAGGGATTCTGGCGCCAACGTGGAACCTGCACAACACAATCAAAATACTTTGCCCCAACGTAACAGTGAGGTTGTCAATCTCACCGGCTTGCTGAAAACAGAGGATTAAACGTATGGTGTGGAGAATGATGTTTGCTTGCAAAGAACAACAGAGAACAGAGATTGCAGTAGATTGTATTTCAGATGTAAAAGAATGGACCGGGGTCCACAGTTCACTAGTGGTGTCTCTCCAATAAGATAAATAGCATGCTGGGTGAACAAATTACAGGTGGGAAATTGACAAATAAAGATTCATATACATATCATGATGATCACTATGAGATTTAATCAGGGCATTACGACAAAGAACATAGACCGCCATCCAGCATGCATCTATGCCTAAAAAGTCCACCTTCGGGTTAGCATCCGCACCCCTTCCAGTATTAAGTTGCAAACAATAGACAATTGCATTAAGTATGGTGTGTAATGTAATCAACACAAATATCCTTAGACAAAGCATTGATGTTTTATCCCTAGTGGTAACAGCACATCCACAACCTTAGAACTTTCTGTCACTATCCCAGATTCAATGGAGGCATGAACCCACTATCGAGCATAAATACTCCCTCTTGGAGTTACAAGTATCAACTTGGCCAGAGCCTCTACTAGCAACGGAGAGCATGCAAGAACATAAACAACACATATATGATAGATCAATAATCAACTTGACATAGTATTCCATATTCATCGGATCCCACCAAACACAACATGTAGCATTACAAATAGATGATCTTGATCATGTTAGGCAGCTCACAAGATCTAAACATGATAGCACAAGAGGAGAAGACAACCATCTAGCTATTGCTATGGACCCATAGTCCAAGGATGAACTACTCACGCATCAGTCCGGAGGCGGGCATGGTGATGTAGAGCCCTTCGGTGATGATTCCCCTCTCTGGCAGGGTGCCGGAGGCGATCTCCAGAATCCCCCGAGATGGGATTGGCGGTGGCGGCGTCTCCGGAACTTTTTCCGTATCGTGGCTCTCGGTAATAGGGTTTTTGCCATGGAGAGTTTAAGTAGGCGGAAGGGCAGAGTCGGAGGAGGCTCGACGGGCCCACCCCATAGGGTGGCGCGGGCCCCTCCTTGGCCGCGCCGCCCTATGGTTAAGGCGCCTCGTGGCCCCTCTCCGTCTCCTCTTCGGTATTCTGGAAGCTCCGTGGAAAAATAAGACCGTGGGATTTTGTTTCGTCCAATTCCGAGAATATTTCTTGTGTAGGATTTCTGAAATAAAAAACAGCAGAAAACAGGAACTAGCGCTTCGGCATCTTGTTAATAGGTTAGTGCCGGAAAATGCATCAAAACATCATAAAGTGTGAACAAAACATGTAGGTATTGTCATAAAACTAGCATGGAACATAAGAAATTATAGATACGTTGGAGACGTATCAAGCTAACACAAAAGGATTGAAATGAGATAAGAACAAGGGAACAAAGGGTTACCTCCGGCTCGTCGTCGACGATGCTGGTGTCGTAGGGGTTCTCCGGCGCGTCGTACGTCACTGGTTCGTACGGGTCCCAAGCGACGAGGGCCTGGACGGTGGCGGCGGCCGATGCGCCGGCGGCTGATGCGTCGGCTTCTACGTTGGAAGCAGCGACAGGGGCCTGGACGGGGGCGGCGGCCGATTCGCCGACGGCTGATGCGCCGACAATGGGCATCTCATTCTTCTCCATCGCTGGCGGTTTTCTTCGGGGTTTTTTCTTCGGTTGTGGAGAAGATGTTGGGACAGGAGAGGCGGTTGCAGTGAGAACGTGCATCGAGGAAGAGAAAGAGGGGCTCTATAAAGACGAAGGTGGCGTGTACCGCAACACGCATCCACTATGCACGGCTGCAGCGTGCACCGCGACACGAGTCTAACCCTGGGACGTTTGGTGTACTCAGTTATAACCTCAGGCCTTATACAGAAATTTTATCTGTACTCAGTTTTTCCCTCGAGGACTTAGACCGGCAAGTACAATATACTCAGTTTTAGCCTCAAGTAGCTGGTCAACAGAGAGTCAACAAATGAGATTAACATAGCTAATTGAGTCATTTCATGCGCAAAAAAATCCTAAAAAATAAAAACATAGTGGCACCTACTCATGGAGTCTTCCTACGCAACCTGCCACCTAGAAAACCTTAACAAACATATATAAATCAAGTTTTACCACAAATTGCCACTTCTCAGAATCACTAGTGTAGCTTTGAAGATGCATGGTTTTCCACTCAAACCCCTACGCAATCTGCCACCTAGAAAACCTTAACAAACATATATAAATTAAGTTTTACCACAAATTGCCACTTCTCAGAATCACTAGTGTAGCTATGAAGATGCATGGTTTTCCACTCAAACCCCTTTGCAAAACATCTTTCCCAAAAACATAGTTTGTCTAAATGATGCCATAATTGTCACACTCATGTATATTTGAATTGTAAATAATTTGATGTAGCCCAACATGAATTATATTGTACAAAACACGCATTTTTCATTTTTTAATTCTTTTGTTTGAATCCCTTAGTCTACTTACTATTTATGTGCCCTTGGATTCTTAGTACTACTCAGTTTTTCCCTCAAGTACTGTCACAAATGCTCTCAGAAGCCCAAACTTATCCTGATTGGTTGAGCCGTTGTCACACAGATCGACTCCACGAACCGTTGATCCACTGATCTAACGGTCTGTATACCCTTCTCTGTCTCTTCGTGGCAACCTCTCTCTCTCTCTCTCTTCGTGGCCACCCCTCTCTCTCTCTCTGTCGGTGAAGAGTGCACACCCCTCTATTTATGTGCAATAACGAGTTTGCCACTTAATATAGTTTGGGATATAATATTGATATTTTGAAATGGCCCAAAAGTGGTATAATTTTGGTATAAACATGAGGCATACATATTTGCGGATTTCGGTGAATGCGTTATTTGTCACCCCTCTAACAGTTGTCAACTATCTTTACCTGTCCTTTTTTTTAGGGTATATAGTTTGGGTTATAGTATTGGTATTTTGAAGCGGCCCAAAAGTCACTAGTGGAAAAAGGGCTAACTGTGGCGCACCGAATCTTGATTCTGTGGCGCATATGGCCGTCGCCACAGTTGCCACGCGACTAGTATTAGAATTCTGTGGCGCAGCAGCGGGTGCGCCACAGAAGTTTGGAATTCTGTGGCGCACGCTGTTCAGTGCGCCACAGAATCTTAGACTTCTGTGGCGCACCATTGATAGTGCGCCACAGAATTTGGCGCCAGATTTTGTGGCGCACTACCTCTCCATGCGCCACAGAATATTTATAAGTTTTTGTGGCGCACTGCCAGTTCATGCGCCACAGAATGTTAATTTTTGGATTTTCGAATTTTTTCCATTTCTGCAGTATATAGTGGTATTGCACAGGAAATATACAGATATATACAAGAAATACATAGCACATTCCAGAAATAACAGAATTACTCACAAATGACACACAAATGACATGATACACACAAGTCTTCATCATTACATCATTTAGATCCAAATTACACAAGTAGAAATGTGTTTGATCGTCGCATACACATACATGTGTGTTCATCTCGTCTCATATGCATATGCATCGTCACCGGCCACCTAGACTAAAGTAAAGTAGAGTACAACCGCGGTGGCGGTGAGTAAGAGGGGGACCAAGAACTTCAGCCGGTTCTTCTTCTTGCCCACGTGTGCCCTCCACTGTGCTACCGCCTCCTCTCTAGTCGCGTATCCCTTGTAGCTGTTCCCGCTGAACTTGTGCACCTGTTCGAGACAGTCCTGCCACTCCTCGTAGACACCTGGAACCCGACCCTTGTACACAACGTACGTCGGCATCTCTATTGACAAGGGCATATTAGTATATCATATTAGTACATCATGCATATATATATATGTTGATAAATATTAGACCAAAGTATATAGTAAAGTTGAGCATGGCAACAATAAGTTTGCGACACGCACACACAAGACGACGTCCACCGATACACATAAACCGATGAACATAGTACTTAGAGTTTAATTACGACCCACACAAAAGACCACGTCCATCGATATATATACAAACTAACCGATGAAGATAGCTAGTTTATCACACACTAAGTCAAGGCTCGCAGGGCTCCGGGAACGGCTTGTACAGATCTTTTGTAATCCACGTCCTCGTGTCACCCTGCGCTTTGAGGCGTTGCTCGATGTCCCTCTTGCATAACGCTCTACCCTGGTGCAAGGGCCCTCCCCCTGTGGTGACGTCTTGAGTGATGATATGTGATAACTTGACCCTGGTATCCTGGAGGTCTTCTCTGAGGTCATCATCGTTGATCCGCGCCAACTTTTTGGCCCATCCTCGGAGAGCAGATGGTAAACGCAAGTTCTGGCTATCCCGGACAAACCCTTTTAGGTGATGCATGACATAGAAGGCGTCCAGAGTGCTGTTTTCCGGCTGCTTGACACAGGGGAACTCGAACACGTGCTTGAACTTGTGTTTACCATCATCCCTGAAACATTCCGCCTTTTCTTTGAAGGCGCCTCCCTTTTTGAAGTAGCCCTCGAGAGCATCATCTAGCACACCCCTTATTCTGGCGTAGTTCTTCTTTTTCGCACTCCCCGAGTCGAAATAGGTGGCAAGAGAAAACTTCGGGGCAATGGAGATGAGTACGCAGTGCGTGTCTCTGCGCAACACAAATTTGGATCGAGGTTGGAAATGAGCAATGGAAAAGAAATTTATTACAGGGCTAGCGGATGTGTACTTACTCGGGAAAGTAAGCCAAGAGGATGTTGTCCTTCCTCTTGTTGTCCAAGAAGCACTTCTGTAGGTACAACGAAGCCCGTACCCGCACCGCTGATAAGTTCAACTGGCTTTCACGCATGTAGTAAGGATCCGCTATCGCGACGTCCGGGATACTCTCTCTCTTGATCTTCATCGCCAGATTGAGCGCGAATAGGCGGACCAAGTTATAGTCCAGCCTTCTCGCGTGGAATAGCTTGAAGATGTCCTCGTACGCTATAAAGAATATATCCGCGGGGACATCAGTGACGAAGCCCACATCTCTTGGCACCCTGACCGTGAAGACCGGGTAATTTGGATCTTTGTCCTTAAGAAGGATACTCTCTAGGACCAGGATACTGTCCTGCAGAGGCAGCATAGCTCCGGAAGCAAGGTGTAGCAGCTCCGGACCCAGTATTGGTTTGCCAGCTTCATGCATTCTGGTCAAGCCATCCTTGCTGGGAGGTACCATGGAGTCCCGATGACGGATCGTCGGAGGTGGCTGGCTCGCAGACTTCTCCTTGTTCTTACTAGGTCTTTTACGGGGCTTCTTCGGAGCAACGGGCCCCGACGCTTCAAACTGCTCGTTGACCTTGTTGATCAGCGTATTGGGGCTGAAGATGTTTGCGGCGGTTGGCTCTTGTGTATCGGCTGCCGGAGGCGTCTCTTGAGAGAAGCCGCGGAACACCAGGCGCTGTTTGGTTGCCTTGGGTGGGCCAGCTGGTTCGTCGCGAACGCGGTATGCTTCTTCATCCGCGCCCGCCATGTACAAATCATCTATGTCGGCGCCGGTGTTGAGGTAGGCATCGACGTCTACCGGCCCATCATCATCGATGTCATCTTCATTGGGTGATGGGATGGGCGATAGCGGTGCAGCGGCCTTGCCTTTAGGCTCCGCCGGTGGCGGTTGAGGCAGAGACTCTCCCAGCAGTTTCTTGTGGCGGCTTGTTGTGGCGGTGACGACGGGAGGAGCTGCCCTCCGAGCAGGCGGCCGGACGATCGGCTGCCGGATGATCGAGGAGGCGCCGGTGGAGCGACCCCCAAGACGGATCTGGGTCTTTGGCCATACCATGGTATAGCCATGGCAGTTCTCAAGCGTCAGGTGCTCGTCGGCTCCCTCGGGCTGTATTGGGGGGTCCATGTCTTCGCACCCCGGCAACACCCGACCCAAAGTGACCTTCAGGACGTTGGCGTCCATAGCCACGGTGTGCAACGTGGTGCTCTTCGGTTGTATGATCATTCCCGTGGCAACATCCTTCAACTCGCCGCCGGGCGCGCAGTGAAGGAGCACGCAAGGAGTGTCCTGAGTAATGTTGGGCATCATTAATTAGATAGCCGGGTATCAAAACGCATGAAGGAGATGGCATGGAATAACTAATTAGTTAAGTACCTTGGTGATGGCGTTGAGCTGTGCTAATGTGGAGACAGTGGCGGCCGGCCTATCAATCTTCGGGGGCTCGGGTGCATTATGAAGCACCGCCGCCGCCGGCTGCGCCTTGGTAGCCTCGGCAGGATCAGCGGGGGGCACCGGTTCATCCAACTCCATCGGCTGCCCCGCGGCGATGGTGGGCGGCGGGGTAACCAGATCCGGAGATGGCGACGCGTTGAAGATCGAGTTGCTGGCCCCGGCGCTAGGCACTTTTATCGACCCCACCTGACCGGCCGCATTCCACGCAGCTATCCCCTCGATGACCTGAGGGGGCAGGAAATCGCGGAGCTTCTTCTCGAAAAGCTTGTCCACCTCATCTTTGTCCATCGAGTTTGCCTGTTTTTCCTCGAGCATGGAGACCTTCTTCCTCAGCTCTTCCACCTCGGCTTTATCCTCTTCTGACATCGCGCTCCTCCTTCTCTTCTTGCTGTTTTCCTCTTTGTAGTACTCGCGAAACTTCATGCTTGTACCAAAGCCGCAGACACGTCCAGCCGACGTCGGCGGCTTGGATACTGGCCTCTCCTTGAGGATATTCAACGCCCTGTTGAAAGGCGTGTCCCACGGCTCCGTCGAGCCCTGGGACGACGATTCGGCCTCGGGGAGATCGGCCTTCGCCAACTGCTCGTTCTGCAGACAAGGATAGGGTGAACACATTTAGGGCATTGCATTCACGTCATATATGTAATATGTGCAGCAATGGACCGCGCGAGTAAATTCCCTTACCAGCTTTTCCTCGAACTTCCTCACGTCCTTATGCTCGGTAACGAATTCCATTGTATTCCTGTCCAGAGTGTAGCGGGCCCGGACAAAGTACCTCACCTGCAGGTCCGTAATTTTCAACCATGGGTTCGGTTTCCCAGCACGTGCAAGTTCTTCGTCCTCCTTTTCCCAAATGGGAATCTTTCCTCTATAACCGCCGCTTCCAAGGTGATGTGCTCCTAAGTTGAGCTCATGCATTTGTCTACCCCACTCCGTCCATGCTTTCGCATCGTCGCTATCCAGCCGCTCCTTGAATATCTGGAACTCTGCTTCATCGAGCATCGGCTCACCCTTCTTAATACTCTCAAAGCTTTCACCTTTGTCGATCTTGGCCTTCACCCGGCTTTTCCACCTGCTCAGGGCGTTGCTCATCTTCGTGATGGCCAATTTATTCACCGGGTTGGATCTTTCCAAGTTATTGTATGGCGCCGGGAACTTGTACCGTCGGTGAAGCTTCTGAAGGCAGAGCTCGACCAAATGCTCATTGCCTTCACCTCGGATTTTCACCGTGTTGATCGACATGCTTTCCCGGACAATGCACCCGAGTTGCATGCCGTACCCAGCGGCAACAGCCTCCGGCTCCTGTGGTTGCCCACTTTCGGAGACCAATGTGATCTCGCTGGTGGTGTTGGCGAGCACCGTCGGCTTCCGATCCTTCCGCGGCTTCTTCTTCTTCTTAGCAGCCGGGTTGCCGCTGCCGTCAGCCTCCCCGACGCCGTCACCCCCCGTGTGGTCGCCGCCGTCGGTGGTGGGTTCATACTCCTCCTCCTCCCCAGCTTCAGTCATCTGACGGTCAGCTCCGACTTCCTCCGCCGCCAAGTCCACCTCCTCCTCCTCTTGTCGCTGGGAGGGGCCGAATTCCCAGAACTCGACGTTCGCCGCTCTGGCTTCCTCTTCGAGGGTCATGGCGGCCTTAGAAGTGCCGGCCACGTTGTCGTCGGCCGACATATTTGCAATTTCTATAAAGAAGAGGATGAAATCTATTAGTACAATTGTCGGCCGGAAAATTCGGCATGACCTTTGCTAATTTTTGGACATAGGAGCCCCATTTCTCAACCGAAACGGAAGTGAATCAACGTTTCGGGAGAAATGGGCAGCTCATTTGAAGTCCCTGCAACATATAGACAACACAAATACACAGCACAGTACCCACAACATATACACATCACAGTACCCATCAGGTCCATCAGCAGTACACAACACAATATTTTTATTACCATGCATATACACAGCCTCCTACTCCCCTGGATACAATAGATATAAAAATAGCCAGCAACACAGCATGGATACCACCATGCATACCACCTGCAAGTCCATATCATCAGCAGCACCACATACCAGCAAGCAACAGAAGTACTTACCAACAGCATACAACACCACCACATATATAGAGCACCAACAGTATGCATTAATTCATTTGACAGCAACAATAGCCAGTAACTCTGGTAGCCATTACAATTAAGGAACAATTAAGCAATAATTCTCTGGTAGCAATGGTTCTCTGGTATCCAACATATATAGCCAGTAACTATGCATCCATTACAATGTAGCAATGAGAAAAAACTATGCATCCTACTCAATTAAGCATATATAGCCAGTAACATATATAGCCAGTAACTATGCTAGCTTTTCTGTTCATCTAGTTTCTAGAATATCCAGTAACTTTATATAGCCAGTAACTATGCTAGCTTTTCTAGAATGCTCATTGCCTCCAACAGTATGAAAATAAAATATACAATGCTTGATTCTCAACTTTATAATGCACCCAAAAAAAGAATGTGTGTACTGTAGCATATCAGAAATACTGTAGCCTATCAGAAAATGGCTAGAAATTTTGTTTGCTCATATTATTTGCTCATTTTATAATTCAGTTTGCAACAGCCAAGCAACAGCTGCAGTCCTGGTTATAGTTCACTGTAAAATGCATGGTTTGTCAACACCAATGCACTATAGATTCAGTTCTAATTTTAATAAGAAGAAACAAAGAGCAAATTAGGTAAACAATTGTACCAAATTACTGCCTTCTTGCTTCAAGAACTACTGCCACTACTCCCCTGGATCAATTCTCTTTAGTTATTTTATTTTTGTGAATCTCCCTGTTAGGTAAACAATTATACAATTATACACATCTCTGGTTATTTTTAAATGTCATCTCAGCACACTTCTCTGATTATTTTTAAATCTCTGGTTAGTGTGTGTACTTGCTTTTGACACATTTTGAACCTGTTTTCAGCCAAGTATGAGAAAAAACCATTGATTTACTCATTGCTTGCTTGCTTGCTTAGATACTGGTTAGTAATTGAGAAAAAACCAAGTTTGAGAAAAAACCATTGCTTGCTTGATTTACTCATTGCTTGCTTGCTTGTTACTCATTGAGAAAAAACCAAGTATGAGAAAAAACCATTCATAAAATAAGCAAAGGCACTTCTCTGGTTAGTAACTGTAGCATATTAGATAACCTACTTCTCTGGTTAGTAACTGTAGCATATCCATTTTAGTGTACTGTAGCATATCAAAATACTGTAGCACACCAAGAGATTACATCAACCAGGGTATCACTAATTGCTTATATAGGAGATTCAAACATTGCCAGAGTATTAACCAGAGAATATTACTGCTAGCAGCTGTTATCATTTTTTATGATGCAGTGCCTATTCACTAATTAACACTCAAACAAAAATAAAACAAGCTAGCTACTGCCACTTGCGCTACTGCACGCTACGCATGCCACTACTGCCACTACTGCCTGCTTGCTTCAAGAACTAGATAGGAGTGACACTAAACCAACAGTATCCAAATGGCTAGCTCATTTTATTTGCTCATTTTAACAGCTTATAGGATGACTAACAGTAGTAATTCTTCTCTGACTAAATTAACCAGGGCATTTTATTTTGTAGTATTGATTATTTAAGAATAACATTGATAAACCAATATAACCAGTAAGCATCCAAAATACAAAGCTGTATCCATCTGAACATTCTAAATGCTGAATAGCTCTAGTATACAAGTATAACCAGTAAGCAAATAGAACCAAAATACAAAGATAACTAGTATAACCAGTACTATTCATGAATGTTGTTAGCTATCTTTCTTCAGTTCTAATTTATTCAGAACTTACTCAAATTTACTCTTTGTAGCAGAGTAGCCGAGCCCCTATTCAAATTTCTTATCATACAAAGATAATTTCACTAATTAACACTCAAACAAAAATAAAACAGCATGCCCATGTTAAATCCTGGACTTGGTGTCTGAAAAATTATTATGACAATGCAGCAGAGATGCACATCATGCATACACAGCAAGCAAAAATTTAAATTCACCAACAGTATGCCCATGTTAAATCCTGGACTTGGGCCATGTTAAATGAAAATCTATTATACAGTACTGCAAAGATGGAATAATCCAACATGAATTTAAATTCACCAACAGCAAGCGAAAATTTAAATACACAGCAAGCAATCCCTCCCCACCCAATCAAGAAGACACTAGAATTGGTGTAGTGCTAACCCTAGAATTCCAGGGATGGCCGACGGTGAGGGGACGGGCGGAGAAGGGAGGGGCGGAGAAGGGAGGAGGTCGGCGAGGGGGGCAAAGAAGGTACCTCTGGTCGGCGATGGTCGGCAAGGCGGAGAAGGGAGGGTGTAGGGCGGCGCTGGTCGGCGATGGTCCGGCCTGGGCGCGGTCCTCCTGGTCCTGGTCCTAGGCGGCGGGCGGCGGCGAGGGATCCTCCTGGGCGGCGCTCCTCCGTGTCTGGCGGCGCTCCTCCGAGTCCCGGCGGCGGCGAGGCGAGCACAGCGGAGAGCAGCGAGCGAGGCGAGCAGCGGCGCGGCGTGTTGGGGAAGAAGAAGGTTGGGGAAGAAGAAAGGGGCCGGGCGAACCGCTCGAGATATGGCTAAGTCAGAAATTCTGTGGCGCACCAAACCCAAAGATGCGCCACAGAATCTTGAAATTCTGTGGCGCATGCTGGGTTTGGTGCGCCACAGAATTTCTGACTTAGACATATAGTAACCGGCCGTGTGGGTTGTGGAATATGCCTAAGTGTGGAAATTCTGTGGCGCACCAAACCCGACATGCGCCACAGAATTTCAAGATTCTGTGGTGCATGTTGAGTTTGGTGCGCCACAGAATTGCCACACTTAGGCATACTTTTAAATTCCTGCATCATATATTAGCTAGGGTTTTATGAATTTTTAAAGGTATTTCCTTTAATACATTCCTAGTGTATTATTCCAAGAAATAAATGAAGGTTCAATTATGCAAGTTAATTTATATAGATAATTCAAAAAAGTACATATATGGATGCTTGTGTCATACACACACATATACACACTTGTGTTTTTGCCAAAGTACATAGTACACAAAAAAAGCCACAATTGAACTTCTCGGTTCCGATCGGTGGCTAGCTAGCGTTTCTTGACAATGTTCTTGCCCTTCTTCATCGCGGTTGTTGAATACTTTAGCCCGGCCACCTTGAGATTTCTTCTTGTGTACGGGCAACCTTTAGCCGGTAGGGTGGTCTTCCTTCTTACTTTTGAATAAGTAGTAGGCTTGTCGAAGTACTTGTCAAATTCCTCTTCGATCTTCGGATCGCCGTTCTTGTCGATGTCTTGCTTGTCGGCTTCTCCTTCCATTCCGATGATGCTCCTCTTGCCCCTCCTCACGACCACACGGCTGGGCTTTGACGGGTCGGTAATGAAGAAGCATTGGTCAACTTGGGTAGCGAGCACCCACGGCTCATTTTTCGCGGAGGGGGTCTTCGATTTGGCATCGGGTATAACCATGGTGGTGAAATATAGTCCATCTTTTTCGACGCTCTTGGCCCATCTCACACGGAACATCGGTATCGTCACTCCAACGTAGTCGAGTTCCCAAATCTCCTCGATCCTTTCGTAGAATCTTTCCTTGACATCAGTCTTGTCATCGGTGTAGGATAGCATAGTTACTCCTGAGTTTTGATATTCGCTATTCTTGTCCTTTTCCTCGGTGTAGAATCTATAGCCGTTGATGTCGTACGACTGATAGGTCCTTACGTTGTGCCCGGGTCCCTGCGACAGGGAGAATATGAGTTTCTGCTCTTCAGTAGAAGGCATCGGTGCGGGACTTTCCAGTAGCCTTTTCTTGAACCACCCCGTGAAGTTGGAGTTGTGCTCTTTCGTAACGTCCCCTGTTTTCCTCGGCCGTCCTAGGTCGATGAACTTCTGCTCGATTAAGCTTTTGTGCTTATCCACCCAAGGGCTGACCAATTCTATGTGTTGTAGCGCGACTCGGTGTGCCCTGTCAAAGTCGGCGTGTCGACCAGCGATGCCGACATGCATTGCGCGGTAGCCCTCGCGGTGACCAAACCCTGCTAGCCTGCCGACGTGCTTCCTGGTGGGCAGACCGACATCCTCGTTCTCGGTGCTTAGGTAGTTCTGGCAGAAGGAGATGCACTCGTAGGTAAGAAAGCCCTTGGCTATGCTTCCATCTGGACGGGCCCTGTTGCGAACGAATCCTTTGATGACACCGTTCAACCTTTCGAATGGCATCATGTTGTGCAGGAATGTCGGCCCGAGGTGGATGATGTCATCCACTACATGGACAAGCAGATGCACCATGATGTCGAAGAACGCTGGCGGGAAGTAAATCTCGAGCTCGCATAGTATCTCGACGATCTCTTCTTGTAGCCTGTTGAGCTGCTTAACGCCGATGGACTTCCTAGAGATGACGTCGAAGAAGTTGCAGAGGCCAAACAGCGTCTCGCGGACGTGGTCGTCCATTATCCCTCGCATCGCAACGGGAAGTATCTGTGTCATCAGCACGTGACAGTCGTGAGACTTCATCCCGCTAAACCTCTTCTTCGCTACGTCCAGATATCTGCTTATCTTCCCCGAGTAACCGTGAGGAACTTTTACTCCTAGGAGGCACTCGAAAAACCTCTCGAGCTCCTCCTCGCTCAGAGTGAAGCAGGCAGGTTTAAGCACCACCACCTCATTCTTCTTAGCCCTTTTGTGGTGACCCTGAGTCGTTTCCGTCTGTTCATCATCATCATCACTATCGGTGGGGTACTGAAGTTCTTTCTTGAGGCCAAGCAATTTCAGGTCGGTTCTTGCTTTCGGGCCATCCTTGGTCCTCTCCGGCATGTTCATCAGAGTGCCAAGTAGGCTCTCGGTAACGTTTTTCGTGATGTGCATGACATCGAGGCTATGGGGCGTGTGGAGGACCTTCCAGTACGGCAGGTCCCAGAAAACAGACCTCGCTTTCCATACTCCCAGCAGCGGCGATTCCCGCGGTCGCTTCTTTCCCGGCGCGGGGCACTCTTCCCAATTTTCCAAAAGCTCGGATATTTCTTCGCCGCTCCTCGGTCGTGGGGCTCTTCCGAGCTCCTCTTCGCCGTTGAACAGATCCTTGCGTTTTCTCCACGGGTGATCGAAGCGAAGCCACATTCGAGTCCCTTGGAACACAGTTTTACAAGACCCGGGAGGCTTCGGCAGCTGCAGATGCGGGGTCTTATCCATGCACTTGACACATCCCTTGAATCCGTGGTTCACCTGGCACGATACATATGCGTAACCAGGATAGTCCTGCACTGTCGTTAGCAATGCGGCTCTGAGAGGGAAATAATCTCTTTTGTACGCGTCCCAAGTACGGGCCGGAGTCTGCCACAGCGTGGCTAACTCCTCTTTCAACAGACCGAGATACAGATGCATGTCCACGCCCGGTTGTTTTGGCCCCTGAATAAGAATACTCATGTGTACGTACCGCTGCTTTGTGCACAGCCAGGGGGGAGGTTGTATGGCCATACAAACACGGGCCAGGTGCTATGCGTGCTACTCTGGTTTCCAATGGGATTGAGTCCGTCGGTGCTCATGCCCAGACGAATGTTCCTCGGTTCGCTCCCGAACTCATCTGCGAACTCAATGTCCAACGCATTCCACTGGCTAGCGTCTGCAGGGTGTGTCAGGATCTTGCCCTTCTCCGGATCATCTGCGGGCTTCTCCCTTTCCGCGTGCCATTGCATGAGCTTTGCTTCCTTAGGATCTACGAAATACCGCTGCAGACGGGGAGTGATAGGAAAGTACCAGACAACTTTCAGAGGAACTTTCTTGTTCCCTCTCTTGTACCGTCCTTGGCCGCACACCGGACATGTGGTTCTATCCTTGTACTCATTCCGAAAAAGTGCACAATCATTGATGCATGCGTGGTACTTTACGTGCGGTAGGTCGAGTGGGCAAACTACTTTCTTGGCCTCGTCGATACTTGTCGGCAATGTGTTGTCCTTGGGAAGACGAGCATGCCAGGATTTCATGTTATCGCTGAAGCTGCTGTCGGTCCATTTGTGTTCCGCCTTCATCTCCAGACACTCGAGCGTTACACTCAAGCGTGTATCCTCGGGCCGGCACCCTGGATACAATGGAGTCATCCCGTCTACCTCCATTTGCGCCAGCTTGGCTTCAGGTTTGGCGTTGCCCGTGTCCTTCAGGAGAAGCTCTTGAACATGAGGGTCCCGCAGGGCCGACGTTAGCGGCGTGCAGCCCGCTTCCTCTCGGCATCTCCACCACCATCTCCTCCGGCATCATCATCTCCTTCATCGGCCTCTCCTTCCTCATGATGAACACCATGTTCGGGAGACTCTTCGTCTTCTCGCCCGATGTCGGCCTCTTCTTCATGACCAACATTTGCCGCCGGCTCCTCGTCGAAGCCGAGCATGAAACCGCGCCTGAGCAGGTGTTCCTCCAGTTGTCCAGAATCAGGGTCGATCCACTGCCGGAGTCCGCATTTTCGACACGGACATCTTATCAGGGTCATGTTGTTCCTAACCATGTCGGCCTTCGCGTTCACCTTGTATCTAACCACTTGTCCTTCCCTCATATGGACGACCATGGTTGACTGCATCATACATATATAGAGCAAAAGAGAGTTAATTAGAACCACACACACCACCCATAAACACACATGCATGCATGATCGCCGGAAAATTTCGACATGACCTATCCTAAAAGTGGGACATATGGCTAGTGCAAGAATTTGCCGAAATGGAAATGAATCAACATTTCGGCAAACATCCATGCACCACACGCCGGCACAAACCAACAACACAAATAAGCTTCTTCGCAAGCAAACATTCAACCACAACACAAAGCTCAACACATATAAACATCATCTTCTCGCCACCGCAAACCGTCCGGGAGCGCGATAATAATCTTCACCTACAAAACATCCATACACACAAAACATGCATCCAATAGTACTCAACCTCTCACAAATCTACCAACATCATGGTGGAGCAAGAGGATGGGGTGGTGGAGACAAAACAATGGACCATGCAAGAGGGAAAGTGGAGGAGGAGGGAAAGAGAATTGTGGTTTTTAGTACCCCTCTACAAGTTGGTGTGGCTTCCCCTCACAAATATGCCCACAAAATAGGCTTAGAGCTATCAACAATGGAGAAAAGTATGACCAAAATGGAGTGGGAGAGAGGAGGAACACGAGCTGGTTGGAGAAGACAAGAATGGAAAGGGTGGTGGGTGGAAGAAAGAGGGGGAAAGCTGCCTCCAAAAGTGAGATCTACTATTCACTTTCTATGGCGCATATGCTAATATGCGCCACAGAAACATGAACTTCTGTGGCGCATAACAGCTCATGCGCCACAGAATCATGGTGGCGTGAGCCGGGGGGTGGTCCCCGCAGGAAATTCTGTGGCGCATGGACCAACGTGCGCCACAGAAACTTAACTTTCTGTGGCGCACGCTGGACCATGCGCCACAGAATTTCCTTCGGCCATGTGCAGTGGTGGACCTAGGGTGGGTCCCACGAACTTTCTGTGGCGCACTGCTCACCGTGCGCCACAGAATCTCCATCTTCTGTGGCGCACGTGCAAGCATATGCGCCACAGAAACATCAATTTTTTTATGGCGCAGTTTTGTGGTGCGCCACAGAAATATTTTTGTGGCGCATGACCTGTTTGGTGCGCCACAGAGGTGATTTCCACCTATAATGGTTTTCCTACTAGTGAGTGGTATAATTTTGGTATAAACATGAGGCATACATATTTGCGGATTTCGGTGAATGCATTATTTGTCACCCCTCTAACAGTTATCAACTATCTTTAACTGTCATTTTCTTTTAGGGAATATAGTTTGGGATATAGTATTGGTATTTTGAAGCGGCCCAAAAGTGGTATAATTTTGGTATAAACATGAGGCATACATATTTGCGGATTTTGGTGAATGCATTATTTGTCACCCCTCTAACAGTTATCAACTATCTTTAGCTGTCCTTTTCTTTTAGGGAATATAGTTTGGGATATAGTATTGGTATTTTGAAGCGGCCCAAAAGTGGTATAATTTTGGTATAAACATGAGGCATACATATTTGCGGATTTCGGTGAATGCATTATTTGTCACCCCTCTAACAGTTATCAACTATCTTTAGCTGTCCTTTTCTTTTAGGGAATATAGTTTGGGATATAGTATTGGTATTTTGAAGCGGCCCAAAAGTGGTATAATTTTGGTATAAACATGAGGCATACATATTTGCGGATTTCGGTGAACGCATTATTTGTCACCCCTCTAACAATTATCAACTATCTTTAGCTTTCGTTTTCGTTTAGGGAATATAGTTGGTAATTTCCGTGAATGCACACACTAACTTTGAAAACAACTACAAGTACATGTAACTGAATAATGGATTTGTAACAAGGTATCCCTTGTAACAACTTCTAGCGCGTGGTGAGCAAAGATAAGAATCCGATCGTAATTATACAACAACAAAAAACAACCAGCCATCAGATTAGCTTGCTTCTTCAACTCGATCAGCTGCCTTAACTGCTTGTTCATTTTCTTCAATTCTCCCTTCACTTCCACCAGTCCTGCATTGAGAGCATTAGGCATAATCGGAACGGCTCCTCTCTCCGCCGCATTCTCTACAGCAAGTCCCCCCCTCCCAAATTGCGCTCCTCAATAGCGCCAATTGAATCCTGCAATTGAAGTCTCTGAACGTACACATCGATCCACTCGAAATGCCTGCATTTCTTCAAGATCTGAAAACAACAACGTGAACCCTAAATCCCAAATTCGAGGGAATAACAAGAAAATCGCGAGAAAACAGAGAAATTGGAGCGAGATCTAACCTTATCCCCCTCTCTATATGGCAAGCTCTCGCATGCAACGAACTCACGTCCACGGTTGCCGTTCTCATCCGTCTTACAGATCGACCGCTTCAGAGGCTCCTGGCGTGGGCAGTCAAGGCATCTTGTCAAAGGCACGGGTCCATACTGCGGCCATGAAGAACGGGAGGTCGAAGAGAAACTAGACATCACCCGTCTGCCGGAGAAGGGCTGCCGCTGGCGGAGAAGAAGAACAATGGGGCGCGGGGAAAGAAAGGGGAAGCAATGGCACGGGCACGGGCGCGGGGCTGGCTCGGGCTCCCATTTTGCAACGGTCACCTGGGTAAGCTGTGGGTCCGGCGCGCTAACGTGGACAAGTTGTGGGTCCCACGATGATCTGGATAAATGGAGACGTGTCCACTGCGGGGCACCAACAACGGCCCCACTTGCCAGCACCAACCAACCTCAACTAAACGGGAATCCACCGTCCGAGCTCTTTCTGCGGGTTACAGATAAGGGCTTGGGGAAAACTGAGGAAAAACTAAGGAGCTGGGAAAAACTGAGTACAACTAAGGACCCGAGGGCACAAAAATAGAAATCCCTATCTTATAAGCCAAAAATGCAATATATGTTCACAGTATTTTGTAAGTTCTTGGAGTGTCTATTTCGTTCAATCTAGAAACAAACAAGTACTTTAGCGAAAAGAACAAGGTAAGAACCAGCCTTTGGTTGGATGGTTAGGAGGACATTAGAGCATCTCCAGTCGCGTCCCCCAAAGGGATTTGGGGGACGCCGGCCAAAAAAACGACCCAGCCGCGTGCCCCAAAGGCCGCTTCGGTCCGGACGTGCTCCAAATGTTGTCCGGCGTCCCTAGCCCATCCCCTGTGTATAGAGTCTCTACCGGGGACGCCGGACACAACTTTTACACTTACTTTTTGTTTGGAGGTCGCGTTTGGGGGACGTGGCTAGAAAAGGGACCTTTTTCAAACGAAAATTTTGTCCGGACGTCCCCCAAATGACTAATCCGGCGCTTTGTCCGGACATTGTTTGGGGGACGCGACTGGAGATGCTCTTAGTACTCCTAGCTCATCAGAAGCTAAACCATAGGTTTGATATTTTGGTGTCTCGTAAAGATGAAATGTTCTTGTCAATAGCGAGGAGCCAAGGCACATGTGGGAGTAGGCACGGTGAACTACATTCAAGGCTCGATTTCATGGGTGTGTTGGGCCGAAGAATTGTAGGAAGCTTTTTTTTGGGGAGAAGAATTGTAGTAACTTGGTGAAGGAAGCACTATATGGACTCAGTGTGGTGAGTAAACCTACCATGAGGTAAACAATGATCAGTGGACTAGCTCCTGCGGTAAATGGCTTAAAGAGATCCAGGTGATTTTGGCGACATATATGTCTTTCGTTGAGAAGTCTTTTCTGAATTTGCGAAAAACCTGTTATTTTCACGTAGCTGTGCCGGTGAGTGTGAACCAGTCATGGTATCGGCAACGTACCTTTTGGTCCATACTGAGTTCATGCGATGCATTAAAACAAAGAAACTTCTTCGTTCATGCTACCAGCGGCAACAAAGATGATGACGTTCAGATATTGACTGTTGCAGCTTTGACAGTTTTTTTGTATGTACGTGTCAGCAGATATCATATAAAGTTTTATTTATAACACAAGTCCAATGATATATCACCGTTTCAATAATAGTCAAAGTTAGTACTCCTTTTCGTGTTATACGTACTGCTATGTCTCACAGTAAGGGCATGTGCGGCAAGACCACACAGATAGCTCTGTCTCTCTCCCTCCAGAAAAATGACGCGGCATGTTTTTGTTTTCTGCAACATTGCTGGTATGTGGTGGAACGCGCTTTCGCCTAGAATATGACAAACAATTTCGGAACATAACCCTTGTCTTTCTTCATGGTATAGAAGAAGCGGGTCGATGCAAAGGGGGGAAAAGGAAGCCAAGTTGTGGGCTTGGCGGGAGCGAAACCCTTGGAAAACCTTCTACCGGGAGAGTAGTCTTTGGTTCTGTGAGTGGTTTGTAAGTTTTAATTTCTGTACTCTAACTTCTTCTTAATTAATAAATTAAGTCGAAGTCTTTTGCCTTCCTATCGATAAAAAATGGCTTTTTTGTTTTTTTACGAAAATTCCACTGATCTATTAATAATCATCAACACCAGTACAAAGATGCTCAAAAATTATAAAAATTATAAATAGGTCATTGGACCACCTAGTGACGACTACAGACACTAGAGCGAGACGAAGGCGCGCCGCCGGCCGTCCTCACCCCTCCATCACTGGAGCCAGGCAAAGCTTGTCGTAGTAGAGCTTGTTATAGTAGACATACGGGAAGTCATCGTGCTAAGGTCCCAAAGGACTAGAGCAGCAACCATCGCGAATGATGACAATCATACATCGGAAGAGACTGACCTGAAACCACACAATCGAACATGAAAGATGACCGGATCATGGAATATCCGCCAGACACACAACTCCACGCGCCCTCCGCCAGACGCTAGCGCTAGATGCACCACCGAAGTAAGGATAGGACGAGGAGAACCTTATTCTGACTTCAGGAAGTAGCCACCGCCTCACCATCCCGAAGAAGATACTGAAGAAAAAAACTAAACGAAGAACTGGAACCTTCTTTGTTGTGACAGACTTGGGAAAAAACAGCGTGCATCCCAGAGGAGTTTTAAAAGACATATGACTGCCTTCATTGCTAACTCTTTGTATCACCGTTTATGCCAAGAGGCTACGATTGATTTTGCCAAGGATATCATGAAAGCTATGAATCCCTTAAAATTTAAGATTTTCACATGCCTGATGGCCAGTGGGCAATTTCCTTCCAACCAAGATCCACAAACATCGCAGTCCATTAGACGGCAGCAAAAAAACATTTAGCACATCTTATTTTCTTGTTCTCTTGCTCAGTTTGCTTGGGTTGGGGATTAGGGAGATGTTGGGGTGCTGGTGGGCTCCTACTTCTTTGAGTTTCTCGGGTAGAGGTAGGAAGTTGCTTTAGATCCTTTTGTTGCTCAATGGTGGGATCTTTGAACCACTCGCCTTAAACTTACAATTGAAGCAAAGATTTCTTGCCAACCTGATGATTGTATTTCAAAATTATCACTTTCCTCAGCAGTGATGTACACTTCTAAGGAACGAGAATATTTCGCTCATCAGCAGGACACTAACTCTTGTTAGGCACCTCAGCGTTGTTACTCACTCTTCTCTGGTAGGTGATGCATGTAAAATGCATTTGTGTTGTTTGTAGTTTGTTGTGCCATATTCCATCATGTTTGTATCATATATGTTGTATAATCATGTTTTACATTGATTTTGGGGATTTTCCTAGAAGATCACTTTTATTTGGATCATAACTCTGAAAAACCCTATTTTGCATATTTTTAACTTTTAGGGACCTTCACGAACTCAAAAGCACCTTGGATTTTTTATGCGAAAGTTTTTATGGAAAATCAAGACATGTAGCACTTGGATCGCACCTGGAGAGTCATGAGGCCCAAGATGAGGCCCATGCATGGTGCAGCCTAATACCCTAGCCGCGCCATGGGGCCCAGTTTACGCCTCGATGCTCCGTTGTCGTCGATCTTCATGCCCCTCGACTCATCTTGACCTTAAACTTCCTATATATACATTCGGTTTGCGATCTCGAAGCACGACGTACCACATAAGCATAAACATGAAACAAAGGAGATCCAGTGAAAATTGGAGGGCGAATGGTGCCAGAACACCATCGGCTCGCACCTCCAACCTCTCCAACAATATCTCCATCATCCCCATGATGAATAGGGAGTAGTACACCCCCGGACTATGGGTTTGTTGAAGGATCTTGTTATATCTGTCTCGCATGCTATCATTTTCTATTGCAAATGAGCCACCCAACATGGTAATGGCCACATATTTGTAATCCCTTTGTAGTGGATCTTGTTTTTTGTGAGATGAGTATATGAAATTACAGTTTGAAAATTGTGTTTGATGTATTGGTATATGTATATTGAGTACCCCGGTCTTGATTACAAGTTTTTATCCAACTTGTATGATAGAGAGAGAGAGGGTGAACATGTGCATTATTTGGAGTAACATGATAGTAGCAACTAGATAGTGACAATAAATTTGGGACCTACTATGATTTTTACCATTTGGTTGTTACCTCACCAGGGATAAAAGAATGCATGTGTTACAGTCATCTTGTGACAACAAAGGAGATCTCATATCTACTGAGGTAGTATATTTGATATTCAACATCATGTCATAGAAGCAAAGGAAATACTCTTTTATATTAAATCTAGTTTGTGGAGTATTCTCTTACTAGAGGACTATTATTAGGATGTGTTGCATCATCTCAACCATAGGACATGATGCACATATGACTTTTTATCAAACATATTATGAAGTTACAACAACAATTATGCTTGTTTTGGACTGTTTTGAGTCCACAATATTTATGAGAGAGTAGACAAGTAAAACTATGAACCACGGTCCGTTATTAATAATAAGAAACACCTTTACTTGCATTTATAAGTCTTTTTATTTTCAGCACTCATTTATTCTGAAAATACAAAAATATCTATCAATCTTGCTTTTAGTTTTCTCATATAATTTTTATTACTACTACCACCATTACCTTTTAATTTTACGTTGCATCTAGTTTATTTATTGTTTATATCTTACATATTACTTTTGGGTTTTATCATTGCATTTAGTTTATTTAGTTTTATTTATTTATTTTCAAATGTAATACAAAACTTTGTTCTTGACAACCACTTGGTAGAGCTGGGGACACAAGACATCACTTTCTTGTTTTGTAGGTTGCTAGAAGAGGAAGGAGGAGTGGATTCTACTATTTCCCCAAGAGTTCAATATAATCCCTTGAGTCACCCTTATGGGGAAAACACACTTGCTACATAACTTTGCGATTAGAGTCCCAACGAATTGGTGTCCGCATAGATTGGTGCCATCGGTAGGGAGCAATTGCCAATGCATAATCCATGATGCTCTTTTTTTTCTTTCATGTGGGTAGTAAATTTTAAAACTATTGAGGTGTTGTCTTGAGGACATGTTGATTGATGCTTTAGTAGGAGAGAATCTTCAGAGAGCCATCGTGTCATATGTCCCCACAGTTACTTGGCAATTTGAACAGATTGATGTTGATCTATCTTTGATATAGTCCTCGACATGTGGTCTAGATTTTGAGTGTCTTTAGTTGTTTGAGTTTGCATGGGCCACAACTGATGGCTAGTTGTCCACCTGAGGCTCATATAGATGTTCTGCATCTCAACTACTGAAACTCTCTTGGTCTGCAGCATTTGATCAAGATGTGTCAGGGGAGCTTTTTTGTTGCTCCTGTTGATAGTGGAATGGCGGCTAGGAGTGCCCCTGTTTCTATCAATTTATTTCAGGGACATGGGATCGGCGGGAGACACTGTAGTGCTCCCTGAGGTTGTACCTCTGTTATACAATGCAGTGTTCCTTAAGGATGTGCCTCCTTTACCTTCTGCCACATGTTAGTGAAGGCCAGAAAAGCTTGAGCGGAGAAGAAATAGGAAAATCCAATGGTTGGTGCGGGACCGAGATGTCGTACAAGAGATGTTGCTGCAAGGGATGGTTACATGGTCCCCCTCCTAAGACACACAAGCATTCAAGGAAGTATATCCTAGTTTTTAGCGAGATTAACACAACAGCAAGTAGAAGCTTGATGGTCAAGACGCTAATGTTACTCCTTAGATTCCGATCAAGACACTACAACACATGGGTGGCATACTAGAGATTGATACTGAGTTGACTTTTGCTGATAAGCTTAATGCTTTGCCATGGTCTGATGTTGCACCCACACGTGGGTAGATGTATAGCTATTGTTCAGGTTCTTAGGGTGGAAATGCCCATAATTATTTCCTTTATCATAGGTTATTTCTATGTTGGACCATGTGTTGGTGTCTTGTTACTGTTGGATGTGCCTTTTTACATAGGTATGCCTAAGTCGCATGTCGCATGAATACCCCCGGTCCATAGTTGATCAAGAAAGCCCATGGAATCGAAACTTTGGAGACCCAGAAGATTGAAGATGTTCAGATTAGGAAAGTATAGTTATTATGGAAACTTGTATCAATATCGGGAAAGGCCCAGTGCGGCCCGATAGTTTGTACTTGTACGACACGTTGTAACCCTCAGCTTCACCTCCTATATAAAGGGGAAGCTGAGGTCAAAATAAGGATCGAGTCATTGTAGACCCTAGACACCCTATTTTATTGAGTTGGACGCCTTTGTTCGTCTGATAACTTTCGAGATCTACTTGCCCTCTACTTTCTACGAAACCCTAAGTCTACAATCCGTAGGCATTGACGAGTTGATACCTCGTCAATTGGTGCCGTCCATGGGAACTAGAGGTAGCAAGGTCCTGATCTCGATGGCATCGTCAACATCATCATCAGCAGCAAAAACGTGATGGAAGGAGGTAAATAGATCCAATCTGGTCTTATCGATTTTGTGTGAAACTTATATGTGTCTTTATAGATAATCGTAAGTATCAAGCCTCAAAAGTGTTAGATTGGAATATTCATGGTATTAATTCTGAAGCTAAGCATATACTATTCATGAGAAGATGGAGAAGAGTGGTTGTTCTGTCATGCCTATTCAGGAAACAAAGTTGGGAGTTTTTTTTTATCAAAAGTCCATTAGATCCTTCTGCCCCAAAAGTTTTGATCATTTTGCATTTTCTCCATCGGTGGGAGCTTCTGGTGGAATTTTTTTTTTCAAAGCTCTTTTGTGTTCCTAGCTCATCAATCAAAGTGCAAAGTCTTAGTATTATTGTGAACTTTCAATCAGCCCATTCAGATCAATATTGGACGCTTGTATGTTTTTATGGTCCTTGTGAGGGGGATTGAGGGATATTTTTACTCCGTGGCTTTTCAATTTGTTAATTCCACATGATGAATTGTGGTTAGTCACAATACAACAAAAATGTGTGTGGTGGTGAACCCAATGATATCTTTAATATTGGATGCATGTATGTTTGTATGGTCCTTGCAAGGGGGATTGAGGGATCTTTTTATTTAGTGGCTTTTCAATAGTAATTTCAGATGATGAATTGTTGTTATTCACAAGACAAGAAAAATGTGTGTACCGGTTAGCCAAATGATATCTTCATCATTAATGAATCAATAAGCCATATTGGGTTGCCAGAACTACCTCTAAAAGGAAGGTCCTACACTTGGTCGAACATGAAGCAAGACCCTTTATTGGTTCAACTGGAACGTTTTTTCGGAACTCCAAGTTGGACTTCAGTGTACATCAACACTTAGTGCTTCCTCTTTCCAAATCAACATCGGACCATGTGCCATGTGTAGTGTCCATTGATAATGTTATTCCTCAAGTACAACTTTTTCGTTTTGAGAATTTTTATTTGGTGGATCAGCCAAGTGTTTTGGAATGTGTCTACAACTTGAAACCTTGACTGCTAGGGTCCTAATGCTGCTACATTGTTCTCAAAGAAATTAAAAGGTATAAGATATAAGATATTCCCTCGAGTAGTGGAACACTACTCTATAAAATCAGAAGCATCTCATTGCTAAAGGTAACATTGTCATTATTTTCTTGAATAATTTGGAGGAGGAAAGACATTTGTTTACTACTGAAATTAAGTTCGGGAAAGTGGCCATATTGCTCTATGAATTTTTTTTTGCCAATTTCTATACTAGAAGAAGAGTTGTGTTGCAAGGTGCATGAAGTAGTGAGAAAAAACCATTAAATATTTTCTCTCCATGGCCACAATCAAATAGGGGAAACACAACCGTTCGTCCTCTCGCTAATGATGGAACGGTGGTCACAGATCATGAGGAAATTACAGCAATTTCCTAGAACTTCTACACGAGCAGGATATGTACTTCAAGAGGCATTGATATGTTTGGTCCTGGAAAACTTGCTCACAAGAGTGGAGGGTCTGGATATTCTCACAAAAACCTTCTTAAAAGAGGACATGGATGCATTAATTTCTAAGATGCCTTGTGCTAAGGCCCCTAGACCAGATGGTGTTAATGGTTTATTTCTTAAGAAACGAGGACCATTGTGAAGGAAAGTTGTTATAAGTTGACTGATCACTTTTTTCCTGGATAAACAACAATTGGATATTACTCTGTCCCCAAATGCCAAAGCCAGGAGAATATCAATGACCACCGACTAATTTCTTTAACTAATTGTTGTCTGAAATTTCTCACCAAGATGGTTGTAGATAGACTACAAGAGATAATCATGCAATGTATACAAACAAATCAGTAAGGACTTATTAGGAAAAGAACCATACATGATTGTGTGGCTTGGGCTTTTGAATATATTTATCAATGCAAAGCTTCTAGAGTTCCTTGTATAATTCTTAAGCTTGATTTCGTAAAAGGCCTTCGACACAATTGAGCATGAGGCTTTGTTTAAAATTGAGGCACATAGGCTTTAATGATGACCAGATTAGATGGTTGAGAGTATTTCTTTCTTTGGGTTCCTCCACATTTCTGCTGAATGGAGTCACATGCTAAAAGTTCAAGTGCAAGAGAGGGGTTAGACAAGACTGTAAGGGTATATTGCCCCTATGTGTGGTTTTGGTAATTAATGACAACCCCTATGGACTAATGTTTTCATTGAGTTTATATGAAGGAATATTCCATAGGTACTACTTGTACTCCATATGTTGGATTCAAGTATGGATGCCATGAAGATAAAGATATACCTTGTGTATTGGCATCAAGATCATCGGTTTGAAGATAAATATGTGATATGATCAACAAGAAGAAATGAAGATGGAGTTCTTATGTGGAACTCAATATTAGCCATGCTCTATCTTAAGTGAGTATGAGAAGATACAAGGTTGAGTCGTGCAAGTTCAAGATGAGCATCTCAAGTGAATCACATGCTTGAAGCTTGCCGTCCATTTGGTGATAATGGACATGTGAAGATGTGCATCAATGGAGCTTTCCCATCATAGTGTATGGGGGAGCATTTGTGAGTCTTCACGAAGCAACATTGATCAAGTGAGGCATTCCGGCTTGTGTAGAGCTTGAAGAGTTATCATCAAGATCAAGCGGGATGCGCAAGGTAAAGGTATGACCTTGATAGGTTTTCCTTTTGCCGGTCTCAAGGTGGTTGATGGGAGACCGGATTATAGGATAGATAGCCGCACTATTAAGAGGGGCTTTCGGTTGGGTAACTTGATCACATCGTCTTAGGGATCTCAACCCTTTGCATACTTTGCATATTCTTATTGCTTCTTGGTGTTTCTCTGTGTGAGGTTCTTGAGCTTGTTGCTAGCTTTACAACAAGCCCAAGTTCATCGAAAACGGAATCCGCATGCATCTTCTATTGCGTTTTCAAGTTTGGACGTCTTCACCGTTTCTTGACGGTGGGAGACTCCCTCTCTAAAAACATCTAAAAATATCCTGTGAGGAGTCTCCATATTTCGTCGTTATCTTTCCAACAAAATTGGTTTCATGTCAATCGGGATCCGGACACAAAAGTTATCACAGTTTTGGTAAAACATGTTTTTCCTGCTGGCCCGGTTTCTTGCCCGGTTTGACCGGCCTCTCAACCGGCCAGTCCGGCGCGCAGTCCGGTCAACCGGTCGCCAACCGGGCGCCAAACGTTCGCCTAACTAATCCGGTCTACCGCCCGGTCAGCCGGCCTACAGACCGGCGGGCCCGGCGTGCCGTCCGGTCGACCGGTCGCCAACCGGTCGCCAACCGGGCGCCAACCGGAGGAGCTCCTGGACAACGCATAGTGACTCCGGTCCCTGGTCCGGTCCGACCGGCTCCTGCACCGGGCGGACCGGTCTGTGGTCCGGTTGACCGGGCTCCTCGACGGTTGACTCAGCCCAACTTTTCCCCAACGGTTATATTTGCTCTTTGGCTATAAATAGCCCTTCTTCCACCTTGGGCTGAGTTAGTTCTTTCATTCTCTCTCCTCCATTGTTTCCTTTGAAGAACTTGCTCTCTCTCTTGATTCCCCCCATGATTCTTGCTCATTCTTGAGGGATCTAAGAGAGGAGATCTAGATCTACAACCTCCACCAATCCATTTCTCCTCTAAGTGAGGGGAACCCTTTGGATCTAGATCTTGGAGTCTTTTGTTGACTTTCCCCATTGTTCTTCCTCTCCAATCTCATCCTAGCATTTGTTGTTTGGGTGGGATTTGAGAGTGAAGGACTTGAACACCTCTAGTGTTCTTGCTTTGCATCATTGCATAGTGTTGAGCTCTCCACCACGATTAGTTCGAGTGAGAGACCGTGAGCTTGTTACTCTTGGAGGGAAACCTCCTAGTTGGCTTGGCGGTTGGTGCTCCGGTGATCTCTTCAAGAAGATTGTGAAGAGGCCCGGGCTTCTCCTTCGTGGAGCTTGTGAAGTGGTTGTGGAGCTTGCCATCTCCGGAGCGGAGGAAAAGCTAACCATAAGGAAAGGGCCATTATCCTTCGTGGGTGTGGTTCGGAGAATAGGGTGAGCCTTTGTGGCGCGGGGAATCCTTCGTGGGACCTCCACTCCTCCAAACGTGATGTACCTTGTTGCAAAGCAAGGGAACACGGGAATACATCCTCGTCTCCGCGTGCCTCGGTTATTTCTATACCCGAGCTCTCTTTCCTTGTGATAGCCATCGTGCTTGAAGTATATATATATCTTGCTATCACTTGTGCTACATATATCTTGTGCCTATCTTGCTTAGCTCTAGTTGTTATTGTTATACCTAGTTGAGCTTAGCATATCTAGGGTTTGTGCTTGTAAACTAAACGATAGTTTAATTCCGCATTCTTACAAGACAAATCCGAAAGAGTTTGTAATTGCCTATTCACCCCCCCCCCTCTAGGCGACATCTCGATCTTTCAAAGACGATACATCATCTCCTTTGTTATATGTTCATGGTGGCGATATCTTGCAATTAGTAGTCAATTATTTACTTCACATAGACATGTTGCAGTTGCGAATAGTAATTTTCCAATTACGTTGATGACACATTGTTGGTAATGACAACCTACTGTACTTCGTTAGCATCTCTAAAGGAACCTTTGCAAGACTTTAGTAAATCTACAATGTTATATGTTAATTATCATCAATCTTGTTTGATTCTCATTAATGCCTTTCACTTACTTAGGTTTACATTTGGGTACTAGAAGGCCTAGAATCCAAGATCTAATGCCTTTGGTGGATAGGCTAGAAGGAAGGTTGGTTCCTATATCCAATTTCTTGGCTTATGGGGCAAGATTGTAGTTGATTAGACCTTGTCCGAGTTCTTTGCCTCTATTTTTCTTCTGAGGTTTGGATATTCCTCCTAGCATTATTACTCAGTTAAAAATAATTATAAGGCATTGTCTTGGAGCGATATAAAGTTTGACTCTAAAGGTAAATATGTGGTTGCTTCGGACATGATTTGCAAGCCTAAAGATAAGGGAGTTTTGGGTATTTTGGATTTCAAGAAACAAAATGAAGCTCTTCTCATCAAGCACTTACATGAACTTAAGTGCATGTGAGGGTTTATTAATTCCAAAATTGGACACTTATGTGCCTTTTATGTAAAAAAAAAAGCACGGTGGCTCATGCACTTAGCATTTATTGTAAGGAAAATGATCCAGATCCCCCGGAGGCTGCGAGCGACGCAACCTCCGGGTTGCGCGTCGTTCGATCGCATCAATCCTACGGCTACGGACACGAACGTGAGGACGTCTCTTTCCCAGGCCCCACCAACCCATCGCCCACCACGAGAATCGTATCCGCTCGCACGACTCTGCTACTGCCCCGCGCGGCCGGCAGCCGCCACCGCCTGGCGTCGCGCCCGCCCGTGCCCCGCTGGCCGGAGCTTCCTCCCGGAGATGGAGACGAGGGTCCTGAGCTCGTCCGCGCGCGCTCTCCGTCCTTGACTCCTCGCGCCGCTATGAGGTGCGGCCATGGCGCCGCCGCCGAGGACCTCCTTGTCGCCGGCTCCCCTGCCCTGATCCCCTCCACGTCCTCCGCTCGCGCACTCCTCCGCCGAGCCGCCGTTCTCCCGCGCCTTCCCTGTGCACGGCCGTCGCCTCCCCCGATCTCCTCCTCCTACAGATGCCGCGCCGGGTCCTCGTCGGCGCCCAAGCCGAGCACCGCCTCTCCTGCGCGCGGCTTCAGGCTACCCTGACCACCTCCTCAGCTCGTGAAGCCGCTGCGCACCGGCCATCCCCACGGAGCGCCGCCGGCCGTCCCCCATGGTGGTAGTGCTGCAAGCCCCGACCCTCTGCACATTGTTGTCGCAGGCCTTCTCCATGATCTCAGGCGGTCCTGCTGCCGCCGGCGCTTCAAGGGAACGGGGGCGTGCTATGAGGCTTGACCGTCTGTGCTACAAACGGTGGGCGGCGCCGCTGCGACCACTAGCGAGTGCCCACCATAGTACATGCCGCCCGCCAGTGATGCTACATCCATTGTCGGCGTATGCTACGTTCGGACGGCGGCGATGCTACCGAAGGAGGCGGCGTCTGCTACGTCCCGCCGGTGGTGCTGCTATGTCCGGCCGGCGGTGCCGCTGCAAGCGGCGAGGACGCCTGCTACGTCCGGCCGGCGGCGCTGCTGCAAACAGCGGTGGCGCCTGCTTCGTCCGGCCAGCGGCGCTGCTAGGAGGCTCTGCTGCAAGCGGCGGCGCCTGCTACATCCGGCCCTACCAAAGGTCGGCGGCTCTGCTGCAAGCGGCAGCGGCGCCTGCTACGTCCGGCCATCGGCGCTGCTACAAGTGGTGACGGTGTCTGCTACTTTCGTCCGTCGGTGGTGCTACCATCGTGGTCGACACTAGCGAGGTTTCTCACCGGAGCCGGCCGACAAGTGCGCTGCTACCTTGGGTGGTCGGAGTTGCTGCCTTGGGCGGCGCTGCTACACGTCACTGAGGATTTGCAGCATATGAATAAAAATATTTGCTACAATTTATTTGCGGTTTTGCTACATCTGCGTAATATGTTTGCTACGTGGTCTCCGGCGAGGTCTCCGGTGAGGTCTCCGGCGAGCCCAGCCTTTTATTTTCTTTTTCTAAACGAATCGTTTTTTGCTTCAGTCATTTGCTGCCGGGGGTGATTTTTTGCTGTCAGAGATGGTTTTTTGCTACATGCAAATCTAACCGTCAAAATGGTTGATCCGACGGTTGGGGACCCGGGGGCTGGGGAATCAGATCCCCCGGGGGACGCCCAGCAGTTTCCTTATTGTAAAGGTGTGAAACGTGTGTTGGTACACGATGTTTTTCCTTGTGGGTTACATCTAGTTGAAAATATTGTATGAATGTTGGCTTAATTAATATATGAAGTTTTACAAAAGTGCAATATTGTATATATGTCGTACGTTTGTTTCATTGAGAAAAGGCTTTTATCAACAATCACTCTTTTAATAAGAAAATTATGCGACAAAATATCATAACAATAATAAATACTTTTGAACACGAATCTAGTTACACCAATCTTGTGTCCCATAAACCAGTTGGTACATACTCAAAGTATTTTTTTTGGAGGATACACCATGGAAAGGTGTATCAATCGCATAGAAGAAAGCCAAAGAAGGCAAAGTTGATGCTGCCCACAAGGGGGAGCAGCTCCCCACGCACGCCTACTCTCCTAGCTGCCACGGGAGAAGACTAGGATCGAGAAAAGCAAAAAGGGTGCCACGGAAGAGCTTGGCAAGCCGCCACCTATCGAACTCCACACTAATCCTGTCTCTAATGGTGAACTGTGAAGCCGCCACGCCATTGAAGACCACATCGTTCCGGTGTCTCCAAATACACCAGAATACTAGGATGATCGCGGTCCACATGTCTCGCCTGTGGGCCGCCGGGCAGGTACGTGAAGACCACCACTCCAGAAGCTCGGTGTCCGCCGCTGGGAGCCAGTTTTCCTTGCCCCAACAGCGAAGGGCCCAGAACCAGACCTCCCGCGACACCACGCAGCCAAGGAGCAGATGCTGCAGGGACTCCGGCTCCTGGTCGCACAAAGGACAGGCCGGTGGGCGAGGCAGGCCACGTCTCTGAAGTCTATCCGCCGTCCAACACCGGTTCTTCGCGGCGAGCCACGCAAAGAACTTGCAACTGTAGGGAGCCCAGGAGAGCCAAATCTCATCGGAGATAGGAGCCCTCACCTGCCCCGCAAAGAAGGCTCCATACGCCGACTTGGCGGAGTAGCAACCGTCTGGCGACCATCTCCACAGAGGTAAATCCTCGCGCTCGGGGTCCAAGTGGAAGTTGGCCAGCCTCTGCCAGAGAAGGAAAAACTCTGGGAGCGCCTCAGCACTCATGTCGGGACCACAATCGCGAAGCCACTGGCCCGAGAGGCCCTCCCTAACCGAGCATGCCGCTGCTCTCCTCCTCGAGACCATGCTAACCACGTTCGGAGCGATCTCCTCCACTTTGGCCCCGTCAAGCCACCGATCCATCCAGAATCTAGCCCGGTCGCCATTGCCCACCGTGTAACAAATAGCAGCGTCCGAGATTGCCGTGCAGAGGCTGGGGAGTTGGATGTTGAACTCCGCCCAAGCCTTTGCCGGGTCCACCTTTTGCAGCCACGCCCAACGACATCGAAGAGCAAGATTGAGGAGGCGAAGGTTCGGAATACCTAGGCCCCCAAGCAGCTTTGGGGAAGCCACTTTGTCCCACGCGACCAAGCAGTGACCACCCGAGATCTCCCGCCGCCCTTTCCAAAGGAAGGCACGACAAATCTTCAACAACACCTCAATGACCTTCGGAGGGATGTCTAGAGACATCATGGCGTGAACCGGGATCGCCGAGAGAGTTGTCTGGACCAGAATGGTCCTCCCTCCACGGGTGAGAAGGTTGGCACACCACGGCTGCAGCCTATTGGCCGCACCGTCCACCACGGGCTGTAGCTGAGCCGATGTCACCTTTCTAAGTCCAAGGGGGAGTCCCAAGTACTTGAAAGGGAAAGAGGCCACCCCGCAGCCAAGGATAGAACTGGCCAGATCCACTTGCTCCTGAGAGCAACGAATGGGGTGGAGCGAGCACTTGGCCAGGTTAGTGCGCAGGCCCGATGCCACCCCAAAGTCCTCCACGATCTGGGCGCAGGTCTGGAGATCTAACCTGGTGGGTCTGATGAAGGTGACAACATCATCGGCATACATCGAGGTGCGATGCCGGAAGCCACTAGGGGAAAGCTCCGTGAGCAAGCCCACGTCCGCCGCCCTCACAAACATGTGGTGGAGGACATCCATCACCGTGTCAAAGAGCAAAGGGGAGAGCGGGTCACCCTGGCGGAGTCCCCGGCGGTTGAAGATGAGCGCCCCGGCCTGACCGTTGACCAACACACGAGTGGAAGCCGAGCTAAGCAGCCCGCCTACCATGGTGATCCACTTACGACCAAAGCCTAACCGGGCCATCACCTCTAAGAGGAATGCCCAATCCACAGTGTCGAAAGCTTTGGTGATGTCGAGCTTCAAAAGGATGGCATCGCGCTTAAGCGCATGCAACTTCCGAGCCGTATGATGCACCAACTGGAAGTTGTCATGGAGGCACCTCCCACGTATGAAAGCGCTCTGCTGAGGGCCAACCAACTCCCCCATCCTGGGTGCAAGGCGAGAGGACAACGCCTTAGCCATGAGCTTTGCCACACTATGGATGAGGCTAATCGGTCGGAAATCCTTCACTTCCACCGCATCCGCCCGCTTAGGAAGCAAGGACACCAAAGCTTGGTTCGCCACATGGAGCCCCCGACAGTCCCCCTCCCACAGGGACTGAAAGGCCGCCATCACATCAAGCTTGATGATGGGCCAGCAAGCCACGTAGAACCTACCCGAAAAACCATCGGGCCCTGGCGCCTTGTCCAGCTCCTGAGAGCGCACCACATCCCAAATCTCCTCCTCGGTGAAAGGCCTGTCGAGCTCCGAGAGGTCATGAGTCTGCACCCCGAGAAAGCCAAGGTCCAGGGAGAAGTCTCGCTCCGGCGCCGCGCCCAGCAAATCGCCGTAGAAAGAGTCCACGGCCTCGGCCTTCTTGTCCTGTTCCGCCACGAGGGTCCCGTCCACACTGAGCTGCGCAATGAAGTTCTTTCTCCGCCTATGGTTGGCGTGCAGGTGGAAGAACTTCGTGCAGGCATCCCCCTCTGCAAGCCACATGATCCTCGACCGCTGACGCGCAATCGTGCGCTCCAGAGAGGCCAACCCAAGCAGCTTACGCTTGAGGAGACGACGAAAGGCCCTCTCTTCCACCGAGAGCTGTCTGGACTCCATAGCCACGTCCAACCTGAGAATAAGCTCGTTGGCGAGCAGGATCTGTCTCTTGTTGTTGCCAATGAAGCGGTCACTCCAGCTAGTGAGCGCCTTGGCAGTAGCCGCCAACTTGGCTGCGAGACGCTTGAAAGGGTTGACAACCACCGGTCCCTCCGACCAAGCTCTCTCCACCGTCTCCAAGAAGCCGTTGGCCTTGGGCCAAAAGGCCTCAAACCGGAAGCGGCGGCCCACTCTCATGTCCATCGCAAGGTTCAGCAGGAGCGGGCAATGGTCCGATGTGGAGGAACCCATCGCCGAGAGGAAGGAGGAGGGGAACATCACCTCCCAGTCCACCGTGGAGAAGACCCTATCAAGGCGCTCAAGCGTGGCCCGCTCCCGCTCATTAGACCATGTGTAGCGACGCCCATTCAAGTAGAGCTCCTTCAACTCCATTTCAGTTAGGAGGCGCCGGAACTTGCCCATCATGCGCCTGTTAAGGTTGGTGTTGTTCTTGTCAACCGCATCCACAATGAGATTAAAATCTCCCGCAACCGCCCACGGACCCGGGTGAAGATCCCGGATGTCTCTAATCTCTTGCAAGAAGAGGCATTTGTCTGCCTCTAACTGCGGCCCGTAGACCCCAGTGAACCACCATCCCGCGTCTCCGTGCGCTCCCACCCTCGCCGTAATGGCGTTGTTGGAGTAGTGGGGGTTGGAGAGGGAAACCACTGAGGACTTCCATGCTAGCAGGATACCACCACGGGTGCCCACAGCTGGGAGAAAAAAGAAGCTATCGAAATCTCTACCCAGGCATCTGTCCACAATGTCACGGGTAACCACCTGCAGCTTGGTTTCAAGGAAGCAAACCACACTCGCACCCGAGAGACAAACCACTTGATAGATAGAATCACACCGGGCCAAAGAGTTTAACCCCCGCACGTTCCAAACCAACAAAGAGAAAAAGAGATCCATCACTGTTAACAGGCAACAAGATCACTACACAGATCCACTATCAAACCACTAGCTCGTCCTCAGCCACGGGTAGTGCCTCTGGTAGCCAGCCGAACAGCGCCAGGCAGGCAGCCAAGTGATCCGCCGTCATGGGCTTCTCGTTGAAGAAGCGAAGGTAGGCCTGGAGAGCATCCTCGCCGATCACCTCACCCTCACGGGCAATCCCCAGCTGGTGGATGAGGATGCGCTGCTGCATCTTGATCGAACCACCCGAGGAAAACCTGCCAGCCACCCGCGCACTCCTGCGGACCACAGAGGGAGGAGAGCGCTTCTTCCTCGGCTTGCGGGGCGGCGGGCGAGGGAGGAGGGAAGCCCTCTTCAGCCTGCACTTCTCCCGGAAGGCCGCCAGACCACATCGCAAATCCACCGAGCCAGAGCCCGTCGGGGTCGCAGCCGGGGTCACCACCGGCGTCGGGGTCGCAGCCGGGGTCACCACCGGTGGCGGGGTCTGCGTCGCGAGAGTAGGCGCCTGCGCCGGCGGCAGCCTGCAATCGATGCCATCCTCCACGATCTCCCCCTCCTCTACCTCAACTGCCCGCACCACCGCCGGAGGCGTGGCCGACAGCTCCACTGTGAACAGAGAGAGGGGGAGCCAGAGTAAGGCTTGTAGCCGGAGCACCACGAGTCAAGGGAGCCTACAGAGCCGGTAGGAGAGAGGGGCCCCCTCGGGGACAAAGGGTCGCCGTCGGTAGCCCACAGCACCGGCTGAGCCTCCGGCCAGCCTCTCGGGCTGGACGGTTGAATCGAAGCAGAGCTCGAGGAAGAGTCGTGGACGCTGCGCGAGGACGGCGCCCGGTTGCTTTCGAGGTCGAAGCCCTCAAAGCCCCCGACAGAAATGTCGTCACCACCACGGGCCAGCGCGGCAGCAGGCTCCACCGGCCTCTGCTCCAGCACCCTTGGCTCCCGCTGCCAGCCCTCATACGTGCAGACAGGAGCAGCAACAGCCAGACGGGGCGCACCATCATCCACTGGGACGGAAGGCCACGGCAGCACGGAGGTGGTGCGGCCCAAAGCAACCCTCCGCTCGGCCCCTCCACGCCAACGGTGACCGCGCGCCGCGGCCGGCTCACCACGAGAGGCAGGGGGTTGGCGGCGATCGTCAGGAGGAGGGCCCTGGCGACGGCTGCTGTCAAACTCACCTGCGTCACCATCATCCGGGCCCGGACCTGGAGCGCTGCTGTTGGAGGAGCGAGTATCCGCGGCGACGGTGTCCTCCACACGGACAATGTGGACGTCCGCCTCGTAGGCAAGAAGCGCCACCTCCTCTGGGACAAGGGCCTCCACTGGGAGCAAAAGATCGTCGCCGTCGCCCCCAAACCGGAGCGGCTCGGCGAGCCACAGCTTCTTGGAGCGAGGAAGCGACGCCAGGTCGCCGGTCCACGCCGTGATGCAGAAAGTCCCAAGGTCGGCGCGGCTGGCTGTCTCCGAGCCTAGCCGCTCCACCCAGCCGGAAGAGCCCAAGATCGTCTTCGCCGTGTCCATGCTCCATGCGATCGGGGGTACGCCCACCACCTCAAGGTGAACTCGGTAGCGGAAGCAGCGCTGCGTCGCCTGCAGCTGGCGGTTCCAGACTCCGAACCTGAGGGAGAAGTCTCTGCCGTCAAAGGGATTGGCGGCGGAGGTGAGCAGCGTATCTCTCTTGGCTCTGGAATCGAAGACCAGCAGCAGCTCAGCCGGCCAGAACGTATGCACAGAGAAGTGCCCGTCAAGCTCAGGAAATCTCTCAAGAATAGCTGCAGACGCCGCAGCGCCCGAGACCAGCCGCCGTGTGCCCGACACGAAGGCCACCAAGCCCCAGCGGAGAGCCCTCTCGGCCCCTTCCACCTCTTGGGTCCTGTAGATGATCCCTCGCTCGCGCGCCGGCCGCGCCTCTTCCACCTCAGCCACAATCTCTGCGACGGAACGGAGCGCCGCCCCGCGCAGCATCTGCTCCCGGACAGCCTCACGATCACGAAAGCCGAGACCTTGAGCCCGCTCTTCCGGCCGCAGCGGCGGCTCGGCACGGATGGCCCGTTCCACCCGCAGGCCACGCTCATACGGCGTCTCGGTGGCCGGCGCACCACGGTCGCCCAACCTGCCCTGCAAGGCAGGAGGAGGGGGCGGCGGCGGAGACCCACCCCTTGCGCCAAGCCGCTGGCGCGCCGGGATCCTGTACCGCTCCCCCTGAGCACCCGCGTCCGGCAAGCAGTCCACTACGGGGGCGGGGAGCCGCGCTTGTGGAGGAGGGCCACCACGAGGCGGCGGCGGCGCACCGACAGCCACATCTCCGGCGACGGGAGCAACTGGCAGCGTGCAGTTGCGGGCCACATGGTTCTCGCTCTTGCAATTGAGGCAACGCCGAGGACCTGTGCACATGCCGGCCACATGGCCCGGCTCGGCACAGTTGAAGCAAAGACCGTCGAACCCCGCCGGCACGCCCGGGGGCACCACGAACGAGGGGAGGGGAGCACGGTGGCGCTGCCTCTTGGGCAGAGGGCCACGCCGACCACCATGCCCCAGCTGCGCACCACCATGCCCCTGCTGGGCACCACCACCTGCAACCCTTGGAGGAACGGGGCGCGAAACCACAGAAGCCAGGCGTCGAACAGCTTGCGGGCGCGAGCTGGATGCACCACCCCGCTGCAGGACCTCGGGAGAGGCCGCGCGCACAGGGCTCGGCGAGCCGTCCTTGACCACGTCGGAGTAGGAGCGCTTGGAGAAGGCCTCCGAGATCGCCATCTCCTCGTCTTCTTCGTCGGCGATGTCCGACCACCGCCGGGATCTGGGAGTGCGCCCCTCAGCCATGGCGACCACGGGGAGAGGGGGAGGGGTAGAGAGCAGGGCACCGCGGAGGGAAGGGCCGACGGGCTGGGGGTGGACCGCCGCCGCCGGAGTGGCGGGCGACGGGCGCGTAGGGCGGCGCGCGGAGTCGCCTGCTACGCTCGCTCTCCTCTCCTCCTAGGACGGCGCCTCGGTTCACTTTCTCCAATCACATACTCAAAGTAATTGTTGCTTTACAGTCTTGTCTTAATAATAAAACAAATATGGTAAATGCTAGTCTTGTCTTAGATGAATTTGAAATCGATGCTTCGATTGTAGAATGAAATCCTACTCCAAAAAAAAGTAAGATGTATATTTTTAATTAAAAGTCAACGACTTACAGGTTCAATCAATTTTATTAAAAAAAGTATAAACATCTAATACACAATTTGGTCTAACTGAGGTTGAATTTTGACTAAAATACATTAACTTGTTTTTTAGGACGGAGTTAGTATTGGCCATAGATGTACTACCAATCAATGGCATGAAAACACGAGAGGATATATATCTGTTTATTTGTTCACCGCACGAAGCAGTTGAGCCGACGAAGCACACCGGCCACCTCTGACCTCTCCCGTTTCGTGTTCTGTTCTTCACGTTCAACACTTCAACTCGTTTGTGCACATACATATGCAGACATGTCATCATTTTCCACGTGAACCTAGTGCTGCTTAATGCTATATATACTCAACCTGTGCCGCTGCTAGCGATATATCCTTCAAGCCCACGCAGACAATCGAAACCATTCGCCATATATTAATTACTAGTGTTGATTGCCAAGAAGAAGATATTATCCTAGCGAGATAACCATCGCTGCTCGATCCATTTCCAGCTCCACAAACCTGTTTACGAGATTCCTAAAATGCCGTCTCTGCCAAAAGCTGTGGCAGACATGGATCACACGGTGGATGGCGCCATGAGCGCCGTCTTGCTGAGCCTTCTCGGTGGCGTCACCGCCAAGTCGGGGAAGGGCGCGGCCGCGGCAGACGACAAGGTGGAGTGGCTCCGGTCTCAGCTCATCGGCAAGGACGTGGAGTTCGACACGCCGTTCGGGAGGCGCGCACTGACGTACGCCGACCAGACGGCGTCCGGCCGGAGCCTGAGCTACATCGAGGATTACCTTGTCAAGGAGGTCCTCCCGTTCTACGGCAACACGCACACGGAGGACAGCCATGTCGGGAGCAAGACGACACGCCTGGTGCACAAGGCTACTCGCTACATCAAGCGCTGCATGGGCGCCGGCGCCGGAGACGCTCTGTTCTTCTGCGGCTCCGGCACGACGGCGGCCATCAAGCGCCTGCAGGAGGTAATAGGCGTGGCGTTGCCGTCAGTTGAGCTGCGCAACCGGCTCTTGGCGCAGCTGCGCCCCGAGGAGCGGTGGGTGGTCTTCGTCGGGCCGTACGAACACCACTCCAACCTTCTGTCATGGCGGCAGAGCCTGGCGGAGGTGGTGGAGATCGGCGTAGATGCGGACGGTCTCGTCGACGTTGCGGCGCTCCGAAGCGCGCTAGGCTCGCCGGAGTACTTGGATCGGCCCATGCTGGGGTCGTTTTCGGCGTGCAGCAACGTCACCGGCATCATGACGGACACACGCGAGATCGCCCGCATCCTGCACCAGCACGGCGCGTTTGCGTGCTTTGACTTCGCCGCAAGGTCAGAGTGAGACCCATGCTATTGCTATACTACGAGTACATGTTTTCTCTCTTCTCTTCATGCCATGCAGATGCTTGTGATACCTGCATGGATTTGAGTTGACACTCTGAATTCCCTGCATGGATTTGACACTCTGCATGGATTATGACAAAGCTAAGCATCATAATTAGTTAATTACTAGTAGTCTAATTAAGCTCCTCCAAAGCTCATCCTTTTACACCTTGTTTTTTCTGGTCAGCAGCTTGAACCCCAACTTCTATCATCATTCATCTTTGTTGTTACTGTTGAACAAACAAAATCTTAGAATTAACACTTTCAAAATGTATCGCTAGAAAATATTCCATCATTTTCCTAAGAAGTCCTACTTTTGTCTCACACATTGCGTCGTTGTTCCTGTTGTTGTTTAACATGCATGTATAGTTGGAAGATAAACAACTGATGCAATAATCAATGACCAACAGGATTTCTAGAGTCTTGGTCAGACCTTCCTCGTCAGCACTACAGCTACTTTTTTCTGCTCTTCGCATTAAAATAACATGCTGATCCAAAGAATAGTTCAAGCATGATCTCACATTGACTTTTGTTATGCTCCAATTCGTGTAACTTCGCAAATGTATGAATGTGACTTCTGTGCTGCGTGTTGAGGTAATACTGAACTACTTGGGGATTAACAAGTAATCACCTGGCATAAAATATACGTCTAGCGAATAATTTGCACACTATGAAAACGAAATAGTTTGACTTTTCTGACACCTTGAAAACATTCTTAATTTTTACATACTTGCGATCGAATATCTCCCTTCTAAAAAAAATCTGCATGTGCTTCATTTCTACTATTTCATGTGGACATCAAATAACTTTGCATGAAAACTTAAATTAGCACGTATGATCTGTGCAGTGCTCCCTATGTTAAGATCGACATGAAGACGGGTGAAATCGACGGCTATGACGCCGTTTTCTTGAGCCCTCACAAGTTTGTTGGTGGCCCTGGTACACCAGGCATCCTGATGATGAACAAATCACTATACAGGCTCAGTTCCCAGCCTCCCTCGACATGCGGAGGCGGCACCGTGGCCTATGTCAATGGCTTCAATGAGGAGGTGAGCACCAAAAGATCACTGCCAAATTTAAAATATTTGGGCTATATATAGTTCATGGTCATGGCTTAATCAAAAATTTCATAAATTATGGTTGTGCTATGTGCAGGATACACTGTACTACGATGATATTGAGGAGCGGGAGGATGCCGGCACACCACCAATACTGCAAAAGATACGTACATCCCTTGCATTTTGGGTGAAGGAGTATGTTGGGTATGACACGATGGGCCTTCACGAGAGAGTGTACTCAGAAATGGCAATGAAAAGGCTCGTCAACAATCCAAATGTTAGGGTGCTTGGAAACACAAATGCAGACCGTCTGCCAATCTTCTCGTTTCTAATCTACCCGTCTGTGAAGGAAAAGCTATTTGATGGTTTCGGCGAGACTGGTTGTGATGAACAGTTTGAGAATGTCAGGCGCAAGCAACTACCCCTCCACGGTCGTTTCGTGACTAGGCTTTTGAACGATCTTTTCGGCATCCAGGCAAGGGGAGGTTGTGCGTGCGCAGGCCCTTATGGTCACATCTTGCTCGATGTCGACAATGAAACCTCGCTTCGCATTCGGTCTGCTATCCTTGAGGTACCACAAACCATGCATACAATGTTCAAAGCAGCCATGTGTGGTGAATTTCACATTTTCAATACATGGGTACTAATGTTACTGTTGGCAATCACAAAAATTTCAGGGGTATAGTGGACTGAAGCCAGGATGGACCAGGTTGAGCTTTACATACTACCTCTCCACAGAGGAGTTCAAATTCATTCTCAACGCAATCGAGTTCATAGCGGAATTCGGCCACCGCTTCCTCCCGCTGTACAGATTCGATTGGATCACCGGCAATTGGACATTTCGGAAACAGGCAATCAAGTACCACATCATGAGGGAAGAATTGTCTCTTGGGACAGAACCATTGCATAACCAAAATGACCAGCCGAAGCTTGCAAATAAGATTGGCAAGCCTGATGTCAAACATAATAAGTTTGAGTGCTACTTAGACAGTGCTAAGAAAGTTGCACTCTCCTTGCCTGATATCAGCAATCAGATTGTCAGCGTTCCAAAAGGAGTGGATCCTGACTTGGTTCTTTTCCATATATAATTTTTTGACACATAATGTAACTTGCTACAGCATCTCGCCAATTCCGATCGTTAGTGCATTGTTAATATATCAGTAGGGTATTAGCACGACTATCAATGTGAAGTTACCCTGTAAAATTAGAAATCAAATGTGTACATAAATTTGTGCCAATTTATAAAAATGATATATTTCATATCAGAAAGAGCTTTGTGTGCGATAGTCTGTTTGTTCTCAATGAGAATTTTAAAAGACCTATCTTACTTTCTTATAAGAAGAGTAAAAGACATTAAAAGGGCGGTAAGCTCTGTCAGCCAACTCAAATGTTTTCTTTTTAGATGCAGCAAACTCAAATGTTGATAAATGGGGCTTCCGCGGCCTTCTGGATGGACCTCTGGCTTGGCGATCAACCCCTACAGGAGCGGTTCCCCAATCTCTTCTCTCACTCCACTCGACCCAACATCAGTGTTGCCGCTACTCTTTCCTTGGGTCTCCGCACCTACCTTGGACCGCGCCTTAACGCTGCCGCGGCTGATGACCTTCGAGTCTTGTCTCACGAGCTGAGCTTGGTAGACCTTCGTCTTGACGTTTCGGATTTACGGGACACCCGCCTCTCTAACAAAAAAACTTTCAAACAAGTGTTTCTATGTCCATTCCTTCAGGCATTTGCAGATTGACGATGTGGCGACTGTGGTTTGGAGGAGTGCGCCCCCCCTCAAGTGCAAGTTTTTCTGCTGGCTTGCCAGGAGAAAACGGCTCCCCACCAACGAACGGCGGTTCCGGCACCACCTCCGCCGCTTGCCTCTCATGCAACACCGTTGAAGATACTGACCACCTGCTGCTCTTCTGTCCCCAAGCTACCGAAGTTTGGGAGTCTTTCCACCTGGGGTTCGACCCCGGCGCCGACGCCAGTTTCTCAGACTTCTGCCTCCAGCACAGCAGCAGTTATGAAGAAGCCACTATTAACACGGCCATCGCTTGGAGCATCTGGAAGCGTAGGAATGCTCTGACCTTCAATAGCATAAACGAAGATCTCTCTTTTGTCACCCGCAGATGCATCCAGGATATCCGGCTCTGGGCTTTCAGATGTAACACCCCCTCCTCAACCTCCTTTCTAAATTCTTGGTGTAACGGGTATGATCCCCCTTGAAAAAACCTCCCCCTCCCTTTCTCTTTTTTCCTTTTTGCTCTCCCCGCCTAGTCGACTAGGTGCCTCAAAACTCTCATTGTAATGAACCCGGTTGTTTGCCTTATTGGTTATAAAGTGTTCAGGCCGGCGTAAGCCCGCCGTAGTCCAGGTCAAAAAAAAATGTTGATAAAAATGAAAGACAATATGTCTTTGGTCTATTTCTCACAGTAACTCAGAGACATTTTCTTAGAGAAAATTCAGGCAAACTAAATTTTATGTTGTCTAACTGCATTTATCGGAAGAAAAAAAAAGTTCCTCAGTGATTCCCTTGTACCTGCTATTTAACTGTTCTACTACCTGATTAGTCCCACAAGGATATATAGTTGAGCCAATAGGGAACTCGATTACCTGCGAGAAATGACCGTGCTGAGGATACAGGGAAACTGAACAAAGAGAGTGTTGTCATTTTGTTATTATTGACTTTTCCAAGAACTTTTTTCTTCGCAATGTTATTGTTGATTCATAATTATCAAGATTTATCTTAAGAGTTCCAAGAACAAATTGCCTTCTCGTAGCCGTGATAGACGACCCGGAATGGCAAATCTTCGTGTATACAATAAATTGGGGTACAATGAAAAGGATGTAGCTCTGGAGGGCATGATTAATTCTGAAGACCCACGTTCCTTACCAGGAACAGTGCTGTAGCAGATGTTATCTGCACATTCCTTCGCCGGACAAATGTGATATGAATGTGACTGTGCTGCAAGTACAGCATATAAAGGTTTCCAGCAAATGATCGACAGATGCGATGGTGATGGTGTCTCCATTTTTCTACATGTCCTTGCATATTTCCGTGTGTTGCTGATCAATCTGAACCCCAAAACAGTTGCGAGAGGTTTGTGACGACTGTGACCTCTGACTGGCATTCCGCGTCGCAGGGCTAGTATTTCTGGAAGAATTCGAACCAAATTTTGCAACATTTATTTGGCGTGTAGGTAGAGGCAATGGTCCATTTGGCTTTCAGAATGGTCATGGTCAAATAGCTGTTATGTTCTTATTTTGAGCACTGATCTTTCTTGTAGGAGAGCTGCATGTATATCATGAACATAGGAGAGTTTTACGACGTCTAACTAAAGAAGACACGACCCAAGAGAAACGACAGACGATAAACCACCCGAAACGGCCTAAAGATCCGCAAAACGGTCGAAATTTCAGCACCATGACACATGAGTATATCGTGGCATTTCTTGTGATGCTTCTTTTCTTGGGATGTCTCAGCAGGTAAGAATTTGATATAGCCTATTATAGAAACAGAAGTCAATTTCCGAGAACCTGAGGAACCAGAAAACTCTGAAGAATATATGTACACATCTCACAGATCAGGAACAGAAATACATGTGTGTGAACTGTGCCAAGCAGTTGATTGGTCAAGTTGCCAGGGCATTGCTTGCAGCTTTGAACGGAACTTGTACGAGTTGACAAGGATATACATGCATGTGACTTTTCTCCCGTAGGTAGGAGCACATTTTCAGAATCACATTTCCAAAAATCAGATATATTCTTTTCGCTGATCCTAGCACAAAAAAAAGGCTACCGGTGCACAATGAAATGTGGAAATAGGCAAGTCATCCGCCAAAGTCACAGCTACGTTTCAGCCACAGGAGTTAATAATTAAACGTTTTCATGTTTCAACCATAATTTACATAAGTCCTTTTTTTAACCTTGAACTCTGCTGGATTTTTAATTCTCATCCATGAATTTAAAAACGATATGAATTTGCAGTTCAAACTTGTAATTCAATGGCACCCTCGAAAAAAAAAATCTTGTATGTCTGGTTGAAAAGTGGACTTCCCCAAGAGGGGGTAAAAAACTGGAATTTTGCTAATTTAAACTTTCTTCTTTCCAATATAAAGCACATAAGTTTTGTCATAAGTCAGGCTTTAATTCTAAAGTTGGCTAATCTATAGATAAACAAATAAACACATACAATACAAATTAAGAACCCAAAATAAATCTATCATGGTGCATCGACAAATATACTTCACAATTTAAGTACTCCCTATTTGTCCTCATTTGGTCTACATTCGACAAATTCTAAGACGCCAATTAGCAAGTTATTTAATACGGCTACTGTGATACGTGAATACCAATCCAAGCTACTACAATAAAATTATCCAATAGAGAAAGCAGGTTTTGTTCGTTTTCTGTGTTGTTATTGATTACAAAGCTAAAATGTAGACTAATATGAAATAAAATTCTAGTCTACGTAAGATGTAGACTAAAATAAAATAGAGGGAGTATTGAAGACGTAGATATCTGGACGAAAAAGGCTTGTATAAAGTATGATTTTACTTCATTATGTGTAATCTTATTTCCATGGAAAGCGTGTTAGATGCAATGATGATACAAGGTGTACATGTAGATATGGTGTAGAGGTGTACCAACTAATACACGCTCATCCATGCACGAACACGTGAATCACATACATATACATATACTAGTAGTACTATGGAATGGGGATGGAGGAAATGAATACTGCTCGTACAAAAAAGAAGACGCGACCAATGACGGCACAACAATTTGACTTGCAAGCATTTTAAAAAAAGGTCTTAGTTTATATTCCAGCTGGTCTACGGGGCGACGGACCGTCTATCAGTCATCAGCAAAGGACGCGTGGACTTGTCAAGAAAATGATACGGGAATCTCGTTGGTAAGATGTAGCCACGTCAGCGAGAAAAGGCATGTGGATTACGTTGCTATGTTACTACAACAACAATCTGATTAGTTAGCCTGCATGTGACCGTCGTTCCTACACGCGGCATGTTCCTGTACCTGCTAGAATTATCTTATTTTTGGTATGTGGTTCTTTTTTTTTTACCTATCGGAAGAACTTGGTTGTAACAGTGCTGAGTGGTGACCAAGAATTACTTGCTCAGATGATATTTGATTTATCTTTATCTCAGTTCTTGTGTACGAAGCCAAAGTAAGAAAAACAAAAGAATCCCTTTTTCAGTGGGAGAAAAAAAAATGTAGGTAGATGTTTGGTTTCAGCTCTCAAACCCTGCTGTCCACCCATCTCCTATGGTCGAGAACAGCTTAGCCAATGAAGCATGAGTGACCTATGAAGTGAACGGAAGGGAACTAAAATTTCTCTAGGGAAGACCAGAAGCAGAGAAGCAAGGAAGAGGACTGCTAGCCCCAAACTCCCTGGCAATCTCACTTGTAGCAGAAATGAGCAGCTTAGCGCTGTTCTTGCCAAGCTCATCATCCTCTCTGCTCCTCACAAAGCAGGCCCACCCGACCAAGGGCAGGGCAGCTGCAGTTGTGAGGTGTAGCAGCGGATCACATGAGCAGGAGAGGGATGGGATGGCCTTGCTAGGGAGGAGGGATGCGTTGGCGTCTGCGGCAGCTTGTGGAGTTTCAGTGCTTGGTTTTGCAGGTGATGGCCTCGCAGTGGCAGGGCAGGGCCTGCTGGCAGGGCGGATCCCTGGGCTGTCTGACCCTGATAAAAATGGTTGGTTCTTGCTGCCATCTTGATCTCTTAATTTCATGTGATTTACTAGGATGTTTCTCTTCTTGAAAGTTCAATTTAAAGAACTGACCTTCAGTTTAGAGCAGTTTAGGATTGTTTTCATGATGCATGTCATAAGGATATAATTTGTTCAGATAGGTTGGAGAACATACCGTAGGCCAGATGAGAAGTCGGGTGGGCACGGAGTCGGTTGGAGTCCAATCATCCCCTACAGTTTCAAAGTTCCTGGTGGCTGGGAAGAGGTGAGGAACTGAATCCACTAACAGAAGTTCGGTTTCAGAAAACAGTTCCTAATACGGAGTACAAAATTGTGTAATTATTCTTCTTATTTAGGCGCCAGTGTCGATTGCTGATCTCGGTGGCACGGAGATCGACCTACGGTTCGGGAACCCAAAGGAGGGCCGATTGTCCGTCATCGTAGCACCCACTCGGAGGTTTGCAGGTGAGACTTCTCAAGAAATTGTTGTTCCCTCACATATTTCTTAGTACGTATGTTAACTGTCTCGCAGTACTGACTAGCAATTGTTCAACGGTTAGATGACCTTGAGGATGCCACAATCGAGAAGATCGGCTCGCCGGAGAAGGTGATCAATGCCTTTGGACCGGAGGTCATCGGCGAGAATGTGGAAGGGAAGGTTTTGGCCACAGCCACAGCAGAGTATTCTGGAAGAACGTACTACCAGTTTGAGCTGGAGCCACCCCATATTTTCATCACGGCTACTGCTGCTGGGAATAGGCTCTACCTGTTCAGCGTAACTGCAAATGGTGAATTGACTGTCCCTGTCAATAAATTTATGGGTTTCTAAGGAATATTTATTTCATCTTGAACAGAGTTCTTTTTTTTTGCAGGGTTGCAATGGAAGAGGCATTACAAGGATCTGAAGCAAATAGCAGAATCATTCCGCGTAGCCTAGGGTTCATGGATTTGTTCAACGCGTAATCTGTTTTATAATTATAGAAAATGAGGGATGCCGTTATGTGAAGGGAGGATAAATACACATCATTTGTAATGATGATTTCTCAAAGCTGATAAGGTTGTTATAGTATGTAAGCTTCCTCTTCTAGTTACAGAGAAATTCAGACCTAAAGACCCCTTCAGGGAAGCACACCACAACTTTCAGACCTAAACACATCGTTTGAAACTTCCATGGCTAAAGCCTACATGTCAAACCTCTATGACTAGAAATGAACTAATACATCAGTTGTTTCACTATACTTGCTGGCCTCCATCTGGACAGATAAGATTCTTGGATGTCGATTAGTTAAGGAGTGATGCCCTTGCCTCACTTGCGTGATCACATCATGGAGTACGTGTGTGATTTGGACTTTCAAGACATAGCTAGAGCTCCAGTGGCAGAACTGCAACGATAATGCAGGTTGAGCAGGTGAGTTTATGTCACCATATGAAGCTGCAATTAAAAACAGATCGCAGTTCATTCAAATTGTTCTAGGATATACTAAGGTTTGGGGAAATTACAAAATAAATGGCTTCAAAATAACATTCAAATTGTTCTAGGATATACTAAGCTAACAAACAATTTTGCTTATGCATAACAGCCTCACGGGAAACCTAGGACGAAAATCTCGATGACAGAACCATAGAAAATCCAGCATTATGGTTAGTCAATTATTTACACAGTAACTGAAACAAATCAGTTCAATGTAGGGTTCGTATGGGCTTCCCCTACCAATATCTTATAACAACTCCTTTTTATATATAGCTTTCCGAACAAATGATTTGCAAAATGACTGGTTTAGATGACTTAAAAGTACTTTACCTCCAAACTAACAAGTCTAGTGTAATACTGCTACCGGACAGTGACATTACCTATACACCATCATCACATCAGTGCTTCCCAGTCAGGCAGATGCACTCAGGGAATGGATTTTCATAAAAGGATTCTTCGGTCCTGAGACGTTCTCTCCCCTTGCTCCCTGGCAAGGAAGCATATCTCTTCCTTGGAGCGCCTTGCCTAAGAACGAAGATGTGAACCCAGTACAATCCATAAGGTGTCAAACAAAAGTAATGTGCATGTGATTATGTGACATTCTTGTATATTTAATCAAATCAAATCACCTGTATTTATGCATTCGCATAATAAGTGAAGACAGCTTAGGACCTTCCATAAGTTCCCCCTTTTCAATTAAACCAAAGAGTTCCACCAATCCTCTCCTGAAGATTAAATGCAACAAGGCTTACTCCAAATGTACCCATCCACTCAATCAAGATTGGTAGACATCAAATATCAGGAGTATTTTTCAGTAGGACAAAGTTCTACTAAGGACACCTAACTTCACATATGCACTCACACACAAGCACGGGAGGATAGCATATCCAGTTTCTAATTTATAAATGATGTTAGAAATAATTTTGAGGTGGTTGCTTTCTTATTTACATGAAGCCTTATTTTGGGAGCAAATTACAGTGCAAGTTATAGAAAATAGGAAAAAAATAAAAAAAATATGTGAAATAGCACGATCAGATAAAAAGTAGGTTTTCAGGAGAAAATTCATATGATCACCTATCAGGACTCAAAGTCTTGCGATGACCCAGAAATCTACGATGGCCCTCAACAGCTCTTGCCATATTACCAGAGTGGGATGGAACAAACACGTCACTTTCCACTGAAATAATGTAGTCAAGGGCTGCTACTTGAGAAGCGTGATTCTTAAACTTCTCAAGCTCTTCTTTTGTTGCTAATACTTCCTGCAAAACTAAAGTTCATTAGAATAGCTGCAGGACGGTGAGCCTAAATAATAAAATAAGCAACACTGCTAACAACCTTGCTAACCAAGTTTGGAAAGTATGATCTCAATTTTGATATATACTTATCACCACCATAAATTTCACCAGCTGCAAGGTAAATCCACGTGGACTCGGTATATCCCATCGCACGTAGAAACATCCCCACCTCAAGGGGAGTCAGTGGGCAATTACCTCCTGTTCTCTGTTCAGTTGAATTAATGTCCTTCAATTTCCAATGGCTTGTTTTCTCTCTGTCGAGATACAGGAAGCCAGTTAATAAAACTTGCATGCAGAACTAAAACTGCATAGTGTTGATTGTTCATACCTCAAGATTCTCAGCTCATCCGCTTCTGATTCACTCAGACCATAAGTGCAGCCCGTAAATGCTAGCATATCTTTTTCATATCGCAGATGAAGAGCAATAAATCTTCCACGTGATTTCAGACGCTCCACAAGCTTCTGTTGTGTAAGTGTTATGTTGGCTCAGAACCTAGTTGCGAGAGTGCCATAAATCTCCAAGTGCAAATTGAAGAGTGCAACATAAATCATAGTTAAAGATTTAGGTTACTGAGAGAGTGTTCATGCCTTTCCAAGGTCCTCAATTTGATCTGAGAAACGCAAAGCTTGGTAAAGACAACGGCATCTCAATCTCTGGATATCAATTGGAAGACCATTGTTTGCAAGACGTGAATCAGATTTTGGGATGTGAACTACCTGTAGAAGATAATTTGGAAGTGATTAGGTGAACTAAAATAAATGAGCTTCAGACTCCTACCTCAAAAAAAAAAAGCTTCAGACTCCAGATCCAAAGTAGTAATTTTAAATTATTCAGAAAAATATTTTTGTAAATCAAAATTTGTATGTATGTGTTTGTTAAAAAAGAATCTGTATCAAATTGAGAATCTCTTATGCAAATCCCATGTCCATGAACACCAAAGTTGGTATGTACAGAAAATATAGCAGTGACCTTTTTATGTTAGATTGTGTGGATCACAATGAAGATGGTTTCTATAAAGAGCATTTAAATGACTGGTAACAGCTGCAATGAAGAAAATTAAAAAATTTAGATCACATCATTCAATATCTTGAAGGACATAAGGGGAAAACAAGATAGTCTGCTGCTAACTTTCTAGTTTTATTAAAGAAAGGTCATTGTAGTATTTTTACCACAAAGAAACATTCTTGCAGGTACAAATCAGGTGCATTGACCCAATAATTGGAGAAACTGAATTGAGCAACTACCTTGTGATCCTTCCAAAGTTCTTTTGCCCCCTCGTAATAACTTGCACCAGACCATGAAGTAAAGTGTTTCCGAGCTCTCACAGCAGATTGCAAAGTTTCGGGCAAGTCAGTTACGATATGGACATCACCTTCCAGAGATTTAATAAAACTAGGCTCATTGAAGATGTCTTTGAATGTACTGCATGTAGTTGTGCGAATTGATTTTCAAATGAAGCAGGAATAACATTGAAGGTGAACCAAATATATCCGAACAGTCAAACCTGGTATCTTGCCAAAATGATCGCTTGTCTAACTGAGGAATAACAAGTGTTGCATTCACCAAGCGGGCAACTGCAATCATATCACAGATCTGCAGAAAAAAGATAGGAAGATCCAGACAAAGTTGGTAACTATGCTGGAATACATCTGATGGAAAATGATTGACATGATGATAACAATTATGCAGACAGCATAAGGTTTATTACAACAACATCAAAGCTTTTTTCCAAAGCAAGTTGGGGTAGGCTAGATATGAAACCCAGCAGAAAAATAGGATAGCATAAGATTTATTAAATTAAATAAATCTATGCAGAAACTGAATTTGATATTCATCAGATGAAAAAGGCCTAAATACGTGCAATTATTATTATTGGAGCAGCTGTTCAATTAACAATGCAAAAGTGTGTACATGTAGGTCGGATAAATCATGAAGCTACACCTAAGTTTTGGTATGCACGTAATTTGGATAAGACATGAAGCTAAGAGCTAAGTTTTGGTGAAGAACTTACTCCAGTTCGCATTTGGTTGAGTCCTCCATTACTTCTAACAGTCATATAGCGGTCTGACTCTATTGGAGCTGGCGAAACAAAACAAAAATGGTGTGACTAAACACATAAACAGAACAATATTGAGGAAAACTTGCGAAGAAAACAAGTATGTGCACTGAATTTGAACGGCAGAGTTTCCACATCATAGTAATTTACATGTACGGATTTAGGGACACTCAACCCAAAAATGACCACGCGAAGAATAAGCTATACCTTAGTCATTGTATAACTCCTATTGCAGATAAAGCACATATTTCTATTACCAAATGTAAGACACTGCAGACTGCACATGTGCACCTAAATGTTTCATTTGATATGTGAGGAGATCAAATGTAGTTACACCAAAGGAGAAATTAGGACCGCAAAGAATATATCTAAAACTGATCGCTGAACAAAACGCTATATCTATGTCTACTCTAAAATTGACTCCTAGTGCAAAATCCTAATTAAGCCATATCACCAGTGAAGTCATATACATTAGATCGAGCTCTTAAAATGCTAATCATTACTCTATCTTAAACACTTGCAACTTACTACTCCCTCCGTCCCAAAATAACTTGCTCAACTTTGTATAGGTACGAATTTTAGTTATAGATAAATCCGTATCTAGAAAAAATTGAGCAAGCTATTTTGGGACGGAGGGAGTAGATGATTTGATTAGACACTATTTACTTGAAAATATGACAGTTCATAAAACTGTAAGCATAGTTTCACGAGAAGATATCCTTTATCAGAAAACACATTTATCTGAAACCTACTAGAGAAAAAGTAGTCAAGAAATACTTCCATTTGTGTTGTTACTAGAAGTCTAGAATTGTTAATTACAGAAAAATCCCACCAAGTGTGGTTGATGATAGTAGTTTGCACTACGGCATAGCTTCATATCACCAGCACATAGACTTTTGTTAGTTTGCGAACACCAAGAACATCTCATATTAGTAAACGGAGTAGTAACCATATATTTGAGAAAATAATTCTGCATAAGAAAGAAAATTACCAATATATCTATGGGTTGGTTTGACACAAGCATGATAACTGTAGCCATTAGACCCCCACAGCTGCTCATTTGATATCTGGAAGTCAGTTAATACTCCAGTTCAGAAATCAATCCATTGATCGATAACTACTAGACTCCGAGTCAAATATTGGTTTCATTAAAAGAAAATGGCTGGCCAGCACATGAAGTAAGTTTGTATTTCTTACAAGCTATGTCTACCAATCTTCAATTGCATGTGTATGGTATTTGTTATGTAAGAAACAGCAAAGAGTTTTAATTATATATATATGGGATGCTAAGCATTATGATAGCACCATCTTTGCTAACAAAAATATGCAAAATCATAAGAGGAACACTTGTCGCCAAGTGTTTAACCTTTCTTATTAAAAAAAGGAAGTGAAACACACAAAAAAGGCACCTAACTTCTTTACAACTAGATCATGCACTATCCTGAAGTTTCGCTGGCTCAACACTCCCCAGATGCCGGGATGGCTTCTGTAGCATGTCACATTGCTTCCTCTAAGCTACGCCGTTTTGTTTTCACCAGACCTTAGTTTCAAGAACAGTACAAATAGTTGAATACTACATCTTTGTGTACCACAAGTGCCATGCCGAATGCTCAGTTGTTGTAGCAAGAACCATGTGGGCTATTTCTTTACACAGGAGATATGACGGCATGACACATCACAAGAAATGAGCTAAAACTACCAGCTGGGGCACAGACCTAGAGAAATTTGTGCAAATAGCCACTGCATTGCATCCCTAACCAAAGCAAATAGACACAGAGGGGGCATCAGGAAACGGACCTGGTCCTGGTGGGGCGGGTCCGGACGGGGCAGGTCGACGCGGGCGATCTGACGAAGTGAGAGGACGGCGAGGAGAGCCGTCAAGGCGACGAGGAGGCACGCACAGCGCGAGATCGGCGACCGGATGAGCCGCCGGAGCCGGACGGGGAGCGGAGGCGCTCCGCGGCGGTAGGCCATGGGCGAGGGAGTGAGTGGGAGAGCCCACACTCGCACGGGAGGCCTTAGGTTCAACTCCGCGTTCGTAGATGGGCTTCGGGTATTATTAGGCCCAGGTATTGGGTATGGTTTCTATGCGGGCAGCGAATTGTAGGCCTCAGCCCGAGATGCAAATTCCATACGCTGCCGTGAAACGAAAAAAAACCTATCTGAATTATTAAACTTGAGTTTCCAAAAAAGAAGTGAATTATTTAGATATTAGCTTCATTTCTTTATGGAAAACAATCGTATCTAGGCCGAGGCTCGATCGGGCGCAGCCTCCGGGTCCAGCGTGCGACACGCGTCCAAGCAGGAGCCAGGAGGTGGGACCCAACCCACGATCTTATCTCCACTTATCACAACGCACACGTCGTCACCCACACAGGTCCTGAAACCACGGCTCTGTTGTCGTGTGGGCAGCTCCTCTGTAGTGCCCTCGAGCAGATCTGCCTCCATGCCCCCCATTCATTTCCACATCGTTCCCCCACGCAGATCCTCCCTGACGAGGCAAGCTAGGCGTCGTCCTGGGGTCCACTGTTGTAAGCATCCACACCTGATGTTGCAAAGCGAGCCATGGTGTGAGGAGGTGTTGCCATGTGGGGACCCCAGTGCTACCAAGGAAGGGTGGCGGTGCTACCGTTGTTGGACAGAAGTGCTACCAAGGAGGGTCGTCGATGCTACCATCGGCGGTGTGAGATGTTGCAACGAGGGGCGACGTTGTTGCAATAGTATAAACCTTTTTCTACAAATGTTATGATGTTTTGGTACTTTAGTACAAAAAAATCACTACAACGTCTCTAGCGATGCCCTCCGGCGAGGTTGTATTTTGCTGCAATGGCACACAATGATGCAATGGTACAATAGAGCTTGTTTTTGCTACAATTAGTCTCTGGTGAAATCTGTGTCCCATGTATCTTTTTCTTTTTGTTTCTAGTTAAACCGGTATTTGCTTGAACGAAGCAAAAATAAACAGAGGTTTTTTATTCGATGAAGCAAAATCAAGATTTTTGTTGAAAATTGCCTCCTGTTGCTCAGAGGAGCCGGAGGTTTGCGGGAAAATTCCTCCGGAGGAATGGAGGATCCTTGGCACTGTCATGCGAGAAAACAAAGAAAAGCAAGAATCCATTAGCAAATATTTTGCACGCAAAAAGATCAGTGTGCACCGTGGGCCAGATAAACAAATGCAGCCAAAGATTTTAGCAATCGTGTAAGTCAACTGAAATAATATGAAATACAAAGGAGAGTCGTTGAGTCCCTTTTGAACTCGGCGTACATGAAGTCATGGATTCCTTGCTGTGAAAAGCAAAAGGTCGGTGGATTCCATGTGTCGTATCTGGCAGTGACAAGCCATCTCGCTAGGCGGCTGTCTATCTACAATAATACGGAGTAGTACAGGCCCATTTTGTTGTGTTTTGCTAAAAACAAATTACGCGATCAGATCTCCTTTTTGAATGCAAAAGAGAAGCAGGTTACAGTATCGCTTACGCACGGCTGCCGTTCGCCCGTTTTTTTTTTTTTATTGCAATCGTGATTGCAAAATAAATAGTGTGTCACACAGATAAACAGTCTAGCTACATAACAAATTAGGTGAATGCCCATGCGTTGCTATGGTATATTTTCTATCATTATACATGTTTCAGGATAAATAAAAATGCGAAAAATGTACATGTCGTTTTTCTTATGGCCATTAATTGGTTGTGTATGTCCTTTCGAAATGTTGATAGTATAATTCATCTTCTCCCGTCCATGATCATCAAAAGTGAAATATGTTTATTTAAATAAATACATAAATGGGAAGAAAAAAGTGATCAAAGTAAGCCAGTGGAGTCTCAGAATGCACACAAAAGCATTGTCTTTTTTTCCTCTCTGGCGTTCAAATTTTTTTGCCGGTTTCAAAATTATATCGAGGTTTGAAATAAGTTTATTCACCGGATTCAAAATATATTCATGGGGCTCAAAAATATGTTTACCGGTTTGAAGAAAATGCATTGAGATTCAAAAATTATTGATGGTTTCGAAAAGATTTTCATGGGGTTAAGCAAATATATTTTCACATGATTTTAAAATATGTTCAAAGTTTTTTTTGTAAAACGTTCTCTTGATTCGAAAACAATGTTCACGAGTTCGAAACATATATTTTCGAGTTATTGCACCAATTTTAATAATCTGCTCCATATTAGTTGTCTCTTATTTAGTTATAAAATATAATAAAAGGTAAAACAATCTCACTTTTTAATGGTTTTGTGGCCCATTAACTTTCGCTTCCGGTGGCAAGGGGGGATTCATGTTGCTAGTACCTCCCGTCCACACGCCGGCGACGCTCTGTAGAAACGCGCGCCCACTACATTTCATAGCTTCGCCGGGGAAGGCATTAGACATTTACGAGCGAAAGGTTTATGACCGGCCGTCCTGCTCAAGATCCTCGAATTCCTCTTCTCCCAGGCCACATAAATTATCAAAAAAAGAGCATAATCGTAGATGCACATCTTGTCTAGAAAACTTCCTATACCAATCAATCAATTCATCTATATGTTTCTATCACGCGATTGCATGATCGTAGATGCGGCCAGGTTTAGCCACGACCAATAAGGCAATAACACAGACCAGGCCGGTTGAGCCACGGCCATTTGGAAATCCCTCATCGGAAAGTAATCAGGAAATCGAGGCTAATTAAGGACAACACAGGAGACTGATCTTGCTGCCAGCATGTGTCTTCTTAGGCTGGTGCCAATGCATGGCCTCACTCTCACCCGCCACGTCAGCTTTTTTCATCACTCTCATCCCACTCTCACCCCACGGTGCCAGTGCACGGGCTATAGTGTCAGCTCTCACTTCTCTCTCCTCCACATCAGCTTTTCTCTCTCCTCGACATTAGCATTTCTTTTTCAGATTACAACATTAAAAATAATGCAAGGAAATTATTTTATTGAACTAAAATTGTTACCGATTACATCATAAAAAAATTACATAAAAATTTGAAAAGATTACATAAAAATTTGAAAAAATTACATAATCTAGGCATTAGCCCACACATGCTCAATCAAATCATGCTGGAGCTGTGTATACATCGGTGAGTCCCTCATTTCGTTGTCCATCTGAATCCTGGCTGCTAGGCTTAGTGGTGCTCAATCAAATCATTCATCCAATCTATCCACAATGTGTAGAAAAAGGGATCGCCTCATCGGATACCTTCGCCGAAAGAAGCTCGGAGGATAGTTGCAGTCGTCGGCGAAGTAGTCCTCGAAGAGCCGATCGCTTGCACCCAGACGATCACGTCTGACGATCACGTCTGACGATCACGTCTGATGAACTCTCGGCGGCGTCGCGGCCGTCTTGGCTCCTCCTCCTCGTTCAACATCTCCTCCTCATACTCCGCCTGGAATGCATCGATCAGATCACCCTCTATTCTGTCGCTCGAACTGCTGCTGGACGAAGACATGGCGTTGAGAGGAGTGGAAATGGAGAGTGGAGGAGATGAAGTGAGGTGTGGAATGAGTGAAACCATATGGGGATATTTATTGGGGGTGGGGATGAATTTTTTGGGTTTTTTTCGGATTTTTTGAACCAGCAACGGCTACCCCAACGACCAATCAGAACGCGCCACCTCAGCCCTCCCCTCTCGCCCCCCTCTCCAGCGCGCCGCCCCGCCTCTCGCCCCGATGTTGCCTCGCTCTCGCCCCCAGCGCGGGCGGTAGCCGGGCGGCAGCGGGCGATACCGCCCGGCGCCAGCGCCACCGCCCCGCGCAGCCCTCCCGCCCCTAGCCGGGCGATACCGCCCCGCCTATCGCCCCCATTGGCACCAGCCTTAGCGACGAGCGACGGTGGCCTTCGAGTCGGACAGGCATGTCTTGGCAACTTAGTCGGCAGCAGTGGTGATCGTGTGCTCCTGTGTGGACTTGACGGTGGCAGCGGCTGAGTTCGGGATTGTAATGTCGGTCGGGTACTCGACCCAACACTGTACGATGTGGAGGCGTTCTCGTCCGCCTTCTTGATGAAGATGGTCACCTGGGTTGTGTGTGGCATCCTGAAGCCTGAGACGACATTCATGAGCATGACCTGCCCCTTTCTCCAAAGCGCCCAGGGTTGCAGCCATTTGAGTTATCGAAAAGAATCGATAGGTGTAACTTTGTGTCCAGATTTAAGGAATTTATGCCAACAGTTCTCCTTCTATCAAATGAATGGAAGGAAATCAGGACACCTTATTTTCGTGAGAAAGATTAGAGGGAAACATAATACAGAGTAGTAAAGATTATAACGCAAGGAATTACTAATATGATCCCGTGACGACGAAAATAGGAAATATATGATTTGATTTGATTCAGAATTAGTGCAAATTTAGGAAAAGGGCCATTGGACGGTGTTGCATGCTTTAGACGTTGATGAAGTGATGCTTAGGGTGATCAGCGGTCTGGATGTTTCCAATCTTTGACATCAAACATTTTTTACAACATACGGACTCACATATAATAGTAAATATTATCACATAATAAATAAATAGTTTTACAATAAGGAATGATAGAAATTAAGTAAGTAAAATCATCTACTTGTCTCATGTAAGACTTTAGAGATGCTCGACAAGATCATTTTAAATTGCGCATGAGTATCTGCATCGCGAATTTCTGCATGCATGGCGCGAAAATCTGCAAATCTGCGGCCGGCTCCTGTTGGAGATATGCCCAAGAGGCAATAATAAATTGGTTATTATATATCTTTGTGTTTATGATAAATGTTTATATACCATGCTATAATTGTATTAACTGAAACACTGATACATGTGTGTTATGTAAACAACAAGAAGTCCCTAGTAAGCCTCTTGTATAACTAGCTTGTTGATTAATAGATGATCATCGTTTCATGATCATGAACATTGGATGTTATTAATAACAAGATTATATCATTATGAGAATGATGTAATGGACACACCCAAATAAGCGTAGCATAAGATCACGTCATTAAGTTCATTTGCTATAAGCTTTCGATACATAGTTACCTAGTCCTTTCGATCATGAGATCATGTAAATCACTTATGCCGGAAGGGTACTTTGATTACATCAAACGCCACTGCGTAAATGGGTGGTTATAAAGGTGGGATTAAGAATCCGGAAAGTATGAGTTGAGCCATATGGATCAACAGTGGGATTTGTCCATCCCGATGACGGATAGATATACTCTGGGCCCTCTCGGTGGAATGTCATCTAACTAGCTTGCAAGCATATGAATGGTTCATAAGAGACTACATAACACGGTACGAGTAAAGAGTACTTGTCAGAGACGAGGTTGAACAAGGTATCGTGATACCAATGATCAAACCTCGGACAAGTAATATATCGCGTGACAAAGGGAATCAGTATCGTATGTAAATGGTTCAATCGATCACTAAGTCATAGTTGAATATGTGGGGGCCATTATGGATCTCCAGATCCCGTTATTGGTTATTGGTCGGAGAGAAGTCTCAACCATGTCTGCATAGTTCGCGAACCGTAGGGTGACACACTTAAGGTTTGATGTCGTTTGAGTAGATATGGAATATGGAATGGAGTTCGAAGTTTTGTTCGGATTCTCGGATGGGATCCAGGACATCATGAGGAGGTTCAGAATGGTCCGGAGAATAAGATTCATATATAGGAAGTCATATTCCAAGTTTGGAAATTATCCGGTGCATTTATGGCAGGTTCTAGAAGGTTCTAGAAAGTCCGGAAGAAACACACTATGGAAGGTGGAGTCCCGGAGGGACTCCACAAGCTTGGCCGGCCAACCCTAAGGGGAGGAGTCCCAGGTGGGCTCCACCAAAGGTGACCGGCCACCCCACCTCAAGGAAAGGTGGGAGTCCCACCTTGAGTAGGACTCCCCCCTTTAGTAGGTTTCTCATTTTTGGGAGGTTTTGTTGTTGGGTCTTATTCGAAGACTTGGACTACAACTCTTGGGGATTTCCACCTATATAATGAGGAGCCAAGGGGAGGGGCCGGCCACACCAAGCCCTCCTAGGCCGCAGCCCCCAAGTGGTCGGCGCCCTAGCCCCCTCTCCCCAAACCCTAGTCGCCTCCTCCTCCACATACAACTCCCGCAGCGCATAGGCGAAGCCCTGCCGGAGTTCTCCACCATGCCGTCGTGCTGCCGGGATTCCGAGGAGGATCTACTACTTCCGCTGCCCGCTGGAACGGGGAGAAGGACGTCGTCTTCATCAACACCGTACGTGTGACCGAGTACGGAGGTGCTGCCCAATTGTGGCACCGTCAAGATCTTCTACGCGCTTTTGCAAGCGGCAAGTGATCGACTACATCCACCCCGAGATCTAATCTCGTTAAGCTTTGCGAATCTTCGAGGGTTAGTCTCTTCATCTCCTCGTTGCTACCGTCTACTAGATTAGATCTTGACTTGTGTTTCGTTCTTGCGGTAGGAAATTTTTTGTTTTCTATGCTACGAATCCCAGCAGTGGTATCAGAGCCGTGTCTATGCATAGATTGGTTGCACGAGTAGAACACAATTGTTTTGTGGGCGTTGATGCTTTGTTGTCTTTAGTTCGTGTACTTTGCATCTTGCAGCATAGTGGGATGAAGCGGCTCGGGCTAGCTTTACATGACCGCGTTCATGAGATTTGCTCCACGCTCGACATGCAACTTGTATTCATAAGTGGCTTTGCGGGTGTCTGTTGATGGCGCGTGATGCACACGTCCGTTGGGAACCCCAAGAGGAAGGTGTGATGCGCACATCAGTATTTTTCCCTCAGAAAGAAACCAAGGTTATCGAACCAGTAGGAGATGAAGGCCACATGAAGGTTGTTGGTGGAGGAGTGTAGTGCGGCGCAACACCAGGGATTCCGGCGCCAACGTGGAACCTGCACAACACAATCAAAATACTTTGCCCCAACTTAACAGTGAGGTTGTCAATCTCACCGGCTTGCTGAAAACAAAGGATTAAACGTATGGTGTGGAGAATGATGTTTGTTTGCGAAGAACAACAGAAAACAAAGATTGCAGTAGATTGTATTTCAGATGTAAAAGAAAGGACCGGGGTCCACAGTTCACTAGTGGTGTCTCTCCAATAAGATAAATAGCATGCTGGGTGAACAAATTACAGGTGGGCAACTGACAGAATAGAGATTCATATACATATCATGATGACTACTATGAGATTTAATCAGGGCATTACGACAAAGAACATAGACCGCCATCCAGCATGCATCTATGCCTAAAAAGTCCACCTTCAGGTTAGCATCCGCACCCCCTCCAGTATTAAGTTGCAAACAACAGACAATTGCATTAAGTATGGTGCGTAATGTAATAAACACAAATATCCTTAGACAAAGCATCGATGTTTTATCCCTAGTGGCAACAGCACATCCAAAACCTTAGAACTTTCTGTCACTGTCCCAGATTCAGTGGAGGCATGAACCCACTATCGAGCATAAATACTCCCTCTTGGAGTTACAAGTATCAACTTGGCCAGAGCCTCTACTAGCAACGGAGAGCATGCAAGAACATAAACAACACATATATGATAGATCAATTAATCAACTTGACATAGTATTCAATATTCATCGGATCCCACCAAATACAACATGTATTATTACAAATAGATGATCTTGATCATGATAGGCAGCTCACAAGATCTAAACATGATAGCACAAGAGGAGAAGACAACCATCTAGCTACTGCTATGGACCCATACTCCAAGGATGAACTACTCACGCATCATTCCGGAGGCGGGCATGGTGATGTAGAGCCCTCCGGTGATGATTCCCCTCTCCGGCAGGGTACCGGAGGCGATCTCCTGAATCCCCCGAGATGGGATTGACGGCGGCGGCGTCTCTGGAACTTTTTCCGTATCGTGGCTCTCGGTACTAGGGTTTTCGCGACGGAGGGATTAAGTAGGCGAAGGGGCAGCGCATGGGGGTGCCCGAGGGGCCCACACCATATGGCGGCGCGGCCAAGGGTGGGGCCGCGCCTCCCTATGGGGTGGCCGCCTCGTCGCCCCTCTTCGTCTCCTCTTCGGACTTCTGGAAGGCTCCGTGCAAAATAAGACCGTGGGCTTTTGTTTCGTCCAATTCCGAGAATATTTCCTGTGTAGGATTTCTGAACCCAAAAAACAGCAAAAAACAGGAACTGGCGCTTCGGCATCTTGTTAATAGGTTAGTGCCGGAAAATGCATCAAAACATTATAAAGTATGACTAAAACATGTTGGTATTGTCATAAAACTAGCATGGAACATATGAAATTATAGATACGTTGGAGACGTATCATCTGTCTCTCCCACTATAGTGAAGATCCAATTTACTCTTTCTATTGACAACAATAGTATCACCGTTGTGGTTCATGTTCGTAGGTAGATTGGATCTTACTCGAAAACCCTAAATCACGTAAAATATGCAAACCAAATTAGAGACGTCTAACTTGTTTTTGCAGGGTTTGGTGACGTGATATGGCCATGATGTGATGATGAATATGTATGAGATGATCATTATTGTATTGTGGCAACCGGCAGGAGCCTTATGGTTGTTCTAAATTTCATGTTGAGTAGTATTTCAAAGTAGTTGTAATAGTTGCTACATGGAGGACAATCATGAAGACGGCGCCATTGACCTTGGTGTACGCCGACGATGATGGAGATCATGCCCGTTGATGATGGAGGATCATGTCCGTGCTTTGGAGATGAAGATCAAAGGCGCAAAGACAAAAGGGCCATATCATATCACATATGAATTGCATGTGATGTTAATCCTTTTATGCATCTTATATTGCTTATATCGCGACGGTAGCATTATAAGATGATCCCTCTCACTAAATATCAAGATAATAAAGTGTTCATCCTTAGTATGCACCGTTGCTAAGACTTGTCGTTTCGAAGCATCTCGTGATGATCGGGTGTGATAGATTCTACATGTGCATACAACGGGTACAAGCCAGTTTTGTACACGCGGGTACTAAGGTTGCCTTGACGAGCCTAGCATGTACAGACATGGTCTCGGAACACGGGATACCGAAAGGTAGAGCATGAGTCATATGATTGATATGATGAACACTTGGGTGTTCGCCATTGAAACTACATCTTGTTCGTGATGATCGAACTTGGTGTGGTGGATTTGATTCGTGTGATCACTAAGACAATGCGAGGGATATTGTTTTGAGTGTGAGTTCACCTAGTTTTAATTTTGTTAAATTAAAATTTAAACTCAATTTGTCATAAACTTAGTCTAAACTATTGCAAATATATGTTGTAGATCATGGCGTCCCCATCAATCAATTTTAACCAGTTCCTAGAGAAAGAAAAGCTTAAAAGCAATGGTAGCAACTTCACCGACTGGTTCCGTCATGTGAGGATCTTCCTCAATGGCAGAAATCTGCAATATGTGCTCGAAGAACCGCTAGGTCCCCCACCACCCCCTGCAGTATCCGAGGAAGAAAAGAATGTTTTCGAGAATCGGGCTAAAGTGTACTCTCAAGTTCAGTGTGCCATCCTATGCAGCCTAGAGGCAGAGCTCCAAAAGCGTTTTGAGCACCACGACCCTTGTGAGATGATCCGTGAGCTCAAAGTTATCTTTGAAACTCATGCGGCCGTGGAGAGCTATGAGGCCTCGAAGCAGTTCTTTGGCTGCATGATGGAAGAGGGCAGCTCCGTTAGTGAGCACGTGTTCGCTATGTCCTGACACGCGAGGAAGCTCAGTGACTTGGGGATTGTGATCCCTAACCAGCTGGGTATTCATCGTGTTCTCCAATCACTGCCACCAAGTTACAAGAACTTTGTGATGAACTACAATATGCAGAACATGAACAAGGAGTTACCTGAACTCTTCTCCATGCTGAAATCTGCTGAGGTTGAGATACAGAAAGAGCACCAAGTGTTGATGGTCAATAAGACCACCAATTTCAAGAAGCAAGGCAAACCTAAGAAGGGCAACCTCAAGAAGGGCGGCAAGAAAGCTGCCGCGCCTCCTGAGAAGCCTAAGGGTGATCCTAAACCTGATACTGACTGCTATTACTGCAATGGGAAGGGGCAGTGGAAGCGGAATTCCCCCAAGTACTTGGCTGATCTGAAGAGCGGCCTTGTCAAGAAGAAGAAAGGTATATCTGATATACATGTTATAGATGTTTATCTCACTGGTTCTCGTACTAGTGCCTGGGTATTTGATACTGGTTCGGTTGCTCATATTTGTAACTCGAAACAGGAACTACGGAATAAGCGAAGCCTAGCGAGGGATGAAGTGACGATGTGCGTTGGAAATGGATCCAAGGTCGATGTGATCGCTGTCGGCACGCTCCCTCTACATCTACCATCAGGATTAGTTTTAGACCTCAATAATTGTTATTTGGTGCCTGCGTTGAGCATGAACATTATATCTGGATCATGTTTAATGCAAGACGGTTATTCATTCAAGTCTGAGAATAATGGTTGTTCTATTTTTATGAATAATATCTTTTATGGTCATGCGCCTGAGAAGAATGGTTTATTTCTATTAAGTTTCGATAGTAGTGATACACATGTTCATAACATTGATGCTAAGCGAATTAAATTGAATGATAATTCTACTTATATGTGGCACTGTCGTCTTGGTCATATTGGAGTGAAACGCATGAAGAAACTCCATTCCGATGGACTACTTGAGTCACTTGAATTTCAGTCACTTGATAGATGCGAAGCATGTCTAATGGGAAAAATGACTAAAACTCCATTCTCTGGTATTATGGAGCGAGCTACAGACTTATTGGAAATCATACATACCGATGTGTGCGTACCAATGAGTGTAGCCTCGCGTGGTGGTTATCGTTATGTTCTAACCTTCACAGATTATCTGAGTAGATATGGGTATATCTATTTCATGAAACATAAATCCGAGACTTTCCAGAAGTTTAAGGAATTCCAAAGTGAATTAGAAAATCAACGTAACAAGAAGATCAAGTTTCTGCGTTCTGATCGCGGAGGCGAATATCTGAGTTATGAGTTTGGCATGCATTTAAAGAAATACGGAATACTTTCACAGTTGACACCGCCGGGAACACCACAGCGCAATGGTGTGTCCGAACATCATAATCGAACTCTCTTAGATATGGTTCGTTCTATGATGTCTCTTACTGATTTGCCGTTATCATTTTGGGGTTATGCGTTAGAGACAGCAGCATTCACTTTAAATAGGGCACCATCGAAATTCGTTGCAACGACACCGTATGAATTATGGTTTAATAAGAAACCTAAGCTGTCGTTCCTTAAAGTTTGGAGTTGCGAAGCCTATGTAAAAAAGTTACAACCGGACAAGCTAGAACCCAAAGCGGAGAAATGCGTCTTCATAGGATACCCTAAGGAAACTATAGGGTATACTTTCTATCACAGATCCGAAGGAAAAATCTTTGTTGCTAAGAACGGAACCTTTCTTGAGAAAGAGTTTCTCACTAAAGAAGTGACTGGAAGAAAAGTAGAACTCGACGAGGTTACTGAACCTTCTCTCGTTGATCAGAGTAGCGCAGTACCGGAAGATGTTCCTGTGCCGCCTGCACCGGTAACAGAGGAAGCTAATGATAATGATCATGAAACTTCGAACGAAGTAGCTACTGAACCTCGCAGATCGACAAGAGAACCTACCACTCCTGATTGGTATGATCCTTGTCTAAATCTCATGATTGTGGACAACAATGATGAGGACCCTGCGACGTATGAAGAAGCGATGATGAGCCCAGATTCCAACAAATGGCAAGAAGCCATGAAATCCGAAATGGGATCTATGTATGATAACAAAGTATGGACTTTGGTAGATCTACCTGATAGCCGCAAGGCTGTTGAGAATAAATGGATCTTCAAGAGAAAAACAGATGCTGACGGTAATGTTACTGTCTATAAAGCTTGACTTGTCGCAATGGGTTTCTGACAAATTCAAGGTGTTGACTACGATGAGACTTTCTCACCCGTAGTGAAGCTAAAATCTGTGAGGATTTTGTTAGCAATAGCTGCATTTTTCGATTATGAGATTTGGCAGATGGATGTCAAAACGGCGTTCCTTAATGGTGACATTGAGGAAGAGTTGTATATGGTACAACCCAAAGGTTTTGTCGATCCTAAAAATGCTGACATGGTATGCAAACTTCAGCGTTCCATTTATGGACTGAAGCAAGCATCCAGGAGTTGGAACCGATGCTTTGATAAGGTGATCAAAGACTTCGGGTTTATACAGTGCCATGGAGAGGCCTGTATTTACAAGAAAGTTAGTGGGAGCTCTGTAGCATTCCTGATATTATATGTAGATGACATATTATTGATTGGGAATGATATAGAACTATTAAGCAGTGTAAAAGGTTATTTGAATAAGTGTTTTTCAATGAAGGACCTTGGTGAAGGCGTACATTTTAGGCATCAAGATTTATAGAGATAGATCAAGACGCCTAATAGGGCTTTCACAGAGTACATACCTGTACAAGATTCTAAAGAAGTTTAGAATGGATGAAAGTAAGAAAGGGTTCTTAACGACGTTGCCAGGTAAGGTCTTGAGTAAGACTCAAGGTCCGGCTACGGCAGAAGAAAGAGGGAGGATGAATCAGATCCCCTATGCCTCGGCAGTAGGCTCTATCATGTATGCCATGCTGTGTACTAGACCGGATATAGCACATGCTGTTAGTTTGACTAGGAGATATCAAAGTGATCCAGGAATGGAACATTGGACAGCGGTCAAGAATATCCTGAAGTACTTGAAAAGAACTAAGGATATGTTTCTTTGATATGGCGGTGACCAAGAGCTCGTTGTAACCAGTTACACCGATGCAAGTTGGAACACTGATCCTGATGACTCTAAGTCTCAGTCTGGGTACGTGTTTATATTGAATGGTGCTGCAGTAAGCTGGTGCAGCTCCAAGCAGTGCACGGTGGCGAAGTCTTCAACTGAATCAGAATACATAGCGGCTTCGGAGGCTTCATCGGAAGCGGTATGGATGAAGAGGTTCATTGTTGAGCTCGGTGTGGTTCCTAGTGCATTGGACCCACTAGTCAATTATTGTGACAACATGGGTGCCATCGCCAATGCACAAGAACCAAGGTCACACAAGAAGCTAAAGCATATCAAGTTGCGTTTTCATTCGATTTGCGAGTACATCGAAGATGGAGAAGTAAAGATTTGCAAAGTACACACTGATCTGAATGTAGCAGATCCGTTGACTAAAGCTCTCCCTAGGGAAAAGCATGACCAACACCAGAATACCATGGGTGTTAGGTACCTTACAATGTAATCTAGATTATTGACTCTAGTGCAAGTGGGAGACTATTGGAGATATGCCCAAGAGGCAATAATAAATTGGTTATTATATATCTTTGTGTTTTTGATAAATGTTTATATACCATGCTATAATTGTATTAACCGAAACATTGATACATGTGTGTTATGTAAACAACAAGAAGTCCCTAGTAAGCCTCTTGTATAACTAGCTTGTTGATTAATAGATGATCATCGTTTCATGATCATGAACATTGGATGTTATTAATAACAAGGTTATGTCATAATGAGAATGATGTAATGGACTAATACGCGTAGATGCACACGTCCGTTGGGAACCCCAAGTGGAAGGTATGATGCGTATAGAAGCAAGTTTCTCTCAGTATGAAACCAAGGTTATCGAACCAGTAGGAGCCAAGAAGCACGTGAAGGTTGTTGGTGGAGGAGTGTAGTGCGGCGCAACACCAGTGAAACCTGCGCCAACGTGGAACCTGCACAACACAATCAAAGTACTTTGCCCCAACGTAACAGTGAGGTTGTCAATCTCACCGGCTTGCTGAAAACAAAGGATTAAACGTATCGAGTGGAAGATGGTGTTTGTTTGCAAAGAACAGTAAGAATAGTAGAATGTATTCAGATGTAAAAGAATGGACCGGGGTCCACACTTCACTAGTGGTGTCTCTCCAATAAGATAACTAACATGCTGGGTGAACAAATTACAGGCGGGCAATTGACAAATAAAGATTCAATACATACCAATGATGATTACTATGTGATTTAATCACGGCATTACGACAAAGTACATAGACCGCTATCCAGCATGCATCTATGCCTAAATAATCCACCGTCAGGTTATCATCCGAACCCCTTCCAGTATTAAGTTGTAAACAATAGATAATTGCATTAAGTATGGTGCGTAATGTAATCAACACAAATATCCTTAGACAAAACATTGATGTTTTATCCCTAGTAGCAACAGCACATCCACAACCTTAGAACCTACTGTCACGATCCCAGATTCAATGGAGGCATGAACCCACTATCGAGCATAATTACTCCCTCTTGGAGTTACAAGTATCAACTTGGCCAAAGCCTCTACTAGCAACGGAGAGCATGCAAGAACATAAACAACACATATATGATAGATTGATAATCAACTTGAAATAATATTCTATATTCATCGGATCCCGCCAAACACAACATGTAGCATTACAAATAGATGATCTTGATCATGTTAGGCAACTCACAAGATCTAAACAATGATAGCACATGCGGAGAAGACAACCATCTAGCTACTGCTATGGACCCATAGTCCAAGGATGAACTACTCACGCATCAATCCGGAGGCGGGCATGATGATGTAGAGCCCCTCCGGTGACGATTCCCCTCTCCGGCAGGGTGCCGAAGGCGATCTCCTGAATCCCCCGAGATGGGATTGGCGGCGGCGGCGTCTCTGGAAGGTTTTCCGTATCGTGGCTCTCGGTACAGGGGGTTTCGCGACGAAGGCTATTTGTAGGCGGAAGGGTAGGTCAGGGGGCGACGTGAGGGGCCCAGACCACAGGGCCGCGCGGCCAGGGCCTGGGCCGCGCCGCCATGTTGTCTGGCCACCTCGTGGCCCCACTTCGTTATCCCTCCGGTCTTCTGGAAGCTTCGTGGAAAAATAAGACCCTGGGCGTTGATTTCGTCCAATTCCGAGAATATTTCCTTACTAGGATTTCTGAAACCAAAAACAGCAGAAAACAACAACTGGCACTTCGGCATCTTGTTAATAGGTTAGTGCCGGAAAATGTATAATAATGTTGTAAAGTATGTATAAAACATTCAAGTATTGTCATAAAAGTAGCATGGAACATAAGAAATTATAGATACGTTTGAGACGTATCAAGCATCCCCAAGCTTAGTTCCTACTCGCCCTCGAGTAGGTAAACGATAACACAAATAATTTCTGAAGTGACATGCTACCAACATAATCTTGATCAACATTATTGTAAAGCATATGAGATGAATGGAGTGATCTGAACAAAACATTGCTAACAAAGATAATGACTAAACAAATGAATCATATAGCAAAACTTTTTCATGAATAGTACTTTCAAGACAAGCATCAATAAGAGTTGCATAAGAGCTAACTCATAAGCAATAAATTCTAAGTAGAATGCATTGAAGCAACACAAAGGATGATTAAGTTTCAGCAGTTGCTTTCAACTTGTAACATGTATATCTCATGGATATTTGTCAACATAGAGTAATATAACAAGTGCAATAAGTAAACATGTAAGAATCAATGCACACAGTTAACACAAGTGTTTGCTTCTAAGATACAAAGAAGTGGGTAAACTGACTCAACATAAAGTAAAAGAATGGCCCTTCGCAGAGGGAAGTGATGACCCACAAGTATAGGGGATCGCAACAGTCTTCGAGGGAAGTATTACCCAATTTATTGATTCGACACAAGGGGAGACAAAGAATACTTGTAAGCCTTAACAGCGGAGTTGTCAATTCAGCTGCACCTGGAAACAGACTTGCTCGCAAGAGTTTATCAGTAGTAATAGTTTTATGGCAGTGGAAATATTGAAATAACAGCAGCGGTGAAATAAAGACAGCAGTAGTGATTATAGTAAACAGCAGGATTAAAATACTGTAGGCACAGGGACGGATTAACGGGCGTTGCATGGATGAGAGAAACTCATGTAACAATCAAAGCAGGGGCATTTGCAGATAATAATAAAACGGTATCCAAGTACTAATCAATCAATAGGCATGTGTTCCATATTTAGTCGTACGTGCTCGCAATGAGAAACTTGCACAACATCTTTTGTCCTACCAGCCGGTGGCAGCCGGGCCTCTAGGGAAACTACTGGAAATTAAGGTACTCCTTTTAATAGAGTACCGGAGCAAAGCATTAACACTCCGTGAACACATGTGATCCTCACATCACTACCATCCCCTCCGGTTGTCCCGATTTCTGTCACTTCGGGGCCATTGGTTCCGGACAGCGACATGTGTATACAACTTGCAGGTAAGATCATAAACAACGAATATCTTCATGAATCAATAACATGTTCAGATCTGAGATCATGGCACTCGGGCCCTAGTGACAAGCATTAAGCATAACAAGTTGCAACAATATCATAAAAGTGACATCTACGGATACTAGGCACTATGCCCTAACAATCTTATGACTATTACATGACCAATCTCATCCAATCCCTACCATCCCCTTCAGCCTACAGCGGGGGAATTACTCACACATGGATGGGGGAAACATGGCTGGTCGATGGAGAGGCGTTGGCGGTGATGGCGGTGAAGATCTCCTCCAATTCCCCGTCCCGGCGGAGTGCCAGAACGGAGACTTCTGGCTCCCGTGACGGAGTTTCGCGATGTGGCGGCTCTCTGGAGGGTTTCTGGCGACTTCGACTTCTCCCCGTGCGTTTTTAGGTCGAACCCGATAAGTAGTCCGAAGGGGGGCGTCGGAGGCCGGCCGAGGGGGCCACACCACATGGCCGCGCGGGCCCCCCCTGGGCCGCGCCGCCCTATGGTGTGGGGCCCTCGGGCCTCCACCTCTCTTGCCCTTCTGGCTCCGTCAATATTCTGGTAAAATAGGGCCTTCTGCATAAATTCCGAGGATTTTCCCGAAAGTTGGATTTCTGCACAAAAACGAGACACCAGAGCAGTTCTGCTGAAAACAGCGTTAGTCCGTGTTAGTTGTATCCAAAATACACAAATTAGAGGCAAAACAATAAGCAAAAGTGTTCGGGAAAGTAGATACGTTTTGGACGTATCAACTCCCCCCAAGCTTAGCTTATTGCTTGTCCTCAAGCAATTCAGTTAACAACTGAGCGATAAAAGAACTTTCACGAACACATTTGCTCATATGATGTATATATTCTCATGCTATGGCTAATACTTAAGCAGTTCATAATGAGATACATGCAAATAAGATCATCCAACAGCTATGTCAATCATGGAGAGGTACCAACAATTAATAATAAGCACCATGAATCATGTATATAAGCAGGATTGCAATGTTCATAAGAGAATATCATAAAGTGGTATCTCGCTTGCCCGTATTTGATCGGCAAAACATAAATGCCGAGGCACCTCTGGAGTTCATAGAAAGACTAGAAGTAGTGATTGTCAAAGATAAAAGCATCAAAGTTATAACACAATCAATCATATTTTGAGACAAGCATATTATACTAAGAATGATAGTTGTGCTCTCAAGATGGTGCTCAAAGAAAGAATGGAGACACAACATAAAAGTAAAAGATTGACCCTTCGCAGAGGGAAGCAGGGATTAACATGCGCTAGAGCTTTTCATTTTTAAAACAGGAGTAAAATTATTTTGAGAGGTGTTTGTTGTTGTCAACGAATGGTAATGGGTACACTAACTACCTCATCAACCGGACTCACAAGAGCGGCTCCCATTTTATTTATTTTTGGTTGGCACTCCTTCCAACCTTTCTTTCACAAACCATGGCTAACCGAATCCTCGGGTGCCTGCCAACAATCACATACCATGAAGGAGTGCCTCTTTGTTTGAGTTTTATTATGATGATGACACTCCCCCCAACCTTTGCTTACACAAGCCATGGCTAACCGAATCCTTCGGGTGCCATCCAACAATCACAAACCATGGAGGAGTGTCTATTTAAGTTAATTAATTTGGGACTGGGAATCCCATTGCCAGCTCTTTTTGCAAAATTATTGGATAAGCGGATGTGCCACTAGTCCATATGAGAGTCTGTCAAAAGTAAATGACAAGGTTGAAAGCTAAACACCACATACTTTCTCATGAGCTATGAAACATTAACACAAATTGAGAAGTATTTTGAAAGTTTTAAAGGTAGCGCATGAGAATTTACTTGGAATGGTTTGAAATGCCATGCATAGGTATTTATGGTGGACACTTTGGAACAACTTGGTTTCAGGTGTTTGGAAGCACGAGCGGCGTTCCCGCTCAGTACAAGTGAAGGCTAGCAAAAGACTAGGGAGCGACAAATCAAGAGAGCAGTAACTGTCATAATCATGCTTGCGGCAAAATAAATTAACGGAGGCATAAAAGTGATACAATAACTCTGAAGCAATATAAATCATCGAGGCTTAATTGACTTTTTGTTCAGTCATATGCATGCGTGAGCATGTGCCAAGTCGATATAAATGAATTATTCAGAGGAGGATACCACAATGCCATACTTACTTATGAATAAAACAATGCAAGCAAACATCCATGACATGCTACTCATATTAATAAATTGGAGCTAAACATGAGAGATCATGAACTACTAGACTTTCTCAAATAACATATACCTCACATGAACCAACTAAGAATGCTCATATGGATGAGTATATGTACAAAAATGAAAGCAAATAGAGTTCATACCAGCCTCTCACCACAATCAGATTGTCGTAGATCGTCATTATTGCCTTTTCACTTGTGTAGCTTGGATAATATGAAATGAAAACCACGCTCCAGCCACCGAAGACCATTGAACTCATGATGAACTTTACAAACCAAAGAAGAACAGCAAATATTTTTGGTGTTTTCAAATTGGAAACAAGAACGAAAGAAAACAAGCAAACAAAGCAAAATCTTTTTGGGTTTTCTCATAGCAAACTAACGATAGCAAATAAAGTAAACTAAGAGCAAGGAACCAAATAAACAAATGGTGAAGAGAAACAACAGAAATATTTTTGGTCTTTTTGTGTTTTAGGAAAGAAACAAAGTGAAAACAAAAAGAATGCAAACTAACAGAAACACAGAAAAGCAGGATGACAGAAATCTGCCAAATCCTGACAGCAGTACAGAAATCGAAATTAACAAAAATCTTCCATTTCTCAGACCAAAAAGTGTTCAACTAATGAAAGTTAGATAACAACCTGGGGAACATGCTCAAAAATTGGCAACTCAAAATAACGTTCTGTCTGTGCGTACGAATTTTTTTGGTAACAGCACAGAATCTGTTTTTGGACAGCACTTCCCCAAATATTATCTCCCCCTCATTAGAAAACCACTCTAAGAGACTAAACAAGTATGTACAAGTATCCAGAAACCATAATATGCAAAGAATGAGTGATGCCGGTATACCTCCCCCCAAGCTTAGGCTTTTGGCCTAAGTGGAGTTCATTCCCAACGAGGGTCGGAGTTCCACGCCGGTGGATCATACATGGAGTGGTAATAGGGCCCCTGTGCAGAAGAATATCGTGGAGGTTCCACATGCCCATGATGTTGATATGAGGAGCTCGCTGCATCGGATGAAGAGTCGGGGTGCTCCTCGGCCTCCTCCACATCTTCCCTTGCACGACGGCTTTCCCTTTCTATGTATGCGTTTAGCTCATTTTCTGTGATCGACCACCCGTTCCTGGCATCAAGGTTAAACAAAACAGGTGCAGGCAAGCGTACTAGTTTTTCAATTTTCTTGGTTATACTCCAATTTTTCTTATACAAAGTTATCCTATAATGCAGGTTGTTCAAATTAGATGCATCTGAAATAAATTCATGTTTAATCATGGAAACAACATCAAGCTTCTCTATAGAAAGCGGAATATCTAAATGGTGGGGTCCTACACCATGCATAGCTAATAAGCGAGAGGCGATAAGACCTCCACAAATTCCTCCTTTCTCACGGTTAGTAGCAAGTCTACAAGCTATTAAAGCACCCAAATTATAAGTCCTATCCTGTTGCAAAGCAGCAGCTAAGAAAGCCAAATCTTGGACAGATAATTTACCTCCAGTCCTTCTCGCAAGAACGCACTTTGTAATGAAATAGGCAAAGTAGCGGATGGCTGGCTGTTGAATGCTACTAATCTTACCACTATCATTGGAGAAGCTCCTCCCATTACAAATCCTTGTAAAAAGATTTGAGAGCTCCCGCGGTGTTCCCCTGATCTTCTCGCAGGACCCCCACCGCGGCACTCTAATTGCTGTACAAAAATCACTGAAAGGCAAGTCGATAGTTTTGTTATAAATCTTGTACCGGACCATGGGGTTAGTTTGAGACCGGTGAAATTCGAAATCCTGCACAACCGACACCGTTAGTTTAGCATATTGGTGAGGTTCACCAACAGTAAAACCTTCCAATCCTGCATTGGAAATTAGTGTTTGAACGTCTTGCAGGATTCCTGCATTCCGCATAAAATCCGTGCATGGGTAATAAGAGGGGTATACTCCCTCTTCACGATGAACTCTCATGACTTGCTGTACCTCCAACTCTTCTTGGTTAAGTTGGTGCATACTCCCTTCCATTTTCTGAAATTTTTCAACAATCATTATAAAATTTGATTTCAAGGTATATAATTGAAGGGAACTACTATAGGAACTTGCTAGAGTACTAAACATGCATCAAAAATAGTTTCTTCCTCTTAGAACAAGCATGCAAGCTCACTAAACATGTTATCTACAGCAGCAAAATATTCAAGATATACTCAACCAAATGAAATTCTAATTGGACAATCAAAGGAGTCACAAACCAAGGAGTAAATGTGCCAAATTTCAAGCAGAAATCTGGGCTGAGCAAGGAGATCGAAAAATCGCGAGTTCTTGAGCAGAAACACGAGTGAGAGGAACTTGGTACGAGTTTTTTCGGGAGAGAGAAGATGCTGGGAGGAAGAGATGATGTAGTGGGGCAAGGAGGGGCCCACACCACAGGGTGGCGCGCCCACCTCCTTGGCCGCGCCGGCCTGTGGTGTGGCACCTCCTGGTGCCCCACAGGTCATCCTCTGGTGCTCCCAGGTGCCTCGTCGAAAAATAGGACCAACGGTGTAATTTTTGTAATTTTTGGAAAACTTTGAAAAATGCACATTTCTGGGTATTAAATTAATTATTACTGCGCAGGAAAATGATTTCTAAAATCTTAAACAACTAGAGCATATTGCAAAACAAAAAGTGCTACAGCGAGTAAAATAAGTGGAGGGAGAAAGAAAGAAAGAAATGTTGTTTAGCTCTTTTATGCAATAAAATATACTTGTTAACAAGGTTGATCAAGTCTTGCTACCAAATAAATTTTATATGACATAAGAAGAAATAAACCTCAAATCAATCATGTTACCTTATATTGAATTGATATGGATCCAATCACAAGAGTTTGATATTCTTCTTTAGGCTCATATATAGGACAATCAATGGATCCCACTTTGATAGTTTTCACATTAAAAATTGTATTGACTCCACATACTTTATCAATTCTCTTGGGAAAATAGACAGTGTGTTCCTTATCATCAACATTGAAAGTAACCATGCCTTTATTGCAATCAATAACAGCCCCTGCAGTATTAAGAAAGGGTCTTCCAAAAATAATGGACATATTATCATCTTCAGGCATTTCCAACACAACAAAATCAGTTAATATCAAGCAATGCTGAGTAACTTGAACAGGAACATTTTCACATAAACCAACAGGAATAGTAGTAGATTTATCAGCCATTTGCAAAGATATATCAGTTGGTATTAACTTATTGTTGACGTCAGAAACCCACCGGCGGGCAGTGACTGGTCAACACCGTAGAGCCGGGAACAACTAGGTCTGCGGCTGGCCCCAGTCCCTCAGAGCGACGGCCCGCAAAGCCTCCTGGTCGCGCGCCGATGCAAATTGCAAGGGCGTGCCACCTGACCTATACCTGGTCAGGAAGGTGTGGATGATGCCTCGCTTAGTTTCCTGCAGGGCACACACGTACACGTTAAATACGAGCCTCGATCGGCTCTCAGGTTGTCCTGTGAATCGGCTCATGGAGCCGATCCACCCATGATTCGTCCAAGGTGGCCGAATATATGGTGGTCCTGCTTGATCATGATAAAGCATATGAGATCCACGACGATCTGGGGTTTTCACCGCATAATCGGATCATCCTACTCACGATTGGGCCTCGCGCTCACACACGGTGATCGTAAGCCAGCCCTAGACAAGGCCTAAAAACCAACGCTAGGTTGATCCTCGGAACGTCCTGTCTAGGGGCAGCAAATTACACCCTGCATGCCGCTGGATCCTCCAACCCTTTGTAAGGCCTAACTATTGCAGATATTAAACTAATCCTTGATGAATCAAGGAGCAATCGTAACGGATCAGATCTACTAAATAACGATCAAGCGGGGTGCCGCCCCTGCACCCATGATGAGGTACAGGGACGGCTAGATGCGCAAGGTTGCACTACGACAGCATATGATACTAGGAACAATGCTAACCCTAACACATCTATGATAACTACGTTGCTCGCCATCAAAAAGGCTTCAGTACGAGCAACGCATGAACAACTAGGCAGGCTCGTGCTGCCTAGATCGCGAGATGCGATCTAGGCAGCATGGTGCTTACCGGAGGAACCCTCGAGACGAAGGAGTTGGCGATGCGCCGAGATTGGTTTGTGTTGAACGTTGGTTGTTGTTTATTCCATAAACCCTAGGTACATATTTATAGTCCAGGGGACTTTCTAATGTGGGCGTGCACTAAACCGTGCACGAGGCAAACTCTAATCTCTACGTAACCTACTATAAAGATACACGGGCTAACTAGCCCAAACTTGGTAAACAAGGCCGATTCACAATCTCTTCTATATGTATATCTTCAAATCCGTCTTGATCGCGGCCCACTTCTGGCTTGGTCAAATTCCGGTGATAACACATGCCCCCCTGGTTTTGGAAATGACATTTCCAAAATCATTATGCTTTTCTCTCGTAGGGTCATGTCGTGGCAGAGCAGGACCGTCGCAGAGGCCTTCATCATGATAACTTGCCTTCTCAACTTCTCTGCACGATTAGACAGTTCTGGCACCACCTCCTCGGAAACTGCTGTGGCATTGAATTTTTACGATGCTCCCTTTTATTTAACCGCAGCAAACAGTCTTCTTCCTCATCCCCTTCGCACTAGCCTTCAAAAAAACCTCCTCTGCCACCATGCCTTCGTCCTCCTCTTCTTCCTCCTCATCGGGTCTTTCCTATGTGTCCTCTCCCATCCGAGAGTCGACGCCCTCGTGGGGCACGCAGGCGGCGTACGATATCCTCGCCCCAACGAAGTGGGACAAAGAGGACCATGACTCCCTCGTCTGGTCCGAGGATGACAAATCCTTGACCGACGGGGAGAGCGACCTCCGCCTCCTCGCCGTTGGGGAAACGGAGGAGGAGAGTGACGACGACAGCTTCTCCTGTGACTTCACCTCTTCCGGGGAGGAAGGGGAGCAGGGAGAGGAGGAGGAGGACGACGACGAGAGCTCCTCCGACGAGCCGCCGGCCAAGCGGTTCTGCCCTTGGCCGGGCAACCTTAGCGACTTCGACAGCGACGAGGACGACGCTGACGAAGAAGATGAGGACGACGAGGGTCCAGTCGGCGGCCATTGGAGTGACGACGAGCCCGCCGGAAGCAGCGCCGATAGTGACGACGATGGCGACGACGAGGGCAGTGATGGCCCATAGATAGGACCTTTAGAATAGGGCCAGTAGTAGTAGATGGGGCAATGGATCCCCTGGTACTCCCCTTTTGAGAGCAATTAGCTCTTTATGTAAGAAATCTTATCGAATTAATGGAGTTGTCCCCAATTCCAATTTTGCCGATTCCTTTGAGTTTAATTGAGCCGATTCCCTCTTCTACTGACTTTGCCGATTCGTCCCCTTTGCCAATGCGTAATGAGCCGATAGCACCGCATCGGTCCTTTGAAATTCGCCCTTCCCTTCTTCAGCTGATGATCTTCTAAATCTGGTCAGATAATGTAGGATCCTTAGGAAAACCTTTGAACTTTCCCAACCAAACTCGATAATCCTCTTCAGCACTCATCATTTGTGAAGAAAGTTGCAATGAAGGATCAGCCGATGGCATCCCAATCGGTTCTTTAAACAGAGCAAACAAAATATCCACCAGGCCTGCTGCCCCCCGAGTCTTTGCCAAGGCGAAAACAGAAACGAGGACGCGTAACTTAGCTGAATTAGCCTGGGCTTGATCATGCAGAGCCAACCGATTTGTACATAAATCGGCTTCCCAAAGCAGAGAGCTTTCAAGGCGAGCTGCCCCCCGAGTCTCTTAGCGCCCTGCTGGTCAGATCGGCTCCTTTCCTCTTGAGTCGATGGCTGCGCATCGGCTACTTCTCAATTCTGAAGTCGATGCCCTCGCATCGGCTGTAAAAAAAAAAATTAAAAATTTTTAGGCCGATTTGTGTATCGGCCCCCATGCTTAGTATTATCCATCTAGGTGCCCCCCGAGCCGATTCTGTCAAGAGAATTGATGGTATCGGCTCTTCAGGTAGTCCCTGTTGGGTCAAACGTTGATCCCAGGCAGAATGGATGGTAAGGATAATTTCGGCCGATCGCTGGAATCGGCCTCCACGTTGTTTGTTCGGTGAAGGTTTTGTAATATCCCTTCAACAGTTTCGGAGGGACGATCGCAAGGATCAGCCTCGCCACGTTGCTTATTGACGTAGTCTTGCTACTCGTCCATGTCAGTGGACAAAACCAGCCCAATCTCCGATTTTATCACGTTGGTGCGCTTGCTGTTGTCCACCTTAGGTGCATCGTGTGATCGTGGAGCTCTACACTTCGCCGGACGAACGAGCACCATGTTTGTGCCAGCCGATGTTTCATCATCGGCTTTCCTTTGCTTGGGGCGCCACTCTTTTCTTTGCGGCAGTCCCTCTTCATCCAGGGTCCGCTGGACTTTCGCAGCCAAATCAGGTCGTGCCTTCCTCAGCGTATGCAAGTATAACCTTTCGGCCTCCTCCAGACCGCGCAATCGCTGAACCCTGCGTTTTTGTGAATGGCTGAGACCATCAGGGCACCATCTTGGACGGTGACACCTATCTTCTTCGTCTTCCCCCTCGTCTTCCGAATCCTCGAGATCTTCCAACCGAGGGATCTCAGCACGTCTGTTTTGTGGTGGGAGAGGCCCTAGGCGCTCAAACACAGACACGTTGGCTGCCTCCTTCTATTTCTGGTTGCATTCTGGGCAGTTGCCGATTGTTGGTAATCGGCTCATTCCTGAATCCCAGCAGTGTCTGAAGAAGGGGCAGTCCCAATGCCTGTCCGTACTGTCCTGCTCCCTGGCGTGGCGCTCCTGCCGCTCCTCATCGTGATTATGCCGACGATGTCTTCTGTCGTTTCTGGCCAGACGGCCTCTTTCATCATCGTCGCCGTGTCGCTGGCGTTGATCATACCGACTCACGTACTTGTTGAGGAGGTGATAAGAGAGGGGTCGTTGATATCTTATGTTCTTAACTTCCCCCTCCGTGACGTAGCGCTTGCCATCTTGACGGAGCCGATCGCATGGAGCGGCCCCCTCTGTGTCCTTGCTCTGAGAGCAGCTGTCCTCATCCCCGTCCTTCTCAGAGCGGTGTCCAAGCTCTACCATGCTGATGTTGGCTGAGAAATCAGGCTGGCACCCTCTGAGGTGGGCGAACTCCACCATGTTGACGGCGGGGAAGGGGTGTGTGTCGACATTCATGGCATACTGGTTAAAAATTAGTCGCCCATTTTCTATTGCCATCTGGATCTGCTGACGCCACACCCTGCAGTCGTTAGTGGTGTGGGTGAACGTGTTATGCCACTTGCAGTATGGCTTTCCGTTCAGCTCTTGCACCGTGGGAACCTTGTGGCCTTCGGGAATCTTTATATGCTTCTCCGCGAGTAAGAGATCGAAAATCTGCTCGGTTTTCGTCACGTCGAAGTCGAATCCTCTTGGAGGTCCTGGTGGCTTCACCCATTTGCAGGTTACTGGTCCTGCAGCTCGAGTCCACTCAGCCACCGCGACCTCTTGTTCTCCCGTAGCGACCTCATCTTCGCCCGCGTCGACCATGGTAACCACACGCTTGAACTTGTCCTGGTAGACATCTGGGTGACGCTGCTCATATGCTGACAACTTCTGTACCATGTGCGCTAGTGACGGGTAGTCCGCTTGGGAGGCCACGTCCTTGATCGATGATGATAGACCCACCACCGCCAACTCAACTGCTTCCTTTTCGCTTACGTGAACCGAATAGCATCGGTTCCTAACGGTCCTGAAGCGCTGGATGTATTCTGATACTGTTTCCCCGCGCTTCTGTCGTACTTGTGCTAGATCGGCAATGCCAGCCTCGGAAGCCTCTGAGTGATATTGCTCATGGAACCGTTCTTCCAGCTGCTTCCAAGTCTGTACTGAGTTCGGTGGCAGCGAAGTGTACCAACCGAAATCCGATCCTGTGAGGGACTGCGAGAAGTACCTCACGCGCAGCTCGTCTGACGCTGAGATCATGCCCAGCTGTGCCAAATATCGGCTCACATGCTCGATGGAGCTGGAACCATCTGATCCGCTGAACTTTGTGAAGTCCGGGAGCCGATATTTGGGTGGTAGCGGGATCAATTCGTACTCATTGGGGTACGGCTTGGTATAGCCGATCGCCTTTCTTTTCGGCATCATGCCGAACTGATCTTTCAAGATCGTACAAATCTGATCCGCGGTGATGGCTGCAGGTGCCGAACCCTGAAGGTTCGTCGGAGTGGCGTACTTAACCAGCCATGCTTGTTTTTCTGGTTCTGAGCCAACTGCAGGAGCTGGGCTCGGGAGTTTTGTCGGGGTGGCGTATTTAGCTAGCCACGTTTGCTTCTCAGGGTCTGCCTCCGACGTTCCTCCTGTTGCCCCAGAAGTCCCTGCTATAGCAACCTGGTTCGAGGGTGCCCAGGTGCTGCAGTCTGGCACGTATGCGCATGCGTACCCGTGCGGGATCTCCTTGGGCGCGTCCTGTAGAAATTGGTAGTCACTGGGGTCACCACCAATCTTGTAGACGACATAGGCCGATGAGTTCGGCGCTTCGGGCGCTGCCAACGCGAACGGCAGCGGTGGACGGGACTGGAGTAGCAACTCCCCTTGGTGAGTCCCTAGGGCTGGTCCTGACGGAGAGTACTGATGGCTCATGATCTCCTGGATCACGCGCAGCGCGACGCGCTCCAACGTATTCACCAGGCTCTCAGAATGGCGGTGCAGCGAATGAGCCACCATGAAGTTTATCTCCTGACGCAGCGACCTGGTGCGTTCCTCTGACGGGGTGGACAGGTCCACTCCATCAAGCGCGCCTTCAGGTGTGAACCCCTTCCATCTGATGCCATGGGAGCGGGTCCTGTGGAAAGAGCCGATTAGGTCGGCTTCGAGGACAGCTTTGACCTCGTCATACTTCTTCTTGAGCTCGCTAGAGAGCTCCTCGTACGTGACCGGAGTTTCTTCTGCCACCTCTGATGTAGATGGCATTGTGTTTGATGTTGAAGATGTGTCCCACCGGGCGTGCCAGAATGTGTTGACGTCAGAAACCCACCGGCGGGCAGTGACTGGTCAACACCGTAGAGCCGGGAACAACTAGGGCTGCGGCTGGCCCCAGTCCCTCAGAGCGACGGCCCGCAAAGCCTCCTGGTCGCGCGCCGATGCAAATTGCAAGGGCGTGCCACCTGACCTATACCTGGTCAGGAAGGTGTGGATGATGCCTCGCTTAGTTTCCTGCAGGGCACACACGTACACGTTAAATACGAGCCTCGATCGGCTCTCAGGTTGTCCTGTGAATCGGCTCATGGAGCCGATCCACCCATGATTCGTCCAAGGTGGCCGAATATATGGTGGTCCTGCTTGATCATGATAAAGCATATGAGATCCACGACGATCTGGGGTTTTCACCGCATAATCGGATCATCCTACTCACGATTGGGCCTCGCGCTCACACACGGTGATCGTAAGCCAGCCCTAGACAAGGCCTAAAAACCAACGCTAGGTTGATCCTCGGAACGTCCTGTCTAGGGGCAGCAAATTACACCCTGCATGCCGCTGGATCCTCCAACCCTTTGTAAGGCCTAACTATTGCAGATATTAAACTAATCCTTGATGAATCAAGGAGCAATCGTAACGGATCAGATCTACTAAATAACGATCAAGCGGGGTGCCGCCCCTGCACCCATGATGAGGTACAGGGACGGCTAGATGCGCAAGGGTTGCACTACGACAGCATATGATACTAGGAACAATGCTAACCCTAACACATCTATGATAACTACGTTGCTCGCCATCAAAAAGGCTTCAGTACGAGCAACGCATGAACAACTAGGCAGGCTCGTGCTGCCTAGATCGCGAGATGCGATCTAGGCAGCATGGTGCTTACCGGAGGAACCCTCGAGACGAAGGAGTTGGCGATGCGCCGAGATTGGTTTGTGTTGAACGTTGGTTGTTGTTTATTCCATAAACCCTAGGTACATATTTATAGTCCAGGGGACTTTCTAATGTGGGCGTGCACTAAACCGTGCACGAGGCAAACTCTAATCTCTACGTAACCTACTATAAAGATACACGGGCTAACTAGCCCAAACTTGGTAAACAAGGCCGATTCACAATCTCTTCTATATGTATATCTTCAAATCCGTCTTGATCGCGGCCCACTTCTGGCTTGGTCAAATTCCGGTGATAACACTTATCTAAATCAAGTCTCTTATAAAGAGAAAAAGGCATTACACTAACTCCCGCTCCCAAATCACATAGAGCAGTTCTAACATAATTATTCTTGATGGAACAAGGAATAGTAGGTATACCTGGGTCGCCCAACTTCTTTGGAATCTTACCATTGAAGGAGTAATTAGCGAGCATAGTAGAAATTTCCTCATTGGGGACTTTCCTTTTGTTAGTAACAATATCTTTCATATACTTTGAATAAGGAGGCAATTTAATAGCATCAGTCAAAGGGACTTGCAAAAATAAAGGTTTCATCCAATCACAAAATTTATTATAATGTTCCTCCTCCTTTGTTTTTAGTTTCTTAGCAGGAAAAGGCATTTGCTTTTGAACCCAAGGTTCTCTTTCATTACCATGTTTCTCAGTAATAAAATCTTCTTTAGTGTACTTTTTATTTTTAGCAGGCTTTTCAGGTTCTTTTTCAGTTTCTTCTTTATCAGGAGTATCATTCTTATTATTATCTTCCTCATGTTCATTACCACTTTCAGTTTCAGCATCAGAAATAGAAATACTATTAGGATCATTAACAGGTTCAGAGGATTCTACAACATTCTTATGTTTCTTTTTCTTTTTCTTAGATGGAGCACTAGTTTTAGTTAGCTGAGAATCTTGTTCAATTCTTTTAGGATGCCCTTCAGGATATAGAGGATCCTGGGTAGAAACACCACCTCTAGTTGTTACTTCATAAGCATGTTTTTCTTTAGAATTATTTCCCAACAAGTCATTTTGCACTTTAGTAAGTTGATCAATTTGAGTTTGAACCATTTGAAAATGTTTAACAAGTATCTTAACATCATTGGAGGTTCTCTCCACAATACCATGCAATTCACTAATAGCTCGAGAATTTTCCATTAAATGATTCTCTACTCTCATATTAAAGTTTTGTTGCTTAACAATATAATTATCAAATTCATCTAAGCATTGAGCAGGAGGTTTTGAATACGGAATATCTTCCCTAGTAAAGCGTTGAAGAGAGTGTACCTCAATCATGGATGAAGGGGGAGTTATCTCACATAAATCTTCTACAGGAGGTAAATTCTTCACATCTTCAGGTTTAATACCCTTCTCTTTAAGAGACTTCTTGGCTTCCCTCATATCTTCATCATTTAATTTAATCATACCCCTCTTCTTCACTATCGGTGTAGGGGTTGGTTCAGGTGTAGACCAATCATCATGATTCCGGCCTATTTTAGCCAATAATTCTTCAGCGTCGTCTGGAGTTCTTTTCCTGAAAACACAACCAGCACAACTATCCAGGTATGCCCTAGACTCAATAGTTAGTCCACTATAAAATATATCAAGTAAATCATGCTTTTCCAAATCATGGTCAGGCTGAGCTCTAATAAGAGAGCAAAATATCGCCCAAGCCTCAGGCAATTTCTCTCTATCTTCCTGGTCAAAATTATAAATTCTCTGCAAAGCAGCATGTTGAGCACTAGCAGGAAAGTATTTGCGGAAGAAAACATCAAGCAATTCTTTTGGACTTTTAATAGAACCAGGAGGCAAATTATTATACCAAGTTTTAGCATCATCCTTTAATGAGAAAGGAAAAAAATTTAGCGACAAAATAAGTACGCATCTTAATATCATCAGAAAACAAGCCACTAAGAGTAGATAACTCAGTCATGTGTTCAACAGCACTTTCTTTTTCAGTACCACAAAAGGGTGTTTTCTCAACAATAGCTATATGAGATAGATCAAGAGAAAAATCATAATCTTTATCCCTAATGTTTATAGGAGATGTGGCAAATTTAGGATCAGGAGATAGTTTATATCTAACAACATGTTCTGCAAGCAACTTTTTAATTTTTCTTGCATCAGTAGTAGCATTGCATTTTTCAATAAAATCATCATCAAGCTCTACATAATCTTCATCAAGATCATCACTAGAATATTCAACAGACTCAGGTGAATTAACAGGTGTAGCAGCATTTTCATTAGGAGTTTCAGTATTTTCAATTTGTCTAGACTTAGCAATTGTAGCATCTAGAAAAGATCCTAACGAACCATCATTATCAAGCACAGCAGAAGCATCATCACAATTATGAGAGGAATTTTCAGATTCAGCAGAAGTACCAGCATTTGAAGCTTGTGGTGGTGAAACAAGTTTACTTATCACAGATGGTGAATCAAGAGCAGCAGAGGTACTAAGAGTTGTACCTTTTCTTGTAGTGGATGGTAATATGGCGATCTTAGTATCGCGAGGTTTACCCATGATGAAGAATGGCAGCGAACAATATCAATCCAAGTGAACTTCCAAATAAAGCTATGCTCCCCGGCAACGGCGCCAGAAAATAGTCTTGATGACCCACAAGTATAGGGGATCGCAACAGTCTTCGAGGGAAGTATTACCCAATTTATTGATTCGACACAAGGGGAGACAAAGAATACTTGTAAGCCTTAACAGCGGAGTTGTCAATTCAGCTGCACACTGAAACAGACTTGCTCGCAAGAGTTTATCGAGTAACAGTTTTATGGCAGTGGAAATATTGAAATAACAGCAGCGGTGAAATAAAGACAGCAGTAGTGATTATAGTAAACAGCAGGATTAAAATACTGTAGGCACAGGGACGGATTAACGGGCGTTGCATGGATGAGAGAAACTCATGTAACAATCAAAGCAGGGGCATTTGCAGATAATAATAAAACGGTATCCAAGTACTAATCAATCAATAGGCATGTGTTCCATATTTAGTCGTACGTGCTCGCAATGAGAAACTTGCACAACATCTTTTGTCCTACCAGCCGGTGGCAGCCGGGCCTCTAGGGAAACTACTGGAAATTAAGGTACTCCTTTTAATAGAGTACCGGAGCAAAGCATTAACACTCTGTGAACACATGTGATCCTCACATCACTACCATCCCCTCCGGTTGTCCCGATTTCTGTCACTTCGGGGCCATTGGTTCCCGGACAGCGACATGTGTATACAACTTGCAGGTAAGATCATAAACAACGAATATCTTCATGAATCAATAACATGTTCAGATCTGAGATCATGGCACTCGGGCCCTAGTGACAAGCATTAAGCATAACAAGTTGCAACAATATCATAAAAGTGACATCTACGGATACTAGGCACTATGCCCTAACAATCTTATGACTATTACATGACCAATCTCATCCAATCCCTACCATCCCCTTCAGCCTACAGCGGGGGAATTACTCACACATGGATGGGGGAAACATGGCTGGTCGATGGAGAGGCGTTGGCGGTGATGGCGGTGAAGATCTCCTCCAATTCCCCGTCCCGACGGAGTGCCAGAACGGAGACTTCTGGCTCCCGTGACGGAGTTTCGCGATGTGGCGGCTCTCTGGAGGGTTTCTGGCGACTTCGACTTCTCCCCGTGCGTTTTTAGGTCGAACCCGATAAGTAGTCCGAAGGGGGGCGTCGGAGGCCGGCCGAGGGGGCCACACCACATGGCCGCGCGGGCCCCCCCTGGGCCGCGCCGCCCTATGGTGTGGGGCCCTCGGGCCTCCACCTCTCTTGCCCTTCTGGCTCCGTCAATATTCTGGTAAAATAGGGCCTTCTGCATAAATTCCGAGGATTTTCCCGAAAGTTGGATTTCTGCACAAAAACGAGACACCAGAGCAGTTCTGCTGAAAACAGCGTTAGTCCGTGTTAGTTGTATCCAAAATACACAAATTAGAGGCAAAACAATAGCAAAAGTGTTCGGGAAAGTAGATACGTTTTGGACGTATCAGGAAGTATGGATTACTATTTTTGTGCTAGAGCTTTTATTTTGAAAACATAGAAACAATTTTGTCAACGGTAGTAATAATTCATATGTGCTATGCATAATACTTCCTACAAGTTGCATGTCTCATGCATAGAGTACTAATAGTGCTCGCACCTTGTCCTAATCAGCTCGGAAAACATGGATTATCATCGCATAACATATGTTTCAACCAAGTGTCACAAAGGGGTACCTCTATGCCGCCTGTACAAAGGTCTAAGGAGAAAGCACGCATTGAATTTCTCGCTTTTGATTATTCTCAACTTAGACATCCATACCGGGACAACATAGACAACAGATAATGGACTCCTCTTTTAATGCTTAAGCATTCAACAACAGTTAATATTCTCATAAGAGATTGAGGTTGTATGTCCAAACTGAAACTTCCACCATGATACATGGCTTTAGTTAGCGGCCCAATGTTCTTCTCTAACATATGCATACTCAAACCATTTGATCATGAAATCGCACTTACTTCAGACAAGACGAACATGCATAGCATCTCACATGATATCCAACAAAGGTAAAGTTGATGGCGTCCCCAGAAACATGGTTACCGCTCAACAAGCAACTTATAAGAATTAAGACACATAACTACATATTCATCACCACAATAGTTTTTAAGCTATTTGTCCCATGAGCTATATATTGTAAAGGTAAAGGAATGAAATTTTAAAGGTAGCACTCAAGTAATTTACTTTGGAATGGCAGAAAAATACCACATAGTAGGTAGATATGGTGGACACAAATGGCATGGGTTTTGGCTCAAGGTGTTTGGATGCACGAGAAGCATTTCCTCTCAGTACAAGGTTTGGGCTAGCAAGGTTGTTTGAAGCAAACACAAGTATGAACAGGTACAGCAAAACTTACACAAGAACATATTGCAAGCATTATAGGGCTCTACACTGTCTTCCTTGTTGTTCAAACACTTTACTCGAAAATATCTAGACTTAGAGAGACCAATCATGCAAACCAAATTAAACAAGCTCTACGGTAGTTCTTCATTAATAGATTAAACTACATGATGCAAGAGCTTAAACATGATCTATGAGAGCTCAAACAATTGCCAAGTTACCAAACCATATGCAGCATTTTCTGATTCCAACCAAATAGCAATTTAACGAAGCAATTTGACCTTCGCCATAAACATTAAAGCATAATTAAGAACACATGTGTTCCATATGAAAAAGCGGAGCGTAATATCTCCAATATAAGGATGGTGGGATCCAACTTTATTCAAACCAAAACGAAAATAAAAGCAAACCGACGCTCCAAGTAAAGAACATAAGATGTGATGGAATAAAAATATAGTTTCACTAGAAGTGACCTGATAATGTTGTCGGTGAAGAAGGGGATGCCTTGGGCATCCCCAAGCTTAGATGCTTGAGTCTTCTTAAAATATGCAGGGATGAACCACCGGGGCATCCCCAAGCTTAGACCTTTCACTCTTCTTGATCATAGTATATCATCCTCTTCTCTTGACCCTTGAAAACTTCCTCCACACCAAACTTCAAGCAAACTCATTAGAGGGTTAGTGCATAATCAAAAATTCACACATTCAGAGGTGACACAATCATTCTTAACACTTCTGGACATTGCACAAAGCTTCTGAAAGTTAATGGAACAAAGAAACTCATTCAACATAGCAAAAGCGGCAATGCGAAATAAAAGGCAGAATCTGTCAAAAACAGAACAGTCCGTAAAGACGAATCTGGCAGGGGCACTTAACTTTTCTCAAATGGAAAAACTCAAAACTAATGAAAATTGCGTACATATATGAGGATCACGCTCGTAAATTTTTCAGATTTTTTCGATTTTTTTACAGAGAGCTCTGCGAGAATTTGTGACAGACAGCAATGCTGTTTCTGCGAAGCAATCCAAATATAGCATCAACTTTAGCATAGAAACTTTACTTGGCACAAAAACATGATAAGGAGAGGTTGCTACAGTAGTAAACAACTTCCAAGACTCAACAATACAGTAAATAAAATAAAACATGGGTTATCTCCCAAGAAGTGCTTTTCTTTAACGCCTTTCAGCTAGGCGCAGAAAGTGCAAATCAAGTATTTTCAAGGGAAGAAGCATCAACATTATTATTTTTCTTACACCTTAGATGCTCCATTATCTAAATTTTCTATGGTGGTGCTAGGGTTTTTATCAATTTTAGGCCTATAATAATTCTTTGGTTTAGGCACCTTAGAGGCATACATGAATTTTTGCTCTTTTCCCACATAAGCTTTCTCCTTATACTTAAGAGAAGAAAAAGTTGAACCCAAGGTTCCCATAGCTTTTTCAAGTTCACCAATCCTATTGATTTCATTATCATGGACAACACAAGTTCCTAGGACACTAATTCTTTCATCAATTCCTCCTAAGGATTTATCAAGTTCATCAGTTTTATCTAATAACATTTCCAATTTAGTTTCAACACTTGGAAATTTTTTCTCTATGGTTTCGAATTTTTTCATAACATCCTCAAGAGAGATTACAATTTTAACTTCCTTAACAGGTGGTATTCCAACTAGACTCTCAATGATGCAACTAGCTTCTAAAGCGGGAGTACCTAGGAAATTACCTCCCGAAAGAGTATCAAGAACATACCTATTCCAACTAGATAGGCCAACATAAAAGTTTCTAAGAAGGATAATAGTGGGAGTGTTTCTTAATGCACCTATGATGAGCATTACTAATTCTGTACCAAGCATCTTTAAAAATTTCTCCACCTTGTTGCTTAAAAGAACGAACTTCAACTTCAGGATTACTCATTTCAGTAGTAATAAAGTAAGCAAAGACAAGTAACTAATTTTTTTGTGTTTTCGATATAGAGCTAGTAAATAAGACAATAAGTAAAGTAGCTAATTTTTTGTGTTTTTAATATGTAGCAAACAAGACAGTAAATAAAATAAAGCAAGACAAAAACAAAGTAAAGAGATTGCAAGTGGAGACTCCCCTTGCAGCGTGTCTTGATCTCCCCGGCAACGGCGCCAGAAATTTAGCTTGATACGCGTAGATGCACACGTCCGTTGGGAACCCCAAGTGGAAGGTATGATGCGTATAGAAGCAAGTTTCCCTCAGTATGAAACCAAGGTTATCGAACCAGTAGGAGCCAAGAAGCACGTGAAGGTTGTTGGTGGAGGAGTGTAGTGCGGCGCAACACCAGTGAAACCGGCGCCAACGTGGAACCTGCACACCACAATCAAAGTACTTTGCCCCAACGTAACAGCGAGGTTGTCAATCTCACCGGCTTGCTGAAAACAAAGGATTAAACGTATAGAGTGGAAGATGGTGTTTGTTTGCACAGAAGAATAAGAACTGTAGAATGTACTCAGATGTAAAAGAATGGACCGGGGTCCACAGTTCACTAGTGGTGTCTCTCCAATAAGATAACTAACATGCTGGGTGAACAAATTACAGGCGGGCAATTGATAAATAAAGATTCAATACATACCAATGATGATTACTATGTGATTTAATCAGGGCATTACGACAAAGTACATAGACCGCTATCCAGCATGCATCTATGCCTAAATAATCCACCTTCAGGTTATCATCCGAACCCCTTCCAGTATTAAGTTGTAAACAACAGATAATTGCATTAAGTATGGTGCGTAATGTAATCAACACAAATATCCTTAGACAAAGAATTGATGTTTTATCCCTACTAGCAACAGCACATCCACAACCTTAGAACCTACTGTCACGATCCCAAATTCAATGGAGGCATGAACCCACTATCGAGCATAATTACTCCCTCTTGGAGTTACAAGTATCAACTTGGCCAGAGCCTCTACTAGCAACGGAGAGCATGCAAGAACATAAACAACACATATATGGTAGATTGATAATCGACTTGACATAATATTCTATATTCATCGGATCCCGCCAAACACAACATGTAGCATTACAAATAGATGATCTTGATCATGTTAGGCAGCTCACAAGATCTAAACAATGATAGCACATGCGGAGAAGACAACCATCTAGCTACTGCTATGGACCCATAGTCCAAGGATGAACTACTCACGCATCAATCCGGAGGCGGGCATGATGATGTAGAGCCCCTCCGGTGATGATTCCCCTCTCCGGCAGGGTGCCAGAGGCGATCTCCTGAATCCCCCGAGATGGGATTGGCGGCGGCGGCGTCTCTGGAAGGTTTTCCGTATCGTGGCTCTCGGTACAGGGGGTTTCACGATGAAGGCTATTTGTAGGCGGAAGGGTAGGTCAGGGGGCGACGCGAGGGGCCCAGACCACAGGGCCGCGCGGCCAGGGCCAGGGCCGCGCCGCCCTGTTGTCTGGCCACCTCGTGGCCCCACTTCGTTATCCCTCCGGTCTTCTGGAAGCTTCGTGGAAAAATAGGACCCTGGGCATTGATTTCGTCCAATTTCGAGAATATTTCCTTACTAGGATTTCTGAAACCAAAAACAGCATAAAACAGCAACTGGCACTTCGGCATCTTGTTAATAGGTTAGTGCCGGAAAATGTATAATAATGCTGTAAACTATGTATAAAACATTCAAGTATTGTCATAAAAGTAGCATGGAACATAAGAAATTATAGATACGTTTGAGACGTATCATGGACACACCCAAATAAGCGTAGCATAAGATCACGTCATTAAGTTCATTTGCTATAAGCTTTCGATACATAGTTACCTAGTCCTTTCGACCATGAGATCATGTAAATCACTTATGCCGGAAGGGTACTTTGATTACATCAAACGCCACTGCGTAAATGGGTGGTTATAAAGGTGGGATTAAGTATCCGGAAAGTATGAGTTGAGGCATATGGATCAACAGTGGGATTTGTCCATCCCGATGACGGATAGATATAACCTGGGCCCTCTCGGTGGAATGTCGTCTAACTAGCTTGCAAGCATATGAATGGTTCATAAGAGACCACATACCACGGTACGAGTAAAGAGTACTTGTCAGAGACGAGGTTGAACAAGGTATCGTGATACCAATGATCAAACCTCGGACAAGTAATATACCGCGTGACAAAGGGAATCAGTATCGTATGTAAATGGTTCAATCAATCACTAAGTCATCGTTGAATATGTGGGAGCCATTATGGATCTCCAGATCCCGCTATTGGTTATTGGTCGGAGAGAAGTCTCAACCATGTCTGCATAGTTCGCGAATCGTAGGGTGACACACTTAAGGTTTGATATCGTTTGAGTAGATATGGAATATGGAATGGAGTTCGAAGTTTTGTTCAGAGTCTCGGATGGGATCCAGGACATCACGACGAGTTCCGGAATGGTCCGGAGAATAAGATTCATATATAGGAAGTCATATTCCAAGTTTGGAAATGATCCGGTGCATTTATGGCAGGTTCTAGAAGGTTCTAGAAAAGTCCGGAAGAAACGCACTATGGAAGGCACAAGCTTCGCCGGCCAACCCTAAGGGGGGGAGTCCCAGGTGGGCTCCACCAAAGGTGGCTGGCCACCCCACCTCAAGGAAAGGTGGGAGTCCCACCTTGAGTAGGACTCCCCCCTTTAGTAGGTTTCCCACTTTGGGGAGGTTTTGTTGTTGGGGTCTTATTCGAAGACTTGGACTACAACTCTTGGGGATTTCCACCTATATAATGAGGAGCCAAGGGGAGGGGCCGGCCACACCAAGCCCTCCTAGGCCGCAACCCCCAAGTGGCCGGCACCCTAGCCCCCTCTCCCCAAACCCTAGCCGCCTCCTCCTCCACATACAACTCCCGCAGCGCATAGGCGAAGCCCTGCCGGAGTTCTCCACCACCACCGCCACCACGCCGTCGAGCTGCCGGGATTCCGAGGAGGATCTACTACTTCCGCTGCCCGCTGGAACGGGGAGAAGTACGTCGTCTTCATCAACACCGTACGTGTGACCGAGTACGGAGGTGCTGCCCGATTGTGGCACCGTCAAGATCTTCTACGCGCTTTTGCAAGCGGCAAGTGATCGACTACATCCACCCCGAGATCTAATCTCGTTAAGCTTTGTGAATCTTCGAGGGTTAGTGTCTTCATCTCCTCGTTGCTACCGTCTACTAGATTAGATCTTGGCTTGTGTTTCGTTCTTGCGGTAGGAATTTTTTTGATTTCTATGCTACGAATCCCATCAGGTCCTTGCCCTCACTCTCGATGATCATGTTATAGAAGATCACACAATATTTCATCTCCTCCTGAGACCAAGTAAGAGCATGATACTTGATACGTCTCCAATGTATCTATAATTTCTTATGTTCCATGCTACTTTTATAACAATACTCACATGTTTTATACATACTTTACATCATTATTATGCATTTTCCGGCACTAACCTATTAACAAGATGCCGAAGCGCCAGTTCCTGTTTTCTGCTGTTTTTGGTTTCAGAAATCCTACAAAGGAAATATTCTCGGAATTGGACGAAATCAACGCCCAGAATCTTATTTTTTCACGAAGCTTCCAGAGAGCCAGAGAGGCACCAGAGGAGAGCCCTGGGGGCCCCACCCCACAGGGCGGCGCGGCCTGGACCCTGGGCGCGCCCCCCTATGGTGTGGGACCACCAGGACTCCTCCGAGGCTGCCCTTCCGCCTATAAAGTCTCTCCGCCTCGAAAACCCTAAAAAGATAAGCCACGGGACGAGAAAAGTTACGCAGCCGCCGCCATCGCGAAGTCAAGTTCGGGGGACAGAAGTCTCTATTCCGGCATGCCGCCGGGACGGGGAATTGCCCCCGGAATCCATCTCCATCGATACCACCGCCATCTTCATCGCCGCTGCTGTCTCCCACGATGAGGAGGGAGTAGTTCTCCTCCAAGGTTGAGGGCTCTACCGGTAGCTATGTGGTTAATCTCTCTCTCATGTACCTCAATACAATGATTTCATGAGCTGCCTTAAATGATTGAGATCCATATGATGAGCTTTGTAATCTAGATGTCGTTATGCTATTCAAGTGGATTTTACTTATGTGATCTCTGGAGACTCCTTGTCCCACGTGTGTAAAGGTGACAGTGTGTGCACCGTGTGGGTCTCTTAGGCTATATTTCACAGAATACTTGTTCACTGGGTTATGATTTGAGTTGGATGTCTCTATGAAATTGTGGTGTGTTAGTACCTCCTATGAATGTTCAAAGTGACAGTGTGGGGTGTTTATTAGTACTTGGGAATACATCTTTAAGGTTTGCTTTTGCATCCCTACACGGTGAATTAGTGTTCGTTATCCAGCCAGAAAGTAATTCAGAATAGCATAGTGAAGTGCTTATATTTATATTCCATTATGATTGCAATGTTGAGAGTGTTCACTAGTGAAAGTATGATCCCTAGGACTTGTTTCTAAGCATTGAAACACCGTTTCCAACAAGTTCTGCTACATGTTTGCTTGCTGCCATTTTTATTTCAGATTGCAATTGTTACTTACAATCATCCATATTACTTGTATTTCACTATATCTTCGCCGAACTAGTGCACCTATACATCTGACAAGTGTATTAGGTGTGTTGGGGACACAAGAGACTTCTTGTATCGTAATTGCAAGGTTGCTTGAGAGGAATATCTTTGACCTCTACCTCCCTGAGTTCGATAAACCTTGGTGATTCACTTAAGGGAAACTTGCTGCTGTTCTACAAACCTCTGCTCTTGGAGGCCCAACACTATCTACAAAAATAGAAGCACACGTAGACATCAATACTTGACAGTAGAAAATTGAGCTTGTTGCACACCAAAAACCTACTCCACATCCATCCTGCAACTTTCTTGGCGTGGAGCAAAATGAGACTTCTTTTGACTAGCATGCTAGCTGATTGTCTTCACAAATGTCGCCCATTTTGGATAGATGTCATCGGTTAGATAGTACTCTTTGTTAAATATAATTGTCTAGCCCTCCTCCATCAGATCGGTCTTTTGGTTGAACTGGCTAGAGCATGCAATTCCACATGGTATCAGACCTTCAAGGTCATAGGTTCAAATCCTAGCCAACGTAGTATTTAAATTAAATATTTGCAGCCTCCCTAAAAAAATAAAAGGGTACACGTCTAAGGCCCGTGTGAGACCAAAAAAATGGCCCACCAGTTTAGACGTGAGGGGAGGTGTTGAGTATAATTGTCTAGCCCTCCTCCATGAGATCGATCTTTTGGTTGAACTGGCTAGAGAATGCAACTCCACACTCTTTATTGTATTGCTCGCCATTGATCTCATAGTTGCAGGATGGAGCATGCCCTTCAATAGTTTTGCGAACACCGGGAAGCGCTAAAGTACATTGGTGGTATCGTGAGAACCTGCCATGCCAAAAAAGTCATGCCAAATCCAGAGGTCATGTGGTCCGCCATAGCTTCAAGTATCACATTGCAATATCCATGATACCTTTGTACAAACTTTGCCAGGCAAATGAACAATTCTTCCATGACCAATGCATGCAATCGATACTTCCGAGCATTCCAAGGGAAATCCTCTCGCTTCATTCAATGCGATGATACAAGTTGTCTGATGTTTGGTTGGCCCTCTCTAATAGTGTGGCCCAAACTTCCCAGCCACTGCCCTGAATAATCTGTAATTGGCTTCCTGAGCTGTGGACCTAGACATTTGTAGGTACTCATCTTTCAGATCTCCGGGAATTCAGTACGCTAGCATCCTCATTGTCATACTGCATTTCTAAATTGATGACAAGCCTGGGAGTCCGACTGCGTCCTTGTTCTTCATGAAGTAGGGATCGAACTCTCTCACACCATGCAATATGGTCTTGAAAAACTTCTTATTCATCCTAAATCGCCAATGAAAATCTTTGGGGGTATAAGTAAAATTTTCGGCGAAATAGTTGGTGTAGAGAATGGTATGGCCCTCCATTTGCTGCATTGGCTTCAAATTCTTTCTCTTGCACTTTAACCCTCTATGTTTGGGACGGACCTTATCGCCCTCTTCTAGCTGTAGAGGACCAGCGAGTATCATGAAATGCTCCTATTCGGCAGCAACATTAGCTTCCTCCTCCATCAACATATGCACCATCATCTCGTCATCGATATCCATATTCTACATATGAAATAGATGATTCGATGGACTGAATGGCGGTGCAATGGTGCGAAAGCCGGCTCAGATATACGGCTGAATACCTTGCAAGCAAGACGAGCGCGCAAGATCGGCACACCTTATGCGACAGCGAAAGACCGACGAGATAAGGGATAACCTACAGCGGAAGCTGAGACAACATCGGCGAATCAGCTTTGTCGACGCCATATGCATCGTCAGAGATTTCGCGGGGTTGGAAACGGCTTGGAGGAAGGGAGAGGCGATGTGGCGGTTCGGATGGGGCTGGGTCAGTGGGGTGTGAAACCCGGTTGTCCCTATTGACATAGGCATCCCCAATGGGCCTGCCAAAGATGGTACCCGGGGTTTACTAAAGGCCCAGGACGCAAAGAATAAGAAGACTCGGAAGCCCATTTAGCGTTAAGGAAAAGATAGGTTGTATTAGGAAAGATAGAGATTTGTAATCTTACGGGTTGGGTACGAAACCCTCCCGAACTCTGTAACTTGTGTATTACGAAATCCTCGACTCCATCCTCTATATAAGGGGGAGTCGAGGGACGGAGAAAGGATCGAATCTACTATCAACAGAACCCTAGTTTTCATAATCGGCGAGTACTTTTTGGCTAAAACCTTCGAGATCTACTTGCCCTCTACTTCTAGCAAAACCCTAGTCTACAATCTGTAGGCATTGACAAATTAATCCTTTGTCAATTGGCGCCGTCTGTGAGAATTAGAGGTTGCAAGGAGCTGATCTCGATGGCACGTCCAGAATCGTCGACTTCGTCGGTGGCTAGCAATGCGATGGATCGAGGTAAACAGGAAAAAACTGATCTAGTCGATTTTATTCCTCACCCGCCCTCCCATATGGATGCATGTGCCTATCTGGAGGAGCCCATCGTCATGACGTTCGGAGAATTCCGATTTGGCGTCAACAAGGAAGGATCCTACCGTCTCAAAGTTCCGATCTCGTCGGAATTTTCAGCGGTCGATTCTGACTTTTCGTCGAGTGACGAGGAGTTTTCATCGCCACGCTTCATCGACACCAAGGCAAGCGGAAAGCTCGCCAAGATCTTCAGCAACACATCTTTCGAGTCGTCTGCGGACTCCTTTATAAGCAGCGATTCTGATAGCGTCGACAGCTTCAACTTCATCGACAAATCTGCTGCCATCGGAAAGGTCTTCACCAATCTATATGATGGTGTCACCAATCCCGACAAAAATCAAAGCTCAAAATACCATCAAATTTGTGCAATTGAAGAGGCAGGCCGAGCAGAACCAGAGACGTCAGAGGCTTTCGACGATTTGGGAAATCCATACGTCGATCCCGCTGATCTTAGAAGAGGCTTAGGCACTAAATATGCTGGGTCTTCGTCTCGCGTAAGAGTTCAACTCCCGCAGGAAGCATGGGATAGGGCCGCAAAAGCCATGGATGGTTCAGAACCAATGACCACCACTGCTACTGTACAAGAACTACAAGCATATCAATATAGACTTGCTCGGGTGAGTAGAGAGCTAGAAAAACAGACAGCATCCCTGAATAGAAGAAAAGAAGAAGCCTCCGCGTCCAGCAGGCGTTGAGCAGAGCTCAGTCGACAATCAGAAACTTCGGGAGATAGCCATAGAGACGCTCGGAGGAGAGCAAGATCTCGGCTGCAAAATATACCTGAAGAAGAAAGAGGAAACATAATTCAAAATCTCGACATGTCCTTCATGTCGATTGATACAAGGGGAAATATCATCCCGAAAACGCCAGAAGCAGGATACATGGCAACGCAAGCTTACATCCTCGCGTCCAGACCACCCCCTGGGGATCCGAGAGAAGCATTGTTCAATATGGCAATGGCTGGAGTTGGAGTTATGGGAACAGCGTTCGCAGCTGATGGCGTGTAACTCACACGTTCGTTGGGAACCCCAAGAGGAAGGTATGATGTGCACAGCAGCAAGTTTTCCCTCAGAAAGAAACCAAGGTTTATCGAACCAGGAGGAGCCAAGAAGCACGTTGAAGGTTGATGGTGGCGAAATGTGATGCGGCGCAACAACAGGGATTCCGGCGCCAACGTGGAACCTGCACAACACAACCCAAGTACTTTGCCCCAACAAAACAGTGAGGTTGTCAATCTCACCGGCTTGCTGTAACAAAGGATTAACCGTATTGTGTGGAAGATGATTGTTTGCAAGAAAACAGTAAAACAAGTATTGCAGTAGATTGTATGCGATGTAAAGAATAGGACCGGGGTCCACAGTTCACTAGAGGTGTCTCTCCCATAAGATAAAAGCATGTTGGGTGAACAAATTACAGTCGGGCAATTGACAAATAGAGAAGGGCATAACAATGCATATACATGATATGATAAATATAGTGAGATTTAATCCGGGCATTACGACAAAGTACATAGACCGCCATCCAACTGCATCTATGCCTAAAAAGTCCACCTTCAGGTTATCATCCGAACCCCATTCAGTATTAAGTTGCAAAGCAACAGACAATTGCATTAAGTATGGTGCGTAATGTAATCGACAACTACATCCTTAGACATAGAATCAATGTTTTATCCCTAGTGGCAACAGCACATCACAACCTTAGAACTTTCTCACCGTCCCGGTGTCAATGAAGGCATGAACCCACTATCGAGCATAAATACTCCCTCTTGGAGTTAAGAGCAAAAACTTGGCCAGAGCCTCTACTAATAACGGAGAGCATGCAAGATCATAAACAACACATAAACAATAGATTGATAATCACCATAACATAGTATTCTCTATCCATCGGATCCCGACAAACACAACATATAGTATTACAGATAGATGATCTTGATCATGTTAGGCAGCTCACAAGATCCAACAATGAAGCACAATTAGGAGAAGACGACCATCTAGCTACTGCTATGGACCCATAGTCCAGGGGTGAACTACTCACTCATCACTCCGGAGGCGATCATGGCGATGAAGAGTCCTCCGGAAGATGAATCCCCTCTCCGGCAGGGTGCCGGAGGCGATCTCCTGAATCCCCCGAGATGGGATTCGCGGCGGCAGCGTCTCTGGAAGGTTTTCCGTATCGTGGCTCTCGGTACTGGGGTTTTCGCGACGGAGGCTTTAAGTAGGCGAAAGGGTAGGTCAGGGGGGCTGACGAGGGGCCCACACCATAGGGCGGCGCGGGCCCCCTCTGGCCGCGCGGCCCTATGGTGGCGGCGCCTCGTCGCCCCACTTCGTTATCTCTTCGGTCTTCTGGAAGCTCCGTGCAAAAATAGGACCCTGGGCGGTGATTTCGTGCAATTCCGAGAATATTTCCTTACTAGGATTTCTGAAACCAAAAACAGCAGAAAACAGCAACTGGCTCTTCGGCATCTTGTTAATAGGTTAGTTCCAGAAAATGCGTAAATACGACATATAATGTGCATAAAACATGTAGGTATCATCAATAAAGTAGCATGGAACATAAGAAATTATCGATATGTTGGAGACGTATCAGCATCCCCAAGCTTAGTTCTGCTCGTCCCGAGCAGGTAAAACGATAACAAAGATAATTTCTGAACTGACATGCCATCATAATCTTGATCATACTATTTGTAAACATATGTAATGAATGCAGCGATCAAAACAATGGTAATGACATGAGTAAACAACTGAATCATAAAGCAAAGACTTTTCATGAATAGTACTTCAAGACAAGCATCAATAAGTCTTGCATAAGAGTTAACTCATAAAGCAATAAATCAAAGTAAAGGTGTTGAAGCAACACAAAGGAAGATTAGGTTTCAGCGGTTGCTTTCAACTTATAACATGTATATCTCATGGATATTGTCAACATAAAGTAATATAACAAGTGCAATATGCAAGTATGTAGGAATCAATGCACAGTTCACACAAGTGTTTGCTTCTTAAGGTGGAGGGAGATAGGTAAACTGACTCAACAATAAAAGTAAAAGAATGGTCCTTCAAAGAGGAAAGCATCGATTGTTGTATTTGTGCTAGAGCTTTTATTTTGAAAACATGAAACAATTTTGTCAACGGTAGTAATAAAGCATATGAGTTATGTAAATTATATCTTACAAGTTGCAAGCCTCATGCATAGTATACTAATAGTGCCCGCACCTCGTCCTACTTAGCTTGGACTACCGGATCTTTGCATGACATGTTTCAACCAAGTGTCACAAAGGGGTACCTCCATGCCGCCTGTACAAAGGTCTAAGGAGAATGCTCGCATTTTGGATTTCTCGCTTTTGATTATTCTCAACTTAGACATCCATACCGGGACAACATGGACAACAGATAATGGACTCCTCTTAAATGCATAAGCATGTAGCAATGATTATTATTCTCATATGAGATTGAGGATATATGTCCAAACTGAAACTTCCACCATGATTCATGGCTTTAGTTAGCGGCCCAATGTTCTTCTCTAACAATTTACATGCTCCAATCATTAAGGTGATAGATCCTTCTGACAAGACGGACATGCATAGCAACTCACATGATATTCAACAATAGTTGATGGCATTCCCCAGAAGCATGGTTATCGCACAACAAGCAACTTAATAAAAGATAAAGTGCATAAGTACATATTCAATATTACGATAGTTTAAGGCTATTTTGTCCCATGAGCTATATATTGCAAAGGTGAATGATGGAATTTTAAAGGTAGCACTCAAGCAATTTACTTTGGAATGGCGGAGAAATACCATGTAGTAGGTAGGTATGGTGGACACAAATGGCATAGTGGTTGGCTCAAGGATTTTGGATGCATGAGAAGTATTTCCTCTCGATACAAGGTTTAGGCTAGCAAGGTTATTTGAAGCAAACTCAAGGATGAACCGGTGCAGCAAAACTCACATAAAAGACATATTGTAAACATTATAAGACTCTACACCGTCTTCCTTGTTGTTCAAAACTCAATACTAGATATTATCTAGACCTTAGAGAGACCAAATATGCAAATCAAATTTTAGCAAGCTCTATGTATTTCTTCATTAATGGGTGCAAAGCATATGATGCAAGAGCTTAAACATGAGCACAACAATTGCCAAGTATCACATTATCCAAGACATTTTAGAATTACTACATGTAGCATTTTCCAATTCCAACCATATAACAATTTAACGAAGAAGAAACTTAGCCTTGAACATTATGAGTAAAGCCTAAGGACATATTTGTCCATATGCAACAGCGGAGCGTGTCTCTCTCCCACAAAGTGAATGCTAGGGTCCATTTTATTCAAACAAAAACAAAAACAAAAACAAACCGACGCTCCAAGTAAAGAACACAAGATGTGACTGAATAAAAATATAGTTTCAGGGGAGGAACCTGATGATGTTGTCGATGAAGAAGGGGATGCCTTGGGCATCCCCAAGCTTAGACGCTTGAGTCTTCTTAAAATATGCAGGGATGAACCACGGGGGCATCCCCAAGCTTAGAGCTTTCACTCCTCTTGATCATAGTATATCATACTCCTCTCTTGACCCTTGAAAACTTCCTTCACACCAAACTTCAAGCAAACTCATTAGAGGGTTAGTGCACAATTAATAATTCACACATTCAGAGGTGACACAAACATTCTTTTCACTTCTGGACATTGCATAAAGCTACTGGACATTAATGGATCAAAGAAATAAATCCAACATAGCAAAAGAGGCAATGCGAAATAAAAGGCAGAATCTGTCAAAAACAGAACAGTCCGTAAAGACGAATTTTAAGATGGCACCAGACTTGCTCAAATGGAAAAACTCAAAACTAATGAAAGTTGCGTACATATCTGAGGATCACGCTCGTAAATTGGCAGATTTTTTCGAATTTTCTACAGAGACCTGTGCCCAGATTCGTGACAGACAGCAATGCTGTTTCTGCGCAGCGATCCCAAATATAACATCAACTTTGACATAGAAACTTTACTTGGCACAAAAACATGATAAGGAGAGGTTGCTACAGTAGTAAACAACTTCCAAGACTCAAATATAAAACAAAGTACTGTAGTAAAAACATGGGTTGTCTCCCATAAGCGCTTTTCTTTAACGCCTTTCAGCTAGGCGCAGAAAGTGCAAATCAAGTATTTTCAAACGAAGAATCATCAACATTATTACCTTGAGAGTTGGGAGTTTTCTCAACAATGCATAGTATATTGGATACATAAGTTTTAGCGTCTCCCTTTTCATTAGTCTTGGGCTTGCTATTCTCATCGAACAAATTTTCAGGAACAAGCCAAGCATAGTTATTTTCTAGTGCATCATTCATAGCTAGGAGTTTACATGGTATTGGTGCTTTGATCTCCCCACCATCATTAATATTATTAGTGTATCTTATTCTATCCATGTCCATTTTTCCAAGGAGACCAACAAAATTAGTGTGAGAACCTAGCATATTAAATTTAGCAAAAACCTTTCTAGCCTCTCTTGCTAGACCACCAAATTCTCTAAGAAGAGTTTCTAAAACAAAATCTTTCTTTTCCCCTTCTTCCATATCACCAAGTGTAAGAAACATGTGTTGGATTATAGGATTGAGATTAACAAATTTAGTTTCCAACATGCGAACTAAAGCAGCAGCAGCAATTTCATAGGTAGGTGCAAGTTCTACCAAGTGTCTATCTTCAAAATCTTCAGTAATACTAACATGATTGAAAAATTCTTCTATATTATTTCTCCCAACTATGGACCCACGTCCTACCGGTATATCTTTTGTGGTAAAATTAAAAGGAAACATGATGCAATAAGCAAGAAGTAAACTAGGCAAACAAAGTAAAGACAAATAACTAATTTTTTTGTGTTTTTGATATAGAGAGCAAGACAGTAAATAAAGTAAAACTAGCAACTAATTTTTTTGTGTTTTGTTTAGGTGCAGCAAACAAAGTAGTAAATAAAATAAAGCAAGACAAAAACAAAGTAAAGAGATTGAGAAGTGGAGACTCCCCTTGCAGCGTGTCTTGATCTCCCCGGCAACGGCGCCAGAAAACAGGCTTGATGCGCGTAGATGTACACGTCCGTTGGGAACCCCAAGAGGAAGGTATGATGCGCACAGCAGCAAGTTTTCCCTCAGAAAGAAACCAAGGTTTATCGAACCAGGAGGAGCCAAGAAGCACGTTGAAGGTTGATGGTGGCGAAATGTGATGCGGCGCAACAACAGGGATTCCGGCGCCAACGTGGAACCTCCACAACACAACCCAAGTATTTTGCCCCAACGAAACAGTGAGGTTGTCAATCTCACCGGCTTGCTGTAACAAAGGATTAACCGTATTGTGTGGAAGATGATTGTTTGCAAGAAAACAGTAAAACAAGTATTGCAGTAGATTGTATGCGATGTAAAGAATAGGACCGGTGTCCACAGTTTACTAGAGGTGTCTCTCCCATAAGATAAAAGCATGTTGGGTGAACAAATTACAGTCGGGCAATTGACAAATAGAGAAGGGCATAACAATGCATATACATGATATGATAAATATAGTGAGATTTAATCCGGGCATTACGACAAAGTACATAGACCGCCATCCAACTGCATCTATGCCTAAAAAGTCCACCTTCAGGTTATCATCCGAACCCCATTCAGTATTAAGTTGCAAAGCAACAGACAATTGCATTAAGTATGGTGCGTAATGTAATCGACAACTACATCCTTAGACATAGAATCAATGTTTTATCCCTAGTGGCAACAGCACATCACAACCTTAGAACTTTTCATCCTTTGTCCCAGGTGTCAATGAAGGCATGAACCCACTATCGAGCATAAATACTCCCTCTTGGAGTTAAGAGCAAAAACTTGGCCAGAGCCTCTACTAATAACGGAGAGCATGCAAGATCATAAACAACACATAAACAATAGATTGATAATCACCATAACATAGTATTCTCTATCCATCGGATCCCGACAAACACAACATATAGTATTACAGATAGATGATCTTGATCTTGTTAGGCAGCTCACAAGATCCAACAATGAAGCACAATTAGGAGAAGACGACCATCTAGCTACTGCTATGGACCCATAGTCCAGGGGTGAACTACTCACTCATCACTCCGGAGGCGATCATGGCGATGAAGAGTCCTCCGGAAGATGAATCCCCTCTCTGGCAGGGTGCCGGAGGCGATCTCCTGAATCCCCCGAGATGGGATTCGCGGCGGCAGCGTCTCTGGAAGGTTTTCCGTATCGTGGCTCTCGGTACTGGGGTTTTCGCGACGGAGGCTTTAAGTAGGCGAAAGGGTAGGTCAGGGGGGCTGACGAGGGGCCCACACCATAGGGCGGCGCGGGCCCCCCTCTGGCCGCGCGGCCCTATGGTGGCGGCGCCTCGTCGCCCCACTTCGTTATCTCTTCGGTCTTCTGCAAGCTCCGTGCAAAAATAGGACCCTGGGCGGTGATTTCGTGCAATTTCGAGAATATTTCCTTACTAGGATTTCTGAAACCAAAAACAGCAGAAAACAGCAACTGGCTCTTCGGCATCTTGTTACTAGGTTAGTTCCAGAAAATGCGTAAATACGACATATAATGTGCATAAAACATGTAGGTATCATCAATAAAGTAGCATGGAACATAAGAAATTATCGATACGTTGGAGACGTATCAGCAGCCACGCCTCCCGAAGAAAATCATAGGCAAAATAGTCCACGACCCACCGCAGCGGTTCAAGATCCACCAAGAACAAGTGGAGCAAGAGACACAACAGTTCAAGTTAGGGTGGATAGAGCGCGACAAGAAAGAAGAGAACGTCAGCATTCACCAGAAGTTGCCGACGAAGATATGTGTGGACTCCCGTGCTTTACGAGAAGAGTTCGAAAGACTCGAGTCCCAAAAGGGTTTAAGTTACCCGAGAATTTCAAGAAATTCGACGGCCTGCAGGATCCCGAGGATTGGCTCGTTGATTATCTCGAGATGATGAAGCTAGTAGGAGGAACCAGAGCAACAGCCATGCAAAGTATCCAAGTTCACTTGAGTGGTGCCGCGAGATCTTGGATAGAGAAACTTCCCCCAGGCTCCATCGACAGCTGGGATAATTTCGAGGATATCTTCGTAAGAAATTTTCGATCCACCTGCAAGAAACCTGCATCATTGGAAGAGTTGAGGGCATGTCGACAGAAACATGATGAGTCGATGAGAAAATATATACAGAGGTGTAACATCATTAAAAACTCGGCAGAGGATATATCTGACGAGAGAGCAATAGACGCGTTCGTGGCAGGAATTCGGCGGGGAGATTTCGTCGAGGACTTAGGGAGAACTAACCCTAAGACAATATCAGCACTGATGGAGACAGCCAACAAGTGGGCAGATGGAGAAGACGCAATATATAACAAGCGACACAGGTCGCCAGAAGAGGATCGCGGTCGAAATTTTCAAAATAGAAGGCGATTTTCTCGCCAGTTCTACAACAACGACGCCCCTGGCCATATATCGGCTGGTTTCCGAGGAAATCCTAGAGGGAATAGTCGAGATGACTACCAAAGGAGTAATGAGCAACAAGGCGACAATAGAGGTGATTCCCGCGGTAACAGGCAAAATAGCGGACCAAGGTTTCAAATACCTTATGTGTCCCCCGAGGAGATGATGAACGGTCCGTGTCAGATGCACTTTTATCTCGACAGCAACGGAAAGAGGCAGTCAGGGCATCTCCAAAAAGACTGCCGCAATTTTCAAGCAATGTTGCGAGCCGCAGGAATTGCAAATGCCCAAGCAGTGAACAGAAACCCCCAGGGGCCAAGGAGTGAAATTCACCTTGCACCTCCTCCCGCAATTACGGATGAAAATCGGCACCAGCTCAGAATAGTGGCAGCACCACACCCACCACCATACGTTGATCCAAACTCCAATGGTGCGGTCTCGATGATTCAGAAAGCTAGGCCATCCAACAGGGCGCAGAAGGTAATTTCACGGCAAGTGTTCATGGCAGAGAAGATGCCCCCACCAACAGTTGAGTACCTAAATTGGCCAGGGCAAGACATTGGCTTCACAATTGCGGATCATCCACAGCAAGTTCCTCGACCAGGACAATCAGCACTCATCCTACCCGCAGTAATTGCTGGCTTCGACGTGTCGAGAGTTTTTATAGATGGCGGAAGCAGCTTAAACCTTATGTATGCAGATACATTGAGGAAGATGAACATATCCCTGGCAAACCTGAAACCAACTGATACACGTTTCCATGGGATCACACCAGAGAAGCCAAGTTATCCGCTGGGCAAGATCAATCTCGACGTTCAGTTTGGAACCCGAGAAAACTACAGGATAGAGAATCTGGAGTTCGAAGTTGTAGATTTGCCGTCGCAATATCACGCTTTGTTGGGACGACCAGCATATGCCAGGTTTATGGCGGTACCACATTATACGTACCTATTGTGGAGGTTGCCTTGACCCAAGGGACCTATCACAATTAAGGGAAGTTTCGCGCTGTCTGATAAGTGCGACAAGGATTTTCACCGGTTGTCAGAAACTTTCGGGATGCAAGCAGAATATATGGCGCCAAGGCTCACTGATTATGATGTGCTGCCAGATACAGGGAGATCTCTCAAGGAGCCAACCTTTAACACTACCAATGATTCAAAAGAGGTGCAGATCCACCCGACGGACCCAAAGAAAACGACATCCATTGCAACAAACATGGATATCGCATAGGAAAGCGCGCTCGTCGAGTTCCTCCGTGAGCACTGGAAAATCTTCGCATGGTGTCCAGCTGACATGCCAGGAGTACCCATGGAACTTGTCGAGCACCACCTCAACTTGGATCCTCTCGCGAGACCAATCAAGCAACCTCTGCGGCGTTTTTCGGAACCAAACCGCAAAGCTATGTTATCAGAAATAGATCGACTCAAAGATGCTGGTTTTATCAAAGAGATATCTACAGAAGCCACGTGAGTAGCTAACCCAGTGATGGTGCCGAAGAAACACACGAAAGTCCTTCGCATGTGTGTCGACTTTACGTGTCTCAATAAACACTGTCCTAAGGATCACTTTCCCCTCCCAAGGATCGATCAAATCATCGACTCCACGGCCGGATGTGAACGTCTTTCCTTCTTGGACGCATACTCTGGTTATAACCATATCAGATTAAAAGAAGAAGATGAAGCCAAGACAGCGTTCATAACACCTTACGGCGTGTTTTGTTACAAAACAATGCCCTTTGGTTTGAAAAACGCGGGAGCAACATATAAGCGGATGATGCAGAAGTGCCTTGCAACACAGATTGGGAAAAACGTACAAGTCTACATTGACGATGTCGTGATAACATCAAAGAAGGGGTCAACACTGATCGAAGATTTGAAGGAAACCTTCGACAACCTCGACAAGTTCTGCGTTAAGTTGAACCCGACAAAGTGCTCCTTTGGTGTTCCTGCGGGAGAACTTCTCGGGTTCTTAGTATCAGCAAGAGGTATTGAAGCTAATCCCGAAAAAAATACAGGCCATCGTAACTATGAGGAAGCCAACAAAGTTGAAAGAAATACAACAGCTGACGGGGCGAGTCGCAGATTTAAGCAGATTCGTCGCCAGGCTAGGAGAAAAGGCGCTGCCGTTCTACGCATTGATCAAACAGGGGGAGAAATTTCAATGGAACGAGGAAGCAGATAGGGCCTTCGAGAACCTCAAGCGCACAATTTCGACACCACCAATCTTGGTGGCGCCTAAAGAGAAAGAACCTCTCCTCCTATACATTGCAGCCACACCTCAAGTGGTCAGCACGGTTCTGGTAGTCGAGAGAGAGGAAGAAGGAAAGCTCCATGGAGTTCAGAGGCCAGTATATTTCATCAGCGAAGTACTGTCGCCCTCAAAACAGCGGTACCCGCAATACCAGAAACTGGCGTATGGAGTATTTACGACAGCAAGAAAATTGCGACACTATTTTTCGGCGCACTCGATAATAGTGGTCAATGAAGCTCCTCTGTCAAATATATTGAACAACCCAGAAGCTACGGGTCGTGTCTCCCTTTGGGGAATAGAACTTTCCCCTCGGGACATCACGTATGAAAAAAAATGCAATAAAATCGCAGGTTTTACCAGATTTCATTGCAGAGTGGATGGAGCTACAAAACACGGGGCGTCCAGATTTATCGAGAACCTGGACTATGAACTTTGACGGGTCTAAAAGGTTGGAAGGCGCCGGAGCAGGCGTGATATTGGTATCACCTGAAGGCGACAAGTTGAAGTATGTCTTACGGATGACGTTCCTAAACGCGTCCAACAATGAAGCACAATATGAAGCTCTCATACACGGGATGAAGATGGCGAAGGCCTGCGGCGCAACCCGACTGAAAATTTTTGGCGACTCACAGTTGGTGGCACAGCAAGTTATGAACCAATGTAATGCAGTCAATGAGAGCATGATAGCATACAAGGAGATGTATAATGAGCTGGAAAAACTGTTTGATGGATGCGAGGTAAACCACATCAGCAGATTGAGCAATGATGAAGCCGATGTCCTTGCAAACATCGGGTCACAATGTCTCGCGATCCCTCCAGGCGTGTTTTGGGAAGAAATAAGCGAGAGATCAACAAAGCCAATGAAAACAAAGAAAAAGGAGAAGGAAGAGAAATCTTCGGGTACCACCAAAGAATCATTGGAAGAAGAAGAAGAGGAACAGGAGCTAGTCATGATGGTGCAAATTCCATGGATGCAGGCATACATATCATACATCATAAGGAAAACAATACCCGACAATCCAGTTGAAGCAAGGCGAATAATTAGATGATCTAAAGCTTTTACTGTGGTAAAAGGGGAGTTGTACAAGCGAAGTATCTCAGGTGTGCTACAGAGATGTGTCACACCCGAAGAAGGAAGGATAATCCTGAAAGATGTACACGAAGGAATATGCGGGCATCATGCAAGCAGTCGAGCTATTGCGGCCAAAGTCTTCAGAGCGGGATTTTATTGGTTAATAGCAATTGAGGACGCGAAGGAAATAGTGCGAACTTGCGACGCGTGCCAAAGATTCGCCGCCAAACCTCACTCTCCGGCAGCAGAACTGATGCCAATCCCGCTGTCGTGGCCCTTTGCTCAATGGGGTCTCGACATGGTGGGAAAGCTACACAAAGCTTCGCCAGGAGGATATGAGTATATGCTCGTTGCTGTCGACAAATTTACTAAATGGATAGAAGCAAAGCCGATAAATTCACCGGACGGCGCGTCGGCAATAAAGTTCGTGAAAAGCATCGTATTTCGATTTGGAGTCCCTCGCAGCATCGTCACAGACAACGGCAGTAATTTTACATCCAAGGAGTTCAAAGCATATTGTGCAGAAGTGGGCATCAAACTGAGTTTTGCGTCTGTCGCACATCCACAAACCAACGGTCAAGTCGAGAAGGCCAATGGCATCATCTGCAATGGTATTAAGAAGCGACTGTTGGGACCATTGGAAAAAGCTCGGCATACTCGGCCAGAGGAGCTGCCAAGCGTGCTGTGGAGTATTCGAACAACACCAAACACGGCGACACAGGAGACGCCGTTTTTCCTGGTCCATGGAGCCGAGGCAGTCCTGCCAATAGAAATAGAACATGATGCTCCAAGAGTTACAGAATACGATGAAGAAACTTCGAGAAAAGCTTTTGGAGGATGATGTCGACGCACTTGATGAAACTCGAGATGAAGTCCTGTCACGAGTCGCCAAATATCAACAGGACCTGAAAAACTACCACAGTCGACGATTGCGACCGAGTTCTTTTCAAGTTGGCGACCTGGTTTTGCGACTCAATCAAAAAAGTCATGAAAAACTCGAGTCACCATGGCTTGGATCTTACATCGTCACAGAAGTAATCGAAGGAGGAGCATATAGAATCAAGGACAAAAAGACGGAGATTGCCGAGCCAAATCCTTGGAACGTGGCGCAGCTCAGGCGTTTTTACGCTTAGATGCTAAAATATAGTCTCCTCTGTAAACATATAATGTACTGAAACGCCCGCGAGTTTTCAGACGCACTCTTTTCCTTTTTCGGGGCACCGAGTGGGGCCGGGAAAGGTTTTTAATGAGGCGGGCTCGCGGTGCTGCAATATAATAAAGATAGTGAAATTATATATCTTTTCGACAGGCTCGGGGGCTTCCCCCTAGAAGATACAACATATATATATACAGTGCCGACAAAATACAACTCGCAAAAATATATCGCCTTGGTATAAAATACCTCGCCAAAATAAAAATATATCGACAAATAGCGGTCAACATAAAGCTCGGGGGCTCGCACCCACAAAAATAGCACAGTATTTATTTTGCCTTGGGATAACCTCGCATTATAAAACAAAAATACTGCCATCAAAACGCCCGGGGGCTTGGCGTTGAAAATAAAAACATAGTGACTTTACAGTACAAAATACATACACAAGATACAATTCTCGGAACAACTTATCCTCAGGGATTTCCCAGTATATTGTCTATTGTCAAGCGCTCATTATGTATAGCACGAGTGCTGTGCTCAGCGTAGCTGCCCTTCACGAAGAATTCGGCGTCCATCCGAAGAAGTTCATCCATCATATCTTCGGCAACAGGAGTAACAACATCGTCATATTTGCCGAAGTTCTTCTTCCTCTTCGCCATCTTGGCCAAGCACTTTGGAACAACTTGACCCACATCTAACTTCGGATAGCAGATTTTTATCATGATCATAGCAAACCTTGCGCCAACAGCTAATTGGGCGCGCACAAAGCCGTGGATTCGAGGAGCATCCCGAAATTTGTCCATCAACGCAGGAAGAGTCTCTGGCATCTTGTTGCGAGGAAACATGGTGCCATAGACCAGAGACAGAGTCCTTGCACAGAAGTCGAGATAATCGCGAACCTGGAGTGCGCGATCTTGAAACCTGACAATCTGGCGAGTTCGTTCAGGCGTACCCCAAAAATTTGAACCATGATGATTGGCAAGCCGAAGAAGTACATTGGATCGAGCCTCGACACGTTCATCTTCAGTAGTAGCATCCAAAAAAGAACCTATTTTTTGCAAGAATTAGTGGGCAACAAGGAGATAAACAAATGAAAGTACGACAAAGATAATGAAGCACACCTGCCATATCCAAGCTAGCATCTGTCAGCAGTTGAAGCATAAAATTTTCTCGAGATGTAGCTGCAGCAGCTTCAGCAACAGCGGCATCCTTCTCAATTATAGCATCATGAGCTTGTTGGAGCGCAACCTTTTTCCTCTCGGAGGATTTACGAGATTGTTCCATGAGCATAAGTGATTGTTTCTTCGTGGGCTGGAGCTGTTGTCGAAGTTCTTCCAAATCTTCCGCCAAATTCTTACTCGAAGAATCTTCAGCAAATGTAACAGCGACAAGGGTTTTCTTCGAATGAGACGAAGGAAAAACCTCGGAAGGACCAGGAGTTGACGTATAGTTGTAAAAAATTAACTGAAAACAGAAATTTCGACATCAATCATTGAGCAAAGATAGATTTCCATTCATTCTCATAATATATACATGTCTATTACAAAAGAACGACCTCTAGAAACCTACTGAAGCAGTCATCGCCAAGAACACTATGGCGACAGTGCCAAAAGGGGGAGATAAACTAAAATGAAAAAAGCAAAGTGGTCTACTTGACCTCCGGCTTTGAAGAACTCGGAGCGGTTGTTGGATTACATCCAAGAGTGGCGAGGATCTTCTTCGAATTGGGCTTTGCCGCTTTGATTAGCGACTGCCACCTCTTGGTTTCGATCTTCCCCGCGTCGCCAACTTTTGCCCAGTCGACTTGTTGTTGACTCTCTGCAACCAAGGCCATAGTACCTTCGACGCCAACCTTTAGTCCCTCTTGACGAAGTTGGAGTCCAAGGTCTTCATTGCCAGTGAAGCACTTGGCGAGGTCAATGAAAACTGCGGGTTCCTCCTTGTTATGAAAGAAATAGGGGAAGAGCCGCGACAAGCCAGCTTCAGCTTCAGCTAGTCCATTACGAGATTCCGTACCATGGATTTCCAGGAGAGAAAGCGCGTCCAGAAGCTCGTCATCTTCAGGGTTGTCCAGCTCGTACTCTTGGTGTGTCCTCCCTGCTTAAAGTATAAAAAAGAGGGTTATCAAAAGAAAAAAAAGGGGAGGTCAAAGCATGACGCGAGAAAGCAGCAAGGGGGTGAAGACTTACTAACAAAACGTCGACTCTGCGTTTCTAGTCGACTGAGGATCTCTTTTTCTCGAGCAGAATGCTGAGTTACATTTTCTTCTAGAGCCTTTTTTGCGTCGTCGAGTCTTTTTTGAAGATCCTCGACGGTTTTCGTGTGCGCACTCTGGCTTTGTTCCAATTCAATAGTGAGGGCGTCAGCACGCCTGTTGGCTTCTGCCAGTTTCTCTGCTAACATAAAGACAGATAAGCATTGCAATACAAAATAATGACAAGAGAAATTCGACAAGGAAAGTTGGACAGAGCAAGTAGGTACCTTCAAGTTCACCGGCATGATCGCGGTACCCGATAAATTGGGTGCCGAAGCGGACGAGCTCTTTCATAAAAGGCTGAAGAGATTACAATGCAAAAAAGGTTAATATAGAAAGAAGGAAAAAGTCGACATCAAGGAGAAAAAGAGGGAAATTCAAAACAAAAAGTCAATACAGGAAACAAAAGAACAATTTACCTCTTCCATCAAAGGAGTCGAGGAAGAACCAGTTAATATGATTGGTTCCTTGCTTGATTCTACCCTGGCTCTCTTCGGCGAAGGAGCTTGAGGGCTTTCAGCTGGTGTTGAACGTTCAAGGTTTTGTGGAGGAGGCGAAATTTCGCCACCCTCAGGACGAGTTTCCGAAACAACTAAAGTACGAGACGTGCTCGTTCGAGCAGTCTCGTCAATAGGTGCATCTTCTTCTTCGTCGTCACTGTAATAAATATAGCGACAAGATAAAATAGCAATTTCAAAAAGCATCGACAAAGGGAAAAATACAGTACATAGTAATTTCAAAGAACTCACGAGCTGACAAGAGCAGCATCATAAAGATCCAAAGTCTCTTCCCCGGCATTGGGTGCAGCTTTATCAGCAAGGGAAGCACCGGCTTTGGAGGTACCGGTGTCGACAGCCTCATCTCTTTTCCTTTTGCTCCTGGGAGAAGCAGCTGAAGGAGGAGAGTGTGTCGAAGAAGTTGCTTCAGCCTCGGCGTCCTTTTCAGAGGATGCCGCAGATTTTCGAGAAAATGCGGCTTCACTCTCAGGACGAGACGTAGCCTGGTTGTCGTCAGTGACAACAGCCCTTTCTTCAACTTCTCCACCTTCGGGAAGGGGAGGAAGAGGTGACGCAGTTGCATGGTTCTAGTCAAAGACAGGAAAAATATCGGCATGAAGTATTTGAAGGTAAAAGATAGAAGGAAAATAAAGACGAGAACAAAAATATTACATGCGGGAGTGCGTTGGCGGCGCTATATGGCGTCACACCGCAAGATGTCGGAACGATGTCTTTCTTGTTCAGCGACGAGATCTTCCGGACAAGTTTCGCCAAGTCATTGACAGACAAGTCAATCGACAAGCGATCCACGTCTTTATCGCCAGCATACATCCAAAGGGGGTTTTTGCGAGCTTGAAGAGGCTGCACCCTAATCCTAAGGAAATACGCCGTGATCTGGATACCCGACAATTCTTGTCCACGAGTATTCTGGAGCTCATGGATGCGAGTCATCAGGGCCTCTGTCGCCGCTTTTTCTGCGTCGGTAGCCTTTGCATCCCAGGATCGGCGGCGACAAATTTTCTCGGCACCGTCAAAAGGAGGAATATTGTCTTCAACAGAGCCATGATTCTCTTCACGGATGTATAACCATTTCTTGCGCCACCCTTGAACTGAATCAGGGAATTTGACGTCGAAATATTCGACGTCAGGGCGAACGCAGATCACAACGCCGCCTATGTTGTAGGCGACGCTGGAAGAGCCATTACGGCGACAGAGGAAGATACGTTTCCATAGGGACCAGTTAGGCTGGATCCCCAGGAAAGACTCGCACAATGTGATAAAAATAGAAATGTGGAGGATGGAATTGGAGTGAGATGGTGAAGTTGCAGTCCATACATGAACAGCAACCCACGAAGAAAGTCATGGATAGGAGTGGAAAGACCACGGATGAGGTGGTCGACGAAACTAACCTGATATTGCATCGGCGGAGCTGGGTAGCTTTCTTCCTTGGGGAAGCGAATCGCATCTTGCTTCCCGCTGATGCCAAGCTTCTTCAGCATATTGATATCCTGCTGGGAGATCTTGGATCTCTCCCACTCCAAGTTTCCCAGATCTTCGGCTGCCATCTTTGCTTTGGGCGCGCTGTGCTTGGTGAGTTTGCGCGGTGGCATCAACTAGAGTGGAAGCAACGAGCGCGCGAGCGGGGGAGCACAAGAAATTTTGGGGCGCGTTGGAAAGCTTTTGCAGAGGAAGAGCAGATGGGCGGCGCGAGCGAAAGTGATAGAGGAAGAAGACGATGGACTTAAATAGAGGTGCGGTGAAACGGCACAGCCGTTGGATAGGAACGATATGAAGCAGATGGAGTACACGTGGACAAAGGGTAAAATTGGATTTTCACTGAGAAAAGAAATGACAGAGGACACAGTGCGTGCGCCAGAAAAAAGTGGAGGACGTGTGTCCTCCACTTGCACGACGTGTCAATCAGATGGGGAATTTGGGCCCACAAGGCAGTGAGAGGAGTGATTTTCGCATATTTCCAACACAGAAATCGTGGCTATCATCAGCAATGACGTCATTATGGTAAGAGAAAAACTCGACTAAGAAGCCGGGCGAGAATATCGACAACACAAGATTATTTCGAGAGACTTTGATCAAATAACACGTTTTTGCCCAAACGCTCGGGGGCTACTTTGGAAAAATAGAAAACTTCGAATATGACAAGATAGAATGGCGAGAGCCTATGACCAAATGCAAGCATTTGTTCATAGCCTCGGGGGCTACTCCCATCGGGAGCGCTGGTCGCGCACCCGATAGATATAAAAATTTATCGAGAAGGATTACAAATATAGCGGCAGAGGATATTAATCTGTGGAGCCTACACCCAAGCACAAGTTCTTGGCTGTAGCCTCGGGGGCTACTCCCATCGGGAACGCTGTTTGCGTGCCCGATGAATTTTGATAAAAATAAAGAAACAGAAGTGAGTATATTTCGAGTTACACAGATAACTCTGCATATACTCCCATCGGGAAGACAAAATAAGTCATCAAATATGACTCGATAAAATGTGCTATTCCAACAGCCGAAAAACACTCGACAATATATTCTCAGAGCGCTATAAGTCGCGAATAAATCTCTGAATGCCGCAAAACTTTGCGAAGGTAAGACCCCACATCCGTTCTGAGCGGCGTAGCACCGTCTCTGACGACGGATGACTACTTTTTTCCGTATCAACAGATACGAAGAAAAATCCTAACGGACGCGTTAGGTACCCGATAAAATATGACTGGGACTCAACAGAATGGTAAGACCTTAAGCGGCACCTGTCGAAGTTTACACCACTATTCCGAGATCATGTCCAGGGACGTGATCTTGAAGTAGGTTTTTGCGGATTGCCACTAGAGAAGTTAACTAGTACCTGATCCGTCAGATGAACTAGCCCCAACTACCGATATCCCTGTACAAAATAATATTTGCATATCGAAAGATTATGTAATAAGTAAAATTGGAGATTTTCCCTGATTCTTCGATTCAAGAAAAATCTCGGGGGCTACTGACATAGGCATCCCCAATGAGCCTGCCAAAGATGGTAACCGGGGTTTACTAAAGGCCCAGGACTCAAAGAATAAGAAGACTCGGAAGCCCATTTAGCGTTAAGGAAAAGATAGGTTGTATTAGAAAAGATAGAGATTTGTAATCTTACGGGTTGGGTACGAAACCCTCCCGAACTCTGTAACTTGTGTATTACGAAATCCTCGACTCCATCCTCTATATAAGGGGGAGTCGAGGGACGGAGAAAGAATCGAATCTACTGTCAACAGAATCGTAGTTTTCATAATCGGCGAGTACTTTTCGGCTAAAACCTTCAAGATCTACTTGCCCTCTACTTCTAGCAAAACCCTAGTCTACAATCTGTAGGCATTGACAAATTAATCCTTTATCACCTATCCAATGTGTCAACCGGCGAGGCTTGTGTCTGCCGACTGGAGACGTCGGATAGATTATTGTGTCACGCTAGACACAAAATCAAATGGGAGATGCTACTAGGTATCAAAAAAATTTCTACGCCCCCAAGAAAACTTTAGAAGCTTCTTTGAAAGACATGACTCGAGATACTCTAATGCGCAAAGTTGTGTAGGGTCATTTGGTTCGGTCTCCACTTTTCCAACTTAAAATTCTTGAAATCTTCACATACAGTAGTTGGGGAGCTAACATTTGCGCCAAAATCTTAGAAATTAAATTGACCGCTATAAAAATATATCTACATGTCAGTGTTAGCACTTCGTCACAAGCTCATTTGATCTAACCTTTTCGATTATATCGATGCTGTAAATAATGTATCGTGTCTTGCTAGCACTACCGCGATGTTACTGTTATTACGTCAGTATGAAGAAATGTCCAAATCATAGGACAGCGAAGAACCGTACAATTTGACATTGATTTGACAACGACGTACACGAGTCAATCAATAAACCATTTTATAATAGCTGCTAAGTCTATAAATAAATGACTCATTTTTTCTAAAACACTATACTTCAAACCCTAAGGTTTCGTTGTAAGTGTGCGTTTGGTGCCGGGTGTGTAGGTCTACACAGTTACGGGACCAAAATCCCTTTGCATCGACGCGCGTTTCTCAAAGCGAGTCCCAAAAGCGTGTTGGATTTATCGTTTGGGAATGTTGTTGCTTCGTGTCGCGTTTGGACGTGTTGGATTTAGCGTTTGGGGATGTTGTTGCCTCGTGTCGTGTTTGGGGCGTATCGCTGTCCAGCCCCGTCCCCAAACAGAAATCTACTATTTTTTAAATTGAACCGAAAATAGTCGAATTTATTCGAATTTGTTATATATTAAATGGATCTGAACGAAATTCGATGAAAGTTAAACATAAAACTAATCTAATAGTATTTGCGGCGCATAGATGGGTCGTAGTACTGGTGGAAGTTGTACATGATGTCGTCGACGACGTCCTGCTTGTTGCGCTCGTCGACGGGCTCATCTTTCACTGCGCCGCTGGGCCTAGCTTCGCCGTCGTGGGTGAGATCGACGAGTAGCATTCCGGCGTCGCGGATGGACATGGCGATCGCCTCGTCGATGTTGCCCCTCCAGGCGTCCGAGTCATTCAGCGACGCCATGAACGCCGCGTTCAACCCCGGGCAATCCTCGAGGTCGTCGCTGCGGAGACGATGCCGATGCAGGTACTCGGCCATCTTTACGGCCTTCGCGGCCTCCTCCTCGTCCTCCTCCTCCTTCACCTCCGGCTTCGGCATGAGGAGGTTACCAGTGTTGCTGCCGCGCCGGTTCGCGGATGGTGATTCCGCCGCCGCTACTACCGCGCCTCCGAATCGCGGGCGACGGCGCGTACTCCTCCTTCACCTCGCGCTTCGGCACGGTGTACGGAGTAGCGCAACCGGTCCCGATGAATATGAGTGCGAGGAGGACGAGCTCGTCCTCCTCGGTTGCCAGCGCGACGGAGCCCTAGGCAATGGCGGTGGCGACTCCGGCATTTCTAGCCTGAGGCCGCCGTTGTGGATGTCGTCGATGACGTCCAGGAGGGTGCGCCCGGGAACTCCCCAGAAACGGAGGCGCCCCTCCCTGTTCCATGTGTTGGACCTGCTGATGAGGCCGTCGGTGATGGCCATGTCGGTGTCGTACCGCGCCTAGAAGAAGTCTGCCCACCAGTCATCGTTGCTGGTGGGGCCCCGGTGGGATCGGCGCGCTCCTCAGCGCTGAGGTGCATGCAATGGGCCTGATCTCGTCCTTCCACCGTTGCGTGTCCGGCGGCGGCGAGACGCCGACCCATTGGCCGCCATCCTCCATCCGCCGCTGCTTGGTAGGTGCATGTCCGGCGAAACAGGGTAGCACGTGGTACAACGCGCATGCCTCTGCCACTGTAAGGCTACTGCACCCGAAGCCGTTCGCGGCGAGGACACTTTTGCGGGAAGACGACATTGTCGAGAAGAAGGAAGGAGGCGTGAAGGAAGGAGGCGTGAAGGAAAGAGGCGATGTCGAGAACGGCGCGGCGAGAATGGTATGTGGAAGGGATGAGAAGGAAGGAGGGGCGGCTCTTTATACCGCGGCGACAGACGAAGCGGCAGCGGAGAGCATTGGCCGCAATAACGCGTGCGCTTGCTGATCCATGTAAAATTGTTGACCCTTTTTTTCGTTTGAATTGATCATTTGTCAATTCTAACCAGCTTTCACATGACCTGATATCTTTCACTAACTTTAGGAAATAATTTGGCTATAAAAATTATAGCAGCCATGGAGTGTCGGGTCCTCTTTCTTTATAGAGCGGCGCAAGTCAGAAAATCATAGCAGCCATTAGTCCGGAGTGGCACATTATATTATAGTGGATGGATTTCTCGCAGGAAGACGGCCATGTTCATGTTAAACCGGTTGATCTGATCCACACACGAACCCATCACGTGGGCGCCTGGGCACCCGCTTGAACATCAAGGACAAAGACAAGATGTGCCCACACTCTTGGTCCCAACACACAGCTGGCCATATGCCAATATTGCTGATCCATACAAAACAATTTGGAAGAGAGCCATTTTCTTTGTAAACAATAACTGAAATTTCATCTAGATTAACAACGCGGGGCAGGGGGAGGGGAGGGGGGTCAAGAATACATGGTTAAAAAGATAATATATAGATATATCTGAATTTAGACAAATATCAACGAAGCATGTCTCAACTTTGATTAAATTTGATTAAAGTTGAGACATCCTTTGCTGAAGGGATGGAGTAATATTTTCTAAGATAATATAGATGATGTATAAACTTTATTGTGCTGAATAAGGGTGTAAATTATAAAGACTAGCGTCACCAAGATTATTGACGAGACTAAATAAATGGTATAGCTAATGCAATTGAGCTCCTAGGTTGGGTCAATTAATCTGAGCCGGAGAGAGTATCCAATCCTTAAGATGAGATCTAGAAAGCAATTAGAAATGCTGCTAGTCCGAGATGCTCTAAACTGAATCATTTGTTCACAGTTGACTAAATCAAACTTGTCTGCTGGGAAGCTTCCACACGACTAGCCGGCCAGGGGTTTTCCATCTGCGACAAAGGAGGGATCACAGAACAAAGAGAGAAGAGTGAGAACACATCATACACGTCACTTGAGTCGTCAGGAAAGTGTTTTGAATCGAAATCCACTTCGTCATCAGATTATAATCATTGCCCTTTCCAAAACGGATATTCTTTCTTTTTCTGCATCTGTGCACCGCGAGAGGCACACGCATTTATATTTGGCAATTGGCGATTGCTTTGCGTGCCACTTGCTATTCTGCATGGGCTTGCTGCATATTTCTTGTCAGTGTCGTTGCTGAATGCTGATTGATATTGTTTTTTATCTACCTTTTCTTTCAATCTTTCTCCCATAACACTGGCTCAGCTGTGGAAGATAAGGGATTCCTTTAAACAATATTCTCTGCTACGAATTGTTCCTCATTCGGTATTTAGGCACCCTTTGATAGTTTTTGTATTTTTTTCTGGCTTTCACTCCATATTAAACAACATTTTTGCAAGAAAATCGATTGTGGGAATGAGAAAGTACAAATACCACGTGATTTCTACAAAAATCAGGAACCCTATTAGAACTTTTTGCAAAATCTCTAACATATGCTTGGGCGACAATGAACCCCCTAGGGTTGGCTCTCGCGTCGCTCCCGCGAGCGACCGAGGGCCCCTGGCGGCGCCGCCCCTTCTTCCCCCCTCCACACCCCTCCCCCTCCCTCGCCGCCGCCTGAGGGCGTCGCCGGGCAAAGCCCGCGCGGCGCGGCGGCGCCGGGGCCCTCTTCTCCCTCGCTCGGTGGTGGAGGCGCGGGCCTCGGCGGGCGGTGAGGGCGCCGCGGCCAGGCGCGGTGGGCGCGGCGGCGCGGTCCTTCGACGACGGCGTGGAGACGGCGCGGACCTGGCGTGCTGCGGCGGTGGCGGCTCTCGGGAGCGCCCTCGTCGGTGGGCGGCGCGAATCCCGGCCATGGCGAGCGGTGGAAGTCGGGGTCGGCGCGGGTGGGGCCCGGCGCGGCGTGCAGCGGCGCGACGCGTATCCAGTCCGGCCCGGCGGGGAGCTTGGCGTGGTGGTGGTTTGCGGCATCTGGCCGCCTCGTGTTCAGGCCAGGGCAGGGGCCCTGGGCCCGTTTCGAGCACACTTTCGCCTCAGATCTGTGGCCGTCGGCAGCCATGGGGGCTGCAGGCGGCAGATCTGGCCAGTGGCGCTCCCTCGTCGGATTCGGGGTTCGGAGACGGTGGTCGGCCTGCTCCTCGGTCGGCGTCCGGCGCCCTCAAAGCGACGTGTCTCGTTTTTCCTTCGGTTTCGCGGTGGCTTGGGTTGGGACCCCGGGGCGGCGGCCCTGGAAGGTGGGAGTCATGTTGGTCGACGGGCGAGCCAATGACTCTGGTGTTGGCCGGTGACCACGGCCGTGAAGGCGGCGTGGTGGTCGGCGAGTTGCGTGTTGCGGGGTGTAGATGGCGGTGATTTTGCCAAAGGGAAACCTTTGCCCCTTGGGCCACGGTGGCGGCGTCCGCGGACGGCGCTCCCTTGTTGAAGGCGCCGTGAGGCCAATCTCCGTCCCTCTACTTCCTCCGGGTGAAAACCCAAGATCCTCGGATCGGGCGGTGGCGGCACTCCGGTGTCGTGCTCTTCTTGAAGACACCGTCTTGGAGCCCACAACGCGAGGCTCACCGATGGTCGTGACAGAGGTGATTCTTCGGCGATCTTCGGCAAGGCTTGCTCCGTGCCCTTCCCTTGTCGCGCTTCCTTGGCGCTGCTGTTCGGTTTGTGAGCATCTTGGCTTGGCCCCCGGTGGTGGTCGGCTTCCGGTGGTGTTTCTACGACGGAGGAGGTCTGTTGAGGCGCGCGTGAAAATGGCTTGCTCTCGAGTGAGCTCCGGCCCGACACTGTAGACTCCACCTCTCCTCCGAGTCCTCGTAGGCGCGTTGGCTAAGCTTGTTGGTCGCGCTTCCGGCTGTAGTTTCTTCGGTAGTTCGTGTGGGTGTGTGGTGTCGTTGTGTAAGCTGGGTTCAGCACTTTGTATCAATCTCGCCGTTCGTGGCTTTTTTAATTCAAAGTTGGGCACTTGAGTGCCTTTTATCTAAAAAAAAAACATATGCTTGGGCCTCCAAAATTTTATATGTGCATTTTTGTTGTCCCTGCTCCTTCCAACTTTACCAAAAGTAGTTGTATCCGATGTACTAGTTTTGGAATCATATCACTTATTTGTTAGATCCGCATACGGGGCCCTATTTAGAGGGCCCACCTTGCTTTAGATTCTACCGCTATGGAAAGTGTTAGGGGGAGATAAACAACTACACTAGCCTATGTGAATAAACTACTGAGGATAGTTTCAATCAATAGATATGTAGGGGGAAAACAAACACAAACCAATGCGCAAATGACACAAGGATATACATGGAAGATCTTCTTAATGTGGAGAGGGAAAAATCACGGGTGTGGACCAACCGGCCCATGCAAGCTTCAGTAGGAGCAACCTGGATACAAAGTCTTCTCTAGAACATCTAGAGATCACAACACACTTGAGCTCGTTGCCCACCGACAACAACAACTACATGAGAAAAGATAACAACAAAGTGGAGATATGAGAGTTTATGTCCCCTTCGGTAATCAACAAATTTCTCTTAAACCAAAAATCCAAGCAACACCACACTCGGTAGACAAGTGGACATATGTGTTCTGAACTTGAGAAAAGATAACAACAAAGTGGAGATATGAGAGTTTATGTCCCCTTCGGTAATCAACAAATTTCTCTTAAACCAAAAATCCAAGCAACACCACACTCTGTAGACAAGTGGACATATGTGTTCCGAGCATACTCACAATAAATCATCTCAATCAAACACCTTTTATCTGCCCAAATTGTTCGCCTACCAACACTGCTATGTGTTGAACCTGCAGCAGTCCGAATTGACAAAAGCGCTCTCAAATCTGATGCTCCAGTGACTTAAAACCAGCTAACCCGATCGTGGTACTCAAAGAAAGTAACAAGCTCACAAAGTTTGGAGCCAATCCAAGCACCTTTGAGCATTCAAACACCAGATTGAAGACACACCGGTTGTTGATTACCTCTCATTCTTCTTGCTCTCTTCTCACTTAGTTGTGATGTTCTAGTGCGTTCTCCCACCCTCTCATAATAGACACTTCTGACCTCTCTCTTTTGCTTGCTCTCACACAACCACCAATGGTGGATAATGTTTTCTCCTTTCTGCATCGCAACGAGGTAGCTCACCCGTTTGATGTGAACCTCGGTTAACGGTTGATATGTATTTGACTTCGTGGGCTTAAGTTGGGCTACCAACACACCTCCATGTGGAGGGACATGGCCCAATAGAAAGAACATATACCCCTGAAGACTAAGATCTTCGTTTGTCAGCTGATACGAGACAGATTGCCTTCAGGGGTAGAAGTGGCTAAGTGACATGGGCCAAGGGATAGCTTGTGTCCACTATGCAGGATCCCTAAACAGGGAACCCACATAATCTTCACATGTCGCATTGTCTAGTTTCTTTGGATCTTTGTTTGAGAGGACTTGGGCCCTGACTGGCAGGCCCAAGACCTTGGTGTGTTCCTAGAAACATTGGTGAGCCATACTGGCAAAATGATACGCATCTTCTAGTTGACCTTTGCCGGGATATCCTAGATCCTTTGGAATATACCTAATAAGGTGGTTATTCAAAAAGTCTTCTTACATCGTGATTCTAACTATGTATTCAAATTCTTAAATTCTTTTACTGCAGTAGCACCCATTGTGTAGACAATGGTGATACGTGCATTTTGTATCATCATATTAATAGCATATAGAACTAGTTCTTATATTTATTTTCATTGTTTTATCATTAATTATGCATATTTAGATAATTTTTGGGACTTTCCTACCAAGTCTCATTCATTGGTAGTTAATTTATGGGAGGTAGAAAGTCTCATTTTTCGTATTTTACTGTGTTTCAGGGACTTTTCGGACATCAATAAATCTGGAAAAAATACCACGAAAGTTTTACATCACGAGAAGGACACAAAGCGTTGGAATCAAGCTAGGGGAGCCACAGGGCTTGGAATACCCAGTTGGCGCGGCCCCATCTGTAGGCCGCGCCATCAGGGAGCGGCGGATTGCGGCGGCGCTGGTCTGGCGCGGCTGCAGTTGGCGACGGGCGGGGCGGCCCATCCGGGCCCGATCTGGGCCGAGATGGGGGCCTGCTGCGAGGATGGCCTTGGCCGATTTGTTCGGGCGACCATGGGCAGCGCCGCCGGTTCTTTTCTAAAGTCGCCATGGGCTTGGCGATGTCGGCTTAGCGAGGCGATGGTTTTCTGAACCTCCTTCGTCGTCGTCGGGCGGCGGATGGCGGCGCGGGTGCCGTTTCTTCCACGTCGAGGAATAAAGGTGGCGGTTCTAGGATTCTTCTCGCACCAAGTTTTAAGATCTGTCGGATGTTGTTCTCACCAGTCTGGGTGGATTGACGTGTTCCGGAAGGTCCTATCGGCGAAATTCATTGTGCGAGTAATGCCTGAAGATTGCTGGATTGGGTGGTTTCGGTCGTGCGCACCCATGTTTTTATCTGGCCGTTTGATTTCAGAGGGAGCGCTTCGAAACTCAGCTGGCTGTTAATATCATGGAGTTCGTTTTCTTTCCATGGTGCTAGCAGAGAAGGTCATCAAGCCGAGATCGGTGGAACAACTATGATGGTCGGATCTTGGTGGTGAGGTGGAGTTGGCTTGGTGCTTCATGACTTGAAACAACGACTGGTATGTGGGGGCGGCTTCACAGGAGAAGTTCATAGTCTTATCTTTCAGGGTGAAAATCCAAGGTCTGGCTTTAATTCGTTCTGCCTAGCAATATTCTTGTTGAAGGCATTGTTTTGAGAGAGATGACTTTCTTCAAGGTGAAAACCTAAGATCTATGATCGGGCCAATAGCGTTTGTGCACTGTTTCCTTCTTGAAGGCGTCGCTTATGGAGAGGCTGATCTTCTGGTGTTGTCTTGGTGGTGTCAGTGTTGTTGTTTCAAGTTATGGATCTCTGTAGCGGGACCTTTATTTTTTGTATTTCTTTTCTCTTGTTTGGCTGTGTGCATCCTTTATGCCATTAGGGTATGATGTTGTTGCAGAGGCTGGGTGTAATTGGTATCTCCATGATATTAATATATGCTCTTTATCGAAAAATCCGTGCCCTGGACTATCATCCTTCTAAGAACATCTTACTCAAAAAGGAGGAATGCTGGAAAAAATAACTTGTCGTGCTCAATATTTTTGTGTATGCAACATTGAGGCCGGGTGTGCATACACAAAAGTGTGAGGGTTTGAAGATAGAGACATTTCAGTCCTGCCATTTATGCGACATCACCGGCGCTATTCTGGCCGTCGTTATTACCGTCCAGCCTCCCCTCGGCGCCTCCGATATAGTGGTCACGCCACCCGAATCAGAGCATCAAGCGCCTGCCGCCAGAAACGCGCCTCCCACAGCCGCTGGAGTGCCCCAATGGCAGGCAAGTGCATCGCGAAGAGGGTCAGAGACGGCTCGGCAGAAGTCGAACGCATTCGACCCGTTGAGGAATAAGCCAGCCAAACATGGACCGCTTCTTTTTCATCCTCTTGCATCAATCAAAGTTCATCCACAGGGTCCGCATCCACCATTACCAACGCTGGCGTGCACAACATGTTCAGTGAATCGGCAAATAGGTATAAACTTCACTTCTTGCTTCGGTTCGAGATGTATATATGTCAAATTAGTCCTATGTTTAGTTATTGTTGTTTATTAGAGTATGTAGTTTCAATTTTTATAGCGTACTGATGTCTACGTGTGCTTCTATTCTTGTAGACAGTGTTGGGCCTCCAAGAGCAGAGGTTTGTAGAGCAGCAGCAAGTTTCCCTTATCACCCAAGGTTTATCGAACGCAGGGAGGTATAGGTCAAAGATAGTCCTCTCAAGCAACCCTGCAATTAAGATACAAGAAGTCTCTTGTGTCCCCAACACACCTAATACACTTGTCAGATGTATAGACGCACTAGTTCGGCGAAGAGATAGTGAAATACAAGTAATATGGATGAATATGAGTGGTAATAACAATCTAAAATAAATATGGCAGCAAGCAAACATGTAACAGAACTTGTTGGAAACGGTGTTTCAATGCTTAGAAACAAGGCCTAGGAATCATACTTTCACTAGTGGACACTCTCAACAATGATCACATAATAAATAAATAACTTCTCCTCACTTGTGCTACTTTGAAACACTCTCTTGATGGATAACAAACACCATTCATTGTGTAGGGCTACAAGAGCTCCCTCAAGCCGGAGTAAACAAGCTCTACAACATCCGGAGTTCATATTAAAGTAACCTCTAGAGTGCATAATAGACCGTTGCAATTTAGACCGAGTACTAACATAGAATACACACTGTCACCAATAGCTATGAAAGGGGGAATAGATCACATCAATACAATCATAGTAATAGTTAACTTCATAATCTACAAGAGATCACAATCATAACCTATGCCAAGTACTACATGATGCACACACTGTCACCTTTACATCATGGAGGAGGAATAGACTACTTTAATAACATCACTAGAGTAGCACATAGATTAATAGTGATACAAAGCTCATGATCACATAAAGATCACACCATGGGTGAGAGAGATGAACCACATAGCTACCGGTAGAGCCCTTAGCCTCGGGGGAGAACTACTCCCTCCTCATCATGGGAGTCAGCAGCAGCGATGAAGATGGCGGTGGTGTCGATGGAGATGGATTCCGGGGGCAATTCCCCGTCCCAGCGGCGTGCCGGAACAGAGACTTCTGTCCCCCGAACTTGGCTTCGCGATGGCGGCGGCTACGGAACTCTTCGTGGAATATGACTGGATATTTTAGGGTTTTCGCGACGGAGAGAATATATAGGCGGAAGGGCGGCCTCGGAGGAGCCAGGGGTGGCCCCCCATAGGCTGGCGCGCCTGGGGGGCTGGCCGCGCCGCCCTGTGGTGTGGGCCCCCTGCTGGCCGCCTCCTACTCTCCTTCGATGTTCTGGAACCCTCCGTGGAAAATAGGAAGTTTGGCTTTTGTTTCGTCCAATTCCGAGAATATTTCCTGTGTAAGATTTCTGAAACCAAAAACAGCAGAAAACAGGAACTGGCGCTTCGGCATCTTGTTAATAGGTTAGTTCCAGAAAATCCATAAAAATGATATAAAGTGTGAACAAAACATGTAGGTATTGTCATAATATAAGCATGGAACATCAGAAATTATAGATACGTTGGATACGTATCACGTACCGGCTTCATATGTGAACATGATGCATGATTTGAAGTCTGGTCGAGATGTGCCATGATACGTCTCAAACGTATCTATAATTTCTTATGTTCCATGCTACTTTTATGACAATACTTGAATGTTTTATACATACTTTACAGCATTATTATACATTTTCCGGCACTAACCTATTAACAAGATGTCGAAGCGCCAGCTGCTGTTTTCTGTTGTTTTTGGTTTCACAAATCCTAGTAAGGAAATATTCTCGGAATTGGTCGAAATCAACGCCCAGGGTCCTATTTTTACACGAAGCTTCCAGAAGACCGAGGGGGGAAAGGAAGTGGGGCCACGAGGCGCCGACACAACAGGGCGGCGCGGCCCAGCCCCTGGCCGCGCCGGCCTGTTGTGTGGGGCCCTCGTGTGGCCCCCTGACTTGCCCTTCCGCCTACTTAAAGCCTTCGTCGCGAATACCCCTGTACCGAGAGCCACGATACGGAAAACCTTCCAGAGACGCCGCCGCCAATCCCATCTCGGGGGATTCAGGAGATCGCCTCCGGCACCCTGCCGGAGAGGGGAATCATCACCGGAGGGGCTCTACATCATCATGCCCGCCTCCGGATTGATGCGTGAGTAGTTCATCCTTGGACTATGGGTCCATAGCAGTAGCCAGATGGTTGTCTTCTCCGCATGTGCTATCATTGTTTAGATCTTGTGACCTGCCTAACATGATCAAGATCATCTATTTGTAATGCTACATGTTGTGTTTGGTGGGATCCGATGAATCTAGAATACTATGTTAAGTTGATTATCAATCTATCATATATGTGTTGTTTATGTTCTTGCATGCTCTCCGTTGCTAGTCGAGGCTCTGGCCAAGTTGATACTTGTAACTCCAAGAGGGAGTAATTAATGCAATTATCTGTTGTTTACAACTTAATACTGGAGGGGGTGCGGATGCTAACCCGAAGGTGGATTATTTAGGCTTAGATGCATGCTGGATAGCGGTCTATGTACTTTGTCATAATGCCATGATTAAATCACATAGTAATCATCATTGATATGTATTGAATCTTTATTTGTCAATTGCTTACCTGTAATTTGTTCACCCAGCATGTTAGTTATCTTATTGGAGAGACACCACTAGTGAACTATGGACCCCGGTCCATTCTTTTACATCTGAATACATTCTACTGCAATCATTGTTCTTACTGTTCTTTGCGAACAAACACCATCTTCCACTCGATACGCTTAATCCTTTGTTTTCAGCAAGCCGGTTAGATTGACAACCTCACTGTTACGTTGGGGCAAAGTATCTTGATTGTGTTGTGCAGGTTCCATGTTGGCGCCGGTTTCACTGGTGTTGCGCCGCACTACACTCCTCCACCAACAACCTTCACGTGCTTCTTGGCTCCTACTGGTTCGATAACCTTGGTTTCATACTGAGGGAAACTTGCTTCTATACGCATCATACCTTCCACTTGGGGTTCCCAACGGACGTGTACATCTACGCGTATCAAGCTAAATTTCTGGCGCCGTTGCCGGGGAGATCAAGACACGCTGCAAGGGGAGTCTCCACTTCTCAATCTCTTTACTTTGTTTTTGTCTTGCTTTATTTTATTTACTACTTTGTTTGCTGCACCTAAACAAAACACAAAAAAATTAGTTGCTAGTTTTACTTTATTTACTGTCTTGCTCTCCATATCAAAAACACAAAAAAAATTAGTTACTTGTCTTTATTTACCTAGTTTACTTTTACTACTGCTATCATGAGTAATCCTGAAGTTGAAGTTCGTTCTTTTAAGCAACAAGGTGGAGAAAGTTTTAAAGATGCTTGGTACAGAATTAGTAATGCTCATCATAGGTGCATTAAGAAACACTCCACTATTATCCTTCTTAGGAACTTTTATGTTGGCTTATCTAGTTCGAATAGGTATGTTCTTGATACTCTTTCGGGAGGTAATTTCCTAGGTACTCCCGCTTTAGAAGCTAGTTGCATCATTGAGAGTCTAGTTGGAATACCACCTGTTAATGAAGTTAAAATTGAAATCTCTCTTGAGGATGTTATGAAAAAATTGGAAACCATAGAGAAAAATTTTCCAAGTGTTGAAACTAAATTGGAAATGTTACTTGATAAAACTGATGAACTTGATAAATCCTTAGGAGGAACTGATGAAAGAATTAGTGTCCTAGGAACTTGTGTTGTCCATGATAATCAAATCAATAGGATTGGTGAACTTGAAAAAGCTATGGGAACCTTGGGTTCAACTTTTCCTTCTCTTAAGTATAAGGAGAAAGCTTATGTGGGAAAAGAGCAAAAATTCATGTATGCCTCTAAGGTGCCTAAACCAAAGAATTATTATAGGCCTAAAATTGATAAAACCCCTAGCACCACCATAGAAAATTTAGATAATGGAGCATCTAAGGTACCCTCTGCCACAAGTTGTGTTTGTAAGAAAAATTATGATGTTGATGTTTCTTCTCTTGATGTTACTTGATTTGCACTTTCTGCGCCTATCTGAAAGGCGTTAAAGAAAAGCACTTCTTGGGAGATAACCCATGTTTCATTTTATTTACTGTATTGTTGAGTCTTGGAAGTTGTTTACTACTGTAGCAACCTCTCATTATCATGTTTTTGTGCCAATTAAAGTCTCTATGTTAAATTTGATGCTAGATTTGGATTGCTGCGCAGAAACAGCATTGCTGTCTGTCACCAATTCGCACAGAACTCTCTGTAGAAGAGTCAAAAAAAATCTGAAAATTTACGTGAGTGATCCTCATATATGTATGCAACTTTCATTAATTTTGCGTTTTTCCTTTTGAGCAAGTTAAGTGCCCCTGCAAAATTCGTCTTTACGGACTGTTCTGTTTTTGACAGATTCTGCCTTTTATTTCGCGTTGCCGCTTTTTCTATGTTGAATGAGTTTCTTTGTTCCATTAACTTTCAGAAGCTTTGTGCAATGTCCAGAAGTGTTAAGAATGATTGTGTCACCTCTGAATGTGTGAATTTTTGATTATGCACTAACCCTCTAATGAGTTTGCTTGAAGTTTGGTGTGGAGGAAGTTTTCTAGGGTCAAGAGAAGAGGATGATATACTATGATCAGGAAGAGTGAAAGGTCTAAGCTTGGGGATGCCCCGGTGGTTCATCCCTGCATATTTCAAGAAGACTCAAGCATCTAATCTTGGGGATGCCCAAGGCATCCCCTTCTTCATCGACAACATTATCAGGTCATTTCTAGTGAAACTATATTTTTATTCCATCAAATCTTATGTTCTTTACTTGGAGCGTCGGTTTGCTTTTATTTTTGTTTTGGTTTGAATAAAGTTGGATCCCATCATCCTTATATTGGAGATATTACGCTCCGCTTTTTCATATGGAACACTTGTGTTCTTAGTTGTGCCATGGCGAAGGCTGAAATTGCTTCGTTGATTGCTATTTGGTTTGAATCAGAAAATGCTGCATATGGTTTGGAATAATTTGGCAATTGTTTGAGCTCTCATAGATCATGTTTAAGCTCTTGCATCATGTAGTTTAATCTATTAATGAAGAACTACCGTAGAGCTTGTTAAATTTGGTTTGCATGATTGGTCTCACTAAGTCTAGATATTTTCTGGTAAAGTGTTTGAACAACAAGGAAGACAGTGTAGAGCCTTATAATGCTTGCAATATGTTCTTGTGTAAGTTTTGCTGTACCTGTTCATACTTGTGTTTGCTTCAAACAACCTTGCTAGCCCAAACCTTGTACTGAGAGGAAATGCTTCTCGTGCATCCAAACACCTTGAGCCAAAACCCATGCCATTTGTGTCCACCATATCTACCTATCATGTGGTATTTTTCTGCCGTTCCAAAGTAAATTACTTGAGTGCTACCTTTAAAATTTCATTCTTTTATCTTTGCAATATATAGCTCATGGGACAAATAGCTTAAAAACTATTGTGGTGATGAATATGTAGTTATGTGTCTTAGTTCTTATAAGTTGCTTGTTGAGCGGTAACCATGTTTCTGGGGACGCCATCAACTTTTTACCTTTGTTGGATATCATGTGAGATGCTATGCATGTTCGTCTTGTCTGAAGTAAGTGCAATTTCATGATCAAATGGTTTGAGTATGCATATGTTAGAGAAGAACATTGGGCAGCCAACTAAAGCCATGTATCATGGTGGAAGTTTCAGTTTGGACATACAACCTCAATCTCTTATGAGAATATTATTTGTTGTTGAATGCTTAAGCATTAAAAGAGGAGTCCATTATCTGTTGTCTATGTTGTCCCGGTATGGATGTCTAAGTTGAGAATAATCAAAAGCGAGAAATCCAATGCGTGCTTTCTCCTTAGACCTTTGTACAGGCGGCATAGAGGTACCCCTTTGTGACACTTGGTTGAAACATATGTCATGTGATGATAATCCGTGTTATCCGAGCTGATTAGGAAAAGGTGCGAGTACTATTACTACTCTATGCATGAGACTTGCAACTTGTAGGAAGTATTATGCATAGCACATATGAATTATTACTACCGTTGACAAAATTGTTTCTATGTTTTTCAAAATAAAAGCTCTAGCACAAAAATAGTAATCCATGCTTCCCTCTGCGAAGGGCCATTCTTTTACTTAATGTTGAGTCAGTTTACCCACTTCTTTCTATCTTAGAAGCAAACATTTGTGTTAACTGTGTGCATTAATACTTACATGTTTACTTATTGCACATGTTATATTACTCTATGTTGACAAATATCCATGAGATATACATGTTACAAGTTGAAAGCAATTGCTGAAACTTAATCATCCTTTGTGTTGCTTCAATGCATTCTACTTTGAATTTATTGCTTATGAGTTAGCTCTTATGCAAGTCTTATTGATACTTGTTTGAAAGTACTATTCATGAAAAGTTTTGCTATATGATTCATTTTTTTAGTCATTATCTTTGTTAGCAATCTTTTGTTCAGATCACTCCATTCATCTCATATGTTTTACAATAATGTTGATAAAGATTATGTTGGTAGCATGTCACTTCAGAAATTATTTGTGTTATCGTTTACCTACTCGAGGGCGAGTAGGAACTAAGCTTGGGGATGCTTGATACGTCTCAAACGTATCTATAATTTCTTATGTTCCACGCTACTTTTATGACAATACTTGAATGTTTTATACATACTTTACAACATTATTATACATTTTCCGGCACTAACCTATTAACAAGATGCTGAAGCACCAGTTGCTGTTTTCTGCTGTTTTTGGTTTCAGAAATCCTAGTAAGTAAATATTCTCGGAATTGGACGAAATCAACGCCCAGGGTCCTATTTTTACACGAAGCTTCCAGAAGACCGAGGGGGAAAGGAAGTGGGGCCACGAGGCGCTGACACAACAGGGCGGCGCGGCCCAGCCCCTGGCCGCGCCGGCCTGTTGTGTGGGGCCCTCGTGTGGCCCCCTGACTTGCCCTTCCGCCTACTTAAAGCCTTCGTCGCGAATACCCTGATACGTCTCCGACGTATCGATAATTTCTTATGTTCCATGCCACATTATTGATGATATCTACATGTTTTATGCACACTTTATGTCATATTCGTGCATTTTCTGGAACTAACCTATTAACAAGATGCCGAAGTGCCAGTTCCTGTTTTCTGCTGTTTTTGGTTTCAGAAATCCTAGTAACGAAATATTCTCGGAATCGGACGAAATCAACTCCCAGGTTCCTATTTTTCCCGGAACCATCCAGAACACCCGAGAGCCGCCAGAGGGAAGCCCTGGGGGCCCCACACCACACCCTGGCGCGGCCAGAGGGGGGGGGGCGCACCGCCCTATGGTGTGGTGGCCCTAGGCCCCCTCCGAGGCTGCCCTTCCGCCTATTTAAAGCCTCCGTCGCGAAAACCCTATTACGTTGGACGAAACCCACAGAAACCTTCCAGAGCCGCCGCCATCGCGAAGCCAAGATCTGGGGGACAGGAGTCTCTGTTCCGGCACCCTGCCGGAGCGGGGAAGTGCCCCCGGAAGGCTTCTCCATCGACACCGCTGCCATCTCCACTGCCATCTTCATCACCGCTGCTGCTCCCATGAGGAGGGAGTAGTTCTCCATCGAGGCTCGGGGTTGTACCGGTAGCTATGTGGTTCATCTCTCTCCTATGTACTTCAATACAATAATCTCATGAGCTGCCTTACATGATTGAGATTCATATGATGATGCTTGTAATCTAGATGTCATTATGCTAGTCAAGTGAGTTTTACTTATGTGATCTCCGGAGACTCCTTGTCCCACGTGTGTAAAGGTGACAGTGTGTGCACCGTGTGGGTCTCTTAGGCTATATTTCACAGAATACTTATTCACTGTTATGAATGGCGTAGTGAAGTGCTTATTTATATCTCTTTATGATTGCAATATGTATTGTATCACAATTTATCTATGTGCTACTCTAGTGATGTTATTAAAGTAGTTTTATTCCTCCTGCACGGTGTAATGGTGACAGTGTGTGCATCCGTGTTAGTACTTGGCGTAGGCTATGATTATGATCTCTTGTAGATTATGAAGTTAACTATTGCTATGATAGTATTGATGTGATCTATTCCTCCTACATGGTGTGAAGGTGACAGTGTGCATGCTATGTTAGTACTTGGTTTAGTCGTGTCGATCTTTAATGCACTCTAAGGTTATTTAAATATGAACACTGAATTGTGGAGCTTGTTAACTCCGGCATTGAGGGTTCGTGTAATCCTACGCAATGTGTTCATCATCCAACAAGAGAGTGTAGAGTATGCATTTATCTATTCTGTTATGTGATCAAAGTTGAGAGTGTCCACTAGTGAAAGTCTAATCCCTAGGCCTTGTTCCTAAATACTGCTATCACTTTGCTTATTCTTTATTTCTTTGAATTACTACTGCTGCGTTACTACTGCATGTTTACTTCCTGCAATATTACTACCATCAACTGCACGCCAGTAAGCTATTTTCTGGCGCCGTACTACTTCTCATACTTATTCATACCACCTGTATTTCACTATCTCTTCGCCGAACTAGTGCACCTATTGGGTGTGTTGGGGACACAAGAGACTTCTTGCTTTGTGGTTGCAGGGTTGCATGAGAGGGATATCTTTGACCTCTTCCTCCCTGAGTTCGATAAACCTTGGGTGATCCACTTAAGGGAAACTTGCTGCTGTTCTACAAACCTCTGCTCTTGGAGGCCCATGTCTACAAGAATAGAAGCACCCGTAGACATCAAGCTATTTTCTGGCGCCGTTGCCGGGGAGGAAAGGTAAAAGGTACTCACACTCCGGATCTCGGCTACTAAGCTATTTTCTGGCGCCGTTGTAAGTACTCGAAGCTATTTCCTTTAGACTCTGCAATTGCGACATTTGGTTTCTTGTTTACACTAGTTAGGCATAATGGACAACAATGACCTTTTTATTCTATTTCCTGATTTAAGACATGGATGGTTTGATGCGAAAATTAAAAAACCCATGGAACATATTAATATGAATGCTTTGAACACTATTGTTGCTAATGCTATGGAAAATTCTAAGCTTGGGGAAGCTGGCTTTGATGAGCATGATATTTTTAGTCCCCCAAGTATTGAGGAGAAAATTTACTTTGATGATACTATGCCTCCTATATTTGATGATGAGAATAATAATGATAGCTACTTTGTTGAATTTGCTCCCACTACAACTAATAAAATTGATTATGCCTATGTAGGGAGTAATAATTTTATGCATGAGACTCATGATAAGAATGCTTTATGTGATAGTTATATTGTTGAGTTTGCTCATGTCGCTACTGAAAGTTATTATGAGAGAGGAAAATATGGTTGTAAAAAATTTCATGTTACTAAAACACCTCTCTATGTGCTGAAATTTTTGAAGCTACACTTGTTTTATCTTCCTATGCTTGTTACTTTGCTCTTCATGAACTTGTTTATTTACAAGATTCCTATGCATAGGAAGCATGTTAGACTTAAATGTGTTTTGAATTTGCCTCTTGATGCTCTCTTTTGCTTCAAATACTATTTCTTGCGAGTGCATCATTAAAACTGCTGAGCCCATCTTAATGGCTATAAAGAAAGAACTTCTTGGGAGATAACCCATGTGTTTATTTTACTACAGAAATTTTTGTTTTGTTGAGTCTTGGAAGTTTTTTACTACTGTAGCAACCTCTCCTTATCATGTTTTTGTGACAAGTAAAGTTTCTATGTTATAGTTGATGTTATATTTGGGATCGCTGCGCAGAAACAGCATTGCTGTCTGTCACGAATCTGGGCACAAGTCTCTGTAGAAAATTCGAAAAAATCTGCCAATTTACGAGCGTGATCCTCAGATATGTACGCAACTTTCATTAGTTTTGAGTTTTTCCATTTGAGCAAGTGTGGTGCCATTTTAAAATTCGTCTTTCCGGACTGTTCTGTTTTTGACAGCTTCTGCCTTTTATTTTGCATTGCCATATTTGCTATGTTGGATGAATTTCTTTGATCCATTAATGTCCAGTAGCTTTGTGCAATGTCCATAAGTGTTAAGAATTTTTGTGTCACCTCTGAATATGTGAATTATTAATTGTGCACTAACCCTCTAATGAGTTTGCTTGAAGTTTGGTGTGAAGGAAGTTTTCAAGGGTCAAGAGAGGAGTATGATATACTATGATCAAGAGGAGTGAAAGCTCTAAGCTTGGGGATGCCCCCGTGGTTCATCCCTGCATATTTCAAGAAGACTCAAGCATCTAAGCTTGGGGATGCCCAAGGCATCCCCTTCTTCATCGACAACATCATCAGGTTCCTCCCCTGAAACTATATTTTTATTCAATCACATCTTATGTACTTTACTTGGAGCGTCTGTATGTTTTTGTTTTTGTTTGAATAAATGCTTGTGTGGGAGAGAGACACGCTCCGCTGGTTCGTATGAACACATGTGTTCTTAGCTCATAATATTCATGGCGAAGTTTCCTCTTCGTTAAATTGTTATATGGTTGGAACTGAAAAATGCTACACGTAGTAATTGGTAAAATATCTTGGATAATGTGATACTTGGCAATTGTTGTGCTCATGTTTAAGCTCTTGCATCATATACTTTGCACCCATTAATGAAGAAATACATAGAGCTTGCTAAAATTTGGTTTGCATATTTGGTCTCTCTAAGGTCTAGATAATATCTAGTATTGAGTTTTGAACAACAAGGAAGACGGTGTAGAGTCTTATAATGTTTACAATATGTCTTTTATGTGAGTTTTGCTGCACCGGTTCATCCTTGAGTTTGCTTCAAATAACCTTGCTAGCCTAAACCTTGTATCGAGAGGGAATACTTCTCATGCATCCAAAATCCTTGAGCCAACTACTATGCCATTTGTGTCCACCATACCTACCTACTACATGGTATTTCTCCGCCATTCCAAAGTAAATTGCTTGAGTGCTACCTTTAAAATTCCATCATTCACCTTTGCAATATATAGCTCATGGGACAAAATAGCCTTAAAAACTATCGTAGTATTGAATATGTACTTATGCACTTTATCCCTTATTAAGTTGCTTGTTGTGCGATAACCATGCTAATGGGGACGCCATCAATTACTCTTTATTGAATATCATGTGAGTTGCTATGCATGTCCGTCTTGTCTGAAGTAAGAGGGATCTACCACCTTAATGGTTGGAGCATGCATATTGTTAGAGAAGAACATTGGGCCGCTAACTAAAGCCATGAATCATGGTTGAAGTTTCAGTTTTGGACATATATCCTCAATCTCATATGAGAATAATAATTGTTGCTACATGCTTATGCATTAAAGAGGAGTCCATTATCTGTTGTCCATGTTGTCCCGGTATGGATGTCTAAGTTGAGAATAATCAAAAGCAAGAAATCCAAAATGCGAGCTTTCTCCTTAGACCTTTGTACAGGCGGCATGGAGGTACCCCTTTGTGACACTTGGTTGAAACATGGCATTGCGAAGATCCGGTAGTCCAAGCTAAGTAGGACAAGGTGCGGGCACTATTTGTACACTATGCATGAGGCTTGCAACTTGTAAGATATAATTTACATAACTCATATGCTTTATTACTACCGTTGACAAAATTGTTTCATGTTTTCAAACTAAAAGCTCTAGCACAAATATAGCAATCGATGCTTGATACGTCTCCAACGTATCGATAATTTCTTGTGTTCCATGCTACTTTATTGATGATACCTAAATGTTTTATGCACATTATATGTCGTATTTACGCATTTTCTGGAACTAACCTATTAACAAGATTCCGAAGAGCCAGTTGCTGTTTTCTGCTGTTTTTGGTTTCAGAAATCCTAGTAAGGAAATATTCTCGGAATTGGACGAAATCACCGCCCAGGGTCCTATTTTTGCACGAAGCTTCCAGAAGACCGAAGGGGAGTCGAAGTGGGGCCACGAGGTGGCCATGTGACAGGGCGGCGCGGCCCAGGCCCTGGCCGCGCGGCCCTGTCCCCTGGGCCCCTCGTGCCGCCTCTTGACCTGCCCTTTCGCCTACTTAAAGCCTCCGTCGCGAAAACCCCAGTACCGAGAGCCACGATACGGAAAACCTTCCAGAGACGCCGCCGCGAATCCCATCTCGGGGGATTCAGGAGATCCCCTCCGGCACCCTGCCGGAGAGGGGATTCATCTCCCGGAGGACTCTTCATCGCCATGATCGCCTCCGGAGTGATGAGTGAGTAGTTCACCCCTGGACTATGGGTCCATAGCAGTAGCTAGATGGTCGTCTTCTCCTAATTGTGCTTCATTGTTGGATCTTGTGAGCTGCCTAACATGATCAAGATCATCTATCTGTAATACTATATGTTGTGTTTGTCGGGATCCGATGGATAGAGAATACTATGTTATGGTGATTATCAATCTATTGTTTATGTGTTGTTTATGATCTTGCATGCTCTCCGTTATTAGTAGAGGCTCTGGCCAAGTTTTTACTCTTAACTCCAAGAGGGAGTATTTATGCTCGATAGTGGGTTCATGCCTTCATTGACACCTGGGACAGTGACAGAAAGTTCTAAGGTTGTGATGTGCTGTTGCCACTAGGGATAAAACATTGATTCTATGTCTAAGGATGTAGTTGTCGATTACATTACGCACCATACTTAATGCAATTGTCTGTTGCTTTGCAACTTAATACTGAATGGGGTTCGGATGATAACCTGAAGGTGGACTTTTTAGGCATAGATGCAGTTGGATGGCGGTCTATGTACTTTGTCGTAATGCCCGGATTAAATCTCACTATATTTATCATATCATGTATATGCATTGTTATGCCCTTCTCTATTTGTCAATTGCCCGACTGTAATTTGTTCACCCAACATGCTTTTATCTTATGGGAGAGACACCTCTAGTGAACTGTGGACCCCGGTCCTATTCTTTACATCGCATACAATCTACTGCAATACTTGTTTTACTGTTTTCTTGCAAACAATCATCTTCCACACAATACGGTTAATCCTTTGTTACAGCAAGCCGGTGAGATTGACAACCTCACTGTTTCGTTGAGGCAAAGTACTTGGGGTTGTGTTGTGCAGGTTCCACGTTGGCGCCGGAATCCCTGTTGTTGCGCCGCATCACATTTCGCCACCATCAACCTTCAACGTGCTTCTTGGCTCCTACTGGTCCGATTAAACCTTGGTTTCTTTCTGAGGGAAAACTTGCCACTGTGCGCATCATACCTTCCTCTTGGGGTTCCCAACGGACGTGTACATCTACGCGCATCAAGCACTTTTTCTGGCGCCGTTACCGGGGACCTGAAGAAAAGTTACACCACAGAAAATTGCCTCCCACGGCAACAGCACTTTTTCTGGCGCCGTTGCCGGGGAGATCAAGACACGCTGCAAGGGGAGTCTCCACTTCTCAATCTCTTTACTTTGTTTTTGTCTTGCTTTATTTTATTTACTACTTTGTTTGCTGCACCTAAACAAAACACAAAAAAATTAGTTGCTAGTTTTACTTTATTTACTGTCTTGCTCTCCATATCAAAAACACAAAAAAAATTAGTTACTTGTCTTTATTTACCTAGTTTACTTTTACTACTGCTATCATGAGTAATCCTGAAGTTGAAGTTCGTTCTTTTAAGCAGCAAGGTGGAGAAAGTTTTAAGGATGCTTGGTATAGAATTAGTAATGCTCATCATAGGTGCACTAAGAAACACTCCACCACTATCCTTCTTAGGAACTTTTATGTTGGTTTATCTAGTTGGAATAGATATGTTCTTGATACTCTTTCGGGAGGTAATTTCCTAGGTACTCCCGCTTTAGAAGCTAGTTGCATCATTGAGAGTCTAGTTGGAATACCACCTGTTAATGAAGTTAAAATTGAAATCTCTCTTGAGGATGTTATGAAAAAATTGGAAACCATAGAGAAAAATTTTCCAAGTATTGAAACTAAATTGGAAATGTTATTGGAAAAAACTGATGAACTTGATAAATCCCTAGGAGGAATTGATGAAAGAATTAGTGTCCTAGGAACTTGTGTTGTCCATGATAATCAAACCAATAGGATTGATGAACTTGAAAAAGCTATGGGAACCTTGGGTTCAACCTTTTCTTCCCTCAAGTATAATGAGAAAGCTTATGTGGGTAAGGAGCAAAAATTCATGTATGCCTCTAAAGTGCCTAAACAAAAGAATTATTATAGGCCTAAGATTGCTAAAACCCCTAGCACCACCATAGAAAATTTAGATAATGGAGCACCTAAAGTACCCTCTGCAACAAGTTGTGTTTGCATGAAAAATAATAATGCTTCTACTCTTGATGTTACTTGATTTGCACTTTCTGCGCCTAGCTGAAAGGCGTTAAAGAAAAGCGCTTATGGGAGACAACCCATGTTTTTACTACAGTACTTTGTTTTATATTTGAGTCTTGGAAGTTGTTTACTGCTGTAGCAACCTCTCCTTATCATGTTTTTGTGCCAAGTAAAGTTTCTATGTTATAGTTGATGTTATATTTGGGATCGCTGCGCAGAAACAGCATTGCTGTCTGTCACTAATCTGGGCACAAGTCTCTGTAGAAAATTTGAAAAAATCTGCCAATTTACGAGCGTGATCCTCAGATATGTACGCAACTTTCATTAGTTTTGAGTTTTTCCATTTGAGCAAGTCTGGTGCCATTTTAAAATTCGTCTTTACGAACTGTTCTGTTTTTGACAGATTTTGCCTTTTATTTCGCATTGCCTCTTTTGCTATGTTGGATGAATTTCTTTGATCCATTAATGACCAGTAGCTTTATGCAATGTCCAGAAGTGAAAAGAATGTTTGTGTCACCTCTGAATGTGTGAATTATTAATTGTGCACTAACCCTCTAATGAGTTTGCTTGAAGTTTGGTGTGAAGGAAGTTTTCAAGGGTCAAGAGAGGAGAATGATATACTATGATCAAGAGGAGTGAAAGCTCTAAGCTTGGGGATGCCCCCGTGGTTCACCCCTGCATATTCTAAGAAGACTCAAGCGTCTAAGCTTGGGGATGCCCAAGGCACCCCCTTCTTCATCGACAACATCATCAGGTTCCTCCCCTGAAACTATATTTTTATTGAGTCACATCTTGTGTTCTTTACTTGGAGCGTCGGTTTGTTTTTGTTTTTTTTTGTTTTTGTTTGAATAAAATGGATCCTAGCATTCACTTTGTGGGAGAGAGACACGCTCTGCTGTTGCATATGGACAAATATGTCCTTAGGCTTTACTCATAATGTTCAAGATAAAGTTTCTTCTTCGTTAAATTGATATATGGTTGGAATTGGAAAATGCTACATGTAGTAATTCTAAAATGTCTTGGATAATGTGATACTTGGCAATTGTTGTGCTCATGTTTAATCTCTTGCATCATATACTTTGCACCCATTAATGAAGAAATACATAGAGCTTGCTAAAATTTGATTTGCATATTTGGTCTCTCTAAGGTCTAGATAATATCTAGTATTGAGTTTTGAAGAACAAGGAAGACGGTGTAGAGTCTTATAATATTTACAATATGTCTTTTATGTGAGTTTTGCTGCACCGGTTCATCCTTGAGTTTGCTTCAAATAAACTTGCTAGCCTAAACCTTGTATCGAGAGGGATTACTTCTCATGCATCCAAAATCCTTGAGCCAACCACTATGCCATTTGTGTCCACCATACCTACCTACTACATGGTATTTCTCCGCCATTCCAAAGTAAATTGCTTGAGTGCTACCTTTAAAATTCCATCATTCACCTTTGCAATATATAGCTCATGGGACAAAATAGCCTTAAAAACTATCGTAGTATTGAATATGTACTTATGCACTTTATCTTTTATTAAGTTGCTTGTTGTGCGATAACCATGCTTCTCGGGAACGCCATCAACTATTCTTTGTTGAATATCATGTGAGTTGCTATGCATGTCCGTCTTGTCTGAAGGATCTATCACCTTAATGATTGGAGCATGCAAATTGTTAGAGAAGAACATTGGGCCGCTAACTAAAGCCATGAATCATGGTTGAAGTTTCAGTTTTGGACATATATCCTCAATCTCATATGAGAATAATAATTGTTGCTACATGCTTATGCATTAAAGAGGAGTCCATTATCTGTTGTCCATGTTGTCCCGGTATGGATGTCTAAGTTGAGAATAATCAAAAGCGAGAAATCCAAAATGCGAGCATTCTCCTTAGACCTTTGTACAGGCGGCATAGAGGTACCCCTTTGTGACACTTGGTTGAAACATGGCATTGCAAAGATCCGGTAGTCCAAGCTAAGTAGGACAAGGTGCGGGCACTATTTGTATACTATGCATGAGGCTTGCAACTTGTAAGATATAATTTACATAACTCATATGCTTTATTACTACCGTTGACAAAATTGTTTCATGTTTTCAAAATAAAAGCTCTAGCACAAATACAGCAATCTATGCTTTCCTCTTTGAAGGACCTTTCTTTTACTTTTATTGTTGAGTCAGTTTACCTATCTCCCTCCACCTTAAGAAGCAAACACTTGTGTGAACTGTGCATTGATTCCTACATACTTGCATATTGCACTTGTTATACTACTTTATGTTGACAATATCCATGAGATATACATGTTATAAGTTGAAAGCAACCGCTGAAACTTAATCTTCCTTTGTGTTGCTTCAACACCTTTACTTTGATTTATTGCTTTATGAGTTAACTCTTATGCAAGACTTATTGATGCTTGTCTTGAAGTACTATTCATGAAAAGTCTTTGCTTTATGATTCACTTGTTTACTCATGTCATTACCATTGTTTTGATCGCTGCATTCATTACATATGTTTACAAATAGTATGATCAAGATTATGATGGCATGTCACTTCAGAAATTATCTTTGTTATCGTTTTACCTGCTCGGGGCGAGCAGAACTAAGCTTGGGGATGCTTGATACGTCTCCAACGTATCGATAATTTCTTATGTTCCATGCTACTTTATTGATGATACCTACATGTTTTATGCACATTATATGTCGTATTTACGCATTTTCTGGAACTAACCTATTAACAAGATGCCGAAGAGCCAGTTGCTGTTTTCTGCTGTTTTTGGTTTCAGAAATCCTAGTAAGGAAATATTCTCGGAATTGGACGAAATCACCGCCCAGGGTCCTATTTTTGCACGAAGCTTCCAGAAGACCGAAGGGGAGTCGAAGTGGGGCCACGAGGTGGCCAGGTGACAGGGCGGCGCGGCCCAGGCCCTGGCCGCGCGGCCCTGTCCCCTGGGCCCCTCGTGCCGCCTCTTGACCTGCCCTTTCGCCTACTTAAAGCCTCCGTCGCGAAAAACCCCAGTACCGAGAGCCACGATACGGAAAACCTTCCAGAGACGCCGCCGCCGCGAATCCCATCTCGGGGGATTCAGGAGATCCCCTCCGGCACCCTGCCGGAGAGGGGATTCATCTCCCGGAGGACTCTTCATCGCCATGATCGCCTCCGGAGTGATGAGTGAGTAGTTCACCCCTGGACTATGGGTCCATAGCAGTAGCTAGATGGTCGTCTTCTCCTAATTGTGCTTCATTGTTGGATCTTGTGAGCTGCCTAACATGGTCAAGATCATCTATCTGTAATACTATATGTTGTGTTTGTCGGGATCCGGTGGATAGAGAATACTATGTTATGGTGATTATCAATCTATTGTTTATGTGTTGTTTATGATCTTGCATGCTCTCCGTTATTAGTAGAGGCTCTGGCCAAGTTTTTACTCTTAACTCCAAGAGGGAGTATTTATGCTCGATAGTGGGTTCATGCCTTCATTGACACCTGGGACAGTGACAGAAAGTTCTAAGGTTGTGATGTTCTGTTGCCACTAGGGATAAAACATTGATTCTATGTCTAAGGATGTAGTTGTCGATTACATTACGCACCATACTTAATGCAATTGTCTGTTGCTTTGCAACTTAATACTGAATGGGGTTCGGATGATAACCTGAAGGTGGACTTTTTAGGCATAGATGCAGTTGGATGGCGGTCTATGTACTTTGTCGTAATGCCCGGATTAAATCTCACTATATTTATCATATCATGTATATGCATTGTTATGCCCTTCTCTATTTGTCAATTGCCCGACTGTAATTTGTTCACCCAACATGCTTTTATCTTATGGGAGAGACACCTCTAGTGAACGGTGGACCCCGGTCCTATTCTTTACATCGCATACAATCTACTGCAATACTTGTTTTACTGTTTTCTTGCAAACAATCATCTTCCACACAATACGGTTAATCCTTTGTTACAGCAAGCCGGTGAGATTGACAACCTCACTGTTTCGTTGGGGCAAAGTACTTGGGTTGTGTTGTGCAGGTTCCACGTTGGCGCCGGAATCCCTGTTGTTGCGCCGCATCACATTTCGCCACCATCAACCTTCAACGTGCTTCTTGGCTCCTACTGGTCTGATTAAACCTTGGTTTCTTTCTGAGGGAAAACTTGCCACTGTGCGCATCATACCTTCCTCTTGGGGTTCCCAACGGACGTGTACATCTACGCGCATCAATGCTTTCCTCTTTGAAGGACCTTTCTTTTACTTTTATTGTTGAGTCAGTTTACCTATCTCTCTCCACCTTAAGAAGCAAACACTTGTGTGAACTGTGCATTGATTCCTACATACTTGCATATTGCACTTGTTATATTACTTTATGTTGACAATATCCATGAGATATACATGTTATAAGTTGAAAGCAACCGCTGAAACCTAATCTTCCTTTGTGTTGCTTCAACACCTTTACTTTGATTTATTGCTTTATGAGTTAACTCTTATGCAAGACTTATTGATGCTTGTCTTGAAGTACTATTCATGAAAAGTCTTTGCTTTATGATTCACTTGTTTACTCATGTCATTACCATTGTTTTGATCGCTGCATTCATTACATATGTTTACAAATAGTATGATCAAGATTATGATGGCATGTCACTTCAGAAATTATCTTTGTTATCGTTTTACCTGCTCGGGACGAGCAGAACTAAGCTTGGGGATGCTTGATACGTCTCCAACGTATCGATAATTTCTTATGTTCCATGCTACTTTATTGATGATACCTACATGTTTTATGCACATTATATGTCGTATTTACGCATTTTCTGGAACTAACCTATTAACAAGATGCCGAAGAGCCGATTCTTTGTTTCTTTGTTTTGGGTTCAGAAATCCTAGTAAGGAAATATTCTCGGAATTGGACGAAATCACCGCCCAGGGTCCTATTTTTGCACGAAGCTTCCAGAAGACCGAAGGGGAGTCGAAGTGGGGCCACGAGGTGGCCAGGTGACAGGGCGGCGCGGCCCAGGCCCTGGCCGCGCGGCCCTGTCCCCTGGGCCCCTCGTGCCGCCTCTTGACCTGCCCTTTCGCCTACTTAAAGCCTCCGTCGCGAAAACCCCAGTACCGAGAGCCACGATACGGAAAACCTTCCAGAGACGCCGCCGCCGCGAATCCCATCTCGGGGGATTCAGGAGATCCCCTCCGGCACCCTGCCGGAGAGGGGATTCATCTCCCGGAGGACTCTTCATCGCCATGATCGCCTCCGGAGTGATGAGTGAGTAGTTCACCCCTGGACTATGGGTCCATAGCAGTAGCTAGATGGTCGTCTTCTCCTAATTGTGCTTCATTGTTGGATCTTGTGAGCTGCCTAACATGGTCAAGATCATCTATCTGTAATACTATATGTTGTATTTGTCGGGATCCGATGGATAGAGAATACTATGTTATGGTGATTATCAATCTATTGTTTATGTGTTGTTTATGATCTTGCATGCTCTCCGTTATTAGTAGAGGCTGATACGTCTCCAACGTATCGATAATTTCTTATGTTCCATTCTACTTTATTGATGATACCTACATGTTTTATACACATTATATGTCATATTTATGCATTTTCTGGAACTAACCTATTAACAAGATGCCGAAGTGCCAGTTCCTGTTTTCTGCTGTTTTTGGTTTCAGAAATCCTAGTAACGAAATATTCTCGGAATTGGACGAAATCAACGCCCAGGTTCCTATTTTGCCCGGAAGCATCCAGAACACCCGAGAGCCGCCAGAGGGGGGGCCCTGTGGGCCCCAGATGACATGGTGGCGCGGCCAGGGCTGGGCCCGCGCCACCCTATGGTGTGGGCACCCCTTCGACCCTCCTGCGCCGCCTCTTCGCCTATATAAAGCCCCTGCATCGAAAACCCTTACAGAGGAGCCACGATACGGAAAACCTTCCAGAGCCGCCGCCATCGCGAAGCCAAGATCTGGGTGACAGGAGTCTCTGTTCCGGCACCCTGCCGGAGCGGGGAAGTGCCCCCGGAAGGCTTCTCCATCGACACCGCTGCCATCTCCACCGCCATCTTCATCACCGCTGCTGCTCCCATGAGGAGGGAGTAGTTCTCCATCGAGGCTCGGGGCTGTACCGGTAGCTATGTGGTTAATCTCTCTCCTATGTACTTCAATACAATGATCTCATGAGCTGCTTTACATGATTGAGATCCATATGATGAGCTTTGTATCGCTACTAGTTGTGTGCTACTCATGTGATGTTATTAAAGTAGTCTATTCCTCCTGCATGGTGTAAAGGTGATTAGTGTGTGCACCGTGTGGTTCTTGTCGTAGGCTATGATCATGATCTCTTGTAGATCGTGGAGTTAATTGTCATTATGATAGTATTGATGTGATCTATTCCTCCTTCATAGTGTAATGTGGACAGTGCGTGCGCTATGTTAGTTCTTGGTTTATTTTGCAATGATCTATTATGCTCTAAGGTTACTTAAACATGAATATCGAATGTTGTGGAGCTTGTTAACTCCGGCATTGAGGGTTCGTGTAATCCTACGCAACGAATGATGTTCATTATCAAACAAGAGTGTATGTAGCACATATGAGAAAGAGTTATTTATTATGCGATCAATGTTGAGAGTGTCCACTAGTGAAAGTATGATCCCTAGGCCTTGTTCCTAAATACTGAAGTCGCTGCTTGTTTACTGTTCTACTGTATGTTTACTTCCCGCAATATTACTACCATCAACTGCACGCCAGCAAAGCACTTTTCTGGCGCCGTACTACTGCTCATACTTATTCATACCACCTGTATTTCACTATCTCTTCGCCGAACTAGTGCACCTATTAGGTGTGTTGGGGACACAAGAGACTTCTTGCTTTGTGGTTGCAGGGTTGCATGAGAGGGATATCTTTGACCTCTTCCTCCCTGAGTTCGATAAACCTTGGGTAATCCACTTAAGGGAAACTTGCTGTTGTTCTACAAACCTCTGCTCTTGGAGGCCCAACACTGTCTACAAGAATAGAAGCACCCGTAGACATCAAGCACTTTTCTGGCGCCGTTGCCGGGGAGGGAAGGTAAACGGCACTCACACATTGGCAAGCCCGGCAACTAAGCACTTTTCCTCCCTCGTCAACTACGCGCCAAGCACTTTTCTGGCGCCGTTGCCGGGGAGGAAAGGTAAAAGGCTCTCATACTTCGGTTCCAGGTAACAGTACTTTTCTGGCGCCATTGTGTGTGTGCTCGAAGCTATTTCCTTTAGACTCTGCAATCGCGACATTTGGTTTCTTGTTTACACTAGTTAGGCATAATGGAAAACAACAAAAATATGAGAGATCTTTATGAACTTTATCTTGAATTAGGACATGATGTGTTTGAAGAGAGAATTAAAAAACCCATGGAAATTTATATGCATGCTAATGGGAATGTTATTAATATGAATGCTTTGAACACCATTGTTGCTAATGCTATGGAAAATTCTAAGCTTGGGGAGGTCGGTTTTGATGAAAATGATCTCTTTAGCCCTCCGGGTATTGAGGAGAAAGTTTATGTTGATTATGATATGCCTCCCATTTATGATGATTATAATGATAGTAGTCTTTTGTTACCACCTGTTATGGAGGATAAATTTGATTATGATTACAATATACCTCCTATATTTGATAGCTACTTTGTTGAATTTGCTCCCACTACAATTAATAAGAATGACTATGCTTATGTTGGGAGTAGTAATTATTTTATGCATGAGACTCATGATAAGAATGCTTTAAGTGATAGTTATATTGTTGAGTTTGCTCATGTTGCTACTGAAAGTTATTATGAGGGAGGAAAATATGGTTGTAAAAATTTTCATGTTACTAAAACACCTCTCTATGTGCTGAAATTTTTGAAGCTACACTTGTTTTATCTTCCTATGCTTGTTACTTTGCTCTTCATGAACTTGTTTATTTACAAGATTCCTATGCATAGGAAGCATGTTAGACTTAAATGTGCTTTGAATTTGCTTCTTGATGTTCTCTTTTGCTTCATTATCTATTTTCATGAGAGCATCATCATTAAAACTGCTGAGCCCATCTTAATGGCTATAAAGAAAGAACTTCTTGGGAGATAACCCATGTGTTTATTTTGCTACAGCAATTTTTGTTTTGTTGAGTCTTGGAAGTTGTTTACTACTGTAGCAACCTCTCCTTATCAAGTTTTTGTGCCAAGTAAAGTTTCTATGTCAAAGTTGATGTTATATTTGGGATCACTGCGCAGAAACAGCATTGCTGTCTGTCACGAATCTGGGCACAGGCCTCTGTAGAAAATTCGAAAAAATCTGCCAATTTACGAGCGTGATCCTCAGATATGTACGCAACTTTCATTAGTTTTGAGTTTTTCCATTTGAGCAAGTCTGGTGCCAGCTTTAAATTCGTCTTTACGGACTGTTCTGTTTTTGACAGATTCTGCCTTTTATTTCGCATTGCCTCTTTTGCTATGTTGGATGAATTTCTTTGATCCATTAATGTCCAGTAGCTTTATGCAATGTCCAGAAGTGAAAAGAATGTTTGTGTCACCTCTGAACATGTGAATTATTAATTGTGCACTAACCCTCTAATGAGTTTGCTTGAAGTTTGGTGTGAAGGAAGTTTTCAAGGGTCAAGAGAGGAGTATGATATACTATGATCAAGAGGAGTGAAAGCTCTAAGCTTGGGGATGCCCCCGTGGTTCATCCCTGCATATTTCAAGAAGACTCAAGCATCTAAGCTTGGGGATGCCCAAGGCATCCCCTTCTTCGTTGACAAAGTATCAGGTTCCTTCTCTTGAAACTATATTTTTATTCGGTCACATCTTATGTATTTTACTTGGAGCGTCTGTGTGCTTTTATTTTTGTTTTTGTTTTGTTATCTTAGCTCTCTGAATAAGTTCATCCTTGTGTGGGAGAGAGACACGCTCCGCTGGTTCGTATGAACACATGTGTTCTTAGCTCATAATATTCATGGCGAAGTTTCCTCTTCGTTAAATTGTTATATGGTTGGAATTGGAAAAATGCTACATGTAGTAATTGGTAAAATGTCTTGGATAATGTGATACTTGGCAATTTTTGTGCTCATGTTTAAGCTCTTGCATCATATGCTTTGCACCTATTAGTGAAGAAATACATAGAGCATGCTAAAATTTGATTTGCATATTTGGTCTCTCTAAGGTCTAGATAATATCTAGTATTGAGTTTTGAACAACAAGGAAGACGGTGTAGAGTCTTATAATGTTTACAATATGTCTTTTATGTGAGTTTTGCTGCACTTGTTCATCCTTGAGTTTGCTTCAAATAACCTTGCTAGCCTAAACCTTGTATCGAGAGGGAATACTTCTCATGCATCCAAAATCCTTGAGCCAACTACTATGCCATTTGTGTCCACCATACCTACCTACTACATGGTATTTCTCCGCCATTCCAAAGTAAATTGCTTGAGTGCTACCTTTAAAATTCCATCATCCACCTTTGCAATATATAGCTCATGGGACAAAATAGCCTTAAAAACTATCGTAGTATTGAATATGTACTTATGCACTTTATCTTTTATTAAGTTGCTTGTTGTGCGATAACCATGCTTCTGGGGAACGCCATCAACTATTGTTGAATATCATGTGAGTTGCTATGCATGTCCGTCTTGTCTGAAGGATCTATCATTTTAGTGGTTGGAGCATGCAAAATTGTTAGAGAAGAACATTGGGCCGCTAACTAAAGCCATGAATCATGGTTGAAGTTTCAGTTTTGGACATATATCCTCAATCTCATATGAGAATAATAATTGTTGCTACATGCTTATGCATTTAAGAGGAGTCCATTATCTGTTGTCCATGTTGTCCCGGTATGGATGTCTAAGTTGAGAATAATCAAAAGCGAGAAATCCAAAATGCGAGCATTCTCCTTAGACCTTTGTACAGGCGGCATGGAGGTACCCCTTTGTGACACTTGGTTGAAACATGGCATGCAAAGATCCGGTAGTCCAAGCTAAGTAGGACGAGGTGCGGACACTATTAGTATACTATGCATGAGGCTTGCAACTTGTAAGATATAATTTACATAACTCATATGCTTTATTACTACCGTTGACAAAATTGTTTCATGTTTTCAAAATAAAAGCTCTAGCACAAATACAGCAATCGATGCTTTCCTCTTGAAGGACCATTCTTTTACTTTTACTGTTGAGTCAGTTTACCTATCTCCTTCCACCCTAAGAAGCAAACACTTGTGTGAACTGTGCATTGATTCCTACATACTTGCATATTGCACTTGTTATATTACTTTATGTTGACAATATCCATGAGATATACATGTTATAAGTTGAAAGCAACCGCTGAAACTTAATCTTCCTTTGTGTTGCTTCAATACCTTTACTTTGATTTATTGCTTTATGAGTTAACTCTTATGCAAGACTTATTGATGCTTGTCTTGAAGTACTATTCATGAAAAGTCTTTGCTTTATGATTCAGTTGTTTACTCATGTCATTACCATTGTTTTGATCGCTGCATTCATTACATATGCCTACAATAGTATGATTAAGGTTATGATGGCATGTCACTTAAGAAATTATCTTTGTTATCGTTTTACCTGCTCGGGACGAGCAGAACTAAGCTTGGGGATGCTGATACGTCTCCAACGTATCGATAATTTCTTATGTTCCATGCTACTTTATTGATGATACCTACATGTTTTATACACATTATATGTCATATTTATGCATTTTCTGGAACTAACCTATTAACAAGATGCCGAAGTGCCAGTTCCTGTTTTCTGCTGTTTTTGGTTTCAGAAATCCTAGTAACGAAATATTCTCGGAATTGGACGAAATCAACGCCCAGGTTCCTATTTTGCCCGGAAGCATCCAGAACACCCGAGAGCCGCCAGAGGGGGGGCCCTGTGGGCTCCAGATGACATGGTGGCGCGGCCAGGGCTGGGCCCGCGCCACCCTATGGTGTGGGCACCCCTTCGACCCTCCTGCGCCGCCTCTTCGCCTATATAAAGCCCCTGCATCGAAAACCCTTACGGAGGAGCCACGATACGGAAAACCTTCCAGAGCCGCCGCCATCGCGAAGCCAAGATCTGGGGGACAGGAGTCTCTGTTCCGGCACCCTGCCGGAGCGGGGAAGTGCCCCCGGAAGGATTCTCCATCGACACCGCTGCCATCTCCACCGCCATCTTCATCACCGCTGCTGCTCCCATGAGGAGGGAGTAGTTCTCCATCGAGGCTCGGGGCTGTACCGGTAGCTATGTGGTTAATCTCTCTCCTATGTACTTCAATACAATGATCTCATGAGCTGCTTTACATGATTGAGATCCATATGATGAGCTTTGTATCGCTACTAGTTGTGTGCTACTCATGTGATGTTATTAAAGTAGTCTATTCCTCCTGCATGGTGTAAAGGTGATTAGTGTGTGCACCGTGTGGTTCTTGTCGTAGGCTATGATCATGATCTCTTGTAGATCGTGGAGTTAATTGTCATTATGATAGTATTGATGTGATCTATTCCTCCTTCATAGTGTAATGTGGACAGTGCGTGCGCTATGTTAGTTCTTGGTTTATTTTGCAATGATCTATTATGCTCTAAGGTTACTTAAACATGAATATCGAATGTTGTGGAGCTTGTTAACTCCGGCATTGAGGGTTCGTGTAATCCTACGCAACGAATGATGTTCATTATCAAACAAGAGTGTATGTAGCACATATGAGAAAGAGTTATTTATTATGCGAGAGTGTCCACTAGTGAAAGTATGATCCCTAGGCCTTGTTCCTAAATACTGAAGTCGCTGCTTGTTTACTGTTCTACTGCATGTTTACTTCCCGCAATATTACTACCATCAACTGCACGCCAGTAAGCACTTTTCTGGCGCCGTACTACTGCTCATACTTATTCATACCACCTGTATTTCACTATCTCTTCGCCGAACTAGTGCACCTATTAGGTGTGTTGGGGACACAAGAGACTTCTTGCTTTGTGGTTGCAGGGTTGCATGAGAGGGATATCTTTGACCTCTTCCTCCCTGAGTTCGATAAACCTTGGGTAATCCACTTAAGGGAAACTTGCTGCTGTTCTACAAACCTCTGCTCTTGGAGGCCCAACACTGTCTACAAGAATAGAAGCACCCGTAGACATCAGAGGCTCTGGCCAAGTTTTTACTCTTAACTCCAAGAGGGAGTATTTATGCTCGATAGTGGGTTCATGCCTTCATTGACACCTGGGACAGTGACAGAAAGTTCTAAGGTTGTGATGTGCTGTTGCCACTAGGGATAAAACATTGATTCTATGTCTAAGGATGTAGTTGTCGATTACATTACGCACCATACTTAATGCAATTGTCTGTTGCTTTGCAACTTAATACTGAATGGGGTTCGGATGATAACCTGAAGGTGGACTTTTTAGGCATAGATGCAGTTGGATGGCGGTCTATGTACTTTGTCGTAATGCCCGGATTAAATCTCACTATATTTATCATATCATGTATATGCATTGTTATGCCCTTCTCTATTTGTCAATTGCCCGACTGTAATTTGTTCACCCAACATGCTTTTATCTTATGGGAGAGACACCTCTAGTGAACTGTGGACCCCGGTCCTATTCTTTACATCGCATACAATCTACTGCAATACTTGTTTTACTGTTTTCTTGCAAACAATCATCTTCCACACAATACGGTTAATCCTTTGTTACAGCAAGCCGGTGAGATTGACAACCTCACTGTTTCGTTGGGGCAAAGTACTTGGGTTGTGTTGTGCAGGTTCCACGTTGGCGCCGGAATCCCTGTTGTTGCGCCGCATCACATTTCGCCACCATCAACCTTCAACGTGCTTCTTGGCTCCTACTGGTCTGATTAAACCTTGGTTTCTTTCTGAGGGAAAACTTGCCACTGTGCGCATCATACCTTCCTCTTGGGGTTCCCAACGGACGTGTACATCTACGCGCATCAATGCTTTCCTCTTTGAAGGACCTTTCTTTTACTTTTATTGTTGAGTCAGTTTACCTATCTCTCTCCACCTTAAGAAGCAAACACTTGTGTGAACTGTGCATTGATTCCTACATACTTGCATATTGCACTTGTTATATTACTTTATGTTGACAATATCCATGAGATATACATGTTATAAGTTGAAAGCAACCGCTGAAACTTAATCTTCCTTTGTGTTGCTTCAACACCTTTACTTTGATTTATTGCTTTATGAGTTAACTCTTATGCAAGACTTATTTATGCTTGTCTTGAAGTACTATTCATGAAAAGTCTTTGCTTTATGATTCACTTGTTTACTCATGTCATTACCATTGTTTTGATCGCTGCATTCATTACATATGTTTACAAATAGTATGATCAAGATTATGATGGCATGTCACTTCAGAAATTATCTTTGTTATTGTTTTACCTGCTCGGGACGAGCAGAACTAAGCTTGGGGATGCTGATACGTCTCCGACGTATCGATAATTTCTTATGTTCCATGCCACATTATTGATGATATCTACATGTTTTATGCACACTTTATGTCATATTCGTGCATTTTCTGGAACTAACCTATTAACAAGATGCCGAAGTGCCAGTTCCTGTTTTCTGCTGTTTTTGGTTTCAGAAATCCTAGTAACGAAATATTCTCGGAATTGGACGAAATCAACGCCTAGGTTCCTATTTTGCCCGGAAGCATCCACAACACCCGAGAGTCGCCAGAGGGGGGCCACACAGGCCCCAGATGATAGGCCGGCGCGGCCCAGGCCCTGGCCGCGCCGCCTTATGGTGTCGTCGCCCCTTCGACCTTCTGACGCTGCCCTTTCGCCTATATAAGGTCCCTGACCTAAAAACCCCGACGGAATAAGCCACGGTACGCAAAACCTTCCAGAGCCGCCGCCATCGCGAAGCCAAGATCTGGGGGACAGGAGTCTCTGTTCCGGCACCCTGCCGGAGCGGGGAAGTGCCCCCGGAAGGCTTCTCCATCGACACCGCTGCCATCTCCACCGCCATCTTCATCACCGCTGCTGCTCCCATGAAGAGGGAGTAGTTCTCCATTGAGGCTCGGGGCTGTACCGGTAGCTATGTGGTTCATCTCTCTCCTATGTACTTCAATACAATAATCTCATGAGCTGCCTTACATGATTGAGATTCATATGATGATGCTTGTAATCTAGATGTCATTATGCTAGTCAAGTGGGTTTTACTTATGTGATCTCCGGAGACTCCTTGTCCCACGTGTGTAAAGGTGACAGTGTGTGCACCGTGTGGGTCTCTTAGGCTATATTTCACAGAATACTTATTCACTGTTATGAATGGCGTAGTGAAGTGCTTATTTATATCTCTTTATGATTGCAATATGTTTTGTATCACAATTTATCTATGTGCTACTCTAGTGATGTTATTAAAGTAGTTTTATTCCTCCTACACGGTGTAATGGTGACAGTGTGTGCACTCGTGTTAGTACTTGGCGTAGGCTATGATTGTGATCTCTTGTAGATTATGAAGTTAACTATTGCTATGATGGTATTGATGTGATATATTCCTCCTACATGGCGTGAAGGTGACAGTGTGCATGCTAAGTTAGTACTTGGTTTAGTCGTGTCGATCTTTCATGCACTCTAAGGTTATTTAAATATGAACATTGAATTGTGGAGCTTGTTAACTCCGGCATTGAGGGTTCGTGTAATCCTACGCAATGTGTTCATCATCCAACAAGAGAGTGTAGAGTATGCATTTATCTATTCTGTTATGTGATCAATGTTGAGAGTGTCCACTAGTGAAAGTCTAATCCCTAGGCCTTGTTCCTAAATACTGCTATCACTGCTTGTTTACTGTTTTACTGTGTTACTACTGCTGCGTTACTACTGCTTGTTTACTTCCTACAATATTACTACCATCAACTGCACGCCAGTGAGCTATTTTCTGGCGCCGTACTACTGCTCATATTCATTCATACCACTTGTATTTCACTATCTCTTCGCTGAACTAGTGCACCTATTAGGTGTGTTGGGGACACAAGAGACTTCTTGCTTTGTGGTTGCAGGGTTGCATGAGAGGGATATCTTTGACCTCTTCCTCCCTGAGTTCGATAAACCTTGGGTGATCCACTTAAGGGAAACTTGCTGCTGTTCTACAAACCTCTGCTCTTGGAGGCCCAACACTGTCTACAAGAATAGAAGCACCCGTAGACATCATACCCCTGTACCGAGAGCCACGATATGGAAAACCTTCCAGAGACGCCGCCGCCGCCAATCCCATCTCGGGGGATTCAGGAGATCGCCTCCGGCACCCTGCCGGAGAGGGGAATCATCACCGGAGGGGCTCTACATCATCATGCCCGCCTCCGGATTGATGCGTGAGTAGTTCATCCTTGGACTATGGGTCCATAGCAGTAGCTAGATGGTTGTCTTCTCCGCATGTGCTATCATTGTTTAGATCTTGTGACCTGCCTAACATGATCAAGATCATCTATTTGTAATGCTACATGTTGTGTTTGGTGGGATCCGATGAATCTAGAATACTATGTTAAGTTGATTATCAATCTATCATATATGTGTTGTTTATGTTCTTGCATGCTCTCCGTTGCTAGTAGAGGCTCTGGCCAAGTTGATACTTGTAACTCCAAGAGGGAGTAATTATGCTCGATAGTGGGTTCATGCCTCCATTGAATGCAGGACGAGGACGAGAAAGTTCTAAGGTTGTGGATATGCTGTTGCTACTAGGGATAAAACATCGATGCTTTGTCTAAGGATATTTGTGTTGATTACATTACGCACCATACTTAATGCAATTATCTGTTGTTTACAACTTAATACTGGAGGTGGTGCGGATGCTAACCCGAAGGTGGATTATTTAGGCATAGATGCATGCTGGATAGCGGTCTATGTACTTTGTCGTAATGCCCTGATTAAATCACATAGTAATCATCATTGATATGTATTGAATCTTTATTTGTCAATTGCCTACCTGTAATTTGTTCACCCAGCATGTTAGTTATCTTATTGGAGAGACACCACTAGTGAACTGTGGACCCCGGTCCATTCTTTTACATCTGAATACATTCTACTGCAATCATTGTTCTTACTATTCTTTGCAAACAAACACCATCTTCCACTCGATACGCTTAATTCTTTGTTTTCAGCAAGCCGGTGAGATTGACAACCTCACTGTTACGTTGGGGCAAAGTATCTTGATTGTGTTGTGCAGGTTCCACATTGGCGCCGGTTTCACTGGTGTTGCGCCGCACTATACTCCTCCACCAACAACCTTCACATGCTTCTTGGCTCCTACTGGTTCGATAACCTTGGTTTCATACTGAGGAAAACTTGCTTCTATATGCATCATACCTTCCACTTGGGGTTCCCAACGGACGTGTACATCTACGCGTATCATGCCACTTGATCAATTTGATAATACAAATGGTTATGATGACTCCGCGAGTATGGGGGATTTGTTTGAATCTCAATCCACGAAGGGAGAAAGAGGAAAGAGACAAGTAAATTACACAAATCACGAGGATTAATCTTGGTGAAGGCATGAGAGAATGTGAAGCTAGATGCAGTATAATACAGGGCGACATTCGGTCTTCACCGCATCATGTGCATCAACGCCAACACATCACACAAAGGTAAATCTTCTCCTTTATGTGTTCCTACAATTGTCCCCCGAGGATGGTATACTACCTCATACTCGACCTATTGTCAATGGTGGGGATGCATCTACATGGATGGAGAGAAGAGATGGAAGCTTAGCCCCCAGTGCAAAGAAGGCTGAGGTCGACACGCCAACAAGTGAAGAGAAGAAGGAGGGAGGGAGTGCTACAACCAGCCCAAGGGCCAAGACCAAGAGACGCCCCCCTCTAGGTGGTACTACCGCCCCAATTGGACGGTACTACATCTAGGCGGTACTACCACCCCATATGACCGGTACTAACGCCCCATATGACCGGAACTTCCGTCCATGCGAGCATACATGCAGATTTCAGCCTTTTGGCTTGTAACTTACCCCTTCGGGTCCCCTCCTATAAATAGGCACCTACCTCCCCCTTCATAAGGAAGAGTTGATGATATTAAGAACTAGGGTTGTTCCTCTATCATCCATGTGTGGATTAGGGACAACCCCTCCCCTCTTAGACACAAATCTATGAGTTGTATCTAAGACCATCTTTATGTGATTAGTATTTCACTTGCATGATTCTAGTAGAACAAGTCTCTTCCAATTAGGAACTCTTCTTTTCTACTACTCTCTCATGCTTGTGATTCTACCATATGCTTACCGATCTTTCTCTTGGGAATTCTACCTTGTGTCTTTTCTCTTGAGTGATTCTATCAGGGTGGTGGTTCGGGGCATTGAGAGCAGCCCAGATTGTATTGGGTTATTTGTTCGTGTTTTCATTGTGTTATTATTTGTTCTTTGTGTTCCACCCTCACCGCATCCTTTCCCTTGGTCAATTAGTGAGATAGGGCCACCCTCGTAGGCTTAGCCCGCATCAGAGTCACTAGAAATGATTAAATTGAGAACAACTATTAATAACATATGCATGACTTGTTCCATCAATTTATGGCGTAACCATCGTCTTGCTCAATGAGATCTTTCCTAGGCGAATGGAAGATGATCAAAAATTATTGTAGCCAGTGGAGTGTTTATTTGATCAAGGGATGAATGCACCGCCAAGGGGTGCCAAACCATTGATGATATTATAAGTTTGTTGCTGATGTCAATCCATTTCATAATTATGGGTCTCGCATCAATATGTGATCAATTCCATTATTTTCGCAACTTTGTCAATGTAGGACTACATTGCACAAACAAGTTATAGGCAAATGGTAGGTTCAAACGACAAACCATTTGTGCTTCCACATTGTTGAAAATTGATAGAGAATAGAGGTTGAGTGATGATGAAGGTCCTCCACCAAAGAACCTGAGGGCAAGTAGCTCGTCTATCTGGAGTTGGATGATGATAAGAAGGTGGAGGAAGAAGGAAAAGATGGAGGCAAACTCCAGGGACACGCAAAGGGAGACCAGATGGAAGGAAATAAATCAAAGGAGAAGCTAAAGAAAATGGCCGAGAGACCGCATGGCACAAGAGAGAAGGTCCATGGTTGATGAAGACAAGGAAAGAGACGACGGCTCAAGCCACCTATTGAAGATGTTGTTGGGCGATAAGAAGCAACAAGAGAAGATGACAAGATGGCAACAAGTTCAATAGAATGTATACAAGTTGGCCAAGGATTTGCAAGGACAACCTTCAGGAGTGTATGCTTCTTCTCAAGGAGAACCGAATAAGGCAATAAATTATTGCCTAGTGGTCATCTCCTGACCATTGGCGTTGATGTGGATGTCGTGGAAGGCCAAGGAGTGGTGTTGTAGGCGTAACCTTGTGTTTGTAACATTTGAATTCTTGCAGACAAGATCTGCTAGATTTGTTGTCAAAGTAGTAACAATTGTGTATCAGTGGTATTTGTAACAAGCTGTCTCAAACATGGTGTTTTTTTTAAGATCATACAAGTAGTGGTTTTTTAAATTCTAGCCCCAAATGTAGATTGTTTTGCAGATATCACATTCTAAATTGCGGAAAAGGTACGTAGTAGGAAGCATATCACATACATTGTTAGTTGTTATAGTTGTTTTGTGAAATGAGATGATATCATTTCCTCCTCGAAATATGCTTTCACCTCACTTTATAAATAAATCAAGAACATCCATAATGAGGTCAACAACAAAAAAGAGATGTCTGATGGGGCTATAAGACAAACACACCCAAAACTGGAAAAAGACTCCACCCCCACTTCCCGCACGTGATATGGATGAGGAGCTCGCCGGCTGGATGAGGCAGAGAGACAGCATGTCGCTTCCAATAAATACGGAGCATGACATCCAGCCAAACTCTATCGCACTTGATGTCTCCCAAGTGTAGGAGATCAGTTGTAGTACCTTTTAATAAGAAAAGGTTGTCGAACCCACGAGTCAATTCCATTATTTTCGCAACTTTGTCAATGTAGGACTACATCGCACAAACAAGCTATAGGCAAATGGTAGGTTCAAACGACAAACCATTTTTGCTTCCACATTGTTTAAAATTTATAGAGAAATAGAGGTTGAGTGATGATGAAGGTCCTCCACCAAAGAACCTGAGGGCAAGTAGCTCGTCTATCTAGAGTTGGATGATAATAAGAAGGTGGGGGAGGAAGGAGAAGACGGATGCAAACTCCAGGGACAAGCAAGGGGAGACAAGATGGAAGGAAAGAAATCAAAGGAGAAGCTAAAGAAAATGGCCGAGAGACCGCATGGCACAAGGGAGAAGGTCGATGGTTGATGAAGACAAGGAAAGAGACGACGGCTCAAGCTACCTATTGAAGATGTTGTTGTGTGATAAGAAGCAACAAGAGAAGATGAAAATATGGAAACAAGTTCAAGAGAATGAATACAAGTTGGCCAAGGATTTGCAAGGCCAACCTTCAGGAGTGTATGCTTCTTCTCAAGGAGAACCGAATAAGGCAATAAATTATTGCCTAGTGGTCGTCTCCTGACCATTGGCGTTGATGTGGATGCCGCCGAAGGCCAATGAGTGGTGTTGTAGGCGTAACCTTGTATTTGTACCATTTGAAGTCTTGCAAACAAGATATGCTAGATTTGTTGTCAAAGTAGTAACAATTGTGTATCAGTGGTATTTGTAACGAGCTGTCTCAAACATGGTGGGTTTTTGTTTTTTAAAAGATCGTACAAGTAGTGGTTTTTTAAACTATAGCCCCAAATGTAGATTGTTTTGCAAATATCACATTCTAAATTGCGGAAAAGGTACGTAGTAGGAAGCAGAGCACATATACTGTTAGTTGTTATAGTTGTTTTGGGAAATAAGATGATATGATTTCCTCCTTGAAATATGCTTTCACCTCACTTTATAAATAAAAGCAAGAACATCCATAATGAGGTCAACAACAAAAAAGAGATGTCTGCTGGGGCTATAAGACAAACACGCCCAAAACTGGAGAAAGACTCCACCCCCACTTTCCGCCCGGGTGATATGGATGAGGAGCTCGCCGGCTGGATGAGGCGGAGAGACAGCATGCTGCTTCCAATAAATACGGAGCATGACATCCAACCAAACTCTATCCCGCTTGATGTCTCCCAAGTGCAGGAGATCAGTTGTAGTATCTTTTAATAAGAAAATGTTGTCGAACCCAACAGGAGTTGAAGATATTGGTTAGTAAGTCTGAAAGGTAAAATAATGAAAGTTGCAAAGATTTTGTATTTTGGGTGTATAATTTGCAGGAGAAGTAAATTGCTAAAAGTAGAAGCTCTTTTTAAAGAAGGCCAAATCCTCTTCTCAGTTAGAGGACTATATAAAGTGTGTGTATTGATACAAAACAAGTGTTCTCGAGGGTGGCATGGATTTACTTAGCATTTAGATTTCTAAATAACATGGTAAATATTTTTTCAATCTTAAATCTCATTGGATGGAGCCTACATTAGGTGTAGCCACATGTATGAGTGAGTACACCCCTTACGATTGGTCCCATGGCCAAATTAATGAGAACTCGGGAATCACTAAGACATAAATATCTAACCACGAAAATAAGTTCTAAGGTCCCCGGTATAAATCCCCCTATTGCAACTCAAATAATTGGAAAACAGTTTCTGTCAATTCGTCCCTTCCTACCCCTCTCATCACTCTAAGGTGCATCCCTATGAGCCGATAAAGGTGAAGTAACATGTAGTCAACATTCGCACCTTATCATCATAGAACCACATAAAAAGATAAAAACTTGACCAACCAATTATTGCATATTATATAGAAATCATAGCCAATTCATCATATGCCCCCAAGAGTATGGGGAACTACTCACAACGGTGAAACATGATATGGATCTGTGGCATATGGATTATAACACAATCTGAGAATATAACTTCACCACCAAACAGAGACAAGTTGCCAATCGCAAACATAGAAACAACACTTAAACAATATCCAGGGTTCAATCTACCACAAACTATGAGAGGGATGACGTGGATCTCGGAGAAGGAGATGGTGATGATGATGGTGTTGATATAGATGTGATGATGGTGTTGATATAGAGGTGTTGATTTGCCCTCTCCCCGAGTAGGAGAGGACTTTTATCTCTGTCGCCGCCTCAAAAAAGATGGCATAACTTTTCTAGCGAAATGGAGGCTCTCATATAAAGGAGGGGACGAGACGATGCTCGAGATTGCAGAACCACCTGCCGCCCTTGCGCTGCGCCGCCCAAGCAGCCGCAACGGCGAGCGCCACCACCACCAGTAGCCCGGGGCCGCCGCCCCAGCTTCTGATCACCGCCGCCCGCAGCGACCAGAGGACCCCCACCACCCTTTGGGAACGGGGCCCGCCGCCACCGTGGCAAGGGCCGGTGGCAGCGGCGGCAGGGAGGGGGCGTTGAGGCCGGCGGCGGTTGGGCGCTAGGGTTGGCCGAGAGGTTCGTGGAGAGATGTTGCGCATGCGCGATATCGGGTACGGTTAGATGGCGGTGAATGATAGTGCAGATGGCTTTGCTGATGATTGGACATGGTATATGATCTTTTTAGTAAGGGATAGAACAACTATGGAGATGACTCGACATTTGTGAATGAAAGCAACTATACTACGGGGGCGTCTCTGTCCTGAAAGCTCTATGTATACCACTAGTTTCTGTGTATAGATAGGGAAGCTATCAGATATAAGTATATAACTATTCAGCTGATAATGCGTGCATGATGTATATAACCATAATGCATGCCCGTTATCACCGTTCCAGACTTGATACGATGCATGAACTATGTGTCCAAGCCTAATTGGCCTTATCGGTACGTGATCCCTTTGGGGTCCTACTATGTTGGGATATAGGACCGGTGCAAATGTAGCTTGTAGGTGTGAGCTGACCCAATGTATTCTTTTTGGAGTACAAGTTGCAGCAACCTGAGAGGTGTGACCTGATCCAATTAAGGTGTTAAGGTGAGATCCCGGTGCAATCTTACTTTTAGTATATTTTATCTTTTCTAGTTTAAAATTTTGTTGTGAAATTTACAGTAGAAAAAGCAAAATGTACTACAAGTGAGATTTAGGTGGAATCCCACTTAAGACACCCTAGATCCAATGTACTCTTTGGAGATCTAACCGTGAGAGTGTAACTAGTAATATGTTCTAATAAATCAGTGACAACTAATATGAAACAGAGGAAGCAGTTTCTTAGCATGGACCATTTTACCATGCAAACAAAATAGTTAGAAAGTAATGCACGCATAGAGTGATACCTCCCGAGCTGCACGCGAGACAACCTGGGAGGTGATCCAGACCGCTTTCGTCATCCCCCTCCCACTACCTCCCCATGTATCGTCGTTGCCAGATGAGGCCACCAGGTAAAGCCCTTGTGGTGGACGGCGGGAGGCGGGGTGCTCCTCACGGCAGCGTGTGGGCGCGACTCCTCTCCCATGTGTCTTCTTCTCATGAGCACGCGTGCTCCGACTATCACGGGATGGAGACAGGTGGTTTGGGGCGATGTCTGTCTGTGGCACGACATACAAGTGCAGGCTCCCATGCGGCTTCGTCTCCCGGGCACGTTGACGCTCTGTGGCATTGTGGTGAGAATGGCGGATGTGTCTACGCGCAGCCGGTCAGTGGCACTTGGACTCCGGAGCGGTGGCTCTGGACTTGGCGGGCGGCCTCTCCTCTGGGGAGGGTCATCAAGATCCTGATTTGGCTCATTGCATGTTTCCGGCGGCAAGGAAGGGGAGGCGCGCTGTTGGTGAAAGACCAATCTTCGACTTCGGTCATGGTGGCATTTATGAGTCGTTGCCTTGTTGAAGGCATCGTCATTACAATCATCGTCTTCTCACTCGGGCTGCTCATGGGAAAACCATAGATCTAAGTCTCTCGGATCAAACGTTGTCGACGCTCGGCACCGTCCTTCCTTTTGAGGGCATCGTTTTCGAGAAGCAGCTAGATCGATGGGTCAAAAGGTGGAGCGTTGTGACATCTACCGCATGGACAGCAGCGAGTTTCGGCGGCATGGTGTCGTGGAGTCTCGGCAACAGACACGTGGTCATGGACGCCTGTATGGAGGTGACGTTTCCTTGCATCATGGCGGCGTCAATGACGGGCTTGGCAAGGACAATGCTTCGGTCCATGTCGTGAAGATTGGTTGGTGGAAGGTGCCATTAGGAACTTATGGAGCATGTGCAACAATACACTTTGAGGGTCTATTGGACCGGTTTATGCTCCCGATTCACCGTTGAATAGGTTGGTGAGGCCTCCGGTTTTAAGAGGATCTCCATATGTGTGAGAGCAGGATGTATGGTCCCAACATAACCACCCATTTGTTAAGCTTGCAGGTGATGCGACAGATGTCGCTCATGAGGTGGCTTCATGTTGATTATTGTATTTTTTTTATGAAAATCTATCAAATAATATAAATAAATAAATAAGGTCATATGCGTCATTTTAATACATAGTCTAGAGGTTAGAGTTTAACCTCTATTTAAAAGAACTAATTTCCTGACACGTTGCACACATGCGAGTAAGTGTTGGTACTTTTTTTTTTGAGAGCACGCAAATTGCGTGCCATATTTTTGTAGAAGATAGAAAAGTCATATACAAGAGCTAAAATCGGTTGTGAGCAACCTATTTAGCCACCACCCACACACTCCAACAAACTCAAAAGCCTACTCTCTATCTAACACCTCCCTCTCCTCTCCTCCACCTCTCCTCACTCTCTCCCATATCTTGAATTCATCATGAATGCGATCAATCAGCTGCGCCTCACTGCACCTGTCTCTGTCGTTGCCAAACACTCGAGCGTTTCTCTGTTTCCAGATCATCCATGCTGTCAGAATAGTGAGTGTATCAAATCTTCTCCGATCCTTCTTTGCGACTTGTACCCTGGTACTGCTCCACCAACGCTCCCAAGTAGTCTCCCCCTGTGGTTCCAGCAGACGCAGTCTCGCCCTCCTAAGGCACCCAAACCAAACCTGCTTGGCGAAACTGCACTGCACCAGAATATGGTCCAAACGATCCTCCTCCTGCAGACAAACCGCGCAGGCGTCCGTGGAAATCTGAAGTCCATGCCTCTGCCTCCTATCCGACGTCCAGAGCCTATAATTCAGAGCTAGCCAGGCGAAAATTTTACACTTGAGAGGCGCATGAGATCGCCAAATTGGCTCTGCCATGCCAAACTTCACTTGGCCCAGACAGAGCAGAGAATAAGTGTCTCTGGCAGAGTATTTCCCCGACGTCGCTCCTTTCCAGAGAAAATTGTACGGCACCGGAGACGACTGGCGACGTGGTCCTGCCAGTGCGCCAGTGATGTGCGGGTCACATCATCCGTAAGAAAAACAGAAAAGAAACTGTAAACCGAACATGACAGGGGAAAGCACGCACGCCAACCATTCGCAAAGTATACACACGGCTGGAGGTCTCACCACGTTTGGTGCGCTGCGAGCTTTCATTCTGCACGGCTGGCACGGCTCCATCGACACAAAGGTTCCGATCACTTCATGTGCACTTTACAGGGAGTCCAGGGCAGGTCCATGTTTTAAACATGCTTTTAAGACCTTTTTCTTAAATTAATGTTTTCACGGGCTATTCTACTTATTCTTTTTAAATCTATATATGTTACTATCTCCGTTACATAATATATGGTGTTTTGGTCAAGCCGTTTACTCCAGTATAACCTCTTCACTCAAACTTAGAGCAAACTGAAACACAAGAATAACTCAGATCCCTTGATACCCTTTCATCCTTAATACTAAACGAACTCGTATGATCCAACTGAATTATATAAATATATTGCATATGTATGGATACAAGTATGTACGTACATTGGCTCATCAGGCGGCGGCTCTTCCTAGCGGTGACGGCCGTGGCTGACAGGCGGGAGGCACGACTAGGAGGTGTTGGTTGTCCACGAGGCATTGTGAGGCGGCTTTGGCCGACACGAGCCTCGGCAGTGCCTTGTAGGTTCGTGTCGGCAGGGTTGTTAGCAGCTTGCAGTATGGAGGATGACACCGTGCAGTCTGGACGGCCACACGATGAATGGCTAGACAGTGGTGCAGGTTGGCTAGATTGTCCGATGTGTTGGGAACGAGACTAGCCAGACTGTCTTGCGGTGCCCAAGCCAGACTGTCTTGTGTCGCCGGCTTGTCTTGTGGTGCCTGCACTAGACTGTCTTGGGTGCCCACGTCATACTATCTTGCGGCGGCGACCGCGAGGTTGGCTGGCGGCTGCCGTGATCCCGCGGTTAGCCGCCGCCGGCAGTGATAGGCGCTAACACGTACGTGGGATGAAGAGGTTGTACCGCTCGTGTGAAAAAAGATGTTGACGAGTATGGTATACCTATATGTGGGCATACGGGATTTTGAATTTAGGTTTGGACATGGGTTTGAACAACATTGGTTGGGTTTGTTTGAGCTTGGAGGGAAGGTGTTCTACTGGAGCAAGCCTCTTTGGCAAATGAATTAGGTTTGCAAAAACGTTTCACACATGAAACATACATGTATAATAATAGGGAAAATTTGCTACATGACACCGTTATTTTTTGGCGTTTGCTGAAACACACTGCTCGATTGTGTCTTTGCCAGGTACCATTACAATTTTATGGCACATTTGCTAGAACACACCACCTGGCTAAAAAGGGAAAGCTTTGCACTTTGTCTTCAAAACCAGTCATCACAGGCAAAAGTGCAAAACTTTCCGTTTTTAGGCTGGTGGTGTGTTCTGGCAAATGTGCCACAGAATTGTAATGGTACCTGGCAAAGACACAATCGAGCGGTATGTTTCAGCAAACGCCAGAAAATAACGGTGTCCTATGGCAAATTTTCCCATAATAATATTAGAGCAATTTTTAGACGAGCCTAAACAATATCACACATGCACTAATATATATATCAAATAAATCTTCATAAAGCCAAAAACAAGCATAAATATACAAATTAATAGTACGTAGGGCCACGTTAACAACATTGTCGGAAACCTTATCGTTTGCCGTCCATGGCGGTGGAGATGGCCATGTGCGTGGTGCTAGGATGGGAAAACCTTGAAACAACTAACTAAATAGAAGTTTGCGATGGTGGGAAATTGGGTGTGATTGATTGCCTAGGCCGATCTTTCGCGCTCTCCACATGGCTCTAGAGCCATGGCCTCCCGACAACATGGAAAAAACCATGCATGTTTTGCGTGTTGTTTGGTTCCCTGCATTCAATTTTCTTGCACAAGGATAGAAACGGGATTCGCGATGTTTAGTTGCATTCATGAGCTCCAGTAACAATGTTTGTGTCTTTGTGATGTTGCTCTCATCTCTTAGTAACGTGCTAGACTTACCTCCTACATCATCTCACTTGCAAATAACTCGAAACCACTTTTTTTATGGGCCTCAAAATTTGATACTTACAACACGGAGTTGTGGAGAACAACGAGATGCTAGTGGGCAAAGGAAGTTTCAAACAATTAACCGTGTGTCATGAATTTGACGAATTTAATAAAAAAAGGGCCAAAACATGAAAATGAAACTAAAGATTTCTAGTTACCAAAACTTTAAATTAATTGCCGGAATGGAATCACATCATTGATGTGCAATCTTTTTTATTGTATACCTCATAATAATTGAGTGGACTCACAAATAGATGAATGAGTTTATAACACGAGAGTTATGCCAAAAATCATCGACGTGCATTTTTCTTAATGTAGAGCTCATTTGGAATAGAAAGAAAGTTATGTTAATTAGATGGGATTAGGTGAATGAGTTTAAAGAACGTCACCAGAACAAATCTTATGGATGTACAATACTGCATCCCCAGAGCCACCCACGTGTAGTTGTTGCGCCCTCCTGAGCCTTGCTCTACCTGGCATGTCTCAAGATGGCATGCATGTATCCAACTACCCTAGTTTTGCACCCCGAGAGCCAAGAGTAAATGGGTTCCATGCATAGTTTGTCAGAATCATGTTTCTACTATACAATTTTATGACTTTATGATCCAAATTGAGTGGAACGATTCAACAATTTTCCTAAGTAGAATCTAAGATTTTATGATTCTGAAAGTTAAGATTCTATATTTTGCGATCCTATTTTACTTGTTCCGATCCGATTTAGAATCACGATTCCAACAACTTTGCATGCAACCTACTAATCACACATATAGAGAGTCTTGTGTGTGTGCACGTTCTCTTGCGTGTGTATAACATAGAAAAAGGCATAAAACACAACCGTCCATTTGTAAATTGCTTAAACATTGAGTTAAACTCGCCCATTACTCGAACTTAAACTTGGGCATGGGCAACCCGGTCCTAACCGCGAAATCCTATTCATCACCCGTGGGTGATGGGTACAAACCATCGCCCGCATGGTTTCAGCTAACGGGAAGAGTTTGGACCGCGGCCCATCAACAGGGAGCCAATAGGCCTCGGGGTTTTCCGGTTTTGTCCAGTTTTTTTTCTGGTTTTTCTTGAGATTCGGGTTTCTTTCGATTTTTCTTTGATTTTTTTCGATTTTTATTTTTGTTGTTTTTTCTTTTTAAACAAATTTTAAAGTCGAGCAAATTTTAAAGTTAAGCAAATTTCAAATTTCAAAGTAAGCAATTTTTTAATCTGAGCAAATTTCAAATCTAGGCAATTTTTAAACTAAGCAGATTTCAATTATGAGCAAATTTCAAATTTAAGGAAATTTACGAATTTGAGAAATTTTGAAACAACCGAACTAATGGGCCAGGCCCATTAACAGTTTTTCCTTAGCGATGGTTATAAACCATCGCTAGATGGTTAGCTGCTTCCGTCCTAACATGGATCAATCAGGTTATGCTCTAGTTTTTCACCTGGAGCCCGGCCAAAAAGCCCAAAGTAGGCCCAAAACCATGTTTTCTCATATTTTATGGGGAAAATAGGTTATTTTGTGATTTTATTTAGAAAAAAGTTTTTGATGCAGAACATGCGTAATTTCATTGTTTCAGGCCGGACCAATATCGGGCCTAGCCTTTTCAGGTTGGGCAATTATTAGGCCCAGCCCGAACCCAGCCCTGTTGGAGGAATGCCTGTACTCACATGAGTACATTTGATTCCCTCAAACATGAGTACATTTGAGTTGCGTATTGGATTTTTTTCTATCACACAATTAGCTGACGCAACTAGCCAAAACACACCCTCAAAACAAAAAACAAAAACAAGGCAAAACACATGCTAGATAGAGATCCGAAACGGGTGGAAAAGAAAACCCAGAAAATAAAGCAGCCAGCGAATCTCCCCTTGTCTTCTCCGGATCTTCCCAGTAGCGTATCATCATCCACACATCACACAATCCCAAGACGAAACGAAAACCCCACCACACAAACGCATCCGCCTCCTATTTAACGCCACCCACCCTCCCAACGCCGAGCCGAAACCCAACACACCGCCACCGCCCTCGTCGCCGGAGAAGAGAAGAGCCAAGAGAGAGAGACACAGAGCGCGCGCTTCCGGATCCCTCGCCCGCCGCAGTCCCCGCCGGAGCTTCCACCCTTTTCCATATTGGGCCCGTTGAAAGTCATCACGGCTAGCGTTGCAGCCCTCCGGCGCGGCCACGCTGCTGCGCAGGTGGAGCCCACGGCCACCATCGCTTCCTCAAGCCCCGCCCCGCACGGCGGCCGCGGGGCCCTCCCGTCCGCCGGCGGCAGCCCCTCGGACCTCCTCTTCCTCGCAGGCGGCGGTCGTCTCTGACCCGCCCGCCCGCCCGCTAACCAAATCTCACCCCTAACAATCCCGTCCAGTCCCTTCTTAGCTCACTGACTGATTCCCCGAGAGAGAAACACCCCGAGAGTAGTGCAACCAGCAGAGCCAGACAAAACCTTTTCTTCGTAAGATTCGATGGAGATGAAGCTGACGATCAAGAGGGTGCCCACCGTCGTCTCCAACTACCAGGAAGACGCCGGCGCCGGCGACCGGCCGCGCGGAGGGTGTGGGAGGAACTGCCTCGGGGATTGCTGCCTGCCTGGTGAGTCTCCTTTGAATCTAGTGTCGTTTTCTTCTCGATTCAGATCAGAATCCTGTTCTTGTATTCCCTCTTCATAATAGGTTACGGTCTGTCAGTTGCTTATTATGGAATCCACAATTTTTTTCCTATATTTGTTCATGACGATTTTTTTATAGTAAAAACGGAATCTGCCCACAAAGCAGGGAGATCTTTTCAAAACTAAACAATTGCCTTTGCCACTTGTACTAGAAAGATGCTCTTTATTAACGAATTTACTATTTTTACACTGGATGTAGAACTGTCACCGTGGGTGTTTTCTCGGTTGACCAGATGTAGTAGTTTATAATCTACACCTGCTTAGGATAAAAATAGGAGTCACTTGCTTTGAGGATCATAGGGATCTGTCGGAGAATTCTTGTTTTTGTCAAAAAATTATATACTTTTTTATCAGCAGAACCAAGGTATTAAAAAATAAACTAGAACCGAGTTTTTTCAGAGCGATAAATTAACATTTTTTAATAAATTTGGTAAACTAACACTTGTTTCTTTTGCTGACCAGTCTCCGAGCTTCCTGTCTATGCTTTCAAGGCGAACCCGAGAAAGCTACCTTCACAGGAGGATGCTGTTCCCACTGATTTCTTCATCAATCTCCTCCTTGGACAGGTAAATAGAAGCTCATCATCACTAATTTTGCGCGGGAGAAAAGATGTCTAGATAGCTTATAATTTGTTTTATACGGCATTCCTAAATGGCGCCATCTTCTAAAAAAGATGTGCTCATAATTGTGTTTGTCCCATGCATGGGACATCTCGTGCATGTTTGTGCCATAAGGTTCACTATGTTCCATGCTTTGAGATTTGTGCTGTCACGTATCATTCCGTTTCATTAAGTTTCAAAAATCCGAATTGATTTGGCACGCAACGAAACCTAATGATTTCGTGCACGGAACAAACACCACTCTTGTCTTTTCTATGAATTTCCAAGTTCAGGATGCATGTAAACTATGCTCAAGCAGTCACAAACCACAACTGTGTATAAAATAACTTGTAAGGTGCATGTGATTTGTTACACAGTGTTGCACATTTATTTAGAGTAATAATCTTTTATTGTGAACAGGCAACATGCTTGTGTAACTGTAATTCACTTATTAGGTTGGTTTGGATGCTCTAACGGTTGTTCCTTTTATATCAAGTTGTAATTACCCTACTGAAGATATTACCGTGTTTATCAAAATACCACCAAATAGCAAAGGCAGTGGGATATTTTATATAAGTAAATAGCGAATAACCATAACTAAAAAGTTCAAAATAGCACGATTATATTTTTTTGAGTGCACTGCAGTACTTAATTGGACTATACCAATTTTTCTTGGAAATTTATTATTTTGTTTCTTAACTTTCAGTGGGAGGACAGGATGACCCAAGGCTTGTTTCGATATGATGTCACTGCATGTGAGACCAAGGTGATCCCCGGCAACCTTGGGTTTGTTGCTCAGCTGAATGAAGGGCGCCACCTAAAGAAGCGCCCTACAGAGTTCCGCGTGGATCGTGTGCTTCAACCATTTGACGCTGCCAAGTTCAATTTCACCAAAGTTGGCCAGGAGGAGGTGCTATTCCAATTTGAGAATGGCGGTGGTGATGACAGCTACTTCCTGAAGAGTGCCCCAATCACTGTTGCTGATTGTGCTCCCAACGTGGTTGCAATTAATGTACATCCTGGTCCTGAGCCAATCTATTTGATTTCCAACTTGTGTATTCTTGATGCTAATACCTGTTTTGCTATTTTGCAGGTGAGCCCGATTGAATACGGCCACGTTCTTCTTATCCCCCGTGTTCTGGACCATCTGCCTCAGAGGATTGACCGAGAGAGCTTCTTGCTTGCACTCCACATGGCGGCTGAGGCAGCTAGCCCATACTTCAGGCTTGGTTACAATAGTTTGGGTGCCTTCGCAACTATCAACCACCTTCACTTTCAGGTATTATACTTCAGACTGCACTGAAGTTTACTTTTCACTGAACTTTGTAGCTCTTCATGTACCTCAGTATACAGAACTGTGTGCACAACATTTTTGCCATGCTGTATTCACTTTTAGTATTCAAATAGATCCCAAATCACCCAACATGCATATTTGAAGTTTTTTTTTAACTGGTGGCATGGATGTTGCACTTGTCATAGTGATAGTAAATTTTCTGGATCTGGGAAGCAAAACGAACTATCATTGCAACTCTTTGGCCCTATCATATGTATCATTTCTTCACTTCCATTGAAGTAGTGGATTGCTTGCTTAAAAAAGGCAAGTAAGATGCACTGTAGGTTGGAGTCATATAATTTCTCGGGATGATAATTAGTGTCATAATGCACTGTAGCTTGTTCATAGCTTGTCTACCATTTTATAATGACACTTACGTTAATTGTTTTCCAATCCAGGCTTACTACCTGACAGTGCCATTCCCAGTTGAGAAGGCAGCTACCCAGAGGATTCCCCTTGCCGAGGGTGGGAAAAAGAGTGGGGTGAAGGTGTCGAAGCTGATGAACTACCCTGTGAGAGGACTGGTTTTTGAGGAAGGCAACAGCCTGAATGATCTGGCCGATGTGGTTTCAAGTGCTTGCGTTTGGCTGCAGGACAACAATGTGCCCTATAATGTGCTCATTTCAGACTCTGGCAGGAGGATCTTCCTCTTTCCCCAGGTAAAATCATTACCTGATTGTCCTTTTTTCCTGTACCCGTGCACTCCCTCTGTTAGGAAATAAATTTCATAGATTTTTCTAGATTTTCATGTATCTAGACGTGTTTTAGTTTGTAGATATATGCGAATCTAGACAAAACCGTGACACTTATTTCCAAGGAGGGAGTAATAGTTGTCATTTATCTCTAGCAAATTGTAATCACAAAGTGGAATACTGTTGGCACATACTTTAATTTGCAAACACATCAGGGGATCTTGGTTAACCTTTTCGATTTCTTATAGAGAAAGTAAGGGTGTAACATAATGTAGACATGATATCTACAGTTGATTATAAATGTTTATTCCTCTCCAATGCTTAATTCTAGTCAAATCTGTTTCCAAAATGCAGTGCTACGCTGAGAAGCAGGCTCTTGGGGAGGTGAGCCAGGAACTGCTGGACACGCAGGTGAACCCTGCCGTTTGGGAGATCAGTGGACACATTGTACTGAAACGGAGGAACGATTACGATGAGGCATCAGAAGCTTCAGCATGGAGACTCCTTGCGGAGGTCTCCCTGTCGGAGGCACGCTTTGAGGAAGTGAAGGCCTACATCTTTGACGCCGCTTGTCTGGTTCAGTCCCACGTGGAGGATGAAACAGAGGACGCTGTATATGCACCTGTGCCTGTTGCCCCTCCAGCTGTCACAGAGGGCTGCCTCGTCCGTCAGTGAGATGATTGATTCAGAAGGTTGTCTTTGGTCTTCCTCAAGGTCTTCGTCGTCATTATCTCAGTCAAGTCACTGGTTGCCTAGCTTGGCCGTAGTTGAGCTTGCTGGTCTTAATAAAGATCCATGTGATCGAACTGCCTGCTGTATATGCATTTGCTACTCGCTCTTGTTTCTTGTGTCCTCTGTTTCTCTCCTGTGGAGAATCTGGTATTCAGTAATCTGCAAATATTTTAGCAGAGAACCATTTGTACTGCCTGTGTTGTTTAAGCACTGAGTTAATATGATGAACATTATTAGTATTTATCTGTTTCATCTTGTACAACCTTTTCTCCTCCACAACTCATTAGTCCGGACTCTTGCTCCTCAGCAACTTTCTTTTGCTGGTGCGCTATCATGTCCTGGTGTAATGAAAATCCCTCACAGAGTAAATGATGCCAAGCCATGTATATTATACTTAGAGAGGCACCCAGGGTGTCAGGGATTAAGGGCCTGCTTGTTTCATAGAAATGTCAAAGAAAGCTTGTAGGATTCTTACGCATAGGAATTATTCACATAGTGGCCATTTGATTCGAAGGAACATACCCTCCAAAATTCTTTCCTATTAATTGCTTTCCTATACTACAATTCATAGGAATTCTAACAAGAGGTTAGACCTTTTAGAAAATTCCTATGTGTCTGACAATTATGACATGTACCCAATCTCTATACAAACTTCCTGCGTTTTTCTTGTGGTGTAACCAAAAGATGTCTCCAATTAATTCCTACTAGATTTAGATGTGCGCCTTGGCGCACGACCCCGTGAGGCTCGTGTATAGTTAGAAAAATGATAATCTTTTAGATTTTACAAATAGTATGAACCACGGAAAATTACAAGCACAAAAACACGTGTTTATAACTTTATATACAACCAGAAAACATTAGAAAATGCCAAAATCATCATCTACATAGGCAGTACATTAGAAAATCGACCACCAACAAAAAAGCCATACTCATCATATCACCAGCAGCAAGCAGGAATAGGCAGCAAAACGAATGGCATATTGCATTGTTTGGCAAAAGGGTGAATTTGAAGTACAGCTTGGGGTACATAACCAAGCAAAGCAACAAATTAGGACTGGCACGACCTTTTTTCACACCAACACATCAGAACGAAAGGAATGTAGAAACCACGGTAGCATGTATGTGCTGAATGAAGCTATAATGTTTGAGTACATCCAGAAACTGCTCGCAAGCTCACCATCAGCCATGATGCTAACAAACAACCAGGCTAGAAGCTCATTGTCCAAACTACGGTAGATTTTACATGAATGGTGAACCAATACTCACGAACTAAATACCAAACATCTAAACTACTGGAACATTACGAATGTCATGTTTTCTTGAAACTTCAGAAAATTCACAGAGTGATCGGTCGCTCATCATCTAAGTCAAATCTCAAGATTTCTTCATTGAAACCCTCGACAAATGCTACAGTTTATCATCCTCACCATTCACCTTTCTTTACCTGAATCATGAAGGCTGGTCAGTGGAGATGACTATAAAGGTCACTCGGGACGTGTTGCCTAATCAAGGATTTTCTAATAGGAAAAGACCAGCAGTTCAGCATGCCCTCCATAATGAACATTAGAATCATCTAGGAGGATCCGAAACAAAGATTGAGTAGTCAAAAGATAATTTTGAACAAAATACAGTGCAAGTGAATGCAAGTAGTTTCCTAATGAGAACATGAAACATAAAACTGAATTATGATGAGACAATGACTTGATGTCACCAATCCAAAAGTGGAGTTCAATCAAATAATGATATGTGCATATACAGAAGAAAAAGGAAGCATGTTAGATAGTTTCAAAGAAGTCGTAAATCACATGGACCAATGATTATGAATAAACGAACTAAAAAATCTCACATCAATGATGACTACACGCATGCTCATATCCTGCATAACTCAAAGATAGAAAACGTGGTTATTGCCATTTGGATGACACGGTACTCAGAAATTTGAGTAGGAAAACTGAATTGTATGTACATTTTTTACCGACCCATTAGGATGGCCATGCGAAGGTATCAATTATCTTACACAACTTGTCCCGCCGCTGCTGCCATGTATCACCTCATTCTTCCTCCTCTTCACACTGCCATTGTAGGAGCATCTACACGAAATTGAGCAACACTACAATATGTCAATACCATGGTGTTACCTATTAAAGGAATACAAAAAAGGTAGTAATAATATATCCAACACGCTGTTATGGATTTTCATATGAACCCATTTTAAATGTAGGCTAGTACAGGGCAAGAAAAAGCACACAAAATAAATAATCTATAAGAAATTGAAATTACTTTCATTTGATTAAGAACATCTTGATCTCCTTTTTCTCCCCTTATTAGTATGTTAGAAATGAGTGATTATAACGTTAGATAAGTTTGCAAATCCCGAAACCGATGAGGAGCATCCAAGTTTAAAGTTTCTAAAATACAAGGCTATGAATCAACCTCAACAATGGAGAACATAATTATTACCTTCTATTTGGTTTCAAGACATGCCATTTGCAGCTGAATTTATTTTCTTTTCTCTTTTGCATACAGAGTTAGTTGAGTATGAGAATTTTAGAAAAGCATGCATTTACCAGTTTGGTTTGACAGTAAAATTGGCAAGAGAACAAGACACTGAGCTGAATAAACATCTTGGTTAGACCATGAAATGAGGGAGGAAAGTAGTCATTTGAAAGCAAGATAATGTACCATGAACGCTAAAAGGATCATTTGAAAGAAAATAAGATAAAAAACTTTGTCGGAGAGAGACTATTTGTGAAGAACTTTTGGCTCACTGGTACCTGAGAACATATTTGAGTCTGAACCATTTCAGTAATCAGACGGACACTAACATCAACATTTTGTGCATTCCGTTTTAGTAGATAAGTCAAGGACTTTCGTACAATTTCAGCTCCGACCTTAAAAAGACGCAGTGACAACGAATTTATTTTGATGGAACAAAAGAACACTCTGAACCGAACATAGCATTCCAATACTGAAGAAAAAGGATATCATTCGCTTTTTCAATAGCTTTTGTACATAATTCTCATGGGTTTTTTTAATGGCATCAATTTTTTATGCAAGCCTTAAAAGAGTGCAGAACAACAACAATAACTTCGTCAACAGTCTAATGTCCACAAAGAAAGCAATTAATTAAAACCAATCACATGGAATTTTCTCTAAGAATAAAATCAACACAGTGCTACAACACCATCAGATGGCTTTCTGAAAAAGAGCACATAGGTACACAAATCCGAAATATCAATTGACATGACCCAAAATAAAGCACTGCTGCATTTTGTGAGTCATGAGCTCTCACTTTATTTTACCTAAGATCAGTTTCAGTTCGTGTTCCTACTACAAACGAGGATGTATCAATTTATAGTAGAACATCAATTTATAGTTGTTCTACTTTGCTAATAAAGCCTAGTACATACATTCATACGTATCTCGGTGTGGAACATCTGTCGTACCTGAATTATAGCAACACCAACAGATAGTTTGGCTACCCTCTCACTTAGATTTTATTTTTCATATTCCTGTTCAACACCCTGGAAAAAATAAGAGTTTTGTAAAAAAAATGTTAGTCAAACAATTTCCGTCTACACTTCAAGTGACATGTTTCACAAGCTAATGGAAACTCTATACGAGAAACACAGAGAAACCTAAGATGATTTGGAAGTAGCATTAAGTACATAGGACGGACTTCTGAACTTCTTACCCAACGGAGTAGATGAATTGGTCTCAACGGCCCAAACCTGGACCACGAATTTTACATCATTTTCTTCTCAGCTCGGAGAAAAGATCATGTGGTTCTGATCATCATCCAACCAAATTGGCAAATAGCTCATACGTCAGACCAATTCAAAATGGTACAACAAGCGATATACTAAATATAGCAGAACCATGGAACTCATGACAATGTATATTTTGTATAATAACGACAAAAATCTGCTAATATGATAATGATAATACATTTCTAAGGTTTCACAAAGCGCAGACCAAATGTACCAAAATAGGTGCGCAATCCCATGGACAGGTACATGGGGAAAACCATTTTTTAGTGCAGGTGTTGTGGCAGAAAACTAACATAAAAATATACGAATCGATGCCAATGACTAAGAAGTTCAGTGGCAGTGTGCAACCCACAATATAGTAAAAGACATAAGATATACACCTTTTGTTCATAAGCTGCTCTTTCCCTGCAGTAGATGATGAAAATGCAAAGTTAATCTTGCCCACTTGAAAAACACTATACCAAAAACCTATAAATAGGAAGAAAACATTACAGAAGTATAGGATTTTAAAAAAGGATCCTCTGTGGAAGATTGAGCAGAGTGTATATCTTCCATTTCATTATTTCAGCCAAGGCTTTTTTTAGTGCACGTTCAATCATGACAGAGAAGTGACAAAAGTGACAGGCAATGATCAGTCGAGCTATTATATATTATCTCTTATCTTATCAAATCCATCAGGTCGGAATTAACACAATATTTTTTGATAATTAAAAAGCTCCAGAATTAACAAACAAACCTAGTAAGCACATAAATCTGATCCTATATCATTTTTTTTTCTAATACATAAGGACCATAAATAAGAAAGACCGAGGTATCTGCCCAATGAATTTTAAAATGGTAGGTAGCTTCTACTGATCCATGCACCAAAACCTAGAAAAAAAGAGAAGAGATTCAGCTGTAGGTATCTAAATTAACACTTGCTAAATAATGATAATAATAACTATCAAAGTTTGTGGTAGCATGTCCACCCTTAGGTGGATAAATATGTAAAGCTTTTCAAATGATTTAAAAAATGCTAGTTTTTGAGTACACATGAGAGGACAAAACACTCAAGAGAGAACGACAAAATTGCTTCAAGTGAATCATGTTCGGCCAACCTAGATAGAAGATCATCAAAAAGCTCTTCCATCACTTCAGCACACTCAAAAATAAAACTATTCCATGGTCAGATAAAACTTTAATTTCATCGGGTCAACATATATCATTTATGTTCGCAGAAAGCATTTTGTGAGGTAATCATATAATTCTAGTTTGTTTACACCAAAGCAATATACGAAATGATGTGTTCTTCTAGCTCAGCCCGATAACCCTATTTAACCAATGCGGTGAGAGCACATATCTGGGTAAAAAAGGCACTTGGATCCACTATTGCAACAAATATGGCTCAATGGAGAAGATAAGAACCAAGATCAGAGGATTGTAAATGTTTAAACATAGTAGTGAATCAAGGAAGATTGCCATAAACACCCTATATGCTGCATTTATTAAATATCTTTAGGAAAATTTGTCCCAAATACATCGAAATATAAGGAAACCAATTGCAGTGTTTTAGAAAAGAATAACAAAATATCTTGGGAAACCAGGAAACAAATCAGTTGGTGGCAATGACATCACCTTGCCTTGCTTCTCCGTATCAGCTAGCGACCCATTTTGCTTTCTGTTCAGTATTGATTTCCGTTCATCTCTAGCAATTTTATTTGGTCAAACTATCTTTATTTTCAATCTATGGTTGACATGAAAGGGCTACGAAATGTAGTTCTAGGAAAAATTTAAATCTAGAGTAATCCCGTGAAATTTGTGCCAAGTTACATTTTGTATAAGGGACAATAGAAACCAATTACATACATAAGAGGCAAGACAAAGTACAAAAGATGGAAGTGAGAAAGCACGTTATAAGCTGGTCCTAGTGCCAACACAATACGAAACTTCGAATAAGATTTCAGTTACAGAAAAAACCACACATTGGTACTGCTATTGGATATTTGGATAAAATGAAAAATTCCAGAAACAAACACATAAATCATTAGGAAGTGGAATTTTAGAAACCATGCAACTAAAAAGGAGAAAAAAATAGCACACACATGAATGTCAATGTGCACATTCAATGGACAAACTCAATTTAGAAAATCATAGTAAATGAATGCAAAAGCAAAGATGAGGATCTGTGGGTGAGAGAGAGAGAGAGAGAGAGAGAGAGAGAGAGATTACCTTGCTCGTTGTCCTTGTTCATCTCTATGGCAGCAGCCTTCAGAGTCGCCCTCTGACAAATATGGTCCTAATATGCCAACAAAGTTCATAACTTGGAATAAGATTTCAGTTATAGAAAAATACATACATTGGTATTGCTATTGAATATTTGTATACAATGACAAATTCCAGCATCGAAAGTATAAATCATTAGAGTGGAATTTCAGATACAATGTATCTGAAAAGGCAAACAAAATCTCACATACATGAATGCCAATCTGTATATTCAATGGACAAACACAATTTTAAAAATCACAGTCAATGAATGGAAAAACAAAGATGAGGATTCAGCAAGTCATCGTTAGGTGCAGATAAATTTCAGAAATATAAACATTACATGCATTAATCTTCCACCTGCTAGGATTTTTCATCGAACACCTTGTAGGAAAAGTTAAAACAAAATCTGAATATACAAATATGAAAAGGAGAGGAGTGAGATAGATGGTTACCTGCCAGAGACTACTGGAAATGCAACAAAACAGACCCCTCAAAACTACCAGTCAAAGTAATTGCTGATCCATGATTTTGTTTAGATTAATAATACAAGGTAGAGAAAAGATTGAACATAATTGCATATAAAAAGCATGCGCATCGATCAGATTCTCATGAATAATAATAAATAGTTTCTGTTAGACTAAACTGTACTCAAATGCGCAGCAAAGTTGCATATGAACAATCATCAAATACCTGCAAGTCCACCCAGCCGGTGACGCCATGTACCTTTATCGGAGAGACGACTTAATCCTTATCAGTGAGGCGGCAAAATAAGATAGAATCAACGCACCACAGAAAAACCCGTCGATAAATTTGACGTGCCTGTAAATCATAGACTAAATATTAACAAGGAGATTTTCTTTGTTCCATCAATTCCGAGGACACAGGAAAGACATTTACAAAACTGAAACAAGACAATACAAAAAGACCTCAATTGCTTGAATTCTTGCGGAAAGATAATCAATATCCAAATAATTTAAGTCCGTAAAATCATTGCAGTTATCCAATTGACTGCCTGGAGTATATGAGATCTACGATTTATTCATTCTAGCAAACAACATTGTTGTGACATATGAATGTAAAATCCACTTACTGAAACCATAATTTTACCTTGACCAAGTTCATCGGGTGTCATTACCTAAACAAAAATGCCTCATGGCTGGGCTGAGATGCCTTCCACTTTGGTCTCCCATGGCCTTTTTGCCAATTCTCTTCAAGAAGCGGCTGTACAACAACCGAAGGGAGAGCAAAAATTAGCTTGGGTCATTTGATTTATGTAGATCGTGGATGGAGGAATCTAGGAGGATGTTACCTGGACATGTCCTGTCTTTTCTCCTTCAACCTGCTGCATCTTCCCTACCTACTCCCTCATGCCGATATCTGCCTCCTCTATCCATGGCGCCCTGCTTCCCTTTGCCTCTCCTTAATCGAGCCATGGAGAAAACCAGGAGATGTGCTAGGGGAGAAGAGGAGTTGAGGATGGAGAAGATCCTCCGCAAATATCTGCTTCATCCAGCCCTACAGCGCCGCCGAGAATTCGAGGACGGAGAAGGTCCTCCGCACATTGCTGCCTCATCCATCCATGAGGACGCCCTGCTGCCGTCCAACTGCCGCCGCACCTGAAGTGGGAGGACGTGGCCGATGGCGCCCGTCGGAGAGGAGACCGGCGGCGGCTCGCCGGAGAGGAGACCGGGCGGGAACGGGACCTGGGGAGGCGGCGGCCGGCGACGACAACGGGGAAAGGGCGGGGGCGGGGCGGCGGCTGGAGGCGGCAGGACGGCGGGCGGCGGGCGACGAGGGCAGGCGCGGGGCGGGGCGCGGGGCTGGGGCGCGAGGCGGCTAGGGTTTTTTTTTTTGCCCTGGGGGCTCGCTTTTATACCAGGCCGCGCGAAATACCAAAAATACCTCTGCGGGGTGGAGATCCACTGCCCGACGGCAATGTGCACTGACAGAGATCCTAGTCGCAGTGGCTGACATGCGGGTGTAGGATAACGTTGCATAGAAAACAAAAATTTTCCTACCGCGAACACGCAATCCAAGCCAAGATGCAATCTAGAAGACGGTAGCAACGAGGGGGTATCGAGTCTCACCCTTGAAGAGATTCCAAAGCCTACAAGAGGAGGCTCTTGTTGCTGCGGTAGACGATCACTTGCCGCTTGCAAAAGCGCGTAGAAGATCTTGATCACGATCGGTTCCGGCGCCACGAACGGGCAGCACCTCCGTACTCGGTCACACGTTCGGTTGTTGATGAAGACGACGTCCACCTCCCCGTTCCAGCGGGCAGCGGAAGTAGTAGCTCCTCTTGAATCCGACAGCACGACGGCGTGGTGTCGGTGGTGGTGGAGAAGTCCGGCGGAGCTTCGCTAAAGCTACGCAGGAGTTATGGAGGAGAGGGGGGCGGCTAGGGTTTGGGAGGGGGTGGCCGGCCACTCAAGGGGGGCGGCCAGCTTGTGGTCTTGGGGTGGCCGGCCCCCTCCCTTGGCCCCTCATTATATAGGTGGATCCCAAGTGTTGGTGTCCAAGTCTTCGAATAAGACCCGAAACCAAAACCTTCCATAGGAGGGGGAAACCTAGCCCAACTAGGACTCCCACCCAAAGGTGGGATTCCCACCTCCCATGTGGGGGGTGGCCGGCCCCCTATGGTGGAGTCCACTTGGGACTCCACCCCATCTAGGGCTGGCCGGCCATGGAGGTGGAGTCCCTTGTGGACTCCACCTTCCTTGGTGGTTTCTTCCGGACTTTTCTAGAACCTTCTAGAATCTTCCATAGAACCTTCCGCGACATTTTATTTCACATAAAATGACATCCTATATATGAATCTTATTCTCCGGACCATTCCGGAACTCCTCGTGATGTCCGGGATCTCATCCGGGACTCGAACAAATATTCGAACTCCATTCCATAATTCAAGTGCTACCATTTCAACATCCAACTTTAAGTGTGTCACCCTACGGTTCGAGAACTATGCGGACATGGTTGAGTACTCACTCCGACCAATAACCAATAGCGGGATCTGGAGATCCATAATGGCTCCCACATATTCAACGATGACTTTAGTGATCGAATGAACCATACATATATTACCAATTCCCTTTGTCTCGCGATATTTTACTTGTCCGAGGTTTGATCTTCGGTATCACTCTATACCTTGTTCAACCTCGTCTCCTGACAAGTACTCTTTACTCGTACCGTGGTATGTGGTCTCTTATGAACTCATTCATATGCTTGCAAGACATTAGACGACATTCCACCGAGAGGGCCCGAGTATATCTATCCGTCATCGGGATGGACAAATCCCACCGTTGATCCATATGCCTCAACTCATACTTTCCGGATACTTAATCCCACCTTTATAGCCACCCATTTACGCAGTGGTGTTTGGTGTAATCAAAGTACCTTTCCGGTATAAGTGATTTACATGATCTCATGGTCATAAGGACTAGGTAACTATGTATCAAAAGCTTTATAGCAAATAACTTAATGACGAGATCTTATGCTACGCTTAATTGGGTGTGTCCATTATATCATTCACACAATGACATAACCTTGTTATTAATAACATCCAATGTTCATGATTATGAAACTAATCATCTATTAATCAACAAGCTAGTTTAAGAGGCATACTAGGGACTTCTTGTTTGTCTACATATCACACATGTACTAATGTTTCGGTTAATACAATTCTAGCATGATATATAAACATTTATCATAAACATAAAGATATAAATAATAACCACTTTATTATTGCCTCTAGGGCATATCTCCTTCAGTCTCCCACTTGCACTAGAGTCAATAATCTAGTTTACATTTGTAAAGATATAACACCTTGGCCTTATGGTGCTTTATCATGTATTGCTCACGGGAGAGGTTTTTAGTCAACGGATCTGACACGCTCAGAAACGTATGTATTTTGTAATTCATTTGCGTCTCAACGCATCACTCATTTCCAAATGAGTTGGCATTAAATATGTTTGATCTTATGGTGGAACCTTAATTCCGCGGTCTGAAATAAGTCACTAATATTGTCACATACAATATAGCTTCAAAGTTACGACACTATCGGAACTACACCAAGTTCTCAAAGAACTTCTTGACTCAACATCCTCAGTCATTTGTCAAAACAAATGACATACTCTATTCGTTTTGTAGAATCCATCACAATATTTAGAACTCTTCTAAATCTAACATAGACAACTTCTAGTTCATTGTGCTACCTTTAAAACAACACTTAGTCTAATTTGAGATTGAAATTCTATTTTGATATGTGACAAAATAAATATCGGTGTAACACCTTACAGCGATTTGTTTGTCATTTCTTCATACAAAAATATATATGTATATCCTTAGTTCTTCTAAAGTACTCAAGGATATTCTTACTGTCGTCCTATGATCATCTTATGAATCATTCCGGTATATGCTCATAACATTTTAGAGCACAAGATATCTGATTTTGTACATTTTATTTGTGATCTAAAATCACTCATGTATTTTTACTCATCGAGTGTCAGATACACTCAAGTCTTGTTAAACCTTCACATGACAAGAACATTTTCTTAATATTTCTATATTGAACTATTTCAATATCCATTCTATGTACTTTGACTTAAACTTATTATGTGTTTCAATCTATCTTCATAGATCTTGACACTAAATATGTTTTAGTCCATATCCTTTCATTGAAGTTAATTTTCAATGAAACCTTTTAATCAAGTATGTAATTACATTATTTATAACCAACTATATGTCTTCTACATAAGTATTATAAATATGTCTCAGCGCTCCCACTTAATTTCTTGCAAATGCAAGCCTCTTCATCGTCTCTCGATGAAATCAAAAACTCTTTGACTATTTCATCCAAAGTGAAGATTCAAACTCAGATACTTACTTCATCCAATTGAAGTTCGTATACCTATCTAGTATTTCACGGACCAGCAAAACTCTTGGTTTGTATCTAGTATACACCTTTAATATACACTTCTGTTAAGTAGTGTATTTTGCCATCCTACTAACATATCTCATAAAAGAAATATGTAGTGATTACTAGAATAATCCACATAGACTATAAGCATTGCTACGGAAGATCTAATCTTATCGTAGTCAACTCTTTGAACTTTGTCGTAAACAACTTTTCAATAAGTTGAGCTTCTTCAAGGATATTTCATCCAAGTCCATCAATTTCATAGATCCATTTACTTTCAAAAAGTATTCATCTATCTTGGATTTTATGGCATATAGCCATTTTAACGAAGTCGTGGCCCATCATAACTTCTTTGTTTGTAGTTGGTTTATCATTGTTCAAAATCAATCCTTTGTCCACAAATCATTTATTTGATCACAAAGTAAACCATACCTACAAGGTTCAATATGTACTTCGATCTCCATGGCTAAAACACTTTGTAGTCATGAGAGCCATGATCGTCGTGGCCGCTTCTGAAACCAATTCCGATGCTGCGCTACTCTGATCATTATGCTTAGGTTCATAAACCTTATCAAATTATATTGTCCTCCCACTCAAATACTTCACTCGAAACAATTTCTCGGAAATAAGAAACATTGACAAACACTTTTGTCTTTGTCTCGTGGGAAGAATTCCCAATTAAATCTCTGGGATAACCAACAAAGACATTCATCCGATTTTGGTTGACTATTAGGGTTTATACCCATGCCATAACTTGTATGGTGTCATTTCAACGGATCATGATGATGCTCTATTCAGTGTAAAAGCGGTAGTCACTAAAGCATAATCCACAAAAATATAATGGCATCAATATTTTATCTCATCATTGATCCAACAAAATTTGGATATATCTCTTGGATACTTCATCATCACTATGATACTCCAAGAAACGTAAGTTGTAGAACAATTTCATAACTCTCTTAGATGTTCGCTAAAACTCGTAATTCAAATATTTCCACCATGATCCAATCATAGATATTTGATTTCTATTACGATGATTTCCACTTCATACTGAAATTTATTTGAATCCATTCAAATGTTTCAAACTTCTTCCTTATTGAATATATCCACATATATATACTCAATTCATTGTTGAAAGTTTTCATGAAGTAGAAGAATCTCCCGCACACAACTATGCCTAGTGAACCACATACATCATCATGTATTTTTCCACTAAGTTAGTTGTCCGTTCTACTTTTGGCCTATGAACGGTATTTTAATCATTCTCTTTAGAAAAGATTTGCAAGCGCCAAATGATTCAAAAATCAAATGACTCCAAAAATCCATTTGCATGGAGTTCCTTCATGCGTTCCTTTCTAACATGACCTAAATGGCGGTTCCACAAATAAGTGGAATTCAAATCATTTGCCTTATGGCATTTTAGCGTCAGTGTTATGTATGTGTGTTTCACCATTAAGATTTATAATAACTTATCCATCGTACATGGAGTAATGTCATAATTTAAACAACTCATTGTTTTATTTGACCAGAGCAAAATAACAATTTATTAAGCTCTTTATTATAAATTCTAAGGGCTAGATAGAATGCCAACGACGAACATAATAACACTTTATTTTTGTTTCTGACGTGCATTCCTATCATATTCCTTGTCAGTCACTTAGGCCATTGTATTCTTGTATTGCGTTGTTTTATATGACACTTCATACCAACCAATATAGTACTAATACCCAAGAATTTCATAGTGTGACTTAACTAGAAATACAACCATAACATGTATATCATTTATATACACCTGAGCTAGACTTTCTAGTCTTTTCTTTTTTTTCTTTTTGCCAAAATATCTTTTGCAGTTTCTCTTTTAGCTTTCCTCATTATATCAACTTCAATAACTTCTTGGTTTGTTGGTCGAATACCAATAACCTTGAGGTTCTTACTTTGAAGTTGATCATCATATGACAAGTGTTCCAGATTTCACTATTAGTAACTTTGTAATATGATGAACAATTTCACTCATAATTTTATCCATCATATCATGACGACTTTCCGAGACCATGTCTGTACATGCTAGGCTCGTAAAGTTTTAACCTTGGTATTTGCATGTGCAAATCTAGCTTGCACCCGTTGTATGCACTCGTAGAATCTATCACACCCGATCATCACGTGATGCTTCGAAACGACGAGTCTTAATAACGGTGCATATTAAGGATGGTCACTTCATGGATATGCGAATATTGTTAGTGCCCCAATAGTTGGAGGATTGTGACGCCTGGCGTCTTCAACCTTCATACATTCCCATAAAACTTATGAGTTTATGTAGTCTCACCAAATTATATTCTATTATCTTGTAATAAGGTCTTAGATATCACATATATCTCATACCTTGATTATTTCTGAAAACTAAATTTTCAGCTCCTTACTTTTCAAACAAATTTGAACTTCAAGTTTGACGGAGACAAGATAACTTTAGGTACTAATTGAAAACATAGCTCTTTGAATCAACAATGTGAGGTTTACTAAAAGTTTGCAATAGGACTTAATCAATTCTTGATTCTTTAACAATACGGTACCAATCCGTAAAGTTTCTTGTCAGATTTTAACAGTATTTCTATCTCAATAACAAGACTAGCGCATGGTAGAAAACGGATGCCAATACTACAAAATTAATTCAAAATACTACTCAGACTATGTTTATGATAATTAGTTCATGTTTTAATCAAATTACTAATGAACTCCCACTTAATACAACATCCCTCATAGTTGTTAAGTGGTACACGATCCAAATCCACTACACCAAAACCGATCATCACGTGAGATGATGTAGCTTCAATGGTGAACATCAACATGTTGATCATATCATCCATATGACTCGTGTTCAACCTTTCGGTTTCCGTTGTCCCGAGGCCATGTCTGTACATGCTAGGCTCGTCAAGCAAACCCAAGTATTCCGCGTGTGCAACATGGCTTACACCCGTTGTATGTGAATCGTTGAATCTATCACATCCGATCATCACGAGATGCTTTGAAAGCGACGAACTGTTACAACGGTGCATACGAGGAGAACACTTTATTATCTTGATATTAATGTGAGGGATCATCTTATAATGCTACCGTCGCGATCTAAGCAAAATAAGATGCATAAAGGATTAACATCACATGCAGTTCATATGTGATATGATATGGCCCTTTTGTCTTTGCGCCTTTGATCTTCATCTCCAAAGCACGGACATGATCTCCATCATCAACGGGCATGATCTCCATCATTGTCGGCGTAGCGTCAAGGTTCATGGCGCCGTCTTCATGGTTGTTCACCTCATGTAGCAACTATTACAACTACTTTGAAAAACTACTCAACATGAAAATTAAAGACAACCATAAGGCTCCTGCCGGTTGCCACAATACAATAATGATCATCTCATACATATTCATCATCATATCATGGCCATATCACATCACCAAACCCTGCAAAAACAAGTTAGACGTCTCTAATTTGGTTTGCATATTTTACGTGGTTTAGGGTTTTCGTGTAAGATCTAATCTACCTACGAACATGAACCACAACGGTGATACTAGTGTTGTCAATAGAAGAGTAAGTTGAATCTTCACTATAGTAGGAGAGACAGACACCCGCAAAGCCTCTTATGCAATACAAGTTGCATGTCGAACGAGGAACAAGTCTCATGAACGCGGTCATGTAAAGTTAGTCCGAGCCGCTTCATCCCACTATGCCACAAAGATGCAAAGTACTCAAACTAAAGATAACAAGAGCATCAACGCCCACAAACCATTGTGTTCTACTCGTGCAACCATCTATGCATAGACACTGCTCTGATACCACTGTAGGATAACGTTGCATAGAAAACAAAAATTTTCCTACCGCGAACACGCAATCCAAGCCAAGATGCAATCTAGAAGACGGTAGCAACGAGGGGTATCGAGTCTCACCCTTGAAGAGATTCCAAAGCCTACAAGAGGAGGCTCTTGTTGCTGCGGTAGACGATCACTTGCCGCTTGCAAAAGCGCGTAGAAGATCTTGATCACGATCGGTTCCGGCGCCACGAACGGGCAGCACCTCCGTACTCGGTCACACGTTCGGTTGTTGATGAAGACGACGTCCACCTCCCCGTTCCAGCGGGCAGCGGAAGTAGTAGCTCCTCTTGAATCCGACAGCACGACGGCGTGGTGTCGGTGGTGGTGGAGAAGTCCGGCGGAGCTTCGCTAAAGCTACGCAGGAGTTATGGAGGAGAGGGGGGCGGCTAGGGTTTGGGAGGGGGTGGCCGGCCACTCAAGGGGGGCGGCCAGCTTGTGGTCTTGGGGTGGCCGGCCCCCTCCCTTGGCCCCTCATTATATAGGTGGATCCCAAGTGTTGGTGTCCAAGTCTTCGAATAAGACCCGAAACCAAAACCTTCCATAGGAGGGGGAAACCTAGCCCAACTAGGACTCCCACCCAAAGGTGGGATTCCCACCTCCCATGTGGGGGGTGGCCGGCCCCCTATGGTGGAGTCCACTTGGGACTCCACCCCATCTAGGGCTGGCCGGCCATGGAGGTGGAGTCCCTTGTGGACTCCACCTTCCTTGGTGGTTTCTTCCGGACTTTTCTAGAACCTTCTAGAATCTTCCATAGAACCTTCCGCGACATTTTATTTCACATAAAATGACATCCTATATATGAATCTTATTCTCCGGACCATTCCGAACTCCTCGTGATGTCCGGGATCTCATCCGGGACTCCGAACAAATATTCGAACTCCATTCCATAATTCAAGTGCTACCATTTCAACATCCAACTTTAAGTGTGTCACCCTACGGTTCGAGAACTATGCGGACATGGTTGAGTACTCACTCCGACCAATAACCAATAGCGGGATCTGGAGATCCATAATGGCTCCCACATATTCAACGATGACTTTAGTGATCGAATGAACCATACATATATTACCAATTCCCTTTGTCTCGCGATATTTTACTTGTCCGAGGTTTGATCTTCGGTATCACTCTATACCTTGTTCAACCTCGTCTCCTGACAAGTACTCTTTACTCGTACCGTGGTATGTGGTCTCTTATGAACTCATTCATATGCTTGCAAGACATTAGACGACATTCCACCGAGAGGGCCCAGAGTATATCTATCCGTCATCGGGATGGACAAATCCCACTGTTGATCCATATGCCTCAACTCATACTTTCCGGATACTTAATCCCACCTTTATAGCCACCCATTTACGCAGTGGTGTTTGGTGTAATCAAAGTACCTTTCCGGTATAAGTGATTTACATGATCTCATGGTCATAAGGACTAGGTAACTATGTATCAAAAGCTTTATAGCAAATAACTTAATGACGAGATCTTATGCTACGCTTAATTGGGTGTGTCCATTATATCATTCACACAATGACATAACCTTGTTATTAATAACATCCAATGTTCATGATTATGAAACTAATCATCTATTAATCAACAAGCTAGTTTAAGAGGCATACTAGGGACTTCTTGTTTGTCTACATATCACACATGTACTAATGTTTCGGTTAATACAATTCTAGCATGATATATAAACATTTATCATAAACATAAAGATATAAATAATAACCACTTTATTATTGCCTCTAGGGCATATCTCCTTCAGCGGGGCCGACAAAGGTGGGGCCCACATGCAGCTGGAGGCGGGTAACAATTTTCCATTGCATGGGGTTAGCTAGTGAGAGAAGTGCCCAAAACGAATGGACGAGATACACCGATGAAAAGATCCAACGGTCCACGTGCTCAAATCGTTGTGAGACCCCCTATGGGGGGCATCTATTATACCTTTAGACTAGATTTAGATGTGCGCCTTGGCGCACGACCCGTGGAACTCATGCCGATGCACACTTTGTATAACACTACTAAAATTTAGGTGAAAATGATAATTTGTTTATTAGCTTTTAGAAAAAAGTCAATAGAATAATCTCAAGCACAGAAATTACAAACAAAGTAGAAAACATTCATATACAACCAGGGAAACAAAAGAAAATAATATATTATAGTATCAAATAATCGATGGCTATGTCAAGAGCGGAAGGAACAACAAAAGCAACATCACACAAGCTAGGCCATCTACAAAAAGAAAACAAATTATGTTCTTCAGTAAAATCGAGTTAATGAAATCCACAAGAGCAATGCCATCAGGATCCTTCTCCCATGTTCGATCTGGGATTTCCATCCACAATTCCACCACATTACTTCTCCTGTGTTGACACCAATCGACCTCTCTTTGGCACCGAGCCTAAGTTACAGAACGCATCAATGAATATATATTGGTGTCAAAAAGAATTCAAATCTCACTGAACAAAAGCTGAATACCAGAGCTTTGGGACATAGCCTAGCAACAATAAACCATTGATTATCCTGCATTCTACTGTAGTTACAAAAATTTGCTAGAAGTTACACAGTTTATCTTCAATGGATGTTGCAACGTCGCAGAACAAGTGATAACATTACCATGCATAATATTTTTTCCATTGATTACTATGCCATAGAGCAAATCAACTCACTTAATGAAGTTTTCCACAGTAATCATCGTTGCAAAATAAGGCCTTTTCTGTCAAAGTTTTACCTTGTCACTGGATGACAGAGTTTTAGCCTTGTCAGTCTTGATACTGAAGATATATTACAGAAATGCATTGTCCTGTAAAGAAAAGAAAGCCAGATCGCGCGACTCATTGCAAGCCATACGCCTATTTAGGTTGTGCACTACAAATAGATTTCTCGTGCTATATGCAGTAGTATATCCATATAAATAGGAGAACATGCAACCAATACCCAACGTAACGACAATGAATACACTATAGAGAAATCCAAAGTGACAACCTACAAAAGATATTGTTTCAAGAAGATTTGGATAAAAAGCAAGAGGTTCCAAGCAAAGCAAACAGGTAAATTAATAAGGTCACTTCATACGAACTATAACATTCATTTTTTTTCAATTCCAGTTTAAAATGAGCTTCAAACTATCATGCGAAGTTCAATATGAAAAGCTATATATATAACTACATGATCAGTTCATAACGTACCACAAACTTTGATATTTGTCGACAAACCTATCGCTGAAGTCCCATATAATGCAAGTAGTTTCACAGACAGAGAACACCTTAGACCTTTTTCATTTACCTCTGACTACCCACATCCATAGGTAAAGAAGAAAGCAGATGCTCAGAGATGAACCACATTTGGATACTCTGAGACGAACCTCAGCCAGCATCATGGGCTGCATAAACCAAGGACAGTCTGAAACAAAACATTAAGCTAGTTTAATCGGTATTGCATGGCTACTCCAAGACGATTAAAAAGAAACAAAAATGTCTTGCTACAGTCCCCTAGTTCTGTCAGGGATACATAAACAAGAAAATGCAAGTCTTCCACCCTACTGAACTACTAAGGAATTCTTGAGGATCCTTTTGCTCTACTCAATTTCGTTTGAGTGCAAACAATAATTCATATGTAAGCAACTTAAAAGCACGGTATTCTAAAAAAGAGGTAGTTTGTTTATATGAAAATCATACTAACATAATCTGGTAAAAGAAAAGAAATTCAAGACGTGAAAATTCTAAAAACCATCTCACCATACACCCATCCATATGCTTTATCCTCAATATAACATAAAATTCCTTTATGCCTTTTCTCTTTATATGAAAACTGTACTAACACAATCTGATAAAAGAAAAGGAATCCAAGACCTGAAAATCTAAAAACCCTCTGACCATACACCCGTCCATATGTTTTATCCTCAATATAACATAAAATGCCTATGCTTTTTCCCTTCGTATTCCCTGCAGGGATGTAAGCAATCCAATAATTATCGAAGATATGAAATATTATACAGTGAGCAATCACAAAATCAATAGCCACATATGCGTACAAAGTCAGCTCATGACCGTTCAACTGAATTAATAGAACACCTGACCTAAAGACGACAATCAACACATGCATGATACATCACGGATCTGATAGCGACAATAATATGATCAAAGAAACAAAAAAGAGTAGTGGTCTGACAGACACATGACTACCTCTTTGATATAGACTGGAAGAGTGCAATTAATGAAGCATGAAAATAAAAGCACATCCAAGGCAGATGCTAGGGGATAGAAATCTGGATACAAATGTGACCTTATTCGAATCCACTTTCATATTAGAAACACTAAACAATTGAAGCAGTAATCCTAGTGAACATATAACTTTATTGTGTACGGCTTTGCGTCGTTTCTGTACCCACCTTAATAGCCAGGTTGTGCAACACCCAAAATAAACAGGAGGCAGCATTTTATTAGTATTTTAAATTAACATGTACTCCCCATATCATGCATAAAAAAGGATGAGCAGATTCTAAAAACTCATAAGAAAATCAGCAACTCTGCAAGAATTTTAATAACAATGTAACTATAAATTTTGATATCTGAGACCAACTTTTCAACTCGTCTATGATTTTTCTTCCACATGCATGTAATAGGAACAATGGTATATGCAAGACTGCAGAGATGGTATTGAAGCAGAAGAATTCACAGATCAGTGATGGAAAGGTAAAATACAGCTTAGAAGTGCTCAATTAGAGTGAGCATACAGTAAACTGAGAGGCCCATGAATTTGATTTAGGCAGTAACATTTTTAAGACAGTGAGAAGCTTGGCGGTGAGAATTACTTGCTACTGACAGTGTACCTTAAACTGAGAACTTTGACAGCGAGTACAACTTGAAGCTGAAAGTGTCACTTAAACTGAGAAGCTTGGCAGCGTGTATAATGTAAGACGAGAGTGGATTTGGTGTTCAGATGGGTACGTGCGCACGCATCAGCCGTCGTTGGATCGGCTTTAAGATTCTGCCAGAACTAACGGTGACATACGGTGTTAAACAGAATGCATGCGAGTGGGGTCCGCTCCCAGCTAATCTCCCGCACCATCACCTCGTTCCCGTGGACGGCGCTCCCCACCATCTCCTCCCCATCCTCTTCCGCTCCGCCGGCCCACGCCCCTTCTTCCTGCCTCCCTGCCTCCTCCTCTCTACGCCGTACGCCACCACCAGGTGCTCCCCAGCGCCCGCGCTCCCTTCGCCCTCGCTGGCCGCCGCCCCGTGCCTCCTCTCCATCTTCCCCGTGACCGGCGCCTCCCCGTCGAGCACACCGCCGCGCCGCCGCATCCCGAGCTCCACGCACCGCTGCCGACCGCCCTGCAGCACCATCCTCGCCGCCTCAAGCTCGTCCTGCGCGACCTGCATCACGCAACAGCAGCAGCATCGTCAGGGCCTCGCCTCGTCCGCTGCTTCACGAGCAGCCGCCGCTGCAGGTGACCGTGGACCTCGTCAGGGAAAGGGTACGGGTTGGAGCTTGCTCCGCGCCCGCACGAAGCAGCTAGGGACCACGAGTACTCTTCCTCGCCGCGGGAATCGAAGATGGGATGTGGGGCTTTTTTCCAATTTGGCATCTGGTCGTGGCCGATTTCGTATGGATCCATTTGGGTTATTTCTGTTCCAATTCATAGATTTTTATACGGACCCAAAGCATGATTCCCGATCTGTTGTTGATTTCTTGAAAGAATGTGAAAATCTCCATGGCGGTGAGATTCTGCGCTGGTGCTGGCCCTCGTCGGAGCTGAGGGCGCGTCCATGGCGGGCCTCCAGATCAACGACCAGATTTGAACCGCTCCAGCGTGGGTCTGGCAGAGAATCAGCTCCACCCCTCCTTTGGGATGCTTCCGATTTCTTTCTCTCTCTCCAATTCCGCTTGATGCGCGTGGATGTGTTGGGTCGGTTCAGCGATGTAGAGGAATTCGAGCATGGCCGGACGGTACGCAGGTAGAGGCCAAGCGTAAGTGCGCTGCCGCCCTGGCTCGCGGGTACGCAGGTAGAGGACGTCGAGCGGTGTTTCCCCTCAATCGAACTCGCCCCCTCTCCAAAATTGAACACGAGCAGACCACTTCCGCCCAATCGGAATAACCAGGGTGGTAGGCTCCCTCCGCGCGACCCTGCCTCTGCCTCCCTGATGCTCCACGACGGCGATGAAGGATCCCGACCGAATCCGGCCGGGAGGTGCTGCTCGTTCCTCTCTCAGGTCGGGCCCATGCCGGAGCGGCACCAATCGGGCCCCGGGCGAGTTGGAGAGAGGGACCGAGGTCTGGGGACGAATCGGAAGGAGCCAGGGCGGCGTTGTTTAAGGTGCTGGGCAGCGCTGTTAGGGGCAAGGGCGGCGGCGTTTAGCGGGCAGCGGCTTGGCTGTTGGCAGCGATGGGATTCAGGCCGGCGTTGGGAGCGTCGAGCGGTAGGTGGGGATGTGTCCAGGAGGTGGGATATGGTCAAAAGGGGAGCCAATCTAGTACATGTGATTCTCCCACTTAACGTTTTTTTAGACGGCGTTAGACACGTGTCGAACAGCTAACGCGTGCTCACGTACCCATGTGATCACCGAGCTTCATCCGAATGTAAGACAGTGTAATGTGTTGATAGTGCAAAGCACTGTTCAGAGGCAAAAAAAGGTGAAACGCAGGTCACTATGTGTGAGATTTACTTGCTGCTGAAAGTATGGCTTAAATTGAGAAGCTCGACAACTTGTATAATGTAAGACAAAGTTATATGCTGATATATAGATTTTGATAGTAGAAAATCTACATGCCATAACCCAAAAGTGTGAACTCGAAGGTCTTCTGTATCTTGCTGAAATGTTAGTGGTATAGAACAAACTCGAGCATGTAGCAAGCTGCTTTTGCTCCATACAAATCAGGGGATTAGGTAAGCAAATTCATACCTTCATGAGAACACATAGAGATGCCAATCCAGCACACACAAGCTCATCTTCACGAGCCTCCTTTCCCCACCACAGAGCTCAAGCGCAGCTGCGCTCGTCCTCTCCCTCTTGTTGGGCACTCGACGGTAAGAACACAATCCAAGAGGTGGGCATAGAGCCACAACCGGCATCACATTTTGCAGCAAAAAAACCGAGGAGATGCATCCGTTCGTCCATCTCCAGTATTTGAGGGCTCCGGTGCAATATTCAATATGAGGCCCTAATACTGGATTTTTTATTAACACAATATTAAATCATTTTGTTAGTGTTTTTTTAGTAATATATTCATAATCAATCATCTCCAACATGCCACTCTCAAAAACTATCTAGTCATATTATTAAGTCTTTCTAACCCGATGTGTAGTTTTCACATAATCAAGGCAATAGGCAAAAAAACATTGGTACAAGGCAAAGATAGAGAGAACTACCTGGCAGAGAAATAGGAGCAGCAACGACCTGCAACCTAAAACCTAAAAAAAAACAGAACAAATCTTATTCTATATTCCAGAAACATGTAGGGCCATAGCAATAAAGATTCCTTGAACAGAACAGACTAAATCATATCATAGATGAATACTAACAATGGAAAACAGCAGAGCAATAGCAAGGCATGTAGATAAAAGGGAAAGCGAGACCTGCACATTAGTAACCAAGATCTCACTTTTATTACGCACTAAAATCTTAATGGTTGAAAACATGAATTGCATTATCAAGCAATGAAAGATCAACATAGAACCAGAAAAAGGAAAAGCATTTAACAATCTTGACATTTCAAAATCAAACTCTAACCTTTAAAACAAAAATTAAAGAGGATTATCTCTGCCTTTATTACACAACCATCAGTTACTATCAGTTACTAATAGGAAAAAATCACAATTCAAATTTCAATAGGAAATAACAGGAAAATATGCAACTATCAGGTACTAATAGCAAGAACAAGCGACTACCTATTATTACCAAACTCGGGTGCATAACATTCTTCGCTATTCTTGCAATTAATCATCGCTGAAGAACAGTATACAATACTGTAAGATATTATCTAGTCATGCAATCATGCACAAAACTGTTACTTTTACTTATTAGAGAACTAACACCAACCAGAATCTAACCAAGTTATCTTGAAAAGACATGCATAATAAATCACAGTGAGCATAAACATATCCATACAGAGCAAATTAAGTTAAAGAATCATATTTATACATCAAGAAGTGTGCGCTGAAGAAAAGTATTTAGCGGCTGCACAAAATATAGCAAAGAGAATTGACAACAAAATCACATCTAAACTTGTAACAAATAAATTTGTTCTGCAATAAGATAAACAACATTGAAACTTGCATGGCTGAAGAAAAGAATCAAAGAAAATAGATGACATGAACTGAAAGAAGGACATTACCACGTTATTTCTTTAAACTTGTCCCTTTGGCCTTACTGGCATGGTCGACCAGCTTGTAACTGTAACCAGAATCTGTAGATATCAGAGCACCACAGGTTCATAGAAAAAAATACCCTCCATGTATCTGAACTAATGAGGGAATGTATACTGATGACTAAACTACAGAAATTGCAAAGTAACTATTGCATAAACCTCTATTTAGCTAAATCTCCTTCGGTGAAGGCAGTGACAAGGCGGCGCTGCTCCTATTAGTTTCCAAATAAATTCATCACAATTATTTCATACAAGTTGAGATAAATCATATCAAAGAAAATATTAGTTTCCACAAGGGAATAGATGGTATCACCTTCAAACTTGAGAACCTAAGCGCCTTTTTTCCTTTCTACCTCTACTTGCATATCCCGGATCTTGTAACAGAGACACTTTAGACCCCAATTTGTTTCCACCTCATTTATAGAGATCAGTCATGCCAAAAAATATCAGAACATAAGATTTCAAAGACAAATGTAATCCACTACCGACGATTCTCCAAGAACATCAGCAAGAATAAGTTCCTAGAAGTGGACTATTGGCATGAATGAACTACAAATACAGCTAGAGAACCACATTATCAAAATAGTATGAAGAAACAACTCATTGCTACTGCAGTTATTCCACGTATATGTATGTCGTACTGCAAGCGCTGGGACGCCGTAGTTGGCCTGCAGCTTCTCCAATACCACCGGTCCATGCCACCCGGTCGCTTTGGCAGCACCTCTATACTGTCGAGTCGTTACCGCAGCTCCTCCCCGATGTCGGTTGGCCGACGCCGATCCTCTGCTTGCTCACCGCCGGTCGCCTTCCCAATAAAAAACAAAGCCTTCTCGATGAATCGTTGCCAGCACGCTTTCCATCCCGCCCGCTGTTCTGCAAGGAAGGTCGACGGAGCCAAAGACGCGAATTTCCTAGCATGGCCCCTCTCCACGTCGCTCTCCAAGCATAGTCGTGACCATGGATATCCTTCCACATAACCCCAAACATGAAACAAACAGTTTTAGCATTTCATCGAGCAGTGGCGTGCACAATTTGTTCCACATCAGAGAGCTAGAAAGTTCAGACATGGAATCGATTAGAAGGAGAGGGACCAAGAAGTGTGCCTCACCTCCTATTAGTTTCCAAATAAATTCATCACAATTATTTCATACAAGTTGAGATAAATCATATCAAAGAAAATATTAGTTTCCACAAGGGAATAGATGGTATCACCTCCAAACTTGAGAACCTAAGCGCCTTTTTTCCTTTCTACCTCTACTTGCATATCCCGGATTTTGTAACAGAGACACTTTAGACCCCAATTTGTTTCCACCTCATTTATAGAGATCAGTCATGCCAAAAAATATCAGAACATAAGATTTCAAAGACAAATGTAATCCACTACCGACGATTCTCCAAGAACATCAGCAAGAATAAGTTCCTAGAAGTGGACTATTGGCATGAATGAACTACAAATACAGCTAGAGAAGCACATTATCAAAATAGTATGAAGAAACAACTCATTGCTACTGCAGTTATTCCACGTATATGTATGCCGTACTACAAGCGCTGGGACGCCGTAGTTGGCCTGCAGCTTCTCCAATACCACCGGTCCATGCCACCCGGTCGCTTTGGCAGCACCTCTATACTGTCGAGTCGTTACCGCAGCTCCTCCCCGATGTCGGTTGGCCGACGCCGATCCTCTGCTTGCTCACCGCCGGTCGCCTTCCCAATAAAAAACAAAGCCTTCTCGATGAATCGTTGCCAGCACGCTTTCCATCCCGCCCGCTGTTCTGCAAGGAAGGTCGACGGAGCCAAAGACGCGAATTTCCTAGCATGGCCCCTCTCCACGTCGCTCTCCAAGCATAGTAGTGACCATGGATATCCTTCCACATAACCCCAAACATGAAACAAACAGTTTTAGCATTTCATCGAGCAGTGGCGTGCACAATTTGTTCCACATCAGAGAGCTAGAAAGTTCAGACATGGAGTCGATTAGAAGGAGAGGGACCAAGAAGTGTGCCTCACCTCTGGTCTGCTGACCAAGAACCATGGGCCAAGGAAGCTGATGGAGGTGACCATGCGCCCCAGAAGCCCTTCCTCACCACCAAGCCATGTCGCATCTTCAGTGGCAAACCTCCATATCACGTCTTGCTCCGCTCATCCTCGTGGCTGTCGAAATCCGAAATCCGCCGCGTGTGCATTGTTGCCTGCTACTTTGATAGAAACAGAGAGAAGACGAAAGACGAGAGATACAAATTAGAGAAGGAGGAGGGAGAAAGAGAGGAGAATAGGGGAAGGGGAAATCACCTAGAACTGAGGCGTGGCGGTGGAGCAATGGCCTTGGAGGCGCCACAGGTCCCCGTCCAGCGCGACCGCGCTGCGCCGCAGCGCGTCCTCGTCGGCGGCGGCCCTCGCCGTGCGCTGCGCCGCCGACGAGGACGCGCGCGTTGCCGTCGTCCTTTGCTTCCGCATGCGCCTTCCTGGCCTGGTGCGCGGGGGTCGAGGCGGCGGCCGGCGCTCGTGCTGTCCGGCGGCTCGAGGCGGCGACACTGGGAGCGAGGGAGCAGTGGCTGGAGGCGGCGGCCGGAGACGACAACAGGGCAAGGGCGGGGCGGGCGGCGGCTGGAGGCGGCGGCGGGCGACGAGGGCGGGCGCGAGGCGGGGGCGCGAGGCGGCTAGGGTTTTTTTTTCCCTGGGGGCTCACTTTTATACCAGGCCGCACGAAATACCGAAAATACCCCTGCGGGGTGGAGATCCACTGCCCGACGCCAATGTGCACTGACAGAGATCCCAGTCGCAGTGGCTGACGTGCGGGGCCGGGAAAGGTGAGGCCCACATGCAGCCGGAGGCGGGTAACAATCTGCCATTGCATGGGGTTAGCTAGTGAGAGGAGAGTACCCAAAACGAACGGACAAGATGCACCGATGAGGAGATCCGACGGCTCACGTGTGTTGATCGCTATGAGGCCCCCATGGGGGTGCAGCTATTATACCTTTAGATGTTTCATATGCCATGACATACTATTCATGTGTTTTTCCTATTCCTACATTTTTTTAATCCTTCAAATCAAACAAGCCCAAGAGATTAAGACTTCCATCGCTTCAGAGTTCCAACTTTTTTTTTTTGAAACGGAGAGTTCCAACTTTTGAAAACATTGCCAAAGAGTGCGCATCTTGTGAGAGAGAACATGGTGGGCAACAGATCGCTTGTGGAATTCAGTTCCAGGTTAACAAATTTTCCTTTTCCATCCTAATAATATGGCTGATTATCGTGATAAAAGCACGCTTACACAAGGCAAGAGAACCTTGATTTGCTGTAAGTATGCTTGCACATAGGCTTGGTGCACGAAGGCCACAGCGAGGGTGCAAACCCTGATGCTATTTTGGAGATGTTTCGCCAAAGGATCGTCAGCGGGATGCATACTAGAAGGGCATGTTATGTAGCCTGGGTTGATTTTGGGGCTCACTGGTCCAGTGGTGTGATCACACTTTCCTATTCGGAACGAGTAACCTGTTGTTTGGTAGCTCAGGCTGTTTGGTTTGGGCTAAAAAGACTCTTTTGTTTGTTTGCATGCAACCAACCAGAAATGTTGATGGAGATGAAACTACACCTCTTTGGTACCATCCAAGCAAACGATTAAGGTCACCTCTTCTCTACAACAAGTGATCTTATCATACCATCATCTCCTATCACACAGAAATCACAATTCATTAGTTCATGATCAGTTTCACACTTACGAAGCTAGCAGTTCACGAATTCAACCCTAACTACCACGAATGGTAGTTCATAACGATATTCTCTAGCTATTATGCATGACCGTTTATCATCACAGAGGAGTTGAACAACGGGGGATCACATGGGTAGTTCAACATACGGGAATCAAAGAGGGGTTCGAGAAACAGTGGATCAAAGGGGGTTCTTCTTCATTTCATTTCTTCACTTGTTCTTCTTCTTCTCACATGGTGGTCTGGCCTCTGGCTTTCCACATTGCGGTTGCCCACTCGAGCCTCTTCTTCTTCCATGCTTCATTGTCTCAACTTCATCAAAAGTGAAACATCTTCGAAGAAGTCATACCCGCCCCAACCTAAGATCCAGTTGTGAAGAATGCAGCAAGAAAGTACCAACTTCACTTGAGTGTCAAAAGTGTGGAACGGTTTCTGGTCAAGGACCTTAAACATGTTTTTCAATGCAGCAAATGCCCTCTTAATGGTGACTCTAAGACTTGAGTGTCTTAGATTGAACAACTCTTTCACATTCTGAGGTCGGTTCCTTGCAGTAAACTCGTTGAGGTGGTACCTGGTTTTCCTGAATGGAGGTAGAATACCAGGTCGGCATGCATATCCAGCATCTCCAAGGTAGAACATACCCTTGGATTTGCAACCCATCAGGCCTTGACAAGCTATCGTACTCTTGCATCATGAGCTGAACCCTTCTAGCCAGCAAGCACGTATGTGAACCTTATATCGAAATCCACAGCTGCTAGCACGTTCTGGCTAGTATAGTGCCTCATCCCACAGAATGATGCAGACATTGCTCTCGGTACCTTCGCAGTCACATGAGTACCATCAATAGCCCCAATGAAATCCTGTAAAACAATGAGCACACAGTCATGGTTCTGACAGTACCACATATCTCGTAAGTAGAACGAACATGATTTTGAACTCACCCTAAAAAATGAGAATCACCTTTAGATGTTCTTCGTCTTGGGTGGTGCGTTGTTTAATGGTGGCTTGACCATTTCACCTCTCAGCTCCACAACTACGTTCAACACCTGCTGGTACTACCGAGAGATAGTCTCCATGGATCGCCTGAATGTTTTATGGATGACTATGAACCTCTAGTTATGACCCACAACATGAAGAAACATTGCGACTTGTTCTTTGATAGAGGTGTGGATGCTATCAACTAGCAGTCCTCTCTCCCTAAACGTTTTCACAAGTGCATAGCAAGGGGCCCTTCTCATCCGAAGTATTTGGCTAGCCTCTACCTCATTGCAGTTGTAGATATAGTTTAGGTTGGCCATCCTCTCCTGGTATCGTTGTAACATAGGCCCGTAGGTGAAAAGAGGAAAAGCAACACACCTGACTGCTCAGGATCCAGACTTGAATGACAACAATGAGTGTTGCGGCGTGATGCACAAGCTGTAGCTGGTCGGCCTACTCAAACAAGATCTAAGGATTACAAACGGTCTTATCGAACCCAACTACTTCTACCAACATGAATCTAACACTAGAGTAGAGCAGAGGAGTTTCCCCTTACCTTTGTCATGGCATACGATGGAGACGACCATAAGTTGGAGAAGATGTTCATAGGGTCCGCCGCGGCTGGACACAACAACCCTGGTATGGCGCCGGAGACCGAAGGGAGGAGATCCTCGTACAGAGCACGGCCAGGGTCAGATGCGCGAGTGCAGACCTGGGTCGTCGCAGCCGGCGGTGCCAAAATTGGGGAAAGGGAAATTTTCTGAGGGGGCTAATGCAGAGGGTAACCGAAGAGGGAGGTTACCCCTAACTTTGCTGTGCAACGCCGCTCGGATTTCGCCTTCTCCCTCCATGCCACGTTGAGCGCTCGCGCCAACGGCGTTGTCGATTTCCGTCGCGTTTGGACCTGTCCCTGGAAAAACGGCCAAATTGGACGTTCCTCCCGGACCTGTTCCGGAGGTGCTTTAAGACCCGTGTTGTGCATGAACGTGGAGACGAGCGGGCATCCAAACGGGCCACAAACTACGTCCCACATCCAAGCAAGCCAAAGGTCCCCAGGATGTAGTTTAAGACGGGTCGTCAAAATTCAAAGCTGAATTTCGGAGGTGCTTTAAGACCCGTGTTGCGCAACGTCATTCTACCTGTTGGGGGCATTATTTTTGGAGCAGACAAGGGATGGTGGTGGTGCTGAGGTGGAGCGGTGTTTCTGCTGTGCTGGCGTCGTAGAGTCTCGGCGGCATGGTGCACCGGGGTCTCGGAGACAGACGCAGTGTGATGGACGCGCGTAGGATGGTGGTATCGTTTGGCGTCATGGCGACGTCGATGACATGCCTGGCAAGGTCAATGCGTTGATCTCTCTTGGAGATGGGCTCGCCGCTCGCGGAAGACGGCGGTAGCGCTTCTATGGTGTATGCAATGGCGTACGCTGAGGGTCTGCTAGACCGATTGTGCTTCTCATCCACCAATGAGCGGCTTGGGCAGGCACTCAATTTTTAGATGATGTGCGTTGGTGTGAGGTCAGGGTAGTGGCTCTGTTCTTAACACCCTTTCATCATTTCTTATAGGTTTAGCGAGTTGTGGCTAGGAAGATGGCTTCGAATTGATCTTTTTATTCCTCTATTAAAAATAATCTAATAAATAAAAATTGTGTGCTCCCATTTCGAAAAAAGAACCGACGTCGCGCGACCTGTGGCGGCTAGGGTCGCCAATGTTCCACAGGAGAGAACAGCAGCGAAGAAGGACGGGGGGCTAGGGCTTCGCCCGTTACGATCCTAGGGTGACACAATCATGTTATGATCTGGTCAAAAATTTAAGTGAACATTTCACTTCTCCCTAAGTATGACAAGCCTGATCCTCAGGGATAAATAGTGAATTTTGAAATGAAAACATTACTGCACGAGATGTTGTCTGGTTTAGAAGCTATGAAGGTTCTGTCAAGCTTCAGTCTCAGGAGAAACGTGAAGTGGAGTTTACCTGCATTACGGAACCATGTGTTACAGTGTTAGCGTGTTGCGTGTCCAGACTCCAGATCACTCAGTCATGCAGAAATTAAGTAGTTGAGACTTGGAGCAGACTGTAAGATGATTTTTTCCCCCAGCATGCTAAATCTAACGGAAAGATCTCAAGAACTTGTAGAGAGGTGTACCTAGCAGGGGGCTGATTACTTGACTAGTGACGACTGAACAACAAGTGTTGCACCATTCTGTATATATTACACATGTCGTCAGACATACTTACACAATTGCAAAGAGGATAAATCTTTGTGTATGTTTTCTCTTGGAGGGAACCATTTTGTTCTCCGTATATGCATGTGCCAGAGAAATTGAAAATGATCAGCAAGAAATTACTACTATGATGGATGGATGCTGCATGCGTTAACCTCGATCTTGTAGCAGCAGCTAGGATTCTACTAATTAGGAGAGCGTGAAGAAGTTCTTGAGGGAGGCGACGAGGCTGGGCGGCCAGTGCTTGGTGTCCCTGACGTAGGCGAGGTCGGTGTAGTGCGGGTCCAGCAGCGTGGCGATGGTGAACTGGTTCTCGGCGAGCAGCGGCGCGTGCTTGTCGGCGTAGAGCGCGGCCGCCAGCGCGGCGTGGATCTCCGGGTACCCCTTGAGCGCCACCGACACGTCCTCCATCTCCGTGATGGACTCGTCCCGGTCGCCGATCTCGTACAGCACCAGCGCACGCCCCACCCGCGCGTACTCCGACAGCGCCAGGTCCTTGTACCCGCTCACCACCGCCGTGAAGGACGCCAGCGCCTCCGGGAACTCGCCGCGCGCCTGCAGATCGCGCCCGAGGTCGAGCAGCCGGACGGCCTCGCCGACGCGCAGGGAGACAGCGGCGCTCGCGGCGCGTTCCGCCTCCGTTACCGGGTCGTAGCCGGCCGCGGCCGCTGCTCCTTTGCTGCTGGCATTGTTACTGCCTGTGGCCACGATCAGGAGCAGGCCGCCAGCGGACACGAACAGCTGCCTCCTCGTTGCGGCGGATGGTGACGAGGAGATGGTGGGTGATCGTGGAAGCGGGGCTGTTCCGGTGGAGATGGTGCTCGCCGGCGTCACGGGCGGCTGCATTGGAACGCGAAGGGTTCGCGGCTCACATGCTCACTACGTTTATCCTCCGGAGCCAAGAGAGCTCAAGAGAGCGGATAAGGATTCAAAGGCCGGCTAATATGTGAGGCATATCAAAGGAATTTTCTTTTTATCCAGGAGACCGAGGCCATCGGGAGGCCGCGAGTAAAAGCGCAAGTGCTGTTTTGTGGGCTAGGAAGCAAAAAAAGGGCTAGTTCAAACACCGCATCCAGTTCCGCCCCGCGGAAACCCCAAGTACGCAGTTTCGCGAGGCAGCGTGAGCGCGAACCCCATTCCCTCTCCCGCGTTGGCGCGAAGAAACATTCAAATCCTCTCTTTTCCCGCTTCCGCCCACCACCCGCCGCCCCCACTCTATCCGGCCTCCGCCGCCGCCGCTCGCTGACAAGGCCGTGCGGCGAGGATCGACCCCGCCCACCGCTTCCGGATCTAGCGCCGCTCCTGCAGCTGATGCCGCTCCCGCTATGACCAAGCGGACGGAGAAGCCGGACAAAAAGCCGCAGAAGAAACTGGCGCTGAGGAGGCCCGCCACAAAGAAGCCAGCCGCCGCCAAGATGGCTTCCTTGACAGCTTTGACGACAGCGATGGTCGCAGCGCCCTCCGCATCGGCGCCGCGCACAAGGTGCTCGATAAAAGTCCCGCCGTTGATGTTGTGCCGGACTCGTACATTGACATGCTCAACTATGCGTTCGTCGACATCGATTCCCCGTTGCTCGCAGATTATGGAGACTACAAAGAACACATGGAGGAGGCCTCGAGTGATGAGTTTGGGGAAGATGAAGAAGCCGACGACGATGAGGAAGGAGAGTTGCAAGAGATAGAAGAGGGAGCGTTCGAAGGGGCGGTGGACAAGGCGAAGGGCAGGGCAATTCGGACCGGGAACTACACTGAATTTGAAGTTGTGATGTTGATCAAGGGTTGGGAGGCAATTTCGATGGATGCCGTGACCGGCACCTATCAAACCGGCAAGAGGTATTGGCAACAAAATGAGGACAAGTTCTTCAAGTTGATGCCACCTCTCTCTTCTACTCCAACTCGCTCCTACTGTTCAGTCCAAGGCCGATGAGATACCATCAAGACAGCGTGCACACGGTGCGTCGGTTGCATTGAGGCTGTCTGGAATGCGCCACCGAGTGGCACCAACGCGGGTGATTGGGAAGAAATTAGTACAAGAACATGCCCGGGTTGAAGGGCAAGCCATTTACATGAAAGCATTGCTATACCATTCTTGAGCACAATGAAAAATGGAATATGGGGGAGCAAGAAGCACCACCACCGAGACATAAGGTCGTCGAGTTAGAGGATGCGGAAGAGGATGATTTGCTTGAGACCAAGAGGAACAAGAAGAGGCCAGATGGAGCAAAGATGACAAAGGACAAGATCAAAAAAGCAAGAAAAGGCCGCAACATTGTCTCTCAAGATTGATGTTATGGTGAAGTCCAAAGATTGTTGGTGATGAAGACTTTGGAGGCAAAGAAGAAAATGATGGATAAGAATATCAAAGAGAAGGAAGCAAAATTGAACATGCTCCAGGAACATGCAAAGCACAAGTCTGACATCGAGAAGAGGAGAGCACGCTCTGAGGAGAACCGGGCCATGGTAGAGCCTTCATTACGGCGGACAATGCGACTATGATGATGAATCTGGCCGAGATGAATGAGTTCCGTCTTGAGTGTTGGAATCACACAAATATGGAGGTCTTGACGCGAAGGAGTGAAGTTGCACGCGCTGCCATGGCTTCCATGAGTGGTGCCCGAGGTGATGATGCTATGGCGAATGGTGGTGGCGGATGAGCTGGTAACCGACGGTGATGCTTGACCATGCGCTTCCTTGATCATGTGATGCTTGATCCTTTTCTGGTGTCATGTTATATGTATGATTGAGTACTTTAAACAATCAGTTTGCATGTTCTATGCTGCTACATTCGAGAATTATTGGCTGATTTATCATACATTTGCATAAACCTTGTGTTTACGGTTCTTGTTTTCGGACTGAAAGAACGGCACGCAACCTAGACGAGCCGAACGTGGCCCGCAAAACAGCATATTCTTGAATATGCTGTTTTACGGGCCACCACTATTGGGAAAAGGCTTATAGCCGCAACAGCACCCGTCACGCAAAACCGAAGGTCCGCCGCTGGTAGCCCGTACCACCGAAGGGCGCGAAAAAATCTGTCACCGGTTCGCCGTTTTCTCGTCTCCGCGACACCTACCACTGGACAAGAAAAATAATTCTACATTGTTGGTTGTTGCTTTGGGGTCCGACCTAGGGGGCTCAAAATCTCGGTGACAGTGGACTTTTTCGGGGCGTCACAGGTCTGGTGAACAGCGGTGACAAATAAGTGAAAGTTTTCCGTCGCTGGTTTGTACCAAAAACTAGTGACACATATTTTTTCCACGACCATCAATGGTTATACGGACAACATTAACGAACAGTTAGAGTGAATCGTCGACTAGTTTTCACTCTTAGTAGCGACATTTGTATTATCGGCTTCGTCGGCTACACACAATGGCAAACGTTGCTGGAATGTTTTAGTAGCCCAATCAATTAATGTTAGGAGCGGCAACCCGACACGGCTAGCGCTAGCAAGCTTCGTCTTCTTTCCCTCTCGCTTGAGGATCCATCAATTAACCCTCTATTCATAATCCCTCTCCCTTGAGGTTCCACACTCTGACGGTTCCACTCCACGATTTGGGCTGCATGACTAGCCACAGCAGCCGCCGCCAGCCACCCTCGTCGCCGTCACTGTCGTTGTCGAGCGTAAATCCGCTTGAAGACGAGGGCACTACCAGCAGCCGTCGCTGATCCTCATTGCCACCATCGTCGCAGGCGAATCCGGTCGAAGGCGGGGACCTCCTCCTCGAGATTCTTTTTCGTGTGCCCCCGCAGCCACCCAGTCCCCAGCCCGCAGCCTCCGTATGCAAGAGCCAGCGAAGCATCATGACTGACGATAAGTTTCGTCAGCGCTTCCGCATCCACCACTGTAAGCCTCCAGTCCTCGGCCTTGCCTGCGGCTTCAGGCATGGCTTCTTGAAAGTCGCATTTAGACCCACCGCGGACATGATGGTTTTGAACCAGATCTGCTTCTTGCAGAACGACCATGATGACCGTTTCGACGGCTGGGATCTCAAAGACTGCCGTCATGGGCTCTAGCTCTTTGAGCACTTGGATAAGCAATGCTTCATAATTTGGGACCCCATCATTCAGAGCTTCTGCAAAATCAGGGTGCCACAACAGTTCTTCGATGCAAAGATTGTGCACCGCTACTGGGAAGTTTTGTGTGGCGATGATGCGGCAAACCACGAGCATGGACAATGCTTCTGGAGCCTTGTTAAAGTTGTCTTGGTGGGCACATATAGGGAAGACAATAAGGGTTTTGTCACCGCAAGTGTTTTCTCAAGCGGTGAATGTCATGATGTCCCAACAATGGTTGGGCCATCCTCTGCGGCTTGTGAAGCTCTACATGATGCCACTATACTTATTGGTAGCGCCATTCATTGGTTGCCTTGGTTGGGGAACAATGAAATTCATTTTTATCTCATTACTCTAAGCCTAACTGTCGTTCAGTGTCAGAGGCTTGCTGGTGTTCATAGTCTTCATCACATCCATTTAGACTCTGGCGGTGTTGGATTGGCCACTTTTTATTCCAGCGAGCGCAGGCAAGTGCCACTCCGCTTGCAAACATGGGAGAAGATGGACGACCACCTTTCTAGTGTTACCATATGGGTGTGCGTGAATATTGTTCAGCTGGATAAGATAATTCCTGGGGCGTCGATTAATAAGCTGTCATCCATATTGTGCTACGCTGACGATGATGGTTCAATCTACGGATTTCCAACCAGAGCTACATGGTTTACCTAAAGACAACGGGTTAAGACAATCTACTTTGAAGGGAATCCGTAGTGCGTTCCCACCTATCATCCTTTCGCAAACTTCTCTACTTGTGGTAAGTGTACTGGTTCTTCATAGGTGTTTCACTAAGTGTTGTATAAATTTTAATTTGTTGTATGAGTTTGAATTTTTTTTACACTTGACTGTGAGGCAACAGCCCCACAGTTATTTTATTACCCATAAAAGGAAAAAGGTTACAAAAAGTTTAGAGGACCTACCTAACTATACAAAACAAGAACAAATCATGGCAGATTACCAATCCAGGTTAGAAGACTATCCCTATGCTTAGCTTTAATCTTATGTTGAAGTAGGGATATACCATGGATAAAATTGCACTTCCACTTTGCAAAAGTAGGTATCTCATGCTCAAAAATCTTCCCATTACGCTGCTTCCAAATATTTCAACAGCCTAGGATCATCACTTCCATGAAAAATGGTTTGCCAAAGTCCCTTCTTGCAGCCGCCACATCACTTTGAATATCACTTCCCCTAGACCATCAATCTGTAAATAAGTCGACACACGCTGGCTGAAGTTGCAGCCAAAGAACAAATGCATTCTATCCTCATATATGAGTTTGAATTTATAGTTGCAGTCATTTTTATTAAGTTATGATTTTTGTCGTTGCGGTAATTGTCCAACAATACGACTAGTGACATGCTTTAACTTTCATGATTTTCTTGCCATGTGTTAAATTAGTTTTACTATGAGAAACTAGATATTGCTATACTTAATTATTGTGTGTTTGCCCCTTGGCCAAAAAAGTTCTGCAGCTAATAGTATTGAGAAATACTGGGACAAATTGCTTGCTACATCTCGAGCGCGGAATCTACTACTCTAACAAGATACTCGGCTCGGGTAAATCATGCTTTCGTTATGAGAGGAAAGTGAAAGGAAAGAGGGAAAGGAAGACACCGGGCAATCCAGAATCGATGAAATCACAATATTTTTGAATAACTATCTGTAATATGTGATGAGGAGGATATATACATATAAGTGGTTATGATTTTTTTTTATATATTTAATTGCCGCCACATCTATGTATATTTTATCAATACTGAAATCATCTAAGTTCCACATCCTCATATATAAATCTATATTAACTAGTTGATGCGGCAAGCTTTTAGAGGATATAGATATATTAACTAGCCAAGTATTTATTAAGTTTTGTATGAAGGAAATTTTCAAGTGTAGCGAGAGAAGAATGATGTGATGGGAGGAAGAATGGATGAAATCTCAAGCTTGGGCATCCCATGTGACCCTAAGAAACACCTAAGAGGTACAAGCGTCAAAGCTTGGGGATGCCCAAGGCATCCCTTTCTTCATCAACAAGATATCAGGTCATCTTTCAAGACGCTATATTTTTTATTGCTTCATATGCTATGTGTTGTTCTTGGAGCGTCTTTATTTTTATTTTTGTTTTTATTTTTCTTTTCTTTTGTTTGTTGTAGTATATGGTTGGATCCCAACATATTTGTTTTGGAGAATGACACACTCCGGTTTCATTGCATAGAACACTCTAGTTTTCACTCTTTTGTTCTGCGAGTGTTCTCCTTTGCTAGTACTGCGTTTAGCTCTTGTTTTCCGCTCGTATTTTGTTCAGAGCTGGTTAGTTTTCTTTATTTAAGTATGATTGGCTCTCTGGTCTGTATTTATTATTATCTATGAGAGTTGTTTCAAATAAATTGATTGGTGTTGGAGACGAGTAAAATATTTCATGCTTATAGTGATGCAAAAAGAAGTTTGTTTAGACTGCAGTTTAGACTTTAGCATGTCATGTTAGATGTTATTTCAATCATATACTTAGTAGTTATTGTTGTAGCATGACTTGTCTTAAATAGTTAGGAGTGCTTAATGTGCCATCAAAGAATCATGTGTTGTTTCCATCATACAAAAGCATAATATTGTGGTATTCTCCTTTGATGTTGTAATTGGGTTGATTTGGCACATGCTTACACTATGTTATGACTACAAACCAGTCACCTCAAGTCTCTATGATCATTTAGTTTTTGACTTGTAATATCATTTTATGCTTTGATTAATAATGTTTTGTCGCTATGCATGATTATGGCCATTATTGCTCTCTTAGGTCGCTCCCAGTCTTTTGCTAGCCTTCACATGTACTGAGTATGAGCTCTACTCGTGCATCCAACTCCCGAAAACGAAAGTTTGCCAATTGTGTCCACCATACCTACATTTATGTGGTATTTTACGGTCACTCCAAAGTGAATTGCCTGTGTGCTACCTTTAAACCTTCAAAAATTATTACATGTTTTGTGTTCCTGTTTTAGCTCATGAGGAAGTGTTGAATGCTTTATTATCTCTTTCATGTTTATTTTGACTTCACACCTTGACTAGCATGCATAATGTGCTAGTCCTTAATATTGCAAAAGAGCAGGCAAGCGGGTGCCCAGCCCACTAAAATATAAATTAAACGCATAATAAAAATCTCCTAACACTATGTACTTAAGAAATCATGAACTTAGCTTGTTCAAACAAAGGAGAAGAGGAACTGTATTGTTCTCTCTATGGGAGCCGCTCTTGAAGCCATTAAACATGAAATGATGATAGATCATTTGATGCCATTCGTTGACATAGACATACATACGATCTCAAAATATATTTTCAACACCTCTATTTTATTCAAAATAAAAAGCTCTAGCACATGAGTAATATTGCTTCCCTCGCGCATGGCCTTTCTTTTACATTTCTGTTGAGTCTTCATCTTCTAACTTTATGCACCAATTAAGAGAGCGTAGTCGTCATTCTGAGTATAGTGTGAATATTTCCAAAATTTATTATTGATTGATTCATGATTATGTTATTGCTTGTTCTTAAATTACTTGTCCTGTCATGAAAAATTAATTTTCTGTGTGGCGTGTGTAAGAAAGATAAAATTCAATGCAAATAAGTCTTTTCAAAAGATAAATTTTCTCTTTTTTATATATAGACCACAAAAAATATTGGTTCCTCATGAAACTTGACGAGCGCGAATATATTGTGAAGATGTACATCTAGAATTTTTTGTCAAAATTTGTCAATATTTCAAAATATTTTTTTTTATAGAGAGATCATATGCACCCAGAAGCCGAATTGAATTTCCGCAGTTCCTGCTGGTACAGAAAAGTTAACTAACACTTGTAGCCAAAGTTGCATGGCAAAAATACTGTGAAGATAATACAGTACAAATACTAAACAACGGTAAAATTAGAGGTAGACCACAATAAAAAAAGATATGTGACCACATAGCAGTCATGAAATCTCTACCCAAGAAATCTTGAACTGAAAATGCATCAAAATAAGAATCAGGCCTTCTTTAATTGTAAAAGAGTGAAGATGGAAGTTTATTTTATACCTAGCAAATGTTGATTGGATATGCAGTAGCCACGTTCAGCTTCTAGTGTAGACCCAGCTAACCAGCTAGCGACTCAGACCCCCAACCCTAACCCGCCCCCGCGCGGCGGCGCCGCGCCGCCGCCGGGGCGCCCATCTCCGCCCTCCCACTCCAGCCCTTCCCCTGGCATTCTCCTCTTCGCCGCCGCTGCCGGGAGCGCCGCCAGGCAAAGCCTGGTCGGTGTGGTGGCGGCGGCGTCCATCCTCCTGGCGCCGAGTTGCGGCGACGACAGCGCTCGTTGTCCTCTCCCGCAGCGTTGGTGCAGCGAAGGGACGGCGGCCACGGCGGATCCGGGGACCGCAAGATGCAGCGGCGCCTCCTTTCAATCTGATCCGGTCCCCATGGGGATCGGGCGGAGGGGATGGGCGGGCTCCTGCGGGCAGCGGCGTACGGGCTTCGTTTGTGTCCCTTCCGCTTCACGAGGGCGCCTGGAGTTTCTACTCTAGGCATGGCGGTGGCGGTCTTCTCTTCCGTCGGAGGAGATCGGCTAGTTGTGTGGCTAGCCATGGCGGATCTCACGATCTGTCGCCTAGCTCCCGATGGCGAGGCGCAGCTGCCGGTGAAAGCCGGCCCGGACTTCGTTCATGGCGGATGATGGCGGCGTGCTTCGTCGTTACCTTGTTGAAGGCATTGTCTCTGCAGCCTGTGTTCTTCGCCTGGGCTGCTCCGGGGGAAAATCCTAGACCCGGGTCTCCTGGATCGGACGATGGCGGCGCGCAACGCCGTTCTCCCTGTTGGGGGCATCGTTTTTGGAGCAGAAAACGGATGGCGGTGGTGCTGAGGTGGAGCGGTGTGCTTTCGCTGTGTCGACGTCGTCGAGTCGCCGCGGCATGGTGCGGTGCTGTCTCGGGACGGATGCAGTGTGATGGACTCGCGCAGGATGGTGGAGTCGTCTGGCGTCGTGGTGGCATCGATGGCAGGCCTGACATGGTCAATGCGATGATCTCTTTTGAAGATGGAGTTGAGGAAGACGGCGGTAGCAACTTCTATGGTGTAGGCGTTGGCGTATGCTGGGAGTCTGCTTGACTGGATGTGCTTCTCATCTGCTATTGGGAGGCTTGGGAAGGCATTTGGTTTTTGGTTGATGTGAGTTGGTGAATTGTCACCCCCTTCATCCCTCTGTAGGTTTAGCGAGGTGGCTTCGAGTTTGATCTTTTGTATTGCTCTTGTAAGGTGTTGTGAATAATCTAATAAAAAAAGCCGTGTACATATTTTGGATGCAGAAGCTGGGGCGATATTTCCCCCATTTCGAAAAAGAAAAAAAAAAGCTTCTAGTATAGACAACCCAAGCCTGTGTTCTTCTCCTACGAAATTAACAGCAAATGGAAGTGGAGAACGAGCAGCAGAACTCTGCCAGGAACCAAAACAACAACGCAAAGGATTGTGCAAATCTAGAGCCTTTGTCAACAAATTTGACAGCAAGGACATGTTTGGTATCATAGGCCTAATTTGAGTACCACTACGCCAGAGAAAAGAAACGCACCGGACGTTTCATACTGGCCACGGTCCAGAAAAGGTTCTTTGTTTGGTGGACTGGGTTGCATCAGTTGGTACCAATAAAGTGCATGTTTGTTTAGATGCCTAATAAAATGTGTCGTATGTGCTTAGCCAAAGCACATGCGTTTGGTTGCCATTTTGGCATACAACTTTTGCTTCTTCTCACCACATTAAAATATGGTAGGCTTAACATAACACAACGAACACACAAAAACACACAAATGATCATAAGCACACTACACATAATATAAGTGGTAAGACGCCTAGTTAAACCTGTGGTAGACTCCCTAGATCCAAATGAAATGTTCAGTAGCCTGATGAGGCCAACGTTACGGTTCAATATTCGCAAAAGCATGTTCAACAGCCTCTTGAGGCCAACATTACAACCAGAACTTCACAAAAGAATAGTTATGAACAAGCAAATAACAAGGAGAGCACCAGCTTCAACCTTCATGGCGTGGATCCGCCCATGGGCCTTGGCGATGCTTCTTGCAGCTCCAGAGGCTCTCCATGGAGGTCTCCTTCTTGTACACATGGACATGGAAGCCATCGTCGATGGGGGTGAAGACGAGCGTGTCGTCGGCTTTAAGCCAAGCCTTACTGGCAAACTCGCTCCAACCCCTGATGAAGCCGACTCGCTCAGCCTTCCGCTCGAGTTGCACCTTGTACTCGCAGTTGACGCCCATGTACATCGCCACCTTCACTGGTGGCCCATTGTTCTTCAGCTTGTACCTTTTTATGAGGGGCTGCTCAATGACGGGTGGCACGTTTAGGGCAAGGAGGTCCTGGATCTCCACCTGCACGAAGAAGACATGAAGCCTTTCCCTGGGACCGTGCCTTAGTTGAGCAGGACGCCCAGCGTGAACCCTAGGCTCGTCAACATGGCGGTAGGCATCCATGAAGCGTTCATTGGGATCCCGAAGCTGCACCCGAACATCAACGTCGCGTCTCTCCCCTATCGGCCCCTCCGGGAAGGTTTTTAGGAAGGCCCAATTCAGCAGATGCCATGCAAATGAGAATATTGAGCTATATTAAATCATTGCCATGGTGAGCTCCAATGGAATGCTTGTCATTGCAATGGTGAGCTCCAATGGCACGCTTCTCATTGCCATGCCGATGCACATTGGCAATGACAATATCATCATCAGCATGCCAATGACAAGCTCAACATCAACATGCCAATGATAAGCTCTTCATCAGCATGGCAATGAAAAGATCTTTATTAGCATGTCAATGACAAACATGCCATTCACCCTACATATCATTAGCATGCTTGTCATTTCCATGACGATGCACATTGGCAATGACAAGCATGTTGTTCATCCTACGGATCATTGACATGCCCATTGACACAATTTGGTTGAGGCAACCTTGTCATTGCCATGATTCTAACTAACATGCAATGCACATTGACATCAATTGGATCTACATTGGCCTACATTGACAACAATCGGATCTACATTGACATCAATCATCTCCACAAACCGATTTGGAAGGTATGGAGTACTTAGAATGGGACATACCTCTAGCGGGCCCGTCGGAGGAGGATGTTGCGCATCGACGCTGGCATGTGCTCCATGATACGTCTCAAACGTATCTATAATTTCTTATGTTCCATGCTACTTTTATAACAATACTTGAATGTTTTATACATACTTTACAGCATTATTATATATTTTCCGGCACTAACCTATTAACAAGATGCCGAAGCGCCAGTTGCTATTTTCTACTGTTTTTGGTTTCAGAAATCCTAGTAAGGAAATATTCTCGGAATTGGACGAAATCAACGCCCAGGGTCCTATTTTTGCACGAAGATTCCAGAAGACCGAAAGGGAAACGAAGTGGGGCCACGAGGTGGCCAGACACTAGGGCGGCGCGGCCCAGGCCCTGGCCGCGCCGGCCTGTTGTGTGGGCCCCTCATGACGCCCCCTGACCTACCCTTCCGCCTACATATAGCCTTCGTCGCGAAATCCCCTGTACCGAGAGCCACGATATGGAAAACCTTCCAGAGACGCCGCCGTCGCGAATCCCATCTCGGGGGATTCAGGAGATCGCCTCCGGCACCCTGCCGGAGAGGGGAATCATCATCGGAGAGGCTCTACATCATCATGCCCGCCTCCGGATTGATGCGTGAGTAGTTCATCCTTGGACTATGGGTCCATAGCAGTAGCTAGATGGTTGTCTTCTCCGCTTGTGCTATCATTGTTTAGATCTTGTGAGCTGCCTAACATGATCAAGATCATCTATTTGTAATGCTACATGTTGTGTTTGGCGGGATCCGATGAATATAGAATATTATGTTAAGTTGATTATCAATCTATCATATATGTGTTGTTTATGTTCTTGCATGCTCTCCGTTGCTAGTAGAGGCTCTGGCCAAGTTGATACTTGTAACTCCAAGAGGGGGTAATTATGCTCGATAGTGGGTTCATGCCTCCATTGAATCTGGGACAGTGACAGAAAGTTCTAAGGTTGTGGATGTGCTGTTGCTACTAGGGATAAAACATCGATGCTTTGTCTAAGGATATTTGTGTTGATTACATTACGCGCCATACTTAATGCAATTATCTATTGTTTACAACTTAATACTGGAAGGGGTTCGGATGATAACCTGAAGGTGGATTATTTAGGCATAGATGCATGCTGGATAGCGGTCTATGTACTTTGTCGTAATGCCCTGATTAAATCACATAGTAATCATCATTGATATGTATTGAATCTTTATTTGGCAATTGCCCGCCTGTAATTTGTTCACCCAGCATGTTAGTTATCTTATTGGAGAGACACCTCTAGTGAACTGTGGACCCCGGTCCATTCTTTTACATCTGAATACATTCTACTGTTTTTACTGTTGTTTGCAAACAAACACCATTTTCCACTCAATACGCTTAATCCTTTGTTTTCAGCAAGCCGGTGAGATTGACAACCTCACTGTTACGTTGGGGCAAAGTACTTTGATTGTGTTGTGCAGGTTCCACGTTGGCGCCGGTTTCACTGGTGTTGCGCCGCACTACATTCCTCCACCAACAACCTTCACGTGCTTCTTGGCTCCTACTGGTTCGATAACCTTGGTTTCATACTGAGGGAAACTTGTTGCTGTGCGCATCATACATTCCTCTTGGGGTTCCCAACGGACGTGTACATCTACGCGCAACACTCCACCACGTCCCAACCCAAATAACCGAGGAGGTGGCGGCAGCGCCAGAGCAGTGGTTGGAGGACGGGGCGTGCTGGGGCGGCGCTCGGAGGACGGGGTGCTGATGGAGCGGAGGGTTGTTGGCGTGCCCGGAGTCGGTCGAAGGGCGGCGCGACATTGGGAGCACCCAGATGCGGTTGGCCCCATGGCATCCTCATGTGCATCGGGGTAGCAAGGAACCTCGGCGGAGGCTCCATCTCCCGGCTGGAGCCTTCTCCCGCCTCCATGGTAGTCGCTTTGGCAGGATCAAATCCTAGGTTAAGGGGGTGAAAAACCCATCTCGGGATCCGATGGTCGAATCCTGGCGGCGTGGAGTGCGGCCGCGACAGCGCTCCTGGTCCCCCTCCTGATGGTCCTTGAAGCGATGGGGGATGACCGATTTAAGACTAGTACTCGACTGGGGTCAATCAGCGCCGCCACATCGCGGAGGTCGCCTGCCTCGTACTCCTAGACCATCCGTTGCCGCTCAGAGTTCAGGCTGGTGACGATCGGGACGGCTGGATCCGTCGGTGCTGGGGGCAAAGGAGGCGGGGGGGGGGGGGATAAGGCGAGGAGGCCTTGGACGGCAGTTGATGGGACAATCGTGTGTGTCAGTGAGAGAGTCGAGTGGAGAGAGAGGGAGTAAGAATGGTGACTGGAAGTGGGGAGAGAGGGGGAGCGAAAACGTTGTGTCTCCCCGGTTCTCCACGCGTACAACCGTTGCACACCCGCGTGCAAAAATCCACGACAACGGGACATGCCGGCTTGAATCGGCCGATTTGGGCGTTCCTCCTAGCCCCCAGGGGTGCTTTGAGAACTGGTTGGACCACAACACAAAGGCCTTCCGGGAAACCAAACGGCCCATTTTTTGCTGGCCCGATCGAGCCAAAAGGCCTCCGAGATACCAAACACGCCCCAATTGCATGCATATATTTTCAGGCAGACACGTGCAGACACATCACGGTTTGCTTTGATACACGCACATACATGGAGAGAGACTATGGGTGTGTTTGGTAGCCCGTGCCACCACACAATAACTATCTCCCTACAAAGGGTGGTCTTTCGGCTAGGAATGTAGCCTAAATGTTTGGTGGACGAAGGCTAGAAGTCCAGCCAGCGTATCGAGTCTATTCTAGCTGGGATACAACTCCGGATAGAATTAACTAATGGGTATGCTCTGAGAGCGTAAATATGAACTACCTAACAAATAGTAGAGCTCTGGTTAGCTTCTCGTCAAAGTCTTCTAGCTTTTGGTGGGTGTGCATCAAATGAGATTGAGAATTGTTGTCCTTTCTTACTTTGTGGGCTACTCCTTTTATACCCTTGGCCATGGACATTGGGGCATGGGGGGCATGGCCAAGAGGTTACCGATGTAGTCGACATGACATGGCGGTGTCCAACTCCTTGGACATTACTCTTCGGCTTGGTGGCCACTACTCTTCGGTTACTTGGCCACTTCCGTCTTCTTATCGTTGGTCCGTCAGGAGCCGCTCTGCTGCATCTGAGGTCATCGTGAACTTTAGTTGCCTCGAGTATGATTCCGCCAGACGGAGGGCCGAGATGTGACTTGGCGAGGGGTGAGACCTCACTAGGCTTACTAGGGACGTGCCCGGGTGGCAGGTTATCTGGTCCCATCAACAAGTTGTGCATCATGCTTGACATCATGTGTGGTGACTTCTATGATGTGGGACCCATTGGCCTCTCTAGCTGACCAATTTGGCTAGCCGACAACCATGGGTTGGCCTACAGGTGCTCTTGGGGAGTACCAGCTTGGTATTCTGACATGTAAGCCTAAGTCATGCCTTGGATGATAGGCTAAAGTTTAGCCTTCAATGGGTATCTTGTTACACATGACCCTGCCACAGGAGAAATCACATATCACGGAGACGAGAAAAGAGATTTAAGACTCTAATGGCATGATGAGTAACTCATTGATGACCCACAAGTATAGGGGATCGCAACAGTCTTCGAGGGAAGTAAAACCCAAATTTATTGATTCGACACAAGGGGAGACAAAGAATACTTATAAGTCTTAATAACGGAGTTGTTAATTCAGCTGCACCTGGAAAAGCACTAGTAACAGGGGTGATGTGAAAGCAGCATTAATATGGGAGTAATGACAATAGTAACACGGCAGTAGTAGCAGTAACACAAGGGAGATGGCACCGGAAAATATTCCAGTGCGGAGTTGACTGTAGAGCAATGATGATGACAGAAGGACCGGGGTTCCCAGCTATCTACACTAGTGGTAACTCTCCAAATAACATGTGTTGGGTGAACAAATTACAGTTGGGAAATTGATAATTGTGAGGGCATGACAATGCATGCCATGATAAGATAAAGTTTACTGTAGTATTTAATTGGGCATTACAACATAATACATAGACTGTAATCCAACTTCTTCTATGACTAATAATCCACCTTCAGGTTATCATCTGAACCCCTTCCAGTATTAAGTTGCAAGCAACAGATTATCGCATTAAGCAATGTGTGTAAAGTAAACAATAGAATTATTCTTGGACAAAACATTGTTGTTTTCTCCCTAGTAGCAACAACACATCTACAATCTTAGAAATTATTGTCACTCTTCCAGATTACTAGAGGCATGACCCACTATCGAGCATAAATACTCCCTCTTGGAGATACATGCAACTACTTGATCAGGGTAACTACAAGTACCAGATAGCATGCAAGATCTTAAATAAACAGTAGTATGATAATATGATGAACAATCTGATCGCTATTCCATAATTTATCAGGTCCCAACAAACACAACAACGATTATATCTTATGGATCTCAATCATGTAAGGCAGCTCATGAGATCATTGTATTGAAGTACATGGGAGAGAGAGTACCAACTAGCTACAGCCGAGAACCCGTAGTCCAAGGGGGAACTACTCACGAACCATCATGGAGTCGAAGTGGAGGCGGTGGAGTCGATGGAGATGGCTCTGGAGGTCAACCCCCGACCCGGTAGGGGGTCGGAACATGAACTTCTGACCCTCGAAACTTGTCTGAACGATGGCGGCAGCGATAGAACTTTTCATGGACGGAGGCTAGATGCTTTAGGGTTTTTGCGTCGAAGGCAATTTATAGGCGGAAGGGCGAGGTCAGTGGGCGCCAGGAGGCCCCACACCACCCCATGGCGCGGCCAGGGGGCTGCACCAAGGGCCGGTGAGCCTTCCCTAGTGCCCTCCTCCGTCTCCTCTCTGGACTCCGTCTCCGTGTCGGGAAAAATAGGAGGTTTGGATTTTGCTTCGTCCAATTCCAAGAATATTTCCTCTACAACTTTTCTGAAATACAAAAACAACATAAACAGGAACTGGCACTGTGACATCTTGTCAATAGGTTAGTTCCGGAAAATGCATAAAATTGCCACGAAGTGTAGACAAAACATATATAAATTGGTGTAAAAGAAGCATGTAACATCAAAAGTTATAGATATGTTTGCAACGTATCAGCATCCCCAAGCTTAATTCCTGCTCGTCCTCGAGTAGGTAAGTGATAACAAAATAATTTTTGAGGTGACATGAAGCCAACACAATATTGATCATTGTGAGGTGGGATCAAAGTACTCTAAACATTGGCATGATAGATATAATTCTAACAATAGAGCTTAGCAACTATGTTATAGAAAGATAAGTAACTCAAACAAAAGATCATGAATAATAATGCACTGAAAGCAACTGTTTGTTTTTTGGCATAGAGAAAACATAGCAAAGTGGTATTCAACTTGTCCTTCATGGAATAGCAAAACATAAATTCCAGGATACCTTTAAAGTTTAGAGGGTGACTGAATACAAATAATTTGAGAACAAGCAATAACATAATTTTGGGACTATGCACATTATACTCAGAATGACAACTATGCTCTCTTAATTGGTGCATAAATTAAGAAGATGAAGACTCAACATAAAAGTAAAAGAAAGGCCTTGCGCAGAGGGAAGCAAGATTACTCATGTACTAGAGCTTTTTTATTTTGAATGCAATAGAGGAGTTGAAAATATATTTTGAGAGGTATGCATGTCTATGTAAACGAATGGCATCAAATGATCTATCATCCTTTCATATAGTGACCTCAAGAGTGGCTCCCATGTAGTTCTCCATTGCACACCATTATTTAGGATCTCTCCAGTAAATAATGTGCAGAGCTTTATTTGTTTATTTTATATTTTGTGTGGGTTGGGCACCCAGTTGCCTTGCTATTTTTGCAATATTAAGGACCAGTACATTATTCATGCTAGTCACGGAATGGAGTCATGAAAAGACAATAAACCATTCAATACTACCTCATGACCTAAAACAGAACACAAAATAGGTAGTAATGTGTGAAGTTTTAAAGGTAGCACAGAAGCAATTCACTTTGGAGTGGCGGTGAAATACCACATATAGGTAGGTATGGTAGACACAATTGGAAAACTTTGGTTTTTAGGAGTTGGATGCACGAGTAGAGCTCATACTCAGTACAAGCGAAGGCTAGCAAAAGACTGGGAGCGACCAACTAATTAAGAGAGCAATAATGGTCATAATCATGCATAGCGACAAACCATTATTAATCAAAGCATAAAGTGATATTACAAGTCAAAAACTAAATGATCACAAAGGCTTTAGGTGACTGGTTTGTAGTCATAACATGATGTAAACATGTGCCAAGTCAACCCAATAAAGCATCAAAGGAGAATACCACAATATTATGCTTTTGTATGATGGAAACAACACATGATTCTTTCAATGGCGCATTAAGCACTCTCAGATATTTGTGAGAAGTCATGCTACAACAATAATTAATAAGCATACAATTCAAATAACATCTAACATGACATGCTAAAGTCTAAGCCACAATCTAAACAAGATTCCTTTTGCATCACTATAAGCATGAAACAATTTACTCGTCTCCAACACCAATCAACTTATTTGAAACAACTCTCACAGATAATAATCCATAAAGACTAGAGAGTTAATCATACCCAACTAAAGAAAACCAACAAGCTGTAAACAAAATACGGCTGGAAGACCAGAGCTAAACACAATACTAGCAAAAAGAGAACACTCACAGAAAAATAAGAGTGAAAACTAGAGTGTTCTTATGCAATGAAAACAGAGTGCGTCTCTCTTCAAAACAAATATTTTGGGGTCCAACCATATACTACAACAAACAAAAGAAAAGAAAACTAAAAAACACAATAAAGACGCTCGAAGAACAACACATAGCATATGAAGCAATAAAAATATAGCGTCTTGAAAGATGACCTAATATTTTTGTTGATGAAGAAGGGGATGCCTTGGGCATCCCCAAGCTTTGACGCTTGTACCTCTTGAATATTTCTTGGGGTAACATGGGGAATTCCCAAGCTTGAGCTTTTGTCCATACTTGATCTCATTACATCATTCTTCTCTCTCCACACTTGAAAACTTCCTTCTTATAAAACTTCACACAATTTTCATTAGCAGCATTAGTGCAATCAAAATAAAAAATCCACCTTGTTCAGTTCTAACATAAGTCAAACATCCATTAAAACATTTATCTACTATAGTAACTTCTTTGGAAATCTCTTTCTCTCTAAAGAACTCAAAAAAAATCAAGAGGCAGATGCAAATGGTGATAGAAATCTGTCAAAACAGAACAACAGGTAAAGATCGATTTTTTCGAAAATCCTCTGTTGCTCAAATCGAAAGTGCAAACTAATGAAAGTTAGATAATAACCTGGGGCATATGCTCAAAAATTGGCAGCTCAAAATTACGCTCTGGCTGGGAATACAATTTTTTTGGTGACAACACAAAATCTGTTTCATGATAGCAACTTCCCCAAATCTTACTTTCTTCCTATTAGAGGCTATTCTTGGCACACAAACGAAATAAAAATGATAACTTCCAAGACTCAACAAAAGAAAAATTACAAGAAATAAAACAATGGGTTGTCTCCCATAAGCGCTTTTCTTTAACGCCTTTCAGCTAGGCTTGAGAGTTTTAATGATGCTCTCATGAAAATAGAAAATGAAGCAAAAGGAGCATCAAGAAGAAAATTCAAAACACATTTAAGTATAACCCACTTCCTATGCATAGGAATCTTGTATGCACATAAATTCATGAAGAACAAAGTGACAAGCATAAGAAGATAAAACAAGAGGAACTTCAAAACTTTAAGCATATAGAGAGGTGTTTTAGTACCATGAAAACTTCTACAACCATATTTTCCTCTTTCATAATAATTTTCAGTAGCATCGTGAATAAACTTAACAATATAACTATCACATAAAGCATGCTTTTCATGATCTACAAACACATAAATTTTATCAAGCTCAAAAATAGTGGGATTAAAACATTCAAACCCACTTTTAACAATTTTATAACAAGATGATTGATCATTCTCAAGAGGTATGGGGCTCCAAGATAAAGTCAAGACCCCTCCAATATCATTTTCAATAGGAGTACAATTAATATTATCAACCAATATAGGACCATCATCTAGAGCTTTATCATAAACATTTTCTAAGCAAAACTTTTTAGTACCATGCATTTTGAAGTTAGGCACAAATAAATGATTATCATAAGATTTATCAAAATAGCATGGATTATCATAAATAGCAGGAGCATAATTATTATCACAAGTTTTACTCATAGTAAATATTTCAAGATAATCCACAAGAACATAACATTCATCCTCCTTTGGTAAGCATGGGGGACAATCAAATAATGTAAGGGATAAAGAGTTACTCTCATTAGAAGGTAGGCATGGGTAGCTAATCCATTATTCCTCTTTTTGTTCATCGCTCTCCTCCTCTTTTTCATCTAATGAGCTTTCAGGTTCAGCCATTTCTTCTTCCACAGATTCCTGCAAATTGTGGATACATTCTTGTGCATGACTCAGTCTCTCTTTATAATCAATGATATAAAAATTAATGCTGAAATTTTCTATGCAATAATCAAGGATAGAAGAGAACATATCTTTAAGTTTATTACAAGCAACACAGGTTTCATAATTTTTAGACATGAAGGATTCTATTTCAGAAGCTCCCATAAATAAAACAAATTATTCTACTTCTTCAAATCCAAGATGAATATAGTTATTCCAATGATAGTTCACAATTAAAACTTATTTACTAAAGCCACATTGGAATTTAAGATGTTTAGTATCCTGTTCAGAGCAACAATTTATATCATGGCGTTTAAGCAAAATTTCAGCAATTTGATTCAACTTTTGTAACACGCCACTCGTGATTTTACCCTTATATGATTCTCTATACTTTATAAATAGCTCCATAGAGGTTCTAGCATGTTCTTCCATAACAACAGTTTTTTAGATTTCCGGTTTTTCAAAATGTTATGGATTTTTGGGTATATAAGAAAAATAAAACAAGACAAAAATAAACTAGACAAATTAAACTAAACAAAACACAACTAAACAGAAATGAACAAAGCACAAATAAACTAGACAAGGCAAAATAAAATAAAAAAAGAGAGACAGGTAAAGTGTACTCGCCAGGTGAACCTATGAGTAGAGCTATGCCTCCTCGGCAACGGCGCCAGAAAATAGTCTTGATGACCCACAAGTATAGGGGATTGCCACAGTCTTCGAGGAAAGTAAAACCCAAATTTATTGATTCGACACAAGGGGAGACAAAGAATACTTATAAGCCTTATCAAGGGAGTTGTCAATTCAGCTGAACCTAGAAAAGCACTAGTAATAGGGGTGATATGAAAGCAACAGTAATATGAGAGTAATCGTAGTAGTAACACAGAAGCAGTAGTAGTAACACAGGGGAGATGGCACCAGAAAATATTCCAGTGCGGAGTTGACTGTAGAGCAATGATGATGACAGAAGGACCGGGGTTCCCAGCTATCTACACTAGTGGTAACTCTCCAAATAACATGTGTTGGGTGAACAAATTACAATTGGGCAGTTGATAATTGTGAGGGCATGACAATGCATGCTATGGTAAGGTAAAGTTTATTGTAGTATTTAATTGGGCATTACAACATAATACATAGACCGTAATCCACCTGCGTCTATGACTAATAATCCACCTTAAGGTTATCATCCGAACCCCTTCCAGCATTAAGTTGCAAGCAACAGATTATCGCATTAAGCAATGTGTGTAAAGTAAACAATAGAATTATCCTTGGACAAAACATTATTTTTTTCTCCCTAGTAGCAACAACACATCTATAATTTTAGAAGTTATTATCACTCTTCTAGATTATTAGAGGCATGAACCCACTATCGAGCATAAATACTCCCTCTTGGAGATACATGCAACTACTTGATCAGGGTAACTAAAAGTACTTGAGAGCATGCAAGATCTTAAATAAACAGTAGTATGATAATATGATGAACAATCTGATCACAATTCCACAATTTATCGGATCCAACAAACACAACACCGATTACATCATATGGATCTCAATCATGTAAGGCATCTCATGAGATCATTGTATTGAAGTGCATGGGAGAGAGAGTACCAACTAGCTATAGTCGAGAAACCGTAGTCCAAGGGGGGACTACTCACGAACCATCATTGAGTTGAAGTGGAGGTGGTGTAGTCGATGGAGATGGCTCCGGGGGTCAATCCCTGTCCCGGCAGGGTGCCGGAACAGGAACTTCTGACCCCCGAAACTTGTGTGGACGATGGCGGCGGCGATGGAACTTTTCGTGGATGGAGATTGGATGCTTTAGGGTTTTTGCATCGAAGGCAATTTATAGGCGGAAGGGTGAGGTCGGTGGGCGCCAGGAGGCCCCACACCACCCCCTGGCGCGGCCAGGGGGCGCGCCAAGGGCAGGTGAGCCTTCCCTGTTGCCCTCACCTGTCTCTGCTCTGGACTCCGTCTTCGTGTCGGGAAAAATAGGAGGTTTGGCTTTGTTTCATCCAATTTCGAGAATATTTCCTGTACAACTTTTCTGAAATATAAAAAAGGAAAAAGCAGGAACCGACAATGTGGCATCTTGTCAATAGGTCAGTTCCGGAAAATGCATAAATGTGCCACGAAGTATAGACAAAACATATAGAAATTGGTGTAAAACAAGCATGGAGAATCAAAAATTATAGATACATTTGTAACGTATCACTCACCTACGGCTTACCACCGATATCGTGAGGTGAAGGACTTCGATGGAACGTCACATTGGTAGGCTACTCATAGGTATCCGAGGGACAACATGCTATGCAACATGCCACTATCTCCAATCAGTTCTGAGTGAGTATCACAGAATTGTGTACAACTTACCTTGAGCCTATGGCACCACACACTTAAGAGAGTAAAACCATTCGGTGGAGATCCGACTGACTGTAACCAGCTAGGTGGATACTTAGGAGGACATGGACGAACATCAAGTGGGTTGGACTCACTTTGAATTTGGTCAGGGTTTTGAGAAGTGAGAGGCCTATAGTGTGTCCCCTCATCACCAACTTCCAACATAAAGGGGCATGCCGACCAACATGGGACTTGATGGATACATATACCACCCAACTGCGGAAAAGAGGCTAATACACCTCCAAGTCGTCGTTACTACTTGTATGTGTGTGAACCGACAGAGGCACCTCACCTGTGGTGCATGGCGGCATACCAGAGTTGGAGAAGGAAAGGAAGTCGGCCGCGAAGCGAGCTCGCCAGAGTTCGTGTATTCATAAGGACAACGAGGAGCATTCTATAATGAGCACATGGACTGCACTACCGAAGTGATGGGCCATCGACTTTTGCACCGGCGGGTCTAGCGGTAAGAACCGTGGCCTATCATCTTAGATAGATTCTCGACGGCATCTTGCCAGAGCAAGAGGGAAAAGTTTTGTATTGATCTTCCTGCTCCAATATGGACCCCAAAAATGTGGGAGTTTTTCCCTAGTATGTTTGAAACTTCTAAATATTATCTCAAAATTTAAAATCCTAAACTCCCTTCGACCTACATGCATTAATAAATATTATCGAAAAAATAATAAGCTTTTCACGGATAAGTATGATGAGTACTTTCCATTTTTATATGTGTAGTAATTAGTTTCTTCTATATGTTGGTAACATAAAATAGTAGGTTTGATGTGCATTAATGTTGACATTAATTTCATTGTACCACTTTTTTGTCCTAATGGAAACCGATATCGACCTAAATGTGAACTATGTTACCTCTTCGCCTATATAATCCACTCCAATAGACAACCTCTATCCTCCTCTACCTATCTCGCAGGCCGCAAATAGCCTCTAGAAAACCGTGTGCTACCAAGCCCGCCTCTCTCCTTTCCCCTCTCTCATGATGGCTACCAAACCTTGCTTCGCTAATATCTCGCATCTCCTTACATGTCTCCATAGGTTCCTAGCCGATGGATCCCCCACATCCACTTCCCACCGCCCCGACTTTTCTCATGTGGTTGAAAGCCAATCACTCAGATAGCTATCTCCTCAGTCGAAGGTTGGTGTCGTAGTTATCTTGAACCTACCTATTCTAAATCCACACTATTGCATCACATAACTGTGCTTTGATGGACGGAACATGAATATTGACGTGGGTCCATAGTCGAGGTAAACATTAAGATCTAGTGGTTTTGTTTATTTTTTTAAATTGAAAATATGATCTCAATATCTACATGTTTCCAGAACTCATTTTTATATTTCTATATTACTACTACAATAAATATGTTGTTTGCACATAGTAAACATTTGCCGGTTGCCAAGTTGGTTTTGGGATACAAAATCTACACACGCAAATAAGTTTGCTGCAAAATTAAATAAACTCAACTTTTAATAGAGTATATAGTGATTAGTAGTAACATTTGCACAAAGGCATGACACAATAAAGCAGGTTGGGTTGAAAGACTAACAAAAGGGGGAGATAGCCATATTTTTTCTTGAAAGGAAGGTGGTGAGTCTGGGACCACAATAGTTCTTGTAAAAGAATAACAAATGAAATTCACTTCCATGAAAAAGTTTAACCTTGGCGCCGAGGAAACAAGTTGGACAGGGAGGATAAAACATTTTGATGAGGATGTTGTTTGTCCTTATCAATAAAATTTACGTACTTTCACAGGCATCCACACAAACATATTAACAATAAGACCCATTTTGTGTTAGGTGCATGGTTTATGGAGAATCATACATTTGTGCCTACTAATAAAAGGCTTCTGGGATCTAGCAAATTACCAAATATTGTCACACTAATGTACAAACAAAAAGTTGGCACCATGTATTCAATTAATAGATAGCCCATATTTAGAGGTTCTGTTTCATACTTTACAACCTGGTTTCAGTTTCTTGTTTTTGCTTTCTTAACTAACACGATACTCACTCTATTTTACTATCTGTGAACATTAACGTAATTACATAGCAGGTGTATCTTTGGAAAATATTATCCTATGAACACAAACTTATTTTCATATTCAGTTAGTATGTACTTATTGCATTTTATAACTTTACATATAAGTACTTTTGGTCATATAACGAATATAAAATGATTCGAATAGTCAAGTCAGTTAAACACATATTTATTCATCTCCACTCAATATTAGCTAGTATACATATTTATATACTTGTATATTACATAATATGAAAATCTTTATTTTATTGCCGTCTATACATGTTACTATCACACTAAATTGTTGTAACTGATACATTTATTAATGTATATTTCACTTCGAAATATGAGAAATGTTTTGATAAAAGAAAATGCAGATCTAAACATGTAAGAAACATATTTGTAATAGCTATCTAGGGAAGAGAATTATCTCCTCATTTTGCACGTTCCACTAATTCCAGAAGTTGAGACTACTTTGACTTGCAAATAACACTCTTTTTTTTGTAAAGTAATATCTTTTACAGGCTGTATTCATCAACTTACAATTAAAACATCAGTTTCTATATTGAAGTACTTTCTAGGCTTTGTGGAACGTGCAAAATGAGGAGATAATTCTCCGCCATAAAAAGAGCAAAGAAACAAATCACCAAAAGTAGCATACATAGTAACGGCTACGACTGCATATATAAATATCCATAGGTGCAACCCAAATACATATCAACCAAGGAAAATTCCACAAAGTAACATCATACATTGATTTTACACCTCCTCTAAAAAAAATCTATGGAGCAAGTTCAAGTCTGCATCGTTGGAGCTGGTCCATCCGGTCTTGCCACGGCAGCTTGTCTTAGCAAACTCTCCATCCCATATGTAATTGTCGAGCGCGAAGATTGTATTGCATCGTTGTGGCGCAAACACACATATAATTGCCTCAAGCTCCACCTTGCCAAAGAGTTCTGCGAGCTACCCCACATGCCATACCCCAATGATTCACCGACCTACGTTCCCAAGGATCAATTTCTAAGGTATATGGATGACTATGTTGAGAAATTCCATATTTCCCCCAGGTTTAACACTTTGGTTGAGTCATGCATGTATGATGAGAAGAGTAATTGTTGGAATATCATGGCAAGAGATATAGTCAATGACACGATCCTGGATTATGCATCCAAGTTCGTGGTTGTAGCAACAGGTGAAAACAGTGAGGGTATCATTCCAAATATTGATGGTCTACAAAGCTTTCAAGGTGAAGCCATCCACTCATCAAGTTACAATTCTGGAAGTGATTATGTTGGGAAAAGTGTGCTTGTTGTTGGATGTGGAAACTCCGGTTTTGAGATAGCCCGTGACCTTGCAGTCTACGGAGCCAACACCTCCATTGTCATCCGTAGTCCAGTATGTGCCCAATTTCAAAGATTTTATGTTTAGTTTTCAGATATTTTTCAATATCGAACCTATTCTTACCCAGTTTATTGTGCAGTTTCATGTTATGACAAAGGAGCTGATCCACTTAGGGATGATTCTAGCACGGTGGCCCATTTCATTGAGACTAGTAGATTTTATTCTCTTGCTATTTGCACATATATTATTTGGTGATCTATCAAGGTACGGAATTGTGAGGCCTAATATGGGCCCACTCGTTCTAAAAGCAAAAACCGGTCGGTCTGCTGTCATAGATACAGGCACCACCACGCTAATAAAGAAAGGTGATATCAAGGTGAGAAGACACAATTGTTCTAAATACGATTATAAACATACTAGATAAGGAAGGCCATACCATTGATAAATATTTTATATGGTAGGTCTTTGGGCCAATACATCGCATCCGAGGAAATCTCATAGAGTTCGAGGATGGGAATGAAAGATACTATGATACTATTATATTCGCAACGGGCTACAAAAGCACCACAAATATGTGGCTTAAGGTACATATCATTCTTACTACAAAATAACCAGCGAAAATAGTTTGTTTTTATATTTGAGTATTGTAATCCATATTCTATCATGGTATAGAATTTAATGAGGAATGTTCTCATAATCTTTACTAGAAACTTGGTACCATCTTTTCCCAAACTAATTACTGATTTTTTATTAATAAATGTAGAAAGACGTGACTATGCTAAATAGTGATGGCATGCCCAAGAATGACTTCCCCAACCATTGGAAAGGTGCAAATGGACTCTACTGTGTTGGATTTGCAAGAAGAGGATTGCTTGGTATTGCACATGATGCCAAGATCGTTGCTAGCGACATCCAAGCCAACATACAAATGATACTGTTTGATTAGCTTATCCAAATAATTTTCATCCGAGTTTCCTAGATCATTTTTCCTAAAAAAGTGTTCTAGGATAGCATCATAAAATAGCTTGGTTTGGTAAGAGTCTTTCGGTGTTGGTGTGGTTGAGTGTTGTTAAAGGTTGTTGTAATAGTGTTGTGTAATAATTATTGTGTTATGCTTTTATTTTACCACTAAATAATTCATATGTGGTGGAGTAATCTTTAAAATAATCCCAGGTTTATGGTTGTAGCAACAAATGAAAATAATGTTGGTATGACTCCGAAGATCATTGATCTACGAAGATCTTCCACCGACACAACATATGATTTGACTAGTAGCTCATAAGAGCAGATTATGCTCAAATACCTTATTGTATTGTATTTACAAATAGTCTCTCAACATATGTAAAGAGCAAGAAGCAGCGATAGTGTACGCCACATTAACCTGAAATTAAAGACTTACCACAAATGGTGCGAGATTCAAATACTACGATCCAACATCTTATGACTACGAGTCGCAATAACATGAAGTCATCTTAGATGGTTTATGTTTTTTTTTCTATAAAACTTAAACCAAATGTTTGGTTCATAAAAATATCTCTCATACACCTTGCACTCCATGTCTCATACAACTTACATGCTAAACATACAAACGAAAAAAAAAACTATATATCCTATACACACGCAGCGTCCCTGCCGCCCGGCGCTTGCCCGGGCTTTGATGCCGCTCCGCTCTTGCGTGAGAGCAAGTTTAGCGATCGAATTCGTATCTGAGCTGGGGCAAAACTGCAGGCTTGGTGAGCCACAAAGCGATTGGCTTGGGCAGTTACGATGTAGCGATGTACATCTTCCTTCCTGGAAAAAAGAAGAGTCATAAATGAGCCACTCCATCGCGACCCGACTCCCCGTCCATTCCGTGAACCCAGCGCACTCGACTCCTCGTCCATTGCCCGTCCAGCCGGCGGCCGCCACGATTCCCTCCAACGGAAGTGAAATTACTTATTAGTTATTATATATTAGTTATTATATTGTCGTTATGAAAATAAAATAATTGACACATAGATTTAAACTAAATAATTCAAAAGTAAACATTTATGGCATGAACTATATTAGTTATGCTCAAAAAAGTTTACATTTCAGATTTTACTCTTTAATGAGTATGTATAAATTATGTGCAGATTATTTTGGATAGTGCTTATGGGTAACATTTTATACATAAATATATTGATAATTTTTTCGATGTTTATATTAAGAGATCTTAGGTTCTAAATTCATGCCCCGAAATCTCAGGACCGATGCTGATTGGACAAGTCAAGATAAACGGACGGAAACAGCGTGCATGATTTTTTTTTGGAACGGAGCACAGAATTATAGGCTTGATTTGCTTTCAGTATGTAGTCATCGTTGTGTTAGTCTCCGCTGATGTGTTGTATTTGTGTTTCTGCATTGCACTATTGTGACATGTGATGCTTATACTTATCCAATAGGAAATTTAGTTGCCTCGATGATGCTTATACTTGTCCAAGAAAAAATTTAGCTGCCTTGCGGCTCGCCCAGGCTCCGATAAATTCCTGGGTCCGCCACTGCCTATAGAGACAATCTTTTATAAGAAAGAAGCTAGAACTCAATCATGCTGGAGCTGGAAAGACTGGGAGTATCATTTTCTTTGTGGGTTTTAATTGTATATGTAGATTTATATTGCAATGGAAATTTATTTTGCTTGATTAAGCTAGTTAATGCTCAAAGGAATTAATAGCAACCTACATCATGACTTATACTTTTACAGTTAATACTAGTCAATAGTCATATCATATTTAATTGGGCGTACATCGGAACTACATTGTTTTTGCCAAGTATATATTGGGTGCGTATGCAACAAACATCATCAGTTTCTAAACAACAACGTATTTAACAAATATATCAGACGCCATGGCTGCTTCCAGATACCATGTAAGTTAGGTGTGGATTAGTTCTATTTCCTTTGAAGAAACCACATCTAAATTAAACAAGCTTCAGAAAGTAGCTTTACATATATATGTATCTAGACGCATTTGCCACGATAAAGTCTCTTGCCAGAGTATATGGATGTACCATGCAAAAAAAAAAATGGATGTACACAAGAATATCATCAGTTTCTAAAGTGACCGCAAATTCAGGAACAAAATTTCAAGTCGGATGCTGATGGCCCTGTGTATGCAGACATGTTTGCTTAGCTGGATTAATCTTCTTCCCTTTGAAGGAAACACTTCCAGTTGTACAAGTTTCTTCAAAAGCATATGACGAAACCAATATCTATGTCACAGGCTAGCAATGTCTTTCGGCAAAGTATATTGGATATGTACGTACATAACAAAATCATCAGTTTCTAAATTATGAGACGTTTCTTACCAAACTCTTTGATCAGACGCATATGATATTAGTGTATGATATCATCTCTATAATGCATGGTATCATATAGTAGTATGGTATTTATATTATATTTATTAATTTGGGAAATCTTAATGTAAATCTATGTACATGATCTATTTGACATTAAACTTTTTAGTACTACGAGTATGATATGGTATACATTCATGGTAAACCGAGACAGAGGAAATAGTACTATCATCTCTCTCATCTTTAATTGCACTGCCACATCATATTTTTGCATGCATGAAATGCATGATACTACTTATGATACCTCAATTGGCGTAGTCTAAGAGCATCTCCAGTCGCCTCCCACTAAGCGTTTCCAAAGCTTTTTGGGGCATGCCGGATATATAACTGGCCCCAGTCGCGCACCTCAAAGGGCCTTTCCGCCCGATGCGGCTCAATACGGTGTTCGGCGCCCCGAGGCCGAGCGCGGAAACGAGCCGCAAGTGGCGGGCCCGACGCGTCATTGACACATGAAGGAAGAGCTGCAGCTTTGCCTTAATGGCAACAGAAGGGCAGGTGAGACGTCATGTCGGCGTTGCGCCTCCCCGACGCGTCGCTGCGCCTCCTCCATGTGTCGCTGTCATTCGCATGCCACCGCTAGTTCCCGCGATTTCTTCCGTGACTTCTCACCTCTTCCCGCCTCTCCTCAATGGACGTCACCACAACCGCCGACATCCCTTTCTCCACCGCGAAACATGTATCTTCGCATGCATACCACCTACGCAATGATGAGCCGCGCCGGCAGAGGTCAGTTGCATCCACCACCGTCCCACCTCCACCTCCATCTCCACTCCCAGCACCGGTCGAGTTTGATGTTGACCCAGAGCTGACGGACAACGAGTAGTGGGAGGCAACGGCGCAAGCCACCGCCATAGAGGCGTTTGTCGCCGATGAGTCACTACTAGGAAAAGGCCTATAGATGGAAATAGCACTACCGGCGCACCAGCAAACCCATGCGCCGGTGGCAAATAGTGCCGGTGCACCAATATGTCGCTGCGCCGGTGATGGTATCTTACTGCCGGCGCACAAGCAAGACAGAGCGATAATGTTCAAAGAGAACCAGGCCATGCCAAAAAATTGAGCCCCTTACTGCCGGCGCACCACCATGTTGGTGCGCCGGTGGTAAGAGCCATGATTTTCCCTCTCCACCCCCCCCTCCCCCGTGGACCGCCTTTTTAGTTTTGAAAAAAATAAAAGAAAATGATAGAAAATTCAAAAAAAAATCCTTTGAACTGCCCATGTATTATGTAATCTAGTTTTAATGGAAATTTGAAAAAATGAATTTTGATATATTATGCAAAATGGCGTCATCTTTCGGTAAAACGGAATTTCTGGTTGCATACAACCTCCGATGAAAAACTTTTTTATATCAAAATCTATCTAAGCAAAATTTCCTATCTGAATTCAGAGAAAAAATGGATTCGTCAATTGGAAAACAGAAACATGACTTTTTTCAGGTTTAAGATTTGGGTGAAAAAAAAACCCCCGGCGCACCACCCTACTTGGTGCGCCGGCGGTAACATCCCCTATAAATAATGCAAACCGTCGACCTCCTCCTCACTTTCCTCACTTTGCCCTCTTCCTCCTCCTCCGACGGACTCCACCACCGTCGACCTCCTCCACCTCCTCCGCATGGCCTGCTCCTGCAACTACGGCTACGACCACCTTCGGCGTCGTCCACCTCCTTCGGCCTCCTCCGCATGGCCTCCTCCGGCCTCCTCCAACTGCCTCAACCTCCTCTCCGGCGTCGTCCACCTCCTCCGGCCTCCTGCGCATGCATGGCCTTCTCCGGCCTCCTCCACCAGCCTCAACCTCCTCCGCATGGCCACCACCTCCTCCGGCCTCCTCCACCTCCGGCCTCCCACTCCTCCACCTCCTACACCAGCGCAGCAACAAGAACGACAACCACAACCTATTAGACTGGCGCAAAAACGACACCACAACCGCAACTCACGAGATCTAGATTTTTTTGTTTTGTTTTCTGGTATAACTTACCGCCGGCGCACTAGGCAGGTGCGCCGGGGATAAATCGAGTTACTACCGGCGCACCAGGTGGTGCGCCGGCGGTAAGCCATTTCCACCGGCCTGTTCCCACCGGCGGGCGCTGGTGCGCCGGCAATAACCAATTTTGGTGCACCGGCAATAAGCCTTTTCCTAGTAGTGAGTTTGGCGAGCTCGAGCGGTAAATGTGGGCGGCAAACATTGCCGCGGCGGAAGAGTCCCTCCAGGCGTAGAGGGGAGGAGCTGGGCATGCGGCGGCATGCGGAGGAGCTGGAACAGCGGTGGCGTCGGTATCAGCTGCATGTGCAGCGGCTTGTGGAGGAGCCGCAGTAGCGGATGCGGAGGCGGGAGCTCTAGCATCGCCAGCGGAGGGAGGAGCTGGAGCAGCAACTACGGGAGGAGGCGGCGGCCACGGAATTGGCGGCTTGGGAGGCGAAAGAGACGGCGGCGGTGGAAGCGGAGGACAAGGTCGAGGACGACGACGGCATCGACTGATCCGACGATGGGCTAGACCCAGAGGAGCAGGCGACACAACAACGGGCGATCGTCGAGTCATTCGAGTCACAGAAGAAGTTGCAGGACGACGCCCGTGCCCGCGAGGAGGACAACGATGCGCGGTGGCGCCGCACCGTCGACCTCTCCCTCTAGCAGTCACCAGAGTAGCGGTGGAGGGGAGGCGACGACGCGGCGAAATGTAGTGTTCTCGTCACGTTCTAGAGGAAGAGGCGGCGCACGGTGAACGAGCAGTGGCGGAGGGGAGGCGACAACAGGGCAGGGCCGTCGAACGCACCGTCGAGCGGCCAGTAGGATACGGTTTAGATGATCCTAGCCGTTTTCATTTAAACTTGTAAAATATAATCAACTTTTAATAAAAAAAAATGTTTGTGCATCTTTATTATTTTGGGGCCTCTAAATGGGAGGTGCGATTGGGGAGAGACGCGCCCCAAGCACGGCAGCACGCTAACGCGTCCCCCAAACATTCAATCCGATGTTGTTTGGAGGTCGCTTTGAGGGACGAGACTGAAGATGCTCTAAGCATGGATCGAGAAAAGTGGGACAGCTAAGCATGATACTTGCAGGCAATAAATTTTCTTGAAAACCAGGGGCTCGCAAATTTTTCCATAAATCCGGTGTCCTCATGTTAATATCTAGAAAAAAAAACCAGGGTCTTTGCATAATGTTTCCTAATTCCAGGAACCTCTCGGCAACTTCTTCGAATGAAACAAGGGGATTTATATCGTTTTTTGAAATCTAGTACGTGCCCTCCTAGTTATTTTCCTGAGAAATCTACAAAGGTAAAAAAGAAAAAAGGAAAGAGGTTGAAGGGGAAGGCCAATGGGCCGTTTTTTAGCCCACTCACTCGGGTAAGGGGCGGCACAGAATTGAAGGCCCTAGAGCCTTCTACTTCGTTTGTACATGAACCCTAGGGCCAACATTGTATCTTTCCTATTACCGATTTTCATAGGACGTGAATACACAGCTTGTGACTATACAATGGCATAAGGCCATTCATCCTCCTCGCTTCGATATATAAGTTTAGGTTGCGGATCGTATTGAGGTGCCCCAACCCCGCTATCGAGGAGACATAGCAATACCAGTTGGGGCCATGGTGCGATGCATTAGAAATTGGGACATGCTTTGACGAAACCATCCCTTCCATGTCAAATGATCATCGAAGACTGCAATGCGAGCGCATAACCAGTTGAGGAGGAGAAGACAACCATAAAGGCTAGCATAAAGGCTAGCCGCAACAGGCTGAAGACCTAGTAAGGCTATGTTTCATACATCCTCCGCGCCTCTCCAAAGCACTCGTAGGCTGTGGGGCTACTGACGGAACTCTGTCTTACCATGTACTTAGAGGAAAGAGAAGTCACGACATGAGTCCAAGACTTGGTGATGTCGCTCAAACCGACATGCTCTAGAAGTTGGCCCGTGAAGAAATCACCGTTGCCCACCTTTCGTGGCCTAGGAGTAGGTCGCAAGGGGGAATGGTCTGACAAAACGGCTTGATAATCATCACATCGTCCGCGCAGGAGGTGAGAGATGAGAAATTCACTAACCTCACCTTTCACGTCCCGGGCAATCATGTACAGGGAAGCGTACCCTTGGACCAGGACGTCATCATCATATCTGCATCAGAACGTTGCTTTGCATGTTGTACGGCCATGCTATTAGGCATGGGTAGTGGTCTCGCACAGAGAGATACATGGTCTCAATGTTTCCATGAGCGAGGCCACAGATCCTTAGTATAAATAGGCCTCCCTACCCATAGGAGAGAGGACCAACAAAGAGACCGACTGACAAGGTATTAACTTATCAATGCCTATGTATTGTAGACTAGGGTTTTGTTGGAAGTAGAGGGCAAGTAGATCTCGAAGGTTTCAGCCGAAAAGTACTCGACGATTATAAAACTAGGATTATGTTGACAATGGATTCGATCCTCTCTTTGTCCCTCGACTCCCCGTTATATAGGAGGCGGAGCCGAGGGATTCATAATACACAAATTACAGAGTCCGGGAGGGTTTCTAACCCGTCCCGTAAAATTACAAGTCTCTATATTTCCTAATACAACTTTAACCTTTCTTAACATTAACTGGGCTTCCGAACTTCATATTCTTCGACTCGTGGGCCTTCAGTAAACCCCGGGTACCATCTTCGGCAGGCCCATTGGGGATGCCTATGTCAGTAGCCCCCGAGATTTTACTTGAATTGAAGAATCAGGGAAAATCTCCAACTTTATAATCATCCAATAATTCTATTGAATTTACCACATATCCTTAGATACGCAATTATATATTGTACAGGGATAATGGTAATTGGGGCTAGTTCACCTGACGTATCAGGTACTAGTTAACTGCTCTAGTGGCAATCCGCAAAAACCTACTTCAAGATCACGTCCCTGGACATGATCTCGGGATACTGGTGTAAACTTTGACAGGTGTCGCTTAAGGTCTTACCATTCTGTCGAGTCCCAGTCATGTTTTATCGGGTACCTAACGCGTCCGTTAGGATTTTTCTTCGTATCTGTTGATACGGAAAAAAGTAGCAAACCGATGTCAGAGACGGTGCCACGCCGCTCAGAACGGATCTGGGGTCTTACCTTCGCAAAGTTTTGCGGCATTCAGAGATCATTCGCGACTTTGGCGCTCTGAGAATATATTGTCGAGTGCTTTTTCGGCTGTTGGAATAGCACATTTTATTGAGTCAACGGATGAGTTATCTTGACCTCCCGATGGGAGTATATGTAGAGTTATTTGTATAACTCGAAATATACTCACTTCTTTTTTATAATTTCATCGGGCACGCGAACAGCGTTCCCGATGGGAGTAGCCCCCGAGGCTACAGCCAAGGACTTGTACTTGGTTGTAGGCTCAACAAAATAGTACCTCATGTCGCTATATTGTTATTCTTTCTCGAGCTTTGCATATCTATAGGGTGCGCGACCAGCGTTCCCGATGGGAGTAGCCCCCGAGGCTATGAACAAATGTTTGTATTTGATCATAGGCTCTCGCCATTTCTATTTTGTCATACCCGAAATTTCCTTTTTCAAAAGTAGCCCCCGAGCATTTGATCAAAAACTTGTATTTGGTCAAAGGCTCTCGAGATTAACAGTCGTTCTTTCCTGTCGCCAATTTTCACATCCCCGCTGCCGATGTTTTTCCATTGGTAAAATGACATCAGTGCTGACGTTGGCCACGGCCTCTGTATTGGGAAGATGCAAAGTCTGTCTCCTCACTGACATGTGGGCCTAAAATCCGCGACATTTTGACACGTTACGCAAGTGGGGGACACACGTCCTCCGCTTTTCCTGGCACGCGCACTGTAGCGCCTGTTCGGTTCCATCATAGTAAAAATACGTTTTTACCCCTTAGTCCACGTGTAAATCATCAAACCCATTCACACCTCATCCGACGGTGCGTCCATCTTGCAAAATTGACTATTAAAGACCTTCTTCTTCCTCCGTTCGCCCCTTCGTTGCGCCGCACCTCTGTTTCTCTCTCTCCAAAATCCCCTTTGCCAAACACGCTCATGCGCCCGTGCCTACTACCTTACTGCAGCTAACTCCACTTGATGCCGCCACAGACTAAGCTCACCAAGCACTCCTCCCCCATGGCGACAGAAGGCCTGCAATCCTCCGAGTGGGAGAGATCCAAGATCTCAAATCAAGATATGAACCTGCTCAAGAAGCTTGGGTTCATGAAGAAGGAGAACACGCTGATCTTTCCCGGCGATGAGAGCTACCCCACGCCACGCATTGGATACCGGGTAACTTTCGTCGACCATCTCATCTGTGGCCTAGCTACCCCAATCCACAAATTTCTTCGTGGATTGCTCTTTGTTTATGGTCTGCAACTCCATCATCTCACCCCCAATTCCATCCTTCGCATCGCCATCTTCATTACCCTCTGTGAGAGCTTTCTTGGGACCCCTCCCAACTGGGGTCTGTGGAAACGCATTTTGCTCGTCCGCCGCAACAGCTCCCACACCACTGCCTATAATGTAGGTGGTGTGGTTATATGCGTCCGCCCAGATGTCGAGTATTTCGATGTCAAATTCCCTGACTCTGTTCAAGGGTGGCGCAAAAGATGGCTTTATGTCCAGGAGGCACACAATGATCTTCAGGAATACAATGTCGCTCCTTTTGATGGTGTCGAAAAAATCGCCCGCCGCCGTTGATGGGATGCGGAAGCCTCCAATGATGAAAAAACAGCGATTGAAGCCCTTATGAAGCACAGTCGTTCTTTCCTGTCGCCAATTTTCACATCCCCGCTGCCGATGTTTTTCCATTGGTAAAATGACATTAGTGCTGACGTTGGCCACGACCTCTGTATTGGGAAGATGCAAAGTCTGTCTCCTCACTGACATGTGGGCCTAAAATCTGCGACATTTTGACACGTTACGCAAGTGGGGGACACACGTCCTCCGCTTTTCCTGGCACGCGCACTGTAGCGCCTGTTCGGTTTCATCATAGTAAAAATACGTTTTTACCCCTCAGTCCACGTGTAAATCATCAAACCCATTCACACCTCATCCGACGGTGCGTCCATCTTGCAAAATTGACTATTAAAGACCTTCTTCTTCCTCCGTTCGCCCCTTCGTTGCGCCGCACCTCTGTTTCTCTCTCTCCAAAATCCCCTTTGCCAAACACGCTCCTGCGCCCGTGCCTACTACCTTACTGCAGCTAACTCCACTTGATGCCGCCACGGACTAAGCTCACCAAGCACTCCTCCCCCATGGCGACAGAAGGCCTGCAATCCTCCGAGTGGGAGAGATCCAGGATCTCAAATCAAGATATGAACCTGCTCAAGAAGCTTGGGTTCATGAAGAAGGAGAACACGCTGATCTTTCCCGGCGATGAGAGCTACCCCACGCCACATATTGGATACCGGGTAACTTTCGTCGACCATCTCATCCGTGGATTGCTCTTTGTTTATGGTCTGCAACTCCATCATCTCACCCCCAATTCCATCCTTCACATCGCCATCTTCATTAGCCTCTGTGAGAGCTTTCTCGGGACCCCTCCCAACTGGGGCCTGTGGAAACGCATTTTGCTCGTCCGCCGCAACAGCTCCCACACCACTGCCTATAATGTAGGTGGTGTGGTTATATGCGTCCGCCCAGATGTCGAGTATTTCGATGTCAAATTCCCTGACTCTGTTCAAGGGTGGCGCAAAAGATGGCTTTATGTCCAGGAGGCACACAATGATCTTCAGGAATACAATGTCGCTCCTTTTGATGGTGTCGAAAAATCGCCCGCCGCCGTTCATGGGATGCGGAAGCTTCCGATGATGAAAAAACGGCGACTGATGCCCTTATGAAGCACATTCATGAACTCCAGAATACCCACGGCAAAGAGCTGTCGGGTATTCAAATAATTGCATACTTCCTGAGGATAAGGGTACAACCTCTTCAAGCTCGCAAGAATCCTCTGTGGATGTATGCTAGCGCAAAAGACGGGGATCGCTTCTCCAAGGATTTGTCAACAAAAGACTTGGAAAGGCTTATCCGGAAGATGTCGTCGCTGAGCAAGAAAGACATTATTCCATCATCTTGCCGCGTCGAACCGTTCAGCAGCACCAACGCTCTCCCCCAGGTGATCTATTTTTTCACTGTCGAATTTTTAATTCTTGTAAACTGTTAACTTTACTGCTTTCCCTGTATAATTCTTTGTCGAAATATTTTGCTATTTTTTAGAATCATCAGGTTTTATCATCTCTTCCACCCCTTCCTGAGGGGGGAGAAGTCGAGGAAAGAACCGTTGTCACTGACGACAACCAGGGGACTTCTCGCCCTGAGAGTGAAGTCGCGGGTTCCCACAAATCCGCGGCGTCCTCTGAAAAAGAGAACGAAACCGAGGTTTCTGAATCTTCACGCTCACTCCCTTCAGCCGCTTCCCCGAAGAATAAGAGGAAAAGGGATGATCTCGAAGATTCCGGTACCTCCATGATACGCGTAGATGCACACGTCCGTTGGGAACCCCAAGTGGAAGGTATGATGCGTATAGAAGCAAGTTTCCCTCAGTATGAAACCAAGGTTTAATCGAACCAGTAGGAGCCAAGAAGCACGTTGAAGGTTGATGGTCGCGAAATGTGATGCGGCGCAACACCAGGGATTCCGGCGCCAACGCGGAACCTGCACAACACAACCCAAGTACTTTGTCCCAACGAAACAGTGAGGTTGTCAATCTCACCGGCTTGCTGTAACAAAGGATTAAACGTATCGAGTGGAAGATGTTTGCAAAGAAAACAGTAAACACAATTGCAGTAGATTGTATGCTATGTAAAGAATAGGACCGGGGTCCACAGTTCACTAGAGGTGTCTCTCCCATAAGATAAAAGCATGTTGGGTGAACAAATTACAGTCGGGCAATTGACAAATAGAGAAAGGCATAACAATGCATATACATGATATGATAAATATAGTGAGATTTAATCCGGGCATTACGACAAAGTACATAGACCGCCATCCAACTGCATCTATGCCTAAAAAGTCCACCTTCAGGTTATCATCCGAACCCCATTCAGTATTAAGTTGCTAAGCAACAGACAATTGCATTAAGTATGGTGCGTAATGTAATCAACAACTACATCCTTAGACATAGCATCAATGTTTTATCCCTAGTGGCAACAGCACATCACAACCTTAGAACCTCCTGTCACGATCCCAGGTGTCAATGAAGGCATGAACCCACTATCGAGCATAAATACCCCCTCTTGGAGTTAAGAGCAAAAACTTGGCCAGAGCCTCTACTAATAACGGAGAGCATGCAAGATCATAAACAACACATAAACAATAGATTGATAATCACCATAATCATAGTACTCTCTATCCATCGGATCCCGACAAACACAACATATAGAATTACAGATAGATGATCTTGATCATGTTAGGCAGCTCACAAGATCCAACAATGAAGCACAACAAGGAGAAGACGACCATCTAGCTACTGCTATGGACCCATGGTCCAGGGGTGAACTACTCACTCATCACTCCGGAGGCGACCATGGCGGTGTAGAGTCCTCCGGGAGATGAATCCCCTCTCCGGCAGGGTGCCGGAGGCGATCTCCTGAATCCCCCGAGATGGGATTCGCGGCGGCGGCGTCTCAGTAAGGTTTTCCGTATCGTGGCTCTCGGTACTGGGGGTTTCGCGACGGAGGCTTTAAGTAGGCGGAGGGTCAACGCGAGGGGCCACACGAGGGGCCCAGGGGGCAGGTCGGCGCGGCCAAGGCCTGGGCCGCGCCGCCCTATCTCCTGGCTGCCTCGTGGCCCCACTTCGTTATCTCTTCGGTCTTCTGGAAGCTTCGTGCAAAAATAGGACCCTGGGAGAAAGTTTCGTCCAATTCCGAGAATATTTCTTTACTAGGATTTCTGAAACCAAAAACAGCAGAAACAAGAATCGGCTCTTCGGCATCTTGTTAATAGGTTAGTTCCAGAAAATGCATAAATATGACATATAATGTGCATAAAACATGTAGGTATCATCAATAAAGTAGCATGGAACATAAGAAATTATCGATACGTTGGAGACGTATCAGCATCCCCAAGCTTAGTTCTGCTCGTCCCGAGCAGGTAAAACAATAACAAAGATAATTTCTAAAGTGACATGCCATCATAATCTTGATCATACTATTTGTAAACATATGTAATGAATGCAGCGATCAAAACAAAGGTAATGACATGAGTAAACAACTGAATCATAAAGCAAAGACTTTTCATGAATAGTACTTCAAGACAAGCATCAATAAGTCTTGCATAAGAGTTAACTCATAAAGCAATAAATCAAAGTAAAGGTGTTGAAGCAACACATAGGAAGATTAAGTTTCAGCGGTTGCTTTCAACTTATAACATGTATATCTCATGGATATTGTCAACATAAAGTAATATAACAAGTGCAATATGCAAGTATGTAGGAATCAATGCACAGTTCACACAAGTGTTTGCTTCTTAGGTGGAAGGAGATAGGTAAACTGACTCAACAATAAAAGTAAAAGAATGGTCCTTCAAAGAGGAAAGCATCGATTGCTGTATTTGTGCTAGAGCTTTTTATTTTGAAAACATGAAACAATTTTGTCAACGGTAGTAATAAAGCATATGAGTTATGAAAATTATATCTTACAAGTTGCAAGCCTCATGCATAGTATACTAATAGTGTCCGCACCTCGTCCTACTTAACTTGGACTACCGGATCTTTGCATGCCATGTTTCAACCAAGTGTCACAAAGGGGTACCTCCATGCCGCCTGTACAAAGGTCTAAGGAGAATGCTCGCATTTCGGATTTCTCGATTTTGATTATTCTCAACTTAGACATCCATACCGGGACAACATGGACAACAGATAATGGACTCCTCTTAAATGCATAAGCATGTAGCAACAATTATTATTCTCATATGAGATTGAGGATATATGTCCAAAACTGAAACTTCCACCATGATTCATGGCTTTAGTTAGCGGCCCAATGTTCTTCTCTAACAATTTTGCATGCTCCAACCACTAAAATGATAGATCCTTCAGACAAGACGGACATGCATAGCAACTCACATGATATTCAACAATAGTTGATTGCGTTCCCCAGAAGCATGGTTATCGCACAACAAGCAACTTAATAAAATATAACGTGCATAAGTACATATTCAATACTACGATAGTTTTTAAGGCTATTTTGTCCCATGAGCTATATATTGCAAAGGTGAATGATGGAATTTTAAAGGTAGCACTCAAGCAATTTACTTTGTAATGGCGGAGAAATACCATGTAGTAGGTAGGTATGGTGGACACAAATGGCATAGTAGTTGGCTCAAGGATTTTGGATGCATGAGAAGTATTCCCTCTCGATACAAGGTTTAGGCTAGCAAGGTTATTTGAAGCAAACTCAAGGATGAACAGGTGCAGCAAAACTCACATAAAAGACATATTGTAAACATTATAAGACTCTACACCGTCTTCCTTGTTGTTCAAAACTCAATACTAGATATTATCTAGACCTTAGAGAGACCAAATATGCAAATCAAATTTTAGCAAGCTCTATGTATTTCTTCATTAATGGGTGCAAAGCATATGATGTAAGAGCTTAAACATGAGCACAAAAATTGCCAAGTATCACATTATCCAAGACATTTTAGAATTACTACATGTAGCATTTTCCAATTCCAACCATATAACAATTTAACGAAGAAGAAACTTCGCCTTGAACATTATGAGTAAAGCCTAAGGACACATGTGTCCATATGCAACAGCGGAGCGTGTCTCTCTCCCACAAAGTGAATGCTAGGATCCATTTTATTCAAACAAAAACAAAAACGAAAACAAACCGACGCTCCAAGTAAAGAACACAAGATGTGATTGAATAAAAATATAGTTTCAGGGGAGGAACCTGATGATGTTGTCGATGAAGAAGGGGATGCCTTGGGCATCCCCAAGCTTAGACGCTTGAGTCTTCTTAAAATATGCAGGGGTGAACCACGGGGGCATCCCCAAGCTTAGAGCTTTCACTCCTCTTGATCATAGTATATCATACTTCTCTCTTGACCCTTGAAAACTTCCTCCACACCAAACTTCAAGCAAAATCATTAGAGGGTTAGTGCACAATTAATAATTCACACATTCAGAGGTGACACAATCATTATTTTCACTTCTGGACATTGCATAATGCTACTGGACATTAATGGATCAAAGAAATAAATCCAACATAGCAAAAGAGGCAATGCGAAATAAAAGGCAGAATCTGTCAAAAACAGAACAGTCCGTAAAGACGAATTTAAATCTGGCACCAGACTTGCTCAAATGGAAAAACTCAAAACTAATGAAAGTTGCGTACATATCTGAGGATCACGCTCGTAAATTGGCAGATCTTTTCGAATTTTTACAGAGAACTGTGCCCAGATTCGTGACAGACAGCAATGCTGTTTCTGCGCAGCGATCCCAAATATAACATCAACTTTGACATAGAAACTTTACTTGGCACAAAAACATGATAAGGAGAGGTTGCTACAGTAGTAAACAACTTCCAAGACTCAACAAAACAAAAAATTGCTGTAGGTAAAAACATGGGTTGTCTCCCATAAGCGCTTTTCTTTAACGCCTTTCAGCTAGGCGCAGAAAGTGCAAATCAAGTAACATCGAGAGTAGAAGCATCAACATCATAGCTTGTTCTAATAATAGAATCAAAAGGCAACTTCATTCTCTTTCTAGGGAAGTGTTCCATACCTTTCTTGAGAGGAAATTGATATTTAATATTACCTTCCCTCATATCAATAACAGCACCAACGGTTCGAAGAAAAGGTCTTCCCAACACAATTGGACAAGATGCATTGCATTCGATATCGAAGACAACAAAATCAACGGGGACAAGGTTATTGTTAACCGTAATATGCACATTATCAATCCTCCCCAAAGGTTTCTTTTTAACATTATCGGCAAGATTAACATCCAAATAACAATTCTTCAATGGTGGCAAGTCAAGCATATCATAAATCTTTTTAGGCATAACAGAAATACTTGCACCAAGATCACATAAAGCATTACATTCAAAGTCATTGAATTTCATTTTAATGATGGGCTCCCAACCATCTTCTAACTTTCTAGGAATAGAAGTTTCAAGTTTTAGTTTCTCTTCTCTAGCTTTTATGAGAGCATTTGTAATATGTTTTGTAAAGGCTAAATTTATAGCACTAGCATTAGGACTTTTAGCAAGTTTTTGTAAGAACTTTATAACTTCAGAGATGTGGCAATCATCAAAATCTAAATCATTATGAGCTACAGCAATGGGATCATTGTTCCCAAGGTTGGAAAAATTTCAGCAGTTTTATCACAAGCAGTTTCAGCAGTTTTAGCAATTTCAGGCAGTTTTGTTCGCTTTGCATTAGGAGTACAAACATTGCCAACACCAATTATTTTACCATTGATAGTAGGAGGTGCAGCAACATGTGAAGAATTAGCATTACTAGTGGTGGTAATAGTCCAAACTTTAGCTACATTATTCTCTTTAGCTAGTTTTTCATTTTCTTCTCTATCCCACCTAGCACGCAATTCAGCCATTAATCTTATATTCTCATTAATTCTAACTTGGATGGCATTTGCTGTAGTAGTAATCTTATTATCAATATCATTATTAGGAATAACTTTCAATTTTAAAAGATTAACATCAGAGGCAAGCCTATCAACTCTAGAAGCAATAGTATCAATTTTATCAAGCTTTTCCTCAACAGATTTGTTAAAAGCAGTTTGTGTACTAATAAATTCTTTAAGCATAGCTTCAAGACCAGAGGGTACACTCCTATTATTATTGTAAGAATTCCCATAAGAATTACCATAACCATTACCATTAGCAGAAGGATATGGCCTATAGTTATTACCAGAATTGTTCCTGTAAGCATTGTTGTTGAAATTATTGTTTTTAATGAAATTCACATCAACATTTTCTTCTTGAGCAACCAATGAAGCTAAAGTAACATTATTTGGATCAACATTAGATCTACCATTCACAAGCATAGACATAATCACATCAATCTTATCACTCAAGGAAGAGGTTTCTTCAACAGAATTTACCTTCTTACCTTGTGGAGCTCTTTCCGTGTGCCATTCAGAGTAATTTATCATCATATCATCAAGAAGTTTTGTAGCCGCCCCCAATGTGATGGACATAAAGGTACCTCCAGCAGCTGAATCCAATAAATTCCGCGAAGAAAAATTTAGTCCTGCATAGAAGGTTTGGATGATCATCCAAGTAGTCAGTCCATGGGTTGGGCAATTCTTTACCAAAGTTTTCATTCTCTCCCATGTTTGAGCAACATCTTCAGTATCTAATTGTTTAAAATTCATTATGCTACTTCTCAAAGATATAATTTTAGCGGGAGGATAATATCTACCAATAAAAGCATCCTTGCATTTAGTCCATGAATCAATACTATTCTTAGGCAAAGATAGCAACCAATCTTTAGCTCTTCCTCTTAATGAGAAAGGAAACACTTTCAATTTAATAATATCACCATCTACATCTTTATATTTTTGCATTTCACAAAGTTCAACAAAATTATTGAGATGGGCAGCAACATCATCAGAACTAACACCAGAAAATTGATCTCTCATGACAAGATTTAGTAAAGCAGGTTTAATTTCAGAGAATTCTGCTGTAGTAGCAGGTGGAGCAATAGGTGTGCATAGGAAATCATTATTATTTGCATTTGTGAAGTCACACAACTTAGTATTTTCAGGAGTATTCATTTTAGCAACGGTAAATAAAACAAACTAGATAAAGTAAATGCAAGTAACTAATTTTTTTTGTGTTTTTGATATAGAGAGCAAGACAGTAAATAAAGTAAAACTAGCAACTAATTTTTTGTGTGTTTTGTTTAGGTGCAGCAAACAAAGTAGTAAATAAAATAAAGCAAGACCAAAACAAAGTAAAGAGATTGAGAAGTGGAGACTCCCCTTGCAGCGTGTCTTGATCTCCCCGGCAACGGCGCCAGAAATTTAGCTTGATACGCGTAGATGCACACGTCCGTTGGGAACCCCAAGTGGAAGGTATGATGCGTATAGAAGCAAGTTTCCCTCAGTATGAAACCAAGGTTTAATCGAACCAGTAGGAGCCAAGAAGCACGTTGAAGGTTGATGGTCGCGAAATGTGATGCGGCGCAACACCAGGGATTCCGGCGCCAACGCGGAACCTGCACAACACAACCCAAGTACTTTGTCCCAACGAAACAGTGAGGTTGTCAATCTCACCGGCTTGCTGTAACAAAGGATTAAACGTATCGAGTGGAAGATGTTTGCAAAGAAAACAGTAAACACAATTGCAGTAGATTGTATGCTATGTAAAGAATAGGACCGGGGTCCACAGTTCACTAGAGGTGTCTCTCCCATAAGATAAAAGCATGTTGGGTGAACAAATTACAGTCGGGCAATTGACAAATAGAGAAAGGCATAACAATGCATATACATGATATGATAAATATAGTGAGATTTAATCCGGGCATTACGACAAAGTACATAGACCGCCATCCAACTGCATCTATGCCTAAAAAGTCCACCTTCAGGTTATCATCCGAACCCCATTCAGTATTAAGTTGCTAAGCAACAGACAATTGCATTAAGTATGGTGCGTAATGTAATCAACAACTACATCCTTAGACATAGCATCAATGTTTTATCCCTAGTGGCAACAAAGACATCACAACCTTAGAACCCTCATCACGATCCCAGGTGTCAATGAAGGCATGAACCCACTATCGAGCATAAATACCCCCTCTTGGAGTTAAGAGCAAAAACTTGGCCAGAGCCTCTACTAATAACGGAGAGCATGCAAGATCATAAACAACACATAAACAATAGATTGATAATCACCATAATCATAGTACTCTCTATCCATCGGATCCCGACAAACACAACATATAGAATTACAGATAGATGATCTTGATCATGTTAGGCAGCTCACAAGATCCAACAATGAAGCACAACAAGGAGAAGACGACCATCTAGCTACTACTATGGACCCATGGTCCAGGGGTGAACTACTCACTCATCACTCCGGAGGCGACCATGGCGGTGTAGAGTCCTCCGGGAGATGAATCCCCTCTCCGGCAGGGTGCCGGAGGCGATCTCCTGAATCCCCCGAGATGGGATTCGCGGCGGCGGCGTCTCAGTAAGGTTTTCCGTATCGTGGCTCTCGGTACTGGGGGTTTCGCGACGGAGGCTTTAAGTAGGCGGAGGGTCAACGCGAGGGGCCACACGAGGGGCCCAGGGGGCAGGTCGGCGCGGCCAAGGCCTGGGCCGCGCCGCCCTATCTCCTGGCTGCCTCGTGGCCCCACTTCGTTATCTCTTCGGTCTTCTAGAAGCTTCGTGCAAAAATAGGACCCTGGGCGAAAGTTTCGTCCAATTCCGAGAATATTTCTTTACTAGGATTTCTGAAACCAAAAACAGCAGAAAACAGCAACTGGCTCTTCGGCATCTTGTTAATAGGTTAGTTCCAGAAAATGCATAAATATGACATATAATGTGCATAAAACATGTAGGTATCATCAATAAAGTAGCATGGAACATAAGAAATTATCGATACTTTGGAGACGTATCACTCCACAGCGGGAAAAATCTCCTGCTAAGGAAATTTCTCCCGAAAGGGAGAAGAAACCCTTCAACCCCTACGACGATGCTCTTGTTAGCTCGTAAGTTCACATTATCCCTTGTATTTTTTGGTTATATTTCCTTTTTTTATATCTTCATACTATATTGTGCTGCATAGTGGCGACGAAGAGGAGGACCCCATTGTTAATGTGACTGCTCATACGAGTACGTCACATACCTTGGTGCTTTCTGAGACTCGCCCCGCTACCGAGGAAACTTCGCGTCCGCAGCGGGATACAGGTGACTTGACTCCTCCCTGCAGCCCCCGTGCACCTTCACCGAAGAGGGCGAGGCTTGAACCTGTCGAAGGATCAAACCTTCTACCTGGGAGTTCGTGATACGTCTCCAACGTATCGATAATTTCTTATGTTCCATGCTACTTTATTGATGATACCTACATGTTTTATGCACATTATATGTCATATTTATGCATTTTCTGGAACTAACCTATTAACAAGATGCCGAAGAGCCAGTTGCTGTTTTCTGCTGTTTTTGGTTTCAGAAATCCTAGTAAGGAAATATTCTCGGAATTGGACGAAATCTTCGCCCAGGGTCCTATTTTTGCACGAAGCTTCCAGAAGACCGAAGAGGGAAGGAAGTGGGGCCACGAGGCGCCGACACCATAGGCCGGCGCGGCCCAGGCCCTGGCCGCGCCGACCTAGGGTGTGGGGCCCTCGTGTGGCCCCCCACGTTGCCCTTCCGCCTACTTAAAGCTTCCGTCGCGAAAACCCCAGTACCGAGAGCCACGATACGGAAAACCTTCCAGAGACGCCGCCGCCGCGAATCCCATCTCGGGGGATTCAGGAGATCGCCTCCGGCACCCTGCCGGAGAGGGGATTCATCTCCCGGAGGACTCTTCATCGCCATGATCGCCTCCGGAGTGATGAGTGAGTAGTTCACCCCTGGACCATGGGTCCATAGCAGTAGCTAGATGGTCGTCTTCTCCTTGTTGTGCTTCATTGTCGGATCTTGTGAGCTGCCTAACATGATCAAGATCATCTATATGTAATTCTATATGTTGTGTTTGTCGGGATCCGATGGATAGAGAATACTATGATTATGGTGATTATCAATCTATTGTTTATGTGTTGTTTATGATCTTGCATGCTCTCCGTTATTAGTAGAGGCTCTGGCCAAGTTTTTGCTCTTAACTCCAAGAGGGAGTATTTATGCTCGATAGTGGGTTCATGCCTTCATTGACACCTGGGATCGTGACAGTAGGTTCTAAGGTTGTGATGTGCTGTTGCCACTAGGGATAAAACATTGATGCTATGTCTAAGGATGTAGTTGTCGATTACATTACGCACCATACTTAATACAATTGTCTGTTGCTTTGCAACTTAATACTGAATGGGGTTCGGATGATAACCTGAAGGTGGACTTTTTAGGCATAGATGCAGTTGGATGGCGGTCTATGTACTTTGTCGTAATGCCCGGATTAAATCTCACTATATTTATCATATCATTGTTACCCTCCAAAACCCCCCGACGGGCGTTGGTTAAGCAACACGAAGAGCCGGGAAGCTCCCAGGGCCGCTTAGTGGATCCCTGGCACCTCGCGTCGTCCCGCAAATCTTCTGGCCAAACGTCCTGGCGGTTGCTAGGGCGTGCCACCTGACCTAGACCCGATCAGGAAGGTGTTAGTGCTTCGATTGTTCCTGCATGGTAGACACGTAAACATTAAATACGAGCCCTATCGGCTCTCACGTTTCCTTGTGGATCGGCTCAAGGAGCCGATCGCCCCATGCTTCACGTTGGATTTACAATGGCATGGGGATCCTGCTTGATCAGGACAAAGCTAAAGCGATCCACGACAGTTTAGGGTTTTCACCGCATAATCGGAACGTCCTACGTGCGATCGGGCCTAGCAGCTACGAGAGACGATGCAAACTACCCCTGCGAGAGGCCTAAAAACCAACATAACGTTGATCCCCGGAACATCCCTCGCAGGGACGGTAAACGACACCTAACGCACCACCGGATCATCCGACCCCAGCATAAGGCCTAACTATGCAGATATTAAACTAATCCTTGCGGAGCAAGGAGCAACTATAACGGATCGGATCTACTAAGTAAGAACAAGCAAGATGCTGCCCTTACGTCTAGATCGACGTAAGGGCAGCTAGGTGTCTAGGGACGGCATTGCCACGCAGATGTGCACGTGAAAGCACCAATGCAAGCCCCTAAACACCTAAGGATAAATAGTACTGCTCGCCATCAACAAGGCTTCAGCACGAGCAGTACAAGGTTAACGAATAAACGTTTACTGCCTAGATCGCTAGATGCGATCTAGGCAGCATGGTGCTTACCCGGGAGAAACCCTCGAAGAGAAGGGGTGGCGATGCGCCTGATTTGTGTTGGTTGAACGATGATTGTCCTCCTTTTCCGATAACCCTAGATACATATTTATAGTCCAAGGGACTTTCTAGTTGAGGCGTGCACCTAACCGTGCACGGGCCAGACTCTATCTCTTTAATCTAAATTACAATACGATCTACTATATTACAGATACACGGGCCACTTAGCCCAAACTCTTAGCGCAAGGCCGCTTCGAAGATGCTCCACGTGTACGTCCTTCAAGCCCATCTTCACTTACGGCCCATCTCCTGATTTGGCCAAAATCGGGTGGTAACACATGCCCCCCTGGTTTTGATAATGATAATTGCAAAACCATCTGTTTTCTTCGAAGGGTCATGTCGTGGCAGAACCGTCGCAGTTTTCTTCATGATGATGCCTTGCCTTCTCAACTTCTCTGCACGATTTGACGGCTCTGGCCCCATGTCCTCGGAAACTGCTTAGGCATTAAATCGCTATACCCCTTTTTATTTGGCCACTTCCTGTGGTTTCTTTCTTCATCCCCCTGCTCCACAGTAGTCACCGGCAAACCGAAAAACCCTCCTTAGCCCCCATGGATTCATCCTCCTCCTCCGTCTCCTTTGACCTGTCTCTCCAGTCCTCCTCTTCCAGCGAGCTCGAGCAGGAGGTCGATCTGATGGCCATCTACGAGGCCCGCGCCCCAGAGCATTGGGACGCGCGGGACTGGGATTCCTCCACCGAGTCGGAAGACGACGAACCCCTCACCGACGGGGAAGAAGATCTTCAGTTCCTCATTGACGGGGAGCTGGAGGCGACAAGCGAGGACGACCTCTTCCCCTGGGAGGGAAGCTTTTCCTCCGACGAGGAGGAAGAAGAGGAGGAAGAAGACGACGACTCCCTCGAAGGTTACCCACCAGCGAAACGCCTCCGCATGTGGTGGGACGACGACGACAGCGATGATGAAGAAGGGGATGAAGCTCCCGCAGAGGGCTATGGGAGCAGCGACGAGGAGCCCGTCGGCAGCAGCGCCAATGGGGGCTCCGATGATGACGAGGGTAGTGACGGCCCGTAGGCTAGGACTTACTAGTGTAAGCCTAGCAGTAGTAGATTGGTCAACAGACCTTTTTGTTCTCCCTTTGAACAATCGGCTTTTCCCTTGTAAGAAATCTGGTTTATCAACGAAGGATTTCTCCAATTTGATTTTACCGACTCTCTTTTATGCTAATTTAGCCGATTGTCAACTCAACCAATGTTTAATGAGCCGATCTCCACGCATCGATCCCCCATGACTCACTCTTCATCTTTTTGACATCGGAGTGATCGTGAACTTGATCAATGCTCAATAAGTCAATGTCTGCGGGACCAGCCGATGAATCTCCAATCGGCTTCCAAAAACAGAGCATCCACGAGGCCAGTTGCCCCCCGAGCCTCAGCCGAGGTGAAAACAGTGATAAGAACCCGTAATTTAGACAAACAATCCCGGGCTTGATCACGTCACACAGGGCCAGCCAGCCGATCACCTTTCTTCCATCGCTGGCCGATACTTTGGATGATCACCCATAGCTCAATGAGCAACAGGCTGTCTCGGATACCAACCCTCTCCTGGCAGTACTGCCAAACTGGCAGCGAGGCAATTTTGAGCACCTGTACTAGAGTCGATGGCTGTGCATCGGCTTTGCACCATGAGACACCTCAAACAGGGTCACGACTCTTACCCACCAACCTAGCAGGCTGGTAATTTGGTTTTGGGCAGGTGTCCTCGATAGAGCTCTAGGCTTGTCGCTCAATTGACTCGTATGCGGAAACTAATATTTCTGGCGACATCAACGCCATTCCTCCGACAAGTTGCGATGCAGAGCCAGCTGAATCCGAAAAAATCGGCTTCCTTTAGCAAAGGATCCTTCAGGGCGAACTGCCCTCCGAGCATTTTCCGCTCAAGTCCTGCGCCTTGCTGATCAGATTGGCTCATCATCTTTGGCATGTTAATGCAGCTCCTGGCGAGGACGCTGGTGAGGACGCTTCCTGAGGCTCCCCCTACTTTGGTCCCGACAACCTTTGACAGTAACGCCGACCAAGTCATAGCCAAACCTTAAGCAAAAAATGCTACAGCCGATTGCTTCGTCATCGACTGCCCCCCTGGTGTTAGCAGAGACATGCTCCTTCGTCGGGCTCCTCTTACCCTGACCTGCATGTTTGTGCTGCTCCAGCGGTTGATCGTCTGCCGCCCCTGCTAGCACTGCTCGGTGACTGCTCCATTAGGCTTCTGCTTGTAACAGTCGTATCCCTTGAGTCGATGGCCGTGCATCGGCTTTTAATCCTTAAGTCGATGTCTACGCATCGGCTTTGCTCAAAAATTTCTATATTTTCCATTTTTTGTGGCCGATTTGTTTATGTATTGGCCCCCATGCTTGAGCTGCTCTGTTGGGCATTCGACATTCGTTCCCAGCTTCGTATCCTCGTATCTCATCCATATGTGCCCCCCCGAGCCGATTCTGTCAAGTGATTGATGGCATCGGCTCTTCAGGCATCTGTTGGATCAGTGCTGAACACAGACAAGGTATTTTGAGGATAATTTTGGCTGATTGCGGGAATCGGCCTCCTTTTTTGTCGCAAGGATTTGGCGATGATTTGCAACTTCTTGGATTTCCATTGTAGCTACGTGGCATGCTGGAGATAAGATCCTTTGCTTTTCATTTTTTTGAGGGCCGATCTCAGGGACCGGCCTTGCCACGTATGTCCAATGTCTTGGACTTGCTACTCCGTCCGGGTCATGGATATCATGTTCGTATCAGCCGATGCCTCTGCATCGGCATCAGCCGATGCCTGTGCATCGGCTTTTGCCTGTTTTGGGCGCCATACTTTCTTTGGCGGGCACGCCTTTGTCTCCAACGTCTGCTGGATTTTCATGGCCAGATCGGGCCGTGCTCTTCTCAACGTATACAGGTACTGTGCCTCGGCTTCTTCCAAGTTTCGCAGCCGCTGCACCCTACGCTTCTGAGAATGGCTGAGTCCATCAGGGCACCACCTTGGTCGGTGATACCTATCTTCTTCTCCATCCGACTCCTCAAAGTCTTCTTCTTGAGATGACTCAGCTCGTTTACTCTGATGTGGGAGAGGTCCTAGACGCTCGAACACTGAAACTTCGTTCGTCCTTCTCCTTTGTTGTGTGCATTCTGGGCAGTTCTCGATTGTTGGCAATCGGCTCATTCCTGAGTCCCAGCAATGTTTGAAGAAGGGACAGTTCCAGTGCCTATCCACGTTGTCTTGTTCCCCTGACCTCCCACTGGCGCGACGTTCGTACCCGTCGTTGTTGCCGCTATTCTGACGATACCTCCTGTTCTCCGCATCAGACCGACGATATCTTTCATCGTCTTCGTCGTAGCGCCGACGTCGGTCGTACTGCTGCTCATATTTGTTGAGGAGATGCACGGATAATGGGCGCTGATACCGTATGCTTCTCACCTCCTCCTCGGTTAGGTACCGTCTATCGTCGTCTTGGGGCCGGTCGCGTGGAACGGCCTCCTCTTTATCCTTGCCACGGGAGTGGCTGCTCTCTGCTTTGTCCACGCCATGGCGGATCACAAACCCTGCCATATTGACATCGAAAGAGAACCCTGGCTCTCTTATGGAGTGGCTTAGGTCCACCATGTTGACTTCCGGAAACGGACGCATGTCTACCTTCATGGCAAACTGTCCGAAAGTTAATCGGCCTGATTCTATCGCCATCTGAATTTGTGCGCGTAACACTTTGCAGTCATTGGTGGCGTGCGTGAACGTATGATGCCATTTGCAGTATGGCCTCTTGTTCATCTCCTGTGCCGTAGGGATCTTGTGGCCTTCGGGTAGCTTCAACTGTTTCTCTTTCAGAAGCAGATCGAAGATCTGTTCAGTCTTGGTCACGCCAAAGTCCAACCCTCTTGGAGGCCCTGGCGGGTTCACCCATTTGCAGGACACAGGTACTGGCGTCCGAGTCCACTCGGCTATTGCAACTTCCTGATCTTCCGCGGAATCTTCATCCTCATCAGCATTGACCAGGGTTATCGCGCGCTTGAACTTGTCCTGGTACAGTTCTGGATGGCGCTGTTCATATAAGGTCAGTCTATTGACCAGGTGCGTCAACGAGTTGTACTCAACCTGGAACGTCAGGTCTTTGAACGACGCTGCAAGGCCTGCCACGGCCAGCTCGACTGCCTCTTTCTCAGTTAAGTGAGCCGAATAGCATCGGTTCCTGAAAGTTCTGAAACGTTGGATGTATTCAGAGACTGTTTCTCCTCGCTTCTGCCGAACCTGAGCTAGTTCGGCAATACCAGCTTCAGTACCTTCTGAATGGTACTGGGTGTGGAACAGTTCCTCCAGCTGCTTCCATGATTGCACTGAATTTGGTGGCAACGAGGTATACCATCCAAACGCTGGACCGGTGAGGGACTGCGAGAAGAACCTCACCCGTAGCTGATCCGATACTGAAACCATGCCCAGCTGGGCCAGGTATCGGCTCACGTGCTCGATGGAGCTTGACCCTTCTGACCCACTGAATTTGTTGAAGTCCGGAAGCCGGTACTTAGGCGATAGTGGGATCAGGTCGAACTCATTAGGGTACGGCTTGGAATAGCCGATTATCTTCTTCTTCGGCAAGATGCCGAACTGATCTCTCAGGACTGCGCTGATTTGATCTGCGGTGGAGGTACTGGCGGCTGAGCTTTCCTAGACTGGTGCAATAGTGTACTTGGCTAGCCACGCTTGTTTCTCAGCTTCCGCTCCTAGACTCCCCGCTGCTGCAGTCGTTCTTCCTGCCGGAACAATCGCTCCTGCTCCGGCAATCCCTCCTGGTGGAGCCTGGATCGCTTGCGTCCAGCTGTTGCAATCCGGCACATGCGAGCACAGTATCCGTGTGGGATTTCCTTGGGCGGGTCATGCAAGAACTGATAGTCGCCCGGGTCACCCCCAACTTTGTAGACGACGTATGCCGGTGAGCCTTGTTGTTGTGGAGCCGCCGTTGCGTACGGCAGAGGTGGCCTGGTGTGGAGTTGTATCTCTCCCTGGTGAGTCCCTAGAACAGGTCCTGAAGGGGAGTATCGACGCTCCATGATCTCTTGCACCACACGGAGCGCAACGCGCTCCAAAGTGTTCACCAGGCTCTCAGAGTGCCGATGCAGTGAATGGGCCACCATGTAGTTGACCTCCTGTCGCAGGGCTCTGGTACGTTCATCTGAAGGGAGAGCCAGATCTACCCCGTCGAGGACGCCTTGTGGAGTGAATCCTTTGAATCTGATACCGTGCGCACGGGTCTTCTCAAAGGAGCCGATGAGTTCGGCTTCAATGATGGCCTTCAGCTCATCGTATTTCTTCTTATGATCAGGAGGAAGGTCCTCGTACGTGACCTGTTCCTCCGCCATCTCGGATGCCGTTGTCGATGTGGATGTTGACGTGGGTGTCGCAGAAGATGCCGACGTGGATGTTGACGTGGATGTCCCACCGGGCGTGCCAGAATGTGTTACCCTCCAAAACCCCCCGACGGGCGTTGGTTAAGCAACACGAAGAGCCGAGAAGCTCCCAGGGCCGCTTAGTGGATCCCTGGCACCTCGCGTCGTCCCGCAAATCTTCTGGCCAAACGTCCTGGCGGTTGCTAGGGCGTGCCACCTGACCTAGACCCGATCAGGAAGGTGTTAGTGCTTCGATTGTTCCTGCATGGTAGACACGTAAACATTAAATACGAGCCCTATCGGCTCTCACGTTTCCCTGTGGATCGGCTCAAGGAGCCGATCGCCCCATGCTTCACGTTGGATTTACAATGGCATGGGGATCCTGCTTGATCAGGACAAAGCTAAAGCGATCCACGACAGTTTAGGGTTTTCACCGCATAATCGGAACGTCCTACGTGCGATCGGGCCTAGCAGCTACGAGAGACGATGCAAACTACCCCTGCGAGAGGCCTAAAAACCAACATAACGTTGATCCCCGGAACATCCCTCGCAGGGACGGTAAACAACACCTAACGCACCACCGGATCATCCGACCCCAGCATAAGGCCTAACTATGCAGATATTAAACTAATCCTTGCGGAGCAAGGAGCAACTATAACGGATCGGATCTACTAAGTAAGAACAAGCAAGATGCTGCCCTTACGTCTAGATCGACGTAAGGGCAGCTAGGTGTCTAGGGACGGCATTGCCACGCAGATGTGCACGTGAAAGCACCAATGCAAGCCCCTAAACACCTAAGGATAAATAGTACTGCTCACCATCAACAAGGCTTCAGCACGAGCAGTACAAGGTTAACGAATAAACGTTTACTGCCTAGATCGCTAGATGCGATCTAGGCAGCATGGTGCTTACCCGGGAGAAACCCTCGAAGAGAAGGGGTGGCGATGCGCCTGATTTGTGTTGGTTGAACGATGATTGTCCTCCTTTTCCGATAACCCTAGATACATATTTATAGTCCAAGGGACTTTCTAATTGAGGCGTGCACCTAACCGTGCACGGGTCAGACTCTATCTCTTTAATCTAAATTACAATACGATCTACTATATTACAGATACACGGGCCACTTAGCCCAAACTCTTAGCGCAAGGCCGCTTCGAAGATGCTCCACGTGTACGTCCTTCAAGCCCATCTTCACTTACGGCCCATCTCCTGATTTGGCCAAAATCGGGTGGTAACAATCATGTATATGCATTGTTATGCCCTTCTCTATTTGTCAATTGCCCGACTGTAATTTGTTCACCCAACATGCTTTTATCTTATGGGAGAGACACCTCTAGTGAACTGTGGACCCCGGTCCTATTCTTTACATAGCATACAATCTACTGCAATTGTGTTTACTGTTTTCTTTGCAAACATCTTCCACTCGATACGTTTAATCCTTTGTTACAGCAAGCCGGTGAGATTGACAACCTCACTGTTTCGTTGGGGCAAAGTACTTTGGTTGTGTTGTGCAGGTTCCGCGTTGGCGCCGGAATCCCTGGTGTTGCGCCGCATCACATTTCGCGACCATCAACCTTCAACGTGCTTCTTGGCTCCTACTGGTTCGATTAAACCTTGGTTTCATACTGAGGGAAACTTGCTTCTATACGCATCATACCTTCCACTTGGGGTTCCCAACGGACGTGTGCATCTACGCGTATCAAGCTAAATTTCTGGCGCCGTTGCCGGGGAGATCAAGACACGCTGCAAGGGGAGTCTCCACTTCTCAATCTCTTTACTTTGTTTTTGTCTTGCTTTATTTTATTTACTACTTTGTTTGCTGCACCTAAACAAAACACAAAAAAATTAGTTGCTAGTTTTACTTTATTTGCTGTCTTGCTCTCTATATCAAAAAACACAAAAAAATTAGTTACTTGCATTTACTTTATCTAGTTTGTTTTATTTACCTTTGCTAAAATGAATACTCCTGAAAATACTAAGTTGTGTGACTTCACAAATGCAAATAATAATGATTTCCTATGCACACATATTGCTCCACCTGCTACTACAGCAGAATTCTTTGAAATTAAACCTGCTTTACTAAATCTTGTCATGAGAGATCAATTTTCTGGTGTTAGTTCTGATGATGCTGCTGCCCATCTTAATAATTTTGTTGAACTTTGTGAAATGCAAAAGTATAAAGATGTAGATGGTGATATTATTAAATTGAAAGTGTTTCCTTTCTCATTAAGAGGAAGAGCTAAAGATTGGTTGCTATCTTTGCCTAAGAATAGTATTGATTCATGGACTAAATGCAAGGATGCTTTTATTGGTAGATATTATCCTCCCGCTAAAATTATATCTTTGAGAAGTAGCATAATGAATTTTAAGCAATTAGATACTGAACATGTTGCTCAAGCATGGGAGAGAATGAAAACTTTGGTAAAGAATTGCCCAACCCATGGACTGACTACTTGGATGATCATCCAAACCTTCTATGCAGGACTAAATTTTTCTTCGTGGAATTTATTGGATTCAGCTGCTGGAGGTACCTTTATGTCCATCACATTGGGGGCGGCTACAAAACTTCTTGATGATATGATGATAAATTACTCTGAATGGCACACGGAAAGAACTTCACAAGGTAAGAAGGTAAATTCTGTTGAAGAAACCTCTTCCTTGAGTGATAAGATTGATGTGATTATGTCTATGCTTGTGAATGGTAGATCTAATGTTGATCCAAATAATGTTCCTTTAGCTTCATTGGTTGCTCAAGAAGAAAATGTTGATGTGAATTTCATTAAAAATAATAATTTCAACAACAATGCTTATAGGAACAACTCTGGTAATAACTATAGGCCATATCCTTCTGCAAATGGTAATGGTTATGGTAATTCTTATGGGAATTCTTACAACAATAATAGGAGTGTACCCTCTGGTCTTGAAGCTATGCTTAAAGAATTTATTAGTACACAAACTGCTTTTAACAAATCTGTTGAGGAAAAGCTTGATAAAATTGATATTATTGCTTCTAGAGTTGATAGACTTGCCTCTGATGTTAATCTTTTAAAATTGAAAGTTATGCCTAATAATGATATTGATAATAAGATTACTACTACAGCAAATGCCATCCAAGTTAGAATTAATGAGAATATAAGATTAATGGCTGAATCAAGGTGCTAGGTGGGATAGAGAAGAAAATGAAAAACTAGCTAAAGAGAATAATGTAGCTAAAGTTTGGACTATTACCACCACTAGTAATGCTAATTCTTCACATGTTGCTGCACCTCCTACTATCAATGGTAAAATAATTGGTGTTGGCAATGTTTCTACTCCTAGTGCAAAGCGTACAAAACTGCCTGAAATTGCTAAAACTGCTGAAACTGCTTGTGATAAAACTGCTGAAATTTTTTCCAACCTTGGGAAAACAATGATCCCATTGCTGTAGCTCATAATGATTTAGACTTTGATGATTGCCAAATCTCTGAAGTTATAAAGTTCTTACACAAACTTGCTAAAAGTCCTAATGCTAGTGCTATAAATTTAGCCTTTACAAAACATATTACAAATGCTCTCATAAAAGCTAGAGAAGAGAAACTAAAACTTGAAACTTCTATTCCTAGAAAGTTAGAAGATGGTTGGGAGCCCATCATTAAAATGAAATTCAATGACTTTGAATGTAATGCTTTATGTGATCTTGGTGCAAGTATTTCTGTTATGCCTAAAAAGATTTATGATATGCTTGACTTGCCACCATTGAAGAATTGTTATTTGGATGTTAATCTTGCCGATAATGTTAAAAAGAAACCTTTGGGGAGGATTGATAATGTGCACATTACGGTTAACAATAACCTTGTCCCCGTTGATTTTGTTGTCTTGGATATCGAATGCAATGCATCTTGTCCTATTGTGTTGGGAAGACCTTTTCTTGAATCGTTGGTGCTGTTATTGATATGAGGGAAGGTAATATTAAATATCAATTTCCTCTCAAGAAAGGTATGGAACACTTCCCTAGAAAGAGAATGAAGTTGCCTTTTGATTCTATTATTAGAACAAGCTATGATGTTGATGCTTCTACTCTCGATGTTACTTGATTTGCACTTTCTGTGCCTAGCTGAAAGGCGTTAAAGAAAAGCGCTTATGGGAGACAACCCATGTTTTTACTACAGCAATTTTTTGTTTTATTGAGTCTTGGAAGTTGTTTACTACTGTAGCAACCTCTCCTTATCATGTTTTTGTGCCAAGTAAAGTTTCTATGTCAAAGTTGATGTTATATTTGGGATCGCTGCGCAGAAACAGCATTGCTGTCTGTCACGAATCTAGGCACAGTTCTCTGTAGAAAATTCTAAAAAATCTGCCAATTTACGAGCGTGATCCTAAGATATGTACGCAACTTTCATTAGTTTTGAGTTTTTCCATTTGAGCAAGTCTGGTGCCAGCTTTAAATTCGTCTTTACGAACTGTTCTGTTTTTGACAGATTCTGCCTTTTATTTCGCATTGCCTCTTTTGCTATGTTGGATTTATTTCTTTGATCCATTAATGTCCAGTAGCTTTATGCAATGTCCAGAAGTGTAAAGAATGATTGTGCCACCTCTGAACATGTGAATTATCAATTGTGCACTAACCCTCTAATGAGTTTGCTTGAAGTTTGGTGTGAAGGAAGTTTTCAAGGGTCAAGAGAGGAGAATGATATACTATGATCAAGAGGAGTGAAAGCTCTAAGCTTGGGGATGCCCCCGTGGTTCACCCCTGCATATTTTAAGAAGACTCAAGCGTCTAAGCTTGGGGATGCCCAAGGCATCCCCTTCTTCATCGACAACATCATCAGGTTCCTCCCCTGAAGCTATATTGTTATTCAGTCACATCTTGTGTTCTTTACTTGGAGCGTCGGTTTGTTTTTGTTTTTGTTTTTGTTTGAATAAAATGGATCCTAGCATTCACTTTGTGGGAGAGAGACACGCTCCGCTGTTGCATATGGACAAATATGTCCTTAGGCTTTACTCATAATGTTCAAGGCGAAGTTTCTTCTTCGTTAAATTGTTATATGGTTGGAATTGGAAAATGCTACATGTAGTAATTCTAAAATGTCTTGGATAATGTGATACTTGGCAATTGTTGTGCTCATGCTTAAGTTCTTGCATCATATGCTTTGCACCCACTAATGAAGAAATACATAGAGCTTGCTAAAATTTTATTTGCATATTTGGTCTCTCTAAGGTCTAGATAATATCTAGTATTGAGTTTTGAACAACAAGGAAGACGGTGTAGAGTCTTATAATGTTTACAATATGTCTTTTATGTGAGTTTTGCTGCACCGGTTCATCCTTGAGTTTGCTTCAAATAACCTTGCTAGCCTAAACCTTGTATCGAGAGGGAATACTTCTCATGCATCCAAAATCCTTGAGCCAACCACTATGCCATTTGTGTCCACCATACCTACCTACTACATGGTATTTCTCCGCCATTCCAAAGTAAATTGCTTGAGTGCTACCTTTAAAATTCCATCATTCACCTTTGCAATATATAGCTCATGGGACAAAATAGCCTTAAAAACTATCGTAGTATTGAATATGTACTTATGCACTTTATCTTTTATTAAGTTGCTTGTTGTGCGATAACCATGCTTCTGGGGAACGCCATCAACTATTGTTGAATATCATGTGAGTTGCTATGCATGTCCGTCTTGTCTGAAGGATCTATCATTTTAGTGGTTGGAGCATGCAAAATTGTTAGAGAAGAACATTGGGCCGCTAACTAAAGCCATGAACCATGGTTGAAGTTTCAGTTTTGGACATATATCCTCAATCTCATATGAGAATAATAATCATTGCTACATGCTTATGCATTTAAGAGGAGTCCATTATCTGTTGTCCATGTTGTCCCGGTATGGATGTCTAAGTTGAGAATAATCAAAAGCGAGAAATCCAAAATGCGAGCTTTCTCCTTAGACCTTTGTACATGCGGCATGGAGGTACCCCTTTGTGACACTTGGTTGAAACATGGCATGCAAAGATCCGGTAGTCCAAGCTAAGTAGGACGAGGTGCGGACACTATTAGTATACTATGCATGAGGCTTGCAACTTGTAAGATATAATTTACATAACTCATATGCTTTATTACTACCGTTGACAAAATTGTTTCATGTTTTCAAAATAAAAGCTCTAGCACAAATACAGCAATCGATGCTTTCCTCTTTGAAGGACCATTCTTTTACTTTTATTGTTGAGTCAGTTTACCTATCTCCTTCCACCTTAAGAAGCAAACACTTGTGTGAACTGTGCATTGATTCCTACATACTTGCATATTGCACTTGTTATATTACTTTATGTTGACAATATCCATGAGATATACATGTTATAAGTTGAAAGCAACCGCTGAAACTTAATCTTCCTTTGTGTTGCTTCAATACCTTTACTTTGATTTATTGCTTTATGAGTTAACTCTTATGCAAGACTTATTGATGCTTGTCTTGAAGTACTATTCATGAAAAGTCTTTGCCATATGATTCACTTGTTTACTCATGTCATTACTTTTGTTTTGATCGCTGCATTCATTACATATGTTTACAAATAGTATGATCAAGATTATGATGGCATGTCACTTCAGAAATTATCTTTGTTATCGTTTTACCTGCTCGGGACGAGCAGAACTAAGCTTGGGGATGCTGATACGTCTCCAACGTATCGATAATTTCTTATGTTCCATGCTACTTTATTGATGATACCTACATGTTTTATGCACATTATATGTCATATTTATGCATTTTCTGGAACTAACCTATTAACAAGATGCCGAAGAGCCAGTTGATGTTTTCTGCTGTTTTTGGTTTCAGAAATCCTAGTAAGGAAATATTCTCGGAATTGGACGAAATCTTCGCCCAGGGTCCTATTTTTGCACGAAGCTTCCATAAGACCGAAGAGGGAAGGAAGTGGGGCCACGAGGCGCCGACACCATAGGCCGGCGCGGCCCAGGCCCTGGCCGCGCCGACCTAGGGTGTGGGGCCCTCGTGTGGCCCCCCACGTTGCCCTTCCGCCTACTTAAAGCTTCCGTTGCGAAACCCCGCATCGAGAGCCACGATACGGAAAACCTTCCGGAGACGCCGCGCCGCGAATCCCATCTCGGGGATTCAGGAGATCGCCTCCGGCACCCCGCCGGAGAGGGGATTCATCTCCCGGAGGACTCTTCATCGCCATGATCGCCTCCGGAGTGATGAGTGAGTAGTTCACCCCTGGACCATGGGTCCATAGCAGTAGCTAGATGGTCGTCTTCTCCTTGTTGTGCTTCATTGTCGGATCTTGTGAGCTGCCTAACATGATCAAGATCATCTATATGTAATTCTATATGTTGTGTTTGTCGGGATCCGATGGATAGAGAATACTATGATTATGGTGATTATCAATCTATTGTTTATGTGTTGTTTATGATCTTGCATGCTCTCCGTTATTAGTAGAGGCTCTGGCCAAGTTTTTGCTCTTAACTCCAAGAGGGAGTATTTATGCTCGATAGTGGGTTCATGCCTTCATTGACACCTGGGATCGTGACAGTAGGTTCTAAGGTTGTGATGTGATGTTGCCACTAGGGATAAAACATTGATGCTATGTCTAAGGATGTAGTTGTCGATTACATTACGCACCATACTTAATGCAATTGTCTGTTGCTTTGCAACTTAATACTGAATGGGGTTCGGATGATAACCTGAAGGTGGACTTTTTAGGCATAGATGCAGTTGGATGGCGGTCTATGTACTTTGTCGTAATGCCCGGATTAAATCTCACTATATTTATCATATCATGTATATGCATTGTTATGCCCTTCTCTATTTGTCAACTGCCCGACTGTAATTTGTTCACCCAACATGCTTTTATCTTATGGGAGAGACACCTCTAGTGAACTGTGGACCCCGGTCCTATTCTTTACATAGCATACAATCTACTGCAATTGTGTTTACTGTTTTCTTTGCAAACATCTTCCACTCGATACGTTTAATCCTTTGTTACAGCAAGCCGGTGAGATTGACAACCTCACTGTTTCGTTGGGGCAAAGTACTTTGGTTGTGTTGTGCAGGTTCCGCGTTGGCGCCGGAATCCCTGGTGTTGCGCCGCATCACATTTCGCGACCATCAACCTTCAACGTGCTTCTTGGCTCCTACTGGTTCGATTAAACCTTGGTTTCATACTGAGGGAAACTTGCTTCTATACGCATCATACCTTCCACTTGGGGTTCCCAACGGACGTGTGCATCTACGCGTATCAGTTCGTCGGCTTCAACTTTGGATGATGTAAGTAGCCTCTTCACTTATTCTCTCTGTTGTCAAACTTTTCTTCATCTGGCTTTCTTATCCCTTTTTCGTTTTCTCAGCCTCTCATGCAAGAATCTATTCATCTTGGTAACCAATTTATTGGGTACCGCGACCATGCGAATAGTTTGAAAGGTATTTCTCTCCTCTTTTTCTTTGTCGAATAATCTTGTCTTCGCTATCTTGTAACTTTTGTTGCTATGTTTTATCAGAGGCTCTCGCCAAAGCCAATAAACGTGCCGATAACCTTGCTCTCGAGCTGGCCGAAAGTGAAAAAGCCCGTGAGAAAGCGGAATTAGAAGCTGCCTCAGTTGAAAGTCTTCGAAAAAGACTTAACGATGCTGAGAATGCTTTAAGTTAATGCATAACCCAACAAAATGCTCGTGAAGCCGGTGTCGCCGCTCGCCTGGAGTCGCAAAATCGCCGTTTTGTCAGTAAGTACTCATCACTTTCCTCTCATTTCCTTTAATTTTCCATATGCTTGTCAATAATTTGCTATCTGCTTCAGCAGGGAAAACGAGCCAGGAATATGAACTTGAGAAGCCCGAAGATGATCGCCTCCTCGACGCCCTTTCACTTCTCAAGATTTATGGGGACAAGGTGCGTCAGAGCATTTCTAATGCCAAGGCAGGACTGTCGCAGCTTTTTCCTTACTTCTTCCCGAAGACAAAAGAGCCCAGCACTTTTGCGGCGCTTGCTAAGCACTTCAATTCTCAAGAAGATCTTGGGCTCAAACTTCGCCAAGAAGGTTTGAAAGTTAGTGTTGAAGGCACCATTGCCTTGGTTGCTGACAGCCAACAAGATGTCGACTGGGCAAGAGTTGGCGACACCAAGGAGATGGAAACGAAGAGGTGGCAGTCGTTGATTAAGGCTGGCAAGCCGAACTCAAAGAAAATCCTCGCCTACCTCGGATGCAAACCAACTCCCGCTCCTAGTTCATCGAAGCTGGAGGTCAAGTAGAGCACCTTGTCTTTTCTTTTGTTTTATCTCTCTTTTGATGCTGTCGCCATAGTAGTTTGGGTGACAACTGCCACAGTAGTTCATTAGGACGCTTCCTTTTGTGATATCTATGTAAACACTTCGCAAATCAATGGAAATCTATTTTTACTTGATGATTGATGTCAAAACTTTATTTTCCAGTTGATTTTTGATAACTACACTTCCACTCCTCGTCCTTCCGATGCTTTTCCTGCTTCGTCCCATTCGAAGAAAACTCCCGTCGATGATGGAATTACTGAAGATTCCTCGAGTAAGGGTTCAGCACAAGACCTGGAGGAACTTCGCCAACAACTTTAGTCTATGAGGAAGCAAGCACTTATAATAATGGAGCAATCTCGAAAATCATCAGAGAGGGAAACAGTTGCGCTTCAACAGGCTCAAGATGCTATAGCCGTTAAAGAAGCCACGATTTCTGAGGCTGCCGAAGCTTCTGCCCAAGAGAATTACATGCTTCAATTGATGAATGACTCCAGCTTGGATATGACAGGTATACTTCATTCATTTGATCATACTTGATTTTATTCTTGCTGTTTTTCCTTCTTTGCTAACTCCTCCGCTGAAACAGGTTCTTTTTTGGACACCGCTGCCGAGGATCAACGTATTGAAGCTAGATCCAACGTGCTTCTCAAACTTGCAGCTGAGCATGGTTCTAATTTTTGGGTTACGCCTGAACGTACCCACTAAATCGTTAGATTTCAAGATCGCGCGAGTCAGGTCCGTGATTTTCTCGACTTCTGTACAAGGACCTTGTCCTTAGTTTATAGCACCATGTTCCCGCGCAACAAGATGCCGGAAACCCTTCCTGCTCTGATGGAGAAGTTTCGGGATGCCCCTCGAATCCATGGTTTTGTGCGGGCCCAATTATCTGCTGGCGCGAGATTTGCTATGATGATGATACAAATCTGCTACCCGAAGTTAAACATGAGTCGAATTGTCGCCAAGTGCCTGGCCAAGATGTCGAAAAGGAAGAGGGACATTGGCAAAATTGATGATGTAGTGACCCCTGTAGCCGAAGAAATGATGGATGAACTTCTTCGGATGGACGATGAATTCTGCGTGAAGGGCAGCTATGCTGAACATAGTACTCGTGTTGTTAATAATGAGCGAATAACCATAGATGATATACTAGGCAACAATTGATAGTTTTTTCCTTTATTTTGTCAAATTGTCTCAGTAGTTGCATCTTGTATGTTGTAAACATAATCTATATTGTAAAGCCACTGTATATATTTTTCTTACTTTTTCTCGTCAAGCCCCCGCGCGTTTCGGTAGCTGATGTCTATAGGCCCAGTTCTTTTGGCGGCTTCTCCGAGAAGCTGTCCTCCCCTAGCTTTCTGGGGAAGCCGGTGACAAAATTTTGTGAGGCTTCCAAATTAGTCTAGCCTTAGCTATTTCAGAAGTCTCGGAAATTTTTAGAACCGGCTTTCCCAGGAAGCTGGGGGGAGGGCAGCTTCTCCGAGAAGCCGCCAAAAGAACTGGGCCATAGTTTTATTTGTGCTTGCGAGGTTTTTAAACCAAAGCAAATAAATTTTTACTGAATGTATGTTGTATTTGCGGGTGACAGCCCCCGGGTGTATCGTTAACCTGTAGTTATCTCTTGTGTGGAGAACTATTTTGCTGCCGAGGTAAATAACTATATTGCGCAGGAAATTATATGCTTTGTTTATGAGCCCCCGGGCCTGTCGACGATAAAATATAGGTCATCAATATCTTTATTATATTGCAGCACCGCGAGCCCGCCTCATTAAAAACCTTTTCAGTCCCACTCGGTGCCCTGAAAAGGAAAAGAGTGCGTCTGGAAGCTCGCGGGCGTTTCAGTACATTGTATGCTTACAAGGAGGACTATATTTCGACTCTAGGCATAGAAACGCCTGAGCTGCGCCACGTTCCAAGGATTTGGCTCGGCGACTCCTGTCTTCTTGTCCTTGATTATGTATGCTCCTCCTTCGATTACTTCTGTGACGATGTAAGGGCCGAGCCACGGCGACTCGAGTTTCTCATGGCTTTTTTGTGTGAGCCGAAGAACTAAGTCGCCTACCTGGAAGGATCTTGGTCGCAAACGTCGACTGTGATAATATTTCAGGTCCTGTTGGTACTTGGTGACTCGGGACAATACTTCATCGTGAGCTTCATCGAGTGCATCGACATCGTCCTCCAGAGCTTTTCTTGAAGTTTCTTCCTCATATTCCGTTACTCTTGGAGAGTTATGCTCTATTTCTATTGGCAGCACGGTCTCAGCTCCATGGACCAGAAAGAACAGAGTTTCCTATGTCGCGGTATTTGGTGTTGTTCGAATACTCCATAACACATTGGGCAACTCCTCTGGCCAGGTGTGTCGAGCTTTTTCCAATGGTGCTAGCAGACGTTTCCTGATTCCATTGCATATGGTACCGTTTGCTTTCTCGACTTGACCGTTGGTCTGCGGGTGCGCAACGGAGACGAAGTGTAGTTTGATTCCTACCTCTGCACAATATGCCTTGAATTCATTGGATGTGAAATTACTGCCATTGTCCGTGACGATGTTGTTAGGGACGCCGAATCGAAAGACGATACTTTTCACGAACTTGACTGCTGATGCCGCGTCTGGTGAATTTATCGGCTTTGCTTCTATCCACTTCGTGAACTTGTCGACAGCTACGAGCATATACTCGTATCCTCCTGGCGAAGCCTTGTGCAATTTTCCCACCATGTCAAGACCCCATTGAGCGAAAGGCCATGACAGCGGTATTGGCATAAGCTCTGCTGCTGGAGAATGAGGTTTTGCGGCAAACCTTTGGCACGCGTCACAAGTGCGGACTATGTCTTTTGCGTCCTCAATTGTCGTTAACCAATAGAACCCTGCTCTGAAAACCTTGGCTGCTATAGCTCGACTGCTTGCGTGGTGTCCACACACTCCTTCGTGTACATCCTTCAGAATTATCCTCACTTGCTCAGGTGTGACGCATCGTTGTAATACTCCCGAGATACTTCGTTTATACAGCTCTCCTTTCACCACAGTAAAGGCTTTGGATCGCCTGATAACTCGCCTTGCTTCAACTGGATCATCGGGTAGTTCCTTTATCAAAATATATGCTATGTACGCCTGCATCCATGGAATCTGTATCATCATTACTACTTCAGGTTCATCATCTTCTTCTGATGATATTTCTTTAGCCCCCGAGGGATTCTTTTCCTTCTCCTTCTTCTGCTGTTTCTTCGGCTTGGGGGATCTCTCAGATATCTCTTCCCAAAACACACCAGGTGGTATTGCGAGACATTGCGACCCGATGTTTGCAAGAACATCGGCTTCATCATTACTTAGCCTGCTGATGTGATTTACCTCGCATCCATCAAACAGCTTCTCGAGCTCATTATACACCTTCTTGTATGCAATCATGATGTCATTGACTGCGTCGCATTGATTCATGACTTGTTGAGCCACCAATTGCGAATCGCCAAAGATTTTTAATCGAGTTGTGCCACAAGCCTTCTCCATCTTCACCCCATGTATAAGAGCTTCATATTCTACCTCGTTGTTAGACGCGTTTGGAAACGTCATCCGCAAAACATACTTCAATTTATCGCCTTGTGGTGATATTAGTATCACGCCTGCTCCTACTCCCTCTAATCTCTTGGATCCGTCGAAGTTCATAGTCCAGGATCTTGATAAGTCCGGAGGTCCCGTATTTTGTAACTCCATCCACTCTGCGATGAAGTCTGGTAGAATTTGCGACTTGATTGCTTTTCTTTTTTCGTACGTGATGTCCCGAGGGGAAAGCTCTATTCCCCACAGGGAGACACGAACCGTAGCTTCTGGGTTGTTTAGTATATTGGATAAGGGCGCCTCATTGACCACTATTATCGGGTGCGCCGAAAAATAGTGTCGCAGTTTTCTTGCGGTTGTAAACACTCCATATGCTAACTTCTGGTACTGCGGGTACCGTTGTTTGGAAGGCGATAAAACTTCGCTGACAAAATATACCGGCCGTTGTACTCCATGGAGTTTTCCTTCTTCTTCTCTTTCAACCACTAGCACTGTGCTAACCACTTGAGGTGTGGCTGCGATATATAACAGGAGAGGCTCCTTCTCCTTTGGCGCCACCAAGATTGGTGGTGTCGAGATTGTGCGCTTGAGATCCTCGAAAGCTCTGTCCGCTTCCTCGTTCCATTGAAATTTATCGCCTTGCTTGATCAACGTGTAGAACGGTGATACGTCGCAAACGTATCTATAATTTCTTATGTTCCATGCTACTTTTATTACAATACTTGAGTGTTTTACACATACTTTACAGCGTTATTTTACATTTTCTGGCACTAACCTATTAACAAGATGCCGAAGTGCCAGTTGTTGTTTTTCTGCTTTTTTTGGTTTCAGAAATCCTAGTAAGGAAATATTCTCGGAATTGGACGAAATCAACGCCCAGGGGCCTATTTTTGCACGAAGCTTCCAGAAGTCCGAAGAGGAGACGAAGTGGGGCCACGAGGTGGCCAGACACCAGGGCGGCGCGGCCCAGGCCCTGGCCGCGCGGCCCTGTTGTGTCGGCGCCTCGTGTCGCCCTTTGACCTACCCTTCCGCCTACAAATAGCCTTCGTCGCGAAACCCCCTGTACCGAGAGCCACGATACGGAAAACATTACTGAGAGGCCGCCGCCGCCAATCCCATCTCGGGGGATTCAGGAGATCGCCTCCGGCACCCTGCCGGAGAGGGGAATCATCACCGGAGGGGCTCTACATCATCATGCACGCCTCCGGATTGATGCGTGAGTAGTTCATCCTTGGACTATGGGTCCATAGCGGTAGCTAGATGGTTGTCTTCTCCGCTTGTGCTTTCATTGTTATAGATCTTGTGAGCTGCCTAACATGATCAAGATCATCTATTTGTAATGCTACATGTTGTGTTTGGCGAGATCCGATGAATAGAGAATACTATGTTAAGTTGATTATCAATCTATCATATATGTGTTGTTTATGTTCTTGCATGCTCTCTGTTGCTAGTATAGGCTCTGGCCAAGTTGATACTTGTAACTCCAAGAGGGGGTATTTATGCTCGATAGTGGGTTCATGCCTCCATTAAATCTGGGACAGTGACAGAAAGTTCTAAGGTTGTGGATGTGCTGTTGCTACTAGGGATAAAGCATTGATGCTTTGTCTAAGGATATTTGTGTTGATTACATTACGCACCATACTTAATGCAATTATCTGTTGTTCGCAACTTAATACTGGAAGGGGTTCGGATGATAACCTGAAGGTGGATTATTTAGGCATAGATGCATGCTGGATAGCGGTCTATGTACTTTGTCGTAATGCCCTGATTAAATCACATAGTAATCATCGTTGATATGTATTGAATCTTTATTTGTCAATTGCTCGCCTGTAATTTGTTCACCCAGCATGCTAGTTATCTTATTGGAGAGACACCACTAGTGAACTGTGGACCCCGGTCCATTCTTTTACATCTGAATACATTCTACTGCTTTTACTGTTCTTTGCAAACAAACACCATCTTCCACTCGATACGCTTAATCCTTTGTTTTCAGCAAGCCGGTGAGATTGACAACCTCACTGTTACGTTGGGGCAAAGTACTTTGATTGTGTTGTGCAGGTTCCACGTTGGCGCCGGTTTCACTGGTGTTGCGCCGCACTACATTCCTCCACCAACAACCTTCACGTGCTTCTTGGCTCCTACTGGTTCGATAACCTTGGTTTCTTTCTGAGGGAAAACTTGCTGCTATGCGCATCACACCTTCCTCTTGGGGTTCCCAACGGACGTGTACATTTACGCGCATCAAGCTATTTTTCTGGCGCCGTTGCCGGGGAGATCAAGACACGCTGCAAGGGGAGTCTCCACTTCCAATCTCTTTATTTTATTTTTGTCTTGCTTTATTTTATTTACTACTTTGTTTGCTGCACTTAAACAAAACACAAAAAAAATTAGTTGCTAGCTTTACTTTATTTACTGTCTTGTTCTCTATATCAAAAACACACAAAAAAATTAGTTACTTGTCTTTACTTTATTTGCTTAGTTTATTTTACTACTGTTATAATGAGTAATCCTGAAGTTGAAGTTCGTTCTTTTAAGCAACAAAGTGGAGAAAGTTTTAAAGATGCTTGGTACAGAATTAGTAATGCTCATTATAGGTGCATTAAGAAACACTCCACTACTATCCTTCTTAGGAACTTTTATGTTGGTTTATCTAGTTGGAATAGGTATGTTCTTGATACTCTTTCGGGAGGTAATTTCCTAGGTACTCCTGCTTTAGAAGCTAGCTGCATCATTGAGAGTCTAGTTGGAATACCACCTGTTAATGAAGTTAAAATTGAAATCTCTCTTGAGGATGTTATGAAAAAATTGGAAACCATAGAGAAAATTTTTCCAAGTGTTGAATCCCTAAATTGGGAATGCTATTCGATAAAACTAATGAACTTGATAAATCCTTAGGAGGAATTGATGAAAGAATTAGTGTCTTAGGAACTTGTGTTGTCCAGGATAATCAAACCAATAGGATTGATGAACTTGAAAAAGCTATGGGAACCTTGGGTTCAACCTTTTCTTCTCTCAAGTATAAGGAGAAAGCTTATGTGGGTAGAGAGCAAAAATTCATGTATGCCTCTAAAGTGCTTAAACAAAAGAATTATTATAGGCCTAAAATTGCTAAAACCCCTAGCACCACCATAGAAAATTTAGATAATGGAGCACCTAAAGTACCCTCTGCAACAAGTTGTGTTTGCAAGAAAAATAATAATGTTTATGCTCCATCTCTTGATGTTACTTGATTTGCACTTTCTGCGCCTAGCTGAAAGGCGTTAAAGAAAAGCACTTCTTGGGAGATAACCCATATGTTTATTTTACTACAGCAATTTTGGTTTTGTTGAGTCTTGGAAGTTGTTTACTACTGTAGCAACCTCTCCTTATCATGTTTTTGTGCCAAGTAAAGTTTCTTTGCTAAAGTTGATGCTATATTTGGGATCGCTGCGCAGATACAACATTGCTGTCTGTCACGAATTCTGGCATAAGTCTCTGTAAAAAATTCGAACAAATCTGCAAATTTACGAGCGTGATCCTCAGATATGTACGCAACTTTCATTAGTTTTGAGTTTTTCCATTTGAGCAAGTTAAGTGCCCAGTCCAGATGCATCTTTACGGACTGTTCTGTTTTTGACAGATTCTGTCTTTTATTTCGCATTGCCGCTTTTGCTATGTTGAATGAGTTTCTTTGTTCCATTAACTTTCAGAAGCTTTGTGCAATGTCCAGAAGTGTTAAGAATAATTGTGTCACCTCTGAATATGTGAATTTGTGGTTATGCACTAACCCTCTAATGAGTTTGCTTGAAGTTTGTGTGAAGGAAGTTTTCAAGGGTCAAGAGAAGAGGATGATATACTATGATCAAGAAGAGTGAAAGGTCTAAGCTTGGGGATGCCCCGGTGGTTCATCCCTGCATATTTTAAGAAGACTCAAGCATCTAAGCTTGGGGATGCCCAAGGCATCCCCTTCTTCATCGACAACATTATCATGTCACTTCTAGTGAAACTATATTTTTATTCCGTCACATTCTTATGTTCTTTACTTGGAGCGTCGGTTTGTTTTTATTTTTGTTTTGTTTTGAATAAAGTTGGATCCCGCCATTCTTATATTGGAGATATTACGCTCCGCTTTTTCATATGGAACACTTGTGTTCTTAATTGTGCTTTAATGTTCATGGCGAAAGCTCATTGCTTCGTTAAATTGCTATTTGGTTGGAATTGGAAAATGCTACATATGGTTTGGTAAATTTGGAAATTGTTTGAGCTCTCATAGATCATGTTTAAGCTCTTGCATCATGTAGTTTAATCCATTAATGAAGAACTACTGTAGAGCTTGTTTAATTTGGTTTGCATGATTGTTCTCTCTAAGTCTAGATATTTTCGGGTATAGTGTTTGAACAACAAGGAAGACAGTGTAGAGCCTTATAATGCTTGCAATATGTTCTTTTGTGAGTTTTGCTGTACCTGTTCATACTTGTGTTTGCTTCAAACAACCTTGCTAGCCCAAACCTTGTACTGAGAGGAAATGCTTCTCGTGCATCCAAACACCTTGAGCCAAAATCCATGCCATTTGTGTCCACCATATCTACCTACTATGTGGTATTTCCTGCCATTCCAAAGTAAATTACTTGAGTGCTACCTTTAAATTTCATTCCTCTACCTTTACAATATATAGCTCATGGGACAAATAGCTTAAAAACTATTGTGGTGATGAATATGTAGTTATGTGTCTTAATTCTTATAAGTTGCTTGTTGAGCGGTAACCATGTTTTCTGGGGACGCCATCAACTTTATCTTTGTTGGATATCATGTGAGATGCTATGCATGTTCGTCTTGTCTGAAGTAGTGGACTTCACGATCAAATGGTTTGAGTATGCATATGTTAGAGAAGAACATTGGGCCGCTAACTAAAGCCATGTATCATGGTGGAAGTTTCAGTTTGGACATACAACCTCAATCTCTTATGAGAATATTAACTATTGTTGAATGCTTAAGCATTAAAAGAGGAGTCCATTATCTGTTGTCTATGTTGTTCCGGTATGGATGTCTAAATTGAGAATAATCAAAAGCGAGAAATCCAATGCGTGCTTTCTCCTTAGACACTTGTACAGGCGGCATAGAGGTACCCCTTTGTGACACTTGGTTGAAGCATATGTTATGCGATGAGAATCCGTGTTTCCGAGATAGTAGGACAAGGTGCGAGCACTATTAGTACTCTATGCATGAGACATGCAACTTGTAGGAAGTATTATGCATAGCACATATGAATTATTACTACCGTTGACAAAATTGTTTCTATGTTTTCAAAACAAAAGCTCTAGCACAAAAATAGTTATCAATGCTTCCCTCTGCGAAGGGCCATCCTTTTACTTTATTGTTCAGTCAGTTTACCCATTCCTTTCTATCTTAGAAGCAAACACTTGTGTTAACTGTGTGCATTGATTCTTACATGTTTACTTATTGCACCTGTTATATTACTCTATGTTGACAAATATCCATGAGATATACATGTTACAAGTTGAAAGAAATTGCTGAAACTTAATCATCCTTTGTGTTGCTTCAATGCATTCTACTTTGAATTTATTGCTTATGAGTTAGCTCTTATGCAAGTCTTATTGATACTTGTCTTGAAAGTACTATTCATGAAAAGTTTTGCTATATGATTCATTTTTTTAGTCATTATCTTTGTTAGCAATCTTTTGTTCAGATCACTCCATTCATCTCATATGCTTTACAATAATGTTGATCAAGATTATGTTGGTAGCATGTCACTTCAGAAATTATTTGTGTTATCGTTTACCTACTCGAGGACGAGTAGGAACTAAGCTTGGGGATGCTTGATACGTCGCAAACGTATCTATAATTTCTTATGTTCCATGCTACTTTTATTACAATACTTTAGTGTTTTACACATACTTTACAGCGTTATTTTACATTTTCCGGCACTAACCTATTAACAAGATGCCGAAGTGCCAGTTGCTGTTTTTCTGCTGTTTTTGGTTTCAGAAATCCTAGTAAGGAAATATTCTCGGAATTGGATGAAATCAACGCCCAGGGGCCTATTTTTGCACGAAGCTTCCAGAAGTCCGAAGAGGAGACGAAGTGGGGCCACGAGGTGGCCAGACACCAGGGCGGCGCGGCCCAGGCCCTGGCCGCGCGGCCCTGTTGTGTCGGCGCCTCGTGTCGCCCTTTGACCTACCCTTCCGCCTACAAATAGCCTTCGTCGCGAAACCCCTGTACCGAGAGCCACGATACGGAAAACATTACTGAGAGGCCGCCGCCGCCAATCCCATCTCGGGGGATTCAGGAGATCGCCTCCGGCACCCTGCCGGAGAGGGGAATCATCACCGGAGGGGCTCTACATCATCATGCCCACCTCCAGATTGATGCGTGAGTAGTTCATCCTTGGACTATGGGTCCATAGCAGTAGCTAGATGGTTGTCTTCTCCGCTTGTGCTTTCATTGTTATAGATCTTGTGAGCTGCCTAACATGATCAAGATCATCTATTTGTAATGCTACATGTTGTGTTTGGCGAGATCCGATGAATAGACAATACTATGTTAAGTTGATTATCAATCTATCATATATGTGTTGTTTATGTTCTTGCATGCTCTTCGTTGCTAGTAGAGGCTCTGGCCAAGTTGATACTTGTAACTCCAAGAGGGGGTATTTATGCTCGATAGTGGGTTCATGCCTCCATTAAATCTGGGACAGTGACAGAAAGTTCTAAGGTTGTGGATGTGCTGTTGCTACTAGGGATAAAACATTGATGCTTTGTCTAAGGATATTTGTGTTGATTACATTACGCACCATACTTAATGCAATTATCTGTTGTTCGCAACTTAATACTGGAAGGGGTTCGGATGATAACCTGAAGGTGGATTATTTAGGCATAGATGCATGCTGGATAGCGGTCTATGTACTTTGTCGTAATGCCCTGATTAAATCACATAGTAATCATCGTTGATATGTATTGAATCTTTATTTGTCAATTGCTCGCCTGTAATTTGTTCACCCAGCATGCTAGTTATCTTATTGGAGAGACACCACTAGTGAACTGTGGACCCCGGTCCATTCTTTTACATCTGAATACATTCTACTGCTTTTACTGTTCTTTGCAAACAAACACCATCTTCCACTCGATACGCTTAATCCTTTGTTTTCAGGAAGCCGGTGAGATTGACAACCTCACTGTTACGTTGGGGCAAAGTACTTTGATTGTGTTGTGCAGGTTCCACGTTGGCGCCGGTTTCACTGGTGTTGCGCCGCACTACATTCCTCCACCAACAACCTTCACGTGCTTCTTGGCTCCTACTGGTTCGATAACCTTGGTTTCTTTCTGAGGGAAAACTTGCTGCTGTACGCATCACACCTTCCTCTTGGGGTTCCCAACGGACGTGTACATTTACGCGCATCAAACGGTAATGCCCTTTCTCCTAGCCTGGCGACGAATCTGCTCAAAGCTGCGACTCGCCCAGTCAACTGTTGTATTTCTTTCAACTTTGTTGGCTTCCTCATTGTTATGCTGGCTTGGATTATCTCTGGATTGGCCTCGATACCTCTTGCTGAAACTAGGAACCCGAGAAGTTCTCCCGCAGGAACGCCAAAGGAGCACTTTTTCGGGTTCAACTTAAGGCAGAACTTGTCAAGGTTGTCGAAAGTTTCCTTCAGATCCTCGATCAAGGTTGACCCCTTTTTTGTTGTTATGACAACATCGTCAATATATACTTGTACATTTTTGCCAATCTGTGTTGCAAGACACTTCTGCATCATCCGCTGATATGTTGCTCCCACGTTTTTTAGACCAAAAGGCATTGTTCTATAGCAGAACACACCATAAGGTGTTATAAAAGCTGTTTTGACCTCGTCGTCTTCTTTTAGTCTGATCTGGTTATAGCCAGAATATGCATCCAAGAAGGAAAGACGTTCACATCCTGCCGTGGAGGGGAAAGTGATCGTTTGGACAATGTTTGTTTAGACACGTGAAGTCGACGCACATGCGAAGGACTTTCGTGTTTTTCTTCGGGACCAACACTGGATTAGCTACCCATGTGGCCTCCGTGTGTATTTCTTTGATAAAGTCAGCTTCTCTGAGTCGATTGATTTCTGATAGCATGGCCTTGCGGTTTGGCTCCGAAAAGCGCCGCAAGGGTTGTCTGATTGGTTTCGCCACTGGATCCAAATTAAGGTGGTGCTCGGCAAGTTCCCTGGGTGCTCCTGGCATGTCAGCTGGACACCATGGAAAGATTTCCCAGCGCTCATAGAGGAACTCGACGAGCGCGCTTTCCTATGCGAGATCCATGTTTGCTGCGATGGATGTCGTCTTCTTGGGATCTGTCGGGTGAATCTGGAATTCCTTAGAATCCTTAGTGGTGTCGAATGTTGGTTCCCTGAGTGGCCTCCCTGAATCCGGCAACACATCATAATCCGTTCTTAACTTTCAAGCCAGGTACTCTGCCTGCATCCCGAAAGTTTCTGACAGTCGATGAAAGTCCTGTCGCATTTATTAGCTAGCGCAAAACTGCCTTTTACTGTAATTGGTCCCTCGGGTCCAGGGAGCCTCCATAGCAGGTACGTATAATGTGGTACCGCCATAAACCTGGCATACGCTGGCCGCCCGAATAAAGCATGATACTGTGACGGGAAATCCACAACTTCGAACTCTAGTTTCTCTATCCTGTAGTTTTCTCGGGTTCCAAACTGAACATCGAGATTGATTTTTCCCAGCGGATAATTTGGCTTGTCTGGCATGATTCCATGGAAACGTGTGTCAGTCGGTTTTAGGTTTGCCAGGGATATGTTCATCTTCCTTAGTGTATCTGCATACATAAGGTTTAAACTGCTGCCTCCATCTATGAACACTCGAGAAACGTCGAATCCCGCGATCACCGCTGGTAGAATAAGTGCTGATTGCTCTGGTCGAGGAACTTGCTGCGGGTGATCCGCTATTGTAAAGCCAATGTCCTGTCCCGACCAATTCAGGTACTCAATCGTTGGTGGAGGCATCTTCTCTGCCATGAACACTTGTCGTGAGATTACTTTCTGAGCCCTATTAGACGGCCTAGCTTTCTGAATCATCGAGACCGCGCCATTGGAGTTAAGATCGACATATGGAGGTGGGTGTGGTGCTGCCGCTATTTGGAGCTGGTGTCGATTTTCATCCGTAATTGCGGGAGGAGGTGGAAGGTGGATTCACTCCTTGGCCCCTGAGGGTTTCTATTTGCGTGAGCGTTAGCTTGCCTGCAAACCTCAACATTGCTTGAAAATTTTGACAGTCCTTCTGCAAATGCCCTGACTGTCTCTTCCCATTGTTATCAAGATAAAAATGCACCTGACACGGTCCATTCATCATATCCTCGGGAGACACATATGGTCTCTGGAACCTTGGTCCACTATTTTGTCTATTATTACAGAAATCACCTCTGTTGTCGCCTTGCTGCTCGCTAATTCTTTGATAATCATCTCGACTGTTTCCTCCAGTGTTTCCTCGGAAACCATCTGATATTTGGCCAGGAGCATCATTACTATAGAACTGTCGAGAGAATCGTCGTCTATTTTGGAAATTTCGACTGTGGTCCTCCTTTGGCGATCTATGTCGCTTGTTGTGTATAGCATCTTCTCCATCTGCCCATCTGTTTGCTATTTCCATCAATGCTGATATTGTCTTTGGGTTGGTTCTCCCCAAGTCTTCGACGAAATCTCCTCGTCGAATTCCTGCCACGAACGCATCTCTCGTCAGATATGTTCTCTGCCGAGTTTTTGATGATGTTCCACCTTTGTATGTATTTTCTCATTGACTCATTGATACGTCCAATTTGCATCACTATTTTTTATCATAATTTGCTGTTATTCATTGATATATTTCATATTGGGACACAATACTTATGTTATTTCATCTATTTTGCATGTTTCATCATTATTGGGGGATCAAGCACCAGAGCCAGGATTCTGCTGGAAAAAGCACTGTCAGAACGCAATATTTCGGAAGATCAACTGTGGGAGGAAATTTCACGTAAAATCCTGTTTTTCCAGATGACGGAGGGAGCCAGAAGGGGGAGCAGAGAGGAGCCAAGGTGGGCCCAGACCCTAGGGCGGCGCGGCCCATGGCCTGGCCGCGCCACCATGTGGTCTGGGGGCCCCACAACCTCTTTCGCCTCCTTTTCTTCGCGTACTCCTTCGTCCCGAAAACCTAAGCCACAGAGAGGACCTCACGAAGGGTTACAGCCGCCTCTGCGGGGCGAGAACATCAGAGAGAAAAGAGCTCTCCGGCGGGCAGGAATCCGTCGGGGAAATTCCCTCCCGGAGGGGGAAATCGACGCCATCGCCATCGTCATCGAGCGGGACATCATCTCCATCATCATCATCATCATCTCCACCATCTACACCACCATCACCACCGCTGCACCTCGTCACCGCTGTAACAATTTGGGTTAAATCTTGATTGTATGATAGGGGAAACTCTCCCGGCATTATTCTCTACTTGTTATAGATGCTATTGAGTGAAACCATTGAACCAAGGTTTATGTTCAGATTGTTATTCATCATCATATCACCTCTGATTGTATTCCATATGATGTCTCGTGAGTAGTTCGTTTAGTTCTTGAGGACATGGGTGAAGTCTAAATGCTAGTAGTGAATTATGGTTGAGTAATATTCAATGTTATGATATTTAAGTTGTGGTGTCATTCTTCTAGTGGTGTCGTGTGAACGTCGACTACACGACACTTCACCATTTATGGGCCTAGGGGAGTGCATCTTGTATTCGGTTGCTAATTGCGGGGTTGCCGGAGTGACAGAAACCTGAGCCCCCGTTAGTATATCGATGCAAGAGGGATAGCAGGATCTCAGAGTTTAAAGTTGTGGTTAGATTTATCTTAATTACTTTCTTGTAGTTGCGGATGCTTGCAAGGGGTATAATCACAAGTATGTATTAGTCCTAGGAAGGGCGATGCATTAGCATAGGTTCACCCACACAACACTTATCAAAACAATGAAGATTATTAAGCCACATGAAGCGAAAGTACTAGACTAAAATCCCCGTGTGTCCTCAAGAACGTTTGGTCATTATAAGTAAACAAACCGGCTTGTCCTTTGTGCTAAAAAGGATTGGGCCACTCGCTGCAATTATTTCTCTCGCATTTTACTTACTCATACCTTATTCATCTGTTACATCAAAACCCCTTGAATACTTGTTTGTGAGCATTTACAGTGAATCCTTCATCGAAACTGCTGCCAACACCTTCTACTCCTTGTTGGGATCGACATTCTTACTTATCGAAGATACTACGATACACCCCCTATACTTGTGGGTCATCAAGACTATTTTCTGGCGCCGTTGCCGGGGAGTGAAGCGCTATTGGTAAGCGGAATTGGTAAGGAAAACCTTTACTGTTTGTGCTGATTTTATTTCTGCCTGCTGCTATAAGTCATTATGGAGAGATCTTCTCTTCAATTTCTATTTGGGAAATCTACTACTACTGCAACGGTAGTGGATGAAGCACTAGGTGAGGAAGTAGTACCATATAAAATACCTATGAAAATTATTGAACGTGTTATGGATAACCGCTATGAAGGGGATGGAACTGTCCATCCTGGTGATCATTTATTGTTTTTGCATGAATTATGCGGGTTATTCAAATGTGCAGGTATTTCTATGAATGAAGTTAGAAAGAAACTATTCACTATATCGCTGTCTGGTAAAGCGGCGCACTGGTATAAATTGCTGAAGAATGGTGATTCTATTGATTGGGAGGACATTGTGCCTTTATTTTATTCCAAATTTTATCCTCCAAGTGAAATTCACAAAGATCGGAACCGCATATATAATTTCTGGCCTCATGATGGAGAGAGTATTGCCCAAGCTTGGGGGAGATTGAAGTCTTTAATGCTCAAATGCCCCATTCATGAGCTTCCTGGTAATGTTATTATTGATAATTTCTATGCAAGACTTTCTTTTCAAGACAAGACCTTGCTGGATACTTCTTGTTCTGGATCATTTACACGCAACAAAGAAGAGTTTAAAAGAGACCTTCTTGATCGGATCCAAGAAAATACTGAAGGATGGGAGAACGACAAAGATAGAGAATCAGGTATAATTTATGATTATAAATGCATTGAAACTTTTATGGATACTGATAAATTTCGTAATATGACTGCTACATATGGTCTTGATTCCCAAGTTGTTGCAAATATTTATAAAGCTTTTGCCTCTCATTATGAATTGCCTAAGAAGAATTTTGATAAGTATCATGAACCGTATAAAGATAAAGTTGATTCATCTGTAAACAAATGTGTAGTGATTGAAACTGTTGATAATGTTATTCCTGAAGCTTATATTGAAAAAACTCCTTTCCCTGCTAAAATGAAGGAGTACTCTGTCATATCTAGTGCGGTTAATAAAAGTGAAAAGAAACCTAAAGAACCTGAAGAACAAATTAAAATTGAACCTGCTGTTGCAATAGTTAAAGATCTTGTGACTGAAAATGTGGAGGATGGTCATATTATTTTCTGTGAAGATGCTTCTAATATTGTTTCACATCCTAATAAACCCAAACAAGTTAGTGTTCCTATGCTATCTGTTAGAATTGGTGATCATTGCTATTATGGTTTATGTGATATTGGTGCAAGTGTTAGTGCTATTCCTTATGAGCTTTACACGGAGATTATGCACGAAATTGGTTCTTGTGAACTTGAAGATATTGATGTGGTTATTCATCTGGCTAATAGAGAAACTATTTCTCCAATTGGTATTGTTCGAGATGTGGAAGTTCTATGTGGTAAGATTAAATATCCTGCTGACTTTTTGGTACTTGGTTCTGCTGCTAGTGATCATTGTCCTATCATTTTTGGTAGACCTTTTCTAAATACTTGTGGAGCTATTATAGATTGTAAGAAAGAGAAAATTTTTACTAGATTTGCTGGTGAACCTTATGAATTTAACTTCTCTAAATTTACCAAAACTCCTTATAAAGCTGACTTGCCTAGTAATGATTTTAAAATGGAGCAGTGTGCATCTATTGTTATTGTTCCTAATAATCCTTTGCAGCAACATTTGGAGAATAGTGAAAGTGAAGCTTTTAGGAAAGAAAGAGATGAGCTTGAGGAAATTTTTCTTCGCCAACCTATTCTCAAGCATGATTTACCGGTGGAAGATTTGGGTACAACACCGCCATCAAAGGAAGATCCTGTTTTTGATTTAAAGCCTTTACCTGATAATCTTAAATATGCTCATATTGATGATAAGAAAATATATCCTGTTATTATTAGTTCTAAGCTTTCAGAGATTGAGGAAGAAAGGTTATTGGAAATATTGAAGAAACACCGAGGAGCTATTGGCTATACTCTTGATGATTTGAAAGGGATTTCTCCTTCTATTTGCCAACATGCTATTAATATGGAAGAAGATGCAAAGCCTGTTGTTGAACATCAACGTCGTCTAATTCCGAAGATGAAAGAGGTGGTAAGGAACGAGGTATTAAAACTTCTTGAAGCTGGTATTATATATCCTATTGCTGATAGTAGATGGGTTAGCCCTGTGCATTGCGTTCCCAAGAAAGGAGGAATGACTGTTGTGCCTAATGATAATGATGAGCTTATTCCTCAAAGAATAGTTGTAGGTTATAGAATGTGCATTGATTTTCGAAAAGTTAATAAAGTTACTAAGAAAGATCATTACCCTTTACCCTTTATTGATCAAATGCTAGAAAGGTTATCTAAAAATACTCATTTTTGCTTTCTTGATGGTTATTCTGGGTTTTCACAAATTGCTGTTAAAGCTAAAGATCAAGAGAAAACCACGTTCACTTGTCCTTACGGAACTTATGCTTATAGGCGTATGCCTTTTGGTTTATGTAATGCTCCTGCTACTTTTCAAAGATGCATGTCTGCTATTTTTCATGGTTTTTGCGAAAGTATTGTAGAGGTGTTCATGGATGATTTTTCTGTCTATGGGAATTCTTTTGATAATTGCTTGCGAAACCTCGATAAAGTTTTGCAGAGATGTGAAGAAACTAACCTTGTTCTTAATTGGGAGAAATGCCACTTTATGGTTAATGAAGGAATTGTATTGGGACATAAAATTTCCGAGAGAGGTATTGAAGTTGATAGAGCTAAAGTTGAAGCAATTGAGAAGATGCCCTATCCGAGGGATGTTAAAGGTATTCGTAGTGTTCTTGGTCATGCTGGGTTTTATAGGAGATTTATTAAAGATTTCTCTAAAATTTCAAAGCCTCTTACTAATCTTCTTCAAAAAGATGTACCTTTTGTTTTTGATGATGATTGTAAGGAAGCTTTTGAAACTCTAAAGAAAGCCTTAACAACTGCTCCTGTAGTCGAACCTCCTGATTGGAATTTGCCTTTTGAAATTATGTGTGATGCTAGTGATTTCTTTGTAGGCGCTGTTCTTGGACAGCGGGTAGATAAAAAATTAAATGTTATTCATTATGCTAGTAAGACTCTTGATGCTGCTCAAAGAAATTATGCTACAACTGAAAAGGAATTGTTAGCTGTAGTCTTTGCTTGTGATAAGTTTAGACCCTATATTGTTGATTCGAAAGTTACAATTCATACTGATCATGCTGCAATTAGATACCTTATGACAAAGAAAGATGCTAAGCCAAGGCTTATTAGATGGGTACTTCATTGCAAGAATTTGATTTACATATTATAGATAGGAAAGGTGCTGATAATCCTGTTGCTGATAATTTGTCTAGATTGGAAAATATTGCTTATGATCCTGTTCCTGTTAATGATAGTTTTCCAAATGAACAATTGGCTGTAATAAAGGTGAGCTCGCGAGAGAGCCCTTGGTATGCAGATTATGCTAACTTTATTGTTTCGAAGTATTTGCCTCCAACCTTTTCAGCTCAGCAAAGGAGGAAATTCTTTTATGACTTGAGGCATTATTTTTGGGATGACCCACATTTATATAAAGAAGGAGTAGATGGTATTATGCGAAGATGTGTTCCTGAATATGAACAACAGGAGATATTGAGTAAATGTCATGGTAGTGTTTATGGAGGACATCACGCTGGAGATAGAACCGCGCAAAAGGTTCTACAATCAGGTTTTTATTGGCCAACACTCTTCAAAGATGCAAGGAAATTTATTTTATCTTGTGATGAATGTCAAAGAGTTGGTAATATCTCTAGACGCAATGAAATGCCTATGAATTATACTCTTGTTATTGAACCATTCGATTGTTGGGGATTCGACTTCATGGGTCCTTTCCCTTCTTCAGATGGTAACACTCATATACTTGTCGCTGTTGATTATGTTACTAAATGGGTAGAAGCTATACCTACAAAGAGTGCCGATGGTGAGAGCTCTATAAAAATGCTTGTAGATATTATATTTCCTAGATTTGGAGTACCTAGATATATTATGACTGATGGAGGTTCTCATTTTATTCATGGAGGTTTTAGAAAAACTCTTGCTAAGTATGGTATTAATCATAGAATTGCTTCTGCTTATCACCCTCAAACTAGTGGTCAAGTAGAATTATCAAATAGAGAGATTAAAGCTATCTTGAGTAAGACTGTTAATAAATCTAGAAAGAATTGGGCTAGCAAATTGAAAGAAGCACTATGGGCTTATAGAACTGCTTATAAAAATCCTATGGGAATGTCACCTTATAAAATGGTTTATGGAAAAGCTTGTCATTTACCTTTAGAACTAGAGCACAAAGCTTATTAGGCTGTTAGAGAACTAAATAAAGATCCTAAACTAGCCGGTAATAAAAGATTGCTGCAATTAAGTTCTCTAGATGAATGGAGAAGTGAAGCTTATGAAAATGCTAAACTCTTTAAAGAAAAAGTTAAGAAGTGGCATGATAGAAGGATCATTAAAAGAGAATTTAATGTTGGAGATAAAGTTCTATTGTATCGGTCTCGTCTCAGACTCTTTGCAGGGAAATTACTCTCGAAGTGGGAAGGACCATATGTTGTTGAGGAGGTGTATCGTTCAGGAGCAATTAAAATTAGCTCTCTCCAAGGCAATGCCACACAAGTGGTGAATGGACAAAGACTCAAGCATTATATCTCGGGTGATTCTTATAATGTTGATGTTGATATTATTCAAGTGGAAACGCCGGAGGCCTTCATCAAAGGACAAATTGACAGTCCGCCAGAACTCGACTTTGAATAGGTAACAGTACAGGTAATAAAAAGTCCGCATTTACCTTTCCGAACATTATTTCTGCTGTTTTTAGAAAATATGAAAAATTACGGAATCGGAACGGAGTGGAAAAGACGCGCGAGGGCCCGTCACCACAGGCCGGCGCGGGCCCCACCCTGGCCGCGCCGACCTATGGTGACGGCACCTCGGCGTCCCGTTTCCACTCGTTTTCGGCCTGGAACCTTCCTTTTGTCGCGAATTTTTTTGCTATATAATCCCCCGGACCCCTGGAGGTCCGTAATATCGTTTTCTCGTCGTGTTTTGTTTCGAGCTGTTTTCTGCCAGATTTGTTTTGATCTAGAAGCACCATGGTCTCCAACAACAAGGACAAGGGACCTTTGAAGGAAAATATTCAAGACCCGGAACTGAAGGAAGAAGACGCAAGAGAGGATGAGGAAGAAGTGGAGGAAGCTCCGCAGGAACACCAGCGAGCCACCGTTGCAAGTATTGGCGTGATATCAAATCCATCCAACATCAAGAGGAGTGCGCGAATCGCTACCGGAGGAGCGGTTCCACATCATTACTTGGCTCCAAGGACATCTTCTCCAAGCAATTACAACCCTTACCGCAATCTAATCTATGATCGTCAAACTGAAAGGACCCCCAAGGTAGTGTTGCCAAGTAATTGGGATATAGATCGTTCTGACATTGCAGGAGAGATGAAGTCTGAAGATGAAGGATGGGGAAACAACTCTAAGAGTTGGAATTCACCACCTGACATGATTATGAGCCGCGTTGAGCACAACTCGGAGATGATTCGCAACCTCACCTATGAGATTGAAGATTTAAAGGAGCTGGTTAAGAAGCTTGTCGAGAGGAACCCATCGCCATCATCACCGAAGGAGTAATTCATCATCGGTATTGGCATCCCCTTGGTTTGTTCCAAGCTTGGGGGAGTGCCGCGGTATCACATCATCATTACCTCTATCTTTTACTATCAAGTAGTGTCATATCATGAATAGGGAAGTTATCTTATGGAATAGTATGCAATGTGGAAGTATCTCTCATAGTTGGTTATCTATGTATCCGTTGGTGTGAGTTATCGTTATGGAATATTAATGAGAAGTTTTATCATTTACTTTTTTCACACCTTATTTTAGTTTGCAATCTCCATTATATTATTACTCTTGACATTAGTATTGATATCACTTTGGGAGCATCAAGTAAATCTATTTGGTTTTGGCAAACTTAGCATTGGTCAATAGCAACAACACCCTGATGTTTAGTTAAAGAGAGAAATACACTTAGATATACCACTCTATTATCTCTATGCCAATGAGTTTAGTATTCTTAAGTTAAAATTGCTTGTGCTTATGAGAAAGATGCATGATTGTTTCTATCATATGTATATTTGTTTGGTTCCCTCAACCTTTATGCTTGCTATCAAACCTTGCTAGCCAAAAACCTGTATTGAGAGGGAATGCTTCTCATACATCCATAACCTTAGACCAAACCTATGCCATTTGTGTCCACCATACCTACCTACTACATGGTATTTTCTGCCATTCCAAGTAAATACTTCATGTGCTACCTTTAAATTATTCAAACTACTACTCCTTATTTGTGTCAATGTTTTATAGCTCATGAGGAAGTATGTGGTGTTTTATCTTTCAATCTTGTTGGGCGGACTTTCACCAATGGACTAGCGGCACATCCGCTTATCCAATAATTTTGCAATAAGAGCTGGCAACGGGGTTCCCAGCCCCAATCAATTAACTTGCATTAATAATTCTCTTCACATGTTTTGCTCTGATTTATCAGTAAGCAACTTAATTTTGCAATAGACACTCCTCCATGGTATGTGAATGTTGGAAGGCACCCGAGGATTCGGTTAGCCATGGATTGAGAAAGCCAAGGTTGGGGGGAGTGTCATCCTTATTAAAACTAAAATACATGTGTAAACAAAAGAGAAGGGGGATGATCTACCTTGCTGGTAGAGATGCCGTCCCTCATGGGAGCCGCTCTTGGAAGGTTCATTTGGCAAGGGGGTTAGAGTGCCCGCTACCATTCGTTGACAACAACAAACACCGCTCAAAATCTTACTTTTATGCTCTTTATATGATTTCAAAACTTGAAAAGCTCTAGCACATGATTTAATCCCTGCTTCCCTCTGCGAAGGGCCTGTCTTTTACTTTTATGTTGAGTCAGTAAACCTATTTCCCTCTATCTCAAGCCAGCAATTGAGTTGATGTGAACCAATCATTTATGCTATGATTTAGTTAATCATGTCTTTTATACTTTCTTGTTTAGTACCAATTTTATCTGAATGAATATGACTTTGAAGTTATCAATGATTATGAGGAGATTGTTATGCTTAAATATGAAGGCTCAGCTATAAAATCTAATATGAAAGCTTTGCTTAGAAGTACAATCCGTTAGTAGTTCTCTGACCAAGAACAAAGTTTGCCATCACCAACTATGATTTCTTATGCACCTTTACTTGTGATTTCTCTTTACTTATTTCAAGAAGAGTTATATGAGGAAGTTGTTTACTAAAATGTCTTGTGTGAATGAATATGATGCTTCTTGTCCGTATTTTATTTATCGACTCTTCACTCCATAAACATGTGGTCTTGTTTATCGAGCTCAGTTTCGCTTGGGGACAAGCGAGGTCTAAGCTTGGGGGGAGTTGATACGTCCAATTTGCATCACTATTTTGTATCATAATTTGCTGTTATTCATTGATATATTTCATATTGGGACACAATACTTATGTTATTTCATCTATTTTGCATGTTTCATCATTATTGGGGGATCAAGCACCGGAGCCAGGATTCTGCTGGAAAAAGCACTGTCAGAACGCAATATTTCGGAAGATCAACTGTGGGAGGAAATTTCACGTAAAATCCTATTTTTCCAGATGACGGAGGGAGCCAGAAGGGGGAGCAGAGAGGAGCCAAGGTGGGCCCAGACCCTAGGGCGGCGCGGCCCATGGCCTGGCCGCGCCACCATGTGGTTTGGGGGCCCCACAGCCTCTTTCGCCTCCTTTTCTTCGCGTACTCCTTCGTCCCGAAAACCTAAGCCACAGAGAGGACCTCACGAAGGGTTACAGCCGCCTCCGCGGGGCGGAGAACACCAGAGAGAAAAGAGCTCTCCGGCGGGCAGGAATCCGCCGGGGAAATTCCCTCCCGGAGGGGGAAATCGACGCCATCGCCATCGTCATCGAGCGGGACATCATCTCCATCATCATCATCATCATCTCCACCATCTACACCGCCATCACCACCGCTGCACCTCGTCACCGCTGTAACAATTTGGGTTAAATCTTGATTGTATGATAGGGGAAACTCTCCCGGCATTATTCTCTACTTGTTATAGATGCTATTGAGTGAAACCATTGAACCAAGGTTTATGTTCAGATTGTTATTTATCATCATATCACCTCTGATTGTATTCCATATGATGTCTCGTGAGTAGTTCGTTTAGTTCTTGAGGACATGGGTGAAGTCTAAATGCTAGTAGTGAATTATGGTTGAGTAATATTCAATGTTATGATATTTAAGTTGTGGTGTCATTCTTCTAGTGGTGTCGTGTGAACGTCGACTACACGACACTTCACCATTTATGGGCCTAGGGGAGTGCATCTTGTATTCGGTTGCTAATTGCGGGATTGCCGGAGTGACAGAAACCTGAGCCCCCGTTAGTATATCGATGCAAGAGGGATAGCAGGATCTCAGAGTTTAAAGCTGTGGTTAGATTTATCTTAATTACTTTCTTGTAGTTGCGGATGCTTGAAAGGGGTATAATCACAAGTATGTATTAGTCCTAGGAAGGGCGATGCATTAGCATAGGTTCACCCACACAACACTTATCAAAACAATGAAGATTATTAAGCCACATGAAGCGAAAGTACTAGACTAAAATCCCCGTGTGTCCTCAAGAACGTTTGGTCATTATAAGTAAACAAACCGGCTTGTCCTTTGTGCTAAAAAGGATTGGGCCACTCGCTGCAATTATTTCTCTCGCATTTTACTTACTCGTACCTTATTCATCTGTTACATCAAAACCCCTTGAATACTTGTTTGTGAGCATTTACAGTGAATCCTTCATCGAAACTGCTGCCAACACCTTCTGCTCCTTGTTGGGATCGACATTCTTACTTATCGAAGATACTACGATACACCCCCTATACTTGTGGGTCATCACTCATCATGTCTCTGTCTATACGACCTCAACTCTTCTAATGACGCGGGTTTTTTGCAGGTAGATCGGAAATTCTTCACGAAGACATCCTCAAAACTGTCCCAACTGTCGATGGAACCTGGGGGATGTTTCTTTATCCAAGATCGTGCGGCTCCGCCCAAGTGTACTTGGATGCTCTGCATGGCTGTTGCCCTGGTTCCGCCTATCAACTTCACCATCTCGAGGTAATCAACGAGCCAATCCTCGGGATCCTGTAGACCATCGAATTTTTTGAAATTTTCGGGCAACTTAAACCCTGACGGGACTCGAGTTTGTCGAACTCGTCTCGTGAAACACGGAAGTCCACACATATCTTCTTCAGCAACTTCTGGTGAATGCCGAGGTTCCCTTCTTTCCTGTCGCGCTCTATCCACCCTTGCCTAAGTCGCTGAATCTCTTGCTCCACTTGCTCTCGGTGGATCATGCACTGCTGCGGTGGGTCGCGGACTATTTTGCCTTGCAGTTCCTTCGGGAGGTGTAGCTGCGAACGCTGTTCCCATGGCTCCAACTCCTACCATTGCCATGTTATACAACGCTTCTCTCGGATCCCCAGGGGGTGGTCTGGACGCAAGGATGAAAGCTTGCGTTGCCATATACCCAGCTTCCGGTGTCTTAGGGATAATATTTCCCTTGTGTCGATTGACATAAAAGACATGTCGAGGTTTTGAACTAAATTCTCCCTCTCTGCTTCAGGTATATTTTGCAGCCGAGATCTTGCTCGCCTTCGAGCTTCTCTGTGACTATCTCCCGAATTTCCTGATTGTCGACTTAGATCTGCCCTGCGCCTGCTTGATGCAGAAGCTACCTCTTTTCTTCTATTTAGTTCAGCTGTCTGTTTTTCTAAGTCTCTGCTCACACAAGCGAGTCTATATTGATAAGCTTGCAATTCTTCGGCCGTAGCAGTTGTGGTCATTGGTTCTGTACCATCCATGGCTCTTGCGGCTCTGTCCCACGCTTCCTGCGGGAGCTGAACCCTTAGACGTGGTGTAGGCCCAACATACTTAGTGCCTAGACCTCGCCTGAGATCAGCGGGATCAACATATGGGTTTCCCACATCGTCGAAAGCCTCTGACGTCTCCGGCTCTGCTCGGTTTGTTTCCTCAATTGCGTAGATCTGATGATATTTTGAATTTTGATTTTTGTCAGGATTGGTGACACCATCGTATAGATTGGTGAAGACCTTTCCAATAACAATGGATCTGTCGACGAAATTGAAGTTGTCGACGCTGTCTGAGTCGCTGCTTATATCAGAGTCCGGAGACGACTCGAAGGACATGTCGCTAAAGATCTTGGCGAGCTTGTCGCTTTCCATGGTGTTGATGACGCGTGGCGACGAAATCTCTTCTTCGCCTGATGAAGAGTCGGAATCGACCGCTAATAATCCCGACGAGATCGGAATTTCGAGACGATACGATCCCTCTTTCTCGACGCAGAATCGGAATTGTCCGAACGTCATCTCCATGGGCTCCTCCAGATACACATATGCATCCAAACGGGAGGGCAGGTGAGGAACAAAATCGACTAGATTAGTTTCGACCTGTTTACCTCGATCCATCGCGTTGCTTGCTACCGACGAAGTCGACGATCTTGAACGTGCCATCGAGATCAGCTCCTTGTCGCCTCTAATCCCCACGGTCGGCGCCAATTGATAAGGTATTAACTTATCAATGCCTACGTATTGTAGACTAGGGTTTTGTTGGAAGTAGAGGGCAAGTAGATCTCGAAGGTTTCAGCCGAAAAGTACTCGACGATTATAAAACTAGGGTTATGTTGACAATGGATTCGATCCTCTCTTTGTCCCTCGACTCCCCCTTATATAGGAGGCGGAGCCGAGAGATTCATAATACACAAATTACAGAGTCCGGGAGAGTTTCTAACCCGTCCCATAAAATTACAAGTCTCTATATTTCTTAACACAACTTTAACCTTCCTTAACATTAACTGGGCTTCCGAACTTCATATTCTTCGACTCGTGGGCCTTCAGTAAACCCCGGGTACCATCTTCGGCAGGCCCATTGGGGATGCCTATGTCACCAACCAACTTCACACTTAAGATTTCATACACCATATACATTTGCTTGCTCTCTGCCCAAAATTAAAGGACAGACAAGCTCCATCCGCCTTGCCACGGGAAGCCAACACCCCGTGAAAAACACTCGTGCACCTCACACCCCAACCAATATAAACCAACAGGAAGTACATATGTTATCGGCGATCTATTCGCAGGGTTAGAGCCTGTATAACGTTGTGTGTGCCCCAGGTTGTTAGCCCATTGGATCATGGTCACAAGACCACCACCTCCTTACAAATATATGATCGGGAGTTGAAACCCTGACACGCACCTTCGATGGCTGCTCCCCCCTGCTACAAAACTTTTCTCCAATGCTCCATTTCCTTCTCAAGTTCTCCCTGAGCAACTTTATCAATTGTTTGATTATTGTGCAACCTCATCCGCAAGTCATACCATGTGCTCACATTTTTTACATGTTATCTAGTAGTTTCATGTTGTTGAAGTCTACTGCTAAGATGTATCCAGTCACTGAAACCTTCATTTGCCAACAATCCTCTCACAAGCCCCTTTCTCAATAACTTGTAGCAAATACAAAATATTTTGTCAAGCTCTTTACTGTATACAAGCCATTATGTGTCACATGTTTATCCATTTGGAAGAACTCTACTATATGCCGATCCAGAAAACCTTCTAGATATGTCTCTAGGACCATGCTTAATAGACAAGTCTCTTTTAGGACCCTTTTAAAGCAAAATGTCAATGATTTTAGGATCAAGACCATCCCAATATCTTGCATCAAATATATTAGGATGAAAAGAGGTATTGGTTTCATCATGAACAATAGCATCATTATCTTCTACACCAGTATTAGCATCATTACCTTCATCATTGGCATTAACATCATCAACATTAGCATCATCACCTTCATCATCAATGCTAGCATCATCTTGTTCATCGCCACTATTACCATCATCATCTTCATCAAATTCTGCAGTATGAACCTCAACGTCTGTTGCATTATCATCATGACCATCATCAACATTAGCAACCAGACTTTGATTTTTGGAATTTTTTGGGACTTTTTCACGACAAATTTTTCTAGAGCACCCTTTTGAGACTGAATTACTGCATCTAATCTCTGCTTTTTCTTCTTCTTTTCAGCACCAGATAGACACTTTGTTCTTCTCATTATTTCTCATGTTTAACAAAATAATAAAATAAGGCATCAAGTACATGACTAATTATTGACTACAGACTACTATGTTGTGTGGTAGCTCTACTAATCAGAGGTTTCTCAACTAAAACAACAGCAAAGTTCAGCCATGGCTCCAATGCTACTATGCTATATCGGTATTTGGTAATTGGTAGGTAACGTACCTGATCATGATCGGTTGATCAGCTGATCGGCTGATGATGCTGGGTCGCCCACCAGGAGGAAGGATTGGATCAGCCGATCAGAATTCAGGAGGGGGCGGGCACGCGGCCACGCGCATGCCGGCACGACGCGGAATAGCCGAACGTAACTCCAGTCGAAACGTCGTGGAAAACGCTCTCGGGAACACGAACTGAGAGATCACGAGATTTTTAGGGCAAAGTATCAATCGCTTCTTTTTAGATCTGGGCTGACGAAAATAAGTAGTAGTGGACTGCAAAAAGTCAGGGCTCTGGAATTTGGGGGACGGTTTGGAGGACGCGACTGAAGATGCTCTAAGAGCAAGTACAATAAATCCTAGTCAGCTGGCTATAAGGATTAAAATACTATATTATTGCTTACTTGGAGGAGAGATAGGAGGAGAGAGAAGGAGAGTGGGCTCTTATGCAAGAGCTAGCTCTAGCACGTGCTCCTAGGCACTTTGTGAGAGTAAATAGTGGGCCATACATTGATAAAGTACTACATTTTTATAGCTCACTATTGTATATGTTGGCTGTAAGTTAGCTATAGATGACATGACACTCGTGTTAGAGCAAGTACAATAAGGCCTAGTCAGCAGGCTACAAGGATTAAAATAATATATTTGTGTCTAGTTGGAGGAGAGAGAAGAGGAGAGAGAATGTGAGTGGGCTCTTATGCAAGAGCTAGCTCTAGCACGTGCTCCTAGGCAAGGTGTGTGAATGAAGGTGGGTCATCCATTGAAAAAGTAGTACATTTTTATAGCCAACTATTGTACTTGTTGGCTATATATTGGCTATAGATGACATGACATCTTGCTTATAGCTAACAACCGGCTATACTATTGGAATTGCTCTTATAGCCAGCAGCTGGCTACACTAATGGAATTGCTGTAAGTATCATGTCCCATCGGCTCTAGTGCGCAGCGCACCGCCGAGAGCGGCTAGCCGGCTACAGTTTCCGAGACGCCATTAACCTCCTCTCCTCTCAATCTCCGCCTACGCAGAGAGCAGAACAAACGAGCTCTGACAAAGGACATGCGCCCGGCAGCGTGCTCACCCTCGTCCTCGGCGGCGCCGCTGCCTCCACGGTCGTGCAGCGCTACCGCATCAGGTCTGTTCTGTATGTGCCAGGGATTCAACATCCGTTTCCTTGTTTTTTTATCTGGGATTTGCGTTCTGTGAGATACTCCTGTATTGTAGGCGTCGATGTCATCATGGTGGACACGTGGGAAGACCAGGGGCAGCACCGCCACGCGTTCCTACACGCCGCCATGGAGGGCGACCTCGACCTCCTTACCGGTACATACGGCCCGGAATGCTTTCACCGGATTCTGTCGTCTTACTGCACTCATCTGAGGTTCCGTCGGACATGCAGGGATGGCGGCAGAGCTGGGCAAGGGCGCTGGCGAATGTGACCGCGGGGCGCTGCACCTGGCGGCGGCGAACGGCAGGACGGAGGTCTGCTGCTTCCTGGTCCAGGACCTCGGCTTCCCCGTCGACGCCCGCTCCCCTTGCGGCGACACGCCGCTGCTCCTGGCGGCAACGTTCGGCCACACCTCGACGGCGGCCTACCTCCTGGAGCGCGGCGCCGACCCCCGTGCGCCGGACTCCACCGGCGAGACCCCGCTCCACTGGGCCGCCTATAACGGTACGTTCCGGCCGTATTCCTGTTTGTAGAATTGACGCGCTTACGAGCGAGGCTGACGAACCGGCGCTGTCGTCTGTGCCGCAGGGGATCGCGGGCTGGCGATGCTGCTCCTGCACAGAGGCGCCGACACGGGCGCGGCAACACCCCGGGGCACGGCGCTGCAGGTCGCCGCAACACGGGCGCACCCGGACATCATCGCCATCCTGCTGCGCCACGGCGCCGATGTATGCCCGCTGCCCGGATGGGTTCCACATTCCGAGCATACAACAATGCTGCTGCTCACATATTATTATGTTTCCAATTTTCACAGCCAAATAAGGTTGCAAATCTCTACTTCACACCGTTGGCTTCCTCCCTCGTCGGTGGATCGTTAGAATGCATGAAGCTACTCATACAGGTGCTGCATTACATTGTCTTATGCAAAAATGATTTGTATTTTCATCGCATTGCACGTCTAGTTGTTCTTTGCCCTGTCATGAATGATCTTGCACCTTTTTCGGGGCTATATATGGCCAAGCTTAAAACACGCCGGAGTTTCATGGGATTCATTCCAGCATGAATTGTGTACTAGTACTTATCAAATTTCCCAATTAGCTAAAGCTATTCTAATCTGGAAATCTTTAGCTAGGCTGGGGCTGATGTTAACGCTGGTGGATTCAGCGGAACAACCCCTTTGTTCTCAGCGTGCAGCCGGCGTGGCACTCTCCCATTTGTCAAGTGCTTGCTGGAGGCTGGAGCAGATCCGAACACTCTTGATGAAGTGAGCACATTTTGTATTCTCATCAATCAAACACATATGACCTCAAGGCTTATTTTACTGTAATTTTATTCTTCTTTTGCAATCCTAGCAGCTGATGGCTTTCATGTCTTATAACAGCTTGGTAGGTTACCGATAGAAGTTGCCGCAGCCCATGCTGAAACGGAAGTCGTTCAAGTTCTGCTTCCTGTGACTCGACGCCATCCAATGATCCTTGACTGGAGTATTCACGGCATAGTGAGATATGTAGATTCAGTGGCCTACAAGGAGAGGGTGTGTCATATTTCTGTTGACTCGCACTATTTATCATCATTTCAGGGGTACTTAAAAGTATTTCTGTTTTGTTTAGGTGATACAAGCCTCTTGTAGCAGGAAAGATGAACTGAAAGAGCTCGGGTACACGGCGGTCAAAAGGAAGGACTATGATGAGGCCATACTTTTGTACAGCAGGGTAACTCCTATATATTCTGTTGTTGATTTCTGTAAGAAAAAAGCATTAGACGCTAGAAGAGCTTATTTTTTCCTTTCCTGGCAGTCTCAAATCGAATACAAAGTTGTTGCACCGTATCCTTGCAAAATTTATCCCCAAATCACATGCCTCATATATATCTATCTCCGAATTCTGAATTTTAAAAACAATTACTGCCACCTGTAGGCAATGAAGTTCGATTGGACCGACACCGACGCCACCTTATATTCAGACAGGAGCGTATGTTGGCTGCGCATCGGTGTTGGCGACCAGGCTCTCGCAGACGCCCAGACCTGCACCAGGATGCAGCCTAACTGGGCGAAAAGCTACTACCGTCAGGGAATGGCCTTCCGCCTGCTTCAGGTGATATGCCAGAAACTAAATTCAGAGGTTTAGACTGATATCATCCATGTCGTCACAACTTTATTTTCGGTGTCGGCTTCACATGCACTCTTAGCTTACCGACAGGCATTATTGATCTGATCCTTGCTCGTGTGTTAGGATCACGCCAGCGCTTCTGCCGCCCTTGTCAAGGCCTTGAAGCTGGATCCGGAGAACGCAGGCATCAAAGAAGCTCTCTGGTAATTCACTCTACCTGCATCCTCGTGTATTTACGTAGTATACATCATCATGGTACGAACTTGTGCAGGGCTGTTTCCGGGAGGCAAAGGGCTTCCTAGAGTTGGATTCAGGTAGAAACGTTAACTTTCGGTGTCAGAACAGGTGAAGCGTGGGAAGTCTGTTCTCGTGGGATTAATATGTTAATAGGGCTAATGTAAGCAGTATAGGCGCGCGGGTGGTCGTGGAATGCAGATTCTGTGGCAGAAGATGTGTGGCCTCGTAGAGGGACGACGGATCGCATCGCAAGGTGGGGAAGATGCATTTGAGAACGCTTTGAGATGTTTGCGGTTTATTTGTGTATTGATGCTGGTATCCTTAGAAGGAAGCATCAGATGTTTAACCTTTACGTAAATATATGCTGGGTGTTTGGCCTTTCTCTAGGTCCACCGTTGGAGCTCACCGGCCGGAAGTCCCTCCTCAACAGTCCACAACTATTACAGAAACTAGATGACACCCCGCACGTTGTTGCGGGAATTCATAGATTTATTTTGTGGAGAATAAAGTTAGAAGATATGGAAATTTTCAGATAGGCTCAAACATCATAAACTGGTTAGGAGGTAAGTGAAAAAAAGGTTTATTTATGCTGATGATGAAAAAAAAAAGTTATCATTATGTCAAGTCAACACAATAATTAAAAACCGTAATATGTGTAATGATGGAACATTAGTCACACAAAAAGATAAATGAACAATTCTATGAGGATCAACCATGCCAGTTAATCAAGAACACATAAACTGCATATGTGAACCACAAAATCTAGTTCACTGAGAAGACCTATTAAAATATCATAATCAGGTAAATAATTTTTGCCGCACATGGATCTTCCGGCGCCAAAAGTTCAGTTAGACAAACAAAAACTATGAACTAATCATGTAGATCTAGATGTGTCATGTTGATACATGCATATTTCAATCAAGCATGCACTAAAGAATTGCCAACAACATACATTGTACTTGTACACAATAGTGAGTCATGACATACGGTTTGAAGAAAAATCTAGCTAATATAATGAGAAGATAATTTCTTAGAGTTCTTGTATAATAATATAAATTATGGTCGTAAATAAATCCAAAAAATGCAACAATGAAAAATATTAACAATGGGAAAAGAACATGACATGCGACACGTAATCAGGAAAAGGAAAGGGGATTTTGAATAGCAAAGCTGTAAAAAAATCTAGAACTTGAATTAAGTTGTACACAGCTGCACATGCTATATAATACCATGGTGGTCAAGAAGTGGAATTTCAAAAGATCAAATCCCAAATGGACCGGAGACGACAGCTAACTTCAGAAGCACCACCCATAGGCAACATGTCCTGAATCCATGGCTGCTTCACCGCACATTCTCTGCAAGGCTCTAACCGTTGTCTCACATCGCAAATTCCAAAAAACTCTCTGAAAAATCCACTTTGATAAGGCAAAACAACTCTCGAAAGCACTGTCAGTGCGTATCAGCTGGCGCCTCCCCACATCCTATTCTCTCTATACTTCCGCTGCAAAATCGACACCTCTGGAGCAATAACCACATGCATCAGCCATCAGGACATGGCTTTCACGTACAGATGGGGAGAGAAGTACTGAAAGGATGAGCAGCGACCAATAGAGAGACTCGCTGATAACGTAGTCCATGATTGCGCCGCCCAGACTGGTGAGGATGATGTTAAAGAAAGAGGCACCGCTAGCAATTTGTATCTGCAGATGGATGGTGTCCATGGTGCCTACCTAGTTTGGAAGAGAAATCATGTTTAATGATGAAGGATGTTAGCTGAGCAAATACAGCTTATAGAAAAAAGGTAAACCGAATATTAATGTTTTATAGCCTGATCGAAAGGAAAAGTACTTGGCAGGCACGTCCATATGCAATTATGCAAACATGATTTTTCGGAACAATGTCAGCATCACCTACGTTACTGTAAAAAAAAAAGAGAGAAGATGTTTGTACACGAAGGAAAACAATATAATCATGCATGGATTAGTTGATAAAAACACCAAGTAGTGTCTTATGTAGATGTAGCACTGGGCAGTAAAAGACTCGCAATCCTTAACAGACACATGCATATCAACACCTGAAGATTATATCAGTAGGAAATAAGACATAACGGAAGAAGAAAGAGCGGAAACCTAACATGGGCTACATTCAGAATTGACATGAGAGGCAAAGCGCACCTGAAATGTATGAATGTAGTCACGAAGAAAAGCCTGAGCAGCCGCGTTCTATTGTCTGAACATCCAAATGCTATATATGGCTCACATATAATCGATTGCATCGAAGCGATCTCTATAAGGCATTATGAATGTAGGCTGTACTCCCTGCGAATCTGCAGGTGGTTCCGATTATACTTCGATCTTGTTTATTCTGAAGAATAATAGTCAAAATCTGGTACGCATATCACATTTGTTGGATGAGGCATGGATCTAGTTAATTTAGATGCCAGCAGTTCATGGGTGAGATCAATCATTATTAGTAGGTTTTCTCATTGATGAAGAAAATTGTTTACAACAATTTGAAAAAAAATTGGTACATAGCGAGGCTGTGCTATGCTTGATACTCCTGAAAGCAATTCCACTGTGTAACTGCGACCTCATTACTGATTTACGACTAAACTGGATAAATGAAATATATGAGAGAAATAGTAGGAGAAATGGAACATCACAAACAATGATATAGTGGCTACTCTCTGAACCTGCAATATTGATAGTCAACTCAATAACATACGGTTTTCACAATGAAAAGAAGCAGAGTAAAGCAGGAAGAATGAATAATACTTCTTGTAACCAGCCTCAACAAATCTTTGATCTAAAAAACGACTGGGAAATATGCACTCCACCAAGGCCGCCTGCCGATGGGTCGACGGAGGTGGCAAATGGCGAGATGACTGACGATTCCAAACAGTGACCTGCCGCCTTCCAAATGACCAGAGGAGGGTTAGGCGTGTGGGGGTGGGGGTGGGGGTGTGAGGGCATGGACGGGGGAGCTGCAGAGGAAGGAGAACTATGAGGATTTAAGTGGATGGTGAGGAGTTGATTACGGAGGAGAAGTTGTAGGGTGGTGATGGGAGAAGAGAAGATGGGCAGGTGAAGGGGAAGGGGCTGCTAAAATATTGGAATGGGAAGAGGAGAAGACATGCGGGTTGCAATTTGAAGCTGCTATTTGTGCCGGGGTAGAGGAAGAGGAAGTGGGGGAAGGGAGAGGAAGGGAAAGAGGGAGCTGCCATGAATAATCTCGGTGGATTCAGAGATTGTTCGATTGATGAGAAGAATAAAATAATGGTGGGCTGCAGTAGTAACGCAAAAACCACCTGGAAGGAAATTTCTGCAAGATGAGAAAACAAAGAATAAAACGAAACGGAAATTGCTGACATGGAAGATTGCTGAGGTGGATAGGCTGCATGTTGAGAGAAATATGATAGTGGGGATGAACTTCTTAGTTATATAGGATTCAGATATCGTCCATTGATTGAGCCTGTTTAGGTCATCCTGAACTGCAACCTGGTGCCCACAGGTGAAAAACGACAAAACTGACATTTTGGCCAAACTTCAGCACAAAATAACCCTATTTCGAAAGTATTTAAAAACCTAACCTCTTTCGTAACGCCCGCTACGTTCTATGTGGTAGCGACGGGCCAAGGGGCGCTACCCTCTGCCAACATGGCATATGGGGGCCACAACATGCTAAGGTGGCGTACTCAGGAGGGGCGCTACCCCAACTAGTTCAACTCTCCCGGCATGGCACTAGCCCACCCACTTTCTTCCTCCTCTTGACCTCGAACCTCATTGTCTCTCTATCTCTCTCTCCCACGACTGACCCCATTCTCAACTCCTCCATTTTGGTTGGGTTTCTTGGTGGATTTGGGCTCCCTAAGTGCATAGAGGTACTCTCCCCATCTCTTTTGTTTTTTTCCAACTTAAATCATGTAATTGTTGTATTTGACTCAGAAAATTGGTTAATTGTTGTTGTATTGGCCAATGGTGCTTTGTATGATGAGTATGCAGTACTAATGCTTATGATTTGTAGGTTAGGGTCAGGGTTTTTGTTTGGTGTAGTTAGGCATAGATTGTCGAGGTCGGGAACTCGAACATAAGGGATATGTATATCCCCGTTTAGACATTTGGAGAGGGGCGACTAGTGAGATCAAGATCAGGATCACGCGACACAAACACAAGATCAGGTTCATGTTGCCTGGAGGCTAACAACCGTATGTCCTGCATTTTGGATTGGTATTGATCTGGTTAGGGAAAAACATGCGATTTACATGGGGGAGAAGATCTTGCCGGGCTTCCCGGGAAGGAAGATATTTTCAGAGAACCTATCTCTTTGCTAAGCTATCTCTCTTCTCCCTTCTCTATTCAGCTTGTGGCTTTGCCTCCATACAACCTCTATTTTTTCCTAAGGCCATGGTTTTCCTTTAATAACTCAACGGGATACCACAGTGGCCTAGGATGCTCCTTTGTCTTGCTCTGGCTTCCCTCCCTTCACTCTGGTCTCTGGGCGGGACCGATCACTATCCTCTCCTTATCTTGTTGTGTAGCTTGTTTCACCATACCATTGAACCAGCCGAGCCTCCTAGGTTTTGGCCTTATTGCATGGCCAACGGACTAGGGGGTGCCTCGTGCACCGGCCTAGTTGTGATCTTACCCTCTTTGGCATGTTGTTCACGTCCTTCCACATACGTTCTCCTCAACTTTATACGTGGAAGAGGAAAAAGTGCATGGTCATCCGGTGGGGATACCCACGCTCCCACCGACCACGACCTGGCAAGAAGCTGGCCCGCCAGGCATCGCGAGTCACGGCTGGTGCAACCCCTCCTGGGATAATCGAGGTGATGCCAGGGTGACGTTTCCCTCCTGGAGCCTTATCCATCTGATGCTCCTCTCCTCCCGAGTATCCCAAGCCGAGGGGGATCTGGCTAGCGGATCACACAGTTGATTTAGGGAACCATTGTTCCCCAGGTGTCTACATAGATCTATTAAGGGTTAGGGTATGTGGCTAGGATTTCGTGTTAAACTTAGCATGTCTAGCTAGATGTTGTTATTGTATTTTTCAAAAACATAGCTTAGTGGATATATTTATCATTGATGCATTTGGGTTGTTGTGATTATTTTGTAGATGGCAAGAATTGTGAGTGATCATCATGCGGACGAGGAGGACTTTCTGAAAGGGAATGTCGAGGTTGACCCGAAGGAGGTTATGATGGTGTTTGACCGTAGTCCTAACTATGTCGAGCTTGTAGAAAAAATGAGGATTTAATTGAAGTGAAATGACCGAAGTGTTGTGGTCGAATTGGAGGGAATGCATAATGTTGTGTTTGGAATACACATCTGTCGGAAAACAAAGCCCCTAAACTTGGAGCAACGTTATTTGCAACAAAGAAGGTTGATTCTCGGTCACACTTTTACTTGAACCGGCGTGCCTCCACATTTGATGGTAGGATCTCGATCTGAACTGAGCCGCATGTTGATATGTATGTGTACAACACAACAATGAGTCCACCTCCCATGGCCCAATAAGAAATGAGCGAATCTCCAATGAACCAACATGAAATGAGCCAACAATCGAGCCCTATTCAAAATGACCAATATGAAGCGTTAGAAATGGAGAATGATGACTCTGTGGTAGATGATTTCAAGGGTGAGCTTTGATAAAATGATGTTGGTGATGTGGAAGCACATTGTGTGCAATAGGACATGAACAATGACATCATAAACCATGGCAACATTTATAGCCGATGTTATGTATCAGACTCGGATGGAGACGAACGTGAAGAAGAAGTTGATGAGGAAGGGCTCAAGGATAAAGAAGCCAAAGCTTTCAATAAGGTAGTGTGTTGGGATCATCGAACATCATTGTTCTGTGATCTTAGTCTCGCGGATAAAGCCATGGTTGACGGTGTCACGTGTAAATTCCCTGGACCAATGCAAATTTGAAGAAGGATATGAAACGAAAGAAGTTACAGATTTGTGAAAGAGTGAAGTTTGAAATTTGTTTGAATTTAATATATGGATGAAGGAGTATGCGGTTAATTATTATCGACCATACAATGTGGTTCACTCGGTCGTCAAGAAGCCTTACATGGTTAAATGTGGGGATGATGGATTTCCATGGATTGTGCGTGCAAGTCCATTCAAAGGAGGGCTCAGTGGGAGATCTCAAGTTGTGCAAGAACTCACATGTGCAATCGCAAGTTTATCAATGCCATCAATGTGAAGGACAATATCGAGTACAATTGTCATATGATTTCATCGCTTACAAGCTCTCGATTCCATCGAGGCACTCACAACGTTTACGAGTAAGGGTGTCACATATATGATGTTTGCACTCTTCGGTTACAAGGTGAGCACGGGGAGGCATGGAAGGCCAACAAAACCACATTTAAGATGTTGTTTGGGTGATTTGGAGGAAGAATAAAACGGATTGCTTAGGTTGTTGGGAAAGATGGTGGCTAGTAACCCGGGCACGTATGCGGTGATGGATCCCTTTGGCTCTAACTCTAGGATTTACAAATGTGCAACTGTTCGAGTATTCATGCATAAGGGCATTTCAACATTATAGGTTAGTTATCTCTGGTGATGTCACCTTCTTGACCACCCAGTTTGAGGGCACGCTCTTGGTTTCAATAGTTCATGATGCCAATAACCGGTTCCTGCCTTTGGCTTTTGCTTTGGTCAAAGTGGGGTGAAAGTATAGAGATGGTAAACCTAGAGGGGGGGTGAATAGGTTTCTACAGATTTTAATTCTTTCTTTGCAATATTAGGCTTTGCGGAATACAAAGGTGAGCCTAATGCAAACTAGGTGAAGCAACATATATGAGGATACAACTAACTCGAGCACGAAGGCTCTCACAGGCAGTTAAATCACAAGTAAGGAGTTCGGTTAGAGATAACCGATAGCACGCGGAGACGAGGCTGTATTCCCGTGTTCCCTTGCTTTGCAACAAGGTACGTCACGTTTGGAGGAGTGGAGGTCCCACGAAGGATTCCCCACGCCACGAAGGCTCACCCTATTCTCCGGAGCCTATCCCACGAAGGAATAGCTCTCTCACTTGTGGTAGACTTTGAGGTAGCCTCCAAACCTTCACAATCTTGCCCGGAGCAGATCCACAGCCCGGATGCTTCCGGACTCCTCTTGCCCACCTAGGGTTTCCAAGGAACCCTAGGAAGCAAGCTTCTTGATGAATACAAGGGGGAATAAGATTTGGCTTGGTAGAACGGTAGATCGGGTCCTCCTCTATCGTTTCCCCGGAGGGATTTGAGTTTGGGTGGAGGAGGAGGGAGATCTGAGGCTTTTGGTGTTTCTAGCAATGGAGTATGAGAGAAGGAGCTCAAGAACAGCTTGTAGTGTAGTGCCTAACTGTCTAGAGGTAGGAGAAGGGCTATTTATAGTGTTCTTCGAAATATGGCCGTTGGCCACTTGCCACCTCAGCTTTTCCTCGACAAACCCGGTTCAACCGGACCAGGGACCGGACTGCCCGGTGCAGAGGCCGGTCGGACCGGGCTGGTGACCGGAGCTTCTTTTCGTCGTCCAGAGGCTCCTCCGGTTGGCGCCCGGTTGGCGACCGGTCGACCGGGCCGTGCGCCGGACTCGCCGGTCTGTAGGCCGGCTGACCGGTCGGCAACCGGATTTGTTGTGTTCTTGTGTGGAGCCCGGTTGGCGACCGGTCGACCGGGTCGTGCGCCGGATGCTCCGGTTGGCGACCGGTGGACCGAGTTGTGCGCCGGACTGGCCGGTTGCTGTCCCGGTTGGACCGGGCTGCAGACCGGATTTCTGCTGTAGACCCCTTTTCGATTGTTGTTGAAGTGGGGGGGGGGGGGTCTCCTTTAGCCTTCTTGTTCCTTTGATACACCATTTATGCCTCATTGCCTAAAACCTGAGATTATCCTTATAAACATATTAGGCCAAATACTTAGCACGGTGTCATTGTTACCAAAATAATGGATAAGGGTAAAATACCCTTACAATCTCCCCCTTTTTGGTATACGATGACAAACCGAGCTAGAGTCACAAATAGATATTATGATAAGCTCTAAACCTTGATTCCATATAAGATATTACGACAGCTCCCCCATAATGTGTGCACTTGGAGAATTTGCGTTTGAATGCAAAGTGCACCATTTGTTGAACATGAGAAGCTCCCCCAATATCTTTAGGAAACAAGCATGGTATGGAGATGTGTATATCAAGATATATAAGCATAGCACACATAATCATCCTAACATAGAGTAGCACACATAACAGTCGTCCATACACATCCATACACGAATTATTGGAAGTAGCAAATGGTTCTTGAAAAACTCAAAGCAAATAAGCACAAGCCATATACAATCCAAATAAAGCAACTCCCATGGCTTGTGATAATCAAAGAACCCCGTGGTTCCTAGACTCTACTCTCTTCTCCCCCTTTGGCATCGGAACACCAAAAAGGCGAAGAAAAAAGTAGAGATGCTATCGCACCCATCAATAGAACTCATGCCCGGAGGAGTAGGAGCTCGCGCCCTCATCGCGCGAAGCCGCATCACCTTCATCTTCATCACCACCATCACCAGGAGGAGTAGGAGCACGAGCAGTCCTAGGAGGGAGGCTACCATGAGCATACATGGAGAAGTCGAAGTTCTGGATCATCTCATCGGTAAGTAGAGGCATCTCCCACTGAGGTGCAACCACAGGCTCCATCTCCGGTCCAGAAGGAGGAACAGGGTGGTTCCGTGAAGCCATGAACTCATTCTGTCGCCTCTGTGTCTCCTGGTTCATAGTAAGGCTCTGATGTGCAACATCATTGGTGTTCTTGCACATTTGCCACATGCTGGAGAAGAAGCGAGCGGCACCATGCTTGGGGAGCCGAGAGTAGCTGGAGCTAGCATCATGATCATGGCGTTCCTTGGAACGGCGCTCAGTGGTGGGCATCATGGAGGGAACATCCGGACGAGTGGCCTCCTGAGTGGGAATCTTGAAGGGGTCCATGATGACTTTTTCACCAAGAGTGTTGAGAGGAGCGGGAACAATGTAGTTGATGAGCCGCTGAACATACTGAGCATAGTTGGGAGTCATGCGGTCCATAACTGCACGCTTCAGTTCACAGTGAATAAGATCGCAGCCATCAATCTTCCTTACCCTGTTAGGATGACAATAGTACATCAGATTGAGATGATAGTTCCTGACTTCACTGGTGTCGCCAGACTTGCTGATGAGGTTCTCACGGAACATCTTGGGAGGTCCAGGTATAGGGTTCGCAGGATAGCAGAAAGAGATGTCACCCTTAGTAAGCTTGGACCGTGAATGAATCTTGTATCCCGGAGCACTGTCACCACCACAACCCATAGCTGCACGGAACTGAGAGTAGGTGCATGAGTACTTTCTCTTGCCAGTCATCCAGGTGATGGTGCGGTCCTCATCATCATGGAAGAAAACGGTGCAGTGGAACTGACGGACAAGGAGGGGACAAAAGGTAGGATCCTCTTGTTGATCATCGGGCTTGAGGCACACGAGGTCATATAGTCCCATACCCTTCAAGGTTTCAACCACAAAGCGGTACTTTGTGGCCTCATGCAAGGAAAGCTCGACAGGATTGATGGCCTTGGGTGATACAATATCACCATTCTTCATAAACTCATGAGAATCATAGTAACCATCCCATAGGACTGCTTGAGTCTTGGTCCAGAAGAACTTGTCCCCTTGAGTGTAAGTCCGTTGCTCAAAGTGATACGGATTCACCGTTCTCAATTCCTGCCACTCAAGACGGTTTACATTCCCAACATTGAAAGTTGGCACTATTTCATCATCCTCTTGGGCGGCATGCTTATCCTTTCTCTTGCCACTAACAGACTTGGTTCTACCCCCAGCTGAGCTGCCAATATCAGTACCCTGATGAGTTTGAGGGGGTACGCGACCACTAGAACGGCGGGGAGGATCAGCAGTCCTTCCTCTCTTGGCAACATTGCCACGGCCCTCACCACTCCAACTACCTGTGAATGAGAAAGTAGAGCAAGAATAGCAGTGGGGTAAGTGTACATGTCATCAATAAGAGGGAATCCAAAAAGCATAGCATATATCCAAGTGTATTGATGAGATTGTGCGAAAACTGGGCAACCCGGCGCATAGGCCGGTCCAACCGGGCAGCAGACCGGACGAGCCGGATGGCGACCGGTTGACCGGGCCGCACGCCGGGCCGGCCGGTTGAGCGGCCGGTCGACCGGGCTGGAAACCGGGTCTGTCGATTTGTGAAGTTTTGCCCAGATTTTCTACCACAAATTCATGCAAAAACTCATAAACTTGAATATAGACTATAGCAATAGAGTGGAGTAAGTGCATTGTGTTGTGAGACACTCTAAAGGCATGAGGACTTACAAACCCTAACCCTAACCCTAAAGTTTCCCAAAATTTGTCCAAAATTTGCAATGTGGGAGGGGGACTAGAGGATAGGGAGGAAGATAGATCACATTACCCGAAGACATGGTCCTCCTTGATTAAGAGATCAAGAAGAACACGAGGTAGGCCTACAAACCCAAGAACTCCAAGATTTCCCAAAATAGCTTGAGAGGGACCAAATCCTTTGGTGGAGTTGCTCCAAGGGGCCCGATCTATGGTTTGGTGGAGTTTGAGGGAGTGCTTGTGGTGGGAAGACCCTAGAGCATGTGGGAGGTGATGGAGGCGGCGGCCATGGAGGTGTGGAGGTTTGGGGGTAATGATGAAGAAGACCCCAAGGGGTATCCTCCTCCACTCATAACAGGCCGTGCGCCCGGTCGGAAACCCGGTCGAACCGGACCTGGCGCCGGCTGGGCCGGCGCAGAGGCCGGTCCAACCGGACCAGAGACCGGCCACCCAGTTTTATCTCTTTTTCGCTTCGTTTTGCCCCTATGCTTTGTGTAAATGTGTGTGAATGCTCAGATGATGACATGTACATATAGATAGATAGATGATGATGAGATGAGCATAGACATGGGGTTGGAAACACAAGATTCTCTAGGCATACCCATTGGAGAGAAAATCCAAACAAGATGTAAATAGCAACAATGGGTATGAGTCGAGATATATATCAAGAATCATAAGTCATTTTGAAATGATTTTTGCAATAAGATCATTTGGCCTTATATAGTCAAATCAAGTTGTAATGAAGGCTCAATGAGGGGCGGGGGATTACTCCCCCTATGTGAAAGCGCAAATGTCATGAGACCTCGAAGAGACATGCTTGGGTCCATATAATGACATTGGGTCTATTTATGTTGCACACATAGGTATGCATCATACCAAGACATGGTAGGATGACTATCCCCATATGTGATGTGCCTCTAAGCTAGATAGTTAGATAAATGCAAGAATATAGTGCAAGAAGTTGATTCAATCCAAGTTTTTAGGATCAAGAATACCAAGTTCTCCTCTCAAGTTTACAAACCGGGCTTCATCCAAAGGCTTAGTGAAAATATCCGCCAATTGATAGGTTGTTCCCACATGAGTGAGATCAATATCCTTATTTGCAACATGGTCACGTAGGAAGTGATGGCGAATGTCAATATGTTTGGTGCGACAATGTTGAACCGGGTTATTGGCGATCTTTATTGCACTTTCATTGTCACATAGAAGAGGCACCGTACCAAGAGACACACCATAGTCTTTCAAGGTTTGCTTCATCCATAGCAATTGAGTGCAACAATGTCAACACCCGGATTTTTAAGTCCGTATGCCTATTATATCATTCATCGCAATCCCAGGAATATTGTTGTTGCGAGATATAATAGCTAAGTATCACAGTCATCATTTATTACAACTCATATTGTCTTACAACTTGAATCACATGATCCATATTACACGAATAGTTGATCTATTGATCAACAAACAAACACAAGTTCAATGCGGAAGCGTAAAGCTAAAGGGACTCTGTAGTCCACAGGCCAACGCTTGACGTCAGAAAGCTCTTAGTTGTCATAGGCGTCCTGTTGGTCCTTGATACGTCTCCAACGTATCTATAATTTCTTATGTTCCATGCCACTTTATTGATGATATCTACATGTTTTATACACATTATATGTCATATTTATGCGTTTTCCGAAACTAACCTATTAACGAGATGCCGAAGTGCCAGTTCCTGTTTTCTGCTGTTTTTGGTTTCAGAAATCCTAGTAACGAAATATTCTCGGAATTGGACGAAATCAACGCCCAGGTTCCTATTTTTCCACGAAGCTTCCAGAACACCCGGGAAGGACCAGAGGGGGGCCACAGGCCCACCAGGCCATAGGCCGGCGCGGCCTGGGGGTGGCCCGCGCCCCCCTATGGTGTCGCCGCCTCGTCAGCCCTCCTGCGCCGCCTCTTCGCCTATTTAAAGCCCCTGCATCGAAAACCCTTAAAGAGGAAGCCACGGTACGCGAAACCTTCCAGAGCCGCCGCCATCGCGAAGCCAAGATCTGGGGGACAGGAGTCTCTGTTCCGGCACCCTGCCGGACGGGGAAGTGCCCCCGGAAGGCTTCTCCATCGACACCGCTGCCATCTCCACCGCCATCTTCATCAACGCTGCTGCTCCCATGAAGAGGGAGTAGTTCTCCATCGAGGCTCGGGGCTGTACCGGTAGCTATGTGGTTCATCTCTCTCCTATATGCTTCAATACAATAATCTCATGAGCTGCCTTACATGATTGAGATTCATATGATGATGCTTGTAATCTAGATGTCATTATGCTAGTCAAGTGAGTTTTACTTATGTGATCTCCGGAGACTCCTTGTCCCACGTGTGTAAAGGTGACAGTGTGTGCACCGTGTGGGTCTCTTAGGCTATATTTCACGTATCACTTATTCACTGTTATGAATGGCATAGTGAAGTGCTTATTTATATCTCTTAATGATTGCAATGTGTTTTGTATCACAATTTATCTATGTGCTACTCTAGCAATGTTATTAAAGTAGTTTTATTCCTCCTGCACGATGTAATGGTGACAGTGTGTGCATCCGTGTTAGTACTTGGTTTATGCTATGATCATGATCTCTTGTAGATTGCGAAGTTAACTATTGCTATGATAGTATTGATGTGTATTATTCCTCCTACATAAGCATGAAGGTGACAGTGTGCATGCTATGTTAGTACTTGGGTTAGTCATGTCGATCTTTCTTGCACTCTAAGGTTACTAAAATATGAGCATTATTGTGGAGCTTGTTAACTCCGGCATTGAGGGTTCGTGTAATCCTACGCAATGTGTTCATCATCCAACAAAAGTGTAGAGTATGCATTTATCTATTCTGTTATGTGATCAATGTTGAGAGTGTCCACTAGTGAAAGTCTATTCCCTAGGCCTTGTTCCTAAATACCGTTGCTATCATCGCTTGTTCTTGTTTTTACTGCGTTACTACTGCTGCGTTACTACTGCATGTTTACTTCCTACAATATTACTATCGTCAACTACGCGCCAAGCACTTTTCTGGCACCGTACTACTGTTCATATTCATTCATACCACTTGTATTTCACTATCTCTTCGCTGAACTAGTGCACCTATTAGGTGTGTTGGGGACACAAGAGACTTCTTGCTTTGTGGTTGCAGGGTTGCATGAGAGGGATATCTTTGACCTCTTCCTCCCTGAGTTCGATAAACCTTGGGTGATCCACTTAAGGGAAACTTGCTGCTGTTCTACAAACCTCTGCTCTTGGAGGCCCAACACTGTCTACAAGAATAGACGCACCCGTAGACATCAAGCACTTTTCTGGCGCCGTTGCCGGGGAGGGAAGGTAAACGGCACTCACACATTGGCAAGCCCGGCAACTAAGCACTTTTCCTCCCTCGTCAACTACGCGCCAAGCACTTTTCTGGCGTCGTTGCCGGGGAGGAAAGGTAAAAGGCACTCATACTCCGGTTCCAGGTAACAGTACTTTTTTGGCGCCATTGTGTGTGTGCTCGAAGCTATTTCCTTTAGACTCTGCAATTGCGACATTTGGTTTCTTGTTTACACTAGTTAGGCATAATGGACAACAATGACCTTTTTATTCTATTTCCTGATTTAAGACATGGATGGTTTGATGCGAAAATTAAAAAAACCCATGGAACATATTAATATGAATGCTTTGAACACTATTGTTGCTAATGCTATGGAAAATTCTAAGCTTGGGGAAGCTGGCTTTGATGAGCATGATATTTTTAGTCCCCCAAGCATTGAGGAGAAAATTTACTTTGATGATACTTTGCCTCCCATTTATGATGATTATAATGATAGTAGTCTTTTGTTACCACCTGTTATGGAGGATAAATTTGATTATGATTACAATATACCTCCTATATTTGATAGCTACTTTGTTGAATTTGCTCCCACTACAATTAATAAGAATGACTATGCTTATGTTGGGAGTAGTAATTATTTTATGCATGAGACTCATGATAAGAATGCTTTAAGTGATAGTTATATTGTTGAATTTGCTCATGATGCTACTGAAAGTTATTATGAGAAAGGAAAATATGGTTATAGAAATTTTCATGTTACTAAAATGCCTCTCTATGTGCTGAAATTTTTGAAGCTACACTTGTTTTATCTTCCTATGCTTGTTACTTTGCTCTTCATGAACTTGTTTATTTACAAAATTCCTATGCATAGGAAGCATGTTAGACTTAAATGTGTTTTGAATTTGCCTCTTGATGCTCTCTTTTGCTTCAACTTCTATTTCTTGCGAGTGCATCATTAAAACTGCTGAGCCCATCTTAATGGCTATAAAGAAAGAACTTCTTGGGAGATAACCCATGTGTTTTTTTTACTACAGTACTTTGTTTTATATTTGAGTCTTGGAAGTTGTTTACTACTGTAGCAACCTCTCCTTATCATGTTTTTGTGCCAAGTAAAGTTTCTATGCTAAAGTTGATGTTATATCTGGGATCGCTGCGCAGAAACAGCATTGCTGTCTGTCACGAATTCTGGCACAAGTCTCTGTAGAAAATTCGAAAAAATCTGCCAATTTACGAGCATGATCCTCAGATATGTACGCAACTTTCATTAGTTTTGATTTTTTCCATTCGAGCAAGTCTGGTGCCATTTTAAAATTCGTCTTTACGGACTGTTCTGTTTTTGACAGATTCTGCCTTTTATTTCGCATTGCCGCTTTTGTTAAGTTGAATGAGTTTCTTTGTTCCATTAACTTTCAGAAGTTTTGTGCAATGTCCAGAAGTGTTAAGAATGATTGTGTCACCTCTGAACATGTGAATTTTTGATTATGCACTAACCCTCTAATGAGTTTGCTTGAAGTTTGGTGTGAAGGAAGTTTTCAAGGGTCAAGAGAGGAGTATGATATACTATGATCAAGAGGAGTGAAAGCTCTAAGCTTGGGGATGCCCCCGTGGTTCATCCCTGCATATTCTAAGAAGACTCAAGCGTCTAAGCTTGGGGATGCCCAAGGCATCCCCTTCTTCATCGACAAAGTATCAGGTTCCTTCTCTTGAAACTATATTTTTATTCGGTCACATCTTATGTATTTTACTTGGAGCGTCTGTGTGCTTTTATTTTTGTTTTGTTATTTTCATTCTCTGAATAAGTTCATCCTTGTGTGGGAGAGAGACACGCTCCGCTGGTTCGTATGAACACATGTGTTCTTAGCTCATAATATTCATGGCGAAGTTTCCTCTTCGTTAATTGTTATATGGTTGGAAACAGAAAATGCTACATGTAGTAATTGGTAAAATGTCTTGGATAATGTGATACTTGGCAATTGTTGTGCTCATGTTTAAGCTCTTGCATCATATACTTTGCACCCATTAATGAAGAAATACATAGAGCTTGCTAAAATTGGATTTGCATATTTGGTCTCTCTAAGGTCTAGATAATATCTAGTATTGAGTTTTGAACAACAAGGAAGACGGTGTAGAGTCTTATAATGTTTACAATATGTCTTTTATGTGAGTTTTGCTGCACCGGTTCATCCTTGAGTTTGCTTCAAATAACCTTGCTAGCCTAAACCTTGTATCGAGAGGGAATACTTCTCATGCATCCAAAATCCTTGAGCCAACCACTATGCCATTTGTGTCCACCATACCCACCTACTACATGGTATTTCTCCGCCATTCCAAAGTAAATTGCTTGAGTGCTACCTTTAAACAATTCAAAAGTTATTACCTCTTATTTGTGTCAATGTTTTATAGCTCATGAAGAAGTATGTGGTGTTTATCTTTCAATCTTGTTGGGCAACTTTCACCAATGGACTAGTGGCTTCATACGCTTATCCAATAATTCTGCAAAAAGAGCTGGCAATGGGATTCCCAGTCCCAAATTAATTAACAAAAATAGACACTCCTCCATGGTATGTGATTGTTGGACGGCACCCGAAGGATTCGGTTAGCCATGGCTTGAGAAAGCAAAGGTGGGGAGGAGTGTCATCATAATAAAACTAAAATAAAAAGGCACTCCTTCATGGTATGAGATTGTTGGCAGGCACCCGAGGATTCGGTTAGCCATGGTTTGTGAAAGAAAGGTTGGAAGGAGTGCCACCCAAAAATAAAATAAAATGGGAGCCGCTCTTTGAAGGTTTGTCTGGCAAGGGGGTTAGAGTACCCGCTACCATTCGTTGACAACAACAAACACCTCTCAAAACTTTACTTTTATACTCTCTTGATGTTTTCAAAATAAAAGCTCTAGCACAAATACAGCAATCGATGCATTCCTCTTTGAAGGACCTTTCTTTTACTTTTATGTTGAGTCAGTTCACCTATCTCTCTCCACCTCAAGAAGCAAACACTTGTGTGAAATGTGCATTGATTCCTACATACTTGCATATTGCACTTGTTATATTACTTTATGTTGACAATATCCATGAGATATACATGTTATAAGTTAAAAGCAACCGCTGAAACTTAATCTTCCTTTGTGTTGCTTCAACACCTTTACTTTGAATTATTGCTTTATGAGTTAACTCTTATGCAAGACTTATTGATGCTTGTCTTGAAGTACTATTCATGAAAAGTCTTTGCTATATGATTCACTTGTTTACTCATGTCATTACTTTTGTTTTGATCGCTGCATTCATTACATATGTTTAAAAATAGTATGATCAAGGTTATGATGGCATGTCACTTCAGAAATTATCTTTGTTATCGTTTTACCTGCTCGGGACGAGCAGAACTAAGCTTGGGGATGCTGATACGTCTCCAACGTATCTATAATTTCTTATGTTCCATGCCACTTTATTGATGATATCTACATGTTTTATACACATTATATGTCATATTTATGCGTTTTCCGAAACTAACCTATTAACGAGATGCCGAAGTGCCAGTTCCTGTTTTCTGCTGTTTTTGGTTTCAGAAATCCTAGTAACGAAATATTCTCGGAATTGGACGAAATCAACGCCCAGGTTCCTATTTTTCCACGAAGCTTCCAGAACACCCGGGAAGGACCAGAGGGGGGGCACAGGCCCACCAGACCATAGGCCGGCGCGGCCTGGGGGTGGCCCGCGCCCCCCTATGGTGTCGCCGCCTCGTCAGCCCTCCTGCGCCGCCTCTTCGCCTATTTAAAGCCCCTGCATCGAAAACCCTTAAAGAGGAAGCCACGGTACGCGAAACCTTCCAGAGCCGCCGCCATCGCGAAGCCAAGATCTGGGGGACAGGAGTCTATGTTCCGGCACCCTGCCGGACGGGGAAGTGCCCCCGGAAGGCTTCTCCATCGACACCGCTGCCATCTCCACCGCCATCTTCATCAACGCTGCTGCTCCCATGAAGAGGGAGTAGTTCTCCATCGAGGCTCGGGGCTGTACCGGTAGCTATGTGGTTCATCTCTCTCCTATATGCTTCAATACAATAATCTCATGAGCTGCCTTACATGATTGAGATTCATATGATGATGCTTGTAATCTAGATGTCATTATGCTAGTCAAGTGAGTTTTACTTATGTGATCTCCGGAGACTCCTTGTCCCACGTGTGTAAAGGTGACAATGTGTGCACCGTGTGGGTCTCTTAGGCTATATTTCACAGAATACTTATTCACTGTTATGAATGGCATAGTGAAGTGCTTATTTATATCTCTTAATGATTGCAATGTGTTTTGTATCACAATTTATCTATGTGCTACTCTAGCAATGTTATTAAAGTAGTTTTATTCCTCCTGCACGATGTAATGGTGACAGTGTGTGCATCCGTGTTAGTACTTGGTTTATGCTATGATCATGATCTCTTGTAGATTGCGAAGTTAACTATTGCTATGATAGTATTGATGTGTATTATTCCTCCTACATAAGCATGAAGGTGACAGTGTGCATGCTATGTTAGTACTTGGGTTAGTCATGTCGATCTTTCTTGCACTCTAAGGTTACTAAAATATGAGCATTATTGTGGAGCTTGTTAACTCCGGCATTGAGGGTTCGTGTAATCCTACGCAATGTGTTCATCATCCAACAAAAGTGTAGAGTATGCATTTATCTATTCTGTTATGTGATCAATGTTGAGAGTGTCCACTAGTGAAAGTCTATTCCCTAGGCCTTGTTCCTAAATACTGCTATCACTGCTTGTTACTGTTTTACTGCGTTACTACTGCTGCGTTACTACTGCATGTTTACTTCCTACAATATTACTATCGTCAACTACGCGCCAAGCACTTTTCTGGCACCGTACTACTGCTCATATTCATTCATACCACTTGTATTTCACTATCTCTTCGCTGAACTAGTGCACCTATTAGGTGTGTTGGGGACACAAGAGACTTCTTGCTTTGTGGTTGCAGGGTTGCATGAGAGGGATATCTTTGACCTCTTCCTCCCTGAGTTCGATAAACCTTGGGTGATCCACTTAAGGGAAACTTGCTGCTGTTCTACAAACCTCTGCTCTTGGAGACCCAACACTGTCTACAAGAATAGACGCACCCGTAGACATCAGTCCTCGTCTTGATAGTTCTGTTCATCTTCATACTCTGGCCATTTGAATAGCCAGGGACAAAGCCGTAAGTACTTTAAGTACTTGCAAACTAAATACTAAAGTAAGTGCTAACCATTTGAGTAATGAGGCTAAAATTCTATTTCACTTGCTTAAGCCAAATTTTAGTTCATAGGTGTTTTGAGCATGTACTAACTAACTCAGGGGGGAACATTAGTGTCATTCCCACAACAACTGTTGTAACTCAACAAGTCACCATGTCATCAGGTATTTCTTCAATAGTTTCAAAATCTGACACCGGAAATTGTATGGCCTTTCCAACCGTCCGTAACAGTGGACACGGCTATTCGAATAGATTTACACTCTGCAGAGGTTGCACACTTGTTCCACAACATTTGATTTCATCCGTCGGAAAGACTCTGAATCATCGTAACACAGTACGCGGATCATCAACCCTAACCTTTCACTTACAAACCCTAGTATGAGCACCTCTCCCCATGAGCTTGGCCTCCCAGTGAAAACCAACTGTTAACCTGGGAACTGCATAGGGCTTGGCCGTATAATTCACCTCAATTCACATCATTTCTCAACAACGGAGGCAGCCTCAGCATAACCCCTATGATGTGTGTTCAGAGGGAACCCATACTAAAGTGTATAAACTTCCAGTTAAGCCCTACCCATAATCAGGTATTGTGGGGGTACTTGAAAATTGGAAAGGTATCGCATTCAAACCAATATCAGGTTTTTATCAAAAATCACCATCTTCTCTTGTTCACATTCCACTTCAACTTCATTCAGTGGGATGACTCATGATTCCCAAGTTCTCCATAATTCAACATATCATAGTTTCCCATCTAGAGTAGTCAAGTTTTAGTATTTTAGCATTAGCACTAATCATGAGGGGTGCTACATTGCTTTGCCATTTGTGAGACTAACTTTACTACTTTAGTATGCTTACTCATTTAGACCAAGCTAGGTCAAAACCTTGAGACAACAAGTAACACTTGTATGGTGCAAACTTAGGATAAGCTTGTATAAGAAGGTAAGAATCATGGTGCCTTGCCCAAGGAGGGCTTTGCACTTTGCAAGAGTATTAGCTTGCCTTGGTAGTTGTCAAGGTTCTCTTCTTCCTCTTCTTGGTAGAATTCTCCTTCCTCTTGGTAATCTCCGGTGCTAGCGTCTAAATTGGAGTACGAGGTATAATCACTAAACAAGCTCAAAAGCTATACTAAGCTCATGGTTACTTCTCACAAACTATGCTAAGCACACACATAAAATAATTAGGTGCATTGGTTTTCTTGATTAAAGAAAAGTAATTTCCTCTCATTACATATGTAATTAATAATTTTCCATTTAGTTCTTGAGAAAAATAATTTCCTCTCATTGAAATCTTCTTAAGATTTAACTTCCCAAATAATCATACATGAATTCATATTGACCTAAGTCAAACATTCATTATCATTATTTGAGAAAATGATTTAAATGAGGTAACTCACCTCATACCATTTTATAATTTCCCAAATGTTTTAATTCTCCAAATATTCATATAGGAGTGTTTGGACCAAGGGTGCAAACATCTCATGAACTCATTTGGGACAAGATTTAAATGAAGGGCAATCCTCCATATGATTTACATAATAATTTTGGGACAATATCACTTACTAAACTAGCCATATTGCCTATTAATTAATCTAGGGATGATCATGCAAAGTGACCACACCATTTTCTTGCAGAAACAATTAGGGTAAGTCAAATGTGAACTAGAGGAGTTGGAATTATTCAATTATCTATTTTGGTTGATTTTTAATAATTATTCTAAGGCAGAAAAGTCCTTGCCTTGTTTATTTTTCCATTTTAATTCTATAATAGATCTAGGGTTCAAACCAGTGGAATTGTGTAGATAATTTCCTAAGCTTTCCAAATATATAAAGTTTGTTAAATTTGGCCAAGCCAAACAGATTCTATGCATTTTCCAAGTTGGGTTCAGTATTGAATTCAAACTAAATTTATTAAACTGGATTTGAATTAAAAAGGCCGGCGGGAAAGCTAACTGGGCTCAAACGTTTGAAAACGGCCCAAGGCCAGCCCACCACGCATCCGTGCACGCGCGGGCCGCCTGACAGTGGGCTCCACCCGTCAGCGACGCTTAGCGCCGAAGCGGTATGAATCAACAGGGGGCGTTGGATTAGATCGTGATATAACGGCTCAGGTGTGTCGTCGTCGACGGCGAGAGAGAAGCTCGCCGGCGGTGCAGGTAGGGGGTCGGAGGGCTTACGGTGGCTCCAGCTAGGGTTGGCAGTATGCTCGACGAAGTTGTAGATGACGGCGAGGCTCCTGGTAGCAGTGGCGTCGCTTGGGGAGGCCTGGATCGACGGCGATTGCTGCAGAGCTTCCGCGGCAGTGAGGCGTCGATTGGCCGTGCTCGGGCGACGAGCGAGGTGGCTTCGGGTGCTGGGCGAAGCGGTGGTGAGTGGTGGTCATGGTGGTGTGCCTGGATGGTCGAGGGGAGGCCTCCTTTTATAGGCGCTCATGGGTGCTGGGGTGTTACGGCGAGGTCGACAAGGGCGCGGCCGCTCCGGGGGTCTAGGGGGCTAGGCGACGACGGGGTCGTGTTCACGATGTCACGGCGAACCTACGAGCGTGAACGGCGCGGCAAGGGGACGCGTAGGGTTGTCGGGGCCGTGCATGTACTGTCGCGGCCGCGGCGGGCGCTCTGGTCCTCTCCGGCGGCCGTGGTCGCCAAGGCGTGACGTCGGCGTGTCCGGCGAGCTCCGCGTGGCGAGGAGGGTACCGTGGCGCGCGGATATGGTCGGGGTACGGCGAGATTCGGCGAACGCCGCGTGGCCGTGGCGCGCGCGTCCGTGCGCCAGTGACGTCGCCCATGCCGCTCGCGGCGTACCTGGGCGTACCTGGGCGCGCGTCGTCCGGGTCCTGTCGGCGTCCTCGCGATCGACGGCGTGCACGGGCGCTCTCAGCAGGGTGTGGGCGACGCGTTGGACACGGTGGCCGTGCAGATGGTGAAGAGAGGAGGGGGAAGGCGTGTCGGAGGGCGACGTGGCCGGCATGGCCATGGCCGGCCATGATCTGGTCGTGTCCATGGCGTGTTCTTGCATGAGCTAGGTAGGGGGAGGTCCAAGGTACTTGGTTGAGCCCAGAAATGGTCAAGGAGGGGTCTGGTTTGATCAATTTCAAAAATGGGGTGATCTTGTTTTTAATAAAAAGTCTCTACTTTGCTTGATCCTATCTCTTGATCCAAGATGAATTTGATATGGCCCCCTTTACAAAAGTTGTTCATCTTGTTGTGTACTTGGATGACAGGCAAAGATTTGGATTTGTTTAGTTTAGAAATTTTGAAATAGAGAGGCTCAAAGTAGCAACCAGAATATAAAAGTCAAAAATGACCATTATCTCATGTGCTTATATTTTTATTCTTGGCTTTGATTTAATTGGGGTTTTTTGATTCTTAAAGTTGTAATTACTCTTTAATATCATGATACAAGTATTGGTGAAGATCAAATGGGTCTATGGTCAATTTTTACAAATTTGACATGGACCATATGTTAGGGTTTTAGGGTTTTATGAATATTTGATTTCTTTCTCTTTTTGATGAAGTGGGTTGATGATCATTACTTGATCACCCTAGGGCTTTGGAATTCATCATATACACAAGATAACACTCATCATGGCATATCACTCAAAATGCACAAGTCCTATGCAGGGTCCTATATGCAAAATTTGAAAAGTTTTTGCTGGTTCTCAAATTTGGTCTCTGAAATTCTTCTTCTCTCTTTTATTAAAATTTGGGGTGTTACAAACCCTTCCCCCTTACAAAAGATCTCGTCCCGAGATCTAAAAGAAACAAGTCTAGGTACTAAAGAGATCTGGGTACTCCTTCTTCATATCTTCTTCCCGCTCCCAAGTGGCTTCATCTTCGGTATGATTGCTCCAATGTATCTTCAGAAACTTGATGCTTCGGGTGCGGGTGGTTCTGTATGCTTCTTCCAAGATGCGTATCGGAACTTCGCGGTATGTTAGGTCGTGATTGATATCCACCGAACGGTGATCGATGTTCTTGAATACCTCGGTCTTCTCTGGGACTTCTAAGCACTTCCGGAGGAGTGAGATGTGGAACACGTTGTGCACAGCCGCCATTTCTTCCGGTAGTTCTAGTTGATAGGAGACTTCACCTCGGCGGCTGAGAACTTTGAAGGGTCCGACATACCGGGGTGCAAGCTTCCCTTTGAGTTGAAAACGCTGCATTCCTTTCAGGGGTGACACTTTGAGATAGACAAAATCTCCGATCTCAAAGGTCATCTCTCGACGTCTCTTGTCGGCGTAACTCTTCTGTCGGGACTGAGCGGTCTTGAGGTACTCCCGGATCTTGTGCACCTTCTCTTCGGCTTCTCGTAGAACATTGGGTCCGAAGACTTGGCTTTCTCCGACTTCGGACCAATTCAGGGGGGTACGGCATTTCCTTCCGTACAGGGCTTCAAAGGGGGCCATCTGTAAACTGGCTTGGTAGCTATTATTGTACGAGAATTCTGCGTATGGCAGGCAGTCTTCCCACTTGGATCCATATTCCAGTACACATGCTCTCAGCATGTCCTCTAATATCTGGTTGACTCGTTCTGTCTGTCCGTCAGTCTGTGGGTGGTAAGCGGTGCTGAAATTTAGGCGGGTTCCGAGTCCTTCATGCACCTTCTGCCAGAATCTGGATGTGAACTGAGATCCTCTATCGGACACTATTGACTTCGGGGTTCCATGCAGTGCGACAATTCTGGAGATGTACAGCTCTGCTAATTTTGGGCCCTGATAGGTGGTCTTGACAGCGATGAAGTGGGCTACCTTGGTCAATCTATCAACAACTACCCATATCGAATCATTTCCTTTGCTGGATTTGGGTAAACCGGTAATAAAGTCCATTCCTACGGAGTCCCACTTCCATTCGGGAATCTGTAGGGGCTGCAGCTGTCCTGCGGGTCGCTGGTGTTCTGCCTTGACTCGCTGACAGATGTCACGCTTGGCGATGTAGCTTCCGATCTCCCTCTTCATTCCGTGCCACCAAAATTGTTCCTTCAAGTCTTGGTACATCTTGGTACCTCCGGGGTGGATAGAGTATAAGGTGTCATGGGCTTCCTTCAGAATAACTTGCTTCAACTCTGAGTCTGACGGTACACACAGGCGTCCGTTGTACCAAAGAACTCCTTCTTCATCTATGGTAAATCCCGGTGCCTTTCCTGCGGCTATTTGAGTCTTGATTCCATTGATGCTGGCATTTCCCTTCTGGGCTTCCTTGATCTGACCAATCAAGGTGGGTTGTAGCTCTATGCTGGCGAGGAATCCTTCACTAACTAGTTCCATTCTGAACTGTTCAAATTCTTGGTGCAGGCTAGGTTGTTCTTCTGCTATCATTGAGTTCAGCTGGCACGGCAGTCTACTCAAGGCATCGGCTACCACATTGGCCTTGCCGGGGTGGTAGTGAATTTCCATATCATAGTCCTTGATCAACTCTAACCATCTTCGTTGCCTCATATTCAGCTCCTTCTGAGTGAAGATATACTTCAAACTCTTGTGATCAGAATAGATCTCGCAGCGATTACCCATGAGGTAATGGCGCCACACCTTCAGGGCTAAAACTACGGCTGCGAGTTCGAGGTCATGGGTCGGATAGTTCTGCTCGTGCTGCTTCAGTTGCCGGGACAGATAAGATATCACCTTTCCTTCCTGCATCAGCACACATCCAAGACCAACCTTGGATGCATCGCAGTAAACGTCAAAGGGTTTGGTGATATCCGGCATGATCAGGATTGGGGCTGTGGTCAGTCTAAGCTTGAGTTGTTGAAAACTCTCTTCACATTTGTCCGTCCATTCGAACTTCTTGTCCTTCTTCAACAATTGGGTCATTGGTCGAGCGATGCTCGAAAAGCCTTCTACAAACCTGCGGTAATATCCGGCTAATCCAAGAAAAGCGCGGACCTCGGTCTGGGTGGTTGGGGCCTTCCATTCCACGACAGTCTTGATTTTGGCGGGGTCTACAGCAATTCCTCCTGCAGACAGGATATGTCCCAGGAATCCTACTTCCTTCAGCCAAAACTCACATTTGCTGAACTTAGCATACAGCTTATGCTTCCTAAGGGTCTCTAGGACAGCTTCTAGATGTCGCTCGTGTTCTTCTTCGGATTTGGAGTAGATTAGTATGTCATCGATGAAAACAACAACAAACTTATCCAAAAAGTCCATGAAGATCTTATTCATGAGGTTCATGAAATAGGCAGGGGCATTGGTTAATCCAAATGACATGACATTGTACTCGTACAATCCATATCTGGTGGTAAAGGCAGTTTTGGGAATATCCGATGCACGAATCTTCAACTGGTGGTACCCAGTCCTGAGGTCGATCTTCGAAAATACGGTGGCTCCGGTCAGCTGATCAGACAGATCTTCTATCTTAGGCAAGGGATATTTGTTCTTGATGGTGACATCGTTCAGCTTGCGATAATCCGTACATAGACGGCTGGCACCGTCCTTCTTATCCACAAACAGAACTGGTGATCTCCAAGGCGACGCGCTTGGTCGGATCAGACCTTTGGCTAGTAGTTCATCTAGTTGTTTCTTCAGTTCTACTAGTTCTGCTGGGTTCATACTATAGGCTCTCTGGGCTATAGGTGCAGTTCCCGGGATTAACTCGATGATAAACTCGATATCCCGATCTGGGGGCATACCGGGTAGACCATCAGGAAAAACATCAGAGTATCGACAGACGACCCTGATCTGATCCAGAGTTGGCTTGGCTACACTCTGGTTGCAGGTAAACTTTCTTGGTAGTCTTTCCGATACATGTTCCACTATGATACCGGTGCTACTGGTCATGGTGTTGGCTTTCTTAGCACAATCAATCATTCCATGATGTTTGGCCATCCAATCCATTCCCAGCACTATTTCCAAACCTTTGGTTCCCAGAATAATCAGATTGGCATAGAAATCTACTTCATGTATTCTGATGGGTACATTTTTGCAAAATTTTCTGGCTTTAGTGGTTGATCCGGGAATTTGAACTATCATGACATGTTTCAAACTGATAGGTTGGATTTTACTTGTTGATGCAAAGTCTTCAGTGACAAAAGAATGAGATGCTCCGGAATCAAACAACACTCGGGCAGGTACTGAGTTGACAGGAAACATACCCAGTACAACGTCTGGCGCTTCCTGAGCTTCTTTAGCGTTCATGTGGAAGATGCGGCCATTGCGGTTATTGGGGTTGTTGGGGGCGAACTTCTTTCCCGTGGAGACGCGACGTTGCTGTTGAGCAGGTGCAGCGGTGTTGCCGGCGAGCTTGGCGAGCCTCTTGGGGCACTCGTTGGAGTAGTGTCCCACTACACCGCACTCATAACAAGTGATAGTGGACTTGTCTTTGTTGGCGACTGGGATGGCGTTGCTCCCAGTCCTTGGAGCTGTGTTAGTGTTGTTGTTATTGGTGTTGGGGGCTCGCATCGGCGCGCGGTTGAAGTTATTGGTGTTGTTCTGGTAGTTGTGGTGGTTGTTGTTGTGGCCTCCTGGCCTGGGGTTTCCTCCACTCCGGTTCTGGAATCCGGGGCGTGAAGTCTGCATCTGGGGCTTAGTGTTTCTGGGGGCAAAACCTCCGCTTGAGCTGGGGCGATACTTTGGAGTATTGCTGGGCCCATTCTGGTGCATCATGCGGCGTTTGCGGTTCTCATTGGCTTGGTTCAACTTGCCCCCCATCTGAATGGCGGAGTCAACAAGGGCTTCAAGGTCGGCAAAGGGGATGTTGACGAGGACAGTCTGCATTTCGTCATGCAGCCCGTTCAGGAATCTCTCCTGCCTCTTCTGAGTAGTATCAGTCTCATCGGGGGCGTACCTTGACAGTGTAAGGAATCTGTCGCGGTATTCTACCACCGTCATCCTTCCCTGCTTAAGTTCGCGGAATTCATCCCGCATCTTTTTGATAAGACCCGGGGGCACATGGTACTTGCTGAACTTGAGCTTGAAATCTGCCCAAGTCATGACTTGACCTCCGTTCATAGCACGGGTACTGGTCCACCAGGCCCGGGCTGGTCCGGCAAGATAGTGGGTTGCAAACAGGACCTTTTCATTGGCTTCAACTCCGGCTACTTCCAAATTGTTCTCCATGGTCTGGATCCAGTCGTCGGCGTCGAGGGGTTCTTCGGTCTTGCTAAACACTGGAGGGTTGGTGTTCTGGAAGTTCTTGAGTTTGGATCCGGGGTGATCATGATTCCCATGGCCTTGGTGAGCAAGGTTTTGCAGTGCTGCTATGTTGGCTTGACGTTCAGCTCTTTCCGTCTCCCTGTCTTGAAGCAGGGTTTGCAGCAGTTGCATCATGGCATCGTTGTTGTTGCGATTGGGAGGGGTCATCTGAATATACAGAAGATTATAAGATAAGAGGGAAATGTCTAAGGTTTATTTTGAGCGAGTTTAAAAACTTGTAAAACTTGAATGCTTTAGATGACAAACACACACATTCATTCATTCCACAAAGCACATTACAAACTAACATACCATTCTTCCCATGGTTTTAAGAACCATTTCTCAGACTACGATACAATGGATTGAAAACACACTCATACCCAAGGTTTTAAGAACCCTTCAGGCTACGATACATGGGACAGGATACAACTCACACCTACATACGTGATCAAGTGCGGCTACCCTCATCCTCGATGTCGATGGGAATGACATCATCAGGTCCTGGCTCCAGGAACGCGTAGTCCTCCTCCTCAGTGAACTCGTCCTCCTCGAAGTCGTCATCGTCGCTCAGGTAGGCGCCTCCTCCCTGAAGATCGATACCGACCTCGTCTTCCTCTATCTCCATCAGCTGTTCCTCCTGAGCCTTGACAGTGGCCTCAAGTGATGCTATCTGTGCGCGAAGGCGTGTAATGGTGACATCCTTCTTCGCGCACTTCAGGCGAAGCTTGTTGCGGTCCCTGGACAGCATCTTGATGGCATCGCCATGAGTGATCAGTGCAAGGTGAGTCTGGTTCGCGTACGCACGGGAGTTGTCTAACTCCTTCTGAGTGTGGTACAGCATGTAATCCAGATGCTCAGCATGGTGCCTCAGCTGTGGGTGCGACTGCAGCTCCATAGGCACACCCATAGCATCACGCCTCACGAGGTGTGCATAGCGGGACGCAAGTATGCGCACCACGTTCTGTCCACAGAGGCGTGCAAGTGCCTCCTGTAGGCCACGTGCAAGACCATCGAGCCAGTTGCTCTCGCGGAAGCAGAAGAGGATCCTCTCCGAGGTGGGAGGCTCCAGCTTGCCCCTTAGGTCGGCGGTGATGATCCACTGCAACTCGCCTCCGACCTGGTCGTTCACCTGAATCCCGTGGAACTCTCGGTGAGGACGTCCAAGGAAGTCAGAGAGCGCGTTGAGGTCGTGCTCAAAGATCAACTCTCCACCATTCCCAAGCTGGTAAAACTTGGTGTTGAGGGGTTCATTCGGCTCCATCTGAAAGTGAAATGGAGGAATAAGCTAGTGAGTGATTAAGTGTGGCAAACTTTTAAGTATATTTAAACAAGAAAGAGCATGATTTCACCAAGTTTTGGAAAAGCCTCAAAGACAAGAGTATGGTAAGTTTTCACAAATATTTGCTTCATTTTGATTTCAAAGTTTAAGTTTTTATGAACGCCCATTCTAACTAAGGTTTTCTAAGGTCAAACAATGGCTCTGATACCAACTTGTCAACACCCGGATTTTTAAGTCCGGATGCCTATTATATCATTCATCGCAATCCCAGGAATATTGTTGTTGCGAGATATAATAGCTAAGTATCACAGTCATCATTTATTACAACTCATATTGTCTTACAACTTGAATCACATGATCCATATTACACGAATAGTTGATCTATTGATCACAAACAAACACAAGTTCAATGCGGAAGCGTAAAGCTAAAGGGACTCTGTAGTCCACAGGCCAACGCTTGACGTCAGAAAGCTCTTAGTTGTCATAGGCGTCCTATTGGTCCTCGTCTTGATAGTTCTGTTCATCTTCATACTCTGGCCATTTGAATAGCCAGGGACAAAGCCGTAAGTACTTTAAGTACTTTCAAACTAAATACTAAAGTAAGTGCTAACCATTTGAGTAATGAGGCTAAAATTCTATTTCACTTGCTTAAGCCAAATTTTAGTTCATAGGTGTTTTGAGCATGTACTAACTAACTCAGGGGGGGAACATTAGTGTCATTCCCACAACAACTGTTGTAACTCAACAAGTCACCATGTCATCAGGTATTTCTTCAATAGTTTCAAAATCTGACACCGAAAACTGTATGGCCTTTCCAACCGTCCGTAACCGTGGACACGGCTATTCGAATAGATTTACACTCTGCAGAGGTTGCACACTTGTGCCACAACATTTGATTTCATCCGTCGGAAAGACTCCGAATCATCGTAACACAGTACGCGGATCATCAACCCTAACCTTTCACTTACAAACCCTAGTATGAGCACCTCTCCCCATGAGCTTGGCCTCCCAGTGAAAACCAACTGTTAACCTGGGAACTGCATAGGGCTTGGCCGTATAATTCACCTCAATTCACATCATTTCTCAACAACGGAGGCAGCCTCAGCATAACCCCTATGATGTGTGTTCAGAGGGAACCCATACTAAAGTGTATAAACTTCCAGTTAAGCCCTACCCATAATCAGGTATTGTGGGGGTACTTGAAAATTGGAAAGGTATCGCATTCAAACCAATATCAGGTTTTTATCAAAAATCACTATCTTATCTTGTTCACATTCCACTTCAACTTCATTCAGTGGGATGACTCATGATTCCCAAGTTCTCCATAATTCAACATATCATAGTTTCCCATCTAGAGTAGTCAAGTTTTAGTATTTTAGCATTAGCACTAATGATGAGGGGTGCTACATTGCTTTGCCATTTGTGAGACTAACTTTACTACTTTAGTATGCTTACTCATTTAGACCAAGCTAGGTCAAAACCTTGAGACAACAAGTAACACTTGTATGGTGCAAACTTAGGATAAGCTTGTATAAGAAGGTAAGAATCATGGTGCCTTGCCCAAGGAGGGCTTTGCACTTTGCAAGAGTATTAGCTTGCCTTGGTAGTTCTCAAGGTTCTCTTCTTCCTCTTCTTGGTAGAATTCTCCTTCCTCTTGGTAATCTCCGGTGCTAGCGTCTAAATTGGAGTACAAGGTATAATCACTAAACAAGCTCAAAAGCTATACTAAGCTCATGGTTACTTCTCACAAACTATGCTAAGCACACACATAAAATAATTAGGTGCATTGGTTTTCTTGATTAAAGAAAAGTAATTTCCTCTCATTATATATGTAATTAATAATTTTCCATTTAGTTCTTGAGAAAAATAATTTCCTCTCATTGAAATCTTCTTAAGATTTAACTTCCCAAATAATCATACATGAATTCATATTGACCTAAGTCAAACATTCATTATCATTATTTGAGAAAATGATTTAAATGAGGTAACTCACCTCATACCATTTTATAATTTCCCAAATGTTTTAATTCTCCAAATATTCATATAGGAGTGTTTGGACCAAGGGTGCAAACATCTCATGAACTCATTTGGGACAAGATTTAAATGAAGGGCAATCCTCCATATGATTTACATAATAATTTTGGGACAATATCACTTACTAAACTAGCCATATTGCCCATTAATTAATCTAGGGCATGATCATGCAAAGTGACCACACCATTTTCTTGCAGAAACAATTAGGGTAAGTCAAATGTGAACTAGAGGAGTTGGAATTATTCAATTACCTATTTTGGTTGATTTTTAATAATTATTCTAAGGCAGAAAAGTCCTTGCCTTGTTTACTTTTCCATTTTAATTCTATAATAGATCTAGGGTTCAAACCAGTGGCATTGTGTAGATAATTTCCTAAGCTTTCCAAATATATAAAGTTTGTTAAATTTGGCCAAGCCAAACAGATTCTATGCATTTTCCAAGTTGGGTTCAGTATTGAATTCAAACTAAATTTATTAAACTGGATTTGAATTAAAAAGGCCGGCGGGAAAGCTAACTGGGCTCAAACGTTTGAAAACGGCCCAAGGCCAGCCCACCACGCATCCGTGCACGCGCGGGCCGCCTGACAGTGGGCTCCACCCGTCAGCGACGCTTAACGCCGAAGCGGTATGAATCAACAGGGGGCATTGGATTAGATCGTGATCTAACGGCTCAGGTGTGTCGTCGTCGACGGCGAGAGAGAAGCTCGCCGGCGGCGCAGGTAGGGGGTCGGAGGGCTTACGGTGGCTCCAGCTAGGGTTGGCAGTATGCTCGACGAAGTTGTAGATGACGGCGAGGCTCCTGGTAGCAGTGGCGTCGCTTGGGGAGGCCTGGATCGACGGCGATTGCTGCAGAGCTTCCGCGGCAGTGAGGCGTCGATTGGCCTTGCTCTGGCGACGATCGAGGTGGCTACTGGTGCTGGGCGAAGCGGTGGTGAGTGGTGGTCATGGTGGTGTGCCTGGATGGTCGAGGGGAGGCCTCCTTTTATAGGCGCTCATGGGTGCTGGGGTGTTACGGCGAGGTCGACAAGGGCGCGGCCGCTCCGGGGGTCTAGGGGGCTAGGTGACGACGGGGTCGTGTTCACGACGTCACGGCGAAGCTACGAGCGTGAACGGCGCGGCAAGGGGACGCATAGGGTTGTCGGGGCCGTGCATGTACTGTCGCGGCCGCGGCGGGCGCTCTGGTCCTCTCCGGCGGCCGTGGTCGCCAAGGCGTTACGTCGGCGTGTCCGGCGAGCTCCGCATGGCGAGGAGGGTACCGTGGCGCGCGGATATGGTCGGGGTACGACGAGATTCAGCGAACGCCGCGTGGCCGTGGCGCGCGCGTCCGTGCGCCAGTGACGTCGCCCATGCCGCTCGCGGCGTACCTGGGCGTACCTGGGCGCGCGTCGTCCGGGTCCTTTCGGCGTCCTCGCGATCGACGGCGTGCACGGGCGCTCTCAGCAGGGTGTGGGCGACGCGTTGGACACGGTGGCCGTGCAGATGGTGAAGAGAGGAGGGGGAAGGCGTGTCGGAGGGCGACGTGGCCGGCATGGCCATGGCCGGCCATGATCTGGTCGTGTCCATGGCGTGTTCTTGCATGAGCTAGGTAGGGGGAGGTCCAAGGTACTGGGTTGAGCCCAGAAATGGTCAAGGAGGGGTCTGGTTTGATCAATTTCAAAAATGGGGTGATCTTGTTTTTAATAAAAAGTCTCTACTTTGCTTGATCCTATCTCTTGATCCAAGATGAATTTGATATGGTCCCCTTTACAAAAGTTGTTCATCTTGTTGTGTACTTGGATGACAGGCAAAGATTTGGATTTGTTTAGTTTAGAAATTTTGAAATAGAGAGGCTCAAAGTAGCAACCAGAATATAAAAGTCAAAAATGACCATTATCTCATGTGCTTATATTTTTATTCTTGGCTTTGATTTAATTGGGGTTTCTTTGATTCTTAAAGTTGTAATTACTCTTTAATATCATGATACAAGTATTGGTGAAGATAAAATGGGTCTATGGTCAATTTTTACAAATTTGACATGGACCATATGTTAGGGTTTTAGGGTTTTATGAATATTTGATTTCTTTCTCTTTTTGATGAAGTGGGTTGATGATCATTACTTGATCACCCTAGGGCTTTGGAATTCATCATATACACAAGATAACACTCATAATGGCATATCACTCAAAATGCACAAGTCCTATGCAGGGTACTATATGCAAAATTTGAAAAGTTTTTGTTGGTTCTCAAATTTGGTCTCTGAAATTCTTCTTCTCTCTTTTATTAAAATTTGGGGTGTTACAAACAAGATGCCGCGGATATGTATTCGGCTTCGGCGGTGGATAAAGCGGTGGAGTTTTGTTTCTTGGATGACCAACTCACCAATGACCGGCCAATAAATTGGCAAGCCCCGGAGGTAGACTTCCGGTCAACCTTATCACCGGCCCAATCGGAGTCCGAGTAGCCAATGAGTTCAAAGGTTGACCCCTTTGGATACCATAGCCCGAGAGTAGGAGTGAGAACAATGTATCTTAGAATCCGTTTGACCGCCATCAAATGGCTCTCCTTAGGAGCGGATTGAAAACGAGCACACATCCCTACACTTAGCATGATATCCGGCCTAGAGGCACAAAGGTAGAGCAAGGATCCTATCATGGAACGGTATACCTTTATATCCACATCCTTCTCACCGTCACATGAGCCAAGTTGCCCCTTTACGGGCATGGGTGTCTTCATTGGGCTTGCATTGGTCATGTTGAATTTCTTGAGCATGTCCTTCACATACTTTTCTTGAGAGATGAAGGTGCCTTTTGCAAGTTGCCTCACTTGGAAGCCTAGGAAAAACTTCAACTCCCCCATCATGGACATCTCAAATTTCCTAGTCATCAATAGCTCAAAAGCTTTGTTATGATTGGGGTTAGTTCCACCAAATATAATATCATCAACATATATTTGACATATAAACAAGCCACCCCCTTTAACCCGCTTGGTGAAAAGAGTGGAATCGACCGTACCCATGCAAAACCCATCTTGTAGTAGAAAATCCCTAAGGAACTCATACCAAGCACGTGGAGCTTGCTTGAGACCGTAGAGTGCCTTATGGAGTAAATACACATGGTTGGGTCGGCATGGGTCTTCGAAACCCGGGGGTTGAGCTACATATGCGGTTTCTTTTAGAGGACCATTCAAAAATGCACTTTTCACATCCATTTGGTATAGTTTGAAATTGTGGAAAGATGCAAATGCAAGCAAAAGACGAATAGCTTCAAGACGGGCTACCGGCGCAAAGGTATCCTCAAAATCCATACCTTCTATTTGGGCAAACCCTTGCGCCACTAACCTTGCTTTATTTCTAATAACAATACCATCCTCATCTTGCTTGTTCTTGAACACCCATTTGGTCCCAATGACATTGATGCGATGATCCTTGGGTCTCTCAACTAGAGACCATACTTCATTGCGGGTGAAACACTCCAATTCTTCTTGCATGGCAATGACCCAATCCGGATCAACCAAGGCTTCATGTACCTTGAGTGGCTCAAAACTAGACAAAAAAGCATGATGTTGACAATAAGTCATAAGTAATGCATGGTGTCTACGAGTTACCACTCCTTTTGAGATGCTACCAAGGACAAGATCTACTTTCATGTCACTTGCCCTTGTAGCCGCCTTGATCTTCCGAATGGTTCCTTCATGATCAATGAATTCATCTCTTGCTAATACTTGATCATGAGGGACAACTTGAGCTTGAACATGAGTTGAGGATGTTTCTTGATCATCATCATGGTCTTGCTCAGTGGATTGATGGCTTTCTTCTTGTTCTTCGGGATGTGGCTCATCTTGAGTGGAGGATACATCTTGGGTTGCACTTGATGGTTCAACTTGAGTTGAGCTAGGCTCAACTTGAGGCGAGCTTGATACTTCTATTCCATCACCTTGATCATCACTATGAACTTCCATGGGCCGGATGTGTCCAATGCCCATATGCTTGATGGCACTAGATGGATCATCATCATTACCTGCAACACATGGAACAACTTGCTCCACTTGGGAGCCATTATCCTCCAAGAACACCACGTCACAAGATACTTCAATAGTCCCAGTGGACCGGTTGTAGTATCTATAGGCGTGGGAGTTCTCCGCATATCCAACGAAAATGCCCTCTATAGTTCTAGTTTCAAATTTACCAAGCTTCCCTTTATTGTTCTTAACAAGACATTTGCATCCAAAGACACGAATGTACATGACATTAGGCTTGTTACCTGTGAGAAGCTCATATGGAGTTTTGTTGTGGAGGGGGCGGAGGAAGAGCCGGTTGGAGTAGTGGACAGCTGTAGAGATGGCTTCTCCCCAAAAGTTGTGGGGTGAGTTGAATTCACTCAACATGGTTCTTGCCATCTCAATGATAGTCCGGTTCTTCCTTTCAACAACACCATTTTGTTGAGGGGTATACGGAGCTGAAAACTCATGCTTGATGCCCTCATCATCAACAAACTCTTGCATAGTGTAGTTCTTGAACTCGGTGCCATTGTCGGTCCTAATCGCCTTGATCTCGGATTCATATGTACGTTGAGCTTTCTTGGCGAAGGTGATGAACTCTCTATGGGTCTCATCCTTAGACTTAAGGACAAAGACCCAAGAGTATCTTGAGTAATCATCAACAATGACAAGTCCATACTTGCTCCCACCAAGAGTATCATAATGTGATGGCCCAAAGAGATCCAAATGAAGGAGCTCCAAAGGCCTAGATGTGGTGACAATACTCTTGATAGGATGTTTCTTCTTGAGTTGTTTTCCGGCTACACATGCACTGCATACACGATCTTTCTCAAAAGAAATGCCGGTTAGTCCAACAATGTGCTCACCCTTTAGGAGTTGTTTAAGATTCATCATGTTAACATGACCAAGGCGGCGATGCCACAACCAACCTTCGTCATGCTTGGCCGCCATTAGACATGTGGAGGGAGAGGGGCTCTCTTTCGAGAGGTCAACCACGTAAAGGTTGTTCTCCACATATCCAACAAGGACCAATTTGAGATTGTCACTCCTAAAGACTTGCACATAATATTTAGTAAAATATGAATTGTAACCGGCATCGGCAAGATGGTATATAGAAAGCAAATTATAACCAAGGTGTTCAACAAGCATGACCGTCTCAAGGCACAAGTCCTTAGAGATTGCCACTTTGCCATACCCAAGTACCTTTCCCTTTGAGTTGTCACCAAAGGTAATGCTTGACTTCTTGTTAATATCTTCAATGAATTGGTCAAGCACACCTCTTCCTCCGGTCATATGATTGGTGCATCCACTATCAAACACCCATTTTGGACCACCGGAGGAATACCCCTACAAAATCAAGTAGAGGATTTAGGAACCCATTGATTAATGGGTTCCCTAGTCATGGCAACAAGATCTTTTGGTACCCAAATCGAGTACCCTCTATAAGCATAGCCATTACGAGGACCAACATAGTTAGCATAAACATCACCATAATAATCAACAAATAAAGCATAGTGATTGTTTGGCCCCGTGCGGTCACCACTAGTGGCTTTGCCCTTTGGGGCTTTGCCATCATTAGTGACCTTCTTGTTCTTTTCTTGAGCGGGCTTCTCTTTCTTGTAATTGTTCTTCTTGTAGGGCTTGGGAACATACCCAAGTCCATACTTTTGATTGTTTGACCTTTGCTTACTCAAGAGGTCATCCAATCCCATCTTACTCTTGGTTGTGGTGAACTTGACAAGTTCTTTCTTCAACCTAACATTTTCCTCAAGAGTAGTTGCTTGCTCACAAGCCGATTCATTAGGATAATAGTTGAGACCATATTTGGTTACCAAAGATTCAAGATATGTATTGGTCTCAACATGCAAAGATAGTTCCTCTTGTAAACGAACATGTTCCGCAACAAGCTTAGCATGCTCACTAGTAAAGGTGGTGGAGGAACTAGCAACATTTTTATCAACAATAGAATCATTCATTGATTCAAGAGCTTTAGAGTAGGTTTCTTGGAGTAGGTCATGGTTCTTTCCAAGTTTCTTGAGCTCATCCTTGACAAGCTTGTTAGCTCTTTCAAGGTGGTCAAGATCCCTAGTGAGAGAAGCATGAGCAACTTCAAGTTCCTCCTTTGAGGCATTAAGCTCTTGGGTCAATGATTGAGCCCTTTCAATAGTTTCAAGATCCTTAACTTTATCTAGTTCATAAGTTTCAATTTGTTGCTTAAGACCTTGAGATATGCACCTTTCGGTTTTTAGCTCTTGCCTTAGGAGATTGAATCTCCTTTCCTTATCATTCAAATGATATTCTAATTCCTCAATGGACTCATCCTTTTCTTTGAGAGAGTCCATCAAGAAATCAAATTTGACAAGAGCTTCACCACGAAGGGTGCATCTAACATTGTAAAGTTCCTTAAGCACAGTTAATTCATCTTGATTTTCAGCTTCATTATCAAGGACACTAGACAAAGAAGGTGGGGGTTCCATTACCTTGGTTTCGCTTGCCATAAGACAAGAGCCAACGGTTGTAGATGAGGAAGAGTCGTCGGAGTCATCATCTTGTGTTATTCTTGCCATGAAGGAAGAACCAACATCATTCTCCGTGGAGTAATCCTTGGAGTAGTCATATGTGAAGAGTGACCCGGGCTTAGAGAAAGCCAAGCCGGCCACTCCGGCCTCCTTCTCCTCATCTTCCTCTTCTTCATCGGACAAGTACTCGGCCCCAACAAAGGCTCTTCCCTTGTTCCTCTTGTATCGATCGTTGATTGGGTTTGGCTTCAATCTTGGCTTGACCCCTTTTATGAACTTTGGCTTGTCAACCCTTTTCTCATAAGGGCACTCATTTGCAAAGTGGCTCTCTTCATCACAATTGTAGCAAGTTCTCTTCTTCTTCTTGTCATTGAGGAGCATAGGCAACTTTCCCTTGTACTTCTTGGCAAAGAAGGCAAAATCAGTGGCGATGTCACTAGTTGAAGTCATCTCCTCATCTTCTTCAATTTCATATTCTTCTTCTTCTCCATGGTCAGCTCTAGCCTTGAGAGCAAGGTTGTGTGGCGCTTCATGGTTGTGTGAGGCTTCATCAACACGGTTCATTGCCATGAGCATTTTTCCTGCCTTGGCCATGTTTTCATTGGCGGCCACATAGGAGACTAGATCATCGGAGTTCAGATCGGCACTCTTGGTTATGATTTGCAAGTTGAGTGCAAGGTTGGTATCTTCTTGCTTGACAGCAATCATAGCAATGACCTTGGACTTTATGAATACTTCATTCATTTCAAAGCCGTCATCATACTTCTCAGCACCAAGTCCCTTGATCCTTACTTTAAGAGCACCAAGCCTTGCATAGGCATCGGCCAAGGATTCTCCTTCTCGAATCATGAACCGGTGAGCTTCTTGCTTTGCGGTCTCATAAAGAGATGATTGGATCAAATCGGTTCCCTCTGTGAGTACTACGATTCGATCCCACAACTCTTTAGCGAAGCTGATGTCATTGACTTGATCAAGGAGCTTGCGATTGATGCCACTTCTAATCTTGTCACGTGCGGAGGCATTGAGTTGACGGTTGTAGAACTCGGTGGAGGTCAATCGAATGGGATCTTGTGGCTCCCGGTATCCATGAAGAATGATCTCCCATAGCTCCACACTGCAGCTGCGAATATGAGATTCCATAGAAGATTTCCAATGTGGAAAGTGAGTTCCATCAAAATGGGGAACGGTCCCACTATGGTTTATATGAGGCATGGGTGAAGTGTTTCTGGGATAGTCATGGTTAACTTCATTGTAAGTTTCCTTAGAGCCCAAAGTCCCACTACGAGCTCCACTAGCAGTTAGGTTCTTAAGCATGACAGACATTTCTGCCATTTGGCTTTGTAGTTCATCCTCCTTTTTCTTCTTCTCGGCATCATATGCCAAGAATCTAGATTTCATTTCTTTAACTGAAAGGTTAGAGTCATCATCTAGACCCTCGAATAGTTTATCCATCTCACTCTTAAGGCGGTGAAGCCCTTAAAAAGAGTCCAGGCTCTGATACCAATTGAAAGTATAGAGATGGTAAACCTAGAGGGGGGGTGAATAGGTTTCTACAGATTTTAATTCTTTCTTTGCAATATTAGGCTTTGCGGAATATAAAGGTGAGCCTAATGCAAACTAGGTGAAGCAACCTATATGAGGATACAACTAACTCGAGCACGAAGGCTCTCACAGGCAGTTAAATCACAAGTAAGGAGTTCGGTTAGAGATAACCGATAGCACGCGGAGACGAGGATGTATTCCCGTGTTCCCTTGCTTTGCAACAAGGTACGTCACGTTTGGAGGAGTGGAGGTCCCACGAAGGATTCCCCGCGCCACGAAGGCTCACCCTATTCTCCGGAGCCTATCCCACGAAGGAATAGCTCTCTCACTTGTGGTAGACTTTGAGGTAGCCTCCAAACCTTCACAATCTTGCCCGGAGCAGATCCACAGCCCGGATGCTTCCGGACTCCTCTTGCCCACCTAGGGTTTCCAAGGAACCCTAGGAAGCAAGCTTCTTGATGAATACAAGGGGGAATAAGATTTGGCTTGGTAGAACGGTAGATCGGGTCCTCCTCTATCGTTTCCCCGGAGGGATTTGAGTTTGGGTGGAGGAGGAGGGAGATCTGAGGCTTTTGGTATTTCTAGCAATGGAGTATGAGAGAAGGAGCTCAAGAACAGCTTGTAGTGTAGTGCCTAACTGTCTAGAGGTAGGAGAAGGGCTATTTATAGTGTTCTTCGAAATATGGCCGTTGGCCACTTGCCACCTCAGCTTTTCCTCGACAAACCCGGTTCAACCGGACCAGGGACCGGACTGCCCGGTGCAGAGGCCGGTCGGACCGGGCTGGTGACCGGAGCTTCTTTTCGTCGTCCAGAGGCTCCTCCGGTTGGCGCCCGGTTGGCGACCGGTCGACCGGGCCGTGCGCCGGACTCGCCGGTCTGTAGGCCGGCTGACCGGTCGGCAACCGGATTTGTTGTGTTCTTGTGTGGAGCCCGGTTGGCGACCGGTCGACCGGGTCGTGCGCCGGATGCTCCGGTTGGCGGCCGGTGGACCGAGCTGTGCGCCGGACTGGCCGGTTGCTGGCCCGGTTGGACCGGGCTGCAGACCGGATTTCTGCTGTAGACCCCTTTTCGATTGTTGTTGAAGTGGGGGGGTCTCCTTTAGCCTTCTTGTTCCTTTGATACACCATTTATGCCTCATTGCCTAAAACCTGAGATTATCCTTATAAACATATTAGGCCAAATACTCTAGCACGGTGTCATTGTTACCAAAATAATGGATAAGGGTAAAATACCCTTGCATGGGGAATAATGACAACTGAGAGTGGTTCATGTATCTAGTGAGAATCAAGATTATTCATCATGAATGAGAAGTTTTTGTCATCTCGCACTACCATCAAGGCTTACTCAACGCGGTGCGGATTAATATTCCACAACATGCTCTGTTGGACCATCGATGGTGCATGAGGCATTTTGTGTCGAACTTCCATAGGGCATGTGGAAACAAGGAGTTGTCCCACGAATATTTTTGTCTTGCTTTCACTGAGCGACATTTCGCGAGATTGTACAACATATTGGTTTATCTCAAGGACCTTCCGGCGGGGGTTCAAGAGTTCGTACGTAGGAACGTCACCAAGAGGATGAGGTGGGATCGAGATTTTGATGAAGATGGCAGAAGGCACGGTGACATGAAAAGCAATATGGGAGAATGTTTCAATAGTGTGATTAAGGGTATCCGTGCATTTCCCATGACAACAATATTTCAATATACATTTCACAAATTGAATCAGTATTTTCAGCATTACATCTAGGAAACGACTAAGCGGATTGGAGGGCATAACATGAAAAGAATAAGTACAAGTATCCATTAGAGATTCCTGAATGGATAGAATTCCAGTCAAGGATGGCGTACTACGAGACGGCTATGTGTTTTGATAGTTAAGAATGGATTTACCAAGTCAATGAGCCAGGAGGCACCATGGTAGATGGTGTGCAACAAGGAGGTCAGGCATTCAAGGTACCTCTAAGGAAATGTGAGTGCTCATGCATGAGGCCTTCATTGCTTCATCTCTTGTGGTAGAAACATTGCGGTACTCAACAAGGGGGTGACGATAGACGTGGTGGAAGATGTCGTGGTGGTGATGGTTGTGTTACTGTGGTGGTATAAGTGGTATTGGCCATGGTGGAGATTGTGGTGTTGGCCGTGATGGTGGACATGGTGGTGTTCGGTGTGGTGGTGATGGTGGTGATCATGTTGGTGTTGAACTTGGTCGTACAAGTGGTAGTGGGCGTTCTCGAGACTATTGTCTTGGATTCGAGCAACCTAGAAATAGATCTAGAGGTAGATGGTATGAATCAAAATTTAATAATTTTTTAAGTTACATTTCATTTTAAATATTTTTCTTTCACACTAACATGATCTTGGAAACTTTTGTAGGTACAGTATTGCCCGTACCAAAAGAGAAACCAAGTTTGTGAAGTGATGCAGCAAGCATAAATTTCAACATAAGGGTGGGTTAATATTGAACTCCCGAGAAAAACTTGGTTCCTTCCTTGTGATGGCATCACCTCCATGTGTACCAACTTCTTGGGAATCCAGGTGCAGAGAGTTGAAGCAAGCGTATTTTTCCCACAAGGGTGACTCGACAGTTTATATCAACTCTCAAGGAGAATTGGCTAGAAGCTGATTTCTTCTTCTCCTCTTCTAGCAACATGCAAAGAAAAGTTTTTTTTCTTGTGTCCCCAACTCCACCATGTGGTTGTCAAGCACAAGGTTTCATATTACTAATATGAACTATAAATATAAAGTAAAGTAAAGCAAGTAAACTAGGCAAGCAAGATATAAGCAATGAAAGGATAGTTGTTTTTGGGTTTTGTATGTGTTTGCAAGTAAAGAAAGTATTTTCGCATTTTCGAATTAATAAATTGCATAAAATATAAAGTGTGATAATTATGTTGGAAAGGTGTCTCTTATGATTAATATGGACCGGGGTTTATGGGTTCACTTGTCTACTCTCTTTTTAAGTTGTAGTGGACACAAACAATTCATCAAGGACATAATATTGGTGGAACTTCAACATGTGTTTGAAAATCATTCATATGGGCATCATGTTCTAACATAGATATGATGCAAAACATCTCTCTTATACTCCTCAAGAAAGGGAAAACTCCAAGCAATCTTGAATTAAGAATCAACAGAGTATAGCCTTAGATAATTTGACATGATGTTTGAATCACAAATGTGCTACCTTGACGAAACAGGATTATACTACCACAAGATAATTATAGCACATAAATTCACTTTATCCCCAGTCAGGCGGCAAAAGAAAGGTAAATACCATAGTAGATATTAAATTTGTTGTCACTATTCAATCTCTACAACCATGCTACTCCATCTAATACACACTTCTCTCCACACATGTTATTGCATACAAGTTGGATCAGAACAATTACTTAAGAACGGGGTACATGATATGCATCTATCAATACATATTACACATAATAGGTTTCAATCTCATATATCAAATAATATAATAAATATCCACCACATAGGAATACATATATGACCATAATCATATTGGGCAGATCCTATGGTACTAGATCTATGTACAATAAGAGAGAAATAGATCAAGCTACTATCACAAACCCATAATCCAGAGATGGACTACTCCCTCTTTATTATGGTGATGATGGTGGAGACATTGGAGAATGTAGATATCCCTCCGACGGCGGCTCCGTTGGATTTACCCTCCAATCTTCGGTGGTTCGTGCTCTCTTTTGGTGTTTCGGTGCTTTTGCGATGCTCTATTGGAGGAAGCCTCGGTAAGTCCTTTGTATAGAGGTTTTTAGGTCAGACGGAGTCCGTGGACGAAAAATTCAAGCGAATCGGACAATAAAGGAGCAAAATAGGTTGGGTGGCACGCCCTCCCTAGCTAGGCGCGCCACCTGCACTCTTTTGGCCATCCTGGCCCATCTCGTGAGGTCCAAATGCTCCAGATGTTTCTATTGATGAAATATTGACATCCCCAAAGTCCTAGCTCCATTTGATTTTGTTTAGATCCCTGAAAGCTAAAAATACACGCAAAAAAAAATTCTGTCCTGCAGGGTTATAACCAAAATAAAGGGGATCATTGTAAATCCCTAAAAAAAATATAATACATGGATATAACATCATATGTTGCAAATATGTGGAAATATGCGGCAACAAACTATAAAGTTTATGCATGCATTTTACATGCATCACCTTGTCCTCTTCTATCAACTTACAACGTCAAAGAAATAGTTTTGTGTCCCCAACGACATCGAGGTGTTTTTAGGGCACAAATTGTGTGTAATTAATAAAAGAACTAATGAAAACAAAACAAAAAGTAAGTGATGCTATTTTTGCATTTTCGGATTTAATTGTAGCTAAAAAAACCATACAAAGTAAAGTAAAGTAAAAGGTGTTTTTCTTATGGTTTAAATTGGACCAAGGTTCATGGTTACTCTTGACCTCTCTCTCATTAACATGGTGGCATGAATATAGCTTCACATAACAAGTTACAAATGATAGATGTTTTAATAGTAATTGATAAGCTTTCATATGGGCACCACGTCCTTAGTGATAATACTACACATCTCAATAATACTACCTTGGAGAGGAAAAGCTTCACAAACCAAGTTTTAAGATTTAAGTATTGCTTTAAGAACATTGACATGATGTTAAACAACAATATACTACCTTGACCAAAAAAAAATTTCACTAAATGAACAATAGCATAAGCATTCGTTTATCCTTAGTGACGTGAACAATGGGAAGGTAAAAACCTTAGTAGCATCTGAATTTATTGTCAATGCCATCATACTACTACTAGGTCAATTACTCCAACTAGGCACACACGCACACACACACACACACACACACACACACACACACACACACACACAGCACACACACAGCACACACACACACACGCGCGCGCACACACACACACACACACGCACACACGCACACACACCCACGCACACGCACACACACGCACACACACGCACACGCACATACATGATCTGCGCACGCGCGCGCACACACACACACACACATGATCTGGGCAACATATGCATTTTTACATCAAGCACATACATAAGATTGCATCCCATAACTCATCTCATAAACAAAAGATTCTCTAAAGGGTAATACAAATATGACCACAATCATGTAAAGCATCTCATGTGATTTTAATCAATGGAGTACATAGAGAGATGATACAAGCTACTTGCAACCCAAAATATAGGGGGTGGACTACTCCCTCTTCATCATTTCATCATGGAGGCGATGGACATGATGTTCATGAAGATGGATGAGCAACCAAGGGAGACTCTCGTGGCGTTTCCCCTCCAATATTCACAGGGTATTATGTGGTTCTCTGTTTTCAGCCGATTCCTCGCGACTTCACGATTTCCACATTTATAGATGTTTTAGGTCAACTGGTTTCGTAGGCATGAAGAATGAGGCGAAAGGAGTCATGGGGTTCCGATGTCCGCTCATGTTACTTCCCGGAAAACATTTCATATTAGATTTGCCAATAGTTTTGTTTTGTGCATCATCATGACATCACGCATATTTTCTGGCATATTTTGACCCTAAAATTATATTTCCAAAATCCTATTTTTGTTTTGCTTAAATATTCGTGTGGTTTTGTAAATTTAATCCCGCCTATTCTTATTTCAGTTTAAAACCAAATAATATTGTCCGGTCAATTTTTTTTCGCAAAAAATGTTGCCTTGTTTGGTATATAGAAAAGTAGGCAAAAGACAAACATAGTTTTGGCCTAAAACCAACCCAAGTGCACCAACTCTTGCATATTTAAAGGCAGCCTCCATCCTTTCGTCCTCCCTCCAAACCCTAGCCCCCAAACTTTTCCACCTCAAATCTAGATCTAAATTTGGCCCCTGTCTTCCCCAAAATTCTCATCCATTTCCCTACTGGTGAGCTCTTCTTTTTCTCTAACATATGTTTCTAAGTCTTGTCGCTAGTGTCCCTTTTCTCCACGACAATCTACGCGCCTCCACCTCACCTTGGCGCACTCACCCGTGCGCCTGCCTTGCTCCCGGGAGCCTCCACTTAGTCTTGGCTTGACTGAAAGTTATAAGTCGCTTTGTTAGCAATCATGTCGATGAACATTTACATAGAGGTTGTACGGTTATTGCTAGGATTATTTGTGCTCTTATTCATTGCTAGTAGGTGGGTACACATTTATTCATAGGTATTTGGCCGATTACCCATAAATTTTGGCGAACTTTCAAGACCTATTGTAGATCCATCATTTCATATTACTTCATATAGCATCATGTGCAAGTTGAATATCCATTGTTTCTATTTAAATTCTTCTACCTTTAATTATTTCTATTCAAATGCTGCTACCTTTTATTTTGAATGCCCATCTTGTTAAAATCATGGGTCTGCCCTACTACTTCAGATTCTACATAGCAATGTTGATCTGTTATGCATGATATTAATGAGAGATAAAAGACAAAGTACATATCCTTTACTAATGATGTTAATGTTGCCACACATGTTATGTACCTATATAAGATCGAAATTGCAGTGGAGAACCTGTGGATGCACCCACCCCGTATCTCACCGCTGGTTCTATCCCCACAGCCGTCCATTACTTGTATCCTTCCCACTAGTTAACTTCTGTACTTCTACACAAACTAGTATTTCCCTCCCGTATAGTAGTATTTTTGTTACACAGTAATGAGACCCCCACAGCTTGACGTCACTTTGATGGTAGGCAGAGCAATTACTTCTGTCCCTGCATGTTCCACGCACGCGACGCGGCGGACGCGCTCAGGTATCCATTCCTCACTCCAAATCCCCTAGTTCATCCCTACCAAAGTTTCCTGTCCCCGAATCCATGGCGGCCAGATCCATACTCTGTCGCGCGTCGTCTTCTTCCCCTCCGGCTGCCACGGCCGCCAGCTCCTCCATCCCAACGCCACTAACGGGAAGTGGTCCACCGGCAAAGTTGTTGCTAGAACCGGCCTCACCGTGCCCCGCCTACTCTAGTGTTTCCTAGAAGGAATCCATGGCAACTAAATGATTTTCTACGGTGCTTTGTTGGTTCAAGTGTTACAGTAGCACATTACTTCTCTGATCTCTCTCATGTCTTTGGATATTAAATCCACATCGTGTATGCAGATCTAGCTTAGTTTGTGGTCGAAGGAATTTGTCTGAATTTTTTTGATATTATGAGATTGCACATCCGAAAGATTCTTTTCTTCCCTCAGTCTCCGATCTGTTTCTCTATTCCTTCTAGTGACTTTCGGATTCTGTTAATTCCTATATTTTTGTTACTCTCGTGTTCATGAATCTTTGAACCCTGAAAATTTCTACTATAATTCTTCATAATATGCAGATTTTATTCATGAACAAGATGGCATGGTATTATCTGTTCATAATATGGTTCTTTCCAACTAAGATAATATGTTGAAATTAGTCATGCGGGAGTATGATATGTTCAATATAAAGTGAGACCGTAAGGCAAGATGGTAGCCTGATGTAAAATATGACGTGATGAAAGGGATCCGGTTGCTCCTTGTATCCTTTTTTTTTTACTTCATGTTGCAAAAATTTCTTCATAAAGTCTATTATTTTTGAACTAACTGCTAATTCTTGTTCAATTTTTTTTTCTTATTCAAGGGACTCTCATAAATAAATGCTCCAGATCCAAATGTGTATGGATGGCTTGTTCTAAATATTTTTATCCTCTAATATGTATGTGTAATTCATAGAAATTATCTACCATATAAGAAATTTTTCCTGGATCATATAAGAAATCTTTTAATATAAAAATTAATTTACAAATCATATGAAACAATCTGTTGTGGCATGAGATGGGAAAGAGAAAGAATAACTTGTAAAGTTTGTGTATAAATTTCTGGTTCTGATTGATACATTAAATGATTCATTGATTCATGTCATTATTAATTTGGGCAACACCACCGGCCATTAAATGTGTAGCCTAGGCGTATTCTTGGCCTACATAGTTGTATTCTGATTTTATTGTGCTTTTATGGTTTACTAGTACAAATGCTCGTGCGTTGCTACGGGTCCTCAAATTTCATTTCTTAATGCACATATATAATTCACAACTCACTATGAAAATTCAAAACAAACAGTTACTCCAAAACTTTCATTATCCATGTTTAGAAACATGATATTAGGGTAGTTGTACACTTCTACATAAAAGGTATAGCTTTGTGAAACAGGAGCTCAATTGAGGAACAAGAATTCATGTATACGATCATGTACTTTACTGCCGATAGCGCATTCGAGACCTCATGGAACTGGTGTAGCCTCAACATCACCAACATATGGCTTAAGACTATTTCTTACCCTTGAAAAGTTAATATTATCCATGTTATGTATATCACATGAGAATGTCAATTCAACATGTTGTCACCAAGACAGGCTGCCACCAGCAACCCTCCTCCTTGCGGCGCCCTATCCGTGTAGTCGACCATGTCATGTTTCTCTTTCGTCAATCCTCTAGCGAAGGCGAGCAAACAAGTATCATGGTGCTTCCACCTCATTGTTTAATCTTCCGTGTTTTCAATCGAGTTGTTGATTTTCCCCTCCGTTACCGTTCGATCGTTGTAGGAAGCCAATAAGGATATCCTCACCACCAGGCTGAATTTCACATGATATCTGCTTCGTCATGGTTAAATTTTTTCAATTCCATGGATGTATTCTTGAGTTAATGGTTGGTTTTAGTTATTGCATTGGTTTGAGGACCCATGGCATATCCTCTTCAAGCATATTCTCCCGACTCAAATGTCCCAAAATATCCAGAAAGTCAAGACGTGAATAAGCAGAACAATCATGCCTTTGTTCTTTCCACATATCCCAAATACTTGCAACAAAGAGAAATATCATCAAGTAAAACCTTACAAATTAATTCTTTGCTGCATTCAATAAATACTTTCAGTAAGTTACAACATTAATTGTTGCTTACAACTCTCCTTTTGTCATGTTTAAATTATACTAATAATAGAAAATACAAAGAAATACCCAAGTGTTTAACACCTGTTGTTTGTCTAAAACATCATGCCATTGTTTAAAATGAGGCATTTTCAAAACATAAATGCTACTTTTTTTCACAAAAGGGAAAAACATAGTGCTCCTGCTCTTATGTGCACACAATTGAACGAGTAAGTAATGAAAATAGTACTACTATCGGAATTTTGAAATAGAAACGAGTGTGTCGTTGAACATGAATATGGAATCCCTCCTTTACTTCATACTATTAGCTAATACCTATACCCGTATGCAACATAAGTTTTGATAACATAAGGTTTTCCGTAGGCATCAAAAAGGTCCTAGAATAGTAGTATTTTAGAAACCCATAAGTGAAAAAAAAGCCTCCTCTGTATGCAAGTAAAAAACGGAATAGCTTTCACAGTTCATCACTTTGATAGTTCAATCTAGCAGAGAACATGAATTACTATTGTTACGATAATATGCTTCTCCTCTTAAAAATTATGATATAACCTTCTATGAGCAAAGAACACTCTGAGCATATGAGGTATATAGATGGGCAGAGAGAAGATGTGCTGAATCTCAAACCCTTCTCTTCGGCGTCGAATATCATGTTGATTCCTTCGTTGAAACAAACACATACGGTCGACAGCACGATTAGCTGGTCAGCAGGTCAATTAAGGGAAGGAAACAAAATGAAGCATTGAAAAATGAGGAAGATAATAAATGATGCAACATGTCCTTGACGCTGCATGGGATCCATAATCTCAAGCTTGGCGGCAACAATGACGAGCTTCCTGTCGGCAAGGCAAAAGACTGGCAAAGGTCCATCTGGACACGGGCCTTCTCCCTCTGCAGGTGCAGCATCATAGCCATGGCCTCGCTGACGGCCTTGGTATGGTGGCGAGGCTGTCCTCTTCCACCTAACCCTTCCACACCTCAATGATGTCCCGTGCTACTTTGTCATGCTCGAATTGAAACACATTAGCATGAACACACATGCAAACTGGTTCTTTCGCCATGATCTTTTTTGGCAACAGTTTTTCTTACAAGTGCAATCATGGGTCGCAGCGCAGGACAGATGATGAATCTCCCTCTTCATAGTATTAGAGATTGTCATGTGTACTATCGATGGCGCCACTGTAATAATGTGAAAAGTATAATACCGTGTGATATCTCGTAAAAAAATCTGACTGTACCTGAAAACTAATAACCAATGAGTAATTATTTATATTAAATGACCACATGATGGGATCCAAGTAACAAAATTTGTCCACTATACATGACAACATAACAGTATCCGATTTTCTATTCATTATTCCTGTTTAGTCTAGAATAAAATTTGCTTGTTCCAAGAAGCTGAATACTACTACGAGCATGTTGTAGTTGAAACAAATTAAAACCTAGTCAGCACAAGACAACAAAAAAAAGTTTACAGAAAATCATCACTACGTACCTGAAGCTCGTGTAACTTATTCACATCATTCGAGAAAAAACTCCTGCATCCTCTTGAAGCATATTCTCCCGACTCAAATGTCCCAAAATATCCAGAATGTCAAGACCTGAATAAGCAGAACAATCATGCTTTGTTCTTTCCACATATCCCAAATACTTGCAAAGAAGAGAAATATGATCAAAACCTTGCAAATTAATTCTGGCCACATTCAATAAATTTGATGCATACCGCTTCAATTTTATACAATACTAACATCAGTGCTCATAAATCCCAGCTAAATCCTTCTTTTGCGGAGTTCCAACTGAATCTCTTATGCAATATTGTCAAGGTTGCATCTTTGTACATATTTACACTGTCATCTAGGAATCACCAATAAGCTAATACATGAGAGATGATATTCCAGTAGTAACATATATCAACACATTATCAACTTGATTTTTTGCTGCTCCGTTAAAACAACACAACCTGACATATGAGAGAGACCAGTGTAATAAGTTATATTGCCAATAGCACATATTATTCGATTTGCTCTTTGAGACAGTTATTATATACTGTAAACCATAGACGATGTAGGTCAACTAATAGGCAATTCCTTTTTGTGGCAACCATTCCAGGTTTGTATGCAGTGTAACGCCATCGGGTTTCAAAATTTCATTATTCAGATTCTGATAGCACCACGATTGGGGCGAAGCCAGCAGAAAATCCATTGGGGTCAGCCAGTGCATTGCTTGTGTTAATTAGGCTCTAGAACAATGTTTTAACACTGATTTTGTAGCAATCCATCGGGGTCAGCTGACCCCAAAAAAGGGCCTGGCTTCGCCCCTGACCACGAACTATCTTGTATCTGTATTAATAATCACATTAGTGCCTGAACTGTGGTATACTTTGTACAGATCATCTCATGAATGAATTTGGCCAAATCGAATCAATTTCTGCTTTGAAGGATGTTCACAGGACCACTCGCAGTTTTGGAATTCATACATCAACTGTAAGTATCATTTACAATTGGATAAGCAAAGCCTGCTATGAATAGTATTTTTATAATTTGTTTTTTTAGTTGTTGTACTTTGATGACTGACAAACATATCATTTCATAACCACGATGCAACATTTGCTCCCAAAGCTATTAAGTAGCATCCCTCTTTGAATAGAGCATACCCGAATCAACCGCACCACCCAACCTTTCTCTGGAAGATCAGCTGAATCGCACTCTAGGTTGTTCAAACCATAAATCATGATAGTGTTAAGATGCAAGTTGTTCAAAGCGTAAAAAAAAACTATCCAGTCCCAGATCGTGTTTTTATAATCCCAGTGTAAAAAAAATCACTGGAATAATAATCCAGGTACTAACCTGAACCAGATCCATTTGAATTGTAGTGCAAAGAATCTCCTCTTCAGGTTTATAATTTGAGAAGTACTCAATTACTATTTCTATTTCATATAGATCATAACATCAAGATAAAATGGGTTGGCTTTTATGCATGATAGATCTATATTCTTCAATTGTATAAGGAGGGTTTCACCTTTGAACTGGACATCTTGCAGCGTCTTCCTAGAAATGTTTGGCGCAATGTTGGCCAACCAGACCGTGTCGTTTATTACCTGTAAAACACGAGGCAGAAATCAATAGCAATGCATTTCTTCTACAAACCGTAAAGACAAAAAAAACAACATAGACACATAGTGCTCATTCATCAGAATACATAACCAGATGGCCACACATAAATTGAGGGGAAGGAGATGAAAGTGCAACACAAACCAGAGGTGGTAGGCGGACTTTGATATTCTGGTAGGATATGACCTATCTCTGTAGTATGTAGAAACTTCTTCATATGCTCCTTGTTGATTTGGAAGCGAACCAAGCTTTGCATGCTTGCAGGGAGAATTAGCAAACGGCATGCCTACAAAAGTGTCAACAATTGGTTATTTGTCTTCAGATGACCAAGGATTGATATGAAACAAATTTGGGGAAAACATATTTTTTTTATATGCTGATTTGTTAGAATTAGCCACATAAAACTGGCAACCAACTACAGCGGTATGAATGGAGTATGTTATAGTGTACCTTCTACATTGTCAGCATGGCCAAATACGATAATGACATACTTATGGAATGGAATAAGCTCTAAAATATCAGAGAAAGTGCACAGGACCCAATTCGTAGGTGCCTTTTGCTTGGCCGCGTGCCTCTCCACCCCATTCTCATATGTACCTTCCCTGCTTCACACAAATAATTACAGATATAACCAATCGATTTCTCCTCTACAGCACTAAATCAGTCTGAAACATAAAACATACAGTGAAAAGTTCAGGAAAATGGAAAAAAATCTGCACGTGATGAAAAATTAAGGACCAGGCTACTATTAGCATACTGCTAGCAATAGTAGATGAATTTGTACCTTGATCCTCATGAGCCGCAACGGAGCCTGCTGACTGGGCATGATGCACTCCGGCCCAGCAGCCTGGGCGAACAGGATTACAGGATATAGCACACCAGTTAGGCCCGAATCATCGTGGTCAGTGTTGCCCTGCACACGCGGGGAGAGGAGAAACTGTTGGGTGTGGCGGAGGAGCACCAGCCGGCGGGGCGCGCTCGAGGTCGCCTCTGACCAGGAGGCGCACGGACGATATGCCTCCCTGACCTTTTCCCTGAGCACCTGAGCTTCTCCCTAGCAGAGGCTGTAGCTCCATCTAAATCCCAATCCCCCTGGCCACTCGTCTCTCCAGCCCCGTTATCCAGTTCCATTTGTGAGCCATCCACAGCGGTGAGATCTTGACCTCAATCCTTACCGAATCCGAGCGGGGAACGGCCTGCCGGCGTTCGGCATAGGAGGCCCGGCTGTATCGCCACAGGAGGGGACTCTCCTGACCACGGCACGGCGGCACGACTGGTCTAAGAGGAGTAGGCCAACGAGGGACGAATCTGGGACGAGCTCGCCGGCGAACAGGGACATGCTGGGGCGGAGGGCGCCGGCGAGGGCGCGCTGGCGAGCAGGGACGTGCTGGAGCGGAGCGCGCTGGCGAGCAGTGACGTGCTGGGGCGGAGCGCGCTGGCGAGCAGGGACGTGCTGGGGTGAGCTCGCCAGCGAACAGGAACGTGCTGGGGCGGAGCGCGCCGACGAACAGGGACCATGGCTGAGATGGGGGCGCCAGTGAGTAGGGCCGCGACACGGGCAAGCGCGCCGATCAGCCGGTGAACGGGGCCGGCCCCAGCGCGGGTTGTAGCTTCGGATGTATGGGAGACAGGAGAAGGTAGGTCGGCTCCGGCGACCGGAGACAGAGGCCGGAGTTGGGAGGGAATACGACGGGATGGGGCGTACAATCTGGAGGAGTGATGCGTTCGTGCGGGTCTAGCTTCTGCACCCACATGGAAAGATGGATCGCTGGGTCTGGTTATTTTGAGCGACACGCGAGGATTGCGTAAGCAGTTTCGACCTTCCAATTTTGATGCGCGGTTTCGACGGAGTTGACGAAGGGGAGCGGAAGCGGCCCAGGTGCGAAAGAAGGACGACGAAACGTATTGGCAGAATAAGGAACCACTTTAATCTTTTTAAGTAGTAGAGATTAATGTTAGCTTGTCCACGGATCGTAAAGCATCTTATGGACGTGCAGATATGGGGGTGGGGCGTGGATGAGAGCCAAAAGTGCGGGTCATATATAAGATACACTAAATTATCTCAGATCTAGTATAGTCCCCCGTCCTCTACCATTTCTCACTTTTCTCAACTTAAATAGCCATTTGATTTAGTACAGAAGTCTATTTTGGTGATATTGTACGAGAGCAAAAGATAGTAGAGAGGGAGAAAAAGTCATGCCATGAAGAGGGCTCAAAATCACCTTAACCATGCTCTCTCTATAAACAAATGTTGCACATCGGCAATTGCTTTCTCATCAAACAAGAATTAGTAGATGTCCGGACTTGTGTTGCGTAAGTAAGGGCATCTCCAGCGGCGCGACGCAAATGGTTCCTGAGCGACCGTTTTCGTCCGCCGTGACCGGAAATACGTCTGGGCCCTGCTCCAGCGGGGCGACGCAAAGTGACCGGCTCGTCCGCAGAGACGCAAACCTGGCCCAAATATGCGACAGGTTTGCGTCTGCGCGAACGCTCGGCGGTCGCGGAAAATGTCAGCGTTGGGTACATCCGGGCCCGGTCGGCTGTGACTAGATAAACAAAATATTTTTTCATTACTATTGATTGGCCAAAAGGACCATCTTTACAGAGATGGTTAGCCTGAGTTAACCTAAAACTAAAACTACAACGGCCGTGCCTACTCGCCGTCGCGCGGCCTACACCGGCCTCGGTTACTCGCAGTCGCGCGCCCTACTACTGGCCGCCGGATGGGCCGGCGCCGTCGTCGAAGCGGGAGCGATTCTTGCACTCCGCGCGCTGCGCACGCCGGCGAAGGGACATCTCGTCCTGCCGCCTGCGGCGTTCGAGGGCCTCGGCCAGGGAGCTGTCCCACAGGGCCGTCACCGTCGCAATGGCCACCTTCGTAGCCGCCGCCTCCGCCGTCGCCCGGCCCTCCTCCTCCTCTGCCGCCGCCTGGACCGCCGCCGCCCGGGCCTCCTCCTCCGCCGCCGCCGCGTCCTCCTCCGCCTGGACCGCCGCCTGGATCGCCGCCACGTTGGCGACGAAGCGGGCCCTGTCCCTAGCCGCCGCCACAGGTTCGTCCCTGGCGGTGATGGCGACCTCCAGCTCCCGGTTCTCCTGCTCGACCCGCGCGGGAGAACGGCCCCTACGCGGAGCGAGTCCGGTCGGAGCACATTAACCCCTAGCCATGGCCGTCGCATAGGCGGCGGCTTCCTCCTCCGCCACCAAAGCCTGGCGGCGGCGGGCGTCCCTACCGGGGACTCGAAGGACGCGAGCGAGAACCGGTGGTCACCGGCGCACTCGAAGCGCACGGGCACGGGGGGGGGAGTCGTCGTCCGCGAGCTCGGCCCTGGCGTCGGCGAGCTCGGCCATGGCGTTGGCGATCTCCGCCCTGGTCGCCGCGAGGCGCCCTTCCGCGCGCTCTGCCGCCTCCGCGACCTCCGCCTCCGCCTCCGCGACCTCCAGGTCCAGCTGCTGGGCCTCAACGCCGGCGGCAGCTACCTCGTCCTCCTCCTCCGGGTGGAGCTGGCGGCAAATGTCAACAACTTGCTCCCAACTCATGTGGTCCGCCATGGATGGATGGTAGGGTGAGGTGTGCCCGTCGCACCCGGCGGTGTCCACCGTATATAGCCACGGCGGGGCGGGAAACGGCGTTGGTGCGCAGGGCGTTTCCCGCGCGTGCGAAACGCCGGCGAAACTTGCGAATGTATTGGGCGCGCGCGGGAACGATCGTCGTCGCGCGGGAACAGTTAATCGCCGACGGCAGTCCTCGACGGGACGTAAAACGCCATTAGCGACCTTGACGCTGTCCCCGGATAAAATATGCGTCCGCACCGCGCTGGAGCTACCCCGACGCAAACGGTCGCCCTGGGCCACAACGCGTCCGCGGGCCGAAGCAAACGGACATTTCGGACTCCGAAATGCGTCGGCCCGCTGGAGATGCCCTAAGTTGAAAAACCTTGCAAAGTCGATCTGCCATCTACTTGCTTTTCCTAGAGAAGAGAGGACACTCGAGCGTCCCCCTCAAGCTCAAGATATCAAATGTCTATCTTTCATTGCAGGTAATTAAGCTATTAATGTAAAGCATATTGAATGTTGTGTTGTTCCTTTTACCATAGAACTAAATAATTTCCTTATTTACGTGCAAACTGAGAGGAATGCAGGTCAGCACCTGTTTCACCCTGTGCCTATTGTGAACTTTTGGTGCATTACACGAGATAATTTTTTTAAATAAGATTGCCTCGTATTGTGTGACTGAAATGTCACGGCGCTGACGATTTATATTTCGGTAATCCACAAAAAGGTAATTCGGAAGATAGCTTTGAACTTAATATTTGTTACTTTGTGCTCCCTCTACCCCCAAATAGGTGCAGTATAAATTTAGATAAAGAAGACCAAGAATATATACCAAACTATAAAGATTTATAATACCAAATCAATATCAATAGATTTAGCATAAGATATATTTTCATAATATACTTACTTAATATTATAGTTGTTGATATTTTCTTGAATATATTTAATCAATGTTTGAAAACACTGACTTTCGGACAATGTTTATACGCCACCTCCTATGGGACAGAGGGAATAATACTTTATTGGATTTGTTGATATACATGTGAATTATAAATTGTGAGTGGTGGTCATCTTTATCTTTCTCCATAGTGACTAGTCTATCTTACCGATCTGTATGATGTGATTCCTCGGCAGTTTGGGCTGCTGGGAGGCAGTGGAGCTGGGGCTGCACTGCTAGCAGGGTTCTGGGGTATCTAAATGAAACTGCTAGAATGAAGATGCAATACTTTCAGCAGCGCACTGGAGGCCACCACGGAGCCTCCGGAAAATCGCGACCGCCCTTAAAAAGAGATTGTCAGTATTCATCCGAATTTCTAGACCAAAATTCCGGACCATATATTGGCCGGCTAGAAACGTCCGGACTTCCACCGGAGACTGCAGCTCATTCTGACAGGCAACGTGGAAGTGTCCGTCTGAGATCTCATCTTCGGCTTGCCCTCACAGGAACCTCATGCTTACGGGTAGCTACCTAAAGCCCGTCAGAGAAGGCCATTACCTCTCACAGGTTCCGCACCTGTTAGTAGTCTAAAGTCATTTTTGACAAGCTCGTCATGACGGACGACTAGCGTCACTAGCACATCTGTGCAGGGGTTGACCCATCGGCGACAATGAATATTTACTAGTGATCCCTGGAGGCTTTTAAGTGCCACCCAAATGCGAGCGCGGCGATTAGGTGTGTTCCTCGGTGTTTAAAGATAACCTAAGATAACATCTTAGATCGTGATGAGCAAAGATCCTAGGGTTAAATATTGTATGTGTGGATGACCTGAAAATGCGTTGTACCAACCCGGCTTACACATTAAAAGGATGTCTAAAGTTCCAAAAAAAAAACTCTTCAGCCCGGTGCCAAGCGTTGGGCCCAACGAAAGGTAAGCCCCGAAGTATCATTTTCTGAATTTTGTGATACAATTTTAAATAATAATTTTAGTTCATGTAAGATTAAAAAATGAATTTTCTTGTTCAAAATATGAAGTTTTATGTACAATCTTATCTAGAATATTTATAAACAAAATGTGTTCGAACATATTAAACATGTACATCAAACAAAATATTCATAGAAGAAAAATATAATTGTTCATGAATATTTAAGACATATTTTTTATTTAGTAAATGAAAAACGTTGGTTGTTAATTTTCTATACACTGTTTGAGAAAAAAAATTCATGTGTATTTATTAATATGTTCATGCTACTCGTTATAAATATTATCTTTGAATCACAAAACATTTTCATGCCATTCGTCAAAACATTTGTCATATTAATTCATCTAAATGTGAAATTTGCTTACATCAGTAGGGTCTCTATTTGGGGAAGACTTATAAACAGACAATTGTGGGCACCATTGTTCTATGACCCATGTTTTGGGGTGTGTTGTAATATCGGTTTCGGTAAGATTTTCTCGGAATAACTCAGCATTTATCTTCTTATTATAATAGATTAAATCATTTGGAATCTTATCCAAAGACAGACCAACAACTTCTCCAAAAGTATACGTATGATACATATAATTTTCAAGTAAAGAAAAAGAGGAAAAAATGAACCGTATGCTTGCTGTTCCCAGCTGAATTTCCGAAAGAAAACAGTCTGAACCACTCGAGAAGAACGGAGGCTCCATCTGAATGGTCCCACGGCACGGTAAGACTAATTAAGTGGGAGAAGTACCCAGTTAGATTAGCTGAATTTGTGTTCTAGATTCCTGGTTGTGCCAACAAACACGTGTATATCCAGGTGAAAACAGAATTCCCACTTGTTGGTGAAATACAATGACAATAAGTTTACAGCCGAAATACTTCCGCAGTTTGAACATCTAGGTACACGCACTGAGATACAAGCATCACATCAGCACTCGCCATATTCCTTGGCCAATCGTTCAGCTTCACCATTTCCAGAAGACGTTGGATCCGCACTTGAACTTCTCCTTTCCCTCGCACTCGATCTCGAGGTCGTCGGAGATGAACGGGACTTTCTGCAACCACACAAGACATGATCAGAAATCAGAATCCGACGGGCGATCAAGAATTTTGACGATGGCCTGATCTGAAATATGATTTACCTTCTGCTTGGCGAGGTCCTGGCAACCGGTGAAGTTGTAAGGGAACTTGCAGCTGCCGAACTGCACGGTGTAGGCGCGTGCGAAGTTGGCGCCGCTGGTGGCCGCCCTCTTCTTGTCGTTCAGTTCCTGATCACACGCCAAATATAAAAAGGTTAGTGAATCTCCGGTGAGAAATGACCTTCATTTGGCCAAGAAACTGACGATCGACGACAGGGAGGAAAGAGAGCACACACCTTGTTGAGCTTGCTCTTCTCGAGGTACTCGTCGAAGACGCTGGCATTTGCGGAGCCGGTGGCAGCCGTGACGGCGAAGACGGCCGCTAGGCCGAGAAGCGCCGACCGCCGGTCCTTGGCCGGGGCGACCTGCACGCGCTTTGCCGCCGCGGGCGAGGCGTTGGCAGACTGCGGCACCGCAGCGGCGGGCTTGAGGCCGACCACACTGGAGTTCACACCTGCCATATGGTCCTGTTGAGGTTCCTTGATTAATTCGGTGTGTATGGAGTGTGTTTGATTGGCATCAAGGTGAGGGGGTGTGGTGATGGTTTTGTTTTTGATCGTGGGAGGCCAATGTTGTGGAGGGAAAATGGGGTTGTGGCGGGCGTGTGGATAGGGTGAGGCTTGCTCCGATCCCATTGGTTGGCCTTGGCGCCACGGTGGATTCACTTATCCATATGCCATGGGTCCCATGTAGCACGTGGCAGGATCTGCTTGGCCTTGGGGATCTTGAGGCGGACATTTTTGCCTATGTAGCATGCTGATTGTATCAGCCTTTTCTTGGGTAACAATAGAATGATGTATACAAGAGCGTGCCCTTTGTCTTTTTTCAAGTAAAAACGCGGACACAGAGACCCACACACCACTCGTACAACATAATCTGGACACCAGAGTTATGAAACTTGAAGATTACAATGTTGCTACATGTGTCTAGAAACCGATAAGAACGTCGCTTCACACTGAAAGAATGATTTGTATTAACAAGAAACTTAGGGTTTAATATTGGTTGAGTTGGATTGATACTTTTAAAAAGAAATCATTCGCGTCCTCACGATAATAATAATATCATCGTCATCCATTCAATATAATCATTCTTGAAATATTTGATCCCTAGTGTTATTCTGCATTCAATGATATAGCATCTAATGAGTGGCAAGAATGCTGAAACTTGGATACATACAACAATAGCAAAAAACGTTAACAACTTTCTTACAAGCCAACATCCCACCCATATAATGCACCACAATAGAAAAAATGATCATATTTTGTTTATTTTCTTTTGATAACAAAATAAAGAGAAGTCGACAAAAAACTCATATTTATATATCAAGTAAATTGTGCATACATCGGAGAGGAGAAATCACTCACACCTGTAACATTTTGGGCTATGGTCGCCGTTCATTCTCTTGGGCCATTCATACACTATGGCAAGGCCCATGTCGTTTAGGAGCCTACTATGCCTTGTATGTGCACCATATTGGCTAGTGCTCATGTGCACCCTCAAAAAATAAAGTAGGCCCTTCCCATGTACTTTCTCCTTATCGATTTTTAAAGTTTACTACAAAATTAGAAAATATACAAAATTAGGCTTTCTTAGCTAATTAATACTTCAATTGACTGCCACCTCTCCATGGATATGCATGCTGTTGAATAGCATATGCGTGTCTTACTTTTTTGAATGGACATGCAACAAATGATGGTATATGGATGGATACACATTTAGTGGAGGAAGTAGTACTAGCAAAGAGACGAACAACCTAATGAGAGAAACAAACAAGTTGTCTGTACATATAATGAGGAAGATCAAGACCTGAATGCACGTCCTAACAAGAGTGAATCACACAAGATGCTCTATCGGGGGAACCTACTAAGTGATTTTATTTGGACGGATCAAGATGCAAATAACACCAAAGAGGATAGTTTATCACATCCAAGTTCTTGTTTGAGGAACAGAAAGATAGCGAAGACAATGAGGTTAATCTAGATCAACCTCAGATCCTAGAGGATCAAAAGGTGGAACAAGATGCATGCGTGCATGAAGACATCATGCCACCTTTGACAATGTCAGCAATGAGATGGATGATGGTTCAGTATTTATCTTTTTTGGTGTCGCCTAGAGTATAACGTATTTTATATTGAACTTTTATACAACTTATAGAATACATATGTATTACATATAGCTTTATTTTAACATTGGGCATACCATTTTCAAAATTTTGAAAAAAAAAAGACAGACTCTATAGAGCCAAGTTAACTTTGGCATTTGTGTTGGATTGGGACCGTTTTCAAGATTCAAGAACAAAGTACTTTGTAGGGGTAAAAAAATATCAATCAATTCAACACGAATAAAACTTGATAATTTCATGTATGGCTATAAATTCAAATAACTTTTCTATATGGTTTAAATTATCCAGTTTTGTTAATCGTAGCTTCAATGTGGTAGACGAATGGCAATGACATGTTAGCCTGTCACAGCACCAAGCCACCAACGTAATGACTGTACGTGTCACACCCAATCAAAGGGTTAAAACCACCGAGTTAGAACTGTCGTTTTGAAATGTTCAGTGAAACAAAACAAACGATTGTAGAGTCCAAATTTAAAGAGCCAACTTTGTCCTCGTCTCTAAATCACGAGACTTCAAAAAAATATCATACATTTCCCTCACTTGTTTTGTCTTCAATACTACATGTGTCAGTGCCCTAATTAGCTCTTGCTATGTGAGATGGTGTTCGTTTTCCAATGTTGTTGCACGAGGTTGATGAGCTCGCTTCCGGGTTCCGTAGTTTCATGTTCCAATCTGTACGAAAAAAAAGTAACAATGCTGCCCACTATTGTGCCAACTTTGCTTGCGCACATGGCCAGGTCTTGGTTGAGAGTGCCGACCGACTTCATCTTGAACAGCTTTCCTGCTGATTTTACCTGGTCTGCAATAAGTCAAAAAGCTCAAGACTTTTCCCTAAAAGGGAGTTCGGCTGTCACCAATATAGTAGCAATGTTGACCAAAACAACATGGAATGGAATTGCTGGTCTAACTTTGAAGACGAAGTTAACGTTCAAAACAAAAATGGCATGTGGTCATTTACGCATGGGAACTTTCCGAAGTCACTTTTAAGAATTGCACCAAATGTATTCTAGCATTACCAGATAAAAACAATAGTGTAAATTTTAGCTTGCAGATGATTTGAGATTTGTATAGGACGCCATTAAAATTCACACAGGTGCACGTACAAATAAATAGTGTTGGCTTTACTATAAAATACTAAAAGCATTCTGCCTCCAAGACGGAACAAATACCTATAGAATTGTTATCTACGCTATCCTTATATTCAAGAGAAAATGTATATTATATGTTAATAGTATATTGCTGGAGTTTGGAACATTTGCTACGCAACTAATCACCCCATATCACCAAAAATCAAAAGAAAGCACATCTGGAATTTCGAAGTCATGTTTTGGAAGTGAATTCTTCCTAGCCAGAAGTTTTACATGTCTGGCGGTTAGGATCCATGTAGGACTCCATCCTAGAACTACCAAAGTTTAAGAAATGCTCGTTGACTCCATCCTTCCTAAAACTACTGAAACGATTTTGTACATTAATCTTCAAAAATGGTTCTCAACAATGCAAACTCAGAATGTGGGGAAAAAAGAAAAAGTTGCTTACAGCTAATGCTTGACACAATAGAAGCATAGCGCAACTTCTGCTTGAGCTTGTAAATCTTCCAGTGCTTCAACAATATTTTGCCGGCTTTCGCTTGTTTCTTCTCCATGGTTAAGCATTTTCTTTAATCTGCATGCCGTACCAGGGTTAATAAAGGTAGGCACGCAACACGGCACAACAGTTTTACAGCTGAAGAAATATAACTTTCTGAACATATTTACCTTTGTACCAAAGGTGTATCCCCATGACCAGTGCATATAATAAACATAGCATTTTCAGGCAGTGTATCATATAATTTTCTAATTTTCTTGTCCAATTCACTCAAAATTTCCTTTAACTCAGGGCAAGTTTGATCCTTTGCTCTTTTCCGAGCAGTTTTTCTGTCGCATGTTTTCAATGCTATAGCCTCTGCAACACAGGATTTCAATTTCTCAGGATCTTGAGCTCTTTTAAGTAAATAAGAGTTCAATCCAGAAAACTGAGTCCAGACAAAGCTGATATTGTCATTCTTTACCTGCAGTAGGATTTCAGCAACTAATGAGAACTTGCACAAAAATAGAGAAGCAATGCTGCCACTAGAAATTTGTAGTACTACCTCTTTCATTGATCTAGAGAGGGCATCATCATCTGAGAAAACTGCAATTGAATTGCAAGAAGCATCTGAATAGCGATCAAGAACACCCACGTCATCAATGAGGGAACATTTTTTCCCATTTTCATGCAGAACAGAAGCCAACTTTCGCCTCGAAAACGATGGCAGAGAGCCAAAATCAGGACCTGGTGAACTAGACATCAGATGATAGACGTTACCATAGAAAATGCAACCAACCGGAAAACAAACAGAATACCGAAACATATGCTATTCATGTTCTGTTGATGCCCCGGTACACAATTCAAAGAAACGACAGTTGGCCAAGCAATAAAAACAGTACTCAAAAGTATGTTCTACCGTATTTGATTTTCAAAAGGGCAAGATCCAGAGCAGCTCTTGCGTCTTCTGCGCTGTCATGCCCAGACACTGTGTTCTGGATCTCCCGGCTAAGATATTTGTTTGCCAGAACACGTAAGGCAATTTTACCGCGAGGGCCACGATTATATTTGTACAAAACAGCAGTATCAATGACCAAATCATGAGATATCCGTAATGCCATAAGGTCATTTTCCAAAGAATGCCCAACAAGAATGGTTTCTTTGTACACAAGTCCAATAAACTCTTCCTGGAAAGAGCAAAATGGTTGTGTCAGCCAAAGTATGATGAGTTTATGGGCACACATACAAAAGATCATGAGAAAATTAGAAATATATCACCTGAATCTCCTGGAGGGTTGTGGTCACATCGGATAGCATCTCAGCAGTGATTCCACTGAACCTGCACTATTAAAAATAATAGCACTCAAATCTATCACTCAGAGCCTATCGAGGATATTACAAAAGTAATCATGTAGGGGAATAAAAAAACAAAAATTAGTTCAATGCAATTTCAATTGATAAATAAGAATTTAATAGCAGGAGATATGTGCTTCAAAGAGAGGTAAAGATTCCAGCCATCTTCAAATATCATAACTCAGTTCAACATCAAGGAAAAATTAACTAAAACACTCAACAGGTTCTTAGTAGCCTGAGAAGAAAGGAAAGCAAAGGCACCGTATTACCTTGTATTGTAATCAGTGATTGGATTGGCAGGCTTAACTAGTTTATCCAGTACCACCTGAAGATTGCAACAAAATTAATATGGGCACATGGGCAGTGCAGTGTGAAGAAAATAATGGGTCATGCACTTATGCAAGCATACATAAATAAGAATATTTATTTTTTCAATTTAAGATCACTTTTGATCAAAAGGAGATAAAAAATCCAGGCAAGCATTGAAGTGATGGGAGAAGAGAAGTCCATATTACACCCCTGAACTTGTCCCAAAGTTCAGATTACAGCCCTTAACTTAAGTTTGGTTCAGATTATCAAGTCAAGCTCACGAAACAAGGACCTCTCTGACACCGGCCGAGGGAGACATGGCGCCGAGGCAGGCAGCCTACCTCACACCCTGCTACCCTCCCTGCTGCCTAGTCAGAGCATCACCCCTAGCTGAACCCTAACCCGAACCTTCCTAGTTCCAGGGTACATGCGCCTCCCAACGCATCAATCACCGTATCTGCCCAATCTCCCTTCGCCATCCCACACCTGATCCTCCATATCTTCCCTCTCTCACACTTGATATAGAGCTTGCTGTCATGTGGTTTACTTCGATTGGGTGGTCAGCAGCATTTTTCTTTCGGATAAAAGGGCGCAGGCATGGTCGTTGGAATCACAGGGTGTGCGAACAGAGCTCGTGGGGCCAGCAGGCTCATGAGGAGTGGTGGCCGCTCAGCCCGAGATGAAGGGTACCCCCCACTTTTCTCGACGGTAATAGAGACAATTCTTCAAAGGAACTTCATAAAAGCAATGTGCAAGAAGCTTTAACCAATCTTGGGAATGGGATGTCCATACCTCTCCTTTAATATCGACTAATGTCACTCTTGTAAGTTCAAATCCAGCAGCCGTCACACACTGAGAAGTAACGTGAGATAATTTTTTAAGGAGTATTAGAAAAAGACTTAAGAAAGCAGCATAAATGTACCAACTAGACACATCTAATGTGTCAAATTTTCTTGGAGGGACAAATCAAAAAAGGGCCTCAAAATGTACATTGACAGACATTCAAGAAACAGAAAATCATATTACCATCTCACAATCAAGTGCTAGAATTTCGTGTGCATAAGAGCCTGAAGGAGCTGGAATTGTAGGGACAAAACCTGGCAATAGTGGCAAGAAAAAACAAACGTTCATTTTAATATCAGAGCATAAAAGTGGAAGGCGGAGACAGAAAACAAAAGCCAACCTGACAAATTGGATGGGTAGCCATTATCTTCTAAGTCTTTCGCAGAAAGTGTGTAATATTTGACAGGAAATGGTACATCTTTTAGGTCATCCAGACTTGATATCTTACCTGAGAAAGGTTAACCAATTCACAAACAAATTTAAATTTAAAAATCATTTTAGGTCCAGGAATCAGGAGCACCCACTTTTATCACAGAGAAGAAAATAAGAATCAAATTTCAGTATATGTGCATAAACACCAAATAACCATATTTACCAACATAAATGGGAAGGAATCATTGGATGGAATTTTTTTAGAAGACATCTTGAAATTAGAGAGATTGAGAAGAACATCTTGAGCTTAGTGTGTTAGGGAACACATCTTGAGCTAAGAGAAACAAATGATAGATGCTCAGCAGAAGATACATCAGATTCTGAATAATTGGCTATACTCTCAATTCCGGGGTTTGCGCCAATGAGAATAACTTCCAATGTGATCATTACTTCAAATTATAATGCAAGATGCAAACATGACTGAGAATACATGCACAAGTAAATAACAGTAAAATGGCAGTGACAAAAAAAAGTAGCAAGTGCTCTATTACAAGTTATAAAATGACAATCTTGTAGGGAGTAACGGCAGCAGAAAGGATGGTAGTAGTTGTTAAATAAATAACATGCTTCCAAAACCAGAATCTTAACCATCAAGCAAACCTAACATAATTTTCAGCGACTAATGGCTATTATCATAAATTCATAATAGCAGAACAAATCACATAGTATGAGCCCAACAAAGCAGAATACAGTTAACTTCAACAAGTAGAATTGTAGAAACACAATCTCAGGAGTCGTGGCCTCATACCTCCAGCAGATTCATGTGAATGGTTTGATGCTTGTGCATTCCGCTTTCGCTTTACTCTGCATGTTAGGAGTGCATCAATGGTATGCCTTTCATCTGGTATACAACTGGCAGAAAAGATCAGTTATATATTAATAATACACCAGAATACAAAAACCTGTGGGCACAGCTTTTAAGACTTCTGTTTAATGCACAAACCTTGAAGCTAGAACAGGTTTTGGATTGCCACACAATTCTTTCAAAGAAGAAAGGAGGCGGCACTGTGACATATATAAAGCTGCATCGAGGCCAGGAACATACAAAAGGATAACTTTTGGGATAAGAGGCTTGTTCTGAAGATCAAAAACAAGCATACCTTTAGTGTTAAGAAGAGGCAAGATTTAATAAAACAATTAGAAAAGCCGATATTACATACACAAATCAAGTATCAGTACTTACTACAAATAAACATCTTAAAAAGAAAATCAACATGAGTTACAAATAACTTTTCTATGGTTTTGCTACTGCTAACAGATGTGGCACATTTTGCCGAGATGGAATTTACTAATTGAAGAACAGGTTGTTCTCAGTCCAAAGTGCAGTCATTCGCAAAAAAAAAAGGTTGTTCTCAGTCCAAAGTGCAGTGATGACAAATATAAACAGGAAAAACCTCAGTTATTCATCATCGATAATGACTAATACAGTGGAAAGTAATTAAAAAAAAACATGTGCTCCACAAAGCAATAAGTACGAGGAAAGAGAGTTTACTTTAATGAACACCCAAGAAGGCAATATGCCTTCACCAATAACCCAGGTGACTAGCCCCTGGACATCCTGTGTCATAAATAAATGGCGCATTACGAGAGAAATAAATTAGAGGCCAATTTGCATGGTGTTTCTGTTATGAAAGGAACCTGTAAATTTAATGTAGAATCTGAAGTGGACTCCTTAAATACAACATCAGGTTTGGCCTGAATTGGATATAAAAAACAACATCACGAGAGTTAGTTCGATAAGTAATAAGGTATAGTTTATAGAGGCAAGTGTGTTAATAAAATCAGTAAAATTAGATGCAGACGATTACGCTTGAACAATAACCAATGAGCAAATATCCAGATATCCAACTATATAAATGTTATGCTAACATATTGAAAAATAAAATAAAACTTACATCACTATTGCATCTTATAGTCCATTTGTAACATTTAGGGTACAATTTAAATATATGATAACAGAGCCAGCATAGACTATTTCTGGTGCTAAGAGCAGTACTCTGCCAAACAAGCAATCAGCCTAGGTATATATGCCTCACAAAAGTTGAGTGGAACAGTCCAATATCTGTGTATTTTATTTCTACCATATCGCCATGTGTAAGTATCCTTGCTTCATATCTTTGAGAAATCTCTCCCAAAACATCACATGAAGCTTCACACACATATCCGTAGGGTTCGACACAGCACCACTAACAATACTCTCAGAAAACTGCCGTCTTCACCATGAATCACAATGAAATTACATGAACAGGGAATCACATTACGATCTATTGTTGATGTTCCCTGATCCTCTACTGAAAACTTAATAAAAAACTAAAACTCCAAAACACCAGTCGAGTTACACTTCCCCCGCAGGGAAATTAAAAGCTTTTGGACACTTCCCCCGCAGGGAAACACCATTTAGTACAGTAAGTATTTTCCATCAACGAAGTGAATGACAAACAAAAAGAAACGAAAATATAGCCTTCCTTAGCTACAGATTAATACAGTTCCAGGTGATGAAAAACTTCCCCGGTTCTACCACTCTGAAACAGAGAAACCTTAATTTTTACCCACCAAAGAAGAGAAAAAATAAAGACGGGAAGAAAGCACTTACGTCGAGGCCGTACACGTCGTAGTAGGTGGAGGCGGTGGGAGCTGCTCCGTCTGCCTCGCCGGAGCCGGAGGGCGCCGCCATGGTAGGCGCCGCCGGGGGAGTCACGCTTCTAGGGCTTTGGCGCTCTGATGACAGGCTTATGCAGGGAGGCCCTCTGAATAGTTTAGGTCTTACCCAACGTCCTAGCGGTGCGACCTTCTTCCGACTTATTGTAGCTGTAGCGCTAGCATTACTACATTGAGGGCTTTTCTGTAAATAAACCATTCCACTGATCGAGGGAAAACAATTCTGGTCTGAAAATCCCCTTCGCCAAGTTCAGTTGCGGCTTGAGCGAACCGGCTCTTAACCGGGCGATTGTGGGCACGGTCAATCGTGGACACATCGGGGTGGGCCCTACATGCACGGAGGCCTTATCCCTTCTCTCGTGTTAACTCTTTTCCTTCCCTCTCTCAACTAAGCTTTCTTTCCTCCCATCCCTTAATCGTCACCACCACTTAAGACAGAAGCCGCCGCGACCGCTAGGTAGCCGGCGGCGAAGAAGGCATGATCAAGGATGGAGCAAGTTAGCGGTGAGCAACGAACTTGGTGGGGTGTGGGTGCTCCAACAATAAGACCACCCGGGTGCTAGGGGAGCTTTGGTGAAAGGTCGGGGCGGCAGAGGACTGGCAGAAGCCAAGATTTTAGTAGGGTAGCGCAGTGAAATAGCCCTAGTGAAAAGTTTCAATTGAAACCTATTACAAACGTTAGTGATTATATGAGATAAACATCTATATATGCAAGATAACCAATACATCAAATGTTGGATGTGTAGGTGGTATGTCAATAGGGTACATAGACTAACTACCTCCGCAACTAGGCTTCATTTGCCCGATTCGGTGTTGATGATATTGTTCCCACCTATTATTAAGGTATTGTTTAGACGAAAGCATTAACAACTTGTGACTATAGCATGATTGGCGGGGCACCTCGAGTCCATCTTATTATTGTTGTCATCAAGACTTTATTCTTCGGTGTTCCTCTTCTAATGTCACAACCTTACACAAACCATCTATACATTAGGTATCAATCGTGATCTAGGCTTGAGGCCAAATAAGAAAATCACATACAAATAACAAATGACATTGAATCAACCCATGAATTCTCTTAATGTTACCTGCATGGGCTCTGAGGTGCCTCTGCCCCAACTCCATATAGACTACAAGCAATTCATCATAGACATCGCAAACACAAAATTCATAGGATCGTTTTTTTCAAGAACCATGATAACAAAAACCATCTTACAATCTTTCCAATGGAAAATTTGAATATAAGATCGAGTACAATGTTACGAGTAGAATATGGTGGTGGTGATGATGTCGTCAGCTATGGCTGGAAGAAATGGAGATGACACTGGTGCAAGTGCTTTTTTCCAAGTAGAAATGGACCGGACCTGGAATGGCCACACATTTTCGTCCTCTGTTTGGTATCCCCACCCTTGCCCCCAAAAGAACACACACCCCAAGAAAACTCGTCTATTTCTATATGAGAGAGTTCTACTTGGTACAACCGACGGTATGAACGTTTTTTTTAAAAGGGAACATATTAATATTGTGAAGATACCAATTATGCTCAGTATCTGCACCAACAAAGTATCATGATCTAGTAAGGAGATAAAGGATGCACACAGTCAAAAATAAAAAAGATGAAGAAGAAAAGGAACTCGCCGTGATTATCAATCACTCGCAGCAACAGAACCAAATCCACCCCAAACATGGCACCCGGACTACATCTCCAAAAGTGACGCCTCCAAAAAGGGAAAGTACACAGGCATCATCGTCCCATGATCAATATATCTTAGGTTTTCACTCAGGAGCAAATTCCGAGCACACGGGACAATGCCTTCAACAAGCAGACAAATCGACATTTCCAAGTACAACCAATGAGAGTCAGACCTAGGGTTTTCACCCTGGAAATCAAGACTTGGTACTCAAGTAGCACCACAAAAAAATGAAGTCCACCTGTGCTGCCACCCCCACTTGCCACTTGCAAGCTACTGATGCAAATCACCAATCACCAGGCTCACGGGGTAATACGTTTTTGGTGTGGACGGGAACATCGTTTCGCAAGCCAAGGTCGTACAACATCATGGGAAGCAAAGTCTTCATCACATCCAAGACCCCTCCTCCGCCATTAATTGGCAGTCTCGAACCCAAAATGGGCCATCAAGACCTTATGGTCCTCCAATCTCAGTCGCGGTGACTGACAAAGGATTAATTTGTCAATGCCTACAGATTGTAGACTAGGGTTTTGTTAGAAGTAGAGGGCAAGTAGATCTCGAAGGTTTCAGCCGAAAAGTACTCGTTGATTGTAAAAACTAGGGTTCTGTTGACAATAAGTTCGATCCTTTCTTTGTCCCTCGACTCCCCTTTATATAGGAGGTGGTGAAAGATCGAGATGTCGCCTAGAGGGGGGGGGGTGAATAGGCAATTACAAATTCTTTCGGATTTGTCTTGTAAGAATGCGGAATTAAACTATTGTTTAGTTTACAAGCACAAACCCTAGATATGCTAAGCTCAACTAGGTATAACAATAACAACTAGAGCTAAGCAAGATAGGCACAAGATATATGTAGCACAAGTGATAGCAAGATATATATATACTTCAAGCACGATGGCTATCACAAGGAAAGAGAGCTCGGGTATAGAAATAACCGAGGCACGCGGAGACGAGGATGTATTCCCGTGTTCCCTTGCTTTGCAACAAGGTACGTCACGTTTGGAGGAGTGGAGGTCCCACGAAGGATTCCCCGCGCCACGAAGGCTCACCCTATTCTCCGAACCACACCCACGAAGGATAATGGCCCTTTCCTTATGGTTAGCTTTTCCTCCGCTCCGGAGATGGCAAGCTCCACAACCACTTCACAAGCTCCACGAAGGAGAAGCCCGGGCCTCTTCACAATCTTCTTGAAGAGATCACCGGAGCACCAACCGCCAAGCCAACTAGGAGGTTTCCCTCCAAGAGTAACAAGCTCACGGTCTCTCACTCGAACAAATCGTGGTGGAGAGCTCAACACTATGCAATGATGCAAAGCAAGAACACTAGAGGTGTTCAAATCCTTCACTCTCAAATCCCACCCAAACAACAGATGCTAGGATGAGATTGGAGAGGAAGAACAATGGGGAAAGTCAACAAAAGACTCCAAGATCTAGATCCCAAGAGTTCCCCTCACTTAGAGAAGAAATGGTTTGGTGGAAGTGTAGATCTAGATCTCCTCTCTTAGATCCCTCAAGAATGAGCAAGAATCATGGGGGGAATCAAGAGAGAGAGCAAGTTCTTCAAAGGAAACAATGGAGGAGAGAGAATGGAAGAACTAATTCAGCCCAAGGTGGAAGAAGGGCTATTTATAGCCCAAGAGAAAATATAACCGTTGGGGAAAAGTTGGGCTGAGTCGACCAGCGGAGAGGCCGGTCAACCGGACCTGGGACCGGGTCGTCCGGTTCAGGACCCGGTCGGACCGGGCCACTGACCGGGCCATCCGGTCCACAGACCGGTCGACCGGGCTAGTGACCGGACCAAGCTGAAAAGCTTACTGGATAGTGCCCGGATGGCACCGGTCCAGGGGCCGGTTTGAAACCGGGCCATCCGGTCAGACGGCCGGTCACGCCGGGCTAGAAACCGGGTCAGCAGGAAAACATGTTTTACTAAAACTGTGATAACTTTTATGTCCGGACCCCGATTGACATGAAACCAATTTTGTTGGAAAGATAACGACGAATAGAACCCCAACAAAAACTGGAAATATGGAGACTCCTCACAGGATATTTTTAGATGTTTTTAGAGAGGGAGTCTCCCACCGTCAAGAAACGGTGAAGACGTCCAAACTCGAAAACGCAATAGAAGATGCATGTGGATTCCGTTTTCGATGAACTTGGGCTTGTTGTAAAGCTAGCAACAAACTCAACACCTCACACAGAGAAACACCAAGAAGCAATAAGGATATGCAAAGTATGCAAAGGGTTGAGCTCCCTAAGACGATGTGATCAAGTTACCCAACCGAAAGCCCCTCTTGATAGTGCGGCTATCTATCCTATAATCCGGTCTCCCAACAACCACCTTGAGACCGGTAAAAGGAAAACCTATCAAGGTCATACCTTTGCCTTGCGCATCCCGCTTGATCTTGATGATAGCTCTTCACGCTCCACTCAAGCCGGAATGCCTCACTTGACCAATGTTGCTTTGTGAAGACTCACAAATGCTCCCCCATACACTATGATGGGAAAGCTCCATTGATGCACATCTTCACATGTCCAATGTCACCAAATGGACGGCAAGCTTCAAGCATGTGATCCACTTGAGATGCTCATCTTGAACTTGCACGACTCAACCTTGTATGTTCTCATACTCACTTAAGATAGAGCATGGCTAATATTGAGTTCCACATAAGAACTCCATCTTCATTTCTTCTTGTTGATCATATCACATATTTATCTTCAAACCGATGATCTTGATGCCAATACACAAGGTATATCTTTATCTTCATGGCATCCATACTTGAATCCAACATATGGAGTACAAGTAGTACCTATGGAATATTCCTTCATATAAACTCAATGAAAACATTAGTCCATAGGGGTTGTCATTAATTACCAAAACCACACATAGGGGCAATATACCCTTACAGGTGGAGCCAAGGGTTTTCGTAATACACAAGTTACAGAGTTCGGGAGGGTTTCGTACCCATCCCGTAAGATTACAGGTCTCTATATTTCCTAATACAATCTATCTTTCCTTAACACTAAATGGGCTTCCGAATCTTCTTATTCTTCGAGTCCTGGGCCTTCAATAAACCCCGGGTACCACCTTCGGCAGGCCCATTGGGGATGCCTATGTCAGTAGCCCCCGAGATTTTTCTTGAATCGAAGAATCAGGGAAAATCTCCAACTTTAATCATTCAATAATCTTGTCGAATTTAATGCATAACCTTTCGATATGAAAATATTATTTTGTACAGGGATAACGGTAATTGGGGCTAGTTCATCTGACGGATCAGGTACTAGTTAACTGCTCTAGTGGCAATCCACAAAAACCTACTTCAAGATCACGTCCCTGGACATGATCTCGGGATACTGGTGTAAACTTCGACAGGTGCCGCTTAAGGTCTTACCATTCTGTCGAATCCCAGTCATATTTTATCGGGTACCTAACGCGTCCGTTAGGATTTTTCTTCGTATCTGTTGATACTGAAAAAAGTAGCAATCCGCCGTCAGAGACGGTGCCACGCCGCTCAGAACGGATCTGGGGTCTTACCTTCTCAAAGTTTTGCGGCATTCAGAGATTTATTCGTGACTTCTAGCGCTCTGAGAATATATTGTCGAGTGCTTTTCGGCTGTTGGAATAGCACATTTTATTGAGTCATATTTGATGACTTATTTTGTCCTCCCGATGGGAGTATATGTAGAGTTACATGTATAACTCGAAATATACTCACTTCTTTTTCTTTCTTTTGGTCTAAATTCATCGGGCACGCGAACAGCGTTCCCGATGGGAGTAGCCCCCGAGGCTACAGCCAAGGACTTGTGCTTGGTTGTAGGCTCCACAGATTAATATCTTCTGCCACTATATTGGTAATCCTTCCGAGCTTTTTCATATCTATCGGGTGCGCGACCAGCGCTCCCGATGGGAGTAGCCCCCGAGGCTATGAACAAATGCTTGCATTTGGTCATAGGCTCTCGCCATTTCTATTTTGTCATACTCGAAATTTTCTCTTTTTCTAAAGTAGCCCCCGAGCATTTGGGCAAAAACTTCTATTTGATCAAAGGCTCTCGAAATAACCTTATGTTGTCGATATTCTCACTAGGTTTCACAGTCGAGTTTTCCTTTGGCCAGAGTGACATCATTGCTGATGATAGCCACGATTACTGTATTGGGAATATGCAAAAATTTCTTCTGTCGCTTCCTCGTGGGTCCAGATTCCCCATCTGATGGACACGTCGTGCAAGTGGGGGACACACGTCCTCCACTTTTTCCGGCGCACGCACTGTGCCGCCTGTCTTTTCTTTTCTCAGTGAAAATCCATTTTTACCCCATGTCCACGTGTGCTCCATCTGCTCCATAATAATTCCATCCAACGGTTGCGTCAATTCACCACACCTCTATTTAAGTCCATCGTCTTCTTCCTCTGTCACTTTCGCTCGCGCCGCCCATCTGCTCTTCCTTTGCAAAATCTCTCCATTGCGCCCTAAAGCTCCTTGTGCTCCACCGCGCGTGCGCTCTTCGCCTTCACTGTCGTTGATGCCACCGCGCAAACTCACCAAGCACAGCGCTACTGCAACAAAGATGGCAACCGAAGATCTGGGAAACTTGGAGTGGGAGAGATCCAAGATCTCCCAGCAAGATGTGAACCTGCTGAAGAAGCTTGGCATCAGCGGGAAGCAAGATGCGCTTCGCTTCCCCAAGGAAGAAAGCTACCCAGCTCCGCCGATGCAATACCGGGTTAGTTTTGTCGACCACCTCATCCGTGGTCTTTCCACTCCCATACATGACTTCCTTCGTGGGTTGCTGTTCATGTATGGACTGCAACTTCACCATCTCACTCCCAATTCTATCCTCCACATTGCTATTTTTATCACATTGTGTGAATCTTTCCTTGGGGTCCAGCCCAATTGGTCACTCTTGAAACGTATCTTCTTCTGTCGCCGTAATGGCTCTTCCAGCGTCGCCTACAACATAGGCGGCGTTGTAATCTGCGTCCACCCTGACGTCGAATATTTCGACGTCAAATTCCCTGATTCAGTTCAAGGGTGGCGCAAGAAATGGTTATACATCCGTGAGGAAAACCACGGCTTGTCGACGGATTTATCGGTCAAGGACTTGGAGAAACTTGTCCGAAAAATCTCGTCATTGAGCAAGAAAGATGTCGTCCCGACTTCTTGCGGTGTGACGCCATATAGCGCCACCAACGCACTCCCGCAGGTAATATTTTTGTTCATGTCTTTATTTTCCTTCTATCTTTTTCCTTCAAACACTTCATGCCGATATTTTTTCTGTCTTTGAATAGGATCACGCAACTGCGTCACCTCTTCCTCCCCTTCCCGAAGGTGGAGAAGTTGAAGAAAGGGTCGTTGTCACCGACGACAACCAGGGTACGTCTCGCCCTGAGAGTGAGGCTGCAGGTTCCCGAAAATCTGCGGCATCCTCTGAAAAGGACGCCGAGGCCGAGGCAACTTCGTCGACACGCTCGCCTCCTTCAGCTGCTTCTCCTAGGAGCAAGAGGAAAAGAGACGAGGATGTTGACACTGGTACTTCCAAAGCCGGTGCTGCCCGTGCCGAAGAAGCTGTGCCTGATGCTAAGAAGGAAGCTTTGGATCTGTACGAAGCTGCTCTTATTAGCTCGTAAGTTGTTGATGCATTATTTTTGTCCCCTTGTCGATGCTTTTTGAAATTGCTATTTATCTTGTCACTGTATTTGTTGCAGTGGCGATGAAGAGGAGGATGCACCTATTGACGAGACTGCTCGAACGAGCACGTCTCGTACATTAGTTGTCTCAGAAGCTCGTCCTGATGGCGACGAAACTTCACCTCCTCAACAAAACCCTGAACATCCAACACCAGTTGTGAGCCCCCAGGCTCCTTCCCCGAAGAGAGCCAAGGTGGAATCAACCAAGGAACCAACCATACTAGCTGGTTGTTCCTCGACTCTTTTGATGGAAGAGGTAAGTTATCTTCTTTGTTCTGTATTGGCTTCATTTTTCTGAACTTCCCTCCGTTTCTTCATGATGTCGAACTTTTTCACTTCTTATATTGATCCTCTTTTTATGATCTTTCTTTAGCCTTTCATGAAGGAGCTTATCCGTTTCGGTACCCAATTTATCGGGTACCGCGAATATGCCGCCAAACTTGAAGGTACCCCCTTTTTTTCCTTGTCGAATATATTCTGTCGCTATTTTTTGCTGCAGTACTTTTACTCGCCTGCTTTATACTGGCAGAAAAACTTGCGGAAGCCAACAAACGTGCTGACGCTCTTGCTACTGAGTTAGAGCAAAGCGAAACGGCACGCATGAAAGCCGAAGCTGATGCTGCTACCGTCGAGGATCTTCAGAAAAGACTCGACGACGCAAAAAAGGCTCTAGAAGAAAATGTAGCTCAGCATGCTGCTCACGAAGAAGAAATCCTTAACCGACTGGAGTCGCAGAGTCGACGTTTTGTTAGTAAGTGTTCACACCCTTGCTTCTTTCTTGCGTCGTGTTTTGGTCCCTTTTTCCCTGCGATGAACTCTTTTTTTATGCTTTAAGAAGGGAGAACACACCAAGAGTATGAGCTGGAGAATCCTGAAGGTGACCAGCTCCTTGATGCGCTTTCTCTCCTTGAAATCCGTGGTACTGAAGCTCGTGACGGCCTTGCTGAAGCTGAGATTGGCCTGTCACGGCTTTTCCCCTATTTTTTCAAGAAGAAGGAGGAACCCGCAATCTTCATTGATCTCGCCAAGTGCTTCACTTCTCAAGAAGACCTTGGACTCCAACTTCGTCAAGAAGGGTTAAAAGTTGGAGTCGAAGGTACAATTGCCTTGGTTGCTAATAGCCAACAAAACGTCGACTGGGCAAGGGTTGGCGATGTCGAGGATATCGAGACGAAGAAATGGCAGTCGCTGATTAAAGCGGCGAAACCCAACTCGAAGAAGATCCTTGCCACCCTTGGATATAAGCCAGCGCCTGCTCCGAGTTCTTCAAAGCCGGAGGTCAAGTAGACCACTTTGCTTTTTCCTTTTAGTTTCTCCCTCTTGTGGCACTGTCGCCATAGTGTTCTTGGGGTGGCTGCTTCAGTAGTTGTCTATAGGTCCTTATTTTGTAATAGACATGTACATACTTTCAGAATGAATGGAAATCTATCTTTGCTTAATGATTGATGTCGAAAATTTTGTTTTCAGTTGATTTTTGACAACTATACTGCAACTCCTGGTCCTTCCGAGGTTTTTCCTTCATCACATTTGAAGAAAACGCATGTCGCTGTCGAATTTGTTGAGGGTTCTTCGAGTAAAGACTCAGCACAAGATTTGGAAGAGCTTCGGCAGCAACTCCAATCCACGAAGAGGCAATCACTTATGCTCATGGAACAATCTCGAAAATCCTCCGAGAGGGAAAAGGTTGCACTCCAACAGGCTCAAGATGCCATAGCTGAAAAGGACTCCGCGGTTGCTGAGGCTGCTGCAGCTTCATCTCGAGAGAATTTTATGCTTCAGCTGCTGACGGATGCTAGCTTGGATATGGCAGGTGTGCTTCATTAACTTTGTCATGCTTTATTTTTCTTTTTTTGCTTGTCTCCTCGTTGCCCGCTGATTCTTTCAAAAATAGGTTCCTTCTTGGATGCTACTACCGAAGATGAACGTGTCGAAGCTCGATCCAATGCACTTCTCAGGCTTGCGCGTGATCATGGTTCAAATTTTTGGGGCACGCCTGAACGGACTCGCCAGATCATCAGGTTTCAGGATCGCGCGCTTCAGGTCCGCGATTATCTCGACTTTTGTACAAGGACTTTGTCTCTGGTCTATGGCACCATGTTTCCTAGTAATAAGATGCCAGAGACTCTTCCTGCTTTAATGGACAAATTTCGGGATGCTCCTCGAATCCACGGCTTTCTGCGGGCCCAATTAGCTGCTGGCGCAAGGTTTGCTATGATCATGATAAAAATCTGCTACCCGAAGTTAGACGTGGGTCAGGTTGTTCCAAAGTGCATGGCCAAGATGGCGAAGAGGAGGAAGAACTTCAGCAAATATGACGACGTTGTGACCCCTGTTGCCGAAGATATGATGGATGAACTTCTTCGGATGGACGCCGAATTCTTCGTGAAGGGCAGCTATGTTGAACATAGCACTCGCGCTATAAATAATGAACGGCTGACGATAGATAATATACTGGGTAACCCTTGAAGATTTGTTGCTCCAAGGATTGTATCTTGTATGTAGTAGACATAATCTATATTGTAAAGTCACTATATATTTGTTTTTCAATGCCAAGCCCCTGGGCGTTTTGATGGCGATGTTTTCTTTTTATAATGCGAGGTTGTCCCAAGGCAAGATAAATTATATTTGTGCACTTTTTTTGCGGGCGCGAGCCCCCAAGCTTTATGTTGATCGCTATTTGGCGACATATTTTTATTTTGGCGAGGTACTTTATACCAAGGCGAGATATGTTGCAGGTTGTATTTGTCTGCATTGTGTATATATATTGTATCTTCTGGGTAGAAGCCCCCGAGCCTGTCGAAAGGATATATATTTTCACTATCTTTATTATATTGCAGCACCGCGAGCCCGCCTCATTAAAAACCTTTCCCGGCCCCACTCGGTGCCCCGAAAAAGGAAAAGAGTGCGTCTGAAAACTCGCGGGCGTTTCAGTACATTGTATGTTTACAAAGGAGACTATATTTCGGCATCTAAGCGTAGAAACGCCTGAGCTGCGCCACGTTCCAAGGATTTGGCTCAGCAATCCCCGTCTTCTTGTCCTTGATTCTGTATGCTCCTCCTTCGATTACCTCTGTGACGATGTAAGGTCCAAGCCATGGTGACTCAAGTTTTTCATGGCTTTTTTGATTTAGTCGTAAAACCAAGTCCCCAACTTGAAAAGATCTTGGTCGCAATCGTCGACTGTGGTAGTTTTTCAGGTCCTGTTGGTATTTGGCGACTCGTGATAATACTTCATCTCGAGCCTCATCAAGTGCGTCGACATCATCCTCCAAAGCTCTTCTCGAAGTTTCTTCATCATATTCTGTAACTCTTTAAGAATCATGCTCTATTTCTATCGGCAGTACTGCTTCAGTTCCATGGACCAGGAAAAACGGCGTCTCCTGCGTCGCCGTGTTTGGTGTTGTTCGAATACTCCACAACACACTTGGCAGCTCCTCTGGCCAAGTATGCCGAGCTTTTTCCAATGGTCCTAACAGGTGCTTCTTGATACCATTGCAGATGATGCCATTGGCTTTCTCGACTTGACCGTTGGTCTGTGGATGTGCAACAGACGCAAAACTCAATTTAATGCCCACTTCTGCGCAATACGCTTTGAACTCCTTGGATGTGAAATTACTGCCATTGTCTGTGACGATGCTATGGGGAACTCCAAACCGAAAGACAATGCTTTTCACAAACTTGATTGCCGATGCGCCGTCCGGTGAATTTATCGGCTTTGCTTCTATCCACTTGGTAAATTTGTCAACAACAACGAGCATATACTCATATCCTCCTGGCGAAGCTTTGTGTAGTTTTCCCACCATATCGAGACCCCATTGAGCAAAGGGCCAAGACAATGGGATTGGCATCAGTTCTGCTGCCGGAGAGTGAGGTTTGGCGGCGAATCTCTGGCACGCGTCGCAAGTTCGCACTATTTCCTTCGCGTCCTCAATTGATGTTAACCAATAAAATCCTGCCCTGAAGACTTTAGCCGCGATAGCTTGGCTGCTTGTGTGATGCCCACATATTCCTTCGTGTACATCTTTCAGGATGATCCTTCCTTCTTCGGGTGTGACACATCTCTGTAGCACACCAGAAATACTTCGCTTGTTCAACTCCCCTTTTATCACAGTAAAAGCTTTAGATCGTCTGATTACTCGCCTTGCTTCAACTGGATCGTCGGGTATTGTTTTCCGTAAGATGTATGATATGTACGCCTGCATCCATGGAATTTGCACCATCATGACTAGCTCCTGTTCCTCTTCTTCTTCTTCCAATGATTCTTTGGTGACACTCGAAGGTTTTTCTTCCTTCTCCTTCTTCTTTGTTTTCATTGGCTTCGTTGATCTCTCGCTTATTTCTTCCCAAAACACGCCTGGAGGGATAGCGAGACATTGCGACCCGATGTTTGCAAGAACATCGACTTCATCATTGCTCAACCTGCTGATGTGGTTTACCTCGCATCCATCAAACAACTTTTCTAGCTCATTATACATCTCCTTGTATGCTATCATACTCTCGTTGACTGCATCACATTGATTCATAACCTGCTGTGCTACCAACTGTGAGTCGCCAAAGATTTTCAGTCGAGTTGCACCGCAGGCTTTCGCCATCTTCATCCCGTGTATGAGAGCCTCATATTATGCTTCATCGTTAGACGCGTTTGGGAACGTCATCCGTAAGACATACTTCAATTTGTCGCCTTCAGGTGATACTAGTATTACGCCTGCTCCAGTGCCTTCTAACCTTTTGGACCCATCAAAGTTCATAGTCCAGGTTCTCGATAAATCTGGAGGCCCTGTGTTTTGTAGCTCCATCCACTCTGCGATGAAGTCTGGTAGGATTTGTGACTTTATTGCTTTTCTTTTTTCATACGTGATGTCCCGAGGGGAAAGCTCTATTCCCCAAAGGGAGACACGACCCGTAGCTTCTGGGTTGTTTAGTATATTTGATAGAGGAGCTTCATTGACCACTATTATCGGGTGCGCCGAAAAATAGTGTCGCAATTTTCTTGCTGTCGTAAATACTCCATACGCAGACTTCTGGTATTGGGGGTACCGCTGTTTTGAAGGCGACAGTACTTCACTGATGAAATATACTGGCCTTTGTACTCCATGGAGCTTTCCTTCTTCCTCCCTCTCGACTACTAGGGCCGTGTGATACGTCCAATTTGCATCACTATTTTGTATCATAATTTGCTGTTATTCATTGATATATTTCATATTGGGACACAATACTCATGTTATTTCACCTATTTTGCATGTTTCATCATTATTGGAGGATCAAGCACCGGAGCCAGGATTCTGCTGGAAAAAGCACCGTCAGAACGCAATATTTCGGAAGATCAACTGTGGAAGGAAATTTCACGTAAATTCCTATTTTTCCAGATGACGGAGGGAGCCAGAAGGGGGAGCAGAGAGGAGCCAAGGTGGGCCCAGACCATAGGGTGGCGCGGCCCATGGCCTGGCCGCGCCACCATGTGGTCTGGGGGGCCCACGACCCCTTTCGCCTCCTTTTCTTCGCGTACTCCTTCGTCCCGAAAACCTAAGCCACAGAGAGGACCTCACGAAGGGTTACAGCCGCCTCTGCGGGGCGGAGAACACCAGAGAGAAAAGAGCTCTCCGGCGGGCAGGAATCCGCCGGGGAAATTCCCTCCCGGAGGGGGAAATCGACGCCATCGCCATCGTCATCGAGCTGGACATCATCTCCATCATCATCATCATCATCTCCACCATCTACACCGCCATCACCACCGCTGCACCTCGTCACCGCTGTAACAATCCGGGTTAAATCTTGATTGTTTGATAGGGGAAACTCTCCCGGTGTTATTCTATACTTGTTGTAGATGCTATTGAGTGTCAACACCCGGATTTTTAAGTCCGGATGCCTATTATGTCATACATCGCAATCCCAGGAATATTGTTGTTGCGAGGCATAATAGTTAAGTATCACAGTCATCATTCATTACAACGCATAAAGTCTTACAAATTGGAATCACAGGATCCATATTACACAAATAGTTGATCTAACGATCAACGAACTGATCAACGAACAAACACAAGTTCATAGCGGAAGCGTAAGATACAAGGACTCTATAGTCCACAGGCCAACGCTTGACGTTAGCAGACTCCTAGTTGTTGTAGACTTCCTGCTGACCGTCCTCCTCGTACTGCTGCTCCTCTTCATAGCCTGGCCATTTGAATAGCCAGGGACACAGCCATGAGTACTTTATGTACTCGCAAACTAATACTCGTGTAAGTGCTAACATTTCTAGTAGAGGGGTGCTAAGCTCTAGTTTATTTGCATAAAGCCAATTTTATTTTACAAGTATTTACTAGAGACTTATTCATGTGCTAACTAACTCAAGTGGGAACATTAGTGTCATTCCCACAACTCTGTTGTGTTTCACTCTACTCAAGTCACCATTCACCATTCATATCAACAACATGATCAAACTCTAACACTGGAAAACTGTATGGCCTTTCCAACCGTCCGTAACCGTGGACACGGCTATTCGAATAGGTTTACACTCTGCAGAGGTTGCACACTTGTGCCACAACATTTGATTTCATCCGTCGGGATTTCCCCGAATCATCGTAACACAGTACGCGGATCATCAACCATAACCTTTCATTTACTAACCCTAGTATGAGCACCTCTCCCCATGAGCTTGGCCTCCCAGTGAAGACCAACTGTCAACCTGGGAACTGCACAGGGCTTGGCCGTACAATTCACTTCGATTCACATCGTTTCTCAACAACGGAGGCAGCCTCGGCATAACCCCTATGATGTGTGTTCAGAGGGAACTCATACTAAGATACATAAACTTCTAGTTAAGCCCTTACCCATAATCAGGTATTGTGGGGGTACTCAATAATTGGAAAGGTATCGCATCCACCAATATTAGTTTTTAATCAAAAATCACCATCTTCTCTTGGTCATATTCACCTTCAAAAGTCATTTCATTATTTCACCACACATGTTCCCATCTAGAGTAGTCATTTTTAATTTAGCACTAGCATCTAAGGATGAGGGGTGCTAAGTAATTTGCTTTGCTTCTAGGCTAACTTTGATACTCTTGTACTAATCTAACATTAACCCTATTAAATTATGACTCAACAGTACAAAATAACAGTAAGTAAAACTTGGAAATAAAACTGGGAATTAGGCTCATAACATAAAGTAAATGGGTGGTGCTTGGCTCAGGATGAGCTAGCACTTTGCAAGAGTATTATCTTGCCTTGGTTGGGAAACTGGTCAAAGTGGTCTTCTTCTCCTTGACAGTAGACCTCCTCCTCCTCTGGATACTCCTCGGTACTAGCGTCTAAAATACGAATACGGGGTACACAATCATCACACCAATTTATGTACTAAACTAAGCACACACATGATTTACAACACTTAAACTAGCATCACATATCACTATTATGTTGGTGGATGTGTTTTTCTTATTAATTAAGAAAAATAATTTCCTCTCATACTAATCTTGGATGTTACTTTGAATTATTCAGAGAAATAATTTCCTCTCATTATCTTATTAAGATTTAATTTCTCTTATGCATAATATGTGACCTAGGTTGACCCAAGTCAACCTCTTCACACTTATCATTTTGAGAAAATGATTTAAATGGGGTGTAACACCCCATACAATTTAATCTTAGCATGGTAAAGACTTAATATCATCAACAAACCATATGAGATTTTTATGACCAGGGTCTTTACCTCATATTACATTGTTCATGACAAGATTTAAATGGAAGAAAATACTCCCATATGATTTACTAATATTTTTGGACAATAGTTTTGACTAGAATTAGTCCTATAGTCCTTTAATTTAACTAGGCCATGATCATATACTGTAAGCCTGGCATATTTTTGTAGAAACAATTAATATAAGTGAAATGTGAATTATAGGAGTTGGAATTAACTTAAAAGCATGTTTGGTTGATTTTTAATAATTATTCTAATGCAGAAAAGTCCCTGCCTTGTTTATTTTTCTATTTTAATTCTATAATAGATCTATAGTTAATTCCAGTGGCATTGTATAGATAAATTCCTAAGGTTTCCAAATATATAAAGTTTGTAAAATTTGGCTGAGTAGATTTTTCCCTATTAAATTTCAAAGTTAGCATCAGATTGTATATTCGATTTATTTTGGAAATTTCAAATTTGAACTTGTGGGCTCGCGCGGGAAAGATAGCTGGGCTGCAGAGAGAAAAGGGGTTGGGCCGGCCCACTTCGCGTCCAGCGCGAGCAGGCCGTCTGACGGCGGGGGCCACGCGTCAGCGGGACTTAGAGCCCGAAGCGGTATGGGGGAAGGAGAGCCGTGCGATTAAAACGCGATCGCACGGTCCAGACGCGTCGTCGTCGACGGCGAGCGAGGAACTCACCGGCGGCGGCAGTAGGGGGTCGGAGGGCGCCTGAGGGCTCCGGCGGTCGTCGGAGAGGTGCGCCGCGTCGTTGTCGAGGACGAGGATCCCCCTGGTAGCAGCGGCGCTTCCTGGGGTGGCCTCCTGCTCCGGCGAACTCCGGCTACTGGCGGCGGCTCCGAGCTAGCGATTGGGGCGAGGCGGTGGCTAAACGGTGAAATTGGAGGGACGAGAAGAGCTGTGTTGAGGAGGAGAAGCGATTGGCGTGCTCAATTTGGTGGGAGGAGCCCTCCTTTTATAGGAGCGGGAGGTGGCCGGGGGTCTGAGGTGAGGTCAGCCATGGCGTCGACGGTAGGGTGGCGCAGAGGTACTGGCGATGACGCTCAAGTGCAGGCGAGGTCACGGCGGTGCTGTAGGGCTTGATTGCGGGGAAAAAGAGGGGCTACAGCGGCGGCGATCGTGAAGGAAGCTTGCAGGTCATGGCGGGCTGTCGTGGACGCTCGCGTCACCTGCGGCGTTCCCGCGGGCCATCGGCCATGTCCTGGCGGTTCCTGGTGTTGTCACGCGTCGACTGGAGCTGAGGGGAGAGGACGAGGTGTTGCGAGTGTTATCACTAGAATTTGACCAAGTCAGAGGTGGGCCGCGATCAAGATGGACGTGAAGATTGTACGTGGAAGAAATACGTGAATCGGCCTGGTTTACCAAGTTGGGCTGAACCGCCCGTGTATCTGTAACATATTAGATCGCATCTTAGTTTAGAAATTAGAGTTTATCTCGTGCACGGTTTAGTGCACGCCCACATTAGAAAGTCCCCTGGACTATAAATATGTACCTAGGGTTTATGGAATAAACAACAACCAACGTTCAACACAAACCAATCTCGGCGCATCGCCAACTCCTTCGTCTCGAGGGTTCCTCCGGTAAGCATCATGCTGCCTAGATCGCATCTCGCGATCTAGGCAGCACAAGCCTGCCTAGTTGTTCATGCGTTGCTCGTACTGAAGCGTTTTTGATGGCGAGCAACGTAGTTATCGTAGACGCGTTAGGGTTAGCATCGTTCTTAGCATCATATGCTCGCGTAGTGCAACCCTTGCGCGTCTAGCCGTCCTTGTGCCTCATCATGGGTGCAGGGGCGGTACCCCGCTTGATCTTTGTTTAGTAGATCTGATCCGTTATGGTCGATCCTTGATTCATCAAGGATTAGTTTAATATCTGCAATAGTTAGGCCTTACAAAGGGTTGGAGGATCCAGCGGCATGCAGGGTGTAGTTTGCTGCCCCTAGATAGGACGTTCCGAGGATCAACCTAGTGTTGGTTTTTAGGCCTTGTCTAGGGCTGGCTTACGTTTACCGTGCGTGAGCGCGAGGCCCAATCGTGAGTAGGATGATCCGATTATGCGGTGAAAACCCTAGATCGTCGTGGATCTCATACGCTTTATATTGATCAAGCAGGACCACCATATATTCGGCCACCTTGGACGAATCATGGGTGAATCGGCTCCCTGAGCCGATTCACAGGACAACCTGAGAGCCGATCGAGGCTCGTATTTAACGTGTACGTGTGTGCCCTGCAGGAAACTAAGCGAGGCATCATCCACACCTTCCTGACCAGGTATAGGTCAGGTGGCACGCCCTTGCGACCCAGCATCGGCGCGCGACCAGGAGGCTTTGCGGGCCGTCGCTCTGAGGGACTGGGGCCAGCCGCAGCCCTAGTCATTCCCGGCTCTACCGTGTTGGCCAGTCGCTGCCCGCCGGTGGGTTTCTGACGCCAACACATTCTGGCACGCCCGGTGGGACAATCTTCAACGACACATCTTCAACGACAACCATCTCGCTATCCACATCAGAGATGGCGAAAGACACCATACCGTCTTCATCAGAAGTGGCAGAAGAAACTCCGGTCACGTACGGGGATCTCACTGGCGAGCTCAAGAAGAAGTACGACGAGATCAAGTCTGCCCTCGAAGCCGACCTAATCGGCTCTTTCCACAGGACCCGCTCCCATGGCATCAGATGGAAGGGGTTCACACCTGAAGGCGCACTTGATGGAGTGGACCTGTCCACCCCGTCCGAAGAACGCACCAGGTCGCTGCGTCAGGAGATCAACTTCATGGTGGCTCATTCGCTGCACCGCCATTCTGAGAGCCTGGTGAATACGTTGGAGCGCGTCGCGCTGCGCGTGATCCAGGAGATCATGAGCCATCAGTACTCTCCGTCAGGACCAGCCCTAGGGACTCACCAAGGGGAAGCGCTGCTCCATTCCCGTCCCCCGCTGCCATTCGCGTTGGCAGCGCCCGAGGCGCCGAACTCATCGGCTTTTGTCGTCTACAAGATTGGTGGTGACCCCAGTGACTACCAGTTCCTACAGGACGCGCCCAAGGAGATCCCGCACGGATACGCATGTGCATACGTGCCAGACTGCAGCACCTGGGCACCCTCGAACCAGGTTGCTATAGCAGGGACTTCTGGGGCAACAGGAGGAGCGTCGGAGGCAGACCCTGAGAAGCAAACGTGGCTAGCTAAATACGCCACCCCGACAAAGCTCCCGAGCCCAGCTCCTGCAGTTGGCTCAGAACCAGAGAAACAGGCGTGGCTGGTTAAGTACGCCACTCCGACGAATCTTCAGGGTTCGGCACCTGCAGCCATCACCGCGGATCAAATTTGTACGATCCTGAAAGATCAGTTCGGCATGATGCCGAAGAGAAAGGCGATCGGCTATACCAAGCCGTACCCCAATGAGTACGAATTGATCCCGCTACCACCCAAATATCGGCTCCCGGACTTCACAAAGTTCAGCGGATCAGATGGCTCCAGCTCCATCGAGCATGTGAGCCGATATTTGGCACAACTGGGCATGATCTCAGCGTCAGATGAGCTGCGCGTGAGGTACTTCTCGCAGTCCCTCACAGGATCGGCTTTCGGATGGTACACGTCGCTGCCACCGAACTCAATCCAGACCTGGAAGCAGCTGGAAGAACGGTTCCATGAGCAATATCACTCAGAGGCTTCCGAGGCTGGCATTGCCGATCTAGCCCAAGTACGACAGAAGCGCGGAGAAACGGTGTCCGAATACATTCAGCGCTTCAGGACCGTTAGGAACCGATGCTATTCGGTTCATGTAAGCGAAAAGGAAGCAGTCGAATTGGCGGTGGTGGGTCTATCATCATCGATCAAGGAAGTGGCCTCCCAGGCGGACTATCCTTCATTAGCACACATGGTGCAGAAGTTGTCAGCATATGAGCAATGCCACCCGGATATCTACCAAGATAAATTCAAGCGCGTGGTTACCATGGTTGACGCAGGCGAAGATGAAGGTCCTACGGGAGAGCGAGAGGTCGCAGTAGCTGAGTGGACTCGAGCTGCAGGCCCAGTAACCTGCAAATGGGTAAAGCCGCCAGGGCCTCCAAGAGGGTTCGACTTCGACGTGACGAAAACCGAGCAGATTTTCGACCTCTTACTCGCGGAGAAGCACATAAAGGTACCCGAAGGCCACAAGTTTCCTACGGTGCAAGAGCTGAACGGAAAGCCATACTGCAAGTGGCATAACACGTTCACCCACACCACCAACGACTGCAGGGTGTGGCGTCAGCAGATCCAAGTGGCGATAGAAAATGGGCGATTAATTTTTAACCAGTACGCCATGAAGGTCGACACACACCCCTTCCCCGTCAACATGGTGGAGTTTACCCACCTTGGAGGGTGCCAGCCTGATTTCTCAGCCAATATCAGTATGGTAGAGCTTGGACACCGCTCTGAGAAGGACGGGGATGAGGACAGCTGCTCTCAGAGCAAGGACACTGAGGGGGCCGCTCCATGCGATCGGCTCCGTCAAGATGGCAAGCGCTACGTCACAGAGGGGGAGGTGAAGAACATAAGATACCAACGACCCCTCTCTGATCACCTCCTCAACAAGTATGTTAGTCGATATGACCAACGCCGGCGATACAACAACAATGATGAAAGAGGTCGTCTGACCAGAAACGACGAAAGGCATCGCCGGCAGAATCGTGATGAGGAGCGACAGGAGCGCCACGGCAGGGAGCAGGACGATACGGACAGGCATTGGCACTGCCCCTTCTTCAGACACTGCTGGGATTCAAGCCCAGGCTAAATCGGCTAAAGTCTCGCCTCGAGTGAGGCTCGGGGGGCAGCAGGCCTGGTGGATGCTCTGTTTTTTGCTCTGTTTAAAAGCCAATTGGGATACCAACGGCTGGTCCTTCATTGCAACCTTCTTCACAAATGATGATTATTGAAGAACATTATTAGGTTTGGTGGGGAAAGTTCAAGGGTTCCCTGAAGATATTGCATTTTCTGCCAAATTTAGAAAATCATCGGTTGGGGAAGGGAAGGGCGAATCTTGAAGGACCGATACAGTGCTATCGGCTCATCACGCATTGGCAAAGGGGACGAATCGGCTCAATTGAACTCAGAAGAAATCGGCAAATCAAATTGGGGAAGGTTCTTCATTAATGGGCGAGATTTCTTAGTAGAGCTGATTGCCCTCAAAAGGGGATACATTGCCCCGCCTACGGATCCTATGCTAGAGGCCCTATCTACGGGCCGTTGCTGCCCTCGTCGTCGCCGTCATCGCCGCTGTCGGCGCTGCTCCCGGCCGGCTCGTCGTCGCTGCTCCAGCGGCCGCCGACAGGACCTTCATTGTCCTCATCTTCCTCGTCGTCGTCGTCGTCGTCGCTGTCGAAGTCACTCAGATTCCCCGGCCAGGGGCAATGGCGCTTGGCCGGCGGCTCGTCGGGGGAGCTGTCGTCATCGTCATCCTCCTCTTCCTCCTCCTTCACCTCCTCGGAGGTGGCCCCATCCCAGGGGAAGCGATCGTCCTCGCTTTCTTCCACCGCTTCCTTGTCGGCGAGGAAGCGGAGATCGCTCTCCCCATCAGTCAGGGACTTGTCGTCCTCTGACCAGGTGGAGAAGTCATGGTCTGACTCCTCCCCGGCCGCAATGGCGCGGCGGATGTTGGCCGCATGGACCTCCGCCGGGTTGTGCTCCGGCGTCGGCTCGCGAGAGGAAGAGGACTGGGTGGAAAGATCCGATGAGGCGGAGGAGGAAGAGGACATGGTGGCGCAGGAGGGTTTTTTGGGTGCTAATGCGAAGGAGATGCAGAGGAAAACTGTTTGGGGCGGTTAAATAAAAGTGGGCTTGATAAAAATTCAATGCCACAGCGCTTTCCGAGGAAGTGGTGCCAAAATCACAAATCGTGCAGAGAAGTTGAGGAGGCAGGTTATCATGATGAAGAACTCTGCGACGGTTCTGCTCTGCCACGACATGACCCGACTAAAAGGCGTAATGATTTTGGAAATATCATTTCCAAAACCAGGGGGGCATGTGTTATCACTAGAATTTGACCAAGTCAGAGGTGGGCCGCGATCAAGATGGACGTGAAGATTGTACGTGGAAGAAATACGTGAATCGGCCTGGTTTACCAAGTTGGGCTGAACCGCCCGTGTATCTGTAACATATTAGATCGCATCTTAGTTTAGAAATTAGAGTTTATCTCGTGCACGGTTTAGTGCACGCCCACATTAGAAAGTCCCCTGGACTATAAATATGTACCTAGGGTTTATGGAATAAACAACAACCAACGTTCAACACAAACCAATCTCGGCGCATCGCCAACTCCTTCGTCTCGAGGGTTCCTCCGGTAAGCATCATGCTGCCTAGATCGCATCTCGCGATCTAGGCAGCACAAGCCTGCCTAGTTGTTCATGCGTTGCTCGTACTGAAGCGTTTTTGATGGCGAGCAACGTAGTTATCGTAGACGCGTTAGGGTTAGCATCGTTCTTAGCATCATATGCTCGCGTAGTGCAACCCTTGCGCGTCTAGCCGTCCTTGTGCCTCATCATGGGTGCAGGGGCGGTACCCCGCTTGATCTTTGTTTAGTAGATCTGATCCGTTATGGTCGATCCTTGATTCATCAAGGATTAGTTTAATATCTGCAATAGTTAGGCCTTACAAAGGGTTGGAGGATCCAGCGGCATGCAGGGTGTAGTTTGCTGCCCCTAGATAGGACGTTCCGAGGATCAACCTAGTGTTGGTTTTTAGGCCTTGTCTAGGGCTGGCTTACGTTTACCGTGCGTGAGCGCGAGGCCCAATCGTGAGTAGGATGATCCGATTATGCGGTGAAAACCCTAGATCGTCGTGGATCTCATACGCTTTATATTGATCAAGCAGGACCACCATATATTCGGCCACCTTGGACGAATCATGGGTGAATCGGCTCCCTGAGCCGATTCACAGGACAACCTGAGAGCCGATCGAGGCTCGTATTTAACGTGTACGTGTGTGCCCTGCAGGAAACTAAGCGAGGCATCATCCACACCTTCCTGACCAGGTATAGGTCAGGTGGCACGCCCTTGCGACCCAGCATCGGCGCGCGACCAGGAGGCTTTGCGGGCCGTCGCTCTGAGGGACTGGGGCCAGCCGCAGCCCTAGTCATTCCCGGCTCTACCGTGTTGGCCAGTCGCTGCCCGCCGGTGGGTTTCTGACGCCAACAGCGAGGCAGTGGGCGGCGTCACGCTCTGGCGCGTCCAGGGGCGTCCTGGCGCGCGTCCATGCCGATCCTGGCATGCGCTGGGCGCGTCTGGGCGCACAGATGCTGGCGTGTGCACGCGTTTCTTTGACCACGGGAGGGCACGGGCTGGCTCAGTGAAGTGAGAGGGAGAGAGGGGACATGGCGGTGCATGCTAGAATCGACCCGGTGAGAAGATGGCATGGTGATGGCATTGCCATGCCACGACATGGCCAGATATTGATGATGTGATCACACAATGCTTAGTGCAAGGGGTGCTACTGGTGCTGAGGGGTGAGAGGGGGTGCCAGGGCATCTGAGGATGGCCAGAGCTTGGACTTGGTCGTCTCCAAAACCAGCATGGGCTCCAATTCCTCCACTGCCCACAAGGTGTTCGACCAAATGGCCGAAAGAAATAAATTTTCGAATTTTGAAATTCTTTTTGGTGGGTTGTAAACATATATTAAATGTAGTCTATTGGTGGTGGTGGGGTTCAAAAGGGAATGGATTTGCAAAATTTCATTTTGCATATGATCTTGCATATGTGAATTTGTTCTAACTTTGCTTGCTTCTCATTTGATATTGGTGATGAATTTGGGGTGGTGGTTTTGGGCAAAGTTGAAGTGCTTGATGTTGTCTTGGATGAGGTGCAAAGAAATAGCCAGGTGTAGAAGTGAAAAGTAAAAAGCCAGGGGCTCAAAGTGAGCATCAGGGTAAAAATGGCACATGTGACCATAATCATATGTGAGCTCATATTTGCTTCAATTTTGATTTGAAATGTGTTTGATGGTTTCCAAAGTTGTTAATATATGTTTAGTATCCATTTACACCCAATGGTGCAAACCAAATTGGTCTATATCAAAGATTTGTAAAAATGGCCTAAGCCATATGTGTGTGTGAAGTTGATTTTTAGCATTTCTTTTCTATTTCACTTTTATTTGAATTTGGGTGATCAAGTGATCATGGCTAGGGTTTTAGAGTGAGAGAGATCACCTAAGCAAACATCATGGCAATTGCACACTCAACATAATTAAAAAGGTGATCTACATGCATAAACCTATATGAGGAGAAAAAGTTTTTGTTAACTCTAATTTTTGGGGTTCTTGAATTCTCTCTTGTCCATTTTATTGAAATTTGGGATGTTACAAACCCTTCCCCCTTACAAAAGATCTCGTCCCGAGATCGAGAGAAAACTAGGTACTAAAGAGATCGGGGTATTCTTTCTGCATGTCTTCTTCGCGTTCCCAAGTGGCTTCGTCTTCAGTGTGATTGCTCCACTGAATCTTCAAGAACTTGATACTCCTGGTGCGGGTGGTTCTGTATGCTTCCTCCAGGATACGAATAGGTACTTCGCAGTATGTCAAGTCTGTGTTGATATCCACCGAACGATGATCTATATTCTTGAATACTTCAGTCTTCTCTGGTACTTCAAGGCACTTCCGGAGCAGTGAGATGTGAAACACATTGTGCACGGCTGCCATTTCTTCAGGTAGTTCCAATTGATAAGACACTTCGCCTCTGCGACTCAGAACTTTGAAGGGTCCGACATATCGGGGTGCGAGTTTTCCTTTCAGCTGGAATCTCTGCATTCCCTTGAGGGGTGACACCTTGAGGTAGACAAAATCTCCAATCTCAAAGGTCATCTCTCGGCGTCTTTTGTCAGCGTAGCTCTTCTGTCGGGATTGCGCAGTCTTGAGGTACTCGCGGATCTTGTGCACCTTCTCTTCGGCTTCTCGAAGAACATCTGGTCCAAAGACTTGGCTTTCTCCGACTTCTGACTAGTTCAGAGGGGTACGGCATTTTCTTCCGTACATGGCTTCAAAGGGGGCCATTTGCAGGCTGGCTTGATAACTGTTGTTGTACGAGAATTCTGCATATGGCAAGCAGTCTTCCCACTTGGATCCATATTCCAGTACACAGGCTCTCAACATATCTTCTAGTATCTGATTGACTCTCTCGGTCTGTCCGTCAGTCTGCGGGTGATAAGCGGTGCTGAAGTTCAGACGGGTTCCTAGTCCTTCATGCACTTTCTGCCAGAATCTTGAGGTGAACTGTGATCCTCTATCTGACACAATTGACTTCGGGGTTCCGTGCAGGGCTACTATCCTTGAGATGTATAATTCAGCTAACTTTGGGCCTTGGTATGTGGTCTTGACAGGGATGAAGTGTGCAACCTTGGTCAACCTATCAATGACAACCCAAATGGAGTCATTTCCTCTGCTAGATTTGGGCAAGCCTGTGATAAAGTCCATACCGACAGAATCCCATTTCCACTCGTGAACTACGCAAGGGCTGCAACAGTCCTGCGGGTCGTTGATGTTCTGCCTTGACTCGCTGACAGATATCACACTTGGCGATATAACTTCCTATCTCTCGCTTCATTCCGTGCCACCAGAATTGTTCCTTCAGGTCTTGGTACATCTTGGTTCCTCCAGGATGAATGGAATACAGGGTGTCGTGAGCTTCCTTCAGTATGACTTGCTTCAATTCTGAATCTGACGGTACACACAGGCGACCGTGGTACCAAAGTACTCCTTCTTCATCGATGGTAAATCCTGGTGCCTTTCCTGCAGCTATCTGACTCTTGATTCCGTCAATGCTGGCATTTCCCTTCTGGGCTTCTTTGATCTGTCCAATCAAAGTAGGCTGCAGTTCTATGCTGGCTAGGTATCCTTCACTAACTAGCTCCATTCTGAAATGCTCAAACTCTTGGTGTAGGCTAGGCTGTTCCTTTGCTATCATGGAGTTTAACTGACAAGGCAGTCTACTCAGGGCATCTGCTACTACATTGGCCTTGCCGGGGTGATAGTGGATTTCCATATCATAATCCTTGATTAACTCTAACCATCTGTGTTGCCTCATGTTCAGCTCCTTCTGGGTGAAGATATACTTCAGGCTCTTGTGATCCGAATAGATCTCGCATCGATTACCCATGAGGTAATGACGCCAAACTTTCAAGGCTAACACTACGGCTGCGAGCTCGAGGTCATGGGTTGGGTAGTTCTGCTCATGCTGCTTCAGTTGCCGGGACAGGTATGATATCACTTTGCCTTCTTGCATCAACACACATCCAAGACCAATCTTGGATGCATCACAGTAGACATCAAATGGCTTGGTGATATCCGGCATGATCAGTATTGGGGCTGTGGTCAATCTGCTCTTGAGCTGTTGGAAACTTTCTTCACATTTGGCAGTCCATTCAAACTTCTTGTCCTTCTTCAGCAGTTGCGTCATGGGTCGGGCTATGCTGGAAAATCCTTCAACGAATCGGCGGTAATATCCCGCTAATCCGAGAAAGGCGCGGACCTCGGTCTGAGTGGTTGGGGCTTTCCATTCTGTGACAGTCTTGATCTTGGCGGGATCTACAGCAATTCCTCCTGCGGACAAGATATGTCCCAGGAATCCTACCTCCTTCAACCAAAACTCACACTTACTGAACTTGGCATATAACTTGTGCTGCCTCAGGGTTTCTAGGATTATTTCCAAGTGCTGTTCATGTTCCTCTTCAGTTTTGGAGTAGATAAGAATGTCATCGATGAAAACAACGACAAACTTATCCAAAAAGTTCATGAAGACCTTGTTCATGAGGTTCATGAAATAGGCGGGGGCATTGGTTAATCCAAATGACATGACATTGTACTCATACAGTCCATATCTGGTGGTGAAGGCAGTCTTTGGGATATCCGTTGCACGGATCTTCAGTTGATGGTAGCCAGTCCTAAGGTCAATCTTGGAGAATACGGTGGCACCGGCTAGCTGGTCAAACAGATCTTCTATCTTGGGCAAGGGGTATTTGTTTTTGATGGTGACATCGTTAAGTTTACGATAATCCGTACATAACCGATTGGCACCATCTTTCTTATCCACAAATAAAACTGGTGATCTCCAAGGCGACGCACTTGGTCGAATCAGACCCTTGTGCAACATATCATCCAGTTGCTTCTTCAGCTCTATTAATTCTGCCGGGTTCATGCTATAGGCTCTCTGGGCTATAGGTCCTGTTCCAGGAATTAACTCGATGATAAACTCGATATCCCGATCCGGGGGCATACCGGGTAGATCATCCGGAAACACATCAGCGTATCGACAGACGACCCTGATCTGATCCAGAGTTGGTTTGGCTACTACTTGGTTGCAAGTGAAATTTCTGGGGAGTTTTTCAGACACATGTTCTATTGTTATTCCGGTGCTACTAGTCATGGTGATGGCCTTCTTGGCGCAGTCTATCAATCCATGATGTTTCGCCATCCAATCCATTCCTAGTACTACTTCCAATCCTTTTGTTCCCAGAACAATTAAGTTTGCAAAAAACATTATTTCTTGAATTCTGATGGGTACTTCTTTGCAAAATTTTCTAGCTTTAGTGGTTGATCCAGGTATTTGAACTATCATGACATGTTTCAAGCTGATTGGTGGAATCTTACTAGTGCTCACAAAATCTTCGGTAACAAATGAATGTGATGCTCCGGAATCAAACAACACTCTTGCTGGTATTGAGTTAACAGAGAACATACCCAGCACCACATCTGGGGCTTCCTGGGCTTCCTCGGCGTTCATGTGGTAGAGGCGACCTCCGCGGTTGTGCGGGTTGTTGGGGGCGAACTTCTTGCTGGTGGAGACACGGCGTTGCTGCTGAGCAGGTGCAGCGGTGTTGCCGGCGAGCTTGGCCAGCCTTTTGGGGCACTCATTGGAGAAGTGTCCCACCACTCCACATTCATAGCAGGTGATTGTGGACTTGTCCTTGGTTCCAACCGGAATAGCATTGCTTCCGGTCCTTAGTGCAGTGTTGTTGTTGTTGTTGTTGGTGTTGGGGGCTCGCGGCGGAGCGCGGTTGAAGTTGCTGTTGTGGTGCACATAGGAGTTGGGGTGGTTGCTGTTGTGGTGGGGGCCTCCTGGCCTTGGGTTTCCTCCGCTCCGGTTCTGAAATCCGGGGCGCGACACCTGGTTCTGGGGCTTGCTGTTCCTGGGGGCAAAACCACTGCTTGAGCTAGGGCGGTATCTTGGGGCATTGCTGGGCCCACTCTGGTTCATCATGCGGCGCTTGCGGTTTTCATTGGCCTGGTGCAACTTGCCCTCCATTTGGATGGAAGAATCTACTAAGGCTTCAAGGTCAGCAAAGGGAATGTTGACCAGTACTGTCTGCATCTCGTCGTGCAGGCCGTTCAGGAATCTCTCCTTTCTTTTCTCATTGGTGTCAGTTTCATCGGGGGCGTACCTTGACAGGGTGAGGAACCTGTCGCGGTATTCTACCACCGACATCCGGCCTTGCTTCAGTTCCCGGAATTCATCCCTCATCTTCTTGATCAAACCTGGTGGTACGTGGTACTTGCTAAACTTGAGCTTAAAGTCAGCCCAAGTCATCATCTGTCCGGCATTTAATGCACGGGCGCTGGTCCACCAAGCTCTTGCTGGTCCTGCTAGGTAGTGCGTAGCAAACAGCACTTTCTCATTCTCATCCACTCCAGCTACTTCCAGGTTATTTTCCATTGTTTGCAGCCAATCATCTGCATCTAAGGGCTCTTCAGTCTTGCTAAAAACAGGTGGGTTGGTGTTTTGGAAATTCTTGAGTTTGGATCCTGGATGGTCATGGTGTCCATGGCCCTGCTGGTTGTTGGCTAGTTGCTGCAGTGCTGCGAGGCTGGCTTGACGTTCAGCTCGGTCAGTCTCCCTGTCTGCCATCAGGGTCTGCAGCAGTTGCATCATAGCATCCGCGTTCGCGTTGCGATGAGCCATCTGAACAGGTAGATAGATCATGAGATAAGAGGGAATTTTCTATGGCTTATTTTGGGTAAGTTTTAGACTTAAAGACTTTTGATGATGCACATAAGACACAAACATTCATTCATTCATGACAAGCATCACACATTACAAGTTAACACACTAAGGGTTTTAAGAACCCTTCTTCTCCAAGCTACGATACATGGTGCGGGATACAACTCACACCTACGTAAGTGAAGCTAGTGCAGCTACTACTCATCATCTTCATCCACATCAATGGGAATGATCCCATCCTCCTCGGACTCAAGAAACGCGTAGTCCTCCTCATCAGTGAACTCATCATCCTCGAAGTCGTTGTCGTCACTCAGGAAGTCATCGCCTCCCTGAATGTCGTCTCCATCCTCCTCCATCTCCTGGATCTGGTCATGCTGAGTCCGGACAGTGATCTCCAGGGCGCGTATCTTCTCGCGAAGACGGTGGATGGTGGCATCCTTCTTGACGCGCTGCAGGCGGAGTGACTTGCGGTCCTTGGCGAGCATCCGGATGGCGTCGGCATGATGAGCCAAAGCCATCTGGGCACGGTGGTTGTGAACACGCGTCAGTTCCAGTTCCTTCCGGGTCTCATGGAGCATGAAGTCCAAATGCTGCACATGGATCTTGAGCACCGGGTGCGAAGAGAGTGCCATGGGTTCTCCCATGGTGTCGTGCCTGGCGAAGTAGGCGAAGCGGCTTCCCCGGAGTGCGGCGATGTTCTGTCCGCACACCCGAGCAAGTCCCTCCTGAAGAGCGTGAGCAAGCCCGTCCGGCCAGTTGCATGCCTTGAAGGAGAAAAGGATCCTCTCCGAGATGGGAGGCTCCGAACTTCCCTTCAAGTCAGCGGTGATCATCCACTGCTGTTCCCCGGTGGGGGTGTCGTGGATCCGGACTCCATGGAACTGGGGAGGTGGGCGTTCGAGCCTCTCGGACACCAGGTACAAGTCGCGCTCGAACACCAGACTTCCTCCGTTCTCCAGATCGTAGGTCTCCGTCTGGACGTAGGGCTCCATCTGAAAGTGAAATGGATGAGTAAGTTAGGGATGTGACTAAGTGTGGCAAAATTTTAGGTATATTTCTTAAGGAAGAACATGACTTCTTATTTTTCAGAGGACTTTAAAGAGAAGACAAAGACTTAGTTTTTCAGAAATACTTCATTCCTTTTTGAAACTAAATTTTTGCAGGACGTCCATTCTAAACTAGGGTCTCCTAAGGTCAAACAATGGCTCTGATACCAACTTGTCAACACCCGGATTTTTAAGTCCGGATGCCTATTATGTCATACATCGCAATCCCAGGAATATTGTTGTTGCGAGGCATAATAGTTAAGTATCACAGTCATCATTCATTACAACGCATAAAGTCTTACAAATTGGAATCACAGGATCCATATTACACAAATAGTTGATCTAACGATCAACGAACTGATCAACGAACAAACACAAGTTCATAGCGGAAGCGTAAGATACAAGGACTCTATAGTCCACAGGCCAACGCTTGACGTTAGCAGACTCCTAGTTGTTGTAGACTTCCTGCTGACCGTCCTCCTCGTACTGCTGCTCCTCTTCATAGTCTGGCCATTTGAATAGCCAGGGACACAGCCATGAGTACTTTATGTACTCGCAAACTAATACTCGTGTAAGTGCTAACATTTCTAGTAGAGGGGTGCTAAGCTCTAGTTTATTTGCATAAAGCCAATTTTATTTTACAAGTATTTACTAGAGACTTATTCATGTGCTAACTAACTCAAGTGGGAACATTAGTGTCATTCCCACAACTCTGTTGTGTTTCACTCTACTCAAGTCACCATTCACCATTCATATCAACAACATGATCAAACTCTAACACTGGAAAACTGTATGGCCTTTCCAACCGTAAAGTAACAGTGGACACGGCTATTCGAATAGGTTTACACTTTCTGCGAGAGGTTGCACACTTGTGCCACAACATTTGATTTCATCCGTCGGGATTTCCCCGAATCATCGTAACACAGTACGCGGATCATCAACCATAACCTTTCATTTACTAACCCTAGTATGAGCACCTCTCCCCATGAGCTTGGCCTCCCAGTGAAGACCAACTGTCAACCTGGGAACTGCACAGGGCTTGGCCGTACAATTCACTTCGATTCACATCGTTTCTCAACAACGGAGGCAGCCTCGGCATAACCCCTATGATGTGTGTTCAGAGGGAACTCATACTAAGATACATAAACTTCTAGTTAAGCCCTTACCCATAATCAGGTATTGTGGGGGTACTCAATAATTGGAAAGGTATCGCATCCACCAATATTAGTTTTTAATCAAAAATCACCATCTTCTCTTGGTCATATTCACCTTCAAAAGTCATTTCATTATTTCACCACACATGTTCCCATCTAGAGTAGTCATTTTTAATTTAGCACTAGCATCTAAGGATGAGGGGTGCTAAGTAATTTGCTTTGCTTCTAGGCTAACTTTGATACTCTTGTACTAATCTAACATTAACCCTATTAAATTATGACTCAACGAGACAAAATAACGAAGAAGTAAAACTTGGAAATAAAACTGGGAATTAGGCTCATAACATAAAGTAAATGGGTGGTGCTTGGCTCAGGATGAGCTAGCACTTTGCAAGAGTATTATCTTGCCTTGGTTGGGAAAGCTGGTCAAAGTGGTCTTCTTCTCCTTGACGATGAGACCTCCTCCTCCTCTGGATACTCCTCGGAACTAGCGTCTAAAATACGAATACGGGGTACACAATCATCACACCAATTTATGTACTAAACTAAGCACACACATGATTTACAACACTTAAACTAGCATCACATATCACTATTATGTTGGTGGATGTGTTTTTCTTATTAATTAAGAAAAATAATTTCCTCTCATACTAATCTTGGATGTTACTTTGAATTATTCAGAGAAATAATTTCCTCTCATTATCTTATTAAGATTTAATTTCTCTTATGCATAATATGTGACCTAGGTTGACCCAAGTCAACCTCTTCACACTTATCATTTTGAGAAAATGATTTAAATGGGGTGTAACACCCCATACAATTTAATCTTAGCATGGTAAAGACTTAATATCATCAACAAACCATATGAGATTTTTATGACCAGGGTCTTTACCTCATATTACATTGTTCATGACAAGATTTAAATGGAAGAAAATACTCCCATATGATTTACTAATATTTTTGGACAATAGTTTTGACTAGAATTAGTCCTATAGTCCTTTAATTTAACTAGGCCATGATCATATACTGTAAGCCTGGCATATTTTTGTAGAAACAATTAATATAAGTGAAATGTGAATTATAGGAGTTGGAATTAACTTAAAAGCATGTTTGGTTGATTTTTAATAATTATTCTAATGCAGAAAAGTCCCTGCCTTGTTTATTTTTCTATTTTAATTCTATAATAGATCTATAGTTAATTCCAGTGGCATTGTATAGATAAATTCCTAAGGTTTCCAAATATATAAAGTTTGTAAAATTTGGCTGAGTAGATTTTTCCCTATTAAATTTCAAAGTTAGCATCAGATTGTATATTCGATTTATTTTGGAAATTTCAAATTTGAACTTGTGGGCTCGCGCGGGAAAGATAGCTGGGCTGCAGAGAGAAAAGGGGTTGGGCCGGCCCACTTCGCGTCCAGCGCGAGCAGGCCGTCTGACGGCGGGGGCCACGCGTCAGCGGGACTTAGAGCCCGAAGCGGTATGGGGGAAGGAGAGCCGTGCGATTAAAACGCGATCGCACGGTCTAGACGCGTCGTCGTCGACGGCGAGCGAGGAACTCACCGGCGGCGGCAGTAGGGGGTCGGAGGGCGCCTGAGGGCTCCGGCGGTCGTCGGAGAGGTGCGCCGCGTCGTTGTCGAGGACGAGGATCCCCCTGGTAGCAGCGGCGCTTCCTGGGGTGGCCTCCTGCTTCGGCGAACTCCGGCTACTGGCGGCGGCTCCGAGCTAGCGATTGGGGCGAGGCGGTGGCTAAACGGTGAAATTGGAGGGACGAGAAGAGCTGTGGTGAGGAGGAGAAGCGATTGGCGTGCTCAATTTGGTGGGAGGAGCCCTCCTTTTATAGGAGCGGGAGGTGGCCGGGGGTCTGAGGTGAGGTCAGCCATGGCGTCGACGGTAGGGTGGCGCAGAGGTACTGGCGATGACGCTCAAGTGCAGGCGAGGTCACGGTGGTGCTGTAGGGCTTGATTGCGGGGAAAAAGAGGGGCTACAGCGGCGGCGATCGTGAAGGAAGCTTGCAGGTCATGGCGGGCTGTCGTGGACGCTCGCGTCACCTGCGGCGTTCCCGCGGGCCATCGGCCATGTCCTGGCGGTTCCTGGTGTTGTCACGCGTCGACTGGAGCTGAGGGGAGAGGACGAGGTGGTGCGAGGCAGTGGGCGGCGTCACGCTCTGGCGCGTCCAGGGGCGTCCTGGCGCGCGTCCATGCCGATCCTGGCATGCGCTGGGCGCGTCTGGGCGCACAGATGCTGGCGTGTGCACGCGTTTCTTTGACCACGGGAGGGCACGGGCTGGCTCAGTGAAGTGAGAGGGAGAGAGGGGACATGGCGGTGCATGCTAGAATCGACCCGGTGAGAAGATGGCATGGTGATGGCATTGCCATGCCACGGCATGGCCAGATATTGATGATGTGATCACACAATGCTTAGTGCAAGGGGTGCTACTGGTGCTGAGGGGTGAGAGGGGGTGCCAGGGCATCTGAGGATGGCCAGAGCTTGGACTTGGTCGTCTCCAAAACCAGCATGGGCTCCAATTCCTCCACTGCCCACAAGGTGTTCGACCAAATGGCCGAAAGAAATAAATTTTCGAATTTTGAAATTCTTTTTGGTGGGTTGTAAACATATATTAAATGTAGTCTATTGGTGGTGGTGGGGTTCAAAAGGGAATGGATTTGCAAAATTTCATTTTGCATATGATCTTGCATATGTGAATTTGTTCTAACTTTGCTTGCTTCTCATTTGATATTGGTGATGAATTTGGGGTGGTGGTTTTGGGCAAAGTTGAAGTGCTTGATGTTGTCTTGGATGAGGTGCAAAGAAATAGCCAGGTGTAGAAGTGAAAAGTAAAAAGCCAGGGGCTCAAAGTGAGCATCAGGGTAAAAATGGCACATGTGACCATAATCATATGTGAGCTCATATTTGCTTCAATTTTGATTTGAAATGTGTTTGATGGTTTCCAAAGTTGTTAATATATGTTTAGTATCCATTTACACCCAATGGTGCAAACCAAATTGGTCTATATCAAAGATTTGTAAAAATGGCCTAAGCCATATGTGTGTGTGAAGTTGATTTTTAGCATTTCTTTTCTATTTCACTTTTATTTGAATTTGGGTGATCAAGTGATCATGGCTAGGGTTTTAGAGTGAGAGAGATCACCTAAGCAAACATCATGGCAATTGCACACTCAACATAATTAAAAAGGTGATCTACATGCATAAACCTATATGAGGAGAAAAAGTTTTTGTTAACTCTAATTTTTGGGGTTCTTGAATTCTCTCTTGTCCATTTTATTGAAATTTGGGATGTTACAAACCCTTCCCCCTTACAAAAGATCTCGTCCCGAGATCGAGAGAAAACTAGGTACTAAAGAGATCGGGGTATTCTTTCTTCATGTCTTCTTCGCGTTCCCAAGTGGCTTCGTCTTCAGTGTGATTGCTCCACTGAATCTTCAAGAACTTGATACTCCTGGTGCGGGTGGTTCTGTATGCTTCCTCCAGGATGCGAATAGGTACTTCGCGGTATGTCAAGTCTGTGTTGATATCCACCGAACGATGATCTATATTCTTGAATACTTCAGTCTTCTCTGGTACTTCAAGGCACTTCCGGAGCAGTGAGATGTGAAACACATTGTGCACGGCTGCCATTTCTTCAGGTAGTTCCAATTGATAAGACACTTCGCCTCTGCGACTCAGAACTTTGAAGGGTCCGACATATCGGGGTGCGAGTTTTCCTTTCAGCTGGAATCTCTGCATTCCCTTGAGGGGTGACACCTTGAGGTAGACAAAATCTCCAATCTCAAAGGTCATCTCTCGGCGTCTTTTGTCAGCGTAGCTCTTCTGTCGGGATTGCGCAGTCTTGAGGTACTCGCGGATCTTGTGCACCTTCTCTTCGGCTTCTCGAAGAACATCTGGTCCAAAGACTTGGCTTTCTCCGACTTCTGACTAGTTCAGAGGGGTACGGCATTTTCTTCCGTACATGGCTTCAAAGGGGGCCATTTGCAGGATGGCTTGATAACTGTTGTTGTACGAGAATTCTGCATATGGCAAGCAGTCTTCCCACTTGGATCCATATTCCAGTACACAGGCTCTCAACATATCTTCTAGTATCTGATTGACTCTCTCGGTCTGTCCGTCAGTCTGCGGGTGATAAGCGGTGCTGAAGTTCAGACGGGTTCCTAGTCCTTCATGCACTTTCTGCCAGAATCTTGAGGTGAACTGTGATCCTCTATCTGACACAATTGACTTTGGGGTTCCGTGCAGGGCTACTATCCTTGAGATGTATAATTCAGCTAACTTTGGGCCTTGGTATGTGGTCTTGACAGGGATGAAGTGTGCAACCTTGGTCAACCTATCAATGACAACCCAAATGGAGTCATTTCCTCTGCTAGATTTGGGCAAGCCTGTGATAAAGTCCATACCGACAGAATCCCATTTCCACTCAGGAATCTGTAAGGGCTGCAACAGTCCTGCGGGTCGTTGATGTTCTGCCTTGACTCGCTGACAGATATCACACTTGGCGATATAACTTCCTATCTCTCGCTTCATTCCGTGCCACCAGAATTGTTCCTTCAGGTCTTGGTACATCTTGGTTCCTCCAGGATGAATGGAATACAGGGTGTCGTGAGCTTCCTTCAGTATGACTTGCTTCAATTCTGAATCTGACGGTACACACAGGCGACCGTGGTACCAAAGTACTCCTTCTTCATCGATGGTAAATCCTGGTGCCTTTCTGTGCAGCTATCGACTCTTGATTCCGTCAATGCGGCATTTCCCTTACAGGCTTCTTTGATCTGTCCAATCAAAGTAGGGCTGCGATTCTATCTTTGGCTAGGTATCCTTCACTAACTAGCTCCATTCTGAAATGCTCAAACTCTTGGTGTAGGCTAGGCTGTTCCTTTGCTATCATGGAGTTTAACTGACAAGGCAGTCTACTCAGGGCATGTGCTACTACATTGGCCTTGCCGGGGTGATAGTGGATTTCCATATCATAATCCTTGATTAACTCTAACCATCTGCGTTGCCTCATGTTCAGCTCCTTCTGGGTGAAGATATACTTCAGGCTCTTGTGATCCGAATAGATCTCGCATCGATTACCCATGAGGTAATGACGCCAAACTTTCAAGGCTAACACTACGGCTGCGAGCTCGAGGTCATGGGTTGGGTAGTTCTGCTCATCTTTGCTTCGATTCTTGGGACAGGTATGATATCACTTTGCCTTCTTGCATCAACACACATCCAAGACCAATCTTGGATGCATCACAGTAGACATCAAATGGCTTGGTGATATCCGGCATGATCAGTATTGGGGCTGTGGTCAATCTGCTCTTGAGCTGTTGGAAACTTTCTTCACATTTGGCAGTCCATTCAAACTTCTTGTCCTTCTTCAGCAGTTGCGTCATGGGTCGGGCTATGCTGGAAAATCCTTCAACGAATCGGCGGTAATATCCCGCTAATCCGAGAAAGGCGCGGACCTCGGTCTGAGTGGTTGGGGCTTTCCATTCTGTGACAGTCTTGATCTTGGCGGGATCTACAGCAATTCCTCCTGCGGACAAGATATGTCCCAGGAATCCTACCTCCTTCAACCAAAACTCACACTTACTGAACTTGGCATATAACTTGTGCTGCCTCAGGGTTTCTAGGATTATTTCCAAGTGCTGTTCATGTTCCTCTTCAGTTTTGGAGTAGATAAGAATGTCATCGATGAAAACAACGACAAACTTATCCAAAAAGTTCATGAAGACCTTGTTCATGAGGTTCATGAAATAGGCGGGGGCATTGGTTAATCCAAATGACATGACATTGTACTCATACAGTCCATATCTGGTGGTGAAGGCAGTCTTTGGGATATCCGTTGCACGGATCTTCAGTTGATGGTAGCCAGTCCTAAGGTCAATCTTGGAGAATACGGTGGCACCGGCTAGCTGGTCAAACAGATCTTCTATCTTGGGCAAGGGGTATTTGTTTTTGATGGTGACATCGTTAAGTTTACGATAATCCGTACATAACCGATTGGCACCATCTTTCTTATCCACAAATAAAACTGGTGATCTCCAAGGCGACGCACTTGGTCGAATCAGACCCTTGTGCAACATATCATCCAGTTGCTTCTTCAGCTCTATTAATTCTGCCGGGTTCATGCTATAGGCTCTCTGGGCTATAGGTCCTGTTCCAGGAATTAACTCGATGATAAACTCGATATCCCGATCCGGGGGCATACCGGGTAGATCATCCGGAAACACATCAGCGTATCGACAGACGACCCTGATCTGATCCAGAGTTGGTTTGGCTACTACTTGGTTGCAAGTGAAATTTCTGGGGAGTTTTTCAGACACATGTTCTATTGTTATTCCGGTGCTACTAGTCATGGTGATGGCCTTCTTGGCGCAGTCTATCAATCCATGATGTTTCGCCATCCAATCCATTCCTAGTACTACTTCCAATCCTTTTGTTCCCAGAACAATTAAGTTTGCAAAAAACATTATTTCTTGAATTCTGATGGGTACTTCTTTGCAAAATTTTCTAGCTTTAGTGGTTGATCCAGGTATTTGAACTATCATGACATGTTTCAAGCTGATTGGTGGAATCTTACTAGTGCTCACAAAATCTTCGGTAACAAATGAATGTGATGCTCCGGAATCAAACAACACTCTTGCTGGTATTGAGTTAACAGAGAACATACCCAGCACCACATCTGGGGCTTCCTGGGCTTCCTCGGCGTTCATGTGGTAGAGGCAACCTCCGCGGTTGTGCGGGTTGTTGGGGGCGAACTTCTTGCTGGTGGAGACACGGCGTTGCTGCTGAGCAGGTGCAGCGGTGTTGCCGGCGAGCTTGGCCAGCCTTTTGGGGCACTCATTGGAGAAGTGTCCCACCACTCCACATTCATAGCAGGTGATTGTGGACTTGTCCTTGGTTCCAACCGGAATAGCATTGCTTCCGGTCCTTGGTGCAGTGTTGGTGTTGTTGTTGTTGTTGTTGGGGGCTCGCGGCGGAGCGCGGTTGAAGTTGCTGTTGTGGTGCACATAGGAGTTGGGGTGGTTGCTGTTGTGGTGGGGGCCTCCTGGCCTTGGGTTTCCTCCGCTCCGGTTCTGAAATCCGGGGCGCGACACCTGGTTCTGGGGCTTGCTGTTCCTGGGGGCAAAACCACTGCTTGAGCTAGGGCGGTATCTTGGGGCATTGCTGGGCCCACTCTGGTTCATCATGCGGCGCTTGCGGTTTTCATTGGCCTGGTGCAACTTGCCCTCCATTTGGATGGAAGAATCTACTAAGGCTTCAAGGTCAGCAAAGGGAATGTTGACCAGTACTGTCTGCATCTCGTCGTGCAGGCCGTTCAGGAATCTCTCCTTTCTTTTCTCATTGGTGTCAGTTTCATCGGGGGCGTACCTTGACAGGGTGAGGAACCTGTCGCGGTATTCTACCACCGACATCCGGCCTTGCTTCAGTTCCCGGAATTCATCCCTCATCTTCTTGATCAAACCTGGTGGTACGTGGTACTTGCTAAACTTGAGCTTAAAGTCAGCCCAAGTCATCATCTGTCCGGCATTTAATGCACGGGCGCTGGTCCACCAAGCTCTTGCTGGTCCTGCTAGGTAGTGCGTAGCAAACAGCACTTTCTCATTCTCATCCACTCCAGCTACTTCTAGGTTATTTTCCATTGTTTGCAGCCAATCATCTGCATCTAAGGGCTCTTCAGTCTTGCTAAAAACAGGTGGGTTGGTGTTTTGGAAATTCTTGAGTTTGGATCCTGGATGGTCATGGTGTCCATGGCCCTGCTGGTTGTTGGCTAGTTGCTGCAGTGCTGCGAGGCTGGCTTGACGTTCAGCTCGGTCAGTCTCCCTGTCTGCCATCAGGGTCTGCAGCAGTTGCATAATAGCATCCGCGTTCGCGTTGCGATGATCCATCTGAACAGGTAGATAGATCATGAGATAAGAGGGAATTTTCTATGGCTTATTTTGGGTAAGTTTTAGACTTAAAGACTTCTGATGATGCACATAAGACACAAACATTCATTCATTCATGACAAGCATCACACATTACAAGTTAACACACTAAGGGTTTTAAGAACCCTTCTTCTCCAAGCTACGATACATGGTGCGGGATACAACTCACACCTACGTAAGTGAAGCTAGTGCAGCTACTACTCATCATCTTCATCCACATCAATGGGAATGATCCCATCCTCCTCGGACTCCAGAAACGCGTAGTCCTCCTCATCAGTGAACTCATCATCCTCGAAGTCGTTGTCGTCACTCAGGAAGTCATCGCCTCCCTGAATGTCGTCTCCATCCTCCTCCATCTCCTGGATCTGGTCCTGCTGAGTCCGGACAGTGATCTCCAGGGCGCGTATCTTCTCGCGAAGACGGTGGATGGTGGCATCCTTCTTGACGCGCTGCAGGCGGAGTGACTTGCGGTCCTTGGCGAGCATCCGGATGGCGTCGGCATGATGAGCCAAAGCCATCTGGGCACGGTGGTTGTGAACACGCGTCAGTTCCAGTTCCTTCCGGGTCTCATGGAGCATGAAGTCCAAATGCTGCACATGGATCTTGAGCACCGGGTGCGAAGAGAGTGCCATGGGTTCTCCCATGGTGTCGTGCCTGGCGAAGTAGGCGAAGCGGCTTCCCCGGAGTGCGGCGATGTTCTGTCCGCACACCCGAGCAAGTCCCTCCTGAAGAGCGTGAGCAAGCCCGTCCGGCCAGTTGCATGCCTTGAAGGAGAAAAGGATCCTCTCCGAGATGGGAGGCTCCGAACTTCCCTTCAAGTCAGCGGTGATCATCCACTGCTGTTCCCCGGTGGGGGTGTCGTGGATCCGGACTCCATGGAACTGGGGAGGTGGGCGTTCGAGCCTCTCGGACACCAGGTACAAGTCGCGCTCGAACACCAGACTTCCTCCGTTCTCCAGATCGTAGGTCTCCGTCTGGACGTAGGGCTCCATCTGAAAGTGAAATGGATGAGTAAGTTAGGGATGTGACTAAGTGTGGCAAAATTTTAGGTATATTTCTTAAGGAAGAACATGACTTCTTATTTTTCAAAGGACTTTAAAGAGAAGACAAAGACTTAGTTTTTCAGAAATACTTCATTCCTTTTTGAAACTAAATTTTTGCAGGACGTCCATTCTAAACTAGGGTCTCCTAAGGTCAAACAATGGCTCTGATACCAACTTGTCAACACCCGGATTTTTAAGTCCGGATGCCTATTATGTCATACATCGCAATCCCAGGAATATTGTTGTTGCGAGGCATAATAGTTAAGTATCACAGTCATCATTCATTACAACGCATAAAGTCTTACAAATTGGAATCACAGGATCCATATTACACAAATAGTTGATCTAACGATCAACGAACTGATCAACGAACAAACACAAGTTCATAGCGGAAGCGTAAGATACAAGGACTCTATAGTCCACAGGCCAACGCTTGACGTTAGCGCTCCTAGTTGTTGTAGACTTCCTGGCCGACCGTCCTCCTCAGATCTTTGCTTTGCTCCTCTTCATAGTCTGGCCATTTGAATAGCCAGGGACACAGCCATGAGTACTTTATGTACTCGCAAACTAATACTCGTGTAAGTGCTAACATTTCTAGTAGAGGGGTGCTAAGCTCTAGTTTATTTGCATAAAGCCAATTTTATTTTACAAGTATTTACTAGAGACTTATTCATGTGCTAACTAACTCAAGTGGGAACATTAGTGTCATTCCCACAACTCTGTTGTGTTTCACTCTACTCAAGTCACCATTCACCATTCATATCAACAACATGATCAAACTCTAACACTGGAAAACTGTATGGCCTTTCCAACCGTCCGTAACCGTGGACACGGCTATTCGAATAGGTTTACACTCTGCAGAGGTTGCACACTTGTGCCACAACATTTGATTTCATCCGTCGGGATTTCCCCGAATCATCGTAACACAGTACGCGTATCATCAACCATAACCTTTCATTTACTAACCCTAGTATGAGCACCTCTCCCCATGAGCTTGGCCTCCCAGTGAAGACCAACTGTCAACCTGGGAACTGCACAGGGCTTGGCCGTACAATTCACTTCGATTCACATCGTTTCTCAACAACGGAGGCAGCCTCGGCATAACCCCTATGATGCGTGTTCAGAGGGAACTCATACTAAGATACATAAACTTCTAGTTAAGCCCTTACCCATAATCAGGTATTGTGGGGGTACTCAATAATTGGAAAGGTATCGCATCCACCAATATTAGTTTTTAATCAAAAATCACCATCTTCTCTTGGTCATATTCACCTTCAAAAGTCATTTCATTATTTCACCACACATGTTCCCATCTAGAGTAGTCATTTTTAATTTAGCACTAGCATCTAAGGATGAGGGGTGCTAAGTAATTTGCTTTGCTTCTAGGCTAACTTTGATACTCTTGTACTAATCTAACATTAACCCTATTAAATTATGACTCAACAGTACAAAATAACAGTAAGTAAAACTTGGAAATAAAACTGGGAATTAGGCTCATAACATAAAGTAAATGGGTGGTGCTTGGCTCAGGATGAGCTAGCACTTTGCAAGAGTATTATCTTGCCTTGGTTGGGAAACTGGTCAAAGTGGTCTTCTTCTCCTTGACAGTAGACCTCCTCCTCCTCTGGATACTCCTCGGAACTAGCGTCTAAAATACGAATACGGGGTACACAATCATCACACCAATTTATGTACTAAACTAAGCACACACATGATTTACAACACTTAAACTAGCATCACATATCACTATTATGTTGGTGGATGTGTTTTTCTTATTAATTAAGAATTATAATTTCCTCTCATACTAATCTTGGATGTTACTTTGAATTATTCAGAGAAATAATTTCCTCTCATTATCTTATTAAGATTTAATTTCTCTTATGCATAATATGTGACCTAGGTTGACCCAAGTCAACCTCTTCACACTTATCATTTTGAGAAAATGATTTAAATGGGGTGTAACACCCCATACAATTTAATCTTAGCATGGTAAAGACTTAATATCATCAACAAACCATATGAGATTTTTATGACCAGGGTCTTTACCTCATATTACATTGTTCATGACAAGATTTAAATGGAAGAAAATACTCCCATATGATTTACTAATATTTTTGGACAATAGTTTTGACTAGAATTAGTCCTATAGTCCTTTAATTTAACTAGGCCATGATCATATACTGTAAGCCTGGCATATTTTTGTAGAAACAATTAATATAAGTGAAATGTGAATTATAGGAGTTGGAATTAACTTAAAAGCATGTTTGGTTGATTTTTAATAATTATTCTAATGCAGAAAAGTCCCTGCCTTGTTTATTTTTCTATTTTAATTCTATAATAGATCTATAGTTAATTCCAGTGGCATTGTATAGATAAATTCCTAAGGTTTCCAAATATATAAAGTTTGTAAAATTTGGCTGAGTAGATTTTTCCCTATTAAATTTCAAAGTTAGCATCAGATTGTATATTCGATTTATTTTGGAAATTTCAAATTTGAACTTGTGGGCTCGCGCGGGAAAGATAGCTGGGCTGCAGAGAGAAAAGGGGTTGGGCCGGCCCACTTCGCGTCCAGCGCGAGCAGGCCGTCTGACGGCGGGGGCCACGCGTCAGCGGGACTTAGAGCCCGAAGCGGTATGGGGGAAGGAGAGCCGTGCGATTAAAACGCGATCGCACGGTCCAGACGCGTCGTCGTCGACGGCGAGCGAGGAACTCACCGGCGGCGGTAGTAGGGGGTCGGAGGGCGCCTGAGGGCTCCGGCGGTCGTCGGAGAGGTGCGCCGCGTCGTTGTCGAGGACGAGGATCCCCCTGGTAGCAGCGGCGCTTCCTGGGGTGGCCTCCTGCTCCGGCGAACTCCGGCTACTGGCGGCGGCTCCGAGCTAGCGATTGGGGCGAGGCGGTGGCTAAACGGTGAAATTGGAGGGACGAGAAGAGCTGTGGTGAGGAGGAGAAGCGATTGGCGTGCTCAATTTGGTGGGAGGAGCCCTCCTTTTATAGGAGCGGGAGGTGGCCGGGGGTCTGAGGTGAGGTCAGCCATGGCGTCGACGGTAGGGTGGCGCAGAGGTACTGGCGATGACGCTCAAGTGCAGGCGAGGTCACGGCGGTGCTGTAGGGCTTGATTGCGGGGAAAAAGAGGGGCTACAGCGGCGGCGATCGTGAAGGAAGCTTGCAGGTCATGGCGGGCTGTCGTGGACGCTCGCGTCACCTGCGGCGTTCCCGCGGGCCATCGGCCATGTCCTGGCGGTTCCTGGTGTTGTCACGCGCCGACTGGAGCTGAGGGGAGAGGACGAGGTGGTGCGAGGCAGTGGGCGGCGTCACGCTCTGGTGCGTCCAGGGGCGTCCTGGCGCGCGTCCATGCCGATCCTGGCATGCGCTGGGCGCGTCTGGGCGCACAGATGCTGGCGTGTGCACGCGTTTCTTTGACCACGGGAGGGCACGGGCTGGCTCAGTGAAGTGAGAGGGAGAGAGGGGACATGGCGGTGCATGCTAGAATCGACCCGGTGAGAAGATGGCATGGTGATGGCATTGCCATGCCACGGCATGGCCAGATATTGATGATGTGATCACACAATGCTTAGTGCAAGGGGTGCTACTGGTGCTGAGGGGTGAGAGGGGGTGCCAGGGCATCTGAGGATGGCCAGAGCTTGGACTTGGTCGTCTCCAAAACCAGCATGGGCTCCAATTCCTCCACTGCCCACAAGGTGTTCGACCAAATGGCCGAAAGAAATAAATTTTTGAATTTTGAAATTCTTTTTGGTGGGTTGTAAACATATATTAAATGTAGTCTATTGGTGGTGGTGGGGTTCAAAAGGGAATGGATTTGCAAAATTTCATTTTGCATATGATCTTGCATATGTGAATTTGTTCTAACTTTGCTTGCTTCTCATTTGATATTGGTGATGAATTTGGGGTGGTGGTTTTGGGCAAAGTTGAAGTGCTTGATGTTGTCTTGGATGAGGTGCAAAGAAATAGCCAGGTGTAGAAGTGAAAAGTAAAAAGCCAGGGGCTCAAAGTGAGCATCAGGGTAAAAATGGCACATGTGACCATAATCATATGTGAGCTCATATTTGCTTCAATTTTGATTTGAAATGTGTTTGATGGTTTCCAAAGTTGTTAATATATGTTTAGTATCCATTTACACCCAATGGTGCAAACCAAATTGGTCTATATCAAAGATTTGTAAAAATGGCCTAAGCCATATGTGTGTGTGAAGTTGATTTTTAGCATTTCTTTTCTATTTCACTTTTATTTGAATTTGGGTGATCAAGTGATCATGGCTAGGGTTTTAGAGTGAGAGAGATCACCTAAGCAAACATCATGGCAATTGCACACTCAACATAATTAAAAAGGTGATCTACATGCATAAACCTATATGAGGAGAAAAAGTTTTTGTTAACTCTAATTTTTGGGGTTATTGAATTCTCTCTTGTCCATTTTATTGAAATTTGGGATGTTACATTGAGTGAAACCATTGAACCAAGGTTTATGTTCAGATTGTTATTCATCATCATATCACCTCTGATTGTATTCCATATGATGTCTCGTGAGTAGTTCGTTTAGTTCTTGAGGACATGGGTGAAGTCTAAATGCTAGTAGTGAATTATGGTTGAGTAATATTCAATGTTATGATATTTAAGTTGTGGTGTCATTCTTCTAGTGGTGTCGTGTGAACGTCGACTACACGACACTTCACCATTTATGGGCCTAGGGGAGTGCATCTTGTATTCGGTTGCTAATTGCGGGGTTGCCGGAGTGACAGAAACCTGAGCCCCCGTTAGTATATCGATGCAAGAGGGATCGCAGGATCTCAGAGTTTAAGGCTGTGGTTAGATTTATCTTAATTACTTTCTTGTAGTTGCGGATGCTTGCAAGGGGTATAATCACAAGTATGTATTAGTCCTAGGAAGGGCGGTGCATTAGCATAGGTTCACCCACACAACACTTATCAAAACAATGAAGATTATTAAGCCACATGAAGCGAAAGTACTAGACTAAAATCCCCGTGTGTCCTCAAGAACGTTTGGTCATTATAAGTAAACAAACCGGCTTGTCCTTTGTGCTAAAAAGGATTGGGCCACTCGCTGCAATTATTTCTCTCGCATTTTATTTACTTGTACTTTATTTATCTGCAATATCAAAACCCCTTGAATACTTGTTTGTGAGCATTTACAGTGAATCCTTCATCGAAACTGCTTGTCAACACCTTCTGCTCCTCGTTGGGTTCGACACTCTTATTTATCGAAAGTACTACGATACACCCCCTATACTTGTGGGTCATCAAGACTATTTTCCTGAAGCCTGCTGTTGCTTGTGAGTGAAGCGCTATTGGTAAGCGGAATTGGTAAGGAAAACCTTTACTTGTTTGTGCTGATTTTATTTCTACTTTCTGCTATAAGTAATTATGGAGAGATCTTCTCTTGAATTTCTATTTGGGAAATCTACTACTACTGCAACGGTAGTGGATGAAGCGCCAGGTGAGGAAGTAGTACCATATAAAATACCTATGAAAATTATTGAACGTGTTATGGATAACCGCTATGAAGGGGATGGAACTGTCCATCCTGGTGATCATTTATTGTTTTTGCATGAATTATGCGGGTTATTCAAATGTGCAGGTATTTCTATGAATGAAGTTAGGAAGAAACTATTCACTATATCGCTATGCAGTAAAGCGGCGCCTTTGGTATAAATTCTTTGAAGACTGGTGATTCTCTTGATTGGGAGGACATTGTGCCTTTATTTTATTCCAAATTTTATCCTCCAAGTGAAATTCACAAAGATCGGAACCGCATATATAATTTCTGGCCTCATGATGGAGAGAGTATTGCCCAAGCTTGGGGGAGATTGAAGTCTTTAATGCTCAAATGCCCCATTCATGAGCTTCCTGGTAATGTTATTATTGATAATTTCTATGCAAGACTTTCTTTTCAAGACAAGACCTTCTTTGGATACTTCTTGTTCTGGATCATTTACACGCAACAAAGAAGAGTTTAAAAGGGACCTTCTTGATCGGATCCAAGAAAATGCGAAGGATGGGAGAACGACAAAGATAGAGAATCAGGTATAATTTATGATTATAAATGCATTGAAGCTTTTATGGATACTGATAAATTTCGTAATATGAGTGCTACATATGGTCTTGATTCCCAAGTTGTTGCAAATCTTTATAAAGCTTTTGCCTCTCATTATGAACTGCCTAAGAAGAATTTTGATAAGTATCATGAACCATATAAAGATAAAGTTGATTCATCTGTAAACAAATGTGTAGTGATTGAAACTGTTGATAATGTTATTCCTGAAGCTTATATTGAAAAAACTCCTTTCCCTGCTAAAATGAAGGAGTACTCTGTCATATCTAGTGCGGTTAATAAAAGTGAGAAGAAACCTAAAGAACCTGAAGAACAAATTAAAATTGAACCTGCTGTTGCAATAGTTAAAGATCTTGTGACTGAAAATGTGGAGGATGGTCATATTATTTTCTGTGAAGATGCTTCTAACATTGTTTCACATCCTAATAAACCCAAACAAGTTAGTGTTCCTATGCTATCTGTTAGAATTGGTGATCATTGCTATTATGGTTTATGTGATATTGGTGCAAGTGTTAGTGCTATTCCTTATGAGCTTTACACGGAGATTATGCACGAAATTGGTTCTTGTGAACTTGAAGATATTGATGTGGTTATTCATCTGGCTAATAGAGAAACTATTTCTCCAATTGGTATTGTTCGAGATGTGGAAGTTCTATGTGGTAAGATTAAATATCCTGCGACTTTTTGGTACTTGGTTACTGCTGCTAGTGATCATTGTCCTATCATTTTTGGTAGACCTTTTCTAAATACTTGTGGAGCTATTATAGATTGTAAGAAAGAGAAAATTTTGACTAGATTTGCTGGTGAACCTTATGAATTTAACTTTTCTAAATTTACCAAAACTCCTTATAAAGCTGACTTGCCTAGTAATGATTTTAAAATGGAGCAGTGTGCATCTATTGTTCTTGTTCCTAATAATCCTTTGCAGCAACATTTGGAGAATAGTGAAAGTGAAGCTTTTAGGAAAGAAAGAGATGAGCTTGAGGAAATTTTTCTTCGCCAACCTATTCTCAAGCATGATTTACCGGTGGAAGATTTGGGTACAACACCGCCACCAAAGGAAGATCCTGTTTTTGATTTAAAGCCTTTACCTGATAATCTTAAATATGCTCATATTGATGATAAGAAAATATATCCTGTTATTATTAGTTCTAAGCTTTCAGAGATTGAGGAAGAAAGGTTATTGGAAATATTGAAGAAACACCGAGGAGCTATTGGTTATACTCTTGATGATTTGAAAGGGATTTCTCCTTCTATTTGCCAACATGCTATTAATATGGAAGAAGATGCAAAGCCTGTTGTTGAACATCAACGTCGTCTAATTCCGAAGATGAAAGAGGTGGTAAGGAACGAGGTATTAAAACTTCTTGAAGCTGGTATTATATATCCTATTGCTGATAGTAGATGGGTTAGTCCTGTGCATTTCGTTCCTAAGAAAGGAGGAATGACTGTTGTGCCTAATGATAATGATGAGCTTATTCCTCAAAGAATAGTTGTAGGTTATAGAATGTGCATTGATTTTCGAAAAGTTAATAAAGTTACTAAGAAAGATCATTACCCTTTACCCTTTATTGATCAAATGCTAGAAAGGTTATCTAAAAATACTCATTTTTGCTTTCTTGATGGTTATTCTGGGTTTTCACAAATTGCTGTTAAAGCTAAAGATCAAGAGAAAACCACGTTCACTTGTCCTTATGGAACTTATGCTTGTAGGCGTATGCCTTTTGGTTTATGTAATGCTCCTGCTACTTTTCAAAGATGCATGTCTGCTATTTTTCATGGTTTTTGCGAAAGTATTGTAGAGGTGTTCATGGATGATTTTTCTGTCTATGGGAATTCTTTTGATAATTGCTTGCGAAACCTCGATAAAGTTTTGCAGAGATGTGAAGAAACTAACCTTGTTCTTAATTGGGAGAAATGCCACTTTATGGTTAATGAAGGAATTGTATTGGGACATAAAATTTCCGAGAGAGGTATTGAAGTTGATAGAGCTAAAGTTGAAGCAATTGAAAAGATGCCCTATCCGAGGGATGTTAAAGGTATTCGTAGCGTTCTTGGTCATGCTGGGTTTTATAGGAGATTTATTAAAGATTTCTCTAAAATTTCAAAGCCTCTTACTAATCTTCTTCAAAAAGATGTACCTTTTGTTTTTGATGATGATTGTAAGGAAGCTTTTGAAACTCTAAAGAAAGCCTTAACAACTGCTCCTGTAGTCGAACCTCCTGATTGGAATTTGCCTTTTGAAATTATGTGTGATGCTAGTGACTTTCTTTGTAGGCGCTGTTCTTGGACAGCGGGTAGATAAAAAATTAAATGTTATTCATTATGCTAGTAAGACTCTTGATGCTGCTCAAAGAAATTATGCTACAACTGAAAAGGAATTGTTAGCTGTAGTCTTTGCTTGTGATAAGTATAGACCCTATATTGTTGATTCGAAAGTTACAATTCATACTGATCATGCTGCAATTAGATACCTTATGACAAAGAAAGATGCTAAGCCAAGGCTTATTAGATGGGTACTTCTGTTGCAAGAATTTGATTTACATATTATAGATAGGAAAGGTGTCATAATCCTGTTCTTTGATAATTTGTCTAGATTGGAAAATATTGCTTATGATCCTGTTCCTGTTAATGATAGTTTTCCAAATGAACAATTGGCTGTAATAAAGGTGAGCTCGCGAGAGAGCCCTTGGTATGCAGATTATGCTAACTTTATTGTTTTGAAGTATTTGCCTCCAACCTTTTCAGCTCAGCAAAGGAGGAAATTCTTTTATGACTTGAGGCATTATTTTTGGGATGACCCACACTTATATAAAGAAGGAGTGGATGGTATTATGCGAAGATGTGTTCCTGAATATGAAAAACAGGAGATATTGAGTAAATGTCATGGTAGTGTTTATGGAGGACATCACGCTGGAGATAGAACCGCGCAAAAGGTTCTACAATCAGGTTTTTATTGGCCAACACTCTTCAAAGATGCAAGGAAATTTATTTTATCTTGTGATGAATGTCAAAGAGTTGGTAATATCTCTAGACGCAATGAAATGCCTATGAATTATACTCTTGTTATTGAACCATTCGATTGTTGGGGATTCGACTTCATGGGTCCTTTCCCTTCTTCAGATGGTAACACTCATATACTTGTCGCTGTTGATTATGTTACTAAATGGGTAGAAGCTATACCTACAAAAAGTGCTGATGGTGAGACCTCTATACAAATGCTTGTAGATGTTATATTTCCTAGATTTGGAATACCTAGATATATTATGACTGATGGAGGTTCTCATTTTATTCATGGAGGTTTTAGAAAAACTCTTGCTAAGTATGGTATTAATCATAGAATTGCTTCTGCTTATCACCCTCAAACTAGTGGTCAAGTAGAATTATCAAATAGAGAGATTAAAGCTATCTTAGGAAAGACTGTTAATAAATCTAGAAAGAATTGGGCTAGCAAATTGAAAGAAGCACTATGGGCTTATAGAACTGCTTATAAAAATCCTATGGGAATGTCACCTTATAAAATGGTTTATGGAAAAGCTTGTCATTTACCTTTAGAACTAGAGCACAAAGCTTATTGGGCTGTTAGAGAACTAAATAAAGATCCTAAATTAGCCGGTAATAAAAGATTGCTGCAATTAAGTTCTCTAGATGAATGGAGAAGTGAAGCTTATGAAAATGCTAAACTCTTTAAAGAAAAAGTTAAGAAGTGGCATGATAGAAGGATCATCAAAAGAGAGTTTAATATTGGGGATAAAGTCCTATTGTATCGGCCTCGTCTCAGATTCTTTGCAGGGAAATTACTCTCGAAGTGGGAAGGACCATATGTTGTTGAGGAGGTGTATCGTTCAGGAGCAATTAAAATTAGCTCTCTCCAAGGCAATGTCACACAAGTGGTGAATGAACAAAGACTCAAGCATTATATCTCGGGTGATTCTTATAATGTTGATGTTGATATTATTCAAGTGGAAACACCGGAGGCCTTCATCAAAGGACAAATTGACAGTCCGCCAGAACTGGACTTTGAATAGGTAACAGTACAGGTAATAAAAAGTCCGCGTTTACCTTTCCGAACATTATTTCTACTGTTTTTAGGAAATATGAAAAATTACGAGTTCGAAACGGAGTGGAAAGGACGCACGAGGGGGTGCCACCATAGGCCGGCGCGGCCTGACCTGGGCCCGCGCCGACCTATGGTCTGGCCGCCTCGTTGCCCCTTTCCGACTCTGGTTCGATCTGGTACTTTCCTTTTGTCGTAAAAATATTTGCTATATAATCCCCCGGACCCCTGGAGGTCCGTAATATCGTTTTCTCGTCGTGTTTTGTTTCGAGCTGTTTTCTGCCAGATTTGTTTTGATCTAGAAGCACCATGGTCTCCAACAACAAGGACAAGGGACCTTTGAAGGAAAATATTCAAGACCCGGAACTGAAGGAAGAAGACGTAAGAGAGGATGAGGAAGAAGTGGAGGAAGCTCCGCAGGAACACCAGCAAGCCACCGTTGCAAGTATTGGCGTGATATCAAATCCATCCAACATCAAGAGGAGTGCACGAATCGCTACCGGAGGAGCGGTTCCACGTCATTACTTGGCTCCAAGGACATCTTCTCCGAGCAATTATAACCCTTACCGCAATCTAATCTACGATCGTCAAACTGAAAGGACCCCCAAGGTAGTGTTGCCAAGTAATTGGGATATAGATCGTTCTGACATTGCAGGAGAGATGAAATCTGAAGCTGAAGGATGGGGAAACAACTCTAAGAGTTGGAATTCACCACCTGACATGATTATGAGCCGCGTTGAGCACAACTCGGAGATGATTCGCAACCTCACCTATGAGATTGAAGATTTAAAGGAGCTGGTTAAGAAGCTTGTCGAGAGGAATCCATCGCCATCATCACCGAAGGAGTAATTCATCATCGGTATTGGCATCCCCTTGGTTTGTTCCAAGCTTGGGGGAGTGCCGCGGTATCACATCATCATTACCTTTATCTTTTACTATCAAGTAGTGTCATATCATGAGTAGGGAAGTTATCATATGGAATAGTATGCAATGTGGAAGTATCTCTCTTAGTTAGTTATCTATGTATCCGTTGGTGTGAGTTATCGTTATGGAATATTAATGAGAAGTCTTATCATTTACTTTTTGCACACCTTATTTTAGTTTGCAATCTCCATTATATGATTACTCTTGACATGAGTATTGATATCACTTTGGGAGCATCAAGTAAATCTATTTGGTTTTGGCAAACTTAGCATTGGTCAATAGCAACAACATCTTGATGTTTAATAGAAGAGAGAAATACACTTAGATACATTACTCTATTATCTCTATGCTTAATATTCTGAAGTTAAAATTGCTTGTGCTTATGAGAAAGATGCATGATTGTTCTATCATATGTATATTTGTTTGTTTCCCTCAACCTTTATGCTTGCTATCAAACCTTGCTAGCCAAAGACCTGTATCGAGAGGGAATGCTTCTCATACATCCATAACCTTAGACCAAACCTATGCCATTTGTGTCCACCATACCTACCTACTACATGGTATTTTCTGCCATTCCAAGTAAATACTTCATGTGCTACCTTTAAATTATTCAAACTATTACTCCTTATTTGTGTCAATGTTCTATAGCTCATGAGGAAGTATGTGGTGTTTTGTCTTTCAATCTTGTTGGGCGGACTTTCACCAATGGACTAGTGGCACATCCGCTTATCCAATAATTTTGCAATAAGAGCTGGCAACGGGGTTCCCAGCCCCAATTAATAACTTTCATTAATAATTCTCTTCACATGTTTTGCTCTGATTTATCAGTAAGCAACTTAATTTTTCAATAGACACTCCTCCATGGTATGTGAATGTTGGAAGGCACCCGAGGATTCGGTTAGCCATGGATTGAGAAAGCCAAGGTTGGGGGGAGTGTCACCCTTAATAAAACTAAAATACATGTGTAAACAAAAGAGAAGGGGGATGATCTACCTTGCTGGTAGAGATGCCGTCCCTCATGGGAGCCGCTCTTGGAAGGTTCGTTTGGCAAGGGGGTTAGAGTGCCCGCTACCATTCGTTGACAACAACAAACACCGCTCAAAATCTTACTTTTATGCTCTTTATATGATTTCAAAACTTGAAAAGCTCTAGCACATGATTTAATCCCTGCTTCCCTCTGCGAAGGGCCTATCTTTTACTTTTATGTTGAGTCAGTAAACCTATTTCCCTCTATCTCAAGCAAGCAATTGAGTTGATGTGAACCAATCATTTATGCTATGATTCAGTTAATCATGTCTTTTATACTTTCTTGTTTAGTACCAATTTTATTTGAATGAATATGACTTTGAAGTTATCAATGATTATGAGGAGATTGTTATGCTTGAATATGAAAGCTCAGCTATAAAATCTAATATGAAAACTTTGCTTAGAAGTACAATCCGTTAGCAGTTCTCTGACCAAGAACAAAGTTTGCCATCACCAACTATGATTTATTATGCACCTTTACTTGTGATTTCTCTTTACCTATTTCGAGATGAGTTATATGAGGAAGTTGTTTACTAAAATGTCTTGTGTGAATGAATATGATGCTTCTTGTCCGTATTTTATTTATCGACTCTTCACTCCATAAACATGTGGTCTTGTTTATCGAGCTCAGTTTCGCTTGGGGACAAGCGAGGTCTAAGCTTGGGGGGAGTTGATACGTCCAATTTGCATCACTATTTTGTATCATAATTTGCTGTTATTCATTGATATATTTCATATTGGGACACAATACTCATGTTATTTCACCTATTTTGCATGTTTCATCATTATTGGAGGATCAAGCACCGGAGCCAGGATTCTGCTGGAAAAAGCACCGTCAGAGCGCAATATTTCGGAAGATCAACTGTGGAAGGAAATTTCACGTAAATTCCTATTTTTCCAGATGACGGAGGGAGCCAGAAGGGGGAGCAGAGAGGAGCCAAGGTGGGCCCAGACCATAGGGTGGCGCGGCCCATGGCCTGGCCGCGCCACCATGTGGTCTGGGGGGCCCACGACCCCTTTCGCCTCCTTTTCTTCGCGTACTCCTTCGTCCCGAAAACCTAAGCCACAGAGAGGACCTCACGAAGGGTTACAGCCGCCTCTGCGGGGCGGAGAACACCAGAGAGAAAAGAGCTCTCCGGCGGGCAGGAATCCGCCGGGGAAATTCCCTCCCGGAAGGGGAAATCGACGCCATCGCCATCGTCATCGAGCTGGACATCATCTCCATCATCATCATCATCATCTCCACCATCTACACCGCCATCACCACCGCTGCACCTCGTCACCGCTGTAACAATTCGGGTTAAATCTTGATTGTTTGATAGGGGAAACTCTCCCGGTGTTATTCTATACTTGTTGTAGATGCTATTGAGTGAAACCATTGAACCAAGGTTTATGTTCAGATTGTTATTCATCATCATATCACCTCTGATTGTATTCCATATGATGTCTCGTGAGTAGTTCGTTTAGTTCTTGAGGACATGGGTGAAGTCTAAATGCTAGTAGTGAATTATGGTTGAGTAATATTCAATGTTATGATATTTAAGTTGTGGTGTCATTCTTCTGGTGGTGTCGTGTGAACGTCGACTACACGACACTTCACCATTTATGGGCCTAGGGGAGTGCATCTTGTATTCGGTTGCTAATTGCGGGGTTGCCGGAGTGACAGAAACCTGCGCCCCCGTTAGTATATCGATGCAAGAGGGATCGCAGGATCTCAGAGTTTAAGGCTGTGGTTAGATTTATCTTAATTACTTTCTTGTAGTTGCGGATGCTTGCAAGGGGTATAATCACAAGTATGTATTAGTCCTAGGAAGGGCGGTGCATTAGCATAGGTTCACCCACACAACACTTATCAAAACAATGAAGATTATTAAGCCACATGAAGCGAAAGTACTAGACTAAAATCCCCGTGTGTCCTCAAGAACGTTTGGTCATTATAAGTAAACAAACCGGCTTGTCCTTTGTGCTAAAAAGGATTGGGCCACTCGCTGCAATTATTTCTCTCGCATTTTATTTACTTGTACTTTATTTATCTGCAATATCAAAACCCCTTGAATACTTGTTTGTGAGCATTTACAGTGAATCCTTCATCGAAACTGCTTGTCAACACCTTCTGCTCCTCGTTGGGTTCGACACTCTTATTTATCGAAAGTACTACGATACACCCCCTATACTTGTGGGTCATCACCGTGCTGACCACTTGAGGCGTGGATGCAATGTATAGCAGGAGGGGTTCCTTCTCTTTAGGCGCCACCAAGATTGGTGGTGTCGAAATTGTGCGCTTGAGATTCTCGAAAGCCCTATCTGCTTCCTCGTTCCATTGAAATTTCTCTCCTTGTTTGATCAATGCATAGAACGGCAGCGCTTTTTCTCCTAGCCTGGCGACGAATCTGCTTAAAGCTGCGACTCGCCCTGTCAGCTGTTGTATTTCTTTCAACTTTGTCGGCTTCCTCATAGTTACGATGGCCTGTATTTTCTCTGGATTGGCTTCAATCCCTCTTGCTGATACTAAGAACCCGAGAAGTTCTCCCGCGGGAACACCAAAAGATTACTTTGTCGGGTTCAGCTTAAGGCAGAACTTGTCGAGGTTGTCGAAGGTTTCTTTCAAATCTTCGATCAGTGTTGTCCCATTTTTTGATGTTATCACGACATTGTCAATATAGACTTGTACATTTTTTCCAATCTGTGTCGCAAGACACTTCTGCATCATCCGCTGATATGTTGCTCCCGTGTTTTTCAAACCAAAGGGCATTGTTCTATAGCAGAACATGCCGTAAGGTGTTATGAACGATGTCTTTGCTTCATCATCTTCTTTTAATCTGATCTGGTTATAACCAGAGTACGCGTCCAAGAAGGAAAGACGTTCACATCCTGTCGTGGAGTCGATGATTTGATCGATCCTTGGGAGGGGGAAAGTGATCCTTAGGACAGTGTTTATTGAGACACGTAAAGTCGACACACATGCGAAGGACTTTCGTGTTTTTCTTCGGCACCATCACTTGGTTAGCTACCCACGTGGCTTCTGTAGATATCTCTTTAATAAAACCAGCATCTTTGAGTCGATCTATTTCTGATAGCATAGCTTTGCGGTTTGGCTCCGAAAAACGCCGCAAAGGTTGTTTGATTGGTCTCGCGAGAGGATCCAAGTTGAGGTGGTGCTCGGCAAGTTCCCTGGGTACTCCTGGCATGTCAGCTGGACACCATGCGAAGATTTTCCAGTGCTCACGGAGGAACTCGACGAGCGCGCTTTCCTATGCGAGATCCATGTTTGCTGCAATGGATGTCGTTTTCTTTGGGTCTGTCGGGTGGATCTGCACCTCTTTTGAATCCTTGGCAGTATTGAAGGTTGGTTCCTTGAGTGGCCTCCCTGTATCTGGCAGCACGTCATAATCAGTGAGCCTTGGCGCCATATATTCTGCTTGCATCCCTAAGGTCTCTGACAGTCGATGAAAATCCTTGTCGCACTTATCAGCTAGCGCGAAACTTCCCTTAATTGTGATTGGTCCCTTAGGTCCGGGCAACCTCCATAACAAGTATGTGTAATGAGGTACCGCCATAAACCTGGCATATGCTGGTCGTCCCAACAAAGCGTGATATTGCGACGGGAAATCCACAACTTCAAACTCCAGATTCTCTATCTTGTAGTTCTCTCGGGTCCCAAACTGAACGTCGAGATTGATCTTGCCCAGCGGATAACTTGGCTTCTCTGGCGTGATCCCATGGAAACGTGTATCAGTTGGTTTTAGATTTGCCAGGGATATGTTCATCTTCCTCAATGTGTCTGCATACATAAGGTTTAAACTGCTGCCACCATCTATAAAAACTCTCGACACATCAAAACCAGCGATTACTGCGGGTAAGATGAGTGCAGATTGCCCTGGTCGAGGAACTTGCTGCGGATGATCCGCAATTGTGAAGCCAATGTCTTGCCCCGACCAATTTAGGTACTCAACTGTTTGTGGAGGCATCTTCTCTGCCATGAACACTTGCCGCGATATTACCTTCTGCGCCCTGTTAGATGGCCTAGCTTTCTGAATCATCGAGACCGCACCATTGGAGTTGGGGTCAACATATGGAGGTGGATGTGGTGCTGCCGCTATTCTAAGCTGGTGCCGATTTTTGTCCGTAATTGCAGGAGGAGGTGGGAGGTGAATCTCACTCCTTGGCCCCTGGGGATTTCTATTCATCGCTTAGGCATTGGCGATCCCTGCGGCTCGCAACATTGCTTGGAAATTGCGACAATCTTTCTGGAGATGACCTGACTGCCTCTTAACATTACTGTCGAGATAGAAGTGCATCTGACAGGGCCTGTTCATCATTTCTTCGGGAGACACATAAGGTCTTTGGAACCTTGGTCCACTATTTTGCCTGTTACCACGGAAATCACCTCTCGAGTCGCTTTGTTGCTCATTACTCCTTTGGTAATCATCTCGACTATTTCCTCCAGGATTCCCTCGGAAACCGGCCGATATGTGGCCAGGAGCATCGTTATTGTAAAACTGGCGAGAAAATCGCCTTCTATTTTGAAAATTTCGACCGCGATCCTCCTCTGGTGACCTATGTCGCTTGTTGTATATCACGTCTTCTCCATCTACCCACTTGTTTGCTATCTCCATCAATGCTGATATTGTCTTAGGGTTGGTTCTCCCTAAGTCCTCGACGAAGTCTCCTCGTCGAATTCCTGCCACGAACGCGTCTATTGCTCTCTCGTCAGATATATCCTCTGCCAAGTTTTTAATAATGTTCCACCTCTGTATATATTTTCTCATCGATTCATCGTGTTTCTGCCTGCATGCCCTCAGCTCTTCCAATGACGCGGGTTTCTTGCAGGTGGATCGGAAGTTCTTCACGAAGATATCCTCGAAACTATCCCAGCTGTCGATGGAACCTGGGGGAAGCTTCTTTATCCAAGATCGCGTGACACCGCTTAAGTGTACTTGGATGCTTTGCATGGCTGTTGCTCTGGTTCCGCCTACCAACTTCACCATCTCGAGGTAATCAACGAGCCAATCCTCGGGATTTTGTAATCCGTTGAATTTCTTGAAATTTTCGGGTAACTTAAACCCTTTCGGGACTCGAGTTTTTCGAACTCATCTCGTAAAGCACGGTAACCCGCACATGTCTTCATCGGCGACTTCCGGTGACTGCCGATGTTCTCTTCTTTCTTATCGCGCTCTATCCACCCTTGCTTGTGCCGTCGTATCTCTTGCTCCACTTGTCCTTGGTGGATCTTCCACTGCTGTCGTGGGTCGTGGACTATTTTGTCTTAGAGTTCCTTCGGGAGGTGTAGCTGCAAACGCTGTTCCCATGACTCCTTTCCGGGGGGGGGGGGCGGATTATCCGGCCCTTACTTAGGCCGGAATATCCGCCCCCCCGGAAGCTGCAACGGCTCAATTTTGAGGGGAGGTATAAATACCCCCCTTCTTCTACCTTGGTTGCTTGCTCAATCATTACACAAGAAGTCTGCCAAGCCACCTCCATTAGAGCCACCTCAGGAAACTCAAGATTTGCAACATCTCCTTCCTCCCCCAACCAAAGTTCTTGATCTTTGGGGATTTGAAGGAGAAGCCACCGATCTACATCCTCACCGAAGCGTTTTTCATTTCCCCCTCATTTGTTTGAGGGATCTCATGCTAGTGTTCCTATTTGGTTCCCTAGTTGATTTGTGTTGATGTGTTGTTGTTGATTGTTGTATTGTTACAGATTTGGGAGCCTCCAATTCAGTTGTGGATGTGTGCCCCAAGAACCTTGTAAAGGCCCGGTTTTCGCCTCGAGGAAATCCCTTAGTGGAAGTGGGCTAGGCCTTCGTGGCGTTGCTCACAGGAGATCTGAGTGAAGCCTTCGTGGCTGTTGGTTTGGCTTGCGTAGCAACCACACTCCTCCAAACGTAGACGTACCTTCTTGCAAAGGAAGGGAACTACGGGAATCATCTCCGTGTCAACGCGTGCTACACTCTCGGTTACCTCTATCCCACTCTATCTCCTATATATTGCGTAGCTATATCTTGCTTAGTTGATAACCTTGTCATATAGGGAAATTCACTTAGTTGCATATCTAGAGAATTTACCTTTGTGTCAAACCTAAATTGAAAAAGAACTAAAAATTGGTTAGCACCTATTCACCCCCCCCCCCTCTAGGTGCGGCATACGATCCTTTCAATTGGTATCAGAGCCTCGGCTCTTATTTCGGGCTTAACCGCCTAAGAGTATGCCGGACGAGACGCCTTTGGAAGAGTCCGATAAGTTAGTCATCATGGAGGAAATCAATTCGTTGAGATCCTCCATGGACGCTCAAATGGAAAGCATGAGAAAATTGATTTCCGAGCTTTTGACTCCGGTCCCTCCTAGGGCTCCCGCCATAGAGGACACGGGTGTGTTAGAAGAGGGAGGTGCTTCGGCACTACCCTCCTCTACCAAACCCGTGGAAGGTGATAACTTAAACACTATCAAATCTCCCATTGCATCTCCTAGTGGAACTAGTGGAGGTGAGAGCTACAATCGAGTAGCTCCACCTTTTCAATCTCCCGATATACCGGTTCCACATCCCCATTTGAACATTCGAGGCGACCCACCTAAGTTTTTTGTTGAGAATTTCGATACTTGGCAATTTCAGTTTCGCTCTCATGTTTGCAGTGCCTCCAATGAACTTTGGAGAATCATCTTGGAAGGCTTAAAGCCCTACAACCCCGACAAGTTGACTAGAAGAGAAGCGGTTGATAGTCAACTCAACAACACCGCCTTGCACATGATTCAAACTAGTGTGGGGACACAAGAGCTTCCTCGTGTTCGGAACTACACCACCGCCAAGGAAGCTTGGGATGGTTTGGCCGCTAGTTGCATTGGAAGTGAGAGCATGAGAAGGAACAAGTATAATGCTCTTCGGAATCAAGCCGAAGGATTCATGAGGCTACCGGATGAAGATCATCAAGTCATGTATGGAAGACTCCTCATCGTTGCCGATGCCTTCCGGCTTAGTGGTGCCACCCACATCAATGACTCTTGGATCAAGGAGAAGTACATTGAATGCATGATGCCTTTTGTACCCATTGATGTCAAGACCCTTGTTGGGAGAGAATGCTATTCCTCTCTCTCGTCTCAAGATGCCGTGCACGAGATGCAAGCCCTCAAGGTGCTCGAGCAAAACTCTCATGACTCTCGCAATCGTGCCATTGGTATGGCAAAAGGGAACAATCTTGCCTTGACGGTCAACTCCGTAGAAGAAGTGCACCCTCAAGAACAATATAGGGCATCTTGGAGTATGTCCTATCCGGAAGATTTGGAATGCCACTATCATGATCACATGGCCTTCCATGCAAAGTCTTTTTGGGTTGATCCCTCCAAGGCCAAGGAAGACAACATCAAGAGAAACCACAAGAGTGGGTTCACTAGCTTTGGTCCAAAGACAAGATCATGCTATAATTGTGATGACAAGCGCCACTTCATTGCCGAATGCCCCTATGAGAATAGAGAGCTACATAATGGAAGGCTCATTCCCAAGGACAAGAGCAAAGAATCAAAGGGCAAATATTCAAAAGCCCCCAACAAGAAGTTCTACAACAACAAGACCAAGAAGGGCAAGAGGCCTCCAAGAGTTGTGCTAGTGACTAGGGAAGAATATTCTTCCGATGAAGTTGAAAGCTCTAGTGATGATGAAGGAGAAAGCTCAAAGGAAGTGGCCGCCATTGTCACTACCAACATTCCCTCTTCATCTCTCTTTGAATCCCCCAATGAGAATCCTCATATCAAGAATGCACATTGCTTCATGGCAAAGTCCTCCTTGGACACATCTATTGTGCTATCAACTCAAGAAGAATACTCCTCCGGAGATGATGATGTTGATGATGAAGAAGATGCAACCTCTAATGGATTGGTAGCTCTTGCCTCCCTCTCCACTAACTCTTCATCACCAAGTGAATCCCCCAATGAGGTCATTCATGTGGAGGAAGAAAGTTGTCTCATGGCCAAATCCTCCGAGGTATCATCTCCGAGCCCCTCTATGCCTAACATATCTAGTGATCTAGGGGTTGATGATGCTAGTCTAAAAGTGAAACAAGAAATGCTAGAATTTGATGAATTCATGTTTAACCTACAAGGTATCAACAAAAAGCATGTTTCAAATCTCATGGCTCGTTTAGCTCAACAAAATGATATGCTTGAGAAAAAGGGTCAAATAGAAAGAGAAGACTCTCTTGAAATCCATGCTCTTAAAAATGCTCTTGAGGAAAGTCAAGAAACTATAGCTTCTCTTGAGGAGAGGCTAGAAAATCTTGAAGAGCCTCAAGATGAAATTAACAAGCTCACTAAAGCTATAGATCATGCTAGGGCTAAGACTAAATTGCTTAAAAAGGAAATGGCCCAATTTGGTGTTGATCATGAGAAACTTGTGAAGGATCTAGATGAACTAGACAAAGCTCACAAAGCTTTGAAGAGTGAATACTCTCTCCTATCCAAGTCAAATGAGCAACTTCAAATTAGGCTTGCTTCATATGATGTGCCTAGTTCCTCTACCCCTTCTTGTGATCATGCAAATATTATTGAGGAAAATGCTAGGTTGAAGGATGAACTTGCTAAGGCCTCCTCTCCCCAAAATAAACTTTCTTTGGATGATCTTTTGAGTAAGCAAAGATCAAACAATGGGAAGGAGGGCCTAGGTTACAATGCCAAGGCGAAGAAGGCAAACAAGCAAAAGGCCAAGCCCGCACAAGAGAAGAAGAAAGATATCACCAATGGTGAAGCCCCTAAGGGCAACACCATTAATGATGATAATGCGGGAAATGCTAACCCTCACTATGTTCTATTTAGAGATTATTATGGTGATGTGTATGCTAAATATGTTGGCCCATATGATGGTTATGTTGCTTGGTCTATTTGGGTCCCAAAGACCCTTGTTGCTAACAAAAGAGGACCCATTGAGAAATGGGTACCTAAATCCAAGAATTGATCTCATGTAGGACTATGCCGCCGGAGGTTCAAAATGGGTACTTGATAGTGGATGTACAAGTCATATGACCGGCGGCAAGAATCTCTTCAAGGAGTTGAGGCCCAACATAAACAATATCACCGTCTCCTTTGGCGATAATTCTACATCCGAGGTAATGGGTTTTGGCAAGGTTGTGGTTGCACACAACATAACACTTGTGGATGTCATGCTTGTCAAAACCCTTTGTTACAATTTGCTTTCCGTTTCCGCCCTTGGCAAGATGGGTTTCGCCGTCTTTATTGATAATGATATTGTGGTCCTCTTGTGGAGCAAGACTCTAAAAGTCGCTTTCGTTGGGTATCGCGAACATAACTTGTATGTGGTGGACTTTTCGGGGACCACCACTTCAAGTGCGATGTGCCTATTCGGAAAGGCGGATGTGGGTTGGTTGTGGCATCGCCGCCTAGCCCATGTCAACATGAGAACTTTGCAAAGTCTTCACAAGGGGAACCACATTGTGGGACTAATGGAAAATGTTTCTTTTGCCAAAGATCGTGTTTGTAGGGCTTGTGTTGAAGGCAAAATGCATGACTCTCCGCATCCAAGCAAGACTATCATCTCTTCCAAGAGGATCTTGGAGCTCCTTCATGTGGATCTCTTTGGTCCCGTTACTCATGCAAGTCTTGGTGCGAAGAAACATTGCTTGGTGATTGTTGATGATTACTCAAGATACACTTGGGTCTACTTTCTCAAGACGAAAGATGAGACTCAACAAATATTCATTGACTTTGCCACCGAGGTGCAACGCCAACACAACCTCCTCATTATGGCAATAAGAAGTGACAACTGAAGGAGATATGCCCTAGAGGCAATAATAAAGTGGTTATTATTTATATCTTTATGTTTATGATAAATGTTTATATATCATGCTATAATTGTATTAACCGAAACATTAGTACATGTGTGATATATAGACAACAAAGAAGTCCCTAGTAAGCCTCTTAACTAGCTTGTTGATTAATAGATGATTAGTTTCATAATCATGAACATTGGATGTTATTAATAACAAGGTTATATCATTGTATGAATGATGTAATGGACACACCCATTTAAGCATAGCATAAGATCACGTCATTAAGTTATTTGCTATAAGCTTTCAATACATAGTTACCTAGTCCTTATGACCATGAGATCATGTAAATCACTTATACCGGAAAGGTACTTTGATTACATCAAACGCCACTGCGTAAATGGGTGGTTATAAAGGTGGGATTAAGTATCCGGAAAGTATGAGTTGAGGCATATGGATCAATAGTGGGATTTGTCCATCCCGATGACGGATAGATATACTCTGGGCCCTCTCGGTGGAATGTCGTCTAATGTCTTGCAAGCATATGAATAAGTTCATAAGAGAGCACATACCACGGTACGAGTAAAGAGTACTTGTCAGGAGACGAGGTTGAACAAGGTATAGTGTGATACCGATGATCAAACCTCGGACAAGTAAAATATCGCGTGACAAAGGGAATTGGTATCGTATGTGTATGGTTCATTCGATCACTAAAGTCATCGTTGAATATGTGGGAGCCATTATGGATCTCCAGATCCCGCTATTGGTTATTGGTCGGAGTGAGTACTCAACCATGTCCGCATAGTTCACGAACCGTAGGGTGACACACTTAAAGTTGGATGTTGAAATGGTAGTACTTGAATATGGAATGAAGTTGGAATATTTGTTCGGAGTCCCGGATGGGATCCCGGACATCACGAGGAGTTCCGGAATGGTCCGGAGAATAAGATTCATATATAGGATGTCATTTTATGTGAATAAAATGATGCGGAAGGTTCTATGGAAGGTTCTAGAAGATTCTAGAAAAGTCCGGAAGAAACCACCAAGGAAGGTGGAGTCCACATGGGACTCCACCTCCATGGCCGGCCAACCCTAGTGGGGGAGGAGTCCCAAGTGGACTCCCCCTTAGGGGGCCGGCCAACCCCCCCATGGAAGGTGGAATTCCCACCTCTAGTGGGAGGGAAAGTTTCCCACCATATGGAAGGTTTTGGTTTCGGGTCTTATTCGAAGACTTGGACACCAACACTTGGGATCCACCTATATAAACAAGGGCCAAGGGAGGGGGCCGGCCACCCCAAGACCACAAGCTGGCCGCCCCCCATAGAGTGGCCGGCCACCCTCTCCCAAACCCTAGCTTTGCTCCTCCACTTCATATTGCCCGCATAGCTTAGCGAAGCTCCGCCGGACTTCTACACCGCCACCGACACCACGCCGTCGTGCTGTCGGATTCAAGAGGAGCTACTACTTCCGCTGCCCGCTGGAACGGGGAGGTGGACGTCGTCTTCATCAACAACCGAACGTGTGACCGAGTACGGAGGTGCTGCCCGTTCGTGGCGCCAGAACCGATCGTGATCAAGATCTTCTACGCGCTTTTGCAAGCGGCAAGTGATCGTCTACCGCAGCAATAAGAGCCTACTCTTATAGGCTTTGGAATCTCTTCAAGGGTTAGTCTTGATCATCCCCTCGTTGCTACCGTCTTCTAGATTGCATCTTGGCTTGGATTGCGTGTTCGCGATAGGAAAATTTTTGTTTTCTATGCAACGTTATCCTACAGTGGTATCAGAGCCGTGTCTATGCATAGATGGTTGCACGAGTAGAACACAATGGTTTTGTGGGCATTGATGCTTATGTTGTCTTTAGTTTGAGTACTTTGCATCTTTGTGGCATAGTGGGATGAAGCGGCTCGGGCTAACTTTACATGACCGCGTTCATGAGATTTGCTCCACGCTTGACATGCAACTTGTATTGCATAAGTGGCTTTGCGGGTGTCTGTCTCTCCTACTATAGTGAAGATTCAATTTACTCTTCTATTGACAACACTAGTATCACCGTTGTGGTTCATGTTCGTAGGTAGATTGGATCTTGCTCGAAAACCCTAAACCACGTAAAATATGCAAACCAAATTAGAGAACGTCTAACTTGTTTTTGCAGGGTTTGGTGATGTGATATGGCCATAATGTGATGATGAATATGTATGAGATGATCATTATTGTATTGTGGCAACCGGCTTGGGAAACCTTATGGTTGTCTTTAAATTTCATGTTGAGTAGTATTTCAAAGTAGTTGTAATAGTTGCTACATGAGGTGAACAACCATGAAGACGGCGCCATGGACCTTGACGCTACGCCGACGATGATGGAGATCATGCCCGTTGATGATGGAGATCATGTCCGTGCTTTGGAGATGAAGATCAAAGGCGCAAAGACTAAAGGGCCATGTCATATCACATATGAATTGCATGTGATGTTAATCCTTTATGCATCTTATTTTGCTTAGATCACGACGGTAGCATTATAAGATGATCCCTCACATTAATATCAAGATAATAAAGTGTTCTTCCCTCGTATGCACCGTTGCATTGTTCGACGTTTTGAAGCATCTCGTGATGATCGGGTGTGATAAACTCGACATACAACGGGTGTAAGCCATGTTGCACACGCGGAATACTTGGGTTTGCTTGACGAGCCTAGCATGTACAGACATGGCCTCGGGACAATGGAAACCGAAAGGTTGAACACGAGTCATATGGATGATATGATCAACATGTTGATGTTCACCATTGAAACTACATCATCTCACGTGATGATCGGTTTTGGTGTAGTGGATTTGGATCGTGTACCACTTTACAACTATGAGGGATGTTGTATTAAGTGGGAGTTCATTAGTAATTAGATTAAAACATGAACTAATTATCATAAACATAGTCTGAGTAGTATTTTGAATTAATTTTGTAGTATTGGCATCCGTTTACTACTATGCGCTAGTCTTATAATTGAGATAGAAATACTGTTAAAATCTGACTAGAAACTTTACGGATTAGTACCGTATTGTTAATGAATCAAGAATTGATTAAGTCCTATTGCAAACTTTTAGTGAAACTCACTTTGTTGATTCAGAGAGCTATGGTTTCAATTAGTACCTAAAGTTATCTTGTCTCCATGAAACTTGAAGTTCAAATCTGTTTGAAAAGTAAGGAGCTGAAAATTTAGTTTTCAGAAATAATCAAGGTACGAGATATATGTGATATCTAAGACCTTATTACAAGATGATAGAATATAAATTTGGTGAGACTACATAAACTCATAAGTTTTATGGGAATGTACGAAGGTTGAAGACGCAAGACGTCCCAATCCTCCAACTATTGGAGCACTAACGATATTCACATATCCATGAAGTTATCATCCTTAGTATGCACCGTTGCTAAGACTCGTCGTATCGAAGCATCACGTGATGATCGGGTGTTATAGATTCTACGTGTGCTTACAATGGGTGCAAACCAGATTTGCACATGCGAATACTAAGGTTAAACTTTATGAGCCTAGCATGTACAGACATGGTCTCAAAAAGTCGTCATGATATGATGGATAAAATTATGAGTGAAATTGTTCATCATATTAAAAGATTACTAATAGTGAAATCCGGAACACTTGTCATATGATGATCAACTTCAAAGAACCTCAAGGTTATTGGTATTTGATCAACAAACCTAGAAGTTATTGATATTGAAGTGTTTTTCTGAATAATGAGGAAAGCTAAAAGAGAAACTACAAAAGATATTCTGGCAGAAATAAAGAAAAGACTAGAAAGTCTAGCTCAGGTGTATATAAATGATATACATGTTATGGTTGTATTCCTAGTTAGGTCACACAATGAAATTCTTGGGTATTTGTACCATATTGGTTGGTATGAAGTGTCATACAAAACAATGCAATACAAGAATACAATGGCCTAAGTGACTGACAAGGAATATGATAAGAATACACGTCTGGAACAAAAATAAAGTGTTATTATGTTCGTCGTTGGCATTCTGTCTAGCCCTTAGAATTTATAATAAAGAACTTAATAATTGTTATTTTGCTCTGGTCAAATGAAAACAATGAGTTGTTCAAATTATGACATTACTCCATGTACGATGGATAAGTTATTATAAAACTTAATGGTGAAACACACATACATAACACTGACGCTAAAATGCCATAAGGCAAATGATTTGAATTCCACTCATTTGTGGAACCGCCATTTAGGTCATGTTAGAAAGGAACGCATGAAGAAACTCCATGCAAATGGATTTTTGGAGTCATTTGATTTTTGAATCATTTGGCGCTTGCAAATCTTTTCTAAAGAGAATGACTGAAATACCGTTCATAGGCCATGAGTTGAACGGACAACTAACTTAGTGGAAACATACATGATGATATATGTGGTTCACTGGGCATAGTTGTGTGCGGGAGATTCTTCTACTTCATGAAAACTTCCAACAATGAATTGAGTATATATATGTGGATATATTCGATGAGGAAGAAGTTTGAAACATTTGAATGGATTCAAATAAATTTCAGCATGAAGTGGAAATCATCGTAATAGAAAAGTCAAATATCTATGATTGGATCATGGTGGAAATATTTGAATTACGAGTTTTTAGCGAACATCTAAGAGAGTTATGAAATTGTTCTACAACTCACATTTCTTGGAGTATCATAATGATGATATAGTATCCGAGATATGTATCCAAACCTTGTTGGATTAATGATGAGATAAAATATTATGACGCCATTATATTTTTGTGGATTATGCTTTAGTGACTACCGCTTTTACACTGAATAGAGCATCATCATGATCCGTTGAAATGACACCATACGAGTTATGGCATGGGTATAAACCCTGATAGTCTTTTCTTAAATTTTGGTATGCATAGCATAAGTAAATAAATTTACAACCAAAATCGGATGAATGTCTTTGTTGGTTATCCCAGAGATTTAATTGGGAATTCTTCCCACGAGACAAAGACAAAAGTGTTTGTCAATGTTTCTTATTTCCGAGAAATTGTTTCTAGTGAAGTATTTGAGTGGGAGGACAATATAATTTGATAAGGTTTATGAACCTGAGCATAATGATCAGAGTAGCGCAGCATCGGAATTTGTTTCGGAAGCAGCCACGACGATCATGGCTCCCATGACTACAAAGTGTTTTAGCCATGGAGATCGAAATACATATTGAATCTTGTAGGTATGGTTTACTTTGTGATCAAATAATTGATTTGTGAACAAAGGATTGATTTTGAACAATGATAAACCAACTACAAACAAAGAAGTTATGATGGGCCCTGACTCCGTTAAAATGGCTATATGCCATGAAATCCAAGATAGATAAATATTTTTTGAAAGTAAATGGATCTATAAAATTGATGGACTTGGATGGAATATCCTTAAAGAAGCTCGACTTGTCGAAAAATTGTTTACGACAAAGTTCAAAGAGTTGACTACGATAAGATTAGATCTTCCGTAGCAATGCTTATAGTCTATGTGGATTATTCTAGTAATCACTACATATTTCTTTTATGAGATATGCTAGTAGGATGGCAAAATACACTACTTAACAGAAGTGTGTATTAAAGGTGTATACAAGATACAACCAAGAGTTTTGCTGGTCCGTGGAATACTAGATAGGTATACGAACTTCAATTGGATGAAGTAAGTATCACGGAGTTAGAATCTTCACCAGATGAAATAGTCAAAGAGTTTTTTTGATTTCATCAGAGACGATGAAGAGGCTTGCATTTGCAAGAAATTAAGTGGGAGCGCTAAGACACATTTATAATACTTTATGTAGGTGACATATAGTTGGTTATAAATGATGTAATTATATACTTGATTAAAAGGTTTCATTGAGAATTAACTTCAATGAAAGGATATGGACTGAAACAAATTTAGTGTCAAGATCTATGAAGATAGATTGAAACACATAAATAAGTTTAAGTCAAAGTACATATGATGGATATTGAAGTAGTTCAATATAGAAATATTAAGAAAATGTTCTTGTCATGTGAAGGTTTAACAAGACTTGAGTGTATCTAACACTCAATGAGTAAAAACACATGAGTGATTATAGATCACGAATAACATGTACACAATCAGATATCATGTGCTATAAAGTGTTATGAGCATATACCAGAATGATTCATATGATGATCATTGAGCAGCGATAAGAATATCCTTAAGTACTTTAGAAGAACTAAGGATATATATATATTTTTTTGTATGAAGAAATGACAAACAAATCGCTGTAAGGTGTTACACCGATATTGGTTTTGTCACATATAAAATATAATTTCAAATCTCAAATTAGACTAAGTGTTGTTTAAAAGGTAGCACAATGAGCTAGAAGTTGTCTATGCTAGATTTAGAAGAGTTCTAAATATTGTGATGGATTCTACAAAAGAAGGCAGAATATGTCATTGTTTTGACAATAACAAAGGATGTTAAGTCAGGAGGTTCTTTGAGAATTTGGTGTAGTTCCGACAAAGTCAGAACTTTGAAGCTATATTGTATGTGACAATATTAGTGACATATTTCAGACCGCGGAATTAAGGTTCCACCAGAAGACCAAACATATTTAAGGCCGACTCATTTGGAAATGAGTGATGCGTTAAGACGCAAATGAATTACAAAATACATACGGTTCTGAGCATGTCAGATCCGTTGACTAAAACCTCTCTCGTGAGCGAAACATGATAAAGCACCAGAAAGCCAAGGTGTTATATCTTTACAAATGTAAACTAGATTATTGACTCTAGTGCAAGTGGGAGACTGAAGGAGATATGCCCTAGAGGCAATAATAAAGTGGTTATTATTTATATCTTTATGTTTATGATAAATGTTTATATATCATGCTATAATTGTATTAACCGAAACATTAGTACATGTGTGATATATAGACAACAAAGAAGTCCCTAGTAAGCCTCTTAACTAGCTTGTTGATTAATAGATGATTAGTTTCATAATCATGAACATTGGATGTTATTAATAACAAGGTTATATCATTGTATGAATGATGTAATGGACACACCCATTTAAGCATAGCATAAGATCACGTCATTAAGTTATTTGCTATAAGCTTTCAATACATAGTTACCTAGTCCTTATGACCATGAGATCATGTAAATCACTTATACCGGAAAGGTACTTTGATTACATCAAACGCCACTGCGTAAATGGGTGGTTATAAAGGTGGGATTAAGTATCCGGAAAGTATGAGTTGAGGCATATGGATCAATAGTGGGATTTGTCCATCCCGATGACGGATAGATATACTCTGGGCCCTCTCGGTGGAATGTCGTCTAATGTCTTGCAAGCATATGAATAAGTTCATAAGAGAGCACATACCACGGTACGAGTAAAGAGTACTTGTCAGGAGACGAGGTTGAACAAGGTATAGTGTGATACCGATGATCAAACCTCGGACAAGTAAAATATCGCATGACAAAGGGAATTGGTATCGTATGTGTATGGTTCATTCGATCACTAAAGTCATCGTTGAATATGTGGGAGCCATTATGGATCTCCAGATCCCGCTATTGGTTATTGGTCGGAGTGAGTACTCAACCATGTCCGCATAGTTCACGAACCGTAGGGTGACACACTTAAAGTTGGATGTTGAAATGGTAGTACTTGAATATGGAATGAAGTTGGAATATTTGTTCGGAGTCCCGGATGGGATCCCGGACATCACGAGGAGTTCCGGAATGGTCCGGAGAATAAGATTCATATATAGGATGTCATTTTATGTGAATAAAATGATGCGGAAGGTTCTATGGAAGGTTCTAGAAGATTCTAGAAAAGTCCGGAAGAAACCACCAAGGAAGGTGGAGTCCACATGGGACTCCACCTCCATGGCCGGCCAACCCTAGTGGGGGAGGAGTCCCAAGTGGACTCCCCCTTAGGGGGCCGGCCAACCCCCCCATGGAAGGTGGAATTCCCACCTCTAGTGGGAGGGAAAGTTTCCCACCATATGGAAGGTTTTGGTTTCGGGTCTTATTCGAAGACTTGGACACCAACACTTGGGATCCACCTATATAAACAAGGGCCAAGGGAGGGGGCCGGCCACCCCAAGACCACAAGCTGGCCGCCCCCCATAGAGTGGCCGGCCACCCCCTCCCAAACCCTAGCTTTGCTCCTCCACTTCATATTGCCCGCATAGCTTAGCGAAGCTCCGCCGGACTTCTACACCGCCACCGACACCACGCCGTCGTGCTGTCGGATTCAAGAGGAGCTACTACTTCCGCTGCCCGCTGGAACGGGGAGGTGGACGTCGTCTTCATCAACAACCGAACGTGTGACCGAGTACGGAGGTGCTGCCCGTTCGTGGCGCCGGAACCGATCGTGATCAAGATCTTCTACGCGCTTTTGCAAGCGGCAAGTGATCGTCTACCGCAGCAATAAGAGCCTACTCTTATAGGCTTTGGAATCTCTTCAAGGGTTAGTCTTGATCATCCCCTCGTTGCTACCGTCTTCTAGATTGCATCTTGGCTTGGATTGCGTGTTCGCGATAGGAAAATTTTTGTTTTCTATGCAACGTTATCCTACAACAACGGCTCCGAGTTCAAGAACTACACACTCAATGATTTCCTTAGTGATGAGGGGATTCGTCATCAATATTCCGCTGCTTACACCCCTCAACAAAATGGTGTTGCGGAGAGGAAGAACCGGACTCTTATGGATATGGCAAGATCTATGATGGCGGAGTATAAATCCCGCTATAACTTTTGGGCCGAAGCCATCTCCACCGCTTGCCACTCTTCTAACCGGCTCTACCTCCGCAAGGGATTGAACAAGACTCCATATGAAATACTCACCGGCAACAAGCCTAATATCTCATACTTCAAGGTGTTCGGTTGTAAGTGTTTCTACAAAATCAAAGGAGTTCGTTTGTCTAAATTTGCTCCTAAAGCTTTGGAGGGTATATTTGTTGGTTATGGTGCCGAATCTCACACTTATAGAGTCTTTGATATAGCCTCCGGGATTATCATCGAATCTTGTAGTGTGAGGTTCGAAGAAAATGATAGCTCCCAAGTGGGGCAAGTTGATGTATGTGCAGGTGATGAAATACCTCAAGATGCCATAGTAAGAATGGGTGTGGGATTTTTCCGCCCCATTGAGGGACAAGGTGTGGCGTCTCGGGAAGAACTATGCTCTACCACGGTGGAGCCCTCATCCTCTCAACATCAACAAACCCCATCTATTGAAGCTAATGATGCACCAACCCAAGAACAAGAAGAAAACCCTCCCTCTCATGTACAAGATCAAGGACAAGATCAACCAAGGATTCATGATGGCTCCGATGAGTATCCATTTGATGTTTGCACTTCACCAAATATTGTCCAAGATCAAGCACATGAGGTTGAGCATTCTCAAGAAATTGAGGAAGCTCCAATTGAAGGTCAAGACGGGGACCCAAATGATCAAGTTGATCAAGTGACACCTCCAAGGCCTAAAAGAACCAAGGAGGAGATCGAGGCCCGTCGTCTAGCAAGAAGAGATAGGACCCTTGAAATTCGTGGACACACTCATGACAAGGTCCTTGGTGATGTTCGAGCAAAGGTCTCCACAAGAAGGCAATTGGCTAACTTTAGCAATCATCATGCTTATATCTCCGTTGTGGAACCCAAGAAAGTATTTGAAGCCCTTGAAGATTCGGATTGGGTGGAAGCCATGCACGAGGAACTCAACAACTTCAAGCGCAACAAAGTGTGGACCTTAGTAGAGAAGCCAAAGGAGTGTCGCAATGTTATAGGCACTAAGTGGATATTCAAGAACAAGCAAGATGAGTTTGGAAATATTGTGAGGAACAAGGCAAGATTGGTGGCTCAAGGTTTCTCTCAAGTTGAAGGAATTGGCTTTGGAGAGACCTATGCTCCCGTGGCTCGTCTTGAGTCCATCCGTATCCTTCTTGCTTATGCATCGCATCATAACTTTAAGTTGCAACAAATGGATGTTAAAAGTGCATTTCTTAATGGTCCTTTGCATGAAGAGGTTTATGTTCAGCAACCCCCGGGGTTTGAGGATCTCAACTTTCCTAACCATGTCTACAAGCTTGATAAAGCACTTTATGGTCTCAAACAAGCTCCTAGAGCTTGGTACGAGCACCTTAAAGAATTGTTGGTAGACCGTGGGTTTGATGTTGGGCTAATCGATCCCACTCTTTTTACTAAGAGGGTTAATGGGGAGCTTTTCGTTTGCCAATTATATGTTGATGATATTATCTTTGGCTCTACTAACAAAGCTTTCAATGATGAATTTTCAAAGCTTATGACCGATAGGTTTGAGATGTCTATGATGGGAGAGATGAAGTTCTTCCTTGGTTTTGAGATCAAGCAATTGAGAGAAGGAACCTTCATCAATCAAGCAAAATATCTGCAAGACATGCTCAAGAGGTTCAAGATGACCGAGTTGAAGGGTGTGGCCACTCCTATGGTTACCAAATGTCATCTTGCACTAGATCCCAATGGTAAAGAGGTGGATCAAAAGGTATATCGCTCCATGATTGGATCCTTGCTTTACCTTTGTGCATCTAGACCGGACATAGTGTTGAGTGTTGGTGTGTGTGCAAGGTATCAAGCTTCTCCTAAGGAGAGCCACATGATGGCTCTCAAAAGAATCTTTAGATATTTGGTTGATACCCCAAGATATGGTATTTGGTACCCCAAAGGCTCAAGCTTTATTCTCAATGGATATACCGATGCGGATTGGGCGGGTGACAAGGATGATAGGAAATCAACTTCCGGGGCTTGCCAATTCCTTGGTAGGTCCTTGGTGTGTTGGTCTTCTAAGAAGCAAAATTGCATATCTCTCTCCACCGCCGAAGCCGAATATGTTGCCGCCGCAAGTGGATGCACTCAATTGTTATGGATGAGGCAAACTTTAAAGGAATACGGTGTCATTTGTGACAAAGTGCCTCTATTATGTGACAATGAAAGTGCTATCAAGATTGCCTATAATCCGGTGCAACATTCAAGAACGAAGCATATTGAGATCCGGAATCACTTCATTAGGGATCATGTTGCCCGTGGTGATATTGAGCTCATCTATGTTCCTACCAAAGATCAACTTGCCGATATATTCACGAAGCCTCTTGATGAAGCAAGGTTCTCTTATTTGAGGAATGAGCTAAATATCATTGATTCAAGGAGTATAGCTTGACCATCTTGCAAACACACCTTTGTCTCAAAACTTTATTTGGTTTAGATGTGGGCATGGAAATAGGGGGAGTGCGGTTTAAACTATTGAGCTATCACTCCCCCCATAATGCCAACATTAAAAGAAATCATTCTCTTTATATCATATAATGATATGTGAGCTTCAATGATGAGTAGTGGTTTTGGGCCCAAGATATATCTTCGCGGTGCCATGCCATAACACTCATATATGGTGGCCTAGGCCACCACACTCTTCTTTGTGAAGAGTTGGAGTTATTTGGGTCTTATCGCCTTTTATTTGACAACTCCATGTTCTTATGGGAAATCACTCTAGTTTGGCCTTATTTTCTCATATCTTGCAAACTTGAGTGATCATGTACCATTAACAGTTTGAACCCTCTAAACCTAAGCCTACACTCTCCTATAAGCCACTTCCATCTTGCTCATTTGTCATGTTTGGTAAAAAACTTGGAGTTTGAGGTTTCTCGGTCGGATGATCTAGGTTGCCCCATCTTATTGGTAAATATGCATCTCATATGTGACGTGATAGTTTATTGCACCGCATATGGGTTCGCAAATATCCAACTAAAGATAGGCAGGATTTACGGTGTTCTGGAATTTTCCAGAACACCGGATAATCCGCCCCCCTGGCGCCCCGGAATATCCGGCCGGGCCGGATTATCCGCCCTCACTTTGGGCCGGATTATCCGGCCTGGGCGTTTTGCGGGAGGATTAAGGGAGGCCGCGGGGTGAACGGTTGGCACACCAATCAGTTCCCCCACGCGCCCCCTTCTCCCTCCTCAGGACGCCGGAGTTCCTCCTCCTCGCCGGAGACGCTCCGTCCGCCCCCTCTCGGAGTTCTTGGGTGGATCGGGTGCATCTCCTCCCTAGCTACCTTCTCCTCCAAGCGGTTTCCACAATGGATGTGGGTATGATTCACAATCTCTAACCCTAGATGTTGTGTTTTATATGTACTTTTTTTCTTGGTGGAATTGGTGTCTAGTTGTTCCAAATCATTTGTAGTGTACTCCTCTTGCATGCTATGAGGCCGATCTAGTCTTAGACAAGCTTTTGATTGGAAAACTGCAAATTTCGCAGGGCCGGATTATCCGCCCCCCGAGCTGGCCGGATTATCCGGCCCGGCCGGATTATCCGCCCCCAGGGGACACCGGATTATCCGGCCTGGAGCTTCATCGCCGCTGCAGTTTTTGCTTCAATCTATCATGTCTAGATTTGTACCGACTTATAGCATGTTTCTCGAGTATATTACTGTATCTTACATGACTTATGAGCATTACCTTTCCTTTGCTACCCGCCTTTGCTTCTCACAGGTGGTGCTTCTCGGGGTGGTCGGAGACGCTCAAGGCATGATCAATCTAGTGACGAGTTTGCATCCAATGCACCTCGCAAGTCCGTCACTTCAAGGCGGAAGAACAAGGAAGTGAGGGAGAACTACAAGGCCATGGACCCAGTTTCTTATTCCGCTATCCGCTTGAAGAACTGGTATGAAGATGTCCCAAGGGATGAAGAGATAGAGGGCAGGAGATACTGGTGCATTGAGCAGGAGTTCATCTACAAGGACGTCTATGAGCCCATGAAGAATCTGAGACCCATGCAAGCTATCAATGTGGACATTCTGGCTGTAAACGATCACTTTGAAGACGCAATCTAGGTAGCTGGAAGGATGGGCTTGCTTGAGATCATGAAGATTCAATGTGACTATAGCCCAGATTTGGTGAAGCAATTCTTTGCCACTTTGGCAATCAGGAAAGATGAGGAACACACTATGGAATGGATGACTGGCTCCACTCACTGCAGTGCCACTCTGCGCCAATTTGCTGGTTTTCTTGGAGTTCCTGTTGATGGGGGTCGTCGCCTTCATGGACCACAACAGACAGATAAGAATGCTCTTGTGCATCTCTATACCTCAGCGGGAAAAATTGGTCATGCTAAGGGGCTGCTTCCCATATACAGTCAGTTGCTTCGGTTCTTTCGGGCAACCATTTGCCCAAGTGGTGGTAACAATGATGCTCTCCGGGGAGCCCTTGTGGACCTTTTGCACCTTGATACGCGTAGATGCACACGTCCGTTGGGAACCCCAAGTGGAAGGTATGATGCGTATAGAAGCAAGTTTCCCTCAGTATGAAACCAAGGTTTAATCGAACCAGTAGGAGCCAAGAAGCACGTTGAAGGTTGATGGTCGCGAAATGTGATGCGGCGCAACACCAGGGATTCCTGCGCCAACTAGGAACCTGCACAACACAACCCAAGTACTTTGTCCCAACGAAACAGTGAGGTTGTCAATCTCACCGGCTTGCTGTAACAAAGGATTAAACGTATCGAGTGGAAGATGGTTGCAAAGAAAACAGTAAAACAAGTAGATTGTATGCTATGTAAAGAATAGGACCGGGGTCCACAGTTCACTAGAGGTGTCTCTCCCATAAGATAAAAGCATGTTGGGTGAACAAATTACAGTCGGGCAATTGACAAATAGAGAAAGGCATAATAATGCATATACATGACATGATAAATATAGTGAGATTTAATTGGGCATTACGACAAAGTACATAGACCGCCATCCAACTGCATCTATGCCTAAAAAGTCCACCTTCAGGTTATCGTCCGAACCCCCTCCAGTATTAAGTTGCAAAGCAACAGACAATTGCATTAAGTATTGTGCGTAATGTAATCAATAACTACATCCTTAGACATAGCATCAATGTTTTATCCCTAGTGGCAACAGCACATCACAACCTTAGAACTTTCTGTCACTGTCCCAGGTATCAATGAAGGCATGAACCCACTATCGAGCATAATTACTCCCTCTTGGAGTTAAGAGTAAAAACTTGGCCAGAGCCTCTACTAATAACGGAGAGCATGCAAGATCATAAACAACACATGAACAATAGATTGATAATCACCATAATCATAGTACTCTCTATCCATCGGATCCCGACAAACACAACATATAGAATTACATATAGATGATCTTGATCATGTTAGGCAGCTCACAAGATCCAACAATGAAGCACAACAAGGAGAAGACGACCATCTAGCTACTGCTATGGACCCATGGTCCAGGGGTGAACTACTCACTCATCACTCCGGAGGCGATCATGGCGATGAAGAGTCCTCCGGGAGATGAATCCCCTCTCCGGCAGGGTGCCGGAGGCGATCTCCAGAATCCCCCGAGATGGGATTCGCGGCGGCGGCGTCTCTGTAAGGTTTTCCGTATCGTGGCTCTCGGTACTGGGGGTTTCGCGACGGGAGCTTTAAGTAGGCGGAAGGTCAACGCGAGGGGCCACACGAGGGGCCCAGGGGCTAGGTCGGCGCGGCCAGGGCTTGGGCCGCGCCGGCCACCCCCCTGGCCTCCTCGTGGCCCCACTTCGTTAGGTCTTCGGTCTTCTGGAAGCTTCGTGCAAAAATAGGACCCTGGGCGAAAGTTTCGTCCAATTCCGAGAATATTTCTTTACTAGGATTTCTGAAACCAAAAACAGCAGAAAACAGCAACTGGCTCTTCGGCATCTTGTTAATAGGTTAGTTCCAGAAAATGCATAAATATGACATATAATGTGCATAAAACATGTAGGTATCATCAATAAAGTAGCATGGAACATAAGAAATTATCGATACGTTGGAGACGTATCAGCATCCCCAAGCTTAGTTCTGCTCGTCCCGAGCAGGTAAAACGATAACAAAGATAATTTCTGAAGTGACATGCCATCATAATCTTGATCATACTATGTGTAAACATATGTAATGAATGCAGCGATCAAAGCAAAGGTAATGACATGAGTAAACAACTGAATCATATAGCAAAGACTTTTCATGAATAGTACTTCAAGACAAGCATCAATAAGTCTTGCATAAGAGTTAACTCGTAAAGCAATAAATCAAAGTAAAGGTGTTGAAGCAACACATAGGAAGATTAAGTTTCAGCGGTTGCTTTCAACTTGTAACATGTATATCTCATGGATATTGTCAACATAAAGTAATATAACAAGTGCAATATGCAAGTATGTAGGAATCAATGCACAGTTCACACAAGTGTTTGCTTCTTAAGGTGGAAGGAGATAGGTAAACTGACTCAACAATAAAAGTAAAAGAATGGTCCTTCGCAGAGGAAAGCATCGATTGCTGTATTTGTGCTAGAGCTTTTATTTTGAAAACATGAAACAATTTTGTCAACGGTAGTAATAAAGCATATGAGTTATGTAAATTATATCTTACAAGTTGCAAGCCTCACGCATAGTATACTAATAGTGCCCGCACCTCGTCCTACTTAACTTGGACTACCGGATCTTCGCATGCCATGTTTCAACCAAGTGTCACAAAGGGGTACTTCCATGCCGCCTGTACAAAGGTCCAAGGAGAATGCTCGCATTTCGGATTTCTCGCTTTTGATTATTCTCAACTTAGACATCCATACCGGGACAACATGGACAACAGATAATGGACTCCTCTTTAATGCATAAGCATGTAGCAAAGTTATTATTCTCATATGAGATTGAGGATATATGTCCAAAACTGAAACTTCCACCATGATTCATGGCTTTAGTTAGCGGCCCAATGTTCTTCTCTAACAATTTTGCATGCTCCAACCACTAATGATAGACCTTCAGACAAGACGGACATGCATAGCAACTCACATGATATTCAACAATAGTTGATGGCGTTCCCCAGAAACATGGTTATCGCACAACAAGCAACTTAATAAAATATAAAGTGCATAAGTACATATTCAATACTACGATAGTTTTTAAGGCTATTTTGTCCCATGAGCTATATATTGCAAAGGTGAATGATGGAATTTTAAAGGTAGCACTCAAGCAATTTACTTTGGAATGGCGGGTAAATACCATGTAGTAGGTAGGTATGGTGGACACAAATGGCATAGTGGTTGGCTCAAGGATTTTGGATGCATGAGAAGTATTCCCTCTCGATACAAGGTTTAGGCTAGCAAGGTTATTTGAAGCAAACTCAAGGATGAACAAGTGCAGCAAGACTCACATAAAAGACATATTGTAAACATTATAAGACTCTACACTGTCTTCCTTGTTGTTCAAAACTCAATACTAGATATTATCTAGACCTTAGAGAAACCAAATATGCAAATCAAATTTTAGCAAGCTCTATGTATTTCTTCATTAATGGGTGCAAAGCATATGATGCAAGAGCTTAAACATGAGCACAACAATTGCCAAGTATCACATTATCCAAGACATTTTTAGAATTACTACATGTAGCATTTTCCAATTCCAACCATATAACAAATTAACGAAGAAGAAACTTCGCCTTGAACATTATGAGTAAAGCCTAAGGACACATGTGTCCATATGCAACAGCGGAGCGTGTCTCTCTCCCACAAAGTGAATGCTAGGATCCATCTTATTCAAACAAAAACAAAAACGAAAACAAACCGACGCTCCAAGTAAAGAACACCAGATGTGGTGAATAAACATATAGTTTCAGGGGAGGAACCTGATGATGTTGTCGATGAAGAAGGGGATGCCTTGGGCATCCCCAAGCTTAGACGCTTGAGTCTTCTTAAAATATGCAGGGATGAACCACGGGGGCATCCCCAAGCTTAGAGCTTTCACTCCTCTTGATCTTAGTATATCATTCTCCTCTCTTGACCCTTGAAAACTTCCTTCACACCAAACTTCAAGCAAACTCATTAGAGGGTTAGTGCATCATTAATAATTCACTCATTCAGAGGTGACACAATCATTCTTTTCACTTCTGGACATTGCATAATGCTACTGGACATTAATGGATCAAAGAAATAAATCCAACATAGCAAAAGAGGCAATGCGAAATGAAAGGCAGAATCTGTCAAAAACAGAACAGTCCGTAAAGACGAATTTATAAATGGCACCAGACTTGCTCAAATGGAAAAACTCAAAACTAATGAAAGTTGCGTACATATCTGAGGATCACGCTCGTAAATTGGCAGATTTTTTCGAATTTTCTACAGAGAATTATGCCCAGATTCGTGACAGACAGCAATGCTGTTTCTGCGCAGCGATCCCAAATATAACATCAACTTTGACATAGAAACTTTACTTGGCACAAAAACATGATAAGGAGAGGTTGCTACAGTAGTAAACAACTTCCAAGACTCAATAAAACAAAAAATTGCTGTAGGTAAAAACATGGGTTGTCTCCCATAAGCGCTTTTCTTTAACGCCTTTCAGCTAGGCGCAGAAAGTGCAAATCAAGTAACATCGAGAGTAGAAGCATCAACATCATAGCTTGTTCTAATAATAGAATCAAAAGGCAACTTCATTCTCTTTCTAGGGAAGTGTTCCATACCTTTCTTGATAGGAAATTGATATTTAATATTACCTTCCCTCATATCAATAACAGCACCAACAGTTCGAAGAAAAGGTCTTCCCAACACAATTGGACAAGATGCATTGCATTCGATATCCAAGACAACAAAATCAACGGGGACAAGGTTATTGTTAACCGTAATATGCACATTATCAATCCTCCCCAAAGGTTTCTTTTTAACATTATCGGCGAGATTAACATCCAAATAACAATTCTTTAATGGTGGCAAGTCAAGCATATCATAAATCTTTTTAGGCATAACAGAAATACTTGCACCAAGATCACATAAGGCATTACATTCAAAGTCATTGAATTTCATTTTAATGATGGGCTCCCAACCATCTTCTAACTTTCTAGGAATAGAAGTTTCAAGTTTTAGTTTCTCTTCTCTAGCTTTTATGAGAGCATTTGTAATATGTTTTGTAAAGGCTAAATTTATAGCACTAGCATTAGGACTTTTAGCAAGTTTTTGCAAGAACTTTATAACTTCAGAGATGTGGCAATCATCAAAATCTAAATTATTATGAGCTACAGCAATGGGATCATTGTTCCCAAGGTTGGAAAAAATTTCAGCAGTTTTATCACAAGCGATTTAATGAGCTTTAGCAATTTCAGGCAGTTTTGTACGATTTGCACTAGGAGTAGAAACATTGCCAACACCAATTATATTACCATTGATAGTAGGAGGTGTAGCAACATGTGAGGAATTAGCATTACTAGTGGTGGTAATAGTCCAAACTTTAGCTACATTATTCTCTTTAGCTAGTTTTTCATTTTCTTCTCTATCCCACCTAGCACGCAACTCAGCCATTAATCTTATATTCTCATTAATTCTAACTTGGATGGCATTTGCTGTAGTAGTAATCTTATTATCAAGATCATTATTAGGCATAACTTTCAACTTTAAAAGATTAACATCAGAGGCAAGCCTATCAACTCTAGAAGCGATAGTATCAATTTTATCAAGCTTTTCCTCAACAGATTTGTTAAAAGCAGTTTGTGTACTAATAAATTCTTTAAGCATGGCTTCAAGACCAGAGGGTACACTCCTATTATTGTTGTAAGAATTCCCATAAGAATTACCATAACCATTACCATTAGTAGAAGGATATGGCCTATAGTTATTACCAGAGTTGTTCCTATAAGCATTGTTGTTGAAATTATTATTTTTAATGAAATTCACATCAACATTTTCTTCTTGAGCAACCAATGAAGCTAAAGGAACATTATTTGGATCAACATTAGATCTACCATTCACAAGCATAGACATAATCACATCAATCTTATCACTCAAGGAAGAGGTTTCTTCAACAGAATTTACCTTCTTACCTTGTGGAGCTCTTTCCGTGTGCCATTCAGAGTAATTTATCATCATATCATCAAGAAGTTTTGTAGCCGCCCCCAATGTGATGGACATAAAGGTACCTCCAGCAGCTGAATCCAATAAATTCCGCGAAGAAAAATTTAGTCCTGCATAGAAGGTTTGGATGATCATCCAAGTAGTCAGTCCATGGGTTGGGCAATTCTTTACCAAAGTTTTCATTCTCTCCCATGCTTGAGCAACATGTTCAGTATCTAATTGTTTAAAATTCATTATGCTACTTCTCAAAGAAATAATTTTAGCGGGAGGATAATATCTACCAATAAAAGCATCCTTGCATTTAGTCCATGAATCAATACTATTCTTAGGCAAAGATAGCAACCAATCTTTAGCTCTTCCTCTTAATGAGAAAGGAAACACTTTTAATTTAATAATATCACCATCTACATCTTTATACTTTTGCATTTCACAAAGTTCAACAAAATTATTGAGATGGGCAGCAGCATCATCAGAACTAGCACCAGAAAATTGTTCTCTCATGACTAGATTTAGTAAAGCAGGTTTAATTTCAAAGAATTCTGCTGTAGTAGCAGGTGGAGCAATAGGTGTGCATAGGAAATCATTATTATTTGCATTTGTGAAGTCACACAACTTAGTATTTTCAGGGGTATTCATTTTAGCAACGGTAAATAAAACAAACTAGATAAAGTAAATGCAAGTAACTAATTTTTTTGTGTTTTCGATATAGAGAGCAAGACAGTAAATAAAGTAAAACTAGCAACTAATTTTTTTGTATTTTGATTTAGTGCAGCAAACAAAGTAGTAAATAAAATAAAGCAAGACAAAAACAAAGTAAAGAGATTGAGAAGTGGAGACTCCCCTTGCAGCGTGTCTTGATCTCCCGACAACGGCGCCGAGAAATTTAGCTTGATACGCGTAGATGCACACGTCCGTTGGGAACCCCAAGTGGAAGGTATGATGCGTATAGAAGCAAGTTTCCCTCAGTATGAAACCAAGGTTTAATCGAACCAGTAGGAGCCAAGAAGCACGTTGAAGGTTGATGGTCGCGAAATGTGATGCGGCGCAACACCAGGGATTCCTGCGCCAACTAGGAACCTGCACAACACAACCCAAGTACTTTGTCCCAACGAAACAGTGAGGTTGTCAATCTCACCGGCTTGCTGTAACAAAGGATTAAACGTATCGAGTGGAAGATGGTTGCAAAGAAAACAGTAAAACAAGTAGATTGTATGCTATGTAAAGAATAGGACCGGGGTCCACAGTTCACTAGAGGTGTCTCTCCCATAAGATAAAAGCATGTTGGGTGAACAAATTACAGTCGGGCAATTGACAAATAGAGAAAGGCATAATAATGCATATACATGACATGATAAATATAGTGAGATTTAATTGGGCATTACGACAAAGTACATAGACCGCCATCCAACTGCATCTATGCCTAAAAAGTCCACCTTCAGGTTATCGTCCGAACCCCCTCCAGTATTAAGTTGCAAAGCAACAGACAATTGCATTAAGTATTGTGCGTAATGTAATCAATAACTACATCCTTAGACATAGCATCAATGTTTTATCCCTAGTGGCAACAGCACATCACAACCTTAGAACTTTCTCATCACTGTCCCTGTATCAATGAAGGCATGAACCCACTATCGAGCATAATTACTCCCTCTTGGAGTTAAGAGTAAAAACTTGGCCAGAGCCTCTACTAATAACGGAGAGCATGCAAGATCATAAACAACACATGAACAATAGATTGATAATCACCATAATCATAGTACTCTCTATCCATCGGATCCCGACAAACACAACATATAGAATTACATATAGATGATCTTGATCATGTTAGGCAGCTCACAAGATCCAACAATGAAGCACAACAAGGAGAAGACGACCATCTAGCTACTGCTATGGACCCATGGTCCAGGGGTGAACTACTCACTCATCACTCCGGAGGCGATCATGGCGATGAAGAGTCCTCCGGGAGATGAATCCCCTCTCCGGCAGGGTGCCGGAGGCGATCTCCAGAATCCCCCGAGATGGGATTCGCGGCGGCGGCGTCTCTGTAAGGTTTTCCGTATCGTGGCTCTCGGTACTGGGGGTTTCGCGACGGGAGCTTTAAGTAGGCGGAAGGTCAACGCGAGGGGCCACACGAGGGGCCCAGGGGCTAGGTCGGCGCGGCCAGGGCTTGGGCCGCGCCGGCCACCCCCCTGGCCTCCTCGTGGCCCCACTTCGTTAGGTCTTCGGTCTTCTGGAAGCTTCGTGCAAAAATAGGACCCTGGGCGAAAGTTTCGTCCAATTCCGAGAATATTTCTTTACTAGGATTTCTGAAACCAAAAACAGCGTAAAACAAGAATCGGCTCTTCGGCATCTTGTTAATAGGTTAGTTCCAGAAAATGCATAAATATGACATATAATGTGCATAAAACATGTAGGTATCATCAATAAAGTAGCATGGAACATAAGAAATTATCGATACGTTGGAGACGTATCACACCTCAGCTATAAGTGTGCTCGTGATGTGACTGAGGAACGGGACTACTCTCTTGATGTCATGGACTTTATCTTCCATGAGATCCATGATGCCATGGTCTCCCGGACCACCATACCCTATGCACCCTACATTCAGCTTCTCATCAACAACTCTGTGGCTGTGTGTGATGAAGACTTGAGTGGGTATCCTTTGGTGAAGCACAGTGTCAAGAAGGCCTACAAGCTTAAGCCAGTCTCTTCAGCTGTACCTGCTCCTGACACTTTCATGGGTGATGCTCGTTCTAGTGGTTTTGCTCCTGCTCGTCATCCTGATGTCCCGGCTATGAGGAAGCAAGTGAGCCGGCTTAGTTGGTTTCAGCGTCACATCCTTTGCATGAACATTGAGATCCATAAGGAGAACTATGCAGCTAGCCGAGAGCGTTCTGAGATTAAGCATACTCAGGCGGTTATTCTTCACAAGCTCAGTGGTGATCAAGGACCCCCGCCTCAGCCTCCAGCTCACCAGGGTTACAGTGGATGGCACTCTGCACAGGTTCCATGGAGTGATCTTGATGGTTGCCTTCAAAGGTCCAACACCTCTCGCCGCTCTCCGGATGCACCTGACACTGATGAGGAAGAAGAGGAAGCGGCATACCAGTCCGATGATGAAGATGCCTCCGAGTGATCCCCATGGGGCGAGTAGCATCGCGCTTGTCCCCTTTTTTGGCGTTTCGATGCCAAAGGGGGAGAAGTGTTCTATTAGGAACTATCTCGGGGATTTGCATGGTTTGGGCACAAGCATATGCGTTTACCATTCCTTTATTGCTTGTGTTCCCTCTTATTTGCACTATTTGCTTTGGTTGTGTCCCGTTTAAAACTATGTGCTATGTGGTGTGAGACATTGTTATGGTTTTCGGATTTCTATATGTTGAGATCAAGGATGCTATATTATGTGTGATGCTATATCTCCGTATCTTATATCTACACATGGGTATGATTTTTTGCATCCTATCTCAACTTCATATGTGTATATGTCTCGTGTTAGAGCTCATGATGGATACCTCTAGTGTTGAGGCACCTCAATCCTATGTGTTGTGTATTTGTATTCAAATGCAAATTACTTATATGCACACATGTAGGGGGAGTGCCTCTATGTTTTTGCCATCATGTTTGTCTCTATAGTTATTCTCTTGCAAATCCGTATATTGTCATCAAACACCAAAAAGGGGGAGATTGAAAGAACATCTCTCATATTATGTTTTGAGTGTTTGATGTCAATATATGTGATAAACTAATGTTTGTTTAAGTGGTACAGGGATTACATAGATATTTATTCATGTGTGTTGGATTTGATCGTCTGTCAAAAGTAATCAGAAAAAGTTGGCCAGGCCGGATAATCCGGGCCGGATATTGTTGAAATATCCGCCCCCCTGTTTTTGGCTAAGTCTCATGAGGAAAAGCAGCGCAGTACCAGGGCCGGATTTTTGCCCGGATATTGTCCCGGTATTGTACCAGGGCCGGAATATCCGGGCCGGATATTTTGGAAATATCCGGCCCCCTCGATTTTGGCTAAGGACCTGAAGATTTGCTTCTCTGGTTAGGGGCCGGACATTTGGCCGGATAAAGTCACAGTTTTGTCCCGAAGGCCGGATTTTCCGGGGGGGGGGGGGGATTATCCGGCCCTTACTTAGGCCGGAATATCCGGCCCCCGGAAGCTGCAACGGTTCAATTTTGAGGGGAGGTATAAATACCCCCCCTTCTTCTACCTTGGTTGCTTGCTCAATCATTACACAAGAAGTCTGCCAAGCCACCTCCATTAGAGCCACCTCAAGAAACTCAAGATTTGCAAGATCTCCTTCCTCCCCCAACCAAAGTTCTTGATCTTTGGGGATTTGAAGGAGAAGCCACCGATCTACATCCTCACCGAAGCGTTTTTCATTTCCCCCTCATTTGTTTGAGGGATCTCATGCTAGTGTTCCTATTTGGTTCCCTAGTTGATTTGTGTTGATGTGTTGTTGTTGATTGTTGTATTGTTACAGATTTGGGAGCCTCCAATTCAGTTGTGGATGTGTGCCCCAAGAACCTTGTAAAGGCCTGGTTTCCGCCTCGAGGAAATCCCTTAGTGGAAGTGGGCTAGGCCTTCGTGGCGTTGCTCACAGGAGATCTGAGTGAAGCCTTCGTGGCTGTTGGTTTGGCTTGCGTAGCAACCACACTCCTCCAAACGTAGACGTACCTTCTAGCAAAGGAAGGGAACTACGGGAATCATCTCCGTGTCAACGCGTGCTACACTCTCGGTTACCTCTATCCCACTCTATCTCCTATATATTGCGTAGCTATATCTTGCTTAGTTGATAACCTTGTCATATAGGGAAATTCACTTAGTTGCATATCTAGAGAATTTACCTTTGTGTCAAACCTAAATTGAAAAAGAATTAAAAATTGGTTAGCACCTATTCACCCCCCCCCCCCTCTAGGTGCGGCATACGATCCTTTCAACTCTAACTCCAGCCATTGTCATATTAAACAATGCTTCTCTCGGGTCCCCAGGGGGTGGTCTGGACGCAAGGATATAAGCTTGCGTTGCCATGTATCCAGCTTCTGGTGTTTTTGGGATGATATTTCCCCTGGTATCAATTGTCATGAAGGACATGTCGAGATTTTGAATTATGTTGCCTCTCTTTGCTTCGGGTATATTTTGCAGCCGAGATCTTGCCCTCCTCCGAGCTTCTCTGTGACTATCTCCCGAAGTTCCTGATTGTCGACTGAGCTCTGCTCGACGCCTGCTTGACGCGGAGGCTGCCTCTTTTCTTCTATTCAGGGATGCTGTCTGTTTTTCCAGCTCCCTACTCACACGAGCAAGTCTATATTGATAGGCTTGTAATTCTTCTGCAGTAGCAGTGGTGGTCATTGGTTCTGAACCATCCATGGCTCTTGCGGCTCTGTCCCACGCTGCTTGCGGGAGTTGAACTCTTTCGCGAGGTGAAGACCCGACATATTTAGTGCCTAGGCCTCTTCTGAGATCAGCGGGATCGACGTATGGGTTTCCCAAATCATCGAAAGCCTCTGACGTCTCTGGTTCTGCTCGGCTTGCCTCTTCAATTGCATAGACTTGATGATATTTTGAGTATTGATTTTTGTCGGGATTGGTGACACCATCATAGAGATTGGTGAAGACCTTTCCGATGGCAGCAGATTTGTCGATGAAGTTGAAGCTGTCGACGCTGTCGGAATCGCTGCTTATAACGGAGTCCGCAGACGACTCGAAAGATGCGTCGCTGAAGATCTGATGACCCACAAGTATAGGGGGTGTATCGTAGTATCTTCGATAAGTAAGAATGTCGATCCCAACGAGGAGCAGAAGGTGTTGGCAGCAGTTTCGATGAAGGATTCACTGTAAATGCTCACAGGCAAGTATTTAGGGGGTTTTGATATTGCAGATAAATAAAGTACGAGTAAGTAAAATGCGAGAGAAATAATTGCAGCGAGTGGCCCAATCCTTTTTAGCACAAAGGACAAGCCGGTTTGTTTACTTATAATGACCAAACGTTCCTGAGGACACACGGGGATTTTAGTCTAGTGCTTTCGCTACATACAGCTGATTAATCTTCATTGTTTTGATAAGTGTTGTGTGGGTGAACCTATGCTAATGCACCGCCCTTCCTAGGACTAATACATACTTGTGATTATACCCCTTGCAAGCATCCGCAACTACAAGAAAGTAATTAAGATAAATCTAACCACAGCCTTAAACTCTGAGATCCTGCGATCCCTCCTGCATCGATATACTAACGGGGGCTTAGGTTTCTGTCACTCCGGCAACCCCGCAATTAGCAACCGAATACAAGATGCACTCCCCTAGGCCCATAAATGGTGAAGTGTCGTGTAGTCGACGTTCACACGACACCACTAGAAGAATGACACCACAACTTAAATATCATAACATTGAATATTACTCAACCATAATTCACTACTAGCATTTAGACTTCACCCATGTCCTCAAGAACTAAACGAACTACTCACGAGACATCATATGGAATACGATCAGAGGTGATATGATGATGAATAACAATCTGAACATAAACCTTGGTTCAATGGTTTCACTCAATAGCATCTACAACAAGTATAGAATAACACCGGGAGAGTTTCCCCTATCAAACAATCAAGATTTAACCCGAATTGCTACAGCGATGACGAGGTGCTGCGGTGATGATGGCGGTGTAGATGGTGGAGATGATGATGATGATGATGGAGATGATGTCCCGCTCGATGACGATGGCGATGGCGTCGATTTCCCCCTCCGGGAGGGAATTTCCCCGGCGGATTCCTGCCCGCCGGAGAGCTCTTTTCTCTCTGGTGTTCTCCGCCCCGCAGAGGCGGCTGTAACCCTTCGTGAGGTCCTCTCTGTGGCTTAGGTTTTCGGGACGAAGGAGTACGCGAAGAAAAGGAGGCGAAAGGGGCTGTGGGGCCCCCAGAGCACAGGGTGGCGCGGCCAGGCCTTGGGCCGCGCGCCCTGTGGTCTGGGCCCACAGTGGCTCTTCTCTTCTCCCCCTTCTGGCTTCCTCCGTCATCTGGAAAAATAGGAATTTACGTGAAATTCCCTTCCACAGTTGATCTTCCGAAATATTGCGTTCTGACGGTGCTTTTTCCAGCAGAATCCTGGCTCCGGTGCTTGATCCTCCAATAATGATGAAACATGCAAAATAGATGAAATAACATAAGTATTGTGTCCCAATATGAAATATATCAATGAATAACAGCAAATTATGATACAAAATAGTGATGCAAATTGGACGTATCAACTCCCCCCAAGCTTAGACCTCGCTTGTCCCCAAGCGAAACTGAGCTCGATAAACAAGACCACATGTTTATGGAGTGAAGAGTCGATAAATAAAATACGGACAAGAAGCATCATATTCATTCACACAAGACATTCTAGTAAACAACTTCCTCATATAACTCATCTCGAAATAAGTAAAGAGAAATCACAAGTAAAGGTGCATAAGAAATCATAATTGGTGATGGCAAACTTTGTTCTTGGTCAGAGAACTACTAACGGATTGTACTTCTAAGCAAAGCTTTCATATTAGAATTTATAGCTGAGCCTTCATATTTAAGCATGACAATCTCTTCATAATCATTGATAACTTCAAAGTCATATTCATTCAGATAAAATTGGTACTAAACAAGAAAGTATAAAAGACATGATTAACTGAATCATAGCATAAATGATTGGTTCACAACAACTCAATTGCTTGCTTGAGATAGAGGGAAATAGGTTTACTGACTCAACATAAAAGTAAAAGATAGGCCCTTCGCAGAGGGAAGCAGGGATTAAATCATGTGCTAGAGCTTTTCAAATTTGAAATCATATAAAGAGTATAAAAGTAAGATTTTGAGCGGTGTTTGTTGTTGTCAACGAATGGTAGCGGGCACTCTAATCCCCTTGCCAAACGAACCTTCAAAGAGCGGCTCCCATGAGGGACGGCATCTCTACCAGCAAGGTAGATCATCCCCCTTCTCTTTTGTTTACACATGTATTTTAGTTTTATTATGGGTGACACTCCCCCCAACCTTGGCTTTCTCAATCCATGGCTAACCGAATCCTCGGGTGCCTTCCATCATTCACATACCATGGAGGAGTGTCTATTGCAAAATTAAGTTGCTTACTGATAACTCAGAGCAAAACATGTGAAGAGAATTATTAATGAAAGTTATTAATTGAGGCTGGGAACCTCATTGCCAGCTCTTATTGCAAAGTTATTGGATAAGCGGATGTGCCGCTAGTCCATTGTGAAAGTCCGCCCAACAAGATTGAAAGATGAAACACCACATACTTCCTCATGAGCTATAAAACATTGACACAAATAAGGAGTAGTAGTTTGAATTATTTAAAGGTAGCACATGAAGTATTTACTTGGAATGGCAGAAAATACCATGTAGTAGGTAGGTATGGTGGACACAAATGGCATAGGTTTGGTCTAAGGTTATGGATGTATGAGAAGCATTCCCTCTCAATATAGGTCTTTGGCTAGCAAGGTTTGATAGCAAGCATAAAGGTTGAGGGAAACAAACAAATATACATATGATAGAAACAATCATGCATCTTTCCCATAGGCACAAGCAATTTTAACTTTAGAATACTAAGCATAGAGATAATAGAGTAATGTATCTAAGTGTATTTCTCTCTTTCATTAAACATCAAGATGTTGTTGCTATTGACCAATGCTAAGTTTGCCAAAACCAAATAGATTTACTTGATGCTCCCAAAGTGATATCAATACTCATGTCAAGAGTAATCATATAATGGAGATTGCAAACTAAAATAAGATGTGCAAAAAGTAAATGATAAGACTTCTCATTAATATTCCATAACGATAACTCACACCAACGGATACATAGATAACTAACTAAGAGAGATACTTCCACATTGCATACTATTCCTTATAATAACTTCCCTACTCATGATATGACACTACTTGATAGTAAAAGATAAAGGTGGTGATGTGATACCGCGGCACTCCCCCAAGCTTGGAACAAACCAAGGGGATGCCAATACCGGTGATGAATTACTCCTTCGGTGATGGTGGTGATGAATTCCCGACGAGCTTCTCAATAAGCTCCTGGAGCTCGTCAATCCTGTATATGAGATTGCGAATCATCTCTGAATTGTGCTCGACGCGGTTAAGGAGTCTGTCCGACGGTGAGTCCCAACTCTTGGAGTTATTTCCCCACTCTTCAGCCTCAGGCTCCTTCTCTCCTGCAGTGTCAGAACGATTTATATCCCAATTACTTGGCAACACTACCTTGGGGGTCCTTTCAGTTTGACGATCGTAGATTAGATTGCGGTAAGGGTTGTAATGGCTCGGAGAAGAAGTCCTTGGAGCCAAGTAATGACGTGGAACCGCTCCCCCGGTAGCGATTCGTGCACTCCTCTTGATGTTGGATGGACTTGATATCACGCCAATACTTGCGACGGTGGCTTGTTGGTGTTCCTGCGGAGCTTCCTCCACTTCTTCCTCATCCTCTCTTGCATCTTCTTTCTTCAGCTCCGGGTCTTGAATATTTTCCTTCAAAGGTTCCTTGTCCTTGTTGTTGGAGACCATGGTGCTTCTAGATCAAAACAAATCTGGCAGAAAACAGCTCGAAACAAAACACGACGAGAAAATGATATTACGGACCTCCAGGGGTCCGGGGGATTATATAGCAAATATTTTTACGACAAAAGGAAGGTTCCAGGCCGAAAACGAGTGGAAACGGGACGCCGAGGGGCTGTCACCATAGGTCGGCGCGGCCAGGGTGGGGCCCGCGCCGGCCTGTGGTGACGGGCCCTCGCGCGTCTTTTCCACTCCGTTTCGATTCCGTAATTTTTCATATTTTCTAAAAACAGCAGAAATAATGTTCGGAAAGATAAACGCGGACTTTTTATTACCTGTACTGTTACCTATTCAAAGTCCAGTTAAGCGGATCGTCAATTTGTCCTTTGATGAAAGCCTCCGGTGTTTCCACTTGAATAATATCAATATCAACATTATAAGAATCACCCGAGATATAATGCTTGAGTCTTTGTCCATTCACCACTTGTGTGGCATTGCCTTGGAGAGAGCTAATTTTAATTGCTCCTGAACGATACACCTCCTCAACAACATATGGTCCTTCCCACTTCGAGAGTAATTTCCCTGCAAAGAATCTGAGACGAGACCGATACAATAGGACTTGATCTCCAACATTAAATTCTCTTTTGATGATCCTTCTATCATGCCACTTCTTAACTTTTTCTTTAAAGAGTTTAGCATTTTCATAAGCTTCATTTCTCCATTCATCTAGAGAACTTAATTGCAACAACCTCTTATTACCGGCTAATTTAGGATCTTTATTTAGTTCTCTAACAGCCCAATAAGCGTTGTGCTCTAGTTCTAAAGGTAAATGACAAGCTTTTCCATAAACCATTTTATAAGGTGACATTCCCATAGGATTTTTATAAGCAGTTCTATAAGCCCATAGTGCTTCTTTCAATTTGCTAGGCCAATTCTTTCTAGATTTATTAACAGTCTTACCTAAGATAGCTTTAATCTCTCTATTTGATAATTCTACTTGACCACTAGTTTGAGGGTGATAAGCAGAAGCAATTCTATGATTAATACCATACTTAGCAAGAGTTTTTCTAAAACCTCCATGAATAAAATGAGAACCTCCATCAGTCATAATATATCTAGGTACTCCAAATCTAGGAAATATAATATCTACAAGCATTTTTATAGAGGTCTCACCATCAGCACTTTTTGTAGGTATAGCTTCTACCCATTTAGTAACATAATCAACAGCGACAAGTATATGAGTGTTGCCGTCTGAAGAAGGGAAAGGACCCATGAAGTCGAATCCCCAACAATCGAATGGTTCAATAACAAGAGTATAATTCATAGGCATTTCATTGCGTCTGGAGATATTACCAACTCTTTGACATTCATCACAAGATAAAATAAATTTCCTTGCATCTTTGAAGAGTGTTGGCCAATAAAAACCTGATTGTAGAACCTTTTGCGCGGTTCTATCTCCAGCGTGATGTCCTCCATAAACACTACCATGACATTTATTCAATATCTCCTGTTGTTCATATTCAGGAACACATCTTCGCATAATACCATCTACTCCTTCTTTATATAAGTGTGGGTCATCCCAAAAATAATGCCTCAAGTCATAAAAGAATTTCCTCCTTTGCTGAGCTGAAAAGGTTGGAGGCAAATACTTCGAAACAATAAAGTTAGCATAATCTGCATACCAAGGGCTCTCTCGCGAGCTCACCTTTATTACAGCCAATTGTTCATTTGGAAAACTATCATTAACAGGAACAGGATCATAGGCAATATTTTCCAATCTAGACAAATTATCAGCAACAGGATTATCAGCACCTTTCCTATCTATAATATGTAAATCAAATTCTTGCAACAGAAGTACCCATCTAATAAGCCTTGGCTTAGCATCTTTCTTTGTCATAAGGTATCTAATTGCAGCATGATCAAATTATGAATTGTAACTTTCGAATCAACAATATAGGGTCTAAACTTATCACAAGCAAAGACTACAGCTAACAATTCCTTTTCAGTTGTAGCATAATTTCTTTGAGCAGCATCAAGAGTCTTACTAGCATAATGAATAACATTTAATTTTTTATCTACCCGCTGTCCAAGAACAGCGCCTACAGCAAAATCACTAGCATCACACATAATTTCAAAAGGCAAATTCCAATCAGGAGGTTCGACTACAGGAGCAGTTGTTAAGGCTTTCTTTAGAGTTTCAAAAGCTTCCTTACAATCATCATCAAAAACAAAAGGTACATCTTTTTGAAGAAGATTAGTAAGAGGCTTTAAAATTTTAGAGAAATCTTTAATAAATCTCCTGTAAAACCCAGCATGACCAAGAACACTACGAATACCTTTAACATCCCTCGGATAGGGCATCTTCTCAATCGCTTCAACTTTAGCTCTATCAACTTCAATACCTCTCTCGGAAATTTTATGTCCCAATACAATTCCTTCATTAACCATAAAGTGGCATTTCTCCCAATTAAGAACAAGGTTAGTTTCTTCACATCTCTGCAAAACTTTATCGAGGTTTTATGAGGCAATTATCAAAAGAATTCCCATAGACAGAAAAATCATCCATGAACACCTCTACAATACTTTCGCAAAAACCATGAAAAATGGCAGACATGCATCTTTGAAAAGTAGCAGGAGCATTACATAAACCAAAAGGCATACGCCTATAAGCATAAGTTCCATAAGGACAAGTAAATGTGGTTTTCTCTTGATCTTTAGCTTTAACAGCAATTTGTGAAAACCCAGAATAACCATCAAGAAAGCAAAAATGAGTATTTTTAGATAACCTTTCTAGCATTTGATCAATAAAGGGTAAAGGGTAATGATCTTTCTTAGTAACTTTATTAACTTTTCGAAAATCAATGCACATTCTATACCCTACAACTATTCTTTGAGGGATAAGCTCATCATTATCATTAGGCACAACAGTCATTCCTCCTTTCTTAGGAACACAATGCACAGGACTAACCCATCTACTATCAGCAATAGGATATATAATACCAGCTTCAAGGAGTTTTAATACCTCGTTTCTTACCACTTCCTTCATCTTCGGAATTAGACGACGTTGATGTTCAACAACAGGCTTTGCATCTTCTTCCATATTAATAGCATGTTGACAAATAGAAGGAGAAATCCCTTTCAAATCATCAAGAGTATAGCCAATAGCTCCTCGGTGTTTCTTCAATATTTCCAATAACCTTTCTTCCTCAATTTCTGAAAGCTTAGAACTAATAATAACAGGATATATTTTCTTATCATCAATATGAGCATATTTAAGATTATCAGGTAAAGGCTTTAAATCAAAAACAGGATCTTCCTTCGGTGGCGGTGTTGTACCCAAATCTTCCACCGGTAAATCATGCTTGAGAATAGGTTGGCGAAGAAAAATTTCCTCAAGCTCATCTCTTTCTTTCCTAAAAGCTTCACTTTCACTATTCTCCAAATGTTCTTTGCAAAGGATTATTAGGAACAAGAACAATAGATGCACCTTGCTCCATTTTAAAATCATTACTAGGCAAGTCAGCTTTATAAGGAGTTTTGGTAAATTTAGAAAAGTTAAATTCATAAGGTTCACCAGCAAATCTAGTCAAAATTTTCTCTTTCTTACAATCTATAATAGCTCCACAAGTATTTAGAAAAGGTCTACCAAAAATGATAGGACAATGATCACTAGCAGTGAGAACCAAGTACCAAAAAGTCAGCAGGATATTTAATCTTACCACATAGAACTTCCACATCTCGAACAATACCAATCGGAGAAATAGTTTCTCTATTAGCCAAATGAATAACCACATCAATATCTTCAAGTTCACAAGAACCAATTTCGTGCATAATCTCCGTGTAAAGCTCATAAGGAATAGCACTAACACTTGCACCAATATCACATAAACCATAATAGCAATGATCACCAATTCTAACAGATAGCATAGGAACACTAACTTGTTTGGATTTATTAGGATGTGAAACAATATTAGAAGCATCTTCACAGAAAATAATATGACCATCCTCCACATTTTCAGTCACAAGATCTTTAACTATTGCAACAGAAAGTTCAATTTTAATTTGTTCTTCGTGTTCTTTAGGTTTCTTTTCACTTTTATTAACCGCACTAGATATAACAGAGTACTCCTTCATTTTAGCAGGGAAAGGAGTTTTTTCAATGTAAGCTTCAGGAATAACATTATCAACAGTTTCAACCACTACACATTTGTTTACAGATGAATCAATTTTATCTTTATATGGTTCATGATACTTATCAAAATTCTTTTTAGGCAGTTCATAATGAGAGGCAAAAGCTCTATAAAGATTTGCAACAACTTGGGAATCAAGACCATATGTAGCACTCATATTACGAAATTTATCAGTATCCATAAAAGCTTCAATGCATTTATAATCATAAATTATACCTGATTCTCTATCTTTGTCATTCTCCCATCCTTCAGTATTTTCTTGGATCCGATCAAGAAGGTCCCTTTTAAACTCTTCATTCTTGCGTGTAAATGATCCAGAACAAGAAGTATCCAGCAAGGTCTTGTCTTGAAAAGAAAGTCTTGCATAGAAATTATCAATAATAACATTACCAGGAAGCTCATGAATGGGGCATTTGAGCATTAAAGACTTCAATCTCCCCCAAGCTTGGGCAATACTTTCTCCATCATGAGGCCAGAAATTATATATGCGGTTCCGATCTTTGTGAATTTCACTTGGAGGATAAAATTTGGAATAAAATAAAGGCACAATGTCCTCCCAATCAATAGAATCACCATTCTTCAGCAATTTATACCAGTGCGCCGCTTTACCAGACAGCGATATAGTGAATAGTTTCTTCCTAACTTCATTCATAGAAATACCTGCACATTTGAATAACCCGCATAATTCATGCAAAAACAGTAAATGATCACCAGGATGGACAGTTCCATCCCCTTCATAGCGGTTATCCATAACACGTTCAATAATTTTCATAGGTATTTTATATGGTACTACTTCCTCACCTGGCGCTTCATCCACTACCGTTGCAGTAGTAGTAGATTTCCCAAATAGAAATTGAAGAGAAGATCTCTCCATAATGATTTATAGCAGCAGGCAGAAATAAAATCAGCACAAACAGTAAAGGTTTTCCTTACCAATTCCACTTACCAATAGCGCTTCACTCCCCGGCAACGGCGCCAGAAAATAGTCTTGATGACCCACAAGTATAGGGGGTGTATCGTAGTATCTTCGATAAGTAAGAATGTCGATCCCAACGAGGAGCAGAAGGTGTTGGCAGCAGTTTCGATGAAGGATTCACTGTAAATGCTCACAGGCAAGTATTTAGGGGGTTTTGATATTGCAGATAAATAAAGTACGAGTAAGTAAAATGCGAGAGAAATAATTGCAGCGAGTGGCCCAATCCTTTTTAGCACAAAGGACAAGCCGGTTTGTTTACTTATAATGACCAAACGTTCCTGAGGACACATGGGGATTTTAGTCTAGTGCTTTCGCTACATACAGCTGATTAATCTTCATTGTTTTGATAAGTGTTGTGTGGGTGAACCTATGCTAATGCACCGCCCTTCCTAGGACTAATACATACTTGTGATTATACCCCTTGCAAGCATCCGCAACTACAAGAAAGTAATTAAGATAAATCTAACCACAGCCTTAAACTCTGAGATCCTGCGATCCCTCCTGCATCGATATACTAACGGGGGCTTAGGTTTCTGTCACTCCGGCAACCCCGCAATTAGCAACCGAATACAAGATGCACTCCCCTAGGCCCATAAATGGTGAAGTGTCGTGTAGTCGACGTTCACACGACACCACTAGAAGAATGACACCACAACTTAAATATCATAACATTGAATATTACTCAACCATAATTCACTACTAGCATTTAGACTTCACCCATGTCCTCAAGAACTAAACGAACTACTCACGAGACATCATATGGAATACGATCAGAGGTGATATGATGATGAATAACAATCTGAACATAAACCTTGGTTCAATGGTTTCACTCAATAGCATCTACAACAAGTATAGAATAACACCGGGAGAGTTTCCCCTATCAAACAATCAAGATTTAACCCGAATTGCTATAGCGATGACGAGGTGTTGCGGTGATGATGGCGGTGTAGATGGTGGAGATGATGATGATGATGATGGAGATGATGTCCCGCTCGATGACGATAGCGATGGCGTCGATTTCCCCCTCCGGGAGGGAATTTCCCCGGCGGATTCCTGCCCGCCGGAGAGCTCTTTTCTCTCTGGTGTTCTCCGCCCCGCAGAGGCGGCTGTAACCCTTCGTGAGGTCCTCTCTGTGGCTTAGGTTTTCGGGACGAAGGAGTACGCGAAGAAAAGGAGGCGAAAGGGGCTGTGGGGCCCCCAGAGCACAGGGTGGCGCGGCCAGGCCTTGGGCCGCGCCGCCCTGTGGTCTGGGCCCACAGTGGCTCTTCTCTTCTCCCCCTTCTGGCTTCCTCCGTCATCTGGAAAAATAGGAATTTACGTGAAATTCCCTTCCACAGTTGATCTTCCGAAATATTGCGTTCTGACGGTGCTTTTTCCAGCAGAATCCTGGCTCCGGTGCTTGATCCTCCAATAATGATGAAACATGCAAAATAGATGAAATAACATAAGTATTGTGTCCCAATATGAAATATATCAATGAATAACAGCAAATTATGATACAAAATAGTGATGCAAATTGGACGTATCAAGATCTTGGCGAGCTTTCCGCTTGCCTTGGTGTCGACGAAGCGTGGCGACGAAAACTCCTCATCACTCGATGAAAAGCCAGAATTGATCGCTGATAATTCCGACGAGATCGGAACTTCGAGTCCTGGGCCTTCAATAAACCCCGGGTACCACCTTCGGCAGGCCCATTAGGGATGCCTATGTCAGAAAAACGTGCGGAAGCCAACAAACGTGTTGACGCTCTTGCTACTGAGTTAGAGCAAAGCGAAACGGCACGCATGAAAGCCGAAGCTGATGCTGCTACCGTCGAGGATCTTCAGAAAAGACTCGACGATGCAAAAAAGGCTCTAGAAGAAAATGTAGCTCAGCATGCTGCTCGCGAAGAAGAAATCCTTAACCGACTGGAGTCGCAGAGTCGACGTTTTGTTAGTAAGTGTTCACACCCTTGCTTCTTTCTTGCGTCGTGTTTTGGTCCCTTTTTTCCCTGCGATGAACTCTTTTTTTTATGCTTTAAGCAGGGAGAACACACCAAGAGTATGAGCTGGAGAATCCTGAAGGTGACCAGCTCCTTGATGCGCTTTCTCTCCTTGAAATCCATGGTACTGAAGCTCGTGACGGCCTTGCTGAAGCTGAGATTGGCCTGTCATGGCTTTTCCCCTATTTTTTCAAGAAGAAGGAGGAACCCGCAATCTTCATTGATCTCGCCAAGTGCTTCACTTCTCAAGAAGACCTTGGACTCCAACTTCGTCAAGAAGGGTTAAAAGTTGGAGTCGAAGGTACAATTGCCTTGGTTGCTAATAGCCAACAAAACGTCGACTGGGCAAGGGTTGGCGATGCCGAGGATATCGAGACGAAGAAATGGCAGTCGCTGATTAAAGCGGCGAAACCCAACTCGAAGAAGATCCTTGCCACCCTTGGATATAAGCCAGCGCCTGCTCCGAGTTCTTCAAAGCCGGAGGTCAAGTAGACCACTTTGCTTTTCCCTTTTAGTTTCTCCCTCTTTTGGCACTGTCGCCATAGTGTTCTTGGCGGTGGCTGCTTCAGTAGTTGTCTATAGGTCCTTCTTTTGTAATAGACATGTACATACTTTCAGAATGAATGGAAATCTATCTTTGCTTAATGATTGATGTCGACAATTTTGTTTTCAGTTGATTTTTGACAACTATACTGCAACTCCTGGTCCTTCCGAGGTTTTTCCTTCATCACATTTGAAGAAAACGCCTGTCGCTGTCGAATTTGTTGAGGGTTCTTCGAGTAAAGACTCAACACAAGATTTGGAAGAGCTTCGGCAGCAACTCCAATCCACGAAGAGGCAATCACTTATGCTCATGGAACAATCTCGAAAATCCTCCGAGAGGGAAAATGTTGCACTCCAACAGGCTCAAGATGCCATAGCTGAAAAGGAATCCGCGGTTGCTGAGGCTGTTGCAGCTTCATCTCGAGAGAATTTTATGCTTCAGCTGCTGACGGATGCTAGCTTGGATATGGCAGGTGTGCTTCATTAACTTTGTCATGCTTTATTTTTCTTTTTTGCTTGTCTCCTCGTTGCCCGCTGATTCTTTCAAAAATAGGTTCCTTCTTGGATGCTACTACCGAAGATGAACGTGTCGAAGCTCGATCCAATGCACTTCTCAGGCTTGCGCGTGATCATGGTTCAAATTTTTGGGGCACGCCTGAACGGACTCGCCAGATCGTCAGGTTTCAGGATCGCGCGCTTCAGGTCCGCGATTATCTCGACTTTTGTACAAGGACTTTGTCTCTGGTCTATGGCACCATGTTTCCTCGTAATAAGATGCCAGAGACTCTTCCTACTTTAATGGACAAATTTCGGGATGCTCCTCGAATCCACGGCTTTGTGCGGGCCCAATTAGCTGCTGGCGCAAGGTTTGCTATGATCATGATAAAAATCTGCTACCCGAAGTTAGACGTGGGTCAGGTTGTTCCAAAGTGCCTGGCCAAGATGGCGAAGAGGAGGAAGAACTTCAGCAAATATGACGATGTTGTGACCCCTGTTGCCGAAGATATGATGGATGAACTTCTTCGGATGGATGATACGTCTCCAACGTATCGATAATTTCTTATGTTCCATGCTACTTTATTGATGATATCTACATGTTTTATGCACATTATATGTCGTATTTACGCATTTTCTGGAACTAACCTATTAACAAGATGCCGAAGTGCCAGTTCCTGTTTTCTGCTGTTTTTGGTTTCAGAAATCCTAGTAACGAAATATTCTCGGAATTGGACGAAATCAACGCCCAGGTTCCTATTTTGCCCGGAAGCATCCAGAACACCCGAGAGCCGCCAGAGGGGGGCCCTGTGGGCCCCAGATGATAGGGTGGCGCGGCCAGGGCTGGGCCCGCGCCACCCTATGGTGTGGTCGCCCCTTCGACCCTCCTGCGCCGCCTCTTCGCCTATTTAAAGCCCCTGCATCGAAAACCCTTAAGGAGGAAGCCACGATACGAGAAAAGTTCCAGAGCCGCCGCCATCGCGAAGCCAAGATCTGGGGGACAGAGTCTGCTCCGGCACCCTGCCGGAGCGGGGAAGTGCCCCCGGAAGGCTTCTCCATCGACACCGCTGCCATCTCCACCGCCATCTTCATCACCGCTGCTGCTCCCATGAAGAGGGAGTAGTTCTCCATCGAGGCTCGGGGCTGTACCGGTAGCTATGTGGTTAATCTCTCTCTCTCTGTACTCCAATACAATGATCTCATGAGCTGCCTTACATGATTGAGATTCATATGATGAGCTTTGTATCGCTACTAGTTGTGTGCTACTCATGTGATGTTATTAAAGTAGTCTATTCCTCCTGCATGGTGTAAAGGTGATTAGTGCGTGCACCGTGTGGTTCTTGTCGTAGGCTATGATCATGATCTCTTGTAGATCGTGGAGTTAATTGTCATTATGATAGTATTGATGTGATCTATTCCTCCTTCATAGTGTAATGTGGACAGTGCGTGCGCTATGTTAGTTCTTGGTTTATTTTGCAATGATCTATTATGCTCTAAGGTTACTTAAACATGAATATCGAATGTTGTGGAGCTTGTTAACTCCGGCATTGAGGGTTCGTGTAATCCTACGCAACGAATGATGTTCATTATCAAACAAGAGTGTATGTAGCACATATGAGAAGAAGTATTTATTATGCGATCAATGTTGAGAGTGTCCACTAGTGAAAGTATGATCCCTAGGCCTTGTATCCAATACTGAAAACACCGTTTATTTACTGTTCTGTTGCATGTTTACTCGCTGCCATATTTTATTCAGATTGTTATTACCACTCATATACATCCATATTACTTGTATTTCACTATCTCTTCGCCGAACTAGTGCACCTATACACCTGACAAGTGTATTTGGTGTGTTGGGGACACAAGAGACTTCTTGCTTTGTGATTACAGGGTTGCTTGAGAGGGATATCTTTGACCTCTTCCTCCCTGAGTTCGATAAACCTTGGGTAATCCACTTAAGGGAAACTTGCTGCTGTTCTACAAACCTCTGCTCTTGGAGGCCCAACACTGTCTACAAGAATAGAAGCACCCGTAGACATCAAGCACTTTTCTGGCGCCGTTGCCGGGGAGGAAAGGTAAAAGGCACTCATACTTCGGTTCCAGGTAACAGTACTTTTCTGGCGCCATTGTGTGTGTGCTCGAAGCTATTTCCTTTAGACTCTGCAATTGCGACATTTGGTTTCTTGTTTACACTAGTTAGGCATAATGGAGAACAATGAGCTTCTTATTCTATTTCCTGATTTAAGACATGGATGGTTTGATGCGAAAATTAAAAAACCCATGGAACATATTAATATGAATGCTTTGAACACTATTGTTGCTAATGCTATGGAAAATTCTAAGCTTGGGGAAGCTGGCTTTGATGAGCATGATATTTTTAGTCCCCCAAGCATTGAGGAGAAAATTTACTTTGATGATACTTTGCCTCCCATTTATGATGATTATAATGATAGTAGTCTTTTGTTACCACCTGTTATGGAGGATAAATTTGATTATGATTACAATATACCTCCTATATTTGATAGCTACTTTGTTGAATTTGCTCCCACTAGAATTAATAAGAATGACTATGCTTATGTTGGGAGTAGTAATTATTTTATGCATGAGACTCATGATAAGAATGCTTTATGTGATAGTTATATTGTTGAGTTTGCTCATGATGCTACTGAAAGTTATTATGAGAGAGGAAAATATGGTTATAGAAATTTTCATGTTACTAAAACACCTCTCTATGTGCTGAAATTTTTGAAGCTACACTTGTTTTATCTTCCTATGCTTGTTACTTTGCTCTTCATGAACTTGTTTATTTACAAGATTCCTATGCATAGGAAGCATGTTAGACTTAAATGTGTTTTGAATTTGCCTCTTGATGCTCTCTTTTGCTTCAACTTCTATTTCTTGCGAGTGCATCATTAAAACTGCTGAGCCCATCTTAATGGCTATAAAGAAAGAACTTCTTGGGAGATAACCCATGTGTTTTTTTTTACTACAGTACTTTATTTTATATTTGTGTCTTGGAAGTTGTTTACTACTGTAGCAACCTCTCCTTATCATGTTTTTGTGCCAAGTAAAGTTTCTATGTCAAAGTTGATGTTATATTTGGGATCGCTGCGCAGAAACAGCATTGCTGTCTGTCACGAATCTGGGCACAGTTCTCTGTAGAAAATTCGAAAAAATCTCCCAATTTACGAGCGTGATCCTCAGATATGTACGCAACTTTCATTAGTTTTGAGTTTTTCCGTTTGAGCAAGTCTGGTGCCATCTTTAAATTCGTCTTTACGGACTGTTCTGTTTTTGACAGATTCTGCCTTTTATTTCGCATTGCCTCTTTTGCTATGTTGGATTTATTTCTTTGATCCATTAATGTCCAGTAGCTTTATGCAATGTCCAGAAGTGAAAAGAATGTTTGTGTCACCTCTGAACATGTGAATTTTTGATTATGCACTAACCCTCTAATGAGTTTGCTTGAAGTTTGGTGTGAAGGAAGTTTTCAAGGGTCAATAGAAGAGGGTGATATAATGTGATCGAGAAGAGTGAAAGGTCTAAGCTTGGGGATGCCCCGGTGGTTCATCCCTGCATATTTTAAGAAGACTCAAGCATCTAAGCTTGGGGATGCCCAAGACATCCCCTTCTTCATCGACAACTTATCAGGTTTCTTCTAGTGAAACTATATTTTTATTCGGTCACATCTTATGTACTTTACTTGGAGCGTCTGTGTGTGCTTTTATTTTTGTTTTGTTGTCTTAGTTCTCTGAATAAGTTCATACTTGTGTGGGAGAGAGACACGCTCCGCTGGTTCGTATGAACACATGTGTTCTTAGCTCATAATATTGATGGCGAAGTTTCCTCTTCGTTAAATTGTTATATGGTTGGAATTGGAAAATGCTACATGTAGTAATTCTAAAATGTCTTGGATAATGTGATACTTGGCAATTGTTGTGCTCATGTTTAAGCTCTTGCATCATATACTTTGCACCTATTAGTAAAGAAATACATAGAGCATGCTAAAATTTGGTTTGCATAATTGGTTTCTCTAAGGTCTAGATAATTTCTAGTATTGAGTTTTGAACAACAAGGAAGACGGTGTAAAGTCTTATAATGTTTACAATATGTCTTTTATGTGAGTTTTGCTGCACCGGTTCATCCTTGTGTTTGTTTCAAATAACCTTGCTAGCCTAAGCCTTGTATCGAGAGGGAATACTTCTCATGCATCCAAAATCCTTGAGCCAACCACTATGCCATTTGTGTCCACCATACCTACCTACTACATGGTATTTCTCCGCCATTCCAAAGTAAATTGCTTGAGTGCTACCTTTAAAATTCCATCATTCATCTTTGCAATATATAGCTCATGGGACAAAATAGCCTTAAAAACTATCGTAGTATTGAATATGTACTTATGCACTTTATCTTTTATTAAGTTGCTTGTTGTGCGATAACCATGCTTCTGGGGAACGCCATCAACTATTGTTGAATATCATGTGAGTTGCTATGCATGTCCGTCTTGTCTGAAGGATCTATCATTTTAGTGGTTGGAGCACGCAAATTGTTAGAGAAGAACATTGGGCCGCTAACTAAAGCCATGAATCATGGTTGAAGTTTCAGTTTTGGACATATATCCTCAATCTCATATGAGAATAATAATTGTTGCTACATGCTTATGCATTTAAGAGGAGTCCATTATCTGTTGTCCATGTTGTCCCGGTATGGATGTCTAAGTTGAGAATAATCAAAAGCGAGAAATCCAAAATGCGAGCTTTCTCCTTAGACCTTTGTACAGGCGGCATGGAGGTACCCCTTTGTGACACTTGGTTGAAACATGGCATGCAAAGATCCGGTAGTCCAAGCTAAGTAGGACAAGGTGCGGGCACTATTAGTACACTATGCATGAGGCTTGCAACTTGTAAGATATAATTTACATAACTCATATGCTTTATTACTACCGTTGACAAAATTGTTTCATGTTTTCAAAATAAAAGCTCTAGCACAAATATAGCAATCGATGCTTTCCTCTTTGAAGGACCATTCTTTTACTTTTATTGTTGAGTCAGTTTACCTATCTCCTTCACCCTTAAGAAGCAAACACTTGTGTGAACTGTGCATTGATTCCTACATACTTGCATATTGCACTTGTTATACTACTTTATGTTGACAATATCCATGAGATATACATGTTATAAGTTGAAAGCAACCGCTGAAACTTAATCTTCTTTTGTGTTGCTACAATACCTTTACTTTGAATTATTTCTTTATGAGTTAACTCTTATGCAAGACTTATTGATGCCTGTCTTGAAGTACTATTTATGAAAAGTCTTTGCTTTATGATTCACTTGTTTACTCATGTCATTACCATTGTTTTGATCGCTGCATTCATTACATATGTTTACAATATGATCAAGTTTATGATGGCATGTCACTTCAGAAATTATCTTTGTTATCGTTTTACCTGCTCGAGACGAGCAGAACTAAGCTTGGGGATGCTGATACGTCTCCAACGTATCGATAATTTCTTATGTTCCATGCTACTTTATTGATGATATCTACATGTTTTATGCACATTATATGTCGTATTTACGTATTTTCTGGAACTAACCTATTAACAAGATGCCGAAGTGCCAGTTCCTGTTTTCTGCTGTTTTTGGTTTCAGAAATCCTAGTAACGAAATATTCTCGGAATTGGACGAAATCAACGCCCAGGTTCCTATTTTGCCCGGAAGCATCCAGAACACCCGAGAGCCGCCAGAGGGGGGCCTTGTGGGCCCCAGATGATAGGGTGGCGCGGCCAGGGCTAGGCCCGCGCCACCCTATGGTGTGGTCGCCCCTTCGACCCTCCTGCGCCGCCTCTTCGCCTATTTAAAGCCCCTGCATCGAAAACCCTTAAGGAGGAAGCCACGATACGAGAAAAGTTCCAGAGCCGCCGCCATCGCGAAGCCAAGATCTGGGGGACAGGAGTCTCTGTTCCGGCACCCTGCCGGAGCGGGGAAGTGCCCCCGGAAGGCTTCTCCATCGACACCGCTGCCATCTCCACCGCCATCTTCATCACCGCTGCTGCTCCCATGAAGAGGGAGTAGTTCTCCATCGAGGCTCGGGGCTGTACCGGTAGCTATGTGGTTAATCTCTCTCTCTCTGTACTCCAATACAATGATCTCATGAGCTGCCTTACATGATTGAGATTCATATGATGAGCTTTGTATCGCTACTAGTTGTGTGCTACTCATGTGATGTTATTAAAGTAGTCTATTCCTCCTGCATGGTGTAAAGGTGATTAGTGCGTGCACCGTGTGGTTCTTGTCGTAGGCTATGATCATGATCTCTTGTAGATCGTGGAGTTAATTGTCATTATGATAGTATTGATGTGATCTATTCCTCCTTCATAGTGTAATGTGGACAGTGCGTGCGCTATGTTAGTTCTTGGTTTATTTTGCAATGATCTATTATGCTCTAAGGTTACTTAAACATGAATATCGAATGTTGTGGAGCTTGTTAACTCCGGCATTGAGGGTTCGTGTAATCCTACGCAACGAATGATGTTCATTATCAAACAAGAGTGTATGTAGCACATATGAGAAGAAGTATTTATTATGCGATCAATGTTGAGAGTGTCCACTAGTGAAAGTATGATCCCTAGGCCTTGTTTCCAATACTGAAAAAACCGTTTATTTACTGTTATGTTGCATGTTTACTCGCTGCCATATTTTATTCAGATTGTTATTACCACTCATATACATCCATATTACTTGTATTTCACTATCTCTTCGCCGAACTAGTGCACCTATACACCTGACAAGTGTATTTGGTGTGTTGGGGACACAAGAGACTTCTTGCTTTGTGATTACAGGGTTGCTTGAGAGGGATATCTTTGACCTCTTCCTCCCTGAGTTCGATAAACCTTGGGTAATCCACTTAAGGGAAACTTGCTGCTGTTCTACAAACCTCTGCTCTTGGAGGCCCAACACTGTCTACAAGAATAGAAGCACCCGTAGACATCAATGGACGCCGAATTCTTCGTGAAGGGCAGCTATGCTGAACATAGCACTCGCGCTATAAATAATGAACGGCTGACGATAGATAATATACTGGGTAACCCTTGAAGATTTGTTGCTCCAAGGATTGTATCTTGTATGTAGTAGACATAATCTATATTGTAAAGTCACTATATATTTGTTTTTCAATGCCAAGCCCCTGGGCGTTTTGATGGCGATGTTTTCTTTTTATAATGCGAGGTTGTCCCAAGGCAAGATAAATTATATTTGTGCACTATTTTTGCGGGCGCGAGCCCCCGAGCTTTATGTTGATCGCTATTTGGCGACATATTTTTATTTTGGCGAGGTACTTTATACCAAGGCGAGATATGTTGCAGGTTGTATTTGTCTGCATTGTGTATATATATATTGTATCTTCTGGGTAGAAGCCCCCGAGCCTGTCGAAAGGATATATATTTTCACTATCTTTATTATATTGCAGCACCGCGATCCCGCCTCATTAAAAACCTTTCCCGGCCCCACTCGGTGCCCCGAAAAAGGAAAAGAGTGCGTCTGAAAACTCGCGGGCGTTTCAGTACATTGTATGTTTACAAAGGAGACTATATTTCGGCATCTAAGCATAGAAACGCCTGAGCTGCGCCACGTTCCAAGGATTTGGCTCAGCAATCCCCATCTTCTTGTCCTTGATTTTGTATGCTCCTCCTTCGATTACCTCTGTGACGATGTAAGGTCCAAGCCATGGTGACTGATGGCGTGTAACTCACACGTTCGTTGGGAACCCCAAGAGGAAGGTATGATGCGCACAGTAGCAAGTTTTCCCTCAGAAAGAAACCAAGGTTTAATCGAACCAGGAGGAGCCAAGAAGCACGTTGAAGGTTGATGGTGGCGAAATGTGATGCGGCGCAACAACAGGGATTCCGGCGCCAACGTGGAACCTGCACAACACAACCCAAGTACTTTGCCCCAACGAAACAGTGAGGTTGTCAATCTCACCGGCTTGCTGTAACAAAGGATTAACCGTATTGTGTGGAAGATGATTGTTTGCAAGAAAACAGTAAAACAAGTATTGCAGTAGATTGTATGCGATGTAAAGAATAGGACCGGGGTCCACAGTTCACTAGAGGTGTCTCTCCCATAAGATAAAAGCATGTTGGGTGAACAAATTACAGTCGGGCAATTAACAAATAGAGAAGGGCATAACAATGCATGTACATGATATGATAAATATAGTGAGATTTAATCCGGGCATTACGACAAAGTACATAGACCGCCATCCAACTGCATCTATGCCTAAAAAGTCCACCTTCAGGTTATCATCCGAACCCCATTCAGTATTAAGTTGCAAAGCAACAGACAATTGCATTAAGTATGGTGCGTAATGTAATCGACAACTACATCCTTAGACATAGAATCAATGTTTTATCCCTTGTGGCAACAGCACATCACAACCTTAGAACTTTCATCACATGTCCCGGTGTCAATGAAGGCATGAACCCACTATCGAGCATAAATACTCCCTCTTGGAGTTAAGAGTAAAAACTTGGCCAGAGCCTCTACTAATAACGGAGAGCATGCAAGATCATAAACAACACATAAACAATAGATTGATAATCACCATAACATAGTATTGTCTATCCATCGGATCCCGACAAACACAACATATAGTATTACAGATAGATGATCTTGATCATGTTAGGCAGCTCACAAGATCCAACAATGAAGCACAATTAGGAGAAGACGACCATCTAGCTACTGCTATGGACCCATAGTCCAGGGGTGAACTACTCACTCATCACTCCGGAGGCGATCATGGCGGTGTAGAGTCCTCCGGGAGATGAATCCCCTCTCCGGCAGGGTGCCGGAGGCGATCTCCTGAATCCCCCGAGATGGGATTCGCGGCGGCGGCGTCTCTGGAAGGTTTTCCGTATCGTGGCTCTCGGTACTGGGGGTTTCGCGACGGAGGCTATTTGTAGGCGAAAGGGCAGGTCAAGAGGCGGCACGAGGGGCCCAGGGGACAGGCCGGCGCGGCCAGGGCCTGGGCCGCGCCGCCCTGTCATCTGGCCACCTCGTGGCCCCACTTCGACTCCCCTTCGGTCTTCTGGAAGCTTTGTGCAAAAATAGGACCCTGGGCGTTGATTTCGTCCAATTCCGAGAATATTTCGTTACTAGGATTTCTGAAACCAAAAACAGCAGAAAACAACAACTGGCTCTTCGGCATCTTGTTAATAGGTTAGTTCCAGAAAATGCATAAATACGACATATAATGTGCATAAAACATGTAGATATCATCAATAATGTAGCATGGAACATAAGAAATTATCGATACGTTGGAGACGTATCAGTGACTCAAGTTTTTCATGGCTTTTTTGATTGAGTCGTAAAACCAAGTACCCAACTTGAAAAGATCTTGGTCGCAATCGTCGACTGTGGTAGTTTTTCAGGTCCTGTTGGTATTTGGCGACTCGTGATAATACTTCATCTCGAGCCTCATCAAGTGCGTCGACATCATCCTCCAAAGCTCTTCTCGAAGTTTCTTCATCATATTCTGTAACTCTTGGAGAATCATGCTCTATTTCTATCGGCAGTACTGCTTCAGTTCCATGGACCAGGAAAAACGGCGTCTCCTGCGTCGCCGTGTTTGGTGTTGTTCGAATACTCCACAACACACTTGGCAGCTCCTCTGGCCAAGTATGCCGAGCTTTTTCCAATGGTCCTAACAGGCGCTTCTTGATACCATTGCAGATGATGCCATTGGCTTTCTCGACTTGACCGTTGGTCTGTGGATGTGCAACAGACGCAAAACTCAATTTAATGCCCACTTCTGCGCAATACGCTTTGAACTCCTTGGATGTGAAATTACTGCCATTGTCTGTGACGATGCTATGGGGAACTCCAAACCGAAAGACAATGCTTTTCACAAACTTGATTGCCGATGCGCCGTCCGGTGAATTTATCGGCTTTGCTTCTATCCACTTGGTAAATTTGTCGACAGCAACGAACATATACTCATATCCTCCTGGCGAAGCTTTGTGTAGTTTTCCCACCATATCGAGACCCCATTGAGCAAAGGGCCAAGACAATGGGATTGGTATCAGTTCTGCTGCCGGAGAGTGAGGTTTGGCGGCGAATCTCTGGCACGCGTCGCAAGTTCACACTATTTCCTTCGCGTCCTCAATTGCTGTTTGATACGTCTCCAACGTATCGATAATTTCTTATGTTCCATGCTACTTTATTGATGATACCTACATGTTTTATGCACATTATATGTCATATTTATGCATTTTCTGGAACTAACCTATTAACAAGATGCCGAAGAGCCAGTTGCTGTTTTCTGCTGTTTTTGGTTTCAGAAATCCTAGTAAAGAAATATTCTCGGAATTGGACGAAACTTTCGCCCAGGGTCCTATTTTTGCACGAAGCTTCCAGAAGACCGAAGACCTAACGAAGTGGGGCCACGAGGCGGCCAGGAGGGAGGCCGGCGCGGCCCAGGCCCTGGCCGCGCCGACCTGCCCCCTGGGCCCCTCGTGTGGCCCCCCGCGTTGACCCTCCGCCTACTTAAAGCTTCCGTCGCGAAACCCCCAGTACCGAGAGCCACGATACGGAAAACCTTACAGAGACGCCGCCGCCGCGAATCCCATCTCGGGGGATTCTGGAGATCGCCTCCGGCACCCTGCCGGAGAGGGGATTCATCTCCCGGAGGACTCTACACCGCCATGGTCGCCTCCGGAGTGATGAGTGAGTAGTTCACCCCTGGACCATGGGTCCATAGCAGTAGCTAGATGGTCGTCTTCTCCTTGTTGTGCTTCATTGTTGGATCTTGTGAGCTGCCTAACATGATCAAGATCATCTATATGTAATTCTATATGTTGTGTTTGTCGGGATCCGATGGATAGAGAGTACTATGATTATGGTGATTATCAATCTATTGTTCATGTGTTGTTTATGATCTTGCATGCTCTCCGTTATTAGTAGAGGCTCTGGCCAAGTTTTTACTCTTAACTCCAAGAGGGAGTATTTATGCTCGATAGTGGGTTCATGCCTCCATTGAATGCAGGACGATGTGAGAAAGTTCTAAGGTTGTGGATGTCTTTGTTGCCACTAGGGATACAACATCGATGCTAAGTCTAAGGATGTAGTTGTTGATTACATTACGCACCATACTTAATGCAATTGTCTGTTGCTTTGCAACTTAATACTTGGAGGGGTTCGGATGATAACCTGAAGGTGGACTTTTTAGGCATAGATGCAGTTGGATGGCGGTCTATGTACTTTGTCGTAATGCCCAATTAAATCTCACTATATTTATCATATCATGTATATGCATTGTTATGCCTTTCTCTATTTGTCAATTGCCCGACTGTAATTTGTTCACCCAACATGCTTTTATCTTATGGGAGAGACACCTCTAGTGAACTGTGGACCCCGGTCCTATTCTTTACATAGCATACAATCTACTGCAATTGTGTTTACTGTTTTCTTTGCAAACATCTTCCACTCGATACGTTTAATCCTTTGTTACAGCAAGCCGGTGAGATTGACAACCTCACTGTTTCGTTGGGACAAAGTACTTGGGTTGTGTTGTGCAGGTTCCGCGTTGGCGCCGGAATCCCTGGTGTTGCGCCGCATCACATTTCACATTTCGCGACCATCAACCTTCAACGTGCTTCTTGGCTCCTACTGGTTCGATTAAACCTTGGTTTCATACTGAGGGAAACTTGCTTCTATACGCATCATACCTTCCACTTGGGGTTCCCAACGGACGTGTGCATCTACGCGTATCAAGCTAAATTTCTGGCGCCGTTGCCGGGGAGATCAAGACACGCTGCAAGGGGAGTCTCCACTTCTCAATCTCTTTACTTTGTTTTTGTCTTGCTTTATTTTATTTACTACTTTGTTTGCTGCACTAAATCAAAACACAAAAAAATTAGTTGCTAGTTTTACTTTATTTACTGTCTTGCTCTCCATATCAAAAACACAAAAAAAAATTAGTTACTTGTCTTTACTTTGTTTGCCTAGTTTACTTTTTGCTTATTGCATCATGTTTCCTTTTAATTTTACCACAAAAGACATACCGGTAGGACGTGGGTCCATAGTTGGGAGAAATAATATAGAAGAATTTTTCAATCATGTTAGTATCACTGAAGATTTTGAAGATAGACACTTGGTAGAACTTGCACCTACCTATGAAATTGCTGCTGCTGCTTTAGTTCGCATGTTGGAAACTAAATTTGTTAATCTCAATCCTATAATCCAACACATGTTTCTTACACTTGGTGATATGGAAGAGGGGGAAAAGAAAGATTTTGTTTTAGAAACCCTTCTTAGAGAATTTGGTGGTCTAGCAAGAGAGGCTAGAAAAGTTTTTGCTAAATTTAATATGCTAGGTTCTCATACCAATTTTATTGGTCTACTTGAAAAAATGGACATGGATAGAATAAGGTACACTAATAACATTAATGATGGTGGGGAAATCAAAGCACCAATACCATGTAAACTCCTAGCTATGAATGATGCATTAGAAAATAACTATGCTTGGCTTGTTCCTGAAAATTTGTTCGATGAGAGTAGCAAGCCTAAGACTAATGAAAAGGGAGACGCTAAAACTTATATATCAAATATACTATGCTTGGTTGAGAAAACTCCCAACACCCCTGGTAATGATGTTGATGCTTCTACTCTCGATGTTACTTTATTTGCACTTTCTGCGCCTAGCTGAAAGGCGTTAAAGAAAAGCGCTTATGGGAGACAACCCATGTTTTTACCTACAGCAATTTTTTGTTTTGTTGAGTCTTGGAAGTTGTTTACTACTGTAGCAACCTCTCCTTATCATGTTTTTGTGCCAAGTAAAGTTTCTATGTCAAAGTTGATGTTATATTTGGGATCGCTGCGCAGAAACAGCATTGCTGTCTGTCACGAATCTGGGCACAGTCCTCTGTAGAAAATTCGAAAAAATCTGCCAATTTACGAGCGTGATCCTCAGATATGTACGCAACTTTCATTAGTTTTGAGTTTTTCCATTTGAGCAAGTCTGGTGCCATCTCTAAATTCGTCTTTACGGACTGTTCTGTTTTTGACAGATTCTGCCTTTTATTTCGCATTGCCTCTTTTGCTATGTTGGATTTATTTCTTTGATCCACTAATGTCCAGTAGCATTATGCAATGTCCAGAAGTGAAAATAATGATTGTGTCACCTCTGAATGAGTGAATTATTAATTGTGCACTAACCCTCTAATGAGTTTGCTTGAAGTTTGGTGTGAAGGAAGTTTTCAAGGGTCAAGAGAGGAGAATGATATACTATGATCAAGAGGAGTGAAAGCTCTAAGCTTGGGGATGCCCCCGTGGTTCACCCCTGCATATTTTAAGAAGACTCAAGCGTCTTAGCTTGGGGATGCCCAAGGCATCCCCTTCTTCATCGACAACATCATCAGGTTCCTCCCCTGAAACTATATTTTTATTCAGTCACATCTTGTGTTCTTTACTTGGAGCGTCGGTTTGTTTTCGTTTTTGTTTTTGTTTGAATAAGATGGATCCTAGCATTCACTTTGTGGGAGAGAGACACGCTCCGCTGTTGCATATGGACACATGTGTCCTTAGGCTTTACTCATAATGTTCAAGGCGAAGTTTCTTCTTCGTTAAATTGTTATATGGTTGGAATTGGAAAATGCTACATGTAGTAATTCTAAAATGTCTTGGATAATGTGATACTTGGCAATTGTTGTGCTCATGTTTAAGCTCTTGCATCATATGCTTTGCACCCATTAATGAAGAAATACATAGAGCTTGCTAAAATTTGGTTTGCATATTTGGTTTCTCTAAGGTCTAGATAATATCTAGTATTGAGTTTTGAACAACAAGGAAGACAGTGTAGAGTCTTATAATGTTTACAATATGTCTTTTATGTGAGTTTTGCTGCACTTGTTCATCCTTGAGTTTGCTTCAAATAACCTTGCTAGCCTAAACCTTGTATCGAGAGGGAATACTTCTCATGCATCCAAAATCCTTGAGCCAACTACTATGCCATTTGTGTCCACCATACCTACCTACTACATGGTATTTCTCCGCCATTCAAAGTAAATTGCTTGAGTGCTACCTTTAAAATTCCATCATTCACCTTTGCAATATATAGCTCATGGGACAAAATAGCCTTAAAAACTATCGTAGTATTGAATATGTACTTATGCACTTTATATTTTATTAAGTTGCTTGTTGTGCGATAACCATGCTTCTGGGGAACGCCATCAACTATTGTTGAATATCATGTGAGTTGCTATGCATGTCCGTCTTGTCTGAAGGTCTATCATTTTAGTGGTTGGAGCATGCAAAATTGTTAGAGAAGAACATTGGGCCGCTAACTAAAGCCATGAACCATGGTTGAAGTTTCAGTTTTGGACATATATCCTCAATCTCATATGAGAACAATAATTATTGCTACATGCTTATGCATTTAAGAGGAGTCCATTATCTGTTGTCCATGTTGTCCCGGTATGGATGTCTAAGTTGAGAATAATCAAAAGCGAGAAATCCGAAATGCGAGCATTCTCCTTAGACCTTTGTACAGGCGGCATGGAGGTACCCCTTTGTGACACTTGGTTGAAACATGGCATGCGAAGACCCGGTAGTCCAAGTTAAGTAGGACGAGGTGCGGGCACTATTAGTATACTATGCGTGAGGCTTGCAACTTGTAAGATATAATTTTCATAACTCATATGCTTTATTACTACCGTTGACAAAATTGTTTCATGTTTTCAAAATAAAAGCTCTAGCACAAATACAGCAATCGATGCTTTCCTCCTTGAAGGACCATTCTTTTACTTTTATTGTTGAGTCAGTTTACCTATCTCCTTCCACCTTAAGAAGCAAACACTTGTGTGAACTGTGCATTGATTCCTACATATTTGCATATTGCACTTGTTATATTACTTTATGTTGACAATATCCATGAGATATACATGTTATAAGTTGAAAGCAACCGCTGAAACTTAATCTTCCTATGTGTTGCTTCAACACCTTTACTTTGATTTATTGCTTTATGAGTTAACTCTTATGCAAGACTTATTGATGCTTGTCTTGAAGTACTATTCATGAAAAGTCTTTGCTTTATGATTCAGTTGTTTACTCATGTCATTACCTTTGCTTTGATCGCTGCATTCATTACATATGTTTACAAATAGTATGATCAAGATTATGATGGCATGTCACTTCAGAAATTATCTTTGTTATCGTTTTACCTGCTCGGGACGAGCAGAACTAAGCTTGGGGATGCTGATACGTCTCCAACGTATCGATAATTTCTTATGTTCCATGCTACTTTATTGATGATACCTACATGTTTTATGCACATTATATGTCATATTTATGCATTTTCTGGAACTAACCTATTAACAAGATGCCGAAGAGCCGATTCTTTGTTTTCTGCTGTTTTTGGTTTCAGAAATCCTAGTAAAGAAATATTCTCGGAATTGGACGAAACTTTCGCCCAGGGTCCTATTTTTGCACGAAGCTTCCAGAAGACCGAAGACCTAACGAAGTGGGGCCACGAGGCGGCCAGGAGGGAGGCCGGCGCGGCCCAGGCCCTGGCCGCGCCGACCTGCCCCCTGGGCCCCTCGTGTGGCCCCCCGCGTTGACCCTCCGCCTACTTAAAGCTTCCGTCGCGAAACCCCGACGAGAGCCACGATACGGAAAACCTTACGAGAGACGCCGCCGCCGCGAATCCCATCTCGGGGGATTCTGGAGATCGCCTCCGGCACCCTGTCGGAGAGGGGATTCATCTCCCGGAGGACTCTACACCGCCATGGTCGCCTCCGGAGTAATGAGTGAGTAGTTCACCCCTGGACCATGGGTCCATAGCAGTAGCTAGATGGTCGTCTTCTCCTTGTTGTGCTTCATTGTTGGATCTTGTGAGCTGCCTAACATGATCAAGATCATCTATATGTAATTCTATATGTTGTGTTTGTCGGGATCCGATGGATAGAGACTACTATGATTATGGTGATTATCAATCTATTGTTCATGTGTTGTTTATGATCTTGCATGCTCTCCGTTATTAGTAGAGGCTCTGGCCAAGTTTTTACTCTTAACTCCAAGAGGGAGTATTTATGCTCGATAGTGGGTTCATGCCTCCATTGAATGCAGGACGGTGACAGAAAGTTCTAAGGTTGTGGATGTGCTGTTGCCACTAGGGATAAAACATTGATGCTATGTCTAAGGATGTAGTTGTTGATTACATTACGCACCATACTTAATGCAATTGTCTGTTGCTTTGCAACTTAATACTGGAGGGGGTTCGGATGATAACCTGAAGGTGGACTTTTTAGGCATAGATGCAGTTGGATGGCGGTCTATGTACTTTGTCGTAATGCCCAATTAAATCTCACTATATTTATCATATCATGTATATGCATTGTTATGCCTTTCTCTATTTGTCAATTGCCCGACTGTAATTTGTTCACCCAACATGCTTTTATCTTATGGGAGAGACACCTCTAGTGAACTGTGGACCCCGGTCCTATTCTTTACATAGCATACAATCTACTGCAATTGTGTTTACTGTTTTCTTTGCAAACATCTTCCACTCGATACGTTTAATCCTTTGTTACAGCAAGCCGGTGAGATTGACAACCTCACTGTTTCGTTGGGACAAAGTACTTGGGTTGTGTTGTGCAGGTTCCGCGTTGGCGCCGGAATCCCTGGTGTTGCGCCGCATCACATTTCGCGACCATCAACCTTCAACGTGCTTCTTGGCTCCTACTAGTTCGATTAAACCTTGGTTTCATACTGAGGGAAACTTGCTTCTATACGCATCATACCTTCCACTTGGGGTTCCCAACGGACGTGTGCATCTACGCGTATCACTGTTAACCAATAAAATCCTGCCCTGAAGACTTTAGCCGCGATAGCTCGGCTGCTTGCATGATGCCCACATATTCCTTCGTGTACATCTTTCAGGATGATCCTTCCTTCTTCGGGTGTGACACATCTCTGTAGCACACCCAAAATACTTCGCTTGTACAACTCCCCTTTTATCACAGTAAAAGCTTTAGATCGTCTGATTACTCGCCTTGCCTCAACTGGATCGTCGGGTATTGTTTTCCGTAAGATGTATGATATGTACGCCTGCATCCATGGAATTTGCACCATCATGACTAGCTCCTGTTCCTCTTCTTCTTCTTCCAATGATTCTTTGGTGACACTCGAAGGTTTTTCTTCCTTCTCCTTCTTCTTTGTTTTCATTGGCTTCATTGATCTCTCGTTTATTTCTTCCCAAAACACGCCTGGAGGGATAGCGAGACATTGCAACCCGATGTTTGCAAGAACATAGGCTTCATCATTGCTCAACCTGCTGATGTGGTTTACCTCGCATCCATCAAACAGCTTTTCTAGCTCATTATACATCTCCTTGTATGCTATCATACTCTCGTTGACTGCATCACATTGATTCATAACCTGCTGTGCTACCAACTGTGAGTCGCCAAAGATTTTCAGTCGAGTTGCACCGCAGGCTTTCGCCATCTTCATCCCGTGTATGAGGGCCTCATATTCTGCTTCATTGTTAGACGCGTTTGGGAACGTCATCCGTAAGACATACTTCAATTTGTCGCCTTCAGGTGATACTAGTATTACGCCTGCTCCAGCGCCTTCTAACCTTTTGGACCCATCAAAGTTCATAGTCCAGGTTCTCGATAAATCTGGAGGCCTGTGTTTTGTAGCTCCATCCACTCTGCGATGAAGTCTGGTAGGATTTGTGACTTTATTGCTTTTCTTTTTTCATACGTGATGTCCCGAGGGGAAAGCTCTATTCCCCAAAGGGAGACACGACCCGTAGCTTCTGGGTTGTTTAGTATATTTGATAGAGGAGCTTCATTGACCACTATTATCGGGTGCGCCGAAAAATAGTGTCGCAATTTTCTTGCTGTCGTAAATACTCCATACGCCAACTTCTGGTATTGGGGGTACCGCTGTTTTGAAGGCGACAGTACTTCACTGATGAAATATACTGGCCTTTGTACTCCATGGAGCTTTCCTTCTTCCTCCCTCTCGACTACTAGGGCCGTGCTGACCACTTGAGGCGTGGCTGCAATGTATAGCAGGAGGGGTTCCTTCTCTTTAGGCGCCACCAAGATTGGTGGTGTCGAAACTGTGCGCTTGAGATTCTCGAAAGCCCTATCTGCTTCCTTGTTCCATTGAAATTTCTCTCCTTGTTTGATCAATGCATAGAACGGCAGCGCTTTTTCTCCTAGCCTGGCGACGAATCTGCTTAAAGCTGCGACTTGCCCTGTCAGCTGTTGTATTTCTTTCAACTTTGTCGGCTTCCTCATAGTTACGATGGCCTGTATTTTCTCTGGATTGGCTTCAATCCCTCTTGCTGATACTAAGAACCCGAGAAGTTCTCCCGCAGGAACACCAAAAGAGCACTTTGTCGGGTTCAACTTAAGGCAGAACTTGTCGAGGTTGTCGAAGGTTTCTTTCAAATCTTCGACCAGTGTTGTCCCCTTTTTTGATGTTATCACGGCATCGTCAATATAGACTTGTACATTTTTTCCAATCTGTGTCGCAAGGCACTTCTACATCATCCGCTGATATGTTGCTCCCGCGTTTTTCAAATCAAAGGGCATTGTTCTATAGCAGAACACGCCGTAAGGTGTTATGAACGCTGTCTTTGCTTCATCATCTTCTTTTAATCTGATCTGGTTATAACCAGAGTACGCGTCCAAGAAGGAAAGACGTTCACATCCTGCCGTGGAGTCGGTGATTTGATCGATCCTTGGGAGGGGAAAGTGATCCTTAGGACAGTGTTTATTGAGACACGTAAAGTCGACACACATGCGAAGGACTTTCGTGTTTTTCTTCGGCACCATCACTGGGTTAGCTACCCACGTGGCTTCTGTAGATATCTCTTTAATAAAACCAGCATCTTTGAGTCGATCTATTTCTGATAGCATAGCTTTGCGGTTTGGCTCCGAAAAACGCCGCAAAGGTTGTTTGATTGGTCTCGCGAGAGGATCCAAGTTGAGGTGGTGCTCGGCAAGTTCCCTGGGTACTCCTGGCATGTCAGCTGGACACCATGCGAAGATTTTCCAGTGCTCACGGAGGAACTCGACGAGCGCGCTTTCCTATGCGAGATCCATGTTTGCTGCAATGGATGTCGTTTTCTTTGGGTCTGTCGGGTGGATCTGCACCTCTTTTGAATCCTTGGCAGTATTGAAGGTTGGTTCCTTGAGTGGCCTCCCTGTATCTGGCAGCACCTCATAATCAGTGAGCCTTGATGCCATATATTCTTCTTGCATCCCGAAGGTCTCTGACAGTCGATGAAAATCCTTGTCGCACTTATCAGCTAGCGCGAAACTTCCCTTAATTATGCTTGGTCCCTTAGGTCCGGGCAACCTCCATAACAAGTATATGTAATGAGGTACCGCCATAAACCTGGCATATGCTGGTCGTCCCAATAAAGCGTGATATTGCGATGGGAAATTGATACGTCTCAAACGTATCTATAATTTCTTATGTTCCATGCCACTTTATTGATGATATCTACATGTTTTATACACATTATATGTCATTATTATGCGTTTTCCGGAACTAACCTATTGACGAGATGCCGAAAGGCCGATTCTTTGTCTGCTGTTTTTGGTTTCAGAAATCCTAGTAAAGAAATATTTTCGGAATCGGACGAAATAAAGACCGAAGACCTTATAATTCCCGGAAGCTTCCAGAGCACCGGAGAGGGACGAGAGGGGAGCCAGGGGGGCCCCACACCACACCCCGGCGCGGGCCAGGGGGGGCGCGCCCCCCTAGGGTGTGGGCAGCCCGTGGCCCCTCCGACTCCCTCTCTTCGCCTATTTAAGCCTCTCTGACCTAAAAACACCGACGGAGAGCCACGATACGGAGAAAACCTTCCAGAGCCGCCGCCATCGTGAAATCAAGATTCGGGGGACAGAAGTCTCTGTTCGGCACCACTGCCGGACGGGAATTGCCCCCGGAGTCATCTCCACCGCCGTCTCCACCGCCATCTTCACCGCCATCGCTGCCTCCATGATGAGGAGGGAGTAATTCACCCCCGGGGCTGAGGGCTCCGCTGTAGCTATGTGGTTCATCTCTCTCTTTATGTGATCTAGTTGAATATTATCTATGTGCTACTCTAGTGATGTTATTAAAGTAGTTTTATTCCTCCTCCACGTGTGTAATGGTGACAGTGTGTGCACCTTGTGAGTACTTGGCATAGGCTATGATTATGATCTCTTGTAGATTATGAAGTTAATTATTGCTATGATGGTATTGATGTGTATTATTCCTCCTACATATGCATGATGGTGATAGTGTGCATGCTATGTTAGTTCTTGGTGTAATTATGTTGATCTATCTTGCACTCTAAGGTTATTTAAATATGAACATTGCATTGTGGAGCTTGTTAACTCCGGCATTGAGGGTTCGTGTAATCCTACGCAATGTGTTCATCATCCAACAAAAGGGTGTAGAGTAGTCCTATTATGTGATCATTGTTGAGATTGTCCACTAGTGAAAGCAGGATCCCTAGGCCTTGCTTCCAAGCATCGAATCTCCGTTTGTTTACTGTTTTGTTGCATGTTTACTCGCTGCCATATTTTATTCAGATTGCTATTACCATTCATATACATCCATATTACTTGTATTTCACTATCTCTTCGCCGAACTAGTGCACCTATACACCTGACAAGTGTATTTGGTGAGTTGGGGACACAAGAGACTTCTTGCTTTGTGATTACAGGGTTGCTTGAGAGGGATATCTTTGACCTCTTCCTCCCTGAGTTCGATAAACCTTGGGTAATCCACTTAAGGGAAACTTGCTACTGTTCTACAAACCTCTGCTCTTGGAGGCCCAACACTGTCTACAAGAATAGAAGCTCCCGTAGACATCAAGCACTTTTCTGGCGCCGTTGCCGGGGAGGAAAGGTAAAAGGCACTCATACTCCGGTTCCAGGTAACAGTACTTTTCTGGCGCCATTGTGTGTGTGCTCGAAGCTATTTCCTTTAGACTCTGCAATTACATCTTTTTGTTTCTTGTTTTTATTTTCACTAGTTAGGCATAATGGACAACAAAGAGCTTCTTATTCTATTTCCTGATTTAAGACATGGATGGTTTGATATAAAAATTAAAAAACCTATGGAACCTTATTTACATGATAGTAGCAATGTTATTAGTATGAATGCAATTACTGCTAATGCTATGAAGAAGTCTAAGCTTGGGGAAGCTGGTTTACATAAAAATAATCTTTTTAGCTCCTCCGCTTTGGAAGAAATATTTTGTTCTGATAATACTTTATCTCCCATATGCGATAACTTTAATGATGCTTCTGATATTTTAAATCCACCTGCTGAAAGTATTCCGTATAAAATACCTATGAAAATTATGAACGTGTTATGGATAACCGCTATGAAGGGGATGGAACTGTCAATCCTAGGAATCATTTATTGTTTTTGCATGAATTATGCGGGTTATTCAAGTGTGCAGGTATTTCAATGGATGAAGTTAGAAAGAAATTATTTGTTATGTCGCTATCTGGTGAAGCGGCGCATTGGTATAAACTATTGAAGGACGGGCGCTCTCTTGATTGGAAGGATATTGTGCCTCTATTTTATTCCAAGTTCTATCCTCCAAGTGAAATTCACAAAGATCGAAACCATATATATAATTTTTGGCCTCATGATGGAGAGAGTATTGCCCAAGCATGGGAGAGATTGAAGTCTTTAATGCTCAAATGCCCCAATCATGAGCTTCCAGGTAATATCATCATTGATAATTTCTATGCAAGACTTTCTTTTCAAGATAAGACCTTGCTGGATACTACTTGTTCTGGATCATTCACGAGCAATAAAGAAGAGTTTAAAAGGGACCTTCTTGATCGGATTAAGGAGAACGCTGAAGATTGGGAGAACGACAAAGGTAAAGAGTCAGGTATAAACTATGATTATGAATGCATTGAAACTTTTATGAATACTGATAAATTTCGAAATATGAGTGCTACTTATGGTCTTGACTCTCAAGTTGCTACAAATCTTTATAAAGCCTTTGCTTCTCATTTAGAATTGCCTAAAAAGAATTTTGATAAGTATCATGAACCTTTTAAAGAGGCTTGCATGAAGAATGACATTGTTGTTAATGATTGCAATAAGCATGCTCAAACTCCTAAGAATGCTATTTCCTATAAGCATGTTAATTTTTGTGGAATACATAGACCTTGTGGAATTAATCAAATAGAAGATGAATATTGTATCCATCACAGAAATGAAAAAACTAGAAAGTGGTCTAGAGCTCTAGATGATCTTGGAGAAAAAGTGTGTGCCCTCTATCCTTTTATTTGTGAACTTTGCCATAGAGTTGGTCATTTTAATTTTCAATGTTCCTCCAATGATAATTCAAACCCCATGAGTGCTGCAAATTTGTATTGTGATGATGAAATTATTCCTAATCAGCATGATGAACTTACCTTATTTTTGAAGTGTGAAGAGTTATCAAGAAAAATTTCTTTGTTAAATATTAACGATCTTGATATTGATGATGTCCTGCATGGTTGTCTTTCTTATTGCATTGATAATAGCCATACAAATACTTACATACAAAATATTTTAGAAGATGACACCTTGCCAAAATATGATAGGACCGCTGTGTGTTTTCAACTAATTAATGAAAAGGAGGGATCCTCCCAAGTTTCTTCTATTGTTTCTAAAAGTAAATCAGGTTATGCGGACAAGCCACCCTTCAAGCCTCTTCCTCCTAAAGAAGGGAATGAGGAGAAGGAAGAGAAGAAGAAGAAGAAGGAGAAGAAGAAGGGAACGAAGAAGAAGAAGAAGAAGGAGAATAAAAAGAAAGAGGTAACGGCGTATCCCCGCGTGAACGAGATAACGCTAGGAAACCGTAAGTATGTTGCTCCTAATGATTATTGTGATAATGAATCTGAATACGATGATCTTCCTATACCCTTTACATACATTAGCGATCATGATTTGAATGAGCACACTACCTTTGATATTGGAAATCTCTTTGGTACTGATTATGAAAGTAATGATGATAGCATTATTCATGTCCCCTTAAACGATGATATTGAAAGCCCTAAGCTTGGGGATGTTGTGCTTGAAGATCCTATATTTGAGACTTCTACTTTTAGTGAAAATGATGATATTACATATTCTGGTTTAGATAATTGCTATAGAGATGTATATGACACATGTTACAATTATCCTTATGAAACTTGTCATAGTTATGATGGGCTTGCTAAAAACCATTCCCTTAGTATGCAACTTGTTTACCATGTTCAAATTCTTGATAATAATCTTGCTCCAATTACTATTAATGAGAATAACTCTTCTTATGCCAAAATTAATGATACTTCTATGCATATGAACCATGATAAGAATGTTTTAAGTGACGGGTATATTGTGGATTTCATCAATGATGCTACTGAAAGTTATTATGAGAGAGGGAAATATGTTTATATGCATCTTAATAATATTAAGTTTCCCCTCTTTATGTTGAGAATCTTTAAGTTACTCGTGTTTTATCCTCTTATGCTTGTCACTTTGCTCTTCATGAATTCATTTGTGTATAAGATTCTTCTGCATAGGAAGCATGTTAGGCTTAAATGTGTTTTGAATTTCCTCTTGAAGCTCTCTTTTGCTTCAAATACTATTTCTTGCGGGTGCACCACCAAAATTGCTGAGCCCATCTTAATGGCTATAAAGAAAGAACTTCTTGGGAGATAACCCATGTGTTATTTTGCTACAGTACTTTGTTTTATATTTGTGTCTTGGAAGTTGTTTACTACTGTAGCAACCTCTCCTTATCATGTTTTAGTGCCAAGTAAAGTTTCTATGTCAAAATTGATGTTATATTTGGGATCGCTGCGCAGAAAGAGCATTGCTGTCTGTCACGAATCTGGGCACAGTTCTCTGTAGAAAATTCGAAAAAATCTGCCAATTTACGAGCGTGATCCTCAGATATGTACGCAACTTTCATTAGTTTTGAGTTTTTCCATTTGAGCAAGTCTGGTGCCATCTTTAAATTCGTCTTTACGGACTGTTCTGTTTTTGACAGATTCTGTCTTTTATTTCGCATTGCCTCTTTTGCTATGTTGGATTCATTTCTTTGATCCATTAATGTCCAGTAGCTTTATGCAATGTCCAGAAGTGAAAAGAATGTTTGTGTCACCTCTGAACATGTGAATTTTTGATTATGCACTAACCCTCTAATGAGTTTGCTTGAAGTTTGGTGTGAAGGAAGTTTTCAAGGGTCAAGAGAGGAGGATGATATACTGCGATCAAGAAGAATGAAAAGTCTAAGCTTGGGGATGCCCCGGTGGTTCATCCCTGCATATTTCAAGAAGACTCAAGCATCTAAGCTTGGGGATGCCCAAGGCATCCCCTTCTTCATCGACAAAGTATCAGGTTCCTTCTCTTGAAACTATATTTTTATTCGGTCACATCTTATGTACTTTACTTGGAGCGTCTGTATGTTTTTGTTTTTGTTTTTGTTTGAATAAATGATTGTTTGGGAGAGAGACACGCTCCGCTGGTTCGTATGAACACATGTGTTCTTAGCTTTTAATTTTCATGGCGAAGGTTGAAACTGCTTTGTTAATTGTTATATGGTTGGAAACGGGAAATGCTACATGTAGTAATTGGTGTAATGTCTTGAATAATGTGATGCTTGGCAATTATTGTGCTCATATAGATCTTGTTTAAGCTCTTGCATCATGTACCTTGTACCCATTAATGAATAATTACATAGAGCTTGTTAAAATTTGGTTTGCATGATTGGTCTCTCTAAGTCTAGATATTTTCTGGTTGAGGTGTTTGAACAACAAGGAGACGATGTAAAGTCTTATAATGCTTACAATATGTTTATATGTGAGTCTTGATGCACCATTTTATACTTGAGTTTGCTTCAAATAACCTTGCTAGCCTAAACCTTGTATAGAGAGGGAATACTTCTCATGCATCCAAATACTTGAGCCAATATTCATGCCATTTGTGTCCACCATACCTACCTACTACATGGTATTTCTCCGCCATTCCAAAGTAAATTGCTTGAGTGCTATCTTTAAACAAATTCAAAAGTTATTACCTCTTATTTGTGTCAATGTTTTATAGCTCATGATGAAGTATGTGGTGTTTATCTTTCAATCTTGTTGGACAACTTTCACCAATGGACTAGTGGCTTCATCCGCTTATCCAATAATTTTGCAGAAAGAGCTGGCAATGGGATTCCCAGTCCCAAATTAATTAACAAAAATAGACACTCCTCCATGGTATGTGATTGTTGGACGGCATCCGAAGGATTCGGTTAGCCATGGCTTGAGAAAGCAAAGGTGGGGAGGAGTGTCATCATAATAAAACTAAAATAAAAGGGCACTCCTTCATGGTATGAGATTGTTGGCAGGCACCCGAGGATTCGGTTAGCCATGGTTTGTGAAAGAAAGGTTGGAAGGAGTGCCACCCAAAAATAAAATAAAATGGGAGCCGCTCTTTGAAGGTTTGTTTGGCAAGGGGGTTAGAGTACCCGCTACCATTCGTTGACAACAACAAACACTCCTCAAAACTTTACTTTTATGCTCTCTATATGTTTTCAAAATCAAAGCTCTAGCACAAATATAGCAATCGATGCTTTCCTCTTTGAAGGACCATTCTTTTACTTTATTGTTGAGTCAGTTTACCTATTCTTTCTATCTTAGAAGCAAACACTTGTGTGAACTGTGTGCATTGATTCTTACATGTTTACCTATTGCACTTGTTATATTACTTTGTGTTGACAATTATCCATGAGATATACATGTTAAAGTTGAAAGCAACCGCTGAAACTTATATCTTCCTTTGTGTTGTTTCAAAGCTTTCTACTAAGAATTTATTGCTTATGAGTTAACTCTTATGCAAGACTCATTGATGCTTGTCTTGAAAGTATTATTCATGAAAAGTCTTTGTTATATGATTCATTTGTTTACTCATTACCTTCATCATTGCTTCGAATCTCTGCATTTATCTCATGTGCTTTACAATAGTATGATCAAGGTTATGATGGCATGTCACTTAAGAAATTATCATTGTTATCGTTTTACCTGCTCGGGACGAGCAGAACTAAGCTTGGGGATGCTTGATACGTCTCAAACGTATCTATAATTTCTTATGTTCCATGCCACTTTATTGATGATATCTACATGTTTTATACACATTATATGTCATTATTATGCGTTTTTCGGAACTAACCTATTGACGAGATGCCGAAAGGCCAGTTGCTGTTTTCTGTTGTTTTTGGTTTCAGAAATCCTAGTAAAGAAATATTTTTGGAATCGGACGAAATAAAGACCGAAGACCTTATAATTCCCGGAAGCTTCCAGAGCACCGGAGAGGGACGAGAGGGGAGCCAGGGGGGCCCCACACCACACCCCGGCGCGGGCCAGGGGGGGCGCGCCCCCCTAGGGTGTGGGCAGCCCGTGGCCCCTCCGACTCCCTCTCTTCGCCTATTTAAGCCTCTCTGACCTAAAAACACCGACGGAGAGCCACGATACGGAGAAAACCTTCCAGAGCCGCCGCCATCGTGAAATCAAGATTCGGGGGACAGAAGTCTCTGTTCCGGCACCCTGCCGGACGGGGAATTGCCCCCGGAGTCATCTCCACCGCCGTCTCCACCGCCATCTTCACCGCCATCGCTGCCTCCATGATGAGGAGGGAGTAATTCACCCCCGGGGCTGAGGGCTCCGCTGTAGCTATGTGGTTCATCTCTCTCTTTATGTGATCTAGTTGAATATTATCTATGTGCTACTCTAGTGATGTTATTAAAGTAGTTTTATTCCTCCTCCACGTGTGTAATGGTGACAGTGTGTGCACCGTGTGAGTACTTGGCATAGGCTATGATTATGATCTCTTGTAGATTATGAAGTTAATTATTGCTATGATGGTATTGATGTGTATTATTCCTCCTACATATGCATGATGGTGATAGTGTGCATGCTATGTTAGTTCTTGGTGTAATTATGTTGATCTATCTTGCACTCTAAGGTTATTTAAATATGAACATTGCATTGTGGAGCTTGTTAACTCCGGCATTGAGGGTTCGTATAATCCTACGCAATGTGTTCATCATCCAACAAAAGGGTGTAGAGTAGTCCTATTATGTGATCATTGTTGAGATTGTCCACTAGTGAAAGCAGGATCCCTAGGCCTTGCTTCCAAGCATCGAATCTCCGTTTGTTTACTGTTTTGTTGCATGTTTACTCGCTGCCATATTTTATTCAGATTGCTATTACCATTCATATACATCCATATTACTTGTATTTTACTATCTCTTCGCCGAACTAGTGCACCTATACACCTGACAAGTGTATTTGGTGAGTTGGGGACACAAGAGACTTCTTGCTTTGTGATTACAGGGTTGCTTGAGAGGGATATCTTTGACCTCTTCCTCCCTGAGTTCGATAAACCTTGGGTAATCCACTTAAGGGAAACTTGCTACTGTTCTACAAACCTCTGCTCTTGGAGGCCCAACACTGTCTACAAGAATAGAAGCTCCCGTAGACATCAGAAATCCACAATTTCAAACTCCAGATTCTCTATCCTGTAGTTCTCTCGGGTCCCAAACTGAACGTCGAGATTGATCTTGCCCAGCGGATAACTTGGCTTCTCTGGCGTGATCCCATGGAAACGTGTATCAGTTGGTTTTAGATTTGCTAGGGATATGTTCATCTTCCTCAATGTGTCTGCATACATAAGGTTTAAACTGTTGCCACCATCTATAAAAACTCTCGACACATCAAAACCAGCGATTACTGCGGGTAAGATGAGTGCGGATTGCCCTGGTCGAGGAACTTGCTGCGGATGATCCACAATTGTGAAGCCAATGTCTTGCCCCGACCAATTTAGGTACTCAACTGTTGGTGGAGGCATCTTCTCTGCCATGAAAACTTGCCACGAGATTACCTTCTGCGCCCTGTTAGATGGCCTAGCTTTCTGAATCATCGAGACCGCACCATTGGAGTTGGGGTCAACATATGGAGATGGATGTGGTGTTGCCGCTATTCTAAGGAGGTGGGAGGTGAATCTCACTCCTTGGCCCCTGGGGATTTCTATTCATCGCTTGGGCATTGGCGATCCCTACGGCTCGCAACATTGCTTGGAAATTGCGACAATCTTTCTGGAGATGACCTGACTGCCTCTTTCCATTATTGTCGAGATAGAAGTGCATCTGACAGGGCCCGTTCATCATTTCTTCGGGAGACACATAAGGTCTTTGGAACCTTGGTCCACTATTTTGCCTGTTACTACGGAAATCACCTCTCGAGTCGATTTGCTGCTCATTACTCCTTTGGTAATCATCTCGACTTCTATTTTCCTCGAGGATTTCCTCGGAAATCGGCCGATATGTGGCCAGGAGCATCGTTATTGTAAAACTGGCGAGAAAATCGCCTTCTATTTTGAAAATTTCGACCGCGATCCTCCTCTGGTGACCTATGTCGCTTGTTGTATATCGCGTCTTCTCCATCTGCCCACTTGTTTGCTATCTCCATCAATGCTGATATTGTCTTAGGGTTGGTTCTCCCTAAGTCCTCGACGAAGTCTCCTCGTCGAATTCCTGCCACGAACGCGTCTATTGCTCTCTCGTCGGATATATCCTCTGCCGAGTTTTTAATAATGTTCCACCTCTGTATATATTTTCTCATCGATTCATCGTGTTTCTGGCTGCACGCCCTCAGCTCTTCCAATGACGCGGGTTTCTTGCAGGTGGATCGGAAGTTCTTCACGAAGATATCCTCGAAACTATCCCAGCTGTCGATGGAACCTGGGGGAAGCTTCTTTATCCAAGATCGCGCGGCACCGCTTAAGTGTACTTGGATGCTTTGCATGGCTGTTGCTCTGGTTCCGCCTACCAACTTCACCATCTCGAGGTAATCAACGAGCCAATCCTCGGGATCTTGTAAGCCGTCAAATTTCTTGAAATTTTCGGGTAACTTAAACCCTTTCGGGACTCGAGTTTTTCGAACTCGTCTCGTAAAGCACGGTAACCCGCGCATATCTTCATCGGCGACTTCCGGTGACAGCCGATGTTCTCTTCTTTCTTGTCCCGCTCTATCCACCCTTGCTTGTGCCGTCGTATCTTTTGCTCCCCTTGTCCTTGGTGGATCTTCCACTGCTGTCGTGGGTCGTGGACTATTTTTTCTTGGAGTTCCTTCGGGAGGTGTAGCTGCAAACGTTGTTCCCATGACTCCAACTCCAGCCATTGCCATATTAAACAATGCTTCTCTCGGGTCCCCAGGGGGTGGTCTGGACGCAAGGATATAAGCTTGCGTTGCCATGTATCCAGCTTCTGGTGTTTTTGGGATGATATTTCCCCTGGTATCAATTGTCATGAAGGACATGTCGAGATTTTGAATTATGTTGCCTCTCTCTGCTTCGGGTATATTTTGCAGCCGAGATCTTGCCCTCCTCCGAGCTTCTCTGTGACTATCTCCCGAAGTTCCTGATTGTCGACTGAGCTCTGCTCGACGCCTGCTTGACGCGGAGGCTGCCTCTTGTAGCACCCTACCTTTTAATAAAGACAAGATACCTGTGTATAGTGCTATTCCCGGGATCACTGATAGCACACACATTACAAAATATAGTAATCATTGCAATAGTATCAAATTACTACATCTTTGATCCAGAGGGTAAAGTAAAACCTTACAACTTGCATAGTAACATGGACTAGCTCAACAATATTCAGAACATACACAGCGGAAAGTAAATTATCAATGAGCCTTCATCATCTTCATGTGCCACAGGCAGTCATGTTGGAATGTAGACTCGAGATCCTACCACGTACTTCTCCTCATAAAATCCTGCACGTTTGAATATGCAGCCCCACGAATGGAGGTCAGTACAATTATGTACTGGCAAATGACACTTATATGGTGGCAGTTTTGGGCATAACTATCTACATGATATTTGGCAACTGGAGTTTAGGCAAATTTGCATAAAGCCAATTTTATCCTACATTTTATTTGAAAACAAAACTTTTGTAAAACCTGTAATATTGTCATAAATAGTACCATGGTTACATCTCCCATGTACTATCCGACAGTTGCTACTCAAACTTTTAACTCATTCAGAAAAGGTGATGAGATTCTTCCGTACATTCCCTGCCTAGAAAGCTCAAATTGTCCATAACCGAGGACACGGCTAAGATCTTAGGTTTAACTCTCGAGAGGTTGTGCACTTTCACCTTACGACCCACCCTTCCCAAGAGAAGAAATGAGACAAGATCTTTCAGAAGGAGGTTTCCACCATAACTAGCTAGACCCGTTCCCGTTGGGTTGCAAGCCCCATCATCATGTCTAGCAACAAGTTTGACCTCACAACTTACTTAATCCCGGCAGAGCCCATAATACCATAAGGCTGCACTGGAAGCTATCTAAAACATGGACGACATATTAATCTCTTTAATCCTGAGTGGCCATCCACAAGTGCACCCTCAAGCGAAGACAACCACAATGTGGCCCTGAGTAGCCACTCAACATATGCGCACCCTCAGGCGAAGACAACCACCAAGTGGCCCTGAGTAGTCGCCCACCAATCAACCAATCCACCCAGGTGTTTCATTTAGAGTTGTTAATTTTAATTCTCAATACTCACAATCCAGAATAATCAAAACAGCAGTGGCATTTTGTTATTGCTAGGCAAACTAAGAATACTAGCAATGGTTCAAGGGTGGCTACACACTACTAGGATTTGATAGGCATAGCATAATTTTTGAAAACAAAATCCTACCATGCATACTAGTTTAAAAAAACACTAATGCATAATAAAAGTAGGTAGGAGTTGAGCGTCACTTGCCTTTTTAGTAGTCGAAGCGCGTTCACTTCTCTTAATCAAAATACGTGCCTCTCCGTACAAACTATAACATAGAATATAGCACAACATAAACACACCATTCAAGAACAATAAAATCAAACCAAGCAAACAACAAGTAGTTATTCATTGTGTTTTAGTCATTGGATAAAGAAGATATGGCATGAGGTATGGCTTGCAAGATATGAGTTGGAGATATTGAACGGATGGGTCAAATACCTGGTAAGATCATGATTATCTAAGTTAAGTACTTAGAAGGAAATGATTGATAAGAACCTATGGTCAAATGTTGTTTGCTATTCAAGAATGGATAAATGAAATGATCCATGTGACGAAATCACATGAGTCTCAATCGGCGCAACTCAAAATACTATTTGGTAAAGTGTGACAACAGTTACTAAGATAGTATGAGTTACACATAGGCTTGGATATGAACTAATGATATATGGAATTACTCAAATTACTCATTTGTAAGTTGAATAGTTTTAAATTAGTTAAAGGAGTGAATGAAAAGCAATTTGGATAGACGCGATATTGATTCAAGATAGAGTGTCTAGTGGTATTGGTGTGTGGATGTGATCATAAGTTTCACCATCACAGAAGAATCATGTTGAGAAATGATTATAGAAATCGATAATGGATATATACTCAAATTCTCATTTTTGAATTTGAATATTTGCATAGTGATTCTTTTGGACGGTGGTGCTATTGGATGGAATACTGTAAAACAAGACTTATGCAATTGGGTTCATTCCGAAATAATTTTTAGAACTCAAGTTATGATCAGGATAGTGATTTGGATGAATTTGAACGCATCAAGTTTGTGCACATAACAACTTTGATATTTTCTGATTCCATGATGTTACACATGTTCTAAGGATTCCAGAGACTACAAAATTGTTAATTTCGGGCCAGTAGATTATTTGATATAATTTTTATAGTGAAAAAGGATTAATTAAACCATTTGAATTGTGATTCGAAAACTAATACATAACACATACAGTATTCTTACATATTTGGATTCTACAGGTTATAAGCTTTCCAACGATATAAAATTTGTAAAATTTGGCCCAGTGGATGATTTTATATTGATTTTACAAGTTAGACATGCAATCTGACATTTAAAAATTAAATTTAAAACGGGTTGACCGAGTTTGACTGAGACGCTGACTGGACTGCTGACTGTACCGCTGACTGTACTGCTGACTGTACTGCTGACTGTAGTTTGACTTTGAATAGACTGAGTTGACTATGCTGATGTCATGATGATGTCATAAAGGTTGACAGAAAAATTTACTCAGATGGAAAAACTTTCTACATCAAAGTTGTATAGAATTAATAGATCTATCTAACGCACAATTTACTTTTCACAATAGAATAATGAGTTTGACAATATCTGGATTATACCTTATAAGATCTGAATCTTGTAATACGTTTTTCTCCTTACTCGATGAACGAAACAAGGTGAGACTTGCGGCAATTGAAAGATCTTGACGAGAGGAACAACTTCCGTGTTGAAGTCATGACGATTCGAGATCGTTTTGAAACTCGATTTGGCTCCGGTTGACTCAAAATAGATCTGTAGATGAGCGACAAATTGGTACTTCAAATTGAAAAACTTCTAACATGAAAGTTGTAGAGGATGATCATATCTACATACTCACCAAAGGAATTTGGATTTCGTGAAACGAGCACGAACTTATTGAGGATTCCCTTTGTCAGATGTGACGGCTTGCGAAGCAAAATTCTCCGTGTATGGTTGACGAAAAGAGATGAGATTGGTCGGGATTGCAAGATCTCGACGAGATCTACAACTTTCGTGTAGAGCCCGAAGCGATTTGAGGTGGTTATGGTGGTCAAGTCAACGAGTTAAGATTTCGTTGGTATAGGATTTCAGGAAGAGAAAAGGGAAAACGAAACTGCGACGTGGTGGTGAGTTTATATAGGCCATACGTCAGTGGAAAAGATGGGCCTCGAAGTTTGGAACGCGTAGAAACAAACGGATCTAAATTCCGAGTTGTTTAGCTCAAGAAAAATGCGTTTAAGTGGAGATAAGTTTTAGAAATACGGGATTCTTTCGTTCGTGACCGAACCGATCTGTCGGTCGGCCGGGTGGGCTTGGCCTGGCCGCCTGCTGGGCCGGTCGGTCCGGCTGGCCGGCCCGTTCTCTTTTTTTTCCTTTTCTTTTTTTCCTATTACTTGTTTTTTTTATAAAATGAGTTTCGTAATTCTGATTTGAGTGAAACCAATTCCTACGAGTTTGTAAAATTATTTTGCTCGATATAGGACAACAAAATAACTTAAATTTTATGAATTATTATTTTATATCATTTTGTTACTACTATGCCATTATGGCTATATGAGAATACGCATACCAAACAAATTAACAAAAATTTGGAAAATCAAAATAGTGTTTTAGGATAATAAGGAACCTGTTTAAAATCCATTTGTGAAAAATAAAATAATAATTATATGCATTTAGCCTAATTGCTACTTTGGCAATATTTCACAAATATAGTTTTCTATAGTTTTATTTTCTTAAATAGAAATCCCTAAAGGATTTGAAAACTTTGAAGCAGGGATATTTTTGATTTTGAAAAATACTTTGAAACCAAAAGTCTTTGTAAAACTCATTTTTGAAAAATACCTTTAGATAACTTTAAAAGTTTTAATTTCTTGTGAATTTTCAATCAAGTGCAAACAATCAAGCATTAAATTTATTTTTCTTTTACATTTAGAAATTTAGAAAATTTCGGGATGTGACAGACTACCACCCTTAAAAGAAATCTCGTCCTCGAGATTTGAGAAATGCTAGAAATAAAATGTTTTGGGCTCAGGTCTTCTAATAGGTTCATACTCACTATTGGTTCTTTTTGGAACATCTCCGAGGGAATTTCGGAAGTTAAACTTGGGCTTTAAAAATGTTACACTAAACCATATACAGTCATACCATCAACTGTATCCATTCTTATGATGGTACTCATGCCATGAGTATTATCCTTTACTTGAGTACACTTGGTCATGGGGAACTTCTTACGATACCTTCTCATGCAGCATCTGATGTAAATTCAAAATCCAAAGGTACGGCTTCTACCACCCTTAAAAGGAACTTTTGTAGGTAGTCTTGGGTATTGGGTTTAGGCTAAGCTTATCTTGGAAATGACTTGGCAATAGGTCATATTTGAAAAACATCTATGGATTAGGGCTTCTGAGTTAAAATCCAATAGGTGAATGTTTATTCACGTATAGTACACAACATATCTCTCCAAGGTGTGTAGAATAGGTTTCCTTCATATTAGGGCTTTCTAATCCGAATGGATGGTTGTTGAACTACTTTTAAAAGTAGGGTTCACTCCCTGGGTCAAATGAAAGACCAACCTGAGATTACTTCAAGGCATCCTTCATATTCTATCATGTTGGTGTCATCGACAATCTTCCGCTATTCTTCGTCTAGTGATTGGGTCTTCAAACTCACCGTAGTCCTACGCTTGGCAGCACTTGCCTACTATAAGGGCATAATATTTATTCACCCTAGGGTTTAGGCTTATTCGCCGACATCTCTTTGGTAGGTATGTCTCTCTAGATTCGCAAAGTCAATATTACGAAAGCGAATAATAAGAGTAGTAGGAATGGTGATCAATCCATCATGCACCCAAATCATTACTCCGTATTTGATTTATTGAATCTCGTATTCTAACTCTTGGTCAACCTCACCAGTTTGATAAAAATTTCCATGGATAATTGAATCAATGTTTCAATCCCCATTATTAAACTATTTTGAAAAACATTTCTATCGATCCCTAACTAGGGTTTTGCGTATCTCGCACTCTTCGGTTCTTCATCTTGATAGGAACATAAAGGTTGGTTTCACTACTATTGTTTTCCATGGCGAGTTGCCGATAAAACATTCTCTGGGTTGGGTATAGATGAGAATAGATAGAAAGATTCTAAAGAAGATTTCCTACCCAAACACATCAAATCAAAGCAAAACATCTTGCAAACAACATCTAACAAACATCAAGCAATATGTTTTCAGATCACAAACAAAAAAAGCATGGTCATACCACATTTTGGTAAGATCAATACTTTCTAACGCTAGCGTTGTTTCCATAAAAGGGGAGCTAATGGTGGTCTGGTCTATTTCTGCTTTGGATGTTTCAAGTTTCTATTCTACTCCTTTGGTGTATCTTCATGTGTTGCGTAGTCTGCATCGAAGCCTTTCTTCAAGTTCTTCATTGGTCTCCCATACAACTCTTCTAGCAAGGTCGAAGAATGTCACATGAAGCAGCAGTCCCTCGCTTCAGGCACAAGGTCATCATCGGTCCTTGTTGATAGTTTTGATAAAGTGGTCATCTAAAGTGAGAGGAAAAACAATTTTGAAGATGAAGTAGATGAGAATACAAGAGCTTCTAAATCCAAACATCTTTTTAATTGAAATAGGATTAGATAAATTTTTCATCCTAGGGTCTTTCTATCTCTAATTCAAACCTATGGTCTCGATCCTACAGGCAACACTATGCTCTGATACCATTCTGTAGCACCCTACCTTTTAATAAAGACAAGATACCTGTGTATAGTGCTATTCCCGGGATCACTGATAGCACACACATTACAAAATATAGTAATCATTGCAATAGTATCAAATTACTACATCTTTGATCCAGAGGGTAAAGTAAAACCTTACAACTTGCATAGTCACATGGACTAGCTCAACAATATTCAGAACATACACAGCGGAAAGTAAATTATCAATGAGCCTTCATCATCTTCATGTGCCACAGGCAGTCATGTTGGAATGTAGACTCGAGATCCTACCACGTACTTCTCCTCATAAAATCCTGCACGTTTGAATATGCAGCCCCACGAATGGAGGTCAGTACAATGATGTACTGGCAAATGACACTTATATGGTGGCAGTTTTGGGCATAACTATCTACATGATATTTGGCAAGTGGAGTTTAGGCAAATTTGCATAAAGCCAATTTTATCCTACATTTTATTTGAAAACAAAACTTTTGTAAAACCTGTAATATTGTCATAAATAGTACCATGGTTACATCTCCCATGTACTATCCGACAGTTGCTACTCAAACTTTTAACTCATTCAGAAAAGGTGATGAGATTCTTCCGTACATTCCCTGCCTAGAAAGCTCAAATTGTCCATAACCGAGGACACGGCTAAGATCTTAGGTTTAACTCTCGAGAGGTTGTGCACTTTCACCTTACGACCCACCCTTCCCAAGAGAAGAAATGAGACAAGATCTTTCAGAAGGAGGTTTCCACCATAACTAGCTAGACCCGTTCCCGTTGGGTTGCAAGCCCCATCATCATGTCTAGCAACAAGTTTGACCTCACAACTTACTTAATCCCGGCAGAGCCCATAATACCATAAGGCTGCACTGGAAGCTATCTAAAACATGGACGACATATTAATCTCTTTAATCCTGAGTGGCCATCCACAAGTGCACCCTCAGGCGAAGACAACCACAATGTGGCCCTGAGTAGCCACTCAACATATGCGCACCCTCAGGCGAAGACAACCACCAAGTGGCCCTGAGTAGTCGCCCACCAATCAACCAATCCACCCAGGTGTTTCATTTAGAGTTGTTAATTTTAATTCTCAATACTCACAATCCAGAATAATCAAAACAGCAGTGGCATTTTGTTATTGCTAGGCAAACTAAGAATACTAGCAATGGTTCAAGGGTGGCTACACACTACTAGGATTTGATAGGCATAGCATAATTTTTGAAAACAAAATCCTACCATGCATACTAGTTTGAAAAAAACACTAATGCATAATAAAAGTAGGTAGGAGTTGAGCGTCACTTGCCTTTTTAGTAGTCGAAGCGCGTTCACTTCTCTTAATCAAAATACGTGCCTCTCCGTAAAAACTATAACATAGAATATAGCACAACATAAACACACCATTCAAGAACAATAAAATCAAACCAAGCAAACAACAAGTAGTTATTCATTGTGTTTTAGTCATTGGATAAAGAAGATATGGCATGAGGTATGGCTTGCAAGATATGAGTTGGAGATATTGAACGGATGGGTCAAATACCTGGTAAGATCATGATTATCTAAGTTAAGTACTTAGAAGGAAATGATTGATAAGAACCTATGGTCAAATGTTGTTTGCTATTGAAGAATGGATAAATGAAATGATCCATGTGACGAAATCACATGAGTCTCAATCGGCGCAACTCAAAATACTATTTGGTAAAGTGTGACAACAGTTACTAAGATAGTATGAGTTACACATAGGCTTGGATATGAACTAATGATATATGGAATTACTCAAATTACTCATTTGTAAGTTGAATAGTTTTAAATTAGTTAAAGGAGTGAATGAAAAGCAATTTGGATAGACGCGATATTGATTCAAGATAGAGTGTCTAGTGGTATTGGTGTGTGGATGTGATCATAAGTTTCACCATCACAGAAGAATCATGTTGAGAAATGATTATAGAAATCGATAATGGATATATACTCAAATTCTCATTTTTGAATTTGAATATTTGCATAGTGATTCAATTATTTTGGACGGTGGTGCTATTGGATGGAATACTGTAAAACAAGACTTATGCAGTTGGGTTCATTCCGAAATAATTTTTAGAACTCAAGTTATGATCAGGATAGTGATTTGGATGAATTTGAACGCATCAAGTTTGTGCACATAACAACTTTGATATTTTCTGATTCCATGATGTTACACATGTTCTAAGGATTCCAGAGACTACAAAATTGTTAATTTCGGGCCAGTAGATTATTTGATATAATTTTTATAGTGAAAAAGGATTAATTAAACCATTTGAATTGTGATTCGAAAACTAATACATAACACATACAGTATTCTTGCATATTTGGATTCTACAGGTTATAAGCTTTCCAACGATATAAAATTTGTAAAATTTGGCCCAGTGGATGATTTTATATTGATTTTACAAGTTAGACATGCAATCTGACATTTAAAAATTAAATTTAAAACGGGTTTACCGAGTTTGACTGAGACGCTGACTGGACTGCTGACTGTACCGCTGACTGTACTGCTGACTATACTGCTGACTGTAGTTTGACTTTGAATAGACTGAGTTGACTATGCTGATGTCATGATGATGTCATAAAGGTTGACAGAAAAATTTACTCAGATGGAAAAACTTTCTACATCAAAGTTGTATAGAATTAATAGATCTATCTAACGCACAATTTACTTTTCACAATGGAATAATGAGTTTGACAATATCTGGATTATACCTTATAAGATCTGAATCTTGTAATACGTTTTTCTCCTTACTCGATGAACGAAACAAGGTGAGACTTGCGGCAATTGAAAGATCTTGACGAGAGGAACAACTTCCGTGTTGAAGTCATGACGATTCTAGATCGTTTTGAAACTCGATTTGGCTCCGGTTGACTCAAAATAGATCTGTAGATGAGCGACAAATTGGTACTTCAAATTGAAAAACTTCTAACATGAAAGTTGTAGAGGATGATCATATCTACATACTCACCAAAGGAATTTGGATTTCGTGAAACGAGCACGAACTTATTGAGGATTCCCTTTGTCAGATGTGACGGCTTGCGAAGCAAAATTCTCCGTGTATGGTTGACGAAAAGAGATGAGATTGGTCGGGATTGCAAGATCTCGACGAGATCTACAACTTTCGTGTAGAGCCCGAAGCGATTTGAGGTGGTTATGGTGGTCAAATCAACGAGTTAAGATTTCGTTGGTATAGGATTTCGGGAAGAGAAAAGGGAAAACGAAACTGCGACGTGGTGGTGAGTTTATATAGGCCATACGTCGGTGGAAAAGATGGGCCTCGAAATTTGGAACGCGTAGAAACAAACGGATCTAAATTCCAAGTTGTTTAGCTCAAGAAAAGTGAGTTTAAGTGGAGATAAGTTTTAGTACCCCTTTGTTTGGGCTTAAATTCTTGATTCTTGAATTCTAGCTATTGTAGAATTAGAATCTGAAACAAACAGCCCCACAATACCCAGATTCTGTAGAATTGATTCTAAACAAATACACACAGAGGACCCAGAATCCCAGAAGTAGCAAAATAGGTGATTCCCGAGCGTTTGGGCCGAAACGTTTTTTCAGCGGCCTCCTTTTATCGCTAACTCCTCACGATCTCTTCCCCCAAGCCCCTCACGTAGCCGCCTGCCCCAGGAGTTCCGCCGCAGGCTACAGCTCCTCTGGCCGCGGCCGGCTCCCGCTCCTCCGGCCGCCGCCGGATCGCGCTCCGCTCCACCGGCTCCCACCCGCTCCTCCGGCCGCCGCCTAACGTCTCCGCTCCGCTCCACCGGCCGCCGTCGAGTCCGATCCGCACCTCCGGCTGCCGTCGACTCGGTCCGCACCTCCGGCCGCCGTCTACTCGCTCCGCTCTACCACGTCCGGCTGCAGCTCCAATTCCCTCCGGCACGTCCCTGTGAAGGTTAGAAAGTGTGTTTCTTGTTATAATCTGTGCTTTGCTCTCTTTAACCATGCCCATTCGTCGCTACGCAATGTCATTGAGCGTGCATTTGGTGTGTTAAAGATGAAGTGGCGTATTTTATTACATATGCCATCTTACCCCTGTGACAAGCAAGCTTTGATAATTGTTGCTTGTATGGCACTTCATAATTTTATCAAGGATAGCCACTTGAGAGATAAAGAGTTTGATAGATGTGACCGTGATGAGTACTACATGCCAGGGGATCTACTACCGCCACCTACTGGTCGGGTATCTAACACTGTGCATGGTGATGATGCTCTCATGAAAGTAACCAGGGAGAGAATAGCTGATGGATTATTGGCAGCTACAGATGAAGTTTAGTTTTATGCACTACTTTCGGGTTATGGTTGATGTACGTTTTGGATGATGGTTGGTAATTGAACGTGCATTTTGGATGATGATTTCAATTTCTTAAATATGTGTATACATACTTGTCGTTTCGATGAAACCCCGGCAGAAGCAATAACTAGAGCACGCACAAATGAAACCATAACATACATTTTATATTAATTTCGGTCCATAAAGCTATCCAAATAGCAAAGTAAACAAACAGACAGATTCTGATTCTCAGATCCCACAGTAGGGTAAACAAACAGACTGCTTCTGATTCTCACGAATCAAGAATCACAGCTGATTATCAGGAATCAAGATTGACAGCAGAACCTCAGAATCCAAAGCCCAAACAAAGGGGGCCTTAGAAATACGGGATTCTTTCGTTCGTGACCGAACCGATCTGTCGGTCGGCCGGGTGGGCTTGGCCTGGCCGCCTGCTGGGCCGGTCGGTCCGGCTGGCCGGCCCGTTCTCTTTTTTTTCCTTTTCTTTTTTTCCTATTACTTGTTTTTTTTATAAAATGAGTTTCGTAATTCCGATTTGAGTGAAACCAATTCCTACGAGTTTGTAAAATTATTTTGCTCGATATAGGACAACAAAATAACTTAAATTTTATGAATTATTATTTTATATCATTTTGTTACTACTATGCCATTATGGCTATATGAGAATACGCATACCAAACAAATTAACAAAAATTTGGAAAATCAAAATAGTGTTTTAGGATAATAAGGAACCTGTTTAAAATCCATTTGTGAAAAATAAAATAATAATTATATGCATTTAGCCTAATTGCTACTTTGGCAATATTTCACAAATATAGTTTTCTATAGTTTTATTTTCTTAAATAGAAATCCCTAAAGGATTTGAAAACTTTGAAGCAGGGATATTTTTGATTTTGAAAAATACTTTGAAACCAAAAGTCTTTGTAAAACTCATTTTTGAAAAATACCTTTAGATAACTTTAAAAGTTTTAATTTCTTGTGAATTTTCAATCAAGTGCAAACAATCAAGCATTAAATTTATTTTTCTTTTACATTTAGAAATTTAGAAAATTTCGGGATGTGACACCTCTTTTCTTCTATTCAGGGATGTTGTCTGTTTTTCCAGCTCCCTACTCACACGAGCAAGTCTATATTGATAGGCTTGTAATTCTTCTGCAGTAGCAGTGGTGGTCATTGGTTGTGAACCATCCATGGCTCTTGCGGCTCTGTCCCACGCTGCTTGCGGGAGTTGAACTCTTTCGTGAGGTGAAGACCCGACATATTTAGTGCATAGGCCTCTTCTGAGATCAGCGGGATCGACGTATGGGTTTCCCAAATCATCGAAAGTCTCTGACGTCTCTGGTTCTGCTCGGCTTGCCTCTTCAATTGCATAGACTTGATGATATTTTGAGTATTGATTTTTGTCGGGATTGGTGACACCATCATAGAGATTGGTGAAGACCTTTCCGATGGCAGCAGATTTCTCGATGAAGTTGAAGCTGTCGACGCTGTCGGAATCGCTGCTTATAACGGAGTCCGCAGACGACTCGAAAGATGTGTCGCTGAAGATCTTGGTGAGCTTTCCGCTTGCCTTGGTGTCGACGAAGCGTGGCGACGAAAACTCTTCATCACTCGATGAAAAGCCAGAATCGATCGCTGAAAATTCCGACAAGATCGGAACTTCGAGACGATAGGATCCTTCTTTGTTGACTCCAAATCGAAATTCTCCGAACGTCATGACGATGGGCTCCTCCAGATAGGCACATGCATCCAAACGGGAGGGCGGGTGAGGAATAAAATCGACTAGATCAGTTTTTTCCCGTTTACCTCGATCCATCGCATTGCTAGCCACCGACGAAGTCGACGATTCTGGACGTGCCATCGAGATCAGTTCCTTGCAACCTCTAATCCCCACAGACGGCGCCAATTGACAAAGGATTAATTTGTCAATGCCTACAGATTGTAGACTAGGGTTTTGCTAGAAGTAGAGGGCAAGTAGATCTCGAAGGTTTCAGCCGAAAAGTACTCGTTGATTGTAAAAACTAGGGTTCTGTTGACAATAGGTTCGATCCTTTCTTTGTCCCTCGACTCCCCTTTATATAGGAGGTGGAGCCGAGGGTTTTCGTAATACACAAGTTACAGAGTTCGGGAGGGTTTCGTACCCATCCCATAAGATTACAGGTATCTATATTTTCTAATACAATCTATCTTTCCTTAACACTAAATGGGCTTCCGAATCTTCTTATTCTTCGAGTCCTGGGCCTTCAATAAACCCCGGGTACCACCTTCGGCAGGCCCATTGGGGATGCCTATGTCAGTGACACTCTCCGGCTCTATTAACACCATGGAAATGTCAACATATATTCCGATGATGACACGCCCCATGATGTCGATAGAAAATCTGCCATGATGGTATGAATACTTGTGGTTGTACCGATGCTCATTTTCTGCTACTATTACACCTCTTGTTTGTGCTACCTAGGGAAATGCTCCTTTTACGGAGTAGAGATGCATTTGTAACCACTGACTCCCAATTCGCATCAAATAGCAACAACATACCATCACAAGAAGATTTACAAATTTGCAAAGTATACAATTGTAGAGAAACAAATACGAAATGTTGAGAATATCAAGCTTGAACTTCATAAAGGATGAGTGTAAAACATACTCATCACACATCTAGTTTTGGTTAGAATGGTTATTCATCCAATGGCTATGATCAAGCACCACCTTAATTATCTACTGGTACACCCCTATCCCCCATCTCCAATGCCTACTCTTGTACAATATATCTTCTCATTTTGTTTTCGTAAAAGCGAACAAGCCTCTTTAGGAAAACCCCTCATCCTCCCTCATTTTCGTGTCAAAGTCGATTGTCGGTATTGCCCTATTTTTCTTCCCACCTCCCACAGCGGCATTTCCATCAGGTGCCATTGCCCAATAAGGCCATTCCTCTAAACCCCTAAACTAAAACTACAAACCTAAGAGAATATTTAACATATGCTCTATTTTACATCACCACTTTTTAGTTTTATGGCGCCACTTTTGGTGTTTTTGGGCTCGAAGCCGACGTCAGCTATTCCACATGCCCAAAAAATGGCTCGCATGCAGCAGCAGTTTTCCAGATGCCTTAATATAGTGCACCACAAACACATCTTTTCAACACAAATTCAACAAACATGTCCCTTCCGTTTACATAGAAGACCCTACAAGGATCTTTGGAAAAGTAATCAAGTCCCTTGAAGTGCTCATTTCCTTTCCCGGTAGTCCATGACGATGGGGAAGTAGGTTGTGCTTGTCTCCTTCCCCGTACTCCCCGCGTTGGGGGGGGGGGGGACCGGGATGACGGCCGCAACCTAGAGGAAGCCTAGCATATGGCATCGTCTGCACCGGGCTGCTAGGCCAAGCGGAGTTGGCACGTATGCATGCTAGCATCCGACATTTGCACTCTGAACCGCACCTCCGATGCTCCCGATTGAAATCGAAGGAGGGTGGCGTAGATTTGGTGGCTTTAAGGGAAGGAGCTCTGACATCGAAGGAGGGAGGAGCTTCAGGGAGGAATCACGCCGGCCAGAAACGAGAGAACGCAAGGGGGCCCTCGGGTCGGCAGGCAGTCCTTGCCGTCGAACGGGAGCTAGGTGAGGCGGAGCTCCGGGGCGGCACCCATGAAGCTGCAGGGCTATCGGTGGAGAAGTTTTCGCTGACAGTTGTAGTTTGTGCGTTTGGTAGAATTTTTGCAGGGCATCGTAACCACGCCACAAATACACAACACATGATGTTGCTTTTTTGGTCATGCCAAAAAAAAAATTACGGCTCTACGTATTTTACAGCTTCTGTTGGAGCGCCGATTTTGCCCCACCATGCAGTAAATTAGTGTTTTTTGAGCCTCGTCCTATTATAAGGCTTGTGTTGGAGATGCTCTAACTCTAATCCGAATATCACCTTGTATCTGCCGGGTTACTGCATCGTGTCATTGCTTCCTCTAGCTTGCGCGCAACCTCGTCTCGCTTGGCACCACCGCTTACTGCTTGTCAACGCCAACCATGGAGAAGAAATTAAGGACAGGTCATCGAATTCTTTGAAAGGAAAATCAACCAAATCGAAAAACAGATTTATGTTAGCACATTCCGACCCGGACGTTTGGAACCTGGGTGCCCGCGCACCCGTTTACGAAAAGTTTAAAAAATGTTATTTAAATTTTTTAAAAAAAATGTGAAGTAAATTTTTGCATGTACATATTATGTTGATACTTACTCGTGTAAGTTTTCACGAAAAAATACCATTGTGTGTGGCCTGCATAAAAATGACAAAATGTCCAAATGAGAATAGTGAACAGGAATTTGTACTATTCACAGGAATAGGAATTTGCATTTTGTCATTTTTGTGTAGGTCACATACAATGGTATTTTTCTGTGAAAACTCACACGAGTAAGTATCAACATAGTATATACATGCAAAATTTTACTTCACATTTTTTTGAAACTTTTAAATAGCATTATTTTGAACTTTTCGTAAACGGGTGCGCGCGTACACAGGTTCCATTCACCATTTCCGTAGCACATCCGTGTTATATTCGTAGGCTGTTTAAGACCTTCTACTGGTAGTGCGTATCCCCGGGCCGGAGCCAGACACACGAACCCAGGAAAAAAAAGATCAGGAGAGCAAAATCACCTCATCCACATGCAGAGCAGGGGTCTCTGGCCACCTCACAATGCACCCAAAACCTCTTCCCCTGTCATCCAATGGCAGAGGCAAACAAATCCTATCCTCCTCCCTCCCACACTACACCATTCACATCTTTTTCCCTCTCTTCTCCTCGCCAGGATACTGGCACAGGAACCAGCTCCTTTTCTCTCTTTCTTTCTCCCTCTTTCTCCGTGACCAGCAATGGCGTTGGAGACATGCCTCAGAGCCTGGGCCCTGCACGCGCCCCAGGCCGGCAGCAGGGAGAGGCTTAGCAGCAGCAGCTACGCTCCGTCCAGGTCAAGGACCGCCGCCCCCGCCGTCGTCACGCCGTCCCCGTCACCGTCCGCCCTGGTGGCGCCGCGGCGGCCGTCTCGCTTCGTCTGCCAGTGCAAGAACGCCGTCGACGAAGGTACGGCACTGCCCTTATCCATCTCCCTAGGCTAGGTGAAATGTAGAGAAGAAGATCTTGAGAGTTCCAGTCTTAATTGTGGCGCAGTAATTGTGGCGGACGAGAAGAATTGGGACAACTTGGTGATCGCGTCCGAGTCGCCGGTGCTGGTGGAGTTCTGGGCGCCGTGGTGCGGGCCGTGCCGGATGATTGCACCGGTGATCGACGAGCTTGCCAAGGACTACGTGGGGAAGATCAAGTGCTGCAAGGTGAACACGGACGACTGCCCAAACATCGCGTCCACCTACGGCATCCGGAGCATTCCCACCGTGCTCATGTTCAAGGACGGCGAGAAGAAGGAGAGCGTCATCGGCGCCGTCCCCAAGACCAGCCTCTGCACCATCATCGATAAGTACATCGGCAGCTAATTAAGCATTCTTAATTAGCGATTAATCGAGGACGTACACATCATTTCTGTTCTGTTCGTCAGACAACATGTATGTATCTATATGGATGCATGTATACGATCCACCTGCCTGTCAGTTGTGACTTACTACTGTCAATTCAGATGCATATCAAAACTGATTTATTCGGGTGCACGCCAGTATACATGCATGTCTGTAATTCTGTTCTGGTGTCCTTCGTGTAGGAAAGAAAAAATAATTTGATGTATAAGAGCCAGTAATTCTAGATCGATTCTTCGGAATATACCACAACATCACAAAAATCAATGGCTGGTTCACAAGTCCTTCAGAACTCGTCACAAGTTCACAAGTGACTCCGCATTGCTGCTGCAGAACGAAACCTCAGAGCTGGCCTAAAGAGTGTTGGAGATATGAGCAATCTTTTCATATGATTTAATCCATAAAAACAGTAGACAAAGCATGACTAATAAAATAAAGATTGAACTAGCCGTGCACTCTAATAGAGAGAATCGAAATAACAAGTCAAACACATTGCTAAAAGTAGTAGTATTTTTTTGATAAAGGGAATATATTAATATCAAAAGATACCAATTACACCCAACCTCTGCAACAACGCACCACCTAATGGCACTACGGATGCACACAACAACAAAAAAGGAAAAGAAAACTAAGAAACAAAAGTCCCGCTACAGTATCTCGGGCCTACAACAACAATACATCCACCGCCAAGACAACACCTGAAATACAGACTCTCCAAAAACGACACCTCCAAGAAGGGAACAATGCTCTAACACCGTCATCGCCCGATCAAAGATCTTAGGTTTTCACCCTGAAGATAGTCCCCGCACTCAAAACAATGCCTCCAACAAGGTCATTGCCGGGCACAACCAGTTAAGGCCAGACCTTGGGTTTTCACCCTAAAAGGTAGGACTCTGAACTTTATATGTGTTGTCGCCCCCACTTTCATACCGCTGCTGTGAAGCCCGGAACACCAAGCGAGTCCCTCAACAGCGCGGAGACTTGAACCTCCCTTATCTAGTCCTCCCCTTCGGCCTTCATGAAATTCTCTTCTTCCGACTTTCATCATGGATGCATAGTCACTTGATGTCAACACAGAAAAAGAACTTCGAGCCGCTCCCTCCAGAACCAATCGGTCGGAATAAAAGCATGGGTGCGCACGACCGAATACCATCGATCTAGCAAACTCTAGACAAAAGGCACAGTTACATTCGTCGACGGAGCCTTCCGGAACTCAACACTCCGGCCAGATCATGAGTCCAGGCCTCCGGTAGGTCCTCCTCTTCACGCAAGAGAGGCCCTAGGACCCACGCCTTTATTCAGGTCGGCCTCCCACGTCGGCGACCACCCTGGGCTGGCCACTCCAACCCTCCATCAGCGACACCATCGCCGGCTTCCAAGCTTCTCCATCTCGCCGCCGGAACGCGGTGATAGATCAATAGATCCACCATCACCAACTGCAGGTCGACCCTCTCCGGCGAAGAAAAGGGTCACCTCCACCGTCGAACCCAAGGCTGCTGCCCCGAGCGTCCTCGTACCGTGGGAGAAGCCCAAGATCATCGCCCCTCACCGGCGAGAGGCGGAGGGAAAAGCGCTGTCCGCGACCACCAGCCACCACCGGCATGTCGCCGATGGGAGGCGGGGAGGCCGCAGCCCGCAGCTGGCCATCGCCCCCGGGAGGGCCGCCGCCGCCCCTCCATCCTCGTCCGACCGCCGCCGCCCGGAGGCGGAAGGGGCGCCGCCGCGCGTGAGAGACTCCATGGCCGCCGTTCCCGACGCGTCACGAGGGAAGGCCCCTGCCGCCGCCACGCCCCGAGATCTTTGCCCCGGCGACGCTGCCGGCGGCGGCAGGAGGGTTGGGAGGCGGGAGGCTAGGGTTGGGGGTCGGGTTGGGAGGCTCTACTGATCAGGCTAAAAGTAGTAGTATTTGAAGCATCATCTCAAATAGGAGTAGTATTCGAAGTAGTCAATGTCAGGAGAAAAGGTTTAGCTGGGAAGAAGTGTCGGCGTCCGTGTTGGAGAAGAAGTCATTAGCTGCCCTATAGTGTTATCCCCCAGAACCTTATCGCCTTCACCTGTATACGATCTGAAGAGGCGGGGTTCTGGACCCGCGGTGCACTCCGCAGCGCTGGATGGGGAAGAACTGCAGCGGCCCAATGGTTTATGGTAATTGTGTCTCTGAATGAGGAGCAAGCAAACCAAACAGGCAGCGACCGAATCATTCATCCAGTCATATATGCGTGGCTAAAAGAAGGCAGCGCATACGCCAGGGAGAAAATGAGCGATCACTTTCCAACCAATTTTTTTCCATTTTTGGCAAATTTTGGACTATAGTGGAGGCTATTGAGGGAAAGTTTTGCATGCATGTAGAAACAGACGAATTCGATGATGTAAGCGAGAATCTTTTCGAATTTGAAAATTCAAAACGTTTTATCTCACAAACGACAACTCCGATTTAAGATCTGTTTTCACCTATGAGTCGGTCTCGTCGAGATCTTCAAAACTAGCACCCATGTTAATATGTTTCGACCACTTTTTTTTTCAGGCTAAAAGTTATCAACCCTCTCTATTCGAATAATCAACCCTACGTACTTGAGTGATCAACGGTAAATGTATAAAATTATCAACCTGGTGTAGGCTATTGAGGAAAAGTTTTGCATGCATGCACAAAAAGACGAATTTGCTGATGTCAGCGAAATCTTTTCCAAATTTCAGAATTCAAAACGTTTTAACTTTCAAACGACAACTCCAAATTAAGATCCGCTTTCACCAATAAATCCGTCTCGACGAGATCTTGAAAACTAGCACCCATGTTAATATGTTTTGACAAACTTTTTTTCTGGCTAAAAGTTATCAAGCCTCTCTTTTTGAATAATCAACCCCTCCGTACTTGAGTGATCAACGACAAATGTATAAAATTATCAACCTGGTGCAGGCTATTAAGGGAAAGTTCTGCATGCATGCACAAAATAGACGAATCTGCTGATGTCAGCGGAATCTTTTCCAAATTTGAAAATTCAAAACGTTTTAACTTTCAAACGACAACTCCAAATTAAGATTCGCTTTCACCAATAAATCCGTCTCGACGAGATCTTCAAAACTAGCACCCATGTTGATATGTTTCGAGAAACTTTTTTTCTGGCTAAAAGTTATCAAGCCTCTCTATTTGAATAATCAACCCCTCCGTACTTGAGTGATCAACGGTAAATGTATAAAATTATCAACCTGGTGTAGGGTATTGAGGAAAAGTTCTGCATGCATGCACAAATAGACGAATCTGCTGATGTCAGCGGAATCTTTTCCAAATTTGAAAATTCAAAACGTTTTAACTTTCAAACGACACCTCCAAATTAAGATTCGCTTTCACCAATAAATCCGTCTCGACGAGATCTTCAAAACTAGCACCCATGTTGATATGTTTCGAGCAACTTTTTTCGGACTAAAAGTTATCAACCCTTTTTTTTGAATAATCAACGCCTCCGTACTTGAGTGATCAACGGTAAATGTATAAAATTATCAACTCCAAAGTTAATTTTATTTTAAACATTTTAGCGAATCTTTTTTACTTTATAAGCTATCAACCCGATGTCCTGATATTTATCAACACTAAATATAAATAACTACCAACCCTAAAAATCTAAATTCATTTCGAATATTTTGGCGACTCTTTTAGTTTACAAGTTATCAACCCGGAGCCCCGTTATTTATCAATGGTAATTATAAATAACTACCAACCCTAAAAAGTATTTCATTTAGAATATTTTAGCAAACATTTTTTTATTTTACAAGCTATCAACCTTGTGCCTCGTTATTTATCAACTGTAAATATAAATAAATAATAACCCTAAAAAGTATTTCATTTAGAATATGTTAGCGACTCTCTTTTAGTTTACAAGCTATCAACCCGGTGACCCGCTATTTATCAATGGTAAATATAAATAAATATCAACCCTAAAAATTTAATTTAATTTAAAATATGTAGCGACTCTTTTTTTGTTTACAAGTTATCAACCCGGTGACCCGTTATTTATCAACGGTAAATATAAATACCTAGCAACCCTAAAAAAGTAAATTTCATTTAGAATATTTTAGCAACTTTTGTTAGCTTACAACTTAAAACAGTACTTAATTTGAGTAGCAAGTGGTAGTTCATTTGAGTTGCAAGTGGATCTTCCCAGCCGTTATTTTCCCCCATAAAAACCACTGGCCCGAAAAAGAGAATTGCAAAAGGACCCCCTTAAACATGAATTACCGTACGAAAAAAAACCAAAAGAGAATTGCAAAAAGAGAATTAAGAGTCTGCCTCGTGCTGAAGAAAAAGAGTGAGATGCTATGTGTATGCATGCAACAACTTACGAAGGTATGATGAAAAGTTGACTCATTAAATGCAAATCCATGAGATGATCTGTGCATGTGCATGCATGCAGTGTGAACGCTATTTATTGGCTGCATGCAACTTGCAAAGTAGTAATACAACTGTTAGTGTGAACACATGTGAACGCAATTAAACACTAGGTGATAAAAAGGGAATTGACTCGCTGCGCGAGCGCTTCCGCGCAAGGAAACAGATCGCTTGAGCGATCGATTGCCAGGCAGTGATTTCGAGCATAGGTGCTACCTTGGCTTAGCTCATTCCTGAAACACATGATGTGCATGCGCATCATGACGAGGAGATGCGGGTGGCCAAGGAGGAGTGAGCATGTATGTGTCCTTTCTCACACCCATACATCTTGGAAGAAGCAATAGGGGATCACTTGTTTAGCTGGAGTCAATATCTACTACTCCTTTAAGAACAATTTGTACTTTACTAGTTTCACCTTTTCCTTTGCTAGATATAGCACTATCTCCAGATTCACTAGAGCTATGTTCGACAGTTAGGATTGTATAGCCTAGCTTCTAGAAGATTGGATCAACCGGTTTGTCTAGATAAGATAGCTACGGTTGGTTAGTATCTAGGAGTTTGTTATTTGTAAATCTCCTGTAAACCCTAGGCCTCTGGCCGCTATATATACATGCAACGATCGGCCGTTTGAGGTCATCGCCTGCCCTCATCTCTCTTCCTTGTCCATCTAGGTTTACATGGTATCAGAGCCACATCGACTAATGTCTTCCTCTACCTCCGCCGCCGTTTCTCACCCCATGGCTGTCACCGCCTCCGTCACCGTGCGGCTCAACCACGGCAATTACATGCTGTGGCGCGTGATGTCTACGGGTGCTTCTATTCTTGTAGACAGTGTTGGGCCTCCAAGAGCAGAGGTTTGTAGAACAACAGCAAGTTTCCCTTAAGTGGATCACCCAAGGTTTATCGAACTCAGGGAGGAAGAGGTCAAAGATATCCCTCTCATGCAACCCTGCAACCACAAAGCAAGAAGTCTCTTGTGTCCCCAACACACCTAATAGGTGCACTAGTTCAGCGAAGAGATAGTGAAATACAAGTGGTATGAATGAATATGAGCAGTAGTACGGCGCTTAAAAATAGCTTCAGGCGTGCAGTTGATGGTAGTAATATTGTAGGAAGTAAACAAGCAGTAGTAACGCAGCAGTAGTAATTCAGTAAAACAGTAACAAGCAGCGATAGCAGTTCTTTGTGATGGAAACAAGGCCTAGGGATCATACTTTCACTAGTGGACACTCTCAACATTGATCGCATAATAAATAACTCTTTCTCTTATGTGCTACATACACTCTTTTGTTGGATGATGAACACATTGCGTAGGATTACACGAACCCTCAATGCCAGAGTTAACAAGCTCCACAATTCAATGTTCATATTTAAATAACCTTAGAGCATAATAGATCATTGCAAAATAAACCAAGAACTAACATAGTGCACACACTGTCCACATTACACTATGAAGGAGGAATAGATCACATCAATACTATCATAATGATAATTAACTCCACAATCTACAAGAGATCATGATCATAGCCTACGACAAGAACCACACGGTGCACACACTAATCACCTTTACACCATGCAGGAGGAATAGACTACTTTAATAACATCACATGAGTAGCACATAACTAGTAGCGATACAAAGCTTATCATATAGATCTCAATCATGTAAAGCAGCTCATGAGATCATTGTATTGAAGTACATAGGAGAGAGATTAACCACATAGCTACCGGTACAGCCCCGAGCCTCGATGGAGAACTACTCCCTCCTCATGGGAGCAGCAGCGGTGATGAAGATGGCGGTGGAGATGGCAGCGGTGTCGATGGAGAAGCCTTCCGGGGGCACTTCCCCGCTCCGGCAGGGTGCCGGAACAGAGACTCCTGTCCCCCAGATCTTGGCTTCGCGATGGCGGCGGCTCTGGAAGGTTTTGCGTACCGTGGCTTCCTCTGTAAGAGTTTTCGATGCAGGGGCTTTATATAGGCGAAAGGGCAGCGTCAGAAGGTCGAAGGGGCGACGACACCATAGGCTAGCGCGGCCAGGGCCCAGGCCGCGCCACCCTATCATCTGGGGCCCACAGGGCCCTCCTCTGGCGGCTCTCGGGTGTTCTGGATGCTTCCGGGCAAAATAGGAACCTGGGCGTTGATTTCGTCCAATTCCGAGAATATTTCGTTACTAGGATTTCTGAAACCAAAAACAGCAGAAAACAGGAACTGGCACTTCGGCATCTTGTTAATAGGTTAGTTCCAGAAAATGCGTAAATACGACATATAATGTGCATAAAACATGTAGATATCATCAATAAAGTAGCATGGAACATAAGAAATTATCGATACGTTGGAGACGTATCAGCATCCCCAAGCTTAGTTCTGCTCGTCCCGAGCAGGTAAAACGATAACAAAGATAATTTCTGAAGTGACATGCCATCATAATCTTGATCATACTATTTGTAAGCATATGTAATGAATGCAGCGATCAAAACAATGGTAATGACATGAGTAAACAACTGAATCATAAAGCAAAGACTTTTCATGAATAGTACTTCAAGACAAGCATCAATAATTTTTGCATAAGAGTTAACTCATAAAGCAATAAATCAAAGTAAAGGTGTTGAATCAACACAAAGGAAGATTAAGTTTCAGCGGTTGCTTTCAACTTATAACATGTATATCTCATGGATATTGTCAACATAAAGTAATATAACAAGTGCAATATGCAAGTATGTAGGAATCAATGCACAGTTCACACAAGTGTTTGCTTCTTAAGGTGGAGAGAGATAGGTAAACTGACTCAACAATAAAAGTAAAAGAATGGTCCTTCAAAGAGGAAAGCATCGATTGCTATATTTGTGCTAGAGCTTTTATTTTGAAAACATAAAGAGAGCATAAAAATAAAGTTTTGAGAGGTGTTTGTTGTTGTCAACGAATGGTAGTGGGCGCTCTAACCCCCTTGCCAGACAAACCTTCAAAGAGCGGCTCCCATTTTATTTTATTTTTGGGTGGCACTCCTTCCAACCTTTCTTTCACAAACCATGGCTAACCGAATTCTCGGGTGCCTGCCAGCAATCTCATACCATGAAGGAGTGCCTTTTTATTTTAGTTTTATTATGATGACACTCCTCCCCACCTTTGCTTTCTCAAGCCATGGCTAACCGAATCCTTCGGGTGCCGTCCAACAATCACATACCATGGAGGAGTGTCTATTTTTTGTTAATTAATTTGGGACTGGGAATCCCATTGCCAGCTCTTTTTGCAAAATTATTGGATAAGCGGATGAAGCCACTAGTCCATTGGTGAAAGTTGCCCAACAAGATTGAAAGATAAACACCACATACTTCCTCATGAGCTATAAAACATTGACACAAATAAGAGGTAATAACTTTTGAATTGTTTAAAGATAGCACTCAAGCAATTTACTTTGGAATGGCGGAGAAATACCATGTAATAGGTAGGTATGGTGGACACAAATGGCATAGTGGTTGGCTCAAGGATTTGGATGCATGAGAAGTATTCCCTCTCGATACAAGGCTTAGGCTAGCAAGGTTATTTGAAACGAACACAAGGATGAACCGGTGCAGCAAAACTCACATAAAAGACATATTGTAAACATTATAAGACTCTACACCATCTTCCTTGTTGTTCAAAACTCAATACTAGAAATTATCTAGACTTTAGAGAGACCAATTATGCAAACCAAATTTTAGCATGCTCTATGTATTTCTTCACTAATAGGTGCAAAGTATATGATGCAAGAGCTTAAACATGAGCACAACAATTGCCAAGTATCACATTATCCAAGACATTTTAGAATTACTACATGTAGCATTTTCCAATTCCAACCATATAACAATTTAACGAAGAGGAAACTTCGCCATGAATATTATGAGCTAAGAACACATGTGTTCATACGAACCAGCGGAGCGTGTCTTTCTCCCACACAAGGATGAACTTATTCAGAGAACTAAGATAACAAAACAAAAATAAAAGCACACAGACGCTCCAAGTAAAATACATAAGATGTGACCGAATAAAAATATAGTTTCAAGAGAAGGAACCTGATACTTTGTCGATGAAGAAGGGGATGCCTTGGGCATCCCCAAGCTTAGACGCTTGAGTCTTCTTAGAATATGCAGGGGTGAACCACGGGGGCATCCCCAAGCTTAGAGCTTTCACTCCTCTTGATCGTAGTATATCATACTCCTCTCTTGACCCTTGAAAACTTCCTTCACACCAAACTTCAAGCAAACTCATTAGAGGGTTAGTGCATAATCAAAAATTCACATGTTCAGAGGTGACACAATCATTCTTAACACTTCTGGACATTGCACAAAACTTATGAAAGTTAATGGAACAAAGAAACTCATTCAACTTAACAAAACCGGCAATGCGAAATAAAAGGCAGAATCTGTCAAAAACAGAACAGTCCGTAAAGACGAATTTTAAAATGGCACCAGACTTGCTCAAACGGAAAAACTTAAAACTAATGAAAGTTGCGTACATATCTGAGGATCACGCTCGTAAATTGGCAGATTTTTTCGAATTTTCTACAGAGACTTGTGCCAGAATTCGTGACAGACAGCAATGCTGTTTCTGCGCAGCGATCCCAAATATAACATCAACTTTAACATAGAAACTTTACTTGGCACAAAAACATGATAAGGAGAGGTTGCTACAGTAGTAAACAACTTCCAAGACTCAACAAAACAAAAATTGCTGTAGTAAAATAAACACATGGGTTATCTCCCAAGAAGTTCTTTCTTTATAGCCATTAAGATGGGCTCAGCAGTTTTAATGATGCACTCGCAAGAAATAGAAGTTGAAGCAAAAGAGAGCATCAAGAGGCAAATTCAAAACACATTTAAGTCTAACATGCTTCCTATGCATAGGAATCTTGTAAATAAACAAGTTCATGAAGAGCAAAGTAACAAGCATAGGAAGATAAAACAAGTGTAGCTTCAAAAATTTCAGCACATAGAGAGGTGTTTTAGTAACATGAAAATTTTTACAACCATATTTTCCTCTCTCATAATAACTTTCCGTAGCAACATGAGCAAACTCAACAATATAACTATCACATAAAGCATTCTTATCATGAGTCTCATGCATAAAATAATTACTACTCCCAACATAAGCATAGTCATTCTTATTAATTGTAGTGGGAGCAAATTCAACAAAGTAGCTATCAAATATAGGAGGTATATTGTAATCATAATCAAATTTATCCTCCATAACAGGTGGTAACAAAAGACTACTATTATTATAATCATCATAAATGGGAGGCAAAGTATCATCAAAGTAAATTTTCTCCTCAATGCTTGGGGGACTAAAAATATCATGCTCATCAAAGCCAGCTTCCCCAAGCTTAGAATTTTCCATAGCATTAGCAACAATAGTGTTCAAAGCATTAATATTAATATGTTCCATGGGTTTTTTAATTTTCGCATCAAACCATCCATGTCTTAAATCAGGAAATAGAATAAGAAGCTCTTTGTTGTCCATTATGCCTAACTAGTGTAAACAAGAAACCAAATGTCGCAATTGCAGAGTCTAAAGGAAATAGCTTCGAGCACACACACAATGGCGCCAGAAAAGCATCGTTACACGGAACCGAAGTATGAGTGCTTTTTACCTTTCCTCCCCGGCAACGGCGCCAGAAAAGTGCTTGATGTCTACGGGTGCTTCTATTCTTGTAGACAGTGTTGGGCCTCCAAGAGCAGAGGTTTGTAGAACAGCAGCAAGTTTCCCTTAAGTGGATCACCCAAGGTTTATCGAACTCAGGGAGGAAGAGGTCAAAGATATCCCTCTCATGCAACCCTGCAACCACAAAGCAAGAAGTCTCTTGTGTCCCCAACACACCTAATAGGTGCACTAGTTCGGCGATGAGATAGTGAAATACAAGTGGTATGAATGAATATGAGCAGTAGTACGGCGCCAGAAAATAGCTCGCTGGCGTGCAGTTGATGGTAGTAATATTGTAGGAAGTAAACAAGAAGTAGTAACGCAGCAGTAGTAATTCAGTAAAACAGTAACAAGCAGCGATAGCAGTTCTTTGTGATGGAAACAAGGCCTAGGGATCATACTTTCACTAGTGGACACTCTCAACATTGATCGCATAATAAATAACTCTTTCTCTTATGTGCTACATACACTCTTTTGTTGGATGATGAACACATTGCGTAGGATTACACGAACCCTCAATGCCGGAGTTAACAAGCTCCACAATTCAATGTTCATATTTAAATAACCTTAGAGCATAATAGATCATTGCAAAATAAACCAAGAACTAACATAGTGCACACACTGTCCACATTACACTATGAAGGAGGAATAGATCACATCAATACTATCATAATGATAATTAACTCCACAATCTACAAGAGATCATGATCATAGCCTACGACAAGAACCACACGGTGCACACACTAATCACCTTTACACCATGCAGGAGGAATAGACTACTTTAATAACATCACATGAGTAGCACATAACTAGTAGCGATACAAAGCTTATCATATAGATCTCAATCATGTAAAGCAGCTCATGAGATCATTGTATTGAAGTACATAGGAGAGAGATTAACCACATAGCTACCGGTACAGCCCCGAGCCTCGATGGAGAACTACTCCCTCCTCATGGGAGCAGCAGCGGTGATGAAGATGGCGGTGGAGATGGCAGCGGTGTCGATGGAGAAGCCTTCCGGGGGCACTTCCCCGCTCCGGCAGGGTGCCGGAACAGAGACTCCTGTCCCCCAGATCTTGGCTTCGCGATGGCGGCAGCTCTGGAAGGTTTTGCGTACCGTGGCTTCCTCTGTAAGGGTTTTCGATGCAGGGGCTTTATATATGCGAAAGGGCAGCGTCAGAAGGTCGAAGGGGCGACGACACCATAGGCTGGCGCGGCCAGGGCCCAGGCCGCGCCACCCTATCATCTGGGGCCCACAGGGCCCTCCTCTGGCGGCTCTCGGGTGTTCTGGATGCTTCCGGGCAAAATAGGAACCTGGGCGTTGATTTCGTCCAATTCCGAGAATATTTCGTTACTAGGATTTCTGAAACCAAAAACAGCAGAAAACAGGAACTGGCACTTCGGCATCTTGTTAATAGGTTAGTTCCAGAAAATGCGTAAATACGACATATAATGTGCATAAAACATGTAGATATCATCAATAAAGTAGCATGGAACATAAGAAATTATCGATACGTTGGAGATGTATCAGCGCACAGATGATCACCCACCTCCGCAGCCATCCACACCTCCTCGGCCATGTCGATGGAACCATCAAGGCCCCAGCTGAGACCATCGAGCAGACCACCAGCACTGGCGCCGATGCGATCACAGCCACCATCACCAATCCGGACTACGCAACCTGGTACGTCCGCGATCAGACGGTCCTGAGCGGTTTCTTCGCCACCGTCACTGAAGAGGTCCTCGCCACCATCATGGGGGCCGCCACTGCGCACGACGCGTGGCTCATGCTGGAGAGCATGTTCGCCTCCAGGTCCAAGGCGCGGATCATCCAGATCCGTACCCAACTCACCGCCGCCAAGAAGAAGGGCACTCCGGCGGCTGACTACTTCCGCCACATGAAGAGCTTGGCGGACACGCTGGCAGCCATCGGCAAGCCGCTGTGTGAGGAGGAGACCATCTCCTACATCCTTGCGGGACTCGGGCCAGACTACGACCCGCTGGTGACCTCCCTCACCACACGCAACGACGACATCACCCTGGACGAGGTCTACTCCCACCTCCTCGCCTTCGAGCATCGTCACGAGCGGCACGATGCCGAGATCCAGCTCGCACCTGGAGGTCACGCCGCCAACTTCACCGGGCGTCAGGGCGGCGGTGATCGCCAACATGGAGGAGGCCAAGGTGGAGGCCGTGGACACGGTGGGCGTGGCCGTGGACGCAGCGGCCGCGGTGGTGGCCGTGGAGCACCACTCCAGGGCCGTGGAGGCTACGGTCCCCAGGGCCAAACCGGCGGCCAGAACCAGCAAGGAGGAGGCCCCCCGCAGTGCCAGATCTGCAACAAGGCGGGTCACACCGCCATGCGGTGCTACAACCGCTACAACCATGCCTACAACGACGACGACCCCTCCGCGCCGCTTCCTCACACCGGCTACAACGTCAACATCGACCCCGCCTGGTATCTGGACACCGGAGCAACCGATCACATCACCGCCAATCTTGATCGCCTTGTTGTGAGGGAGACCTACAACGGCAACGAGCGCGTCCACGTCGGCAATGGCGCAGGTTTGCACATCTCTCATGTTGGTCATGGTACCTTAAATACTACTGCCAAACCTCTTGCTCTTCGTAATATCCTTCATGTCCCCAATATCACAAAGAATCTCCTTTCCGCACACAAACTTTCTAAAGATAATTCTGTCTTTATTGAAATTCATCCTTTTCATTTTATTGTTAAGGATCGGGACTCGAGGAGAAGGGTGCTCCAAGGCAAGTGTGATTCCTCCGGACTATATCCAATCCATCCATCAAGAATAAACGCCAGCAAGTGTGCCATGTTCTCAGCTTCCTCGGCCACGACTAGCAAGGAGCAATGGCATCGGCGATTAGGGCATCCATCTTTACAAGTAGTCAATTCTATTTTGCGACTCAACAATCTCAAGTTTTGTAATAATTCAGCGCATGCACATGTGTGCAATGCTTGCCAAATGTCCAAGAGCCATCAACTATCTTTCCCTATTTCGAATCATGTTTCCACAGCTCCTCTAGAGCTTATTTTTACCGATGTTTGGGGCCCGGGGTTTTAAATACTACCTTAGCTTCATAGATGATTTCACAAAATTCACCTGGACCTATTTTCTCCATGCCAAATCTGAAGTTGAACACACCTTTCTTCGCTTCCAAAAACACGTCGAACTTCTCCTCAACACTAAAATTAAAAGTGTGCAATCAGATTGGGGTGGGGAGTATCGACGACTCCACAAATATTTTCTAGATCATGGCATTATCCATTATATTTCCTGTCCACATACCCACCAGCAAAATGGATCCGCCGAGCGGAAACATCGACATATTGTAGAAACTGGTTTAGCTCTCCTAGCCCACTCTTCCATGCCCTTAACCTTCTGGGACGAAGCCTTTGCCACAACCGTTCACCTTATCAACCGAATGCCCACACGAGTCATAGACAATGCCACACCTCTTGAACGCCTTCTAGGAGACAAAGCTAAACCTAACTATGATCTTCTCAAAACCTTTGGTTGTGCTTGCTGGCCCTTCCTTCGTCCCTATAATGCACGCAAACTCACATTCCGTTCCAAAGAATGCGTGTTCATCGGCTATAGCAACCACCACAAGGGATATAAATGTCTTGATGTTTCAACCGGGCGTGTTTACATCTCACGCAATGTCATCTTTGACGAAAACGTGTTTCCTTTCGCCCGGAATTCTTCCTCTGGCAGTAGTGTTTATAGTGCTACTGACCTTCTAACTGATGTGCATGTGCAGCCTATTCCTCTTGTGGTTCCATGTGCAGGAAATCCAGATGGAGGTGCAGACGACGATCGTCATGCAGGTGACGTCGATCGCCACACAAGGGAGTCCGATTCCGACTCGGGACCCTCGCATTCGGATTCGGCGTCTGGATCCGCGTCACCCGCGTCTTCTTCGTCGGCCCATAGGTCTACGTCATCGTCGACGGATCAATCTGGCTCGGACCACCAGCCCACGCCACCTCATGCGCATCCGATGCGCACTTGTCTTCGCTTCGGGATCACGCAGCCAAAACAGCGCACCGACGGCACCGTCACCTACACGGCCTCCCGTGCTGCTGATCTTGAACCTGCCTTCGTTGCTGCTGCCTTGCAAGACCCTCGGTGGAAAGCTGCCATGGACACTGAGCTAGCTGCCCTTCACCGCAATGAGACATGGAGCCTTGTCCCTGCACCTCCTGGCATCAATCTCATCGACAGCCGCTGGGTGTTTAAGGTTAAACACAATCCTGACGGCACCATCGAACGCTACAAAGCTCGTCTCGTCGCTAAAGGCTTCAAACAGCGTCACGGCATCGACTACGACGACACCTTCAGCCCGGTGGTTAAACCGACCACAATCCGTGTCATCCTGTCGCTCGCTGTGACACAGGGGTGGCATATGAGGCAACTCGACGTCGACAATGCTTTTCTCCATGGCTATCTCGAGGAGGAGGTTTATATGGTGCAGCCGCCCGGATTTGTGGATCCTCACCAACCGCGCCATGTCTGCAAGCTTGCTAAATCTCTTTATGGCCTGAAACAGGCGCCTCGAGCGTGGTTTGCTCGTCTTAGCGGCAAGCTTCAGGAGCTAGGATTTGTTCCATCCAGAGCAGATGTGTCGCTGTTTATTCTTAACACCAAAACAGTCACCATCTTCATGCTCGTATACGTCGATGACATTATCGTTGTGAGCTCCACGGTGTCTGCAGCTGATCAGCTCCTACAACAACTTCGTGCAAAGTTTCCTGTCAAAGACCTCGGCAGTTTGAGCTATTTCCTTGGAATAGAGGTGAAACCCAGTCAGGATGGCATAGTTCTTTCACAGAACAAGTATATTGGAGATCTATTGACACGGACCAACATGCAGCTAGCAAAGGGAGCTTCCACGCCTATGGCCTCTACAGAAAAGCTCTCTAGACAAGATGGAGTTGCACTGACACCTGCTGAAGCTACACGATACAGAAGTGCAGTCGGGGGATTGCAATATTGATACGTCCAATTTGCATCACTATTTTGTATCATAATTTGCTGTTATTCATTGATATATTTCATATTGGGACACAATACTTATGTTATTTCATCTATTTTGCATGTTTCATCATCATTGGAGGATCAAGCACCGGAGCCAGGATTCTGCTGGAAAAAGCACCGTCAGAACGCAATATTTCGGAAGATCAACTGTGGAAGGGAATTTCACGTAAATTCCTATTTTTCCAGATGACGGAGGGAGCCAGAAGGGGAAGAAGAGAGGAGCCACTGTGGGCCCAGACCATAGGGCGGCGCGGCCCATGGCCTGGCCGCGCCACCCTATGCTCTGGGGGCCCCACAGCCCTTTTCGCCTCCTTTTCTTCGCGTACTCCTTCGTCCCGAAAACCTAAGCCACAGAGAGGACCTCACGAAGGGTTACAGCCGCCTCTGCGGGGCGGAGAACACCAGAGAGAAAAGAGCTCTCCGGCGGGCAGGAATCCGCCGGGGAAATTCCCTCCCGGAGGGGGAAATCGACGCCATCGCCATCGTCATCGAGCGGGACATCATCTCCATCATCATCATCATCATCTCCACCATCTACACCGCCATCACCACCGCTGCACCTCGTCATCGCTGTAGCAATTCGGGTTAAATCTTGATTGTTTGATAGGGGAAACTCTCCCGGTGTTATTCTATACTTGTTGTAGATGCTATTGAGTGAAACCATTGAACCAAGGTTTATGTTCAGATTGTTATTCATCATCATATCACCTCTGATTGTATTCCATATGATGTCTCGTGAGTAGTTCGTTTAGTTCTTGAGGACATGGGTGAAGTCTAAATGCTAGTAGTGAATTATGGTTGAGTAATATTCAATGTTATGATATTTAAGTTGTGGTGTCATTCTTCTAGTGGTGTCGTGTGAACGTCGACTACACGACACTTCACCATTTATGGGCCTAGGGGAGTGCATCTTGTATTCGGTTGCTAATTGCGGGGTTGCCGGAGTGACAGAAACCTGAGCCCCCGTTAGTATATCGATGCAGGAGGGATCGCAGATCTCGTAGTTTAAGGCTGTGGTTAGATTTATCTTAATTACTTTCTTGTAGTTGCGGATGCTTGCAAGGGGTATAATCACAAGTATGTATTAGTCCTAGGAAGGGCGGTGCATTAGCATAGGTTCACCCACACAACACTTATCAAAACAATGAAGATTATTAAACCACATGAAGCGAAAGTACTAGACTAAAATCCCCGTGTGTCCTTAGGAACGTTTGGTCATTATAAGTAATCAAACCGGCTTGTCCTTTGTGCTAAAAAGGATTGGGCCACTCGCTGCAATTATTTCTCTCGCATTTTATTTACTTGTACTTCATTTATCTGCAATATCAAAACCCCCTGAATACTTGTTTGTGAGCATTTACAGTGAATCCTTCATCGAAACTGCTGCCAACACCTTCTGCTCCTCGTTGGGATCGACATTCTTACTTATCGAAGATACTACGATACACCCCCTATACTTGTGGGTCATCAAGACTATTTTCTGGCGCCGTTGCCGGGGAGTGAAGCGCTATTGGTAAGCGGAATTGGTAAGGAAATTTACTGTTTGTGCTGATTTTATTTCTGCCTGCTGCTATAAATCATTATGGAGAGATCTTCTCTTCAATTTCTATTTGGGAAATCTACTACTACTGCAACGGTAGTGGATGAAGCGCCAGGTGAGGAAGTAGTACCATATAAAATACCTATGAAAATTATTGAACGTGTTATGGATAACCGCTATGAAGGGGATGGAACTGTCCATCCTGGTGATCATTTATTGTTTTTGCATGAATTATGCGGTTTATTCAAATGTGCAGGTATTTCTATGAATGAAGTTAGGAAGAAACTATTCACTATATCGCTGTCTGGTAAAGCGGCGCACTGGTATAAATTGCTGAAGAATGGTGATTCTATTGATTGGGAGGACATTGTGCCTTTATTTTATTCCAAATTTTATCCACCAAGTGAAATTCACAAAGATCGGAACCGCATATATAATTTCTGGCCTCATGATGGAGAGAGTATTGCCCAAGCTTGGGGGAGATTGAAGTCTTTAATGCTCAAATGCCCCATTCATGAGCTTCCTGGTAATGTTATTATTGATAATTTCTATGCAAGACTTTCTTTTCAAGACAAGACCTTGCTGGATACTTCCTGTTCTGGATCATTTACACGCAAGAATGAAGAGTTTAAAAGGGACCTTCTTGATCGGATCCAAGAAAATACTGAAGGATGGGAGAACGACAAAGATAGAGAATCATGTATAATTTATGATTATAAATGCATTGAAGCTTTTATGGATACTGATAAATTTCGTAGTATGAGTGCTACATATGGTCTTGATTCCCAAGTTGTTGCAAATCTTTATAAAGCTTTTGCCTCTCATTATGAACTGCCTAAGAAGAATTTTGATAAGTATCATGAACCGTATAAAGATAAAATTGATTCATCTGTAAACAAATGTGTAGTGGTTGAAACTGCTGATAATGTTATTCCTGAAGCTTATATTGAAAAAACTCCTTTCCCTGCTAAAATGAAGGAGTACTCTGTCATATCTAGTGTGGTTAATAAAAGTGAAAAGAAACCTAAAGAACCTGAAGAACAAATTAAAATTGAACCTGCTGTTGCAATAGTTAAAGATCTTGTGACTGAAAATGTGGAGGATGGTCATATTATTTTCTGTGAAGATGCTTCTAATATTGTTTCACATCCTAATAAATCCAAACAAGTTAGTGTTCCTATGCTATCTGTTAGAATTGGTGATCGTTGCTATTATGGTTTATGTGATATTGGTGCAAGTGTTAGTGCTATTCCTTATGAGCTTTACACGGAGATTATGCACGAAATTGGTTCTTGTGAACTTGAAGATATTGATGTGGTTATTCATTTGGCTAATAGAGAAACTATTTCTCCAATTGGTATTGTTCGAGATGTGGAAGTTCTATGTGGTAAGATTAAATATCCTGCTGACTTTTTGGTACTTGGTTCTGTTGCTAGTGATCATTGTCCTATCATTTTTGGTAGACCTTTTCTAAATACTTGTGGAGCTATTATAGATTGTAAGAAAGAGAAAATTTTGACTAGATTTGCTGGTGAACCTTATGAATTTAACTTTTCTAAATTTACCAAAACTCCTTATAAAGTTGACTTGCCTAGTAATGATTTTAAAATGGAGCAGTGTGCATCTATTGTTCTTGTTCCTAATAATCCTTTGCAGCAACATTTGGAGAATAGTGAAAGTGAAGCTTTTAGGAAAGAAAGAGATGAGCTTGAGGAAATTTTTCTTCGTCAACCTATTCTCAAGCATGATTTACCGGTGGAAGATTTGGGTACAACACCGCCACCAAAGGAAGATCCTGTTTTTGATTTAAAGCCTTTACCTGATAATCTTAAATATGCTCATATTGATGATAAGAAAATATATCCTGTTATTATTAGTTCTAAGCTTTCAGAAATTGAGGAAGAAAGGTTATTGGAAATATTGAAGAAACACCGAGGAGCTATTGGCTATACTCTTGATGATTTGAAAGGGATTTCTCCTTCTATTTGCCAACATGCTATTAATATGGAAGAAGATGCAAAGCCTGTTGTTGAACATCAACGTCGTCTAATTCCAAAGATGAAAGAGGTGGTAAGGAATGAGGTATTAAAACTTCTTGAAGCTGGTATTATATATCCTATTGCTGATAGTAGATGGGTTAGTCCTGTGCATTGTGTTCCTAAGAAAGGAGGAATGACTGTTGTGCCTAATGATAATGATGAGCTTATTCCTCAAAGAATAGTTGTAGGTTATAGAATGTGCATTGATTTTCGTAAAGTTAATAAAGTTACTAAGAAAGATCATTACCCTTTACCCTTTATTGATCAAATGCTAGAAAGGTTATCTAAAAATACTCATTTTTGCTTTCTTGATGGTTATTCTGGGTTTTCACAAATTGCTGTTAAAGCTAAAGATCAAGAGAAAACCACGTTTACTTGTCCTTATGGAACTTATGCTTATAGGCGTATGCCTTTTGGTTTATGTAATGCTCCTGCTACTTTTCAAAGATGCATGTCTGCTATTTTTCATGGTTTTTGTGAAAGTATTGTAGAGGTGTTCATGGATGATTTTTCTGTCAATGGGAATTCTTTTGATAATTGCCTGCGAAACCTCGATAAAGTTTTGCAGAGATGTGAAGAAACTAACCTTGTTCTTAATTGGGAGAAATGCCACTTTATGGTTAATGAAGGAATTGTATTGGGACATAAAATTTCCGAGAGAGGTATTGAAGTTGATAGAGCTAAAGTTGAAGCAATTGAGAAGATGCCCTATCCAAGGGATGTTAAAGGTATTCGTAGTGTTCTTGGTCATGCTGGGTTTTATAGGAGATTTATTAAAGATTTCTCTAAAATTTCAAAGCCTCTTACTAATCTTCTTCAAAAAGATGTACTGTTTGTTTTTGATGATGATTGTAAGGAAGCTTTTGAAACTCTAAAGAAAGCCTTAACAACTGCTCCTGTAGTCGAACCTCCTGATTGGAATTTGCCTTTTGAAATTATGTGTGATGCTAGTGATTTTGCTGTAGGCGCTGTTCTTGGACAGCGGGTAGATAAAAAATTAAATGTTATTCATTATGCTAGTAAGACTCTTGATGCTGCTCAAAGAAATTATGCTACAACTGAAAAGGAATTGTTAGCTGTAGTCTTTGCTTGTGATAAGTTTAGACCCTATATTGTTGATTCGAAAGTTACAATTCATACTGATCATGCTGCAATTAGATACCTTATGACAAAGAAAGATGCTAAGCCAAGGCTTATTAGATGGGTACTTCTGTTGCAAGAATTTGATTTACATATTATAGATAGGAAAGGTGCTGATAATCCTGTTGCTGATAATTTGTCTAGATTGGAAAATATTGTTTATGATCCTGTTCCTGTTAATGATAGTTTTCCAAATGAACAATTGGCTGTAATAAAGGTGAGCTCGCGAGAGAGCCCTTGGTATGCAGATTATGCTAACTTTATTGTTTCGAAGTATTTGCCTCCAACCTTTTCAGTTCAGCAAAGGAGGAAATTCTTTTATGACTTGAGGCATTATTTTTGGGATGACCCACACTTATATAAAGAAGGAGTAGATGGTATTATGCGAAGATGTGTTCCTGAATATGAACAACAGGAGATATTGAATAAATGTCATGGTAGTGTTTATGGAGGACATCACGCTGGAGATAGAACCGCGCAAAAGGTTCTACAATCAGGTTTTTATTGGCCAACACTCTTCAAAGATGCAAGGAAATTTATTTTATCTTGTGATGAATGTCAAAGAGTTGGTAATATCTCCAGACGCAATGAAATGCCTATGAATTATACTCTTGTTATTGAACCATTCGATTGTTGGGGATTCGACTTCATGGGTCCTTTCCCTTCTTCAGACGGTAACACTCATATACTTGTCGCTGTTGATTATGTTACTAAATGGGTAGAAGCTATTGACATAGGCACCCCAAATGGGCCTGCCATAGATGGTACCCGGGATTTACTGAAGGCCCACTATCCGAAGAATAAGAAGATTCGGGAGCCCAAGATGTATTAAGGAAAGCTAGAGTTGTAATAGGAAGTATTATTTGTAATCTGGCGGGACGAGTTAGAAACCGTCCCGAACTCTGTAACTTGTACGATACGAAACCCTCGGCTCCACCTCCTATATAAGGGGGAGTCGAGGGACAAAGAAAGGATCGAATCTCATCAACATAACCCTAGTTTTCATAATCGCCGAGTACTTTTCGCCTAAACCTTCGAGATCTACTTGCCCTCTACTTCTAGCAAAACCCTAGTCTACAATCTGTAGGCATTGACAAGTTAATCCTTTGTCAATTGGCGCCGTCTGTGGGAAATAGAGGCTGCAAGGATCTGATCTCGATGGCACGTTCAAGATCTTCGACTTCATCAACAGCAAGCAACGCGATGGATCGAGGTAACAAGGGAAAAACTGATCTATTCAATTTTATTCCTCACCCGCCCTCCCGTATGGATGCATGTGCCTATCTGGAGGAGCCCATCGTCATGACATTCGGAGAATTCCGATTTGGCGTCAACAAGGAAGGATCCTACCGTCTCGAAGTTCCGATCTCGTCGGAATTTTCAGCGGTCGACTCCAACTTTTCGTCGACTGACGAGGAGTTTTCGTCGACATACTTCGTCGACAACAAGGCAAGCGGAAAGCTCGCCAAGATCTTCAGCAACACATCCTTCGAGTCATCTGCGGACTCCTTTATAAGCAGCGACTCCGACAGCGTCGACAGCTTCAACTTCATCGACAAATCTGCTGCCATCGGAAAGGTCTTCACCACTCTATATGATGGTGTCACCAGTCCCGACAAAAATCAATGCACAAAATATCATCAGATCTATGTGGTAGAAGGGGCAGGCACATCAGACCCGCCAACATCAGAGGCTTTCGACGAATTGGGAAATCCATACGTCGATCCCGCTGATCTCAGACATGGTCTAGGCACCAAATATCCTGGATCCACAACTCGCGCAAGAGTACAGCTCCCGCAAAGTGCGTGGGATAGGGCTGCGAAAGCCATGGATGGTTCAGAACCCATGACCAACACCGCTACTGCACAAGAACTTCAAGCATATCAATATAGACTTGCTCGAGTAAGCAGAGAGTTGGAAAAACAGACAAAGATCCTTGAATAGGAGAAAAGAAGCAGCTTCTGCATCAAGCAGACGCCGGGCAGATTTAAGTCGCCTTTCAGGAAATACAGGAGATAGTCACAGAGAAGCTCGGAGGAGAGCAATGTCTCGACTGCAAAACATACCTGAAGCAGAAAGAGGAAACATAATCCAAAATCTCGACATGTCCTTTATGTCGATCGACGAAAGAGGAAATATCATCCCGAAAACGCCGCAGGCAGGTTACATGGCAACACAAGCATACATCTTGGCGTCCAGACCACCTCCTGGGGACCCGAGAGAACCATTGTTCAATATGGCAATGGCTGGAGTAGGGGTTATGGGAACAGCGTTTGCAACAACGCCTCCCGAAGAAAATCCCAGACAAAATAGTCCACGACACACCGCAGCAGTTCAAGACCCACCAAGAGCAAGTGGAGCAAGGGACACAGCAGTCCAAGTAAGGGTGGACAGAGCGCGACAAGAAAGGAGGGACCGTCAGTACTCACCAGAGCTTGCCGACGAAGATATGTGTGGGCTCCCATGCTTTACGAGAAGAGTGCGAAAAACTCGAGTCCCAAAAGGGTTCAAGTTACCCGAGAATTTCAAGAAGTTCGACGGCCTGCAAGATCCCGAGGATTGGCTCGTGGATTATCTCGAGATGGTGAAACTGGTAGGAGGAACCAGAGCAACAGCTATGCAAAGTATCCAAGTTCACCTGAGTGGTGCCGCAAGATCTTGGATAAAGAAGCTCCCTTTGAACTCCATCGACAGCTGGGAAACCTTTGAGGACATCTTCGTGAAGAACTTCCGATCCACCTGCAAAAAACCCGCGTCGTTAGAAGAATTACGAGCGTGTCGACAAAAACATGACGAGTCGATGAGAAAATATATACAGCGGTGGAACATTATCAAAAACTCGGCAGAAGACATATCTGACGAGAGGGCAATAGATGCGTTCGTGGCGGTGAATCCGACGAGCAGACTTCGTCGAGGACTTGGGAAGAACTAATCCCAAGACAATCTCAGCGTTGATGGAAATCGCTAACAAGTGGGCAGATGGAGAAGACGCAATATACAACAAACGACACAGGTCGCCAGAAGAGGATCGTAGTCGAAATTATCAAAATAGAAGGCGATTTTCTCGCCAGTTCTACAACAACGATGCTCCTGGCCATATATCGGCTGGTTTTCGGGGAAACCCTGGAGGAAATAGTCGAGATGATTATCAAAGGAGCAACGAGCAACAAGGCGACAATAGAGGTGATTTTCGCGGCAACAGACAAAATAGTGGACCAAGGATTCAAAGACCTTACGTGTCTCCCGAGGAGATGATGAACGGTCCGTGTCAAATGCACTTTTACCTCGACAACAATGGAAAGAGACAGTCAGGACATCTCCAGAAAGACTGCCGCAATTTTCAGGCAATGTTGCGAGCCGCAGGAATCGCAAATGCCCAAGCAAATAACAGAAATCCTCGGGAGCCAAGGAGCGAGATTCACCTTCCACTTCCTCCCGCAATAACCGAAGAAAATCGACACCAGCTCAGAATAGCGGCAGCACCACAACCACCCCCATATGTCGATCCCAATTCCAATGGCGCAGTTTTGATGATTCAGAAAGCTAGGCCGTCCAACAGGGCGCAGAAGGTCATATCTCGACAAGTGTTTATGGCAGAGAAGATGCCTCCACCAACAGTCGAGTATCTAAATTGGTCAGGGCAAGACATAGGCTTTACAATCGCGGATCATCCGCAGCAAGTTCCTCGACCAGGACAATCAGCACTTATTCTACCCGCAGTAATTGCTGGGTTCGACGTGTCGCGAGTTTTCATAGATGGCGGCAGCAGTCTAAACCTCATGTATGCAGACACATTGAGGAAGATGAACATATCCCTGGCAAACTTGAAACCAACTGACACACGCTTTCACGGGATCACACCAGAGAAGCCAAGTTACCCATTGGGCAAGATCAACCTCGACGTTCAGTTTGGAACCCGAGAAAACTACAGAATAGAGAACCTGGAGTTCGAAGTTGTGGATTTCCCGTCGCAATATCACGCTTTGTTGGGACGACCAGCGTACGCCAGGTTCATGGCAGTGCCGCATTATACATATCTGTTGTGGAGGTTGCCTGGGCCTAAGGGACCTATCACAATCAAAGGAAGCTTTGCACTGGCCGATAAATGCGACAAAGATTTCCATCGACTGTCAGAAACTTTCGGGATGCAAGCAGAATACGCGGCACCTAGGCTCACTGATTATGATGTGCTGCCAGAGGTAGGAAGATCTAAGGAGCCAACTTTCAATATAAATAAAGATTCAAAAGAGGTACAGATCCACCCGACAGATCCAAAGAAAACGACGTCCATTGCTACAAACATGGATGTCGCATAGGAAAGCGCGCTCGTCGAGTTCCTCCGTGAGCACTGGAAAATCTTCGCATGGTGTCCAGCCGACATGCCAGGAGTACCCAGGGAACTTGCCGAGCACCACCTCAATTTGGATCCTCTTGCACGACCAGTAAAGCAACCTTTGCGGCGTTTTTCAGAGCCTAGCCGCAAAGCTATGTTATCAGAAATAGATCGACTCAAAGATGCCGGGTTCATCAGTGAAATATCTACAGAAGCCACATGGGTAGCTAACCCAGTGATGGTGCCGAAGAAACACACAATAGTCCTTCGCATGTGCGTCGACTTTACGTGTCTCAATAAACATTGTCCCAAGGATCACTTTCCCCTCCCAAGGATCGATCAAATCATCGACTCCACGGCAGGATGTGAACGTCTTTCCTTCCTGGACGCATATTCTGGTTATAACCAGATCAGATTGAAAGAAGAAGATGAAGCCAAGACAGCGTTCATCACACCTTATGGCGTGTTTTGCTACAAAACAATGCCCTTTGGTCTGAAAAACGCGGGAGCAACATATCAGCGGATGATGCAGAAGTGCCTAGCAACACAGATCGGGAAAAATGTACAAGTCTACATCGACGATGTCGTAATAACATCAAAGAAAGGGTCAACGTTGATTGAAGATTTGAAGGAAACCTTCGACAACCTCGACAAGTTCTGCCTCAAGCTGAACCCGACAAAGTGCTCTTTTGGAGTACCCGCAGGAGAACTTCTCGGGTTCTTAGTATCAGCAAGGGGGATTGAAGCTAATCCCGAAAAAATACAGGCCATCGTCACTATGAGAAAGCCAACAAAGTTGAAGGAAATACAACAGTTAACGGGGCGAGTCGCAGCTTTAAGCAGATTCGTCGCCAAAGTTAGGAGAAAAGCGCTGCCGTTTTATGCGTTGATCAAGCAAGGAGAAAAATTTCAATGGAACGAGGAAGCACGAGCTTTCGAGAATCTCAAGCGAGCAATTTCGACACCGCCAATATTGGTGGCGCCAAAAGAGAAAGAACCTCTCCTCTTGTACATTGCAGCTACACCTCAGGTGGTCAGCACGGCCTTAGTGGTCGAAAGGGAAGAAGAAGGTAAGCTTCATGGAGTTCAAAGGCCAGTATATTTCATCAGCGAAGTACTGTCGCCGTCAAAACAGCGGTACCCGCAATATCAAAAGCTAGCATATGGAGTATTCACGACAGCAAGAAAACTGCGGCATTATTTTTCGGCTCACCCGATAATAGTGGTCAATGAAGCTCCCTTATCAAATATACTGAACAATCCAGAGGCTACGGGTCGTGTCTCCCTTTGGGGAATAGAACTTTCCCCTCGGGACATCACGTATGAAAAAAGAAAAGCAATAAAGTCGCAGGTCTTACCAGATTTCATTGCAGAGTGGATGGAGCTACAAAACACAGGACCCCCAGATTTGTCGAGGACTTGGACCATGAACTTCGACGGGTCCAAGAGATTGGAAGGTGCCGGAGCAGGCGTGATATTAGTTTCACCTGAAGGCGACAAGTTGAAGTATGTTCTGCGGATGACGTTCCCAAACGCATCTAACAATGAAGCAGAATATGAAGCTCTCATACACGGGATGAAGATGGCGAAAGCTTGCGGTGCAACACGATTGAAAATTTTCGGCGACTCACAGTTGGTAGCTCAGCAAGTAATGAACCAATGCGACGCAGTCAACGAAAGTATGATAGCATACAAGGAGGTGTACAATGAGCTGGAGAAGCTGTTCGATGGTTGTGAAGTAAACCACATCAGCAGGATGAGCAACGATGAAGCCGACGTTCTCGCAAACATCGGGTCACAATGCCTCGCAATCCCTCCAGGTGTGTTCTGGGAAGAGATTAGCGAGAGATCAACAAAGCCGGCAAAAACAAAAAAGGAGAAGAAAGAGAAAACATCGACTGTCACCAAGGGCACAGCAGAAGAAGAAGAAGAAGAGCAAGAACTAGTCATGATGGTACAAGTTCCATGGATGCAGGCCTACATATCATACATCCTAAGGAAAGTCATACCCGACGATCCAGTCGAAGCAAGGCGAATAATTAGGCGATCAAAAGCTTTCACTGTGGTAAAAGGGGAACTGTACAAACGCAGTATTTCGGGTGTGCTACAACGGTGTGTTACACCCGAAGAAGGAAGGATCATCCTAAAGGACGTGCATGAAGGAATATGTGGGCACCACGCGAGTAGCAGAGCTATTGCGGCTAAGGTTTTCAGAGCAGGATTTTATTGGCTAACAGCAATCGAGGATGCGAAGGAAATAGTGCGAACTTGCGATGCGTGTCAAAGATTTGCGGCAAGACCTCACTCTCCTGCCGCAGAACTTATGCCAATCCCATTGTCTTGGCCCTTCGCTCAATGGGGTCTCGACATGGTAGGTAAATTACACAAAGCTTCGCCAGGAGGTTATGAGTATATGCTTGTTGCTGTCGACAAGTTTACAAAATGGATCGAAGCAAAGCCGATAAATTCACCGGACGGCGCGTCAGCGATTAAGTTCGTGAAAAGCATCGTCTTCAGATTTGGAGTTCCTCACAGTATTGTGACAGACAACGGCAGCAATTTCACGTCCAAGGAGTTCAAAGCATACTGCGCAGAAGTGGGCATCAAATTGAGTTTTGCGTCTGTCGCGCATCCTCAGACCAATGGACAAGTCGAGAAGGCCAATGGCATCATCTGCAATGGCATCAAGAAACGCCTGCTAGGACCATTGGAAAAAGCCCGGCATACTTGGCCGGAGGAGTTACAAAGTGTGTTGTGGAGTATCCGAACAACACCAAATACGGCGACACAGGAAACACCGTTCTTTCTGGTTCATGGCGCCGAAGCAGTCCTGCCAATAGAAATAGAGCACGATTCTCCAAGAGTCACAGAATATGACGAAGAAACATCGAGGAAATCTTTGGAGGATGATGTCGACGCACTCGATGAAGCTCGAGACGAAGTCCTGTCAAGAGTCGCCAAATATCAGCAGGACCTGAAAAACTATCACAGTCGACGATTGCGGCCAAGGTCTTTTCAAGTTGGTGACTTAGTTCTGCGGCTCAACCAGAAAAGTCACGAAAAACTCGAATCACCATGGCTTGGACCCTACATCGTCACAGAAGTAATCGAAGGAGGAGCATACAGAATCAAAGACAAGAAGACAGGGATTGACGAGCCAAATCCCTGGAATGTGGCACAGCTCAGGCGTTTCTACGCCTAGGTGTCGAAAATATAGTCTTCCTTTGTAAATCTTCAATGTACTGAAACGCCCACGAGTTTTCAGACGCACTCTTTTCCTTTTTCGGGGCACCGAGTGGGGCCGGGAAAGGTTTTTAATGAGGCGGGCTCGTGGTGCTGCAATATAATAAAGATAGTGGAATTATATATCTTCTTCTCGACAAGATCAGGGGTTTTTCCCCTACATGATACAATATATATATAAACACAGTGTCGACAAACGCAAAAGAAGCATATTGCCTTGGTAAACATACCTCGCCAAAATAAAAAGAGATACAGACAAAATAGTGATCAACAAAAAACTCGGGGGCTTACACCCACAAAAATAATATACAGTGTATATTATCTTGCCTTGGGACAACCTCGCATGATATTAAACAAAAGACACTGCAATCAAAACGCCCGGGGGCTTGGCGATAAAAATAAAATACAATGACTTTACAATATAGCTCGTCTATACAGGATACAAAGTTCGGAATAAATGTCAAGGATTTCCCAATATATTATCTATGGTTAAGCGCTCGTTATTTACAGTAGCAGTACTATGCTCAGCATAGCTACCCTTCACGAAGAATTCGGAATCCATCCGAAGAAGTTCATCCATCATATCTTCAGCAACAGGAGTAACTATGTCATCATATTTGCCGAAGTTCCTCTTCCTCTTCGACATCTTCTCCAGGCACTTTGGGACAATTTGCCCTACATCTAACTTCGGGTAGCAAATCTTTATCATAATCATCGCAAACCTTGCACCAGCAGCTAGTTGGGCTCGTACAAAGCCGTGGATGCGAGGAGCATCTCGAAATTTGTCCATCAATGCAGGAAGGGTTTCTGGCATCTTATTGCGAGGAAACATGGTACCATACACCAGAGACAAAGTTCTTGTACAGAAGTCAAGATATTCGCGAACCTGAAGTGCACGATCTTGAAATCTCACGATTTGGCGGGTCCGCTCAGGTGTACCCCAAAAAGGCGATCCGTGCTCATGTGCAAGCCGAAGGAGAACATTGGAACGAGCCTCGACACGTTCATCTTCAGTTATAGGATCCAAAAAAGCACCTATGGTTTCATAAAACAATTCAGTGGGCAATGAGGAGGCAAGCAGCAAAGGAAAACGAAGAAGCGAGATAAGGACAATGAAACTTACCCGCCATATCCAAACTAGCATCTGTTAGCAGCTGCAGCATAGAATTCTCTCGAGATGCAGCCGCGTCAGCTTCAGCAACAGCAGAGTCCTTTTCAGCAATGGCAGTTTGTGCCTGTTGGAGTGCAATTTCTTCGGCTTCAGATGATTTACGAGTTTTCTCCATCAGCACAAGTGATTGCTTCTTCACGAACTGCAGTTGGTGTCGAAATTCGTCTAACTCTTGCGGCAAGGAATCCTCGGCAGACGAAGCATCAGCAGGAGTTCTCCTTGGGGGAGAAGGCAAAATATTGGAAGAACCAGGAGCTGGCGTATAATTGTCAAAAATTAACTGGAAAAAGAAATGTTTCGACATCAATCACTGAGCAAAGATAGATTTTCATTCATCTCCATAATATATACATGTCTATTACAAAAGAAGGACCTTCTAGAGGGATACTGAAATAGTTCTCGCCAAAAACACTACGGCGACAAAGCCAAAAGAAAGAGGAATGCTAAAAAAGAAAAAGCAGAGGCATTCAACTAGACCTCCGGCTTTGATGAGCTAGGAGTCGAAGATGGCTTGATCCCGATATAAGCCAGGATTTTCCTTGTGTTGGGCTTAGCTGCCTTGATCAAAGACCTCCACCTTGACTGTTCTATCTGATCAGTGTCGCCAACTTTTGACCAGTCGAGAGATTGTTGGCTATCAGCAACCAAGGCGACAGTATTTTCCACGGCAATCTTCATATTCTCATGGCGCACCCTTAACCCAAGATCTTCAGACGGATTGAAACACTTGGCGAGGTCAAGGAAAGTTGCGGGTTCCTCTTTCTTTGGGAAGAAATAAGGAAAAAGCCGCGACAACCCCGCTTTAGCCTGATCAATGCCTCCGCGTGCCTCTGATCCATGAACTTCAAGGAGTGAAAGGGCGTCAAGAAGAGAATCATTGGCGGGTTCATCAAGTTGAAATTCTTGAGCTGTTCTAGCTGTCAAGAAAGAAAAAATTGAGCAACAAACGAGTGCAGAGAAGAAAATACAAGAGAATAATGAGTGGTACTTACCTACGAAGCGGCGACTCTGCGTCGTTAAACGCTTACGGATCGCCTCCTCGCGAGCAGACTGGGCGGCTATGTGATCGCTCAGGGAAGTTTCAGCGGTGTGAAGCCTCTTTCTAAGGTCTTCGACACCAGCAGCGTCAGCCTTGGCTTTATCAGCCTCTGCACGTGCATCAATAGCATCTGACTCAGCCTTTTTGCGAGCCTTTTCACTTTGCTCTAATTGCTGAGCAAGTGTATTGGCACGATCATTGGCTTCCGCCAGTTTTTCTACAATGGAAGATAAATATAGTTACAAATCTCGACAACAAAGAAGGAACAAAAGAACAGAGGCAAAAAGGAGCAGAGCATTACCTTCAGCTTTATTCGCATATTCACGATACCCAACAAATTGGGCACCGATGCGAAGAAGATCCTTGATCACAGGCTGTTAACCAAAAAGAGAAAACAAAGAGAAAATGGGGGTATGAGAAAAATATGGTGATGCACAGAAGCAAACAGAGAAAACATAGACACTGACAAAAAAGTAAAGAACTTACATCTTCCATGAGAAGGTTCGAAGAGCTACTCAATTGGAGAGTAGGCTCCGAGACAATCTCCGTCCTTGCCCTTTTCGGTGAAGGGGCTCGGGGGCTCGAAGGAGGAGTAGAAGCGCCGATGTTTTGTTGAGGAGGCGAGGATTCCTCTCCTTCAACTCGTGGCTCGAAATAACTAGGGTATGTGACATACTCGTTCGAGCAGCCACATCCAAAGCTGGCGTTTCCTCGTCATCATCACTATTGCAAAAGGGTGGCAGTGTAAAAAGCAAGGCAAGCAAAAATTCTTCGAATAGAAAAATAAAAGAGGGAACTTACGAACTGATGATACTCGCAAGATATGGATCATAAGCTGCCTTTTGCGGTAAAGGAGCAGCTTCTTCGGGTTTAGAAGTCCCGGAATCTTCGACATCACCCCTCTTCCTTTTGTTCTTTGGAGAATCAGCAGGAGGAGGAGACTGGGCCGATGTAGTGTCTTCAGAAGCAGCATCTTTTTCAGCAGATCCCGCAGATTTTCGAGAATCTGCGGGTTCATTCACAAAAGAGGAGGCCTCTTGGTTATCATTAGAGATAACGGTCCTTTCTTCGACTTCCCCACCTTCAGGAAGAGGAGGAAGTGAAACAAGATTTGGATGATTCTGTCCAAAAAGAGGGAAGGATATCAGAACGAAGCAAACAATGCAAAAAAGCAAGGCAGTAAAAAATTGTGCGACAATGTTTACCTTAGGAAGCGCATGGGTGTCGCTCGTATGGTTTTACGCGACAAGAAGAAGGGATGGCATCTTTTTTGCCGAGGAGGTGATTTTTCGGACAAGCCTCTCCAGGTCCTTGACTTCCAAATCCACCGACAGCCGATCCACGTCTTCGTTGCCAGTATATTTCCAGAGAGGGAATTTGCGAGCTTGAAGAGGCTGAACTCTACTCTTAAGGAAATACACTATAATCTGGATACCTGACAATTCTTTGCCGCGAGTATTTTGCAACTCATGGATGCGAGCCATCAGGGATTCAGTCGAAGTTCTTTCTTCCTCGGTAGCCTCTGCATCCCAGGAACGGCGACGAAGAATTTTCTCGGCACCGTCAAAAGGAGGAATATTATCCTCGAGGCAGCCATCGTTTTCTTCGCGAATGTACAACCACCTCTTGCGCCAACCTTGAACGGAGTCAGGGAGCTTGACGTCGAAGTAATCAGCAGTGGAGCGAATAGAAATAACAACGCCGCCTATATTATAGGCGACATTGGGAGAGCCATTGCGGCGACAGAAGAAAATGCGCTTCCAAAGCGCCCAATTAGGTGAGACGCCAAGGAAGGCTTCACAAAGCGTGATGAAAATAGAAATGTGGAGGATTGAGTTTGGCGTGAGGTGGTGAAGCTGGAGACCGTAGACATAGAGTAATCCACGGAGGAAAGGATGGATGGGGGTGGATAAACCACGGATGAGATGGTCGACAAAACTTACCCGGTACCCCATTGGAGGGGCTGGGTAGCTTTCTTCACTGGGGAAGCAAACCGCTTTGGGCTTCGTGGTGATTCCCAGTTTCTTCAGGAGGTTCAGGTCTTGGTTTGTGATCTTGGACCTCTCCCACTCCGCAGTTCCTAGATCCGCGGCGGCCATAGAAGAATCAGGAGTGCTGTGCCTGGTTAAGCGACGCGGTGGCATCAACAACGGCAATGGCGAGCAGCAGCGAAGAGAAGAGCTTTGGCAGCAGTGGAGCGCAAGGGGAGATTTTGCAGAGGAGAGCAGAGAACGGCGCGAGCGGAAGTGCTCGAGGAAGAAGAAGGAGATCTTATATAGAGGTGCGGTGAAGCGACGGAACCGTTGGATGAAGAAAGAATGCAGGAGATGATTACCACGTGGCAACGAGGGCAAATTAGTATTTCAACATTGACGAGGTTACAGAACGTGCGCCAGGAAAAGCGGAGGACGTGTGTCCCCCACTTGCACGACGTGTCAACGTGGTGGGAATAGTGGACCCACAAGGCAGAAATAAAATCCCAATTATTGACAGAGATGAAGAGAATTCGACAAGGGAAAATATGTCGACAAGAAAAATAAAAAGAGAATGGCGACAGGGTTAAATATTCGAATACTCTTGGAGCCTTTGATCAAATACAAGTTTTTGCTCAAATGCTCGGGGGCTACTCTGGAAAAATAGAAAATTTCGAGTATGACAATATAGAAATGGCGAGAGCCTATGACCAAATCCAAGATTTTGTTCATAGCCTCGGGGGCTACTCCCATCGGGAGCGCTGGTCGCGCACCCGATAAATATAAAAATATCGAGAAGGATTATAAATATAGCGGCAAAGGATGCTAATCTGTGGAGCCTACACCCAAGCACAAGTTCTTGGCTGTAGCCTCGGGGGCTACTCCCATCGGGAACGCTGTTCGCGTGCCCGATGAATTTGATCAGAAATAGAGAAAAAGAAGTGAGTATATTTCGAGTTACACGAATAACTCTACATATACTCCCATCGGGAAGACAAAATAAAGTCATCAAATATGACTCAATAAAATGTGCTATTCCAAAGGCGAAAAGCACTCGACAATATATTCTCAGAACGCCAAAGTTGCGATCAATTTCTGAATGCCGCAAATTTGCGAAGGTAAGACCCCAGATCCGTTCTGCTGGGCGTGGCATCGCCAAAGACTGCGCTCTGCTACTTTTATCCGTATCAACAGATACGAAGAAAAATCCTAACGGACGCGTTAGGTACCCGATAAATTTGACTGGGACTTGACAGAATGGTAAGACCTTAAGCGGCACCTGTCAAAGTTTACACCAGTATCCCGAGATCATGTCCGGGGACGTGATCTTGAAGTAGGTTTTTGCGGATTGCCACTAGAGCAGTTAACTAGTACCTGATCCGTCAGATGAACTAGCCCCAACTACCATTATCCCTGTACAACATAGAATTTTATGTGGAGTATAAATAACAGCTCTCGAACAAAAATAAACGGGAGAGATTTTCCCTGACTCTGCGATTCAAGCAAAATCTCGGGGGCTACTGACATAGGCACCCCAAATGGGCCTGCCATAGATGGTACCCGGGATTTACTGAAGGCCCACTATCCGAAGAATAAGAAGATTCGGGAGCCCAAGATGTATTAAGGAAAGCTAGAGTTGTAATAGGAAGTATTATTTGTAATCTGGCGGGACGAGTTAGAAACCGTCCCGAACTCCGTAACTTGTACGATACGAAACCCTCGGCTCCACCTCCTATATAAGGGGGAGTCGAGGGACAAAGAAAGGATCGAATCTACTGTCAACATAACCCTAGTTTTCATAATCGCCGAGTACTTTTCGCCTAAACCTTCGAGATCTACTTGCCCTCTACTTCTAGCAAAACCCTAGTCTACAATCTGTAGGCATTGACAAGTTAATCCTTTGTCAGCTATACCTACAAAAAGTGCTGATGGTGAGACCTCTATAAAAATGCTTGTAGATATTATATTTCCTAGATTTGGAGTACCTAGATATATTATGACTGATGGAGGTTCTCATTTTATTCATGGAGGTTTTAGAAAAACTCTTGCTAAGTATGGTATTAATCATAGAATTGCTTCTGCTTATCATCCTCAAACTAGTGGTCAAGTAGAATTATCAAATAGAGAGATTAAAGCTATTTTAGGAAAGACTGTTAATAAATCTAGGAGGAATTGGGCTAGCAAATTGAAAGAAGCACTATGGGCTTATAGAACTGCTTACAAAAATCCTATGGGAATGTCACCTTATAAAATGGTTTATGGAAAAGCTTGTCATTTACCTTTAGAACTAGAGCACAAAGCTTATTGGGCGGTTAGAGAACTAAATAAAGATCCTAAATTAGCCGGTAATAAGAGGTTGTTGCAATTAAGTTCTCTAGATGAATGGAGAAGTGAAGCTTATGAAAATACTAAACTCTTTAAAGAAAAAGTTAAGAAGTGGCATGATAGAAGGATCATCAAAAGAGAATTTAATGTTGGAGATCAAGTTCTATTGTATCGGTCTCGTCTCAGATTCTTTGCAGGGAAATTACTCTCGAAGTGGGAAGGACCATATGTTATTGAGGAGGTGTATCGTTCAGGAGCAATTAAAATTAGCTCTCTCCAAGGCAATGCCACACAAGTGGTGAATGGACAAAGACTCAAGCATTATATCTCGGGTGATTCTTATAATGTTGATATTGATATTATTCAAGTGGAAACATCGGAGGCTTTCATCAAAGGACAAATTGACAGTCCGCCAGAACTCGACTTTGAATAGGTAACAGTACAGGTAATAAAAAGTCCGCGTTTACCTTTCCGAACATTATTTCTGCTGTTTTTAGAAAATATGAAAAATTACGAGTTCGAAACGGAGTGGAAAGGACGCACGAGGGGGTGCCACCATAGGCCGGCGCGGCCTGACCTGGGCCCGCGCCGACCTATGGTCTGGCCGCCTCGTCGCCCCTTTCCGACTCTGGTTCGATCTGGTAGTTTCCTTTTGTCGTAAAAATATTTGCTATATAATCCCCCGGACCCCTGGAGGTCCGTAATATCGTTTTCTCGTCGTGTTTTGTTTCGAGCTGTTTTCTGCCAGATCTGTTTTCAGTTTAGAAGCGCCATGGTCTCCAAGAACAAGGGCAAGGAGTTTCCGGAAGAAGATGATCGAGATCTTGGGCGGAAAGAGGAAGACAAGGACGTCAAGGAAGAGGATGAAGAAGGGGTGGATGAAGATTCGCGCGCACACCCGCGTGCTACTATCGCAAGCATCAAGGTGGTGGACAACCCTTTTAGCGCAAACAAGAGCGCAAGAATTCGCACTGGAGGAGCGGTTCCACGTCATTACCTAGCTCCAAAGTCATCTTTATCAGGCACTCATCACCCCTTCCACAATCTAATTTTCAATAATCAAATTGAAGGGACTCCCAAGGCAGCATTGCCTAGCCAGTGGGATATAGATCGCTCTAACACTGCAGGAGAGAAGGAGCCTGAGGCTGAAGAGTGGGGAAATAACTCCAAGAGCTGGGACTCACCGTCGGACAGACTCCTTAACCGCGTCGAGCACAATTCAGAGATGATTCGCAATCTCATATACAGGATTGACGAGCTCCAGGAGCTTATTGAGAAGCTTGTCAGGAATTCATCACCACCATCGCCGAAGGAGTAATTCATCATCGATATTGGCATCCCCTTGGTTTGTTCCAAGCTTGGGGGAGTGCCGCGGTATCACATCATCACCACCTTTATCTTTTACTATCAAGTAGTGTCATATCATGAGTAGGGAAGTTATCATATGGAATAGTATGCAATGTGGAAGTATCTCTCTTAGTTAGTTATCTATGTATCCGTTGGTGTGAGTTATCGTTATGAAATATTAATGAGAAGTCTTATCATTTACTTTTTGCACACTTTATTTTAGTTTGCAATCTCCATTATATGGTTACTCTTGATATGAGTATTGATATCACTTTGGGAGCATCAAGTAAATCTATTTGGTTTTGGCAAACTTAGCATTGGTCAATAGCAACAACACCCTGATGTTTAATTAGAAGAGAGAAATACACTTAGATACATTACTCTATTATCTCTATGCTTAGTATTCTAAAGTTAAAATTGCTTGTGCTTATGAGAAAGATGCATGATTGTTTCTATCATATGTATATTTGTTTGTTTCCCTCAACCTTTATGCTTGCTATCAAACCTTGCTAGCCAAAGACCTGTATTGAGAGGAGATGCTTCTCATACATCCATAACCTTAGACCAAACCTATGCCATTTGTGTCCACCATACCTACCTACTACATGGTATTTTCTGCCATTCCAAGTAAATACTTCATGTGCTACCATTAAATTATTCAAACTATTACTCCTTATTTGTGTCAATGTTTTATAGCTCATGAGGAAGTATGTGGTGTTTTATCTTTCAATCTTGTTGGGCGGACTTTCACAATGGACTAGCGGCACATCCGCTTATCCAATAACTTTGCAATAAGAGCTGGCAACGGGGTTCCCAGCCCCAATTAATAACTTTCATTAATAATTCTCTTCACATGTTTTGCTCTGAGTTATCAGTAAGCAACTTAATTTTGCAATAGACACTCCTCCATGGTATGTGAATGTTGGAAGGCACCCGAGGATTCGGTTAGCCATGGATTGAGAAAGCCAAGGTTGGGGGGGAGTGTCATCCTTAATAAAACTAAAACACATGTGTAAACAAAAGAGAAGGGGGATGATCTACCTTGCTGGTAGAAATGCCGTCCCTCATGGGAGCCGCTCTTTGAAGGTTCGCTTGGCAAGGGAGTTAGAGTGCCCGCTACCATTCGTTGACAACAACAAACACCGCTCAAAATCTTACTTTTATGCTCTTTATATGATTTCAAAACTTGAAAAGCTCTAGCACATGATTTAATCCCTGCTTCCCTCTGCGAAGGGCCTATCTTTTACTTTTATGTTGAGTCAGTAAACCTATTTCCCTCTATCTCAAGCAAGCAATTGAGTTGTTGTGAACCAATCATTTATGCTATGATTCAGTTAATCATGTCTTTTATACTTTCTTGTTTAGTACCAATTTTATCTGAATGAATATGACTTTGAAGTTATCAATGATTATGAAGAGATTGTTATGCTTAAATATGAAGGCTCAGCTATAAATTCTAATATGAAAGTTTTGCTTAGAAGTACAATCCGTTAGTAGTTCTCTGACCAAGAACAAAGTTTGCCATCACCAATTATGATTTCTTATGCACCTTTACTTGTGATTTCTCTTTATTTATTTCAAGATGAGTTATATGAGGAAGTTGTTTACTAGAATGTCTTGTGTGAATGAATATGATGCTTCTTGTCCGTATTCTATTTATCGACTCTTCACTCCATAAACATGTGGTCTCGTTTATCGAGCTCAGTTTCGCTTGGGGACAAGCGAGGTCTAAGCTTGGGGGGAGTTGATACGTCCAATTTGCATCACTATTTTGTATCATAATTTGCTGTTATTCATTGATATATTTCATATTGGGACACAATACTTATGTTATTTCATCTATTTTGCATGTTTCATCATCATTGGAGGATCAAGCACCGGAGCCAGGATTCTGCTGGAAAAAGCACCGTCAGAACGCAATATTTCGGAAGATCAACTGTGGAAGGGAATTTCACGTAAATTCCTATTTTTCCAGATGACGGAGGGAGCCAGAAGGGGAAGAAGAGAGGAGCCACTGTGGGCCCAGACCATAGGGCGGCGCGGCCCATGGCCTGCCCGCGCCACCCTATGCTCTGGGGGCCCCACAGCCCTTTTCGCCTCCTTTTCTTCGCGTACTCCTTCGTCCCGAAAACCTAAGCCACAGAGAGGACCTCACGAAGGGTTACAGCCGCCTCTGCGGGGCGGAGAACACCAGAGAGAAAAGAGCTCTCCGGCGGGCAGGAATCCGCCGGGGAAATTCCCTCCCGGAGGGGGAAATCGACGCCATCGCCATCGTCATCGAGCGGGACATCATCTCCATCATCATCATCATCTCCACCATCTACACCGCCATCACCACCGCTGCACCTCGTCATCGCTGTAGCAATTCGGGTTAAATCTTGATTGTTTGATAGGGGAAACTCTCCCGGTGTTATTCTATACTTGTTGTAGATGCTATTGAGTGAAACCATTGAACCAAGGTTTATGTTCAGATTGTTATTCATCATCATATCACCTCTGATTGTATTCCATATGATGTCTCGTGAGTAGTTCGTTTAGTTCTTGAGGACATGGGTGAAGTCTAAATGCTAGTAGTGAATTATGGTTGAGTAATATTCAATGTTATGATATTTAAGTTGTGGTGTCATTCTTCTAGTGGTGTCGTGTGAACGTCGACTACACGACACTTCACCATTTATGGGCCTAGGGGAGTGCATCTTGTATTCGGTTGCTAATTGCGGGGTTGCCGGAGTGACAGAAACCTGAGCCCCCGTTAGTATATCGATGCAGGAGGGATCGCAGGATCTCAGAGTTTAAGGCTGTGGTTAGATTTATCTTAATTACTTTCTTGTAGTTGCGGATGCTTGCAAGGGGTATAATCACAAGTATGTATTAGTCCTAGGAAGGGCGGTGCATTAGCATAGGTTCACCCACACAACACTTATCAAAACAATGAAGATTATTAAACCACATGAAGCGAAAGTACTAGACTAAAATCCCCGTGTGTCCTCAGGAACGTTTGGTCATTATAAGTAATCAAACCGGCTTGTCCTTTGTGCTAAAAAGGATTGGGCCACTCGCTGCAATTATTTCTCTCGCATTTTATTTACTTGTACTTCATTTATCTGCAATATCAAAACCCCCTGAATACTTGTTTGTGAGCATTTACAGTGAATCCTTCATCGAAACTGCTGCCAACACCTTCTGCTCCTCGTTGGGATCGACATTCTTACTTATCGAAGATACTACGATACACCCCCTATACTTGTGGGTCATCAAATATCTCACTCTGACGCGCCCAGACATTTCTTTCAGTGTAAACAAGGTTTGCCAATTTATGTCTACTCCAACTGATGTGCATTGGAATGCAGTAAAATGGATTCTGCGATATCTGAAACAAACACAATCAATTGGGCTTCTGCTGCAAAAGTCATCGTCATTGCTGCTGAGTGGTTTTGCAGATGCAGACTGGGCAGGTTGTCCAGATGATCGACGTTCTACGAGAGGACATGCCATCTTCCTTGGATCAAACCTTGTCTCCTGGAGCTCAAGGAAGCAGCCCACAGTATCACGATCAAGCACCGAAGCTGAGTACAAATCAGTAGCAAACGCCACTGCTGAAATCATGTGGATACAAGGATTACTGAAGGAACTCGGGGTATTTCTGAGGAGAGCTCCAAGCTTATGGTGTGATAATCTTAGTGCGACGTATCTGGCAGCTTGATGGCGTGTAACTCACACGTTCGTTGGGAACCCCAAGAGGAAGGTATGATGCGCACAGTAGCAAGTTTTCCCTCAGAAAGAAACCAAGGTTTAATCGAACCAGGAGGAGCCAAGAAGCACGTTGAAGGTTGATGGTGGCGAAATGTGATGCGGCGCAACAACAGGGATTCCGGCGCCAACGTGGAACCTGCACAACACAACCCAAGTACTTTGTCCCAACGAAACAGTGAGGTTGTCAATCTCACCGGCTTGCTGTAACAAAGGATTAACCGTATTGTGTGGAAGATGATTGTTTGCAAGAAAACAGTAAAACAAGTATTGCAGTAGATTGTATGCTATGTAAAGAATAGGACCGGGGTCCACAGTTCACTAGAGGTGTCTCTCCCATAAGATAAAAGCATGTTGGGTGAACAAATTACAGTCGGGCAATTGACAAATAGAGAAGGGCATAACAATGCATATACATGATATGATAAATATAGTGATATTTAATCCGGGCATTACGACAAAGTACATAGACCGCCATCCAACTGCATCTATGCCTAAAAAGTCCACCTTCAGGTTATCATCCGAACCCCATTCAGTATTAAGTTGCAAAGCAACAGACAATTGCATTAAGTATGGTGCGTAATGTAATCGACAACTACATCCTTAGACATAGAATCAATGTTTTATCCCTAGTGGCAACAGCACATCACAACCTTAGAACTTTCATCACCGTCCCGGTGTCAATGAAGGCATGAACCCACTATCGAGCATAAATACTCCCTCTTGGAGTTAAGAGTAAAAACTTGGCCAGAGCCTCTACTAATAACGGAGAGCATGCAAGATCATAAACAACACATAAACAATAGATTGATAATCACCATAACATAGTATTCTCTATCCATCGGATCCCGACAAACACAACATATAGTATTACAGATAGATGATCTTGATCATGTTAGGCAGCTCACAAGATCCAACAATGAAGCACATGAGGAGAAGACGACCATCTAGCTACTGCTATGGACCCATAGTCCAGGGGTGAACTACTCACTCATCACTCCGGAGGCGACCATGGCGGTGTAGAGTCCTCCGGGAGATGAATCCCCTCTCCGGCAGGGTGCCGGAGGCGATCTCCTGAATCCCCCGAGATGGGATTCGTGGCGGCGGCGTCTCTGGAAGGTTTTCCGTATCGTGGCTCTCGGTACTGGGGTTTTCGCGACGGAGGCTTGATACGTCCAATTTGCATCACTATTTTGTATCATAATTTGCTGTTATTCATTTATATATTTCATATTGGGACACAATACTTATGTTATTTCATCTATTTTGCATGTTTCATCATTATTGGAGGATCAAGCACCGGAGCCAGGATTCTGCTGGAAAAAGCACCGTCAGAACGCAATATTTCGGAAGATCAACTGTGGAAGGAAATTTCACGTAAATTCCTATTTTTCCAGATGACGAAAGGAGCCAGAAGGGGAAGAAGAGGGGAGCCATGGTGGGCCCAGACCACAGGCCGGCGCGGCCCATGGCCTGGCCGCGCCACCCTGTGGTGTGGGGGACCCCACAGCCCCTTTCGCCTCCTTTTCTTCGCGTACTCCTTCGTCCCGAAAACCTAAGCCAGAGGGAGGACCTCACGAAGAGTTACAGCCGCCTCTGCGGGGCGGAGAACACCAGAGAGAAAAGAGCTCTCCGGCGGGCAGGAATCCGCCGGGGAAATTCCCTCCCGGAGGGGGAAATCGACGCCATCGTCATCGTCATCGAGCTGGACATCATCTCCATCATCATCATCATCATCTCCACCATCTACACCGCCATCACCACGGCTGCAACTCGTCACCGCTGTAACAATTTGGGTTAAATCTTGATTGTATGATAGGGGAAACTCTCCCGGCATTATTCTCTACTTGTTATTGATGCTATTGAGTGAAACCATTGAACCAAGGTTTATGTTCAGATTGTTATTCATCATCATATCACCTCTGATTGTATTCCATATGATGTCTCGTGAGTAGTTCGTTTAGTTCTTGAGGACATGGGTGAAGTCTAAATGCTAGTAGTGAATTATGGTTGAGTAATATTCAATGTTATGATATTTAAGTTGTGGTGTCATTCTTCTAGTGGTGTCGTGTGAACGTCGACTACACGACACTTCACCATTTATGGGCCTAGGGGAGTGCATCTTGTATTCGGTTGCTAATTGCGGGGTTGCCGGAGTGACGAAACACCGAGGCCCCCGTTAGTATATCGATGCAAGAGGGATCGCAGGATCTCAGAGTTTAAGGCTGTGGTTAGATTTATCTTAATTACTTTCTTGTAGTTGCGGATGCTTGCAAGGGGTATAATCACAAGTATGTATTAGTCCTAGGAAGGGCGGTGCATTAGCATAGGTTCACCCACACAACACTTATCAAAACAATGAAGATTATTAAGCCACATGAAGCGAAAGTACTAGACTAAAATCCCCGTGTGTCCTCAAGAACGCTTGGTCATTATAAGTAAACAAACCGGCTTGTCCTTTGTGCTAAAAAGGATTGGGCCACTCGTTGCAATTATTTCTCTCGCATTTTACTTACTCGTACTTTATTCATCTGTTACATCAAAACCCCTTGAATACTTGTTTGTGAGCATTTACAGTGAATCCTTCATCGAAACTGCTGCCAACACCTTCTGCTCCTCGTTGGGATCGACATTCTTACTTATCGAAGATACTACGATACACCCCCTATACTTGTGGGTCATCAAGACTATTTTCTGGCGCCGTTGCCGGGGAGTGAAGCGCTATTGGTAAGCGGAATTGGTAAGGAAAACCTTTACTGTTTGTGCTGATTTTATTTCTGCCTGCTGCTATAAGTCATTATGGAGAGATCTTCTCTTCAATTTCTATTTGGGAAATCTACTACTACTGCAACGGTAGTGGATGAAGCGCCAGGTGAGGAAGTAGTACCATATAAAATACCTATGAAAATTATTGAACGTGTTATGGATAACCGCTATGAAGGGGATGGAACTGTCCATCCTGGTGATCATTTACTGTTTTTGCATTAATTATGCGGGTTATTCAAATGTGCAGGTATTTCTATGAATGAAGTTAGAAAGAAACTATTCACTATATCGCTGTCTGGTAAAGCGGCGCACTGGTATAAATTGGGAGGACATTGTGCCTTTATTTTATTCCAAATTTTATCCTCCAAGTGAAATTCACAAAGATCGGAACCGCATATATAATTTCTGGCCTCATGATGGAGAGAGTATTGCCCAAGCTTGGGGGAGATTGAAGTCTTTAATGCTCAAATGCCCCATTCATGAGCTTCCTGGTAATGTTATTATTGATAATTTCTATGCAAGACTTTCTTTTCAAGACAAGACCTTGCTGGATACTTCTTGTTCTGGATCATTTACACGCAACAAAGAAGAGTTTAAAAGGGACCTTCTTGATCGGATCCAAGAAAATACTGAAGGATGGGAGAACGACAAAGATAGAGAATCAGGTATAATTTATGATTATAAATGCATTGAAGCTTTTATGGATACTGATAAATTTCGTAATATGAGTGCTACATATGGTCTTGATTCCCAAGTTGTTGCAAATCTTTATAAAGCTTTCGCCTCTCATTATGAATTGCCTAAGAAGAATTTTGATAAGTATCATGAACCGTATAAAGATAAAGTTGATTCATCTGTAAACAAATGTGTAGTGATTGAAACTGTTGATAATGTTATTCCTGAAGCTTATATTGAAAAAACTCCTTTCCCTGCTAAAATGAAGGAGTACTCTGTCATATCTAGTGCGGTTAATAAAAGTGAAAAGAAACCTAAAGAACCTGAAGAACAAATTAAAATTGAACCTGCTGTTGCAATAGTTAAAGATCTTGTGACTGAAAATGTGGAGGATGGTCATATTATTTTCTGTGAAGATGCTTCTAATATTGTTTCACATCCTAATAAACCCAAACAAATTAGTGTTCCTATGCTATCTGTTAGAATTGGTGATCATTGCTATTATGGTTTATGTGATATTGGTGCAAGTGTTAGTGCTATTCCTTATGAGCTTTACACGGAGATTATGCACGAAATTGGTTCCTGTGAACTTGAAGATATTGATGTGGTTATTCAGCTGGCTAATAGAGAAACTATTTCTCCAATTGGTATTGTTCGAGATGTGGAAGTTCTATGTGGTAAGATTAAATATCCTGCTGACTTTTTGGTACTTGGTTCTGCTGCTAGTGATCATTGTCCTATCATTTTTGGTAGACCTTTTCTAAATACTTGTGGAGCTATTATAGATTGTAAGAAAGAGAAAATTTTGACTAGATTTGCTGGTGAACCTTATGAATTTAACTTTTCTAAATTTACCAAAACTCCTTATAAAGTTGACTTGCCTAGTAATGATTTTAAAATGGAGCAGTGTGCATCTATTGTTCTTGTTCCTAATAATCCTTTGCAGCAACATTTGGAGAATAGTGAAAGTGAAGCTTTTAGGAAAGAAAGAGATGAGCTTGAGGAAATTTTTCTTCGCCAACCTATTCTCAAGCATGATTTACCGGTGGAAGATTTGGGTACAACACCGCCACCAAAGGAAGATCCTGTTTTTGATTTAAAGCCTTTACCTGATAATCTTAAATATGCTCATATTGATGAAAAGAAAATATATCCTGTTATTATTAGTTCTAAGCTTTCAGAGATTGAGGAAGAAAGGTTATTGGAAATATTGAAGAAACACCGAGGAGCTATTGGCTATACTCTTGATGATTTGAAAGGGATTTCTCCTTCTATTTGCCAACATGCTATCAATATGGAAGATGATGCAAAGCCTGTTGTTGAACATCAACGTCGTCTAATTCCGAAGATGAAAGAGGTGGTAAGGAACGAGGTATTAAAACTTCTTGAAGCTGGTATTATATATCCTATTGCTGATAGTAGATGGGTTAGCCCTGTGCATTGTGTTCCTAAGAAAGGAGGAATGACTGTTGTGCCTAATGATAATGATGAGCTTATTCCTCAAAGAATAGTTGTAGGGTATAGAATGTGCATTGATTTTCGAAAAGTTAATAAAGTTACTAAGAAAGATCATTACCCTTTACCCTTTATTGATCAAATGCTAGAAAGGTTATCTAAAAATACTCATTTTTGCTTTCTTGATGGTTATTCTGGGTTTTCACAAATTGCTGTTAAAGCTAAAGATCAAGAGAAAACCACATTTACTTGTCCTTATGGAACTTATGCTTATAGGCGTATGCCTTTTGGTTTATGTAATGCTCCTGCTACTTTTCAAAGATGCATGTCTGCTATTTTTCATGGTTTTTGTGAAAGCATTGTAGAGGTGTTCATGGATGATTTTTCTGTCTATGGGAATTCTTTTGATAATTGCTTGCGAAACCTCGATAAAGTTTTGCAGAGATGTGAAGAAACTAACCTTGTTCTTAATTGGGAGAAATGCCACTTTATGGTTAATGAAGGAATTGTATTGGGACATAAAATTTCCGAGAGAGGTATTGAAGTTGATAGAGCTAAAGTTGAAGCAATTGAGAAGATGCCCTATCCGAGGGATGTTAAAGGTATTCGTAGTGTTCTTGGTCATGCTGGGTTTTATAGGAGATTTATTAAAGATTTCTCTAAAATTTCAAAGCCTCTTACTAATCTTCTTCAAAAAGATGTACCTTTTGTTTTTGATGATGATTGTAAGGAAGCTTTTGAAACTCTAAAGAAAGCCTTAACAACTGCTCCTGTAGTCGAACCTCCTGATTGGAATTTGCCTTTTGAAATTATGTGTGATGCTAGTGATTTTGCTGTAGGCGCTGTTCTTGGACAGCGAGTAGATAAAAAATTAAATGTTATTCATTATGCTAGTAAGACTCTTGATGCTGCTCAAAGAAATTATGCTACAACTGAAAAGGAATTGTTAGCTGTAGTCTTTGCTTGTGACAAGTTTAGACCCTATATTGTTGATTCGAAAGTTACAATTCATACTGATCATGCTGCAATTAGATACCTTATGACAAAGAAAGATGCTAAGCCAAGGCTTATTAGATGGGTACTTCTGTTGAAAGAATTTGATTTACATATTATAGATAGGAAAGGTGCTGATAATCCTGTTGCTGATAATTTGTCTAGATTGGAAAATATTGCTTATGATCCTGTTCCTGTTAATGATAGTTTTCCAAATGAACAATTGGCTGTAATAAAGGTGAGCTCGCGAGAGAGCCCTTGGTATGCAGATTATGCTAACTTTATTGTTTCGAAGTATTTGCCTCCAACCTTTTCAGCTCAGCAAAGGAGGAAATTCTTTTATGACTTGAGGCTTATTTTTGGGATGACCCACACTTATATAAAGAAGGAGTGGATGGTATTATGCGAAGATGTGTTCCTGAATATGAACAACAGGAGATATTGAGTAAATGTCATGGTAGTGTTTATGGAGGACATCACGCTGGAGATAGAACCGCGCAAAAGGTTCTACAATCAGGTTTTTATTGGCCAACACTCTTCAAAGATGCAAGGAAATTTATTTTATCTTGTGATGAATGTCAAAGAGTTGGTAATATCTCTAGACGCAATGAAATGCCTATGAATTATACTCTTGTTATTGAACCATTCGATTGTTGGGGATTCGACTTCATGGGTCCTTTCCCTTCTTCAGATGGTAACACTCATATACTTGTCGCTGTTGATTATGTCACTAAATGGGTAGAAGCTATACCTACAAAAAGTGCTGATGGTGAGACCTCTATAAAAATGCTTGTAGATGTTATATTTCCTAGATTTGGAATACCTAGATATATTATGACTGATGGAGGCTCTCATTTTATTCATGGAGGTTTTAGAAAAACTCTTGCTAAGTATGGTATTAATCATAGAATTGCTTCTGCTTATCACCCTCAATCTAGTGGTCAAGTAGAATTATCAAATAGAGAGATTAAAGCTATCTTAGGAAAGACTGTTAATAAATCTAGAAAGAATTGGGCTAGTAAATTGAAAGAAGCACTATGGGCTTATAGAACTGCTTATAAAAATCCTATGGGAATGTCACCTTATAAAATGGTTTATGGAAAAGCTTGTCATTTACCTTTAGAACTAGAGCACAAAGCTTATTGGGCTGTTAGAGAACTAAATAAAGATCCTAAATTAGCCGGTAATAAGAGGTTGCTGCAATTAAATTCTCTAGATGAATGGAGAAGTGAAGCTTATGAAAATGCTAAACTCTTTAAAGAAAAAGTTAAGAAATGGCATGATAGAAGGATTATCAAAAGAGAGTTTAATATTGGGGATAAAGTCCTATTGTATCGGTCTCGTCTCAGATTCTTTGCAGGGAAATTACTCTCGAAGTGGGAAGGACCATATGTTGTTGAGGAGGTGTATCGTTCAGGAGCAATTAAAATTAGCTCTCTCCAAGGCAATGCCACGCAAGTGGTGAATGGACAAAGACTCAAGCATTATATCTCGGGTGATTCTTATAATGTTGATGTTGATATTATTCAAGTGGAAACACCGGAGGCTTTCATCAAAGGACAAATTGACAGTCCGCCAGAACTCGACTTTGAATAGGTAACAGTACAGGTAATAAAAAGTCCGCGTTTACCTTTCCGAACATTATTTCTGCTGTTTTTGGAAAATATGAAAAATTACGGAATCGAATCGGAGTGGAAAAGACGCGCGAGGGCCCGTCACCACAGGCCGGCGCGGGCCCCACCCTGGCCGCGCCGACCTATGGTGACAGCCCCTCGGCGTCCCGTTTCCACTCGTTTTCGGCCTGGAACCTTCCTTTTGTCGTAAAAATATTTGCTATATAATCCCCCGGACCCCTGGAGGTCCGTAATATCGTTTTCTCGTCGTGTTTTGTTTCGAGCTGTTTTCTGCCAGATTTGTTTTGATCTAGAAGCACCATGGTCTCCAACAACAAAGACAAGGGGCCTTGGAGGGAAGAGATGGATGAAAGGATCAATAAGGAGAAGGAGAAGATAGCATCAGCAAAAGGAGAGTGGGAAACTACGAGGAGTAAGCCAATTTTGGTGGGATCGGTTAACACTGGACGTTCTTTTTCTCATAACTTGCAGGGAGCTCTTCCGCCTGCTCTGGACCTCGACTCTTTCCCTTGTGTGGAGGAAGCAATACGGGTTGCTGATGAGTTTTGTGATCAATATCGTGCTCTTAAAAGGGAAGTGGAGACACTTCAAGAGGAGAACCAGAGACTTCGCAGAATGCTGGAATATTACTCAATTCCCAGCACAAGGCCGTCACCGCCACCCTCGGATAACAATAAGTCTCTTCAAATTTTGGTGCAGAATTGCAAAATTGAAAAACTGAAGCTGAAGGAGATCCTTATGAAGCGCGAGAAGAATCCATCGCCATCATCACCGAAGGAGTAATTCATCATCGGTATTGGCATCCCCTTGGTTTGTTCCAAGCTTGGGGGAGTGCCGCGGTATCACATCATCATTACCTTTATCTTTTACTATCAAGTAGTGTCATATCATGAGTAGGGAAGTTATCATATGGAATAGTATGCAATATGGAAGTATCTCTCTTAGTTAGTTATCTATGTATCCGTTGGTGTGAGTTATCGTTATGGAATATTAATGAGAAGTCTTATCATTTACTTTTTGCACACCTTATTTTAGTTTGCAATCTCCATTATATGATTACTCTTGACATGAGTATTGATATCACTTTGGGAGCATCAAGTAAATCTATTTGGTTTTGGCAAACTTAGCATTGGTCAATAGCAACAACACCCTGATGTTTAAATAGAAGAGAGAAATACACTTAGATACATTACTCTATCATCTCTATGCTAATGAGTTTAGTATTCTGAAGTTAAAATTGCTTGTGCTTATGGGAAAGATGCATGATTGTTCTATCATATGTATATTTGTTTGTTTCCCTCAACCTTTATGCTTGCTATCAAACCTTGCTAGCCAAAGACCTGTATCGAGAGGGAATGCTTCTCATACATCCATAACCTTAGACCAAACCTATGCCATTTGTGTCCACCATACCTACCTACTACATGGTATTTTTTGCCATTCCAAGTAAATACTTCATGTGCTACCTTTAAATTATTCAAACTACTACTCCTTATTTGTGTCAATGTTCTATAGCTCATGAGGAAGTATGTGGTGTTTTATCTTTCAATCTTGTTGGGCGGACTTTCACCAATGGACTAGCGGCATATCCGCTTATCCAATAATTTTGCAAAAAGAGCTGGCAATGAGGTTCCCAGCCTCAATTAATTAACTTGCATTAATAATTCTCTTCACATGTTTTGCTCTGATTTATCAGTAAGCAACTTAATTTTGCAATAGACACTCCTCCATGGTATGTGAATGTTGGAAGGCACCCGAGGATTCGGTTAGCCATGGATTGAGAAAGCCAAGGTTGGGGGGAGTGTCATCCTTAATAAAACTAAAATACATGTGTAAACAAAAGAGAAGGGGGATGATCTGCCTTGCTGGTAGAGATGCCGTCCCTCATGGGAGCCGCTCTTGGAAGGTTCGCTTGGCAAGGGGGTTAGAGTGCCCGCTACCATTCGTTGACAACAACAAACACCGCTCAAAATCTTACTTTTATGCTCTTTATATGATTTCAAAACTTGAAAAGCTCTAGCACATGATTTAATCCCTGCTTCCCTCTGCGAAGGGCCTATCTTTTACTTTTATGATTGAGTCAGTAAACCTATTTCCCTCTATCTCAAGCAAGCAATTGAGTTGTTGTGAACCAACTATTTATGCTATGATTCAGTTGATCATGTCTTTTATACTTTCTTGTTTAGTACCAATTTTATCTGAATGAATATGACTTTGAAGTTATCAATGATTATGAGGAGATTGTTATGCTTGAATATGAAAGCTCAGCTATAAAATCTAATATGAAAGCTTTGCTTAGAAGTACAATCCGTTAGCAGTTCTCTGACCAAGAACAAAGTTTGCCATCACCAGCTATGATTTCTTATGCACCTTTACTTGTGATTTCTCTTTACCTATTTCAAGATGAGTTATATGAGGAAGTTGTTTACTAGAATGTCTTGTGTGAATGAATATGATGCTTCTTGTCCGTATTTTATTTATCGACTCTTTACTCCATAAACATGTGGTCTTGTTTATCGAGCTCAGTTTCGCTTGGGGACAAGCGAGGTCTAAGCTTGGGGGGAGTTGATACGTCCAATTTGCATCACTATTTTGTATCATAATTTGCTGTTATTCATTGATATATTTCATATTGGGACACAATACTTATGTTATTTCATCTATTTTGCATGTTTCATCATTATTGGAGGATCAAGCACCGGAGCCAGGATTCTGCTGGAAAAAGCACCGTCAGAACGCAATATTTCGGAAGATCAACTGTGGAAGGAAATTTCACGTAAATTCCTATTTTTCCAGATGACGAAAGGAGCCAGAAGGGGAAGAAGAGGGGAGCCATGGTGGGCCCAGACCACAGGCCGGCGCGGCCCATGGCCTGGTCGCGCCACCCTGTGGTGTGGGGGCCCCACAACCCCTTTCGCCTCCTTTTCTTCGCGTACTCCTTCGTCCCGAAAACCTAAGCCAGAGGGAGGACCTCACGAAGAGTTACAGCCGCCTCTGCGGGGCGGAGAACACCAGAGAGAAAAGAGCTCTCCGGCGGGCAGGAATCCGCCGGGGAAATTCCCTCCCGGAGGGGGAAATCGACGCCATCGCCATCGTCATCGAGCTGGACATCATCTCCATCATCATCATCATCATCTCCACCATCTACACCGCCATCACCACGGCTGCAACTCGTCACCGCTGTAACAATTTGGGTTAAATCTTGATTGTATGATAGGGGAAACTCTCCCGGCATTATTCTCTACTTGTTATTGATGCTATTGAGTGAAACCATTGAACCAAGGTTTATGTTCAGATTGTTATTCATCATCATATCACCTCTGATTGTATTCCATATGATGTCTCGTGAGTAGTTCGTTTAGTTCTTGAGGACATGGGTGAAGTCTAAATGCTAGTAGTGAATTATGGTTGAGTAATATTCAATGTTATGATATTTAAGTTGTGGTGTCATTCTTCTAGTGGTGTCGTGTGAACGTCGACTACACGACACTTCACCATTTATGGGCCTAGGGGAGTGCATCTTGTATTCGGTTGCTAATTGCGGGGTTGCCGGAGTGACAGAAACCTGAGCCCCCGTTAGTATATCGATGCAAGAGGGATCGCAGGATCTCAGAGTTTAAGGCTGTGGTTAGATTTATCTTAATTACTTTCTTGTAGTTGCGGATGCTTGCAAGGGGTATAATCACAAGTATGTATTAGTCCTAGGAAGGGCGGTGCATTAGCATAGGTTCACCCACACAACACTTATCAAAACAATGAAGATTATTAAGCCACATGAAGCGAAAGTACTAGACTAAAATCCCCGTGTGTCCTCAAGAACGCTTGGTCATTATAAGTAAACAAACCGGCTTGTCCTTTGTGCTAAAAAGGATTGGGCCACTCGCTGCAATTATTTCTCTCGCATTTTACTTACTCATACTTTATTCATCTGTTACATCAAAACCCCTTGAATACTTGTTTGTGAGCATTTACAGTGAATCCTTCATCGAAACTGCTGCCAACACCTTCTGCTCCTCGTTGGGATCGACATTCTTACTTATCGAAGATACTATGATACACCCCCTATACTTGTGGGTCATCAAGGCTTTAAGTAGGCGAAAGGGCAAAGTCGGGGGGCTGACGAGGGTCCCACACCATAGGGCGGCGCGGGCCCCCCTCTGGCCGCGCGGCCCTATGGTGGCGGCGCCTCGTCGCCCCACTTCTTATCCCTTTCGGTCTTCTGGAAGCTTCGTGCAAAAATAGGACCCTGGGCGGTGATTTCGTCCAATTCCGAGAATATTTCCTTACTAGGATTTCTGAAACCAAAAACAGCAGAAAACAGCAACTGGCTCTTCGGCATCTTGTTAATAGGTTAGTTCCAGAAAATGCGTAAATACGACATATAATGTGCATAAAACATGTAGGTATCATCAATAAAGTAGCATGGAACATAAGAAATTATCGATACGTTGGAGACGTATCAGCATCCCCAAGCTTAGTTCTGCTCGTCCCGAGCAGGTAAAACGATAAAAAAGATAATTTCTGAAGTGACATGCCATCATAATCTTGATCATACTATTTGTAAACATATGTAATGAATGCAGCGATCAAAACAATGGTAATTTCATGAGTAAACAAGTGAATCATAAAGCAAAGACTTTTCATGAATAGTACTTCAAGATAAGCATCAATAAGTCTTGCATAAGAGTTGACTCATAAAGCAATAAATCAAAGTAAAGGTGTTGAAGCAACACAAAGGAAGATTAAGTTTCAGCGGTTGCTTTCAACTTATAACATGTATATCTCATGGATATTGTCAACATAAAGTAATATAACAAGTGCAATATGCAAGTATGTAGGAATCAATGCACAGTTCACACTAGTGTTTGCTTCTTAAGGTGGAGGGAGATAGGTAAACTGACTCAACAATAAAAGTAAAAGAAAGGTCCTTCAAAGAGGAAAGCATCGATTGCTGTATTTGTGCTAGAGCTTTTATTTTGAAAACATGAAACAATTTTGTCAACGGTAGTAATAAAGCATATGAGTTATGTAAATTATATCTTACAAGTTGCAAGCCTCATGCATAGTATACTAATAGTGCCCGCACCTCGTCCTACTTAGCTCGGACTACCGGATCTTTGCATGCCATGTTTCAACCAAGTGTCACAAAGGGGTACCTCCATGCCGCATGTACAAAGGTCTAAGGAGAAAGCTCGCATTTTGGATTTCTCGCTTTTGATTATTCTCAACTTAGACATCCATACCGGGACAACATGGACAACAGATAATGGACTCCTCTTTAAATGCATAAGAATGTAGCAACAATTATTATTCTCATATGAGATTGAGGATATATGTCCAAAAATGAAACTTCAACCATGATTCATGGCTTTAGTTAGCGGCCCAATGTTCTTCTCTAACAATTTGCATGCTCCAATCATTAAAGTGATAGATCCTTCAGACAAGACGGACATGCATAGCAACTCACATTATATTCAACAATAGTTGATGGCGTTCCCCAGAAGCATGGTTATCGCACAACAAGCAACTTAATAAGAGATAAAGTGCATAAGTACATATTCAATACTACGATAGTTTTTAAGGCTATTTTGTCCCATGAGCTATATATTGCAAGGGTGAATGATGGAATTTTAAAGGTAGCACTCAAGCAATTTACTTTGGAATGGCGGAGAAATACCATGTAGTAGGTAGATATGGTGGACACAAATGGCATAGTGGTTGGCTCAAGGATTTTGGATGCATGAGAAGTATTCCCTCTCGATACAAGGTTTAGGCTAGCAAGGTTATTTGAAGAAAACTCAAGGATGAACTGGTGCAGCAAAACTCACATAAAAGACATATTGTAAACATTATAAGACTCTACACCGTCTTCCTTGTTGTTCAAAACTCAATACTAGATATTATCTAGACCTTAGAGAGACCAAATATGCAAATCAAATTTTAGCAAGCTCTATGTATTTCTTCATTAATGGGTGCAAAGTATATGATGCAAGAGCTTAAACATGAGCACAACAATTGCCAAGTATCACATTATCCAAGACATTTTATAATTACTACATGTAGCATTTTCCAATTCCAACCATATAACAATTTAACGAAGAAGAAACTTCGCCTTGAACATTATGAGTAAAGCCTAAGGACGTATTTGTCCATATGCAACAGCGGAGCGTGTCTCTCTCCCACAAAGTGAATGCTAGGATCCATTTTATTCAAACAAAAACAAAAACAAAAACAAACCGACGCTGCAAGTAAAGAACTCAAGATGTGATTGAATAAAAATATAGTTTCAGGGGAGGAACCTGATGATGTTGTCGATGAAGAAGGGGATGCCTTGGGCATCCCCAAGCTTAGACGCTTGAGTCTTCTTAAAATATGCAGGGGTGAACCACGGGGGCATCCCCAAGCTTAGAGCTTTCACTCCTCTTGATCATAGTATATCATACTCCTCTCTTGACCCTTGAAAACTTCCTTCACACCAAACTTCAAGCAAACTCATTAGAGGGTTAGTGCACAATTAATAATTCATACATTCAGAGGTGACACAAACATTCTTTACACTTCTGGACATTGCATAAAGCTACTGGACATTAATGGATCAAAGAAATTCATCCAACATAGCAAAAGAGGCAATGCGAAATAAAAGGCAGAATCTGTCAAAAACAGAACAGTCCGTAAAGACGAATTTTAAAATGGCACCAGACTTGCTCAAATGGAAAAACTCAAAACTAATGAAAGTTGCGTACATATCTGAGGATCACGCTCGTAAATTGGAAGATTTTTTCGAATTTTCTACAGAGACTTGTGCCCAGATTCGTGACAGACAGCAATGCTGTTTCTGCGCAGCGATCCCAAATATAACATCAACTTTGACATAGAAACTTTACTTGGCACAAAAACATGATAAGGAGAGGTTGCTACAGTAGTAAACAACTTCTAAGACTCAAATATAAAATAAAGTACTGTAGTAAAAACATGGGTTGTCTCCCATAAGCGCTTTTCTTTAACGCCTTTCAGCTAGGCGCAGAAAGTGCAAATCAAGTATTTTCAAACGAAGAAGCATCAACATTATTACCTTGAGAGTTGGGAGTTTTCTCAACAATTCATAGTATATTGGATACATAAGTTTTAGCGTCTCCCTTTTCATTAGTCTTGGGCTTGCTATTCCCATCGAACAAGTTTTCAGGAACAAGCCAAGCATAGTTATTTTCTAGTGCATCATTCATAGCTAGGAGTTTACATGGTATTGGTGCTTTGATCTCCCCACCATCATTAATATTATTAGTGTATCTTATTCTATCTATGTCCATTTTTTCAAGGAGACCAACAAAATTAGTATGAGAACCTAGCATATTAAATTTAGCAAAGACCTTTCTAGCCTCTCTTGCTAATCCCCCAAATTCTCTAAGAAGAGTTTCTAAAACAAAATCTTTATTTTCCCCTTCTTCCATATCACCGAGTGTAAGAAACATGTGTTGGATTATAGGATTGAGATTAACAAATTTAGTTTCCAACATACGAACTAAAGCAGCAGCAGCAATTTCATAAGTAGGTGCAAGTTCTACCAAGTGTCTATCTTCAAAATCTTCAGTAATACTAACATGATTGAAAAATTCTTCTATATTATTTCTCCCAACTATGGACCCACGTCCTACCGGTATGTCTTTTGTGGTAAAATTAAAAGGAAACATGATGCAATAAGCAAAAAGTAAACTAGGCGAATAAAGTAAAGACAAGTAACTAATTTTTTTGTGTTTTTGATATGGAGAGCAAGACAGTAAATAAAGTAAAACTAGCAACTAATTTTTTTGTGTTTTGTTTAGGTGCAGCAAACAAAGTAATAAATAAAATAAAGCAAGACAAAAACAAAGTAAAGAGATTGAGAAGTGGAGACTCCCCTTGCAGCGTGTCTTGATCTCCCCGGCAACGGCGCCAGAAAAAGAGCTGCTGGCGGGCAGTTGACGTGGGAGATAGAAATCTTTGTGGTGTAGATTTTCTTCAGATCCCCGGCAACAGCGCCAGAAAAAGAGCTTGATGGCGTGTAACTCGCACGTTCGTTGGGAACCCCAAGAGGAAGGTATGATGCGCACAGTAGCAAGTTTTCCCTCAGAAAGAAACCAAGGTTTAATCGAACCAGGAGAAGCCAAGAAGCACGTTGAAGGTTGATGGTGGCGAAATGTGATGCGGCGCAACAACAGGGATTCCGGCGCCAACGTGGAACCTGCACAACACAACCCAAGTACTTTGTCCCAACGAAACAGTGAGGTTGTCAATCTCACCGGCTTGCTGTAACAAAGGATTAACCGTATTGTGTGGAAGATGATTGTTTGCAAGAAAACAGTAAAACAAGTATTGCAGTAGATTGTATGCTATGTAAAGAATAGGACCGGGGTCCACAGTTCATTAGAGGTGTCTCTCCCATAAGATAAAAGCATGTTGGGTGAACAAATTACAGTCGGGCAATTGACAAATAGAGAAGGGCATAACAATGCATATACATGATATGATAAATATAGTGAGATTTAATCCGGGCATTACGACAAAGTACATAGACCGCCATCCAACTGCATCTATGCCTAAAAAGTCCACCTTCAGGTTATCATCCGAACCCCATTCAGTATTAAGTTGCAAAGCAACAGACAATTGCATTAAGTATGGTGCGTAATGTAATCGACAACTACATCCTTAGACATAGAATCAATGTTTTATCCCTAGTGGCAACAGCACATCACAACCTTAGAACTTTCATCACTTGTCCCGGTGTCAATGAAGGCATGAACCCACTATCGAGCATAAATACTCCCTCTTGGAGTTAAGAGTAAAAACTTGGCCAGAGCCTCTACTAATAACGGAGAGCATGCAAGATCATAAACAACACATAAACAATAGATTGATAATCACCATAACATAGTATTCTCTATCCATCGGATCCCGACAAACACAACATATAGTATTACAGATAGATGATCTTGATCATGTTAGGCAGCTCACAAGATCCAACAATGAAGCACATCAGGAGAAGACGACCATCTAGCTACTGCTATGGACCCATAGTCCAGGGGTGAACTACTCACTCATCACTCCGGAGGCGACCATGGCGGTGTAGAGTCCTCCGGGAGATGAATCCCCTCTCCGGCAGGGTGCCGGAGGCGATCTCCTGAATCCCCCGAGATGGGATTCGCGGCGGCGGCGTCTCTGGAAGGTTTTCCGTATCGTGGCTCTCGGTACTGGGGTTTTCGCGACGGAGGCTTTAAGTAGGCGAAAGGGCAAAGTCGGGGGGCTGACGAGGGGCCCACACCATAGGGCGGCGCGGGCCCCCCTCTGGCTGCGCGGCCCTATGGTGGCGGCGCCTCGTCGCCCCACTTCTTATCCCTTTCGGTCTTCTGGAAGCTTCGTGCAAAAATAGGACCCTGGGCGGTGATTTCGTCCAATTCCGAGAATATTTCCTTACTAGGATTTCTGAAACCAACAACAGAAACAAAGAATCGGCTCTTCGGCATCTTGTTAATAGGTTAGTTCCAGAAAATGCGTAAATACGACATATAATGTGCATAAAACATGTAGGTATCATCAATAAAGTAGCATGGAACATAAGAAATTATCGATACGCTGGAGACGTATCACAGCTAATCCTATTTTTCATGCCAGAATGAAGCATATAGAAGTAGACTACCACTTTGTTCGAGAAAGGGTGGCTCGCAAAGCGTTGGATGTGCGATTCGTTTCTACACATGATCAGTTAGCTGATGTATTAATGAAGCCTCTAGCTATACCTTCCCTTGTAAAATTTAGGAACAATCTGAACATGGTAATACTACCCCGTTGAGATTGAGGGAGGCTGTTCGACAGTTAGGATTGTATAGCCTAGCTTCTAGAAGATTGGATCAACCGGTTTGTCTAGATAAGATAGCTACGGTTGGTTAGTATCTAGGAGTTTGTTATTTGTAAATCTCCTGTAAACCCTAGGCCTCTGGCCGCTATATATACATGCGACGATCGGGCCTTTGAGGTCATCGCCTTCCCTCATCTCTCTTCCTTGTCCATCTAGGTTTACAAGCTAGCACATATGTCTTGAAGATCAATCCACCAAGGCCACACTTTATCCCGATATTCTTGAATGATCTTGTCCGTTTGCAATTTATTAGAATATTTGTTAGTCCATAGGTTGCTTGTATGACATGGAAGTTATATAGTATATTCTCGTGTGCTTAAACTTAAGCTTTGATCATCTTTTTCCTCATCATCCCAGCTAAACCATTGAATTGTTCTTGGGTTTTCGTCGCAAAAAGATGTTCTTGAATTTGTTGCCACTCGAGTTTATCTTACCTTGGAGTCATTGAACTGTTCCTGGAATTCACGCCAAAGTTCCTTTGTGTAACCTATTTCATCCTTCTCTCCATTTGAGGTTGTACTTTTAGTATATAACTGAGCAATATTTTGTCCTCTAAAGATTTCCATATGTGAAGCTTTATGGGCTGGGAGGCTTGGTTAGTAGACACAAAATAATGCAGAAGTGGACTGTATTTGTTTCAGCCCAATAGTTTTTGTTGGGCGGACCCAGCCCAAACGTTGTGCTTAACTAGAGGATCCCACACATTGCAGCGGATGATCTAAAAAATAAAAAAAATAAAACACATTGCAGCGGGAAATTTGGGCGCTCCTTTACACCGACCTAGTCGGCACTAGTAGAGTTGCCGCACACCCCCTTGCGTACATGGGCCTGGCCCACGATCGTTAAAAGCGTTTCGGTCTGGCTCGCGACTTCCGAACAATCGTACAGGAAGGTTTTTCCGATCGGTTATTCTGTTTCGTACTAAAGTAACTAAAATTTCCTTCCGATCGACGGTTTCGTTCTGTTTTTAAATCGAATTATTTGAAAATTAAACTTTCCAAATTTAAATGTTTTTAAAATTTGAACATTTTTCAGATTGGAACAATTTTCAAATTGGAACAAATTTTAAATTGAAACAAATTTTGAACATTTTTTATAATGAACATTTTTTCAAAAATTCGATTTTTTCCAAAATTTAAACATTTTTCGAAAATGAACATATTTTAAATTTGAACATTTTTCGGATATGAACAATTTTTAGCTTTGAACATTTTTTGTTTTGAACACTTTTCAAAATTTGAACTTTTTCGAATTTGAACTATTTTCAAATTTGAAGTTTTTCGATTTTGAACAAAAATAAAATAAAACAGAAAAAGGAAACAAAAAAGAAAACAGAAAAAAGAAAAAACAGAAACAGAAACAGAAAACGAAAAAAAAAGTGAAATGGGCCAGGCCAAATACCCGACCAGGGTGTGCGGTGGCTGGTAGGCACCGACCTGGTCGGTGTATAGGATTTCCGGGAAATTCGGGAGGTCCTATATGCCGCTTTTAGCGGTGCCTATGATCAACGCCGCATACCCTCGGTGGTTAATGGGCTCGGCCCATGCAGGTGCCGTTAACTGTTTCGTAGACCTGATCCGAAGAACACGACGTCGCGGGCGTCGCTTGTACACGTTTCGCACACCTGACCGAAAAGAAGACCGCGTTCTCAATCGCATTCGCTCACTTTGCTTACTGTTTCTTTGAACTGATCGATGCCATCAGTTCTTGTACAGTTTGTTCGGCTGTTTTACCTTTTCTTTTGAGAAGTAGCACCACACATTAGATTGAAAACTAAGTCATACGTGAAAGTAAATGAAAACAAAATTTAAATTTGACAAGCATTCTTTGAACACCGTGAACAAATTATTTTAGTGGAAAAGATGAGAATATTTTAGAAAAACCTTGAAATTTTTTGAAACCTCGAGAACATTTTCTCGAAACGGAGAACATTTTTTGTAATCCTCTAAAAATATATTTTCTTGCACCATGAACAGTTTTTAGAAAAACCTTGACCATTTTTTGGAACCCTAAGAACATTTTTTTAGTAATCCTCTGAACAATTTTCGTGGATGATAAACATTTTTTTTGAAAAACCTTGAATTTTTTTATAATCTTCTGAAAATATTTTTTTTGGACCATGAACAATTTTTAGAAAATCTGTGAACATTTTTTAAACCCCTAGAACATTTTCACAAACCGGCGAACATTTTTGTAATCGCTAAAAATACTTTCATGGACGATGAACATTTTTTTAGAAAAACCTTGAATCGTTAAACAATTTCTGTATTCCTCTGAAAATAATTTTTCTTTGACCATGAACTATTTTTTTGTAAACCCCAAGAAATGTTTTCGAACCATCATACAATTTTTGTAATCCTCTGAAAATATTTTTTCTTTGACCATGAACAATTTCTAGAAAAACCTTGAACATTTTTTGAAACCCCAAGAATATGTTCACGAACCGGTGAATATTTCTTTGTAACCCTCTAATTTTGGGCGATGAACAATTTTGGAAAAACCTTGAACATTTTGTAAACCCTGCTAACATTTTCTCTAACCTGTGAATGTTTTTTAATCCTCTAAATATAATTTAGTGGGCCATGAAATTATTTGAAACCCCAAAAACATTTTCTCGGACACGTGAACATTATTTTTTACTCCTCTAATTTCTTTGTGGAAATGAAAAAAATAGAAGACCATGACTTTTTTTTGAATCCCCAAGAACGTTTTCTTGAACAGGTGTAAGTTATTTTTTACTCCTCTAATATTTTTTTTAGAAAATAAATAGTTTTGTTAGGAAACCATGAACATATTTTGAACCACTTGATTTTTTAATATCATTAACATTTGTGGAACCATGTGAACATTTTTCAAAATATGGAATATTTTTTATATGAAAACATTAAATATGTTTTAACCCATGTATATTTTTTTGGAATGTAGACAAGACATGTAATTTAAGATTAAAGAAACAGAAAAACAAATATAAAAGAGAAATAAAAAAGAAACTGGAACCGTACAGAAAGAAATAGTAATAAAAACGGCTAAAAAACAATCAAAAAAGTAAACCGAAATATAAAACCATTATAAAAAAACAACAGGAAAAACTGTCCAAAAAACAGCTGTCGCTAGTAGACTCGCCCCTAGTCACGCGCGCGACAGAAACGGCAAAAGGCGGGATCAGTGGGCCTAGCCCAACAACTAATGCCTTCAGGCGGGAGCGATCATAGGGATCACAATAAGCGGAGAATAGGAAACGCGGGGAAATTCAGGAGCAATTTGACATAGCAAAATGAAAATTAAGGCACTGAGCATTAATATTGGCACAAAACATTTTTCTTCTTAGATGTGTGAATGGTCATGCCGCTGGTACTGCCAAGATAGCTTCAGTCATGTAATGTGCATTTTTTTTTTGTCCATCGGTTAAGGCTGATTCTTTGTTACTTGGTGCCGTTGGTTCTCTCAAATATGTAATAGTATTGACACTTGTGCAAATATTTTTTAACTGCTCAGGTTGTCAGCATCTGAATTATATGTTGTTTTTAATGGTTATCCAATGCATGCATGATGCTGAGCCAGGTGGCACAACTGCAACGCATTCTGTTTAGTCAACTCATTTGTATGTGATTGTTCTACTCATGATGCTGAACTAGGAGTAACATTATTATATTTTTTCTTGTGCTGTCAGGTGGTTATTGGAGGTGGTCAAGATGCTACGAATGTGACCGCCGTGCGGGCAAATTTGAGGCTAAATTTTTCCACAAGGTGAACTATGCCTCTTAACTCTCCGTGGGGAGTTACTTTCTGTATGCTTATATATTGTGACTGTAACATGCCTTTGTTATTCAGATTTTACAAGAATAAATTGGTGGCGTTAAAGGACATTTTGGACCAATCAACGCATTGGCATTTAATCCTGATGGGCGGAGGTAAGTACTTATTCCAATATTTCCAATATCCATTTTGTCATGTTTACAATTGCCACTGCACTTTGAGTTCGCGGTGTGCCTCTGTTTCTCATTTATTATGTGAATCTGCTCAATGATTAAGCTATGTAGATTCATGGAGATATACGCTATTCTGAGTCTTTAGGATGTCATCAAACGTTACGAGAGCAGATCCTGATATGTAATTAGTGTAACCCCATTTAGTATTTCACATTTTCTTATCTTGCAGATCAAGTCTTCATTTCTCTCACCCCCGGTTCATTTTGTTTGCTTGACATATTTAAATGCCCTTTCTTCCTACCATATGTCGTGTTGAATCGTTTTCTCTTCTGTTACAGTTTTCCAATATGTACCTCAATGATTAGAGCCAATTAGATAGGCAATATACGCTATACTGACATTATTATGATGGTAAGTTGAGTATGAGAGCTACATATGAAGTAATCCTCAATCACTGTTTTTTTCCATCTTTAGTCTTAACCTATCCTCCCTATCTTGATGTTGTCTCCATCTGGTCTCTTCTCTTTTCACCTACTCCCTCCGATTCAAATTAATTGACTCCACTTTGTCTACATACGGATATATCTAGATGTGTTTATAGATACATCTACATTTATAAAAAGTTGAGTCAATTATGAATCAGAGGGAGTACTATTTTGTTAATTTTTCCCCCATGTTTACTTTTAGTACGTTGCTCAGTGATAAGAGCCAACTACGTTGGCAATACACGCTATACTGACCTTATTTTGATGAAAAAATGTATATGGGAGCTACATATGAAGTAATCCTCAATCACCATTTTATTATCTTCCGTCTTGAGTCTTAGCCTATCCTCCCTATCTTGATGTTGCCTCCTTCATGTCCTGGTGTCTTCTCTTTTCACATTTTACCTTGTTCAATCCTTTTTCCATGTTCATTATTAGTATATTGCTCAGTATTAGAGCCAATTACATTGGCAATATACGCTATACTGACCTTATGTTGATGAAAAGTTTGTATATAAGAGCTAGATGTTCCTGAGAATTTTGTTTTCAAAAATCTAACCTGCTTTGGCTATCAATGGACATTCTGTTTTGATTGTACCTTTTGATTCTTCATGCTTCTGATGGTTTTGGCAGCTCAGTGAATTCAATCAAATACATTTTGGTTATATACGCTATTCTGAATTTGTTGTTGTAAAATAAATTTATGAGAGCTACCTATCTTGTTTGATTTTTTTTCTTTTGCGATGCATAATTAATTGCTGCCAAATGGTTGCGAGAATATGATTCTAAGCTAAAACTTCCATTCTTTAATTCTCTTATCTTATGAGTTTCAACTTTAATAAACTGTGTTCTTCCATGCAATGTCTTTAGCTTTTCGAGCGGTGGTGAGGATGGTTATGTAAGGCTGCACCATTTTGATCTGGAGTATTTTAACATCAAGATGTAATCCTGTGAATTTGCCAGAGGAATGGCTCATGTCCCTTTTCAGCTAAGCGTGAACTACTGCAACTTGCTTATACATTTTGTAAGTGTGGTTATTTTTGTTCCCTATGTTATTTTTTTCTCGCTGCATCATCATTTGTATTGTTACCAAATCTCTCTTTTGCTCCTGGCCTTTGCTTATACTTTCATTTACTAACCTGTTTTCAGGCTGCAGTCGAGGGATTCTCCTATCCCCTGGAGAGAACAATAGCAGTTTTTGGCTTTTCGGCTTAGTTTTTGAATGACTTAGTTGGATGGTCTATGTGAGTAGCTCATTTTGTACACAATTACAATGGAGATCTGCTTCTGCTTAAATCAACACCTTGTTACTCTACTCCGTTTTTATTCAAAATATTCTGTTTTGTTGTGATTCCAATTCTGCTTAACATAGTACATGGCTAGACACAAAACATGCTTTGCGCAGCTTTGTTACCTAGGTGTAAACCAAGGATATTTCCCAAAATTTCTTCTGTGCACCATTTTCATTTCATTATCCCGAAGGCCCAAGAATGCCTGTTCATTGTACTTTGAAGCAATGAAAATGTTCATCATAGCCCTGAGCGTATAACCTCACCATCTACAGCATCCAAGGCAGTAGGACTCTTTACGATTGCAGTTTACCCTTCTTGATTGTTTTTTTTTTTTTTTTGAAGCGAGGCAAAAGACTTGCTATTTTCATTAATAGAGAAGAAGTACAGAATTTGGCCAGTTTATTAACGGAAAACCGGCCGAAAACCGAAACAAGTGCCCCGACACGCGGGGGCACAGAGCCACCCCGGCAACCCACCCAAGATACGCAGGCCTCCGAAGCGAGAAGTCGTCGCGGTTGACCTTTAACGTCATCGTCATCACTCTTCAGCGACTCCGACTTCACCGAAGAACCAACCACCAAGACCCCGCTGAAGCGGCACCGTGAAGCTCAAGCCGGCCACCGCCAAACAAGCGACTCCTCGTGAAGCAACAGGCAGCTCCGACTCTGATGACGAGCTCCGAAGAGGATAAGCGCAAGACATGCGCCGAGGAAGATCATCGCCAGAGGGCCACCCAGCAGGTCATCGTACGCTGCTCAAATGAAGAAACTCGACAAACCATAGCAGCTCCGACTCCACCGCAAGCGAAACACAAGACGAAGAAGCTCGGACGCTCGTTGAAGCCAAGGTCTTGACGCTACCAAAACATCGCTCACCACCGCCATCGTTGCCACACAAGCCACCACACGGACCTCACACATCACCGGCCACCCGCCGAGATGCCGTACAAGTCCAGCCTCAGGAAAGCACGTTGGGGAACAAAGTCTTCAAGACGACGCCCCCCCCCCCCCCCAAGAGGGAAGCGACGTGGATCGACGCCGTCGTCCGGCCCTGCCACGGCCTAGGCTTTCACCCGAAGAACTAAGCTCCGGGAGCGGAGGAGGTCGAAGGCTCCATGAAGGCCCCCAAGAGGATAGCGACATCCGCAGCTGCCGCGCCATCAGCTTTCGCTCGGAGCAGCCGAACCTCCGCACTCCCACGTTGCCGAACGGAGATGAGGGAGACCCACAACGCCGCCGGCCTGCGAACCACTGGCACAAGCACCTCCCACGCGGCGACGACGCCACACCATGTAGGACCACCAACCTCACCGCCGGCGGGAGCCGACGCCCGCCGCAACGACCAACCGACAACAACCGGCAGATCACCACCCGCAGAGGAAGAAGCAGGGGAGAGGGGCCGCCACCCCGCTCACCCTCGCCGGACAGCAGCCGTGAGCCGCCGTCGACGCCGCCACATCTGGGAGGAGCCGGAGCTCCGCCCGCCGCCGCGCTGCTTCGAACCACCGGGGGTGCAGATGGGGCGCCGAGCCAGGCCGCCGGCCGACGACCCGGAGCAAGCCCGGGCAGGCCCGCAGAGCCCATCCGGGGCCCGCACGCGCCGCCAAGCCCCACCGCGCCCGCTGCACCACCACCGGCCCCGACCTCGACACGGCCACGGACCACCGGCCGCCCGCAGCCCCCGCCGGCGCCCGGCCCGCCGGCCCACCGCGCCCGCCGCACATCGCCGTGCCCGGGCGAGCTCCTCCTCGCTAGGGGACGCGGGAGGGGGAGAGAAAGCCCCGCCGCCACCTTCCCCGGGGGCGCGCGCGGCTTTGCCGGGTCCCCTCCGGCGGCGGCGAAGCGAGGGAGAGGGGAGGAGGGGCGAGAGGCGGCGGCGGCAGGGTTCCCCCCTGTCGCCAGAGGAGGGCGACGCGGGGGGAGAGACTGGATATTCTTTGATTGTTTGTTTTATGGGTACATAACCCGTTTTAGGGTACGTTTGGTTTTGAGCCAACGATGGCCTTACTAAAAAATTGGCAATACCATTAGTCTACGAGCCCTGTTTGGTTGGCTTCCAATATTTTGGCTAGCCCAGGCCGGACTGTGCGATACAGTTCACTTTTCAGCCAATTCCTGGGCAAGTTGAGGAAGGCTGATTGGTCTGCCAAAAAATTGGCCGCGCACGCGAATTGGTAGGACAAGACGAGGCCACTAGGCAGTGCAAAAGTAGCCTGGGATGAACCGTATGATCCTGCTCCTTACATATTGACACACCCACAGCCCCATGATGAAGGAGAATCATCCACTGTAATCCTGGCGAGCCCTGATGTATGTATAAACGGGGAGTACCAACCAATTGTTGTAGCTTATACATGATGTGCAGGGTAAAAATGAAAGCAAATATGCACAAATCCTCTTTGCAGGTTCTGAACGTATCATCAAAATAGTTTTGATTGCAATTCTCCAAGTAAAAATAACATGTTGGTCACTTTAGCCCGCTAAGTGGGAAGTGACCATCGATATCACCAGCATGTTACTTCCTCTGTTAGGAAAAGGATGTCGCAAATTTATCTAGGTATGCATGTGTTACCATCCGGAAAAAGATATCACATACTCGTATTTGTCTAGATAGGCATAAGCATATTTAGACAACTGTGCAACATCCTTCTTCAGACGGAGGGAGTAGTTATTTTGCAATAAAGGAATTATTGTTATGTTGCATCTTACAAAAAGAAAAACTCATCCATCTTTGCTGTTGTGTGCGTGCAATTTAATATACAGCATGGAAGCATGTGAAGTGGAGCAAATCACCAATCCGCAGAGGCGGCAGAATGCCACCTTTGACCCTGTAAACTATGCAGTCAGCTCCAATTTATCAAACTACTGATACTAGTAGTGGTTAGTTGTTTTGGTTTGTAACTGAAAGCAGATCGTAAACTATCACAACAGACGTCGGGGCAGGCTGAGAACGATGCTATCCAGGATCTAGCTTAAACCTGTTACGGTGCATAAAAAACAAACAGTAGATCCAAATATAGTTTGCTACCTCAAACACCCAGACATCACAATCAAAGTATTCTTCACAGGATCAACTCTGAGCTCAGATTTCAGAGAGTAAGAATCTCGGTGGCCACATTAGTAGCAACAAATGCCGCCAAGAGACCATGTCAGGAGTGGTTGGACTCTTGGTTTCTTCCTTATGACCCTGACATTCTAACCAATACATATAACTAACTTCAGTGTACTGACAACCTCACCCACTGGAACTGAATGGCTCCTTATGGCAGCCACCTGGCCAAAACCTTAAAGAATTCCCAGTGTATGAACTGCTTTTATGCTATCCAATTAACTCCATTTATGCGTAATTAAGCATCTGATGCATGAACAAAGTACTATAAAAAACCAGGCTGGGGGAATTAAAAGTACATAACTTCTACCAGATGCACATTGATTTAACAGTAATATGCAACTAAAGATGTGTCTGTGATTCTCTGGTTTTTGCAAACCACTCTTGCCTGGCATGCACTTGAGCATTGTCTAACTTACACCCTGTCTCAAATTATTGTTCATGCCACAATATTCAGAAGTGAAAGCAAAACACGAAGATCAGATACATGGTAACGTAACACCTTGTTTGACGACGGTCGAGAGAACAGCCAAGCACATAAAACAAGCATTAACAAGGTACATAGAGACGAGTACCGACATTTCGGTCATACAATGCACAACACATTATGAAGACATTATTACAAGACAGCAAGCTCCAATTCTCCTTTATATTCATGTTTAAGAATTCTCACACAAGTGGACCACAAGCTTTAAACACACTTGAGGTATAATATTAATGAACGTGTACTAACAGCACTCATTTCATGAAGAATAAACATGGCTACATGGACCAACTTTCCTAACAAACCGCAGCAGATACCTTACATAGAATATGAAACAGACAAAGAATATGTTTTTGTTACATCCCAGCAGAGGCTTCAACAGGAATCTCTCTCATGAGCTATACATACATATATACCAACGTTATGAAAATATCGAACACAAACGGTAAGTGTGCATGAAACTTAGGCGATTTCTATAGATGATGAAAGATTTACTCCCTATGCGGTGTATTGCACAAATAAACTAGACCCCACTCAGCTACTAACTAGTGGTCTCACGAAAGATCGTCGCCACCAGGTCTGGAAGGAACTCATAAGGTTTGGACATTCGCGTCCTTGTCGACCAAAAGCCTCAAACCAATCCATGAACAATGTCTGCTGCTGCATCAGTGCGAGTGTCAATAGCGACTGCCCAATTCCTTCCTCCAGCATCGTCATGTTGAGACCCTTGGGACATCTCCTCAGCCAACCGAAATCAACCAGCATTGGTCCAAACCAGGCCTGAAACATGCCGAGCCTTTTCTCCCCGGTACAGTGAAGCTTCCCACTCCCCATGGCAATAAAAACTGTGGCAGAGATACGGCTGAGCTCGTAGCGTACCATTGGTGACACCCGTTTGTGCATAGCAGCAAGGGTCTTCTGGTTGGCCCATAAATCGACAAATTCCTCTCCCATCTGCCTGTCTATTAGAATCTGCAACAGCCAGTTGAGGTCCTCAACTTGCTTGTATATTTTCTCAAGTGGTCCTTTTCCAACAGAAATGGTTGTTTGGTCAGTAGGGCTCAGGTCAGAGGCTTCTTCAAATAATTCCACCAGACAGTTCAGGCAAGAATGGCAAATACGGTAAACACTTGTCTTGTCCAGCTCCTTATCACGCTTTACGTGGATGGGAGTCCTGGATAAGATACTATCGACAAGAGTTCGTAGCTCCTTGCGAGCATTATTGTTGGTCCCCTTTGTGATGCACTCTATGAGTTCAAATACCAGCTCCGAAGATGAGGTGGAGTTTTGTGGCTGTAACCTTGCTAGCAAATCTCGTGAAGCTGCTTCATTGGAAGAATGCTGAGAAAGCAAGCTCTTAATTTTCTCCTCTTCTGGTTCATTCCATGGGACAGCCTCGAGATATTTTAGACAGCTGTTAATTCCTCTGTCAAATATAAGTGCGAAGGATACCTGAGAAATTCATTCAGGCATAAATAAGAACATGTTAAGAGCAAGGTAAAAAAGAATTTGGAAGCAGTAAAGCTAATGAGTAACATGTATTTCTACGTACGAAACTAGACCTTAGAGTAATTTTAGTCTATGTTCGCGAATGTTGTGCATTTATTAGCCCCCTTGAAGATCATATGGAGTTATGGATGTATCTCCAAAATACATCAAGAGCACTTGAGCAGCATGATTGGTGCTGCGATACTATGATTGCACTAAGACATCTATGACTATGAGCAGCAGATACATCACTTTGATCCTTGTTAGATGCCACAAAAAGTGCAGGATTTGAACTACTGTCATATAACAGCGAAGGTCGCGACTCCCTACTAGGAGGTAGACAAGCACATCGAAGAGTCGGAACCAGCACTGTCTATCCTACCAATTTAGTTGCGATGTGGCCAGGCATTTCATAAGCTAATATCGCCTGTGCTCCGGTGTCCCCCCCCTGGCGAACGACGTTGGGGTGAAAAACACATTGACGGTCAAGATTACCCGATACCCCTTCGGCGTTGTGTATAGCGGGGCGCGCGGATGCATTTGTACGGTATTCTGTACGTATACGGTTTGCGACGTGGCCAGCAACGTGGCAAGGAAGAGGAGGCGTCGGTGACGTGTAGTCAGACGTGGCTAGGGAGCGCAATCGTCGGGGAATATAAAAGGCTTCCGTCTGGCACGCCCGCTGCCATTTCCCCCCGTTCCCCATCTTCTCCCTCTCGCTCACTCCGCCAAAAAACCCGCCTCCCTCTCCCTCACTCCGCCCGCCGGTAGTTTAGGTATTGGATCGTCGGCGATCCAGTAGATCCGTACGCGATGGAAGCAGGGGGAGCTGCCGCGGACGATGTGAAGACGGTGGCGGTGGTGGAACTTGATCCGTCGTCGCAGGCGGTTGGAGGGGAAAGCGGTGCTGGAGGGTCGGCGGTCGCTGCGAGGACCTCCGCCGTGGAGTCCTCCGTCATCGGGTCGGTGGTCGTCGGCACGGTGGTGGCGGCAACGGCCGATCTGGATGCGGGCGAATCCAGCATCGCATGCGGTGATGCTGCCGCAACCGTCAAGGTGGCCGCGGATCTTGTGGAGGAGGCTTCATCCTCCGCGGCGGTGAAGACGGTGGCGGATCTGGTGGCTGCGCCGGCTGCCGGCGACGTCAGTGAGGTGCAGGCGGACATGCAGATGGAGGTAAGTTCTCTGTCCCTTCTTTTTTGCTTTCGATTAAGAGGGTCTACGAGGCTAGCATGCGTGCACAGATGCATGGGGGGAGTGGCTTGGAGATGAAAAAGACCTAGGAAGAACGAATGATTTTGTATGTTTTTTAATTGCTGGACATCGATGGATCTTGGGCGTAGTTCTTTTGCTGCTAACAGTATGAATAGGAATAGAGATATCTTGCTATGCCGGTTAATATGTAACAAAGAAATAGTTGGTACCTATGATCGAATTTTTGTTGGAACAGAGATTTTTGTAGGTTTATATTGGTTTGTGAATGCAATAAATAAACTAGGCCGTTGTATTGATTCGTGATTGATGCCGGATATGAATTGCAATATGGGTTGTAAGTGAGAAAAATACCAGAATTGTTGATTTGTTTCCTGATTTATGCTAGTTATGAGTTGCAATGTGGGTTACAAGTAACATTTGGTGACATAAGAATTAACTTAAATTTTAGTAGAGTCACAATTATTGAGACAGAAATATTAAATTGATGTATTCAATCCTTTGTCAACTCCTATCTAGATTAAGATATCATTAACTACATTTTAAAGCTTGATATTCATATGTTGCCTGGTACAAATAGCTTGAAATTAGAAAAATTAGTGATAGATAACTTGCTTGTATGAGCATACATGTTTGCAAAGTTATCATTGACAAAGTGATGCTACTCTGTAGCAAATTTTAGCACTGATGGGCCACTACCAATAACAACAAAATGAATTTTGTTCTTCCTTTCTTATTTGACAAGGGAAATTTTAGCAATGATGGGGCACTACCAATTAGCAAAATGAAGCTTGTTGACTTATTGCAGTTGTGATGCATTGCTTAACAGAGCAGACAATATAATTCGCTTGTCAATGATAACTTTGCATGATCATGTAGTTTGGAGTATAATGTAAGTTTGCATGATCAGGTAGTTCTGATGCATTGCTTAACAGAGCAGACAATATAATTCTCTTGTGAATGATAACTTTGCATGATGATTTAGGTGCTAGCATAATGTAACTATAAATATAATTCCCTTATATGCATGATCAGGTAGTTTGGTGTATACATAAGATATAATGAAAGAATAATTAAGATGATCTATTTGCCATGCATAGTATTTGGATGTTCTTTTCATATTGGTGATTACTGTGCTGACTTATCTTATTTGTATGCAGGCTGGTGAAGGGTCGAGGAAGCGGAAGCGCGAGGAGGAGGAGCCTGTGCCTCCTCCAATCCAGGAGCTAGAACCTGTCGCTCCTCCAATCCAGGAGGAGGAAGTAGCTGTCCCTCCTCCAATCCAGGAGGAGGAAGATCCTCTGCCTGCTCCAGCAGTGCATGCTCCAGTAGTGCCTGCTCCAGGAGTGGCTGCTCCACCTTTCCCTGCTCCATATGAGCAGCTGGAGGATTCAGATGGCTCCCTGGAGGTGAGCTATACAATTTGTTGTGTAGCATTGCATGTATTTCTTTATGTTTGCTATGTTTCTGTAATCTTAACTTGTACAAATTGTTGGTGTGCAGTATGACTCTCAGGATTCAAGCGAGTCCGTGGACAGCAGGAACATTGGATCCTTCTGGACCAAGCTGCTGAAGAAGCTGGATGATGGGGTCCTCCCTTTCAAGAAGAGGGGGAGGTACTTCTGTCCATGGCACAAGGTGAAGCCCAGGGATGGAGAGCTTGGTAGCCTCAGGCAGCACTGCGAGGAGCTAGCCCGTAGTGGCACCTCCAAGCAGATAAGGGCAGAGCATCAAGGGCTTCTCATGGTGCTTGCTAATGAGGATGCATGATGCCTACTTCTGGTGGATGGTGCTTGGTCTGTAGATTTGGTGTTTGTTTATGATGTTGGAACTACTGGTTTGTGTTGTCTTGAACAATGTTTGGTTTGCTTTTGAACTAAGTATTCAGACCATCTATTATAGTGATGGTCTTAATTACTGAATCTGTGTGGATCTAAGTTGTGTGTTGAATTATTATGTAGCTGATGATGCTTACCTCTATGTTTCATTTGGAATGATGGTGGTTTCATGTTTCATTAATTTGTGAATGAAAGCACAGGTCCAGTTTAGAAGAAGTTTTAAACATGAACAAAACAATTGTAATCCATCAATGCAAACAAAAAAATGCATGTCTTTCTTTAACATTATGAGGGCGTTTGCTGAATCCTACTGTAATAGTAGTGACAAATTTGCATATAGATGGTTATGTAACATGGCTTTGAATTTAATTATATGCTAGCACATTAGGACTAATGCAAATTTCAATATAAAACAAGTTAAATATTACAAGAAAACATAGAAATATTACAGCAAATCAGGAACAAATCATGGAAATATTAGAGCAGATCAGCAACAGTCCTTGAATGTAAATATAGTAGAGCAAAGGGTAGTGTTTCGAGAGAGGGGTTTTCGGACGAAAAGAGGGGGCAATCGCCAAAAAGTAAGCAAACCACCATGGAATGGGGCAAGATTTGGCACACTTGACCACCTTGTGATGTGACACCTTGTTTGTTAGGGGTTTTGATATTTTGGAGTTGGCACCATGGTTGCCCCATGGTGTAGATGTGTCGAGAGAGGGGTTTTCGGACGAAAAGAGGGGGGAATCGCCAAAAACTAAGCAAACCACCATGGAATGGGGCAAGATTTGGCACACTTGACCACCTTATGATGTTAAACCTTGTTTGTTAGGGGTTTTGAATTTTTGGAGTTGGCACCATGGTTGCCCCATGGTGTAGATGTGTCGAGAGAGGGGTTTTCGGACGAAAAGAGGGGGCAATCGCCAAAAACTAAGCAAACCACCATGGAATGGGGCAAGATTTGGCACACTTGACCACCTTGTGATGTTAAACCTTGTTTGTTAGGGGTTTTGAATTTTTGGAGTTGGCACCATGGTTGCCCCATGGTGTAGATGTGTCGAGAGAGGGGTTTTCGGACGGAAGAGCGGCGAATAGCCAAAAACTAAGCAAACCACCATGGAATGGGGCAAGATTTGGCACACTTGACCACCTTATGATGTTAAACCTTGTTTGTTAGGGGTTTTGAATTTTTGGAGTTGGCACCATGGTTGCCCCATGGTGTAGATGTGTCGAGAGAGGGGTTTTCGGACGAAAAGAGGGGGGAATCGCCAAAAACTAAGCAAACCACCATGGAATGGGGCAAGATTTGGCACACTTGACCACCTTGTGATGTTAAACCTTGTTTGTTAGGGGTTTTGAATTTTTGGAGTTGGCACCATGGTTGCCCCATGGTGTAGATGTGTCGAGAGAGGGGTTTTCGGACGAAAAGAGGGGGGAATCGCCAAAAACTAAGCAAACCACCATGGAATGGGGCAAGATTTGGCACACTTGACCACCTTATGATGTTAAACCTTGTTTGTTAGGGGTTTTGAATTTTTGGAGTTGGCACCATGGTTGCCCCATGGTGTAGATGTGTCGAGAGAGGGGTTTTCGGACGAAAAGAGGGGGGAATCGCCAAAAACTAAGCAAACCACCATGGAATGGGGCAAGATTTGGCACACTTGACCACCTTGTGATGTTAAACCTTGATTGTTAGGGGTTTTGATATTTTGGAGTTGGCACCATGGTTGCCCCATGGTGTAGATGTGTCGAGAGAGGGGTTTTCGGACGAAAAGAGGGGGGAATCGCCAAAAACTAAGCAAACCACCATGGAATGGGGCAAGATTTGGCACACTTGACCACCTTGTGATGTTAAACCTTGATTGTTAGGGGTTTTGATATTTTGGAGTTGGCACCATGGTTGCCCCATGGTGTAGATGTGTCGAGAGAGGGGTTTTCGGACGAAAAGAGGGGGGAATCGCCAAAAACTAAGCAAACCACCATGGAATGGGGCAAGATTTGGCACACTTGACCACCTTGTGATGTTAAACCTTGTTTGTTAGGGGTTTTGAATTTTTGGAGTTGGCACCATGGTTGCCCCATGGTGTAGATGTGTCGAGAGAGGGGTTTTCGGACGAAAAGAGGGGGGAATCGCCAAAAACTAAGCAAACCACCATGGAATGGGGCAAGATTTGGCACACTTGACCACCTTATTATGTTAAACCTTGTTTGTTAGGGGTTTTGAATTTTTGGAGTTGGCACCATGGTTGCCCCATGGTGTAGATGTGTCGAGCGAGGGTATTTCGGTGGAAAAGAGGGGGGAATCGCCAAAAACTAAGCAAACCACCATGGAATGGGGCAAGATTTGGCACACTTGACCACCTTATGATGTTAAACCTTGTTTGTTAGGGGTTTTGAATTTTTGGAGTTGGCACCATGGTTGCCCCATGGTGTAGATGTGTCGAGAGAGGGGTTTTCGGACGAAAAGAGGGGGGAATCGCCAAAAACTAAGCAAACCACCATGGAATGGGGCAAGATTTGGCACACTTGACCACCTTGTGATGTTAAACCTTGATTGTTAGGGGTTTTGAATTTTTGGAGTTGGCACCATGGTTGCCCCATGGTGTAGATGTGTCGAGAGAGGGGTTTTCGGACGAAAAGAGGGGGGAATCGCCAAAAACTAAGCAAACCACCATGGAATGGGGCAAGATTTGGCACACTTGACCACCTTGTGATGTTAAACCTTGTTTGTTAGGGGTTTTGAATTTTTGGAGTTGGCACCATGGTTGCCCCATGGTGTAGATGTGTCGAGAGGGGTTTTCGGACGAAAAGAGGGGGCAATCGCCAAAAACTAAGCAAACCACCATGGAATGGGGCAAGATTTGGCACACTTGACCACCTTGTGATGTTAAACCTTGTTTGTTAGGGGTTTTGATATTTTGGAGTTGGCACCATGGTTGCCCCATGGTGTAGATGTGTCGAGAGAGGGGTTTTCGGACGAAAAGAGGGGGGAATCGCCAAAAACTAAGCAAACCACCATGGAATGGGGCAAGATTTGGCACACTTGACCACCTTGTGATGTTAAACCTTGATTGTTAGGGGTTTTGATATTTTGGAGTTGGCACCATGGTTGCCCCATGGTGTAGATGTGTCGAGAGAGGGGTTTTCGGACGAAAAGAGGGGGGAATCGCCAAAAACTAAGCAAACCACCATGGAATGGGGCAAGATTTGGCACACTTGACCACCTTATGATGTTAAACCTTGTTTGTTAGGGGTTTTGAATTTTTGGAGTTGGCACCATGGTTGCCCCATGGTGTAGATGTGTCGAGAGAGGGGTTTTCGGACGAAAAGAGGGGGGAATCGCCAAAAACTAAGCAAACCACCATGGAATGGGGCAAGATTTGGCACACTTGACCACCTTATGATGTTAAACCTTGTTTGTTAGGGGTTTTGAATTTTTGGAGTTGGCACCATGGTTGCCCCATGGTGTAGATGTGTCGAGAGATCTTAGTTTACAGACATAGATGTAATGTGCATGAATTAAAATTTGGAAATTATTATTTGTAAAAACCAGAATGCAATTTGAAACTTTGCATTGAAAATAATAATTACAAATATGGGACTTCAATTGCATTATTATGAGTTGGGACAACTTAATGGGCTTTCGGCCCATTTAATGATTCATGAATGCGTTGACACGTACATTACGTGCGAGTAGTGCGGGGTGATCGGGTAGAATTAGTGCCGGTCGTGGACTCGTTGACCTAGTTATCAACCTCCATCTTCCCACGTCCGCCGCCCCCCACCTGAACCCACGTCCGCCGCCCCCCACCTGAACCACCGTCCGCCGCCGCCGAGGTGAACCACCGTCCGGCACCACGCACATCACCGACCCTGGGACGCACATCTCTGTGGCGGCCACCGTCGTCAGTGCATCGACATCAAGATCTCTCCCGCGGCCACCGTGTGTGTCTGCTGCGGTCGTCTCTGCCGCGGACATCGTCGTATCTAGGGCGGCCACCGTCTCTGCCTCGACAAACGCAGGTATGCCGCCGCCACCATCATCTGTGACGCGACCATACTCTCTCTCACGGTCGCATCCTCCTCCCTCAACCCTAATTTCCTCAGCACATGCGGTATAGATAGTCCTTGTCAAATACGCACGTCCCTTCTAATGATAATTGGATGTCTCTGAACGGCGACCTGGGCGTGCCTGTATGGGGGCGCCTAAAACGGAGGGGACAACGGGGTCGCCGTGGGCTCGTGCCTCTGCAACGTGGGCGTTGTTGATGCACAGCCATGGCGAGCGGGTGCGAGGAAGCAATGCGGCGAGCAGCGCGGACCGCGGAGATTTACACACGCATGTGGCGGCGCGGCTCAATGCCGGCCATGGCAGCAGAGCTTGGCACAGCATGCGTGTTTGGCGGCTTGCTTTGCCCAGTACATGCGACAACACAATCCGAAGCGTTTGGCTGGGCTACAACGACTGGCCAGCAGCACACACACACACGATTAGAATTGAGGGGCATGTAGTCTTTTCTTGAATCGTGTCTGTCTAGTTATGTCTAGTTACAGAAAACCCCTTTTGGGTAAATCAAAAGAAGATCTCCTCCTTGTAATGGGTATTTTACCAAGGGACCATCAACTTTGGGTATATGATCCAAGGCCGATGAACTTCTGGGTAAATAACCAATTTTCCCTAACATATTAAACTAGACTTGTATGTGTATCTGAACAGTTTGATGTCTCACAAATCTGAACGAGTGAAGGTGCGCTTGCAACTTGAAACATATAAAGCTGGAAAGAGAACTTTTTAGTGTAATCTGTTGTATGAACTAGATCAAAGAAAGCTTTAGGTTACTTGGTCTCATATTCAACCTGATGGAAGATTTTTTTTTTCATTTCTATTTGGATTGACCGCTGCAGATTCGATAACACTTATTGAATTTTTTGTAGCCAAGTTGATTTATATAACATGGGTCCATATATTCCGTTAATTTTTTCCTATAGTTTTAGATGATTCCCTCTCGCATATTCCATTTTGCGGGTTTTCGTAACTTTTCTCTTTGTTCTTTTATCATCTTCATAGTATAGAAGACATAAGAGACTGCAAGATAGATGTTGTTTTTCTTGTAGGCACGTTATTTTTTGCATTATTCATCTTACAATTATGTTATTCACTCTAAATATTCCAATAAATGATCTATATGTTTGAATGTGATTGTATGGTCTTAGAGATGTCTGCATATACGTGATTCATATAGGTTCATCATGGGTTATGTGTATTGAAATTACATGATGCAGGAAATAAAGCTTGATTTTACTAAGAAAATATGGCCATATTTAGGAGACCGAAATTTAGGATTTACATAAGATATAGAATAAAAAAGTATAGAAAAGGCAACTCATACAAAAAAAGTACTATTAATAGACGTGTTGTATGGCAAGACGTGCGTTGCACGTACACACTAACTAGTACATGTTAGCAGACGAAGTACAGATGTGTTTTCACAGGAAGTTCATATATGATATGACAAGAAGTTCAAATCTGTTATCACGTGAAGTTTGAATCTGCTGTCACATGATGTTCAAATCTGTTATTACGTAATTAAACCCGAGGGTATAGTGTATTAGTTTCATGTGATGCAGTTGTACAATTTTATTTCGTACCTATTATTAATTTAATGCTGTTCACAATTGGTCTACACAGGATGCAAGACCCAGACGGGGAGATTTTTTGTGACATCATTAGGTGGCAGAAAGTCGTAGCAGCAATGACGGACGACCAACGAGACAAATTATGCACTTGTGCTGTTGGCCGTTGCATGATCCAAATTCCATCCAGAAAGATACGGCCACTATTGGTGAAATACATGATGCAGGTTTATGACGAGGAAAAGGGTAGGTTCATCATTGAACCTAGGGTGGGTGAAATATCGGCAACAAATGAGGATGTGGAATGCTTGCTAGGATTAGAGGATCAAGGCTTGTCCTCTGCTGATATTTTAGAAGAGGAAGGAGAAGAATGGAAAACAAACATACCTACTAGATTTCTTAGTAAAAAAACTGGCAATTTAGTCATGAAAGATATGATTGATGAAATCATTACATCTAAAGCCACAAATGATGACTTCCTTCGAAGAGCTGTCTTAATTCTTATAGGGACTGTTCTAGCTCCTACTTCGACAGTTACGGTTTACAAGCCGTTCTATGCATTTGTGGAAACAATGTACAAGTTACACGACTTGAATTGGAACCAATTCACGCTTGCATATGTCATGAACCAGATCAGCCCTTGCCGGAGAGGAATATATGTTAGGCAGTGGCCGAAAGGCAATGTCGCAATTTTAGAGGTACATGTCCTTTAATGTTTTCGTTTTAATTTATTGCAACATATACTAATTGTCCTTTATATTTTTTCATGTAGTACTTGTATTGGGAGAAAGTGCAACCTATTGATGAGATAGCACTATATTCTCGCATCTCTTCACGCCCACTTATGATCAACTGGACAGAAGCTGCTGTAGCCTTGAGAGATAGCTATGATCAAGATAATGGCCGGGGCAAGGGTATCCTTAAGGTAACCATAGCGACACGGCCATTTCATATATTTGTTTAAAATGTAACTATCTACTATGAAAAATCGTACTTACATATTGAAATTGCGAATTTTAGATTGAAGATTGCATCACAGAGGAATATAGGCGAAAGTCTGCGAACATGGGTGCGGAAATTAAAAAACCGGGTAGTGGAAGGAGCAATGGAAAGGGCACTGGAAGGAGCAATGGGAAGGCAAGTAGCTCGAGAAAACCAGCAGGCCCGTCGTGGGAAATAAAGATGGAAAGCACCATGAAGAGGTTGATGCAGGATTTGAAGAGGGAGATAATGGAAGAACTACCAGAGATATGCGCGAAGGTGAATTGGCCGATATATTTCTCAACGACAAAGTTCACCCTGTATTTAATTATTATTGACATGACAAAATTTATATTCTTGTTGCAGGATGTTGTGAAATTACTAAACAAATCAGGTGTTAAGTACAAGGCATACAAGGAACCAATATATATGTCAGATCAGTACGATTATTACGAAGGCTGCGAAGTACCTGAACGGAAAGAATTTGTTTACGACAAAAATAGTGACACCCGGAGTGTGTCAGTACGTAACGAAGATGGTGACAAGGTTAGTTTTACAACAAATAATTGAGACTAACATGCTTCCACTATCGTTTCAATATACAATCTAGTCCAAACAATATAGAATCTGTGTAATACTTTGGATATTTGACCTGCGTCATGTTCATCTATGTTTCCTTTGCGTAGGTGTCCAAAGAGGCCCATAAAGAAGAGGATTACATCACACCTGCAAGGACCAAGTGTGACTTTCTAGGGGATGGCACGCCAGACAATCCTTGGCAACCGGCTGAAGATTTTAAGGAGGCCTCTTCATCGGAGGTGCCATCAAATATATTTGAACCTGCGCTCATTAAAATGAACAAAGAGGACGAACATAAAGACGCTGCATCAGAAGGTTCAAAAAGCGTCAATAGTGCAACCGGGAAGAATGAAGATGTAAATGGAAAGAGGAAGCGAAAGATCCCTCTTAAACTGCAGTATCCTTATATCGTTGAGAATCGAACAAAACGTCAACCTCGGAAAAAACCAACTCCCGCAAAAGGTACGCAATGGTAATTTATTTGTTAACTTTTTGATTAGTAATATCATACTAACCACAATGCATTTTGTTTGTACAGCTACTCCGTCAACCAATGATGTCGAAATTCCGCAAGACTCTACTGCGTTAACAGCGGAACACATTGCAGCAGCACAGCTTTTTGTTCAACTGTGCTGCAAGACTGAGGAAAATGGGAAAAAATGTGTCTACAAAAATGATATTGGCGTCACATTGACATCACAGAGGCTTAAAGTGGTTCTAGACCATAAATGGTGTACAGATGATGTAAGTACATAGCTGATGACTCAAGTATGCACATACTTTTGATGTTTGAATTATGCACATGTATGTTTACGTGTTTGCTACACCAAACATTTGTTTTTCAGGTTATCGATGCTTACATTGGAGATTTGTCTCTTCGTGTTGGGGATGATCGGTACTTATGTGCAGCGTGGAGGTCATCATTCCTGCTAGAACAACATCGCAAAGGCCAGAAAACTAAAAAAAGTAAGAAGAACGATGATGACTTAGCTATAAGAACTGGAACCATTCAACGAGTGGTGGACGAATATTTTAGGCGGCAGAAGGTAAAGTATTCCATCAATATGACAAACTTTAGTACGAATACTAATTTACATTGCAATGACAATTTTTTCCTGTCACACAGGCATATTTTCCAGTTAACATTATGAACAATCACTGGATTACCGTGATCATGCACATACCGAAGGAAGAATTCCAAGTTCTTGACTCATTATTTCCATTAAGTGTGACAATAGACACTGTCAGGGCTCTGGTACTGTTTCTTGTACTACATATTGTCTTCAAATTTAATGCGCACTCAAACATCTAATTATCTATATTTGTATAGAGAGAACAAATATCTGCTGACATCCTAGAGTACAACAATTCTACATCTGGATTTTTCCCTGATGTGAAAACTTGGGATATAAAATCATACAATATGCCGCAGCAAAAAGATGGGTCAGTACATGCAAACTACAAATAAATACATATTACAATACTACTTCTGAACTAAGTCAATGTAATCAATTATTGTTGCAGCAATTCATGTGGCTTATTTGTTCTTCAATGCATGGAACATTGGGATGGAGATAAATGGACTAAAGAAATATCACAGGTACTGGTTTCTACATGCTGAAAAAAAACCTTTGTTCCATGCTACATAAAATTAATAACCCATGCCTTTTGTTTGCAGGAGATGATAGACGGATCAAGGAACCTCATTAACGCACAGATAGTTTTAGCAACTTCAAATCTCTTAGACACGGTGAAAACAAAGGTTGTCCGGATCTCCAAGAGATTTACAAAGTAGATAAACCAGCAGTGAGCATAGGTTGGGTTTTAGTCCCGTAGAAGGTTTCCCAGCTTGTGTGAATCTCCTGTAATTCTATATGTATGACAGTTAAGTACGATTGGCAACTACTGTGCTTGTGTGATTTTAAGTATTCATCTATCTATTGTCTACATCTATTCCTTCTTGTTCAAACTACGATGTCACTTACCTGCCTGTCGTCAGGGTTATTTGCAGCACCCTTAAGCTATATTTAAGTCGAGATCTTATGCTGTCGGTCACATATTAAAATCACAATGGTTTTAGATTGAACTGTGCGTGTAGGACTGGATCAGTCATGTACTTTACGTTGCTTTAAAGAACAGCATGAACACACTTACTCTCCGCTGTCTTGTGAGCCAGTTATCACCTTGCCGCGATGTGTTTCAACTTGCTAAAACTCGGCTACAAGGTTCATCTTATAAATCTCATCTCTTGTAATCCTTATGTGCTGTGTAAACCAAGCCCATGTACCAACATTTCGTATGGAGAAAATTACAAAACCCACCACAACATGCGTGCGGCTAGGGGGTTTCAAAAAAACGCCACCTTTCAAAACGACCCAGCCGGCCCCTGCCTTGTAACGATTTATTCTTTCTCTCCCCTTCTCCCGTCCGCCTCAGCCGCCGCCGTCGCACGTCCGCCGCCGTCGCACGTCCGCCGCCGTCGCACGTCCGCCGCCGTCGCACGTCCGCCGCTGCCGCACGTCCGCCGCTGCCGCACGTCCGCCGCCGTCGCACGTCCGCCGCCGTCGCACGTCCGCCGCCGTCGAACGTCCGCCGCCGGCCGCGCGACCGCCGCCGCCGACATGCCGTCCTGGAACGACGGAGAGAGCAGCAGCCAAGACAGTCTGCTCTCTGAGTTCGCCAATGGGGCCGATCTGAGCCCAATGTGTCGGGTACGTGTGGAGCTAGGGTTAGGGTTTGGTTCAATTTGGGAATTTGCTTGATTTAAACCATTTGATTCGAATTCGTTGTATTTTATCTTCTCATTAAGGTCCCAGAGACCATGTATGACCCGGATTACGCCGGTGTTCATGCTGGGCCGGAGCGCTGCCACCACCACTTGCCGTGCCACAAGTATGTGGCATTCGACGGGACGAACACGGGCCGGAGGTTCTTGGGCTGTGGATGCAAGGTAGGAACATCCTTCTGCATTTACAAATTCTTTGTGCAGTGATCAAATGTTGTGACAGTTCTTGTGTTGTGGATGGATGTACCAATACAAAACCTTGTGTCATATTTAGCACCACAGTTTTGAGCCACATTGTTTCATCAACACTTGTACTAATTTTTGGAATAAAAAAAAATTTCAGGACAATATTTGTGAGACAGTATTTTGGGTGGATCAGGAGTGGCCACAATCTCTGAAACGTGCATTGCTCCAGTTGTGGCATTCATTTGAGGAGGAGAAGGAAACCAGAATCTCTGGTAATGTAGAGTATGCTACTGCCAATTACCAGCTAGTGCTTGAGAAGAGGGAGCTGGAAAAGAAAAACCTTGAACTGCATAAACAGCTTGGTAGCCTGAGTACTGACCAAGAAGGAATGGTTGCAAAATCTGCTGCTGAACTTGAGAAGGTTATGAGGGAGAAGGCAGAGCTGCAGATTGCCACTCTAAAGGAGGACAAGAAGAAGCTCGAGTATTACGTTGCAGATCTCTTCAATATTAGAGACAGAAACCAGAAGAAGATGAAGGCCATACAAGAGATTTCTGCAAGTTGGGAGTGAAGCATGCCACTATGTTGATGTAATAAATGTACTACATGTTCTATCTCTGAGATTTGTGTAACTGAACCAAGTACACTTTAGTAAAGAAAACTAAAAAAAACCATGTCACCATTCCAACTCAAGCTTCATAATGTACTACATGTTCTATCTCTGAGGTTCATATAGCATAATGATTGATGACTACATATCGGCATGCCAACTCAAGCTTCATAATATCGTGCGAAGTTCATCCTTTAAAACGCACCCTTTCAAAATAAGTCATTCATCTTCCTGACCTACAAACATATGCGCAACATGCCTGCAATTCACAAAACCAGATGATAAAGTAAATAACTATAATATACAAGGATGCATAAATAATTGATCGCAAACAAAAATTAATACTCACCTAGGATTCAGCTCACATTTCAAGCTACGTTTGGTGTGTCCACCCTTTTTGCATCTGCTACATCGAATCCCCCTACCCTGCTCGTCATACGATAATGGCCTTCCATTCTTTGTCACGGGTCCTTCTCCATCATCTCTACGCTTTCGTTTCTTAGGCGCACCTCGAGCAGCAACTTGAGCAGGATCACCCAATTCATTAACATTAGTATTAAGCGAGTTTGTGGCACGGTTGGGTACATTATCATACTCCATCTTCTTTGAAATAATGTCAGCATAAAATGCCTTGGTCCGCTCGAATAACACTGGATCTTTGTATGCAACTTGCAATGCTTCAGCTTGTAACACGTTCAGCTCCGTAAATCTTTGTCGCTCCTCCGCTACGGGAAAACCCCAACCATACAGATCGCTCGTGCGCCTCGCTGGCAAGCCACCCCTAGCTTGTTTAGAGAATCGGAGCAGAACTAAACAACCCGGTATTTCATCCAAATCCAGCACATCAAGTACATGGAGAATATGCTTGCAAGGAAGTCCCCTCCGGATCATCCTTCGACAGCTGCACTCTACAAATTTATCCGAGTTGGCCGGTTTATAATCAACATAAAACTTTGCATGCTTTCTCTTTTTCCAAGCAACAACAAACTGCATCTCACCTTCTGTTCCCTTGTACTGATCTATAACCTCAATGCCTTCTATTTTATATATCTCTTGCTGCAATATATAAAAGTTTGCCGGAGTGAATACCTTTGCAGCAGCTCTCTCAATTCTCCTCAAATTGGTTACTGGTAATGTGTGATGTCCGTGAACCGATGCGCTATCTTTTGCCTCCGTCTCTCGAATGCGCACTATAGCATTCTCGTAGTGCAAAATCAAATCCACTAGTGTCATACCGTAGTCTAGGTGTAGGTGAAGACATGAGTTAAGACTTTCACTTCGCTGATTGCTTTTCATACCAAGCCAGAACCCTCGTATAGGTACGCCGCTGCCCATAATCTCCTCTTCTTGTACATTCTTTTCAGCCAAGTTTGTGTTTTCTCCGTCTGCCATTTCTGGATAAAAGCGTGCCATCTTTCCTCGAATATATCCGGTGTGGTCGTGTAATACAACAGAGCCCGAAACTCACTCAACGACTTGAAACTTAGGTGCCGAGCCATGTTCTTTTCAATGTGCCATGAACAAATACGGTGCGACTGCTCCGGAAACACACTTCGAATAGCTCTAATCATCGCACTATCGGCATCGGTGATTATTGACTTGGGTTTCTGCTGCAACATAGCTTTCAAAAAAGTCTTCAGTAGCCATACATATGTGCGTTCCTTCTCATCTGATAAGATGGCACACGCAAAAACTGTCGTCCTCCGGTGATTGTTAATTCCAACAAACGGAACAAATGGCATACCATATCGGTTCATCTTATATGTGCTGTCAAACACGAGTACGTCTCCATAATCATTGTAATCCTGCCTGGACTGAGCATCACACCAGAACAAGCTTTTCAAACGACCTTTACTATCAACGTCGTACTCAAAAAAAAAATCAGCACACTTCTTCCTCCGGTTCTCCATCATGGCAATGGCTGAGGTAGCATCACCACCTGCAAGTAACTTTCTCTTCTCCCTGCAGCACATGTTGTACAAGTCCTTCCTCGTAAACCCAACAGTGGTGTACCGACCATACTTGCTGAGGAAGGTATCCATGATCACATGCTTCCTAACCCCAGCTGCTGCCAATGCTAATATCTCCGCTTTCTGGAAATCTTTTATCCTCCGATGTGACCATAAAAATGGGCTCTCCGTCGGTTCTGCACACTTATGACTATGCTTGTAAACAAATTTTGCAACACGCCAAAGCCCCGTACCTCTATCAAGCTTCACATCCAACTCCGCTTTACAATTGCAACGTGACAAAGGTCTCAACCTACGGGTGCGGTTGTCCATAGTCAGAAACTTGCTGTTACGTTTTCCTTCCCGTGAACACACAAAACGCCTTCTGCGAACTATTTTGTTAGCACCCTTACTCTTTTTGAACTTGAACTTTCTTACACTGAATCCCTCTTGTCGAGCATATCCATTATAAAAAGTATAAGCAGCTGCCTCAGACACAAATGTCATCTCCATTACCTCCCAGTAAAACTTTCTCTTTTCTTCTGTATCACTCTCATCTTCATCCTCTGATCCATTCTTTTTCTTACCAACAGATTTCACCTGCATGCACAATTTTATAACATTCAAAACATAAATATTTTTTAACGCAATGTCCGCGATTCATAAAACGAATAAATTCAGAATACTTACATGTCTTCTTCTAACAGGTTCTTCTATAGTCTCCAAGTCTGAATCACCGTAATAGTCGTAAGAAGAATTATCGCCAACTAATACCTGAGCAAACAATAAATATTAACGATCATGTCACGACGACATAAAATGCATTGTTCAATTATTAAAATTTAATTAAACATACATATGACCTAATAAAAAAATATGCATACCTCGTCAACAAAACCTGAGTCCAATCTCTCGTCATCAGTTGGCTCGTCCAGAACATCACTCTGAATCTAATGCATTTTAAACCATGTGAACATCAATTACATATTTTTATGCAATCGGAAATTTATTACTACAAACTCACATTATGAGTGTCAACATCTTCTTCTACCTCTACATTATCATCTTCTAGATCAACACCATCTGCATCCATCTATTAACAAAAAAAGCACTATCAGTATTTAACAAATTACATACAACTGCTAAATATAACTAGTATTTCCGTTTCACTCACACTTTCGTCGACATCATCGTCTCCAGATGTTTGTTCATCTTCAGGAGGTGCATTATCGTTGCCAGACGAAATATTGAATTCCTCTTCATCTGTATTTCCGCTCTCGTACTCCATTGAACTTGCACTCAAATCTGAAACGTCCATCGCCTGTCCAAAGTAACAACAAAATAAGTACATCTGAAAAAAAGAGCTCCAAACCCAAACCCTAACATCAACCAAATCATGAACATGCAATTAGTTTTAAAAATCAATTACCTACCAGCAACCAACAATGTAGCAGCAGGAACAACCCGCGTGCGATCCTTGGCCAGCCTCCTCGTCGCCGGATCCGCCTCCCGCCTCCACGTCCGACCTTGGCCAGCCTCCTCGTCGCCGGATCCGCCTCCCGCCTCCACGTCCGACCTTGGCCAGCCTCCTCGTCGCCGGATCCGCCTCCCGCCTCCACGTCCGACCTTGGCCAGCCTCCTCGTCGCCGGATCCGCCTCCCGCCTCCACGATGCACGGCTTCGCCGGCTCAGCTCTCGGAACGAAACCGCCCTGCGCTAGGCCTTGCCGTCCCAACGTCGTCCTCCCTGCCGTCTCCCTCCCGATGGACAGAGCCTTCCAAACCCTAAGGAGAACTAGCAATGGCGCACACGCAAGGATTCAAATTATTTCCCCGTAACCACCGCCTATCGCCGGCATCAAATCCACGTGATCGACGTAGTTTTCGGGTCCAACTCCGATTCTAATGCCGTGGGGCCGGTGGAAACCGTCATCACCAAACATACGTACAATATCTACGTGGCATCCGATCATCTATGTGGAATATGACGTGGAGTATAATTATACGCCACTAATACGGCCCCACCGTCTCGAACGGGTATCCCATCTGAACGTCGTTCGCCAGGGGGGGGACACCGGAGCACACCCCAAGCTAATATAACTACAATCAAGAGTACAGGTGCAAAGTTCTCGCACGAATCAATGCTTAATCCATCCTAAGCTTGGGTACTCCAACTTCATGGACAAGATATAACTAATAATCAACTGCTCGATCATGAAAAGAAATAACTAACAATCAATTAGCAGAAGAGTTATGATAAGTATGGGCACTTGATGGACAATCAACTACCAGACGCGCGCGTTAATGGCATCAGAGAGCTCACCTCCAGCAGGCTAATGGCCCGCTCCACGCCGCCGCGCGCGAGGCGCCTCATCGCGTTGACCTCGTCGTCTTCTTGCAGCATCATCTCCACAACCTCCCTGACCGCCCACACCTCCACCTTTCCTTCCACCGCCACCTCGCCGCAGCTGCCGCCACCTCCTCCCCGAAGAACTCTGTCGACCACCTTACTCTCTCTACGCACCCTCTCCACCTCGTCCACCTCCAGGATCAATCCCTTGGCCACCAGCCTGAGCCGCAGAGTGCCCTTTGGCCTCTCCGGCGCCGGCGGCGGGGGCGGCGGGGGCAGGGGAGGCAGCGGGTACTCGCTGACAGACGACAGCCGCGCGGAAGGGCACGTCGAGGCGGCGTCGGTGTACGGTTCGTCGATTGGGGAGACGCGGCCGGGGGAGCGTATGCGGCGGGAGAGCGGGGCGGTGGCGGCCGGCTTGGCTCGCGGCGGCGCGGGGACGGGGCTCCGGCAGGTGGAGGAGAGGGGATCGAGGCCGAAGGAGCAGCACCAAGGCTGGCGCGGAGGAGGTGGGCGGTGGCGGCGGCTCCGGCGTCGGTGCGCCGCCGCCGGCGACGTGCTCGTGGTCGGCATTGGGCGCGGTCGCGGTCGCTGTGGCTCTTGGCTTTTGGGTTGGCGTCTGGGAGGAGTGAGCATATTATGTAGGTGTGTGAGCTGTGTGGGGAGTTTATGTGGTGCTATTTGCTATCGCTACAGGTTGCATCGCCAAGTTCCCACCAATGTGTGAGATTATGGTGCTGATTTGCAGTTGTTTAAACAGTGAATAATTTGTTCTGCACTTGCTCCTCCGAGAGTAACAAATCCTTCCTCTTCTATTTATGATTAAGTTTGCATCAACAATTTGACTGGTAATCTATGAGTTACTTGACATAAAGATTGGCATTGTGATTTTTTCAATACAAATTTTAGTGATATATTATTTCTGGCAGGAGCCTCATAAGAAGAAAAGTGTTGAAGTATATTAGTCTTTTTCATTAGATTGGTCTTTTAGTTACATTGGCTTGCAACTCATTGCCCCTTGGTGTTTAGTATAGGCCTTGTGAGCCATACCTCTGAATCACAGGTCCACGTATAAGTTCTTTTGAGCCCGTCTCTCTGAATCTTTACATGTGTTGACCTATCTTTCAGTCACATGTAGGTTAAAGTATTGAAGTGTATAAACGTAGGTGCTCATAGGGGTAGAGTGCGCGTATGTGCGTTCATAGAGGTGGGTGTATACGTGAAATGTAAACGTCTAAATTTATATTGTGTTTCTAAAAAAATTGAAATGTATAAGTAGATTATACTAATTTTTTATATCAGTTCGGATTTTTGAATGTCCTTAACGACGTGAAGCTTGACAATTCGAATTGTAGTAGCAGCATCCTATCCACAATCACGTCGCTGCAGCACCTTTTTGCTGAATTACCTTTTGCTTTTGGGCAAATCACGTCGATAAATCAAGCACCAGTGTGGCGTGGCATCGGGGTGCGGGACGCGGGGTGCGCCAAGCGTATGCTTTCGTGGCGTGCTGATCAATAAGTCTACAGAAAAAGCGGGAAGCAAAGCTGCCGTTGCAGCTTTAGCGGGCAACGGCATTCCATCATTGCTCTCCTCACCCCGGCTTAAGCGGCAAAAGGTTTTCTTGTGACGTTGTGCTAGTAATCTCTTCTTGTGCCGCTGCCGCTTGATCTCACGGATATCACACTAATTAACCGATCTGCTTTTCGTTTAAATAAACAGGCCACGAGCTTTGTTAGTGGAGTTTACTACTCCCTACTGCTCTAAATAGTAAATACTGGTTCCAGATTTAGGTAAAATATAGTCTAAAATATGTCTAAATTCTCTAAACTTATAATAAGTAGGTTAGTTTGATTCGCAACATTTTTAGAACATAGAAAAAGAAAAGAAAAACATATGATTGTAATGGCATGTCCTTTCTAATCCTAGGATTAGGAAACTACATGATTTTAAATCCACGATCATCGGAATAGAAACTATTGCATAGAAAAACCAAAAGAATTGTAAAAGGAGGTTGGAGTGAAGGAAATTTTAAAACATAGCGCAAATGAATCTTCTGTAGAAATTTTAAAGGATTGCAATCCTGTGAATCAAACAACATTTGGAGAAAAAATTCCTATGGATCCAAATCCTCCCAAAATCCTACACAATTCCTTTGAATCAAACAAACCTTTAGTGCCAGAGGATTATTAGGGCATGTACAATGGGGTGATGTCAGCCTTTTCTTAAAGCAAGGGGGCCCTCAAACAAATGAGGGGGAAATGTAAATCACTTCGGTGAGGATGTAGATCGGTGGCTTCTCCTTCGAATCTCCAAAGATCAAGAGCTTTGGTTGGGGGAGGAAGGAGATCTTGCAAATCTTGTGTTCTTGAGGTGGCTCTAATGGTGGTGAAGCTTGGCAGATATTTCTTGCAATGATTGAGCAAAGGAGGAAGGAAGAAGAAGAGGGGTATAAATACCCCTCCCCAAAATCCAGCCGTTGGGGCTTCCGGGGGCCGGATATTCCGGCCTAAGTAGGGGCCGGATAATCCGCCCCCCCCCCCCGGATAATCCGGGTTCCGGTACAAAACCGGGACAATGTCCGGCTGATACGTCTCCAACGTATCGATAATTTCTTATGTTCCATGCTACTTTATTGATGATACCTACATGTTTTATGCACATTATATGTCATATTTATGCATTTTCTGGAACTAACCTATTAACAAGATGCCGAAGAGCCAGTTGCTGTTTTCTGCTGTTTTTGGTTTCAGAAATCCTAGTAAAGAAATATTCTCGGAATTGGACGAAACTTTCGCCCAGGGTCCTATTTTTGCTCGAAGCTTCCGTAAGACCGAAGACCTAACGAAGTGGGGCCACGAGGAGGCCAGGGGGTGGCCGGCGCGGCCTGTGCCCCGGCCGCGCCGACCTATCCCCCGGGCCCCTCGTGTGGCCCCCGCGTTGACCCTCCGCCTACTTAAAGCTTCCGTCGCGAAACCCCAGCATCGAGAGCCACGAAACCGAAAACCTAACAGAGACGCCGCCGCCGCGAAGCCCATCACGGGGCATTCTGGAGATCGCCTCCGGCACCCTGCCGGAGAGGGGATTCATCTCCCGGAGGACTCTACACCGCCATGGTCGCCTCCGGAGTGATGAGTGAGTAGTCCACCCCTGGACCATGGGTCCATAGCAGTAGCTAGATGGTCGTCTTCTCCTTGTTGTGCTTAATTGTTGGATCTTGTGAGCTGCCTAACATGATCAAGATCATCTATATGTAATTCTATATGTTGTGTTTGTCGGGATCCGATGGATAGAGAGTACTATGATTATGGTGATTATCAATCTATTGTTCATGTGTTGTTTATGATCTTGCATGCTCTCCGTTATTAGTAGAGGCTCTGGCCAAGTTTTTACTCTTAACTCCAAGAGGGAGTATTTATGCTCGATAGTGGGTTCATGCCTCCATTGAATCTGGGACAGTGACAGAAAGTTCTAAGGTTGTGGATGTGCTGTTGCCACTAGGGATAAAACATTGATGCTATGTCTAAGGATGTAGTTATTGATTACATTACGCACCATACTTAATGCAATTGTCTGTTGCTTTGCAACTTAATACCGGAGGGGGTTCGGATGATAACCTCGAAGGTGGACTTTTTAGGCATAGATGCGGTTGGATGGCGGTCTATGTACTTTGTCGTAATGCCCAATTAAATCTCACTATATTTATCATATCATGTATATGCATTGTTATGCCTTTCTCTATTTGTCAATTGCCCGACTGTAATTTGTTCACCCAACATGCTTTTATCTTATGGGAGAGACACCTCTAGTGAACTGTGGACCCCGGTCCTATTCTTTACATAGCATACAATCTACTGCAATTGTGTTTACTGTTTTCTTTGCAAACATCTTCCACTCGATACGTTTAATCCTTTGTTACAGCAAGCCGGTGAGATTGACAACCTCACTGTTTCGTTGGGGCAAAGTACTTTGGTTGTGTTGTGCAGGTTCCGCGTTGGCGCCGGAATCCCTGGTGTTGCGCCGCATCACATTTCGCGACCATCAACCTTCAACGTGCTTCTTGGCTCCTCCTGGTTCGATTAAACCTTGGTTTCTTTCTGAGGGAAAACTTGCTACTGTGCGCATCATACCTTCCTCTTGGGGTTCCCAACGAACGTGTGAGTTACACGCCATCAAGCTCTTTTTCTGGCGCCGTTGCCGGGGAGATCAAGACACGCCGCAAGGGGAGTCTCCACTTCTCAATCTCTTTACTTTGTTTTTGTCTTGCTTTATTTTATTTACTACTTTGTTTGCTGCACTAAATCAAAATACAAAAAAATTAGTTGCTAGTTTTACTTTATTTACTGTCTTGCTCTCTATATCGAAAACACAAAAAAATTAGTTACTTGCATTTATTTTATCTAGTTTCTTTTATTTACCGTTGCTAAAATGAATACTCCTGAAAATACTAAGTTGTGTGACTTCACAAATGCAAATAATAATGATTTCCTATGCACACCTATTGCTCCACCTGCTACTACAGCAGAATTCTTTGAAATTAAACCTGCTTTACTAAATCTTGTCATGAGATCTCAATTTTCTGGTGTTAGTTCTGATGATGCTGCTGCCCATCTCAATAATTTTGTTGAACTTTGTGAAATGCAAAAGTATAAAGATGTAGATGGTGATATTATTAAATTGAAAGTGTTTCCTTTCTCATTAAGAGGAAGAGCTAAAGATTGGTTGATATCTTTGCCTAAGAATAGTATTGATTCATGGACTAAATGCAAGGATGCTTTTATTGGTAGATATTATCCTCCCGCTAAAATTATATCTTTGAGAAGTAGCATAATGAATTTTAAACAATTAGATACTGAACATGTTGCTCAAGCATGGGAGAGAATGAAAACTTTGGTAAAGAATTGCCCAACCCATGGACTGACTACTTGGATGATCATCCAAACCTTCTATGCAGGACTAAATTTTTCTTCGCGGAATTTATTGGATTCAGCTGCTGGAGGTACTTTTATGTCCATCACATTGGGGGCGGCTACAAAACTTCTTGATGATATGATGATAAATTACTCTGAATGGCACACGGAAAGAGCTCCACAAGGTAAGAAGGTAAATTATGTTGAAGAAACCTCTTCCTTGAGTGATAAGATTGATGTGATTATTGATACGTCTCCAACGTATCGATAATTTCTTATGTTCCATGCTACTTTATTGATGATACCTACATGTTTTATGCACACTTTATGTCATATTTATGCATTTTCTGGAACTAACCTATTAACAAGATGCCGAAGTGCCAGTTCCTGTTTTCTGCTGTTTTTGGTTTCAGAAATCCTAGTAACGAAATATTCTCGGAATTGGACGAAATCACCGCCCAGGTTCCTATTTTTCCACGAAGCTTCCAGAACACTCGAGAGCTGCCAGAGATGGGCCCTGTGGGCCCCAGGTGACATGGTGGCGCGGCCCAGGCCCTGGCCGCGCCACCCTATGGTCTCGTCGCCTCGTTGACCCTCCTGCGCCGCCTCTTCGCCTATTTAAAGCCCCTGCATCGAAAACCCTTACGGAGGAAGCCACGGTACGGAAAACCTTACAGAGCCGCCGCCATCGCGAAGCCAAGATCTGGGGGACAGGAGTCTCTGTTCCGGCACCCTGCCGGAGCGGGGAAGTGCCCCCGGAAGGCTCCTCCATCGACACCGCTGCCATCTCCACCGCCATCTTCATCACCGCTGTTGCTCCCATGAGGAGGGAGTAGTTCTCCATCGAGGCTCGGGGCTGTACCGGTAGCTATGTGGTTAATCTCTCTCCTATGTACCTCAATACAATGATCTCATGAGCTGCTTTACATGATTGAGATTCATATGAGTTTTGTATCACTACTATCTATGTGCTACTCTAGCAAAGTTATTAAAGTAGTTCTATTCCTCCTGCACGTGTGTAAAGGTGACAGTGCGTGCACCGTGTTAGTACTTGGTTTATGCTATGATCATGATCTCTTGTAGATTGCGAAGTTAACTATTGCTATGATAATATTGATGTGATCTATTCCTCCTACATATGCATGAAGGTGATAGTGTGCATGCTATGCTAGTACTTGGTTTAGTCGTTTTGATCTATCTTACACTTAAGGTTACTTAAACATGAGCATTATTGTGGAGCTTGTTAACTCCGGCATTGAGGGTTCGTGTAATCCTACGCAATGTGTTCATCATCCAACAAAAGTGTAGAGTATGCATTTATCTATTCTGTTATGTGATCAATGTTGAGAGTGTCCACTAGTGAAAGTGTAATCCCTAGGCCTTGTTCCTAAATACTGCTGAGTTACTACTGCTTGTTTACTGTTTTACTGTGTTACTACTGCTGCAATACTACCACCATCAACTACACGCCAGCAAGCTATTTTCTGGCACCGTTGCTACTACTCATATTTATTCATACCACCTGTATTTCACTATCTCTTCGCCGAACTAGTGCACCTATTTGGTGTGTTGGGGACACAAGAGACTTCTTGCTTTGTGGTTGCAGGGTTGCATGAGAGGGATATCTTTGACCTCTTCCTCCCTGAGTTCGATAAACCTTGGGTAATCCACTTAAGGGAAACTTGCTGCTGTTCTACAAACCTCTGCACTTGGAGGCCCAACACTGTCTACAGGAAAGGAGGGGGAACGTAGACATCAAGCACTTTTCTGGCGCCGTTGCCGGGGAGGGAAGGTAAACGGCACTCACACATTGGCAAGCCCGGCAACTAAGCACTTTTCCTCCCTCGTCAACTACGCGTCAAGCACTTTTCTGGCGCCGTTGCCGGGGAGGAAAGGTAAAAGGTACTCACACTCCGGATCTTGGCTACTAAGCTATTTCCCGGCGCCGTTGTAAGTACTCGAAGCTATTTCCTTTAGACTCTGCAATTGCGACATTTGGTTTCTTGTTTACACTAGTTAGGCTTAATGGAAGACAACAATAAAATGAGAGATCTTTATGAACTTTATCTTGAATTAGGACATGATGTGTTTGAAGAAAGAATTAAAAAACCCATGGAACTTTATATGCATGATAATGGGAATGTTATTACTATGAATGCTTTGAACACCATTGTTGCTAATGCTATGGAAAATTCTAAGCTTGGGGAAGCTGGCTTTGATGAGCATGATATTTTTAGTCCCCCAAGCATTGAGGAGAAAATTTACTTTGAAGATACTTTGCCTCCTATTTATGATGATTATAATGATAGTAGTCTTTTGTTACCACCTGTTATGGAGGATAAATTTGATTATGATTACAATATACCTCCTATATTTGATAGCTACTTTGTTGAATTTGCTCCCACTACAATTAATAAGAATGATTATGCTTATGTTGGGAGTAGTAATTATTTTATGCATGAGACTCATGATAAGAATACTTTATGTGATAGTTATATTGTTGAGTTTGCTCATGATGCTACTGAAAGTTATTATGAGAGAGGAAAATATGGTTGTAGAAATTTTCATGTTACTAAAACACCTCTCTATGTGCTGAAATTTTTGAAGCTACACTTGTTTTATCTTCCTATGCTTGTTACTTTGCTCTTCATGAACTTGTTTATTTACAAGATTCCTATGCATAGGAAGCATGTTAGACTTAAATGTGTTTTGAATTTGCCTCTTGATGCTCTCTTTTGCCTCAAATACTATTTCTTGCGAGTGCATCATTAAAACTGCTGAGCCCATCTTAATGGCTATAAAGAAAGAACTTCTTGGGAGATAACCCATGTGTTATTTTGCTACAGTACTTTGTTTTATATTTGAGTCTTGGAAGTTGTTTACTACTGTAGCAACCTCTCCTTATCTTAGTTTTATGTTTTGTTGTGCCAAGTAAAGTTTCTATGCTAAAGTTGATGTTATATTTGGGATCGCTGCGCAGAAACAGCATTGCTGTCTGTCACGAATCTGGGCACAGTCCTCTGTAGAAAATTCGAAAAAATCTGCCAATTTACGAGCGTGATCCTCAGATATGTACGCAACTTTCATTAGTTTTGAGTTTTTTCATTTGAGCAAGTCTGGTGCCATCTTAAAATTCGTCTTTACGGACTGTTCTGTTTTTGACAGATTCTGCCTTTTATTTCGCATTGCCGCTTTTGTTAAGTTGAATGAGTTTCTTTGTTTCATTAACTTTCAGAAGTTTTGAGCAATGTCCAGAAGTGTAAAGAATGATTGTGTCACCTCTGAACATGTGAAATTTTGATTATGCACTAACCCTCTAATGAGTTTGCTTGAAGTTTGGTGTGGCAGAAGTTTTCAAGGGTCAATAGAAGAGGGTGATATAATGTGATCGAGAAGAGTGAAAGGTCTAAGCTTGGGGATGCCCCGGTGGTTCATCCCTGCATATTTTAAGAAGACTCAAGCATCTAAGCTTGGGGATGCCCAAGGCATCCCCTTCTTCATCGACAACTTATCAGGTTTCTTCTAGTGAAACTATATTTTTATTCAGTCACATCCTATGTATTTTACTTGGAGCGTCTGTGTGTGCTTTTATTTTTGTTTTGTTATCTTAGTTCTCTGAATAAGTTCATCCTTGTTTGGGAGAGAGACACGCTCCGCTGGTTCGTATGAACACATGTGTTCTTAGCTCATAATATTCATGGCGAAGTTTCCTCTTCGTTAAATTGTTATATGGTTGGAATTGGAAAATGCTACATGTAGTAATTGGTAGAATGTCTTGGATAATGTGATACTTGGCAATTGTTGTGCTCATGATTAAGCTCTTGCATCATATGCTTTGCACCCATTAATGAAGAAATACATAGAGCTTGCTAAAATTTGATTTGCATAATTGGTCTCTCTAAGGTCTAGATAATTTCTAGTATTGAGTTTTGAACAACAAGGAAGACGGTGTAGAGTCTTATAATGTTTACAATATGTCTTTTATGTGAGTTTTGCTGCACCGGTTCATCCTTGTGTTTGTTTCAAATAAACCTTGCTAGCCTAAACCTTGTATCGAGAGGGAATACTTCTCATGCATCCAAAATACTTGAGCCAATATTCATGCCATTTGTGTCCACCATACCTACCTACTACATGGTATTTCTCCGCCATTCCAAAGTAAATTGCTTGAGTGCTACCTTTAAACAATTCAAAAGTTATTACCTCTTATTTGTGTCAATGTTTTATAGCTCATGAGGAAGTATGTGGTGTTTATCTTTCAATCTTGTTGGGCAACTTTCACTAATGGACTAGTGGCTTCATCCGCTTATCCAATAATTTTGCAAAAAGAGCTGGCAATGAGGTTCCCAGCCTCAATTAATTAACTTGCATTAATAATTCTCTTCGCATGTTTTGCTCTGATCTATCAGTAAGCAACTTAAATTTGCAAATAGACACTCCTCCATGGTATGTGAATGTTGGAAGGCACCCGAGGATTCGGTTAGCCATGGCTTGTGTAAGCAAAAGGTTGGGAGGAGTGTCATCCATAAATAAAGAAAAACTAAACTAAAGTACATGTGTAAACAAAAGAGAAGAGGGATGATCTACCTTGCTGGTAGAGATAACGTCCTTCATGGGAGCCGCTCTTGAAAGTCTGGTTGATAAGGTAGTTAGAGTGCCCACTACCATTCGTTGACAACAACAAACACCTCTCAAAACTTTACTTTTACGCTCTCTATATGTTTTCAAAATAAAAGCTCTAGCACAAATATAGCAATCGATGCTTTCCTCTTTGAAGGGCCATTCTTTTACTTTTTATTGTTGAGTCAGTTTACCTATCTCCTTCCACCTTAAGAAGCAAACACTTGTGTGAACTGTGCATTGATTCCTACATACTTGCATATTGCACTTGTTATATTACTTTATGTTGACAATATCCATGAGATATACATGTTATAAGTTGAAAGCAACCGCTGAAACTTCATCTTCCTTGTGTTGCTTCAATACCTTTACTTTGATTTATTGCTTTATGAGTTAACTCTTATGCAAGACTTATTGATGCTTGTCTTGAAGTACTATTCATGAAAAGTCTTTGCTATATGATTCATTTGTTTACTCATGTCATTACCTTTGCTTTGATCGCTGCATTCATCTCATATGCTTACAATAGTATGATCAAGGTTATGATGGCATGTCACTTAAGAAATTATCTTTGTTATCGTTTTACCTGCTCGGGACGAGCAGAACTAAGCTTGGGGATGCTGATACGTCTCCAACGTATCGATAATTTCTTATGTTCCATGCTACTTTATTGATGATACCTACATGTTTTATGCACACTTTATGTCATATTTATGCATTTTCTGGAACTAACCTATTAACAAGATGCCGAAGTGCCAGTTCCTGTTTTCTGCTGTTTTTGGTTTCAGAAATCCTAGTAACGAAATATTCTCGGAATTGGACGAAATCACCGCCCAGGTTCCTATTTTTCCACGAAGCTTCCAGAACACTCGAGAGCTGCCAGAGATGGGCCCTGTGGGCCCCAGGTGACATGGTGGCGCGGCCCAGGCCCTGGCCGCGCCACCCTATGGTCTCGTCGCCTCGTTGACCCTCCTGCGCCGCCTCTTCGCCTATTTAAAGCCCCTGCATCGAAAACCCTTACGGAGGAAGCCACGGTACGGAAAACCTTACAGAGCCGCCGCCATCGCGAAGCCAAGATCTGGGGGACAGGAGTCTCTGTTCCGGCACCCTGCCGGAGCGGGGAAGTGCCCCCGGAAGGCTCCTCCATCGACACCGCTGCCATCTCCACCGCCATCTTCATCACCGCTGTTGCTCCCATGAGGAGGGAGTAGTTCTCCATCGAGGCTCGGGGCTGTACCGGTAGCTATGTGGTTAATCTCTCTCCTATGTACCTCAATACAATGATCTCATGAGCTGCTTTACATGATTGAGATTCATATGAGTTTTGTATCACTACTATCTATGTGCTACTCTAGCAAAGTTATTAAAGTAGTTCTATTCCTCCTGCACGTGTGTAAAGGTGACAGTGCGTGCACCGTGTTAGTACTTGGTTTATGCTATGATCATGATCTCTTGTAGATTGCGAAGTTAACTATTGCTATGATAATATTGATGTGATCTATTCCTCCTACATATGCATGAAGGTGATAGTGTGCATGCTATGCTAGTACTTGGTTTAGTCGTTTTGATCTATCTTACACTTAAGGTTACTTAAACATGAGCATTATTGTGGAGCTTGTTAACTCCGGCATTGAGGGTTCGTGTAATCCTACGCAATGTGTTCATCATCCAACAAAAGTGTAGAGTATGCATTTATCTATTCTGTTATGTGATCAATGTTGAGAGTGTCCACTAGTGAAAGTGTAATCCCTAGGCCTTGTTCCTAAATACTGCTGAGTTACTACTGCTTGTTTACTGTTTTACTGTGTTACTACTGCTGCAATACTACCACCATCAACTACACGCCAGCAAGCTATTTTCTGGCACCGTTGCTACTACTCATATTTATTCATACCACCTGTATTTCACTATCTCTTCGCCGAACTAGTGCACCTATTTGGTGTGTTGGGGACACAAGAGACTTCTTGCTTTGTGGTTGCAGGGTTGCATGAGAGGGATATCTTTGACCTCTTCCTCCCTGAGTTCGATAAACCTTGGGTAATCCACTTAAGGGAAACTTGCTGCTGTTCTACAAACCTCTGCACTTGGAGGCCCAACACTGTCTACAGGAAAGGAGGGGGAACGTAGACATCAAGCACTTTTCTGGCGCCGTTGCCGGGGAGGGAAGGTAAACGGCACTCACACATTGGCAAGCCCGGCAACTAAGCACTTTTCCTCCCTCGTCAACTACGCGTCAAGCACTTTTCTATTATGTCTATGCTTGTGAATGGTAGATCTAATGTTGATCCAAATAATGTTCCTTTAGCTTCATTGGTTGCTCAAGAAGAAAATGTTGATGTGAATTTCATTAAAAATAATAATTTCAACAACAATGCTTATAGGAACAACTCTGGTAATAACTATAGGCCATATCCCTCTGCTAATGGTAATGGTTATGGTAATTCTTATGGGAATTCTTACAACAATAATAGGAGTGTACCCCCTGGTCTTGAAACCATGCTTAAAGAATTTATTAGTACACAAACTGCTTTTAACAAATCTGTTGAGGAAAAGCTCGATAAAATTGATATTATTGCTTCTAGAGTTGATAGGCTTGCCTCTGATGTTAATCTTTTAAAATTGAAAGTTATGCCTAATAATGATATTGATAATAAGATTACTACTACAGCAAATGCCATCCAAGTTAGAATTAATGAGAATATAAGATTAATGGCTGAATTGCGTGCTAGGTGGGATAGAGAAGAAAATGAAAAACTAGCTAAAGAGAATAATGTAGCTAAAGTTTGGACTATTACCACCACTAGTAATGCTAATTCTTCACATGTTGCTGCACCTCCTACTATCAATGGTAAAATAATTGGTGTTGGCAATGTTTCTACTCCTAGTGCAAAGCGAACAAAAGCCCTCGAAATTGCTAAAATCATTAAATCGCTTGTGATAAAACTGCTGAAATTTTTTCCAACCTTGGGAACAATGATTCCATTGCTATAGCTCATAATGATTTAGATTTTGATGATTGCCACATCTCTGAAGTTATAAAGTTCTTACAAAAACTTGCTAAAAGTCCTAATGCTAGTGCTATAAATTTAGCCTTTACAAAACATATTACAAATGCTCTCATAAAAGCTAGAGAAGAGAAACTAAAACTCGAAACTTCTATTCCTAGAAAGTTAGAAGATGGTTGGGAGCCCATCATTAAAATGAAATTCAATGACTTTGAATGTAATGCTTTATGTGATCTTGGTGCAAGTATTTCTGTTATGCCTAAAAAGATTTATGATATGCTTGACTTGCCACCATTGAAGAATTGTTATTTGGATGTTAATCTTGCCGATAATGTTAAAAAGAAACCTTTGGGGAGGATTGATAATGTGCATATTACGGTTAACAATAACCTTGTCCCCGTTGATTTTGTTGTCTTGGATATCGAATGCAATGCATCTTGTCCAATTGTATTGGGAAGACCTTTTCTTCGAACCGTTGGTGCTGTTATTGATATGAGGGAAGGTAATATTAAATATCAATTTCCTCTTAAGAAAGGTATGGAACACTTCCCTAGAAAGAGAATGAAGTTGCCTTTTGATTCTATTATTAGAACAAGCTATGATGTTGATTCTTCTACTCTCGATGTTACTTGATTTGCACTTTCTGCGCCTAGCTGAAAGGCGTTAAAGAAAAGCGCTTATGGGAGACAACCCATGTTTTTACCTACAGCAATTTTTTGTTTTTTTGAGTCTTGGAAGTTGTTTACTACTGTAGCAACCTCTCCTTATCATGTTTTTGTGCCAAGTAAAGTTTCTATGTCAAAGTTGATGTTATATTTGGGATCGCTGCGCAGAAACAGCATTGCTGTCTGTCACGAATCTGGGCACAATTCTCTGTAGAAAATTCGAAAAAATCTGCCAATTTACGAGCGTGATCCTCAGATATGTACGCAACTTTCATTAGTTTTGAGTTTTTCCATTTGAGCAAGTCTGGTGCCATCTCTAAATTCGTCTTTACGGACTGTTCTGTTTTTGACAGATTCTGTCTTTTATTTCGCATTGCCTCTTTTGCTATGTTGGATTTATTTCTTTGATCCATTAATGTCCAGTAGCATTATGCAATGTCCAGAAGTGAAAATAATGATTGTGTCACCTCTGAATGAGTGAATTATTAATGATGCACTAACCCTCTAATGAGTTTGCTTGAAGTTTGGTGTGAAGGAAGTTTTCAAGGGTCAAGAGAGGAGAATGATATACTATGATCAAGAGGAGTGAAAGCTCTAAGCTTGGGGATGCCCCCGTGGTTCACCCCTGCATATTTTAAGAAGACTCAAGCGTCTAAGCTTGGGGATGCCCAAGGTATCCCCTTCTTCATCGACAACATCATCAGGTTCCTCCCCTGAAACTATATTTTTATTCAATCACATCTTGTGTTCTTTACTTGGAGCGTCGTTTTGTTTTCGTTTTTGTTTTTGTTTTAATAAGATGGATCCTAGCATTCACTTTGTGGGAGAGAGACACGCTCCTCTGTTGCATATGGACACATGTGTCCTTAGGCTTTACTCATAATGTTCAAGGCGAAGTTTCTTCTTCGTTAAATTGTTATATGGTTGGAATTGGAAAATGCTACATGTAGTAATTCTAAAATGTCTTGGATAATGTGATACTTGGCAATTGTTATGCTCATGTTTAAGCTCTTGCATCATATGCTTTGCACCCATTAATGAAGAAATGCATAGAGCTTGCTAAAATTTGATTTGCATATTTGGTTTCTCTAAGGTCTAGATAATATCTAGTATTGAGTTTTGAACAACAAGGAAGACGGTGTAGAGTCTTATAATGTTTACAATATGTCTTTTATGTGAGTTTTGCTGCACTTGTTCATCCTTGAGTTTGCTTCAAATAACCTTGCTAGCCTAAACCTTGTATCGAGAGGGAATACTTCTCATGCATCCAAAATACTTGAGCCAACTACTATGCCATTTGTGTCCACCATACCTACCTACTACATGGTATTTCTCCGCCATTCCAAAGTAAATTGCTTGAGTGCTACCTTTAAAGTTCCATCATTCACCTTTGCAATATATAGCTCATGGGACAAAATAGCCTTAAAAACTATCGTAGTATTGAATATGTACTTATGCACCTTATATTTTATTAAGTTGCCTGTTGTGCGATAACCATGCTTCTGGGGAACGCCATCAACTATTGTTGAATATCATGTGAGTTGCTATGCATGTCCGTCTTGTCTGAAGGTCTATCATTTTGGTGGTTGGAGCATGCAAAATTGTTAGAGAAGAACATTGGGCCGCTAACTAAAGCCATGAACCATGGTGGAAGTTTCAGTTTTGGACATATATCCTCAATCTCATATGAGAACAATAATCATTGCTACATGCTTATGCATTTAAGAGGAGTCCATTATCTGTTGTCCATGTTGTCCCGGTATGGATGTCTAAGTTGAGAATAATCAAAAGCGAGAAATCCGAAATGCGAGCATTCTCCTTAGACCTTTGTACATGCGGCATGGAGGTACCCCTTTGTGACACTTGGTTGAAACATGGCATGTGAAGACCCGGTAGTCCAAGTTAAGTAGGACGAGGTGCGGGCACTATTAGTATACTATGCGTGAGGCTTGCAACTTGTAAGATATAATTTTCATAACTCATATGCTTTATTACTACCGTTGACAAAATTGTTTCATGTTTTCAAAATAAAAGCTCTAGCACAAATACAGCAATCGATGCTTTCCTCATTGAAGGACCATTCTTTTACTTTTATTGTTGAGTCAGTTTACCTATCTCCTTCCACCTTAAGAAGCAAACACTTGTGTGAACTGTGCATTGATTCCTACATACTTGCATATTGCACTTGTTATATTACTTTATGTTGACAATATCCATGAGATATACATGTTATAAGTTGAAAGAAACCGCTGAAACTTAATCTTCCTATGTGTTGCTTCAACACCTTTACTTTGATTTATTGCTTTATGAGTTAACTCTTATGCAAGACTTATTGATGCTTGTCTTGAAGTACTATTCATGAAAAGTCTTTGCTTTATGATTCAGTTGTTTACTCATGTCATTACCTTTGCTTTGATCGCTGCATTCATTACATATGTTTACAAATAGTATGATCAAGATTATGATGGCATGTCACTTCGTAAATTATCTTTGTTATCGTTTTACCGCTCGGGACGAGCGTAACTAAGCTTGGGGATGCTGATACGTCTCCACCGTATCGATAATTTCTTATGTTCCATGCTACTTTCTTGCTGAGCCCTACATGATTTATGCCCATTATATGTCATATTTATGCATTTTCTGGAACTAACCTATTAACAAGAGGCCGAAGAGCCGCTTGTCAAGTTTCTGCTGTTTTTGGTTTCAGAAATCCTAGTAAAGAAATATTCTCGGAATTGGACGAAACTTTCGCCCAGGGTCCTATTTTTGCACGAAGCTTCCAGAAGACCGAAGACCTAACGAAGTGGGGCCACGAGGAGGCCAGGGGGGTGGCCGGCGCGGCCTGTGCCCCGGCCGCGCCGACCTATCCCCCGGGCCCCTCGTGTGGCCCCCGCGTTGACCCTCCGCCTACTTAAAGCTTCCGTCGCGAAACCCCCGCACCGAGAGCCACGATACGGAAAACCTTACAGAGACGCGCCGCCGCGAATCCCATCTCTGGGATTCTGAGATCGCCTCCGGCACCTGCCGGAGAGGGGATTCATCTCCCGGAGGACTCTACACCGCCATGGTCGCCTCCGGAGTGATGAGTGAGTAGTCCACCCCTGGACCATGGGTCCATAGCAGTAGCTAGATGGTCGTCTTCTCCTTGTTGTGCTTAATTGTTGGATCTTGTGAGCTGCCTAACATGATCAAGATCATCTATATGTAATTCTATATGTTGTGTTTGTCGGGATCCGATGGATAGAGAGTACTATGATTATGGTGATTATCAATCTATTGTTCATGTGTTGTTTATGATCTTGCATGCTCTCCGTTATTAGTAGAGGCTCGGCCAAGTTTTTACTCTTAACTCCATGAGGGAGTATTTATGCTCGATTGTGGGTTCATGCCTCCATTGAATCTGGGACAGTGACAGAAAGTTCTAAGGTTGTGGATGTGCTGTTGCCACTAGGGATAAAACATTGATGCTATGTCTAAGGATGTAGTTATTGATTACATTACGCACCATACTTAATGCAATTGTCTGTTGCTTTGCAACTTAATACTGGAGGGGGTTCGGATGATAACCTGAAGGTGGACTTTTTAGGCATAGATGCAGTTGGATGGCGGTCTATGTACTTTGTCGTAATGCCCAATTAAATCTCACTATATTTATCATATCATGTATATGCATTGTTATGCCTTTCTCTATTTGTCAATTGCCCGACTGTAATTTGTTCACCCAACATGCTTTTATCTTATGGGAGAGACACCTCTAGTGAACTGTGGACCCCGGTCCTATTCTTTACATAGCATACAATCTACTGCAATTGTGTTTACTGTTTTCTTTGCAAACATCTTCCACTCGATACGTTTAATCCTTTGTTACAGCAAGCCGGTGAGATTGACAACCTCACTGTTTCGTTGGGGCAAAGTACTTTGGTTGTGTTGTGCAGGTTCCGCGTTGGCGCCGGAATCCCTGGTGTTGCGCCGCATCACATTTCGCGACCATCAACCTTCAACGTGCTTCTTGGCTCCTCCTGGTTCGATTAAACCTTGGTTTCTTTCTGAGGGAAAACTTGCTACTGTGCGCATCATACCTTCCTCTTGGGGTTCCCAACGAACGTGTGAGTTACACGCCATCACCGGCCAAATGTCCGGCCACACACCAGACTTGCTTTTCTTCAGGTCCTTAGCCATTTTCGAGGGGGCCGGATATTTCCGAAATGTTCGGCCCGGATAATCCGGCCCTGGGACAAAACCAGGACAATATCCGGGCAAATGTCCGGCCCTTGTACTGAGCTGCCAAACCTCCAGTCCTTAGCCATTTTCGAGGGGGCCGGATATTTCCGAAATGTCCGGCCCGGATAATCCGGCCCTGGGACAAAACCAGGACAATATCCGGCCAAATATCCGGCCTCTATCCAGAGGCATACTGAGCCGCAAATCCTCAGGTCCTTAGCCGAAAAACTGGGGGCCGGATATTTTGGAAATATCCGGCCCGGATTATCCGGCCTGAAGAACTTTTTGCTGATTCTTTATGACAGCACTGACCACATCCAACACACATAAAAATGTATCTATATAATCCCTGTACCACTTAAACAAACATTAGTGTATCACATACATTGACATCAAACACACAAAACATAATATGAGAGATGTTCTTTCATCCGCTCAGGCTCGCGCGCAGGTACTGGAGGGATGGGCACCCGGCGGCAGCTGAGCCGCCAGCCACCAGGCAGCTGCACGCCGGACCAGGCGTCGCACGGCACCCATTTGCCGTGCATGAGCCTCCCCACCGTGACGGGGAGCGGCACCTTCTTGCTGCCGCTGCCAGAGGCCTCGAAGTCGTTCTTCTTCCCCATGGCGCAGCGGCGGTTGTGGTGCGAGTGGAGCTGTGGGCGAAGGAGCAACGCGGCCGGTGGACTTTTAAGGGCGGCCGCGCGCGGGATACGATGCCATTGAAGGCGCCGCAGATCCCGGCCCGCCGCCGCCAAAGGTACATGCGCAACAGAAGTCGCGACATTCATGGCGGCGGCTGCGGCGCAGACGCGGAAGCGCTGACCGCGGAAGCGATGGCCGCGGAAGCGATGCCCTCCATGCAGGCTCGCTGCCAGGCGGGCCCGTGGAGACCGGAGCGGACACTTTGCGCGTCCGCGCAGCGTCCGCCGAGACGCAAACCTGGCGCATATTTGGGCCAGGTTTGCGTCTCCGCGAACGGCCCGGTCACTTTGCGTCGTGCCGCTGGAGAGGGTGCCAGACGCATTTACGACCAAAGCGGACGCAAACGGTCGTTTGCGTCACGCCGCTGGAGATGCCCTAAGAATGATGTGGAGTAGACATTTAGAACATGGTCACTAGGTTAGATGTGGGACATCATGAATGGTTGTCCTATCAAGCACAAGATGATCATGAGGATTAAGTGTGATGCAGTATGGTGTGTGATGAGCCCTATGACTGCTCGGGCCCTCTTGCCAAGCAACTTTAGGCTTGGGCCGAGATTGCTCAATTTCTTGTCATATTGTATCATCTACATAGAAAATAGACATTGATTGGAAATACCTAAAAAAAATATTGTTAGGGGTACTCTGAACCAGCAACGGTTGTGCCAACCTTAAGTACGCGAAATAGGTATATTCTGAACTGATCCATCTACTACCACACTCGTGAATGATTAATCCATTAATTAGCATTAATATAATCAATTCCAACCATCAGATCATACCGCATTAGGCAGACACGTAAGAATAGGAGTATTGTACGTTCACTATTATTCCAACCTAATGATACTGTCCCGCACCATTAATCCAACACCTGTTCTACTCCGTGCTGTTGTTGCTAAACAAAATGAGTCGCTGATCTAGCGATCGAGGTGTGATACGGCCGACCAAACAGTGGTTAGGCACCTGCACGCAGCCGAGGCCTAATCTGGTTGGCTACGGCTTGTACTAGCAGCTGTTTCGTCGCAACCACTAGCATTGTGCTGTTTTTCTGGAGTACTACTTCATTAGTGGAGTATCGTTTTGATTAATTATGAAATCACGGGCCCTTCTTTCCATCCGCTTTTCTGTATCTAACTTATAGTGAACCGCGTGCTAACACGCTTTCCTGGCGAGTTCATCATTGCGTCTAGCAAATTGCAACCATGATTTGGGCGCTGCTGCTAGTTAATCGTGTCGCACTGTCGCTGTTCTAGAGTTCTCCTTGTACCATTTGAAAATATTTTCCATATTACTAGCTAGATTCCACGTTTTTCTGCATGTTTCAAGAGAGGAACCCATTCGTGGTCAGTTGGTACCTGAGCCCACCAGAAATCAAAATCTAACTTTAACGTGTTAGTGTCTTATAAAGACGGAATACGTTTCATGTTTTCAATGTGATATGATGTTTTCGCCGATAGAGAGACTTCTATGATGATTTCGTCGACCTCAAAATCGATCAGCTTAACATATCAAATTCAGTCTTTCAAAGGTGCTTAATATATTAAATTTAGTCTTTCGAAGGTGCTAACAAGGATAGAGTGTGCGTGCATTGTTAGCGATAAGTGTGTACGGTATGGGTGAGCTCGCCTGTATGTAGAAAAAAAAAGCATGTTTCAGCAGTTGAGCTACGGAATTGAATTAGTTACCGCCTCCTATGAGAGCATTAGGCGTAATTAGGCTACCGGTAGGTAGTAGTACGATTAAGCACTGTCACAGGAACCGTTTGAGTTCAGCTTCTTCACGCACGGCGGCTTGTCGGCCGTAGGCGAGATGAACGGAGTCGAGATGATGAGATAGACCGATAGACAAACTTAACCAGGACGGCATCGTGGTCTGCAGTCTGTTTATGCAGCCATGCATCGATGCTTGCTTCCTTGCCTGGGCTACACCATAGACTGATAGACCCTGCTGGCCGCCGTGCACTCGCACTACGTACACGGTACCCCGACCGATCTGAGGCTTTGAGCTGGTGCATGCGCTCGAAATCACGAAATTCATCTGAAAATGTAAAAAAAACAATACGAAAATGTTAGGCACGACAAAAGTACTGGTTCATGGCAGTGGAATGAGGTAAAGAAAACAACGAATATGCTAGTAACTCGACTGAAATTTAATGTGCATGCCAATCCATTTCGATAAAGAACACGGAAAATGCTAAACTAGGACGAAAATGTCGTGCAAACGCATACCGCCGGAGAGAATGAAAATACTGCTCCTCTGATCCATACTAATTGTTTAATTCAAAGTAAATCTAATTTAAATAAAAATCATAACACTTTTTATGAATCGGAGGGAGGGAGAGAGTAACCCGATTGAGAATTAGAGATATCAACACAAATCATTCAAAATATTTTCTGGTTACCTCATCTATGGACTACTCCCCCCCACCCCCCCCCCCCACCCCCCCACCTCCCCCCCACACACTCCAAATTGTTTGAGCGTGCTTCCTTGTCAGCATCAAGTCGGCTACCAGCTTCGACGTATCAAGTATCATGTGCATAGTATGGTTGTTGCATGAAAAATATTTTGGCATTCCCAGCGAACTGTACATATGGATCAGATTTAGTGGCAGGTTATGTAAATAAATTGGGTTCGATAGCATGCTATAATTTCTTTGAAACTAATCAATGTACCTAGCTATTTTTCGATAAAGGATGTTTTATTACTTTTGAGAAAGCAATTACATCCAGCCTCTGCATAAACCAGGATGCACACAGCCGTTTATATGTCTCGAGTCAACAGATAAAATAAAAGGCGAAATACATATCGGAGCGATGAATCATATAACGCCTAGGATGTGGGTGGTGCTGTAATCCGTAAACTATGCTGCCACCCATGGAGGGAAAAAGTATCCCTCGTCGTAGCCTCCAACCGTGTACAGACCTCCGTAAACAGCTCTCGGTTCTCCACTCGCTGAAGAGGTAACCACGAATGGAGAATACATGTATATCTGTAGATGACCTGCAAAATTGAACAATTTTTATCATTAAAAATCTTGTCATTTCTACATAGCCAAAGCGCCCAGATAACTGATAGAGCCTCCAACCTAAGGAGCAACTCAAACCTTGAATCAGTATCATGAAGCCAATTGTCAAAGACATTGGTTACACTAGTCGGAGGATACAGGCTAGACGCTACTTGGATGATCGACCATATAGATCTCGCAACTTGGCATTGGAAGAATAGGTGTTTAATAGTTTCATCATGATGACAGAAAACACACCGTGTACTCCCATGCCAATTTTGCTTAACAAGATTATCTTTGGTGAGGATAACCCCTCGACGAAGATACCATCCAAAATTTTAATTTTTAATGGTATTTTCATCCTCCAATTTTTATTATTATTATCAACTGGTATATCAGAATGAAGGACCGCATTGTATAACGATTTTACTGAGAAAGTGCCATCTACATGTAGATTCCATCTGAATTCGTCCGGTCCAGTCGATAGTTGTATATCTTCTAACCGGTGAATTAAAGAATTCCATGCCACTAGCCTTTGCCCAAGTAAGACTCGTCTGAACGTCACATTCGGAGTGAGGTAGCCATTACCGTAGCAATGGTATCACCCTTGCGACGAACAATATTATACAAGGCAGGAAACTGTTCACATAAGGGTGCATCGTCTAACCAATTGTCTTCCCAGAACCGTATATGTGCTCCATTATTAATCGAGAAAGTACCATGACGAAAAAAAATATTTTTTATCGCCATAAGACCAGCCCAGAAGTGTGAATCCCCAGGTTTCTAAACCACTTGGGATAGTGTCTTCGAGCCGATATATTTTCTCTTGAGAATATTTTGCCAAATCCCATCTTCGGTAAGAAGCTTAAACAGCCATTTACCAAGCAGAGCTGAATTCTTGACCTCCAGGTCATGAACTCCAAGCCCACCTTGATCCTTGGGACTACGAACTATACTCCATTTAACCAGCCGAGATTTCTTTTTCTCGCTGTTCCCTTGCCAAAAGAATCTGAATCGATAATAATCGAGTTTGTGCAGAATTCCTTTCGGCAGAACAAAGAATGATAACATATACAGTACCATATTTGTGAGTACCGAATTAATGAGTACCAATCTTCCTCCCTGGGACAACAATTTCCCCTTCCAGCTACTAAGACGTTTTTGTAATCTTTCTTCCACAATTTTCCATTCAGCAATTGTAAGTCTCCGATAGTGAATCGGAATACCCAAGTAGCGAATAGAAAATTGACCTTGCCCACAACCAAACAGCTCTGTATATGGAGCCGTATCATTTTGGGCATCACCGAAACAGAACAGTTCGCTTTTATGGAAATTAATTTTTAAACCCGACAACTGCTCGAAAGCCGCCAAAATTAATTTGAGATTGCGAGCTTTTTCGAGATCATGATCCATAAAAAGAATTGTATCGTCGGCATATTGAAGGATAGATAAACCCCCATCAACCAAATGTGGGATCACACCTTCAATCTGGCCATCAAACTTGGCCCGCTCAATGAGTATAGCCAGTATATCCGCTACAATGTACCGGGAGTGGTGTTTTGGAACATGGGAGCATATGCTCCCTTTATTTTGAAATTCATCTTACATAAATTTTGAATTTCAAAAAAATTGGAACGAAAAATTCGCACGTACATCTTCACGTGCTACACGCTCACAAAGTTGTTTCATAAAAAATAGACTTGTCATGTGACGTGTGTAAAAAAGACAAAACTCAGTGCTAAAAATAATGTTTTTTACAAGATAAATTTTCTCTTTTTTACATAGACCACAAAAAATATTAATTTTTCATGAAACTTGACGAATGCTCATATATTATGGAGATGTACACATAGAATTTTTTGTCAAAATTTTTCGACAACTCGAAATATTATTTTTTGGTATAGGGAGCATACGCACCCGGGAGCCGAATTGAATTTCCGCAATGTACCTAACTATATACAGAAGAAAATATTGATCTAGCCACAAGATATTGTACGGATCACTCTGCTAGTTACGTTATACTCACTCCGCTCCATATTTCTCCTCATACTAGATTCAGTTAAAGTCAAACTCTTTAAAGTTTAACTAATTATACAACTAAGAGTTGTTTTATGGACTTGTGGTACCCTCAAATAAATAATAGCCTTCTATTTTCGCTCATCCAAAGGCCTACAATAATCAATACTACTCTCAAAAACCTCACAATCATGATTCATACTTGTGGCAAATTTGGGCAACCCTCAAAAAAGGCCTTAGACGCCCCAGCTTAATAGCCCAAGAGAGTCCAAATATGTGATGTCGTTCAAAAAAAGAAACATTCTAACCCTCTTTCCTTTTCCGTGCGACACCGAAGCATCAGTGGCGGCGGATATCCGTCTTGATGATTCCCCTGCACGGGCGATTTCCCGCCTTTGTATGTCCTATAAATAGGAATGAAAATGGAGCAGAAAGTTTTCAATTTCTCCGTGCAAAAAAAGGAAATGATCTCGAAATACGGAAACGTAAATGGAATTATGCAAAACCGTAATGGAAACAGAAACTTCTTGGCAAAAATGGAAGCAAAAATGGAACAACTTTCCGACAGAAAATACGCGGCAACATAATTTCCGTTTTCGGCAGGATTTACCAACTCACGTAAAAATTCAGCCTTAAAGGCGTCCTGGACAGCACCATACACAGCAACCAGACTTCAAATGAAACCGTCTGCTTTCTTCTGAATATCGAGCTTAATGTGATACTCGCCATCAGAACTAGCTAACACAGTAATCGTGTCTATACGGACGCTAAGTAAAATGCCCCCGGACCTACCACGAGGCGGGCGAGAAAAGTGCACCAACAACTAACGCTAAGCGATACAAGAAACAAGGTGATATCAAGATATATAACTTCAAGTACGAAGACTAACACTAAGTAAAGTGCATTAGTAAAAAAGCTCGGGCATAATGGAAGCTTTCTTAGATATTAAAGAAAAATTGATGCTACCCTTTTCAATATGGCAGACCAAGCCGGCCCATAGGCACGAGAAGTGTGCGGCGCGTTGTAACATCCGACCTGATCGACATGTAGGGTTTGCCGAATTTTCAAGCTTACCACTCGCTTGAAGCGAGAGATAGGGCTAGCGTCCTTAAATCCAATGCACGGCGGCCCATTAATTTTGCGTCACGACATGTCTTTTGTGCCTGTAACACGACTGGGCGGACTTGAGCTTGAGGCAAACCATGAATTAGTTCCTGGTCACGACATGTCTTTTGTGCCGGTAACATGACTGGGCGGATTTTTTTTTATGTAACCATATATTTCATTAGACAATCTGTTTATAGAGATTACACATATGATCATCACACAAGACAAACATTTGCATCAAGCAACTTTGCACAAGAAAACTCACAAGAAGTAATCACCAAAAAAAAAAAACTCACAAGAAGTAAAACTACAAGTTCATCCTCGGAGAAACCTGTGCCTCGCCGAAACATCGTCCATCTTTCTCCACTGCCACCATGGTAGCGCTGGAAAAAGAGGCGAACAAAGCTTGAGGCAAACCATGAATTAGTTCCTGGCCGGCCGTATCGTTAGGGCATCTTCAACAGGCAGCAGCTCAACGTATTTCCTTTTTTTGAGAAAACTCAACGTATTTTGGTCATTAAAAATAATCGCGCAAGTTCGTTTACATATGTCTGTTGACGTGAAATTGATTTTTGGGTCACGATTGACGGTTTACATCCGGGTTGTCCAGCAGCCTGACACATTTCACAGTTTGCAAATGTTTAATTTTCATTGATAAATAAATACATAGTACATACATTTTGGGACATAACATAAAATAGTGTAAAATAAAAAATCTAACTAGTGGGTTCGTCTGGCCCTCGTCTTCTTCGCTAACAAGAAAGAACACCCAGTGATCCAAACTAGAATTCTAGGTGTCAGTGTCTTCTTCGCTGCGATGGAAGAACATCTAGAAACCTATACTAGCGGCTTTAACTGTCACTCGTTATCTTTGGTGCAAAGAAAGAACATCCTACAACCTACAATTGGTTCTGGCTGGTGTCATTGTCTTTGCCAGAGTTGTCGATGTGGTAGTGCCTTCAGGAGGATAAGTCGTCGAACACTCTGCCGATCATGTTGCCATGCCTTCGTACACGCAGTGCAGCAGGCATCCAACCTCTAGGCTATGTGCATGTGAAACTTCTTAAATCCAGCGTCGATGTATATCTTATCTTACCCGTCGAACAACATGTAGATGAGCCACCGGCAAAAGCCACGCCACGCAGCTGAAGACGAAACAGATGGAATCGCTGCGAGGCGAGTTCGAAGCAGAAAGGAGCGGTCACGCGTTACGTTTGCGCAGACGTATTTGAACCCCAAGTTTAGGTTGCGTTTATGTCCCCATGGACAGCGTAATTTAGTCGCTCTCGAATCCTCTAAGTTCTTCCACCTGCGGAATCTCAATGAAAACAGCTCCTCGACCAGAACAAAATCATTCGAGCGTCAGTTAACACAACACTCGTAACTGAACTTGTCGTCTTGGCAGTTTGTGACACTCTTCGATCACCGAGAGTCAATTAAGCTGCGCTCTCAGTTACACGGCAAACAGCTAGTATAACTTTTGCTGCATGCCTGCATTCATATTGTGACAAGAAAGAATCTCAACAGGAAATTGTGCATGCTAGTATGCTCCACCCTCCACACGCATGGATGAACGACACAAGGAAATTAACTTGGGAGGCAAAGCTCTAACGTACAGAGCTATCTGCTGATTATATGTACACACACGTCTCCACACGCAGCACGCACGCTAGCTTCACGTCTCTTGTAGCCTTCTCTAGGCCAGGACGCACCTCAAAATTTGCCGCGCTAAAGCTAAAGCTGAAAACCCAGGCAAGAAGACAGAAAATATGGCAGAGCAAGCAGAAGTTCAGAACTACTGAAACAGCTAACTAGCTAGAAGGGTGCGGTGGCGATGTCTCTCTTGATGGAGCGCCCATGGCGGCGGCAGCCGGTGCCGCCGCCGACGCGCGGGGTGGAGTTCTCGGAGGAGTCGAGCTCTACGTCGTCGTCCGACGAGTCGGTGGTGGACGAGCCCATCTTCCGCACGCCCTTCACCGGCTTGAGGCCGTCGGTAAAGATTCTGATGGCCTCCTCGGTCGTCTTGGTGCTCACCACGTAGAGAGCCGCCTCCTGCAATTACGAGTAATGTACACGTCAATACAGTACTATTAATCGCAAGCTGTTAGAATTTTAAACAAATTCTTTTCGCTTGCGTTTCAAGCTGCGTTCGCCTATGTACACGTGTGACACGTACCTGTACAGAGTATACAAGTTGGTACTCCTACGAGATGGCAACGTGACTAAGATTTACGACTACATCAGAACATACGTACGTAAACAAGAAAAATAAAATTGGTGGGCAAACGTCCGTGTCGCGACTGTACTCTACTGTGACCAGGACGTACGACAAACATGTGGTGAACACGTTTCATGCGAGTACTCGTACGAAAGTGACAGAGATCGACACGGCCCTGCTCCTTAAATTGGCTTCTCCAACCCTAGCTATCCGGCAGGGCACAATCGCTAGCGGCGCGCAATCTCTAATCCCGAAGACCAGCAACATCCGTTTCCTCCAGATCCGCCGCTTCCCCAGATAAACAATCCGTCGTTTCCTCCAGATCCGCCGCCGCCGCTTCCCCAGATATAAGCTACGGTTCCCTCCCTTGCTCGCTCCGCGCGCGGAGTCAGCTGCGACAATTTGCGCGATGACTGCCAAGACCATGGTTGAAGGAACCAGCGTCGAGGAGGGCAGCAGCAGTGGTTCGAGACTTTCTGTGAAGGAAGCCTATATCAAGAAGATGCGAAGCAAAGTAGCTATGACAAAGGCATATGAAAATAATCTACAGAAGATTAGGGATTCTCTCGATCTGAAGAAAGAAGCAGACATTACTAAATTCAAACCGCCCGAACCAGAATCTGGTGATGATCTCGCACGTTCGAAAATTTCAGCTTCCAACTTCCATCGCAGCGTTGTCTCGATTGCTTTGTTCCATGACGATGTGATGGTATTTGCTTGCTCGGGAACAGCTGTGCGCCTTAGGCATGGTTATATACAAGACCGCCATAAAATATTTGTGACTTCGGCGCGTTTCGCTCAGGAATTTAATGCTAATAGAACCAAAGATGATAAACTGAGGATTGAGCTGCGTACTCCTGAGAAGAAAACTCTGAATGGGTACTTGGGACTACACGATCAAAATATTGCTATTGTCACGTCTTTTTCCCCCCGTGCTCTCCACACTATGGATATGTGTAATCCTGTGGATCCGCCCCCAGGCCGAGGCAACCGCAATAATAAGCTGTTCGCATTTGGATGTGCTGACGATTGCAGTTTGATGGGCATAGGTTGTTCCTATCCGGTTCTCCTGGGGAATGGACTTGTGTCGGCCAAGTGTGATGGCAAGATCACAACGACTGCAATTGGAGGGCCAGTTATATGTTTTGGTCATGGTGGATCGGGTCACTTGGCTGGTGTTATCGTTGAATATTATGAAGGCAAGACAACCTTCATGCCAACAAAAATGCTTCATGAATTGTTGCAGAGATATGTGATAACCAGTAAAACATCCCACTTCCGTGGATATTCCTTGCCTGAAGGAGTAGAGAGTGTCATCCCTTCGGGATTTATGGTAAGGTCTACGATTCTTCAATCCTTGGGCTATCCCCTGCCACCGCCACTTGTATTTGAACTCAATGGGGGTTTGACTGGTAAGTTTGAAGAGGATTTTGGTCAATTTCATTATTGGAAAGGTTTTCCTTTTGATGACCCTTACTGGGGTTCTGGGAAGCCTGTCTGGAAGCAACTTGGAGAAAAAGTTACTGATAAAATGTCCAAAAATGTTGTCTCAATTGCTTCATTCAAGGGGCATGTGAGGTTTTTTGCGTGCACGGGACTGCTTATAACGTGGGGCCCCAGCACGTTCGTCCTTACTTCGGCCAGTTTGATTAGGACCGATGATGCTTCTGAGAAGATTGATGTGAACCTGAGGTTTGAGGTGTTTCTCCCTCCGGGACAATGTGTGGATGGGATGCTGGAATTTTATCATCTAAATTACAACATTGCTATTTTGAGTCTCGGAAAAGATCTCAGTGATATCTCTCCAGTAAATATTAGTGCCAAGGTCCCATTCCCGCGCAACAAGGTGGTAGCAGCTATAGGTCGTCGTACTAAAAAATGTCATGGGTTATTGATGGCCTCAATGGGTAAAGTGATGTGTACAATTAATCGTCGCCCAAAAAAGAAAGAAAACCAGGGTTTGGGTCTTACTTGCAGATACCTTGTTTTGTCCACTTGTAAAATCAAGAAGGTTGGGATTGGGGGGCCCCTTATTGGTTTGGATGGTAAATTCGTGGGCATGAACTTTTATGATGAAAGTCCAGCAACTCCTTTTCTGCCATGTACGGTGATTGCGAGAGTTATAAAGAGAGGGTTTCACCTTGTATCTTCTGTTGGTACTGGTACTTCTTTGAGAGACATCGAAATGTTGGAAGGGTGTACTGATGAGATGAACCGGAATCGGTGGCCTGTTTCCAAGCCATATTGGTATATTGCTGGTCAAGTTGATGTTCTAGACCTGCCTGGTGGAAAAGTTCTCACGTAAAGCAAAGTTGTCCGATTGTTCATTGTTGGCCTTGGTGTTAAATATTAGGCCTGTGCAATTTCTGTATGGTTTGTAGAAAATATTTATTTATGGTGCTTGTTTACTTGTACCCCCGTGACAAGTCTTTCAAGACAGAAAGTAGATATATATTTAATGTATTAAAAAAAGTGACAGAGACACCGGCCCACGCATGCACCAAACCACACCAGTTGCACTCGAGTAGTTAAGCACCTTCAATTCATTGATTAAATTGTTTTCGTTTCAGTATTTCTGCATTTTGTTTCTTTTGTACTACAGTACTGCTGTATGGTTTTATGCATTGGTTGGGTGACTGCGACCCAGCAGATTTATAAAAGTTGTATAAGATGTCAGACGTGTATGATGTGATGCAGATACTCCCTCGTCCTAAATAGCTTGCTTAATTTTCTCTATATACAAAGATATTTAGTTGTATTTTGTTTATAGGTACATCCAAATATAAAAAAGTTGAGAAAGTTATTTTAAAATGAACGGAATATAAATATTTGGAAATCACCATTCATTTCACTTTACTCAAGAAAACAGATCCCTTTCGGTAAAGGGAAGCACTTTACCATTTTGTTCATTTCATACACTTCCTCAGTTCTATGAAAGTTGTCTTATATTGTCTAAATCTAAATGTATATTTCCTCTGTTCTATAAGAAGTGACTCATTTTTTTAGATATGGATTGCAATACGTTCGAATACATTCATATTTAAATAAAATTGAGTCACTTATTTTAGGACATATGTAGTATTAAAAGAAAGGGAAAGGCTCGGCCTCTTTAGGTGCCACTTCGACTACATCGTGTCAATATACAATATGTAGTTTTTTTTACAAGGTTTCTCTAAATTTGTAGGAAAATAAATAAATATATCTACAATAAGAAATCATTACAGTACAAAAATATAGTATTTGATGATCATCCGATGACTACTGACTTTTACGGGCGTGGGTATTTATTCCATAATTTAGATCAGAGTTTAGAGTTGTTGATTAAGAGATGAGACTTTTGACAAAGAAAGAAGGTGGGTAGAATCCTGTTACGTGTAGCCGTGTAGGTAAGGTCACCGGTCACGATGGATATAAGTTAATGGTAGAATTACACGTGGGAAAGATTGGCTGAATGAACTGTTTCAGCCTTTCAGCTGGCAATAGCTCCGACACAGGCACCTCACTTTTTAAATTTGCGCTTATTATTATCTCCGTTGAATAGTGTAAGATCTTTTAGATATTTTAAAATAAACTAGATATATATTAAAAATGAGTGAACAACTAGATACATACAGGTATATTTAGAAAAGAAGAAAAAAAGATCTTACGCTAGTGTGAAGGAGATAGATTTGTATGGTAATCAATTCAAATTAGAGGTATCACCCGCGGAGGGTCACAGTGAGGCAGCTAGGTTGGTACTTGGTACCAGAAAAATCCGCACAAACGAAGGAGTAGATTGTTATAGTGCAGCCTTGCAGAAGCTGTTTATCTTTCAGATTCCTAAATGAAATGGTACTCCCTTTCCTCCCTAACAAATCAGATATCTATATGACAAGTAATTTAACAAGGGAGTGCAAACTTGCAACGTATGATAAACATTTCAATCCTTTACTAGGCATATATCATATATGCAGATCATTATATATCGAGCAGCTAGGTATGGACATCGATCCTAGCTAGCAAGATTTGTTTCCTGGGCTAGCTTAGCGCAGATTGATCGATCGATTAGCTGGTTTTGGATCGGATTAGTATTATAGACGTGGAAACAAAAGAAATCGGACGCTTAAAAATGTTGTATAAAGCAGACAGGAACGAACGAGCATGTATAATACAAGTACGTACGTCGATCCAGTGTAGATGTGTAGGCGTGAGATAGAAGAGTGCGTACGTACCCTTGCGTAGTTGAGCTGCTGTAGGGTGAGCGTCTTGGGCTCGGCCTCCATGGAAGGCATCCTCCCTGCCGCCGCCACTCCCTGCACCTGCACCATCCCCATCGATATATCTCCGGCGTTACGGCCCACCGTATGCAGCAGGTACGTGGTACGAATACTCGACACGTACTCGCGGTTCCTTTCCTCTTAATTGGTACGTGGAATGTGGCTCGATCGATAATCAGCTGGGTTTGCTATGGACGAGATAGCCGGGAGGGCCACGGCGGGGTTGTATATATACCACCCGCCTCTGGGTCTAATATCTATCGTGTCGCGCTATGACGGGTTGGGCTGGAGCACACGTGGCGGATGCAGAGAGGCCGGACGAGGACACGTGGCGGTGGCCTGTCGGAGCGATCGGGGTCCGCGCGCGCGTCCGGTTCGGACACCGACGAGCTGGCGTGCCGACCGTGGCTCTCCGGCCACGGCCAATGGCAGCGCGCCATGTCGGGGCAGGTGTATCGGGCTCGCGGATATGGCGTATCGGTCGGGATTCATCAGGACCGTGCAGCCCCACGTGCTTGGACGCCGACCAACTGCAGCCCTGCACGTCGCCTCACGCATCACTCGTCGTTGAGTGCAGCTGCTGGCTGGGATAAGCTCCGAGGATCCGGGACGCTGGACAAGACCACGCTAGAGAGCCAAACCGATTTGTGCACTGGCCTCCGGTCCGGCGTGCATGCACCTGCTTGCAACTTGCACCAGTCATGCATGCATGGCGCATGGTGTATCATGCGCGGACGTACCTACGTGCCCAATCAGTGGGGTGGCCGTCACTCACTCTATCTCCGACAACGCAAGCTAAACCGTCTGTTTTGGTACGTGCGGACATGGTACATCAAGGGCGCGTTTGGTGGCTGCATGCCAAGGTCGCGTCGGGCCAGCAATTTTCTGCCCGTTTGGTTGACTGGGTCGAGCCGTGTTTTTGCAGGTCCTGGAGGAAGGTCCAGTTCTGCAGTTTCTCCAGAGACAGGCTCGTTCTCGCGCCACTTTCATACCGCTGATGTGAAGCCGGGACACCAAGCAAGACCCTCAACAGCGCGGAGACTTGAACCTCCCTCAGCTAGTCCTACCCTCCGGCCTTCATGAAATTCTCTTCTTCCGACTTTCATCATGGATTCATAGTCACTTGATGTCAACACAGAAAAAGAGCTTCGTGCCGCTCCCTCCAGAACCAAACGGTCGAAATAAACGCATGGGTGCGCACGACCGAATACCTCCGATCCAACAAACTCCAGGCAATGCACTGTTACATGTACGTATGTGTGACTAAGGTTTGGAGTACTTTTGCTCAACTTCTCACTCCTCATTTTCATGAACGGCAACGTGGTGATGATAGGTGAGAAGTGAGAGGTGATAATCCATGGTGGTGGACTCATGGTGGTGTTTGTCTTCGTGGTCGGCGACGTGTTGTGACCGACGTGACCGACGATGTCATGGTGATGTTTGTTTTCGTGGTCGGCGATGTGCCCATGCTTGTGACCGGCGGTGTCCTGGTGGTGTTCGTCTTCGTAGTCAGCGACATGGTGATGCTTGTGACCGGCGTTACCGACGGTGTCATGGTGGTGTTCGTCTTCGTGGTGGGTGACGTGCCCATGCTTGTGACCGGCGGTGTCCTGGTGGTGTTCGTCTTCGTGGTCAACGACATGGTGATGTTTTTGACCGGCGGTGCCATCGCCGACGTGCCGAAGCTTGTAAATGGTGGTGCCATGGTGGTCTTGTGATAGGTGAGGCCGGTAATGTCGCCATGTTGTCATATATATGAGGCTACGAAAACCATGCGACCAACCAATCAAAGTGTCACCCGATGCAACACAGACTATCAAACGATGTGTCATTCGTGAATCGAAGCTTGGCCGAAACGAGATGAAAGTTCCATATCGCTGGCACCAGTAAACCATGATTCTCATACAGGCTGCCAAACCGGCCCAAAAATCTGGTTCGCGGTGTACCAGCACGCAAAGAGCAGCGGCCGGCCACCCCGAAGGACGGGAGGGAGCGGAGATATTTTGTTTTTTTTTTTGAACAGGGCTGGGTCCGAAAGGACCCGGAAGCTTCATACCAAGCGGTGGATACAGGTTACACGGAGAACCAGAAAGAAAAACGAAATTACATCCACGTTCTCGCATTTTGCAGAAAGGGCCTCGAAAGAATCTAGGAAAAGCAATCGAGTCCTCTTCTTCCACCGCAGCAGAACCACCGAGCGCCGGCCGCTGAGCACTCCACCGGGGACGAAACCACTTGGGGAGATGTCAACGTGTGGAGCCACGCTGGGGTTGATGAAGATCCTCCACTTTGGCTCACTGGCCTGGAGGAAGATGAACTGTCGGAGCAGCAGAGTCCGACACGCGAAGTGGCCACCTCGGCCGGAAGAAGCAGCGGCACATCCTTGCCGATGCTGATGAACTTCGCAACCAGAAGCTTCAAACTCCACCCTGAGAGCTCCAGATCTCGTCATCCCCCACCTCCAACCGCCACCATAGCGGCCGGAACTGGACAGAATCAGAGAAATCCGAGCTCCCTCGAGCTTATTCTTCGTGGAGGGAGAAGGGCTGCCGCTGCTTGCCACTGGCTCCACCCTCTGGAGCATCCTAAGCAGCAGCAACACCATCACCAGCCGCCATGCTCCGCTCGCCGACCATGGCCACCAAGACTCCACCGGCATAACGCCAGACGCCATAAAGGACAAGCTACAAACTCTAAAACTACTCCTATCTACTCCGGCGCCTCTCCTTTCCCAACTCCGGCCAGCTATTCCGGCGGAGCGGGCATCGGATTGGCCCGGCTATCGGTGGAGAACTCTCGAGTTACTGTTCACAGTTGAGAGCTGGGAGGGGGGAAAAGAGAGCACCCAGCGGAGATATTTTGTGAGGAGTCGACTGCGTGCATGTGGTGGTGGGGTCACCTGCTCGCGGCTTGTGAACGGGAGAGCGTCCACGATGCCGGGGCGGTGGAGCCCGCGACGCGCCACGTCCACCTGCACCGCTCGGATTCTCCCAGCTGCCTCGCTTTCACGTCTCCATCCACCATAGACTCGTCGACCCAGCAGATTAACATTACTAGTTAATGCCGCCGGGAGCGGTTACTCCACCGATTAGTTTTTTTTCGACTTACCGATTAGTTTATCGGTAGACGCCGCGCTGGCAAGCTTTCTGCCGGGATCCATCATTGCCGTTTCCTGCGTCCACATATTTTTCTGATTGTATCGACATCGACCACTCCGAGCGACTGTTCAAGTTTAATCAGGGCGTGCGACTGCTCTGCAGTACTACTACTACGGACAGACATTTGGTGCCCATATGCACCAATGATCTTGTTTTTCAAATAAATTAAAAATTATATTTTTAAGTTTTAAAAATTCTGAAAAATAATCTGCATATAGCCAATAATGTATCCCATAAACGTGTAAAATATTAATTTTAAATACTTTATATTTTAAGCTACATAAGGCAAAAGTGCAGATCTGAGTAGTCGTTTTCAAATCTCGAAAAACATGTCAGATTTTGTTATATTTGTCTAGCACAAAGTAAAAAAAGAATTTTGGGTTGAAATTTTCATGATTGTGAGATGTATATCACTGACAATCTACAGAATTATTTTTCACATTTTTTGATAACTAATAAACTTTTTTTAAATGACGAGAGCACTGAAGCTCGGCAGCCAATAGCAGTTTTACTGCCGAATTAGTGCACTTTTAGAAGTCGAATTTTATTTAAAAATTTCAAATTTAACTAATTTTTAATACAAAATAGTAACACATGACATCAAATTACTATATTATTAAATTATATGTCAATATAAATCTAGTGGTATTAATTAGGTGTTAGTTAATAAAGTTTGACATAAGACATGTCCTAAGGTACATTTATTTGAGGGCGGAGAGAGTACTCCATAAGAAATATTTGACGGCAATTCATGGGCCGTGCTTAATTTTTCAGTAGTAATGTCCCTACATTAGTCCTCAAATGGAACATGACCAGTACTTCTTTATCACAGATTTCGCGGAAAAAAATACTCTACTATTTAGCGTCTATTTTATTCGAAAATACTATTACGATTGAACACCGTATGATGATATCACTACCTTCTTCCACATTAAATTCAAAACAAAAGTTTATCGTTTGTTGTCCCTTTTATTCGAGAAAAAAAAGATACTACATTATGATGATCGATCACCAGATGACCACTCTAAGGAATACTACCATCTTCTTCCACACCAACTTTCGAAAATACACCCCTACTATTCATGGAAAATATTATTATATTCTAGCCTCATTGGTCACCTTACACTACCCATCATGGAGTAGGTAGTATCATGCATTTAATATATGTAAAAAGCTGATGTAGCACTACAATTAATGTATGTAAAAAGCCTTCAGGAAAGTATAAAATTATGTCTTGGAAGAAGAAAGAGTTTGAAGACCTCGAAGTTAGACTTTATTTTGTAATCGTTAGAGACGGCTCGTGTATCTATACCATGTACTACTACCTCCGTTTCAAGGAATAATGCGCCCTCGTTTTACGTGTTTTTTGTTTGACCAAGAATTACTTCAAATAGATAAACATTGTTTGTATGAAATTAATATTATTAAAAAGTTCTTTTCAATACGAATCCAATGATACTAATTACATATAATATAATTAAGATTTTGGTGCTCAATTTTTATGGTCAAAGTTCGTCTTGGAATACGTGTGCGCCTTAATTCCTTGAAATGGAGGTAGTATTTGTATTATGAATACTAGTAAGCCTGCACGTGCAACACACGTCTAGCGCCATAAATATAACAATGTCAATTTTCATGAATAAAGAGAATGCATGTTCCATTAATTAATTATGATATAATATATTATCCAAAATGCATATGCTCTCGCACAAGGTAAAATGAGCTTAACACAATATAGTAATAAATTAGGGACCATGTCAATTTCAGTACAGAACTCCATTGGCAGCCCAAATGTTTCAGATACAAAAAAAATCATATATTACATATTTTAATTGAGATGGAAAACATACAACATAAAGAGTTGTTTAATTCAACATAAAAACTTCTTCACAAGATACTTGCTCTCCACACATTCTTATCACATATAAGAGAAGGGCTAGCTCAACCAGGATAACAATTGTAAAATATGTTTTAGTCATCTAATAATTTCAAGATTCTGATATTTCACATGTCATTAATATAATAGTTACAGTAAAATGATGGTTAGTCAAACAAAGAATGCTCTTACTGTTGATAAAAGAACCAACACACTGTCCACTGCCTGACCCTAGGAGAGGTGGCGGAAGCAGATAGCTTGATTTAACTTCTCCCTTTCCTTCCATTGGTCTAAAAGGAGAGTGATTTTACCGAACATGAAGCATGCAATTCAATATGACAGATTGTTCTAGTGCAAGTGTAACCTGATTTTACATTAGCTTTTATAGATAAGGATTTGCTAGAAGGGATATTTGGTAGACATCGCTGCTATCTTTTTGATTAATTACAGAAGAATAAATGGACATCCAGACTTAATTGTTAACTCACATGAAAATAAATGTACCTTCCTATAAATCTGATCGTACTAATGGAGCATAAATACATTAATTTTGCAAAATTATGAATGCGACCTCTTTCTTATTCATTGCGCTCAGACCATGAACGGCGATAGCATTCTCTATGATCGCATTTAACTTACAACACAACCTCAGCCTCGATTGTCCAAACCTGAATCAGAGTAGCAACACAGCTGCGCAATATACTTTGCAGAACAAAGGAAAACAAATAAACTGGGGCTACTGAATTAATGCCAAGAATATGTACATAGGCAGAATAAAAATTCATGAACTTACAATTTATCAGTTTGTCGATGCAGGCAGCAGCATCCCTCGTCTGGGGTGGGGTGGGGGCGGGAGGGCGCAGCCCCTGCAGCCTACTGGGATGATTCTTCCGCTGACCATAGGATTTTGCAAAATGTTATGGTAACAGAGGAATGTTTTTTGTTCGCACATATATTATCAGCTTTGAAATCATCAAATTGATTTAATTAGTAATTCTGGAAAAGAGAAATATGCTAACTTTATAAAGCTATAGATAATATACCAAAATTAGTTTCGAGTTACTGAAGGGTAATGAAATGAACATTTTGCATAGTGCTCCGGTGCTTTTCCAACTCATTTTTGCACGATTTACAAAGCAGGCCGACGGCTGTGATTAAGGGCGCTAATCCCACCTGGTCATCCTAATGAAAAGGCATTAGGTCACTTTCAAATCCCCCATAAAGAAACCTGTCCAAACTCTTCTCCAGCTCGGCCCGTTGGAATGTCACTGCTGGCCCGTCCGTAACCTTTTGATCGCTCAACTCCCTGTGTGTTGTCCCGTTTGCCTTAGGAGGATGCCGCCGGCGCCGCCGGCCCCTTGTTGAGAGTTGAGACTCTCGTCGAGCGCCATGCCGCGCAACCTCCTGCAGCCCCGCAGTCAAGTGCTCCATCAAGTTCGTCCATCTCTCAGAGGCGCATCCCCTCCAGACGAGCAGCCGAGGCAGGCGTGCATGACGAGTCCGACGGCGGTGCTGCAGCTACACGAGCTCCTGGACGCAAGAACGGCCGAGAGAGATGAGGGGATCGCTCGTCTCCTGGGGAACGGACGAAGGTGTCATGGGAGGTAACCGGCAGATCGTGGTGTCGAGGGCCTAGAGCAGGCGCGGGCCGAGCTCGACGGTTCGGGCCAGATGAATTTGAGATGCGAAGTGATGTTAGTACCTTTCATTAGGCAAACCGGTCGGATTAGCTCCCTTAATCACAGCCATCAGGTTGCTTCGGAAAGCGTGCAAAAAAGGAGAGTTGAAAAGCACCGGAGCACTATCTGCTTTGGAGGCATGATGCAATCCACCACAAAGAATCAGTTGGATCTGATTTAAAATAAACTTCTTTTGTCTCCGGAAAAGAAACATACTTCTTTTGAAGTGCAAAATACCTCTTCACTGGATGCTCATCTTCCTTTGTATTGAACTGTGAAAAATTAAGCCACTGAAGTTACCTGGAATGGATAAATGGTGAACTTGATGAAAGAAAATCATGGTTGACAATCTACATATATCTCCATACCTCTTTCGAGACCTAAGTATCATGAGAGTGGACTTTCAGAGCAGGTACTTGGTGAGCACCCGTATCCAGACCGTGTATACTGCATCAAGATCCGTGCAAGTGTTTTTTTGTTCCCCTCTCAAACAATTTCTCATTTTGGTATCTCTCACATCACACATTGTTTGAACTTCAAAAATTGCAGATCACTTAAACATAAAAATTGGAATGTGGGAAAAATATTGGATTTTTTATGTCATTATCTATATATGTAGTTCAAGAATTTATTTTGAATTTTAAACAATTTAAAATTTAAATTTGCACAAAAAAATTCTGAACTATTTTTCCTCCATTCTATTTGTTATTTTTTAGTAACTTGCAAAAAATCTAATCAAAATATTATATAATTTGAGAGATAAAAATGAAAAAGACAAAAAAATAGAAGGTGTTTGGAGCGCACCTGATCCACCACACTTTTCCCAAGTATCATACATGATAGATCGTTGTAACAGAACATTGCTTACTGTTGTATAGTACAAATAACATGAGCTAAACATTTCTGAAGCCCATTGTATAGGAGGGACAAAATAAAGAGATCATTACTATGATAAAATATAAGTATAAGAAGTGACAAATGCACACAATAATGTTTCCTGAAGAGACCGATGCACAGATTATAAATTCATATGATTTTCGAACTTATACTACAATTATGTATTCTTATTATGCAAAATATCAGTGTAACACATACTAAGATTGACCAAGCTGTAACCAAATATATGTAGTGCTCTATCTCCATATGCCACGATGTTAACTACTAAAGTATGAGATCATAAAAAAGCGGGAGTGGTGTTTTGGAACATGGGAGCATATGCTCCCTTTATTTTGAAATTCATCTTACACAAATTTTGAATTTCAAAAAAATTGGAACGAAAAATTCGCACGTACATCTTCACGTGCTACACGCTCACAAAGTTGTTTCATAAAAAATAGACTTGTCATGTGACGTGTGTAAAAAACACAAAACTAAGTGCTAAAAATAATGTTTTTTACAAGATAAATTTTCTCTTTTTTACATAGACCACAAAAAATATTAATTTTTCATGAAACTTGACGAATGCTCATATATTATGGAGATGTACACATAGAACTTTTTGTCAAAATTTTTCGACAACTCGAAATATTATTTTTTGGTATAGGGAGCATACGCACCCGGGAGCCGAATTGAATTTCCGTAAAAAAGCTATATTTCGAATAAGTACTCTTTGTGACGACCAGATGGTAGAAAGGATACTGAAGTAGAAAGTGCGGCATGTCCGCGTACCTCCCATACGCATATCGCTGGTCTGCGTTGGTGCTGGTATCTGGTCCCTGAATTTGCCGATGGACGCTAGTTCAAGCAACGCTGCGAGCTAAGAGCATGTCTAGCCATCTCTCGGACGAGGCTCCCAGAATGCATTTTTGTCATTTGGATGGACGAAGACGTCCGGTCGCGTCCCCGGTTTCTCGTTTTCATCCGGATTAAGCCTTTCATCCGGATTAGGTCTTTCATCCGTCTGGAGAGCCCAGGCCATCCCCGGCCCTCCGGGGAGCGCTCGGGGATTCCAGACGAGAGAAAAGCGGGGACGGGCCCGCTCTGACGGTGAGAGAACAGACGAACCCCACCACTTTGTCGACGCAAATCCCTCCTCCCCTCCCCTTGCTCTCTCGCCGCCGGCACCACCCCTCGCCAATCCGCCGGCGGGTTGCCCCAACTACGCCGTTCCTCCACCCAGCAGCCTATATTCCGCCGCCCGTTGTACCCTTTGCCTATTTTTCGCCGCCGGGCAGCTCCCTCGCGTCGCTCCTCGTCGACACGCCCGGCAGGTGTTCGTCCAACTGCCTGGCCGGACATGGACTCCGACGAGGAGGAGCAGATGTTCGTTGAGCTTTTTGAAGAAGAAACGGCTGCCGCCGCCCAAGACGAGGAGCACCTGCTCATCCTTGCTTGCATGTTCAGCTTGTACGCCGAGTCTGTCATTGGTCGCCGTGGTGGGTCGGCACCAGGTCGCCGGAAGTGCAAGCCGAGGCAGCGAATGGAGGGGTACTGCATGCTCTACGCCGACTACTTCGCCGACGATCCATTGCACGGTGAGGCTGTTTTCAGGCGTCGTTTCAGGATGAGCCGGAAGCTCTTTCTGAAAATTGTGTATGCCCTTCGAGACTACGACTCCTATTTCAGATGCAAGTTGGATTGCACCGGGATGGTAGGGTTTTCCGCCCTCCAAAAGTGCACGGTGGCTATGCAGATGCTGGCATATCCTGGTGATTCTGCAGATGACTATCTTCGGATGGCGGAGTCCACCGCCCTTGATTGTTTCTACCGGTTCTGCAGGGCGGTGGTAGCAGTGTTCGGGGACTTCTACTTGAGATCACCGACTGTCGAAGACACTGCTAAGATCCTCGCTTTCAATGAAGCTCGAGGATTTCCAAGGATGCTTGGAAGCATTGACTGCATGCATTGGAAATGGAAGAACTGTCTGTTTGCCTGGCAGGGAATCTACAAGGGTCACAAAAAAGGCTGCACTGTGATACTTGAGGCAGTGGCTACCCATGATCTCTGGATTTGGCACTCCTTCTTTGGTAAGCCGGGATCCAACAACGACATCAACGTCTTGCAGTGCTCGCCGGTCTTCTCCAAGCTTATTGAAGGTCATGCTCCCCCGGTTAACTTTGTGATCAATGGCCGGCAGTACAACAAGGGATACTATCTTCCAGACGGTATCTATCCAAAGTGGGCAACATTTGTGAAGACTATCTCAAGCCCCGCCCTCCCGAAGGAGCAGCAGTTTGCCAAGGAACAAGAAGCTTGCCGAAAGGATGTTGAGCGTGCATTTGGTGTCCTCCAACAGAGATTTGTTGTAGTCTGGTTCCCCGCTTTGACTTGGTCGAAAGATCAGATGTGGGAGGTGATGAACTGTTGTGTGTGCTTACACAACATGATTATCGAGGATGATCGGAAGCATCCGGTCCCTCTGAGCGAACAAGCTGCACCATATGACAGAGAGGGTCCTCTTGCACAGCCTAACCATCAGGTGTCGACATCGTGGGTTGCGTTCATTGCTATGCGTCAGGATATTCGAGACTCCACAATGCATCAACAGCTACAGGATGATCTGGTGGAGCACTTATGGACGTTTCGAGGCAACACCAACTAGTTTGAAAACTTGTCTTGTTTTGTTTGAAAACTTGTCTTGTTTTGTTAAATTGTAACGTTTATTTGTAAAAATAAGCCAAATGTTGGAAAAACTGGCCAAATTCACCGAATTATGCATGAAATTTGTCATTCAGAGATGTTTTTCTCTAAAAAACGGTGAACCCCGGGTGTTCCAGGCGGGGAGAAGGCTGGAACTTCGGCGCTCCCCAGGCCAAAGTTTCGTCCAATCCGGCGCTAAATAGCGCCGGATTTCGGCCCGGGGAGCGCCAACGGCTGGGGATGCTCTAAATTTGCCCGCGTTGGTGCTGGTATCCGGATATCCGGTCTCTGTCGAACAAGTACGTGCCGTTGCTGCTAAGCGCTGCACATTGTTGTGACACCATGGCCGCCAAGGCTCATGAAACTAGTAGGAAAAGTCTCGTTAGTGACGCACCAAAAACAGATTCTGTGGCGCATGGTCGGTGCGCCACAGAAACTTCGCCACAAAAATAAGGTTTCTGTGGCGCCCCGGCCCATGCGCCACAGAATTAAGGTTTTTTGTGGCGCACTACGGTCAGTGCGCTACAGAAATAAGGTTTCTGTGGCGCACGAGCTAATGCGTCACTGAATTTTGTTTTGCTGCGCCACAGAATAATGTACATGTATACTCGATTTTATACTGCCTGCTGGTGTATACTGCCTGGTGTGTTATACAGGTTTTATACATGTTATATACAGATATAATATAGACAGATATAATATGGACATATAATCATCACATCATCATCACATTACTTAGAGCCTGATCGAGTTATACATATAGCTCCATACAACTCATAATCCATGCAAATTAATTAAGTTCATCATCTCTAGATACAAATGAAGTGACACCGGCCGCCGCCTACACTAGGATGAAATAGAGTACCGCCGCGACGATGGTGAGCAAGAGCGAGAGCAGAAGGAAGGTCTTCATCTTCATCTTGCTCTTGTTCGACTGGTGCTTTCTCCACTTGGCAACCGTCTCGTGTCTAGTCGGGTACCCTTTGTAGCATTTGCCGTTGAACTTGTAAACCTATTTCTTGCAGTCCTCCCACTCCTCGTACACTCATGAAACCTGCCCCTCGAACACGACGTTGTACGTCATCTCTATGGACACAAGGCATATTAGTATATAATGCAATGGAAAGAGTTAGAGGGTACACATGCATACATATTCACAAGAATTAAAGCAAGGAAATAATAATAAACCTAAAATACATATAGCGTCGGTATCACATAAGTAATCAAGTTCAACGACAACGACTACAATAGTAATTGAAGTCCAACAACAACGACCGTTTCGAGCAAATTAAGCAAGTTTAGTTTACAACACAGTACACGTTGTCCATCGATTCAAAGTAATGCTTGACACACCGGCCTCGGTCAACGAGACGTCTTCTTGAGCGGCTCCAGGAATGGTTTGTACAAGCCCTTCGTCGTCCACGTCCTTCCATCACCCTGCCTATGTAGGCGTTCTTCAATATCCCTCTTACACAACCCTCTGAGTTGGTGTAAGATCCCCGATCCGTTGGATACATCTTGTACGATAATTTCCGATAGCTTTACTTGGATGCGATGGAAGTCTTCTCTAAGATCATCATCATTGATCTCCCCCGACATTTTACTGTGGTCTCGCTTACTAGGTGGCAGACACATCACCTCTGCATCCTCGACAAACCCTTTAAGGTGATGGAGGACATAGAAGGCCTCCTTAATGCTGCCAGCTGGCTGCTTGATGCAAGGGAAGTCGATCACGTGCTTGAACCCGAGCTTTTTAGTGTCCGGCCTGACAAATTCTCCCTTCTTGTCGAAGGTGCCTCCATTTTTGGAGTAGCCAAGGATAGCCTCATCGAGAACACCCCCTTATTCTCCTGTAGTCTTTCTTCGTCGTCGTATTCGACGAGTCGAAATACTGGGCTAGTGACCACTTCGGGCAAAGGATGACGAGTGTGCAGTATTTGTCTCTGCTCAACACATGCAATTGAAATGGAATGTTGGAAAGGATCGGCAATGGAAGAAATATATAAGAAAGCATAAGTTACGATGGCCGTGAGCGGATGTGTACTTACTCGTGAAAGACATGCAGAAGAATGGTGTTCTTCTCTTTGTTCATGAGCATGAAGCTCTCGAGGTACCGCACCGCCTTGGTCCGTGTGCTTGAGCCATCCTGGAGCTGGCTATCGTGCATGTAGTAGGGATCCGCTACCGCTATGTGGGGGGTCTCTCTCTGTTGATCTTCATCTGAAGATTGATCGCGTATAGGCGGACCAAGTTATAGTCGAGCCATTTTCAGTGAAACAGATTGAAGACGTCCTTGAACGCTATGAAGAAGATATCCGCGGGGTCTTCATGCACAAAGTTCGGGTCTTGTGGCACCTTGACCGAGAACACCGGGTAATTTGGATCCTTGTCTTTAAGAAGGACGCCCTCTAGATAATGAATAGTGTGCTGCAAAGGGAGCATTGGTCCACTTGCGAGGTGTTCCATGTCCTTAGGCAGTATCGGTTTACCAGCTTCATGACACCGGGGCAAGCCATCCGGTGTCGGTGGTACCATGTCGTCGGCCCGGATCCTCTTAGGAGCAGGCTGGCTCGAAGATGCGCCCTTCTTGGCTCTTCTCTTCCTTGCCTTCTTCACCTGACCTGCTGGGGGTGCTTCGGGTGCTGGTGGTGCTGATGGTGGTGCTTCGGTTGCTGCTGGGGTTGCTTTGGGTGCTGGTGGTGCTTCTAGGGTTGCTTGGGGTGCTGCTGGGGTTGATTTGGGTGGCTCCCCGACAATCGTCTTACGCAGCGTGTTAGGGCTGAAAACGGTAGCAGGCTTGACTTCAGCTGGATTGCCAGCCTCCGCAGGAGTGTCTTGAGAAAAACCCGTGAAGGTCAGGCGCTGCTTCGTGACTGTAGTGGGATGACCAAGTTGATCGCCATGAGTGCGGAAGGCTTCTTCATCCATAGGAGGCATGTACATATCTTGGCTGCAGGCGCCAGTGTTGATGTAGGCATCGATGTCATCATCATCATCTCCATCGTTGCCATCAAGTGGCGCCATGTCCTGGACCTTAGGTGGTGGAGGTTGCGATACCGCCGCTTGGCATACCTTGCGTCTGGTCGACGGTCGTTGTGGTAGCGCTCTCAACAGCTGTTGGTGGCGTGTGGTGGTGGCGGCGATCGCCGGTTCATTCCGGGTGGCGGCGGCGGTCGCCGGTTCCTTCCGGGTGGCGGCGGCAATCGTCGGTTCCTTCAAAGTAGTGGGGGCGACGACCTCCGTTTCCTTAAGGGTGTCGTCGGCGAGGGCGATCTTGGGCCGGATGATAGGGGAGGTGGCGCCGATGTTGTTCCTAGCACTCGGAAGACCCCCCCCCCCCCCCCCAGACGAATTTGGTTCTTCGGCCATTTCATAAGCCATGAGGTGCAATCCCCAAGGGACAAAACGTCGCCCTCGTCTATGCCCGGAGGTTGATAGGGGATGATGTAGCGGTACTCCGGCACTACAAGTACCAACTTGACCTTCACCACGTCTTCCGCCAATCTAGCGCCGTGCATAACGCAGGAAGCCATGACAAGGCCGCTAGCAACTTCCATCAACTTACCTCAGGGCTCCACCATATGCAGGAGTATGCAAGGTTCGTCCTGAGTCAGGGGCGCCATGTTGGGCATCATGAGATGGCAGTCACGAAAGGCATATATAGTTAAAGAAGAATGTGAAGGACTAACTAATGAGTTTACCTTCTGGATGGCGTCGATCTTGGCTACTGTCGATACAAGGGCGGCGGTTGGGGGCGTCGATGCGACCAGTTGGAGCGGCGGCGGCGGGTGGAGCGGCAGCGTCGGTGACACGTGGAAGCTTGAGTTGTTGCCGCTGATGCTGGGCACATGTATCAGCCCCACTTGACCTCCCGCATTCCAAGCAGCTAACCCCTCCATCAACCTAGGGGGCATGATCTGCCGGATCTTCTCGTCCAATAACTTGTTCATCAGCTCGGTGTTCTCCGTAGGCTTTTCGGCCACCAGCTTCTCTAGTGACTCCACCTTCTTCTTCAGCTCCTGAACCTCGGATTTATCCTTAGACGACGACCTCCTCTCCTGCCTTCTCGTCTTGGCATCCGATCTGTAGTACTCGGATAGCTTCATACTTGTGCCAAAGCCGGACAAACGGCCAGCCGACGTCGGTGGCTTGCTCAGGTCCCTTTTCTTGTATTTGTTCGTCGCCCTATTGAAAGGCGTGTCCCACGGTTCCGTCGACCCCTGGGACGACGGCCCAGCCGTAGAACTAGCCTTCAACTCATCATCCTTCAGATAAAGGAACTTAAGGTTAGCCCATTTGGCTTCATTGCCTAATAAGATCAGCGCAATAATATAGACTATCCTTACCAGCTTCTTCTCGAAGTCTTCACATCTTTGTAATCCGTAATAAATTCCCCCGTCTTCCAGTCTAAGAAGTAGCAGGACCGGACAAAATTGCTAGCATGTACATCCTCGATTTTTAGCCAGGGGTTTTCTTTCCCCAGACGTACCATCTCGGCATCCTCCTTGTCCCAAGTGGGCTGTTTTTCTCGGTAACCGTGGCTTCCGCAATGGTGGGCCCCTAGGTTCAATTCCCGTGTTTTCTTCCCCCAGACGGTCCATTTTTTTAGCATCGTCACTATCTATGGACAACTTGAATGCTTCATAATCTGCTATGGAGAGCGACGGGTCTTTGCTACTTATCTTCTCCTAGCTTTCACCGTCCTCGATGTTTTTCTTCAGCCGGTTTTTCCAGCTGCTCAAGGCGGTGCTCATCTTCGTGAGAGCTAAAGAGTCCACCCTTTTATTGAACGGCTCCGGGAATGTGTATCGTTGGTGAAGCTTCTGGAGGAGGGTTTCGGCTAAAGCCACGTTGGCCTCACTTCTGATGTCCTTAGTGTTGATCGGCACGGTTTCACGGACGATGCACCCTAGTTGCATGTTGTATCCTTTGGCAACTGACGAAGGCTCCAAGGGTAGGCCACTTTCGGAGACTACCATGAAAGCATCGGTGACGTTGGCGAGCACTTGCTGCCTCCGATCCCTCGTTGGCTCCTCGCCGTCCTCTTCTTCTTACCCTCCTCAGGGTTGCCGCCGCTATCACCTTCCGTGGGGTTGGCCGCGGTCTCTTCACCGGTCTCTTCAGCAGTCTCGGCGGCATCGTCCCTGGTGTCGTCCTCGTCGCCGGTGTTGGCGGCGCCCCCGGCCCTCTCGCTCATCGCTGGTGTCGGCGGCGGCCCCCCGACCCTCTCCCTCGGAGGCGGCGTCCCGGCCCTCTTCCTCATCGCCGTTCGACTCGGCGGCGGCCTTCCGGCGCCGCTCGTAGTCCACCCAAAAGTCCTTGTTGGCCTCTCTCGCGTCTTCGTTCTGGCTCCTGGGCTTAGAAGTGCTGCCCGACATGTTTATTTGCACATCATTAAAAAGAGGCAAAAAGTTAGTACAAAAGTCAACCAAAAAATTCAAAATTTCGGCATGACCTTTGCTAATTTTTCTACGTAGGAGTGCCCATTTCTCAACCAAAATGGAAGTGAATCAACGCTTCGGGAGAAATGGGCAACTCAATCAAATCCCTGCAAAAATATCCACCATATACACCATATATCCACCATACAAAGTTGCACCATATCCACCATATATCCACCATATCAGTTAATACTACAAACCAGAAAACCTGGACATATATTGCTGGACATATATAGTTCCTATTTTTAACCTGGAGCACTACAACAAAACTGGAGCATCTACAATACATCAAACAAAACCTGAAGCATCTACAATACAGCAGCAATCACTTGGAGCACTACAGCAAACCTGGAGCATCTTTTTAACCAATTGTTAGTATATTTACTGCAGCCATTCAGTGGGAAACCCAACAACAATCACCTTCTTAACCAACTGTTAGCATATTTGTTTTGTCCATTGAGCAGAAATGTCAAATTATATTTCCCATCAATCATCATGAGCAGAAAAGGCAGCAGCTAATGACTTAGAAAAATGACTTCAATTTTAGTAGCTATCACCTTCTTAACCCAGTGTTAGCATATTTTTTTGTCCATTGAGCAAAATAGTAGGCAGTAGTATTTCATTCAAATTTGAACAAATAAATTTTTTAAACCCTAAATCAACTAGGCAGTAGCATTTCATCATTAGCTTATTCTTTTTTTTCATTTGTATTAAAAAAACCTACTGCATTGTTCAAAAATTATTCTTTTTATTGAACCTGCTGCATTGCATTAAAAAACCTACTGCATTGTTCATTTTATTGAACCATGTACATCAACAGAGTAGTAGCAGCTTCATTTTAATTTTCATTTAAACAAACTTCATTCTTTTTCAGAGAGAACTTCAAGAACTTTATTAGCTCTACTGCATTTTCTTTATTAGCTCTACTGCATTCAAAAACCTCTACTACACTTTCTTAGGAATTTTCTTTATTAGCTCTACTGCATTCACAAATCCCAAAACATTATTCTTGACAGCATTTTTCAAGTCAGGAAGCAATTCAACAATAGCAGGTAAAAATCAACCAAAACAATTTTGGACTTAAAAATAATCATTGCCTTCTGTAAGTTGATGGACTAACAATTTTGCCCAAGTCTTGGCAGTGTTCTGAAGTTTAGGATATGCATTTCAAATGTTATGAATATGGACAGTGCTGAAATTCAAAGAGTTCCTCTAAAACTAATTATCTGGTTCCAGCTAGCCGCTATTTCATCATTGGCCAATTTATATGCACTCACTAATTAAATATCTACTCAGGTTGTTCATGAAGTTGGATATTGTGCTTCCGGAGGTTCTGATCCTTCTGAGAGCAAGGTACAACAGAAAATTAACAGTACAATAATACTTGTAGCTACAATGGTGCAAAGCTGCAAAACTGAAGGCAATTCTCTTATGCTTGTCATGCAGTATACTCTGGTTTGAATGTCAAGTGGCCGTTTTTTTGTTCAATCGATGTATATTTTGATTAGTAAGAACAGTGGGTAGAGCCCACTGGTATGTGCATATATGGATCATACAATAATTGGATTGACTTTGTTATGGCGTAAATTAGTTTTGCATTATTCTATTTGCACTGGCTGCGCTTGGTTTTGCATAAAAAATGACAGTTCTAGTTTACTTTTTTTGGGATCATGACATTTGTTTGTACTAGTGGCATCATTGGTGTGCATATAATTGATCGTGTGCTTTCATTCAGTTCTTAGTTTGGGAATTATGCAGAACAGTGGGTTCGTTGGAACAAACAACTGAGGCCCAACGGAGGCGGTGGAATGCCAAGGGATTGGGGATGGGCACAGGGTAGTAGGGAGGGGGTACAAGGGAGTGGGGATTTGGGAGAGAGGCTCTCATTGAACGGCGGCGGTGGCAGGCTTGCGGTGGTGGTGGTGTTGTCCTCCTCCTCCTCGATCTGCGGCGGCGGCTCGGGCTCGCGCGTCCTCCTCCTCGATCGGCAGCGGCCGCTCGGGCTCGGGCGTCCTGCTCGGCGGCGGCGTGGCGGTCCTCCTCCTCCTCCTCGGCTTCAGCGGCGCTAGGTGGCGGCGCTAGGCGGTGGCGGTGGCGGTGGTTGCGAGAATTCTAGGGCGCTAGGGTTGGCTCGCGTCGGGGAATAAGTTGTGAGTGGGGAAGAAAGGTTTGATCGAGTGAATTATCTCACCAAGTGTCTAAATTCTGTGGCGCACCCCCCTGTAGGTACGCCACAGAATTAAGGAATTCTGTGGCGCATCAGCTCTGACATGCGCCACAGAATTCCTTAATTCTGTGGTGCACCTACAGAGGGGTGCGCCATAGAATTTGGACACTTAGCAAAACAAAATGGTTTACTGTTGTGTCCTCACAGATACTTAGCACTAGCCTAGTGGTTAAGGCCAATGTTAGCCCATTAGTAGCCAGGTTCGAACCCTGGCTGCCACACGATTTTTCTTCCTTTTTTCATATTTTAGTTACATTTCAATAAATAACACAACATTATTTAGTAATTAGTAGAGAATTATAAATTACTTGTCTCATACAAACATGTTCTTGTGTCTCTCACACACACATGCATGTACTTGTCTAACACACACACACTCACACACATGTGCATAGACCAAAAAAAGATCTTCTTCGTCCCAGCTCCGAGCTCTAGCGTCTCTTCGCAATCTTCTTGCCCTTTCTGTTGTTGGCGGTTGAATGCTTTATGCCGGCCACCTTGAGATTTCTTCGCATAAACGAACAACCTTTAGAGGGTAGGGAGGTCTTCCTTCTTACTTTACTAGTAGTAGGCATGTCGAAGTTCTTGTCGAATTCCTCCTCGATCTTCGGGTCACCGTTCTTGTCCAAGTCTTCCTCGTTGGCGTCTCCTTGCATTCCAATGATGCTCCTCTTGCCCCTCCTCATGACAACACAGCTAGGCCTCGACGGGTTGGTGATGAAGAAGCATTGGTCAACTTGGCTACCGAGTACCCATGGCTCATTTTTCGCGGATGCGTTCTTCGATTTGGCATCGGGTATAACCATGGTTGTGAAATATCGGCCTTCTTTTTCGATCTTCTTGGCCCATCTCACACGAAACATTGGCACCGTCTCTCCACAGTAATTGAGCTCCCATATCTCCTCGATCCTTCCAAAGAATCTTTCCTAGACATTAGTCTCATCATCGGCGTATGACAGCATAGTTAATCCTGAGTTTGATTTTCACTATTTTTGTCCTTTTCCTCGGTGTAGAATCTGTAACCGTTGATGTCGTACCCCTGATAGGTCTTTACGTTATGCTCGGGGCCCTGTGATAAGATGTATATGAGTTTTTCATCTTCGGTAGAAGGCCTTTTTCTCTGTGCTTGAAGCATTTGAGTTTGCTCGAACCAACGCGTGAAGCTGGAGTTATGCTCTTTAGTTACATCTCCCATCTTCCTCGGCCGGCCCATATCGATGTAATTCTGCTCGATCATGCTTTTGTGCTCTTGCACCAAAGGTTCGATCAGTTTTAAGTGATAGCGCGACCCGGTGAGCCCTTTCAAAGTCATCGCGTCGATTGACAATGCCGACATGGACTGAGCGGTAGCCCTCGCGGTGACCGACTCAAGCGAGCCTGCCGAGGTGCGTCCTGGGGGTAGACCAACATGATCCTCGTCGTCCTTGGTGCTTAGATAATTCTGGCAGAAGGAGATGCACTCGTAGGTTAAAAACCCCTTGGCCATGACACCGTTCTGCCTTTCGAAAGGCATCATGTTGTGGAGGAACGTCGGGCCGAGCTGCCTGATGTCATCAACGACATGGAGAAGGAGATGGACGCATATATCACAGAATGCGGGCGGGAAGTAAATCTCGAGCTCACATAGTATCACCATGATCTCATCCTGTAGCATCTTGAGCTGCCTCACGCCGATCGACTTCCTGGTGATAACGTCAAAAAAGTTGCAAAGGCCAAACAGCGTATCACGGACGTGCTTGTCCATTATCCCTCGGATCGCAACGGGAAGTATCTGCGTCATGAGCACGTGACAATCATGAGACTTCATCTTGGTGAACCTCTTCTTCGCTACATCCAGATATCTGCTTATATTCCCCGAGTAACCGTGAGGAACTTTCACTCCTAGGAGGCACCTGAAAAACTGCTCGAGCTCCTCCGGACTCGTTGTGAAGCAGGCAGCGGGAAGCAGCACCGCGTTCTTCTTAGCCCTTTTGCGGAGATGTTGAGTCCCTTCCGTCTGATCATCATCATCATCATCGTCGTCGTTGTTATCATCAGTATCAGGGGCTTGAAGATTTTTCCTGATGCCAAAATGTTTCAGATCGTATCTTGCTTTCGGTCCATCCTTGGACTTTTCGGAGTTGCAAAGAGTGCCAAGCAGACTCTCGATAACGTTCTTCGTAATGTGCATGACATCGAGGCTGTGGGGCGTGTGGAGGACCTTCCAGTACTCCAAGTCGTGGAAAACAGACCTCGCTTTCTATACACCGAGCAGCGGCTCTGGCTTCGGTTGCTTCTTTCCCGGCGCTGGGCACTCTTCCAATATTTCAGAAGATCGTCGATTTCTGCGCCGCTCCTCGGGCACGGGGGTCCATCGGGCTCATCTTTACCATTGAACAGATCACCGCGTTTTCTCCACGGGTGGTCCAAGCGAAGCCACCTTCGAGCACCTGGGTGCACGGTTTTCGAGGACCCGGGATCCCTTGGTAGCTGCAGATGCGGGGTCTCGTCCATGCACTTCACACAGCCGTTGAATCCGTGGCCGACCTGGGCAGATACATATGCGTAACCAGGATAGTCCGTGACCATCGTGATCAACACGGCTCTCATATCGAAATAAGTTCTAGTGTAGGCGTCCCACGTACGGGGTGGCATCTTCCACAATGTGTCTAACTCCTCTTTCAGCAGCCCGAGATACAAATGCATGTCGACACCTGGTTGTTTCGGCCCCTGAATGAGAATACTCAGGTGTATGTACCTTTGCTTGGTGCACAGCCACGGGGGTAGGTTGTAAGGACATACAAACACAGGCCAGGTTCTATGCGTGCTACTCTGGTTGTCGAACGGATTGAGTCCATCGGTGCTCATACCCAGCCTGATGTTCCTTGCGTCGCCCCCGAACCTAGGGAAGGCGATGTCCAATGCTTCCCACTGGCCAGTGTCTGAAGGGTGTGTCAGCATATAGCCCATCTCCGGATCTTCTTCGGGCTTCTCCCTTTCTGCGTGCCATTGCATGAGCTTTGCTTCTTAGGGTCCACGAAATACCGCTGCAGACGGGGAGTGATAGAAAAGTACCATACCACTTTTCGAGGTACCTTCTTGTTCCCAACCTTGTACCGTTCGTGGCCGCACACCGGACATGTGGTTCTATCCTTGTACTCGCCCCTATAAATCACGCAATCATTGATGCAGGCGTGGTATTTTTCGTGCGATAGGTCAAGAGGGCACACGACTTTCTTGGCCTCCTCGATACTACTTGGCAATGTGTTCCCCTCCGGGAGATGATCGTGCCAGAATTTCAAGTTCTTGCTGAAGCTGGAATCGGTCCACTTGTTATGCGTCTTCATCTGCAGATAATCAAGCGTTACATGCAAGCACGTATCCTGCGGACGGCACCCAGGAAAGATCGGAGTCATCCCGTCTTTCTCCATTTGCGACAGCTTGGCTGTCTCTCTGGCTGCAGCTCTATCGTTCCTCATCTCCTGGAGGAGCAGATCTTGAACATGAGAGTCCCGCAAGGCCGAAATCAGCGGGGTCGCGCCGGAATCTTCTTCTTCATCATGGTGATCTTCTCCGCCGGCATCTTCTTCTTCATGATGATCTTCTCCGCCGACTTCTTCTTCATGATGATAGTCTCCGTCGACATGTGGTTCTTTGTCGTCTCGCTCGCCATGGTCTTCATGCGCACCATTTGATGGGGCCGGCCGCGCCTGGTTGTCTTGCATGAAACCACGCCTCAGCAGGTACTCCTCCAGTTGTCCGGAATCAGGGTTGATCCAGCGCTCGAGTTTACATGATCGACACGGACATCTTATCTGGCGCCTATTGTTCCGAATCATGTCCTCCTTCACGTCTTTCTTGTATCTAAAGATTCGAGCGGAACTCATCGAGAGGACCATGCTTGCCTACCAATGGTATACATAGAACAGGAAATTAGAACCGCAACACATGGACACACATGCATGAGCCGTACCTCTCCTAAAGGTATACATGGAGCGAAAAAAATCGGCATGACCTCTCCTAAAGGTAGGACATATGGGTAGTGCAAAAATTTTGCCGAAACAGAAATGAATCAACATTTCGGCAAACATCCATGCACCACACTGGCACACACACAAGCGCTTCACCTGCAACAAGCATCCATACACACCGACGGCCACACAAGATCGACAAGCATATGCATGTCTCCTCCAAGCATATGCATGTCTCCTCCAACTACTCACCTTGTAGATTTGATACCGAGACGAGACCGCGATCGATGAGTTGGAGAGGAGGAGAGAGTATGGAGAGCCTTCTCCTCAACACCAATTATGTATCAACCAAAGTAAGTGCAATAAGTACCCAAGCAAGTGAAAAGTAGGGCCAAAATGGGATGAGAGAGAAGGGGGACGAGCTAGATGGAGGAGGAAGAAGAATGGCTTGGGTAGTGTGGTAGTTGGGAGGTTGGCACTTTTGTAGATCTGGTTCGCTAATTATGTGGCGCACCAGACACAGTGCGGCACAGAATAACTTATTTCTGTGGCACACCCATGCCAGTGCGCCACAGAATACCTTATTTATGTGGCGCACCCACATAATACCTTATTTCTGTGGCGCACCAAGTGTAGTGCGCCATAGAAATAATGAAACTAATGATTGGGGTGGCAGGGTGTGGGCGCCACCTAGTTTCTGTGGCGCATGGATTTTTGGTGCGCCACAAAAATAAGCTACTTTTGTGGCGCACCGTGCCTGGTGCACCACAAAAAAAACTTTCTGTGACGCATATTAGGCTAGTGCGCCACAAAAATAAGATCTCACCTATAAGGCTTTTCCTACTAGTGTGAGTTACATGTTCATTGGGTGTGAGACGTGGAGGTCAATGGCGGAGACGTACGTGGCGTAGATAGAGCGGGGCTTGTTCGGCTGGATCCTGATGCCGCGGGCCTGCGTGTTCTTGAGCTTGTACGACTCGACGTGGCCAGGCAGCGGCACGGTGGCAGAGGGCGCAGGAGAAGCAGCGAGACATGGGAGCAGCATTAGGCGGTCGGGAAAGCACGCCAAGATTCGAGCCGGCCGTACGGGCGGCCAGCCGACAGCTGTAACATCCCCGGGTAATACCCTAATAGATTGCTTGTTCTCTTTCCTTTTATGCATCATCATGGCATATGCATCATATCATCCATGTTTTTATCAAATAAAATTATTTTATAAACCCTATATTATTTTGTTTTGTTCTCCCTCTCATATGGTTTTTATAATAAACCTAACCCCTCTCGTATTCCCTATTTTATAATTAAGTTGTGCAACAATTAATTTTGGAATAAAAATGTTGTTTTATTTTGGTTACAAATAAGTTATTATTTTGAAAACTACTTTTAACCTCACTCTCTTTTCTGTCCCAAAATTCAAACAGACTTGATTTTGAATTAATGGTTAAATAAAAACAGAAAAAGGTTAAAAGAAAACCCTCCCCTCTAACCCAGCAGCCCATCCCTGGCCTGAAACCTCTTCTCCCTGAACCAGGCCGTCATCCTCCCTCCTTCCCCCCGGCGGCCCAAACCAGCCCAGCATCGGTGGCCCGTACCCCTTCGCTAGGTTGGAGACGTTGTTGTCGTCTTCCCCGTGCACGAGAATGGCGTGACCCCCCCCCCCCCCTCCCCCATCGTTGTCCACCACCGAGCTCAACCACCACGCCACCTTCTCCTCCTCCTTTTTATTCTTTCGGCGCCTCCCTAGCAATCCCTAGTTTCCTTTTCTCCCCTCTTGCACCGCCGCCACTTCCCTCTCCCTTCTCTCTGTGAAGAACGGAAATAACCAACACCACAGTTTAGTCATGGCGCCGCCGCTCCGGTCACCCCCCTCCCCTTACAAGCACACCCCGAGCTTCGCCTCCCTCTCCATGTTCACCTCCTGCAAGCAATCGAACCGGGGTGCGTTAAATCCTCCTCGTTTTCTCCGTTCCCTTCTCTGACTCCGGCGGACAAATTTGTCGATTCCGGTGGCCACCGACGTCCTCCGGCCAAACCGCCTGCACCATCGACTTCCTGGTAACATGGCGCACCTCCCAGACACCTTCTCTCCTCCATTTGCTTCATGTTTCTGCCTCCCCATCATGGTCACCGTCGCAGCCTCCGCAGGTCCTCGCCGTCGGCGCCTCTCCGGCGACCTTCAGGTGTCGGCGCCACCTCCTCTCGGTCCGCGCCGACAAGGAGCGTCGTCTGCGCCAAGCCTCGCATCCTGGAACGGCCTGCATCGCCCGCGTGCCACCATGTCGTGCCGCAGGTGGTCACCGCCACATGCCGTCGAACAGCTTCCGTGCAACATCACAAGGTTCGCCAGCATGGCGCCACCGTGGCCGCGGGCCCCATCCGTCAGTGTCTGCAGCTGAAGACCCTCTCGGTGAGAAAAGTCTCCCAGATCTGGATCTAGCAGTTTTTCATATAACCCCCTGTCCCTTTTGACTAATCAACCCGTAGTCCTTGCCTGTGATAGTTTTTGACAAAACCCCCTGGATCTCCTGGGAACTAACCCGCAATCCTTTTCCTGTCAGTATTTTCGTTCGGGTCCTTTTCCTAATTTAATAAATCCTGTTTTTCTATTTTAACTAATAAAAACTAATATGCAAATAACTTTTAATTGGTAACTCGAAATAAAAGTTTTATATATGAATTTTGATCAGAAAAATGTGCTGAACATGAATATGCCATCCATTCATCTGTTTGCATCCCGCATCATGTTGCGACGTGATAGTTTGTGCATTTCACCTCACATATATGCGGAGTATTTTGGAACACCGCGTAGGTTTTCCCCGCTCCGTTTAACTTTGAAGTAGCTCACCCCTGCCATGTTCTTGCCATGCTAATCCACCCTTAACTTTGTCGGTAGAAATGCAACTCCAACTCTAATTTGTTTGTCCGGGGTTCCGAACCCCGATTAATTTGGATAAGTTGCATTGCATCATCTTTGCCACGTCATGCATGCCTGCATCTTGCTCATGCCGGTTCTTCTTCCGTAGTAGTAAGACTAGCATCCGTTGTTTGTCCAGTATTTGCTTCTTTCCGGATAGGATCGCGAAGTGGTGCGGTGAGATATGACGAGTTCTCCGGATGTTCCTCGGCAAGTTTTAACAGGCAAGCATTTCCTAAACTCCTGTCTCTGCAGGAGTCGCTCACCTATTTTATTTTTGCCTTCTCTCTTATGCTAGCCTTGAGTTGTGTTCTTGTGACCTTGTTACCTCAAGCAGCCCTTATTGCCACCACCACCTCCTACAGCTATTGTTTGGTATCGGGTCTGCCTTGCGAGTTGTAGTGCATGCTAGTGTTGTTTATATCTCGTTACCGTTATCGTTATCATATCAGGTTATCTGTTGGGGAATCATGACACATGGTTTATGGATATATCTGTTGGAGATACACATGCTTTACTTAATTGTTAACAACTAAAATTGTAAGCAGATGCATCTGTGAGCCCCTTTGCGAAAGCATCGGAACTTTAACTTGCTAATGTCCTCTAGGACCCGAGTTCTTGTTATCTGTTCCGAAATTGAGCGCTCTACCCCTACGTGGGGGAGTGGGACCCCCATCACCCACTACCTTTCCTCGAGTCTGTTTACTGGGAGCCACAACCTTGGATTTATTTGCCCATATGCACGATATGCACGATTTACTTCATGTTGCCTACGAGTATTTATATTCTGTATTGTACTCATATTGCATGCCGACTTATCCTTGGCCGGTCGTTAGTGCCCGCCTTGGACTCCATCGCAACCTCTGGGTCCGTATCGGAGTACGGCCAAACTTCGTCACGGGTAGCTTAGCTGGTGGCTCCCATTAAACTTTCTCTTGCATTGGGAACGGTCTTGTTGTGAGACTCCGCATTTGCACCGCGGGTTCGAGCATGCGTATGGTTACATTTGGGAACCCCTGCAGGGTGTACATCTTATCGATAAGCCGTGTTCGCGGTTATGGACGACTTGGAATTGTATGGCTTGATCATAGAACAACATACACCTTTATGTTTCTGCTAATAATCTGCTAATAACTTGCGTAGTAATATAGCATTACTACAATGGTTACCTAATAAAACTTGTCAACTATGTGAGTGCCTTTGAAAGTACTTCCTTGCAAGGGGAGAACACATCGGTCGGGTTATGTTTGAAGAGTATAGAACTGTTAGTTATACGCTCTCTCATCTTCTCTGATTAGACGATTGTTGTAGAGTGTCTCTATAGGTTTTTAGTGCTTGCGCGCTGCCGCTTAACCCCACCATATTGCCTATGACGTTCCTCTTGCGTCCTCTATGTCCCATGCGTGCCTCAAGTACAAAGGACGACTGGTTGACGAATGCTATACGTCTTGAAGTCTTGTTAACTACGAACCTGTACTTATTGCTGCTTCTTTGGGAAATAACCGGGCAGGTATGAAGTTATGTTCGATGAAGGCGACGTTAGCAAGGTTACCCTTCCGGCTTGGCCTGGGCAGGGTTATGGACGCCATCGTTTATCTTCAGGATTCTTAGTCCAATTTGTATCTTGTCCGTACTCGGACAAGTCGCTCTTCTGTATGATTTGGATCTTTGTACTGTATATTTGTATCTTGACTCGTTAGAGTCGTTGTTGTAATATATGTTTCTTGTGGGCTCTATTGTAAACCTGTTGTAATGTTACTGCTCGTGATAAATCCTCTGGCATCTCGTGTGTGATTCGTCGCGCACGTCGTGTCGGAGAGCGTCTCAGAATCGATATCGTGTGGATTTCGGCGGGTTCGCTGGGATCCTCATGGTACCGGTTTCAGGGCGTCACAAGTTGGTATCAGAGCCCAGGTTGACGATACCCCACTAGTCCAGCCTGTAGGATAACCTTGCCAACAGTCGTTGAGTTTAGAGTGTCAAAAATTATTTTCTAAAATTTGTTGGATCGATTTGATTAACTCTGAATTTTCTCCTTATCTATATTCTTGCTCCTCTTATCTCTACGCGCTTTGAGTCTTCTCTCTTATCTGGTTTCTCTTAGTCATAGGTTCCGACGCGGGTTGGACGATCTTTGCCTTTATCCTAATGGGTCCAATCTTCGGAGGTCTCGACGAAAGCGCATCATCAACAACGGAACAACGAATTCTTGTTAGTGGTGTCGTCGCTCTACGTGGAGCAACAATTCTTGTTAGTGGTGTCGAGGAGATCGACACATCGCCTGAAGATCGATAGTTCACCTCTCTTCCCCCGTACCATGGCGTGGGATCTCGGGGCGTGATCCCTTGTTTAGTGGTGTCGATTGTAACGGCCCCGGGTAGTACCCCTAATAGATTGCTTGTTATCTTTCCTTTTATGCATCATCATGGCATATGTTGGGATTCGTAGCATAGAAAACGAAAAATTTCCTACCGCAAGAACGAATAACAAACCAAGATCTAATCTAGTAGATGGTAGCAACGAGGTGAAGATCAACATACCCTCGAAGATCGCTAAGCGTTAACGAGATAAATCTCGTGGTGGATGTAGACGATCACTTGCCGCTTTCAAAAGCGCGTAGAAGATCTTGACGGTGCCACAATCGGGCAGCACCTCCGCACTCGGTCACACGTACGGTGTTGATGACGATGTCCTTCTCCCCGTTCCAGCGGGCAGCGGATGTAGTAGATCCTCCTCGGAATCCCGATAGCACAACAGCGTGGTGGCGGTGGTGATGGAGATCTCCGGCAGGGCTTCGCCTAAGCGCTACGGGAGAGAGGTGGAGGAGGGAGTGGTGCTAGGGTTTGGGAGAGAGGGAGGGGTGCGGCCAAGGGCTGACTTGATGTGGCCGGCCAGCCCCCCTCTCCTCCTCTTTATATAGGTGGAACACCCAAGGGTTTGCCCAAAGATCTGAATAAGACCCCAATTCAAAAAATGCCATATGGACGAAACCTAGAGGGACAAGGACTCCTCCCTTTCCCCCTTTCTTGGCCGGCCAAGGAGGCGGAGTCCACCATGGACTCCACCCTCCCACTTGGTGGGCAAGTTAGGGTTGGTGGAGTCCAACCGGGACTCCACCTTCCATAGTGATTTCTTCCGGAAGGTTCTAGAACATTCTAGCGCCTTCCATAAATGCACCGGATCATTTCCAAACTTGGAAAGTGACTTCCTATATATGAATCTTATTCTCCGGACCATTCCGGAACTCCTCGTGATGTCCTGGATCCCATCCAAGACTCCGAACAATATTCGAACTCCATTCCATATTCCATATCTACTTAAAACGACATCAAACCTTAAGTGTGTCACCCTACGGTTCGAGAACTATGTGGAAATGATCGAGACTCCTCTCCGATCAATAAATAATAGCGGGACCTGGAGATCCATAATAGCTCCCACATATTCAACGATGACTTCGTGATCGAAAGAACCATTCACATACGATACCGATTCCCTTTGTCACGCGATATTTTACTTATCCGAAGTTTGATCGTCGGTATCTCCATACCTAGTTCAACCTCGTAACCGATAAGTACTCTTTACTCGTACCATGATATGATATCCCTTGTGAACCAGTCACACGCTTTTAAGCTAATTAGATATCATTCCACCGAGAGGGCCCAGAGAATATCTATCAGTCATCGGGATGGACAAATCCCACACTTGATCCATATGCCTCAACTCATACTTTCCGAATACTTAATCCCATCTTTATAACCACCCATTTACGCAGTGGCGTTTGATGTAATCAAAGTACCCATCCGGTGTAAGTGATTTACATGATCTCATGGTCGAAGGACTAGGTAACTATGTATCGAAAGCTTATAGCAACTTTGAACTTAATGACTTGATCTTATGCTACGCTTATATGGGTGTATGTCCATTATATCATTGCCCAATGACATAACCTTGTTATTAACAACATCCAATGTTCATGATCACGAAACCATGATCATCTATTAATCAACAAGCTAGTTATACAAGAGGCTTACTAGGGACTCCTTGTTGTTTACATAACACACATGTATCAATGTTTCGGTTAATACAATTATAGCATGGGATGTAAACATTTATCATGAACACTAAGATATAACAATAACTAATTTATTATTGCCACTTGGGCATATCTCCAACAGCATATGCATCATATCATCCATGTTTTTATCAAATAAAATTATTTTATAAACCCTATATTATTTTGTTTTGTTCTCCCTCTCATATGGTTTTTATAATAAACCTAACCCCTCTCTTATTCCCTATTTTATAATTAAGGTGTGCAACAATTAATTTTGGAATAAAAATGTTGTTTTATTTTGGTTACAAATAAGTTATTATTCTGAAAACTACTTTTAACCTCACGCTCTTTTCTGTCCCAAAATTCAAACAGAATTGATTTTGAATCAATGGTTAAATAAAAACAGAAAAAGGTTAAAAGAAAACCCTCCCCTCTAACCCAGTAGCCCAACCCTAGCCTGAACCCTCTTCTCCCTGGACCAGGCCGTCATCCTCCCTCCTCCCCCCCGGCGGCCCAAACCAGCCCAGCATCGGTGGCCCGTACCCCTTCGCTAGTTTGGAGACGCTGTTGTCGTCTTCCCCGTGCACGAGAATGGCGTGACGCCCTTCCCCCATCGCTGTCCACCACCGAGCTCAACCACCACGCCACCTTCTCCCCCTCCTTTTTATTCATTCGGCGCCTCCCTGGCAAACCCTAGCTTCCTTTTATCCCCTCTTGCACCGCTGCCACTTCCCTCTCCCTTCTCTCTGCGAAGAACGAAAATAACCACGGCCACAGTTTTGCCATGGCGCCGCCGCTCCGGTCATCCCCCTCCCCTTACAAGCACACCCCGAGCTTCGCCTCCCTCTCCTTGTTCACCTCCTGCAAGCAATTGAACCGGGGTGCGTTAAATCCTCCTTATTTTCGCCGTTCCCTTCTCCGACTCCGGTGGGCAAATTTGTCGATTCTGGCGGCCACCAACGTCCTCCGGCCAAACCGCCTGCACCATCGACTTCCTGGTAACATGGCGCACCTCCCAAACACCTTCTCTCCTCCCCTTGCTTCCTGTTTCTGCATCCCCATCGTGGTCACCGTCGCAGCCTCCGCAGGTCCTCGCCTCCGTCGCCTCTCCGGCGACCTTCAGGTGTCGGCGCCACCTCCTCTCGGTCCGCGCCGATAAGGAGCGTCGTCTGCGCCAAGCCTCGCATCCTGGAACGGCCTGCGTCGCCCGCGTGCAACAATGCCGTGCCGCAGGTGGTCACCGCCACATGCCGTCGAACAGCTTCCGTGCAACAGCACAAGATTCGCTAGCGTGGCGCCACCGTGGCCGCGGGTCCCATCCGTCAGCGTCTGCAGCTGAAGACCCTCTCGGTGAGGAAAGTCTCCCAGATCTAGATCTAGCAGTTTTTCATATAATCCTTGTCCCTTTTGACTAGTCAACTCGCAGTCCTTGCCTATGATAGTTTTCAACAAAACCCCCTAGATCTCCTGGGAACTAACCCGCAGTCCTTTTCCTGTAAGTATTTTCGTTCGGGTCCTTTTCCTAGTTTAATAAATCTCGTTTTTCTATTTTAACTAAGAAAAACTAATATGATAATAACTTTTAATTGGTAACTCGAAATAAAAAAGTGTTATTTATGAATTTTGATCAGAAAAATGTGTTGAACATGAATGTGCCATCCATTCATCTGTTTGCATCCCGCATCTTGTTGCGACGTGATAGTTTTGTGCATTTCACCTCACATATATGCGGAGTATTTTGGAACACCGCGTAGGTTTTCCCGCTCCGTTTAACTTTGAAGTAGCTCACCCCTGCCATGTTCTTGCCATGCTAATACACCCTTAACTTTGTCGGTAGAAATGCAACTCCAACTCTAATTTGTTTGTCCGGGGTTCCGAACTCCGATTAATTTGTATAAGTTGCATTACATCATCTTTGCCATGTCATGCATGCCTGCATCTTGCTCATGCCGGTTCTTCTTCCGTAGTAGTAAGACTTGCATCTGTTGTTTGTCCAGCATTTGCTTCTTCCCGGATAGGATCGCAAAGTGGTGCGGTGAGATACGACGAGTTCTCCGGATGTTCCTCGGCAAGCTTTAACAGGCAAGCATTTCCTAAACTCCTGTCTTTGCAAGAGTCGCTCACCTATTTTATTTTTGTCTTCTCTCTTATGCTAGCCTTGAGTTGCGTTCTTGTCACCTTGTTACCTCAAGCAGCCCATATTGCCACCACCACCTCCTACAGCTATTGTTTGGTATCGGGTCTGCGAGTCGTAGTGCATGCTAGTGCTGTTTATATCTCGTTACTGTTATCATTATCTTATCGGGTTATCTCTTGGGGAATCATGACACATGGTTTATGGATATATCTGTTGGAGATACACATGCTTTACTTAATTGTTAACAACTAAAATTGTAAGCAGAGGCATCTGTGAGCCCCTTTGCGAAAGCATCGGAACTTTGACTTGCTAATGTCCCCTAGGACCCGAGTTCTTGTTATCTGTTCCGAGATTGAGAGCTCTACCCATACGTGGGGGAGTGGGACCCTCATCACCCACTACCTTTCCTCGAGTCTGTTTACTGGGAGCCACAACCTTGGTTTTATTTGCCCATATGCACGATATGCACGATTTACTTCATGTTGCCTTCGGGTGTTTATATTCTGTATTGTACTCATATTGCGTGCCGACTTATCCTTGGCCGGTCGTTAGTGCCGGCCTTGGACGCCATCACAACCTCTGGGTCCGTATCGGAGTACGACCGAACTTCGTCACTGGTAGCTTAGCTGGGTGGCTCCCATTAAACTTTCTCTTGCATTGGGAACGGTCTTGTTGTGAGACTCCGTATTTGTACCGCGGGTTCGAGCATGCGTATGGTTACATTTGGGCAACCCCTTCAAGGTGTACATCTTATCGATAAGCCGTGTCCGCGGTTATGGACGACTTGGAATTGTATGGCTTGATCATAGAACAACTTACACCTTTATGTTTCTGCTAATAATCTGCTAATAACTTGCGTAGTAATATAGCATTACTACAACAGTTACCTAATAAAACTTGTCAACTGTGTGAGTGCCTTTGTAAGTACTTCCTTGCGAGGGGAGAACACATCGGTCGGGTTATGTTTGAAGAGTATAGAACTGTTAGTTATGCGCTCTCTCACCTTCTCTGATTAGACGACTGTTGTAGAGTGTCTCTATAGGTTTTTAGTGCTTGCGCGCAGCCGCTTAACCCCACCATATTGCCTATGACGTTCCTATTGCGTCCTCTAAGTCCCATGCGTGCCTCAAGTACAAAGGACGACTGGTTGACGAATGCTATACGTCTTGAAGTCTTGTTAAGTATGAACTCGTACTTATTGCTGCTTCTTTGGGACATAACGGGGCAGGTATGAAGTTATGTTCGATGAAGGCGACGTTAGCAAGGTTACCCTTCCGGCTTGGCCTGGGCAGGGTTATGGACACCATCGTTTATCTTCAGGATTCTTAGTCCAATTTGTATCTTGTCCGTACTCGGACAAGTCGCTCTTCTGTATGATTTGGATCTTTGTACTGTATATTTGTATCTTGACTCGTTGGAGTCGTTGTTGTAATATATGTTTCTTGTGGGCTCTATTGTAAACCTGTTGTAATGTTACTGCTCGTGATAATTCCTCTGGCATCACATGTGTGATTCGTCGCGCACGTTGTGTCGGAGGGCGTCTCAGAATCGATATCGTGCAGATTTCGGCGGGTTCGCTGGGATCCTCATGGTACCGGTTTCGGGGCGTCACAACAGCAGCACACACGACCCCGGACGCAGCTAGGGTTAGCTACCTGGGTGCGTGCGGAGGCATATACCAGCAGTCGTAGAAGGGTGGAATCGGCAGAGGAGGCCACGCCGAGGTTGTGATGGTGAGAGGCAGAGCCAGGGAGCAGGAATTGATCGGATTTTTGGGCGGCGTAGGCGGCGGCGGTTACAGGGAGGCCGGCGAATTTTGGGGCGAGTCAACTCGTTCCCGAATGTTAAAAAAAACTCGTTCCCGAGCGAGAATGGGATTTCTTTTTGCGATATGTTGTTCGGAAATCGGAGTGATTTCCGGGAGGGAGAACAAATGAATTGGGGGCGTCCGATGGATATTCATGGATGGTGTAGATTGAGTTTTCCTACGGCACTTCGTGCCTTTATAAGTAGTAGATATATGTGGTATTGATTGTCAAAAAAAAGCTCCATCGCTGGTAATGGGCCGGCCCATAATAGGAACACCGCTGTGCGGCGAGCCAGATACATAGGGTTTGCCAGCAGTTTCCTTGGGGAGTGTTGTATGCCGACCTGGTCGGTGCGGACTAGGCGCCAAACACCCCTAGGCGGGTTGTTGGGCCGGCCCAACATTCCCAGTCCTTTTTTTTTACTTTTTCGTTTTTTCTATTCTATTTTTCTTTTTTTTTACGATTTTCAAAAGCTGATTCTTTTTAAAACCGATTTTTTAAAATCTGGAATTTTAGAATATTAGTTTTTCTAAAATTTAAATATTTTCAAAATTTGAAAAAAAATCGAACTTTAATTATTTTTTTTAGATTTTTTATTTTTTTGAAATTCGAACATTTTTCGAATTTGAACATTTTTTCAGATTTTTTATTTTTTGTTCGAAATATTCGAATATAAACATATTTTAAAGTTGAATTTTTAAATTTTTTTTGAACATTTTCTAAATTTAAAAAAAATTCACGTTCGAACGGTTTTCAAATTTGAACGGTTTTCTGATTTGAACATTTTTAAATTTAAACATTTTTCAATTAGAACAATTTTACAATTAAAAAGTTTTCAAATCTGAAAAATAAATATAAACAAAACCAAAAACTGAAAAAAAAAACAGAAAAAAAAGAAAAAAAAACAGAAAACAGAGAAAAAAGGGAAACCCACACGGGGGGTGTGCGGTGGCCGGTAGCCACCGACCTGGTCGGTTCCGGCAGTGCCGGCCAAGCAAGACCGCGATCTGCATCGGCTGCTTGCCCAGCACGCAAGACGCGCCCCCATCGAAGTCAACTTCATCTCAGCCGTCTATTTATCATCTATGCTTAGAACTACTTTATTGTAATGCCCCTTTTACCCCTGGACGGATCTGGGCCTATATATACTTCATCCCCCACCTCAATTAGGTTTAGACAAGATTTAGGCTTAAACATATTTGAGCTTTGTCTCCCTAGGGTTTCATCCCCTTTGTATCAAGGCTACTCTTGGGGATTTCTGCTCTTCATGGATGATTCAAGGCTCATACCTCTCTCATCCAAGTTCTAGTTGGATCTCCCCACCAATCTCTCACTTCTTAGATTCTACCCAAGGGTCTCTCTAAGAAGTGGTTCTATTGGCTTGGTCTAACCTACCAAGGGAGTAAATTGGTTTGTGTTGGGTTGTGTGTGTTTTGATTTGTGTTTGTGTGAGTTCTTCCTCTTTCCCATCTCTCCCCATCCACTCACTTGGTCAAATTCGTGGGATCTGGGCACATCCAAGCCCTTAGGCCTCATCAAATGGTATCAGAAGCTCTTGGTTAGCCCGGATTTGACCCCCATCCATCCATTTTCGCCCCAAAATTTTTTCCAAAAAATTCCGAAAAAATAGCCCTAAATTTCCTTTGGTCAGATCTTTGATTTTGTTGCGTTTTTAGTGGTTTTGATCCATGGATTTCATGTTCCTATGGTAGATCTACATCTTCCCCAATTTTCACAGCTCAATTCCTTGTAATTTGTTGCGAATCGAAGATTTTTCTGGCCCAATTTCCGCTCCGTTCATCGTCCTGTTCATCGAGTTCGTCGGTCCCGGCACTGCCGGCCGGACCAGAGCGGCACTGCCGGCCAGGCTTCGGCGGCACTGCCGCTGCGTCTCCTTCCTTACGCGCCTCGCCCACAGCTTCCGCGCGCCCCACCTTCGTAGGCCACGCTCCGTTTCCACCAGCCCCGCGCGCTGACGACCGCCCCACCCAGCTGCGCCCCATCAACCTCCCGCTCGATTAACCACCAGCAGGCCACCACCGCGCGTCCGCCCGCAGCAGGCCAAGCCCCAGCTCTGCTCGCTGCTCCTGCTCGCACGCCTCCACCACCCGCTCGCTGCACCTCCACCAGCCGCCGAGCCGCTCGCCCACCAGCGCCCGCCCACACCCAGCTCGCCTCCTGTCCTCGCGCGCGCAGCACCCGCCCGCCACCAGCGCTCGCCCGCTCCACGCAGAGGTAGAGCCCGCAAAGCCCCAAGCAGAACCGTCGCCGCATCTCACCAAGTAGCAGCAGCTGGCCACCATCTCCACCACTCGCGGCCGCGCACCCCACGCCAGCATCCACGCACGAGCTCCACCACCTGCCCCTCCAATCAACAGCGAGCCTACATAAGCTTCAGCTCAATCGAACGAGCCCGGCACTACCGGCCAGAAAACAACGAATTTGATGAGGTCTCGGCGGCGGCGGTTCTGCTTGGGGCTCTGATACCATTTGATGAGGCCTAAGGGCTAGGATGTGCCCAGATCCCACGAATTTGACCAAGTGAGTGGATGGGGAGAGATGGGAAAGAGGAAGAACTCACACAAACACAAATCAAAACACACACAACCCAACACAAACCAATTTAATCCCTTGGTAGGTTAGACCAAGCCAATAGAACCACTTCTTAGAGAGACCCTTGGGTAGAATCTAAGAAGTGAGAGACTGGTGAGGAGATCCAACTAGAACTTGGATGAGAGAGGTATGAGCCTTGAATCATCCATGAAGAGCAGAAATCCACAAGAGTAGCCTTGATACAAAGGGGATGAAACCCTAGGGAGACAAAGCTCAAATATGTTTAAGCCTAAATCTTGTCTAAACCTAATTGAGGTGGGGGATGAAGTATATATAGGCCTAGATCCGTCCAGGGGTAAAAGGGGCATTACAATAAAGTAGTTCTAAGCATAGATGATAAATAGACGGCTGAGATGAAGTTGACTTCGATGGGGCCGGCAGTGCCGGCGTGCTCGGGGCGGCAGTGCCGGTTGGGCCGGCAGTGCCGGTCTTGCTTGGGCGGCAAGCGATGCCGGCAGGCGGCGATCTTGCCGGCTTTGTTAGAAGCGGCAGTGCCGGCCTATGCTGTGGCCGGCTGCTGGAGCACTTCTTCTCCCTCTCTTTGGTCTTCCCTTCTTCTTCCTTGAACCATGTTGGTCTCCCTCTCCTTGGTTCCTTGACGCTCCCTTCGGATCCTTGACGAGATTGGTACCTAATGATACATAGGCATAGGTATGAGGTAGCAATCCGTCCAAGGTTGTGTCGAGTTCAAGTGTAGAAAGGAGTGAATTCACCTTATCATGTATGGCTTGCACTTGGGCTCGAGTCCTTGGCTCACTTGGGGGATACGTTGGCCATGATGTAGTGTCGTCCGTGAGCGGGGCTGCATCATCTCCCCCCCCCCTTGGGGAAGAGTCGTCCTCGACTCTTGCTCCTCCTCACCGATGAGGTAGACGTTGATCCTCGTAGCTTGGGGAAGGACTTGTATAGTTGCCATTGTATCCTTATGGATGCTCGTCGTAGTGCGGGCATCATTGTTGTAGTCCATAATGGGTCTCCCATGTAGTGGTGGAGGGACAAAGTCTCAGTCGAAGAAGAACATGGGGAAAAACAACTTGCGAAAGGAAAGCTTTTGGATGCCAATTTGGTTACCGGCGAACAAGAAGCTCTCAATAAAATACGAAGCATCAAGTCGTTTCTCCAAGAGGCATGTGGCAAAAATGGTAACCGAAAGAGTGTCGATGTATCCAAAATTTTGTGGGGCAAAAGTTTGTGCATGTAAAAGTTTGTTTTGTAAAGTGTCAAAAATGTGATGTGTCGTATTGTCCCACACAAATGGAACAATCAAAAGGCTAGTATCGGCGGCAAAATTTGGGGAAAAATTGTTATGTGCAATGGCAAAGCTATGGAGACCTCTAGCTTGGGAAAGTATGGTTGGCGTGAGCCGATTATGGGTATCCTCAAGTGTCAAAGAATCCATTGCAAATGCCAAAGATGAAATGAGAAATCCAAAGGAGAGCAACTTTTGGTGTGACATGTGGCACAAGGTGCATAAGGTGTCTCTCACATGTATGACATGGTCCTTGAGAATCTCGGAGTGTATGATGATATCATCAATACATACAACAACCATTGTGCCAACAAGATTTTTCAAGATATGTTGCAGAAGAAGCAAAAGAGGTGACGAGGAATTGGACCAAACCGGAAGCTCGACAAGACAAGTCGGTAACACACGAGGGCGAAGGCTTTTGGAGACATACCCTTTGGTGTGAATCCCATGGGTTGGATCATGTATCTCGTCCTTGTTGGGGTAGCTCTCAATTGCGCGTTTCGTGAGCTCATGCTCAGTAGCGGTGGAAGTTTTTGTTCGTGTACCTATACACACAATAGAGAAAACAAAAAGCGTGTGTGCATGGTAGATGAATACATCATCCATCATGATGTTCCATGTCTTGTGCACATCACCATTAGTGTCAATCAAGATAGTATGAAATGCATGGCGATGGTGCATAAGGCAAGAAGGTGCATTCATGGCATGTGGTAACTTAGGGTCATCAAAGATTGAGACGGCTATGGGTCCATCTCGTGGACAATGAAATACGCATTTTTGCATAGCAAGCATAAGAATGAGAAATTTGTGACAATCTTGGATGCAAGGATTGTGGAGTATCGCAAACATGTAGGACAAAGCATGCAAAAGCTAATGTCATCATTGTCAACAACACATGTGGAAGAGCAAGTAGTCCTCATATCGCAAGCAAATGGGTACAAGTCATCATGTGTCATGTCCACAAGGGGAAGCATGGTCTCATCAATACCTTGGTTTTTACCTTGGTAGTCCGACTCAAGTGATGTAGGTATTGTGGTAGTTGTATGCTCCACATGGTTGACATCGTCATCATCATCAAAGCATGGTGTGATGTGATCTTGTTGCACCATGTACATGTTCTTCTCCATCCTTGGCGCTTCAACATCCATGGAACCTAGTGCAACATGAGGAAACACAAACGAGGGAGAGGTTAGGGTGTTAGCAAATGCGATGGCCTCCATGGACCTATCAACTACCTCTCGCAACTCACTCGGTGTTTCACTCATCTCCTCCAATTGGAAGCACTCAAACTCACATATGGGGTGGAAGTCACTCAACTCACTATCACTCTCACTCAAGTGGGTTAAGTGGCTCTCATGCTCACATGGGATTGGTACCAACTCATCAATCAAGCATATAGGAGTAGGCTCGACTTTCTCATCTCCATGCGCCTCCTTGGTTGAAGGGAAAATCCCATGCTCAACCATCTCAACTCCATGCGCCTCCGTAGGTGAAGGGAGAATCCCATGCTCACCATGCTCAACTCCATCGCCTCCTAAGTCGTCCTCAAGTGGTGGCATCTTGGAGACTTGTGCATTGAGCTCGTCGAAGTAGAGCTTCTTCGCGCTTGGTGTTGTGCATTGCCATGCCACGTGTCCCTTGGTCTTGCACACCTCACATAGGAGATTGGGACATTCCCGTGGAGGGTGGCCTTGTTGCTTGCACTTGTAGCATCGGAGTCCATAGGCATAAGACGAGGTAGGGTCCATTGTGGTGGTGGCACAAGAGATAGAAGTCGCCTTATGAGGAAGGTCTTCATGTCGAGGCTCTCGTCTTCTTGCCTCCTCACCATGTCTTGAGTGGTGTCGTCGAAGATCATGTGTGGGCGGGTGTCGATGTAGACCATGAGGTGGTAGTGGTCGACGACTATCATGAGATGGTGTGAGTCGATGACGGTCCTTGGCATGCCTAGGAGATGGCTCACGTGCCTTGGCATGTTGTTGTTGGCGCCTTGTTGAGCTCGGAGAGGAGTGTCGATGACGATCGTGTTGGGGACTCTCTTGATGATCCATATGACGAGGTCGATGTAGATGATCATGTGCATAAGCACTCTCATGGTGGCGCCAACTTGAAGATCCTCTATCTTCATATGTAGCTCCATTGGCCAAGCGGGGGTACTTGGGAGCACCGGTGTTGTTCATGGTGGAGTCGATGTCGTCCTCGTGGTGGTGCTCCACCATGTAGTCTATGCTTGTTGAGCCCTTGTCGATGTAGAGCTCCTCGATGTCGGTCATGCCCACGATGCTTGCAGAGCCATAGTTGGTGTCGAGCTCCACATGCTCTTCCTCATCCGCAGTGCTTGCGGAGCCATAGTTGGTGTCGAGCTCCACATGCTCTTCCACATCCGCGGTGTTTGCGGAGGTATCCTCTTCGAAGTAGTCCATGTAGTCCTCCGTAGCCTCTTCTTCACTATCCATGTTAGCACGACAAAAGCTATATGGTGGATGTTAGTGGAAGAAACTACCGTCAAGTCTCACCTTGAAGTGATAGAATTGGGTCAACTAACTAAACCAAGAGAATAATTCAATTTGTGTTGGGTACACACACAAAGACACACGCAAAAGCTAGCAAATATGGTGGTAGGTGAGGGTGGTGAAAAGCCAAAAGTCAAAATCTGAAATCAAGTTTGTTGTTAAGAGTGGGTAAGCTCCAAAAATCAAATGTCCAAATGGTGATCACGGAAACACGAATGATGTGGAACTCACACACGAGATAAATGGGGTTAGTGCGACCAAGGAACGAGCGGAAAAACAAGTACCTATTGGCAAGGTGGTGCTCAGTGTCACACTAACACAAGAAGAGATCAAAGCTTTGGTTGCAACTTGAGAGACAACAAGATTCACACGCGGCCTCTCTTCTCTTCTCTCTCTTTTGCTTAAAAGCTTTTACTCCTTTGTATATGGTGGCACTTGCACTCTTTGTATCTATGGTGGCGTTTGCACTTTTTTTTTTCTTCTATGGAGGCACTTGCACTCTTTTGTATCTATGGTGGCACTTTGCACTCTTTTTGTGTTTTTCTCGCACTATGTTAGCGTTAGCCTCGCTTTTGCTATTTTGCTACACGAGTGTTTGCTTATAAGCTTTACTCCACACGACACACACACCTCACAATCGGGGCCACGTGCAATGTCTCGCAACACTTGATAAGCAATGCTCGATAGGATAGATCGCAAAAGGAAGAGGGGCTACAAGGTTAGGGGGTAAGTTATACCTAGATGAAAATGTTAGGCGGTGTCGGAACACACAACTTGCGATGATGGCGACGATGGTGTCGGAGTTGCGCCGGAATCCGGGGTGCCGAAGGTGTCGCCGCGGTGTCGATGTAGACGCGGAAGCTCGATAGACAATCCTTGCACTCCAAAACGAAAACCGGGCAAAATTAAGTCAATGCCCGAAAATTTCACGGTGAGCGATCGAAGGTGTCAAAAAATTTGAGTCGGAAAATTTCGAAAACGGTGTCAAAATTAGAGTCAATATGAGAAGGGATAACTGTCAAAGTTTGGGGTCAAACGGACGTCGGAAAGTTGTCAAAATTTGGGGCAAAAATATGAGCCAAAACTGAACAGAACTTGCATAGCATATGGCCGGCACTGCCGGTGTGTGTCGGACGGCACTGCCGGGTGGTCTCGCCGGCACTGCCGCTGCGTCTCCTTTCTCACGCGCCTCGCCCACAGCTTCCGCGAGTTTTCCCTTTTCCTTCCCTATATAGGATCCGCGTCAAATAGGAGTTCCCACGACGAGCGAAAACGCCGCGTCCATGGAAATGGGCCTTTGGACAATGGCCCAACTACGCGCAGAGTCTGTACATACATGTACTGTAAGAATCTCGGAACAGAAGCGGCAAGACCTAGCTCCCCCCGACCTCCGCCGCCGCAACAATCCCCTCCCTCCTTGTCGGCAAGGACCTTGCTCGTGGATCCTTAGGTTTTCAGGTATTGTTTTCCGGCGAAATCCTATCTCTCTTTGAACGTGTCAACAATTCTCTCTTTATTTCGCCAGGCTGCGATTCTTGGGGCGAAGATGATTCGACGGGTTCTTAATTTGTTGGTACATAATACTACCACAGGCGTTCACTCGCTGCGCCGAATCGATCCGTACAAGCATCTATTCTATCAGTCAGCAGCTGAAGCAGCAGCAGAATCAAACCAAAATAAGGGGGAGGAATCTGCTCTGGGAATGCAGACTCTTGCTCTGCCCGACCCAATCGTCAGCTTCGCTCCATCCCCCACTAATCTGCCGACGGAGGGCGCCCTGCATTTGTTCGCGCTCTTGCGCAGCCGCGGCAGCGAAGGCAGGATCGTAACCGCTGACTAGGCCGGCGAATCCGTGCTCTTTGATGCCGACGAGCGTCTCTTCCTTAACCTGCCCCGCCTCAAGGAGCCCAAGGGGTGGAAACCCGCGTGTCTCTCCATTGCTCTACCTGGCACCGTTGAGAACAGCCTCTACGTAATGGACAGGCGACACAGCCCTTCCTGCTTCGAGGTCCTTGAGTTCGGGCCTAGGCGCGGGGGGCCGGAAGTACGCGACATGCATACAGGCTGGCGCTGGCGGTTTCTTCCTCCGCCTCCTTTTGCCTTGCGCCCTGGCTACGAAACCTCCTACGTCACCTCCTACACGAGCATGGTGAATGCCAACAGCTGCTCTACCATCTGTATATCATCTAGTGGCAATGGCATTGGCACCTATTGCTTTGACACCTCGAGGCACTTGGAAGAATGGAGGCACACTGGGGCGTGGAAGCTGCCCTTTCAAGGGAAAGCCGAGTACATACCTGAGTTCAAACTGTGGTTTGGCTTCTCGGCACACACACCTAATCACTTGTGTGCTGTGGACCTTTCTGCCATGCAGCAGGACCAACAGCAACCCACTTTGTTGTATTGTTTTGAAGACCTGAACCCACCTGTCAAAGAGAACTGGGCTCCAATGTCTCTTCAACTGGTGAACCTTGGCGCCGGCAAGTTTTGTGTATCCAAGTCCTTTGACGCTGCTGAGACAATTGGACAGCAGTTTGCCGTGCTCAGTGGGATAGAGATTGTGCGCGGTTATGACCAAAGACTGCACATGGTCAAACACAAGCGCACATGTTATACCTTCAGCAGGGACATAATCAGCTGTGTATTCTGAATTAGTAATCTTTGTTTTTGTTATGCATTCGTCTGTCCCCTTCCTAGTAGATTATGCAGTCACCTAAGATACTAGCTACCGTATCAGAATAGTAATGATGGTTTGGTGTGTTTGGTTGGTGGATGAGATGTAAAACTATCGTATCATAATAGTTATGGTGACGGGTTCCGGTACTTGTCCCTGCCAGTATATATTGGACCCTTTCCCTTCTTTACGTCCATCGGAGGTGTTTTTGAGGGCATCGGGATTGGGTTCGGATGTTCTCCTTCTGCACTCCGTGCATTCGGTGCGCGATTCATCATCACGATGTTGCCTTTCGGAGGCGTCCTTCTGCGCAGTGGATACACATAGTTCCGGATTGGATTCCAACCTTCGCGAACTGTCTGCCTTACTTTGTTGCTTCACTGCTGAACTTACGAGTGTACGGAGGTGGTTAATGTCGATTTCCTCATCTTTCTTGGCCAAGAGCTCAGCAGCCTTCTTCATGTTATCTTTTGGAGTTGTCAGTAGCTGTTGATCGGTGGGAGTTGCAAAGTTGATCTTCCGGGGGCGATAGCTTCCCGTCGGATCCTGTCTGCTTCTTTGTGGGCATCGCCCATCATGGATTCCCACTGTTCTCGTAGTTTCTTGGCCTTCTGCATGGAGTCTACAGCTTCGCGTTCTCTTTTGAGAAAACTCTCCATCACTTCTTCAGCCTCTTGCCTTTCCTCCAGCATCGCCATTGCGGTGTTGGCAAACTTCTTGGCGGTGGCCAGCATCTCCTTTCTTTTTGCTTCTAGTGCTTCCGGATCTGCGGCCTCATCCGGAGTTATTGGCTTGTTGAGGATTTCCGAGTGCGCAATAGCGCCTATGCCTGCTTGCTCGACGAGCTCTTCAGGGGACAGATGTTCCTCGTGCTCGGGTGAATGTCCTTCTCCGGGATCCGGCAAAGCGCGACGTCGTGGCCGCGAGAGCGGGGTCTCCGAGTTGGACGGGCCTGGAAGTCTAGCGTCGGTCGGAGTAGCTTCGTCGTCAGCTTCCTGATCCAGCCCAGTTATGGTCACAAGTACCTCCTTTGGCTGGGCGGATTCTGCTTCAGATTGCTCCTCGCCTTCTAGTTCCTTCAGTGCACGATTGTATTCTTCAGTGTCCATAGAGGAAGCATCATCAGATGTTGGGCTCAGGTTACCCAAGATTGATTCTTCTTTGTCTCCGGCATCCTCTTGCTGATCTGGAGCGTCACTGTCTCCGACAGCCTCCCGCTGATCCGGAGCGACGCTGTCTCCGGAAGCCTCAACCTGCATGGGTCCAGCTCCATCCTGAGGAGGGGCGGTTCCTGCGGTATGTGCGAGGAAGTGCACAAAGTGACACCTTTGCTTCTCTAACACCTGGGAGACCCAGGCGGATCTGCATTGGTCTTCCACCGTAATTTCTTGCTCAGGGGCGGACTGGGTGGGTTTTGAAATTTCCAGATCTAAGGCGGAATCTTCCTTAGGAAGTTCCTGCGTCTCAGATCGGATCTTCGCGACTGCGTCCTGCTCAGCGGCGGTCGCGTCAGCGTGACTTACCAGGGCATTTCTGTCGGAATCGACGGTCTCACCGATGAAGATGTGGATGCCGACGATTGGGACGATGGAGAGCTTGATGGGGTCAGTTTTAGCCAAAATCCAGCACTCGTCCTGAGGGACGATCGGAAAGTTCCCAGCGTAAAGGACACGTCCCACAGCGATGGATTCGTCGTAGCTTCCCATGGTGGAACCCTCCCGGTTCCAGCCTCTAGACGCTGCTGGCCCCATGGTGGGCACCAACTATCGTTGCCTATTCGACGGTACTCCAGAGGAGGGATCCTCATGGAGGGAAGAAGAAGTAGGGGCCATTAGGCGGAGAGTCCTCGGGACGGTGGTACGCGATTTACCCAGCTTCAGAACACCTGCTCGAGGACAGGGCCTACTGCTGCTTGTCTGGAATTATCTGGGCGCTTTCGCGTTGTTACAGTGAGTTGTGGTTGTCCTCTAGGGCTCCCAGAATCCGGCTTATAAAGACGCTCGGATCTAGGGTTTACACGGAGAGTCCTAGCCGGAATACACGATGCCTAACTACGGAATATTACATTGCCGTGCACGTCAAGGATCCACCTTCCTTACTCGCCGTAGTGGATCCCGATACTTCATAGGCCTTCCCGGAAAGGATCCGACTCCTGCGTAGGTCGGTTGAGATCCGGCTCCTATTCCTGGGCTGGACTTCATCCATCTTCTATCAACAACATCTAGGCCGCCCGATGGGCCATATGCCACCATCACTATTTGTGGGCCACCCGGCCTTGCCGGATCTAGACCACGTCGTTGATATACCCATAAAGTATACCCACAACACCAAGTAATATGTTCATCAATACCCTTCATAATTGGGATCCAATGGAAACAAACATGAAAGGTGTGTGCTAATACCGTAAAATACTAAAATCTTAGCACTACTCATGCAAAAAAGGTAAATATGCTTAAAAGTGCACTCTTCATGGCCTACCTGTTAGTGACCCAAAGTGAGGGTAAGGCTGGGATAGCTACGTTAGAGGACGATGAACGTCGATAGAAGAGATACAAGGGAACATCCAAGACGGCAACCAACTTTTTCCCCGCTGGCGCCACACCCTTCCTACAGCTCTCTGAAAGAACATCTCTCCGCCATGATGGTTTTGTGTGTTTGATGACAACATGTGTGATACTCTAATATGTGTTTTAGTGGTGCAGATTTGATCGGTATTGAAAACATGTTGAAAAGAAAGAAAAGGAAGAAACAAATTTGAAAAAGGGGAAGAAGCAGAATTTGCCCAGGCCGGAGATTCCGAGCCGGAAATTTGCAAAATTTACGGCCCCCCAAAAAGGCTAAGGACATAAGGGGCCAGACCCCCTGGATGGCCCCCGGAAATTTGGCCGGAAATTTCAGTTCGGACGAATATTTTGGGTGGGCCGGATATTCCAGCCCTTAGTTAGGCCGGAATTTCTGCCCCCAGGTTTCACCAATGGCTCGACTTCTGGGGGGGTATAAATACCTTCTTCTTCCTCAAGATCAGGTTGCTCGAATTTCTCAAGATCTTCACCTCCAGATGAGCCACCACATTCACTTGATCTCCTCCCTCAACCACCCAAAGTTTTTTATCTTTGGAGAATCAAAGGAGAAGGCCTCGATCTACATCTTCACCAAAGCGTTTTACATTCCCCCTCAAGCCGTCGTGGAGTTACTCACCGGAGAATAGGGTGAGGCATTTGTGGCGTTGGTTAGACCTTCGTGGCAATCACACCCCTCCAACATAGACGTACTTCCCGCAAATGGAAGGAACTACGGGAATCATCCCTTGTGTCTCCGCGTGCTCCACTCTCGGTTACCTCTATCCTTTATTACATTACTATATCTTGCTTAGTTGTGTATCTTGTCATCTAGGTAAATTCACATAGTTGCATATCTAGAGAATTTACCTTTATGTCAAGCCTTAATTGAAAAATAATTAAAAATTGGGTAGCACCTATTAACCCCCCCTCTAGGTGCGGCATACACTCCTTGCACTCTCTCCTGGTGCTATTGATCCCCTCTGCTCCGGCGGCACGAGACACTATGGAGGCCAACTTCATTCGTGTTCCTTGAGGTGGGAGGCACCGCCGGTGATCCTCAGGCTCCATTAGATAGATAGGAGTTGGAGGAGAGAGTGTGGTGACCCTGCATACCACTGCATGTTGTAGTATGCCAGTCGTTGATATAACATTCGCGAAGTACCAATCCGCAAATATTACATCCCTCAGAGTAGTACAACAGAACATAGCAGGTCCATAACTCATTCATTTATTATTACAAGCCATATGTACATATCATCCCGGAGCTCCTCCTGGGTCCTAAGAGGGATACTCCTGGGTTCGAGGCGAACCCAACTTAACTTACAATATAAGAGTCTTACTAGATTATACATGTATTCCAACGAGCAGTTAAGTACTAAGAGTTCGTACTGCTCGGATACTACTACTACTAATCGGTCTAAGCTTGTTCTCCTCCGGAACCCTCCCCGGTTCCGTAGACTATAAGGTAGTCTACACCTTCGACACCTCCAGAGAGGTCTGGTTCTTCATAGCCGATGATGTCGGCTCCTTCAGGGTTGTCGTTGTCCTCCTCCAGATGGTTCAGACAATCTAAGCAGGGGATTTAAGAGTGGTATGAGTACGAGCGTACTCAACAAGTTCATATTAGGAAAGAGGTGTTTAATGCACTATCTACGATACCAGACCAGAAAGTCTGATACCATGCAGGTTTTAATAACCATTTCTTCAAAAGGTTGCTTTTATTCAGAATAACTATGTCCGTCAGCCTTCACCGGTTGACTAGAACTTCATGGAGTTCCTTTCCGGCAGCGTTCGCAGTTCCAAATCCCGGAACAAGGAGTGACTGGTCACGATTCATTACACTCTGCAGAGGTGTGTTGCTTTACACATAAGAGATCTTAACCTTGGTGCCAACCGGGCAGCTTTCCCGTCCACACTTCCTTTGGTGTGAGGCCCGGTATAAGGTCCTAGTCAATCATGTTCCTCCGCTACCTCGAACACCCACCCTTTGTTGCATACCCCGACCCTGGGTCCTCGTCGGTCCCATTATTCCCACTCACGGGTGGACCCCGACCACGACAACAGTTTGGGATCGAACCAAACTCCTTCGCCGGTAGCTGCAACCCATCATAGACCGCAATACCGTGGGGACATAGGACTCCCCAGCCTCACCGCTTGCTCCTTCGGGCGACAAGTGTACTACGGACTATGCCGTGGGGACTTAGGACTCCCCAGCCTCACCGCTTGCCCCCTTGGATTACAAGTGTACTACGGTAAAGCGCGTCCATTGATGAACGAGAGGTGGAAACACTTTTGACTACTCTGTCCCACTCCAGATCTTATGGTGAACACGGGGTTTACGGCACAAGAATCACTGGACGACATTTGTTGTTTAATCCTATATGGATATAAACCCTTGCAATGGAACCTCCACCATATCAACACAATCCATGGTTCCGTTGCCCACCACTTAGTCATATGCATAGTTATGAAAATAGTGGTTTTGCTTTTTATGCAATAGTGATAAACATAGTACTTTGCAAGTAATTTGGTAAAAAATACTCAAATGACATGAGCAAGTGATGAACTTGCCTGAACACTGCAAAGTGTTGCAGTTGGATGGTGTGGACTGACCCTTGTCCTCTGTTGCTGAAAAATAGCATCATTGTCCGATAAGGGCAATGGTTAAAGAAGCAATTATGCATGCATTCCAATTTTAGGTTTTGTCCCCCCTTCCGATGTCTTATTATTTCATGTGAGAGGTTAGTACTAAGAATAATTTAAGGATACTCTGTTTAGGGCAAAATAAAACCTTGAAATGTTGTCAAGGTGTTTTTATAGTCCAAAGGAATTTATGGACTTATTTTCATTATTGAAAATAAAATGGGTGATTTAAATGATTATTTAAATCATCAAATTTGGACTTATTCTTGTTTAACTTCAAAAATTCCATTTCATAATATATTATGATAGAGTTTTTTATACTGAGTGATTTTCATATTTTTAATTATTTTTTTAGAGCTATAATGATTTTATAGAATTTGGTCAAAGTTTGTGTTTTATATGAATTTTGGAAATGACCAAATTACCCCTGGGCCCACCTGTCGGTGCAACCCAGTGGGGTTAGGTCGAACCGACCCACCTGGTCCGGCTCGACCAGCCTCACTCCTCTCTCTCTCTCTCACGCGTGACTGAAACCCTAGCCATAATCCTCTCTCTGGCGATCCGCGTCGCCCCCGCCGTCGCCGCTCGATTCCGGCGAGCTCCGCCGGACTTGGCCCTCACCGTGGGGCGCAATCGACTCGCCTCATTACGGCGCGTCGATCTGTCCGCGTCGATCTGGAGCAAGCGCTGCTCCTGCTCGTCCTCGACCCCCATCGCCATGGCTAGGGTTACGGGATCCGCGCGATCCCGCTGCTCCTGGCGCTTCTGGTGCTAAGGTGTCGTCGTGGCTTAGACACCGTGGTGCGGGTGGTGTTGTGGTGCCGCCATGGCTTGGCTTGGCATGGCGCCGCCGCGCTCCGGCGTGTGCCGCCGTGGCCGCCATGGCTGCGTCGATCTGCTCGACCCCATGTAAGTGTGCCTCCCTTCTTTCCCTCTCCTGCCTGTTCTTCTCCTCCTCTAGCTCTGGCCATGGCTTGTATCTCTCTGTAGATATGCTCGCCATGCCGATGCTCTACTGTTGCGCCTTGCTTGCCTGCTCATGAGCTGTTGTGCTCTGCTGCGCCATACTTACTGCTCTGAGTTCTTGTCTTTCTTCTTTATTCGTCTTCTTTGTCTTTCTTCTTTGTTAAATCTTCTTTGTCTTTCTTCTTGTTAAATCTTCTTGTCTTGATCTTTGTTAAATCTTCTTTGTCTTCTTCTTTGTTAAATCTTTGTTGTGCTCCACTGGCCTTGGCCATTGCTGCCATGGCCATGCCAGTGTTGGTGCTGCTGCTCTACTCGCCCTAGTCTATGCGCGTGTGCTAATCCTACTGTGGCGTATGCCTCCTTTGTTTCCTGTCTCTGCTCACCCTTGTGGTTATGCATGCTATTATCTATCTAGATGCTCATCTGAGCATCCCTAGCCATTGCTGTTGCTTGCTTGCTTGTGTTGTGCTATGCTCTGGCTCCCCCGGTTCACTACTGTGAGTGATTCTTGCTGTTTAGCAAGTACCAGTGCCCTTGGTGTGTGATTTATTATGTTATGCTTCTTGGAAATGTCATGTTGAGCATGATTGCTACTGGTTAGTTCCATTCCTGGATGGTTTGATTCAAGATATGTTTGATTTGATTATCTGTGATATGATTGTTGCTTAACTGTGGCTGTGTCATTTATATGATTCATGAATTGATGCCAGTGATGCCCTAGCATGCCCTGGCATGCTCTAGCAAGTTCCGGATGATCATATGATCATCAGTTGCTTGTAAAAGCTGCCGTGTTGTATCTGTGCCTCACTGCTACTCAACCTGTGATGTGTGTGTGCCACACAGGCTGGTCCTGGTGTGTGCTGGTGCTTGCTTAAGCATCAGCTGTTGCTTGCAATGATCCATTGGATCATCTGGAAGGCTCTGCTGCTTGATTATTTGCATGGTTCACTTATCTATATTGCTTGGATTTACTGAAATGGATAAGTGATGTGAACTGCTTGCAGTTGTGATCATCTCACTAAATTTGTTAGGGCTAGTAGGATGTCAACTACTGGTTGGTACCCTAGCCCTCTACTGAACCTTTCTGGTGATGATGTGATGGTTCTAAGTGTTGGTTGTGGGTTGAGGTGGCCCTGGCAGCACTGTGTTGCTGTCAAGGGTAGCTCCCCCTTTCTGTGGTTTGCTGTGCATGGTCAAATGCTTTCTGGTTGATCCCTTTTTGTTGGATTGCCAGTAGCTTTTGCTGTTGAAATCAAATAGACATTGATTTTTCTACTGTCTGATGGTTAGTGAACCATTTAGTGCTAGGTGAGTTGGAATGGCTAATTAGGATCAAATCCATGATGGATTTCTCTGGTTGTGTCACTGTGTTGACACAACCAGTGTTCCCTTGGTTGTTTTCCTTCTAGCCTTTGCTTAATTTGCTGGCACCAAATGGTTTTGCAACCAAGTGATGATACATCCAGGGTTTCATACCCTCTTTGCTTCTGTGATGCATGTGTATGCTTATTGATGAGCAAAACATGTGTTTGCTCAGGTTCTTTTGTGTATACCTCACTCCAGCTCCTAGAAAATGGGTGTTGGTGTAGAGGATTGCTTCAGTGTGGTGATTTGCTTCAGTGATGTGCTGGTGCTGGTCCTGCTCCTCCTTGTGAGCTTGATGCTACTTGGTTACTTGCTGTGGTTGTGAACATATGTTGAACAGCAGTGGCTGTTCAACCTGTTCTTGTGTTCTTGTGTTCTTGTGAACTTACCCAGCTGCTTGTCAATCGATTGCTGGTTCTGGCGGTGGAAAAGGTTTTTGATACGGGGCGACCTTCGGTCTTCACCGCATCATGTGCTTCATCGCCAAGACGGCACGCAAAGGTGAATCTTCTCCTTTACGCGTGCCTCGAGTCGCCTATTTGGGACGATATACTACTTCATACTCCATCATATCTTGATGATAGGAACTCGACGACAAGTACGGAGGGAAGAGTGGATGCCATGGAGACCCGAGGACGCAAGGCCGATGTCACGGAGGCATGGAAGAGAAGGAGAAAGAGGAGTTGGACGCTCCAGGCCGGAACTTCCGCCCACCACCGCCGGAACTTCCGCCCAGATTCCATCCAAGACTGAAGAACTGCGACCGGAACTTCCGCCCTCAGCGACCGGAACTTCCGCCCCCAGCGACCGGAACTTCCGCCCCCAGCGACCGGAACTTCCGCCCCCAGCGACCGGAACTTCCGCCCCTCATGACCGGAACTTCCGCCCTCAGCGACCGGAACTTCCGCCCTATCGAGCCTCAGCCAGATCTCAGCCCACTTTGGCTTGTAACTTACCCCTTCGGCCCCCTACCTATAAATAGGCACCTACCCCCACCTTCATGAGGAAGAGATGATGTTTAGATGAATTGGCTTATGCCTCTATTATCCCTTTGTGGATTTGGGAAACCCCCACCTTAGGTTAATTCCTATTGTACCACCCGGGCTCCTTATCGAATCCTATTGTATCTCTTTGGTGACTTCTACCAATCTTAGTCTTTTGCTTGCACTTCTACCTATTTGGTCTTTTGCTTGCACTTCTATTGAGTTTGGTCTTTTCACCCTTCTAGATTCATAGGATCTTCGATTTGTCGATCTTTTTGCGGGACTTCTACCGAAAGGTCTTTTCCTGCAACTTCTATCGAGTTGGTGTTTCGGGCCAACGAGGATAACCGATTGTGTTGTGTGCGTGTGTTTGTATTGTGTTCTTCGCGTTCATCCACTTCCCCGCGAATCCCCCTCCGCAATCACACTCACCCGGGTCAAACCGTGAAGATTGGGCACACCCTCGGGCTTAGCCCGTATCATATGGTATCTGAGCAAAGGTTGCCACGGATTTGACCCTCCGATTCCACCAATTTCGCCCAAAAAATCCCCCAAAATTTTTTCCCAAAAAATAGCTCGAAATTGGATCTCTGGATTTGTTGCGTTTTTTATGGTTTTGGTCCACAGATCTTGTGTTATTGGTGTTGATCTATCATCCCTCCAACTTTCACCGGCCAATTCCACCTATTTTCCACGAAATCCATCATTTTCTGCCCCATTTTTCCATCCCGAGTTCGTGCTGTTCGTGATCCAGATCTCAGATCTGAAAATATCTACTATTTCCGGAAGTACCGGCACAACCCACCGGAACTTCCGCTCAAAAAAAAAAATCCCCATCTTCGTCTTCAACCTTGGTTGCCCAGCCGAACTACTCCCTGCCGCTGCGCACGCACGCTCCTCGCTCGAATCCCGCGTCACCAGGAACCGCCGCGCCTGCCTCTGCGCCGCACTACCCGCATCGCATGCCAGGCCAACCACCACCGCTCCCGCCCAGCCAGGATCCCCACGCGCCGCCCCTGAGTCCGATCGCTGCAGCACTCCACCAAATCGTTCCCGAGCAGCAAGCCCGCTCGCCCCGCTCGCCCCAACTATCGCTGGCCCACTGCAGCACGCCCACGGCCGCTCGGCCCATCGCCCTGCCCCACCCGCATCAGCCGCGCGCCTCGCTCCCCAATCGAAGCACCGAGCCGCCGCTCCTGGCCACCTCCGTACGCCAGCTCGCCAAACTGCCCCGCGTGCACGCCACAAGCCACGGCCCCACTCCACTTCCGCTCCACGCGCAGCAGCAGGCAACGCACGCACGCCACAAGCTTCCGCCCACGCCACGCACGGCTTGATCCCCAATTTCCATCCAATTCAGGTTCCGCTCAAAATTTTCCAGACAAAAAATTCCTCGGACCGGAACTTCTGACCAAAGTCACCGGTACATCCGCTCGGCCGATACTTCCGCCTAACATCCGCCCAACCTCTGAAAATAGCTGTTTGACATGCAGTAACGTTTCTGGTTCGTTTCGCGCATTTCCGGAAGTTGACCGGAACTTGACCGGAAGTTCCGGCCCGGCGCCCAGTTTTGACCCAAAATTCGTCCAGTTTTGACTCATCTTTTTCCCCAAATTTTGACAACTTTCCGGAGCCCGTTTGACTCCAAACTTTAACAACATCCTCCAACGACTCTACATAGTCTACGTCTAATTTTTGACGATTTTTGGAGCCCAACTTTTGACCGCTCGTTTTGATCCAACTTTTCGGGCATTGACTTAATTTGCTCGGTTTTCGAGTTGGAGTGCATTGGTTGTCTATTCCGCTTCCGCGCCTACACCAACACCGCGACGACACCTTTGGCACCCCGGATTCCGGTGCAACTTCGACACCATCATCGACAACACCTCGATCATCGCAAGTTCGTGTGCTTGACACCGCCTAACATCAATAGGTATAACTTGCCCCACCCATTGTAGCCCCATTTCTTTCTTTGTGTACCTATCCCATTGAGAGTGGCTTTCCGAGTGTTGCGAAGCATTGCACAAGTGTCACGACCGTGAGAGGGTGTGTGTGTGCGTTGTGTTGAGCAAAGCTCCGAAGCAAGCTCGGTGAGAAAGATACACAAAAGAAAAAAAAGTGTGACATAGAGAAAAATAAAGCTTCTAAGCATAGAGAAAAAAAAGAGAAAAAAAAGAGAAAAAGAAATAGAAGTACAAAAAGAGTGTGTGTCCACCGATACAAAGGAGTGCAAAGCTTGTAAGCACTAAGAGAGAAAAGAGAAGAGTGACATCTTGTGCAAATCTAGTTGCTTCTCTCATATGCAACCGAGCTACGGTCTCTCTTGTGTTGGCGTGACACCGAGCTAATAGTCTTTGTTAGGACCATCTTGTTACTTGCTCACTTCCTTGGTCGCGCTAACCCCATTGTTCTTCCTTGTGTGTGTTTCCGTGTTTCCTTGACATAGATCACCGCTTTTGACATTTGACTTTGGATCTTACCCACATTTGACAATAGACATTTTCTTTGGTTCTTTTCGTTTGCTATCCACTTCCTCACCTACCACCATATAGAGTTCTTAGCCTTTTGCGTGTGCTTATAGTGTGTGTGTGAGTACATATCGGTTATTCTCTAACTTGAACCATTTTCTCGATTTTGTTGTGAGTCTTGACCTTTTGGTAGTTCTCTTTCCACCATACATACACCCTTCCTAGTGAGAGCTATACATGATGACACCACAAGAACAAGCCGAGATGAGAGCCTACTTTGCCGAGCTAGATGCTCGAGAAGCCACAATGACCCTCCAAGACAAAGCCGAGTGCAAATCCTACTTCAAACACCTTGAAAGCAAGAGTGACACACCCCATGAGTCGAGTGAGGATGCTTTGATTTCTAACACATTAACCTCTACTCCTCTTGTGTTGTCTTCCTCTTTGCTAGGTTGCTCGGACATCGACGACGTCATTACCATGGAGATGAGGGACTCCACTATATGTGAGATGAGCGACTCCACTATATGTGAGATGAGCGACTCCACTATATGTGAGATGAGCGACTCCACTATATGTGACAAGAGTGCATCCACTATATGTGAGCTTGAGTGCATACACTTTGAGGATATGAGTGATACACCGAGTGAGATGAGAGTGGTAGTTGATAGGTCATGTGAGGCCATTTCAAATTCTAACAACTTACCCTCTACCTCTAGTGTGTTTCCTCATGTCTCATTAGGGTCCATGGATGACGAGTTCCCGATCATGGAGAAGATGTACATGGTGCATGAAGATGATGCTATCACACCATGCTTGATTGAAGCTAAACATGGAGGCCATATGGAGCCTACCTCTTCCACAACACCTACCTCATATGAGCGAGACTACAAAGGTACCTATATGGGTGTTGATGATGCCATGATCCCACTAGTGGATATGATGATTTGTGAGTGCTTGCATGAGTTGGATGATGCGATTGCTATGACATATGCTTCTTTCACATTCCCATGTGATACTTGTGATACATCTATTGTTGATCATGTGGAATTAGTTGCTTATGATAATATTTCCATGCCATGCTATGAGTCTTTCGAGTTACTTCCTCTTGCTTGCAATATGTCGAACAATTGCTCTTTCCTATGTGTTGCTTGCAATGTGGATGATGATAATGCTTGTGTTGTGACACCCTTGATGAACAATTGCTCTTTCCCTAGGTGTGTTGACAACAATGATAAAACTTTGAACATGTTTTGTGAAAAATGCTTGCAATACTCTCCCATTAATGCAACCAAAATGTTGAACACTTGCTCTTTCCAATGCTTGGTTTGCAATAATGTTAATATGCTTGTAAATGAGATTGCCCCCATAGCTCTCTCAAATTTTGGAGACTTTGCCTATATCCATGATGAGCATGTTCATGTGTTTACCCCGCATATTCACCATATCTATTATGATGCTTTGCTTAATGCTAATGGTGATGTGCAAAAGAGATGGACCATCATGATGGATGAAGTGTTCCTATACCATGCACACACGTTCTTTGCTTTGCCTAATGTGTGTGTAGGTACAAGAATGCCAATGTCAACCTCGATTGAGCACGAGTTGACAAAGAGAGCTCTTGAGAGCATAATACAAGTGAGTTCAAGATCGAACCCGGCTCTAATACCTTTCCCATGCTTTGCATTGAACATGCCGAACAATTTCTCTTTCTTATGGTTCTTTGGCAAGCATGATGATGTGATTCTTACCGTTGGTGTTGCCTCAAACAAGTTGACCAATTCCTCTTTCATTTGGTTTGTTGGCACGCACGGTTGTGCAAATGTTCCCTTGATGAACTTTTTGGATGATATGTTATGTGTTGCACCAAATATGAGGACCAATTTCTCTTTCCAATGGTTTGTGTGCACACATGTTGATGATATTTTGGACACTTCCTCTTATGCGTTTTGGCCAAATTCTCCACTTGTTGCTTCAAGGATGTTGAACAATTTATCTTTCCGATGCCTTGAGTGCAATAATGCACATGAGTTTCTACATGAGATGGACATCATAGTCGTCTCACAATTTGGAGTTTTTGTGTTTCCACATTTGGAAGATGTTCATACGGAGTTCTTACACATTGACCTTGCACATGCATTATTCTTGATAAATTTGTGTTGTGCTAATGGTGTTGTGAACATGAATGGACATGTCGTTGATGATATGCTCCTCTATCACGCACACACATACTTTGCTTGGTCTTTGTTGTGTGAAGGTACTAGTGACTTGTGGATGAGCGTCAACGAATGGGTTCAACCCCATACATCGATCTACTACACAAGATCTCTCAATGAGAGCACACCGGCATCTTGCTAAGGTGACCTCCTTCTACTTGCGCTTTCTTGTTAAACCCGTGGAACATTGGCTATGCCTTGAGTGTTGCTTTGCTTTTCTTGTGCTATTCATAGGGCTCTTGACAAGTGAAGGGACATTCAAGCGTTGGTGTCATCTACCTCCTTTACACATTCATGAAGAGCTATCGTCGAGGACAACTCTTTTTCAAGTGGGGGGAGATGATACGGGGCGACCTTCGGTCTTCACCGCATCATGTGCTTCATCGCCAAGACGGCACGCAAAGGTGAATCTTCTCCTTTACGCGTGCCTCGAGTCGCCTATTTGGGACGATATACTACTTCATACTCCATCATATCTTGATGATAGGAACTCGACGACAAGTACGGAGGGAAGAGTGGATGCCATGGAGACCCGAGGACGCAAGGCCGATGTCACGGAGGCATGGAAGAGAAGGAGAAAGAGGAGCTGGACGCTCCAGGCCGGAACTTCCGCCCACCACCGCCGGAACTTCCGCCCACCACCGCCGGAACTTCCGCCCAGATTCCATCCAAGACTGAAGAACTGCGACCGGAACTTCCGCCCTCAGCGACCGGAACTTCCGCCCCCAGCGACCGGAACTTCCGCCCCCAGCGACCGGAACTTCCGCCCTCAGCGACCGGAACTTCCACCCTCAGCGACCGGAACTTCCGCCCCTCATGACCGGAACTTCCGCCCTGTCGAGCCTCAGCCAGATCTCAGCCCACTTTGGCTTGTAACTTACCCCTTCGCCCCCTACCTATAAATAGGCACCTACCCCCACCTTCATGAGGAAGAGATGATGTTTAGATGAATTGGCTTATGCCTCTATTATCCCTTTGTGGATTTGGGAAACCCCCACCTTAGGTTAATTCCTATTGTACCACCCGGGCTCCTTATCGAATCCTATTGTATCTCTTTGGTGACTTCTACCAATCTTAGTCTTTTGCTTGCACTTCTACCTATTTGGTCTTTTGCTTGCACTTCTATTGAGTTTGGTCTTTTCACCCTTCTAGATTCATAGGATCCTCGATTTGTCGATCTTTTTGCGGGACTTCTACCGAAAGGTCTTTTCCTGCAACTTCTATCGAGTTGGTGTTTCGGGCCAACGAGGATAACCGATTGTGTTGTGTGCGTGTGTTTGTATCGTGTTCTTCGCGTTCATCCACTTCCCCGCGAATCCCCCTCCGCAATCACACTCACCCGGGTCAAACCGTGAAGATTGGGCACACCCTCGGGCTTAGCCCGTATCAGTTTTATACCACCCTTGCTTTGTTCTCCTGGTCGACAACAAGGCATGGTCACACTTGGTGACTCCCCTGGCTTGTTTGTGCTGTTGAGCATGCACAAAGCCTGGTGAGCTGCTAGGCTGTGTGTGTGTGTGTGTGTGCTGGCTTGGGACTTGAGCTGTGGAAAGATCAGCTCGGCTGATCTTGGTCATATCCTCACAATTTCATTTGTTTCACTAACCTGCCAAGTGGCAATGCCACTTGGCATAATCCATTATTTGATCTTTGTGTGTGTGCAGGAACAAATGAGATGATCCAAGATGAAGATCAAGTTCATCTTATGTAGTTTAGGATAGATCAATTACTTGTAATTTCTTACTTTTTCTTTTTCTACCTTTTCCAATTCTTGTAATGTGTTGTAATATTCTTTTATTTAATTTCTAGATATTGTAAATGACATTGTATCTTGTGTGTTAATCAATAAAGCTCAAAGTTTTCTCTAATGAGCTTTACTTGTTATTTGTCTTGTTCAATATTGTTTATTATTTACAATTTCCTTAATGAATTTCCTCACAATTGAATTATGAGATATTTATTTAATGTTTGAATTTGAAATTCAAATTCAACTTAGGTTTGAATTCAATCATGCAACTTAAGTTGTGATGCAACTTCTCCCCTCTCTTCTCAAAACCCTAGTTTAGTTAGATGAGAAGCAAGTTTGTCGCACTCTCGAAACCCTAACCCTGTAAGGTGTCGAGAGAGAAACTTGTCCCCCTTCGATGCAGTTTTTGTTTAAAAGCGCAAAATTTTCCCAGAATTTACAATGCAATGCACATCCCTTTCTAAAATATACCCCTCGATCGTCTCTAAACCTGGGACATTACAGAGAGCTTGGAGCGCTGCCCCTTGAACTCGTCCATCCCGTCCACTCCCCTGATGGACATGAAGATTGATTGGAGAGAAGGGATCAACCCTGAGCGAGGGAATTTACCGAAGTGGCAAGGGAAAATGGTGGAGAGGATCAGTGAGGAAGAAGACGACTTTGCTGGGGCACATTGAGATATAGATGGGACATGGTTCCCGTTTAACCAATGGTTAGGTTAACCTAACCTAAAAATGAGCCCAATGGGCCTATGGGTTAACCGTAATTTGCAATTGGTTTTTGGGGTTCGTTCCTCTTCTACCTTTGGTTAACCGCTATTCCACCAGCCCATGGCTCCCGAGCGCTGCTTGCGCGTGCAGACAAGCCGCTCTCGCTAGGTATCTACCTGACCGCCGTCGACGCCTCCCAGCTGTAGTCCTGTACCAATCGGCGCTGCTGCCTCCCAGCCGTAGTCCCGACTAGTCGTCGCCGCTACCTCTGCTCCGCCGCCCCATGGTCCTGCCTCGCCGCCTCCCTCGACCAAGGACCAGCTCCTCGTCGCACCATGGTCTGCATCTGCCTTTTCTGTGATGCCCAGCTCTCCTCAGAACAGCTCTGCTCCCCTCGCGGTTCACCATATGCCGCGCTGTGGCTCGCCATCGTGCTCGCCGTGCAAAACGTTAACGACCCCGCCATTGTTTTCTTGGAGCCATCGAAGCGCAGTCCCAGACTAATCATCCCTAGATGCTTGCAGCTCACTAGGCTCACTAGGATCCAGAATATACGGCTCGTTGTGCTCCTCGAGAGGTTTGCCAGTAGCAGGCTGCTCCCGGCGCTCATCAGCTGATACATTGCTGCTGCTAGCTGCCTAGCTAGTGTGTCAGCTTACAATGAAAGGTAGCTATGATTTTTTTCAGTCTTCAAGCAAGAAAGTTGAGTTTTGCGAGAATTTAACATTTGGTATAATATATTCCCATTTACCAACGATTTGTGATATTCTTTTGTTGACACTATTAAAAGTGGTTCGAACCTTAATAACCAATGGTTAACAATTTATATCCTAATAACCTAATGGTAACCTTATTAACCATTTACACAAAATGGTTAAATAGGTTCAAACCCCAAAGATAAATGGTTAGCCAATTCCCGTCCTGACATGGAGACAATCGACGACGTCGCACTGCTCGACGTTGACCTAGAGGATGGGGAACATCTGGACACTCCAGAAGATGCAATCGGATTGGTGGAGACGCAGAGGTCTAAGGAAAAGAGATGATGGTGGCCAATATGGGAATTGGATATGACATAAGTTATCTGAATGTAACCAAAGCGGTGCAAAGAGGTGGTAATAACACAACAAGAACCAATAAACAATACGGAGAAACGTCAAGACCTGTGATTAAGGGAGGAAAGAGAGAAGAAAGACGCATGTAGGAGCAACCAAATACAACAACTGTCGGGACGATCCCAATAATCAAGGAATTTACACGAGAAGAAAAGGTGAAGGCAGATTGATATGTACTAGCGTGTTTAAATAACGACGTGGCACCACAACACCATCTGCAGTGTTAAAATGACGATGTGGCGACTCGTGATTGGAGGGAAAGGGCACATCTATAGTTGCCCAATCGCTGAGATGTCGCTAATCCTTGTAACTTTTATACTAAATTCAGTTTGAAGTATAATAAATCGAAGGGGTACCATCATTTGTAAAAGAAACTCTATTTGAGCAAATGGACATATGATTGTATGGATACATCAAACAAAATTTATATTAATCAAGACGTGTGATGCACATGCAATATTATTACTCGATACATCTAAATTTTAACAAAATCTTAGACAACCTTCGTTGGATGGAGGGTGATAAGGGGTGGCCCGATCTTCTCAGTAAGCAACGGTGGTGATGATGATCACGGGGTGATGGCAGCGGAGAAACACGATGATGTAGTGGATGGTAACTTGTATGACGCAACGAGATCTCTCGATTGGTCCCTGTCGCCAGATGCAACAGCTCTCAACCCTGCAAGATATTCGCAACTCCACACACTTGCGCACGTAGCCGCCGACCACGAAGCGGTAAGTTGCAACCGTCTAATTCCCAATGGAACAGCAGATCACACAAGACTTAAACATGATCTACACAATATCAAGCAATATGGTGTAGGAAATTCAATAGTTTTGCAGAGCAAACAACTAAGAACTAGGGTTTATCTTAAACGTGGTCTAAAGCAGCTAGGGGGTCGTCCAAGGCACTTATATAGGCGTCCGGGACGAGTTCTGGTCGAAAAATACAATTAAAACCGACCCAGAATAGATCTGGTCGAGACAGACTCGGACTGGTCCGGTCTGGAATCCGGTCGACCGGGCTGTGGACTGGGTGGTCCGGTCTGTGGTCCGGTCAACCGAGCGGCAACCGGAAAGTTGCGAAGTTTCCGGTTTCTGCCCGGTACGATGTGCTCCCTCCGGTTGGCGGCCGGTTGGCGACCGGTCGACCGGGCCAGGGACCGGGCGGCCCGGCGTGGGGGCCGGTCTGACCGGGCGCTGGACCGGCCTGGACTTCTTCTTCTCCTCTCGCGCATTCCTCCCGCTCCTCCCTCGCGCGTCCATGAGATATCTTCATGTCCCGCTCCTTGTCCAGCTTCACGTCCATCTTCACGTCCAGCTGCTCCTCTCCTCCTCGTGCGATGCTTGTCTCCTCTTCATACCTGATGATACATAAGTAATAGGACTTAGGTAGTATAAAGTTCTCATCAATCAAGGTATCGTTTAGGAACAAGTTCACCTGTTGTTTAAGTAGCTTCGCATGAGCTCGTGTCATTGGTCCAATCCTGACTTCATTGGACTTGAGCTTCACAGCAGGTTCATCTTCTGTTGGTAATGACGGAGGTAGTAGTGAGGTAGGGATGTCCTCATCATCTCCCCCCTTCAAAAGGCGTCGATCCCGACGCTCCAAGGTCTTCTCGGTCATATGGTATCAAATCAGCAACATTGAAAGTATTACTGACACCAAACTCATCCTCTGGAAGATCTATCGAGTATGCATTATCATTGATCTTGGCAAGCACTTTGTAAGGACCAGCACCACGAGGCTTCAACTTAGACTTCCTCAACTTCGGGAACCTATCTTTGCGAAAATGTACCCAGACCAAATCACCAGGCTTGAACAACATCTCCTTGCGCTTCTTATTCATCCTTGCATCATTGTTCTTGCCTTTCTTCTCAATCAACTCTTTAGTCTTCACATGAATCTTCTTCACAAAATCTACCCTCTTTGATGCCTCCATATTAACTCTCTCGTGTATGGGCAAAGGCAACAAGTCAAGTGGAGTAATGGGTTTGAAACCATACACCACCTCAAAAGGACACAGCTCCGTGGTAGAGTGTACCGCCCTGTTGTGAGCAAACTTCACATGCGGCAAACACTCTTCCCACTCCTTCAGGTTCTTCTTGATCATGGATCTCAATAGTTGTGACAATGTTCTATTCACCACTTCAGTTTGACCATCAGTTTGGGGATGACAAGTAGTGCTGAAAAGCAGCTTTGTCCCCAGCTTTCTCCAAAGCGTCTTCCAGAAGTAGCTCATAAACTTCACGTCACGATCAGAAACAATAGTCTTTGGGACTCCATGTAGACGTACAATCTCCCTGAAAAACAGGTTAGCAATATGCGACGCATCGTCGCTCTTGTGGCAGACAATAAAGTGGGACATCTTAGAGAATCTATCCACTACCACAAATATAGAATCATGGCCTCTCTTAGTACGCGGCAAACCCAACACAAAATCCATACTAATATCTTCCCATGGTGTAGTAGGTGCCGGTAAAGGAGTATACAAACCGTGAGGCTTCAGCTTGGACTTGGACTTGTTGCAAGTAATGCATCTTCTCACATATCTATCCACGTCCCGCCTCATCTTTGGCCAATAAAAATGGTCAGCTAGCATGAGTAGCGTCTTCTCACGCCCAAAGTGACCCATCAAACCTCCAGCATGAGATTCCTGCAATAAGAGCAAACGCACAGACGATTCTTTGTCGAGTAGCGCTTGTACTTGCTTCTGTATCTCCTTCGTCTCTTCGAGATTAGTGCGATATGGCGCCCTATTGGGCAGCGATGCTCCGGGAATCAAATCAATTTGATGCGCAATACCTCGCAACGGTGGTAGTTCTGCGGGTACCTCCTCCGGAAACACGTCGCCGAATTCCTGCAAAACATTAGAAACACCAAGAGGAAGAGGGGTCATATCGTTAGAAACCAAAACCGTACCCCTGTACAAAAGCACAAGAGGCATGGCCGTAGGATCCTTGATACGTCTCCAACGTATCGATAATTTCTTATGTTCCATGCTACTTTATTGATGATACCTACATGTTTTATGCACATTATATGTCGTATTTATGCATTTTCTGGAACTAACCTATTAACAAGATGCCGAAGAGCCAGTTGCTGTTTTCTGCTGTTTTTGGTTTCAGAAATCCTAGTAACGAAATATTCTCGGAATTGGACGAAATCAACGCCCAGGGTCATATTTTTGCACGAAGCTTCCAGAAGACCGAAGAGGAGTCGAAGTGGGGCCACGAGGGGCCGTCACCATAGGGCGGCGCGGCCCAGGCCTTGGCCGCGCCGACCTGTGGTGTGGGGCCCTCGTGTGGCCCCCCACGTTGCCCTTCCGCCTACTTAAAGCCTCCGTCGCGAAAACCCCAGTACCGAGAGCCACGATACGGAAAACCTTCCAGAGACGCCGCCGCCGCGAATCCCATCTCGGGGGATTCAGGAGATCGCCTCCGGCACCCTGCCGGAGAGGGGATTCATCTCCCGGAGGACTCTACACCGCCATGGTCGCCTCCGGAGTGATGAGTGAGTATTTCACCCCTGGACTATGGGTCCATAGCAGTAGCTAGATGGTCGTCTTCTCCTAATTGTGCTTCATTGCTGGATCTTGTGAGCTGCCTAACATGATCAAGATCATCTATCTGTAATACTATATGTTGTGTTTGTCGGGATCCGATGGATAGAGAATGCTATGTTATGATGATTATCAATCTATTGTTTATGTGTTGTTTATGATCTTGCATGCTCTCCGTTATTAGTAGAGGCTCTGGCCAAGTTTTTGCTCTTAACTCCAAGAGGGAGTATTTATGCTCGATAGTGGGTTCATGCCTTCATTGACACACGAGGACAAGGATGTAAAGTTCTAAGGTTGTGATGTGTTGTTGCCACTAGGGATAAAACATTGATTCTATGTCTAAGGATGTAGTTGTCGATTACATTACGCACCATACTTAATGCAATTGTCTGTTGCTTTGCAACTTAATACTGAATGGGGTTCGGATGATAACCTGAAGGTGGACTTTTTAGGCATAGATGCAGTTGGATGGCGGTCTATGTACTTTGTCGTAATGCCCGGATTAAATCTCACTATATTTATCATATCATGTATATGCATTGTTATGCTCTTCTCTATTTGTCAATTGCCCGACTGTAATTTGTTCACCCAACATGCTTTTATCTTATGGGAGAGACACCTCTAGTGAACTGTGGACCCCGGTCCTATTCTTTACATCGCATACAATCTACTGCAATACTTGTTTTACTGTTTTCTTGCAAACAATCATCTTCCACACAATACGGTTAATCCTTTGTTACAGCAAGCCGGTGAGATTGACAACCTCACTGTTTCGTTGGGGCAAAGTACTTGGGTTGTGTTGTGCAGGTTCCACGTTGGCGGCGGAATCCCTGTTGTTGCGCCGCATCACATTTCGCCACCATCAACCTTCAACGTGCTTCTTGGCTCCTACTGGTTCGATTAAACCTTGGTTTCTTTCTGAGGAAAAACTTGCTACTGTGCGCATCATACCTTCCTCTTGGGGTTCCCAACGAACGTGTGAGTTACACGCCATCAAGCTCTTTTTCTGGCGCCGTTGCCGGGGAGATCAAGACACGCTGCAAGGGGAGTATCCACATCTCAATCTCTTTACTTTGTTTTTGTCTTGCTTTATTTTATTTACTACTTTGTTTGCTGCACCTAAACAAAACATAAAAAAATTAGTTGCTAGTTTTACTTTATTTACTGTCTTGCTCACTATATCAAAAACACAAAAAAAATTAGTTACTTGCATTTACTTTATCTAGTTTGTTTTATTTACCGTTGCTAAAATGAATACCCCTGAAAATACTAAGTTGTGTGACTTCACAAATGCAAATAATAATGATTTCCTATGCACACCTATTGCTCCACCTGCTACTACAGCAGAATTCTTTGAAATTAAACACTTTTCTTGAACCTGGTTATGAGAGATCAATTTTCTGGTGCTAGTTCTGATGATGCTGCTGCCCATCTTAATAATTTTGTTGAACTTTGTGAAATGCAAAAGTATAAGGATGTAGATGGTGATATTATTAAATTGAAAGTGTTTCCTTTCTCATTAAGAGGAAGAGCTAAAGATTGGTTGCTATCTTTGCCTAAGAATAGTATTGATTCATGGACTAAATGTAAGGATGCTTTTATTGGTAGATATTATCCTCCCGCTAAAATTATATCTTTGAGAAGTAGCATAATGAATTTTAAGCAATTAGATACTGAACATGTTGCTCAAGCATGGGAGAGAATGAAAACTTTGGTAAAGAATTGCCCAACCCATGGACTGACTACTTGGATGATCATCCAAACCTTCTATGCAGGACTAAATTTTTCTTCGCGGAATTTATTGGATTCAGCTGCTGGAGGTACCTTTATGTCCATCACTTTGGGGGCGGCTACAAAGCTTCTTGATGATATGATGATAAATTACTCTGAATGGCACACAGAAAGAGCTCCACAAGGTAAGAAGGTAAATTCTGTTGAAGAAACCTCTTCCTTGAGTGATAAGATTGATGTGATTATGTCTATGCTTGTGAATGGTAGATCTAATGTTGATCCAAATAATGTTCCTTTAGCTTCATTGGTTGCTCAAGAAGAAAATGTTGATGTGAATTTCATTAAAAATAATAATTTCAACAACAATGCTTATAGGAACAACTCTGATAATAACTATAGGCCATATCCTTCTGCTAATGGTAATGGTTATGGTAATTCTTATGGGAATTCTTACAATAATAATAGGAGTGTACCCTATGGTCTTGAAGCCATGCTTAAAGAATTTATTAGTACACAAACTGCTTTTAACAAATCTGTTGAGGAAAAGCTTGATAAAATTGATACTATTGCTTCTAGAGTTGATATACTTGCCTCTGATGTTAATCTTTTAAAATTGAAAGTTATGCCTAATAATGATATTGATAATAAGATTACTACTACAGCAAATGCCATCCAAGTTAGAATTAATGAGAATATAAGATTAATGGCTGAATTGCGTGCTAGGTGGGATAGAGAAGAAAATGAAAAACTAGCTAAAGAGAATAATATAGCTAAAGTTTGGACTATTACCACCACTAGTAATGCTAATTCTTCACATGTTGCTGCACCTCCTACTATCAATGGTAAAATAATTGGTGTTGGCAATGTTTCTACTCCTAGTGCAAAGCGTACAAAAGCACTGAAATTGCTAAAGCTACTTTGAAACTGCTTGTGATAAAACTGCTGAAATTTTTTCCAACCTTGGGAACAATGATCCCATTGTTGTAGCTCATAATGATTTAGATTTTGATGATTGCCACATCTCTGAAGTTATAAAGTTCTTACAAAAACTTGCTAAAAGTCCTAATGCTAGTGCTATAAATTTAGCCTTTACAAAACATATTACAAATGCTCTCATAAAAGATAGAGAAGAGAAACTAAAACTTGAAACTTCTATTCCTAGAAAGTTAGAAGATGGTTGGGAGCCCATCATTAAAATTAAATTCAATGACTTTGAATGTAATGCTTTATGTGATCTTGGTGCAAGTATTTCTGTTATGCCTAAAAAGATTTATGATATGCTTGACTTGTCACCATTGAAGAATTGTTATTTGGATGTTAATCTTGCCGATAATGTTAAAAAGAAACCTTTGGGGAGGATTGATAATGTGCACATTACGGTTAACAATAACCTTGTCCCCGTTGATTTTGTTGTCTTGGATATCGAATGCAATGCATCTTGTCCTATTGTGTTGGGAAGACCTTTTCTTCGAACCGTTGGTGCTGTTATTGATATGAGGGAAGGTAATATTAAATATCAATTTCCTCTCAAGAAAGGTATGGAACACTTCCCTAGAAAGAGAATGAAGTTGCCTTTTGATTCTATTATTAGAACAAGTTATGATGTTGATGCTTCTACTCTTGATGTTACTTGATTTGCACTTTCTGCGCCTAGCTGAAAGGCGTTAAAGAAAAGCGCTTATGGGAGACAACCCATGTTTTTACTACAGTACTTTGTTTTATATTTGAGTCTTGGAATTTGTTTACTACTGTAGCAACCTCTCCTTATCATGTTTTTTGTGCCAAGTAAAGTTTCTATGTCAAAGTTGATGTTATATTTGGGATCGCTGCGCAGAAACAGCATTGCTGTCTGTCACGAATCTGGGCCTAAGTCTCTGTAGAAAATTCGAAAAAATCTTCCAATTTACGAGCGTGATCCTCAGATATGTACGCAACTTTCATTAGTTTTGAGTTTTTCCATTTGAGCAAGTCTGGTGCCATTTTAAAATTCGTCTTTACGGACTGTTCTGTTTTTGACAGATTCTGCCTTTTATTTTGCATTGCCTCTTTTGCTATGTTGGATGAATTTCTTTGATCCATTAATGTCTAGTAGCTTTATGCAATGTCCAAAAGTGTAAAGAATGTTTGTGTCACCTCTGAATGTGTGAATTATTAATTGTGCACTAACCCTCTAATGAGTTTGCTTGAAGTTTGGTGTGAAGGAAGTTTTCAACGGTCAAGAGAGGAGTATGATATACTATGATCAAGAGGAGTGAAAGCTCTAAGCTTGGGGATGCCCCCGTGGTTCATCCCTGCATATTTTAAGAAGACTCAAGCGTCTAAGCTTGGGGATGCCCAAGGCATCCCTTTCTTCATTGACAACATCATCAGGTTCCTCCCCTGAAACTATATTTTTATTCAGTCACATCTTGTGTTCTTTACTTGGAGCGTCGGTTTGTTTTTGTTTTTGTTTTTGTTTGAATAAAATGGATCCTAGCATTCACTTTGTGGGAGAGAGACACGCTCCGCTGTTGCATATGGACAAATATGTCCTTAGGCTTTACTCATAATGTTCAAGGCGAAGTTTCTTCTTCGTTAAATTGTTATATGGTTGGAATTGGAAAATGCTACATGTAGTAATTCTAAAATGTCTTGGATAATGTGATACTTGGCAATTGTTATGCTCATGTTTAAGCTCTTGCATCATATGCTTTGCACCCATTAATGAAGAAACATAGAGCTTGCTAAAATTTGATTTGCATATTTGGTCTCTCTAAGGTCTAGATAATATCTAGTATTGAGTTTTGAACAACAAGGAAGACGGTGTAGAGTCTTATAATGTTTACAATATGTCTTTTATGTGAGTTTTGCTGCACCGGTTCATCCTTGAGTTTGCTTCAAATAACCTTGCTAGCCTAAACCTTGTATCGAGAGGGAATACTTCTCATGCATCCAAAATCCTTGAGCCAATTACTATGCCATTTGTGTCCACCAAACCTACCAACTACATGGTATTTCTCCGCCATTCCAAAGTAAATTGCTTGAGTGCTACCTTTAAAATTCCATCATTCACCTTTGCAATATATAGCTCATGGGACAAAATAGCCTTAAAAACTATCGTAGTATTGAATATGTACTTATGCACTTTATCTTTTATTAAGTTGCTTGTTGTGCGATAACCATGCTTCTGGGGAACGCCATCAACTATTGTTGAATATCATGTGAGTTGCTATGCATGTCCGTCTTGTCTGAAGGATCTGCCACCTTAATGATTGGAGCATGCAAATTGTTAGAGAAGAACATTGGGCCGCTAACTAAAGCCATGAATCATGGTTGAAGTTTCAGTTTTGGACATATATCCTCAATCTCATATGAGAATAATAATTGTTGCTACATGCTTATGCATTTAAGAGGAGTCCATTATCTGTTGTCCATGTTGTCCCGGTATGGATGTCTAAGTTGAGAATAATCAAAAGCGAGAAATCCAAAATGCGAGCTTTCTCCTTAGACCTTTGTACAGGCGGCATGGAGGTACCCCTTTGTGACACTTGGTTGAAACATGGCATGCAAAGATCCGGTAGTCCAAGCTAAGTAGGACGAGGTGCGGGCACTATTAGTATACTATGCATGAGGCTTGCAACTTGTAAGATATAATTTACATAACTCATATGCTTTATTACTACCGTTGACAAAATTGTTTCATGTTTTCAAAATAAAAGCTCTAGCACAAATATAGCAATCGATGCTTTCCTCTTTGAAGGACCTTTCTTTTACTTTTATTGTTGAGCCAGTTTACCTATCTCCTTCCACCTTAAGAAGCAAACACTTGTGTGAACTGTGCATTGATTCCTACATACTTGCATATTGCACTTGTTATACTACTTTATGTTGACAATATCCATGAGATATACATGTTATAAGTTGAAAGCAACCGCTGAAACTTAATCTTCCTTTGTGTTGCTTCAACACCTTTACTTTGATTTATTGCTTTATGAGTTAACTCTTATGCAAGACTTATTGATGCTTGTCTTGAAGTACTATTCATGAAAAGTCTTTGCTTTATGATTCAGTTGTTTACTCATGTCATTACCTTTGTTTTGATCGCTGCATTCATTACATATGTTTACAAATAGTATGATCAAGATTATGATGGCATGTCACTTCAGAAATTATCTTTGTTATCGTTTTACCTGCTCGGGACGAGCAGAACTAAGCTTGGGGATGCTGATACGTCTCCAACGTATCGATAATTTCTTATGTTCCATGCTACTTTATTGATGATACCTACATGTTTTATGCACATTATATGTCGTATTTACGCATTTTCTGGAACTAACCTATTAACAAGATGCCGAAGAGCCGATTCTTTGTTTCTGCTGTTTTTGGTTTCAGAAATCCTAGTAACGAAATATTCTCGGAATTGGACGAAATCAACGCCCAGGGTCCTATTTTTGCACGAAGCTTCCAGAAGACCGAAGAGGAGTCGAAGTGGGGCCACGAGGGGCCGTCACCATAGGGCGGCGCGGCCCAGGCCTTGGCCGCGCCGACCTGTGGTGTGGGGCCCTCGTGTGGCCCCCCACGTTGCCCTTCCGCCTACTTAAAGCCTCCGTCGCGAAAACCCCAGTACCGAGAGCCACGATACGGAAAACCTTCCAGAGACGCCGCCGCCGCGAATCCCATCTCGGGGGATTCAGGAGATCGCCTCCGGCACCCTGCCGGAGAGGGGATTCATCTCCCGGAGGACTCTACACCGCCATGGTCGCCTCCGGAGTGATGAGTGAGTAGTTCACCCCTGGACTATGGGTCCATAGCAGTAGCTAGATGGTCGTCTTCTCCTAATTGTGCTTCATGGTTGGATCTTGTGAGCTGCCTAACATGATCAAGATCATCTATCTGTAATACTATATGTTGTGTTTGTCGGGATCCGATGGATAGAGAATGCTATGTTATGATGATTATCAATCTATTGTTTATGTGTTGTTTATGATCTTGCATGCTCTCCGTTATTAGTAGAGGCTCTGGCCAAGTTTTTGCTCTTAACTCCAAGAGGGAGTATTTATGCTTGATAGTGGGTTCATGCCTGCATTGACACCTGGGACAGAGACAGAAAGTTCTAAGGTTGTGATGTGCTGTTGCCACTAGGGATAAAACATTGATTCTATGTCTAAGGATGTAGTTGTCGATTACATTACACACCATACTTAATGCAATTGTCTGTTGCTTTGCAACTTAATACTGAATGGGGTTCGAATGATAACCTGAAGGTGGTCTTTTTAGGCATAGATGCAGTTGGATGGCGGTCTATGTACTTTGTCGTAATGCCCGGATTAAATCTCACTATATTTATCATATCATGTATATGCATTGTTATGCTCTTCTCTATTTGTCAATTGCCCGACTGTAATTTGTTCACCCAACATGCTTTTATCTTATGGGAGAGACACCTCTAGTGAACTGTGGACCCCGGTCCTATTCTTTACATCGCATACAATCTACTGCAATACTTGTTTTACTGTTTTCTTGCAAACAATCATCTTCCACACAATACGGTTAATCCTTTGTTACAGCAAGCCGGTGAGATTGACAACCTCACTGTTTCGTTGGGGCAAAGTACTTGGGTTGTGTTGTGCAGGTTCCACGTTGGCGCCAGAATCCCTGTTGTTGCGCCGCATCACATTTCGCCACCATCAACCTTCAACGTGCTTCTTGGCTCCTACTGGTTCGATTAAACCTTGGTTTCTTTCTGAGGGAAAACTTGCTACTGTGCGCATCATACCTTCCTCTTGGGGTTCCCAACGAATGTGTGAGTTACACGCCATCAATCCTCACTAAATTCTCTCATGTCTTCTTTGGTGGCTAATGAAACTAAGGAATTCACTCTCTCACTTTTCGTTATATCACTCACAACATTACAATTCTCTCGCCTATCTAGAGGTGCATCCTCCAAATTCACTTCAACCTTCTGACGAGACTCATTGACAATTTGCTGTGGTGACATAGGCTGTAAGTTAATTTTTTTGCCCTTGTACTCCAAGTGATATGTATTGGCTCGGCCATTGTGTTGCACAGAACGGTCATAGAGCCAAGGCCGACCCAAAAGTAGGTGACAAACCGTCATAGGAACCACATCAAAGTCAATGCAATCCTTATACGGTCCAATCGCAAACTCAACACGCACCATGTGGTTTACCTTCATCTCACCATTGTCGCTCAACCACTGAATATAATATGGATGCGGGTGCGGTAGGTACTTCAACTTCAGCTTGGTACATAACTCCTTGCTTGCTAAATTGCGGCAACTCCCGCCATCAATAATGACCTTGCAAGCCTTATCAGGACCAACTAAAGCTTTGGTTGGAACAAATTGCAGCGCTGAGTAGATGCACTAGGCAACACATTAAGAGCACGCTGCGACACAACAATGGTACGAGCATCAGAAGGATATGCATCTTCACCATCAGTGTCATATGCATCATCGTCTGGAGCATTTGGATCAACATCATCTCCAGTCTCATACTCATTGTCCTCATTGATAACCATGACTTTGCGGTTAGGACAATCTCTCTTGAAGTGACCCTTGCCACCACATGTATGGCAAAGCATATCGCGGTTGCGCGCTGTAGACATGCTAGAACCACTCGTACTTGCAGGAGATTCTGACTTCTTTGCATTAGATACATTGGAGACCGGTTTGCTAGGCGGAGTAGAGTAAGGAGCGGAGCGCGTCGAAGGCGCCGGCGCTGTAGAAGGCGCACGGGGTGTAAAACGCCCAGCTCCCGTAGCACGTCCCTTAACCTTTGCTTCTTCAGCCAACTGTGATTCAGCTTCTCTTGCATGATGTAACAATTGATTCATATTGGTGTAGGTGTAATGATGAACAATGCCTTTAACATCATACTTCAATCCATTGAGAAAACGCTGCATTGTCATCTCTAGAGACTCACGGACACGACCACGCTGCATAAGCATCTCCATCTCCATGTAGTACTCATCAACAGTCTTCACACCTTGCCTCAATAAAGTTAGCTTATCAAATATATTCCGCAAGTAATTTGTAGGCACAAAACGAGAAGTCATAACTTCCTTCATAGCACGCCATGTACGGATAGGTTGTGCACCATCTTCGTCGCGGTTACGAACCAAAGAATCCCACCAACGCAATGCATAACCATCAAATTCAGAAGAAGCAAGCTTGATCTTCTTATCTTCGGAGTAGTTGGGATGTAAGCTCCATAACTTCTCAATCTTGAGCTCCCAAGTGAGATATTCTTCAACATCAGCTCCTCCTTCAAACTTGGGTATGGAAAACTTGGGCTTACCCAATCCATCTTCTTCATCTTGTCCACGACCATTGCGGCCAAGTGGAACCCAACCACGAGGACGATGACCACGAGGCGCACCACGAGCATTGTGTGCGTCATCTTCAAGCTCAGGATCTTCGTCATCGTCTTGTTGTTGTTGTTGTTGTGCAGTCAAATTCTCAATAGCAAGGCGCATATCTGCAATATTGCGCTGGATATCCGTCATTTGATCAGCCAATCCAGTGACAGTTTCATTAGTAGCATCCAGCGTTTGTTTGATCTCATCAACTGTACCCTTAAGCTCATCATCCTTAGTGCGGAATTCACGTCGCATCTCATTACGAAGAGCTTCATACTCCCTCCATGTGATGATATCTGCGGAATTCTTGTTTTCCTGGTTAACAATCTTATTATCACTAGCAGACATGATTAGTAGGTTAGTGCACTAAATCAAAAAGATATGGTGGTACTCTCACAACTCACTCAAAACTGATAAGAAAAGGAAATCTTACCGTTCCAAAGTAAATTAGTATTGCTTACCACTTGTAGTAACAATTAGTGCACGGATGTAGCGAAGCGAATATCAAGGGTATAAGAACAATCACACGACAAAGCAGGGTATATGTGGGGCTGTAGGTAGGCTACCTATTTGCACCAATAACAAGCTCTAGCGCTGACCGTAGACAACCAATGATACTCACACAAGGCGATATAATGGGGCAATGCAACTATATGGAGGAAAGGTTGCAATGCACTAGAGAGACGCTAGCAAAGCTCAACGAGACAAGCACAAGATTGCTCAACTACGGGCGCAGTAAAGAAAACTTAGGCCTTTCACTTGATTTCAACTAGCACGACACCTTTCTTTTTGGATTTTCTTTGTGTAACACACGCAGCTATGTAGCTCTTTTTGCTTCTTTTCTATTTTCTCTTTTTTTTTTGGATTTTATGACGCAACTCCTTGATAACACGGCCAACAAGATATGCAAAGCACCAAAACCCTAATGAGCAGCCTGTCGAGCGGTAAAACTAGTCTCTTCTGGGGAAGTTCCTAGTCACGTATATCGAAAGGCTGTAGCTATGGTTTGGACAAACACACTGTATGCTATGTGGACTCGGAGTAAACAAAAACTGACTCTAGATGATAAAATAGATGAAAAGAAAACACAAACCCTAACAATTCTACTAGAAGAAAGGTAAAGGTACGCAAAAACAACTACGAAAAGCAACTAAAACTCGAAATTAGTGCAATCTATGGCTATGGCAAACCCTAACCCTAATTTTTTTTGGCTTTTTCTGGATAGGAAAACACTCACAACTCAACTATGGGGTGGATTATGGATGGCTTACCGAGTAAAACTGGAAATCTGATACCAAGATGATATGGGGTGGCCCGATCTTCTCAGTAAGCAACGGTGGTGATGATGATCATGGGGTGATGGCAGCGGAGAAACACGACGATGTAGTGGATGGTAACTTGTATGACGCAACGAGATCTCTCGATTGGTCCCTGTCGCCAGATGCAACAGCTCTCAACCCTGCAAGATATTCGCAACTCCACACACTTGCGCACGTAGCCACCGACCACGAAGCGGTAAGTTGCAACCGTCTAATTCCCAATGGAACAGCAGATCACACAAGACTTAAACAGGATCTACACAATATCAAGCAATATGGTGTAGGGAATTCAATAGTTTTGCAGAGCAAACAACTAAGAACTAGGGTTTATCTTAAACGTGGTCTAAAGCAGCTAGGGGGTCGTCCAAGGCACTTATATAGGCGTCCGGGACGAGTTCTGATCGAAAAATACAAGTAAAACCGACCCAGAATAGATCTGGTCGAGACAGGCTCGGACTGGTCCGGTCTGGAATCCGGTCGACCGGGCTGTGGACCGGGCGGTCCAGTCTGTGGTCCGGTCAACGGGCGGCAACCGGAAAGTTGCGAAGTTTCCGGTTTCTGCCCGGTACGATGTGCTCCCTCCGGTTGGCGGCCGGTTGGCGGCCGGTCGGCCGAGGCGAGGCCGAGCGGCCCGGCGTAGAGCCGGTCGGCCAGCGGCAGACCGGCTGGACTTCTTCTTCTCCTCTCGCGCATTCCTCCCGCTCCTCCCTCGCGCGTCCATGAGATATCTTCATGTCCAGCTCCTTGTCCAGCTTCACGTCCATCTTCACGTCCAGCTGCTCCTCTCCTCCTCGTGCGATGCTTGTCTCCTCTTCACACCTGATGATACATAAGTAATAGGACTTAGGTAGTATAAAGTTCTCATCAATCAAGGTATCGTTTAGGAACAAGTTCACCTGTTGTTTAAGTAGTTTCGCACGAGCTCGTGTCATTGGTCCAATCCTGACTTCATTGGACTTGAGCTTCACAGCAGGTTCATCTTCTGTTGGTAATGACGGAGGTAGTAGTGAGGTAGGATGTCCTCATCAAAGGGAGTAGTAACCTACATTACTAAGAACAGATTATCTGTATGATTTTTTATTAAAATAATACTATACCTGCAAAATTAGGGCCAATAGATCACACTTCCGCCTTCATGTTATTCATCTCTTCCCCCCAAAAAGAAGTTATTCAGCTCACCCGGGCTCGCCTCAGCAGAATATGGCTGCGCGCGTGGGCCTTCCGCAGCAGGCGCTCCTCGCCTCCGCTCTTGCTCGAAGCCCATCTCCTTCTCCTGCTCGCCTCCCTTATCCTCCTCTCCTCCGCCTCCCCACCTACTGCCGATTCTTCTCCGCCTCCGCCGACGCCGGGCTCCAAAACCTCCGCCGTCGCCTCCCCTTTGCTGCCCGCGCCATGTCGCAGCGATCGGAGGCCGCTGGCAGCCCGTACGCTGCCGAGCTCGCCGCCGCCAAGAAGGCCGTCTCCCTCGCCGCCCGCCTCTGCCAGGTACTCGTCCTAGGATCTCTTCTTTCAATCTTGTGCGGCCTGCGGCGGATGGCTGGCGCGTTCTTAGTCGAGTGCCTGACTGCTGGACCGTTCCTCCGTTTATTTTCCCACAAGCCTCGAGTTCCATTGGTACTAGTAACGGAAGGGTAATGTAGTGGGGCGGCCTGGGGAAGTGTTGACCAACGCCCGAGTATAATCCATTGTTTTACTACATCAATTCAGCCCCGTCTTCAGGATTTGGGGGCCCCGGTACGACTTACAAAATAGGGTCTTGTTTTTTTTTTGTTCAAACTGAATAACTAGTCAAACAAAATCATACGTTTACTTTATTATTATATATACATTCAGAGTGTGCTATTCAGTACAATCTGTTCTATTACGTACAAAGTTTGAAAATGTGTCAAAGTATTTGTTCTAAAAGAGGATATAGCACTTAAGTAATAAAGGAATCTCATGCTTTACCAAAAAGTATCATCTGTCCGGTATTTTTTGAAATAATTTTTTTAATCATATCTTTACAATTAATCGTTTCCAAGATATCATTGTCAAGTGTTATTGTTGCCAATCCGCTCCTTCTTACAGATACAACATTAGCAAGAATGGTTAACAAAATTCTACAAGCAACATTAGCGAAATGATAAATGGGACGTTCTCCAAAAATTTCAGAATATCAAGAGGGCCCGTAGACTTCTCAAGTAAATCCGAGATAAAGATTAACTCCCTCCAAAATTCTTCTCCGTCAATATTCCTATGGTTTTCATGCTTAAGTGCAACCTCAAATTTGGCACAAGCATCCTTCAAACTCTTATCAACAACTGAACAAAACAACAATTAGATCAGCGGTCGACGCAGGGCGAGTGGACAGCTAAACATTAAACATCGATTCGATATTTCTGGCTGATCTGGAATATCGCCGCGTCGCTCTCGCTCTCACATGCAGTCGAGAAAAGAAACATACGATCGGCAATGGCAACCACACTACGTAATGTAAGCTGGAACTCATTGGGATCGGCATCGTGGCCTACTGGGCTATAGGAGCAAAGCAAGTAGGGCCGCTGCAGCTGGGCCAGCAGGCGACTACCTACTAGGCAGAATTTTTTTTGGGGGCCTCAGGATTTTGGGGGCCCTGTTTGGTTGATCATTTCGATCATGTCCATCGACGGGCCTGCATCAATTTACAATGTCGCGGAGTTCATATCCGGCACTCTTCATCTGAGATTTTGTGAGCAAAGAATGTGAGTGTTATAATGTGTATGGAAGTATATCAACTGCACAATCATATTTGGTGTCTGCAAATTTGGAATGCAAGTTTATATAGGATAGTGTGGGTAGTTGTAGTTATGGTAATCAGCTTAGCACTCTGCACTCGTCCCAAACTAGTAACCTTTCAGCTGGATGAATTCATGGCTTTGTGGCTGTTTGGATGCTTCATGCTGCAGCTACAACTTACTGCTTTTGTCTTCTGTCTTTCTTCTTCAGACGGTGCAACAGGAAATTGAGCAATCAGATGTTCAGTCGAAAGCGGATAAAAGTCCCGTAACAGTAGCTGACTATGGTACATGATGATCCCGCAACTGTTTACCTCCAAGAGTCTGCATTTTCTGTTCTGATGCTGATCTATCGGTGCTTATACCTAAACCAGAATTTAAACTTTGTTGAGTAGCCTTTTTGTGTTCTTTGGTTTTATCTTATCTGTGGATGTTATGGTCTTCATCTAGCATGGCTTAGGGATGTGAAGAACAGTCAAGAAAAATTGATCCTCAGAAGTTCTTGCAGTCTTACTAATATGTGAAACTTATTGTTTCTCTGAACTCCCCGTTTGCTTGACTTTGCTTTTTATGCATGCAGGGTCTCAAATATTGGTAAGTCTCGTGTTGAATATGGAAGTAACTACTGGTTCCTTTTCTATGGTGGCTGAGGAGGTAACTAAATTACGTTTCTGTTTACTTATTTCTACTTACAACACGTAACTCTTTCGTAACTAATTGGATGCATGTACTTAAGTAGGACTCCGAAGATTTGAGAAAAGATGGCGCTGAAGAAATTTTGGAACGCATTACCGATCTTGTAAATGAAACTCTCGCAGAGGATGCTTCTTTCAACATTTTGTTATCTCAGGAAGGTATCCTTGCTGCAATTGATAGCGGGAAGTCTGAGGGAGGTCCATCTGGGCGTCATTGGGTTCTAGATCCAATCGATGGAACTAAAGGGTGAGTTATCATAACTTACACTTGCAGGTTCGATTGCTCCACATTCTGCTAATGTGATAAAATGTTAGTTCCGTTGTACCATGCACTACACCATTTGGTGCACCTTCTCTACAAATGTCTTCTCGCTCACCAAAACTAGTGTTGCTTCTTTGCTATGCTTCTTTCTAGCTATTGATTGTACAAGGTAGCATACATGACTGCTTTTTTCTTTCAGAAGAATATTGTACCTGGCATATGGCTCTAATTTTTTAATGCTAGAATGAATTCATGTTTAGTGATGTATAAGTTAATATTTATCTCTGTTATTTATACATACTACGCTGCACTTAAGACAAACATGAACATATTCAGGTACCTGTAACTAGATGTAGCAACATGCCCCTACACAATGTGAACGAAACTATGTGTGGTTCTCTTTTTGAAGAAGCCATGTGATTATGAAGTGGTTCTATCAATAGCTACCTAGCAAAATTGAATACCTTCTTTTCCTGTTTTGTACTGTAATTATTCGTTATAATCCAGTCAATCATAAACTGTACATACCATTTGTCTGAAATGGATTGATAAACATAAATGCAAAACCCAATCTTTGCCTATCGTGCTAATAATGCACTTCCTGATCTAGATTTTCATTTTGACTTGATTCAGTTTCTTAAGAGGAGGCCAATATGCAATTGCACTGGCATTGCTTGATGAGGGCAAAGTTGTTTTGGGTGTGCTGGGATGTCCAAATCTTCCTTTGTCATCAATAAATAACTTGAACGGTAGCTCATCAGGAGATCAAGTCGGTGCTCTCTTCTCAGCCACAATTGGTTGTGGTGCAGAAGTACAGTCCTTAGATGGTTCTCCACCACAAAAGGTTATTACCTTTTAGGTCTTTTCTTTGATATTATTCATCTAACCCTATTTCTACCAATGTGAGACTAGAGTTTTAATTTGTTCTACACTTGGTTATGTTCATTACAGATTAGTGTTTGCTCCACCGATAATCCAGTCAATGCCTCATTCTTTGAATCCTATGAAGGAGCACACACCATGCATGATTTAACTGGCTCCATCGCGGAGGTTTGATCTGAACTATTAGTTGCTTAGTCTATATCCGTGAGAATATATTCTAAGTGTATTGGAGTTCTTGCAGAAACTAGGTGTCCAAGCTCCCCCAGTTAGAATCGACAGCCAAGCAAAATATGGTGCTCTTGCCCGTGGTGATGGAGCCATTTACTTGCGCTTTCCATACAAGGGTTACAGGGAGAAGATATGGGACCACGCCGCTGGTGCAATCGTTGTCACAGGTATAAATTTCTGTTTCTTTCCAAACATACAAATCCAATCAAAAGATCAATATTCACTTGTAATTCTCTTTCTGATGTTCTCCAGAAGCTGGAGGTTTAGTAACAGATGCTTCAGGAAACGATCTGGATTTCTCGAAAGGGAGATTCCTTGATCTTGACACAGGCATCATCGCAACGAACAAGCAGCTGATGCCGTCACTCCTGAAGGCTGTCCAAGAGGCTATCAAGGAGAAAGACCAGGTGCCTTCCCCATTGTAGAAGTTGGATTGGTCCCAAATGGTAATTGTAGTGCTACTCCCCCACTCATCCAGTTGGGTATGTGTACACAACCTTTGTTTGAGCAAACACAATCCATTGTTACATCTACAGAGAATAAATAGAGGATTTTGCTCCATCAGTTCCAGTGTGCAGTTCTAGATATACCTGCGTGATGATTTTAGCTATGCCAATTATAGTAATATCTGGAATCATTCCACTATTTCCACACTGGTGAGTACAGTTAACCTTGTCCAGCACACACGGGTCTTGGTTGACAGTATGAAAAACTTTGGCGATGCAAGACCTGGGGTACACCAGGGTGTTATCTTACAGTATCCATCCCTCGGGCCGGGTGGAGATCTGGGCAATGCTGCTCCTGGGTAGCACGAGACAGGCCGACATCGCACAAGTGGTGAGGGCAAGTGGTGAGGGCTCAGGAAAGAAATGTGCTCTTCCTGGAAGGACAGCTACCAGCATGGGATTTGCCTTTCACAGGGAGTGGCACTAGATACATTTGCTTGTCAATCGTCGCAGCTAAAATGTGGTTCAGAGCGTTGAAAGTATTAAAAGTTGAATCATGCCACATATACAATTGTTACATTTCGAATCGACTCACTGCGTTAGAGCAGCCAGATGTGTCTTTTTATTGTGGTCATAATTACTATTAATGCTATGTACCTAAATCATCATTCACCATACTTACAACAACATTGGAGACATGTGGTCAATTAGGACTATACAGGGACATCAGTTGGGTAGTCTGAAGGGTGTTTCTTGATGGTATCCAGCAGCGACCGCTGCTGCTCGCGGAGGTTGGAAGGAACTTGATCATAAACGTCGGTGAATAGCTCCGCAAGCCCGTGCTTAGGGATCCTCTCAGCCACCTGAATGGCTTGAAGAATCTGTACAGAAATGAGTGACAGATTCAGAAGGTCTTCTCTGAAAATGCTGTTACACAGATTCACCTTTCTGCAACAGCAACATTACCTCTTGTCTCACACTGTTCCTCAGTTCAGTCTCTTCAGCATCACACCACCAGCTGTTCCCCTGAACCCATTTTCTGTACCTGGAGACGGGATCCCTAGCTGTTCGCCAATGTTCGATCTCGTCAGCCAGCCTATACTTTGTTGAATCGTCGGATGTCGAGTGATGCCCGACTCGGTAAGTCATCGCCTGAAAGCTTTCAACTCAGTACTCTAAGCAAACACATATATTCTAAAATTTCTTGAACTGTCCTGCACCTCGATCAAAATAGGCCTTCCTTCAGTTATAGCCATTTCCCGAGCAGCATGAACTGCACTGTACACAGCAAGAGTGTCGTTGCCATCTACCCGGATACTGCGGATTCCGTAAGCCTGACCACGGGTAACAATTCCGTCACCTGCATGATCAGTTGGATTTAACACAATTCAGCACCAATAGTTTGTAGAAAAAGTCATGATTGAGCACAGAGGCACACTTCGTACTTCTGAATTGTTCGGTAGTTGGGGTGCTGATTGCCCAGCCATTGTTCCGGCAGAAGAAGATCACTGGAGCTTCCGTGACAGCAGCAAAGTTGAGAGCAGCGTGGAAGTCTCCCTGTACGTTTTCATCTGTCAGAAAGGCCTTGCTACAAGTTTTAAGTAAGTGATCAATGATTGTTCATCTACCTCGCTCGTGCCACCATCGCCGAAATACGTGATGGCACATGCATCCTTCTTGTCCATCTTCAGAGAGTAGGCGGCTCCAACAGCTTGGGGGAGCTGCGTGCTGATCAATTTGCCAAGAATGATAAATCTCTCCCTCACTTGTATAATTTTTTGTGATGCTGGAGGAAGTATTTCACACTTACGCGATAGGTGATGAGACCGTGAAATAATTCAGACGGTTTGATCCGTAATGTATTGGCATCTGCCTCCCTTTACCGTAATCCATCTTATTCCCAAACAACTGGTTTGCAAATTCTTGCAGCGTGAAACCACGCCATAGAAGAACACCAGGCTCCCTGTACTTCATTTGGCTCCACGATTTCCAGCCAAGAAAAGCACAGTAAGTAACATTGTTGTTACGCATCGCAGCTTTGGGTCAACTGAAATTTACCTGAGGTAGCACAATGTCGTCAGCACTAAGCGCGGCAGCAGAAGCTATGTTTATTGCTTCTTCACCATTAGAAGTTAAATAGAATGAGATTCTTCCCTGCCTCTGAGCTTCGTAGAAGATTGTATCCATAATCTGGAGGGTGACCATGTTACTGTACATCTTGAGAGCCAACTCCTTACTGACCTGACAACAGTAAGAGACATGATTCAGAACAAATTTATTATTTGCCATCATGTTTGGACCAACATTCCCCAGTCAGGGAACAATAAACAGTATTACACCTCTTGGAATCTACTGCTGTATATAATCCCGCCATCGTCGTCAAGAACACGGTAACACTTGATCCTTTCCCTTTGTGACTCTGGCACAAAATTCATTTCACCAACAAAGGAAAGCCTCCCTCCAGGGAAATCTACTACCTGCGACGGTAACAGTCAAAATTATCAAGTTCATAGTGCAAGGAAAAAATTGGATCAATCACAATGCTGGCCAAAAAAGAGCACGTAAAGACTGTTTGAACTCGAAAGCACAACTGGATTGGTCTTATTGATCTTTATTTTTGGATAAAGGGAGTAAATTAGTATTAGTTTAATTAACCGTGGCGGTACTGGACCATTTTACCCGTTGACAACTATTGGCCATCTTGACAATGGCAATATTTTACCATGAGAGACTCCTAATCATTAGTCTCATCAGTTGACACCGACTAACATCACATGAATTAAGTATAAAATTATCAGTAGTACAGACACGTTTTTTTTGCAGGGTACATCGATTGTATTAATCAAATACTCCGAGTAACGTTAGTAAAGACACGTTTCTAAAGCCGTGTGAGCTTACTAAACCTGGATTAAAGTTCGACTAGTCCATTGACTCAATGCCACGTCCATCCTTATCTGCTTACTTTACTATTTGTTGTCAATTCTATCCATGCACAATTCTCATGTGCTGCGATTCTTTCCACAGTTTTTTCAGCGCTAATTAAGATCGTGGAAGAATTGTACCAGGGAGAAAAACACAATTGCAGCAATAGAAATTCTCAAAGGAAGCACTTAGCTAGTGACGAATTAATACACCAAACAGTCAGGAATCCATAAACAACGTTGTGCCATGTTCTTACAAAATTGGGGAAGTGATCTAGGAGCATGTCTTCTTTTCTTAGGTCCAAAATTTAGATGCATTATATCTAATTTTGGAATCACGATGTCTACACTAAAGCTTGTTTAATCAGGGAGGAAGATGACATGATCCAGGTCCTAGGCGCATGATCTGAATATTCGTTGTGTTACTATTTTATCCCGACAATTCTATAGAACACATATGTCAATTAGCAGCCGCCCTACTCATGGCTATGCATATACAGTTAAGCCTACTGCTATGCATAAACAGTACTCTGGCAGTATTGTGAAGCGTGCACAGAACAGATACCTGCTGAAGCTCGCCGGCGGAGAATTCATTATCCGAGTCCTCGGCGGTAGCGGTAGCGGCAGCGGTGTCTCCGGCGAAGCGCCGGACGGAGCAGAACCCCCTGTGGTACCCCGCTGTCGGTCCAAGAACCGGCACGGTCGAGGAGCTCGGGAACCACGGACCGGGACCGCGGCGGCGCAGCTCGCCGGCGATCCTCCTGGCGGCACGGCGCGCCAGCTCCGAAGACAGCCACGCAGCCATGTACGTACGTGCGTGCGTGCACTTATATAGGATGTGAGCTTCCTACGCGCGCGCTCAAGGCCGGTCAGCTGCAAGACAAGTCTACGCGATCAATGGTGGTTGCTGGACTTTATAGGTGGCGGTGCTGGAGCTGGATAGAGACGAGGAAAAGGAAGAGAAGAGGCCAAGAGGGAGGGAGCGTGAGCTGGAAAGATAAGTGTGGGTGTGTGCAGCGAGCAGCGAGAGGAGTCTGGAGGTAGGAGAAGACGGGCACGGCTCGCGCACGGATGTCCGGAGAGTGACGACTGCCAAACGCGGGTCCCGCTCGTCCGTGACCGCGGTGGCAGGAGCATGGAGTGATATGGGGCTAGGCTGTGAGGCATGGGGGTTGCACGTGGAAGCCGTCGCCCGGTGCCGGGGTGGGTAAGGAGATGAGGACTGAGTGATGAGACCGTGAGGTGACATGCATTCATGCGCTTCCATCCATGGACCGTCCTACTAGGATGCAGAGGATGGACAGGGAAGCTAGGGAAAAGGACAGCAAAATCACTTGTCATGAAAAATGGTTACTGGGTTTAGACGGAGCATTGTGCTGGCTTGTTAATATCACGAAGCACGTTCTCGATCCACGAGGCTAGCGAAGAATGTTATGAATACCGAGATCCGAGGATTAGCAAGGATGGTTCCAATTTAGGTGGCGATGAGGAATGGGCTTGGTGATTCATGGATTGGAGCAGTGACATGCAAGTGGGGCGACGGGTCGGATGAAAATCAAAGGTCCAACCTTAATTGGTTATGTCTAGCAATATTCTTGTTAAAAACATTATTTTGAGAGTGAGTACTTTTTAAAGGTGAAAACTCTAGAACTATGATCGACGATGATGGCATTTGTGCGTTGATTTCTTCTTAGAAGCGTCGCTTATGGAGAGATTGAACTTCTGGTGCTGTTTTGGTGGAGTTAATACCGTTGTTTTAAAGATGCATTACTCTAGCGGGACTTATCTTTTTCGTAGTTCTTCTTTCCTTTTTAGCTATGTGTTGTTCGATAAGCTAAGTGCAATTGATCTATTTGTGATATTAATATATACTCTTTATCAGAAAACAAAAAATGGCGTGCCAGGCAGAGTGACTACCTAACCAGAACATTCAGATTTCGGATGGTTCAGTTGGATTGACACCTGGATTGACACCCCATCTGTCTAATGCTCGCCATTCGAGATTGATATATTCACAGAAGCAGAGAAAGATACCGTCTATTTATGTAGGCTCCGCTTTATTCTTCGTTTAGGATCTCCTAGCAAAACACAAATCTTCATCTATAATCTATTTTTTTATAAGAAATATTTTTATTATTGGAAAGGTTTATGTTTTCCACTTGGCCTCTGCATAGTTAGGATGAACACAACCGTTTCGGTCCACGCGATACAACAAAGTAAAAAAAATCGTCTCTTTACGAGTGATCCTGCGATATCCTAATGTGAAGGAGGGTCAATTCGTAGATTACACTGTCATCCATGTTGGACAAAAATATTCCTCGCCGCATTCTCCAATCATGTAAACATCTCTATAAATAAGTTGTGATACTCCATACACCGTAGATATGACCATAAATGGGACGTAGCTGTGCACCGTTAGATGACCTGTATAAGCGAAATATTTTTACCATTAAACAGCTTGTCATTTCTACATAGCCATAGCGACGAAATAATGGCAATCGCTCCCACCATAATAAGTAGCTTAAACCTAGGATCCACACCATTCAGCAAATTGCCGAAAATATTCGCAACGCTTCATGGTGGGTATAAGGTAGAATCTATTTGGATGGTTGATCATATAGATCTAGCAAATTTGCAGTGGAAAAATAAGTGCTTTTATAGTCTCGTCATGGTAACAGAAGACACACATTTAACTTCCGTGCCAATTGCGTTTTACAAGGTTATCTCTAGTAAGAATTACACCTCGGCGAAGATACCATGCAAAACTTTTAGTTTTTAGGCGAGATCTTCACCTTCCAAATTTGCTTATTATCAACAACTGGCACCTCTGGTTGTATTAAAGTTTTGTACATATAATCGGCCGATAATTTTCCACTCTCATTTAGATTCAACCAAATTAATCAGATTCGTGAGTCAATTGGACTAGCGTCAGATGTTGTACCAAAGCCTTCCAAAATGCTAGCCTAGGACCAAATAGATATCTTCTAAACAATATATATGGTAGTGAAGTTTCAAACACCTTAGCGAGTGTATCATTTTGTGTCGCACAATATTATACAATGCCGAATATTATTCTTGGAACGTGTCATTAAGGCTGGACACGAGCCAGCTCGGGCTGGGCTCGGTCCGAGCCTGAGTTTAGCTCGCTCTAAAGTGGATCGGCTCGGGCTGGCTCGTTTGTCTCACGAGCCGGAAAAAGAGGCTCGGCTCGAGCTCGCCTCTAGCTCGGTCCAGCTCGAGTTGGCTCGCGAGCCAAGCATCAGGAACAGCGACAGAGAATAGCTAGTCAGTACAGAGAGCTGTTTTGCAATTTCTGAAACTTTTAGACATCAAATTAAGCGATGAGGTTGATGGCATGGACGAGGAAGATTTGTCACGTCCGGCTGCGCGGCCGACACGGCGATGTGGGCAGCGAGCCGGCGATGCGCTGCTCGTTTTCTTCACCGCCGGTGCCGGATCTTCATACAGAGAGGAGAGGGGTTTCTCCATCTTTGAGTCCATGACGTCGTGGACGGCAGGGCACGGCCACGGCGAGATTCCGCGGCAGAGAGGCCGCGCTGGACGGTGGGGCGCGAGGCAGATGGCTAGCCGGCGGGGGTGACATCAGAGGCGGCGGCGCGTGGGGCTTCGTGCATTGCGTGGGAGAACGAAGAGATAAAATCAAGGAAAAAAATAGCGCGCTATAACAAAATAGCGTGGGTCTAAAAATACGCTATTAGCATACTATAGCGTGCTATTAACCGAATAGCGCGCTATAACGTCAAAATAGCGTAGCATCGGTTCTTCAGATATGCTATAGCGTGCTATTAGTGTTGGAATAGCGCGCTATTTTTTTCCATGGATAAAATACTGAGCATGCTAGCGTGACTGACCTACCGCCTCGCTCCCTCTCTTCATGGGCCAGAAATCAGCCCACTCTCTACTTTGACCTTCTCTGAGTTGTAAAAAACAAAAAATACGACGAGCTTTTGGGCTGGCCAGAGCCGAGTCTAGGAAAACGGGCTCGGCTCGGTCTGCCTCTTCCACGGGTCGAGCTCAACTCAGGCCGAGCCACGAAAAGCTCGGGGCGAGCCAAAAACTCGGCCCGTTTGTCCAGCCTTACGTGTCATTATCTAGCCATGTATCCTCACATAACCTATTTTCCCATCCCAGATGTCGGCAATCCCTATTCGCCGCTTATAGCGGGAGCGATTCGCTCCCGCTCAAGCGACGGACGGGGTGGGCCGGCCCATTAGCACTAGTACGTACGGGCTTTCCTTTTGTTTTCCGATTTTTCGGGGGTTCTCAGGTTTTTTCGTTTTTTTTGTTTCTTTTTGGTTTTTGCTGTGTTGGTTTTGCTGATTTCGAATTTTGTTCAGATTTGTTTTCTGTTCTGATTTAAAAAATGTGCATATTATAGATTTGTTCAAATTCGAATTTTGTTTAAATTTGAACGAATTTGAAATTTGTTCAAATTTGAAATGTGTTCAAATTTTAAATTTGTTCAAATTTTAAATTTGTTCAAATTTTAAATTTGAACAAATTTCAAATTTGTTCACATATGAAATTTGTTTCAAATTTGAATTTAATTCGATTTATAATATTTTTTTTGGATTTTAACATTTTCGAATTTGAACATTTTTCGAATTTGAACATTTTTCGAATTTAAACATTTTTTGTTTTGAACATTTTTAATCAGAACATTTTTCAAGTTTAAACAATTTTCACATTTGAACTTTTTCGATTTAATTATTACATAAAAAATTCTTGTTTCAACATTTCTAAGGTCTACTAGACGAAAGAATAAAAGAACGAAGAGAAGCTTTACGTGGTTAAGAGCATCCCCAGCCGTTGGGGCTCCCCAGGCCGAAATCCGGCGCTATTTAGCGCCGGATGGATGTATTTTTTGGCCTGGGGAGGCCCATTTTCCCAGTGGCGAGCCCATGGTCGACTTCACCCACCGCGTGCATAGCGACGGTGTCGCCGGGAAGGGCAACCGTCGGAGTTCCCTCGTCGCTTTGAACCGCCGTAATGGTCCGCGAAGTGGTCTGGAGAGCCTAAACGCCTCGTCGGGAACGGTCGAAGTCGCCTCGAAATTACAACCGCCGTAATGGAGCATGAACTCCGAGGAAGAGCAACCGCCGCTCTCTTCGTCCAGAGAACTACATATACGGTTTCGAACGGCCGGCGCCATTCATCTATTCTCTCGTCCACCATCTTCTGTCAACCATGAGCGACTGGTCGTGGCCATCGGACACCGACAGCGAGGGGAAGCCGCCAGGATGGCGGTATTGGTGGGATCGCGTTGCATCGTCCAGCAGCGATGTTTCCCCCCCCCCCCCCCCCCGCCGTCCAGCGAAGAAGAATGGGACGACGACGAGGAGGAGGACGAGGAGGAGGCCGTGGAGCAGGCCGTGGAGCCGGCCGTGGAGCCGGCCGTGGAGCAGCCCGAGGAAGCGGCAGGAGCGAGGCGAGGAGCCGGCCGAGGAAGAAGCCGAGGAGCAGGCTGAGGAGGAGGAGGACGCAGAGGCGAAGGCGCCTTCCTCCGACGAGGAGGTGACGAGCCGGAAGCGCCGCCGCCACGACGATGAGGCGGGGCCATCTAGGAAGAAGTAGTAGTTTTAGTTTGTTTTAAAGTTTTTATATGTAATTTTTATGTTTATTCGAACTATATATAATTAAGTTTATTCGAACTATATATAATTTGACTGGGAATTCAAATCTTTCGTTCGACGATGGTCTTGCCGTAGATCGGGAAGACAAGGGTTGTGCCGTAGATCGGGGAAGACGAGGGTATTGCCGTAGAAACCCATGCCATTGTCGCCGACAGGTCGGGGCCACCAAACGTTTCCCGCGATTTCGTTTCGTCCGGAGTCCCCGAGCGCTCCCCGGGGGGCCGGGGATGGCGTGGGATCGCCGGATGAAACTAGGCCCAATTCCGGACGAAAACGAGGAACCGGGGGCGCGACTGGGCCGATTTACGCCGTCCGGATGTAAAAAACGCTCGCTGGGGGCCTGTTCGGGGGGACGAGTGGAGATGCTCTAACAGGGTTTGTATGTAGTATACATATGTACGTGTACGAACATGGGCCGAGCCCATCTTAGGTCGGGACACCCGATTCTCTAAGCGAACGAGAACACAATCGCCGCTCAATGCGTTGTATAGGGGCTCCCCCAGATGTCGTATCTATTCTGCTGAATAGACCCCGTACTGCTATAGCGACCCGACCCACTGTAAGACTAGTCATAGTGGGGAGTAACATAGAGTAGTAACATGGTGTATGTTACTACCCTATGTTACTACCTTCATAGTGGGTAGTTACATATATGTGGTGTCATGCATGGCATATTTATTAGATTGTAGACTCATCTTGTCTTGAGAAGTGTGATGTTATGGTAACATAGCTAGTTACCACCACACTCTCTTTCTTCATTTATTGGCATGCCATGTCACCAAAATGCTTTGGGGTGTGTGATGTTACTACCTATGTTACTCCCACTATGAGCAGCCTAAGGGTTCAATCTCTCTGATTAATAGTGCTAGTTCTTGGACTAATCATTAGCACACATAGTTTAAGATGTAATACCAAGAAATACAGGTCTTTATTACATCATGATCCAGAGAGCACAAAATAAAGTTACAAATTAACCTCAGTTGGATAGTCTGAAGGGTGTTTCTTGATGGTACCCAGCAGCGACCGCTGCTGCTCGCGGAGGTTGGGAGGAACTTGATCATAAACGTCAGTGAACAGCTCCGCGAGCCCATGTTTCGGGATCCTCTCAGCCACCTGAACTGCTTGCAGAATCTGCACAGAAATGAGCTGACAGTTTCAGAAGGCCATCCATGAAAATGCTGTTACACAGGTTCACCTTTTTGCAACAGCAACATTACCTCTTGTCTCACACTGTTCCTCAGTTCTGTCTCTTCAGCATCACACCACCAGCCGTTCCCCTGAACCCATTTTCTGTACCTGGAGACGGGATCCCTCGCTGTTCGCCAATGCTCGATCTCATCAGCCGGCCTGTACTTGGTTGAATCATCGGATGTAGAGTGATGCCCGACTCGGTAAGTCATCGCCTGAAAGTTCTTCATCTCAGTACTCTAAGCAAACATATATTCTCAAATTTTGTTGAACTATCGTGCACCTCGATCAAATTAGGCCTTCCTTCAGCTATAGCCATTTCCCGGGCGGTGTGAACTGCACTGTACACTGCAAGAGTATCGTTGCCGTCTACGCGGATACTGCGGATTCCATAAGCCTGGCCGCGGGTAACAATTCCATCACCTGCGAGGACAGTTGGATTTAACACAACACAGCACCAGTAATTTGTAGAATGTCATGATAGAGCACAGAGGCACACTTCATACTTCTGAATTGTTCAGTAGTTGGGGTGCTGATTGCCCAGCCATTGTTGCGGCAGAAGAAGATCACTGGAGCTTCAGTGACAGCAGCAAAGTTGAGAGCAGAGTGGAAATCTCCCTGTACGTTTTTGTTTGTCAGAAAGGCCTGGCTACAAGTTTTAAGTAAGTGATCAGTGATTGCTCGTCTACCTCGCTCGTGCCACCATCGCCGAAATAGGTGATGGCACATGCATCCTTCTTGTCCATCTTCAGAGAGTAGGCAGCTCCAACAGCTTGAGGGAGCTGCGTGCTGATCAATTTGCCAAGAATGATAAATCTCTCCTTCATTTGCATTGCATTTGTGACGCTGGAGGAGTATTTCATACTTACGCAATAGGTGATGAGACGGTGAAATAATTCAGACGGTTTGATCCGTAATGTATTGGCATCTGCCTCCCTTTACCGTAATCCATCTTATTCCCAAACAACTGGTTTGCGAATTCTTGCGGCGTGAAGCCACGCCATAGAAGAACACCAGGCTCCCTGTACTTCATTTGGCTCCACGATTTCCAGCCAAGAAAAACACAGTAAGTAACTCTGTTACACATCGCAACTTTGGTTCAACTGAAATTCACCTGTGGTAGTACAATGTCGTCGGCACTAAGCGCGGCAGCAGAGGCTATGTTGATTGCTTCTTCGCCATTGGAAGTTATATAGAATGAGATTCTTCCCTGCCTCTGAGCTTCATAGAAGATTGTATCCATAATCTGGAGGGTGACCATATTACTGTACATCTTCAGAGCCAACTCCTTGCCAACCTAATAAGAGCATGAGACATGCTTCAGAACGAAATCATTGTTCCCTTACTTGTTTGCACCATCAGTATTCCTCACTACTGGAGCACTGAACGGTACTACACCTCTTGGAATCTACTGCTGTATATAATCCCACCGTCGTCGTCAAGAACGCGATAACACTTGATCCTTTCCCTTTGCGACTCTGGCACGAAATTCATTTCACCAACAAAGGAAAGCTTCCCTCCAGGGAAATCTACTACCTGCAACGGTAACAGTCAAAATTATCAAGTTGGATCAACCCAGACGGTGGCAAAACAGTAAATCTACTACATCGAGTTGAATTAGTCTTATTGACCTTGGAGGTATTGGACCGTTTTACCCGTTGACAACTATTGACCATCTTGATAATGGAAATATTTTACCAGGAGAGACTCCTAATCATTAGTCTCATCAGTTGACAGTTGACACCGACTGACATCACATGAAGTATAAAATTAGGGATTTCGTGCTCAGTTAAGTCCTACATCATTAGATTTGTTTCGTGATTTGTGCTAGTTATCAGTTGCAACATGAGTTTAACTAAAATTTAATGACATCTCCCGCAAAAGAGAAAATAATGACATTATTTGACTGAGAACGAAGTTAATTCTCAGTCGACTGAGAAATAGCCACGCCCATAAAATTATCAGTACTCCCTCCGTCTCAAAATGTAAGGCGTCTAAGGATTTGTCAAAAGTCAATTTTTTAAAGTTTGACCAAGTTTATAACAAAAATATAAAGATTTACAGTACTGAATCAACATGAATAGATTCACCATAAAATATATTTTCTTAATATGTCCATTCAATAGATGTAAATATATTTTTCTAAACATTTAAAAAAAAGTTAGTAAAGTTTGACTTTTGACCAGTTCTTAGACGACTTATATTTTTGGACGGAGGGAGTAGTAAACACACCTTTCTAAAGCCGTGTGAGCTTGCTAAACCTGGATTAACGTTCGATTAGTCCATTGACTCAATGCCACGTTCATCCTTATCTGCTTACTTTACTACTTGTTGTCAATTCTATCCATGCACAATTGTTCCGTGTTGCTATTCTTTCAACAGTTTTGTCAGCGCTAAGATCGTGAAAGAATTGTTCCAGGAAGAAAAACACAATTGCAGCAATAAATATTCTCAAATGAAGAACTTTGCTAGTGACAAATACACCAAACAGGAATTCTTAAAAAATTGGGGAGGTGATTTAGGAGCATGTCTTCTTTTTTTAGGTCCAACATTTAGATGCATATCTAATTTTGGAATCATGATGTGTACACTAAAGTTTGTTTAATCAGGGAGGAAGATGCACTAGTAGAAAAAGGGGTTTATGTCCGGAGTTTAGTCCTAGTTCCAACGGCTAGGATGCCGCACGGGCATGGCCAGCTCTAGTCCCAGATCAAACAGGACCTTTAGTCCCCCGCTCAACATGTTTACTGATAAGGACACAACAAAACAATACGAGGACATTGTTAGAAATCTTGGTATGACTGTTGCTCAATTGATAGGCATGAATGATATCCGCAAGGCTGATCTAGCATGGAAATTTGCCCTCGGAGAGCCTCTCGTCAGATCTGGGCAGATCCAGCATCTACCAACACAAATGCGAAGATTGCATGACTGGTACATAAAATTCTCAAAGAAAGGGCAAAACATGCTCATGGTGGTAGTTCAAAAAGAGCATTACTTCCGTGACAACTAGATATATGTATTATCCTTGAAGAACTTTTTCAATTATACAATCAAGACGGCCTCGACAAATCTATCTCATCGGTTTCTATTGTCTGTAAGTGATTTATTTCCGTAATTAAGTCTTTTATTCATTTTCTTTGCCGGGCATGGTTTGGAAACGGTTCATCAAGGAGGTTGTCGGTGGTTGAAAATTGAAAATCGGAGCTACATTTTTTACGGATCCTGGTAAGTAGTACTAGGTCCGCTAATCCCTTTAATTCTATTTTCGATACCCTTATCACGCTTGACTATTATTTGATCGAATTCTATTCTTGTAAAGTGGTTGAGGTAGGAACATTTGTGAGTTCATTCACATGACGACCAGTGAGCGGTGCAGAGATTTCAAACAACTTCAAGTACGCAAACAATATTTACAATTTTATTTTATTACCATCAATTGGGTTGATATTCATGCATATTTTTTTATGATGATTTGATATATATACACACAACTCATATATTTATATTGATCTCCCTCTTTAAAGATTGAAAAGATGCAGGTTCAGCTCCTACCAAAGGACTGCGTACAAGCAATTCAAGTGGAATTAGTGGGATTTTTACCTACGAGGTCATATCTCAAGCCGGAGAATACCATTGCATGTAATTTAATGATCTCCATGCAATTAGATAGATAATATACCAAATTTTATATATATGTATGCTCGATCGTAATAGAAATTATATTATATATGCATCAACGTGTACAATATGTAGTAGCGTAGAATATGTATACGGAAACTTGTTTGGAATGAAAAAGAATTGAAACACAAAACGAAAAAGAATTGAATGGAAAACACAAAATGAAAATGTAAAACACAAAATAAAGGTGCAAAATCCTAAACCCTAGCGCATCCTCTCGGTTGGTGTTGTAAGGGTATTTTACCCTTATCCATTATTTTGGTAACAATGACACCGTGCTAGTGTTTTTGGACTAATACATGACTGCAAGATTATTCCCAGGTATTAGCCAAAGAGGTATAAAGGTGTATCAATGGAAGAAGAAGGCAATGGAGACCCCCCCAATTCGACGAAAGAATCAACAGGATTTTCCTGTGTCTGGCCGGTCACTGGCCCGGTCGGACCGGCCCTGGCACCGGCCAGCCCGGTCAGAACCGGCTCCGGCGCTTGTGCCATCCGGGCAGGATCCAGTAAAGGAGGGAAGCCCTCCAGTTGTCGCCCGGTCCCCAGCCCGGTTTGGACCGGCGTATCCGGTCACGGGCCCGGTCGGACCGGGATGCCGACCGGCTGCCCCGGCACCAACCGGATTCCGCGCTTGTGCCATCCGGGCGCATTCCAGTAAGCCAAGAAGCTCCTCCGGTCAAGCTCCGGTCCCTGCTCCGGTTGAAACCGGCCGGCCCGGTCGTGAGCCCGGTCTGACCGGACTGTGCACCGGACGGCCCGGCGCCAAACCCGGTCAACCGGCTTCCTCGAAGAAAATCTGATGTGGCAAGTTGTCCAACGGCCAGATTTTGAAGACCACTATAAATACCCCTTCTTCTACCTTGGAAGGGTTAGGCACTACACTACAAGCTGCTCTTGAGCTCCTTCTTCCATGCTCCATTGTTAGAAACACCAAAAGCCTCAGATCTCCCTCCTCCTCCACCCAAACTCAAATCCCTCCGGGGAAACGATAGAGGAGGACCCGATCTACCGTTCTACCAAGCCAAATCTTATTCCCCCTTGTATTCATCAAGAAGCTTGCTTCCTAGGGTTCCTTGGAAACCCTAGGTGGGCAAGAGGAGTCCGGAAGCATCCGGGCTGTGGATCTGCTCCGGGCAAGATTGTGAAGGTTTGGAGGCTACCTCAAAGTCTACCACAAGTGAGAGAGCTATTCCTTCGTGGGATAGGCTCCGGAGAATAGGGTGAGCCTTCGTGGCGCGGGGAATCCTTCGTGGGACCTCCACTCCTCCAAACGTGACGTACCTTGTTGCAAAGCAAGGGAACACGGGAATACATCCTCGTCTCCGCGTGCTATCGGTTATCTCTAACCGAACTCCTTACTTGTGATTTAACTGCCTGTGAGAGCCTTCGTTCTCGAGTTAGTTGTATCCTCATATAGGTTGCTTCACCTAGTTTGCATTAGGCTCACCTTTATATTCCGCAAAGCCTAATATTGCAAAGAAAGAATTAAAATCTGTAGAAACCTATTCACCCCCCCTCTAGGTTTACCATCTCTATACTTTCAATTGGTATCAGAGCCTGGACTCTTTTTAAGGGCTTCACCGCCTTAAGAGTGAGATGGAAAAACTATTCGAGGGTCTAGATGATGACTCTAACCTTTCGGTTAAAGAAATGAAATCTAGACTCTTGGCATATGATGCCGAGAGGAAGAAAAAGGAGGATGAACTACAAAGCCAAATGGCAGAAATGTCTGTCATGCTTAAGAACCTAACTACTGGAGGAGCTCCTAGTGGGGCTTCGGGATCTAAGGAATCCTACCGTGAAGTTAACCATGACTATCCTAGAAACACTTCACCCATGCCTCATATAAACCATAGTGGGACCGTTCCCCATTTTGATGGAACTCACTTTCCACATTGGAAATCTTCTATGGAATCTCATATTCGCAGCTGCAGTGTGGAGCTATGGGAGATCATTCTTCATGGATACCGGGAGCCACAAGATCCCGATCGGTTGACCTCCACCGAGTTCTACAACCGTCAACTCAATGCATCCGCACGTGACAAGATTAGAAGTGGCATCAACCGCAAGCTTCTAGATCAAGTTGATGACATTGTCTCCGCTAAAGAGTTGTGGGATCGAATCGTAGTACTCCAAGAGGGAACCGATTTGATCCAATCATCTCTCTATGAGACCGCAAAGCAAGAGGCCTACCAGTTCATGATTCGAGATGGAGAATCCGTATTCGATGCCTATGCTAGGCTTGGTGCTCTGAAAGTAAGGATCAAGGGACTTGGTGGTGAGAAGTACAATGACGGATTCGAGATGAACGAAGCCTTCATAAAATCCAAGGTCATTGCTATGATTGCCGTCAAACAAGAAGACACCAACATTGGACTCCACTTGCAAATCATGACCAAGAGTGCCGATCTCAACTCCGATGATCTTGTCTCCTATGTGGCTGCCAATGAAAACATGGCCAAAGCCGGAAAGAGGCTCAAGGCAATGAACCGTGTTGATGAAGCCTCACACAACCATGAAGCATCACACAACCTTGCTCTCAAGGCTAGAGCTGACCATGGAGGAGAAGAAGCATATGAAATTGAGGAAGATGAGGAGATGACCTCAACTAGTGACATCGCTACCGACTTTGCCTTCTTTGCTAAGAAGTACAAGGGAAAGTTGCCAATGCTCCTCAATGACAAGAAGAAGAAGAGAACTTGCTACAATTGTGATGAAGAGAGCCACTTTGCAAATGAGTGCCCTTATGAGAAAAGGGTAGACAAGCCAAAGTTCATCAAAGGGGTCAAGCCAAGATTGAAGCCAAACCCAATCAATGACCGATACAAGAGGAACAAGGGAAGAGCATTTGTTGGGGCCGAGTACTTGTCCGATGAAGAAGAGGAAGATGAGGAGAAGGAGGCCAGAGTGGCCGGCTTGGCTTTCTCTAAGCCCGGGTCACTCTTCACATATGACTACTCCAAGGATTACTCCACGGAGAATGATGTTGGCTCTTCCTTTATGGCAAGAATAACTCAAGATGATGACTCCGACGACTCTTCCTCATCTACAACCATTGGCTCTTGTCTTATGGCAAGAGAAACCAAGGTAATGGAACCCCCACCTTCTTTGTCTAGTGTCCTTGACAATGAAGCTGAAAATCAAGATGAATTAACTGTGCTTAAGGAACTTTACAATGTTAGATGCACCCTTCATGGTGAAGCTCTTGTCAAATTTGATTTCTTGATGGACTCTCTCAAAGAAAAGGATGAGTCCATTGAGGAATTAGAATATCATTTGAATGATAAGGAAAGGAGATTCAATCTCCTAAGACAAGAGCTAAAAACCGAAAGGTGCATATCCCAAGGTCTTAAGCAACAAATTGAAACTTATGAACTAGATAAAGTTAAGGACCTTGAAACTATTGAAAGGGCTCAATTATTGACCCAAGAGCTTAATACATCAAAGGAGGAACTTGAAGTTGCTCATGCTTCTCTCACTAGGGATCTTGACCACCTTGAAAGAGCTAACAAGCTTGTCAAGGATGAGCTCAAGAAACTTGGAAAGAACCATGACCTACTCCAAGAATCCTACTCTAAAGCTCTTGAATCAATGAATGATTCTATTGTTGATAAAAATGTTGCTAGTTCCTCCACCACCTTTACTAGTGAGCATGCTAAGCTTGTTGCGGAACATGTTCGTTTACAAGAGGAACTATCTTTGCATGTTGAGACCAATACATATCTTGAATCTTTGGTAACCAAATATGGTCTCAACTATTATCCTAATGAATCGGCTTGTGAGCAAGCAACTACTCTTGAGGAGAATGTTAGGTTGAAGAAAGAACTTGCCAAGTTCACCACAACCAAGAGTAAGATGGGATTGGATGACCTTTTGAGTAAGCAAAGGTCAAACAATCAAAAGTATGGTCTTGGGTATGCTCCCAAGCCTTACAAGAAGAACAACTACAAGAAAGAGAAGCCCGCTCAAGAAAAGAACAAGAAGGTCACTAATGTTGGCAAAGCCCCAAAGGGCAAAGCCACTAGTGGTGACCGCACGGGGCCAAACAATCACTATGCTTTATTCGTTGATTATTATGGTGATGTTTATGCTAACTATGTTGGTCCTCGTAATGGCTATGCTTATAGAGGGTACTCGATTTGGGTACCAAAAGATCTTGTTGCCATGACTAGGGAACCCATTAATCAATGGGTTCCTAAATCCTCTACTTGATTTTGTAGGGGTATTCCTCCGGTGGTCCAAAATGGGTGTTTGATAGTGGATGCACCAATCATATGACCGGAGGAAGAGGTGTGCTTGACCAATTCATTAAAGATATTAACAAGAAGTCAAGCATTACCTTTGGTGACAACTCAAAGGGAAAGGTACTTGGGTATGGCAAGGTGGCAATCTCTAAGGACTTGTGCCTTGAGACGGTCATGCTTGTTGAACACCTTGGTTATAACTTGCTTTCTATATATCATCTTGCCGATGCCGGTTACAATTCATATTTTACTAAGTATTATGTGCAAGTCTTTAGGAGTGACAATCTCAAATTGGTACTTGTTGGATATGTGGAGAACAACCTTTACGTGGTTGACCTCTCGAAAGAGAGCCCATCTCCCTCCACATGTCTAATGGCGGCCAAGCATGACGAAGGTTGGTTGTGGCATCGCCGCCTTGGTCATGTTAACATGAGGAATCTTAAACAACTCCTAAAGGGCGAGCACATTGTTGGACTAACCGACATTTCTTTTGAGAAAGATCGTGTATGCAGTGCATGTGTAGCGGGAAAACAGCTCAAGAAGAAACATCCTATCAAGAGTATCGTCACCACATCTAGGCCTTTGGAGCTCCTTCATTTGGATCTCTTTGGGCCATCACATTATGATACTCTTGGTGGGAGCAAGTATGGACTTGTCATTGTTGATGATTACTCAAGATACTCTTGGGTCTTTCTCCTTAAGTCTAAGGATGAGACCCATAGGGAGTTCATCACCTTCGCCAAGAAAGCTCAACGTACATATGAATCCGAGATCAAGGCGATTAGGACCGACAATGGCACCGAGTTCAAGAACTACACTATGCAAGAGTTTGTTGATGATGAGGGCATCAAGCATGAGTTTTCAGCTCCATATACCCCTCAACAAAATGGTGTTGTTGAAAGGAAGAACCGGACTATCATTGAGATGGCAAGAACCATGTTGAGTGAATTCAACTCACCCCACAACTTTTGGGGAGAAGCCATCTCTACAGCTGTCCACTACTCCAACCGGCTCTTCCTCCGCCCCCTCCACAACAAAACTCCATATGAGCTTCTCACAGGTAACAAGCCTAATGTCACGTACATTCGTGTCTTTGGATGCAAATGTCTTGTTAAGAACAATAAAGGGAAGCTTGGTAAATTTGAAACTAGAACTATAGAGGGCATTTTTGTTGGATATGCGGAGAACTCTCACGCCTATAGATACTACAACCGGTCCACTGGGACTATTGAAGTATCTTGTGACGTGGTGTTCTTGGAGGATAATGGCTCCCAAGTGGAGCAAGTTGTTCCATGTGTTGCAGGTAATGATGATGATCCATCTAGTGCCATCAAGCATATGGGCATTGGACACATCCGGCCCATGGAGGTTCATAATGATGATCAAGATGATGGAGTAGAAGTATCAAGCTCACCTCAAGTTGAGTCTAGCTCAACTCAAGTTGAACCATCAAGTGCAACCCAAGATGTATCCTCCACTCAAGATGAGCCACATCCCGAAGAACAAGAAGAAAGTCCTCAACCCACTGAGCAAGATCATGACGATGATCAAGAAACATCTTCAACTCATGTTCAAGCTCAAGTTGTACCTCATGATCAAGTATTAGCAAGAGATGAATTCATTGATCATGAAGGAACCATTCGGAAGATCAAGGCGGCTACAAGGGCAAGTGACATGAAAGTGGATCTTGTCCTTGGTAGCATCTCCAAAGGAGTGGTAACTCGTAGACACCATGCACTACTTATGACTTATTGTCAACACCATGCTTTTGTGTCTAGTTTTGAGCCACTTAAGGTACATGAAGCCTTGGTTGATCCGGATTGGGTCATTGCCATGCAAGAAGAATTGGAGTGTTTCGCCCGCAATGAAGTATGGTCTCTAGTTGAGAGACCCAAGGATCATCGCATCAATGTCATTGGGACCAAATGGGTGTTCAAGAACAAGCAAGATGAGGATGGCATTGTCATTAGAAATAAAGCAAGGTTAGTGGCGCAAGGGTTTGCCCAAATAGAAGGTATGGACTTTGAGGATACCTTTGCGCCGGTAGCCCGTCTTGAAGCTATTCGTCTTTTGCTTGCATTTGCATCTTTCCACAATTTTAAACTATATCAAATGGATGTGAAAAGTGCATTTTTGAATGGTCCTCTAAAAGAAACCGCATATGTAGCTCAACCCCCGGGTTTCGAAGACCCATGCCGACCCAACCATGTGTATTTACTCCATAAGGCACTCTACGGTCTCAAGCAAGCTCCACGTGCTTGGTATGAGTTCCTTAGGGATTTTCTACTACAAGATGGGTTTTGCATGGGTACGGTCGATTCCACCCTTTTCACCAAGCGGGTTAAAGGGGGTGGCTTGTTTATATGTCAAATTTATGTTGATGATATTATATTTGGTGGAACTAACCCCAATCATAACAAAGCTTTTGAGCAATTGATGACTAGGAAATTTGAGATGTCCATGATGGGGGAGTTGAAGTTCTTCCTAGGCTTCCAAGTGAGGCAACTTGCAAAAGGCACCTTCATCTCTCAAGAAAAGTATGTGAAGGACATGCTCAAGAAGTTCAACATGACCAATGCAAGCCCAATGAAGACACCCATGCCCGTAAAGGGGCAACTTGGCTCATGTGACGGTGAGAAGGATGTGGACATAAAGGTATACCGTTCCATGATAGGATCCTTGCTCTACCTTTGTGCCTCTAGGCCGGATATCATGCTAAGTGTAGGGATGTGTGCTCGTTTTCAATCCGCTCCTAAGGAGAGCCATTTGATGGCGGTCAAACGGATTCTAAGATACCTTGTTCTCACTCCTACTCTCGGGCTATGGTATCCAAAGGGGTCAACCTTTGAACTCATTGGCTACTCGGACTCCGATTGGGCCGGTGATAAGGTTGACCGGAAGTCTACCTCCGGGGCTTGCCAATTTATTGGCCGGTCATTGGTGAGTTGGTCATCCAAGAAACAAAACTCCACCGCTTTATCCACCGCCGAAGCCGAATATATATCCGCGGCATCTTGTTGCACTCAATTGTTATGGATGAAGCAAACCTTGAAAGACTATGGTGTGTCTCTTGGTACGGTGCCTCTTCTATGTGACAATGAAAGTGCAATAAAGATCGCCAATAACCCGGTTCAACATTGTCGCACCAAACATATTGACATTCGCCATCACTTCCTACGTGACCATGTTGCCAATAAGGATATTGATCTCACTCATGTGGGAACAACCTACCAATTGGCGGATATTTTCACTAAGCCTTTGGATGAAGCCCGGTTTGTGAACTTGAGAGGAGAACTTGGTATTCTTGATCCTAAAAACTTGGATTGAATCAACTTCTTGCACTATATTCTTGCATTTATCTAACTATCTAGCTTAGAGGCACAGCACATATGGGGATAGTCATCTTACCATGTCTTGGTATGATGCATACCCATGTGTGCAACATAAATAGACCCAATGTCATTATATGGACCCAAGCACGTCTCTTCGAGGTCACATGACATTTGCGCTTTCACATAGGGGGAGTAATCCCCCGCCCCTCATTTAGTCTAAATTGCAACTTGATTTGGATATACAAGGCTAAATGATTTTATTGCAAAAACCACTCCAAAATGACTTATGATTCTTGATATACACTTCGAATCATGCCCATTGTTGCTATTCACATCTTATTTGGATTTTCTCTCCAATGGGTATGCCTAGAGAACTTTGTGTTTCCTACCCCATGTCTATGCTCATCTCATCATCATTTATCTATCTATATGTACATGTCATCATTTGAGCACTCACACACATTTACACAAAGAATAGGAAAAAAAAACGAGGCAAAATTAGAAAATTCTGGGCTGGGCCGGTCCCTGGCCCGGTTGAACCGGGTCCCTGACCGGGTGGTCCGGTTGACCGGTCGGCAACCGGGGTCTGGGCCGGGTCAGCCGGTCACCAGTCCGGTCTGACCGGATTCCCGACCGGCCGCGCGGCTGATATGTGTTTGAGGGGGTTACCCCTTGGGGTCATCTTCCTCATTCTTCCCCAACTCCCACACCACCATGGTCGGCGCCCTCAGCACCCCCACCAAGATCTAGGCACTTCCCACCACAAGAACTTCCCCAAACTCCACCACACCATAGATCGGGGCCCTTGGAACATCTCCACCGAAGGATTTGGTCCCTCTCCACCTAGTTTGGGAATTTTTGGAGTTCTTGGTTCTCAAGCCCTACCTTGTGTTCTTCTTGCTCCCTTGATCAAGGAGAACAATGTCTTCGGGTAATGTACTCTCCTTTTCTCCCTAACCTCTAGTCCTCCTCACACATTGCAAGTTCTTGCCAAAATTTGAGGAAATCTTAGGGTTAGGGTTAGGGTTTGCAAGTCCTCATGCCTTTAGAGTGTCTCTCAACACTAAGCACATACTCCACTCTATTGCTATAGCATGTACTCAAGTATTTCGAGTTTTTGCATGAATTTTTGGTAGAAAATCTGGGCAAACATCACAAATCATCATCACCCGGTTCATAGCCCGGTCAACCGGCCGTTCAACCGGCCGGTCCGGCGTACGGCCCGGTCGTCCGGATTTTCGACCGGCTCGCCCGGTCTGAAGTCCGGTCGGACCGGCCTGTGCGCCGGCCTGCCCAGTTTTTCGCACAATCTCATCAATCCACTTGAATATATGCTATGCTTTCTGGTATTCTCCCTCATTGATGACATGTACACTTATCTCTTTGCTATCCTCACTCTATTTTGCTGATTCACAGATGATGAATGGACTGCTGAGGACCGTGGCACTGTTGCCAAGCGAGGGAGGCACTCAGAAGTTCCACCACGGCGCTCTACTGGTCGTGCTCCTCAGACTGCTGGTGGCAGCTCAGCTGGAGGCCACACCAAGAAGCCTGCCCAGAAAAGGAAAGATAAGCACGCTGCACAGGAAGATGATGAGGAATTGCCTGAGTACAATATTGGCGATGTCCATATTGGTGCATGGAAAAGGCTTCGAGAAACCAATCATTATCGCTTTGAGGCTCCCACTTACACCGGGGGCGACAAGTTCTTCTGGACCCAGAGTCAGCAGAGGATGTGGCTTGAGTACTATGACTCCCGTGAGCACATGAAGAATGGCACCATTGTTATGCCCAAGGCTGTCAAGGATGTTATTGAGATGCATGCAGCCACCACATATCGGTTTGTGGTTGAGACTTTGAAGAACATGGGGCTGTATGAGCTTGTATGTCTGACGCCTTCTGATGGATGCTATTGCCCACTCTTGGTAAGGCAATTCCACTGCACTGTGTACTTCCATGATGATCCAGCCCGTACCATGACATGGATGACAGGCAAAGAGAAGTACTCCTGCAACTATCTTGACTTCTGTGATGCCCTTGGGTTTGGTGGAGGTCGTGCTCACGGTTTCAAGCTTTACTCTCAGCAGAGGTTCAACAGAGGAGACATTGCTTTCTGCTATCCTCGGGAGCCCACCGCTCGTCCTCCCACCATATCTGGCATGTTCTACTCCTATCTCCTGCTTGCCAAGTTATTCAGAGAGTCTCTCATTAGCAAGTCAGGCGACACAAGTGAATGCCGAGGATATCACTTGAACTTGATGTACTACTGCAACCCTGAGCACCGGCGAGGCATTGATGGATGTGATCTCATCTACTCTGAGCTGAGGAGATGTGTTCGCGACAGGATGACCCCGAACTATGCTCAATACATCCAACTCCTCATCAACAAGGTTGTGCCTGCTCCTCTCAATACCCATGGTCAACGGGTCAAGATGGAAGCATTCAAGGTTCCTGTCCAAGGTGATAGACCGGATGTCCCCGACATGACACCTCCTGAGCGCCGGTCCAAGGAAAGCCATGACCCTACTAGCTCCCGCTTCACTCGGCGCCCGCAGCATGGTATCTCTAGGTTCTTCTCCTCCATGTGGCAGATGTGCAAGAATTCTAATGATGTTGCACATCAAAGCCTTGCTATGACCCAAGAGACGAGAAGGCGCCAGAATGAGTACATGGCCACTCGGAATATCACTTTTCCTCCTCCTGGCCCTGAGTTAGAGCCTGTCCATGCACCTAACTGGGAGATGCCTCCTCTCACTGATCAGATGTTCCAGAACTTTGATCCTACATGGTACGGCTTTGGCGGTCCTCCTCCTCAGCCTGCTCGTGTTCCTACTGATGATGAGGATGAAGAAGATGAAGATGCTCCTGCTTCGCGTGATGATGGCGAGAGCTCATACTCCGCTGGACATGAGATCTTTTGATGGGTGCGCTACCATCTCTCCTCTTTTTCTTCGCCTTTTTGGTGTTCCGATGCCAAAGGGGGAGAAGAGAGTAGAGTCTAGGATTCACGGGTTGTTGCCACAAGCCATGGGAGTTTGGATTTTATATGGCTTGTGCTTGTTTACTTTGAGTTTTTCAAGAACCATTTGCTATTTCCAATAATTCGTGTATGGATGTGTATGGACGACTATTATGTGTGCTACTCTATGTTAGGATGATTATGTGTGCTATGCTTATATATATCTTGATATGCACATCTCCATACCATGCTTGTTTCCTAAAGATATTGGGGGAGCTTCTCATATTTCACAAATGGTGCACTTTGCATTCAAACGCAAATTCTCCAAGTGCACACATTATGGGGGAGCTTTCGTAATATCTTATATGGAATCAAGGTTTAGAGCTTATCATAATATCTATTTGTGACTCTAGCTCGGTTTGTCATCGTATACCAAAAAGGGGGAGATTGTAAGGGTATTTTACCCTTATCCATTATTTTGGTAACAATGACACCGTGCTAGTGTTTTTGGACTAATACATGACTGCAAGATTATTCCCAGGTATTAGCCAAAGAGGTATAAAGGTGTATCAATGGAAGAAGAAGGCAATGGAGACCCCCCCAATTCGACGAAAGAATCAACAGGATTTTCCTGTGTCTGGCCGGTCACTGGCCCGGTCGGACCGGCCCTGGCACCGGCCAGCCCGGTCAGAACCGGCTCCGGCGCTTGTGCCATCCGGGCAGGATCCAGTAAAGGAGGGAAGCCCTCCAGTCGTCGCCCGGTCCCCAGCCCGGTTTGGACCGGCGTATCCGGTCACGGGCCCGGTCGGACCGGGCTGCCGACCGGCTGCCCCGGCACCAACCGGATTCCGCGCTTGTGCCATCCGGGCGCATTCCAGTAAGCCAAGAAGCTCCTCCGGTCAAGCTCCGGTCCCTGCTCCGGTTGAAACCGGCCGGCCCGGTCGTGAGCCCGGTCTGACCGGACTGTGCACCGGACGGCCCGGCGCCAAACCCGGTCAACCGGCTTCCTCGAAGAAAATCTGATGTGGCAAGTTGTCCAACGGCCAGATTTTGAAGACCACTATAAATACCCCTTCTTCTACCTTGGAAGGGTTAGGCACTACACTACAAGCTGTTCTTGAGCTCCTTCTTCCATGCTCCATTGTTAGAAACACCAAAAGCCTCAGATCTCCCTCCTCCTCCACCCAAACTCAAATCCCTCCGGGGAAACGATAGAGGAGGACCCGATCTACCGTTCTACCAAGCCAAATCTTATTCCCCCTTGTATTCATCAAGAAGCTTGCTTCCTAGGGTTCCTTGGAAACCCTAGGTGGGCAAGAGGAGTCCGGAAGCATCCGGGCTGTGGATCTGCTCCGGGCAAGATTGTGAAGGTTTGGAGGCTACCTCAAAGTCTACCACAAGTGAGAGAGCTATTCCTTCGTGGGATAGGCTCCGGAGAATAGGGTGAGCCTTCGTGGCGCGGGGAATCCTTCGTGGGACCTCCACTCCTCCAAACGTGACGTACCTTGTTGCAAAGCAAGGGAACACGGGAATACATCCTCGTCTCCGCGTGCTATCGGTTATCTCTAACCGAACTCCTTACTTGTGATTTAACTGCCTGTGAGAGCCTTCGTGCTCGAGTTAGTTGTATCCTCATATAGGTTGCTTCACCTAGTTTGCATTAGGCTCACCTTTATATTCCGCAAAGCCTAATATTGCAAAGAAAGAATTAAAATCTGTAGAAACCTATTCACCCCCCCCCTCTAGGTTTACCATCTCTATACTTTCAGGTGTTACCAACCGGGATTAAAGGTCCTCCAGCCCCAGCGCGCGACCGCAACCACGTGGAGAGCCTTTAGTCCCGGTTTGTGGGCAACCGGGACTGAAGAGGGAGACCTTTAGAGCAACTCTAGCAAACACCGCATCAGACCCCCATCCACATAATAACCGCCGTTTTGCGGGTTTGGAGGAAAAAAAGGGCCAGTCTAGACACCGCATCGGACTCCCATACCAATTTTTTTATCCGGGCTATCCAGTTTCGCACAGCGGAACCCCAAGTTCCCGGTTTGGCAAGGCAGTGCGAGCGCGAACCCCATCTCCTCCCCCGTGTTGGCGCGAAGGAACATTCATCTCCTCCCCTTTCCCGCTTCCACCCACCACCTGCCGCCGATTCTGCCGCTGATTCCGCCGCCTCTACTCTCTCCGGCCTCCTCAGCGGCGTGCTCGCACCGAGATGGAAGGCCCCAACCTGCCGCCGCTCGCGGACCAGGCCGCGCCACACAGATCAACCCCACCCACCGCTGTCGGATCTAGCGCGCCGCAGCAGTAGCCACCGAGGCGCTCGTGATCAACGGCGCCCAACAGGATATCCTTCCCAACGGTAAGCGGAAGCGGCTGGGGAAGCACGTCGTCGCCGCCCCTCCCGATGCTGCTGCCCCTCTCGCTCCGACCAAGCGGATGAAGAAGCCGGCCAACAAGCCGTCGCAGAAGAAGCCGATGCCGAGGAAGCCCGCTGCGAAGAAGCCAGCCGCCGCCAAGATGGAGTTCTTGATGGCTTTGGCGGCGGCGATGGCCAAGGCGCCGTCGGCATCGGCGGTCGCGCACAAGGTGGTTGACAAAAGTCCCGCCCTTGATGTTGCGCTGAACTCGTATGTTGACATGCTCAACGGCGTCCGTCGACATCGATTCGCAGCCGCTCGCGGATTACGACGACTACACCGACGACATGGAGGAGGGCCTCGAGGGCGATGAGTTTGGGGAAGATGAAGACGCCGGCAGCGATGAGGAAGGTGAGTTGCAAGAGATAGAAGAGGGTGCGTTCGAAGAGACGGTGGCCAAGGCGAAGGGGAGGACGATTCGGACCGGCAACTACTGAATTTGAAGACATGATCTTGATCAAGGCTTGGGAGACGGTTTCGATGTATGTCGTGACCGAAACCGATCAAACCGGCAAGAGGTATTGGCAAGGCATCGAAGATAAGTTCTTCAAGTTGATTCCATCTCTCTTTTTCACTCCAACTCGCTCCTACCATTCACCCCAAGACTGATAGGATAGCATCAAGACGGTGTGCAGTGCCCGATAGCATTGAGGCATGTGTTTCCATTTGAAAATTATTCGAGAATATGATATTATGCGGGTCGAGTTTGGGACGTCTAGGCTGCGCGACGTTTTTTTCAGCCCGCAAAAGGTGACGTTTTTAGAGTTTATGGTTTGGAATGTTGCTAGAGATGCTCTTAGTCCCGATTTCGTCGTTCCAATTGGATAATAGGGACTAAAACCCGTTCCTAACCGGAACTGGACGTTCTTTTTCTAGTAGCGATGACATGATCCCGGTCCTAGGCGCACCATCCTGATTCCTGAACATTCTTGTGCTAGACAATTCTTTATAGAATACATACGTCAATTAGCAGCCATCCTACTATACTATACATATACTCCTGCAGTATTGTGCGTGCACAAATACCTGCTGCAGATCGCCGCCGGCGAATTCATTCTCCGACTCCTCGGCGGCGGTAGCGGCGGTGCTGTCTCCGGCAAAGCGCCGGACGGAGCAGAACCCCCTGAGGTCCCCTGCCAGCTGCCCACGAGCCGGCACCGTCGACGAGCTGAGTAACCACGGATCGGGACCGCGGCGGCGTAGGTCGCCGGCGAGCCTCCTGGCGGCAGAGTGCGCCAGCTTGGACGACGCCCCAGCAAGCCACGTAGCCATATGGAAGTACGTGATCAAACAGGCTATCTCCTACGACGTTATATGCGATGCGAGCTTCCCACGCGCTCAGCTCAGCTGCAAGAGAAGGCCCTGCTGCGATCAATGGTGGTGGGTGGATTTTATAGGTGGCGGAGGTGGAGTTGGATAGAGACGAGGGAAGGAAGATACGAGAAGAAACGAGCGAAGCAAACTTGGAAGTGTGCGTTGGAAAGATAAGTGTGTGTGCAGCGAGGGCCGCGAGGAGTCTGGAGGTAGGAGAAGACGGGCACGGCTGACGGATGTCCGGAGAGTGACGACTGAGAAACGCGGTGGCAGGGAGAGGGAGAGTCCGAGCGTGATGGGAAGCTGGCCCGGTGCCGGGGTGGGTGTGGTCGTGTGGAGATGGGGGATGAGCATGAGCTCAGACCAGTGACACCGTGACAGGGCATTGCTCAGCTCGTCTCTTCCATGGACCGTCGTACTAGGATGCGGACGATGGGCAGTGAAGCTTGGGAAAGCGACAGAGCAAAACCGCCAGGGAAGAGAACTCTGCAAAAATCATGTGAGTTTTGGACGGTTGGGAACTTGAAATGAACACGCCGCCCCCTAGTCTAAATTTTAGATCATCTGATGATCGCGTCGACATTTTAGACCAACTGTACCAGTAACAGTCTAGTAGAGTTTTTAGAGCATCTCTAGCAGAAGTACAAAGCGGGTTTAGAGGAGGAAATATATGGCGCTAATCGCTGAACCGACTCTAGCTGATCCTCTAAAGGCGCATAATTTTTCTCATCGGCCTCTGTGGCCCTAAAATATCGGCGCCCGTGGCCGCTCTCCTATAATTTTACTCATCCAATTTTGCCTCCGGCCCTCCCCCCGCAACCCCGCATCGTCGTCGCCGATTGATCCTCGACCAGTCTGGCGCATACAACTGGTCGCCGCCGCCTCCGCGTAGGTTCCCCCGACATTCCTACCCACTCCGCGTAGCCGCCGGTAGCCTATATCGACCGAATCGAGCGCCGCAGCCTTGAGCAAATCTGCCGTCGCCGAGGAACGGCCGGATTCACGCGGCCGCGTACCTCCGGTATGGCTTCCTCTTCCTCACGCCGCAGCCAATCGCTGGATTTAGGGTTGAAGGACCTCGTGTGGGAACCTTGATGTGCGCCACAAATTTTTTTTTCGATTTTTTTTTATTTTTGCAGGAAAAAATCTTGACTTTGCCGTAATTTTTTGCTCTTTTCAAATTTGCCGATTCTGCAAATTTTAGAACGCCAAAGGCCGTTGAATTCGTCTATAGAATTTTCTCCCAGTCATTTCGATGTATTGTGCGTATTTTTCCGACTTCGTATGTAACCAGAAAATCAATTTGAAGATTTCATGATTTTTTTTTTGCAAAATACATCGAAATTTATGTTTTCCAATTTTCCCTACAAGTATACCGCTGTTATCACCAGAATTTGGCCAAGTCAGGAGATGGACCGTGATGAAGATGGACTTGAAGGATATACACGTAATGTGCTTCTGAATCGGCCTCATACGAGGATTTGGTATAGATTGCCCGTGTATCTGTATTATAGTAGATTGCATCTTAGTTTAGAATTAAGAGATAGAGTTTAGCTCGTATACGGTTAGGTGTACTTCCAAAGATAGAAAGTCTACGGACTATAAATATGTACCTAGGGTTATTGAGAAAGGAGGACGATCACGTTCACAACAAACACAAACCAGGCGCATCGCCACCCCTTGTTTCGAGGGTTTCTTCCGGGTAAGCATCATGCTGCCTAGATCGCATCTTGCGATCTAGGCAGTATACGTTTATTCGTTATCTGGTATTGCTCGTACTGAAGCGTTGTTGATGGCGAGTAGTACTGTTTATCATAGGTGTTTTGGGGCTTGCATCGATGTTCTTATGATCTGCTTGCTTAGCTACGCTGCCCCTCGATATCTAGCTGCCCTTACACCTATCTTAGGTGTAAGGGCAGCGCCTTGCTTTGTCTTTATTTAGTAGATTCGATCTGTTACGGTTGCTCCTTGTTCTTCAAGGATTAGTTTAATATCTGCATAGTTAGGCCTTGCAAACGGGTTGAACGATCCAGTAGCGCGTAAGGTACGGTTTGCTGACCCTAGACGGGACGTTCCGGGAATCGACACCATGTTGGTTTTTAGGCCTCTTCTAGGGTTAGTTTTCTGTTATCTCACGTGTCTGCCAGGCTCAATCACGTGTAGGATGTTCCGGTTATGCGGTGAAAACCCTAAACTGTCGTAGATCTAATTAGCTTAGTATTGATAAAGCAAGAAACCTATGTTATTGCATATCTAACATGAACCATGGGTTGATCGGCTCCTTGAGCCGATCTACAGGGTAACCTGAGAGCCGATCGAGGCTCATTTAATGTTTACGTGTCTACCATGCAGGAAACTAATCGAAGCGATCCAACACCTTCCTGACCAGGTATAGGTCAGGTGGCACGCCCTCGCATCCGCCAGGACGTGTGCCAGAGCACTGCGGGCCGTTGACCGAGGTACCAGGGCCCACCAGCAGTCTTGGGAGCCTCCCGGCTCTTCGTGTTGCTTAACCGCTGCCCGCCGGTGGGTTTTGGCAGGCAACAACCACTTAATATAAGTACCGTTCAAAGAAATTTCTTTTTGAAATTGACAGTTGAAAATACTTCTATGACGCATGTAGCTCCATGCGCCACAGAAATACTCAGAATTGGTCAACCCAATAATTGGCCGCGAGCCCCACCAAATTTTTGTGGGGTATGAAGAGTCGGTGCGCCACAGAAATGTCGAATTCTGTGGCGCATGGAGAGTTGTGCGCCACAGAAATGTCAAATTCTGTGGCGCACGTGCTTGGGTTCACCACATAATTTTTTTAGTGGCGCATGGTTATTTGGTGCCCCACAAAAAGGCATTCCACCTATAGCTAGTTTCCTACCAGTGACCGCAGCCCAAGGTGGACCAATACATCGGTTGCACGGTGGAAAGATGGAAGGAGACAGATTCTTGAAGAACAAATCAAGGAGACGTCAAATAAGGAAAGGATAGATCAAATATTTTTGTATTGTAGTCGAGTCCGTGCAGGACTCTCGGGACCTGGCCTCCTATATAAATGCCAGGAGAGGGCCTGCCGAACCCTCACCTCATAATCGCATACAACCACACACACACCCAAAACCCTAGAAACCTTGCCTCTCGGCAAGATCACCACGACGCAGTCCCTCAGCTGCCCCATTGTAATCGATTTCGTCTATAATCAAGATCAGACATGCATGAGTAAGGGTATTACCTCATCGAGGGCCTTAAACCTGGGTAAATCTCGCTCTTTGCTTGCCTGGTATCCGATGTCTCGTGCTAACCTGCAGGATTCTGTCAACCCTAAGCCCATCATGGTGGGCATTGTCGAGGATCCACCTCGTCAAACCTCCATCCCCTCCGGCTCACGCTGCACCGGCTCCGGCACCGGTACCGGCTACCGCACCGCCGTCACCTCCGGGGCACGCTACGGCCGTTGCCCCTACCCCAGCTTCTCCGTCGGACGAAAAGAAGATGATCCTTGGATACCCCAAGGTATGTTTTTTTTTTACCCTTTTTAGTTTGGAAAGAACTTGGTGAAGTGCCGTGGATGAACAAGATGTTTGTTCACTCAAATTTGTAGCAAAAATAAGAAGAGAGAAGGAAAATGAACTGAAGATGAAGACAACCATTTATCCTTCGCATGGCATGATCAAACAATCGTTGGAGATACTTCGCATAGGCAGCCGTGGAAGCAATTTTGGGAAGGGTTTCATGCAAACTTTAACCAAAGAACAAGTGAAGATGGTCGATCCTTGCCATCGATAACGAATAGGTGGTCGACTCCAATTTGTTAGCCGTGGAAGCAATTTTGGAAGGAACAAGTGAAGATGACTAGTGGAGGAGGTTCAAGGAAAAAAAGATGACTAGTGCTATGAATTTGTATTTCAAAACTTCCAATTTGTTAGGTTTAGATGATGCTATCAATTTGTGTGACTTTATATGCATTATGAATCATTTTAGGTTAATGTTGTTATGTATGAATATGCTCAAATTTTAAAATTATGTTGAAAAAAATGTTTGATCCTCTAAGTTATTGGCCTTCGGTTCTGGCGCACAAAATTTGGAGGAGCAAATATGAGAAGTTAATTTTTAGGGAGACGTTTCCTCCTCTAAATTATTGGGGATTTACTAGAAATGCTCTTAAAACACCATTCCTAAAACCCTTAGAGAAAAAGGTCTATAAAACAATTTCGGGCTGACAAGGAAAAAAATTACTAAAGATGGCTGCATTCCTTCTCTTTACCGGCAGAAGAGCGGTCCGACCAATTTTAACCACTAAAATTATCCATTTTAATTCGTTTGTGTTGGGCTATGACATAAAATCGACCGTCTCGCCTTCCTTGTCCATTCGGATCTCATCGCGGCGTGCTCGCCCTTCCAGTGGCACGGGTGGCAACGACACCCTATGCGAGTGCAGGAGCAAGCCGGCGGGCAGGATGACCTCGGGCCACGACACGGTAGTCCCCCTCTCCCACATGGGCCAAGCCTCGTCGATGGGGACGTAGCGCCTCATCTCATACATGTGCCAAGCCTCGTCGATGGGGACGTAGCGCCTCATCTCATACATGTGCCAAGCCTCGTCGATGGGAACGTAGCGCCGGTACCGCTCGGTGTGGCAGCCGCCTCTGAGCAAGGACCCCGCCTCCTAGTCGTTCTAGCCTTTCTTCCATTGCGAGGACTTGCCTATCAAATGTGTTTCCTCAGTGTGGGGAGTAGTCTCACTATGGTGCGGCAATGGCACGTGACGTTTCTGACAGGAGCAACCGCACACCTTAAAAAAGAAAGGGCAACATCATCCCATCTAGTCGTGGCATTGATGATAACGCAGAAGCCTAACGCCGTCCGCTAGCACTGGCGCCTAGAAGGTGAAACAAGCGGCACTGATCAGTGATCACGAGGTAGGCCACAGGGTCGCCGCCGCCACGTAGAATGCGAAGTTGACATAGACACTACCAACCGGGCCCGGGTGGCAAAAGGAGGACACACGCGCAGATGCATTTCTAGCCTAAATTTAGGGTTTGAATGGGCGGCCACATCGATTCGTTGGCATCGGGCCACTCTGCTGGAGATGCTCTCAGTACATCGAATTAGCACACCTTACGCGGTGACCAAGAAAGACTCCGAGTGACAAATGGACATACACATCCAAATTAAGTGGCACTCTACAATCATCTAACCTCTTCTTCTAAAGCATTAAAAGATGGGTAAAGAGCAAGAACATTGCATCAAATACACTCTTAATTCCCTTAATAGACATGAAAATTCCAAGCATCGTCAACTACAGTGAAATAACAGAGATCCTAAAGAGATTGGCACATCTATCAGCCAATACTGGAGAAGATAATTTCATAGACAGCGTGGCTCAAAGTGTCAAGCAAGACCAATAAAGTACAATCGCCGTGAGAAAATACCTCAATGTAGGATTCACAGGTCAGACACTGACATAGATTGCATTCAAAGTATCGCATCAGACATGCTTTGATAATTCTGTGAACATGCAGCAGTTGTAAATCGCGCACCATGTGCCTACACAGTAAAGACCCCATTGAGGATTTACTAGGCGTTCAAAGTGTTTCGAACACATTAGTGTCATGTCCAATCAACTAAACAAAGCACCATAACGGTTACAAAGCATGCTAACTTTCTCTACCAGTGACTTGGCAGCTCACAAGTATCAATTAGGCTGTTGTGGAAGTGTTGGCCTCTCCTGGTTTGGATCTGATATAGCCTAAAGTTCTCAGCTTCTCTACAAGTTTCCTCTCCGCAGCGGCCTGAAAAACGTCATCCTATTAGATATAAAACTTGGCAATTCCTAACAAAAAGGTGAGCCAGTTAGTACCTCAAGCATGGGGCTGTCTTTCGGAATGTTACACGCTAGAACTATATTTAGACCTGTCTTCAGCACTGAAACATGAGGCGACATAAGCTTGCTTTTTTTCATGCTAATATGAAGAAGGTGGGTCAACTGAAGCAGATATTCCAGTACCTAAGCGGCGGGCCATGCTTAATCCAGTATTATCAGACGTTCCTCCAAGTACAGATGTGACACTCACTCCGTTACCCTGCAACGAACATGAAGCACACATGGTGCACTGATCAGTCTCAACAGAAATAAATATACACCAGTTTTTATGGATATAATGATTGCTTATTACCGGGCGAGTGCTTGCAGCAGCATATAAATGGCCAAACTTTGCAGAGTTGCATCCTACCCATGCATAGATCTGCATGAAAAAATAGAGGCTCAAAGCATATAACACATTTTTTTTACAAAGAGTAGAATGGTGATTATATAATATTGTGAATAAATATGAATTATTCAAAACAAAATAGGGAACACCATCATATTCCATGTTTTTTTGTGTGTAGAAACTAAAGAAGCGCCATAAGCCTTTGTTACATTTATTAAAAGTCAAAACTACCTGAAGCTTAACTCACGCGGCGATAATGACTAACGCTTACACTACCATGCTTCATTTAATAATGTTATGACAAACGAATAAGATAAGTTCAGAGCTTCTTATTCCAAATTACTTGCTTTACTAACTGAAACTGAACATGGACACCTGGTAGAACATCTTCCTTTGGCAGATTTATGACACCTTTTTTCCCCCTGACCTCAACTTGACTTGAGTCGTACATCTAGTGGAACATCATCCTTTCACCATGTTGTGACATGTTTTTTCTTCTCGCCTCAGCATACAGAGTCATTCTTAATGGCTCAAATTGGTGTACCAACATGTGCAGATTTGCACCAGAATCACTCCCCTTAGGTTTCTATGTTGTCCTCTTAAAGCTACAAGATTACTATCCCATATGTCTTGCACAAATCTTGCTCCAGATGTCTTTGCTTTTGGGTGAGATTTTGATGCAAATTTAATTTCAAGGCCAAAGTCCGGAAGTAAGGAATTGGGGACACACAAACTGAACAATGTCTGACTTAGCAAATGTTTATGAGTTTGATACAGACATGACAATGCTTTTAATCTGCACACTCACATTTCAGAATTTACGCGCTAGGGAGTCAAATAGGGTTGGCAAACAGTTACCAATGAGACGACCTGGTGCATACCTGTTTAGAGAACCTGATGATCTGAAAATGGAGCGTGACGTCGTGCAGGTCCTCCGTGAAGCAAGTGACCTGCGTGCCCCCGTCGGACGACGGGCCACCCGAAGAACCGACTTGGCCGGCCGTCGGAGCTCGCGAGCCCAGAGCCAAATCTGACAGGCTCGCCCCCAGCTCCTCTGAGGACATGATGCGGTGGCGGATCTGGATGAACACCCAAAGATAATTTGAGGGGTCGATTAGTACGGCTTTAAGAAATCGATTGATGAGTAAAACTGTAGAAGCTCATAAAGTACCTCGAGAGCCTGTTCAAGATTGAGGGGGAGGTAGTAGAACGGGAGCGTCGGCGCGGGTGAGAGATGCGATGAGGCGTCGGAGGTGATGCGGCGGCGGCTGATAGGACCTAGGTCGGAGAAAGAGATCGGTCGGGTGAGGAGGAGAGGGCCCGGGACGCGTCCGGGTGGATCTTCGCTCCGGTGGCAGCCCGGTAGAGCGGAGGAAGAAGAAGAAGAAGAAGAAGAAGCGCCGGAGCGAGGTGGAAGGAGGAACGGACGGCGTCTGGTGCCGCCGGGGTTGGGGGTGCCGCGAGCGTGGCCTGTGTGGGTTTGGGGACGAAAGTATACGCACGGTTAGAGCATCTCCAGTGCGCGTCCCCCAAAGCGTCCCCAAAGGGATTTGGGGCGCGCCGGACAAAAAAAGCGTTTCAGCCGCGTCCCCCAAAGCCCTTTTTTGTCCGGCGCGCCCCTATATGGTGTCCGGCGCCTCGAGCCCGTCCCCGTCCCACAGGGGACGCACCGGGCACGCCGGACACAACGAAAAGCGAGGCGAGGAGGCGCGGGGCCGACGCGTCAGCGGCACAGTTAATTTGAACCTAACCGTCGCCTACCTCGCGACGGAAGTTATTCGCGCGCAGCGGCATCTTTGCCTTAATGGCGACGGAGGGGCAGGCGAGACGTCTCGTCGGTGCTGCGCAGCCTCCACGCGTCGCCGGCGTTCGCACGCCACCGCCCGTTCCCGCGCGAACTTCCCGCCTCTTCTCGTCTGTTCCCGCGCTTTCTTCCCGACGCCGGCGTCTATAAAAGGTCTCCCGGCTCATCAACGGTAGCCACCACACCCCGCCGGCAACAAACACAGCCCTCGTCGCTCCACAGCCGTCTCCTCCATCACCAGTGGCAATGGCGAACCGCCCCGGCGATGGCCACTTCCCTCCACCGCCGTCTCCTCCACTTCCAGCCCGGCAGCGGCGTGCGGCACTAGAGGAGGCACTCGAGGAGGAGGCCCGCCGGCGAGCGGCGGATCTAGCGGCGTTCTCCGCCCCCGCCTCCGCGGCGAGGAGGCCGCGGCGGCAGCAGCGTGGCAGAGCAGTAGGGCGACACCGTTGCGGCGTTCGACGCCTCGACGGAGCAAGAGGCGCGACGGCGCCGTGCAGGAGGAGATTGAGCAGCGATGGATCGCAGAGCGCCAGCGCCGGCGCGATGAGCGCAGCGGCGCTACTGAACGGCGTGACTCGATCGAGCGCCGGCGGCGTGAGTCGATCGAGCACCCAGCAGAGTGACGGCGGAGGAGCGTCGGCAGCGGGAGGCGGCGCTGACGGCGCTATGGGGGAGGCGGGCGGAGCAGTTGGCGGCGGAGGCCGACGCGTTAGCGGCAGCGATGATGGAGGCGCCAACAGATGTGGAGGAGGAGACGCCAATGGAGGAGGAGGAGGCCGAGGCGGAGGAGACCGAGGTGGAGGACGGCAGCGACGACGGCAGTTCGGCTGGTCCGACGACGGCGCCCCGCACCCGGACGAGACGGCCGATCGACAACGCGCCCTCGTCGAGTCGCTTCGAGTCGGAGAAGAAGCTCCCGGGACGACGCCCGTGCCCGCGAAGAGGCGCATATTCGTCGCGCCATCGAGCTCTCCCTCCAGGCGGCGCAGCGAGGGACGGCGGAGGACGCGCGGCGGGAGCGGCACCGTCGGCCACCGCCGCTCGCAAGGAGAGAGGAGCGCGCGCAGGAGGAGGCTGCGGCGTAGGGAGGCGACGGGGCGGGGCCGTCGAACGCGCCGCCGGGCGGTCAGTAGTCTAGGTTTAGATGAAATCTAGCCGTTTTCATTCAAACTTTGTAATATATAATCAAAATTGAATGAAAATCTTTATTTTCGTGCACAAATATTCATTTGGGGGCGGCGTTTGGGGGACGCGGCTGGGGAGCGACGTCCCCCAAACGCGGCACGAACAAAACACGTCCCCCAAACGCTCAATCCGGCGCGGTTTGGGGGACGGTTTGGGGGACGCGGCTGAAGATGCTCTTAGGTTCAGGCATCGGGTGCTGCCTCTGCTCCCAAATCCAAAGAGATTGCACACAAAAAAATTAAAACAGTCTAAAAAAAGTCTGAATCTTACGAGAGGATGACCTCGATTATTTCTAGATTAACTGTATGTTTTTAGGTTTAAATTCGTCATTAACCATTTTAAGTTTCAGATTTTCCAAGGTTTTTGTTTTTACCATTTGCCGTCATGTCAAGTGCCAACATGTAATTTTTTTTTATAAAAAGAATGTATTAATATCGAGAGATGTTAATTACATCCTGCATCTGAAAAACTAACCTAATAGCAATACGGATGCACACAACAAAAAAATAAAAAAATAAAAGACCTGCTACGGTATTTCGTTCCTAGCAGCAGCAAAACATCCGCCACAAGACAACACCTGAACTCCACGCTTTTCAAAAACAACGACTTCAAGAAAGAAACATTGCACATGCGCTATCGTCGATGATTAAAGGTCTTAGGTGTTCACCCTGAAGATAGTTCCCGCTCCCCAAAAAAAAAATGCAATTAACAAGGCCATTGCCAAACACAACCAACTAAGGTTAGGTCTTGGATTTTCACCCTAAAAAGGTAAGATTCTGAACTTCACTTGCATATTGTTGATGCTTGCTAAACTCAGAACACCAAGCAAGTCGCTCAAACAGCGCAACTAGGGACGACCATCGCCCCGAGGGCGTCACCCCCTAAACCCCACCACGCCGACACCCGACCAGCCCCGCTATCGGCCGAATATCGTTGCCGCCGATTCAGTGCCTCCTCTGCCACCACCACAGCTTCATAGGCTATGTCCGCACGCTCGCGCCGGTGGGAGGAGGGAGGATGGGGGAAGGGGAGGTAGGGAGGCCGCGGCTAGGTTTGCCGCCCGAGTCGCCCGACCTTCAACATTGTGATTCTAAAGTTAATGGGTAAAATTTACAGAGTTAAAGGCTAAAGAATAAACTTGAGCAATACTTTTGACCGTTAAAGAATGGGCTTGTTTCCTGATAAAACCACTATTTGTAAGGCCATATGAATCATAAGAAAATTTGGCCATGTGCATAAACAATCACAAATAGTGGCCTGACCGTTCTTTAAACTGCCACAGAACCTCATTGCTTAAATAACAAATAAATATACTGCCTACCCTCACGTAATTGAGTATATGATCATAAAAAATTAATTATTACACACATATGTACACTTTACACACACAACTCTGTGTAGGATCCACAGAAATAAATACAAATGTATGCCTAGAATACACAGTTCTGTCTTATGTGTGTGTATGACCAGTTTAAAACATGCATTCCACAAAAAATAGCCCAAGTCTAAATGACTGAAATATATTTAAACCTGTGATCTAAAAAAAAAGCCAAGTCCAAATGACCAGAAAGCAGATATTTCAAATATATATACACACTACACCAGGAGACGCAGTAAGTAAGCAGCAAGCCATGACGCCTTCACTCTTCACTTCTTCAGCTCATCCCCCGATCTCCAACACATACTCTAGAGCGAATGGAGATGCCTGACTTTCTCGATCGCCTCCTTGATCCTCCGCATTGGCTCCTCATACAGTACTGCTGGGTCGTCGAACTGTGTGGCGAGGCTGGGCTCAACGAGAAACGCTCGGAAGGTGTCGGCGACAGAGCTCGAGAGAGCCTGTTCAAGATTGAGGGGAGGGTAGTAGAACGGGAGCGTCGGCGCGGGTGAGAGATGCGATGAGGCGTCCGGGGTGATGCTGAGCTACGGCGGCGGCGGCTGAGAGGAGCTAGGGTAGGTCGGAGCAAGAGATCGGTCGTGTGAGGAAGAGAGGGCCCGGGACGCGTCCGGGTGGACCTTCGCTCCGGTGGCAGCCCGGTAGAGAGGAGGAAGAAGAAGAAGCGGCACCGAAGCGAGGTGGAAGGAGGAAGGGACGGCGTCGGGTGCCGCCGGGGTTGGGGGTGCCGCGAGCGTGGCTTGTGTGGGTTTGGGGGCGAAAGTATACGCACGGTTAGATTCAGGCATCGGGTGCTCCCAAATCCAAAGAGCTTCCACAATTTTTTTTTTTAAACAGTCTAAAAAAAGTCTGAATCTTACGACACGATGACTATATGTTTCAAGAATCTCCATCTCTACTACCTAAATCCTCATGTTGGCTTCGCCGGTGTCGGGCGGAGTGGGAACTTGATCTATGTGTGGAGTTTTCAATAAAAGTAGTGTTTTCAGTAGATTATGTTAGGATTTTGGTAGTCGTCTTCTTGTTGGTTTCCCACAACAGAGATGCATCATCTGCAAATAAGTGATCTTCGGCCTTTCGTTCGATGACGAGATCTTCTTTGTGGCGTTAATGGTGATGTTGAAAGATTAGAATCGTCTAGGTACGGGTCTTGAGATCTTGTTTCGCCGGATCGATTTTGGATCTTTTCTCGTAGTTGCCGTGAGGAGGATTATCTTCGCAGTTTTTCTCCAGGCTACTACGTCCTCGACAATGGTGATTCGTACTCTCGGCTTTCCATCGACGTCGACAAGGCTAGTCGGCTGTTATTCCCTGACATACTGGTGTTGGTACTCTTGCCGATGTTGAATGACTGCTTTAAGGCCTTCCACAACGCGTGCCAAATCGGTGCCCCAACTCGATTTTGAGGCATCGATGGTCGATTCCCTCCGTTGCCCAGCTGGTTCCCAAAACTCTTTTTAGGGAATCGGAGCAACTAGAGGCATCGATGCCTCAACTCACCAGTGATTAAAATAGTCGGCACTTAATCCTGAACCGTTGCACTCTGGCTCTAGAATTGTTATGGGTCGTGCGATGAGGAGAGAAGGACTAGAGCTGGGCCCCGCATACTTTTTTCAGGCATCGATATTCTGCCAAACGTTGTGAGACCGGAGCCTGAATTATTTAACAGGGCACTGATGAAGACGTGGCAAACTTTTCAGGTTTTGGGCATCACCCACACTGTGGAAGGCCTAGTGGTTGCACGCGTGTCTTGGTATTGCGGATGAAATTAAAATTATGGGAGCATCTTCGTTGATATTTACAATTTGTTATCTATTTTTGGCTGCCTTCAAGAAAGTACAAGATTGCGTCTTTAAAGAAGAAAGCGTTTGAAAACCTCGAAGATTTTCTAGTATCTTTTATATTTTATTTTGTAATCATTGGAGACGGCTCTTGTATCTACTATTTGTTACTATAAATATATGTGGTATTGATTGTAAAAAGAACTATACATTTTTGTGGTTTAAATTCGTAATTAACTATTTCCATTTTAAGTTTCAGATTTTCCAAGGTTTTTGTATTTACCATTTTCCGTCATGTCAAGTGCCAACATGTAATTCTTTTTTAATAAAGAGAATATATTAAGGCCCGCGCTAGGCGTCGGCCGACCGATCCGCGCGCCCGGATCGGTTGCACGCCCGCCGTTCATTCTCCGCATCATACGTCTCACATACACCGTTTGCATGGGTCGAATCTTGGCCCACTTGTGCATGCTGCCTGCACTGACACCTCACCCTCCGTATGCACACTAGCTAGCTGCATGCCTGCAGACTTTTCTTCTTCTCTTTACATGCAACCGGTTTTGACAAAAGAGACCACCTGACCGAGTGAATTGTCAAAAAGGACCACATTCGAAAATTATTGTCAAAAAGGACCACATGCCCGGTGGCGGCACGCGTGCCAGGCGACACGTGTCGCCTGCCGCCACAGCCGGAGGCGGCAGGGCCTGCCGCCATTGCCACCGGCGGCATGTCCACACTGTCCTGCTCGATGAACAGTACCCCCGTTTTGATTTTTTTAAAAACATCTCAAAAAATTCGAAAAAAGTACCAGCATGTAGCTAACTCTATGCACTACAATCGTGCAAACATTCACTGCAAAATACGTTGTATTTTGGGCTCAGCAAAAAAGATAAATTTAACAAATTTTGTAGCTAGTGTGCACTGTTCATCGATCAGAACACTGTTTATTGATCACTATGGACATGCCGCCCCTGGCCATGGCGGCAAGCCCTGCCGCCGACACGTGTCACGTGCCGCCACTGCGCATGTGGTCCTTTTTGACAATAATTTTCGAAGGTGGTTTTTTTTTACAATTCACTCGGCTAGGTGGTCTCTTTTGTCAAAAATTCAAACCCAGAGTAGCTGTTAGTTACGGCCATGCATGCCCGCTAATAATAGCTAACCGGTGTAAGGAAATGTGCTATAATTTTTATTGCTACTGTTTCATGATTAAAACTACACACGAAGTGTTCCAACAAAATTTCTCCCCACATTTACAAAAATTATATTCTATTACAATAAAAAAATCCCAATGTTTTTTAAAGTGATGCTACAAAATAGAGAAAATAAATTTTTGTTGTAGATCCGTCCACAACAAAAATTATCATCTATATTAAAAACAACTAGAAAGGTTTACAACAAAATAGAATTTCGGATTTGCACCAATAAAAAAGACGTTAAGAAATAGTTTTTCTGCAAATTCATTTGCAACAAAAATCACTAGCTATTTTTTACAGAAATCATATGTGATTACAACAAAAAAATAAATTAATTGGTTATTCCCAAAAATAAATCAACAACCAAAATGATTCAAAATAATGGGCTTTTACAACAAATAGTCAATAGCTCTTTTAACAATTTATTTGGTTGCTTACAATAATAGTTAACAACGCATGCTAGGCATCGGTCGCCGGATAAATGCGCTCGGATCGGTCACAAATTTTTTTTAAAAAGTAATGTTACAAATAATGATTACACAACAATTTTTCGGTAGATTGTTTACAACAAAAATCATTAATAATTTCTACAAAAGTAAGAAATAGTTACAACAAAAATACCATTTATTTTGCAACAAAAAAATTAAGCAACAATATTTGATGCGTAATCATTTACAACAAAAAATTATTAACTATTTCAACAACAGTTACAAATGATTACAACAAAAAAGTTAGTTATTGCAAATGATTATCAACAACTAAATCCTACAAATATTATGGCCATTTACAACAATAGTCGAGAACAATATTAATATATTTTTTGGCTTGTTTACAACAATAGTTAACAATGGAGGCTGGAGAATCAATCCTTAGTCATCTCATGAGTCATGTGGCCTTCACCATGCTGTGATTATGTGAGGTACGTGTTCAGGCTGGTGGAGGGTAGTGCTCGCATGCAACCTAGGCAGGCATGTGAAGCATCCTACCAGCAGACTAGCTAGACTGGCCGCTAGCGAGAGGCATGCATGGCTCCACTGCTAGCTAGCTACGCGCGGAATCACTTCAGAAATCTGAATGGGAAAAAGCCAGCTACGTATGCGCTGGAGAAAGGCAGCTAGCATGCAGAAGCGCGCGCCAGGAGTGAGAACGGCTGATGGCGCGACGCGCGATCGATTGCCCGATTAGGAGCATTTTGTTGGAGATATGCCCAAGAGGCAATAATAAAATGGTTATTATAATATATCTTTGTGTTTATGATAATGTTTGCATACCATGCTATAATTGTATTAACCGAAACATTGATACATGTGTGTTATGTAAACAACAAGGAGTCCCTAGTAAGCCTCTTGTATAACTAGCTTGTTGATTAATAGATGATCATAGTTTCATGATCATGAACATTGGATGTTATTAATAACAAGGTTATGTCATTGTGTGAATGATGTAATGGACACACCCAATTAAGCGTAGCATAAGATCACGTCATTAAGTTCATTTGCTATAAGCTTTCGATACATAGTTACCTAGTCCTTCGACCATGAGATCATATAAATCACTTATGCCGGAAGGGTACTTTGATTACATCAAACGCCACTGCGTAAATGGGTGGTTATAAAGGTGGGATTAGGTATTCGGAAAGTATGAGTTGAGGCATATGGATCAACAGTGGGATTTGTCCATCCCGATGACGGATAGATATACTCTGAGCCCTCTCGGTGGAATGTCGTCTAATTAGCTTGCAAGCATATGAATGGTTCATAAGAGATGACATATCACGGTACGAGTAAAGAGTACTTGTCAGGAGACGAGGTTGAACGAGGTATAGAGATACCGATGATCAAACCTCGGACAAGTAAAATATCGCGTGACAAAGGGAATCGGTATCGTATGTAAATGGTTCAATCGATCACTAAGTCATCGTTGAATATGTGGGAGCTATTATGGATCTCCAGGTCCCGCTATTAGTTATTGATCGGAGAGGAGTCTCGATCATGTCCGCATAGTTCTCGAACCGTAGGGTGACACACTTAAGGTTTGATGTCGTTTTAAGTAGATATGGAATATGGAATGGAGCTCGAATGTTGTTCGGAGTCACATCACGAGGAGGTTCGGAATGGTCCGGAGAATAAGATTCATATATGGGAAGTCATTTTCCGGGGTTCGGAAAAAGTCCGGTGTTTTGACCGGAGCTTCTAGAAGGTTCTGGAAGGACCGGAATAGTCCGGAATATTATGGAAGGTTCCGGAAGTGTCCGGGACGACCCGGGATGTCTAAGGAAGTCCGGAGGGTTCCATAATAGGTGCAACCACGTTGCCTTAAGGGAAAAGGAGTCTTTCCTTAATGCAATTTCGGAATTGGCAAAAGAGTCCGAGTAGGACTAGGTTTTCGGAACCGGAAACCTATCGGAACTCAGTCAAACTTGGGGGCAGGTTTTTGGACGACCCAAGGGGCTTGGCCACCTATTTAAAGAGGCCAAGGGGCACCCCAAGGGCACCACAAGTCGCAGCCCTAGCTCCCCAAGTCGCAGCACCATCCTGCGCCCAAACCCTAGCTACTCCCTCCTCTAACTTCTTCTCCCGCAGCGCTTGCGGCGAAGCCCTGCCGGAGATCTCCACCACCACCGTCACCACGCCGTCGTGATGGCGGGATTCCGAGGAGGATCTACTACATCCGCTGCCCGCTGGAACGGGGAGGAGGACGTCGTCTTCATCAACACCGTACGTGTGACCGAGTACGGAGGTGCTGCCCGATTGTGGCACCGTCAAGTTCTTCTACGCGCTTTTGCAAGCGGTCAAGATCTTCTACGCGCTTTTGCAAGCGGCAAGTGATCGACTACATCCACCACGAGATCTAATCTCGTTAGGCTTTGGAAATCTTTGAGGGTTAGTCTCATGATCTTCTCGTTGCTACCGTCTACTAGATTAGATCTTGGCTTGTGTTTTCGTTCTTGCGGTAGGAAATTTTTTTTGTTTTCTATGCTACGAATCCCTTCAGTGGTATCAGAGCCGTGTCTATGCATAGATTGGTTGCACGAGTAGAACACAATTGTTTTGTGGGCGTTGATGCTTTTGTTGTCTTTAGTTCGTGTACTTTGCATCTTGCGGCATAGTGGGATAAAGCGGCCCGGGCTAACTTTACATGACCGCGTTCATGAGACTTGCTCCACGTTCGACATGCAACTTGTATTGCATAAGTGGCTTGCGGGTGTCTGTCTCTCCCACTATAGTGAAGATCCAATTTACTCTTTCTATTGACAACACTAGTATCACCGTTGTGGTTCATGTTCGTAGGTAGATTGGATCTTACTCGAAAACCCTAAACCACGTAAAATATGCAAACCAAATTAGAGGCGTCTAACTTGTTTTTGCAGGGTTTGGTGATGTGATATGGCCATGATGTGATGATGAATATGTATGAGATGATCATTATTGTATTGTGGCAACCGGCAGGAGCCTTATGGTTGTCTTTAAATTTCATGTTGAGTATTATTTCAAAGTAGTTGTAATAGTTGCTACATGCGGTGAACAACCATGAAGACGGCGCCATGGACCTTGACGCTACGCCGACGATGATGGAGATCATGCCCGTTGATGATGGAGATCATGTCCGTGCTTTGGAGATGAAGATCAAAGGCGCAAAGACTAAAGGGCCATATCATATCACATATGAATTGCATGTGATGTTAATCCTTTATGCATCTTATTTTGCTTAGATCGCGACGGTAGCATTATAAGATGATCCCTCACATTAATATCAAGATAATAAAGTGTTCTCCCCTCGTATGCACCGTTGCTATAGTTCGTCGTTTCGAAGCATCTCGTGATGATCGGATGTGATAGACTCAACGTTCACATACAACGGGTGTAAGCCATGTTTGCACACGCGGAATACTTGGGTTTGCTTGACGAGCCTAGCATGTACAGACATGGCCTCGGGACAACGGAAACCGAAAGGTTGAACACGAGTCATATGGATGATATGATCAACATGTTGATGTTCACCATTGAAGCTACATCATCTCACGTGATGATCGGTTTTGGTGTAGTGGATGTGGATCGTGTACCACTTAACAACTATGAGGGATGTTGTATTAAGTGGGAGTTCATTAGTAATTAGATTAAAACTTGAACTAATTATCATAAACATAGTCTGAGTACTATTTTGAATTAAATTTGTAGAATTGGCATCCGTTTTTCTACCATGCGTTAGTCTTGTAATTGAGATTGAAATACTGTTAAGTCTGACAATTAACTTTATGGACTAGTACCGTATTGTTAAAGAATCAAGAAATAATTAAGTCCTATTGCAAACTTTTAGTAATCCTCACATTGTTGATTCAAAGAGCTATGGTTTCAATTAGTACCTACAATTATCTTGTCTCCGTGAAACTTGATGTTCAAATTTGTTTGAAAAGTAAGGAGCTGAAAAGTTTTGTTTTCAGAAAGAAGCGAGGTATGAGATATATGCGATATCTAAGACCTTACTGCAAGATGATAGAATATAATCTAGTGAGACTACATAAACTCATAAGTTTTATGGGAATGTACGAAGGTTGAAGACGCCAGGCGTCCCAATCCTCCAACTATTGGGGCACTAACAATATTTGCATATCCATGAAGTGATCGTCCTTAGTATGCACCGTTGCTAAGACTCGTCGTTTCGAAGCATCTCGTGATGATCGGGTGTCATAGATTCCACGAGTGCATACAACGGGTGCAAGCCAGATTTGCACATGCGAATACTAAGGTTAAACTTTACGAGCCTAGTATGTACAGACATGGTCTCGGAAAGTCGTCATGATATGATGGATAAAATTATGAGTGAAATTGTTCATCATATTACAAAGTTACTAATAGTGAAATCTAGAACACTTGTCATATGATGATCAACTTCAAAGAAAGAACCTCAAGGTTATTGGTATTTGACCAATGTACCTAGAAGTTATTGAAGGTGAAGTGTTTTCTGAGAATGAGGAAAACTAAAAGAGAAACTACAAAAGATATTTTGGCAGAAAGAAAGAAAAGACTAGAAAGTCTAGCTCAGGTGTATATAAATGATATACATGTTATGGATGTATTCCTTGTTTGGTCACATAATGAAATTCTTGGGTATTTGTACCAGATTGGTTAGTATGAGATGTCATACAATACAACGCAATACAAGAATATGATGGCCTAAGTGACTCATAAGGAATATGGTAATAATGCACGTCTGGAACATAATAAAGTGTTATTATGTTTGTCGTTGGCATTCTACCTAACCCTTAGAATTTATAATAAAGAACTTAATAATTGTTATTTTGCTCTGGTCAAATGAAAACAATGAGTTGTTCAAATTATGACATTACTCCATGTACGATGGATAAGTTATTATAAATATTAATGGTGAAACACACATACATAACACTGACGCTAAAATGCCATAAGGCAAATGATTTGAATTCTACTTATTTGTGGACCGCCATTTAGGTCATGTTAGAAAGGAACGCATGAAGAAACTCCATGCAGATGGATTTTTGGAGTCATTTGATTTTTGAATCATTTGGCGCTTGCAAATCTTTTCTAAAAGAGAATGACTGAAATACCGTTCATAGGCCAAGAGTTAAACGGGCAACTAACTTAGTGGAAACATGCATGATGATGTATGTGGTTCACTGGGCATAGTTGTGTGCGGGAGATTCTTCTACTTCATGAAAACTTCCAATAATGAATTGAGTATATATATGTGGATATATTCAATAAGGAAGAAGTTTGAAACATTTGAATGGATTCAAATAAAGTTTAGCATGAAGTGGAAATCATCGTAATAGAAAAGTCAAATATCTATGATTGGATCATGGTGGAAATATTTGAATTACGAGTTTTAGCGAACATCTAAGAGAGTTATGAAATTGTTCAACAACTCACGTTTCTTGGAGTATCATAATGATGATGGAGTATCCGAGAGACGTATCCAAACTTTGTTGGATTAATGATGAGATAAAATAATATGAAGCCATTATATTTTTGTAGATTATGCTTTAGAGACTACCGCTTTTACACTAAATAGAGCATCATCATGATCCATTGAAATGACACCACACGAGTTATGGCATGGGTATGAACCCTAATAGTCTTTTTTTAAATTTTGGTATGCATAGCATAAGTAAATGAGTTTACAACCAAAATCGGATGAATGTCTTTGTTGGTTATCCCAGAGATTTGATTGGGAATTCTTCCCACTATGGAGACAAAGACAAAAGTGTTTGTCAATGTAGCGAAGTATTTGAGTGGGAGGACAATAGAACTTGATAAGGTTTATGAACCTGAGCATTATGATCAGAGTAGCGCAGCATCGGAATTGGTTTCGGAAGCGGCCACGACGATCATGGCTCCCATGACTACAAAGTGTTTTAGCCATGGAGATCGAAGTACATATTGAACCTTGTAGGTATGGTTTACTTTGTGATCAAATAAATGATTTGTGAACAAAGGATTGATTTTGAACAATAATAAACCAACTACAAACAAAGAAGTTATGATGGGCCCTGACTCCGTTAAAATGGCTATATGCCATGAAATCCAAGATAGATGAATACCTTTTGAAAGTAAATGGATCTATAAAATTGATGGACTTGGATGTAATATCCTTGAAGAAGCTCGACTTGTCGAAAAATTGTTTACGACAAAGTTCAAAGAGTTGACTACGATAAGATTAGATCTACCGTAGCAATGCTTATAGTCTATGTGGATTATTCTACTAATCGCTACATATTTCTTTTATGAGATATGCTAGTAGGATGGCAAAATACATTACTTAACAGAAGTGTGTATTAAAGGTGTATACAAGTTGCAACCAAGAGTTTTGCTAGTCCGTGGAATACTAGATAGGTATACAAACTTCAATTGGATGAAGTGAGTATCACGGAGTTGGAATCTTCACCGGATGAAATAGTCAAAGAGTTTTTGATTTCATCAGAAACGATGAAGATGCTTGCATTTGCAAGAAATTAAGTGGGAGCGTTGAGACATATTTATAATACTTTATGTAGATGACATATAGTTGATTATAAATAGTGTAAATTATATACTTGATTAAAAGGTTTCATTGAGAATTAACTTCAATGAAAGGATATGGACTAAAACATATTTAGTGTCAAGATCTATGAAGATAGATTGAAACACATAATAAGTTTAAGTCAAAGTACATAGAATGGATATTGAAGTAGTTCAATATAGAAATATTAAGAAGGTGTTTTTTTCATACGAAGGTTTAACAAGACTTGAGTGTATTTGACACTCGATGAGTAAAAACACATGAGTGATTTTAGATCACGAATAATATGTACAAAATCAGATGTCCTGTGCTCTAAAAGGTTAGGAGCATATACCAGAATGATTCATGTGATGATCATTGGACAAACAGTAAGAATATCCATGTGTGCTTTAGAAGAACCAAGGATATATATATATATATAGTTTTATATGGGGTAATGACAAACAAATCGCTGTAAGGTGTTGCACCGATATTTGTTTGGTCACATATAAGAATTAATTTCAAATCTCAATTAGGCTAAGTGTTATTAAAAAGGTAGCATAATGATAGATTTAGAAGAGTTCTAAATATTGTGACGGATTCTACAATAGAAGGCATAGTATGTCATTGTTTTGACAATGATTGAGGATGTTTAGGTTGAGGAGTTCTTTGAGAACTTGGTGTAGTTCCGATAGTGTCAGAACTTTGAAGCTATATTGTGTGTGACAATATTAGTGACATATTTCAGACCGCGGAATTAAGGTTCCACCAGAAGACCAAACATATTTAATGCCGACTCATTTGGAAAATGAGTGATGTGTTGAGACGCAAAAGAATTGCAAAATACATACGTTTCTGAGCATGTCAGAACCGTAGACTAAAACCTCTCCCGTAAGCAAAACATGATAAAGCACCGGAACGCCAAGGTGTTATATCTTTACAAATGTAAACTAGATTATTGACTCTAGTGCAAGTGGGAGACTGTTGGAGATATGCCCAAGAGGCAATAATAAAATGGTTATTATAATATATCTTTGTGTTTATGATAATGTTTGCATACCATGCTATAATTGTATTAACCGAAACATTGATACATGTGTGTTATGTAAACAACAAGGAGTCCCTAGTAAGCCTCTTGTATAACTAGCTTGTTGATTAATAGATGATCATAGTTTCATGATCATGAACATTGGATGTTATTAATAACAAGGTTATGTCATTGTGTGAATGATGTAATGGACACACCCAATTAAGCGTAGCATAAGATCACGTCATTAAGTTCATTTGCTATAAGCTTTCGATACATAGTTACCTAGTCATTCGACCATGAGATCATATAAATCACTTATGCCGGAAGGGTACTTTGATTACATCAAACGCCACTACGTAAATGGGTGGTTATAAAGGTGGGATTAGGTATTCGGAAAGTATGAGTTGAGGCATATGGATCAACAGTGGGATTTGTCCATCCCGATGACGGATAGATATACTCTGGGCCCTCTCGGTGGAATGTCGTCTAATTAGCTTGCAAGCATATGAATGGTTCATAAGAGATGACATATCACGGTACGAGTAAAGAGTACTTGTCAGGAGACGAGGTTGAACGAGGTATAGAGATACCGATGATCAAACCTCGGACAAGTAAAATATCGCGTGACAAAGGGAATCGGTATCGTATGTAAATGGTTCAATCGATCACTAAGTCATCGTTGAATATGTGGGAGCTATTATGGATCTCCAGGTCCCGCTATTAGTTATTGATCGGAGAGGAGTCTCGATCATGTCCGCATAGTTCTCGAACCGTAGGGTGACACACTTAAGGTTTGATGTCGTTTTAAGTAGATATGGAATATGGAATGGAGCTCGAATGTTGTTCGGAGTCACATCACGAGGAGGTTCGGAATGGTCCGGAGAATAAGATTCATATATGGGAAGTCATTTTCCGGGGTTCGGAAAAAGTCCGGTGTTTTGACCGGAGCTTCTAGAAGGTTCTGGAAGGACCGGAATAGTCCGGAATATTATGGAAGGTTCCGGAAGTGTCCGGGACGACCCGGGATGTCTAAGGAAGTCCGGAGGGTTCCATAATAGGTGCAACCACGTTGCCTTAAGGGAAAAGGAGTCTTTCCTTAATGCAATTTCGGAATTGGCAAAAGAGTCCGAGTAGGACTAGGTTTTCGGAACCGGAAACCTATCGGAACTCAGTCAAACTTGGGGGCAGGTTTTTGGACGACCCAAGGGGCTTGGCCACCTATTTAAAGAGGCCAAGGGGCACCCCAAGGGCACCACAAGTCGCAGCCCTAGCTCCCCAAGTCGCAGCACCACCCTGCGCCCAAACCCTAGCTACTCCCTCCTCTAACTTCTTCTCCCGCGGCGCTTGCGGCGAAGCCCTGCCGGAGATCTCCACCACCACCGTCACCACGCCGTCGTGATGGCGGGATTCCGAGGAGGATCTACTACATCCGCTGCCCGCTGGAACGGGGAGGAGGACGTCGTCTTCATCAACACCGTACGTGTGACCGAGTATGGAGGTGCTGCCCGATTGTGGCACCGTCAAGTTCTTCTACGCGCTTTTGCAAGCGGTCAAGATCTTCTACGCGCTTTTGCAAGCGGCAAGTGATCGACTACATCCACCACGAGATCTAATCTCGTTAGGCTTTGGAAATCTTCGAGGGTTAGTCTCATGATCTTCTCGTTGCTACCGTCTACTAGATTAGATCTTGGCTTGTGTTTTCGTTCTTGCGGTAGGAAATTTTTTTGTTTTCTATGCTACGAATCCCTTCACATTTTCCATATATTAATACTGAGAGATACCAATTATACGCGGTCTCTAGAAGAATACAATAACCGAATAGCAATACGGATGCACACAACAAAAAATAGAACAAAAAGAGAAAAAAAAAGACCGTAGCGGGAAACAGTGCACAATTGTTGTCACTGCCTGATCAAAGATCTTATGTTTTCACCATAAAGATAGTCTCCGCTCTCAAAACAATTTCTTCAACACCCAAAACACAAAGAAAGTCTCTCAACAACGCAGCCAGGGACGACGAGCTGCAGAACCATCCCCCCGAGGCCGCTGCCCCGAATCCCACTCTGAATCCCCCGAGACCGCTGTAATTCTTTTTCTTGAAGGCAGCCAACCGGCCGAAGATTGCCGCCGCCGATCCGGTGCCTCCTCCACGCGCGCAGCACGAGAGGAGAGCCTGCCACCGCACACAGCTTCACCGGCTATGTCCGCACACACGCGCCAGCGGCGGCAGGGAGGAGGGAGGATGGGGGAAGGGGAGGTCGGGAGGCGGCAGCTAGGTTTGCTGCCCAAGTTGCCCGACCTCCAACATGTAATTCTAAAGTTAATGGGTAAAATTTACAGAGTTCAAGGCTAAATAATAAACTTGAGCAATACTTTTGACCGTTAAGGAATGGACTTGTTTCCTGATAAAACGAATATTTTTAAGGTGCCATGTGAATCATAAGAAAATTTGGCCATGTGCATAGACAATCACAAATAGTGGCCTGACCGTTCTTTAAACTGCCATAGAACCTCATTGCTTCAATAACAAATAAATATACTGCCTAACCTCACGTAATTGAGTATATGATCATAATAAATTAATTATTACACACATATGCACACTTTACACACACAACTCTATCTAGGATCCGCAGAAATACATACAGATGTATGCCTAGAATACAGAGTTCTGTCTTCTGTGTGTGTATGATCAGGTCAAAACATGCATTCCACAACAATTAGCCAAGTCTAAATGACTGAAATTTATTTAAACCTGTGATCTAAAAACAAATGACCAGAAAGCAGAACTTCCAAATATATATACACACTACACCAGGAGACGCAGTACGTAAGCAGCTAGCGGTGGCGTCTTCAGTCTTCACTTCTTCAGCTCATCCCCCGATCTCCGACGCATACTCTAGAGCGAATGGAGATGCCTGACTTTCTCAATCGCCTCCTTGATCCTCCGCGTTGGCTCCTCATACAGTACTGCTGGGTCATCGAACTGTGCCGCCAGGCTGGGCTCATCGAGAAACGCTCGGAAGGTGTCGGCGACAGAGCTCGAGAGAGACTGCAGGTTGTACCCGCCTTCCAGGAAGAAGACACAACGGCCACCACAGAGCTCCCTGGCTAGCTCCTTGATGCTCGACGCCAGCATGTAGAAAGTGCCCGTCGTGAATTGCAGCCCAGCTAGAGGGTCCAGCACGTGTGCGTCGTAGCTGAAAAAGGGATGGACGAACTTTGTGTATTTGTTGAACTTCAATGTAGATAATAATACTATGAAGCATATTCAGATTGATAAGCTACCAGTTATTTGCAGAACTCTGAAGAATTTTAACTTTTCCTTTTCAGCATGTTTCAGTTCTATGAGTAATGAGGTTTGTGAACTCACCCAGCTGAAACGAGGATGATATCGGGCTTGAACCGCTGCGCTGATGGAGCAATGACCTCATCAAACGCACACCTCATCGAATAATCACCTGAACCACCGGGCAGTGGCAGGTTCAGTGTTGTCCCTTCACCACTGCCCTGACCAATTAGGTTCATCTTGCCAGTACCGGGATAGCTTCCTAGCTGCACACACCAAATTTAGATGATTATATGGTAGGATAAATTTAGCAACAAGTACGTAAGATGATAGTATTATAGACCTGATGTGTTGAGAGGAAGAAAATGTCTGGATCGTCATAAAAGGCATCACACGTACCATTGCCATGGTGAACGTCAAAATCTATAATCATTACTCGCTTTAATCCATGTTGATGCTGAGCATACCTTGCAGCAACCGCAATGTTCCCAAAGACACAAAAGCCCATGGGACCTTCAGGAACAGCATGATGTCCTGGTGGCCTTACTAGTGCAAATCCAAGGGGTGGACTTGGACCCAGCTTTGATGCTGCAACCTAGGAAAACATACAACATTCTCGGGAAACGAGCACTGCAAAGGAAAATTTACTAAATCGTGAAATAACAAACATGCCAAAACCACCAAGGAAATCAATTGGAAGAAAATTAGTTACCACTGAATCAACCAATGTAATTCCAGCACCAGCTGAAAGAAGTGATTCTTGGAAAGTCTACATAAATAGAACAAAATTATTTTGAGAAAGAACAGGGAGTATCTAAATTTTGATGATTATAATTGTACACAACAACAGTTAAAGTAAAGTACGAACCATCCTCCGGGTCAAAGAAAAGTATGAACTACGCCCCAGTCAAATAAAAGTATGAACTAACCTTGAGTAGTAGTTCAAACAATCCTATCACAAGAAGTCATTCTCTTATTAAGATTGCACTCAACAATATCTTTTTTTTTTCCGAGAAAACGCAAAGGACCTTTGCGTTTCATTTCATTGAAAAGATAGGAAATCGTTTACATCCTCCTAGGAGGCAGTTTACAGGTTGGGAAACCAGAAAATCAGTGCACATCCCAACTGGGAGGGAGGACAACACGTAAACCCTGGGCACCTGCCCTAGCCCAGATGCATAGCTCCTCCTTGATGTTCTGCAGCAGTAGCGGCATGGAGGGCTGGGCTCCTTCGAAGACGCTGGCGTTTCTGTGCTTCCAAACCATCCACGGGATGAGCAGGGCCGTCGATGCCAGGCCTTTGCGAAGTGGCATTGGCGTTTCCTGACGAGCCCGGCGCCACCAATCCATCAGGGTGGGTTCATGTTCTGGAGCCCTGGTGGTCATCCTGACCCAAGCAAGCACCTTGTGCCAAAACCTGCCGGGCGAAGGGGCAGTGGAGCATGAGGTGTTGCATGGATTCGGGTGCCTGGTCGCAGAGGAGGCATCGGGGGTGATGGGGCAGACCGTGTCGTGCCAGGCGCTCCCCAGTCCAACATCTGTCGAGGTTTGCAAGCCAGTGGAAGAACTTAACCTTCGGCGGCGCCCATGTCTTCCAAACTAACTTCCAGGAGCAACAAGATGTGGATCCGTGGAAGGTTGCGAGGTAGCATGAGCTGGCTGTGTAGGTGCCAGAGGCGTTCCACTTCCAAAGGAGCTGGTCTGGCATGGCGCTGAGTGTGGTGCCTTGGATCGCTTGCCAAATTAGCAGGTACTGCCCGATCTCATGGATGCCGAGCAGCCCTTGAATGTCCCTGGCCCAGCAGTTCTCGAGCAGGCCGTCGGCCACTGTCCTGGTTTTGCGACGTCGCTTGGGGACGCAAGCATAGAGGTGCGGCGCAAGCTCTTTGACAGCCTTGCCAGATATCCATCGGTCCTCCCAGAATAAAGCGCGCTGCCCGTCCCCAATGCACATGGTGGTGGAGGCGAAGAACAGCGCGTGCACTCAACAATATCACCAATCATAACTTTATTATCTGATCCATTTTGTTTACAAAACAGGGGGCAGAAACCAGGCTCCATTGCATAAACTCAACTCCGTTCATTGTAATACATAATATGGCAATATATGTTATAGCGGTTGAACTTTGTTCATCCTAAATCCTACAGTTTGTTTCAAAAGGCAACGAAAGGTGTCTGAGCTGCTAGGCATCACTCTTAGGGTCAGCATGCAAATTTAGCTTTTTCTTACATCATAAGCACGAATTCCTCAAGACTTCAACTAATCACCAGGTCACCAAATAAATACTCCCTCCGATCCAAATTAATTGACTCAACTTTGTCTAGATATAAATGTACCTAGACATGTTTGTTGTCTAGATGCATCTATATCAAGACAAACTTGAGTCAATTAATATGAACTAGAGGCAATACCAAACTTTCCTTAATTTAATAAGAAATGAATCACGCATCAATTAGCCAAACCATTGTTATAAGAGAACTGGAAATAGAAGGTTTATAATGCAATTCGTAAGTAAATCGTTCTGCAGTGCATTCATGAAACAGTGAAGTGCACAAAAGACTGACTCTGAAGGTATTAGGAAAAAGAGTACAGAGGCACAGAGCATTACAGTGTGCGTAGCATATGTTGGTCCAGTTCCTTCGATGAATATCAAACCTTCATCCGAAGCCCTACTCATAGCCTGCAATAATGACCCTTTACTGATGTACTTTTAAAAGCTGATTTGGTACATCCATTTAAAAGACTTTCAATCTTTTAGTTGGAAGAAGGTAATGCAGATCAGAAGATGTGTTCTTCATCCCTTCAAAGTATGACCACAAAAAAAGAGCTTGATGAAAACTACCTTTTCTAGTCCAGTAATGTATGTTCTTGAATGAACTCTCGCAACATCATCAAGTGAAGCAGGGTAGAAATTTTGAATTTCAAGAACCTGCGAACCGCGATGCTGGATAGAAAACAAATAAGATGTCATATACTCCTAGTTATGAAATACTGTTAGAACATTGATCTTTTCAGTGAGATGTGATACAGATGAGACTATTAGCAAGAGATATCCAAAGTGTATTCAGATTTTATCGAAAAAACTTAAATTACACGTTGTTATTTTCGTTTATCTATCTATTAATTCCAGTTTTGAAATGCAAGAACATGCCATTACATGTTCCAGAAAAAGAACATGCCACTTTTAACTGAAGTGTACTCAGAGAAGTTAGAAGTTAAGGGCAAAAAATAAACTAGTTAAAACCTTAAATACAATAATATAAAAAAGTATAAGAGGGGTTGTTTGAGGAAAAAAAAATTAAGAGGGCAAAAGTGTTCCTGCAATTCTCCTTACTTACCTTGGGCGTAAGCTCCAATTTTTCAAGAGCATCAACTATTGCCGGCACTCTTTTGTTTGATTCTGGATGTGATTCCTAAATATCATTTTACATGATGTATTAGAATATAAATCCGAAAATACAACTATCATGGCTTTGCTATGCTACATCCTTTCATTTACAGGACTTACACTTTGCACACAGAACTAATACAGTAAGACTAGATAGCATGATATCTGTATAATATAGTTCAACAGTAACTCATTTCTGTAATAGAGTGAAGTTGCAAGTAAATACTTGGATCAGGATCTACAAACAAAAGATAAATATCTATTCTATTTGAAGTCTATAATCATTATTCTCCCTCAATTTGATCAAAATTTACTATTTTCTATTACCATGCATTTATATATTCGATGGCTTGATCACATAAAGGCATAGTAGAACTAATTTAATAACTGAGTGTTTTTCAGCAATTTGTAATCAAGTTTTTGTGCCCTGAAATCCTGATCCACCTCTCAAAAAAAATCCTGATCCACAGGCGGTAGACCACATGAAGATGACAAAGGATAAAACATGTTGCTTTACCTACATATTATTCACACTTATTTCTCTGAACAAAGTAAAACATACTCTTAAATGTCATTAGGATACATGCAAAAAAGATTCAAGTGAACTGTATGTTGTTTTTTCGATCAGTAGTAAGCTTTTAGTTACAAACATGTATGCTAAATTTCACTATTTGATTGCTGAATACATGAGAAGATCATCATACTTGTGAACTGTTTAGACAGAAGGCACAACGTGCCCGGCTTTAAATTAATAAAGCCCACGGCAAGACGGTAACAAGGCTATGATGCTAAACTAGGCTTACAACAACAAAACACAGGCAAACGCTGCTCTAGAGAAGTAACAAGGTCATACTTGTGAACTGGATGCAAAAGCTGCTCTAGAGAAGATACAGAGGATTGGAAGTAGCATACCTTGTTATGACCCATTGCAGGAGATGCACAGTAGAGAACACGGGCATCGCGAAGCAAACTATCCGGCAAAGCAAAATCCTTCCGAGCACCAACTCCATCAGAGACGGAGGTTCCACTGCCATTTGCTGCGCACTGCGCAGAGCAACCCCCATTCAGGTTCTGGTTTCTCCCAGCTGTTTGCATTAAAGGGCGATGAGTTCCGAAGACACGGTAGTGCCTGAGAAAAGGAACCATCCTTCCTGAAAAAGAAGTAGCAGGCCCCTACACATGTCAAATTTATTACTGCTATTGCATTCTCTGGGCTAACTGGTGAAGGGGTTGATCAGCAACAGAAGCATGCAAAAAAACTCCGGTAAAGTGGAGGTCAAAGTACACGTGGGCATTTTCACAAGCAGGTGGTAGGAAAACGAGGATTTGAGGAAGGAATGGCTGTAGCAACATGACAGGCGATGAAGGCAAGTGGGTTTACTGACCTACCTCCAAGAATCGGAACGGGTGGTATCCGCAGCCGCTCCATCACATGCCTCGAAGCCCTCTCTCCTCTTATCCTCCCCTGAACAAGCGAAGGGAGCCGGAAAACCACAAGTTTTCACCCAAATCTTCTTCTTCTCGCTGTCCGTTTTTTTTTTTTTGAGAAACCTCTCGCTGTCTTCTGAAGCCTCGTCTCTGCTGCGCAAAGTCCAAGCGCGTAACGGGCCAGGTATAGCCCAAGCCCACTATGGCTAGGTGAAGTTTGCCCAGCTGATCGTCACCTACCTTCTCTCGTCTCCTACCTTTGTCTCTTTGAGCTCTCCTCCACCTGCTGCCTCCTTCCCCCCCCCCCCAAATCTCGATCTAGTCTAGTCCTTTGATCCAGTCTCGCGCCCGGAGTTATCCGTGGCAGGGGGAGTCTTACAAACCGGTCACCGCCGCCGGTAGCAGTCTTTTCGCGGTCCGTGTCGAAACCCCAACACCGGGCAAGGAGCCGTTCAAGGAGGCGTGCGGCACCCAGACCTGCCACTCCAAGAACCTCTTCGATTCCAAGAAGTAGGAGCCTTATTCTCTTTCTTGGTTCTTGTAATTGATTCGAGGAATTTATGGATAATCCTGGATTGCAACTGGACTGGGGATGGGTGGGGGGTTTGGAGAATTCGTTTGCGATGCTTGAGCATGTCCCAGTTGGGTAGACCTAGGGAAGCATTTGAGATAGACCTAGCAGTTAGTGGGACTTAGAATGATAAGATTCCATGTATCACTTCTGAATAGACAGCATCTCCATCCTATACCTTCAGCAAAAAGTGGATATTGATGCTTCACATCTTGCAGGTGCCCAGATGGCCACCATAAATTTTGCAGCATTTTCTCTTGCTTACATATTCTTAGGAGCCACCGCATGTACGCGAGTGAAACTATTAATGATGTATTCTCAGAGAACTGTTAGTCTAGGCTGCGTAGTAAAATAGTGGCATGGTATGTCATTGTGGTCAACTGTGCTGCTCTTCTATGGTATACTCTTATATGCTTAGCATATTTGGAATAAACTCTCCCATGTACATTTTGACTGTCCCCGAGGTTTCTTTTATTATTGTATTCACTGCATATGTAGATAATGCATTAAACTCTGCCATGCTTCTCTTGAGTCTTGACTTTCAAGCATTACACGAATACAATATATATAATGCTAATCTGTTGCTAGGATACTAGGTGTGAATTCTGTTTTTATTGGTTACATTGGTTATTCTTGCATGATATTAATAGCTAACATGGCTTGATGACACTTTTGGTAGGGAACAAGCAACACCTTGAGCCCCAAGCTGCGAAACCAAAAAGTTGGCAGTGAAGTCTGCGACACTCTCCATCGCATTGCATGGAAGTCTCTGGTGGGGCCGGCGGCGGAGGAGGAGGTGGTGGAGGCGGCGGACCGGCGCCGTTCCTGTTGAAGACGTACGAGATGGTGGACGACCCATCGACGGACGTGGTGGTGTCGTGGAGCGATACGTCGGACGCGAGCTTCGTGGTCTGGAATTCACCGGAGTTTGCTGCACGGCTGCTGCCTACCTACTTCAAGCACAGCAATTTCTCCAGCTTCATCCGCCAGCTCAACACCTACGGATTCCGTAAAGTAGACCCTGAGCGATGGGAGTTCGCTAACGAATACTTTGTCAAGGGGCAGAAGCACCTGCTGAAGAATATCTACAGGCGAAAGCCAATCCACAGCCACAGCCATCAACCCGGTGCGCTGCCTGATAATGAGCGTGCATTCTTTGAGGATGAGATTGATCGGCTTGCACGGGAGAAAGCAAACCTCCAGGCTGAACTCTGGAAATTCAAGCAGCAGCAGTCTGGAACAATGTTCCAGATTGAAGATCTTGAGCAACGAGTGCTTGATATGGAGCAGCGGCAGGGCAGGATGATTGCCTTCCTGCAGCAGGCTAGCAAGAACCCTCACTTTGTTCAGAAGCTTGTTAAGATGGCAGAGGCATCCTCAATCTTCTCAGATGCTTTCCACAAGAAAAGAAGGTTATCTGGCTTAGATCACGCCACTGGGGCCACCGAAGCTACTAGTTTTTATGATGACCATAGCACCACTTCCAAGCAAGAAATGGGCAACCTGTTGAATCAGCACTTCTCCGATAAGCTTAAGTTGGGGCTTTGTCCCACAATGACAGAGAATAATCTCATTACTCTCAGTGCTCAAAGTTCGCACGAAGATAACGGTAGCCCTCATGGCAAGCATTCAGGGTGCAATAGAATGGGGACAGAAGACCTTCCGCTGGTGCCACAAACGATGGAACTCTCTGATACTGGGACTTCCATCTGTCCCACCAAGGATGCTTGCTTTACGCCAGCTGTGAACGACGAAGGGCTCTTCCCGTGCCACCTGAGTCTTACTCTCGCATCATGCTCGATGGGTGTCGACAGAAGCCAAGTATCCAATGCAGGTGTGAGCACCACCGCTGATGAAGGAAGTGAAAACCCACTGGAGGCCACCAAGGATGGTAATCAGAACTCATCAGCTGATGTTGGTACAGCGGACCCGATGACGCCACGAGGGGATGCGCAAGTTGCCACTGAGCTGGCTCCTGCAGCTCCCCCTGTCGTGGTGAATGACAAGTTCTGGGAACAGTTCCTGACCGAGAGGCCGGGCTGCTGTGAGACAGAAGACGCAAGCTCTGGCCCAAGGAGTGATCCTCCAATGGACAAGGGGCAAACAGAGGGCAACAGGAAGGATGGCAGAGAAGACCTGGAACAGCTGAAACTCTGATTTTACTTCTAGCGCTACCAATTCCGCAGCAGTGATATATTATACACATACAGGCATACTATTGTAAGATGTTAGGATCAGGAAGGTGCTGTGTAATCAGAATTAAGTGAATTATTGGGTGTGTGTGTGATTACACACAACATGGAACGTCTGTACATATTTATAAGGAAAATGTAATAGTGTGGTTGATGGTATGATGCCCTCTGGTTGTACACATTATGCTGATCATATTGGTGAGTATGTGCAATACTACCTTTATAATGCATAGTGTAGTCGCATAAAACAAAGGTCTGCAGTGGCAAAAGTATTGTCAAACTAAAGGACTAAATCATTGCATATCTCAAGGCTCGCTAGCTTCATTACCAAATAATAGTGTTATTCCTGCTTGCTATTTTTCTTCAGGTGTTCGAAAATTCCTCAGTCACTTCTGTCTTGTTGTGAGCAACGTGAGTACAAATCAACACATTCTGGTTCTTTGTCTTGGTTACTGAAGAACATTTCAAAGTGATGTGGTCAGGCCACTATGTTTTCCTGTAACCGTTTTAATAAGGGTAAGATCTATTTTATGAGTTACCATGCTTATTTTACAGTGACCAAACTTTATTTTAAACTTATATGGGTGTGTAGAAACTGAATGTGTGGATTAAATGTTCGAAGCATATTATATGGCAGCCATTTGTTATTTCAAACTTTTACTGTAGTATCTGGAAAATGTGTTACAAAAACGGAGGGAGTATGACAGGTGCTACCATTTACAAGTTACACATATATTCAGTCTCCTACTTTTGAAAGTATGTGAGCATATCTCGAAAATCTGATCGAGTTTATGGTCATACTCATATGTCACCCATGCCGACTGAACAAGACTTGATTTGATACAAAAATCTACAAAAGTCACAAAATATTGATCAACTTGGTACCTTGCATCAAGCAAGTCCTGTGTAAGTTGATCCTGTTTCCAGAGCAAAAAATTTGAGTTCTTGGAGTAGGGTGGGTGTGAGATCTCTGACATCACAAGAGTGCACCAAAATCCCCACATGAGCACCGACCATCCTTAAACTTGTGGAGCCGTTTACTGTCCCGGACAACAATCTCTCTGTTTGCAAGCAATGAGAAGAATTTAATAGAGCTGTGGCAGTCCCTACACATTGTTATGTTCTTTGTGACACGGACTGTCGCACCAGGAGGAGTTTCGAGCAGCCCCAGTGCAACAGCTAACCTCTCACTATGGTGCTTTAGTGAAGAACCTGCAGCAGGCTTGTCATCATCCTGGCTGTCAGATAACTCAGCATTCTGGTATGGTTCATACCCAACAGCCTGTGCTTTTTCCAGCAAATTCTCCAATAGTTGATACAGCTCGGTAGCTCGAGGGTGAGTTCTGTCCTCAGCTCTGAAGAAATGCACCTTGTCTCTGATTGTAATCCAGCTACGATCTCTAAGAACCCCGACATCTTCGTGTTTGATCAGTTTCCGCACTCTTGCCACATCCCGCCATCTACTTGTCGAAATGTACATGTTCAAAAGCAATACATAGGTTTCAATTACTTTTGGCTTGAGCTCAAGGAGCCTATCAGCAGCGTAGAAAGCAAGTTCCATGTTCCCATGACTCCGACATCCAGCTACCAAACTGGACCAGATGGCTTCGTTCGGCTCGAAACCTGTTCTTTCAATGAATGAAAATGCATCATCCAACCGGCCCAACCGCACAAACATGTCAACCATGCATCCATAATGGTCCACAAGAGGCTCTATATGATACACATTCTGCATCATGTCGAAGTAGCGCTCAGCTTCCTTGACTAAACCCGCATAACTACAGGCTGATAGTACACTTACAAATGTGATTTCATTTGGTTTAGCGCCAGCTAATATCATGTCCTCAAAGAGTTGTAACGCATCTTGCGATCGTCCATGCTGCGAGTAGCCAGAAATCATAGAGGTCCATGTGACAAGTGTGCGTGTCGGCATTTCGACAAAGGCTTTGGTTGCATATTCGATGCATCCACACTTGCTATACATGTTTACCAGTGCGCTGTTTACAACAACATCTGACAAAGAGCCAGTCTTTATCGTGTGTGCATGGATTTGCTCACCCTGCTCCAAGGCCATCATGGCACTGCAGACTGATAGGATACTTGAGAAGGTGAACAAATCTGGCTTCGTTGCAGACCTCACGAGATCACGGAAAAGTTTGAGTGCCAGGAACCCTCTTGAGCGAGCATGGAGATCATCCTTTGCTGAGTCCATGATTTGCGCATATCCCGCTATCATAGCGTTCCATGTGATAATACTGCTGTCCTCCATCTCCTTAAACAACCGCATAGCCTCATCCGTTTCACCCTTCCTGAGATAGAGGTACATTGTGGAGTTCTTCACTGGAAGATTCGCTTCACATCCAATCTTAACGCAGAAAGCTTGGACTTGCTTGCCCAGGTTCATATCTAGCTTTGCACCGCACAGGCTCATGACACTCGTTAACGTATACTCATTTGGCATCACTCCTTCCTCGAGCATGTCGAGAAACAAACGGAATCCAAGCTCTATGCGGTTCTCATCTTCGGCGCAGGCAGATATCATCGTCGTCCATGTGATCACATTCTTATCCGGGATCCTCTTGAAGGCCTTCATGCCAGATTCTAAGTCTCCAGACTTGGTATACAATCTACAAAGTGAATTTCCCATGCTTGTGATCGTATCAGTCTCATACTTGATGGCGTAGCCATGAACCTGCTTGCCCACATCAATGTCGTGTGCGGCAGAGCACGCGTTCAGCATGCCGCCTAGCGTGTAATGCGACGGGTACCTTCCCAGCTCAAGCATCTCAACAAACACATGCAGCGCCAGTACCGGTTCAGAATTCAGAGTGTAGCCTGTTATAAGTGCTGTCCACGTGACGACATTCTTCTCGGGCATTTCATCGAACAGGCTGCGCGCATCCTGGCTCGCCCCGCATCGCATGTACACATTCACCAGGGATGTTGCCACGAACATATCCGCATTAGTTCCACTCTTCACCATGTGCGCGTGGAGCGCCTTGGCGGTGCTGAGGCTGCCAGTTTTGATGCAGTGGTGCAACAGAGGCACGTACATCGCTGACTGCACCGTCTGGGCGTCTTTCAGCATGCTCATTGCTTCCTCGGCATCTAGAGGCCGAGGGGGACTCTCCGATCTGCCATTGTCCAGCCCCTGGGTGCTCCTTTGGTAAGAACTGCCCTGGGAATATGCAATTTTGAAAAGAAGATGGTAAGATAATCATCGTTCACTTACATTCCCTGATTACAGAGCTATAATTTTTTTTTGGGTAGAAAGACCCTGGGGTTGAATCTTTTAGTACTGAAAAAGCAATAAAAAAAAATATCGATTCTTGATAAGGTATTACGACCTGAGCAGGTGCGGAGCTAACAAGAATGCAAGAAAGAAGCTACGAAGAGCCCTGCTGAAGCAGACAGCCATTTTTCATAGTGGAGAGAAAACAGAGACGAGTTAGTCACCTTGTCTAAGCCGACAGAGCTCGGCAGTGGCTTGCGGGAGGCCACAGCGACGACGGCCGGGATTGCAGTGGCGGCGCCGGAGACGGCGACGAAGGGGATGGATGTCATTGGCGGGCCGGGGGTGGGTCAGAAAGGTGCAAGGGGGAACGGGAGAGGGCCACCACCATCACTCCCAGAGCTAGCTTAGCCTGCGGAGCGGATAAGTTTTCAGCCGACCTTCTTCCTCTCGACCTCCGATTTCTCGGTCGTCTCTGCTGCGCCGCGTGATGGGCCGGATATAGCCCAAGCCCACTATGGCCGGGTAAGTGGGCCGACCTAAACCGACAGAATCGCCCGTCTTCTAGAAAGCGCTCACCGCCGCCGTGTCAAAACCCCAACGCCGGCGTCTCTCTCTTGGCCCTGATCCGACCAGCCGCGGGGGGTAGGAGATGGCGCAGCCGAGCAAGGAGCCGTGCAAGAAGGAGGCGTGCGACATCCAGGCCTGCCTCTCCAAGAATCTCTTCGATTCCAAGAAGTACGGCTTCGGTTTCCTTTTCTTGGTTCCTGTAATTGCTTCTACGAATTCGTGGATAGTTCTGAACTGCAGCTGGGGGATGGGGGATTCGGAGCGAGGCCGATGCTTGAACATGTCCTAGGATTGGGGACACCTAGGCTAGCGTTTCAGATAGACCTAGCTTTTGTGGGATTTAGGGGCCATTGTGACCTCATGGTATGGTGGTACTTGATGGATTCGCTCTGCGGCGTCGTTGTTGCCAGCAGCTATGCTCGGCTGCAGTGTCGAAGCTAAGGTCTCATCGATGATCATGGCAGCAAGGTGTTGCTTCCTTCCCACGAATGTTTTAGTTGGGATGTGGACTTCAAGGAAGCTGTATTTATGTTCCTTGTTTTGTGTGGTTGTTCTGATTGCATCACTTGTTAATTGACCATAACCAAAAATTGGGATGATAAGAGTCCATGTAGTACTGCTTCTGAATAGCCAGCATCTGCATCCTGTACCTTCAGAAAAATGTGGGTATTGATGAGGTGCCCGGATGGCCTAGCCCTTTACTTCTAGTCAATGAGCTATTCAACCATGAATTGCAGTCTTTTCTCCTGGCTAGCATTGATGTATTATCAGGGAACCTTTAGTATATGGGCTGCATAATAAATAGTGGTATATTATGCCATTGTGGTGAACCCTGTTGCTATTCTATGGTATATGCATAAGTGCGTAACATTGATTTTTTTTCCTCCAATGTACATTTGGACTGCCCATGAGGTTTCTTTCATTAATGTCTTCACTGTATTACCTAGATCATGCATCAAAATCTGAGAATGTTTTTTTGTTTGCCAGATTTCCAAAGGAATACATTCGTATCACATTGCCTCTCTTAAGTATTGACTTTCAAGCATTACACAAGTACAACGTTTAACATATCAATCTGTTGCTAGGACAATTAAGTGGCACTGAATTCTGTTTTTATTGGTTACATCGGTTAGTCTTGCATGACTACCATGGCTTGCCAACAGTTTGTTACGGAAGCAATGCAAAAAGTAGCTTGTTTGCAACAAAGTTATTGGTTCTGACAACTCCCATTTGGGGCATACTCTCAATTTGCCAGGAAAAAAAGATGTTTGTGCTTTGTTTGTTGCCACATACCAACTTTTAGCATTTTGGGGAACTTTGCTTACGGATTGGGAAAGTTAATCATGTCAAGTAGTATTGTTAAACTAAAGGAGTAAATCATTATGTATATTAAGGCTCTTCGGCTTCATTACTGAATAATAGTGATATTCATGCTTGCTATTTTTTCTTCAGGTGTTTGAAAGTTATTCAGTCACTTCAGTCTTGTTGTGACCAGTGCGAGTACAAATCAACACATTGTGGTTCTTTGACTGGGTTACTGAAGAACATAACAAAGTGATGTAACATGACCGCCATGTTTTTCTGTAGCCATTTAATCAAGGTAAGATTATTTCTACAAGTTACATACCAAAGTTTTTGTACAGTTACCAAACTTCATTGATGTTCTGTAGTTCCCTGTTCCATTTAAGGTCGATTGTTGTAATTAAGGCTTTCTATCTGAATAAATTATCCTTATTCCCCTTGCACCAAAAATCCAGGTGTTAAGAAAGCTTGTTAGTAGTTGCATAATAGATGGTACTGCACTTTGATTGTATATTTTGGTTATTCAGCTTTCTTTTCTACAGTGTACATTTCTGTTTTCTGTCACTGTGTACTAGCCTACTAGGTATATTGTAAATATATTAGATCGACTATAATAAACTAAGAATAATATTTTTTCATCTGTCCATATCCAAATGTAAAATGCATTAGTTGTCGTCTTTGGCATCCAAAATTCCAAATACAGGCCAGTACTGTATGTGTTCTTGAGAAACCTCTTTGGCATCCAAATACAGGCCAGTACTGTATGTGTTCTTGAGAAACCAAAGATTATTGATGCATGTATGGATGAACTATAAACATGCACCAGAAAAGAAATATAACCATGACGGAAAATGTGGCACTGTCGGCATAAATTAAATTGTTGCATGAATACAGTACATGATCATAAGTACTTGGTCAGATTCACAAGTAGAATAAGACTCTTACCAGGTCTATTCTGATACTGTAGATAAGCATTACACCTACTTGCACTGGGCTAACTGTTATGTACAACATTTTGTGCTGATTGTGCTGCTGCCATAGAGTTCTGTTTCAGTTAAACGCTGAATAAGTTTTTTTTTTTGACAGATGATCTTTGCATTTACAGGTCATTGTAGGTTACTAGGTTTGCTCAGTTTCTCTTATTCATCATGGTACAGTACAATCTGGATGCTTCAATTTACTTTGCTTAGTGGATCATGTTGACCACAGCATACCATATTGAGTTTTTGATGTTGGTGCTATTATGAGAGGAAGTCACATGGGACTGGTTGATTGGCTGAATTATTATGTTATTCCTACTTGCAGCATCACTGAGGGAGAAAAAAATACTGCAACCATTCTCAACCTGCAGAATGATGCTCTGGTTGCTGAGTTGTTCGGTACTGAGATTTGTCAACAGATAGACATTTCTATAAGATGGATACTGATACACCATATGCCTGTAATACCCTTCATAGTTATTATGCTCATGTTCACATGTAATCCCATGTTTCCTTTCAGAAAAATAATTAGCCACTGGTGTTCATGTACATTTGTCTACATGTGTGATACAGGGAAAATGTTCAGAGTGTAATTGTAATTTTCACACTGCATGTTCTAGGTAACAAGGAATAACAAGCTTGGTAAAAAAAATATGTACCTCTTCCTAATATATTATGCAGTTAGGAACTTAGGATGTAGATATGCTTTTAAACAGAAAATAACGTGTCAGATCATATAATGTCATTGTTCCATTGCTTAGCATTTGTGGCTAGTCTCCGCTTATTGGTTAGTATATTCTCGTTAAGGAATTCAGAACTTTGCCATGACTATCTACTACCAATATTCAACAACCTTAGTGGGTCTTATCTTCTGTGATGCGATACCTACCAAGCAAGTGTAGATCGGTACGCTATGCAATGACACCTCAAGCTGACATGTACATTACATTCTGTACAACTATTTTTTGCTGTCCAACTGGGAGCTGGACCGACCAGTTCGTTGGTGTGTCATCTCCATGGGCATGTCTTAATTCTCTGCTTATCTTCCATAGATGCCATAATTCGATTAGCATTAATATCTGCAGAAGAGGGGTCGGTTTATATGCGGCCAAACCTTTGTAATGATAATAAGATCACAATATTGTATTTCCATTATTCTTCAAAAAATAAATATCATATTTCCGTTAAATCTGGATTTTGTTCTTTACAATGAACTTGTACATCTATTAAACTACTAGCAGGCTGAAGGTGCTGCACTTTGAATTTGTTGAAGGAAATTCCCTGACATAATATACTCATTAGTTCTGTGAGTTCTTTCTTAGTTTAGTCACCATGTCAAGTCAGAGAGATCACTTGATTCTGTCACGATGATTCCACTGAGGCACTAAGCTGTTAGTGGGTAATCATGACCGTCATTTGAGCTTGAGGACCGATATCCGCATGATGGTTGCTGCACGATGGTTGCTGCACTAAAGAGGAGACAATAAACTATATGGGCAACCTTTCGAAGGAACTTTCTAATTGTTCTGAATCTTGAAATGATTATGAATTTAGCCTAAGTATTTAATCTGAAAAAGAACTAGCAAAAGTACAGAACCATAATAATTTCAGTATGCTCTGAACTTCTGATGTGGCTGCTCAGGCAGACCCCAAGTACAATTATCCATAATAACCAGAATTGAGCTGAATGGAGCAGAACAAGTTTCTGAAGAGCCACATAGAAAGGAAAAAGGAAAATCAAGTGAGAGAAACAAGAAGATCCATTCATCACACAAAAAAACATAGTGAGAGAAAGATGTATTGATCGACCGATATATACACCTGATATCGATTTATCAAGCATGCACCCTATATAATTCTTGCATCCAAGATGTTGATCAGATCCTTGAGGTGGTGGCGCTGGACTTGCGGCGCCCCAAGAAGAGCTTCTTGAGCAGCTTGAGCATCATCAGCAGGCTCAGCCTCCTGCGCCGGACCACGCTGCATCCGGAGGCAGCCACCACATGCCGGGATAGTGTGCCGTCGCCGGCGAGCCACGCCTCACTCGCCCACTCCTTGCTCAGCGGGCATGGCGGCGCCGCGCGGGAGAGCTCCTCGTTGAAGTCCTCCCACAGCATGTCCATCTTGTGCTCCTCCACGACGGTGAACCTCTCCGAGCGTGCTCCCAGGTATTCGCCGTTGCTGGCTTTTCCGACGTGCTCGACGGCCGAGAAGCACCTACGGTGGTGGTCGTGCGCCGTTACTGCATCCCCAGCGATCGGGAGGACGAACCACGGCGGTGTGGAGGCGAAGTGAGGGAAAGGGAGCTTCTTGGAGCCGCACTGCTCTGGTGGGATGCTAGGGAATGTGAAGTCTTCCACCATGGCGTATTTGTTTGTGTATGATGAAGTCTCTCTGTGTCTAAGTCTGTATGATGTATATGTGGAATTGCTAATGGAGGTTGCAACTTCTTATCTACCTCTTCCAATGCCTAGAGAGAGAAACACGGGAGAGAGAGAGTATGGTCTATGGTGGTTTCTTTATCTCTGAAGCTCAAGTGATGGTTGGCGAATGGGACTATGGGAGTACTATAGTTTGGTGGTTGGCTTGATTCGAATTGGCTTGATTAGCTTGGCCTATCAGGAAACGCCAATCAGTCAGGAAGCACTAAGACAAAAGGACCTACCAATTAATTGTTAATGTTTAGTTGCAACATTCCAAGGTCATGACATACAGCTAGAGTTCAAGAGCTCAAGATCACATTGAAAATTATTGGGCCCTGGAGAATGTCCAATTCAGACATGAACAGCGCCTAAACATAATAATCTTAGCCGAAAACTCGTAGTTAACCAATCAGGCATGTGTAGGTGTGCTTCTCTTTTGCTGTTAAAGTAAATCAAGTGGAGTGTTGGTTAGGGTAATGGGTGATTATGTGGGAAACAGAGCCACGTAAGCTGGAGTCCATAGAGCATAAACTGGAGTAGTGATGTCGGGAATAGTGATGTTTTTTTGAATGGTATTGGAGGGAGCGAGCATAGAAGTATTTAGAAGGGGACATACAGGACAGTGTTTCGCGGCTCGTGCTATGTGGCTTTCTGCTAAAAGTCTCGTCTATTTGGATTTGACAACGACGATGCTCATCGTCGATTTTGTGCAGACAATATGCGATCGCCTGCCGTGCTCACTTTTCGTGCCATTAGAGCATCGGTCCTCTAAATAGGCGTCGGCAGGGTATCGGCATTGCCGTATAAAGGGCGTCGGCAAAGCATTCTCTATTCGGAGATATTGTTTCCACTCCGGCGCCTCCATACGGCAGCCCCAATAGAAATTTAAATTTGAAATGACATTTAAAAACCGAAAATCATACAAATATTGATTAGTTTTATACAAAAGTGATTCGAATTTAAACTAAAAACTTAAAAAAAAACTAACGGTGGCGTGCGTCGAAGGCGCTGAAGTCGAGTTTGTTGGGGTCGTTGCCGTCGTCGTCGCTGGACGAGCTGAAGGACCATTCGTCGTCGTCCTCCTCCTCCTTTGGCGCTGGCGGCTCGGAAGGTCCGTCGAGGTCAACGAAGTTGGCGCCGTGGTCCCTGGCGAACCACACCGCCGCCTGCCGCGGTCAATCATCATTTGTCGGTAGTCCTCCTCGACGGAGCGGCCGACGATGAAGTTTTGCCCGGGGAATTCCTCCGGGTCATCGCCGCCACGGAGGGCCGCTTGCGCCTCCGCCTCCATCTCCCACCATTGCCTCTTCGCCGGCGGAAGTGGTGTGGGGGTGTCCTCCTCCTTGATGCGGCGGCGTTGGGCCGACCCCGTCGTTCGACGGGCCGGAGCCAAAGACGCGCGCCTCGCCCCGTCGTCGATGACGACCCCACCCGAAGGAGGCGCGTGTGCGGCCGAGCGCGCGCGGTCGCCGGTGATAGACGACCCGGTGCGCGAGCTCCTAGACGCCGTCATCCATGCCGGCAGCCTCTGTAGAGGCGGCGCCACCGGCGCCATGCACCCCGCCTGCGGGTAGTACAGCGGGATGCGTGGTGGGTCACCGTGGACGCACTGGCGGTAGCCGTACTGCCGCAGCGTGGCGTCGACGTCGCGGCCGATCCACCGGGCACGGCGGCCAACATTGTTGAAGCGGCCGTTCGCGCGGCCGCCCGCCCGCGCGAGCTCGATGGCGCGCTCCTCTTCGAATCGCCGCGGCCACGCTGGGTTGTTGAGCGCGTTCGACGGCAGGCTCCTCTGCGCCGACGTCATATGCGTCCGCCGCTCGGTGATGAGGGCGCACAGCTCCGGTCCTGCCGGTAGCGGCGGTGGCACAACGAGCTGGCGTTGGAGATGTGCCACCCGTGCGGCAGCTTTGTACTGTACTGGCACGGGGATGCGCTACCAGTACAGTACATCCGCTGACATAGGCATCCCCAATGGGCCTGCCAAAGATGGTACCCGGGGTTTACTGAAGGCCCAGGACTCGAAGAATAAGAAGATTCGGAAGCCCATTTAGTGTTAAGGAAAGATAGATTGTATTAGGAAACATAGAGACTTGTAATCTTACGGGTTGGATATGAAACCTTCTCGAACTTTGTAACTTGTGTATTACGAAACCCTCGGCTCCACCCTCTATATAAGGGGGAGTCGAGGGACAAAGAAAGGATCGAATCTATTGTCAACAGAACCCTAGTTTTTTACAATCAGCGAGTACTTTTCGGCTGAAACCTTCGAGATCTACTTGCCCTCTACTTCCAGCAAAACCCTAGTCTACAACCTGTAGGCATTGACAAATTAATCCTTTGTCAATTGGCGCCGTCTGTGGGAATTAGAGGTTGCAAGGAACTGATCTCGATGGCACGTCCAGAATCGTCGACTTCGTCGGTGGCTAGCAATGCGATGGATCGAGGTAAACGGGAAAAAACTGATCTAGTCGATTTTATTCCTCACCCGCCCTCCCGTGTGGATGCATGTGCCTATCTGGAGGAGCCCATCGTCATGACGTTCGGAGAATTCCGATTTGGCGTCAACAAAGAAGGATCCTATCGTCTCGAAGTTCCGATCTCGTCGGAATTTTCAGCGATCGATTTTGGCTTTTCATCGAGTGATGAGGAGTTTTCGTCGCCACGCTTCATCGACACCAAGGCAAGCGGAAAGCTCGCCAAGATCTTCAGCGACACATCTTTCGAGTCGTCTGCGGACTCCTTTATAAGCAGCGATTCCGACAGCGTCGACAGCTTCAACTTCATCGACAAATCTGCTGCCATCGGAAAGGTGTTCACCAATCTCTATGATGGTGTCACCAATCCTGACAAAAATCAATACTCAAAATATCATCAAATATGTGCAATTGAAGAGGCAAGTCGAGCAGAACCAGAGACGTCAGAGGCTTTCGATGATTTGGGAAATCCATACGTCGATCCCGCTGATCTCAGAAGAGGCCTTGGCACTAAATATGTTGGGTCTTCACCTCGCGACAGAGTTCAACTCCCGCAAGCAGCGTGGGATAGGGCCGCAAGAGCCATGGATGGTTCAGAACCAATGACTACCACTGCTACTGCACAAGAATTATAAGCCTATCAATATAGACTTGCTCGTGTGAGTAGGGAGCTGGAAAAAGAGACATCATCCCTGAATAGAAGAAAAGAGGCAGCCTCCGCGTCAAGCAGGCGTCGAGCAGAGCTCAGTCGACAATCAGGAACTTCGGCAGACAGTCACAGAGAAGCTAGGAGGAGGGCCATATCTCGGCTGCAAAATATACCTGAAACAGAGAGAGGCAACATAATTCAAAACCTCGACATGTCCTTCATGTCAATTGATACAAGGGGGAATATCATCCCAAAAACACCAGAAGCTGGATACATGGCAATGCAAGCTTATATCCTTGCGTCTAGACCACCCCCTGGGGATCCGAGAGAAGCATTGTTTAATATGGCAATGGTTGGAGTTGGAGTTATGGGAACAGCGTTTGCGGCTACACCTCCCGAAGAAACTCCAAGAAAAAATAGTCCACGACCCACGACAGCAGTGGAAGATCCCCCAAGGACAAGTGGAGCAAGAGATACGACAGCACAAGCAAGGGTGGACAGAGCGCGACAAGAAAGAAGAGAACATCGGCAGTCACCAGAAGTCGCCGATGAAGATATGTGCGGGTTACCATGCTTTATGAGAAGAGTTCGAAAAACTTGAGTCCCGAAAGGGTTTAAGTTACCCGAAAATTTCAAGAAATTCGACGGTTTACAAGATCCCGAGGATTGGCTCGTTGATTACCTTGAGATGGTAAAGTTGGTAGGCGGAACCAGAGCAACAGCCATGCAAAGCATACAAGTACACTTGAGCGGTGCCGTGCGATCTTGGATAAAGAAGCTTCCCCCAGGTTCCATCGACAGCTGGGATAGTTTCGAGGATATCTTCGTAAAGAACTTTCGATCCACCTGCAAAAAACCCACGTCATTGGAAGAGCTAAGAGCGTGCAGGCAGACACACGAAGAATCGATGAGAAAATATATACAGAGGTGGAACATTATTAAAAACTCGGCAGAGGATATATCTGACGAGAGAGCAATAGACGCGTTCGTGGCAGGAATTCGACGAGGAGATTTCGTCGAGGACTTAGGGAGAACCAACCCTAAGACAATATCAGCACTGATGGAGATAGCAAACAAGTGGGCAGATGGAGAAGACGCGATATACAACAAGCGACATAGGTCGCAGAGGAGGACCGCGGTCGAAATTTTCAAAATAGAAGGCGATTTTTTCGCCAGTCTTACAATAATGATGCTCCTGGCCACATATCGGCTGGTTTCCGAGGAAATCCTGCGGGAAATAGTCGAGATGATTACCAAAGGAGTAATGAGCAGCAAAGCGACTCGAGAGGTGATTTCCGTGGAAACAGGCAAAATAGCGGACCAAGGTTCCAAAGACCTTATGTGTCTCCCGAAGAAATGATGAACGGGCCCTGTCAGATGCATTTCTATCTCGACAATAATGGAAAGAGACAGTCAGGTCATCTCCAGAAAGATTTTCGCAATTTCCAAGCAATGTTGCGAGCCGCAGGGATAGCCAATGCACAAGCAATGAATAGAAACCCCCAGGGGCCAAGGAGTGAGATTCACCTCCCGCCTCCTCCCGCAATTACGGACGAAAATCGGCACCAGCTCAGAATAGCGGCAGCACCACATCCACCTCCATATGTCGACCCCAACTCCAATGGTGCGGTCTCGATGATTCAGAAAGCTAGGCCATCTAACAGGGCGCAGAAGGTAATCTCGCGGCAAGTGTTCATGGCAGAAAAGATGCCTCCACCAACAGTTGAGTACCTAAATTGGTCGGGGCAAGACATTGGCTTCACAATTGCGGATCATCCACAGCAAGTTCCTCAACCAGGACAATCTGCACTCATCTTACCCGCAGTAATTGCTGGCTTTGACGTGTCGAGAGTTTTTATAGATGGTGGCAGCAGTTTAAACCTTATGTATGCAGATACATTGAGGAAGATGAACATATCCCTGGCAAACCTAAAACCAACTGATACACGTTTCCATGGGATCACACCAGAAAAGCCAAGTTATCCGCTGGGCAAGATCAATCTCGACGTTCAGTTTGGGACCCGAGAGAACTACAGGATAGAGAATCTGGGGTTTGAAGTTGTGGATTTCCCGTCGCAATATCACGCTTTGTTAGGACGTCCAGCATATGTCAGGTTTATGGCGGTACCTCATTACACGTATTTGTTATGGAGGTTGCCTGGACCCAAGGGACCAATCACAATAATGGGAAGTTTTGCACTAGCTGATAAGTGCGACAAGGATTTTCATCGACTGTCAGAAACTTTTGGGATGCAAGCAGAATATATGGCGCCAAGGCTCACTGATTATGATGTGCTGCCAGATGCAGGGAGGTCACTCAAGGAACCAACCTTCAATACTGCCAAGGATTCAAAAGAGGTGCAGATCCACCCGACAGACCCAAAGAAAACGACATCCATTGCAGCAAACATGGATCTCGCATAGGAAAGCGCGCTCGTCGAGTTCCTCCGTGAGCACTGGAAAATCTTCGCATGGTGTCCAGCTGACATGCCAGGAGTACCCAGGGAACTTGCCGAGCACCACCTCAACTTGGATCCTCTCGCGAGACCAATCAAACAACCTTTGCGGCGTTTTTCGGAACCAAACCACAAAGCTAGAGAATCGAATCCAAGGCAAAGGCGAGAACAATAAAAGGATTTCTTCCTTTTCAGAGGAATTGCAGGTCTTATTAATCCTCTATTCGGCACAAGAAAAAGGCTTGCTATCAGAAATAGATCGACTCAAAGATGCTGGTTTTATTAAAGAGATATCTACAGAAGCCACGTGGGTAGCTAACCCAGTGATGGTGCCGAAGAAAAACACGAAAGTCCTTCGCATGTGTGTCGACTTTACGTGTCTCAATAAACACTGTCCTAAGGATCACTTTCCCCTCCCAAGGATCGATCAAATCATTGACTCCACGGCAGGATGTGAACGTCTTTCCTTCTTGGACGCGTACTCTGTTCTAACCAGATCAGATTAAAAGAAGATGATGAAGCAAAGACAGCGTTCATAACACCTTACGGCGTGTTCTGTTATAGAACAATGCCCTTTGGTTTGAAAAACGCGGGAGCAACATATCAGCGGATGATGCAGAAGTGCCTCGCGACACAGATTGGAAAAAACGTACAAGTTTATATTGATGATGTCGTGATAACATCGAAAAAGGGGACAACACTGATCGAAGATTTGAAAGAAACCTTCGACAACCTCGACAAGTTCTGCCTTAAACTAAACCCGACAAAGTGCTCTTTTGGTGTTCCTGCGGGAGAACTTCTCGGGTTCCTAGTATCAGCAAGAGGGATTGAAGCCAATCCGGAAAAAATACAGGCCATCGTAACAATGAGGAAGCCGACAAAGTTGAAAGAAATACAACAGCTGACAGGGCGAGTTGCAGCTTTAAGCAGATTCGTCACCAGGCTAGGAGAAAAAGCGCTGCCGTTCTATGCGTTGATCAAACAAGGAGAGAAATTTCAATGGAACGAGGAAGCAGATAGGGCTTTCGAGAATCTCAAGCGCACAATTTCGACACCACCAATCTTGGTGGCGCCTAAAGAGAAGGAACCCCTCCTGTTATACATTGCAGCCACGCCTCAAGTGGTTAGCACGGCCCTGGTAGTAGAAAGGGAGGAAGAAGGAAAGCTCCACGGAGTACAGCGGCCAGTATATTTTATCAGTGAAGTATTGTCGCCCTCAAAACAGCGGTACCCCCAATACCAGAAGTTGGCATATGGAGTATTTACGACAGCAAGAAAATTGCGACACTATTTTTCGGCGCACCCGATAATAGTGGTCAATGAAGCTCCTCTGTCAAATATACTAAACAATCCAGAAGCTACGGGCCGTGTCTCCCTTTGGGGAATCGAGCTTTCCCCTCGGGACATCACGTATGAAAAAAGAAAAGAAATAAAGTCACAAATCCTACCAGATTTCATTGCAGAGTGGATGGAGCTACAAAACACGGGGCCTCCAGATTTATCGAGAACCTGGACTATGAACTTTGATGGGTCCAAAAGGTTAGAAGGCGCTGGAGCAGGCGTGATACTAGTATCACCTGAAGGCGACAAATTGAAGTATGTTTTACGGATGACGTTCCCAAACGCGTCCAACAATGAAGCAAAATATGAGGCTCTCATACACGGGATGAAGATGGCGAAAGCCTGCGGTGCAACTCGACTAAAAATCTTTGGTGACTCACAGTTGGTAGCACAGCAGGTCATGAATCAATGTGATGCAGTCAACGAGAGTATGATAGCATACAAGGAGATGTATAATGAGCTAGAAAAACTGTTTGATGGATGCGACGTAAACCACATCAGCAGATTGAGCAATGATGAAGCCGATGTTCTTGCAAACACCGGGTCGCAATGTCTCGCCATCCCTCTAGGCGTGTTTTGGGAAGAAATAAGCGAGAGATCAACAAAGCCAATGAAAACAAAGAAGAAGGAGAAGGAAGAAAAACCTTCGAGTATCACCAAAGAATCATTGGAAGAAGAAGAAGAGGAACAGGAGCTAGTCATGATGGTGCAAATTCCATGGATGCATGCGTACATATCATACATCTTAAGGAAAACAATACCCGACGATCCAGTTGAAGCAAGGCGAGTAATCAGACGATCTAAAGCTTTTACTGTGATAAAAGGGGAGTTGTACAAGCGAAGTATTTCGGGTGTACTACAAAGATGTGTCACACCCGAAGAAGGAAGGATCATCCTGAAAGATGTACACGAAGGAATATGTGGGCATCACGCAAGCAGCCGAGCTATCGCAGCTAAAGTCTTTAGGGCAGGATTTTATTGGTTAACAACAATTGAGGACGCGAAGGAAATAGTGCGAACTTACGACGCGTGCCAAAGATTCGCCGCCAAACCCCACTCTCCGGCATCACAACTGATGCCAATCCCATTATCTTGGCCCTTTGCTCAATGGGGTCTCGATATGGTGGGAAAACTGCACAAAGCTTCGCCAGGAGGATATGAGTATATGCTCGTTGCTATCGACAAATTTACCAAGTGGATAGAAGCAAAGCCGATAAATTCACCGGACGGAGCGTCGGCAATCAAGTTTGTGAAAAGCATCGTTTTTCGATTTGGAGTTCCCCATAGCATTGTCACAGACAATGGCAGCAATTTCACATCCAAGGAGTTCAAAGCGTATTGCGAAGAAGTGAGCATCAAATTGAGTTTTGCGTCCGTTGCACATCCACAGATCAACGGTCAAGTCGAGAAAGCAAATGGCATCATCTGCAATGGTATCAAGAAGCGCCTATTAGGACGATTGGAAAAAGCTCGGCATACTTGGCCAGAGGAGCTGCCAAGCGTGTTGTGGAGTATTCGAACAACACCAAACACGGCGACGTAGGAGACGCCGTTTTTCCTGGTCCATGGAGCTGAAGCAGTACTGTCGATAGAAATAGAGCATGACTCTCCAAGAGCTTTGGAGGATGATGTCGACGCACTTGACGAAGCTTGAGAAGAGCTTTGGAGGATGATGTCGACGCACTTGACGAAGCTTGAGACGAAGTATTGTCACGAGTCGCCAAATACCAACAGGACCTGAAAAACTACCACAGTCAACGATTGCGACCAAGATCTTTCCAAGTTGGGGACTTGGTCTTACGACTAAATCAAAAAAGCCATGAAAAACTTGAGTCACCGTGGCTTGGACCTTACATCGTCACAGAGGTAATCGAAGGAGGAGCATACAGAATCAAGGACAAGAAGACGGGGATTGCTGAGCCAAACCCTTGGAACGTGGCGCAGCTCCGGCGTTTCTACGCTTAGATGCCGAAATATAGTCTCCTCTGTAAACATACAATGTACTGAAATGCCCGCGAGTTTTCAGACGCACTCTTTTCCTTTTTCGGGGCACCGAGTGGGGCCAGGAAAGGTTTTAATGAGGCGGGCTCGCGGTGCTGCAATATAATAAAGATAGTGGAATTATACATCTTTTCGACAGGCTCGGGGGCTTCTACCCAGAAGATACAATATATATATACACAATGTCGACAAATACAATCTGCAAAATATCTCGCCTTGGTATAAAATACCTCGCCAAACAAAAATACGTCGCCAAATAGCTCGGGATTTCGTACCCGCAAAAATAGTGCACAAATATAATTTATCTTGCCTTGGGACAGCCTCGCATTATAAAAAGAAAAACATCGCCATCAAAATGTTTGGGGGCTTGGCATTGAACAACAGAAATATAGTGACTTTACAATATAGATTATGTCTACTATACACAAGATACAATCCTTGGAGCAACAAATCTTCAAGGGTTACCTAGTATATTATCTATCGTCAGACGTTCATTATTTATCGCGCGAGTGCTATGTTCAGCATAGCTGCCCTTCACGAAGAATTCGGCGTCCATCCGAAGAAGTTCATCCATCATATCTTCGGCAACACGGGTCACAACGTCGTCATATTTGCTGAAGTTCTTCCTCCTCTTCGCCATCTTGGCCAGGCACTTTGGAACAACCTGGCCCACATCCAACTTTGGGTAGCAGATTTTTATCATGATCATAGCAAACCTTGCGCCAGCAGCTAATTGGGCCCGCACAAAGCCGTGGATTCGAGGAGCATCCCGAAATTTGTCCATTAAAGCAGGAAGAGTCTCTGGCATCTTATTGCAAGGAAACATGGTGCCGTAGACCAGAGACAATGTCCTTGTACAAAAGTCGAGATAATCGCGAACCTGAAGCGCGCGATCCTAAAACCTGACAATCTGGCGAGTCCGTTCAGGCATGCCCCAAAAATTTGAACCATGATCATGCGCAAGCCGGAGAAGTACATTGGATCGAGCTTCGACACGTTCATCTTCGGTAGTAGCATCCAAGAAGGAACCTGTTTTTGAAAGAATCAGCGGGCAACGAGGAGACAAGCAAAAAAGAAAAATAAAGCATGACAAAGATAATGAAGCACACCTGCCATATCCAAGCTAGCATCTGTCAGCAGTTGAAGCATAAAATTCTCTCGAGATGTAGCTGCAGCAGCCTCAGCAACCGCGGAATCCCTTTCAGTTATGGCATCTTGAGCCTGTTGGAGTGCAACTTTTTCCCTCTCGGAGGATTTCCGAGATTGTTCCATGAGCATAAGCGACTGCTTCTTCGTAGATTGGAGTTGCTGTCGAAGTTCTTCCAAATCTTGCGCTGAGTCTTTACCCGACGAATCTTCAACAAATTCGATAGCAACAGGTTTTTCTTCGAAAGGGATGAAGGAAAAACCTTGGAAGGACCAGGAGTTGCAGTATAGTTGTCAAAAATCAACTGAAAACAAAATTTTCGACATCAATCTGATAAGGCAAAGGTGTCCGATCTTTCGATGAGATGTGATAACGTCGATTTGTTGGTGGAGTTCGTGCTTGACGATCCGACTACACGTGCAAAGCTCGTGCGCCAATGCAATCGCTAGGACAATCTCCGGGAGTTACTGATCTTGCGGATGCACGATCAGCCTGACCAGCGAGGGTCTTAATTCCTACCTGAAATCGAGAACAAGTAAGAACTAATATTGCAATCAGAATATTGCGAATAGAGATGAAAGCTTGATTGATAATGGTGGGATTCTGAATAGTCGGTCTTGTTCTGGGCGTTGGCCTCAAAAGAAGTACACGTAGTTGCAGCAATTGGCTAACTTTTAATCTAATCAAAATCCAAGTTCTAATGACGGCTATGGAGGGATATATATATGGGGGAAGTGAAGGGATTTTCGTCCAACCAGCTAGGGTTGGCCAAAAACACCCCTAAATGGGCCTTCCTCCACTTATATGGCCTCCTAAAATCCCCTAAAATATCTAATCCGAAAATACATGGGCCTGGCCCATTAAATAAGGTGACGCATCACCAATAATAACTCTTGGACGAATTTTATGATGGGGAAACTTGTAGAATTCGTCCAAGCATCATTGCTCCATTATGGTGGCTTCAATGTTCTGAAATCCTCGCTTGCAACGCCATCCTGAATCCTTGCAGGTCTGCTGCCATCTCCATGCACGTTCCTAATCCAATGCTTGGCGTCCATGCTAGATCCATTCCTAAATAATATAAATACATTTGATTCAGGCAGCATCATATTCTCATATATATCAGGAAGGATTCCTAGTAACGAAGGTACCTGAGATGTGGTTGTAGGAGTATTGGTTGTATCTATCATAGCGATGTCCTCATCATCCTCCCCTACTTTAATTGAAGTCGTCCTCGACGTAGTCTCATCTTTTTCACCAAAATATGCCTTGAAATCGCAGGTAATCATGTCCTCATCATCCTCCCTTTCTTGAAAGAAAAGCCGTCCTCGGCGATGTTTATTCTGTAAACATGCTAACAAAAGAGACAAGGTATATGCATGGTATATGTATATGTCATCCGTTTTAACAGATCTCTCATGTTTCCCATTTAAGTTTGTACATATTCCAGTATTGTAGTAGCGTAGAAGCTTATTAGTCCCCATTAAACATTTATCACAACTCAATTTGCAGATATAAGTGAAGCACATATTAACTCCTTTCAAATTATAATGCTCATCATTAAACCATCCCAAAGTTGGTAAACCAAAATGTAAGGTCCCAAATTTATAGCCACACAATGTTGAATTAAACAATTTTGCAGCAAGTTATTTGGCATAGAATGAATACCAACATTGGAGGTCATATCAAAATGAGAAAGCATATACACAAATCCAGTTTTATTGGAACTATAAGAATCATCACACATGATGCAAATCCTATGTACCATAAAAACATTGGTGCTGACATACTCCCCAACCAAATTAAATGTAACATCGGGGGCGTAGACACTCTTTAAACAAGGGAGTTCATCAATTTTATGTCTAGCATGTGACAAAGATATAGGTGGATCCATCACAACAGAAAACAAGGAATTAGCATGAGAAATCTGAGCCAACACTTCATTGTTCATAACCAGTTTTATATGATCCATACTAGAGTCAACTTGCAAATCACAAGGTGCATTATCAGGAGCAAGAATTTCAGTTTGTGCACTCATAGACATGGAAGAATTAGCTTGTACAGTAGGTGTACTCAACATAGTTGGTATATCATTTACACAAGTTCCTAACACATGGTCATCATCAGAAACAAAATTCTCCGTCGGTACACTCATATCAATAGAGGAACGAAAAACAGCACATGGTACACACAAATCTGTAGGTTTGTCATAACTACAGTCAACCAAAATATTACGAGTCATATCAATGATAATTTCAGTGGGTGCACTAATATTCCAAGACAGATTAAAGTGATTAATTGGTACACCCAACCCAAAATCTCTCTTAGCATGTAACTCATTTGGGGCACTCGAATTGACAGATGCATGAATGTCCGCAAAAGAAGCACCCAAAACATTTGGTATTGTAGCATGCAATTCAGTGGGTGTACTTAAATGCAATAGAAGAATCCATTTCAGCATTAACAATTTCAGTGGACGCACACATAGTCAAAGAAGAACTGAAAACATGACTAGTTGCGCTCACAACAACATCAATCTCAGTGGTATGATCACATGGTACTTGCAACTCAGTAGTATGATCCTCTAATATAGGTGGTGTGACCAAATTATTTTCTACCTCATCACATGGTATATTAATATCAACATTGCATTCATCAATTTGAAGTTCATGAACAAAACTAGGAAGCATCTCCAATGGTTGATCATGAGATTGTTTCAAAGCGACAACTCTATCCTCAATCAACTCAATAGACAAATCATCACATGACATATGTAGATCAGCATGGTGTTCATCAGTCACATGTGGAAGGACAAAATCAGTACCTTCATTTTTACCTTGTGACTCCAACGTAGAAAATGTTCGCAGCGACGTGTCACAAGTCTGTGGCTGGACAACTCGCACAACAATATTCATGTGTGGAACGTTCGATGAAACAACCGGTGCTAGTGTGCATGACTTGAAGGAGTTGGAATGGTCCAACGTTTTCTCCTGTATGTGCTTCTCAAAAGAACAAGCTCGAACATATATACCAATAGTAGAATGAGGAATATACGTAAACAAAACCTTAATATCAGGGTTCAAGCCATTGAAAAACATGTTTCTAGTACTTTCCTCAAATTCCTTTATATCACAACGGTACATGTAAAATTTAAATTCCTGATAGTAAACATGCACAGTATTACTACCTTGTTCTAATCGTTCAAGTTTGCGGAGCAGTTCACGTTGATGAGAAAGAGGCACAAATTTACGTCTCAAAACAGATTTTAAATGTACCCAAGTAGTAGGTGTATTATCAATATTTTCTTTATAATTCCAGTCCCACCAAACGGAAGCAAGATCAATAAAAGTTTGGGCGGCAATTCTTACTTTCTCATGTTCATTAAAATCATGGCATCCAAAAATATTGTCAACCTCAAACTCCCAATTAAAATAAGCATCTGTATTATATCTACCCTCATAAACTGGTAAGGATATAACCTGATCATGATCTCCTGTAAATGGTTGCACATGCAGCTCTGTAGTCGTCATGGTACTCGGGTCGATGGCTTGCTCCTCAATTCCTGTCATGGTTAGTACCCAAAAAGCACAAATGTATATGCCTACAAACTACGGAATATGGTGGTTCACGCGCAATTCGTCAAGCAAAATACAAAGCTCTTACAAGTTCTTACCAAACAGGAGGAAGGCGATATGGCAACCAGCAAAGATCAGCTTCTCCAAAGATTGCCAAAGCGATTACCAGGGGTCGACACAGTGCACGTGGAGATATCTGTGGAGCTCTAGGAAGGCAAAGTATAGTGATATGGTGGCACAGTAATCAAATCAGCGATGCAAATTGAGTAAACGCTCAACGAAGGTACTGTGCTGGTCCTAGGCTAGATCGTATTAGAGACGCGAGCCTAAATCACCAAAGAGATCACGACGCGGCACAAGATACAAGAGGCAGCGAAACTGGCACTGGAGGATAGAGGCACCTAAGGTAAGGCGCGCAGGGTTTTTTTTTTTTTTGGACTCAATCTTGGCGCTTGACCCTAGAGGTCTCTATGGTAGGGCGCCCAAATTTTTTTTTTTTTCGGAATTTTTTTTTATTTTTTTTTAGGATCTACCTTGGCGCATGACCATAGAGGTCTCTATGGTAGGGTGCCCAGAATTTTTATTTTTTATTTTTTATTATATATTTTTTTTAGGATCTACCTTGGCGCATGACCATAGAGGTCTCTATGGTAGGGCGCCCAGATTTTTTTTTTTTTTTTTTGCAGCTAGACTGCTATCAGGATTCCGACGGAAGACGCGAAATTGACTAAGAAAACGGATCTAAAACCCGGAAAAACTCAGAAACAAAGATCAAGAAAGACCCTACGATGATGGGAATCAAAGGGGAACAACAAAGAGTTGATGGCAGTGTTGGAGATATGCCCAAGAGGCAATAATAAAAGTGGTTATTATATATCTTTATGTTTATGATAAATGTTTATATACCATGCTATAATTGTATTAACCGAAACATTGATACATGTGTGATATGTAAACAAACAAAGAGTCCCTAGTAAGCCTCTTAACTAGCTTGTTGATTAATAGATGATTAGTTTCATAATCATGAACATTGGATGTTATTAATAACAAGGTTATATCATTGTATGAATGATGTAATGGACACACCCAATTAAGCGTAGCATTAGATCACGTCATTAAGTTATTTGCTATAAGCTTTCGATACATAGTTACCTAGTCCTTATGACCATGAGATCATATAAATCACTTATACCGGAAAGGTACTTTGATTACATCAAACGCCACTGCGTAAATGGGTGGTTATAAAGATGGGATTAAGTATCCGGAAAGTATGAGTTGAGGCATATGGATCAATAGTGGGATTTGTCCATCCCGATGACGGATAGATATACTCTGGGCCCTCTCGGTGGAATGTCGTCTAATGTCTTGCAAGCATATGAATAAGTTCATAAGAGACCACATACCACGGTACGAGTAAAGAGTACTTGTCAGGAGACGAGGTTGAACAAGGTATAGTGTGATACCGATGATCAAACCTCGGACAAGTAAAATATCGTGTGACAAAGGGAATTGGTATCATATGTGTATGGTTCATTCGATCACTAAAGTCATCGTTGAATATGTGGGAGCCATTATGGATCTCCAGATCCCGCTATTGGTTATTGGTCGGAGTGAGTACTCAACTATGTCCGCATAGTTCGCGAACCGTAGGGTGACACACTTAAAGTTGGATGTTGAAATGGTAGTACTTGAATATGGAATGAAGTTGGAATATTTGTTCGGAGTCCCGGATGTGATCCCGGACATCACGAGGAGTTCCGGAATGGTCCGGAGAATAAGATTCATATATAGAATGTCATTTTATGTGAATAAAATGTCGCGGAAGGTTCTATGGAAGGTTCTAGAAGGTTCTAGAAAAGTCCGGAAGAAACCACCAAGGAAGGTGGAGTCCACATGGGACTCCACCTCCATGGCCGGCCAACCCTAGTGGGGGAGGAGTCCCAAGTGGACTCCCCCTTAGGGGCCGGCCACCCCCCCTATGGAAGGTGGAAATCCCACCTTTGGGTGGGAGTCCTAGTTGGGCTAGGTTTCACCACCATATGGAAGGTTTTTGGTTCGGGTCTTATTCGAAGACTTGGAGACCAACTCTTGGGGATCCACCTATATAATGAGGGGCCAAGGGAGGGGGCCGGCCACCCCAAGACCACAAGCTGGCCGCCCCCCCCCCCATAGTGGCCGGCCACCCCCTCCCAAACCCTAGCCAAGCTCCTCTCCTCCATATTGCCCGCATAGCTTAGCGAAGCTCCGCCGGACTTCTTCACCGCCACCGACACCACGCCGTCGTGCTGTCGGATTCAAGAGGAGCTACTACTTCCGCTGCCCGCTGGAACGGGGAGGTGGACGTCGTCTTCATCAACAACCGAACGTGTGACCGAGTACGGAGGTGCTGCCCGTTCGTGGCGCCGGAACCGATCGTGATCAAGATCTTCTACGCGCTTTTGCAAGCGGCAAGTGAACGTCTACCGCAGCAACAAGAGCCTCCTCTTGTAGGCTTTGGAATCTCTTCAAGGGTGAGTCTCGATAATCCCCTCGTTGCTACCGTCTTCTAGATTGCATCTTGGCTTGGATTGCGTGTTCGCCGTAGGAAAATTTTTGTTTTCTATGCTACGTTATCCTACAGTGGTATCAGAGCCGTGTCTATGCATAGATGGTTGCACGAGTAGAACACAATGGTTTGTGGGCGTTGATGCTCTTGTTATCTTTAGTTGAGTACTTTGCATCTTTGTGGCATAGTGGGATGAAGCGGCTCGGGCTAACTTTACATGACCGCGTTCATGGGATTTGCTCCACGCTCGACATGCAACTTGTATTGCATAAGTGGCTTTGCGGGTGTCTGTCTCTCCTACTATAGTGAAGATTCAATTTACTCTTCTATTGAAAACACTAGTATCACCGTTGTGGTTCATGTTCGTAGGTAGATTGGATCTTACTCGAAAACCCTAAACCACGTAAAATATGCAAACCAAATTAGAGAACGTCTAACTTGTTTTTGCAGGGTTTGGTGATGTGATATGGCCATAATGTGATGATGAATATGTATGAGATGATCATTATTGTATTGTGGCAACCGGCAGGAGCCTTATGGTTGTCTTTAAATTTCATGTTGAGTAGTATTTCAAAGTAGTTGTAATAGTTGCTACATGGAGGACGATCATGAAGACGGCGCCATTGACCTTGGTGCTTCGCCGACGATGATGGAGATCATGCCCGAAGATGATGGAGATCATGTCCGTGCTTTGGAGATGAAGATCAAAGGCGCTAAGACAAAAAGGGCCATATCATATCACATATGAACTGCATGTGATGTTAATCCTTTTATGCATCTTATTTTGCTTAGATCGCGACGGTAGCATTATAAGATGATCCCTCTCACTAAAATCTCAAGATAATAAAGTGTTCATCCTTAGTAGCACCATTATCAAGTCTTGTCGTTTCGAAGCATCTCGTGATGATCGGGTGTGATAGATTCAATAAGTACATACAACGGGTGCAAGACAGTTTTGCACATGCGGATACTAAGGTGGCCTTGACGAGCCTAGCATGTACAGACATGGTCTCGGAACACGTGATACCGAAAGGTAGAGCATGAATCATATGATTGATATGATGAACACTTTGAGTGTTCGCCATTGAAATTACATCTTGTCTCGTGATGATCGGGCATAGGTGTGATGGATTTGGTTCGTGTGATCACTAAGACAATGCGAGGGATATTGTTTTGAGTGGGAGTTCACCTAGATTTTTAATTATGTAGAATTAAAATTTGAACTCAATTTGTCATAAACTTAGTCTAAACTATTGCAAATATGTTGTAGATATGGCGTCCCCAATCAATTTTTATCAGTTCCTAGAGAAAGAAAAGCTTAAGAGCAACGGTAGCAACTTCACCGACTGGTTCCGTCATGTGAGGATTTTCCTCAATGGCGGAAATCTGCAATATGTGCTTGATGCACCGCTAGGTGACCCTCCAGCAGAAACTGAAACCGATGAAGTAAAGAATGTTTACGCGACTCGGAAAACTCGGTACTCTCAAGTTCAGTGTGCCATCTTATGCGATGCTGGAATCCGATCTTCAAAAACGTTTTGAGCACCACGATCCTCATGAGTTGATGAAAGAGTTGAAGACTATTTTTGAGACTCATGCGGCCGTGGAATGCTATGAAGCATCGAAACACTTTTTCAGCTGTATGATGGAAGAAGGCAGCTCCATTAGTGAGCACATGCTCGTCATGACCGGGCATGCGAAGAAACTCAGTGACTTGGGAATAGTGATTCCTAACAGACTGGGGATTAATCGTGTCCTTCAATCACTGCCACCAAGTTATAAGAACTTTGTGATGAACTACAATATGCAGAACATGAACAAGGAGTTTCCTGAACTCTTTGGCATGCTAAAAGCTGCTGAGATTGAGATCAAGAAAGAGCACCAAGTGTTGATGGTCAACAAGACCACCAGTTTCAAGAAACAGGGCAAGTCTAAGGGAAAATTCAAGAAGGGTGGCAAGAAAGCTGCCACGCCTCCTATGAAACCTAAGAACGGCCCTAAGCCTGATGCTGAGTGCTATTACTGCAAAGAGAAGGGACACTGGAAGCGTAATTGCTCCAAGTATTTGGCAGATCTGAAGAGCGGCCTTGTCAAGAAGAAGAAAGAAGGTATATCTGATATACATGTTATAGATGTTCATTTCACTGGTTCTCGTTCTAGTACCTGGGTATTTGATACTGGTTCGGTTGCTCATATTTGTAACTCGAAACAGGAACTAAAGAATAAACGACAAGCTGAAAGATGAAGTGACGATGCGCGTTGGAAACGGATCCAAGGTCAATGTGATCGCAATGACACTTCCTCTACATCTACCTTCGGGATTAGTTTTAAGCCTAAATAATTGTTATTATGTACCCGCGTTGAGCATGAACATTATATCAGGATCTTGTTTAATGCAAGACGGTTATTCATTCAAGTCTGAGAATAATGGTTGTTCTATCTTTATGAATAATATCTTTTATGGTCGAGCACCTGAAAAGAATGGCTTATTTCTGTTAGATCTCGATAGTAGTGATACACATATACATAACATTGATGATAAGCGAATTAAATTGAATGATAATTCTACTTATATGTGGCACTGTCGTCTTGGTCATATTGGAGTGAAACGCATGAAGAAACTCCATACCGATGGATTACTTGAATCACTTGACTTTGAGTCACTTGATAGATGCGAAGCATGTCTGATGGGAAAAATGACTAAGACTCAATTCTCGGGTATGATGGAGCGAGCTACTGACTTATTGGAAATCATACATACAGATGTGTGTGGACCAATGAGTGTAGCATCGCGCGGTGGTTATCGTTATGTTCTAACCTTCACAGATGATTTGAGTAGATATGGGTATATCTATTTAATGAAACATAAATCCGAAACTTTCGAGAAGTTTAAGGAATTCCAAAGTGAAGTAGAAAATCAACGTAACAAGAAGATTAAATTTCTACGATCTGATCGCGGAGGTGAATATCTGAGTTATGAGTTTGGCATGCATTTAAAGAAATGCGGAATACTTTCACAATTGACACCGCCGGGAACACCACAACGAAACGGTGTGTCCGAACGTCGTAATCGAACTCTCTTAGATATGGTTCGTTCTATGATGTCTCTTACTGATTTGCCGTTATCATTTTGGAGTTATGCATTAGAGACAGCCGCATTCACTTTAAATAGAGCACCATCAAAATCCGTTGAAACGACGCCGTATGAATTATGGTTTAATAAGAAACCTAAGCTGTCGTTCCTAAAAGTTTGGGGTTGCGAAGCCTATGTAAAAAAGTTACAACCGGACAAGCTATAACCCAAAGCGGAGAAATGCGTCTTCATAGGATACCCTAAGGAAACTATAGGGTACACTTTCTATCACAGATCCGAAGGCAAGATCTTTGTTGCTAAGAACGGAACCTTTCTTGAGAAAGAATTTCTCTCTAAAGAAGTGACTGGAAGAAAAGTAGAACTCGATGAGATTGAAGAATCTCTACTCGTTGATCAGAGTAGCGCAGTACCGGAAAATGTTCCTGTACCACCTACACCGGCAACAGAGGAAGCTAATGATAATGATCATGAAACTTCAAATGAGACAGCTACTGAACCTCGCAAATCGACAAGGGATCGTGCCACTCCAGATTGGTATGATCCTTGTCTAAATGTCATGATTGTGGATAACAATGATGAAGACCCTGCGACGTATGAAGAAGCGATGATGAGCCCAGATTCCAACAAATGGCAAGAAGCCATGAAATCCGAAATGGGATCCATGTATGATAACAAAGTATGGACTTTGGTAGAATTACCTGATAGCCGCAAGGCTGTCGAGAATAAATGGATCTTCAAAAGAAAAACAGATGCTGATGGTAATATTACTGTCTATAAAGCTCGACTTGTCGCAAAGGGTTTCCGACAAATTCAAGGTGTTGACTATGATGAGACTTTCTCACCAGTAGCGAAGCTAAAATCTGTGAGGATTTTGTTAGCAATAGCTGCATTTTTCGATTATGAGATTTGGCAGATGGATGTCAAAACGGCGTTCCTTAATGGAGACATTGAGGAAGAGTTGTATATGGTACAACCCAAAGGTTTTGTCGATCCTAAAAATGCTGACAAAGTATGCAAACTTCAGCGTTCAATCTATGGACTGAAGCAAGCATCGAGAAGTTGGAACCGACGTTTTGATAAGGTGATCAAAGACTTCGGGTTTATACAGTGTCATGGAGAGGCCTGTATTTACAAGAAAGTGAGTGGGAGCTCTGTAGCATTCCTGATATTATATGTAGATGACATATTATTAATTGGGAATGATATAGAACTATTAAGCAGTGTAAAGGGTTATTTGAATAATAGTTTTTCAATGAAAGACCTTGGTGAAGCATCATACATATTAGGCATCAAGATTTATAGAGATAGATCAAGACGTCTAATAGGGCTATCACAGAGTACATACCTGGACAAGATTCTGAAGAAGTTTAGAATGGACGAAAGTAAGAAAGGATTCTTACCTATGTTACCAGGCAAGGTCTTGAGTAAGACTCAAGGACCGGCTACGGCAGAAGAAAGAGAAAGGATGAGTCAGATCCCCTATGCCTCGGCAGTAGGCTCTATCATGTATGCCATGCTATGTACAAGACCGGATATAGCACATGCTGTTAGTTTGACTAGCAGATATCAAAGTGATCCAGGAATGGAACACTGGACAGCGGTCAAGAATATCCTGAAGTACTTGAAAAGAACTAAGGATATGTTTCTTTGTTATGGAGGTGACCAAGAGCTCGTTGTAACAAGTTACACCGATGCAAGTTGGAACACTGATCCTGATGACTCTAAGTCACAATCTGGGTACGTGTTTATATTGAATGGTGCTGCAGTAAGCTGGGCAAGCTCGAAGCAGTGCACGGTGGCGAAATCCTCAACAGAATCGGAGTACATAGCGGCTTCAGAGGCTTCATCAGAAGCGGTATGGATGAAGAGGTTCATTATAGAGCTCGGTGTGGTTCCTAGTGCATTGGACCCACTAGTCATCTACTGTGACAACATGGGTGCCATCGCCAATGCACAAGAACCAAGGTCACACAAGAGGCTGAAGCATATCAAGCTGCGTTACCACTCGATTCGCGAGTACATCGAAGATGGAGAAGTAAAGATTTGCAAAGTACACTGATCTGAATGTAGCAGATCCGTTGACTAAAGCTCTCCCTAGGGCAAAGCATGACCAACACCAGAATGCCATGGGTGTTAGGTACTTGACAATGTAATCTAGATTATTGACTCTAGTGCAAGTGGGAGACTGTTGGAGATATGCCCAAGAGGCAATAATAAAAGTGGTTATTATATATCTTTATGTTTATGATAAATGTTTATATACCATGCTATAATTGTATTAACCGAAACATTGATACATGTGTGATATGTAAACAAACAAAGAGTCCCTAGTAAGCCTCTTAACTAGCTTGTTGATTAATAGATGATTAGTTTCATAATCATGAACATTGGATGTTATTAATAACAAGGTTATATCATTGTATGAATGATGTAATGGACACACCCAATTAAGCGTAGCATTAGATCACGTCATTAAGTTATTTGCTATAAGCTTTCGATACATAGTTACCTAGTCCTTATGACCATGAGATCATATAAATCACTTATACCGGAAAGGTACTTTGATTACATCAAACGCCACTGCGTAAATGGGTGGTTATAAAGATGGGATTAAGTATCCGGAAAGTATGAGTTGAGGCATATGGATCAATAGTGGGATTTGTCCATCCCGATGACGGATAGATATACTCTGGGCCCTCTCGGTGGAATGTCGTCTAATGTCTTGCAAGCATATGAATAAGTTCATAAGAGACCACATACCACGGTACGAGTAAAGAGTACTTGTCAGGAGACGAGGTTGAACAAGGTATAGTGTGATACCGATGATCAAACCTCGGACAAGTAAAATATCGTGTGACAAAGGGAATTGGTATCATATGTGTATGGTTCATTCGATCACTAAAGTCATCGTTGAATATGTGGGAGCCATTATGGATCTCCAGATCCCGCTATTGGTTATTGGTCGGAGTGAGTACTCAACCATGTCCGCATAGTTCGCGAACCGTAGGGTGACACACTTAAAGTTGGATGTTGAAATGGTAGTACTTGAATATGGAATGAAGTTGGAATATTTGTTCGGAGTCCCGGATGTGATCCCGGACATCACGAGGAGTTCCGGAATGGTCCGGAGAATAAGATTCATATATAGAATGTCATTTTATGTGAATAAAATGTCGCGGAAGGTTCTATGGAAGGTTCTAGAAGGTTCTAGAAAAGTCCGGAAGAAACCACCAAGGAAGGTGGAGTCCACATGGGACTCCACCTCCATGGCCGGCCAACCCTAGTGGGGGAGGAGTCCCAAGTGGACTCCCCCTTAGGGGCCGGCCACCCCCCTATGGAAGGTGGAAATCCCACCTTTGGGTGGGAATCCTAGTTGGGCTAGGTTTCACCACCATATGGAAGGTTTTTGGTTCGGGTCTTATTCGAAGACTTGGAGACCAACTCTTGGGGATCCACCTATATAATGAGGGGCCAAGGGAGGGGGCCGGCCACCCCAAGACCACAAGCTGGCCCCCCCCCCCCCCATAGTGGCCGGCCACCCCCTCCCAAACCCTAGCCAAGCTCCTCTCCTCCATATTGCCCGCATAGCTTAGCGAAGCTCCGCCGGACTTCTTCACCGCCACCGACACCACGCCGTCGTGCTGTCGGATTCAAGAGGAGCTACTACTTCTGCTGCCCGCTGGAACGGGGAGGTGGACGTCGTCTTCATCAACAACCGAACGTGTGACCGAGTACGGAGGTGCTGCCCGTTCGTGGCGCCGGAACCGATCGTGATCAAGATCTTCTACGCGCTTTTGCAAGCGGCAAGTGAACGTCTACCGCAGCAACAAGAGCCTCCTCTTGTAGGCTTTGGAATCTCTTCAAGGGTGAGTCTCGATAATCCCCTCGTTGCTACCGTCTTCTAGATTGCATCTTGGCTTGGATTGCGTGTTCGCCGTAGGAAATTTTTTGTTTTCTATGCTACGTTATCCTACAGGCAGATGTGGCGGAAGTGTATGGTGGCGGTGTTATGGTGAGGACTGCAAGCGGAGATGGTGCGGCGGCGACGTGACTACTATGACCAGAACTCGAAACTCTAACGACTCTAGACGCTAAGACCAGCACGCGACACGACGATTGCAGACGAAGACTCAAAAAGCAAAAACTAAAAAGATCATGCAATGGCTTGGCAGGGGCTATGGGACGGATGATCTAATCTAACTTCTTTTTGTGGGGCTTTTTCTGGGTTATAGGTAAAACAAATCTACACTAGGAAAACTGTAAATCTCACCGATCAACCTGAAATCTGATACCACTTGATAAGGCAAAGGTGTCCGATCTTTCGATGAGATGTGATAACGTCGATTTGTTGGTGGAGTTCGTGCTTGACGATCCGACTACACGTGCAAAGCTCGTGCGCCAATGCAATCGCTAGGACATTCTCCGGGAGTTACTGATCTTGCGGATGCACGATCAGCCTGACCAGCGAGGGTCTTAATTCCTATCTGAAATCGAGAACAAGTAAGAACTAATATTGCAATCAGAATATTGCGAATAGAGATGAAAGCTTGATTGATAATGGTGGGATTCTGAATAGTCGGTCTTGTTCTGGGCGTTGGCCTCAAAAGAAGTACACGTAGTTGCAGCAATTGGCTAACTTTTAATCTAATCAAAATCCAAGTTCTAATGACGGCTATGGAGGGATATATATGGGGGAAGTGAAGGGATTTTCGTCCAACCAGCTAGGGTTGGCCAAAAACACCCCTAAATGGGCCTTCCTCCACTTATATGGCCTCCTAAAATCCCCTAAAATATCTAATCCGAAAATACATGGGCCTGGCCCATTAAATAAGGTGACGCAGCACCAATAATAACTCTTGGACGAATTTTATGATGGGGAAACTTGTAGAATTCGTCCAAGCATCGTTGCTCCATTATGGTGGCTTCAATGTTCTGAAATCCTCGCTTGCAACGCCATCCTGAATCCTTGCAGGTCTGCTGCCATCTCCATGCACGTTCCTAATCCAATGCTTGGCGTCCATGCTAGATCCATTCCTAAATAATATAAATACATTTGATTTAGGCAGCATCATATTCTCATATATATCAGGAAGGATTCCTAGTAACGAAGGTACCTGAGATGTGGTTGTAGGAGTATTGGTTGTATCTATCATAGCGATGTCCTCATCATCCTCCCCTACTTGAATTGAAGTCGTCCTCGACGTAGTCTCATCTTTTTCTCCAAAATATGCCTTGAAATCGCAGGTAATCATGTCCTCATCACAATCATTAAGCAAAGACAGATTTCCATTCATTCTGAAGGTATGTACATGTCTATTACAAAAGAAGGACCTATAGACAACTACTGAAGCAGCCACCTCCAAGAACACTATGGCGACAGTGCCAAAAGGGGAGAGAAACTAAAAGGAAAAAAGCAAAAGTGGTCTACTTGACCTCCGGCTTTGAAGAACTCGGAGCAGGCGCCGGCTTATATCCAAGAGTGGCGAGGATCTTCTTCGAACTGGGCTTCGCCGCTTTAATTAGCGACTGCCACTTCTTTGTCTCGATCTCCCCCGTGTTGCCAACTTTCGACCAGTCGACTTGCTGTTGACTCTCCGCAATTAAGGCCATCGTACCTTCGACACCAACTTTTAATCCCTCTTGACGAAGTTGGAGTCCAAGGTCTTCTGGGGAAGTGAAGCACTTGGCGAGAGCAACAAAAGTTGCGGGTTCCTCCTTTTTCTTGAAAAAATATGGGAAAAGCCGCGACAAGCCAATCTTAGCTTCAGAAAGGCCGTCGCGGGCCTCATCGCCATGAATTTCAAGAAGAGAAAGAGCGTTGAGGAGTTGATCACCCTCAGGGCTCTCCAGCTCATACTCTTGGTTTGTTCTCCCTGAAGAAAAATAAAAGAGAGTTGGTCAAGCAAAAAGAGGGAACAAAGACGACGCAAGAAAGCAACAAGGGTGTGGACACTTACTAACAAAACGTCGAATCTACGACTCTAGTCGACCAAGGATTTCTTCCTCGCGAGCAGAATGCTGAGCTACATTTTCTTCTAGAGCCTTTTTTGCGTCGTCGAGTCTCTTTTGAAGATCCTCGACGGTAGCAGCATCAGCTTCGGCTTTCATGCGTGCCGTTTCGCTTTGCTCTAACTCAGTAGCAAGAGCGTCAGCACGTTTGTTGGCCTCCGCAAGTTTTTCTACCAGTGTAAAGCAGGCGAGTAAAAGAACTGCAGCAAAAAATAGCGACGGAATATGTTCGACAAGGAAAAAGAAGGTACCCTCAAGCTTGGCATCATAATCGCGGTACCCGATAAATTGGGTACCAAAGCGGATGAGTTCTTTCATAAAAGGCTGAAGAAATCATCGTGTCAAAAGATCAATATAGGAAGAAGAAAAACTTGACATCAAGAAGCAAAAAGAGAGGAAAGTTCAAAGCAGAACAAAAGAAAACAACTTACCTCTTCCATCAAAGGAGTCGAGGAACAACCAGATAGTGTGGTTGGTTCCTTGGTTGATTCCACCCTGGCTCTCTTCGGGGAAGAGGCCCGGGGGCTCGCAGCTGGAAGTTGGATGCTCCAGGTTCTGTTGAGGAGGCGAAGTTTCATCGCCATCAGGATGAGCTTCCGAAACAACCAAAGTACGGGACGTGCTCGTTCGAGCAGTCGCGTCAATGGGTACATCTTCTTCTTCATCGCTAATATAACAAATTTAGTGACAAGATGAGAAAACAGTTCGGAAAAGTATCGAGAAGGGACAATTGCAGTGCATTAAAAAACTTACGAGCTGATGAGAGAGGCATCATAAAGATCCAAAGGCTTCTCCTCGGCATCGGGTGCAGTCTTTTCGGCACGAGAAGTATCAGCTTTGGAGGCACCAGAGTCAATAATTTCATCTCTTTTCCTCTTGCCTTTTGGAGAAGCAGCATGGAGAGATGAGCGTGTCGACGAAGTAACCTCTGTTTCATTCTCTTTTTCAAGTGAAGCCGCGGATTTTTGGGAACCCCCGACTCCACTTTCAGGGCGAGAAGTACCCTGGTTGTCGTCGGTGACAACAGCCCGTTCTTCGACTTCCCCACCTTCGCGAAGGGGAGGAAGAGAAGATAAAACAAGATGACCCTGTGGAATATAAAGAATATCGACAAAACAGATATATTTCATCATCAATAAAGTAGTCGACAGAAAAAATCTGGGAAGACAGCATAATAGTCGCAAAGATCAATTACCTCAGGAAGAGGATTGGCGCTACAAAATGGCTTAACTTTGCAAGAAGATGGAACGGTGTCCTTCTTGTTAAGCTTGGAGATTCTTCGGATCAGCTTCTCCAAGTCCTTTGCAGGAAGATCTGTGGAGAGCCTCTCATCGTCTTCATCACCAGCATACATCCAAAGGGGATTTTTTCGAGCTTGCAGAGGCTGCACTCTAATCCTAAGGAAGTAGGCTGTGATTTGGATACCCGATAGCTCCTTACCATGGGTACTCTGAAGTTCACGGATGCGAGTCATCAGCGCCTCTGTCACCAATTTCTCTTCTTCGGTAGCTTCAGCATCCCAGGAGCGGCGGCGAAGAATTTTGGTTTTTCCGTCGAAGGGGGCGATATTGTACTCCACTGAATCAGAGCTTTCTTCGTGCACATACAACCACCTCTCGCGCCACCCTTGTACGGAATCATGGAATTTGACGTCGAAGTAATCGACGTCAGAGCGAACAGAGATAACGACGCCACCAATATTATAGGTGACGCCATGGGAGCCATTGCGGCGGAGGCAGAAGATGCGTTTCCACAAAGCTCAATTAGGTTGGACTCCGAGGAAGCATTCGCACAATGTGATAAAAATCGACACGTGCAAGATAGAATTGGGCGTCAGCTGGTGAAGCTGAAGCCCATAAACAAAGAGAAGACCGCGCAGAAACTCATGGATAGGAGGGGAAAGACCGCGGATGAGATGATCAACGAAACTAACCCGATACTCCATTGGAGGAGATGGGTAGCTCTCCTCGTGGGGGAAGCGCAGCGCGTCCTTCTTCTTGGCGAACCCCAGCTTCTTCAGCAGGTTCATGTCCTGGTTGGAGATCTTGGATCTCTCCCACTCCAAATCTTCGGTGGCCATTGGGGATTTTTGGAGCGCTATGATGGGTGTGTCGCGAGGGTGATGATTTTTACTAGGATGGAGCAGAACAGCACGAGCTCGGAGGAGCGCACAAAGCGATGAGAGCACTGGAGGATTTTTTGCAGAGGAACAGAAGTGCGGCGCGAGTGGAAGTATTGATTGAGGAAGACGATGACCTTATATGCAGGTGCGGTGAAACGACGCACCGTTGGATGAAGAAATTGTGGACAGATGCTGTACACGTAGTCAAGGGGTAAAAGGTAATTTCATTATGACGAGAAATTACAGAACCTGCAGTACATGTGCCAGTAAAAGCGGGAGACGTGTGTCCCCCACTTGCACGACGTGTCCATTGGAGAGGGGATTTGGACCCACGAGGCAGTGAGAGGAGCGATTTTCGCATGTTTCCAATACAGTAATCGTGGCTATCATCAGCAATGATGTCACTGAGGTAAAAGATAAACTCGACTAAGGAGTCTGGTGAAAATATCGACAACGCAAGATTATTTCGAGAGCCTTTGATCAAATACAAGTTTTTTGCCCAAATGCTCGGGGGCTACTTTGGAAAACTTCGAGTATGACAAAATAAAAATGGCGAGAGCCTATGACCAAATGCAAGCATTTGTTCATAGCCTCGGGGGCTACTCCCATCAGGAGCACTGGTCGCGCACCCGATAGATATGAAAAAACTCGGGAAGGATTACTAATATAGTGGCAGAAAATATTAATCTGTGGAGCCTACAACCAAGCACAAGTCCTTGCCTGTAGCCTCGGGGGCTACTCCCATCGGGAACGCTGTTCGCGTGCCCGATGAATTTAGACCAAAAGAAAGAAAAAGAAGTGAGTATATTTCGAGTTATACAGATAACTCTACATATACTCCCATCGGGAAGACAAAATAAGTCATCAAATATGACTCGTTAAAATATGCTATTCCAATAGCCGAAAAGCACTCGACAATATATTCTCAGAGCGCTAGAAGTCGCGAATAAATCTCTGAATGTCGCAAAACTTTGCGAAGGTAAGACCCCAGATCCGTTCTGAGCGGCGTGGCACCGTCTCTGACGGCGGATTGCTACTTTTTTCCCGTATCAACAGATACGAAGAAAATCCTAACGGACGCGTTAGGTACCCGATAAAATATGACTGGGACTCGACAGAATGGTAAGACCTTAAGCGGCACCTGTCGAAGTTTACACCAGTATCCCGTGATCATGTCCAGGGACGTGATCTTGAAGTAGGTTTTTGTGGATTGCCACTAGAGCAGTTAACTAGTACCTGATCCGTCAGATGAACTAGCCTCAACTACCGTTATCCCTGTACAAAATAATATTTGCATATCGAAAGGTTATGCATTAAAATTCGACAAGATTATTGAATGATTAAAGTTGGAGATTTTCCCTGATTCTTCGATTCAAGAAAAATCTCGGGGGCTACTGACATAGGCATCCCCAATGGGCCTGCCAAAGATGGTACCCGGGGTTTACTGAAGGCCCAGGACTCGAAGAATAAGAAGATTCGGAAGCCCATTTAGTGTTAAGGAAAGATAGATTGTATTAGGAGACATAGAGACTTGTAATCTTACGGGTTGGATATGAAACCTTCCCGAACTTTGTAACTTGTGTATTACGAAACCCTCGGCTCCACCCTCTATATAAGGGGGAGTCGAGGGACAAAGAAAGGATCGAATCTATTGTCAACAGAACCCTAGTTTTTACAATCAGCGAGTACTTTTCGGCTGAAACCTTCGAGATCTACTTGCCCTCTACTTCCAGCAAAACCCTAGTCTACAACCTGTAGGCATTGACAAATTAATCCTTTGTCATCCGCCTCGTCGTACGTTAGTTGCAGCGAGCGGAGCACGCCGCCGTCGCTGTCGCCGGCCTCATCGTTGTGTGCCATCGCGTCGGTGGGGTGCTTGGGGGAGGTGGGTATTTCGTGCGGCGTCTGCGACAATGGTGGTGGTGGTGGCTAGGGATAGAAGACGGGAAAGAAGAGAGGTGCCTGCCAGTGGGGTTTTAAGGGAGGCGGCAGACGCACATTGAAGGCGCGTGGAGGAGGTGGGGGACGCCGTGTGGCCAGTCGCCGTCCTCATCGCTGCTTCGTTTTTCGCGCGGGAGGCCATTAATGCCGACGACCAACCTTCCCGCGTTGTTTCCAACGCGAACCGTCGTGTGCTCTCGCTGCCAAGGCGGCTCCAACCGCGAAAACCGACGTGCCGCAAGGCGCCGGAGCGCCCGATTCGCGCTCTTCGCGAAAGAGCCGGCCCGGGGTTGTCGGTGATTCTATTGGGCTCGAAAAAGTGTCGACGCTTTTTGGGACGCGTCGGTGCGAGCCCTTTTTTTTATGCCGGCCTCCAAAATGCTATTTGGGGCCGTCGGTGGAGATGCTCTTAGAGCATCTCCAGTCGCGTCCCCCAAAGCGTCCCCCAAAGCAATTTGGGCGCGCCGGACAAAAAATGGTTCCAGCCGCGTCCCCCAAAGCCGAATTTTGTCTGGCGCGGCCCGATACGGTGTCCGGCGCCCCGAGCCCGTCCCCGTCCCACAGGGGACGCACCGGGCACGCCGGACACTACGAAAAGTAAGGCGGGGAGTGGCGGGGCCGACCCGTCAGCGACTCATTCAAGTTTGGACCTAACCGTCGCCTACCTCGCGGCGGAAGTTATTCGCGCGCAGTGACACACGACGGCATCTTTGCCTTAACGGCGACGGAGGAGCAGGCGAGACGTCTCGTCGGTGCTGCGCAGCCTCCACGCGTCGCCGGCGTTCGCACACCACCGCGCGTTCCCGCGCGATCTTCTCGCCTCTTCTCGCCTCTTCCCGCGCCTTCTTCCCGACACCGACGTCTATAAAAGGCCTCCCGTCTCAATGGTAGCCACCACAGCCGCCGGCACCCCTTTCTCCGCAACAAACACAACCCTCGTCGGTCCACCGCCGTCTCCTCCACCACCAGTGGCAATGGCGAACCGCCCCGGTGCTGGGCAGTTCCCTCCACCGCCGTCTCCTCCACTTCTAGCCCCGGATTCGCAGGTCGATATCGACCCTGCTGCCCGGGAAGAGCGGCGGCGGCGAGGGATGCAGAACTGGCATGCACATCGTCAGCAGCGGCAGGAGGCACTCGAGCAGCAGGCCCACTTGCAGCGTGAGGCGGCGCACGCGGCGGATCTAGCGGCGTTCTGCGCCCCTGGCCCCGCAGCTAACGAGGCCGCGGCGGCAGCAGCGTGGAACGAGGAGGCGATGGCGGACACCATTGCGGTGTATGACGCCTTGATGTCTACGGGTGCTTCTATTCTTGTAGACAGTGTTGGGCCTCCAAGAGTAGAGGTTTGTAGAACAGCAACAAGTTTCCCTTAAGTGGATCACCCAAGGTTTATCGAACTCAGGGAGGAAGAGGTCAAAGATATCCCTCTCAAGCAACCCTGTAATCACAAAGCAAGAAGTCTCTTGTGTCCCCAACACACCAAATACACTTGTCAGGTGTATAGGTGCACTAGTTCGGCGAAGAGATAGTGAAATACAAGTAATATGGATGTATATGAGTGGTAATGGCAATCTGAATAAAATATGGCAGCGAGTAAACATGGAACAGAACAGTAAGTAAACGGTGTTTTCAGTTTTGGAAACAAGGCCTAGGGATCATACTTTCACTAGTGGACACTCTCAACATTGATCGCATAATAAATACTTCTTCTCATATGTGCTACATACACTCTTCTTTGATAATGAACACATTGCGTAGGATTACACGAACCCTCAATGCCGGAGTTAACAAGCTCCACAATTCCATGTTCATATTTAAGTAACCTTAGAGCATAATAGATCATTGCAAAATAAACCAAGAACTAACATAGGGCACGCATTACACTATGAAGGAGGAATAGATCACATCAATACTATCATAATGATAATTAACTCCACAATCTACAAGAGATCGTGATCATAGCCTACGACAAGAACCACAGGGTGCACACACTAATCACCTTTACACCAAGTAGGAGGAATAGAACTACTTTAATAACATCACATGAGTAGCACACAACTAGTAGCGATACAAAGCTCATCATATGGATCTCAATCATGTAAGGCAGCTCATGAGATCATTGTATTGGAGTACAGAGAGAGAGATTAACCACATAGCTACGGTAGAGCCCTCAGCCCCAGGGGTGAATTACTCCCTCCTCATCATGGAGGCAGCGATGGCGGTGAAGATGGCGGTGGAGACGGCGGTGGAGACGACTCCGGGGGCAATTCCCCGTCCGGCAGGGTGCCAGAACAGAGAGTTCTGTCCCCCGAATCTTGATTTCGCGATGGCGGCGGCTCTGGAAGGTTTTCTCCGTATCGTGGGTCTCCGTCGGGGTTTTTAGGTCAGAGAGGCCTAAATAGGCGAAGAGAGGGAGTCGGAGGGGCCACGGGGTGCCCACACCCTAGGGGGGCGCGCCCCCCCTGGCCCGCGCCGGGGTGTGGTGTGGGCCCCCCTGGCTCCCCTCTCATCCTCCTCCGGTGCTCTGGAAGCTTCCGGGAAAAATAGGAACTTGGGCGGTGATTTCGTCCGATTCCGAGAATATTTTGTTACTAGGATTTCTGAAACCAAAAACAGCAGAAAACAGCAACTGGCCTTTCGGCATCTCGTCAATAGGTTAGTTCCGGAAAACGCATAATAATGACATATAATGTGTATAAAACATGTAGATATCATCAATAAAGTGGCATGGAACATAAGAAATTATAGATACGTTTGAGACGTATCAAGCATCCCCAAGCTTAGTTCTGCTCGTCCCGAGCAGGTAAAACGATAACAATGATAATTTCTTAAGTGACATGCCATCATAACCTTGATCATACTATTGTAAAGCACATGAGATGAATGCAGAGATTTGAAGCAATGATGAAGATAATGAGTAAACAAATGAATCATATAACAAAGACTTTTCATGAATAATACTTTCAAGACAAGCATCAATGAGTCTTGCATAAGAGTTAACTCATAAGCAATAAGTTCTTAGTAGAAAGCTTTGAAACAACACAAAGGAAGATATAAGTTTCAGCGGTTGCTTTCAACTTTAACATGTATATCTCGTGGATAATTGTCAACACAAAGTAATATAACAAGTGCAATAGGTAAACATGTAAGAATCAATGCACACAGTTCACACAAGTGTTTGCTTCTAAGATAGAAAGAATAGGTAAACTGACTCAACAATAAAGTAAAAGAATGGTCCTTCAAAGAGGAAAGCATCGATTGCTATATTTGTGCTAGAGCTTTGATTTTGAAAACATATAGAGAGCATAAAAGTAAAGTTTTGAGGAGTGTTTGTTGTTGTCAACGAATGGTAGCGGGTACTCTAACCCCCTTGCCAAACAAACCTTCAAAGAGCGGCTCCCATTTTATTTTGTTTTTGGGTGGCACTCCTTCCAACCTTTCTTTCACAAACCATGGTTAACCGAATCCTCGGGTGCCTGCCAACAATCTCATACCATGAAGGAGTGCCTTTTTATTTTAGTTTTATTATGATGACACTCCTCCCCACCTTTGCTTTCTCAAGCCATGGCTAACCGAATCCTTCGGGTGCCGTCCAACAATCACATACCATGGAGGAGTGTCTATTTTTGTTAATTAATTTGGGACTGGGAATCCCATTGCCAGCTCTTTTTGCAAAATTATTGGATAAGCGGATGAAGCCACTAGTCCATTGGTGAAAGTTGCCCAACAAGATTGAAAGATAAACACCACATACTTCCTCATGAGCTATAAAACATTGACACAAATCAGAGGTGATAAATTTTGAATGGTTTAAAGGTAGCACTCAAGCAATTTACTTTGGAATGGCGGAGAAATACCATGTAGTAGGTAGGTATGGTGGACACAAATGGCATGAATATTGGCTCAAGTATTTGGATGCATGAGAAGTATTCCCTCTCGATACAAGGTTTAGGCTAGCAAGGTTATTTGAAGCAAACTCAAGTATGAAATGGTGCAGCAAGACTCACATATAAACATATTGTAAGCATTATAAGACTTTACATCGTCTCCTTGTTGTTCAAGCACCTCAACCAGAAAATATCTAGACTTAGAGAGACCAATCATGCAAACCAAATTTTAACAAGCTCTATGTAATTATTCATTAATGGGTACAAGGTACATGATGCAAGAGCTTAAACAAGATCTATATGAGCACAACAATTGCCAAGTATCACATTATTCAAGACATTACACAAATTACTACATGTAGCATTTCCCGTTTCCAACCATATAACAATTAACGAAGCAGTTTCAACCTTCGCCATGAAAATTAAAAGCTACGAACACATGTGTTCATACGAACCAGCGGAGCGTGTCTCTCTCCCACACAAGGATGAACTTATTCAGAGAACTAAGATAACAAAACAAAAACAGAAATAAAAGCACACAGACGCCCCAAGTAAAGTACACAAGATGTGACCGAATAAAAATATAGTTTCAAGAGAAGGAACCTGATACTTTGTCGATGAAGAAGGGGATGCCTTGGGCATCCCCAAGCTTAGATGCTTGGGTCTTCTTGAAATATGCAGGGATGAACCACCGGGGCATCCCCAAGCTTAGACTTTTCATTCTTCTTGATCGTAGTATATCATCCTCCTCTCTTGACCCTTGAAAACTTCCTTCACACCAAACTTCAAGCAAACTCATTAGAGGGTTAGTGCATAATCAAAAATTCACATGTTCAGAGGTGACACAAACATTCTTTTCACTTCTGGACATTGCATAAAGCTACTGGACATTAATGGATCAAAGAAATTCATCCAACATAGCAAAAGAGGCAATGCGAAATAAAAGACAGAATCTGTCAAAAACAGAACAGTCCGTAAAGACGAATTTAAAGATGGCACCAGACTTGCTCAAATGGAAAAACTCAAAACTAATGAAAGTTGCGTACATATCTGAGGATCACGCTCGTAAATTGGCAGATTTTTTCGAATTTTCTACAGAGAACTGTGCCCAGATTCGTGATAGACAGCAATGCTGTTTCTGCGCAGCGATCCCAAATATAACATCAACTTTGACATACAAACTTTACTTGGCACAAAAACATGATAAGGAGAGGTTGCTACAGTAGTAAACAACTTCCAAGACACAAATATAAAACAAAGTACTGTAGCAAAATAACACATGGGTTATCTCCCAAGAAGTTCTTTCTTTATAGCCATTAAGATGGGCTCAGCAATTTTGGTGATGCACCCGCAAGAAATAGTATTTGAAGCAAAAGAGAGCTTCAAGAGGCAATTCAAAACACATTTGAGCCTAACATGCTTCCTATGCAAAAGAATCTTATACACAAATGAATTCATGAAGAGCAAAGTGGCAAGCATAAGAGGATAAAACACGAGTAACTTAAAGATTCTCAACATAAAGAGGGGAAACTTAATATTATTAAGATGCATATAACCATATTTCCCTCTCTCATAATAACTTTCAGTAGCATCATTGATGAAATCCACAATATACCCTTCACTTAAAACATTCTTATCATGGTTCATATGCATAGAAGTATCATTAATTTTGGCATAAGAAGAGTTATTCTCATTAATAGTAATTGGAGCAAGATTATTATCAAGAATTTGAACATGGTAAACAAGTTGCATATTAAAAGAATTGTTTTTGGCAAGCCCATCATAACTATGACAAGTTTCATAAGGATAATTGTAACATGTGTCATATACATCTCTATAGCAATCATCTAAACCTGAATATGTAATATCATCATTTTCACTAAAAGTAGAGGTCTCAAATACAGGATCTTCAAGCACAACATCCCCAAGCTTAGAGCTTTCAATATCATCGTTTAAGGGGACATGAATAATGCTATCATCATTACTTTCATAATCAGTACCAAAGAGATTTCCAATATCAAAGGTAGTGTGCTCATTCAAATCATGATCGCTAATGTATGTAAAGGGCATAGGAAGATCATCGTATTCAGATTCATTATCACAATAATCATTAGGAGCAACATACTTACGGTTACCTAGCGTTATCTCGTTCACGCGGGGATACGCCGTTACCTCTTTCTTTTTATTCTCCTTCTTCTTCTTCTTCTTCTTCTTCTTCGTTCCCTTCTTCTTCTTCTTCTTCTCCTTCTCCTCGTTCCCTTCTTTAGGAGGAAGAGGCTTGAATGGTGGCTTGTCCGCATAACCTGATTTTCTTTTAGAAACAATAGAAGAAACTTGGGAGGATCCCTCCTTTTCATTAATTAATTGAAAACACGCAGCGGTCCTATCATATTTTGGCAAGGTGTCATCTTCTAAAATATTTTGTATGTAAGTATTTGTATGGCTATTATCAATGCAATAAGAAAGACAACCATGCAGGACATCATCAATATCAAGATCGTTAATATTTAATAAAGAAATTTTTCTTGATAACTCTTCACACTTCAAAAATAAGGTAAGTTCATCATGCTGATTAGGAATAATTTCATCATCACAATACAAATTTGCAGCACTCATGGGGTTTGAATTATCATTGGAGGAACATTGAAAATTAAAATGACCAACTCTATGGCAAAGTTCACAAATAAAAGGATAGAGGGCACACACTTTTTCTCCAAGATCATCTAGAGCTCTAGACCACTTTCTAGTTTTTTCATTTCTGTGATGGATACAATATTCATCTTTTATTTGATTAATTCCACAAGGTCTATGTATTCCACAAAAATTAACATGCTTATAGGAAATAGCATTCTTAGGAGTTTGAGCATGCTTATTGCAATCATTAACAACAATGTCATTCTTCATGCAAGCCTCTTTAAAAGGTTCATGATACTTATCAAAATTCTTTTTAGGCAATTCTAAATGAGAAGCAAAGGCTTTATAAAGATTTGCAGCAACTTGAGAGTCAAGACCATAAGTAGCACTCACATTTCGAAATTTATCAGTATTCATAAAAGTTTCAATGCATTCATAATCATAATTTATACCTGACTCTTTACCTTTGTCGTTCTCCCAATCTTCAGCATTCTCCTTAATCCGATCAAGAAGGTCCCTTTTAAACTCTTCTTTATTGCTCGTGAATGATCCAGAACAAGTAGTATCCAGCAAGGTCTTATCTTGAAAAGAAAGTCTTGCATAGAAATTATCAATGATGATATTACCTGGAAGCTCATGATTGGGGCATTTGAGCATTAAAGTCTTCAATCTCTCCCATGCTTGGGCAATACTCTCTCCATCATGAGGCCAAAAATTATATATATGGTTTCGATCTTTGTGAATTTCACTTGGAGGATAGAACTTGGAATAAAATAGAGGCACAATATCCTTCCAATCAAGAGAGCGCCCGTCCTTCAATAGTTTATACCAATGCGCCGCTTCACCAGATAGCGACATAACAAATAATTTCTTTCTAACTTCATCCATTGAAATACCTGCACACTTGAATAACCCGCATAATTCATGCAAAAACAGTAAATGATCTCCAGGATGGACAGTTCCATCCCCTTCATAGCGGTTATCCATAACACGTTCAATAATTTTCATAGGTATTTTATACGGAATACTTTCAGCAGGTGGATTTAAAATATCAGAAGCATCATTAAAGTTATCGCATATGGGAGATAAAGCATTATCAGAACAAAATATTTCTTCCAAAGCGGAGGAGCTAAAAAGATTATTTTTATGTAAACCAGCTTCCCCAAGCTTAGACTTCTTCATAGCATTAGCAGTAATTGCATTCATACTAATAACATTGCTACTATCATGTAAATAAGGTTCCATAGGTTTTTTAATTTTCGCATCAAACCATCCATGTCTTAAATCAGGAAATAGAATAAAAAGCTCTTTGTTGTCCATTATGCCTAACTAGTGAAAATAAAAACAAGAAACAAAAAGATGCAATTGCAGAGTCTAAAGGAAATAGCTTCGAGCACACACACAATGGCGCCAGAAAAGTACTGTTACCTGGAACTGAAGTATGAGTGCCTTTTACCTTTCCTCCCCGGCAACGGCGCCAGAAAAGTGCTTGATGTCTACGGGTGCTTCTATTCTTGTAGACAGTGTTGGGCCTCCAAGAGTAGAGGTTTGTAGAACAGCAACAAGTTTCCCTTAAGTGGATCACCCAAGGTTTATCGAACTCAGGGAGGAAGAGGTCAAAGATATCCCTCTCAAGCAACCCTGTAATCACAAAGCAAGAAGTCTCTTGTGTCCCCAACACACCAAATACACTTGTCAGGTGTATAGGTGCACTAGTTCGGCGAAGAGATAGTGAAATACAAGTAATATGGATGTATATGAGTGGTAATGGCAATCTGAATAAAATATGGCAGCGAGTAAACATGCAACAGAACAGTAAGTAAACGGTGTTTTCAGTTTTGGAAACAAGGCCTAGGGATCATACTTTCACTAGTGGACACTCTCAACATTGATCGCATAATAAATACTTCTTCTCATATGTGCTACATACACTCTTGTTTGATAATGAACACATTGCGTAGGATTACACGAACCCTCAATGCCGGAGTTAACAAGCTCCACAATTCCATGTTCATATTTAAGTAACCTTAGAGCATAATAGATCATTGCAAAATAAACCAAGAACTAACATAGGGCACGCATTACACTATGAAGGAGGAATAGATCACATCAATACTATCATAATGATAATTAACTCCACAATCTACAAGAGATCATGATCATAGCCTACGACAAGAACCACAGGGTGCACACACTAATCACCTTTACACCAAGTAGGAGGAATAGAACTACTTTAATAACATCACATGAGTAGCACACAACTAGTAGCGATACAAAGCTCATCATATGGATCTCAATCATGTAAGGCAGCTCATGAGATCATTGTATTGGAGTACAGAGAGAGAGATTAACCACATAGCTACGGTAGAGCCCTCAGCCCCAGGGGTGAATTACTCCCTCCTCATCATGGAGGCAGCGATGGCGGTGAAGATGGCGGTGGAGACGGCGGTGGAGACGACTCCGGGGGCAATTCCCCGTCCGGCAGGGTGCCGGAACAGAGAGTTCTGTCCCCCGAATCTTGATTTCGCGATGGCGGCGGCTCTGGAAGGTTTTCTCCGTATCGTGGGTCTCCGTCGGGGTTTTTAGGTCAGAGAGGCCTAAATAGGCGAAGAGAGGGAGTCGGAGGGGCCACGGGGTGCCCACACCCTAGGGGGGCGCGCCCCCCCCCTGGCCCGCGCTGGGGTGTGGTGTGGGGCCCCCCTGGCTCCCCTCTCATCCTCCTCCGGTGCTCTGGAAGCTTCCGGGAAAAATAGGAACTTGGGCGGTGATTTCGTCCGATTCCGAGAATATTTCGTTACTAGGATTTCTGAAACCAAAAACAAAGAAACAAAGAATCGGCCTTTCGGCATCTCGTCAATAGGTTAGTTCCGGAAAACGCATAATAATGACATATAATGTGTATAAAACATGTAGATATCATCAATAAAGTGGCATGGAACATAAGAAATTATAGATACGTTTGAGACGTATCACGCCTCGACGGCAGAAGAGGCGCGACGGCGCCGGACGGAGGAGATGGAGCAGCAGTGTGCTGATGAGCGTTGACGCCAGCAAGAGGAGCGGGACACGCTGTACCGTGAACGACGGGAGGCGATCGAGCGCCGGCGGAGGGACTCGATCGAGCGCCAGCAGCAGCTGGCGACGGAGGAGTGTCAGCAGCGGGAGGCGGCGCTGGCGGCAACGAAGGCGGCCTGGGGGAGGCGGCGGACAAGTTGGCGGCGGAGGCCGACGCGTTGGCGGCGGCGATGATGGAGGCGCCAACGGATGTGGAGGAGGAGGAGGCCGAGGCGGAGGAGGAGGAGACCGAGGTGGAGGAGGAGGACGACGACGACGACGACGACGACGAGTTCGAGTGGTCCGACGACGACGGGCCGCACCTGGACGAGACGGCCGATCAGCAAAGCGCGCTCGTCGAGTCCTTCGAGTCGGAGAAGAAGCTCCAGGATGACGCCCGTGCCCGCGAAGAGGCGCAGATTCATCGCGCCGTCGACCTCTCCCTCCAGGCGGCGCAGCAGGGGAGGGTGGACGTCGACGCGCTGCTGGAGCAGCGGCGTCTGGCCACGGCCCTACGCACGGAGAGGCGGCGTGTGCAGCAAGAGCTGCGGCGGAGGGCAGGCGACGCCGGGGCGGGGCCGTCGAATGCACCGCCGGGTGGTCAGTAGGCTAGGTTTAGATGAAAGCTAGCCGTTTTCATTCAAACTTTGTAATATATAATCAAAATTGAACGAAAACCTTTATTTACGTGCACCAGTATTCATTTGGGGGCGGCGTTTGGGGGACGCGGCTGGGAAACAACGTCCCCCGACAAAACATTTCCCCCAAACGCTCGATCCGACGCGGTTTGGGGGACACTTTGGCGGACGCGATTGGAGATGCTCTTAGCGTGAGGAATATGTTCTCAAGGGCTAGTGTTGTCGATTTCCTTGTATTCGCTCTTTCATTTATTTTTAAGCTACACTTTGAGGCCGACGTCCGCAGCTTCTCCCTCGCCGTGGCCCCATTCAAGGTTGTCAACTTCATTGGCGTCGGAAGTACCACTATTTTCTTTTCTTTTTTTTAATGTAAAAAATATATAATCCAGTCAGCAAGCCGCCTCATTAAAAATCTTTTAGTCCCCTTAGGTACCCTGGTGAGGAAAAGAGTGCGTTAAAAACTTGCTGGCTCAAAATTAGAGTATCGTTACATCGTTCAGGATAGACGGTAAGAAGAAGCTAGGGGGTTCATCGACCCAATTACATGAAGATTTACTAGAAAAATCGTAACTAGCTAACTCATGGGCAACCCTATTAGCTTCTCTAGGACAGTGCTTGAAATGAACCTGGCCTATAAGGACAGCTAAATCCACACAGTCTGCAAAGACTGCAGAAGATTCATCAAACCAAGTCATCTCCCTAGTACACGCTTCAACAATCTCCGTCGAATCTGATTCCGCCACAATGTTAGAGCATCCCATCCTATTAGCCAGATCAAGTCCCTCCTTCATTGCCATGGCTTCAGCTGCCCTCGCCGAAGAAACATGAGGAAGGAAGTAAGATAGCGCCGATATAAACTTCGCCGAGTGATCTCTTAAGATAGCTCCAACCGAACCACTATTTTGTTTCTTAATCAAACATTGATCGTCTTATTTTTCACAATTTCGACTTCCCTTTGAACTTGCTTTGGTGGAGCCATTTAATTCAGTGTTGATGTTAGGTTCGGCTTCCCACTAGGGTTGAATACGATATAGACAACATTATAATTAGCCCAATGGCAATGACAGCCAGAAAGCCCAGTGATAAAAGAAATTAGGGCCAACAAGATATTTTAGGAGTGGGCCTTTGCTGGGCTCCCACATTAAACACGGATAATTACATTGTCCTTTACCAACATAGTTGGCGACGGTTTAAATATCCAACCATTTTCTGATTAAGTGCCTGACTTTTCCTACATATTGTGGCCCAAAGGCCCACCTTTCGGCCTATAAAAGCTTCCTATTCATGTATTACATCTGGTCGCAATAAACTAACGCACCTACCCACATAACAATAGGCATGCACAGGCCTCCCTCCGCGTCAGTTAAAATCCGACCGGAGGGAGTAGCTCTTAGTCACTTCCAATCCTAGCCACACACACTCTCTTCCCTCACACTCCTCAATCTCTTCGACAGTGACCCGGCCGATTCTTCTAGATGTGACACCCACGGCCGCACATCTAGTGATGGTAGTGGCGCAGTTGGATAGAAGATGCCACGTCTTTCGGATCATTTGCTCTTCTCTGATCTCAAGAGGAAAGATTCATTTTAGAGTACATGTGATAATTGTAAAGCATATCCATCACAAATGCAAGTGCAGAAGCCATCCGATACTTAATTAACAACCTTTAAGATCTTGAGGACAGTAGTCCACTAAACGACAGGTCCGTGAACAATATTTTCTAAAAATTCAAACACCTAAGGGCTTCTTTGATTCATAGTAGTTGTGAAGGAATTGTGTAGGCTTTGAATCCTATGAATTTTTTTTCTATACAAGTTGTTTGATTCATAGGAACACATCCTGTAGGGGAATTAATCCTATAGAAATCTTGTAGTGTAAATCCTATAGGAAAAAACATTAGGTCATATATCATGGAAAAATTTCTCTGCTACAATCAAACTCACTTCATCTTTCCATAGGATTCAAATGAGCATGACATCTCAATAATCCTATTCTTTTCCTATTTCTATATTTTCCATATCTTATGATTCAAAGGAGCCCTAAAGAATTTGGACAATGTAAATACGCAAATTGAGTGTGTTACTGAAAGTGTAGGACGGATAGCTTTGCCAATACTCGAGTTAGAGAAAATCCTGGTACCATTGAGTTTCCGAGGATGATGTAGTTATTAATTCTGAAGAGTTGCATTCATCTCAATTCCCTCCCTCAGTCTGTTGGCCGCCTAAATAACTTAGAGAAGCCATGACATCTAGGAGAGGGACTAAATTGTGTGCCATTCCAATTCTCCAAGATCAGAGAATTCAACTGTCTACACGGGTTTCTTGTAAGATAGAAGTGGTTGGAAGTTTCAAAAACTTAGCCCATTAAAGAAGATGAAAATCTTCCATGTATTGAAGCTAGAGAGCACTAAAGGTGGAAGATGCAAGACAATAAGCACGGGAGGGAAACTGTCTTTTCGAAGTTCTTCAGTTAAGTTGCAGCACTGATGACTGGACAATGGAAATTAGTAGAGCTGAGACTATTAAAGATGTTTTGAAGGGCTGAAGCCGGGGACTTTCCATTGTTTCTGTCAATCTAGTAAATTATTATGGCCATGGATTTTCTACTTGGTTCTCTGTTAGCTCCGCCACCATTGTTGCAACGGCCAACCCTTGATGGCTTGATGGATGTTTTATTGCAAATCTTTCTCACCCCTCGGCCAGATGAGAAAATTGAAGTTCTAAACGGAACTACTTTGCGCACGACAATTCTTGTCGATGCATGTCCGATGGAAAATCCAGCCCTAGGTTTTGCTTCCGTCGCATGCAGGTATGGCTGGATGGTTAAGGTTGTATGAAGATCGTGCATGTATGATCGTACGCATAGCAACACTCAGTTCTAAATGGCTCCAATTTTTAATCTACCATTGACCCCGAGTTTTCTGGAACACGAGACAATGGAGTGGCACTTCCAAAACTAGAGCAGTACAATGAGCAACTCGAAGTCATGACAGGGCCTCGAAGAAGGGGACATGCCTCCACTCATAAATATCAGGCTTGATGGATGTTCCAAGATGGATTCACAGCCCGTTGGCTCGAGCACACCGGTAGAGTAGAAGAAATTGTGAACTTATATGTACTTAAATGATTTACAAGAGTAATATACTAATATCGTACACTCAGCCCTGCGCCAACAAAATTTCTGAAAGACACCAGGGATGCACACAGCTAAAAAAAAGATCCGACCAATTAGAGATGACACAAAATGAGGTTACAAACTAGTCAGTCATGCAAGATGAGTTGTGAGCCAACAAAATGAGGTTACAAACTAGGCCGCTACGGCGCTACTACATACACCATTAGAGAAGACACACACACATGAACGGTTACAAACTAGATGTGTATCTCAACAATCAAATAATCTTGAAGATGAATACACAGATTATGCCAGGAACACCTCTTCATTAAATTTGCCCATGTCATCTTCAATTTCCGGCTGCAACTTATCTTGATCTTTCTTCTTACCCATGCCAATATGCCATGACCAGCTAATCTGCATCACCGATTTTTTTTTTGAGATAACAACTGATGGAATTCAATAATGGTGAAACCGATTACAAACGACTCCACAAAAAAAGGAAAATACAATATGGACCCAGAAGACCACACACCGTACTCCCAAACCGCAATCAAGCCCATCGTCCTCATCATCACCACCCAAGTACAGAGACCGAATCCGGAAGCCGCCCGTCTTCATACACCATCGAGTCACCGTCGCCACCTTCGCCACATTGGGCTTTGAACACCGCAGGAGTGCCCACCCCGAGGGGTGAGAGCTAATAATCTTTTTCAGACCATCGGGCATGCGGGAGCTGGTGGAGACCAAGCAGAACCTCCAATCCACGCACCCCGAGCAATAGGTCCCAACCATCGACGCCACGTCAAGCCACTTCCTCCCCTCGCCACCATGGCCGGCCGGAGGAAGCTTCACGACGCGACAATCGCATCTCAAAAAAAGACTCTAAAAACCCTAACGAGGAAGGCGATTGTACCGTCCCCTCGCACTCCCTCGCCACCACGGCCGGCCGAGGGGAAGATAGCAGTAACAACAGCCCTTCGACTCCCAAAGCTCCACGGCAGAGTCGACAGACAACCGTGCCCGGAGAGACCACCCTCCCTGGATCTGAGAGGAAACCAGGCCAGCAGCTCGCCGGCGCCGCCACACATGGCCTTGCCGAGATGGGGACTGAGCTCCAGCACCTTTATTCTGACGTGATGCCGCCTCCACCATCTCGGCAGCGCCTCCCGAGACCCTAGGGGCCCTCACCGCCGGCGATCCCATCGCGCAGGAAGCCGATCCACCACCGTGGAGACATCCACGCCGCCGCTCACCCGCGGCAGCTCGATGCCGAAGCCGCCGGAGACGCACGCCGCCGCCGCCAGGGAAGCCGCCACGACGCGAGGGATGAAGCCCCCGCCGCCGCTGTCGCCACCAGGGATTTGCCCTGCGGGTCTTCCGACGGCAGCGAGGAGGAGGGGGCGAGGAGGGAGGTGGCAGGCGGCCGGCGGCGGGGATCGCCCCCGAGTCGCCTAGGGTTAGGCGGCGCGTGGGGTTACGTATCTAGCAACTAGGTTGGCTGAAAAGCACTACCAAACCATCTGCATCACCGAATTAGGAAACACATGGTCTGTTCGCGAGGCCGGATTTTAATGCGAAACGTCCTTTTGTTTTGATCCACGGCTTGCCTACACAATATGTGACGTCACCGCTCGAGCCACGCAGCCTGAATTGGGATCAAAACCAAAGGACGTTTGGCATGAAAATCCACTGTGCGCATCCAACTTCTATGATTACTCTCCCGTTGGGGATGAATTGGGAAGGAGCTCCTGAGTCCCAATCGAGGACGAATTGGGGACGGCGCCGGATGCAACATCTATGAGTCCCAATCGGGGACGAGTCGGGACAGCGACGAGATCTCCTGCCATAATACTTATACTTATTAAGGGGTTACGTGGACTTCTTTCCTCCAATTGCAGAACTGCTTGATCTGTGGTGCAATGCGGCGACATCAAACGAAGCCCGCCGTCGACGGCCTCGCGCCGGACATGCTAGCCAACATCCACGGCCGCCTAACCCTCCTCGACCGCCTCGCCTTGGCCGCCGTGTTCCGCGGCGCGTTCAAGCCGGAGGCGCCGTGCCTCTTCCTGCCCGGCGAGACACCGGAGACCGCCACGCTCTACTCCCTCGCCGACCGCGGGCCCGTCGTCGTGCGCGCCACGGGCCTCGACCACGTCGTTCTCGGATCCTCCGACGGCGGCGGGTGGCTCGTCACCGCGGATGACCGGGCCCGGATGCACCTCGTCAACCCTGTCACCGGCGAGCGGCACGCCCTCCCAGACATCACCACCATCCCCCACCTCTTCACGCACGGGGGCGGCGCCAGCTTCACGCTCCACCTGGAACACTTCGCATGTGGCCCGCCCTACGGCTACGGCTACGGCTACGGCTACGGAGATCGCCGGCCGCAGGGCAGGTTGACGACGCGGGCCGAGTCGATACGTGAAATCTTCTACCACAAGGTCGTCCTCTCCGACTCCTCACCGCGCCCCACCGCCATGCTCATCACGGGCTCCAAGTTCGGCGTCGCAGCGTTCGCCATGGGTGATGGCGGCGCGTGGAGGCTGGCGGCGCCCTCGCCCAGCGGCATCGAGGACGCCATCTACTACAAGGGCCAGTTCTACTCCATCACCTACTCGGGCGACGTGGAGGTATGGGAGCATGCCGCGGATCTTCCCACGAGGTCGATGGTCGCGCCAACGCTGTTGAAATATGCAGAGCGCAAGTACCTCGTGGCGGCGCTGGACGGGCGGCTGATGGTCGTGCTCGAGAAGTACGAGGAGACCATGGACGAATACCGGTGGACGTGTTCCTTCAACGTGCACGTGCTCGACGCCGGTGGCGAGGAGTGGGAGGAGACGGACGACATCGGCGACGCCGCGCTGTTCGTCGGCCTGAACAGCTGTCTGTGCGTGTCAACGGGAGAACACCCGGAGCTCAGCGCCGGCTGCGTCTACTACACAGAGGACGGCGACCGGAGTCCGCTCAAGGACGCAACCACGCCGCGAGGGGCTGTTTATGTTCAGTCTCAAGGACGGCACGGTGGAGAAAGTTGAGGGCCTCTGGCATCACCGGAGATGGCCGCCGCCGACGTGGTTCACGCCTTCCATCCCACGATGATATGATGATTTTTCTAGACTGCGTTAGCATGCATGGTGGTGTTGCAGTAACATGCATGCTTCTCAGTTGAGATAACAGTTTGGTTTGCAGCTTTTCTTTTCATCTTTCAAATTGGAAAAAATTAAGGTAGCAACGTACTCCCTGCTAGGATACAGTTTAATCAGTCGCGTTGCCTACACTTAATTTCATCCTGTTATGATTGCCCTCTGATTAAACATGTTTCAAAACTAAACGTAACAGTATGGTTTGGAGTTCCTAGATTTTGCCTTGTAATCAGCAATTTTAAACTGTAACCAACCTCCAACCTAGCAAGCTGCTTTTCTGCAAAAAGGAATTGCTGTGTGCAGCAGGGCTTAGAGTATCTTCAGCCGCGTCCCCCAAAGCGTCCCCAAACGGTGTCGGCTCAAGCGTATGGGGAACGCGTTTTGTTCGTGTCGCGTTTGGGGGACGTCGCTCCCCAGTCGCGTCCCCCAAACGCCGCCCTCAAACTTTTTTATAGGGTTTTCGAAAACACAACCATTTATTAAATATAGCATACAAATAAATATGTTTGCCGAGATTGTTTTCAAATTAAAATACAACAAACAATTAAAAAAACTAAACAAATGTAATAAATGGGGCTAGATTAAGGTGCTGCGGCATTTGTGATCCACATATGCTCAACGAGATCATTTTGAAGTTGCTCGTGAACATTGTTGTCACGGATCTCTGCGTGCATGGCGAGGAAATCTGCAAAATCTGCAGGCAACTCATGATCAACCTCCGTAAGAGGGCCCTGACACTCATAGGGACCAACATGTGTCCTGACATGATTTTTGCGATCATTCTCGATGATCATGTTGTGCATGATCACACAAGTTTGCATCACCTCCCACATTTGATCGTGAGACTAGCTTAGAGCAGGGTACCGGACAATTGCAAATTGAGCTTGAAGCACACCAAATGCCCACTCGACATCCTTCCTGCAAGCCTCCTATCGCGAAGCAAAGTGACAATTCTTCTGACCTGATGGTGCCATGATTGTTTTGATAAAAGTGGCCCATTTGGAATATATACCATGGGCTAGATAATAGCCTTTGGTATATTGGTCGCCATTGATCTCATAGTTGCATGGTCGAGTATGACCTTCCACTAGTTTGTTGAACACCGGTGACTGCTGCAACACGTTGATGTCATTGTGTGATCCCGCCATGCCAAAGAAAGAATGCCAAATCCACATGTCATAATCTGTCACAGCTTCAAGAACCACACCGCAATATCCATGACGCCCTTTGTATATACATTGGCATGCAAACGGGCAGTTCTTCCATGACCAGTGCATGCAATCAATACTTCCAAGCATTCCAGGGAATCCTCTTGCAGCATTTTGTGTCATGATCCTTGCAGTCTCTTCTTCAGTTGGCCCTCTCAAGTAGTATTTGCCAACCTTCCACCACAACTCGGCAAAACTTGTACATGCACTCAATGGCAGTAGACTCACTCATGCGAACGTAGTCATCATGTGTATGAGCAGGTGCTCCTTATGTAAGCATTCCCATGGCGGTGGTGCACTTCGGAATCGACGAGAACCTGGCAACGCCTACAATGTTGTGCTTGAGCTTGAAGTAGCGGTCGAACTCTCGAACTCCGTGGAGGATATTCATAAACAAACCCTTGCTCATCCTATACCGGCGCCGAAAATTGTTGGCATGTGTTGCCTCATCTACGAAGTAGTCGTTGTGCAGCATGGTATGCCCCTCCATCCTTTGCCGGGGCTTCGACTTCTTTCTCCTCGGCTTTGATCCTCTGCGGTGCGGCCTCTTCCGCTTCTTAGCCTCGGCGTCAATCATGTCCTTGAGGGAAACGATGATCAGCAAATGCTCCTGAATGTCGTCGCCGAAGGCTTGCTTCTCCTCCAGCAGTCGGACAAGCATCTCGTCGTTGCTATCCATGTCTGAACCAAAATTAATGGTTAAAATTGCGCTATGGCAGACGAGGCAACGAACAACGGCCTATCGCGCCTACCTGACAAGTCGTTGAACACCTTATCTGTGCGGAGGTGGGCCGAATTTGACGCCATGTTCTGGGACGCGCTGGCGAAGCGGCGGAGGCGAAAAGGCTGGCGAGAGAGCCAGCCGCGACGACGGTGCCGACTCAGAAGAGATCGGCCTTTGAAACGGCCGGCAAATCCAGCGGCGGCGGAGGGGTGAGTGGCGTGGGAGGGAAGGCGCGACGAGAAATAAAAGGCGCGGACCAGCGGATATGGAAATAGTCACCGACAGGTGGAAGCCCGCCTCATGTTTTGTTGTGTCCGGCGTGCCCGGAGCGTCCCTTGTGTAGCGGGGACAGGCTCGGGACTCCGGACACCGTATGGGGCCGCGCCGGACAAAAGGAGTTTTTGGGGCACGCGGCTGGGAACGTTTTTTTTCCGGCGCGCCCCAAATCCCTCTGGGTATGCTTTGGGGGACGCGGCTGGAGACGCTCTTAGAGCATCTCTAGCAGAGCCCGTAAAAACGTGAAATGAAAACCCGGACTTCAGTTCACCGAACTCGTGTTTACGGGTCGAAAAATGACTGGCCCAGAACAGAGCCCGTAAACCAAAACTGTAAAACAGAATAGCAGTTCCTAACTCGTAAAGATAGGATTTTTTCATAGAATTCATATGCAAGACATACAACAATCGATCATAATTAATCAAATAATCGTCCAAATTATTACAACACATAAAACAGTTTTGGAAAAAATTGAACAAATGAAAAATGTCTCAACCAAATTACAACAATTCTCAGAAAATTGGACAAATGAACAAATGTCTCAACAATGATACATGTGACAAATAAATGAATGAAATGGTAGGATCAAAGGCGACGGCCGTGTCGCTGCCAGTGGTGCATTTTCAGATCATAAAGGAGCTGGGCATGGGTACTAGCATTCTCAATCTACCGATGAGTTTTAAGGAAAGCTTCAATGCGATCCGGATTGCGTTGGGGTTCCACTCGGGTACCAACGTTGTCATAGAAGCATGGCAAGCTCAACTCTCTTTCATCCTCGATGATCATGTTGTGAAGAATCACACAACATGTCATGATGTTGACAAGAGTTTTCTTCCCAAAATCAGGCTAGGCCACGAACAATGGCAAACCTTGCTTGCAAAATACCGAAAGCTCTCTCAATGTCCTTGCGAGCTGCTTCTTGAGCTTTGGCAAATTTATCTTCTATTCTATTTTGGGGATCCTTGACAGACTTAACAAAAGTTGCCCAATCCGGATAGATGCCATCGGCTAGGTAATATCCCATTTTGTACTCATTGTTCATGACCTTGTAGTTGCAAGTGGGTGCTTTCCCATTTGTTAATTTGGCAAATAGAGGGGATCTTTGCAGAACATTGATGGCATTGAGTGTTCTTGGCAAACCAAAAAAAATGCCAAATCCACAATCTTGGGAAGCAACGGCCTCAAGTACAATGGTTGCATCTTTGCTCTTGCCACAGTACTATCCATGTCATGCCTTGGGACAATTCTTTCATGTCCAATGCATACAATCAAGACTACCAAGCATGCATGGCCAACCTCTTTTCTCATTTATCTCCATCAATCTTTTGGTATCATCCTCATTGGGAGCTTGGAGATAGGTTGGCCCAAACAACTTGATAATCAGGCGAGCAAACCTACGCACCGACTCCTATGTAGTATCTTTGCCAATTCAAAGATACTCGTCGGTGTAATCCGTAGGGATGCCATACACAATCACCCTCATGGCAGCAGAGATTTTTTGGAACGGGCTGAAACCCATCACGCCGGCGGTATTTCTACGTTGCTTGAAGTAATTCGAATTGGCTTCGGTTCTTGACGATTTTGACGAACAAACTACGCCGGATGCGATACCTCCTACGGAATAGATGGGACGGATAGGTAGGTACCTCGGCAAAGTTGTCCTCCATCAGCTGCTCGTGGCCGAGGAGGCGATTTCGTTGGATGTGGTGCCGGCCCATCACCGACCCGCGCCTCCAATTCAGCAGCTTCGCGTGGTCCTCCATCTCCTTGACGGAGAGGAGGAGCATGGTGGCCTCCATCTCGTCATCCTAGAGCAGCTCGTCGAGATCGGAATCGTCCGAGCTCGACGAATCCGACATATCGACATCGACGAACTCGTCGCCCGAGCACATCCTTGATTCGGACGGCGCGGCGGCAGCACCCGGAGTTGGGCGAGGAACAGCAGGCGGGGTGCGGGGCGACCTGCGCTAGCTCCGGGGTGCGGGGCTTGGGCGAATCGGGCGGTGCGGCGGAGTGTGGTGGCGGCGCGGGGAGGGAGAGAGCGAGCAGTTGCATCAGCTGAAATTTCAGCGCGCCCTAGATATGGATCGAGCATTCGGTTCGCTCGAGCGACCCCAACAAATACAGGCCGATTTGGGTTTTCGGTCTCGGCCCGAATTTTTTTTTTCGGTTTTCTCTTTTTACGGTAACTGATCGGCGCCATTTTTTAGCCCGAACCCTTAAACAGGTTTTTGATTTTGGCCCATTTACGGGATCTGCTAGAGATGCTCTTAGAAGTAGTGGTGCTAGTGTTGGTGCTTGGGTGCATAGTGACCCTGACCGCAGTGCCTACTTTAATGCACAATTTTCAAAACATTCGTGGTTACAAACTAAGTGTCCATCTCAAAAATAACATAAACTCGAAGATGAATGCACGTATTATTCCAAGAACACATGAGGATATAAAGGAAAAGGCTATACACATCTCTAACAGCCAGGACCAGCTAATCTGCATCACCAAGACGGCAAGACGAAAACACGATCACATACTATATGTACTAGGATGCATCTAAATGTCAATTCAGGATATTAAAATCTCAGGTACCATGTTTCCATGGTTCCTTTCATCACGAACACATAATGTTGCAACGAATCCAAATTATAGATGAAATTTTCTCCAGTTTCTCACATTCCATGTACAGAGCATATACAATTCGAGGGTTGACAGGTACTCTAGTGTCGTCGTGGTGGAACAACAGATGCCATGGGTAGGCTTAAGTTGGGGCCGGATGTACGCTTGAGGATCCGGGTGAGAGGGAGGTTAAGAGTGAGAAAGAGATTGAACTCAAGATTGTATTGATGAACTTGGCCAAGGGTCAGAGGTTGAAAACGTACGGACTACAAGGTGAAAACCTCTACCCAAGTGTTCATCGTCCCGCACAGGGGTGCCCCTCTTCTCCTTATATAGGGGAGAGGTGGCTTAAAAGGAAAGAAACCCTAATGGCATCTTTGATGAGCTAAGCTACTGTATAAAGCCTCTTTGGCCCTAGTGACGACGCTTCTATCTTTAATCAGGGACTGATGACATCCTCCGGCTTCTTTATCGTCAGCAGCTCCTTTGGCGTCAGGGCTTCAATTAAAGCTGAAGTGTTTCGCTCACCTTGTCCTTTGGTCCTTGAAGGAATCTTTGACTGGAATACCGACATGCTACAGTTGAGCCTATGTCGGGTCTCCAGTATCTTTACCTTTGAGCTCCGGCATCTTTGCCTTTGTATCTCAATCTCTTATGTTTCTCGTACTCCGACATATCCCTCCTAGTATACCGGTTTGTTCTAACTTAACACAGTTTTCACTCAACTTTGAGCATCCGGATTAATCTTTAATCCGGTATACAAATGGTTTATCATGGCATATTTGCCATAGTCTTGGCCTACCGGGGGCCATCCCCCGACATTAGTCCCCGAAGCTGGTGTGGTCCGGCTGATTCTTCCGACGGACCACACCAGGTTCCTAGTCCAAACGTACCGGATTAATCATTCCAGTTTCAAGTTAAAGTTAGCCGGTGTTTTACCGAACTCATCAGAGCTTTTCTGGCTTCTCTTTGCCGATTTCTTTTGTTGGAGATATGCCTGAGAGGCAATAATAAAGATAATAAAGTAGTTATTGTTATATCTTAGTGTTCATGATAAATGTTTACACCCAATGCTATAATTGTATTAACCGGAAACATTAATACATGTGTGTTGTGTAAACAACCAAAGTCCCTAGTAAGCCTCTCATTTAACTAGCTTGTTGATTAATAGATGATCAAGGTTTCCTGATCATGAACATTGGATGTTATTAATAACAAGATCATATCATTAGGTGAATGATGTGATGGACACACATCCATAGTAAGCATAGCATAATATCAAGTCATTAAGTTCAACTTGCTATAAGCTTTCGATACATAGTAACCTAGTCCTTCGACCATGAGATCATGTAAATCACTTACACCGGAAGGGTACTTTGGTTACATCAAAGGCCACTGCGTAAATGGGTGGTTATAAAGATGGGATTGATTATTCGGAAAGTATGAGTTGAGGCATATGGATCAAGAGTGGGATTTGTCCATCCCGATGACGGATAGATATACTCTAGGCCCTCTCGATGGAATGTCGTCTAATTAGCTTGCAAGCATGTGACAAGGTCACAAGATATGACATACCATGGTACGAGTAAAGAGTACTTGTCGGTAACTGTTGCGATTCGTAGCATAGAAAACAAAAAAAATTCTACCGCAAGAACGAATAACAAGCCAAGATCTAATCTAGTAGATGGTAGCAACGAGGTGAAGATCAACATACCCTCGAAGATCGCTAAGCGTTAACGAGATAAATCTCGTGGTGGATGTAGACGATCACTTGCCGCTTTCGAAAGCGCGTAGAAGATCTTGACGGTGCCACAATCGGGCAGCACCTCCGCACTCGGTCACACGTACGGTGTTGATGATGACGTCCTTCTCCCCGTTCCAGCGGGCAGCGGATGTAGTAGATACTCCTCGGAATCCCGCCAGCACGACGACATGGTGATAGTGGTGGTGGAGATCTCTGGCAGGGCTTCGCCGTAAGCACTGTGGGAGAAGAAGGAGGAGGGAGTAGCTAGGGTTTGGGAGAGAGGAGGGGATTGCGGCGCCGGATTGGGAGCCCCTTGGTGGTGCGGCCAACTAGTGGGCAGCCCCTCCCTCTCCTCCTCATTATATAGGTGGAATCCCTAGGGTTTGCCCAAAGGTTCGAATAAGACCCCAATTCAAATCTTTCCATATGAGCGAAACCTAGGGGGACAGGGACTCCTCCCTTTCCTTCTCCCTTGGCCGGCCAGGGTGGTGGAGTCCACCATGGACTCCACCTTCCCTCTTGGTTGGCTGGTTAGGGTTGGTGGAGTCCAACCGGGACTCCACCTTCCATGGTGATTTCTTCCGGAAGGTTCTAGAACATTCTAGCACCTTCCATAAATGCACCGGATCATTTTCCAAACTTGGAAAGTGACTTCCTATATATGAATCTTATTCTCCGGACCATTCCGGAACTCCTCGTGATGTCCTGGATCCCATCCGAGACTCCGAACAACATTCGAACTCCATTCCATATTCCATATCTACTTAAAACGACATCAAACCTTAAGTGTGTCACCCTACGGTTCGAGAACTATGCGGACATGATCAAGACTCCTCTCCGATCAATAACTAATAGCGGGACCTGGAGATCCATAATAACTCCGACATATTCAACAATGACTTCGTGATCGAAAGAACCATTCACATACGATACCAATTCCCTTTGTCACGCGATATTTTACTTATCCGAAGTTTGATCGTCGGTATCTCCATACCTAGTTCAACCTCGTTACCGATAAGTACTCTTTACATGCTTGCAAGCTAATTAGATATCATTCACATGCTTGCAAGCTAATTAGATATCAGAGAGGTGTTCGAAGGAGAGACGACGAGCACGGGGAGGCCCTCAAGGGCATCCACTCGGATTAGACGATCCTATAATGAGGACATGATTGCACCAAGCTTCGATGAGGACAATGGGGCCCCTAATGCTTCATCTTTTCCATGTTATGACTTTTTGAGCAATGCAGGGTTGCTGGATGATTTCTTGACTCTCGTCAGAAAGGCGGGTTTAACCGCCTATATGGAGGATGAGAGGAAGCAATACTACATGCTTACTAAAATCTTTGTGGAGAGCTTCAAGTTCAACAACAAGCACTTCCACCCGTCGGTTGCATTCAAGATCTATGGTAATCCTGTTACTATGAAGTTGAAGGATTTTTGTGCTGCATTGGATATTGCCCCTGCAGGTACAGCAAGGAAGATCAAGGACAACCCCAGGGTTTTGCTGGAGCTCTATCGAGAAATTACAAATGACGATTGCCGCACCATTCAGTGTGGCAAGATAAGAAACATTCAACTCCCCGCCATTAAGTATTTTGCTTATTACCTTGCTACTAGCATTCTTGGTAGGGAGAAAACTAGTAATATTTCTAGTTATCATCTTGCTTTCTTAATTGCTGCACTCACTGGAGAGACACCTTATCATCTTGGTGCTCTTGTTGCTCGCCGTTTGTCTAACAAGGGGCCTATTTATGGGGGAATAATTGCATCGCGTATTTTGGCACGTCTAGATCTTCCTCTTGATCCTAAAGATGTAGAAATACCACCTGTTAGGTTAGATATTGCTGCTATGAAGAGTCACCAATTTGTTACAGCTGACTCTTGTATGGATAATATTGTTTATAGAATGTTATTTGCTGACGGGGATGAGAGGGAAGTCCTCTTGCCCCAAACAGATTTGTTTAGTGTTGGCAGGAAACCATGGTCGCGCTCTAAGGAAGAGGTGGATGAGCAACTGAAGATACAAGACTTCCACCAGCAACATGACTCCGAGGACGCTGAGCCCTCCTACGACTACACCGTCACGTACCCTGTTGCTTCTTCCAGCACATACCTAGAACCGGGTCGTTCTTCGTCATACTACGGAGACACCTGATGCGCGTAAATGTACACGTCCGTTGGGAACCCCAAGAGGAAGGTATGATGCGCACAGTGGCAAGTTTTCCCTCAGAAAGAAACCAAGGTTTAATCGAACCAGGAGGAGCCAAGAAGCACGTTGAAGGTTGATGGTCGCGAAATGTGATGCAGCGCAACACCAGGGATTCCGGCGCCAACGTGGAATCTGCACAACAAAACCAAAGTACTTTGCCCCAACGAAACAGTGAGGTTGTCAATCTCACCGGCTTGCTGTAACAAAGGATTAAACGTATCGAGTGGAACATGTTTGCAAAGAAAATAGTAAAACACAATTGCAGTAGATTGTATGCTATGTAAAGAATAGGACCGGGGTCCACAGTTCACTAGAGGTGTCTCTCCCATAAGATAAAAGCATGTTGGGTGAACAAATTACAGTCGGGCAATTGACAAATAGAGAAGAGCATAACAATGCATATACATGATATGATAAATATAGTGAGATTTAATTGGGCATTACGACAAAGTACATAGACCGCCATCCAACTGCATCTATGCCTAAAAAGTCCACCTTCAGGTTATCATCCGAACCCCATTCAGTATTAAGTTGCTAAGCAACAGACAATTGCATTAAGTATGGTGCGTAATGTAATCGACAACTACATCCTTAGACATAGAATCAATGTTTTATCCCTAGTGGCAACAGCACATCCACAACCTTAGAACTTTCTGTCACTGTCCCAGATTTAATGGAGGCATGAACCCACTATCGAGCATAAATACTCCCTCTTGGAGTTAAGAGTACAAACTTGGCCAGAGCCTCTACTAATAACGGAGAGCATGCAAGATCATAAACAACACATAAACAATAGATTGATAATCACCATAACATAGTATTCTCTATCCATCGGATCCCGACAAACACAACATATAGAATTACATATAGATGATCTTGATCATGTTAGGCAGCTCACAAGATCCAACAATGAAGCACAACAAGGAGAAGACGACCATCTAGCTACTGCTATGGACCCATGGTCCAGGGGTGAACTACTCACTCATCACTCCGGAGGCGATCATGGCGATGAAGAGTCCTCCGGGAGATGAATCCCCTCTCCGGCAGGGTGCCGGAGGCGATCTCCTGAATCCCCCGAGATGGGATTCACGGCGGCGGCGTCTCTGGAAGGTTTTCCGTATCGTGGCTCTCGGTACTGGGGGTTTCGCGACGGAGACTTTAAGTAGGCGGAAGGGCAACGCGGGGGGCCACACGAGGTGCCCAGGGGGTAGGGCCGCGCGGCCAAGGGCCAGGCCGCGCCGCCCTATGCCCTGGCTGCCTCGTGGCCCCACTTCGTTATCTCTTCGGTCTTCTGGAAGCTTCGTGCAAAAATAGGACCCTGGGCAAAAGTTTCGTCCAATTCCGAGAATATTTCCTTACTAGGATTTCTGAAACCAAAAACAGCAGAAAACAGCAACTGGCTCTTCGGCATCTTGTTAATAGGTTAGTTCCAGAAAATGCATAAATATGACATATAATGTGCATAAAACATGTAGGTATCATCAATAAAGTAGCATGGAACATAAGAAATTATCGATACGTTGGAGACGTATCAGCATCCCCAAGCTTAGTTCTCGTCATTCCGAGCAGGTAAAACGATAACAAAGATAATTTCTGAAGTGACATGCCATCATAATCTTGATCATACTATTTGTAAACATATGTAATGAATGCAGCGATCAAAACAATGGTAATGACATGAGTAAACAAGTGAATCATATGACAAAGACTTTTCATAAATAGTACTTCAAGACAAGCATCAATAAGTCTTGCATAAGAGTTAACTCATAAATCAATAAATCAAAGTAAAGGTGTTGAAGCAACATAAAGGAAGATTAAGTTTCAGCGGTTGCTTTCAACTTATAACATGTATATCTCATGGATATTGTCAACATAAAGTAATATAACAAGTGCAATATGCAAGTATGTAGGAATCAATGCACAGTTCACACAAGTGTTTGCTTCTTAAGGTGGAAGGAGATAGGTAAACTGACTCAACAATAAAAGTAAAAGAATGGTCCTTCAAAGAGGAAAGCATCGATTGCTGTATTTGTGCTAGAGCTTTTATTTTGAAAACATGAAACAATTTTGTCAACGGTAGTAATAAAGCATATGAGTTATGAAAATTATATCTTACAAGTTGCAAGCCTCATGCATAGTATACTAATAGTGTCCGCACCTCGTCCTACTTAGCTTGGACTACCGGATCTTTGCATGCCATGTTTCAACCAAGTGTCACAAAGGGGTACCTCCATGCCGCCTGTACAAAGGTCTAAGGAAAATGCTCGCATTTTGGATTTCTCGCTTTTGATTATTCTCAACTTAGACATCCATACCGGGACAACATGGACAACAGATAATGGACTCCTCTTAAATGCATAAGCATGTAGCAATGATTGTTATTCTCATATGAGATTGAGGATATATGTCCAAAACTTAAACTTCCACCATGATTCATGGCTTTAGTTAGCGGCCCAATGTTCTTCTCTAACAATTTTGCATGCTCCAACCACTAAAATGATAGATCCTTCAGACAAGACGGACATGCATAGCAACTCACATGATATTCAACAATAGTTGATGGCGTTCCCCAGAAGCATGGTTATCGCACAACAAGCAACTTAATAAAATATAAAGTGCATAAGTACATATTCAATACTACGATAGTTTTTAAGGCTATTTTGTCCCATGAGCTATATATTGCAAAGGTGAATGATGGAATTTTAAAGGTAGCACTCAAGCAATTTACTTTGGAATGGCGGAGAAATACCATGTAGTAGGTAGGTATGGTGGACACAAATGGCATAGTAGTTGGCTCAAGGATTTTGGATGCATGAGAAGTATTCCCTCTCGATACAAGGTTTAGGCTAGCAAGGTTGTTTGAAACAAACACAAGGATGAACCGGTGCAGCAAAACTCACATAAAAGACACATTGTAAACATTATAAGACTCTACACCGTCTTCCTTGTTGTTCAAAACTCAATACTAGATATTATCTAGACCTTAGAGAAACCAAATATGCAAATCAAATTTTAGCAAGCTCTATGTATTTCTTCATTAATGGGTGCAAAGCATATGATGCAAGAGCTTAAACATGAGCACAACAATTGCCAAGTATCACATTATCCAAGACATTTTAGAATTACTACATGTAGCATTTTCCAATTCCAACCATATAACAATTTAACGAAGAAGAAACTTCGCCATGAACATTATGAGTAAAGCCTAAGGACACATGTGTCCATATGCAACAGCGGAGCGTGTCTCTCTCCCACAAAGTGAATGCTAGGATCCATTTTATTCAAACAAAAACAAAAACAAAAACAAACCGACGCTCCAAGTAAAGAACACAAGATGTGATTGAATAAAAATATAGTTTCAGGGGAGGAACCTGATGATGTTGTCGATGAAGAAGGGGATGCCTTGGGCATCCCCAAGCTTAGACGCTTGAGTCTTCTTAGAATATGCAGGGGTGAACCACGGGGGCATCCCCAAGCTTAGAGCTTTCACTCCTCTTGATCATAGTATATCATTCTCCTCTCTTGACCCTTGAAAACTTCCTTCACACCAAACTTCAAGCAAACTCATTAGAGGGTTAGTGCACAATTAATAATTCACACATTCAGAGGTGACACAATCATTCTTTACACTTCTGGACATTGCATAGTGCTACTGGACATTAATGGATCAAAGAAATGAATCCAACATAGCAAAAGAGGCAATGCGAAATAAAAGGCAGAATCTGTCAAAAACAGAACAGTCCGTAAAGACGAATTTAAAGCTGGCACCAGACTTGCTCAAATGGAAAAACTCAAAACTAATGAAAGTTGCGTACATATCTGAGGATCACGCTCGTAAATTGGCAGATTTTTTCGAATTTTCTACAGATAACTGTGCCCAGATTCGTGACAGACAGCAATGCTGTTTCTGCGCAGCGATCCCAAATATAACATCAACTTTGGCATAGAAACTTTACTTGGCATAAAAACATGATAAGGAGAGGTTTCTACAGTAGTAAACAACTTCCAAAAACAAAAAATTGCTGTAGTAAAAACATGGGTTGTCTCCCATAAGCGCTTTTCTTTAACGCCTTTCAGCTAGGCGCAGAAAGTGCAAATCAAGTAACATCGAGAGTAGAAGCATCAACATCATAACTTGTTCTAATAATAGAATCAAAAGGCAACTTCATTCTCTTTCTAGGGAAGTGTTCCATACCTTTCTTGAGAGGAAATTGATATTTAATATTACCTTCCCTCATATCAATAACAGCACCAACGGTTCGAAGAAAAGGTCTTCCCAACACAATAGGACAAGATGCATTGCATTCGATATCCAAGACAACAAAATCAACGGGGACAAGGTTATTGTTAACCGTAATGTGCACATTATCAATCCTCCCCAAAGGTTTCTTTTTAACATTATCGGCAAGATTAACATCCAAATAACAATTCTTCAATGGTGGCAAGTCAAGCATATCATAAATCTTTTTAGGCATAACAGAAATACTTGCACCAAGATCACATAAAGCATTACATTCAAAGTCATTGAATTTCATTTTAATGATGGGCTCCCAACCATCTTCTAACTTTCTAGGAATAGAAGTTTCAAGTTTTAGTTTCTCTTCTCTAGCTTTTATGTGAGCATTTGTAATATGTTTTGTAAAGGCTAAATTTATAGCACTAGCATTAGGACTTCTAGCAAGTTTTTGTAAGAACTTTATAACTTCAGAGATGTGGCAATCATCAAAATCTAAATCATTGTGAGCTACAGCAATGGGATCATTGTTCCCAAGGTTGGAAAAAATTTCAGCAGTTTTATCACAAGCAGTTTCAGCAGTTTTAGCAATTTCAGGCAGTTTTGTACGCTTTGCACTAGGAGTAGAAACATTGCCAACACCAATTATTTTACCATTGATAGTAGGAGGTGCAGCAACATGTGAAGAATTAGCATTACTAGTGGTGGTAATAGTCCAAACTTTAGCTACATTATTCTCTTTAGCTAGTTTTTCATTTTCTTCTCTATCCCACCTAGCACGCAATTCAGCCATTAATCTTATATTCTCATTAATTCTAACTTGGATGGCATTTGCTGTAGTAGTAATCTTATTATCAATATCATTATTAGGCATAACTTTCAATTTTAAAAGATTAACATCAGAGGCAAGTCTATCAACTCTAGAAGCAATAATATCAATTTTATCAAGCTTTTCCTCAACAGTTTTGTTAAAAGCAGTTTGTGTACTAATAAATTCTTTAAGCATGGCTTCAAGACCAGAGGGTACACTCCTATTATTGTTGTAAGAATTCCCATAAGAATTACCATAACCATTACCATTAGCAGAAGGATATGGCCTATAGTTATTACCAGAGTTGTTCCTATAAGCATTGTTGTTGAAATTATTATTTTTAATGAAATTCACATCAACATTTTCTTCTTGAGCAACCAATGAAGCTAAAGGAACATTATTTGGATCTACATTAGATCTACCATTCACAAGCATAGACATAATCACATCAATCTTATCACTCAAGGAAGAGGTTTCTTCAACAGAATTTACCTTCTTACCTTGTGGAGCTCTTTCCGTGTGCCATTCAGAGTAATTTATCATCATATCATCAAGAAGTTTTGTAGCCGCCCCCAAAGTGATGGACATAAAGGTACCTCCAGCAGCTGAATCCAATAAATTCCGCGAAGAAAAATTTAGTCCTGCATAGAAAGTTTGGATGATCATCCAAGTAGTCAGTCCATGGGTTGGGCAATTCTTTACCAAAGTTTTCATTCTCTCCCATGCTTGAGCAACATGTTCAGTATCTAATTGCTTAAAATTCATTATGCTACTTCTCAAAGAAATAATTTTAGCGGGAGGATAATATCTACCAATAAAAGCATCCTTGCATTTAGTCCATGAATCAATACTATTCTTAGGCAAAGATAGCAACCAATCTTTAGCTCTTCCTCTTAATGAGAAAGGAAACACTTTCAATTTAATAATATCACCATCTACATCCTTATACTTTTGCATTTCACAAAGTTCAACAAAATTATTGAGATGGGCAGCAGCATCATCAGAACTAACACCAGAAAATTGATCTCTCATGACAAGATTTAGTAAAGCAGGTTTAATTTCAAAGAATTCTGCTGTAGTAGCAGGTGGAGCAATAGGTGTGCATAGGAAATCATTATTATTTGCATTTGTGAAGTCACACAACTTAGTATTTTCAGGAGTATTCATTTTAGCAACAGTAAATAAAACAAACTAGATAAAGTAAATGCAAGTAACTAATTTTTTTGTGTTTTCGATATAGAGAGCAAGACAGTAAATAAAGTAAAACTAGCAACTAATTTTTTTGTGTTTTGATTTAGTGCAGCAAACAAAGTAGTAAATAAAATAAAGCAAGACAAAAACAAAGTAAAGAGATTGAGAAGTAGAGACTCCCCTTGCAGCGTGTCTTGATCTCCCCGGCAACGGCGCCAGAAAACAGGCTTGATGCGCGTAAATGTACACGTCCGTTGGGAACCCCAAGAGGAAGGTATGATGCGCACAGTGGCAAGTTTTCCCTCAGAAAGAAACCAAGGTTTAATCGAACCAGGAGGAGCCAAGAAGCACGTTGAAGGTTGATGGTCGCGAAATGTGATGCGGCGCAACACCAGGGATTCCGGCGCCAACGTGGAATCTGCACAACAAAACCAAAGTACTTTGCCCCAACGAAACAGTGAGGTTGTCAATCTCACCGGCTTGCTGTAACAAAGGATTAAACGTATCGAGTGGAAGATGTTTGCAAAGAAAATAGTAAAACACAATTGCAGTAGATTGTATGCTATGTAAAGAATACGACCGGGGTCCACAGTTCACTAGAGGTGTCTCTCCCATAAGATAAAAGCATGTTGGGTGAACAAATTACAGTCGGGCAATTGACAAATAGAGAAGAGCATAACAATGCATATACATGATATGATAAACATAGTGAGATTTAATTGGGCATTACGACAAAGTACATAGACCGCCATCCAACTGCATCTATGCCTAAAAAGTCCACCTTCAGGTTATCATCCGAACCCCATTCAGTATTAAGTTGCTAAGCAACAGACAATTGCATTAAGTATGGTGCGTAATGTAATCGACAACTACATCCTTAGACATAGAATCAATGTTTTATCCCTAGTGGCAACAGCACATCCACAACCTTAGAACTTTCTGTCACTGTCCTAGATTTAATGGAGGCATGAACCCACTATCGAGCATAAATACTCCCTCTTGGAGTTAAGAGTACAAACTTGGCCAGAGCCTCTACTAATAACGGAGAGCATGCAAGATCATAAACAACACATAAACAATAGATTGATAATCACCATAACATAGTATTCTCTATCCATCGGATCCCGACAAACACAACATATAGAATTACATATAGATGATCTTGATCATGTCAGGAAGCTCACAAGATCCAACAATGAAGCACAACAAGGAGAAGACGACCATCTAGCTACTGCTATGGACCCATGGTCCAGGGGTGAACTACTCACTCATCACTCCGGAGGCGATCATGGCGATGAAGAGTCCTCCGGGAGATGAATCCCCTCTCCGGCAGGGTGCCGGAGGCGATCTCCTGAATCCCCCGAGATGGGATTCGCGGCGGCGGCGTCTCTGGAAGGTTTTCCGTATCGTGGCTCTCGGTACTGGGGGTTTCGCGACGGAGACTTTAAGTAGGCGGAAGGGCAACGCGGGGGGCCACATGAGGTGCCCAGGGGGTAGGGCCGCGCGGCCAAGGGTCAGGCCGCGCCGCCCTATGCCCTGGCTGCCTCGTGGCCCCACTTCGTTATCTCTTCGGTCTTCTGGAAGCTTCGTGCAAAAATAGGACCCTGGGCGAAAGTTTCGTCCAATTCCGAGAATATTTCCTTACTAGGATTTCTGAAACCAAAAACAGCAGAAAACAGCAACTGGCTCTTCGGCATCTTGTTAATAGGTTAGTTCCAGAAAATGCATAAATATGACATATAATGTGCATAAAACATGTAGGTATCATCAATAAAGTAGCATGGAACATAAGAAATTATCGATACGTTGGAGACGTATCAACACCACTTCATGGGGACCGTGGGAATGAACTCCACTTAGGCCAGAAGCCTAAGCTTGGGGGGAGGTATACCGGCATCACTCATTTTTTGCATATTATGGTTGTTGGATACTTGTACATACTTGTTTAGTTTCTTAGAGTGGTTTTCTAATGAGAGGGAGATGATATTTGGGGAAGTGTTGTCCAAAAACAGATTCTGGGCTGTTACCAAAAAAATTCGTACGCACAGCCAGAACGTTATTTTGAGTTGAAATTTTTTGAGCATGTGCCCCAAGTTGTTATCTAACTTTCATTAGTTGGACACTTTTTGAGATGAGCAGCGGAAGATTTTTGTTAAATTCGATTTCTGTACTGCTGTCAGGTTTTGGCAGATTTCTGCCATCCTGTTTTTCTGTGTTTCTGTTAGTTTGCATTCTCTTGTTTTTGCTTTGTTTATTTCCTAAAACACAAAAAGACCAAAAATATTTCTGTTGTTTCTCTTCACCATTTGTTTATTTGGTTCTTTTCTCTTATTTTACTTTATTTGCTTTCGTTGGTTTGCTATGAGAAAACCCAAAAAGATTTTGCTTTGTTTTCTTGTTTCCTTTTGTTCTTGTTTCTAACCCGAAAACACCAAAAATATTTGTTGTTCTTCTTTGGTTTTTTTAAAGTTCATTAGGGAGTTCAGAGGTCTCCGGTGGTTGGAGCTTGGTTTCATTTCATGTTATTATTCAAGCTGCACAAGTGAAAGGCAATAATGACGATCTATGGCAACTTGACTGTGGTAAGAGGCTGGTATGAACTCTATTTGTTTTCATTTTTTTACATATACTCATCCATGTGAGCATGCTTAGTTGTTTCATGTGAGTTATATGTCATTTAATGAAAGTCTAGTAGTTTATGATCTCTCATGATTAGTTCCAATCTATTAATAATGAGTAGCATGTCATGAATATTCGCTTGCATTGTTTTATTCATAGATCACTATGGCATTGTGGTATCCTCCTCTGAATAATTCACCTGAATCGACTTGGCACATGCTCACGCATGCATATGACTAAACAAAAGTCAATTAAGCCTCGATGATCTACTTTGCTTCAGAGTTCTTGTATCACTTTTATGCCTCCGTTAATTTTATTTTGTCGCAAGCATGATTATGACAGTTATTGCTCTCTTGATTGTCGCTTCCCAGTCTATTGCTAGCCCCCACTTGTACTGAGCGGGAACGCTGCTCGTGCTTCCAAATACCTGAAAACCAAGTTGTTCCAAAGTGTCCACCATAAATACCTATGCATGGCATTTCAAACCATTCCAAGTAAATTCTCATGTGCTACCTTTAAACCTTCAAAATACTTCTCAATTTGTGTTAATGTTTTATAGCTCATGAGGAAATATGTGGTGTTTTATCTTTCAACCTTGTCATTTACTCCGGACAGACTTTCACTAATGGACTAGTGGCACATCCGCTTATCCAATAAATTTGCAAAAAGAGCTGGCAACGGGGTTCCCAGCCCCAATTAATCAACCTTCATTAATAATTCTCTTCACGTGTTTTGCTCTGATTCATCAGTAAGCAACTTAACCTGCAAATAGACACTTCCCTATGGTATGTGAATGTTGGAAGGCACTCGAGGATTCGGTTAGCCATGGCTTATGTAAGCAAAGGTTGGGGGGAGTGTCATCCATAATGAAACTAAAATACATGTGTAAAAAAAAGAGAAGAGGGATGATCTACCTTGCTGGTAGGGATAACGTCCTTCATGGGAGCCGCTCTTGAGAGTCTGGTTGGCGAGGTGGTTAGAGTACCCACTATCATTCGTTGACAACAACAAACACCTCTCAAAATAATTTTATTTCTGCCTTTGAAAAATGAAAAGCTCTAGCACATGTTAATCCCTGCTTCCCTCTGCGAAGGGTCAATCTTTTACTTTTATGTTGAGTCACCATCCTTTCTTTGAGCACTTTCTTGAGAGCATGACTGTCATTCTTAGTATAATATGCTTGTCCCAAAATATGATCAGCTGTGGTATAACTTTGATGCTTTTATCTTTGACAAATTTACTTCTAGTCTTTCTATGAACTTCAGAGGTGCCTGGGCATTTATGTTTTGCTACAAATACAGGCAAGCGAGATACCACTTTATCATATCCTTCTATGAACTTTGAAGCAATATTATATCCCTTGTGAACCATTCACATGCTTGCAAGCTAATTAGATATCATTCCACCGAGAGGGCCCAGAGTATATCTATCCGTCATCGGGATGGACAAATCCCACTCTTGATCCATATGCCTCAACTCATAATTTCCGAATACTTAATCCCATCTTTATAACCACCCATTTACGCAGTGGCGTTTGATGTAATCAAAGTATCCTTTCGGTATAAGTGATTTACATGATCTCATGGTCAAAGGACTAGGTAACTATGTATCGAAAGCTTATAGCAATTTGAACTTAATGACTTGATCTTATATATGCTATGCTTATTTGGGTGTATGTCCATTATATCATTCACCAAATGACATAACCTTGTTATTAACAACATCCAATGTTCATGATCACGAAACCATGATCATCTATTAATCAACAAAGCTAGTTATACAAGAGGCTTACTAGGGACTCCTTGTTGTTTACATAACACACATGTATCAATGTTTCGGTTAATACAATTATAGCATGGGATGTAAACATTTGTCATGAACACTAAGATATAACAATAACTAATTTATTATTGCCTCTTGGGAATATCTCCAACAGTCTCCCACTTGCACTAGAGTCAATAATCTAGTTTACATCTGTAAAGATATAACACCTTGGCCTTCTGGTGCTTATCATGTTTTGCTCACGGGAGAGGTTTCAGTCAACGGATCTGACACGCTCAGAAACGTATGTATTTTGCAATTCATTTGCGTCTCAACGCATCACTAATTTTCCAAATGAGTCGGCATTAATCATGTATGTTCAGTCTTCTGGTGGAACCTTAATTCCGCGGTCTGAAATATGTCACTAATATTGTCACACACAATATAGCTTCAAAGTTCTGACACCATCGGAACTACACCAAGTTCTCAAAGAACTCCTCGACTTAAACATCCTCAGTCATTGTCAAAACAATGACATACTCTGCCTTCGTTTGTAGAATCCGTCACAATATTTAGAACTCATCTAAATCTAGCATAGACATCTTCTAGCTCATTGTGCTACCTTTTAAATAACACTTAGCCTAATTGAGATTGAAATTTTATTTTTATATGTGACCAAACTAATATCGGTGCAACACCTTACAACGATTTGTTTGTCATTACCCATACAAAACTATATATATATCCTTGGTTCTTCTAAAGCACTCATGGATATTCTTATTGTTGTCGAATGATCATAACATGAATCATTCTGCTATATGCTCGTAACACTTTAGAGCACAGGACATTTGATTTTGCACATACTATTCGTGATCTAAAATCACTCATGTGTTTTTACTCATCGAGTGTCAAATACATTCAAGTCTTGTTAAACCTTCACATGGAAAAGAACACCTTCTTAATATTTTTCTATTGAACTACTTCAATATTCATTCTATGTACTTTGACTTAAACTTATTATGTGTTTCAATCTATCTTCATAGATCTTGACACTAAATATGTTTCTAATCATATCAATTACACGATTACATTATTTATAATCAACGATATGTCATCTACATAAAGTATTATAAATATGTCTTAGCGCTCCCACTTAATTTCTTGCAAATGCAAGCATCTTCATCGTTTCTGATGAAATCAAAACTCTTTGAATATTTCATCCGGTGAAGATTCCAACTCCGTGATACTTACTTCACCCAGTGAAGTTTGTATACCTATCTAGTATTCCACGGACTAGCAAAACTCTTTGGTTTGTATCTAGTATACATCCTTCATACACACTTCTGGTAAGATGTATTTCTGCCATCCTACTATCATATCTCATAAAAGAAATATGTAGCGATTACTAGAATAATCCACATAGACTATAAGCATTGCTACGGAAGATCTAATCTTATCGTAGTTAACTCTTTGAACTTTGTGGTAAACAACTTTTCGACAAGTCGAGCTTCTTCAAGGATATTCCATCCAAGTCCATCAATTTTATAGATCCATTTTACTTTCAAAAAGTATTCACCTATCTTGGATTTCGTGGCGCATAGCCATTTTAACGGAGTCAGGGCCCATCATAACTTCTTTGTATGTAGTTGGTTTATCATTGTTCAAAAACAATCCTTTGTCCACAAATAATTTATTTGATCACAAAATAAACCACATCCACAAGGTTCAATAAGTACTTTGATCTCCATGACTATAACACTTTGTAGACATGGGAGCCATGATCTTCGTAGCTGCTTCCGGAACCATTTCCGATGTTGTGCTACTCTGATCATCATGCTTAGGTTCATGAACCTTATCAAGTTCCATTGTCCTCCCACTCAAATACTTCGCTAGAAACAATTTCATGGAAATAAGCAAGAAACATCGACAAACACTTTTGTCTTTGACTTTATAGTGGAAAGAATTCCCAATCAATTTTCTGGGATAACCAACAAAGACATTTATCCGATTTTGGTTGTAAACTCATTTACTTATGCTATGCATACCAAAATTTAAGAAAGGACTATTTAGGGTTTATACCCATGCCATAACTCGTATGGTGTCATTTCAATGGATCATGATGATGCTCTATTCAGTGTAAAAGCGGTAGTCTCTAAAGCATAATTCACAAAAATATAATGGCGTCATTTTATTTTATCCCATCATTAATCCAACAGGGTTTGGATACGTCTCTCAGATACTCCATCATCATTATGATACTCCAAGAAACGTGAGTTGTAGAACAATTTCATAACTCTCTTAGATGTTCGCTAAAACCCGTAATTCAAATATTTCCACCATGATCCAATCATAGATATTTGACTTTTCTATTACGATGATTTCCACTCCATGGTAAAATTTATTTGAATCCATTCAAAATGTTTCAAACTTCTTCCTTATCAAATAAATATATCCACATATATATACTCAATTCATTGTTGGAAGTTTTCATGAAGTAGAAGAATCTCCCGCACACAACTATGCCCAGTGAACCACATACATCATCATGTATGTTTCCACTAAGTCAGTTGCCCGTTCAACTCTTGGCCTATGAACGGTATTTCAGTCATTCTCTTTAGAAGAGATTTGCAAGCGCCAAACGATTCAAAAATCATATGACTCCAAAATCCATTTGCATGGAGTTCCTTCATGCGTTCCTTTCTAACATGACCTAAATGGTGGTTCCACTAATGAGTGGAATTCACATCATTTGCCTTATGGCATTCTAGCCTCAGTGTTATGTATGTGTGCTTCACCATAAAGATTTATAATAACTTATCCATCGTACATGGAATGCTGTTATAATTTGAACAACTCATTGTTTTCATTTAGCCAGAACAAAACAACAATTATAAAGTTCTTTATTATAAATCTGAAGGGCTAGGTAGAATGCCAACGATGAACACAATAACACTTTATTTTGTTCCAGACGTGCATTCCTACCATATTCCTTGTCAGTCACTTAGGCCATTGTATTCTTGTATTACGTTGTTTTGTATGACACCTCATACCAACCAATATGGTACAAATACCCAAGAATTTCATTGTGTGACCAAACAAAGAATACATTCGTACCATGTATATCATCTATATACACCTGAGCTAGACTTTCTAGTCTTTTCTTTCTTTTTGCCAAAAAATCTTTTGTAGTTTCTCTTTTAGCTTTCCTCATTCTCAGAAAACACTTTACCTTCAATAAATTCTAAGTCCATTGGTCAATTAGCAATAACCTTGAGGTTCTTACTTTGAAGTTTATCATCACATGACAAGTGTTCCAGATTTCACTATTAGTAATTTTTAATGTGATGAACAATTTCACTCATAATTTTATCCATCAAATCATCACGACTTTCCGAGACCATGTCTGTACATGCTAGGCTCGTAAAGTTTAACCTTAGTATTCGCATGTGCAAATCTGGCTTGCACCCGTTGTATGCACACGTAGAATCTATAACACCCGATCATCACGTGATGCTTCGAAACAGTCTTAGCAATGGTGCATACTAAGGACGATCACTTCATGGATATGCGAATATCGTTAGTGCCCAACTAGTTGGAGGATTGGGACGCCTGGCGTCTTCAACCTTCGTACATTCCCATAAAACTTATGAGTTTATGTAGTCTCACTAGATTATATTCTATCATCTTGCAATAAGGTCTTAAATATCACATATATATCATACCTTGATTATTTATGAAAACAAAATTTCCAGCTCCTAACTTTTCAAACGGATTTGAACTTCAAGTTTCACGGAGACAAGATGATTTTAGGTACTAATTGAAGCCATTGCTCTTTGAATCAGCAATGTGAGGTTTACTAAAAGTTTGCAATAGGACTTAATCATATCTTGATTCTTTAACAATACGGTACCAGTCCGTAAAGTTTCTTGTCAGATTTAACAGTATTTCTATCTCAATTACAAGACTAGCGCATGGTAGATAACGGATGCCAATTCTACAAATTTAATTCAAAATACTATTCAGACTATGTTCATGATAATTAGTTCAAGTTTTAATCTAATTACTAATAAACTCCCACTTAATACAACATCCCTCATAGTTGTTAAGTGGTACACGATCCATATCCACTACACCAAAACCGATCATCACGTGAGATGATGTAGCTTCAATGGTGAACATCAACATGTTGATCATATCATCCATATGACTCGTGTTCAACCTTTCGGTTTCATGTGTTCCGAGGCCATGTCTGTACATGCTAGGCTCGTCAAGCAAACCCAAGTATTTCCGCGTGTGCAACATGGCTTACACCCGTTGTATGTGAACGTAGAATCTATCACATCCGATCATCACGAGATGCTTCAAAACGAGGAACTGTAGCAACGGTGCATACGAGGGGAGAACACTTTATTATCTTGATATTAATGTGAGGGATCATCTTATAATGCTACCGTCGCTATCTAAGCAAAATAAGATGCATAAAGGATTAACATCACATGCAATTCATAATATGATATGATATGGCCCTTTAGTCTTTGCGCCTTTGATCTTCATCTCCAAAGCACGGACATGATCTCCATCATCAACGGTCATGATCTCCATCATCGTCGGCGTAGCGTCAAGGTCCATGGCGCCGTCTTCATGGTTGTTCACCGTATGTAGCAACTATTACAACTACTTTGAAATAATACTACAACATGAAATATAAAGACAACCATAAGGCTCCTGCCGGTTGCCACAATACAATAATGATCATCTCATACATATTCATCATCACATCATGGCCATATCACATCACCAAACCCTACAAAAACAAGTTAGACGCCTCTAATTTCGTTTACATATTTTACGTGGTTTAGGGTTTTCGAGTAAGATCCAATCTACCTACGAACTTGAACCACAACGCTGATACTAGTGTTGTCAATTGAAATAGTAAGTTGAATCTTAACTATGGTGAGAGAAACAGACACCCGCAAAGCCACGTATGCAATACAAGTTGCATGTCGAGCGTGGAGCAAGTCTCATGAACGCGGTCATGTAAAGTTAGCCCGGGCCGCTTCATCCCACCATCCCGCAAGATGCAAAGTACACATAACAAGAGATAACAAAAGCATCAACGCTCACAAAACCATTGTGTTCTACTCGTGCAACCAATCTATGCATAGACACGACTTTGACACCACTGTAAGGATTCGTCGCATAGAAAACAAAAAATTTCCTACCGCAAGAACGAATAACAAGCCAAGATCTAATCTAGTAGATGGTAGCAACGAGGTGAAGATCAACATACCCTCGAAGATCGCTAAGCGTTAACGAGATAAATCTCGTGGTGGATATAGACGATCTCCTGCCGCTTTCAAAAGCGCGTAGAAGATCTTAACGGTGCCACAATCGGGCAGCACCTCCGTACTCGGTCACATGTACGGTGTTGATGACGATGTCCTTCTCCCCGTTCTAGCGGGCAGCGGATGTAGTAGATCCTCCTTGGAATCCCGCTAGCACGACGGCATGGTGACGGTGGTGGTGGAGATCTCCGGCAGGGCTTCGCCGTAAGCACTGTGGGAGAAGAAGGAGGAGGGAGTAGCTAGGGTTTGGGAGAGAGGAGGGGATTGGGGCGCCGGCTTGGGAGCCCCTTGGTGGTGCGGCCAAATAGTGGGCAGCCCCCTCCCTCTCCTCCTCATTATATAGGTGGAATCCCTAGGGTTTGCCCAAAGGTTCGAATAAGACCCCAATTCAAATCTTTCCATATGAGCGAAACCTAGGGGGACAGGGACTCCTCCCTTTCCTTCTCCCTTGGCCGGCCAGGGTGGTGGAGTCCACCATGGACTCCACCTTCCCTCTTGGTTGGCTGGTTAGGGTTGGTGGAGTCCAACCGGGACTCCACCTTCCATGGTGATTTCTTCCGGAAGGTTCTAGAACATTCTAGCACCTTCCATAAATGCACCGGATCATTTTCCAAACTTGGAAAGTGACTTCCTATATATGAATCTTATTCTCCGGACCATTCCGGAACTCCTCGTGATGTCATGGATCCCATCTGAGACTCCAAACAACATTCGAACTCAATTCCATATTCCATATCTACTTAAAACGACATCAAACCTTAAGTGTGTCACCTACGGTTCGAGAACTATGCGGACATGATCGAGACTCCTCTCCGATCAATAACTAATAGAGGGACCTGGAGATCCATAATAGCTCCCACATATTCAACGATGACTTCGTGATCGAAAAAACCATTCACATACGATACCAATTCTCTTTGTCACGCGATATTTTACGTATCCAAAGTTTGATCGTCGGTATCTCCATACCTAGTTCAACCTCGTTACCGATAAGTACTCTTTACTCGTACCGTGATTTGATATCCCTTGTGAACCATTCACATGCTTGCAAGCTAATTAGATATCATTCCACCGAGAGGGCGCAGAGTATATCTATCCGTCATCGGGATGGACAAATCCCACTCTTGATCCATATGCCTCAACTCATACTTTCCGAATACTTAATCCCATCTTTATAACCACCCATTTACGCAGTGGCGTTTGATGTAATCAAAGTACCCTTCCGATATAAGTGATTTACATGATCTCATGGTCAAAGGACTAGGTAACTTTGTATCGAAAGCTTATAGCAATTTGAACTTAATGACTTGATCTTATGCTACGCTTATTTGGGTGTATGTCCATTATATCATTCACCAAATGACATAACCTTGTTATTAACAACATCCAATGTTCATGATCACGAAACCATGATCATCTATTAATCAACAAGCTAGTTATACAAGAGGCTTACTAGGGACTCCTTGTTGTTTACATAACACACATGTATCGATGTTTCGGTTAATACAATTATAGCATGGGATGTAAACATTTATCATTAACAATAAGATATAACAATAACTAATTTATTATTGCCTCTTGGGCATATCTCCAACAGTAACGAGGTTGAACAAGGTATGGAGATACCGATGATCAAACCTCGGACAAGTATCGCGTGACAAAGGGAATCAGTGTCGTATGTTAATGGTTCAATCGATCACTGAGTTATCTCTGAATGTGTGGGGGCCATTGTGGATCTCCAGGACCCGCTATTGGTTATTGGTCGGAGAGGAGTCTCGATCATGTCCGCACAGTTCACGAACCGTAGGGTGACGTGCTTAAGGTTCGATGTTGTATAGTAGCTTCAGAATATGAGATAGAGACCGAATGTTGTTTGGAGTCTCAGATGGGATCCAGTACATCACGAGGAGGTCTGGAATGGTCTGGAGAATAAGATTCATATAAGGGAAGTTATTTTCCGGGGTTCGGAAAAAGTTTCGGTTTTTGACCAGAGCTTCTAGAAGGTTCTAGAGAGCCACCGGTGGGCCCATCACCCCGGGAGGGACCACATGGGCCAAGGGAGTGCAGCCTGGCCTAATGGGCTAGGGGAACCAAGTCCTCAAGGCCCAGCCGGCCAGCCCCATTAGGGATAAGATCAAATCCCGGAGGATAAGATCAAATCCCTAAAATCAAGGGAGCAATTTTGGAAGGGGAAGCAAACTTGGAAGGGGATGATTTCTTTTCCCCCTTTTCCTTCCATGCACTGGTGGGGCCCAAGGTGCTGCCTTGGCCGCCCCTCACTCTATAAATAGAGGAGAGGGGCAGCCGACCCCTTGCCCCTTTACACCAAAGTCTGGATGCCCCCTCTCCCTCCACCATAATTCTGCTCCGGCTTGGCGAAGCCCTGCAGTTTTTTTTCCTCCACCACAACCACCACCATGCCGTCGTGCTGCTGGGATTCCGAGAAGAGCTACCACACTTCTGTTGCCCGCTGGAACGGGGAGAGGACGGACTTCTTCGACACCGTACGCACGACCGAGTACGGAAGTGCTGCCGGATTGCAGCACGGGACGATCGACTACATCAACAACGAGATATGATCTCGTAAGGCTTTGGATCTTCGAGGGTTAGTCTCTCATACATCTCGTTGCTTAGATCTTCATAGATTAGATCTTGCTTCTTCCTAGATTGGATATTGGTTTTGGTTCATGTTCACGGTAGAAAATTTTTGTTTTCTATGCAACGAACCTATCATCTTTCTCATTAAGTTCTCCTCGACGAAGTCGAGAATATCTCGATAACTGTGCTTGTCAGTGACATGCGCACTGTGACTGACATGGCAGTGTCAGGGGCTCAAATCCCTCGTCTTCCGCGCACATTTAATACGCCACACTGGATTTGTGTGGCCCTCCGTGTGGCAGCTTCCAAAGGCGTGTGTACCTCGATGCCATGTGGCGGCCCATCAGCCGGAGGGACGTGGGCCGAGCGGTTTCCGGACCACGAAACCTCCTCCCTATTTAAGGGCAATGGTTCCTCGTCATCCCCATCGCACTCCTCACTCCGCCATTTCCAACCTCAGAGCCCTCTTCCTCCAGAGCTTCTGCGCCGCCGCTCGTCACCGTAGCTGCTCTAATCGGCAAACTTCTGCGGGGACTGCACGTCCCAACTTAGGCTCTCACCTTTCCTTGCTTTCGCCACCCTCTTTCTCTCTGACGCGCACTGCCTCTGGAGCTCCCGCGCCGGCGCTCGCCGCCGAAGCGAACTCCTCCGGCGAACCTGTGTTGCACGGTTGCGGGGAACCTCCGCCGCCCATTCAAGGTCAGTGTGCCTAGATCCATCTCCTTTCTCTTCTATGTGTTCTTCATGTTCTTCACCATCACTGTAGATTTATTTACCTCTTTTATTTTCTTTTTCTCTTGTGTCTAGATATCCGCAAGTGAGTAGAAGTTCTTGAAACTTGTTGTTAGGTAGCTCCAATAATTAGACAAATGGCTTCCAAAGAATCCGACATGGAGCTTTCCGGTAGCACTCAGTTTAGCGAAGAGCCCGAGATCTATTTGGGCGAAGAAGAAGCCGTAGACCAAGAAGCCGACGGGTGATACGTCTCCAACGTATCTATAATTTCTGATGTTCCATGCTTGTTTTATGACAATACCTACATGTTTTGTTCACACTTTATGATGTTTTGATGCAATTTCCGGAAATAACCTATTAACAAGATGCCGAAGTGCCAGTTCCTGTTTTCTGCTGTTTTTGGTTCCAGAAATCCTACAAAGGAAATATTCTCGGAATTGGACGAAATCAACGCCCAGAACCTTATTTTCCCGGGAAGCTTCCAGAGCACCGAAGAGGGGCCAGAGATGGGCCAGGGGGCCCCCACACCACACCTGGGCGCGGGCCCACTCCTGGCCGCGCCACCTAGTGGTGAGGGCACCGGTGCCACTTCGAGGCTGCCCTTTCGCCTATATAAAGTCTCTGTCGCGAAAACCCTAAGGACATAAGCCACGATACGAGAAAAGTTCCAGAGCCGCCGCCATCGCGAAGCCAAGATTCGGGGGACAGAAGTCTCTGTTCCGGCACGCCGCCGGGACGGGGAAGTGCCCCCGGAAGGCATCTCCATCGACACCACCGCCATCTCCATCAACGCTGCTGCTCCCATGATGAGGATGGAGTAGTTCTCCCCCGAGGCTAAGGGCTGTACCGGTAGCTATGTGGTTAATCTCTCTCTCATGTACCCCAGTACAATGATCTCATGAATTTCTTGCATGATTGAGATCCATATGATGAGCTTTGTATCACTATTAATCTATGTGCTACTCATGTGATGTTATTAAAGTAGTCTATTCCTCCTTCATGGTGTAATGGTGACAGTGTGTGCATCGTGTAGTTCTTGGCGTAGATTATGATCATAATCTCTTGTAGGTTATGGAGTTAATTATTACTATGATAGTATTGATGTGATATATTCCCCCTTCATAGTGTAATGGTGACAGTGTGTATGCTATGTTAGTACTCGGTTTAAATTGCAAAGATCTATTATGCTCTAAAGGTTACTTAAATATGAATGCCGAATGTTGTGGCGCTTGTTAACTCCGGCTTGAGGGAGCTCTTGTAGCCCTACACAATGAATGGTGTTTGTCATCCAACAAAAGAGTGTATGTAGCACAATTGAGGAGAAGTTATTTATTTATTATGTGATCAATGTTGAGAGTGTCCACTAGTGAAAGTATGATCCCTAGGCCTTGTTTCCAATACAGCAAACATCGCTTGTTTACTGTTTTACTGCATCTTTACTTCCTACAAAATTACCACCATCTATACCACCTGTGTTTTACTATCTCTTCGCCGAACTAGTGCGCCTATACATCTAACAAGTGTATTAGGTGTGTTGGGGACACAAGAGACTTCTTGTATCTTAACTGCAGGGTTGCTTGAGAGGACTATCTTTGACCTCTACCTCCCTGAGTTCGATAAACCTTGGGTGATTCACTTAAGGGAAACTTGCTGCTGTTCTACAAACCTCTGCTCTTGGAGGCCCAACACTGTCTACAAGAATAGAAGCACCCATAGACATCAAGCTATTTTCTGGCGCCGTTGCCGGGGAGGTAAGGTAAAAGGTATTCACATCTTCTGACTACTAAGCTATTTCCTAGCACTGTTGCCGGTGTGTGAGTGCTCGAAGCTATCTCCTTTAGATTCTGCAATTAAATCTTTTTGTTTCTTGTTTTTATTTTCACTAGTTAGGCTTAATGGAAAACAACAAAAAATTTAGAGATCTTTATGAACTTTATCTTGAATTAGGACATGATGTGTTTGAAGAGAAAATTAAAAAACCCATGGAACTTTGTTTGCAAAATAGTTGTAACAATGTTATTAGCATGAACTCTTTGAACACCATTATTGCTAATGCTATGGAATAATTTAAGCTTGGGGAAGCTGGTTTTGAGGAGCATGATATTTTTAGTCCCCCAAGCATGGAGGAGAAAATTTACTTTGATGATACTTTACCTCCTATTTATGATGTTTGCAATGATGAATATGATATTTTCATTCCACCTACTATTGAGGAGAAAATTAATTATGATTACAATATGCCTCCTATATATGATGATTATGGTGATGAGAATAATAATGATAGCTATTTTATTGAATTTGCTCCCACTACAATTAATAGTAATGATTATGCTTATGTGGAGAGTAATAATTTTATGCATGTAGCTCATGATAAGAATGCTTTATGTGATAGTTATATTGTTGAGTTTGTTCATGATGCTACTGAAAGTTATTATGAGAGAGGGAAACATGGTTATATGCATCTTAATAATATTAAGTTTCCCCTCTTTATGTTGAGAATCTTGAAGTTACTCGTGTTTTATCTTCCTATGCTTGTCACTTTGTTCTTTATAAATTTATTTGTGTACAAGATTCCTATGCATAGAAAGCGGGTTAGGCTTAAATGTGTTTTGAACTTGCTTCTTGATGCTCTCTTTTGCTTTAACTCTTATTTCTTGCGAGAGTATCATTGAAATTACTGAGCCCATCTTAATGGCTATAAAGAAAGAACTTCTTGGGAGATAACCCATGTTTTATTTTATTACTGCTTTGTTGAGTCTTGGAAGTTGTTACTACTGTAGCAACCTCTCCTTATCATGTTTTTGTGCCAAGTAAAGTCTCTATGGTAAAGTTGATGCTAGATTTGGATTGCTGCGCAGAAACAGAATTGCTGTCTGTCACGAATTTGTGCAGAACTCTCTGTAAAAAAATCAAAAAAAATATGCCAATTTACGTGCGTTATCCTCAGATATGTACGCAACTTTTATTAGTTTTGAGTTTTTCCATCTGAGCAAGTTAAGTGCCTCTGTAAAATTCGTCTTTACGGACTGTTCTGTTTTGACACATTCTGTCTTTTATTTCGCATTGCCGCTTTTGCTATGTTGAATGGGTTTCTTTGTTCCATTAACTTTCATAAGCTTTGTGCAATGTCCATAAGTGTTAAGAATGATTATGTCACCTCTGAATGTATGAATTTTTGATTATGCACTAACCCTCTAATGAGTTTGCTTGAAGTTTGGTGTGGAGGAAGTTTTCAAGGGTCAAGAGAAGAGGATGATATACTATGATCAAGAAGAGTGAAAAGTCTAAGCTTGGGGATGCCCCCGTGGTTCATCCCTGCATATTTCAAGAAGACTCAAGCATCTAAGCTTGGGGATGCCCAAGGCATCCCCTTCTTCATCGACCACTTATCAAGTCACTTCTAGTGAAACAATATTTTTATTCCGTCACATCTTATGTACTTTACTTGGAGAGTCTGTGTGCTTTTATTTTCGTTTTGTTATTTTCATTCTCTGAATAAATTCATGCTTGCGTGGGAGAGAGACACGCTCCGCTTTTTCATATGAACACTAGTGTTCTTCATTCTTACTTTTAATGTTCAAGGGCGAAAGTTGATCGCTTCACTTGTTGCTATTTGGTTGGAATCAGAAAATGCTTCATATGGTTTGGAATAACTTGAAACTTGGCAATTGTTTTGAGCTCTCATTAGATCATGTTTAAGCTCTTGCATCATGTAGTTTAATCTATTAGTGGAGAACTACCGTAGAGCTTGTTAAAATTTGGTTTGCATGATTGGTCTCTCTAAGTCTAGATATTTTCTGGTAAAGTGTTTGAACAACAAGGAAGACAGTGTAGAGTCTTATAATGCTTGAAATATGTTCTTGTGTAAGTTTTGCTGTACCTGTTCATACTTGTGTTCGCTTCAAACAACCTTGCCAGCCAAAGCCTTGTACTGAGAGGAAATGCTTCTCGTGCTTCCAAACACCTTGAGCCAAAACCCATGCCATTTGTGTCCACCATATCTACCTACTATGTGGTATTTTTCTACCATTCCAAAGTAAATTACTTGAGTGCTACCTTTAAAATTTCATTCCTTTATCTTTGCAATATATAGCTCATGGGACAAATAGCTTAAAAACTATTGTGGTGATGAATATGTAGTTACGTGTCTTAGTTCTTATAAGTTGCTTGTTGAGCGGTAACCATGTTTCTGGGGACGCCATCAACTTTTTACCTTTGTTGGATATCATGTGAGATGCTATGCATGTTCGTCTTGTCTAAAGTAAGGGTGATGTCATGATCAAATGGTTTGAGTATGCATATGTTAGAGAAGAACATTGGGCCGCTAACCAAAGCCATGTATCATGGTGGAAGTTTTTAGTTTGGACATACATCCTCACTCTCTTATGAGAATATTATCTGTTGTTGAATGCTTAAGCATTAAAAGAGGAGTCCATTATCTGTTGTCTATGTTGTCCCGGTATGGATGTCTTAAGTTAAGATCTATTAAAAACGATAAATCAAATGCAATTGATCTCCTTGGACCTTTGTACAGGCGGCATAGAGGTACCCCTTTGTGACACTTGGTTGAAACATATGTTATGCAATGATAATCCATGTAAATCCAAGCTAATTAGGACAAGGTGCGGGCACTATTGGTATTCTATGCATGAGGCTTGCAACTTGTAGGCAGTATTATGCATAACACATATGAATTATTACTACCGTTGACAAAATTGTTTCTATGTTTTCAAAATAAAAGCTCTAGCACAAAAATAGTAATCCATGCTTCCCTCTGCGAAGGGCCATTCTTTTACTTTATGTTGAGTCAGTCTACCTATTTCTTTCTATCTTAGAAGCAAACACTTGTGTTAACTGTGTTCATTGATTCTTACATGATTACTTATTGCACTTGTTATATTACTCTATGTTGACAAATATCCATGAGATATACATGTTACAAGTTGAAAGCAACCGCTGAAACTTAATCATACTTTGTGTTGCTTCAATGCATTCTACTTTGAATCTATTGCTTTATGAGTTAGCTCTTATGCAAGTCTTGTTGATACTTGTCTTGAAAGTACTATTCATGAAAAGTTTTGCTATATGATTCATTTGTTTAGTCATTATCTCTTTGATAGCAATCTATTGCTTTGAATCACACCATCCATCTCATATGCTTTACAATAATGTTGATCAAGATTATGTTGGTAGCATGTCACTTCAGAAATTATTGTTGTTATCGTTTACCTACTCGAGGGCGAGTAGGAACTAAGCTTGGGGATGCTTGATACGTCTCCAACGTATCTATAATTTCTGATGTTCCATGCTTGTTTTATGACAATACCTACATGTTTTGTTCACACTTTATGATGTTTTGATGCATTTTCCGGAACTAACCTATTAACAAGATGCCGAAGTTCCAGTTCCTGTTTTCTGCTGTTTTTGGTTCCAGAAATCCTACAAAGGAAATATTCTCGGAATTGGACGAAATCAACGCCCAGAACCTTATTTTCCCGGGAAGCTTCCAGAGCACCGAAGAGGGGCCAGAGATGGGCCAGGGGGCCCCCACACCACACCTGGACGCGGGCCCACTCCTGGCCGCGCCACCTGGTGGTGAGGGTGATACGTCTCAAACGTATCTATAATTTCTTATGTTCCATGCTACTTTTATGACAATACTTGAATGTTTTATACATACTTTACAGCATTATTATATATTTTCTGGCACTAACCTATTAACGAGATGCCGAAGTGCCAGTTGCTGTTTTCTGCTGTTTTTGTGATAAGGGGTGGCCTTCGGACACCTCCTCACCAAGACCAACAAGTCCCCCAAGCGGACCAATGACAAGGGCTCGAGTTAAATCTCTACACGACAAGGTGAACTCGCTCCTCACTTCCCTCGACCTAGATACCCCATTGGATGGAATGCTACCTCATGCCGAAACCCTTTGTGTTATTAGGTACGTGGAGCATCAAGACCATGGAGAGGATGATACGCCCTGGTCAAGGGAAGGAGAAGAACAGCTGATCGAGAAGATGTACACGGAGCTGGACCCGAAGTCGCCCCAAGAACGCAAGGAAGAGACGATGAGCGGCCAGTCCAGAATCCGGTCTGACCGGCCTCCTGACCGGGCCACCCGGTCCAGAATCCGGCTGACCGGCTGCCTGACCGGGCCACCCGGTCCACAACCGGGCTACCAACCGGTGCCATCCGGACGCCATCCCGGGGCCCCCGAACCTCACCCGGTTACTGCCCGGTCCAGGATCCGGTCACCGACCGGACTGCCCGGTCCCAGGTCCGGTCCAACCGGCCTCCTGACCGGCCTCCAATTCCACCGTTTCCCTTCGTTTTGGTCGATTTGGTTTTGGTTTGGGGAAGAACAGGAGAGAGAAAGCTCCAAATCGTGCAACCCGGTTTCGAACCCGGTCAACCGGCCCCCAGACCGGACCGTCCGGCGCAGAACCCGGCTAACCGGCAGCAAACCCGACAGCCGGCTCAGAGACCGGCCCGACCGGCCGCCAGACCGGACACTCCGGCGCCAGCTCCGGTTCAACCGGACCACCGAACGGCTCCCGTCTTCGACATCGACTAACACCACCGCCGACCACCACCACCACCATCATCTCCACCATCGCATGTATAACTTGCAGTAACCCTTGTAGCCCTCTTCTTTTTGCGATCTATCCCACGAGCGAAGCTTTCGAGTGTTGCGAAACATCGCACGAGGTCCCGACCATGAGGGTGTGCGTTGTGTGAGTAAAGCTCATAAGTGGAGCTCGTGAGTGGCCAGCAAAAGAGTAAGAGCATAGTGTGCTAGTAAAAAAAAACAAAGTGCAAAGTGCCACCGATACAAAAAGAGTGAAAAGCTTTTAAGCAAGCAAGAGAGATAGAGAAGAGAGACCTCGTGCGAATCTTGGTGTTTCTCCTCTATGCAACCTAGCTTCGATCTCTTCTTGCGTTAGTGTGACATTGAGCACCCTTACTTAGGGGTTTTTCATTTTTCCGCTCGTTCCTTGGTTGCACTAACCCTGTTCATCCCGTGTGTGAGTTCCACATTTTTCCGTGTTTATAGTGATCTCCACTTTGACACTTGATTTTTGGACCTTACCCACTCTTCACAACATACTCGATTTTGGATTTCGTCTTTTGGCTTTCCACCATCCACTCCTAACACCATATTTGCTAGCTTTTGCGTGTGCCTTTGTGTGTGTCCCGATACAATTGGTCTTACTTTCGGCTTGGTTGATTGCCTCAATACTATCTTACCACGGTAAGAGTGCGAGGTAGTCTCCTTCCACTAACATCCACAACATAGTTCTTGTCTTGTGATCATGGATAGGCACGGAGACCAAGCAAAGGAGGATGAGGTCCTCCACCCCTCCGAAAGGTTGGCCACCCAACACAACCTATGGGTGCAACGCCAAGAGTTCAAGGACCAACTCAACTTGTTCGAGACACGCATCGACGAACAATATGAAGAAGTGGCTCACAACTTCGGCCAAGTGAACCAAGATATGATCCTTCTTCGCGAAGCTACGGACAACTTGCATGACCAAGTGACGGCCAATGATGCAAACATGGAGCGGCGCATGGATAGCCTCGAGCGTGCCATCAACAACTTGGGACGCCGACATCGACATCGCTCTACTTCCTCATCGTCATCGACCTCCTCACATGATGACTACTCCCATGATCACCATTCGTCCTCAAGCTCCGACTCAAGGCATGGAGATCATCATCGCTCTCGTCGACCGCACGCTCGTCATGATGATTCTCGCTCAAACTCAAGGCGCGGAGAGTTCCATCGCCATGCTCGTCCTCATGAGCGTCCTCAACAAGACCAAGCTCTTCACCAAGATCGTCATCAAGCGGCTCGCCATGCCCACCATGGGCATGACGACCAACCCCAAGACAATGTCCTCCACAACATGGACCCGGCACCTCATCGTCAAGCCCATGTGGATGCTCAAGACCAAGGTCATCAAGATCCACCAAGGCGTGATCTCCGGAATCATCCTCGCCATGACCAAAGGGGCCGAGGACAACCACAACATGATCAAGATGAGAGGGCCAACATTGGACAACGTCAACAACCTCGTCAAGATCCGCAACAACATCATCAACGTGAGCCAAGTGAAGCTAGTGTTCACCTCAACCGCCAACCCAATGCTATGGTTGGTCGTGGAAGACCTCCTCTACCACCTCAAGCCGCACGAGATGAAGGCATCCGTCCTCGCCGCCGAAACTTGGAAGATGAAGAGAACATGTATGGGAAACTCAAGTTCAACATGCCCAAGTTCAAGGGTGAAGACGACGCCGAGGCCTACCTCTCATGGGCACTCAAGGTTGACAAGATCTTCCGCATCCACAACTACTCCGGAGCCAAGAAAGTAGCCATGGCCTCCCTCGAGTTTGAAGAATATGCCAACTCTTGGTGGGAACAAGTTGTCACTCTTAGGGAAGAAAAGGGTGAACCTCCAATTGACACATGGGAAGATATGAAGGAGGAGATGCAAGCTCGCTTTGTCCCTACACACTACAAGACCGATCTCTTCAACAAGCTCCAAAAGTTGAAGCAAGGCACCAAGACCGTTGAGGAGTTCTTCAAGGAAATGGAGTTAACCATGATGCGAGCAAACATCCAAGAGTCCGAGAACCAAACCATTGCTAGGTTCTTCAATGGCCTCAACTACCCCATCAAGAGGATTGTGGAGTTCCAACAATACTCCAACATGGTTGAGTTGGTTCACCAAGCTTCCAAGGCCGAGCGTCAAGTGAATGAGGACATCAAGTACTCGAAGTCCAAGCAATACTTCGCCTCCAAGCTTGCTACATCAACTCCTACAACAAGTGTCAAGCCAACCGCATCCGCTACACCTTCCAAGCAACCTTCTATCCAAAGTCGCATGAAGCAAACGGTGTCATCCACCGCTTCCTCCAAGGCCTCTACGGTACCCTCCAATGTCACTTGCTTCAAGTGTGGCACTCAAGGCCACAAATCCTTCGAGTGCAAGAACACCAAGGTTATGATCACTATGGAGAATGGTGACATAGAGACGCTAAGTGAGGGCGAATATGAAGCCCTAGTGCAAGCCGCCGTTGCTAATGAGGAAGAGTATGATGAAGAAAGTGGAGAAGACCCTCTCTTATGCACCCACGACCCAAGCCCTTCACTTGTGCTCACCACTCAACCCCAAGCTATGGAAGACCAAAGATGCAACATCTTCCAAACTCGCGCCGGAATTGGTGGCAAGTCAATCAAGGTCATCATCGATGGTGGGAGTTGCCACAACTTGGCAAGCACCGAGCTATGTGAAAAGCTCAACCTCACGCTTCGCAAACATCCTCATCCATACCATGTCCAATGGTTGAGTGACAAGGGCAATGTCAAGATTCAACACACCGTCACCGTCAACTACAAGATAGGACCCTATGAAGACACCATCGAGTGTGACGTGGTGCCTATGACCGTGTGCCACATGTTGCTTGGCCGCCCATGGCAATTTGACAAGAAGGCCATACATGATGGTTACTCCAATGCATACACCTTCAAGGTCAAGGACAAGAAGTTCGAACTTCGCCCAATGACTCCTAGCCAAATCATCGCCGACAATGCGAAGGCTTTAGCGAGGGCACAACACAACACCCACCATAGTGAGTTGAGAGGAGAGGGAGCTACCCCCCAAAAAGAGAGTGAGCGCCACCACCCACATATGAGTGAGAGAAAGAGTGTCCTCCTAGCCACCAAAAGCGAGTGGAGAGAAGTGAAAGACAACCCATCCACCACCATACACTACGTGCTCATTTGCAAGGGCCTCTCGTCGGAGACTAACGACTTAACCAACATTCCTTCGTCTTTGTTGTCTCTTTTGAAGGAGTTCCAAGACGTCTTCCCCGACGAGCTACCTCATGGACTACCACCGCTTCGGGGCATCGAGCATCGCATCGACCTCATACCCGGCGCTCCACTACCAAACCGTGCCGCTTACCGCACCAACCCCGAAGATACCAAGGAGATCCAACGCCAAATACAAGACCTCCTCGCTAAAGGGTACGTCCGAGAAAGCCTTAGCCCTTGTGCCGTTCCCGTCATTCTTGTGCCTAAACCGGATGAGACGCAACGGATGTGTATGGATTGTCGACCTATCAATGCCATTACCGTTCGTTATCGCCATCCCATTCCGCGTTTAGATGACATGCTTGATGAATTGAGTGGTGCCACCATTTTCTCTAAGATTGATTTGCGTAGTGGCTACCACCAAATTCGCATGGCAATTGGTGATGAATGGAAGACGGCATTCAAGACCAAGCTTGGTCTATATGAATGGCTCGTCATGCCATTTGGTCTTTCTAACGCTCCTTCGACTTTCATGCGTCTTATGAATCACATTTTGCGACCTCTCATTGGCAAGAGCGTGGTTGTTTACTTTGATGATATCCTCATCTATAGCAAAAATCTCGAGGACCATGTTCAACATGTGAGAGAAGTCTTATGCATCTCGCGCCACGAGAAGCTCTTTGCCAACCTACCAAAGTGCCATTTCGCTCAAAACAAATTGGGTTTTCTTGGTTTTGTGGTTTCCGCCAACGGGATTGAAGTTGATTCTTCCAAGGTTGAGGCCATCCACAATTGGCCCACTCCCACAAATGTTGGTCAAGTTCGAAGTTTCCATGGACTTGCCGGATTTTACCGCCGCTTTGTGAAAGATTTCAGCACCATTGCTTGCCCTTTAAACGAGCTTACAAAAAAGAATGTTCCGTTTGTTTGGGGCAAAGCACAACAGAAAGCTTTTGATGAATTGAAAAAGAGACTCACCGAGGCACCACTACTTGCTCTTCCTGATTTTGCAAAAACATTTGAGATAGAATGCGACGCGAGTGGCCTTGGAATCGGTGGTGTTCTCATGCAAAATGGAAAACCCGTGGCATACTATAGCGAGAAGTTGGATGGCGCACGCCTCAACTATCCTATATATGACAAGGAGCTTTATGCTTTGGCTTGTGTTCTTGAAGTTTGGCAACATTACCTTTGGCCAAAAGAGTTTGTTATCCACTCGGATCATGAGTCCTTGAAGTATTTGAAAAGTCAACACAATTTGAACAAGAGACATGCTAAGTGGGTTGAGTTCATAGAGTCCTTCCCTTATGTAATCAAATACAAAAAGGGCAAGGAAAATGTGGTTGCGGATGCACTTTCCCGCAAGATAACTCTTCTACTCACCCGCTTGGAGTTTCACATTTTGGGTCTTGAGGAGATCAAAGAACTTTACCCTTCCGACGCTTTCTTTGGTCCAATCTTTGCCAAGTGTTCCGTTGACCGCGGATTTGATGATTTCTATTTGCATGATGGCTACTTGTTTAAAGCTAACAAGATTTGCATTCCCGAGTCTTCTCTTCGTAAGTTGCTTTTGCAAGAGTCACATGGAGGTGGTCTCATGGGTCACTTTGGACGAGAGAAGACATATGCCATGCTCTCAACCCACTACTATTGGCCAAGAATGTACCGCGACGTGGAACGCCTTTGCCGACGGTGTACAACATGCTTACAAGCTAAGTCTACTTCCAATCCCTATGGTCTTTACATGCCTTTACCCATTCCATATGCACCTTGGTCGGACATAAGCATGGACTTTGTACTTGGCTTACCACGCACAAAACATGGTCATGACTCAATATTTGTGGTAGTGGATAGGTTCTCTAAAATGGCTCATTTCATACCATGTCATAAGAGCGATGATGCTTCACACATTGCTTCATTGTTTTTCAGGGAAGTGGTTCGCCTACATGGAATACCGGCAAGCATTGTGTCGGATCGAGACGTCAAGTTTATGAGTTACCTATGGAAGTCGCTCATGGCGAAGTTTGGAGTGAAGCTCTTGTTCTCATCATCCTCGCACCCTCAAACCGATGGACAAACCGAAGTGGTCAATCGAAGCCTCTCCACACTACTCCGCACACTTGTGAAGACAAATTTGAAGTCATGGGAAGATTGCCTACCCCATGCGGAGTTCGCCTACAATCGAGCCAAGCACTCCACAACCTCAAGGAGTCCCTTCATCATCGTCTATGGATTCGAACCTCCAACGGCACTCGACATCCTCCCACTACCTCTTCATGAAAGGACGAACATGGACTTCGACGAGCGCACCACCGCCATGAAGAAACTACATGAAGAGACAAGAGCAACCATACAAGAGCATGTACTTCGCCAAGCTAACCGCCTCAACGCCAAGAAAAAGGAACGCGTGTTTGAAGAAGGAGACCTCGTTTGGATCCACCTAAGGAAAGAAAGGTTCCCGCAAGAACGCAACTCCAAGCTCAAGCCAAGAGGAGATGGACCTTTCAAGGTCCTCAAGCGCATCAACAACAACGCCTACGTCATCGACATACCAACATCCAAGTACTTGGTGAGCAACACCTTCAACATCTCGGATCTCTCACCCTATCATGGAGATGAGGAGGAACAAGAGTCGAGGACGACTCTCTCCCAAGGGGGGGGGCATGATGCGGGGTGGCCTTCGGACACCTCCTCACCAAGACCAACAAGTCCCCCAAGCGGACCAATGACAAGGGCTCGAGTTAAAGCTCTACACGACAAGGTGAACTCGCTCCTCACTTCCCTCGACCTAGATACCCCATTGGATGGAATGCTACCTCATGCCGAAACCCTTTGTGTTATTAGGTACGTGGAGCATCAAGACCATGGAGAGGATGATACGCCCTGGTCAAGGGAAGGAGAAGAACAGCTGATCGAGAAGATGTACACGGAGCTAGACCCGAAGTCACCCCAAGAACGCAAGGAAGAGACGATGAGCGGCCAGTCCAGAATCCGGTCTGACCGGCCTCCTGACCGGGCCACCCGGTCCAGAATCCGGCTGACCGGCTGCCTGACCGGGCCACCCGGTCCACAACCGGGCTACCAACCGGTGCCATCCGGACGCCATCCCGGGGCCCCCGAACCTCGCCCGGTTACTGCCCGGTCCAGGATCCGGTCACCGACCGGACTGCCCGGTCCCAGGTCCGGTCCAACCGGCCTCCTGACCGGCCTGCACGACTAAAGACGCCTTTTCGGCCCGAAACGTTTTCCTTTGTACCTTTTCGGCCCGTGTCGCCTTGTACCGCTATATAAGCACCCTGGACGCCCCTTTTTCCCCTTAGACTTATTTAGAACTCAAACCTAACTTTGAGCTTAGTCTCCCTTGGGTATCATCCCTCTGTAATCAAGGCCACCCTTGTGGATGTATGAATTTGGTAGTGAGAGATTCTAGTGGATCCACTCTCTCTCCCACTCCTTGATTCGTCCTCCCCACCGGCCTCTCCTCTCGGAATTCTACCTCGAGTCTCTTCCGGGCGGATTCTATTGGCACGGTCCATCGAGCCGTGAGGGTAAGCATCGATTGTATCGGGTTGGTGTGCGTGGATCTTCGTGTGTTCTTCGTGTTCTTCGTGTTCTTCCGCCTCTCCCCCTCTTTCCCCCTTTGATTCTTGGGTCATTCGCGAGATCGGGCCACAATCGGGGTCTTAGACCTCATCATTTTGGTTTCAGAAATCCTACAAAGGAAATATTCTCGGAATTGGACGAAATCAACGCCCAGGGTCCTATTTTTCCATGAAGCTTCCAGAAGACTGGAGGGATAACAAAGTGGGGCCACGAGGTGGCCAGACCACAGGGCGGCGCGGCCCAGGCCCTGGCCGCGCGGCCCTATGGTGTGGGCCCCTCGTGACGCCCCCTGACCTACCCTTCCGCCTACATATAGCCTTCGTCGCGAAACCCCCTGTACCGAGAGCCACGATACGGAAAACCTTACTGAGACGCCGCCGCCGCCAATCCCATCTCGGGGGATTCAAGAGATCGCCTCCGGCACCCTGCCGGAGAGGGGAATCATCACCGGAGGGGCTCTACATCATCATGCCCGCCTCCGGATTGATGCGTGAGTAGTTCATCCTTGGACTATGGGTCCATAGCAGTAGCTAGTTGGTTGTCTTCTCCGCATGTGCTATCATTGTTTAGATCTTGTGAGCTGCCTAACATGATCAAGATCATCTATTTGTAATGCTACATGTTGTGTATGGTGGGATCCGATGAATATAGAATACTATGTCAAGTTGATTATCAATCTATCATATATGTGTTGTTTATGTTCTTGCATGCTCTCCGTTGCTAGTAGAGGCTCTGGCCAAGTTGATACTTGTAACTCCAAGAGGGAGTAATTATGCTCGATAGTGGGTTCATGCCTCCATTGAATCTGGGATCGTGACAGTAGGTTCTAAGGTTGTGGATGTGCTGTTGCTACTAGGGATAAAACATCAATGCTTTGTCTAAGGATATTTGTGTTGATTACATTACGCACCATACTTAATGCAATTATCTGTTGTTTGCAACTTAATACTGGAGGGGGTGCGGATGCTAACCCGAAGGTGGATTATTTAGGCATAGATGCATGCTGGATAGCGGTCTATGTACTTTGTAGTAATGCCCTGATTAAATCACATAGTAATCATCATTGGTATGTATTGAATCTTTATTTGTTAATTGCCCACCTGTAATTTGTTCACCTAGCATGCTAGTTATCTTATTGGAGAGACACCACTAGTGAACTGTGGACCCCGATCCATTCTTTTACATATGAATACATTCTACTGCAATTATTGTTTTTACTATTCTTTGCAAACAAACATCATCTTCTACTCGATACGCTTAATCCTTTGTTTTCAGCAAGCCGGTGAGATTGACAACCTCACTGTTACGTTGGGGCAAAGTATCTTGATTGTGTTGTGCAGGTTCCACGTTAGCGCCGGTTTCACTGGTGTTGCGCCGCACTACACTCCTCCACCAACAACCTTCACGTGCTTCTTGGCTCCTACTGGTTCGATAACCTTGGTTTCTTTCTGAGGGAAAACTTGCCGCTGTGCGCATCATACCTTCCTCTTGGGGTTCCCAATGGACGTGTACATCTACGCGCATCAGAGGGCACCCTGGTGCCCCTCCAAGGCTGCCCTTTCGCCTATATAAAGTCTCCGTCGCGAAAACCCTAAGGACATAAGCCACGATACGAGAAAAATTCCAGAGCCGCCGCCATCGCAAAGCCAAGATTCGGGGGACAGAAGTCTCTATTCCGGCACGCCACCGGGACGGGGAAGTGCCCCCGGAAGGCATCTCCATCGACACCACCGCCATCTCCATCAACGCTGCTGCTCCCATGATGAGGAGGGAGTAGTTCTCCCCCGAGGCTAAGGGATGTACCGGTATCTATGTGGTTAATCTCTCTCTCCTGTACCCCAATACAATGATCTCATGAATTGCTTGCATGATTGAGATCCATATGATGAGCTTTGTATCACTATTAATCTATGTGCTACTCATGTGATGTTATTAAAGTAGTCTATTCCTCCTTCATGGTGTAATGGTGACAGTGTGTGCATCGTGTAGTTCTTGGCGTAGATTATGATCATAATCTCTTGTAGGTTATGGAGTTAATTATTACTATGATAGTATTGATGTGATCTATTCCCCCTTCATAGTGTAATGGTGACAGTGTGTATGCTATGTTAGTACTCGGTTTAAATTGTAAAGATCTATTATGCTCTAAAGGTTACTTAAATATGAATGCCGAATGTTGTGGCGCTTGTTAACTCCGGCTTGAGGGAGCTCTTGTAGCCCTACACAATGAATGGTGTTTGTCATCCAACAAAAGAGTGTATGTAGCACAATTGAGGAGAAGTTATTTATTTATTATGTGATCAATGTTGAGAGTGTCCACTAGTGAAAGTATGATCCCTAGGCCTTGTTTCCAATACTGCAAACATCGCTTGTTTACTATTTTACTGCATCTTTACTTCCTGCAATATTACCACCATCTATACCACCTGTGTTTTACTATCTCTTCGCCGAACTAGTGCGCCTATACATCTGACAAGTGTATTAGGTGTGTTGGGGACACAAGAGACTTCTTGTATCTTAATTGCAGGGTTGCTTGAGAGGACTATCTTTGACCTCTACCTCCCTGAGTTCGATAAACCTTGGGTGATTCACTTAAGGGAAACTTGGTGCTGTTCTACAAACCTCTGCTCTTGGAGGCCCAACACTGTCTACAAGAATAGAAGCACCCGTAGACATCAACGGGCTGGAAGAGGATCTTGCCGGGCTGGATGAAGAAGTCGGCGGCCCGGATCAAGGTGCCGGTTCAAACCCCGCGGCTTACACTCGCGGTGCCTGGAAGGGCTCTGACATGAGCCAAACGGAGATTGACTGGCTATATCGGTCCCAGAGGATACCGGAAGAGGTATTCTGCCGGATTCCGGGTAATGAGCGTGAGCCTATGCCTAATCTAGGCGAAGTGGTAGTTTTCACCGCCCATTTTGAGCGCGGTTTTGGTCTTCCGGCGTCGGACTTCTTCCGGTGCTTTCTTGGCTTCTACGAGCTTCAGCCCCACCATCTCCCCGGCAATGCCGTTTTCTGTCTTTCTTCTTTTGTTTCTTTCATGGAAGGTTTTGTCGGCCTCCTCCCTACCATTGAAACCTTCGCTCGCTTCTACAATCTCCGGATCAATTCGATCCAAGATCCTCAACTCCCAACTCCCAAACCAGTAGTGCAGTGCGGGGCGTGCATACTCCCGCCCCGCCAGGGGAGGCCCTATTACAAGTTCACCGGTTTAGAGTCCTGCCGGGCGTGGCAAGAGACTTTTTTCTATGTTACAAATTCTGGTCCTTCCGGCGTATCTCCCTGGCGCACCCGCCAGGACCAACTGGCGGTTCAACCCCAAGGAGCGCCATGATGAAACCAACCGGATTATCCGGTTCATGGAGAAACTCAACGACACCACCAACATCTGCGCAGATGATATTGTGCGCGCTTTTGTCTCGCGCCGGGTTCTCCCCTTGCAGCGCCGCAACCATAAAATGTGTCAAATGACCGGGCGGTTTGATCCCACGAGGATCACAACTTTCCCCGTAAGCAAATCTGATGTGGTCTCCAAAGCCAAACAGATTTGCAAAACTAAGATGTCGGTTGAGTGGAAGTGGGGCATGCAGCCTCACAGCCGCCGACGCCCGCCTCCGTCCCAAGTAAGATCTTGGGGCTTCCGGAATATTGTTTTCGGAATGCTGAAAACTGTTCTCTAACTTGTTTGTTCCTTGTATTGCAGAACTTTGCTCGCATCAGCGCCGAGGTGCCGGAATCCTACACCCCCGGCCACACTCACGAGACGACGAGGACCCGGATCCTTTCCGACCCGGAAACGTACACAAGATGGGCTCCACGCACACCAAACGTTCCGGTAAAACTCCTACTTCTCGCCCTTCAAGGGCTCGGGCCGACGCTTCCAGCAGCGACGACGATGATTGCATAATGCTTGAGGTATTTGATCCGCTTCCCTTATTTTATGCTCTCTCCGCTATGTCGGTTTCAGCTGACCAGGATCATCAGGTGCTGGAGCACGTAACCCCTCTTGCTGCTGAGGTTGGAGACCCTCCGGCCCCTCGAGTCCGGAAGGCTTCGGTCTCTGATGCCGGTACCAGCGACACTCCAGCTTCCAAGCGCCGGAAGATCTTAAGATCCAGGCCTTCGAAGAAGAAGAAAAAGAACGACATTTCGATCGCCTCCGGGTAAACTTCATTAACCCACCTTTCCGGTTTGGGTTTTACTCTTGATACTTCTCGTGGCCAACTTACATCTTTTTTCTTTCAGGCCTGCTCTCGAACTTACCAGGAGCGCGCCCGGGATGAGGCCGGAAGCTTCCAAGGATACCGGCAAGACCCAGGACCCTCCTCACAAAATTCCGGCACACTCTGGTGCCGACAAAGCTCCTTCCTCCCCTCGGGAAGGTACAACAAGTTCGGGGAGCGTGGCCCCTAGAAGAAACATCATCGCGCGGAGGAGGATTCTTCTTCCCCTCCAGAGATTGAAGACACCGGAGCCAGCAACACGGGCGCCGGTTCAGAACAAACCGGGCGGTCGGAACATTCGGTTCCGCCCGTCCTTGAGAAAACCAGTACAATACTCACTGCTTCCCCAGCAAGACCTCTTCTTCTGCAACAACGAAGCCCTCGTCACCGGCCAAGGGCTCTACTGCACCACCACCGGCATCCTCCAGCAAGCCTCCTCCTGCTCCTTCCGGCAAGAAATCTTCTTCCTGGAGGAGCGGAATATCACTGCGGAGCAGCTCTCTAGCGCTGTCGAAGCTACGTCGGCTCAGGCCACCGGCTCCCATGCCCTTACTCTGCATGTCGGGCGTGCTGAAATCGCCGCCGGCGAGAAGGTCCCAGCACATTTGTGCCGGATCGTCGAGCTGAACCGCGGCGATGCCAACTTGGGCACGCTGCAACGGTATGTCGATAAGTGGAACATCTCCGACATGACTGAGGCCACCATTAGCATTGGCAAGGATAAGAAGGTGGTGATCGACCCCCGCGCCCCCTGGAATGCCGTGCAGCACCTAGCGCGGCTCAAGCACGCTATGCGGGAGTTCGACAACGCCTGGCACGATATGGACAAGAACGTGCTGGTAAGCTTCTTATCCAAACTTGAACCATTTTCTTCATACCGAGCTATTTTTCAACTTCAGAACTTATAGATATATCCTCATAGTCCCCGAGTTTCGAGTTAAGCACGCAGTACTTAGCGCGAAACTACTCAAAAAACTGGCATACATAGTCCCTGAGTTTCTGGTTAAGCACGCAGTACTTAGCGCGAAACTGCTAAAAAACCGGCATATATAGTCCCCGAGTTTCGTTCGGGTTAAGCACGCAGTAATTAGCGCGAAACTGCTCGAAAACCGGCATACATACACTAGTAACATATGGGTCTTCAATGACGGTATGATACTGATGGTTTGGAAATCCGTCAGCGATTGTCTTTTTCTATGACGATAGGGCGTTTCCGCGTCACAGATGGCGATTTGGGCCGCTCGGCCTGAAAAATAGTGACGGGCGAGGTCTAAACGTCAGCGATCGTGCAGAAATGAGCGTCGCGGGTGGTTGGTGGCCCGAATTGCTGAGTCAGCACTGGGCGGGCGTCACAACAAGTGGGCTTCGGGCCGGTGGACACACCTGACCCACACTCTGCACGCTTCTGTTCACGTACTTTTGTGTCTGCCCGCACAAGAGCCCAAGGCCTGCAGCACTGGGACCCATATTTGTAAGGGGAGACAACCACTGTCTGCACACATGTACCAGGCCTGCACCACTCGGGCCCGCATGTCAGGTGCCGACACGACCCACCTGCGTGGGGCCGCCCGTTCCGACAGCCTCCCAGCATGCGAAGTGGCCCAGAATTGTCGGTACCACCAACATGGGTTCCACATGTCAGTTGCCATGCCAAAAAAAATTCGCACGTGCCAGCACAAGTGGCTGCCTGCCGTCAATTCTGGACGCATGGCCCCGCAGGTCAGAGCCTACTGGGACCCTTCTCTGAGAGTTTTGGTGGGTCCGGCATGCTAGAGATCTGAGGGGGCCGCATGTTAGAGCCTGCTGGGACCCTTCTCTGACAGTTTTGGTGGGTCCGGCATGCCAGAGATCTGAGGGGGGCGCATGTCAGAGCCTGCTGGGACCCCTCTCTGATAGCTTTGGTGGGTCCGGCATGACAGAGAACTGTGGGGGCCGCATGTCAGAGCTTGCTGGGACCCTTCTCTGAGAGTTTTGGTGGGTCCGGCATGCCAGAGATCTGAGGGGGCCGCATGTCAGCTGCTGGGACCCTTCTCTGACAGTTTTGGTGGGTCTGGCATGATAGAGATCTGAGGGGCCCGTATGGCAGAGCCTGCTGGGACCCCTTCTCTGACAGTTTTGGTGGGACCGGCATGACAGAAATCTATGGGGGGCGCATGTCAGAGACTTGTGGGACCCACTTATGACAGTTTTGGTGGGTCCGACATGCCAGAGATCTATGGGGTCCGCATTTCACAGCCTAGTGGGTCCCAGCATGCCCGAGCTTGGTGGGCCCAACATGCCAGAGAGTGGACCCAATATGTCAGAACTTGTGGGGCCTGTATGTCAGAGCTTAGTGGGTCCCACGTCTCATTCCCGTCTGGCCCACATGTAGCCGTGGGACCTACTGGGTTCACTAGGTGTCCCACCTGTCAGCTACGCGTCGTGGTGTCCTTGGGCTAGATTGGCGGACTAAAGGCCCAAGGCCTATTTATTCAGCTTGAACAAAGACACACAGAGGATCCCATCTTATATCGTCTGTTGGACCGACTAGCCAGTTACGCTCCGAGGTGCCCTTACCTATATTCGGGAAGTTAAATGAACAAAGACACGCAGAGGAGCCCAGCTTATATAGTCTGTTGCTCAGACTGGCCAGTTTTTTAAAGAAGTTAGCTCCAATTATTTGTTCTACGGCAAATGAAGGTGGACTTATATTTCGGGCCTCTGCCTTCTTGGGCCTAATATCCGAACAAACTGAACTTTCTGAGAAATGTTATACAACGATTCTCAATACAAAAAAACTGCAGAACGAGTATCCAAGTTTATAATCCAACTAGTAACGCATATACAAAAAAAGTATGTAGTACTCCATCATACAGAATCAGTCTCCGAAAAGGTTCAATGTAATTGTGAACACAGGGAGTACTCCCTCCGTCCCAGTGGATTGTGCTCACCTCGAAAATCTATTTTTCCCAGTTTAACCATGGATTAAGACTCAATTACTATTCACAGTTAAACCTACTCTCCTCTTCTTTGGCTTGTCAATGTGCATGCATGTATGCACTGGATGTCCTCCATCGGTTCCCATCCTCAAATCAACAAGAGCTGCTCTAATGAATGTGGAGTATTAGGGTCGATGATTGGATGAAACATCTTGTGTGAAAAAGTTTAAGCGCCCAATCCCCTACTGCCTGTCCCGATGAAACTACTATTGAGCCCAATCCACCGGGACAGAGGGAGTAAGTAACTTTAAAATCACTATTAAATATGGGTGTGGCTATTTCTCAGTCGAGAAATAACTTCGTTATGTCATCAAATTTTAGTTGCAATTAATGTTGCAAGTGATAACTATGACGAATCACATAACAAATCAAACAGTGTAGGACTTTTTTTTGCTGATTGTTTGTTCACAAGCAGCTAACCGAACCTGCCGCTCGGTAAACAGTGTAGGACTCGACTGAGCACGAAATTAATTCTCAGCTACCGGAGAACTAGCAAATATTAACTAGATTCATACGAGTGGCAGACAACTTATACAATTTTATAATTACATGAGTCCTTCCTGGTAAAAGTACAATGGGAACATCAAATAAGATTAACGAGCTTATCGACAACCTCCACCAAACGTTTTTGGGCGCGCAGGTCATTGATCTTCTTCCTCAGATCGTCGTTAGAGTTCCTAAAGCGAGTTAGCTTATCCTTTAAATCCAAAAGCATGTTGCACATCTCACAGCGCTTCGTGTACGCATCCAGATGCTTGCTTTCCGCCAAGATGGCGTCATCCATTGCCTGATTGAGCTTCCCATTTAGAGTTAGATTCTCTCCGCGGAGGCATTCGCATTCATGGAGTAGCTTGTGCCTCTTGGCAACCACATCCTCGAAGAAAGCATTGCCTAGCTCCAAGCACACCAAGGTTTCCTTCTGGAGTCTCTGCCACTGGGCGATATCCCCACACAACCTATTGCATTCCCCTTCAAGATCTACCAAAATATCCTCCAGTAGCTGCATAAACACCGAAAATACTGAGCGACGGGCTACATAATTACACAAAAAGTTAAGAACATCCTCCGGCAATACTGGCTTACTGACATCGTTCCTTCTAAGGTTGTGGGAGATATCTTTCGATTGCCTTAGATCACCCGCCGCCATCTCTCCGGCAACTATTAATTGGTGCGGGGGATGCGTTGCCCGGCCGCTGAATCTTCAGAACATATGGGGGAATCAGGATCTGACCAAGAAAGGAGGATGAAAATGAATGCAGCAAGGTATTTTAGCTAAACTTACCCTGACATCCCGCTACCGAAGCGGGCACGATCCAACGCAGACGAAGACCAGCCCTCTATGTGCGGAAGGCTGTCACCCAACACGGACGAAGTACGAGCTAGTAGGAGAACAGAGGAAGAAAACGAGCTCTGCCAGAGCTCTCTGCGGATGGGAGGTCACGCGGAAGACGAGAGTGGGGACTGGTGTGGTTAAAGGTTCGTCTACTCTTTTCTACTCCCAAGAAGTAGATCTTGTCCATTCATTTCCGACTACTGGATGAGAGTGAATAACTTATAGGTGAAAAGTTCGGCCCACTAATGTACGGCACAGAATACGAGGAAGGAGTATTAAATTATCAGGGGCGAACCTTCCGATGTACTCCCTCCATCTCATTGCTTAGGGCGTAATTTTTTTGCACAATTATTAAGGTAAGACTGGCAGGAGAAAAAGTAATCGCTAGTTTCCTCATTTGCCCCTGCATGCTCGCACGATTAAATCATGTTCCGCACGCGCTGGACTCCTCATTTCCTCTAGACCTCCTCGTTTCTCGGGATAGACCAACAGTTTTTCAGGATCATGGGTTAATGCGGCCAGGTTTTGAGGAGTGTGATGTCTACGGGTGCTTCTATTCTTGTAGACAGTGTTGGGCCTCCAAGAGCAGAGGTTTGTAGAACAGCAGCAAGTTTTCCCTTAAGTGGATCACCCAAGGTTTATCGAACTCAGGGAGGAAGAGGTCAAAGATATCCCTCTCAAGCAACCCTGCAACCACAAAGGAAGAAGTCTCTTGTGTCCCCAACACACCTAATAGGTGCACTAGTTCGGCGAAGAGATAGTGAAATACAAGTGGTATGAATGAATATGAGCAGTAGTACGGCGCCAGAAAATAGCTCGCTGGCGTGCAGTTGATGGTAGTAATATTGTAGGAAGTAAACAAGCAGTACTAACGCAGCAGTAGTAATTCAGTAAAACAGTAACAAGCAGTGATAGCAGTATTTAGGAACAAGGCCTAGGGATTAGACTTTCACTAGTGGACACTCTCAACATTGATCACATAACAGAATAGATAAATGCATACTCTACACTCTCTTGTTGGATGATGAACACATTGCGTAGGATTACACGAACCCTCAATGCCGGAGTTAACAAGCTCCACAATTCAATGTTCATATTTAAATAACCTTAGAGTGCATGAAAGATCGACACGACTAAACCAAGTACTAACATAGCATGCACACTATCACCTTCACACCATGTAGGAGGAATAGATCACATCAATACTATCATAGCAATAGTTAACTTCATAATCTACAAGAGATCATAATCATAGCCTACGCCAAGTACTAACACGGATGCACACACTGTCACCATTACACCGTGCAGGAGGAATAAAACTACTTTAATAACATCACTAGAGTAGCACATAGATAAATTGTGATACAAAACACATTGCAATCATAAAGAGATATAAATAAGCACTTCACTACGCCATTCATAACAGTGAATAAGTATTCTGTGAAATATAGCCTAAGAGACCCACACGGTGCACACACTGTCACCTTTACACACGTGGGACAAGGAGTCTCCGGAGATCACATAAGTAAAACCCACTCGACTAGCATAATGACATCTAGATTACAAGCATCATCATATGAATCTCAATCATGTAAGGCAGCTCATGAGATTATTGTATTGAACTACATAGGAGAGAGATGAACCACATAGCTACCGGTACAACCCCGAGCCTCGATGGAGAACTACTCCGTCTTCATGGGAGCAGCAGCGTTGATGAAGATGGCGGTGGAGATGGCAGCGGTGTCGATGGAGAAGCCTTCCGGGGGCACTTCCCCGTCCCGGCGGCGTGCCGGAACAGAGACTCCTGTCCCCCAGATCTTGGCTTCGCGATGGCGGCGGCTCTGGAAATTTTCTCGTATCGTGGCTTATTCTTTGGGGGTTTTTAGGTCAGGGACCTTATATAGGCGAAAGGGCAGCCTCGGAGGGGGTCTGGTGGGGCCAGACACTAGGGCGGCGCGCCTGGCTCCTTGGCCGCGCCGCCACCATGTGTGGGCCCCACGTGGCCCCTCTCTGACGGTTCTCGGGTGTTCTGGATGCTTCCGGGCAAAATAGGAACCTGGGCGTTGATTTCGTCCAATTCCGAGAATATTTCGTTACTAGGATTTCTGAAACCAAAAACAGCAGAAAACAGGAACTGGCACTTCGGCATCTCGTCAATAGGTTAGTTCCGGAAAACGCATAAATATGACATATAATGTGTATAAAACATGTAGGTATCATCAATAAAGTAGCATGGAACATAAGAAATTATCGATACGTTGGAGACGTATCAGCATCCCCAAGCTTAGTTCTGCTCGTCCCGAGCAGGTAAAACGATAACAAAGATAATTTCTGAAGTGACATGCCATCATAACCTTGATCATACTATTGTAAGCATATGTAATGAATGCAGCGATCAAAACAATGGTAATGACATGAGTAAACAAATGAATCATAAAGCAAAGACTTTTCATGAATAGTACTTCAAGACAAGCATCAATAAGTCTTGCATAAGAGTTAACTCATAAAGCAATAATTTAAAGTATAGGTATTGAAGCAACACAATGGAAGATTAAGTTTCAGCGGTTGCTTTCAACTTGTAACATGTATATCTCATGGATAATTGTCAACATAGAGTAATATAACAAATGCAATAAGCAAGTATGTAAGAATCAATGCACAGTTCACACAAGTGTTTGCTTCTTGGGATGGAGAGAAATAGGTGAACTGGCTCAACATAAAGGTAAAAGAATGGTCCTTCAAAGAGGAAAGCATCGATTGCTATATTTGTGCTAGAGCTTTTATTTTGAAAACATAAAGAGAACATAAAAATAAAGTTTTGAGAGGTGTTTGTTGTTGTCAACGAATGGTAGCGGGTACTCTAACCCCCTTGCCAGACAAACCTTCAAAGAGCGGCTCCCATTTTATTTTATTTTTGGGTGGCACTCCTTCCAACCTTTCTTTCACAAACCATGGCTAACCGAATCCTCAGGTGCCTGCCAACAATCTCATACCATGAAGGAGTGCCTTTTTATTTTAGTTTTATTTAGATGACACTCCTCCCCACCTTTGCTTTCTCAAGCCATGGCTAACCGAATCCTTCGGGTGCCGTCCAACAATCACATACCATGGAGGAGTGTCTATTTTTGTTAATTAATTTGGGACTGGGAATCCCATTGCCAGCTCTTTTTGCAAAGTTATTGGATAAGCGGATGAAGCCACTAGTCCATTGGTGAAAGTTGCCCAACAAGATTGAAAGATAAACACCACATACTTCCTCATGAGCTATAAAATATTGACACAAATAAGAGGTAATAACTTTTGAATTGTTTAAAGATAGCACTCAAGCAATTTACTTTGGAATGGCGGAGAAATACCATGTAGTAGGTAGGTATGGTGGACACAAATGGCATAGTGGTTGGCTCAACGATTTTGGATGCATCAGAAGTATTCCCTCTCGATACAAGGTTTAGGCTAGCAAGGTTATTTGAAACAAACACAAGGATGAACCGGTGCAGCAAAACTCACATAAAAGACATATTGTAAACACTATAAGACTCTACACCGCCTTCCTTGTTGTTCAAAACTCAATACTAGAAATTATCTAGACTTTAGAGAGACCAATTATGCAAACCAAATTTTAGCAAGCTCTATGTATTTCTTCATTAATGAGTGCAAAGTATATGATGCAAGAGCTTAAACATGAGCACAACAATTGCCAAGTATCACATTATCCAAGACATTTTACCAATTACTACATGTAGCATTTTTTGTTTCCAACCATATAACAATTAACGAAGCAGTTTCAACCTTCGCCATGAAAATTAAAATCTAAGAACACATGTGTTCATACGAACCAGCGGAGCGTGTCTCTCTCCCAAACAATCATTTATTCAAACCAAAACAAAAACAAAAACATACAGACGCTCCAAGTAAAGTACATAAGATGTGACCGAATAAAAATATAGTTTCAGGGGAGGAACCTGATGATGTTGTCGATGAAGAAGGGGATGCCTTGGGCATCCCCAAGCTTAGACGCTTGAGTCTTCTTAGAATATGCAGGGGTGAACCACGGGGGCATCCCCAAGCTTAGAGCTTTCACTCCTCTTGATCATAGTATATCATACTCCTCTCTTGACCCTTGAAAACTTCTTCACACCAAACTTCAAGCAAACTCATTAGAGGGTTAGTGCAAAATTAAAAATTCACATATTTAGAGGTGAAACAATCATTCTTTACACTTATGGACATTGCATAAAGCTACTGGACATTAATGGATCAAAGAAATTCATCCAACATAGCAAAAGAGGCAATGCGAAATAAAAGGCAGAATCTGTCAAAACAGAACAGTTCGTAAAGACGAATTTTAAAATGGCACCAGACCTGCTCAAATGGAAAAACTCAAAACTAATGAAAGTTGCGTACATATCTGAGGATCACTCACGTAAATTGGCATAATTTTCTGAGTTATCTACAGAGAATTAGGCCCAAATTCGTGACAGCAAAGAAATCTGTCTCTGCGCAGTAATCCAAATCTAGTATGAACCTTACTATAGAGACTTTACTTGGCACAACAATGCAAAAAAACTAAGATAAGGAGAGGTTGCTACAGTAGTAAAAACTTCCAAGACACAAATATAAAACAAAGTACTGTAGTAAAAAAACACATGGGTTATCTCCCAAGAAGTTCTTTCTTTATAGCCATTAAGATGAGCTCAGTAATTTCAATCATGCACTCCCAAGAGATAGTAATTGAAGCAAAAGAGAGCATCAAAAAGCAAATTCAAAACAAATTTAAGCCTAACATGCTTCCTATGAAAAGGAATCTTGTACACAAGTAAATTCATGAGGAGCAAAGTAACAAGCATAGGAAGAATAAACAAGAGTAACTTCAAAAATTTCAGCATATAGAGAGGTGTTTTAGTAACATGAAAATTTCTACAACCATATTTTCCTCTCTCATAATAACTTTCAGTAGCAACATGAGCAAACTCAACAATATAACTATCACATAAAGCATTCTTATCATGATTCTCATGCATAAAATTATTACTCTCCACATAGGCATAATCAATTTTATTAGTTGTAGTGGGAGCAAATTCAACAAAGTAGCTATCATTATTATTCTCATCATCAAATATAGGAGGCATAGTATCATCAAAGTAAATTTTCTCCTCAATGCTTGGGGGACTAAAAATATCATGCTCATCAAAGCCAGCTTCCCCAAGCTTAGAATTTTCCATAGCATTAGCAACAATAGTGTTCAAAGCATTCATATTAATATGTTCCATGGGATTTTTAATTTTCGCATCAAACCATCCATGTCTTAAATCAGGAAATAGAATAAGAAGGTCATTGTTGTCCATTATGCCTAACTAGTGTAAACAAGAAACCAAATGTCGCAATTGCAGAGTCTAAAGGAAATAGCTTCGAGTACTTACAACGGCGCCGGAAAATAGCTTAGTAGCCGAGATTCGGAGTGTGAGTACCTTTTACCTTTCCTCCCCGGCAACGGCGCCAGAAAATAGCTTGATGTCTACGGGTGCTTCTATTCTTGTAGACAATGTTGGGCCTCCAAGAGCAGAGGTTTGTAGAACAGCAGCAAGTTTTCCCTTAAGTGGATCACCCAAGGTTTATCGAACTCAGGGAGGAAGAGGTCAAAGATATCCCTCTCAAGCAACCCTGCAACCACAAAGCAAGAAGTCTCTTGTGTCCCCAACACACCTAATAGGTGCACTAGTTCGGCGAAGAGATAGTGAAATACAAGTGGTATGAATGAATATGAGCAGTAGTACGGCGCCAGAAAATAGCTCGCTGGCGTGCAGTTGATGGTAGTAATATTGTAGGAAGTAAACAAGCAGTAGTAACGCAGTAGTAGTAATTCAGTAAAACAGTAACAGGCAGTGATAGCAGTATTTAGGAACAAGGCCTAGGGATTAGACTTTCACTAGTGGACACTCTCAACATTGATCACATAACAGAATAGATAAATGCATACTCTACACTCTCTTGTTGGATGATGAACACATTGCGTAGGATTACACGAACCCTCAATGCCGGAGTTAACAAGCTCCACAATTCAATGTTCATATTTAAATAACCTTAGAGTGCATGAAAGATCGACACGACTAAACCAAGTACTAACATAGCATGCACACTATCACCTTCACACCATGTAGGAGGAATAGATCACATCAATACTATCATAGCAATAGTTAACTTCATAATCTACAAGAGATCATAATCATAGCCTACGCCAAGTACTAACACGGATGCACACACTGTCACCATTACACCGTGCAGGAGGAATAAAACTACTTTAATAACATCACTAGAGTAGCACATAGATAAATTGTGATACAAAACACATTGCAATCATAAAGAGATATAAATAAGCACTTCACTACGCCATTCATAACAGTGAATAAGTATTCTGTGAAATATAGCCTAAGAGACCCACACGGTGCACACACTGTCACCTTTACACACGTGGGACAAGGAGTCTCCGGAGATCACATAAGTAAAACCCACTCGACTAGCATAATGACATCTAGATTACAAGCATCATCATATGAATCTCAATCATGTAAGGCAGCTCATGAGATTATTGTATTGAACTACATAGGAGAGAGATGAACCACATAGCTACCGGTACAACCCCGAGCCTCGATGGAGAACTACTCCCTCTTCATGGGAGCAGCAGCGTTGATGAAGATGGCGGTGGAGATGGCAGCGGTGTCGATGGAGAAGCCTTCCGGGGGCACTTCCCCGTCCCGGCGGCGTGCCGGAACAGAGACTCCTGTCCCCCAGATCTTGGCTTCGCGATGGCGGCGGCTCTGGAACTTTTCTCGTACCGTGGCTTATTCTTTTGGGGTTTTTAGGTCAGGGACCTTATATAGGCGAAAGGGCAGCCTCGGAGGGGGTCTGGTGGGGCCAGACACTAGGGCGGCGCGCCTGGCTCCTTGGCCGCGCCGCCACCATGTGTGGGCCCCACGTGGCCCCTCTCTGACGGTTCTCGAGTGTTCTGGATGCTTCCGGGCAAAATAGGAACCTGGGCGTTGATTTCGTCCAATTCCGAGAATATTTCGTTACTAGGATTTCTGAAACCAAAAACAGCAGAAAACAGGAACTGGCACTTCGGCATCTCGTCAATAGGTTAGTTCCGGAAAAAGCATAAATATGACATATAATGTGTATAAAACATGTAGGTATCATCAATAAAGTAGCATGGAACATAAGAAATTATCGATACGTTGGAGACGTATCAGAGTGGAAACGGGAAAGCAGGGGAAAATTAGGGAGATTATTGAACCACAACCACCCGCGCCTTAAGCATTGAGTAAATATCAGGAAAAATTGCACCGTAAGCAGTGAGACGGAGGGAGTACTACTCTATTTTTTCAGCTTTGTCAAAAGTTGCATGTGCCACGTTAATATAGTGAACTGACACCTATATTATCTTTCCAACAGATAGCTAGACCCTTCTCACTCTTATCCCCTCGAGCGTCCACCCCTATGTCCGCCGCGTCTGTTCATGGTCGTCGCTTCAACCCTTGGAGGACTGATACCTGTTTATGGAGGTGTCTGATACGTCTCAAACGTATCTATAATTTCTTATGTTCCATGCTACTTTTATGACAATACTCACATGTTTTATACATACTTTACATCATTATTATGAATTTTCCGGCACTAACCTATTAACAAGATGCCGAAGCGCTAGTTGTTGTTTTCTGTTGTTTTTGGTTTCAGAAATCCTACAAAGGAAATATTCTCGGAATTGGACGAAATCAACGCCCAGGGTCTTATTTTTCCATGGAGCTTCCAGAAGACCGGAGGGGATACGAAGTGGGGCCACGAGGGGCCGTCACCATAGGGCGGCGCGGCCTGCACGGGGCCCGCGCCGGCCTATGGTGTGGGGCCCCTGTGCCCCCTCCTGCGCTGCCCTTCCGCCTACTTAAACTCTCCGTCGCGAAAACCCTATTACCGAGAGCCACGATATGGAAATACTTCCAGAGACGCCGCCGCCGCCAATCCCATCTCGGGGGATTCAGGAGATCGCCTCCGGCACCCTGCCGGAGAGGGGAATCATCACCGGAGGGCTCTACATCACCATGCCCGCCTCCGGATTGATGCGTGAGTAGTTCATCCTTGGACTATGGGTCCATAGCAGTAGCTAGATGGTTGTCTTCTCCTCTTTTGCTATCATGTTTAGATCTTGTGACCTGCCTAACATGATCAAGATCGTCTATTTGTAATGCTACATGTTGTGTTTGGTGGGATCCGATGAATATGGAATACTATGTCAAGTTGATTATCAATCTATCATATATGTGTTGTTTGTGTTCTTGCATGCTCTCCGTTGCTAGTAGAGGCTCTGGCCAAGTTGATACTTGTAACTCCAAGAGGGAGTATTTATGCTCGATAGTGGGTTCATGCCTCCATTGAATCTGGGACAGTGACAGAAAGTTCTAAGGTTGTGGATGTGCTGTTGCCACTAGGGATAAAACATCAATGCTTTGTCTAAGGATATTTGTGTTGATTACATTACGCACCATACTTAATGCAATTGTCTGTTGTTTGCAACTTAATACTAGAAGGGGTGCGAATGCTAACCTAAAGGTGGACTATTTAGGCATAGATGCATGCTGGATGGCGGTCTATGTTCTTTGTCGTAATGCCCTGATTAAATCTCATAGTGATCATCATGATATGTATATGAATCTTTATTTGTCAATTGCCCACCTGTAATTTGTTCACCCAACATGTTATTTATCTTATTGGAGAGACACCACTAGTGAACTGTGGACCCCGGTCCATTCTTTTACATCTGAAATACAATCTACTGCAATCTCTGTTCTTTGTTGTTCTTCGCAAACAAACATCATTTTCCACACCATACGTTTAATCCTTTGTTTTCAGCAAGCCGGTGAGATTGAAAACCTCAGTGTTACGTTGGGGCAAAGTATCTTGATTGTGTTGTGCAGGTTCCACGTTGGCGCCGGAATCACTGGTGTTGCGCCGCACTACACTCGTCCACCAACAACCTTCACGTGGACCTTGACTCCTACTGGTTCGATAACCTTGGTTTCATACTGAGGGAAACTTGCTTCTATACGCATCACACCTTCCACTTGGGGTTCCCAACGGACGTGTGCTTCACGCGTTATCAAGCTAAATTTCTGGCGCCGTTGCCGGGGAGATCAAGACACGCTACAAGGGGAGTCTCCACATCCAATCTCTTTACTTTGGTTTTGTCTTGTTTTACTTTATTTTATTTTCTGTCTTGTTTACTTGCTCTATATCAAAACACAAAAAAATTAGTTACTTGTCTTTACTTTATTCTATTTGCTTAGTTTACTTTTATTACCGCTACAATGGGAACTCCTGAAAATACTAAGTTGTGTGATTTCACTAGCACAAATAATAATGATTTTATAAGTACTCCTATTGCTCCACCTTCTACTACAGCAGAATTCTATGAAATTAAACCTGCTTTACTGAATCTTGTTATGAGAGAGCAATTTTCTGGTGTTAGTGATGCTGCTGCCCATCTTAATAATTTTGTTGAATTTTGTGAAATGCAAAAGTATAAGGATATAGATGGTGATATGATAAAACTGAAATTGTTTCCTTTCTCATTAAGAGGAAGAGCTAAAGATTGGTTGCTTTCTTTGCCTAAGAATAGTATTGATTCATGGACTAAATGTAAAGATGCTTTTATTGGTAAATATTATCCCCCTGCTAGGATTATATCTTTGAGAAGTAGAATTATGAACTTTAAGCAATTTGATAATGAACTTGTTGCTCAAGCATGGGAGAGAATGAAATCTTTGGTAAAGAATTTTCCTACCCATGGACTAACTACTTGGATGATCATCCAAACCTTTTATGCAGGATTGAATTTTTCCTCAAGGAACCTATTGGATTCAGCTACTGGAGGTACTTTTATGTCCATCACCTTAGGCGCCGCAACAAAGCTTCTTGATGATATGATGATCAATTACTCTGAATGGCACACTGAAAGAACTCCTCAAGGTAAGAAGGTAAATTCTGTTGAAGAAACCTCTTCTTTGGGTGATAAGATTGATGCTATTATGTCTATGCTTGAAAATGGTAGATCTCATATTGATCCTAATAATGTTCCTTTAGCTTCATTGGTTGCTCAAGAAGAGAATGTTGATGTGAATTTCATTAAGAATAATAATTTCAACAACAATGCTTATAGGAATAATTATGGTAACAACAACTATAGGCCATATCCTTCTAATAATGGTAGTGGTTATGGTAATTCTTATGGTAATTCTTACAACAATAATAAGAGTGTACCATCTGGTCTTGAAGTCATTCTTAAAGAATTTATTAGTACACAAACTGCTTTTAATAAAACTGTTGAAGAAAAGCTTGGTAAAATTGATGTTCTTGCTTCTAAGGTTGATAGTCTTGCTCTTGATGTTGATCTTTTAAAACTGAAAGTTATGCCTGATGAAGTTAAAGATGCTAGGTTTGCTAAAACAAATTCCATCCAAGTTCGAATTAATTATAATATAAGAATGTTGGCTGAATTGCATGCTAGGTGGGATAGAGAAGAAAAAGAAAAACTTGCTAAAGAGAATAATGTAACTAAAGTTTGGACTATTACCACCACTAGTAATGTTGATTCTTCACATGTTGCTAAACCTCCTACTATCAATGGTAAAATAATTGGTGTTGGCAATGTTTCTACTCCTAGTTCAAAGCGTGTAAAATTGCCTGAAACTGCTGAAACTGTTTGTGATAAAACTGCTGAAATTTTTCAAAATATTGGGGACAATGATCCTATTGCTGTAGATCATAATGGTTTAGATTTTGATGATTGTCATATTACTGAAGTTATTAAGTTCTTACAAAAACTTTCTAGAAGTCCTAATGCTAGTGCTACAAATTTAGCATTTACAAAACATATTACAAATGCTCTCATTAAAGCTAGGGAAGAGAAATTAAAACTTGAAGCTTCTATTCCTAGGAAGTTGGAAGATGGTTGGGAGCCCATCATTAAAATGAAATTCAATGATTTTGAATGTAATGCTTTATGTGATCTTGGTGCAAGTATTTCTGTTATGCCTAAGAAAATTTATGATATGCTTGACTTGCCACCATTGAAAAATTGTTATTTGGATGTTAATCTTGCTGATAATTCTCTAAAGAAACCTTTGGGGAGGATTGATAATGTTTGCATTACGGTTAACAATAACCTTGTCCCCGTTGATTTTGTTGTCTTGGATATTGAATGCAATGCATCTTGTCCTATTGTCTTGGGAAGATCCTTTCTTCGAACTGTTGGTGCTGTTATTGATATGAAAGAAGGAAATATTAAGTATCAATTTCCTCTCAAGAAAGGTATAGAACACTTCCCTAGAAAGAGAATGAAGTTGCCTTTTGATTCTATTATTAGAACAAATTATGATGTTGATGCTTCTTCTCTAGATAATACTTGATTTGCACTTTCTGCGCCTAGCTGAAAGGCGTTAAAAAAGAACTTCTTGGGAGATAACCCATGGTTTTATTTTACTACTGTTTTGTTGAGTCTTGGAAGTTGTTAATACTGTAGCAACCTCTCCTTATCATGTTTTTGTGCCAAGTAAAGTCTCTATAGTAAAGTTGATACTAGATTTGGATTACTGCGCAGAAACAGAATTGCTGTCTGTCACGAATTTGTGTAGATCTCTCTGTAGAAGAATCAAAAAAATCTGCCAATTTACGTGCGTGATCCTCAGATATGTACGCAACTTTCATTAGTTTTGAATTTTTCCATCTGAGCAAGTTAAGTGCCTCAGAAAAATTCGTCTTTACGAACTGTTCTGTTTTGACAGATTCTGCCTTTTATTTCGCATTGCCTCTTTTGCTATGTTGAATGGATTTCTTTGTTCATTAACTTTCATTAGCTTTGTGCAATGTCCAGAAGTGTTAAAAATGATTATGTCACCTCTGAATATATATGAATTTTTGATTATGCACTAACCCTCTAATTAGTTTGCTTTAATTTTGGTGTGGAGGAAGTTTTCAAGGGTCAAGAGAAGAGGATGATACAATATGATAAAGAAGAGTGAACAGTCTAAGCTTGGGGATACCCCCGTGGTTCATCCCTGCATATTTTAAGAATACTCAAGCATCTAAGCTTGGGGATGCCCAAGGCATCCCCTTCTTCATCGACAACTTATCAGGTCACTTCTAGTGAAACTATATTTTTATTCCATCACATCTTATGTTCTTTACTTGGAGCGTCTGTTCGTTTTTGTTTTTGTTTTGGGTTGAATAAAGTTGGATCCCACAATCCTTGTATTGGAGATATTACGCTCCGCTTTTTCATATGGAACACTTGTGTTCTTAGTTATGCTTTAATGTTCATGGCGAAGGCTGAAAATTGCTTCGTTGATTGCTATTTGGTTGGAATCAGAAAATGCTTCATATGGTTTTGAATAACTTGATACTTGGCAATTGTTTTGAGCTCTCATAGATCATGTTTAAGCTCTTGCATCATGTAGTTTAATCTATTAGTGGAGAACTACCGTAGAGCTTGTTGAAATTTGGTTTGCATGATTGGTCTCTCTAAGGTCTAGATATTTTCTGGTAAAAGTGTTTCAACAACAAGGAAGACAGTGTAGAGTCTTATAATGCTTGCAATATGTTCTTGTGTAAGTTTTGCTGTACCTGTTCATACTTGTGTTTGCTTCAAACAACCTTACTAGCCAAAGCCTTGTACTGAGAGGAAATGCTTCTCGTGCATCCAAACACCTTGAGCCAAAACCCATGCCATTTGTGTCCACCATATCTACCTACTATGTGGTATTTTTCTGCCATTCCAAAGTAAATTACTTGAGTGCTACCTTTAAAATTTCATTCCTTTGTCTTTGCAATATATAGCTCATCGGAAAATAGCTTAAAAACTATTGTGGTGATGAATATGTAGCTATGTATCTTAGTTCTTATAAGTTGCTTGTTGAGCGGTAACCATGTTTCTGGGGACGCCATCAACTTTTTACACCTTTGTTGAATATCATGTGAGTTGCTATGCATGTTCGTCTTATCTGAAGTAAGGGTGATTTATCATGATCAAATGGTTTGAGTATGCATATGTTAGAGAAGAACATTGGGCCGCTAACTAAAGCCATGTATCATGGTGGAAGTTTTCAGTTTGGACATTCATCCTCAATCTCTTATGAGAATATTATATGTTGTTGAATGCTTATGCATTAAAGAGGAGTCCATTATCTGTTTTCTATGTTGTCCCGGTATGGATGTCCTAAGTTGAGATCTATTAAAAACGAGAAATCAAATGCGATTTATCTCCTTGGACCTTTGTACATGCGGCATAGAGGTACCCCTTTGTGACACTTGGTTGAAACATATGTTATGCAATGATAATCCATGTAAATCCAAGCTTATTAGGACAAGGTGCGAGCACTATTGGTATTCTATGCATGAGGCTTGCAACTTGTAGGAAGTATTATGCATAACACATATGAATTATTACTACCGTTGACAAAATTGTTTCTATGTTTTCAAAATAAAAAGCTCTAGCACAAAAATAGTAATCCATGCTTCCCTCTGCGAAGGGCCTTTCTTTTACTTTATGTTGAGTCAGTTTACCTACCTCTTTATATCTTAGAAGCAAACACTTGTGTCAACTGTGTGCATTGATTCTTACATGTTTACTTATTGCACTTGTTATATTACTTTATGTTGACAATTATCCATGAGATATACATGTTACAAGTTGAAAGCAATTGCTGAAACTTAATCATCCTTTGTGTTGCTTCAATGCCTTCTACTTTGAATGTATTGCTTTATTAGTTAGCTCTTATGCAAGTCTTGTTGATACTTGTCTTGAAAGTACTATTCATGAAAAGTTTTGCTATATGATTCAGTTGTTTTGTAGCACCCTACCTTTTAAATAAAGGCAAGATACCTGTGTATAGTGCTATTCCCGGGATCACTGATAGCACACACATTTCAAATGAAGTAATCATAGCAATAGTATCAAAATTTCTACAACGTAGATCCACAGGAAATAAAATAAAGTCTTACAACTTGCATAGTCTCTTGGACTAGCTCAAATATAAATGTTCAAAGCAAACACAACGGAAATAAACTTCAATGAGCCTCCATCATCTTCATGCGCCACAGGCAGACATGTTGGAATGTAGACTCGAGATCCTACCTAGTAATCCTCTTCAGACGAACCTGCACGTTTGAATATGCAGCCCCACGAATGGAGGTCAGTACAATGATGTACTGGCAAATGACACTTATATGGTGGCAGTTTTGGGCATGACTATCTACATGATATTTGGCAAGTGGAGTTCAGGCAGATTTGCATAAAGCCAATTTTATCCTATATTTTATTTAAAACAAAAACATTTTACAAAACTCATAATGATGTCATAAACAGTATCATGGTTACATCTCCCATGTACTATCCGACAGTTACTACTCCAATTTTAACTTATTCAGAAAAGATGATGAGATTCTTCCGTACATTCCCTGCCTAGAAAGCTCAAATTGTCCATAACCGGGGACACGGCTAAGATCTTAGATTTACTCTCGAGAGGTTGTGCACTTTCACCTTACGACCCACCCTTCCCAAGAGAAGAAATGAGACAAGATCTTTCAGAAGGAGGCTTCAACCATAACCAGCTAGACCCGTTCCCGTTTGGTAGCTAGCCACATCATCATGTCTAGCAACAAGTTTGACCTCACAACTTACTTAATCCCGGCAGAGCCCATAATACCATAAGGCTGCACTGGAAGCTAACTAAAAACATGGATGACATAGAAATCTCTTTAATCCTGGGTGGCCATCCACAAGTGCACCCTCAGGCGAAGACAACCACAATGTGGCCCTAAGTAGCCACTCTACACTTGCGCACTCTCAGGGATTCATCACTTTAGTCCCTAGGGCGCGTGAGGAATCACTTTAGTCCCTAGGGCGCGTGAGCCTGAGCAGCCGCCCACCAATCAACCAATCCACCCAGGTGATTCATTAAAGTTGTTAATTTTTAATTCTCAATACTCACAATCCAAGTTGATCAAAACAGCAGTGGCACTTTGTTATTGCTAGGCAAACTATAATCTAGCAAGGGCTCATGGTGGCTACACACTACTAGGACTGATAAGCATAGCATAATCTTCGAAAACAAAATCCTACCATGCATACTAGTTTATAAAACACTAATGCATAACAAAATAGGTAGGTAATTGAGTGTCACTTGCCTTGATCAAAGCAACCCGCACAAGCACAACAATCACAAGCACCACCTTGATCTTCTCCACAATCTAATCAAACAAGCACAACAAGAATAAACAAACATTCGATACGACAAACATAGACATGTATGCATGCATGCTATGCAACAATTTAACTTCACATGAGAGGTAGTGTGTACGTGCTGCACTATGTGTTCTCTGGTATGTGCAATGTTAATAAAATATTTTGGCATTTAATATGATTTAGAAAAACCACTAATTGAGTATCTACTTAACACATACAACCTTATTAAATATCCACTGTAAGCATTATGTGTTGTAAAAATATGATTTGACCTCCCTGGATAGGTTACAGTAATACGAAGGCACAGCAATTGGAATTACTCGAAAATCATTTATAGAATTTGACCTCCCCTGTTTCGTTGGGGCAAAGTACTTTAGTTATGTTGTGCAGGTTCCACGTTGGCGCCGGAATCCCTGGTGTTGCGCCGCATCACATTTCATCACCATCAACCTTCAACGTGCTTCTTGGCTCCTCCTGGTTCGATTAAACCTTGGTTTCTTTCTGAGGGAAAACTTGCCACTGTGCGCATCATACCTTCCTCTTGGGGTTCCCAACGGACGTGTACATTTACGCGCATCAAGCATGTTTTCTGGCGCCGTTGCCGGGGAGATCAAGACACGCTGCAAGGGGAGTCTCCACTTTCCAATCTCTTTACTTTGTTTTTGTCTTGCTTTATTTTATTTACTACTTTGTTTGCTGCACCTAAACAAAACACACAAAAATTAGTTGCTAGTTTTACTTTATTTACTGTCTTGCTCTCTATATCAAAAACACAAAACAAAAAATTAGTTACTTGCATTTACTTTATCTAGTTTGTTTTATTTACTGTTGCTAAAATGAATACCCCTGAAAATACTAAGTTGTGTGACTTCACAAACACAAATAATAATGATTTCCTATGCACACCTATTGCTCCACCTGCTACTACAGCAGAATTCTTTGAAATTAAACCTGCTTTACTGAACCTGGTTATCAGAGATCAATTTTCTGGTGTTAGTTCTGATGATGCTGCTGCCCATCTTAATAATTTTGTTGCACTTTGTGAAATGCAAAAATATAAGGATGTAGATGGTGATATTATTAAATTGAAATTGTTTCCTTTCTCATTAAGAGGAAGAGCTAAAGATTGGTTGCTATCTTTGCCTAAGAATAGTATTGATTCATGGACTAAATGTAAGGATGCTTTTATTGGTAGATATTATCCTCCCGCTAAAATTATATCTTTGAGAAGTAGCATAATGAATTTTAAACAATTAGATACTGAACATGTTGCTCAAGCATGGGAGAGAATGAAAACTTTGGTAAAGAATTGCCCAACCCATGGACTGACTACTTGGATGATCATCCAAACCTTCTATGCAGGACTAAATTTTTCTTCGCGGAATTTATTGGATTCAGCTGCTGGAGGTACCTTTATGTCCATCACTTTGGGGGCGGCTACAAAGCTTCTTGATGATATGATGATAAATTACTCTGAATGGCACACGGAAAGAGCTCCACAAGGTAAGAAGGTAAATTCTGTTGAAGAAACCTCTTCCTTGAGTGATAAGATTGATGTGATTATGTCTATGCTTGTGAATGGTAGATCTAATGTTGATCCAAATAATGTTCCTTTAGCTTCATTGGTTGCTCAAGAAGAAAATGTTGATGTGAATTTCATTAAAAATAATAATTTTAACAACAATGCTTATAGGAACAACTCTGGTAATAACTATAGGCCATATCCTTTTGCTAATGGTAATGGTTATGGTAATTCTTATGGGAATTATTACAATAACAATAGGAGTGTACCCCCTGGTCTTGAAGCCATTCTTAAAGAATTTATTAGTACACAAACTGCTTTTAACAAATCTGTTGAGGAAAAGCTTGATAAAATTGATATTATTGCTTCTAGAGTTGATAGACTTGCCTCTGATGTTGATCTATTAAAATTGAAAGTTATGCCTAATAATGATATTGATAATAAGATTACTACTACAGCAAATGCCATCCAAGTTAGAATTAATGAGAATATAAGATTAATGGCTGAATTATTGCTAGGTGGGATAGAGAAGAAAATGAAAAACTAGCTAAAGAGAATAATGTAGCTAAAGTTTGGACTATTACCACCATTAGTAATGATAATGATTCACATGTTGCTGCACCTCCTACTATCAATGGTAAAATAATTGGTGTTGGCAATGTTTCTACTCCTAGTGCAAAGCGTACAAAACTGCCTGAAATTGCTAAAACTGCTGAAACTGCTTGTGATAAAACTGCTGAAATTTTTTCCAACCTTGGGGACAATGATTCCATTGCTGTAGCTCATAATGATTTAGATTTTGATGATTGCCACATCTCTGAAGTTATAAAGTTCTTACAAAAACTTTCTAAAAGTCCTAATGCTAGTGCTATAAATTTAGCCTTTACAAAACATATTACAAATGCTCTCATAAAAGCTAGAGAAGAGAAACTAAAACTTGAAACTTCTATTCCTAGAAAGTTAGAAGATGGTTGGGAGCCCATCATTAAAATGAAATTCAATGATTTTGAATGTAATGCTTTATGTGATCTTGGTGCAAGTATTTCTGTTATGCCTAAAAAGATTTGTGATATGCTTGACTTGCCACCATTGAAGAATTGTTATTTGGATGTTAATCTTGCCGATAATGTTAAAAAGAAACCTTTGGGGAGGATTTATAATGTGCGCATTACGGTTAACAATAACCTTGTCCCCGTTGATTTTGTTGTCTTGGATATTGAACGCAATGCATCTTGTCCTATTGTGTTGGGAAGACCTTTTCTTCGAACCGTTGGTGCTGTTATTGGTATGAGGGAAGGTAATATTAAATATCAATTTCCTCTCAAGAAAGGTATGGAACACTTTCCTAGAAAAATAATGAAGTTGCCTTTTGATTCTATTATTAGAACAAGTTATGATGTTGAAGCTTCTACTCTTGATGTTACTTGATTTGCACTTTCTGCGCCTAGCTGAAAGGCGTTAAAGAAAAGCACTTATGGGAGACAACCCATGTTTTTACTACAGTACTTTGTTTTATATTTGAGTCTTGGAAGTTGTTTAATACTGTAGCAACCTCTCCTTATCATGTTTTTGTGCCAAGTAAAGTTTCTATGTTAAAGTTGATGTTATATTTGGGATCGCTGCGCAGAAACAGCATTGCTGTCTGTCACGAATTCTGGCATAAGTCTCTGTAGAAAATTCGAAAAAATCTGCAAAATTACGAGCGTGATCCTCAGATATGTACGCAACTTTCATTAGTTTTGAGTTTTTCCATTTGAGCAAGTCTAGTGCCCCTTTCAGGTTCGTCTTTACGGACTGTTCTGTTTTTGACAGATTCTGCCTTTTATTTCGCATTGCCGTATTTGCTATGTTGGATGAATTTCTTTGATCCATTAATGTCCAGTAGGTTTGTGCAATGTCCAGAAGTGTTAAGAATGATTGTTTCACCTCTGAATATGTGAATTATTAATTGTGCACTAACCCTCTAATGAGTTTACTTGAAGTTTGGTGTGAAGGAAGTTTTCAAGGGTCAAGAGAGGAGTATGATATACTATGATCAAGAGGAGTGAACGCTCTAAGCTTTGGGATGCCCCCGTGGTTCATCCCTGCATATTTTAAGAAGACTCAAGCGTCTAAGCTTGGGGATGCCCAAGGCATCCCCTTCTTCATCGACAACATCATCAGGTTCCTCCCCTGAAACTATATTTTTATTCAGTCACATCTTGTGTTCTTTACTTGGAGCGTCGGTTTGTTTTTGTTTTTGTTTTTGTTTGAATAAAATGGATCCTAGCATTCACTTTGTGGGAGAGAGACACGCTCCGCTGTTGCATATGGACAAATATGTCCTTAGGCTTTACTCATAATGTTCAAGGCGAAGGTTGAAACTTCTTCGTTAAATTGTTATATGGTTGGAATTGGGAAATGCTACATGTAGTAATTCTAAAATGTCTTGGATAATGTGATACTTTGCAATTGTTGTGCTCATGTTTAAGCTCTTGCATCATATACTTTGCACCCATTAATGAAAAAATACATAGAGCTTGCTAAAATTTGGTTTGCATATTTGGTCTCTCTAAGGTCTAGATAATTTTTAGTATTGAGTTTTGAACAACAAGGAAGACGGTGTAGAGTCTTATAATGTTTAAAATATGTCTTTTATGTGAGTTTAGCTGCACCGGTTCATCCTTGAGTTTGCTTCAAATAACCTTGCTAGCCTAAACCTTGTATCGAGAGGGAATACTTCTCATGCATCCAAAATCCTTGAGCCAACCACTATGCCATTTGTGTCCACCATACCTACCTACTACATGGTATTTCTCCGCCATTCCAAAGTAAATTGCTTGAGTGCTACCTTTAAAATTCCATCATTCACCTTTGCAATATATAGCTCATGGGACAAAATAGCCTTAAAAACTATTGTGGTATTGAATATGTACTTATGCACTTTATCTCTTATTAAGTTGCTTGTTGTGCGATAACCATGCTTCTGGGGACGCCATCAACTACTCTTTGTTGAATATCATGTGAGTTGCTATGCATGTCCGTCTTGTCTGAAGTAAGAGAGATCTACCACCTTAATGGTTGGAGCATGCATATTGTTAGAGAAGAACATTGGGCCGCTAACTAAAGCCATGAATCATGGTGGAAGTTTCAGTTTTGGACATATATCCTCAATCTCATATGAGAATAATAATTGTTGCTACATGCTTATGCATTAAAGAGGAGTCCATTATCTGTTGTCCATCTTGTCCCGGTATGGATGTCTAAGTTGAGAATAATCAAAAGCGAGAAATCCAAAATGCGAGCTTTCTCCTTAGACCTTTGTACAGGAGGCATGGAGGTACCCCTTTGTGACACTTGGTTGAAACATGTGTATTGCGAAGATCCGGTAGTCCAAGCTAAGTAGGACAAGGTGCGGGCACTATTAGTATACTATGCATGAGGCTTGCAACTTGTAAGATATAATTTACATAACTCATATGCTTTATTACTACCGTTGAAAAAATTGTTTCATGTTTTCAAAATAAAAGCTCTAGCACAAATACAGCAATCGATGCTTTCCTCTTTGAAGGACCATTCTTTTACTTTTATTGTTGAGTCAGTTTACCTATCTCTCTCCACCTCAAGAAGCAAACACTTGTGTGAACTGTGCATTGATTCCTACATACTTGCATATTGCACTTGTTATATTACTCTATGTTGACACTATCCATGAGATATACATGTTATAAGTTGAAAGCAACCGCTGAAACTTAATCTTCCTTTGTGTTGCTTCAATACCTTTACTTTGATTTATTGCTTTATGAGTTAACTCTTATGCAAGACTTATTGATGCTTGTCTTGAAGTACTATTCATGAAAAGTCTTTGCTTTATGATTCATTTGTTTACTCATGTCATTACCATTGTTTTTGATCGCTGCATTCATTACATATGTTTACAATAGTATGATCAAGATTATGATGGCATGTCACTCCAGAAATTATCCTTGTTATCGTTTGCCTGCTCGGGACGAGCAGAACTAAGCTTGGGGATGCTGATATGTCTCCAACGTATCGATAATTTCTTATGTTCCATGCTACATTATTGATGATATCTACATGTTTTATACACATTATATGTCGTATTTACGCATTTTCTGGAACTAACCTATTAACAAGATGCCGAAGAGCCGATTCTTTGTTTTCTGCTGTTTTTGGTTTCAGAAATCCTAGTAAGGAAATATTCTCGGAATTGGACGAAATCAACGCCCAGGGTCCTATTTTTGCACGAAGCTTCCAGAAGTGTGAAGAGGGAAGGAAGTGGGGCCACGAGGCGCCGCCACAACAGGGCGGCGCGGCCCAGCCCTTGGTCGCGCGGCCCTGGTGTGTGGGGCCCTCGTGTGGCCCCCCGCGTTGCCCTTCCGCCTACTTAAAGCCTCCATCGCGAAACCCCCAGTACCAAGAGCCACGATACGGAAAACCTTCCAGAGACGCCGCCGCCGCGAATCCCGTCTCGGGGGATTCAGGAGATCGCCTCCGGCACCCTGGCGGAGAGGGGAATCATCTCCCGGAGGACTCTTCATCGCCATGATCGCCTCCGGAGTGATGAGTGAGTAGTTCACCCCTGGACTATGGGTCCATAGCAGTAGCTAGATGTTCGTCTTCTCCTCATGTGCTTCATTGTTGGATCTTGTGAGCTGCCTAACATGATCAAGATCATCTATCTGTAATACTATATGTTGTGTTTGTCGGGATCCGATGGATAGAGAATACTATGTTATGGTGATTATCAATCTATTACCTATGTGTTGTTTATGATCTTGCATGCTCTCCGTTATTAGTAGAGGCTCTGGCCAAGTTTTTGCTCTTAACTCCAAGAGGGAGTATTTATGCTCGATAGTGGGTTCATGCCTCCATTGATACCTGGGACAGTGACAGAAAGTTCTAAGGTTGTGGATGTGCTGTTGCCACTAGGGATAAAATATTGATGCTATGTCTAAGGATGTAGTTGTTGATTACATTACGCACCATACTTAATGCAATTGTCTGTTGCTTGCAACTTAATACTGGAAGGGGTTCGGATGATAACCTGAAGGTGGACTTTTTAGGCATAGATGCATGCTGGATGGCGGTCTATGTACTTTGTCGTAATGCCCTGATTAAATCTCACTATATTTATCATATCATGTATATGCATTGTTATGCCCTTTTCTATTTGTCAATTGCCCGACTGTAATTTGTTCACCCAACATGCTTTAATCTTATGGGAGAGACACCTCTAGTGAACTGTGGACCCCGGTCCTATTCTTTACATCGCATACAATCTACTGCAATACTTGTTTTACTGTTTTCTTAGCAAACAATCATCTTCCACATAATACGGTTAATCCTTTGTTACAACAAGCCGGTGAGATTGACAACCTCACTGTTTCGTTGGGGCAAAGTACTTTGGTTGTGTTGTGCAGGTTCCACGTTGGCGCCGGAATCCCTGGTGTTGCGCCGCATCACATTTCGTCACCATCAACCTTCAATGTGCTTCTTGGCTCCTCCTGGTTCGATTAAACCTTGGTTTCTTTCTGAGGGAAACTTGCCACTGTGCGCATCATACCTTCCTCTTGGGGTTCCCAACGGACGTGTACATTTACGCGCATCACCCATCATTAAGATGAAATTCAATGATTTTTAATGTAATGCTTTATGTGATATTGGTGCAAGTATTTCTGTTATGCCTAAGAAAATTTATGATATGCTTGACTTGCCACCATTGAAGAATTGTTATTTAGATGTTAATCTTGTTGATAATGTTAAAAAGAAACCTTTGGGGAGGATTGATAATGTTCGTATTACGGTTAACAATAACCTTATCCCCGTTGATTTTGTTGTCTTGGATATTGAATGCAACGCATCTTGTCCTATTATGTTGGGAAGACCTTTTCTTCGAACTGTTGGTGCTGTTATCGATATGTAGGAAGGTAATATTAAGTATCAATTTCCTCTCAAGAAAGGTATGGAACACTTCCCTAGAAAGAGAATGAAGTTGCCTTTTGATTCTATTATTAGAACAAGCTATGATGTTGATGCTTCTTCTCTTGATGTTACTTGATTTGCACTTTCTGCGCCTAGCTAAAAGGCGTTAAAGAAAAGCACTTCTTGGGAGATAACCCAAGTTTCATTTTATTTACTGTATTGTTGAGTCTTGGAAGTTGTTTACTACTGTAGCAACCTCTCCTTATCATGCTTTTGTGCCAAGTAAAGTTTCTATGGTAAAGTTGATGCTAGATTTGGATTGCTGCGTAGAAACAGCATTGCTGTCTGTCACGAATTCGCGCAGATCTCTCTGTAAAAAAATCTGCAAATTTACGTGCGTGATCCTCAGATATGTACGCAACTTTCATTAGTTTTGAGTTTTTCCGTTTGAGCAAGTTAAGTGCCCCTGCAAAATTCGTCTTTACAAACTGTTCTGTTTTTGACAGATTCTGCCTTTTATTTCGCATTGCCGCTTTTGCTATGTTGAATGAGTTTCTTTGTTCCAATAACTTTCAGAAGCCTTGTGCAATGTCCAGAAGAGTTAAGAATGATTGTGTCACCTCTGAATATGTGAATTTTTGATTATGCACTAACCCTCTAATGAGTTTGCTTGAAGTTTGGTGTGGAGGAAGTTTTCAAGGGTCAAGAGAAGAGGATGATATACTATGATCAAGAAGAGTGAAAGGTCTAAGCTTGGGGATGCCCCGGTGGTTCATCCCTGCATATTTTAAGAAGACTCAAGCATCTAAGCTTGGGGATGCCCAAGGCATCCCCTTCTTCATCGACAACTTATCAGGTCACTTCTAGTGAAACTATATTTTTATTCCATCACATCTTATGTTCTTTACTTGGAGCGTCGGTTTGCTTTTATTTTCGTTTTGGTTTGAATAAAGTTGGATCCCATCATCCTTATATTGGAGATATTACGCTCCGCTTTTTCATATGGAACAATTGTATTCTTAATTGTGCTTTAATGTTCATGGCGAAGGCTGAAATTCCTTCGTTAAATTGCTATTTGGTTGGAATCAGAAAATGTTGCATATGGTTTGTAACTTGGCAATTGTTTGAGCTCTCATAGATCATGTTTAAGCTCTTGCATCATGTAGTTTAATCTATTAATGAAGAACTACCGTAGAGCTTGTAAAATTTGGTTTGCATGATTGGTCTCTCTAAGTCTAGATATTTTCTGGTAAAGTGTTTGAACAACAAGGAAGACAGTGTAGAATCTTATAATGCTTGCAATATGTTCTTGTGTAAGTTTTGCTGTACCTGTTCATACTTGTGTTTGCTTCAAACAACCTTGCTAGCCCAAACCTTGTACTGAGAGGAAATGCTTCTCGTGCATCCAAACACCTTGAGCCAAAACCCATGCCATTTGTGTCCACCATATCTACCTATTATGTGGTATTTTTCTGCCATTCCAAAGTAAATTACTTGAGTGCTACCTTTAAAATTTCATTCCTTTATCTTTGCAATATATAGCTCATGGTACAAATAGCTTAAAAACTATTGTGGTGATGAATATGTAGTTATGTGTCTTACTTCTTATAAGTTGCTTGTTGAGCGGTAACCATGTTTCTGGGGACGCCATCAACTTTTTACCTTTGTTGGATATCATGTGAGATGCTATGCATGTTCGTCTTGTCTGAAGTAAGTGCGATTTCATGATCAAATGGTTTGAGTATGCATATGTTAGAGAAGAACATTGGGCAGCTAACTAAAGCCATGTATCATGGTGGAAGTTTCAGTTTGGACATACAACCTCAATCTCTTATGAGAATATTATTTGTTGTTCAATGCTTAAGCATTAAAAGAGGAGTCCATTATCTGTTGTCTATGTTGTCTTGGTATGGATGTCTAAGTTGAGAATAATCAAAAGCAAGAAATCCAATGCGTGCTTTCTCCTTAGACCTTTGTACAGGCGGCATAGAGGTACCCCTTTGTGACACTTGGTTGAAACATATGTTATGCGATGATAATCCGTGTTTTCCGAGCTGATTAGGACAAGGTGCGAGCACTATTAGTACTCTATGCATGAGACTTGCAACTTGTAGGAAGTATTATGCATAGCACATATGAATTATTACTACCGTTGACAAAATTGTTTCTATGTTTTCAAAATAAAAGCTCTAGCACAAAAATAGTAATCCATGCTTCCCTCTGCGAAGGGCCATTCTTTTACTTTATTGTTGAGTCAGTTTACCCACTTCTTTCTATCTTAGAAGCAAACACTTGTGTTAACTGTGTGCATTGATTCTTACATGTTTACTTATTGCACATGTTATATTACTCTATGTTGACAAATATCCATGAGATATACATGTTACAAGTTGAAAGCAATTGCTGAAACTTAATCATCCTTTGTGTTGCTTCAATTCATTCTACTAAAAATTTATTGCTTATGAGTTAGCTCTTATGCAAGTCTTATTGATGCTTGTCTTGAAAGTGTTATTCATGAAAAGTTTTGCTATATGATTCATTTGTTTAGTCATCATCTTTGTTAGCAATCTTTTGCTTCAGATCACTCCATTCATCTCATATGCTTTACAATAATGTTGATCAAGGTTATGTTGGTAGCATGTCACTTCAGAAATTATTTGTGTTATCGTTTACCTACTCGAGGGCGAGTAGGAACTAAGCTTGGGGATGCTTGATACGTCTCAAACGTATCTATAATTTCTTATGTTTCATGCTACTTTTATAACAATACTTGAATGTTTTATGCATACTTTACATCATTATTATACATTTTTCGGCACTAACCTATTAACAAGATGCCGAAGCGCCAGTTGCTGTTTTCTGTTGTTTTTGGTTTCAGAAATCCTAGTAAGGAAATATTCTCGGAATTGGACGAAATCAACGCCCAGGGTCCTATTTTTCCACGAAGCTTCCAGAAGACCGAGGGAGATACGAAGTGGGGCCACGAGGGGCCGAGACCATAGGGCGGCGCGGCCTGGGCCCTGGCCGCGCCGGCCTATGGTGTGGGGCCCCTGTGCCCCCTCCTGGCCTACCCTTCCGCCTACTTAAAGCCTTCGTCGCGAATACCACTGTACCGAGAGCCACGATACGGAAAACCTTCCAGAGACGCCGCCGCCGCCAATCCCATCTCGGGGGATTCAGGAGATCGCCTCCGGCACCCTGCCGGAGAGGGGAATCATCACCGGAGGGGCTCTACATCATCATGCCCGCCTCCGGATTGATGCGTGAGTAGTTCATCCTTGGACTATGGGTCCATAGCAGTAGCTAGTTGGTTGTCTTCTCCGCATGTGCTATCATTGTTTAGATCTTGTGAGCTGCCTAACATGATCAAGATCATCTATTTGTAATGCTACATGTTGTGTTTGATGGGATCCGATGAATCTAGAATACTATGTCAAGTTGATTATCAATCTATCATATATGTGTTGTTTATGTTCTTGCATGCTCTCCGTTGCTAGTAGAGGCTCTGGCCAAGTTGATATTTGTAACTCCAAGAGGGAGTATTTATGCTCGATAGTGGGTTCATGCCTCCATTTAATCTGGGATCGTGACAGTAGGTTCTAAGGTTGTGGATGTGCTGTTGCTACTAGGGATAAATCATCGATGCTTTGTCTAAGGATATTTGTGTTGATTACATTACGCACCATACTTAATGCAATTGTCTGTTGTTTGCAACTTAATACTGGAGGGGGTGCGGATGCTAACCCGAAGGTGGATTATTTAGGCATAGATGCATGCTGGATAGCGGTCTATGTACTTTGTCGTAATGCCCTGATTAAATCTCATAGTAATCATCATTGATATGTATTGAATCTTTATTTGTCAATTGCCCATCTGTAATTTGTTCACCCAGCATGTTAGTTATCTTATTGGAGAGACACCACTAGTGAACTGTGGACCCCGGTCCATTCTTTTACATCTGAATACATTCTACTGCAATCATTGTTCTTACTGTTCTTTGCAAACAAACACCATCTTCCACTCGATACGCTTAATCCTTTGTTTTCAGCAAGCCGGTGAGATTGACAACCTCACTGTTATGTTGGGGCAAAGTATCTTGATTGTGTTGTGTAGGTTCCACGTTGGCGCCGGTTTCACTGGTGTTGCGTCGCACTACACTCCTCCACCAACAACCTTCACGTGCTTCTTGGCTCCTACTGGTTCGATAACCTTGGTTTCATACTGAGGGAAACTTGCTTCTATACGCATCATACCTTCCACTTGGGGTTCCCAACGGACGTGTGCTTCACGCGTATCAGTGGCACACACCAAATCCAGCTAGGCCGGCGAACCACCTGACAAGAGATTGCTCCTGGACCAAGAGGTTGATGGAGAGAGGCACGATGAAAGATGCCGGAAATCAGGGTTTCGAGAAGTTACCACCACCGCCGCCGCTAACCGGGGCAAATGCGCAGCCAGTTTTTGCTCAGCAGAATCGGCCGCAGCAGCAGCAAGAGGTTCACCAGGTGGCGAATGGCAATGATCAAGGGCCACCGCCGACACCTTTGGGCCGGAATGTTTACAAGAACCCACATTTGTGTTGTGTTGTATTTATCACAGAGCCAACAGATAGGCAAAGTGTGCATCGCCGTTCCATGGAAGTGAACGCGGTGATGCCGGCAGTACCAAGGTACATGTTGTGGTCAGATCAGGAAATTACCTGGTCGTTCAAGGATCACCCGAAGATCATGCCAAATCCTGGCGGGTATGCTCTGGTTGTGGATCCAATAATGCAAGGGCCAACGACACGACTCAAGTTCAGCAAAGTGCTATTGGATAACGGAAGCAGCATAAACATCATGTACCGGCACACCATGCGTACGCTCGGCATAAAGGAAAACATGCTACAGCTGACCCACACAACCTCCCATGGGCAAAGTCTGGGTGGATGTGCTGTTTGGAGGACGTGACAACTGTCGGGTTGAGAACCTTCTGTTCGAGGTGGTTGATCTGGACAGCCCCTACCATGCACTGTTGGGGAGACCGGCGTTGGCAGCGTTCATGGCCTCAACTCATACCGCATACCTCAAGATGAAGATGCCGGCACCCAACGGTCCTTTGACTGTGGTGGGAAACTACAAAGTGTCGCTGGAAACCGCTTCCGCCGGATCAAATCTGGCCAAATCGCTGGTGATAGTAGAGGAAAAGAAAAGAATTCAAAGCTGTGGCATTGGCTCAGTCCTCCCAGTTGAACCTAGCGGCCATGAGCAGCAACTTGGGCGCACCGGCGTTCAAGCCAACAAAGGAGACAAAGGACATTGTGCAGGATCCGGCTTGCCCAGAGCGCATCGTTCGTATCGGTGCCGGCCTGAGTGAGGCATAGGAAAGCGCGCTCGTCAGCTTCCTCCGTGAGAATCGGAACATCTTCGCCTGGTCTACCGATGACTTGGTGGGTGTGCCGAGGGAGTTGGCTGAGCACTCTTTGAATGTCCGGAAGGATGCGAAGCCGGTGAGACAACCTTTACGCCGGTTTGCTAAAGATAGAAGGAAAATCATTGGAGAGGAAGTGACAAAGTTACTGGTTTCCGGTTTCATCGTGGAGGTGCTGCATACCGAGTGGCTGGCCAATCCGGTGCTGGTCGAGAAGAAAAAAGAAGAAGACCCCAAGGCTCCAAAGGTGTGGCGCATGTGCATCAACTGCACCAACCTGAACAAGGCGTGCCCAAAAGATCCTTTCCCTTTACCCCGAATTGATCAGGTGATCGATTCTACCACTGGTTGTGAACTGTTGTCTTTTCTGGATGCTTATTCCGGATTCCATCAAATTCCCTTGAAAAAGGAAGATCAAATAAAGATTGCGTTCATTACCCCGCACGGGGCTTATTGCTATGTCACTATGCCTTTTGGTTTGAGAAATGTCGGCGCAACATACCAGCGATGTATGCAAAAAATGCTTGTTCGATCAGATCGGCAAAAACGTGCAAGTCTATGTAGACGATGTCGTGATAAAAAAAAGGTGAAAGATACCTTGATCGATGATCTGAGGCAAACGTTTGACAACTTGAGAAGGTTCCGGATGAAACTTAATCCGGCAAAATGCACCTTTGGTGTTCCAGCCGGAAAACTTCTCGGTTTCTTAATATCCAGCCGCGGTATAGAAGTTAACCCGGTAAAAATTCGAGCCATCGAGAGGATGACCATACCTCAGGACCTCAAGGACGTCCAAAAATTCACCGGAAGCTTGGCATCGTTAAGCCGGTTCATAAGCCGGTTGGGAGAAAAAGCCATGTCACTCTATGCCTTAATGAGAAAATCGGACACTTTTGTCTGGACACCATAGGCAGATGCAGCGTTCAAGGAGCTAAAAAACATGCTGGCCACAGCTCCGGTATTGGCTTCACCTTTGGAAAGGGAACCCATGTTGCTTTACATAGCGGCAACGAACCGGGTTGTGAGTGTTGTGGTTGTGGTAGAAAGAGACGAGGAAGGAAAACCCGTGCAGAGGCCGGTATACTATCTGAGCGAGGTGCTCTCCCTCTCAAAGCAAAACTACCCGCACTTCCAGAAAATGACCTATGGCGTGTTCATGGCTGCCACAAAGCTCAAGCATTACTTTGAGGAGCACCCGGTGAAGGTAGTGAGCGAGGCACCTATCTCGGAGATCATTGGCAACAAAGATGCCAGTGGCCGGATTGCTAAGTGGGCAATTCAGCTATCACCATACGTACCGGCGTATGAGAGAAGAGACGCCATAAAATCACAAGCTTTGGCAGATTTCCTGGTTGATTGGGCTTAAATGCAGTATAAGTCGCCTAACTGGAACTGGACTAGTGGAAGATGCACTTTGACGGATCCAAACTCAAAGAGGGTCTATGTGCCGGAGTGGTTCTCACCTCACCAAAAGGGGATCACTTGAGATACGTGTTGCAGATACACTTTAGGGCATCAAACAATGTCGCTGAATATGAAGCCTTGGTCCATGGGCTCAAGGTCGCAAAAGAAATCGGTGTCCACCGGATCATTTTCTACGGTGATTCGGATTTAGTGGTGCAGCAGTGCTCCGGAGATTGGGATGCAAAAGATGCCAACATGGCAGCATACCGGTTCCATGTGCAAAAGATTGCCGGATTCTTCGATGGATGTGAGTTTCACCATGTACCACGGACGGAAAATGAAGCCGCAGATACTCTATCCAAGTTGGGCTCGTCTAGGCAAGAAATTCCTTCCGGAATAGCCTTAGCTCACCTGAGAAAACCATCAATCACACCAAGTCTGGAATCTGAATCAATCTTCGTACCGGAATCCCACATTGTACCAATGGATGTTGATGAAGGAAACCCGGGGACTGTTCCGGCAAACCCGGGGACTTCGGGGTCAAAACCGGAAGAAAGTATGATGGTGGATTGCATGGAGATAGATGTACCGGTGTTTACGGTTCGGGAAGCACCAACCTGGGTTAAACCTATTAAGGAATTCCTGATCAACGGCGGCTTGCCGGCTGATGAAACTAAATCGAGGAGGATCCAAAGAAGATCCAAGGCGTACACCATCATCAATGGTGAGATGTACAAGAGAAGTGTTACCGGTGTCCTTCAACGATGTGTGGAACCGGAAGAGGGAAAAGAAATGCTCGTGGAGGTTCACCAAGGAGAATGTGGGCACCATGCCTTATCCAGGGCACTGGTGGCAAAAGTGTTCCGGCATGGGTTCTATTGGCCCACTGCTTTGGAAGATGCTGAGGACTTGGTCCGGAAATGCAATGGGTGCTAGAGGTACGCCAAGCAAAATCATACCCCAGCATCTGGTTTGAAAACCATACCGATAACTTGGCCATTTGCGGTTTGGTGCCTGGACATGGTTGGACCGTTCAAAACGGCAAGAGGAAGCATGACTCACATCTTGGTGATGGTCGATAAATTCACCAAGTGGCTCGAGGTAAAGCCAATTGCAAAATGTGATGGGCATACATCCGTGAAATTCTTGAAAGATGTCATCTTGCGGTATGGATACCCGCACAGCATCATCACTGATAACGGAACAAACTTTGCTCAAGGAGAGTTTAAGTGGTTCTGTGACGATAACAATATCCGGTTGGATGTGTGTTTTGTGGCACACCCACAAGGCAACAGGCAAGTTGAGAGAACAAACGCACTTGTGCTTTCCGGTATCAAGCCGAGGCTTATTGAGCCACTCAAAAAACGCCAGGATGTTGGCTTGATGAATTACCATCAGTGTTGTGGAGAATAAGGACCACACCGAACCGGTCTACCAGATATACACCATTTTTCATGGTATACGGAGCAGAAGCGGTCATACCAACCGACATTCTCCATGACTCACCAAGAGTTCAGCTCTATACCGAAGAAGAGGTAAAAGAGGCTCGAGAAAACGATGTTGATTTGCTTGAGGAACAAAGAGAAATGGCTTTGGCAAGATCAGCCATATACCAGCAAAACCTCATACGCTATCATAGCCGGAAGGTAAACCCGAGGGTGTTCCGGGAAGGAGACCTGGTGTTACGTCTAGTGCAGCGCACTGAAGGACGGCACAAACTCTCACCTCTGTGGGAAGGGCCTTTCATTGTGATCAAGGCTCTGCACAATGATGCATATTACTTGATCGATGCACAGGAATCGAAGAAGGGAAAAAAAGGACAGGTCAGAAGAGGAAACCAAGCGCCCATGGAATATAGCTTTACTCCGCCCTTTCTATTCCTGAAGATGTGATGTAAGGAGTTCCTTTTTGTACCTTATTTGCTATTAATAAAATTCCGGCACCTCGAATGAATCTCGGGGACTGCCTCTACCGGCGTTTTCACTCGCTGAACCTTTTGCCGGCGTCCTTCAACCGTTGGGCAAGCCGAGTCAAGTCATCCGGCACGGACTCCCCGGGCCACAGGAGCTTAAACACCTGAAGGGCAACTTCCAGCACATCGCTAAGATGCCGGTCGACGACCTTCATATGAGTGATCCGGGCGTGCAGCGCAACGAGGTGATCGTATGCGTTCCAGGGAGCATCCGGATCGCTAACAGCGTTCTCAGCCCGCAGCTCCATGACCCTCTTGTGCGCGTGCGGCTTGGAGTCCGGAAAAAGCTCTGAAAGAAAAGACAAAGAAAACGGTATAAAGATACACCGCTGGAAAATGTAAGTTGGCAAGCATGAGAAAAGAAGCACTTACTGAGCGCCTAGCCGTCGGTTTGGATGACCATTAGGTCAAATTCAGCTTGGCCCGACAGTAGCTCAGCGTTCCGGTCCTGCGCCTCCTTCAGCTGCTTGGCCCTCTCCTCCAGCTCCTTCCGCAGCTGCCCTGTGGCCTCAGCAAGTTCCTTCCGGGCCTCCTCCACCTTGGCTTCGCCGGCAGCTATGGCCTCCTTCAGCGCATGCGCATGCTGTAGCCCAGTCTGTACCATTTGGTCCTTAAGTTCAGCGGCGTTGTTCCGCTGGGCTTGCAGTGCGTTGTGGTGCTCAAGGGCCAGCTTTTCCTTCTCAGCTGCACTCCGGAAGGGCAAAAGTTCAGTAAAAGAAGCCGGTGAGCTCAAACAAAAAAAGACAAACAAACAAACGAGGTTTACCCTTGAGTGCGGGGATTTGGCCGGCAAGGTCCTCAAGCGAGGCTTCCGGAAGGGCAGCTGCACAAAAGAAACTTATAAATAATATTCATCAAGGGAAAAAACGGTACAAAATAAGCCGGAAGGTGGAGGCTAACCTTGGCACTTGCCGTGGGTCCGCTCGAGGGTGGTGAAGGCCGCGGTGAGGTCCCGGTGCTCCCACAGCAGCCCCTCGAACAGTTGCTTCCGGGAGTCGAGGGTGCCCTGCACAGAACCAAAGTCGCAGTGAGCTATGCCGGTTTTTTGCAGTTTCGTGCTAACTACTTTGTGCTTAACCCGAAACTCGGGGACTAGTTATGCTGGTTTTTTGCAGTTTCGTGCTCAAGTACTTTGTGCTTAACCCAAAACTCGGGGACTAGCTATGCCGGTTTTTTGCAGTTTCGCGCTAAGTACTTTGTGCTTAACCCGAAACTCGGGGCCTAGCTATGCCGGTTTTTTGCAGTTTCACGCTAAGTACTTTGTTCTTAACCCGAAACTCGGGGACTAGCTATGCCGGTTTTTTGCAGTTTCGCACTAAGTACTTTGTGCTTAACCCGAAACTCGGGGACTAGCTATGCCGGTTTTTTGCAGTTTCGCGCTAAGTACTTCGTGCTTAACCCGAAACTCAGGGACTAGCTATGCCGGTTTTTTGCTTCAAGAAAATTTCGCGCTAAGTACTGCGTGCTTAACCTGAAACTCGGGGACTATGAAGATATATCTATAAGTTGAAAAATTGAAAACCGGCATTGGTATAAAGAAAAGAGTTGAAGTTTAAGTAGCACGCTTACCACCACGTTGGCTTTGTCGTCGTGCCAAGCCGTGTCAAACTCCTTCATGGCGCGCTTGAGCCGGCTAAAGTGTTGCACCGTGCTCCGCGGGCCGGAGTTATCAACTACCGGCAGCTTGTCCTTGCCAAGGCCGCAGGTGGCGTGGGAGAGGTCCGCCCAGTTCCACTTCTCCACGTACTCCTTGAGCGAGCCCAGGTCGGCCCCGCCGCGGGTCAGCTCAACGATCCGGCCCAGCTGAGTTGAGGCCTTCTCGCCGGCAGTAACCGCGGCGCGCCCGGCGTGTAGCACAAGGGACTATCCCTGGGAGCCGGAGGCGGGCGCTGTCGCTGCTGTGACCGCCACAGTAAGCTGCTATGCGGTTATTATCGCGCCTTCCGGCGGAGTCTGCTGGGGGGCAGGAGCTGGTTTGGCGGCAGATGCCGGCGGAGGTGCAGCTGCATCCTTCGCCGGAGAGGAAGTTGCCGGCGCAGTCTTGGAGGGGGAAGTAGCGGTGGTCTTCTTCTTCTTTTCAAGGACGGGCGGAACCAGAGGTTCCGGCCGCCCGGCATCTTCGGAGCCGGCGCCCATGTTGCTGGCGCCGGTGTCTTCAAAGTCAGGAGGAGAGGTGAAGTCCTCCTCCGCGCGGAAATTTGGCGATTTAGGGGCCGCGCACCCCGAATTTGTTTTCCCCCCACGAGGGGAGGATGGAGCTTTGCCGGCACCAGATCGTGCCGGACTTGGTTGAGGAGGAGGAGAGGTCTTGGCGGCTTCCTCGAAAGTTTCCGGCCTCATGCCTGGAGCGCTCCTGGTAAGTACCAGGGGAGCCCTAAAAAAAGAATGTAAAAGTTAGCTACGAGACAACAAGTATGAAAGCTAAACCGGAAAAATGTGATACTAGATTCCAAATTTGCGAGAATCAGGGGTATCTTCCTGAATCAATCATATTCAAAGCATCATATTACACTTTTTCAAAGCATCATATTACACTTTTTTTCCCTTTATGAGTTTACTATGCAGGTTCTCATGAAGGTTTTTAATGAGGTAATATCAATGCAAGATAATATGCCATACTTTCTGTTTTCCCCACCGGGGTTTTTAGGAAAGTATAGACGCCATATATTGTTCTCTAAACTCTATGAAGTTTTCCCCCTTTTACAAGGTTTTTCTCGTACCAAGTTAATAAAGAGGCAATACCAATTATATGTTGTATCATTTTCTTCTTATTTTTCACTGGGTTTAAAGTAGTTTTAACAACATATCCTACACCACTCCTCACATTTTTCCCACGGTGATTTTGGAGGAGATTGCAATCAAGGTGACAGACTTTAATACAATCAAGCGGTGATTAAGAGGAGTGTTAAAATAATTAATTTCAGCGGTTAATTAAGTGTTAATCCCGGCTCCTAATTTAGTCGGTTACTCCTGAAGCTATGCTTCCGGACCATTGCCTCCTTTGGAGCAGGCGAAGGAACCATGACAGAAACACATGCATCGTATCTTTCTTACCTTTTGCCTGCAGGTTCCTGTCGATCTCGTTCTAGTTCTTCTCGGCAGAGACTATAACGTGTTCGAGTAAAACGAGAAAGGAATCGATTGAATGAATCAAGTGGTCATTTTCATTGATGATTGAACACATATATAGGGGGAACGGACGCCTCCAAAAGAGGCGACGGTTCGGAAGACGGTTCCTGGAGCGTCCTCCAGGAACGACATGTCAGTTCCCACATCGTTTTACTCTAACGGAATGAAAAAGAGTGTTTCACTGTGAAGTTAGCCTACCATGTCCACTCTGTTTCAGTAATGCAAAGTGGCAAGCTGGTTCGTCAGAAGGTGTCCAAGGAAGCAGTTGGAGAAGAAGTGTCTAGGATCGGTTGTGGAGCCTGGAATGTCCGGCCAAAGTTCACCATTTCCTTCTTCCTACACGAGTGAACATTCAGCAAAAGAGGATGTAACTGGACACGAGGTGCCCTATGTGCCACACTATGTTCGAAGATGGAGGCCACCTGTTGGTGGACGGAGAGGAATAAGGCAAACCATGGGGAACAACAACTAACACCCGAGGAACTCGCGTTCATAGTCGGTAGGCATACAGGGGAATGGGCAAAATTCCTAAAGAAACCAACGACTGATAAACGAGTTGGGAAATGGAACCCTCCAGCCGAGGAATGGACCAAGATAAATCTTGACGGTGCATTTCATCCCACTGTGGAGAGGGGTGGATGGGGTTGCCTTGCTTAGGATCATGAAAGCAAGCTTGTTTTCACCGGCGCAGGAGCTATCGCAAATGCAGGTAAGGCCATTGCCACAGAATCTGAAGCTCTCCTCCAGTCCATGCTGATTGCAGAACTTTTCACCAGACTGCCAAGTCTTGCAAATGAAATCATATTAACAGATTATGATGCAGCGCCACTGGGAGCCCTTTTCAGAGAACTTCAAATTCGTATGCGCATGAACTTTATTGAGGCTCGGATTGTTTATGAAAAGCGTGATCGTAATATGCCAGCTCATCCGCTGGCGTAATGGGTGCACCTGAACCAATAGGTTTACACCGTGTGTGCTTAGATGCTTTACCTATGTATGTAACTAGGGCCATGTACAGCAATTCTGCCGACCAAGGTTAATGGAATGTCAGTGTTCCATCTCAAAAAAAAAAAAGAGTAAACACAATTGTTCCAACTCAACTCACTACTACGTCAGATGAAACCATCACTCAAGCTGGGGGTTCAGTGGCAAGTATTCCCGTAGAGTAAATGGCACGGGTGGTCACGCAACTTGCACCTATGCTCCAGTTGAGAATCTTCTTTTTGTCCATATCTGTTAGCAAAAGTGGGTAAATAATGTCAGAATACATCTGGATCATTATACCTTCATCCTATATTTGCAAGTGTTGCAACAGAGAGAAGCAGAGACCAACGACAAAGGCATAAATTGCATGTGCAACAATTTCAAGAATACTTAAATTTAGAGTCTTAAGCAGTTTGATTACTAAAACTGTTAGTGCTTATTAAGAACATTAAAAAAAATTACTCTGGTTGTGCATCACTACCATGCAGGGTGTACCATCGTCACTTACTCAATCCTAATGCCATATTCTCGGCACTCACCGCTTCTCAGTCCAGCTGCCATTGCGCTCATATTTTGCTGATCTGGACAGTCATTGACATCTAACCTCACTGAGACGTCACCTATCAAGCACTTGCACATCTGCCATATGCGTCATTGTGCCTCTAATAAGCATCAGCAATGGTCAACGTAATATAAGATGTCCAGTTGTCCACCATAAGCATGAGGATAGGCCCAAACCCAGCTAGAGAGACACGCAACCTACGCTGCAGACGAGTCAATACCTAATCCAATCTGGGTGATGCCTGATTAAATGGAGTGTATTATGAGTTACATTAGGAAAAGTAATTGATCAGATTCAATTTAGATTCTGTAGGGCAAATATCATTTGCAAGGAGGCAGCCTTTCATGCTTTGACCAAGCAACCGATCAAATTCTAGTTCCCTATAGTTACTAAGTTGAGCGCAGGTCAAATACCACGCCAGTTCTTTGTTCTTCGAGGGACTGAGCTGTTAGACTACCCTATAAATAAATACTGAGTTGAGGTAAATAAAAAACTGACTTTCTTAAATTATGATCAAAAGGAGTTGCCCATGAAACTTTAAGAGGTACGCAAAATGAAAATTTGTAAGTATCGAGGTACGCAACAAAACAAAATTGCTGTAAAGGCCGGTGATGTCATGGGATACTAAAATACCATTTGTTGCTAACTGCCAAATTGTATTACAAACTTTATCTACATCTGGTAACTAGTAGAAATACATTCATATGCAGCGTTTATGAACAATTAGGAAATTAGTACCGAGGTAGCATATCTGCAGTAAGTACCTAACCTTTTTCAATGGTTGTTGAATGATGTCATAGTACTGGTGCTCATAGTATCTTGTGTCCATCCAAAACTGATCAATTATATAAGAGATCAATTACGCTTGTACATGAGCAGCAATGCAGCAATTAAATTGTGAAAGAAAAGGCACAGCTCAGTACCATAGGAGTGTTTTGTATCCACCTACGATATGGTGCGCCAACAACCTGATACAGACCATAAGCGAAATAAAATGGAAGATCATTAAAAGAGCCAATCTAAAAGAAACAATAATAACCACGAGATTAATGTCCTACCTTTTCAAAAACATGGTCCCATGAACATGAGGCATCCTTCATAGCTGACATTGCCCGATAATCCTGACATTTATCGAATATTTAGTTAAGTTTCACAAATCATTTGCAGCACAAAACGTGTTGGCGAAAAAGATCAGACCATAATTCCACGAATAACATCATAATCTGGAAGATGGAGCCCAGCAAAAACTTGCATGTTGAATTTGTCCACAAGTTCTGAAAAACATTTCTTATCCTACAAAAATAAGCATGCAACAATCGAAACATTACAGCATTAGGTCAAGAATCTGTTGATTGTACGTAAAAAACCGAGCAATATAAAGCGCTTATGATAAGTAAAGTACCCAATCGATAGAATCATCAGTGATGTTGAAAAAATCTTTGGCCTCCAACTCACTCATCAAACTTTGAAGTCCAATATTCAGCTAAAAGATAAAGAATTTTCAATCAAATGGTTAACAAAAAGCACGCAAATGCATACTTGCAGCTTCACAGACCAATATAGGTCGGATTGAACAAGTTTTTCAAATGTCAAATATTAGAGGACAAATAGATAACTTTTGGGGCTGCTTACAAACAAGTAGAAAAAATTTAATAAATTTCCCTCTAGGTCCTTGCACTGCACTTGGTCTAATCTAATCAAGAATTCAGCCCACATATTATCAAATTTACAAAAAAAAAAATTTAGTCCATTAGATTGAATTGTGAACTACTTTAACATCGAGCCACATCTTACAAGAAAATGCTTTAAGACAACATTTACTAGTTTGTATTAACAATAAAACAAAGTACTATATTGATTTCATGCTACGAAAAAACCTCTCCATGCGTGCACACAGTAACGGGATTCATGCCAGCCCCCTCTGAACCCTTATCCAAACTAAGCAATCTAGATCAGAGTTCAAAATCGCTACAGAAGTAAACCAAAAGGTAAGCAATCAAGAGAGAAGTGAAAAAGAAACTTATGCCAGAGTCGCTGCACGCTGCTTCAGTGACCATGGGGGCACTAACTAAAACAAGATATCATTTGCCAATGACACTATTTTTCCAAGTTGGCATGTATTACCTCCGTTCCGAAATGTAAGCCTTCTTAAAAAGCTAATAACTTTCTAAAAAGGCTTACATTTCAGAACAGAGGTAGTACATTTCATCTTGGCGAAAGACAGAGCCGTAGTAAAATTTGCAATGTACCACTTTTCACACTCTAGGATATTTCCAAAGAAAAGTTTCATGTCAAGTCCTACAAGATATTAAGAATTTCATATACAGCTTAAATGTCAGTAACCTGGGTTTATAGAATTTGCACAGGTCGTAAGACCAATGCAAATATTACCAACTCTTGCATAGCTGGTAAATAGCATATATTCTTCCAGAAGAATGATTAGATAATCAGAAGTACAAGATCAAGAAGCCCTTATGATGAGGTTCGGAGAAATTGGGTTGCGAAGGAGAATGTGTTGTATACGCAGCGGCCTACTAGTTGATTTGGCTCATTAGAAGTAAAAAATGTCAAGTGCGTTAAATGCAACAATATCTTCTGAGGAAAATCAAGCTCAGGTCTAAAGTAATGATTATTTTGAACATAGATCCATTTGTTGGAACTAATCTTGTTAGTTAGTAGTTCATCATATTTTATTTAGTCCGTAGTTAACTGATCTAACTGTTTGTCAAACTTGGAATCTTAGAATGTGTGGACACTTGCATTTCAAAACAGAGGGACTAAATCAATTTTGTGCCTCCTAGGAGCAATGGATAGATATAGTGAAACACATGCAGTACTGGAGTATGTCCAGAGTAATATAGCATACTATTTTTGTTCAACTGGCGTATCAAATGTCATTTGCCACATCGTCCCCAAATATGGATGAACAAATATACACAGTGCACTACATTAGTTGGATAGTAGAAAGACAGAGAGAAATATTGCCGACTTGTCATGCTAATTGAATATATTGCTATGTTTTGAAAGCCAATTGTTGGAGCATACGCATGTCTCGAACTAGGAACTGCATATATAAATAAATTACTCTAATCCATATAGCAATACATAAGAGTTTCCTATGGTTATGTAACTTTTTACTTCATGAACTACCAAAATCAAGGACAAGCAGAAGAAATAGAACGCACACCTGATCACTGCCAACAACATGTCTCAAATGTTTGGAATATGAAAATAATTGTTCCTTCCTACCCAGAAGTTTGGCTCTTCGCTATAGAAAGGTAGAAAATTGTAATGGGTACATTTCCATGAAAATATAATTCATAAATAAAGGAAATATATTAGTAAAATTAGCACCTTAATAGACAACTTAATGAGATCATGATCCAGAACTGAGAACTGACTGTGTACACGATCATCATTAAGAACAGCCTCTAGTGCATCATCCTGCTAACCTCAAATGACAAGTTAATGAGGCAGAGGCAGTATATTTGCAGAAACATATAAACATATGGCAATTGTTCCTACCATTGAAGAACTAACCTTGCAGATGTAATGATCTAATGCAGATGAAGCCACAAGTTCATCGAACTTTTCATGCAATCTTGCTTGTTCTTTTGCCATATGATACTGGAAAGATGATCAATTTCATGGCGTAAAGAGATGTATCCGAAGTGAAACATCAAGGAAAATCATATATTAGTACTTTCTTTCAGAAAAATTATACATTTAGGAAAATCTTCCACTACTTCATGTATTTTTAGGCAAAATGCCGTGCACTAATAGGTTAATTTCAGCAGGCTCTACCTTAACCATCTCAAGCAAAGCTGTTCACGAAGTCACTCCATACACAGAAAATTTGCATATTAGATACTACACTAAATGCAGGATGACTTTGCTCGTGTAATTACCAAGAAAGGTGCAAAATAATTCACTTAGCATATAAAATAGACTGATAATAATCATGTTTTAACAGGAATTCTCTTTAGGTATTAGAATCATAACTGATTGTGCATACCTTTTTATTTTCATCTTCAATATAATTCATTGCGTAACGTCGCAGATGCACCGGAAAATCACTTAAATCTGGTTGCAATGGCTGAAAATAGGAACAACATACGTTATTGTTAAATATTTCGCGTGTGAAGACAAGAAGAGAAACATACCTGCAGAAAAGTTAATGTTTCTACACGAGTCAAGTGAAGAACTATTTCTCTGAGCACCTCCTTGTGACCCTACATAATGATTTACAATTTCATTTGAGAAACTGTGGAAAGCATAGATAAGTTCACACCAAAAGTTTCTGCATGTTACCCACCTCCCGTATCATAGGATGGAACTGAGGCTCCCACAAAGATAATATTGCACAGAATTTCTGAGAAAGGTGAGTGATTAGAGTAATCCTCAATGATATGCATGTTAGTATGAAATTACTCACCTCAAGTGCAGATACCCTAAGAAATTCAACAAGACCAGGACACACCTCCAAATTTTTCACAAGTTCCAGCACACTCTCATCATAACTAGAATGCTGCTGCAAGTTCTCCACATATTGTGAGTATTGAGACATTTTTAATCCACTCTAAACACAAGAGATAGAATAAATACCTGAATATAAGGTTTCAAACTAATGAGTTCACAAAAGAACTTGTACATTTGATCATTCTGACTCTGCCAACGCTTTACAGAAATTTTGCGCTTCAGAACCAACAAAATAAATACCCATTAGACAATATATTGATTGATATATGCGAAAAACTGTATTTACTTCTGAGGGTACATTTCCTCACGCCCATACACCACACTAAATGATACAATATATGTTTTACTTGTTTATCTTTTTAAGTATATTTGAACTGTAGGTTTAATGTACTTTAATACAAACTGCATACCAAAATTGATTAGATCTCTTAGTTTTTGTTGTACAATACTTCTCAAAACTATAATCCAAAAATGCACCAATTGAAATCATGGTGCTCACACAGCATTGTGGCCCATCTCAATGTCCTATAATGCTGACAGTGTAAAAAGTGGTGTTGTTAGGTACATGCTAAAAGTAACATAGGTAGCATACCAATACACTTACCGAGAATATTGCTGACATGGTCGAGACATAATCATGAAATTCGCTATCAATATCATATCTCGATGCAAAGTCAGGCTTTAATTTCTTAAAGAAAGCCCTCGGAGAACAATAACCCCACTGTAAATAAACAGTCAATCATTTAAACACTTTTTGTGTGAATCAAATAGCATAAAGTAAGGAATAATAAACAGCTTCAAACAAATCAATTAACCTGAAAGTTTCCTACTCAAGAGATGATCTCAGTTTTACTAAAAGACAATAACCTCTCATTTTCTGATCCTAAGGAAGGCAAAATATTCTCTTAGCTTGCTTTTGCAGTATGTAGGTACTGAATATGACAACCAGATGCTCCTAACTAAATCAAAAACTTCTCTAACCAAAACATTAAACGCATGCAAGTCTAATTGATACAAGGTAAGACTTGTAGTTCTTCTATACAAGCTTGCTTCTGCTCAAAATAATTTAAAGAACTCTGCTAAAAAATATGACGAACCAGATGCTCCTAACTAAATCAAAAACTTCTCTAACCAAAACATAAGACACATTCAAGTCTTATTGATACAAGGTAAGACTTGTACTTCTTCTATACAAGATCTGGTACATACTATTGCCCCATTAGTGCCAATACTGTAGTACCAAGCCTGAAACATGTGCATCTGGAAAAATCGCAACCATGCCATCTTTGACAGAGATGGCAAGATATCAGTAGGCTGATTAAGATGATCAAAAAAGAAGCTCCGCAGGGCTGACCCTGTGCTGCTGCCACAGGAAAATCTATCAATAAACCAAGATGCAAGCTTTTGTGTTTTCTTGAAGAAGAAACATTGACAAGCAACAACCACAATTTCTCCACCCCAATCCCACAAGTACAACCATCCTATGACCAAAACTCGTCTGAGCAGTTGTTCATTGAAAGAATTGAAACTTAAGGGTGAATTACTGGTTCAATAAATAATTTACCTTCAAGCAGTCATCCATTTCATCCACTTGATGCAACATGTCGATATAAGCTGGAATATAAGCCCTAAATTCGTCTTCATCCTGATGCAAGAACAAATAAGGCGTGCTGTTAAAAAACATTTCATACCACGTAAAGTACATAGCAAATTAATATAAAGTGAGTGGCAAGGGTAAATTAGCAATATCAAACAAGAGGGGATAGAAAATATACCCCCCATGTTGGCACAAATTCATCCTGATTATCAAATGGTGTGTTTCTACAACGGACATCAAATATTTGCCTGGACAACCAACTTTGAAAGATTTCTTCAACTTTTTTTTCAGCGGTTTCTTCAGTGCTTTCTTCACTGCTTCCATTGTATTTTCCTCCGCACACTAAATCCTGAAATTTAGAAGATCTTTTCAGTGTTCTACTGTATTTTCCTTTCCCAATAAATCCTAAAGTTTCAATATTTTTTTAATGTTCTACTCCCTCCATTCCAAATTAGTTGACACGGCTTTGGTCAGATTTGGTCTAGATACGCATGTAACAAGACATGTTTCAGTGTGTAGGTTTGCTTATTTTGGAGGAAAAAAAACTGCGTAAATTAATTTGGAATGGAGGGAAATACTATAGTTCCCATCCATCGACAAATCCAGAAATAGTGTTATCCTAACAGAAGGAAGATTACATTATTGAATCAGAAAAGAAGGTTAACGTAAACTTAAGTTGTTCTGATGAATTACCTGATTTTGAACACACTTATATGCGTCTCGACAAAGATCAGTAAGTATAGTACTGTTCAAACTTGACTCAAGAGTTAAACACCAAATGACATGAGAAATCATATCATCTTTAACAAAAGATATTAGTTCCTCATGACGTGTAGCTTTAGCAATTTGTACAATTTGACAACAAAATGGCACTGATGTAATTATTGCTTTGTCATCCTTCCATGCTCCAAATATGTAATAGATTAAACTTAAGACCAGAAGTCTAAGGCCATCATGATGTAGGACATACCTACAGGTGAAATGACATATTTAACTTAACCCAATGCACAAAAAGTTAACATTAATAGAAAAAAGTTAAGTTGAATAGTATTACCCAACCAGGGAGCTTGAACAAATATAATCCAACTGTGTACATGTAGTAAGGCCTAGCCCACCATTTAATTCTGGGGATGCTATTACAGCAAGCAAATCCGACGCTGCATGGGTCAACTGGATAAGAAGATCCTTCTCTATATTTTTTTTTGACTGGGAACAGTGGGGGAGGCCCCCAACCGTTTTGCCATCGGCCTTGTCTTCCGATGCAAAAACATAAACAATGGTATCAGGTACTTGCACTAAACCCTCATGCAAAAAATCACACCATGACTCATAAAGTGTGTTATGGAAATAGTCAAACACCGGATACAGAAGCTCAACAACCCATTCTTCCCAACATTCTTTAGGACAATTTTTCACCAGTGGAATAATGGTAGACTGGATGAGTAAAGTCAGATGATGAAATCCCATCGAACTTATATCTTTCATCAGGCTGCCACATACAGCTGAACTATCTAAAATCAGATCAAACACTCCCTCAAGTTGTGCACACATGCCAATCACATTGTACCTACAGCATGTGATTTGTCAAAATATTTATACATACATAAAATAATATAAAATGAAAGTGATCAGACATAACATAGAAACGAAAATGGCCCATTAGTGTGTGAACTCCGTAGAAAGCCCCCCCTAAAACTTGGAACCAAATTTAAAAAAAAAAAATCTATGGCTGTAAACCAGCAACCGCTTAACGGCCAATTCCCATTACATTTCAAAACAAGTATTGCAACTTGCATGCTTCACTTTTAATGATATTGATAAATGAATGACATGTATAAACAGTAGAACTGGTAGCAAACTTACTCTACGTTGTGTAGTTATGTTATATTTTTAACATTGAGGTGATTTCACTAGCGCACTCCCAGAATAATAACACTGATGATATTGTTTTTGGAGCCAATTAGCTGATTAAAGAAGCTACATCTTGAGTGAAAACATGAAACCCAAACGGAAACTACTGTTTTTTAAATGGGAGAGAGGGGATGCAGTGGGATTATCCACTTCTGCATATCAAGTGGAAACTACATCTTGAGTGAGAACATGAAACCCCAAATGGAAACTACTGTGTGCAAAATGGAGAGAGGGAATGCAGCAAAATTACCCACTTTTGATGGTAAGTCTGGTAAATTTTGTGAAATGTAAGAGTATCTATGCAGCATCTTTGAGTGGGGTGGGAGAGAAGTATGACCTCTAGACCAACCACTTTGCATCTAATGGTCCACATTGAAGGTTTCGAATTTCCATGCAAAACGTGATTTCCAATAGATATGCTCTAAATAAAGAATAAATATGTAATGTAGCAAACAGAATACGAATAAAATCGTAAGAGTATTCTAGAATATTGGTTGATTGATGAAGTTTCATTGTTGCATTATTCACATACGATATCCAGTAATCCAAAGAAAAATGGCAGGGTCACAAATATACCCAATTTGGCGAGTTGTTTCTAACCAATTTCTTATTGCATTCTGTTCCTGTTCTTCCTTGTCTATGTTTTGCACTTTTAGAGTCTCCCCTGGCCCTTCGGAGAACACCATACTTTTAGCACCTTCGAGTACATCCGGTATATTAGAAGCGACTGCTTTTGTCCAGAGAGCTTGCATATACTGAAGCAGCTGAAACATAAAACTAGAATTAACACAACCGAACTGTAATTCGCCCTCCTTGGAGGTGTGACTCTGTAACAACTTCTTTGCAATGAAAAGAAACGCAATGTCATTGCGTTTTCTCAAAAAAGAATTAACACAACCACAGCTGACCAAAAGTGATACGTGTAGATAGTCTCTTACCGTTAAGAAAGTGGGCAGTATCAACCGCAACAAGTTAGTCAAAGTTGCATAACTTATACTGCTTTCTTGGTTTATTTCACTAGAGTTTCCCTTAAGACACAATTCAAGCTCTTTCTCAAAGAATACAAAGACATTAAGGAAAGATGTTCTGAACCGACAATCGCAGAACGCATTGATCAAGTTGGCCTTCCATTCTGATTGAGTCCATATGTTCGACAAACAATCAAGTATATAGCAAAGAACTTCTGGATATTTCTGCATCCTGTGAGAGAACATAAAAGTAAGCAAACTTGAAACAAAGCAGTCAATCAAATGATATCATTGTTGACTACCTTGGAACAGACACTGCAGATGTGAAAAGTCGAGAGAGAATAATATGGTATTCAAGGAGGGGAGGGCCATTTGCTCCAGTAGTATCCTGCACAACAAAGGCGACATTTTCAAGATGGAATACAGATATGGATATGCATGTATGACAAAGAAAACAAAGATCCTGATCTGAGCATGGTCTGGGACAAAATTGCACTGTAGGCTCACAATTATGCTCCCTTTGTAAGTCTCGATATTTAGATCCCTAAATCACGTGTACATGCAGTTAAATGTGGCAAGTATAAATGAATAAAATTTCCAAGATACTGAAGTATACTGCTTTAAATTTGCATTGTGACACAGTTAGGTCAAGTGAGCACTCAATGTTGTCAGCGAAGGTTATAAGCATGTACCAGACACTACCAGAAAAAGGTAACGCCTAATGAACGGAATAACATATTAACATAACCATCATTCAACTCGGATAAACTAGATGGGAAATTCTTAGTACAAACTGGGTGCGCGAGCAAATGGAGCCTCTTGGCCTCTTGATTAATTGTTTTCTCCAGATCATTACCAAAGAAGAATCACATTGCTAAATAGCACTAATGTTTATACAGGGAGGCAATTTGGTCAAGTGAACACTGACCATCATTCAACTCAGATGGGGCATTCGTAGTATAAACGGCTGCCCAAGCAAATTGAGCCTCTTGCTCTCTTGGTTTTTTTTCTCCAGATCATTACCAAAAAGGATCACATTGCGGAATAGCATTAACGTTTCGGTTAAGTGAGCGCTAACTGTCATCAGAAAAGGTCATACGAATGTACCATACACTACCAGAAAAGGGTACCACATAATGAATGGCATAACATATTAACATAACGATCATTGAACTAAGATAAACTAGACTGGAGTTTGTAGTATAAATGGGTGTGTGAGCCTCTTGCCATCTTGATTGATATTTGTTGTGTACCTGGGTACACAACAGGGGTAAAACACCACCAGGAGGATGGCCGGGTGGAGTCGGCTGGTTGGGGAAGGGATTAGATAATAGAATAGACAGAACTTTGGGGAAGAAGACTAGAATTTCCATTGCTTACCCTCTATTGATCTATTGCCAAACCTTTACTAGCAGGCATACAGCTTGGAAGTTGGAGAACCAACCAATGTTCCTAACAAATCAAATATTACTTGCCTAACAGGCCTTATCCTGATTGTAGGTGGTATACTGGTATAACTCAAAGTATGGTGAGTGGTATACTGGTATACTCCTTAGAACTAACATCAAATATTGACGAGAAGTTACTCCAACACAAAGTATGGTGGTTTGGGCATATCCAGCGGAGGCCTACAGAAGCTCCAACTAACAGTGGAATTCTAAGGAGTATGGAGGAGACTAGAAGGGGTAGGGGACGACCAAAGTTGACTTGGGTGGAAGCGGTAAAAAGAGACTTGAGGGATTGGAATGTACCTAAAGTCTTGGCTCTTGATAGGACTGCATGGAGATCAGCGATCTGTGTGCCCGAATCTTAGTTTACTCTCTTTTTCCTTCACATTCTTGTTTTTGCTTCCTTTCATTTCTGTTGGGTTTCATATCTAGCCTACCCCAACTTGCTTGGGAAAAAAGCTTTGATGTCGTTGTTATTGTTGTTGTTGTGTCCACGAAATTATTAGAAGGAATTTGAGTTATACTACATGCAGAAGGCAACTGCCACTCATGAACTAACATAAAACTGTTACATGTTTGGCACAAAATAATTAAAAGAGCATACACATCCCAAATCCTATTCAAATGGTAAATAAGATAGCAAACATGCTGCTGAACCTCAGGGTGGGAGTCGACTTGCTGCTGAACCTCTGGGTGGGAGTCGACTTTCAAGAGGTTGAGAGATTTCACCAAGGCCTCAGCATACCATCCATAGACTATCTGCAGAGATTCCAAAACATTTCATACAAATCATACACCAAGTTACACAATCTTATCAGCGCGCATGTGGTAAGACATCACCGCGCACAACTTGGCACTGAAAATGAACAATGAGTATCCACTGGCACTTATCCAAATATGCCGACAAGGGGACATGGTTGTTGCATTAAATAATGAGGTGTAATCAAGGAAACTGCTCCTTAAAATGATGATGCTATCGTCAAGCAGAGTATGCAGTGTGAGAAACACAGGATTGAAGACTTGAAGTGGGACTGCAGTCTCTAGGACTGCGAGATGATTAAAAACAAGGCGTACCCAGTGCTGAAAGCTCCCACACATTGTGGGGTCTGGGGAAGGGTATTTCTAGGCAGCCTTTCCCTTGCATTTTATTATGCAAGGAGGCCGATTCGAACCCAGGACGCAAATGGAGATACTCTACCACTGCGGCCATACCCACCCTTCGACTGGTGTGCAAACTTTTCACCAGAAATACCACCATTAATTATCAATTAAAGCTTCCAAGTTCAAATAAAATCAACTTCCAACTTGACAAGCTACAACTTAGATTTCACAGAAAAGGGAAAACTTCTATTAACGCAATACCAACTTTCAAATCATCCAACGCCAATTTCCTCTATCGCCAAATCAAGGGTTTCAAATTAGATGAATCCCTACTGTCAGGTAATCAACCACAGATTTCCTTCTTATGAGAGTATCCTACCGCTCAGATAAACAAAAAACTACAATGAATCGGAGGATTTCATCCCTAATACATCAACTTTGAATCCAACAAACACTCCTCATGTGAAACCCTAGATCCCGCCACATACCTCCTTGTCCAGGTGCGGCAAGTCGTAGAGGTACTTCGAGCGAGGTGTGGCATCGCATTTCATCAGCAAAATGGGAGGACGAGGGAAGGCGGCATGTGAAGCGCCGACGCCAGCAATTGCACCGCGGGACTGGGAGATGATCAAAAGAAAAAGAAAAATTACCGGTCTGCAACCTTTTCACCAGAAATAAAACCATATAATTGATCAATTAAAGCTTCCAAGTTCAAATAAAATCAACTTCCAACTTGACAAGCTACAACTTATATTTCACAGAAAAAGGGAAATCTTCTATTAAGAAACGCCAACTTTCAAATCATTCAACACCAATTTTCTGAATCGCGAAATCCTGGTTTCCAATTAGATGCATTCCAACTGTCAGGTAAATAGGTAATGAACCACGGATTTCCTTCTTTTAACGGAAAAATATTACGAGAGTATCCTAGTATCGTACTGATGAGATAAACAAAATACTACGAATCGAAGGATTTCATCCCTAATACACCAACTTTCAATCCAACAAACACTCCCCGGGTGAAACCCTAGAGCCCGCCACTACCTCCTTTTCCAGGTGCGGCGAGTCATGGAGGTGGTTCCGGTGAGGCGTGGCATCGCCGTTCACCAACGAAGTCGGAAGGGGAGGGGAAGCGGCGTTTGAAGCACCGGCACCGGCACCGGCGCCGGCGATTGCGCCGCAGTTGGAGGCCGCGTAGATACCGCGTCGCTGGGACATCGGCGCGGGCATGTGAACGCAAAAAAAGCGCTCGGGGGTTCAGGCGAGGGCGAACGAGTACGCTAGAGAAGTAGAGATGCTCATAGCAGTGGTTTTGCGATAAAAAATCACCAACTTATGATGCTTTACATATCTCCAGCGGGGACGTATTTTCCATAATTTATATATAATAAAAAATATAAAAAAAACTTAAAAATGGCTAGAAAGGCCTGCTAAAGCTTAGCTATGGGCTACTACTCGTCCTCCGCTAACTAGGTCGATGAACTCCGACGTCGGCCATGGAAGCTGGTACACCGGCGGTGGAGGAGGAAGGGCAGCTTGCGGCAACTGCGGCCAGACCGTCCGCGGCGCAGGAGGTTGTGGTGAAGGTGGCCACGGATCCCAGCCGTTCGAGCAGGAGTCCGTGCGTGATCGTTCGAACGTGTCGGCGTGGCCGGAGGAGTCGTTGGCCTCCCCTTTAAAAGGCACGGACGTCATCTCGTCTTCAATGTCCTGCCACCGCGACGCCGCCCACCAGCGCACGCTCGCGGAAGCCGACACTATGCCTCGGGCCGCTGGAACGGGGTACAAACGTCTTTCACGTCCGTTTTCCGTCGCCCCGTTGGAGATGCCCTTATGTGATATAAAATTTCCATACCATTAGATGTGTGGTTCATTTATTGAGCGATAAATCTATTCTTTTTTTGTGAGTACACCCCAAATGAGTTAAACTTCCACTTATATATAATTAAATAATACTCCTTCCTTCCAACTAAAAGCCGTCTAGGCTGTTGTGGTGTGTTTTTGTGGTGGTGGGAGCGACTTCCGGATGAATAAATATGCCTCAACTCTACTCCCACACGATTGCGACGCTTCCAAGTTGATGGCAACGTGTGCTTGTCGATTCTTCAAATCAGCATCTTGGTCTTCTCGTCGTTCTTCAGATCTAGTGAGATCTGTTTCTCGACGTGTCGTTGGCTTCGTTGTCCACGACGGCGCTGGGGATCGGTGCAAGTGGATGCTCTGGAGCGAGGATATTGGTCCAGAGGTGGTGGATCTGTCGGTGTTCCTTGATGTATACGCACGCTTCTATTCTTGTAGACAGTGTTGGGCCTCCAAGTGTAGAGGTTTGTAGAACAGCAGCAAGTTTCCCTTAAGTGGATCACCTAAGGTTTATCAAACTCAAGGAGGTAGAGGTCAAAGATATCCCTCTCAAGCAACCCTGCAATTACGATACAAGAAGTCTCTTGTATCCCCAACACACCCAATACACTTGTCAGGTGTATAGGTGCACTAGTTCGGCGAAGAGATAGTGAAATACAAGTAATATAGATGATTATGAGTGTTAATTGCAATCTGAAATTAAAATGGAAACAAGCAAACATGTAGCAGAACTAGTTGTAAACGGTGTTTCAATGCTTGGAAACAAGGCTCATACTTTCACTAGTGGACACTCTCAACAATGATACCATAATTGAATACATAGATATTATAACTTCACTATGCTACTCTTAACCACTCTCCGGTTTGGTAATAAACACAAATTCACTGCGTAGGGCTACATAAGCATTCCTTAAAGTTCGCATTCCCAATCTATATATGGACGCCCCACACTATCACCTTGAGCATACAAAGATGGTACTAACTAGTCACCACAATTCATAAGTATTTCTGTAAATTAAGCTTAAGAAACAAACACGGTGTGCACACTGTCACATTCACACCGTTAGACAAGGTGTCCCCGGAGATCACATAATAAAACCACTTGAGTAGCATAATAGTTGAACAATAACATATACTTATTCAACTAGATTACAAAGCTCATGATCACATAAAGATCATATATGGAGAGATAGATAGACCACGTAGCTACGGGTAAAGCCCTCGGCCTCGGGGGAGAACTACTCACTTGTGGTGACCCAGCATACCACTGCATGGTGTAGTATGCAAGTCGTTGATATAACACCAATGAAACACCGTTCCACAAGTATTACATCCCTCAGAGTGGTACAACAGAAACATATGCGGATCCAAGGCATGTCTATAGAACTACACACAGACTCTGTTACAGAATATCAGCACAGCCTACTTTACAATGAGTTAAAACTGCAGATAAACTCCAGAAGAACGAATCGTATTCTAATCTATCACGAAGTCTATCTAAAGAGTTACGTCATTGGCTAAAGAGACTTTGAATGGATTCTAGCTAATTAGGAGCTAGGTTTAGGGAGCTAGTTCCCTTCTACTGCTAATCTAGGTTTTCTCCATGGTGGATGTGGTGTTTGATTCAGTTGGCAGAATCCTGCCTCTTGAAGTAGTTGTTGACTCCTCAGTCTTCGAGTTGCACTATAGATCCTTCTTCGAGGCCTCCATATCTAAGCAGGGGATTTAAAGAGGGATGAGTACAAGCGTACTCAACAAGTTTATTATAGGAAAGAGGTGTTTAATGCACTAGCTATAGCCATAGACCAGAAAGTCGTAGGCAATGTAGGTTTTTGTAAACATTTCTTCAAAATGTTGCTTTTATTCCGAAGAGCTATGTCCGTCAGACTTCACTGGGTGTTGATACGTCTCAAACGTATCTATAATTTCTTATGTTCCATGCTACTTTTATGACAATACTTGAATGTTTTATACACACTTTACATCATTATTATACATTTTCCGGCACTAACCTATTAACAAGATGCCGAAGCGCCAGTTGCTGGTTTCTGCTGTTTTTGGTTTCAGAAATCCTACAAAGGAAATATTCTCATAATTGGACGAAATCAACGCCCAGGGTCCTATTTTTCCACGAAGCTTCCAAAAGACCGAGGGGGAAACGAAGTGGGGCCACGAGGCGCCAGCACACTAGGGCGGCGCGGCCCAGGCCCTGGCCGCGCGGCCCTAGCGGGTGGGGCCCCCGTGACCCCTCCGACTCCGCCCTTCCGCCTACTTAAAGCCTTCGTCGCGAAACCCTCTGTACCGAGAGCCACGATACGGAAAACCTTCCAGAGACGCCGCCGTCGCCAATCCCATCTCGGGGGATTCAGGAGATCGCCTCCGGCACCCTGTCGGAGAGGGGAATCATCACCGGAGAGGCTCTACATCATCATGCCCGCCTCCGGATTGATGCGTGAGTAGTTCATCCTTGGACTATGGGTCCATAGCAGTAGCTAGATGGTTGTCTTCTCCGCTTGTGCTATCATTGTTTAGATCTTGTGAGCTGCCTAACATGATCAAGATCATCTATTTGTAATGCTACATGTTGTGTTTGATGGGATCCGATGAATCTAGAATATTATGTCAAGTTGATTATCAATCTATCATATATGTGTTGTTTATGTTCTTGCATGCTCTCCGTTGCTAGTAGAGGCTCTGGCCAAGTTGATACTTGTAACTCCAAGAGGGAGTATTTATGCTCGATAGTGGGTTCGTGCCTCCATTAAATCTGGGACAGTGACAGAAAGTTCGAAGGTTGTGGATGTGTTGTTGCTACTAGGGATAAAACATCGATGCTTTGTCTAAGGATATTGTGTTGATTACATTACACACCATACTTAATGCAATTATCTGTTGTTTACAACTTAATACTGGAGGGGGTGCGGATGCTAACCCGAAGGTGGATTATTTAGGCATAGATGCATGTTGGATAGCGGTCTATGTACTTTGTCGTAATGCCCTGATTAAATATCATAGTAATCATCATTGATATGTACTGAATCTTTATTTGTTAATTGCCCACCTGTAATTTGTTCACCCAGCATGTTAGTTATCTTATTGGAGAGACACCACTAGTGACCGTGGACCCCGGTCCATTCTTTTACATCTGAATACAATCTACTGCAATCATTATTCTTTACTGTTCTTTGCAAACAAACACCATCTTCCACTCGATACACTTAATCCTTTGTTTTCAGCAAGCCGGTGAGATTGACAACCTCACTGTTACGTTGGGGCAAAGTATCTTGATTGTGTTGTGCAGGTTCCACGTTGGCGCCGGTTTCACTGGTGTTGCGCCGCACTACACTCCTCCACCAACAACCTTCACGTGCTTCTTGGCTCCTACCGGTTCGATAACCTCGGTTTCTTTCTGAGGGAAAACTTGCTGCTGTACGCATCACACCTTCCTCTTGGGGTTCCCAACGGACGTGTGCTTCACGCGTTATCAAGCTCTTTTTCTGGTGCCGTTGCCGGGGACCTGAAGAAAAGTTACACCACAGAGAATTGCCTCCCACGGCAACAACTCTTTTTCTGGCGCCGTTGCCGGGGAGATCAAGACACGCTGCGAGGAGAGTCTCCACATCCAATCTCTTTACTCTGTTTTTGTCTTGCTTTACTTTATTTTATTTACTGTCTTGTTTGCTCTATATCAAAAACACAAAAAATTTAGTTACTTGTCTTTACTTTATTCTATTTGATTAGTTTACTTTTATTACTGCTACAATGGGTACTCCTGAAAATACTAAGTTGTGTGATTTCACTAGCACAAATAATAATGACTTTATAAGTACTCCTATTGCTCCACCTGCTACTACAGCAGAATTTTATGAAATTAAACCTGCTTTACTGAATCTTGTTATGAGAGAGCAATTTTCTGGTGTTAGTACTGATGATGCTGCTGCCCATCTTAATAATTTTGTTGAACTTTGTGAAATGCAAAAGTATAAGGATATAGATGGTGATATTATAAAACTGAAATTGTTTCATTTATCATTAAGAGGAAGAGCTAAATATTGGTTGCTTTCTTTGCCTAAAAATAGTATTGATTCATGGACTAAATGTAAAGATGCTTTTATTGGTAAATATTATCCTCCTGCTAAGATTATATCTTTGAGAAGTAGCATTATGAATTTGAAACAATTTGATAATGAACATGTTGCTCAAGCATGGGAGAGAATGAAATCTTTGGTAAAGAATTGCCCAACCCATGGACTGACTACTTGGATGATCATCCAAACCTTTTATGCAGGATTGAATTTTTCCTCGAGGAACCTATTGGATTCAGCTGCTGGAGGTACTTTTATGTCCATCACCCTGGGCGCCGCAACTAAACTACTTGATGATATGATGATCAATTACTCTGAATGGCACACTGAAAGAACTCCTCAAGGTAAGAAGGTAAATTCTGTTGAAGAAACCTCTTCATTGGGTGATAAGATTGATGCTATTATGTCTATGCTTGCAAATGGTAGATCTCATATTAATCCTAATAATGTTCCTTTAGCTTCATTGGTTGCTCAAGAAGAAAATGTTGATGTGAATTTCATTAAGAGTAATAATTTCAACAACAATGCTTATAGGAATAATTATGGTAACAACAACTATAGGCCATATCCTTCTAATAATGGTAATGGTTATGGTAATTCTTACAACAATAATAAGAGTGTACCCTCTGGTCTTGAAGTGATGCTTAAAGAATTTATTAGTACACAAACTGCTTTCAATAAAACTGTTGAAGAAAAGCTTGGTAAAATTGATGTTCTTGCTTCTAAGGTTGATAGTCTTGCTCTTGATGTTGATCTTTTAAAATTGAAAGTTATGCCTGAGGAAGTTAAAGATGCTAGGTTTGCTAAAACAAATGCCATCCAAGTTCTAATTAATGATAATATTAGAATGTTGGCTGAATTGCATGCTAGGTGGGATAGAGAAGAAAAAGAAAAACTTGCTAAAGAAAATAATGTAGCTAAAGTATGGACTATTACCACCACTAGTAATGTTGATTCTTCACATGTTGCTACACCTCCTACTATCAATGGTAAAATAACTGGTGTTGGCAATGTTTCTACTCCTAGTACAAAGCGCGCAAAATTGCCTGAAACTGCTGAAACTGCTTGTGATAAAACTGCTGAAATTTTTCAAAATATTGGTGACAATGATTCTATTGCTGTAGAACATAATGGTTTAGATTTTGATGATTGTCATATTACTGAAGTTATAAGGTTCTTACAAAAACTTGCTAGAAGTCCTAATGCTAGTGCTATAAATTTAGCCTTTACAAAACATATTACAAATGCTCTCATTAAAGCTAGGGAAGAGAAATTAAAACTTGAAGCTTCTATTCCTAGGAGGTTGGAAGATGGTTGGGAGCCCATCATTAAAATGAAATTCAATCATTTTGAATGTAATTCTTTATGTGATCTTGGTGCAAGTATTTCTGTTATGCCTAAGAAAATTTATGATATGCTTGACTTGCCACCATTGAAAAATTGTTATTTGGATGTTAATCTTGCTGATAATGTTAAAAAGAAACCTTTGGGGAGAATTGATAATGTTCGTATTACGGTTAACAATAACCTTGTCCCCGTTGATTTTGTTGTCTTGGATATTGAATGCAATGCATCTTGTCCTATTGTGTTGGGAAGACCTTTTCTTCGAACTGTTGGTGCTGTTATTGATATGAAAGAGGGAAATATTAAGTATCAATTTCCTCTCAAGAAAGGTATGGAACACTTCCCTAGAAAGAAAATGAAGTTGCCTTTTGATTCTATTATTAGACCACATTATGATGTTGATGCTTCATCTCTTGATGTTACTTGATTTGCACTTTCTGCGCCTAGCTGAAAGGCGTTAAAGAAAAGCACTTCTTGGGAGATAACCCATGTTTTATTTTATTTACTGTATTGTTAAGTCTTGGAAGTTGTTTACTACTGTAGAAACCTCTCCTTATCATGTTTTTGTGCCAAGTAAAGTCTCTATGGTAAAGTTGATGTTAGATTTGGATTGCTGCGCAGAAACAGAATTGCTGTCTGTCACGAATTTGCGCAGAACTCTCTGTAAAAAAATCAAAAAAATCTGCCAATTTACGTGCGTGATCCACAGATATGTACGCAACTTTCATTAGTTTTGAGTTTTTCCGTTTGAGCAAGTTAAGTGCCCCTGAAAAATTCGTCTTTACGGACTGTTCTGTTTTGACAGATTCTGCCTTTTATTTCGCATTGCCGCTTTTGCTATGTTGAATGAGTTTCTTTGTTCCATTAACTTTCATAAGCTTTGTGCAATGTCCAGAGGTGTTAAGAATGATTATGTCACCTCTGAATATATGATTTTTTTTATTATGCACTAACCCTCTAATGAGTTTGCTTGAAGTTTGGTGTGGAGGAAATTTTCAAGGGTCAAGAGAAGAGGATGATACATTATGATCAAGAAGAGTGAAAGGTCTAAGCTTGGGGATGCCCCAGTGGTTCATCCCTGCATATTTTAAGAAGACCCAAGCATCTAAGCTTGGGGATGCCGAAGGCATCCCCTTCTTCATCGACAACTTATCAGGTCACTTCTAGTGAAACTATATTTTTATTCCATCACATTTTATGTTCTTTACTTGGAGCGTCTGTTTGCTTTTATTTTTGTTTTGGTTTGAATAAAGTTGGATCCCACCATCCTTATATTGGAGATATTACGCTCCGCTTTTTCATTTGGAACACTTGTGTTCTTAGTTGTGCTTTAATGTTCATGGCGAAGGCTGAAAATTGCTTCGTTGATTGCTATTTGGTTGGAATCAGAAAATGCTTCATATGGTTTGGAATAACTTGAAACTTGGAAATTTTTTTGAGCTCTCATAGATCATGTTTAAGCTTTTGCATCATGTAGTTTAATCTATTAATGGAGAACTACCGTAGAGCTTGTTAAATTTGGTTTGCATGATTGGTCTCTCTAAGTCTAGATATTTTCTGGTAAAGTGTTTGAACAACAAGGAAGACAGTGTAGAGTCTTATACTGCTTGCAATATGTTCTTGTGTAAGTTTTGTTGTACCTGTTCATACTTGTGTTTGCTTCAAACAACCTTGCTAGCCCAAATCTTGTACTGAGAGGAATGCTTCTCGTGCATCCAAACACCTTGAGCCAAAACCCATGCCATTTGTGTCCACCATATCTACCTATTATGTGGTATTTTTTTGCCATTCCAAAGTAAATTACTTGAGTGCTACCTTTAAAATTTCATTCCTTTACCTTTGCAATATATAGCTCATGGGACAAATAGCTTAAAAACTATTGTGGTGATGAATATGTAGTTATGTGTCTTATTTCTTATAAGTTGCTTGTTGAGCGGTAACCATGTTTCTGGGGACGCCATCAACTTTTTACCTTTGTTGGATATCATGTGAGATGCTATGCATGTTCGTCTTATCTGAAGTAAGGGTGATTTTCATGATCAAATGGTTTGAGTATGCATATTGTTAGAGAAGAACATTGGGCCGCTAACTAAAGCCATGTATCATGGTGGAAGTTTTCAGTTTGGACATACAACCTCACTCTCGTATGAGAATATTATCTGTTGTTGAATGCTTATGCATTAAAAGAGGAGTCCATTATCTGTTGTCTATGTTGTCCCGGTATGGATGTCTAAGTTGAGAATAATCAAAAGCGAGAAATCCAATGCGTGCTTTCTCCTTAGAACTTTGTACAGACAGCATAGAGGTACCCCTTTGTGCCACTTGGTTGAAACATATGCCATGCAATGATATTCCGTGTTAATCCAAGCTAATTAGGACAAGGTGCGAGCACTATTAGTACTCTATGTATGAGGCTTGCAACTTGTAGGAAGTATTATGCATAGCACATATGAATTATTACTACCGTTGATAAAATTGTTTCTATGTTTTCAAAACAAAAGCTCTAGCACAAAAATAGTAATCCATGCTTCCCTCTGCGAAGGGCCATTCTTTTACTTTATGTTGAGTCAGTCTACCCACTTCTTTCTATCTTAGAAGCAAACACTTGTGTTAACTGTATGCATTGATTCTTACATGTTTACCTATTGCACTTGTTATATTACTCTATGTTGACAATTATCCATGAGATATACATGTTACAAGTTGAAACCAATTGCTGAAACTTAATCATCCTTTGTGTTGCTTCAATGCATTCTACTAAGAATTTATTGCTTATGAGTTAGCTCTTATGCAAGTCTTGTTGATGCTTGTCTTGAAAGTACTATTCATGAAAATTTTTGCTATATGATTCATTTGTTTAGTCATCATCTTTTGTTAGCAATCTTTTGCTTCAGATCACTCCATCCATCTCATATGCTTTACAATAATGTTGATCAAGGTTATGTTGGTAGCATGTCACTTCAGAAATTATTTGTGTTATCGTTTACCTACTCGAGGGCGAGTAGGAACTAAGCTTGGGGATGCTAGATACGTCTCAAACGTATCTATAATTTCTTATGTTCCATGCTACTTTTATGACAATACTTGAATGTTTTATACACACTTTACATCATTATTATACATTTTCCGGCACTAAACTATTAACAAGATGCCGAAGCGTCAGTTGCTGTTTTCTGCTGTTTTTCGTTTCAGAAATCCTACAAAGGAAATATTCTCGGAATTGGACGAAATCAACGCCCAGGGTCCTATTTTTCCACGAAGCTTCCAGAAGACCGAGGGGGAAACGAAGTGGGGCCACGAGGCGCCAGCACACTAGGGCGGCGCGGCCCAGGCCCTGGCCGCGCGGCCCTAGCGTGTGGGGCCCCCGTGACCCCTCCGACTCTGCCCTTACGCCTACTTAAAGCCTTCGTCGCGAAACCATCTGTATCGAGAGCCACGATACGGAAAACCTTCCAGAGACGCCGCCGCCGCCAATCCCATCTCGGGGGATTCAGGAGATCACCTCCGACACCCTACCGGAGAGGGGAATCATCACCGGAGGGGCTCTACATCATCATGCCCGCCTCCGGATTGATGCGTGAGTAGTTCATCCTTGGACTATGGGTTCATAGCAGTAGCTAGATGGTTGTCTTCTCCGCTTGTGCTATCATTGTTTAGATCTTGTGAGCTGCCTAACATGATCAAGATCATCTATTTGTAATGCTACATGTTGTGTTTGGTGGGATCCGATGAATCTAGAATATTATGTCAAGTTGATTATAAATCTATCATATATGTGTTGTTTATGTTCTTGCATGCTCTCCGTTGCTAGTAGAGGCTCTGGCCAAGTTGATACTTGTAACTCCAAGAGGGAGTATTTATGCTCGATAGTGGGTTCATGCCTCCATTTAATCTGGGACAGTGACAGAAAGTTCTAAGGTTGTGGATGTGCTGTTGCTACTAGGGATAAAACATCGATGCTTTGTCTAAGGATATTGTGTTGATTACATTACGCACCATACTTAATGCAATTATCCGTTGTTTACAACTTAATACTGGAGGGGGTGCGGATGCTAACCCGAAGGTGGATTATTTAGGCATAGATGCATGCTGGATAGCGGTCTATGTACTTTGTCGTAATGCCCTGATTAAATCTCATAGTAATCATCATTGATATGTATTGAATCTTTATTTGTCAATTGCCCACCTGTAATTTATTCACCCAGCATGTTAGTTATCTTATTGGAGAGACACCACTAGTGAACTGTGGACCCCGGTCCATTCTTTTACATCTGAATACAATCTACTGCAATCATTGTTCTTTACTTTTCTTTGCAAACAAACACCATCTTCCACTCGATACGCTTAATCCTTTGTTTTCAGCAACCCGGTGAGATTGACACCCTCATTGTTATGTTGGGGCAAAGTATCTTGATTGTGTTGTGCAGGTTCCACGTTGGCGCCGGTTTCACTGGTGTTGCGCCGCACTACACTCCTCCACCAACAACCTTCACGTGCTTCTTGGCTCCTACCGGTTCGATAACCTCGGTTTCTTTCTGAGGGAAAACTTGCTGCTGTACGCATCACACCTTCCTCTTGGGGTTCCCAACGGACGTGTGCTTGATACGTCTCAAACGTATCGATAATTTCTTATGTTCCATGCCACATTATTGATGATATCTACATGTTTTATGCACACTTTATGTCATATTCGTGCATTTTCTGGAACTAACCTATTAACAAGATGCCGAAGTGCCAGTTCCTGTTTTCTGCTGTTTTTGGTTTTAGAAATCCTAGTAAGGAAATATTCTCGGAATTGGACGAAATCAACGCCCAGGTTCCTATTTTGCCCGGAAGCATCCAGAACACCCGAGAGCCGCCAGAGGGGGGCCCTGTGGGCCCCAGATGATAGGGTGGCGCGGCCTGGGCCCTGGCCGCGCCAGCCTATGGTGTCGTCGCCCCTTCGACCCTCCGAGGCTGCCCTTTCGCCTATATAAGGTCCCTGACCTAAAAACCCCGACGGAGGAAGCCACGGTACGCGAAACCTTCCAGAGCCGCCGCCATCGCGAAGCCAAGATCTGGGGGACAGGAGTCTCTGTTCCGGCACCCTGCCGGACGGGGAAGTGCCCCCGGAAGGCTTCTCCATCGACACCGCTGCCATCTCCACCGCCATCTTCATCACCGCTGCTGCTCCCATGAGGAGGGAGTAGTTCTCCATCGAGGCTCGGGGCTGTACCAGTAGCTATGTGGTTCATCTCTCTCTATGTACTTCAATACAATAATCTCATGAGTTGCCTTACATGATTGAGATTCATATGATGATGCTTGTAATCTAGATGTCATTGTGCTAGTCAAGTGAGTTTTACTTATGTGATCTCCGGAGACTTCTTGTCCCACGTGTGTAAAGGTGACAGTGTGTGCACCGTGTGGGTCTCTTAGGCTATATTTCACAGAATACTTATTCACTGTTATGAATGGCGTAGTGAAGTGCTTATTTATATCTCTTTATGATTGCAATGTGTTTTGTATCACAATTTATCTATGTGCTACTCTAGCAATGTTATTAAAGTAGTTTTATTCCTCCTGCACGATGTAATGGTGACAGTGTGTGCACTCGTGTTAGTACTTGGTTTATGCTATGATCATGATCTCTTGTAGATTGCGAAGTTAACTATTGCTATGATAGTATTGATGTGTATTATTCCTCCTACATAAGCATGAAGGTGACAGTGTGCATGCTATGTTAGTACTTGGTTTAGTCATATTGATCTATCTTACACTCTAAGGTTACTTAAATATGAACATTGAATTGTGGAGCTTGTTAACTCCGGCATTGAGGGTTCGTGTAATCCTACGCAATGTGTTCATCATCCAACAAGAGAGTGTAGAGTATGCATTTATCTATTCTGTTATGTGATCAATGTTGAGAGTGTCCACTAGTGAAAGTCTATTCCCTAGGCCTTGTTCCTAAATACTGCTATCGCTGCTTGTTTACTGTTTTACTGAGTTACTACTGCTGCGTTACTACTGCTTGTTTACTTCCCGCAATATTACTACCATCAACTGCACGCCAGCAAGCTATTTTCTGGCGCCATACTACTGCTCATACTTATTCATACCACTTGTATTTCACTATCTCTTCGCCGAACTAGTACACCTATTAGGTGTGTTGGGGACACAAGAGACTTCTTGCTTTGTGGTTGCAGGGTTGCATGAGAGGGATATCTTTGACCTCTTCCTCCATGAGTTCGATAAACCTTGGGTAATCCACTTAAGGGAAACTTGCTGCTGTTCTACAAACCTCTGCTCTTGGAGGCCCAACACTGTCTACAAGAATAGAAGCACCCATAGACATCAAGCACTTTTCTGGCGTCGTTGCCGGGGAGGAAAGGTAAAAGGCACTCATACTCCGGTTCCAGGTAACAGTACTTTTCTGGCGCCATTGTGTGTGTGCTCGAAGCTATTTCCTTTAGACTCTGCAATTGCATCTTTTTGTTGCTTGTTTTTTATTTTCACTAGTTAGGCATAATGGAAAACAACAAAAAAATTAGTGAGCTTTTTAATCTTTTTCCTAATTTAGAATTGTTTGATGCGAAAATTAAAAAACCTATGGAACCTTATTTACATGATAGTAGCAATGTTATTAGTATGAATGCAATTACTGCTAATGCTATGAAGAAGTCTAAGCTTGGGGAAGCTAGTTTACATAAAAATAATCTTTTTAGCTCCTCCGCTTTGGAAGAAATATTTTGCTCTGATAATGCTTTATCTCCCATATGCGATAACTCTAATGATGCTTCTGATATTTTAAATCCACCTGCTGAAAGTATTCCGTATAAAATACCTATGGAAATTATTGAACGTGTTATGGATAACCGCTATGAAGGGGATGGAACTGTCCATCCTGGGAATCATTTACTGTTTTTGCATGAATTATGCGGGTTATTCAAGTGTGCAGGTATCTCTATGGATGAAGTAAAGAAGAAACTATTCTCTATGTCGCTGTCTGGTAAAGCGGCGCATTGGTATAAACTGCTGAAGGACGGGCGCTCTCTTGATTGGAAGGATATTATGCCTCTATTTTGTTCTAAGTTCTATCCTCCAAGTGAAATTCACAAAGATCGAAACCATATATATAATTTCTGGCCTCATGATGGAGAGAGTATTGCCCAAGCATGGGAGAGGTTGAAGTCTTTAATGCTCAAATGCCCCAATCATGAGCTTCCAGGTAATATCATCATTGATAATTTCTATGCAAGACTTTCTTTTCAGGATAAAACCTTGCTGGATACTTCTTGTTCTGGATCATTTACACGCAATAAAGAAGAGTTTAAATGGGACCTTCTTAATCAGATTCAGGAGAACGCTGAAGATTGGGAGAACAACAAAGGTGAAGAGTCAGGTATAAATTATGATTATGAATGCATTGAAACTTTTATGGATACTGATAAATTTCGAGATATGAGTGCTACTTATGGTCTTGACTCTCAAGTTGCTGCAAATCTTTATAAAGCCTTTGCTTCTCATTTAGAATTGCCTAAAAAGAATTTTGATAAGTATCATGAACCTTTTAAAGAGGCTTGCATGAAGAATGACATTGTTGTTAATGACCGCAATAAGCATGCTCAAACTCCTAAGAATGCTATTTCCTATAAGCATGTTAATTTTTGTGGAATACATAGACCTTGTGGAATTAATCAAATAGAAGATGAATATTGTATCCATCACAGAAATGAAAAAACTAGAAAGTGGTCTAGAGCTCTAGATGATCTTGGAGAAAAAGTGTGTGCCCTCTATCCTTTTATTTGTGAACTTTGCCATAGTGTTGGTCATTTTAATTTCCAATGCTCCTCCAATGATAATTCAAACCCCATGAGTGCTGCAAATTTGTATTGTGATGATGAAATTATTCCTAATCAGCATGATGAACTTACCTTATTTTTGAAGTGTGAAGAGTTATCAAGAAAAATTTCTTTGTTAAATATTAACGATCTTGATATTGATGATGTCCTGCATGGGTGTCTTTCTTATTGCATTAATAATAGCCATACAAATACTTACATACAAAATATTTTAGAAGATGACACCTTGCCAAAATATGATAGGACCGCTGTGTGTTTTCAACTAATTAATGAAAAGGAGGGATCCTCCCAAGTTTCTTCTATTGTTTCTAAAAGTAAATCAGGTTATGCGGACAAGCCACCCTTCAAGCCTCTTCCTCCTAAAGAAGGGAACGAGGAGAAGGAAGAGAAGAAGAAGAAGGGAACGAAGAAGAAGAAGAAGAAGGAGAATAAAAAGAAAGAGGTAACGGCGTATCCCCGCGTGAATGAGATAACGCTAGGTAACCGTAAGTATGTTGCTCCTAATGATTATTGTGATAATGAATCTGAATACGATGATCTTCCTATGCCCTTTACATACATTAGCGATCATGATTTGAATGAGCACACTACCTTTGATATTGGAAATCTCTTTGGTACTGATTATGAAAGTAATGATGATAGCATTATTCATGTCCCCTTAAACGATGATATTGAAAGCCCTAAGCTTGGGGATGTTGTGCTTGAAGATCCTATATTTGAGACCTCTACTTTTAGTGAAAATGATGATATTACATATTCGGGTTTAGATAATTGCTATAGAGATGTATATGACACATGTTACAATTATCCTTATGAAACTTGTCATAGTTATGATGGGCTTGCCAAAAACCATTCCCTTAGTATGCAACTTGTTTACCATGTTCAAATTCTCGACAATGATCCTGCTCCAATTACTATTAATGAGAAGAGTTTTTCTTATGTCAAAAATAATGATACCCTTATGCATATGAACCATGATAAGAATGTTTTTAGTGATGGGTATATTGTGGATTTCATCAATGATGCTACTGAAAGTTATTATGAGAGAGGGAAACATGGTTATATGCATCTTAATAATATTAAGTTTTCCCTCTTTATGTTGAGAATTTTGAAGTTACTCGTGTTTTATCCTCTTTTGCTTGTCACCTTGTTCTTCATGAATTCATTTGTGTACAAGATTCCTATGCATAGGAAGCATGCTAGGCTTAAATTTGTTTTGAATTTGTCTCTTGATGCTTCTTTTTGCTCCAAATACTATTTCTTGCAAAACTGCTAAGCCCATCTTAAAATGGCTATAAAGAAAGAACTTCTTGGGAGATAACCCATGTGTTTATTTTGCTACAGTATCTTTATTTTATATTTGTGTCTTGGAAGTTGTTACTACTGTAGCAACCTCTCCTTATCTTAGTTTTGTTGCATTGTTGTGCCAAGTAAAGTCTCTATAGTAAGGTTCGTACTAGATTTGGATTACTGCGCAGAGGCAGATTTCTTTGCTGTCACGAATCTGGGCCTAATTCTCTGTAGGAAACTCAGAAAATTATGCCAATTTACGTGAGTGATCCTCAGATATGTACGCAACTTTCATTAGTTTTGAGTTTTTCCATTTGAGCAAGTCTGGTGCCATTTTAAAATTCGTCTTTACGAACTGTTCTGTTTTGACAGATTCTGCCTTTTATTTCGCATTGCCTCTTTTGCTATGTTGGATGAATTTCTTTGATCCATTAATGTCCAGTAGCTTTATGCAATGTCCAGAAGTGTAAAGAATGATTGTGTCACCTCTGAACATGTAAATTTTTATTGTGCACTAACCCTCTAATGAGTTTGCTTGAAGTTTGGTGTGAAGGAAGTTTTCAAGGGTCAAGAGAGGAGGATGATATACTACGATCAAGAAGAATGAAAAGTCTAAGCTTGGGGATGCCCCCGTGGTTCATCCCTGCATATTTTAAGAAGACCCAAGCGTCTAAGCTTGGGGATGCCCAAGGCATCCCCTTCTTCATCAACAAAGTATCAGGTTCCTTCTCTTGAAACTATATTTTTATTCGGTCACATCTTATGTACTTTACTTGGAGCGTCTGTGTGTGCTTTTATTTTTGTTTTGTTATCTTAGTTCTCTGAATAAGTTCATCCTTGTGTGGGAGAGAGACACGCTCCGCTGGTTCGTATGAATACATGTGTTCTTAGCTCATAATATTCATGGCGAAGTTTCCTCTTCGTTAAATTGTTATATGGTTGGAATTGGAAAAATGCTACATGTAGTAATTGGTAAAATGTCTTGGATAATGTGATACTTGGAAATTGTTGTGCTCATGTTTAAGCTCTTGCATCATATACTTTGCACCTATTAGTGAAGAAATACATAGAGCATGCTAAAATTTGGTTTGCATAATTGGCCGGTCTCTCTAAGGTCTAGATAATTTCTAGTATTGAGTTTTGAACAACAAGGAAGACGGTGTAAAGTCTTATAATGTTTACAATATGTCTTTTATGTGAGTTTTGCTGCACCGGTTCATCCTTGTGTTTGTTTCAAATAAACCTTGCTAGCCTAAACCTTGTATCGAGAGGGAATACTTCTCATGCATCCAAATACTTGAGCCAATATTCATGCCATTTGTGTCCACCATACCTACCTACTACATGGTATTTCTCTGCTATTCCAAAGTAAATTGCTTGAGTGCTACCTTTAAACAATTCAAAAGTTATTACCTCTTATTTGTGTCAATGTTTTATAGCTCATGAGGAAGTATGTGGTGTTTATCTTTCAATCTTGTTGGGCAACTTTCACCAATGGACTAGTGGCTTCATCCGCTTATCCAATAACTTTGCAAAAAGAGCTGGCAATGGGATTCCCAGTCCCAAATTAATTAACAAAAATAGACACTCCTCCATGGTATGTGATTGTTGGACGGCACCCGAAGGATTCGGTTAGCCATGGCTTGAGAAAGCAAAGGTGGGAGGAGTGTCATCATAATAAAACTAAAATAAAAAGGCACTCCTTCATGGTATGAGATTGTTGGCAGGCACCCGAGGATTCGGTTAGCCATGGTTTGTGAAAGAAAGGTTGGAAGGAGTGCCACCCAAAAATAAAATAAAATGGGAGCCGCTCTTTGAAGGTTTGTCTGGCAAGGGGGTTAGAGTGCCCACTACCATTCGTTGACAACAACAAACACCTCTCAAAACTTTATTTTTATGCTCTCTTTATGTTTTCAAAATAAAAGCTCTAGCACAAATATAGCAATCGATGCTTTCCTCTTTGAAGGACCTTTCTTTTACTTTTATTGTTGAGTCAGTTCACCTATCTCTCTCCACCTCAAGAAGCAAACACTTGTGTGAACTGTGCATTGATTCCTACATACTTGCATATTGCACTTGTTATATTACTTTACATTGACACTATCCATGAGATATACATGTTATAAGTTGAAAGCAACCGCTGAAACTTAATCTTCCTTTGTGTTGCTTCAATACCTTTACTTTGATTTATTGCTTTATGAGTTAACTCTTATGCAAGACTTATTGATGCTTGTCTTGAAGTACTATTCATGAAAAGTCTTTGCTTTATGATTCAGTTGTTTACTCATGTCATTACCATTGTTTTGATCGCTGCATTCATCTCATATGCTTACAATAGTATGATCAAGGTTATGATGGCATGTCACTTAAGAAATTATCTTTGTTATCGTTTTACCTGCTCGGGACGAGCAGAACTAAGCTTGGGGATGCTAATACGTCTCAAACGTATCGATAATTTCTTATGTTCCATGCCACATTATTGATGATATCTACATGTTTTATGCACACTTTATGTCATATTCGTGCATTTTCTGGAACTAACCTATTAACAAGATGCCGAAGTGCCAGTTCCTGTTTTTCATTGCTTTTGGTTTTAGAAATCCTAGTAAGGAAATATTCTCGGAATTGGACGAAATCAACGCCTGTGTTCCTATTTTGCCCGGAAGCATCCAGAACACCCGAGAGCCGCAGAGGGCCCTGTGGGCCCCAGATGATAGGGTGGCGCGGCCTGGGCCCTGGCCGCGCCAGCCTATGGTGTCGTCGCCCCTTCGACCCTCCGAGGCTGCCCTTTCGCCTATATAAGGTCCCTGACCTAAAAACCCCGACGGAGGAAGCCACGGTACGCGAAACCTTCCAGAGCCGCCGCCATCGCGAAGCCAAGATCTGGGGGACAGGAGTCTCTGTTCCGGCACCCTGCCGGACGGGGAAGTGCCCCCGGAAGGCTTCTCCATCGACACCGCTGCCATCTCCACCGCCATCTTCATCACCGCTGCTGCTCCCATGAGGAGGGAGTAGTTCTCCATCGAGGCTCGGGGCTGTACCGGTAGCTATGTGGTTCATCTCTCTCTATGTACTTCAATACAATAATCTCATGAGTTGCCTTACATGATTGAGATTCATATGATGATGCTTGTAATCTAGATGTCATTGTGCTAGTCAAGTGAGTTTTACTTATGTGATCTCCGGAGACTCCTTGTCCCACGTGTGTAAAGGTGACAGTGTGTGCACCGTGTGGGTCTCTTAGGCTATATTTCACAGAATACTTATTCACTGTTATGAATGGCGTAGTGAAGTGCTTATTTATATCTCTTTATGATTGCAATGTGTTTTGTATCACAATTTATCTATGTGCTACTCTAGCAATGTTATTAAAGTAGTTTTATTCCTCCTGCACGATGTAATGGTGACAGTGTGTGCACTCGTGTTAGTACTTGGTTTATGCTATGATCATGATCTCTTGTAGATTGCGAAGTTAACTATTGCTACGATAGTATTGATGTGTATTATTCCTCCTACATAAGCATGAAGGTGACAGTGTGCATGCTATGTTAGTACTTGGTTTAGTCATATTGATCTATCTTACACTCTAAGGTTACTTAAATATGAACATTGAATTGTGGAGCTTGTTAACTCCGGCATTGAGGGTTCGTGTAATCCTACGCAATGTGTTCATCATCCAACAAGAGAGTGTAGAGTATGCATTTATCTATTCTGTTATGTGATCAATGTTGAGAGTGTCCACTAGTGAAAGTCTATTCCCTAGGCCTTGTTCCTAAATACTGCTATCGCTGCTTGTTTACTGTTTTACTGAGTTACTACTGCTGCGTTACTACTGCTTGTTTACTTCCCGCAATATTACTACCATCAACTGCACGCCAGCAAGCTATTTTCTGGCGCCATACTACTGCTCATACTTATTCATACCACTTGTATTTCACTATCTCTTCGCCGAACTAGTACACCTATTAGGTGTGTTGGGGACACAAGAGACTTCTTGCTTTGTGGTTGCAGGGTTGCATGAGAGGGATATCTTTGACCTCTTCCTCCCTGAGTTCGATAAACCTTGGGTAATCCACTTAAGGGAAACTTGCTGCTGTTCTACAAACCTCTGCTCTTGGAGGCCCAACACTGTCTACAAGAATAGAAGCACCCGTAGACATCAGTGCTTCACGCGTTATCAGGTGTCTATAACTTCATGGAGTTCCTTTCCGGCCGCATTCACAGTTCCATAACTCGGAACAGGGAGTGACAGGTCACGATTTGATACACTCTGCAGAGTGTGTTGCTTTACCAATAAGAGATCTTAACCTTGTTGCCAACCGGGCTATAGACTCCGTCCACACTTCCTTGGTGTGAGGCCCGGTATAAGGTCCTAGCCAATGATTGTGTTTCTCCGGGACCCCGAACACCCACCCTTTGTTGCAATTCCAACCTTGGGTCCTCGCCGGTCAGCGTATCCCTTGGATACCTTTCGACCTCGACTACTATCAGGTTCCTCGACCTTGATACCTTCGTCGGTCGTTGCAACCCATCATAGACCGCATTACCGTGGGGACTTAGGGCTCCCCAACTGCTTGTTGCGCGTAGATGTACACGTCCGTTGGGAACCCCAAGAGGAAGGTGTGATGCGCACAGCAGCAAGTTTTCCCTCAGAAAGAAACCAAGGTTATCGAACCAGTAGGAGCCAAGAAGCACGTGAAGGTTGTTGGTGGAGGAATGTAGTGCGGCGCAACACCAGTGAAACCGGCGCCAACGTGGAACCTGCACAACACAATCAAAGTACTTTGCCCCAACGTAACAGTGAGGTTGTCAATCTCACCGGCTTGCTGAAAACAAAGGATTAAGCGTATCGAGTGGAAGATGGTGTTTGTTTGCAAAGAACAGTAAAAATAGTAGAATGTATTCAGATGTAAAAGAATGGACCGGGGTCCACAGTTCACTAGAGGTGTCTCTCCAATAAGATAACTAACATGCTGGGTGAACAAATTACAGGCAGGCAATTGACAAATAAAGATTCAATACATATCAACGATGATTACTATGTGATTTAATCAGGCCATTACGACAAACTACATAGACCGCTATCCAACATGCATCTATGCCTAAATAATCCACCTTCAGGTTATCATCCGAACCCCTTCCAGTATTAAGTTGTAAACAACAGATAATTGCATTAAGTATGGTGCGTAATGTAATCAACACAAATATCCTTAGACAAAGCATCGATGTTTTATCCCTAGTAGCAACAGCACATCCACAACCTTAGAACCTACTGTCACGATCCCAGATTCAATGGAGGCATGAACCCACTATCGAGCATAATTACTCCCTCTTGGAGTTACAAGTATCAACTTGGCCAGAGCCTCTACTAGCAACGGAGAGCATGCAAGAACATAAACAACACATATATGATAGATTGATAATCAACTTAACATAATATTCTATATTCATCGGATCCCGCCAAACACAACATGTAGCATTACAAATAGATGATCTTGATCATGTTAGGCAGGTCACAAGATCTAAACAATGATAGCACAAGCGGAGAAGACAACAATCTAGCTACTGCTATGGACCCATAGTCCAAGGATGAACTACTCACGCATCAATCCGGAGGCGGGCATGATGATGTAGAGCCCCTCCGGTGATGATTCCCCTCTCCGGCAGGGTGCCGGAGGCGATCTCCTGAATCCCCCGAGATGGGATTCGCGACGGCGGCGTCTCTGGAAGGTTTCCGTATCGTGGCTCTCGGTACAGGGGGTTTCGCGACGAAGGCTATATGTAGGCGGCAGGGTAGGTAAGGGGGCGTCACGAGGGGCCCACACACTAGGCCGGCGCGGCCAGGGCTTGGGCCGCGCCGCCCTGGTGTCTGGCCACCTCGTGGCCCCACTTCGTTTCCCTTTCGGTCTTCTGGAAGCTTCGTGCAAAAATAGGACCATGGGCGTTGATTTCGTCCAATTCCGAGAATATTTCCTTACTAGGATTTCTGAAACCAAAAACAGCAGAAAACAACAACTGGCGCTTCGGCATCTTGTTAATAGGTTAGTGCCGGAAAATGTATAATAATGTTGTAAAGTATGTATAAAACATTCAAGTATTGTCATAAAAGTAGCATGGAACATAAGAAATTATAGATACGTTTGAGACGTATCAAGCATCCCCAAGCTTAGTTCCTACTCGCCCTCGAGTAGGTAAACGATAACACAAATAATTTCTGAAGTGACATGCTACCAACATAATCTTGATCAACATTATTGTAAAGCATATGAGATGAATGGAGCGATCTGAACAAAAGATTGCTAACAAAGATAATGACTAAACAAATGAATCATATAGCAAAACTTTTCATGAATAGTACTTTCAAGACAAGTATCAATAAGAGTTGCATAAGAGCTAACTCATAAGCAATAAATTATAAGTAGAATGCATTGAAGCAACACAAAGGATGATTAAGTTTCAGCAATTGCTTTCAACTTGTAACATGTATATCTCATGGATATTTGTCAACATAGAGTAATATAACAAGTGCAATAAGTAAACATGTAAGAATCAATGCACACAGTTAACACAAGTGTTTGCTTCTAAGATAGAAAGAAGTGGGTAAACTGACTCAACATAAGGTAAAAGAATGGCCCTTCGCAGAGGGAAGCATGGATTACTATTTTTGTGCTAGAGCTTTTGTTTTGAAAACATAAAAACAATTTTGTCAACGGTAGTAATAATTCATATGTGCTATGCATAATACTTCCTACAAGTTGCAAGTCTCATGCATAGAGTACTAATAGTGCTCGCACCTTGTCCTACTTAGCTCGGAAAACACGGATTATCATTGCATAACATATGTTTCAACCAAGTGTCACAAAGGGGTACCTCTATGCCGCTTGTACAAATGTCTAAGGAGAAAGCACGCATTGGATTTCTCGCTTTTGATTATTCTCAACTTAGACATCCATACCGGGACAACATAGACAACAGATAATGGACTCCTCTTTTAATGCGTAAGCATTCAACAACAGTTAATATTCTCATAAGAGATTGAGGTTGTATGTCCAAAACTGAAACTTCCACCATGATACATGGCTTTAGTTAGCTGCCCAATGTTCTTCTCTAACATATGCATACTCAAACCATTTGATCATGAAATCACACTTACTTCAGACAAGACGAACATGCATAGCATCTCACATGATATCCAACAAAGGTAAAAAGTTGATGGCGTCCCCAGAAACATGGTTACCGCTCAACAAGCAACTTATAAGAAATAAGACACATAACTACATATTCATCACCACAATAGTTTTTAAGCTATTTGTCCCATGAGCTATATATTGCAAAGATAAAGGAATGCAATTTTAAAGGTAGCACTCAAGTAATTTACTTTGGAATGGCAGAAAAATACCACATAGTAGGTAGATATGGTGGACACAGATGGCATGGGTTTTGGCTCAAGGTGTTTGGATGCACGAGAAGCATTTCCTCTCAGTACAAGGTTTGGGCTAGCAAGGTTGTTTGAAGCAAACACAAGTATGAACAGGTACAGCAAAACTCACACAAGAACATATTGCAAGCATTATAAGACTGTACACTGTCTTCCTTGTTGTTCAAACACTTTACCCGAAAATATCTAGACTTAGAGAGACCAATCATGCAAACCAAATTAAACAAGCTCTACGGTAGTTCTTCATTAATAGATTAAACTACATGATGCAAGAGCTTAAACATGATCTATGAGAGCTCAAACAATTGCCAAGTTGCCAAACCATATGCATCATTTTCTGATTCCAACCAAATAGCAATTTAACGAAGCAATTTCAGCCTTCGCCATGAACATTAAAGCACAATTAAGAACACAAGTGTTCCATAAGAAAAAGCGGAGCGTAATATCTCCAATATAAGGATGGTGGGATCCAACTTTATTCAAACCAAAACAAAAATAAAAGCAAACCGACGCTCCAAGTAAAGAACATAAGATGTGATGGAATAAAAATTTAGTTTCACTAGAAGTGACCTGATAATATTGTCGATGAAGAAGGGGATGCCTTGGGCATCCCCAAGCTTAGATGCTTGAGTCTTCTTAAAATATGCAGGGATGAACCACCGGGGCATCCCCAAGCTTAGATCTTTCACTCTTCTTGATCATAGTATATCATCATCTTCTCTTGACCCTTGAAAACTTCATCCACACCAAACTTCAAGCAAACTCATTAGAGGGTTAGTGCATAATCAAAATTCACATATTCAGAGGTGACACAATCATTCTTAACACTTCTGGACATTGCACAAAGCTTCTGAAAGTTAATGGAACAAAGAAACTCATTCAACATAGCAAAAGCGGCAATGCGAAATAAAAGACAGAATCTGTCAAAAACAGAATAGTCCGTAAATACGAATCTGGCAGGGGCACTTAACTTGCTAAAACGGAAAAACTCAAAACTAATGAAAGTTGCGTACATATCTGAGGATCACACACGTAAATTTGCAGATTTTTCTGAGTTACCTATAGAAACTTCTACGCGAATTCGTGACAGACAGCAAATCTGTTTCTGCACAGTAATCCAAATCTTACATCAACTTTATCATAGAGACTTTACTTGGCTCAAAAACATGATAAGGAGAGGTTGCTACAGTAGTAAACAACTTCCAAGACTCAAATATAAAACAAAAGTATTATAGTAAAATAAACACATGGGTTATCTCCCAAGAAGTTCTTTCTTTATAGCCATTAAGATGGGCTCAGTAATTTCAATGATGACGCTCTCATAAGGATGAGAGTCGCAGCAAAGAGAATATCAAAAAGCAAATTCAAAACACATTTAAGCCTAACCCACTTCCTATGAAAAGGAATCTTGTACACAAATAGATTCATGAAGAACAAAGTGGCAAGCATAGGAAGGCAACACAAGCGCAATTTCAAGATTCTCAACATAAAGAGGGGAAACTTAATATTATTAAGATGCATATAACCATGTTTACCTCTCTCATAATAACTTTCAGTAGCATCATGAACAAATTCAACAATATAACTATCACATAAAACATTCTTGTCATGAGCCACATGCATAAAATTATTACTCTCCACATAAGCATAATCAATTTTATTAGTTGTAGTGGGAGCAAATTCAATAAAATAGCTATCATTATTATTCTCATCACCATAATCATCATATATAGGAGGCATATTGTAATCATAATTAATTTTCTCCTCAATAGTAGGTGGACTGAAAATATCATATTCATCATTGCAAGCATCATATATAGGAGGTAAAGTATAATCAAAGTAAATTTTCTCCTCCATGCTTGGGGGACTAAAAATATCATGCTCCTCAAAACCAGTTTCCCCAAGCTTAAATTCTTCCATAGCTTTGGCAATAATGGTGTTCAAAGAGTTCATGCTAATAACATTGCTACAACTATTTTGCAAACAAAGTTCCATGGGTTTTTTAATTTTCTCTTCAAACACATCATGTCCTAATTCAAGATAAAGTTCATAAAGATCTCTAATTTTGTTGTTGTTTTCCATTAAGCCTAACTAGTGAAAATAAAAACAAGTACAGAGCTAGACATGGTAACAAAATAAATTAAATGCAAGTAACTAATTTTTTGTGTGTTTTTGATATAAAGCTAGTAAATAAGACAGAAAGTAAAGTAACTAATTTTTGTGTGTTTTCAATATGAAGCAAACAAGACAATAAATAAAATAAAGTAAAGCAAGACAAAAACAAAGTAAAGAGATTGGAAGTGGAGACTCCCCTTGCAGCGTGTCTTGATCTCCCCGGCAACGGCGCCAGAAAAAATATTGCTTGTTGCGCGTAGATGTACACGTCCGTTGGGAACCCCAAGAGGAAGGTGTGATGCGCACAGCAGCAAGTTTTCCCTCAGAAAGAAACCAAGGTTATCGAACCAGTAGGAGCCAAGAAGCACGTGAAGGTTGTTGGTGGAGGAATGTAGTGCGACGCAACACCGGAGAAACCGGCGCCAACGTGGAACCTGCACAACACAATCAAAGTACTTTGCCCCAACGTAACAGTGAGGTTGTCAATCTCACCGGCTTGCTGAAAACAAAGGATTAAGCGTATCGAGTGGAAGATGGTGTTTGTTTGCAAAGAACAGTAAAAATAGTAGAATGTATTCAGATGTAAAAGAATGGACCGGGGTCCACAGTTCAATAGAGGTGTCTCTCCAATAAGATAACTAACATGCTGGGTGAACAAATTACAGGCAGGCAATTGACAAATAAAGATTCAATACATATCAACGATGATTACTATGTGATTTAATCAGGGCATTACGACAAAGTACATAGACCGCTATCCAGCATGCATCTATGCCTAAATAATCCACCTTCAGGTTATCATCCGAACCCCTTCCAGTATTAAGTTGTAAACAACAGATAATTGCATTAAGTATGGTGCGTAATGTAATCAACACAAATATCCTTATACAAAGCATCGATGTTTTATCCCTAGTAGCAACATCACATCCACAACCTTAGAACCTACTGTCACGATCCCAGATTCAATGGAGGCATGAACCCACTATCGAGCATAATTACTCCCTCTTGGAGTTACAAGTATCAACTTGGCCAGAGCCTCTACTAGCAACGGAGAGCATGCAAGAACATAAACAACACATATATGATAGATTGATAATCAACTTAACATAATATTCTATATTCATCGGATCCCGCCAAACACAACATGTAGCATTACAAATAGATGATCTTGATCATGTTAGGCAGCTCACAAGATCTAAACAATGATAGCACAAGCGGAGAAGACAACCATCTAGCTACTGCTATGGACCCATAGTCCAAGGATGAACTACTCACGCATCAATCCGGAGGCGGGCATGATGATGTAGAGCCCCTCCGGTGATGATTCCCCTCTCCGCAGGTGCCGGAGGCGATCTCCGAATCCCCGAGATGGGATTCGCGACGGCGGCGTCTCTGGAAGGTTTTCCGTATCGTGGCTCTCGGTACAGGGGGTTTCGCGACGAAGGCTATATGTAGGCGGAAGGGTAGGTCAGGGGGCGTCACGAGGGGCCCACACACTAGGCCGGCGCGGCCAGGGCTTGGGCCGCGCTGCCCTGGTGTCTGGCCACCTCGTGGCCCCACTTCGTTTCCCTTTCGGTCTTCTGGAAGCTTCGTGCAAAAATAGGACCCTGGGCGTTGATTTCGTCCAATTCCGAGAATATTTCCTTACTAGGATTTCTGAAACCAAAAACAGCAGAAAACAGCAACTGGCGCTTCGGCATCTTGTTAATAGGTTAGTGCCGGAAAATGTATAATAATGCTGTAAAGTATGTATAAAACATTCAAGTATTGTCATAAAAGTAGCATGGAACATAAGAAATTATAGATACGTTTGAGACGTATCACCAACCACTCCGGTTGTCCCTCGGGATTCAACTGACTACGGTAAGCGCTTCCGTTGATGAACGAGAGGAAGAAACACAACTGACTACTCCGTCCCACTCCAGATCTTATGGTTAACACGGGTCTTACGGCACAAGAATCACTAGATGACATTTGTTGTTAATCCTAGATGGATACAAACCCATTGCAATGGAACCTCCACCATACTCATATCATGGTTCCATCTCCCACCACATAGTCATATTCATAGTTATGAAAGTAGCATTTTTGCTTTTCATGCAAGAGTGATAAGTATAGTACTTTGCAAGTAATTTGATAAAAATACTCAAATTGACATGAGCAAGCGACGAACTTGCCTTTCTTGACTGCAAGATTACGCAATCAAGGTCTTCGATACGCAATAAATCCTAATTCTGAAATATCATCGTCCGGTAAGGACGATGTTTAAAAGATTGGCAAGGATGCAATAATGCATAAGTATGAGATGCAATCTCTCTAAGCGTGACCTAACCCCGATGATTTAGGATTAGTGAGTTGTTATGATTGGTTTAGGGTGTGTTACACTTTTAGAGTGATTCACAAACAAGGTTCTTATTAAGGATTGATTACTTGGTACCATAAACAAGTAATGCAATACATCACAACAATAATATTACTAGCACACAATAATAAGATTTGGTATAATCCTAACATGTAGTGAACAGTTGTTGGTTTTAGTACTATATGGCATGGTTAATGATTGCTTATCATATACTTCAAAAGAATAACTTTTGAAGAACATGTTACTTAATAAAGAACAAGTATGATGATTATGGTTGTGGAGTTCTAAGGTTTACTATGGTTCTAATTAGTTTCTGGAGTAAGGATTAGATGGATCTCAACAAAGTGGGATTCATCAGCATCTATAGCTTGTATGGCTTTGGTTAAGCATAAGCATCTTAAGCAATTAATTATACATGATTACTATAATGGTTGGCATATCTTACTGGTAATAGATAGCTAGGGTTTATAGGTCCTATTAGGCAGGGTTGATGGCTACTCCTTATTTTCTTCAAAAGAATAACTTTTGAAGAACATAATTCTTAAGGAATAAGAAGTATTTCAATTAGGGCTTAGGTTGTCTAGGGTTTGCTATTGGATCCACTAAGTAAGGAATAGTTGGTTCCTAAATAGGATGGTTCATAAATATCTAACACTATTAGGGTTTAGTGTGTATGATATATGATGCACAATATTGGGCATGGTTGCTATTAGGGTTCATAACAATGGTGTGATGCTAAATATTAGTTAAGGATGGTGTCCGTGGTAATAGGAACTAGGGTTTACACTTCGTTGACCCTACTAGATCATCTGGTTTTACTTGGATGAGAACATAAAATACCAATTTATTAGTGATAAGACTCCTATATTTTATGTGGACATGGACATGCATTTAGTTGCTAATTATGGATATATGAACGAAAATAAAGTACCATGATCACATGTTATAACCTAGGGTTTAGGTTTAGAATCAATTTAGGGTTCACATAAAATAATAGGGGTTAGGGTTTTAGTTCACAATGGAATTAGGGTTTTAGGGTTTCACATGAAATGATGAGGTTTTAGTTCTATTTTTAATGGAACTAGAGTTTCCTATTTGTGATACAGTTCTTTCAATTAATAGCTTGATAATGAAATTGAATTATGAACAACTTTGAAATAAGAATAATAGTGGATTTGGCATTTTATTATTTTTAGAAGATTAATCATTAGAATAAATACTATTTAGGGTTTAAATCCTTCTAATTAAGGATTTAATAATAAAATAAAATTAGTTTTAGTGTTTTCTTTAATTTCTTACTGGTTTTTATTTACTTTGGAAAATTTTCCTAATTATTGAATTTTAATTGAATTTAGAATAAAAGAAAAGGCTTAAATAATAAATGTTAAACAATTAAATTTTTATTTAAATAAAAATTTCATATTATATTTTTATTGAATAGAGTTTATTTTTATGAGTATTTTGATATCTCATTTTTTATTTTTGTGAGTTGAAATGAATTTCCTATATTCTTGCAAAGTTTCAGGTATTTTCTGTAATTTAAATGACTAAGAAATGCTAAATGTACCCTACTGGTTCTACCCGTGGTCACTGACCTGTGGGTCCAAGCCACGTTGGCTGCTAGGTGGGCAAGACCCAGTCAATGGTTGACTCTGGGTTGTCTTCACCGCTGGCGAGTCAGTCGTCGACGGCGACTGCGCTGTGGTGCTCCCGTGGACGGGAAGATAGTCTATTCGAACCGCGGCACTACGGGGAACCTAATGGTGGTGGCGCCGCTGGCCAATCGTCACCGGAGCTTCGCCGACGACGAGGCCGAGCGGAGGCGAGCGCATATATATGCCGGCAGAGAGCTATGGAGCGAGAGAGAGATGGGGAGGTAGCTCAGGAGAATCCCAGCTTACCAGGAGCGCGATGGTGTGCTCAGCTGGTGCAGAGATGGCCGGACGGAGATGCGGCGGTCACGGTGGTGCTCAGTCGCCTGCGAGGAAGACGAGCTCGATGCGGTTGATTTTGGCCACCTCGGCTCGATTCCTTGCGCAAGATGACGAAGTCAAGGATGGCGGTGATGATAGTGCCCTCGGTGAGGCTCAGGAATGCCCCAATCGACGGCGGTGACGGTGGCCGGGGTGAGATAGGGTTTCGAATTGGGACAGAGAGAAAAGCGGAAATGAAGCTAGGTAACGTCCAGGTATTTATACGGCTCCCGCGGTCATCGACGGTCGCCCAGGTCAACAACGGCGGCCGAGACATGGAGCTCTGGTCGGCGCCATGGCGCTCTCCCGCGCGTGCAGAGACGAAGGAGACTAAGATGTCCTCGTCCTCTTCGTGTTTATCCGAAGCGAATGGGTATTGGGCTGGGTTGGTTCTGGTGGGCTTGGCCTTTGGTGGGTTGCTCCACGGGCTGCAGTTGGGCTCGTTGGTCGTCCAGGTAAGTCTCTCTTCTTTTCTTCTTTTCTATTTTTCTGTTATATTTCCTGTTTTATATTTTGTTGATTTAAATTCTATTTTGAATTCAATCACTTTTGTAGAATTTGCTTGTTTGAATTCTGCTGAAATTCACTCAAGGCACTTAAAAGATTGTTGTTGTGTATTAGCAATTCTAATATGGGTACTAAAATATTGGTTTATTAATTACTATTGGTATTTGAATTAAATATTCCAATACAGAAGGTTGTTTGAATACGAACAATTGAGTATTCAAATAATATTTCAAAAGCTCTTCTAATCATATACCTAATGGCAGGTAGGATTTGATTTGATATTACTTTGTAAGAAATAATTTTATAAAGCATAGCTTATTACTTAGCTTCTTATTTAGGAATTTGATTTTATGGCATGATTTCATGTGCACAATTTTTATAAGTCTTGGAGATTATTAATGATATTCAAAGATCATTGGTAAAGGATATAAAGTTTTATTTGTTCATCGCACTATCTTAAGTGAAATTCTAATAAGTATTTTTTGGTTATATCTCATGGTTTTAAGGATAGGGCTTTGTACTAGGGTTGATCTTATGTGGAATTATCTAGGTTTAGTTTACATTTTACCAGTTGAACATAAGTGGAATAGAGAGGTGGTCTAGGGTTTAGTTTTCCCTAACAATGATAAGATTTCTTAACATTTCATGTGCTCATCTAGTTACTAAGGACTTGAGAATTGGTTTTATCTTATACCAATAGACTACTATTATTATCTTTAATCTATCATTGAAGTATCTAGGGTGGCCATGGTACTTATTAGGGTTACCTTTGGTTACAAGGATGAATGGTTATTCACCATATTAAGTATAGGGTTTGGCTCTAAGGTTTTCGTATGTTTATTAATTGAGGAACAAGTGGATTATAGATGTGGTAAGATTCTACTTATGATCACCAGTGATTCACAAGTTAGGATTGAGATAATAGTCTACGGTTGCTTACTAGTGATTTCCCTATGATTTCATGTGGTGGAGGATATCTCCTTATCATATAGGGTTTTATACAATACTGATATATTTGCAAAGCATGATCATGCATTAGACATGATCAGCTCATTACTCACTAACCTCTCTCTAATACAATCCTTCCATCATACTCATTCTAGGCTCTTAGGGTTTTATGATCAACACCCACTTTGTGGTGATCATATGTTGGCTTCCTAAAGTAGCATTAGTGGAATATGGTCCTCATCTCCAATATCAAGTATTTTCTTGATCAACTAGAGTATAGAACTTAATTTATATTTTCTTGGATGAACATGGCTATGGTTTGCCTTAATAGTTTATATTCCATGGAAATGTTTGAGATAATAACTTAGAGTTCTTCTCAAGGAATGATGATATAATCATCTGGGTGTATGGATAGTTCTCTCCCTAGAAATCAAGTGTTGGCTCAACTAGCTTGAGTGTAATACCATATAAGGTTTATGTTGTTCTCACAAGATCTCTTTAGGTATCTAGGCTAAGGTTCCATTTGTCTAGCTTAATTGGATTAGTCTCTTCCTTACTTCATCAACTCATGGATATGGTTTATTCCATTTGATATTTGGTTATCTCACCACTCCAAGATGAATTGGTTTATCTCCTAATACTTTAGTTCAAAGGTTATCCTTTATTCTTAAATAGGTAAAGCTACGGTTGGTATGAATGGCTTCTCTCATTTGGGAAGGACTTTGATAATAACCTAAGGTTAGGCTCCATAGATGATGACGTGATCATCAATATCTATCATTAACATAAATGAGTTCTCTCTCTAGGAAATGTCTTGAATAATATTCTAGGGTTCATCTTAAAGATGATGATTTGAGCATAGGGATGTATATCCAAGGTTTAGCTCAAGGGTTGACATTGCTTCTCTAATAAATATATAACTCTCTCTTCTCTAGGTTTTGATGTATAATAATTTTGAATAGATAAGAATATAGCAAATGGAAACTAGAGAACACTTCTAGAGTTGAGCTCCTTGTCATGATTCCAAGATTGAAGTGGAATGAATACCATGAGGTTCATGGTAGGAACATGGATTAGTTTAAGACATGGAAAAGATAAGTCAAGAATAGTTTCTCTATTTTATTATTACTTGATTTGCAACTGAATAGATGTTCATATGTTATGGCAAAGATTACCATATTATGATCTTTTATAAGATCAACCAATTAATCATTGATTAATGTGTTATTGTTTTGGTTTTAGTTCCATTTGATCTGAACCCTTAGATCAAATCATCTCTACCCAAAACAAGGTTTTAGCAAAGGTCACATTGAGGTTTATAGCACTTGACTTGATGAGCTACTTCAATTCCATCAAGTCAGGTGAATCTTCAGTTATTGTGACAGGTTTTACTTGAAAGCGCGAAAATTCCCCGGATTTTCTATGCATGAATGTAATGCACACATGTGTTTCCTCTCTTTTTGTAACCCCAAATCCTGGGATATTACATCACTCCTCATCATGGGAGTCAGCAACGGCGATGAAGATGGCGGTGGAGTCGATGGAGATGTCTCCAGGGGCAATTCCCCATCCCGACAGGGTGCCGGAACAGAGACTTCTGTCCCGCGGATCTTGTCTTCGGCGGTGGTGGAGCTACAGAAATTTTCGTGGACGGAGGCTTATTGATTTAGGGTTCACGTGTCGGGAGACTTCTTATAGGCAGAAGGGCGAGGTCGGTGGAGGCCAGGGGGCCCTAGACCACCCCTAGGCGCCAGGGCCTAGGCCGCGCCTAGGCCTGGTCTGGACTCCCTGTGGCGCTTCTTCGTCCCCCCTCTGTACTTCGTCTTCGTACGGAAAAATAAGATCTTCGGATTTTGTTTCGTCCAATTCCGATAATATTTCTTGTACAACTTTTCTAAAATACAAAACAACAGAAAATACGGAACTGGCACTTATGAACAATAAAAATTTCCTTTGTTGGATTTATTTTTGACCCTAATTACTGGCTATTTTCCTTTTTCGATCTCGTTCCTCCTTTGAAACTAAGAGGACGTTGCTCGCCCATGGGTCCCACATCTCAGCCTCTCTGAACGATAAACCTTTCCTTTCTTAGATTTATTTTTTACCCCTAATTTCTGGCTATTTGCCTTTTTTTTTTATCCCCTACCTCCTTTGAAACATAGAGGACGATGTTGCCTCATGCGTCCCACATGTCAGCCTCTAAGAACAATAAGTTTACTTTCTTGGATTAATACTAATTTCTGGCTATTTACCTTTTTTTGATCACCCGCCGCCTTTGAAACGTTGAGGACGATGCTGGCCCATGGGTCACACATGTCAGCCTCTCTGAACGATAAACCTTTCCTTTCTTAGATTTATTTTTGACCCTTAATTTCTGGCTACTTGCCTCTTTCTTTGGATCTGCTGCCTTTTAAACGATGAGCACGTTGTTGGCTCATGGGTCCCACATGTCATCCTCTCTGAACGATAAACCTTTCATTTCTTGGATTTTATTCACCCGTAATTTCTGGCTACTAGGTTTTTACTACAAGAAAGGTGTGATATTATATCTCGGTTATTTTTACCCATGATATTGCAGGATACTTGCCTTTTTTATCCGTCTCTCTGCCAATGGTTTCTCACATTTTGTGTATATGTGTAGTTTTCAATGATGTAGGATCACCCTGTTTAATTTCGAAAGGGGCCGAAAGTGCACGAGCAAAAAGGCTCATTGGTATTCTTCTGATGTTAAAAGAGGCTAGGAGGGAAGACGGCTAACCTACCTAGAGGTTGCGGATATCACGAGAGAAGACGTCCTTCAGAGGGATAGTGCCATCAACGGCTTCGGGCCGGCCATCCCGGTCGAACCTGACTAGTTTGTTCCCCCATCTGCTTTTATTTTTGGTTCCTTTTGGTGGTTTTCTGGGGCATATTTCCACCTCAAACTAAATATGCCCTCTCTTGTACAGTTTGGATGGTTTTTCCCCTTGCTTAATGAAAAGGCAGTGCTCCTGCCGGTTGCTCAAAAAAAAAAGAGGCCATGAGGTAAAATATTTAGGCCTATTGGAGATGTGGTTCAAGGACATCCTAGAATACAAGCCCACTTTTTTTGAGGCATATGTTGACTAATAATTGGCTCAACAAAATATTAGTTACATGTCATTCAAAAATGTATCAACGGATGCACATTTTAATTTCAACGAACTTCCAATGGATATATTTTTTGTTGTCATATACTCCCTCCTTTCCTATATGTAGTGCCTATTGTTTTTTCACATTTGTTTCAGATTGTAAGCGCAAAGCTGTGTTTATTTTGCTTGACTAAATAATTGGTCAAAATACTGCACTAATATGATGTGGCATTGTAATCATGGACAGAGGAAATATTTGTAGATTGATTCTAGGTTCTACCAATTTGTTCTAAATATACTCTCTTTTTCGTGGTGATGTTTTAATGTACTCGTAACCATTAAGTAGTGGAATTTGTCCCTAAAAAAAATAAGCAGTGGAATTTGTAGACAAGAGAGACGGTAGCCTTGATTTGCCATGTTCAAAGAGCTCATGCAAGCCCTAGCCCTATACTTCCTGATGGATCAGTGATTCAGTGGCAGTTATATTTCTCAATGGTTGCTTTTTTTTTATGTAGTTTCAGTACAACCAAATATGCCCAAATTAGGGCCAAGATGGGTGGATCGGTGTAATCAACATGTAATGAATCTATCTAAATCACGTCCTTTCCGAAAAATCTGAATAAAATCTTGAGTACAATCTGCTGGATCAAAGTCCTTGGGCCTTGGCCAAAATACAAATTAAGATGAACTATTTAACAGATTTAGCACATCCAGATCAGGCCAGACAGTGAACAACCAGTTGTACACTAGCACATCACAGCATGCTGGATGACCATATCAGAGCATGACTGCTTCGTTTCACATACAGTAGATCCGAGTCAGTACCAAATTCATTACCGTACCTGAAACTATGAAGATATTTCGTTTCGGGTGTTCGGTTTCAGCAAAAACTAAAGTTTTCTATACTTCATGTTTTCTCAAAATTGCACTAATTTTGCAGTGTATAGAAAAAAAAAGACATTGACCTCTTTTTCCTACTCTCAAGTATTTGTTGCCTAGACAGAACATACAATAATTTTTGAATACTTTGATTTTAGAAAAACTTAGATGCCAAACTGAGCCTTATTGACATGTTTTTTATTTGGAAAATTATGTATGGTTCACATGTGGGGTCCGCACAGTCACCTAGGTCGCACATCTACTTCATTGCTTGTAGTTGATGCATGTTTCGTGGCCTGCTGCAATAATAGCTGCCCCTAGGAATGTACTTTACCCTTTAGCGACGAAAAAATAGGAATGGTCCTCTCATGAGTATGATCAACAAGAGGTGCCTATATTATAAAGGACGTTCACACATTATAATTATAGTGCTGAAATAAAGTCAATCATAAAACAACCGTGCATGTTTTATAATCTGAAGGCAACACTAAATACAAAAGCAGGGCAGTATTCAAATAAACTGATTCAAACTAGTACATACTAAAAACAATGTACTACTTCTCAACACTTCAAGCATAATAAAAAGTGTGTCAGTGTTTTTTAAAGGTAACACCGAATGGGCAATGTCTAAATCAGGCTTAAACCACATAGCCGCTTATCGAACACTACCCCAACTATCTCTGGGAAGGCTGATGACTCCCACAGTGTCACCTTCATTTGGCTGAAGGTTGCAGCGCAAAATTTTAGGGTATTGATTAGGACGAAACTTCTGGTATGCTGTGTAGACGCAGTATTTCCTCATGAATGGAACCAATGTGCCATCAGGAGCTTTGGCTTCACGCTTCTTCAGGTTGGCAATGATCGGGTAATTGAGTCTGAGGAACAGAGAGTGGTCGTCGAGGCTGTTAACCTGCCTCCAAAGTAAGTCCTCTGTAGGTGCAGTAGATATGGGATCCCGCTCAAAGACGTAGGTGGCAACAGGAGGATACTGCCATAGCTGAAGCCCATTATAGCAGCATAGGGAATGTCAGGAGGTACTTCAGCATGGGCAATCCCAATGTGGTTTACTGTAAGGATGATCATCAATCGCTTGCCGTCAGCAGGTGGAGCGAGGAACCACGCGTACAACTGATCATCCACCACCGGTGGCGGGATTACAAATGGGAGCATCATGTTTTCTGCAATATTAGAAATGGAGACAAATAGGGTGTTACTGGCAAACATATTCAAACAGCAGCATTGTTCATCGTTCATGCTCACAGTATAAATACGACTATGTAAACTAATGACATTAGTCATTCATGTGTTCAAATCGAGTGTCCAATATATCAGTTATACTACATCCATCCCATGAAACTAGTCTTAACTTCACCAAAACTAGACACTAGTTAGTGTATACATAGTTATATACTCCCTCTGTCCCACCGAAAGTGTCTGAGATTTTTTCAAATTCAGATGTATCTAGACAGTAAACACTACAAGAAAAGTTGCCATGGCCGACGAAGTTGAAGTCGCGCCGTGGTTGCTGGTGTACCATGGCCGACGATTTTGGTCCCTCCGTGGTGCATGTCAAAACTTTTTTTTTTCTCGTTTTTGAGGCCACCTAGCCCGACGAAAGCGGCCAAAACGTGGCGTATGGTGGCCCGGGACGTGGTGCATCTCGAAATCTCGGGTTCGCCGGCCGAGTCAACGCAAATCCGCACCGCCGAGGGATGTAGGGCCCAGATGGCAGCCTCTCTGGCATTGTTTTTTTCTACATCGCGCCATCTCGTTCAACGTTCTCCGATCGAGCCGTTTACGATGCAGGATCATGGGTCCCGCATGTCATCCTCTATGAACCAAAATTCTTTCTATTCTTGGATTTTTTTTGACCCCCTGATTTCTGGCTACTTCCTTTTTCTTTTGATCCCTTGCCGCCTTGGAAACGTTGAGACCGCTGCTGCTAAATGGGACCCGCATGTCATCCTCTATGTGCAATCAACTTTCTTTTCTTGGAGTTTTTTTTGGCACCTCAAATTTTGTCAATAGACTTTATCTTTCGATCCCCTGCCGCCTCTCAAACGGTGATACCGCTGTCGCTAACTCGGGACCCGCATGTCATCCTCTATGTACTATAAAACTTTCTTTTCCTGGATTATTTTTGGCACCTCAAATTTGGTCACTTGCCTTTTTCTTTTGATCCTGCCGCCTCTCAAACGGTGATACCGCTGCTGCTAACTCGACCCGCATGTCATCCTCTATGTACTATAAAACTTTCTTTTCTTGAATTATTTTTGGCACCTCATATTTGGTCACTTACCTTTTTCTTTCGATCCCCTGCCGCCTCTCAAACGGTGATACCGCTGCTGCTAAATGGGACCCGCATGTCATCCTCTATGTACTATAAAACTTTCTTTTCTTGAATTATTTTTGGCTCCTCATATTTTTTCACTTGCCTTTTTCTTTCGATCACCTGCCGCCTCTCAAACCTTGATACCGCTGCTGCTAAATGGGACCCGCATGTCATCCTCTATGTACTATAAAACTTTCTTTTCTTGGATTTTTTTTGGCACCTCATATTTGGTCACTTGACTTTTTCTTTCGATCCCCTGCTGCCTCTCAAACAGTGATACCGCTGCTGCTAAATGGGACCCGCATGTCATCCTCTATGTACTATAAAACTTTCTTTTCTTGAATTATTTTTGGCTCCTCATATTTTTTCACTTGCCTTTTTCTTTCGATCCCCTGCCGCCTCTCAAACGGTGATACCGTCTTGCTAAATGGGACCCGCATGTCATCCTCTATGTACTATAAAACTTTCTTTTCTTGGATTTTTTTGGCACCTCATATTTGGTCACTTGACTTTTTCTTTCGATCCCCTGCTGCCTCTCAAACAGTGATACCGCTGCTGCTAAATGGGACCCGCATGTCATCCTCTATGTACTATAAAACTTTCTTTTCTTGAATTATTTTTGGCTCCTGATATTTTTTCACTTGCCTTTTTCTTTCGATCTCATGCCACGTTTGAAACGTTGAGGAACCTGCAGGCTCATGGGACCCGCATGTCATCCTCTATGTACTATAAAAGTTCATTTTCTTGGTTTTTTTTCACCATCTGATTTTTGGCAATTTCTTTTTTCTTTTGATCCCCTGCCGCCTCTCAAACGCTGATACCGCTGCTGCTAAATGGGACCCGCATGTCATCCTCTATGTACTATAAAACTTTCTTTTCTTGAATTATTTTTGGCTCCTCATATTTGGTCACTTGCCTTTTTCTTTCGATCTCATGCCAAGTTTGAAACGTTGAGGAACCTGCTGGCTCATGGGACCCGCATGTCATCCTCTATGTACTATAAAAGTTTATTTTCTTTATTTTTTTCACCCTCTGATTTTTGGCTATTTCCTTTTTCTTTTGATCCCCTGCCGCCTTGGAAACGTATGGTAAGCTGCTGACTCATGGGACCCGCATGTCATCCTCTATGTACTATAAAACTTTCTTTTTTGTGGATTATTTTTGGCACCTCATATTTGGTCACTTGACTTTTTCTTTCGATCCTCGCCGCCTCTCAAACGGTGAGACCGCTGCAGCTAAATGGGACCCGCATGTCAACCTCTAAGACCAATCAACATACTATTCTAGCAGTTATTTAATAGGCACCACATATGTGGTCACTTGCCTTTTTCTTTCGAACTCATGCCACGTTTCAAACGTTGAGTAAGTCTGTTGGTTCAAGGGACCCGCATGTCATCCTCTATGTCCATCAAGTTTCTTTTCTTGGATTTTTTTTCACCCCTAATTACTAGCTACTTTCTTTTTCTTTTGATCTCAAGCCGCATTACAAACATTGAGACCGCTTTCTTTGCAAAATGGGACCCACATGTCATCCTCTATGTACAATAAATCTTGAATTATTTTTGGCTCCTGATATTTGGTCACTTGCCTTTTTCTTTCGATCTCATGCCGCCTTTGAAACGTTGAGTAAGCTGCTGGCTCATGGGTCCCGCATGTCATCCTCTACGAACAATAAAAGTTTCCTTTATTGGAGTTATTTTTTACCCCTAATTTACGGCTATTTGCCTTTTTCTTTTGATCCCCTGCCCCGTTGAAACGATGAGGACGCCATTTGTTGGCAGGTCGGTCCCACATGTCATCCTCTATGAACAATAAAAGTTTCCTTTGGTGGATTTATTTTTGACCCCTAAATAATTTACGGCTATTTCCTTTATTTTTCTTTTGATCCCCTGCCGCCTTGGAAACGTTTGAGAATGCTTTGCTTGCCTCATGGGTCCCGCATGTCATCCTCTCGAGAATGATAAATGTTTTCTTTTCTTGGATTTTGTTACCAACTGACTTTTGGTTTTTTATTTTATTTTCGATCCCACTGCCGCCTTTGAAACGTTGGGATTTACGTCTTTGGCTCATGGGTCCCCGATGTCAGACCTCCCGTACAAGAAACATGTGATATCTTGATTATTTCGCTCTGAGCTATTGCAAACGGATAAATTAAATCTTTATTTTTACATAAACAAACTTATATGTTGAGTGTCCTTGTTTTTTGTTTTTGCGATGCATAGGACTTTCCTGTTTTTTTTAGAAAAATCCGAACTTTCCTGTTTTGGAGTGGGCTGAAATTGTACGAGACAAAAGGCCCAAAGCAGATAGTTCGAAGGCCCGGATGTCCGAGATACAGCCCAATTGAAATCTTTCTTTTCTTGGATTTTTTCACCCCCTGATTTACGGCTACTTCATTTTTCTTTTGATCCCCTGCCGCCTTGGAAACGTTTATACCGCTTCTGCAAAATGGGAACCACATGTCATCCTCTATGTAACATAAAGTTTCTTTTCTTGGATTATTTTTGGCTCTTGATATTTGGTCACTTTCCTTTTTCTTTCGATCTCATGCCACGTTTGAAACGTTGAGGAACCTGCTGGCTCATGGGACCCGCATGTCATCCTCTATGTACAATAAAAGTTTCTTTTCTTGGATTTTTTTCACCATCTGATTTTTGGCTATTTCCTTTTTCTTTTGATCCCCTGCCGGCCTGCCGCCTTTGAAACGCTGAGTAAGCTGCAGGCTCATAGGTCCGACATGTCAGCCTGTATGAACGATAAAGCTTTCCTTTCTTGGAGTTTTTTTACCCCCTAATTTCTGGCTATTTTCTTTTTCTTTTGATCTCAAGCCGCATTTGAAACGTTGAGACCATTTCTTGCTAAATGGGACCCGCATGTCATCCTCTATGTACAATAAAGTTTCTTTTTTCTTGGATTATCTTTAGCTCCCGATATTTTGTCACTTGCGTTTTCTTTCGATCTCATGCCGCCTTTGAAACGTTGAGTAAGCTGCTGAATCATGGGTCCCGCATGTCATCCTCTACGAACAATAAAAGTTTCCTTTTTTGGAGTTATTTTTGACCCCTAATGTCTGGCTATTTGCCTTTTTCTTTTGATCTCCTGCCCCCTTTGAAACGATGAGGATGCTGTTGGCACGTCGGTCCCACATGTCATCCTCTATGAACAATAAAAGTTTCTTTTGATGGATTTATTTTGAACCCCTAATTAATTTCTGGATATTTCCTTTTTTTTCTTTTGATCCCCTGCCGCCTTGGAATCGTTGAGGATCTTTGCTGCCTCATGGGTCCCGCATGTCATCCTCTCGAGCGGTAAATGTTTCTTTTCTTGGATTTTGTTTACCAAATGATTTTTGGCTTATTTTATCGTTCGATCTCGTGCCGCCATTAAAACGTTGAGGACGCTGCTGGCTCAGAGGTCCCACATGTCAGCCTCTATGAACAATAAACCTTTCCTTTGTTTGATTTATTATTGACACATAATTTCTGGCTATTTGCCTTTTTCTTTCGATCTCATGCCGCCTCTGAAACGTTGAGACGCTGCTGGCTCATGGGTCCCACATGTCAGCCTCTATGAACAGTCAAAGTTTCCTTTGTTTGATTTTTTTTTACCCTAATTACTGGCTATTTGCCTTTTTTTTATCCCCTGCCGCCTTTGAAACTAAGAGGACGCTGCTGGCCCATGGGTCCCACATCTCAGCCTCTCTGAACGATAAACCTTTCCTTTCTTTTTTTTTCGATCCCGTGCCGCCTTGGAAACGGTGAGACGGCTCCTGCAAAACGGGGCCCATATGTCATCCTCTATGTACAATAAATTTCTTTCCTTGGATTATTTTTGGCACCTGATATATGGTCACTTGCCTTTTTTTCGATCCCCTGCCGCCTTTGAAACGTTGAGGACGCTGCTCGCTCGTGGGTCCCATATGTCAGCCTCTAGGAACAATAAACATTTCGTTTCTTGGATTTATTTTTGACCGCTGATTTCTGGCAACTTTGCTTTTTCTTTCGATCCCCTGCCGCCTTTGTTAAAGTTGAGGACGCTGCTGCAAAATGCGTCCCACATGTCGGCTTCTGCATGCGATAATTGTTTCCTCTCTTTGATTTTTTTCCACTTTCTTTGGCCAATGGGTCCCCGATGTCAGCCTCTATGTACAAGAAATATGTGAATTCTCGATATATTTTAAGCCGAGATATGTAGGATGCTTTTTTTTCGATCCCTTCTGTTTGTTTTTACCTTCAAATGTTGAGGGACGCTACTGGCAAATGGGTCCTGCTCTAGCATTCTCAACTGAAGGAAAAACTGAAATATTGCCTATTCATTTGTTTTTCGTACTCCATGCATCTAATCCATACTAATTGTTGATCCGGGTTTTAGTTCAACTTAATTAGATCAAATTTGATCTACGAGGGAGTATGTAATATATTTTGGGTTCACAACACTGCACTTGTTAACAACAATCTGATGAAGAGGTTTGTCATTTTTTTTAAACTACAAATACACTCTAAGATCTTGCACACTAATAGAATAAATCTTGGAACTTTATATAATTAATGACAATTTTGAAATCGACTATATGAATATATCAAAATATAGAGCCCATGTAGATGCGCATACTGGCTATGCGCATTTAAAAAGAATCATAATCATAATTGATACGAAATAAAAATAACTTTATATGTAGAATCTCGGTTTCTAGAGGGCCAATCATAGGATATCCGTGTTTAAATTAGGAAGGGCCCCAATGGCATGAGTCGGAGGCCCATTAAGTGTTTTTGGAATGTTATCAGCGAAGTAAGCAGGTGACAGCAATCACCATGTACATGGCCGGCAGCCCAAAAGTACAAACAATTGGCCCATGCGGGGAAGGTAGTACTTTTTTTATTGGGAAGGTTGTCCGGCTAACCCAAAAAAAGTGGTGCTACATGGGGTAATACTTGAACCCGGAATGAGATCGAGTGCCTTGATGAAGGCGAGGCACACATAAATAGTACTCCGTACCATGCCTTGCCCCTCCCTTTCAACCGTTGGATAAAAAATAATTAGACGAGATGACTATTAACTAGTAATCACTACGGTACCAACCAATGTACGGGACATGTGCTACGATACGTCGTCCACGGTGCATGTGCTTTAGAACCATGAACAGTACATATGCTACATGCTACGATACTTTGATCTTAGCTATCTATTTTCAATCCAACGGCCAAATCTACAAGTCACCGTCTTGTTCATACGTGCCTTGCTTATGTCAAGGCACCTTTGGATCCTGGACACTTGAACCCATGATCGTTGCTGAGGGTTGCCTATTTGCGCATAATATGTTTTGTCAGCGGTCACTTCACTAGTTTGTGCAAAACATATCCAGCGCAGGATTCAAAAAAACATCACGTTTTTTTCTTTACGTAAACAACAAAACATCTCATGTTCATCACAATCCAGCCAACATAAGCACATAATAATTAATAGTACAACTAGAGAGCTGTACACATAAATAAGGTTTGTCAAGCTTCATGCACTAGCCAACGCAACCAAAAGTCCGAACTAATGGAAAGGGCTAGGCAATCCAATTATACATTTCAACATCCCCCTCACATGTGACCACAATCCAAGAATGGTACCATCATGTTCACCACAATGCATCATTAAAGAGAGCAGTATAATATTATAGACCAGCTCTCTCTAAAGAACATTTGTAAGACAACTTAATACAGCTGTGATTGATATTGTTGCCCCAGCGATGGGTGATAACCTGAACACCATATAACCTTCTCACAGCAATTGTAACCAAATATGAGCACCTGCAATGATTTCGTGTCAAGCTTCTTGAAGGTCAGGAGGTATCCTACCTTCAAGTCATGTGCTTTGACAAACTCGCCATCCTTTGTCCATTAAAACATTGCCATCTTGTTGCTTCAGGTCCACAATCCAGGTGCATGCGGTGGACATCTTCAGGTTGATGGACTCGGACACCCACCGTAAAACCAGGGTAGAACACGACCGGGGATGGAAATCACCTCTAACTCCGATGTACATAGTACCTTGCGTAAGCCGTCATCGGGGGTATTCTCCTCATCGATGCGCCCAAACACCTTGCACACTGGGGCTGGCTCTACGAGATGTCTCCTTCCATGATAAGCTCTCTCCAAGCTTGAGCTTCTTGTTTGAACACCGCAAAAAGAGGCCTCAATTAGATAATGCCTCTAGCTTCGACCGTAATTCCAAGCAAATGCATAATAAAAGGCACCTAGCAAACTCAGCGGATCATTGTTCTTATCAAACACACAGTCTGAACAATAAGCTTCTGAATCTAGCTAGGCTGATATGTACAACCTTGTATCATCAAATTATTCAGCATAGTGTATCATTGTATCGCAGAAGCCAAATCGATATAAATAGTAGCTATGAGAATAGAAATCAAGCTAGCATGAGCCATGCATGCTTGCTGGCTATGTCTAGCATCAGAATAATGCATCTGCAGTTCATCATCCGCCGATCAGATTGACGAAGCAAACAAAAAAAAAATCAGCGTCGGCCTAAAGAGTCCACAAGCCAGTCATGCATGCTCGGTGTCCTCATATGTGATCATCGGCCGTGGATTGACCAATAGCATATTTGAACGATTATTACTGCACACATTAGATCCAGTCCCAACATAGCTAGCATGGGTGCATGTGTAACCCGAGTCTTTACCAGAGGATTAATATATACACTGGCTGAGAGAAGTACTGTATATCAAACAATGCTAAGCAACCGGCAATACAGCTTAGATATAATAAAGATGTGACCGGCAACGCTAGTGATTCGGGGGAAACATACCGCCATTGCAGCCATGGACCGAGAGAATCGGGGATGCCGCGCCGCCTTAGTGGAGTTTTTAGATGCGACGTCGCCGCATCCGTAGAGGACGGAGTCCAAGCCGCGTAGTCCGAGCGGTGGTGGACGCCGGTGGTGTAGAGAGAGGACTCAGGGGAGATGGACGGCGAGGGATCTGGGGAGATCTGAAGTTCTGAACATGAGGGGGCTGTGAGAAACTGAGAATGATACATCAGCAATCAGCAAGGGAATAAATGCACGTGTCCCCCGGTCAAAAAAATGCGCGTGTCTAGGAGGAACGAAGCCAGGTACGCAGGAATCCACACACAAAACTTCACCCGGCGGGTCACTGGGCTTTATCAGTATCTGGTGGGGTCCGGACCTACAGACCAGTGAGACATGTCGTGTGGGTTATGATCCGTTCAGTGTGCACACAGAAATTGCATTCAGAGCTCAGGGCTTCAGGCTACTGAGCTCAGAGCTCAGTACTATACAGTAATATATCCATTTCTTTTGGTAAAATGAAAACGATACTCCATCTGATCCTCATTACATGATGATAAAATGGACGTCTCTACAACTAATATGTGTCTAGATACATCTATATGAGAGCGTCTGTGTTTGTACTGTGTATCTAAAAAAAATATGGATCGGAGGGAGCATTAAGAGGTGTCCAAAAAAGCGCAAACAAACATGGATGTAAGCAGTTGAGTATTAAACCAGTGCGTGAAATACCTTTATATCTCGACCATGTAACAATGAATATGAGAAGTTTTTGGGGTTTGACCATCTGCACTTGTGTTTGCTACAATCAGATCAAAAAATTGGTCACTTTTACACTTTCTAAAATAAAATGTATTTTTCCCTGAGATTTTACAAGTTCGTACAAGATAGCATTGACTACATCTGGGATATATCACATTTACACTTACAAATCTATGAATATTTCAAAATATTGAGCTCCGTGTACCTACATATAATACAAATCATCAGACCGCACATTGAAACTACCGCAGCATATCACAGTAAATTAAAATAAAATAAAACAAGTCTAACATATACTATATTAGCTAATTAACAAAGTCTCATCACAGTGTATCTGATCCCCAGTTCAGCTTAATACAAAAACCAAGTTCAGCTTGAACATCAGCAGGGGAGTAACCCAGGTCCAAAAGCAGCATCTAGTTAATTCAATAAAATATTGAGGTTATTCTGATCCCCTCTTCCTAAAAACACTGCAGATCATGCATGCAACTAAGGGTGATCAACACAAAAGATTATCCTCTGGGTGGAGGTGTTACTGTCGTAGATCAACACATTCATCAAGGAAGTGTCTTTCACCTCGAAGACGAGAAGGTCATCAAGCTGCAGTTCATGCGCCTCTCCAAACCCGAACCAACCATCCTTCAAGACCAGTTCACCCTGGTACTCATCGATGTGCACATACCAGGCGCGACCTCACGCTGGTCTTGAGCTTGATAGGCACGGGAAGAATCCCTTTCAGACATTGCTTGAATTCTCTGGGGATGACCAACATATACATGTCATCGTTGCCGTCCAGTTGCACATAGAAGCGCGAGGGCTGAGGAGGGTCCGCCGAGTGACCAACCCGTTTAGGGCGGCCTTTCCCTCACCCTTTTAATATACAACGTTGAATTGCTGCATCACGCCTGCCCATCACCTTTGGCTTTTTGGCTAGTGAATTTCTTTGAATTCTGAACTCGGGGTGGTGCAGAGGACATGTACAATCGACAGTCCTAAGACGTAGTTGCTCATTGACGTTGGAGCGAGTTTGCTTCTGCATCTAGTTAAGCACGGTATATATCAATCAACAGCATATAAATCAGAACGTAGCATACATGGAGAAAATGCATCTAGCTATCTCTTTAATTAGTTTGCACAAAATCTAGCAGCAGCAAGACAATTTGATTTTACAGTCTTGAGCAAGCTTTCAGACTTTCAGAAACAGGAAACATTGAGCATATATTTGTATGTTCAGATCATAAACCACTGCTCTGTGATGGATAATATTACTAAACATCTTTTTGCCAGAACTAGTACTTAACATCTATCAAGTTTCCGTCATTAAAAAAATTTGCGAGAAGAATACTACGGTTTCCCGTCAATAAATTATAAAGAAAAAAGAACTTGTTTAAGATCCCAACGATCATTGACTACTTACACCAGCATCCTAGTGAGTTCAGGACAACTTACAGCATCTTTTGGTGGTGCCGCCACCGGAGAAGACCGTGCCGCGGGGTTGGGGTCAGCGCAGCCGAGAGAAGCTGGTGCCGCCGCCAGGGAAATCGATGCCGAGCCGGATGGTGCTTCCGGCGAAGAAGAAAGTACCGCGAGAGATGGAACCGACGCTGCCAAAGGGTAAGAAACGGATGTACTCGTAGATCCTTCTCTAGTCACGATCTGGATAGAAGAGATCGGACGTCCATCAAGCTGCCGGAGGATGCGGTGGATCAAATCGGCTGAGTTCAGAAATATCGGTGATGTTCATCTCGTGTCGGCGAAGCGACTGCCGGTGGAAGGAGGAGGCGAGCCGTTCATGGCAGTCATTAGTGTAAAAGAGGAGAAGTGGGTGGGAGTATGGGTGGGAGAGAGAGGGTTCGGGACTGAAGTAATTGTAGTCTGCTCTCTCTTTTTTACAAGCATGCGTCCTCAGGCTGATATTTTTTTTAGATACGTACTCAGGCTGCTTTGTCAAACCAGGGCCTCAATGAAGCTAATAGCACGCTATAGCATATCTAGAGGGTCCACGCTTAGTAATTTTGCTCGCTGTGGCGCTATTTGCGAAACAGCATGCTATATCGCCCTAAAACTTCATATCGTTAGCGCTATTTTTTTCGTGCAAGTTGCTTTCACTTTTTCGTGGTGATGAACTAATCTGTTGGTTCCACTTCTAAATCAGAAAATAATATCGCTAATGCTAATTTTTTTAATAAATAATTTATACTATGTTGTTGCCTTGTGAAATGTTGATGTTAGCCTTCTAATATACTTGAGATCTATTTCTATATGTGGTTATGTATGTATGATTCAGTCACTTTTGGACTATATATATCTATTCGTTCTAGTAAAATTATTTATTTTTAGGCTATATTTAGTATTATTTTGAAAATGCTATTTAAAATATAGCACACTATTACCACGATATAGCGTCCATATCATTTGAAGGTGGCTGCCGCTAATTCATTTAGCACGCTATTTTAAACCTTGGTTAAGACGCGTTTGGCGGCCTGCATCCAGGCTGGTGGGGAAATACCGTACCCAAGTGCTTAAAAGATTGCATCTTTTAGCTGGAAAACATTAGGGCATGTCCAACACAGGCGCTACTGCAAGGGCGCTAGGAATTATTTCCTCGTCGTTTGGCGGTTGGAGAGGCTAATCCCAGCGGTAGTCCTAGCGTCGACGCAAAAGAAAGCAGGGGCGTGAAACTCTTTTCACCTGTCCTAGCTAAAGCACCGGAACCAACAGGAAGTCAGTCTGTCATCAGCAATTAGCGCTGCAAGGAGAGTACCTGGAGGATTTTACAATCTTTTGACATTCATTTGTTCTCTATTAGCGCCATATAGTATATAGCATTGTAATGCCCTTATACTCCTCTCAACATTAAAAAAAAGGTGTGCATATACTAATAACAGTTGCTGAAATGAAACTAAAAATAAATAGACATGCACGGTTTACGAAGGATGGAAATACAGAGTTCATCACCATCCGTTTTAAATTATAAGATTAGATTACTTCAATGTGGGTTTACATACGCACTAAAATGAGTAAACAGACACACTGAAATGGGTCCAGGTATATAAGATTCAGAAAAAAGGAAGAGCATCTTAAGATACAGAACAGGTTACTAAATTGTTCAAACATATCGTACAAAAAAGATTATTTGCTCCAGAAAGATTCATGGCTCAGTTTAGGGTTGCATCAACATGCGGATATTTTTCAGACTAGGCTTAAACCACATTGTCGCCTGTCGGGGAAATCCCCAACCATCTTCTGGAAGGGTGATAACTCCCATGAGCTCATTTTCCCCTTGCTGCAGGTTACAACGACAAATACAACTAAATGCTGGTTCCCGAAATGCATAGTACGCGATGTACACACAATTTGACCTCATGAATGGAGTCAATGTTCCATCAGGAGCATTGCCATCATTTATCTTCAGGTTCAATGGATAATTCAGTCCAATGAACAGAGAGTGTGTGCCAAGGCTGTCAACTCGACTCCAATTGGGTCCAATCAGGGATAGATCTTTCTCAAAAACATGTATGACAGGGGCAGGACACTCCCGCAGGATAAGGCCATTACCATGATGCAGAACTTCTGCAGGCTCAAGGTGATCATTGCTACGTATATACCGATCTTCATGGATGATCATCAAGCGCTTGCCATCGGCTGATCGAGCTAAAAACCATCTGCCAGATGGTTCCTTCATCGGTGATGGGATCACGAATGGCGGGGCAAGGTGTGCATCTGCATTGTAAACGGAGACAACAAAAAATAGTGTTTGAATGGCTCGGGAAGACAATAATACCAGTAGCTGCAACTTCACATTTGTAGGATCAAATGGAGGATGCAGTCATTATACTTGTATAAAATCTCGAAGAAATAAAATTGTTCCCATTTGAGATGTATGTTAATTACACTCATATTCATTGATGGTAGATACATGTCTCAACCTTATCTGATCCATGATTGTAATGCTTTGAGTACATCGAATATTGAAATAAATTGAAAGTTTGCATGCATCAATTGATGAAGAGGCCAGGGCTAAGCTCCTTATTCATATTCTGACAAGAGCATGCAGTAACTAATTCAGGAATGCATTCATATACTGCAATAATCTGGTTTGGGTTGACAGATTAGTGCACAGCATATACTACTGTAATTCGTTTGTAGCAATGGTTCAGTCAGGTTAGGATAATTTAATGGTGCACAGTCATTTGAAAGGTGAAAAAAAGTCTTAGTGAGCAATTAGTTATTTCAGTTACAATATATCATGAATGGGCTTGATATTAAAATTTATTGCGAAGTATATCATATGGATTGAAGAATTACCAACTGTGATTGATCCCGGCAATATGTGGTGCCGGTCCACCCATCCACCGCAACAATAAAGCCGTTGTGCTCGATGGCATCACTGTAATCTACACCCCAACTAGCAAGAGAGAATAACCTCCACTCCTGGCTACCATTAGCCAGGTAAGCGAGTCCAGAATTGAATAGAGCGATGAGCTTGTAATCTGAGTAATGTCCAGCTTTTGTGGGCACTTCGCAAATTACAATCTTCAACAAAAACATGGCACGCCCATACGTCATGTACCTTTCAGGAGGCAAGTCGGGGAAGCCAATCCATTCCTCCCGAAAAATGTTGCAAGTTTCCGACGATGGTAGGGAGATTTCTTGGTGCGTGTAGATGTTCGCGAGGAACCGGTTCCCACCACCGTCCACGCCGCGATCCGGTCGCCATTCATGCCAACCCGAATCTATTGTCCATGAACGGCGGGATGGCTGGGCGCCGAGGATGGGCGAGGCACAACGTGGTACACCGTGTGGTGCGCACTACTATCATCATAGTGCCAATGGGCAGAATCGGGCATCGCAAGCGGGGTCCATCCCAATGGTGTATATTCATGTTGTCGGCGACAGGGCGGCACAGCGTTTTGGAGCATGCGGCCAGCCTGACGTCGGCATAACGTCCGGACTGCGGGCAATGAGATTGAACAGCTCGGCGGGAGCTTCCCCCAGTCGCCATCCAGCTGGTCGTCGTTCGATGCCGCCATGGAGACGAGATGGATTTAAAAGGGCGGATGCAAGTATGTGTGATTGGAGTTTTGTAGGAGAGTCGAGCGGGAAGGAGGAGTGCTGCGGTTCTGCGGAGGGGTGAGGAGAGAAAGCTATGCAAATGGGAGATCTAGAGGATGAAAAAACTTCTAGCAGCGGTTGGCGAGTGGAGAACGATGATGGAAGTGGAGAGCCAAGGATGGAAACGATGGACATGAAGAGTAGGAGTGGATATGACTTTTTTATTCTTCAAAGCTGCATCGAGGCGCCGAGTAAAACTTCGGCTAGGATAGCACGCCACTACGTCCTGGTGCGATTCTTGTCCCACAAATCAGTTTGACCACGTAAATGGTTTCTTTATTACAAGATAACTTAATTTTTTCGAACAATATATACTAGTACTCCATTTAATATAATCACTCCGATTCATATTACTTGTCAAATGATATGGATGAATCTAGAACTAAAATGTGTCTAGATATATCTATATTATAGTCAACTAATATGAATCCGAGTTTGTTTGGTTCAAAGGATTTCTAAAGGTATCTTGTACGGAGTAGGATTTTTACACATAGGGATTTTTCCTATAGAGCTTGCTTGATTCAAAGGATTGAGAACCCTCCAAAATACCTATGGATTGCTTTCTCTACAATCCTATCTCTCGGTAATATTGCTATGTGTCTATAACAACTATGAAATGAACTCAATCTCAATAGAAATTTCCTTTGTCTTTCCTAATCAAACAACTAGTTATTTTATGTCTTCGTTTACAAATTAAGATAATTTTTAGGTTATAGGTAATCGTCGAGCTTATGTGATCATCTTTTATGATCAAACTTACTTGATCAGCCGCGGAGGCGCAAAGGAGCAGATGGTGTGCATTAATACGGCCGCATGGGGAAGGCACAGCTAGCGACGATGAGACGTATCGCCAGCATTGGCCTAGGGAACCGTCGCCACCATTAATAAAAGCTATCCCTTTGGGCACCATGTCTCCCACTACTCGTGTCACGCGCGCATGGCTGGGGAAGCCGGACAGAAAACATGACAACCAGGGGGAAAATGAATAAAAATAATACAAAGTCGAAAATATTTCGAAAAATAAACTTTGTACTTCGTAAGAAACTCCATGCGTTTAGCAAATGCGAAGGCAATATGTAGAAACACGTCTAGACCACGTCTAGAACCACTTCCCAAAGCTTAAGGATTATATTGATTTTTAGAAAGTCAAACTATGTTAAGTTTGACTAAGTTTTTACCAAAAGCATTAATATGCAAGATACAAAATCAATATTATTAGATAGAAAATAAATTATATTTTCATATGGTGTCTACAAAATATTATATGTGCTGATAGATTCTTCTAAGAGTTTGGTCGAACTTTACTTGGTTTGACTTTTCAAAAAAAATATACAAAGCTTTAAGCATTGGAACGGAGGTATTTTTCGAAGCACCTACTTGTCTTTAGAAGACAAAAGAAAACATGGAGTAAGGTTGTTTTTTGTGCAAAAGTTTACGTCAAAATCTGGTTATTTGTGTAAAAAGAATCTCAAATTGTGTTATGTGCAAAAACTGCACCAAGAAGTGGTGGTATGTGCAATTTCCTCCATCACACAAAAGGCAAGCCATTGATACATATATATATAATTGTGAATAATTACAAAAGTAGTAGGCAGCTAATAAGCGCACATGATTAAACTGCTATGCGAGATCTTCAGCCACCAGAAGTCGTTCCCGCGCCTCTCTAGCATTGAAAATCACGCGTTCTGCGACTTCCATCAAAGAGACAAGCTGAGCTTTGATCCGTTCTCCCAGATGAATGGCCTCGTCACAACTCCTACGAGCACAGGCCGTGATCTCATCCACTTCTAGGAAAGACACCGCCCGCTGTGCAGAAATATCTTGATCCCTAACTCTCTGTTCTCCTCCCGCATGCTGGCAAGATCCAACTTCATCCTCCGACAAGATAAGCAAGGGGAGTGATCCTGCCAAAGGTAACAACAAACATATCGAGCGTTACCGGCAAACGAAGGGCACAAATTGGCTGATTAACGAATATGGTCACTAACATGTAGGACAGACTTAAGTGGTGTCTACATGTCAGTGACTCGAAGTACCCAAAAACCAGCAACCCAAAGTCAGCTAGTAATATTAACCTCCGTCTTCAGCTCCTTCATCCTCTTGAACGGCGGGGAAGCTGGCAACTTATCTTCTTCTACGACCTCTCGCTTCAACCTGACGTCTAAGGATGAGAGATCATGCGAACGGATGTGCTGGCGCTGCGCGTGCGATTCCCCAGGGCGCTTCTGGCGTAACTCGGAGTTCTCCGCGCCGAGATGCGGAAGTTCCGCTCCCGGGGCCTTGTTGACCCTAAGCCGAGATAGCCCCTGTGTAAGCCGACGAAAAATGTTCAAAATGTTACAGATCAGGCATATCATTACCAGTGCAAACGAGGTAAGTGAATCTCCGGGATCTCGCCCAAAGACCGCGGTTGGTCCAATGCCACCACATCTTCTCCGAGATTGACTAACTCCTTTACATCATCTTCTCCGACATTGACTATCTCCTTTACATCAGCTTCTCGCTCCGAGCTTGACCATCTCCTTTACATCATCTTCTCCTGCGAGCTTGATCATCTGCCTCACATCATCTTCTCCGTGATATCGACCCTCTCTGCGGAAGATAACAGATATAAGTCCGAGTATTACCAGCAAAACGAAGGTAATTAAAAGAGGCGTAGTAACCCTTGTGTCCTGGCTAATCAACGGCGGGGACGCTGAGCCCGCATCGTCTCCTCCGAGATCTCCCTTCGCGGGCGGGATTGTTAGAGACGATGTACTTCGGTAGTAGTATTTATGCGTGGGGCGCCAGGGGTCGAGAAGCTAGGACTGCATCTTCTCCTCCGAGCTCTTCCTTGGTAGACATGACAAATGAAACGAGGTGTGGGGGCGTAAAAGGTATAAAATGGCGGACGGCCGCCCGTCCTGGGCCCTCCAAGGCTTCAGTGTGTTGCCTTACTAAACGCCAAACCCTATTTTGCGTCTCACACGGACTGCCCTCGTAGGGTCACTGCAGGGGGTCCCATATGCGTGCAGGTCCCACACTTTAGGTAGGCAAACTTCCAACAATCTTCTTTGTCAAGTGAAGACACGTCGTCAAGACTCTCTCTCTCTCTCCCCCTTTTGTCATTGAAAAAAAGAATATTAGACGGGCGCGCTTTGCACCGCTGCGGGCGATTTTTACAAAAATAATCCTTTTGGCGAAGAAAAACACGTAAAGCCACACAAAAAGGTTAGTCCAGTGAAATAGATTGCTCGAGAGGGTCAGTCCGTAATTTTCTTTGCCAAAAGGGTTATTTCTGTCAAAATCGCCGCATCTGCAGTTTGGTGGACCGAAAACCTTGCGTGCCGGTCAACATCACTTCCCTGATAGGGGAAAATATCTAGTGATACCATCCCTTACATGATACCATGATACCACTTCATAATATTTGAATTCTAAGTGTCGAAAAATTTAGAAAAAAAACCTTGTGATGCTACCCTAAATTTGTGGGACCCCAAAAAACTTGCAAATCAAGCCAAAGAAACACGATCTTGTCCCCTACCCCCCCCCATGATTTTGACCTAAATTTGAAATCAAGCCAAAGGTGGTTCAAAAACGGCAATCGGAAATCATGGATTGTTCATCATTTTTCTATATAGCTAGGGAAAATAGCAGACATGCCATACCAATGTTTTAGAAAAGAGCCCTTCAAAAAAGTGTGGCAACATATATGTTGGAATTCGACCATCTTAATTTCTTCCCACGTGTGAGCTTTGGTACTACTACTACACAAGAACCATGTCAAACTTTTGAATCATGGCCCATTTTATGTATATATTTGCAACTTTTCATGCACGCATGAAAACTTTGCAAAATATGTGCATTTTGGGTTGTCGCACATAAATGTGTGTTTACTTAATCCGCCACCAATTAATCCAATTCTCATTTGTGGGGAAACATGACACGAGATGGCCATTTCCAAAGTTTCATGAATTATCTCAAAGTGAATCCATATATGTACAATTTTTGGGGGCTAAATTTCATGTTTTAAACCTAGCTAGTATTTGACCAAGATTCAAATGGGCATAAAATTCAAAAAAAAAACAGAAAAATGAAAAACCAAAGCACATAGCCTTCTTATGTCATATAGTAAGAATTCAAGTTGATAAACAAGGTCTAGACATATTCAAACTAGAAAAATCATGTATCTACCCCTAACACTCTAAACTCTGTCTTATGAAGTCAAGCATGAAGAGAAGTGGTTTTGGGTTTCAAACATGGAAATTTCAAAAACCTCCCAAAAGCTTCATTTTAGAGTGACTAAGAAGGATCCATGCTTACCTTTTAATTTTTAGATTTTAAACTTGTTTAAATCTTTGTGAAACCTAGGATTTGACCAAGATTCAAATGGGCATAAAAAATCAGGAAAAAGCCAAAAGAATGATAAACCAAATCACATAGCATTCTTATGTCATACTGTAAGCATTCAAGTTGATTAACAAGGTCTAGACATATTCAAACTAGAAAATCATGTATATATCTGTCCCTAACCTTAAACTCTGTCTTATATATGAAGTCAATCATGAAGAGAAGTGGTTTGGGTTTCAAACATGAAAATTTCAAGAACATCCCAAAAGCCGCTTCATTTTAGAGTGACTAAGAAGGATCCAGGCTTACCTTTTCGTTTTCATATTATATACTTGTTTAAATCCAGGTCAAACATAGGATTTGACCAAGATTCAAATGGGCATAAAATAAAAAAATAGAAGAATGAAAAACAAAAGCACATAGTCTTCGTATGTCATATAGTAAGCTTTCAAGTTGATAAACAAGGTTTAGACATGTTCAAACCAGACAAATCATGTATCTAGCCCCTAACCATAAACTCGGTCGATCTTATGAAGTCTAGCATGAAGAGAAGTCGTATTGGTTTAAAACATGAAAATTTCAAGAACCACCCAAAATCTTCAAATGGGCATAAAATTCAAAAAAACCAGAAAATGAAAAACCAAAGCACATAGCCTTCTTATGTCATATAGTAAGAATTCAAGTTGATAAACAAGGTCTAGACATATTCAAACTAGACAAATCATGTATCTACCCCTAACACTCTAAACTCTGTCTTATGATGTCAAGCATGAAGAGAAGTGGTTTTTGGGTTTCAAACATGGAAATTTCAAAAACCTCCCAAAAGCTTCATTTTAGAGTGACTAAGAAGGATCCATGCTTACCTTTTAATTTTTAGATTTTAAACTTGTTTAAATCTTTGTGAAACCTAGGATTTGACCAAGATTCAAATGGGCATAAAAATTAAGGAAAAAACCAAAAGATTGATAAACCAAAGCACATAGCATTCTTATGTCATACAGTAAGCATTCAAGTTGATTAACAAGGTCTAGACATATTCAAACTAGAAAATCATGTATATATCTGTCCCTAACCTTAAACTTTGTCTTATATATGAAGTCAATCATGAAGAGAAGTGGTTTGGGTTTCAAACATGAAAATTTCAAGAACATCCCAAAAGCCGCTTCATTTTAGAGTGACTAAGAAGGATCCATGCTTACCTTTTCGTTTTCATATTATATACTTGTTTAAATCCAGGTCAAACATAGGATTTGACCAAGATTCAAATGGGCATAAAATAAAATAAAATAGAAGAATGAAAAACAAAAGCACATAGTCTTCGTATGTCATATAGTAAGCTTTCAAGTTGATAAACAAGGTTTAGACATGTTCAAACCAGACAAATCATGTATCTACCCCCTAACCATAAACTCGATCGATCTTATGAAGTCTAGCCTGAAGAGAAGTCGTATTGGTTTCAAACATGAAAATTTCAAGAACCTCCCAAAATCTTCAAATGGGCATAATATTCAAAAAAACCAGAAAAATGAAAAACCAAAGCACATAGCCTTCTTATGTCATATAGTAAGAATTCAAGTTGATAAACAAGGTCTAGACATACTCAAACTAGACAAATCATGTATCTACCCCTAACACTCTAAACTCTGTCTTATGAAGTCAAGCATGAAGAGAAGTGGTTTTTGGGTTTCAAACATGGAAATATCAAAAACCTCCCAAAAGCTTCATTTTAGAGTGACTAAGAAGGATCCGTGCTTACCTTTTAATTTTCAGATTTTAAACTTGTTTAAATCTTTGTGAAACCTAGGATTTGACCAAGATTCAAATGGGCATAAAAATTCAGGAAAAAACCAAAAGAATGATAAACCAAAGCACATAGCATTCTTATGTCATATAGTAAGCATTCAAGTTGATAAATAAGGTCTAGACATATTCAAACTAGAAAATCATGTATATATATCTGCCCCTAACCCTAAACTCTGTCTTATATATGAAGCAATCATGAAGAGAAGTGGTTTTGGGTTTCAAACATGAAAATTTCAAGAACATCCCAAAAGTCGCTTCATTTTAGAGTGACTAAGAAGGATCCAGGCTTACCTTTTCGTTTTCATATTTTATACTTGTTTAAATCCAGGTCAAACATATATAGGATTTGACCAAGATTCAAATGGGCATAAAATAAAAAAATAGAAGAATGAAAAACAAAAGCACATAGTCTTCTTATGTCATATAGTAAGCCTTGCAAGTTGGTAAACAAGGTTTAGACATGTTCAAACCAGACAAATCATGTATCTAGCCCCTAACCATAAACTCGGTCGATCTTATGAAGTCTAGCATGAAGAGAAGTCGTATTGGTTTCAAACATGAAAATTTCAAGAACCACCCAAAATCTTCAAATGGGCATATAACATTCAAAAAACTAGAAAAATGAAAAACCAAAGCACATATATAGCCTTCTTATGTCATATAGTAAGCATTCAAGTTGATAAACAAGCATGTCTAGACATATTCAAACCCGACAAATCATGTATCTACCCCCTAACCCTAAACTCTGCATGTCTTATGAAGTCAACCATGAAGAGAAGTGGTTTTTGGGTTTCAAACATTGAGATTTCAAGAACCCCCCCAAAAGCTTCATTTTAGAATGACTAGCTAGGAAGGATCCATGCTTACCTTTTCACTTTCATGTTTTAAACTTGTTTAAATCTTGGTCAAACCTAGGATTTGACCAAGATTCAAATGGGCATATATAAACATTCAGAAAAAACAAAAACCAAAAACCAAAGCTAGCACATATAGTCTTCTTATGTCATATAGTAAGAATTGAAGTTGATAAACAAGGTCTAGACATATTCAAACTAGACAAATCATGTATCTACCCCCTAAAGCCCTAAACTAGCTTTGTCTTATGAAGTCAAGCATGAAGAGAAGTGTTTTTGGGTTTCGAGACATGGAAATTTTGAAAACCTCCCAAAAACTTCATCTTAGAGTGACAAAGAAGGATCCAAGCTTACCTTTTCATTTTCATGTTTTAAGCTTGTTTAAATATTGGTCAAGCCTAGGATTTGACCAAGATTCAAATGGGCATAAAAATTCTGGAAAAATAAAAAAAAAACCAAAGCACATAGTCTTCTTACGTCATATATATCTATAGTAAGCATATTCAAGTAGATAAACAAGGTATAGACATGTTCAAAACAGACAAATCCTCAGATCTACCCCTAACCCTAAACTCGGTCTTATGATGCCTAGCATGAAGAGAAGTCGTTTTGGGTTTCAAACGTTTAAGCCAAAAGCCCCATTTCATATATTTCAAATTTGGTTCAAATTTGAAAGACATACAAGTTATAGCACACATAGTGCATACATGTTCACACATTCTCGCACTAGATGCTAATTAACCCTATAGTTTGAGGCCATTTGGATGAGGTCGAAAAATCTTGGATTAGAAATGGGGTTGTTCGAACCCCGTAGTTGGATTTTTTATGAACTTGATCTGTAGTACTGGGCAAAACCCTAGTTTAACGTATTTAATTATAGATTCGTAGGTTGATTTTTCTACCTTTTTATTATTATTACTATGCAGCACATGTGTGTTTGCCCGTCGAGTGAAACTCGGAGGAAGAGGGATCACTCGGAAGGAGAGAAGAAGGGAGAGCATTATGGTGTCTCCCCTTTTTCGGGTGATGATGTTGACTTTTGTGCAGGGTTTGTCAGTGAGCGGGAGGTGCGAGCGAGCGAGCGAGCGAGCGAATGAGCGAGGCCGAGAATGAGAGAGATTTGTTTTTTTTGTGGTAGAGGGACAACCGAAGGATCCGTAGGACCCACAGATTTCCAAAACGCATCCCGATGCGTCTTCTCTTGACAAAGAAGATGGCTTGGAGTTTGCGTACCTACCGCACTTGACTTGTGCTCATCGAAGTGTGGGACCTCACGCATGGGCGCCACACGTAAGTGACAGACCTGTTGGCAATGTTGGTGTAAAAACACGGTTGATTATTATAGTGCATTAGAACAAAGTTTCCTATGGATTCAACGGCAGGAAATCCAAGTTAACTCATTTACATGACATTATTTTTTCCATGAAGCAAAGTTAACACATCTATCAATTGGTACATTTTGGAGTGACTAAGAAGGATCCATGCTTATTCGTTTTCACGTGTTAAATTTGTTTAAATCTTGCTCAAACCTAGGATTTCACCAAGATTGAAATGGGCATGAAAATTCAAAAAAAAATGAAATACCAATGCACATAGTCTTCTTCTGTCATATAGTAAGCATTCAAGATGATAAACAAGGTCTAGACATATTCAAACCAGGCAAATCATGTATCTACTCCCTAACGACCCTAAACTCCGTCTTATGAAGTAAGGCATGAAGAGAAGTGGTTTTGGGTTTCAAACATGCAAATTTCAAAAACCCCCCAAAAGCTTCATTTTAGAGTGACTAAGAAGGATCGAGGCTTACCTTTTCATTTTCATGTTTTAAACTTGTTTAAATCTTGGTCAAACCTAGCTAGTATTTGACCAAGATTCAAATGGGCATGCATAAAATTCAAAAAAAATCAGAAAAATGAAAAACCAAAGCACATAGCCTTCTTATGTCATATAGTAAGAATTCAAGTTGATAAACAAGGTCTAGACGTATTCAAACTAGACAAATCATGTATCTACCCCCTAACCATAAACTCGATCGATCTTATGAAGTCTAGCCTGAAGAGAAGTCGTATTGGTTTCAAACATGAAAATTTCAAGAACCTCCCAAAATCTTCAAATGGGCATAATATTCAAAAAAACCAGAAAAATGAAAAACCAAAGCACATAGCCTTCTTATGTCATATAGTAAGAATTCAAGTTGATAAACAAGGTCTAGACATACTCAAACTAGACAAATCATGTATCTACCCCTAACACTCTAAACTCTGTCTTATGAAGTCAAGCATGAAGAGAAGTGGTTTTTGGGTTTCAAACATGGAAATATCAAAAACCTCCCAAAAGCTTCATTTTAGAGTGACTAAGAAGGATCCATGCTTACCTTTTAATTTTCAGATTTTAAACTTGTTTAAATCTTTGTGAAACCTAGGATTTGACCAAGATTCAAATGGGCATAAAAATTCAGGAAAAAACCAAAAGAATGATAAACCAAAGCACATAGCATTCTTATGTCATATAGTAAGCATTCAAGTTGATAAATAAGGTCTAGACATATTCAAACTAGAAAATCATGTATATATATCTGCCCCTAACCCTAAACTCTGTCTTATATATGAAGCAATCATGAAGAGAAGTGGTTTTGGGTTTCAAACATGAAAATTTCAAGAACATCCCAAAAGTCGCTTCATTTTAGAGTGACTAAGAAGGATCCAGGCTTACCTTTTCGTTTTCATATTTTATACTTGTTTAAATCCAGGTCAAACATATATAGGATTTGACCAAGATTCAAATGGGCATAAAATAAAAAAATAGAAGAATGAAAAACAAAAGCACATAGTCTTCTTATGTCATATAGTAAGCCTTGCAAGTTGGTAAACAAGGTTTAGACATGTTCAAACCAGACAAATCATGTATCTAGCCCCTAACCATAAACTCGGTCGATCTTATGAAGTCTAGCATGAAGAGAAGTCGTATTGGTTTCAAACATGAAAATTTCAAGAACCACCCAAAATCTTCAAATGGGCATATAACATTCAAAAAACTAGAAAAATGAAAAACCAAAGCACATATATAGCCTTCTTATGTCATATAGTAAGCATTCAAGTTGATAAACAAGCATGTCTAGACATATTCAAACCCGACAAATCATGTATCTACCCCCTAACCCTAAACTCTGCATGTCTTATGAAGTCAACCATGAAGAGAAGTGGTTTTTGGGTTTCAAACATTGAGATTTCAAGAACCCCCCCAAAAAAGCTTCATTTTAGAATGACTAGCTAGGAAGGATCCATGCTTACCTTTTCACTTTCATGTTTTAAACTTGTTTAAATCTTGGTCAAACCTAGGATTTGACCAAGATTCAAATGGGCATATATAAACATTCGTAAAAACAAAAACCAAAAACCAAAGCTAGCACATATAGTCTTCTTATGTCATATAGTAAGAATTGAAGTTGATAAACAAGGTCTAGACATATTCAAACTAGACAAATCATGTATCTACCCCTAAAGCCCTAAACTAGCTTTGTCTTATGAAGTCAAGCATGAAGAGAAGTGTTTTTGGGTTTCAGACATGGAAATTTTGAAAACCTCCCAAAAACTTCATCTTAGAGTGACAAAGAAGGATCCAAGCTTACCTTTTCATTTTCATGTTTTAAGCTTGTTTAAATATTGGTCAAGCCTAGGATTTGACCAAGATTCAAATGGGCATAAAAATTCTGGAAATATAATACTAGAAAAACCAAAGCACATAGTCTTCTTACGTCATATATATCTATAGTAAGCATATTCAAGTAGATAAACAAGGTATAGACATATTCAAAACAGACAAATCCTGTATCTACCCCCTAACCCTAAACTCGGTCTTATGATGCCTAGCATGAAGAGAAGTCGTTTGGGTTTCAAACGTTTAAGCCAAAAGCCCCATTTCATATATTTCAAATTTGGTTCAAATTTGAAAGACATACAAGTTACAAGACACATAGTGCATACATGTTCACACATTCTGCACTAGATGCTAATTAACCCTATAGTTTGAGGCCATTTGGATGAGGTCGAAAAAAATCTTGGATTAGAAATGGGGTTGTTCGAACCCCGTAGTTGGATTTTTTATGAACTTGATCTGTAGTACTGGGCAAAACCCTAGTTTAACGTATTTAATTGTAGATTCGTAGGTTGATTTTTCTACCTTTTTATTATTATTACTATGCAAAGACATGTGTGTTTGCCCGTCGAGTGAAACTCGGAGGAAGAGGGATCACTCGGAAGGAGAGAAGAAGGGAGAGCATTATGGTGTCTCCCTTTTTCGGGTGATGATGTTGACTTTGTGCAGTGGTTTGTCAGTGAGCAGGAGGTGCGAGCGAGCGAGCGAGTCGAGCGAGGCCGAGAATGAGAGAGATTTGTTTTTTTTGTGAGAGGGACAACCGAAGGATCCAGAAGGACCCACAGATTTCCAAAACGCATCCTGATGCGTCTTCTCTTGACAAAGAAGATGGCTTGGAGTTTGCGTACCTACTGCACTTGACTTGTGCTCACTGAAGTGTGGGACCTCACGCATGGGCGCCACACGTAAGTGACAGACCTGTTGGCAATGTTGGTGTAAAAACACGGTTGATTATTATAGTGCATTAGAACAAAGTTTCCTATGGATTCAACGGCAGGAAATCCAAGTTAACTCATTTACATGACATTATTTTTTCCATGAAGCAAAGTTAACACATCTATCAATTGGTACATTTTGGAGTGACTAAGAAGGATCCATGCTTATTCGTTTTCACGTGTTAAATTTGTTTAAATCTTGCTCAAACCTAGGATTTCACCAAGATTGAAATGGGCATGAAAATTCAAAAAAAAAATGAAATACCAATGCACATAGTCTTCTTCTGTCATATAGTAAGCATTCAAGATGATAAACAAGGTCTAGACATATTCAAACCAGGCAAATCATGTATCTACTCCCTAACGACCCTAAACTCCGTCTTATGAAGTAAGGCATGAAGAGAAATGGTTTTGGGTTTCAAACATGCAAATTTCAAAAACCCCCCAAAAGCTTCATTTTAGAGTGACTAAGAAGGATCGAGGCTTACCTTTTCATTTTCATGTTTTAAACTTGTTTAAATCTTGGTCAAACCTAGCTAGTATTTGACCAAGATTCAAATGGGCATGCATAAAATTCAAAAAAAACAGAAAATGAAAAACCAAAGCACATAGCCTTCTTATGTCATATAGTAAGAATTCAAGTTGATAAACAAGGTCTAGACGTATTCAAACTAGACAAATCATGTATCTACCCCTAACACTCTAAACTCTGTCTTATGAAGTCAATTAAGCATGAAGAGAAGTGGTTTTGGGTTTCAAACATGGAAATTTCAAAAACCTCCCAAAAGCTTCATTTTAGAGTGACTAAGAAGGATCCATGCTTACCTTTTAATTTTCAGATTTTAAACTTGTTTAAATCTTTGTGAAACCTAGGATTTGACCAAGATTCAAATGGGCATAAAAATTCAGAAAAAACCAAAAGATTGATAAACCAAAGCACATAGCATTCTTATGTCATACAGTAAGCATTCAAGTTGATTAACAAGGTCTAGACATATTCAAACTAGAAAATCATGTATATATCTGTCCCTAACCTTAAACTCTGTCTTATATATGAAGTCAATCATGAAGAGAAGTGGTTTGGGTTTCAAACATGAAAATTTCAAGAACATCCCAAAAGCCGCTTCATTTTAGAGTGACTAAGAAGGATCCATGCTTACCTTTTCGTTTTCATATTATATACTTGTTTAAATCCAGGTCAAACATAGGATTTGACCAAGATTCAAATGGGCATAAAATAAAATAAAATAGAAGAATGAAAAACAAAAGCACATAGTCTTCGTATGTCATATAGTAAGCTTTCAAGTTGATAAACAAGGTTTAGACATGTTCAAACCAGACAAATCATGTATCTACCCCCTAACCATAAACTCGATCGATCTTATGAAGTCTAGCCTGAAGAGAAGTCGTATTGGTTTCAAACATGAAAATTTCAAGAACCTCCCAAAATCTTCAAATGGGCATAATATTCAAAAAAACCAGAAAAATGAAAAACCAAAGCACATAGCCTTCTTATGTCATATAGTAAGAATTCAAGTTGATAAACAAGGTCTAGACATACTCAAACTAGACAAATCATGTATCTACCCCTAACACTCTAAACTCTGTCTTATGAAGTCAAGCATGAAGAGAAGTGGTTTTTGGGTTTCAAACATGGAAATATCAAAAACCTCCCAAAAGCTTCATTTTAGAGTGACTAAGAAGGATCCATGCTTACCTTTTAATTTTCAGATTTTAAACTTGTTTAAATCTTTGTGAAACCTAGGATTTGACCAAGATTCAAATGGGCATAAAAATTCAGGAAAAAACCAAAAGAATGATAAACCAAAGCACATAGCATTCTTATGTCATATAGTAAGCATTCAAGTTGATAAATAAGGTCTAGACATATTCAAACTAGAAAATCATGTATATATATCTGCCCCTAACCCTAAACTCTGTCTTATATATGAAGCAATCATGAAGAGAAGTGGTTTTGGGTTTCAAACATGAAAATTTCAAGAACATCCCAAAAGTCGCTTCATTTTAGAGTGACTAAGAAGGATCCAGGCTTACCTTTTCGTTTTCATATTTTATACTTGTTTAAATCCAGGTCAAACATAGGATTTGACCAAGATTCAAATGGGCATAAAATAAAAAAATAGAAGAATGAAAAACAAAAGCACATAGTCTTCTTATGTCATATAGTAAGCCTTGCAAGTTGGTAAACAAGGTTTAGACATGTTCAAACCAGACAATTCATGTATCTAGCCCCTAACCATAAACTCGGTCGATCTTATGAAGTCTAGCATGAAGAGAAGTCGTATTGGTTTCAAACATGAAAATTTCAAGAACCACCCAAAATCTTCAAATGGGCATATAACATTCAAAAAACTAGAAAAATGAAAAACCAAAGCATGCACATATATAGCCTTCTTATGTCATATAGTAAGCATTCAAGTTGATAAACAAGCATGTCTAGACATATTCAAACCCGACAAATCATGTATCTACCCCCTAACCCTAAACTCGCATGTCTTATGAAGTCAACCATGAAGAGAAGTGGTTTTTGGGTTTCAAACATTGAGATTTCAAGAACCCCCCCAAAAAAGCTTCATTTTAGAATGACTAGCTAGGAAGGATCCAGGCTTACCTTTTCATTTTCATGTTATAGACTTGTTTAAATCTTGGTCAAACCTAGGATTTGACCAAGATTCAAATGGGCATAAACATTCAAAAAAATCAAAAAATCAAAAACCAAAGCTAGCACATATAGTCTTCTTATGTCATATAGTAAGAATTGAAGTTGATAAACAAGGTCTAGACATATTCAAACTAGACAAATCATGTATCTACCCCTAAAGCCCTAAACTAGCTTTGTCTTATGAAGTCAAGCATGAAGAGAAGTGTTTTTGGGTTTCAGACATGGAAATTTTGAAAACCTCCCAAAAACTTCATCTTAGAGTGACAAAGAAGGATCCAAGCTTACCTTTTCATTTTCATGTTTTAAGCTTGTTTAAATATTGGTCAAGCCTAGGATTTGACCAAGATTCAAATGGGCATAAAAATTCTGGAAAAATAATAAAAAAAACCCAAAGCACATAGTCTTCTTACGTCATATATATCTATAGTAAGCATATTCAAGTAGATAAACAAGGTATAGACATATTCAAAACAGACAAATCCTGTATCTACCCCCTAACCCTAAACTCGGTCTTATGATGCCTAGCATGAAGAGAAGTCGTTTTGGGTTTCAAACGTTTAAGCCAAAAGCCCCATTTCATATATTTCAAATTTGGTTCAAATTTGAAAGACATACAAGTTACAGCACACATAGTGCATACATGTTCACACATTCTGCACTAGATGCTAATTAACCCTATAGTTTGAGGCCATTTGGATGAGGTCGAAAAAAATCTTGGATTAGAAATGGGGTTGTTCGAACCCCGTAGTTGGATTTTTTATGAACTTGATCTGTAGTAATCGGGCAAAACCCTAGTTTAACGTATTTAATTATAGATTCGTAGGTTGATTTTTCTACCTTTTTATTATTATTACTATGCAGCACATGTGTGTTTGCCCGTCGAGTGAAACTCGGAGGAAGAGGGATCACTCGGAAGGAGAGAAGAAGGGAGAGCATTATGGTGTCTCCCCTTTTTCGGGTGATGATGTTGACTTTTGTGCAGGGTTTGTCAGTGAGCAGGAGGTGCGAGCGAGCGAGCGAGCGAGTCGAGCGAGGCCGAGAATGAGAGAGATTTGTTTTTTTTTGTGAGAGGGACAACCGAAGGATCCAGAAGGACCCACAGATTTCCAAAACGCATCCTGATGCGTCTTCTCTTGACAAAGAAGATGGCTTGGAGTTTGCGTACCTACTGCACTTGACTTGTGCTCACTGAAGTGTGGGACCTCACGCATGGGCGCCACACGTAAGTGACAGACCTGTTGGCAATGTTGGTGTAAAAACACGGTTGATTATTATAGTGCATTAGAACAAAGTTTCCTATGGATTCAACGGCAGGAAATCCAAGTTAACTCATTTACATGACATTATTTTTTCCATGAAGCAAAGTTAACACATCTATCAATTGGTACATTTTGGAGTGACTAAGAAGGATCCATGCTTATTCGTTTTCACGTGTTAAATTTGTTTAAATCTTGCTCAAACCTAGGATTTCACCAAGATTGAAATGGGCATGAAAATTCAAAAAAAAATGAAATACCAATGCACATAGTCTTCTTCTGTCATATAGTAAGCATTCAAGATGATAAACAAGGTCTAGACATATTCAAACCAGGCAAATCATGTATCTACTCCCTAACGACCCTAAACTCCGTCTTATGAAGTAAGGCATGAAGAGAAGTGGTTTTGGGTTTCAAACATGCAAATTTCAAAAACCCCCCAAAAGCTTCATTTTAGAGTGACTAAGAAGGATCGAGGCTTACCTTTTCATTTCATGTTTTAAACTTGTTTAAATCTTGGTCAAACCTAGCTAGTATTTGACCAAGATTCAAATGGGCATGCATAAAATTCAAAAAAAAACAGAAAAATGAAAAACCAAAGCACATAGCCTTCTTATGTCATATAGTAAGAATTCAAGTTGATAAACAAGGTCTAGACGTATTCAAACTAGACAAATCATGTATCTACCCCTAACACTCTAAACTCTGTCTTATGAAGTCAATTAGGCATGAAGAGAAGTGGTTTTGGGTTTCAAACATGGAAATTTCAAAAACCTCCCAAAAGCTTCATTTTAGAGTGACTAAGAAGGATCCATGCTTACCTTTTAATTTTCAGATTTTAAACTTGTTTAAATCTTTGTGAAACCTAGGATTTGACCAAGATTCAAATGGGCATAAAAATTCAGGAAAAAACCAAAAGATTGATAAACCAAAGCACATAGCATTCTTATGTCATACAAGAAGCATTCAAGTTGATTAACAAGGTCTAGACATATTCAAACTAGAAAATCATGTATATATCTGTCCCTAACCTTAAACTCTGTCTTATATATGAAGTCAATCATGAAGAGAAGTGGTTTGGGTTTCAAACATGAAAATTTCAAGAACATCCCAAAAGCCGCTTCATTTTAGAGTGACTAAGAAGGATCCATGCTTACCTTTTCGTTTTCATATTATATACTTGTTTAAATCCAGGTCAAACATAGGATTTGACCAAGATTCAAATGGGCATAAAATAAAATAAAATAGAAGAATGAAAAACAAAAGCACATAGTCTTCGTATGTCATATAGTAAGCTTTCAAGTTGATAAACAAGGTTTAGACATGTTCAAACCAGACAAATCATGTATCTACCCCCTAACCATAAACTCGATCGATCTTATGAAGTCTAGCCTGAAGAGAAGTCGTATTGGTTTCAAACATGAAAATTTCAAGAACCTCCCAAAATCTTCAAATGGGCATAATATTCAAAAAAACCAGAAAAATGAAAAACCAAAGCACATAGCCTTCTTATGTCATATAGTAAGAATTCAAGTTGATAAACAAGGTCTAGACATATTCAAACTAGACAAATCATGTATCTACCCCTAACACTCTAAACTCTGTCTTATGAAGTCAAGCATGAAGAGAAGTGGTTTTTGGGTTTCAAACATGGAAATATCAAAAACCTCCCAAAAGCTTCATTTTAGAGTGACTAAGAAGGATCCATGCTTACCTTTTAATTTTCAGATTTTAAACTTGTTTAAATCTTTGTGAAACCTAGGATTTGACCAAGATTCAAATGGGCATAAAAATTCAGGAAAAACCAAAAGAATGATAAACCAAAGCACATAGCATTCTTATGTCATATAGTAAGCATTCAAGTTGATAAATAAGGTCTAGACATATTCAAACTAGAAAATCATGTATATATCTGCCCCTAACCCTAAACTCTGTCTTATATATGAAGCAATCATGAAGAGAAGTGGTTTTGGGTTTCAAACATGAAAATTTCAAGAACATCCCAAAAGTCGCTTCATTTTAGAGTGACTAAGAAGGATCCAGGCTTACCTTTTCGTTTTCATATTTTATACTTGTTTAAATCCAGGTCAAACATAGGATTTGACCAAGATTCAAATGGGCATAAAATAAAAAAATAGAAGAATGAAAAACAAAAGCACATAGTCTTCTTATGTCATATAGTAAGCCTTGCAAGTTGATAAACAAGGTTTAGACATGTTCAAACCAGACAAATCATGTATCTAGCCCCTAACCATAAACTCGGTCGATCTTATGAAGTCTAGCATGAAGAGAAGTCGTATTGGTTTCAAACATGAAAATTTCAAGAACCACCCAAAATCTTCAAATGGGCATATAACATTCAAAAAACTAGAAAAATGAAAAACCAAAGCACATATATAGCCTTCTTATGTCATATAGTAAGCATTCAAGTTGATAAACAAGCATGTCTAGACATATTCAAACCCGGCAAATCATGTATCTACCCCCTAACCCTAAACTCTACATGTCTTATGAAGTCAACCATGAAGAGAAGTGGTTTTTGGGTTTCAAACATTGAGATTTCAAGAACCCCCCCAAAAGCTTCATTTTAGAATGACTAGCTAGGAAGGATCCATGCTTACCTTTTCACTTTCATGTTTTAAACTTGTTTAAATCTTGGTCAAACCTAGGATTTGACCAAGATTCAAATGGGCATATATAAACATTCAGAAAAAACAAAAACCAAAAACCAAAGCTAGCACATATAGTCTTCTTATGTCATATAGTACGAATTGAAGTTGATAAACAAGGTCTAGACATATTCAAACTAGACAAATCTTGTATCTACCCCCTAAAGCCCTAAACTAGCTTTGTCTTATGAAGTCAAGCATGAAGAGAAGTGTTTTTGGGTTTCAGACATGGAAATTTTGAAAACCTCCCAAAAACTTCATCTTAGAGTGACAAAGAAGGATCCAAGCTTACCTTTTCATTTTCATGTTTTAAGCTTGTTTAAATATTGGTCAAGCCTAGGATTTGACCAAGATTCAAATGGGCATAAAAATTCTGGAAAAATAATAAAAAAAAACCAAAGCACATAGTCTTCTTACGTCATATATATCTATAGTAAGCATATTCAAGTAGATAAACAAGGTATAGACATATTCAAAACAGACAAATCCTGTATCTACCCCCTAACCCTAAACTCGGTCTTATGATGCCTAGCATGAAGAGAAGTCGTTTTGGGTTTCAAACGTTTAAGCCAAAAGCCCCATTTCATATATTTCAAATTTGGTTCAAATTTGAAAGACATACAAGTTATAGCACACATAGTGCATACATGTTCACACATTCTGCACTAGATGCTAATTAACCCTATAGTTTGAGGCCATTTGGATGAGGTCGAAAAAAATCTTGGATTAGAAATGGGGTTGTTCGAACCCCGTAGTTGGATTTTTTATGAACTTGATCTGTAGTACTGGGCAAAACCCTAGTTTAACGTATTTAATTATAGATTCGTAGGTTGATTTTTCTACCTTTTTATTATTATTACTATGCAGCACATGTGTGTTTGCCCGTCGAGTGAAACTCGGAGGAAGAGGGATCACTCGGAAGGAGAGAAGAAGGGAGAGCATTATGGTGTCTCCCCTTTTTCGGGTGATGATGTTGACTTTTGTGCAGGGTTTGTCAAAGGAGCAGGAGGTGCGAGCGAGCTTAGCGAGCGAGTCGAGCGAGGCCGAGAATGAGAGAGATTTGTTTTTTTTTTGTGAGAGGGACAACCGAAGGATCCGAAGGACCCACAGATTTCCAAAACGCATCCCGATGCGTCTTCTCTTGACAAAGAAGATGGCTTGGAGTTTGCGTACCTACCGCACTTGACTTGTGCTCACCGAAGTGTGGGACCTCACGCATGGGCGCCACACGTAAGTGACAGACCTGTTGGCAATGTTGGTGTAAAAACACGGTTGATTATTATAGTGCATTAGAACAAAGTTTCCTATGGATTCAACGGCAGGAAATCCAAGTTAACTCATTTACATGACATTATTTTTTCCATGAAGCAAAGTTAACACATCTATCAATTGGTACATTTTGGAGTGACTAAGAAGGATCCATGCTTATTCGTTTTCACGTGTTAAATTTGTTTAAATCTTGCTCAAACCTAGGATTTCACCAAGATTGAAATGGGCATGAAAATTCAAAAAAAAATGAAATACCAATGCACATAGTCTTCTTCTGTCATATAGTAAGCATTCAAGATGATAAACAAGGTCTAGACATATTCAAACCAGGCAAATCATGTATCTACTCCCTAACGACCCTAAACTCCGTCTTATGAAGTAAGGCATGAAGAGAAGTGGTTTTGGTTTTCAAACATGCAAATTACAAACCCCCCAAAAGCTTCATTTTAGAGTGACTAAGAAGGATCGAGGCTTACCTTTTCATTTTCATGTTTTAAACTTGTTTAAATCTTGGTCAAACCTAGCTAGTATTTGACCAAGATTCAAATGGGCATGCATAAAATTCAAAAAAAACAGAAAAATGAAAAACCAAAGCACATAGCCTTCTTATGTCATATAGTAAGAATTCAAGTTGATAAACAAGGTCTAGACGTATTCAAACTAGACAAATCATGTATCTACCCCTAACACTCTAAACTCTGTCTTATGAAGTCAATTAGGCATGAAGAGAAGTGGTTTTGGGTTTCAAACATGGAAATTTCAAAAACCTCCCAAAAGCTTCATTTTAGAGTGACTAAGAAGGATCCATGCTTACCTTTTAATTTTCAGATTTTAAACTTGTTTAAATCTTTGTGAAACCTAGGATTTGACCAAGATTCAAATGGGCATAAAAATTCAGGAAAAACCAAAAGATTGATAAACCAAAGCACATAGCATTCTTATGTCATACAGTAAGCATTCAAGTTGATTAACAAGGTCTAGACATATTCAAACTAGAAAATCATGTATATATCTGTCCCTAACCTTAAACTCTGTCTTATATATGAAGTCAATCATGAAGAGAAGTGGTTTGGGTTTCAAACATGAAAATTTCAAGAACATCCCAAAAGCCGCTTCATTTTAGAGTGACTAAGAAGGATCCATGCTTACCTTTTCGTTTTCATATTATATACTTGTTTAAATCCAGGTCAAACATAGGATTTGACCAAGATTCAAATGGGCATAAAATAAAATAAAATAGAAGAATGAAAAACAAAAGCACATAGTCTTCGTATGTCATATAGTAAGCTTTCAAGTTGATAAACAAGGTTTAGACATGTTCAAACCAGACAAATCATGTATCTACCCCCTAACCATAAACTCGATCGATCTTATGAAGTCTAGCCTGAAGAGAAGTCGTATTGGTTTCAAACATGAAAATTTCAAGAACCTCCCAAAATCTTCAAATGGGCATAATATTCAAAAAAACCAGAAAAATGAAAAACCAAAGCACATAGCCTTCTTATGTCATATAGTAAGAATTCAAGTTGATAAACAAGGTCTAGACATATTCAAACTAGACAAATCATGTATCTACCCCTAACACTCTAAACTCTGTCTTATGAAGTCAAGCATGAAGAGAAGTGGTTTTTGGGTTTCAAACATGGAAATATCAAAAACCTCCCAAAAGCTTCATTTTAGAGTGACTAAGAAGGATCCATGCTTACCTTTTAATTTTCAGATTTTAAACTTGTTTAAATCTTTGTGAAACCTAGGATTTGACCAAGATTCAAATGGGCATAAAAATTCAGGAAAAAACCAAAAGAATGATAAACCAAAGCACATAGCATTCTTATGTCATATAGTAAGCATTCAAGTTGATAAATAAGGTCTAGACATATTCAAACTAGAAAATCATGTATATATCTGCCCCTAACCCTAAACTCTGTCTTATATATGAAGCAATCATGAAGAGAAGTGGTTTTGGGTTTCAAACATGAAAATTTCAAGAACATCCCAAAAGTCGCTTCATTTTAGAGTGACTAAGAAGGATCCAGGCTTACCTTTTCGTTTTCATATTTTATACTTGTTTAAATCCAGGTCAAAATTAGGATTTGACCAAGATTCAAATGGGCATAAAATAAAAAAATAGAAGAATGAAAAACAAAAGCACATAGTCTTCTTATGTCATATAGTAAGCCTTGCAAGTTGATAAACAAGGTTTAGACATGTTCAAACCAGACAAATCATGTATCTAGCCCCTAACCATAAACTCGGTCGATCTTATGAAGTCTAGCATGAAGAGAAGTCGTATTGGTTTCAAACATGAAAATTTCAAGAACCACCCAAAATCTTCAAATGGGCATATAACATTCAAAAAACTAGAAAAATGAAAAACCAAAGCACATATATAGCCTTCTTATGTCATATAGTAAGCATTCAAGTTGATAAACAAGCATGTCTAGACATATTCAAACCCGGCAAATCATGTATCTACCCCCTAACCCTAAACTCTACATGTCTTATGAAGTCAACCATGAAGAGAAGTGGTTTTTGGGTTTCAAACATTGAGATTTCAAGAACCCCCCCAAAAGCTTCATTTTAGAATGACTAGCTAGGAAGGATCCATGCTTACCTTTTCACTTTCATGTTTTAAACTTGTTTAAATCTTGGTCAAACCTAGGATTTGACCAAGATTCAAATGGGCATATATAAACATTCAGAAAAAACAAAAACCAAAAACCAAAGCTAGCACATATAGTCTTCTTATGTCATATAGTAAGAATTGAAGTTGATAAACAAGGTCTAGACATATTCAAACTAGACAAATCATGTATCTACCCCCTAAAGCCCTAAACTAGCTTTGTCTTATGAAGTCAAGCATGAAGAGAAGTGTTTTTGGGTTTCAGACATGGAAATTTTGAAAACCTCCCAAAAACTTCATCTTAGAGTGACAAAGAAGGATCCAAGCTTACCTTTTCATTTTCATGTTTTAAGCTTGTTTAAATATTGGTCAAGCCTAGGATTTGACCAAGATTCAAATGGGCATAAAAATTCTGGAAAAATAAAAAAAAAAACCAAAGCACATAGTCTTCTTACGTCATATATATCTATAGTAAGCATATTCAAGTAGATAAACAAGGTATAGACATATTCAAAACAGACAAATCCTGTATCTACCCCCTAACCCTAAACTCGGTCTTATGATGCCTAGCATGAAGAGAAGTCGTTTTGGGTTTCAAACGTTTAAGCCAAAAGCCCCATTTCATATATTTCAAATTTGGTTCAAATTTGAAAGACATACAAGTTATAGCACACATAGTGCATACATGTTCACACATTCTGCACTAGATGCTAATTAACCCTATAGTTTGAGGCCATTTGGATGAGGTCGAAAAAAATCTTGGATTAGAAATGGGGTTGTTCGAACCCCGTAGTTGGATTTTTTATGAACTTGATCTGTAGTACTGGGCAAAACCCTAGTTTAACGTATTTAATTATAGATTCGTAGGTTGATTTTTCTACCTTTTTATTATTATTACTATGCACATGTGTGTTTGCCCGTCGAGTGAAACTCGGAGGAAGAGGGATCACTCGGAAGGAGAGAAGAAGGGAGAGCATTATGGTGTCTCCCCTTTTTCGGGTGATGATGTTGACTTTTGTGCAGGGTTTGTCAGTGAGCAGGAGGTGCGAGCGAGCGAGCGAGCGAGTCGAGCGAGGCCGAGAATGAGAGAGATTTGTTTTTTTTTTGTGAGAGGGACAACCGAAGGATCCAGAAGGACCCACAGATTTCCAAAACGCATCCTGATGCGTCTTCTCTTGACAAAGAAGATGGCTTGGAGTTTGCGTACCTACTGCACTTGACTTGTGCTCACTGAAGTGTGGGACCTCACGCATGGGCGCCACACGTAAGTGACAGACCTGTTGGCAATGTTGGTGTAAAAACACGGTTGATTATTATAGTGCATTAGAACAAAGTTTCCTATGGATTCAACGGCAGGAAATCCAAGTTAACTCATTTACATGACATTATTTTTTCCATGAAGCAAAGTTAACACATCTATCAATTGGTACATTTTGGAGTGACTAAGAAGGATCCATGCTTATTCGTTTTCACGTGTTAAATTTGTTTAAATCTTGCTCAAACCTAGGATTTCACCAAGATTGAAATGGGCATGAAAATTCAAAAAAAATGAAATACCAATGCACATAGTCTTCTTCTGTCATATAGTAAGCATTCAAGATGATAAACAAGGTCTAGACATATTCAAACCAGGCAAATCATGTATCTACTCCCTAACGACCCTAAACTCCGTCTTATGAAGTAAGGCATGAAGAGAAGTGGTTTTGGGTTTCAAACATGCAAATTTCAAAAACCCCCCAAAAGCTTCATTTTAGAGTGACTAAGAAGGATCGAGGCTTACCTTTTCATTTTCATGTTTTAAACTTGTTTAAATCTTGGTCAAACCTAGCTAGTATTTGACCAAGATTCAAATGGGCATGCATAAAATTCAAAAAAATTTCAGAAAAATGAAAAACCAAAGCACATAGCCTTCTTATGTCATATAGTAAGAATTCAAGTTGATAAACAAGGTCTAGACGTATTCAAACTAGACAAATCATGTATCTACCCCTAACACTCTAAACTCTGTCTTATGAAGTCAATTAAGCATGAAGAGAAGTGGTTTTGGGTTTCAAACATGGAAATTTCAAAAACCTCCCAAAAGCTTCATTTTAGAGTGACTAAGAAGGATCCATGCTTACCTTTTAATTTTCAGATTTTAAACTTGTTTAAATCTTTGTGAAACCTAGGATTTGACCAAGATTCAAATGGGCATAAAAATTCAGGAAAAAACCAAAAGATTGATAAACCAAAGCACATAGCATTCTTATGTCATACAGTAAGCATTCAAGTTGATTAACAAGGTCTAGACATATTCAAACTAGAAAATCATGTATATATCTGTCCCTAACCTTAAACTCTGTCTTATATATGAAGTCAATCATGAAGAGAAGTGGTTTGGGTTTCAAACATGAAAATTTCAAGAACATCCCAAAAGCCGCTTCATTTTAGAGTGACTAAGAAGGATCCATGCTTACCTTTTCGTTTTCATATTATATACTTGTTTAAATCCAGGTCAAACATAGGATTTGACCAAGATTCAAATGGGCATAAAATAAAATAAAATAGAAGAATGAAAAACAAAAGCACATAGTCTTCGTATGTCATATAGTAAGCTTTCAAGTTGATAAACAAGGTTTAGACATGTTCAAACCAGACAAATCATGTATCTACCCCCTAACCATAAACTCGATCGATCTTATGAAGTCTAGCCTGAAGAGAAGTCGTATTGGTTTCAAACATGAAAATTTCAAGAACCTCCCAAAATCTTCAAATGGGCATAATATTCAAAAAAACCAGAAAAATGAAAAACCAAAGCACATAGCCTTCTTATGTCATATAGTAAGAATTCAAGTTGATAAACAAGGTCTAGGAATATTCAAACTAGACAAATCATGTATCTACCCCTAACACTCTAAACTCTGTCTTATGAAGTCAAGCATGAAGAGAAGTGGTTTTTGGGTTTCAAACATGGAAATATCAAAAACCTCCCAAAAGCTTCATTTTAGAGTGACTAAGAAGGATCCATGCTTACCTTTTAATTTTCAGATTTTAAACTTGTTTAAATCTTTGTGAAACCTAGGATTTGACCAAGATTCAAATGGGCATAAAAATTCAGGAAAAAACCAAAAGAATGATAAACCAAAGCACATAGCATTCTTATGTCATATAGTAAGCATTCAAGTTGATAAATAAGGTCTAGACATATTCAAACTAGAAAATCATGTATATATCTGCCCCTAACCCTAAACTCTGTCTTATATATGAAGCAATCATGAAGAGAAGTGGTTTTGGGTTTCAAACATGAAAATTTCAAGAACATCCCAAAAGTCGCTTCATTTTAGAGTGACTAAGAAGGATCCAGGCTTACCTTTTCGTTTTCATATTTTATACTTGTTTAAATCCAGGTCAAACATAGGATTTGACCAAGATTCAAATGGGCATAAAATAAAAAAATAGAAGAATGAAAAACAAAAGCACATAGTCTTCTTATGTCATATAGTAAGCCTTGCAAGTTGGTAAACAAGGTTTAGACATGTTCAAACCAGACAAATCATGTATCTAGCCCCTAACCATAAACTCGGTCGATCTTATGAAGTCTAGCATGAAGAGAAGTCGTATTGGTTTCAAACATGAAAATTTCAAGAACCACCCAAAATCTTCAAATGGGCATATAACATTCAAAAAACTAGAAAAATGAAAAACCAAAGCACATATATAGCCTTCTTATGTCATATAGTAAGCATTCAAGTTGATAAACAAGCATGTCTAGACATATTCAAACCCGACAAATCATGTATCTACCCCCTAACCCTAAACTCTGCATGTCTTATGAAGTCAACCATGAAGAGAAGTGGTTTTTGGGTTTCAAACATTGAGATTTCAAGAACCCCCCCAAAAAAGCTTCATTTTAGAATGACTAGCTAGGAAGGATCCATGCTTACCTTTTCATTTTCATGTTATAGACTTGTTTAAATCTTGGTCAAACCTAGGATTTGACCAAGATTCAAATGGGCATATATAAACATTCAGAAAAAACAAAAACCAAAAACCAAAGCTAGCACATATAGTCTTCTTATGTCATATAGTAAGAATTGAAGTTGATAAACAAGGTCTAGACATATTCAAACTAGACAAATCATGTATCTACCCCCTAAAGCCCTAAACTAGCTTTGTCTTATGAAGTCAAGCATGAAGAGAAGTGTTTTTGGGTTTCAGACATGGAAATTTTGAAAACCTCCCAAAAACTTCATCTTAGAGTGACAAAGAAGGATCCAAGCTTACCTTTTCATTTTCATGTTTTAAGCTTGTTTAAATATTGGTCAAGCCTAGGATTTGACCAAGATTCAAATGGGCATAAAAATTCTGGAAAAATAATAAAAAAAAAACCAAAGCACATAGTCTTCTTACGTCATATATATCTATAGTAAGCATATTCAAGTAGATAAACAAGGTATAGACATATTCAAAACAGACAAATCCTGTATCTACCCCCTAACCCTAAACTCGGTCTTATGATGCCTAGCATGAAGAGAAGTCGTTTTGGGTTTCAAACGTTTAAGCCAAAAGCCCCATTTCATATATTTCAAATTTGGTTCAAATTTGAAAGACATACAAGTTATAGCACACATAGTGCATACATGTTCACACATTCTGCACTAGATGCTAATTAACCCTATAGTTTGAGGCCATTTGGATGAGGTCGAAAAAATCTTGGATTAGAAATGGGGTTGTTCGAACCCCGTAGTTGGATTTTTTATGAACTTGATCTGTAGTACTGGGCAAAACCCTAGTTTAACGTATTTAATTATAGATTCGTAGGTTGATTTTTCTACCTTTTTATTATTATTACTATGCAGCACATGTGTGTTTGCCCGTCGAGTGAAACTCGGAGGAAGAGGGATCACTCGGAAGGAGAGAAGAAGGGAGAGCATTATGGTGTCTCCCCTTTTTCGGGTGATGATGTTGACTTTTGTGCAGGGTTTGTCAGTGAGCAGGAGGTGCGAGCGAGCGAGCGAGCGAGTCGAGCGAGGCCGAGAATGAGAGAGATTTGTTTTTTTGTGAGAGGGACAACCGAAGGATCCGTAGGACCCACAGATTTCCAAAACGCATCCCGATGCGTCTTCTCTTGACAAAGAAGATGGCTTGGAGTTTGCGTACCCTCATCGCACTTCCTGACTTGTGCTCACTGAAGTGTGGGACCTCACGCATGGGCGCCACACGTAAGTGACAGACCTGTTGGCAATGTTGGTGTAAAAACACGGTTGATTATTATAGTGCATTAGAACAAAGTTTCCTATGGATTCAACGGCAGGAAATCCAAGTTAACTCATTTACATGACATTATTTTTTCCATGAAGCAAAGTTAACACATCTATCAATTGGTACATTTTGGAGTGACTAAGAAGGATCCATGCTTATTCGTTTTCACGTGTTAAATTTGTTTAAATCTTGCTCAAACCTAGGATTTCACCAAGATTGAAATGGGCATGAAAATTCAAAAAAAATGAAATACCAATGCACATAGTCTTCTTCCCATATAGTAAGCATTCAAGATGATAAACAAGGTCTAGACATATTCAAACCAGGCAAATCATGTATCTACTCCCTAACGACCCTAAACTCCGTCTTATGAAGTAAGGCATGAAGAGAAGTGGTTTTGGGTTTCAAACATGCAAATTTCAAAAACCCCCCAAAGCTTCATTTTAGAGTGACTAAGAAGGATCGAGGCTTACCTTTTCATTTTCATGTTTTTAACTTGTTTAAATCTTGGTCAAACCTAGCTAGTATTTGACCAAGATTCAAATGGGCATGCATAAAATTCAAAAAAAATCAGAAAAATGAAAAACCAAAGCACATAGCCTTCTTATGTCATATAGTAAGAATTCAAGTTGACAAACAAGGTCTAGACGTATTCAAACTAGACAAATCATGTATCTACCCCTAACACTCTAAACTCTGTCTTATGAAGTCAATTAAGCATGAAGAGAAGTGGTTTTGGGTTTCAAACATGGAAATTTCAAAAACCTCCCAAAAGCTTCATTTTAGAGTGACTAAGAAGGATCCATGCTTACCTTTTAATTTTCAGATTTTAAACTTGTTTAAATCTTTGTGAAACCTAGGATTTGACCAAGATTCAAATGGGCATAAAAATTCAGGAAAAAACCAAAAGATTGATAAACCAAAGCACATAGCATTCTTATGTCATACAAAGAAGCATTCAAGTTGATTAACAAGGTCTAGACATATTCAAACTAGAAAATCATGTATATATCTGTCCCTAACCTTAAACTCTATCTTATATATGAAGTCAATCATGAAGAGAAGTGGTTTGGGTTTCAAACATGAAAATTTCAAGAACATCCCAAAAGCCGCTTCATTTTAGAGTGACTAAGAAGGATCCATGCTTACCTTTTCGTTTTCATATTATATACTTGTTTAAATCCAGGTCAAACATAGGATTTGACCAAGATTCAAATGGGCATAAAATAAAATAAAATAGAAGAATGAAAAACAAAAGCACATAGTCTTCGTATGTCATATAGTAAGCTTTCAAGTTGATAAACAAGGTTTAGACATGTTCAAACCAGACAAATCATGTATCTACCCCCTAACCATAAACTCGATCGATCTTATGAAGTCTAGCCTGAAGAGAAGTCGTATTGGTTTCAAACATGAAAATTTCAAGAACCTCCCAAAATCTTCAAATGGGCATAATATTCAAAAAAACCAGAAAAATGAAAAACCAAAGCACATAGCCTTCTTATGTCATATAGTAAGAATTCAAGTTGATAAACAAGGTCTAGACATATTCAAACTAGACAAATCATGTATCTACCCCTAACACTCTAAACTCTGTCTTATGAAGTCAAGCATGAAGAGAAGTGGTTTTTGGGTTTCAAACATGGAAATATCAAAAACCTCCCAAAAGCTTCATTTTAGAGTGACTAAGAAGGATCCATGCTTACCTTTTAATTTTCAGATTTTAAACTTGTTTAAATCTTTGTGAAACCTAGGATTTGACCAAGATTCAAATGGGCATAAAAATTCAGGAAAAAACCAAAAGAATGATAAACCAAAGCACATAGCATTCTTATGTCATATAGTAAGCATTCAAGTTGATAAATAAGGTCTAGACATATTCAAACTAGAAAATCATGTATATATATCTGCCCCTAACCCTAAACTCTGTCTTATATATGAAGCAATCATGAAGAGAAGTGGTTTTGGGTTTCAAACATGAAAATTTCAAGAACATCCCAAAAGTCGCTTCATTTTAGAGTGACTAAGAAGGATCCAGGCTTACCTTTTCGTTTTCATATTTTATACTTGTTTAAATCCAGGTCAAACATAGGATTTGACCAAGATTCAAATGGGCATAAAATAAAAAAATAGAAGAATGAAAAACAAAAGCACATAGTCTTCTTATGTCATATAGTAAGCCTTGCAAGTTGGTAAACAAGGTTTAGACATGTTCAAACCAGGACAAATCATGTATCTAGCCCCTAACCATAAACTCGGTCGATCTTATGAAGTCTAGCATGAAGAGAAGTCGTATTGGTTTCAAACATGAAAATTTCAAGAACCACCCAAAATCTTCAAATGGGCATATAACATTCAAAAAACTAGAAAAATGAAAAACCAAAGCACATATATAGCCTTCTTATGTCATATAGTAAGCATTCAAGTTGATAAACAAGCATGTCTAGACATATTCAAACCCGACAAATCATGTATCTACCCCTAACCCTAAACTCTACATGTCTTATGAAGTCAACCATGAAGAGAAGTGGTTTTTGGGTTTCAAACATTGAGATTTCAAGAACCCCCCCAAACGCTTCATTTTAGAATGACTAGCTAGGAAGGATCCATGCTTACCTTTTCACTTTCATGTTTTAAACTTGTTTAAATCTTGGTCAAACCTAGGATTTGACCAAGATTCAAATGGGCATATATAAACATTCGTAAAAAACAAAAACCAAAAACCAAAGCACATATATATATAGCCTTCTTATGTCATATATATATATATATATATATATATATATATATATATATATATATATATATATATATATATATATATATATATATATAGTAAGCATTCAAGTTGATGAACAAGGTCTAGACATATTCAAAACAGAAAAGGCATGTATCTACCCCTAACCCTTAACTTTGTCTTATGAAGTCAAGCATGAAGAGAAGTGGTTTCGGGTTTCAAACATGGAAATTTCTAAAACTTCCCAAAAGCTTAATTTTAGAGTGACTAGGAAGGATCCAGGCTTACCTTTTCATTTTCATGTTTTAAGTTTGTTTAAATCCTAGTCAAACCTAGGATTTGACCACGATTCAAATGAGCATAAAAATTCAGAAAAAATCAAAAAAATGAAAACCCAAAGCACATAGCCTTCTTACGTCATATATATAGTAATTAAGCATTCAGGTTGATAAACAAGGTATAGACATATTCAAAACATACAAATCATGTACTCCGTATCTACCCCCAACCCTAAACTATGTTTTTGGGGGATTTCTTTGACGAAGTTATAACACCCCCACATTTCACATTGGAATTACTTTCAATAAATCAGCATAAAGTCGTTTAAATGTGCGAAACTATCTTGAAAGTACTAAAACCGTAAAAGTTGGGAATTGGCACTGAAATATGGCGTAATTTATCTAAAAAATGTAGAGTTGCCAATTTGACCCGTATCTTATATGTACACCATTCACAAAATAAACATATTTTGTCATCTAGAAAATGAAAAAAAAAATTTATACCGAAAAGTTGAAAAGTCTAGTCATTAACATTGTTGGGAATGGCAAGATGCACCACCATGCCCAATTTGGGCACATTGTAACAAACTGTGCCACAAATATGGCCATAACTATATCATTTGGCTTGCAAACCATGAATCTTCATACACGATAGTCCGCTTTGTGAAGACATTTTGTTTTTCACTACCCTATCACATGTTTCTTATTTTCCCTGTCAACTAACACATACAAGCACACTCCATGTAGAAGGGTTTCATTTTTCAGGTTTTCTTCAGTATCATTTATTTATTTCAAAACCAGGTCAAAATGTTTTACATGATTATCCTGCAAAGGGGTTGAATATTTCAGTACTATCGCTGGTTTCTATATATAGTAAGTAATATGTATATAAAAATTATTTATGGGGACTTGTAGGACCAAGTTATAACATATCTACAATTCAAATTTGAATTACTTTCAATAAATCAGCATAAAGTCATTTAAATGTGCGAAACTAGCTAGAAAGCACTAAAAACCGTAAATTTGGGATTTGTCATTAAAATATGGCGTAATTTATTTAAAAAATGTAGATGCGCCATTTTGACCCATATCTTTTCTACCCCATGCACAAAAAAACATATTTTATCATCTAGAAAATGAAAAACGATTTTTTATACCGAAAACTTGAAAAGTCTAGTCATCAACATTGTTAGAAATGGCAAGATGCACCACCATGCCCAATTAGGGAACACTATAACAAACAATGTTGTCCAGGGATAATCAAACTTGGTAATATGAACTATGAGATTGAACAAAACGTTATATTTGGTTTACCCTTTGAACCTCCTAACTTACCACAACATTGACTTCTTATTTTTATTTACAAATAGATATTTTAATATCCCATTGTTGTGCAATAATATATGTTTTTTATTATCTCCAATCAATTAGCATTTGATTTTAAAAAACTACCATAATAATTCATGAGAAAGCGTTGAACAAGTTTCAGAATGTAATTTTAGACTTGATAGTTGATATGACCAATAATAGACTTAAATTAAATTGGATTTCAAAGTTCAGATTTTATAAGCGAATATAGTTTCATGTTGCAGATTATGTATTAGCTTGAGGGGCACCCCTAGAATAAAGTAGGTCGGTCACTTACGTGTGGTCCCATGCGTGTAGGTCCCACACATCAGTGAGCACAAGTCACGTGCGGTAGGTAGGCAAACTCCCAGCAATCTTCTTTGTCAAGTAAAGACTCGTCGTCAAGACTCTCTCTCTCTCTCTCTCTCTCTCTCTCTCTCTCTCCCTTTTGTCGCTGAAAAAAATGAATATTAGACGGGCGCGTAGCTCTGCACCGCAGGTCTACATAATCGAAACCCCGTGTGCCGCTCAACATCACTCACCGAAAAAGTGAAGCATTTCTTTTCACCATAAATAACAATGCGGCCCCGTGAGGCACTGCTCTCCCTTTCTCTTAATTTCTCCTTCCGTGTGATCCCTCTTCCACCTTTTATCCTTTGCACGATCGAAACTCCACTTATTGTTGTCATTGTTGCACAAAACACTCACTTAACCTGTTCTTTTGCACATATCACCAACTCATGTATTTGTTGCACAAAGGTCTAAATCTGTCGCTAAGCTACTTTACTCTAAATCGATGACCGGGACCTAGAAGGTAGTGATATCCCTTGTGTAGTGTGTTTTTTAGAACTCTAAAAGAATATGAAAATATTTTAGCAATTGAAATAATATAAATTAACTAATATGGGATCGATAGTCATGAAATATATTTTCTACTATCCGGCCAATATCAAGTGTCATGAAATATATTCATTGTAAACTTAGTGATAATCACTCGAGTTTGATATGAATGGCCTAGCTAGCTATGGGCATCTCCCACTATATATGTTGTCCACACGACCAAGCAACAAGCATCCATGAGGAAAGTTTCTTATGGGTGACTTTCATCTCTCGCCGCAAAACACGCGCCGAAATTGTTGGCGCGTCCCATTTTCAAGCTACCCCAAAACCTGCGGTTTGCCCGTCGGCCTATAAACATCGGTCCACAGAGGATATTTCCTGTAGAGCACAATTCGAACACCACATCTTTCTCATGCTTCTACCAGGCACACTCCCACGACGACGGCAGTGCCCCACCGCCCCTCCTCACCATCACTGCCTTCTCACCGGCCACCGTAGTGACCGACCACGTTTTACCGGCTCCCTTGCTGCCTAGCAAGCCGGATTAGCTTCCTCGACGCCGACGTTCACCGCGCCATATCTCCTCCGGATCTGCTTCCCGACTCGTAGTCCACCTCACCGAGATCGAGATGGGCAAAAACGCGGCCCCAAAGTCGACCACCCCCAACCAAAGAGTAAATCCGCCCGGCCTCAGACGAAGGTTGATGAATACTTTACATGTCCGCTTTTGTTATATGCATTTGATTTCTTACACTAGTTTTCGTTGCTTTCTTGCAATGCATTCTTGCTGATATTAGATCAGTGTAGATAGTTGTTTGCCGCGTAGCTATATGAGATCTTAACCTTACATCCGCTGATCGAGAGGAAGATCGAGGTTATGTCCGCTTTCGTTATGCATTTCTTTTCCGAGAATCACTTCTGTGTGATATGTTTTGGGGTTTGAAGTATGCATTTTACAAAGGTTATGATAGCAGTCAAGCTAGCGAGCAATTTGTTGATAGTATTAAACCGCTCGTATTTTTTTATCTCGGAACTCTGCTGATCGTAACCTTACATCTGCTGATGGAGAGGCAGAGCTTATGTCCGCTTTCGTTACGCATTTCTTTTCCAAATATCACTTCTGTGCGGTACTTTTTTGGGGTTTGAACGTCCCAAATTAGTTGTCCCAAATTTTTTTAAATATGAATGTATCTAGACATGTTTTAGTGTCTTGATGCATCCATATTTTAACAAACTTGAGACAACTAATTTAGGACGGAGGATAGTACATTACTACCTCCACCCCAAACCTGAAGGCTTATTTATAAAAGTCAAACCAAGTAAAGTTTGACCAAACTTTCAGAACAATCTATCAAGAAATATAATATTTTGTAGATACCGTACGAAAATATATTCGTTATCTATTTAATGATATTAAATTTGTATTTTGCATGTTAATGATTTTTGATAAAAACTTCGGGATGGTGGTAGTACGTATTACAAAGGTTATGATAGCAGTCAAGCTAGGAGAGCAATTTATTGATAGTATTAAACTTTCGTATTTTTTTCTATTTGCAACTCGTGTGCGCCATGTGGAATTGCATGCTCTAGCCAGTTCATCCAATGAGGTTTTATCACTTAACACCAGAAGTTCAGGATTTTTTTTATCACAGAACCACAACCCTAGAAATTTGTATCACAAAACACTAACATTTGGGGTAATTGTTTCGCAGAATACACGATCTCTGTTTGATAGCCCATTAGTGACCTCCGGCCACCGTCAGTTTAAGAGTGACCGCAGGAGAAAGACAATTAGACTTTATTTTGTGGTATTTGCTGTTAAACGCAAATACAAAGCTGTTTGTCAACACTAGTTGTTAAATCTTAAGTCCAGACAGTTCAAAATAAAATCTTATGTCCAGGGTAGTTGTATTGGTAAACATTATCAAAACCTTATGCCGGTACAGAATATATTACCCAAATCTCATGTTCTTGTGTGGTTATAATTTCTTGTGGATATTTGTCATATGGTAATTCATTTGTGTGTAGCATATGTAACAAGTGTGACTCATATTCTCATTTCCACAGAGTGTCTACAAAATTTCACACCAAAATTCATTTGTTTGTAGCAAACATGCTCACGCATCAGTAAATTGGTGTCACGCTGTAGGGTCATGCTCTTGTCAAGCCGACTAATGACAAATAATGTGTTATGTGAAATAATTTCCCCAAATGTTGGTGTTTTGTGATTAAAAATCCCCAACTTGTGGTGCTAAGTGATAAAACCACTCATTCAATAGACCGAGCCTTAGGCATGTATCATTAGATATTTTTTTAGGAAGGCTGCAAATATTTATTTTGAATACTGCGTTGCTACTTGCTAGGATTTGAACTCAGGACCTTGTAGGTCTGATACCATTTCGAATTGCATGCTCTAGCAAGTTCATCCAATAGATCGATCTGTTGGAATTTGGAAGACCCTAGGCAATTATATTAAGCACACGCCATTCCATATGGTTAACCATTGGCATGAAAATGACACTTATATGTGTTTGAGTCTATATGTGGATTGCTTAGCCCTTTCCATCGATTCGGACTTTTGGTTGCGTTAGCTACCGCATGAAGCTTGACATCATACTTATCCTAAAAATTGTTGTCGCTGCCCTTTGTTGCCCAACATAAATTATTTTTGAGCCATAATTTGTTTGCCCTTTCCATCAGTCCGACTTCCGGTTGCGTTGGCTAGTGCATGAAGCTTGACAATATGAACATCAATTATTTTTGAGCCATAGTTTGTTTGTCATTACACCTTTTGAGCAGTCTCACCGCTACTATTAATTTGTTCTTATATGCACAGTTCCATGATAAATCTCATCTCGCATTTCTCGCCAATGCATGTTAGGTCTTCCACTCGAGAATGAGTACGAAGAGCAACGGAGGCAAACTATTCTCGCATAATAGCCGAGTTGCAGCCTCGTTGGGCCTAACACTACATCCTTCTACAAGGTCTAGTGCAAAAACGCCACCCACCTCCTCACAAAGGATACGGAACATTCCTCTCGATTCGTAATTTGATCCCGCTGATTGTGATGGCGAGCTGACTCAGAAGATGCCCTGGTCGACTATCGTCTCGCAACACAACAAGGTGAGTTTTCTCTGTCCCGTCATCGAATTATTTGTCCCAACTTCCATTTGTTGTATCCCAGTCCTACCAAATATGTTACCCATGCCATGTTCAATCTCATTACTACAATTTTTCCCGCTTAGTTAACGCCTCATATATGTTTTGGCATATGTTGCCCGACTGTTTTTCCATTCCATCTCGCATATCATCATCATATAATATTGTACATTGAAATATCATTTATGTGTGACAGCATCCGCGCATTCGGGAAAGAACTTTTCAAGAACGAATAGGAGGAAGAACACTCAACAGAACCTCAGCCGATACCGGAGGATGGGTGACAAGTGCGTAATAAAAAAAGAGTTAAGCCTCGATGCTCGTGCTGCTCCTCCTATTACAAGGTCTAACAAGAGATCGACACGAGGTGGCGAACAGGCCAAGAATGATAACAGAAAAGGTCTCGTAAAAACCACAAACCATCGAATCGTACAGAAGTAGCCCCAAAGCATGTACCAGCCCACACATTCCACAACCACCAGTTGCCAATACTGATTCTCAAAGCAACAATTGCCAACAGAACCAGTTTCCACAAGAAATTCTAGCCAAGAATTGGCACCATCAGAGTGGTGGTAGGTAATAATGGCCAAGGACACATGATGCTAGTCCCAGATGATACAACCTCAAATGTCCAAACAAGTGCTGCCACAACACCAAAGAACCGGTGATGATCTCCCTCCGACCCTTAGTCCTGCGAAAGACAACTCCTCTCCCGATGATGAGACCCACGCCAAAAAAGGTAATACTTTTTTCAAGACTTGTAGTTTAATGCTCCCTTATGTATCTATATACCATGATAGCTTGATGTAATGCTTAACTTGGTAGGTTCGCCACGATCAATAAAAACGAGGGGGCCAACGGTAGGAAAAAACTTGCAGCCTAAGATTTCCTAATGGGTTCAAGATTTCGCATCACATCTATTGTAGGTGGCAGAAGGCCACTTCATCCGCATGAATCTTCATATCTTGTATCACAGGTTGGCCATTTTATCAGAATGAACTTCCTACCTTCCCATTGTGGAAGCAAAGACGTTGACACCCCTTCACAAGCTTCGAGAGTTTAGTGCATAATTTACACGTAAGTCATGCTTCTCCTGGTAATGATAAATTATTCCACATTGATCTGTCCCATTTCTTGTAGCTTACTGTTGTTTCTATGCTATATAACTCACCAATCATTCCACCGTTGTGAGCAGTTAAGGTTTGAATTCGATGAGGATAATGAGGATGTAAAGTTTGTCATCGCTTCCATATTCAAAGAATTGTTGCGCCAAAGACCGCTTATAAGCTTAAGGCGACATACTTCATCAAGCCGATTATTGCCAATGTTCGAACAAAGTCTCCCGCACTCGTATGACTGACGAGCAGTGGGGAGATCTTGTCAAGCATTGGTCTGATCCAAAGAATGTGGTATGGCTTATGAGGACCGTGAAACCAGATTAAATTCCGAATACTTATTTTGCGCCAGTGTCTCACTAGTCTCCTTTTGCAGACGTTGTCTAAAAGGAACCAGGCTAACCGCTTGAAACAACGTTTACCAAGCCGTACAGGATCTCGTCACTTGGTTGGGCATCTCTCGGCAAAAAGTAATGCCCCGCTGGTCTGTATCGCTACATATGTTACTCGTAAATTGTGTAGAACTCCGTGTGCATGTTATATTTCCATCCTCCATTTCAACCACGTTATTTGATCTCCATATGATTGTACAAAAATGCAGAAAGTAGATCATGCAAACAACATGCAACCAGACAAAGAGATGACTCTGGCAGAGCAGTTCGAGGCATGCCAGAAGAACAAACATAATGTGATAGGAGAACTTGCAGAAAGTGTTATTGTAAGTCTTCTTTATGATTTAAATTTTTTAACTACACACTTGCCAATTTGTAGGAGCAATATGTCAATATGATCTTGTAGGCGTTTTTGTGAAAATGCATTTGATGTGTAATCAGGCATACCAACTTGTAGGATTAGAAGTAGTTCATACACATTAAATCTACCGTCTGCATGTTTCTCTGTAATAACTTTTATTTTTACACGACTCAAAACTTTTCAGGCAAATATGAAATTGGAGATGGAAAAACCCGGGAAAGATGGTATGGAAAAAACTCTAGAAGAATGTATGGAGACATTTACCATGGTACTTAAAAATAAAGATATCACCAAAAACACTTTCCTGCGAAATGCTGGGTTTTTGCAGTCCAAGTCCAAGTCCAAGTCCAAGTCTTTCTCTGCACAAGTTCTGGAGGAACAAATCCAAATAGAACGTGCTGCAGCAGATGTGTTAAGAAACCAAGTGGACATGTTGAGATCGAGATCAAGCATGTGATGCCCTACTGCAGAGGCCAATCAAGTTTGTTATAATCTCTCAAAAGACTAATAAAATGCCATAGATAATTGGAGATGAAAACACCGACATTGACATGTGAGTACCTTGGTATTGTGAAATGTTTACCGAGATCGAGGCACTGTTCCTATTTTGTTGGTGGATGCATTTATCTACGGCTGGGATCAACTTGGTAGTTGTTCCTGTGGATGTTTTAGAAATTGGTTGCCTAGCCTTTTCAATCCGTTCGAACTTAAATGGTATTAGAGCCAAGGTCTCGAGTTTGAATTGTTGACGGTGTGGTTCAATTCATCCTTAAATTGTTGGTGCCCCATTGGCCCTTGTAAAGCTTCATGTGCCTACCTCCGAATCCAGTGTTGAATTTCTCTTGTCACACACGAGGATGGCTGTTAATGTGTATATAAGTGGGTTGCATAGCCCCTTTTATATAAGGTTGCAAGTTTCCTTTTTGTGTTGTGCCTTTGGGATTCAGCCTGCACTTCTGACTTTTGGTTGCGTTGGCTACTGCATAAGTTTAATATAGTTCCATGTGGTTTTTGTTGAGTTCTATAATAAGTGGATTGCCTAGCCCTTTCCATCATTTCGGACCTGTGGTGTGCTATTCTGTTTTCCACGTATTAGACCTCCTCTTCTTAACAAGACTCCATGAGTAGGAGGCACTATGATTTTTTTTTGCGCATGAAATTACTCAATTAGATAGCTTAATCCCATTTGTTGACTCTCTGTTGATCAGCCACTTGAGGGTAAAACTGAGTATATTGCACTAGCCAGTATTTTTTTTATGAGGTAATGCACTAGCCAGTATTAGTACTCGAGGGGAAAACTGAGTGCAGATATTTTTCCAGTGTAAGGCTAACTGAGTACACGTAACGGTGCAGACGTGCAGTACCACGGACGCGTGTCGCGGTGCACAGCGGTTAGGCGGTGCGCGTGTTGAGACCAAACGTCTAGCTTTTTTGAGAAACTGCCGAGACCAACCGTCACGTTGCCAGAGCCCCTCTCTCCCTCCCTCTCGCACACGCCTCATTCTCACTCACGCACGCAACCACGCCTCTCACGTCCCATCAACTTCTCCAAATCGAAGGAAAAAACACCAACCGCCCACGCGCGCTCCCTGCCGGCGATGGACAAGAAGAATGCGCCGGCGGCCGTCGCCTCCGTGAACTGGGCCTCTCTCTCGGCTGATGGACCACTTCACAAGATCGGCGAATGCCATCGCGAACGAGCAGTACGCTGACACCTACTCTGCTATGAGGCAAGTCTGTAGAAATTGGCGCTCAGGTTTACCTGAGCCCGACGTGCACCTGCACGAATGGATCATGCTAGACCACGGCCTTCCACGCGCTGCTGATTTCACCTTCCTCCACCTCCGCACATCCCGCTACGTCACCATCGATCTAACGGAAGTTCATGCAAGGTTCAAATTCCTCCATATCTATAGAGTTAATCTATTTTTATTTTCAATCGTAAACATCTTAGTGCTGAATGTTATCTTCATCAATATATTTTAGATACTACTTTGTCGGCTTTTGCCGTGGCGTCATCGTGCTTGCCCAGAAGAACCAGCCGCACAAGATACGGCTTCTGAACCCACTCACAAAGACATTGAATACTATGTTTGAGGCGCATATGCCAAAGTTTATTATGAAGTCACTCGCTTTGATGAAGTCCCCGACTATGGTCTTCGTTTCCAAAGATTACCCGGCGGAAATTGCTTGGGTCGATGAGAGCACTCCAACTAAGGGTATAGATGAAGATTGGGGAGAAGGAAGATTTTCGATCGAGCACCATTGTCTGCGTTGCATTACCCCGTTCAATGGTGAATTGTATGCAATAGCTGTGAACAATTTTGAGTTCGGAAAATTAGTGTGCACCAACAATGTCCAGTTGGAGCAGCGTGCGAGCACTGTCAAAATGGATACACTATTTTCATTTCCGTAACTTGGAAATAACAAGTTCTACCTTGTGGAGTCGGATGGTGCTCTACTGCTTGTGTTGTTGGACAACAAGCATTTGGAGGAAGGTCAACCATTGGTGTACCGTGTGGACACTGAGAGCCGCTCTCTCCATGCCGTCAATAACATTGGCAGTCGTGCCTTCTTCGTCCATTATATCCGGTGTATCTCCGTCGACACCAGAGTGCACCCGACACTTCGACCTGGCTGCATCTACTACACAGATTTTGGTTATATCAGAGAGTACTTTGATGATATAAAGGCCTGGGATGAGTGGCCAATACATGTGAATAGATTAGGAAACTACGGTATGAGAAATGAACAAAGGCCATACCGTTTGGAGGATGTATTGGCTGCACACTGCAGACGAAAGGAGTTCAATGAAAATTTCCTTCAATGGAGTGACGAAGAAATATATGCTGAATGAAGAACATATTCGTTCATCCTGGGGTATCCTAATCTTCATGTTGGCCATACATTGTGTCTTGTATTATTTTCAGATTAGTTTGTCGTGAACATTAACATTGTTATTGGCTGCTTTTGGCTCTTGTATGCAGTTTATGTAGTATTATATTAGTTTTCTGGATTTATTATGCTGCTGTGAATTTATCCTATACTAGCTTCTAGATTTGACTGATTTTGTTTGTAATGATGATGGCTTGATGTGGTTGCTGGCCTTAATCGCGAAGCAGAGCAATTAGTACTTAACCAGGTGTACCGTCTTTATATTAGTATTATATTATATTACTTGACCATAGCCATATTCAAAATCAAATCTCAGTCGGGCGGCAAAATCTCCCGCCAATCTAGAAATATTTCAGGCGTGTTTTTGAATGGGATAAGAAGATAGAACACGATGATAGTAACCGATATTCAAGGTGATGATGATTTGATTTTGCACTCGGCCTTGAACAGAGGTACTAGTACGGTCTCACAATTTTTTATCATTATACTTGGACCTTAGCCAAATTCAAAATCTCATAGCGGCAAAACTTCCCGCCCACAAAATACAAAAAATTCACACGCTTTCAAATTCCCATTCTACCCTTGTGGAGATGACAGAAAGTCGGTTGGTGGGGGGGTCTGCCCGTCATTTTTTGGATCACCACCTCCCTAGCCCCGGAAACCCTCCCAAAAAAATTCATTTCCCTCAGACCACCCACCGGAACTTCCCAAGTCCCTCTCTCTACCACCTCCCCGACCACCGCACCGAACATCCCCGCCGGACTTCCCCGGCCTACCCGAGCCCTCGCGATCCTCGTCATCCGGCTGCCTGCCGGAGCCGCTTCATCGACGCCGTCATCAACCGGACCGGATCATCCCCGCCGAACCTCGAAACCATATGCTCATCCAGCAGCCTACCGCAGTCGCTTCAGCTGCGGCATCGTCCACCGCATCGGATCTTGCTCACCGACACCGATGTGCATGAACCGAATCTGCTTCACCGGCGCCGTCCATGATCTAAACTCTTCTACTGTCGCTTTTCTATTGCTTGCCTGCAAGTTCTTTTTTAATCTTTGGGGAACCAGTTTGAGCTAACCACGCGCCGTGACGTCTTTGCAGATTAGATGAGCAACCATGCAGGGTACTGGCCGTCACTCCACCCCCACGGAGCACATGTAGCGGACTGCATCACCGGATCTATCAACCCCAGCAAGATCTGCTGTCACTCCCACGTAGTGCTTCTCCTAATGTAAGTCCCTTGTTTTAGCGCCATGTTCTGGGTTCGTATGCTTGTTTGTCCGAAGCTCTTTTAGTTCATTCCTAGCTATGACCGTAACACGTTGCTATTTTCTACTTCATTGCTAACTTTAAGCGATTGAACATTTTGGTTTGCATTCCCTGCTCTGTAGATGTAGCCATCATAACTTCTATCTTGCTCAGTCGTTGTTACAAAAATTATACTGTAGGTATTATAGTAACATCCTGCTATTATTTAGTTCATGGCCAATTTTAAGTAATTGCACATGTTGGTTCGCATTCCCTGCTCTATAGCTTTTGGCATCGTAACTTCTATATTTGGTTTACATTCCCTGCTCTGTAGATCTAGCCATCATAACTTTATCTTGCTCAGTCGTTGTTACAAAAATTATGGCCTGCTACTATGTTGTTTGTGCCAATTTTTTACTCCATGAACATGTTGGCTTGCATTCCCTGTACTACAGGTGATGCCATTGTTTTGTATCTAGTTCATTGTAAGCTAACAAAGTAAGGACTTAGTTTGGCATGCTATCACTCTGCTATCTAGCCTGTAGTACAAATAAACTTGTCATACTACTAGATAATAATTTTGCGTGCCATCTTGTTCTTCAAAAGCTGCATTATTGACTTGTTTCTCTGACTTGGCATGACGCTCACAGATGGAAAGCTGAACATATTGGTTTGCATTCCCTCTTATACAAGTTCACAGGTGATCCCACTATATTCTGTATCCGGTCCATCCTAAGCTCCAGCATTAACTATCCTCCATGTGTTGCTCATTACAAGTTTATATCCCGAAACATCTTGATTTGCATCCCCTTCACTATAAGTTCAGGAGTATTATTTAGTTCACGGCCAAAATGAAGTAATTGCACTTGGCACATGTTGGTTCACATTCCCTCCTCTTTAGCTTTTGCCATCGTCTTAACTTCTATTTTTGGTTTACATTCCCTGCTCTGTAGATGTAGCCATCATAACTTCATCTTGCTCAGTCGTTGTTACAAAATTTATAGCCTGCTACTATGTTGTTCATGCCAATTTTGTACTCCCCGAACATGTTGGTTTGCATGGGACTCGACAGTAGTAAGTCTGCTGTTTCATTCTAACATGCTCTGTTATATTGGCTGTTGGTATGCGGCATGCACTCTTTGTTTGCTTATTGTGCGCATTACAATGATCTTGTTATAACGACGAAATGATGAGTTCCAAATTCTTTGCCAAACAATATTGTAGTGTCTTTGCCTTTCCATTGTTGCTGTCTTAACTTGTAATGTCTTTGTTTCAGATATAGGTGCTGCATGGACAACTTAAAAGATTGCCGGATCGCTTCATTGTATTGCTAGGTTTAATTACCATTCAATTTCTCTGGGTTCTGTAATATTTTTTTCAATGCCTTGCACCGATGTAATATTTAGTTAGTTTTTATAGTTCTTTCGCGCATTTTTTCTTTGGTGCTTGTGGTAAGTGAGGCTATCCGACGTAAATCAATGCTGCGTAAATATTCTCGATATCTAAATCACGAATTCCCATCCCTTAAACGGCCCAATTAAGCGAAATCACATATGTGCCTCGCCCGCAAAATCCTAAAGCGCATATTATGCCGGCATATAAACAAGAACTAAACGGGCTGGCCCACTTACTTCTTGGGCCAGCCCATTTGATTTACGGTGGACCCCACACACTAATTGGGCTGGCCCACTTGCTTTAAGGTGGACCCCACCAACTACTGGGCCGGCCCACTGTTGGGCCAGCCCATTTGCTTTTTTGGTGGACCCCACATAATAAATGGGCCGGCCCTTTAAGAGGAAAGTGGGACCCACCTGTGTTTTTGGCCCGGCCCACTATCTTGTTGGGCCGGCCCACTTGCTATATGGTGGACCCCACATACTAGTTGGGCCGGCCCTTTAACAGAAAGTGGGACCCACATGTGTTTTTGGCCCGGCCCACTATCTTGTTGGGCCGCCCACTTGCTATATGGTGGTCCCACATACTAAATGGGCCGGCCCTTTAAGAGGAAAGTGGGACCCACTGTGTTTTTGGCCCGCCCACTATCTTGTTGGGCCGGCCCACTGCTATATGGTGGCCCCCACATACTAATTGGGCCGGCCCGTTACCAGGAAAGTGGGACCCACTGTTTTTGGCCCGCCCACTATCTTGCCGGGCCGCCCCACTTGCTCTATCGTGGACCCCACATACTAAATGGGCCGGCCCTTTAACAGAAAGTGGGACCCACTGTGTTTTTGGCCCGGCCCACTATTTTGTTGGGCCGGCCCACTTGTCGTATGGTGGACCCCACAAACGAAATGGGCCGACCCTTTAACCGGAAAGTGGGACCCACTGTGTTTTTGGCCCGCCCACTAGCTTGTTGGGCCGGCCCACTTGCTATACGGTGGACCCCACACACTAAATGGGCCGCCCCTTTAACAGAAAGTGGGACCCACTGTGTTTTTGGCCCGGCCCACTTGCTTCTTGGGCGGCCCGATTCTTGTAAGGTGGACCCCACATGTTAAATGGGCCGGCCCATTTAAGTTTTGACCAGTCAACCTTAGAGGTTAGGCCCGGCCCACGTAACTAATGGACCAGCCCAGCTATATAGTTGACCGGTCAAACTATGTCATCTGGCCCGGCCCGCTTAAGACGTGGCAGGCCTCGTGTGGGCCTACCATCTACCACGGGGTTTCAGCCGGTTAACGCCGTTAATCGCGGCATTAACGCGTCTGCCACGTGTCAGTTTGCATGACGTCAGCAGTCAACGGGCTCCCGAAAACACTTCCGCAACGGTCCGATTTTCCGTGGCGGAAGGGCGCCCAAGCGCGACGGGCCGAAAAAATCGTCGTTGGACTTTGCCTGACGCAGTTTCCACAACAGAACCCATATCGTCGGGTTAGGCCCATAGGCGACGAAAAATACCCCTTAGCGGACGATTTTGAGACGTTGTCTATCAGAACTTTTCTTGTAGTGAAAATCATATAGATACATTCAAATTTTGACAAATATATCATCTTAAGTTTAAGTCAGGTGATGTAGTTAATTCCCTTCGTCTTAAGTGATCAATTAGAGAGCTTCCCTCTGACCACCCTAAGGGTAAGAAATGTTGAACTGTATAAGTGGATTGCCTAGACCTTTCCATCAGTTCAGACTTTTGGTTGCGTTGGCTAGTCCATGAAGCTTGACATGGTATCAGAGCCAGGGTCTCGAGTTCGAGTCCTGGCTTTCGCAATTTATTCTAAAATTGCTATTGCCCGCTCAAAGTCCACGTATATGCCTTGAGCTATACCTGTGAGTTTTTCCACTTGTTGACTTATCTCCTATCACACGTGAGGGGGTATGTTTAAGTGTATAAGTGAATTGCCGCCCTTTCCATCACTTCGGACTTTTGATTGCGTTGGTAGTTGTGGTGACGAATCCACAAATATTACATCCCTCAGAGTAGTACAACAGAAGCATAGCTGGTCTTTATTTCATACACATAATATTACAAGCCATATAATTACATCATCTTGGAGCTCCTCCTGGGTTCATAGAGGTTTACTCCTAGGTTCTAGGTGAACCTTACACAACTTATATAATAGGGATTTCTATTTTCGTGCCCTCAGGTCCTTAGTTGTACTTAGTTTTCCCCAGCTCCTTAGTTTTTCCTCAGTTTTCCCCAAGCCCTTGTTTGGAACCCGCAGAAGCAGCTCAGACGGCAGGATTCCCGTTTAGTTGACTGTTATGTGCTGACGTGTGGGGCCACGTTGTGTGGGGCCGTGTCGCGTGGGGCTGGTAGATGTTGGAGATATGCCCAAGAGGCAATAATAAAGTGGTTATTATAATATCTTTGTGTTTATGATAAATGTTTATATACCATGCTATAATTGTATTAACCGAAACATTGATACATGTGTGTTATGTAAACAACAAGGAGTCCCTAGTAAGCCTCTTGTATAACTAGCTTGTTGATTAATAGATGATCATGGTTTCGTGATCATGAACATTGGATGTTATTAATAACAAGGTTATGTCATTAGTTGAATGATATAATGGACACACACCCAAATGAGCGTAGCATAAGATCAAGTCATTAAGTTCATTTGCTATAAGCTTTCAATACATAGTTGTCTTAATCCTTCGACCATGAGATCGTGTAAATCACTTACACCGAAAGAGTACTTTGATTACATCAAACGTCATTGCGTAAATGGGTGACAATAAAGGTGGGATTAAGTATTTGGAAAGTGTGAGTTGAGGCATATGGATCAACAGTGGGATTTGTCCATCCTGATGACGGATAGATATACTCTGGGCCCTCTCGGTGGAATGTCATCTGATTAGCTTGCAAGCATATGAATAGTTCATAAGAGATCACATACCACGGTACGAGTAAAGAGTACTTGTCGGTAACGAGGTTGAACAAGGTATGGAGATACCGATGATCAAACCTCGGACAAGTAAAATATCGCGAGACAAAGGGAATTGGCATCGTATGTAAATGGTTCAATCAATCACTAAGTCATCGTTGAATATGCGGGAGCCATTATGGATCTCCAGATCCCGCTATTGGTTATTGCTCGGAGAGGAGTCTCGACCATGTCTGCATAGTTCGCGAACCGTAGGGTGACGCGCTTAAGGTTCGATGTCGCATAAGTAGATTCGGAATATGAGTTGGAGTCCGAAGTTTTTGTTCGGAGTCTCGGATGGGATCCAGGACATCACGAGGAGGTTCGGAATTGTCCGAAGAATAAGATTCATATAAGGGAAGTCAAATTCCGGGGTTCGGGAAAAAGTCCGGTGTTTTGACCGGAGCTTCTAGAAGGTTCTAGAGGGTCACCAGTGGGCCCACCGCCCCGGGAGAGGCCACATAGGCGCCACATGGCATAGTGGGGTGATGCGCGTAGATGTACACGTCCGTTGGGAACCCCAAGAGGAAGGTATGATGCGCACAGTGGCAAGTTTCCCTCAGTAAGAAACCAAGGTTTAATCGGACCAGTAGGAGTCAAGAAGCACGTTGAAGGTTGATGGTGGCGAAATGTGATGCGGCGCAACACCAGGGATTCCGGCGCCAACGTGGAACCTGCACAACACAACCAAAGTACTTTGCCCCAACGAAACAGTGAGGTTGTCAATCTCACCGGCTTGCTGTAACAAAGGATTAACCGTATTGTGTGGAAGATGATTGTTTGCGAAGAAAACAAGAAACAAGTATTGCAGTAGATTGTATGCGATGTAAAGAATAGGACCGGGGTCCACAGTTCACTAGAGGTGTCTCTCCCATAAGATAAAAGCATGTTGGGTGAACAAATTACAGTCGGGCAATTGACAAATAGAAAAGGGCATAACAATGCATATACATGATATGATAAATACAGTGAGATTTAATCAGGGCATTACGACAAAGTACATAGACCGCCATCCAACTGCATCTATGCCTAAAAAGTCCACCTTCAGGTTATCATCCGAACCCCTTTCAGTATTAAGTTGCAAGCAACAGACAATTGCATTAAGTATGGTGCGTAATGTAATCAACAACTACATCCTTAGACATAGCATCAATGTTTTATCCCTAGTGGCAACAGCACATCCACAACCTTAGAACCTTCTGTCACGATCCCAGATATCAATGGAGGCATGAACCCACTATCGAGCATAAATACTCCCTCTTGGAGTTAAGAGTAAAAACTTGGCCAGAGCCTCTACTAATAACGGAGAGCATGCAAGATCATAAACCACTACAAGAAAAGTTGCCATGGCCGACGAAGTTGAAGTCGCGCCGTGGTTGCTGGTGTACCATGGCCGACGATTTTGGTCCCTCCGTGGTGCATGTCAAAACTTTTTTTTTTCTCGTTTTTGAGGCCACCTAGCCCGACGAAAGCGGCCAAAACGTGGCGTATGGTGGCCCGGGACGTGGTGCATCTCGAAATCTCGGGTTCGCCGGCCGAGTCAACGCAAATCCGCACCGCCGAGGGATGTAGGGCCCAGATGGCAGCCTCTCTGGCATTGTTTTTTTTCTAGATCGCGCCATCTCGTTCAACGTTCTCCGATCGAGCCGTTTACGATGCAGGATCATGGGTCCCGCATGTCATCCTCTATGAACAAAAATTCTTTCTATTCTTGGATTTTTTTGACCCCCGATTTCTCGGCTACTTCCTTTTTCTTTTGATCCCTTGCCGCCTTGGAAACGTTGAGACCGCTGCTGCTAAATGGGACCCGCATGTCATCCTCTATGTGCAATCAACTTTCTTTTCTTGGAGTTTTTTTTGGCACCTCAAATTTGGTCACTTGCCTTTTTCTTTCGATCCCCTGCCGCCTCTCAAACGGTGATACCGCTGCTGCTAACTGGGACCCGCATGTCATCCTCTATGTACTATAAAACTTTCTTTTCCTGGATTATTTTTGGCACCTCATATTTGGTCACTTACCTTTTTCTTTCGATCCCCTGCCGCCTCTCAAACGGTGATACCGCTGCTGCTAAATGGGACCCGCATGTCATCCTCTATGTACTATAAAACTTTCTTTTCTTGGATTTTTTTGGCACCTCATATTTGGTCACTTGCCTTTTTCTTTTGATCCCCTGCCGCCTCTCAAACGGTGATACCGCTGCTGCTAAATGGGACCCGCATGTCATCCTCTATGTACTATAAAACTTTCTTTTCTTGGATTTTTTTGGCACCTCATATTTGGTCACTTGCCTTTTTCTTTTGATCCCCTGCCGCCTCTCAAACGTTGATACAGCTGCTGCTAAATGGGACCCGCATGTCATCCTCTATGTACTATAAAACTTTCTTTTCTTGGATTTTTTTTGGCACCTCATATTTGGTCACTTGACTTTTTCTTTCGATCCCCTGCTGCCTCTCAAACGCTGATACCGCTGCTGCTAAATGGGACCCGCATGTCATCCTCTATGTACTATAAAACTTTCTTTTCTTGGATTTTTTTTGGCACCTCATATTTGGTCACTTGACTTTTTCTTTCGATCCCCTGCTGCCTCTCAAACAGTGATACCGCTGCTGCTAAATGGGACCCGCATGTCATCCTCTATGTACTATAAAACTTTCTTTTCTTGAATTATTTTTGGCTCCTCATATTTTTTCACTTGCCTTTTTCTTTCGATCCCCTGCCGCCTCTCAAACGGTGATACCGCTGCTGCTAACTGGGACCCGCATGTCATCCTCTATGTACTATAAAACTTTCTTCTCTTGAATTATTTTTGGCACCTCATATTTGGTCACTTACCTTTTTCTTTCGATCCCCTGCCGCCTCTCAAACGGTGATACCGCTGCTGCTAAATGGGACCCGCATGTCATCCTCTATGTACTATAAAACTTTCTTTTCTTGGATTTTTTTGGCACCTCATATTTGGTCACTTGACTTTTTCTTTCGATCCCCTCGCTGCCTCTCAAACGGTGATACCGCTGTCGCTAACTCGGACCCGCATGTCATCCTCTATGTACTATAAAACTTTATTTTCTTGAATTATTTTTGGCTCCTCATATTTTTTCACTTGCCTTTTTCTTTCGATCCCCTGCCGCCTCTCAAACGGTGATACCGCTGCTGCTAAATGGGACCCGCATGTCATCCTCTATGTACTATAAAACTTTCTTTTCTTGAATTATTTTTGGCTCCTGATATTTTTTCACTTGCCTTTTTCTTTCGATCTCATGCCACGTTTGAAACGTTGAGGAACCCGCAGCTCATGGGACCCGCATGTCATCCTCTATGTACTATAAAAGTTCTTTTTCTTGATTTTTTTTCACCATCTGATTTTTGGCAATTTCTTTTTTTCTTTTGATCCCCTGCCACCTCTCAAACGCTGATACCGCTGCTGCTAAATGGGACCCGCATGTCATCCTCTATGTACTATAAAACTTTCTTTTCTTGAATTATTTTTGGCTCCTCATATTTGGGCACTTGCCTTTTTCTTTCGATCTCATGCCACGTTTGAAACGTTGAGGAACCTGCTGGCTCATGGGACCCGCATGTCATCATCTATGTGCTATAAAAGTTTCCTTTGTTGGATTTTTTTTCACCCTCTGATTTTTGGCTTGCCTTTTTCTTTTGATCCCCTGCCCCCTTTGAAACGTTGAGTAAGCTGTTGGCTCAAGGGACCCGCATGTCATCCTCTATGTCCATCAACTTTCCTTTCTTGGATTTTTTTTCACCCCCTAATTACTAGCTACTTTCTTTTTCTTTTGATCTCAAGCCGCATTACAAACATTGATACCGCTGCTGCAAAATGGGACCCACATGTCATCCTCTATGTACAATAAAGTTTCTTTTCTTGGATTATCTTTTGCTCCTGATATTTTGTCACTTGCCTTTTTCTTTCGATCTCATGCCGCCTTTGAAACGTTGAGTAAGCTGCTGGCTCATGGGTCCCGCATGTCATCCTCTACGAACAATAAAAGTTTCCTTTCTTGGAGTTATTTTTGACCCCTAATTTCTGGCTATTTGCATTTTTCTTTGGATCTCCTGCCCCTTTGAAACGATGAGGACGTCATTGGCAGGTCGGTCCCACAAGTCATCCTCTATGAACAATAAAAGTTTCCTTTGATGGATTTTTTTGAACCCCTAATTAATTTCTGGATATTTCCTTTTTTTTCTTTGATCTCCTGCCGCCTTGGAATCGTTGAGGATGCTGCTGCCTCATGGGTCCCGCATGTCATCCTCTCAGAACGGTAAATGTTTCTTTTCTTGGATATTGTTTACCAAATGATTTTTGGCTTATTTTTTCTTTCGATATCCTGCCGCCTTTAAAACGTTGAGGACGCTGCTGGCTCACGGGTCCCACATGTCAGCCTCTATGAACAATAAGCGCTGAGGACGCCGCCGCCTCATGGGTCCCGCATGTCATCCTCTCGTAACGAAAATGTTTCTTTTCTTGGATTTTTTACCAACAGATTTTTGGTTTATTTTTTCTTTCCATCCCTCGCCGCCTTTAAAACGACGCCGGCTCATGGGTCCACGATGTCAGCCTCCCGTACAAGAAACATGTGATATCTTGATTATTTTGCAGACAATAAACAGTGTATTGCGCTCTGAGCTATTGCAAACGGATAAATTAAATCTTTATTTTTACAACATATATCTTGAATCTCCTTGTTTTTTGTTTTGGCGAAGCATAGGACTTTCCTGTTTTTTTTTTTGAGAAAAATCCGAACTATCATGTTCTGGAGTGGGCTGAAATTGTACGTGTCAAAAGGCCCAGAAGGATAGTTCGAAGGCCCAGATGTCTAGATGCAGCCCAATTGAAATCTTTCTTTTCTTGGATTTTTTCACCCCCTGATTTCTGGCTACTTCATTTTTCTTTTGGTCCTGTGCCGCCTTGGAAACGTTCAGACCGCTGCTGCAAAATGGGACCCGCATGTCATCCTCTATGTACAATAAAGTTTCTTTTCTTGGATTATTTTTGGCTCCTGATATTTGGTCACTTGCCTTTTTCTTTCGATCTCATGCCACGTTTGAAACGATGAAGAATCACTGGCTCATGGGACCCGCATGTCATCCTCTATGTACAATAAAAGTTTGATTTCTTGGATTTTTTTCACCCTCTGATTTTTGGCTATTTCCTTTTTCTTTTGATCCCCCGTCGCCTTTGAAACGTTCGATGAGCCGCCGCTCATAGGTCCCACATGTCAGCCTGTATGAACGATAAAGCTTTCCTTTCTTGGAGTTTTTTTTTACCCCCTAATTTCTGGCTACTTTCTTTTTCTTTTGATCTCAAGCCGCATTTGAAACGTTGGGACCGCTGCTGCAAAATGGGACCCGCATGTCATCCTCTATGTACAATAAAGTTTCTTTTCTTGGATTATTTTTGGCTCCTGATATTTGGTCACTTGCCTTTTTCCTTCGATCCCATGCCACGTTTGAAACGTTGAGGAACCCGCCGGCTCATGGGACCCGCATGTCCTCCTCTAGGTACTACAAAAGCTTATTGTCCTGGGTTTTATAGCACTCTCTGATTTTTGGCTATTTCCTTTTTCTTTTGATCCCCTGCCGCCTTGGAAACGTTGAGTAAGCTGCAAACTCGTGGGACCCGCATGTCATCCTCTATGTACAATCAATTTTCTTTTCTTGGAGTTTTTTTTACCCCCTAATTTCTGGCTACTTTCTTTTTTCTTTTGATCTCAAACCGCATTTGAAACGTTGGGACAGCATGTCATCCTCTATGTACAATAAAAGTTTCTTTTTTTGGATTATTTTTCACCCTCTGATTTTTGGTCACTTGCCTTTTTCTTTCGATCTCATGCCGCCCTTGAAAACGTTGAGGAACCTGCTGGCCCATGGGACCCACATGTCATCCTCTATGTACTATAAAAGTTTCTTTTCTTTGATTTTTTCACCCTCTGATCTTTGGCTATTTCCTTTTTCTTTTCATCCCCCGCCGCCTTGGAAACGTTAGTAAGCCATTGATCGTGGGACCCGCATGTCATCCTCTATGTACAATCAAGTCTCTTTTTCTTGGATTTTTTTACCCCCTTATTTTTGGTCACTTGCCTTTTTCTTTCGATCTCATGCAGCCTCTGAAACGTTGAGAAGTCTGGCTCATGTGACGCACATGTCATACTCGATACTATAAAAGTTTCTTTTCTTGGATTTTTTCACCCTCTTATTTTTGGCTGTTTCCTTTTTCTTTTGATCCCCTGCCGCCTTGGAAACATTGATTAAGCTGCTGACACAAGGGGCCCGCATGTCATCCTCTATGTACAATCAACTTGCAAGATCTTGGGGCGGAAGAGCTTGTATAAGTGGGACCCATATGTCATCCTCTATGTACAATAAAAGTTTCTTTTTCTTGGATTATTTTTTGCTCCTGGTATTTGGTCTCTTTCCTTTTTCTTTCGATCTCATGCCGCCTCTGAAACGTTGAGTAAGGTGCTGGGTCATGGGACCCGCATGCCATCCTCTATGTACAATCAACTTTCTTTTCTGGGAGTTTTTTTACCCCTAATTTCTGGCTACTCTTTTTCTTTTGATCTCAAGCCGCATTTGAAACGTTGACACCGCTGCTGCAAAATGGGACCCGCATGTCATCTTTTATGTACAATAAAGTTTCTTTTCTTGGATTATTTTTGGCTCCTGATATTTGGTCACTTGTCTTTTTCTTTCGATCTCATGCCCCCTTTGAAACGTTGAGGAAGCTGCTAGCGCATGGGTCCCGCATGTCATACTCTATGAACAATAAAAGTTTCCTTCCTTGGAGTTATTGTTTACCGCTAATTTCTGGCCTACTTCCTTTTTTCTTTTGATCCCCTGCCGCCTTGGAAACGTTGAGTAAGCTGCTGACACAAGGGGCCCGCATGTCATCCTCTATGTACAATCAACTTGCAAGATCTTCGAGCGAAAGAGCTTGTATAAGTGGGACCCATATGTCATCATCTATGTACAATAAAAGTTTCTTTTCTTGGATTATTTTTTGCTCCTGATATTTGGTCACTTTCCTTTTTCTTTCTATCTCATGCCACCACTGAAACGTTGAGTAAGGTGCTGGCTCATGGGACTGTACAATAAAGTTTCATTTCTTAGATTTTTTTTTACCCACTGATTTTTGCTAACTTGCCTTTTTCTTTTCGATCATATGCCGCCTTTGAAATTGAGGTCGCCGCTGGCTCATGGGTCCCACAAGTCAGCCTCTATGAACAATAAACCTTTCCTTTGTTGTATTTTTTTTACCCCTAATTTCTGGCTATTTGCCTTTTTCTTTTGATCCCCTGCGGCCTTTGAAACGATGAGGACGCTGCTGGCAGGTCGGTCCCACATGTCATCCTCTATGAAGAATATAAGTTTCCTTTTTGGATTTATTTTTGACCCCTAATTTCTGGCTATTTGCCTTTTTCTTCTGATCCCTGCCGACTTCGAAATGATGAGGATGCAGCTGGCAGATCGGTCCCACATGTCAGCCTCTATGAACTATAAATGTTTCCTTTGTAGGATTTATTCTTTACCCCTATTTTCGGGCTACTTGCCTTTTTCTTTGAAACGTTGAGGACGGTACTGTCTCATGGGTCCCACATGGCATCCTCTCTGAACGATAAACCTTCATTTCTTGTTAACGACAGGTTTATCAGTATTATTTTCGCAGACTAATACAAGCTCTTTGGCTCCAAGATCTTGCAAGTTGATAGATTAAATCAAGGAATTATTAGGATATGTTTTAAATTTCAAATCCACTTTATGAATTTTTAAAAATACCGTTATCCATGTGGGTATGGAGCGATCAAGGATTTTCATATTGGGCATGAGCAGTTTCAAAAATTGGAACCCTATAATTCAAAATAAATAAAAACAACTTTTATGTAGAATCTCCGTGTTTTTTTGCCAATCATAGGATCTCGTGTTTCATTAGAACAGGGCCGAAAGTGCAGGAGCAGACAGGCCCATTTGAAGTTATTGGGCTTCGACGGCCGGAGCAAGTAGACCGATAACAATTACCATGTAGATGTTCCTGGGCAACCCAAAAGTGAAATATTGGGCCCAACAGGGGAAGGTTGAACAGATTTTTTCTATTGGGAAGGTGGTACATGGGGTTATCCCGACAAAAAAATGGAACATGGAGTTACCGAAGGTTGCCCATTTGTGCCTAATATGTTTGTCGGCCAGGAGCTTTACCTTCCGCCGCCGCCGCTCCGCTTCCGCCGCCGCCGCCATGCCTCGTCGCGGGTCGAGCTACAAGAACGGCGGCGACTCGAGATAGGTGTAGAGCATCGTCCGCGCGCGCCCCAAATTAAGGTACTTCCTCCTCGGGAAGGAACCTACGATATGATCGGCTGGCCTTGGGTCATTTACCCCTAGCCTCTTCCATGCTCAAGTTTTTGAAATGTTTCTGCCTGTTCAACACTGGATCAAATTTGTCAACATGACCATTCTTATGGAGTAGCAACGAGTTGAATCTCTCAAAACTCTTTAAGTTCTGCAATATAACGACTAATTGGTACTACCTTATACAAAATGATTACATATCCTTATTTTGGAAGCAAGCAATCACACACTTATAGTTTGCTAGTCAGCTGCACGTAACGTTAAAAATCGGCAATTATAATGAATAAACCTGTAATTTTCACTTAAAATGCATTAAGGAGCATCAAATTTGACAAATCAAACCATGTCGTACTGAAAATTGACATGTCTTTCTCATGCAGAAATGTAAAATTATCCATGCATGTGCGTTTATACAAAGTTAAGTTTTGCACGTATTATTTTTTGTAACTTTTCTGACTACCTTCAAAGCTCCAATCCTTCTTCATCATCTTTGTTGTACCGCACTGATGCAAGTGAATGCGAGCTGCTCGCCAGACGCGACTTCGTGTCCGATATGTGTACTATGCCTTCTCCATCTAGTGCTAGTTATGCCTCTGTGCTAATTAATTCAGCACAAATCTCTGTCATTGCAGCTGTGACTCACCTCGACCATTGGAGCCCAATCACAAGAGCGAGCTCAGTCTCAACCAGAGAGGCATGTGTCTCATGGTTAGCTATCTACAACTTGCTGTCTTACTAAAACCGTGCCTATCATATAGAGATCACCTCGCTGGTGTAGCAATGGCTGCAAGTAGCTGCTAGCATGAGCGAAGGGGATAAGGAAGAAAAGATTAAAAAAATGGGGTGGGGCCAACAAGCAGGAAAGCTATCTACTGTACTAGCTTTATGGATGTTTCTGGAATTGGGTAGAAAATAGTACTCGATGACACTGTAGCAGCGAATCCCAGAGACCAAAGGCCGTTGGATGATGTCTAATGAACGGCAGAACAAAATCGGCGAAATTAGCTTGAATTTTGATAATAAATCTTGGGCATTTTCCCTCGAACATGATTTATCAACTTTGGGTAGTCTCTGGACTAGTCTCCCTCGTCCACCAATTATTATCATAAACTACTGCGGAAAGTTGAGGGCAGTCCCTAGTCCCGAGCACTTCGCCCACTTCCCCTGGCCTCATCCCAGAGATCTCACACCAACCACCTCACCGTCGACTAGCCGCCAGTCTACAGCCCTCCGAAGAATCCCCAATGGCGGCGACGCCCCTACTAGAGCGCTCCTCACGCGAGCGCATCATCGAGTCTGACCCACATGTCTTCCGTGCCTGCCGTGTGTCGGCAAGCACGACCGACTTCTCCGTCGGCGAGCCGCCGGCCGTGGGCGAGGGCGAGGCGTCCCCGTACACTATGACAGTGCACATCTTCTTCTCGAGGACGTACGAGCTCAGGAGGATGGCCGGCCCCCTCCCTGCCCCACTGGATGAGGACGATATCACCACTACACCCTGCGAAGAGGTGGTGCTGGATCTTAGCTTGCCTCCGAGGAAGCTGCGTAGTGGGGGCAATGTCGTGCGAACTATGCGCGAGATTCTTGCCCGTGTATGGCTGCTCAAGAACCTGAACCTCACGGAGGAGGAGTGGGACATCATCATGCCTTACGATGTTATGCACCTGATGTGGCAGCAGGCGTGTCGTCGGCTCGGTGGCCTCCACTTCGACCTCACCCTTAGGGTGGACCACCGGCTCATCGTCAACTTGCCGGCGCTGCAGGACAGTTGGGTCCTAGTTGCGCCGGAGGACGGCCACTGCAGCATATGCATGCTGGGGCTGTCGCAGCGCACAACGGTGCGTCTCCGGGGATGCAAACACCCGTTCCATAGGAAGTGCATCTTCTCCTGGTTTGTAACGAACGCCAGCTGCCCTATCTGCCGCGATAAAGTGCTGACCCATCTTATTTTCGATTTGTAGCATAGTATGAATAAAAACCCTGTATGATAGGGATGCCATGCCAACTTGAATCCTATGTCAAGAGAAATTCTATTTGATTGTGGTTATAAGATATTCTGCATTAGTTTGATCTATTATCATTCTATTTTCCTATGGGATATGACCCTATGAATCAAATAGCATGTGATTACTTCCACACAATTAAGTTTGACCAACTTTTAGTAGGACAACAAACATAAATAATTAGTCATCATGGGATTACAATCCAACAGATAATTGTCTTCAGGACTCATACATTTTCCAAATAGAAAAATCAAAACAAATCATGGTTCTTCATCTCACGACATGATACAGACAAGAGTCTAATCATCATCATCATCATCATCATCATCATCATCATCATCACCTCCGTCTTCATTCTGATATTCGTGCATGATCTCATCCTGCTCGTCCTGTCCATTCTCCTCCTGAGATTCACCAGGTAGCTTCAGTTTATCCATCTCTTTGTCGACTATGCTAACCTCAACAGTGAAATCTACTTCTCCATCATGTGCAGGGATACCTGTATCCAACGAGGTTTCATCAATGTCAGCAACTTTAGTTTGCATACAACCAGCAAAATCATCTTGCTGGGCACCAATTATTGGATCCGCATTCTCATCCAAATCATATATGTTCCTTGCCACAAACGTTTGCACATACTGCCATCCTTTTCTAGATCTGTCTTCCAAGAAAAGTACCTTGGCCGCTTGAGGTACCAAAATATAAGGATCATCCTTGTACCACTGAGCAGTAGTATCGACTGATATGAAATACCCATCATTTCTGGCACCTTTGCCCTTGTTTGGATCTTGGTTGTACCAATAACACTTAAATAGAACCACAGATCGGACGATAACCTTATCACTATAGAACAACTGAATAACCTCTTCTATGTGACCATAATGGTCAAATGACTCTGATCTCTTTTTTCTGGTTGTCAAGTGATCTCCACTGGTTGTGATGCCACTATTTCGTGTCTTCAAATGTTGTTCACGCTCATAGGAGCTGTAATGGACACCATTGGCATTGCAAGCTGCAGCTACCAACACCCTCTTATCTGGACCACGTGATAGGACAAGGAGATCAGCACTAACAGCGCTGGATTCTCCGCATGGAGTTTCGAGATCTACGATTACAAAATAGACAAGAGGTCATCTCATGTGAAAACACATAGACAAGTCAGAGTGCAATTGAACATCTTACATATTTCTCAAACCAGTCCTGAAACCCACTCCCACGTGCCGATAGCTTTCCATTTGTTTCCATGTACAACCTGCAAAACATAGCCAAGTCAGCTGAATATATTTCATTTTGATACAAGTTCATAGTATATGCGAGGAACTGAGTAGTTCGTGTGCATAGTACTCACTTAACATATTCATCAGCCTCTGTAGCATTATTCAGCACATACCAAGACAGCTGTTCAAATTCAGACTGCTCTAATGTTTTTTCGGTCCTCTTTCCTATTAGCTCAACACCATGTTTAAAAACAGATCCTCCAACTTCCAAAATTCTGCGACCCCGATTGAATCTGGTCTCAATATCAGGAATATATCTTGAGGCAAATGTATATGCTTCAGCAGCAATATACGCCACTGCAATGCAAGCCTCCGGTCTAGCTTTGTTCCTAACTGTATTCTTGAAAGTGCACAGTCGACGTTCTATAGGGTACATCCATCCATACTGTACCGGACCTCTTAAAAGTGCCTCATCAGGTAGATGAACAGCCAAATGCACCATCACATCAAAGAAGGCTGGAGGATATATCAGCTCCAGCTTGCACAGGATTACTGCTATGTCCACCTTAAGACGTTCTACAACAGCTCTGCTTAGAGTTTTACTACATATTTCCCTAAAGAACCTTCCCAACTCTGCAATCACGTTGTACATATTTGGCTTCACTAAATCTTTAATGCCAATAGCTAAAAGCCTTTGCAGCAGGATGTGACAATCGTGAGTTTTCAACCCTTGGAGCTTGTTTCCTTCAGCATTGAGACAATTTGCAATGTTGGAAGCAAATCCGAACGGGAACATCACACCTCGGAGGTACTCACAAAATAATCTCCTTTTAGGCATCGGCAATGTGAATTCCGCGCCTCGAAATTTATAATGTTTTTCCTTGCCTTTGTTCACTTTGTCATTACGATCCAGTTGCAAGTGCCTGTTAACATTCAATGTTGCACAATCAATCCTAGCATTTGAGCTATCTTTTGTCTTGGATGGAATGTTGAGTAATGTGCCGACAATCTTTGTCACATATATTCTTCTCCATGTGCATGATATCAATATTATGCCGAAGCTTCTTACCAGCCCAATACGGCAAGTCCCAAAGAGTGGTCCTGCGCTTATAAAATATTCTCGGTCTATCATTTTCCATTTCCTTCCTCTTGGTACGTGCTGCTATTTCACCTCCCATCTTCCTTTTGGTAGCTGCTAGACTCAGTTCATCTCGTCTCTTCTTCCTTTTTCTATCTGCTACTACTGCTGCTGCATCTTCTGTATTCTTCTCTGCTGTACCTGCTGTGGCGGCTGGTGGTTTTCCTGGTTTAACATTTCTGACCGCTTCTAGGTGCGCCTCGAACTCGTGACTCTTAAAGTGCTGCGGTTTAGTCTTTTTACAGGCCTGATCACCAATAAATTGCAATTTTTTTCTATTTTTTCGGAAACTGTGATCTAATGGAAGGAAACGGCGATGGCCCATATAGCATATCTTGTTTATTATCCTCACCGCCAGCTGATCGGTATCACGGTGAACACATGCATTATAACCTCGATGTTACTCTGCGACATAGTGCCCAAAGCTGGATAATCATGGGTGCAATACAAGACAATGACACGTAATAGAAAATTTTGTTCTTTAGGTTGACACACATCCCGTGTAGGGACACCCTCCCATAATGTTTGCAAGTCTCTAATAAGAGGCTGCATGAACACATCAAAATCCTTCCCAGGAGATTTGGGACCTGGGATGAGTAAGGCCATCATACAGTTCGACTGATCGGTGCATGTCCAGGGAGCCTGGTTGTAAGGTGTAACTAGTACTGGCCACATGCTATACGAGTTGCTCATGTTGCCAAATGGGTTGAATCCATCTGTAGCAAGGCCAAGTCTCGGGTTCCTTGGATCTGCAGCAAAATCTGGATGATCCGAGTCGAATTGCTTCCATTCATCGCCATCGGCAGGATGCCTCGATGAATCAGGGTCGGGCGTGAGAATCTCTTTGTGCCATCTTGTTTCCCGAGATGTTTGTTCTGAAGCAAACAACCTCTGCAATCTTTGTACAAGTGGAAAGTATCTCAGAACCTTCCAAGGAATCTTTTTCTTACCACCAGCTCCATCATGTTTCCATCTTGATTCCTTACATACTGGACATTCATCGAGGTCATTATACTCCATCCAAAACAAGGTACAAATTATTTTTGCAAAAATCAATCTTCTCATATCCAAGTCCCAGTACCTTGATGTACTGCTTCACCTCATAAAAGGATTTTGGCAGTCCAGCCCCAGGGAGTGCATCGCTGTATGTCTTCGCAACTGCATTGAACGCTTTATTGGTAATCCCCTGGTATGACTTGTCATGAAGTAATTTCACAATTAATTCGAATCTTGACACAACAGAACCAGGGGCCACTAAGCGCTTAGCATCTTCTATCAGGTCATGGAAAAGAGGCTTTTTGTGATAACCATGGGGCTGTTGGCTTGCATATGGATACAGATCCCGTAACAAATTAGCGATAGCCTCATCACTGGACGAGATCTTCAGTGATAACCATCGGAATAAAGAGGATCAATAATGTCGCTGATCATAGTGTTCACCATGGTTAATCCACCTGATATATGTCCGGTCCATCCCATAAACGAATAAATGATCTCGAGACTACATGTTGAGGCTTGGACCCAATATTCAAACATACGCGGCATGGACAAATCACTTCCTTTGTCTTGTCGCCGTCAGTAAAATCACTAACGTGCTTCATGAAGTCTTCAATACCACTCAAATATGTTGGTGTGGTTAATGAGTCAAATAATATCCAAGTTCTGTCCATCTGTTGAGGAGATAGATGGTCAGAGAAGCGATAAGCTATTTCAACAAACAGGTCACCTACGAATGTAAGCAAGCATACCTGAGCAAACAGGTCGAATATAAAACTATAAATGCTACATTATTTGAGCCGATTTCAGCAAACAAACTGAGTGCAAAACTACGGCTACCTAGCGAACAGATTTTTTTAGGCTGACCACTGGGTTTCCCCACTTATTATTTTTTTATTAATAAAAAGAGGGAAATATGTACAAAAGTTGCTGGAGAGCAGCAACTAAAAGGATCATAGATCCCAAGCAGCAAAATATATATATAATGTTCTACCCATGATATGATTTCCTCTTTGCCTTATGAACAAGGAGAGCAATTTCATCCTTGAATCTCTTGTGCCATCTATAAATGCTTGGGGGGGAGGGGCGAACAGATCTATCGAAAGCAATACAATACCAACACATTCTTTCTTCTTTTTTGCCGTAATTCCGCCGATCTATTAGCAGTGCAAAGAAGCCAAAAGTAATAAGATTACATACAGGTTCATAGACCACCAGGGCCGTACCTGAGAATACGGAGGGCCTGAGCAAAACAAGAAATAGAGGCCCTCAACATGATCATTGGCAACTAAAATGATTTTATATATACTACTCACTCCATTTCAATAAACAATGCACCCTTGTTTTTCGTATTTTATCTTCGAAAAAATATTAATCTATATCTCTCTATTTAAAAATGATGTTTCAATTTTATGTAGATATACATGTATTTAGATGAGTTTAGTTTGCAGATACATGCAAGTTTTGATGAAGTTGAAACATATTTTTCAGGATGAAGTATATAAAAAAAATTGATATAAAACTGGTATCATTAGAAAGTATTTTCCAACACGATTCTAACAATGCTGCTTATGTATTATATGATCGTGATATTGTTGTCCTATTTATTTGGTCAAGGTTCACATTGAAATGTGGTAAAATAAATTAAAAGAAGTGCATCGTGTGAAAAGGCAATCTAAGAATTCAAAAGTGCTAATTGTTAGTCGAAACATGACATCATTGAGACAAAATATTAATATTCATTGGAAGACTAACTGAATTAGCTGCACTCGCGATGAAAGAGAAAGAGAAGATACGGGTAAGAGCAAGTACAATAAGGTACAGTCTTTTTTTTGTTTGTTTGGGTTGCTCATCAAGCTTATCGCTCGATACAATAAGGTACAGTCAGCGGGAGTGGTGTTTGGAACATGGGTGCATAGTGGGTGGTATCATAGAGTACTATCATAGATATGCTATATTTATTATAGTGGAGTATTGAGGGAAAATCGGCTAAATCAATTTGAAGAAAATCGACAAAGTCAAATTAGAGGAAATTCTTCATCGATGATCAGATTTCTTACATAGAAGAGCTGATTGCCCTCAAAAGGAAGAATCTATCCATCTTCATTGATTTAAAAGGGGATTTCTTACAAGGAGAAGCTGATTGCTCAACAAAAGGGGAACAGATTGCTACGGCTAGTCTTATGCTAGTAAATCCCTACTCTAAGGGCTGTTGCCGTCTTCGTCGTCGCTGGGGTAGCTGCCGTCATTGCTACTGTCGACGAATTCCTCGTCGCTGCTACTGTGACCTTCAGCGGAGGCCTCTTCCTCTTCATCATCATCCTCCTCATCGGACCAGGCCCAGCCACGGATGCGCTTTGGTGGCGGTTCATCGGAGGAGGTGTCGTCCTCTGGTTCCTTCTTCGTGTCGGAGGAGATGTCTTCGTCTTCGTCGTCCTCTTCTTCTTCTTCTTCTTTGGTGGAGGAAGTGAATTTACCCCGGAAGAGAGGGTCGTCGTCGTCGCTCTCCGCCTCCAGTTCTCCGTCAATCAGGAATCGGAGGTCATCTTCCCCGTCAGTCAGGGGCATGTCGCCATCCGACCGCACGAGGTCCTCGGGTCGACCCTCTGGTACGAAGTCGAAGTCGAACTCTTGCTCGTCCCAATGCTTGGGAGCGCGCCTATTGTACGCTTCCATCTGGCTGACCTCTGGCTCCAGCTCACTCGAGGAAAAGGATTGGGAGGAGGAAGAGGAAGACATGGTTACAGAGGAGGAGGGTTTTTGGGCCGATGGCTGGTTTGAAGCAGGAGGATGAAGAAGTGAACTGTTCGATGCGGTTAAATAAAAAGAGACATGTGGTGGTCATGTGGCAAATAATAGACACTTTTAAGAAAAGTGTGGCAAATCATAAAATATTCAAAACTGTCAAATCGTGCAGAGAAGTTGAGAAGGCAAGGCGTCATGATGAAGAATACTGCGACGGTTCTGCTCTGCCACGACATGACCCCTCGAAGGAAAAACAGATGGTTTTGATATTATCATTACCAAAACCAGGGGGGCATGTGTTATCACCGGATTTTGGCCAAATCAATCGGATGTCTAATCAATCGGTTACATGCACTAGCTCAGTGTTCGCATGGCTGCACGCCACATGTATTAGCACCGCATGTATACATATACATCACTCATCTTGATTAATTGCTCAGCTCATTAAACTATCAAAGATCTTGCACGGCTTGGACGCAGGGTATGCCGTGGCATATACGGCATACCCTGTAGATCCGCCACCGCAAACAAGGAGAGCCATTTCATCCTTGAATCTCTTGCGGCTTCTGTAAAAGCTTGGGGGCGAACAGATCAATCGAAAGCAATATAATACCAACAAATTCTTTCTTCTTTTTGGCCGTAAATCCACCGATGTATTAGCAGTGCAAAGAACCCAGAAGTAATAAGATTACAAACAGGTCCATAGAGGACTGGCACCAAGCGACGACTACGTACATTGGGCAATGGTGAGCAAGATAAAGTACATTTCGAACGAATTCGAGCAAATAGGTAAAGCGGAAAACAATGTCAAACAAACACATCAAGAGGAAAACAATATCAACCGATCGATTCGAACGAACTAACAAACTTATAAGGGCTGGGCGACGGCGACTGACTTCGATTGAGCTATAATGAATCGTACTTGCCCAGGCCTGAAGATAGCATGCATACCGTGAGGATCTACCAGCTGACCGCGCCTGCCGGTGCGGCTGGAGAAGAACGGCGCCACCAGCAGTCGCCGGCTGACGCGGCTGATAGACAGCGTGGGGAAGTTTTGGTGCGCGGCCTGGTTCACCGAGGGTGTGTCTAGAGAAGAACAGGGCGCCGAAGGAGGTGTCTAGAGAAGAACAAGGTGGGCTGGGTGCTGAGTTAAAGGCGAGCGTTCGAAATATTGGGCGCGCGTTCGAAAGTTTAGGAGCGCGAGGGAGGTGTCTGCTGTGCTGAGTTAAAGGCGAGCGTTCGAAATTTCCCCGTCCTCTTCTTTTTTGGGCTAATCTATCTATACCTCTATTCTATCTACATGTTTTTTATTTTTTTTCTATTCTATACATGAGTTTTTGAAATTGAATTTTTTCACTCTGTCAGCGTTCCGGCCAATGCTCATTTGAAGTAATTGAAGCTGTTGATTTGCAGCTTAGAGGTGCTATCTACCGCTCATCATACAAGGACTCTCAGATCTAAACGGCTGTGAATGCACGGATTCGTCACCCATCCTTCCCTTGGACTGGCGATGCTGAAAGCCTGAAACACTGGAACCCTCTAGATACTTCGGGATACCTCACTGCCCCACATTATTAGACAGGCCTTTTCCGACACGGGAAGTCAAAAGTTGGGGGCTCCATGCAGTACATATGAATACTCGCTAGCTGCATGGTCTAGAAGCAGACTAGAGTAAATCATCAATTCGTCAAATCAATTGGTGTATAATTTTTTTTTAGGAGCTAAGACGCCTGCATGAACCATTTTATCAACTTGAATGCTTACTACATGACATAAGAAGACTATGTACTTTGGTTTTTCATTTTTCTGATTTTTTAAATTTTGTGCCCACTTGAATCTTGGTCAAATCCTAGGTTTGACCAAGATTAAACAAGTTTAAAACATGAAAATGAAAAGGTAATCATGGATCCTTCTTAGTCACTCTAAAATGAAGCTTTTGGGATGTTCTTGAAATTTCCATGTTTGAAACCCAAAACGACTTCTCTTCATGCTTGACTTCATAAGACAGAGTTTAGGGGTTAGGGGGTAGATACATGATTTGTCTAGTTTGCATATGTCTAGACCTTTTTTGTCAACTTTAATGCTTACTATATGACATAAGAAGATTATGTGCTTTGGTTTTTCATTTTTCTATTTTTTTTGAATTTTATGCCCATATATTTGAATCTTTGTCAAATCCTAGGTTTGACCAGGATTTAAACAAGTTTAAAACATGAAAATGAAAAGGTAAGCCTGGATCCTTCTTAGTCACTCTAAAATGAAGCTTTTGGGAGGTTCTTGAAATTTCCATGTTTGAAACCCAAAACTCAAGCTAGTTGATAAACAAAGTCTAGACATATTCAAACCAGAAAAATCATGTATCTACCCCTAACCCTAAACTTTGTCTTAATTATGAAGTCAAGCACGAAGAGAAGTCGTTTTGGGTTTCAAACATGGACATTTCAAAAACCCTCCCAAAAGCATTGTGGTGTGACGTACTAAGAAGGATACATGCTTACATTTTCAACAACCCCTAAAAGCTTCATTATAGAGTGACTAAGAAGGATCCATCTGGCGGGCTTACCTTTTATTTTCTTGTTTTAAACTTGTTCAAATCTCGGTCAAACCTAGGATTTGACCAAGATTCAAAATGTGCATCAAAATTTAAAAAAAATAAAACCAAATTAAAGCACATAGTGTTCTTATGTCATATAGTAAGCATTAAAGTTGATAAACAAGGTCTAGACACATATTCAAACAAGACAAATCATGTATCTATACCCCTAACCCCTAAACTCTATCTTATGAAGTCAACAACATGAAGAGAAGTGGTTTTGGGTTTCAAACATGGAAATTTCAAAAACCTCCCAAAAGCTTCATTTTAGAGTGACTAATATATATAAGAAGGATCCATGCCTGCTTACCACCTTTTCATTTTCATATTTTAAACTTGTTTAAATCCGTGTCAAATTAAACCAAGGATTTGACCAAAAGATTCAAATGGGCATAAAATTTTAAAAAAATCAGAAAAATGAAAAACAAAAGCATATAGTCTTCTTATGTCATATAGTAAGCATTCAAGTTGATAAACAAGGTTTGGACATGCATATTCAAACCTAGGCAAATCATGTATCTATCCCCTAGCCCCTAAACTCTATCTTATGAAGTCAAGCATGAAGAGAAGTGGTTTTGGGTTTCAAACATGAAAATTTCAAGAACATCCCAAAAACTTCATTTTAGAGTGACTAAGAAAGGATACAGCTTCCCTTTTCATTTTCATGTTTTATACTTGTTTAAATCTTGGTCAAACCTAGGATTTGACAAAGATTCAAATGTGCATCAAAATAAAAAAATCAGAAAAAATAAAAACCAAAGCACATAGTTTTCTTATGTCATATAGTTAGCATTAAAGTTGATATAAACAAGGTCTAGATATATTCAAACAAGAAAAATCATGTATCTACCCCTAACCCTAAACTCTGTCTTATGTAGTCAAGCATGAAGAAAAGTGGTTTTGGGTTTCAAACTTGGAAATTTCAAGAACCCCCCAAAAGCTTCATTTTAGAGTGACTAAAGGATCCAGGTTGGGCTTACCTTTTATTTTCATGTTTTAAAATTGTTCAAATCTTGGTCAAACCGTACCTAGGATTTGATCAAGATTCAAATGGGCATAAAATTTCAAAAAAAAAAATGAAAAACCAAAGCATATAGCCTTCTTATGTCATATAGTAAGCACTCAAGTTGGTAAACAAGGTCTAGACATATTCAAACCAGAAAAATCATGTTTCTACCCCTAGCCCTAAACTTTGTCTTATGAAGTCAAGCACGAAGAGAAGTCGTTTTGGATTTCAAACGTGGAAATTTCAAAAACCTTCCCAAAAGCTTCATTTTGGAGTGACTAAGAAGGATACAGGCTTACCTTTTCATTTTCATGTTTTAAACTTGTTTAAATATTGGTTAAGCCTAGGATTTGACCAAGATCAAATGGGCATAAAAATTCAGAAAAAATCAAAAAAAAAATGAAAACCAAAGCACATAGTATTATTATGTCATATAGTAAGCATTATATTCAAGTTGATAAACAAGGTCTAAACAACAAACTAGACAAATCATGTATCTACCCCCTAACCCTAAACTCTGTCTTATGAAGTCAAGCATGAAGAGAAGTGGTTTTGGGTTTGAAACATGGAAAATTCAAAAAACTCCCAAAAGCTTCTCATTTTTGAGTGACTAAGAAGGATTCAGGCTTACCTTTTCATTTTCATGTTTTAAACTTGTTCAAATCTTGGTCAAACTTAGGATTTGACCAAGATTCAAATGGGCATAAAAATTGGGAGGAAGGGTATGAATTACAATTCAAAAAAACAAGGTAACTTAAATACTTGGATGCCCCAAAGATGTGTGGAAGCCCAGAACAATGGCAAAACATGTGCGCACGCTGCATCCAATTCAAGTAGAACACATAGTAGGCATCGATAGTTTGACCTAAATTTGAAATCAAAGAGAAGGTGGTTAGAAAAAATCGAAATTGGCAAAGCAAAGCATGAAATCATAAATTTGTGATGCACTATAGCTATGAAAAGTATCAAACAATGCATACCAAAATGATTTTTTAGAGGAATACTAGTTCAACTTATTTTAATTTTATATTAGTAGCCCAAAATCGAACTAGTAGTTGGATATTTTTGAACTTGATCTGTAGTAGTGGGCAAAACCCTAGTTTAACCTATTTAATCATAGATTCGTAGGTCGATTTTTCTACTTTTTTATTATTACTATGCAGCACATGTGTGTTTGCACGTCGAGTGAAACTCGGAGGAAGAGGGATCACTCGGAAGGAGAGAAGAAGGGAGAGAATTATGGTGTCTCCCCTTTTTCGGGTGATGATGTTGACTTTTGTGCAGGGTTTGTCAGTGAGCAGGAGGTGCGAGCGAGCGAGCGAGCGAGCGAGTCGAGCGAGGCCGAGAATGAGAGAGATTTGTTTTTTTTTTGAGAGGGACAACCGAAGGATCCAGAAGGACCCACATACTTCCAATACGCATCCTGATGCGTCTTTTCTTGACAAAGAAAATGGCTGGGAGTTTGCGTACCTATTGCACGTGACTTGTGCTCACTGAAGTGTGGGACCTCACGCATGGGCACCACACGTAAGTGACAGACCTGTTGATGTAAAAACTCGGTTGATTATTATACTACTACATTTATACAAAGTTTCCTATGGATTCAAGGGTACGAAAGCCAAGTTAAATCATTTACATGACATTATTTTTTCCATGAAGCCAAGTTAACTCATTTATCAATTGGTACATTTTGGAGTGACTAAGAAGGATCCAGGCTTACCTTTTCATTTTCATGTTTTAAACATGTTTAAATCTTGGTCAAACCTATGACTTGACCAAGATTCAAATGGGCATAAAAATTCAAAAAAAAGAAAAACAAAAGCACACCGTCTTCCTATGTCATATATCAAGGTGATAAACAAGGTCTGACATATTCAAACCACAAAAATCATGTATCTACCCCCTAACCCTAAACAAGGATCCAGGCTTACCCTTTTCATTTTCATGTTTTGTTCAAATCTTGGTCAAACTTAGGATTTGACGAAGATTCAAATGGGCGTAAAAATACTTAGAAAAATCATGTACGTATCTACCCCAAACCCTAAACTCTATCTTACGAAGCCAAGCATGAAGAGAAGTGGTTTTGGGTTTCAAACATGGAAATTTCAAAAACCTCAAACTATAGGCCGGGTTAGCATCTAGTGCAGTATGTGTGAGAATGTATGCACTATGTGTGCTATAACTTATGTGTCTTTCAAATTTGAACCAAATTTGAATAAGTTTGAAATATTTGAAATGGGGCTTTTGGCTTAAACGTTTGAAACCCAAAACGACTTCTCCTCATGCTAGACTTCATAAGACCGAGTTTAGGGTTAGGGGGTAGATACATGATTTGTCTGGTTTGAATATGTCTAAACCTTGTTTATCAACTTGAATGCTTACTATATGACATAAGAAGACCATGTGCTTTTGTTTTTCATTTTTCTATTTTTTTTTTAAGAATTTTATGCACATTTGATTCTGGTCAAATCCTAGGTTCAACCAAGATTTAAACAAGTTTCAAGCATGAAAATGAAAACGTAAGCCAAGATCCTTCTTAATTAGTCACTCTAAAATATATGAAGCTTTTGGGACGTACTTGAAATTTCCATGTTTGAAACCCAAAACCAATTCTCTTCATGATTGACTTCATAAGACAGAGTTTAGGGTTAGGGGTAGATATACACATGATTTTTCTGGTTTGAATATGTCTAGACCTAGCTTGTTTATCAACTTGAGTGTTTACTATATGACATAATTAAGAAGGCTATGTGCTTTGGTTTTTCATTCTTTAGATTTTTTGTCTCGAATTTTTATGCCCATTTGAATCTTGGTCAAATCCTAGCTAGGTTTGACCAAGATTTAAATAAGTTTAAAACATGGAAATGAAAAGGTAAGCATCGATCCTTCTTAGTCGCTCTAAAATGAAGCTGAATTTTGGGAGGTTTTTGAAATTTCCATGTTTGAAACCCAAAACCACTTCTCTTCATGCTTGACTTCATAAGACGAAGTTTAGGGTCGATAGGGGTAGATACATGATTTGTCTTGTTTGAATATGTCTAGACCTTGTTTATCAACTTGAATGCTTACTTTATGACTTAAGAGGACTATGTGCATTGGTATTTCATTTTTTGATTTTTATGCCCATTTGAGAATCTTGGTAAAATCCTAGGTTTGTTGAGCAAGATTTAAACAAGTTTAACATGTGAAAATGATAAGGTAATTAAGTCTGGATCTTTCTCTTAGTAACTCTAAAATGAAGCTTTTGGGAGGTTCTTGAATTTACCATGTTTGAAACCCAAAACCACCGTACTGCTCATGCTTGACTTCATAAGACAGAGTTTAGGGTTAGGGGTAGATACATGATTTTTCTGGTTTGAATATGTCTAGACCATGTTTATCAATTTGAATGCTTACTATATGACATAAGAAGGCTATGTGCTTTTGTTTTTCATTCTTTCGATTTTTCTCGAATTGTTATGCCCATTTGAATCTTGGTCAAATCCTAGGTTCGACCAAGATTTAAACATGTTTAAAACATGACAATGAAAAGGTAATTAATCATGGATCCTTCTTAATTAACCAGCCCGTCTAATTAAAATGAAGCTTTTTGGGAGGTTTTTGAAATTTCCATGTTTGAAACCCAAAACCACACTTCTCTCTGCTTCATGCTTGACTTCATATATAATTAAGACAAAGTTTAGGGTTAGGGGGTACATGATTTGTCTGGTTTGAATATGTCTAGACCTTGTTCATGAACTTGAATGCTTACTATATGACATAAGAAGACTATGTGCTTTGGTTTTTTATTTTATTTATTTTTTATTTTATGCCCATTTGAATATTGGTCAAATCCTAGGTTTGAACAAGATTTAAACAAGTTTAAAACATGAAAATGAAAAGGTAAGCCTGGATCCTTCTTAACTAGTCACTCTAAAATGAAGCTTTAATTTTGGGAGGTTTTTGAAATTTCCATGTTATTTGAAACCCAAAACCACTTCTCTTCATGCTTGACTTCATAAGACGAAGTTTAGGGTCGATAGGGGGTAGATACATGATTTGTCTGGTTTGAATATGTCTAGACCATGTTTATCAAATCCTAGGTTTGACCAAGATTTAAACAAGTTTAAAACATGAAAATGAAAAGGGAAGCATGTATCCTTCTTAGTCACTCTAAAATGAAGTTTTTGGGCGGTTTTTGAAATTTTCATTTTTGAAACCCAAAACCACTTCTCTTCATGCTTGACTTCATAAGACATAGTTTAGGGGTTAGGGGTAGATACATGATTTGTATGGTTTGAATATGTCTAGACCATGTTTATCAACTTTAATGCTTACTATATGACATAAGAAGACTATGTGCTTTTGTTTTTCATTCTTTCGATTTTTTTCTGAATTGTTATGCCCATTTGAATCTTGGTCAAATCCTAGGTTCGACCAAGATTTAAACAAGTTTAAAACATGACAATGAAAAGGTAATTAATCATGGATCCTTCTTAATTAACCAGCCGGTCTAATTAAAATGAAGCTTTTTGGGAGGTTTTTGAAATTTCCATGTTTGAAACCCAAAACCACACTTCTCTCGCTTCATGCTTGACTTCATATATAATTAAGACAAAGTTTAGGGTTAGGGGGTACATGATTTGTCTGGTTTGAATATGTCTAGACCTTGTTTATGAACTTTTGAATGCTTACTATATGACATAAGAAGAATATGTGCTTTGGTTTTTTATTTTATCTATTTTTTTATTTTATGCCCATTTGAATATTGGTCAAATCCTAGGTTTGACCAAGATTTAAACAAGTTTAAAACATGAAAATGAAAAGGTAAGCCTGGATCCTTCTTAACTAGTCACTCTAAAACGAAGCTTTAATTTTGGGAGGTTTTTGAAATTTCCATGTTTGAAACCAAAAACCACTTCTCTTCATGCTTGACTTCATAAGACAGAAGTTATTTATGGTTTTAGAGGGGTAGATACATGATTTGTCTTATTTGAATATGTCTAGCTAGACCTTCTATAACAACTATTCAATGCTTACTATATATAAGAATGTGACATAAGAATACTATGCCCTTTGGTTTTAAATATTTTTGATTTTTTTGGAATTTTGATGCACATTTGAATCTTGGTCAAATCCTAGGTTTGACCAAGATTTAAACAAGTATAGATCATGAAAATGAAAATGGAAGCCTGTATCCTTCTTAGTCACCCTAAAATGAAGTTTTTGGGAGGTTTTTGAAATTTCCATGTTTGAAACCCAAAACCACTTATCTTCATGCTTGACTTCGTCATAAGACAGAGTTTAGGGGTTAGGGGTAGATACATGATTTGTCTAGCTAGTTTGAATATGTCCAGACCTTGTTTATCAACTTTAATGCTTACTATATGACATATAAGAATACTATGTGCGCTTTGGTTTTTCATTTTTCTGTTCTTTTATTTTATTCCCATTTGAATCTTTGTCAAATCCTAGAGATTGACTTCACAAGACAGAGTTTAGGGTTAGGGGTAGATATACACATGATTTTTCTGGTTTGAATATGTCTAGACCTTGTTTATCAACTTGAGTGTTTACTATATGACATAATTAAGAAGGCTATGTGCTTTGGTTTTTCATTCTTTAGATTTTTTGTCTGAATTTTTATGCCCATTTGAATCTTGGTCAAATCCTAGCTAGGTTTGACCAAGATTTAAATAAGTTTAAAACATGGAAATGAAAAGGTAAGCATCGATCCTTCTTAGTCGCTCTAAAATGAAGCTGAATTTTGGGAGGTTTTTGAAATTTCCATGTTTGAAACCCAAAACCACTTCTCATCATGCTTGACTTCATAAGACGAAGTTTAGGGTCGATAGGGGGTAGATATATCTAGACCTTGTTTATCAACTTGAATGCTTACGATATGACATAAGAACACTATGTGCTTTTTTTTATTTTTTGTGCCCATTTGAATCTTGGTCAAATCATAGGTTTGACCAAGATTTAAACAAGTATAGAACATGAAAATGAAAAGGGAAGCCTGTATCCTTCTTAGTCACCCTAAAATGAAGTTTTGGGAGGTTTTTGAAATTTCCATGTTTGAAACCCAAAACCACTTCTCTTCATTCTTGACTTCTTAAGACATAGTTTAGGGGTTAGCGGGTAGATACATGATTTGTATGGTTTGAATATGTCTAGACCTTGTTTATCAACTTTAATGCTTACTACATGACATAAGAAGACTATGTGCTTTGGTTTTTCATTTTTTCTGTTTTTTTTGAATTTTCTCGCCAATTTTGTTTGACCAAGATTTAGACAAGTTTTACACGTGAAAACGAATAAGTAAGCCTGGATCCTTCTTAGTCACTCCAAAATGTACCAATTGATAGGTGCGTTAACTTTGCTTCATGGAAAAAATAATGTCATGTAAATGAGTTAACTTGGATTTCCTACCCTTGAATCCATAGGAAACTTTGTTCTAATGCACTATAATAATCAACCGAGTTTTTACACCAACAGGTCTGTCACTTACGTGTGGTGCCCATGCGTGAGGTCCCACACTTCAGTGAGCACAAGTCACGTGCAATAGGTACGCAAACTCCCAGACATTTTCTTTGTCAAGAGAAGACGCATCAGGATGCGTATTGGAAGTCTGTGGGTCCTTCTGGATCCTTCGGTCGTCCCTCTCAAAAAAAAAACAAATCTCTCTCATTCTCGGCCTCGCTCGACTCGCTCGCTCGCTCGCTCGCACCTCCTGCTCACTGACAAACCCTGCACAAAAGTCAACATCATCACCCGAAAAAGGGGAGACACCATAATTCTCTCCCTTCTTCTCTCCTTCCGAGTGATCCCTCTTCCTCCGAGTTTCACTCGACGGGCAAACACACATGTGCTGCATAGTAATAATAAAAAGGTAGAAAAATCGACCTACGAATCTATAATTAAATAGGTTAAACTAGGGCTTTGCCCAAGATTACAGATCAAGGTTCAAAAAATCCAACTACGGGGTTCGAACAACCCCATTTCTAATCCAAGATTTTTTTCGACCTCATCCAATGGCCTCAAACTATAGGCCGGGTTAGCATCTAGTGCAGTATGTGTGAGAATGTATGCACTATGTGTGCTATAACTTGTGTGTCTTTCAAATTTGAATAAGTTTGAAATATTTGAAATGGGGCTTTTGGCTTAAACGTTTGAAACCCAAAACGACTTCTCCTCATGCTAGACTTCATAAGACCGAGTTTAGGGTTAGGGGGTAGATACATGATTTGTCTGGTTTGAATATGTCTAAACCTTGTTTATCAACTTGAATGCTTACTATATGACATAAGAAGACCATGTGCTTTTGTTTTTCATTTTTCTATTTTTTTTTAAGAATTTTATGCACATTTGATTCTGGTAAAATCCTAGGTTCAACCAAGATTTAAACAAGTTTCAAGCATGAAAATGAAAACGTAAGCCAAGATCCTTCTGAATTAGTCACTCTAAAATATATGAAGCTTTTGGGACGTACTTGAAATTTCCATGTTTGAAACCCAAAACCAATTCTCTTCATGATTGACTTCATAAGACAGAGTTTAGGGTTAGGGGTAGATATACACATGATTTTTCTGGTTTGAATATGTCTAGACCTAGCTTGTTTATCAACTTGAGTGTTTACTATATGACATAATTAAGAAGGCTATGTGCTTTGGTTTTTCATTCTTTAGATTTTTTGTCTGAATTTTTATGCCCATTTGAATCTTGGTCAAATCCTAGCTAGGTTTGACCAAGATTTAAATAAGTTTAAAACATGGAAATGAAAAGGTAAGCATCGATCCTTCTTAGTCGCTCTAAAATGAAGCTGAATTTTGGGAGGTTTTTGAAATTTCCATGTTTGAAACCCAAAACCACTTCTCTTCATGCTTGACTTCATAAGACGAAGTTTAGGGTCGATAGGGGTAGATACATGATTTGTCTTGTTTGAATATGTCTAGACCTTGTTTATCAACTTGAATGCTTACTTTATGACTTAAGAGGACTATGTGCATTGGTATTTCATTTTTTGATTTTTATGCCCATTTGAGAATCTTGGTAAAATCCTAGGTTTGTTGAGCAAGATTTAAACAAGTTTAACATGTGAAAATGATAAGGTAATTAAGTCTGGATCTTTCTCTTAGTAACTCTAAAATGAAGCTTTTGGGAGGTTCTTGAATTTACCATGTTTGAAACCCAAAACCACCGTACTTCTGTTCATGCTTGACTTCATAAGACAGAGTTTAGGGTTAGGGGTAGATACATGATTTTTCTGGTTTGAATATGTCTAGACCATGTTTATCAATTTGAATGCTTACTATATGACATAAGAAGGCTATGTGCTTTTGTTTTTCATTCTTTCGATTTTTTTCTGAATTGTTATGCCCATTTGAATCTTGGTCAAATCCTAGGTTCGACCAAGATTTAAACATGTTTAAAACATGACAATGAAAAGGTAATTAATCATGGATCCTTCTTAATTAACCAGCCCGTCTAATTAAAATGAAGCTTTTTGGGAGGTTTTGAAATTTCCATGTTTGAAACCCAAAACCACACTTCTCTCGCTTCATGCTTGACTTCATATATAATTAAGACAAAGTTTAGGGTTAGGGGGTACATGATTTGTCTGGTTTGAATATGTCTAGACCTTGTTCATGAACTTGAATGCTTACTATATGACATAAGAAGACTATGTGCTTTGGTTTTTTATTTTATTTATTTTTTATTTTATGCCCATTTGAATATTGGTCAAATCCTAGGTTTGAACAAGATTTAAACAAGTTTAAAACATGAAAATGAAAAGGTAAGCCTGGATCCTTCTTAACTAGTCACTCTAAAATGAAGCTTTAATTTTGGGAGGTTTTTGAAATTTCCATGTTATTTGAAACCCAAAACCACTTCTCTTCATGCTTGACTTCATAAGACGAAGTTTAGGGTCGATAGGGGGTAGATACATGATTTGTCTGGTTTGAATATGTCTAGACCATGTTTATCAAATCCTAGGTTTGACCAAGATTTAAACAAGTTTAAAACATGAAAATGAAAAGGGAAGCATGTATCCTTCTTAGTCACTCTAAAATGAAGTTTTTGGGCGGTTTTTGAAATTTTCATTTTTGAAACCCAAAACCACTTCTCTTCATGCTTGACTTCATAAGACATAGTTTAGGGGTTAGGGGTAGATACATGATTTGTATGGTTTGAATATGTCTAGACCATGTTTATCAACTTTAATGCTTACTATATGACATAAGAAGACTATGTGCTTTTGTTTTTCATTCTTTCGATTTTTTCTCGAATTGTTATGCCCATTTGAATCTTGGTCAAATCCTAGGTTCGACCAAGATTTAAACAAGTTTAAAACATGACAATGAAAAGGTAATTAATCATGGATCCTTCTTAATTAACCAGCCGGTCTAATTAAAATGAAGCTTTTTGGGAGGTTTTTGAAATTTCCATGTTTGAAACCCAAAACCACACTTCTCTGCTTCATGCTTGACTTCATATATAATTAAGACAAAGTTTAGGGTTAGGGGGTACATGATTTGTCTGGTTTGAATATGTCTAGACCTTGTTTATGAACTTTTGAATGCTTACTATATGACATAAGAAGAATATGTGCTTTGGTTTTTTATTTTATCTATTTTTTTATTTTATGCCCATTTGAATATTGGTCAAATCCTAGGTTTGACCAAGATTTAAACAAGTTTAAAACATGAAAATGAAAAGGTAAGCCTGGATCCTTCTTAACTAGTCACTCTAAAACGAAGCTTTAATTTTGGGAGGTTTTTGAAATTTCCATGTTTGAAACCAAAAACCACTTCTCTTCATGCTTGACTTCATAAGACAGAGTTATTTATGGTTTTAGAGGGGTAGATACATGATTTGTCTTATTTGAATATGTCTAGCTAGACCTTGTTTATCAACTTTTGAATGCTTACTATATATATGTATGTGACATAAGAAAACTATGTGCTTTGGTTTTTCGTTTTTCTGATTTTTTATGGAATTTTGATGCACATTTGAATCTTGGTCAAATCCTAGGTTTGACCAAGATTTAAACAAGTATAGATCATGAAAATGAAAATGGAAGCCTGTATCCTTCTTAGTCACCCTAAAATGATGTTTTTGGGAGGTTTTTGAAATTTCCATGTTTGAAACCCAAAACCACTTATCTTCATGCTTGACTTCGTCATAAGACAGAGTTTAGGGGTTAGGGGGTAGATACATGATTTGTCTAGCTAGTTTGAATATGTCCAGACCTTGTTTATCAACTTTAATGCTTACTATATGACATATAAGAAGACTATGTGCGCTTTGGTTTTTCATTTTTCTGTTTTTTTTTTGAATTTTCTGCCAATTTTGTTTGACCAAGATTTAGACAAGTTTTACACGTGAAAACGAATAAGTAAGCCTGGATCCTTCTTAGTCACTCCAAAATGTACCAATTGATAGGTGCGTTAACTTTGCTTCATGGAAAAAATAATGTCATGTAAATGAGTTAACTTGGATTTCCTACCCTTGAATCCATAGGAAACTTTGTTCTAATGCACTATAATAATCAACCGAGTTTTTACACCAACAGGTCTGTCACTTACGTGTGGTGCCCATGCGTGAGGTCCCACACTTCAGTGAGCACAAGTCACGTGCAATAGGTACGCAAACTCCCAGACATTTTCTTTGTCAAGAGAAGACGCATCAGGATGCGTATTGGAAGTCTGTGGGTCCTTCTGGATCCTTCGGTCGTCCCTCTAAAAAAAAAAATCTCTCTCATTCTCGGCCTCGCTCGACTCGCTCGCTCGCTCGCACCTCCTGCTCACTGACAAACCCTGCACAAAAGTCAACATCATCATCCGAAAAAGGGGAGACACCATAATTCTCTCCCTTCTTCTCTCCTTCCGAGTGATCCCTCTTCCTCCGAGTTTCACTCGACGGGCAAACACACATGTGCTGCATAGTAATAATAAAAAGGTAGAAAAATCGACCTACGAATCTATAATTAAATAGGTTAAACTAGGGCTTTGCCCGGATTACAGATCAAGGTTCAAAAAATCCAACTACGGGGTTCGAACAACCCCATTTCTAATCCAAGATTTTTTTCGACCTCATCCAATGGCCTCAAACTATAGGCCGGGTTAGCATCTAGTGCAGTATGTGTGAGAATGTATGCACTATGTGTGCTATAGCTTGTGTGTCTTTCAAATTTGAATAAGTTTGAAATATTTGAAATGGGGCTTTTGGCTTAAACGTTTGAAACCCAAAACGACTTCTCCTCATGCTAGACTTCATAAGACCGAGTTTAGGGTTAGGGGGTAGATACATGATTTGTCTGGTTTGAATATGTCTAAACCTTGTTTATCAACTTGAATGCTTACTATATGACATAAGAAGACCATGTGCTTTTGTTTTTCATTTTTCTATTTTTTTTTAAGAATTTTATGCACATTTGATTCTGGTCAAATCCTAGGTTCAACCAAGATTTAAACAAGTTTCAAGCATGAAAATGAAAACGTAAGCCAAGATCCTTCTTAATTAGTCACTCTAAAATATATGAAGCTTTTGGGACGTACTTGAAATTTCCATGTTTGAAACCCAAAACCAATTCTCTTCATGATTGACTTCATAAGACAGAGTTTAGGGTTAGGGGTAGATATACACATGATTTTTCTGGTTTGAATATGTCTAGACCTAGCTTGTTTATCAACTTGAGTGTTTACTATATGACATAATTAAGAAGGCTATGTGCTTTGGTTTTTCATTCTTTAGATTTTTTGTCTGAATTTTTATGCCCATTTGAATCTTGGTCAAATCCTAGCTAGGTTTGACCAAGATTTAAATAAGTTTAAAACATGGAAATGAAAAGGTAAGCATCGATCCTTCTTAGTCGCTCTAAAATGAAGCTGAATTTTGGGAGGTTTTTGAAATTTCCATGTTTGAAACCCAAAACCACTTCTCTTCATGCTTGACTTCATAAGACGAAGTTTAGGGTCGATAGGGGGTAGATACATGATTTGTCTTGTTTGAATATGTCTAGACCTTGTTTATCAACTTGAATGCTTACTTTATGACTTAAGAGGACTATGTGCATTGGTATTTCATTTTTTGATTTTTATGCCCATTTGAGAATCTTGGTAAAATCCTAGGTTTGTTGAGCAAGATTTAAACAAGTTTAACATGTGAAAATGATAAGGTAATTAAGTCTGGATCTTTCTCTTAGTAACTCTAAAATGAAGCTTTTGGGAGGTTCTTGAATTTACCATGTTTGAAACCCAAAACCACCGTACTTCCCTTCATGATTGACTTCATAAGACAGAGTTTAGGGTTAGGGGTAGATACATGATTTTTCTGGTTTGAATATGTCTAGACCATGTTTATCAATTTGAATGCTTACTATATGACATAAGAAGGCTATGTGCTTTTGTTTTTCATTCTTTCGATTTTTTCTGAATTGTTATGCCCATTTGAATCTTGGTCAAATCCTAGGTTCGACCAAGATTTAAACATGTTTAAAACATGACAATGAAAAGGTAATTAATCATGGATCCTTCTTAATTAACCAGCCCGTCTAATTAAAATGAAGCTTTTTGGGAGGTTTTTGAAATTTCCATGTTTGAAACCCAAAACCACACTTCTCTCTGCTTCATGCTTGACTTCATATATAATTAAGACAAAGTTTAGGGTTAGGGGGTACATGATTTGTCTGGTTTGAATATGTCTAGACCTTGTTCATGAACTTGAATGCTTACTATATGACATAAGAAGACTATGTGCTTTGGTTTTTTATTTTATTTATTTTTTATTTTATGCCCATTTGAATATTGGTCAAATCCTAGGTTTGAACAAGATTTAAACAAGTTTAAAACATGAAAATGAAAAGGTAAGCCTGGATCCTTCTTAACTAGTCACTCTAAAATGAAGATTTAATTTTGGGAGGTTTTTGAAATTTCCATGTTATTTGAAACCCAAAACCACTTCTCTTCATGCTTGACTTCATAAGACGAAGTTTAGGGTCGATAGGGGTAGATACATGATTTGTCTGGTTTGAATATGTCTAGACCATGTTTATCAAATCCTAGGTTTGACCAAGATTTAAACAAGTTTAAAACATGAAAATGAAAAGGGAAGCATGTATCCTTCTTAGTCACTCTAAAATGAAGTTTTTGGGCGGTTTTTGAAATTTTCATTTTTGAAACCCAAAACCACTTCTCTTCATGCTTGACTTCATAAGACATAGTTTAGGGGTTAGGGGTAGATACATGATTTGTATGGTTTGAATATGTCTAGACCATGTTTATCAACTTTAATGCTTACTATATGACATAAGAAGACTATGTGCTTTTGTTTTTCATTCTTTCGATATTTTTCTGAATTGTTATGCCCATTTGAATCTTGGTCAAATCCTAGGTTCGACCAAGATTTAAACAAGTTTAAAACATGACAATGAAAAGGTAATTAATCATGGATCCTTCTTAAATAACCAGCCGGTCTAATTAAAATGAAGCTTTTTGGGAGGTTTTTGAAATTTCCATGTTTGAAACCCAAAACCACACTTCTCTGCTTCATGCTTGACTTCATATATAATTAAGACAAAGTTTAGGGTTAGGGGGTACATGATTTGTCTGGTTTGAATATGTCTAGACCTTGTTTATGAACTTTTGAATGCTTACTATATGACATAAGAAGAATATGTGCTTTGGTTTTTTATTTTATCTATTTTTTTATTTTATGCCCATTTGAATATTGGTCAAATCCTAGGTTTGACCAAGATTTAAACAAGTTTAAAACATGAAAATGAAAAGGTAAGCCTGGATCCTTCTTAACTAGTCACTCTAAAACGAAGCTTTAATTTTGGGAGGTTTTTGAAATTTCCATGTTTGAAACCAAAAACCACTTCTCTTCATGCTTGACTTCATAAGACAGAGTTATTTATGGTTTTAGAGGGGTAGATACATGATTTGTCTTATTTGAATATGTCTAGCTAGACCTTGTTTATCAACTTTTGAATGCTTACTATATATATGTATGTGACATAAGAAAACTATGTGCTTTGGTTTTTCGTTTTTCTGATTTTTTATGGAATTTTGATGCAGATTTGAATCTTGGTCAAATCCTAGGTTTGACCAAGATTTAAACAAGTATAGATCATGAAAATGAAAATGGAAGCCTGTATCCTTCTTAGTCACCCTAAAATGAAGTTTTTGGGAGGTTTTTGAAATTTCCATGTTTGAAACCCAAAACCACTTATCTTCATGCTTGACTTCGTCATAAGACAGAGTTTAGGGGTTAGGGGGTAGATACATGATTTGTCTAGCTAGTTTGAATATGTCCAGACCTTGTTTATCAACTTTAATGCTTACTATATGACATATAAGAAGACTATGTGCGCTTTGGTTTTTCATTTTTCTGTTTTTTTTTTTGAATTTTCTGCCAATTTTGTTTGACCAAGATTTAGACAAGTTTTACACGTGAAAACGAATAAGTAAGCCTGGATCCTTCTTAGTCACTCCAAAATGTACCAATTGATAGGTGCGTTAACTTTGCTTCATGGAAAAAATAATGTCATGTAAATGAGTTAACTTAGATTTCCTACCCTTGAATCCATAGGAAACTTTGTTCTAATGCACTATAATAATCAACCGAGTTTTTACACCAACAGGTCTGTCACTTACGTGTGGTGCCCATGCGTGAGGTCCCACACTTCAGTGAGCACAAGTCACGTGCAATAGGTACGCAAACTCCCAGACATTTTCTTTGTCAAGAGAAGACGCATCAGGATGCGTATTGGAAGTCTGTGGGTCCTTCTGGATCCTTCGGTCGTCCCTCTCAAAAAAAAAAACAAATCTCTCTCATTCTCGGCCTCGCTCGACTCGCTCGCTCGCTCGCACCTCCTGCTCACTGACAAACCCTGCACAAAAGTCAACATCATCACCCGAAAAAGGGGAGACACCATAATTCTCTCCCTTCTTCTCTCCTTCCGAGTGATCCCTCTTCCTCCGAGTTTCACTCGACGGGCAAACACACATGTGCTGCATAGTAATAATAAAAAGGTAGAAAAATCGACCTACGAATCTATAATTAAATAGGTTAAACTAGGGCTTTGCCCAGTACTACAGATCAAGGTTCAAAAAATCCAACTACGGGGTTCGAACAACCCCATTTCTAATCCAAGATTTTTTTCGACCTCATCCAATGGCCTCAAACTATAGGCCGGGTTAGCATCTAGTGCAGTATGTGTGAGAATGTATGCACTATGTGTGCTATAACTTGTGTGTCTTTCAAATTTGAATAAGTTTGAAATATTTGAAATGGGGCTTTTGGCTTAAACGTTTGAAACCCAAAACGACTTCTCCTCATGCTAGACTTCATAAGACCGAGTTTAGGGTTAGGGGGTAGATACATGATTTGTCTGGTTTGAATATGTCTAAACCTTGTTTATCAACTTGAATGCTTACTATATGACATAAGAAGACCATGTGCTTTTGTTTTTCATTTTTCTATTTTTTTTAAGAATTTTATGCACATTTGATTCTGGTCAAATCCTAGGTTCAACCAAGATTTAAACAAGTTTCAAGCATGAAAATGAAAACGTAAGCCAAGATACTTCTTAATTAGTCACTCTAAAATATATGAAGCTTTTGGGACGTACTTGAAATTTCCATGTTTGAAACCCAAAACCAATTCTCTTCATGATTGACTTCATAAGACAGAGTTTAGGGTTAGGGGTAGATATACACATGATTTTTCTGGTTTGAATATGTCTAGACCTAGCTTGTTTATCAACTTGAGTGTTTACTATATGACATAATTAAGAAGGCTATGTGCTTTGGTTTTTCATTCTTTAGATTTTTTGTCTGAATTTTTATGCCCATTTGAATCTTGGTCAAATCCTAGCTAGGTTTGACCAAGATTTAAATAAGTTTAAAACATGGAAATGAAAAGGTAAGCATCGATCCTTCTTAGTCGCTCTAAAATGAAGCTGAATTTTGGGAGGTTTTTGAAATTTCCATGTTTGAAACCCAAAACCACTTCTCTTCATGCTTGACTTCATAAGACGAAGTTTAGGGTCGATAGGGGGTAGATACATGATTTGTCTTGTTTGAATATGTCTAGACCTTGTTTATCAACTTGAATGCTTACTTTATGACTTATAAGAGGACTATGTGCATTGGTATTTCATTTTTTGATTTTTATGCCCATTTGAGAATCTTGGTAAAATCCTAGGTTTGTTGAGCAAGATTTAAACAAGTTTAACATGTGAAAATGATAAGGTAATTAAGTCTGGATCTTTCTCTTAGTAACTCTAAAATGAAGCTTTTGGGAGGTTCTTGAATTTACCATGTTTGAAACCCAAAACCACCGTACTTCTGTTCATGCTTGACTTCATAAGACAGAGTTTAGGGTTAGGGGTAGATACATGATTTTTCTGGTTTGAATATGTCTAGACCATGTTTATCAATTTGAATGCTTACTATATGACATAAGAAGGCTATGTGCTTTTGTTTTTCATTCTTTCGATTTTTTTCTGAATTGTTATGCCCATTTGAATCTTGGTCAAATCCTAGGTTCGACCAAGATTTAAACAAGTTTAAAACATGACAATGAAAAGGTAATTAATCATGGATCCTTCTTAATTAACCAGCCAGTCTAATTAAAATGAAGCTTTTTGGGAGGTTTTTGAAATTTCCATGTTTGAAACCCAAAACCACACTTCTCTGCTTCATGCTTGACTTCATATATAATTAAGACAAAGTTTAGGGTTAGGGGGTACATGATTTGTCTGGTTTGAATATGTCTAGACCTTGTTCATGAACTTGAATGCTTACTATATGACATAAGAAGACTATGTGCTTTGGTTTTTTATTTTATTTATTTTTTATTTTATGCCCATTTGAATATTGGTCAAATCCTAGGTTTGAACAAGATTTAAACAAGTTTAAAACATGAAAATGAAAAGGTAAGCCTGGATCCTTCTTAACTAGTCACTCTAAAATGAAGCTTTAATTTTGGGAGGTTTTTGAAATTTCCATGTTTGAAACCCAAAACCACTTCTCTTCATGCTTGACTTCATAAGACGAAGTTTAGGGTCGATAGGGGTAGATACATGATTTGTCTGGTTTGAATATGTCTAGACCATGTTTATCAAATCCTAGGTTTGACCAAGATTTAAACAAGTTTAAAACATGAAAATGAAAAGGGAAGCATGTATCCTTCTTAGTCACTCTAAAATGAAGTTTTTGGGCGGTTTTTGAAATTTTCATGTTTGAAACCCAAAACCACTTCTCTTCATGCTTGACTTCATAAGACATAGTTTAGGGGTTAGGGGTAGATACATGATTTGTATGGTTTGAATATGTCTAGACCATGTTTATCAACTTTAATGCTTACTATATGACATAAGAAGACTATGTGCTTTGGTTTTTCATTTTTCAGATTTTTTTAGAATTTTGATGCACATTTGAATCTTGGTCAAATCCTAGGTTTGACCAAGATTTAAACAAGTATATATAGAACATGAAAATGAAAAGGGAAGCCTGTATCCTTCTTAGTCACCCTAAAATGAAGTTTTTGGGAGGTTTTTGAAATTTCCATGTTTGAAACCCAAAACCACTTATCTTCATGCTTGAGCAAGATTTGACCAAGATTTAAACAAGTTTAAATCATGAAAATGGAAAGGTAAGCCTCGATCCTTCTTAGTCGCTCTAAAATGAAGCTTTTGGGATGTTCTTGAAATTTCCATGTTTGAAACCCGGCCAAAACGACTTTTCTTCATGCTAGACTTCATAAGATCGACACGGGGTACATATATACATGATTTGTCTGGTTTGGATATATCTAGACCTTGTTTATCAACTTGAATGCTTACGATATGACATAAGAACACTATGTGCTTTTTGTTTTTCATTTTTTGTGCCTATTTGTATCTTGGTCAAATCCTAGGTTTGACCAAGATTTAAACAAGTTTAAAACATGAAAATGAAAAGGGAAACATGTATCCTTCTTAGTCACTCTAAAATGAAGTTTTTGGGAGGTTTTTGAAATTTCCATGTTTGAAACCTAAAACCACTTCTCTTCATGCTTGACTTCATAAGACAGAGTTTAGGGTTAGAGGGGTAGATACATGATTTGTCTTATTTGAATATGTCTAGCTAGACCTTGTTTATCAACTTTTGAATGCTTACTATATATATATGTGACATAAGAAGACTATGTGCTTTTGTTTTTCATTTTTCCGATTTTTTAATTTTATGCCCATTTAAATCTTGGTCAAATCCTAGGTTTGACAATGATTTAAACAAGTTTCAAATATGAAAATGAAAAGGCAAGCATGGATCCTTCTTAGTCACTCTAAAATGAAGCTTTTGATAGGTTTTTGAAATTTCCATATTTGAAACCCAAAACCACTTCTCTTCATGCTTGACTACATAAGACAAAGTTTAGGGTTAGGGGGTAGATACATGATTTTTCTTGTTTGAATATGTCTAGACCCTTGTTTATCAACTTTAATGCTTACTATATGACATAAGAAAACTATGTGCTTTGGTTTTTCATTTTTCTGATTTTTTTGGAATTTTGATGCACATTTGAATCTTGGTCAAATCCTAGGTTTGACCAAGATTTAAACAAGTATAGAACATGAAAATGAAAAGGGAAGCTCAGTATCCTTCTTAGTCACCCTAAAATGAAGTTTTTGGGAGGTTTTCAAAATTTCCATGTTTGAAACCCAAAACCACTTAATCTTCATGCTTGACTTCTTCATAAGATAGAGTTTAGGGGTTAGGGGGTAGATACATGATTTGTCTAGTTTGAATATGTCTAGACCTTGTTTACCAACTTTAATGCTTACTATATGACATATAAGAAGACTATGTGCGCTTTGGTTTTTCATTTTTTCATTTTTTTATTTTATGCCCATTTGAATCTTGGTCAAATCTAGGATTTGACCAAGATTTAAACAAGTTTAAAACATGAAAATGGAAAGGTAAGCCTGGATCCTTCTTAGTCGCTCTAAAATGAAGCTTTTGGGATGATTTTGAAATTTCCATGTTTGAAACCCAAAACCAATTCTCTTCATGCATGCTTGACTTCATAAGACAGAGTTTAGGGTTAGGGGTTAGATACATTATTTGTCTAGTTTGAATATGTCTAGACTTTGTATATCAACTTGAATATATTATTGTACCATGTCTCCACACAGCCCAAAATGCACATATTTTCAAAAGTTTTCATGCATGAGTACTTGTAACTAGTAAAAATAGAAAGTAAAAATAGGAACCCCATGTATGAAGGATACTAAAAAGAACTCTTTCACATTTTTTTGGTATAGATTATGAGTTTGCTTGGCTTCATACACAAGTGAGTACATGTCATGCAAAAATTAACACGAAATTTAGTTATCATGACCCATTTTTGGCAGGCATTGTGCATATCGCCTTGAGAAACATCTTTGCGAGCTAGTGTATTAAACGTTTATTCACATATAATGGATTTTTTACTTTATTAGTGCACACAATGACAGAATCGGCCAAATGTGTATGATTTTTGTGAAGGTGCTAGAAAAACAAGATGCACTACGATGAAGCATGAAAGGAGGCAAGGGGAGGGATAGTGAAGAGGTGGGAGAGACCGAGAGATGAACCGCAAGGTAATTAAAAAATTGGGGCCAAAACGATTCCAACTTCCTAGGCATTGACCAACTTTGCCCCTCTTAACCCAACGTGGCAGTGAACCCGTATAAGCAACAACTTCCTCTTACTCCGCTTCTCCGAAATGGTAAGAGAACCTCTCCAGCTTAAGTGACCAATCGACATATCTATGGCCTTCCGACTTGGCTCTGGTCGCCGCGCGCGTAGTCCTACCACCGACGAGGAAGCGGAGCATCAGCGCCGCCTTCGCTTCGTCCATCGCGCACCAAGGCATAACCCGCCCGCTCTGCACTGGCCGGTTGTTCAGCCCGCGGCGGCGGCGCTGGCCGTGGAGCCCCTCGCCAGCCGCTTCCCGTGCGGGCCGATGGATGCAGAGGCAGGGATCTCCCACGCAACCCCGCATGCGACGCCCGCTCGGCCCTGGCCGGCTTTTCCGCCCGTGCATGCCGCATGGTTTTCTTTGCCAGCAGGTGAGATCCCCTTCCCGGCCGGCGCGAACGATGCGGAGGCAGGGAGCTCCCGTGGCCAGCCGCCTAATCCGACCGCACTTCAGGCGGTGCCGGCCGTGGAGCCAGGCCGTTCTTTCAAAGCGCATCACGGCGACGCCCTTTGCAGGAGCAACACCGCCAAGGAGCTCGTATATAACGTGATGTTCCCGGCACTCTATAGATGCCGGGATGCTCTGCAAGCTTTCGTGCAGGCTAAGAATGCGGCGGCTGCAAATCCCAGGGACGCAGCATTGCAGCGGCGCGCCGATGAGGCTAAGGTGGCGCACGCTTTCCACCAGGCGTGCCTCGACAGGCTTAACATCCAGCACGGCTTCGTGCAACCGCCAAACGCCGCTCCAGCTAAGATCCAAAAATACTCCGGTGAGCATATCACTCCGGAGTAGAACAATCCAATTTCTAGTACTGTAGGAGTACTTTATTAGTGCACAAACCTGGCGAAATTAAAGGTGTGTTCTTTGTGTGTGATGTAAATCTAAAAATTTGAAGGTTCTAGCAAAAACATTTCTTCAGAAATATTCGATGTGTTTGCTTGGCCTTATCTATATATCCGGTGAGCATATATGGATGCCAAATCCTTTACAAACTTTATATTTTTTAAGTGATCGATGTGCATGCATCTATCTCGCCATGGTAAATTAATGAAACAAGTTGCATATTTGCCGTAATTCCAAACTTCGTGAGCAGTATAGAGATCGAGACCTTAATTAATTATTATGAGTAGGATGCATGCATGCATGTCCATTTTCTAGGGTTTTAAAGGATACTAGAGCTTTTCTAGGTTAATTTGCAACTATATGTATATTTGTTTTCTAGTTCTGGGCTGATCATTAAACTCGACGTTGAGTTGTAGATTATGTGAAATTAGTACATGCCATAAAATATAGTATAATTTTTTATGTACCCTACGAGGCAGTACGTGTGGTGTACCCTTAATTATTAATTGGTAGACATGTACCGTTGGCATGTTTGAAGAAAATTTGAATTTGGAAGAAGTTTTTAAAGTAAAATTAACGCAAGCACAAAATCATGTGTGATGGTGAAATTTCTTGAACAAATTAATACAAACCTAGTAATATGAGTTTGTTTGGCTTTCTGCCCACAAGTGAGTATTGTGCACATGTACTTTGATGCAAAATCCCGCCATACAAAACTTTTTAGTTATCATATGACCTCAAGTTTGGAAGAGATCGTATTTTAAGCAACTTCACAAACAAGAGATTCTAACAATTATATGCATGCATGAAAGAATGATTTCCCTTTTTTATTCTTTTGTACAAAAATGGCTAGATGTGTGTTAATTGTGAAGGAGGGCTACCAAATTTTAACAGCTTGCACATTATTGTCATAATTCCACCTTTTGGAAGCAGTAGGGTAGACATGCTTTCCGCTTGGTAGGATGTGTTAGTGCCATCAATTTTGTAGATATAGGTTCAAGGATTTGTTCATCTTAATCTGGAACTATATATGGATTTTTAAGCTTTTGCCTAGTAATTAAACTCATAATTGAAATAATGTAGGTTATTTAACTACATACATGCCATAAATTCTGACAGGAAATACTTGGACGTGCCTTGCGAGGGTGGTAACAAACAAGAACACAATGACCAAACTTCAAATGCCAATCCACCCACCAAGCTATACGATTGGCATGTACAATCGATCGACTCCTTCTAATCAAATTTGAATACAATAGAAGAAGTTTTAAAAATTTTCAAAATGAGATCAACTTGTGCATTGAGTCATCCTTTGTTATTTATTTGCTTGTAAAAATAGAAACATAGGCATATGAATGTATTCGAAACACTTCACTTTTCAACGGGGAAGGGACCCGAAGGTCCCAGAAAAACAAAAAAAGATTACAATAGTAGTACTCCTTTGAGAAGGCAGTAGAAGAAGGATCCTCGAAGAGCCAAATGCTTTTATTATCCACAGCTGTTCGGCTCTTTTCCTTCTCGTGTAAGCTATCGCGCAATGATTATACTAGGCTGCTCGATTATACTAATGGTCGGATGGTAGTACAACCATTTTCGCAAACTTCTGCGCCCTTCGTCATGTCAGCATCGTATCCCAGTGTGCAAGCAGTCTGCTCGAATGAAATACTCCTAAGTACGTACGGTATTCCCTCCAAAGACACACCACACGGTATTCCCTCCAAAGACGCACCGTCGCCCCGATCTGCTTCGAATGAAATACTCCAAAATACTTCGCGCCCTTCGTCATGTCAGCATCGTATCCCAGTGTGCAAGCAGTCTCCTATGAAATGGAGACGACATTTTGTTGAAAAGTGTCGGTGCATGCTATATATACCACACTAGTATGAGAGTTTTTACAGCATTATTCCGATTTCCACAGAATGCATTAAATTTGGAAGCGATGCCACACTGACAAGAGTGGTTTAAACAAGGCCATTATTTTTATTATGTTATATTACTACAATACTCCAAGGTAGCACTAGTAGCCTTCGGTTGTACTCTGCCGGTCGCGCTGCCTCATTCGACCAGACTTTATTCTTCTTCTCATATATATATACAAAATACTGTCTGCCGAGGTTCGATGACCGCACCGTCGCCCCTCTCCGCGCCGCCGTCTTGGGCCGCGCCACCATTCTCCCCGCCGAGTTCTCCCCCGTCCCCGACGCACCACCGTCAAGCACCACCGGACCGATCTTCGCAGGTATGTACATCTCCAACCTCCGGCGAGTACAGAGGTTCATCGGTCATTGTGTTCGATATAACCTTAATTTGGGGATTGCAATGTGAGTAACTTACTGGGTTTTCTAGGAAATGAAAACGGCGTCGCTCGATGCCTACACTGCGTCGGCGGATACATGGAAAGCGGAGACGGATGCTCTGCATGCATCGGCGGAGACATGTAAAGCGGATGCGGAGGCAAAGGCGAAGGCGGTGGCTAGGACGGGCCCGGGCGCTGTGGCGCTGGCAAATGCTCGTATCGAAGCTGCATTTTGTTGGAAAGTCTTGGCGCGTGCTTCGAGAGTTTTGGCGGCGCAGCCGGGAGAACCGTCGGAGGCTTCGAAGCTGGCTGCTTTGAACGCGTCGAGAGCTTGGATGGTGACTTCATCTAAGGCGGCGCTTGTTGCATATGATCGTGACTCGTCAACCCCTTTGTAAGTTCTACCTTCCCCAACTGCAATGAGGTTAGATCTGGTGGATTGGGGTTTTTTGCCCAAACCAGACGTGATGATGCATTGAGATGTTTTTGTATTTTTGATGATGCATTCTGCTTCTTTTGTAATTTGGGTGATTCATTATGCTTTTTAGGTAGTAATTTTTCTGATGCACTCACCTCTTCAGGAATTTTTCATGGTTTTTTTTTTGTTTTTGTTTTTCTGTCAACCTAGCTAATGCTCTCTGCTGTTTAGCCAAAAGTTGGATGATGCATTGTACTGTTTACATATATTTTACTCTGATGATGCATTTTGCTCTTTTAGCCTTTTAGGTAATTTTTCTGATTCCTTGAACAGTGTGGGAAATTTCGATGAAGAATTTTGCTGTCAACTTAGATGATGTATTGTGCTGTTTACATTTTATTACCTATATCAAAGCTAACCCCATCTGATGTTACCACAGCGTTTTGGGTCCTGTAGAGGTCTCTTTTTCCTCCAATCGTGTTGACACGTTAGCAATTATTACTGTATATGCGAGATTGCCTTCCGTTGGTGCGTCCTATTTTTGTGGTGTTTTTTTTTTGCAAATTAAGGGCTTCATTGATTATGCAACAGGATTACAATTGCATTGTCCTGTTTACAATATTTTGATTTTGCTGATGCATTGTGCTGTTCACATTATTTTGATTTTGCTGATGCATTGTCCTGTTTACATTATTTTGATTTTGCTGATGCATTGTGCTGTTTACACTATTTTGATTTTGCTGATGCACCGTGCAGTTTAGGAAACTTTGATGATGAATTAGATGATGCATTTTGCTGCTTAGTCAAATTAGATGTTGCATTTTGTTTTAAAAAATAGATGATGCAGTGTGCTGTTTACATAATTTTGACGATGCATCGTGCGATTTGCATAATCCTACCAGCTTCAGTCGAAGGACACCCACAACAATCAACGATCTGCCTGGAGATGTAGTCTCTCAGATTCTTGTCAGGCTTCCTCCCCATCCAACCTGCTTACTAGCTGCATCAGGCACCAAGAAAGCATGGAGGCAATGTATGGGAAGCAATTATTTCAGAAAGCTAACTGTGTCACACAACGGAGGAAACCCGTTGCTAGGGTTTTTCACCAACAACTCCGAGGACAATCGATTCATCACAGAGCATGATCTTCACCCGGCCATCTTGAAGATGCTGGCAATCCCGTCTCAAGTGAACGGTCCCAAAATCTATGTCCTGGGATGCCGCGATGGTATGGTGCTACTCCATTCTAATGTATCCAGAGGGTATATATCAGTCTGGGATCCAATTAGGCAAGTTCTCACAGCGATACCAGAACCACCATTGTGGCGCAATCACACAATTGAAAGCAGCGGCTCAATTCTCTGTTCGAGAAACAACTCTGAACCGTTTACACATTGTGGCAAGTTCTCGGTTGTTTGGATAACAACTAAACGTTACGATGCACAGGCTCATATCTACTCACCAGATTCAAAAGAATGGGAGTTTCTAGCTCGATCAACTCCGATCTGTCGAGGAGATTGACCGTAGACCGGCAACTCTCATAGGGGGTATTTTGTACTGGCCAACGAAGTCTAGATATATCATTGAGCTTGACCATGCAAAGAAGACTCTGAAATATATTCAGTGCCCTCATGAGACGCATGATATATTCATGCTTAACATTCACATCTTCAAGGGACATAATGGAGATGTTGCCCTTGCTGTTATAAGAGACTTCACCCTACAAACATGGACCAGTACAAGATCATCAACAGGCGATCACGAGTCATGGACATGTCATATAAATTTTGAATTGGATACTTTTTTTGGCCTTGACACATCATTTCCATACAATTGGAAACATCCAGTAAGGTTACTCTGCGTATTTGAGGACAAAAATGAGCTGGTTGTACGGGCAAAGGAGGGAGTATTCCAATTAGATATGAGCAACTGGCAGTGGAGAAAGTACAATTCTGCTAGACGTTGGTGCACTTTACATCCCTACTCAGTTAGACCGGGTTAGTCATTCATATGTAACCTTTGCATTCATTTACATATGACTTTTGCTGATCAATTTGTTCATTTCCTGACAGTAACCGACCTGATCCAGAGTGCAACATCAAGGACACGAAAAAGAACGCGCTGTCAGGAACCCATCTAATTCAAAGTTCAACATCCATAAGAGAAAAGGAAGTCGCATATGAAGGAGCAAGGCTTGTTTGGGCAAGAAGTGATAGCCCAGCTTTTGTTTGGTCTGATGTCTTTTAGTTTTCGTTCTGGTGGAAATGTCGCTGCACCATTTGTTTGTACTGCAGCTCCATAGTGCTAGCTGCTAGTACGTTGGCGCTGTCCTACGTCTGCTTGTTTTGGGGGCATAAATATGCCACGAAACCTTTGTTTTATGTGATCAAACGGTCATTTCTGCATGTATATGTTCGGGTTCTGATGAAACCTTTTTTGTGATCTGTACATATATTTGAGTCAGTCTGTGTTTTGTTTTATGATGGGCAGGAGTATTTGTTTTACTACACCATTGTTTATCCGAATTGTATTACTCACTCTATTCAAAAAGTTAGCGGCTCACCTTTTTCCTTCAAGATACGGATGTATCTACACACTAAAAACATATATAGATGAAACATCTTCAGACAAAGTTTAGTCACTTATGTATGGACGGGGGTAGTATTATTTATGTTGTGCTCCCAAACAAGCAGACATCGGACAGCTTTGTTTAAAGTTCATATGTGTAATCTTATTCCCTTTGGAAGTTAAGCATTAAACTCTACTAGTACAACCGTGGTGGTCTTGTGATGTAGTACTCTTTTGATGCATTTGTGATGTAGTAGTACAGTACTTTTTTTTGAACTGGTATAGTACTATCTAAGAAGAGTACTCCCTCCGATTCACATTCATTTTACACCAATAAATATGGATCGGAGCGAGGGAGTAAATTAAACATGGCATCTCGTGCATGAAGCTTGACAGATCGATCAGGTTGGCTAGAATGGCAATACAATGCTCCTCATTAGGCAAATGCATGCCATGTACGATAGTATACATCCAGTAAAGAAGTCTATACTGACATAAAAAAGACTACATTGGGGATGAGAGTCAATTGGGGAATCTACAATACATAAAATCTTGCTAGTAGCTGATTTTGGCTAAGAGGGTTTTACTTACATTACACGTGCCACTTTCCTTGTCTGCAAAACAAGTTCCAATAAAGGAAGAGGAAAGAAGAGGACATTGTGGGCGAGATTGAACACCTTTTTATGTGTTAAGCTGAGGCCTTGTTTAGCTGAGGATTTCGACTTAGGCCTAACAGCTCAGCACACCCAGAAATAAATTTCCTTGCGCGCACCATCAGCAAAAATAACAAAATTGGCACGCAAGATTAAGAACGAAGTGAATTTAAGTAACTTGGTTAGCTTTTCAAGCAATATATTCAGAGAAAGAGCACACATGTCCGGCAAATAATCGTAAGAGAAGAACAATAAATCTAAGGCATTCCACTTCATATGCAGAAGGGACGCGACAGCGCATGGATTCATACCTTGAGTCGACTCTGGCTCGTAGAAGGGTGGTCGCGCCTCGAGGATGCCGGCGACGTCTCCACCTCGATCTCACATATGACTGCTTCTCGGTGGGCGGTGCGCCACGCCATGTAGAAGATCTATCAAAAGAGGAGAGCCCGATGACGCTACCGACGCCTCAACCTTGATAGCACCGGCTTGTTGCTCCGCACCGAGATTAGCCACGTGCAAGATTTAGCGGATGCGCCAATTTTAGAGATATGTCATGATCGTTGTAACAAATTTCAACATGATGATGATTTGATCCTGCACTCGGCCTTGAACATAAGTACTAGTACAGTCTCACAATTTTTTTTATCATTATACTTTGCGAGATTTAGCGGATGCGCCAAATTCAGAGATAGATCATGATCATGGTAACACAATTTTCAATGTAATGATGATTTGATGTTGCACTAGACCTTGAACATAAGTACTAGTACGGTCTCACAATTTTGTATCATTATACTTTGCAAGTTTTAGCGGATGCGCCTATTTTCAGAGGATCATGGTAACAAATTTTCAACGTGATGATGATTTGATGTTGCACTTGACCTTGAACAGAAGTACTACTACTGTCTTACAATTTCTTTATCATTATACTTTGCAAGATTTAGCAGATGCGCCAAATTCAGAGATAGATCATGATCATGGTAACAAATTTTCAACGTGATGATGATTTGATGTTGCACTCGAACTTGAATAGAAGTACTAGTACAATCTCACAATTTTTTTATCATTATACTTTGCGAGATTTAGCGGATGCGCCAAATTCAGAGATAGATCGTGATCATGGTAACACACTTTTCAATGTAATGATGATTTGATGTTGCACTCGACCTTGAACATAAGTACTAGTACGGTCTCACAATTTTGTATCATTATACTTTGCAAGTTTTAGCGGATGCGCCCATTTTCAGAGGTAGATCATGATCATGGTAACAAATTTTCAACGTGATGATGATTTAATGTTGCACTCGAACTTGAACAGAAGTACTAGTATGGTCTCACAATTTTTATTACTCGTATAATTATACTTTGAAAGATATAGCGGATGCGCCAATTTCAGAGATAGATCATGATCATGGTAACAAATTTTTAACGTGATGATGATTTGATGTTGCACTCGGCCTAGAATAGAAGTACTAGTACGGTCTCACAATTTTTTTTATCATTATACTTTGATATAGCGGATACGCTAATTTCAGAGATAGATCATGACCATGGTAGTGACCAATATTCAAGATGATGATGATTTGATTTTGCACTCGGCCTTGAACAGAGGTACTAGTACGGTCTCACAATTTTTTATCATTATACTTGGACCTTAGCGAAATTCAAAATCTCATAGCGGCAAAACTTCCCGCCTACAAAATACAAAATTTTCGTACGCTTCCAAATTCCCATTCTACCCCTGTGGAGATGACAGCAAAGTCGGTTGGTGGGGGGGTCTGCCCGTCATTTTTTGGATCACCACCTCCCTAGCCCGGAAACCCTCCCAAAAAAAATTCATTTCCCTCAGACCACCCACCGGAACTTCCCAAGTCCCTCTCTCCCACCTCCACGACCACCGCACCGGAACATCCCCGCCGGACTTCCCTGGCCTACCCGAGCCCTCGCGATCCTCGTCATCTGGCTGCCTGCCGGAGCCGCTTCATCGACGCCGTCATCAACCGGACCGGATCATCCCCGCCGAACCTCGAAACCATATGCTCATCCAGCAGTCTACCGCAGTCGCTTCAGCTGCGGTATCGTCCACCCCACCGGAGCCGCTTCGCCGGATCCGTCGTCCACCGCATCGTATCTTGCTCACCGACACCGCTGTGCATGAACCGGATCTGCTTCACCGCGCCGTGCATGATCTAAACTCTTCTACGTCGCTTTTCTATTGCTTGCCTGCAAGTTCTTGTTTAATCTTGGGGGAACTGTTTGTGCTAACGACGCGCCGTTACGTTTTTGCAGATGAGATGAGTAACCATGAAGTGTAATGGCCGTCTCTCCAACCCCAAGTAGCACATGTAGCGTACTTCATCACCGGATCTATCAACCCTGTGAAGATCTGCTGTGACTCCCACGAGTGCTTCTCCTAATGTAAGTCCCTTGTTTTAGCGCCATGTTCGGGTTCGGATGCTTGTTTGTCTGAAGCTCTTTTAGTTCATTCCTAGCTATGACCGTAACACGTTGCTATTTTCTACTTCATTGCTAACTTTAAGCGATTGAACATTTTGGTTTGCATTCCCTGCTCTGTAGATGTAGCCATCATAACTTCTATCTTGCTCAGTCGTTGTTACAAAAATTATACTGTAGGTATTATAGTAACATCCTGCTATTATTTAGTTCATGGCCAATTTTAAGTAATTGCACATGTTGGTTCGCATTCCCTGCTCTATAGCTTTTGGCATCGTAACTTCTATATTTGGTTTACATTCCCTGCTCTGTAGATCTAGCCATCATAACTTTATCTTGCTCAGTCGTTGTTACAAAAATTATGGCCTGCTACTATGTTGTTTGTGCCAATTTTTTACTCCATGAACATGTTGGCTTGCATTCCATGTACTACAGGTGATGCCATTGTTTTGTATCTAGTTCATTGTAAGCTAACAAAGTAAGGACTTAGTTTGGCATGCTATCACTCTGCTATCTAGCCTGTAGTACAAATAAACTTGTCATACTACTAGATAATAATTTTGCGTGCCATCTTGTTCTTCAAAAGCTGCATTATTGACTTGTTTCTCTCGACTTGGCATGACGCTCACATATGGAAAGCTGAACATATTGGTTTGCATTCCCTCTTATACAAGTTCACAGGTGATCCCACTATATTCGTATCTGGTCCATCCTAAGCTCCAAAGCATTAACTATCCTCCATGTGTTGCTCATTACAAGTTTATATCCCGAAACATCTTGATTTGCATCCCCTTCACTATAAGTTCAGGAGTATTATTTAGTTCACGGCCAAAATGAAGTAATTGCACTTGGCACATGTTGGTTCACATTCCCTCCTCTTTAGCTTTTGCCATCGTAACTTCTATTTTTGGTTTACATTCCCTGCTCTGTAGATGTAGCCATCATAACTTCATCTTGCTCGATCGTTGTTACAAAATTTATAGCTTTGCTACTATGTTGTTCATGCCAATTTTGTACTCCCCGAACATGTTGGTTTGCATGGGACTCGACGTAGTAAGTCTCATTGTTTCATTCTAACATGCTTTGCATATATTGGCTGTTGGTATGCGGCATGCACTCTTTGTTTGCTTATTGTGCGCATTACAATGATCTTGTTATAATGACGAAATGATGAGTTCCAAATTCTTTGCCAAACAATATTGTAGTGTCTTTGCCTTTCCATTGTTGCTGTCTTAACTTGTAATGTCTTTGTTTCGTATATAGGTGCCGCATGGACAACTTAAAAGATTGCCGGATCGCTTCATTGTATTGCTAGGTTTAATTACCATTCAATTTCTCTCGGGTTCTGTAATATTTTTTTCAATGCCTTGCAATGATGTAATATTTAGTTAGTTTTTATAGTTCTTTCGCGCATTTTTCTTTGGTGCTTGTGGTAAGTGAGACTATCCCATTTAAATCAATGCTGCGTAAATATTCTCGATATCTAAATCACGAATTCCCATCCCTTAAACGGCCCAATTAAGCGAAATCACATATGTGCTCACGCAAAATCCTAAAGCGCATATTATGCCGGCATATAAACAGCAACTAAACGGGCTGGCCCACTTACTTCTTGGGCCAGCCCATTTGATTTACGGTGGACCCCACACTAATTGGGCTGGCCCACTTGCTTTAAGGTGGACCCCACCAACTACTGGGCCGGCCCACTAATTAGTTGGGCCAGCCCATTTGCTTTTTGGTGGACCCCACAAAATAAATGGGCCGGCCCTTTAAGAGGAAAGTGGGACCCACCTGTGTTTTTGGCCCGGCCCACTATCTTGTTGGGCCGGCCCACTTGCTATATGGTGGACCCCACATACTAGTTGGGCCGGCCCTTTAACAGGAAAGTGGGACCCACCTGTGTTTTTGGCCCGGCCCACTATCGTGTTGGGCAGCCCACTTGCTATATGGTGGTCCCACATACTAAATGGGCCGCCTTTAAGAGGAAATTGGGAACCCCCTGTTTTTTTGGCCCGGCCCACTATATTGTTGGGCCGGCCCAACTGCTATATGGTGGACCCCACATACTAATTGGGCCGGCCCTTTAACAGGAAAGTGGGACCCACCTGTGTTTTTGGCCCGGCCCACTATCTTCTTTGGGCCACCCCACTTGCTATATGGTGGACCCCACATACTAAATGGGCCGGCCCTTTAACAGGAAAGTGGGACCCACCTGTGTTTTTGGCCCGGCCCACTATTTTGTTGGGCCGGCCCACTTGCTGTATGGTGGACCCCACAAACGAAATGGGCCGACCCTTTACCTGGAAAGTGGGACCCACCTGTGTTTTTGGCCCGGCCCACTAGCTTGTTGGGCCGGCCCACTTGCTATACGGTGGACCCCACACACTAAATGGGCCGGCCCTTTAACAGGAAAGTGGGACCCACCTGTGTTTTTGGCCCGGTCCACTTGCTTCTTGGGCCGGCCCAGTTGCTGTAAGGTGGACCCCACATGTTAAATGGGCCAGCCCATTTAAGTTTTGACCAGTCAACCTTAGAGGTTAGGCCCGGCCCACGTAACTAATGGACCAGCCCAGCTATATAGTTGACCGGTCAAACTATGTCATCTGGCCCGGCCCGCTTAAGACGTGGCAGGCCTCGTGTGGGCCTACCATCTACCACGGGGTTTCAGCCGGTTAACGCCGTTAACTGTCAGTTAACGGCGTCTGCCACGTGTCAGTTTGCATGACGTCAGCAGTCAACGGGCTCCCGAAAACACTTCCGCAACGGTCCGATTTTCCGTGGCGGAAGGGCGCCCAAGTGCGACGGACCGAAAAAATCGTCGTTGGACTTTGCCTGACGCAGTTTCCACAACAGAACCCATATCGTCGGGTTAGGCCCATAGGCGACGAAAAATACCCCTTAGCGGACGATTTTGAGACGTTGTCTATCAGAACTTTTCTTGTAGTGAACAACACATAAATAATAGATTGATAATCACCATAACATAGTATTCTCTATCCATCGGATCCCGACAAACACAACATATAGTATTACAGATAGATGATCTTGATCATGTTAGGCAGCTCACAAGATCCAACAATGAAGCACATAAGGAGAAGACGACCATCTAGCTACTGCTATGGACCCATAGTCCAGGGGTGAACTACTCACTCATCACTCCGGAGGCGATCATGGCGATGAAGAGTCCTCCGGGAGATGAATCCCCTCTCCGGCAGGGTGCCGGAGGCGATCTCCTGAATTCCCCGAGATGGGATTCGCGGCGGCGGCGTCTCAGTAAGGTTTTCCGTATCGTGACTCTCGGTACTGGGGGTTTCACGACGGAGGCTTTAAGTAGGCGGAAGGGCAACGCGGGGGGCCACACGAGGGCCCCACACGCCAGGGCCGCGCGGCCAAGCCCTAGGTCGCGCCGCCCTGTTGTGGCGGCGCCTCGTGGCCCCACTTCCTTCCCTCTTCGGTCTTCTGGAAGCTTCGTGCAAAAATAGGACCCTGGGCGTTGATTTCGTCCAATTCCGAGAATATTTCCTTACTAGGATTTCTGAAACCAAAAACAGCAGAAAACAGCAACTGGCTCTTCGGCATCTTGTTAATAGGTTAGTTCCAGAAAATGCGTAAATACGACATATAATGTGTATAAAACATGTAGATATCATCAATAATGTAGCATGGAACATAAGAAATTATCGATACGTTGGAGACGTATCATGGGGCCAGCCCACTATGACATGTGGGCCCAGGCCGGCCCCTCTCTTAGAGATAAGATCTATCTCTATTTTTAAATGGTTTAAATTTAGAGATAGAATCTATCTCGAGATTAAATAGTTTAAACGAAGAGATAAAGGGAAAACTTGGGGGGAAGACTTCCCCCCTTGGGCGCCGGCCAAGGAAGGAGGTGGGGCCAAGGGGAAACCCTAGGCCGGCCCCTCCCCTATATAAAGAGGGGAGGGGGTGGCCGGCCACTTCACCTCTTCCCCAACCCAAGCCGCCTCCCTCTCTTCCTCCTCCATACGCTGTGCAGGCTTAGGCGAAGCCCTGCAGCAAATCTTCTCCACCACCACCACCACGCCGTTGTGCTGCTGGGATTCCGTGGAGATCTACCACACCTCCGCTGCCCGCTGGAACAGGAGAGGAAGGAGCTTCATCGACACCGTACGCGCGACCGAGTACGGAAGTGCTGCCGGATTGCAGCACCGGGGACGATCGTCTACACCAACAACGAGATTAATCTCGTAGGCTTTGGAATCTTCGAGGGTTAGTCTCATCTCCATCTCGTTGCTTAGATCTAGTAGATTGGATCTTGGGTGTTCCATAGATTAGATCTGTTGTTTTTATTCGCTTTGCGGTAGGAATTTTTTTTGTTTTCTATGCAACGAACCCCATCAGTGGTATCAGAGCCACGTCTATGCATAGATCTGTTGCACGAGTAGAACACAATGGTTTGTGGGCGGTGATGCTTTTGTTGCTTTAGTTTGTGTACTTTGCTTCTTGCGGATGGTGGGATGAAGCGGCCCGGGCTAACTTTACATGACCGCGTCTCATGAGACTTGCTCCACGCTTGACATGCAACTTGTATTGCATAAGTGGCTTTGCGGGTGTCTGTCTCTCCCACCATAGTGAAGATTGTAATTTGCACTTCTATTGTCAACACTAGTATCACCGTTGTGGTTCATGTTCGTAGGTAGATTGGATCTTACTCGAAAACCCTAAACCACGTAAAAGATGCAAACCAAATTAGAGGCGTCTAACTTGTTTTTGCAGGGTTTGGTGATGTGATATGGCCATAATGTGATGATGATTATATTTGATGTATGAGATGTTCATTGTTGTATTATGGCAACCGGCAGGAGCCTAATGGTTGTCTTTAATTTTTGTTAAAGACCTGCGTGTCTATTCATCATGTAATAGCTTTATTTCAAGTAGTTGTTATAGTAGCTATAAGTGATGGACAACCATGAAGCGGCGCCATTGACCTTGACGCCATGCTGGTGATGATGGAGATCATGTCCGTGCTTTGGAGATGGAGATCAAAAGCACAAGAAGAAAAGGCCATATCATATCACACATTATGAATTGCATGTGATGTTAATCCTTTTATGCATCTTATTTTGCTTAGATCGCGACGGTAGCATTATAAGATGATCCATCTCACTAAATATCAAGATCATAAAGTGTTCATCCTTAGTATGCACCGTTGCTAAGACTTGTCGTTTCGAAGCATCTCGTGATGATCGGGTGTGATAGACTCTACATGTGCATACAACGGGTGCAAGCCAGATTTGCACACGCGGATACTAAGGTTGCCTTGACGAGCCTAGCATGTACAGACATGGTCTCGGAACACGAGATACCGAAAGGTAGAGCATGAGTCATATGAATGATATGATGAATGATACGTCCCCGACGTATCCATAATTTCTGTCGTTCCATGCTTGTTTTATGACAATACTTACATGTTTTGCTTGCACTTTATGATGTTTTTATGCGTTTTCCGGAACTAACCTATTAACAAGATGCCACAGTGCCAGTTCCTGTTTTCTGCTGTTTTTGGTTCCAGAAAGGCTGTTCGGGCAATATTCTCGGAATTCGACGAAACGAAGACCAAACCTCCTATTTTTCCCGGAAGGCTCCAGAACACCGAAGAAGAGTCGGAGAGGGGCCAGAGGGCCACCACACCATAGGGCGGCGCGGCCTGGCCTGGGCCCGCGCCGGCCTGTGGTGAGGAGCCCCCAGGTGCCCCCCTGCGCCGCCTCTTCGCCTATAAAATCCCTTTCGACCTAAAAACACCGTACCACTTGACGAAACTCCAGAAAGACTCCAGGGGCGCCGCCGCCATCGCGAAACTCCAATTCGGGGGACAGAAGTCTCTGTCCCGGCACCCTGCCGGGACGGGGAAGTGCCCCCGGAAGCCATCTCCATCAACGCCATCGCCTCCATCATGCTCCGTGAGTAGTTCCCCCATGGACTACGGGTTCTAGCTGTAGCTAGTTGGTATTCTCTCCCCCATGTACTTCAATACAATGATCTCATGAGCTGCCTTACATGATTGAGATCCATCTGATGTAATCGGTGTTGTGTTTGTTGGGATCCGATGGATGATACATTATGATTAGTCTATCTATAAAGTTTGTGAAGTTATTGTTGCTGCAATCTTGTTATGCTTAATGCTTGTCACTAGGGCCCGAGTGGCATGATCTTAGATTTGAGCTCTATAATTATTGCTTAGATTGTATCTACAAGTTGTATGCACATGTCTTGTCAGGAACCAAAGGCCCCGAAGTGGCCAATCGGGACAACCGGAGGGGATGGCGGTGATGTGAGGGACACATGTTTTCACGGAGTGTTAATGCTTTGCTCCGGTGCTCTATTAAAAGGAGTACCTTAATATCCAGTAGATTCCCTTGAGGCCCGGCTGCCACCGGCTGGTAGGACAATAGATGTTGTGCAAGTTTCTCATTGCGAGCACGTACGACTAAATATGGAAAACATGCCTACATGATTAATGAATTGATGTTCTTTCTTAATGCCTTATCAATCCTATCAATTGCCCAACTGTAATTTGTTCACCCAACACTTGTTATTGGAGAGTTGCCACTAGTGTAGATAGCTGGGAACCCCGGTCCATCTTTCATCATCATATACTCGTTCTACATGTCAACTATTTTCTGGTGCCATTGCTCTCATATTGCTATTACTGCTGCTGTGTTACTGTTACTACTGCTCTCATATTACTGCTACTTTCACATCACCCCTGTTACTAGTGCTTTTCCAGGTGCAGCTGAATTGACAACTCAGTTGTTAAGGCTTATAAGTATTCTTTACCTCCCCTTGTGTCGAATCAATAAATTTTGGTTTTACTTCCCTCGAAGACTGTTGCGATCCCCTATACTTGTGGGTCATCAAGACTATTTTCTGGCGCCGTTGCCGGGGAGGCATAGCTCTACTCATAAGTTCACCTGGGGAGTACACTCTACCTCTCTCTCTGCTTTTATTTTATTTTGTCTTGCTAGTTTATTTCTATCTAGTTTATTTGTGCTTAGTTTATTTCTGTCTAGTTTTACTTTGCTTAGTTTACTTTTGTCTAGTTTATTTTTGTCTAGTTTTATTTTCCCTATATACCCGAAAATCCATAAAAATTTGAAAAACCTAAAAATTAAAAACTGCTATTATGGGAGAACCTACAACCTACTTGGAGCTTATAGAATGTTATAATAATTATAGAGAATCAAGAACTGGTAAAATAATGAGTGCTATGATAGAAAAATTGAATACAATGGCTAGAATCTTGCTTAGACGCCATGATATAAACTGTTGCTCTCAACAGGATACTAAACATCTTAAATTTCAATGTGGCTCTAGTGAGGAATTATTAATTAAGAACTATAATCGGAATTGCTATATTCATTATGGGTTCGAAGAGGTAGAACAATTTGTCTTATTTATGGGAGCCTCCGAGATAGAATCCTTCATGGTTGAGAATTATGAAACTTGTGCTATTTGTAAGGACCTTAAAGATTATGTCTCTACTATCCTTAATTCTTGCATAGAATGTTACAGTAGGAATCCTTATATCCTTGATTATAAAGAGAGACACATTAATGCACAAGAATGCACTCACAATTTGCAGGAACCGGTGGAAGAAGAAATTGATGAACCTGAAAGCTCATTGGATGAAAAAGAGGAGGAAATTGGTGAACCTGAAAGCTCATTGGATGAAAAAGAAGAGGAGAGTGATGAACAAAAGGAGGAAGAATGGATTAGCTACCCATGCCAACCTTCTAATGAGAGTAACTCTTTATCTCTTACACTATTTGATTGTCCTCCATGCTTACCGAAAGAGGTTGAATGTTATGTTCCTGTGGATTCTCTTGAAATATTTCCTATAAGTAAAACTTGTGAGAATAATTATGCTACTGTTATATATGATAATCCATGCTACTTTGATAAATCTTATGATAATGCTTTGTTTGTGCCTGATGTCGAAATGCATGGTACTAAAGAATTTTGCTTAGCAAATGTTTATGATAAAGCTCTAGATGATGGTCCTATGTTACTTGATAATATTAATTGTACTACTAATGAAAATGGGATTGGAGAGTTCTTGACATTATCTATGTGTCCCATATCTCTTGAGATTGATCATTCATCTTGCTATATTATTGATAAAAGTGTGTTCAAAAGTTTTAATTCCACTATTTTTGAGCTTGATAAAAATTATATGTTTGTGGATCATGAAAAGTATGCTGCATGTGATAGTTATATTGTTGAGTTTATCCATGAAGCTACTGAAAATTATTATGAGAGAGGAAAATATGGTTGTATAAATTTGCATGGTACTAAAACACCTCTCTATATGCTTAAAATTTTGAAGTTACACTTGTTTTATCTTCCTATGCTTGTTACTTTGCTTTTCATGAACTTGTTTATTTACAAGATTCCTTTACATAGGAAGCATGTTAGACTTAAATTTGTTTTGGATTTGCTTTTTGATGCTCTCTTTTACCTCTACTCTTGTTTCTTGCGAGTGCATCATTAAAACTGCTGAGCCCATCTTAATGGCTATAAAGAAAGAACTTCTTGGGAGATAACCCATGTGTTATTTTGCTACAGTACTTTGTTTTATATTTGTGTCTTGGAAGTTGTTTACTACTGTAGCAACCTCTCCTTATCTTAGTTTTGTGTTTTGTTGTGCCAAGTGAAGCCTCTAATCGAAGGTTGATACTAGATTTGGATTTCTGCGCAGAAACAGATTTCTATCTGTCACGAATCTGGGCTTATTTCTCTGTAGGAAACTCAGAAAAATCTGCCAATTTACGTGCGTGATCCTCATATATGTACGCAATTTTCATTAGTTTTGAGTTTTCTGATTTGTGCAACGGAAGTACCATTTTAAAATTCGTGTTTACTAGCTGTTCTGTTTTGGCAGATTCTGTCTCTGTTTTTTGCATTGTCTCTTGTGGACTTTATGTGAGGCTTTCTAGACGTGGAGAGCTGTAGCTAATGTTTTATTGAGTTCTTGCAATGTGTCACTACAGGACCAAGGTGGATTCAAGTTTTTTTGAGTACTAACCCCTCTAATGAAGTTTATGAGAAGTTTGGTGTGAAGGAAGTTTTCAAGGGTCAAGAGAGGAGGATGATATATGATCAAGAAGAGTGAAAAGTCAAAGCTTGGGGATGCCCCCGTGGTTCATCCCTGCATATTTCAAGAAGACTCAAGCGTCTAAGCTTGGGGATGCCCAAGGCATCCCCTTCTTCATCAACTTATCAGGTTTCTTCTATTGAAACTATATTTTTATTCGGTCACATCTTATGTGCTTTACTTGGAGCGTCTGTGTGTTTTTATTTTTGTTTGTGTTTGAATAAAGATGGATCCTAGCAATCCTTGTTTGGGAGAGAGACACGCTCCGCTTTTTCATATGAACACTTGTTCTTCGTTTTACTTTTAATGTTCAATGAATAAAAGTTGGAAGCTACAATATTTATCTTTATTTGGTTGGGAAAAGAAAATGCCTCATATGTCTTGGATAATTTGATACTTGGCAATTGTTTTGAGCTCTCAAGTAGATCATAAGTTTTTGCATGTAGTTTAAACCTATTAGTGGAGAACTACCGTAAAGCTTGTTAAAATTGGTTTGCATAATTGATCTCTCTTAAGGTCTAGATATTTTCTGGTAAAAGTGTTTGAGCAACAAGGAAGACAGTGTAGAGTATTATAATGCTTGCAATATGTTCTTATGTAAGTTTTGTTGTACCGGTTCATACTTGTGTTTGCTTCAAACAACCTTGCTAGCCTAAACCTTGTACTGAGAGGGAATACTTCTCGTGCATCCAAAAACCTTGAGCCAAAACCTATGCCATTTGTGTCCACCATACCTACCTACTATGTGGTATTTCCTGCCATTCCAAAGTAAATTGCTTGAGTGCTACCTTTAAATAATTCAAAATGCTTCTCAATTTGTGTTAATGTTTCATAGCTCATGAGGAAGTATGTGGTGTTTAGCTTTCAACCTTGTCATTTACTTTTGACAGACTTTCACAATGGACTAGTGGCACATCCGCTTATCCAATAATTTTGCAAAAAGAGCTGGCAATGGGGTTCCCAGCCCCAATTAATTAACTTTCATTAATAATTCTCTTCACATGTTTTGCTCTGATTCATCAGTAAGCAACTTAATTTTGCAAATAGACACTCCTCCATGGTATGTGAATGTTGGAAGGCACCCGAGGATTCGGTTAGCCATGGCTTGTGTAAGCAAAAGGTTGGGAGGAGTGTCATCCATAAATAAAGAAAAACTAAACTAAAGTACATGTGTAAACAAAAGAGAAGAGGGATGATCTACCTTGCTGGTAGAGATAACGTCCTTCATGGGAGCCGCTCTTGAAAGTCTGGTTGATGAGGTAGTTAGTGTACCCACTACCATTCGTTGACAACAAAAAACACCTCTCAAAATTTTACTTTTATGCTCTCTATATGTTTTCAAAACCAAAGCTCTAGCACAAATATAGCAATCGATGCTTCCCTCGTAGAAGGGTCATTCTTTTACTTTTATGTTGAGTCAGTTACCTAATTCCTTCCACCTTAGAAGCAAACATTTGTGTCAACTGTGCATTGATTCTTACATACTTGCATATTTGCATTCATCATATTACTCTATGTTGACAATATCCATGAGATATACATGTTGAAAGTTGAAAGCAACCGCTGAAACTTATATCCTCCTTTGTGTTGCTTCGATGCCTTTACTATGAACTTATTGCTTTATGAGTTAACTCTTGTGCAAGACTTTTGATGCTTGTCTTGAAAGTATTCTCCATGAAAAGTTTTGCTATATGTTATCTACTTGTTAGCAACTATAGATCATTGCCTTGAGTCACTTCATTCATTTCATATGCTTTGTAATAGTATGATCAAGGTTATGTAAGTAGCATGTCACTACAGAAATTATTCTTTTTATCGTTTACCTGCTCGGGACGAGCAGGAACTAAGCTTGGGGATGCTGATACGTCCCCGACGTATCCATAATTTCTGTCGTTCCATGCTTGTTTTATGACAATACTTACATGTTTTGCTTGCACTTTATGATGTTTTTATGCGTTTTCCGGAACTAACCTATTAACAAGATGCCACAGTGCCAGTTCCCGTTTTCTGCTGTTTTTGGTTCCAGAAAGGCTGTTCGGGCAATATTCTCGGAATTCGACGAAACGAAGACCAAACCTCCTATTTTTCCCGGAAGGCTCCAGAACACCGAAGAAGAGTCGGAGAGGGGCCAGAGGGCCACCACACCATAGGGCGGCGCGGCCTGGCCTAGGCCCGCGCCGGCCTGTGGTGAGGAGCCCCCAGGTGCCCCCCTGCGCCGCCTCTTCGCCTATAAAATCCCTTTCGACCTAAAAACACCGTACCACTTGACGAAACTCCAGAAAGACTCCAGGGGCGCCGCCGCCATCGCGAAACTCCAATTCGGGGGACAGAAGTCTCTGTCCCGGCACCCTGCCGGGACGCGGAAGTGCCCCCGGAAGCCATCTCCATCAACGCCATCGCCTCCATCATGCTCCGTGAGTAGTTCCCCCATGGACTACGGGTTCTAGCTGTAGCTAGTTGGTATTCTCTCCCCCATGTACTTCAATACAATGATCTCATGAGCTGCCTTACATGATTGAGATCCATCTGATGTAATCGGTGTTGTGTTTGTTGGGATCCGATGGATGATACATTATGATTAGTCTATCTATAAAGTTTGTGAAGTTATTGTTGCTGCAATCTTGTTATGCTTAATGCTTGTCACTAGGGCCCGAGTGGCATGATCTTAGATTTGAGCTCTATAATTATTGCTTAGATTGTATCTACAAGTTGTATGCACATGTCACTGTCCGGAACCAAAGGCCCTGAAGTGACAGAAATCGGGACAACCGGAGGGGATGGCGGTGATGTGAGGGACACATGTTTTCACGGAGTGTTAATGCTTTGCTCCGGTGCTCTATTAAAAGGAGTACCTTAATATCCAGTAGATTCCGTTGAGGCCCGGCTGCCACCGGCTGGTAGGACAATAGATGTTGTGCAAGTTTCTCATTGCGAGCACGTACGACTAAATATGGAAAACATGCCTACATGATTAATGAATTGATGTTCTTTCTTAATGCCTTATCAATCCTATCAATTGCCCAACTGTAATTTGTTCACCCAACACTTGTTATTGGAGAGTTGCCACTAGTGTAGATAGCTGGGAACCCCGGTCCATCTTTCATCATCATATACTCGTTCTACATGTCAACTATTTTCTGGTGCCATTGCTCTCATATTGCTATTACTGCTGCTGTGTTACTATTACTACTGCTCTCATATTACTGCTACTTTCACATCACCCCTGTTACTAGTGCTTTTCCAGGTGCAGCTGAATTGACAACTCAGTTGTTAAGGCTTATAAGTATTCTTTACCTCCCCTTGTGTCGAATCAATAAATTTGGGTTTTACTTCCCTCGAAGACTGTTGCGATCCCCTATACTTGTGGGTCATCAATGAACACTTTGAGTGTTCGCCTTTGAAGCTACATCTTTTCTCGTGAAGATCAGACTTGGTGTAGTGGATTTGGTTCGTGTAATCACTAAGACAATGCGAGGGATGTTGTTTTGAGTGGGAGTTCACCTAGTTAATTTAAGAATTAAAATTGAACTCATTTTATCATAAACTTAGTCTAAACTCTTTGCAAATATGTTGTAGATCATGGCGCCCCCCTCCATCAATTTTAACCAGTTCCTAGAGAAAGAAAAGCTTAAGGGAAATGGTAGCAACTTCACTGACTGGTCCCGTCATGTGAGGATTTTCCTCACTGGCGTGAGCATGCAATATGTGCTCGAAGCACCGCTAGGTCCCCCACCACCTCCTGCAGTGTCCGAGGACATAAAGAATGTTTATGAGACTCGGGTAACTCGGTACTCCGAAATTCAGTGTGCCATCTTGTGCAGTTTAGAGGCAGAGCTCCAAAAGCGTTTTGAGCACCACGACCCATGTGAGATGATGCGCAAGCTCAAACTTATCTTTGAGACTCATGCAGCCGTGGAGAGCTATGAGGCCTCGAAACAGTTCTTTAACTGCATGATGGAAGAGGGCAGCTCCGTTAGTGAGCACATGTTCTCCATGTCCGGACATGCGAAGAAGCTCAGTGACTTGGAGATTGTGATCCCTAACAAGCTGGGTATTCATCGTGTCCTCCAATCACTGCCACCAAGTTACAAGAACTTCGTGATGAACTACAACATGCAGAACATGAACAAAGAGTTACCTGAACTCTTCTCCATGCTGAAGTCTGCTGAAGTAGAAATAAAGAAGGAGAACCAAGTGTTGATGGTCAACAAGACCACCAGTTTCAAGAAGCAGGGCAAGCCTAACAAGGGCAACTTCAAGAAGGGCGGCAACAAAGTTGCAGCGCCTCCTGAGAAGCCTAAGGCTGGTCCTAAGCCTGAGACTGTGTGCTACTACTGCCAGGGGAAGGGGCACTGGAAGCGGAATTGCACCAAATACTTGGCCGATCTGAAGAGCGGCCACGTCAAGAAGAAAGGTATATTTGATATACATGTTATAGATGTCTATCTTACTGGTTCTCGTAGTAGTGCCTGGGTATTTGATACTGGTTCGGTTGCTCACATTTGTAACTCGAAACAGGAACTGCGGAATAAACGAAGCCTGGCAAGGGACGAGGTGACGATGCGCGTTGGAAATGGATCAAAGGTCGATGTGATCGCCGTCGGCACACTCCCCCTACATCTACCTTCGGGATTAGTTTTAAACCTTAATAATTGTTATTTGGTACCTGCGTTGAGCATGAACATTATATCTGGATCTTGTTTGATGCAAGACGGTTATTCGTTTAAGTCTGATAATAATGGTTGTTCGATTTATATGAGTAATGTCTTTTATGGCCATGCACCTGAGATGAATGGTTTATTCTTGTTAAATCTCGATAGTAGTGATACACATGTTCATAACATTGATGCTAAGCGAATTAAATTGAATGATAATTCTACTTATATGTGGCACTGTCGTCTTGGTCATATTGGAGTGAAGCGCATGAAGAAACTCCATTCCGATGGACTTCTTGAGTCACTTGACTTTGAGTCACTTGACAGATGCGAAGCATGTCTGATGGAAAAAATGACTAAGACTCCATTTTCTGGCACAATGGAGCGAGCTACAGACTTATTGGAAATCATACATACCGATGTGTGCGGACCAATGAGTGTAGCATCGCGCGGTGGTTATCGTTATGTTCTAACCTTCACGGATGATCTGAGTAGATATGGGTATATTTACTTTATGAAACACAAGTCCGAGACTTTTGAGAAGTTCAAGGAATTCCAAAGTGAAGTAGAAAATCAACGTAACAAGAAGATTAAGTTTCTGCGTTCTGATCGCGGAGGCGAATATCTGAGTTATGAGTTTGGCATGCATTTAAAGAAATGCGGAATACTTTCACAGTTGACACCGCCGGGAACACCACAGCGCAATGGTGTGTCCGAACGTCGTAATCGAACTCTCTTAGATATGGTTCGTTCTATGATGTCTCTTACCGATTTGCCATTATCGTTTTGGGGTTATGCTTTAGAGACAGCCGCATTCACTTTAAATAGGGCACCATCTAAATCCGTTGAAACGACACCGTATGAATTATGGTTTGGGAAGAAACCTAAGCTGTCGTTCCTTAAAGTTTGGGGTTGCGATGCTTATGTAAAGAAGTTACAACCTGACAAGCTAGAACCCAAAGCGGAGAAATGCGTCTTCATAGGATACCCTAAAGAAACAATTGGGTATACTTTCTATCACAGATCCGAAGGCAAAATCTTTGTTGCCAAGAACGGATCCTTTCTTGAGAAGGAGTTTCTCACTAAAGAAGTGACTGGAAGAAAAGTAGAACTCGACGAGGTTGATGAACCTTCTCTCATAGATCAGAGTAGCGCGGTCTGGAAGAAATTCCTGTGCAGCCTGCACCGATAGGAGAGGAAGCAAATGATGATGATCATGAAACTTCGAACGAGGAAGCTACTGAACCTCGCAGATCGACGAGGGAACGTACCACTCCTGATTGGTACGATCCCTGTCTAAATGTCATGATTGTGGACGACAATGATGAGGACCCTGCGACGTATGAAGAAGCGATGATGAGCCCAGATTCCAACAAATGGCAAGAAGCCATGAAATCCGAAATGGGATCCATGTATGATAACAAAGTATGGACTTTGGTAGACTTACCTGATAGCCGCAAGGCTGTCGAGAATAAATGGATCTTCAAGAGAAAAACAGATGCTGATGGTAATATTACTGTCTATAAAGCTCGACTTGTCGCAAAGGGTTTCCGACAAATTCAAGGAGTTGACTACGATGAGACTTTCTCACCTGTAGCAAGCTAAAGTCTGTGAGGATTTTGTTAGCAATAGCTGCATTTTTCGATTATGAGATTTGGCAGATGGATGTCAAAACGGCGTTCCTTAATGGAGACACTGAGGAAGAGTTGTATATGGTACAACCCAAAGATTTTGTCGATCCTAAAAATGCTGACAAGGTATGCAAACTTCAGCGTTCCATTTATGGACTGAAGCAAGCATCCCGGAGTTGGAACCTACGCTTTGATACAGTGATCAAAGACTTTGGTTTTATACGGACTCATGGTGAGGCCTGTATTTACAAGAAAGTGAGTGGGAGCTCTGTAGCGTTCCTAATATTATATGTAGATGACATATTATTGATTGGGAATGATATAGAACTATTAAGCAGCATTAAAGGTTATTTGAATAAGTCTTTTTCAATGAAAGACCTTGGTGAAGCAGCATACATTTTAGGCATCAAGATTTATAGAGATAGATCAAGACGTCTAATAGGCCTTTCACAAAGTACATATCTGGACAAGATTCTAAAGAAGTTTAGAATGGATGAAAGCAAGAAAGGGTTCTTGCCTATGTTGCCAGGTAAGGTCTTGAGTAAGACTCAAGGTCTGGCTACGGCAGATGAAAGAGAGAGGATGAGCAAGATCCCCTATTCTTCGGCAGTAGGCTCTATCATGTACGCCATGCTGTGTACTAGACCGGATATCGCACATGCTGTTAGTTTGACCAGCAGATATCAAAGTGATCCAGGGATGGAACACTGGACAGCGGTCAAGAATATCCTGAAGTACTTGAAAAGGACTAAGGATATGTTTCTTTGTTATGGCGGTGACCAAGAGCTTGTTGTAACCAGTTACACCGATGCAAGTTGGAACACCGACCCTGATGACTCTAAGTCTCAGTCTGGGTACGTGTTTATATTGAATGGTGCGGCAGTAAGCTGGAGCAGTTCCAAGCAATGCACGGTGGCGAAATCTTCAACAGAATCTGAATATATAGTGGCTTCAGAGGCTTCATCGGAAGCGGTATGGATGAAGAGGTTCATTGTTGAGCTTGGTGTGGTTCCTAGTGCATTGGACCCGCTAGTCATTTACTGTGACAACATGGGTTCCATCGCCAATGCAAAGGAACCAAGGTCACACAAGAAGCTGAAGCATATCAAGCTGCGTTTTCATTCGATTCGCGAGTACATCGAAGATGGTCAAGTAGAGATTTGCAAAGTACACACGGATCTGAATGTTGCAGATCCGTTGACTAAAGCTCTCCCAAGGGCAAAGCATGACCAACACCAGAATGCCATGGGTGTTAGGTACCTTACAATGTAATCTCGATTATTGACTCTAGTGCAATGGGAGACTGTTGGAGATATGCCCAAGAGGCAATAATAAAGTGGTTATTATAATATCTTTGTGTTTATGATAAATGTTTATATACCATGCTATAATTGTATTAACCGAAACATGGATACATGTGTGTTATGTAAACAACAAGGAGTCCCTTGTATAACTAGCTTGTTGATTAATAGATGATCATGGTTTCGTGATCATGAACATTGGATGTTATTAATAACAAGGTTATGTCATTAGTTGAATGATATAATGGACACACACCCAAATGAGCGTAGCATAAGATCAAGTCATTAAGTTCATTTGCTATAAGCTTTCAATACATAGTTGTCTTAATCCTTCCACCATGAGATCGTGTAAATCACTTACGCTGAAAGAGTACTTTGATTACATCAAACGTCATTGCGTAAATGGGTGACAATAAAGGTGGGATTAAGTATTTGGAAAGTGTGAGTTGAGGCATATGGATCAACAGTGGGATTTGTCCATCCTGATGACGGATAGATATACTCTGGGCCCTCTCGGTGGAATGTCATCTGATTAGCTTGCAAGCATATGAATAGTTCATAAGAGATCACATACCACGGTACGAGTAAAGAGTACTTGTCGGTAACGAGGTTGAACAAGGTATGGAGATACCGATGATCAAACCTCGGACAAGTAAAATATCGCGAGACAAAGGGAATTGGCATCGTATGTAAATGGTTCAATCGATCACTAAGTCATCGTTGAATATGTGGGAGCCATTATGGATCTCCAGATCCCGCTATTGGTTATTGCTCGGAGAGGAGTCTCGACCATGTCTGCATAGTTCGAGAACCGTAGGGTGACGCGCTTAAGGTTCGATGTCGCATAAGTAGATTCAGAATATGAGTTGGAGTCCGAAGTTTTTGTTCGGAGTCTCGGATGGGATCCAGGACATCACGAGGAGGTTCGGAATTGTCCGGAGAATAAGATTCATATAAGGGAAGTCAAATTCCGGGGTTCGGGAAAAAGTCCGGTGTTTTGACCGGAGCTTCTAGAAGGTTCTAGAGGGTCACCAGTGGGCCCACCACCCCGGGAGAGGCCACATAGGCGCCACATGGCATAGTGGGGCCAGCCCACTACGACATGTGGGCCCAGGCCGGCCCCCTCTTAGAGATAAGATCTATCTCTATTTTTAAATGGTTTAAATTTAGAGATAGAATCTATCTCGAGATTAAATAGTTTAAACGAAGAGATAAAGGGAAAACTTGGGGGGGAAGACTTCCCCCCCTTGGGCGCCGGCCAAGGAAGGAGGTGGTGCCAAGGGGAAACCCTAGGCTGGCCCCTCCCCCTATATAAAGAGGGGAGGGGGTGGCCGGCCACTTCACCTCTTCCCCAACCCTAGCCGCCTCCCTCTCTTCCTCCTCCATACGCTGTGCAGGCTTAGGCGAAGCCCTGCAGCAAATCTTCTCCACCACCACCACCACGCCGTTGTGCTGCTGGGATTCCGTGGAGATGTACCACACCTCCGCTGCCCGCTGGAACGGGAGAGGAAGGAGCTTCATCGACACCGTACGCGCGACCGAGTACGGAAGTGCTGCCGGATTGCAGCACCGGGGACGATCGTCTACACCAACAACGAGATTAATCTCGTAGGCTTTGGAATCTTCGAGGGTTAGTCTCATCTCCATCTCGTTGCTTAGATCTAGTAGATTGGATCTTGGGTGTTCCATAGATTAGATCTGTTGTTTTTATTCGCTTTGCGGGAGGAAAATTTTTGTTTTCTATGCAACGAACCCCATCAGTAGAAAGGGACCGCGTGAGACAGGACGAGACCGTGTTTGGTTGCACGTGAGCTGGAGCTGGGTTCTATCTCTCTCGGCCCCAAATTGGCATTATTAAGAGCACCTTTTTCCCCTCTTTCTCTCTGTCCTTTTTCACCAAATTAGTATCAAATCTAGAGAAGCTTGCATTTCTGTCTTTCTTCAATTATTTGTGCCTTTTGGCCCTCGTTGTTTGCCCAATATTGCAGCAAATCTAGTACTCCCTCTGGTCCATATGTATGTAGTTAAATCTAGAAGCAAATCTCCAGGGTAATGTACGATAAATTCACAGTCATAGTAAATCGAGAAAACAAAGTAGGTCGAACAAAATATAGTGAAATAGGGATAGATAATATGGATCCCTCCCTAGATAATAAGCTGCATACACAACATCCAACATAGTAACACATTCGAGGTTCTTCACAGCACCATCATACTAACAACATAACAACAAGGGATCCCTAGCTAACAACAAAATAGGAGGCAGCAGCAGCACACGTCCAGGACTCCGCCTACCCCATCTGGCTCTGCCTCCACTTGTTCCTCCTGCTCCCCTTGGGAGCCTTGGGCTTGAGCGGAGGCATGCGCCCGACGGAGATCTCCACCCGCTGGAATCTGCGGAGGTGCATGCCGAGCGCCTTGTGCTTGGCGCGGAAGGAGTAGACGTTCACCTTCGTGCCGACCTTGGGGAAGGTGTTGCCGATGTCCTCGGCATGCGTGAGGAGACAGTTGAAGTCAGTGCCGCCGAGTCTCCTAGTGCAGAAGGGGCACCTGTAGATACCCTTGGCGAAGTAGGAGATGTACTGGCCGACCTGCAGACTCCTACGTACAACTCCACGCGACACCAACTATGACTCGTACTACACGTACAAAGCTTCCTAGTACTACTAGGACTAGAACTCCCGTACGTGGCATGCAAGCCAAACTCTAACACAAATTACTAATTTGTTTTGAGGCAAGATTATGTCAACAGAATAAAGAGCTCAAGGAAACAACCAAGCAAGAACAGCTACGACGCTGTGGTATGCATCACAGAGGGAGGGGACAGGGAATTATAAGGGAAATTCTGACGTGGGATCTCCTTGAGGTGGTGTACCGTGCCAGCGACTCCACAGGCGCCGCCGCCCCTCCTCCGGGACCCTCTCCTGCTGCGCTTCCTCTCCTCCGCCACGGCGGCCATCCCGTCCGCCCCGTCTGCTTGCTGCTCAAATGCGCCGGCGAGCTCTCGGAAAACGACGAGCGCTGGTGGCGCCTCCGGCAGGAGGATGCGCGGGGAGGCCGCCGGCGTCGGGGCATTCGCTCGCCTCCACTCTCGTCCAGCCTGGGATTGCACTCTCCGGCCTCACATGGGGCTAGAGCGGGGGAGAGAGGCTGTCCCTAGGAGGAGAGACGGGACTGGGGACGAGAGGAGGGGTCGTGGATTGGGGAGCCAGGAGGGGAGAGCGATCTACCTTTTCACCAGCCCCAGAAAGATGGCGACCAAACAAGCGGGCGTGGATGCCTCTCACCCCGGCCCCCACACGTAGTTGGGCCCACCCGTCATCGACTTTTTTGGAAGCTCAACAAGTGAGAAAAGTTATTACAGATCCAACGGTTGGAGTGAAAAACGGGGCAGCGTTTTTACTGTAGCACTACCAATGGACGAACGAGATGAAATTCCCCCCTCAGAGCCCCTGGTTGGCCGAGTTGCCCAGGGCTCTTTGTAGGAGTAATGTATGCTTTTTCTTACCTTTTCTCCTTGCACCTTCATTGGCATCAGTTCCTCCTCTGCCTCATCTTCATCGCCCTCTCCTAGGGTATGACAAAGGAGGGCATCGTCTAGTCAATCCTAGCTTCATTTTCCTATGTTTTATGTGTTTGTTATATTTGTTACGTTGTAATATAGTACTTGATCAGAAACCTTATATCTTTTGGCTGTTCGGGGCTTTATTGGTTTAAGACCGGGCGTAATGCTTTGTGTTTAAACAAGTTGCAAGTAATTATAATTATCGAGACCCAAAACATCGTAAGGTGCCTTAGCATAGTCTTGTTAAACAAGTTGACTGCTTTTCTCCGCATCTTCTCCTTGAAACATGGCCTGTCTCTGACCGAAAATCAAAGGCAATCTGGACTTTCACCTTTACTCACATCCCTTTTGGTGTTATTTATTGCGCCGATTAGTCCAAGTATAGTACTCCCTCCATACCGGTTTAACAAGCGAGCACGTACTTTAAGGCCAAATTTGACCACTAATTTGGTCAACAAAATACAAATTATATGTCTATAAAATCTATAACATTAGATTCGTATTCAAACAAGTTTTATATTTTATGTTTTATTGATCAAAACAATGATCAAAGCAAAATTTTGAACTACATGCACGCCTGTTAAACCGATCCAAAGGGAGTACAATCATCTGCTTTGATTTTTTTTGAGAGGAAACAACAGCGTAGCTAGTCTCGTCCCCCAAACCGTCCCCCAAACCGCGCCGGATTGAGCGTTTGGGGGACGTGTTTTGTTCGTGCCGCGTTTGGGGGACGTCGCTCCCCAGTCGCGTCCCCCAAACAAAATTTCGGAAATTTTGAACTTAACGAGATTCGATTAAGATTCGTCCAAACTTACATAGATTCGAACGAAATTTGACTAAATTTAAACTAAACCTAATCTAGAACCACTTGCGGCGGCCGGAGGCGTCGTAGTACTGCTGGAAGTTGTACATGGCGTCGGTGACGACCTCCTGCTTGACGCGCTCCTCGACGGGCTCGTCGACCGACTCGTCCTTCACCAAGCCGCTTGGTCCTGCCTCGCCGTCGTCGGTCAGGTCCACCAGCGGCTTGCCGGAATCGCGGATGGACATGGCGATCGCCGCGTCCAGGTCGCCCCTCCAGGCGTCCTTGTCGTCCATGGACGCCAAGAACGCCGCCCGCAGCCCTGGGCAGTCCTCGGGGTCGTCGCTGCTGGCGATGAGCCGCTGCTGCCGCTCGTACTCCGCCAGCAGCGCCGCCTGCGACGTTTCCTCCGGCTCCTCCTTCACCTCCGGCTTCGGGATGAGGAGGGCGCCGCCGCGCCTCCCTTGCTGACGCCGGCTGCCGCTGCCGCCACGCCTTGTGTTGACGGGTGCCGCCGGCTCCTCCTTGACCTCCCGTTTGGGGATAGTGTAGGGAGCCGACCGGTACGACGAGGACGGCGTCGATCGCGCCGGTCCTGAGGAAGAAGAGTGCGAGGAGGACGAGTACGTCGTCCTCCTCGGCTGCCATTGAGGAGACGCGGCGGTGACGACGGCATCTCCAACCTTGTAGCGCCGTTGCGGATGTCGCGGATGACGTTGTCGAGGGTGCGCCCCGGAACGCCCCAGAACAGGGCGCGGCCGTCCTTGTTCCAGCTGTTGGGGCCGCCGACGAGGCCGTCGGTGTTGTACATCTCGACGTCGTACTTCGCCTTGAAGTACGTCGTCCACCAGGCGTCGTTGTCGTCGACCGCCCACGTTGGATCCAACCGCTCCTCGGCGGTGAGTTGAGCCCGTCGGGCCTTGATGGCGTCCCTCCATTGGTCCGAGCCCGGCTTCGGCGGCGGCGGGACGCCAATGCTGTTCACGGCCATCTTCCAGCCGCCGCTGCTTGGCAGCCGCATGTCCGGCGGTACTGGATACCGGGCGTGGTATAGCGCCCATGCCTCCGCCACGGTGAGGCTGCCGCGGCCGAAGCCGTTCGCCGCCCCGATCTTGCGGGAGGAAGAGCTCGACATTTTTTTGGAGCGGCGGAGGAGAAGATCTGGGAGGGGGGAGGCGGCGGCGACGAGAAGGTTTGTGAGCGGCGAGAACTGCAGGGCGTCTTAAAACAGTGGCGGCAGCGGGTGGTTGCACGCAATAACGCCGGCGCGGACGGCCACGCGGCCTTCCTCGACGAGACGCGTCCCTGCGTCGCCTGGGAAAACAGGGACGCCATTAACGTCGCTTGACCAAAGGTAGGCGACGGGGTTTTAGCCTTCCGAGCCGCTGACGGGTCGGGCCCGCGTCGGTTCGCCTCGCTTTTCGTTGTGTCCGGCGTGTCCGGAGCGTCCCCTGTGGGACGGGGACGGGCTCGGGGCGCCGGGCACCGTATCGGGGCGCGCCGGACCAAAATGGGCTTTGGGGGACGCGGCTGGAACGCATTTTTTGTCCGGCGCGCCCCAAATCCCTTGGGGGGACGCTTTGGGGGACGCGAGTGGAGATGCTCTAAACCCTGGACAGGTCCTGGGCCAAAGCCTCCACAATACAATCTTGATGTTGTGTTTGGTTGCAACGAATTGGGCTCTGAATTGAATTGGCAATGGAAAACCAAATCAACCAATTCAATTCAATACCACAAATGTTGTTTGGATACGCGTGGTATTCAGCTATAGAATCAAAAGATCAATGGAATTCTAAATCTTGTTTGGATGCACATTGTGTGGAATTGCAAAATTTCAATTTTAATCAGCACTTCTTCTTCTCCACCAAATCTGCAAAATCGAAATGTAAATGGGGCAAGGGGAGCAGACCACCGGCCGGCGAGCCCGAGATTCTTCTGACGACGGCGGGCAGGGAGAAGCGCCAGACTGCCGGCGAGGTGCACGAGATCCGCGGCTGGACAGGGGGAAGGGCTGGAGCTGCGGCCGCGTGGGGCTGCCGGGGTGCCGAGCTGGTGCGGGGGAGGCCGGAGATGCGCCAGGGGCGAGGCGGCGCTGGAGAGTGTCGGCCATGGCGGAGCCGGAGAGGGCCGGCCAGGGGCGAGGCGGCGTCGGAATCCGGGCTGGTGGAGGAGAGGGGACGACGGCGCCCAGAGTCGAGGACGGCGGCGCCGAGTCGGTCGGCCAGGGCGGCGCTCGAGTCGGTCGGCCATGGCGGCGCCGGAGAGGGCCGGCCAGGGGCGAGGCGGCGTCGGAATCCGGGCTGGTGGAGGAGAGGGGAGCCGGAGAGGGGACGGCGGCGCTGGAGTCGGTCGGCCAGGGCGGCGCTCGAGAGGGTTGGCCAGGGCGAGCGAGGCGGAGCGGAGCGAGAGGGTCGGCCAGGGCGAGCGATGGTCGTCTCCAATTCAGAGCAATACAGAGGTCTGACCCTCTGAATCGGTACGCACATAAGTTAGCCGCGCGCGGGCTGCCCTCGGAATTGGCCCGTCGATTCCAGGATCCAATACCAAGCACAAACAAACAGCAGAATTCGCCAATTTGAACCTCAATTCCAATTCCGAGCCCAAATTCTGTGCAACCAAACACAGCATCACGGTATCTGTGAAGAAGCACCGCCCTACACGGCGGCGCCGCACAAACCGTCTTCCGTGCGGCGGCCCATATATTATATCTACTTCGCGCGTTGACAGCCCAATGTGTCAGGACCTGGCGCGGTCGCACTCAGAATTTCTCATATCGATCCATGGATACGTCTGTCACTTGTCAGAGCGCAATCGGAAAAATTTCTCATCCACATGTTCATAGCAACAGTCAAGCTTTTGACATGATTTTGGCACTGTTCGCCCTTAGGCTGGTCATAGTGGGGAGTAACTTAGACTAGTAACATATACCATGTTACCAGTTTAGGTTACTACCTTCATAGTGGATAGTAACTTATATGTGGTGTCATGCATTGTATCATTTATTATGTTGTAGACTCATCTTGCCTTGAGATGTGTGATGTTATGGTAACATAGCTAGTTACCACATCACTCTCTTTCTTCATTTATTAGCATGCCATGTCACCAAAATGCCTTGAGATATGTGATGTTACTAGCTATGTTACTCCCACTATAAGCAGTCTTACATTACTGCAAAAAAAGCACTACTACACAAACTAGTACAACTTTATCACACGCACGTCTCTATACACCCTTCAAATCACAAAATGGTTACTCCCTCCAGATTAATTACACCTACCTGCCAGATTTAATTGGATTACTAATTGCCACGTTAATTATACCTACCTACCAGATTTAATTAATCTACTTGTCAGATTTTTAGACGTATTGTGGTAGTTTCCAGATTAATTAGGCCGTGTTGCCGGATTCGACAGTTAATAACTGTCACATTAAAAAACTATTCTACTACTACTCCCATATTAATCAAGCTTAGTTGCCAGATTAATTAAGATTGATTCCCAGATTAAATCGCCTTTGGTTAGATTTTCCCATCTATGAAACCAAGTTTTGCATAATTCTAAACCGCAGCCTTCCTAGTTAAAGTGTGAGCAACACATTGGCTGATCGCCTCGCCCACCTAACCTCATAGTCCTGCACATCTTGGAGCGCCCTCTTGATATCTTCCACTGTTGCACCATGCATGGATCTGTCCACATCAGGGCTCTTTAGCTTCGAGACCACCGTCACACTGTCCAATTCCAGGACCACCTTGTTCAGATTAAGATCCTTCACCAGGTTCAGAGCTCGCTTACACGCCAGAAGCTCCGCAGCCTCCGGGTCAGACAAATATGGGAAAAAATGGCATGCTCCAACTAAGAAGCTGTTGGATTATTAGGCAATTTCCGTATGAGATTAATTACCGAAAGCAACATTACAGATGCATAAGCATACTTAACCACGCACATCAGACTAAGCACATGCATCAGATCTGAACATGGAACAAGTAGCAGTGCAAGGTAGGAGAGGAAAAGCACGTACATCGCGACCGGGAAGGTCGCACAGAACAACACCACCATCACCATGGGTCTTGTTGATGTCGCCCATGGTGTAGTTGGATCTGTCGATGAAGCGGCCGATGCGTCGAAGAAGAGCACGAACGATGTGACGATCGCGCCGAGACGCTCCCCAAAAACCTTATCGCCCGTCTCCCGGTGCAGGATCTCAACGGACGGAGTTTCGGAGGCCTGCTCTCCCGAACGGCTGTGCACGCAGTCGCCGGGATGGGGAAGACTAGAGAGTAGCGCAGCAAAAGGAACTTCTTAGTGAGAGAGATGAACTGTAGCGTATGAGACTCCAGATCTGATCCGTCTCTTGGTATAGCCTGGGAGGAGAGCCGACCGCGTTGACACGCGTAGGAAGCCAGGGACACGCGGCGAGCATGCACATGCAGGTCGACACGTACCCAACTCAGTTGGTGCACCAAGCAAAAATTTAGGCTTCCTTGAGTGTGTCTCGAACTCGAACTCGAGTCACGAAACGCGACGTGCGTGCGTGACGAGGCGAGGCGGGGCGGGCGGAGGAGGAGGAGTGCGCGAGGGCTCTTTCTATTCTCACTCACTTGGTAGTACTAGAACAGCAGCCCTTATGTACCACTCCAACTCACTCCCAACTAGCAATGTGGGACTAAACTTTGTCCCCCAAGGCTGTCCCAAGCTGCCAACGTGATGGGCCTTGAGATTTCAGGAATTGTAGACTATATGGGCTGCCTTACTGGGCTGCAGCCCATCTACATCTAACAATCCCCCACCAGATCTCATACGCACATCAGATGGCACATTAGTTCCATTCACTGTTTAATATACCTGCACTTCGGTGGAGACTGTTAAGTTGAACTTCCACTTAGGCAAGGTGCTACGCTTGACTACAACTGAACAATGGACTATGCCTTGAATTGTCAGTTTTTGTGCAGCAAGTTTCGCTCAATGCCGGCACGGTACTAGGCTACCATAGCCTTCCCTTCGGGTGGAGCTTATAAGTCATACTCCTCGGCCCTTCATGAGCTTACTAGAGATTCACCCAAATCTCCCACACTATGACCAGTAGTGTCGCTCGTATAGGTGTGTTCTTCAAAAGATCGCCCTGTAGGCCAGCGTCTTCGCTCATTAAGAGCCGCTCATAACACATTAAGACATTGTCAACCTGCCTTACAGTAACTATGAGAGAATTGCATCTGCAGCGGAGTGGGAGTATTAAATTTTCTCTCAACTCAGTTACTCCGGTTTGTTTTCCCAGGTCCTACTTCACGGAATTTCCGATTACATAGGTTGGGTTACCCCCTCGGCAACTCAAGTGGGTCTCAAACCCATCTCCATTGATGCAAGGTCTATCATATTTCTTGATAGTCCTTTTGTGAAAGGATCTGCCAGATTCTTAGCACTTTGGACATAATCCAATGCTATCACTCCGGAGTTCTTCAGTTTTCTGACAGACTTCAATCTCCTCTTGATATGTTTGGAACTTTTCATATTATCCTTAGAACTTTTCACTTTGACAATCACAGTTTGATTATCACAGTTCATGAGGATGGCCGGTATTGGTTTTTCAACCGTCCATCAAGAGCTCACGAAGCCATTCCGCTTCGATAGTAGCTGTATCTAATGCTGTGAGTTCTGCTTCCATAGTTGACCTCGTTAAGATGGTCTGCTTGCAAGACTTCCAGGAAACAGCGCCACCACCAAGAGTGAAAACATATCCACTTGTGGCCTTCATTTTAGCATCAGAAATCCAATTGGAATCACTATACCCTTCAAGTCCTCTTGGATACCCGGTATAATGAATTCCATAACTCATGGTTCCCTTTAGATAGCGCATCACTCTCTCAAGAGCATGCCAATGATCATCTCCCGGGTTGGCCACAAACCGGCTAAGTTTGCATACAGCAAACGAGATATCAGGCCTCGTAGCGCAAGCTAAATACATGAGTGAACCGATAATTTGAGAATATCTCAACTGATCTCTAGTTGCCTTTTCATTCTTTCGAAGCAAGACACTAGGATCATAAGGTGTGAGAGAAGATTTGCAATCAGCATAGCCAAATCTGCTCAACACCTTCTTAACATAATGAGATTGCACAAGTGTAATCCCATTATTCCCATCTCTCAATAACTTGATGTTCAATATAACATCAGCTTCTCCAAGATCTTTCATCTCGAAACACTGAGATAAGAAGGTTTTGACCTCCTCAATCACTTTGAGACTTGTCCCAAGAATTAGTATGTCATCCACATACAAGCATAGGACAACTCCCTCACCCCCACCATGGCGATAGTACACACATTTGTCAGCTTCATTAACAACAAAGCCCACAGATGTCAAAGTTCTTTCAAACTTCTCATGCCATTGTTTGGGTGCTTGTTTAAGGCCATACAGAGATTTCTTTAATTTACACACCTTTCTTTCTTGACCTTCTAGTACGAAACCATCGGGCTGTTCCATGTAAATTTCCTCGTCCAACTCTCCATTTAGGAAAGCCGTCTTAACGTCCATTTGATGAACGAGAAGACCGTGTGAGGCAGCCAATGACAGTAGTACTCGTATTGTGGTCAATCTTGCCACAGGTGAGTATGTATCGAAGAAATCTTCGCCTTCCTTTTGGGTATAGCCTTTGGCTACAAGTCGAGCTTTGTACTTCTCAATAGTACCATCAGCTCGAAGCTTCTTTTTAAATATCCATTTACATCCTACAGGTTTACACCCATAAGGACGCTCAGTCAACTCCCACGTTCCATTAGCTAAGATGGAATCCATCTCGCTTTGAACCGCTTCCTTCCAGTAGTCTGCATCTGGAGATGCGAGAGCTTCTGAAATGGTAGTGGGAGTATCATCCACAAGATACACAATGAAGTCATTACCAAAAGACTTTGCAGTCCTTTGTCTCTTACTCCTTGTGGGAGCTTCATTGTCATCTTCATCAGAATCTGAACTCTCATCATCAGATTCGCTAAACTCCATAGGAGTTTCATGAATTGGATCAGATTCCCAACTAGACATGCCATGCATATCTCTCATAGGAAATATATCCTCAAAGAATGTAGCATCTCTTGATTCAAAGATGGTGCCAACATTCATGTCGTCCACTCCAGATTTCACCACAAGAAATCTATAAGCAATGCTATGAGAAGCATAGCCAAGAAAGACACAGTCCACGGTTTTTGGTCCAAGCTTTCGCTTTTTAGTGATTGGCAAATTCACTTTAGCCAAACAACCCCAAGTTCGTAGGTAGGAGAGTGTTGGTCTTTTCTTTTCCCATTCCTCATAAGGGGTAATCTCTTTTTCTTGGTTGGAACACGGTTTAGGACATGACACGAAGTCAATATAGCCTCCCCCCACCATTCCTTGGATAAACCCGAAACATCTAACATGGCGTTAACCAAATCTGTTAGAGTACGGTTTTTCCTTTCCGCAATCCCATTGGATTGTGGGGAATTGGGAGGCGTCCTCTCATGAATTATACCAGGTTCCGCACAGAATAAATTGAACTCATTAGAAAAGTACTCTCCACCACGATCGGACCGAACCCTTTTTATCTTTCTTTCAAGTTGGTTCTCAACTTCAGCCTTATAGATTTTAAAGAAATCAAGAGCCTCATCTTTAGTTTTCAGGAGATATACATAACAATATCTAGTGGAATCATCAATCAAAGTCATAAAATATTTCTTTCCACCTCTTGTCAACTCACCATTCATCTCACATAGATCTGAATGTATGAGCTCTAGTGGTGCCAAGTTTCTTTCCTTCGCAGGCTTGTGAGGCTTGCGAGGCTGCTTTGCTTGCACACAAGCATGGCACTTAGAGCCTTTGACAAAGGTGAATTTCGGAATTAAACTCATATCGACAAACGCGTCATACAACCGAAATTAACATGACAAAGTCGTGAATGCCAAACATTAGTTTCATTAACACTAGTGCTTACATGGTTCACAACATTATCACAGAAGTCTTCCAGAGAGAAACGAAACATTCCCTCACATTCATATCCCTTTCCAACAAAAGTTCCATACTTAGACAGTACAACTTTATTGGACTCAAACACCAACTTAAACCCATCTTTCATAAGACGGGAGCCACTAACGAGATTCTTCTTGATAGAAGGGACATGCAGCACGTTCTTCAGTTGCACGATCTTTCCCGAAGTAAACTTCAGATCTACCGTGCCAACACCACGAACAGTAGCATGTAACCCATTCCCCATCATTAATGAGGAACCTCGTGCCTGATAAGAGGTAAACATGGAGATGTCAGCACACACATGAACATTGGCACCTGTATCAACCCACCATTCTGTGGGCTGAAACACCGAAAGAACAGTAGGTAAAATATTACCATACCCTGTAGTTCCTTCCTCTGTGTTACCAATGACCATGTTGACAGAAGTTGAGTTCTGTCCAGCTTGACATTTCTTTCCTTTGCGTTGTGGACAACGATTAGCCCAATGGCCCGTCTCGCCACACACCCAGCAAGGATCTTTCTTCTCCGTTTTCCCCTTCTTCTTGAAGTTGGTAGTCTGGGAGACTCCCTTGTTCTTTCCCTTGGACTTGTGGGCATTTTTCTGTACCATATTGGCAGCAGAACGTCCCTCGGTTCCTCCAGTGTGTTTGTCTTTTGCCCTCGCCTTCTCCTCAACATCCAGAGAGCCCATGATATTCTCAACAGAGAACTCATGCCTCTGATGTTTCAGAGAAGTGGCAAAGTTCCTCCATGAAGGGGGAAGCTTAGCGACAATGCATCCCGCGACAAACTTGTCCGGTAGCACACACTTGAGGAGCTCAAGTTCCTTTGCCATGATCTGTATCTCATGAGCCTGTTCTACTACAGATCGGTTCTCAACCATTCTGTAGTCATTGAACTGCTCCATAGCATACAGTTCACCTCCGGCATCGGCAGCACCAAACTTAGCGTCCAGTGCATCCCACAGTTCCTTCCCATTTCGTATGTGCAGATAAGCATCAACCAACTTGTCTCCAAGCACACTTAGAACGGCACCCACAAAGATTACGGTGGCATCCCCGAACGCTTTATCCTCTTCAGGAGTAAGCGGACCTCTGGGAGTACCTTCCGCAACTCGGTGCACGCCCATAGCAGTGAGCCACAAGAGGGTCTTATTCTGCCATCTCTTGAAATGAGATCCCGTAAACGGGCTCGGTTTAAGCGCAGCAGCAAAACCAGACGGTGAAAATTGCCTATGCATATAAGGTTTTTGGATTGTTGGATTATTAGGCAATTTCCGTATGAGATTAATTACCGAAAGCAACATTACAGATGCACAAGCATACTTAACCACGCACATCAGACTAAGCACATGCATCAGATCTGAACATGGAACAAGTAGCAGTGCAAGGTAGGAGAGGAAAAGCACGTACATCGCGACCGGGAAGGTCGCACCAGCAGCAGCACCACCATCACCATGGGTCTTGTTGATGTCGCCCATGGTGTAGTTGGATCTGTCGATGAAGCAGCCGATGCGTCGAAGAAGAGCACGAACAGTAGCGAGCAGTCGCGCCGAGACGCTCCCCAAAAACCTTATCGCCCGTCTCCCGGTGCAGGATCTCAACGGACGGAGTTTCGGAGGCCTGCTCTCCCGAAGCAAAAGGAACTTCTTAGTGAGAGAGATGAACTGTAGCGTATGAGACTCCAGATCTGATCCGAACTCGAACTCGAGTCACGAAACGCGACGTGCGTGCGTGACGAGGCGAGGCGGGGCGGGCGGAGGAGGAGGAGTGCGCGAGGGCTCTTTCTATTCTCACTCACTTGGTAGTACTAGAACAGCAGCCCTTATGTACCACTCCAACTCACTTCCAACTAGCAATGTGGGACTAAACTTTGTCCCCCAAGGCTGTCCCAAGCTGCCAACGTGATGGGCCTTGAGATTTCAGGAATTGTAGACTATATGGGCTGCCTTACTGGGCTGCAGCCCATCTACATCTAACAAGCCCATCTACATCTAACAGAAGCGTCCATCATGGTCGCGAACGAACGACCACGCCGCCACCACCCTTGCCCGAAGATTTGGCAAACGATCTGGAGGGAGTACAATCATCTGCTTTGATTTTGATGCATTACCCTGTCCATTGAACGGATCAAATTCACTTCCCATGTAGTCATGATTTTTTTTTCATGAATACTATCAAGAACAATTTTAATTGTATGAACAATGAGTTATTTTTTTTGAAACACCGTGTTTGATTGTGAGGCCATGCAGTGATTAACCAGATATTTTTTGATACAGCAAATAAAATAATAAGCACGTAGGACTTGACCAGGTCCATATATAAGACCAGACGGCAGCATCGGAGAATTTGCTTGCTGAAGAGTAGTGTTGGAGGAAGAACTGGAGTGAGTGAAGGAGCGGGGGACGACAATGGAGAGGTCTATTCAAAGTCTCCTCGTCAAGTATGGTGTGGCCTTGGCCTTGGGGGTAGGCCAGATGCAAATGAAATGTCAGGAGCAGGCGAGCAGCGTATGTAGGGGGGCAGATGCAGACCATGCAATCACATCCTAGTCTTTTCTGTAATTTTGTTTTGCAGCTTTACTTTAAAATTCCTCGCACTCACAAGCAGCTTTTACTTTTGCATGCTTTTCTACGGGTGTCTTGGGAGTAGGAACGGTGGAAAGAAAAATACAAACATGGATGGAAATTTCCAGCCAGTGAATCCCCTGTAAATGTTTTTAATCATTTTCTGAAGTTTGATAAACAAGAGCTCCTTCACATTGTTTGTTGAAGTGTTATTTTTTTCAAATTGGTCCTCCTAACCCTGACCATTTCCCGGTTTCCTGCAGCGAACTGTGTCCAGGACTCCAGGTCAAGCCAAACCAAAACTTCTTTGCTTGGTCAAGATAGTCTCCAATTTCCAAGTTCCAACGCGTTGTCATCTTCGTATGGTCCATAGTTCGTAGTGTTGTTTAAGACTGCCATCTTACGGTATGTTTCTTCTCTGCTCCGCCGGTCTCGTTTACAATTGAGGCATTGGTAGAGTATCTCCAGCTGTTCGACCCCCGGGCGAATATCCGAATTTAACAAACACCGAATTGAATGTAAAAAGGGTGTGGGGATAACATTTTCTCAGTCGCACCCCCGACTTTCGCCCATCAGCGGCGATAGATTCAAAATATTGTCTTCCCGCTACACAAAAGAATCGACAATGTCCGGCGATTGGATCAGCCACGTTCCAGCGATCGAAACTAGACGATTACAGGCTCATCGGCGGTCCCATCCTGAGCAACGGCGTTAGGCGCGGCATCGGGCGGTGAAGCATCGGCGTCTGGCGCGGCATCGGCTGGGTCAGCATCGGTGTTTGCAGTTGTCGAAGCGACGGGAGTAGAAGTCGAAGCGGAGGACGAAGCAGCCGACGGTGGCCGGAGGATTTCTTGGCGATGGGCGTCGTACCAAGCCCTCGTCTCCTCATCCATGTTGGCGTCGTTTCCTCTTATCAGGAACGCCAGGTCGGTGTTCCTCTTCTTCGCTGCGGCTGTTTCCTTGAGCAAGGCAATCCGGACGCCCTGGTTGGCGAGCATTGCCTTCCACCTCACGTCGTGCTTGTCGTCCCTCCCGGCGGCGTGCACCCTCGCGTCAGCCCAGCACTTGTCGAAGGACGCCTGCAACCTGTCGGCTGGATGGCCGGCCTTCTTCTGCTCTTTCAGCTTCTTCTGGCCATGCTCGGGGCGGCCGGCCGACGCGGCAGGTGCTGGATCGTCGGGGTTGTACTGCTCGCCCTTCTTGTTGGCGAGATTCTTGCGCACCGCCTTCCACTTGTCGCAGTCCGCGATGCGGGCGAACACGTCGAGGTACTTGAACATATGTTCGTCGTTGTCGGTCCGCGTACATGTCGAACGCCCGCCGAACCTGCAAAAACCGGCCAGCGATTCAAGATTAAACCTCGGCGATGTTGGGTCGACGGAGGAGCCACGGCGAGTGAGTATACCTTTGCGTCAAAGTCCTCGCCGCTCACAACATGTTTGTCGATCTCCTCCTGTATGCTGTGCCACTTGTTGCACGCCGCCTGAATGATCCCCCAATGGGTGCCCATTGTCTTGTCGCCGCGTTCCATCACCGTTTGGTTGAAGAATGGATCGACGAGTTTGCGCTCGTCGAACGCCACCTTGACCCACTGCCAGTACGTGTCGTAGTTCTGATTCGCGCCGGTGATGCCGTTCATAGACACCGTCTTCCAAGCTTCGGCGAGGCACTCCTCTTCTTTGACCGTCCATTTGATCCGCGGCTCGGCTGGCGGCGAGTTCTTCTTCCTTCTCTTCTTCTTCCCCTTGGACGGCGCCTCCGTGGCTTCGGGCGCTTCCTCTTCGTCGATGTCCTAGTCGACGTACGTCTGCTCATCTTCTTCTTCGACGTATTGGGTATCGTCGTTCTCATCGTGGTGATCGCCCTGGCCGAGGTTGAAGTTGAAGCCGCCCCGCTGCGCGACGGCTTCCGTCGCCCTTCCCTCCTCTTGTGTGAAGCTCGGGCTCGACTCGGCGGCCATGGAGCCCGACGTGATCATCTCGTGTATCACAGGCTCATTTGGCGGCGGCATCCCTGGGTTGGAGAAGGGGAGCGGCCCACGTCTCAGGGCAGGCGAGATGCCCTCGTACATCGCACCGTCGTACGCCGGCGGTGACGGCGTAAACCCGGCCATGCCGGCGGCGGCGTAGGTGTCATGGAACATGGCCGTGGCCGAAGACGCTGGCGAGAAGGAAGGAGATCCGACCATACCTTGGGTAGGCCATGGCCCGGGGAATTGGGCGGTGCGCGGCTGGCTAAAGTTGATGGAGATCAGCCTCGCCTGTTCCTCCGCCGCCGCCACCCTCTTCGCATTGCACTTCTTCACCCTATCCGCCCAGCCGCGAGTTTCGTTCTGCCGCCGCTCCACATCGGCTGCCTGATACGTCTCAAACGTATCTATAATTTCTTATGTTCCATGCTACTTTTATGACAATACTTGAATATTTTATACATACTTTACAGCATTATTATACATTTTCCTGCACTAACCTATTAACAAGATGCCGAAGCGCCAGTTGCTGTTTTCTGCTGTTTTTGGTTTCAGAAATCCTAGTAAGGAAATATTCTCGGAATTAGACGAAATCAACGCCCAGGGTCCTATTTTTCCACGAAGCTTCCAGAAGACCGAAGAGATAACGAAGTGGGGCCACGAGGTGGCCAGACCACAGGACGGCGCGGCCTGGGGCCTGGCCGCGCGGCCCTATGGTGTGGGCCCCTCGTGGCGCCCCCTGACCTACCCTTCCGCCTACTTATAACCTTCGTCGCGAATACCCCTGTATCGAGAGCCACGATACGGAAAACCTTCCAGAGACGCTGATACGTCGCAAACGTATCTATAATTTCTTATGTTCCATGCTACTTTTATTACAATACTTGAGTGTTTTACACATACTTTACAGCGTTATTTTACATTTTCCAGCACTAACCTATTAACAAGATGCCGAAGTGCCAATTGCTGTTTTTCTGCTGTTTTTGGTTTCAGAAATCCTAGTAAGGAAATATTCTCGGAATTGGACGAAATCAACGCCCAGGGTCCTATTTTTGCACGAAGCTTCCAGAAGTCCGAAGAGGAGACGAAGTGGGGCCACGAGGTGGCCACACACCAGGGCGGCGCGGCCCAAGCCCTGGACGCGCCGGCCTGTAGTGTGGGCCCCTCGTGACGCCCTTTGACCTACCCTTCCGCCTACTTACAGCCTCCGTCGCCAAACCCCCTGTACCGAGAGCCACGATACGGAAAACATTACTGAGAGGTCGCCGCCACGAATCTCATCTCGGGGGATTCAGGAGATCGCCTCCGGCACCCTACCGGAGAGGGGAATCATCACCGGAGGGGCTCTACATCATCATGCCCGCCTCCGGATTGATGCGTGAGTAGTTCATCCTTGGACTATGAGTCCATAGCAGTAGCTAGATGGTTGTCTTCTCCGCTTGTGCTTTCATTGTTATAGATCTTGTGAGCTGCCTAACATGATCAAGATCATCTATTTGTAATGTTACGTGTTGTGTTTGGTGAGAGCCGATGAATAGAGAATACTATGTTAAGTTGATTATCAATCTATCATATATGTGTTGTTTATGTTCTTGCATGCTCTCCGTTGCTAGTAGAGGCTCTGGCCAAGTTGATACTTGTAACTCCAAGAGGGAGTAATTATGCTCGATAGTGGGTTCATGCCTCCATTAAATCTGGGACAGTGACAGAAAGTTCTAAGGTTGTGGATGTGCTGTTGCTACTGGGGATAAAACATTGATGCTTTGTCTAAGGATATTTGTGTTGATTACATTACGCACCATACTTAATGCAATTATCTGTTGTTCGCAACTTAATACTGGAAGGGGTTCGGATGATAACCTGAAGGTGGATTATTTAGGCATAGATGCATGCTGGATAGCGGTCTATGTACTTTGTCGTAATGCCCTGATTAAATCACATAGTAATCATCATTGATATGTATTGAATCTTTATTTGTCAATTGCTCACCTGTAATTTGTTCACCCAGCATGCTAGTTATCTTATTGGTGAGACACCACTAGTGAACTGTGGACCCCGGTCCATTCTTTACATCTGAATACATTCTACTGCTTTTACTGTTCTTTGCAAACAAACACCATCTTCCACTCGATACGCTTAATCCTTTGTTTTCAGCAAGCCGGTGAGATTGACAACCTCACTGTTACGTTGGGGCAAAGTAATTTGATTGTGTTGTGCAGGTTCCACGTTGGCGCCGGTTTCACTGGTGTTGCGCCGCACTACATTCCTCCACCAACAACCTTCACGTGCTTCTTGGCTCCTACTGGTTCGATAACCTTGGTTTCTTACTGAGGGAAAACTTGCCGCTGTGCGCATCATACCTTCCTCTTGGGGTTCCCAACGGACGTGTACATCTACGCGCATCAAGCACTTTTTCTGGCGCTGTTGCCGGGGAGATCAAGACACGCTGCAAGGGGAGTCTCCACTTCCAATCTCTTTACTTTGTTTTTGTCTTGCTTTATTTTATTTACTACTTTGTTTGCTGCACTTAAACAAAACACAAAAAAATTAGTTGCTAGCTTTACTTTATTTACTGTCTTGTTCTCTATATCAAAAACACAAAAAAAATTAGTTACTTGTCTTTACTTTATTTGCTTAGTTTATTTTACTACTGTTATAATGGGTACTCCTGAAAATACTAAGTTGTGTGATTTCACTAGCACAAATAATAATGATTTTATATGTACTCCTATTGCTCCACCTGCTACTACAGCAGAATTCTATGAAATTAAACACCTTTCTTGAATCTTGTTATGAGAGAGCAATTTTCTGGTGTTAGTACTGATGATGTTGCTGCCCATCTTAATAATTTTGTTGAACTTTGTGAAATGCAAAAGTATAAGGATATACATGGTGATATTATAAAACTGAAATTGTTTCCTTTCTCATTAAGAGGAAGAGCTAAAGATTGGTTGCTTTCTTTGCCTAAAAATAGTATTGATTCATGGACTAAATGTAAATATGCTTTTATTAGTAAATATTATCCTCCTGCTAAGATTATATCTTTGAGAAGTAGCATAATGAATTTTAAACAATTTGATAATGAACATGTTGCTCAAGCATGGGAGAGAATGAAATCTTTGGTAAAGAATTGCCCAACCCATGGACTGACTACTTGGATGATCATCCAAACCTTTTATGCAGGATTGATTTTTTCCTCGACGAACCTATTGGATTCAGCTGCTGGAGGTACTTTTATGTCCATCACTTTGGGCGCCGCAACTAAATTACTTGATGATATGATGATCAATTACTCTGAATGGCACACTGAAAGAACTCCTCAAGGTAAGAAGGTAAATTCTGTTGAAGAAACCTCTTCTTTGGGTGATAAGATTGATGCTATTATGTCTATGCTTGCAAATGGTAGATCTCATATTGATCCTAATAATGTTCCTTTAGTTTTATTGGTTGCTCAAGAAGAAAATGTTGATGTGAATTTCATTAAGAGCAATAATTTCAACAACAATGCTTATAGGAATAATTATGGTAACAACAACTTTAGGCCATATCCTTCTAATAATAGTAATGGTTATGGTAATTCTTATGGTAATTCTTACAATAATAATAAGAGTGTACCCTCTGGTCTTGAAGTGATGCCTAAAGAATTTATTAGTACACAAACTGCTTTCAATAAAACTGTTGAAGAAAAGCTTGGTAAAATTGATATTATTGCTTCTAAGGTTGACAGTCTTGCTCTTGATGTTGATCTTTTAAAATTAAAAGTTATGCCTGAGAAAGTTGAAGATGCTAGGTTTGCTAAAACAAATGCCATCCAAGTTAGAATTAATGATAATATTAGATTGTTGGCTGAATTGCATGCTAGGTGGGATAGAGAAGAAAAAGAAAAACTTGCTAAAGAGAATAATGTAGCTAAAGTATGGACTATTACCACCACTAGTAATGTTGATTCTTCACATGTTGCTGCACCTCCTACTATCAATGGTAAAATAATTGGTGTTGGCAATGTTTCTATTCCTAGTGCAAAGCGCACAAAATTGCCTGAAACTGCTGAAACTGCTGTTTGTGATAAAACTGCTGAGATTTTTCAAAATATTGGTGACAATGATTCCATTGCTGTAGAACATAATGGTTTAGATTTTTATGATTGTCATATTACTGAAGTTATAAAGTTCTTACAAAAACTTGCTAGAAGTCCCAATGCTAGTGCTATAAATTTAGCCTTTACAAAACACATTACAAATGCTCTCATTAAAGCTCGGGAAGAGAAATTGAGACTTGAAGCTTCTATTCCTAGGAAGTTAGAAGATGGTTGGGAGCCCATCATTAAAATGAAATTCAATGATTTTGAGTGTAATGCTTTATGTGATCTTGGTGCAAGTATTTCCGTTATGCCTAAAAAATTTATGATATGCTTGACTTGCCACCATTGAAGAATTGTTATTTGGATGTTAATCTTGCCGATAATGTTAAAAAGAAACCTTTGGGGAGGATTGATAATGTTCGCATTATGGTTAACAATAACCTTGTCCCCGTTGATTTTGTTGTCTTGGATATCGAATGCAATACATCTTGTCCTATTGTATTGGGAAGACCTTTTCTTCGAACCGTTGGTGCTGTTATTGATATGAGGGAAGGTAATATTAAATATCAATTTCCTCTCAAGAAAGGTATGGAACACTTCCCTAGAAAGAGAATGAAGTTGCCTTTTGATTCTATTATTAGAACAAGCTATGATGTTGATGCTTCTACTCTTGATGTTACTTGATTTGTACTTTCTGCGCCTAGCTGAAAGGCGTTAAAGAAAAGCACTTCTTGGGAGATAACCCATGTGTTTATTTTACTACAGCAATTTTTGTTTTGTTGAGTCTTGGAAGTTGTTTACTACTGTAGCAACCTCTCCTTATCATGTTTTTATGCCAAGTAAAGTTTCTATGTTAAAGTTGATGTTATATTTGGGATCGCTGCGCAGAAACAGCATTGCTGTCTGTCACGAATTCTGGCACAAGTCTCTGTAAAAAATTCTAAAAAATCTGCAAAATTACGAGCGTTATCCTCAGATATGTACGCAACTTTCATTAGTTTTGAGTTTTTCCATTTGAGCAAGTTAAGTGCCCAGTCCAGATGCATCTTTACGGACTGTTCTGTTTTTGACAGATTCTGTCTTTTATTTCGCATTGCCGCTTTTGCTATGTTGAATGAGTTTCTTTGTTCCATTAACTTTCAGAAGCTTTGTGCAATGTCCAGAAGTGTTAAGAATGATTGTGTCACCTCTGAATATATGAATTTGTGGTTAACCACTAACCCTCTCATGAGTTTGCTTGAAGTTTGTGTGAAGGAAGTTTTCAAGGGTCAAGAGAAGAGGATGATATACTATGATCAAGAAGAGTGAAAGGTCTAAGCTTGGGGATGCCCCGGTGGTTCATCCCTGCATATTTTAAGAAGACTCAAGCATCTAAGCTTGGGGATGCCCAAGGCATCCCCTTCTTCATCGACAACATTATCAGGTCACTTCTAGTGAAACTATATTTTTATTCCGTCACATTCTTATGTTCTTTACTTGGAGCGTCGGTTTGTTTTTGTTTTTTTTTGAATAAAGTTGGATCTCACCATCCTTATATTGGATATATTACGCTCCGCTTTTTCATATGGAACACTTGTGTTCTTAATTGCGCTTTAATGTTCATGGCGAAAGCTTATTGCTTCGTTAGATTGCTATTTGGTTGGAATTGGAAAATGATGCATATGGTTTGGCAATTTGGCAATTGTTTGAGCTCTCTTAGATCATGTTTAAGCTCTTGCATCATGTAGTTTAATCTATTAATGAAGAACTACTGTAGAGCTTGTTTAATTTGGTTTGCATGATTGATCTCTCTAAGTCTAGATATTTTCGGGTAAAGTGTTTGAACAACAAGGAAGACAGTGTAGAGCCTTATAATGCTTGCAATATGTTCTTGTGTGAGTTTTGCTGTACCTATTCATACTTGTGTTTGCTTCAAACAACCTTGCTAGCCCAAACCTTGTACTGAGAGGAAATGCTTCTCGTGCATCCAAACACCTTGAGCCAAACTCCATGCCATTTGTGTCCACCATATCTACCTACTATGTGGTATTTTCTGCCATTCCAAAGTAAATTACTTGAGTGCTACCTTTAAATTCCATTCCTCTTCCTTTACAATATATAGCTCATGGGACAAATAGCTTAAAAACTATTATGGTGATGAATATGTAGTTATGTGTTTTAATTCTTATAAGTTGCTTGTTGAGCGGTAACCATGTTTTCTGGGGACGCCATCAACTTTATCTTTGTTGGATATCATGTGAGATGCTATGCATGTTCGTCTTGTCTGAAGTAGTGGATTTCATGATCAAATGGTTTGAGTATGCATATGTTAGAGAAGAACATTGGGCGGCTAACTAAAGCCATGTATCATGGTGGAAGTTTCAGTTTGGACATACAACCTCAATCTCTTATGAGAATATTAACTATTGTTGAATGCTTAAGCATTAAAAAGAGGAGTCCATTATCTGTTGTCTATGTTGTCCCGGTATGGATGTCTAAGTTGAGAATAATCAAAAGCGAGAAATCCAATGCGTGCTTTCTCCTTAGACACTTGTACAGGCGGCATAGAGGTACCCCTTTGTGACACTTGGTTGAAGCATATGTTATGCGATGAGAATCCGTGTTTTCCGAGATAGTAGGACAAGGTGCGAGCACTATTGGTACTCTATGCATGAGGCATGCAACTTGTAGGAAGTATTATGCATAGCACATATGAATTATTACTACCGTTGACAAAATTGTTTCTATGTTTTCAAAATAAAAGCTCTAGCACAAAAATAGTAATCAATGCTTCCCTCTGCGAAGGGCCAATCTTTTACTTTATTGTTGAGTCAGTTTACCCATTCTTTCTATCTCAGAAGCAAACACTTGTGTTAACTGTGTGCATTGATTCTTACATGTTTACTTATTGCACTTGTTATATTACTCTATGTTGACAAATATCCATGAGATATACATGTTACAGGTTGAAAGCAATTGCTGAAACTTAATCATCCTTTGTGTTGCTTCAATGCATTCTACTTTCAATTTATTGCTTATGAGTTATCTCTTATGCAAGTCTTATTGATACTTGTCTTGAAAGTATTATTCATGAAAAGTTTTGCTATATGATTCATTTGTTTAGTCATTATCTTTGTTAGCAATCTTTTGTTCAGATCACTCCATTCATCTCATATGCTTTACAATAATGTTGATCAAGATTATGTTGGTAGCATGTCACTTCAGAAATTATTTGTGTTATCGTTTACCTACTCGAGGACGAGTAGGAACTAAGCTTGGGGATGCTTGATACGTCGCAAACGTATCTATAATTTCTTATGTTCCATGCTACTTTTATTACAATATTTGAGTGTTTTACACATACTTTACAGCATTATTTTACATTTTCCGGCACTAACCTATTAACAAGATGCCGAAGTGCCAGTTGCTGTTTTTCTGCTGTTTTTGGTTTCAGAAATCCTAGTAAGGAAATATTCTCGGAATTGGACGAAATCAACGCCCAGGGTCCTATTTTTGCACGAAGCTTCCAGAAGTCCGAAGAGGAGACGAAGTGGGGCCACGAGGTGGCCACACACCAAGGCGGCGCGGCCCAAGCCCTGGCCGCGCCGGCCTGTAGTGTGGGCCCCTCGTGACGCCCTTTGACCTACCCTTCCGCCTACTTAAAGCCTCCGTCGCGAAACCCCCTGTACCGAGAGCCACGATACGGAAAACATTACTGAGAGGCCGCCGCCGCGAATCCCATCTCGGGGGATTCAGGAGATCGCCTCCGGCACCCTGCCGGAGAGGGGAATCATCACCGGAGGGGCTCTACATCATCATGCCCGCCTCCGGATTGATGCGTGAGTAGTTCATCCTTGGACTATGGGTCCAAAGCAGTAGCTGGATGGTTGTCTTCTCCGCTTGTGCTTTCATTGTTATAGATCTTGTGAGCTGCCTAACATGATCAAGATCATCTATTTGTAATGCTACATGTTGTGTTTGGTGAGATCCGATGAATAGAGAATACTATGTTAAGTTGATTATCAATCTATCATATATGTGTTGTTTATGTTCTTGCATGCTCTCCATTGCTAGTAGAGGCTCTGGCCAAGTTGATACTTGTAACTCCAAGAGGGAGTAATTATGCTCGGTAGTGGGTTCATGCCTCCATTAAATGCAGGACGGTGTGAGAAAGTTCTAAGGTTGTGGATGTCTTTGTTGCTACTAGGGATAAAACATTGATGCTTTGTCTAAGGATATTTGTGTTGATTACATTACGCACCATACTTAATGAAATTATCATTATTCGCAACTTAATACGGAAGGGGTTCGGATGATAACTTTCGAAGGTGGATTATTTAGGCATAGATGCATGCTGGATAGCGGTCTATGTACTTTGTCGTAATGCCCTGATTAAATCACATAGTAATCATCGTTGATATGTATTGAATCTTTATTTGTCAATTGCTCACCTGTAATTTGTTCACCCAGCATACTAGTTATCTTATTGGAGAGACACCACTAGTGAAGTGTGGACCCCGGTCCATTCTTTACATCTGAATACATTCTACTGCTTTTACTGTTCTTTGCAAACAAACACCATCTTCCACTCGATACGCTTAATCCTTTGTTTTCAGCAAGCCGGTGAGATTGACAACCTCACTGTTACGTTGGGGCAAAGTACTTTGATTGTGTTGTGCAGGTTCCACGTTGGCGCCGGTTTCACTGGTGTTGCGCCGCACTACATTCCTCCACCAACAACCTTCACGTGCTTCTTGGCTCCTACTGGTTCGATAACCTTGGTTTCTTACTGAGGGAAAACTTGCCGCTGTGCGCATCATACCTTCCTCTTGGGGTTCCCAACGGACGTGTACATCTACGCGCATCAGACGCCGCCGCCGCGAATCCCATCTCGGGGGATTCAGGAGATCGCCTCCGGCACCGTGCCGGAGAGGGGAATCATCACCGGAGGGGCTCTACATCATCATGCCCGCCTCCGGATTGATGCGTAAGTAGTTCATCCTTGGACTATGGGTCCATAACAGTAGCTAGATGGTTGTCTTCTCCGCTTGTGCTATCATGTTTAGATCTTGTGAGCTGCCTAACATGATCAAGATCATCTATTTGTAATGCTACATGTTGTGTTTGGTGGGATCCGATGAATCTAGAATACTATGTTAAGTTGATTATCAATCTATCATATATGTGTTGTTTATGTTCTTGCATGCTTGATACGTCTCAAACGTATCTATAATTTCTTATGTTCCATGCTACTTTTATTACAATACTTGAATGTTTTATACATACTTTACAACATTATTATACATTTTCCGGCACTAACCTATTAACAAGATGCCGAAGTGCCAGTTGCTGTTTTCTGCTGTTTTTGGTTTCAGAAATCCTAGTTAGCAAATATTCTCGGAATTGGACGAAATCAACGCCCAGGGTCCTATTTTTACACGAAGCTTCCAGAAGACCGAAAGGGAGATGAAGTGGGGCCAAGAGGTGGCCACACACCAGGGCGGCGCGGCCCAGGCCCTGGCCGCGCGGCCCTAGTGTGTGGGCCCCTCGTGACGCCCCCTGAACTACCCTTTCGCCTACAAATAGCCTTCGTCGCGAAAACCCCTGTACCGAGAGCCACGATACGGAAAACCTTCCAGAGACACCACCGTCGCGAATCCCATCTCGGGGGATTCAGGAGATCGCCTCCGGCACCCTGCCGGAGAGGGGAATCATCACCGGAGGGGCTCTACATCATCATGCCCGCCTCCGGATTGATGCATGAGTAGTTCATCCTTGGACTATGGGTCCATAGCAGTAGCTAGATGGCTGTCTTCTCCGCTTGTGCTATCATTGTTTAGATCTTGTGAGCTGCCTAACATGATCAAGATCATCTATTTGTAATGCTACATGTTGTGTTTGGCGGGATCCGATGAATATAGAATACTATGTTAAGTTGATTATCAATCTATCATATATGTGTTGTTTATGTTCTTGCATGCTCTCCGTTGCTAGTAGAGGCTCTGGCCAAGTTGATACTTGTAACTCCAAGAGGGAGTAATTATGCTCGATAGTGGGTTCATGCCTCCATTGAATGCAGGACAATGTGACAGAAAGTTCTAAGGTTGTGGATGTGCTGTTGCTACTAGGGATAAAACATTGATGCTTTGTCTAAGGATATTTGTGTTGATTACATTACGCACCATACTTAATGTAATTATCTGTTGTTTACAACTTAATACCGGAAGGGGTTCGGATGATAACCTGAAGGTGGATTATTTAGGCATAGATGCATGCTGGATAGCGGTCTATGTACTTTGTCGTAATGCCCTGATTAAATCACATAGTAATCATTGTTGATATGTATTGAATCTTTATTTGTCAATTGCCCGTCTGTAATTTGTTCACCCAGCATGTTAGTTATCTTATTGGAGAGACACCTCTAGTGAACTGTGGACCCCGGTCCATTCTTTTACATCTGAATACATTCTACTATTTTTACTGTTCTTTGCAAACAAACACCATCTTCCATTCGATACGCTTAATCCTTTGTTTTTAGCAAGCCGGTGAGATTGACAACCTCACTGTTACGTTGGGGCAAAGTACTTTGATTGTGTTGTGCAGGTTCCATGTTGGCGCCGATTCACTGGTGTTGCGCCGCACTACATTCCTCCACCAACAACCTTCACGTGCTTCTTGGCTCCTACTGGTTCGATAACCTTGGTTTCTTTCTGAGGGAAAAACTTGCTGCTGTGCGCATCACACCTTCCTCTTGGGGTTCCCAACGGACGTGTACATTTACGCGCATCAAGACTGTTTTTCTGGCGCCGTTGCCGGGGAGATCAAGACACGCTGCAAGGGGAGTCTCCACTTCCAATCTCTTTACTTTGTTTTTGTCTTGCTTTACTTTATTTTATTTAGTGTCTTGTTTGCTTCATATTAAAAACACAAAAAAATTAGCTACTTTATTTATTGTCTTGTTTACTTGTTCTATATCAAAACACAAAAAAATTAGTTACTTGTCTTTACTTTATTTGCTTAGTTTACTTTATTACTGTTAAAATGAATACTCCTGAGAACACTAACTTGTGTGACTTCACTAGTTAGGCTTAATGGAAAACAACACAAAAATTAGAGATCTTTATGAACTTTATATTGAATTAGGACATGATGTGTTTGAAGAGAGAATTAAAAAACCCATGGAACTTTGTTTGCATAATAATGATAGCAATGTTATTAGCATGGATTCTTTGAACACTATTATTGCTAATGCTATGGAATAATTTAAGCTTGGGGAGGTCGGTTTAGATGAAAATGATCTCTTTAGTCCTCCGGGTATGGAAGAGAAAGTTTATTATGATATGCCTCCTATATATGATATTTTCAGTCCATCTACTATTGAGGATAAAATTCATTATGATTATTCTATGCCTCCAATTTATGATGATTATAATGATGGATGTGATAGTTTTACTCCCACTATTACTAATAAAATTGATTATGCTTATGTGGAGAGTAATGATACTTTTATGTATGTGGATCATGAAAAGAATGCTTTATGTGATAGCTATATTGTTGAGTTTGTTCATGATGCTACTGGAAATTATTATGAGAGAGGGAAATATGGTTGTAGAAATTTTCATGGTACTAAAACACCTCTCTATATGCTGAAAATTTTGAAGTTACTCGTGTTTTATCTTCCTATGCTTGTCACTTTGTTCTTCATGAATTTATTTGTGTACAAGATTCCTTTTCATAGGAAGTGGGTTAGGCTTAAACGTGTTTTGAGTTTGCTTCTTGATGCTCCTTTTGCTTCATGTTCTATTTTCATGAGAGCATCATTAAAATTACTGAGCTCATCTTAATGGCTATAAAGAAAGCACTTCTTGGGAGATAACCCATGTTTTATTTTATTTACTGTATTGTTGAGTCTTGGAAGTTGTTTACTACTGTAGCAACCTCTCCTTATCATGTTTTTGTGCCAAGTAAAGTTTCTATGCTAAAGTTGATGCTAGATTTGGATCGCTGCGCAGAAACAACATTGCTGTCTGTCACGAATTCTCGCAGAGCTATCTGTAAAAAAATCAAAAAAATTCTGCAAATTTACGAGCGTGATCCTCAGATATGTACGCAACTTTCATTAGTTTTGAGTTTTTCCATTTGAGCAAGTTAAGTGCCCCTGCCAGATTCATCTTTACGGACTGTTCTGTTTTTGACAGATTCTGCCTTTTATTTCGCATTGCCGCTTTTGCTATGTTGAATGAGTTTCTTTGTTCCATTAACTTTCAGAAGCTTTGTGCAATGTCCAGAAGTGTTAAGAATGATTGTGTCACCTCTGAATATGTGAATTTTTGGTTATGCACTAACCCTCTAATGAGTTTGCTTGAAGTTTGTGTGAAGGAAGTTTTCAAGGGTCAAGAAAAGAGGATGATATACTATGATCAAGAAGAGTGAAAGGTCTAAGCTTGGGGATGCCCCGGTGGTTCATCCCTGCATATTTTAAGAAGACTCAAGCATCTAAGCTTGGGGATGCCCAAGGCATCCCTTTCTTCATCGACAACATTATCAGGTCACTTCTAGTGAAACTATATTTTTATTCCATCACATCTTATGTTCTTTACTTGGAGCGTCGGTTTGCTTTTATTTTTGTTTTGTTTGAATAAAGTTGGATCCCACCATTCTTATATTGGAGATATTACGCTCCGCTTTTTCATATGGAACACTTGTGTTCTTAATTGTGCTTTAATGTTCATGGCGAAGGCTGATTGCTTCGTTAAATTGCTATTTGGTTGGAACCGGAAAATGCTGCATATGGTTTGGCAATTTGGCAATTGTTTGAGCTCTCATAGATCATGTTTAAGCTCTTGCATCATGTAGTTTAATCTATTAATGAAGAACTACCGTAGAGCTTGTTTAATTTTGTTTGCATGATTGGTCTCTCTAAGTCTAGATATTTTCGGGTAAAATGTTTGAACAACAAGGAAGACAGTGTAGAGCCTTATAATGCTTGCAATATGTTCTTGTGTGAGTTTTGCTGTACCTGTTCATACTTGTGTTTGCTTCAAACAACCTTGCTAGCCCAAACCTTGTACTGAGAGGAAATGTTTCTCGTGCATCCAAACACCTTGAGCCAAAATCCATGCCATTTGTGTCCACCATATCTACCTACTATGTGGTATTTTTCTGCCATTTCAAAGTAAATTACTTGAGTGCTACCTTTAAAATTTCATTCCTTTACCTTTACAATATATAGCTCATGGGACAAATAGCTTAAAAACTATTGTGGTGATGAATATGTAGTTATGTGTCTTAATTCTTATAAGTTGCTTGTTGAGCGGTAACCATGTTTCTGGGGACGCCATCAACTTTTTACCTTTGTTGGATATCATGTGAGATGCTATGCATGTTCGTCTTGTCTGAAGTAAGTGCGATTTCATGATCAAATGGTTTGAGTATGCATATGTTAGAGAAGAACATTGGGCCGCTAACTAAAGCCATGTATCATGGTGGAAGTTTCAGTTTGGACATACAACCTCAATCTCTTATGAGAATATTATTTGTTGTTGAATGCTTAAGCATTAAAAGAGGAGTCCATTATTTGTTGTCTATGTTGTCCCGGTATGGATGTCTAAGTTGAGAATAATCAAAAGCGAGAAATCCAATGCGTGCTTTCTCCTTAGACACTTGTACAGGCGGAATAGAGGTACCCCTTTGTGATACTTGGTTGAAACATATGTTATGCGATGATAATCCGTGTTTTCCGAGCTAAGTAGGACAAGGTGCGAGCACTATTAGTACTCTATGCATGAGACATGCAACTTGTAGGAAGTATTATGCATAGCACATATGAATTATTACTACCGTTGACAAAATTGTTTCTATGTTTTCAAAACAAAAGCTCTAGCACAAAAATAGTAATCCATGCTTCCCTCTGCGAAGGGCCATTCTTTTACTTTATTGTTGAGTCAGTTTACCCATTCCTTTCTATCTTAGAAGCAAACACTTGTGTTAACTGTGTGCATTGATTCTTACATGTTTACTTATTGCACCTGTTATATTACTCTATGTTGAAAAATATCCATGAGATATACATGTTACAAGTTGAAAGCAATTGCTGAAACTTAATCATCCTTTGTGTTGCTTCAATGCATTCTACTTAGAATTTATTGCTTATGAGTTAGCTCTTATGCAAGTCTTGTTGATACTTGTTTGAAAGTACTATTCATGAAAAGTTTTGCTATATGATTCATTTGTTTAGTCATTATCTTTGTTAGCAATCTTTTGTTCAGATCACTCCATTCATCTCATATGATTTACAATAATGTTGATCAAGATTATGTCGGTAGCATGTCACTTTAGAAATTATTTGTGTTATCGTTTACCTACTTGAGGGCGAGTAGGAACTAAGCTTGGGGATGCTTGATACGTCTCAAACGTATCTATAATTTCTTATGTTCCATGCTACTTTTATTACAATACTTGAATGTTTTATACATACTTTACAGCATTATTATACATTTTCCGGCACTAACCTATTAACAAGATGCCGAAGTGCCAGTTGCTGTTTTCTGCTGTTTTTGGTTTCAGAAATCCTAGTAAGGAAATATTCTCGGAATTGGACGAAATCAACGCCCAGGGTCCTATTTTTACACGAAGCTTCCGGAAGACCGAAAGGGAGACGAAGTGGGGCCACGAGGTGGCCACACACCAGGGCGGCACAGCCCAGGCCCTGGCTGCGCGGACCTAGTGTGTGGGCCCCTCGTGACGCCCCCTGACCTATCCTTCCGCCTACAAATAGCCTTCGTCGCGAAACCCCCTGTACCGAGAGCCACAATACAGAAAACCTTCCAGAGACGCCGCCGTCGCGAATCCCATCTCGGGGGATTCAGGAGATCGCCTCCGGCACCCTGCTGGAGAGGGGAATCATCACCGGAGGGGCTCTACATCATCATGCCCGCCTCCGGATTGATGCGTGAGTAGTTCATCCTTTGACTATGGGTCCATAGCAGTAGCTAGATGGTTGTCTTCTCCGCTTGTGCTATCATTGTTTAGATCTTGTGAGCTGCCTAACATGATCAAGATCATCTATTTGTAATGCTACATGTTGTGTTTGGCGGGATCCGATGAATATAGAATACTATGTTAAGTTGATTATCAATCTATCATATATGTGTTGTTTATGTTCTTGCATGCTCTCCGTTGCTAGTAGAGGCTCTGGCCAAGTTGATACTTGTAACTCCAAGACGGAGTAATTATGCTCGATAGTGGGTTCATGCCTCCATTGAATCTGGGACAGTGACAGAAAGTTCTAAGGTTGTGGATGTGCTGTTGCTACTAGGGATAAAACATTGATGCTTTGTCTAAGGATATTTGTGTTGATTACATTACGCACCATACTTAATGCAATTATCTGTTGTTTACAACTTAATACCGGAAGGGGTTCGGATGATAACCTGAAGGTGGATTATTTAGGCATAGATGCATGCTGGATAGCGGTCTATGTACTTTGTCGTAATGCCCTGATTAAATCACATAGTAATCATCGTTGATATGTATTGAATCTTTATTTGTAAATTGCCCGCCTGTAATTTGTTCACCCAGCATGTTAGTTATCTTATTGGAGAGACACCTCTAGTGAACTGTGAACCCCGGTCCATTCTTTTACATCTGAATACATTCTACTGTTTTTACTGTTCTTTGAAAACAAAGACCATCTTCCACTCGATACGCTTAATCCTTTGTTTTCAGCAAGCCGGTGAGATTGACAACCTCACTGTTACGTTGGGGCAAAGTACTTTGATTGTGTTGTGCAGGTTCCATGTTGGCGCCGGTTTCACTGGTGTTGCGCCGCACTACATTCCTCCACCAACAACCTTCACGTGCTTCTTGGCTCCTACTGGTTCGATAACCTTGGTTTCTTTCTGAGAGAAAAACTTGCTGCTGTGCGCATCACACCTTCCTCTTGGGGTTCCCAACGGACGTGTACATTTACGCGCATCAATGCTCTCCGTTGCTAGTAGAGGCTCTGGCCAAGTTGATACTTGTAACTCCAAGAGGGGGTATTTATGCTCGATAGTGGGTTCATGCCTCCATTGAATGCAGGGCGATGTGTGAGAAAGTTCTAAGGTTGTGGATGTGCTGTTGCTACTAGGGATAAAACATCGATGCTTTGTCTAAGGATATTTGTGTTGATTACATTACGCACCATACTTAATGCAATTATCTGTTGTTTACAACTTAATACTGGAGGGGGTGCGGATGCTAATCCGAAGGTGGATTATTTAGGCATAGATGCATGCTGGATAGCGGTCTATGTACTTTGTCGTAATGCCCTGATTAAATCACATAGTAATCATCGTTGATATGTATTGAATCTTGATTTGTCAATTGCCCACCTGTAATTTGTTCACCCAGCATGTTAGTTATCTTATTGGAGAGACACCACTAGTGAACTGTGTACCCTGGTCCATTCTTTTACATCTGAATACATTCTACTGCAATCATTGTTCTTACTGTTCTTTGCAAACAAACACCATCTTCCACTCGATACGTTTAATCCTTTGTTTTCAGCAAGCCGGTGAGATTGACAACCTCACTATTACGTTGGGGCAAAATATCTTGATTGTGTTGTGCAGGTTCCACGTTGGTGCCGGTTTCACTGGTGTTGCGCCGCACAACACTCCTCCACCAACAACCTTCACGTGTTTCTTGGCTCCTACTGGTTCGATAACCTTGGTTTCATGCTGAGGGAAACTTGCTTCTATACGCATCATACCTTCCACTTGGGGTTCCCAACGGACGTGTGCATCTACGTGTATCAAGCTAAGTTTCTGGCGCCGTTGCCGGGGAGATCAAGACACGCTGCAAGGGGAGTCTCCACATCCAATCTATTTACTTTGTTTTTGTCTTGGTTTACTTTATTTTATTTAATGTCTTGTTTGCTTCATATTAAAAACACAAAAAAATTAGTTACTTTACTTCCTGTCTCTATATCAAAACACAAAAAAAAAATAGTTACTTGCATTTACTTCATCAAGTTACTTTTGTTTATTTCATCATGCTTCATCCTAAGTTTACTTTAAAAGATATACCTGTAGGTAGTGGGTCTATCATTGGAAAAGATAATATAGAAGAATTTTTCACTCATGTTAGTAAGACTGAAGATTTTGAAGATAGATCCTTGGTAGAACTTGCTCCTGATTATGAAATTTCTACTGCCTCTTTAGTGCACATGTTGGAAGCTAGATTTGTTAATCTTAATCCAATAATGCAACATATGTTTCTTACACTGGGCGATATGGAAGAAGGAGAAAAGAAAGATTTTATTCTAGAAACCCTTCTTAGAAAATTTGGTGATGTAGCTAGAGAAGCTAGGAAAGTCTTTATTCGATATAAGATGCTAGGCTTGTGTACCAATTTTGCAAGTATCCTCGAAAAAAGGGAAAAAGATAGGCTAAGATACACTAATAAATTCAATTATGAGGGAGAGATTAAAGTACCAATACCTCATAAAATCATAGGAATGCATGAGGCATTAGAAAAGAATTTTGATTGGATTGTCCCTGAAAATTTATTTGAGGAGGATAGTAAGCCTAAGAGTATTGAAAAGGGAGTTCCATAGATAAAGAAGATACAATGCATTGTTGAGAAAACTCCCGACTCCCGAGGTAATGATGTTGATGCTTCTTCTCTTGATGTTACTTGATTTGCACTTTCTGCGCCTAGTTGAAAGGCGTTAAAGAAAATCACTTCTTGGGAGATAACCCAAGTTTCATTTTATTTACTGTATTGTTGAGTCTTGGAAGTTGTTTACTACTGTAGCAACCTCTCCTTATCATGTTTTTGTGCCAAGTAAAGTCTCTATGTTAAAGTTGATGCTAGATTTGGATTGCTGCACAGAAACAGCATTGCTGTCTGTCACAAATTCGCACAGATCTCTCTGTAGAAGAGTCAAAAAAATCTGAAAATTTACGTGAGTGATCCTCAGATATGTACGCAACTTTCATTAGTTTTGAGTTTTTCCGTTTGAGCAAGTTAAGTGCCCCTGCAAAATTTGTCTTTACGGACTGTTCTGTTTTTGACAGATTCTGCCTTTTATTTCGCATTGCCGCTTTTGCTATGTTGAATGAGTTTCTTTGTTCCATTAATTTTCAGAAGCTTTGTGCAATGTCCAGAAGTGTTAAGAATAATTGTGTCACCTCTGAATATGTGAATTTTTAATTATGCACTAACCCTCTAATGAGTTTGCTTGAAGTTTGCTGTGGAGGAAGTTTTCAAGGGTCAAGAGAAGAGGATGATATACTATGATCAAGAAGAGTGAAAGGTCTAAGCTTGGGGATGCCCCGGTGGTTCATCCCTGCATATTTTAAGAAGACTCAACCATCTAAGCTTGGGGATGCCTTGGGCATCCCCTTCTTCATCGACAACATTATCAGGTCACTTCTAGTGAAACTATATTTTTATTCCATCACATCTTATGTTCTTTACTTGGAGCGTCGGTTTGCTTTTATTTTTGGTTTGAATAAAGTTGGATCCCATCATTCTTTTATTGGAGATATTACGCTCCGCTTTTTCATATGGAACACTTGTGTTCTTAATTGTGCTTTAATGTTCATGACGAAGGCTGAAATTGCTTCGTTAAATAGCTATTTGGTTGGAATCAGAAAATGCTGCATATGGTTTGGAAATTTGGCAATTGTTTGAGCTCTCATAGATCATGTTTAAGCTCTTGCATCATGTAGTTTAATCTATTAATGAAGAACTACCGTAGAGCTTGTTTAATTTGGTTTGCATGATTGGTCTCTCTAAGTCTAGATATTTTCTGGTAAAGTGTTTGAACAACAAGGAAGACCGTGTAGAGCCTTATAATGCTTGCAATATGTTCTTGTGTAAGTTTTGCTGTACCTGTTCATACTTGTGTTTGCTTCAAAGAACCTTGCTAGCCCAAACCTTGTACTGAGAGGAAATGCTTCTCGTGCATCCAAACACCTTGAGCCAAAACCCATGCCATCTGTGTCCACCATATCTACCTACTATGTGGTATTTTTCTGCCATTCCAAAGTAAATTACTTGAGTGCTACCTTTAAAATTTCATTCCTTTATCTTTGCAATATATAGCTCATGGGACAAATAGCTTAAAAACTATTGTGGTGATGAATATGTAGTTATGTGTCTTAGTTCTTATAAGTTGCTTGTTGAGCGGTAACCATTCTTCTGGGGACGCCATCAACTTTTTACCTTTGTTGGATATCATGTGAGATGCTATGCATGTTCGTCTTGTCTAAAGTAAGTGCGATTTCATGATCAAATGGTTTGAGTATGCATATGTTAGAGAAGAACATTGGGCGGCTAACTAAAGCCATGTATCATGGTGGAAGTTTCAGTTTGGACATACAACCTCAATCTCTTATGAGAATATTACTTTTTGTTGAATGCTTAAGCATTAAAAGAGGAGTCCATTATCTGTTGTCTATGTTGTCCCGGTATGAATGTCTAAGTTGAGAATAATCAAAAGCGAGAAATCCAATGCGTGCTTTCTCCTTAGACCTTTGTACAGGCGGCATAGAGGTACCCCTTTGTGACACTTGGTTGAAACATATGTCATGTGATGATAATCCGTGTTATCCGAGCTCATTAGGACAAGGTGCGAGCACTATTGGTACTCTATGCATGAGACTTGCAACTTGTAGGAAGTATTATGCATAGCACATATGCATTATTACTACCGTTGACAAAATTGTTTCTATGTTTTTCAAAACAAAAGCTCTAGCACAAAAATAGTAATCAATGCTTCCCTCTGCGAAGGGCCATTCTTTTACTTTATGTTGAGTCAGTTTACCCACTTCTTTGTATCTTAGAAGCAAACACTTGTGTTAACTGTGTGCATTGATTCTTACATGTTTACTTATTGCACCTGTTATATTACTCTATGTTGACAAATATCCATGAGATATATATGTTACAAGTTGAAAGCAATTGCTGAAACTTAATCATCCTTTGTGTTGCTTCAATGCATTCTACTTTGAATTTATTGCTTATGAGTTAGCTCTTATGCAAGTCTTGTTGATACTTGTCTTGAAAGTACTATTCATGAAAAGTTTTGCTATATGATTCATTTGTTTAGTCATTATCTTTGTTAGCAATCTTTTGCTTCAGATCACTCCATCCATCTCATATGCTTTACAATAATGTTGATCAAGATTATGTTGGTAGCATGTCACTTCAGAAATTATTTGTGTTATCGTTTACCTACTCGAGGGCGAGTAGGAACTAAGCTTGGGGATGCTTGATACGTCTCAAACGTATCTATAATTTCTTATGTTCCATGCTACTTTTATGACAATACTTGAATGTTTTATACATACTTTACAGCATTATTGTACATTTTCCGGCACTAACCTATTAACAAGATGCCGAAGCGCCAGTTGCTGTTTTCTGCTGTTTTTGGTTTCAGAAATCCTAGTAAGGAAATATTCTCGGAATTGGACGAAATCAACACCCAGGGTCCTATTTTTCCACGAAGCTTCCAGAAGACCGAAGAGATAGCGAAGTGGGGCCACGAGGTGGCCAGACCACAGGGCGGCGCGGCCTGGGGCCTGGCCGCGCGACCCTATGGTGTGGGCCCCTCGTGGCGCCCCCTGACCTACCCTTCCGCCTACTTATAGCCTTCGTCGTGAATACCCCTGTACCGAGAGCCACGATACGGAAAACATTCCAGAGACGCCGCCGCCGCGGATCCCATCTCGGGGGTTCAGGAGATCGCCTCCGGCACCCTGCCGGAGAGGGGAATCATCACCGGAGGGGCTCTACATCATCATGCCCGCCTCCGGATTGATGCGTGAGTAGTTCATCCTTGGACTATGGGTCCATAGCAGTAGCTAGATGGTTGTCTTCTCCGCTTGTGCTATCATGTTTAGATCTTGTGAGCTGCCTAACATGATCAAGATCATCTATTTGTAATGCTACATATTGTGTTTGGTGGGATCCGATGAATCTAGAATACTATGTTAAGTTGATTATCAATCTATCATATATGTGTTGTTTATGTTCTTGCATGCTCTCCGTTGCTAGTAGAGGCTCTGGCCAAGTTGATAGTTGTAACTCCAAGAGGGGGTATTTATGCTCGATAGTGGGTTCATGCCTCCATTGAATCTGGGATAGTGACAGAAAGTTCTAAGGTTGTGGATGTGCTGTTGCTACTAGGGATAAAACATCGATGCTTTGTCTAAGGATATTTGTGTTGATTACATTACGCACCATACTTAATGCAATTATCTGTTGTTTACAACTTAATACAGGAGGGGGTGCGGATGCTAACCCGAAGGTGGATTATTTAGGCATAGATGCATGCTGGATAGCGGTCTATGTACTTTGTCGTAATGCCCTGATTAAATCACATAGTAATCATCGTTGATATGTATTGAATCTTGATTTGTCAATTGCCCACCTGTAATTTGTTCACCCAGCATGTTAGTTATCTTATTGGAGAGACACCACTAGTGAACTGTGGACCCCGGTCCATTCTTTTACATCTGAATACATTCTACTGCAATCATTGTTCTTACTGTTCTTTGCAAACAAACACCATCTTCCACTCGATACGTTTAATCCTTTGTTTTCAGCAAGCCGGTGAGATTGACAACCTCACTGTTACGTTGGGGCAAAGTATCTTGATTGTGTTGTGCAGGTTCCACGTTGGCGCCGGTTTCACTGGTGTTGCGCCGCACTACACTCCTCCACCAACAACTTTCACGTGCTTCTTGGCTCCTACTGGTTCAATAACCTTGGTTTCATACTGAGGGAAACTTGCTTCTATACGCATCATACCTTCCACTTGGGGTTCCCAACGGACGTGTGCATCTACGCGTATCACTGCCCACTCCGCGTTTGAGATGCCCGGCGGCCTCTGTTTTGGCGCCCGCGGCTTCCTCACCTTCAGCGCGCCATCGACGGCGGCGAGCTTCTTCGGCGGCATGGTGGTGGAAGGGAAGAGGAGGAGCTGCAACTGTGGGGGAGAATGGCGGTAGCTCCGAATTTCGGCGGGGAAAATGGTTCTATACGGCGCAATTTGGAGGGAAAACGAAATTAATGGAGGAAACTACCAGTTGTGACGCCGACAAAGCGTGCCCACTCGACGATTCGCGCGTTTTTGATTCGTCCGGAGTCCCCGGCCGGGCCTCGGGAACCCGGGGATGGCCTGGGCTCTCCGGACGGATGAAAGACCTAATCCGTACGAAATCGAGAAGTCGGGGCGCGGCTGGACCATTTTCGTCCATCCGGATGAAAAAAATGCGTCCTGGGGGCCTCGTCGGGGAGATGGGTAGATGCTCTTAAAAGCAAAGCAAGCCAACAATACACATTCACTCGTGCGTACTCCCCTAATTACACAGAAAACTCTTTCAAATTTTATCATTTATTTTCCCAAAAAATCCACCTATCTATTCATCAATTGATAATCATCAAACAGTACCTAGCGATTAATACAAACACTGGATTAAGATGAAGGCGCGTCTCCATCGCCCCTCCCTCACCCGAGTTCGGCAAAGTTTATTTCGACTTCAAGATGTCGTCGCTGCCTCACTATCCAGAAGAAGATACTAAATATTCCTAAAAAAAATGAGAACTCTCCCGCTAGCGAGGATCGCGGTCCTCCACACCTCTAGGGCCCCAAGGGTCGCCATATATGCGGGACGGATCGGCGGTGTCATCGGCAAGGGGGCAGAACCCCTAGACCGCCTTTGGATAGCTTCTTCTCTCTGTGGCGGCTATACCGGTTATTGATTTTCACCAATTGATAACCAAATAAAAAAAATACAAGACCCACAAAACTTGGCGTAATTATGTTAGAGATCCAAATATAGCTATGAGGATTGCATAACATAGAAAGACTACAAAAAAATCGTTTGAATGATAAACGTGAAATGTGTTTTGGAACATGGGAGCATATGCTCCCTATATTTTAAAATGCATCTTACATATATTTTAAATTTTAGAAAAATTGAAACAAAAAATTCGCACGTACATCTTCACGTGCTACGCGCTCATAAATTCGTTTCATAAAAAATGAACTTATCATGTGACGTGTGTAAAAAAGACAAAATTCGGTGCTAAAAACAATGCTTTTCACAGCATAAGTTTTCTCTTTTTTACATAGGCCACACAAAATATTATTTTTTCGTGAAACTTGACGCACACACATATATTATGGAGATGTACATGTAGAATTTTTTGTCAAATTTTTTTCACACTTTGAAATATGTTTTCTTGGTAGAGGGACCATACGGACCCGGGAGCCGAATTGAATTTCCGTGAAATTACATCCTACACAAATGAGCGGAAAAGTTGATGTTTCGATTCTTAAATTGAGACATAGAAAACAGTCACCACAAGTTTAGGTAGTACCAGTTTTTCGGTGCAAAGAACATTTCTAAGAAACAATCCTAGGTTTCAAATCCTAGAAAATCCTGTATAACAAATCTTGCAGCCAAAGAAGTGTTCGGTTACACTTTGCTTCAAAGTCATTTGGTAGACCCCATAGGTTGTAGCCCTTTTGCCTCAGGTTTTGGTCATTCCCATAAAATACGTCAGTCAGTCAACTCTGGACCCAAATGGAGAAAATCCCACCTCCCACCTCTCCAGTCTCCGCAGCACTCAAATGTGGAGCAAAAACCAGGAAGATGACCACCACATAGCCATGGTTGCCGAGAAACCTAGGGAGGACTGAGGAGATCTTCTTCCTCTATAGCCTGAACCGCCCGAGATCGACCGGCAAGGAGTCAAAGGAATCCAAGAAGAAGCCCAGGGCCGGCGGCCATGGTGGAGAGGAGGCGGAGGTACTGTTCCTGCTCTAGCCATGGCTTGTCGCTGCCGCTACTGCTGCTCTCCTTCTTCTCCTTCTTGCGCCTACATGCTTCCTTCGCCGCCACCGCGGCCGCCGCCCCACCCCTTCGTCTAAACAGCACACAAGAATCCATCTTGAGGGATCTCTCCCGCGGCGAGCGCATAGCCGGGTGGAACACAACCGCCTCGAATCCGTGCCTGTGGAGCGGAATCGCTTGCTCTCCTTCCGATTCCACCTCGTTCTCCGCGGTGACCGGCATCGCCTTGTCCGGCTACGGCATTTCCAACTCCTCCGTCTTCGCCTCGATATGCGCTCTTGACACCCTGCTGTCCCTCGATCTCTCGAGAAACTCCCTCGCCGATCTGGGTTACCGATTCCTCGGCCCCTCTTGCTCCATGAAGGAAGGGCTGCGGTCACTCAATCTGAGCAGCAACCAGCTCGCCGCTTCGCTCGCCGATCTATCCGGCTTCCCCAGGCTGGAGGTTCTCGATTTGTCCTTCAACCACGTGCGTGGAAATCTGAGCACCGAGCTGGGCAGATTCCCCCAGTTGAGAAGCCTGAACCTTAGCACCAACGGGTTGAATGGCGGTGTCCCCACAAGCATGGTACTCTCTCTGGAGGAGCTGGTGCTGTCTGGCAATCATTTGAGGGGTCCAATTCCACCCGGTATGTTCGGCTACGCAGATCTTGTTATGCTGGATCTCAGCCAGAACAATCTAACTGGTGATGTCCCTGATGAGTTCTGGAAGCTCGACAAGCTCGAGACGTTGCTGCTTTCAGGTAATGGGCTGAGTGGGGCAATACCTGGGAGACTGCCGAACTCGACGACGATGTCCCGGTTCGCGGCCAACCAGAACAAGTTCACCGGCTCGATCCCGAGTGGGATTACCGAGCATGTGAAGATGTTGGATTTAAGCTACAACAAGCTGAGTGGGAAGATCCCCTCTGATCTACTCGCGTCTCCGGTGTTGGAGACCATTGATCTCACTAGTAACAGCCTTGAAGGGCCCATTCCAGGGAACTTTTCTGCCAAGCTCTTCCGCCTCCGGCTTGGCATGAACTTGCTGACTGGGAGCATTCCAGACTCCATAGGTGATGCTTCCAAGTTGGCTTATCTTGAGTTGGATCACAATAGTTTGACAGGTTCTATACCTCCCCGGCTTGGCGAATGCAGTGAGTTGGCTCTCTTGAATCTGGCATCAAATGGTTTGCATGGTCAAGTACCTGATCAGATCAGCACCCTGGAGAAGCTAGTAGTTCTGAAGCTCCAAATGAACAACCTCAGCGGATCTATCAGAAGTACCTTTTCTTCTCTTACAAGCCTGAGCATATTAAATCTTAGTCGGAATTCATTCACCGGAGAGATACCGCAGAGTGTGGATCAGTTATCAAAGCTCTCCAACATGAACCTTGCAGGCAACAAGATTAGTGGTCCCATTCCACCCTCAGTTGGTTCACTGCAATTTCTAATCGAACTCAATCTGGGGGATAATTTCCTGACTGGTACCATCCCGAAAATGCCAGTCAGCTTGAGCACATCTCTTAATATTAGTCATAACAACCTTAGTGGTTCTATTCCCTCAAACATTGGGTCTTTAAAAGAGTTAGAGATCCTTGATCTTTCTTACAACAGTTTGTCTGGTACAGTGCCATCCCCACCTGACTTGCCACCAAGCTTGACGCTGTTGGTGCTTTCCTATAATCAGCTTACTGGGTACTTTCAGGCGCCTCCGCATGTTGTAGTCAGTACCACTGGAAATCCTGGCCTTACAACTGCAAGTGATACAGATGATGATGGCATCCCCTCTGATGGTAAAAAGAAGAACCATGCTGTTCTGATTACTATCTTTGCTATTGTCGGTGCTCTTGTCGGATTATGCTTGCTTGCCACTGTTATTATGTTCTCATTATCCAAGAGGATTTATCGCGTTGAAGATATAGGACCGCCACCAGAGCAAGTCCTTCCTCAAATCATCAATGGGCACCTCATAACAATGAACAGCATCCACACCACTGCAATTGACTTAAGTTATGCAATGGAAGCAGTCTCCAGTCCCGCCAACATATTTCTGAAGACAAGGTTCTGCACCTACTACAAGGCTGCGATGCCAAATAGGTCAATCTACTCTGTGAAGAAGCTTGACTGGAGTGACAAGATATTCCAAATTGGGAGCCAAGAGAAATTTGGTCATGAACTTGAGGTACTTGGTAAACTAAGCAATTCCAACGTCATGGTGCCATTGGCCTATGTCTTGACAGAAAACAATGCATACCTACTGTATGAGCATGCATACAAGGGCACGGTATTCGACTTACTGCATGATGGAAGGTCAGATGGTCTGGACTGGCCCTCACGGTATAGCATTGCTTTGGGAGTGGCCCAAGGGCTGACCTTTCTTCATGGGCGCACTCAGCCAGTTCTGCTTCTTGATTTGTCAACAAGAACTATCCATTTGAAGTCAGTGAATGAGCCTCAGATTGGAGATATTGAGCTTTACAAAATTATTGATCCTTCCAAAAGTAGTGGAAGCCTTTCAACTATTGCTGGTACAGTTGGTTATATTCCTCCAGGTAAAATATGTGTTACCACATTCTGATTTAGTTTGAGCACATATTTGTCAACTTGTTGAAATTGTCAAGAAATGAATATTTTGTGCAATTATTTAGTTATGAAATTCATGATGCCATCTATTTCCGTCTGTAGTAAAAATATGATGAATTTTCTTGGCTGCAAATCTGTCTGAACAGGAGCTCGAAACTTCATTAGTACCATAGTTCCGCCTGAACTGAAAGCACCATCTGTTTTCTTAAATGTTTCAACAGAGCGTTTCCTTAATATAGACGCGCGTAGATCCATATATTGTCATTGTTACTCTTGAGTCTGGAATGTGGCATCCAAATTTAAACACACCTCCCCACTTGTGTGCAGGTATACAAAAAATAATTCGAATAGTTAAGTGCTTTTAGGCAAACCAGTTTGTGGGTTCTCAAATCTACCATAGGATAATCTTGAATTTTTTTGTTTAGTTGTTTCCACATTCCAAAAAGACCACATATGCTAACACTAAATTCCACTGAACTCCGATTGCAGAGTATGCATACACCATGAGGTTGACGATGGCAGGCAATGTTTATAGCTTTGGAGTTATTTTACTGGAGCTCTTGACAGGGAGACCATCGGTCAGCGACGGCACGGAGCTAGCCCAGTGGGCTCTCAGTCTTTCAGTTAGGCCTGAGCAAAGGGAGCAGGTCCTTGACACCAGAGTCTCAAGAACTTCAGTTGGTGCTCACAGCCAGATGTTATCGGTTCTGAATATCGCCCTCTCCTGCGTCTCCTTCTCTCCAGATGCTCGACCCAAAATGCGCAACGTCTTGAGGTTGCTCGTCAATGCAAAGTGAATGTGAACCAAAGCCAAGCAATCAGTTTTGGTGAACTTAGATAAGTTCTGAATGGAGTCTTGACATTTGCTTAGTTCACGGATGTCAATATACACGTGATCATTGTATAGTTACCATAGGTTATGATCTGGTGATTAGTTTGAGTTGTTAGGTATATCCTATTTCTGGAGTGTAATCGCTACGATTTTCTGGGCTGTAAACATCACAGCGATGGTTATTAGCAAACCCGGTTGCTTTGCTTTCTGCCTAATTCAAGTAATGCCTTGAATTGGTCATGGGCAGCTCAACTAGAAGCTCTGCAGATCACTAAATAAATCCCATGGTCTGATTTTGAGCCAAAACACAATGTTTTCTGTCATCTTCTTGCTGAACACCTTTTAATTTTCTTATCCTGTAACTTGTTCTCTAGCTACATCATCTTTGAAAAATTTAGGACAATATTTTGGATTTTTTTTTGTTGGTCCCCATGAAAGTCACTTAACAAGCATACATTTTTCAGGTGAACTGGCACCATACTAGTACTAGCATGACATTTAAACGGTAATTTGTGTAAAATCAATTTAAAGAGTGACATGCTGGTCAAGGCACTCATGTCTCCGCGGCATCCTGTGCGAGTTTATGAAACTTGTAGGATGGTTTCAAGATTTCATCTTTCTTTCTTGAGTATATTCATAAGGTGTTTGACATTTTGTTAAATTACAGTCACATTTCTGCCTTTGGTTCAGCATCCAAGGATTCTCATCTTGATCTCACTGCATGTACTATGTGGAAACTAAAAATTGCATCAACATTTTGATAACTTGGCATATTCTCAATATTTCAATTTTGGTTGAAGTAATTACATGCAATTCAGATCAGTAGATCCACTGAAATTTTAGACAATTGAGGATCGGCCAAAATTGTTTAAATAGAACCATGGTTGTTACTAGAATCTCTGATATCTTTATTCAATTACTACTGTCGTTTAATAAAGGAATAAAATTCATGTTAGCAAAAATTATGTTAAATTTGATGGCAATTGGGCTTGTTGGGGGCGATGGCAAACCCAAAGCATTGTGAGCAGGGAGCGACCAGCCCAAGCCGCCCGCCAGCCAGCAGCATCGTTCTCCTCTTCCTCGGCTAATCCGCCCCGCCTCCGATACTCCCAAGGCGGCAGCTGCAGCAACAACACCAGCAAGCCAGGCAAGGCGAAACCATCACCCTCCAAAGCCTCACCACCCTGCTCTCTTCACCCTCCCGTCCCCCGCAATGGCAGGCCTCCTCCACCTCCACTCCACTCTGCTCCCCTCCGCGTCCCTGCTCCGCCAACGCGGCGGTGGCGGCGGCGCACAGGCTGCAGCGCCGCGGCGCCGGCGCGCGTGCCGGGTGGAGGCCAAGATCCGGGAGATCTTCATGCCGGCGCTCAGCTCCACCATGACGGAGGGCAAGATCGTCGCCTGGAACGCCGCCGAGGGGGACCGCCTCTCCAAGGGCGACCCCGTGGTCGTCGTCGAGTCCGACAAGGCCGACATGGACGTCGAGACCTTCCACGACGGCTTCCTCGCCGCCGTCCTCGTCCCCGCGGGGGAGTCCGCGCCAGTCGGCTCCGCCATCGCGCTCCTCGCCGAGTCCGAGGACGAGATCCCGCTCGCCCGCTCCCACGCCGCCAACTTATCCTCCGCCGCCGCCGCCGCGCCGCCGGCTCCCCAGGAAACCGTCCCAGAGGAATCGTCCCTTGCCCCACCGCCGCCGCCTCCCCCACCGGCGCCCGTAGCAGCCTCTGCGCCCTCACCGGCCACGCAAGGCGGGGCGCGCGTGGTTGCCTCGCCGTACGCCAAGAAGCTCGCCAAGGAGCTCAGCGTCGATCTCTTCTCCGTCACTGGGTCAGGGCCGGGTGGGAGGGTCGTGGCTAAGGACGTCGAGGCCGCGGCAGCTTCGCCCACCAAAAAGACTGCGTCTGTGGCAGCTGCCCGGCCAGATGTGCCATTGGGGTCCACGGTGCCATTCACCACAATGCAGGGTGCTGTGAGCAAGAACATGGTGGAGAGCCTCGCCGTGCCGACGTTCAGGGTTGGGTACACCATCACGACAGATGCCCTCGACCAGCTCTACAAGAAAGTGAGCATCTAGTTTTCCTTTCCACCCTTACCTTAGCAGTATGCTGCGGAATTCTGAATACCGGAGTGAACCACTTGCAGATTAAGTCGAAGGGGGTGACAATGACGGCGCTGCTGGCCAAGGCCACAGCAATGGCGCTGGTGCAGCATCCCGTGGTGAACTCCAGCTGCAGGGACGGCCAGAGCTTTACTTACAACAGTAGCATCAACATTGCCGTGGCCGTGGCCATCGACGGTGGGTTGATAACCCCCGTGCTTCAGGATGCTGATAAGGTTTAGCGCTTTGTTGATTATGCTCAAGGTTGATGTTTCTCAGTTTATGTTGATACTTTGTGCGAGTAAATGGAAAACTGTTGGTATGCAGCTTGATATCTATACACTGTCAAGGAAATGGAAGGAGCTGGTTGAGAAGGCTCGTGCCAAACAGCTGCAGCCCCAGGAGTACAACTCTGGTACTTCCTTTGCCTCACAAACAAACTCGAATGTCTAGTGCAATTATATGCATGTTCTTTTCCGACTGGTATAGCATTATAGTGAATTAACTGCTGTCTGTTAATAAATCGATGTCAGTTGGGCCTGAACATCTCAGTCTTGTAGATGTTGATTTAACAAAATGCCTCATTTCTGTATAATATTGAACACTGTTCCTTCCCATATAACTTAGTTGTGTAAGGTTGTATGAGGCTAAGCCTTTGAGTAGTTGGCTATCTACTCATAGTCTCAGAGTGAGAGTGGTAGCTATTGTTGAGATTAAGGTTTTGCCATTGATTCTTTAGACCTCAATCATGAACAAATTCTAGCATGTGTACAGTACATCATGCCTTATTTTAGGTACGTATTTATTGCCAATTTTCAAGTTTGTGTATGCTTGTAGCCAGGACCGGCTCTATTTTACCGGGCCCTCTGGCGAAGTCGAAAACAGGCCCCCTTAAGGCTAGAAAATATATACGCGTAAATAGATATATAGCATACATATGTCTACTTTTATTCGCAAAAAGGTCTACTTTTACTTGCAAAAACCACTTAAGCAATGTCATAGTATTAGAATGAATAAAAAGAACAGAAAAATTAACTACTCCCTCTGATTCTATGTATCTAGTCAACAAAAGCATATAGGTACATTCGTATTTAGATAAAGTGAAGTCAATTAATTTGAATCGGAGGGAGTAGTATTTCCTGCTAGTTTAAATGTTTAATAACGTTATATAAAAACAACATTCTAATGAGTTCATCGACAAGTATGTTTCACTGCTTAAAAAAATATACTTCCTCACTTATTTCTAGATGTAAAATTATTTAAGACAAGGTCAAGATCAACCCTTTTTTTTGGACAACATTAGAACACATATAATCGTGAAGGAATTAAATACATAAAGAACTAGAACCATGAATCCCTAATCTGACGGTTTAACCAGATGACAGAATGTACCGGGTTCTGGGGGCAGCGACGAGCAGGGCTGTGAAGAGCAGGGCAAGGCGCGGATGAATTACCCAAATCAACTGACAATTCCAATAGGAGATGGTGATCTCTAGTCTAGAGACTCTACGCAGGGCCGGCCGGAGCAGTCGGTCAGTCGTTAGGAGCAGCTGAACACGAACTTGACTACAGGAGATCCATCCACAATTGCTTGGTGGGTGTGCGTGCGTTTCCCATTCTGATTGACCTGACACTCCCATGCTCGGCTAGGCCTTTGCAGCAACCTTTTCTTAGCCCAAAACAAAACATTGGTTGGGCAGGGTTTAGGGGTATAAAGGATGCAGGCTGCGATAATGGGCCCCCAAACAGGCGTGGGCCCTGGGCTGGCGCCCATGGTGGCCATGGGTCAGAGCCGGGCAGCTGGCCCTGCTTGTAGCGCTTCTAGTTCCAGCTATAGTTATAAGAGTATGGAGTAGTAATTGAGTTGTTCATGGTGTGACACAAACTACCGAACTAGCTCTGCGTTAGAAGTAGGCATGGTTTTTAAGGCGACGCCTTGGCGCCTTAAGGAGGGCGGGCGCTTTGGACGCCTAGACGCCAAAAGCGGCCGTTTTTACAAAGCGGAGGGGGAGCGCCTTGACGCCTAGGCGACGCCTAAGCGAGGCTTTTTAAACCATGGAAGTAGGTATGTACAAGGGTTCCGATTTTCAGCATGAAACCAGCCAAAGCCAAGCAAAAACTGGAACCGACCAAACCTGAATTCCTCATTTCCTTTCACCATTACATGGGACCTGGAATGTGTCCAATTACAATTTACATGCACCGTTTACTTGTTTCTGCACTATGGCCTGATGCTTAATACGTATGTTCAAATTGAGTTCAGTAATGATGTAATAACATTTTTGGATGTAAGTAAATCTTTAAGTAAAAATGCATCTAGTTTTGTTGAATTGATTTGAGGATGAGTAGACTAGAAAAAACTGAAATCATTTTGAGGATAAGACTAGATGCTTCTTACGCATCTAGTTCGGTACTTCGGTTTAAGCTTTACTCATAGTTTTGCATCTTAAAATGCTTTGGTTTGTCGTATCGCTGACACCCATTGATTCAGAGCCTCATATGAAAGCACTGATGTGTCTCTTATCTGTCTGTCCCCGAAAATCACAGAGCCATCTAAAACAGTTGTAAGGTGGTTTACTTTGGAAAAAATAGTATGCATTGCCAATCGACAAAATTTATAGTCTATTAAGATAGGAGTAAAAGTGACGCACTGCATTATGTGTCCCATATTATATTAATGTTATTCTATGCTTCTTTACTGAGCTTCTCTGAATTTTCCCTTCTTGGTACATGTCTTCGTATAGAGTAAACAAACATGTAACTTACCATGATAGTTTTTGGTATGCATTTATGGGGTTCATATTGCTGTCAGTTATGTAAAAAAGATAACAGTTTGCTGTGAAGCCAGAGCTTGCTAAATAATTTGGCATTTGTGCCTGGGGCAATATAAGATTCAGTTCAGTCCAACTGTTGATGGTAGACTGCATTTTTTGTTTTGCAGTGAAGAGATTTGACTGACTTTACAAAATTCACACCACAGAGCAGTAGAATTATTTGGAATCACATTTGGTGTTCTTCATATTACTTCATTGCTAAAGTATCTTAGCCAGAAATTGAGATGTCACATATCAACTATGTTGCCTATGATCATCTCTTACTTTGCTAATGCTTTAGATGTTGGTAACAAGAAACATATCGGATCCTGCTGTATGTATATGCTTTGTGTGCTAATAATTGCCACTCTTCAATATGCAGGTACATTTACCCTTTCAAACCTCGGTATGTTTGGAGTTGATAGATTTGATGCAATCTTACCACCTGGAACTGTAAGATGAAGTTTCCATGTTTCCACTTCTTTTCATGCAATGCACCAAAATTTCTGGTAATTAATCTTTTTCTGGAAACAGGGAGCAATCATGGCTGTTGGATCGTCACAACCGACAGTTGTTGGTACGAAAGATGGTAGAATTGGGATGAAGAACCAAATGCAGGTAAAATGACTTGTACTTATGGCATTTCTGCTTTCACGCTAACCAATTTGAAGTGGTGATTTTGTGCTTATCTGACCTAATCAATAATTCTAGGTCAATGTTACTGCTGATCATCGGGTTATTTATGGGTCCGATCTTGCCGCTTTTCTGCAAACTCTCTCCAAGATAATTGAGGATCCAAAGGACCTAACATTTTAGATGCATGGAATGCTTATTTTTCCCTGAGGCAATCACATAGGATGCTTGTCAGTAGATGTGTAGCATGTTGGTGTGTGAATTAGTTACTTAAGTTGCCATCTTTGTTGGTATCAGGTAACTTTGTTACCTTCTCCTCATTGGTTTGTTTTTCAATAATTTTTTACCTTCTGTTCAGATAGGTGACAAGCATGAGTATTTACCAGAGTGTCTGTTACTTGTCATTATTGTGGGCTTGATGTACAATACAATGGATCATGAAACTGTCACCTTTGAATACAAAGAAATGAAATGAACTTGGCCATCGTGTGGTTAAATTAATTTATTGGATTCACATTGGTTTCTGAATTACTTGATCTGTATGTTCCCAAACATGAATAGATCACTCTTGTGAAAGAGTTGCAACACCGGTAGACCGCGAGAATGACGTCCCCAGGGTTGTTGCCCTTGCAAGGGTGCCAACATGAAATTGCTTGAAAATCAGAAGATGAGTGAAAATGGGGCACCATATATATGACCTATTTGCAATACAAGTGGAGGGCCATATGATTTCTCCTAACAACTCTCATCATACCATGGTATTTATGGCTATCTGATACTTTGGCTTGTTGTACTTTCCTGAGGCAGCAGATGGTACCCTACTTACTTTGCTCAGAAAGCATTCCTGCATCAGCTCAGGGGTACTGCTACTCATCTATACTTAAAGGATTCTAGTAGGTAGGTAGTCTTCTTGTCTCTTGCTTGCTGGCCTTGCCATTTTGTAGTGGAAGCAAAGCAAGCCTCCAGCGTCTCTGATCGCCTTCAAAAGGTCCCTTCAGGAGCCCGTTCCTACTTCCATTCCATAACCAGGTGGGAAGCCAGTATCTGCAAAGCTGTGGCATGGCCGCCGCCCAGTCTGGCCGTGCAGAGATCGACACCTCGCGTGCGTTCCGGTCTGTCAAGGAGGCGGTTGCAGTGTTCGGTGAGCGCATCATCGCCAGAGAAACACAGGTCAGGCTGGGTGTGCGTGCCGACCACCGCATTGTTAGGGAGAGGAGCTCTTGGCGGGATGCCGTCGCCATTGCTTCCTCAAACGAGAAGCTTGAGGGGAGTCATGGTGTTAGGCCTTCTGACCTCATCAGGGAGATCCACTCCAATCCAAGCACCATTGCTGTCGCCATTGCCAAGCATGAGAAAAATAGTAGTGAGCCTGTTACAAATCTAACGCCGGTGTCCTATGCCCAGCCAATGTGCCTGGTCCCATTGTCTCCGCCGCTGTGGGCACCATCACCATCGCCGGCGCACAACGACGACAAGCAGGACCGGAAGGAAGGCAACCTCATGATCATGAGCTCCATCAAGAAGGTGGAGGAAGAGGCGACCAAGACAAGGCAGGAGGCGGTGCAGCTCAAGAAGAGGCTGACTGAGCTAGAACTGGCCATGGCGAACCTCAATGCGAAGCTCCATCGTGCCCTCTCGAAGCTCGCCCACATAGAGGCCGACGAAGCGGCGGCTGCACGGGCTAGCATCCAGCAAAGGGACAACAACATGGTTGCACTTGCTGTCTGGACTGAGCCGAAGCTTGAGCGGGAAACCCCGAGGCGTCCATTGGGGCATCTGCTGAGCTTAGACGATGGGGACGAGGAGGTGATCCATGTCCAGAGAAGGGAGACACCAACGATGAAGAGGAAGGTGCAGAAGCAGAAGCCCATTGTGCCCCTTGTTGTTCCTCTCATCAACGGCATGCTCTTCTCCAAGAAGAAGGGGATCCAAGACAAGGAGAGCTTGTACATGAAGGAGCTCTACAGCTTGTTAAGGCTGTCTTGATCAGTTGCTTCCATGCTGATTAAACCTGGCGCTATATGCGCTGATGTGTATGATTAGTTGATCTGGACATACTCCCCCTGCCCTACAATATAAGACATTTTGACAAGCTATTTTAACCTGTCAAAAGGTCTTATACTATAGGCCCGAGGGAGTACAATATATCTAACTAATTTCAAATCTTTTGTTAGGTTCTGTGTTCAATTATTTCTTATTTTAATAGTGTGAATGGATTATGGGAGAGAATGAGATGTTGCAATTTGTAAATTAATTAATGTAAATCTACTATTGGTTTATTTATCTTGTGATCAAGAATAGAGCACTAATGAAAAAAAAAACAGTAAGGTTCTCAACTACACAAGGATAGAAGTATTTTGAAATATGCATCGGCACCAAGGTCCAACGGAACCAGTTTACTGTGCGGGCCAAAAGTCCGTATTTTTGGACATCCAATTTTTTTAAATAATTTCATTTGCATATAGAGGATACACGTACTTATGCGCGTGCCAAATTGCGTTCTGAAATTCGAAAATATGTAGCTTGGGTAAAATGTTCATAGTGAACAGTCTAAAGGAATCTCGTACATTTCCAAATGGCTTGTAACTTAGTACGTGGACATCATGTAACTTAAGAAAACTCGTAAGTATAATTAAATTCGGAACTGTTCCAATCAGGTTCAGGGTTCAGTAGTACCCATGTTCCGAATAATCGCATTAGTATTTTTGGGCCATAATTTACAGGTGCACACTTCATCCCACAAGCCACAATATACATGGTACTGATTTCCCAAATAATAAAAAATTACCACATGCTACAATTATTTTCACGTGTGTTAATTGATCTCACATATGGGATGCAATTCACCGTGCTATTACAGGGTGCCCTCCTCAACTGCCTCCCCTGCTTTTCAGTTACCGCGGATTGAACATTTCCAACCGCCTCTCCGGCACGCACCACAAAACCAAGAATACCTTTTGCCGGTTTCCAATCACCGAAACATCAAATGCCATTGCGAAGATCGATTGTCTGATCCCGGGAGCGCACTGTTAATCGTGTGCCTGTCGATTTAATTAGAGGTTCTTAGTCCCGTTGGATTCATTTTTGTTTTGGTTCGGAGGGACGTCGACGTACTGATCGATGGGGCAGCCCGATCAGGCGCGGCCGCCGGGGAGCGCGTGCGTGTGGGTGGTTTCGGCGCTGCTCCTCCTCGCCGTGCTCGCCGGCGGTGGTTGCCTGGTGCTTTACCTCGCGCTGCCGCCGGCCGAGGTGCCGCAATGGCTGCCCATAGCCGGGCTCGCGCTCGTGGCGTGCCCGTGGGCATTCTGGATCGCCACGTGCGCATACAGTTGCTGCTGCTCGCGGTCGTTGCCTCCGGCTCCAGCGCCGGCGGTGGCAGGTAACGTGGAGCGGCAACCGTCGAGGTCGGCCGCGGTGGCGCCGCTGCCGAGCAGCACGAACATCAAGAGCGCGCTTAGCAAAAAACATCTGCGGTCTCCGGTGGCGTCAACCAACGACGCGCGGCGGGTTCACTTCGGGGACTCCGTCATTCTCGGAGAGGAGAAGGATGACGCCTCGTCGGTGGGCTCGCACGAGAGCGAGGCGCCGCTCGCCTACTCCATGGATTCTTCGTGATTGATATGGATGTGTACAGTACAGGTAACTCCTTTCTTGGATCTACTCATTCCAAATGCATTGACTGTTTGTTGTTTTTATACACTCCTATCAAAATATTTAAGCCGATCGCATTAGTTTTGTACTACGTGAAACATTCTTATGTTTGGAATTGTGTTAGACAAATATCAACATCTACAATACCGAATCAATATCATCAGGTACGTCGTAAACTAAACGTTTGGTAGCGTATTATTGCAAAATTTGAAAAAAGCTGCGGCAATATGAGGTGGGTGGCGAGGTCTAGAATGCAGGGGCACGGGCAAGGAATGGGATCTTTCAATGGAGATATTACAGTGTCTGTCGATTGCAGATTATGAAAAAGAAATCATGTACATAAAATCTTTATATGAATGAATGGTACTCAAATATAAATCATGATGTTCGGTTGGTTCTCCTGTCTGACAGCAGGGAGGGTCGTTGTCTTCTCTGTGCAGGTGGAAGGATGATGATAGGAATTACAAGTGAGGAGGAAATTTATGTTTAATCAAGGCCGAACCGGAGAAGAATTACCAAGCTCGCAAGGCTGCCTGATGTGCAAATTCAGCAGCTGTGAATTCTGCAAGTCTATATAGTATTGAAAGATGCATTGATCATAAGTTTCAGGGGGTGTGGTTCTTCAGTAACCTTTAGTGCAGTTTTAGTGTAGGTGTTAGTGTGTATTATGAAGCAATTGCTGTACAGATAAGATCACTTGATAAAAAGAGAGATTGGTTTACCTCTTCTGTTCCTGCTCAAGATGCATTCACCACCCATTTTTCACCTCTGGAGCAGTCATTCACCATTCCACCCGAAAATATGGCCAGAGAGTGCCTACACCGTTGGTGTAGCTACCACACGTCGCTCGGTATCTTCTTTTCACCCTTCGAAATCCTTGATTTCTTCTTTTGTTGGTACTACATCTTAGCCCTTAATGTGCAGCTGGCAGCGTGTATTGTCAAGTAATGTGCAGGCAGGATCACATGTGAAGAGTACCTATCAGAAAGAAAGAATCGCCTAACAAGAGTTTGTTTCATCCTTATGTTCTGTTGATGATAAATCTTGAACCACGAGAGAGTCAAACGGGCCTAATCTTGGCATACCCGCAGGGCTGATCAGATGTGAGCCCAATGCCAATACTCAGTTAATACCTAAATCCATTCCTGGGCTGACTGGATATTGTGGCCCAACTCAAGTGATACACTGAGCTAGGTTTTCATAAACTGTGGCATTCCCTCAAAAAGAGAACCGTGACATGATATGTAACCTTTTTTTAGCGGGTAACAATGAGATCTTTATTACCTCATCCGATGCAAATCTACTTGTTTTAGATTTAGGTAAAAAGTGCTGAAAATCTGTTTAGGTTCATTGATTCCGCGACAAATAATTTAGATCGGAGGGAGTTGTTAGGGTAGACTACCATCCGCCTTTATATTAGACAATACACGGGTTTGTCGCGCCACATAAAATACACATCAAAATGGATGGCTCACGCAAAAATCACGAGCCCTATGCTATGCTTTCACTACAACAAGTCAGAAGCATGTGTGGTTCCACGGCTCCTCAAGTATCTTTAGTCACCACAAATGTAAACCTAGTGCATGTGAAAATTTCTGATGACTTGGAGGATATGTCAAGACACCATTTTAGTCGATGCCTCAACAGCAACAACATCTGGCTGAGGGGAAGAGCATGCAGTTTGACGAAATTTAGCAAAAGAGGAGTTGACATTTTACGGAACTCTTACTTTGGAGCTCACTTTCTTGTCCTTACGCTACTAGAAAGAACAATTTTTTATGTAATACTCTGAAAGCACTTTTATAGCTAGGATACATATATTGGTTTCGTTAGTCAAGTGTTAGAAAAAGTTAAACCATGGACTCTGCAACATCAACCGGAAAAAGAGAGGCAGCATGGTCTAGAATGGCAAAATCAGTCACATATTTCCAATTCCATGTTTATTGGCAAGAAAACTCGCACAATCTAGACCGTACTTTATTTGCCTAGAACTTGCTTGTCCTCCGTAACTTAGACTAGGGTGCCACGAATATGTTCTTCGCTTCATTCGAATGATTACTTTACCTCTCTTTTCTCTGAGAAGGATTGCTTATCTCTAGCTTTCTACGATGCCATTTTTTTCTTCATATGTGCAAGTTGGAATCACCCTTTTGACGATTCCACTCTGCTTTTATATGACAAGCGACAACACATCCATACACTATATAGATGCGCTCCAATAGCAAGTTCCAAACCTAAACCTTTTGTAATGTTCCACGGCATGCGTGCAGTTTTCTTGGACCATGAACTATATCTAGCTACTCCAGGACAGTTGCAGTAGTTGTGATACATGTTTGTATAAGAACTTTGTTGATTTGGATATGATGAACAGATCGACCAAATATGCATGGTCTATAGTGGATAGATACTGGACATAGGATTAGGATAGATAGATGTACATGCTAACTAACTTTTCCTGGAGAAGATGTCAAGAACACGTACGGTTTACACGAAGATTCCGCCGGCCGTGGCCAAGCATGCATCCGTGCACCCTGCCCAACTTTCACGAAGCAGATAAAAGGGTGATGCTTATATAATAGATTGTACAATTTGGTTAGCATTTAGCAATCATGCATTGGCAGGGATCTTTTAGATAGCTGTACCTTTTTTCTTCGAGAGTGCACCATCGAAGGTGTATTAATTATATAGAAAAAAGAGCTAAACGGCCCCACACAACGCCGTGAAACGTCAAATCCGTGTTGTCAACAAAGGGTGACAACTCCCCAAGCAAAAGCCTACTCTTATACCTGCCACCAAATTAAGGGGATTCTGCTCAGGGAGCTAAAGCTTTCGGAGCAGAACAAAATAGCTAATGGTGACCTATCGAGTTCCTCTTTGATCCTCGCCTTGATGGCATCCACCGACGGACTCGCCCCATTGAACACCACATCGTTTGGGTGACCCTATGTGCACCAAAATACCAAGACGAGGGTGGTCCAGAGGTACTCTAAAGAGACTTAGGGGAAGGCCTTGAATTCCACCACTCTACCAAGTCCATATCAGCCGCTGGAATCTAGTCTAGATTCCCGCAAGGTCTGAGAGTCCACTCCCAGACTTGACGAGACACCACACACCCAAAATAATCTGTTCAATCATCTTCGGCTCCTGATCACAAAGAGGGTGGGCAGTAGGGTGTGGGAGACCTCTTCGTTGTACCCTATCAGTAGTCTAGCACATGTTCCTCGAGGCTAACCAAGCAAACAACTTACAGTTGTAAGGTGCTCGCGACGCCAAATCTACTTAGATATCGGGCCCTTGATATCCTCGCGTGTATGCCAGTTTGGCCGAGAACACCCGTTGCTCGACCACCGCCACATGATGCAATCCTTCTGCTCCGAGGCTGGCTGGGCATTGGCAAGAACGTGCCAAAGCTAGAAGAAGTCTACCACGCCGGCCTCACCTAGGTAAGGGCCGCAAACTCGTAACCACTCCCCAGCCATACCTTCCTTGACAGGATGAGAGTTGATCTGTCGGGCCGCGACCTTGGCCAGAAGGTTGCGAATGTAGTCCTAAACCCTTGCTCCATTATTGAGGAATAATGATGGGAAAGTTGTGAGAAACAGCATATGATGCTGACTACTTCCTCCATTCAAATTAATTTGAACTAAATAACAACAAGAATTATGAAACAAGGAAGTGCTAGCTAGCAATTCAGGTTCAGCGTTGTGTTCTATTATATTCCCTGCATACAAGTCAAAAAGCACATGATGCTTTTAGTTCACCGATGAAGACATTATACGTGTGCGGCTGGCCACGTAGCGATTTGTGTAAGTTGATGGGAAGAACTTGGTGTTGGATTACAGGGACAGGCACTATAGACAGGTAATATATATATACCCTTGCTCGATCGTCAATTATTGGTTACCAATCTGGAATGGTCAATACGTGCGGTCACTTGATGGACTATACGTCACTTGAAATCAGGGAGTAGGTTTTGTTTCAAGCGACTTTTCAAATTAAGCATGGGAGATTTGTTTACGTGTGTGAATCCACAGCAAACACGGTTCGTCGATCGATCTTACGTGTGCCGGACTTTTCGCCTACACTTTTACGTGCTAGATTTAGTAGACGACAAAACGAGGATTAGTCAAATGCTTGGACAGTCCTGCTGGCATGCCACGACCACTTTCATGGCTAGTTAAAGGGTAAATATGAGTAGTTCGGCTTAATAGCTCTCCTGCAACCATGCATGATGCCGACTAAACTCTCGCATGTTTGCGGCTCGATTAATAATTAAGCATGCTCAATCTTTACGAGACGCGCCTTAACTTTGGTAAGCACGTGCGCCACGATATGGAGGATGCGGCAGGGACGCTTTTGCTTTGTGTTACTGATCCATTCGTATAATTCGCTGAACGTCCCTTCGTGAACAAAGGTAAAAGCGCGTGTATTTTATCTTCGAATTGCCCAAAACATTGCCATGGAGAAAGTGCGCACGCGTGCTTTAGTTCCGCTTCCGCACGACCAACGTGAAACCAAAGCCTGCCTTTTCTCCGCCATACGTAATCACGGCTAGAAAGTGAAAATAAATACTCCGTACTATATATTCTCTCCGCTCTACAAAAGTGTTTCAATTTTATCTAAACTAGTAAAGTGTCCGTACGTTGCTACGGAGTATTAAAAAAACGTTGATTAATAGACATCTTATTTTTGTGAAGTTGCACACCTAGAGTACGTAAGTGTACCAACAATCCATTTAACTATTAACTATGTAGGAACAAAATTTTCACCGAAGGATGAAGAGATTGCAAATTTGCAAGATAACACTTGGTAAGAAAACTATCGACCAATTACAATAATCAGTAATTATATACCTAAATCAGACCATTGGCCAAGAGTTCAAGATGACAATTAGAAAGAAAAATATTTGATGGACAACTATATATATCTAGAATGAGGCTATATACAACTGCTAATTCTGTTATTAGCACTAACTTTGTTTTCTCTCCGGTGAGGTTGCACCTGATTCTCATGGCTGATATTTGGAAGCTTGTCGGAAAACATATCGGTTTCCTTCAAAGCTCAATTTCTTGTTGTAGAACGGAAAAATACCTAGGACATTAGCCTTCAGAATTTTCAGAATGTTAAGAGTGTGCCGCAGTTGCATTTTTGAGCTAAATTATTCATGCTTTAGTGCATCCGCAACCACATCAAAGAATACATCAAAGAATAGGAAGACCTGCTTCTGTATGTTTGAAACGCATGTACATCAAGCAATGTGAAGAAAATATTGACCATGTCTTCCCTTTAGTACATTAGCATATGTCATATCGCACTGCCCAATGCTGCATGGAGAGTGTAGACGTTCTTTCTCTGTTATCATTAATGGACAATCTTTTGCGAGGTTTAAAAGTAGTAGAGGAATAAGGTAGGGTTGTCCTTTGTCGCCATATCTCTTTGTCCTTGTAGTGCATGAATTATCTTTGATGCTACAGGATGCTCTGCAATCCAACATCCTCACCGGTATTTCCCTTGGATCGAATTGCCCTCCAATTCACTCTTTGATGTTTGCCGACGACTTGATTGTTTGTGGCAAAACAAATGTGGAAGAAGCTAGTGCTATTTTCAATATCATAGACCATTTCTGTCAGGAATCAGGGCAAACTCCTAACTGGAGCAAATATGGAATTTTATTTAGCAAAAATGTTCCCTTGCAGGTCAAACAAGATATCAAAACAATCTTTCCGGTGCCAAACATTGATGAGTCTTTTGTTCATCTAGGTCACCCACTTGTTCTGCCATGCAAAGATAGATCAGTGATACGTCCAAAACGTATCTACTTTCCCGAACACTTTTGCTATTGTTTTGCCTCTAATTTGTGTATTTTGGATACAACTAACACGGACTAACGCTGTTTTCAGCAGAACTGCTCTGGTGACTCGTTTTTGTGCAGAAATCCAACTTTCGGGAAAATCCTCGAAATTTATGCAGAAGGCCCTATTTTACCAGAATATTGATGGAGCCAGAAGGGCAAGAGAGGTGGAGGCCCGAGGGCCCCACACCATAGGGCGGCGCGGCCCAGGGGGGGCCCGCGCGGCCATGTGGTGTGGCCCCCTCGGCTGGCCTCCGACGCCCCCCTTCGGACTACTTATCGGGTTCGACCTAAAAACGCACGAGAAGAAGTCGAAGTCGCCAGAAACCCTCCAGAGAGCCGCCACATCGCGAAACTCCGTCGCGGGAGCCAGAAGTCTCCGTTCTGGCACTCCTCCGGGACGAGGAATTGGAGGAGATCTTCACCGCCATCACCGCCAACGCCTCTCCATCGACCAGCCATGTTTCCCCCATCCATGTGTGAGTAATTCCCCCGCTGTAGGCTGAAGGGGATGGTAGGGATTGGATGAGATTGGTCATGTAATAGTCATAAGATTGTTAGGGTATAGTGCCTAGTATCCGTAGATGTCACTTTTATGATATTGTTGCAACTTGTTATGCTTAATGCTTGTCACTAGGGCCCGAGTGCCATGATCTCAGATCTGAACATGTTATTGATTCATGAAGATATTCATTGTTTATTGATCTTACCTGCAAGTTGTATACACATGTCGCTGTCCGGAACCAATGGCCCCGAAGTGACAGAAATCGGGACAACCGGAGGGGATGGTAGTGATGTGAGGATCACATGTGTTCACGGAGTGTTAATGCTTTGCTCCGGTACTCTATTAAAAGGAGTACCTTAATTTCCAGTAGTTTCCCTAGAGGCCCGGCTGCCACCGGCTGGTAGGACAAAAGATGTTGTGCAAGTTTCTCATTGCGAGCACGTACGACTAAATATGGAACACATGCCTATTGATTGATTAGTACTTGGATACCGTTTTATTATTATCTGCAAATGCCCATGCTTTGATTGTTACATGAGTTTCCCTCATCCATGCAACGCCCGTTAAATCCGTCCCTGTGCCTACAGTATTTTAATCCTGCTGTTTACTATAATCAATACTGCTGTCTTTATTTCACCGCTGCTGTTATTTCACTATTCCTACTGCCATAAAACTGTTACTACTGATAAACTCTTGCGAGCAAGTCTGTTTCCAGGTGCAGCTGAATTGACAACTCCGCTGTTAAGGCTTACAAGTATTCTTTGTCTCCCCTTGTGTCGAATCAATAAATTGGGTAATACTTCCCTCGAAGACTGTTGCGATCCCCTATACTTGTGGGTCATCAAGACTATTTTCTGGCGCCGTTGCCGGGGAGCATAGCTTTATTTGGAAGTTCACTTGGATTGATATTGTTCGCTGCAAATTCTCACCATGGGTAAACCTCGCGATACTAAGATCGCCATATTACCATTCACTACAAGAAAAGGTACAACTCTTAGTACCTCTGCTGCTCTTGATTCACCATCTGTGATAAGTAAACTTGTTTCACCACCACAAGCTTCAAATGCTGGTACTTCTGCTGAATCTGAAAATTCCTCTCATAATTGTGATGATGCTTCTGCTGTGCTTGATAATGATGGTTCGTTAGGATCTTTTCTAGATGCTACAATTGCTAAGTCTAGACAAATTGAAAATACTGAAACTCCTAATGAAAATGCTGCTACACCTGTTAATTCACCTGAGTCTGTTGAATATTCTAGTGATGATCTTGATGAAGATTATGTAGAGCTTGATGATGATTTTATTGAAAAATGCAATGCTACTACTGATGCAAGAAAAATTAAAAAGTTGCTTGCAGAACATGCTGTTAGATATAAATTATCTCCTGATCCTAAATTTGCCACATCTCCTATAAACATTAGGGATAAAGATTATGATTTTTCTCTTGATTTATCTCATATAGCTATTGTTGAGAAAACACCCTTTTGTGGTACTGAAAAAGAAAGTGCTATTGAACACATGACTGAGCTATCTACTCTTAGTGGCTTGTTTTCTGATGATATTAAGATGCGTACTTATTTTGTCGCTAAAATTTTTCCTTTCTCATTAAAGGATGATGCTAAAACTTGGTATAATAATTTGCCTCCTGGTTCTATTAAAAGTCCAAAAGAATTGCTTGATGTTTTCTTCCGCAAATACTTTCCTGCTAGTGCTCAACATGCTGCTTTGCAGAGAATTTATAATTTTGACCAGGATGATGGAGAGAAATTGCCTGAGGCTTGGGCGAGATTTTGCTCTCTTATTAGAGCTCAGCCTGACCATGATTTAAAAAAGCATGATTTACTTGATATATTTTATAGTGGACTAACCATTGAGTCTAGGGCATACCTGGATAGTTGTGCTGGTTGTGTTTTCAGGAAAAGAACTCCAGGGCAATATTTGAAGAATTATTGGCTAAAATAGGCCGGAATCATGATGATTGGTCTACAACTGAACCAACCCCTACACCGATAGTGAAGAAGAGGGGTATGATTAAATTAAATGATGAAGATATGAGGGAAGCCAAGAAGTCTCTTAAAGAGAAGGGTATTAAACCTGAAGATGTGAAGAATTTACCTCCTATAGAAGATTTATGTGAGATAACTCCCCCTTCATCCATGATTGAGGTACACTCGCTTCAACGCTTTACTAGGGAAGATATTCCGTATTCAAAACCTCCTGCTCAATGCTTAGATGAATTTGATAATTATATTGTTAAGCAAGAAAACTTTAATATGAGAGTAGAGAATCATTTAATGGAAAATTCCCGAGCTATTAGTGAATTGCATGGTATTGTGGAGAGAACCTCCAATGATGTTAAAATACTTGTTAAACATTTTCAAATGGTTCAAACTCAAATTGATCAACTTACTAAAGTGCAAAATGACTTGTTGGGAAATAATTCTAAAGAAAAACATGCTTATGAAGTAACAACTAGAGGTGGTGTTTCTACCCAGGATCCTCTATATCCTGAAGGGCATCCCAAAAGAGTTGAACAAGATTCTCAACTAACTAAAACTAGTGCTCCATCTAAGAAAAATAAAAAGAAACATAAGAATGTTGTAGAATCCTCTGAACACATTAATGATCCTAATAGTATTTCTATTTCGATCTTTGAAGCGAAAGTGGTAATGAACATGATAAAGATAATGATAAGGATGATACTCCTGATAAAGAAGAAATTGAAAAAGAACCTGAAAAGCCTGCTAAAAATAAAAAGTACACTAAATAAGATTTTATTACTGAGAAACATGGTAATGAAAGAGAACCTTGGGTTCAAAAGCAAATGCCTTTTCCTGCTAAGAAACTAAAATCAAAGGAGGAGGAACATTATAATAAATTTTGTGATTGGATGAAACCTTTATTTTTGCAAATACCTTTGACTGATGCTATTAAATTGCCTCCTTAATCAAAGTATATGAAAGATATTGTTACTAACAAAAGGAAAATCCCCAATGAGGAAATTTCCACTATGCTCGCTAATTACTCCTTCAATGGTAAGATTCCAAAGAAGTTGGGCGACCCAGGTATACCTACTATTCCTTGTTCCATCAAGAATAATTATGTTAGAACTGCTCTATGTGATTTGGGAGCAGGTGTTAGTGTGATGCCTTTTTCTCTTTATAAGAGACTTGATTTAGATAAGTTGATACCAACTGATATATCTTTGCAAATGGCTGATAAATCTACTGCTATTCCTGTTGGTTTATGTGAAAATGTTCCTGTGCAAGTTACTCAGCATTGCTTGATATTAACTGATTTTGTTGTGTTGGAAATGCCTGAAGATGATAATATGTCCATTATTCTTGGAAGACCCTTTCTTAATACTGCAGGGGCTGTTATTGATTGCAATAAAGGCATGGTTACTTTCAATGTTGATGATAAGGAACACACTGTCTATTTTCCCAAGAGGATTGATAAAGTATGTGGAGTCAATACAATTTTTAATGTGAAAACTATCAAAGTGGGATCCATTGATTGTCCTATATATGAGCCTAAAGAAGAATATCAAACTCTTGTGATTGGATCCATATCAATTCAATATAAGGTAACATGATTGATTTGAGGTTTATTTCTTCTTATGTCATATAAAATTTATTTGGTAGCAAGACTTGATCAACCTTGTTAACAAGTATATTTTATTGCATAAAAGAGCTAAACAACATTTCTTTCTTTCTTTCTCCCTCCACTTATTTTATTTGCTGTAGCACTTTTTGTTTTGCAATATGCTTTAGTTGTTTAAGATTTTAGAAATCATTTTCCTGCGCAGTAATCATTAATTTAATACCCAGAAATGTGCATTTTTCGAAGTTCTCTAAAAATTACAAAAATTACACCGTTGGTCCTATTTTTCGACGAGGCACCTGGGAGCACCAGAGGATGACCTGTGGGGCACCAGGAGGTGCCACACCATAGGCCGGCGCGGCCAGCAAGGGGGCCGCGCCACCTTGTGGTGTGGGCCACCCCTTGCCCCACTACATCATCTCTTCCTCCCAGCATCTTCTCTCTCCCGAAAAAACTCGTACCAAGTTTCTCTCACTCGTGTTTCTGCTCAAGAACTCGCGATTTTTCGATCTCCTTGCTCAGCCCAGATTTCTGTTTGAAATTTGGCACATTTACTCCTTGGTATGTAACTCCTTTGATTGTCCAATTAGAATTTCATTTGGTTGAGTATATCTTGAATATTTTGCTGCTGTAGATAACATGTTTAGTGAGCTTGCATGCTTGTTCTAAGTGGAAGAAATTAGTTTTGATGCATGTTTAGTACTCTAGCAAGTTCCTATAGTAGTTCCCTTCAATTACATACCTTGAAATCAAATTTTATAATGATTGTTGAAAATTTAAGAAGGGGAAGATGAAGAAATTCAAATTTGGAGAATTGTTCAAGAAAGCAACAACCAGCACCGGTAGGCCCTCAAGGGCGTCTACTCAGATTAGGCGATCCTACAATGAGGATGTCATCGCGCCTAGCTTCGCGCCCGAGGAGGACAATGGGGCTCCTAATGCTTCATCCTTCCCATGTTATGAGTTTCTGACAAATGCAGGGATATTGGATGATTTCTTCACCCTTGTCAACAGGGCAGGCTTAGCCACCTACGTGGGAGATAAGAGGGAACAATACTACAGGCTCACCAAAGTTTTCGTTGAGAGCTTCAAGTTCCACAACGCGCAATTTGAGCCGACAGTTGCATTCAAGATCTATGATATTCCTGTTACTATGAAATTGGAAGAATTTTGTCGTGCATTGGATATTGCCCCTGTAGGTACAGCAAGGAGGATTGATGACAACCCCCGGGACTTGTTGGAGCTCTACCGAGGGATCACCGAGGATGATTGCCGCACCATCCAGCGAGGGAAGATAAGAAACATTCAACTCCCCGCTATTAAATATTTCGCATATTACATTGCTACTAGCATTTTGGGTAGAGAAAATACTAGCAACATCTCTAGCTACCATCTTGCTTTCTTGAATGTTGCACTTACTGGAGAGACATCTTATCATCTTGGTTCTCTTATTGCTCGCCGCCTGTCTAGCAGGGGGCCTATTTTTGGAGGAACTATTGCACTGCGCATTTTAACACATCTAGAGATTCCTCTTGATTCTAATGATGTACCATTAACCCCTAGGAGACTAGATATTGCTGCTATGAAGAGCCATCATTTTGTTACTACTGACTCCACTATAGATAATATGGTCTATAGAATGTTGTTTGCTGATGGGAATGAGAAGGAAATCCCTCTTCCCCAGCCAGGTTTGTTCAATATTGACAGGCAATCATGGTCGCTCACTAAGGAGGCGGTGGAGGAACATATGAAGATACAAGAATTCCACCAGCAACATGACTCCGAGAACGCCGAGCCCTCCTACGACTACACCGTCACGTACCCCGACGTTTCCTCCAGCACATACCTGGAACCGGGTCGTTCTTCGTCATACTACGGAGACACCACTTCATGGGGACCGTGGGAATGAACTCCACTTAGGCCAAAAGCCTAAGCTTGGGGGGAGGTATACCGGCATCACTCATTCTTTGCATATTATGATTGCTGGATACTTGTACATACTTGTTTAGTCCTTAGAGTGGTTTTCTAATGAGGGGGAGATGATATTTGGGGAAGTGCTGTCCAAAAACAGATTCTGTGCTGTTACCAAAAAAATTCGTACGCACAGCCAGAACGTTATTTTGAGTTGCCAATTTTTGAGAATGTTCCCCAGGTTGTTATCTAACTTTCATTAGTTGAACACTTTTTGGTCTGAGCAATGGAAGATTTTTGTTAATTTCGATTTCTGTACTGCTGTCAGGATTTGGCAGATTTCTGTCATCCTGCTTTTCTGTGTTTCTGTTAGTTTGCATTCTTTTGTTTTCGCTTTGTTTGTTTCCTAAAACACAAAAAGACCAAAAATATTTCTGTTGTTTCTCTTCACCATTTGGTTATTTGGTTCCTTTCTCTTAGTTTGCTTTATTTGCTATCATTGGTTTGCTACAAGAAAACCCAAAAAGATTTTGCTTTGTTTGCTTGTTTTCTTTCGTTCTTGTTTCTAATTCAAAAACACCAAAAATATTTGCTGTTCTTCTTTGGTTTGTAAAGTTCATCATGATTTCAATGGTCTTCGGTGGCTGGAGCGTGGTTTTCATTTCATATTATCCAAGCTACACAAGTGAAAAGGCAATAATGACGATCTACAACAATCTGATTGTGGTGAGAGGCTGGTATGAACTCTATTTGTTTTCATTTTTGTACATATACTCATCCATATGAGCATGCTTAGTTGGTTCATGTGAGGTATATGTTATTTGAGAAAATCTAGTAGTTCATGATCTCTCATGTTTAGTTCCAATTTGTTAATATGAGTAGCATGTCATGGATGTTTGCTTGCATTGTTTTATTCATAAGTAAGTATGGCATTGTGGTATCCTCCTCTGAATAATTCATTTATATCGACTTGGCACATGCTCACGCATGCATATGACTGAACAAAAAGTCAATTAAGCCTCGATGATTTATATTGCTTCAGAGTTCTTGTATCACTTTTATGCCTCCGTTAATTTATTTTGCCGCAAGCATGATTATGACAGTTACTGCTCTCTTGATTTGTCGCTCCCTAGTCTTTTGCCAGCCTTCACTTGTACTGAGCGGGAACGCCGCTCGTGCCTCCAAACACCTGAAAACCAAGTTGTTCCAAAGTGTCCACCATAAATACCTATGCATGGCATTTCAAACCATTCCAAGTAAATTCTCATGTGCTACCTTTAAAACTTTCAAAATGCTTCTCAATTTGTGTTAATGTTTCATAGCTCATGAGGAAGTATGTGGTGTTTAGCTTTCAACCTTGTCATTTACTTTTGACGGACTCTCATATGGACTAGTGGCACATCCGCTTATCCGATAATTTTGCAAAAAGAGCTGGCAATGGGATTCCCAGTCCCAAATTAATTAACTTAAATAGACACTCCTCCATGGTTTGTGATTGTTGGACGGCACCCGAAGGATTCGGTTAGCCATGGCTTGTGTAAGTAAAGGTTGGGGGGAGTGTCATCATCATAATAAAACTTGAATAAAAAGGCACTCCTTCATGGTATGTGATTGTTGGCAGGCACCCGAGGATTCGGTTAGCCATGGTTTGTGAAAGAAAGGTTGGAAGGAGTGCCAACCAAAAATAAATAAAATGGGAGCCGCTCTTGTGAGTCCGGTTGATGAGGTAGTTAGTGTACCCATTACCATTCGTTGACAACAACAAACACCTCTCAAAATAATTTTACTCCTGCTTTACAAATGAAAAGCTCTAGCGCATGTTAATCCCTGCTTCCCTCTGTGAAGGGTCAATCTTTTACTTTTATGTTGTGTCTCCATTCTTTCTTTGAGCACTATCTTGAGAGCACAACTTTCATTCTTAGTATAATATGCTTGTCTCAAAATATGATTGATTGTGGTATAACTTTGATGCTTTTATCTTTGACAATCACTACTTCTAGTCTTTCTATGAACTCAAGAGGTGCCTCGGCATTTATGTTTTGCCGATCAAATACGGGCAAGCGAGATACCACTTTATCATATTCTCTTATGAACATTGCAATCCTGCTTATATACATGATTCATGGTGCTTATTATTAATTGTTGGTACCTCTCCATGATTGACATAGCTGTTGGATGATCTTATTTGCATGTATCTCATTATGAACTGCTTAAGTATTAGCCATAGCATGAGAATATATACATCATATGAGCAAATGTGTTCGTGAAAGTTCTTTTATCGCTCAGTTGTTAACTGAATTGCTTGAGGACAAGCAATAAGCTAAGCTTGGGGGGAGTTGATACGTCCAAAACGTATCTACTTTCCCGAACACTTTTGCTATTGTTTTGCCTCTAATTTGTGTATTTTGGATACAACTAACACGGACTAACGCTGTTTTCAGCAGAACTGCTCTGGTGACTCGTTTTTTGTGCAGAAATCCAACTTTCGGGAAAATCCTCGGAATTTATGCAGAAGGCCCTATTTTACCAGAATATTGACGGAGCCAGAAGGGCAAGAGAGGTGGAGGCCCGAGGGCCCCACACCATAGGGCGGCGCGCCCCAGGGGGGCCCGCGCAGCCATGTGGTGTGGCCCCCTCGGCTGGCCTCCGACGCCCCCCTTCGGACTACTTATCGGGTTCGACCTAAAAACGCACGAGAAGACGTCGAAGTCGCCAGAAACCCTCCAGAGAGCCGCCACATCGCGAAACTCCGTCGCGGGAGCCAGAAGTCTCCGTTCTGGCACTCCTCCGGGACGGGGAATTGGAGGAGATCTTCACCGCCATCACCGCCAACGCCTCTCCATCGACCAGCCATGTTTCCCCCATCCATGTGTGAGTAATTCCCCCGCTGTAGGCTGAAGGGGATGGTAGGGATTGGATGAGATTGGTCATGTAATAGTCATAAGATTGTTAGGGTATAGTGCCTAGTATCCGTAGATGTCACTTTTATGATATTGTTGCAACTTGTTATGCTTAATGCTTGTCACTAGGGCCCGAGTGCCATGATCTCAGATCTGAACATGTTATTGATTCATGAAGATATTCATTGTTTATTGATCTTACCTGCAAGTTGTATACACATGTCGTTGTCCGGAACCAATGGCCCCGAAGTGACAGAAATCGGGACAACCGGAGGGGATGGTAGTGATGTGAGGATCACATGTGTTCACGGAGTGTTAATGCTTTGCTCCGGTACTTTATTAAAAGGAGTACCTTAATTTCCAGTAGTTTCCCTAGAGGCCCGGCTGCCACCGGCTGGTAGGACAAAAGATGTTGTGCAAGTTTCTCATTGCGAGCATGTACGACTAAATATGGAACACATGCCTATTGATTGATTAGTACTTGGATACCGTTTTATTATTATCTGAAATGCCCATGCTTTGATTGTTACATGAGTTTCTCTCATACATGCAACGCCCGTTAAATCCGTCCCTGTGCCTACAGTATTTTAATCCTGCTGTTTACTATAATCACTACTGCTGTCTTTATTTCACCGCTGCTGTTATTTCACTATTCCTACTGCCATAAAACTGTTACTACTGATGAACTCTTGCGAGCAAGCCTGTTTCCAGGTGCAGCTGAATTGACAACTCCGCTGTTAAGGCTTACAAGTATTCTTTGTCTCCCCTTGTGTCGAATCAATAAATTGGGTAATACTTCCCTCGAAGACTGTTGCGATCCCCTATACTTGTGGGTCATCAATCAGCAGCTTACAATTTTGTTTACGACAAATTCAAATCCAAGCTTAGTGCATACAAAGCCAATAGACTCTCACATGCAGCTCGATTAACTCTCATAAAATCTGTTTTCTCTTCTATACCTATCTACTACATGTCCAACATTCTGTTCTCCAAAAAGTTCCTCGCTAAACTGACAGCCATCATTAGGAATTTCTGGTGGACAGGTGTTCAAGATGATCGGACAACTAAAAGCTTGTGCCTTAGAGCTTGGGCTGATGTGTGTACTGCAAAAAATATTGGGGGACTTGGTGTTAGAAATATGCAGGCTATCAATCAAGGTTTAATCCTATCAGCAGCTTGGAGATTGGCAAAGGAGCCGCACAATCAGGTTGCTCAAATACTTAGAGCAAAGTATCACCATGACACATCCATATGGAGGGCCAAGTCCAACATGCCAAAATCAGCCTTCTGGTCGGCGGTTCTCAAGGTAAAGCCTCTTTTGATTCCAGCTTCAATTTTCCAGATTGTTGATGGTAGAAGTTCCGTTTGGAGCTCTCCTTGGTTTATGGGTTAGGAAACTATTTATGATCACCTCATAATAGAACAGCACCCATTTGTTTATCCTGCTATTGTTAGAGATCTTTGGGTTCCGGGCCAAAAGCGATGTAATGAAAATTTAATTACTTCTCTTTTCAGCCAAGAAACAGCCAATGCAATTCTTCAAACGCCTATAACTGATGCAGATGGACAAGACATACTTGTTTGGAAACTAACCCCTACATGTCTTCACTCCCCAAAAAGCGCATACAAGCACTGCTACAACAATCTCCAACTTCCGCCGAGGCAACGTCCAAAAATTATCCCCCAGCAGGTCATCTCCCTTCTTAACCAGGTTTGGGACGATAAAGAAATGGCACCAAGAATTCAAACGTTTGCTTGGAGGCTTCTCAGGAAAGCACTCCCCACAGGTAAGAGGGCAAGCAGGTATTCTAAACACATAAAAAATAATTGCTCTAGATGTGGTAATCGGGAAGATGAAATGCATATGCTTTTTTATGCCCATTTTCTAGAGCAGCTTGGTTCTGTTTTCCATGGTTCATTAAAACTGAAATCCTAGGTGAACATCATCACACAGTTCCTGATATGATACATGCTTTGCTAGCATCTGGACATCCTCAAATAAATACAACTACACTATATACTTTTCTATGCTGTCTATGGAAAGCTCGAAACGATACTATGTTTTGCAGGAAAACCAACATGCCTGTGCAGGTGTTTGCAGCAGCTGATGCCATTATCAAGGCAACCAAAACAGAGATTTTTAGCCACATTGATCACCACATCAAAGAGCAGTCTCCAAATAGCACACAACAACCTCCATCGGTTACTCAGGTTCAGGACACTGAATTTCCAGCAGGGAATGCCATTTTCAGCGACGCTGCATGGGAGAAGCAAGGAGATTCAACAACGAGTCAAGGCAGGGTTAGGAGTAATCATCCACTTCCAGGAGAATCAACATCTCCGTCAGCTGCAAGTTTCGGCTCTCTCACCTCCAATATCTTCTCCACTACATGCGGAGACTTATGGTCTACTTCTAGCTACAAAGCTAGCAGATCTACTGCAGGTCCAAGACCCTCGCTTCTATACTGATTGTGCGGTCTTAGTTTCAGCAGCTACGACAGCATCGGTGTTTGCAACTCAACGACATTGGGAGATCAGGCCAGAGCGAGCAGCAATACGATCCTCTCCTTCTTTTCGGTGCAACAATATTTCTCATATTAACAGGAGCACAAACATCAAAGCCCATCATCATGCTCGTTTAGCTTTGAGAATTCAGTCCTTGGCTGTCTGTTGCTTAAGTGATGACACAAGGCACTGTCCAAGCAGGGATGTTCTCTCTGTATCTAGCGTGACTCCATTCACGCTCCTATCTGTAAAATGTTCTTAATATAATACTCCCTCCATTTCTTTCTATAGTGCCTATAGTTTTTTGGCACGGAAATTAGCGCAATAATATTTTTTACACAAGACCCCCTAGCTGAACGATTTGAGATCAACGTAAAATTTGAGAAATCCATATCTTCCTAACTCACTATAACAAATCCCACAAATCTCTCTTATTGATTCTCCATATATGTGCAGCCAAGTTCAATTAAGGAAAGTAAAATATTGCTGCCTAATTTTAAGGAATCGCTGGGCCATGCATTAGGAATCTCAATTAATTGTTTCCAATTTTGTATGGATTTTTTCTCACGCATATTGTGTGGGAGGTGAACGGGGGAGGGGATAATTGAAAAAAAGCCAAAGTACAACCTTATATTCTGAAACAAATGCCAAAAATCTATAGGCACTATAGAAAGGAACGGAGGGAGTAAAATCTTTTTTGTTCAAAAAAAAAATCTGAAAGCCGTGCACATCTTTGATCATCAATTGCACGATATTCCAAGATGGATCAAGCCTGTTGCGGCAAGACTGCGGTCACTGGATGTCACGTACATGATGAAGCTACTTAAAATGCAACAAATTAATGCCGGTTTAGCATCATTGGAGTGACCAATATGGAGGAAGTTTACCGGTAAGGAGGGGACGACGACAACAACCGGTCATGCCCTCCCTCGCCCTTGTATAAAACAGCCACAGAAAGGCCGCGAACTAGCCCAAGACCGGGGGTGCCCCAGTCCCAGATCCGTCACGACGACCACCAACCGGCCGTGCCCTCCCTCTCCCTTGTATAGACCAGCCACGGAGAGGGCTCAAGAGCCAGCGGAAGACGGCCTGTGTGCTGTCAGGGACGGAGACAAGGGGGGACGAGGGGGGCTGCGCCCCCCCTCCCGATGCTCATGATTTTGCTTTGAACACAAGTCATGGTAGCTCCTTATTTCTGTGATTTTAGCTAGTTCTGCCCCCTTATACTAAGATTGCTCCCCTTATACTTCATTCCTGGCTCCGTCCCTGGGTGTTGTAGTGTTAATCCGCCTCTCACGTTCGTGAGGAGGACCAGGGGCACCCCCGGTTCAACCGCCGCTGCTATACATCTGCGCCTCCTCCTTGTTCATGTCGAGCTCTCTAGGTTCGTGTGGAGGAGTCCGAGCTCGTGGGGTTCGATCACGCGGAGAATGCCCGACTCATCAGGATTGCGCAGAGGACGAAGACGCCGATATTACCAGGTTTTTTCAGCGATCGTGTGAGATAAGGATAAGATGGATTGTTTCCTAGTCGTTTTTCAACGATCGTGCGAAAACCTATCATCACCAACTATCACGCATGATTTCAATTTAATAGTAAAGATTTAGATATATATACTCAAAATTGTGTCTAAAAATACATGAGTGCAACTAATAACCGAGACGGAGGGAGTAAATATTGTACTTATGCAAAATTGGTCTCGAAGCAGATTCCAACGAGTTTCTCCTCTATGGGCCTGTTTGGTAGCATGGACCATGGGCTCCGCTTGGCTCGCATGTGGGGCGTCGTTTTTCGCCCATTTGGTTTCATGGGCTCTTCCGCGTTGTTGTATTGCACGATTCTTAAAGCACCCCGGGTCAGGCTCGGAAGGAATGCCCGATGTTGTGGGTATACATTATGGGTATATCAACAGCATGGTCTGGATCCGGCAAGCCCGGGTGGCCCATAGACGGTGATGGTGGCATACGGCCCATCGGGCGGCCCAGTTGCTGTAGATCAAGATGGATGAAGTCCAGCCCAGGTAACAGAAGCCAGATCTTAATCGCCATATGATGACAGTTGGATCTGAGAAGGCCCATGAATTATCCGGATCCAATACGGCGCATAAGGAAAGGTGGATCCTTGACGTGCACGACAATGTAATATTCCGTAGTTAGGCATCTTGTATTTCAGCTAGGACTCTCCGTGTAAACCCTAGATCCGAGCGCCTTTATAAGCCGGATCCTGGGAGCCCTAGAGGGACAACCACAACTCATTGTAACAACGTGAAAGCGCCCAGATAATTCCAGACAAGCAGCAGTAGGCTCTGTCTCCGAGCAGGTGTTCTGAAGCTGGGTAAATCGCGTACCACCGTCCCGAGGACTCTCCGCCCTATATATGGCCCCTACTTCTTCTCCCCCTCGTGAGGATCCCTCCTCCGAGGCACCGTCGAATAGGCAACGACACCCGAATCGGCCGTTTCTAGCGAGACACCCTCGTCTCCGTTCCCGCAGAGCCACCGAGGGGAGATGGCGCGAGCTCGCGCGGAACGGCGAAAAATCGGCGGAATGAATTCGGTCACCGCCCTCCAAACTTCGCCACCGTATATAGGGACGGCTCTTTCACCGCCAATTCCAAATCCCCCATTCCCCCCATTTCGAGCTCATCCACCCTTCCTAATCTAGTGACATAGTCGATTGGTCCTCACCCACACGGTCGGCGATGCTGGTGGCGGCGAAGTTGGGTGTGGCGGCGGCGACTGGGCACGACTTGTCGTCTTTTTCCTTTGCGTCGGTCACCCCGGTTGTTGTAAGCTTATGCAAACCCTAGCCCTAGATCTAGAACTTTTGGGCACAAAGGGGGATCTGTTAGAACTATTGTAGGTCATTCCTTCGTCGCCGATTGTGGTTGGATCTGACTCTACCACGGGAACAAAATTCAATTATGATGGAATAGGTCACAATAAACTACAAATAATATAGATGCATTTCACATGCATCAGCATTTCCAAGCTTAACATATGCTCATCCTCGAGCATAAAGGTGATAACTGAATGCACTTTGTTGTTTGTTGTCAATGGATACACAATATAAAATTCATGATCATTGCTACTCAAAATATGATGGTTTATTGATAAGTAAAGACCAGCAAGTAATCATCATTAAAGTAAAAGAAAACTTAAACTTCAAATATTCATAAAAATAAATACATCTTGCATAATATTAAATGAACAAGACTATGGATAATTTAAAAACCTCTTTTTGCAAGATATAAATGATTCATAAGCAAGATTATGCATTGATAATTGTTCCTAAATTTTGGTCATAGAAAATAAATCTTTTTAACAAACTTTGTTTCTTTGACTGGGAAAGAAGTAGAAAGAGCCTTCTTAGAGCGAAGAATAGATTAACAGATATGTAACATTAGGCTTCCAAATCTCATTACTTGAAGACATGCTTAACAAATAGTTTATTGAAGCAAAGAACAATTAAATTCTTTCGGGCTAACATTGTTTAGATCTTTGAGGGTGGCACCCATGTTTAGGTCTCCTTCCCATTTTAGGTCCTTGGACATCTCCAGGAGGAGTTTTCCTTTATTTGTTAATTATTTTTGGATTGGGGCCCCCTTTTGCCAATTCTCTTGCAAATTTAAGATAAAGCATAGTATGTATGCTTATAATATTTAGCACAAGAAGGAAACTCATTTAGAATGAAAGAGAAAGACTACACTTCAACAATTCTCCTTGCAAGCATAGACAAAGCACTAAAATTTGGAATCAAAATAAATAACACATGAGAAATTTACTTGCATTGGGACTGAAAGCCATATATAGATATATATGGTGGACACTACTGGAAATAACTTGGATAAAGGTGTGTTTGGATGTACACACACTATATCATGCTTGGTGCATGAAAGGATAGAAACAGGAAGAATTTTGACCACTAGGAATAACCACGCCAAAATGTCTATAGTACTACTCATTTTGTAACATGAAAGATAAATTTAAACTAAAATATACAAGAGGTAAATGAGAACTAGTACTACATGACGCTTGCAAGTATCATAAACTTACGAATAAAACATGCATCCCTTTGCCTTTCTTTTATAGTATCCAAATTGAAGCTTGATTTTATATATTCCAGTAGCTAAATGATAAACAATAAGCACATGTACATGTGGTGATCTTTTATTCAGAAACAAGATTGTAGAACAAAATTTTAAAATTAAAACTAGATACAAATGCTTCAAGTTTTTACGATAATCATTTGTTGCTCGGAAACAAAGTTTAGAGGTGTGTAAAACTAGCACTAGATGAAGATCCTAGATCTGGCCTTCACGGGTTGTACCTCGTAGTGACAAACTTCTAGTCATTTCTTTGTTGAAGGCATTCTCTAGATATTACTCAGGTTTTTCCAGGGTGAAAACCCTAATCTGGCTTTGTTGGTTAGATCGGGGGCGACGACGTTTGTGCACTGCACCGTTTTTAGAGGTGTCGTTATTGGAGAACCTCTTTCGTAGTCTGGGTGGTTCCAATGGTGGTGGTTGTTTCTACTGCTACAAGTCACTGGTTCAGTTTGGTATGGAATTTGTTTTTTTCTGCATTTGTGCATCATTGATGTCCCGTCTAGTTCTTTACATTATGTTGTTGAGAGGCCGAGTTTACTTAGTATCCTCTTATTAATATACTCCCTTTATCTAAAAAAACGTTTAACAAGAATTTTGAGTGACCCTTTGAAAAATGATAACCAAGTTATTATGGCCTGTAATTTATGGTTATAACAAATATATAGTTAGGCAAGTAACTAAGTAAGTGACAATATTCCTGCAACCACACTAATGGAGAAAAGTTGTCAAAGCATGTTAACTTCTAAAATTCTCCTTGCGAAAAGCTAGCGGTGAAAGCAGATTGTCAATGATTGTTCCGGGAGATAGTTTATGCTTGTGATTCTATGCATGTCTCTGAGTCTATACATATTCTGTATATATTTCTTTATTTGACACGATTTTGTATACACATGATTTCAATCTTAATGAAAACATTTCGGTGCAGTCGATATACTAAGGGTGCGTTTGTTCGCCTGCATGGAAGTTGGTAGACTGCATGGGGTGAGAAAGATTTCTTTTTTCGTGAGCAACCAAACAACAGGGGCTAAAACAGGCTGCACAGGACCGACCTCAAAGCACTTGAAAAGTACCTCGGGCCAGGCTCCGCAACTACGGTCGAATCGGGCGTTTCTCCGGGAACAGGCCCATCGGAGACGAAAGCACGTGAAGATTCTCTTAGATTTTAGTGCCAGACTATTGGACCCTCACATGGCAGCCTCACCTGCATGCAGGAGGCAGCCACAACTAACAATCAGCCTAAAATCTCTTCACAACCCAAAAATTTCAGCCCAGTCCACAAACAAATTAGAAACTACGTCTTTTGCATTATTTCTAACAGGCCAGGCTCCATTGAGCTAAGAACGCGAGTTGTTTTGGAACCTAGCTCGACCAGAACAACAACCAAACGCGTTCTAAGAGCTTCGCAGAAGATAACACTGAGAGAAGCATTCAGTAAACATCCAACTTGACTTGGGAAAGCTTGTGATCGACCACGCTACTCACGCGTCTCTTGCATGATATAGGAAGCGAAGTATGATTTCCTCCCGTCGACAACAACATATGCTATACAGAAACGATGAGCAGTGAAGCACAGTTTTCGTTTGTTGGGGAATAGAATTCGACCGGGACCGACCTACGCGTAATTAATTAAGCTAGACCGAGACGCCACAAATACGACATGGCGTGCAGTTGCAGGTTCGCAGGTTCTTCCGTTTCTGTCACTGTGCTTGCAGATCGGCCGATAAGATGCCGTTGGGACCAACGACGGGAGAAGACGCGAGCTAGGTCTACGCGACGCTGTACCGTCGCCTTTCGTTCTCAGCAACGGGTCGTGGTGGTCGTGGTCATGGGCAGGCAAGTATTACGATCCATCCCTAGACCATCTCCTGTCGCGTATGTTAAACTGCTTCCGTAGAAAGCGTTGGATCGTGACTGGGAGACGCCGCGTCTTGCATGTGCCACGTTTAGGTCTTAGGGCATGTACAATAAGGTGATGTTAGTCTTCCCTTAAATCAGATTTTGATTAGTTGGCGGAGAGAGAATGGAGGAAGAGAATGTTGTCTTCCCTTAGCTAAGGGCATGTACAGGTTTAGACAGATGGTGTCTGTAGTACTAGTTTATGTCATCTATAGACAATGATATAGACAGTGTATACAATAATCTATCTGTAAGTTGTCTATTTTTAGTCATAGCTATACCTATAAATTATAGACATCCTTCATACAACAATAAAAATGATGTCTGTAAATTGTCTGTAAGAAGCTTATAGACTGTCTGAAACTTACAGAGAACCTCTTTCTCTCTCCTTATTCTCTTTCCTCCACATCACCAAAATCACCCTATAACTACCTCTTACAAACAGCTGACTCATCACCATTGTACATGCCCTAATGGATGATCTCTTAGAGCATCTCCAGTCGCGTTCCTCAAAAAGCGTCCGGCATGAATGATTTGGGGCACGTTTGGGACCGCCCGGACAAAAAGAGACCAAAAATCTGTACAAAAAAGGTCCTTTCCAGCCGCGTCCCTCAAACAGCGTCCGGATATATGCATTTTAATAGAGAGAACCACCCCATGTGAGAAAAGTAGGTGAGAGAAAGTGTGGGGAAAGAGAATGGCATGTGGGGACTAGGGGCTGCATGCATGTGGGCGCTGTTTTTGTGTCCGGCGTCCCCGGTAGAGACTCTGTGCAGAGTCTCTACCGGGGACGCCGGACACAAAATGAGGCGCTATTTAGCTTTGGGGGATGCGACTGGACAACTTTTCCCCATTTCTTGTCCACGGTCCCCCAAACGACGCGACTGGAGATGCTCTTACGAAATAAGAGATGGCTATTTTCCTTATTGTACGACTTGTCTTCCCTTAGGCACATAATTTCCTACTAAAAATAATTAATTATCATTTATTGCAGGGAATGACAAAAAGAGATAATGCATTGTGTACATATTATATTTATCATCCTCTCTAGATGACATGGACTACTAAAAGAAGGTATGTCTTCCCTATCATTGTACATGTCCTTATGTTCCCAGCTGCATTTCTCAAACGTGTCTCCAAGCAGCTATTTTCAACGAGAAAAATTTAATGGAACACCAGGGTTGAGCGCCCGAACGAATTCCTCTTCACGGAATCCACCATCATTGCCCGCCATGAACCTCAGTGACGCAATAGCCGTTGACCCAGGACCCACTTGCTTGCTGCTGCTGGTGAGCGGCTGAGAGCGTTGAGACGCTGACCATGAGATGGGAGCACATTTGTGTCGATCCATCCATGCGTGGGAAAGCATGAAACGGCCAGTACTACCACGAGTACTTGCTTTTGGCCTAGCCTACACCAATCATTCAGAACGGCAACAAGGCAGGGGATCCACTATCTAGCTCACTACAGGAATGGGCTGATATACCGCTGGCCGGGAACTCTCGGCGTAGCCTGTTTTGGTCGTCGGTATAGGCAACGACGAGGGCAGCCCTCGGCCTAGCTTCTCGGCGACTACCTTCCTCGGCGGAGCCACTATTGCCGTTGGCATACTAATTTTAAAAATTCATATTTCCTTTAAAAAAATCGATTTTTTTTGCTATGCCGACGGCAAAATCCTCGACATAGAGTTTTAACTTTTTCAAATTTTAATTTGTTTTACACCATTTTTTTACTTGTTTATCTTTCACCCAAGACACTTTTAACTCAAAGTACGCTTAATCTTAGGTCAAATTGCAATCATGGTTAAATTTTCTAGTCGGTCACCCATCCTCAAACTACATCAGTCTCAGCACGCTTAACTTCGTGGTTCCATTCGGATGAGCTTCCATTAAAGAATTGACACCTTCTGATAATAATAGCATATCAACCCTATTAACCCTTGGAACGTGATGTCACATCTATTTATTTTTGAATTCCAAACAATTACTTAAGTAAAAAAACAATGAATATCTAAGTAATAATAATATTTAATTCAAATAACAATAAAATGATTTTATTTTTTTGGTCTCTTTTCTATTTAATATGGAATAATTTATATCTTTAAATCGGAAAATCGAAATTCCACAAATAATATGTCTAAATCGATCAGAAAAATGAGAGGAATATAAATATAACATCCATATCATCTTTTGAACCTAAAAATTAGATGAATCCAAATATGACGTCTATTTTGCCATCTGGCCAAAACGCCCCCTCGGGAGATGCGAAATGGCCGTACCGGACGCGCTGGTGCACCGTTCGCCAACACGTTAAACGGAAAAAATTAGCACATAAAGTGATGTGTTATAGACCTAAAAACATTTTCCCCGTAATTTATTGAGCGATGGAAAGTGTACCCTAGTTCAAATCTGGTCAGTTTCCAGCAGATTCGACGGGACACCGTAGGAAGACGCAGGGATTCCCAGATAGCTAGCGCGCACATATGGCATGTGATATGTGGTGCGGAGGCGGTGCCCTACTACTACGCGGAGGTCTCGCGCAATACTAAAATGCGCCCATGTAGCTGCTTCACAAAAAAAATGTTTTGGCACCCTGAAAATGAAAAAACCATCGCATATGGGTTGGATTGAAAATCCGCTCCCGTGGTCTTGCTTCCCATCCCATGGATCATGCATGTGCTAAATATGACCTCGTTCTGACAAACTATGCGTTGTCACGGGTTGTTTCCTACTCATTTTTCCTAAAATCCATAGAACTCCGGACGTGATAGCCCTATTTGTGAAGGGTTTTCCAAAATAATTGCCGTGTCCCAATTCCGACTTTTGGAGTGGTTAGTAGGACACATAAAATGGTGCCATGCGAAGTCGCAGGATTTTCTGAGTTTGTTTAAATTGCCATCTGGCCAAAACTGCCCCCCCAGGAGATGTGGTATGGCCGTACCGGGCGCCCTGGTGCACCTGTTTACCATCGCGCTAAATGGAAAAAATTAGCACATAAAGTGATGTATTGTAGACCTAAAAACATTTTTCCCGAAATTTATTAAGCGACGGAAAGTGTACCCCTAGTTCAAATCCGGTCAATTTCCAGCCGATTTGGCGGGACACTGCAGGAAGCCGCAGGGATTTCCAGATTGGTAGCGCGCACATATGGCATGTGATATGTGGTGCTACGCGGAGGTCTCGCGCAATACTAAAATACACCCCATGTAGCTGCTTCACAAAAAAATCGTTTTGGCACCCCGAAAATGAAAAAACCATCGCCCATGGGTCGGATTAGAAATCCGCTCCCGGAGCCTTGCTTCCCATCCTAGGGACCACGCACGTGCCAAATATGGCCTCGTTCCGACAAACTATGCGGTGGCACGGCCGTGTCCTACCCATTTCTCCTAAAAGCCAAAGAACTCCGGACGTGATAGCCCTATTTGTGAAGATTTTTTCAAAATAATTGCCGTATCCTGATTCCGACTTTTGGAGTGGTTACTAGGACACATAAAATGATAACATGCGGCTCCGCGGGATTTTCTAACTTTGTTTAAATTGCTGTCTGGGCAAAACAGGCCCCCATGGAGATGCGGTATGGTCGTACCGGGCGCGCTGGTGCACCCATTCACCATCGCACTAAATGGAAAACATTTAGCACATATATGTGTCATAAAACTAAAAACATTTTTCCTGGAATTTATTGAGCGACGGAAAGTGTACCCCTAGTTCAAATCCGTAAAGTTTCCAGCAGATTTGGCGAGACACCGCAGAAAGTCACATGGATTCCTAGATAGCTAGCACGCACATGTGGCATGTGATAGGCGGTGCAGAGTCGGTCTCCTACCACTACACGGATGTCTCGCGCAATACTAAAATGCGCCACATGTAGCTGCTTCACAAAAAAACCGTTTTGGCACCCCGAAAATGAAAAAACCATCGCCCGTGGATCGGATTGGAAATATGCGCATGGATTCTTGCTTCCCATCTTAGGGTCCACACACGTGCCAAATATGGCCTCGTTCCGACAAACTATGCGGTATCACAGGCCGTTTCCTACTCATTTTTCCTAAAAACCATAGAACTTCGGACTTGATAGCCATGTTCGTGAAGAGTTTTCCAAAATAATTGACGTATCCCAATTTTGTATATTGGAGTGGTTACAAGGATACATAAAATGACGCCATGCGGCTCTGTAGGATTTTCTGACTTCGTTTAAATTACCATCTGGCCAAAACGGGAACCCGAGGACATATAAAAAAGTGTTTGAATTGTTACTATGTTAACATGATTCTGTACATGATTCAAATATGCATGATTTTGACATAAACGGATAGAGCATGTTTTTTCGAACATTTTGATACCTTATACGCATTTTTCTGACGTTATATGAATTAGTTATGATTTTTACAAAATTAGACAAATTTGAAGGATGGCCTAAGCCGAGGGCCAAAGGTATGCCGAGCGCTTCCCTCGGCGTGGACCTCGCTACACCGAGGGTCGGTTTGGCAGGCTGGCCTGGCCGGGCCATACGCCGATGGCCCCGGCTTTTAGCCGTCGGCGTATAAAAGACCCTCGGCGTATCGCGCCATTCCTGTAGTGCCTCGTCGGTGGCAGCATTGCAGCGCATCAAGCGATTCCATGGCGTACGTAGGAGCTAGCTTCGTGTTTTTCTTTGTAGAATACGGCACTTTATTGATTACTAGCAGAATACCCGTGCATTGCCACGGTTTCTTATGGGCATAATACGTGTAATTTTTTTGTATATAAATACTGGAGGTTTGTTAAAATATTTTCTGTATACTTCTTACACTTGTATCTAGACAAGCTTTTCCACCATAAAACGCTATCCACCCAGTAGTCCAGAACGATCCCATGTTAGCCTGGCCCAACTAAAGGCCCCGGCCCTTGCGCCACCGAGAAGCCGCGAGCGCACCTTAATCTGAGTGATTTTTCTCGAAAGCGGCTGTCCGGCGCCGCGCCCTCTTCCCGGCTCCCTGGAGACCTGAGCTATTCCTCCATCCATCGTGTTTGTCGGCGGCGACCACTCTTCTCGGCTCCATGGATGCTCTGCCCTCCATCGCCCTTCCATCCAGCACTTCCGTTTGCCACTCATTTATCTGAAGCCGGCCCCTTGCATATATCCTTTCAATGTTGTTGCTGGGTGATAATCTGGAGGCTGCTTGTGTATATAAACGGGTGGTTTTAAGTCTTGAAAAGCGAGGTGGGACTATAGAATAGTATAGAAGATATCCTTCCAGCCGAGATTTCCGAGTTCTTTGTGGATCAATGCACTACAATGAACGGATGTGTTCGATTGGGCCGTAAGGATTGATCCATGTTATCGACGGAAATTTCGGACGAAAGGAGCAGCTCCGCTCGAGATGATAATATGAACCGGTACCATGGCAATGTGAAGTATTATGTATTTTGGTGGGAGGGCAAAACGGTCCAATAAAAAGCGTTGACGAAATTTTGGCAGAAACCTTAGCTCCTTTATTATTAGGTATAGATAACAAATTATTACAAAGAGTCTTCTCGATACAATCCGGAGCAGAGTTTCTAAAAATAGAAGAGACAAAAACATCGGCAGAACGAGCTAAAATGTGTGCCGATTCATTATACTAAGGTCGAACATGATCAAACGAAGTCGAGGTAAAGTTTCCAGATAGCGATTTAATATCCTGCACTACCACACCAACAGGACTACGATCGAACTCTGATGCATGAAGCAGCTGGATCAAAGAGAGGAAGTCTGAGACCACAGCTTGTCGAAGCCCTCCTCGCTGGCAAGGGAGATTGCGTGGCGTATCACCAAGGCTTCTACCAATTCAGGCGCTCGTGACCTCATCCGACGAGATGGCGTATCAGCTCACTGCAAGCAGCCAAACAGTCACCTATGTGGTTCCTAATTACGATGCCAGCTCCCATCCAGCGAGAAGATGAAAAAAGATCTGCATCATCATTAATATAGATCATACCTTCCGGCGGCGGAGACAACAAATCATAGAAGAACTGGTATCATGCCTAATAGAAGGAGCCGATTGAAACATGTGCAACTCAATCATCTCAACATAAGACTTTATTTGCTCAGGAACGCAATGTAGGTGCCTCATAAGATCACCATTTCTTACCCCATTCTGAGTCACCCAAAGATGCCAAGTAACAACAGCCAAAACCATCCTTTCATTGTCATTTGATCTTGTCATTTCTCTTATAAATGTTCAAAGACTACCCGGCCATCCAAGGCACCTGAGAGGGGCAAATGCTCGTTGGCCGTCCGATCGGGGCGTCCTCCTTCCGCTTTTCAGCACAACCGTTCGATGCAGCAATTTTTTCTGCACTTTCTTCTCTTTAAAACGAGCCAATGACTTATGGGACCAGTTGCGTGTGGAGCCCGCCGGTCGGAGGCAGCCACACCCGCTTGTTCAAGTCACCATCTTCCTCCCTCACGCGTGGGACAGTAAAAAACCCTAGATCGCGGGCACCCAATCCCCGTGTCTCCTTCATTCTCCCCCAATCCGCCGCCTCCTCTCGTTTCCTCTCCCCCGCTCGGAAGCAGCACACCGCTGCTCAACTGGAGGCGCGACAGACGTCCGCGCGGAGGCGATGCGGCGGCGGCGGCTGGCGGCGCGCGTCCTCGATTTAGTCCAGCGGCGGCTGGCCGGGCGCGCCGGCGGCTGAAGGCATCTACCGAGCGGCGGTGGGGGCTGGCAGTGCGCACCCTAGAGGCTCAGGTGAGCCTGCCGGGGCGGCGGCGAGCAGGCTATGAACGGGGTGGTGGCGCCTCGTCTCTTTTCTCCCTCGAGATCTTGCACGGGATTGGCCCAATCCTCACCTCCCACGCCCTCTTCTGACTCCCTGCCTCGTCTCCTTCCATCCTCGTTCTTTGGCTTCAGCCATCAAGGACGCGGATAAAGTGGCGGAGCAGCACGGGGCTAAGATTTGTTCAGGTTTGGTTCTTGCTCCTCTGTCTGTCTCTTCCACTACGTCTCTCTCTATTCCCACTCTCGTTTCTCCCATGATGAACGGAGGGGGTCGGCTGTAGGGAACGGAGGAAGAGGGCTGCGCCACCATACGTGCTTCCAAGACTGCCTACACCACTTCTCGTCTTCCTCCTGGCCAAAATCATGCCTAAAGGTTAGCATTTCAGATTCTCCAGAACCCTATCTTGATCTTGCAGGTGTGTATTATTTGCTAGATCTGAAGTATTCTTCACCGAATCGTTGTTTTTTTGTAGCAAAAGATTTGATAGCTGCATTTTTTTATGATTTAGTTCACACGCATGTGCTTGCATCCCGTAGTTAGACTGATTTTTTTTGTTTACACATTTGCTTTTGCTGAATGCTAAAATTTCCTTATAATATTGACTTGCTTTTCTCACTGAATGTGTCCTAGAATTCCTTTGTCATGGAATATTGGCTTGCTTTTCTCAACGAAATGGGAACAATGTGGTTTCTCTCTCCCAGATTTGTTAATTGGAAAAGAGATGCTATTGCTGTTGTCCATGTCTAATAGATACACAATTTACAGGGTTTGGGCTGGAGCATTGGAGCTCCGACGCTTGCGCCGCTGTGCGCCAAAGTTGTGAAATGGCTTCTACTGGTATTCCCTCTATTCTTTCTTATCAATATCTACCGGGTTGCTGCAATCTATGTCTCACCACTTTGTTTTTTGAGTCAATCACTCTGATATATGAGGTGAAAAATACGGTAAGAGCATAGTAGTACATGTTGGAAGGTTACCATGCCTAATTTGTGGGTGGGTAGATATCTACAAGCTATGGAATATATTAAGTTAATTAGAAACTAGAATAAATAAATTGGCAATGATGTCCTGCTTTCTAATTTGGTTCACAAGGCTTGTATTACGGTCTGTATGTCAAGTAATGCTCTGAGTCATTAGTTCTAGATTGTGTCTTTTATTTTTTCCTTGCTTTATCCCTCGACTCGGCTGCAGTATATTTTGTTCTAATTCATAGTGGCATGATCAGTGAATAATAGATGTGCTTAAATTATGTTGTGGGTGATAAGAAAAATTTGCGAATGTAATATGTTGGTACTGAAGGAAGTTTTTTTTTTCAAGTTTAGAGATTGGTTGGTACCTACCTAATTAGAACACAAAACCCAGAATGTGTACTTTGCATAGACTGGTACTTCATCATTGTATTAATCTGCTAGCTTTGATTTGTTCTCTCCATCAAATGAATTAATTGTTCCACCATCAAAATAGGCAATAATGCATGCAAATCGCCGAATGAAATGAATAAATGTTGTGATAGATTCTAGCTACAGATGTCTTCACTTTGATAGTAAACCAACTTTTTTTTGGTTCCATTGCAGGATTCTAGAAAATAATAAGCAAGTCAAGTGACTGATTTTTGTAGACATATGTTCACAGGGCTAGAAGGTAAATATGTATGCCCATTTATTTTGCTTTTTTGTTCCTCCAGTAATTGAGGTGTTGGATGAGCACATTATTAGTTTGATTTCAATGGTATTTTCAGGTTAAGCCAGGAACAACCTTAGTTGAGCCATTACTGCATAAATATGAAGGTATCTGATCATCCCGCATTTTTTTATTGTATGGCAGATAATATTGTATTTCCGGTTCCTTATATTAACATCACTTTTTGCCTCTGCATCTGCACTGTGGTAGATACTGCCTACCTATATTGCAGTTCTTTTGCATAGGTACTTTTGTCGGAAGGTACTGAGAATGACAGTGGAGCTTGAGAAATCTTTTACGGAAGAGATTTACAACCAATTAATCAATGGTCGTCAAATTGTACCACATGAGACATATCTTCATTTCATAGATCTTGCTGAAACTATTAGGTGGCTGAATTTACAGACAAGAAGCCACGGGGCAGCGCGGACAAGAATCAGCAGGGGCGGCGGTGCTCCGCCTAGAGGAGTTACATGGGAGAGGAAGGAGGGCGGCGACAAGAGGGAAGAGCAGGCGGCCTTGGTTCATGGAGAACGACTGATGCCCATCCGGATCCCGTCTACCTTCTTCTTTGTAAGCCATCTGGTCTAATTTGGTTCCCAATTTTAGCTCATATTTTCATCATGTTTGCGCTGCAGATCCTCACAGTACTTGTTTTCAAATCTAAAAAGTTCTGTCACTGTAGGATGAGAAGCTCATCTTGCCTGGTTGGCTGGTTCGCTTGTCTTCTCCTTCCCTGTTGCATCCCTTGCCGCTTCACTCCTCTTCATCCCCAAGAACTAGGCACCTTACTCACTTGGTTGTTTTAGTTTGGAGAGTTCTGATTTATTCTTGAAGAATGTAAAAAAACTGCATTAGCAGGCAAGGGAGGTAGGGAAGAATTGAAAGCCTTGCAGAGAGTTTTTCGCAATCAATCGTCCATTTTTGTTTCTCATCCCATAAATATATCATCTGAATTCCTCTCAATAGATTGAGCAGATTTAGTCCGTTAATGCACAAAGTTCCCCTCCACGATATCTGCTCAGACAATTCTAATTTTGAGCAAAATCTCTGCTCATGTTGCTCCCGCAAAATCTCAACTCACTGCACTTCCTACTTGCTTAGGTTTTTATATATAATTAGGCCTCTCCTTTTTCTTTTATGCGTAGTTGATTTTCTTTGCATTATGCTAGCTAGCCCAGCCTCTTTTTCTTCTACATGACAGTGCTGATTTCTCTGAACAGTGGTTGGACATAGATCAGTCATAGAAAGCAGAAGCATGGCTGCAATTGTCCATGAAGCTGTCCAACTCCTATCACCTTGTTAAAGTGCTTGCACAAGATCTGGACTTGCTCTCATATTGCCCCAGGATATACTGATGGGTCATCCAGGTGTAGATTATGGTAATATCATGTGTGTTGGATACTTTCTAGCTCTCCTTTTTTTTGTTCTTTGGGTTATCCCCAAAAAAGGCATGCCAATTGAAAACTGCATTAGTTTGCTAAAATTGGGTTTAAGCTAAAAAATCAAGTATGAGCTTACATGCATTTGGTGCGACAGAATTTGATGTTGATCCTTGTCTTGTGTTTAACCCTTTTTAAATTTTGGATATAGCTCTCTGATATGTACCTACAGCTGTTAAATCATATGTCATAGAGCCCTCTGGAGAATCTTTGGTATTAGTAAGGTCAGTGTGATGATTTAATATAAGTTTCTCTGTTAGATCCAGCATTTGAATATTCGTTGCTCATGCTAATTTCTGAACAAGCTCAATGTTTTGAACTACATGATTATTACTTAAGAGTTAGCATATAACTCACTTATTTTGGTGGATAGTTATTGTGCCCAACTCAAAGTGAGGTTTATTTTATACCTTGGGTGAATTTAGTTATTATGGTACTGTGAATATCTTTTTTCACAGACTTCGGAGGTCACTTACGATGATAGGCTGCCTCATATGATTCAAATGTACTGTTCTGCTATAAGATATATGTGCTGATGTTTTTATTTTATTTGGCAGCTTTGCAGATGTTGGGCTATGACTTGTAATGTTTGGGTTTGGGAGGCGGTAGACTATTCCGCTAGCTGTGACAACATCCAACATTGGTGCACGGAGATTCAGTGGGTTTTTCCGCCGTATTATTTATGCCTATGTCGATGCTATCATCGTATTGACATGCTTTATTCTACTGACGTCTTCGTTAGCTATCTGAATAATTTCGTTAGCTATCTAATCTAAAACTATAGTTCATATCTTCAACTCATGTGACCTATCTGAATTATCTCCCGTTCAGAACCTTGCAATCGGATGTTGGAGCTGATGAGATGATCAAGTGTTTTTGGATATTTGTGCTGATTGGGAGAATAATGGTGCTAATCCATCTCTTACACAAGTGTTTTTGGATATTTGTGCTGAGCTAAATTTTGAACTATTCCTGCACAAAAACAAAGTATCTTCCATTCAGAATTTTTGCTTCATTGAACATATCGTTTTCCTTTGTTTCTAACTGTGTGGTACCAATATTAAGAAAACAGAAGCCAATGTGTAGTACTTTTAGTAAGGAATCACTACGAGTCTTAGTGTGCCAGCTAAAAAGAACCTATAGACCCGATGATTTTTATATGAAAGGGATCTGAAAATATGAAAGTTGTAGAGGGAAGTAATGGTACACGTCCATATAAAGAGTTTGATCACGGGCTTCAATCGCCTCTATCACTCAGTTTGGTTCTCTCTTATATAGAGTCCCCAGTTTTGTTCTCACGGTTTATAGCATTACAGCAAGTATATTATGGCAATGAGTAGTTTCATTTTAAATTTGTATTATTCATGTTTGCTCCGGTCATATATGTTCTTCTCATTATAGCATTACATGTATTACTCTGTTTTACTATCAAGGTGTGTCTATTGTTCTACACAGCTGGTCACCGTCAGTAGCTAGAGATTTGTCCGATACTTGCTTGTGACAGCTTCTACTTACTCATTTCCCTGTGGGTGGCGGCGGCAGTGACGACTTGGTTGGAGGGGATGCGGTAGGAGGAGGGCGCAAAGGGGCGGGAGGGGTGGCCGCCGGGGAGGCGGAGCTGTGCCGGCCACCGCAAGTGAGGAAGAGGATGGAGCTTGGTGCAGCAGAAGGGGAGAGCCTCAAGGGGTTGGAGCGACGACTACTCCGCCCTCGCCAGCTTCCGCCGCCGCTCCTCCCTTGCGCAGCCGCCACCATCCACGGGTTCGGGCTCCGTCTCGGAAATTGAGGAGCCGGTTGGCCCGCTCAGGGGCGTGGCCATCGGTGTCCAGCGTGCTGCTCGACGGCCGTTTCTGCAACGTAATCTTTTCCCAAACCTCAGCCCCCTCCTCATCTTCTCTCTCTCCCTCCAACACTCTGATTTTTAATTGCTATAATTGATGTTATTTCTTAACACAATGTGTTCAGGTCTGAGGAAGAAGAGAAGGAGGATATCAAGCAGGGGATGTTGGGCTCTAATGGTTGGAGGTAGCCATGACTGCCAGTGGTAGCCAGAGAGGTCGTTTGGCTGCTTTGTATATGGCACAAGGAGGAAGGGAGCTGGAGACGACGATGGAACCAAACAATCCTACATCAACAAGAGAACCAAACAATCCTACATCAACAAGAGAACCTCCCGAGCGATGGCGGCGGCGGGAGGGAGCGCGCGCCTGAGCGAGGAGGGGGTTTGAAGTGTCCGTGCCAGCAACCTCACCGTCTCCAACCTATCTGCAGGTGAGCAACGAATTTGAGACTTGTTCTTGGTTTTTCTGCAGTTCGTGGAGCGGGTCCGAAGCAGTTGGGTAGCAGCCCTCAAATTAGGTGGGAGTTGCTTACTGTACAGCCAAGTAGGGTATTAGCTTGATGGTCTATTTTACAAGATAAAGCCAGTGCACATGTTTAGATTTCTAATTTTAATTCGATAGTTTTTGTAGGATTGCTTGCATAGGCATTAATATATTTTATTACATCTCTTTTTGAAGAAGAGTGTGGATTTTGTACACCCACGCATGGGTGGTCTGGACCGGGAGGCCTGAGAGCTCCACTTCACCAGGCGTGGCCTAGCGCCATCTGCCCCGAAATTACTCCGACATTTGACGCCGGGAAGAGATCCCGCGACGTTTGACGCCGGGAAGCAGCTTCTCGCGCGCAAAGGGAGGCGGCTCGCCGGCTCGGGCGAGAAGGTACTGGGGAGGTGGCTCGCGCGAGAAGGGACTAGGGACGCGGTCTGCATCCGGAAGAGAAGCAGGGGGCGGAGGTATGAAGGGAGGTGACGACCTGGAGCCTGGTTTGTTCTTCGCATTTATTTTTCGATCGGATTTGGTTTCTTTTACGATCTAGACTTGCTTCCACTTTTGCTGCTGTTCCTGGTACTTTGGTCATGTATCTGGAGGGAATCTGTTGTTCGCGATGTGTTCCGGTTCGACCCAGATCCAGTAGTTGTTGTTCAGCTTTCATCTTCATGTTCCATGCATCACATGCACACTAATTTTTTCTTCCATTTACTGAGAAAAACTACTTGAGTACTATGTTTTTCTTTCATGTAGCATGCGTTCGCAGTCGCATGTACAAGTTGACCATCTTTTCCCTGTGGAATTTCTGATGCTGCACATTTGTTTGTATATGCATATTTTTGGGACAAATCCGAATGTGGTTTCTCATGTTTTCCAGATTCATTAATTTTGGATCCAAATGTGCAGTATTCTATACCTCTTATCTTCTCTCTTTCACCTAGGATTTGTAGCATATGGTTTTTGTATCAGATTATTTCCATGACGTGAGTCCCGAATTGTTTCCAGGTTGATGGTATAATTCTTGCATATTTGTTTCCAAGTTGATTGATTAGTTCACAAAACAAAGGCGCACAGGTCTTCAATATAGAATATAAAATTGGGCAGCGGCATCTAGCAATCTATTCTGTCAATGCTTTATATTCTATCAATGCAAAGAACACTAGCAATCTATTCTGTCTATGCAAAGAACACTAGCAATCTATTCTATCTATGAAAAGAACACTGGCAATCTATTCTGTCAATGCAAAGAACACTAGCAATCTATTCTGTCCATGCAAAGAACACTAGCAATTTGTCAATGCAAAGAAACTAGCAATCAGTTTTCCATTTTCTGTCTCTGTAGCTCAACTTGCTACACTGGTTCCACTTAGAAAAAGTAAATAGGCAAAAAACAGTATGAATCTCTTATGTAATTGCTAATTTTCTCAGTCTAGCAACCATCCAAAAAGATAAGACGTTGGGATACATCTCTTCTGTCTACCTGTCTATGCTAATTTTCTGACTTTAGATCGGACATGGGGATTCAGGTTACGTGAAACCCAGCGTTGGATACGATGGCCATGGCGATGCTGAAGAAGCATACCCTGCCGATGGGGAGGAGAACGAAGGGATCGTGATCTTTGTACATGACGAGGTGAGTTCGATTCTCCATCGATTATAATCTGGAAACCCAAGCTATTTTCGAGTCCATACAGTGTCTGGGTTTCAACAACAGCAAAAAATGCAGGTTGTTGCCGGCCATGTCATCGAGGAGGAGCATGTGGCGGAGAACATGGGCGCCGGTGGCGTCGAGCTTGCAGCTGTGATTGTACAGCTTGAGGATGGCAACTCTTCTTCATATGCTGGGTACCAAGCGTCGACGAGGTGCTTAGCCACCGTCAACGTTTTGGCGACGAAGGCGTTTGGAGCATCATGCTGCGACGCGTCTGGGCTCGGCTCCTTTGATTCTTATTTGGTCGTCACGCAGGAGTTTATCGTCAGTTAGTGTTTTGATTGCCAGTTAGCAATGCCTTCCTCTCGTTCAGTACCAAGTTATCAAAGTAGTTCAGGTGTTTATTTTGGGATCCTTTTTATTCGATGACATTTAAGGAAGGAAATCATTCTTGTACTGGATACTTGTGATGTGTAATATCATCCATGTCTTAGATGTGTTTATCAATGACATGCCTTGTCGGGAGAGAGGAAAAGCAGCAGCGGGGTGGCTTTTGCCCCTGTACATGGGACCTACTACCTTTCCAGAAAATGGAGGAAATAGATGAAAATGGCTTCTCTCACATGGAATCTTGCACGAATCTCCAACGATCCAACAGCAAAGAGTACACCCACACTCATGTTTGGGTGTACAAATGTATTTCCGTTTGAAGAATCTGCACTATGCTCGTTATGCTTTTAGTCATACTTAACATTTTGTCCTAGCTGGGCCCTCACTTTTCCCCTTGACCCCAGCCTCCCTCTTTTTGGCATAAAGTCATAGATATTATCATAACTTTGATGCAATATGTACTGCAAATTTAATCCAGCTGACATAGGGTTCTTACTCTTCCATTTTAGGTTCATTGAACAACCTGCCGACACATGGTTGTTACTCTTCTATGTTAGGTTCAGTGAACAATTTGTGTGTGATCATGAATTAACCCTTCGGAATTTTAAGATGCAGCATAATTTATAAAGGGCAAGATGTCCTGGCAGAATTATTAACTTTCATATTTTGTGTGTAATAAGACCTGCTTGTTGTGCTCACTCACTTACGTTTCAGGTCTTCATGCTACATTAGGTGTTCTCAAGGAAAAATACTCGTATGACAGTGTCTCGAAAGTATGTATATATGTCAGTATTATATATATTACAGTTCATACCTAAGTTGTGCATGAAGTGATATTTCTTCAGCAAAAGTTACCTGACGGTATTTATTATAGTGTATTTGACATATAAGGAACCTGAGCACAAAATAAAATGGCTGATATGTGGCATGCATCTAAGGTTGTTAGATATTTCCGTTTTTTAGTTCCATAGATGAGAAGACGCGACTCAGGATGTACTCCTTGGACACGAGACAGACCCGCGGCCGGGCCGCTTCAGCGCTGCCTGCAGCCTTGGGCAAGCTCAGCCTTGGGCAAGCTGATACTGTCACCAGCGCAGGGCGGCGTGCGCTTGAGATTCCACTCGAGAACGACCGGATTGGACCGGATTTTGTAGTCGGTCGAGTTGTAGTGTTCAGGAATCAGAACTTGTGAGGTTGTTAAATTTCAGAGAAGATGTAAACTGGTATGAGTTTCAGAATTATATGGCCATATGCTCTGTAATTTTATCGTAAGGCTGCTAATATACGAGTTTCAGATTTTTGTGCACTACCCAGGCTAGATGGAATGGTGTTCAGTTAGACAAGATAGATGTTCTTGCTTGGTAGCTTATCATATGTACTGTTCCATTTGATTTTACTTGTTGATTTTTGCTGGCAGACCTTCTATAAACAAGATGGTATATGTTCTTGCCATGCTCTATGAAGAAAAGGGATTCCATGTTTGTGCATGTGGTATTCTCTAAACTGTAGTTCTCTCTTATTTAGCACAAACTTAACTATCTCGTGATGTTTCAGGCATTATCTTCTATGGTTTACCACAGTAGTAAAAATGTTGTTTGCAGAATAGTTATTTGTCACAGTTTATCCTGTGTGGAAGTTGTAATTAACCACTCCGGGCCCATTTTTGGCTGAGATTTTGGTTTTGGCAGTGGGATGTACACCTAGCTTGGCATGTACATCTTGAATCAAAATAGCAAGTACATCTTGAATCAAAATGGCAGGTACATCTTGACATGGTTGTTTATCACATGCGTGATTTGAGGAAGATGCATGGTTTTTCATCTTGAATCAATGCTGAGTTTCGGTTTAGTCATTGCTTATTTCGGATTATTTCTGACAAAACTTCATAATGTGCAGACATCCACGTGATAGATTGATGATTTAGTTTTATAGCATACGTTGCTTACCAATGTGGTTCCGGTAAAGCCTGACATGTTATAGAAATTGTGAAATATTTAATATCAATGGACAATACCAGGAAATGGGAAAACAAAATCTCATGGCAAAAATGGAAGGCAAATATAGTAGAACCGTGAATACTCTCCGCATTAACTTTGAATGACCAATACATGAAAGATCGTCTTACAACTATTTTGGTATGAAACATCCTGTATAATTCTGTAAAATTTATAGGGATAAGAAATAAACGCCATATTTGATGCGTATATAGCAACTCAAGACATGAACAATCACCAAAAATATAGATTAAAGCACCGAAATAAATTATTTATTAAATTACCGTCCTATAGGTCAGCATCCATTGACATATTAATACACTTTCATTTGCACTTGCGCGATAGCGCAACGGGTCATCTAGTAAAGTTAAAGGACCAAGTCCTAGGACTCGTGAAGGACTTCCTTCCGAGATGCATTGGATAGCTCAACTTAATTTGTAGCCACACATGTTCTGTTGATTCCTCTCGCCAGCAGTACACACACGAGCTCGAGGCTAGAATATGGCGTCTACAAAGCTGAACCCCGGTTGGAAGGCAGTCATGCGCGAACCGTCATAGGTTCATCTTCATCTTGCCGGGAGTTTTTGTAGCCCATAATTTTTTTCCAGTAGGCAACATCACACTTGGTGATAGAGCTGACACCACCTCCATGTCTGCTTCTGTCTATATAAAACTTCTCAATTCTTGCAAGATTGTAACCAGAAACCACAGAATACTCACCGAATCTTGTAAAAGGCCAGGACATGTAATACTCTCCGCCTCGCTGACTGATAGGAATTTGTAAGACACGGTTTATGATCTCCTCTTCAAAAATGGAACAAACAATGTCGACGGCCCATGCCCTGTGATCATCATTAAGGAGAAAATCAACAGTAGCGACATCCGGGATCGGCGTCAGAGTATGAAAGGACCCAGGTCTTGCATCAGGAATCCAATTATCATCTAGCATCTTGATCTTTCGACCACCACCCACACTCCAGGGAATCCCATTCTTCACGAGCTGCATGCCATGACATATACTCCGTCACGTAAAAAATGACGAGGACCTTGGCTTCGGAGTGTCCCATACATCACAATTCGGGAAGTAACAACCTTTGAGTACCCAGGCACATAGAGAACGAGGATCCGTGAGTAATCTCTAGCACTGACATCCTAGTATCGATTGGTTGAAATGCATGAGATCACGAAAACCCATGCCTCCAAAAAATTTAGGAGTCGACAACCCCTCCCAGCTCCACCAATGCATCCTCTCCTTTCCCTCCTCGACAACCCGCCAATGATCGACAATAGCCTTCCGAAGGATGTCACGAACTAAGACAAGGATTTGGAAACAACTCATAATGTACGTTGGTATAGCTTGAATGACCGCTTTGACCAATGTTTCCTTGCCCGATCTAGACAAAGGTCTGTCGGACCAACCGTTCATACGCTTCGACGCTCTATCAACAATGGATATATAAGAAAGTTTCTTGCAAAGCTTCATTGATCACTTCCAGCCTAGTCATCACATATAGCTTGACATGATCTTCAAAGTGAATTCCGAAGAAAACTGAGGATTTCTCCATATTTATTTTGTGTCCAGACCTCTGAAAATACATAAACAAGGTATCCTTGAACGCCTGAACATTCCTTGTATCACTCCATGTAAATATATGTGAAATAGGTGGGCCAGAACAACCATTACGAACTCCTTGTAGCACCCCCAAGTTCTCCTTTTGAAAAAAACCAGACTAGATAATCCCTCCGTACAAAGCAGAAAGTGGTAGGAACTGATCGGTTCCCCTTGTCTGATTCCTCTAGAATCAACCACTAGCGATGTTAGTTCTCCATTAACACGGATTGCATAACGAACATTTGTCACACATCTCATCACTGTTGTAATCCAATCTTGAGAGAAACCCAACTTGCCAAGATACTCATGTAAATATCCCCATTCAACACGGTCATAGGCCTTCATCGTATCAATCTTAAGAGCAAAATAGGGGTGTTTTGCATGTTGCCTGCAGATTTTTGGCATGTTAGGTTTGCTGGGCTCCTCCGTGCTATTGCACGAACCGGTTCTCAAAGCACCTCTAGGACAGATCTAGAAGGAACACTCAAATCGACCATTACTACCGGCCAGACGCGTTCTTTTCATTCGTGCACTCGATCGATGCATTGTTCGCAGGTGGAGCGGCTTCCTCACTCTCCCTTAAACTACTCCACACACCCTCTCTTCAAATCAACACAACCATGCCCCGAATCAAAATAATATGTATATGAAAAAGATGCGTGTCGATGATATGAATCAATTCTGACAATCGGTTTCAAGTTTTGTTAGTCGTAAATCGTAAATTTCGTGTATGAAGTTTTAAGCAATTTTTGACAAATTCATTGCACACGCTCAACCGTTTGAAATTACCTTTGAGGAGTAGGTTCACCTCACCATTCCACATGACTCTCGTGATGAAAAGTTTCTATTTTGGTGGACATAGACGGATAGATAAATGACTCGCTAGTATACTATATTTCGTACATATGTGCGAGTATAGTTTTAGAGTACTCTTGCTCAAATTCTTACTTGCCATCTTCATGGACGATGACATGGTGATGATAGGTGACAACTAAGAGGTGATAATCCATGGTGGTGGCGATCCTCGCCGTCGGTTGTGGCATGGCGTCAGGCTTCGTGTAGGGCGACATGGCGTCATGATTCGTGGTTGGTGACGTGGTGCTTTGACAAACGTGAACGGTGGTGTCAAGGTGATGTCCGTCTTTGTGGCCGGCGATGTTGTGATGTTTGTGACCGGTGGTTTCATGGTGGTGTTCGGTGACGTCATCGGCTACATGGTGATGCTTGTGACCGGCGTGACCGACGGTGTCATGGTGGTGTTAGGCGAGGTCGTCGGCGACATGGTGATGCTTGTGACCGGTGGTGTCATGGTGGTGTTCGGCGACATGGTGATGCTTGTGACCGGCGGTGTCATGTTTGTGTTCGACGACATTGGTGATGGTTGTGACCGGCGATGTCATGGTGGTGTTCGGCAACGCGGTGATGCATGTGACCAGCGTGAACGACGGTGTCATTATGGTGTCTGGCTTAATGATCGCCGGAGTGGCGCTTCTTGTAATGGGTGAGGTAAGGTCACCATATTGCCATACATGTCAGACTAAGAATAGGATGCGACCAACCAAACAACGGGCTTGCCTTCCCTCTCCGGTGCAAAAATGGCTTCCTCATATGAAACGCGCAGAGCGTTTCATCCCACAAGCGCAGTGAGACGCAAAACTCACCCAGGCTAGCAAACACGCCCCAAGTAACACAACATGTACTCATCTTAACATGAGATCAAAACTTATTTATATGTTTTCTTTGCACAAGTGCTAGTGCTCTCTCTCTCTCTCTAAACTGGAGGACTTAGCCCCGCGTAAACTAAAAAAAGCCAATAACAACAGATACAACATGCTTACAAACAACTTACATGGTTCACAAAAAAATACAAACAACTTACAGGAAAGGCAACTCAAGCAAAATAAAGATAGACAAAAATAAACAAGCATGAGACACCTAAACCACAACTCAAGGCTAAGATATACGCTAGGAAGTCAGTGAGGTCATGGAGGAGGCCTCCAGGAACATGTCCACATCTGCTCCAGCCAGACAACTAGACTCACACTCCACCGTCTTCGCCTCCCGAAAGTACCCCGTGTCCCTCAGCCTGAATCGAAGGGTACCGTATCGTCGGGAGGCAAAGTAGTTCCCATAAAACAACGCAGAAGTAAGAGAGCTAGGCTGCTGGGAGAGAACATCACCACGACTGCTTTCCGCTGCAAGGTCGACGCTCTACACACCACTCGGGGCCACCACACCGGCGTTCTGAAACCCTCCACACGAAGCGGAGCGGGGAGATCCCCGCGCCACCTTCACCGGTGTCGCCCAGTCTCGCACTAGGGCACCTCTGGTGGCGGCGAGAGTAGGGGAAGAGGGGAAAGTGGGAGGGGTTTGGGTTTCTTGGTCCCTGAGTCGGGTCCGGAGAGACGACGCCTCTCTCCATCACTCTCTTTCTTCTAAAAATCATGTGTTTTTTTGAGGTGTTGCAAATTCGGCAAAGTTTCTTGGCAAACAAAATATGTACTGAGTTATTAACATGTAAATTAGTTGCACCCCGTGGCCTTACTTGTGTCCCATAGCTTTGACAGTGACGCATACTGAATAGGTTCATGGCTTCACCGAATGATCAGCTCATCTCTGGCTCCAACCGGCCGTAACTTTCTTTCATGGCAAGTTGCGGTTACCTTTTTGACGATTCAATCTCATCCTGCGGCAACCAACGTACACTGCTTTTCCCTAACAAGCGACCTCACGTCGATACACTATGTGCGTAGGTGCTCTTGACACAGGGAAGTTCCAAACCATTTCCTTTCCGTGAACTCGTGTCCGCATCACCTAATCGGCTGCACATATTCTTAGCCTGCAGCCTTCTTGGACCTTGAAGCATCTACTCCAGGAAATATATGCATGCCACCAGCTTGTAGTACGTTTATGTAAGTTTGTTTTATCGATTAATTCGCAAAAAAAAAAACGTTTTGCTTTATCGATTGGGATATGAACGGATGACTATAGTGGATATATATGCTTGACAGTAGATATTCATCTTTGTTAAGTTCTAGTGGAAAGTTAAGTTGTCAAGGACACGCGTTCACATGAAGATGCAGCAGCGGCCATGCATGGACGTCGTCCGAATTTCATCAGGCAGATAAGAAAAAGGTGGTTGTAGAGTTTGTTGGATTTTTAGGTAATTTCCGTGTGAGTTTAATTACTGAAAGCAATATTATAGATGCATAAGCATACTTAACCACACATATCAGGCTAAGCACATGCATCAGATCTGAACATGAAACAAGTAGCAGTGCAAGATAGGAGAGGAAAAACACGTACATCGCGACCGGGAATGTCGCACCAGCAGCACCACCAGCACCAGCACCAGTACCACCATGAGAGTTGTTGATGTCACCCATGGTGTAGCCGGATCTGTCGATGAAGCAGCCGAACCGTCGAAGAAGACGAACAGCAGCGAGCAGTCGCGCCGAGACGCTCCCCAAAAACCTTATCGCCCGTCTCCCGATGCAGGATCTCAACGGACGGGGTTTCGGAGGTCTGCTCTCCCGGACGGCTGTGCACGCAGTCGCCAGGATGGGGAAAACTAGAGAGTAGCACAGCAAAAAGAACTTTATGAGAGAGATCTAAGAGCACTATTTTCCAGATCTGATCGGTCTCCTTGTATAGTCTGGGAGGAGAGCCGCCCCGACCGTGTTGCCACGCATAGAAAGCCAGGGACATGCGGCGAGCATGCACATGCAAGTCGATACGTACCCAACTCAGTTGGTGCACCAAGCAAAAATTTAGGCTTACTTGAGTGTGTCTCGAACTCGAACTCGAGTCACGAACGCGACGTGCGTGCGTGACGTGTCGTGACGTGCCGTGCTGAGCCGAGGCAGGGCGGGCGGAGGAGGATGAGTGCGCGAGGGCTCCTTCTGTTCTCACTCACTTGGAATGACTAGAACAGCAGCCCTTATATACCACTCCAACTCTCTCTCAACTAGCAATATGGGACTAAACTTTGTCCCCCAAGGCTGTCCCAAGCTGCCAACTTGATGGGCCTTGAGATTTCAGGAATTGTAGACCACATGGGCTGTCTTATTGGGCTGCAGCCCATCTACATTCAACAATCCCCCACCAGATCTCATATGCACATCAGATGACACATTAGTTCCATTCACTGTTTAATATACGTGCACTTCAGTGGAGACTGTTAAGTTGAACTTCCACCTAGACAAGGAGTTACGCTTGACTACATCTGAATAATGGACTATGCCTTGAATTGTCAGTCTTTGTGCAGCAAGTTTCACTCAATATCGGCACGGTACTAGGCTACCTTAGCCTTCCCCTCGGGTGGAGCTTATAAGTCATACTCCTCGGCCCTTCATGAGTTTACTAGGGATTCACCCAAATCTCCCACACTATGACCAGTAGTGTCACTCATATAGGTGTGTTCTTCAAAAGATCGCCCTGTAGAACAGCGTCTTCGCTCATCAAGAGCCGCTCAGAACACATTAAGACATTGTCAACCTGCCTTACAGTAGCTATGAGAGAATTGCATCTGCAGCGGAGTGGGAGTATTAAATTTTCTCTCAACTCAGTTGCTCCGGTTTGTTTTCCCAGGTCCTTGTTCACGGAATTTTCGATCACATAGGTTGGGTTACCCCCTCGGAAACTCAAGTGAGTCTCAAACCCATCTCCCTCGATGCAAGGTCTATCATATTTCTTGATAGTCCTTTTGTGAAAAGATCTGCCAGATTTTTAGCACTTTGGACATAATCCAATGCTATCACTCCGGAGTTCTTCAGTTTTCTGACAGACTTCAGTCTCCTCTTGATATGTTTGGAACTTTTCATATTATCCTTAGAACTTTTCACTTTGATAATCACAGTTTGATTATCACAGTTCATGAGGATGGTCGGTATTGGTTTTTCAACCATAGGCAAGTCCATCAAGAGCTCACGAAGCCATTCCGCTTCGACAATAGATGTATCTAATGCTGTGAGTTCCTCTTCCATAGTTGACCTCGTTAAGATGGTCTGCTTGCAAGACTTCCAGGAAACAGCACCACCACCAAGAGCGAAAACATATCCACTTGTGGCCTTCATTTTAGCATCAGAAATCCAATTGGAATCAGTATACTCTTCAAGTCCTCTTGGATAGCCGGTATAATGAATTCCATAACTCATGGTTCCCTTTAGATAGCGCATCACTCTCTCAAGAGCATGCCAATGATCATCTCCCGGGTTGGCCACAAACCGGCTAAGTTTGCACACAGCAAACGAGATATCAGGCCTCGTAGCGCAAGCTAAATACATGAGTGAATCAATGATTTGAGAGTATCTCAACTGATCTCTAGATGCCTTTTCATTCTTTCGAAGCAAGACACTAGGATCATAAGGTGTGAGAGAAGATTTGCAATCATCATAGACAAATCTGCTCAACACCTGCTCAACACCTTCTCAACACAATGAGATTGCACAAGAGTAATCCCATTATTCTCATCTCTCAATAACTTGATGTTCAATATAACATTGTTGGCGTCCGAAACCCACCGGCGAGCTACGGCTGGCAACACGAAGAGCCGGGAACAACCTAGGGCTGCGGCTGGCCCTGGTCCCTCCGAGCGACGGCCCGCAAAGCTCCTGGTACACACGTCCCGATGCTGGTGCAAGGGCGTGCCACCTGATCTATACCTGATCAGGAAGGTGATGGATTTGCTTCGCTTAGTTTCCTGCATGGCATACACGTAAACATTAAATACGAGCCTCGATCGGCTCTCAGGTTATCCCGTGAATCGGCTCAAGGAGCCGATCCACCCATGACTCGTATGGGGTTTACGATTGCATGGTGGTCCTGCTTGATCAATATGTAGCTAAAACGACCTACGACGATTTAGGGTTCTCACCACATAATCGGAACATCCTACGCATGATTGAGCCTGGCAGCCACGCACGGTGATAATAAACCAACCCTAGACAAGGCCTAAAAACCAACATTAAGTTGATCCCCGGAACATCTTGTCTAGGGTTAGCAAACTACACCCTACGTGCTACTAGATCATTCAATCCGTTTGTAAGGCCTAACTATGCAGATATTAAACTAATCCTTGAGGAATCAAGGAGCAACCATAACGGATCGGATCTACTAAACAATGATCAAGCAAGGTGCCGCCCTTACACCTAAGAAAGGTATAAGGGCGGCTAGACGTCTAAGGGTTGCATGAACGAAAGCATGTGATACGATGAAAACAATGCTAACCCTAACACATCTATGATAACTACGTTGCTCGCCATCAAAAAGGCTTCAGCACGAGCAACGCATGGACAACGAATAAACGTATACTGCCTAGATCGCAAGATGCGATCTAGGCAGCATGATGCTTACCCGGAAGAAACCATCGAAACAAGGGGTCGGCGATGCGCCAAGATTGGTTGTGTGATGAACGTGATTGTTGTCTTTCTCAATAACCCTAGATACATATTTATAGTCCGTAGACTTTCTAACGTGGGAATAATCCCAACCGTGCACGAGCCAAATTCTATCTAACCGACACGTATCCTACTATATTTACAGATACAAGGGCAAACTAGCCCAAACTTCGTGTACAAGGCCGGTTCACGTATTTCTTCCATGTATATTTCTTCAAGCCCAATCTTGATCGCAGCCCACCTCTGATCCGGTCAAATTCTGGTGATAACACATGCCTCCCTGGTTTTGGAATTGATAATTCCAAAATCACTCTGTTTTTTTTTTCTTCGTCGGGTCATGTCATGGCAGAGCAAAACCGTCGCAGTATCCTTCATCATGATGCCTCGCCTTCTCAACTTCTCCGCGTGATTTGACCGTTGTTTTTTTCTTTGGGCACCACCTCCTCGGAAACTGCTGTGGCATTGAATCTCCACTATATCCCCATTATTTAACCGCGCCGAACAGTTCGCCTCCTCATCCCCTTGCTCTGTTCTGGCCATCGGCACCCAAAAAATTCCCCATCTCCCGTAGCCATGTCTTCCTCTTCTTCCTCCTCCGCCTCGTCGGATCTTTCTTCCCAGTCCTTCTCCTCTTCGTCCTCCTCCAGCTCGTCGGTATTCTCCGATTCTTCCTCATCTCGTGAGCCGACGCCGGAGTGGGGCTCGCTGGCGGCGCATGACATCCTTGCCGCATCGGAGTGGGACAAGGAGGACCATGAGCCCTACGTCTGGTCCGAGGACGACAAGTCCCTGACCAGCGGCGACGACGACCTTCAGTTCCTCGCCAATGGGGAGCTGGAAGCGACGAGCGTGGACGACTCGTTCTCCTGGGACGGCTACTCTTCCTCCGAAGAGGAGGAAGAAGAAGACGACGACGACTCCCTCGAGGACTATCCGCCGGCGAAGCGCTTCCGCGCCGGATCGGATGATGACGACGACGACGACGACGAGGAGGAGGAGGAGGCTCCCATAGAGGGCTATGGGAGCAGCGACGAGGAGCTCACCGGCAGCAGCGCCGACAAGAGCTCCGACGACGAGGGCAGCGACGGCCCGTAGAGTAGGGTCTACTAGTATAGGTCTAGTAATAGTAGTAGATTGGCCAATAGGCCCTTCTTTTGTTCTTCCTCCCTTGAGCAATCGGCTCTTTCCTTGTAAGAAATCTCCTTTATTAATGAAGAAAATATTCCTCCATTAATTTTTGCTCTCTTGCCAATTTTGCCGATTGTCAAACGAAGTCGATGCACAAAGAACCGATGGCAGGGCATCGGCTTATGCCATAAACATGCTTTAAGGCCATAACAGTTGCCTATTCACACGGTCAACAGATCCAATTCGTGTCCACGCCATCTCGCGGTTTCAAACGCAAAGATTCAGCAAAATCCACGGGAAAATTACCTCAGATGCCATGAATTCTGGCATGAAATCAATCCGTTAACCTGCTTAATTGAGCTTGTTCCTCTAGAGTCGATGGCTACGCATCGGCTTTTTCATTATTCTAAAGTCGATGTCTATGCATCGGCTGTACTGATATCCATATTTCTCAAGTCGATGTCTGCGCATCGGCTATGATTTGTATTCAAAATTTTTTTTTACTGGCCGATTTCATGAATCGGCCCCCAACTTTCACCGTTCGTCCTCCCACATGCTTGGGAAATATTTCTTGAGATGTTGGCCGTTGACAGCTACTGGGAACTTAGCGCCGTCCAGTTGCTCTAGCATGTATGCATTACCCTTCAATGCCTGGACGACTTTATATGGACCGTGCCAATTAGGAGACCATTTACCATACGCTTTATCCTTGGTTCCTAATGGCAACACAGCTTCCCATACTAGATCACCAACTTGAAACTCCTTTGGTCTCACCTTCTTATTGTATGCACGAGCTACCGTAGCTTTATTCTCTTTAATCTTTTCCAACGACCAAAGTCTAAGTTCCGTTGCATCCTCAATAGTGTCACTCATCAAAGCTGCATATTCTTCAGCTGTTAGATCATTCTGAAACGTGACACGTCTTGATCCAGCCGTAATTTCCCAAGGCAATACGGCTTCCTGCCCATAGACGAGCTGGTAAGGCGAAGTCTTTATGGCTCCATGGCATGACATGCGGTAGGCCCACAAAGCTTCTGACAGTGTTTCATGCCAAACCCTAGGGTTCTCGTCAATCTTCCTCTTGATCAGCTTGATCAGGCTCTGATTAGACGCTTCAGCTTGCCCGTTGGCTTGAGCATAGTATGGAGATGATCGGATCAGCTTAATCCCCATGTCATCACAGAATTTTCTGAATTCTTTAGAAATAAAGACCGAACCTCCATCGGTCGTGATTGTTTGGGGAATCCCGAACCTATGAATGACGTGTTCTTTGACAAATTTGATAACATCTTCTGATTTTACCTTCTTCATAGGGACGGCCTCCACCCATTTGGTGAAGTAATCTGTAATGGCCAGGATCCACTCGTGGCCTTTGCTCGACGCAGGATGGATTTTGCCGATCATATCCATGCCCCAACCTCGGAATGGCCAAGGCTTGATGATGGGATTCATTGCTGATGCGGGTACCATCTGAATCTTCCCGAACATCTGACACGCTTGGCATCCCTTGTAGTACTTGAAGCAATCTTCAAGCATAGTGGGCCAATAAAACCCTGATCACCTAATCAGCCACTTCATCTTATGAGCCGATTGGTGAGTTCCACAGGCGCCTTCGTGCACCTCATGTAAGAGCCGATTAGTCTCAGTTGGTCCCAGGCACTTGAGTAGTAACCCTTCCAACGTCCTGTAGAACATGTCATCTCCTATAAGGACATATTTCATAGCCTTGTATCTTATCCGTTTAGGTGCCCCCCGAGCCGAATCCTTCAAGTAATTGAAGATATCGGCTCTCCGATCATCCTGTTCCAGGAATCGCACACGAACTTCTGACCCGTCTGGTATGTCCTAGTACCCTGACGCCATTTGCGCGAGATCATTGGCATCGGTATTCTGAGATCTTGGGACCCAATTGAAATTGATGTACCGAAAATGTGTCATCAGCTCACGACATTCCATCCAATATGGGAAGAGCGACTCACTCTCGCACTTGTATTCGTCCGTGAGCTGGGAAATCACCAACTTCGAGTCTCCAAAAAGCTCCACCGCTTCTGCCCAGGCTTCCAGCAGCAACTCCAGTCCCTTACGTACTGCCTCATACTCAGCGACATTGTTTGTGCAAGGGGTAGATAGTCTGATGGAGAAGGAGTATGTTGCCCCCCGAGGCGACACGAGCAGGATGCCGATGCCACAACCACCATCACAAGCCGACCCATCGAAGAACATAGCCCATGCACGTATAGATAGTGCTGCTATATTAGTATTGATCCGTTCAGCTATGAGATCGGCCAACGCTTGTCCCTTGACTGCTTTTGCAGGCTGATACCGGAGATCAAACTCCGATAACGCAAACATCCACTTACCAAGTCGGCCTTTCAAAACAGGAGCCGACAACATGTGCTTGACAACGTCTGACTTGCATATGACGATGATTTCTGCTGTCAAAAGGATGTGATGGAGCTTGGTGCAGGTGAAGAACAGGCAGAGGCATAACTTCTCGACCTCAGGATATCTTGTCTCTGCATCCAACATCCTTCTGCTGAGGTAGAATACAACCTTTTCAACGCCCTCGTAGAGTTGCACCACCACTGAAGCAATGGACGTGTCAGCTACCGATAGGTAGATATAGAACGGCCTGTCCTGCTGAGGCAGAACTAGCACAGGCGGTGTTGTTAGATACCGCTTAATCTCATCAAACGCCTGTTGTTGTTCTGCCCCCCAGTGAAACTCGTCATCAGATTTAATCTTGACCAACGCCATGAACGGCTCAATTCGTCCTGAGAGATTAGAGATGAATCGCCGGACGAAATTGATCTTGCCGTTCAGACGTTGGAGCTCCTTCTTCGTGGTAGGAGGCTGCATGGTACGTACTGCCTCCTGACTTTTCAGGCCGATCTCAATTCCTCGTTCATGAACAAGAAAACCTAGGAACTGACCGGCCGTCACACCAAAGGCACACTTCTTTGGATTCATTCTGAGTCCGAATTTCCGAGTTCGGTCTAGGATGCGTCGCAAATCATCCAAGTGTCCTTCCATGGAGACAGACTTGACCACCACGTCATCGATGTAGATTTCCACCAACTTGTCGATCAGATCATGAAAAATATAATTCATGGCTCGTTGGTACGTTGCACCGGCATTCTTCAAACCAAAAGTCATGACCACATATTCGAACAAGCCCACTGATCCTGGTACTCGGAATGCAGTCTTGTGTATATCTTCTGGGGCCATGAAAATCTGGTTGTAGCCGGCATTGCCATCCATGAAACTCAACACCTTGTGGCCAGCAGCTGCGTTGATCAATGTTTCTGCCACAGGCATTGGATATTCATCCTTTGGCGTGGCTCTATTGAGATCTCGGAAATCTATAGCCACACGCCATCGGCCGTCCTTTTTCTCCACAGGTACAATACTGGAGATCCATTCAGCATACCTGCATGGCCTGATGAACCCGGCGGCTAACATTTTCTCGATCTCTTTCTTGACTTCTTCGAGAATTTCGGCCTTCATCTGACGTGCTCGTTGTTGGAATGGCCGAAATCCTTTCTTGAGAGGGAGCCGATGCTCAATGATGCTCCTGTCTAACCCAGGCATCTCTGTGTAATCCCATGCAAAGCAATCTGGGTACTCTTTTAATAGAGCTATCATCTGGCTCCTGAGATGGGGATCTAACTTCTTGCTGATGAAAGTTGGTCGTGGCTTATCCCCAGGACCAATGTCGACTTCTTCCAGCTCATCAGCCGATGTAAACCCATACCCTAGCTTTCCGTCACCTGTTAGATCGACGTTGAACACAGGCAAAACGCATGGCAAGGATAATATGGGCCGATTGCTGGAATCGGCCCCCAACTTGATTGTATTGCTCAAAAGAGGTTTACATCTTGTTCGTGCTTCACTATGACTACGTGACATGCTTGAGACAAGATCGTTACTTTTTATTTTTTGGGGCCGATCACAAGGATCGGCCTTCCCATGTACGTTCATAGAATTTGCTCTTGTTACACGGTCAGGCCAGTGGATAAGACCAGCCTCACCCCGTTTTTTGACACGTCGATGTACTCGCAGTCGTCCAAAGTGATGCCTGAGAGTGGCTCTTGGCCTTCCGTCTCCCAAACGTTCATGCCAGCCGTTGAAATCTCGGCTGTATCGTCTGCATGGACGACTTCTACTTCATCTCCATCCCACTGTATTAGGCATTGGTGCATCGTAGATGGAATGCAACAGTTGGCGTGGATCCAATCTCTCCCTAGCAGGACAGCGTAAGTGCTCTTGCTATCGACAATGAAGAATGTCGTAGGGATGGTTTTCCTCCCTACGGTCGGATCCACGTTCAGAACACCTTGTGCATCAGATGCTTGGCCATTGAAATCGCTCAGTGTAACGTTGGTCTTGATCAGATCCGAGCTAGAGCGTCCCAACCGACGTAGCATGGAGTATGGCATGATGTTGACTGCCGCTCCGGTGTCCACCAGCATCCTATTGACAGGCTGCCCATTGATATACCCTCGTAAGTACAGGGCCTTCAGGTGTCTGTAGCTTCTTTCACGTGGCTTCTCAAAGATAACCGGCCGTGGGCCGCAGTCAAGTTGTGCCACAGGCGCTTCGTCTAATCCTGGAGCACAAAACTCCGCTGGAAGGATGAACACCATGTTTGTACTAGCCGATGTCTCATCATCGGCTTTCCTTTGCTTGGGGCGCCACTCCATCTTTTGTGGTCGACCCTCTTCGTCCAGGGTTCGTTGAATTTTCGCGGCCAGATCAGGCCGCGCCTTCCTTAGCGTGTGCAGGTGTAACCTTTCGGCTTCCTCCAAACCACGCAGTCGCTGAACCCTACGCTTTTGGGAACGGCTGAGTCCATCAGGGCACCACCTTGGCCGGTGATACTTATCCTTTTCTTCTTCGTAGTCATCTTCTAACTCCTCGAGGTCTTCTTCCCGAGAGGACTCAGTTTGCTTGTTCCTAGATGGGAGAGGCCCTAGACGTTTGAACACTGACACGTCTGTTGCACCCTTCTTCTTATGTCTACATTCTGGACAGTTGCCGATTGTAGGCAATCGGCTCATTCCTGAATCCCAGCAGTGCTTGAAGAAAGGACAGTCCCAGTGCTTGTCCACGTCTTCTTGTTCTCTTGACCTTTCCTTGGCACGGCGCTCGTATCTCTCCTCATCGCGATCATGCCGACAATGTCTCCTGGCGTCCCTGCTAGCTAGACGATCCCCTTCATCGTCGCTGTTGTACCGCCGGCGCTGGTCATACTGACTTACATATTTGTTGAGGAGATGATCAGAGAGAGGTCGTTGATATCGCACATTCTTTACTTCTCCCTCAGTGATGTAGTGTTTGCCATCGTGCCGGAGCCGATCGCGTGGAACGGCTTCCTCCTTGTCCTTGCTACGAGAGCGGCTGCCCTCGCCTTTGTTCTTACCAGAGTGGTGCCCAGGCTCGACCATGTTAATGCTTAACGAGAAACCTGGTTGGCACCCCTCGGGGTAAGCGTATTCCACCGTGTTAACGGCGGGGAAGGGGTGTGTGTCGACTTTCATGGCGTACTGGTTGAAAATTAGACGTCCTTGTTCTATCGCCATTTGGATCTGCTGACGCCACACCTTGCAGTCGTTGGTGGTATGGGAGAACGTGTTATGCCATTTGCAGTATGGCTTTCCGTTCAGCTCCTGTACCGTGGGGATTTTGAGGCCTTCGGGTAATTTCAGCTGCTTCTCCTTGAGTAAGAGGTCGAAAATTTGCTCAGCTTTAGTTACGTCAAAATCAAACCCTCTGGGCGGACCTTGTGGCTTAACCCACTTGCAGGACACGGGGGTTGCCCCCCGAGTCCATTCAGCCACAGCTACCTCTTGATCTCCCGCAGACCCTTCATCTTCCTCTGTCTCAACCAGGACTACTGCACGCTTGAATTTGTCCTGGTACAGCTCTGGGTGGCGCTGTTCATATAATGACAGTTTCTGAACCATGTGTGCCAGTGAAGGGTAGTCTGCTTGGGAAGCCATATCCTTGATAGGTGATGCGAGACCCACCACCGCCAACTCAACCGCTACTTTTTCAGTCAAACGAGCCGAATAGCATCGGTTCCTAACGGCCCTGAAGCGCTGGATGTATCCTGACACTGTTTCTCCGCGCTTCTGACGTACTTGTGCTAGATCGGCAATGCCAGCCTCGGAAGCTTCTGAGTGATACTGCATGTGGAATTGTTCCTCCAACTGCTTCCAAGTCCGGATCGAATCTGGTGGCAGTGATGTGTACCACCCAAAAGCCGATCCTGTGAGGGACTGTGCGAAGAACCTCACACGTAGTGCATCTGCAGCTGAGATCGTGCCCAGCTGCGCCAAATATCGGCTTACATGCTCGATAGAGCTGGAGCCATCTGACCCACTAAACTTGGAGAATTCAGGGAGCCGATATTTGGGTGGTAGTGGGATCAAATCGTAGTCGTTGGGGTATGGCTTGGAATAGCCGATTGCCCTTCTTTTCGGCACCATGCCGAACTGGTCTCTCAAGATCGTGCTGATCTGATCCGCAGTGCTAGCTGCAGGAGTGGAGCTCTGAAGATTCGTTGGCGTGGCATACTTAGCTAGCCACGCTTGCTTCTCAAGATCTGAGTTAGCTACAGGAGTTGAGCTCTGGAGGTTCGTCGGAGTGGAATACTTAGCTAGCCACGTCTGCTTCTCAAGATCTGATCCAGAGGCTCCTCCTGCTGTTCCAGAAGTCCCTGCTGTTGCAGCCTGGTTCGTGAGTGCCCAGTTACTGCTGTCTGGCACGTATGTGCACGTGTATTCGTGAGGGATCTCCTTAGGCGTCTCATACAAGAACTGGTAATCGCTAGGATCGCCACCGATCTTGTAGATGACGAATGCCGGTGTACTCGGCACCTCTGGTGCTGCCAGCGCGAACGGCAGCGGTGGTCGGCTCTGGAGTGGTAGTTCTCCTTGGTGAGTCCCTAGAGCAGGTCCTGACGGAGAGTACTGATGCCTCAAGATTTCATGGAGCACCCGAAGGGCGACACGCTCCAAAGTGTTCACCAAGCTCTCGGAGTGGCGGTGTAGCGAATGAGCTACCATGAAATTGATCTCCTGACGCAAGGACCTGGTGCGTTCTTCTGAAGGGGTGGACAGGTCCACTCCATCGAGCGCGCCTTCAGGTGTGAACCCTCTCCACCTGATGCCGTGTGAGCGGGTCCTTTGGAAAGAGCCGATGAGGTCGGCTTCGAGGATAGCTTTGACATCGTCATACTTCTTCTTGAGCTCCTCGAGCAGATCCTCGTACGTGACTGGAGTACCTTCCGCCATCTCAGATGTAGATGGCGATGCAGTTGATGTCGAAGACCGTCCCACCGGGCGTGCCAGAATGTGTTGGCGTCCGAAACCCACCGGCGAGCTACGGCTGGCAACATGAAGAGCCGGGAACAACCTAGGGCTGCGGCTGGCCCTGGTCCCTCCGAGCGACGGCCCGCAAAGCTCCTGGTACACACGTCCCGATGCTGGTGCAAGGGCGTGCCACCTGATCTATACCTGATCAGGAAGGTGATGGATTTGCTTCGCTTAGTTTCCTGCATGGCATACACGTAAACATTAAATACGAGCCTCGATCGGCTCTCAGGTTAAATCGGCTCAAGGAGCCGATCCACCCATGACTCGTATGGGGTTTACGATTGCATGGTGGTCCTGCTTGATCAATATGTAGCTAAAACGACCTACGATGATTTAGGGTTCTCACCACATAATCGGAACATCCTACGCGTGATTGAGCCTGGCAGCCACGCACGGTGATAATAAACCAACCCTAGACAAGGCCTAAAAACCAACATTAAGTTGATCCCCGGAACATCTTGTCTAGGGTTAGCAAACTACACCCTACGTGCTACTGGATCATTCAATCCGTTTGTAAGGCCTAACTATGCAGATATTAAACTAATCCTTGAGGAATCAAGGAGCAACCATAACGGATCGGATCTACTAAACAATGATCAAGCAAGGTGCCGCCCTTACACCTAAGAAAGGTATAAGGGCGGCTAGACGTCTAAGGGTTGCATGAACGAAAGCATGTGATACGATGAAAACAATGCTAACCCTAACACATCTATGATAACTACGTTGCTCGCCATCAAAAAGGCTTCAGCACGAGCAACGCATGGACAACGAATAAACGTATACTGCCTAGATCGCAAGATGCGATCTAGGCAGCATGATGCTTACCCGGAAGAAACCCTCGAAACAAGGGGTCGGCGATGCACCAAGATTGGTTGTGTGATGAACGTGATTGTTGTCTTTCTCAATACCCTAGATACATATTTATAGTCCGTAGACTTTCTAACGTGGGAATAATCCCAACCGTGAACGAGCCAAATTCTATCTAACCGACACGTATCCTACTATATTTACAGATACAAGGGCAAACTAGCCCAAACTTCGTGTACAAGGCCGGTTCACGTATTTCTTCCATGTATATTTCTTCAAGCCCAATCTTGATCGCGGCCCACCTCTGATCCGGTCAAATTCTGGTGATAACAAACATCAGCTTCTCCAAGATCTTTAATCTCGAAACACTGAGATAAGAAGGTTTTTACCTCCTCAATCACTTTGAGACTTGTCCCAAAAATTAGTATGTCATCCACATACAAGCATAGGACAACTCCCTCACCCCCACCATGGCGGTAGTACACATATTTGTCAGCTTCATTAACAACGAAGCCCCCAGATGTCAAAGTTCTTTCAAACTTCTCATGCCATTGTTTGGGAGCTTGTTTAAGACCATATAAAGATTTCTTTAATTTACACACCTTTCTTTCTTGACCTTCTAGTACAAAACCATCAGGCTGTTCCATGTAAATTTCCTCGTCCAACTCTCCATTTAGGAAAGCCGTCTTAACGTCCATTTGATGAACGAGAAGACTGTGTGAGGCAGCCAATGACAGTAGTACTCGAATGGTGGTCAATCTCGCCACAGGTAAGTAGGTATCGAAGAAATCTTCACCTTCCTTTTGGGTATAGCCTTTGGCTACAAGCCGAGCTTTGTACTTCTCAATAGTACCATAAGCTCGAAGCTTCTTCTTAAATACTCATTTACATCCTACAGGTTGATACGTCTCAAACGTATCTATAATTTCTTATGTTCCATGCTAGTTTTATGACAATACTCACAAGTTTTACACACACTTTACATCATTTATATGCATTTTTCGGCACTAACCTATTGACAAGATGCCGAAGCGCCAGTTCCTGTTCTGTGCTGTTTTTGGTTTCAGAAATCCTACAAAGGAAATATTCTCGGAATTGGACGAAACAAACGCCCAGGGTCTTATTTTTCCACGGAGCTTCCAGAAGACCGAAGAGGATACGAAGTGGGGCCACGAGGCGGCCAAACCACAGGGCGGCGCGGCCAACAAGGAGGGGCCTGCGTGGGCCCCTCGTCAACCCTCCGACTCTGCCCTTCCGCCTACTTAAACTCTCCGTCGCGAAAACCCTATTACCGAGAACCACGATACGGAAAAAGTTCCAGAGACGCTGACACGCGTACAGTACGCGACCGTTGGGAACCCCAAGTGGAAGGTGTGATGCGTACAACAGTAAGTTTCCCTCAGTTAGAAACCAAGGTTTATCGAACCAGTAGGAGTCAAGAAGCACGTTGAAGGTTGATGGCGGCGAGATGTAGTGCGGCGCAACACCAGGGATTCCAGCGCCAACGTGGAACCTGCACAACACAACCAAAGTACTTTGCCCCAACGAAACAGTGAGGTTGTCAATCTCACCGGCTTGCTGTAACAAATGATTAGATGTATAGTGTGGATGATGATTGTTTGCAGAAAACAGTAGAACAAGTATTGCAGTAGATTGTATTCGATTAAAAGAATGGACCGGGGTCCACAGTTCACTAGAGGTGTCTCTCCCATAAGATAAATAGCATGTTGGGTGAACAAATTACAGTTGGGCAATTGACAAATAAAGAGGGCATGACCATGCACATACATGATATGATGAGTATAGTGAGATTTAATTGGGTATTACGACAAAGTACATAGACCGCTATCCAGCATGCATCTATGCCTAAAAAGTCCACCTTCAGGTTATCATCCGAACCCCTTCCAGTATTAAGTTGCAAACAACAGACAATTGCATTAAGTATGGTGCGTAATGTAATCAATAACTACATCCTCGGACATAGCATCGATGTTTTATCACTAGTGGCAACAGCACATCCACAACCTTAGAACTTTCTGTCATTGTCCCAGATTTAATGGAGGCATGAACCCACTATCGAGCATAAATACTCCCTCTTGGAGTTACTAGCAAAAACTTGGCCAGAGCCTCTACTAATAACGGAGAGCATGCAAGATCATAAACAACACATAGGTAATAGATTGATAATCAACATAACATAGTATTCTCTATCCATCGGATCCCAACAAACACAACATATATCATTACAGATAGATGATCTAGATCATGTTAGGCAGCTCACAAGACCCGACAATGAAGCACAATTAGGAGAAGACGACCATCTAGCTACTGCTATGGACCCATAGTCCAGGGGTGAACTACTCACTCATCACTCCGGAGGCGACCATGGCGGTGAAGAGTCCTCCGGGAGATGATTCCCCTCTCCGGCAGGGTGCCGGAGGCGATCTCCTGAATCCCCTGAGATGGGATTGGTGGCGGCGTCTCTGGAAGGTTTTCCGTATCGTGGCCCTCAGTACTGGGGGTTTCGCGACAAAGGCTTTAAGTAGGCGGAGGTGATAGGTCAGGGGGCCACACGAGGGCCCCACACGACAGGCCGGCTGTAATATCCCAGGTTTAGAGGCAAGAAAAAGAGAGAACACGAGAGTGTGCATTGCATTCATGCATAGAAAATCCGGGGGATTTTCACGCGTTCATCTAAAACCCAAAGTGATCGAGGTTTCTCTTGTGTCGATGGAATTGATGTGTGTCATCCACACAAGTGCGATAAATTTTGACATGACCTTTGTTGATTTATTATGTTTTCGAGGGAAATAGTTTGAATTCAAATTCAAATTCAAATATGGAAGACAGAATTCAAACAAGATATTGAATTGGAATTTGAAATTTAAACAAGTAAATAGATATAATATGTACAAGTAAATACTTGATAGTTCCAAATAAATAAATGTGTTAAACTTTATTACAAATGACATTATTCAATACATTACAAGTTAGAAAAGAAATAGAAAATTACAAAATAATAAAAGAAAACCCTAAAACTAAATCTTCATCTTCTCAATCCTTATTCTTCTTTTCCTGCAATAAGAAAAACAAAACAAAAGACAAGCAAATAATTGTGTCATGGTTAGAAATGTTTGCCTTCACCTTTGGTGAGGCAATATTACTGTTGGTGGCTAGCAAAAAGGGTTTCAAGAACTACTCTTGATCCCTAATGATGATTAGAGGGAATTAATTCTTTCTTAGGCAACATCAGGAAGAAATGGATCATATAAGGGACTGATGGGTCAATTGGATCATGGAACATTCATCAAGAAGGCAACCAGGGACTAGAGGCAATAGTAGCTGATCCATATCACAAGGCAACATAATTTGAGGCAACAAGGCAACTATTTAAAATTTCCCTCTAATCTAGCTAGCAACCATGAAGGCTCACAAGTTTATTTAAAGTGATCATTTTTGACATGGAAAAGTCAAAATGATCTTAAGCAAATATTTTATAAATCCACTTATTAATTAAGCAGCAGCTTAATTAATATTTAAGAAACATTTACTGTATAGAGAACAATCACAGGGATTAAGCCACCAAATTATTAAGCCATAAGTAGTCAGCTCACATATGTATTAGTTATTGATTCAAACAAGAAAGCTCACAGTGGCAACAACAAAAGAAAGGAAAATAGTGATCATTATCCATCTCAGCTGTGTCTTGCACAAGGGGAGAAGTACTAGCTTGGTAACTTGTACCATCAACTGGAGCCACATGTAAGCAGCTGCAAGCAGCTCACACACACATGCAATCTGGTGTGTTGTCGATACCACATCCAACAGTCTGACCATATAAAAGATAGGCAGTAAACAACCAGCTGAACCAAATATCTTCATAAGCAATCAGCCGCACCACCCTTTGCTTGGATCTTCTAAAAGCAACCAACAGCTCATCTATCAATCTCTACACTATCTAGAGTTCACCACTCCAATAAATCAACTCAAGATCACCATCAGATGTCCATGGATCATCAAACCACCAGGAAGCAAATCAAGCAGCCAGGAGGAGGAGGAATATCACAAGATGCAGTTTAGTTCAGAACCAACAAGAACAAGCTACCAAGCTACAGAGGGCAGCAGGTAGAATCTCACCAGAAATACAAGCTAGGAGTATCTGTTCTTAGCCTTTGCATTTCGGGGAAAATAAAAGGGTAATATGCAAAGAAAGCAGATCCATCTACCCTTCCACTAAATTTTCATCTAGGAGGATTAGAAGGATTTTTCTCTCAGATCTGCATAGAGGTGCTATGCAATAATCATCACAGAGAAATTATAAAGCCACACTTTAGTATATGTTCTTATCCAGTATTTTTGCCTCAGCCTTTGCATCACAGGCTGGGCCAAGATCTCAAGTGCAACATATGTTCTTATAAATTTTACACAACACATCTTTCACCAATAAATTCACCATCTACAGTGGTCTACTTGGGGTCCAGGAAATCATCCTAGGCCGACCAAGCAGTACCATAACAGCAATCAGGGGCTATAAGCATACAAGTTAACACAGCAAACCTCAAGTAAATAGCCAAGTCAAGCATCAAGTAAATAATACATCCTTTCAGTAAAAGCAAAACAATCAGTGCATATGCATGGATGAATAACTCATCCAAACAGGGGCATCACAAATAGATAGTAATTGGTAGAGCAGCCAGTGATTAATCAACTTGATACATGAAGCTACTTAGGGTCCAGGAATCATTCCTAGGCCAACCAAGTAATTTCCTGGAACACCACAACAATGACCAGCCTTAGAAAAGCATCACCCAACAACCTGGACAAGCATGTATGTAGCTGTTCTTATCAAATACCAGTACTACAACACTTTACCAAAATATAGATCACATAAAGGAGTATCTAGAGGATCATAAGATCATTGTATATATCCATACAAATGCCAAAGTACATAACCATCAGTACATAATAATTAGCCAAGATCAGGCTTATGATAAGGTTTAAACTGAAACTGTCAAGCTTCAGTTTTATCAGAGATAATAACACAACAAGCAAATTATATTTGGATGAGTAAATCACCCTAACCGGGGTTAACACAGACCACACATGCTTTGGCTGATTAATTCATCCAAAAGGAAAGCATGTCACTTCACATATGAATTACCATCATATGCAGTAGATGTAGTAATTATAGGCATTGAATTACACATAGGTATCCAGCAACAATGGTACGACACAGGACATCATGGTCATAGACAGAGATGAGGGGAGGATTAGCTCACATTGCAATTGCAGCAGTAGAAGAAGTTGACGCCGGGGTTGCGTCGCGGCACCGTCCCGCCGGCGCCAAGGTCGAGGGGGTAGTAGTAGCAGCAGAGCACCCTAACCAGCACCATGCCACCACCACCAGCACATCACCACAACAGCAAGGTCACGAGGCGGCGGATCGAGACACCGGGGTTGCAGCAATGTTACTGTTCTGCAATCATCGGAGAGGAGGCGGTCGAGCACAAGCTCGTGAAGGGGCACAATTGATGCAGAGGGCCAGAGGGAGGCGCAGCGGCACGCGGCATCACGTCGGCGACCTAGCCAGGATGGGCTAGGGTTTCTTGACCGCGAGCGTGGCGGAGTTAGAGGGGGGCATCGTGGCGGCGACGGTTGAAGGAGAAGTCGCGGCGGCGCACATCGGCAGTTGGCGGCGCTGGGAGCAGCCGTCGGCAAGTCAAACCGAGGGGGCTAGGGTTGTTGTCGAGCTCATGTGTGAGGCGCAGGTGGGGAGTCACTGGAGGACATTATGCGGAGCAGCAGCGGCACGCCACGGTGCCGGGGTTGGCCGGCAGATGGCCGGGCGACGGAGGCGACCGACAAGGATTTCGGGTTGGGGAACGAACGGGAGAGGCCACGAGAATTAAATCGTCGAGGTGGAGTTGTAGATCACCTCAAGGCGGAGCAGAAACCCCTCTCGTCGGTGTCGGTACCGGAGGCGGCCGGCAACCAATCGGAGCGGCGCCCTCGTCGGTGACGATTTGGGGAGGCTTGGGAGCGAGCATGTGTGAGAGAAGGGAACGAGAGCGATGGTCGGGTGCGGGGAGATCGACCCAATTCGTGCCCGACCGACTCGGCTAGTTGGGCCAGGTTGTTTAAGACGAGTTGGGCCAGTCCATTTAGCATCTGACCATTATATATATATATATATATATAGTATATTTATCCCTCAAATAGAATAACTCCATAAGAAAAGTCAAATGCAAATATTTGGACACAAATAAAATTCAATAATTATTAACACTTCTTAAATAACTATAAACTACTTAGGAATAAAGAAAACACTAAAGGTAATTTTTCATATTAACATTAAGATTATCATTTAATCCCTAAATGGTATTAATCCAAATTATTATTTTCTTTATATAATAAAATTAAGAAAAATGTTAAAACAAATATTAGCTTAGACTTAAAACTTTTTCTTAAATTTAATTTTATTTAATCAATTAGTATTTTAAAAATGATATTGCAAATAAGGAACTTAATAGTATCTTGCCTAAAATCCTAATTCCATTAGGAGTAAAACCCTAACTTGTTACTCTCATTTAAACACCATTGATCACCATTTTTAATACCACACCAGTGGAATCAATCAACAATCATTCTTAGTGTCACCTCATTGAAATCAACTTCAACCATCATATCCTTGTAGAATCATAATGATGAACCTAATACCAATCTTGTGTAGCAATGCACTTCACATGCTCCTATTCAACTAAACCCTACTTAGGAAATAATAAGCCACTTAACAATTAGAGATTACTTAGTAAAGCAATTGTGAAACCATAGTAAACCCTAATAGCTAATTTATAGAACCATCTTGATAACCATCCTTTAATATGATGCTTAGAAGAAACCATAGCAATAAACCTGCCAATACTTGCTATATAGAAACCCATTCTATTTAAGAATCCAACTAGTTCCTATTAGAGAACTAGATGAATCCAATAGTAAACCCTAGGAAGCCATAGCTCCTAAGTATAATAGTTCATATTCTTATCTAACCTGTTCCTCAAAAGTTATTCTTTTGAAGTACAAATATCAATCAAACCTTAGAAGCCCTAATCCTTCTTTGAAATACTTATTATTTCTTAAACAACATGTTCTTCAAAAGTTATTCTTTTGAAGTATAGTATAAGTAATCATCAACCATGTTCTGTAGAACTTAAAATTGACAACTGTTCTTTACATATTATTCCACCACTATTCTTTATGTGTATGATTGTTATGATGTCTTATATCACTTGGATATGATGCTAATAAGAACCTTGTTTGAGAATCATTCTAAAAGTGCAACCAACCCTAAAGAAATCTTTACAAATCATACATCCTAAATCATCGAGGTTAGGTTACGCTCGGGACGATTGCATCTCATATTATGCATTATAGCATCTTTGCCAGTTCTTTAAACATTGTCCTTACCGGACGATGATGGTATTTCAGCATTTGGAGTTCTCACGTATCGAAGCTTTTACCTGCATAATCTTGCAGTCAAGAAAGGCAAGTTCATCACTTGCTCATGTCATTTGATTATTTGTATCAAACTATATGCAAAGTACTATACTTATCACTCATGCATTGAAAAGCAAAGTATTATTTTATAATTATGAATATGACTATGTGGTGGGCAATGGAACCATGGTATGTGTTGATATGGTGGAGGTTCCATTGCATGGTTACTACTCATCTAGGACTAAGTACCAATGCCGTCCAGTGATTCTAGCGCCGTACATATCGCGTTCACCATAAGATCTATAATGGCTCTGGGAAGTCAGCTGTATCTTTTCCCTTCTGCACGCCAACGGATTGGTAGAGCCGCGGGGTGTTGGAGGCACTGCCGTAGGTTGGGATAGCCTTTTAAATCCCCATCCATTAGTGATGTTGGGCTCTACGATCTATGATGGATTGTCCACAGTGCACCGTGAGTAAAGCCGTATTATCGGGAGAAGTCTACTGGGGGTGTACGGGTGGACAAAAGGGTGGGTTTGCAGTCGCGGAGAAGGCGGTGTGGACTTGGATCTTACACCTGGCCTCACACCAAAGGAAGTGTGGACGGGAAAGTTAACGCCTGGTTGGCAACAAGGATAAGGTCTCTTATGGGAAAAGTAACGCACCTCTGCAGAGTGTATTGAATTGTGACTGTCACTCCCTGTTCCGGGAAGGGAACTGCGAACGCGGCAGGAAAGGAACTCCATGAAGTTCTAGTCAACCTGTGAAGACTGACGGGCATAGTTTTCAGAATAAAATAAACCTTTTGAAGAAATGTTTATGAAAACTTGCATTGGCCTACGACTTTCTGGTCTATGGCTGTAGCTAGTGCATGATTGTAGTGGTATTGTCACGGCATATGCCATAGGGTGGCTAATCGAAGTGGTTCCTGAGGGATCTCACGGCGGTATCCGGATGCGGGTATGGGCACGAGCGACACGGCGACGTACCCAGGTTCGAGGCCCTCCGATGGAGGTAAAACCTCTACTCCTGCTATGAGTGTATATGATGATCACACAGTACAATGGTGCTCCTAGAGCTGTGTCCGGCTGCTCCTGAGAGGCTAAGGGAGATGATGGTCTCTCTCTCAGGGCAGCTCTGTAGGTAGGTGAAAGCAATAAATGATCGATCCCCTGCACGAGAGGGGGTAGTGCGGCTTATATAGGCACCGGCACTTTACATATAAGACCCTATAGTTTACTGGCCGGCTTGGCCGGCTCCGGCTCCCGCTCCTTCCCGAGGTGGTGACGTCAGGAGTGGTTGAGGCATCGTGGCCTGTCCCATCCGGCTGCCACGGTCAGCGGTATGGAGAGGAGGTGTCCCTGTCTCTGTCAGCCCACCGTAGCGCACGGATCGTCGTAAGCCACGACGGCCTGTCCGGCGCGCGTGGCACTATTGCTCCACGGTGCCCCGCGCTTTACGGAAGATGGAGTCGAGTGGACTTTGGGAACCCGGATCACCAACCCGGTTCCTTCCAAAGTGCAAGACTCGCCGACCTCGAGTCGGTCTGAGGTACAAACCCCAGTCGGATATGGCTTGTAGAAGCCGGCCCAGCTACAGCATTGGTGACCGTAGCCGGGCCGCCTAGGACCTAGAGACTGCCGGCTTCCGGACCAGCCGGCCACGGCGCCAGTCGGCTGCTCCTCAGCCGGCCTTTGCCGCGAGCCGGCCAGTGGCCAGCCGGCAGCTCCGCGTCCATTGCCCTACCCGGGGTCTTCCCCCCGACATTAGCCCCCGAAGCTGGCAAGGTCCTGCGTTTAGAAGGACCTAGGCAGGTTTTCCTGGCTTCTTGAATATATTTGACGGCACTTGGAGGGGCCGACTGAGAATTTCCATTCAGCCGGCTGCGCCCTCATCCGGCTCGTTCCTGCCGGCTGCTTCTAGCCGGCTGCTTTTTACACTTGTACAGTTTTTGCTTTCTCGCAAGATCTGACGGCGCCTCCGCCTTGCTGATGAATTTCGGCTCGGGTGGAACTTATTGTCCGGCTCCGGCTTGCGGCGCGCCGGAGTCTCCGCCGCCTCGGGTCCTGCGCCCGACTTGACTGGTCTGACGCCTGGCCCGGCGGTCGGTTCATCTGGTCACATCAATGTCCCCCCGGATCCGGTGTGGTAGTGGGCGACGTGGTGTGGCCGTTTCCGAAAACCGTCGTGGACGTGGGAGGAGTTACGGCGCAGTAAATCCGGGGACGTGGCCCACGACCGCCACTTGGAGGCCAACCGCCCGCGGCAGGAGGTTATAAATGCCGCGGGGGAGGCATCGAGGCGGCCACTTGCCATTCTCTTCCTCCTCGCGCTCCTGCTTCCATCGCTCCCTGCGCGCTCGAGCTCGCTGTTGCTCCGGCGAACGCCTCCCGCTGGCGAACTCCGGCGGGCGAATCTCCACCGATCCACCGCCGCCACTCCGTCAATCCGGCGCCACGGGGCCGCGCGTCTCGACGGAGCGTCCTCAGCCGCCGTTGTCGCCGCCGCGGTCACAAGGTTCTTCCTCGCCGTTTAGTCTCTCCTGGTCATCTTCTTCCTCGACCTCGTCAATGGCGTCCCCCAGCGGGTCGTGGAGGGGCTCCTACATGCAGGAAGACGACATCGAACGCCTGGTGCGCCTCCGGCGGATCCCGCAGTCGGTGATCACGCGGGTGCCCGGCGAGGAGGTGGAGCCTGAGCCGCGGCCCGGCGAGCGCGTCGTCTTCGGCGCGCACCTCGATCGCGGGCTGGGCCTGCCGGCTTCGACGTTCTTCCGGCAGTTCCTCGACCACTTCGGCCTTCAGCCGCACCACCTGCCGGCCAACGCGTGCGTCCTCCTGAGCTGCTTCGTGGCGTTCATGGAGGCTTACGCCGGCTTGTGGCCCGACATCGATTTCTGGAGTCGGCTCTTCTTCTTGAAGGCGCAGACCAACGACGGCCGCCTGCGAGCCTGCGGCGCCGCCTCGATCTACACCCGGCCTGGTACGCCTTTCCCCAAAATCCCCACCGTCAACTCGGTGAAGAACTGGCAGATGTCATTCTTCTACGTGCGCAACGAGGGGGAGCTCGTCGACCGGATCAACCTGCCGGAGTTCAACCCGGCTCCCCCAGTCGGCCGGATCAACTGGAGCCACAACGCCCGCTCGTCAGATCCGAACGCCGAGGTGAACCTGCTTTGGGACTTCCTGGCGACAGCCACCGATGGCGGGCTGACTGCCGAAGATCTCCTCTGCACCATCGCCGAGCGCCGGGTGCTGCCGCTCCAGAGGCGCACCCACAAGATCGGGCACATGTCCGGCCGGTTTGATCCGAACCGGACGTCCATTACGCCGCTCACCAAGGCCCAGGTGGCCAGCCGGGTGAACCACATCACCAAGGCGAACCTGCCGGAGGACTGGAGTTACGGGCTGGTGCCCTGCGACAGGAACCACCCACCGGCGCGGGTAAGCCTCGGGTCTTTGCCATTTTCCGGCTTGCGGCTGCGAGGCCGACTTCCTTTTTCTTCTGCCGACTTCCGGCTTGTCATATGCTTATGTTTTCTCTGTCTTTCTAGCTTTTTGAGCGCCAGAGCGCCGAGGACGGTGACCTGGCGACGAGGAGGTGGACGCCGGATCACGTCGATCCGGCTGACCAAGCCGGCGACCATGCCGGCGACGACGACCTGCCGCAGGCGCCTGATCTAGGCGGCCAGGGGGAGCACAATCCGCCCCCCTCACCAGAGCAGCAGGAGGAGGAGGAGCCAGCGACGTCCGGCACGGGGCCAATCCCCGCCGTGCCTCTGCGTACGAGGCCGCCAAGCACCACGGCGACTTCGGCGCCCAAGGGCACGAAGCGAGCCGGCTCCACCGCCGCCTGGGAGGCGAAGGCGAAGAAGCAGCGCCGGCAGCAGCCGAAGAAGGTCCCGGAGCAGGCCGGGTGAGTTCTCTTTCTTTTTCTTGTTTGATTCCTTTTCTTTCCTTGCTTTCATGCTTATTGTCTTTCTGTTTATCCGGCTAGGGCCTCTATCAAGTTCGCCCAGGGCGGCGGCTCCCGGCAAGCTCCGCGCGTCGCGTCGCCGCCGCTGCGCCAAAGGAGGGAGCCGACGCCGCAGCCTTCATCGCGCGCTCCTACGCCACCGCCGCTGCGGGTACTGCGCCTTCCGCGGGGGCACCTTCCTTCGCCGTGCCGCTGGCCTCAGCGCCGATCGCGGCACGCGGGTCGAGCCGACTCGGCAGCCGACGCTGGACGACATGTTCCCGCGCCGGACACCTCTTCGGACCCAGCCGGCCGGGGCCGGGCGGGGCATGCCGCCTGCGGCCGGAGCCGGAGCCGGCAGGGCTGCCCCTAGAACCGGCACCGGCAAGGCCGCGCCGCCCGCGGCCGGAGCCGGCACCAGGCCCACCGTGGTGGAGCTGGACGAGAGCCCGGAGGGGGCGCCCCAGGGGCCGGAGACAACTGGGCCGGCTGGGCCATCCGCTGCGCCCGGAGCGACGCCGCCGCCGCAGCCGACGACAGAGGAGCCGGCCATGAAGGAGCCGGCGAGAGACGAGCCGGCGCGCATGGAGGGCGCCGACTCGCGCGCGCTGGTGAGGACGGGGACCCCATCGGCGTCACCGCAAGGTCTGCACGTGGCCAAGGGCGCACTTCTTCTTCAGGTGCCGTCCGCCTCCGACTCCAGCCTCGGCTCGGCTGCCACCATGGAGCAGGCGTGGCTCCGCGCCGACTCCTACGAGGTGACCAGCCGGGAGGGGAACCCCGGCCAAGCATCGGTGGAGATGTTCTTCTCCAGCCTGCAGGCCAATCTCAAGGCCAGGGCAGCCGAGGCCGCGGCTAACATTGCCAAGGTGGAGGAAGCCGGCAAGGTAAGCTTCGTCTGTTTTTGATCTGACCATTATCCTGGTAGCCCTCCGAGGCATGGGCCGGCTGCTTGGAGCCGGCACGGGTTTCGCCTGATCGACTTAACTTTTTCTTTTCCTTAGGTTGTGATGGACCGGCGCACTACTTTGTACAATCGCGCCGTCACCCATTACCACAAGGCCAAGCTGGACCGGGCCGACTTGGCCCGCGAGCTGGAAGCCGTCAAGGGTAAGCTCTATGCTTCTTTCGACTTAATGTCTTGTTTTCTTTCAGTCTTGGTTAGCTGACATTTCTTTCTGGCCGCCTCGCAGTTGAAGCCGCCAAGGTCCCGCAGCTGGAGTCGGATCTCCGAGCCGCTCGCGCCCAGTGCGCCGAGAGCGAGGAGGCGGGCCGATCCGCCGCCGGCAAGCTCAAGCTGGCTGAACAGGAGCTGACTCGGCTGCGCCTGCTGGAGCAGAACCATCTCACCGAGCTCAACTCCCTCAGGACGGCGGAGAAGGCGAAGGTGGATGATCTGAGCCGGCGGCTGACGGAGGTGGAGAAGCAGCGGCTTGCGCTGCAGGAGGAGGTCACCGCCAAGTCCACAGAGCTGACGGCTACCGCCAAGCGTTGGACCGACGATTTTAGCGCGCTTGATCGCGGCTTGGCGGGTGAGTACATCTCTGTGTTCCTTTCCCTTTGCCGGCTTTCGGCAGCCGGAAGCAGAAACTTCTGATTTCTTCGTTATCCTCATCTTCGGGCTGGCGACAGTCGGTTCTTGCCGGCTGCCGCCAGGTTTTTCCTTTTGGCTTAGGACTTCGAAAATTTGCATTTTTCAGCTTATTTCGGCTTTGATGGTTTCTGACTTGCTTCCTCTTCTTGCAGCGGCCTTCCCGGAGACGCAGGAGGCGGCTTTGGCAGCCGTTGGCGTCGCGCGCGACTCCAGGAGGCGGGAGACCGGCGAAGGCAGCTCGGAGTACTTCTCCATGGAGGACCACCTGGCGTCCATGGCTGCCCGCATCGAGCCCGTCACCAAGCTCGGCTGGGAGCTCCGGAAGGCGGCTGAAGAGCTGGTGCCCATGCTGTGGCCTGAAGAGGCGGCGCCGCAAGATATCTCCGGCCTCATCTCTGCGATGGAGCGGGCGCCGGACCGTTTCCTCGACTGGAAGGAGTCGGCCACGCGCGCCGGCGCTGACATGGCGCTGTCCTTCGTCCTCTCCTGGTACAACGAGGTGGACCTGGGGCAGCTTGAGTTCCGGCGAGCCGGCGTGGAGGACAAGCTCCCAGCCGATCTCAAGGCCGCCCGCCTTGCTCGAGCCAGCACCATCGCCGACTTCGTCGACAAGGCCCTTTTCGTCGCGGACCCGAACCCTCCTCCATCCGATGGAGATTACATGGACGATGAGGAGGCGGAGGACGTGCCCGAGGACGACCCGGCAGCCGGCTCCGCTGATGCCCCTCCGGCTTAGATTTCCTGCTTTCTAGTTGTTCTTTTGTCAAGACAGTTTATTAAATCCCCGGGATGCCGGGTGCAGATGTATGAATATTATCGCCCTTTAATTATGTCACACTTTAATGTGTTTGTTAATCATTTGTGTGCCGAGTTGCTTTCTTTCGACTCGTTCGCTTTTTCCCATCCGCCCCACTCTTCGGCTGTGCTCTTGCCGGTCGTACGTCCGACTTGCGATCCATCGCCGGATCAAGAGCGGGCCGCTGGGTGAGGCCGACAGTATTTCAGTCGAACGAGCTGAATTCGGCAATCCGGCACTTTTATGAAAAGTTGCAAGTCAACTCGCTTTTACTCTTTCCCTTAGTCGTTTTTCGCGTGCCGGCTCCCTAGGCCTTACTCCCGCCAGCCGGACAGCCGGGTTGCGGTCTGTAGCTGGATCGGAAGCCGGCTGTCGGAAACCGGATCACGTTACTGAGCCGACCGCGTGAGAGGGTTCAAGCCAATTGGCGAAACAAGGTAAAGTACGCGAAAAACTTGTCGGAAACGGCGCTCTTGGCGCAAGCTTTTTCATAACTCACAAAAGGGGTACAAGGGATACATACATTCCTGCTCTCATGTGTAAAATGGGCGGAGTAACCTGACATTCCAGGGACGTTTAGTCTCCTCGTCAGCCTTGTCCGGCTTGTTTTCTCTAGCCTCTTGGGCATCTATGAGATAGTAGGAATCATTGCCTACCGCCTTGCTCACGATGAAGGGACCCTCCCATGGGGATGATAGTTTATGCTGTCCGGCTGTCCTCTGGACCAGCCGGAGCACTAGGTCTCCTTCTCGGAATGCTAAGGGCTGGACCTTCCGGCTGTGATAGCGTCGGAGGCTTTGCTGGTAGATAGTAGATCTAGACTCAGCCAGCAGCCGGGCCTCTTCGACCAGGTCAACTCCATCTTCGCGAGCTTCTTTGGCTTCGGCTTCTGTGTAGAGCTTGATCCTTGGCGCATCATGCTCGATATCAGTCGGCAGGACGGCTTCGGCCCCGTATACGAGGAAAAATGGTGTGAAGCCGACTGAGCGGTTTGTCGTTGTGCGCAGGCTCCACAGCACATTGGGCAGTTCTTCGATCCAGCAGCCGGCTGCTCGCTCGAGCGGCTCCACCAGTCGGGGCCGGATGCCGGCTAGGACTAAGCCGTTAGCCTTCTCCACTTGTCCGTTGGACTCTGGGTGCGCCACAGAAGATAGGGCCATCCGGATCCCCATTTCTCCGCAATAGCGAGAGAAGATGCCTTGGGAGAAGTTGGTGGCGTTGTCGGTGATGATGGTGTGGGGGTAGCCGAATCTCACGATGATTTCCTTGAGGAATGTGACGGCTGTGGACCCGTCCAGTTTCTTGATTGGCTTGGCTTCGATCCACTTGGTGAATTTGTCAATCATCACCAAGAGGTGTGTCATGCCGCCTCGCGCTGTTCTGAATGGGCCTACCATATCCAAGCCCCATACGGCAAATGGCCATGTGATGGGGATGGTTTTCAAGGCGGAAGCCGGCTGGTGTCTCTGCTTTGCGAAGCGCTGACAGCCGTTGCACTTCTTCACCAAATCTTCTGCGTCTCTGAGCGCAGTCGACGATAAAAACCGTGCCGGAAGGCTTTGGCCACTATGGCTCTGGATGAGGCGTGATGTCCGCACTCTCCTTGATGGATTTCCCGTAGGAGTTCAATCCCTTCAGCCGGCTCGACGCACCGCTGGAACACCCCACTTACGCTGCGTTTGTACAGCTGGTGGTTGATGATGGTATAGGCCTTGGCCCTTCTCTCAATCTGCCTGGCCTGGACTCTATCATCAGGCAGCACACCGTCGGTGAGGTAGGAGAGGAATTCTTGTGCCCATGAAGGTACGCATCTTATCTCGAATACGCTATCCAACAGGGCCTCCTGCGTGGGAGCTTCCGGGTTCGACTGCATGGTCGCCGGGTTCGGCTTGCTAGCCGGCGGGTTCGGCTTGCTAGCCCCCGAGTTTGGCGATGAAGCCCCCGAGTTGGACTGAGAAGTCCCCGGGTTCGGCATGGTAGCCGGCGGGTTCGGCTTGTTAGCCCCCGACTTGGGCGATGAAGCCCCCGGGTTTGGCTGAGCAGCCCCCGGGTCAGCCGGCACGAATATTGAATCCGAGTCCGGTGACGGTATGATGGACGGCTTCTTGAGAACCGCCAAGGCGACACCCGGCGGAATGGCTTGCCGGGTTGAGCCAATCTTGGATAAGGCATCAGCCGCCTCGTTGTTTGCTCGTGGCACGTGGTGGAATTCGCAGCCGTCGAAGAAGCCGGATAACTGCTGGACATGGAAGCGGTATGAGGCCATGTTGGCGTCCTTCGCGTCCCAGTCGCCCGATGCTTGCTGTATGACCAAGTCGGAGTCGCCGAAGCAGAGTATGCGACGCACGCCAATCTCCTTGGCCAGCTTCAGCCCATGAATGAGCGCTTCATATTCCGCCACGTTGTTGGATGCGGCGAAGTGGATCTGCAGGACGTAGTCCAGCCGGTCTCCCTTGGGAGAGGTGATGACGATGCCGGCTCCCAAGCCATTGCGCATCTTCGAGCCGTCGAAGTGCATCTTCCAGTGTGTGGAATCCGGCACAGGCGGCAGGTACTGCATCTCAGCCCAGTCGACGAAGAAATTGGCTAGGATCTGCGACTTGATGGCTGTGCGCGGCTCGTAGAGGATGGTGTGGGCGGCTAGCTCCAGGGCCCACTTGGCAACCCGGCCGTTGGCATCCTTTGCTGCCGATGATTTCCGCCAAAGGCGCTGTGGCAACCACCCTGATGGGGTGCTCTTGGAAGTAGTGCTTGAGCTTCTTGGCCGCCATGTACACGCCGTAGGTGACCTTCTGGTAGTGGGGGTAGTTTTGCTTCGACTGGGAGAGCACTTCGCTGAGGTAATAGACTGGGCGCTGGACCAGCTGCTCTCTGTTTTCGGCTTCTTTGCGCTCCACCACCAGGACGACGCTAACCACTCGGTTGGTGGCTGCGATGTACAACAGCATCGGCTCCATACAAGCCGGCGTTGCAAGGATTGGCGCGGTTGAAAGCACGCGCTTCAAGTCACGGAAAGCTTCATCCGCCTGCGGTGACCAGACGAATTTGTCCGCCTTCCTCATCAATTGATACAGGGGCAGTGCCTTCTCCCCCAGCCGGCTGACGAAGCGGCTCAAGGAAGCCAGGCAGCCAGCAAACTTCTGGACGTCCTTGAGGCACTGCGGCAGTTCCATCTTCTCCAGGGCACTGATCTTGTCCGGGTTGGCTTCGATTCCTCGCTGAGAGACGAGGTAGCCAAGGAGCTGGCCAGACGGCACGCCGAATATGCACTTGGCCGGGTTGAGCTTCATCCGGAATCTTCTCAGATTGGTGAAGGTTTCTCTCAGGTCATCAAGGAGGGTAGTCGTCTCCTTGGTCTTTACAACGACATCATCCACATATGCGTGAACGTTTCTGCCGATTTGATCCTGCAAGCATTTTTGCATGCACCTTTGGTAGGTGGCGCCTGCATTTTTCAAGCCGAACGGCATAGTCGTGTAGCAGTAAGCCCCGTACGGGGTAATGAACGAGGTCTTTATTTGATCAGCCGGATTCAAAGGAATCTGGTGGTAGCCTGAATAGGCATCTAGGAAAGACAACAGTTCACAGCCGGCAGTCGAGTCTATAACTTGATCTATGCGCGGCAGGGGAAAGGGATCCTTTGGGCACGCCTTGTTCAGGCTGGTGTAGTTGATACACATGCGCCAGGAGCCGTTCTTCTTCAAAACCAGGACCGGGTTCGCCAACCAGTCCGGGTGCAGCACTTCCATGATGAAGCCGGCAGCTAGGAGCCGGGCGATTTCTTCACCGATGGCCTTCCTTCGTTCTTCGGCGAAGCGCCTGAGAGGCTGCTTCACCGGCTTGGCTTCAGGCCGGACGTGGAGGTGGTGCTCAGCCAACTCCCTCGGCACACCTGGCATGTCTCTTGGAGTCCATGCGAAGATGTCCCGATTCTCACGGAGGAAGCTGGTGAGCTCGCTTTCCTATTTCTTGTTCAAGCCGGCACCGATGGTGACGAACTTGTCCGGCTGCGCCGGGTCCAGCAGGATCTTCTTGGTGTTGTCGGCCGGCTGGAAGTGAGTCGTCCCAGCCGGGTTGCCCGCAGCCGGCATGTCTGTCTGCGCGGCTTTGGCGAGGGCGACGGCGTCGTGGATGAGCTGCTTCTCGGTGGCGATGACCAGCGTCTGGGCCATCTTGGAGCTCTGCGTGGCGCAGTCCATGGAGCGGCGATAGTCGCCGGCTACGGTGATGACCCCCTTGGGGCCAGGCAGCTTCATCTTCAGGTACCCATAGTGGGGCACCGCCATGAACTTGGTCAGGGCCGGCCTGCCCAGGAGCGCGTGGTAGGGACTCACGAGGTCCACCACCTCGAACTCGATTCTCTCTGTGCGAAAGTGGTCCGGCTGCCCGAACATCACCTCCAGCGTGATCCGGCCGATCGGCTGGCAGCAATGGCCTGGCACGATGCCATGGAAGACGGTGGGGGTGGGGCGCAACTCGGCCTCCTGGATGCCCAGCTTGCGGGCGGTGTCGCGGTAGAGGATGTTGATGCTGCTGCCGCCGTCGATGAGGACGCGCGAAAACGCACGCTGCGCCGGGTTGTGCCGATGGTGGGGTCGAGGACCATGGCGTAGCTGCCCGGCCCGGCAGGACAGCCGGTGTGTCGCGGCGATCAAAAGTGATGGCCTGCTCTGACCAGTTTAGGTACTGGGGGACCGGCGGTATGACCGCGTTGACCTCGAGGGAACGGCGCTCTTGGCTCGTCCTGTCCTCGGGCTCGGAGGTGAAGACGATGTAGGTGGCGTCTTCGGCCAGATATCGGCCGCCATGGTGCACTTGGTTAGCCTCGTGGTGCTCGAGGTTGGCGTTCTCTGCGCCGGCTTGGCCACCCGGCCCGCCGGCTGGTGGGGCGGGGAGGCGGTAGAGGTTCACCGCTTGTCGACCGCTTCATGAAGTGGCAGTCGCGGGTGGTGTGGTTGGAGGGGTTCTTGCCGCTGTGGTATTTGCACGGCGAGTCGAGCATTTGCTCAAAGGTGTACTTCGGCTTCCACTGCCGGTCTTGCTTCTGGCGGCGGCTGCCGCCTGCCGCGTTGTCTGCCACGGCGGCTACGTGGGCGGAGCCGTACCGGCGGTCCGGCTGGTCGCTGTGACGCTTGCCGCGGTAGTTGTCCCGCCGGCTGCCATGCGAGCCGCCCTCGGCCGGCTTGTGCTCAGCCGGCCTGTTGGTGTCCCGCCTTGCTGGAGCCGGTGAAATATCAGCCGGCGCCTTGCCGGCTTCCTCTGCCAGCGCGTACTTGTCGGCGATGGCCATCAAGGCGGCCATCGACTTGGGGTCACTGCGGCGCAACTTGTGCCACAGCATGGTGTTGGGCCGACAGCCTCCCATGAAGAAGCTGATGGCTTGCATCTCGTGCACGCCCTCGCAAGAGTTGCGCATCTCGCACCAGCGCGTCAGGTACGCGCGATCCGTCTTGTCCGGGCCCTGCTTGCACATCTCAAGCTGTTGAGGGCGACCCGGCCGGCGATAAGTGCCGGTGAAGTTGCTGATGAAGGCGGCTTCGAAGTCCAGCCAGCCGTTTATGCTGCCGGCTGGCAGGTTGATGAGCCACGTGCGGGCGGAGCCGAGTAGCATGAGGGGGGAGTAGCGCACAGCCCAGCGCTTGTTGCCTTTGGCGATGCCGACTGCGGTGGAATAGTCCTGCAGCCAGTCCTCCGGCTTGGCGGTGCCGTCGTACTTGGGGGTGTCGCGCGGGAGCTGGAAGCCGTCGACCATGGGCTCGTTGAGGATCCGCGGCCCGAAGCACTTTGGGCCGGCTGGCCCCTCTTCTTCCGCGATGCGGGATTGAACCAGCCGGTCGAGGCGGTCCCGGGCGTCGGTGGGCTCGATGCGCGGGCCCAGCCGGGAGTGTGCCGGCTGGCGCGCGCCGCTTGCTTCTGGAGCCGGCCGGTGATGACGGCGGGGCCCGGAGTCTTGCTCCTGGTTCCGGCTTGGAGGGGCCCGGCTGCGGCTGCTGCCGCTCAGCTGGTGGCTTGGCCGGCCCGAGCTGTGCGTGGCCCGGGAGTCATGGCGCCGGCTTGGTGTTGGGGAGGCGGATTCGGCCGTGTCCCTGGCGCCTTCCCTGTCGTTGCCTGCAGCTCCACGAGCGTGAGAAGCTCTGGGGGCATTGACATACCTGGGGTCGGCGATCTGTCTGTTGGCTGCGTTGAGCAGCTCAGTCACCCGCTTGGTCTGGCGGCGTAACTCTTCGCCTTCGAGGCGGTTCAGCTCTTCCGCGGCGGCTTCTGCCGCGCGCACGTTCTTGTCGGGGGTGTTGTAGACGGGGAGCTCCGCGGACGGAGCCGGCGAAGGAGCGCCGTCGCGGGCGATCTCAGCGCCAAGGTCGCGGCCCCTGCGGCGGATATGGCCGGCTCGGCTTGGCTCGTCGCCGCCTGGAGTGAGGCCGTGGGCGCGGTTGTATTCGCGCTGGGTGATCTCCATCTGGCGCTTAGCGGCAGCCAGTTCTTCGGTTTGCTTGAGGAGGAGCTGGCGGTGCGCCTCCAAGTCCGCCTCGATGGCGGTGGGGTCTGCACCAGGCGTGAGCGGGGTGCTCAGTTTTGCCCGGACTGCATCCAGCCGGGACGGTGGTGGTGGCGCTTTCGGGCCCGAGCCGGAGGCGTTGGGGTCGATGTTGCGCTCCAGGTCGGGGCCGCGCATGCGCGGGTTCTTGGTGGGGAGCTCGTCGCCAGCCATCATGACTTGCACGACGGCGGGGCTGGCGGAAGCGCTGCTGCCGGCTCGCGGAGGAGGGCTAGCGCAGCGCAGCACCTGCCGCGGGTAGCGCGGCGGTGCGACGGTGGCGACGTAGACGTCGAAGCCGCCGAAGGAGATGACGCTGCCGCCGGCTGGGAAGGGGCGGTCAGCGAAGCAGCCAGCGTTGTCGCTGACGCAGTTGAGGGAGCCGAATCTCCAGATCAAGCCTGAAGCGACTCGCTCGCCGGTGGTGATGGTGAGGCCCGTCCGGATGAAGACACCGGCCGAGGATGCTGAGGGCCCCACGGTGGGCGCCAAATGTCGTGGTATTGTCACGGCATATGCCATAGGGTGGCTAATCGAAGTGGTTCCTGAGGGATCTCACGGCGGTATCCGGATGCGGGTATGGGCACGAGCGACACGGCGACGTACCCAGGTTCGAGGCCCTCCGATGGAGGTAAAACCTCTACTCCTGCTATGAGTGTATATGATGATCACACAGTACAATGGTGCTCCTAGAGCTGTGTCCGGCTGCTCCTGAGAGGCTAAGGGAGATGATGGTCTCTCTCTCAGGGCAGCTCTGTAGGTAGGTGAAAGCAATAAATGATCGATCCCCTGCACGAGAGGGGGTAGTGCGGCTTATATAGGCACCGGCACTTTACATATAAGACCCTATAGTTTACTGGCCGGCTTGGCCGGCTCCGGCTCCCGCTCCTTCCCGAGGTGGTGACGTCAGGAGTGGTTGAGGCATCGTGGCCTGTCCCATCCGGCTGCCACGGTCAGCGGTATGGAGAGGAGGTGTCCCTGTCTCTGTCAGCCACTGTAGCCAGTACGGATCGTCGTAAGCCCTGACGGCCTGTCCGGCGCGTGGCACTATTGCTCCACAGTGCCCCGCGCTTTACGGAAGATGGAGTCAGAGTGGACTTTGGGAACCCGGATCACCAACCCGGTTCCTTCCAGTGCAAGACTCGCCAGCCTCGAGTCGGTCTGAGGTACAAACCCCAGTCGGATATGGCTTGTAGAAGCCGGCCCAGCTACAGCATTGGTGACCGTAGCCGGGCCGCCTAGGACCTAGAGACTGCCGGCTTCCGGACCAGCCGGCCACGGCGCCAGCCGGCTGCTCCTCAGCCGGCCTTTGCCGCGAGCCGGCCAGTGGCCAGCCGGCAGCTCCGCGTCCATTGCCCTACCCGGGGTCTTCCCCCCGACATTAGCCCCCGAAGCTGGCAAGGTCCTGCGTTTAGAAGGACCTAGGCAGGTTTTCCTGGCTTCTTGAATATATTTGACGGCACTTGGAGGGGCCGACTGAGAATTTCCATTCAGCCGGCTGCGCCCTCATCCGGCTCGTTCCTGCCGGCTGCTTCTAGCCGGCTGCTTTTTACACTTGTACAGTTTTTGCTTTCTCGCAAGATCTGACGGCGCCTCCGCCTTGCTGATGAATTTCGGCTCGGGTGGAACTTATTGTCCGGCTCCGGCTTGCGGCGCGCCGGAGTCTCCGCCGCCTCGGGTCCTGCGCCCGACTTGACTGGTCTGACGCCTGGCCCGGCGGTCGGTTCGTCTGGTCACATCAATGTCCCCCCGGATCCGGTGTGGTAGTGGGCGACGTGGTGTGGCCGTTTCCGAAAACCGTCGTGGACGTGGGAGGAGTTACGGCGCAGTAAATCCGGGGACGTGGCCCACGACCGCCACTTGGAGGCCAACCGCCCGCGGCAGGAGGTTATAAATGCCGCGGGGGAGGCATCGAGGCGGCCACTTGCCATTCTCTTCCTCCTCGCGCTCCTGCTTCCATCGCTCCCTGCGCGCTCGAGCTCGCTGTTGCTCCGGCGAACGCCTCCCGCTGGCGAACTCCGGCGGGCGAATCTCCACCGATCCGCCGCCGCCACTCCGTCAATCCGGCGCCACGGGGCCGCGCGTCTCGACGGAGCGTCCTCAGCCGCCGTTGTCGCCGCCGCGGTCGCAAGGTTCTTCCTCGCCGTTTAGTCTCTCCTGGTCATCTTCTTCCTCGACCTCGTCAATGGCGTCCCCCAGCGGGTCGTGGAGGGGCTCCTACATGCAGGAAGACGACATCGAACGCCTGGTGCGCCTCCGGCGGATCCCGCAGTCGGTGATCACGCGGGTGCCCGGCGAGGAGGTGGAGCCTGAGCCGCGGCCCGGCGAGCGCGTCGTCTTCGGCGCGCACCTCGATCGCGGGCTGGGCCTGCCGGCTTCGACGTTCTTCCGGCAGTTCCTCGACCACTTCGGCCTTCAGCCGCACCACCTGCCGGCCAACGCGTGCGTCCTCCTGAGCTGCTTCGTGGCGTTCAGCCGGCCTTTGCCGCGAGCCGGCCAGTGGCCAGCCGGCAGCTCCGCGTCCATTGCCCTACCCGGGGTCTTCCCCCCGAGGTTGGGATAGCCTTTTAAATCCCCATCCATTAGTGATGTTGGGCTCTACGATCTATGATGGATTGTCCACAGTGCACCGTGAGTAAAGCCGTATTATCGGGAGAAGTCTACTGGGGGTGTACGGGTGGACAAAAGGGTGGGTTTGCAGTCGCGGAGAAGGCGGTGTGGACTTGGATCTTACACCTGGCCTCACACCAAAGGAAGTGTGGACGGGAAAGTTAACGCCTGGTTGGCAACAAGGATAAGGTCTCTTATGGGAAAAGTAACGCACCTCTGCAGAGTGTATTGAATTGTGACTGTCACTCCCTGTTCCGGGAAGGGAACTGCGAACGCGGCAGGAAAGGAACTCCATGAAGTTCTAGTCAACCTGTGAAGACTGACGGGCATAGTTTTCAGAATAAAATAAACCTTTTGAAGAAATGTTTATGAAAACTTGCATTGGCCTACGACTTTCTGGTCTATGGCTGTAGCTAGTGCATGATACACCTATTTCCTAATATGAACTTGCTGAGTACGCTCGTACTCATTCCCTCCCATTTGAACCCCCTTCTTAGATCAAGGCACAGAAGGAGAAACTACTGTGGAACTCGAAGACAAAGGAGTCAACTACAACAAGATGAAGAATCCAATCAAAGAAGTCCATGGAGTCAGATTCTGCATCAGCTATTATGAAAACCTAGACTAGTAATAGAAGGGAACCTTTCCCTAATCCTAGCACCTAAGTAGTTAGAGTTCTATAGCAAGCCAAGTAGTTCCTAAGCTGGAGTTAGAAATAAGTTAGACTACGAGTCGTTCTTCTGGAGCTTTATTTGAAGTTTTACCTCACTGTAAAGTAGGAGGTTGTGTTGATCTTATGTAAACAGATTGTGTATCCTTCTATAGACATGCCTTCGACTCGCATATGTTTCTGTTGTACCACTCTGAGGGATGTAATATGAGTGGAACGGTGTTTCACTTGTGTTATGTCAATGACTTGTGTACTACACCATGCAGTGGTACGCTGGGTCACCACAGCTGGTATCAGAGCAAATGCTTTGACCCTAGGATTAAAACCCTTTAAAGGAGACCTATAGGTTTGGTAGTGTCTATAGGAAGTGTCTTAGCTAAGTCAACTATGCTAAACCAACTATTCTTATGACTTGAGAGGGGTATTCACTTGAGAATAATCCTGACACACTTGAGTCAATTTTTCTTATCTATTTTCTTAAGTAAAGTTAATTAGTTATCTTGCTTCATTCCAAATAACTAGAACACCATTGGAGCTTAATATAATGGGTGGTAGTAGGACCACAGTTGGTATACAATACATGGTAGTCCAAAGAGAGGATACAACCATAAGGAAGATATCCTATTGGAAGAAGTATACCAATGCAAGTTATGGTTAAGTAGGAGTCTTTTAAAATGTCAAATGACTAGTATAAAATGAGGAAGATAAGACATACGAGGTAGTTTAGATCCATGATGAGTCAATCATAGGAGGTAAGGAAGAGTGATAGGAGTATTTAAGTCTACTTTTCATGGTAAAGTTGGTAATCATATATGATTCACTTGAGAATCATGATGTGAGGGAGTAGAACATCATAAGTTAGTTAACAGAAGTATGATGAGGAGTAGGATTTAAGGAATAGTTCGAGAGCTTAGGCCTTAAAATCCTAATAACTGTACCAAGTATGTTAGAACCATAGTCCTTAATTTAAAGAAGGCTTATTTAGAGCATATCACATAGACAAATCCTAGAGTTATAGGTGGTATATTCTAAACAATCATGTGTTTAGAGTAGACATGTTAGAACTAATTGTATTATAGGAAGTAGTCCTCAATAGCACATATATATGGTATATTATTTTGTTAGTACTTCCAAAGAAAACTAGGTTAACTTCAACTATACCAGGCCATTTTGTTTCAAGTTTGTCTCATTGCAAATGTGCAATTAAGATAAATGTTGAGGCAAATAGTAGAAATTCACGTATTCGTGCTAAGTATCACAACCTAAACCTATCTTATGTGGTGTTATATACTACACATCTGATCCTGATGTTTAGGGATGTCTTACCCAACTACTATATTCAGGCATATAAGGATGTGTATTATAAGCACAAAGCCGAATCTTCTTGGATTTTATTGGATTTTCATTGATTGACTAGATCCATACATGAAGTTTGACTTTGATATGCAAATGCATGTTGCAATATCAAGCTCTTACTTGATGTTATAGGTCTAGAGGGTAAAGGTATTCGTGTGAGGAAGTGACGAATTCTGAAGATTTTGAAGACAAGATGAAGGTTCACTAGAAGAAGGAAGTAAAGTTGTGGGAAGTAACCACAATACTCCGAAGGAAGGACCAATCGAAACTCACTTTTATCCTCAATTAAGGAGTACTTCAACATGGAAGTACCATGAAAGTGAGAAAATAGTGAATATGGAGCAGTAGAAGTAGAGCCGTATTCATTATGGAAGAAGGGAATGCAAGTGAAGTCACTTACAATACTATTTTCATAGTGTCAACAAGTGGTTTTCTTGCAAAACAAACCCTGGAAGAAGGAAAATAGACAAGTGAAGTCGTAGCTTGTATAATAAGACCGCAACTGATATAGAATAGTCAGGAAGAGGAAGCATTGAAAGTGAGGTAGATCTTAACTAAAAAATTATAAAAGTATCCACATCTGGTAGGTAGATATTGACTAGAACCATAACATAGCCACAGCTGGTTGATACGCGTACAGCACGCGTCCGTTGGGAACCCCAAGAGGAAGGTGTGATGCGTACAGCGGCAAGTTTTCCCTCAGTAAGAAACCAAGGTTTATCAAACCAGTAGGAGCCAAGAAGCACGTTGAAGGTTGATGGCGGCGAGATGTAGTGCGGCGCAACACCAGGGATTCCGGCGCCAACATGGAACCTGCACAACACAACCAAAGTACTTTACCCCAACGAAACAGTGAGGTTGTCAATCTCACCGGCTTGCTGTAACAAAGGATTCGATGTATAGTGTGGATGATGATTGTTTACAGAAAAAAGAAGAACAAGTATTGCAGTAGATTGTATTCGATTAAAACAATGGATCGGGGTCCACAGTTCACTAGAGGTGTCTCTCCCATAAGATAAATAGCATGTTGGGTGAACAAATTACAGTTGGGCAATTGACAAATAAAGAGGGCATGACCATGCACATATATGATATGATGAGTATTGTGAGATTTAATTGGGCATTACGACAAAGTACATAGACCGCTATCCAGCATGCATCTATGCCTAAAAAGTCCACCTTCAGGTTATCATCCAAACCCCTTCCAGTATTAAGTTGCAAACAACAGACAATTGCATTAAGTATGGTGCGTAATGTAATCAATAACTACATCCTCGGACATAGCATCGATGTTTTATCCCTAGTGGCAACAGCACATCCACAACCTTAGAACTTTCTGTCACTGTCCCAGATTTAATGGAGGCATGAACCCACTATCGAGCATAAATACTCCCTCTTGGAGTTAAGAGTAAAAACTTGGCCAGAGCCTCTACTAATAACGGAGAGCATGCAAGATCATAAACAACACATAGGTAATAGATTGATAATCAACATAGCATAGTATTCTCTATCCATCGGATCCCAACAAACACAACATATAGCATTACAGATAGATGATCTTGATCATGTTAGGCAGGTCACAAGACCCGACAATGAAGCACAATTAGGAGAAGACGACCATCTAGCTACTGCTATGGACCCATAGTCCAGGGGTGAACTACTCACTCATCACTCCGGAGGCGACCATGGCGGTGAAGAGTCCTCCGGGAGATGATTCCCCTCTCCAGCAGGGTGCCGGAGGCGATCTCCTGAATCCCCCGAGATGGGATTGGCGGCGGCGGCGTCTCTGGAAGGTTTTCCGTATCGTGGCTCTCGGTACTGGGGGTTTCGCGACGAAGGCTATAAGTAGGCGGAGGAGATAGGTCAGGGGGCCACACGAGGGCCCCACACGCTAGGCCGGCGCGGCCAAGGGCTGGGCCGCGCCGCCCTACTGTGTCGCCAGCTCGTGGCCCCACTTCGTATCATCTTCGGTCTTCTGGAAGCTTCGTGTGAAAATAGGCACCTTGGCGTTGATTTCGTCCAATTCCGAGAATATTTCCTTACTAGGATTTCTGAAACCAAAAACAGCAGAAAACAGCAACTGGCTCTTCGGCATCTTGTTAATAGGTTAGTGCCGGAAAATGCATAAATATGACATAAAGTATGCATAAAACATGTAGATATCATCAATAATGTGGCATGGAACATAAGAAATTATCGATACGTCGGAGACGTATCAGCATCCCCAAGCTTAGTTTCTGCTCGTCCCGAGCAGGTAAACGATAACAAAGATAATTTCTGGAGTGACATGCCATCATAATCTTGATCAATACTATTTTAAGCATATGTAATGAATGCAGCGATCAAAACAATGGTAATGCAATGAGTAAACAAATGAATCATATAGCAAAGACTTTTCATGAATAGTACTTTCAAGACAAGCATCAATAAGTCTTGCATAAGAGTTAACTCATAAAGAAATAATTCAAAGTAAAGGTATTGAAGCAACTCAAAGGAAGATTAAGTTTCAGCGGTTGCTTTAACTTATAACATGTATATCTCATGGATAATTGTCAATGTAAAGTAATATAACAAGTGCAATATGCAAGTATGTAAGAATCAATGCACAGTTCACACAAGTGTTTGCTTCTTGAGATAGAGAGAATAGGTGAACTGACTCAACATAAAAGTAAAAGAAAGGCCCTTCGCAGAGGGAAGCATTGATTGCTATATTTGTGCTAGAGCTTTGATTTTGAAAACATATAGAGAGCATAAAAGGTAAAGTTTTGAGAGGTGTTTGTTGTTGTCAACGAATGGTAGTGGGCACTCTAACCCCCTTGCCAGACAAACCTTCAAAGAGCGGCTCCCATTTTATTTTATTTTTGTGTGGCACTCCTTCCAGCCTTTCTTTCACAAGCCATGGCTAACCGAATCCTCGGGTGCCTGCCAACAATCTCATACCATGAAGGAGTGCCTTTTTATTTTAGTTTTATTATGATGACACTCCTCCCCACCTTTGCTTTCTCAAGCCATGGCTAACCGAATCCTTCGGGTGCCGTCCAACAATCACATACCATGGAGGAGTGTCTATTTTTTTGTTAATTAATTTGGGACCGGGAATCCCATTGCCAGCTCTTTTTGCAAAATTGTTGGATAAGCGGATGAAGCCACTAGTCCATTGGTGAAAGTTGCCCAACAAGATTGAAAGATAAACACCACATACTTCCTCATGAGCTATAAAACATTGACACAAATCAGAGGTGATAAATTTTGAATTGTTTAAATGTAGCACTCAAGCAATTTACTTTGGAATGGCGGAGAAATACCATGTAGTAGGTAGGTATGGTAGACACAAATGGCATAGTGGTTGGCTCAAGGATTTGGATGCATGAGAAGTATTCCCTCTCGATACAAGGCTTAGACTAGCAAGGTTATTTGAAACAAACACAAGGATGAAGCGGTGCAGCAAAACTCACATAAAAGACATATTGTAAACATTATAAGACTGTACACCGTCTTCCTTGTTGTTCAAACTCTTTACTAGAAATTATCTAGACCTTTAGAGAGACCAATTATGCAAACCAAATTTTAGCAAGCTCTATGTATTTCTTCATTAATAGGTGCAAAGTATATGATGCAAGAGCTTAAACATGAGCACAACAATTGCCAAGTATCACATTATCCAAGACATTTTACCAATTACTACATGTAGCATTTCCCGATTCCAGCCATATAACAATTTAACGAAGAAGATACTTTCGCCATGAATATTATGAGTAAAGCCTAAGGACATATTTGTCCATATGCAACAGCGGAGCGTGTCTCTATCCCACACAATGAATGCTAGGATCCAACTTTATTCAAACAAAAGAAAAACAAAAACTAACCGACGCTCCAAGCAAAGTGCATAAGATGTGATGGAATAAAAATATAGTTTCACTAGAGGAACCTGATAATGTTGTCGATGAAGAAGGGGATGCCTTGGGCATCCTAAAGCTTAGACGCTTGAGTATTCTTGATATATGCAGGGGTGAACCACCGGGGCATCCCCAAGCTTAGAGCTTTCACTCTCCTTGATCATATTGTATCATCTCCCTCTCTTGATCCTTGAAAACTTCCTCCACACCAAACTCAAAACAACTCATTAGAGGGTTAGTGCACAATAAAATTTACATGTTCAGAGGTGACACAATCATTCTTAACACTTCTGGACATTGCACAAAGCTACTGAAAGTCAATGGTATCGAAAAATCCATCAAGCATAGCAAAACAGGCAATGCGAAATAAAAGGCAGAATCTGTCAAAACAGAACAGTTCGTAAAGACGAATTTTATTGAGGCACCAGACTTGCTCAAATGAAAATGCTCAAATTTAATTAAAGTTGCGTACATATCTGAGGATCACTCACGTAAATTGGCATAATTTTCTGAGTTACCCATCAACATGTTCTTCTTGAGCAACCAATGAAGCTAACGGAACATTATTAGGATCAACATTAGTCCTACCATTCACAAGCATAGACATAATAGCATCAATCTTATCACTCAAGGAAGAGGTTTCTTCAACCTAATTTACCTTCTTACCTTGTGGAGCTCTTTCTGTGTGCCATTCAGAGTAATTAATCATCATATTATCAAGAAGCTTTGTTGCTTCGCCAAGAGTGATGGACTTAAAGGTACCTCCAGCAGCTGAATCCAATAGGTTCCGCGAAGAAAAATTCAGTCCTGCATAAAAGGTTTGGATGATCATCCAAGTAGTCAGTCCATGGGTTGGGCAATTTTTAACCAAGGATTTCATTCTTTCCCAAGCTTGTGCAACATGGTCATTATCCAATTGTTTAAAATTCATTATGCTACTCCTCAAAGATATAATTTTAGCAGGGGGATAATATCTACCAATAAAAGCATCCTTGCATTTAGTCCATGAATCAATACTATTCTTAGGCAGAGATAGCAACCAATCTTTAGCTCTTCCTCTTAATGAGAAAGGAAACAATTTTAATTTTATAATGTCACCATCTACATCCTTATACTTTTGCATTTCACATAATTCAACAAAATTATTAAGATGGGCAGCAGCATCATCAGAACTAACACCAGAAAATTGCTCTCGCATAACAAGATTCAGTAAAGCAGGTTTAATTTCAAAGAATTCTGCTGTAGTAGCAGGTGGAGCAATAGGTGTGCATAAGAAATCATTATTATTTGTGGTTGTGAAGTCACACAACTTAGTATTTTCAGGAGTACCCATTTTAGCAACAGTAAATAAAGCAAACTAGATAAAGTAAATGCAAGTAACTAATTTTTTTGTGTTTTTGATATAGCAAACAAGATAGCAAATAAAGTAAAACTAGCAACTAATTTTTTTGTATTTTGATTTCGTGCAGCAAACAAAGTAGTAAATAAAATAAAGCAAGACAAAAACAAAGTAAAGAGATTGGATGTGGAGACTCCCCTTGCAGCGTGTCTTGATCTCCCCGGCAACGACGCCAGAAAAAGAGCTTGATACGCGTACAACACGCGTCCGTTGGGAACCCCAAGAGGAAGGTGTGATGCGTACACCGGCAAGTTTTCCCTCAGTAAGAAACCAAGGTTTATCGAACCAGTAGGAGCCAAGAAGCACGTTGAAGGTTGATGGCGGCGAGATGTAGTGCGGCGCAACACCAGGGATTCCGGCGCCAACGTGGAACCTGCACAACACAACCAAAGTACTTTGCCCCAACGAAACAGTGAGGTTGTCAATCTCACCGGCTTGCTGTAACAAAGGATTAGATGTATAGTGTGGATGATGATTGTTTGCAGAAAACAGTAGAACAAGTATTGCAGTAGATTGTATTCGATTAAAAGAATGGACCGGGGTCCACAGTTCACTAGAGATGTCTCTCCCATAAGATAAATAGCATGTTGGGTGAACAAATTACAGTTGGGCAATTGACAAATAAAGAGGGCATGACCATGCACATACATGATATGATGATTATTGTGAGATTTAATTGGGCATTACGACAAAGTACATAGACCGCTATCCAGCATGCATCTATGCCTAAAAAGTCCACCTTCAGGTTATCATCCGAACCCCTTCCAGTATTAAGTTGCAAACAACAGACAATTGCATTAAGTATGGTGTGTAATGTAATCAATAACTACATCCTCGGACATAGCATCGATGTTTTATCCCTAGTGGCAACAACACATCCACAACCTTAGAACTTTCTGTCACTGTCCCAGATTTATTGGAGGCATGAACCCACTATCGAGCATAAATACTCCCTCTTGGAGTTAAGAGTAAAAACTTGGCCAAAGCCTCTACTAATAACGGAGAGCATGCAAGATCATAAACAACACATAGGTAATAGATTGATAATCAACATAGCATAGTATTCTCTATCCATCGGATCCCAACAAACACAACATATAGCATTACAGATAGATGATCTTGATCATGTTAGGCAGCTCACAAGACCCGACAATGAAGCACAATTAGGAGAAGACGACCATCTAGCTACTGCTATGGACCCATAGTCCAGGGGTGAACTACTCACTCATCACTCCGGAGGCGACCATGGCGGTGAAGAGTCCTCCGGGAGATGATTCCCCTCTCCGGCAGGGTGCCGGAGGCGATCTCCTGAATCCCCCGAGATGGGATTGGCGGCGGCGGCGTCTCTGGAAGGTTTTCCGTATCGTGGCTCTCGGTACTGTGGGTTTCGCGACGAAGGCTATAAGTAGGCGGAGGAGATAGGTCAGGGGGGCACACGAGGGCCCCACACGCTAGGCCGGCGCGGCCAAGGGCTGGGCCGCGCCGCCCTACTGTGTCGCCAGCTCGTGGCCCCACTTCGTATCATCTTCGGTCTTCTGGAAGCTTGATACGTCTCCGACGTATCGGTAATTTCTTATGTTCCATGCCACATTATTGATGATATCTACATGTTTTATGCATACTTTATGTCATATTTATGCATTTTCCGGCACTAACCTATTAACGAGATGCCGAAGAGCCGATTCTTTGTTTTACTGCTGTTTTTGGTTTCAGAAATCCTAGTAAGGAAATATTCTCGGAATTGGACGAAATCAACGCCCAGGGGCCTATTTTCACATGAAGCTTCCAGAAGACCGGAGAGTCAATGAAGTGGGGCCACGAGGTGGCCAGGTGATAGGGCGGCGCGGCCCAAGCCCTGGCCGCGCCACCCTGTCTCCTGGGCCCCTCGTGACGCCCCTTGACCCGCCCTTCCGCCTACAAATAGCCTTCGTCGCGAAACCCCCAGTACCGAGAGCCACGATACGGAAAACCTTCAAGAGACGCCGCCGCCGCCAATCCCATCTCGGGGGATTCAGGAGATCGCCTCCGGCACCCTGCCGGAGAGGGGATTCATCTCCCGGAGGATTCTACACCGCCATGGTCGCCTCCGGAGTGATGAGTGAGTAGTCTACCCCTGGACTATGGGTCCATAGCAGTAGCTAGATGGTTGTCTTCTCCTCATTGTGCTTAATTGTCGGATCTTGTGAGCTGCCTAACATGATCAAGATCATCTATCTGTAATGCTATATGTTGTGTTTGTTGGGATCCGATGAATAGAGAATACCATGTTATGTTGATTATCAATTTATACCTATGTGTTGTTTATGATCTTGCATGCTCTCCGTTACTAGTAGATGCTCTGGCCAAGTTGATGCTTGTAACTCCAAGAGGGAGTATTTATGCTCGATAGTGGGTTCATGTCTCCGTGAATCTGGGGGAGTGAGAGAAACCTCTAAGGTTATGGATGTGCTGTTGCCACTAGGGATAAAACATTGATGCTATGTCCGAGGATGTAGTTATTGATTACATTACGCGCAATACTTAATGCAATTGTCTGTTGTTAGCAACTTAATACTGGAAGGGGTTCGGATGATAACCTGAAGGTGGACTTTTTAGGCATAGATGCATGCTGGATAGCGGTCTATGTACTTTGTCGTAATGCCCAATTAAATCTCACAATACTCATCATAATATGTATGTGCATGGTCATGCCCTCTCTATTTGTCAATTGCCCAACTGTAATTTGTTCACCCAACATGCTATTCATCTTATGGGAGAGACACCTCTAGTGAACTGTGGACCCCGGTCCAATTCTTTACATCTGAAATACAATCTACTGCAATTGTTCTACTGTTCTCTGCAAACAATCATCATCCACACTATACATCTAATCCTTTGTTACAGAAAGCTAGTGAGATTGACAACCTCGCTCTTTCGTTGGGGCAAAGTATCTTGGTTGTGTTGTGCAGGTTCCACGTTGGCGCCGGAATCCCTGGTGTTGCGCCGCACTACATTTCATCGCCATCAACCTTCAACGTGCTTCTTGACTCCTACTGGTTCGATAAACCTTGGTTTCTAACTGAGGGAAACTTACTGCTGTACGCATCACACCTTCCACTTGGGGTTCCCAACGGTCGCGTGCTGTACGCGTGTCAAGCTAAATTTCTGGCGCCGTTGCCGGGGAGATCAAAACACGCTGCAAGGGGAGTCTCCACATTCCAATCTCTTTACTTTGTTTTTGTCTTGCTTTACTTTATTTACTACTTTGTTTGCTGCACTAAATCAAAATACAAAAAAATTAGTTGCTAGTTTTACTTTATTTGCTATCTTGTTTGCTATATCAAAAACACAAAAAAATTAGTTACTTATATTTGCTTTACTTATTTCAACATGTTTCCTTTTAATTTTACCATAAAAGACATACCGGTAGGACGTGGGTCTATAATTGGGAGAAATAATATAGAAGAATTTTTCAATCATGTTAATACCGTTGAAGATTTTGAAGATAGACACTTGGTAGAACTTGCTCCTACTTATGAAATTGCTGCTGCTTCTTTAGTTCGCATGTTGGAAACTAAATTTGTTAATCTCAATCCTATAATCCAACACATGTTTCTCACACTCGGTGATATGGAAGAAGGGGAAAAGAAAGATTTTGTTTTAGAAACCCTTCTTAGAGAATTTGGTGGTATAGCAAGTGAGGCTGGAAAGGTCTTTATTAAATATAAGATGCTTGGTTCTTATACCAATTTTGTTAGTATCCTTGAAAAGATGGATATGGATAGAATTAAGTATACTAATAATGTTAATAATGGTGGGGAGATTAAAGCACCAATACCATGTAAGCTCCTAGCAATGCATGAAGCACTAGAAAATAACTATGCTTGGCTTGTTCCTGAAAATTTGTTTGATGAAAGTAGCAAGCCCAAGACTAATGAAAAGGGAGCCACTGAAACTTATGTATCCAATATACTATGCATGGTTGAGAAAACTCCACACCCCGCTGTAGATGCACCATCTTTTGATGATACTTGATATACACTTTCTGCGCCTAGCTGAAAGGCGTTAAAGAAAAGCGCTTATGGGAGACAACCCATGTTTTTACTATAGTACTTTGTTTTATATTTGTGTCTTGGAAGTTGTTTACTACTGTAGCAACCTCTCCTTATCTTATTTTTGTGCTTTGTTGTGCCAAGTAAAGTCGTTGATAGTAAGGTTCATACTAGATTTGGATTACTGCGCAGAAACAGATTTCTTTGCTGTCACGAGTCTGGGAAACATTCTCTGTAGGTAACTCAGAAAATTATGCCAATTTACGTGAGTGATCCTCAGATATGTACGCAACTTTCATTAAATTTGAGCATTTTCATTTGAGCAAGTCTGGTGCCTCAATAAAATTCGTCATTACGAACTGTTCTCTTTTGACAGATTCTGCCTTTTATTTCGCTTTGCCTGTTTTGCTATGTTCGATGGATATTTCGATTCCATTGACTTTCAGTAGCTTTGTGCAATGTCCAGAAGTGTTAAGAATGATCATGTCACCTCTGAACATGTAAATTTTGATTGTGCACTAACTCTCTAATGAGTTGTTTTGAGTTTGGTGTGGAGCAAGTTTTCAAGGATCAAGAGAGGGAGATGATACAACATGATCAAGGAGAGTGAAAGCTCTAAGCTTGGGGATGCCCCGGTGGTTCACCCCTGCATATATCAAGAAGACTCAAGCGTCTAAGCTTGGGGATGCCCAAGGCATCCCCTTCTTCATCGACAACATTATCAGGTTCCTCCCCTGAAACTATATTTTTATTCCATCACATCTTATGTGCTTTGCTTGAAGCGTCGGTGTGCTTTTGTTTTTGTTTCGTTTGAATAAAATGGATCCTAGCATTCATTGTGTGGGAGAGAGACACGCTCCGCTGTTGCATATGGACAAGTATGTCCTTAGGCTTTACTCATAGTATTCATGGCGAAAGTTTCTTCTTCGTTAAATTGTTATATGGTTGGAATTGGAAAATGATACATGTAGTAATTTGCTAAAATGTCTTGGATAATGTGATACTTGGCAATTGTTGTGCTCATGTTTAAGCTCTTGCATCATATACTTTGCACCTATTAATGAAGAAATACATAGAGCATGCTAAAATTTGGTTTGCATATTTGGTCTCTCTAAGGTCTAGATAATTTCTAGTATTGAGTTTGAACAACAAGGAAGACGGTGTAGAGTCTTATAATGTTTACAATATGTCTTTTATGTGAGTTTTGCTGCACCGCTTCATCCTTGTGTTTGTTTCAAATAGCCTTGCTAGCCTAAACCTTGTATCGAGAGGGAATACTTCTCATGCATCCAAATACTTGAGCCAACCACTATGCCATTTGTGTCCACCATACCTACCTACTACATGGTATTTCTCCGCCATTCAAAAGTAAATTGCTTGAGTGCTACCTTTAAAATTTCCATTCTTCACCTTTGCAATATATAGCTCATGGGACAAATAGCCTAAAAACTATTGTGGTATTGAATATGTACTTATGCACTTTATCTCTTATTAAGTTGCTTGTTGTGCGATAACCATGTTCCTGGGGACGCCATCAACTACTCTTTGTTGAATATCATGTGAGTTGCTATGCATGTTCGTCTTGTTTGAAGTAAGGGAGATTTACCACCAAAATGGTTAGAGCATTGCATAATGTTAGAGAAGAACATTGGGCCGCTAACTAAAGCCATGATCCATGGTGGAAGTTTCAGTTTTGGACAAATATCCTCAATCTCATATGAGAAAATTAATAATTGTTGAATGCTTATGCATAAAAGAGGAGTCCATTATCTGTTGTCTATGTTGTCCCGGTATGGATGTCTAAGTTGAGAATAATCAATAGCGAGAAATCCAATGCGAGCTTTCTCCTTAGACCTTTGTACAGGCGGCATAGAGGTACCCCTTTGTGACACTTGGTTAAAACATGTGCATTGCGATGATAATCCAGGTAATCCGAGCTAATTAGGACAAGGTGCGGGCACTATTAGTATACTATGCATGAGGCTTGCAACTTGTAGGATATAATTTACATAACACATATGCTTTATTACTACCGTTGACAAAATTGTTTCTTGTTTTCAAAACCAAAGCTCTAGCACAAATATAGCAATCAATGCTTCCCTCTTTGAAGGACCATTCTTTTACTTTTATGTTGAGTCAGTTCACCTATCTCTCTCCATCTCAAGAAGCAAACACTTGTGTGAACTGTGCATTGATTCCTACATACTTGCATATTGCACTTGTTATATTACTTTACATTGACAACTATCCATGATATATACATGTTATAAGTTGAAAGCAACCGCTGAAACTTAATCTTCCTTTGTGTTGCTTCAATGCCTTTACTTTGAATTATTGCTTTATGAGTTAACTCTTATGCAAGACTTATTGATGCTTGTCTTGAAGTACTATTCCTGAAAAGTCTTTGCTATATGATTCATTTGTTTACTCATGTCATTTACATTGTTTTGATCGCTGCATTCATTACATATGCTTACAATAGTATGATCAAGGTTATGATGGCATGTCACTCCAGAAATTATCTTTGTTATCGTTTACCTGCTCGGGACGAGCAGAAACTAAGCTTGGGGATGCTGATACGTCTCCGACGTATCGATAATTTCTTATGTTCCATGCCACATTATTGATGATATCTACATGTTTTATGCATACTTTATGTCATATTTATGCATTTTCCGGCACTAACCTATTAACGAGATGCCGAAGAGCCGCTTGTCGTTTCTGCTGTTTTTGGTTTCAGAAATCCTAGTAAGGAAATATTCTCGGAATTGGACGAAATCAACGCCCAGGGGCCTATTTTCACACGAAGCTTCCAGAAGACCGGAGAGTCAACGAAGTGGGGCCACGAGGTGGCCAGGTGATAGGGCGGCGCGGCCCAAGCCCTGGCCGCGCCACCCTGTCTCCTGGGCCCATCGTGACGCCCCTTGACCTGCCCTTCCGCCTACAAATAGCCTTCGTCGCGAAACCCCCAGTATCGAGAGCCACGATACGGAAAACCTTCCAGAGACGCCGCCGCCGCCAATCCCATCTCGGGGGATTCAGGAGATCGCCTCCGGCACCCTGCCGGAGAGGGGATTCATCTCCCGGAGGACTCTACACCGCCATGGTCGCCTCCGGAGTGATGAGTGAGTAGTCTACCCCTGGACTATGGGTCCATAGCAGTAGCTAGATGGTTGTCTTCTCCTCATTGTGCTTAATTGTCGGATCTTGTGAGCTGCCTAACATGATCAAGATCATCTATCTGTAATGTTATATGTTGTGTTTGTTGGGATCCGATGAATAGAGAATACCATGTTATGTTGATTATCAATTTATACCTATGTGTTGTTTATGATCTTGCATGCTCTCCGTTACTAGTAGATGCTCTGGCCAAGTTGATGCTTGTAACTCCAAGAGGGAGTATTTATGCTCGATAGTGGGTTCATGTCTCCGTGAATCTGGGGGAGTGAGAGAAACCTCTAAGGTTATGGATGTGCTGTTGCCACTAGGGATAAAACATTGATGCTATGTCCGAGGATGTAGTTATTGATTACATTACGCGCAATACTTAATGCAATTGTCTGTTGTTAGCAACTTAATACTGGAAGGGGTTCGGATGATAACCTGAAGGTGGACTTTTTAGGCATAGATGCATGCTGGATAGCGGTCTATGTACTTTGTCGTAATGCCCAATTAAATCTCACAATACTCATCATAATATGTATGTGCATGGTCATGCCCTCTCTATTTGTCAATTGCCCAACTGTAATTTGTTCACCCAACATGCTATTCATCTTATGGGAGAGACACCTCTAGTGAACTGTGGACCCCGGTCCAATTCTTTACATCTGAAATACAATCTACTGCAATTGTTCTACTGTTCTCTGCAAACAATCATCATCCACACTATACATCTAATCCTTTGTTACAGCAAGCCGGTGAGATTGACAACCTCGCTGTTTCGTTGGGGCAAAGTATCTTGGTTGTGTTGTGCAGGTTCCACGTTGGCGCCGGAATCCCTGGTGTTGCGCCGCACTACATTTCATCGCCATCAACCTTCAACGTGCTTCTTGACTCCTACTGGTTCGATAAACCTTGGTTTCTAACTGAGGGAAACTTACTGCTGTACGCATCACACCTTCCACTTGGGGTTCCCAACGGTCGCGTGCTGTACGCGTGTCAAAGCTTCATGTGAAAATAGGCCCCTGGGCGTTGATTTCGTCCAATTCCGAGAATATTTCCTTACTAGGATTTCTGAAACCAAAAACAGCAGAAAACATCAACTGGCTCTTCGGCATCTTGTTAATAGGTTAGTTCCGGAAAATGCATAATATGACATAAAGTATGCATAAAACATGTAGATATCATCAATAATGTGGCATGGAACATAAGAAATTATCGATACGTCGGAGACGTATCACTGGTATCCAATAAGCCACATCTGGTGCTAGATAGTCTGCATTTGGTACCAGATCGCCCACAGCTTGAACATTTCTTTACCCTAAAAGAAAGAGGGATTCCGCAGCTGGTATTCCGTAGCTGGTATTCCGTAGCTAGCAACCATTTAGTCAGAGGATTCACATCGGATACCCACAATTGTGTGGATACACCACAAAGAATTCTTCGTGAGACTCTAGAAAAGTACCAACTACAAGCTAGACCAAGACTAAACTTCTAACCTTGGAGTTTAATGATTAGAATAAAGGAAGTTTGAAGACCATTAGTAAACTCCAAGGGGGAGAGGAAGGCTGAATGAGAAGTATTAAGTTATGGTTTGGAGTATGATAGACGGAGAAAAAGGTATGAACCGAGAGGAAGTCCGATCTTATTTTTATAAGGTTGTTGGGAAGTACCCATATAAAAGTACTCTCAGGGGGTTGTCAGACCAGAAGCCGAGGTTCATATCTCGAGGAAGTAAGGGTTAGACCTTAACTTGAGTGGGTAATTGTAATTACTCGAAACCAAGAGAACTTAAGTAAGTCTTAGATAATGAAGAAGTAGATATCGGAGGACAATCAAAGCCTAAGAAAACAACAGACCGAAGGGTTTGACCATACCAAAACTGATGATTATTAGCAAGATTCCTTCCATGGAACCTAAAGAAACCAAAAGGAGTATAACTAGCATAAACTAGAAGCCATGATTGGATGGACTAAATGAGTCTAATCCATTTATAGGAATAAACCACCAGGACCATGCCTATTGTAAATACCTTACTAGTTACCATTACTTTCGTTATGGTAGTAAGGGAAAACAATACCCTACCTTAAATAAATCTTTTAGAATTAAGGTTTGGGCACTGCAGCTGGTACACCGTATTGCCATATTATACCGTAGCTGGTAGAACCAAGCTTTGGATATCAGATAGGAAACTGTTACCCCAACGATTAGTAAAGTCCATTAGCATAAAAAGATGTCCTAATCGAAGAATCTTTGTAGAATAAGACTAGAAGTTTCGAATGTTAGAAGGAAATCCTAGAATTAAAGGAAGTATCAGTGCCAGACATCAGAAGACTACAGGAAGGATCTGGATAAGGGATATATCCAATTATATCTAATTAGATCACCATGGAGCTTGAAAGAGATCGTGATCGGTTCAAGTCAGTTCCACATTCCGAAACGTGAGAGCGTTCGAACTTCGGGACGAAGTTCAGTTTAAGGGGGAGAGGCTGTAATATCCCAGGTTTAGAGGTAAGAAAAAGAGAGAACACGAGAGTGTGCATTGCATTCATGCATAGAAAATCTGGGGGATTTTCGCGCGTTCATCTAAAACCCAAAGTGATCGAGGTTTCTCTTGTGTCGATGGAATTGATGTGTGTCATCCACACAAGTGCGATAAATTTCGACATGACCTTTGTTGATTTATTATGTTTTCGTGGGAAATAGTTTGAATTCAAATTCAAATATGGAAGACAGAATTCAAACAAGATATTGAATTGGAATTTGAAATTTGAACAAGTAAATAGATATAATATGTACAAGTAAATACTTGATAGTTCCAAATAAATAAATGTGTTAAACTTTATTACAAATGACATTATTCAATACATTACAAGTTAGAAAAGAAATAGAAAATTACAAAATAATAAAAGAAAACCCTAAAACTAAATCTTCATCTTCTCAATCCTTATTCTTCTTTTCCTGCAATAAGAAAAACAAAACAAAAGACAAGCAAATAATTGTGTCATGGTTAGAAATGTTTGCCTTCACCTTTGGTGAGGCAATATTACTGTTGGTGGCTAGCAAAAAGGGTTTCAAGAACTACTCTTGATCCCTAATGATGATTAGAGGGAATTAATTCTTTCTTAGGCAACATCAGGAAGAAATGGATCATATAAGGGACCGATGGGTCAATTGGATCATGGAACATTCATCAAGAAGGCAACCAGGGACTAGAGGCAATAGTAGCTGATCCATATCACAAGGCAACATAATTTGAGGCAACAAGGCAACTATTTAAAATTTCCCTCTAATCTAGCTAGGAACCATGAAGGCTCACAAGTTTATTTAAAGTGATCATTTTTGACATGGAAAAGTCAAAATGATCTTAAGCAAATATTTTATAAATCCACTTATTAATTAAGCAGCAGCTTAATTAATATTTAAGAAACATTTACTGTATAGAGAACAATCACAGGGATTAAGCCACCAAATTATTAAGCCATAAGTAGTCAGCTCACATATGTATTAGTTATTGAGTCAAACAAGAAAGCTCACAGTGGCAACAACAAAAGAAAGGAAAATAGTGATCATTATCCATCTCAGTTGTGTCTTGCACAAGGGGAGAAGTACTAGCTTGGTAACTTGTACCATCAACTGGAGCCACATGTAAGCAGCTGCAAGCAGCTCACACACACATGCAATCTGGTGTGTTGTCGATACCACAACCAACAGTCTGACCATATAAAAGACAGGCAGTAAACAACCAGCTGAACCAAATATCTTCATAAGCAATCAGCCGCACCACCCTTTGCTTGGATCTGCTAAAAGCAACCAACAGCTCATCTATCAATCTCTACACTATCTAGAGTTCACCACTCCAATAAATCAACTCAAAATCACCATCAGATGTCCATGGATCATCAAACCACCAGGAAGCATATCAAGCAGCCAGGAGGAGGAGGAATATCACAAGATGCAGTTTAGTTCAGAACCAACAAGAACAAGCTACCAAGCTACAGAGGGTAGCAGGTAGAGTCTCACCAGAAATACAAGCTAGGAGTATATGTTCTTAGCCTTTGCATCTCGGGGAAAATAAAAGGGTAATATGCAAAGAAAGCAGATCCATCTACCCTTCCACTAAATTTTCATCTAGGAGGATTAGAAGGATTTTTCTCTCAGATCTGCATAGAGGTGCTATGCAATAATCATCACAGAGAAATTATAAAGCCACACTTTAGTATATGTTCTTATCCAGTATTTTTGCCTCAGCCTTTGCATCACAAATGGGCCAAGATCTCAAGTGCAACATATGTTCTTATAAATTTTACACAACACATCTTTCACCAATAAATTCACCATCTACAGTGGTCTACTTGGGGTCCAGGAAATCATCCTAGGCCGACCAAGCAGTACCATAACAACAATCAGGGGCTATAAGCATACAAGTTAACACAGCAAGCCTCAAGTAAATAGCCAAGTCAAGCATCAAGTAAATAATACATCCTTTCAGTAAAAGCAAAACAATCAGTGCATATGCATGGATGAATAACTCATCCAAACAGGGGCATCACAAATAGATAGTAATTGGTAGAGCAGCCAGTGATTAATCAACTTGATACATGAAGCTACTTAGGGTCCAGGAATCATTCCTAGGCCAACCAAGTAATTTCCTGGAACACGACAACAATGACCAGCCTTAAAAAAGCATCACCCAACAACCTGGACAAGCATGTATGTAGCTGTTCTTATCAAATACCAGTACTACAACACTTTACCAAAATATAGATCACATAAAGGAGTATCTAGAGGATCATAAGATCATTGTATATATCCATACAAATGCCAAAGTACATAACCATCAGTACATAATAATTAGCCAAGATCAGGCTTATGATAAGGTTTAAACTGAAACTGTCAAGCTTCAGTTTTATCAGAGATAATAACACAACAAGCAAATTATATTTGGATGAGTAAATCACCCAAACCGGGGTTAACACAGACCACACATGCTTTGGCTGATTAATTCATCCAAAAGGAAAGCATGTCACTTCACGTATGAATTACCATCATATGCAGTAGATGTAGTAATTATAGGCATTGAATTACACATAGGTATCCAGCAACAATTGTACGACACAGGACATCATGGTCATAGACAGAGATGAGGGGAGGATTAGCTCACATTGCAATTGCAGCAGTAGAAGAAGTTGACGCCGGGGTTGCGTCGCGGCACCGTCCCGCCGGCGCCAAGGTCGAGGGGGTAGTAGTAGCAGCAGAGCACCCTAACCAGCACCATGCCACCACCACCAGCACATCACCACAACAGCAAGGTCATGAGGCGGCGTATCGAGACACCGGGGTTGCAGCAACGTTACTGTTCTGCAATCATCGGAGAGGAGGCGGTCGAGCACAAGCTCGTGAAGGGGCACAATTGATGCAGAGGGCCAGAGGGAGGCGTAGCGGCACGCGGCATCACGTCGGCGACCTAGCCAGGATGGGCTAGGGTTTCGTGACCGCGAGCATGGCGGAGTTAGAGGGGGGCATCGTGGCGGCGACGGTTGAAGGAGAAGTCGCGGCGGCGCACATCGGCTGTTGGCGGCGCTGGGAGCAGCCGGCGGCAAGTCAAACCGAGGGGGCTAGGGTTGTTGTCGAGCACATGTGCGAGGCGCAGGTGGGGAGTCACTGGAGGACATTATGCGGAGCAGCAGCGGCACGCCACGGTGCCGGGGTTGGCCGGCAGATGGCCGGGCGACGGAGGCGACCGACAAGGATTTCGGGTTGGGGAACGAACGGGAGAGGCCACGAGAATTAAATCGTCGAGGTGGAGTTGTAGATCACCTCAAGGCAGAGCAGAAACCCCTCTCATCGGCGTCGGTACCGGAGGCGGCCGGCAACCAATCGGAGCGGCGCCCTCGTCGGTGACGATTTGGGGAGGCTCGGGAGCGAGCGTGTGTGAGAGAAGGGAACGAGAGAGATGGTCGGGTGCGGGGAGATCGACCCAATCCGTGCCCGACCGACTCGGCTAGTTGGGCCAGGTTGTTTCAGACGAGTTGGGCCAGTCCATTTAGCATCTGACCATTATATATATATATATATATATATATATATATATATAAATATATATATATATATATATAGTATATTTATCCCTCAAATAGAATAACTCCATAAGAAAAGTCAAATGCAAATATTTGGACACAAATAAAATTCAATAATTATTAACACTTCTTAAATAACTATAAACTACTTAGGAAATAAAGAAAACACTAAAGGTAATTTTTCATATTAACATTAAGATTATCATTTAATCCCTAAATGGTATTAATCCAAATTATTATTTTCTTTATATAATAAAATTAAGAAAAATGTTAAAACAAATATTAGCTTAGACTTAAAACTTTTTCTTAAATTTAATTTTATTTAATCAATTAGTATTTTAAAAATGATATTGCAAATAAGGAACTTAATAGTATCTTGCCTAAAATCCTAATTCCATTAGGAGTAAAACCCTAACTTGTTACTCTCATTTAAACACCATTGATCACCATTTTTAATACCACACCAGTGGAATCAATCAACCATCATTCTTAGTGTCACCTCATTGAAATCAACTTCAACCATCCTATCCTTGTAGAATCATAATGATGAACCTAATACCAATCTTGTGTAGCAATGCACTTCACATGCTCCTATTCAACTAAACCCTACTTAGGAAATAATAAGCCACTTAACAATTAGAGATTACTTAGTAAAGCAATTGTGAAACCATAGTAAACCCTAATAGCTAATTTATAGAACCATCTTGATAACCATCCTTTAATATGATGCTTAGAAGAAACCATAGCAATAAACCTGCCAATACTTGCTATATAGAAACCCATTCTATTTAAGAACCCAACTAGTTCCTATTAGAGAACTAGATGAATCCAATAGTAAACCCTAGGAAGCCATAGCTCCTAAGTATAATAGTTCATATTCTTATCTAACCTGTTCCTCAAAAGTTATTCTTTTGAAGTACAAATGTCAATCAAACCTTAGAAGCCCTAATCCTTCTTTGAAATACTTATTATTTCTTAAACAACATGTTCTTCAAAAGTTATTCTTTTGAAGTATAGTATAAGTAATCATCAACCATGTTCTGTAGAACTTAAAATTGACAACTGTTCTTTACATATTATTCCACCACTATTCTTTATGTGTATGATTGTTATGATGTCTTATATCACTTGGATATGATGCTAATAAGAACCTTGTTCGAGAATCATTCTAAAAGTGCAACCAACCCTAAATAAATATTTACAACTCATACATCCTAAATCATCGAGGTTGGGTTACGCTCGAGACGATTGCATCTCATATTATGCACTATAGCATCTTTGCCAGTTCTTTAAACATTGTCCTTACCGAACGATGATGGTATTTCAGCATTTGGAGTTCTCACGTATCGAAGCTTTTACTTGCATAATCTTGAAGTCAAGAAAGGCAAGTTCATCACTTGCTCATGTCATTTGATTATTTGTATCAAACTATATGCAAAGTACTATACTTATCACTCATGCATTGAAAAGCAAAGTATTATTTTATAATTATGAATATGACTATGTGGTGGGCAATGGAACCATGGTATGTGTTGATATGGTGGAGGTTCCATTGCATGGGTACTACTCATCTAGGACTAAGTACCAATGCCGTCCAGTGATTCTAGCGCCGTACATATCGCGTTGACCATAAGATCTATAATGGCTCTGGGGAAGTCAGCTGTATCTTTTCCCTTCTGCACGCCAACGGATTGGTAGAGCCGCGGGATGTTGGAGGCACTGCCGTAGGTTGGGATAGCCTTTTAAATCCCCATCCATTAGTGATGTTGGGCTCTACGATCTATGATGGATTGTCCACAGTGCACCATGAGTAAAGCCGTATTATCGGGAGAAGTCTACTGGGGGTGTACGGGTGGACAAACGGGTGGGTTTGCAGTCGCGGAGAAGGCGGTGTGGACTTGGATCTTACACCTGGCCTCACACCAAAGGAAGTGTGGATGGGAAAGTTAACGCCTGGTTGGCAACAAGGATAAGGTCTCTTATGGGAAAAGTAACGCACCTCTGCAGAGTGTATTGAATTGTGACTGTCACTCCCTGTTCCGGGAAGGGAACTGCGAACGCGGCAGGAAAGGAACTCCATGAAGTTCTAGTCAACCTGTGAAGACTGACGGGCATAGTTTTCAGAATAAAATAAACCTTTTGAAGAAATGTTTATGAAAACTTGCATTGGCCTACGACTTTCTGGTCTATGGCTGTAGCTAGTGCATGATACACCTATTTCCTAATATGAACTTGCTGAGTACGCTCGTACTCATTCCCTCCCATTTGAACCCCCTTCTTAGATCAAGGCACCGAAGGAGAAACTACCGTGGAACTCGAAGACAAAGGAGTCAACTGCAACAAGATGAAGAATCCAATCAAAGAAGTCCATGGAGTCAGATTCTGCATCAGCTATTATGAAAACCTAGACTAGTAATAGAAGGGAACCTTTCCCTAATCCTAGCACCTAAGTAGTTAGAGTTCTATATCAAGCCAAGTAGTTCCTAAGCTGGAGTTAGAAATAAGTTAGACTATGAGTCATTCTTCTGGAGCTTTATCTGAAGTTTTACCTCACTGTAAAGTAGGAGGTTGTGTTGATCTTATGTAAACAGATTGTGTATCCTTCTATAGACATGCCTTGGACTCGCATATGTTTCTGTTGTACCACTCTGAGGGATGTAATATGAGTGGAACGGTGTTTCACTTGTGTTATGTCAACGACTTGTGTACTACACCATGCAGTGGTACGCTAGGTCACCACACCGGCGCGGCCAAGGGCCAGGCCGCGCCGCCCTGCTGTGTCGCCACCTCGTGGCCCCACTTCGTGACTCCTTCGGTCTTCTGGAAGCTTCGTGTGAAAATAGGCCCCTGGGCGTTGATTTCGTCCAATTCCGAGAATATTTCCTTACTAGGATTTCTGAAACCAAAACAGCAGAAAACAACAACTGGCTCTTCGGCATCTCGTTAATAGGTTAGTGCCAGAAAATGCATAAATATGACATAAAGTATGCATAAAACATGTAGATATCATCAATAATGTGGCATGGAACATAAGAAATTATCGATACGTCGGAGATGTATCAGCATCCCCAAGCTTAGTTCCTGCTCGTCCCGAGTAGGTAAACGATAGCAAAGATAATTTTTGGAGTGACATGCCATCATAACCTTGATCATACTATTGTAAGCACATGTAATGAATGCATCGATCAAAACAATGGTAAATGACATGAGTAAACAAATGAATCATATAGCAAAGACTTTTCATGAATAGTACTTTCAAGACAAGCATCAATAAGTCTTGCATAAGAGTTAACCCATAAAGCAACAATTCAAAGTAAAGGTATTGAAGCAACACAAAGGAAGATTAAGTTTCAGCGGTTGCTTTCAACTTGTAACATGTATATCTCATGGATATTGTCAATGTAAAGTAATATAACAAGTGCAATATGCAAGTATGTAGGAATCAATGCACAGTTCACACAAGTGTTTGCTTCTTGAGGTGGAGAGAGATAGGTGAACTGACTCAACATAAAAAGTAAAAGAAAGGCCCTTCGCAGAGGGAAGCATTGATTGCTATATTTGTGCTAGAGCTTTAGTTTTGAAAACAAGAAACAATTTTGTCAACGGTAGTAATAAAGCATATGTGTTATGTAAATTATATCCTACAAGTTGCAAGCCTCATGCATAGTATACTAATAGTGCCCGCACCTTGTCCTAATTAGCTCGGATTACCTGGATTATCATCGCAATACATATGTTTTAACCAAGTGTCACAAAGGGGTACCTCTATGCCGCCTGTACAAAGGTCTAAGGAGAAAGCTCGCATTGGATTTCTCGCTTTTGATTATTCTCAACTTAGACATCCATACCGGGACAACATAGACAACAGATAATGGACTCCTCTTTTATGCATACGCATTCAACAATTATTAATTGTCTCATATGAGATTGAGGATATTTGTCCAAAACTGAAACTTCCACCATGGATCATGGCTTTAGTTAGCGGCCCAATGTTCTTCTCTAACATTATGCATGCTCTAACCATTCTAGTGGTAAATCTAACTTACTTCAGACAAGACGGACATGCATAGCAACTCACATGATATTCAACAAAGAGTAGTTGATGGCGTCCCCAGGAACATGGTTATCGCACAACAAGCAACTTAATAACAAAATAAAGTGCATAAGTACATATTCAATACCACAATAGTTTTTTAGGCTATTTGTCCCATGAGCTATATATTGCAAAGGTAGAGGATAGAAATTTTAAAGGTATCACTCAAGCAATTTACTTTGGAATGGCGGAGAAATACCATGTAGTAGGTAGGTATGGTGGACACAAATGGCATAGTGTTTGGCTCAAGGATTTTGGATGCATGAGAAGTATTCCTTCTCGATACAAGGTTTAGGCTAGCAAGGTTATTTGAAACAAACACAAGTATGAAGCGGCGCAGCAAAACTCACATAAAAGACATATTGTAAACATTATAAGACTCTACACCGTCTTCCTTGTTGTTCAAACACTCTACTAGAAATTATCTAGACCATAGAGAGACCAATTATGCAAACCAAATTTTAGCAAGCTCTATGTATTTCTTCATTAATAGGTGCAAAGTGTATGATGCAAGAGCTTAAACATGAGCACAACAATTGCCAAGTATCAAATTATTCAAGACATTTTACCAATTACCACATGTAGCATTTCCCGTTTCCAACCATATAACAATTTAACGAAGAAGATTCAACCTTCGCCATGAACACTATGAGTAAAGCCTAAGGACATATTTGTCCATATGCAACAGCGGAGCGTGTCTCTCTCCCACACAAAGAATGCTAGGATCCATTTTATTCAAACAAAAACAAAAACAAACCGACGCTCCAAGCAAAGTGCATAAGATGTGATGGAATAAAAATATAGTTTCACTAGAGGAACCTGATAATGTTGTCGATGAAGAAGGGGATGCCTTGGGCATCCCCAAGCTTAGACGCTTGAGTCTTCTTGAAATATGCAGGGGTGAACCACCGGGGCATCCCCAAGCTTAGAGCTTTCACTCTCCTTGATCATATTGTATCATCTCCCTCTCTTGATCCTTGAAAACTTCCTCCACACCAAACTCAAAACAACTCATTAGAGGGTTAGTGCACAATTAAAGTTTACATGTTCAGAGGTGACATAATCATTCTTAACACTTCTGGACATTGCACAAAGCTACTGAAAGTTAATGGAATCGAAAAATCCATCAAGCATAGCAAAACAGGCAATGCGAAATAAAAGGCAGAATCTGTCAAAACAGAACAGTTCGTAAAGACGAATTTTATTGAGGCACCAGACTTGTTCAAATGAAAATTCTCTAATTGAATGAAAGTTGCATACATATCTGCGGATCACTCACGTAAATTGGCATAATTTTCTGAGTTACCTACAGAGAATTAGGCCCAGATTCGTGACAGCAAAGAAATCTGTTTCTGCGCAGTAATCCAAATCTAGTATGAACCTTACTATCAACGACTTTACTTGGCACAACAATGCACAAAACTAAGATAAGGAGAGGTTGCTACAGTAGTAACAACTTCCAAGACTCAAATATAAAACAAAAGTGCAGTAGTAAAATCATGGGTTGTCTCCCATAAGCGCTTTTCTTTAACGCCTTTCAGCTAGGCGCAGAAAGTGTGTATCAAGTATTATCAAGAGATGATGCATCTACAGCGGGGTTTGGAGTTTTCTCAGCCATGCATTGTATTTTGGATACATAAGTTTCAGAGGCTCCCTTTTCATTAGTCTTGGGCTTGCTACTCTCATCAAACAAATTTTGAGGGACAAGCCAAGCATAATTATCATCTAGAGCTTCATGCATAGCTAGGAGCTTGCAGGGTATTGGTGCTTTAATCTCCCCACCATCATTAACATTATTAGTGTACTTAATTCTATCCATATCCATCTTTTCAAGTATTCTTTTAAAATCGGTGATCATACCAAGCCTCTCATGCTTACTAAAAACTTTTCTAGCTTCTTTGGCTATATCCTCAAATTCTCGCACTAGGACTTTTAGAACAAAATCTCTCTTCTCTCCCCTCTCCATATCAGAAAGTGTAAGGAACATGTGTTGTATCATGGGGTTGAGACTAATAAATCTAGCTTCCATCATGCGTTCCAAACAAACAGAGGCATCTTCATAAGTAGGGATAGCTTTTGCAAGGGGTATATCTTTAAGATCTTCATGCATACTAACATGGGTGAAAAATTCTTCTATATTATCTCTTCCAATTATAGACCCTTGTCCTACCGGTATATCTTTTACAGTAAAATTAAAAGGAAACATGATGAAATAAGTAAAGCAAATGCAAGTAACTAATTTTTTTGTGTTTTTGATATAGCAAACAAGATAGCAAATAAAGTAAAGCTAGCAACTAATTTTTTTGTGTTTTGATATAATGCAGCAAACAAAGTAGTAAATAAAATAAAGCAAGACAAAAACAAAGTAAAGAGATTGGAGGTGGAGACTCCCCTTGCAGCGTGTCTTGATCTCCCCGGCAACGGCGCCAGAAATTTAGCTTGACACGCGTACAGCACGCGACCGTTGGGACCCCAAGTGGAAGGTGTGATGCGTACAGCAGTAAGTTTCCATCAGTTAGAAACCAAGGTTTATCGAACCAGTAGGAGTCAAGAAGCACGTTGAAGGTTGATGGTGGCGAGATGTAGTGCGGCGCAACACCAGGGATTCCGGCGCCAACGTGGAACCTGCACAACACAACCAAAGTACTTTGCCCCAACGAAACAGTGAGGTTGTCAATCTCACCGGCTTGCTGTAACAAAGGATTAGATGTATAGTGTGGATGATGATTGTTTGCAGAAAACAGTAGAACAAGTATTGCAGTAGATTGTATTCGATAAAAAGAATGGACCGGGGTCCACAGTTCACTAGAGGTGTCTCTCCCATAAGATAAATAGCATGTTGGGTGAACAAATTACAGTTGGGCAATTGACAAATAAAGAGGGCATGACCATGCACATACATGATATGATGAGTATAGTGAGATTTAATTGGGCATTACGACAAAGTACATAGACCGCTATCCAGCATGCATCTATGCCTAAAAAGTCCACCTTCAGGTTATCATCCGAACCCCTTCCAGTATTAAGTTGCAAACAACAGACAATTGCATTAAGTATGGTGCGTAATGTAATCAATAACTACATCCTCGGACATAGCATCGATGTTTTATCCCTAGTGGCAACAGCACATCCACAACCTTAGAACTTTCTGTCACTGTCCCAGATTTAATGGAGGCATGAACCCACTATCGAGCATAAAGACTCCCTCTTGGAGTTACTAGCAAAAACTTGGCCAGAGCCTCTACTAATAACGGAGAGCATGCAAGATCATAAACAACACATAGGTAATAGATTGATAATCAACATAACATAGTATTCTCTATCCATCGGATCCCAACAAACACAACATATAGCATTACAGATAGATGATCTTGATCATGTTAGGCAGCTCACAAGACCCGACAATGAAGCACAATTAGGAGAAGACGACCATCTAGCTACTGCTATGGACCCATAGTCCAGGGGTGAACTACTCACTCATCACTCCGGAGGCGACCATGGCGGTGAAGAGTCCTCCGGGAGATGATTCCCCTCTCCGGCAGGGTGCCGGAGGTGATCTCCTGAATCCCCCGAGATGAGATTGGCGGCGACGGCTTCTCTGGAAGGTTTTCCGTATCGTGGCTCTCGGTACTGGGGTTTCGCGACGAAGGCTTTAAGTAGGCGGAGGTGATAGGTCAAGGGGCCATACGAGGGCCCCACACGACAGGCCGGCGCGGCCAAGGGCCAGGCTGCGCTGCCCTGCTGTGTCGCCACCTCGTGGCCCCACTTTGTGACTCCTTCGGTCTTCTGGAAGCTTCGTGTGAAAATAGGCCCCTGGGCGTTGATTTCGTCCAATTCCGAGAATATTTCCTTACTAGGATTTCTGAAACCAAAAACAGCAGAAAACAACAACTGGCTCTTCGGCATCTCGTTAATAGGTTAGTGCCGGAAAATGCATAAATATGACATAAAGTATGCATAAAACATGTAGATATCATCAATAATGTGGCATGGAACATAAGAAATTATCGATACGTCGGAGACGTATCAGACGCCGCCGCCACCAATCCCATCTCGGGGGATTCAGGAGATCGCCTCCGGCACCCTGCCGGAGAGGGGAATCATCTCCCGGAGGACTCTACATCACCATGATCGCCTCCGGACTGATGTGTGAGTAGTTCATCCTTGGACTATGGGTCCATAGCAGTAGCTAGATGGTTGTCTTCTCCTCATTGTGCTATCATGTTAGATCTTGTGAGCTGCCTATCATGATCAAGATCATCTATTTGTAATGCTACATGTTGTGTTTGTTGGGATCCGATGAATATGGAATACTATGTCAAGTTGATTATTGATCTATCATATATGTGTTGTTTATGATCTTGCATGCTCTCCGTTGCTAGTAGAGGCTCTGGCCAAGTTGATACTTGTAACTCCAAGAGGGAGTATTTATGCTCGATAGTGGGTTCATGCCTCCATTGAATCTGGGACAGTGACAGAAAGTTCTAAGGTTGTGGATGTGCTGTTGCCAGTAGGGATAAAACATCAATGCTTTGTCTAAGGATATTTGTGTTGATGACATTACGCACCATACTTAATGCAATTGTCTGTTGTTTGCAACTTAATACTGGAAGGGGTGCGGATGCTAACCCGAAGGTGGACTTTTTAGGCATGCATGCTGGATAGCGGTCTATGTACTTTGTCGTAATGCCCTAATTAAATCTCATATTAGTCATCATGATATGTATGTGCATTGTTATGCCCTCTCTATTTGTCAATTGCCCAACTGTAATTTGTTCACCCAACATGCTATTTCTTATTGGAGAGACACCACTAGTGAACTGTGGACCCCGGTCCATTCTTTTACATCTGAATACAATCTACTGCAATCATTGTTCTCTGCTGCTCTTCGCAAACAAACATCATTTTCCACACCATACATTTAATCCTTTGTTTACAGCAAGCCGGTGAGATTGACAACCTCACTGTTAAGTTGGGGCAAAGTATTTTGATTGTGTTGTGCAGGTTCCACGTTGTCGCCGGAATCCCTGGTGTTGCGCCGCACTACACTCCATCACCAACGACCTTCACGTGGCCCTTGACTCCTACTGGTTCAATAACCTTGGTTTCTTACTGAGGGAAAACTTGCTGCTGTACGCATCACACCTTCCTCTTGGGGTTCCCAACGGACGTGTGCTTCACGCGTTATCAAGCTCTTTTTCTGGCACCGTTGCCGGGGAGATCAAGACACGCTGCAAGGGGAGTCTCCCACATCCAATCTCTTTACTTTGTTTTTGTCTTGCTTTACTTTACTTTATTTACTGCTTTGTTTGCTTTCTATATCAAAACTACAAAAAAAAATTGGTTACTTGCTTTACTTTATTTACTGTCTTGTTTGCGCTCTCTATATTAAAAACACAAAAAATTTAGTTACTTGCATTTACTTTATTTAGTTTGCTTTATTTACTACTGCTAAAATGGGTACTCCTGAGAATACTAAGTTGTGTGACTTCACTAGCACAAATAATAATGATTTCATATGCACACCTATTTCTCCACCTGCTACTACAGCAGAATTTTATGAAATTAAACCTGCTTTACTGAATCTTGTTATGAGAGAGCAATTTTCTGGTGTTAGTTCTGATGATGCTGCTTCCCATCTTAATAATTTTGTTGAACTTTGTGAAATGCAAAAGTATAAGGAAGTAGATGAGGACATTATAAAATTGAAATTGTTTCCTTTATCCTTAAGAGGAAGAGCTAAAGATTGGTTGCTATCTTTGCCTAAGAATAGTATTGATTCATGGACTAAGTGTAAGGATGCTTTCATTGGTAGATATTATCCTCCTGCTAAAATTATATCTTTGAGAAGTAGCATAATGAATTTTAAGCAATTGGATAATGAACAAGTTGTCCAAGCATGGGAAAGAATGAAATCTTTGGTAAAGAATTGCCCTACCCATGGACTGACTACTTGGATGATCATCCAAACCTTTTATGCAGGATTGAATTTTTCTTCGCGGAACCTATTGGATTCAGCTGCTGGAGGTACTTTTATGTCCATCACTTTAGGCGCCACGACAAAGCTTCTTGATAATATGATGATCAACTACTCTGAATGGCACACTGAAAGGGCTCCACAAGGTAAGAAGGTAAATTCTGTTGAAGAAACCTCCTCCGTGAGTGATAAGATTGATACTATCATGTCTATGCTTGTGAATGGTAGATCTAATGTTGATCCTAATAATGTTCCTTTATCTTCATTGGTTGCTCAAGAAGAGCATGTTGATGTGAACTTCATTAAAAATAATAATTTCAACAACAATGCTTATCGGAATAATTTTGGTAACAACTATAGGCCATATCCTTCTAATAATAGTAACAGTTATGGTAATTCTTACAACAATAATAGGAGTGTACCCCCTGGTCTTGAAGCCATGCTTAAATAATTTATTAGTACACAAACTGCTTTTAACAAATCTGTTGAAGAAAAGCTTGGCAAAATTGATGTTCTTGCTTCTAAGGTTGATAGTCTTGCTGCTGATGTTGATCTTTTAAAATTGAAAGCTATGCCTAATGAAACTAAAGATATTAAGTCATTTGCTACAGCAAACGCTATCCAAGTTCGAATTAATGAAAATATTAGATTGATGGTTGAATTGCATGCTAGGTGGGAAAAAGCGGAAAAATTTGCTAAAGAGAATAATGTAGCTAAAGTTTGGACTATTACCACCACTAGTAATGTTGATGCTTCACATGTTGCTAAACCTCCTACTATGAATGGTAAAATAATTGGTGTTAGCAATGTTTCTACTCCTAATGCAAAGCGTGCAAAACTGCCTGAAACTGCTAAAACTGGTGAAACAACTTGTGATAAAACTGCTGAAATTTTTCAAAATATTGGGGACAACGATCCCATTGCTGTAGATCATAATGGTTTAGATTTTGATGATTGTCATATCTCTGAAGTTATTAAGTTCTTGCAAAAACTTGCTAGAAGTTACTACAAGAAAAGTTGCCATGGCCGACGAAGTTGAAGTCGCGCCGTGGTTGCTGGTGTACCATGGCCGACGATTTTGGGTCTATCCATTGTGCATGTCAAAACGTTTTTTTTCTCGTTTTTGAGGCCACCTAGCCCGACGAAACCGGCCAAAACATTGCTTATGGTGGCCCGGGACGTGGTGCATCTCGAATTCTCGGGTTCGCTGGCCGAATCAACGCAAATCCGCACCGCCGATGGATGTAGGGCCCAGATGGCAGCCTCTCTGGCATTGTTTTTTTTCTCGATCGCGCCATCTCGTTCAACGCTCTCCGATCGAGCCGTTTACGATGCAGGATCATGGGTCCCGCATGTCATCCTCTATGAACCAAAATTCTTTCTATTCTTGGATTTTTTTTGACCCCCTGATTTCTGGCTACTTCCTTTTTTCTTTTGATCCCTTGCCGCCTTGGAAACGTTGACACCGCTGCTGCTAATTGGGACCCGCATGTCATCCTCTATGAGCAATCAACTTTCTTTTCTTGGAGTTTTTTTTGGCACCTCAAATTTGGTCACTTGCCTTTTTCTTTCGATCCCCTGCCGCCTCTCAAACGGTGATACCGCTGCTGCTAAATGGGACCCGCATGTCATCCTCTATGTACTATAAAACTTTCTTTTCTTGGATTTTTTTTGGCACCTCATATTTGGTCACTTGCCTTTTTCTTTCGATCCCCTGCCGCCTCTCAAACGGTGATACCGCTGCTGCTAAATGGGACCCGCATGTCATCCTCTATGTACTATAAAACTTTCTTTTCTTGGATTTTTTTGGCACCTCATATTTGGTCACTTACCTTTTTCTTTCAATCCCCTGCCGCCTCTCAAACGGTGAGACTGCTGCTGCTAAATGGGACCCGCATGTCATCCTCTATGTACTATAAAACTTTCTTTTCTTGGATTTTTTTTGGCACCTGATATTTGGTCACTTGCCTTTTTCTTTCGATCTCATGCCGCCTTTGAAACGTTGACTAAGCTGCTGACTCATGGGTCCCGCATGTCATCCTCTACGACAATAAAAGTTTTCTTTCTTGGAGTTATTTTTGACCCCTAATTTCTGGCTATTTGCCTTTTTCTTTTGATCTCCTGCCCCCTTTGAAACGATGACGACGCACCTGGCAGGTCGGTCCCACATGTCATCCTCTGTGAACAATAAAAGTTTCCTTTGATGGATTTATTTTGAACCCCTAATTAATTTCGGGATATTTCCTTTTTTCCTTTGTTCACCTGTCGCCTTGAAATCGCTGAGGATGCTGCTGCCTCATGGGTCCCGCATGTCATCCTCTCAGAATGGTAAATGTTTCTTTTCTTGGATTTTTTTGACCAAACGATTTTTGGCTTATTTTTTATTTCGATCTCCTGCAGCCTTTAAAACGTTGAGGACGCTGCTGGCTCACGGGTCCCATATGTCAGCCTCTATGAACAATAAACGCTGAGGATGCTGCTGCCTCATGGGTCCCGCATGTCATCCTCTTAGAACGAAAATGTTTCTTTTCTTGGATTTTTTACCAACAGATTTTTGGTTTATTTTTTCTTTCCATCCCCTGCCGCCTTTAAAACGTTGACGACGCTGCTAGCTCATGGGTCCCCGATGTCAGCATCCCCGTACAACAAACATGTGATATCTTGATTATTTTGCAGACAATAAACAGTGTATTGCGCTCTGAGCTATTTCAAATGGATAAAATAAATCTTTATTTTTACATAAACAAACTTATATGTTGAATCTACTTGTTTTTTTTGTTTTTGCGAAGCATAGGACTTTCCTGTTTTTTTTAGAAAATTCCGAACTTTCCTGTTTTGGAGTGGGCTGAAATTGTACGAGTCAAAAGGCCAAGCAGGATAGTTCGAAGGCCAAGATGTCCAGATGCAGCCCAATTGAAATCTTTCTTCTTGGATTTTTTTCACCCCCTGATTTCTGGCTACTTCATTTTTCTTTCGATCCCCTGCCGCCTCTCAAACGGTGATACCGCTGCTGCTAAATGGGACCCGCATGTCATCCTCTATGTACAATAAAACTTTCTTTTCTTGGATTTTTTTGGCACCTCATATTTGGTCACTAACCTTTTTCTTTCGATCCCCTGCCGCCTCTCAAACGGTGATACCGCTGCTGCAAAATGGGACCCGCATGTCATTCTCTATGTACACTCAAGTTTCTTTTCTTGAATTATTTTTGGCTCCTGATATTTGGTCACTTGCCTTTTTCTTTCGATCTCATGCCACGTTTGAAACGTTGAGGAACCTGCTGGCTCATGGGACCCGCATGTCATCCTCTATGTGCTATAAAAGTTTATTTTCTTGGGGTTTTTTTCACCCTCTGATTTTTGGCTATTTCCTTTTCCTTTTGATCCCCTGCCGCCTTGGAAACGTTGAGTAAGCTGCTGACTCATGGGACCCGCATGTCATCTTCTATGTACAATCAACTTTCTTTTCTTTTGATCTCAAGCCGCATTTGAAACGTTGAGACCGCTGCTGCTAATTGGGACCCGCATGTCATCCTCTATGTACAATAAAGTTTCTTTTCTTGGATTATCTTTGGCTCCTGATATTTTGCCACTTGCCTTTTTCTTTCGATCTCATGCCGCCTTTGAAATGTTGAGTAAGCTGCTGGCTCATGGGTCCCGCATGTCATCCTCTACAAACAATAAAAGTTTCCTTTCTTGGAGTTATTTTTGACCCATAATTTCTGGCTATTTGCCTTTTTTCTTTTGATCTCCTGCCCCCTTTGAAACGATGAGGACGCTGTTGGCAGGTCGGTCCCACATGTCATCCTGTGTGAACAATAAAAGTTTCCTTTGATGGATTTATTTTGAACCCCTAATTAATTTCTGGATATTTCCTTTTTTTTCCTTTGATCCCCTGCCGCCTTGGAATCGTTGAGGATGCTGCTGCCTCATGGGTCTCGCATGTCATCCTCTCAGAACGGTAAATGTTTCTTTTATTGGATTTTGTTTACCAAATGATTTTTGGCTTATATTTTATTTCGATCTCCTGCCGCCTTTAAAACGTTGAGGACGTTGCTGGCTCACGGGTCCCACATGTCAGCCTCTATGAACAATAAACGCTGAGGATGCTGCTGCCTCATGGGTCCCGCATGTCATCCTCTTTGAACGAAATGTTTCTTTTCTTGGATTTTTACCAACATATTTTTGGTTTATTTTTTCTTTCCATCCCCTGCCGCCTTTAAAACATTGACGACGCTGCTGGCTCATGGGTCCCCGATGTCAGTCTCCCCGTACAAGAAACATGTGATATCTTGATTATTTTGCAGACAATAAACAGTGTATTGCGCTCTGAGCTATTTCAAAAGGATAAATTAAATCTTTATTTTTACATAAACAAACTTATATGTTGAATCTCCTTGTTTTTTTGTTTTTGCGAAGCATAGGTCTTTCCTGTTTTTTTAGAAAATTCCGAACTTTCCTGTTTTGGAGTGGGCTGAAATTGTACGAGTCAAAAGGCCGAGCAGGATAGTTCGAAGGCCCAGATGTCCAGATGCAGCCCAATTGAGATCTTTCTTCTTCGATTTTTTTCACCCCCAGATTTCTGGCTACTTCATTTTTCTTTTGGTCCTGTGCCGCCTTGGAAACGTTGAGACCGCTGCTGCAAAATTGGACCCGCATGTCATCCTCTATGTACAATAAAATTTCTTTTCTTGGATTATTTTTGGCTCCTGATATTTGGTCACTTGCCTTTTTCTTTCGATCCCGTGCAGCCTCTCAAACAGTGATACCGCTGCTGCTAAATGGGGCCCGCATGTCATCCTCTATGTACAATCAAGTTTCTTTTCTTGAATTATTTTTGGCTCCTGATATTTGGTCACTTGCATTTTTCTTTCGATCTCATGCCACGTTGAGGACCCTGCAGGCTCATGGGACCCGCATGTCATCCTCTATGTACTATAAAACTTTCTTTTCTTGGATTCTTTTTGGCACCTCATATTTGGTCACTTGCCTTTTTCTTTCGATCCCCTGCCGCTTCTCAAACGGTGATACCGCTGCTGCTAATTGGGACCCGCATGTCATCCTCTATGTACAATCAAGTTTCTTTTCTTGAATTATTTTTGGCTCCTGGTATTTGGTCACTTGCCTTTTTCTTTCGATCTCATGCCACGTTGAGGACCCTGCTGGCTCATGGGACCCGCATGTCATCCTCTATGTGCTATAAAAGTTTATTTTCTTGGGTTTTTTTTCACCCTCTGATTTTTGGCTATTTCCTTTTCCTTTTGATCCCCTGCCGCCTTGGAAACGTTGAGTAAGCTGCTGACTCATGGGACCCGCATGTCATCCTCTATGTACAATCAACTTTCTTTTCTTGAAATATTTTTGGATTCTGATATTTGGTCACTTGCCTTTTTCTTTTGATCTCATGCCACGTTTGAAACGTTGAGTAAGTTGCGGACTCATGGGACCCGCATGCCATCCTAATTTCTGGAGTTTTTTTTACCCCCTAATTTCTGGATACTCTTTTTCTTTTGATCTCAAGCCGCATTTGAAACGTTGACACCGCTGCTGCAAAATGGGACCCGCATGTCATCTTTTATGTACAATAAAGTTTCTTTTCTTGGATTATTTTTGGCTCCTGATATTTGGTCTCTTGTCTTTTTCTTTCGATCCCGTGCAGCCTCTCAAACGGTGATACCGCTGCTGCTAAATGGGGCCCGCATGTCATCCTCTATGTACAATCAAGTTTCTTTTCTTGAATTCTTTTTGGCTCCTGATATTTGGTCACTTGCATTTTTCTTTCGATCTCATGCCACGTTGAGGACCCTGCAGGCTCATGGGACCCGCATGTCATCCTCTATGTACTATAAAACTTTCTTTTCTTGGATTCTTTTTGGCACCTCATATTTGGTCACTTGCCTTTTTCTTTCGATCCCCTGCCGCTTCTCAAACGGTGATACCGCTGCTGCTAATTGGGACCCGCATGTCATCCTCTATGTACAATCAAGTTTCTTTTCTTGAATTATTTTTGGCTCCTGGTATTTGGTCACTTGCCTTTTTCTTTCGATCTCATGCCACGTTGAGGACCCTGCTGATCATGGGACCCGCATGTCATCCTCTATGTGCTATAAAAGTTTATTTTCTTGGGTTTTTTTTCACCCTCTAATTTTTGGCTATTTCCTTTTCCTTTTGATCCCCTGCCGCCTTGGAAACGTTGAGTAAGCTGCTGACTCATGGGACCCGCATGTCATCCTCTATGTACAATCAACTTTCTTTTCTTGAAATATTTTTGGATCCTGATATTTGGTCACTTGCCTTTTTCTTTTGATCTCATGCCACGTTTGAAACGTTGAGTAAGTTGCGGACTCATGGGACCCGCATGCCATCCTAATTTCTGGAGTTTTTTTTACCCCCTAATTTCTGGATACTCTTTTTCTTTTGATCTCAAGCCGCATTTGAAACGTTGACACCGCTGCTGCAAAATGGGACCCGCATGTCATCTTTTATGTACAATAAAGTTTCTTTTCTTGGATTATTTTTGGCTCCTGATATTTGGTCTCTTGTCTTTTTCTTTCGATCTCATTCCGCCTTTGAAATGGTGAGGAAGCTGCTAGCGCATGGGTCCCGCATGTCATCCTCTATGAACAATAAAAGTTTCCTTTCTTGGAGTTATTTTTGACCGCTAATTTCTGGCTACTTCCTTTTTCTTTTGAGCCCCTGATGCCTTGGAAACGTTGAGTAAGCTGCTGACACAAGGGGCCCGCATGTCAACCTCTATGTACAATCAACTTGCAAGATCTTGGAGCGAAAGAGCTTGTATAAGTGGGACCCATATGCCATCCTCTATGTACAATAAAAGTTTCTTTTCTTGGATTATTTTTTGCTCCTGATATTTGGTCACTTTCCTTTTTCTTTCGATCTCATGCCGCCTCTGAAAAGTTGAGTAAGGTGCTGGCTCATGGGACCCGCATGTCATCCTCTATGTACAATAAAGTTTCTTTTCTTAGATTTTTTTTACCCCCTGATTTTTGGTCACTTGCCTTTTTCTTTCGATCATATGCCGCCTTTGAAATTGAGGTCGCAGGTGGCTCAAGGGTCCCACATGTCAGCATCTATGAACAATAAACCATTCCTTTGTTGGATTTATTTTTTACCCCTAATTTCTGGCTATTTGCCTTTTTCTTTTGATCCCCTGCCCCCTTTGAAACGCTGCTGGCAGGTCGGTCCCACATGTCATCCTCTATGAAGAATAAAAGTTTCCTTTTTTGGATTTATTTTTGACCCCTAATTTCTGGCTATTAGCCTTTTTCTTCTGATCCCTGCCGACTTCGAAATGATGAGGATGCTGCTGGCAGATCGGTCCCACATGTCAGCCTCTATGAACTATAAATGTTTCCTTTCTAGGATTTATTTTTTACCCCTATTTTCGGGCTACTTGCCTTTTTCTTTGAAACGTTGAGGACGCTACTGTCTCATGGGTCCCACATGGCATCCTCTCTGAATGATAAACCTTCATTTCTTGTTAACGACAGGTTTATCAGTATTATTTTTGCAGACTAATACAAGCTCTTTCGATCCAAGATCTTGCAAGTTGTCAAGTTGATAGATTAAATCATGGAATTATCAGGATATGTTTTAAATTTCAAATCCACTTTATGAATTTGTAAAAATACCGTTATCCATGTGGTTATGGAGCGATCAAGGATTTTCATATTGTGCATGAGCAGTTTCAAAAATTGGAACCCAATAATTCAAAATAAATAAAAACAACTTTTATGTAGAATCTCCGTGTTTTTTTTTTGCCAATCATAGGATCTGTGTTTCATTAGAAAAGGGCCGAAATTGCATGAGCAGAAAGGCCCATTTGTGGTTATTGGGCTTCGACAGCCGGAGCAAGTAGACCGATAACAATTACCATGTAGATGTTCGTTGGCAACCCAAAAGTGAAATATTGGGCCCAACAGGGGAAGGTTGAACAGTACTTTTTCTATTGGGAAGGTGGTACATGGGGTTATCCTGACAAAAAAAATGGAACATGGGTTACTGAAGGTTGCCCATTTGTGCCCAATATGTTTGTCAGCAGGAGCTTTACCTTCCGCCGCCGCCGCCATGGTCGAGCTAGCGGTACGGCGGCGTCTCGAGCTCGGGGTAGCGCAGCGTCCGCGCGCGCCCCAAATTAAGGTACCTATTAAGCGGAGATACGTACCGGCGACGAGCACATCGGCCTCGCGACGGCACCTACGATAGGCTCGGCTGGCCTTGGGGCATTTACCCCTAGCCTCTTCCATGCTCAAGTTTTAGAAATGTTTCTGGCTCTGTTCAACACTGGATCAAATTTGTCAACATGACCATTTTTATGGAGTAGCAACGAGTTGAATCTCTCAAAACTCTTTAAGTTCTGCAATATAACGACTAATTGGGACTACCTTATACAAAATGATTACATATCCTTATTTTGGAAGCAAGCAATCACACATTTATAGTTTGCTAGTCAGCTGCACGTAACGTTAAAAATCAGCAATTATAATGAATAAACCTGTAATCTTCACTTAAAATGCATTAAGGAGCATCAAATTTGACAAATCAAACCATGTCTTACTGAAAATTGACATGTCTTTCTCATGCAGAAATTAAAATTATCCATGCATGTGCGTTTATACAGGTTAAGTTTTGCACGTATTATTTTTTGTACTAACTTTTCTAACTACCTTCAAAGCTCCAATCCTTCTTCATCATCTTTATTATACCGCACTGATGCAAGTGAATGCGAGCTGCTCGCCAGACGTGACTTCGTGTCCGATATGTGTACATGTACTATGCCTTCTCCATCTAGTGCTAGTTACGCCTCTGTGCTAATTAATTCTATCCCAGTGCCTACATCCAGCACAAACCTCTGTCATTGCAGCTGTGACTCACCTCGACCATTGGAGCCCAATCACAAGAGCGAGCTCGATCAGTCGTCTCAACCAGAGAGGCATGTGTCTCATGGTTAGCTATCTACAACTTGCTGTCTTACTAAAACCGTGGCTATCATAGAGATCACCTCGCTGGTGTAGCAATGGCTGCAAGTAGCTGCTATGGGGATAAGGAAGAAAAGATTTAAATAATGGGGTGGGGCCAACAAGCAGGAAAGCTATCTATAGCTTTATGGATGTTTCTGGAATTGGCTAGAAAATAGTAGATGACACTGTAGCAGTGAATCCCAGAGACCATGGCCGTTGGATGATGTCTAATGAACGGCAGAACTGTGTTCAAGAAAAAAACGGTAGAACAAAATAGGCGAAATTAGCTTGAATTTTGATAATAAATCTTGGGCATTTTCCCTCGAACATGATGTACTACTACTACTGTACTCAACTTTGGGTAGTCTCTGGACTAGTCTCCCTCGTCCACCAATTATTATTATTATATTATATATACTACTGCGGAAAGTTGAGGGGAGTCCCTAGTCCCGAGCACTTCGCCCACTTCCCCTGGCCTCATCCCAGAGATCTCACACCAACCACCTCACCGTCGACTAGCCGCCAGTCTACACCCCTCCGAAGAATCCCCAATGGCGGCGACGCCCCTACTAGAGCGCTCCTCACGCGAGCGCATCATCGAGTCTGGCCCACATGTCTTCTGTGCCTGCCGTGTGTCGGCAAGCATGACCGACTTCTCTGTCGGCGAGCCGCCGGCCGTGGGCGAGGGCGAGGCGTCCCCGTACACTATGACAGTGCACATCTTCTTCTCGAGGACATACGAGCTCAGGAGGATGGCCGGCCCCCTCCCTGCCCCACTGGATGAGGACGATATCGCCACTACACCCTACGAAGAGGTGGTGCTGGATCTTGGCTTGCCTCCGAGGGAGCTGCGTAGTGGGGGCTATGTCGTGCGAACTATGCGCGAGATTCTTGCCCGTGTATGGCTGCTCAAGAACCTGAACCTCACGGAGGAGGAGTGGGACATCATCATGCCTTACGATGTTATGCACCTGATGTGGCAGCAGGCGTGTCGTCGGGTCGGTGGCCTCCACTTCGACCTCACCCTTAGGGTGGACCACCGGCTCATCGTCAACTTGCCAGCACTGCAAGACAGTTGGGTCCTAGTTGCGCCGGAGGACGGCCACTGCAGCTTATGCATGCAGGGGCTGTCGCGGCGCACAACGGTGCGTCTCCGGGGATGCAAACACCCGTTCCATAGGAAGTGCATCTTCTCCTGGTTTGTAACGAACGCCAGCTGCCCTATCTGCCGCGATAAAGTGCTGACCCATCTTATTTTCAATTTGTAGCATAGTATGAATAAAAACCCTGTATGATAGGGATGCCATGCCAACTTGAATCCTATGTCAAGAGAAATTCTATTTGATTGTGGTTATAAGATATTTTGCATTAGTTTGATCTATTATCATTCTATTTTCCTATGGGATATGACCCTATGAATCAAACAGCCTGGGATTACTTCCACACAATTAAGTTTGACCAACTTTTAGTAGGACAACAAACATAAATAATTAGTCATCATGGGATTACAATCCAACAGATAATTGTCTTCAGGACTCATACATTTTCCAAATAGAAAAATCAAAACAAATCATGGTTCTTCATCTCACAGCATGATACAGAGACAAGAGTCTAATCATCATCATCATCATCATCATCATCATCATCACCTCCGTCTTCATTATGATATTCGTGCATGGTCTCATCCTGCTCGTCGTGTCCATTCTCCTCCTGAGATTCACCAGGTAGCTTCAGTTTATCCATCACTTTGTCGATTATACTAACCTCAACAGTGAAATCTACTTCTCCATCATGTGCAGGGATACCTGTATCCAACGAGGTTTCATCAATGTCAGCAACTTTAGTTTGCCTAGAACCAGCGAAATCATCTTGCTGGGCACCAATTATTGGATCCGCATTCTCATCCAAATCATATATGTTCCTTGCCACAAACTTTTGCACATACTGCCATCCTTTTCTAGATCTGTCTTCCAAGAAAAGTACCTTGGCCGCTTGAGGTACCAAAATATAAGGATCATCCTTGTACCACTGAGCAGTAGTATTGACTGATATGAAATACCCATCATTTCTGGCACCTTTGCCCTTGTTTGGATCTTGGTTGTACCAGTAACACTTAAATAGAACCACAGATCGGACAGTAACCTTATCACTATAGAACAACTGAATAACCTCTTCTATGTGACCATAATGGTCAAATGACTCTGATCTCTTCTTTCTGGTTGTCAAGTGATCTCCACTGGTTGTGATGCCACTATTTCGTGTCTTCAAATGTTGTTCACGCTCATAGGAGCTGTAATGGACACCATTGGCATTGCAAGCTGCAGCTACCAACACCCTCTTATCTGGACCACGTGATAGGACAAGGAGATCAGCACTAACAGCGCTTGGATTCTCCGCATGGAGTTTCGAGATCTACGATTACAAAATAGACAAGAGGTCATCTCATGTGAAAACACATAGACAAGTCAGAGTGCAATTGAACATCTTACATGTTTCTCAAACCAGTCCTGAAACCCACTCCCACGTGCCGATAGCTTTCCATTCGTTTCCATGTACAACCTGCAAAACATAGCCAAGTCAGCTGAATATATTTCATTTTGATACAAGTTCATAGTATATGAGAGGAACTGAGGATTTCGTGTGCATAGTACTCACTTAACATATTCATCAGCCTCTGCAGCATTATTCAGCACATACCAAGACAGCTGTTCAAATTCAGACTGCTCTAATGTTTTTTCGGTCCTCTTTCCTATTAGCTCAACACCATGATTAAAAACAGATCCTCCAACTTCCAAAATTCTGCGACCCCGGTTGAATCTGGTCTCAATATCAGGAATATATCTTGATGCAAATGTATATGCTTCAGCAGCAATATACGCCACTGCAATGCAAGCCTCCGGTCTAGCTTTGTTCCTAATCGTATTCTTGAAAGTGCACGATCGACGTTCTATAGGGTACATCCATCCATACTTGTACCGGACCTCTTAAAAGTGCCTCATCAGGTAGATGAACAGCCAAATGCACCATCACATCAAAGAACGCTGGAGGATATATCAGCTCCAGCTTGCACAGGATTACTGCTATGTCCACCTTAAGACGTTTTACAACAGCTCTGCTTAGAGTTTTACTACATATTTCCCTAAAGAACCTTCCCAACTCTGCAATCACGTTGTACATATTTGGCTTCACTAAATCTTTAATGCCAATAGCTAAAAGCCTTTGCAGCAGGATGTGACAATCGTGAGTTTTCAACCCTTGGAGCTTGTTTCCTTCAGCATTGAGACAATTTGCAATGTTGGAAGCAAATCCGAACGGGAACATCACACCTCGGAGGTACTCACAAAATAATCTCCTTTTAGGCATCGGCAATGTGAATTCCGCGCCTCGAAACTTATAATGTTTTTCCTTGCCTTTGTTCACTTTGTCATTACGATCCAGTTGCAAGTTCCTGTTAACATTCAATGTTGCACAATCAATCCTAGCATTTGAGCTATCTTTTGTCTTGGATGGAATGTTGAGTAATGTGCCGACAATGTTGTCACATATATTTTTCTCCATGTGCATGATATCAATATGATGCCAAAGCTTCTTACCAGCCCAATACGGCAAGTCCCAAAGAGTGGCCCTGCGCTTATAAAATATTCTCGGTCTATCATTTTCCATTTCCTTCCTCTTGGTACATGCTGCTATTTCACCTCCCATCTTCCTTTTGGTAGCTGCTAGACTCAGTTCATCTCCTCTCTTCTTCCTTTTTCTACCTGCTACTACTGCTGCTGCATCTTCTGTATTCTTCTCTGCTGTACCTGCTGTGGCGGCTGGTGGTTTTCCTGGTTTAACATTTCTGACCGCTTCTAGGTGCGCCTCCAACTCGTGACTCGTAAAGTGCTGCGGTTTAGTCTTTGCACAGGCCTGATCACCAATAAATTGCAATTTTTTATTATTTTTTCGGAAACTGTGACCTATTGGAAGGAAACGGCGATGGCCCATATAGCATATCTTGTTTATTATCCTCACTGCCAGCTGATCTGTATCATAGTGAACACATGCATTATAACCTGATGTTACTCTGCCTGACATAGTGCCCAAAGCTGGATAATCATGGGTGCAATACGATGCAAAGACACGTAATAGAAAATTTTGTTCTTTAGGTTGACACACATCCCGTGTAGGGACACCCTTCCATAATGTTTGCAAGTCTCTAATAAGAGGCTGCATGAACACATCAAAATCCTTCCCAGGAGATTTGGGACCTGGGATGAGTAAGGCCATCATACAGTTCGACTGATCGGTGCATGTCCAGGGAGCCTGGTTGTATGGTGTAACTAGTACTGGCCACATGCTATACGAGTTGCTCATGTTGCCAAATGGGTTGAATCCATCTGTAGCAAGGCCAAGTCTCAGGTTCCTTGGATCTGCAGCAAAATCTGGATGATCCAGGTCGAATTGCTTCCATTCATCGCCATCAGCAGGATGCCTCAGTAAATCAGGGTCGGGCGTGAGAATCTCTTTGTGCCATCTTGTTTCCCGAGATGTTTGTTCTGAAGCAAACAACCTCTGCAATCTTTGTACAAGTGGAAAGTATCTCATAACCTTCCAAGGAATCTTTTTCTTACCACCAGCTCCATCATGTTTCCATCTTGATTCCTTACATACTGGACATTCATCGAGGTCATTATACTCCATCCAAAACAGTGCACAGTTATTTTTGCAAAAATCAATCTTCTCATATCCAAGTCCCAGTACCTTGATGTACTGCTTCACCTCATAAAAGGATTTTGGCAGTCCAGCCCCAAGGAGTGCATCGCTGTATGTCTTCGCAACTGCATTGAAGGCTTTATTGGTTATCCCCTGGTATGACTTGTCATGAAGTAATTTCACAATTACTTCGAATCTTGACACAACAGAACCAGGGGCCACTAAGCGCTTAGCATCTTCTATCAGGTCATGGAAAAGAGGCTTTTTGTGATAACCATGGGGCTGTTGGCTTGCATATGGATACAGATCCCGTAACAAATTAGCAGTAGCCTCATCCTGGACGAGATCTTTAGGCTGATAACCATCAGAATAAAGAGGATCAATAATCTCAGGCTGATCATAGTGTTCACCATGGTTAATCCACCTGATATATGTCTGGTCCATCCCATAAACGAATAAATGATCTGAGACTACATGTTGAGGCTTGGGCCCAATATTCAAACATACGCGGCATGGACAAATCACTTCCTTTGTTGTGTCGCCGTCAGTAAAATCACTAACTTGCTTCATGAAGTCTTCAATACCACTCAAATATGTTGGTGTGTTTAATGAGTGAAATAATATCCAAGTTTTGTCCATCTGTTGAGGGAATAGATGGTCAAAGAAGCGATAAGCTATTTCAACAAACAGGTCACCTACGAATGTAAGCAAACATACCTGAGCAAACAGGTCGAATATAAAACTATAAATGCTACATTATTTGAGCCGATTTCAGCAAACGAACTGAGTTCAAAACTACGGCTACCTAGCGAACAGATTTTATTTTAGGCTGACCAGTGGGTTTCCCCACTTTGTATTTTTTTCTTTTTATTAATAAAAAGAGGGAAATATGTACAAAAATTGCTGGAGAGCAGCAACTAAAAGGATCATAGATCCCAAACAGCAAAATATATATAAAATGTTCTACCCATGATATGATTTCCTCTTTGCCTTATGAACAAGGAGAGCAATTTCATCCTTGAATCTCTTGTGCCATCTGTAAATGCTTGGGGGGGAACAGATATATCGAAAGCAATACAATACCAACACATTCTTTCTTCTTTTTTGCCGTAATTCCGCCGATCTATTAGCAGTGCAAAGAAGTCAAAAGAAATAAGATTACAAACAGGTCCATAGACCACCAAGGCCGTACCTGAGAATACGGAGGGCCTGAGCAAAACAAGAAATAAAGGACCTCAACATGATCATTGGCAACTAAAATGATTTTATATATACTACTCACTCCATTTCAATAAACAATGCACCCTTGTTTTTCGTTTTTTATCTTCGAAAAAATATTAATCTATATCTCTCTATTTAAAAATGATGTTTCAATTTTATGTAGATATACATGTATTTAGATGAGTTTAGTTTGCAGATACATGCAAGTTTTGATGAAGTTGAAACATATTTTTCAGGATGAAGTATATAAAAAAATTGATATAAAACTGGTATCATTAGAAAGTATTTTCCATCACGGTTCTAACAATGCTGCTTATGTATTATATGATCGTGATATTGTTGTCCTATTTATTTGGTCAAGGTTCACATTGAAATGTGGTAAAATAAATTAAAAGAAGTGCATCGTGTGAAAAAGCAATCTAAGAATTCAAAAGTGCCAATTGTTAGTCGAAACATGACATCTTTCAAAAATGAATCTTCAATTAGTACTTCATAAAAATCACTGAGATAAAATATTAATATTCATTGGAAGACTAACTGAATTAGCTGCACTCGCGATGAAAGAGAAAGAGAAGATACGGGTAAGAGCAAGTACAATAAGGTACAGTCTTTTGTTTGTTTGTTTGGGTTGCTCATCAAGCTTATCGCTCGATACAATAAGTTACAGTCAGCGGGAGTGGTGTTTTGGAACATGGGTGCATAGTGGGTGGTATCATGGAGTACTATAATAGGTATGCTATATCTATACTCCTATATAGTGTAGCAATTTTGATAGTTTGAATCCAAGCATCATAATGCAATCTCTACTGTTGATTGTGCACCATCGGACGGTCTAAAACATTGGGATTCGCAGCTACAGTAGCACCCATCATTCTCTACGTCATTCTGGAAACATCTATATATTTGTTCTAGCCAATTCACGCTCCCTCCATACGCGACGCTGCTGGTCACGGCCCGACAACAAAACTCACAGATGCCTATGCTCTCCATAGATCAGTCAGAGTTGAATGCGATGCATGCGAATGGTAGTCACGCTCAAACTTCAGTTAGAACCGAAAGTGTGGCGAGTAGGTCGGTAGCACTGCACGGACATGCAGTTGCATAAGTGCTGGTACGTTCCCTATAGGTGGCACTGGGCATGGATGGGAGGATAAATTATTGAAGATCTGAATTTTGACAGCTAAAAAGAAATAAGTACAAAACCTAAGACGTGCAAAATTCAATAGTATATTCAAGAGCACATACATGGCAGAAAATTGCAATTCTGCATGAGAAATACAATTCAATGTTAGTAATACATAGTTTTCCCACATTTTACGCTATGCAAGCTATTTTGAGTTGAAATTGTAACGACTGATTTTTAACGTGCAAAGCACATGAAGCTGACTAGTTTATTATAGTGGAGTATTGAAAATGGCATAGAAGGGGATATTGCGAATTGAGAGTGGCATAAACACAACTTCAGTTTTTGTAATGGCATAAACACAACTTGTGAATTGAGGAGTGGCATAGAACCAATTAACCGTTGTTTCAATAACAGCCATCAAAAGCCGATCGAACGCACGAGGATGGATCCAAAATTTACCCATTTTTAGTTTCACAGGAAAATTTTAAACTTAAAATCCGTACTGCCTAGAAGTATTTGAAACAAAAATTCAGTAAATCTTATATGTTGGGTTATGCATTCTGGGGGAGTTTCATCAGATTCAGCCATATTGTTTATCAATAAAACTCATTTTATGTTTTACAACCAACTTAAACTTAAAATTCAAACTGTCCAGAAAAAAGAACAACATTCCAGTAAATCTTATACTATATTTCTTCTGCATTCTGGGAAAGATTGGTCGGATTCAAAAAAATAGTTTGGGAATAAACATTGTTTTAGTCTGGACACGACTTATTGTAGAGTGATTTTTGGTTGGATACATTCATGTGCGTTCGATTGGCTTTGGATGGTTATAATTGAACCAAAGTCAACGCTGGACTTCTGACCTGAACGTCACTGGAGCTGCGTCAAAAGTCCAGCCATGACTTTGTCTCAATAACAGCCATCAAAAGCCGATCGAACGCACAGGAATGGATCCAACCAAAAATCACTCAACCGCTGGAATTTTGACCTGAAAGTCACTGAAGCTGTGTCCATACTTGCCCAACAGGTTGCGTATGAATGTAAACCAACATATCTGAGCAAACAGGTCGAATATAAAACTATATAACTAAATGCCACGTTATTCTTTATCGAAAAAATGCCACGTTATTTGAGCCGATTTCAGCAAACCAACTGAGGTCTATTTTTTTAGGCTGGACAGTGGTTTCCTCGCTGTGTATTTTTCACTGTAATAAAAAAGAGGGAAAAGGTTACTGGAGAGCAGCAACTAAAAGGATCATAGATCCCAAACAGCAAAATCTAGCTAAAAAAGTTCTACCCACGATGATAAGCCATGATATGATTTCCTCTTTGCCTTACAAACAAGGAGAGCCATTTCATCCTTGAATCTCTTGCGTCTTCTGTAAATGCTTGGGGGCGAACAGATCAATCGAAAGCAATATAATACCAACAAATTTTTTCTTCTTTTTGGCCGTAAATCCACCGATGTATTAGCAGTGCAAAGAACCCAGAAGTAATAAGATTACAAACAGGTCCATAGAGGACTGGCACCAAGCAACGACTACATACATTGGGCAATGGTGAGCAGTACAGTGTACAGTACAAATGAATTTGAGCATATAGGTAAAGCGGAAAACAATGTCTGCCTATGTTTATGTTATCTTTTTTTGAGATCCCGGTGGGGTTAAGAAAAAGGCTAGACTATTATAGATCGCGTTTCTTTTGGCAGAGTGATGGTCATAAGCGTAAGTATAGGTTATCGAGGTGGGATATCTTGTGTCGCCCTAAAGACCAGGGAGGGTTGGGAATTGAAGTATTGGAACTAAAGAATAAGAGTCTAATTAGTAAGTGGTTGTTTGAACTTTTGATGGAGACGGGGTGTGGCAGGAATTGCTTCGTAACAAATATATTCAATCTAAAACATTATCTCAAGTAAAAGCAAAGCCACTTGATTCTCCTTTTTGGAAAGGTTTGACGAAATTGAAAGATGATTTTCTTAAGCGTGGATCTTTCAAAATTGGCGATGGAAAGAATACTAGTTTCTGGGAAGATAAGTGGTTGGGGAACGCACCTTTGTCACATCAATACCCATCTCTTTTTAACATTGCTGAAAGAAAACATGTCTCAATTGCGCATGTTTTAGAGAATAACCCTCTTCAGATTTCATTTAGAAGGATTCTAACACCCAACAAGTGGGTTCTCTGGTTAGAATTAGTGGAACGTCTTATGCATGTTCGGTTGTCTAATGAAAATGATTCCTTTGTTTGGGCTCTAAATAGTTCAGGCAATTTCTTGTAAAGTCATACTATCTTGATTTGTTACAAGATAAAAGGAACTTCTTAAGGAAATATATTTGGAAAATGAAGGTACCGCTGAAGATTAAGATCTTTATGTGGTTTCTCTATCGGAGAGTTATTTTAACCAAAGATAACCTTGCAAAAAGAAATTGGCAAGGATGCAAGAAATGTGTTTTCTGTGATAAGGATGAATCTATTCAACATTTGTTTATTGACTGCCCTCTAGCTAAGGTTGTTTGGCGCATAGTATATATGAGTTTCGGTTTATCCCCACCTGTGAATATCACTCATCTTTTTGGTACTTGGCTTAGTGGTATTGCAAAGAAAGATGTACTGCAGATTCATGTGGGTGTATGCGCTTTGATTTGGGCTATATGGAATATGCGTAATGAAGTGGTTTTTAACAAGCCGAAACCTCAACCTTTCTTGCAGGTAATTCCTTTGGCTATTCATTGGATCCGTACGTGGTCTTATCTCCAACCAGAGGATCATCGGGCTGCCATGGAGTCTGGGTGCAACCGACTGGAGATGGTCGCACAGGATTTTCACAACCAGTGTGGCTGGCGACATCAGCTTAGATTAAATCTTTGATGTTTTCTTGGAGACAACTTCTTTGTTTATTTAGATGGTTGATTTTAGTCTCGACTTTAGTCGATGAGTGAGATGTAATAAACTGTAAACGCTGGAGTCTCTTTTAATAAGGTAATAAAGCAGCCATATGCATCATTTTGATGCAGAGGCTGGGGTATTATCCCCATCTCGAGAAAAAAGAAAAAAAACACATCGAGAGGAAAACAATATCAACCGATCGATTCGAACGAACTAACGAACTTATAAGGGCTGGGCGACGGCGACTGACTTCGATTGAGCTATAATGAATCGTACTTGCCCAGGCCTGAAGATAGCATGCATACCGTGAGGATCTACAAGCTGACCGCGCCTGCCGGTGCGGCTGGAGAAGAACGGCGCCACCAGCAGTCGCCGGCTGACGCGGCTGATAGACAGCGTGGGGAAGTTTTGGTGCGCGGCCTGGTTCACCGAGGGTGTGTCTAGAGAAGAACAGGGCGCCGAAGGAGGTGTCTAGAGAAGAACAAGGTGGGCTGGGTGCTGGGTTAAAGGCGAGCATTTGAAATATTGGGCGCGCATTCGAAAGTTTAGGTGCGCGAGGGAGGTGTCTGCTGGTGAAAATTTCCCCGTCCTCTACTTTTTCTTTTTCTTTTCTTTTGAGAACACAGTACAACGCAGACGCTCACAAACACGCACGTACAAACACCCCTATGAACGCACGCACGCACGCACACCCTACCCCTATGAGCACCTCCGAGGGACTGAGCCGGCATATCTTGAGGTTGACGAAGTCACCACTGGCGCCTCCTCTTCTTTTTTGGGCTAATCTATTTATCTATAATATCTATCTATACCTCTATCTATCTACATGTTTTTTAATTTTTTTCTATTCTATACATGAGTTTTTGAATTTGAATTTTTTCACTCTGTCAGCCTTCCCGGCCAATGCTCATTTGTAGCTTAAAGGTGCTATCTACCGCTCATCATACAAGGACTCTTCAGATCTAACGGCTGTGAATGCACGGATTCGTCACCCATGCTTCCCCTTGGACTGGCGATGCTGAAAGAAAGCCTGAAACACTGGAACCCTCTAGATACTTCGGGGTACCTCACTGCTCCACATTATTAAACAGGCCTTTTCCGACATGGGAAGTCAAAAGTTGGGGGCTCCATCCAGTACATATGAATGCTCGCTAGCTGCATGGTCTAGAAGCAGACTAGAGTAAATCATCAATTCATCAAATCAATTGGTGTATATTTTTTTTAGGAGCTAAGACGCCTGCATGAACCATTTTCAAGCGTTTAAATTCCTCCTACCTGAAAAATGATTCTTTAGATTGACATCAACAAGAGAACTCTTTTAGAAAGAGTGAGAGAAAGGGAGATATGATTGCATACACTATTCTTAGAAGGGAAATCATGTACTTGTTCATGGAGAGATACAAGTATATCGACTATCTACACTACAATTTTGAAATAAAAGAAACAAAATTGCAAATGTCTATTCTAACTAGATATGTTGATATTTCTAAATAGTACCAAAGCAATACATATTCTAAGCTGGGCACTCAACTTCTGAAATGCGCGAGTATTCGTAGGTCGATTTTTTTTCGTTTTTATTATTATTACTAGGCAGCACATGTGTTTGCCCGTCCAGTGAAACTCTTTCATTTCATTTTTCTTTTCCGCAAGGTCGGGAGTCGGAGGAAGAGGGATCACACGGGAGGATACAAAGGGAGAGCAGTCACGGGGCCCCACTTATTTATGGTGTCTACATTTTTTCGGGTGATGCTGACTGTTGTGCAGGGTTGTCAGTGCGCAGGGGGTGCCCCAATTATCCAATTGTTGGATAATTGGAGAGATGGAGAGAGAGAGAGAGTCTTGATGCCTCTCTCTTGACAAAGAAGATGGCTGGGAGTTTGCCTACCTAGCGTACGTGACTTGTGCTCAGTGAAGTGTGGGACCTCACGCATGGGAACCAAACGTAAGTGACAGACTTGTTGCTCTAATAACTCGGGTGATTATTATATTGTATTAGTACATAGTTTCCTATGGATCCTTCTTAGTCACTCCAAAATGAAGCTTTTGGGAGGTTTTTGAAATTTCCATGTTTGAAACCAAAACGACTTCTCTTCATGCATGCTAGACTTCATAAGACAGAGTTTAGCTAGGGGTATGGGGTAGATACATGATTTTCCTGGTTTGAATATGTCTAGACCTTGTTTATCAACTTAATTGAATGCTTACTATATGACATAAGAAGACTATGTGCCTTGTTTTTTCATTTTTTTCTAAAATTTGTATACCCATTTGAATCTTGGTCAAATTCTAGGTTTCACCAAGATTTGAATAAGTTTAAAACATGAATATGAAAATGTAAGCATGTATGCTTCTTAGTCACTCCAAAATGAAGCTCTTGGGAGGGTTTTTGAAATTTCCATGTTCAAAACCAAAAACCACATATCTTCATGCTTGACTTCGTGAAACAGAGTTTAGGGTTAGGGGGAAGATACATGATTTTTCTTGTTTGAATATGTCTAGACCTTGTTTATCATCTTAATTGAATGCTTACTATATGACATAAGAAGACCTTGGTTTTTCATTTATTTTTTTTGAATTTTGATGCCCATTTGAATCTTGGTCAAATCCTAGGTTTAACCAAGATTTAAACAAGTTTAAGACATGAAAATGAAAAGGGAAGCCTGCATCCTTCTTAGTCACTCTAAAATGAATTTTTTAAGAGGTTTTTGAAATTTCCATGTTTAATTTGAAACCCAAAACCACTTCTCTTCATGATTGACTTCATCAGACAGTGTTTAGGGTTAGGGGTAGATACGTACATACATGATTTTTTCTGGTTTGAATATGTCTAGACATTTTGTTTATCAACTTTAAAGCTTTACTATGTGATCGACATAAGAATGCTATGTGCTTTGGTTTTCATTCTTTTGATTTTTTATGAATTTTTATGCCCATTTGAATCTTGGTCAAATCCTAGGTTTGACAATGATTTAAACAAGTTTAAAACATGAATATGAAAATTAAGCATCTATCCTTCTTAAGTCACTCCAAAATGTAACTCTTGGGAGGGTTTTTGAAATTTCCATGTTTGAAACCAAAAACCACTTCTCTTCATGCATGCTTGACTTCATAAGACAGAGTTTAGGGTTAGGGGTAGATATATACATGATTTTCTAGTCTGAATATGTCTAAACCTTGTTTATCAACTTGAATGCTTACTATATATATGACATAAGAATGCTATGTCCTTTGTTTTTTCATTCTTTTGATTTTTTCCTGAAATTTTATGCCCATTTGAATCTTTTGGTCAAATCCTAGGTTTGACCAAGATTTAAACAAGTTTAAAACATGAAAATGAAAAGGGAAGCCTGCATCCTTCTTAGTCACTCTAAAATGAATTTTTTAAGAGGTTTTTGAAATTTCCATGTTTAATTTGAAACCCAAAACCACTTCTCTTCATGATTGACTTCATAAGACAGAGTTTAGGGTTAGGGGTAGATACGTACATACATGATTTTTTCTGGTTTGAATATGTCTAGACATTTTGTTTATCAACTTTAATGCTTTACTATATGATCGACATAAGAATGCTATGTGCTTTGGTTTTTCATTCTTTTGATTTTTTATGAATTTTTATGCCCATTTGAATCTTGGTCAAATCCTAGGTTTGATAATGATTTAAAAAAGTTTAAAACATGAATATGAAAATTAAGCATCTATCCTTCTTAAGTCACTCCAAAATGTAACTCTTGGGAGGGTTTTTGAAATTTCCATGTTTGAAACCAAAAACCACTTCTCTTCATGCATGCTTGACTTCATAAGACAGAGTTTAGGGTTAGGGGTAGATATATACATGATTTTCTAGTCTGAATATGTCTAGACCTTGTTTATCAACTTGAATGCTTACTATATATATGACATAAGAATGCTATGTCCTTTGTTTTTTCATTCTTTTGATTTTTTCCTGAAATTTTATGCCCATTTGAATCTTTTGGTCAAATCCTAGGTTTGACCAAGATTTAAACAAGTTTAAAACATGAAAATGAAAAGGGAAGCCTGCATCCTTCTTAGTCACTCTAAAATTAACTTAATTGAGAATGCTTACTATATGAGATAAGAAGACTATGTGTGCCTTGGTTTTTCATTTTTTGATTTTTTTTAAATTCTTATGCCCATTTGAAGCTTGGCCAAATCCTAGGTTTGACCATGGTTTAAACAAATTTAAATCACGAATATGAAAATTAAGCATCTATCCTTCTTATTAGTCACTCCAAAATGTAAATCTTGGGAGGGTTCTTGAAATTTGCATGTTTGAAACCAAAAACCACTTCTCTTCATGCATGCTTGACTTCATAAGACAGAGTTTAGGGTTAGGGGTAGATATATACATGATTTTCTAGTTTGAATGTGTCTAGAACTTGTTTATCAACTTGAATGCTTACTATATATATGACATAAGAATGCTATGTCCTTTGTTTTTTAATTCTTTTGATTTTTTCCTGAAATTTTATGCCCATTTGAATCTTTTGGTCAAATCCTAGGTTTGACCAAGAATTAAACAAGTTTAAAACATGAAAATGAAAAGGGAAGCCTGCATCCTTCTTTAAGCATCTATCCTTCTTATTAGTCACTCCAAAATGTAAATCTTGGGAGGGTTCTTGAAATTTGCATGTTTGAAACCAAAAACCACTTCTCTTCATGCATGCTTGACTTCATAAGACAGAGTTTAGCGTTAGGGGTAGATATATACATGATTTTCTAGTTTGAATATGTCTAGACCTTGTCTATAAACTTGAATGCTTACTATATATATGACATAAGAATGCTATGTCCTTTGTTTTTTCATTCTTTTGATTTTTCCTGAAATTTTATGCCCATTTGAATCTTTTGGTCAAATCCTAGGTTTAACGAAGATTTAAACAAGTTTAAGACATGAAAATGAAAAGGGAAGCCTGCATCCTTCTTAGTCACTCTAAAATGAATTTTTTAAGAGGTTTTCGAAATTTCCATGTTTAATTTGAAACCCAAAACCACTTCTCTTCATGATTGACTTCATAAGACAGAGTTTAGGGTTAGGGGTAGATACGTACATACATGATTTTTTTTGGTTTGAATATGTCTAGACATTTTGTTTATCAACTTTAATACTTTATTATATGATCGACATAAGAATGCTATGTGCTTTGGTTTTTCATTCTTTTGATTTTTTATGAATTTTTATGCCCATTTGAATCTTGGTCAAATCCTAGGTTTGACAATGATTTAAACAAGTTTAAAACATGAATATGAAAATTAAGCATCTATCCTTCTTAAGTCACTCCAAAATGTAACTCTTGGGAGGGTTTTTGAAATTTCCATGTTTGAAACCAAAAACCACTTCTCTTCATGCATGCTTGACTTCATAAGACAGAGTTTAGGGCTAGGGGTAGATATATACGTGATTTTCTAGTCTGAATATGTCTAGACCTTGTTTATCAACTTGAATGCTTACTATATATATGACATAAGAATGCTATGTCCTTTGTTTTTTCATTCTTTTGATTTTTTCCTGAAATTTTATGCCCATTTGAATCTTTTGGTCAAATCCTAGGTTTGACCAAGATTTAAACAAGTTTAAAACATGAAAATGAAAAGGGAAGCCTGCATCCTTCTTAGTCACTCTAAAATTAACTTAATTGAGAATGCTTACTATATGACATAAGAAGACTATGTGTGCCTTGGTTTTTCATTTTTTGATTTTTTTTAAATTCTTATGCCCATTTGAATCTTGGCCAAATCCTAGGTTTGACCATGGTTTAAACAAATTTAAATCACGAATATAAAAATTAAGCATCTATCCTTCTTATTAGTCACTCCAAAATGTAAATCTTGGGAGGGTTCTTGAAATTTCCATGTTTGAAACCCAAAACCGCTTCTCTTCATGCATGCTTGACTTCATAAGACAGAGTTTAGGGTTAGGGGTAGATATATACATGATTTTCTAGTCTGAATATGTCTAGACCTTGTTTATCAACTTGAATGCTTACTATATATATGACATAAGAATGCTATGTCCTTTGTTTTTTCATTCTTTTGATTTTTTCCTAAAATTTTATGCCCATTTGAATCTTTTGGTCAAATCCTAGGTTTGACCAAGATTTAAACAAGTTTAAAACATGAAAATGAAAAGGGAAGCCTGCATCCTTCTTAGTCACTCTAAAATGAACTTAATTGAGAATGCTTACTATATGACATAAGAAGACTATGTGTGCCTTGGTTTTTCATTTTTTCATTTTTTAAAATTCTTATGCCCATTTGAATCTTGGTCAAAACCTAGGTTTGACCATGGTTTTAACAAATTTAAATCATGAATATAAAAATTAAGCATCTATCCTTCTTAATTAGTCACTCCAAAATGTAAATCTTGGGAGGGTTCTTGAAATTTGCATGTTTGAAACCAAAAACCACTTCTCTTCATGCATGCTTGACTTCATAAGACAGAGTTTAGGGTTAGGGGTAGATATACACATGATTTTCTAGTTTGAATATGTCTAGACCTTGTTTATCAACTTGAATGCTTACTATATATATGACATAAGAATGCTATGTCCTTTGTTTTTTCATTCTTTTGATTTTTTTGTGAAATTTTATGCCCATTTGAATCTGTTGGTCAAATCCTAGGTTTGACCAAGATTTAAACAAGTTTAAAACATGAAAATGAAAAGGGAAGCCTGCATCCTTCTTAGTCACTCTAAAATCAACTTAATTGAGAATGCTTACTATATGACATAAGAAGACTATATGTGCCCTGGTTTTTCATTTTTTGATTTTTTTTAATTCTTATGCCCATTTGAATCTTGGCCAAATCCTAGGTTTGACCATGGTTTAAACAAATTTAAATCACGAATATAAAAATTAAGCATCTGTCCTTCTTAGTCACTCCAAAATGTAAATCTTGGGAGGGTTCTTGAAATTTGCATGTTTGAAACCAAAAACCACTTCTCTTCATGCATGCTTGACTTTTCATAAGACAGAGTTTAGGGTTAGGGGTAGATATAAGCATGATTTTCTAGTTTGAATATGTCTAGACCTTGTTTATCAACTTGAATGCTTACTATATATATGACATAAGAATGCTATGTCCTTTGTTTTTTCATTCTTTTGATTTTTTCCTAAAATTTTATGCCCATTTGAATCTTTTGGTCAAATCCTAGGTTTGACCAAGATTTAAACAAGTTTAAAACATGAAAATGAAAAGGGAAGCCTGCATCCTTCTTAGTCACTCTAAAATCAACTTAATTGAGAATGCTTACTATATGACATAAGAAGACTATGTGTGCCTTGGTTTTTCATTTTTTTTAAATTCTTATGCCCATTTGAATCTTGGCCAAATCCTAGGTTTGACCATGGTTTAAACAAATTTAAATCACAAATATAAAAATTAAGCATCTATCCTTCTTATTAGTCACTCCAAAATGTAAATCTTGGGAGGGTTCTTGAAATTTGCATGTTTGAAACCAAAAACCACTTCTCTTCATGCATGCTTGACTTCATAAGACAGAGTTTAGGGTTAGGGGTAGATATATACATGATTTTCTAGTTTGAATATGTCTAGACCTTGTTTATCAACTTGAATGCTTACTATATATACGACATAAGAATGCTATGTCCTTTGTTTTTTCATTCTTTTGATTTTTCCTGAAATTTTATGCCCATTTGAATCTTGTCAAATCCTAGGTTTGACCAAGATAATTTAAACAAGTTTAAAACATGAAAATGAAAAGGGAAGCTTGTATCCTTCTTAGTCACTCTAAAATGAAGTTTTGGGAGGTTTTTGAAATTTCCATGTTTGAAACCCAAAACCACTTCTCTTCATGCTTGACTTCATAAACATGAAAATGAAGACTTTTGCTAACGGAGGGAGTAAGCACTCTTGCTATCAAAAGTACCAAACGATGCATCCCGAAATGATTTTTTAGAGGAATACTAGTTCGGATTATATAATTTTATATTAGCAGGCCAAATCGAACCCTGTAGTTGGATTTTCAGAAATTGATCCGTAGTACTGGGCAAAACCCTAGTTTAGCTTATTTAATAATATATTCGTAGGTCGATTTTTTTACGTTATTATTATTATTACTAGGCAGCACATGTGTTTGCCCGTCCAGTGAAACTCTTTGATTTCATTTTTCTTTTCCGCAAGGTCGGGAGTCAGAGGAAGAGGGATCACACGGGAGGAGACGAAGGGACAGCAGTCACGGGGCCCCACTTATTTATGGTGTCTAGATTTTTTCGGGTGATCTTGTTGTTGTGCGCAGGGTTGTCAGTGCGCAGGGGGTGCGAGCGAGCGAGGCCGAGAATGAGAGAGAGATTTTTTTTAGAGGGACAACCGAACGATCCTGAAGGACCCAGATTTTCCAATACGCATCAGAGCACAGTTTACAGCAGGACACAAAATAAACAGGAAATTACGTCTAAATCCCTAAGATTTACATGGTAGACCCCAGGCTGAAGGCAAGAAATGCGATCGGGTCCTTAACAGCCACCGTCCGGATTGATCCTCGTCGGAGCCGGGCACGAACAACTTGGCGCGACCAAATCGGCATGGCTACAGAGCCTGCACACCATGGCCTCCGAGCTGAGCTAGAAACGCCCTGCCAAAACCGGCAGCCAACGGAGGTGGATAATTGGAGAGATGGAGAGAGAGAGAGAGTCTTGATGCCTCTCTCTTGACAAAGAAGATGGCTGGGAGTTTGCCTACCTAGCGTACGTGACTTGTGCTCACTGAAGTGTGGGACCTCACGCATGGGAACCACACGTAAGTGACAGACTTGTTGCTCTAATAACTCGGGTGATTATTATATTGTATTAGTACATAGTTTCCTATGGATCCTTCTTAGTCACTCCAAAATGAAGCTTTTGGGAGGTTTTTGAAATTTCCATGTTTGAAACCAAAAACGACTTCTCTTCATGCATGCTTGACTTCATAAGTCAAAGTTTAGCTAGGGGTATGGGGTAGATACATGATTTTCCTGGTTTGAATATGTCTAGACCTTGTTTATCAACTTAATTGAATGCTTACTATATGACATACGAAGACTATGTGCCTTGTTTTTCCATTTTTTTGAATTTTTTTCTAAAATTTGTATACCCATTTGAATCTTGGTCAAATCCTAGGTTTCACCGAGATTTGAATAAGTTTAAAACATGAATATGAAAATGTAAGCATGTATGCTTCTTAGTCACTCCAAAATGAAGCTCTTGGGAGGGTTTTTGAAATTTCCATGTTCGAAACCAAAAACCACATATCTTCATGCTTGACTTCGTGAAACAGAGTTTAGGGTTAGGGGGAAGATACATGATTTTTCTTGTTTGGATATGTCTAGACCTTGTTTATCAACTTAATTGAATTCTTACTATATGACATAAGAAGACCTTGGTTTTTCAATTTTTTTTTGAATTTTTATGCCCATTTGAATCTTGGTCAAATCCTAGGTTTAACCAAGATTTAAACAAGTTTAAGACATGAAAATGAAAAGGGAAGCCTGCATCCTTCTTAGTCACTCTAAAATGAATTTTTTAAGAGGCTTTTGAAATTTCCATGTTTAATTTGAAACCCAAAACCACTTCTCTTCATGATTGACTTCATAAGACAGAGTTTAGGGTTAGGGGTAGATACGTACATACATGATTTTTTCTGGTTTGAATATGTCTAGACATTTTGTTTATCAACTTTAATGCTTTACTATATGATCGACATAAGAATGCTATGTGCTTTGGTTTTTCATTCTTTTGATTTTTTTATGAATTTTTATGCCCATTTGAATCTTGGTCAAATCCTAGGTTTGACAATGATTTAAACAAGTTTAAAACATGAATATGAAAATTAAGCATCTATCCTTCTTAAGTCACTCCAAAATGTAACTCTTGGGAGGGTTTTTGAAATTTCCATGTTTGAAACCAAAAACCACTTCTCTTCATGCATGCTTGACTTCATAAGATAGAGTTTAGGGTTAGGGGTAGATATATACATGATTTTCTAGTCTGAATATGTCTAGACCTTGTTTATCAACTTGAATGCTTACTATATATATGACATAAGAATGCTATGTCCTTTGTTTTTTCATTCTTTTGATTTTTTCCTGAAATTTTATGCCCATTTGAATCTTTTGGTCAAATCCTAGGTTTGACCAAGATTTAAACAAGTTTAAAACATGAAAATGAAAAGGGAAGCCTGCATCCTTCTTAGTCACTCTAAAATGAACTTAATTGAGAATGCTTACTATATGACATAAGAAGACTATGTGTGCCTTGGTTTTTTATTTTTTGATTTTTTAAATTCTTATGCCCATTTGAATCTTGGCCAAATCCTAGGTTTGACCATGGTTTAAACAAATTTAAATCACGAATAAAAAAATTAAGCATCTATCCTTCTTATTAGTCACTCCAAAATGTAAATCTTGGGAGGGTTCTTGAAATTTGCATGTTTGAAACCAAAAACCACTTCTCTTCATGCATGCTTGACTTCATAAGACAGAGTTTATGGTTAGGGGTAGATATATACATGATTTTCTAGTTTGAATATGTCTAGACCTTGTTTATCAACTTGAATGCTTACTATATATATGACATAAGAATGCTATGTCCTTTGTTTTTTCATTCTTTTGATTTTTTCCTGAAATTTTATGCCCATTTGAATCTTTTGGTCAAATCGTAGGTTTGACCAAGATTTAAACAAGTTTAAAACATGAAAATGAAAAGGGAAGCCTGCATCCTTCTTAGTCACTCTAAAATTAACTTAATTGAGAATGCTTACTATATGACATAAGAAGACTATGTGTGCCTTGGTTTTTCCTTTTTTGTTTTTTTTAAATTCTTATGCCCATTTGAATCTTGGCCAAATCCTAGGTTTGACCATGGTTTAAACAAATTTAAATCACAATATAAAAATTAAGCATCTATCCTTCTTATTAGTCACTCCAAAATGTAAATCTTGGGAGGGTTCTTGAAATTTGCATGTTTGAAACCAAAAACCACTTCTCTTCATGCATGCTTGACTTCATAAGATAGAGTTTAGGGTTAGGGGTAGATATACACATGATTTTCTAGTTTGAATATGTCTAGACCTTGTTTATCAACTTGAATGCTTACTATATATATGACATAAGAATTCTATGTCCTTTGTTTTTTCATTCTTTTGATTTTTTCCTGAAATTTTATGCCCATTTGAATCTTTTGGTCAAATCCTAGGTTTGACCAAGATTTAAACAAGTTTAAAACATGAAAATGAAAAGGGAAGCCTGCATCCTTCTTAGTCACTCTAAAATTAACTTAATTGAGAATGCTTACTATATGACATAAGAAGACTATGTGTGCCTTGGTTTTTCATTTTTTTGTTTTTTTTTAAATTCTTATGCCCATTTGAATCTTGGCCAAATCCTAGGTTTGACCATGGTTTAAACAAATTTAAATCACAAATATAAAAATTAAGCATCTATCCTTCTTATTAGTCACTCCAAAATGTAAATCTTGGGAGGGTTCTTGAAATTTGCATGTTTGAAACCAAAAACCACTTCTCTTCATGCATGCTTGACTTCATAAGAAAGAGTTTAGGGTTAGGGGTAGATATATACATGATTTTATAGTTTGAATATGTCTAGACCTTGTTTATCAACTTGAATGCTTACTATATATATGACATAAGAATGCTATGTCCTTTGTTTTTTTCATTCTTTTGATTTTTTCCTGAAATTTTATGCCCATTTGAATCTTTTCAAATCCTAGGTTTGACCAAGATAATTTAAACAAGTTTAAAACATGAAAATGAAAAGGGAAGCTTGTATCCTTCTTAGTCACTCTAAAATGAAGTTTTGGGAGGTTTTTGAAATTTCCATGTTTGAAACCCAAAACCACTTCTCTTCATGCTTGACTTCATAAACATGAAAATGAAGACTTTTGCTAACGGAGGGAGTAAGCACTCTTGCTATCAAAAGTACCAAACGATGCATACCAAAATGATTTTTTAGAGGAATACTAGTTCGGATTATATAATTTTATATTAGCAGGCCAAATCGAACCCCGTAGTTGGATTTTCAGAAATTGATCCGTAGTACTGGGCAAAACCCTAGTTTAGCTTATTTAATAATAGATTCGTAGGTCGATTTTTTTACGTTATTATTATTATTACTAGGCAGCTCATGTGTTTGCTCGTCCAGTGAAACTCTTTCATTTCATTTTTCTTTTCCGCAAGGTCGGGAGTCGGAGGAAGAGGGATCACACGGGAGGAGACGAAGGGAGAGCAGTCACGGGGCCCCACTTATTTATGGTGTCTAGATTTTTTCGGGTGATGCTGACTGTTGTGCAGGGTTGTCAGTGCGCAGGGGGTGCGAGCGAGCGAGGCCGAGAATGAGAGAGAGATTTTTTTAGAGGGACAACCGAACGATCCTGAAGGACCCAGATTTTCCAATACGCATCAGAGCACAGTTTACAGCAGGACACAAAATAAACAGGAAATTACGTCTAAATCCCTAAGATTTACATGGTAGACCCCAGGCTGAAGGCAAGAAATGCGATCGGGTCCTTAACAGCCACCGTCCGGATTGATCCTCATCGGAGCCGGGCACGAACAACTTGGCGCGACCAAATCGGCATGGCTACAGAGCCTGCACACCATGGCCTCCGAGCTGAGCTAGAAACGCCCTGCCAAAACCGGCAGCCAACGAAGGTGGATAATTGGAGAGATGGAGAGAGAGAGAGAGAGTCTTGATGCCTCTCTCTTGAGAAAGAAGATGGCTGGGAGTTTGCCTACCTAGCGTACGTGACTTGTGCTCACTGAAGTGTGGGACCTCACGCATGGGAACCACACGTAAGTGACAGACTTGTTGCTCTAATAACTCGGGTGATTATTATATTGTATTAGTACATAGTTTCCTATGGATCCTTCTTAGTCACTCCAAAATGAAGCTTTTGGGAGGTTTTTGAAATTTCCATGTTTGAAACCAAAAACGACTTCTCTTCATGCATGCTTGACTTCATAAGTCAAAGTTTAGCTAGGGGTATGGGGTAGATACATGATTTTCCTGGTTTGAATATGTCTAGACCTTGTTTATCAACTTAATTGAATGCTTACTATATGACATACGAAGACTATGTGCCTTGTTTTTCCATTTTTTTGAATTTTTTTCTAAAATTTGTATACCCATTTGAATCTTGGTCAAATCCTAGGTTTCACCGAGATTTGAATAAGTTTAAAACATGAATATGAAAATGTAAGCATGTATGCTTCTTAGTCACTCCAAAATGAAGCTCTTGGGAGGGTTTTTGAAATTTCCATGTTCGAAACCAAAAACCACATATCTTCATGCTTGACTTCGTGAAACAGAGTTTAGGGTTAGGGGGAAGATACATGATTTTTCTTGTTTGGATATGTCTAGACCTTGTTTATCAACTTAATTGAATTCTTACTATATGACATAAGAAGACCTTGGTTTTTCAATTTTTTTTTTTGAATTTTTATGCCCATTTGAATCTTGGTCAAATCCTAGGTTTAACCAAGATTTAAACAAGTTTAAGACATGAAAATGAAAAGGGAAGCCTGCATCCTTCTTAGTCACTCTAAAATGAATTTTTTAAGAGGCTTTTGAAATTTCCATGTTTAATTTGAAACCCAAAACCACTTCTCTTCATGATTGACTTCATAAGACAGAGTTTAGGGTTAGGGGTAGATACGTACATACATGATTTTTTCTGGTTTGAATATGTCTAGACATTTTGTTTATCAACTTTAATGCTTTACTATATGATCGACATAAGAATGCTATGTGCTTTGGTTTTTCATTCTTTTGATTTTTTATGAATTTTTATGCCCATTTGAATCTTGGTCAAATCCTAGGTTTGACAATGATTTAAACAAGTTTAAAACATGAATATGAAAATTAAGCATCTATCCTTCTTAAGTCACTCCAAAATGTAACTCTTGGGAGGGTTTTTGAAATTTCCATGTTTGAAACCAAAAACCACTTCTCTTCATGCATGCTTGACTTCATAAGACAGAGTTTAGGGTTAGGGGTAGATATATACATGATTTTCTAGTCTGAATATGTCTAGACCTTGTTTATCAACTTGAATGCTTACTATATATATGACATAAGAATGCTATGTCCTTTGTTTTTTCATTCTTTTGATTTTTTCCTGAAATTTTATGCCCATTTGAATCTTTTGGTCAAATCCTAGGTTTGACCAAGATTTAAACAAGTTTAAAACATGAAAATGAAAAGGGAAGCCTGCATCCTTCTTAGTCACTCTAAAATGAATTTAATTGAGAATGCTTACTATATGATATAAGAAGACTATGTGTGCCTTGGTTTTTTATTTTTTGATTTTTTTAAATTCTTATGCCCATTTGAATCTTGGCCAAATCCTAGGTTTGACCATGGTTTAAACAAATTTAAATCACGAATAAAAAAATTAAGCATCTATCCTTCTTATTAGTCACTCCAAAATGTAAATCTTGGGAGGGTTCTTGAAATTTGCATGTTTGAAACCAAAAACCACTTCTCTTCATGCATGCTTGACTTCATAAGACAGAGTTTATGGTTAGGGGTAGATATATACATGATTTTCTAGTTTGAATATGTCTAGACCTTGTTTATCAACTTGAATGCTTACTATATATACGACATAAGAATGCTATGTCCTTTGTTTTTTCATTCTTTTGATTTTTTCCTGAAATTTTATGCCCATTTGAATCTTTTGGTCAAATCGTAGGTTTGACCAAGATTTAAACAAGTTTAAAACATGAAAATGAAAAGGGAAGCCTGCATCCTTCTTAGTCACTCTAAAATTAACTTAATTGAGAATGCTTACTATATGACATAAGAAGACTATGTGTGCCTTGGTTTTTCCTTTTTTGTTTTTTTTAAATTCTTATGCCCATTTGAATCTTGGCCAAATCCTAGGTTTGACCATGGTTTAAACAAATTTAAATCACAATATAAAAATTAAGCATCTATCCTTCTTATTAGTCACTCCAAAATGTAAATCTTGGGAGGGTTCTTGAAATTTGCATGTTTGAAACCAAAAACCACTTCTCTTCATGCATGCTTGACTTCATAAGACAGAGTTTAGGGTTAGGGGTAGATATACACATGATTTTCTAGTTTGAATATGTCTAGACCTTGTTTATCAACTTGAATGCTTACTATATATATGACATAAGAATTCTATGTCCTTTGTTTTTTCATTCTTTTGATTTTTTCCTGAAATTTTATGCCCATTTGAATCTTTTGGTCAAATCCTAGGTTTGACCAAGATTTAAGCAAGTTTAAAACATGAAAATGAAAAGGGAAGCCTGCATCCTTCTTAGTCACTCTAAAATTAACTTAATTGAGAATGCTTACTATATGACATAAGAAGACTATGTGTGCCTTGGTTTTTCATTTTTTGTTTTTTTTTTAATTCTTATGCCCATTTGAATCTTGGCCAAATCCTAGGTTTGACCATGGTTTAAACAAATTTAAATCACAAATATAAAAATTAAGCATCTATCCTTCTTATTAGTCACTCCAAAATGTAAATCTTGGGAGGGTTCTTGAAATTTGCATGTTTGAAACCAAAAACCACTTCTCTTCATGCATGCTTGACTTCATAAGACAGAGTTTAGGGTTAGGGGTAGATATATACATGATTTTCTAGTTTGAATATGTCTAGACCTTGTTTATCAACTTGAATGCTTACTATATATATGACATAAGAATGCTATGTCCTTTGTTTTTTTCATTCTTTTGATTTTTTCCTGAAATTTTATGCCCATTTGAATCTTTTCAAATCCTAGGTTTGACCAAGATAATTTAAACAAGTTTAAAACATGAAAATGAAAAGGGAAGCTTGTATCCTTCTTAGTCACTCTAAAATGAAGTTTTGGGAGGTTTTTGAAATTTCCATGTTTGAAACCCAAAACCACTTCTCTTCATGCTTGACTTCATAAACATGAAAATGAAGACTTTTGCTAACGGAGGGAGTAAGCACTCTTGCTATCAAAAGTACCAAACGATGCATACCAAAATGATTTTTTAGAGGAATACTAGTTCGGATTATATAATTTTATATTAGCAGGCCAAATCGAACCCCGTAGTTGGATTTTCAGAAATTGATCCGTAGTACTGGGCAAAACCCTAGTTTAGCTTATTTAATAATAGATTCGTAGGTCGATTTTTTTACGTTATTATTATTATTACTAGGCAGCTCATGTGTTTGCTCGTCCAGTGAAACTCTTTCATTTCATTTTTCTTTTCCGCAAGGTCGGGAGTCGGAGGAAGAGGGATCACACGGGAGGAGAAGAAGGGAGAGCAGTCACGGGGCCCCACTTATTTATGGTGTCTAGATTTTTTCGGGTGATGCCGATGTTGTGCGGGGTTGTCGGTGCGCAGGGTGCGAGCGAGCGAGGCCGAGAATGAGAGAGAGATTTTTTTAGAGGGACAACCGAACGATCCTGAAGGACCCAGATTTTCCAATACGCATCGAGCACGGTTCTGACAGGACACAAAATAAATAGGAAATTACGTCTAAATCCCTAAGATTTACATGGTAGACCCCAGGCTGAAGGCAAGAAATGCGATCGGGTCCTTAACAACCATCGTCCGGATTGATCCTTGTCGGAGCCGGGCACGAACAACTTGGCGCGACCAAATCGGCATGGCTACAGAGCCTGCACACCATGGCCTCCGAGCTGAGCTAGAAACGCCCTGCCAAAACCGGCAGCCAACGAAGGTGGATAATTGAAGAGATGGAGAGAGAGAGAGAGTCTTGATGCCTCTCTCTTGAGAAAGAAGATGGCTGGGAGTTTGCCTACCTAGCGTACGTGACTTGTGCTCACTGAAGTGTGGGACCTCACGCATGGGAACCACACGTAAGTGACAGACTTGTTGCTCTAATAACTCGGGTGATTATTATATTGTATTAGTACATAGTTTCCTATGGATCCTTCTTAGTCACTCCAAAATGAAGCTTTTGGGAGGTTTTTGAAATTTCCATGTTTGAAACCAAAAACGACTTCTCTTTATGCATGCTTGACTTCATAAGACAAAGTTTAGCTAGGGGTATGGGGTAGATACATGATTTTCCTGGTTTGAATATGTCTAGACCTTGTTTATCAACTTAATTGAATGCTTACTATATGACATACGAAGACTATGTGCCTTGTTTTTCCATTTTTTTGATTTTTTTTCTAAAATTTGTATACCCATTTGAATCTTGGTCAAATTCTAGGTTTCACCAAGATTTGAATAAGTTTAAAACATGAATATGAAAATGTAAGCATGTATGCTTCTTAGTCACTCCAAAATGAAGCTCTTGGGAGGGTTTTTGAAATTTCCATGTTCGAAACCAAAAACCACATATCTTCATGCTTGACTTCGTGAAACAGAGTTTAGGGTTAGGGGGAAGATACATGATTTTTCTTGTTTGGATATGTCTAGACCTTGTTTATCAACTTAATTGAATGCTTACTATATGACATAAGAAGACCTTGGTTTTTCATTTATTTTTTTTGAATTTTTATGCCCATTTGAATCTTGGTCAAATCCTAGGTTTAACCAAGATTTAAACAAGTTTAAGACATGAAAATGAAAAGGGAAGCCTACATCCTTCTTAGTCACTCTAAAATGAATTTTTTAAGAGGTTTTTTGAAATTTCCATGTTTAATTTGAAACCCAAAACCACTTCTCTTCATGATTGACTTCATAAGACAGAGTTTAGGGTTAGGGGTAGATACGTACATACATAATTTTTTCTGGTTTGAATATGTCTAGACATTTTGTTTATGAACTTTAATGCTTTACTATATGATCGACATAAGAATGCTATGTGCTTTGGTTTTTCATTCTTTTGATTTTTTATGAATTTTTATGCCCATTTGAATCTTGGTCAAATCATAGGTTTGACAATGATTTAAACAAGTTTAAAACATGAATATGAAAATTAAGCATCTATCCTTCTTAAGTCACTCCAAAATGTAACTCTTGGAGGGTTTTTGAAATTTCCATGTTTGAAACCAAAAACCACTTCTCTTCATGCATGCTTGACTTCATAAGATAGAGTTTAGGGTTAGGGGTAGATATATACATGATTTTCTAGTCTGAATATGTCTAGACCTTGTTTATCAACTTGAATGCTTACTATATATATGACATAAGAATGCTATGTCCTTTGTTTTTTCATTCTTTTGATTTTTTCCTGAAATTTTATGCCCATTTGAATCTTTTGGTCAAATCCTAGGTTTGACCAAGATTTAAACAAGTTTAAAACATGAAAATGAAAAGGGAAGCCTGCATCCTTCTTAGTCACTCTAAAATGAACTTAATTGAGAATGCTTACTATATGACATAAGAAGACTATGTGTGCCTTGGTTTTTCATTTTTTGATTTTTTTAAATTCTTATGCCCATTTGAATCTTGGCCAAATCCTAGGTTTGACCATGGTTTAAACAAATTTAAATCACGAATATAAAAATTAAGCGTCTATCCTTCTTATTAGTCACTCCAAAATGTAAATCTTGGGAGGGTTCTTGAAATTTGCATGTTTGAAACCAAAAACCACTTCTCTTCATGCATGCTTGACTTCATAAGACAGAGTTTAGGGTTAGGGGTAGATATATACATGATTTTCTAGTTTTGATATGTCTAGACCTTGTTTATCAACTTGAATGCTTACTATATATATGACATAAGAATGATATGTCCTTTGTTTTTTCATTCTTTTGATTTTTTCCTGAAATTTTATGCCCATTTGAATCTTTTGGTCAAATCCTAGGTTTGACCAAGATTTAAACAAGTTTAAAACATGAAAATGAAAAGGGAAGCCTGCATCCTTCTTAGTCACTCTAAAATCAACTTAATTGAGAATGCTTACTATATGACATAAGAAGACTATGCGTGCATTGCTTTTTCATTTTTTATTTTTTTTAAATTCTTATGCCCATTTGAATCTTGGTCAAATCCTAGGTTTGACCATGGTTTTAACAAATTTAAATCATGAATATAAAAATTAAGCATCTATCCTTCTTAATTAGTCACTCCAAAATGTAACTCTTGGGAGGGTTTTTGAAATTTGCATGTTTGAAACCAAAAACCACTTCTCTTCATGCATGCTTGACTTCGTAAGACAGAGTTTAGGGTTAGGGGTAGCTAGATACATGATTTTTTGGTTTGATAATGTATAGACCTTTTTTATCAACTTCATTGAATGCTTACTATATGACATAAGAATAATATGTGCACTGGTTTTTCATTTTATCGATTACTTTTTGAATTTTTATCCCCATTTGTTGAATCTTGGTCAAATCCTAGGTTTGACCAAGATTTAAACAAGTTTAAAACATGAATATGAAAAAGTAAGCCTGTATCGATCCTTCTTAGTCACTCCAAAATGAAGCTCGTGGGAGATTTTTGAAATTTCCATTATTTTTCTTGTTTGAATATGTCTAGACCTTGTTTATCAACTTGAATGCTTACTATATGACATACAAAGACTATGTGCTTTGGTTTATGATTTTGTTGTTGAATTTTTATGCCCATTTAAATCTTGGTCAAATCCTAGGTTTGACCATGACTTAAACAAGTTTAAAACATGAATATGAAAAAGTAAGCATGTATCCTTCTTAGTCACTCCAAAATGAAGCTCTTAATTAGTAGGGTTTTTGAAATTTCCATGTTTGAAACCAAAAACCACTTATCTTCTCCATGCATGCTTGACTTCATAAGACGGATTTTAGGGTTAGAGGTAGATACATGATTTTTCAGGTTTAATATGTCTAGACCTTGTTTATCCATTTAATTGAATGCTTATTATATGACATATATAAGATGACCTTGGTTTTTCTTTTTTTTTTGAATTTTTATGCCCATTTGAATCTTGGTCAAATCCTAGGTTTGACCAAGATTTGAACAAGTTTTAAACATGAATATGAAAAGGTAAGCATGTATGCTTCTTAGTCACTCCAAAATGAAGCTCTTGGGAGGGTTTTTGAAATTTCCATGTTTGAAACCAAAAACCACATCTCATGCTTGACTTCATAAGACAGAGTTTAGGGTTAGGGGTAGCCACATACATGATTTTTCTGGTTTGAATATGTCTAGACCTTGTTTATCAACTTAATTGTATGCTTATTATATGAAATAAGAAGACTATGTGCATTGGTTTTTCATTTTATTGCTTTTTTTGAATTTTATCCCATTTGTTGAATCTTGGTCAAATCCTAGGTTTGACCAAGATTTAAACAAGTTTAAAACATGAATATAAAAAGTAATATGCATCGATCCTTCTTAGTCACTCCAAAATGAAGCTCGCAGGAGGTTTTTGAAATTTCCATGATTTTTCTAGTTTGAGTATGTCTACTCCTTGTTTATCAACTTGAATGCTTACTATATGACATACACAGACCATGTGCTTTGGTTTTTGATTTTTTTTGAATTTTTATGCCCATTTGAATCTTGGTCAAATCCTAGGTTTGACCATGACTTAAACAAGTTTAAAACATGAATATGACAAAGTAAGCATGTATCCTTCTTAGTCACTCCAAAATGAAGCTCTTGGGAGGGTTTTTGAAATTTCCATGTTTGAAACCAAAAACCACTTCTCTTCACCATTCATGCTTGACTTCATAAGACAGAGTTTAGGGTTAGGGGGTAGATACATGAATTTTCAGGTTTAATATGTCTAGACCTTGTTTATCAACTTAATTAAATGCTTACTATATGACATAAGAAGACCTTGGTTTTTCATTGTTTTTTTTGAATTTTTATGCCCATTTGAATCTTGGTCAAATCCTAGGGTTGACCAAGATTTGAACAAGTTTAAAACATGAATATGAAAAAGTAAGCACGTATGTTTCTTAGTCACTCCAAAATGAAGCTCTTGGGAGGGTTTTCGAAATTTCCATGTTTGAAACCAAAAACCACATCTCTTCATGCTTGACTTCATATGACAGAGTTCAGGGTTACCGGGAGATACATGATTTTTCTGGTTTGAATATGTCTAGACCTTGTTTATCAACTTAATTGAATGCTTACTATATGACATAAGAAGACTATGTGCCTTGGTTTTTTATTTATTTCGATTTATTTTGATTTATTTTGAATTTTATGCCCATTTTTATGCCCATTTAAACAAGTTTAAATCATGAATATGAATAATTAGTCACTCCAAAATGTAGCTCTTGGGAGGGTTTTTGAAATTTCCATGTTTGAAACTAAAAACCACTTCTCTTCATGCATGCTTGACTTCATAAGACAGAGTTTAGGGTTTGGGGTAGACAGCACGCGCCGACGCGTGGACGCAATTTATTCTCTGTCCCCCTGACATGCACTTGCCACTGTCTTCAACAGTCTGACACGAGCAGTGAAGCTTTTATTGGAGCCCAGCGGAGAGGGCCTCCATTTCTCGAGCGGTAGCGAGGTGACATGCACCCCGTTTGACATGCGGCCTAAATCCAAATTGAAACATTGCGAAAAAATCTGAAATAAATCATGCACGTTCACAGCACATATTAAGATAACCCCTAAAAATTTCAGATCAAAATTCGAAATATACATCGAGAAACAAAAAAGAGAAACTCAGATGTGAATAGTCTACATAGAAACTCAGATTTGAATTCGGGAACTATTCATGACAGATTTCTCTTTTTTTTCTCGATGTATGTTTCGAATTTTGATCTGAAATTTTTAGGGGTTATTTTAATATGTGCTGTGAACATGCATGATTTTTTCCAGATTTGTTCGCAATGTTTAAATTTGAATTTAAACCGCATGTCACACGGTGACATGCAATAGGTGCATGTCACCTGATCTGCGGTGACGCTGGGGCTAAAAAGAAGATTTTTTTCTCCATCAAGTCAATGAAAAAAATACCCCTTTTTTCACCTTGCGCGACATGAGGAGCAGTTCGACCGGGGGGAGTACTGTTATCGGGTCTGGTCGTCGCCCTCCTCCTCCCCACCTCATTTCCTCCACTGTTTCACATATTTTAGCTTCTATTTATGCGGTGCCGTGGAGGTGGGGGTCTGGTCGTCACCCTCCTCCTCCCCACCTCATTTCCTCCACTGTCTCGCAACTCCTTTGATCTACTACTCCTATCCATATACATGCCACTCAAATGGATGTATTTGTAGATACATCCATTGTAGTGGTGGCAGTTAATATGGACCGGAGGAAGTACAAATAATATGAGGCATGTTTTGGAGTTGGCCCTGTTTAGTAGAGTTTACATTGAAGAGTTTACATCTTTCTACCACCATTATTTTTGATTTAGCTTGTCTTTTGTGCCCACCATTTTATCGAGCAGGGTTAATGCAAGATCCATAGCAAACTAGCTTGTCACATTTTTTTGGCGGAGTGCATCGTCTCATGGCGAGCTAGCGACTTTGCCTACTAGAGTTTTTTTTTGTTGAACTACATTTTTTGGATTTTCCCATTTTATTTGTGCACAAGCTATGAGCCGCCCGCAATTCAGCACCATATATTGGTGGGATTTTCTAGTTCAATTGTTTTGTACTAGGATATTAGCAGGATGCTATCTTCTAGGGCTTTCATTTCCCCTATATCCAACCACACCCACGGACAAGCAAGGGCCTCTCTCCCTACCTCGCTCCTAGTCCGTCTCGCTCCCTCTCAGTCCTCCATCCGTAGCCGACATCCACCGCGCCGGAGCCAGCTCAGCGACGCCGTCAACCATACTCCGTCCGCTTCGTCGGATCTGCTTCCCCGACTCACTGGTTCATCGTACCGGCCGACGAGATCGGTACACAAAGCACCACCATGATCCACCGAACCAAACCGAACGGCCAACGCGCCACCTCCCCAGTCGACCAAGGTTGAACACTTTGTCCGGCAGCTTTTGTTATGTATTTGATTTCCGAGACTAGTTTATTGCTTGCTTCCACTGCTTGTTATTAGCATCTGTTTTTTTGTAATGCCTGCTAGATATTCCACTCGAGAATGCCTACGAAGAATCTCGGAGGCAAAATATCTTGCAGAATAAGATAATTGCAGCCTCAATCGGCATACCGTGGAATGGGACAAAATCACCGCACCCCAAGTCGTTGCCGAGATTTTTCACCCGTGTGATGTGCCGCCAAAAGGACGATCCCGTGGGGCTGCTGCTGAAGAAGGTATTTAGCCGCACTGCTCAAATTTCATATGTGTTGTTTGCTGATTGATTTGATGAACTTTTATTTGCAGCAGCTAGCCACTGCTCATGTTCCTAACAAAGACAGTGAGCGCGCCAGTGATGCAGACATTGGTAGAAAGGAGGCGGGATTTGGTCCTATTGTTCTAGCAAGCAATCATTTGAGGGGCCACCTAGGATCAGCACATCTGGATCCTCCTGAGCTCAACATTAAGGAGGTAATTTTATAATAGTGTTTTAAACATGACATAATCTAATGTACTGAAAGAGATCAAACTGTCAACAGGAGTGGAGTGGTATAGATGGTAGAGATATAGATATAGATTTCAGATTTCCTAATTTTTTCTTCAAAATAGGGTCGCCCCGGCCTCTGCATCCAAATGATGCACCCACCCTTTTATTGCAATGTTTTAGACTCCATTTAAGGTTTAGAAACTCATGGGTTGCTCAAAGTGGTGACATGAATCAACCAACATATTTCCTTTTAATCTGCTGATTGATTTAATGCATGGCAAATCGTAGAAGCAAGTGACTGCTCATGTCCCTGCCAAGCAGCATTGTAGCACAGAGATGTCCGTAGTTCCGGTGATGCAAACGTTTGTAGGAACAAAACAGAAGGATGTGGCACTGGGGAAGCTAAGATTAGGCGTCTTCAAAAGGACTTGGATGTGGCCACTTGGCGGAACAAAGAAATGAACCGAGGATGGAATTCTACAATTCAAGATGGCCTACATGCTGTTGCTGATCTGCAGAAGCTAGTCGCTGGCAACTTGGTTACCGCTGTTGCTGATGCAGATTTCCATGAGATCAACTGGACGATCTTGGAACAAGTGAAAGCACGAGCAGAAACTCTGCACTCATCTTTGCAGGTAGATGATTTTCAAAGGGTGATGCAAGAGCCGCTATATGAATAGATTGTTGTTTCAGTTGATGATGTCCCTGGTTCCTTTGTTTACTTATGTGCTGGTAGTACTTAGGGGAACTAGCTTGTACAAGTAATTATTTTCCGATAAAGTTGTACAAGTAAATGGCACATGCTTCGCATGTTTGACCAATTAAGTTAAAAAGCTTCACAAAATCCTGCTATCATGTAGGCGGGCTTGCATTGGCTTTCAACCCAAGTGACTGTTGACTGCAATCTGTAATATGTACCCCTCTGTTGCACTTAATGGTATCCAAGCCCTTGGGCCCCCCTCCTTTGTTAAAAAAAGATCGAATTCTTATTGCATCAAAGTTGTTTCACTAAAAAAAAGAGCTCTCACGTGCAAGGCACGTGCAATTTACTAGTATATACTACTACTACTAGTAGAGATGTTACACCTAGACATTACAGATTTGTTTGTTTTAAAGATATTTTTAATTTTGTACAAGATGGAAAATATAACTTTAGCAAATTCCTAGTATTTTTCATGGTCGATGTAAAAAAAGTATTTTTCATGGTTGATGTAAAAAACAAGTTTTTTTCATAGTCGATGTAAAAAAAGAGAGAAAACATGTCTCATAAAAAGCCTTATGGTTAGCACAATTTTTTTACGGAGTAACTCTTTTTTACATAGCCCAAATTACTATTCGATTTTCCATTGAAATATTTTATGTGTATATAGCAAACGAAGAAGTACACATGCATTTTTCGTTTTATTCTTTCTTGACATTTCAAAATGTATAGAAGATGAATTTCGAAATAAAGAGATCATATGCACCCAAGAACCAACAAGCATATCCCCTTGACCCCGAACCTACTCAGGGCCCTTTTGTTGTGGCTTTTTTTGGCTTTTTGGCTTTTGGATTTTGGAAGCCATAAACAAAGATCCTATTCTTTTGGCTTCTAAAGAGGTGCTTTTTTTTTGGCTTTTGCCAAAGCTAAAAAGCCAAAAAAAGCCACAACAAAAGGGCCCTCAGCTTCAGACCTGGGATTTCGTAGGCTAGGATTCGACAGTTTTCCACCAACCAGTAATAATTTCAACTCTGCCCCAAAATTCCCGCCGAAATCCCCCCCGCTTCCAAAATTCAAAGCGATGTGAAATAAGTACAGTGCCAATCTTATCCCCCCGGACCGCTCAATTCAGACCTATCAACGGCGGCGCCGAACCCCGCATCTCTCTCTCACGCTTCCACCTTGCATGACCCACCGGATCATCTCACATGCCGGCGCCGGCCCACTGTCCCATTCCCACACCAGCACTACTGCCTTCTCATCGGCCACCGTAGTAACCGACGACGTTCCACCGTCTCCCTTGCTTTTTAGCAAGCCGGAGTAGCTTCCACCTCCCCCCACCCCCACCGACGACCACTGTACCATACGAGCTCCTCCGTAGCCGACTTCCACTGCCGCCTTGTCAGCGACATTCACCATCGCCGGGTTCTCGTATCTTAATCCCCGACTCCTTCCGTCCACCGGACTGGAGAGATGGGTACACAAAGCGCCTCCATTGTCCACGGCAGGAAAACAAAGCGTACACGCGCACACTCCCAAGAATGTTGATATGGCCGCTTTCCTTATGCAGGTGATTTCGAAAAGTATTTTTTTGCTTACTTGCACCGCCATCTCATTAGCATTTTTTTTTTGTAATGCATGCTAGATATTATTGCACTACAGAATGAATTAAAAGAGAAATGGAGACGGAAGATATGTAGCAGATTTGCAAGCCGTGTGGGCACAAACATCTGTAACGCTATTGCCTCTAGTGCAAACCTGAACAAAATCGGAGAAGAACCCTTTCCCCTCCCCAAAGATAAAGAACAATGTTATGATTCACAATTTGATCCTGCTGAGCCTCTTCGAGAGCTGACTCAGGAAGATGCCTTGCCTGACCATTCTCCTCAACCCCACCAGGTGATTTCTGTTTTTTACTTGGAGATATCTGTTGCAACTTCCATGTGTTGTATACTTTTATCCTGAATCCCACCAAACATGTTCACATGCCACCTCTAGGTCTCCTTAACGCATCATATATATGTTTCAGCATGCACGTCATCCTTTACTGTTCTTCATTCTATTCCATTTGCATATCATCATATATGGGACTTCTGTAGACTGAAATATCGTTTATGTGTGCTAGGAATCTGCAGCTTCAAGTAAGAATTTCGCAGGAACCACCAATGAGAGGAAGACCTTTCAACAGGTACCTGAATCGGTGATAGAACAGCTGCAACCAAAAAAGAAATCTGCTTCTGCTACTAGACAGTCTCAGCGATTCATGGCACTAGCTGAAGAAAATAACGCAAATGCTAAGAGTACTGAAATAAAAAAACGTGGTGAACACCCCAAGCGGTTGAATCAGCCACCTGTTACCAATCCATTCAACCAGCGACAATCGGCAGCAGAACCAGTTTCCACAGCAACTTCTCAGCCACAATTGGCAGCAGAACCAGTTTCCACAGCAACTTCTCAGCCACAATTGGCAGTAGAACCAGTTTCCACAGCAACTTCTCAACCACAATTGGCAGCAGAACCAGTTTCCACGGCAACTTCTCAGCCACAATTGGGATCAGCAGTAGCTGTGGTAGGAAATACTGCCCAAGGACACACTGTACCAGTCCCAGCTGACACAACCACAACTGGCCAAACACTGCTAGCACATCAACAAACTGTTGATGATCTCCCACTGACCCATATTAGTCCTGCCATAGACAACTCCCCTGAGGATGAGCCCCACACCGAAGAAGGTACATTTTCCAATGCTTATAGTTTCATTCTCCGTTATAAAGTTATACTTTATGATAGCTTGATGTAATGCTTAACTTTGTAGTTGCACCACGATCAAGAAAAACGAGGGGCCCAACAGTAGGGAAAATGTTCGTAGCTAAGCTTGCTGGGAAGGAATCAAGATTTCGCCTTTCATCCATCGTAGGTGGCAGAAGGCCACTGGACCCAGAAGAATCTTGTAAATTAGCACGTAGACACCTCTGTGCATTTTGAAAAATTAGTGCACAGGTTACACGTAAGTCATCTTTCTCTTGGTAATGTTACTCATACTAGTATACCACATTGGCACGTCCCGTTCCTTCTAGCTTGTTGTTGGCTCTATGTATATCGCACCAACGGTTTATATTGTTGTGAACAGTTAAAGTTCGAGTTCGATGAGGACCAAGAGGAAGTAAAGCATGTTCTTAACAGTCTATTCTCTGACTGTCTGCGCCAGTATCGCAGCAGGCTAAAGAATAAATACTTCACTGGAAAGATTACTGGGAGTGTTCCAACTAGATCTCCTCTTAAGCAAATGACTGACAAACAGTGGGGAGATCTTGTGAAGCACTGGTCTGATCCAAAGAATATGGTATGATTTGTAAGACTGAGACCAGATCACATCTTGGATTCTTATTTATAGCAGTGTCTCACTAGTATCCTTTTTGCATAATTTGGCTAAACAGAATCAGAAAAACCGTGGTAAACTACTTTTACCTAGCCGTACGGGATCTCGTAACCTTATAGTGCACATTCGGCAAAAAGTAAGGACATGTTGTTTTATACTGCTATTTAGAAATATTTTAGTAAAAGATCATGCAGAGTATATACACCAGTGTGCAGCTTATATTATGATCCTCCATTTCAACCACGTTATTTGATTTATAAATGGTAGTACTAAAATACAGATGTTACATAATGCAAGTAAAAGGGAACCAAACAAAGAGATGACTCTGCCAGAGATTTTTGAAGCATGCCAGAAGAACAAACTTGAAGTGATTGGAGAAGTTGCACAGAGTGTTCTTGTAAGTCTTCTCTAAGATTGAAATTTTGTGACGACTCACATCCCAACTTGTAGGAGTAGTAAAGTACATGTCAATATGATATTATAGATGTTTATTAAAATTCATGTGATGTGAATCAGACATGCCAAACTGTAGGAATAAAAGTAGGTCATACACATGATAAATCTACTATCAGCAAGTTTCTCTGTAGTAACTATCATGTTTACACATGTGCACGAACTGAATTTTTTGCAGGAAGATATGAAATTAGAGATGGCAAAACCCGGTAAAAACGGTCTGGAAAAAACCGATGAAGAATGTGTGAAGGCATTTTTCATGGCAATAAAAAAGAAAGGCATTGCCAAAAACACTTTCTTACGGAATGCTGGACTGGTGAAGTGCAAGTCCATGTCCAAGTCAAAGTATTTGCATGCTCAAGTTCTAGAGGAGCAACTCCAAGTAGAACGAGCTACATCAGGTGCGCTAAGACTAGAAGTCGACAATTTTAGAACGATAGCAGCACAGAAGGAGGCCCTACTGGAGCAGGTTAGGAATGCTAGTAAGTAGTAAGAAGAGTATCTGCTAGATAATTGGAGATGAACGGGGACAGCGTGGGAGGTCAGTATCTTGGTCTTGTAAAATGGTTCCTTAGTCTGAGCATATTTCGTAGGTAAATTTATCTGCAATTGCTATGATCTTGGTGGTCGTTTCCTTGTTGTGATGTGGATTTTTTTTGAACCGGAACCCTGCTGATTGTTAATATTATAAGTGGATTACCTATCTCTTTCTACCAGTTCTGACTTGTGGTTCCATTGGCTTGTGGATGAAGCTTTGACAAGGTATCAGAGCCCATAGTCTCAAGTTCGAGTCATCGCTTTCGCAAACCTTCTCTTCTCTTCTCCCGGTCTAGCCTTTTCTGTCAGTTTGGACTTTTTGTTGCGTTGGCTATGTTCAGATGTATAAAGTGGATTGCCTAGCCCTTTCCATCAGTTCGTACTTTTGGTCGCGTTGGCTAGTGCATTAAAGCTTGACACTGATGATTTTCTGTGATCCATTGATTTCCAGCTTTCTACATATAGCCCAGGTCTAGAAGCTTGTCAACTGGTCTAGTTCATTCATTGCTGTATTGAGTGCAATGAACGGAACAGTGGCTTCTCCTTTGTGTTGTGCTGCAACTCAACAGCTGTTCCTGCTTCTGTAGAGGCGAGTTGTGAACAGAGATACTTATGTATGCTACAGTACCAAATTTCGACTGCATATAATCAATAGCTTAACAACCGTCTAATTCACAATCTCGAAACTGTAGCATTTAGTACCTCCTGCCTATCGAATACAATTATTTCACACACTGAAATATTTTGTACGCGTTTTGAATTGGAGAACATGGGAACCGACTTTGGTTCTGATTATGACTTGATGTGACCCTAGACTCGTTTTGGCGCGCGCAGTTCCCGAGCGAATCAAATGAATTTTGACCGTTCTATTAAAAAAGGGAACTTTGACCGTTGGATCAAGCGTTGGAGAACTGATGTGCCAACGGCCAATAATTTCTTGTGCATCATGGTGATGGCTTATCTGATTTAAAAAACTGAGATTTTTTCTATATATAGTGGATAGGTGGACAAATATAGATATAGATGGACAGATACAGATATAGCTTCGACTGTAGCCACACTCAAACTCAAAATCAGTTGAGCTGCAAAACCACTAGCCAATTAAGTCCGAAATATTTCAGAGGCATTTTTTAATTGCAGTTCGGAGGACATGGGAGTAACTGATTTTGTTTGTGATAATGGCATGATATGACCGCTGGGAATAAATGCCTGAGCAGAGCTACTTCGCATGGTCTACCATTTTTATATTAGACTAGTCATAGTGGTAAGTACTACCTCCGTCCCAAGGAATAAGGCCCACGCGTATTCCAAGACAAACTTTGACAATAAAAATTGAGCAACACAATCTTGATTATATTATATGTAATTAATATCGTTGGATTCGTATTGAAAAGCACTTTCTAATGATGCTAATTTCATACAAACAATCTTTATATATTTAAAGTAATTCTTTGTCAAACAAAAATCACTTTCTAATGATGCTAATTTCATACCCACTACAGGAATAGTATCATGTAGTAGTATCATAGTCATGCTATATTTATTATTTTTTAGAATCTCAATGCCAATTTGTGTACAAGATTTGTTTATCATTAACTTTTCTTGTTGTTTGCGCTATGATACAGTATCTACCTATGTTACTCTAATCTTCTCTCTCCTACTTAATTAGCTGCCACATGAGCATTTTTGTGAGGCCAATGCGCATGATACTAGCACTATGGCTAGCCTTAGTATTACTACTCCTGGAGTAGTATATTTCTCTCGTGTACTTGGCTATTTTCGGGAATAAATAACAAACGGTGGGGTTTTCCCCTCCGTCCACCTCCAAAAATAATATTAGTATTATATTACTTGGACCATAGTCATAATCAAAATCAAATTTCAGTTCGTCGGCAAAATGTCCCGCCAATCCTGAAATATTTCAGACGCGTTTTCAATGGGATTTTGAAGATAGATAGTGATCATTGTAACCGATATTCAAGGTGATAATGATTTGATGTGTAACTCGGCCTTCAACATAGTACTAGTACGGTCTTACAATTTATTGTTATTATATTTGGTCCTTAGCCAAATTCAATATCTCAATACTGCTGTAAAACTTCCTGCCCACTAAATACAAATGTTTCAGACGCTTCCAAATTCCCATTCTACCCTCGTAAAATGACATCAATGTCCATGTATAAGTCGGTTGGTGGGGGGTCTGCCCGTCATTTTTTCGATCACCACATCCCTTGCCACGGAAACTCCTCGAAAATCCAAAATTGAAAATCTCTGTCAAGTGCTACAATCTCCCGCCAATAAATTCCAAAATATTTGCTAAGCGTTTTCAAATTTAAGTTTTTTTAGGAGATAGTACATGGGAACTGATTTCGGTTGTGATTATGACTTGATGTGACCGCAGGCCTTGGATTCTTGAACAGAGGCACTACGCCGGTCTACCATTTTTCTAGTACTAATATTGCTTCTACTGTAGCAAAGTTCAAAGTTCAAAATCTCAGTCGAGAGGCAAAACCCCCCCGCAAAATGAATCCGGAATATTTCAGACGCGTTTTTGGATTGAACTTTGAAAGAACTTGGGTGTAAATGATTTTATGATGATGGCTTGATGTGACCCCTGGCCTTTTTTTTGCTGAACAGGGCTACAAAGTAGCATGGTCTACCCCTGGCCTTATATATTACAATCACGAGTGTATTACTTGCACCATAGCCGTATTCAAAATCAATTTTCAGTCAAGCTGCAAAATCTCCAACCAATCCTGAAATAAAGGGCTTTTCAAAATGGATTTTCAAGATACATCATGATTATGATCGTGGTAACCGATTTTCAACGTGATGATGACTTGATGTGACATTTGGCCGTACTAGTACGGTCTCATATTTTTGTATTACTTGGACTGTAGCCAAATTCGAAATCTCATTCCAGCGGCAAAACTTCCCGCCCGAAAAATACAAATATTTCACACGCTTCTAACTTCCCATTCTACCCTCGTAAAGATGACAACAATGTCCATGTATAAGTCGGTTGGTGGGGGGTCTACCCGTCATTTTTTCGATCACCACCTCCCTAGCCCCGGAAACTAACCGAAAAAAATTCATTTCCCTCAGTCTCTCCTCTGAGACCACACCCACCGGAACTTCCCAAGTCCCTCTCTCTCCCACCTCCACGACCACCGCACCGGAACATCCCCGCCGGACTTCCCTAGCCTACCCGAGGCCTCACGATCCTCGTCATCCGGCTGCCTGCCGGAGCTGCTTCATCGACGCCGTCATCAACCGGACCGGATCATCCCCGCCGAACCTCGAAACCATATGCTCATCCAGCAGTCTACCGCAGTCGCTTCAGCTGAGGTATCGTCCACCCCACCGGAGCCGCTTCGCCGGATCCGTCGTCCACCGCATCGGATCTTGCTCACCGACACCGCTGTGCATGGACCGGATCTGCTTCACCGGCGCCGTGCAAGATCTAAACTCTTCTACTGTCGCTTTTCTATTGCTTGCCTGCAAGTTCTTGTTTAATCTTGGGGGAACCTGTTTCTGCTAACGACGCGCCGTTACGTTTTTGCAGATGAGAGGAGTAAACATGAAGTGTAATGGCCGTCTCTCCAACCCCAAGTAGCACATGTAGCGTACTTCATCACCGGATCTATCAACCCCAGGAAGATCTGCTGTGACTCCCACAGAGTGCTTCTCCTAATGTAAGTCCCTTGTTTTAGCGCCCGTTCAGGTTCGAGATGCTTGTTTGTCTGAAGCTCTTTTAGTTCATTCCTAGCTATGACCGTAACACCTTGCTATTTTCTAGTTCATTGCTAACTTTAAGCGATTGAACATTTTGGTTTGCATTCCCTGCTCTGTAGATGTAGCCATCATAACTTCTATTCTTGCTCAGTCGTTGTTACAAAAATTATAGGTATTATAGTAACATCCTGCTATTATTTAGTTCATGGCCAATTTTAAGTAATTGCACATGTTGGTTCGCATTCCCTGCTCTATAGCTTCTGGCATCGTAACTTCTATATTTGGTTTACATTGCCTGCTCTGTAGATCTAGCCATCATAACTTTATCTTGCTCAGTCGTTGTTACAAAAAATATGGCCTGCTACTATGTTGTTTGTGCCAATTTTTTACTCCATGAACATGTTGGCTTGCATTCCCTGTACTACAGGTGATGCCATTGTTTTGTATCTACTTCATTGTAAGCTAACAAAGTAAGGACTTAGTTTGGCATGCTATCACTCTGCTATCTAGCCTGTAGTACAAATAAACTTGTCATATTACTAGATAATAATTTTGCGTGCCATCTTGTTCTTCAAAAGCTGCATTATTGACTTGTTTCTCTGACTTGGCATGACGCTCACATATGGAATGCTGAACATATTGGTTTGCATTCCCTCTTATACAAGTTCACAGGTGATCCCACTATTCTGTATCTGGTCCATCCTAAGCTCCAGCATTAACTATACTCTATGTGTTGCTCATTACAAGTTTATATCCCGAAACATCTTGATTTGCATCCCCTTCACTATAAGTTCAGGAGTATTATTTAGTTCACGGCCAAAATGAAGTAATTGCACTTGGCACATGTTGGTTCACATTCCCTCCTCTTTAGCTTTTGCCATCGTAACTTCTATTTTTGGTTTACATTCCCTGCTCTGTAGATGTAGCCATCATAACTTCATCTTGCTCAGTAGTTGTTACAAAATTTATAGCCTGCTACTATGTTGTTCATGCCAATTTTGTACTCCCTGAACATGTTGGTTTGCATGGGACTCGACAGTAGTAACTCTGCTGTTTCATTCTAACATGCTCTGTTATATTGGCTGTTGGTATGCGGCATGCACTCTTTGTTTGCTTATTGTGCGCATTACAATGATCTTGTTATAACGACGAAATGATGAGTTCCAAATTCTTTGGCAAACAATATTGTAGTGTCTTTGCCTTTCCATTGTTGCTGTCTTAACTTGTAATGTCTTTGTTTCAGATATAGGTGCTGCATGGACAACTTAAAAGATTGCCGGATCGCTTCATTGTATTGCTAGGTTTAATTACCATTCAATTTCTCTGGGTTCTGTAATATTTTTTCAAAGCCGTGCAGCTGATGTAATATTTAGTTAGTTTTTATAGTTCTTTCGCGCATTTTTTCTTTGTTGCTTGTGGTAAGTGAGGCTATCCGACAGAAATCATTGCTGCGTAAATATTCTCAGTATCTAAATCACGAATTCCCATCCCTTAAATGGCCCAATTAACCGAAATCACATATGTGCCAGCCCGCAAAATCCCAAAGCGCCTATTATGCCGGCATATAAACAACAACTAAACGGGCTGGCCCACTTACTTATTGGGCCAGCCCACTTACTTATTGGGCCAGCCCACTTGATTTACGGAGGACCCCACACTCTAATTGGGCCGGCCCACTTGCTTTAAGGTGGACCCCACCCACTACTGGGCCGGCCCACTAACTAGTTGGGCCAGCCCAATTGCTTTTGTGGTGGATCCCACATACTAAATGGGCCGGCCCTTTAAGAGGAAAGTGGGACCCACCTGTGCTTTTGGCCCGGCCCACTGTCTTGTTGGGCCGGCCCACTTGCTACATGACGGACCCCACATACTAAATGGGCCGGCCCTTTAAGAGGAAAGTGGGACCCACCTGCGTTTTTGGCCCGGCCCACCAGCGTGTTGGGCCGGCCCACTTGCAATATGGTGGACCCCACATACTAAATGGGTCGGCCCTTTAACTGGAAAGTGGGACCCACCTATGTTTTTGGCCCGGCCCACTAGCGTGTTGGGCCGGCCCACTTGCTATATGGTGGACCCCACATACTAAATGGGCCGGCCTTTTAACTGGAAAGTGGGACCCACCTGTGTTTTTGGCCCGGCCCACTATCTTGTTGGGCCGGCCCACTTGCTATATGGTGGACCCCACATACTAAATGGGCTGGCCCATTAACAGGAAAGTGGGACCCACCTGTGCTTTTGGCCCGGCCCACTGGCTTGGTGGGCCGGCCCACTTGATCTAATGTGGACCCCACGCACTAAATGGGCCGGCCCGATTAGCAGGAAAGTGGGACCCACGTGCTAATTGGGCCGGCCCAATAACTTCTTGGGCCGGCCCACTTGCTTTAAGGTGGACCCCGCTTGGTAAATGGGCCGGCCCGATAACATGAGAGTGGGTCCCACATGTTTTGTGGGCCGGCCCTTTTGCCTGTTGACCGGTCAAACGAGTGCATTCGGCCCGGCCCACATGCTTAGTGGGCCGGCCCATTAATGTTTTGACCAGTCAACCTTAGAGGTTAGGCCCGGCCCACGTAACTAATGGACCAGCCCAGCTATATAGTTGACCGGTCAAACTAAGTCAGCTGGCCCGGCCCGCAAACTTAATGGGCCGGCCCACTTAAGACGTGGCAGGCCTCGTGTGGGCCTACCATCTACCACGGTGTTTCAGCGGTTAACGCCGTTAACTGCCAGTTAACGGCGTCTGCCACGTGTCAGTTTGCATGACGTCAGCAGTCAACGGGCTCCCGGAAACACTTCAGCAACGGTCCGATTTTCCGTGGCGGAAGGGCACCCAAGCGCGACGGACCGGAAAAAACGTGGTAGGACTTTGCCTGACGCAGTTTCGACAACAGAACCCATATCGTCAGGTTAGGCCCATAGGCGACGAAAAACACCCCTTAGCGGACGATTTTGGGACGTTGCCTATCAGAACTTTTCTTGTAGTGAGTCCCAATGCTAGTGCTATAAATTTGGCCTTTACAAAACATATTACAAATGCTCTCATAAAAGCTAGAGAAGATAAATTAAAACTTGAAACTTCTATTCCTAGGAAGTTAGAAGATGGTTGGGAGCCCATCATTAAGATGAAGGTCAATGATTTTGATTGTAATGTTTTATGTGATCTTGGTGCAAGTATTTCTGTTATGCCTAAGAAACTCTATAATATGCTTGACTTGCCACCATTGAAAATTGTTATTTGGATGTTAATCTTGCTGATAATTCTACAAAGAAACCTTTGGGGAGGATTGATAATGTTCGCATTACGGTTAACAATAACCTTGTCCCCGTTGATTTTGTTGTCTTGGATATTGAATGCAATGCATCTTGTCCCATTATTTTGGGAAGACCTTTTCTTCGAACTGTTGGTGCTATTATTGATATGAAGGAAGGGAAAATTAAGTATCAATTTCCTCTCAAGAAAGGTATGGAGCACTTCCCTAGAAAGAGAATGAAGTTACCTTATGATTCTATCATTAGAACAAATTATGATGTTGATGCTTCATCTCTTGATAATACTTGATACACACTTTCTGCGCCCAGCTGAAAGGCGTTAAAGAAAAGCGCTTATGGGAGACAACCCATTAGTTTACTTCTGCACTTTTGTTTTATATTTGAGTCTTGCAAGTTGTTACTACTGTAGCAACCTCCCCTTATCTTTGTTTTATTGCATTGTTGTGCCAAGTCAAGTCTTTGATAGTAAGGTTGATACTAGATTTGGATTACTGCGCAGAAACAGATTTCTTGCTGTCACGAAATTGAGTAGCCCCTCTGTAGGTAACTCAGAAAAATCTGCCAATTTACGTGAGTGATCCTCAGATATGTACTCAACTTTCATTAAATTTGATCTTTTTCATATGAGCAAGTTAAGTGCCCCTAAAAAATTCGTCTTTACGGACTGTTCTGTTTTGAAAGATTCTGCCTTTTATTTCGCATTGCCTCTTTTGCTATGTTGGATGGATTTCTTTGTTCCATTAACTTTCAGTAGCTTTGTGCAATGTCCAGAAGTGTTAAGAATGATTGTGTCACCTCTGAATATGTGAATTTTTGATTATGCACTAACCCTCTAATGAGTTTGTTTTGAGTTTGGTGTGGAGAAAGTTTTCAAGGATCAAGAGAGGAGGATGATACAATATGATCAAGAAGAGTGAAAACTCTAAGCTTGGGGATGCCCCCGTGGTTCATCCCTGTATATTTCAAGAAGACTCAAGCATCTAAGCTTGGGGATGCCCAAGGCATCCCCTTCTTCATCGACAACTTATCAGGTCACCTCTAGTAAAACTATATTTTTATTCCGTCACATCTTATGTGCTTTACTTGGAGCGTCTGTATGTTTTTATTTTTGTTTTTGTTTGAATAAAATCAGATCCTAGCATTCTTTGTGTGGGAGAGAGACACGCTCCGCTGTTGCATATGAACACTGGTGTTCTTAGCTTTACTTCTAATGTTCATGGCGAAGGTTGAAACTGCTTCGTTCATTGTTATTTGGTTGGAAACAGAAAATGCTTCATGTGGTAATTGGTAAATTGTCTTGAATAATTTGATACTTGGCAATTGTTGTGCTCAAATAGATCATGTTTAAGCTCTTGCATCATGTACTTTGCACCCATTAATGAAGAACTACCATAGAGCTTGTTGAAATTTGGTTTGCATGATTGGTATCCCTAAAGTCTAGATATTTTCTGGTGAGGTGTTTGAACAACAAGGAAGACAGTGTAGAGTCTTATAATGCTTGCAATATGTTTTTATGTAAGTTTTGCTGTACCGGTTCATACTTGTGTTTGCTTCAAACAACCTTGCTAGCCAAAGCCTTGTATTGAGAGGGATTACACTTCTCGTGCATCCAAATCCTTGAGCCAAAAAACTATGCCATTTGTGTCCACCATACCTACCTACTACATGGTATTTCTCTGCCATTCCAAAGTAAATTGCTTGAGTGCTACCTTTAAAATTTCATTCCTTGTCTTTGCAATATATAGCTCATGGGAAAATAGCCTCAAAAACTATTGTGGTAAAGAATATGTAGCTTATGTATCTTATTTCTTATAAGTTGCTTGTTGAGCGGTAACCATGTTTCTGGGGACGCCATCAACTATTACACCTTTGTTGAATATCATGTGAGTTGCTATGCATGTTCGTCTTGTCTGAAGTAAGGGTGATTTATCATGATCAAATGGTTTGAGTATGCATATTGTTAGAGAAGAATATTGGGCCGCTAACTAAAGCCATGTATCATGGTGGAAGTTTCAGTTTGGACATCAATCCTCAATCTCTTATGAGAATATTATCTGTTGTTGAATGCTTATGCATTAAAGAGGAGTCCATTATCTGTTTTCTATGTTGTCCCGATATGGATGTCCTTAGTTGAGATTTATCAAAAACGAGAAATCAAATGCGATCTATCTCCTTGGACCTTTGTACAGGCGGCATAGAGGTACCCCTTTGTGACACTTGGTTGAAACATATGCTATGCAATGATAATCCATGTAAATCCAAGCTAATTAGGACAAGGTGCGAGCACTATTGGTATTCTATGCATGAGGCTTGCAACTTATAGGATGTCTTATGCATAACACATATGAATTATTACTACCGTTGACAAAATTGTTTCTATGTTTTCAAAATAAAAGCTCTAGCACAAAAATAGTAATCCATGCTTCCCTCTGCGAAGGGCCTTTCTTTTACTTTATGTTGCGTAAGTTTACCTACTTCTTTCTATCTTAGAAGCAAACACTTGTGTCAACTGTGTGCATTGATTCCTACATATTTGCTTATTTGCATTCATTATATTACTTTGTGTTGACAATTATCCATGAGATATACATGTTGAAGTTGAAAGCAACTGCTGAAACTTATATCTTCCTTTGTGTTGCTTCAAAACTTTCTACTAAGAATTTATTGCTTTATGAGTTAACTCCTATGCAAGTCTTATTGATGCTTGTCTTGAAAGTACTATTCATGAAAAGTCTTTGCTATATGATTCAGTTGTTTAATCATTGTCTTTACCATTGCTTCGAATCACTTCATTCATCTCATATGCTTTACAGTAGTATTGATCAAGATTATGATAGCATGTCACTTCAGAAATTATCCTTGTTATCGTTTACCTACTCGAGGGCGAGTAGGAACTAAGCTTGGGGATGCTTGATACGCCTCAAACGTATCTATAATTTCTTATGTTCCATGCTAGTTTTATACAATACTCACATGTTTTACACACACTTTACATCATTTATATGCATTTTCCGGCACTAACCTATTGACAAGATGCCGAAGCGCCAGTTCCTGTTCTGTGCTGTTTTTGGTTTCAGAAATCCTACAAAGGAAATATTCTCGGAATTGGACGAAACAAATGCCCAGGGTATTATTTTTCCACGGAGCTTCCAGAAGACCGAAGAGGATACGAAGTGGGGCCACGAGGCGGCCAAACCACAGGGCGGCGCGGCCATGGAGGGGCTCGCGCCGGCCTGTGGTGTGGGCCCCTCGTCAGCCCTCCGACTCTGCCCTTCCGCCTACTTAAACTCTCCATCGCGAAAACCCTATTACCGAGAACCACGATACGGAAAAAGTTCCAGAGACGCCTCCGCCACCAATCCCATCTCGGGGGATTCAGGAGATCGCCTCCGGCACCCTGCCAGAGAGGGGAATTGATGACCCACAAGTATAGGGGGTGTATCGTAGTATTTTCGATAAATAAGAGTGTCGAACCTAACGAGGACACTACAAGAAATCTGCCATAAGTTGACAAAGAAAAGGTGTCACTGAAACGTCACTGATGGTTACTTGTGACGTTACAGTGACGCTTTTCAAAACGTCGAAAGCTGGGAGTCAGCAGTGACTGCTTGCGACGTTCCACTTGAAAACGTCGTAGATCTTTGTGACGTTTGCAAACGTCACTGACGGCATGACGTTCCAAAAACGTCATGGGCACCTGCCCCCGAGTCCAGCGTGGCAATCCGACGTGGCAAAATTGTGACGAATTAGAAACGTCATTATCTGAATTCAGCCCGGTCCATTCATCTCCTTATGTGGGCTGAGCCCATTAGTACTGATTATTTTTTTCGGCTTTGTTGGGCCTTGGCCTTTTTAGTTTTTTTTAGCTTATTACCTCGGCCTTTTTAGCTTATTTTTTTTCAACGGCCTTTTTAGCTGCTGTACTTACTGGGCCTGGGCCAATTTTCATTGGGCCTGGCCTGTTTAAAGTCTTGGGCCGTGGCCTTTTTAGGACCCATTACAGTTTTGGGCCGTGGCCTTTTTAGGACCCAGTACAGTTTTGGGTCGTGGCCTTTTTCGGACCCATTACAGTTTTGGGCCGTGGCCTTTTTAGGACCCATTACAGTTTTGGGCAATGGCCTTTTTAGGACCCATTACAGTTTTGGGCCGTGGCCTTTTTAGGAACCATTACAGTTTTGGGTTTTGGCCTTTTTAGTGTCCGTTACACTTTTGGGCCTTGGCCTTTTTATGGTCCATTATGGTTTTGGGCCTTGGCCTTTTAGGGTCCATGAAGATTTTGGGCCTAGGCCTTTGTAGGGTCCACAAAGGTTTTGGGCCTCAGCCTTTTTAGGGTCAATTATTTGTTGGGCTGTAGCCTTTCAAGAGCCCATATATTTCTAGGCTACTTTGGGCCTTGGCCTTTTAAGAGCCCACAATAGCCCAACAGTGCATATATTAAATTAGGAAATTCAACAACAAAATATAAAAGACAACATTTCAAATCTGCAAATTTCATAGCAGAGTCACAGCAGCAAAATGACCAGGTTTACAGATTCACCAACATGTCAAGAAAGTTCACAGATTCACCAACATGTCAAGAAAGTTCACAGATTCACCAATAAGAAGTTCACAGATATGACCAAGTTATTGTCACGCTGCCAGGATGTGACCAAGTTCCATGGCGGGACACAAAAAAGGGATACGACCAGCAACAGGAGCTAATTCGCAGAAGCTCCGAAGATGGACATCATGTGAGCAAGCCTCCTATCACTTTCCTCAGTCCGCTTGAGGAGCTCCATGTAGTCCTTGTCACGCTGAGCTTGTGCCGCTTCATTTGCCGCTTGCTTCTCCTTCTGGGCAGCTGCTTCTTCCATGATGGCAGCAAACTGCTGCTTCATCTGTTCAGCTTCCTCCTGGGACCTCTTCACCGTGCTTCCGGGTCATGAACATGCGCCGATACAGCAGCTGCGGTGGGCTTGTTGAGCTTGACGGTGGGCTGGGCTGAAGTCCAGCATTCTTCAGGAAAGTGCTGTGCTTGGCTTCCTTGCTAAGAACCTTTGCAACAACAGCGACTGCAGACCTTGGCGGTGCACCTTCTGGCACAGGAGTAGCCATCTCAGCTTCCATATCAGCCTGGAGATCCGTTTCCAAAAGATTCATCAATTCAGGAAAAGCACATGTCCAAGAATGGTTCACAAAAGTGAAATGAACAAGTACTTACTATTGCAGCTAGAGCTTCCTCAGAGAAACCATCCTTCTTGCTGTGATGGGTCGCCTTAAAGATGTCAACTGCATCTAGCTCTTCACCTCTGCGCTCCTCCCTCTGGAAATGATGTTCACCAAGAATCAGAACATAAAGCTTGTGGAGACAAGAGTAAGATGCAAAAGAAAATTCTGTAAGAGTGTTCTTACAGTTGCATACAGATGAGCAGCATAGCTACGAGAGCCAGTCTTTTGGCCAAATTTGACCGCAGCACGACTGTCCTTGTTCTTGGTACATGTGTTCTGCAGAAGGGCACAATCATGATATTCAGCAATGTGCACATTATAACGATGAGCATCATGTCTACCATGCAAGCACTAATGACTGCAACTGAAGCAAAAAACATACCCTGTGTCTTGGGGTTACCCACAGAGCAGTTAGAGCTTCCCATTCTTCATCTGAGACATCCTTAACAGGGGACTTGATGCTGACTTCACTTGCTGGTACTTTGTCGAAGTAGTCCCTTTTCAGGATGTAGCGCCTGTTCTTCGACACTTTCCGCAGTACGTCATGGCAAGCCTTCTGGATGTCTTCCGACTCTGTGTCCATGTTGAAATTTGCCTACAAAGCAAACAAGGGCAAGGACGAGGTTAGTTATCATGAACTATGAACAATCAATCAAGCACTCATATCATCTAACTAATGAACTGGTGATGAAGAAGATTACCCCCATATTTCCAACGAAGTCGGCCAACAAATTCTCATCCCTCTTGTATAACTTGAAATGTGGAAGGAGTGGCATCTGGCCTCTTGCAAGCATTCCACCCTCCGATGCAAACTTGGCAGCAGGCAAAGGCTTCTCAGGACGTTTCAGCCCTGGAGGAATCTCAATGGTAAGCTTGACTCCCATCCCCTTGCAAATCTGCTCCAGCCCGGTGCCCTTCCTTTTACGGCCACCTGCAGCAGTGGTTCCACCTGAATAGCATACATACAAAGATCATGTCAGAAAGCAGCACCCACATCCAAAAGAGTTTATAAAGATAAACAAAAAAAGGCAGTAGATAGTGAGGACAGCTGTCCAACAAAAACTTGCCTTCATCAACCTCAGGATCAAGAAAACCATCAGAATCAAAGTGCTGATGGTCCATGACATCAGATGCAGTAGGACCTGTGTCCCTGCGAACAGTGCTTCCTTCATTGATCCTTTCATCAATCTGCGGTGAGCTACTGCGATTGTTGCGGGGCGGAGTATCTTCGTTGTTGGTTGCAGACGCTTCACTTGATGTCCTCCTGGTGACTCTTTTGGAAGGAGCCTCAGCAACAGGTTCCAGATGCCTCTTTCTCCCTCCTGGAGCATCAGCAAACACTCTACCAGGAGGCATTGAACTTTGTTCCTTCTGCAACCTCTTACTCCTCCTCCCTGGGCTTGTCTTTCCAACATATGCCTTTTTTCTTTCTACTCTTGGGATCCTTCAATGCCTCGCAAAAATAGCAAAACAAAAATGGCATTACATCACAGGTTATAGCAAGACAGAAATAAGAAAACAGATACAAGTAATGCCAGCCCTCCAAAGATGATAAGCAGAATGCACCTTCTCAATGTGTTCCCCTATACTCCCTTCAACCTCCCCATCCTCCTGGTCAACCGATTGGTCATCGCTCGGATGATAATCTGAGCTCTCGCCTTGTGTTATTGCAGATGACTCATCATTTGAAAGTGTGGAACCACCTCCACCTCGACCACCACGTGACTTCCTAAATATTGACACTACGGCGGGTATACCCAGGGACTGCAAGACACGGTTGTTCCGCATCATTTTCCTAGCCCTCTCCTTCTCTAACTCGGTGAGGGGCGCTTCTTTACATGTATGGGAGAAATATGTAACCATTAGATTGATGGTTGAAATGCATAGAAGCAAGCCAACTCGAACAACTAAGGTAAATTGTTTAATCATAGCAATTTTCAGCTTTTAGTTTCATTTAATCCTAGGGTACAGAAATATTCAGATAGAACCAAAAAAACCCCAGCACCCGATTAAAAGCATCAATTAGACACGATGATGTTAGGATGAAGCCGCATACCAGCCAGCTGCTTCTTCCTAGTCTTTGCCATGCCTGATGTTGATGGGTTGGATATGTGCTGGCACGAAAAGAATAACAATTAGTGACAGCAGATACAACATATGGATGCAATTAAAGAACCAAGCAACATAGGTTCATGTTGATCAACAATCACCTGGTTCACCTTGCTCCTTGATGTAGGTCAGACCTTGATAGTATTACCTAAGAAGATAACAGGTTATAATCATTAGACATATCCCTTCATACAACAATAGACATGTACACAGATAAAGCTATAGGCATGTACAGATAAACAGGGAAACCAAACTTTGTTTGGGAGAAGTTTCATCAACACAGGATAAAAGGGCAATATAAATGTTCATCGACGAAATATAAAAGGGCATGCCTTGGTAAAGATTTGTACCAAGCAAGATCCGCAGCAGGTAATCATATTATGTACTAGTTGCAGCAAGAAAGATCTGTAGCAGCAAATCATATATGGACTGCAGTAAACTAGATGTACAATCTACAGAGCCCAAGCCAAGTAAAGTCCCCCAACAATCACGGACTGGTTGCAGCGAGACCCACGCCAGGCAAGATCCGCATCACTAATTAACTGGTTGCATACAGCAAGCAAGATCGGTAGCAGGTAATCATATAGGGACTGCAGTAAACCAGATCTAAATTCTACAGAGCCTGAGCCAAGCAAGATCCGCAACAATCATCGACTGGTTGCAGCAAGACACATGCCAATCAAGATCTGAAGCAACCATGGGCTGGTTGCATATAGCAAGCAAGATCGGCAGCAGGTAATCATATAGGGACTGCAGAAAACCAAATCTAAAATCCACAGAGCCTGAGCCAGGCAAGATCCGCAGCAATCATCGACTGGTTGCAGCAAGAACATGCCAAGCAAGATCCGAAGCAACCATGGACTGGTTGCAGCAAGAACCATGACAGGCCGAGCAACCCTGACCCTGGACAAGCCAAGGAAACAAGCCATGCCACGAAATCCCTAACCCTAACCATGCCATGCCAAGCAAACCGTAACCCTAGCCATGGCCGACGAAACCCTAAGCAGGCCAAGAAAAGGCCATAGAAGAGGGGGGGGGGGAGTGGTCGGGTTGAGGAGGGAACTCGCCTGTAGATCTTGTGGCGAGCGTCTACGCATGCGCGGCCGTCGTCGGCGGGTAGATCTCCGCTCGTCCGCTCGTCGGAGCGCCGCTCATCGGTGGCCGTCGGCGGGTGGGGATGAGAGGAGTGGGAGGGGAATTGGGGTTCGTATCGCACCGGAGTGGGAGGGGAATTGGGGAATTGAGGGAGCTCGTACGGGATTTGACTGAAATGTCCCTCCTTTCCAGCTTAGGTTAGTGGCGTTTCGGACATTTGCCCTCCTTTCCAGCTTAGGTTAGTGGCGTGGCGGGTGGATTCAAAACATTTCGCTGGAGCTGGCGGGAGAAGCAGCTGGGCAGGAGAGTTTTGGGGTTTGGGAGAGTTTTGGCTCTATCAATTTATTTAAGTAGGAGGGATTTTTTGCGGCTTTTTTGTGCAAAACAATAATAATTAAATGCGCAATAATGCATATAATTTGGTGTAGGTTAAAATATTTTTAAAAACAGAATATCATGTAATTAAACGTGTGTCACCTTCATCCTTTAATGATAATAATATAGGGATATATGAAACTTCTAGAATCCGTAATAAATTATATATATAAAATCAAAAAATGTTTGGTTAATTAGGTCAAATTATATATGTCTCTTGCACACACTAATTATATGCTTATCACAAGGAATATGCAAGCTTTATCCCATTCTATATACATCAAGATTCTGAACGTGGTAGTTCGATCGTGAAGGATTCTCCTAGAATATAATGTCGTCTCCGCGCTCGACTTTTTGGCTCCGTTTACTATTGCACAATTACACCTTGCATCACACTTTGACACATATCATAGGCCCACATGCACGATTTGGTGGGGTTCCGGTGTTCCGGCAGTCGTTCTCCCACTCCTCCCCCCAAAACAGCGGCACGTGTGCCCCGGCGGGTCTACCCCCCTAGATTTCTCCGCACGAGGGTGCACCAATGTACCTTTTCATTCTTTTAGGTTTGTTTAGGACATATACACATGGAGAACCAAGATTGGTACCCTTTGGCACATACACCCGCAGCTCGAGCCATTATCACACGATCGAGGGTGTGCCTGATCTACTGGTTAGGGTTCAGCGTAGGGTTAGGGCTAGGGTCTAGGATTTAGGGGAGCTACTTTTGCACAATTACACCTTACATCACACTTTGACACATAGCATAGGACCACATGCAAGATTTGGTGGGGTTTCGGTGTTCCGGCGGTCGTTCTCCCCCTCCTCCCCCCAAAACAGCGGAACGTGTGCCCCGGCGGGGTCTACCCCCCTAGATTTCTCCGCGCGAGGGTGCACCAATGTACATTTTCATTCTTTTAGGTTTTTTAGGACATATACACATAGAGCACCAAGATTGGGACCCTTTGGCACATACACCCGCAGCTCGAGCCATTATCACACGATTGATCGACGGTGTGCCTGATCTACTAGTTAGGGTTCGACGTAGGGTTAGGGGTAGGGTCTAGGGTTTAGGGGAGCTACTTTTGAACCATTACACCTTGCACCACACTTTGACACATAGAATAGGCCCACATGCAAGATTTTGTGGGGTTCCGGTGTTCCGGCGGTCGTTCTCCCCCTCCTCCCCCCAAAACAGCGGAACGTGTGCCCCGGCGGGTCTACCCCCCTAGATTTCTCCGCGCGAGGGTGCACCAATGTACCTTTTCATTCTTTTAGGTTTGTTTAGGACATATACACATGGAGAACCAAGATTGGGACCCTTTGGCACATACACCCGCAGCTCGAACCATTATCACACGATCGAGGGTGTGCTGCCTGATCTACTGGTTAGGGTTCGGCGTAGGGTTAGGTCTAGGGTCTAGGGTTTAGGGGAGCTACTTTTGCACAATTACACCTTTGCATCACACTTTGACACATATCATAGGCCCACATGCAAGATTTGGTGGGGTTCCGGTGTTCCGGTGGTCGTTCTCCCCCTCCTCCCCCCAAAACAGCGGAACGTATGCCCCGGCGGGTCTACCCCCTAGATTTCTCCGCGCGAGGGTGCACCAATGTACCTTTTCATTCTTTTAGGTTTTTTAGGACATATACACATGGAGAACCAAGATTGGGACCCTTTGGCACATACACCCGCAGCTCGAGCCATTATCACACGATCGAGGGGTGTGCCTGATCTACTGGGGTTAGGGTTCGGCGTAGGGTTAGGGGTAGGGTCTAGGGTATGGGGGAGCTACTTTTGCACCATTACACCATGCACCACACTTTGACACATAGAATAGGCCCACATGCAAGATTTGGTGGGGTTCCGGTGTTCCGGCGGTCGTTCTCCCCCTCCTCCCCCCAAAACAGCGGAACGTGTGCCCCGGCAGGTCTACCCCCCTAGATTTCTCCGCGCGAGGGTGCACCAATGTACCTTTTCATTCTTTTAGGTTTGTTTAGGACATATACACATGGAGAACCAAGATTGGGACCCTTTGGCACATACACCCGCAGCTCGAGCTATTATCACACGATCAACGGTATGCCTGATCTACTAGTTCGGGTTCGGCGTAGGGCTAGGGGTAGGGTCTAGAGTTTAGGGGAGCTACTTTTGCACAATTACACCTTGCATCACACTTTGACACATATCATAGGCCCACATGCACGATTTGGTGGGGTTGCGGTGTTCCGGCGGTCGTTCTCCCACTCCTCCCCCAAAACAGCGGAACGTGTGCCCCGGCGGGTCTACCCCCCTAGATTTCTCCGCGCGAGGGTGCACCAATGTACCTTTTCATTATTTTAGGTTTGTTTAGGACATATACACATGGAGAACCAAGATTGGGTCCCTTTGGCACATACACCCGCAGCTCGAGCCATTATCACGCGATCGAGGGTGTGCCTGATCTAGTGGGGTTAGGGTTCGGCGTAGGGTTAGGGGTAGGGTCTAGGGTTTAGGGGAGCTACTTTTGCACCATTACACCTTGCATCACACTTTGATACATATCATAGGCCCACATGCAAGATTTGGTGGGGTTCCGGTGTTCCGGCGGTCGTTCTCCCCCTCCTCCCCCCAAAACAGCGGAACGTGTGCCCCGGCGGGTCTACCTCCCTAGATTTCTCCGCGCGAGGGTGCACCAATGTACATTTTCATTCTTTTAGGTTTGTTTAGGACATATACAGATGGAGAACCAAGATTGGGACCCTTTGGCACATACACCCGCAGCTCGAGCCATTATCACACGATCGAGGGTGTGCCTGATCTACTGGTTAGGGTTCGGCGTAGGGTTAGGGCTAGGGTCTAGGGTTTAGGGGAGCTACTTTTGCACAATTACACATTGCATCACACTTTTACACATAGCATAGGCCCACATGCAAGATTTGGTGGGGTTCCGGTGTTCCGGCGGTCGTTCTCCCCCTCCCCCCCCCCCAAAACAGCGGAACGTGTGCCCCGGCGGGTCTACCCCCCTAGATTTCTCCGCGCGAGGGTGCACCAATGTACCATTTCATTCTTTTAGGTTTGTTTAGGACATATACACATGTAGAACCAAGTTTGGGACCCTTTGGCACATACACCCGCAGCTCGAGCCATTATCACACAATCGAGGGTGTGCTGCCTGATCAACTGGTTAGGGTTCGGCGTAGGGTTAGGGGTAGGGTCTAGGGTTTAGGGGAGTTACTTTTGCACTATTACACCTTGCACCACACTTTGACACATAGAATAGGCCCACATGCAAGATTTGGTGGGGTTCCGGTGTTCCGGCGGTCGTTCTCCCCCTCCTCCCCCCAAAACAGCGGAACGTGTGCCCCGGCGGGTCTACCCCCCTAGATTTCTCCGCGCGAGGGTGCACCAACGTACCTTTTCATTCTTTTAGGTTTGTTTAGGACATATACACATTGAGAACCAAGATTGGGACCCTTTTGCACATACACCCGCAGCTCGAGCCATTATCACACGATCGAGGGTGTGCCTGAGATCTACTGGTTAGGGTTCGGCGTAGGGTTAGGGCTAGGGTCTAGGGTTTAGGGGAGCTACTTTTGCACAATTACACCTTGCATCACACTTTTACACATATCATAGGCCCACATGCAAGATTTGGTGGGGTTCCGGTGTTCCGGTGGTCGTTCTCCCCCTCCTTCCCCCAAAACAGCGGAACGTGTGCCCCGACGGGTCTACCCCTAGATTTCTCCGCGCGAGGGTGCACCAATGTACCTTTTCATTCTTTTAGGTTTAATTAGGACATATACACATGGAGAACCAAGATTGGGACCCTTTGGCACATACACCCGCAGCTCGAGCCATTATCACACGATCGAGGGTGTGCTGCCTGATCAACTGGTTAGGGTTCGGCGTAGGGTTAGGGGTAGGGTCTAGGGTTTAGGGGAGCTACTTTTGCACCATTACACCTTGCACCACACTTTGACACATAGAATAGGCCCACATGCAAGATTTGGTGGGGTTCCGGTGTTCCGGCGGTCGTTCTCCCCCTCCTCCCCCCAAAACAGCGGAACGTGTGCCCCGGCAGGTCTACCCCCCTAGATTTCTCCGCGTGAGGGTGCACCAATGTACCTTTTCATTCTTTTAGGTTTGTTTAGGACATATACACATGGATAACCAAGATTGGGACCCTTTGGGACATACACCCGCAGCTCGAGCCATTATCACACGATCGAGGGTGTGCCTGAGATCTACTGGTTAGGGTTCGGCGTAGGGTTAGGGCTAGGGTCTAGGGTTTAGGGGAGCTACTTTTGCACAATTACACCTTGCATCACACTTTGACACATATCATAGGCCCACATGCAAGATTTGGTGGGGTTCCGGTGTTCCGGTGGTCGTTCTCCCCCTCCACCCCGCAAAACAGCGGAACGTGTGCCCCGGCGGGTCTACCCCCTAGATTTCTCCGCGCGAGGGTGCACCAATGTAACTTTTCATACTTTTAGGTTTGTTTAGGACATATACACATGGAGGACCAAGATTGGGACCCTTTGTCACATACACCCGCAGCTCGAGCCATTATCACACGATCGAGGGGTGTGCCTGATCTTCTGGGGTTAGGGTTCGGCGTAGGGTTAGGGGTAGGGTCTAGGGTTTAGGGGAGCTACTTTTGCACCATTACACCTTGCACCACACTTTGACACATAGAATAGGCCCACATCCAAGATTTGGTGGGGTTCCGGTGTTCCGGCGGTCGTTCTCCCCCTCCTCCCCCCAAAACAGCGGAACGTGTGCCCCGGCGGGTCTACCCCCTAGATTTCTCCGCGCGAGGGTGCACCAATGTACCTTTTCATTCTTTTAGGTTTGTTTAGGACATATACACATGTAGAACCAAGATTGGGACCCTTTGGCACATACACCCGCAGCTCGAGCCATTATCACACGATCGAGGGTGTGCCTGATCTACTGGTTAGGGTTCGGCGTAGGGTTAGGGGTAGGATCTAGGGTTTGGGGGAGCTACTTTTGAACCATTACACCTTGCACCACACTTTGACACATAGAATAGGCCCACATGCAAGATTTGGTGGGGTTCCGGTGTTCCGGCGGTTGTTCTCCCCCTCCTCCCCCCAAAACAGCGGAACGTGTGCCCCGGCGGGTCTACCCCCTAGTTTTCTCCGCGCGAGGGTGCACCAATGTATCTTTTCAATTTTTTTAGGTTTGTTTAGGACATATACACATGGAGAACCAAGATTGGGACCCTTTGGCACATAAACCCGCAGCTCGAGCCATTATCACACGATCGAAGGTGTGCCTGAGATCTACTGGTTAGGGTTCGGCGTAGGGTTAGGGGTAGGGTCTAGGGTTTAGGGGAGCTACTTTTGCACAATTACACCTTGCACCACACTTTGACACATATAATAGGCAAACATGCAAGATTTGGTGGGGTTCCGGTGTTCCGGCGGTCGTTCTCCCCCTCCTCGCCCCAAAACAGCGGAACGTGTGCCCCGGCGGGTCTACCCCCCTAGATTTCTCCGCGCGAGGGTGCACCAATGTACATTTTCATTCTTTTAGGTTTGTTTAGGACATATACACATGGATAACCAAGATTGGGACCCTTTGGCACATACACCCGCAGCTCGAGCCATTATCACACGATCGAGGGTGTGCCTGATCTGCTGGTTAGGGTTCGGCGTAGGGTTAGGGGTAGGGTCTAGGGTTTAGGGGAGCTACTTTTGCACAATTACACCTTGCATCACACTTTGACACATATCATAGGCCCACATGCAAGATTTGGTGTGGTTCCGGTGTTCCGGTGGTCGTTCTCCCCCTCCTCCCCGCAAAACAGCGGAACGTGTGCCCCGGCGGGTCTACCCCCTAGATTTCTCCGCGCGAGGGTGCACCAATGTACCTTTTCATTCTTTTAGGTTTGTTTAGGACATATACACATGGAGGACCAAGATTGGGACCCTTTGGCACATACACCCGCAGCTCGAGCCATTATCACACGATCGAGGGGTGTGCCTGATCTTCTGGGGTTAGGGTTCGGCGTAGGGTTAGGGGTAGGGTCTAGGGTTTAGGGGAGCTACTTTTGCACCATTACACCTTGCACCACACTTTGACACATAGAATAGGCCCACATCCAAGATTTGGTGGGGTTCCGGTGTTCCGGCGGTCGTTCTCCCCCTCCTCCCCCCAAAACAGCGGAACGTGTGCCCCGGCGGGTCTACCCCCTAGATTTCTCCGCGCGAGGGTGCACCAATGTACCTTTTCATTCTTTTAGGTTTGTTTAGGACATATACACATGTAGAACCAAGATTGGGACCCTTTGGCACATACACCCGCAGCTCGAGCCATTATCACACGATCGAGGGTGTGCCTGATCTACTGGTTAGGGTTCGGCGTAGGGTTAGGGGTAGGATCTAGGGTTTGGGGGAGCTACTTTTGAACCATTACACCTTGCACCACACTTTGACACATAGAATAGGCCCACATGCAAGATTTGGTGGGGTTCCGGTGTTCCGGCGGTCGTTCTCCCCCTCCTCCCCCCAAAACAGCGGAACGTGTGCCCCGGCGGGTCTACCCCCCTAGATTTCTCCGCGCGAGGGTGCACCAATGTATCTTTTCAATTTTTTTAGGTTTGTTTAGGACATATACACATGGAGAACCAAGATTGGGACCCTTTGGCACATAAACCCGCAGCTCGAGCCATTATCACACGATCGAAGGTGTGCCTGAGATCTACTGGTTAGGGTTCGGCGTAGGGTTAGGGCTAGGGTCTAGGGTTTAGGGGAGATACTTTTGCACAATTACACCTTGCACCACACTTTGACACATATAATAGGCAAACATGCAAGATTTGGTGGGGTTCCGGTGTTCCGGCGGTCGTTCTCCCCCTCGCCCCAAAACAGCGGAACGTGTGCCCCGGCGGGTCTACCCCCCTAGATTTCTCCGCGCGAGGGTGCACCAATGTACATTTTCATTCTTTTAGGTTTTTTTAGGACATATACACATGGATAACCAAGATTGGGACCCTTTGGCACATACACCCGCAGCTCGAGCCATTATCACACGATCGAGGGTGTGCCTGATCTGCTGGTTAGGGTTCGGCGTAGGGTTAGGGGTAGGGTCTAGGGTTTAGGGGAGCTACTTTTGCACAATTACACCTTGCATCACACTTTGACACATATCATAGGCCCACATGCAAGATTTGGTGTGGTTCCGGTGTTCCGGTGGTCGTTCTCCCCCTCCTCCCCCCAAAACAGCGGAACGTGTGCCCCGGCGGGTCTACCCCCCTAGATTTCTCCGCGCGAGGGTGCACCAATGTACCTTTTCATTCTTTTAGGTTTGTTTAGGACATATACACATGGAGAACCAAGATTGGGACCCTTTGGCACATACACCCGCAGCTCGAGCCATTATCACACGATCGAGGGGTGTGCCTGATCTTCTGGGGTTAGGGTTCGGCGTAGGGTTAGGGGTAGGGTCTAGGGTTTAGGGGAGCTACTTTTGCACCATTACACCTTGCACCACACTTTGACACATAGAATAGGCCCACATCCAAGATTTGGTGGGGTTCCGGTGTTCCGGCGGTCGTTCTCCCCCTCCTCCCCCCAAAACAGCGGAACGTGTGCCCCGGCGGGTCTACCCCCCTAGATTTCTCCGCGCGAGGGTGCACCAATGTACCTTTTCATTCTTTTAGGTTTGTTTAGGACATATACACATGGAGAACCAAGATTGGGACCCTTTGGCACATACACCCGCAGCTCGAGCCATTATCACACGATCGAGGGTGTGCCTGATCTACTGGTTAGGGTTCGGCGTAGGGTTAGGGGTAGGATCTAGGGTTTGGGGGAGCTACTTTTGAACCATTACACCTTGCACCACACTTTGAAACATAGAATAGGCCCACATGCAAGATTTGGTGGGGTTCCGGTGTTCCGGCGGTCGTTCTCCCCCTCCTCCCCCCAAAACAGCGGAACGTGTGCCCCGGCGGGTCTACCCCCCTAGATTTCTCCGCGCGAGGGTGCACCAATGTATCTTTTCAATTTTTTTAGGTTTGTTTAGGACATATACACATGGAGAACCAAGATTGGGACCCTTTGGCACATAAACCCGCAGCTCGAGCCATTATCACACGATCGAAGGTGTGCCTGAGATCTACTGGTTAGGGTTCGGCTTAGGGTTAGGGCTAGGGTCTAGGGTTTAGGGGAGATACTTTTGCACAATTACACCTTGCACCACACTTTGACACATATAATAGGCAAACATGCAAGATTTGGTGGGGTTCCGGTGTTCCGGCGGTCGTTCTCCCCCTCCTCGCCCCAAAACAAATGAACGTGTGCCCGGCGGGTCTACCCCCTAGATTTCTCCGCGCGAGGGTGCACCAATGTACATTTTCATTCTTTTAGGTTTGTTTAGGACATATACACATGGATAACCAAGATTGGGACCCTTTGGCACATACACCCGCAGCTCGAGCCATTATCACACGATCGAGGGTGTGCCTGATCTGCTGGTTAGGGTTCGGCGTAGGGTTAGGGGTAGGGTCTAGGGTTTAGGGGAGCTACTTTTGCACAATTACACCTTGCATCACACTTTGACACATATCATAGGCCCACATGCAAGATTTGGTGTGGTTCCGGTGTTCCGGTGGTCGTTCTCCCCCTCCTCCCCGCAAAACAGCGGAACGTGTGCCCCGGCGGGTCTACCCCCCTAGATTTCTCCGCGCGAGGGTGCACCAATGTACCTTTTCATTCTTTTAGGTTTGTTTAGGACATATACACATGGAGAACCAAGATTGGGACCCTTTGGCACATACACCCGCAGCTCGAGCCATTATCACACGATCGAGGGTGTGCCTGAGATCTACTGGTTAGGGTTCGGCGTAGGGTTAGGGCTAGGGTCTAGGGTTTAGGGGAGCTACTTTTGCACAATTACACCTTGCATCACACTTTGACACATATCATAGGCCCACATGCAAGATTTGGTGGGGTTCCGGTGTTCCGGTGGTCGTTCTCCCCCTCCTCCCCCCAAAACAGCGGAACGTGTGCCCCGACGGGTCTACCCCCTAGATTTCTCCGCGCGAGGGTGCACCAATGTAACTTTTCATACTTTTAGGTTTGTTTAGGACATATACACATGGAGGACCAAGATTGGGACCCTTTGTCACATACAACCGCAGCTCGAGCCATTATCACACGATCGAGGGTGTGCCTGATCTACTGGTTAGGGTTCGGCGTAGGGTTAGGGGTAGGGTCTAGGGTTTAGGGGAGCTACTTTTGCACCATTACACCTTGCACCACACTTTGACACATAGAATAGGCCCACATCCAAGATTTGGTGGGGTTCCGGTGTTCCGGCGGTCGTTCTCCCCCTCCTCCCCCCAAAACAGCGGAACGTGTGCCCCGGCGGGTCTACCCCCTAGATTTCTCCGCGCGAGGGTGCACCAATGTACCTTTTCATTCTTTTAGGTTTGTTTAGGACATATACATATGTAGAACCAAGATTGGGACCCTTTGGCACATACACCCACAGCTCGAGCCATTATCACACGATCGAGGGTGTGCCTGATCTACTGGTTAGGGTTCGGCGTAGGGTTAGGGGTAGGATCTAGGGTTTGGGGGAGCTACTTTTGAACCATTACACCTTGCACCACACTTTGACACATAGAATAGGCCCACATGCAAGATTTGGTGGGGTTCCGGTGTTCCGGCGGTCGTTCTCCCCCTCCTCCCCCCAAAACAGCGGAACGTGTGCCCCGGCGGGTCTACCCCCCTAGATTTCTCCGCGCGAGGGTGCACCAATGTATCTTTTCAATTTTTTTAGGTTTTTTTAGGACATATACACATGGAGAACCAAGATTGGTACCCTTTGGCACATAAACCCGCAGCTCGAGCCATTATCACACGATCGAAGGTGTGCCTGAGATCTACTGGTTAGGGTTCGGCGTAGGGTTAGGGCTAGGGTCTAGGGTTTAGGGGAGATACTTTTGCACAATTACACCTTGCACCACACTTTGACACATATAATAGGCAAACATGCAAGATTTGGTGGGGTTCCGGTGTTCCGGCGGTCGTTCTCCCCCTCCTCGCCCCAAAACAGCGGAACGTGTGCCCCGGCGGGTCTACCCCCCTAGATTTCTCCGCGCGAGGGTGCACCAATGTACATTTTCATTCTTTTAGGTTTGTTTAGGACATATACACATGGATAACCAAGATTGGGACCCTTTGGCACATACACCCGCAGCTCGAGCCATTATCACACGATCGAGGGTGTGCCCGATCCGGTTAGGGTTCGGCGTAGGGTTAGGGGTAGGGTCTAGGGTTTAGGGGAGCTACTTTTGCACAATTACACCTTGCATCACACTTTGACACATATCATAGGCCCACATGCAAGATTTGGTGTGGTTCCGGTGTTCCGGCGGTCGTTCTCCCCCTCCTCGCCCCAAAACAGCGGAACGTGTGCCCCGGCGGGTCTACCCCCCTAGATTTCTCCGCGCGAGGGTGCACCAATGTACATTTTCATTCTTTTAGGTTTGTTTAGGACATATACACATTGAGAACCAAGATTGGGACCCTTTTGCACATACACCCGCAGCTCGAGCCATTATCACACGATCGAGGGTGTGCCTGAGATCTACTGGTTAGGGTTCGGCGTAGGGTTAGGGCTAGGGTCTAGGGTTTAGGGGAGCTACTTTTGCACAATTACACCTTGCATCACACTTTGACACATATCATAGGCCCACATGCAAGATTTGGTGGGGTTCCGGTGTTCCGGTGGTCGTTCTCCCCCTTCCCCCCAAAACAGCGGAACGTGTGCCCCGGCGGGTCTACCCCCTAGATTTCTCCGCGCGAGGGTGCACCAATGTAACTTTTCATACTTTTAGGTTTGTTTAGGACATATACACATGGAGGACCAAGATTGGGACCCTTTGTCACATACAACCGCAGCTCGAGCCATTATCACACGATCGAGGGGTGTGCCTGATCTACTGGGGTTAGGGTTCGGCGTAGGGTTAGGGGTAGGGTCTAGGGTTTAGGGGAGCTACTTTTGCACCATTACACCTTGCACCACACTTTGACACATAGAATAGGCCCACATCCAAGATTTGGTGGGGTTCCGGTGTTCCGGCGGTCGTTCTCCCCCTCCCCCCCCAAAACAGCGGAACGTGTGCCCCGGCGGGTCTACCCCCTAGATTTCTCCGCGCGAGGGTGCACCAATGTACCTTTTCATTATTTTAGGTTTGTTTAGGACATATACACATGGAGAACCAAGATTGGGACCCTTTGGCACATACACCCGCAGCTCGAGCCATTATCACGCGATCGAGGGTGTGCCTGATCTAGTGGGGTTAGGGTTCGGCGTAGGGTTAGGGGTAGGGTCTAGGGTTTAGGGGAGCTACTTTTGCACCATTACACCTTGCATCACACTTTGATACATATCATAGGCCCACATGCAAGATTTGGTGGGGTTCCGGTGTTCCGGCGGTCGTTCTCCCCCTCCTCCCCCCAAAACAGCGGAACGTGTGCCCCGGCGGGTCTACCACCCTAGATTTCTCCGCGCGAGGGTGCACCAATGTACATTTTCATTCTTTTAGGTTTGTTTAGGACATATACAGATGGAGAACCAAGATTGGGACCCTTTGGCACATACACCCGCAGCTCGAGCCATTATCACACGATCGAGGGTGTGCCTGATCTACTGGTTAGGGTTCGGCGTAGGGTTAGGGCTAGGGTCTAGGGTTTAGGGGAGCTACTTTTGCACAATTACACATTGCATCACACTTTGACACATAGCATAGGCCCACATGCAAGATTTGGTGGGGTTCCGGTGTTCCGGCGGTCGTTCTCCCCCTCCTCCCCCCAAAACAATGGGAACGTGTGCCCCGGTGGGTCTACCCCCCTAGATTTCTCCGCGCGAGGGTGCACCAATGTACCATTTCATTCTTTTAGGTTTGTTTAGGACATATACACATGTAGAACCAAGTTTGGGACCCTTTGGCACATACACCCGCAGCTCGAGCCATTATCACACAATCGAGGGTGTGCTGCCTGATCAACTGGTTAGGGTTCGGCGTAGGGTTAGGGGTAGGGTCTAGGGTTTAGGGGAGTTACTTTTGCACTATTACACCTTGCACCACACTTTGACACATAGAATAGGCCCACATGCAAGATTTGGTGGGGTTCCGGTGTTCCGGCGGTCGTTCTCCCCCTCCTCCCCCCAAAACAGCGGAACGTGTGCCCCGGCAGGTCTACCCCCCTAGATTTCTCCGCACGAGGGTGCACCAATGTACCTTTTCATTATTTTAGGTTTGTTTAGGACATATACACATGGAGAACCAAGATTGGGACCCTTTGGCACATACACCCGCAGCTCGAGCCATTATCACACGATCGAGGGTGTGCCTGATCTAGTGGGGTTAGGGTTCGGCGTAGGGTTAGGGGTAGGGTCTAGGGTTTAGGGGAGCTACTTTTGCACCATTACACCTTGCATCAAACTTTGATACATATCATAGGCCCACATGCAAGATTTGGTGGGGTTCCGGTGTTCCGGCGGTCGTTCTCCCCCTCCTCCCCCCAAAACAGCGGAACGTGTGCCCCGGCGGGTCTACCCCCCTAGATTTCTCCGCGCGAGGGTGCACCAATGTACATTTTCATTCTTTTAGGTTTGTTTAGGACATATACAGATGGAGAACCAAGATTGGGACCCTTTGGCACATACACCCGCAGCTCGAGCCATTATCACACGATCGAGGGTGTGCCTGATCTACTGGTTAGGGTTCGGCGTAGGGTTAGGGCTAGGGTCTAGGGTTTAGGGGAGCTACTTTTGCACAATTACACATTGCATCACACTTTGACACATAGCATAGGCCCACATGCAAGATTTGGTGGGGTTCCGGTGTTCCGGCGGTCGTTCTCCCCCTCCCCCCCCAAAACAGCGGAACGTGTGCCCCGGTGGGTCTACCCCCCTAGATTTCTCCGCGCGAGGGTGCACCAATGTACCATTTCATTCTTTTAGGTTTGTTTAGGACATATACACATGTAGAACCAAGTTTGGGACCCTTTGGCACATACACCCGCAGCTCGAGCCATTATCACACGATCGAGGGTGTGCCTGATCAACTGGTTAGGGTTCGGCGTAGGGTTAGGGGTAGGGTCTAGGGTTTAGGGGAGTTACTTTTGCACTATTACACCTTGCACCACACTTTGACACATAGAATAGGCCCACATGCAAGATTTGGTGGGGTTCCGGTGTTCCGGCGGTCGTTCTCCCCCTCCTCCCCCCAAAACAGCGGAACGTGTGCCCCGGCAGGTCTACCCCCCTAGATTTCTCCGCACGAGGGTGCACCAATGTACCTTTTCATTATTTTAGGTTTGTTTAGGACATATACACATGGAGAACCAAGATTGGGACCCTTTGGCACATACACCCGCAGCTCGAGCCATTATCACACGATCGAGGGTGTGCCTGATCTAGTGGGGTTAGGGTTCGGCGTAGGGTTAGGGGTAGGGTCTAGGGTTTAGGGGAGCTACTTTTGCACCATTACACCTTGCATCAAACTTTGATACATATCATAGGCCCACATGCAAGATTTGGTGGGGTTCCGGTGTTCCGGCGGTCGTTCTCCCCCTCCTCCCCCCAAAACAGCGGAACGTGTGCCCCGGCGGGTCTACCCCCCTAGATTTCTCCGCGCGAGGGTGCACCAATGTACATTTTCATTCTTTTAGGTTTGTTTAGGACATATACAGATGGAGAACCAAGATTGGGACCCTTTGGCACATACACCCGCAGCTCGAGCCATTATCACACGATCGAGGGTGTGCCTGATCTACTGGTTAGGGTTCGGCGTAGGGTTAGGGCTAGGGTCTAGGGTTTAGGGGAGCTACTTTTGCACAATTAAACATTGCATCACACTTTGACACATAGCATAGGCCCACATGCAAGATTTGGTGGGGTTCCGGTGTTCCGGCAGTCGTTCTCCCCCTCCCCCCCCAAAACAGCGGAACGTGTGCCCCGGCGGGTCTACCCCCTAGATTTCTCCGCGCGAGGGTGCACCAATGTACCATTTCATTCTTTTAGGTTTGTTTAGGACATATACACATGTAGAACCAAGTTTGGGACCCTTTGGCACATACACCCGCAGCTCGAGCCATTATCACACAATCGAGGGTGTGCTGCCTGATCAACTGGTTAGGGTTCAGCGTAGGGTTTGGGGTAGGGTCTAGGGTTTAGGGGAGTTACTTTTGCACTATTACACCTTGCACCACACTTTTACACATAGAATAGGCCCACATGCAAGATTTGGTGGGGTTCCGGTGTTCCGGCTGTCGTTCTCCCCCTCCTCCCCCCAAAACAGCGGAACGTGTGCCCCGGCGGGTCTACCCCCTAGATTTCTCCGCGCGAGGGTGCACCAACGTACATTTTCATTCTTTTAGGTTTGTTTAGGACATATACACATTGAGAACCAAGATTGGGACCCTTTTGCACATACACCCGCAGCTCGAGCCATTATCACACGATCGAGGGTGTGCCTGAGATCTACTGGTTAGGGTTCGGCGTAGGGTTAGGGCTAGGGTCTAGGGTTTAGGGGAGCTACTTTTGCACAATTACACCTTGCATCACACTTTTACACATATCATAGGCCCACATGCAAGATTTGGTGGGGTTCCGGTGTTCCGGTGGTCGTTCTCCCCCTCCTTCCCCCAAAACAGCGGAACGTGTGCCCCGACGGGTCTACCCCTAGATTTCTCCGCGCGAGGGTGCACCAATGTACCTTTTCATTCTTTTAGGTTTAATTAGGACATATACACATGGAGAACCAAGATTGGGACCCTTTGGCACATACACCCGCAGCTCGAGCCATTATCACACGATCGAGGGTGTGCTGCCTGATCAACTGGTTAGGGTTCGGCGTAGGGTTAGGGGTAGGGTCTAGGGTTTAGGGGAGCTACTTTTGCACCATTACACCTTGCACCACACTTTGACACATAGAATAGGCCCACATGCAAGATTTGGTGGGGTTCCGGTGTTCCGGCGGTCGTTCTCCCCCTCCTCCCCCCAAAACAGCGGAACGTGTGCCCCGGCGGGTCTACCCCCCTAGATTTCTCCGCGTGAGGGTGCACCAATGTACCTTTTCATTCTTTTAGGTTTGTTTAGGACATATACACATGGATAACCAAGATTGGGACCCTTTGGGACATACACCCGCAGCTCGAGCCATTATCACACGATCGAGGGTGTGCCTGAGATCTACTGGTTAGGGTTCGGCGTAGGGTTAGGGCTAGGGTCTAGGGTTTAGGGGAGCTACTTTTGCACAATTACACCTTGCATCACACTTTGACACATATCATAGGCCCACATGCAAGATTTGGTGTTGTTCCGGTGTTCCGGTGGTCGTTCTCCCCCTCCTCCCCGCAAAACAGCGGAACGTGTGCCCCGGCGGGTCTACCCCCTAGATTTCTCCGCGCGAGGGTGCACCAATGTAACTTTTCATACTTTTAGGTTTGTTTAGGACATATACACATGGAGGACCAAGATTGGGACCCTTTGTCACATACACCCGCAGCTCGAGCCATTATCACACGATCGAGGGGTGTGCCTGATCTACTGGGGTTAGGGTTCGGCGTAGGGTTAGGGTCTAGGGTTTAGGGGAGCTACTTTTGCACCATTACACCTTGCACCACACTTTGACACATAGAATAGGCCCACATCCAAGATTTGGTGGGGTTCCGGTGTTCCGGCGGTCGTTCTCCCCCTCCTCCCCCCAAAACAGCGGAACGTGTGCCCCGGCGGGTCTACCCCCTAGATTTCTCCGCGCGAGGGTGCACCAATGTACCTTTTCATTCTTTTAGGTTTGTTTAGGACATATACACATGTAGAACCAAGATTGGGACCCTTTGGCACATACACCCGCAGCTCGAGCCATTATCACACGATCGAGGGTGTGCCTGATCTACTGGTTAGGGTTCGGCGTAGGGTTAGGGGTAGGATCTAGGGTTTGGGGGAGCTACTTTTGAACCATTACACCTTGCACCACACTTTGACACATAGAATAGGCCCACATGCAAGATTTGGTGGGGTTCCGGTGTTCCGGCGGTCGTTCTCCCCCTCCTCCCCCCAAAACAGCGGAACGTGTGCCCCGGCGGGTCTACCCCCCTAGATTTCTCCGCGCGAGGGTGCACCAATGTATCTTTTCAATTTTTTTAGGTTTGTTTAGGACATATACACATGGAGAACCAAGATTGGGACCCTTTGGCACATAAACCCGCAGCTCAAGCCATTATCACACGATCGAAGGTGTGCATGAGATCTACTGGTTAGGGTTCGGCGTAGGGTTAGGGCTAGGGTCTAGGGTTTAGGGGAGATACTTTTGCACAATTACACCTTGCACCACACTTTGACACATATAATAGGCAAACATGCAAGATTTGGTGGAGTTCCGGTGTTCCGGCGGTCGTTCTCCCCCTCCTCGCCCCAAAACAGCGGAACGTGTGCCCCGGCGGGTCTACCCCCCTAGATTTCTCCGCGCGAGGGTGCACCAATGTATCTTTTCAATTTTTTTAGGTTTGTTTAGGACATATACACATGGAGAACCAAGATTGGGACCCTTTGGCACATAAACCCGCAGCTCGAGCCATTATCACACGATCGAAGGTGTGCATGAGATCTACTGGTTAGGGTTCGGCGTAGGGTTAGGGCTAGGGTCTAGGGTTTAGGGGAGCTACTTTTGAACCATTACACCTTGCACCACACTTTGACACATAGAATAGGCCCACATCAAGATTTCGTGGGGTTCCGGTGTTCCGGCGGTCGTTCTCCCCCTCCTCCCCCCAAAACAGCGGAACGTGTGCCCCGGCGGGTCTACCCCCCTAGATTTCTCCGCGCGAGGGTGCACCAATGTATCTTTTCAATTTTTTTAGGTTTGTTTAGGACATATACACATGGAGAACCAAGATTGGGACCCTTTGGCACATAAACCCGCAGCTCGAGCCATTATCACACGATCGAAGGTGTGCATGAGATCTACTGGTTAGGGTTCGGCGTAGGGTTAGGGCTAGGGTCTAGGGTTTAGGGGAGATACTTTTGCACAATTACACCTTGCACCACACTTTGACACATATAATAGGCAAACATGCAAGATTTGGTGGGGTTCCGATGTTCCGGCGGTCGTTCTCCCCCTCCTCGCCCCAAAACAGCGGAACGTGTGCCCCGGCGGGTCTACCCCCCTAGATTTCTCCGCGCGAGGGTGCACCAATGTACCTTTTCATTCTTTTAGGTTTGTTTAGGACATATACACATGGAGAACCAAGATTGGGACCCTTTGGCACATACACCCGCAGCTCGAGCCATTATCACACGATCGAGGGTGTGCCTGAGATCTACTGGTTAGGGTTCGGCGTAGGGTTAGGGCTAGCGTCTAGGGTTTAGGGGAGCTACTTTTGCACAATTACACCTTGCATCACACTTTGACACATATCATAGGCCCACATGCAAGATTTGGTGGGGTTCCGGTGTTCCGGTGGTCGTTCTCCCCCTCCTCCCCCCAAAACAGCGGAACGTGTGCCCCGGCGGGTCTACCCCCTAGATTTCTCCGCGCGAGGGTGCACCAATGTAACTTTTCATACTTTTAGGTTTGTTTATGACATATACACATGGAGGACCAAGATTGGGACCCTTTGTCACATACAACCGCAGCTCGAGCCATTATCACACGATCGAGGGGTGTGCCTGATCTACTGGGGTTAGGGTTCGGCGTAGGGTTAGGGGTAGGGTCTAGGGTTTAGGGGAGCTACTTTTGCACCATTACACCTTGCACCACACTTTGACACATAGAATAGGCCCACATCCAAGATTTGGTGGGGTTCCGGTGTTCCGGCGGTCGTTCTCCCCCTCCTCCCCCCAAAACAGCGGAACGTGTGCCCCGGCGGGTCTACCCCCTAGATTTCTCTGCGCGAGGGTGCACCAATGTACCTTTTCATTCTTTTAGGTTTGTTTAGGACATATACACATGTAGAACCAAGATTGGGACCCTTTGGCACATACACCCGCAGCTCGAGCCATTATCACACGATCGAGGGTGTGCCTGATCTACTGGTTAGGGTTCGGTGTAGGGTTAGGGGTAGGATCTAGGGTTTGGGGGAGCTACTTTTGAACCATTACACCTTGCACCACACTTTGACACATAGAATAGGCCCACATGCAAGATTTGGTGGGGTTCCAGTGTTCCGGCGGTCGTTCTCCCCCTCCTCCCCCCAAAACAGTGGAACGTGTGCCCCGGCGGGTCTATCCCCCTAGATTTCTCCGCGCGAGGGTGCACCAATGTATCTTTTCAATTTTTTTAGGTTTGTTTAGGACATATACACATGGAGAACCAAGATTGGGACCCTTTGGCACATAAACCCGCAGCTCGAGCCATTATCACACGATCGAAGGTGTGCCTGAGATCTACTGGTTAGGGTTCGGCGTAGGGTTAGGGCTAGGGTCTAGGGTTTAGGGGAGATACTTTTGCACAATTACACCTTGCACCACACTTTGACACATATAATAGGCAAACATGCAAGATTTGGTGGGGTTCCGGTGTTCCGGCGGTCGTTCTCCCCCTCCTCGCCCCAAAACAGCGGAACGTGTGCCCCGGCGGGTCTACCCCCCTAGATTTCTCCGCGCGAGGGTGCACCAATGTACATTTTCATTCTTTTAGGTTTGTTTAGGACATATACACATGGATAACCAAGATTGGGACCCTTTGGCACATACACCCGCAGCTCGAGCCATTATCACACGATCGAGGGTGTGCCTGATCTGTTGGTTAGGGTTCGGCGTAGGGTTAGGGGTAGGGTCTAGGGTTTAGGGGAGCTACTTTTGCACAATTACACCTTTCATCACACTTTGACACATATCATAGGCCCACATGCAAGATTTGGTGTGGTTCCGGTGTTCCGGTGGTCGTTCTCCCCCTCCTCCCCGCAAAACAGCGGAACGTGTGCCCCGGCGGGTCTACCCCCCTAGATTTCTCCGCGCGAGGGTGCACCAATGTACCTTTTCATTCTTTTAGGTTTGTTTAGGACATATACACATGGAGAACCAAGATTGGGACCCTTTGGCACATACACCCGCAGCTCGAGCCATTATCACACGATCGAGGGTGTGCCTGAGATCTACTGGTTAGGGTTCGGCGTAGGGTTAGGGGTAGGGTCTAGGGTTTAGGAGAGCTACTTTTTCACAATTACACCTTGCATCACACATTGACACATATCATAGGCCCACATGCAATATTTGGTGGGGTTCCGGTGTTCCGGTGGTCGTTCTCCCCCTCCTCCCCCCAAAACAGCGGAACGTGTGCCCCGGCGGGTCTACCCCCTAGATTTCTCTGCGCGAGGGTGCACCAATGTACCTTTTCATTCTTTTAGGTTTGTTTAGGACATAAACACATGGAGAACCAAGGTTGGGACCCTTTGTCACATACACCCGCAGCTCGAGCCATTATCACACGATCGAGGGTGTGCTGCCTGATATACTGGTTAGGGTTCGGCGTAGTGTTAGGGGTAGGGTCTAGGGTTTAGGGGAGCTACTTTTGCACCATTACACCTTGCACCACACTTTGACACATAGAATAGGCCCACATGCAAGATTTGGTGGGGTTCCGGTGTTCCGGCGGTCGTTCTCCCCCTCCTCCCCCCACAACAGCGGAACGTGTGCTCCGGCGGGTCTACCCCCCTAGATTTCTCCGCGCGAGGGTGCACCAATGTACCTTTTCATTCTTTTAGGTTTGTTTAGGACATATACACATGGAGAACCAAGATTGGGACCCTTTGGCACATACACCCGCAGCTCGAGCCATTATCACATGATCGACGGTGTGCCTAAGATCTTCTAGTTAGGGTTCGGCGTAGGGTTAGGGGTAGGGTCTAGGGTTTAGGGGAGCTACTTTTGAACTATTACACCTAGCACCACACTTTGACACATAGAATAGGCCCACATGCAAGGTTTGGTGGGGTTCCGGTGTTCTGGCTGTCGTTCTCCCCCTCCTCCCCCCAAAACAGCGGAACGTGTGCCCCGGCGGGTCTACCCCCCCTAGATTTCTCCGCGCGAGGGTGCACCAATGTACATTTTCATTCGTTTAGGTTTGTTTAGGACATATACACATGGAGAACCAAGATTGGAACCCTTTGGCACATACACCCGCAGCTCGAGCCATTATCACACGATCGACGGTGTGCCTGAGATCTACTGGTTAGGGTTCGGCGTAGGGTTAGGGCTAGGGTCTAGGGTTTAGGGAAGCTACTTTTGCAAAATTACACCTTGCCTCACACTTTGACACATATCATAGGAACATGTAGTGGAAAGTTTTTGGCACATGCAACATCGAGATTATTCCCACAGGTGACGCCAGGCGGGTGGGAGTTCCCCCCTATACCTCGCCAGAACCTTTCCGAAGTGTCGTCTGCGCATTTCCGGGAAACACCCCATATACCGGAAGGAGGTTCTGGGGTTTCAACTAATTAAAAAGTACTTTTTACAAACCAGAAGCAATAGATGCTTCATAAAACAAATAACTAGGTACTTATTAATTACAATAAGGTGGTTCTGGTTTCAAACTAAAAAGTACTTTTTACAAACCAGAAGCAATAGATGCTTCATAAAACAAACAGACGATAGAAGCAAAGTTTCTTGACAAGCAAATACAAATAATTAACTAGGCATGGATCTTGGAGAAGTCGTCAGTAATTGCCTGGCTTCGTCAGCCATGGATTATCACTCTTCGGGCTCTGCTGATCACTCTTCTCCGTCGTCCACGGATCATCACTCTTCTGCTCATCATCAGTCCACTTCCTCTGCCAATAATCACTACTCTTCGGCGCATCAGTACTCTCCATCCACTGATCATCATTCCTCTTCCTCCACATGCCATGAGGGGGACTTGCATGCTGGGTGTTGTCGCTGGAAGCTGGTGCCTTCAAGCTTGCTAGTTCAGCCTGCACGCTTGCAAGTTCAGCATTTAACCTTGCTATTTCAGCTGCAGCATTTTTCTGTGCATGTTCAGCTTCTTTCTCTGCTGCCTTGCATTTGTAACACAGAGGTCCCCTCAGTGTGTCTTCCTTCTTGCAACCGGGGCAAAACACAAGGTAACGCAGGAAGAACCATATCTTAACGTAGAGCTGGTAGCTCACGTAAGCATCTTTAGCTGCATACTCCAGGTTTAAATCAGACAACGGCCTCTCTTCCCAGTAATTGTGCCTCTCTGTAGGGAATTTGTTCTTCATCTCGCTGTAAGACTCGTCGATGATGCTACTTGCAAGACTAGCCATTCCATCCCTCATTAAATATCCTCTGTCGTTGAGACCTTTGAAGTGGACCAATTCCTGGATATCGATCCAGTTCTTACTTTGAATTATAATATCCTCGTAATATAACTTTAAAAAATCTTGTCTCTTGTCAACGGTGCAGAACACAATTCCTTGATCTTGAAGGAATGAGCGCAGCGCCTTACATTCCCGGTTGGTCCTGAAAGCAAAAAAATTAGTACTTGCGAGATCAACACTTGAATAAAATTTGGGACTACGAAGCTAGTCTATGCAATCTCATAGCTTGAATATAAAATTTGAAACTACATAAGTTTAGTAAGTTCATGATCAACAGTCTGAAAATTATCTAGTCATAATTCATTTGGTACTAATAGAATGCATGAACAACACTTTTATGAAATGTGTAAGTGCAATTGTTTAGTCATTGAAATTTCATTTTGCATCATATAATTTTGAAACTAACAAAAGTCTATTAAATGCAAGATCAAGACTCCGGAAATTTGCTTGTGATAATTAATTTGGTATAATGAAATCCAGTACATGCTAGACGAGCATATGGATAGATTCAATTTGATGCAAAAATTTAGTACTTGCGAGATCAACACTTGAATAAAATTTGGGAATACGAATGTTTAGTCTATGCAATCTCATAACTTGAATAAAATTGACATGAGTTTAGTAAGTGCATGATCAAGAGTCTGAAAATTATCTAGTCATAATCCAGTTGGTACTAAAAGAATGCATGACCAACACTTTTATGAAATGTGTAATTGCAATTTCTTAGTCACTGAAATATCATTTAATTTGCATCATATAATTTTGAAACTAACAAAAGTCTATTAAATGCAAGATCAGGACTCCGGAAATTTGCTTTGTGATAATTAATTTGGTATAATGAAATCCAGTACATGCTAGATGAGCATATGGATAGATTCAATCTGCACGATCATGACACCATGCTTTGTGGCTTTTGTTACACAAAACACAGAAACAAAACTAGTTTTGCAGCTAGCACGGTTTGTAGTTTAATTTGTTGCACCTAGCCCAAATGAACCAATTTGTAACTTGCTGTTGCACGAATTCCCAGTTAGAAAACACAGAAATATGACTCAGTCTCTGAAACTAAATTCACAATTCAGCATCATATAGCTAAATACAAGGTTCATTAACACAAGAATTATGGATAATCCCCTCTCCACAATTTCTTTCAATAAAATGCACAATCCCATATTCTTGAAACTGCCTTGCGAATTATTGTGCATGTGAGTTGCAATTTTCTATCAAACAGAGAAAACAGAGCACTCGAGATTTAACTAAAACAGATCCAGATTAACTAAAACAGAGCACTCGAGGGCGACTTGGTTCATCCTGCACTAGCGAAATCTGAGCAAGATTAACTAAATCAGAGCAAGATTAAGGTCTACAAACCAGGAAAAGTGGCAGACGAGGATGTGGTTCTTCATGCAGAGTTGAACGACGGCGAGGTAGTTTTCTAGTTCGTGGTTGGGGTCCTCTGCAGTGTACTCGAGATCCAATCCTACAAATTTGTTCTCGTTTTCTTCCGCATACCACTGCGCGTACATCTCCAGGTACTTGCTCATCGTCTGCTCCTCGTTTGTGTAGACAACAGTGATCTCCTTGCCGCCATGGATGGTGAAGGTCCTGATCTGAGTAAAGGGCTGGATGGCTGACGGCGGAGGAGGCAGAAGCGGTTGCGGAACAGAGGAAGAGCAAGAAGAAGCGTCCATGGCGCGGAGGAGGCAGAAGCGGCGAGAATGAAGAAGCGGAAAGAACCGTCAAGAATGGCGCGGAGGAACAGAGGAGGAAGAAGAGGGTTTTTCGTATAGTGGGAGGAGGAGTGGAACCGTCAAAAAGCGGAGAGGAGGAGGAGGCAGAATTTATTACCGGAAATCCATTTTACCTGCTGGCCCCTAATCCACATAAAATTACCAGAAATGGCCCAACCCAGTGGTATCTACTGCTAGATGGCCCCACCCACCCCAAAATGGCCCAACCCAGTGGTATCTACTGCTAGATGGCCCCACAGTCAGTAGAAGTTGCCTTAGTTCCACTATGTAAAGGATAAAGGATGGTAAGCTGACAAGATCTCTCCAATAGCTCCACTGGTTAACTGGCACGTTGACATATCTAGAGGTACTGGGTTCGACTCCCAGCCCTCACTCTTTTTGATTTTTTTTTGGCGCCCAGGAGAAGCCCAAATATCCCTTCTGAATCCAACTCCCTAACCTAGCAGAAATTCGAATCCAGTCGCTCGGCGGCGGCGGTGGCGGTGGCGGCCCCTTCCCTCTCCGACGACGAGCCCCGTCCCTCTCCGACGACGAGCCCCTACGCATCTCCCGGTCTGCACCCCTCTCATCTCTCCCCTCTCGATCTGTTCTTCTTCGTCTGTGATCCAATATGTGCTGTTACTAGGACTAAAGTCCGAGGTGACGGCGGTGGTGGGTGTGCCGGCGCTGCGTCCGAGCAAGGGATCTGCTGTCCATCTGCCTCGCCGATGGCGAGCCCCTCGCCCTCTCCAGGACGAGCCACTCGCCCTCTCCAGGACGAGCCCCGTCCCTCTCCAGGACGAGCCCGGCCCTCTCCGACGACGAGCCCCTCCGCATCTCCCGGTCTGCACCCCTCTCATCTCTCCCCTCTTGATCTGTTTTTCTTCATCAGTTCACAAAATCGAATTGAACTGCTGTGCATTGCTTGAAATGGGAACTGCTGTGCAGTTAGGTGTTTGCTAATTGCATCATTTTGTTCTTCCGCAGATGGACAGACGCTGGATTACAACAAGAATTAGAAGGCTTTCCCCTGAACACACAAAGGGAGTGGCCGAGTTTATGCAGTTTGTTCGCTTGAGTGCTGCCAATGATGATCAGGTGCTGTCCCATGTCGTAGAGGCTCATTTGCTTCTTTTTGGGATGGCAAGCACTTATGATAGATGGGTCTTCCATGGAGAACCATTACATCCTGTACCTAAAGCTGGACATGGAGGACAAGGATGTGCACCTGAAGCCGGACATGGACATGGAGGTGAACCTGAGGCTGGACATGGAGGTGAACCTGAGGCTGGACATGGAGGTGATGCAGGGGCACACCATGTTGGTGGAGGTGATGCAGAGGCACACTATTTTGGTTTGCAAGAGGAAGATGGTTACGAAGATGATAGAATTCCTGATCTGCTTGCTGATTTGTACAAGTCAGAACCGCAAGGTCCTGGAAAGCACACTATATTTGCTGAGTTGATAGAGGAAGCCAAGCGCGCAGCCAGCGATGGGGGTACAATGTCAAGGTTTTCACTCACAGTCAAGTTACTTCAGGCCAAGTCGTACTACCGGATTAGCAACGTTGCATTCAAGGCGATACTCCTGATTTTGGCCTTGCAATACCCTGCTAGCTCAATACCAAAGTCATACGAGGAGGCACTTAGCATAGTCGGCAGGTTGGGCCTTGGTTATGAGATTCTCCATGTGTGCCCGAATAACTGTGTATTGTTCCGGAAGGATTATGCCAAGGAGAATAATTTCCCCAAGTGCAAAGCCTCCAGATGGAAAGATGCTGATGGTAGGAGAAAGATCCCAGAGAAGGTGCTGAGGCACTTCCCATTGATTCCAAGGCTGCAAAGAATGTTTCTTTCAAAGGAGCAATCAAAGGAAGTACAGTGGCACAAACTGAAGCGGCAAGACGTGGAGAATGATCTCAGTCATCCAGCAGAAGGGGATGCATGGAAGGATTTTGAAAATATTCATAAAGACTTTGTCGCTGATGCCAGGAACATAAGGCTTGGACTTGCCACTGATGGTTTTAATCCCTACGGGAATATGAGCAACTCCTACAGCATGTGGCCTGTATTCGTGGTGCCATACAACCTTCCACCGTGGGCATGTATGGATCAGTCCAACTTCATGCTGACATTGCTAATCCCTGGTCCATCCTCTCCAGGAAAAGATTTTGATGTCTTCATGGAGCCTTTGATGGAAGAGCTGCAGGAGCTCTGGAAAGGTGTAAAATCATATGATGCCAATAGTCCAGACAAGTTTGATCTCCGTGCTGCAATCTTATGGTGTATTCATGATTATCCGGCACTGCACACATTGTCAGGGAGGGCCACAGCTGGTTACCAGGCATGTGTGCGTTGTGACAAAGAGAATTTCTCCAAGAAATTAAGGAACAAAATCTGCTTTATTGGGCACCGCCGTTGGCTACCTCTGTCCCATCCTTGGAGAAAAAGCAAAGAATACAATGGTGCTATTGAAAGGCGTGAGAAGCCAGCGGAATTCACTCCAGAAGAGCTAAAGGAACAACTTGATAGGGTTAGAGATGTGATACCAGGAAAGCTTCAGAAGAAAAGGAAACGTGAGGACGGTCAGTGTTGGAGCCGTAGGTCATGTTTGTGGGACTTGCCATACTGGGAAGATCTAAAGCTGAGGCATAATCTCGATGTAATGCACATCGAGAAAAACATCTGTGACAATCTGATTGGTACTTTCATGAACATACAAGGCAAGACAAAGGACACTGTGAATTCAAGGCTTGATTTGGAAGATATGGGCATAAGAGGTGACTTGCATTTGCAGCCTGTTTCAGCTGACTCTTTTGAGATGCCACAGGCGTGGTATACAATGAGTAAACAAGAAAAAATTGCATTTTGTGAATTCATAAAATCTGTGAGGTTTCCAGATGGGTACGCGTCTAACATATCCAAGTGTGTGGCTGCTGATAAGTGCAAGCTTCAAGGGCTGAAGACCCATGACTGTCATATATTGCTTCAAAGGATCTTACTGGCTGGCCTGCGAGGAACAATCCATGAAGACATATATGAAGCGGTTGCTGAGCTTGGAAATTTCTTCAGAGAGCTGTGCTGCAAAACACTGAAGAGAGACGTTCTGGACAGACTTGAAAAGGAAATCGTAGTTATTCTTTGCAAACTTGAGAAGATCTTCCCCCCATCTTTCTTCGACGTGATGGTGCATTTGGCCATCCATTTGCCAAAAGAGGCAAGGCTTAGAGGCCCAGTGCATTACGGTTGGATGTACCCAGTCGAAAGAAGGTTGCTAACATTGAAGCGTTATGTCCGGAACAATGCCAGGCCGGAGGGATTGATTGCCGAAGCATATATTGTTGATGAGTGCCTGACATTTTGCTCGAGATACTTCGACGATGTTGAAACAAGATTCAACCATCCAAGCAGAAATCCGGAGCGGGATGATTCACATATTGGTGATTTGTCTGTTTTCAAACACGGTGTGAAATTTATTGGAGCCTCTCAATATGTGTATGCAGGTGAGGACTATGACAACATGGTGTGGTATGTGCTCCGAAGTTGCCCTAAGGTTGATCCATACATCGAGTACGTTTCTCTTCATCCCCATATATAGATAGGTTATTGCAGCCTCTCCAAATAATAATTAGGATCTATTTTCTGTTGCCATTCCAGCCTGTGCAAACAAGAGTTGAACCAACGAGGTGGTCAGATCAATGTTGATAGATGGCTTGCCAAGAACTTTGCTAGATGGTTTCAGACTCATGTGAGATCTTTAGCTGGTTTATTTCTGAAGATTGGAAAAGTTCATGATATAAATTTGCTGTGTGTGTTACTCACCCCCTGGTTGATTTTTTGCAGATTGGGAAAATGCGAAATGATGTCTGTCCTGATCTCTATGCTTTGGCGTGCAAACCAGATTTTAGAGTGAGACTATATTCTGCATGTGTTGTTGACAGTGTTCGGTACCATACTGTTGACCGCGAGAAGAACAGAAAGACACAAAATAGTGGAATCGTTTCTGAGGGAGATCATGATGGGAACAGCATTGACTTCTTTGGTCAGCTCAAATCCATCATCAGATTGCAATACAACTCCAGCGGTGGCGTCCATCGGTCAGTTGTCCTCTTCCGGTGTGACTGGTTTGACCTTGGTGGTAGGAAACCCGGGCTCGACGATGATGGACACTTCAAAAGTGTTAACACAGAAAAGTTCTGGTACAAGAATGATCCTTTCCTTCTGACATCACAAGCAACCAAGGTCTTTTATGTGCCAGACACCAAGTTGAAAGGAAAATGGCAAGTTGTGCAGAAATTTCACCATAGACATATATGGAGTGTAAAAGAAAATGAACAAGGACCCGGTGTTGCTGTACTATCATATCAAGATGAAGATTCCAGTCAAGTTCCTGTGCAAGAAAAAGAAGGCACTGCACGGGGTAGGACGAGAAGTGACCAGGAACGTGTGCTACTTGAAAAAGTCATTGTGGACAAACTGAAGAAACGGAGCAAGGAGGTTGTTCCTGAAGAAATCGAGGAGGTTGATGAGACAATGTATCAATATTGCACTGATGATGATGATGATGGAGGAAATAGGACTAGGAATCGTCCAGTTTCCGAAGAAGATGAATAGAGTTTGAATCTGTAGTTTGTGTAATGGATGAATAGCAGTTTGAATCTGTAGTTTGTGTAATGTCAGTTTATTTCAGATTGTGTGTCAGGTTGTTTGGCCCAGAATTTATGTTGAACATGCCAGCTTGTTTTTCCCAGAATTTATGTTGAATATGTCAGCTTTTTGTTCCCAGAATTTGTGCCCAATTTTTTGGGGAATCCATGCCCAATTTTTTGGGGAATCCATGCCCAATTTTTTCAATGCATGGCTGACACCGGCGACCATATATGGGCGGCGCCACCGTGCATGGCTGACGCCGGCGACCATATATGGGCGGCGCCGATGTGCAAAAGGAGTTGCTACACATTTTCAACAGAACTCATTTTCAACAGAACACATTTTCAACTGAACAGAATTGCACACATACATAGACATGGTTCAAATTCAGGAACTAAACATTGTGGCACGAACAGACAAATGGTTGGAATTACAACACAATAACTCTAGCATATACTCTAGCTTCTTCTCCTCCTGACCAACAGATCACTGAATTCACCCTAATTTCAGTTCCTACACATCACCTAGGTACAACAGATGACAAAAGCTACAGATAACACCCAAACCATGAAGCCTCTCATTTTCTTTGGTTCAGGGTTGCTCTGTTTCCTTGCAGCAAGCAGAAAATTTTCTTCCTAGAGCCTCTCAATTTCTACCTGGAGCCTCCCAATTTCTGCATCTCGATCCCAAACAGCATCACGCAGATCACGAACTAATTCTTTGTGATGTGCATCCAGCAGATCATCAATCCACTTAAACACTCTACACCCTATTCCACCAGCAATCTGACAGATGAAGAACAGAAGAGGATAAATAAGCCACAGTAGAAAAGAAAATTCAGAATACGGCGGGCTCCAGGAAATTCAGAATGGGGGGGCGTGCTCGAAGACTAACCGAGCGAATTTTGCAGTTCCGGTATCTTCTCCCAGGGTTTAGATCACTCCAAGAAATCCATTGCGGCATCTTCTCGCCACAGTCACAGACGTCACCGGGCTCATAATCGAATGGCCGCTGACGATACAGGATGGGCCTGCCCGGCTGCCGGCGGCGACGCGACGACGCTCCTGACCTAGAAGAACTGCCCGAGCAGGCTGGGAAGCCTAGATGCGCCGCCATGCGAGCTGTCGGAGGAGGAACCCTAGATGCACCTAGTCGAGGAGGAGCGGCTCAACGGCACCTGTTTTGAAGAAAACTGATTAGTCTATCATGTCTATATAGATGGACAACCCTACTTTTGTCAACAACACTATTGTAGCAAAGCGGTAGGGAGTGGTAGTGAGGCAGCGCCAGGTCGAGGTTTCGAGTCCCTGCAAGCGCAATTTTTTGCCAGTTATTTCCATCGGGAGCCACTCCAACCCAGCAGAGGATGGGCCGTCGGGCCAACAATTCAACCACCGGATGGTCCGTCACCATATACATTAGGGTAGGCCAGCCCAGTAGAGGAGAGCCCAAAAGAAGAGAATATCACCAGCAAACAACAGCCTAGTAGAGGACAGCCCAACAAAATGGTGGACGGCACAGAGAAAAGGAGCGCAATTTTTGGCAGTTATTTAGGGACCAAAAAACACTATTGTCAATTATACGAAATTTACAGATACGGAGAATCAGAGACAAAAAATTTAAAATATCGCTGAATACTGAAAAGAAAGAAACAGAGAGGACCCTCCTCCTTTATCCGGGCTTGGGACCGGCTACCGAGAATATGGTAGGCGGAGTTACCCCCCAAAACCCAAATCAAAAAAATATCAGAAATATAGTCTGCATAATAGATATTGCAACATATATAGTCAAACAAGCGGCCAGGGTAGCAAAGATGACATAAACACACAATGGACACACACACAAATTGTAGACTAAAACAATTATATCATATGATAAATATTATATCATATGATATCAACTGAAACTTCAATACCACCACGGCCACCCTGGTTGAAAAGAAGGAGAACAACATTCCCAGATTCAAGGTTATACTCCTTAGCAAACTCTGACCAGCAGGAATCGGACTTCAGCCTTCCATCAGTAGTAGTGTAGTATGCACCCTTAGGGTGGTAGCCATAGTCATCAACAAAAAAACATGCCTCGCCGCTTTTAGAGATATTCAAGGACCTAGCAACTTCCATCGGTATACGGTGAATAATAAAAATTAAATTATATATGGAAAGGATATATATATAAAGGATAACTAAGATCACATAAAGAAAAGCAGAATTATTGTAGTATCCCAGGTTTAGAGGCGATCGAGGGGTAGATTTTAGAAAGGGATGTGCATTGCATTGTAAATTCCGGGGAAATTTCGCGCTTTTAAAAACAAAACTGCACCGAAGGGGGACAGGTTTCTCTCTCGACATCCTACAGGGTTAGGGTTTCGAGAGTGCGATGAACTTGTTCTTACTTAACTAGATTAGGGTTTTGAGAAGAGGGGAGAGATATTGCATCACAATGCTAAGTTACATGATTAAATTACAAGTTAAGTTGTATGATTGAATTCAAACCAAATTTGAATTTGAATTTCAAATTCAAACATCAAATGGTTATCACATAATGCAAACTTGAGATAATTTAATAAACAATTATCATTAATCAAGATTAGAAGTAATACAACAATTACATAAAGCTCATTAAGGAAAACTTGAGCTTTATTGATAATCACACACATAATACAATGTCATTACAATATCCAGAATTGAATTATGAATTTACAACACATTACATGAAATGAGTAAATGAAATAAGAAAAAGGAAACTTACAAGGAATTAAAATATCCTAAACTACACAAGTAAACTTCAAGAACTTCTGTTTCAATATGATCTTGAGTTTCTCTTGATCATTTTCTTGATCCCTGCACACACACAAAACAATCAGAGTATTATGCCAAGTGGCATTGCCACTTGGTAGGTTAGCAAATAAAATGTGATGGAGAGGATATGATCATGGATCTGCCGAGCTGATCCATCTCACAGCCAAGACACAAGCCAGATACCAAGTATGTGCACACACACACAGCTAGGCTGCTCACACAGCAGTGTGCATGCAGCACACCACACACACAGCTGGTGAGTCACCAACAGGTTGCCAGGCCTTGTTGTCAACCAGAGAAGGAGAAGGAGATCATTTAAAACCTCCACAGTAAACCCTAGCCATTCCATCGACAGGATTGCACTGGTAAGTCACTAGCTAGCAAGAACAGCAAACCAAGAACTCAAGAACAGGAAGAACAGCTTCACTGTTCAACCTGCTCAATAACACCACAGAATCAAATCAAGCACCACCAGCTTGCAAGGAGGAGCAGGGCAAGCTTCACACATCATCCAGAAGCAAACCCTCTACACCAACCCTATTTCTAGGAGCTGGAGTGAGGTATACACAAGAATCATGAGCAAGCATCTGTCTTGCTCATACTTAAGCATTCACATGCATCACAAAAGAAAAAAAGGGGAGTGAGTACCCTATTGTATCATCATCTGGCTACTAAGCCTTTTGGTGCAAGCAAATTAAAGAACAGCAAGAGGGAAATTACCCAAGGGAACATTGGCATGTCAACCAGATGACATACCAGAGAAATCCAACCCGGATTAATCCCTAACTAGCCACTCCAAATCATCTAGCACCTAAAGCCTAGCAAGCCATCAGACATTAGACAGATTATGTCTATTTTTGTCAACATCAAAGATCACTGAAAATCCAACAAGGGATTAACCAGTAATGCATTCACCAACCACAGCAAGCCATAGAGAAGGGGAGCTACCCTTGGACAGCATCAAAAGACTGTCAGGGCTACCTCAAACCCAAAAGACCACACACCAGGCCACTGCATCATTACCCAGATTGGGTTCAGAGTGAGCTAGGGTACCCAACAATTTTGGCATCCCTCTAGCTCTACTTAATCAATCTATATGATCATTACTGCTCAGCAGTTCACATCAATTATCCACTCAATCAACAAAGGCAACACAGATAATTGATATCAATAAGTTAATCATGAAACAGACACTTGCAAATGATCCAGTGAATCACTGCAAGCAACAGCAGACACTTGATCAGGCAAAGCCTACACCAGCACAAGGCATGGTGATACACAAACACCAGGATAAGCACCAGACAGGCACATGCAGTAAGGAAAGCAAGCAATAAACAAGCAGCTGATGATCACTTGATCACCAGAGCTTGCTAAAGCATGCTAGAACCAACTCTAACATCAATTCCATGAACATATTAATTAAATAGTCACATTTCTTAATGAATAGCATCACAGATAAGTTAATAAGATGAATACAATTGTATCCAGAAGCACACCATCACTGGATGGTGCTGTTTAGCCAACAACAATGCCCAATGGGCAGTTCCAGGATTTATAGCACAAAGAACAGCACAACTGAAGCTCTGGCAATTGCAAATTTGCAAGGAATACACACAGTAATCCAGCTAGAGCAAATCAACTGAATACACTTGATGATTTAATAGCAGTAGCATCAAGGACATGGTCACAGGGATTGAATTAAGCAAGAAGTGCAAGCATAAGCAAGCACATAGTCTAGGAATTCTTGCACAGGATCTGTAATAGCATGGCAAGGCAGTACAACACTAATAACCATGGCATTAGCAAGGCAGGGCTGCACCGCACTAGCATGGCCATGGAGGCAATGGCCAAGGCCAGTGGAGCACAGGAGAACAAACAGCAGCACAGCAGCACAGCAGCAAGAGCAGAACAGCAGCAGCATCACGGCATGGCCGTACCTCCAAGAGGCACGGCAAGCCAGTGACCAAACTAGGCGAAGAAGAGGAGGAGAAGAAGTAGAGCAAGTAGAAGAAGAGTAGGCGGCGCACATACCTGGAGCAGCAGCACCAAGGCGTGCCATGGCGGCACGGCGCCACGGGCCACCCACGGCAGCGCCAAGCCGCGCCTGGCCTGGCGTCGCCGAGCGCGAGCGCCCCACGGCAGCACCCACGGCAGCACCCACGACGGCGCCACGACACCTGGAGCACCAGCGGGCGACGAATCGCCGCGGAACTCCACGGCCCTGCGAGCAGACGATTTGGGGGCGAGAAGCGGAGGCGGCAAGGACCAGATCGACGCGGTAGATCTGGTGCGCCGTCACGAGGCGGTTCAGATGCGCCCCATCTCACCGCCGGCGATGGCCGGAGGCGGCCGAAACATTGCGGCGAAGACGGTGGCCACCACGGCGTCGCCAGAGCTCAATAGGGTTAGGGTTCGCGGGCGCGTGGGGGAAGAAAGGGGTCGGTGCGACCGACCGAGCCCAAGTGGCTCGGGTTAGGGTTAACCCGTTGGGCCACCTGACAGGTGGGGCCCAAGGGCATTTTTGACTTTTCACAAATTCATAAAATGCTGAAACTTTGAAAATCTATAGTAAATGTTTAATAGCCCTAAAAAAATAATTAAAAATATGAAAACTAATCATCATAAAATTCTCTATTTAAATAAAATATCAAAGAGAATTTTTGAAGACAATTAAGAATAAGTCTTAATTTGATGATTTAAATAATAACTTAAATCACACATATTATTTTCAATAATGAAAATAAGTCCATTAATGCAATTGGACTTTAAAAACATCTTGACAATATTTCAAGATTGTATTTTACCCTAAATAAAGTATCTCCAAATCAATCTTAGTATTAACCTCTCACATGAAATAATAACGACATCGGAGGGGGGAACAAACCCTAAAACTGGAATCATGTATAATTGCTTCTTTAAGAATTGCCCTTATCGGACAATGATGCTATTTTTTCAGAAACAGAGGACAAGGGTCAGTCCACACCATCCAACTGCAAAACTTTGCAGTGTTCAGGCAAGTTCATCACTTGCTCATGTCATTTGAGTATCTTTATCAAATTACTTGCAAAGTACTATGATTATCACTATTGCATAAAAACCAAAACCACTATTTTCATAACTATGAATATGACTATGTGGTTGGCAATGGAACCATGGATTGTGTTGATATGGTGGAGGTTCCATTGCAAGGGTTTATATCCATCTAGGATTAAACAACAAATGTCGCCAGTGATTCTTGTGTCGTAATAACCGTGTTAACCATAAGATCCGGAGTGGGATGGAGTAGTCAAAAGTGTTTCCACCTCTCGTTCATCAACGGATGCGCTTTACCGTAGTACACTTGTAATCCAAGGGGGCAAGCGGTGAGGCTGGGGAGTCCTAAGTCCCCACGGCATAGTCCGTAGTACACTTATCGCCCGAAGGAGTAAGCGGTGAGGCTGGGGAGTCCTAAGTCCCCACGGTATTGCGGTCTATGATGGGTTGCAGCTACCGGCGTAGGAATGTATGGTAGAGCCCTGCATTGACGTCGTGGTCGGGGTCCACCCTGAAATCTACGGGAATAATGGGACCGGCGTGGACCCAGGGTCGGGGCATGCAACAAAGGGTGGGTGTTCGAGGTAGCGGAGGAACATGATTGGCTAGACCTTATACCGGGCCTCACACCGAAGGAAGTGTGGACGGGAAAGCTGCCCGGTTGGCACCAAGGTTAAGATCTCTTATGGGTAAAGCAACACACCTCTGCAGAGTGTAAAGAACCGTGACCTGTCACTCCCTGTTCCGGGATATGGAACTGCGAACGCGGCCGGAAAGGAGCTCCATGAAGTTCTAGTAAACCGGTGAAGGCTGACGGACATAGCTCTTTGAAATAAAAGCAATCTCTTGAAGAAACGTTTATCAAAACCTGCATTGGTATTAGACTTTCTGGTCTAATATCGTAGCTAGTGCATTAAACACCTCTTATCTATAATGAACTTGTTGAGTACGCTCGTACTCATCCCACTCTTAAATCCCTTGCTTAGATTGTCTGAATCGTCTGGAGGAGGACTACGACAACCCTGAAGGAGCCGAGATCATCGGCTATGAAGAACCAGACCTCTCTGGAGGTATTGAAGGCGTAGACTACCTCATAGTCTACGGAACCAGGGAGGCTTCCGGAGGAGATCAAGCCTAAACGTCTCGAGTAGTAGTAGTAGCCGAGCAGCCCGAACTCTTAGTATTTAGCTGCTCGAGAGAATAAATGTATAAGTTGGGTTCGACTCGAACCCAGGAGTATTCCTCTTTGGACCCAAGAGGAGCTCCGAGACAATATGTGTATCATGTTTGTAATATTAAATGAATGAGTTATGGACCTGCTATGTTCTGTTGTACTACTCTGAGGGATGTAATATTTGCGGAATGGTACTTCGTGAATGTTATATCAACGACTGGCATACTACAACATGCAGTGGTATGCAGGGTCACCACAGTTGGTATCAGAGCAAAAGCTTTGACCTTAGGTTGGAACCTAGTAAATGGGACCGAACGTTAGGAGTCAAATAGGACTAGTAAAGAATTCTCTAAAAATATGGTGAATATTCAATTGAGAATACAACAATCATATCTTTTAGTGCGATAATTCTTTATTATCTCTATTATGATGCATTATTACTAATCTTATATTCTTTCTATTTCTACAGCCAACAATGGCAAGTTCACGTCCGGGACGAAACGTGAAAGTAATGGATTCCACACTGAGTGAATATGAAGGAGGACTTGCTGATATGCTGCGTGCCATGTTACTTGAATTTGGGTGTGATCCCCAGATCCAAGTAAAGAAATACATGTACTACGATGGTACTGTATTGGCAAAGTGTAGGGTAGGACTGCGACTTCCCGAATCTTTGGGAATGAGCGTAGTAATGCCAGCAGGTGAAGCCAGAACTATCAACACAGCCTACCATATAGCCGTTATGAGAGCCATCACCGATATTCGGGAGCATAAGACGAAAGAGCTTATGGGTTCCGAATTCACCCACATTCCTCATATTCAGGAGGAAGAGGATCCCATGCTTAACCACTTCAAATATGCAAAACGCAAACCAATAGAAGCTGCAAAATACATGGATAATAGCCGCAACTTACTATCATTGCTTTTTCAGTTAAACCATCATTTGACGGGGGCAATTGATACAATGCTAGAGGAGTTTACAGAACCCAAGGAGGAGACTAGGGGAAAAGAACCTATGGAGAATGTGGTGCACACACCAGTTTACTCAGCTGGTGACTACATTAGTATTGATCCTCTTGAGCGTGAAACTACACCCGTTACACCTGGAAACTATCTTGGTAGTTCCTATGGGGGATATGAGGGTGGAGAGGAATCCGGAAACAATCAGCGTTCCGTGACTCCTATAGAAAACTCCACGGGTTGGCGTTGGGGATCTGATACTGGAACTCATAGTACTTCAGTGTATTATGACGGAGAGATGAATGAGGACGCCACAACCTAGAACCAGAGTTATCCTAGTAATGGAGGAGTTGATGGAGAGTATCCTACACAGGTTGAGTCGGATACAAATGTTGGAAACACCTATGGTGGAGCTACAGGGGAGTACACCCGATGGGTGGACTATGATGCACTGAATGACCAGTTTGTGAACACTGATTTCTCCCTAGGATCATCATCTGATTCTGACTACCAGCCTACGGGGAGACCTTATGTTCCAGGTTCTATCAGGAGGACGACACGTTCGACCGGATGGAAGCCTGGGATATACCGGGAGTGACGATCGACTAGAGTCCACCAAGGAAGGCGAGACTATAATACACAAGTACCACGTGTATTATAGTGTGTAATATTTGTAGAAATTTGTACATATACTTTAATAAGTGAGTTTGCATACTCACATCGACTTGAGTATTGTAATAAGACCACTTAAGTATGTATATACATGGTATATGTTTTGTATGATTTGGATTAGCTCTTTGATTTCCATTGCGTGACTAGTTCTGTGCACAAAGTTGAGCTCAGAAAACTTGCGCATGGAGTAATTATGAGTATCATCTTGTGTTGCAGAACTAGGGGGTTATGTCGGGACCGGTAGGAAAGGAGACCGAAGCGCAGCGCATGGAGCGCGAAGCGAAGCAAAAGGAAGAGGCTGATGAAGCAGCCAGGAATCAGTTTCCACCACCACCACCCATGACGCAACAGAAATTCGTTCAGTACATGCAGATGGTGGAAGAGAGGCAACGTATCACGTTGGAGCAGCAGAATAAATTCTTCCAGGAGCTGCTGCAACAGCACTGGGTGGAGAGACCCGAGAATCAGGGAGTCACCTTAGCAGACTTCCAGAACACCAAGCCTATATCTTTTGCATACGCGCCCGAACCAATGGACGCGGAAGACTGGCTTATGGACACTGAGAGAAAACTCAACACTGTTGGTTGCAATGACCAGGAAAAGGTCCATTATGCTACACACTTGTTGTGTGGACCTGCCGCATCATGGTGGGATAACATCGTAGCCGTTTATCCGGCTGGAAAAGTATTCACCTGGGAGGATTTTGCGAGGAAGTTCAGGGAATCCAATGTCCCTGAAAGTATTGTGGAACTGAAGCGTCAAGAATTCGAAAGTCTCGAGCAGAAGGATAAGGCCATCCTAACTTATGTCAGGGAATTCTCAAAGCTGTCCCGGTATGCTGTTGATGAAGTCAACACCGAGGACAAGAAAAAGAAGAGGTTTTTAAGGGGGTTAAGTCCCCAGTTCAAGGTACAGCTCCGTATGATGAGAGCAACCGAGTTCCAAGAGTTGGTGGATGCAGCCATCACTCTTGAAGATGACTTTAAACAGCTGCAAGAGGAGAAGAGGAAGAAGGCCAAGTTTGAGCCTAAGAGGTTTGTTAGTAACAAGCCCAATACCAGCTTGAGTTTCAAGCCAAGGTACAACAACAACAACAACAACAACAACAACTACTACTACGGTAGCAGGAAGAACCAAGCATTTCAGACTGCAAATCAAATAGTTTGCAGAAGCTGTGGACTCACAGGACATTTTGCCAAGGATTTCAAGAAGCCAAGGATCATATGCTTTGGTTGTCGCCAGGAGGGGCACATGCTGAAGGACTGCCCCAAGAGAAATACTGGAGGAGGACAATCAGGAGGAGGAGGTAGCCGAGGAGGAAACACCAGAGGGAACTGGAAGAATAAAAAACCCTTCGGCAAGTTGAACTGCACCAGCTTGGAGGAGGTGGTTAACTCCGATCAGGCGGTAATAGGTACGCTCCAGATACTCACTCATCCTGGCAAAGTACTTTTTGATACTGGTGCAACTACATCATTCATTTCTCAGCAATTCATCATCAAACATGGGATTAGTTGCACTAAGTTAGATACACCCATAACCATACTTTCTGCGGGGGGAACGATAGTAGTAACCCATACCAAACAAAACCAAGTCATTATGATCAATAAGTGCGCGTTTGACGCAGACCTGTTCATTTTACCGATGAAGGACATTGATGTCATTCTTGGTATGAACTGGTTAGAAGCTAACGGAGCATTGATCGACTGTGTGAACAAGACTGTATCTTTGAAAAGCCCCGAAGGAAGTAGAATGATCTACCAAGGCGACAAACATACACAGATTGAAGTTGAGCTACAGTTGAACAGCATGAAGGAGGTGAAGTTAGAGGATATACCTGTAGTGAATGAATTCCAGGATGTGTTTCCTAAGGAATTACCTAGAATGCCACCAGATAGGGAGATAGAATTCACTATCGACCTAATTCCAGGAACAGCTCCGATTGCTAAAGCACCATATAAAATGGGGCCAAAGGAGTTGAAAGAACTTAAGGAGCAACTGGATGACTTGGAATAGAAAGGATTCATACAAGAGAGTGTTTCACCATGGGGATCACCTGTGATCTTCGTAGATAAAAGAGATGGAGGAAGAAGGATGTGCGGAGACTACATGAATTTGAACAATGTGACAATCAAGAACAAGTATCCACTTCCAAGAATACAAGATCTATTCGATCAAGTTAGAGGCACGGGAGTCTTTTCCAAAATTGATCTAAGATCCGGTTATCACCAGATAAAGATCAAGAAGGAAGACGTTCCAAAAACTGCCTTTGTTTCAAGGTATGGACATCATGAATACCTTGTAGTGCCTTTTGGATTAACCAATGCCCCAGCAATTTTCATGAATCTCATGAATAAGATTTTCATGCCATATCTAGACAAGTTTGTCATCGTATTCATTGATGATATCTTGATCTATTCCAAAGACAAAGCAGAACATGCTGAACATCTGAGGTTAGTGTTGCAAACACTAAGAGAACATCAACTCTATGCCAAGTTTAGCAAGTGTGAATTTTGGCTAGATCAAGTAGAATTTCTTGGTCATGTCATTAGCAAAGATGGAATAGCTGTTAACCCGAGCAAGGTAGCAGCAGTTTTAGAATGGGAAGCACCCAAGACTGTCAAGGAAATCCGAGGATTCCTAGGAATGGCAGGATATTATCGGAGATTCATTGAAGGATTCTCCAAGATAGCAGGACCAATGACGAAGCTGTTAAGAAAGAACACACCATTTGTGTGGTCAGGGGAGTGTGAGAAGAGTTTTCAAACTCTGAAAGAGAAACTCACCACAGCACCGGTGTTAGCAGTTCCTGAAGTTGGCAAGGATTACACCGTGTACTGTGACGCATCCAAGCATGGATTGGGTTGCGTACTCATGCAAGATCGGAAGGTAATATCTTATGGATCAAGGCAACTCAGACCTCATGAAGTGAACTATCCAACACATGATTTAGAATTAGCAGCAGTTGTATTCGCACTTAAAACATGGAGACATTTTCTCTATGGAGCCAAGTGTGAGCTCTATACGGATCACAAGAGTCTCAAATACTTCTTCACCCAGAAGGAACTCAATATGAGGCAGAAAAGATGGCTTGAACTGATCAAGGATTATGATTTGACCATCAATTATACTCCAGGAAAGGCCAATGTTGTAGCAGATGCCTTCAGTAGGAAGAGCACCGGAGGAGTGGAACAAGAGATATCACCCGAGTTGAGGAAGGAAATAAGCCAAGCCCAAATACAACTTTGGGAGAAGGAAGCTCATGAAGGACTATCGGCTTTACAAGTAGCTGATGAGCTAAATGTTAACCTAAAGAATGAAATAATGATGGGTCAGTTGGAAGATCCATTCATCATGGAGGAGATGAGAAGGATAGATGAAGGAAGACCATCAGAATTTCACCGCGGAGAATCGGGATCACTATGGTTTCAGAAGAGGATTTGTGTTCGGGATATTGCTGAAATCAAAGAAGTAATACTCCAGGAAGCCCATCAAACACCATACTCCATTCATCCGGGAAGTACAAAGATGTACATGGATCTAAAGGAGCTATTCTGGTGGAACAACATGAAGAGAGAAATAGCACAATATGTGGCGGAATGCCATACCTGCCAAAGAGTGAAGGCTGAACACCAGAGTCCGGCAGGGAAGTTACAACCTTTACCCATTCCAGAATGGAAATGGGAGGAGATAGGAATGGATTTCATCACCGGACTACCCATGACCAATAAAAAGAAGGACATGATATGGGTAATCGTGGACCGGTTGACAAAAAGTGCACACTTCTTAGCGGTAAATCAGCAAGATAAAGGAGAGAAACTCATCGATCTTTACATCAAAGAGATCGTGAGTAAACATGGAGTGCCCAAGAAGATCGTGTCGGATCGAGGATCCGTGTTCACGTCAGCATTTTGGAGGCAATTACACGAAGCTTTAGGATCCAAGTTAGATTATAGCACCGCCTATCATCCCCAGACAGGTGGACAAACCGAGAGAACTAACCAGATCTTAGAGGATATGCTTAGGGCTTGTGCCCTAGACTTTGGAGGATCATGGGAGGAGCACTTACCATTAGCAGAGTTTTCATACAATAACAGCTATCAAAGCAGCATCAAGATGGCACCGTTCGAAGCTCTGTATGGAAGAAAGTGTAGATCACCGATATGTTGGTATGAAGCCGGAGCAAGCAAAGAGTTCAATCCTGATTATGTCAAGGAAAAGCAACAAATAATTGACATTATCAGAGATAGGTTGAAGATAGCCCAGAGCCGACAGAAGAGTTATGCCGATCAAAAGAGAAGAACATGGGAGCCACAAGTTGGAGACATGGTATATCTCAAGGTGAGCCCGATGAAAGGACTTCAAAGATTTGGAGTAAAGGGAAAGTTAAGCCCTAGGTACATCGGACCTTTCAAGATTCTGAGTCAAAACCGAGGGTTAGCCTTTGAATTGGAACTACCGGGAAGGCTATCTCAGGTTCACAATGTATTCCATGTGTCGCAACTCAGAAAGTGTTTAAAGACCCCAGATGAACCAGTATCACATGAAGAGCTCGAGTTACAACCAGACTTGACCTACATCGAGAAGCCAGCGAAGATTCTCGAGGAGAACTGGAAACAACTCAGAAATCGAGCCATAAAATACTGCAAGATACAATGGAAGCATCATCCCTAGAGGGAAGCCACCTGGGAAAAGGAGGAAGACTTGAGGAAAACATACCCCGAACTCTTCAGGTATTACAACCACAACATCGGGACGAAGTTTTCTTTAAGGGGGAAAGGCTGTAATATCCCAGGTTTAGAGGCGATAGAGGGGTAGATTTTAGAAAGGGATGTGCATTGCATTGTAAATTCCGGGGAAATTTCGCGCTTTTAAAAACAAAACTGCACCGAAGGGGGACAGGTTTCTCTCTCGACATCCTACAGGGTTAGGGTTTCGAGAGTGCGATGAACTTGTTCTTACTTAACTAGATTAGGGTTTTGAGAAGAGGGGAGAGATATTGCATCACAATGCTAAGTTACATGATTAAATTACAAGTTAAGTTGTATGATTGAATTCAAACCAAATTTGAATTTGAATTTCAAATTCAAACATCAAATGGTTATCACATAATTCAAACTTGAGATAATTTAATAAACAATTATTATTAATCAAGATTATAAGTAATACAACAATTACATAAAGCTCATTAAGGAAAACTTGAGCTTTATTGATAATCACACACATAATACAATGTCATTACAATATCCAGAATTGAATTATGAATTTACAACACATTACATGAAATGAGTAAATGAAATAAGAAAAAGGAAAATTACAAGGAATTAAAATATCCTAAACTACACAAGTAAACTTCAAGAACTTCTGTTTCAATATGATCTTGAGTTTCTCTTGATCATTTTCTTGATCCCTGCACACACACAAAACAATCAGAGTATTATGCCAAGTGGCATTGCCACTTGGTAGGTTAGCAAATAAAATGTGATGGAGAGGATATGATCATGGATCTGCCGAGCTGATCCATCTCACAGCCAAGACACAAGCCAGATACCAAGTATGTGCACACACACACAGCTAGGCTGCTCACACAGCAGTGTGCATGCAGCACACCACACACACACAGCTGGTGAGTCACCAACAGGCTGCCAGGCCTTGTTGTCGACCAGAGAAGGAGAAGGAGATCATATAAAACCTCCACAGTAAACCCTAGCCATTCCATCGACAGGATTGCACTGGTAAGTCACTAGCTAGCAAGAACAGCAAACCAAGAACTCAAGAACAGGAAGAACAGCTTCACTGTTCAACCTGCTCAATAACACCACAGAATCAAATCAAGCACCACCAGCTTGCAAGGAGGAGCAGGGCAAGCTTCACACATCATCCAGAAGCAAACCCTCTACACCAACCCTATTTCTAGGAGTTGGAGTGAGGTATACACAAGAATCATGAGCAAGCATCTGTCTTGCTTATACTTAAGCATTCACATGCATCACAGAAGCAAAAAGGGGAGTGAGTACCCTATTGTATCATCATCTGGCTACTAAGCCTTTTGGTGCAAGCTAATTAAAGAACATCAAGAGGGAAATTACCCAAGGGGACATTGGCATGTCAACCAGATGACATACCAGAGAAATCCAACCTGGATTAATCCCTAACTAGCCACTCCAAATCATCTAGCACCTAAAGCCTAGCAAGCCATCAGACATTAGACAGATTATGTCTATTTTGTCAACATCAAAGATCACTGGAAATCCAACAAGGGATTAACCAGTAATGCATTCACCAACCACAGCAAGCCACAGAGAAGGGGAGCTACCCTTGGACAGCATCAAAAGACTGTCAGGGCTACCTCAAACCCAAAAGACCACACCCCAGGCCACTGCATCATTACCCAGATTGGGTTCAGAGTGAGGTAGGGTACCAAACAATTTTGGCATCCCTCTAGCTCTACTTAATCAATCTATATGATCATTACTGCTCAGCAGTTCACATCAATTATCCACTCAATCAACAAAGGCAACACAGATAATTGATATCAATAAGTAAATCATGAAACAGACACTTGCAAATGATCCAGTGAATCACTGCAAGCAACAGCAGACACTTGATCATGCAAAGCCTACACCAGCAAAGCATGGTGATACACAGACACCAGGATAAGCACCAGACAGGCACATGCAGTAAGGAAAGCAAGCAATAAACAAGCAGCTGATGATCACTTGATCACCAGAGCTTGCTAAAGCATGCTAGAACCAACTCTAGCATCAATTCCATGACCATATTAATTAAACAGTCACATTTCTTAATGAATAGCATCACAGATAAGTTAATAAGATGAATACAATTGTATCCAGAAGCACACCATCACTGGATGGTGCTGTTTAGCCAACAACAATGCCCAATGGGCAGTTCCAGGATTTATAGCACAAAGAACAGCACAACTGAAGCTCTGGCAATTGCAAATTTGCAAGGAATACACACAGTAATCCAGCCAGAGCAAATCAACTGAATACACTTGATGATTTAATAGCAGTAGCATCAAGGACATGGTCACAGGGATTGAATTAAGCAAGAAGTGCAAGCATAAGCAAGCACATAGTCTAGGAATTCTTGCACAGGATCTGTAATAGCATGGCAAGGCAGTACAGCACTAATAACCATGGCATTAGCAAGGCAGGGCTGCACCGCACTGGCATGGCCATGGAAGCAATGGCCAAGGCCAGTGGAGCACAGGAGCACAAACAGCAGCACAACAGCAAGAGCAGAACAGCAGCAGCATCACGGCATGGCCGTACCTCCAAGAGGCACGGCAAGCCAGTGACCAAACTAGACGAATAAGAGGAGGAGAAGAAGTAGAGCAAGTAGAAGAAGAGTAGGCGGCGCACATACCTGGAGCAGCAGCACCAAGGCGTGCCATGGCGGCACGGCGGCACGGGCCACCCACGGCAGCGCCAAGCCGCGCCTGGCCTGGCGTCGCCAAGCGCGAGCGCCCCACGGCAGCACCCACGGCAGCACCCACAACGGCGCCACGGCACCTGGAGCACCGGCGGGCGACGAATCGCCGCGGAACTCCACGGCCCTGCAAGCAGACGAGTTGGGGGCGAGAAGCGGAGGCTGCAAGGACCAGATCGACGCGGTAGATCTGGTGCGCCGTCACGAGGCGGTTCAGATGCGCCCCATCTCACCGCCGGCGATGGCCGGAGGCGGCCGGAACATTGCGGCGAAGACGGCGGCGACCACGGCGTCGCCAGAGCTCAATAGGGTTAGGGTTCGCGGGCGCGTGGGGGAAGAAAGGGGTCGGTGCGACCGACCGAGCCCAAGTGGCTCGGGTTAGGGTTAACCCGTTGGGCCACCTGACAGGTGGGGCCCAAGGGCATTTTTGACTTTTCACAAATTCATAAAATGCTGAAACTTTGAAAATCTATAGTAAATGTTTAATAGCCCTAAAAAAATAATTAAAAATATGAAAACTAATTAGCATAAAATTCTCTATTTAAATAAAATATCAAAGAGAATTTTTGAAGACAATTAAGAATAAGTCTTAATTTGATGATTTAAATAATAACTTAAATCACACATATTATCTATACCTAATAATAAAGAAAATAAGGTTTCTTGTTCGTCCGTCTTTTATTAAAATTATAGAACTTGCCACCGGCAAGTCAAGAAAAACGCGTTTCACGGTTGGTTACGTCTTGCCGTCCGCTCGGGCTGGATTCTGACGAGGCTGTCGTATCCCACAGCGCCACGGTAGCTAAGATCCGTGATTGTTGGAGTTAAGTATGGACTCATGTCAAGTAGAATTAGACTATCATACGTCCTTCGCCCTTTCGTTCGCTCGCCGCGTGGGAAAGGAAAACATAGTACGATTTGAAATGCTTTTCCTACCGTAATCTTCATCTATAAAGAAAGACCTAATTAAGAAAACCAACTTAGCCATGATCGTCGTCCAGGCGCTGAAGCCAAACGACTCATGTGTGCGGTCACGGCATCACGGGGATCGTCTGGCAATCGCTCTTCGTTGTGCACGCCTGCTCCGGATCCTTTTCCGCCGACGCAGAATCGCTGTCCCAGGACGACAACAACATGATGAGAGAGCCAGGTTGCTTTGCCGATGAGAACGATCAGTGCCAACTCAATGGTCGTCTGGCTCCGCCCTAAGATTTCGGCGCCCCGCCTCCGTGGTCGTCCGACGCTATACCTCTATGCCCCGATGAGCATAGGAGTTCAACGACCGTGGGCAGTGTAGGCCTGCAGCGAAGCTGTTTTCTTCTACCACGGTACAGCCGTACAGGCTACGCGGTGGCCGGTAACGAGGGGCCGGCGTTGGTCGGTTCTGCTTTTTGGTTTTCCTGCTCGAGATCACAAGACATGAGTTGATACCTTCATTGCGTGGACACAGATATTGATGGTTCGCTGGTCGCTGATATCAGTAGGCTGCATGTCATTGCCGCCGGCGTGAAGCCATCATGCACTCCACCCAAACACAATGGCCGTCGTTCCCGGTAACCCAGCCCAGGCGGAATCCTGTGGATTCTGGTCCATATGCAAATAGACTGGAGGACGCCTGGATGAAACTCAATCTTGTCACTGTGAGGTCCGGCGGTATAAGGTGGATGGTCTCCGGTGGCATCGTCGGGGGCAGCTTTGTTTGTTCCAATCGGATCATGCGCCGGAAGATCATCTAAACATTGTCACGTGTATCATTATCAACTCCCCACATATGACACTGATTATTTGCATAAGTTGAGATCAGATTCTTATGTATTTTAAATTTTTGTATGCATCTGGTCTGAATTTTGGCAGGGCATGCGCACCATCCATAAAATTTATGGATGAAATAAACTCAGTTCGATCTGCTACAATGTTTAGCGCACTGAGCTTGTAAACCAACTTGATGGGTTCGAAGCATTAAAAAAAAGGTTCCTTTGCTAACAAATATGACATACTGGATGAAGCACTCGTGATGAGGCCTGATCGTGTTGACGGGAAGATTGGATTTCTAAATCCTAAAGCAGACGTAAATAATCATGTAATCACAGTAACTAAATTCATACATCTCGCTCATATCAGTCTGTTTTTCTTCCGCTTCTGATGTATTGCAAGATCAATCTCATTTTAGTAGAGATGAGAATCATTTGAAATTTAAGCCACCTGAAAATAACATCCAAATGTCTGCTGCACAATTCACAAAGGTTAATGAATATCCTAACTAGATGTATCTAACAAGTAGTGATGATTAAGACACATGATATATGTTTTATTATTTAAATCAACATTTTTTTATCTTCCGCAGCAACGCGCGGGTATTGTCCTAGTTTTCAATAATGAAAATAAGTCCATTAATGCAATTGGACTTTAAAAACATCTTGACAATATTTCAAGATTGTATTTTACCCTAAATAAAGTATCTCCAAATCAATCTTAGTATTAACCTCTCACATGAAATAATAACGACATCGGAGGGGGGAACAAACCCTAAAACTGGAATCATGCATAATTGCTTCTTTAACCATTAACCTTATCGGACAATGATGCTATTTTTTCAGAAACAGAGGACAAGGGTCAGTCAACACCATCCAACTGCAAAACTTTGCAGTGTTCAGGCAAGTTCATCACTTGCTCATGTCATTTGAGTATCTTTATCAAATTACTTGCAAAGTACTATGATTATCACTATTGCATAAAAACCAAAACCACTATTTTCATAACTATGAATATGACTATGTGGTTGGCAATGGAACCATGGATTGTGTTGATATGGTGGAGGTTCCATTGCAAGGGTTTATATCCATCTAGGATTAAACAACAAATGTCGCCAGTGATTCTTGTGCCGTAATAACCGTGTTAACCATAAGATCCGGAGTGGGACGGAGTAGTCAAAAGTGTTTCCACCTCTCGTTCATCAATGGATGCGCTTTACCGTAGTACACTTGTAATCCAAGGGGGCAAGCGGTGAGGCTGGGGAGTCCTAAGTCCCCACGGCATAGTCCGTAGTACACTTGTCGCCCGAAGGAGCAAGCGGTGAGGCTGGGGAGTTCTAAGTCCCCACGGTATTGCGGTCTATGATGGGTTGCAGCTACCGGCGTAGGAATGTATGGTAGAGCCCTGCATTGTCGTCGTGGTTGGGGTCCACCCTGAAATCTACGGGAATAATGGGACCGGCGTGGACCCAGGGTCGGGGCATGCAACAAAGGGTGGGTGTTCGAGGTAGCGGAGGAACATGATTGGCTAGACCTTATACCGGGCCTCACACCGAAGGAAGTGTGGACGGGAAAGCTGCCCGGTTGGCACCAAGGTTAAGATCTCTTATGGGTAAAGCAACACACCTCTGCAGAGTGTAAAGAACCGTGACCTGTCACTCCCTGTTCCGGGATATGGAACTGCGAACGCGGCCGGAAAGGAGCTCCATGAAGTTCTAGTAAACCGGTGAAGGCTGACGGACATAGCTCTTTGAAATAAAAGCAATCTCTTAAAGAAACGTTTATCAAAACCTGCATTGGTATTAGACTTTCTGGTCTAATATCGTAGCTAGTGCATTAAACACCTCTTGTCTATAATGAACTTGTTGAGTACGCTCGTACTCATCCCACTCTTAAATCCCTTGCTTAGATTGTCTGAATCGTCTGGAGGAGGACTACGACAACCCTGAAGGAGCCGAGATCATCGGCTATGAAGAACCAGACCTCTCTGGAGGTATTGAAGGCGTAGACTACCTCATAGTCTACGGAACCGGGGAGGCTTCCGGAGGAGATCAAGCCTAAACGTCTTGAGTAGTAGTAGTAGCCGAGCAGCCCGAACTCTTAGTATTTAGCTGCTCGAGAGAATAAATGTATAACTTAATGAGACTTCTATATTGTAAGCTAACTTGGGTTCGCCTCGAACCCAGGAGTATTCCTCTTTGGACCCAAGAGGAGCTCCGAGACAATATGTGTATCATGTTTGTAATATTAAATGAATGAGTTATGGACCTTCTATGTTCTGTTGGACTACTCTGAGGGATGTAATATTTGCGGAATGGTACTTCGTGAATGTTATATCAACGACTGGCATACTACAACATGCAGTGGTATGCAGGGTCACCACAATTATACCAGTCCATTGCCCTTCAAATCAGTATTCGTCAAGGTGTGCACAAAAACAACACCAAGGCCAAGACCACGCTCAGGGAGAAGTTGTTCCTTCTTCAATGTTTGAGCAGTAGTAAGCATAACACCTTTAGTGTGGACAACTGCAGTTGGAATTTCTGCATACAAATTTAAAATTAATAAAAGAATCAAAAAAAAGAGGAGATATAACATCAGTTGTATTACAAAAATGGGCAACACATGGTAAAGGAGAAAACAGAATTACCATCGACACGATGCTTTTCAGTGCCATCAGGACCTTCTGCAAAAATCCCAAACAGTTCAGGAGCATTATCAAACCCAAACATGATACAGTCACCAACTTTCAGGTCGTAGTCACGAAGAAATTTTTGGTATCCACTTCCAAAAACACGTGTCTTCAAACTGCCTTTCTTAACATGAAATTTGTACTTCACTTCATCCGATGTAGCGACAAAAAAGACATTACCAACAAGGTTGTTGAACTGCCTCCTCACAAAACAAGGCACAGTCTGAACAAAAATGCCGAAAATAAGGATATAGTCTATAATTTGTCAACAAAAAAGATACAGACTAAAAAAGGATATATACCATGAACTCATCAAATCGGCTTCCAAGATAACAACGAAATGAACTGAGAGTCTCCCACCTCTCCTGACAATGGTTGCCCATCGAACCACAAACAACACAGTTCATCCTGCGTATATTTAGCAATTACCAAAGCTAGAAAAACTACAGGTAGGTAGGGCATATTCATAGAAATCTATCCATAGATCTGAAACCATACACATATATCCATAGATCTGAACAAACAAGATTATTCAGAAGACAAAAAGGATTTTGAACAAACAGAGAAAAGGAGATGAAGTAGTGACATGTAAAAACATATTTTCCTACCTCTTAAAACAAACAAGAATCTTCAGAGAGAAAAGAGTTTTTCAGCACAAAAGAGAGAGAAAGAAGATGAAGGAGAACTTTCACCGGAGGGCGGAAGGCAAAACCAACCAGGGGCATTATAAATACAATAAGTACTAGTAACTGCCTATAACCTATTTAATGAGGCTGTTGGTAGGTGGTGGTTGCTATCCTGTAAGTTCAAAATTCAAACACAAAGTATCTCATGCAAAAATGGAGCCCACTGCTATTATGTAATCTTTGTCAAGAAGTTCACATTGAATGGGCTAGAAAAATGAATTTCCCATCCACTTTACATGGCTGACGCCGGCGACCATATATGGGCGGCGCCGCCGTGCATGGCTGACGCCGGCGAGCCGTGCAAAAGGAGTTGCTACACATTGTTCTATCATGTCTATATTGTCAACAACACTATTGTAGCAAAGCGGTAAGGAGTGGTAGTGCGGCAGCGCCAGGTCGAGGGTTCGAGTCCCCGCAAGCGCAATTTTTGCCAGTTATTTCCAACCCCGGATGGGCCGTCGGGCCAGCAATTCAACCACCGGATGGGCCGTCGTGCCAGCAATTCAACCACCATATACATTAGGGTAGGCCAGCAGCCTAGTAGAGGACAGCCCAAAAGAGGATGATATCACCAGCAGCCCATTAAAATGGTGGACGCAACAGAGAAAAAAAATTACAAGACGCCTTGGTCCCACAAGTATCAGTTGGTCCTACATGTCAGTTAGTTCAAGCCAGTTGTTTCTAGTGACACGTGTGAGGCGCGTGGGACCCGAAAAGGGACACATAGGCAAAATGGATGACATGGCAGCCAAACACATACCATTGTATTGAGCCAAATGCCAATGACGTTATTGATTTGTCGCAATCGGCAGTGGAAAAACGTCGTAGGCCACTTACTTTTGCTAATGACGTTTTGACCTAAATTGCCAATGACGTTTTTGCCCAGTAACGTCACGATTTTCTAGGGTTTCGCCCCCCCGGAGTGGCCAAGGACGGTCAAAGCTAGGAACGTCATAAAGTTATGACATTTTGATTTCCAGTCATAAAAGAAACGTCATATTATGGCAGATTTCTTGTAGTGGGAGCAGAAGGTGTTGACAAGCAGTTTCGATGAAGGATTCACTGTAAATGCTCACAGACAAGTATTCAGGGGGTTTTGATGTAGCAGATGAATAAAGTACGAGTAAGTAAAATGCGAGAGTAATAATTGCAGCGAGTGGCCCAATCCTTTTTAGCACAAAGGATAAGCCGGTTTGTTTATTTATAATGACCAAACGTTCTTGAGGACACACGGGAATTTAGTCTAGTGCTTTCGCTTCATATAGCTGAGTAATCTTCATTGTTTTGATAAGTGTTGTGTGGGTGAACCTATGCTAATGCACCGCCCTTCCTAGGACTAATACATACTTGTGATTATACCCCTTGCAAGCATCCGCAACTACAAGAAAGTAATTAAGATAAATCTAACCACAGCCTTAAACTCTGAGATCCTGCTATCCCTCCTGCATCGATATACCAACGGGGGTTCAGGTTTCTGTCACTCCGGCAACCCCGCAATTGGCAAACGCGTGCAAGATGAATTCCCCTAGGCCCATAAAGGTGAAGTATCATGTAGTCGACGTTCACATGACACCACTAGAAGAATAACACCACAACTTAAATATCATAACATTGAATATTACTCAACCATAATTCGCTACTAACATTTAGACTTCACCCATGTCCTCAAGAACTAAACGAACTACTCACGAGACATCATATGGAATATGATCAGAGGTGATACGATGATGAATAACAATCTGAACATAAACCTTGGTTCAATGGTTTCACTCAATAGCATCAATAACAAGTAGAAATCAATACCGGGAGAGTTTCCCCTATCAAACAATCAAGATCCCACCCTAATTGTTACAGCGGTGACGAGGTGCAGCGGTGGAGATGGCGATGATGATGATGGAGATGGTGGTGATGACGATGGAGATGATGTCCAGCTCAATGTCAGTGACGATGGCGTCGATTTCCCCCTCCGGGAGGGAATTTCCCCGGCAGATTTCAGCCTGCCGAAGAGCTCTTTTCTCTCTGGTGTTTTCCGCCCCGCAGAGGTGGCTGTGACTCTTCGCGACTACCCTCTGGAGCTTAGGTTTTCGAGACGAAGAAGTACGCGCAGGAGAGGAGGCCAGAGGGGGCTGTGGGCCCCCTCCCCACATGGCGGTGCGGCCAGGCCAGGGCCCGCGCCGGCCTATGAGGGGGGCCCATGGCGGCCCTCCTCGGCTCCTCCTTTTGGCTCCCTTCGTCTTCTGGAAAAATGGGATTTTTCATACAATTTCCATCAATTGTTGATCATCCGAAATATTGCATTCTGACGGTGCTTTTTCCAGCAGAATCCTGACTCCGGTGCGCGATTCTCCAACAATCATGAAACATGCAAAATTGATGAAATAACATAAGTATCACCTCTAAAATATGAAATATATCAATGAATAACAGTAAGTTATGATATAAAATAGTGATGCAAAATGGACGTATCAACTCCCCCCAAGCTTAGACTTCGCTTGTCCCCAAGCGAAACTGAACTCGGTAAATAGGACCACATGTTTATGGAGTGAAGAGTCGATAAACCAAATACGGACAAGAAGCATCATATTAATTTACACAAGACATTCTAGTGAACAACTTCCTCATATAATTCAGCTTGAAACAAGTAGAAGGTAATCACAAATAAAGGTGCATTGGTAATCATAATTGGTGATGGCAAACTTCGTTCTTGGTCAGAGAACAATTAACAGATTATGTTAAAGCTTATATGGCACAACTTGCATACTCAATCATAATGATCTCCTCATAATCATTGATAACTTTCAAAGCTATATTCATTCAAATAAAACTTGTACTAAGCAAGGAAGAGTAAAAGGCATGATGAAATAGATCACAATATAAATGGTTTGATCACAACAACTCAAACGCTTGCTTAAGATGGAGGGAAATAGGTTTACTGACTCAACATAAAGTAAAAGACAGGCCCTTCGCAGAGGGAAGCAGGGATTAAATCATGTGCTAGAGCTTTTTCAGTTTTGAAATCATATAAAGAGCATAAAAGTAATATTTTGAGAGGTGTTTGTTGTTGTCAATGAATGGTAGCGGGTTCTCTAACCCCCTTGCCAGACAAACTCTCGAAGAGCGGCTCCCATACAGTTTTATTTTTGGTTGACACTCCTTCCAACCTTTCCTTTCAAAAACCACGGCTAACCGAATCCTCGGGTGCCTTCCAATCATTCTCATACCATGAAGGAGTGTCTTTTTATTTTAGTTTTATTTAGATGACACTCCTCCCCTCCTTTGCTTTCTCAAGCCATGGCTAACCGAATCCTAGGGTGCCTTCCAACAATCACATACCATGGAGGAGTGTCTATTTGTAAAATTATGAAGGTTAATTAATTGGGGCTGGGAACCCCATTGCCAGCTCTTTATGCAGAATTATTGGATAAGTGGATGAAGCCACTAGTCCATTGGTGAAAGTTGCCCAACAAGATTGAAAGATAAAACACCATATACTTCCTCATGAGCTATAAAACATTAACACAAATAAGAGGTAATAAATTTTGAATTGTTTAAAGATAGCACACGAAGTATTTACTTGGAATGGCAGAAAATACCATGTAGTAGGTAGGTATGGTGGACACTGATGGCATAGGTTTGGGTTAAGGTTTGGATGCACGAGAAGCATTCCCTCTCAGTACAGGTCTTTCGCTAGCAAGGTTGATTATCAAACATAAGAGTTGAGGGAAACAAACAAATATACATGTGATAGAAATAATCATGCATCTTCCTTGTAAGCACAAACAATTTTAACTTAAGAATAATAAGCTAAGAGCTAACAAGAAAGAAAGACAATGAAACAACTACATGTATTTCTCTTTTCTACTTAAACTCAAAGTGTTGTTGCTATTGACCAATGCTAAGTTTGCCAAAACCAAATAGATTTATTCAATGCTCCCAAAGTGATACCAATACTAATAACAAGATCAATCATATAATAGAAATTGCAAACTAAAATAAGATGTGCAATATGTAAATGATAAGACTTCTCATTAATATTCCATAACGATAACTCACACCAAGGGATACATAGACAACCAACTAAAGGAGAGATACTTCCACGCTGTAACCATCTTATATGATAACTTCCCTACTCATGATATGACACTACTTGATAGTAAAAAGTAAAGGATAGTGATAATGTGATACCGCGGCACTCCCCCAAGCTTGGAATAAACCAAGGGGATGCTAATACCGATGATGAATTATTCCTTCGGCGGTGGTGTTGATGATGAATTCTTGACAAGCTTCTCAACAAGCTCCTGAAGCTCATCAATCTTGTACATGAGGTTGCGGATCATCTCCGAATTGTGCTCGACGCGGTTAAGAAGTATGTCCGACGGCGAGTCCCAACTCTTGGAGTTATTTCCCCACTCTTCAGCTTCAGGCTTCACCCTTCCTGCAGTGTTAGAACGATCTATATCCCAATTGCTAGGCAATACTGCCTTGGGAGTCCTTTCAATTTGACTATTGTAAATTAGATTTCGGAAGGGGTTGTAGGTGCCTGGAGGAGATGTCTTTGGATCTAGGTAGTGACGTGGAACCTTTCCTCCGGTGCGAATTCTTGCGCTCTTCTTAGCACTGAAAGGGTTCTCCACCACCTCGATGCTTGCTATGGTAGCACGCGGGTATGCACGCGAGTCTTCCTCCACTTCTTCTTCATCTTCTTCCTTGACGCTCTCGTCCACCTCTTTCCACTCGGGATCTTGAATATCTTCATCTGAAAGCCCCTTGCCCTTGTTGTTGGAGACCATGGTTCTTCTAGATCAAAGATAGATCCTGGCAGAAAACAGCTCGAAACAAAACACATCGAGAAAATGATATACGGACCTCCGGGGTCCGGGGGATTATATAGCAGGAATTTTTACGTCAAAAGGAAAGTACCAGGTCGAACCAGAGTCGGAGAGGGGCAACGAGGGAGCCACCTCATAGGGCGGCGCGGCCAGGCTGGGGCCCGCGCCGGCCTATGGGGGCACGCCCTCGTACGTCTCCTCCACTCCGTTTCGATCTCGTAATTTTTTATATTTTCCAAAAACAGCAAAAACATTGTTCGGAAAGTAAAACGCAAACTTTTTATTACCAGTACTGTTACCTATTCGAAGTAGAACTCTGCCGGACTGTCAATTTGACCTTTGATGAAAGCTTCCGGAGTCACCACTCGAATAACATCAACATCTTCATTATAAGAATCACCTGAGATATAATGCTTGAGTCTTTGTCCATTCACCACTTGTGTGGCATCGCCTTGGAGAGAACTAATTTTAATTGCTCCTGAACGATACACCTCCACAATGACATATGGTCGTTCCCATTTTGAGAGTAATTTCCATGCAAAGAGTCTGAGACGAGACCGATACAATAGGACTTTATCCCCAACTTTAAATTCTCTTTTGATAATTCTTCTATCGTGCCATTTCTTAACTTTCTCTTTAAAGAGTTTAGCATTTTCATAAGCTTCACTCCTCCATTCATCTAGAGAACTCAATTGTACCAATCTCTTCTTACCGGCAAGTTTAGGATCTTTATTTAATTCTCTCATAGCCCAATAAGCTTTGTGCTCTAGTTCTAAAGGTAAATGACAAGCTTTTCCATAAACCATTTTATAAGGTGACATTCCCATGGGATTTTTATAAGCAGTTCTATAGGCCCATAGTGCTTCCTTCAATTTACTGGCCCAATTCTTTCTAGATTTATTAACAGTCTTTTGCAAGATAGATTTAATCTCTCTATTTGATAATTCTACTTGCCCACTAGTTTGAGGATGATAAGCAGAAGCAATTCTATGATTAATACCATATTTAGCAAGAGTTTTTCTAAAACCACCATGAATAAAATGAGAACCTCCATCAGTCATAATATATCTAGGAACTCCAAATCTAGGAAAAATAATATCTAAAAGCATTCTTAAAGAGGTCTCACCATCAGCACTTTTTGTGGGTATGGCTTCCACCCATTTAGTAACATAATCAACAACGACAAGTATATGAGTGTTACCTTCTGAAGAGGGGAAAGGTCCCATGAAGTCAAATCCCCAACAATCGAATGGTTCAATAACAAGAGTATAATTCATAGGCATTTCATTGCGTCTGGAGATATTACCAACCCTTTGACATTCATCACAAGATAAAATAAACTTCCTTGCATCCTTGAAGGGAGTTGGCCAATAAAAACCTGATTGTAGAACCTTTTGCGCGGTTCTATCTCCGGCGTGATGTCCTCCATAAGCACTACCATGACATTTACTCAATATCTCTTGTTGTTCATATTCGAGAACACATCTTCGCAGAATACCATCCACTCCTTCTTTATATAAGTGTGGGTCATCCCAAAAATAATGCCTCAAGTCACAAAATAATTTCCTCCTTTTCTGAGCTGAAAAGGTTGGAGGCAAGTACTTGGAAACAATAAAGTTAGCATAATCAGCATACCAAGGGCTATCTCGCGAGCTCACCTTTATTACAGCCAATTGTTTATTTGGAAAACTATCATTAACAGGAACAGGATCATAAGCAATAATTTTCCAATCTAGACAAGTTATCAGTAACAGGATTATCAGCACCTTTCCTATCTACAATATGCAAATCAAATTCTTGCAACAGAAGCACCCATCTAATAAGCCTTGGCTTAGCATCTTTCTTTTGCATAAGGTATCTAATTGCAGCATGATCAGTATGAATTGTAACTTTTGAATCAACAATATAGGATCTAAACTTGTCATAAGCAAAGACTACAGCTAGCAGTTCTTTTTCAGTTGTAGCATAATTTCTTTGAGCAGCATCAAGAGTTTTACTAGCATATTGAATAACATTCAATTGTTTATCTACTCGCTGTCCAAGATCAGCACCTACAGCAAAATCACTAGCATCACGCATAATTTCAAAAGGTAAGTTCCAATCAGGAGGTTCAACTATAGGAGCAGTTGTTAAGGCTTTCTTTAGAGTTTCAAAAGCTTCCTTACAATCATCATCAAAAACAAAAGGTACCTCTTTTTGAAGAAGATTAGTAAGAGGTTTTGAAATCTTGGAGAAATCTTTAATGAATCTCCTATAAAACCCAACATGACCAAGAACACTACGAATACCTTTAACATCCCTAGGATAGGGCATCTTCTCAATTGCTTCAACTTTAGCTCTGTCAACTTCAATTCCTCTCTCGGAAATTGTATGTCCCAATACAATTCCTTCATTAACCATAAAGTGGAATTTCTCCCAATTAAGAACAAGGTTAGTTTCTTCACATCTCTGCAAAACTTTATCGAGGTTTCGCAAGCAATTATCAAAAGAATTCCCATAGACAGAAAAATCATCCATGAATACCTCTACAATATTCTCACAAAAGCCATGAAAAATAGCAGACATGCATCTTTGAAAAGTAGCAGGAGCATTACATAAACCAAAAGGCATACGTCTATAAGCATAAGTTCCATAGGGACAAGTGAAAGTGGTTTTCTCTTGATCCTTAGTTTTAACAGCAATTTGTGAAAACCCAGAATAACCATCAAGAAAGCAAAAATGAGTATTTTTAGATAACCTTTCTAACATTTGATCAATAAAAGGTAAAGGGTAATGATCTTTCTTAGTAACCTTATTAACTTTTCGATAATCAATGCACATTCTATACCCTACAACTACTCTTTGAGGGATGAGCTCATCATTATCATTAGGCAGAACAATCATTCCTCCTTTCTTAGGAACACACATGACTAACCCATCTACTATCAGTAATAGGATATATAATACCAGCTTCAAGAAGTTTTAATACCTCATTTCTTACCACATCCACTACTAGGGAAAAGCCTATAGGTGGAGGCAAGTTGTGCCGGCGCACCACCTTGTGCATGCGCCGGTGGAAAGGATTGCCGGCGCACCACATTTCAGCCGCGCCGGCGATGAAGAGATACTGCCGGCGCACCTCGGGGAAAGGCTCGCCGGCGCTATTTCCTGGCATGGCCCGGGCCGATTCGGGCCAGGCCCAAGAATCATTTCCGGCGCACCGGCCCAGTGGTGCGCCGGTGGAAAGTTTGCTATTGCCGGCGCACCCCTGGGCCGGTGCGCCGGAAATGATTCTTGGGCCTGGCCCGGTAGTGATATAGCCGAAATGGGTCTATGTTGCCGGCGCACCATGGTCCAGGTGCGCCGGCAATAACCTGGCAGTTATTTCAACCACCAACCAGCTAGCCCACTCACTCACACACTCACTACACTCCACTTCTCCACACAAACCCGAGCCTTCTCCCAACCCAGCTCATTTTTGCCCATTTCTATCCCCAATTTCACCAATTTGACCAAACCAAATCAAAATTTTTGAGCAAATCTTCCCTTCCTACATGCATCTCCCACATCCCCCTATGTAGATCTAGATCTACTATCCCGCATTGACCGCTCAATCTAGATCTAGATCTAGAAAGTCGGCTTCCATACGCCATTGTCGCGGCGCGTCGTCTCGATCTTATCGACGAATATATCAAACAAATAGGTGATTAATGAACAAATTAAGGAATGAAATCGATGTATGTTGGACATTTGAAGAAAAGCTCTCGTGTGTGGCATATATATATGTTGTGCTTGTGCTTGTGTGTGTGTTGGCGTTGAAAATGAGTTGCCAACGTTGCGCCGAAATGTTGATTCTTCAAGTTTCCGTTTCGGCACATTTCTGGCGCTCCTATGTCCTACCGTGTAGGAAGGTCATGCCGAAATTTTCCGTGAAAACTACCGACGGATGCATGGTTCTAATGAATTATGTAATCTTACCATGCAGGCGATAATGGTTATCGAGATGAGTGAAAGCATCGTGATGAGATATCTGAAACACGCGCCTTGATCATCGACATGTATGAAAATAACCGCACGGAGGTATTGTGTCCGTGCCGGAGATGCAAACGAGGGAAATGGTTTGACCCGTATTCAGGCAAGTTGCAGGGGCACCTGCTCACTAATGGTTTCATGCATGGACACACTCAATGGATGAGTGATGATGGCGCGGAGGTCAATGGGGCGACGGCGGCAGGTGGTAAAAATGGCCGGCAAGAAGGAGGGCATCATGATACTGATGACGATGAAGAGTTTGTCGCACATGACGATAACCTTGACGACGACAATAACCTTGACGACGACAATAACCTTGACGACGACGAAGAGGTGCCGCTAGCTTCAGTCGTGCGGGACCCTCATCTTCAAGATCTGCTTCTCGAAAAGACGAAAGGCGCCAAGCGGAAATCAAAGCTTGAGCAACTCGAGATAGACTCGAATACTCCGTTGTACGACTCAGGTCGCGGGTTGGGGAGTCTCGCTTGAGAGTAGCTCTCGATGTCTGCAGATGAAGGCGAGGAAACACGGATGGACGGACACAAGCGTCGACGACATCCTGGAATACGTGAAAGATCTCCTTCCTGCCGGGAACACGTGTCCTGGTAGTCTAGCCGAGGCCAAGAGAATCACGTGCCCTCTCGACTTACCCCACGAAAAGTATCACGCCTGCATCAACGACTGTATCATGTATCGCAAGGAGCACATGGACAAGACCAAATGTCCTGTGTGTGAAGCTGAACGGTACAAGAAAGGGAAGAAGAAAGCTCCTCGGAAAGTTGTGTGGTACTTCCCGCTCGCCCCCCGGCTTCAACGGTTCTACGCGGACCGCAAGGAAGCAAAGCTCATGCGCCGGCACGCGAAAGAAAGGAGGCAGTGTTGAATGATAAAGAGCGGATTGAGCACCCGAGTGCTGACGCACCCTTCGGATGCAAGCCAGTGGAAAGCATTAGACAATGAATTCGGAAGTTTTGGGGCAGATCCCGAAACATCAGGTTGGGTGCGAGCACGGTCGGATTCAATCCGTTCGGATAACTGTGCAGCACACATAGCACATGGCCCGTGTTTGTATGGATCTACAACCTCCCGCCCTGGCTGTGCATGAAGAGGAAGTACATACAGATGAGTATGCTAATTCAAGGGCCGACACAGCCAGGAAACGATATCAACATGTATCTCGAACTATTAAAGGAGGAGCTTGAAACGTTGTGGGCGGAGGAAGGGGTAGATACATGGGACGCCGTCGCGGAAGAATATTTCCCTTTGAGAGCCGCGTTGATCACGACGGTGCAGGACTACCTCGGATACGGTTACATTTCGTGCCAGGTGTGCCATGGACACAAGGCATGTGTCAGGTGCATGGAAGAGACGATGTTTTTGCAGCTTGGTAAGGATGGCTCTTCGAAAACAGTTTACATGGGGCATCGAAGGTGGCTACAGAAAACTGACCCGTGGAGAAAGCGTGGAGATCTGTTCGATGGTACAACTGAACCCCGAGGACCTCCACGTAAGAAGAGCGGCGAAGAGATCGATACATTACTGAAAGGTTGGAAGGAGTGCCCTGCGCCGGGAAAGATTCGTCAAAAGCCTGGAGAGAAGAAGAAGAAAAAGGAAACGACGCCGCTCATTGGTGTATGGAAAAGGAGGTCCGTGTTTTGGGACTTGCCGTACTGGAAAATTCTCGATACACCTCACTGCCTTGATGTCATGCATATTACAAAGAACGTGTGCGAGAGCTTGCTTGGCACTCTTCTCAACATGCCGGACCGGACCAAAGATGGTCCGAAAGCAAGACAGGACCTGAAAGTTTTGGCCATCAGGGAAGAGCTTCAGATCCCGCCGGCCCAAGAGGGACAGTCGGAGGAGGAGGCGGACGGCGGTCAGAAGCGCAAAAGGATTAAGCAGCCAGACTATTACTGTCCCCCCTCCTGCTTCACTTTTAGTCCGGCCGAGGTCGATCAATTTTTCAATTGCCTTGTAGGAGTCAGAGTGCCCTTCGGTTACTCCGGGGTAATAAGCAGATACATGGACCCCAAGAAACGAAACTTCAGCGGCATGAAGTCTCATGACTGTCACGTGATGATGACGCAGATTCTTCCGGTTGCAATCCGAGGTATAATGGATGACCATGTCCGTGCAACGCTGACTGGGCTCTGTAACTACCCATGTTTCTACCCGAAGCCAACAAATCAAAGTCCACGAACGCCACCGCGCAGAATGAGCCATGGGTACTGGCAGAACACGTGCACCAATGCTTCTTCATAACCGACCCATCCAGGCCTAGCCGTGTTATCGTGAGGAGAGGCCGCGGAAGGCAAGGCGGAAGGCAAGGCGCCAAAACACGGTCGGCACCGGCAGAGACACAGTCACAGAGGTGGACCCCGCCAGTGGTTTGCCGGTGTTGCCTAAGGATGTTGCCAAGGGGTACGGCAACCAACTGGCATGTATCCTCCGAGAGGTCGTCAATCTCAACGAGACGGACCTCCGAGCTGAGAGCAAAGCGCCTTTGCGAGCCCAGCTCATTGCGAGGTTGCACGCACGATACAAGTTCCTAGGCGACTACGCCTCCAGTCATCAAACCAACAACATTGTGAACTCACAAGCCCTCCTGAAGTTCACCAAACACCTCAGCAGCTATAAGTACATGGTGCGGAGGCTGATTGCTGAGGGCAAAGGTTTCGAAGAGGTCCACTCCGCCTTTCCGCATGTCACCCAGGCGGACTTTGATGCTTTTGTGGCCAATGAAGAGCTACAAGCAACCAAGAATCGCAAGTTGTGGGGGAAGGAAATGCGGGAGCTTAACATCGGCAACCACAACCTTGGGAGCCGTGGGTACGAGGGAAAGGAGCCCTATTGGGCGAAGGAGGACGAGGCGTATGTAAATGCCGGCATTGAGAACCCCTGGCTCAAGTACAAGGACCCGCTTGAAAGAAGATTCATCAGGTCCCGGTACCATAAGAAGAAACTCACCGGGGAACTTGTCACGGACCCGAAGGTCGTAACCGACATAATTTGGTTCACGAACGACCAGAAGGTCCTGGCGTTGGAGAAAAAACTGGTAAGCAATTTACCGGTTTTATTAGATCAAGTATCGTTCATATAATAGTAGCAACATTTCTAAATGGTTCGCGTTTCTTCCGCAGGAAGAAGAAAGACAAAGACTTTCTCAAGCCTCCCAAGGTGACGAAGGCTCCTCGTCCCAGGCCTCGACGGGCAGGGTAGCCTGGGACAAGCCTCTCGTACGGGCGCTAAACATCGTTAATGAGCATTCACCGACGAGAAGGCCGCATAGAGGCCGTGTGGCTGGCGCCGGTACAGGCTACAAGCATGGTCACTATGGCTTGTCGTCTGCGGCCGATAAAAATGCGCGTAATGAGAGGAAGCAGCGGGAGGCGGAGGAAATGAGGGAGTCAATCCTAGCCCAAGTCCAAGCTGGTTTGGTACCGCAACTGGTACCGCAACTCAAAGCTACACTCGTACCTGAAGTCAAAGCTGAAGTCGCCGCTGGAGTCCAAGCAGATTTCAACGCTATGCAAGCGTGGTATGAGGGTGGCAAACAAGGCCCCCCGAAAAATGCAAGTGGTTAGCTTCAACGGCAGCAACTCGAAGGTGCCGCCGCCCGCCGGCAATGCCAAGGTGATAAGGGAGACTCCACCGGCCGCCGCCGGCAATGTCGCTGGTGCTAGGGATTCACCGTCCATGCCGGGTAGCAGCCCCTCCGTCACTTGCACGCCCGCGCCGCATGTGCTGGCCCGTCGACATTAGCCGAGCTCAACGCCCTCACGGTAATTAACTAATGTGTACATCAAGTTAATATATTAGTTTCGTCATCCTTGCCCTCTCTCTAACGCCATACACATGTTCTCGCAGGCGCTCTCGACGCCATGCACCTTTTGATGAGAGTAAACGACGAAATCAAAGACGTCGCGAGGGTCCATCATTCGGCCCCTGGATAAGAAGTGGCACACACGAGATATGGCGGATGACGTTTACCGGGTTGAAGTGGATCGGGCGTTACCGGGCTATGAGGATTTGTTTCCTCCTAATCAACCGCATGGTGCCGATGACGATAGCCCGTTGAATCTGGCCTCACTGAAGGGTTGGGTACTGCTATGGCCGAAGACCCTAATTCGGATCAACACCTACTCGGGTCGACGGCAAGCAAAGACAAGCACCTTGCGGCGCCACATGTCAGCGTCCCTCCACGACAACCAGCGGCGCCCGTGGTCATCGCCCACCAGAACGGCCAGCCTGCGCCAGAGGTCAGCGCCCACCACAACAGCCACTGCGCCGGCGGCCGAGGAATATGAACGTGCCAACTTCCCATGGGATATTCCTACGTCGTCACCAGGTGTCCATGAGGATGCGCCGGGCTTCAAATATGTGTGCTCCAAGAAGCTGTTCGATTCTCAAGAAACGGCCGATGAGGAGGAAAATCCCGAGGAGGTCGCCACCGCCGCCGTCAAAAATATGTTGAGCCCAAACACACTCCGTGCTACGGCCACTACGGCGATGGATGGTCCAGCACTACAACCCAAGAAGAGGAAGAGGGCAAATAAGAAGGACGCCCAAGACAAGGCGGCGGCGGCCAAATCCAAGGACAAGGTCCCACTCCTTGACAAGTTGCCAAACAATTGGCGACCTCTGCATCACTTGGGTCAACCGATGCTGCCGGAGCATGTCGTGAAGAAACTCACCCCGGATATGAGGAGCTTGCATGAGACTGTCTTGCATGTGGAGAACCTTCTTCTCAAATCAAAAGATCCTGGTTACCCTCTCTTCGTGGCGAAGGTGCCAATCGGCATGAACTTCGTCGAGAAGTACCCGCGGACTTGTGCTTCATCCGGTTCAACGACATCTTCAGCATCTATCGCATGCAAGCGCTCCACTTTAGTGTGGTTCGCCTAGTTGCTCTTAGCATGTCTTCCCAGATTGTTAAGGAGGGGACGCCGACCATCGCGATCATGGACCCCTTCTATATGCGGGAGAGCATCATCTGCAACCCTGGGGATCGCGCGATTGCCACCCAGCAGGTCGAGGATTTCATGCGGCGAACATTAAGAAGGGCGCCATTCTCATCCCTTACTTCCCCGAGTAAGTAATCACTCGCTAGTCCCCCATCACCATTCTATCCTATATCTCCATTTGCATTTCCAAAGGTTAATCCGTGTGTTTTCCGCAGAGACAAGTTCTGCACCCTCATCGTACGTGCACCCGCAACACTCGCATGCGCCTATCTCGACTCGGGTAGGGACCGCAAGAAAGACTACTCCCACATCAGGGCCCTTCTCAATGATGCTCTCACCGGCTTCGCCAACAAGGCAGGCCCCCTCAAAGTAGAGAGGAAATCCCGAGGAGGCTTCGTCCTAACCCACACAACCAACTTCCCCTGCCTCAGGCAGTCGACGCCCGACAATGGGATGGACGCGTGGTACGCCATCCTTCAGATGCAGGAGTACATAAAGTACGCAGATGACATGTTGCTGCCAGATAATCTCAGAAACAGGTTTGCAAACATGGCGGATGTCCCTGATAGAGAGATTAGAAAGAACTGGGGTCGCATCCAGCAGTTCATTTGCACGATAATCCTGCAGGATGTCAACAATAGGTCTGGCGAGTTCTTCTACGGCTATGGTCTACCACCTAATGACGAGATAGACCTCCGCTTGGAGATGTCGCGTGATGAGAGGCCGTTCAACTCGCTTGAGGGCTGCCGTCCATTCCCCCCTAGGCGTACAACCTGATCCTACGACGGGAACACTTGCTAAAGCTTGAACGATATGTCCTTGAACTTCCGTACTGTAATAATTGTTATATATTCCCATAGAATCGACTAGTTGCTTTTATTTAGTTGTATGAATGTGCATGTGAACATGTGTCTGTAGTTTCATTTACTTTGCTATATATTTCAAGATTATGGCGTACATAGCTTAATAATTATTTGCATTTACTCGACCACTACTTGCCTCGTATTTGGAGTTCGCCGATGATTAGAATGTTCGGTCAATCGTACACTCGGGGTGGAGCCAAGTGAGCCTTGGTGCGACGGCCACAAGTATCAATCTATTGTGCATCCTACCTAGCCTCACTGACTCCATCCCTGGATGTTAATATTTGTTTCGACCGACAAAGTATGAGGCACGCTTTTTAATTCGTACTACTTGTCTTCTATTTGAGTTCGCACTTCTTAATTGCATTGGCCGATGATTAAAATGTTGGGTCACTTGTACACTCCGGGGTGGGGCCAGTGAGGCTTGGTGTGAAGGCCACAAATATCAATCTATTGTGCATCCTACCTAGCCTCACTGACCCCATCCCTGTATGTTATTATTTATTTCGACCAACAAAGTATGAGGCACATGCTATTTAGTTCATACTACTTGTCTCTTATTTGAGTTGGCACTTGTTCATTGCATTGGTACTAACGTTTTACTTGTCTTGTGAATGGAGATGCCGACGACATATGTCGTGTACAAGGGGAGGGTTCCTGGAGTCTACGACGACTGGGAGGACTGTCGGAGACAGGTGCACCGTTTCAGCGGCAACAGCTACAAGGGATACCCCACTAGGGTGGAGGCGGAAGGAAGATACGCCCGTTATCTAGCGGGAGAGATGAGGGACATGAGGAGGAACCGGATGAAGACCATGGCCTTCGTGATGATGGTCATGACCATGTTGGTCATGTTCTATGTGATTCTAGTTTAGGTTAGGACCTACATTGTGAGGTGTATGACGATACTTGTGACGACTATGTACCAAGACTTCTAACTTTGTGAAACTTCGCCGTTCGGTGTTGCATATGCACATGTGTTGTATGAATCAACACATTCCGAAACGAGACTTGCGTATTTGTGTACTGATACCGAAATGAAACTTGGCTCTCTATGTGCTTCTCATATTGCATGTAATACTGTATAAATATGAACTGCGTTGTAAATATATACTGCTGTCAAAATTGTATTGTAATATGCTGGAAAAAAGTGGAAAAAATAATTTTCGAATTAATTGCCGGCGCACCTAAATGAAACATTGCCGGCGCACGTAGCATGCGCCAGTGCTGGAAGCACTACTGCCGGCGCACCTGATAGTGCGCCGGTGGAATAGATCTTTGCCGGCGAAGCAGGGTGGTGCGCCGGCAGTAGCTGATATATCGCCGGCGCACTATCTGGTGCGCCGGCAGTGTCCGTTTATCACCGGCGCGTTCGCACCGGCGGGCTCGTGGTGCGCCGGCAATGGGGGTTTTAGGTGCGCCGGCAATGGGCCTTTCCCTAGTAGTGATCCTTCATCTTAGGAATTAGACGACGCTGATGTTCAACAACAGGCTTTGCATCATCTTCCATATTAATGGCATGTTGGCAAATAGAGGGAGAAATCCCCTTCAAGTCATCAAGAGTGTAGCCAATAGCTCCTCGGTGTTTCTTCAATATTTCCAATAACCTTTCTTCCTCAATCTCTGAAAGCTTAGAACTAATAATAACAGGATATATTTTATTATCATCAATATGAGCATATTTAAGATTATCAGGCAATGGTTTTAAATCAAAAATAGGATCTTCCTTTGGTGGTAGTGTTGTACCTAAATCCTCTACCGGTAAATCATGCTTAAGAACAGGTTGACGAAGGAAAATTTCATCAAGCTCGTTTCTTTCTTCCCTAAAGACTTCACTCTCACTATTCTCCAAATGTTGCTGCAAAGGATTATTAGGAGCAAGAGCAATAAATGCACACTGTTCAACTCTAAAATCATTATTAGGCGAATCAGCTTTATAAGGAGTTTTGGCAAATTTAGAGAAATTAAACTCATAAGATTCACCAGAAAATTTAGTCAAAATTTTCTCTTTCTTGCAACCTATAACAGCTCCACATGTATTTAGAAAAGGTCTACCGAAAATGATAGGACAATACTTACTAGCAGCAGAACCAAGTACCAAAAAGTCAGCAGGATATTTAATCTTACCACATAGAACTTCCACATCTCGAACAATACCAATTGGAGAGATAGTTTCTCTATTAGCTAGCCGAATAACCACATCAATATCTTCAAGTTCACAGGAACCAATTTCATGCATGATCTCCGTGTAAAGCTCATAAGGAATAGCACTAATACTTGCACCAATATGGCATAAACCATAATAGCAATGATCACCAATTCTAACAGATAGCATAGGAACACTAGTTTTCCTAGACTTATTAGGATGTGAAACAATATTAGAAGCATCTTCACAGAAAATAATATGACCATCTTCCACATTTTCAGTCACAAGATCTTTAACTATTGCAATAGCAGGTTCAACTTTTATTTGCTCTTCAGGTTCTATAGGTTTCTTTTCACTTTTATTAACCGCACTATTTATAACAGAATACTCCTTCATTTTAGCAGGGAAATGAGTTTTTTCAATATAAGCTTCAGGAAGAATATGATCAACAGTTTCAATTACAACAAATTTATTTATAGATGAATCAATTTTATCTTTATACGGTTCATGATACTTATCAAAATTCTTCTTAGGAAATTCATAATGAGAGGCAAAAGCTTTATAAAGATTTGCAACGACTTGAGAATCAAGACCATAAGTAGCACTCATATTACGAAATTTATCAGTATCCATAAAAGTTTCAATGCATTTATAATCATAGTTTATACCTGACTCTCTATCTTTGTCGTTCTCCCATCCTTCAGTATTCTCCTGAATCCGATCAAGAAGGTCCCTTTTAAACTCTTCTTTGTTGCGTGTAAATGATCCAGAACAAGAAGTATCCAGCAAGGTCTTATCTTGAAAAGAAAGTCTTGCATAGAAATTATCAATGATAATATTACCAGGAAGCTCATGAATGGGGCATTTGAGCAATAAAGACTTCAATCTCCCCCACGCTTGGGCAATACTCTCTCCATCATGAGGCCAGAAATTATATATGCGGTTCCGGTCTTTGTGAATTTCACTTGGAGGATAGAATTTAGAATAAAATAAGGGCACAATATCATTCCATTCAAGAGAATCCCCATTATTCAGTAATTTATACCAATGCGCCGCTTTACCAGACAACGATATAGAGAATAGTTTCTTCCTAACTTCATCCATAGCAATACCTGCACACTTGAATAAACCACATAACTCATGTAAGAACAGTAAATGATCACCAGGATGGACAGTTCCATCCCCTTCATAGCGGTTATCCACAACACGTTCAATAATTTTCATAGGTATTTTGTATGGAACCTCTTTCTCACCTGGCGCCTCATCCACTACCTTTGCAGTGGTAGTAGATTTTCCAAATAAAAATTCAAGAGAAGATCTCTCCATAATGAATTATAGCAGCAAGCAGAAATAAAATCAGCACGAACAGTAAAAGTTTCCCTTACCAATTCCACTTACCAATAGCGCTTCACTCCCCGGCAACGGCGCCAGAAAATAGTCTTGATGACCCACAAGTATAGGGGGTGTATCGTAGTATTTTCGATGAATAAGAGTGTCGAACCCAACGAGGAGCAGAAGGTGTTGACAAGCAGTTTCGATGAAGGATTCACTGTAAATGCTCACAGACAAGTATTCAGGGGGTTTTGATGTAGCAGATGAATAAAGTACGAGTAAGTAAAATGCGAGAGTAATAATTGCAGCGAGTGGCCCAATCCTTTTTAGCACAAAGGACAAGCCGGTTTGTTTACTTATAATGACCAAACGTTCTTGAGGACACATGCGAATTTAGTCTAGTGCTTTCGCTTCATATAGCTGATTAATCTTCATTGTTTTGATAAGTGTTGTGTGGGTGAACCTATGCTAATGCACCGCCCTTCCTAGGACTAATACATACTTGTGATTATACCCCTTGCAAGCATCCGCAACTACAAGAAAGTAATTAAGATAAATCTAACCACAGCCTTAAACTCTGAGATCCTGCTATCCCTCCTGCATCGATATACCAACGGGGGTTCAGGTTTCTGTCACTCCGACAACCCCGCAATTGGCAAACGAGTACAAGATGTATTCCCCTAGGCCCATAAAGGTGAAGTATCATGTAGTCGATGATACACGTACAGCACGCGTCCGTTGGGAACCCCAAGAGGAAGGTGTGATGCGTACAGCGGCAAGTTTTCCCTCAGTAAGAAACCAAGGTTTATCGAACCAGTAAGAGCCAAGAAGCACGTTGAAGGTTGATGGCGGCGAGATGTAGTGCGGCGCAACACCAGGGATTGCGGCGCCAACGTGGAACCTGCACAACACAACCAAAGTACTTTGCCCCAACGAAACAGTGAGGTTGTCCATCTCACCGGCTTGCTGTAACAAATGATTAGATGTATAGTGTGGATGATGATTGTTTGCAGAAAACAGTAGAACAAGTATTGCAGTAGATTGTATTCGATGTAAAAGAATGGACCGGGGTCCACAGTTCACTAGAGGTGTCTCTCCCATAAGATAAATAGCATGTTGGGTGAACAAATTACAGTTGGGCAATTGACAAATAGAGAGGGCATGACAATGCACATACATGATATGATGAGTATTGTGAGATTTAATTGGGCATTACGACAAAGTACATAGACCGCTATCCAGCATGCATCTATGCCTAAAAATTCCACCTTCAGGTTATCATCCGAACCCCTTCTAGTATTAAGTTGAAAACAACAGACAATTGCATTAAGTATGGTGCGTAATGTAATCAATAACTACATCCTCGGACATAGCATCGATGTTTTATCCCTAGTGGCAACAGCACATCCGCAACCTTAGAACTTTCTGTCACTGTCCCAGATTTAATGGAGGCATGAACCCACTATCGAGCATAAATACTCCCTCTTGGAGTTAAGAGTAAAAACTTGGCCAGAGCCTGCGGTGACCCAGCATACCACTGCATGTTGTAGTATACAAGTCGTTGATATGATCTTTGTGAAGGGACTTCTTCACAAATTGCCATATCCCTCAGAGTGGTACAACAGAAACATTGCAGGTCATAACACTCCATACTTTATTACAAACATTGTCTTAACAAGTTGGTATTCTCACAGGTCCTATGAGAATACCCTAAGATACTACTAAAGTACGATTACAACTCATACTAAAGATGAAAGAGCTCAACAGCTTATTTAGGTAAGTTCTACGCTGCTCGGCTCTATGATGCTAGGTATATCACTACTCCTCCACCTCCGTGTCATCTGATCCGTAGACTATCCCATAGTCTACGCCTTCCACTCCGCCGGTAAGATCGGGTTCTTCGTAGACCAGCTCGTAACTTCCTTCTAGTGCTCCATCATTGATGGCCTCCACTTCCGGATCACAGTCTAGCAAGGGTGTCGAAAGAAAGTGAGTACAGAGGTACTCAGCAAGTTCTAAAAGAATAAAAAGGTGTTTGATGCACTAGCTACGACCATTGATCAGGAAATCGCAGGTCAATGCATGTTTTGAAAACATTTCTTCAAAAGGTTGCTTTTATTATGAAAACTATGCCCATCAGTCTTCACAGGTTGACTAGAACTTCGTGGAGTTCCTTTCCTGCCGCGTTCGCAGTTCCCTTCCCGGAACAAGGAGTGATAGCCACAATTTTGATACACTCTGCAGAGGTGCGTTACTTTTCCCACAAGAGATCTCACCCTTTTTGCCATCCGCAGGGACTTGCCCCCGTTCACACTTCCTTTGGTGTGAGGCCAGGTATAAAGATCCAAGCCCACACCGCCTTCTCCGCGACTGCAAACCCACCCTTTTGTCCAACCGTACACCTCCAGTAGACTTCCCCCGATAATACGGCTTTACTCATGGTGTACTCCGGACAATCCTTCATAGATCGTAGAGCCATCATCACTAATGGATGGGGATTTAAAAGGCCATCCCAACCTTCGGCAGTGCCTCCAACACCCCGCCGGCTCTACCAATCCGTTGGCGTGCAGAAGGGAAAAGATACGACTGGCTTCCCCAGAGCCATTATAGATCTCATGGTCAACGCGGTTTGTACGGCGCTAGAATCACTGGACGGCATTGGTAATTTAATCCTAGGGTGATATAACCCATTGCAATGGAACCTCCACCATATCAACACATACCATGGTTCCATTGCCAGCCACATAGTCATATTCATAGTTGGAAAGTAACATTTTATTTGCGATGCAGGAATGATAAGTATATAGCTTTGCATTAAAGTATTAGAAAATAATCAAGTTGACATGAGCAAGGGTGAACTTGCCTGTGGACTGCGAGATAGTGCAGTTCAATGCAGTTGATGGAACCTGGACCTCGGGTTCTGTAAGAAGCATCATTGTCCGATAAGGACAATGTTATAAAATCCAAATAATGCAATCATGGATGGATTATTTTATGTTGAATCCCTTTACCCCGTTGAGTTATAGCCATTTAGGGTTGTATTTAAGATTTATGTCTTTGACGGTAATTTACAGTTGATTTAAAAGTATAAACCATTTAATTCACACAAAGTACAATAATTCAAAGTAAAACTATTTACTTGGTAATCCCCTTAATCATTCCAAAAATAATTGAAAATTATAGAGTTACCTCTATAGTTTTTTGGAATAAAAAGGAGTATAGTATTTTTCTGGGAAAAATACCCTTTTTCAAAAGAAATGACTTGGAATAATAGAATTTCATTTTGAAATGTTTGAAAATAAGTATTTGAACTTATTTGAGATTTTTCCTTGAATTTTAATTACAAGCAAATAATAATTTTAAATTTCAAGTTATTATTTAAATTCTTAAAATTCATAATTTTGAATTTGTTTCATAAATTCCATTTCATATTTTATTCTTGTTAAGATTTATTTTTCATTCATTAATCCAATTTTTAATGGATTTTTAGAGTTGTGTTTGATTTATTAAAATTTGGTAAAGTTCTGGCCTTTTATTAAATGTAAAAAGACCAAAATACCCCCCTGGACCCATATTGGGCCCAACCCAATAACTTAGGCCCATGGGACAGCCCACTAAGGCTTGCCCCATAGCGGCTCGGTGGAGCCGAACGGCCCACCGCACTCTCACTCACTCGGCCCTCTCACTCGCTCGACCTAACCCTAATCTCTCTCGCGACGCCCTGGCGATGGCGTCGCCGCCATGGCCGCCGCCTCGCTCCAGCCATCGCCGTGCTTCCCTGACCTCGCCACCTACCTGATCTGGACCGCCGCGAGATGATCTATCGATCTGTCCGCGTGATTTCCTCGATTGCTTCCTCTCCTGGCGAATCGCCTCCTCTCTGGATCTCGTGGAGAATCGCCTTGGGCGACTGGGTGATCTCCGACGAGCTCTCGCCCTCGCCGTCGACGTGTGCGCCTCCGAGACCGACCTGGCGTGGGTGCTGCTTGCAGTACCTGTGCCGTCGTCTCCGTGCCGTGCTGCTGTGGTGGTGTTCGTCGGCGTAACGCCGGCGCCTTCTCTGGCTTTGCAGCTGCTATGGCCGCGCGAGCACTGCCTCGCCATGCCATAGCCTCTGCCACCAGGCGCGTGTAAGTTGCTCTGCTCCTTCTCCTTCTCCTCTCCATACCTGTGCGCCTCTCCAAGCTACTGTGCTTCTTCTTCCTTATGCTCTGTTGCTTTCTGGTGATCCTGTGATCACACAGAACTCTGCCATGGTTGCTTAATCCTCCTATGCTTCCCTTTGCTGCAAGCTCATGGCCCAGTCACCAGTTTCTGGTACTGGCCAGTGTTGCCTTGCTTGCTGTACATGCTCTGTTTGCTTAACTGTTGCTCCTAGCCTGCTCTAATTTGGCTATGCTCTGTTGTGCTTGCTTATGAACTTGCTATGTCATGCTGTACTTGCTTATGGGCTTGCTTGTGCTTACTGGCATGTTACACTTGCTTGTCTAGGTGTACTGTTATGCATCTGTGACACTTGTGTGTGTGCCAGTGGTGCCTGTGATATGCTTCAGTGCTTCCTCTGCAAGCCAATGATCCATTGGATCATTCCTTGCTTGTTGGCTAACTTCCCTGTGTAGCTTGGCTTGCTATAATTGATCCATTTGATCAATTCAATATCAGTAATGGCTTACTGATTAATACTGTGGCTAAATGATTCAATTATCTTGTGATACTGATGCTCAAGCATCACTATGCTGTTGCTTACTTGTGATGTTGCTCATCTTAGCTACCTAGACTTGCTCTAGTGGCTATAGATTAACTGTGTTGCTTAATAGTATGCTACTGTCAGTGCTTAGCATGGATCTGTGATAAATTCATGCTTGCATTATTTAAATTATGATGAACTGCTTATGCAGTGATGATTAAATTACTTGCTTGTGCATGAATTTGCTGTTCATGATTCTTTTACAAGCAAATAGAGTCTGAATCCATTTCTGGATAGTGATGCTTTGTATTTAGCTTGGCCTTGGGATGGTTCTAGGTGTGCTGTGACCTCAGTAGCCTTGCTACTGACTGGTTGCTCACATGGTTGGTTGGATCTTGTTGGCTACTCATCTTTGCTTGCATATTTGGGGATCATAATAAATATGAATGCCAATATGCTTGCCTGTGAAGAAATCTAGGGTTTCCTGATGGTTGTATGCTTAGGATTTACTGTGTAGTCTTAGCTGCTAATCTTTGCCATCTACTGGTGCTATCTATGCATCTAATCTAGCTAGTGTGTGCATCTGTGCATATGTGCTAGTTTTTGTGTATAAGATCTGTACCTAGATGCTTTTTATTTTAGTGGCTTTTGACTGGCAGTATTCCTTGGTGAAAACCAAGTGATGATCTACCCATATGAGCATCTGCTCATCCCATGCTTATTTCATGCATATGATGGATCAGATCCATTGGACCTGTCCAGGTATTTGGTATACCTTGTTCCAGCTCCTAGAAAGAAATGTTTTGTTGATGCAGACTTGGGTTTGTGTCACAGCCCTTCACCTCCAGGTCTTGGATGATCTTCTCAGGTCACCATGATTTCTGGTGGTTGAGTGGGTGTGTGTGTGTTGGTTCTGTTCTTGAGCAAGCCTGGATGAACTGTGCTTGTTCTTGCTTCACCCTTACCTGGTGAATCCTTATCAGGTCGACTGGTTACTGTTTCTAGGGTTTGTGCCCCTTTTATATGAACCCTACTTCTATTCTTGTAATGACACACAAGCCTGGCTTGCTTTGGTGACTAAGCTTGTGCATTGCCTTGCTGTGGCCTGCCCAGCACACATGAGCTGTGTGCTCTCATATGCTGAAACTTGAGCCCCTAGTGGTGCTCAGGTTTGGTCTGCTGCTGCCCTTATCTTGTGCTGTCCAGGTTTTGGACAAGCACAAGTGTACTGTGACAGTTTCACTGTCCAAACTGAACTTTGTGTTATTTCTACTAACTGTCCAAACTGAATCTGGTTAACACTTATATTCTGGTTAGTATTTGTTCTTTGTTTTGCAGGTTTTGAAGATGAATATGACCAGAAGATATTCATCAAGGCATTTAGTCTAGGTTTTAGTTTAGAACAACCTTGTAATTTTCCTTTTTCATTTCTGTTTATTATTGATCAATTCTTGTATCAAGAATATTGTAAAGACAATGTATTCTGTGTTGATTATCAATAAAGCTCAAGTTTTTGTTTATGAGCTTTTGCTTTATGTAATGTTTATATTCTGAATTAAATATTGTATTTAATATTCAATTGTGAAATTCAAAGTTATTTGAATTCATAAGTTGTGTTTGTATTGAGAATTCATATTTATATTGTTCAATGCTTATTGTTAAATGTATTAACACTTGTCAAATGAAATCATTCCCCAAATCCATAAGATACAAAAGAGATCATGTCGAAATTTCCCTAACTCACATTGCCTATCCCTAAGTGCAAAATGAGAGAGAACCTCGATCCCTCTTAGGTTTAGTTGCAATAAGGCGCGAAAATTTCCCCCGTTTTGCAATGAAATGCACATCCCATTTCTAAATCTACCCTTCGTTGTTCCTATGTTCTGGGTTATTACAGCCTCTCCCCCTTAACAGAAACTTCGTCCCGAAGTTAAGATTGGTACCTGAACATCTCGGGGTAAGACTTCCCGAGTTCTTCTTCTGTCTCCCAAGTGGCTTCTCGCTCAGGATGATGTTGCCATTGCACTTTGCAGTATTTGATTGCCCTGTTTCTTAACTTCTTCCATTGTACTTCTAAGATCTTTTCAGGCCTTTCCACATAAGTTAGATCAGATTGCAATTCTATTTCTTCATATGTGATGGGATCATCCGGTGCCTTCAAACACTTTCTGAGTTGTGATACATGAAATACATTATGAACTTGACTTAATTGTGTTGGTAACTCCAACTCAAAAGCTGTTCCTCGATTCTGACTGAGTATCTTAAATGGTCCTATATATCGAGGACTTAACTTTCCTTTCACTCCGAACCTCTTAAGTCCTTTCATTGGGCTAACCTTTAAATATACCATGTCTCCCACTTTCGGTTCCCAATCTCTTCTCTTTAAGTCGGCGTAACTCTTCTGATGACTCTGAGCTATTTTGAGTCTATCTCGGATCACCTCGATGACTTCTTGTCTCTCCTTGATGTAGTCCGGTGTAAACTCCTTGTTTTCTCCGGTTTCAAACCAACAAATTGGTGATCGACATTTTCTTCCGTACAATGCTTCGTACGGTGCCATCTGAATGCTACTCTGATAACTATTGTTATATGAGAACTCTGCTAAAGGTAAATGGTCCTCCCATGAGCCTCCAAAGTTCAGAGCACAAGCTCTAAGCATGTCTTCAAGTATCTGATTGGTTCTTTCGGTTTGTCCTCCGGTTTGTGGATGATATGCTGTACTGAAATCCAACTTGGATCCCAAAGCTTCTTGTAGTCGTTTCCAGAATGCTGATGTGAAAATGGAACCTCTATCTGAGACTATCTTCTTTGGTACTCCATGCTTGCTAACAATCTCCTTCACATATATATCCACAAGCTTTTCTGCAGTATCTTTTGTGTTTACGGCTATGAAATGAGCACTCTTGGTAAGTCTATCCACTATTACCCATATCATATCCTTCTTCTTACTAGTCATTGGTAAACCAGTAACAAAATCCATTCCAATTTCATCCCATTTCCATTCCGGTATCTCTAGTGGTTTGAGTAATCCTGCAGGACTCTGATGTTCTGCCTTCACTCGTTGACATGTATGACATTCCGAGACATATTGTGCTATTTCTCTTTTCATGTTGTTCCACCAGAACATCTCCTTCAAATCCATATACATCTTAGTACTTCCCGGATGTATTGAATAAGGGGTTTCATGTGCTTCCTTTAATATGATTGACTTTACTTCTGGATCATCTGGTACACGGATCCTTTTCTGGAAGTATAATGAATCAAAATCCCCTAGATGGAATTCCGATGGTCTTCCTTCACCAATCCTCTTGATTTCCTCTTGTATGAACAAATCATCAGCTTGCTTTCGGATAATCTCATATTTCAAGTCTGAGTACATCTCATCCATAATCCTCATGGTTGCTATACTTCCTTTGACATCACCTTGAATAAACAAAATCTGAGCATCCTCTAACTCTTTCCGAAGTTCCTTTGGAATCTCCCATTCCGTAGGTTGACTCTCCGTACTCTTCCTACTTAGGGCATCTGCTACTACATTAGCTTTGCCTGGTGTATAGTTGATCTTAAGGTCGTAATCCTTAATCAACTCTAACCATCTCTTCTGCCTCATGTTTAATTCCTTCTGAGTGAAGAAATATTTCAAACTTTTGTGATCGGTGTATAACTCACACTTGGATCCATATAGAAATTGTCTCCAACTCTTCAGAGCATACACAACTGCCGCTAACTCTAGGTCATGTACTGGGTAGTTGTGTTCATGTGGTTTCAACTGCCTTGATCCATAAGCTATGACCTTCCGATCTTGCATAAGAACACATCCAAGTCCATTCTTGGAAGCATCACAATACACCGTGTAATCCTTTCCAGGTTCAGGAACTGCTAACACCGGTGCTGTGGTTAACTTATCTTTGAGTGTTTGGAAACTGGCTTCACACTCATCTGTCCACACAAATGGAGTATTTTTCTTGAGTAACTTGGTCATTGGTCCTGCAATCTTGGAAAATCCCTCTATGAATCTCCGATAGTAGCCTGCCATACCAAGAAATCCTCGTATCTCCTTAGCATTTTTAGGTGATTTCCATTCCAATACGGACTGAACCTTGCTTGGATTCACCGCTATGCCTTCTTTGGTTATGACATGTCAAAGAAATTCAACACTATCTAACCAAAATTTGCACTTGCTGAACTTCGCATATAGCTGATGTTCCCTCAAAGTTTGCAGAATTATCTTTAAATGCTTGGCATGTTCTTCTTTATCTTTGGAATAGATTAGAATATCATCTATGAACACTATCACAAACTTGTCCAAGTACTTCATGAATATCTTGTTCATCAAATTCATGAAAATTGCTGGTGCATTTATTAGTCCAAATGGTACAACCAAGTATTCATGGTGTCCATACCTTGATACGAATGCTGTTTTTGGTACATCCTCCTTCTTGATCTTGATTTGATGGTATCCTGACCTTAAATCTATCTTCGAGAAGACTCCCGCTCCTTGAACTTGATCAAAAAGGTCTTGGATTCTAGGTAAAGGATACTTGTTCTTGATAGTTACATTGTTCAAATTTCTGTAATCTCCACACATTCTCTTTCCTCCATCTCTTTTATCCACAAAAATAACTGGTGTACCCCATGGTGACACACTTTCTTGAATGAATCCCTTCTGTTCTAACTCATCAATCTGAGCTTTCAGTTCCACTAATTCCTTCGGCCCCATCTTATATGGTGGTTGTGCTATTGGTGCTGTGCCTGGAATCAGATCGATTGTGAATTCTATCTCTCTATCGGGTGGCATTCCCGGTAGTTCCTTAGGAAATACATCCTTAAACTCATTCACTACAGGAATATCTTCAATTTTCACCTCCTTTAGACTATTGAGTTCCAATCCGATCTCCAACTCACTGTACTTATCTCCTTGGAACACTATTCGACCTCCGATGGAGTTGCGAAGTGATACTGTTTTGTCTCCACAGTTAATCACCGCTCCATTTTCTGTCAACCAATCCATCCCTAGGATGACTGATATGTCCTTCATGGGTATGATGAATAGGTCCGCGAAATACACACAGTCACATATGGTTAGGACTTGTGCTTCTTTCACGTGGGTTACTAAGATCGTTCCCCCCGCAGATAGAACAGTTATAGGGGTTTCTAACTTAGAACATCTAAGCCCGAATCTTTCCACAAACTCCAATGCAAGAAATGATGTGGTTGCTCCAGTATCAAATAATACTTTGCCAGGATGAGTAAGAATGCTTAGCGTACCTAAGACTGTTTGATCCGACTCTTCCGCTTGTTCCAAAGATGTGCAATTCAGCTTTCCATAAGGCGTTCCCTTCTTGTTGTTGTAGTTGTAGTTGCGGTTGTTGTTGTTGTTGTTGTTGTTGTTGTTGCGGTTGTTGTTGTTGTTGTTGTTTCCACCTCGTCCTCCAGAGCTCTGTCCGCTCCAAGACGCCTTGTTTGGACACTCCGGCTTGATGTGTCCTTCCTTCCCACAACCATAACAAATGATTCTGGGTTTCTGACAATCCTTCTGCAAATGACCCTTTAGGCCACAATTGTTGCAGATGATTTGGCTGATTGGATTCTGATTCTGACCTCCCCGGTTGTATTGATTACCAGTAGTAGGTCTGTATCGGGGTTTGAAACTCCGATCAGGTGTTGGTTTACTGATTGGGTACTTCCTTGGCTCTATACGAGCCCTCTTCCTCCTGTCCTCTTGGACTTGCCGGTAATCATCCTCGAAAGTGATTGACGAGTCAATCAGTTCCTGGAATTCGGCAGTCCTTGCCAACCTCAGTTGCATTTTCATGTATGGATTCATGCCTTTCATGAACCGCTTCTTCCGCTTCTCCTCTGTATCTACATCCTCAGGTGCATACCTGGATAACCTGTTGAAATCCCGAACATACTGCATGATTGGTGCGATTCTGCATCTTAGTTCTTCAAATTCCCTCTTCTTCAGCTCCACCACGCTGTCCGGAACATGAGCATCCCGAAACTTCTTTTTGAACTCCTCCCAGGTGAACACCTTATCTGGAGGGTGTACTGCTACAAGATTCTCCCACCATGACGCTGCTGGTCCTGACAACAGATAAGTGGTATATCTGATCTTCTCCTCATCGTTGCAACCAACGGTTTTCAGCTTCCTTTCCGTATCCATAAGCCAATCTTCAGCATCCATTGGTTCTGGAGCTGATGTAAATGGTAGTGGTCTTGCATTTTGGAAGTCCGATAGTGTTACTCCCTTGCCTTCATTACCCCTATCATTGATGACGTGGGTAAAGAAATCTTGCATGTTCTTGCTCTGGCTTTCCTGGTAACGCCTCCTATCTTCCTCCATTGACCTCATATACTGTTGGAAGTCTGGGTGCATCATTGGGTGTGGTGGTGGTGGTGCGTTCTCTGCTCTAGCTGCTGCATCTGCCTCCTCTTTCTCTCTTGCTTCCCGCTCTCTGCGAGCCTCTTCGGTTTCTACTAACGCCATTTTCCCCTAGTCCTGTAACAAAGAGCGATTACTCATAATTACACCATGCAAATGCTTTCTGAGCTCAACTCAATGCCCAGAACTAGTCACACAATGAAATCAAGAAGCAAATACAAAACAAACATTTATTATGCATATACTTTGTATAATACATAACACACTCACAAACTTATATTACATGTGGTACATATAAACCACTTATTTGGCTCAAAGCCCAAGCCAACGGGAATTTAAAATACGCTCTTTTACAATACCACCTAGATTACTTTATTCTTCCTCGGAGCTCTACTCCTCGTCATCATAGCTCGCCTCCGCGTACATCCCTGGGGTCCATCCGGTACAGTGGTTTGTCCTCCGAACACCGTCCGGAATGAAGGTTCTTCCCGTAGGTATGTAGTCTGAATCGGACGAAGTGCCGAGACAGAGATCTGTCATGCCAAAGTAACTAGATAAAGACTCATACATATCCCCAGTGGAATACAGCTCATCTTCTCCTGTCATCCATGGAGGATTCCTATTCACTTGACCCCTCATCTTCTTCTTCTTCTTTTTCTTAGTTCCAGAACTCTCACCTACAACGTACTGGGATGTTTTTGGTAACCCCATCTCCAAATCTAAAGAAATGGAGTTGGTGTCTCTCTCTTCCTGCCCAAAGCTTTGGTTAACATTCTTGTTAACCGCGCCTCCTTCATCCTCTGACTCACAAGTGATGGGTTCTCCTTCATCTCCAAATGGTTCCCCGAAACGCCAACCAGTCGAATTCTCGATTGGTGACTCCGAGCAGTTTAGGTTCCTGGAATCATCTCCCCCATATCCAGTATCATACGATGCTGACACATGTGGATAGTGTGGGACAAAGTTGGGTGTAAGTGGATCTCTCTTGGGCAACTGGTCACTCAAATCTACATAGCTGTCTAGGCTAAAGAAAGGTGTAGTATGTTGTGGTTGTGCCCTCAAATCATGCATCCGAGCTTGGACTTTATCAGGGTCCGTGAACTCAGCTAGCATGTGGTCAATCTCACCTCTCATCTTCATGTGTAAAAGGTACATCGTGGTCAATAAAGACTTACAGCTATCCATGTGCTGTGCTGCAGCTTCAGGACTTCTGTGTGCTAACACCAAATGATTCAGAGTGGGATCCTCATCTTCCACGGCATGAGGTATATGAGAAAACTCTGAACATAGCAGTTCTACTGACTTGTGCTGCCTTATCTCAAGGATTGCCTTGAATAGGCCCATATGGTAGGCTGTGGTGATAGTTTTGGCTTCTCCGTATGGCATTATACGACTCATCAGCAGTTTTTTCCGGTAGTTGGACCGATACTCTGCACTTGGCTAGGATTTCCCCATCATAGTAGGTATACTTGATAACAGGTATCCGTGGATCACAATGAAGTTCCTTCAGCATCCCACACAGGAGAGCTGTTATTGGTCCATCAGAATCACCGAGCCAACCCTCAACCTTCCTCAAAGTCCTCTTAGGAAACGTGTACGCCATTATGGCTGTATACAAAAGCAGAATATTAGTAGTGATAATGCATCATAATAGCTATAATAAAGAATTATCGCACTAAAATATATGGTTTTGCTATTCTCAAGTGAATAATCCCCATACTTCTAGAGAATCCTTTACTATTTCTACTAGACTCCTACAGGTTTCTTCCCTATACTAGGTTTTTCCAACCTAAGGTCGCAACATTTGCTCTGATACCAGCTGCGGTGACCCAGCATACCACTGCATGTTGTAGTATACAAGTCGTTGATATGATCTTTGTGAAGGGACTTCTTCACAAATTGCCATATCCCTCAGAGTGGTACAACAGAAACATTGCAGGTCATAACACTCCATACTTTATTACAAACATTGTCTTAACAAGTTGGTATTCTCACAGGTCCTATGAGAATACCCTAAGATACTACTAAAGTACGATTACAACTCATACTAAAGATGAAAGAGCTCAACAGCTTATTTAGGTAAGTTCTACGCTACTCGGCTCTATGATGCTAGGTATATCACTACTCCTCCACCTCCGTGTCATCTGATCCGTAGACTATCCCATAGTCTACGCCTTCCACTCCGCCGGTAAGATCGGGATCTTCGTAGACCAGCTCGTAACTTCCTTTTGGTGCTCCATCGTTGATGGCCTCCACTTCCGGATCACAGTCTAGCAAGGGTGTCGAAAGAAAGTGAGTACAGAGGTACTCAGCAAGTTCTAAAAGAATAAAAAGGTGTTTGATGCACTAGCTACGACCATTGATCAGGAAATCGCAGGTCAATGCATGTTTTGAAAACATTTCTTCAAAAGGTTGCTTTTATTATGAAAACTATGCCCGTCAGTCTTCACAGGTTGACTAGAACTTCGTGGAGTTCCTTTCCTGCCGCGTTCGCAGTTCCCTTCCCGGAACAAGGAGTGACAGCCACAATTTTGATACACTCTGCAGAGGTGCGTTACTTTTCCCACAAGAGATCTCACCCTTTTTGCCATCCGCAGGGACTTGCCCCCGTTCACACTTCCTTTGGTGTGAGGCCAGGTATAAAGATCCAAGCCCACACCGCCTTCTCCGCGACTGCAAACCCACCCTTTTGTCCAACCGTACACCTCCAGTAGACTTCCCCCGATAATACGGCTTTACTCATGGTGTACTCCGGACAATCCTTCATAGATCGTAGAGCCATCATCACTAATGGATGGGGATTTAAAAGGCCATCCCAACCTATGGCAGTGCCTCCAACACCCCGCCGGCTCTACCAATCCGTTGGCGTGCAGAAGGGAAAAGATACGACTGGCTTCCCCAGAGCCATTATAGATCTCATGGTCAACGCGGTTTGTACGGCGCTAGAATCACTGGACGGCATTGGTAATTTAATCCTAGGGTGATATAACCCATTGCAATGGAACCTCCACCATATCAACACATACCATGGTTCCATTGCCAGCCACATAGTCATATTCATAGTTGGAAAGTAACATTTTATTTGCGATGCAGGAATGATAAGTATATAGCTTTGCATTAAAGTATTAGAAAATAATCAAGTTGACATGAGCAAGGGTGAACTTGCCTGTGGACTGCGAGATAGTGCGATTCAATGCGATTGATGGAACCTGGACCTCGGGTTCTGTAAGAAGCATCATTGTCCGATAAGGACAATGTTATAAAATCCAAATAATGCAATCATGGATGGATTATTTTATGTTGAATCCCTTTACCCCGTTGAGTTATAGCCATTTAGGGTTGTATTTAAGATTTATGTCTTTGACGGTAATTTACAGTTGATTTAAAAGTATAAACCATTTAATTCACACAAAGTACAATAATTCAAAGTAAAACTATTTACTTGGTAATCCCCTTAATCATTCCAAAAATAATTGAAAATTATAGAGTTACCTCTATAGTTTTTTGGAATAAAAAGGAGTATAGTATTTTTCTGGGAAAAATACCCTTTTTCAAAAGAAATGACTTGGAATAATAGAATTTCATTTTGAAATGTTTGAAAATAAGTATTTGAACTTATTTGAGATTTTTCCTTGAATTTTAATTACAAGGAAATAATAATTTTAAATTTCAAGTTATTATTTAAATTCTTAAAATTCATAATTTTGAATTTGTTTCATAAATTCCATTTCATATTTTATTATTGTTAAGATTTATTTTTCATTCATTAATCCAATTTTTAATGGATTTTTAGAGTTGTGTTTGATTTATTAAAATTTGGTAAAGTTCTGGCCTTTTATTAAATGTAAAAAGACCAAAATACCCCCCTGGACCCATATTGGGCCCAGCCCAATAACTTAGGCCCATGGGACAGCCCACTAAGGCTTGCCCCATAGCGGCTCGGTGGAGCCGAACGGCCCACCGCACTCTCACTCACTCGGCCCTCTCACTCGCTCGACCTAACCCTAATCTCTCTCGCGACGCCCTGGCGATGGCGTCGCCGCCATGGCCGCCGCCTCGCTCCGGCCATCGCCGTGCTTCCCTGACCTCGCCACCTACCTGATCTGGACCGCCGCGAGACGATCTATCGATCTATCCGCGTGATTTCCTCGATTGCTTCCTCTCCTGGCGAATCGCCTCCTCTCTGGATCTCGTGGAGAATCGCCTTGGGCGACTAGGTGATCACCGACGAGCTCTCGCCCTCGCCGTCGACGTGTGCGCCTCCGAGACCGACCTGGCGTGGGTGCTGCTTGCAGTACCTGTGCTGTCGTCTCCGTGCCGTGCTGCTGTGGTGGTGTTCGTTGGCGTAACGCCGGCGCCTTCCCTGGCTTTGCAGCTGCTATGGCCGCGCGAGCACTGCCTCGCCATGCCATAGCCTCTGCCACCAGGCGCGTGTAAGTTGCTCTGCTCCTTCTCCTTCTCCTCTCCATACCTGTGCGCCTCTCCAAGCTACTGTGCTTCTTCTTCCTTATGCTCTGTTGCTTTCTGGTGATCCTGTGATCACACAGAACTCTGCCATGGTTGCTTAATCCTCCTATGCTTCCCTTTGCTGCAAGCTCATAGCCCAGTCACCAGTTTCTGGTACTGGCCAGTGTTGCCTTGCTTGCTGTACATGCTCTGTTTGCTTAACTGTTGCTCCTAGCCTGCTCTAATTTGGCTATGCTCTGTTGTGCTTGCTTATGAACTTGCTATGTCATGCTGTACTTGCTTATGGGCTTGCTTGTGCTTACTGGCATGTTACACTTGCTTGTCTAGGTGTACTGTTATGCATCTGTGACACTTGTGTGTGTGCCAGTGGTGCCTGTGATATGCTTCAGTGCTTCCTCTGCAAGCCAATGATCCATTGGATCATTCCTTGCTTGTTGGCTAACTTCCCTGTGTAGCTTGGCTTGCTATAATTGATCCATTTGATCAATTCAATATCAGTAATGGCTTACTGATTAATACTGTGGCTAAATGATTCAATTATCTTGTGATACTGATGCTCAAGCATCACTATGCTATTGCTTACTTGTGCTGTTGCTCATCTTAGCTACCTAGACTTGCTCTAGTGGCTATAGATTAACTGTGTTGCTTAATAGTATGCTACTGTCAGTGCTTAGCATGGATCTGTGATAAATTCATGCTTGCATTATCTAAATTATGATGTACTGCTTATGCGGTGATGATTAAATTACTTGCTTGTGCATGAATTTTCTGTTCATGATTCTTTTACAAGCAAATAGAGTCTGAATCCATTTCTGGATAGTGATGCTTTGTATTTAGCTTGGCCTTGGGATGGTTCTAGGTGTGCTGTGACCTCAGTAGCCTTGCTACTGACTGGTTGCTCACATGGTTGGTTGGATCTTGTTGGCTACTCATCTTTGCTTGCATATTTGGGGATCATAATAAATATGAATGCCAATATGCTTGCCTGTGAAGAAATCTAGGGTTTCCTGATGGTTGTATGCTTAGGATTTACTGTGTAGTCTTAGCTGCTAATCTTTGCCATCTACTGGTGCTATCTATGCATCTAATCTGGCTAGTGTGTGCATCTGTGCATATGTGCTAGTTTCTGTGTATAAGATCTGTACCTAGATGCTTTTTATTTTAGTGGCTTTTGACTGGCAGTATTCCTTGGTGAAAACCGATGATCTACCCATATGAGCATCTGCTCATCCCATGCTTATTTCATGCATATGATGGATCAGATCCATTGGACCTGTCCAGGTATTTGGTATACCTTGTTCCAGCTCCTAGAAAGAAATGTTTTGTTGATGCAGACTTGGGTTTGTGTCACAGCCCTTCACCTCCAGGTCTTGGATGATCTTCTCAGGTCACCATGATTTCTGGTGGTTGAGTGGGTGTGTGTGTGTTGGTTCTGTTCTTGAGCAAGCCTGGATGAACTGTGCTTGTTCTTGCTTCACCCTTACAGTGAATCCTTATCTCGGTCGATAGTTCTTGTTTCTAGGGTTTGTGCCCCTTTTATATGAACCCTACTTGTTCTTGTAATGACACACAAGCCTGGCTTGCTTTGGTGACTAAGCTTGTGCATTGCCTTGTCGTGGCCTGCCCAAAGACACATGAGCTGTGTGCTCTCATATGCTGAAACTTGAGCCCCTAGTGGTGCTCAGGTTTTGTCTGCTGCTGCCCTTATCTTGTGCTGTCCAGGTTTTGGACAAGCACAAGTGTACTGTGACAGTTTCACTGTCCAAACTGAACTTTGTGTTATTTCTACTAACTGTCCAAACTGAATCTGGTTAACACTTATATTCTGGTTAGTATTTGTTCTTTGTTTTGCAGGTTTTGAAGATGAATATGACCAGAAGATATTCATCAAGGCATTTAGTCTAGGTTTTCGTTTAGAACAACCTTGTAATTTTCCTTTTTCATTTCTGTTTATTATTGATCAATTCTTGTATCAAGAATATTGTAAAGACAATGTATTCTGTGTTGATTATCAATAAAGCTCAAGTTTTTGTTTATGAGCTTTTGCTTTATGTAATGTTTATATTCTGAATTAAATATTGTATTTAATATTCAATTGTGAAATTCAAAGTTATTTGAATTCATAAGTTGTGTTTGTATTGAGAATTCATATTTATATTGTTCAATGCTTATTGTTAAATGTATTAACACTTGTCAAATGAAATCATTCCCCAAATCCATAAGATACAAAAGAGATCATGTCGAAATTTCCCTAACTCACATTGCCTATCCCTAAGTGCAAAATGAGAGAGAACCTCGATCCCTCTTAGGTTTAGTTGCAATAAGGCGCGAAAATTTCCCCCGTTTTGCAATGAAATGCACATCCCATTTCTAAATCTACCCTTCATTGTTCCTATGTTCTGGGTTATTACAGAGCCTCTACTAATAATGGAGAGCATGCAAGATCATAAACAACACATAGGTAATAGATTGATAATCAACATAACATAGTATTCTCTATCCATCGGATCCCAACAAACACAACATATAGCATTACAGATAGATGATCTTGATCATGTTAGGCAGCTCACAAGACCCGACAATGAAGCATAATGAGGAGAAGACGACCATCTAGCTACTGCTATGGACCCATAGTCCAGGGGTGAACTACTCACTCATCACTCCGGAGGCGACCATGGTGGTGAAGAGTCCTCCAGGAGATGATTCCCCTCTCCGGCAGGGTGCCGGAGGCGATCTTCTGAATCCCCCGAGATGGGATTGGCGGCGGCGGCGTCTCTGGAAGGTTTTCCGTATCGTGGCTCTCGGTACTGGGGCTATTATCGACGAAGACTTAAGTAGGCGGAAGGGCAGGTCAGGAGGCGTCACGGGGGCCCCACACGCTAGGGCCGCGCGGGCCCCCCTTGGGCCGCGCCGCCCTAGTGTGGCGGCGCCCCGTGGCCCCACTTCGTCTCTCCCTCGGACTTCTGGAACCTTCGTGTGAAAATAGGCCCCTGGGCGTTGATTTCGTCCAATTCCGAGAATATTTCCTTACTAGGATTTCTGAAACCAAAAACAGCTAAAACAAAGAATCGGCTCTTCGGCATCTCGTTAATAGGTTAGTGCCGGAAAATGCATAAATATGACATAAAGTATGCATAAAACATGTAGATATCATCAATAATGTGGCATGGAACATAAGAAATTATCGATACGTCGGAGACGTATCAGTCGACGTTCACATGACACCACTAGAAGAATAACACCACAACTTAAATATCATAACATTGAATATTACTCAACCGTAATTCACTACTAACATTTAGACTTCACCCATGTCCTCAAGAACTAAACGAACTACTCATGAGACATCATATGGAATGTGATCAGAGGTGATATGATGATGAATAACAATCTAAACATAAACCTTGGTTCAATGGTTTCACTCAATAGCATCAATAACAAGTAGAAATCAATACCGGGAGAGTTTCCCCTATCAAACAATCAAGATCCCACCCTAATTGTTACAGCGGTGACGAGGTGCAGCAGTGGAGATGGCGATGATGATGATGGAGATGGTGGTGATGACGATGGAGATGATGTCCAGCTCGATGTCGGTGACGATGGCGTCGATTTCCCCCTCCGGGAGGGAATTTCCCCGGCAGATTTCAGCCTGCCGGAGAGCTCTTTTCTCTCTGGTGTTTTCCGCCCCGCAGAGGCGGCTGTGACTCTTCGTGACTACCCTCTGGAGCTTAGGTTTTCGAGACGAAGAAGTACACGCAGGAGAGGAGGCCAGAGGGGGCTGTGGGCCCCCTCCCCACATGGCGGCGCGGCCAGGCCAGGGCCCGCGCCGGCCTGTGAGGGGGGCCCATGGCGGCCCTCCTCGGCTCCTCCTTTTGGCTCCCTTCGTCTTCTGGAAAAATAGGATTTTTCATATAATTTCCAACAATTGTTGATCTTCCGAAATATTGCATTCTGACGGTGCTTTTTCCAGCAGAATCCTGACTCCGGTGCTCGATTCTCCAACAATCATGAAACATGCAAAATAGATGAAATAACATAAGTATCACCTCTAAAATATGAAATATATCAATGAATAACAGTAAGTTATGATATAAAATAGTGATGCAAAATGGACGTATCAGGAATCATCTCCCGGAGGACTCTACCTCCGGACTGATGTGTGAGTAGTTCATCCTTGGACTATGGGTCCATAGCAGTAGCTAGATGGTTGTCTTCTCCTCATTGTGCTATCATGTTAGATCTTGTGAGTTGTCTATCATGATCAAGATCATCTATTTGTAATGCTACATGTTGTGTTTGTTGGGATCCGATGAATATGGGATACTATGTCAAGTTGATTATTGATCTATCATATATGTGTTGTTTATGATCTTGCATGCTCTCCGTTGCTAGTAGAGGCTCTGGCCAAGTTGATACTTGTAACTCCAAGAGGGAGTATTTATGCTCGATAGTGGGTTCATGCCTCCGTTAAATCTGGGACAGTGACAGAAAGTTCTAAGGTTGTGGATGTGCTGTTGCCACTAGGGATAAAACATCAATGCTTTGTCTAAGGATATTTGTGTTGATTACATTACGCACCATACTTAATGCAATTGTCTGTTGTTTGCAACTTAATACTGGAAGGGGTGCGGATGCTAACCCGAAGGTGGACTTTTTAGGCATAGATGCATGCTGGATAGCGGTCTATGTACTTTGTCGTAATGCCCTAAGTAAATCTCATATTAGTCATCATGATATGTATGTGCATTGTTATGCCCTCTCTATTTGTCAATTTCCCAACTGTAATTTGTTCACCCAACATGCTATTTCTTATTGGAGAGACACCACTAGTGAACTGTGGGCCCCGGTACATTCTTTTACATCTGAATACAATCTACTGCAATCATTGTTCTCTGCTGCTCTTCGCAAACAAACATCATTTTCCACACCATACATTTAATCCTTTGTTTACAGCAAGCCGGTGAGATTGACAACCTCACTGTTAAGTTGGGGCAAAGTATTTTGATTGTGTTGTGCAGGTTCCACGTTGGCGCCGGAATCCCTGGTGTTGCGCCGCACTACACTCCGTCACCAACAACCTTCATGTGGCCCTTGACTCCTACTGGTTTGATAACCTTGGTTTCTTACTAAGGGAAAACTTGCTGTTGTACGCATCACACCTTCCTCTTGGGATTCCCAACGGACGTGTGCTTCACGCGTTATCACAGGTCTGCACCCATAAGGACACTCAGATAACTCCCACGTTCCATTAGCCAAGATGGAATCCATCTCGCTTTGAACCGCTTCCTTCTAGTAGTCCGCATCAGGAGATGCGAGAGCTTCTGAAATGGTAGTGGGAGTATCATCCACAAGATACGCAATGAAATCATTACCAAAAGTCTTTGCAGTCTTTTGTCTCTTACTCCTCGTGGGAGCTTCATTGTCATCTTCATCGGAATCTGAACTCTCATCATCAGATTCATCATCAGACTCCATAGGAGTTTCATGTATTGGATCAGATTCCCAACTAGACATGCCATGCATATCTCTCATAGGGAATATGTCCTCAAAGAATGTAGCATCTCTTGATTCAAAGATGGTGCCAACATTCATGTCATCCACTCCAGATTTCACCACAAGAAATCTATAAGCAATGCTATGGGCAGCATAGCCAAGAAAGTCACAGTCCACGGTTTTTGGTCCAAGCTTTTGCTTTTTGGTGATTGGCAAATTAACTTTAGCCAAACAGCCCCAAGTTCGTAGGTAGGAGAGTGTTGGTCTTTTCTTTTCCCATTCCTCATAAGGGGTAATCTCTTTATTCTTGGTTGGAACACAGTTTAGGACATGACACGAAGTCAATATAGCCTCCCCCACCATTCCTTGGATAAACCCGAAACATCTAACATGGCGTTAACCAAATCTGTTAGAGTACGGTTTTTCCTTTCCGCAATCCCATTGGATTGTGGGGAATTGGGAGGCATCCTCTCATGGATTATACCATGTTCTGCACAGAATAAATTGAACTCATTAGAAAAGTACTCTCCACCACGATCGGACCGAACCCTTTTATCTTTCTCTCAAGTTGATTCTCAACTTCATCCTTATAGATTTTAAAGAAATCAAGAGCCTCATCTTTAGTTTTCAGGAGATACACATAACAGTACCTAGTGGAATCATCAATCAAAGTCATGAAATATTTCTTTCCACCTCTTGTCAACTCACCATTCATCTCACATAGATCTAAATGTATGAGCTCTAGTGGTGCCAAGTTTCTTTCCTTCGCAGATTTGTGAGGCTTGCGAGGCTGTTTTGCTTGCACACAAGCATGGCACTTAGAGCCTTCAAAGGTGAATTTCAGAATTAAACTCATATCAGCAAGCCGCGTCATACAATCGAAATTAACATGACAAAGTCGTGAATACCAAACATTAGTTTCATTAACACTAGTGCTTACATGGTTCACAACATTATCACAGAAGTCTTCTAGAGAGAAGCGAAACATTCCCTCACATTCATATCCCTTTCCAACAAAAGTTCCATACTTAGACAGTTGATGTCTACTCACGCTTCTTTTCCTGTAGACAGTGTTGGGCTTCCAAGAGCAGAGGTTTGTAGAACAGCAACAAGTTTTCCCTTAAGTGGATCACCCAAGGTTTATCGAACTCAGGGAGGAAGAGGTCAAAGATATCCCTCTCAAGCAACCCTGCGATCACAATGCAAGAAGTCTCTTGTGTCCCCAACACACCTAATACACTTGTCAGATGTATAGGTGCACTAGTTCGGCGAAGAGATAGTAAAATGCATGTAATATGGATGTATATGAGTGGTAATAGCAATCTGAATAAAATATGGCAGTGAGCAAACATGCAACAGAACAGTAAATAAACGGAGATTCGATGTGTGGAAGCAAGGCCTAGGGATCCTACTTTCACTAGTGGACACTCTCAACAATGATCACATAATAGAACCACTCTACACTCTCTTGTTGGATGACAAAAACCATTAATTGTGTAGGGCTACAAGAGCACCTCAATGCCGGAGTTAACAAGCTCCACAACATTCGATGTTCATATTTAAATAACCTTAGAGTGCATGATAGACCAACGCAATTATACCAAGTAATAACATAGCATGCACACTGTTACCATCATACTATGAAAGGAGGAATAGATCACATCAATACCATCATAGTAATAGTTAACTTCATAATCTACAAGAGATCACAATCATAGCATACACCAAGTACTTCATGATGCACACACTGTCAACATTACATCATGGAGGAGGAATGGACTACTTTAATAACATCACTAGAGTAGCACATAGATGATATTCAACTAGATCACAAAGAGAGAGAGATGAACCACATAGCTACAGCGGAGCCCTCAGCCCCGGGGGTGAATTACTCCCTCCTCATCATGGAGACAGCGATGGCGGTGAAGATGGCGGTGGAGACGGCGGTGGAGATGACTCCGGGGGCAATTCCCCGTCCCGGCGGCGTGCCGGAACAGAGACTTCTGTCCCCCGAATTGGAGTTTCGCGATGGCGGCGGCTCTGGAAGGTTTTCTCGGGTTTCGTCAATCCGTGTCGAGGATTTAGGTCAGGGAGGCCTAAATAGGCGAAGAGGCGGAGTCGGAGGGGCCACGAGGCAGTGACACAACAGGGGGGCACGGCCCACCCCCTGGCCGCGCCGGCCTGTCATCTGGGGCCCACAGGGCCCTCCTCTGGTGGCTCTCGGGTGTTTTGGAAGCTTCGTGGGATTCTAAGATGCTGGGCGTTGATTTCGTCCAATTCCGAGAATATTTCCTTACTAGTATTTCTGAAACCAAAAACAGCAGAAAACAGGAACTGGCACTTCGGCATCTCGTCAATAGGTTAGTTCCGGAAAACGCATCAAAACGATATAAAGTGTGAACAAAACATGTAGGTATTGTCATAAAACAAGCATGGAACATCAGAAATTATAGATACGTTGGAGACGTATCAGCATCCCCAAGCTTAGTTCCTACTCGTCCCGAGTAGGTAAACGATAACAAAGATAATTTCTGAAGTGACATGCCACCAACATGATCTTAATCATACTATTGTAAAGCATATGAGATGAATGCAGCGATTCAAAGCAATGGTAAAGACAATGATTAAACAACTGAACCATATAGCAAAGACTTTTCATGAATAGTACTTTCAAGACAAGCATCAATAAGTCTTGCATAAGAGTTAACTCATAAAGCAATAAATTCATAGTAAAGGCATTGAAGCAACACAAAGGAAGATTAAGTTTCAGCGGTTGCTTTCAACTTGTAACATGTATATCTCATGGATAGTGGTCAACATAAAGTAATATGATGAATGCAAATATGCAAGTATGTAAGAATCAATGCACAGTTAACACAAGTGTTTGCTTCTTGAGGTGGGAGGAAATAGGTAAACTGACTCATCATAAAAGTAAAAGAATGGCCCTTCACAGAGGGAAGCATCGATTGCTATATTTGTGCTAGAGCTTTTATTTTGAAAACATAAAGAGAGCATAAAAGTAAAGTTTTGAGAGGTGTTTGTTGTTGTCAACGAATGGTAATGGGCACTCTAACCCCCTTGCCAGACAAACCTTCAAAGAGCGGCTCCCATGAAACATTTTTATTTTTGGGTGGCACTCCTTCCAACCTTTCTTTCACAAACCATGGCTAACCGAATCCTCAGGTGCCTGCCAACAATCTCATACCATGAAGGAGTACCTTTTTATTTTAGTTTTATTTAGATGACACTCCTCCCCACCTTTGCTTTCTCAAGCCATGGCTAACCGAATCCTCGGGTGCCGTCCAACAATCACATACCATGGAGGAGTGTCTATTTTTTTTGTAAAATCATGAAAGTTAATTAATTTGGGCTGGGAACCCCATTGCCAGCTCTTTTTGCAAAATTATTGGATAAGCGGATGAAGCCACTAGTCCATTGGTGAAAGTTGCCCAACAAGATTGAAAGATAAACACCACATACTTCCTCATGAGCTATAAAATATTGACACAAATAAGAGGTAATAACTTTTGAAGTGTTTAAAGATAGCACTCAAGCAATTTACTTTGGAATGGCAGGAAATACCATGTAGTAGGTAGGTATGGTGGACACAAATGGCATAGTTATTGGCTCAAGGATTTTGGATGCATGAGAAGTATTCCCTCTCAATACAAGGCTTAGGCTAGCAAGGTTATTTGAAGCAAACACAAGTATGAACCGGTACAGCAAAACTCACATAAAAACATATTGCAAGCATTATAAGACTCTACACTGTCTTCCTTGTTGTTCAAACCCTTACTAGAAAATATCTAGACCTTAGAGAGACCAATCATGCAAACCAAATTTTAGCAAGCTCTATGTATTTCTTCACTAATAGGTGCAAAGTATATGATGCAAGAGCTTAATCATGAGCACAACAATTGCCAAGTATCACATTGTTCAAGACATTATACCAATTACCACATGTAGCATTTCCCGTTTCCAACCATATAACAATTAACGAAGCAGTTTCAACCTTCGCCATGAAAATTAAAAGCTAAGAACACATGTGTTCATATGAACCAGCGAAGCGTGTCTCTCTTCCACACAAGCATTTATTCAAACAAAAACAAAAACAAACAGACGCTCCAAGTAAAGTACATAGGATGTGACCGAATAAAAATATAGTTTCAAGAGAAGTGACCTGATAATTTTGTCGATGAAGAAGGGGATGCCTTGGGCATCCCCAAGCTTAGATGCTTGAGTCTTCTTGAAATATGCAGGGATGAACCACCGGGGCATCCCCAAGCTTAGAGCGTTCACTCTTCTTGATCATATTGTATCATCCTCCTCTCTTGACCCCTGAAAACTTCCTCCACACCAAACTCAAAACAAACTCATTAGAGGGTTAGTGCATAATCAAAAATTCACATGTTCAGAGGTGGCACAATCATTCTTAACACTTCTGGACATTGCTCAAAGCTACTGGAAGTAATGGAACAAAGAAATCCATCCAACATAGCAAAAGAGGCAATGCGAAATAAAATGCAGAATCTGTCAAAACAGAACAGTCCGTAAAGACGAATTTTATAGAGGCACCAGACTTGCTCAAATGAAAATGCTCAAATTGAATGAAAGTTGCGTACATATCTGAGGATCACTCACGTAAATTGGCAGAATTTTCTGAGTTACCTACAGAGAATACAACTCAGATTCGTGACAGCAAGAAATCTGTTTCTGCGCAGTAATCCAAATCTAGTATGAACCTTACTATCAAAGACTTTACTTGGCACAACAATGCAACAAAATTAAGATAAGGAGAGGTTGCTACAGTAGTAACAACTTCCAAGACTCAAATATAAAACAAAATTGCTGTAGTAAAATAAACACATGTGTTATCTCCCAAGAAGTGCTTTCTTTATAGCCATTAAGATGGGCTCAATAATTTCAATGATGCACTCCCAAGAAATAAGAGTTGAAGCAAAAGAGAGCATCAAGAAGCAAATTCAAAACACATTTAAGTCTAACATGCTTCCTATGCAAAGGAATCTTGTACACAAATGAATTCATGAAGAACAAAGTGACAAGCATAGAAAGACAGCACAAGCGCAACTTCAAGATTCTCAACATAAAGAGGGGAAACTTAATATTATTAAGATGCATATAACCATGCTTCCCTCTCTCATAATAACTTTCAGTAGCATCATTGATGAAATCCACAATATACCCATCACTCATGGTTCATATGCATAGAAGTATCATTAATTTTGGCATAAGAAGAGTTCTTCTCATTAATAGTAATTGGAGCAAGATTATTATCAAGAATTTGAACATGGTAAACAAGTTGCATATTAAGGGAATTGTTTTTGGCAATCCAATCATAACAATGACAAGTTTCATAAGGATAGTTATAACCTATATCATAGCATTCTTTATAATAATCATCGAAGGTCGGAGGCATAATGTCATCATAAGAAATAGAATAGTTATCTTTCACAGTAGATTCATCCGTGACCATACCATCATTTTTGCAAGAAGAAGATGTATCAAACATGTAATGATCAGTAGCAAAAGGATTTTCAAAGACCTCATCCCCAAGCTTAGAGCTTTCTATATCATTATGGGAGAAAGCATGGATAGTACTGATACTATGGCAATTATTAACATCATCATTTTCAGAATTAGTTTCCCAGAGATTTGCAATATCAAAAGTAGTGTGCTCTTTCAAATCATGATAACTAATGTAAGTAAAGGGCATAGGAAGATCATTGTACTCAGATTCATTATCATAATAATCATTAGGAGCAACATACTTATGGTTACCTAGCGTTATCTCATTCACGCGGGGATATGCCATTACCTCTTTCTCTTTATTCTCCTTCTTCTCCTTCTTCTTCTTCTTCTTCTTCTTCGTTCCCTTCTTCTTCTTCTTCTTCTTCTTCTTCTTCTTCTTCTCTTCCTTCTCCTCGTTCCCTTCTTTAGGAGGAAGAGGCTTGAAGGGAGGCTTCTCCACATAACCTGATTTACTTTCAGAAACAATAGAAGAAACTTGGGAGGATTCCTCCTTTTCATTAATAAGTTCGAAACACACAGCGGTCCTATCATATTTTGGCAAAGTGTCATCTTCTAAAATATTTTGTATGTAAGTATTTGTATGGCAATTATTAATGCAATAAGAAAAACACCCATGCAGGACATCATCAATATCAAGATCACTCATATGTAACAAAGAGATTTTTCTTGATAACTCTTCACACCACAAAAATAAAGTAAGTTCATCATGCTGATTAGGAGTAATTTCATCATCACAATACAAATTTGCAGCACTCATGGGGTTCAAATTATCATTGGAGGAGCATTGAAAATTAAAATGACCCACTCTATGGCAAAGTTCACAAATAAAAGGATAGAGGGCACAAACTTTTTTACCAAGATCATCTAGAGCCCTAAACCACTTTCTAGTTTTTTGATTAATATGATGGATACAATATTCATCTCTGATTTGATTAATTCCACAAGGTCTATGCATTCCACAAAAATTAACATGCTTATAGGAAATAGCATTCTTAGGAGTTTGAGCATCCTTATTGCAATCATTAACAACAATTTCATTCTTCATGCAAGCCTCTTTAAAAGGTTCATGATACTTATCGAAATTCTTCTTAGGCAATTCAAAATGAGAAGCAAAGGCTTTATAAAGATTTGCAGCAACTTGAGAGTCAAGACCATAGGTAGCACTCATATTTCGGAATTTACCAGTATCCATAAAAGCTTCAATGCATTCATAATCATAATTTATACCGGACTCTTTACCTTTGTTGTTCTCCCAATCTTCAGCATTCTCCTCAATCCGGTCAAGAAGATCCCACCTAGCTTCAATCTCCTTGCTTGTGAAAGATCCCTCCGAACAGGCATCTAGATAGTCCTTGTGATGTCCTGAAAGCCTCGCATAAAAATTATTAATAATAACATTATGGGGAAGCTCATGAATGGGACATTTGAGCATTAGTGTCTTCAATCTACCCCATGCTTGGGAAATACTCTCTCCATCACGAGGATAAAAGTTATAAATGTAATTCCTATCAATATGCACTTCATGAGGAGGATAAAATTTAGAATAAAAGAGAGATACAATTTCCTCCCAACCAAGAGAATGACTATTCTTCAGCAATTTATACCAATGCGCCACTTTACCAGACAACGAAATAGAAAATAGCTTCTTCCTCACTTCATCCATAGAGATACCTGCACACTTGAATAACCCGCATAATTCATGCAAAAACAGTAAATGATCTCCAGGATGGACAGTTCCATCCCCTTCATAACGGTTATCTATAACACGTTCAATAATTTTCATGGGTATCTCGAAAGCAGTAGGTGGATTTAAAATATCACAAGCATCATTAAAGTTATCGCATATGGGAGATAAAATATTATCAGAGCAAATTTTCTCCCCTAAAGATGGGAAGCTAAAAAGATCATAAAAACTAGCTTCCCCAAGCTTAGACTTCTCCATAGCATTAGTAGTGATTGCGTTCATACTAATAACATTGCTACTAGCATGCAAATGAGGTTCCATAGGTTCTTTAATTTTCGCATCACACAATTCATGTCTTAACTTAGGGAATAAATTAAAAAGCTCATAGTTATTTTCCATTATGCCTTACTAGTGTAAAACAAGAAACAAAAAGATGCAATTGCAGGATCTAAAGGAAATAGCTTCGAGCACTTACAACGGCGCCGGAAAATAGCTTAGTAGCCGAGATCCGGAGTGTGAGTACCTTTTACCTTTCCTCCCCGGCAACGGCGCCAGAAAATAGCTTGATGTCTACTCACGCTTCTTTTCCTGTAGACAGTGTTGGGCCTCCAAGAGCAGAGGTTTGTAGAACAGCAGCAAGTTTTCCCTTAAGTGGATCACCCAAGGTTTATCGAACTCAGGGAGGAAGAGGTCAAAGATATCCCTCTCAAGCAACCCTGCGATCACAATGCAAGAAGTCTCTTGTGTCCCCAACACTCCTAATACACTTGTTAGATGTATAGGTGCACTAGTTCGGCGAAGAGATAGTAAAATGCAAGTAATATGGATGTATATGAGTGGTAATAGCAATCTGAATAAAATATGGCAGCGAGCAAACATGCAACAGAACAGTAAATAAACGGAGATTCGATGTGTGGAAGCAAGGCCTAGGGATCCTACTTTCACTAGTGGACACTCTCAACAATGATCACATAATAGAACCACTCTACACTCTCTTGTTGGATGACAAACACCATTAATTGTGTAGGGCTACAAGAGCACCTCAATGCCGGAGTTAACAAGCTCCACAACATTCGATGTTCATATTTAAATAACCTTAGAGTGCATGATAGACCAATGCAATTATACCAAGTACTAACATAGCATGCATACTGTTACCATCGTACTATGAAAGGAGGAATAGATCACATCAATACCATCATAGTAATAGTTAACTTCATAATCTACAAGAGATCACAATCATAGCATATACCAAGTACTTCATGATGCACACACTGTCAACATTACATCATGGAGGAGGAATAGACTACTTTAATAACATCACTAGAGTAGCACATAGATGATATTCAACTAGATCACAAAGAGAGAGAGATGAACCACATAGCTACAGCGGAGCCCTCAGCCCCGGGGGTGAATTACTCCTTCCTCATCATGGAGACAGCGATGGCGGTGAAGATGGCGGTGGAGACGGCGGTGGAGATGACTCCGGGGGCAATTCCCCATCCCGGCGGCGTGCCGGAACAGAGACTTCTGTCCCCCGAATTGGAGTTTCGCGATGGTGGCGGCTCTGGAAGGTTTTCTCGGGTTTCGTCAATCCGTGTCGAGGATTTAGGTCAGGGAGGCCTAAATAGGCGTAGAGGCGGAGTCGGAGGGGCCATGAGGCGGTGACACAACAGGGGGGCGCGGCCCACCCCCTGGCCGCGCCGGCCTGTCATCTGGGGCCCACAGGGCCCTCCTCTGGTGGCTCTCGGGTGTTCTGGAAACTTCGTGGGATTCTAAGATGCTGGGCGTTGATTTCGTCCAATTCCGAGAATATTTCCTTACTAGGATTTCTGAAACCAAAAACAGCAGAAAACAGGAACTGGCACTTCGGCATCTCGTCAATAGGTTAGTTCCGGAAAACGCATCAAAACGATATAAAGTGTGAACAAAACATGTAGGTATTGTCATAAAACAAGCATGGAACATCAGAAATTTTAGATACGTTGGAGACGTATCAACAGTACAACTTTATTGGACTCAAACACCAACCTAAACTCATCTTTCATAATACAGGAGCCACTAACGAGATTCTTCTTGATAGAAGGAACATGCAGCACGTTCCTCAGTTGCACGATCTTTCCTGAAGTAAACTTCAGATCTACCGTGCCAACACCACGAACAGTAGCATGTAACCAATTCCCCTTCATTACTGAGGAACCTCGGGCCTGATAAGAGGTAAACATGGAGATGTTAGCACACACATGAACATTGGCACCTGTATCAACCCACCATTCCGTGGGCTGAAACACCGAAAGAACAGTAGGTAATATATTACCATACCATGTAGTTCCTTCCTCTGTGTTGCCAATTATCATGTTGACAGAATTTGAGTTCTGTCCAGCCTGACCTTTCTTTTCTTTGTGTTGTGGACAGCGATTAGCCTAATGGCCTGTCTCGCCACACACCCAGCAAGGATCTTTCTTCTCCGTTTTCCCCTTCTTCTTAAAGTTGGTAGTCTGGGAGACTCCCTTGTTCTTTCCCTTGGACTTGTGGGAATTTTTCTGTACCATATTGGCAGCAGAACGTCACTCGGTTCCTCCAGTGTGTTTGTCTTTTGCCCTCGCCTTCTCCTCAACATCCAGAGAGCCCATGATATTCTCAACAGAAAACTCATGTCTCTGATGTTTCAGAGAAGTGGCAAAGTTCCTCCATGAAGAGGGAAGCTTAGCGACAATGCATCCCCCGACAAACTTGTCCGGTAGCACACACTTGAGGAGCTCAAGTTCCTTTGCCATGATCTGTATCTCATGAGCCTGTTCTACCACAGATCGGTTCTCAACCATTCTGTAGTCATCGAACTGCTCCATAGCATACAGTTCATCTCCGGCATCGGCAGCACTAAACTTAGCGTCCAGTGCATCCCACAGTTCCTTCCCATTTCGGATGTGCAGATAAGCATCAACCAACTTGTCTCCAAGCACACTTAGGACGGCACCCACAAAGATTACGGTGGCATCCCCGAACTCTTTATCCTCGTCAGGAGTAAGCGGACCTCTGGGAGTACCTTCCGCAACTCGGTGAACGCCCATAGAAGTGAGCCACAAGAGGGTTTTATTCTGCCATCTCTTGAAATGAGAACCCGTAAACGGGCTCGGTTTGAGCGCAACAGCAAAACCAGGCGGTGAAAATTGCCTAAGCATATAAGGTTTTTGGATTGTTGGATTATTAGGCAATTTCCGTGTGAGTTTAATTACCGAAAGCAACATTACAAATGCACAAGCATACTTAACCACACACATCAGACTAAGCACATGCATCAGATCTGACATGGAACAAGTAGCAGTGCAAGGTAGGAGAGGAAAAGCACGTACATCGCGACCGGGAAGGTTGCACCAGCAGCACCACCAGCACCAGGACCAGTACCACCATGGGAGTTGTTGATGTCGCCCATGGTGTAGCCGGATCTGTCGATAAGCAGCCGAATCGTCGAAGAAGACGAACAGCAGCGAGCAGTCGCGCCGAGATGCTCCCCAAAAACCTTATCGCCCGTCTCCCGGTGCAGGATCTCAACGGACGGGGTTTCGGAGGCCTGCTCTCCCGGACGGCTGTGCACGCAGTCGCCGGGATGGGGAAAACTAGAGAGTAGCACAGCAAAAAGAACTTTACGAGAGAGATCTAAGAGCACTGTTTTCCAGATCTGATCGGTCTCCTTGTATAGCCTGGGAGGAGAGCCGCCCTGACCGCGTTGCCACGCATAGGATGCCAGGGACACGCGGCGAGCATGCACATGCAGGTTGACACGTACCCAACATAGTTGGTGCACCAAGCAAAAATTTAGGCTTCCTTGAGTGTGTCTCGAACTCGAACTCGAGTCACAAAACGTGACGTGCCGAGCCGAGACGGGGCGGGCGGAGGAGGAGGAGTGCGCCAGGGCTCCATCTAATCTCACTCACTTGGAAGGACTAGAACAGCAGCCCTTATATACCACTACAACTCTCTCCCAACTGAAAGTGCATGGAGCCCCCATGTGTGGTTTTGGTAATTAATGACAATCCCTATGGACTAATGTTTGCATTGAGTTATATTTGTAGGTGTTGTCCATAGGCAATGCTTGAACCATTTGTTGGCTTCAAGGTTGCAATAAGAAGAAATTGATGAAGGATATCAAGTGTCAAGTATGTCTTGAAGATGAAGATGAAGATGAAGTGAGCCCTCAAGTTACTTCAAGACATCAACATAATGAAGTGCAAGTTCAAGATGAGCCAACTCGAAGAGATCATAAGCTTGAAGCTTGCCATGAAGAAATGCTAACCATTTGTTGGCTTCAAGGTTGCAATAAGAAGAAATTGATGAAGGATATCAAGTGTCAAGTATGTCTTAAAGATGAAGATGAAGTGAGCCCTCAAGTTACTTCAAGACATCAACATAATGAGGTGCAAATTCATGTTGAGCCATCTCGAAGAGATCCTTTTCTTGACTCTTGCCATCCATATGGTGATCATGGATATGTGAAGATGCGCCGAAGAAGAAGCTCTCCCATGGTGGATTATGGGGGAGCAATCCATATATGGTGATCATGGATATGTGAATATGCGCCGAAGAAAAAGCTCTCCCGTGGTGGATTATGGGGGAGCAATCCACAAGACTTCATCAAGCAAGCACAATCGAGAAAGGCGTTCCATCTTGTTGCGGTCAAGACCATAATCATCAAGCTCAAGTGGAATGAGCAAGGTTAAGGTTTGCTCTTGATAGGGTTTCTTTCTCACCGGTCTCATGGTGTAGTTGGAGACCGGTTTATAGTTTAGTTGCCGTACTATCAAGAGGGCTCTCGAGTGAGTAACTTGATCGTATCCTTCGGAGAGCTCAAACCTTTGCATCCTTGCATCATCTTTCTTGGTTGTTATTTGGACCTTATCCATGTGATGTTTTAGAGCTTGTGCTTATTCTCATGACAAGCTCTAGTTCACCAAAAACAGATTTCGCATAGATCACTTGTTGCGTTTTCGAGTTTGGTTCATCATCTTTCTTGGTTGTTATTTGGACCTTATCCATGTGATGTTTTAGAGCTTGTGCTTATTCTCATGACAAGCTCTAGTTCATCGAAAATGGATTTTGCATAGATCACTTGTTGCATTTTCGAGTTTGGTCCATCATCTTTCTTGGTGGTTATTTGGATCTTATCCATGTGATGTTTTAGAGCTTGTGCTTATTCTCATGACAAGCTCTAGTTCATCGAAAACGGATTTCGCATAGATCACTTGTTGCGTTTTTGAGTTTGGTGATTTTCTCGGTTTCTCATGTTGAGGTGTTGCACTTCTAAATATAATAGAAAATCACCCCCACTAGTTTCCATATTTTCAACAAAATTGGTTTCACTCCATTCAGAGCTACCAATCTTGAGATATTGATTTTACAAGTTTACTAGGCCGGATTTTCCGGGCCGGATATTTGCCAAATATCCGACCCCTGAAATTTGGCTAAGGACTCGAGGCGTTGCGGCTCAGTAATACCCTGGCATGAGGCCGGATTTTCGGCCGGACTTTTGACCGGATTTTCCCCAGGGCCGGACTTTTGGGGGGGGGGGGGGGATTATCCAGCCCCAACTTAGGCCGGATTATCCGACCCCAAAAGTTCCCCAACGGCTGGATTTTCTTGGGGGGTATAAATACCACCCTTCTTCCTCCTTGGGCTGGTGCTTCTCTCACTCTCTGTAATAACATAGAACATAGGAACAACGAAGGGTAGATTTAGAAATGAGATGTGCATTTCATCGCAAAACGGGGGAAATTTCCGCGCCTTATTGCAACTAAACCTAAGAGGGATCGAGATTCTCTCTCATTTTGCACTTAGGGTTAGGCAAGGTGAGTTAGGGAAATTTGGACATGATCTCTTTTGTATCTTGTTGATTTGGGGGAATGATTTCATTTGACAAGTTATAACACATTAAACAATAAGCAATAAGCACTATGAATATTGAATTCACAATTCAAATACAACATATGAATTCAAATGACTTTGAATTTCAAATTGAATATTAAATACAATATTTAATCAAGAATATAAATATTTCATAAATCAAAAGCTCATAAGCAAAACTTGAGCTTTATTGATACACAACACAAATTACATTGTCTTTACAATATTCTTGATACACGAATTGCTGAATAATAAACATAAATGAAAAAGGAAGATTACAATATTGTCCTAAACTAAAACCTATACTAAATGACTTGAATATCTTCATGGTCATATTCAACTTCAAAACCTGCAAAACAGAATAACAAGTGCTAGCCAGAATGTTAAGTGTTAGGCAAAAATTCAGTTTGGACAGAGTGAAGGTATAACATAATTCAGTTTGGACAGAGGCATACTGTCACTGCACACTTGTGCTTGTCCAAAGCCTGGACAGCACAAGATAGGATCAAGCAGACCAGAACTGAGCACCACCAGAGGGCTCAAGTTTCAGCATATGAGAGCACACAGCTCATGTGTGCTGTGCAAGCCACAGCAAGGCAATGCAAGAGCTTAGTCACAAAGCAAGCCAGGCTTGTGTGTCATGGCAAGAGTAAAAGTAGGCCTCATATAAAAGGAACACAAACCCTAGAAACAGTTACAGTCGACCAGATAAGGATTCACCAGGTAAGGGTGAAGCTAGAGCAACACAGTTCATCCAGTTCTTGCTCAAGAACAGAACCAACACACACAACCACTCAGCCACCAGAAATCATGGTGACCTAAGAAGATCAACCAAGACCTGGACGTGAAGGGCTGTGACACAAACCACAAGTCTGCAACAACAAAATATTTCAATCTAGGAGCTGGAACAAGGTATACCAGGTTCCCGGAGAAGATCCAATGGATCTAATCCATAAATCATGCATGACATAGTCATGGATTGAGCAGATGCTCAAAAGGGTAAATCATCACTTGGTTTTCACCAAGGATTACTGCCAGTCTAAAAGCCACTAAAATAGAAATCATCCAGATACAGATCTTGTGCACAGAAGCAAGATCTCATGCACATATAGCACCAGTAGATGTTTTGCAATGAATAGCAGCTAGTAAAGACTACACAGAAAATCCTAAGCATATAACCATCAGTAAAACCCTAGAATTCTTCACAGGCAAGCATATTGGCATTCATAGTTAGTATGATCCCCAAATATGCAAGCAAAGATGAGTAGCCCACAAGATCCAACCAACCAAGTGAGCAACCAGTCAGTAGCAAGGCTACTGAGGTCACATCACACTTAGCACCATTCAAAGCAAAGCCAAATACAAAGCATCATTATCCAGAGATGGATTCAGATTCATTTGCTTGTCAATTAATCATGAACAGCAAATTCATACACAAGCAAGTAATTTAAATCATCACTGCATAAGCAGTTCATCATGAATTAATTTGTTCAAGCATGAATACATAACAAATCCATGCTATGTATTAACAGTAGCACACTGTGAGGCAACACAGCACATGTCACTGCATCATAGCCACTGGATCAAGTCCAGTGAGCTAGGAAGAGCAACAACACTTACATACAGTAGGATAATCATGCTTGAGCATCAGCATCAGTAAGGAAATGATTCACTTAGCCACAGAAATAAATCATCAATCAAGCCACTGACATTTAATTGATCAAATGGATCAATTGAATCAAGTCAAGCCACACAGATAAGCTAGCCAACAAGAAATGGTTGATCCAATGGATCATTGGATTACATAAGAGGCACAGAAGCACCTCACAAGCATCACTGACATTCACAAGTGTCACAGATGCATAGCAGTGCACCTATACAAGCAAGAATAGTATGCTAGTAAGCACAAGAAAGCTCATAAGCAAGTATAGCATGGCATAGCAAGCTCATAGCAAGCACAGTATAGCATAGCAAGATCAGAGCATGATAGGGGCAGTAGGCAAGCAACACATGACATGTACAGAAAACAAAGCAACACTGGCCAGTACCAGAAATTGGTAAATTGGCCAGAGCTTGCAGGAAATGGTAGCACAAGCAGCTTAGGCAACAGTAGCAAGGCTCTGCATGATCACAGGATCATCAGAGAGCTGTAGAACATGAGGAAGAAGAAGCACAGTAGCCAGGGAGGCGCACAGGCATGGAGAGGAGAAGGAGAAGGAGTAGAGCAACTTACACGCGCCTGGTGGCAGAGGCTATGGCATGGCGAGGCAGTGCTCGCGCGGCCGTAGCAGCTGCAAAGCCCAGGGAAGTCGCCGGCGTTACACCGACGAAACACCACCACCGTAGCACAGCACCAGAGATGACGGCACAGGTACTGCGAGCAGCACCCACGTCAGGTCAGTCTCGGAGGCGCACACGTTGATGGCGAGGACGAGAGCTCGTCGGAGACCACCAATCGCCCGAGGCGATTCTACAGTAGATCCAGAGAGGAGGCGATTCGCCAGGAGAGGAGGCAATCGGAGAAACCACGCGGACAGATCGATAGATCGTCTCGCGGCGGTCCAGATTAGGTAGGTGGCGAAGGTAGGGAAGCAAGGAAATGGCCGGAGCACGGCGGCGGCCATGGCGGCGACGCCATCGCCTCGCGAGTCGCCAGGAATTAGGGTTAGGGCGAGCGAGTGAGAGAGACGAGTGAGTAAGAGAGGTGGGCCGTGATACGTCTCTGATGTATCGATAATTTCTTATGTTCCATGCTTGTTTTATGACAATACCTAAATGTTTTGTTCACACTTTATATCATTTTTATGCGTTTTACGGAACTAACCTATTGACGAGATGCCGAAGTGCCAGTTCCTGTTTTCTGCTGTTTTTGGTTTCAGAAATCCTAGTAAGGAAATATTCTCGGAATTGGACGAAATCAACGCCCAAGATCTTAAAATCCCACGAAGCTTCCAGAACACCCGAGAGTCGCTAGAGGGGGCCACAGGCCCACCAGATGATAGGCTGGCGCGGCCCAGGCCTTGGTCGCGCCGCCCTATTGTGTCGCCGCCTCGTCGACCTTCCGACTCCGCCTCTTCACCTATTTAAAGGTCCCTGACCTAAATCTTCAATACGAAAAAAACACGGTACGAGAAACCTTCCAGAGCCTCCGCCATCGCGAAGCCAAGATCTGGGGGACAGGAGTCTCTGTTCCGGCACGCCGCCGGGACGGGGAAGTGCCCCCGGAAGGCTTCTCCATCGACACCGCTGCCATCTCCACCGCCATCTTCATCACCGCTGCTATCTCCCATGAGGAGGGAGTAGTTCTCCATCGAGGCTAAGGGCTGTACCGGTAGCTATGTGGTTAATCTCTCTCCCTATGTACTTCAATACAATAATCTCATGAGCTGCCTTACATGATTGAGATTCATATGATGATGCTTGTAATCTAGATGTCATTATGCTAGTCAAGTGGATTTTACTTATGTGATCTCCGGAGACTCCTTGTCCCACATGTGTAAAGGTGACAGTGTGTGCACCGTGTGGGTCTCTTAGGCTATATTTCACATAATACTTATTCACTGTTATGAATAGCATAGTGAAGTGCTTATTTATATCCCTTTATGATTGCAATGTGTTTTGTATCACTATTCATCTATGTGCTACTCTAGTGATGTTATTAAAGTACTCTATTCCTCCTGCACGGTGTAATGGTGACAGTGTGTGCATCGTGTAGTACTTGGCGTAGGTTATGATTGTATTCTCCTGTAGATTATGAAGTTAATTATTGCTATGATAGTATTGATGTGATCTATGCCTCCTTCATAGTGTGATGGTGACAGTGTGCATGCTATGTTAGTACTTGGTGTAATTGCAATGATCTATCATGCACTCTAAGGTTATTTAAACATGAATATCGAATATTGTGGAGCTTGTTAACTCCGGCATTGAGGGTTCGTGTAATCCTACACAATTAGTGGTGTTCATCATCCAACAAGAGAGTGTAGAGTATAGCATTTATCTATTCTGTTATGTGATCAATGTTGAGAGTGTCCACTAGTGAAAGTATGATCCCTAGGCCTTGTTCCCAAATACTGAAATCGCTACTTGTTTACTGTTTTACTGCATCTGTACTGCCTGCAATATTTCCACCATCAACCACACGCCAGTTGTAGCATCAAGCTATTTTCTGGTGCCGTTACTACTGCTTATATTCATTCATACCACCTGTATTTCACTATCTCTTCGCCGAACTAGTGCACCTATACATCTGACAAGTGTATTAGGTGTGTTGGGGACACAAGAGACTTCTTGATTTGTGGTTGCAGGGTTGCTTGAGAGGGATATCTTTGACCTCTTCCTCCCTGAGTTCGATAAACCTTGGGTCATCCACTTAAGGGAAACTTGCTGCTGTTCTACAAACCTCTGCTCTTGGAGGCCCAACACTGTCTACAAGAATAGAAGCACCCGTAGACATCAAGCACTTTTCTGGCGCCGTTGCCGGGGAGGAAAGGTAAAAGGTACTCACACTCCGGATCTCGGCTACTAAGCTATTTTCCGGCACCGTTGTAAGTACTCGAAGCTATTTCCTTTAGATCCTGCAATTGCATCTTTTTGTTTCTTGTTTTACACTAGTTTGGCATAATGGAAAGCAACATGGAGCTTTTTATTCTTTTTCCTGAGTTAAGACATGGATGGTTTGATGCTAAAATTAAAAAACCCATGGAACATATTAGTATGAATACTTTGAACACCATTGTTGCTAATGATATGGAAAATTCTAAGCTTGGGGAAGCTGGTTTTGATGAGCATGATCTTTTTAGTCCCCCAAGCATTGAGGAGAAAATTTACTTTGATGATACTTTACCTCCTATTTATGATGATTATAATGATAGTGGTCTTTTGGTGCCGCCTACTATGGAGAGTACATTTTATGATGATTATACTATGCCTCCTACACTTGATGAGAATAATAATGATAGCTACTTTGTTGAATTTGCTCCCACTACAACTAATAAAATTGATTATGCTTATGTGGAGAGTAATAATTTTATGCATGAGACTCATGATAAGAATGTTTTATTTGATAGTTATATTGTTGAGTTTGCTCATGATGCTACTGGATATTATTATGAGAGAGGAAAATATGGTTGTAGAAATTTTCATGTTACTAAAACACCTCTCTATGTGCTGAAATTTTTGAAACTACACTTGTTCTATCTTCCTATGCTTGTTACTTTGCTCTTCATGAACTTGTTTATTTACAAGATTCCTATGCATAGGAAGCATGTTAGGCTTAAATTTGTTTTGAATTTGCTTCTTGATGCTCTCTTTTGCTTCAACTCTCATCTTTATGAGTGCATCATTAAAACTGTTGAGCCCATCTTAATGGCTATAAAGAAAGAACTTCTTGGGAGATAACCCATGTGTTTTTTTACTACAGTACTTTTGCTTTATATTTGTGTCTTGGAAGTTGTTACTACTGTAGCAACCTCTCCTTATCCTAGTTTTCTTGCATTGTTGTGCCAAGTAAAGTCTTTGATAGTAAGGTTCATACTAGATTTGGATTACTACGCAGAAACAGATTTCTTGCTGTAACGAATCTGGGATGAATTCTCTGTAGGTAACTCAGAAAATTCCTCCAATTTGCGTGAGTGATCCTCAGATATGTACGCAACTTTAATTCAATTTGAGAATTTTCATTTGAGCAAGTCTGGTGCCTCAATAAAATTCGTCTTTACGGACTGTTCTGTTTTGACAGATTCTGCCTTTTATTTCGCATTGCTTCTTTTGCTATGTTGGATGGATTTCTTTGTTCCATTGACTTCCAGTAGCTTTGAGCATTGTCCAGAAGTGTTAAGAATGATTGTGTCACCTCTGAACATGTGAATTTTGATTATGCACTAACCCTCTAATGAGTTTGTTTCGAGTTTGGTGTGGAGGAAGTTTTCAAGGGTCAAGAGAGGAGGATGATACAATATGATCAAGAAGAGTGAAAAGTCTAAGCTTGGGGATGCCCCGGTGGTTCATCCCTGCATATTTCAAGAAGACTCAAGCATCTAAGCTTGGGGATGCCCAAGGCATCCCCTTCTTCATTGACAACATTATCAGGTTCCTCTAGTGAAACTATATTTTTATTCCGTCACATCTTATGTGCTTTACTTGGAGCGTCTGTTTGTTTTTGTTTTTGTTTTGTTTGAATAAATTCATGCTTGTGTGGGAGAGAGACACGCTCCGCTGGTTCATATGAACACATGTGTTCTTAGCTTTTAATTTTCATGGCGAAGGTTGAAACTGCTTCGTTAATTGTTATATGGTTGGAAACAGAAAATGCTACATGTGGTAATTGGTATGATGTCTTGAATAACTTGATACTTGGAAATTGTTGTGCTCATGATTAAGCTCTTGCATCATATACTTTGCACCTATTAATGAATAAATACATAGAGCTTGTTAAAATTTGGTTTGCATGATTGGTCTCTCTAAAGTCTAGACATTTTCTGGTAAGGAGTTTGAGCAACAAGGAAGACACTGTAGAGTCTTATAATGCTTGCAATATGTTCTTATGTAAGTTTTGCTGTACCGGTTCATACTTGTGTTTGCTTCAAATAACCTTGCTAGCCTAAGCCTTGTATTGAGAGGGAATACTTCTCGTGCATCCAAATCCTTGAGCCAATAACTATGCCATTTGTGTCCACCATACCTACCTACTACATGGTATTTCTCCGCCATTCCAAAGTAAATTGCTTGAGTTCTACCTTTAAACAATTCAAAATTTATCATCTCTGATTTGTGTCAATGTTTTATAGCTCATGAGGAAGTATGTGGTGTTTATCTTTCAATCTTGTTGGGCAACTTTCACCAATGGACTAGTGGCTTCATCCGCTTATCCAATAATTTTGCAAAAAGAGCTGGCAATGGGATTCCCAGTCCCAAACTAATTAACTTTCATAATTTTACAAATAGACACTCCTCCATTGTATGTGATTGTTGGACGGCACCCGAGGATTCGGTTAGCCATGGCTTGAGAAAGCAAAGGTGGGAGGAGTGTCATCTAAATAAAACTAAAATAAAAAGGCACTCCTTCATGGTATGAGATTGTTGGCAGGCACCCGGAGATTCGGTTAGCCATGGTTTGTGAAAGTAAAGTGATGAGGTCTAAGACCCCGTGTGTGGCCCGATCTCGCGGTTGACCCGAAATCCAAAGGGGAAGGAGAGGGAGAGCGCGAAGAACACGATGAACACGAAGAACACGAGGAACTCACGCACGCACACCTACCCGATACAACCGATTACTTACCCCCGTGGCTCGATGGACCACGCCGATAGAATCTCCTACGGAAGAGACCGCGGTAGAATTCCGAGGAGAGAGACCGGTGTTGGAGAAGGAGATCGGAGAGGGAGAGAGAGTGCTCGCACTAGAATCTCACTCACAGATCTAGATCAACAACAAGGGTTGCCTTGATTACAGAGGGATGAAACCCTAGGGAGACAAAGCTCATATCCATGTTTAAGCTATCATCTTGTCTAAACCTAAATGAGGTGGGGAGAGAGGTATATATAGGCCCAGATCCGTCCAGGGGTAAAAGGGGCATTACAATAAAGGAGTGGTGACCATAGATGATAAATAGACGGTTGGGATGAAGTTGACTTCGAGGGGGCCGGCAGTGCCGGCGTGTTTGGGGCGGCAGTGCCGGTGGGGCTGGCAGTGCCGGGGAAGATGGGGCGGCAGTGCCGGCCTGGTCTCCGTGGCGTCTTCAGCAGGTTGGGCCGGCAGTGCCGGCGTCAGGGGGGCGGCAGTGCCGGCCAGGTGGGGGCGGCAGTGCCGGCCTTGTCGTGGCTGGCGGCTGGAGCGCTTCTCCTTCTTCTCTTCGGTCTTCCCTTCTTCTTCCATGAATCATGTGGCTTCCCTCTCCTCGGCTCCTTGACGCTTCCTTTGGGTCCTTGGCGAGATTGGTACCTAATGACACATAGACATAGATATGAGGTAGCAATCCGTCCAAGGTTATGTCGAGTTCAAGTGTAGAGAGGAGTGAATTCACCTTATCATGTATGGACTTCACTCGGTCTCGGGTCATTGGTTCTCTTGGGGGAAACGTTGGCCATGATGTAGTTTCGACGATAGGCGGGGCTACATCATCTCCCCCCCCTTGGGGAAGAGTCGTCCTCGACTCTTGTTCCTCCTCACCGACGGTGTAGTCCATGACGGGTGTCCCATGTTGTGGTAGAGGGATAAAGTCGCGGTCGAAGAAGAGCTTGGGGAAAAACAACTTGCAAATGGAAAGCTTGTGGATGCCAATTTTGTGATCGGCGAACAAGAGGCTCTCAATCAAATACGAAGCATCAAGTCGTTTCTCCAAGAGGCATTTGGCAAAAATGGGAACCAAAAGAGTGTCGATGTATCCAAAATGTGGTAGGGCAAAAATTTGTGCATGTAAGTGTTTGCTTTGTAAGGTGTCAAAAATGTGTTGTGAAGTATTGTCCCACACAAATGGAACAATCAAAAGGCAAGTATTGGCGGCAAAATTTTGGGCAAAATTGTTATGTGCAATGGCAAAGAGATGGAAACTTCTAGCTTGGGAAAGTGTGGTTGGCGTGAGCCAAGTATGGGTATCCTCAAGTGTCAAAGAATCCATTTCAAATGCCAAAGATGAAATGAGAAATCCCAAGAAGAGCAACTTTATGAATGACATGTGGCACAAGATGCATAAGGTGTCTCTCACATGTATGACATGGTCCTTGAGATTCTCGGAGTGTATGATGATAACATCAAGATATACAACAACCATTGTGCCAACAGGATGTGTCAAGATACGTTGCATAAGAGGCAAAAGAGGTGACGAGGAGTTGGACCAAACCGGAAACTCGACAAGGCAAGCCGGAAACACACGAGGGCGAAAGCTTGTGGGAACATACCCTTTGGTGTGATTCCCGCGGGTTAGGTCCTTGTTGGGGTAGCTCTCAATTGCGCGTTTCGTCAACTCATGCTCCGTGGCGGTGGAAGTTGTCATGCGGGTACCTATACACACAATAGAGGAAACAAAAAGCGTGTGTGCATGGTAGAGGAACACATCATCCATCATGATGGTCCAAGACTTGTGCGCATCACCATGAGTGTCAAGCAAAATAGTATGAAATGCATGGCGATAGTGCAAATGGCATGAAGGTGCATTCCTAGCATGTGGTAACTCATGATCATCAAAAATGGAGAAGGCTATGGGGGCCATCTCGTGGACAATGAAATAAGCATGTTTGCATACCAAGCATAAGAAAGGGGAATTATTCACAATCTTGGATGCAAGGATCATGGAGTAGTGCAAACATTTTGGGCAAAGCATGCGGAAGCTAATGTCATCCTTGTCATTATCATTGCAAGCAATACATGGTAAAGAGCAATTGGTCGACATGTTGCAAGCAATGGTGGAGAAATTAAAGCTCTCATAGCATGGCATGGTCATGTTATCACAAGCACTCAATTCCACATGGTCAACAATGTTGGCAAGCAAAGTATCACATGGGAACATGAAAGTAGCATATGATGTAGCAAATGTGTCATCAAGATCATGCATGCATTCATAAGTCATCATGTCCACTAGTGGGATCATGGCATCACCAACACCTATGTTGTTACCTTTGTCGGGCGACTCATTTGAAGTAGGTGTGGTGGAAGTAGGAGGATCCATGTGGTCGACCTGTGCATCTTGGAGCAAGCATGGTGAGATATCTTCATCGTCATGCACCATGTACATCGTCTCCATGATCGGGAACTCGTCCTCCTCGGAACCTAGTGCAACATAAGGAGACACCAAAGAGGGAGAGGTTAAGGTGTTAGCAAATGTGATGTCCTCCATGGACCTACCATCTACCTCTCTCAACTCACTTTGTGTATCACTCATGTCCTCCAATTGGAAGCACTCAAACTCACATGTGGAGTAGTAGTCACTCAACTCACTATCACTCTCGCTCAAGTGGGCTAAGTGGCTCTCATGCTCACATGGGATTGGTACCAACTCATCAATCAAGCATATGGGAGTAGGCTCGACTTTCTCATCTCCATGCGCCTCCATAGGTGAAGGGAAAATCCCATGCTCACCCTTCTCATCTCCATCGCCTCCCAAGTCGTCCTCCATCGGTGGCGCCGTAGTGTCGTGGAGAGCTAGGCTCGTATCCACAACATCCTTGAGTTCACCTTGGTGATCTTCATCTTGAAGTGTGGGCGTCGAAGGCTTCTTGGTGGCTTGGGCTTGTAGCTCGTCGAAGTAGAGCGTCTTGGCGCTTGGCGTTGTGCATTGCCATGCCTCATGACCCTTGGCCTTGCACACCTCACATAGGAGATTGGGACATTCCCGTGGAGGGTGGCCTTGTTGCTTGCACTTGTAGCATCGGAGTCCATATGCATGTGACGAGGTAGAGGCCATTGTGGTGGTGGCACTAGAGGTGGAAGTCGCCGTATGAGGAAGGTATGCACGATGTGCACTTGCCATCCTCGGAGTGGTAGACACCGTATGGTGGCGGTGGTCGTCTTCATGTCGAGGCTCTCGTCTTCGGGCATCATCACCATGGCTTGAGTGGTGTCGTGGAAGATCCGTGGAAGATGTTTGTCGATGGCGCTCATGGAGTGGCTTGTGTCGGTGAAGATCACGTGGTGACATGTGTCGATGGGATCCATGAGATGGTGGTGGTCGACAACGATCATGTGATGGTGTGTGTCGATGACGATCCTCAACATGCCTAGATGATGGCTCATGTGGCTTGGCATGTCGCTTGTGGCGCCTTGTGGAGCTTGGAGAAGAGTGTCGACGACGATCATGTTGGGGACGCTCTTGATGCTCCATATGATGTACTTGAGGTCGACGATCTTGTGCATAAGCACGCTCATGGTGGTGCCTTGTGGAGCTCGGAGTAGTGTGTCGATGACGCTCATGTTGAGGACGCTCTTGGTGAACCATATGATGGCGCCATCGTGGAGGTCCTCCATCTTCATATGTAGCTCCCTTGGCCAAGTATGGATGCGAGGGCGCATCGTCTTTGCTCCGTGTGGAGACTAGGTGAGGCTCCGCCATGGTGTCGATGTCGAAGTCGTGGCGTTGCTCCACCATGTCGTTCATGAGTAGTGAGCTAGTGTCGATGTAGAGCTCGTCGATGTCGTCCTCGGGGTGGTCCTCCACCATGTCGTCCATGTCGTCCTCGAGGTGGTGCTCCACCATGTCGTCCATGCATGAGGAGCCATTGTCGATGTAGAGCTCCTCGATGTCGGTCATGTCGGTGATGCTTGGGGAGCCATGGTCGTTGTTGAGCTCCTCGATGTCGGACATGCCGATGATGCTTGTGGAGCTAGAGTCGGTGTCGAGCTCCACATGTTCCTCCACATCCGCGGTGCTTGAGGAGGCATCCTCCTCGAAGTACTCCATGTACTCCTCCGTGTCGTCTCCGTCGCTATACATGTTAGCACGATGGTATCTATATGGTGTATGTTAGTGGAAGAACACTACCTCGCAATCTTACCATGGTATGATAAGATCGGGGCGATCCAACAAGCCGAGGTCAAAATCAATTGTATCGGGCACACACACAAAGGCACACGCAAAAGCTAGCAAATATGGTGGTAGGTTAGGATGGTGGAAAGCCAAAAGCCAAAATCCGAAATCAAGTTTGTTGTTAAGAGTGGGTAAGCTCCAAAAATCAAGTGTCCAAATGGTGATCACGGAAACACGAAAGATATGGAACTCACACACGAGATGAACGGGGTTAGTGCGACCAAGGAATGAGCGGAAAAGTGTAAGAAGCCCTTAAACAAGGGTGCTCGGTGTCACACTAACACAAGGAGAGGCAAAGCTTGGTTGCAAACGGAGAGACAACAAGATTCGCACGCGGCCTCTCTTCTCTTATCTCTCTTTTGCTTAAAAGCTTTTTCTCTTTTTGTATATGGTGGCACTTGCACTCTTTTGTATCTATGGTGGCACTTTGTACACTTTTGTATATATGATGGCACTTGCACTCCTTTTGTGCTTTTCTTTCTTTTTCACGCTCTATGTTAGCGTTAGCTCGCTTTTGCTATTTTGCCACACGAGTTCTTGCTTATAAGCTTGACTCCACACGACACACACACCTCACAATCGGGGCCACGTGCAATGTCTCGCAACACTTGATAAGCAATGCTCGATAGGATAGATCGCAAATGGAAGAGGGGCTACAAGGTTAGGAGCAAGTTATACCTAGATGAATATGTTAGGCGGTGTCGGAACACACAACTTGCGATGATGGCGACGATGGTGTCGTAGTTGCGCCGGAGTCCGGGGTGCCTACGGTGTCGTCGCGGTGTTGATGTAGGTGCGGAAGCGAAATAGACAACCGATGCACTCCAAATCGGAAACCGAGCAAAATATGTCAATGCCCGAAAAGTTGGGTCAAAACGAGCGGTCAAAAGTTGGGCTCCAAAAATCACGGAAAAATAGACGTAGGCTATGTGGAGTATTTGGGGAATGATGTTAAAATTTGGTGTCAAACGGGCGTCGGAAAGTTGTCAAAATTTGGAGCAAAAAGTTGTGTCAAAGTGAGCTGAAACTTGCACCGTGGATGGACATGGGCGGCAGTGCCGCTGTGGATCGGCCGGCAGTGCCGGAGTGTCGCGCACGGCAGTGCCGGGGTATTGCGGGCGGTACTGCCGGTGGTGATTTGGATGCGGCCTAGCAGGTTTGGTCGAGCGGAAGCAGGCAGGGCTTGGCAGGAGGCGCGGCTAGATGGGGAGTTGGGCGCGTGGCCGGCGGCTGATGCTAGCGCGGCCGATCAAGGAGCAGGGAGGCTGGCGCGCGGGGAGGAGCTTGGCTTGGCCTGGGAGCAGCGCGTGCGAGGCCAGCGATGGCGAGGGGCGGCGCGGCCTGGTGGATGGTGAGGGCGCGCGGTGCGGGATGGGCCAGGGAGCGGCGGGCCTTGGCCTGTGCGGGGCGCGGTGGCGGAGCAAGTTTGGCGCGGGCGCGCGTGGAGATGCTTGGGTGGAGGCGCGCGGTGTGGTGGCGAGGCACAGCTGCAGCGGCCAAGGTTGAGCGGGGCGAGCGTGGAGCGTGGGGGAAGAAGAAGGGCGGCGGCGGCAGTGCCGCTATGAACAGGCCGGCAGTGCCGGTCGGCCGGCAGTGCCGGTGTGGTCTGGCCGGCACTGCCGGTGAGCACGAACAGGATGAACTGGATGAACACGCAGCGGAAATTTGGGGCAAAAATCGTCGATTCGCGGAGAAATACCAGGAATTTTACGGTGAAATTTGGAGGGGATGTAGATCTACCATAGGAACACGAAATCCATGGATCAAAACCACTCAAAACGCAACAAAATCACAGATCGACCAAAGGCAAATTAGGGCTATTTTTTGGGAAATTTTCTAGAAACGAAATTGGGTGGGTGGAGGGTCAAATCCGCGGAAACCAAAGGCTGCTGATACCATATGATGAGGTCTAAGACCCCGTGTGTGGCCCGATCTCGCGGTTGACCCGAAATCCAAAGGGGAAGGAGAGGGAGAGCGCGAAGAACACGATGAACACGAAGAACACGAGGAACTCACGCACGCACACCTACCCGATACAACCGATTACTTACCCCCGTGGCTCGATGGACCACGCCGATAGAATCTCCTACGGAAGAGACCGCGGTAGAATTCCGAGGAGAGAGACCGGTGTTGGAGAAGGAGATCGGAGAGGGAGAGAGAGTGCTCGCACTAGAATCTCACTCACAGATCTAGATCAACAACAAGGGTTGCCTTGATTACAGAGGGATGAAACCCTAGGGAGACAAAGCTCATATCCATGTTTAAGCTATCATCTTGTCTAAACCTAAATGAGGTGGGGAGAGAGGTATATATAGGCCCAGATCCGTCCAGGGGTAAAAGGGGCATTACAATAAAGGAGTGGTGACCATAGATGATAAATAGACGGTTGGGATGAAGTTGACTTCGAGGGGGCCGGCAGTGCCGGCGTGTTTGGGGCGGCAGTGCCGGTGGGGCCGGCAGTGCCGGGGAAGATGGGGCGGCAGTGCCGGCCTGGTCTCCGTGGCGTCTTCAGCAGGTTGGGCCGGCAGTGCCGGCGTCAGGGGGGCGGCAGTGCCGGGGTGTGCCCACCGGCAGTGCCGGCCAGGTGGGGGCGGCAGTGCCGGCCTTGTCGTGGCTGGCGGCTGGAGCGCTTCTCCTTCTTCTCTTCGGTCTTCCCTTCTTCTTCCATGAATCATGTGGCTTCCCTCTCCTCGGCTCCTTGACGCTTCCTTTGGGTCCTTGGTGAGATTGGTACCTAATGACACATAGACATAGATATGAGGTAGCAATCCGTCCAAGGTTATGTCGAGTTCAAGTGTAGAGAGGAGTGAATTCACCTTATCATGTATGGACTTCACTCGGTCTCGGGTCATTGGTTCTCTTGGGGGAAACGTTGGCCATGATGTAGTTTCGACGATAGGCGGGGCTACATCATAAAGGATGGAAGGAGTGCCACCCAAAAATAAAAATGTTTCATGGGAGCCGCTCTTTGAAGGTTTGTCTGGCAAGGGGGTTAGAGTGCCCACTACCATTCGTTGACAACAACAAACACCTCTCAAAATTTTACTTTTATGCTCTCTTTATGTTTTCAAAAGAAAAGCTCTAGCACAAATATAGCAATCGATGCTTTCCTCTTCGAAGGGCCTTTCTTCTACTTTTATGTTAAGTCAGTTTACCCATTTCTCTCCATCTTAGAAGCAAACACTTGTGTTAACTGTGCATTGATTCCTACATACTTGCATATTGCACTTATTATATTACTTTATGTTGACAATATCCATGAGATATATATGTTACAAGTTGAAAGCAACCGCTGAAACTTAATCTTCCTTTGTGTTGCTTCAATGCCTTTACGTTGAATTTATTGCTTTATGAGTTAACTCTTATGCAAGACTTATCGATGCTTGTCTCGAAAGTACTATTCATGAAAAGTCTTTTCTATATGATTCAATTGTTTAACCATTGTATTTACCATTGCTTTGAATCGCTGCATTCATCTCATATGCTTTATAATAGTATGATCAAGATTATGTTGGTAGCATGTCACTTCAGAAATTATCTTTTATCGTTTACCTACTCGATGACGAGTAGGAACTAAGCTTGGGGATGCTTATACGTCTCCGAAGTATCGATAATTTCTTATGTTCCATGCTTGTTTTATGACAATACCTACATGTTTTGTTCACACTTTATATCATTTTTATGCGTTTTCCGGAACTAACCTATTGACGAGATGCCGAAGTGCCAGTTCCTATTTTCTGCTGTTTTTGGTTTCAGAAATCCTAGTAAGGAAAAATTCTCGGAATTGGACGAAATCAACGCCCAACATCTTAAAATCCCACGAAGCTTCCAGAACACCCAAGAGTCGCCAGAGGGGGGCCACAGGCCCACCAGATGATAGGCTGGCGCGGCCCAGGCCTTGGCCGCGCCGCCCTATTGTGTCACCGCCTCGTCGACCTTCCGACTCCGCCTCTTCGCCTATTTAAAGGTCCCTGACCTAAATCTTCGATACGAAAAAACCACGGTACGAGAAACCTTCCAGAGCCGCCGCCATCGCGAAGCCAAGATCTGGGGGACAGGAGTCTCTGTTCCGGCACGCCGCCGGGACGGGGAAGTGCCCCCGGAAGGCTTCTCCATCGACACCGCTGCCATCTCCACCGCCATCTTCATCACCGCTGCAGTCTCCCATGAGGAGGGAGTAGTTCTCCATCGAGGCTAAGGGCTGTACCGGTAGCTATGTGGTTAATCTCTCTCCCTATGTACTTCAATACAATAATCTCATGAGCTGCCTTACATGATTGAGATTCATATGATGATGCTTATAATCTAGATGTCATTATGCTAGTCAAGTGGATTTTACTTATGTGATCTCCGGAGACTCCTTGTCCCACGTGTGTAAAGGTGACAGTGTGTGCACCGTGTGGGTCTCTTAGGCTATATTTCACAGAATACTTATTCACTGTTATGAATAGCATAGTGAAGTGCTTATTTATATCCCTTTATGATTGCAATGTGTTTTGTATCACTATTCATCTATGTGCTACTCTAGTGATGTTATTAAAGTACTATATTCCTCCTGCACGGTGTAATGGTGACAGTGTGTGCATCGTTTAGTACTTGGCGTAGGTTATGATTGTAATCTCTTGTAGATTATGAAGTTAATTATTGCTATGATAGTATTAATGTGATCTATGCCTCCTTCATAGTGTGATGGTGACAGTGTGCATGCTATGTTAGTACTTGGTGTAATTGCAATGATCTATCATGCACTCTAAGGTCATTTAAACATGAATATCGAATATTGTGGAGCTTGTTAACTCCGGCATTGAGGGTTCGTGTAATCCTACACAATTAGTGGTGTTCATCATCCAACAAGAGAGTGTAGAGTATAGCATTTATCTATTCTGTTATGTGATCAATGTTGAGAGTGTCCACTAGTGAAAGTATGATCCCTAGGCCTTGTTCCCAAATACTGAAATCGCTGCTTGTTTACTGTTTTACTGCATCTGTACTGCCTGCAATATTTCCATCATCAACCACATGCCAGTTGTAGCATCAAGCTATTTTCTAGTGCCGTTACTACTGCTTATATTCATTCATACCACCTGTATTTCACTATCTCTTCGCCGAACTAGTGCACCTATACATCTGACAAGTGTATTAGGTGTGTTGGGGACACAAGAGACTTCTTTATTTGTGGTTGCAGGGTTGCTTGAGAGGGATATATTTGACCTCTTCCTCCCTGAGTTCGATAAACCTTGGGTGATCCACTTAAGGGTAACTTGCTGCTGTTCTACAAACCTCTGCTCTTGGAGGCCCAACACTGTCTACAAGAATAGAAGCACCCGTAGACATCAGGCCGCTTCGGCGCCACCGACCCTCTATGGGGCATGCCTTAGTGGGCTGTCCCATGGGCTTTAGTTAGTGGGCTGGCCCAATAGGGGCCAGGGGGTATTCTGGTCATTTCACAATTAAGAAAATAGCCAGAATTTCACAAAATTTTAGTAAATAAAATACAACTCTAAAAATCCATTAAAAATTGGATTGGTGAATGAAAAATTATTCTTAACAAGAGTAAAATATGAAATAGAATTTAAGAAAGAAATTCAAATTTATGAATTTGATGAATTTAAAATAATAACTTGAAATTTCAAACTATTATTTCCTTGTATTTATAAATCAAGGAAAAATCTCAAATAAGTTCAAATACTTATTTTCAAACATTTCAAAATGAAATTCTATTATTCCCAGTCATTTCTATTGAAAAGGGTATTTTCCAAAGGAAAATATTCTATTCCTTATTATTCCAACAATTTAGAGGCAACTGTATTATTTCAAACCATTTTTGGAATAAATAATGAATCACCAAGGTAAAATAGTTTTACTTTGAATCATTTTACTTTATGAGAATTAAAGTGGTTTACACATTAAAGCAATTGAAAATTACTGCCAAAGGCATAAATCTTAACTCAACCCTAAATTGTAATAACTCGTTGGGGTAAAGGGATTCCACATAAAATAATACATTCATGACTGCATTATTTGGATTTTATAACATTGTCCTTACCGGACAATGATGCTTCTTACAGAACCCGAGGTCCAGGTTCCATCATCTGCATTGAACTGCACTATCTCGCAGTCCACAGGCAAGTTCACCCTTGCTCATGTCAACTTGAGTATTTTCTATTACTTTAATGCAAAGCTATATACTTATCATTCCTGCATCGCAAATAAAATGTTACTTTCCAACTACGAATATGACTATGTGGCTGGAAATGGAACCATGGTATGTGATGATATGGTGGAGGTTCGATTGCATGGGTTATATTAACCTAGGATTAATTACCAATGAAGTCCAGTGATTCTAGCGCCGTACAAACCGCGTTAACCATGAGATCTATAATGGCTCTAGGGAAGCCAGCCGTATCTTTTCCCTCCTGCACGCCAACGGACTGGTAGAGCTGCGGGGTGTTGGAGGCACTGCCGTAGGTTGGGAAATCCTTTTAAATCCCCATCCATATGTGATGTTGAGCTCTACGGTCTATGATGGATTGTCAAAAGTACACCGTGAGTAAAGCCGTATTATCGGGAGAAGTCTACTGGGGGTGTGCGGTTGGACAAAAGGGTGGGTTTGCAGGGTCGAGGAGAAGGCGGTGTGGGCTTGGATTTTCATACCTGGCCTCACACCAAAGGAAGTGTGAACGTGGGCAAGTCCCTGCGGATGGCAAAAAGGATGGGATCTCTTGTGGGAAAAGTAACGCACCTCTGCAGAGTGTATCAAATTGTGGCTGTCACTCCTTGTTCTGGGAAGGGAACTGCGAACACGGCAGGAAAGGAACTCCACGAAGTTCTGGTCAACCTGTGAAGACTGACGGGCATAGTTTTCATAATAAAAGCAACCTTTTGAAGAAATGATTTCAAAACATGCATTGACCTGCGATTTCCTGATCAATGGTCGTAGCTAGTGCATCAAACACCTTTTACTCTTTTAGAACTTGCTGAGTACCTCTGTACTCACTTTCTTTCGACACCCTTGCTAGACTGTGATTCGGAAGTGGAGGCCATCAACGATGGAGCACCAGAAGGAAGTTACGAGCTGGTCTACGAGGAACCTGATCTTACCGGCGGAGTGGAAGGAGTAGACTATGGGATAGTCTATGGACCCGATGACACAGAGGTGGAGGAGTAGTGATATACCCTAGTATCATAGAGCCGAGCAACGTAGAACTTACCTAAATAAGTTGTTGAGCTCTCTTCTATATATGGTTATGAGTTGTAATCGTACTTAAGTAGTATCTTAGGGTGTTCTCATAGGACCTGTGAGAATACCAACTTGTTAAGACAATGTTTGTAATAATATATGGAGTGTTATGACCTGCAATGTTTCTGTTGTACCACTCTGAGGGATATGGCAATTGTGAAAAAGTCCCTTCACAAAGATCATATCAACGACTTGTATACTACAACATGCAGTGGTATGCTGGGTCACTGCAGCTGGTATCAGAGCAAATGTTGCGACCTTAGGTTGGAAAAACCTAGTATAGGGAAGAAACCTGTAGGAGTCAAGTAGAAATAGTAAAGGATTATCTAGAAGTATGGTGATTATTGACTTGAGAATAGCAAAACCATATATTTTAGTGCGATAATTCTTTATTATAGCTATTATGATGCATCATCACTACTAATATTCTGCTTTTGTATACAGCCATAATGGAGAACACGTTTCCTAAGAGGACTTTGAGGAAGGTTGAGGGATGGCTCGGTGATTATGATGGACAAATCACAGATCTCCTGCGTGGGATGCTGAAGGAACTCCATTGTGACCCACGGATACTGTTGGGGGGATAACCCCCGGTATGCCAAAGGCATGCCAAACCGGATGGTTTGAGCCATCAAGATACCGGTTTAATATTCTTACCGGAAAGTAAGGTAAGAGTTTGGGCTAAGTGAAGCTAAGCCGGCATCCCTAAGGGGGTATGCCGGAACCCGGTAAAGGAGATACCGGACTGAAGGGCCTGTCGGCAGGACTGGTCAAAGATTCTCTTCGGAGCAAGAAGACAAGGATGAGCTAAGCAAAGTGGCTTTAATCAGAGCCCTGGCGCCAAAGAGAGGGATGACGCTAAAAGAAGCCGGAGGACATCAGCTGCCCTGATTAAAGAGGACCCCGGCGTCATCTGTGATTAAAGTAGCTTTGTAAAGTAGTTTGTCTAGTCAAAGATGCCATTAGGGTTTCTTGCCATGTAAGCCACCCTCTCCCCTATATAAGGAGAGGGGGCAGCCCTCCTTACGGGTATGCACGCACGGTAGTAGCAAGGCACGAAGCACAAACCTTGTAACCATGTTGAGATTAATGAAACCAGCGATCTAGTAAAGAGTTCTTCCTCTTGTCTCTCTTCTTGTATACCGGCCTTTGGTTGTGTTCTTGAGGAAAGCATCCGGAAGTTCTTCCCATCTAATCGCAAACCCTCCCCCGAATCCTCTAGCGTCCATTCGGCCCCAATCTAAGCCATCCTATGGCATCTGCTCGTTCACCACGACGACAGTTGGCGCCCACCGTGGGGCATGAAGTGGCGCTTGCTGGAGTTCACATTCGGGCGGGCATCCTCGACGTCGCCGGTCAGCGTACGGTCTCCGCGTTGGTGCAGCGCATCTACGCCATGGACTTCATCAACGACAACGCGGGCTGCTTTGCCAACGGCGGCATCTTCCCCAAGAACGGCCGCATCATCGAGTTCGGCAGCCACCGCATCTACTTCGGCACCGTTCCTGTGCGCCCGTGCCTCTCGCCGGTGCTGGTGGCGCCGGATCCGCCAAGATGGCTACATGCGGGCCGCGCTCCAGGGAGCGTGGAGGTGATGATGGCAGGCGCGGTCGACGCCGGCAAGGAAGCTGTGGGTGAAGGCGCTGGGCGTGCGGTTTCGACCCGTGCGGCCAAGCCACCGCTGGAGCGAGGCGCAGGCGCAGCGGGAGCATCATCCGCACCACCGGAGACACCGCTCCAAGCGGCGATGAACGTCCGCGCCACCCCCATCGCGCAGAACATCGACCCGGCAGTGGCTCAGGCGGAGCTGGAGGCGCAGCGCCAGAAGATGCTCGAGAGCGGCAAGGACATCGTCAGGGCGCAGCGCGAGCTGAACCTAACCGTACGCGAGTATAACGCTGCCCATGGCTTTGCTTCTGTTAGCGCTCACGCTGCTAGGCTACCGGAAAACCGGCTTAAGGTTCGCAATCTAGATCAGGATCTGCGCAAAGAAATTGCTGCCGGCAAAAGCACATCTGCATCTGTGAGCATTGTAGAGAAACCTAAGTACAGTAGCCCGGATAAAACAATAAAAGCTGCTAAAGCTGCTGTAGCGCTATGTGACTCGCTTTCCGGGGACGCTCTGGCAAAACAGCAAGAGCGTGTCCGGGAACTTCTTGAAACTATCGAGCAGCAAAATGCTGAGCAGCTTGATAAGCTAAACAAGGCTGTGGCTTCAAAATCCGCGCGTTCGACAAGGAATGCCGGTAGCAAGTCCCATGGGCAGGCATCGTCCCCCCATCCGGACAGAAGAAGAGAAAAAGACATGAACGCACAGCAGATGACTGTGTACGATCCGGTTCTTGCCGAAAAACAACAAGTCGGGCAACATGATGCCGGTAGAAAAAGCCAAGGGGCAGAACGAGGTTACGCCAGAGGCGGCTATGCCGGAAACAATCATGCCGGTAGACACGAGACCGGGCAAAATTATCGACCTGCAAGGGCAGCGTATGAAGAGGAAGAAATAGATCCCCCGAGGTACCGGCAGGCAAGGGCCGCGGTACCGGAATGTTATGATGAAGCTGATTCTGCAAGACCGGCAGCTTTCCGGAACGCATTGGGAGAACGCCTGGGAGAGAGATACTTACCGGAACGGGATGCGAGGCACCGTCTGGATAGAGTGTACTTGTCAGAAATAGTCGAGGAGGAAGGTCCCCCAGGCCCAAAGTGCTTTGGCCCAAGGATCATGAAAGAAAGGCCACCAGTGCGCAACTTTATGTTGCCCCGTGACACGAAAACATACGATGGCACTACGAAGCCGGAAGACTGGCTCGCGGATTACGTAACCGCGGTATACGTCGCAGGCGGTGGAGGAACCGTAGCAGGAGGAGGAAATCGGCGTTGGGCCGTGAGGATTATACCATCGTTTTTGGTTGGACCAGCAAGAATCTGGCTAAACAACTTGCCGGCAGGAAGCATAAATGGCTGGCTGGATTTTGAGGAGGCTTTTGTGAGCAATTTCAGCAGCACTTATCAAAGGCCAAATAGGCCGCAGCAACTCGCTCTATGCGTACAGCGCCCAAACGAAACAGACCGGGATTATCTGGCCCGGTGGAACACTACAAGGAACTCCTGTGAAGGGGTAATCGAGGCACAGGCCATTGCTTGGTTTAGCAGTGGGTGCAGAAGAGGTTCACCGTTGTGGCAAAAGCTGCAGCGAAACATGCCGACAACGTTGGCAGAGATGATACGTGTGGCGGATAGCTATGCGTTGGGAGACCCAACGCAGCCGGCAGTGCAACCTGAGCCGGAGCAGCTGCGCCACGAGCAACATCGGGATAACCGGAATAACAAAAGAAGAGAATATTTTCCGGATCGAAGGTACGGTCCGCAGCAAGTTGCTGCTGTGCAGGAAAACTCTGAGGCCAGCGGCAGTCAGAGGCAAAAAACCGGATCGCAGCCGTGGGCGGGTCCTAAGAAACAATGGGTGGAAAAGAAACCCTGCACTACAAGAAATCTGCCATAAGTTGACGAAATAAAGGTGTCACTAAAACGTCACTAATGGCTACTTGTGACGTTATTGTGACAACTTTCAAAACGTCGAAAGCTGGGAGTCAGCAGTGAGTGCTTAAGACGTTCCACTTGAAAACGTCGTAGAGCTTTGTGACGTTTTAAAATGTCACTGACTGCATGACGTTCCCAAAACGTCATGGGCACCTGCCCCCGAGTCCAGCGTGGCAATCCGACGTGGCAAAATTGTGACGAATTAGAAACGTCGTTATTTGAATTCAGCCCGGTCGATTCAGCTCCTTATATGGGCTGAGCCCATTAGTTCTGATTATTTTTTTCGGCTTTGTTGGGCCTTGGCCCGTAACTGGCCCAATTACCTCGGCCTTTTTAGCTTTTTTTTTCAACGGCCTTTTTAGCTGCTTTACTTACTGGGCCTGGGCCAATTTCCATTGGGCCGTGGCCTTTTTAGGACCCATTACAGTTTTGGGCCGTGGCCTTTTTAGGACCCATTACAGTTTTGGGCCGTGGCCTTTTTAGGACCCATTACAGTTTTGGGCCGTGGCCTTTTTAGGACCCATTACAGGTTTGGGCCTTGGCCTTTTAGGGTCCATTAAGATTTTGGGCCTAGGCCTTTATAGGGTCCACAGAGGTTTTGGGCCACAGCCTTTTTGGGGTCCATAAAGATATTGGGCCTTGGCCTTTTTGGGTCCATAAAAGTTATGGGCTTTGGCCTTTTTACGGTCCTGCAAGTTTTTTGGGCTTCGGCCTTTTTTGGCCTTTTCAACTCCCATTTTTCGAAAATGCAATTAATTATTTGTTGGGCTCTAGCCTTTTAAGAGCCCATATATTTCTAGGCTACTTTGGGCCTTGGCCTTTTAAGAGCCCACAATAGCCCAACAGTGCATATATTAAATTAGGAAATTCAACAGCAAAATATAAAAGACAACATTTCAAATCTGCAAATTTCACAGCAGAGTGACAATGACAAAATGACCAGGTTCACAGATTCACCAACATGCCAAGAAAGTTCACAGATTCACGGTAAGAAGTTCACAGATTCACGGTAAGAAGTTCACGTATTCACGGTAAGAAGTTATTGTCACGCTGCCGGGATATGACCAAGTTCCATGGCGGGACACAAAAAAGGGATACGACCAGCGGCGGGAGCTAATTCGCGGATGCTCCGAAGATGGACATCATGTGAGCAAGCCTCCTATCACTTTCCTCGGTCCGCTTGAGGAGCTCCATGTAGTCCTTGTCACGCTGAGCTTGTGCGGCTTCATTTGCCGCTTGCTTCTCCTTACGGGCGGCAGCTTCTTCCATGATGGCAGCAAGCTGCTGCTTCATCTGCTCAGCTTCCTCCTGGGACCTCTTCAGGTGTGCTTCCGGGTCATGAACATGCGCCGATACGGCAGCTGCGGTGGGCTTGTTGAGCTTGACGGTGGGCTGGGCTGAAGTCCGGCATTCTTCGGAAAGTGCTTGTGCTTGGCTTCCTTGCTAAGAACCTTTGCAACAACGGCGGCTGAGACCTTGGCGGTGCACCTTCGGCACGGGAATAGCCATCTCGGCTTCCATATCAGCCTGGAGATCCATTTCCAAAAGATTCATCAATTCAGAAACGCGCGGGTCCAAGAATGGTTCACAAAAGTGAAATGAACAAGTCACTTACTATTGCAGCTAGAGCTTCCTCGGAGAAACCATCCTTCTTCTTTGTGATGGGTCGCCTTAAAGATGTCGACTGCATCTAGCTCTTCACCTCTGCGCTCCTCCCTCTGGAAATGATGTTCACCAAGAATCAGAACATAAGCTTGTGGAGACAAGAGAAAGATGCAAAAGGAAATTCTGTAAGAGTGTTCTTACGAGTTGCATACGAGATGAGCGACATAGCTACGAGAGCCGATCTTTTGGCCAAATTTGACCGCAGCACGACTGTCCTTGTTCTTGGTACATGTGTTCTGCGAGAAGGGCACAATCATGATATTCAGCAATGTGCACACTATAACGATGAGCATCATGTCTACCATGCAAGCACTAATGATCGCAATCGAAGCAAAGAACATACCCTGTGTCTTGGGGTTACCCACAGAGCAGTTAGAGCTTCCCATTCTTCATACGAGACATCCTTAACGGGGGACTTGATGCTGACTTCATTCTTTGGTACTTTGTCGAAGTAGTCCCTTTTCGGGATGTAGCGCTGTTCTTCGACACTTTCCGATGCGTCATAGCAAGCCTTCTGGATGTCTTCCGACTCTGTGTCCATGTTGAAATTTGCCTACAAAGCAAACAAGGGCAAGGACGAGGTTAGTTATCATGAACTATGAACAATCAAGCAAGCACTCCTATCATCTAACAAATGAACTGGTGATGAAGAAGATTACCCCCATCTTTCCAACGAAGTCGGCCAACAAATTCTCATCCCTCTTGTACAACTTGAAATGCGGAAGGAGCGGCATCTGGCATCTTGCAAGCATTCCACCCTCCGATGCAAACTTGGCAGCAGGCAAAGGCTTCTCAGGACGTTTCAGCCCTGGAGGAATCTCAATGGTAAGCTTGACTCCCATCCCCTTGCAAATCCGCTCCAGCCCGGTGCCCTTCCTTTTACGGCCACCTGCAGCAGTGGTTCCACCTGAATAGCATACATACAAAGATCATGTCAGAAAGCAGCACCCACAACCAAAAGAGTTTATAAAGATAAACAAAAAAGGCAGTAGATAGTGTGGACAGCTGTCCAACAAAAACTTGCCTTCATCATCCTCAGGATCAAGAAAACCATCAGAATCAAAGTGCTGATGGACCATGACATCAGATGCAGTAGGACCTGTGTCCCTGCGAACAGTGCTTGCTTCATCGATCCTTTCATCAATCTGCGGTGAGCTTCTGCGATTGTTGCGGGGCGGAGTATCTTCATTGTTGGTTGCAGACGCTTCACTTGATGTCCTCCTGGTGACTCTTTTGGAAGGAACTTCAGCAACAGGTTCCGAGATGCCTCTTTCCCCCTCCTGGAGCATCGGCAAACACTCTAACAGGAGGCATTGAACTTTGTTCCTTTTGCAACCTCTTACTCCTCCTCCCTGGGCTTGTCTTTCTAACAGAAGCCTTTTTCTTTCTACTCTTGGGATCCTTCAATGCCTCGCAAAAATAGCAAAACAAAATGGCATTACATCACAGGTTATAGCAAAACAGAAATAAGAAAACAGATACAAATAATGCCAGCGCTCCAAAGATGATAGGCAGAATGCACCTTCTCAATGTGTTCCCCTATACTCCCTTCAACCTCCCCATCCTCCTGGTCAACCAATTGGTCATTGCTCGGATGATAATCTGAGCTCTCGCCTTGTGTTATGGCAGATGACTCATCATTTGAAAGTGTGGAACGACCTCCACCTCGACCACCATGTGACTTCCTAAAAATTGACACTACAGCGGGGAGACCCAGGGATTGTAAGACACGGTTGTTCCGCATCATTGTCCTAGCCCTGTCCTTCTCTGTCTCGGTGAGGGGCGCTTCTTTACATGTATGAGAAAAATATGTAACCATTAGATTGATGGTTGAAATGCATAGAAGCAAGCCAACTCGAACAACTAAGGTAAATTGTTTAATCATAGCAATTTTCAACTTTTAGTTTCATTTAATCCTAGGGTACAGAAATATTCAGACAGAGCCAAAAAACCCCAGCACCCGATTAAAAGCATCAATTAGACACAATGATGTTAGGATGAAGCCGCATACCAGCCAGCTGCTTCTTCCCAGTCTTTGCCATGCCTGATGTTGATGGGTTGGATATGTGCCGCACGAAAAGAATAACAATTAGTGACGAGATACAACATATGGATGCAATTAAAGAACCAAGCAACATAGGTTCTTGTGGATCAACACTCACCTGGTTCACCTAGCTCCTTGTAGTAGGTCAGACCTTGATAGTATTACCTAAGAAGATAACAGGTTATAATCATTAGACATATCCCTTCATACAACAATAGACATGTACACAGAAAAAGCTGTAGGCATGTACAGATAAACAGGGCTCCCAAACTTTGTTTGGGAGAAGTTTCATCAACACAGGATAAAAGGGCAATATAAATGTTCATCGACGAAATATAAAAGGGCATGCCTTGGTAAAGATCTGTACCAAGCAAGATCCGCAGCAGGTAATCATATTATGTACTAGTTGCAGCAAGAAAGATCTGTAGCAGCTAATCATATATGGACTGCGATAAACTAGATGTACAATCTACTGAGCCCAAGCCAAGTAAAATCCCCCAACAATCATGGACTGGTTGCAGCGAGACCCACGTGAGGCAAGATCCGCATCACTAATTGATTGGTTGGATACGACAAGCAAGATCGGCAGCGGTAATCATATAGGGACTGCAGTAAACCAGATCTAAATTCTACAGAGCCTGAGCCAAGCAAGATCCGCAGCAATCATCGACTGGTTGCAGCAAGACACATGCCAATCAAGATCCGAAGCAAACATGGACTGCTTGCATATAGCAAGCAAGATCGGCAGCAGGTAATCATATAGGTACTGCAGAAAACCAAATCTAAAATCTCTGAGCTGAGCCGAGGCAAGATCCGCGACAATCATCGGCGGTTGCTTTGCAAGAACATGCCAAGCAAGATCCGAAGCAACCATGGACTGGTTGCAGCAAGAACCATGACAGGCCGAGCAACCCTAACCCTGGACAAGCCAAGGAAAGAAGCCATGCCACGAAATCCCTAACCCTAACCATGCCATGCCAAGCAAACCGTAACCCTAGCCATGGCCGACGAAACCCTAAGCAGGCCAAGAAAAGGCCATAGAAGTGGGGGCGAGGGGTCGGGTTGAGGAGGGAACTCGCCTGAAGATCTTGTGGCGAGCGTCTACGCACGCGCGGCCGTCGTCGGCGGGTAGCTCTCCGCTCGTCCGCTCGTCGGAGCGCCGCTCGTCGGTGGCCGTCGGCGGGTGGGGATGAGCGGAGTGGGAGGGGAATTGGGGTTCGCATCGCACCGGAGTGGGAGGGGAATTGGGGAATTGAGGGAGCTCGTACGGGATTTGACTGAAATGTCCCTCCTTTCCAGCTTAGGTTAGTGGCGTTTCGGACATTTGCCCTCCTTTCCAGCTTAGGTTAGTGGCGGGCGGATTCAAAACATTTCGCTGGAGCTGGCGGGAGAAGCTTTTTTTTTTTTTTTTTTGAGATGCTGGCGGGAGAAGCTGGGCGGGAGAGTTTTGGGGTTTTGGAGGGTTTTGGGGTTTTGGGGTTTTGGAGGGAATTTTTGGGGCTTTTTTGTGCAAAACAATAATAATTAAATGCGCAATAATGCATATAATTTGGTGTAGGTTAAAATATTTATAAAAACAGAATATCATGTAATTAAACGTGTGTCACCTTCATTCCTTTAATGATAATAATATAGGGATATATGAAACTCCTAGAATCCTTAATAATTAAATTATATAAAAAAAATCAGAAAATGTTTGGTTAATTAGGTCAAATAATATATGTCTCTTGCACACACTAATTATATGCTTATCATAAGGCATATGCAAGCTTTATCCCATTCTATATACATCAAGATTCCGAACGTGGCAGTTCGATCGTGAAGGATTCTCCTAGCTAGAATGTCGTCTCCGCTCGATTTTTTGGCTCCGTTTAATTTGCCAAGCTAGCAAAACGGGGACGCCGGGACATGCGGTATGGCCGTACCGGCGCGCGCATGCACCCGTCCGCCAACGCGCGAAACGGAAAACATTTAGCACATAAAATGACGCGTCCTAGACCTAAAAACATGTTTCCCTCCATTTATTGAGCCAAGGAAAGTGTGGCCCCAGTTTAAATCCTCCCGGTCAGTTTCTAGCGGATTCGGCGGGACACCGCAGGAAGCGGGAGGGATTCCCAGATGGCTACCGCGCGCATACGGCATGTGATAGGTGGTGCGTAGGAGGTATCCTACCGCCGCGCGGAGGTCTCGCGCAATCTTGAAATGCGCACCATGTAGCCCTTCACAAAAAAGCCCTTCCGGCACCCCGAAAATGGGAAAACCGTCGCCCGTGGTTCGGATTGGAAATCCGCGACACGGGCCTTGCTTCCCATCCTAAGGTCCACGCACGTGCCAAATATGGCCTCGTTCCGACAAACTATGTGGTGAAACGGGCCGTTTCCTACTCATTTCCCCTAAAAGCCATAGAACTCCGGGCGTGATAGCCCTATTCGTGAAGGGTTTTTCAAGATAATTGCCGTATCCCAATTCCGTCTTTTGCAGTGGTTACCAGGACACATAAAATGACGCCACGCGGCTCCGCTCGATTTTTTGGCTCCGTTTGCTTTGCCAACTGCGCAAAACGGGGCCGTCGGGACATGCGGTATGGCCGTACCGGGAGCGCGCGTGCACCCGTCCGCCAACGCGCGAAACGGAAAACATTTAGCACATAAAATGACGCGTCCTAGACCTAAAAACATTTTTCCCTCCATTTATTGAGCGAAGGAAAGTGTGGCCCCAGTTCAAATCCGGACAGTTTGCAGCGGATTCGGCGGGGCACCGCAGGAAGCGGGTGGGATTCCCAGATGTCTTCCGCGCGCATACGGCATGTGATAGGTGGTGCGTAGGAGGTATCATACCGCCGCGCGGAGGTCTCGCGCGATACTGAAATGCGCGCCATGTAGCCCTTCACAAAAAAAGCCCTTAGGCACCCGAAAATGGGAAAACCGTCGCCGTGGTTCGGATTGGAAATCCGCGACACGGGCCTTGCTTCCCATCCTAAGGTCCACGCACGTGCCAAATATGGCCTCGTTCGAGCAAACTATGTGGTGAAACGGGCCGTTTCCTACTCATTTCCCCTAAAAGCCATAGAACTCCAGACGAGAGAGCGCTGTTCGTTATGTGTTTTTCTAGAAAATTGCCGTATCCCATTTCAGTCTTTGGCAGTGGTTACAAGGTCACATAAACTGACTGCACTCGGCTCCGCTCGATTTTTGGCTCCGTTTGCTTTGCCAACTGCGCTATTCGGGGCCGTCGGGACATGCGGTATGGCCGTACGGGGTGCTCGCTTGGTCCCTTCCCGAATCTCGCGATACGTAAAACATTTAGCACATAAAATGACGCGTCCTAGACCTAAAAACATTTTTCCCTCCATTTATTGAGCGAAGGAAAGTGTGGCCCCAGTTCAGATCCGGACAGTTTGCAGCGGATTCGGCGGGGCACCGCAGGAAGCGGGTGGGATTCCCAGATGTCTTCCGCGCGCATACGGCATGTGATAGGTGGTGCGTAGGAGGTATCATACCGCCGCGCGGAGGTCCCGCGCGATACTGAAATGCGCGCCATGTAGCCCTTCACAAAAAAAGCCCTTAGGCACCCGAAAATGGGAAAACCGTCGCCCGTGGTTCGGATTGGAAATCCGCGACACGGGCCTTGCTTCCCATCCTAAGGTCCACGCACGTGCCAAATATGGCCTCATTCCGACAAACTATGTGGTGAAACGGGCCGTTTCCTACTCATTTCCCCTAAAAGCCATAGAACTCCGGACGAGATAGCCCTGTTCGTGAAGGGTTTTTCAAGATAATTGCCGTATCCCAGTTCCGTCTTTTGCAGTGGTTACCAGGACACATAAAATGACGCCACGCGGCTCCGCTCGATTTTTTGGCTCCGTTTGCTTTGCCAACTGCGCAAAACGGGGCCGCCGGGACATGCGGTATGGCCGTACCGGGCGCGCGCGTGCACCCGTCCGCCAACGCGCGAAACGGAAAACATTTAGCACATAAAATGACGCGTCCTAGACCTAAAAACATTTTTCCCTCCATTTATTGAGCGAAGGAAAGTGTCGCCCCAGTTCAGATCCGGACAGTTTCCAGCGGATTCGGCGGGGCACCGCAGGAAGCGGGTGGGATTCCCAGATGGCTTCCGCGCGCATATGGCATGTGATAGGTGGTGCGTAGGAGGTATCCTACCGCCGCGCGGAGGTCCCGCGCGATACTGAAATGCGCGCCATGTAGCTGCTTCACAAAAAAAAAGCCCTTCCGGCACCCCGAAAATGGAAAAACCATCGCCCGTGGTTCGGATTGGAAATCCGCGACCGGGGCCTTGCTTCCCATCCTAAGGCCCACGCACGTGCCAAATATGGCCTCGTTCCGACAAACTATGTGGTGAAACGGGCCGTTTCCTACTCATTTCCCCTAAAAGCCATAGAACTCCGGACAGAGATAGCCCTGTTCGTGAAGGGTTCTCCAAGATAATTGCCGTATCCCAGTTCCGTCTTTTGCGGTGGTTACCGGGACACATAAAATGACGCCACGCGGCTCCGCTCGATTTTTGGCTCCGTTTGCTTTGCCAACTGCGCAAAACGGGGCCGCCGGGACATGCGGTATGGCCGTACCGAGCGCGCGTGCACCCGTCCGCCAACGCGAAACGGAAAACATTTAGCACATAAAATGACACGTCCTAGACCTAAAAACATTTTTCCCTCCATTTATTGAGCGAAGGAAAGTGTCGCCCCGATTCAGATCCGGACGGTTTCCGGCGGATTCGGCGGGCACCGCAGAAGCGGGTGGGATTCCCGTGATGCCTTCCGCGCGCATATGGCATGTGATAGGTGGTGCGTAGGAGGTATCCTACCGCCGCGCGGAGGTCCCGCGCGATCTTGAAATGCGCGCCATGTAGCTGCTTCACAAAAAAAGCCCTTCCGCACCCGAAAATGGAAAAACCGTCGCCGTGGTTCGGATTGGAAATCCGCGACCGGGGCCTTGCTTCCCATCCTAAGGCCCACGCACGTGCAAATATGGCCTCGTTCGACAAACTATGTGGTGAAACGGGCCGTTTCTACTCATTTCCCCTAAAAGCCATAGAACTCCGGACAGAGATAGCCCTGTTCGTGAAGGGTTCTCCAAGATAATTGCCGTATCCCAGTTCCGTCTTTTGCAGTTGTTTCAGGGACACATCAAATGACCCCACGCGGCACCCCTGGAGTTTTTGGCTCCGTTTGCGGTGCCAACTGCGCAAAACGGGGCCGCCGGGCCTTGCGGTATGGCCGGTGCGGGCGCGCGCGTGCACCCGTCCGCCAACGCGCGAAACGGAAAACATTTAGCACATAAAATGACGCGTCCTAGACCTAAAAACATTTTTCCCTCCATTTATTGAGCGAAGGAAAGTGTCGCCCCGATTCAGATCCGGACGGTTTCCGGCGGATTCGGCGGGGCACCGCAGAAGCGGGTGGGATTCCCGAGATGGCTTCCGCGCGCATACGGCATGTGATAGGTGGTGCGTAGGAGGTATCCTACCGCCGCGCGGAGGTCCCGCGCGATACTGAAATGCGCGCCATGACACTGCTTCACAATAAATGCCGTTCAGTCACGACGAAAATGGAAAAACCGTCGCCCGTGGTTCGGATTGGAAATCCGCGACCGGGGCCTTGCTTCCCATCCTAAGGCCCACGCACGTGCCAAATATGGCCTCGTTCCGACAAACTATGTGGTGAAACGGGCCGTTTCCTACTCATTTCCCCTAAAAGCCATAGAACTCCGGACGAGATAGCCCTGTTCGTGAAGGGTTCTCCAAGATAATTGCCGTATCCCAGTTCCGTCTTTTGCAGTGGTTACCAGGACACATAAAATGACGCCACGCGGCTCCGCTCGATTTTTGGCTCCGTTTGCTTTGCCAACTGCGCAAAACGGGGCCGCCGGGACATGCGGTATGGCCGTACCGGGCGCGCGCGTGCACCCGTCCGCCAACGCGCGAAACGGAAAACATTTAGCACATAAAATGACGCGTCCTAGACCTAAAAACATTTTTCCCTCCATTTATTGAGCGAAGGAAAGTGTCGCCAGATTCAGATCCGGACAGTTTCCAGCGGATTCGGCGGGGCACCGCAGGAAGCGGGTGGGATTCCCAGATGGCTTCCGCGCGCATACGGCATGTGATAGGTGGTGCGTAGGAGGTATCCTACCGCCGCGCGGAGGTCCCGCGCGATACTGAAATGCGCGCCATGTAGCTGCTTCACAAAAAAAAGCCCTTCCGGCACCCCGAAAATGGAAAAACCGTCGCCCGTGGTTCGGATTGGAAATCCGCGACCGGGGCCTTGCTTCCCATCCTAAGGCCCACGCACGTGCCAAATATGGCCTCGTTCGACAAACTATGTGGTGAAACGGGCCGTTTCCTACTCATTTCCCCTAAAAGCCATAGAACTCCGGACGAGATAGCCCTGTTCGTGAAGGGTTCTCCAAGATAATTGCCGTATCCCAGTTCCGTCTTTTGCTGTGGTTACCAGGACACATAAAATGACGCCACGCGGCTCCGCTCGATTTTTTGGCTCCGTTTGCTTTGCCAACTGCGCAAAACGGGGCCGCCGGGACATGCGGTATGGCCGTACCGGGCGCGCGCGTGCACCCGTCCGCCAACGCGCGAAACGGAAAACATTTAGCACATAAAATGACGCGTCCTAGACCTAAAAACATTTTTCCCTCCATTTATTGAGCGAAGGAAAGTGTCGCCCCAGTTCAGATCCGGACAGTTTCCAGCGGATTCGGCGGGCACCGCAGAAGCGGGTGGGATTCCCGAGATGGCTTCCGCGCGCATACGGCATGTTATATGTGTTGAGTAGGAGGTATCCTACCGCCGCGCGGAGGTCCCCCGCGATACGAAATGCGCGCCATGTAGCTGCTTCACAAAAAAAGCCCTTCCGCACCCCGAAAATGGAAAAACCGTCGCCGTGGTTCGGATTGAAAATCCGCGACCGGGGCCTTGCTTCCCATCCTAAGGCCCACGCACGTGCCAAATATGGCCTCGTTCCGACAAACTATGTGGTGAAACGGGCCGTTTCCTACTCATTTCCCCTAAAAGCCATAGAACTCCGGACGAGATAGCCCTGTTCGTGAAGGGTTCTCCAAGATAATTGCCGTATCCCAGTTCCGTCTTTTGAAGTGGTTACCAGGACACATAAAATGACGCCACGCGGCTCCGCTCGATTTTTTGGCTCCGTTTGCTTTGCCAACTGCGCAAAACGGGGCCGCCGGGACATGCGGTATGGCCGTACCGGGCGCGCGCGTGCACCCGTCCGCCAACGCGCGAAACGGAAAACATTTAGCACATAAAATGACGCGTCCTAGACCTAAAAACATTTTTCCCTCCATTTATTGAGCGAAGGAAAGTGTCGCCCCAGTTCAGATCCGGACAGTTTCCAGCGGATTCGGCGGGGCACCGCAGGAAGCGGGTGGGATTCCCAGATGGCTTCCGCGCGCATACGGCATGTGATAGGTGGTGCGTAGGAGGTATCCTACCGCCGCGCGGAGGTCCCCGCGCGATGCTGAAAATGCGCGCCATGTAGCTGCTTCACAAAAAAGCCCTTCGGCACCCGAAAATGGAAAAACCGTCCCCCGTGGTTCGGATTGGAAATCCGCGACCGGGGCCTTGCTTCCCATCCTAAGGCCCACGCACGTGCCAAATATGGCCTCGTTCGACAAACTATGTGGTGAAACGGGCCGTTTCCTACTCATTTCCCCTAAAAGCCATAGAACTCCGGACGAGATAGCCCTGTTCGTGAAGGGTTCTCCAAGATAATTGCCGTATCCCAGTTCCGTCTTTTGCAGTGGTTACCAGGACACATAAAATGACGCCACGCGGCTCCGCTCGATTTTTTGGCTCCGTTTGCTTTGCCAAACTGCGCAAAACGGGGCCGCCGGGACATGCGGTATGGCCGTACCGGGCGCGCGCGTGCACCCGTCCGCCAACGCGCGAAACGGAAAACATTTAGCACATAAAATGACGCGTCCTAGACCTAAAAACATTTTTCCCTCCATTTATTGAGCGAAGGAAAGTGTCGCCCAGTTCAGATCCGGACAGTTTCCAGCGGATTCGGCGGGGCACCGCAGGAAGCGGGTGGGATTCCCAGATGGCTTCCGCGCGCATACGGCATGTGATAGGTGGTGCGTAGGAGGTATCCTACCGCCGCGCGGAGGTCCCGCGCGATACTGAAATGCGCGCCATGTAGCTGCTTCACATAAAATAGCCCTTCAGTGTAGCCGATAATTGTTATACCGAGGCCCGTGGTTCGGATTGGAAATCCGCGACCGGGGCCTTGCTTCCCATCCTAAGGCCCACGCACGTGTCAAATATGGCCTCGTTCGACAAACTATGTGGTGAAACGGGCCGTTTCCTACTCATTTCCCCTAAAAGCCATAGAACTCGGACGAGATAGCCCTGTTCGTGAAGGGTTCTCCAAGATAATTGCCGTATCCCGTTCCGTCTTTTGAAGTGGTTACCAGGACACATAAAATGACGCCACGCGGCTCCGCTCGATTTTTTGGCTCCGTTTGCTTTGCCAAGCTGCGCAAAACGGGCCGCCGGGACATGCGGTATGGCCGTACCGGGCGCGCGCGTGCACCCGTCCGCCAACGCGCGAAACGGAAAACATTTAGCACATAAAATGACGCGTCCTAGACCTAAAAACATTTTTCCCTCCATTTATTGAGCGAAGGAAAGTGTCGCCCCAGTTCAGATCCGGACAGTTTCCAGCGGATTCGGCGGGGCACCGCAGGAAGCGGGTGGGATTCCCAGATGGCTTCCGCGCGCATACGGCATGTGATAGGTGGTGCGTAGGAGGTATCCTACCGCCGCGCGGAGGTCCCGCGCGATACTGAAATGCGCGCCATGTAGCTGCTTCACAAAAAAAAGCCCTTCCGGCACCCCGAAAATGGAAAAACCGTCGCCCGTGGTTCGGATTAGAAATCCGCGACCGGGGCCTTGCTTCCCATCCTAAGGCCCACGCACGTGCCAAATATGGCCTCGTTCCGACAAACTATGTGGTGAAACGGGCCGTTTCCTACTCATTTCCCCTAAAAGCCATAGAACTCCGGACGAGATAGCCCTGTTCGTGAAGGGTTCTCCAAGATAATTGCCGTATCCCAGTTCCGTCTTTTGCAGTGGTTACCAGGACACATAAAATGACGCCACGCGGCTCCGCTCGATTTTTTTGGCTCCGTTTGCTTTGCCAACTGCGCAAAAACGGGGCCGCGCCGGACTATGCGGTATGGCCGTACCGGGCGCGCGCGTGCACCCGTCCGCCAACGCGCGAAACGGAAAACATTTAGCACATAAAATGACGCGTCCTAGACCTAAAAACATTTTTCCCTCCATTTATTGAGCGAAGAAAAGTGTCGCCCCAGTTCAGATCCGGACAGTTTCCAGCGGATTCGGCGGGGCACCGCAGGAAGCGGGTGGGATTCCCAGATGGCTTCCGCGCGCATACGGCATGTGATAGGTGGTGCGTAGGAGGTATCCTACCGCCGCGCGGAGGTCCCGCGCGATACTGAAATGCGCGCCATGTAGCTGCTTCACAAAAAAAAGCCTCCCCAGTTTAGGGTTTAGGGTTTAGGGGAGCTACTTTTGCACCATTAGACCTTGCACCACACTTTGACACATATCATAGGTCCACATGCAAGGTTTGGTGGGGTTCCGGTGCTCCGGCGGTCGTTATCCCCCTCCTCCCCCAAAACAGCGGAACGCGTGCCCCGGCGGGTCTACCCCCCTAGATTTCTCCGCGCGAGGGTGCACCAATGTAACTTTTCATTCTTTTAGGTTTGTTTAGTACATATACACATGTAGAACCAAGATTGGGACCCTTTGGCACATATACCCGCAGCTAGAGCCATTATCACACGATCGAGGGTGTGCACGATCTTTGGTTAGGGTTAGGTGTAGGGTTAGGGCTAGGGTTTAGGGGGTAGGGCTAGGGTTTAGGTTAAAGGTAAGTATTTATGGTTAGGTATAGGATTAGGGTTTAGGGTTAGGGTTAGGGTTTATGATGCATGGTTCCGTAGCTCCGGCGTCGTGGTTTAGGGATTTAGAGGGGATTAGGGCTCGAAGCCTCCCCAGTTTAGGGTTTAGGGTTTAGGGGAGCTACTTTTGCACCATTAGACCTTGCACCACACTTTAACACATATCATAGGTCCACATGCAAGATTTGGTGGGGTTCCGGTGCTCCGGCGGTCGTTCTCCCCCTCCTTCCCCCAAAACAGCGGAACGTGTGCCCCGGCGGGTCTACCCCCCTAGATTTCTCGTGAAACTTGAGGCATACACATATATTATGGAGATGTACATGTAACTTCAAATTCAAATTCGACATTTTTTTTTCGAAATGGGGGTCATCCCCCGGCTTCTGCATCATGATGATGCACACATCCTTTTATTAAAAAAAATTTAAAGTATAAATGTTTACAAATCACTCATCATCGAGGATTGATACAAGAATCAACCATCGAAAGAAACACATAGTAAGACTACACATCAACATAGTCTTCTAGTATGACGCCAACCAGCCTGGCACAAGATATCCTGAGCGACCATCAGGAGCCGTGTGCATCCAGAAGCCATGGCATCCCGCTGCCCCTCCGGAGAGAGTAGGGCCCAAAGTTGGACCCAATGGGAAACCATATGAATAACCTGGAAAAAATGAAAGGAAGGTTTTTTATTAAAAATTATGTCATTCCTACTCTTCCAAATAGACCAACATAAAGCGAAACCCCAATCCGGATAAAAGCTTTTGATTGTCTATCGACTCCATTCAACCAATTACCAAACATATTGGTAATATTGGTAGGAGGTGGGAGAGCATAAGTAAAATTCACGACGCCATAAGAGTTTAGCTAAAGGGCATTCAATAAAAAGGTGTTGAATGGTCTCCTGTTCCCCAGAAAACACACTTTGTACACTTAGAGAAACAAAAAAGATAAATCTGGGTGTGAATATTCAACCAGATCTGACAGTACTATTCACATCAGGAAAAGTATGATTTCTCTGATAATCTGAGACGATAGAAGCAAAGTTTCTTGACAAGCAAATACAAATAATTAACTAGGCATGGATCTTGGAGAAGTCGTCAATAATTGCCTGGCTTCGTCCGCCACGGATTATCACTCTTCGGGCTCTGCTGATCACTCATCTCCGTCGTCCACGGATCATCACTCTTCTGATCAGCACCAGTCCACGACTGCATCCTCAGGTTCTGCCAATAATCACTACTCTTCGGCGCATCACTACGCTCCAGCCACTGCTCATCATTCATCTTCGTCCGTTTGCCATGAGGGGGACTTGTCTGCTGGGTGTTGTCGCTGCAGGAAGCTGGTGCCTTCAAGATTGCTAGTTCAGCCAGCGCGCTTGCAAGTTCACCATTTAACCTTGCTATTTCAGCTGCAGCATTTCTCTGTGCCTGTTCAGCTTCGATCTCTGCTACCCTGCATTTGCAACACAGACGTCCCCTCAGCTCGTCTTCCTTCTTGCAACCGGGGCAAAACACAAGGTAACGCAGAAGAACCATATCTTAACGTAGAGCTGGTAGCTCACGTAAGCATCTTTAGCCGCATACTCCAGGTTTAAATCAGACAACGGCTGCTCTTCCCGATAATTGTGCCTCTCTCGAGGGAATTTGCTCTTCATCGGCTGTACGACTCGTCGATGATGCTAGTTGCAAGACTAGCCATTCCATCCCTCATTAAGTTTCCTCTCTCGTTGAGACCTTTGACGATGACAATTTCCTGGATATCGATCCAGTTCTGCCTTGGAATTATAATCTTCTCGTAATATAACTTTATAAAATCTGCTCTCTTGTCAACGCTGCAGAACACAATTCCTTGATCTTGAAGGAATGAGCGCAGCGCCGGACATTCCCCGTTGGTCCTGAAAGCAAAAATTTAGTACTTGCGAGATCAACACTTGAATAAAATTTGGGACTACGAAGCTAGTCTATATGCAATCTCATAGCTTGAATATAAAATTTGAAACTACATAAGTTTAGTAAGTTCATGATCAACAGTCTGAAAATTATCTAGTCATAATTCATTTGGTACTAATAGAATGCATGAACAACACTTTTATGAAATGTGTAAGTGCAATTGTTTAGTCATTGAAATTTCATTTTGCATCATATAATTTTGAAACTAACAAAATTCTATTAAATGCAAGATCAAGACTCCGGAAATTTGCTTGTCATAATTAATTTGGTATAATGAAATCCAGTACATGCTAGATGAGCATATGGATAGATTCAATTTGATGCAAAAATTTAGTACTTGCGAGATCAACACTTGAATAAAATTTGGGAATACGAATGTTTAGTCTATGCAATCTCATAACTTGAATAAAATTGACATAAGTTTAGTAAGTGCATGATCAAGAGTCTGAAAATTATCTAGTCATAATCCATTTGGTACTAAAAGAATGCATGACCAACACTTTTATGAAATGTGCAAGTGCAAATTTTTTAGTCATTGAAATATCATTTTGCATCATATAATTAATTTGGTATAATGAAATCCAAGTACATGCTAGATGAGCATATGGATAGATTCAATCTGCAAGATCAGCACACCATGCTTTGTGGCTTTTGTTACACAAAACACGAAACAAAACTAGTTTTGCAGCTAGCACGGTTTGTAGTTTAATTTGTTGCACTCGAGATTAACTAAAACAGATCAAGATTAACTAAAACAGAGCACTCGAGGGTGACTTGGTTCATCATGCACTAGCGATTAACTAAAATCTGAGCAAGATTAACAAAATCAGAGCAAGATTAAGTAAATCAGAGCAAGATTAAGGTCTACAAACCAGGAAAAGTGGCAGACGAGGACGTGGTTCCTCATGCACAGTTGAGCGACGGCGAGGTAGTTGTCTTCTTCGTGGTTGGGGTCCTCCGGAGTGTACTCGAGATCCAATCCTACAAACTTGTTCTCTTCTTCTTCCGCATACCACTGCGCGTACATCTTCAGGTACTTGCTCATCGTCTCCTCCTCGTTTGTGTAGACAACTTCGATCTCCTTGCCGCCATGGACGGTGAAGGTCCTGATCTGAGTAATGGCCTGCATTGCTGACGGCGGAGGAGGCAGAAGCGGTTGCGGAACAGAGGAAGAGGAAGAAGAAGCAGCGTCCATGGCGCGGAGGAGGCAGAAGCGGCGGAGGAGGAAGCGGCGGAGGAGGCAGAGCGGCGAGGCGTGCGAAGCGTCTTGGCGCGGAGGAGGGTTTTTTCCGTCTAGTGGGAGTGGAACCGGCAAGAAGCGGAGTGGAACCGTCAAGCGGAGAGGCGGAGGAGGGAATTTCTGATTTATTATAATTAGTAAAAACAGAGGAGGAGGGGTCCATTTTACCTGCTGGCCCCTAATCCACATAAAATTACCGGAAATGGCCCAACCCACCCGTCAGATGGCCCCACACGTCAGTGGGTGCCATTTTGCCCCACCCACCCCAAAATGGCCCAACCCAAAAGCACCTTTCTCCCCTGTCTCACTCTCTCTCACCCAGCCGCCACAGCCGCCTCTTCCTCTCCCAACTCCGTCGGCCGAAGCTCCATCAAGCAGCTCCGTCAAGCTCCGTCGGCCGAAGCTCCACGTACTGCCTCCGTCGGCCGAAGCTCAGGTTAATTTGGGGGATGAGCGGGGGATTTTCTAGGGTTTGCCGTACTTAATCTCGGGGGATTTTAATTGGGGTTTTTTTGTCCGAGCGGCGATTTTCCTAGGGTTTGATCGATTCAAAGTAGATTCTAGTGCTAGAGTAGATTTTCCTGGTTTAGATTGATTCAAAACATGTGCTAGTGCTGCTAGTGCGAATGTCAATCTGAACCTAAACATCCCAACTTAGTTTTAATTAATGTGTAATTAATAGTTTCATAGTTCTCAAATTGTTCACTGCTTGTTATTAGGTAGACACCATGGACCCCTATGACTATGAAGTTGCCATTTTGGTCCCATCCAAGAAGGCCGTTGAGACCATCGACATCAGCTCATCCTCCGAAGGTGAGGATGGTGCTCTAGATAGGGTTCACGTCAAGCAAGAGAAAGCTGATGATGCTGCAGCAATGGATTGTGCAGCTGAGCATGAGGAAGTTGCTCCTCCTCCTCCCGCTGATTTCCATCTGACTCGTCGAGGTAAAATATATATATAGTAGTTATAGATGCAGGATATAGGTCAAATGCTTAATTAGTCTCGGTTTGGCATAATAGCTAGTCAATTTGTAGCATTCAAGGAATACTTCAGTTTCTATAAATACTGTTGGTTTGATATACTTCAGTTTTAGGAAAACTTTAAACTAGGCCTTATTCCCTGGTTTCCTTATATATGTAGGTCCCAGGATAGAGGCAGGTGAGGAATGGGATGACTTTTGCATGTATCCCAATCTAGTGGAAATGAATCCTACACAAGTTGATACCCTGAGATATCTTGTTGACGAAAAGCGCCCCGCAATTCCTTTTTATGTGTGCACTATAAAGAGTGCAAGTACCGTGGAAGGCTGTTCCAGAATGGTAAATATAATTACTCCATCTCGATCAAGGATGTTTTTGCATCTTTATATGTTGACAATTACTTCATCTGAACGAAGTTTTGCATCTTATAATCTGCAGTACTTCAACCGGAAGTTTACCAAGAAGTACATCTCGAAGAATATGCAGCTTCCAGATAATGACTTTCTTGTCTCTTACAGTGAGAGACATGGTGTGAAAGTGAGGATTTTCCAGGGCAAAGGGAAGTTTGACGGTGCAGTTGATCACAACAACCGGAGTGCTGTGGTGCGGAAGAGCAAGATGAAGGCAAATGATATCTTTGTGTTTTGGTTCCGCATTCGCGCCCGGGGCGGTCTCAAGTTGTATGTCAGGAAGCTCGAGAAATGAGCTAGCAGGCTGAACCTCTCTAATTAAGCTAGTAGTACTATATATATGTGTGTAGTATGAGCTCAACTAATATGAGCGTTGAACCTCTTATCGATCGATCTGGTACTATCTAATGGCCTGTTGGTCTATGTAATGTGCTCAAGTAAATGAGCGTTGAACCTCCTCGGTAGTATCTATAATTAACGTGTCCTTTTGGTACTATGTTATTGAGCTCAAGGCTGGCACTATATATGTGTAATATAATGTGCTTTTGGTGGTCTATATATGCTGGAGTATATATAGATATATATAGTTTGCTAGCCGTAATTAATTATTAGTCATATATTAGCCTGTTGCTTAGCTAATGCTCCTGTACAAATTAACTGTTGTCCTAAATCAGTATCCCCTCTGATAGATTATGTAACAAGATCATATCCATAACTATAAAAAAAAAGAAGTTGCCTTAGTTCCACTATGTAAAGGATAAAGGATGGTAAGTCGACAAGATCTCTCCAATAGCTCCACCGGTTAACTGGCACGTTGACACATCTAGAGGTGCTGGGTTCGAGTCCCAGCCCTCACTCTTTTTGTTTTTTTTTTTTGGCGCCCAGGAGAAGCCCAAATATCCCTTCCGAATCCAACTCCCTCCGATAACCTAGCAGAAATTCGAATCTCCGACGACGAGCGGCGGCGGTGGCGGCGGCGGTGGCGGCCCCGTCCCTCTCCGACGACGAGCCCCGTCCCTCTCCGACGACGAGCCCCGTCCCTCTCCGACGACGAGCCCCGGCCCTCTCCGACGACGAGCCCCTCCGCATCTCCCGGTCTGCACCCCTCTCACCTCTCCCCTCTCGATCTGTTCTTCTTCGTCGCTCACAATATCGAATCTCTCGTGATCCAATATGTGCTGTTACTAGGACTAAAGTACCGAGTCCGAGGTGACGGCGGTGAGGCGCCGCGTCCGAGCAAGGGATCTGCTGTCCATCCGCCTCGCCGACGACGAGCCCTCGCCCTCTCCAGGACGAGCCCCTCCGCATCTCCCGGTCTGCACCCCTCTCATCTCCCCTCTCGATCTGTTCTTCTTCATCGGTTCACAAAATCGAATTGAACTGCTGTGCATTGCTTGAAATTGGAACCGCCGTGCGCTTAGGTGTGTGCTAATTGCATCATTTTGTTCTTCCGCAGATGGACGTACGCTGGATTACAACAAGAATTAGAAGGCTTTCCCCGAACACACAAAGGGAGTGGCAGAGTTTATGCAGTTTGTTCGCTTGAATGCTGCCAATGTTGATCAGTCTTTGTGCCCATGTCGTAGCTGTCTCAACCGGTGCACAAAACCTCTAGATGTAGTAGAGTCTCATTTGCTTCTTTTTGGGATGGCAAGCACTTATGACCGATGGGTCTTCCATGGAGAACCATTACATCCTGTACCTGAAGCTGGACATGGAGGACAAGGAGGTGCACCCGAAGCCGGACATGGACATGGAGGTGAACTTGAGGGCTGGACATGGAGGTGAACCTGAGGCTGGACATGGAGGTGATGCAGGGGCACACCATGTTGGTGGAGGTGATGCAGAGGCACACTATTATGGTTTGCAAGAGGAAGATGGTTACGAAGATGATAGAATTCCTGATCTGCTTGCTGATTTGTACAACTCAGAACCGCAAGGTGCTGGAAAGGACACTATATTTGCTGAGTTGATAGAGGAAGCCAAGCGCGCAGCCAGCGATGGGGGTACAATGTCAAGGTTTTCACTCACAGTCAAGTTACTTCAGGCCAAGTCGTACTACCGGATTAGCAACGTTGCATTCAACGCGATACTCCTGATTTTGGCCTTGCAATACCCTAATAGCTCAATACCAAAGTCATACGAGGAGGCACTTAGCATAGTCGGCAGGTTGGGACTTGGTTATGAGAGTATCCATGTGTGCCCGAATAACTGTGTATTGTTCCGGAAGGATTATGCCAAGGAGAATAATTGCCCCAAGTGCAAAGCCTCCAGATGGAAAGATGCTGATGGTAGGAGAAAGATCCCGAGAGAAGGTGCTAAGGCACTTCCCATTGATTCCAAGGCTGCAAAGAATGTTTCTTTCAAAGGAGCAATCAAAGGAAGTACAGTGGCACAAACCGAAGCGGCAAGACGTGGAGAATGATCTCAGTCATCCAGCGAGACGGGGATGCATGGAAGGATTTTGACAATATTCATAAAGACTTTGCCGCCGATGCCAGGAACATAAGGCTTGGACTTGCCACGGATGGTTTTAATCCCTACGGGAATATGAGCAACTCCTACAAAGCATGTGGCCTGTATTCGTGGTGCCATACAACCTTCCGCCGTGGGCATGTATGGATCAGTCCAACTTCATGCTTGCATTGCTAATCCCTGGTCCATCCTCTCCGGGAAAAGATTTTGATGTCTTCATGGAGCCTTTGATGGAAGAGCTGCAGAGCTCTGGAAAGGTGTAAAATCGTATGATGCCAATAGTCCAGACAAGTTTGATCTCCGTGCTGCAATCTTATGGTGTATTCATGATTATCCGCAAGACCGCACACATTGTCGTGAGGGCCACAGCTGGTTACTGTGCATGTGTGCGTTGTGACAAAGAGAATTGCTCCAAGAAATTAAGGAACAAAATCTGCTTTATTGGGCACCGCCGTTGGCTACCTCGGCACCATCCTTGGAGAAATAGCAAAGAATTCGATGGTGCTTCGAAAGCCGTGAGAAGCCAGCTGAATTCACTCCGTAAGAGCTGAAGCAACAGCTTGATAGGGTTAGAGATGTGATACCGTGCAAGCTTCGTAAGAAAAGGAAACGTGAGGACGGTCAGTGTTGGAGCCGTAGATCATGTTTGTGGGACTTGCCATACTGGGAAGATCTAAAGCTGAGGCATAATCTCGATGTAATGCACATCGAGAAAAACATCTGTGACAATTTGCTTGGTACTTTCATGAACATACAAGGCAAGACCAAAGACACTGTGAATTCAAGGCTTGATTTGGAAGACATGGGCATAAGAGGTGACTTGCATTTGCAGCCTGTTTCAGCTGACTCTTTTGAGATGCCACAGCGTGGTATACAATGAGTAAACAAGAAAAAATTGCTTTTTGTGAATTCATAAAAGCTGTGAGGTTTCCGGATGGGTACGCGTCTAACATATCCAAGTGTGTTGCTGCTGATAAGTGCAAGCTTCAAGGGCTGAAGACCCATGACTGTCATATATTGCTTCAAAGGATCTTACCGGCTGGCCTTCGAGGAACAATCCATGAAGACATATATGAAGCGGTTGCTGAACTTGGAAATTTCTTCAGAGAGCTGTGCTGCAAAACACTGAAGAGAGACGTTCCGGGACAGACTTGAAAAGGAAATCGTAGTTATTCTTTGCAAACTTGAGAAGATCTTCCCCCATCTTTCTTCGACGTGATGGTGCATTTGGCCATCCATTTACCAAAAGAGGCAAGGCTTAGAGGCCCAAGTGCATTACGGTTGGATGTACCCAGTCGAAAGAAGGTTGCTAACATTGAAGCGTTATGTCCTAACAATGCCAGGCCGGAGGGATCGATTGCCGAAGCATATATTGTTGATGAGTGCCTGACATTTTGCTCGAGATACTTCGACGATGTTGAAACAAGATTCAACCGTCCAAGCAGAAATCCGGAGCGGGATGATTCACATATTGGTGATGTGTCTGTTTTCAAACACGGCGTGAAATTTATTGGAGCCTCTCAATATGTGTTTGCTGGTGAGGACTATGACAACATGGTGTGGTATGTGCTCCGAAGTTGCCCCTGAGGTTGATCCATACATCGAGTACGTTTCTCTTCATCCCCTTATATAGATAGGTTATTGCAGCCTCTCCAAATAATAATTAGGATCTATTTTCCGTTGCCATTCCAGCCTGTGCAAACAAGAGTTGAACCAACAAGGTGGTCAGATCAATGTTGATAGATGGCTTGCCAAGAACTTTGCTAGATGGTTTCATACTCATGTGAGATCTTTAGCTGGTTTATTTCTGAAGATTGGAAAAGTTCATGATATAATTTTTTGTGTGTGTTACTCACCCCGGTTGATTTTATGCAGATTGGAAAAATGCGAAATGATGTCTGTCCCGATCTCTATGCTTTGGCGTGCAAACCAGATTTTAGAGTGAGACTATATTCGGCATGTGTTGTTGATGTTGTTCGGTACCATATCGTTGACCGCGAGAAGAACAGGAAGACACAAAATAGTGGAATCGTTTCGAGGGAGATCATGATGGCAACAGATTGACTTCTTTGGTCAGCTCAAATCCATCATCAGATTGCAATACAACTCCAGCGGTGGCGTCCATCGGTCAGTTGTCCTCTTCCGGTGTGACTGGTTTGACCTTGGTGGTAGGAAACCCGGGCTCGACGATGATGGACACTTCAAGAGTGTTAACACGGAAATGTTTTGGTACAAGACTGATCCTTTCCTTCGACATCACAAGCAACCAAGGTCTTCTATGTGCCGGACACCAAGTTGAAAGGAAAATGGCAAGTTGTGCAGAAATTTCACCATAGACATCTATGGAGTGTAAAAGAAAATGAACAGGGACCCGGTGTTGCCGTACTATCATATCAAGATGAAGATTCCAGTCAAGTTCTGTGCAAGAAAAAGAAGGCACCGCACGGAGTAGGACGAGAAGTGACCAGGAACGTGTGCTACTTGAAAAAGTCATTGTGGACAAACCGAAGAAACATAGCAAAGAGGTTGTGCCCGAAGAAATCGAGGAGGTTGATCAGACAATGTACCAATATTGCAGCGATGAGGATGATGATGATGATGATGGAGGAAATAGGACTAGGAAGCGTCAAGTTTTCGAAGAAGATGAGTAGCAGTTTGTGTTGAATATGTCAGCTATTTGTTCCCAGAATTTGTCAGCTATTTGTTCCCAGAATTTGTGTTGAATATGTCAGCTATTTGTTCCCAGAATTTATGTTGAATATGTCAGCTATTTGTTCCCGGATATGTCAGCTATTTGTTCCCAGAATTTGTGCCCAATTTTTATGTTCAATATTCCCAGAATTTATGTTGAATATGTCAGCTATTTGTTCCCAGAATTTGTGCCCAATTTTTTGGGGACTCCATGCCCAATTTTTAGGGGAATCCATGCCCAATTTTTTCAATACATGGCTGACGCCGGCGACCATATATGGGCGGCGCCGCCGTGCATGGCTGACGCCGGCGACCATATATGGGCGGCGCCGCCGTGCAAAAGTAGCTGCTACACATTTTCAACAGAACTCATTTTCAACAGAACACATTTTCAACTGAACAGAATTGCACACATACATAGACATGGTTCAAATTCAGGAACTAAACATTGTGGCACGAACAGACAAATGGTTGGAATTACAACACAATAACTCTAGCATATACTCTAGCTTCTTCTCCTCCTGACCAACAGATCACTGAATTCACCCTAATTTCAGTTCCTACACATCACCCAGGTACAACAGATGACAAAAGCTACAGATAGCACCCAAACCATGAAGCCTCCCATTTTCTTTGGTTCGTGGTTGCTCTGTTTCCTTGCAGCAAGCGTAAACTTTTCTTCCTGGAGCCTCTCAATTTCTACCTGGAGCCTCTCAATTTCTTCATCTCGATCCCAAATAGCATCACGCAGATCACGAACTAACTCTTTGTGACGTGCATCCAGCGGATCATCAATCCACTTAAACACTTTACACCCTATTCCACCAGCAATGGACAGATGAAGAACAAAAGAGGATAAGTAAGCCATAGTAGAAAAGAAACTTCAGAAGACGGCGGGCGAAATTCAGAATGGGGGCGGGGGGGGCGTGCTCGAAGACTAACCGAGCGAATTTTGCAGTTCCGGTATCTTCTCCCAGGATTCGGATCACTCCAAGAAATCCATTGCGGCATCTTCTCGCCACAGTCACATACGTCGGCGGGCTCATAATCGAATGGCCGCTGCCGATACGGGATGGGCGTGCCCGGCCGCCGGCGGCGACGCGACGACGCTCCTGACCTAGAAGAACTGCCCGAGCAGGCTGGGAACTGCGCCGCCATGCAACAGATGCACCTGGTCGGAGGGATTTTGGTCGGAGGAGGAACCCTAGCTAGATGCACCTGGTCGGAGGGATTTTGGTCGAGGTGGAGGGATTTTTAAGACAACTGATTAGTCTATCATGTCTATATACATGGATAACCATACTTGTGTCAACAACACTATTGTAGCAAAGCGGTAGGGAGTGGTAGTGCGGCAGCGCCAAAGTCGAGGGTTCGAGTCCCCGCAAGCGCAATTTTTGCCGCTTATTTCCATCGGGAGCCACTCCAACCCCGGATGGGCCGTCGGGCCAGCAATTCAACCCCGGATGGGCCGTCGGGCCAGCAATTCAACCCCGGATGGGCCGCCGTGGGTAGGCCAGCAGCCGACAGCCTAGTAGAGGACAGCCCAAAAGAGGAGGATATAACCAGCAGCCCATTAAAATGGTGGACGGCACAGAGAAAAAAATAACAAGACGCCTTTGTCCCACAAGTATCGCTTGGTCCTACATGTCGCTTAGTTCAAGCCGCTTGCTTCCAAAGAGACACGTGTGAGGCGCGTGGGACCCGAAAAGGGACACATAGGCAAAATGGATGACATGGCAGCCAAACACATACCACTGTATTGAGCCAAATGCCAATGACGCTATTGATTTGTCGCAATCGGCATTGGAAAAACGTCGTAGGCCACTTAATTTTGCTAATGACGTTTTGACCTAAATTGCCAATGACGTTTTTGCCCAATAACGTCACGATTTTCTAGGGTTTTGCCCCCCCGGAGTGGCCAAGGACGGTCAAAGCTAGGAACGTCATAAACCTATGACATTTTGATTTCCAGTCATAAAAAAAACGTCATATTATGGCACATTTCTTGTAGTGCTGGGTCCAGAAAAGAAACTGGCAAGAACCCGCAAAGTACACCATGGAAGCTGCCATGGACCAACCTTGCCGGTGGCACACACCGAATCCGGCACACCCGTCAAACCATCTGACGAAGGATTGTACCTGGACCAAGTACTTAATGCAAAAGGGAACAGTAAAAGATGCACAACCACCACAAGACATGCCGCGGCAACAACAGCTACCACCACCACCGCCACTTACTGGGGCAAACGCCTTACCGGTGCAGCCAAACTGGCAGCAGTATCAGCAAGTTAACCGGGTGGAGCAGGACGATGATCAACCACCTCCACCGGCACCTTTAGGCCGGAATGTTTACGAAGGCCCGCATATGTGCTGTGTTGTCTTTGTCACTGAGCCAACAGATAGGCAAAGTGTACACCGCCGCTCCATGGAGGTCAATGCCGTGATGCCGGCAGTCCCCAAGTACATGCTGTGGTCAGATCAGGAAATTACCTGGTCATTCAAGGATCACCCTAAAATCATGCCGAATCCGGGTGGATACGCTCTTGTTGTGGACCCAATCATGAAAGGGCCACAAACTCGAGTAAAGTTCAGCAAGGTGCTGATAGATAACGGCAGCAGCATAAACATCATGTACAAGCATACCATGCATACGCTGGGCATAACAGAAAACATGCTTCAGCCAACACGTACAACGTTCCACGGAATCGTTCCGGGCTTGTCCTGTGCCCCGATAGGAAAAGTTCGGGTGGACGTAGCATTTGGAGGACGTGATAATTGCCGGGTTGAAAATGTTGAGTTTGAGGTGGTGGATCTGGACAGTCCTTACCATGCGTTGTTGGGAAGACCAGCATTGGCAGCTTTCATGGCTACCACTCATACGGCTTACCTCAAGATGAAGATGCCGGCACCTCGTGGACCCTTAACTGTAGTGGGGAACTATAAAGTCTCACTGGAAACTGCATCTGCCGGATCAAACCTAGCGGAATCGCTGGTGATCGCGGAGGAAAAGAAAAGGATGCAAACAGCGGTTGCGCTGGCCCAGTCCTCACAGTTGAGCTTAGCGGCAATGAGTGGAAACTTGGGCTCACCGGCATTCAAGCCGACAAATGAAACAAAGGACATTGTGCTGGATCCGGCTTACCCAGAGCGCACCGTTCGTATCGGTACCGGACTTGATCAAGCATAGGAAAGCGCGCTCGTCAGCTTCCTCCGTGAGAATCGGAATATCTTTGCCTGGTCAACTGATGATTTGGTAGGTGTTCCGAGGGAGCTGGCTGAGCACTCTTTAAACGTCCGGAAGGATGCCAAGCCGGTGCGACAACCCTTGCGCCGGTTCGCTGAAGATAGAAGGAAAATCATAGGAGAAGAGGTAACCAAACTGCTCGTTGCCGGATTCATTGTGGAGGTCACGCACACAGAGTGGCTGGCCAATCCGGTAATGGTTGAAAAGAAAAAAGATGAGAACCTGGAAGCAAAAGCTCCAAAGGTGTGGTGCATGTGCATCGACTACACCAACCTAAACAAGGCTTGCCCAAGAGACCCGTTTCCTTTACCACGGATCGATCAAGTGATTGATTCAACTGCTGGGTGTGAGTTGTTGTCCTTCCTGGATGCCTATTCCGGTTTCCACCAAATTCCCTTGAAAAAGGAAGATCAAATAAAAACTGCGTTCATTACCCCGCACGGGGCTTATTGCTATGTCACTATGCCCTTTGGTTTGCGCAACGCCGGTGCAACGTACCAGCGCTGTATGCAAAAATGCTTGTTTGATCAGATTGGAAAGAATGTGCAAGTCTATGTAGACGACATTGTGATAAAAACTAAGGTAAAGAACACCTTAATCGATGACATCCGGCAAACATTCGATAACCTAAGACGGTTCCGGATGAAGCTTAATCCGGCCAAATGTACTTTCGGTGTCCCTGCCGGCAAGCTACTCGGTTTCCTTGTATCAAGCCGGGGCATAGAAGTCAATCCGGTAAAAATTCAGGCAATAGAAAGAATGACTGTCCCTCGAGAGCTAAAACATGTGCAAAAGTTTACCGGAAGCTTGGCATCGCTGAGCCGGTTCGTGAGCAGGTTGGGAGAAAAAGCTCTGCCACTCTATGCTCTGATGAAAAAATCCGACAAGTTCGTCTGGACCCCTCAGGCAGACGCAGCGTTCAAAGAACTAAAAGCAATGCTGGCCACAGCACCTATACTGGCTTCACCTCTAGAAAGGGAGCCTATGCTATTATACATAGCGGCAACAAATCGGGTTGTGAGCGTAGTGGTTGTAGTTGAAAGAGAAGAGGAAGGAAAAACCGTCCAGAGGCCGGTATACTACCTGAGCGAGGTGCTCTCCCTCTCAAAACAAAACTACCCTCACTTCCAAAAGATGACTTATGGCGTGTACATGGCCGCCACAAAACTCAAGCACTACTTTGAGGAGCATCCTATGAAGGTGGTGAGTGAAGCACCAATCTCTGATATCATGTGCAACAAAGACGCTAGTGGAAGGATTGCAAAGTGGGCAATCCAGATATCACCATACGTGCCGGCATACGAAAGAAGGGACGCCATAAAATCACAGGCTTTGGCTGATTTCCTCGTTGATTGGGCGGAGATGCAATACAAACCGCCAGATCAGAGGATAGAATACTGGAAAATGCACTTTGATGGATCCAAGCTCAAAGAGGGTCTAGGTGCCGGTGTGGTGCTCACCTCACCAAAAGGGGATCACCTCCGGTATGTTTTGCAAGTACATTTCAGGGCGTCGAATAATGTCGCTGAATATGAAGCTTTGATCCATGGGCTTAAGGTCGCAAAAGAAATCGGTGCACACCGGATCATTTGCTATGGAGATTCAGATCTTGTGGTACAGCAGTGTTCCGGGGATTGGGATGCAAAAGATGCCAACATGGCCTCGTACCGGTTTCACGTGCAAAAGATTGCCAGATTCTTCGAAGGATGTGAGTTTCACCATGTGCCGCGCGCAGAAAATGAAGCCGCGCATGCTTTGTCCAAGCTGGGCTCATCCAGGCAAGAAATTCCTCCCGGAATAGCTTTGGCTCACTTAAGAGCACCGTCGATCAAACCAAGCCCGGAATCAGAATCAATTTTTGTACCGGAATCACATGTAGTACCCATGGATATTGATGAAGGAAACCCGGGGACTGCTCCGGCAAGCTCGGGGACTGCTGTACCCATACCGGAAGAAATGATGCTGGTAGATAGCATGGAGATAGATGCACCGGTGTTTTTGGTTCGAGAGACACCGTCGTGGGTTAAACCTATTAAGGAATTCCTGATCAACGGCACCTTGCCGGATGACGAAAATGAGTCAAGAAGAATACAAAGAAGGTCCAAGGCATATACATTCATCAATGGTGAGGTGTACAAGAGAAGCGTCACCGGTGTCCTTCAAATATGTGTGGAACCGGAAGAAGGGAAAGAAATGCTTGAGGAAATTCACCAAGGAGAATGTGGGCATCATGCTTCATCAAGGGCGTTGGTAGCAAAAGTATTCCGGCATGGGTTCTATTGGCCCACTGCTTTGGAAAATGCTGAGGATTTGGTAAGAAAATGCAACGGGTGCCAGAGGTACGCCAAGCAAAATCATACCCCAGCGTCTGGTTTAAAGACAATACCGTTAACATGGCCGTTTGCCGTTTGGTGCCTCGATATGGTTGGCCCATTCAAAACTGCTAGGAGCAGCATGACTCACATCTTGGTAATGGTGGATAAATTCACCAAATGGCTAGAAGTGAAACCTATCGCAAAGTGTGATGGGCGCACAGCGGTGAAGTTCTTGAAAGATGTCATTTTGCGGTATGGATACCCGCACAACATCATCACTGACAATGGAACCAACTTTGCTCAAGGTGAGTTCAAAAGGTTCTGTGAGGACAACAACATCCGGCTGGATTTGTGCTCAGTGGCACACCCACAAGGCAATGGCCAAGTGGAAAGAATGAATGCTTTGGTACTTTCCGGTATCAAACCGAGACTCATTGATGCAGTGGAAAAGTCACCGGGATGTTGGCTCGATGAGCTACCGTCAGTACTGTGGAGTATAAGAACAACTCCAAACCGGTCTACCGGATACACTCCGTTCTTCATGGTTTATGGAGCAGAAGCAGTCATACCAACTGACATCATTCATGATTCACCAAGGGTACAGCTCTATACTGAGCAAGAGGTCAAAGAGGCCAGAGAAAATGATGTGGACTTGCTAGAAGAAGCAAGAGAGCTGGCTTTGGCGAAAACGGCCATTTACCAGCAAAACCTCATACGCTATCATAGCCGGAAGGTTAACCCGAGAGTTTTCCGGGAAGGAGATCTGGTGCTACGCCTAGTGCAGCGCACTGAAGGCCGGCACAAGCTCTTGCCACCATGGGAAGGTCCCTTCATTGTAAGCAAGGTGCTTCACAATGATGCATACTACTTGATTGATGCACAAGAGTGGAAAAAAGGAAAGGCGGACAGGTCCGGAGAGGAGAGCAAGCGTCCATGGAACGTAGCCCTGTTGCGTCCTTTCTACTCTTGAAGTGTGGTGTAAGAAGTTCCTTTTTATACCTTACATGCTATGAATAAAAGATGTCGGAACCTTGAATGAATCCCGGGGACTACCCCAAATCAAAGTTGCATGTAACTTGTTTATTTTTTCAGTTTACCGGTTGCTTATTGAACATTTTTTCTTTCCGGTTTAGTAGTGTGCTAAATCCTACCGGAGTCTTCTACTTTGCTGCTGTCCGCAACCCGGCTTCATGGCAAGCAAGATAAACCGGTAGGAGATAAGCACATGAACTGCGAAGAGGGAGAGCAGGAAAGAACAATCCGGAAAATTTAACTAACCCCGGTTTAACCGGTTTTTTGCAAAATTTCGAAGTTATTTCTAAATTCAAGAAAATGCTTGTTTGGTGAAAGAACCTTGTGCTCATACGCCAAAGAACGCCCAGAGAAGGCAGGCAGAGCCAAGGCAAAAGAACCAAGTGTGCATCGAATTGGATGCGGAAACAATTTGGAAATCTTTGCAGTGCAGGATAAAAGCAAAACCAAAAGCAAATATGCTAAGACAAACTTAAGATAATTAGCAACCGGTATAACTTACCGGCATAAAATGTTGTACGACAACCACAAGCAGACTTAAAGTTTTACATCATAAGCCCCGGCATACCGGGGCAGAATTTAACGAGCATTGTTTTGAGACAAACAGGACCAACAGACATATCACAGGCAAACATTCAGTAGAAGATCATCAGGCAACAGGGGCTTCCGGAGGGGCATCGCCAGCACCAGCGTCGTCCAGAGGCTCCTCCTCGGCTTCATCCTCCTCCTCATCAAGATAATCTTTGACGTCAGGAGGGGGAGGGATGAAGGTGCGCATGTCGGCGTACTCCGCGATGTGGTACGCGCGATCCTGCCGCTTAGCGGTGAGAATCGGGTCCAGATCGGTTTCCGCGCCTTCGCGCACTCCGGTAAGGGCATCCAGGTTGAGCTCCGGGTACCAGGAACAAGCGACGCGGAGAGCAGAGTCCACTCCAGCGCGGGCAGCAGAGCACTGCCACTCGCGGATCCTCTTGCCGGCGCCCATGAGACGATCGCTGATGAGGGAGAATGTGTCCGGCACCTCCTCGCCAGGCCAGAGAATCCTGAAGAGCTGGGTAGCTACATCAGGGATATCAGATAGATTGCGATCTATGGCGCGCATGTGAGACACCCGCGCGTTCAGCGCGACCAGATGGTCATAGGGCGTCCATGGCACGGCGAGATTCGCTTGGCCTTGGGCAGTGCGGCGCTCGTCAACTTTCTTGACAGCATACCTCTGAGAGTCCGGAAAGAGGCCTGTGTAAAGAAAGAAAAAGGCTAAGGAAAGGAATCCGGAAAAAGATGCAACCGGAAGGAAAAAGATGAAACCGGAATGAAAAATGCAACCGGAAGAAAATGCAGTTGGAAGAAAAAAAAAGGCTCGTATGCGGTAGTCAAAGAATGCAAAAGGAAAGGACTTACGGTAGGCAAGTGTATCAGTTTGCAGGATCAACTGGTTGCACCCCTTCTGCTCCTCCTCCAGGCGCGCAGCTCTCTCCTCGGCACCCTTCCGGGCCTTGGCCAGCTCCTCCAGCTCAGCGCGCAACACCACAGTGGCATTGCTGGCATCTTCCAGAGCCTCATTCATCTTGGCCGCTGCATCAGCTTCAGCGGCTTTGATGGCCTTGGCATGGTCGAGCCCCAGCTGGATGAGCTGGGACTTGAGCTCCTGGTAGCTGGTTTTCTGGGCGCTCAGCTCTTCCTGATGCAGCCGGATGAGCTCGTCCTTCTCCCCTGCAACCCGAAAAAGAAGATGTTAACCCGATTGTGCTGGTAAAGATGAAAAGAAAAACAAGTTAACAGGAGAAAAGAGAAAGTTGTACGTTGGGCGGCAGCGAGCTGCTCCTTGAGAGCCTCGATGGAAGCTTCCGGGATCACTGTTAAGCAAAGATTATAAATGTCAGAAGGAAAAAGGTTTCCGGTAAAAAATGCCGGTTGTACAAAATTACCTTGGCACTTATCGTGTGCCTCAGCGAGCTCCCGATGCTCCCATAGAAGCTCCTCAAAGAGAGCCTTCCGAGCGTCAGCCGTGAGCTGTTCAAGAAAAAGAAATGAGTTAAGTTTTGCGATAAGAACAAAGTTCTTAACCCGAGACTCGGGGACTGGCAGTGCCGGTTTCGCGTATTTCTAAGATAAGTTTTGCGCTAAGAACAAAGTTCTTAACCCGAAACTCGGGGACTGGCAGTGCCGGTTTTGCGCGTTTCTAAGATAAGTTTTGCGCTAAGAACAAAGTTCTTAACCCGAAACTCGGGATCGGCAAGGCCGGTTTTGCGCGTTTCTAAGATAAGTTTTGCGCTAAGAACAAAGTTCTTAACCCGAAACTCGGGGACTGGCAGTGCCGGTTTTGCGCGTTTCTAAGATAAGTTTTGCGCTAAGAACAAAGTTCTTAACCCGAAACTCGGGGACTGGCGCAAAGGCGGTTTTGCGCGTTTCTAAGATAGGTTTTGCGCTAAGAACAAAGTTCTTAACCCGAAACTCGGGGACTGGCAGTGCCGGTTTTGCGCGTTTCTAAGATAAGTTTTGCGCTAAGAACAAAGTTCTTAACCCGAAACTCGGGGACTGGTAGTGCCGGTTTCGCGCATTTTTAAGCTAAGCGTTATGCTAAGAAGAAGGTGTTTAACCCGAAACTCGGGGACTGGCAGTGCCGGTTTCACGCTAAGTTTTTAAATTAAGTTTTGCGCTAAGGGCTGCGCTCTCACCACAAAACTCGGGGACTGGGAAGATAGACAAGAGAGAAACCGGCATGAACTAAAGATAGAGCAAAGCCGGAAGCAAGGAAACCGGTAAAGATTGAAAAAAGTTAGTAGAACGTACCATCAAGTTGTTCGTGGAATCGTACCACGCGCTGTCGAGCTCCTTCACGGCGCTGCGAAGCCGCATGAAGTGCTCCTCGGAAGACCGGTCCCCGACAGGGTCAGGTGCCGGTAGCCTGTCCTTGCCCAAGCCGCGGGTCGCCGGAGTCATGTCCGCGGCGTTCCACTTTTGGGCGTAGGGCAGAAGATGCCCCAGGTCCTGGCCTTTGCGCTGGAACTCGATGTACGGCCAAGGAGGCCGGTGGCCTTCGTGGCGGTGTCCTTGGCGGCCTTGGCGACGTGCAGCACCAGGGGCTGCTGGCCGCCGGAAGGGGCGCTGGAGGCCATCGCCTTCCCCTTGATTAGCTTGGAGGTCTTGGGCTGCGGCGCAGTTGGAGCATCCCTGGAGGGCTTGGTGCGAGGAGCATCCGGAGGTGGCATGAGAATGGTTCGTGGAGAAGGGGGGGCGCTAGGCGCGTCACCCGACTTGGAGCCTTCCGGCGCGGAAGATTTCGGCGCGGAAGTTGTCATCTTTTCAGGGACGGGAGGAGCCGGAGGCTCCGCCCGCCCGGCAGTTTCTTCTTCTTCGGCGCCGATGTTGCTGGCGTCGGTATCTTGGTTCTCTTGGAGAAAGGAAAGATCCTCCTCCGTGCCGTGATCTGATGATGAAGGGGCCGCACGCCCCGAATTTGTTGTGCCCCCCGAGAGGGAGGCAGAGGTGTTGCCGGCACCAGATGGTGCCGGGCTTGAGCGAGGAGGAGGGGTTGAAGTCCTTGCGGAACCTTCAGAGCCCGATGGCCTTGGGCCAAGCTTGAGCGCGGGGCTGAAAGAAAGAAAGAAGGATGGTTAGAGAAAAGCAACCGGAAAAAGAACTTGGCAAAAAGAGGCAAGCAAGAAAATGAAAAACTTACCCGGAAGCAGTCGGCATCGCCTTGCGCCCGTAGCGGCGCACGCCCACTTGCTTCTCCCCCAAGGGCTCAGTCCGGAAGCGCTTGGAGGGAGGGGCATGGCTGGGACCGGCATCAGATGCCGGCAGCTTGTTCTTTTGGCCTTGGGCCATGAGTTTATCCACAAACTCCTAGCCGGCCTCAGCGCGCAGGGGCGGCGCGCGCTCGTGGATTTGTAAGTTGAACATAGCTAAGGAAAAATTCGCAAGAAGGCGATAGCGGAAGAGGAAAAGTACAAAAAACCTGAAAAGAAAGTACCTCGAGCATGGTCAGGTCATCGGAGGACCCGGTTGGCTTCGGCGGGTCCCGGCCAAGGCGCGCAGCCGGAGTCCTGCCCATCTTCAGGTCCTTCCAAAAGATGTAGGGGTCTGGGTCGAAGGAGTCAAGGGCGCGCTTCACCGGAATCCCGCGTCGCTCTGCCTCGATGAGGGGGAAGCGGTCCTTGGCCTGAAACACGAAAAAAGAAGGTTAACAAAGGCAGAAAGTTACCGGCAAAGACAATCCCAATTGCGTAATCCCTTACTTCTTGGGTCGGAGGGTTAGTAGTGCTGAGGGGAAGCAAGCCCCATTCCCAATCAAATGGCATAGCAGTTTGGCAAATCTGCTTAGCCTTGCGAACGACATCCTTCTTGCTAAGAGGGCAGCTTGTGATCTTGGTAGGATCGCCGGGGCCGTACATCTCGCTCATCCTATGCACGCGGCGCTTCAGAGGAAGCACCCGACGCGATATAAAGGTGCGGATGATATCATCAGAGCAGATGTTGGTCTCCTTCTTCAAAGAAGCCAAGAAGCGTACCACCCGGTTGGTTTCGGCGTGATCCGTCTTCGGGTTGTAGCTCCAGTTGGTTCTACTAGGAGGCCCCGCTTGGAACAGAGGAAGATCGATAAGATTGGCGCGGCCGTCGTTCTTCACATAGAAAAAGGTTCCTTGCCAGGCGCGGCAGGACTCGAGGCCGGCAAACTTAAGGAAAGTGCTCCCTTGACGGGAGCCAACGATGCAAGATCCGCACTCCACGGGCGGTTTGGGCTTGGGGATTTCCTTGCCCTGGACGGAGTTAATCTGCAAACAAAAGAAGCGGGCAAACGTCTCACGAATGGGACGAATGCCGATATAAGCCTCCATGAAGGTGGCATAGCAAGAGAGGTAGAAGATGGCGTTGCTAGGAAGGTGGTGAGGTTGGAGTTCATAGAAATCTAAAAACTCCCGGAAAAAAGGGGAGGCAGGAAGGCCGAAGCCACGCTCAAAGTGAGCGAGAAAAACAACATGTTCACCGGGCTCGGGGTCCGGTTCGATTTCGTCACCGGAAATCCGGCAGACTACTCCTTCCGGAATCCTGCGGGACCGGTATAACCAATCGATCTCATATTCTGTAACGTTGGAACCCATCCAGGCTCCGCGGGTGATTGGGGAAGGCTCTGCGCCGGATGATTGGCTGGAGCTACTAGATGCTTCGCCAGAGCTACTCACTGCAAGGTGGCTACCGGATGCTTGGCTAAAGCTACCGGATTCTAAGTGGCCACCGGACTCTTGGTGGCTACCGGATTCCTGCTGGTTGCCGGAATCGGTGTCCATCGGATCTGAAGCCGTGGATTCGCCGGGAGATTGTCTACGGCGCTTAACAGAAAGGGAAGAAGAAGATGCGGAGGAAGATTCCTCGTCAGACATTGGATGGGTAGGCAGAAAAACAGAAATCCCACACTTGAACCCCGCGTGAAGATATACGAGTAAGAAGAAAACCAAAGAAAAAGAAGAAATAAGAACACCGTAGACCCAAGATCTGAAAAGCAAGCAGATGGCGAGCAAAGTAAGATTGCTACCAACCTTGAGCGGCGCAGTCGCTGAGGAAAACTTTCGCCGGTGAAGGAGAGGGCCTGCGGTCGCCAACGACCACCGTCGACGGCGAGGCGGAGAAGCTTGCGAAGAAGCACGAATGCAGTGGGCGCGGTGAAGGTGCTACTGAAGATTCCCGCACAGCGAGGTCCGGCGGAAGCACGGCGTAAGTTCGCCGGGCGCCGGAGCTTGAACGAGCGACGACGGACGGAGAGCGGCGGAAGCGCAAAGGCGAGGAGCACTGTGCGCGAAGGATGAGGAATGCGAAGAAGATGAAGAAGAAGGGGCGGTTGTGCTTATAAAGGAGAGAGAAGGTGGGCCGAAAACCGCTGGGCCGCGGCGGTTCGCCTCGCGGGCCGCGGCGGTTCGCACCACGGGCTGCCACGTGGCGAGGAGATACACGCGAGAAAATGGACGCCACACGGAGGCACACACGGGATCCAAAACGGCTAGTGGGATCTGCAGTGGGGCATTTAATGACCGCGCGGGAGTCGAAGCGAAGTGACAACTGACACTGGCGTGGCAGTTAACAGTGCGCATGTCACTGACAGGCGTGGGGCCCAAAATATTCTTGACTTCGCCGAGGAAGGAGTAAATGCAAATGATGCCGGAAAAGAGAGATGCCGGAAGATGCCTTGCAAAGAGAGAAAAGACAAAAAAGGGCAAAGATGCCGGATCCAAGCTCGTGCCGGAGAGATTAAACCGGTATCCTGGATAGATGAAAACCTGGCATGGTCTGTAGGATAGAATCCTCCAGACTATACCAGCTTCGGGGACTAATGTTGGGGGGATAACCCCCGGTATGCCAAAGGCATGCCAAACCGGATGGTTTGAGCCATCAAGATACCGGTTTAATATTCTTACCGGAAAGTAAGGTAAGAGTTTGGGCTAAGTGAAGCTAAGCCGGCATCCCTAAGGGGGTATGCCGGAACCCGGTAAAGGAGATACCGGACTGAAGGGCCTGTCGGCAGGACTGGTCAAAGATTCTCTTCAGAGCAAGAAGACAAGGATGAGCTAAGCAAAGTGGCTTTAATCAGAGCCCTGGTGCCAAAGAGAGGGATGACGCTAAAAGAAGCCGGAGGACATCAGCTGCCCTGATTAAAGAGGACCCCGGCGTCATCTGTGATTAAAGTAGCTTTGTAAAGTAGTTTGTCTAGTCAAAGATGCCATTAGGGTTTCTTGCCCTGTAAGCCACCCTCTCCCCTATATAAGGAGAGGGGGCAGCCCTCCTTACGGGTATGCACGCACGGTAGTAGCAAGGCACGAAGCACAAACCTTGTAACCATGTTGAGATTAATGAAACCAGCGATCTAGTAAAGAGTTCTTCCTCTTGTCTCTCTTCTTGTATACCGGCCTTTGGTTGTGTTCTTGAGGAAAGCATCCGGAAGTTCTTCCCATCTAATCGCAAACCCTCCCCCGAATCCTCTAGCGTCCATTCGGCCCCAATCTAAGCCATCCTATGGCATCTGCTCGTTCACCACGACGACAGATACCAGTTATCAAGTATATCTATTACGATGGGGAAATCCTAGCCAAGTCCAGGGTATCGGTCCAACTACCGATGGAACTAATGATGAGTCGTATAATGCCATATGGAGAAGCCAAAACCATCACCACAACCTATCACATGGCCCTATTCAAGGAAATCCTTGAGATAAGGCAGCACAAGTCAGTAGAGCTACTATGTTCAGAGTATTCTCATATACCTCATGCCGAGGAAGATGAGGATCCCACTCTGAATCATCTGGTGTTAGCACACAGGAGTCCGGAAGCTGCAGCACAGCACATGGATAGTTGTAAGTCTTTATTGACCACGATGTACCTTTTACACATGAAGATGAGGGGTGAGATTGAGCACATGCTAACTGAGTTCACGGACCCTGATAAAGTCCAAACTCGGATGCGTGATCTGAGGGCACAACACAACACACTACACCTTTCTTTAGCCTAGACAGCTATGTAGATTTGAGTGACCAGTTGTCCCAGAAAGATCCACTCACACCCAACTTTGTCCCACACTATCCACATGTGTCAGCATCGTATGAGTCTGGATATGGGGGAGATGATTCCAGAAACCTAAACTGCTCGAGTCACCAATCGAGAATTCGACTGGTTGGCGTTTCGGGGAACCATTTGGGGATGAAGGAGAACCCATCACTTGTGATACAGAGGATGAAGGAGGCGCGGTTAACCAAGACGTTAACCAAAGCTTTGGGCAGGAAGAGAAAGACACCAACTCCATTTCTTTAGATCTGGAGATGGGACTACCCAAAACATCCCAGTACGTTGTAGGTGAGAGTTCTGGAACTAAGAAAAAGAAGAAGAAGAAGATGAGAGGTCAAGTGAGTAGAAATCTGCATTGATGGCAGAAGAAGGTGAGCTGTATCCCACTGGGGATACATATGAGTCTTTATCCAGCTACTTTGGCATGACAGATCTCTGTCTCGGCACTTCGTCCGATTCAGATTACATACCTACTGGAAGGACCTTCATTCCGGACGGTGTTCGGAAGACAAATCGCTGTACCGGATGGACCCCAGGGATGTACGCGGAGGCGAGTTATGATGACGAGGAGTAGAGCTCCAAGGAAGAATAAAGTAATCTAGGTGGTATTGTAATAGAACGTATTTTTAAATTCCGTTGGCTTGGGATTTAACCCAAATAAGTGGTTTATATATACCACATGTAATATAAGTGTGTGTGTTATGTAATATACAAAGTATATGCATAATAAATGTTTGTTTTGGATTTGCTTCTTGATTTCATTGTGTGACTAGTTCTGGGCAATGAGTTGAGCTCAGAAAACATTTGCATGGTGTAATTATGAGTAATCGCTCTTTGTTACAGGACTAGGGGGAAAATGCCGTTAGTAGAAACCGAAGATGCTCGCAGAGAGCGGGAGGCCAGAGAAAAAGAGGAGGCAGATGCAGCAGCTAGAGCAGAAAATGCACCACCACCACACCCAATGATGCACCCAGACTTCCAACAGTATATGAGAGCAATGGAGGAAGATAGGAGGCAGTACCAGGAAAGTCAAAGCAAGAACATGCAAGACTTCTTTACCCACGTCATCAATGATAAGGGTAATGAAGGCAAGGGAGTAACTCTATCAGACTTCCAAAATGCAAGACCACTACCTTTTACATCAGCTCCAGAACCAATGGACGCTGAAGATTGGCTCATGGATACGGAACGTAAGCTGAGGACCGTTGGATGCAACGATGAGGAGAAGATTCGATATACTACTTATCTGTTGTCAGGACCAGCAGCGTCATGGTGGGAGAATCTTGTAGCAGTACACCCTCCAGATAAGGTGTTCACCTGGGAGGAGTTCAAGAAGAAGTTCCGGGATGCTCATGTTCCGGAGAGCGTGGTGGAGCAGAAGAAGAGGGAGTTTGACGAACTACGTCAGAACACTGCACCCATTATGCAGTATGTTCGGGATTTCAATAGGTTGTCAAGGTATGCACCAGAGGATGTTGATACGGAAGAGAAGAGAAAGAAGCGGTTCATGAAAGGCATGAATCCATACATGAAGATGCAACTGAGGTTGGCACGGACTGCTGAATTCCAGGAACTGATTGACTCGGCAATCACTTTCGAGGATGACTACAGGCAAGTCCAAGAGGATAGGAGGAAGAGGGCTCGTATCGAGCCAAGGAAGTACCCAATTAGCAAACCAACACCTGATCGGAGTTTCAAACCCCGATTTCGACCTACTACTGGTAATCAATACAACCGGGGAGGTCAGAGTCAGAACCCAATCAATCAAATCATTTCTAACAATTGTGGCCAGAGAGGTCATTTGCAGAAGGATTGTCAGAAACCCAGAATCATCTGTTATGGTTGTGGGAAGGATGGACACATCAAGCCGGATTGTCCAAACAAGGCGTCTTGGAGCGGACAAAGCTCAGGAGGACGAGGTGGAAGTAACAACAACAACAACAACAACCGCAACAACAACAACAACAACAACAACCGCAACAACAACAACAACAACAACAACAACAACAAGAGGGGAAAGCTGAATTGCACATCTTTGGAGCAAGCGGAGGAGTCAGATCAAACAGTCTTAGGTACGCTAAGCATTCTTACTCATCCTGGCAAAGTCTTATTTGATACTGGAGCAACCACATCATTTCTTGCATTGGAATTTGTGGAAAAATTCGGGCTTAGATGTTCTAAGTTAGAAACCCCTATAACTGTCCTATCCGCGGGGGGGGGGGGGACGATCTTAGTCACCCACGTGAAAGAAGCACAAGTCATAACCATATATGACTGTGTGTATTTCGCGGACCTATTCATCATTCCCATGAAGGACATATCAGTCATCCTAGGAATGGACTGGTTGACAGAGAATGTGTCAACACCCGGATTTTTAAGTCCGGATGCCTATTATGTCATACATCGCAATCCCAGGAATATTGTTTCTGCGAGGCATAATAGTTAAGTATCATAGTCATCATTCATTACAAACCATATTGTCTTACAATTGGAATCACATGATCCATATTACATGAATAGTTGATCTATTGATCAACGAACAAACACAAGTTCATAGCGGAAGCGTAAAGATAAATGGACTCTCTAGTCCACAGGCCAACGCTTGACGTTGGAAGACTCCTAGTTGTCGTAGGCGTCCTGCTGGTCATCTCCTTGTTCATCTTCATACTCTGGCCATTTGAATAGCCAGGGACAAAGCCGTGAGTACTTCAAGTACTCGCAAACTAATACTAGTGTAAGTGCTAGACAATTCTAGTAAGGGTGCTAAGCTCTAGTTTATTTGCATAAAGCCAATTTTAGTTCACAAGTATTTGAGAAAAGCCTTATTCATGTGCTAACTAACTCAGGTGGGAACATTAGTGTCATTCCCACCAATCAGGTGGTAATTTCAATTCAATTCCCTTCACCATTCATTTCACCATTATTTTCAAGAATTTGACATCGGAAACTGTATGGCCTTTCCAACCGTCCGTAACCGTGGACGCGGCTGTTCGAATAGATTGACACTCTGCAGAGGTTGCACACTTGTGCCACAACATTTGATTTCATCCGTCGGGATTACCCCGAATCATCGTAACACAGTACGCGGATCATCAACCATAACCTTTCACTTACAAACCCTAGTATGAGCACCTCTCCCCATGAGCTTGGCCTCCCAGTGAAGACCAACTGTCAACCTGGGAACTGCACAGGGCTTGGCCGTACAATTCACCTCAATTCACATCATTTCTCAACAACGGAGGCAGCCTCAAGCATAACCCCTATGTTGTGTGTTCAGAGGGAACCCATACTAAGATGCATAAATTTCCAGTTAAGCCCTACCCATAATCAGGTATTGTGGGGGTACTCAATATTGGAAAGGTATCACATTCAAACCAATATCAGTTTAATCAAAAATCACCATCTTCTCTTTGTCATATTCACCTTCAAAATTCATTCAATGGAATGCTTCATCATTCCAAGGTTCCAAATTCATTTCAATTCACATGTTCCCATCTAGAGTAGTCAAGTTTTAATAACTAGCACTAGCTCTAATCATGAGGGGTGCTATCTTGCTTTGCTAGTTTGAAACTAACTTTACTACTCTAGTAACCTTCTTTCACTTTTACCAAAGTTAACTATAAAAGTAACTCTTTAAGAAAACAAATAAAAACTTGTAAGGTAGAAACTTGGGATAGGCTTATGGTAAGAAAGGTAAGACTATGGTGCCTTGCCCCAAAGGGCTTTGCACTTTGCAAAAATATTAGCTTGCCTTGGTAGTTCTCAAAGTTCTCCTCCTCCTCCTCTTGGTAACAACCTTCTTCCTCCGGGTATTCTCCGGTGCTAGCGTCTAAATTTGAATACGAGTATAATCACTCAACTAATTCAATGGCTATTCCAAACATCACATATATTCACACAAACTATTCTAAGCACACAATTAATATAATTAGGGTGCATTGGTTGTGTTGCTTGAGAAAAATTAATTCCCTCTTATTTCATATGTAAATGATAGTTTCCATAGGGTTCTTGAGAAATAATTTCCTCTCATTGAAATCTTCTTAAGATTTAATTTATCAAACAATCATGCATGAATTTATATTGACCTAAGTCAACCATTCATTATCATGATTTGAGAAAAGGATTTAAATGAGGTAGACCACCTCATACTATTTAATAATGCCTATTATGATTTAATATCTCCAAGCATTTCATATGAGATTATTTGACCAGGGGTCCAACTTCATATGAATGCATTTGAGACAAGATTTAAATGAAGTATATCACTTCATATAATTTGCATAATAGTTTCGGACAATATCACTTAAGTAAACTAGCCCTATTGTCCTTTATTTAAACTAGGGCATGATCATGCAAAGTGACCACACCATTTTATTGCAGAAATAATTAGTGTAAGCTAAATTTGAGCTATTGGAGTTGGAATTAACTAAATATCTATTTTGGTTGATTTTTAATATTTATTTGAATGTGAAAAAGTCCCTGCCTTCATCTTTTTTTCACTTTATTTCTATAACAGATCTCAAGGTGAGACCAGTGGCAAATTGTAGAACTTTTTACTAGCTTTCCAACAATATTAAATTGGTTAAATTTGGCCAAGCCAAACAGATTCTATTAATTTTCAAATTTGGAGCCAGTATTGAATTTGAATTGAATTGATTTACACTGAATTTGAATTAAAGGGCCGGCGGGAAACTAGTTTGGGCCAAAATGGTTTCAAACAGAGAGAAACGGCCCAGCAGTGCATCTCGTGCGAGTGGGCCGCCTGACAGAGTGGGGACCACCCGTCAGCGAGTTAAAAACCCGAAATGGTATGAATCAACGAGAGGCGTTGGATTAGATCCTGATCGGACGAACGAGGGTCGTCGTCTTCTCCGGCGAGAGGGAGCTACTGGTGCGGCGAGGGTAGGGGGTCGGAGGGCTAACCAGGGCTCCCGCGGTGGCTGGCAGTATGCTCGGGGAAGGTGTAGTCGACGGCGAAGCTCCTGGTACCGGCGGCGGCTCCTGGAACGGCTTCAATCGACGGCGAGCTTCCGCGGCGTCGTGCGGCAGTGAGGTGGCAATTGAGCGTCGGCGGTGGCTAATGTCGACGATGGAGTGGCTCAGGCGGTCGAGTGAGAAGAGGGGAAGGTGCTGGTGTGCTCAGATCGACGAATGGCCAGCTCTATTTATAGGCGAGCGAGGGCACCGTGGTGCTGGGGCGAAGTCGACATGGGCGCGGCGTTTCCGGCGAGCTAGCAAGCTAGGCAAGGGTGCAGGATCGTTCCGCGTATCCAGGCGAAGCTAATGGCGGCGACAGCACGGTCGGGCGGTGTTGGATGGCGACGCATTGCTTCCGTGTCTTCCGCAGCGGCTACGGGATCTTCTTCGTCGTCTCCGGCGGCGGCGGTCCAGGGTAGCTGTTCTGCGCGTGTCTAGTGGATTCGTGGTGGCGCGGCGAGGCGAGCGGTGAAGGAAAGGGGGCCAGAGAGGGAAGGATGCAGCGAGGCAGCGCGTGTCCGTGGCGCGCGCGTCGGCCGACAAGCACGGCATGGCCATGCCGCTCCTGTCGCACGTGGGCATCGCGGGCGCGTTCTGTCCAGGGCGTTGTGGTCCACCGCTCGACGAACAGCGACTACAGGCATGCTCAGGGGACCAAGGGGAGCAAGTTTGGCAAGGTGGTCGAGGCCACGGTGGAGAGAAGAGAAGAGAGGGAGATGCTCATGGCCATGGCCGGCATGGTGGTGGCTTTGGCATTCATGGCTCTCCTCTAGGCTTGCTATTGGGTGTGATAGAGGTAGAAGGGATCAGGGGACAAGGTGGAGTAGTTTGCGGCAGTAGGGTTAGGCCAAAACTATTCACAATAGTGTTTTTGATTTGTTCCATATTTGTAATTTGCAAATTTTGTTCAAATTCAATTGAGTTCAAAAGCTTGCAAGATTTGGAATTGGTGTGTTTGATTTAGTTGTAAATGACCAGAGTCAATGATGGGTGGTGGTGGAATTTCAAAATTCAAAGAATTGCAAAATTTGCTAAGTTGGAGATTGTTCACCATAATAAAAAGTTCCAACTTTGCATGAGCATAGCATTTGATCTAAAATGAATTTGGCATGGTGGTCTTTACCAAAGTTGTTTAGCTTGATGTGCTCTTGGATGAGGTGGAAAGAATTGAGCAAGTCTAGTTTGACAATTTTGAATTGCAAGCGCTCAAAGTGGGGATCAGTCGATCAGACTATAAATGGCAGATTTGACCATTATCATATGTGAACCCATTTTGAGTTTGAAATTGATTTGATTTGTTTTTCTTTGATTCCAAAAGTTTTAATAAGTGTTTAGTAACATTATTCAACTAATGGTGAAGACCAAAATGGTCTAGGGCAATAATTTATAAAAAATGGCATAAACCATATGTGAGGGTTTTTAGGGTTTTTCTCTTATTTGATTTCTTTCTCTTTTTGATTTATTTGGTTTGTGATCTTCACTTGATCACATTAGGGTTTTAGGGTTTAGTACATAAACATAATAACAATCATCATGGCATATCACTCAAATGCACAAGTCCTATGCAGGGTACTATATGCAAATAAAAGTTTTTGTTGGCTCTGAATTTTGAATTCTGGAATTCTTCTAACTTTCATTTTATTGAAATTTGGGATGTTACAAACCCTTCCCCCTTACAAAAGATCTCGTCCCGAGATCTAAAAGAAAGTTAGGTACTAAAGAGATCTGGGTACTCCTTATTCATGAAGTCTTCGTGTTCCCAAGTGGCTTCATCTTCAGTATGATTGCTCCACTGTATCTTCAGAAACTTGATGCTTCGGGTGCGGGTGGTTCTGTAAGCTTCCTCCAGGATGTGAATCGGCACTTCGCGGTACGTCAGGTCCTTGTTGATATCCACCGATCGATGATCGATGTTCTTGAACACTTCGGTCTTCTCAGGGACTTCAAGGCACTTCCGGAGGAGTGAGATGTGAAACACGTCGTGCATAGCCGACATCTCTTCAGGTAGCTCCAGTTGATAAGATACTTCGCCTCGGCGACTCAGAACTTTGAAGGGTCCGACATATCGGGGTGCGAGCTTTCCTTTCAGCTGAAATCTCTGCATTCCTTTCAAGGGGGATACCTTGAGATAGACGAAGTCTCCGATCTCGAAGGTCATCTCTCGGCGTCTCTTGTCGGTGTAGCTCTTCTGTCTTGATTGCGCCGTCTTGAGGTACTCGCGGATCTTGTGTACTTTCTCTTCGGCTTCACGAAGAACATCTGGGCCAAAATTTTGGCTTTCTCCAACTTCTGACCAGTTCAGAGGGGTACGGCATTTCCTTCCGTACAAGGCTTCAAAGGGGGCCATCTGTAGGCTGGCTTGATAGCTGTTGTTGTAAGAGAATTCTGCATAAGGCAGGCAGTCTTCCCATTTGGATCCATATTCCAGTACACATGCTCTCAGCATGTCCTCCAATATCTGGTTGACTCTCTCAGTCTGTCCGTCGGTCTGAGGGTGATAGGCGGTGCTGAAATTCAGACGGGTTCCTAGTCCTTCGTGCACCTTCTACCAAAATCTTGAGGTGAATTGTGATCCTCTATCTGACACTATCGACTTCGGGGTTCCGTGCAGGGCGACTATTCTGGAGATGTACAGTTCAGCTAACTTTGGGCCTTGGTAGGTGGTCTTGACGGCGATGAAATGGGCTACCTTGGTCAGTCTATCGACAACTACCCATATTGAATCATTGCCATTGCTGGATTTGGGCAAACCTGTGATAAAGTCCATTCCTACGGAGTCCCACTTCCATTCTGGAATCTGCAATGGTTGTAGCAGCCCTACGGGTCGCTGATGTTCTGCCTTGACTCTCTGACAGATGTCACACTTGGCGATGTAGCTGCCGATTTCTCTCTTCATCCCATGCCACCAGAATTGCTCCTTCAGGTCTTGATACATCTTGGTACCTCCGGGGTGGATTGAGTAAAGGGTGTCATGGGCTTCTTGCAGGATGACTTGCTTCAAGTCTGAGTCCGATGGCACCCAAAGGCGTTCTTTGTACCAAAGAACTCCGGCTTCATCTATGGTGAATCCTGGTGCTTTTCCTGCGGCTATCTGTTTCTTGATTCCGTCGATGCTAGCGTTTCCTTTCTGGGCTTCTTTGATCTAGCTCACCAAGGTGGGTTGAAGCTCTATGCTGACTAGGAATCCTTCACTAACAAGTTCAAGTCTGAACTATTCAAACTCTTGAAACAGGCTGGGTTGCTCGATTGCAATCATGGAGTTCAACTGACACGGCAGTCGACTCAAAGCATCCGCTACCACATTGGCCTTGCCGGGGTGGTAGTGAATCTCCATGTCGTAATCCTTGATCAATTCGATCCATCGGCGTTGCCTCATGTTCAGCTCCTTCTAGGTGAAGATATATTTTAGGCTATTGTGGTCGGAGTAGATCTCGCATCGATTACCCATGAGGTAATGACGCCAAACTTTCAAGGCTAGGACCACGGCTGTGAGCTCTAGGTCGTGGGTTGGGTAGTTCTACTCATGTTGCTTCATCTGTCTTGAAAGGTAAGATATAACTTTGCCTTCTTGCATAAGCACACATCCAAGACCAATCTTGGAGGCGTCGCAACATGATCAGGATTGGGGCTGAGGTCAGTCTACTCTTGAGCTGTTGGAAGCTCTCTTCACATTTGTCAGTCCATTGAACTTCTTGTCCTTCTTCAACAGTTGGGTCATTGGTCGAGCGATGCTTGAAAAGCCTTCTACAAATCTGTGGTAATATCCGGCTAATCCAAGAAAAGCGCGGACCTCGGTTTGGGTGGTTGGGGCTTGCCATTCCATAACAGTCTTAATCTTGGCGGGATCTACGGCAATTCCTCCTGCAGACAAGATATGTCCCAGGAATCCTACTTCTTCCAACCAAAACTCACACTTGCTGAACTTGGCATACAACTGGTGGTGTCTAAGGGTTTCTAGGACAGTCTCCAAATGTTGTTCATGTTCCTCTTCGGACTTGGAGTAGATAAGAATGTCGTCGATGAACACAACGACAAACTTGTCCAAAAAGTTCATGAAGATCTTATTCATGAGGTTCATGAAATAAGCGAGGGCATTGGTTAATCCAAACGACATGACGTTGTACTCATACAACCCATATCTGGTGGTAAAGGCAGTCTTCAGAATGTCGGTGGCTCGAATCTTCAGCTGATGATAACCAGTTCTTAGGTCTATCTTTGAGAAAACTTTGGCTCCGGTCAATTGATCAAACAGATCTTCTATCTTGGGTAGGGGGTATTTGTTTTTGATGGTGACATCGTTAAGATTACGATAGTCCGTACATAAACGAGTGGCACCATCCTTCTTGTCCACAAACAAAACTGGTGATCTCCAGGGGGATGCACTAGGTCGAATCAGACCTTTGGCCAACATATCATCTATCTGTTTCTTCAGCTCCACAAGCTTTGTGGGGTTCATGCTATAGGCTCTCTGCGCTATAGGTCCAGTTCCGGGGATTAACTCGATGATAAACTCGATATCCCGATCCGGGGGCATACCGGGTAGATCATCCGGAAACACATCAGGGTATCAACAGACGACCCTGATTTGATCCAGAGTTGGCTTGGCTACACTTTGGTCGCAGGTGAATTTTCTGGGTAGTCTTTCAGAAACATGTTCTACTAGGATACCGGTGCTGCTGGTCATGGTGATGGCTTTCTTGGCACAGTCAATCAAACCATGGTGTTTGGACATCCAGTCCATTCCTAGTACGACTTCCAAACCTTTGGTTCCCAGAATTATCAGATTGGCATAGAAATCTACATCATGGATTTTGATGGGTACATTTTTGCAAAATTTTCTGGCTTTGGTGGTTGATCCGGGAATTTGAACTATCATAACATGCTTCAAACTAAGAGGTTGAATTTTACTTGTTGATGCAAAGTCTTCGGTGACAAAAGAATGAGATGCTCCGGAATCAAACAACACTCTGGCAGGGATGTGGTTGACAGAAAACATACCCAGTACAACATCTGGTGCTTCCTGGGCTTCCTCGGCATTCATGTGGAAGAGACGGCTGTTGCGGTTATTGGGGTTGTTGGGGCGAACTTCTTGCCGGTGGAGACACGGCGTTGCTGCCGAGCAGGTGCAGCGGTGTTGCCTGCGAGCTTGGCGAGCCTCTTGGGACACTCGTTGGAGTAGTGTCCCACTACACCACACTCATAACAAGTGATGGTGGCCTTGTCCTTGGTCGCAACGGGGATGGCGTTGCTTCCGGTTCTGGGGGCGGTGTTGGTGTTGTTGTTGTTGTTGTTGTTGTTGTTGTTGTTGTGGCCTCCTAGCCTGGAGTTTCCTCCACTCCGGTTCTGATAACCGGGGCGCGAGTTCTGCATCTGGGACTTGTTGTTGTTTCTCGGAGTGAAACCTCCGCTTGAGCTGGGGCGATACTTTGGGGCGTTGCTAGGCCCACTCTGATGCATCATGCGGCGCTTGCGGTTCTCATTGGCTTGGTTCAGCTTGCCCTCCATCTGGATGGCGGAGTCTACAAGGGCTTCAAGGTCGGCGAAGGGGATGTTGACGAGGACAGTCTGCATCTCGTCATGCAGTCCGTTCAGGAATCTCTCCTGCCTCTTCTCGGTGGTGTCGGTCTCGTCGGGGGCGTACCTTGACAGTGTAAGGAACCTGTCGCGGTATTCTACCACCGCCATGTGACCTTGCTTCAGTTCACGGAACTCATCCCTCATCTTCTTGATAAGACCCGGGGGCACACGGTACTTGCTAAACTTGAGCTTGAATTCTGCCCAAGTCATGAATTGACCTCCATTCATGGCACGGGTGCTTGTCCACCAGGCTCGGGCTGGTCCAGCAAGATAGTGGGTTGCAAACAAGACCATCTCGTTGGCTTCCACTCCGGCTACCTCCAAGTTGTTCTCCATAGTCTGGAGCCAGTCGTCGGCGTCGAGCGGTTCTTCAGTCTTGCTAAACACCGGAGGATTGGTGTTCTGGAAGTTCTTGAGCTTGGATCCGGGATGATCATGATTTCCATGGCCTTGGTTTGCAAGGTTTTGCAGTGCTGCGATGTTGGCTTGGCGTTCAGCCCTTTCAATCTCCCTGTCGGCAAGCAGGGTTTGCAGCAGTTGCATCATTGCATCGTTGTTGGTGCGATTGGGAGGGGCCATCTGAATATAGAGAAGATCATGAGATAAGAGGGAAATTTCTATGGTTTATTTTGAGTCAGTTTATAAATTTTGAAACTTGAAGTCTTTTCATGACAAACACAACATTCATTCATTCATTCAACACACATTACAAACTAACACACTCATACTCCAATGGTTTTAAGAACCATTCTCATGCTACGATACAAGGGGCGGGATACAACTCACACCTACATAAGTGAACTAGTGCAACTACTACTCATCCTCGACATCGATCGGGACGAAGTCATCAGGTCCTGCCTCCAGGAACTCGTAGTCCTCCTCCTCGGTGAACTCGTCCTCCTCAAAGTCATCGTCGTCGCTCAGGAAGGCTCCTCCTCCCTGAAGGTCGATACCTCCGTCATCCTCCTCCATCTCTCTAAGCTGATCCTCCTGGGCCTTGACAGTGGCCTCAAGTGATGCTATCTTGGCGCGAAGGCGCACAATCGTAGCGTCCTTCTTGGCACGCTGCTGGCGAAGGGCCTTGCGGTCGTTGTTGAGGAGCTTGATCGCCTCACCCTGCTCGATGATGTGAGCGTGGGTCTGGTTCGCGTAAACGCGAGTGGCGTCGAGGTCCTTCTGAGTCTGGTAGAGCATGAAGTCAAGGTGCTCAGCATGGTGCCTCAACTGCGGGTGCGGCTGCAGCTCCATGGGCACTCCCATGGCATCACGCCTCACGAGATGCGCGAAGCGAGAAGCGAGGATGCGCACCACGTTCTGTCCACGTGCGAGTCCGTCGAGCCAGTTGCTCTCGCGGAAGGAGAAGAGGATCCTCTCTGAGATGGGAGGCTCCATCTTGCCCCTCAAGTCGGCAGTGATGATTCACTGCAACTCTCCTCCAGGCGTGTCGTCCACCTGAATTCCGTGGAACTCAGGGTGCGGGCGCTCAAGGAAGTCCGAGAGGGCGTTGAGGTCGTGCTCGAAGATCAAGCTTCCCCCATTGGTAGAACTTGGTGTTGATGGGTTCATTCGGCTCCATCTGAAAGCGAAATGGATGAGTAAGTTAGAGAGTGAACAAGTGTGGCAAAATTTTAAGTAGATTCAAATAAGATAGAACATGATTCATCAAATTTTTAAAAAGTCTCAAGGCAAGAGTGTAAGTAAATTTTCACAAATATTCTCTTCATTTGGTTTCAAAGTTAAGTTTTTCTGAACGTCCATTCTAACTAGGGTCTTCTAAGGTCAAACAATGGCTCTGATACCAACTTGTCAACACCCGGATTTTTAAGTCCGGATGCCTATTATGTCATACATCGCAATCCCAGGAATATTGTTGTTGCGAGGCATAATAGTTAAGTATCAAAGTCATCATTCATTACAAACCATATTGTCTTACAATTGGAATCACATGATCCATATTACACGAATAGTTGATCTATTGATCAACGAACAAACACAAGTTCATAGCGGAAGCGTAAAGATAATGGACTCTCTAGTCCACAGGCCAACGCTTGACGTTGGAAGACTCCTAGTTGTCGTAGGCGTCCTGCTGGTCATCTCCTTGTTCATCTTCATACTCTGGCCATTTGAATAGCCAGGGACAAAGCCGTGAGTACTTCAAGTACTCGCAAACTAATACTAGTGTAAGTGCTAGACAATTCTAGTAAGGGTGCTAAGCTCTAGTTTATTTGCATAAAGCCAATTTTAGTTCACAAGTATTTGAGAAAAGCCTTATTCATGTGCTAACTAACTCAGGTGGGAACATTAGTGTCATTCCCACCAATCAGGTGGTGATTTCAATTCAGTTCACCCCTTCACCATTCATTTCACCATTATTTTCAAGAATTTGACATCGGAAACTGTATGGCCTTTCCAACCGTCTGTAACCGTGGACGCGGCTATTCGAATAGATTGACACTCTGCAGAGGTTGCACACTTGTGCCACAACATTTGATTTCATCCGTCGGGATTACCCCGAATCATCGTAACACAGTACGCGGATCATCAACCATAACCTTTCACTTACAAACCCTAGTATGAGCACCTCTCCCCATGAGCTTGGCCTCCCAGTGAAGACCAACTGTCAACCTGGGAACTGCACAGGGCTTGGCCGTACAATTCACCTCAATTCACATCATTTCTCAACAACGGAGGCAGCCTCAAGCATAACCCCTATGATGTGTGTTCAGAGGGAACCCATACTAAGATGCATAAATTTCCAGTTAAGCCCTACCCATAATCAGGTATTGTGGGGGTACTCAATATTGGAAAGATATCGCATTCAAACCAATATCAGTTTTATCAAAAATCACCATCTTCTCTTGGTCATATTCACCTTCAAAATTCATTCAATGGAATGCTTCATCATTCCAAGGTTTCAAATTCATTTCAATTCACATGTTCCCATCTAGAGTAGTCAAGTTTTAATAACTAGCACTAGCTCTAATCATGAGGGGTGCTATCTTGCTTTGCTAGTTTGAAACTAACTTTACTACTCTAGTAACCTTCTTTCACTTTGACCAAAGTTAACTATAAAAGTAACTCTTTAAGAAAACAAGTAAAAACTTGTAAGGTAGAAACTTGGGATAGGTTTATGGTAAGAAAGGTAAGACTATGGTGCCTTGCCCCAAAGGACTTTGCACGTTGCAAGAATATTAGCTTGCCTTGGTAGTTCTCAAAGTTCTCCTCCTCCTCCTCTTGGTAGCAACCTTCTTCCTCCGGGTATTCTCCGGTGCTAGCGTCTAAATTTGAATACGAGTATAATCACTCAACTAATTCAATGGCTATTACAAACATCACACATATTCACACAAACTATTCTAAGCACACAACTAATATAATTAGGGTGCATTGGTTGTGTTGCTTGAGAAAAATTAATTCCCTCTTATTTCATATGTAAATGATAGTTTCCATAGGGTTCTTGAGAAATAATTTCCTCTCATTGAAATCTTCTTAAGATTTAATTTCTCAAACAATAATGCATGAATTTATATTGACCTAAGTCAACCATTCATTATCATCATTTGAGAAAAGGATTTAAATGAGGTAGACCACCTCATACTATTTAATAATGCCTATTATGATTTAATATCTCCAAGCATTTCATATGAGATTATATGACCAGGGGTCCAACTTCATATGAATGCATTTGAGACAAGATTTAAATGAAGTATATCACTTCATATAATTTGCATAATAGTTTTGGACAATATCACTTAAGTAAACTAGCCCTATTGTCCTTTATTTACACTAGGGCATGATCATGCAAAGTGACCACACCATTTTATTGCAGAAATAATTAGTGTAAGTTAAATGTGAGCTATTGGAGTTGGAATTAACTAAATATCTATTTTGGTTGATTTTTAATATTTATTTGAATGTGAAAACGTCCCTGCCTTCATCTTTTTGTCACTTTATTTCTATAATAGATCTCAAGGTGAGACCAGTGGCAAATTGTAGAACTTTTTCCTAGCTTTCCAACATTATAAAATTGGTTAAATTTGGCCAAGCCAAACAGATTCTATTAATTTTCAAAGTTGGAGCCAGTATTGAATTTGAATTGAATTGATTTACACTGAATTTGAATTAAAGGGCCGGCGGGAAACTAGTTTGGGCCGAAATGGTTTAAAACAGAGAGAAACGGCCCAGCAGCGCATCTCGTGCGAGTGGGCTGCCTGACAGAGTGGGGGCCACCCGTCAGCGAGTTAAAAACCCGAAACGGTATGAATCAACGAGAGGCGTTGGATTAGATCCTGATCGGACGAACGAGGGTCGTCGTCTTCTCCGGCGAGAGGGAGCTACTGGCGCGGCGAGGGTAGGAGGTCGGAGGGCTAACCAGGGCTCCCGCGGTGGCTGGCAGTATGCTCGGGGAAGGTGTAGTCGACGGCGAAGCTCCTGGTATTGGCGGCGGCTCCTGGAACGGTTTCAATCGACGGTGAGCTTCCGCGGCGTCGTGCGGCAGTGAGGTGGCGATTGAGCGTCGGCGGTGGCTAATGTCGACGATGGAGTGGCTCAGGCGGTCGAGTGAGAAGAGGGGAAGGTGCTAGTGTGCTCAGATCGACGAATGGGCAGCTCTATTTATAGGCGAGCGAGGGCACCGTGGTGCTGCGGCGAAGTCGACATGGGCGTGGCGTTTCCGGCGAGCTAGCAAGCTAGGCAAGGGCGCAGGATCGTTCCGCGTATCCAGGCGAAGCTAATGGCGGCGACAGCACGGTCGGGCGGCGTTGGATGGCGACGCATTGCTTCCGTGTCTTCCGCAGCGGCTACGGGACCTTCTTCGTCGTCTCCGGCGGCGGCGGTCCAGGGTCGCTGTTTTGCGCGTGTCTGGTGGAGTCTTGGTGGCGCGGCGAGGCGAGCGGTGAAGGAAAGGGGGCCAGAGAGGGAAGGATGCAACGAGGCAGCGTGTGTCCGTGGCGCGCGCGTCGGCCGACAAGCACGGCATGGCCATGCCGCTGCTGTCGCACGTGGGCTTCACGAGCGCGTTCTGTCCAGGGCGTTGTGGTCCACCTCTCGACGAACAGCGACTACAGGCATGCTCAGGGGACCAAGGGGAGCAAGTCTGGCAAGGTGGTCGAGGCCACGGTGGAGAGAAGAGAAGAGAGGGAGATGCTCATGGCCATAGCCGGCATGGTGGTGGCTTTGGCATTCATGGCTCTCCTCTAGGCTTGCTATTGGGTGTGATAGAGGTAGAAGGGATCAGGGGACAAGGTGGAGTAGTTTGGGGCAGTAGGGTTAGGCCAAAACTATTCACAATAGTGTTTTTGATTTGTTCCATATTTGTAATTTGCAAATTTTGTTCAAATTCAATTGAGTTCAAAAGCTTGCAAGATTTGGAATTGGTGTGTTTGATTTAGTTGTAAATGACCAGAGTCAATGATGGGTGGTGGTGGAATTTCCAAATTCAAAGAATTGCAAAATTTGCTAAGTTGGAGATTGTTCACCATAATAAAAAGTTCCAACTTTGCAGGAGCATAGCATTTGATCTAAAGTGAATTTGGCATGGTGGTCTTTACCAAAGTTGTTCACCTTGATGTGCTCTTGGATGAGGTGCAAAGAATTGAGCAAGTCTAGTTTGAAAATTTTGAATTGCAAGGGCTCAAAGTGGGGATCAGACTATAAATGGCAGATTTGACCATTATCATATGTGATCGCATTTTGAGTTTGAAATTGATTTGATTTGTTTTTATTTGATTCCAAAAGTTGTAGTAAGTGTTTAGTAACATTATTCAACTAATGGTGAAGACCAAAATGGTTTAGGGCAGTAATTTATAAAAAATGGCATAAACCATATGTGAGGGTTTTTAGGGTTTTTCTCTTATTTGATTTCTTTCTCTTTTTGATTTATTTGGTTTGTGATCTTCACTTGATCACATTAGGGTTTTAGGGTTTAGTAGATAAACATAATAACAATCATCATGGCATATCACTCAAATGCACAAGTCCTATGCAGGGTACTATATGCAAATAAAAGTTTTTGTTGGCTCTAAATTTTGAATTCTGGAATTCTTATAACTTTCTTTTTATTGAAATTTGGGATGTTACAGAATGGAGCGGTGATCAACTGTGGAGACAAAACAGTATCACTTCGCAACTCTATTGGAGTCCGAATTGTTTTCCAAGGAGACAAATACAGTGAGTTGGAGATAGGATTGGAGCTCAATAGTTTGAAGGAGGTGAGGATTGAAGATATCCCTGTAGTAAATGAGTTTCCAGATGTATTTCCTAAGGAACTACCGGGCATGCCACCCGATAGAGAGATAGAGTTTACCATTGATCTGATTCCAGGCACAACACCAATAGCTCAACCACCATATAAGATGGGACCAAAGGAGTTAGTAGAACTGAAAGCTCAGATAGATGAATTGGAACAGAAGGGATTTATTCAAGAAAGTGTGTCACCATGGGGTACACCAGTCATTTTTGTGGATAAAAGAGATGGTGGAAAGAGAATGTGTGGAGATTACAGGAATCCGAACAATGTAACTATCAAGAACAAGTACCCTTTACCTAGGATACAAGACCTTTTTGATCAAGTTCAAGGAGCTGGAGTCTTCTCGAAGATAGATTTAAGGTCAGGATACCATCAAATCAAGATCAAGAAGGAGGATGTGCCAAAAACAGCATTTGTATCAAGGTATGGACACCATAAATACTTGGTTGTACCATTTGGACTAACAAATGCACCAGCAATTTTCATGAATTTGATGAACAAGATATTCATGAAGTACTTGGACAAGTTTGTGATAGTATTCATAGATGATATTCTAATTTATTCCAAAGATAAAGAAGAACATGCCAAGCATTTGAAGATAGTTCTGCATATTTTGAGAGAACATTAGCTATATGCAAAGTTCAGCAAATGCAAATTTTGGTTAGATAGTGTTGAATTTCTTGGACATGTCATAACCAAAGAAGGTATAGCGGTGAATCCAAGCAAGGTTCAGTCCGTATTGGAATGGAAGTCACCCAAAAATGCTAAGGAAATACGAGGATTCCTTGGTATGGCAGGCTATTATCGGAGATTCATTGTAGGATTTTCAAAGATTGCAGGACCAATGACCAAGTTACTCAAGAAAAATACCCCATTTGTGTGGACTGATGAGTGTGAAGCCAGCTTCCAAACACTCAAAGATAAGTTAACCACAGCACCGGTGTTAGCAGGTCCTGAACCTGGAAAGGATTACACGGTATATTGTGATGCTTCCAAGAATGGACTTGGATGTGTTCTTATGCAAGATCGGAAAGTTATAGCCTATGGATCAAGACAGTTGAAACCACATGAACACAACTACCCAGTACATGATTTAGAATTGGCGGCAGTTGTGTAAGCTTTGAAGAGTTGGAGACAATTTCTATATGGATCCAAGTGTGAGTTATACACCGATCATAAAAGTTTGAAATACTTCTTCACTCAGAAGGAATTAAACATGAGACAGAAGAGATGGTTAGAGTTGATTAAAGATTATGACCTTACAATCAATTATACACCAGGCAAGGCTAATGTAGTAGCAGATGCCTTAAGCAGGAAGAGTACGGAGAATCAACCTACGGAATGGGAGATTCCAAAGGAACTTCGGAAAGAGCTAGAGGACGCTCAGATTTTGTTTATTCAAGGTGATGTTAAGGGAAGTGTAGCGACTATGAGGATTATGGATGAGATGTATTCAGACTTGAAGTATGAGATTATCCGAAAACAAGCGGATGATTTGTTCATACAAGAAGAAACAAAAGGATTGGAGAAGGAAGACCATCAGAATTCAATCTAGGGGGGTTTGATTCACTATACTTCCAGAAAAGGATATGTGTACCGGATGATCCAGAAGTGAAGTCAATCATATTAAAGGAAGCACATGAAACCCCTTATTCAATACATCCGTGAAGTACTAAGATGTATATGGATTTGAAGGAGATGTTCTGGTGGAACAACATGAAAAGAGAGATAGCACAATATGTCTCTGAATGCCATACATGTCAGCGAGTGAAGGCAGAACATCAAAGTCCTGCTGGATTGCTCAAACCACTAGAGATACCGGAGTGGAAATGGGATGAAATCGGAATGGATTTTGTTACTGGTCTACCAATGACTAGTAAGAGGAAGGATATGATATGGGTAATAGTGGATAGACTTACCAAGAGTGCTCATTTCATAGCAGTAAATACAAAGGATAATGCGGAGAAGCTCGTGGATATATATGTTAAGGAGATAGTCAGCAAGCATGGAGTACCAAAGAAGATAGTCTCAGACAGAGGTTTAATTTTTACATCAGCATTTTGGAAACAACTCCAAGAAGCTTTGGGATCCAAGTTGGATTTCAGTACAACATATCATCCACAAACCAGAGGACAAACCGAAAGAACCAATCAGATACTTAAGGACATGCTTAGAGCTTGTGCTCTGAATTTTGGCAGCTCATGGGAGGACCATTTACCTTTGGCAGAATTCTCATATAACAATAGTTATCAGAGTAGCATCCAGATGGCACCGTACGAAGCATTGTACAGAAGGAAGTGTAGATCACCAATTTGTTGGTTTGAAACCGGAGAGAACAAGGAGTTTACACCGGACTACATCAAGGAGAGACAAGGAGTCATCGAGGTGATCCGGGATAGACTTAAAATAGCTCAAAGTCGTCAAAAGAGTTATGCCGACCAAAGAAGAAGGGCTTGGGAACCGAAAGTAGGAGACATGGTATATTTAAAGGTTAGCCCAATGAAAGGACTTAGGAGGTTCAGAGTGAAAGGAAAGTTAAGTCCTCGATATATAGGACCATTCAAAATACTCAGTCAGAATCGAGGAACAGCTTTTGAGTTGGAATTACCGGAGCAATTGAGTCTGGTTCACAATGTATTTCATGTATCACAACTCAGAAAGTGTTTGAAGGCACCGGATGATCCCATCACATATGAAGAAATAGAATTGCAATCGGATCTAACTTATGTGGAAAGACCTGAAAAGATCTTAGAAGTACAGTGGAAGAAGTTAAGAAACAGAGCAATCAAATACTGCAAAGTTCAATGGCAACATCATCCTGAGCGAGAAGCAACTTGGGAGACAGAAGAAGAACTCAGGAAGTCTTACCCCGAGATGTTGAGGTACCAATCTTAATTTCGGGACGAAGTTTCTGTTAAGGGGGAGAGGTTGTAATAACCCAAAACATAGGAACAACGAAGGGTAGATTTAGAAATGGGATGTGCATTTCATCGCAAAATGGGGGAAATTTTCGCGCCTTATTGCAACTAAACCTAAGAGGGATCGAGGTTCTCTCTCATTTTGCACTTAGGGTTAGGCAAGGTGAGTTAGGGAAATTTCGACATGATCTCTTTTGTATCTTGTTGATTTGGGGGAATGATTTCATTTGACAAGTTATAACACATTAAACAATAAGCAATAAGCACTAGGAATATTGAATTCACAATTCAAATACAACATATGAATTCAAATGACTTTGAATTTCAAATTGAATATTAAATACAATATTTAATCAAGAATATAAACATTACATAAATCAAAAGCTCATAAGCAAAACTTGAGCTTTATTGATACACAACACAAATTACATTGTCTTTACAATATTCTTGATACACGAATTCCTGAATAATAAACAGAAATGAAAAAGGAAGATTACAATATTGTCCTAAACTAAAACCTAGACTAAATGACTTGAATATCTTCATGGTCATATTCAACTTCAAAACCTGCAAAACAGAATAACAAGTGCTAGCTAGAATGTTAAGTGTTAGGCAGAAATTCAGTTTGGACAGAGTGAAGGTATAACAGAATTCAGTTTGGACAGAGGCACACTGTCACTACACACTTGTGCTTGTCCAAAGTCTGGACAGCACAAGATAGGATCAAGCAAACCAGAACTGAGCACCACCAGAGGGCTAAAGTTTCAGCATATGAGAGCACACAGCTCATGTGTGCTGTGCAAGCCACAGCAAGGAAATGCAAGAGCTTAGTCACAAAGCAAGCCAGGCTTGTGTGTCATGGCAAGAGTAGAAGTAGGGCTCATATAAAAGGAACACAAACCCTAGAAACAGTTACAGTCGACCAGATAAGGATTCACCATGTAAGGGTGAAGCTAGAGCAACACAGTTCATCCAGTTCTTGCTCAAGAATAGAACCAACACAAACAACCACTCAGCCACAAGAAATCATGGTGACCTATGAAGATCAACCAAGACCTGGAGGTGAAGGGCTGTGACACAAACCACAAGTCTGCAACAACAAAATATTTCAATCTAGGAGCTGGAAGAAGGTATACCAAGTTCCTGGAGAAGATCCAATGGATCTAATCCATAAATCATGCATGACATAGTCATGGGATTGAGCAGATGCTCAAAAGGGTAAATCATCACTTGGTTTTCACCAAGGATTACTGCCAGTCTAAAAGCCACTAAAATAGAAATCATCCAGATACAGATCTTGTGCACAGAAGCAAGATCTCATGCACAGATAGCACCAATAGATGTTTTGCAATGAATAGCAGCTAGTAAAGACTACACAGAAAATTCTAAGTATATAACCATCAGTAAAACCCTAGAATTCTTCACAGGCAAGCATATTGGCATTCATAGTTAGTATGATCCCCAAATATGCAAGCAAAGATGAGTAGCCCACAAGATCCAATCAACCAAGTGAGCAACCAGTCAGTAGCAAGGCTACTGAGGTCACATCACACTTAGCACCATTCAAAGCAAAGCCAAATACAAAGCATCATTATCCAGAGATAGATTCAGATTCATTTGCTTGTCAATTAATCATGAACAGCAAATTCATACACAAGCAAGTAATTTAAATCATCACTGCATAAGCAGTTCATCATGAATTAATTTATTCAAGCATGAATACATAACAAATCCATGCTATGTATTAACAGTAGCACACTGTGAGGCAACACAGCACATGTCACTGCATCATAGCCACTGGATCTAGTCCAGTGAGCTAGGAAGAGCAACAACACTTACATACAGTAGGATAATCATGCTTGAGCATCAGCATCAGTAAGGAAATGATTCACTTAGCCACAGAAATAAATCATCAATCAAGCCACTGACATTTAATTGATCAAATGGATCAATTGAATCAAGTCAAGCCACACAGATAAGCTAGCCAACAAGAAATGGTTGATCCAATGGATCATTGGATTACACAGGAGGCACAGAAGCACCTCACAAGCATCACTGGCATTCACAAGTGTCACAGATGCATAGCAGTGCACCTAGACAAGCAAGAATAGTATGCTAGTAAGCACAAGCAAGCTCATAAGCAAGTATAGCATGGCATAGCAAGCTCATAAGCAAGCACAGTATAGCATAGCAAGATCAGAGCATGATAGGGGCAGTAGGCAAGCAACACATGACATGTACAGCAAGCAAAGCAACACCGCGCATGCAAATTGGTAAATTGGCCAGAGCTTGCAGGAAATGGTAGCACAAGCAGCTTAGGCAACAGTAGCAAGGCTCTGCATGATCACAGGATCATCAGAGAGCTGTAGAACAAGAGGAAGAAGAAGCACAGTAGCCAGGGAGGCGCACATGCATGGAGAGGAGAAGGAGCAGAGCAACTTACACGCGCCAGGTGGCAGAGGCTATGGCATGGCGAGGCAGTGCTCCCGCGGCCATGGCAGCTGCAAAGCCCAGGGAAGTCGCCGGCGTTACGCCAACGAAATACCACCACCGTAGCACAGCACCAGAGACGACGGCACAGGTACTGCGAGCAGCACCCGCGCCAGGTCAGTTTCGGAGGCGCACACGTCGACGGCGAGGACGAGAGCTCGTCGGAGACCACCAATCGCCCGAGGCGATTCTCCAGTAGATCCAGAGAGGAGGCGATTCGCCAGGAGAGGAGGCAATCGGGGAAACCACGCGGAAAGATCGATAGATCGTCTCGCGGCGGTCCAGATTAGGTAGGTGGCGAAGGTAGGGAAGCAAGGAAATGCCGGAGCACGGCGGCGGCCATGGCGGCGACGCCATCGCCTCGCGAGTCGCCGGGAATTAGGGTTAGGGCGAGCGAGAGAGAGAGGTGGGCCGCTTCGGCGCCACCGACCCGCTATGGGGCATGCCTTAGTGGGCTGTCCCATGGGCTTTAGTTAGTGGGCTGGCCCAATAGGGGCCAGGGGTATTCTGGTCATTTCACAATTAAGAAAATAGCAAGAATTTCACCAATTTTTAGTAAATAAAATACAACTCTAAAAATCCATTAAAAATTGGATTGGTGAATGAAAAATTATTCTTAACAAGAATAAAATATGAAATAGAATTTAAGAAACAAATTCAAATTTATGAATTTGATGAATTTAAAATAATAACTTGAAATTTCAAACTATTATTTCCTTGTATTTATAAATCAAGGAAAAATCTCAAATAAGTTCAAATACTTATTTTCAAACATTTCAAAATGAAATTCTATTATTCCCAGTCATTTCTATTGAAAAGGGTATTTTCCAAAGGAAAATATTCTATTCCTTTTTATTCCAACAATTTAGAGGCAACTCTATTTTTTCAAACCATTTTTGGAATAATAAATGAATCACCAAGGTAAAATAGTTTTACTTTGAATCATTTTACTTTATGAGAATTAAAGTGGTTTACACATTAAAGCAATTGCAAATTACTGCCAAAGGCATAAATCTTAACTCAACCCTAAATTGTAATAACTCATTGGGGTAAAGGGATTCCACATAAAATAATACATTCATGACTGCATTATTTGGATTTTATAACATTGTCCTTACCGGACAATGATGCTTCTTACAGAACCCGAGGTCCAGGTTCCATCAACTGCATTGAACTGCACTATCTCGCAGTCCACGGGCAAGTTCACCCTTGCTCATGTCAACTTGAGTATTTTCTATTACTTTAATGCAAAGCTATATACTTATCATTCCTGCATCGCAAATAAAATGTTACTTTCCAACTATGAATATGACTATGTGGCTCCCAATGGAACCATGGTATGTGTTGATATGGTGGAGGTCCCATTGCATGGGTTATATTAACCTAGGATTAATTACCAATGCCGTCCAGTGATTCTAGCGCCGTACAAACCGCGTTAACCATGAGATCTATAATGGCTCTAGGGAAGCCAGCCGTATCTTTTCCCTCCTGCACGCCAACGGACTGCTAGAGCTGCGGGGTGTTGGAGGCACTGCCGTAGGTTGGGAAATCCTTTTAAATCCCCATTCATATGTGATGTTGAGCTCTACGGTCTATGATGGATTGTCCAATGTACACCGTGAGTAAAGCCGTATTATCGGGAGAAGTCTACTGGGGGTGTGCGGTTGGACAGAAGGGTGGGTTTGCAGGGTCGCGGAGAAGGCGGTGTGGGCTTGGATTTTCATACCTGGCCTCACACCAAAGGAAGTGTGAACGGGGGCAAGTCCCTGCGGATGGCAAAAAGGGTGGGATCTCTTGTGGGAAAAGTAACGCACCTCTGCAGAGTGTATCAAATTGTGGCTATCACTCCTTGTTCCGGGAAGGGAACTGCGAACGCGACAGGAAAGGAACTCCACGAAGTTCTGGTCAACCTGTGAGGACTGACGGGCATAGTTTTCATAATAAAAGCAACCTTTTGAAGAAATGATTTAAAACATGCATTGACCTGCGATTTCCTGATCAATGGTTGTAGCTAGTGCATCAAACACCTTTTACTCTTTTAGAACTTGCTGAGTACCTCTATACTCACTTTCTTTCGACACCCTTGCTAGACTGTGATCCGGAAGTGGAGGCCATCAACGATGGAGCACCAGAAGGAAGTTAAGAGCTGGTCTACGAGGAACCTCATCTTACCGGCGGAGTGGAAGGAGTAGACTATGGGATAGTCTACGGACCCGATGACACGGAGGTGGAGGAGTAGTGATATACCCTAGTATCATAGAGCCGAGCAACGTAGAACTTACCTAAATAAGTTGTTGAGCTCTCTTCTATATATGGTTATGAGTTGTAATCGTACTTAAGTAGTATCTTAGGGTGCTCTCATAGGAACTGTGAGAATACCAACTTGTTAAGACAATGTTTGTAATAATATATGGAGTGTTATGACCTGCAATGTTTCTGTTGTACCACTCTGAGGGATATGGCAATTGTGAAGAAGTCCCTTCACAAAGATCATATCAACGACTTGTATACTACAACATGCAGTGGTATGCTGGGTCACCGCACTCTCTCTCTCCTCCATTGTTGAACTATAGAAGCTTGCTCTATCTCTCAATCCCTCCATGATTCTTGCCCCCATTTGAGGGAAAAGAGAGAGGAGATCTAGATCTACATTTCTACCAATCAAATCCATCTCTTTGTGAGTGGAACTCTCTAGATCTTGATCTTGGTGTTCTTTGTGAATTCCTTTGTTCTTCCTTTCTTATTCCCCCAATAGATTTTGTAGCTTTGTTGGAATTTGAGAGAGAAGGACTTGAGCATCTTTGTGGGGTTCTTGCCATTGCATTTGGTGCATCGGTTTGAGTTGTCCACGGTGATTCGTGGTGGTGAAAGCAAGAAGGCTGTTTCTCTTGGGTTCTTGGAACCCTAGACGGATTCTAGGCCTTTGTGGCGATTTGTTGGGAGCCTCCTATTAAGTTGTGGAAGTGTGCCCCAATCTTTGTGTAAGGCCCGGTTTCCGCCTCGAAGGAAATCCCTAAGTGGAACCGTGATCTAGGCCTTTGTGGCGAGGGTCACCGGAGAATAAGATGAGGCGCCTTCGTGGCGTTCGGTGTGTAGTGTGAGTACCGCATCTTGGGATGAGGCCTTTGTGGCGTTGGTGTGCATCGAGCAACCACACCTCAAGGTGAGCCTCTTGTGGCGTTCGGGAGCACTAAGCCACCGCACCTCTCCAACGGAGATTAGCACTCGCAAGAGTGTGAACTTCGGGATAAATCTTCGTCTCCCGCGTGCCTCGGTTATCTCTATACCCGAGCTCTTTACTTATGCACTTTACCTTGTGATAGTCATTGTGCTTGAAGTTATATATATCTTGCTATCACATAAGTTGCTTGTATTGCTTAGCATAAGTTGTTGGTGTACATAGGAGAACCATTGCTTAGAATAAGTTGTTGGTGCACATAGGTGAACCATAGTATATATGCTTTGGGCTTGACAAAGTAAACGCTAGTTTAATTCCGCATTTGTTAAGCCTATCTCGTAAAAGTTTTAAATCGCCTATTCACCCCCCTCTAGGCGACATCCGTGTCCTTTCACCAACTAGCAATGTGGGACTAAACTTTGTCCCCCAAGGCTGTCCCAAGCTGCCAACCTGATGGGCCTTGCGATTTCAGAAATTGTAGACCACATGGGCTGCAGCCCATCTACATTCAACAGAGTGTAGACCACAACCCATTAAACATATTGGAATCAAAGAGGGTTGGATACTTAGGAATGCAGTGGCACCCACCCTCAGTCCAACGAAGTTCAAACCTCAGATTTGACACTTTAATATTTTATAAAGATGGATTATTTTTCAGTAGGAGACGATATTTCCGTCGATAGCAATGCGCATGTGGTGACTTCATCAATTCTAAAGACTGTCGGATAACGATTTTTGGATTCGGTCTCTTGGAGGCACTGTGTAGTCATTTGACTACACAGTTTTTTTAGAACGTAGGTAGAAATTATGTAAAAAAAATTACAAAAAATCATATAAATAGATATATTTGACTACATAACTTTAAAATGACAACACAACACTAATGTCCTGGCTCCGCCACTGCTTAGAGGTGCTCATAAGGGTAGTGTATGTTGTTGCCTTTAATATGTGCGTATTTGTAGCAGTACTGTTTACAAAAAAAAGAGGGCTACCTAGCAGTGGCGGACCTACAAAAGAAATCTTGGGCGGGCCAAGCTAAGGCATTGACAAAGACTGATTAAGGTTGATTTGTTTTTCAACTCTTCATCCTTGGAAGCATCCGAAACAAAATGTTTTAGTTGAAGTTGCAATCCATAAATATCTTGTTGGGTGAAATCTGCTGGGTAGTACTTTTTCACCATCTCACATATATCACTGGCTTTGAATCCTCTAAATTTGTTTCCAGGAATCAAAGTAGCACTAGTGGATAAAAGATCCATTACCTTGGAGGCATCAACTAGAGCAAGTTGCAAGCGGTGGGCATAACAATGAACATAATAGGCATATGGGCATTCTTGGAGGGAAAGAGCTTGCAGTCCATTCAAGTCACCTCTCATGTTGTTGGCCCCGTCATAACCTTGTCCTCGAAGATTCTGAATGTCAGAACCATGTGTTGATAAAACAGTGGTCAATTCATCTTTAAGTGTCAAAGAGTTTGTATTTGCTACATGTATCAAGTCAAAGAACCTCTCTTGCAGAATACCACCTTTATCAACAAATCTGAGAACTAGGGCCATTTGCTCTCTCTCTTTGCTACATCACATGTCTCATCCACTAAAGTGTCAAAGACTGGTCTTCCTCAACTTCATTTACCTCGTCTCTTTTTCTTTTGAATACTAGATCAATTCTTCTCTGATTCATGGTGCCTAAATTGCATTTGTAAACAAACAAAAAAATTGATTATTCAGGGTACCAAATTGTAATTTAATTTTGCAGTGAAAAGATTTGTTGTGAAGAGATTTGGGGAAAACTGAATTACCGTCAGTTTTGCAGCTGCCTTGCCTGGGAGCAATTGTAGTTGATGGTTGTGCCAACGCCGGATGATCGGATCGCCGCCGCCCGCCCGCAGCCTGGCCGTTTCCGGCCGGCGTTTGCTCGCCTAGGGCTTGGTCGCGTGGCCGGTGTGGGGCTTGATGGCTTGTGGTGCCCGCTCCTGCTGGATGGTGCTCGCCAAATTGAGTCGCTCCGGCCGTCCGGCGGCCACCTCCACGCTCAGTCACCGGCGGTAGGTCGACCGGTGGCACCGCGGCAGTTCGCCCTAAACTAAAACCATGGACAGCATCGTGTACGTCTGTACGACCAACAGGAAACCAACGAACATGGAGACATGGAGTAGACTGGGCTGGGTTAATGGGCTTCACACATGGAGGCATAGGCATAATTTTTTCCCACTTTTGGGCTGGGCGGGCCATGGCCCGGGTTTGCCCTCACATAGGTCGGCCAGTGCTGCCTAGCATAGTAAGCTTGCTTGGAGCTTTAGTTAGTAGAAGTAGGGATGCAAAGCAGCATCTGATCGTCCCCGTTTCGTAATCAAAATCGTTTAGGTTAGTTATAACATTTTTAGACAAATTGGCCTACTGTAGTTTAAAACTAGATAATGCTTTTGCGGGACGCTGCTTGCAACCCTAGATAGAGGTAAGTATTATTTGTAAGTAATACTTTCCGATCGATCGATTGTAGTGGGGACTACCCGAATAATTAATTTATATTCACTTGTCTTCTGCATAGATGCTAGCATACGGTGCCTTTCGGTTCAGGAAGCAATTATACGCGGCAGCTTGTCAATTAGGTGCTTCGAGTTTGCAACAGCGATGGTTTAGTGTGTTGTACCAGTAGTATAATAGTGGAACGACAGGCACCAGAGTCTATACGTGCGTCAATTATTTGTTGCATTTTGTATGGTCGACGCCTAGGTCACTTGATGGACTACTTGACTTGAAATCAGGAAGGTAATTTGGTTTCAAGTGATTAAATTGAAGCATACCTGTGAGAAATCTTTGCACATGATGCAAACCCAGAAAACACGGTTCGTCAACGGTGTCCGTCATTTTGTCCACCTCTGTACATTTCAACTGTGGTTTATCTCGATAGGGACACGGAGATTAGTCAATGGCAATGGACATACCAATCTGCAATTTGCATGCCACATTGCCACTGGTTTCTTGCTGAAGGCTAGATGTACTCAGACTCTCGTGTTTAGCTTTCTGTTGGCATTTTATACGCTTTGGTCCATTAACAAAAGTATTTTGTATACTTACTGATTTTTTTTGAGATAGTGTACTTACTTACGGACGTATAATTCTTTATATAAGAGAGTTTTTTTACTGTACCCTTGTATTAAGTTAGGGGTACCATGAAAAAGCTCCTATATAATGCAATTTACATTGTAAGTGGCTACGGATTTATTAATTTACATTGTAGTTTGTGCAACCTAAGGCTGGTGCCAACGCGGGCGGTAGCAGGGGCGGTAGCGCCGGCGTCGGGGCGAGAGGGAGGCGAGAGAGGGGCGAGACGAGATGGCGGGGCGGTGGCGTGGGCGCCCGGCGGTAGCGCCCGCTATCGCCCGGCTGCCGCCCGCGCTGGGGGCGATAGCGGGGCAAGAGGGAGGCGACAGGGAGGCGGCAGCGTTGGCACGTCGGGGCGAGAGGCGGGGCGAGAGGGAGGCGGTAACGGCTAGCTGAGGTGGCGCGATATGATTCGTCCACCTCAGCTAGCCGTTGGGGTAGCCGTTGCTGGCTCAAAAAATTCGAAAAAATGCCAAAAACCCCAAAATTTCATCCCCCACCCCCTATAAATACCCCCCATATGGTTTCACTCATTCCACACCTCACTTCATCTCCTCCACTCTCCATTTCCACTCCTCTCAACGCCATGTCTTCGTCTAGCAGCAGTTCGAGCGACGGAATGGAGGGTGATATGATCGATGCATTCCACGCGGAGTATGAGGAGGAGATGCTCAACGAGGAGGCGGAGCCAAGACGGCCGCGACGCCGCCGACAGTTCATCAGGCGTGATCGTCTGGGTGCCCACGATCGGCTCTTCGAGGACTACTTCGCCGACGACTGCAATTATCCTCCGAGCTTCTTTCGGCGAAGGTATCGGATGAGGCGATCCCTTTTTCTGCACATTGTGGATAGATTGGGTGAATACTCTCCGTATTTCACCCAAAGAGTTGATGCTCTCAACCTTGCTGGTTTTTCTCCCCTACAAAAGTGTACTGCGGCTTTGCGTCTATTAGCTTATGGAGCCGTTGCAGATACGATAGATGAGTGGCTTAAGTTAGCTAGACAAACTTCATCAGATTGTCTAGATAGATTCTGTGAAGGCATCATTGACTGTTACGGGGAGACGTTTTGCCGTCGACCAAATGTCGAGGATACTCAGCGTCTGTTAGCGAAAGCCGAGGAGCGTGGCCTTCCGGGCATGTTAGGGAGCATCGATTGCATGCATTAGCAGTGGAGGAACTGCCCAGTTGCTCATGTTGGTCAATTCACAAGGGGAGACATCAAACACCCTACCATAATCTTAGAAGCCGTTGCGTCGTATGATCGTTGGATCTGGCATGCCTTTTTTGGAGTGGCTGGGTCCAACAACGACATCAATATACTCAACCAGTCGCCGTTGTTCACTGATGTGCTTAGGGGAGAAGCACCCGTAGTGAACTTCACGGTGAATGGACACGAGTACAACTATGGTTACTACCTTGCCGACGGCATCTGCCCCTCCTGGCCGGTGTTCATGAAAGGTGTTACTCTTCCACAAAGTGAAAAGCATCGACTGTTCACTGCTGCTCAATCAGCTTGGCGCAAAGATGTCGAGTGTGCCTTTGGAGTGCTGAAGGCTAGGTTCAACATTCTAGCAGTTCCGGGACGCTCCTACTCGAGGTGTACTCTTGGGTTGATCATGCGTGCATGTGTCATTCTGCACAACATGATCATCGACGATGAGCGTGGTACAAATTTGGAGAACATCTATGAGACAGTTGATTCCAATGTCGGCCCTGCAATACACAACCATGCACCACCAAGCCTAGCAGCCAGGATTCATATGGACAACGAAATGAGGGACTCACCGATGTATACACAGCTCCAGCATGATTTGATTGAGCATGTGTGGGCTAATGCCTAGATTATATAATTTTTTCAAATTTTTATGTAATCTTTTCAAATTTTTATGTAATTTTTTTATGATGTAATCGGTAACAATTTTAGTTCAATAAAATAACTTCCTTGCATTATTTTTAATGTTGTAATATGAAAAAGAAATGCTGATATCGAGGAGAGAAAAAAGCTGATGTGGAGGAGAGAGAAGTGAGAGCTGACACTATAGCCCGTGCACTGGCACCGTGGGGTGAGAGTGGGGTGAGAGTGGGGTGAGAGTGAGGAAAAAAACTGACGTGGCAGGCTATAGTGGTGTGGTGCATTGGCACCAGCCTAAGGAACTGACAAAAAAGTGACCTAACGGATCTGTCATGCATGCAATGTAGAGAAAATTGAGTGTCGACGAAATAAAAAAACATCCGGCTATCAAATAGCAAAAGTGTACTTGAATGGTTACTTGGAAGTGAAAACCCTTCGGTCGTTCTTAGCCGGATGGATAAACCAATGGGTATGCACTAGTAGCATATCACTTATTCTTGAGGGAGAAAACCGTCCACTTATCCTACATTCGATGGATCCGTCTACAAGAGTGCCAGAGGGATTATTGCTAGTCATATACAGTATAGATAGTTAATTTTGTTTGAAAAAAAAGATAATTGTTTTTCACATGCATTGTGTGGCCATTTTTGCAACAAAAAAAGGAAAAGAGTTTGCCATTCTGTATGCTGATTTTGGCCACAACACCTTGCGCGTTGCTCGGAAAGTCCTTTTGCTGTTTGCACCGAGTGTTGATGCCGAGAGAACTATTCTTGGGTGTCCCAGAGGAATTTTTTTTTTTTTTGAACAAAGGGAGACGCCAGAGGCGCCAATTTTATTTCAACTCAAGCACAATATACAGAGTGAAGTACATAGCCTTGAATATCTGCTGAAATAAGAGCATCGGAGATGGGGCATAGGCTATTGCTATGAGTTGAAGAATTGCATCTGAAGATAGGCTCGGAAACAATTGTTTTGAGAGCCTGTTGTGCACAATCATGAGCTACTCCATTGAGGTCTCTTTTGATATGGAATATTGCCGCCTGTATCTGAGTAGAAATTTGGAAGAAGGAGGCCATGACGTCTCTTAGTTCCCATGGAACCTGCTGAGAGGAGATGGAGTTTGTCGCTGAAGCTCTTGCAAGAGAAAGATTGTCCGTTAGAAAAGTAACTTGTTGTAGCTGAAGTGACCGCGCCACCTTTGCCGCAAGAAGAAGAGCCGCCGCCTCGGCATGAAATGGTGTTGGCACCTGTTCTGCAGAGGCTTGAATCATGATGTCACACTTGTGTTGACCAATTTGAACCTGAAGAAAGAGACCAATGCCAGTTGCTTGGGAGTCGTCTCTTCCTGACATCTTCATGTTTTTCCAAGAGGCATCTGAGAATATTTTGTTCCCTGTAATGACAAGATCTGTCCTTATTGTTGTTCCCTGTGCTGGTAGATAATTGGTTGCATGAGTTGCTTGCTTGCTTGTACTGTCTTCTTTTACATTGGCCTGAATCTGCAAAATGGAATCAACGGTGGGATCCAGCATCTCCATGTTTTGTTGAATTGCCCTTGCCGCTTGGTACACCTGGTATGGGGCCCCTGGTTTTCTGCAGAATAGGTTGTCATTTCTAGACTTCCAAATACACCACATAAATGTTAGAATATTTTCTAGGGTAGCATAAGGGTGATTCATGGACAACAATTTTATTAAAATTTGAGACATTGAGTTGCAGTCTGTAATAAGCATCTCAGATCTGACAAACCAAGGATAGCTGAACCATGCCACACGAGCAAAGTGACAAGTAAAAAAGAGATGTATGTCTGTTTCTTCTACAGCACACCTGGAACACAGAGTGCTTATGTGAGTGGAATACTTACCTGTTCTTGCTCCTGTCGGCACTGCTCTTCTTAGAAGTCTCCATCCAAATGTCTGCACTCTCGGAGTCAATTTTTTATTTCGCCAAATCTGTTGCAGGAGACGAACTGTTGCAGGATGTACTTGTCTTGGAGCCGGTTCGCCCTGTTCCTGCAATCTCTTTAAGCAAGCACGATATGCGCTTTTGGTGTTACATTTACCTGATGGTGTGAGTCTCCAGCATAAGATATCTTTCTCTTCAGAGTTGATAAGAGGAGTTTGTTTAATGATTGTAGCAAAGGGTTGTTGGAAAAGATTATCAATAAGTTGAGTGTTCCATGCCTTTTGCTCCGGGAGCCACAGATCCCTAACATAGGCCGGGTAAATATAGCCTGTTTCTTGAATTATGAGATAATCATATATAGCAGACCACTGTTGACACCAGGGAGTGCTCCAAACAGATATGCCTCCTTGTGTTATTTGGTAAAAGCAATGGGTTTTCAGAATGGGAAGCACTTTGTGGATTGAGGCCCAAAAGGCTGATTTAGGAACATTTGGATTTGGGCGCCAAATAGATGAGTCATGAAAGTATTTGGATTTGAGAACAGCATGTAAGAGATCATTAGGAGCCTCCGCAATTCTCCAGGCCGCCATAAGGATTAGGGCCTGGTTCATGGCTTGGATGTTGCGGATACCCAAACCTCCTTCATTTTTGGGTGCACATATGTCCTTCCATGCCCGGAGACACATGGCCTTCGAGTTTTCTTCTTCTCTTACCCCCGTCCACCAGAAATTGCGAATAATAGCATTAAGTTTGGCTATGAATTTCTTGGAGAGGTTGCTTATCATTATGTGTTTTGTTGGGAGTGAAGGAAGTCCACAAAACCACCAATTTCTGATGACATCTCTTCAATTAGGAATTCAGGATCCGTACATCGTTCTCCTTGCTATTTGTTCCTCGACGACAGAAGTTTTTGTCGTACGTACTTGACAGATTATAGACACACGGTAGCCGTCGAAGAGTTGGTACGTGAAAGCTCTTGCAAGGTGCAAGGATGCAATCGGACTCTCGCCAATTATTCTCCCTCATCAGCCATCTTGCAAAAAGAATTAAGTTAGGCACCTATATATATACTTATCGAAGCTAGCAAAGCACTGTTTCCTCACGTCGACGACGACATGTACGGTCCAACGGTGGTCGGAGCGCGTACGGTTTTTTGCTTGCAAGGGTCAAGGGAACAAATGTAGGCTGCTGGGACATCACTCGAGAGGTAGCTAGCTATAGACGCGCGCCACAAGATACGACATGGCAGCCCGGGTTCTCCGCTTCTCTCGCCACTTGCAGACGACGCCGTCGCCGGAGACGCCACCAGCATACGGTCCCTACCGGAACCACGGGTCCGCGTCGTGGCGATTTACACAAAAATAACTTTTTTATGGAACTATAGCACAGATTAACCTTTCAGGCAAACTATTTCACTTATCTAACCCTTTTTTGTGACGCTTATGCGAGCGGCGCCACACATCACTGTGTGGCGCCCATGCGATGGGCGCCACACATCTTACCTGCGTGGCATGCATGCGCGTGCGTGGCCTACAGCTGCCAACGTGGAAGCATGTGTGGCGCCATGGCAAAGGCACCACACTACTCTATATAAATAAACATTGTCTAGAGCTGATAGAACATAGTGGTAACTTAGCTGGTTGAAGCCTCTAGTACAAATCTATAGGTCTTGAGTTCAAACCTCCAAAATACTTGATTTTATTTTTACTTTTTAAAATTGTGCTAGACATTGTAGTATGTTCTAAAATATAGAAACCAACTCCGTATTGTTTTTAAAACCTTTTATCATTTTTTAAATTATTGTAGGAGTCCAAAATGTGCTCGCTTCTTCAGCACAAACTCTGTTTTCTCTCCAACGGAATACAATCTTCCCTACGTACACAAAGAAGCGATACTCATATAAGCTTAATATATATAGTTCTTAATTGAGTAGCAATAGATTTATAGGACCCATTAGCGTACAATAAGAAACGTACAGTTCACAGCTGAATCATCAATAAACAGATGATGAAATTCTTCTTGGACACCCCAGAGTAATACACATTTTACCAATCCCAAAGTACTATGGAGAAATAAAGCAAACACACAAATACTCCTCTGCCCGCATTCCATAGTATAATCACAGAGAAAACAAAATACACTCAGTGTGATTTGAATGTTCAATATAAAATATCAGAAGTGGCAGGTTTGCATTTATACTTCCTCTGCCCGCATTCCATATTTGCATGTTCTCCGATGAGGGTAAGCAAAATCAATTTGCAGTTCTATATACCTGATTAGAAAGGATTGAGTAGTTTCATATCTGAACAATGAAGCAAAAACGGAAGCTGACATGAACGTCATCAAATGTATCAATTTCTTGGCTTAAAAGTCCGCAGAACAACACTTGCATGCTTTAAACATTAATCTGCTAGCATGTAACTCAACGTGAGCAAGAAAGCATGAAACAAACAAAAACGGCTAGAAGAGCACGACGAAACTTACATTATCACTGCATGAAGCAAACAAAAACGGCTAGAAGAGTATGTTTTATTTTGGACTCCTACAATGATTTAAAAAATGATAAAAAGTTTTAAAAACAATACGGAGTTGGTTTCTATATTTTAGAACATACTACAATGTCTATCACAATTTTAAAAAGTAAAAATAAAATCAAATATTTTGGAGGTTTGAACTCAAGACCTACATATTTGCACCAAAGACTTTAACCAGCTGATCTACCACTATGTTCTGTCAACTCTAGACAACGTTTATTTATAAAGAGTAGTGTGGCGCCTTTGCCATGGGCACCACACATGCTTCCACGTTGGCAGCTGTATACGCACGCGCATGCACCCCACGCAGGCAAGATGTGTGGCGCCCATCGCATGGGCGCCACACAGTGAAGTGTGACGCCGCTTGCATAGGCGCCACAAAAATGGTTAGATGAGTGAAATAGTTTAACTGAAGGGTCAGTCTGTGGTATAGTTTCATAAAAGGGTTATTTTTGTGTAAAACGTCCCGCTTCGTGCTGGCTACGAATGCTTTTGGTCAGGATCTCACAATTATCGTGCGGGCCCAGCCATCAGGGCATGCGCGGACTTGGCCGACTACTTACCGGATCGGACATGCCGGTCGCCTCGCGCGGGCTCCGACGGCGCCGGGCCGACGCCGGTCGCCGCTCCAGTCATACAGGGTCCCGCGCGCCTCTCGCCGTCGTCGGTGAGACGTCCCGTCCGATCGAGACTCGACAAGATTCTCTCGAAAGTTAAGCAGGCGGCGTATCTCCATGAGCCTCAGCTCCATCACTCGAATGACACGACTGGCTCACAAGTCACAAGTGTGCATACATGTGTGCTTGCTTTACCTGCTGGGGATGCACACATTATTTGCTAGCTAGGCTAGGAATCTGTCATTTCGTTTGGAGCCAATCACCTCGACGGGAGGAAGCAGCGGAAGAACCTAATGTTAGGCCACCGTGCCATGACTGCGATGACACATTAGTTCAAATTTGAACTAAATCCCAGGCATTTTTTAATACCAGACCATTACCACTGACTAGTTGACCCAGCATCAGATTGCTAACCTGACGGCGTTGGTGTTACATCAACGGCAGTTGACTCACGACATGCATGATTTGATGCTAGTTGTAGCTAGTGCGTTGACTACAAGACGAAAAAGAAAGCCAACGCGTTGAGTCCCCATGGCCTAGAGATCTCGGGGGACCCGCTCGACCAGATGAAAGTGTGATCCAAAGGCTCAAAAGGCACATGAAAAATACTACTCATCATTTAAAGGTGCTCCTATCTATGCAATTATAAGCGCACTTTTATTGTGCATGAATCTAGACATACTAACGGGAATCGATCGAATGACCCTTGGCTCTAGGGAAGTGGCAAAGGAGATTGAGATCAATGTGATGATCATGTGTTGTTGCCATCACTGGAATCCCATGGATCTTCCGCTCACACCACGGCCGCATCCTCCATCATCTTCTCCTACTAGGCTCTAGCTTAGCTTTAGCTCGGGGCTGGTCGGCTGGAATGCACGCGCTTGCGCTTGCCCTACGCGATTCAATAACGGACAGGGCCACAGGTAAGAGCATCTCCACCGGTACCGCCAAATAGGGGTCAGAAGGGGCGGCAGCACCTCCGTTTCTGAGACGCCGGCACACCATTCTCTATTTGGGGACGCTGCTCCCACACCGGCGCCCGCAATACGCCAGCCCCGATATATTTTGAAATATAAATTCAAATTTGCAACACGATATTCATACGAAGTTTGAACGAAATTTGTACAAATTTAACGCGGGTTTAAACTAAAAAAACTAAAAAAATACAACTAGCGGCGCTGGGAGTCGAAGGCGCTGAAGTCGAGGTCGTCACCGCTGGATGACCCGAAGGACTAGCTGTCGACGTCGTCAGCCTCCTCCTCCTCGTCCTTCTTCTCCTTTGGCGCCGGTAGCTCGGATGGTCCGGCGAGGTCGATGTAGTTGGCGCCCTGGTCCCTAGCGGACCACACCGCTGCCTGCCGTGGGTCGATCGCGATGTGACGATAGTCTGCGTCGACGGAGCGGCTGAGGATGAAGTTGAGGGCGGTGAACTCCTCCTCGTCACCGTCGCCACGGAGGGCCGCCTGCGCCTCGGCCTCCTTCTCCCACCATTGCTTCTTCGCCGGTGGAAGTGGTGGCGAGGCGTCCTCCTCCTTGACGTGGGAGCGGTGGCCCAACCCTGTCGTCCGACGAGCCGGAGCAGAGGACGCGCGCCTCGCGTCGTCGCGGATGACGACGCCTCCGGAAGGAGGCGCGGGCGCGACCGAGCACGTGCGCGCGACGGCAGACGATCCGGTGCGTGAGGTTCCGGACGCCGCGGTCCGTTCCGACGCCCTCTGCGTGGTAGGCGGCAGCGCCATGTTCGCCGCCTGCGGGAAGTATAGCGGCTCCCGTTGCCCGCGGACGGGTGGACGGAAGCCGTAGTCATGGAGAGTGTCGTCGACGGAGCGGCCGTACCACATCAGGCATGGCGGCCTACGTTGTTGAAGCGGCCGCCCGAGGGGTTGGCCGTCTGCGTGAGCTCGGCGCCGCGCTCGCGGTCAAAGCGCCTGATACGCGTACAGCACGCGTCCGTTGGGAACCCCAAGAGGAAGGTGTGATGCGTACAGCGGCAAGTTTTCCCTCAGTAAGAAATCAAGGTTTATCGAACCAGTAGGAGCCAAGAAGCACGTTGAAGGTTGATGGCGGCGAGATGTAGTGCGGCGCAACACCAGGGATTCCGGCGCCAACGTGGAACCTGCACAACACAACCGAAGTACTTTGCCCCAACGAAACAGTGAGGTTGTCAATCTCACCGGCTTGCTGTAACAAAGGATTAGATGTATAGTGTGGATGATGATTGTTTGCAGAAAACAGTAGAACAAGTATTGCAGTAGATTGTATTCGATTAAAAGAATGGACCGGGGTCCACAGTTCACTAGAGGTGTCTCTCCCATAAGATAAATAGCATGTTGGGTGAACAAATTACAGTTGGGCAATTGACAAATAGAGAGGGCATGACAATGCACATACATGATATGATGAGTATTGTGAGATTTAATTGGGCATTACGACAAAGTACATAGACCGCTATCCAGCATGCATCTATGCCTAAAAAGTCCACCTTCAGGTTATCATCCGAACCCCTTCCAGTATTAAGTTGCAAACAACAGACAATTGCATTAAGTATGGTGCGTAATGTAATCAATAACTACATCCTCGGACATAGCATCAATGTTTTATCCCTAGTGGCAACAGCACATCCACAACCTTAGAACTTTCTCACATCGTCCTGCATTTAATGGAGGCATGAACCCACTATCGAGCATAAATACTCCCTCTTGGAGTTAAGAGTAAAAACTTGGCCAGAGCCTCTACTAATAACGGAGAGCATGCAAGATCATAAACAACACATAGATAGATTGATAATCAACATAACATAGTATTCTCTATCCATCGAATCCCAACAAACACAACATATAGCATTACAGATAGATGATCTTGATCATGTTAGGCAGCTCACAAGATTCGACAATGAAGCACATAAGGAGAAGACGACCATCTAGCTACTGCTATGGACCCATAGTCCAGGGGTGAACTACTCACTCATCACTCCGGAGGCGACCATGGCGGTGAAGAGTCCTCTGGGAGATGATTCCCCTCTCCGGCAGGGTGCCGGAGGCGATCTCCTGAATCCCCCGAGATGGGATTGGCGGCGGCGGCGTCTCTGGAAGGTTTTCCGTATCGTGGCTCTCGGTACTGGGGGTTTCGCGTCGAAGGCTTTAAGTAGGCGGAGGAGATAGGTCAGGGGGCCACATGGGGGCCCACACACTAGGCCGGCGCGGCCAGGGCTTGGGCCGCGCCGCCCTAGCGACTGGCCACCTCATGGCCCCACTTCGTATCATCTTCGGTCTTCTGGAAGCTTCGTGGCAAAATAGGCCCCTGGGCGTTGATTTCGTCCAATTCCGAGAATATTTCCTTACTAGGATTTCTGAAACCAAAAACAGCAGAAAACAACAACTGGCTCTTCGGCATCTCGTTAATAGGTTAGTGCCGGAAAATGCATAAATATGACATAAAGTATGCATAAAACATGTAGATATCATCAATAATGTGGCATGGAACATAAGAAATTATCGATACGTCGGAGACGTATCAGCATCCCCAAGCTTAGTTTCTGCTCGTCCCGAGCAGGTAAACGATAACAAAGATAATTTCTGGAGTGACATGCCATCATAACCTTGATCATACTATTGTAAGCATATGTAATGAATGCAGCGATCAAAACAATGTAAATGACATGAGTAAACAAATGAATCATAAAGCAAAGACTTTTCATGAATAGTACTTCAAGACAAGCATCAATAAGTCTTGCATAAGAGTTAACTCATAAAGCAATAATTCATAGTAGAGGCATTGAAGCAACACAAAGGAAGATGAAGTTTCAGCGGTTGCTTTCAACTTATAACATGTATATCTCATGGATAGTTGTCAATGTAAAGTAATATAACAAGTGCAATATGCAAGTATGTAGGAATCAATGCACAGTTCACACAAGTGTTTGCTTCTTGAGGTGGAGAGAGATAGGTGAACTGACTCAACAATAAAAGTAAAAGAAAGGCCCTTCGCAGAGGGAAGCATTGATTGCTATATTTGTGCTAGAGCTTTGGTTTTGAAAACAAGAAACAATTTTGTCAACGGTAGTAATAAAGCATATGTGTTATGTAAATTATATCCTACAAGTTGCAAGCCTCATGCATAGTATACTAATAGTGCCCGCACCTTGTCCTAATTAGCTCGGATTACCTGGATTATCATCGCAATGCACATGTTTTAACCAAGTGTCACAAAGGGGTACCTCTATGCCGCCTGTACAAAGGTCTAAGGAGAAAGCTCGCATCGGATTTCTCGCTATTGATTATTCTCAACTTAGACATCCATACCGGGACAACATAGACAACAGATAATGGACTCCTCTTTTATGCATAAGCATGTAGCAACAATTAATTTTCTCATATGAGATTGAGGATATTTGTCCAAAACTGAAACTTCCACCATGGATCATGGCTTTAGTTAGCGGCCCAATGTTCTTCTCTAACAGTATGCATGCTCTAACCATTTTAGTGGTAAATCTCCCTTACTTCAGACAAGACGAACATGCATAGCAACTCACATGATATTCAACAAAGAGTAGTTGATGGCGTCCCCAGGAACATGGTTATCGCACAACAAGCAACTTAATAAGAGATAAAGTGCATAAGTACATATTCAATACCACAATAGTTTTTAGGCTATTTGTCCCATGAGCTATATATTGTAAAGGTAGAGGATGGAAATTTAAAGGTAGCACTCAAGCAATTTACTTTGGAATGGCGGAGAAATACCATGTAGTAGGTAGGTATTGTGGACACAAATGGCATAGTGGTTGGCTCAAGGATTTTGGATGCATGAGAAGTATTCCCTCTCGATACAAGGTTTAGGCTAGCAAGGCTATTTGAAACAAACACAAGGATGAAGCGGTGCAGCAAAACTCACATAAAAGACATATTGTAAACATTATAAGACTCTACACCATCTTCCTTGTTGTTCAAATTCAATACTAGAAATTATCTAGACCTTAGAGAGACCAATTATGCAAACCAAATTTAGCAAGCTCTATGTATTTCTTCATTAATAGGTGCAAAGTATATGATGCAAGAGCTTAAACATGAGCACAACAATTGCCAAGTATCACATTATCCAAGACATTTTAGCAATTACTACATGTATCATTTTCCAATTCCAACCATATAATAATTTAACGAAGAAGAAACTTTCGCCATGAATATTATGAGTAAAGCCTAAGGACATACTTGTCCATATGCAACAGCGGAGCGTGTCTCTCTCCCACACAAAGAATGCTAGGATCCATTTTATTCAAACAAAACAAAAACAAAAACAAACCGACGCTCCAAGCAAAGTACATAAGATGTGATGGAATAAAAATATAGTTTCACTAGAGGAACCTGATAATGTTGTCGATAAAGAAGGGGATGCCTTGGGCATCCCCAAGCTTAGACGCTTGAGTCTTCTTGATATATGCAGGGGTGAACCACCGGGGCATCCCCATGCTTAGAGCTTTCACTCTCCTTGATCATATTGTATCATCTCCCTCTCTTGATCCTTGAAAACTTCCTCCACACCAAACTCAAAACAACTCATTAGAGGGTTAGTGCACAATTAAAATTTACATGTTCAGAGGTAACATAATCATTCTTAATACTTCTGGACATTGCACAAAGCTACTGAAAGTTAATGGAATCGAAAAATCCATCAAGCATAGCAAAACAGACAATGCGAAATAAAAGGCAGAATCTGTCAAAACAGAACAGTTCATAAAGACGAATTTTATTGAGGCATCAGACTTGCTCAAATGAAAATGCTCAAATTGAATGAAAGTTGCGTACATATCTGAGGATCACTCACGTAAATTGGTATAATTTTCTGAGTTACCTACAGAGAATTAGGCCCAGATTTGTGACAGCAAAGAAATCTGTTTCTGCGCAGTAATCCAAATCTAGTATGAACCTTACTATCAACGACTTTACTTGGCACAACAATGCACAAAACTAAGATAAGGAGAGGTTGCTACAGTAGTAACAACTTTCAAGACTCAAATATAAAATAAAAGTACTGTAGTAAAAACATGGGTTGTCTCCCATAAGCGCTTTTCTTTAACGCCTTTCAGCTAGGCGCAGAAAGTGTATATAAAGTATTATCAAGAGACGAAGCATCAACATCATAATTTGTTCTAATAATAGAATCAAAAGGTAACTTCATTCTCTTTCTAGGGAAGTTTTCCATACCTTTCTTGAGAGTAAATTGATATTTAATACTACCTTCCTTCATATCAATGATAGCACCAACGGTTCGAAGAAAAGGTCTTCCCAATATAATGGGACAAGATGCATTGCATTTAATATCCAAGACAACAAAATCAACGGGAACAAGGTTATTGTTAACGGTAATGCGAACATTATCAACTCTCCCCAAAGGTTTCTTTGTAGAGTTATCAGCAAGATTAATATCCAAATAACAATTTTTCAATGGTGGCAAGTCAAGCATATTATAGATTTTCTTAGGCATAACGGAAATACTTGCACCAAGATCACATAAAGCATTACAATCAAAGTCATTGACCTTCATCTTAATGATGGGCTCCCAACCATCCTCTAGCTTCCTAGGAATAGAAGTTTCGCGTTCTAGTTTCTCTTCTCTAGCTTTTATGAGAGCATTTGTAATATGTTTTGTGAAAGCCAAATTTATAGCACTAGCATTAGGACTCTTAGCAAGTTTTTGTAAGAACTTTATAACTTCAGAGATGTGGCAATCATCAAAATCCAAACCATTATAATCTAAAGCAATGGGATCATCATCCCCAATGTTGGAAAAAATTTCAGCAGTTTTATCACAGGCAGTTTCAGCAGCTTTGCATTAGAAGTGAAAATATTGCCAACACCAATTATTTTATCATTAATAGTAGGCGGTGCAGCAACATGTGTAGCATTAGCATTGCTAGTGGTGGTAATAGTCCAAACTTTAGCTATATTATCTTCTTTTTCATTTTCTTCTTTTTCCCACCTAGCACGCAATTCGGCCATCAATCTTATATTCTCATTAATTCTAACTTGGATGGCATTTGCTGTAGTAACAATTTTATTATTACGATTTTCATTAGGCATAACTTTCGATTTCAAAAGATCAACATCAGCAGCAAGATTATCGACTTTAGAAGCAAGTATATCAATTTTCCCAAGCTTTTCTTCAACAGATTTGTTAAAAGAAGTTTGTGTACTAATAAATTCTTTAAGCATAGCTTCAAGTCCAGGGGGTGTGTTCCTATTATTGTTTTAAGAATTCCCATAAGAATTACCATAGCCGTTGCCATTATTATAAGGATATGGCCTATAGTTGTTACTAGAATTGTTCCGGTAAGCATTGTTGTTGAAATTATTATTTTTAATGAAATTCACATCAACATGTTCTTCTTGAGCAACCAATGAAGCTAACGGAACATTATTAGGATCAACATTAGTCCTACCATTCACAAGCATAGTCATAATAGCATCAATCTTATCACTCAAGGAAGAGGTTTCTTCGACAGAATTTACCTTCTTACCTTGTGGAGCTCTTTCCGTGTGCCATTCAGAGTAATTAATCATCATATTATCAAGAAGCTTTGTTGCCTCACCAAGAGTAATGGACATAAAGGTACCTCCAGCAGCTGAATCCAATAGGTTCCGCGAAGAAAAATTCAGTCATGCATAAAAGGTTTGGATGATCATCCAAGTAGTCAGTCCATGGGTTGGGCAATTTTTAACCAAAGATTTCATTCTTTCCCATGCTTGTGCAACATGCTTAGTATCCAATTGTTTAAAATTCATTATGCTACTCCTCAAAGATATAATTTTAGCAGGGGGATAATATTTACCAATAAAAGCATCCTTGCATTTAGTCCATGAATCAATACTGTTCTTAGGCAGAGATAGCAACCAATCTTTAGCTCTTCCTCTTAATGAGAAAGGAAACAATTTTAATTTTATAATGTCACCATCTACATCATTATACTTTTGCATTTCACATAATTCAACAAAGTTATTGAGATTGGCAGTAGCATCATCAGAACTAACACCAGAAAATTGCTCTCGCATAACAAGATTTAGTAAAGCAGGTTTAATTTCAAAGAATTCCGCTGTAGTAGCAGGTGGAGCAATAGGTGTGCATAAGAAATCATTATTATCTGTGGTTGTGAAGTCACACAACTTAGTATTTTCAGGAGTACCCATTTTAGCAACAGTAAATAAAGCAAACTAGATAAGGTAAATGCAAGTAACTAATTTTTTTGTGTGTTTTTAATATGGCAAACAAGACAGCAAATAAAGTAAAACTAGCAACTAATTTTTTTTGTATTTTGATTTGGTGCAGCAAACAAAGTAGTAAATAAAATAAAGCAAGACAAAAACAAAGTAAAGAGATTGGGATGTGGAGACTCCCCTTGCAGCGTGTCTTGATCTCCCCGGCAACGGCGCCAGAAAAAGAGCTTGATACGCGTACATCACGTTTCCGTTGGGAACCCCAAGAGGAAGGTGTGATGCGTACAGCGGCAAGTTTTCCCTCAGTAAGAAACCAAGGTTTATCGAACCAGTAGGAGCCAAAAAGCACGTTGAAGGTTGATGGCGGCGAGATGTAGTGCGGCGCAACACCAGGGATTCCGGCGCCAACGTGGAACCTACACAACACAACCAAAGTACTTTGCCCCAACGAAACAGTGAGGTTGTCAATCTCACCGGCTTGTTGTAACAAAGGATTAGATGTATAGTGTGGATGATGATTGTTTGCAGAAAACAGTAGAACAAGTATTGCAGTAGATTGTATTCGATTAAAAGAATGGACCGGGGTCCACAGTTCACTAGAAGTGTCTCTCCCATAAGATAAATAGCATGTGGGTGAACAAATTACAGTTGGGCAATTGACAAATAGAGAGGGCATGACAATGCACATACATGATATGATGAGTATTGTGAGATTTAATTGGGCATTACGACAAAGTACATAGACCGCTATCCAGCATGCATCTATGCCTAAAAAGTCCACGTTCAGGTTATCATCCGAACCCCTTCCAGTATTAAGTTGCAAACAACAGACAATTGCATTAAGTATGGTGCGTAATGTAATCAATAACTACATCCTCGGACATAGCATCAATGTTTTATCCCTAGTGGCAACAGCACATCCACAACCTTAGAACTTTCTGTCACTGTCCCAGATTTAATGGAGGCATGAACCCACTATCGAGCATAAATACTCCCTCTTGGAGTTAAGAGTAAAAACTTGGCCAGAGCCTCTACTAATAACGGAGAGCATGCAAGATCATAAACAACACATAGATAGATTGATAATCAACATAACATAGTATTCTCTATCCATCGGATCCCAACAAAAACAACATATAGCATTACAGATAGATGATCTTGATCATGTTAGGCAGCTCACAAGATCCGACAATGAAGCACATAAGGAGAAGACGACCATCTAGCTACTGCTATGGACCCATAGTCCAGGGGTGAACTACTCAATCATCACTCCGGAGGCGACCATGGCGGTGAAGAGTCCTCCGGGAGATGATTCCCCTCTCCGGCAGGGTGCCGGAGGCGATCTCCTGAATCCCCCGAGATGGGATTGGCGGCGGCGGCGTCTCTGGAAGGTTTTCCGTATCGTGGCTCTCGGTACTGGGGGTTTCGCGACGAAGGCTTTAAGTAGGCGGAGGAGATAGGTCAGGGGGCCACACGGGGGGCCTACACACTAGGCCGGCGCGGCCAGGACTTGGGCCGCGCCGCCCTAGTGTCTGGCCACCTCGTGGCCCCACTTCGTATCATCTTCGGTCTTCTGGAAGCTTCGTGGCAAAATAGGCCCCTGGGCATTGATTTCGTCCAATTCCGAGAATATTTCCTTACTAGGATTTCTGAAACCAAAAACAGCAGAAAACAGCAACTGGCTCTTCGGCATCTCGTTAATAGGTTAGTGCCGGAAAATGAATAAATATGACATAAAGTATGCATAAAACATGTAGATATCATCAATAATGTGGCATGGAACATAAGAAATTATCGATACATCGGAGACGTATCAGCGCCCTGCCCAGGACGGGCTGTCGACGGCGTTCTCCGGGAGGCTCCTCTCCTCCGGCGTCATCTCAGCCCGCCGTTCCATGGCGAGGGCCCACGTCTATGGCCCTGGCGATGGCGGCGGCGGCATGGTGAAGCCGCCGTTGGAGACGTGCCAGCCGTGTGGTAACTTGTACATCACGTCGGAGACGGGGATGCGGTGCCAGTACAACACGTCGGCCTCGTCGAACGTCAGCTGCGTCGAGCGGAGCATGCCGCCGCCACTCCCGCCGGCCTGGTCGTTGTGCGCCATCGCATTTGCGTGTGGGTGGTGGTTCGCGCGGAGGTTGAGGAAGGCGGCGGCTAGGGTTGGACGGCGGGGAAAAGAGAGAAGTGCGCGCCAGTGGGGTTTTAAGGGAGGCAGCGGACACGCATTGAAGGCGTGTGGGTAAGGTAGGTGGACGCCGTGTGGCTAGTCGCCGTCCTCGCTGCTTTGGTTTCCACGGGGGAGGCCATTAACGCCGATGACCAACCTCCCCGCGTCGTTTCCGATGCGAACCGCCGCGTCCCCTCGCTGACAGGGCACCCCCACCCGCGAAATCCGTCGTTCCGCGAGGCGCCAGCGTGCCTGATTCGCGCCCTTGGCCAAGGGGCCGGCACGGGGTTGGCCGCGATTCTATTGGGCTCAAAAATTGGCTAGCTCCATTTGGGGCGCGCCGGTGCGAGCCCATTTTCGCTCCCGTCCCCCAAAAAGCTATCGGGGCCGCTATCGGGGGCGCCGGTGGAGATGCTCTAATCGAGTGGGATTTCTTTTACGGTAACCGAGTGTGTGATTATATATATGGACTCACACAGATACTATAGCCAAGTTATTTGTTGTGGAAGAACACCTAAACTGCCCCGGTATATGCGGACGATGCGGCCGTTTTTGTGGATCCCAAGAAAGAGGACATTCAATCTTTCCTCCATCCTCGCCTTATTCAGAGAAGCTACCGGTCTCCTCACAAACTTCCAAAAGAGGATGGTAATTCCCATTAGATGTCAAGATATTGACATTAACGAGGTGCTTGATGGGGTTCCGGTGATCCGCGCTTCCTTCCCAATCAAGTATTTGGGGCTGCCCCTATCGGTTTGGAAGCTTAAGAGGATCGATTTTCAACCATTAGAAGACAAGATGGTCGGCAAGCTTGTTACTTGGGATGGAAAAAATATCAATGCAGCCGAGAGAGGGGCCCTTGTCAAATCCGTCCTCACGTCCCAAGCAATTAATTTTCCATCTAACGCCGCTCAAAATCCCACCGGGGTTCATCACTTCCATGAATAAAATTGAGCGTGCTTTTCTTTGGGCCAGCACCAAAGAGGTCACCGGGGGAAAGTGTAAGTTGAATTGGGAATCGGTTTGTAGACCCAAGAAGCTTGGTGGTTTGGGCATCCTACATCTCGAGAAATTTGTGAGGGCTCTTCGGTTGAGATGGCCTTGGTTTGAATGGCGTGACCCGAGTAAGCTTTGGGTGTGATGAGATCTAAGATCCCGGGAGTGGCCCGATCTCGCGATTTGACCCCGAAAACCACGGGTAGAGGTGGGAGAACGCGAGGAACACGAAGAACACGAAGAAAGCCGGTACTCACGCACGCACACCAACCCGATACACCCGATGCTTACCCCCGTGGCTCGATGGACCACGCCAATAGAATCTCCGAGGAAGAGGCACGCGGCAGAATTCCCGGAGAGAGATTGGGGTTGGAGAAGAAGAGATTGATGAGGGAGAGAGAGTAACTTGTACTAGAATCTCACTCAACAATATCCAAATCAACAACCAGGATGCCTTGATTACAGAGGGATGGTAACCCTAGGGAGACTAAGCTCAAAGGTAGGTTTGAGTTCAAAACAAGTCTAAGGGGTAAAGGAGGGGTCCAGGCTACTTATATAGGCATACATGGCCAGCAAGGGCGAACAGGTACGCTAATGGATAACTTAGGCAGTTTGGTGGGTCATTCCCGTCAAACCCGGTTTGGGTCCGGTCTGACCGGGCCTATGACCGGGCGGTCCGATCCTGTGTCCGGTCGACCGGGCGCCAACTGGGAATCTGCGAGGTTTCCGGTTTCCTTCCGCTACGATGGAGCTGCGCCCGGTTGGGCGCCCGGTTGACCGGGCCTGGGACCGGGTCGTCCGGTTGTGGGGCCGGTCTGACCGGGTCCTGGACCGGCCAGCTCTCTTCTCTTCCTTGGAGCGCTTCGAGCGACGTCGGGTTCAGCTTCGTGATCATCTCCATGTCCAGCTGCTCCTCTCCTTCCCTTGACCTTGGCGTGTCCTCCTCTCCGGGGTCTTGATGCGCCTTGTACCTAATGACACATAGCACATCGGCATGAGGTAGCATTCCATCCAAATGGGTACCAAGATCAAGGGTGGTGAGGAGTGAGTTCACCTCATCATGTAGAGCTTTAACTCGGGCTCGTGTCATCGGTCCACTTGGGGGACTTGTTGGTCTTGGTGTGGAGGTGTCCGAAGGCCACCCCACATCATCTCCCCCCCCCTGGGAAAGAGTCGCTCTCGACTCTTGCACCTCCTCATCTCCATGATAGGGTGACAAGTCCGAGATGTTGAACGTGTTGCTCACCAATTACTTGGATGTCGGGATGTCAATGATGTAAGCGTTGTTGTTGATGCGTTTGAGGACCTTGAAGGGCCCATCTCCTCTTGGCTTGAGCTTGGAGTTGCACTCATGAGGGAACCTTTCCTTCCGGAGGTGGATCCAAACGAGGTCTCCTTCTTGAAATATTCTTTCCTTCTTCTTGGCGTTGATGCGGTTTGCTTGACGAAGCACATGTTCTTGTATGGTCGCTCTTGTTTCTTCATGTAGTTTCTTCATGGCGGCGGTGCGCTTGTCGAAGTCCATGTTGGTCCGCTCATGAAGGGGGAGCGGGAGTATGTCGAGTGCCATGTAAGGTTCGAAGCCGTAGACGACCATGAAGGGGCTCCTTGATGTTGTCTTGTGCTTGGCGCGGTTGTAGGCGAACTCGGCGTGAGGAAGGCACTCCTCCCATGACTTCAAGTTCTTCTTCACGAGGATGCGTAGGAGAGTGGAGAGGCTTCGATTGACCACTTCCGTTTGGCCGTCCGTTTGTGGGTGCGAGGATGATGAGAACAAGAGCTTCACTCCAAACTTTGCCATGAGCGACTTCCAAAGATAACTCATGAATTTGACGTCTCGATCCGACACAATGCTTGCCGGTATTCCGTGTAGACGAACGATTTCCCTGAAAAACAATGAAGCAATGTGTGAAGCATCGTCGCTCTTGTGGCAAGGTATGAAATGAGCCATCTTAGAGAATCTATCCACTACCACAAATATGGAATCATGACCATGCTTAGTGCGAGGTAATCCTAGGACGAAATCCATGCTAATATTGGTCCATGGTGCATATGGAATAGGCAATGGTGTGTAAAGACCATAAGGGTTGGAGGTAGACTTAGCTTGTAAGCATGTTGTGCACCGGCGGCAACGGCGTTCCACGTCGCGGTACATTCTTGGCCAATAGTAGTGGGTTGAGAGCATGGCATATGTCTTCTCTCGACCAAAGTGTCCCATAAGACCACCTCCATGTGACTCTTGCAAAAGCAATTTTCGAAGCGAAGACTCGGGAATGCAAATCTTGTTGGCTTTAAATAAGTAGCCATCATGCAAATAGAAATCATCCACTCCTCGTTCAACGGAACACTTCTCAAAAATCGGAGCAAAGAAAGAATCGGAAGGATAGAGTTCTTTGATCTCTTCAAGTCCCAAAACATGAAAATCCAAAAGAGTAAGCAAAAGGGTGTTTTTGCGGGAAAGAGCATCCGCCACAACATTGTCCTTGCCCTTCTTGTATTTGATCACATATGGGAAGGACTCAATGAACTCGACCCATTTTGCATGTCGTTTGTTCAAGTTGTGTTGGCTTTTCAAATATTTCAAGGACTCATGGTCGGAATGAATGATAAACTCTTTTGGCCAAAGATAGTGTTGCCAAACTTCAAGAACACGAACCAAAGCGTAGAGCTCCTTGTCATATATAGGATAGTTGAGGCGTGCGCCATCCAACTTCTCACTATAATATGCCACGGGTTTGCCCTCTTGCATAAGAACGCCACCAATACCGAGTCCACTTGCATCACACTCAATCTCAAAAGTTTTTGCAAAATTTGGAAGCACAAGAAGGGGAGCTTCGGTAAGGCGTTTCTTCAACTCATCAAAAGCATTTTGTTGGGCCTTTCCCCAAACAAACGGAACATTCTTCTTGGTAAGCTCATTCAAAGGGCAAGCAATGGTGCTAAAATCTTTCACAAAGCGGCGGTAAAACCCGGCAAGTCCATGGAAACTTCGGACTTGACCAACATTTGTAGGAGTAGGCCAATTGTGGATGGCCTCCACCTTGGAAGAATCAACTTCAATCCCATTAGCGGAAACCACAATCCCAATTGCACAAGACCTCTCTCACATGTTGCACATGGTCCTCGAGGTTTTTGCTATAAATGAGAATATCATCGAAATAGACAACCACGCTCTTGCCAATGAGAGGACGCAAGATGTGATTCATGAGGCGCATGAAAGTAGATGGAGCATTGGAAAGACTGAAAGGCATAACGAGCCATTCATAGAGACCAAGTTTGGTCTTGAATGACGTTTTCCATTCATCACCAATGGCCATGCGGATTTGGTGGTAGCCACTACGCAAATCGACTTTAGAGAAAATCGTGGCACCACTTAACTCATCAAGCATGTCATCTAAACGCGGAATGGGATGGCGGTAACGGACGGTAATGGCATTAATGGGGCGACAATCCATACACATCCGTTGCGTCTCATCCGGTTTAGGCACAAGAATCACGGGAACCGCACAAGGGCTAAGGCTTTCGCGGACATACCCTTTGGCGAGGAGATCTTGTATTTGGCGTTGTATCTCCTTTGTGTCTTCGGGGTTGGTGCGGTAGGCGGCACGGTTTGGAAGCGAAGCGCCGGGTATGAGGTCGATGCGGTGTTCTATGCCTCGAAGTGGTGGTAGTCCATGAGGGAGCTCATCGGGAAAGACGTCTTGAAACTCCTGCAAAAGAAACAACAAAGACGGAGGAATGTTGGTTAAGTCATTAGTCGCCGACGATGGTCCCTTGCATATGAGCACGTAGTGCAATATGGTGGACGGGTTTTCTTGGACCTCTCTCCACTCACTCTTGGTGGCTAGGAGAACACTCTTGGTCTCACTCATATATGGCTTGTGGCGCTCACTATCTTTGTGGTGGGTCGCTCCCTCTCCTCTCATCTCACTTTGGTGGGTGCGGAGTTGAGCCCTCGCTAAAGCCTACGCATTATCCGCGATGATTTGGCTAGGAGTCATCGGGCGCAACTCGAACTTCTTGTCGTTGACCTTGAAGGTGTATGTGTTGGAGAGTCCATCATGTATAGCCTTCTTGTCAAATTGCCAAGGGCGGCCAAGCAACATGTGGCACACCATCATGGGTACCACGGCACACTCGATAGTGTCCTCATAAGGTCCAATCTTGAAGGTGACGATGACGGTATGTTGTATGTTGACGTTGCCCTTGTCACTCAACCATTGGATATGGTAAGGGTGAGGATGCTTGCGGAGAGTGAGGTTGAGCTTCTCACACAACTCGGTGCTAGCAAGGTTATGGCAACTTCCACCATCGATGATGACCTTGATCGACTTGCCACCAATTCCGGCACGGGTTTGGAAGATGTTGCACCGTTGGTCTTCCATAGCTTGAGGTTGTGTTGTTAGCACCCTTGTGACCACAAGTGAGGGACTTGGGTCATGCTCGCATAAGAGAGGGTCTTCTCCACTATCTTCCTCATAAGCTTCTTCATTTGCAACGGCGGCTTGCACAAGGGCTTCATATTCATCCTCATCAAGCGTCTCGATGTCACCATTCTCCATAGTGATCATAACCTTGGTGTTCTTGCACTCAAACGATTTGTGGCCTTGGGTGCCACACTTGAAACAAGTGACATTAGAGGGTCCCGTAGATGCCTTAGAGGAGGCGGTGGAAGACACCATTTGCTTCATGCGACTTTGGATAGTCGGTTTCTTGGATGGTGTAGAGGACACGTCGGGCTTGACACTTGTAGTAGGAGGAGTTGATGTAGCGAGCTTGGAGGAGAAGTATGTATTGGCCTTGGAGTACTTGATGTCCTCAACCACTTGGCGCTCGGCCTTCGATGCTTGGTGGACTAACTCAACCATGTTGGAGTATGGTTGGAACTCCACGATCCTCTTGATGGGGTAATTGAGGCCATTGAAGAAACGAGCAATGGTTTGGTCCTCAGACTCTTGGATGTTGGCTCGCATCATAGTGAGCTCCATCTCCTTGAAGAACTCCTCAACGGTTTTGGTGCCTTGCTTCAACTTTTGGAGCTTGTTGAAGAGGTCGGTCATGTAGTGCGTTGGGACAAAGCGAGCATGCATCTCTTTCTTCATTTCTTCCCAAGTGTCAATTGGAGGTTCACCCTTTTCTTCCCTAAGAGTGAGGACTTGCTCCCACCAAGTGTTGGCATAATCTTCAAACTCAAGCGATGCCATAGCCACTTTCTTGGCACCGGAGTAGTTGTGGATGCGGAAAATTTTGTCAACCTTGAGTGCCCATGAGAGGTAGGCCTCGGCATCTTCTTCACCCTTGAACTTTGGCATGGTGAATTTGAGCCTTCCAAACATGTTTTCTTCATCCTCCAAGTTTCTTCGACGAGGAGGGGCGACGTCATCTCTTGCGGCTTGAGGAGGAATAGGAAGTATTCTACGGCCAACCATAGCATTGGGTTGGCGTTGAAGGTGAACACTTGCTTCACTTGGTTCACGGTGAGGATGTGGTTGAAGATCTTGTCGCGGTTGTTGACGATGCTCAGTGTTGGCCCTCTCATCTTGATCATGGTGTGGCTCTCCTCGTCCACGTTGGTCATGGCGAGGGTGGCGGCGGAGATCTCGCCGAGGTTGATCTTAAGGACCTTGGTCTTGGGGTTGGTCGTCACGCCCATGGTGGGCATGGCGATCCGCTTGGTGACGATCTTGTTGTAGGCCTTGGTCTTGTGGAGGACGCTCATGTGGACGAGCATGGCGATGTATTTCTCCACGCCTAGAGTTGGAGCGAGAGTCTTCATGACGAGCATGTGGGCGATGAGGTCGATGATGGTCTTCATGCCTTGAGGAAGAGCTTGAGGACGAAAGGCCACCATGAGAGTAGTAATCTTGTGGCGAGCTTGATGAAGAGGAAGTAGAGCGGTGTCGGCGATGGCGACCCAAGTTGGTGATGGCGCGCTCGAGGCTATCCATGCGCCGCTCCATGTTCGCATCATTGGCCGCCATTTGGCCATTCAAGTTGTCCGTAGCTTCACGAAGAAGAGCCAAGTCTTGGTTCACGGTGGAGAAGTTGTGAGCCACTTCCTCGTATTGTTCATCGATGCGCGTCTCGAAGAGAGCGAGTTGCTCCTTGAAATCTTGGCGTTGTGTCCATAGGTTGTGTTGAGTAGCCAACCTCTCGGTGTTGCGGAGGACTTCTCCATCCCTTGAGTCGTCTTCGTTCCTATCCATGATGGCAAGACAAGAACTATGTTGTGTATGTTAGTGGAAGGAGACTACCTCGCACTCTTACCAAGGTAAGATAGTATTGAGGCAATCAACCAAGCCAAAAGCAAGATCAAGTGTATCGGGACACACGCAAAACCACACGCAAAAGCTAGCAAATATGGTGTTAGGCGAGTGTTGTGGAAAGCCAAAAGACAAATCCAAGATCGAGTATGTTGTTAAAAGTGGGTAAGGTCCAAAAATCCAAATGTCAATGTGAAGATCACTATAAACACGGAAAAGTTGTGGAACACACACACGGGATAAGCGGGGTTAGTGCAACCAAAAGTGAGCGGAAAAGTGTATGTAAAGGTGCTCGGTGTCACACTAACACAAGGAGAGCCAAAGCTTCGGTTGCAATTGAAGAGACAACAAGATTCACACGCGGCCTCTCTTCTATTATCTCTCTTTTGCTTAAAAGCTTATGACTCTTTTGTACACGGTGGCACTCACACTCCTTTGTATCCTTGGTGGCACTTGCACACTTTTGTATGTATGGATATATGGATGTATGGATGTATGGTGCTACTTGCACTCTTTTTGTATTTTTGGGGCTTTTTCACGCACTATGTTAGCGTTAGCCTCGCTTTTGCTATCTTGCCACACGAGTGTTTGCTTGGATGCTTTACTCAACACGACACACACACCTCACAATGCGGGGCCACGTGCAATGTCTCGCAACACTAAACAAGCAATGCTCGATGGGATAGATCGCAAAAGGAAGAGGGGTTACAAGGGAAAACTGCAAGTTATACCTGCGATGATGATGGTGGTGGTGGTGGTGGTGGTCGTCGCCGGAAATCGAGCTCGAAGGAGGGCGCGGAGCTGCGCCCGGTCTGGGGCCGGTTGGACCGGACCGAGGACCGGATGGATCCGGTTGCCGCCCGGTCGACCGGGTTCTGGGCCGGCTCGTCCGGTCTGGGGTCTGGTTGACTGGGTCTCAACCGGGTTCGTCGATTTCTCTCTCCTGTTCTTCCCCAAACCAAATCCAAAGAGCAAATCGACGGGAAAACGATGGAATTGGAGGCTCAAAGTTGGGGAAATAGTAGATCAAGCACAAAAACACCGAATCCACGGACCAAAACCACTCAAAACGCAACCAAATCACAGATCGGTCAAGAGGCACTTTGAGGCTATTTTTGGGGATTTTGAGAAAATTTTCTAGAAACAAAATCCGGTGGGTGGAGGGTCAAATTCGCGGTAACCAAGAGCTGCTGATACCATATGATGAGATCTAAGATCCCGGGAGTGGCCCAATCTCGCGATTTGACCCCGAAAACCAAGGGTAGAGGTGGGAGAACGCGAGGAACACGAAGAACACGAAGAACGCCGGTACTCACGCACGCACACCAACCCGATACACCCGATGCTTACCCCCGTGGCTCGATGGACCACGCCAATAGAATCTCCGAGGAAGAGGCACGCGGCAGAATTCCCGGAGAGAGACTGGGGTTGGAGAAGAAGAGATTGATGAGGGAGAGAGAGTAACTTGTACTAGAATCTCACTCAACAATATCCAAATCAACAACCAGGATGCCTTGATTACAGAGGGATGGTAACCCTAGGGAGACTAAGCTCAAAGGTAGGTTTGAGTTCAAAACAAGTCTAAGGGGTAAAGGAGGGGTCCAGGCTACTTATATAGGCATACATGGCCAGCAAGGGCGAACAGGTACGCGAATGGATAACTTAGGCAGTTTGGTGGGTCATTTCCGTCAAACCCGGTTTGGGTCCGGTCTGACCGGGCCTATGACCGGGCGGTCCGGTCCTGTGTCCGGTCGACCGGGCGCCAACCGGGAATCTGCGAGGTTTCCGGTTTCCTTCCGGTACGATGGAGCTGCGTCCGGTTGGGCGCCCGGTTGACCGGGCCTGGGACCGGGTCGTCCGGTTGTGGGGCCGGTCTGACCGGGTCCTGGACCGGCCAGCTCTCTTCTCTTCCTTGGAGCGCTTCGAGCGACGTCGGGTTCGGCTTCGTGATCATCTCCATGTCCAGCTGCTCCTCTCCTTCCCTTGACCTTGGCGTGTCCTCCTCTCCGGGGTCTTGATGCGCCTTGTACCTAATGACACATAGCACATCGGCATGAGGTAGCATTCCATCCAAATGGGTACCAAGATCAAGGGTGGTGAGGAGCGAGTTCACCTCATCATGTAGAGCTTTAACTCGGGCTCGTGTCATCGGTCCACTTGGGGGACTTGTTGGTCTTGGTGTGGAGGTGTCCGAAGGCCACCCCACATCAGGGTGGGCATGGCTACCCCTTGTGATGAGGTGGATATGGAGCTGTTCTATGCGTCCACCACTACCTCCGTTAGTAATGGGGAGATTGCTCCTTTTTGGGATTCCCCGTGGCTCAACGGAAAAAATCCCAAAGATATTGCCCCGCTCATATATGAGGCCTCCACGAGGAAGAAATGGAAAGTCAAGCATGCGCTCGCCAATAATGCTTGGATTGCCAAAATAAAAATGGACACCAACTTGACCGTCCATCACATTCATGAGTACATCCGGCTTTGGCTGCAATTAAATGCCTTTCAACTTATTGAGGGTGTACAAGACTCCATCACTTGGAACCTCACTTCGAATGGGGAGTACACGACGACCACCACTTACAAGGCACAATTCTTTGGAGCCACATTAACAAATTTGAACAAGATGATGTGGAAGGTTTGGGCCCCTTCAAAGGTCAAGCTCTTCGCTTGGTTGGCCATCCGCAATAGAATTTGGATGGCGGATCGTCTTGAGAGAAGGGGTTGGGACAATTGTGGGCTTTGTCAGCTTTGCATGCAAACTCAAGAGACGGTGGCACATCTCTTCTCTCAATGCCGCTATACCAAGAGGCTTTGGGATATGGTTAAGAGTTGGCTTGGAATCCCCTCCGTCCGCACTCATGAGTGGGGGGAGATGCGTCCCTTCGGGAGTGGTGGAAGATGATGTTGTGCAATGCAATGGAGAACCGGAAAGCCATATCTTCCATAACCATGCTTGTCACTTGGACAATATGGAAGGAGCGTAATGCAAGAGTTTTCAACAATAGATCCGCACCCCAACCATCTTACTTCAAATTATTAAGGATGAGGCTAAATTTGGAGCGTTGCGGGTGCGAAGCATTTGAGTTTTGTAATATCAGGACAGTAATATCTTAGGAACTTATGTTTTTCTCCTTATTTTGTCTTGTCAAGACTCTCCTACTTATCTAATGAATGGAGGAAAATCTTTTGCCCCCCCCCTTTCAAAAAAAAAAACTGCCCCGGGCTACGAAAGCACACCTAAACTGCCACGGGCGTAGAAAAATTATTCATTTCATGCAGGTTACCTACGAGTGTACCGGTATGATTTATTTATGGTCGTTTCTACAACAAGTTTAGGATCGATGCCTACTTGTAGAGGTATATGCAGAGTTGTAGGACGTGGCTGGAATTATTTTTATTCAACATGGATGGCAGGGTGACCTACAAATTGGTTCTCCATCACCATATGCGATCTATAGTTTCTTGACAATTACTTTTATTTCGCCTTATTTATTTTTGCTAACAGGCTTAATTTGCTTCTGCTATGTGCATCTTAGTTGTGCAGAGACCCGATACCAAGTATAATATTTAAATATTTTATGTAATAAAACATTATTTATCGAAATAAATAGATTAAGACTCTGACTTTGCCGCTCATCCCTTTCTATCCTTTCGATGGGTATCTGCAATGGCCACTCAATCATATCCACTCATGTGTCTGAACGAAAACATCGGTCATTTTAGACAAACTCACTACAAAATTGATCCTATGTGCGCGCCCGATTTTTCCCTTGGAAGATGGGCTATCTCGGCGCCAAACAAAGTTGCCACATAGTTTTCAGCCATGGTATATCCAATAAGGCAGATAATTATGTGGTGGTAGATGTAAGATGGATCAACGCTAATTAATGTCCCGGTAGTCCAACAAGATATTAATTACGGTGTCATGGATTGGACTTGATGTTTACACTAGGTCCAGCCACGTAGACCGGTCAAGTGAGTGACGCTGACTAGTGTGGCCCATCACCGCCGAGACTCGACAATATATTTTACCCTAAATGCCTCTGGTAACCACACTCTCTACTGCTCCCAATACTCTACCCAAATCCTCAGAAAATCTTCAGCGGTGGACGGCGGTGCTAGAGGCGGTGATGTGTATGATGGCGGTGCCGGAGGAGATGTCTCTTAAGCCACATCACATCACTCGTTCGGGCGGCAGCGGTAGGGTACGTTTCTTTTATATTTTTGTCTTTTTCTTAGTTTTGCTTATTTTCACGGATATTTCTTCATTTTTTCTAAGGTTGTCCCGCCAGATCGAATCAACTGCAGGGAATCCACGGATTGGACCGGCATCCAGCAATCTTATCCTTGAGACCGCATGTGCTGAAGATTATACCTGGCCATTTGTCGGGCCGGGCTGGGCCGAGAAAATCCCAACGATAAAAATTAGGCCCAAACCCGGCCCGACAAAATACCCATGAAGCCTATCGGACCGCGGGGCGGGCCGTAGTGTTAAATGCGCTTTTGGGCTACCCAGGCCTGGCCCGGCCCGACCATCGGGCCAATTTTTTCAGGCCCAGGCCCGAGTTTTTTGGGCCGGGCCTCGGGCCGCGGTGCCCATGGCCATGCGTATCTGAGGATCAAATGAATATTTGAAGTCGTCCGGGCATATGTGGAGCCATGCGCTTGATAGGAACTAGGACACACTATAGGAAAAACAGGGGCTGCCGTGCAGCAAATCGTTGTCGTGAGCCAACGCATGGCAAAGACTTCTTTGTCGTGGGCACCAAGCAGAACTCACGGCAAATAAAATATGCATGGCAATATCTGAAGGGAGCGCATGGCAAAAAAATCTTGCATGGCAAAGTCTGAAGACAGCGCACGATAAAGAAATCATCACGGTAACGACCCAACACACCGCACTGCAAAGATTCCGTGCACGGCAAAGGCTTTGGGCATTGCCGTGTCTCACCCTTTGTCGTGCGCGCAGCTGGGATGCACGGCAACGTAGCCTTTGCCGTGCATTTTGCCTTTCTCGTGCGCCATATGACATTTCCTTTGTTTTTCTTTCTATTTTATTTCATCTAATACTTATATTTATTTTTTAAATTAGTTTTACTTTTTGATGACTATTTTTTAGTGTTACTTAAGACAATGTGTATATACCCATACTATTTGCAATACAAAAGTACTCTCCATCTTCATCTCCCCACATATATCAGGGTTTCGGAGCAATCCGCGCTTCGAAAAATCTGCTAAGTGTTATCGCCCAAACATGAGGAAGGTCACGCCGGGGAGCTATTTTTGCACCATTACACCTTCCACCACACTTTCACACATCATAGGTCCACATACAATATTTGGTGGGATTTCGGTGCTCCGGCGGTCGTTCTCCCCCTCCTCCACCAAAAATAGCGGTATGTGTGCCACGGCGGGTCTACCCCCTAAATTTCTCCGCGCGAGGTTCCACCAATGTACTTTTTCATTGTTTTAGGTTTGTTTAGGACATATACGCATGGAAAACCAAGCTTGGGATCCTTTGGCACATGGTAGCCTCCGGCATACCCGCAGCTAGGCATTATCACATGAGTTGCCTTGATCTACCGATTAGGGTTAGATTTAGGGTTTAGGGTTAGGGTTATGGTTAGGATTTAGGGTTAGGGTCAGGGTTTAGGGTTGGGGTTAGGGTTAGGGTTTAGGATTTATGGTTTTGCAGCTCCCGTGTCAGCAGCTGCAGTTGCATTCCTCGAAGCCTCCCTAGTTTAGGGTTTAGGGTTTAGGGTTTAGGGGAGCTATTTTTGCACCACTACACTTTCCACCACACTTCCACACATAGAATAGGTCCACATGTAATATTTGGTGGGGTTTCGGTGCTCTGGCGGTCATTCTCCCCCTCCTCCCCCAAAACAGCAGTATGTCTGCCCCGGTGGGTCCAACCCCCTAGATTTCTCCGCGCGAGGTTCCACCAGTGTACTTTTTCATTATTTTAGGTTTGTTTGGGACATATACACATGGAAATCCAAGCTTGGGACCCTTTTCCACATGGTAGCCTCCGGCATACCCGCAGCTAGCCATTATCACATGAGCCACCCTTTCTCGGTAACTTGTTCTTCTTAAGGTTCACATGCGCTGACGGCGCCACTTAGGCACATTATTCCAAGAAGAACTGCCTTGATCTACTCGTTAGGGTTAGGGTTAGGGTTTAGGGTTAGGGTTAAGGTTAGGATTAGGGTTTAGGGTTATGGTTAGGATTTATGGTTAGGGTTAGGGTTAGGGTTTAGGATTTAGGGTGTTGCAGCTCTCGTGTCAGCAGGTGCTGTTGCATTACGCGAAGCCTCCCCATTTTAGGGTTTATGGGAGCTATTTTCACACCATTACACCTTCCACCACACTTTCAAACATATCATAGGTCCACATGCAAGTTTTGCTGGGATTCCGGTGCTCCGGCGGTCATTCTCCCCCTCCTCCCCCCAAAACAGCGGTATGTGTTCCCCGGCGGGTCTACCTGATACGTCCAATTTGCATCACTATTCTATATCATAATTTACAGTTATTCATCGCTATATTTCATATTTAGAGGTCATATTTATGTCATTCCATCTATTTTTGCATGTTTGATGATTATTGGAGAATTAACCGCCGGAGCCAGGATTCTGCTGGAAAAATGACCGTCAAGACACCATATTTCTGAAGAACAACAACTCCCATAAAATATACAGAAAATCCTATTTTCCCAAATGACGGAGCAAGCCAAGGAGGGGAGGCTAAGATGGGCCAGGAGGGTGCCAGACCACCCCTAGGCGCGGGCCAGGCCTTGGCCACACCAAGGCATGGTCTGGGCGCCCTGGCCCACCTCTGACGTTGCCCCTCGCGTATTTCAACCCCCCGAGAAACCTAAGATCGGGGGAGCGACCAGAGAAATATTCCGCCGCCGCTACGGGGCGGAGAACCGGAGAGAGAAATGCTCTCCGGCAGGCAGAATTCTGCCGGAGAAATTCCTTCCCGGAGGGGGGTGGGGAACCGTCGCCATCGTCACCGCCATCGAGCTGGACTTCATCGGGATCATCATCACCATCATCTCCACCAACATTACCATCATTACCGTCGTCTCCACGCCGTCCCGCTGTAACATCTTGGATTTGATACTTGTCTAGTGATGGCGTGTATTTCACACGTTCGTTGGGCAACCCCAAGAGGAAGGTATGATGCGCACAGCAGCAAGTTTTCCCTCAGAAAGAAACCAAGGTTTATCGAACCAGGAGGAGCCAAGAAGCACGTTGAAGGTTGATGGCGGCGGGATGTAGTGCGGCGCAACACCAGAGATTCCGGCGCCAACGTGGAACCTGCACAACACAACCAAAGTACTTTGCCCCAACGAAACAGTGAGGTTGTCAATCTCACCGGCTTGCTGTAACAAAGGATTAACCGTATTGTGTGGAAGATGATTGTTTGCAGGAAACAGTAGAAAGATTGGCAAAGAGATTGTATTTCAGTAAAGAGAATTGGACCGGGGTCCACAGTTCACTAGAGGTGTCTCTCCCATAAGACGAACAGCATGTTGGGTGAACAAATTACAGTTAGGCAATTGACAAATAAAGAGAGCATGACCATGCACATACATATCATGATGAGTATAGTGAGATTTAATTGGGCATTACGACAAAGTACATAGACCGCCATCCAACTGCATCTATGCCTAAAAAGTCCACCTTCAGGTTATCATCCGAACCCCCTCCAGTATTAAGTTGCTAACAACAGACAATTGCATTAAGTATTGCGCGTAATGTAACTAGTGACTACATCCTTGAACATAGCACTAATGTTTTATCCCTAGTGGCAACAGCACATCCATAACCTTAGTGGTTCTTGTCACTCCTCCAGATTCACAGAGGCATGAACCCACTATCGAGCATAAATACTCCCTCTTGGAGTTACTAGCATCAACTTGGCCAGAGCATCTACTAATAACGGAGAGCATGCAAGATCATAAACAACACATAAGCATAGCTTTGATAATCAACATAACAAGTATTCTCTATTCATCGGATCCCAACAAACGCAACATATAGGATTACAGATAGATGATCTTGATCATGTTAGGCAGCTCACAAGATCCGGCAATGATAGCACAATGGGGAGAAGACAACCATCTAGCTACTGCTATGGACCCATAGTCCAGGGGTAGACTACTCACACATCACACCGGAGGCGACCATGGCGGCGTAGAGTCCTCCGGGAGATGATTCCCCTCTCCGGCAGGGTGCCGGAGGCGATCTCCTGGATCCCCCGAGATGGGATCGGCGGCGGCGGCGTCTCGGGAAGGTTTTCCGTATCGTGGTTCTCGATGCGGGGTTTTCGTCACGGAGACTTTTTATAGGCGAAAGGGCAGGTCAAGAGGCGGCACGGGGGCCCCACACCACAGGCCGCGCGGCCAAGGGGGCCGCGCCGCCCTATAGTGTGGCCCCTCCGTGGCCCCTCTTCGTCTCTCCTTCGGACTTCTGGAAGCTTCGTGAGAAAATAGGCCCCCGGGCTTTGATTTCGTCCAATTCGAGAATATTTCCTTACTAGGATTTCTGAAACCAAAAACAGCAGAAAAACAGAATCGGCACTTCGGCATCTTGTTAATAGGTTAGTTCCAGAAAATGCACGAATATGACATAAAGTGTGCATAAAACATGTAGATAACATCAATAATGTGGCATGGAACATAAGAAATTATCGATACGTCGGAGACGTATCAGCATCCCCAAGCTTAGTTCTGCTCGTCCCGAGCAGGTAAAACGATAACACAGATAATTTCTGGAGTGACATGCCATCATAATCTTGATCATACTATTTGTAAAGCATATGTAGTGAATGCAGCGATCAAAACAATGTATATGACATGAGTAAACAAGTGAATCATATAGCAAAGACTTTTCATGAATAGCACTTCAAGACAAGCATCAATAAGTCTTGCATAAGAGTTAACTCATAAAGCAATAATTCAAAGTAAAGGTATTGAAGCAACACAAAAGAAGATTAAGTTTCAGCGGTTGCTTTCAACTTGTAACATGTATATCTCATGGATATTGTCAACATAGAGTAATATAATAAGTGCAATAAGCAAGTATGTAGGAATCAATGCATAGTTCACACAAGTGTTTGCTTCTTGAGGTGGAGAGAAATAGGTGAACTGACTCAACATTGAAAGTAAAAGAATGGTCCTTCATAGAGGAAAAGCATCGATTGCTATATTTGTGCTAGAGCTTTGATTTTGAAAACATAAAGAGGGCATAAAAATAAAGTTTTGAGAGGTGTATGTTGTTGTCAACGAATGGTAGCGGGTACTCTAACCCCCTTGCCAGACAAGCCTTCAAAGAGCGGCTCCCATTTTATTTTATTTTGGGTGGCACTCCTTCCAACCTTTCTTTCACAAACCATGGCTAACCGAATCCTCGGGTGCCTGCCAACAATCTCATACCATGAAGGAGTGCCTTTTTATTTTAGTTTTATTATGATGACACTCCTCCCAACCTTTGCTTACACAAGCCATGGCTAACCGAATCCTTCGGGTGCCGTCCAACAATCACATACCATGGAGGAGTGTCTATTTTTGTTAATTAATTTGGGACTGGGAATCCCATTGCCAGCTCTTTTTGCAAAATTATTGGATAAGCGGATGAAGCCACTAGTCCATTGGTGAAAGTTGCCCAACAAGATTGAAAGATAAACACCACATACTTCCTCATGAGCTATAAAACATTGACACAAATCAGAGGTGATAAATTTTGAATTGTTTAAAGGTAGCACTCAAGCAATTTACTTTGGAATGGCGGAGAAATACCATGTAGTAGGTAGGTATAGTGGACACAAATGGCATAGTGGTTGGCTCAAGTATTTTGGATGCATGAGAAGTATTCCCTCTCGATACAAGGTTTAGGCTAGCAAGGCTTATTTGAAACAAACACAAGGATGAACCGGTGCAGCAAAACTCACATAAAAGACATATTGAAAACATTATAAGACTCTACACCGTCTTCCTTGTTGTTCAAACTCAGTACTAGAAATTATCTAGACCTTAGAGAAACCAAATATGCAAACCAAATTTTAGCATGCTCTATGTATTTCTTCATTAATGGGTGCAAAGCATATGATGCAAGAGCTTAATCATGAGCACAACAATTGCCAAGTATCACATTACCCAAGACATTTATAGCAATTACTACATGTATCATTTTCCAATTCCAACCATATAACAATTTAACGAAGGAGAAACTTCGCCATGAATACTATGAGTAGAAACCAAGGACATACTTGTCCATATGCTACAGCGGAGCGTGTCTCTCTCCCATAAAGTGAATGCTAGGATCCATTTTATTCAAACAAAACAAAAACAAAAACAAACCGACGCTCCAAGAAAAAGCACATAAGATGTGATGGAATAAAAATATAGTTTCAGGGGAGGAACCTGATAATGTTGTCGATGAAGAAGGGGATGCCTTGGGCATCCCCAAGCTTAGACGCTTGAGTCTTCTTGATATATGCAGGGGTGAACCACCGGGTGCATCCCCAAGCTTAGAGCTTTCACTCTCCTTGATCATGTTGCATCATACTCCTCTCTTGATCCTTGAAAACTTCCTCCACACCAAACTCGAAACAACTCATTAGAGGGTTAGTGCACAATATAAATTGACATATTCAGAGGTGACACAATCATTCTTAACACTTCTGGACATTGCATAATGCTACTGGACATTAGTGGATCAAAGAAATTCATCCAACTTAGCGAAAGAGGCAATGCGAAATAAAAGGCAGAATCTGTCAAAACAGAACAGTTCGTATTGACGAATTTTAAAATGGCACCAGACTTGCTCAAATAAAAATGCTCAAATTGAATGAAAGTTGCGTACATGTCTGAGGATCATGCATGTAAATTGGCTTAATTTTCTGAGTTACCTACAGGGAGGTGGACCCAGATTCGTGACAGCAAAGAAATCTGGAACTGTGCAGTAATCCAAATCTAGTACTTACTTTTCTATCAACGGCTTAACTTGGCACAACAAAACACAAAACTAAGATAAGGAGAGGTTGCTACAGTAGTAAACAACTTCCAAGACACAAAATAAAAACAAAGTACTGTAGGTAAAAACATGGGTTGTCTCCCATAAGCGCTTTTCTTTAACGCCTTTCAGCTAGGCGCAGAAAGTGTGTATCAAGTATTATCAAGAGATGAAGTGTCAACATCATAATTTGTTCTCATAATAGAATCAAAAGGTACCTTCATTCTCTTTCTAGGGAAGTGTTCCATACCTTTCTTAAGAGGAAATTGATATTTTATATTACCTTCCTTCATATCAATGATAGCACCAACAGTTCGAAGAAAAGGTCTTCCCAATATAATGGGGCAAGATGCATTGTATTCAACATCCAAGACAACAAAATCAACGGGAACCAGGTTATTGTTAATGGTAATGCGAACATTATCAACTTTACCCAAAGGTTTCTTTGTAGAATGATCAGCAAGATTAACATCTAAATAACAATTTTTCAGCGGTGGCAAGTCAAGCATATTATAAATTTTCTTAGGCATAACAGAGATACTTGCACCAAGATCACATAAAGCATTACAATCAAAATCTTTAATCTTCATCTTAATGATGGGCTCCCAACCATCCTCTAACTTTTTAGGAATAGAGGCTTCACGCTCTAGTTTCTCTTCTCTAGCTTTTATGAGAGCATTTGTAATATGATGCGTGAAAGCCAAATTTATAGCACTAGCATTAGGACTTTTAGCAAGTTTTTGCAAGAACTTTATAACTTCAGAGATGTGGCAATCATCAAAATTCAAACCATTATAATCTAAAGCAATGGGATCATCATCCCCAATGTTGGAAAAAATTTCAGCAGCTTTATCACAGGCAGTTTCAGCAGTTTTAGCAGTTTCAGGCAGTTTTTCGCGCTTTGCATTCGAAGTGGAAACATTGCTAACCCCAATTCTTTTATTAGTATGAGTAGGAGGTGCAGCAACATGTGTAGCATTGGCATTACTAGTGGTGGTAATAGTCCAAACTTTAGCTATATTCTTCTCTTTAGCTAGTTTTTCATTTTCTTCTCTATCCCACCTAGCACGCAGTTCAGCCATTAATCTTATATTCTCATTAATTCTAACTTGAATGGCATTTGCTGTAGTAGTAATTTTATTATGATGATTCTCATTAGTCATAACTTTCGATTTCAAAAGATCAACATCAGTGACAAGACTATCGACTTTAGAAGCAAGTATATCAATTTTCCCAAGCTTTTCTTCAACAGATTTGTTAAAAGCAGTTTGTGTACTAATAAATTCCTTAAGCATGGCTTCAAGTCCAGGGGGTGAACTCCTATTATTGTTGTAAGAATTCCCATAAGAATTACCATAGCCGTTGCCATTATTATAAGGATATGGCCTATAGTTGTTACTAGAATTGTTAGGTAAGCATTGTTGTTGAAATTATTATTTTTAATGAAGTTTACATCAACATGTTCTTCTTGTGCAACCAATGAAGCTAATGGAACATTATTAGGATCAATATTAGTCCTATCATTCACAAGCATAGACATAATAGCATCGATCTTATCACTCAAGGAAGAGGTTTCTTCGACAGAATTTACCTTCTTACCTTGTGGAGCTCTTTCCGTGTGCCATTCAGAGTAGTTGATCATCATATTATCAAGAAGCTTTGTTGCTTCACCAAGAGTGATGGACATAAAGGTACCTCCAGCAGCTGAATCCAATAAATTCCGTGAAGAAAAATTTAGTCCTGCATAGAAGGTTTGGATGATCATCCAAGTAGTCAGTCCATGGGTTGGGCAATTTTTAACCAGAGATTTCATTCTTTCCCAAGCTTGAGCAACATGTTCAGTATCTAATTGTTTAAAATTCATTATGCTACTCCTCAAAGATATAATTTTAGCAGGGGGATAATATCTACCAATAAAAGCATCCTTGCATTTAGTCCATGAATCGATACTATTCTTAGGCAGAGATAGCAACCAATCTTTAGCTCTTCCTCTTAATGAGAAAGGGAACAATTTTAGTTTAATAATATCACCATCTACATCTTTATATTTTTGCATTTCACATAGTTCAACAAAATTATTAAGATGGGCAGCAGCATCATCAGAACTAACACCAGAAAATTGCTCTCGCATAACAAGATTCAGTAAAGCAGGTTTAATTTCAAAGAATTCTGCTGTAGTAGCAGGTGGAGCAATAGGTGTGCATAAGAAATCATTATTATTTGTGGTTGTGAAGTCACACAACTTAGTGTTTTCAGCGTTGGCCATTTTAGCAACAGTAAATAAAGCAAACTAGATAAAGTAAATGCAAGTAAACTAATTTTTTTTGTGTTTTTGATATAGCAAACAAGATAACAAATAAAGTAAAACTAGCAACTAATTTTTTTTTGTATTTTGATTTAGTGCAGCAAACAAAGTAGTAAATAAAACTAAGCAAGACAAAAACAAAGTAAAGAGATTGAGAAGTGGAGACTCCCCTTGCAGCGTGTCTTGATCTCCCCGGCAACGGCGCCAGAAAATATGCTTGATGGCGTGTATTTCACACGTTCGTTGGGCAACCCCAAGAGGAAGGTATGATGCGCACAGCAGCAAGTTTTCCCTCAGAAAGAAACCAAGGTTTATCGAACCAGGAGGAGCCAAGAAGCACGTTGAAGGTTGATGGCGGCGGGATGTAGTGCGGCGCAACACCAGAGATTCCGGCGCCAACGTGGAACCTGCACAACACAACCAAAGTACTTTGCCCCAACGAAACAGTGAGGTTGTCAATCTCACCGGCTTGCTGTAACAAAGGATTAACCGTATTGTGTGGAAGATGATTGTTTGCAGAAAACAGTAGAACAGTATTGCAGTAGATTGTATTTCAGTAAAGAGAATTGGACCGGGGTCCACAGTTCACTAGAGGTGTCTCTCCCATAAGACGAACAGCATGTTGGGTGAACAAATTACAGTTGGGCAATTGACAAATAAAGAGAGCATGACCATGCACATACATATCATGATGAGTATAGTGAGATTTAATTGGGCATTACGACAAAGTACATAGACCGCCATCCAACTGCATCTATGCCTAAAAAGTCCACCTTCAGGTTATCATCCGTACCCAATACAGTATTAAGTTGCTAACAACAGACAATTGCATTAAGTATTGCGCGTAATGTAACTAGTGACTACATCCTTGAACATAGCACTAATGTTTTATCCCTAGTGGCAACAGCACATCCATAACCTTAGTGGTTCTTGTCACTCCTCCAGATTCACAGAGGCATGAACCCACTATCGAGCATAAATACTCCCTCTTGGAGTTACTAGCATCAACTTGGCCAGAGCATCTACTAATAACGGAGAGCATGCAAGATCATAAACAACACATAAGCATAGCTTTGATAATCAACATAACAAGTATTCTCTATTCATCGGATCCCAACAAACGCAACATATAGGATTACAGATAGATGATCTTGATCATGTTAGGCAGCTCACAAGATCCGGCAATGATAGCACAATGGGGAGAAGACAACCATCTAGCTACTGCTATGGACCCATAGTCCAGGGGTAGACTACTCACACATCACACCGGAGGCGACCATGGTGGCGTAGAGTCCTCCGGGAGATGATTCCCCTCTCCGGCAGGGTGCCGGAGGCGATCTCCTGGATCCCCCGAGATGGGATCGGCGGCGGCGGCGTCTCTGGAAGGTTTTCCGTATCGTGGTTCTCGGTACTGGGGTTTTCGTCACGGAGACTTTTTATAGGCGAAAGGGCAGGTCAAGAGGCGGCACGGGGGCCCCACACCACAGGGCCGCGCGGCCAAGGGGGGGGCCGCGCCGCCCTATAGTGTGGCCCCTCCGTGGCCCCTCTTCGTCTCTCCTTCGGACTTCTGGAAGCTTCGTGAGAAAATAGGCCCCTGGGCTTTGATTTCGTCCAATTCCGAGAATATTTCCTTACTAGGATTTCTGAAACCAAAAACAGCAGAAAACAGCAACTGGCACTTCGGCATCTTGTTAATAGGTTAGTTCCAGAAAATGCACGAATATGACATAAAGTGTGCATAAAACATGTAGATAACATCAATAATGTGGCATGGAACATAAGAAATTATCGATACGTCGGAGACGTATCATCTAGTTCATAGGAGAAACTTTCCCGGTGTTGATTACTCCTTGTTGTTGATGCTATTGAGTGAAACCATTGAATTAAGGTTTATGTCCAGATTGTTACTCATCATTATATCACCTCTGATTATGATCCATATGATGTCTCGTGAGTAGTTCGTTTAGTTCTTGAGGACATGGGAGAAGTAATGCTGTTCATAGTGGAACTATGTTCAGTAATATGCAATGATTTGATATTCAAGTTGTGGTGTTATTCTTCTAGTAGTATCACCTAAACGTCGACCACATGATACTTCACCTTTATGGGCCTAGGGGAATGCATCGTGTATTTGGCTACTAATTGTGGGGTTGTGGGAGCGACAGAAACCCAAACCCCTGTTAGGAAACCGGTGCACGAGGGAGTGTAGGATCTCAAAGTTTAAGGTTGTGGTTAGATTTATCTTAATTACTTTCTTGTAGTTGCGTATGCTTGCAAGAGGTATAATCACAAGTATGTATTAGTACAAATATGGGGTAGTGCATTAGCATAGGTTCACCCACACAACACTTACCAAACCATTGGAGATTCTTTAGCTATGTGAAGCGAAAGCACTTGACGAAATTCCCTTGTGTCCATAGGAATGTTTGGTCATCATAAGTACAACAACCGGCATGTCCTTTTCTCTAGAAAGGATTGGATCACTCGCTGCAATTGTCATTATATTACTGTCTTTTATTTACTCGTACTTTATTTATATGCAATACCAAATACCCCTGTAAACCTGTTTGCTAGTGTTTACAGTGAATCCTCGATCAAAACTGCTCGTCAACACCTTCTGATCCTCGTTGGGTTCGACACTCTTATTTATCGAAAGTAGTACGATACACCCCCTATAGTTGTGGGTCATCACTACCCCCTAGATTTCTCCGCGCGAGGTTTCACCAATGCACTTTTTCATTGTTTTAGGTTTGTTTAGGACATATACACATGGAAAACCAAGCTTGGGACCTTTTGGCACATGGTAGCCTCCGGCATACCCTCAGCTAGCCATTATCACACGAGCCACCCTTTCTCGGTAACTTGTTCTTCAAGACAATCTTCAAAAGTGGGCATATATACCAAGCTTCCCATCCAATTTTGGTGATAAGCAGATATCATCCATCGCTTTGTCTTCAACAAGGTAGTTGTAATATCCCAGGATTGGGGGTTACAAAAAGAGAGGAAACAGATGTGTGCATTGCATTCATGCATAGAAAATCCAGGAAATTTTCGCGATTTTGTTTAAAACCTCCAAAGGGATCGAGGTTTCTCTTACATCGGTGGAATTGAGTTAGTCTTCGATGTGCATGCGATAAATTTCGACATAACCTTTCTGAACTCATGTGTTTTGGGGGAAATAATTTGAATTCAAATGAAATATGAATTACATGAATTCAAATAAAACCTGAATTGGAATTTGAATTCCAAACAAATATATAAAACACAATTGCAAATTTATAAATAGATAAAGAGATAATATATTAAGAATTATCCAATTGTATGTAGAATTCTCATAACGGGAAAGTCACAAATTACAAAATAAATAAAAGAAGATACAAAAACAATAAAACTATTCCTAATCTAAAATCTTCAGATTCCAAATCTTCCATAATCTTCTTATTCTTCATCTGCAAAATAAACAAGAAATACAAAGAAAAGTTGTGTTAAGGTTAAAATGTTTGTCTCCACATTTTGGGAGACATTTTAATATTGGAAACTAGCTATTAGGAATTAAGAACTTGTCTTAATACCCAAATGGTGATTAGAGGGATTGAACATCAATTAGGAGGAAGGGTCAGAAGTATCATGAGGCAACAAGGACTAGAGGCAACATCAGGAATTGATTATCACTTAGGCAACAGTAATTGATCCAGATGACAAGGCAACACTATATGAGGCAACAAGGCAAACATTTTTCATTTCCCTCTAATCTAGCTAGTGTCTATGAAAAGCCACAAGTTTTCAAATTAAGTAATTCACCATTGACAATAGTTAGTCAAGATGAATCAATAACCACAAATAATAAGTAATAAAAACTCACATCTTGTTTCAGCATAAAACCATCACAGCCAATCAAAGTAATACAGTTGGCAGCCACAAATTAAGGCCAATCCAGGATAACTACAAGCTAGCCGTGCCTGGTAGGCAAAGAAGGCCAATTTGACCACTTACACTTAATAGTACCACACAGGCAGCACAGTCACACATGCAGATTGTGTGTTGTCACCACCACAACAACAGTCCAGCACTACAAAAGCAAAGCAGCAGCCCAGCCGTACCATAAGATGCATAGACCGGCAAGTCCATTCCTGCAGTTCATCTCACATCCCAGCACTCCATCCGGCAAAACCAGCACATCACTCAAATTCCTAGAACAGCAAGAACACAACCATATAGCCTGGAACAAGCCCAAACCACTAGGAGGAACAAGCTGACCACCAGAAGGAGGTTTCTTTCCAAGTCAAGAGTCCAAGCTATCAAGAGCAACAGGTAGAAACCAACAAGTAATTTAAGTAGATCATACAATATCTGTTCTTGCATAGACATTTTCGGGGAAAATAAAAGTGGTATACACAGTAAACCATCTAAATACCTTCAACTAGGTTTTAACCTAGGAGGACAGGGAGATGGATTTTTCCTCTCAGTCTTCCATAGAGGTGCTATGCATGTTCATCACCGAGGTTTAGAGACAAAACAACAACCAGTAGTATCTGTTCATATCATAAATCATGCCTCAGCCTTTTTGCATCACTGGCAGGGCCAAGAAAACCAAACATATATCTGTTCCTATCAGTTGAAACTATCAAACAGGGGACAGCCAAATCCACCAATAAAAACCAACCTTGTAAAAACAAATCATCTCTAGTTGCTACTTTGCAACTAGATCATATATTAGAAACTCAAAGATCACTTTGGGTTTTCCCACAACACTACTGTTCAAGATCATATATGCACATGCTTTAATCACCACCATAAGCAACCAGTAATAATTCACATGTTACAGGGAACTACTTAGGGTCCAGGAATTCTTCCCAGGCCAACCAAGTAGCAAACCAGCTCACAATCAAGCTACCCGCCGTGCATCAATCTGTAGGCAATAATAGTTGCATTTTACAGGTCTAAACTCATCAGTAAAATACAAATGTGTATAACTGAATTACATCAGCTAACTCAACTGTCTAGGTTCAATTTTGTCAGTTTAAAATAGCAGCAAGCCATGTATTAGCTAATCATCCGAATTGAGGCACCTCACTACTCACTGGACAATAATAAAATTTGCATTTACAAAGACAAGCCAATTATCACAAAGCCAAGTCCAACACGAATGCTTGATTAATACATCATCCAAACAGGGGCATGTCTGCAAATCACTTTAACTGAATTAATCTTCCAGTTTATCAGTAACAATAATACAGCTAATCATGCATGTCAATAAGGAATAGTCACCCAAATGAAAGCTTCACACACTAAAACAGGGCAGTGATCATTTGGATCATACCTTCCTTGTCCAAGTCATATACCCAAGAGAACTAGCTCTAGTAATTTTGCAGCACATTGCACATAGATAGAGGAGAGGGAATGATTTAGCTCACAGTGCCATAGCGGAGAAGTAGACGCCGTGGTTGCGTCCGCGACACCATCCATCCGGCGTCAAGGATGAAGTAGTCGCAACAGCACATCACAGCACCACCAGTACACGGACGCCGGGGTTGCACACCAGTGGCCGTCCTGCCGGCGTCAAGGCGGTGGTCGACACATGACCAGAAGCATCACCACCACCACACCAACACCGCTGGAACATCTCCGTCACAACCGCCAGACCGTGGCGAGCCAAAGAGGGCCCCTGGGGTAGTGGTCAGTAACGAGGTCGTATGAGAGCAAGGAGCGGAGGTGAGGATGATCACGCCAGAGCAACGTCTCGCCGATGTGCGGGAGCAGCTAGAAGAAGCGGCACGCGGCGGAGCCGTTGGGCAGCAGGTGCACATGAGGAGCAGGAAGGACTAGTGCGGGCATATGGCGACATTGGAGAAGTTCGTGGCGGCAGCCGAAGCCATGCCAAGCAGCAGCGGCGTCAGAAGCGTCCGACGGCGAGCCAACCCGAAGGGGATTAGGGCTTCCGTCCAACAGGGAAGCAGAGGGCGTCGAAGTGGAGATAGGTGGTGAAGAAGGCCGGAGGGGTTAACCATAGACGCGCGGCGGAGCTAATGGTCGTCGGCGATGGTCAGAACCCCGGACAGCGGCTAGGGTTTTCAGGTTGGGGACAAAGGAGAGAGGCCACGAAACTCAAATCAAGCTGGTGGAGGTTGTAGATCACGTCATGGCGGGTGAGAATCCATCTCGCCGGCGCTGGAGAGGACTGGAGGCGGCCAGGAGAGAGAGCGGCGGCGCGGCCAGGACATGGGGAGCTTCGGGGGGTATGCGTGCGCGTGAGCGAGAGAGGACGAGGAGAGCGTGCGGAGAGGGGTTGGGTCGGGTCGAATTTGACCCGAGCCCGACCGACCAAGCAGGCCATTTGGGCCAGGCCAACTGGGTCCGGTTGGACCAGTTGGGCTCTAATTATTTATCCATTTTTTTAGAACAGTTCTTTAAATAAATAAAGTGACATAAAAAGTCAAATAACAATAACTTCTAAACAAGAGGAAAATTGTAAACAAAACAAAACCAGCAACAAATACTGTAAAATTTAAGTAATAATAATATGAATCTTTCCCCTAGATTTCAGAAGACCAATTTTAAATCTTAAATTGTTAAGACTTAAATACTAAAAATATAATTTTCTTGTTTCTATTTTTCCATCAAGAAATTAATAAGTATCACTTTGTATTATAATTTCATATAAAACAAACATTGTTGATCATGTTTAATCATATGGAAACCCTAACTCAACATTACTTCAAAATATAATCCCAAAACCTATAAAAGAATTAAAAGATATACCCTTATTTCAACTACCATTTAAAACTTGAATAATAATTATCTTAATTATTAATCATTTAAAAATAATAAAATACTTAATACATCATTATTTCATTAATCCAAAGTGATTAGTAACTTAAATTTGATCATCAAGTTATTACCTTAAGAATTGCATCACAAATAGGAAACCCTAATTCCATATCAGCTAAAGCCATAATCTTATCATTTCATGTGAAAACCTAAAACCCTAACTCTAGTATTTTATGAGAAACCTAAATTGCTTCCAAACCTAAACCCTAGGTTAGAACATGTGATCATGTTACTTTCATTGGACTTATAAAACCACAATTAGCAATTGAGTATCCATTCTGGTTCACATAGAATAAAGGAACCTTATCACTAATAATTTAGCATCCTATGTATGCATACCTATCCAACCTAGATGATCGAATAGGATCAACCAAGTCTAAAACCTAGATCCTATTACCAAAGCCATCACCCTTATCTAACCATATTTAGTATCACACCATTGTGATGAACCCTAGTAGCAACCATACCAATTATTTACCATTACATCACTATATTCCACTAAACCCTACTAGTGTTGAATACTTATGAATCATCCTATGTAGAAACTAATTATTACTTACCTAAGGGAGACAATAGCAAAACCTTGTACCTATAAACCCTAATTGCAATACTTCTTATTATTTAAGAAGTATGTTCTTCAAAAGTTATTCTTTTGAATAAAATAAGGAATCATCATCAATCATGCCTAATAGGACCTATAGCCAATAACCAGCTATCACCAGCAAGGTATACCAACCTTGATAGCAACTATTTATAATAAATTTCTCAAGATGCTTAAGCTCAACTCAAACCCACAAGCTCTAGCTATTAATGAAACCAACATGGTTGGGATCCATCTAATACTGGCCCTAGAAACTAGTTGAAAACCATAGTAAACCCTAGAACCCACAAACCTAATTATTATACTTGTTCTTCATTAAAGAACATGTTCTTCAAAAGTTATTCTTTTGAATTATATAATAAGTAACCCTCAACCATGCATTATAGGACTTAAAAGTGACAACTGCTCTTTACTTATTATACAACTACTATTCCTGGGTGTGTATGATTGTTACTATGCATTTTACCACTTGCTTATGATTCTAAAACAACACAAACCTGAATAAGAACCTTGTTTGTGGAAATACTATAAAAGTGCAACACACTCTAAACCAATCATATCAACTCACTAATCCTAAATCATCGGGGTTAGGTTACGCTTAGAGCGATTGCATCTCATACTTATGCATTATTGCATCCTTGCCAATCTTTTAAACATCGTCCTTACCGGACGATGATGCTATTTCAGAATTTGGAGTTATTGCGTATCGAAGACCTTGCCTGCATAATCTTGCAGTCGAGAAAGGCAAGTTCATCACTTGCTCATGTCATTTGAGTATCTTTATCAAATTACTTGCAAAGTACTATGATTACCACTATTGCATAAAAACCAAAACCACTATTTTCATAACTATGAATATGACTATGTGGTGGGCAATGGAACCATGGATTGTGTTGATATGGTGGAGGTTCCATTGCAAGGGATTATATCCATCCAGGATTAAACAACAAATGTCGTCCAGTGATTCTTGTGCCGTAATACCCATGTTAACCATAAGATCTGGAGTGGGACGGAATAGTCAATTGTATTTCCACCTCTTGTACATCAACGGATGCGCTTTACCGTAGACCCTTGATCCAAGAGAGGACAAGTGGTACCCTTGATCCAAGAGAGGACAAGTGGTAGGGTGGGGGTCCCGATGAAGTCCCCACGGTTATTGCGGTCTATGATGGGTTGCAGCTGCCGGCGAAGGAGTTCATGGAAGAGACCTGAACTGTTGTCGTGGTCGAGGGCCGTCCTTAATTGGTATAAGAGCACCGGCGAGGACCCAGGGTCGGAGTTTGCATCAACGGGTGGGTGTATGAGGTAGCGGAGGAATATGATTGGCTATGACCTTATACCGGGCCTCACACCAAAGGAAGTGTGGACGAGAACTATAGACTCGGTTGGCACCAAGGTTAAGATCTCTTATGGGTAAAGCAACACACCTCTGCAGAGTGTAATGAATCGTGACCTGTCACTCCCTGTTCCGGGTTTGGAACTGCGAACGCTGCCGGAAAGGAACTCCATGAAGTTCTAGTAAACCGGTGAAGGCTGACGGACATAGTTCTTCTGAATAAAAGCAACCTTTTGAAGAAATGGTTATGAAAACCTGCATTGGTATTAGACTTTCTGGTCTAATGCCGTAGCTAGTGCATTAAACACCTCTTTCCTATAATGAACTTGTTGAGTACGCTCGTACTCATCCCACTCTTAAATCCCCTGCTTAGATTTGGAGCCATCGAAGGAGGATCTACCGTGCAAATCGAAGACCGAGGAGTCTACAAATACCTCAAGGGGACATGAACCTGCCGAAAGAGTCAAACACCACAACTACCATGAAGAAAACCTAGATTAAGTAGTAGAAGGGATCTAGCTTCCAAACCTAGCTCCTATTAGCTAGAATCTAGTCATAGCCTCTTTAGCTAGTCAAATACTCTATAATTAGAGACCATGATAAGATTAGATCACGAGACGTTCTTCTGGAGTTTATTTGCAGTTTTACCTCATTGTAAAGTAGGAGGCTGTGTGGATCTTTTGTAAAGAGTCTGTGTTGTAATTCTATAGACATGCCTTGGACCCGCATATGTTTCTGTTGTACCACTCTGAGCGATATAATACGAGTGGAACGGTGTTTCATTGGTGTTATATCAGACTTGCATACTACACCATGCAGTGGTATGCCGGGTCACCACAGTTGGTATCAGAGCAAATGCTTTGACCCTAGGATTAAAAACCTTTAAAGAAGACCCATAGGTTTGGTAGTGTCTATAAGTAGTTGTCTTAGCTAAACTAAATAGTTCTTATGACTTGAGATGGATATTCACTTGAGAATAATCCTGACACACTTAAGTCAACATTTCTTACCTATCTTTCCTAAGTGAAGTTAGTCAGCTAATCCTAAACATGTAGCACATCAATAAGTCCTTAAAACAATAGATGAGTAGATCACAGCTGGTATACAATACATGGTAGTCCAAAGGAAGGATACAACCATAAGGAAGATATCCTATTGGAAGATGTGTACCAACACAGGTTATGGTTAAGTAAGAGTTATCCGGAACTGTAATAGGAGTTATATCAAGTGATGAAGTTAATTAAGATATCCTAATAGAAGATGTAGACCCAGATAAGTAACGAATAAGTAAAATTATCTAGACATGTGAAAATACTGATAGTAAGTGATAAAAACAAGTGATATGAGGTAGTATAGACCATGATGAGTCAATCATGGGAGATAAGGAAGAGTGATAGGAATAATATATGTCTACCTACATGGTAGAGTTGCTAATCATATATGATTCACTTGAGAGTCATTATGTGATGAAGTAGAACATCTAAAGTATTTAGGAGGAGTACAATAAGAAGCCAAGTGCTAAACAAATAGTGCAAGAATTGTGTTCCAAAACAATAAGAACTGTGCCAAGCACATCATGACCATAGGTTTATGGTAGAAACACTTGAAAGTATAGGAGCTATATTCCAATAGCTATGTGTTTAGAGTAGCCAGGTTATAACCAAAATACATCATGTGAGGTAGTCCTCAACAAAATAGAAGTTAAGTTAATACTTCCAAAGGAAATTAGGTTAACTTTAGCTATCCTAGACCACTTTGTTTCAAGTTATCTCATTGCAAATGTGCAATTAAGGTAAAGGTTGAGATAAATAGTAGAATCCCATATATTCGTGCTAAGTATCACGATATAAACCTATCTTATGTGGTGTTATATACTACACATCTCAGCCTGATGTTTAGAGATGTCTTACTCAACTATTATATTCAGGCATATAATGATGTGTATTATGAGCACAAAGCTGAATCTTCTTGGATTTTATTGGATTTTCATTGATTGACTAGATCTGTGCATGAAGTTTGACCTTGGTGTGCAAATGCATGTTGCATCATTGAGTTCTTTCTTGATGTTACAGGTCTAGAGGGTAAATGGGATCGCGTGAGGGAGAGACGAGTTACCAAATAACTGAGGAAATAGTAATGACTCATGAAGAGAGGGAGGCAAAAGAAGGTCAGGAAAGAGAAGCTAAGCGGATCGAAGAGGAATTCTCCGCCACTAGATCGTCAACATCAAACCCTGTCCTGCTTGGGCAAGAATTCTTTGAGCACATGGAAAGGATGGCTGAGGATAGAGCAGCAAACTTAGCACAACAAAATGAGTTTTTCAGTCGTTTGATACGTGAGAATAATGGAGGTATCAGAAATGGAGGGCCAAAAGGAGTGAGTCTTACGGAATTCCTACAAACCAATCCACTGACTTTTGCTACCGCACCAGAACCTATGGATGCGGATGATTGGTTGAGGGACACTGAGCGGAAATTAAAGACAGTTCGGTGTAATGATGAAGAGAAGGTTAGATATGCCACCTATCTACTCTTAGGACTAGCAGCGTCATGGTGGGATAACGTGATTCTAATTCAACCTTCGGGACATGTTTTCACGTGGGACGAGTTTAAGAAGAAGTTTCGAGAAGCCCAGGTTCCTGAAAGTATCATGGAGCTAAAGAGAAGAGAGTTCGAGACCTTGAAGCAGAATGACTTGTCGGTATGGAAATATCTAGTAGAGTTTGATCGTTTATCACGTTATGCAGCTGAGGATGTGAACACAGAGGAGAAAAGGATAAAAAGGTTCTTAAAAGGGATGAATCCATTCCTGAAACTGCAGTTGAATCTAACCAAATGCACAAGGTTCCACGAGCTAGTGGATACTGCAATTACTTTGGAGAATGATTATGAAGAAGTGCAGAATGAAAGAAAACGGAAGGCAAGGTTGGAACCACAACCAATTCAAATACAACAAACTCAGTCAGAGATGAAGTTCCAAACTAGAGATGAGACAATCACACCGTTTTATAGTCAAGTTCGATGCCATAACTGTGCAAGAAAAGGTCACTATGCCAAGGATTGCACGCAACAGGATATTACCTGTTTTGGATGTGGACAACTAGGTCATATGAAATCAGAATGCCCGGATCCATATCTGGTACGAAGATCAAATGAAGCAATGAACCAATTTTCAAATCATCGGGGGAGCTCATCATCTAAGAAGTCCGAACAAGGAAGTGGATGGAGCACAAGGACGGATGCATAGGACTTTGACCATACTTGTTCTGACTCAATCAGTATGTTGAAACAACTTCTTCATTTAGCACAATATTAGTTGCAGAATAATATCTTTAAATTACTCAAGCTTTCATGGGCAACACACTTGTCCTGTGTAAAGTTGGAATAACCATAGTTGCATAACTGATGGCGTGTAACTCACACGTTCGTTGGGAACCCCAAGAGGAAGGTATGATGCGCACAGCAGCAAGTTTTCCCTCAAAAAGAAACCAAGGTTTATCGAACCAGTAGGATTCAAGAAGCACGTTGAAGGTTGATGGCGGCGGGATGTAGTGCGACGCAACACCAGAGATTCCGGCGCCAACGTGGAACCTGCACAACACAACCAAAGTACTTTGCCCCAACGAAACAGTGAGGTTGTCAATCTCACCGGCTTGCTGTAACAAAGGATTAACCGTATTGTGTGGAAGATGATTGTTTGCAGAAAACAAGAGAACAAAGATTGCGATGATTGTATTTCAGTATAGAGAATTGGACCGGGGTCCACAGTTCACTAGAGGTGTCTCTCCCATAAGATAAACAGCATGTTGGGTGAACAAATTACAGTTGGGCAATTGACAAATAAAGAGGGCATGACCATGCACATACATATTATGATGAGTATAGTGAGATTTAATTGGGCATTACGACAAAGTACATAGACCGCTATCCAGCATGCATCTATGCCTAAAAAGTCCACCTTCAGGTTATCATCCGAACCCCCTCCAGTATTAAGTTGCTAACAACAGACAATTGCATTAAGTATTGCGCGTAATGTAATCAGTAACTACATCCTTGAACATAGCACCAATGTTTTATCCCTAGTGGCAACATCACATCCATAATCTTAGAGATTTCTGTCACTTCCCCAGATTCACGGAGACATGAACCCACTATCGAGCATAAATACTCCCTCTTGGAGTTACAAGCATCTACTTGGCCAGAGCATCTACTAGTAACGGAGAGCATGCAAGATCATAAACAACACATAGACATAACTTTGATAATCAACATAACAAGTATTCTCTATTCATCGGATCCCAACAAACGCAACATATAGAATTACAGATAGATGATCTTGATCATGTTAGGCAGCTCACAAGATCCGACAATTAAGCACAATGGGGAGAAGACAACCATCTAGCTACTGCTATGGACCCATAGTCCAGGGGTAGACTACTCACTCATCACTCCGGAGGCGACCATGGCGGCGTAGAGTCCTCCGGGAGATGAATCCCCTCTCCGGCAGGGTGCCGGAGGCGATCTCCTGAATCCCCCGAGATGGGATTGGCGGCGGCGGCGTCTCAGTAAGGTTTTCCGTATCGTGGCTCTCGGTACTAGGGGTTTCGCGACGGAGGCTTTAAGTAGGCGGAAGGGCAAGTCAGGAGGGGGCACGAGGGCCCCACACCACAGGTCGGCGCGGCCAGGGGCCAGGCCGCGCCGCCCTAGGGTTTGGGCGCCTCGTGGCCCCACTTCGTCTCCTCTTCGGTCTTCTGGAAGCTTCGTGGCAAAATAGGACCATGGGCGTTGATTTCGTCCAATTCCGAGAATATTTCGTTACTACGATTTCTGAAACCAAAAACAGCAGTAAAACAAAGAATCGGCACTTCGGCATCTTGTTAATAGGTTAGTTCCAGAAAATGCACGAATATGACATAAAGTGTGCATAAAACATGTAGATAACATCAATAATGTGGCATGAAACATAAGAAATTATCGATACGTTGGAGACGTATCAATAACCAACTAACATATCGTACTGGTATTCACAGCCATGTGGGTACACCACCAATCGAAATAGGATACCCTAGAAAAGTACAATAGAAAGCCAAGGAAAAGACATATAGCCTAACCAAGGAGCTAGTTGGTTGGGGAAGATGAGCTTAGCAACCATTAGGACATCCCTAAGGGGGAGAGCGAGGGATCAGTTGGATCCAATATGAATCAATACTTTGAGCAAGATAGTTGATGAAGGTCTGAACTGAGAGAAAGTTCGATCTTATTTTCATAAGATTATCGAACACTACTTTTAGAAGGATGTCAGACCAGAAGCCGAGGTTTATACCTCGAGGAAGTAAGAAGTGGACTATAACTTGAGAAAATGAGTAATATTTACTCAGAAGTATGAAAGCTCAAGTAAGACAAAACCTAATGGATTCCAGGAAGAATCTGGAAAAGGGATATATTCAATTATATCTAGTGAGATCACCACGGAGTTCGAGAGAAGTCATAGTCTGCATAAGTCAGATCCACACTCCGGAAACGTGAGAGAGTACAAACTTCGAGGACGAAGTTTAGTTTAAGGGGGAGAGACTGTAATATCCCAGGATTGGGGGTTACAAAAAGAGAGGAAACAGATGTGTGCATTGCATTCATGCGTAGAAAATCCGGGAAATTTTCGCGATTTTGTTTAAAACCTCCAAAGGGATCGAGGTTTCTCTTACATCGGTGGAATTGAGTTAGTCTTCGATGTGCATGCGATAAATTTCGACATAACCTTTCTGAACTCATGTGTTTTGGGGGAAATAATTTGAATTCAAATGAAATATGAATTACATGAATTCAAATAAAACCTGAATTGGAATTTGAATTCCAAACAAATATATAAAACACAATTGAAAATTTATAAATAGATAAAGAAATAATATATTAAGAATTATCCAATTGTATGTAGAATTCTCATAAAGGGAAAGTCACAAATTACAAAATAAATAAAAGAAGATACAAAAAGAATAAAACTATTCCTAATCTAAAATCTTTAGATTCCAAATCTTCCATAATCTTCTTATTCTTCATCTGCAAAATAAACAAGAAATACAAAGAAAAGTTGTGTTAAGGTTAAAATGTTTGTCTCCACATTTTGGGAGACATTTTAATATTGGAAACTAGCTATTAGGAATTAAGAACTTGTCTTAATACCCAAATGGTGATTAGAGGGATTGAACATCAATTAGGAGGAAGGGTCAGAAGTATCATGAGGCAACAAGGACTAGAGGCAACATCAGGAATTGATTATCGCTTAGGCAACAATAATTGATCCAGATGACAAGGCAACACTATATGAGGCAACAAGGCAAACATTTTTCATTTCCCTCTAATCTAGCTAGTGTCTATTAAAAGCCACAAGTTTTCAAATTAAGTAATTCACCATTGACAATAGTTAGTCAAGATGAATCAATAGCCACAAATAATAAGTAATAAAAACTCACATCTTGTTTCAGCATAAAACCATCACAGCCAATCAAAGTAATACAGTTGGCAGCCACAAATTAAGGCCAATCCAGGATAACTACAAGCTAGCCGTGCCTGGTAGGCAAAGAATGCCAATTTGACCACTTACACTTAATAGTACCACAGAGGCAGCACAGTCACACATGCAGATTGTGTGTTGTCACCACCACAACAACAGTCCAGCACTACAAAAGCAAAGCAGCAGCCCAGCCATACCATAAGATGCATAGACCGGCAAGTCCATTCCTGCAGTTCATCTCACATCCCAGCACTCCATCCGGCAAAACCAGCACATCACTCAAATTCCTAGAACAGCAAGAACACAACCATATAGCCTGGAACAAGCCCAAACCACTAGGAGGAACAAGCTGACCACCAGAAGGAGGTTTCTTTCCAAGTCAAGAGTCCAAGCTATCAAGAGCAACAGGTAGAAACCAACAAGTAATTTAAGTAGATCATACAATATCTGTTCTTGCATAGACATTTTCGGGGAAAATAAAAGTAGTATACACAGTAAACCATCTAAATACCTTCAACTAGGTTTTAACCTAGGAGGACAGGGAGATGGATTTTTCCTCTCAGTCTTGCATAGAGGTGCTATGCATGTTCATCACCGAGGTTTAGAGAAACAACAACCAGTAGTATCTGTTCATATCATAAATCATGCCTCAGCTTTTTTGCATCACTGGCAGGGCCAAGAAAACCAAACATATATCTGTTCTTATCAGTTGAAACTATCAAACAAGGGACAGCCAAATCCACCAATAAAAACCAACCTTGTAAAAACAAATCATCTCTAGTTGCTACTTTGCAACTAGATCATATATTAGAAACTCAAAGATCACTTTGGGTTTTCCCACAACACTACTGTTCAAGATCATATATGCACAGGCTTTAATCACCACCATAAGCAACCAGTAATAATTCACATGTTACAGGGAACTACTTAGGGTCCAGGAATTCTTCCCAGGCCAACCAAGTAGCAAACCAGCTCACAATCAAGCTACCCGCCGTGCATCAATCTGTAGGCAATAATAGTTGCATTTTACAGGTCTAAACTCATCAGTAAAATACAAATGTGTATAACTGAATTACATCAGCTAACTCAACTGTCTAGGTTCAATTTCGTCAGTTTAAAATAGCAGCAAGCCATGTATTAGCTAATCATCCGAATTGAGGCACCTCACTACTCACTGGACAATAATAAAATTTGCATTTACAAAGACAAGCCAATTATCACAAAGCCAAGTCCAACACGAATGCTTGATTAATACATCATCCAAACAGGGGCATGTCTGCAAATCACTTTAACTGAATTAATCTTCCAGTTTATCAGTAACAATAATACAGCTAACCATGCATGTCAATAAGGAATAGTCACCCAAATGAAAGCTTAACACACTAAAACAGGGCAGTGATCATTTGGATCATACCTTCCTTGTCCAAGTCATATACCCAAGAGAACTAGCTCTAGTAATTTTGCAGCACATTGCACATAGATAGAGGAGAGGGAATGATTTAGCTCACAGTGCCATAGCGGAGAAGTAGACGCCGTGGTTGCGTCCGCGACACCATCCATCCGGCGTCAAGGATGAAGTAGTCGCAACAGCACATCACAGCACCACCAGTACACGGACGCCGGGGTTGCACACCAGTGGCCGTCCTGCCGGCATCAAGGCGGTGGTTGACACATGACCAGAAGCATCACCACCACCACACCAACACCGCTGGAACATCTCCGTCACAACCGCCAGACCGTGGCGAGCCAAAGAGGGCCCCTGGGGTAGTGGTCAGTAACGAGGTCGTATGAGAGCAAGGAGCGGAGGTGAGGATGATCACGCCAGAGCAACGTCTCGCCGATGTGCGGGAGCAGCTAGAAGAAGCGGCACGCGGCGGAGCCGTTGGGCAGCAGGTGCACATGAGGAGCAGGAAGGACTAGTGCGGGCATATGGCGACATTGGAGAAGTTCGTGGCGGCAGCCGAAGCCATGCCAAGCAGCAGCGGCGTCAGAAGCGTCCGACGGCGAGCCAACCCGAAGGGGATTAGGGCTTCCGTCCAACAGGGAAGCAGAGGGCGTCGAAGTGGAGATAGGTGGTGAAGAAGGCCGGAGGGGTTAACCATAGACGCGCGGCGGAGCTAATGGTCGTCGGCGATGGTCAGAACCCCGGACAGCGGCTAGGGTTTTCAGGTTGGGGACGAAGGAGAGAGGCCACGAAACTCAAATCAAGCTGGTGGAGGTTGTAGATCACGTCATGGCGGGTGAGAATCCATCTCGCCGGCGCTGGAGAGGACTGGAGGCGGCCAGGAGAGAGAGTGGCGGCGCGGCCAGGACATGGGGAGCTTCGGGGGGTATGCGTGCGCGTGAGCGAGAGAGGACGAGGAGAGCGTGCGGAGAGGGGTTGGGTCGGGTCGAATTTGACCCGAGCCCGACCGACCGAGCAGGCCATTTGGGCCAGGCCAACTGGGTCCGGTTGGACCAGTTGGGCTCTAATTATTTATCCATTTTTTTAGAACAGTTCTTTAAATAAATAAAGTGACATAAAAAGTCAAATAACAATAACTTCTAAACAAGAGGAAAATTGTAAACAAAACAAAACCAGCAACAAATACTGTAAAATTTAAGTAGTAATAATATGAATCTTTCCCCTAGATTTCAGAAGACCAATTTTAAATCTTAAATTGTTAAGACTTAAATACTAAAAATATAATTTTCTTGTTTCTATTTTTCCATCAAGAAATTAATAAGTATCACTTTGTATTATAATTTCATATAAAACAAACATTGTTGATCATGTTTAATCATATGGAAACCCTAACTCAACATTACTTCAAAATATAATCCCAAAACCTATAAAAGAATTAAAAGATATACCCTTATTTCAACTACCATTTAAAACTTGAATAATAATTATCTTAATTATTAATCATTTAAAAATAATAAAATACTTAATACATCATTATTTCATTAATCCAAAGTGATTAGTAACTTAAATTTGATCATCAAGTTATTACCTTAAGAATTGCATCACAAATAGGAAACCCTAATTCCATATCAGCTAAAGCCATAATCTTATCATTTCATGTGAAAACCTAAAACCCTAACTCTAGTATTTTATGAGAAACCTAAATTGCTTCCAAACCTAAACCCTAGGTTAGAACATGTGATCATGTTACTTTCATTGGACTTATAAAACCACAATTAGCAATTGAGTATCCATTCTGGTTCACATAGAATAAAGGAACCTTATCACTAATAATTTAGCATCCTATGTATGCATACCTATCCAACCTAGATGATCGAATAGGATCAACCAAGTCTAAAACCTAGATCCTATTACCAAAGCCATCACCCTTATCTAACCATATTTAGTATCACACCATTGTGATGAACCCTAGTAGCAACCATACCAATTATTTACCATTACATCACTATATTCCACTAAACCCTACTAGTGTTGAATACTTATGAATCATCCTATGTAGAAACTAATTATTACTTACCTAAGGGAGACAATAGCAAAACCTTGTACCTATAAACCCTAATTGCAATACTTCTTATTATTTAAGAAGTATGTTCTTCAAAAGTTATTCTTTTGAATAAAATAAGGAATCATCATCAATCATGCCTAATAGGACCTATAGCCAATAACCAGCTATCACCAGCAAGGTATACCAACCTTGATAGCAACTATTTATAATAAATTTCTCAAGATGCTTAAGCTCAACTCAAACCCACAAGCTCTAGCTATTAATGAAACCAACATGGTTGGGATCCATCTAATACAGGCCCTAGAAACTAGTTGAAAACCATAGTAAACCCTAGAACCCACAAACCTAATTATTATACTTGTTCTTCATTAAAGAACATGTTCTTCAAAAGTTATTCTTTTGAATTATATAATAAGTAACCCTCAACCATGCATTATAGGACTTAAAAGTGACAACTTCTCTTTACTTATTATACAACTACTATTCCTGGGTGTGTATGATTGTTACTATGCATTTTACCACTTGCTTATGATTCTAAAACAACACAAACCTGAATAAGAACCTTGTTTGTGGAAATACTATAAAAGTGCAACACACTCTAAACCAATCATATCAACTCACTAATCCTAAATCATCGGGGTTAGGTTACGCTTAGAGCGATTGCATCTCATACTTATGCATTATTGCATCCTTGCCAATCTTTTAAACATCGTCCTTACCGGACGATGATGCTATTTCAGAATTTGGAGTTATTGCGTATCGAAGACCTTGCCTGCATAATCTTGCAGTCAAGAAAGGCAAGTTCATCACTTGCTCATGTCATTTGAGTATCTTTATCAAATTACTTGCAAAGTACTATGATTATCACTATTGCATAAAAACCAAAACCAATATTTTCATAACTATGAATATGACTATGTGGTGGGCAATGGAACCATGGATTGTGTTGATATGGTGGAGGTTCCATTGCAAGGGTTTATATCCATCTAGGATTAAACAACAAATGTCGTCCAGTGATTCTTGTGCCGTAATACCCGTGTTAACCATAAGATCTGGAGTGGGACGGAATAGTCAATTGTATTTCCACCTCTTGTACATCAACGGATGCGCTTTACCGTAGACCCTTGATCCAAGAGAGGACAAGTGGTACCCTTGATCCAAGAGAGGACAAGTGGTAGGGTGGGGGTCCCGATGAAGACCCCACGGTTATTGCGGTCTATGATGGGTTGCAGCTGCCGGCGAAGGAGTTCATGGAAGAGACCTGAACTGTTGTCGTGGTCGGGGGCCGTCCTTAATTGGTATAAGAGCACCGGCGAGGACCCAGGGTCGGAGTTTGCATCAACGGGTGGGTGTATGAGGTAGCGGAGGAATATGATTGGCTATGACCTTATACCGGGCCTCACACCAAAGGAAGTGTGGACGAGAACTATAGACTCGGTTGGCACCAAGGTTAAGATCTCTTATGGGTAAAGCAACACACCTCTGCAGAGTGTAATGAATCGTGACCTGTCACTCCCTGTTCCGGGTTTGGAATCGCGAACGCCGCTTTGAAAGGAACTCCATGAAGTTCTAGTAAACCGGTGAAGGCTGACGGACATAGTTCTTCTGAATAAAAGCAACCTTTTGAAGAAATGGTTATGAAAACCTGCATTGGTATTAGACTTTCTGGTCTAATGCCGTAGCTAGTGCATTAAACACCTCTTTCCTATAATGAACTTGTTGAGTACGCTCGTACTCATCCCACTCTTAAATCCCCTGCTTAGATTTGGAGCCATCGAAGGAGGATCTACCGTGCAAATCGAAGACCGAGGAGTCTACAAATACTTCAAGGGGACAGGAACCTGCCGAAAGAGTCAAACACCACAACTACCATGGAGAAAACCTAGATTAAGTAGTAGAAGGGATCTAGCTTCCAAACCTAGCTCCTATTAGCTAGAATCTAGTCATAGCCTCTTTAGCTAGTCAAATACTCTATAATTAGAGACCATGATAAGATTAGATCACGAGACGTTCTTCTGGAGTTTATTTGCAGTTTTACCTCATTGTAAAGTAGGAGGCTGTGTGGATCTTTTGTAAAGAGTCTGTGTTGTAATTCTATAGACATGCCTTGGACCCGCATATGTTTCTGTTGTACCACTCTGAGCGATATAATACGAGTGGAACGGTGTTTCATTGGTGTTATATCAGACTTGCATACTACACCATGCAGTGGTATGCCGGGTCACCACAGTAGTCCACATGCACTGACGACATCACTTAGGCACATTATTCCAAGAAGAGCTGCCTTGATCTACTCGTTAGGGTTAGGGTTAGGGTTTAGCGTTAGGGCTAGGGTTTAGGGTTAGGGTTAGGATTTATGGTTAGGGTTAGGGTCTAGGGTTAGGGTCTAGGCGGGGTTAGGGTTTAGGATTTAGGGTGTTGCAGCTCCCGTGTCAGCAGGTGTCGTTGCATTACTCGAAGCCTCCCCAGTTTAGGGTTTAGGGTTTAGGGGAGCTACTTTCACACCATTACACCTTCCACCACACTTTCACACATATCATAGGTCCACATGCAAGTTTTGGTGGGATTCCGGTGCTCCGGCGGTCATTCTCCCCCTCCCCCCCCCCCCCCAAAAACAATGGTATGTGTGCCCCAACGGGTCTACCCCTAGATTTCTCCGTGCGATGTTCCACCAATGTACTTTTTCATTGTTTTAGGTTTGTTTAGGACATATACACATGGAAAACCAAGCCTGGGACCCTTTGGCACATGGTAGCCTCCGGCATACCCGCAGCTAGCCATTATCACATGAGCCACCCTTTCTCGGTAACATGTTCTTCAAGACAATCTTCAAAAGTGGGCATATATACCAAGCTTCCCATCCAATTCCGGTGATAAGAAGATATCATCCATCGCGTTGTGTTCAACAAGGTAGTCCACATGTGCTGACGCCACCACTTAGGAACATTATTTCAAGAAGAACTGCCTTGATCTACTTGTTAGGGTTAGGGTTAGGGTTTAGAATTTAGGATGTTGCAGCTCCCGTGTCAGCAAGTGCAGTTGCATTACTCGAAGCCTCCCCGGTTTAGGGTTTAGGGTTTAGGTTTTAGGGGAGCTATTTTCAAACCATTACACTTTCCACCACACTTTCACACATATGCAAGTTTTGGTGGGATTCCGGTGCTCCGACGGTCATTCTCCACCTCCTCCTCCCAACATCGGTATGTGTGCCCCGGCGGGTCTACCCCCCTAGATTTCTCCGCGCGAGGTTCCACCAATGTACTTTTTCATGGTTTTAGGTTGTTTGGGACATATACACATGGAAAGACAAGCTTGGGACCCTTTGGCACATGGTAGCCTCCGGCATACCCGCAGCTAGCAATTATCACATGATTTACTCTGTGTTCAATAAAACAAACCCTACCCTCACTCTTAGTTTCTATATAATACACGAGAATACTTGCTGCACAACCCTACTTTCCATGTCACCACATTCCCTTATCAACTATGAACCATATATCTCGGTACCCCCTCTCTCTAGCATGAACCCTAGATCTCAGCCTTCACATTCCCAGCTCCCATCTAGAGATATGTCCAACCGTTTCTCTAGCGGTCCTTTTACCCAACATGTTGAAGATGTGCTGGTAAGTGTTCTTTATCTCCTCTACAGTTTGCAATTCATTTTGTTTTGGTTCTTCATCCTCTTTTTGATTTGCGCTTCTCTTCCTTTCAGATCCGACATGGGTGGGTAAAACCATCTCATAGAGAACAAGACGTGTGTCGTTTGCGAGGTCATGGACGTATGGCGGCCAGAGAATTGGGGTCAGAACCGCCTCATGAAGGACAACAAATAGGTCACGGGCGAGGGAATGGGCGTATCCCAGCCAGAGAATGGCAGGCAGAACTGCCTCATGGAGGAGAACATGTGGTTGTCGGCGAGGTCATTAGCGCTGGTCGATGGAGAACTACAACTAGGTTTTTTCAAAATTAGTGTCCGTTAGTAGTTAGAATTGCTGATTTAGTCATTCAATTGTTGTTTTACCTATTAGCAGCTTGGCTACCGTTGTAATTTAATGATATGGAAATTACCTTTTGAATGGAATGGGCGCACTAATTTTTAGCATTGAATCTGATTAACTTTAGAAACCAGAAAGTTGCACCAAACACGACAAAAAATGTGCCGCATCTTACCTGTACACGGCATTAAATTTTGTGCCACCTATTAATATGCAGATGCGTTTCAATCTTGGTGCCGAGTACGATAGCGCACGGAGGATGACCATGTGCATGAGAAAAAAGCGCCGCCTATGATTTTATTTGCAAAGGAAATGAAAACTCCGTTTTTTAAAGATCATCTTATCTCTAGGTCCAGCCGATACCTTTCTTCATGCCAAGTTGTTGTTACCTTTTTGACGATTCAATCTCATCCTGCGGCAACTAACGCACACTGCTTTTCCCTGACAAGCGACCTCACGTCGATACACTGTGCGTAGAGGTGCTCGCGACACAGGGAAGTTCCAAACCGTTTTCTTCCCGCGAACTCATGTCCGTATCACCTAATCGGCTGCACATATTCTTGGCAGGCAGTTTTCTTGGACCTTGAACCTTCTACTCCAGGAAATGTATGCATGCTACCAGCTTGTACCTTGTAGTAGTTGTGATATAACGTTTGTATAAGTTTGCTTTATCGATTGGGATATGAACATATGACTATAGTGGATATATGCTTGACAATAGATAGTCATGTTTATTGAGTTCTAGGGGAAAGTTGTCAAGGACATGCACAGCACATTAAGATATATAGCGGCCATGTATGCACGTCGTCTGAGTTCGACTTTTCATCAGGCAGATAAAAAGGTGCATGTAGAGTGTAGACCACAACCCATTGAACATATTGGAATAATCAAGGAAGGCTAGCTAGTAAGCTTTGCTTGCTTGGAGCTTTAGTTGGTAGAGAGGTAAGTATTATTGTAAGGAATATTTACTGATCGATCGACCGTCGTCGACAATCGATGTAGACTACCCGAATAATTTATATTCACTTGTCTTCTGTGTACATTTTGCTTGCTCAAAGGTGTAGCTAGCTGCTAGAATATGGTGCGTTTCAGTTCAGGAAGCAATTATATGCGGCAGCTAGTCAATTAGATGCTTCTAATTTGGGACAGCGATGGCTTAGTGTGTTGTACCAGTAGTATAAGTATTGGAACGACAGGCACCAGTCTATACGTGCGTCAATTATTGGTTACCTTTTGTATGGTGACGCCTAGGTCACTCAATGGACTATACTTCACGTACTTCAAATCAGGAAGGTAGTTTGGTTTCAAGTGATTAAATTAAAGTATATATGTGAGAACCAGAGGCCATTAGACATGACGCGAATCCAGCAAACACGGTTTGTCAATCGTGTCTGTGGTTTATCTCGATAGCGACACGGCGAGTAGTCAATGCCAATGGACAGACCAATCTGCAATTCTCATGCCACTAGTTTCTTGCTAAAGGCTAGATATACTCAGACACGCGTGTTTTGCTTTATGTTGTCACTAGTAAAAGTGCCTGTGCGTTGCACCGAAAAAACCAATACTCTAACGCTCCTACAAATCATTCTCCTACATGCCCGTCGGATTGAACTTTTATGTATATTTTTTAAAATTAATGTGCTACCAAGCTTGAATATAGCATGAAAAATAGTTTGGCTGGATCAAATATAAAAACCATCAACAGAAAAGGTTAAGAAAGATGAAAGTTACCTTGAAGTCTTGAATTGATCCAAGGAAGTTGACTTCCGAACAAACCCATTTGCATGCAAGCCTCTTTGATATATCGCCTCATCCCGAGAGCAATTTGTAAGAGAAATAGTTGCAATAACTATAAGCAGATGGAGTATTGAACATGCGTCTAAATTGAATCTCTAGCTTCATGTATATAATAACTATAGTCAAATTACTACTAACTTCAAGCGTTGATATATGAAATGTTCAGGCTGACCTAAGCCCAATTAGTCGCGGTAAAAAAAGACAAACTTTGAACAAAGGTCATTTTGATGGCTTGACCGGGGTAGTTAAAATTTGCAGGCAATTGGATCCATCATAGTTGTAGGCTCATAGCCGTGCAAACGCTGCCGCGTAGCCAGCAATGCAGGCCGGTTCTTCGCCTAGGCAAAAATTGAGTGTTCATTGCTCAAACATAAGGATTGCATAATGTATCACAATCCTTCTTAACCAATTGAACTCACGTATGTTGTCTGACTACTACCGATGAGTCCGAACTGCTAGCGGAATGAAAAGGCTAGCTTATTATGTTGTGATAAGCTGTTACTTGATGGTAGATTTTTATGACATATTAGAACTAAAATGTGCGGAAAATACCGCGATTTTTTATACAACGTAAATAGACATAATAATATATTTTCAGAAAGATATCTTTTGTTTACGTATTTGCGTTGCACAGAAAAGTAAGAAGAACGACGATGAGTGGACAAATACAGGGATGTGGATTAATGGCGGCAGTATCTACACGTTGTCCACAGTCCACCCTTTGGAATTGCCAAAATTCTGCGCCGCCCAGGAGTACCCAGCGGTCCGCATCCCTGCCCAGTCGCCGTTCCTGGCGTCTATGCTCTATTCTTTTTGGCCTGCCGCTAGACACTGTTTTTATTGAAGTTTGCAGCAAATAGAATGAACTGCAGAGAGGTGCACGTGGTAGCTAGGAACAAATCGACTTGGTTGGGATGTAATTGGATCAAAAAGCAGTGGGATCAAGACAGGACGATCAATATGAAGAATAGGCTGCAGTGTGGTGCTTGCTGAAGCAGCAGCTGCCTGACATCATGTCTTCGTGGATTCAGCCTGCTCTTTTACCCAGTTCCACAAAGAATAAATCTGCGATCCACTGAACCAGCATCCGGCGCTCCCAGTTAAGTAGCCCAAGCGCCAACAAAATTCGCCGCGCACGCCAAGATAAACCTGTACCGGACCCGAGACAGCAGAGCACTGAAGTCCGGCCAGAGACAGACATTTTGGGCCTCTCTGTCCTAGACACGGCTGCCTGGTATGCTGTCGTCTCGCTGTCGCCGCGGACAGATCAACTCGGCGATCTTGCGCTGAATACAGCACGTCGGCTCGCTTTCTCAGGCATTGCATGGCCGTGGGCTGGAACGCTGCAGCCTCTGCTAGCTGCGGCCTCTGCTAGCTGCTGGCAGTTATTCCTCGTCGCCTCGAGTATTTTTCGATAAAGGGAATATATTAATATCAAGAAGATACCAATTACACCCAGCCTCTACAACAACGCACCACCCTAATGGCACTACGGATGCACACAGCCAAAAAACAAGAAAAGAAACTAAGAAACAAAAGTCCCGCTACAGTATCTCGGGCCTAACAACAGCAATACATCCACCGCCAAGACAACACCTGAATTACAGACTCTTCAAAAACGACGCCTCCAAGAAGGGAACAGTGCTCAAACACCGTCGTCGCCCGATCAAAGATCTTAGGTTTTCACCCTGAAGATAGTCCCCGCTCTCAAAACAATGTCTCCACCAAGATCATTGCCAGGCACAACCAATTAAGGCCAGACCTTGGGTTTTCACCCTGAAAGGTAGGACTCTGCACTTCACCTGTGTTGTCGCCCCCACTTTCATACCGCTGCCGTGAAGCCCGAAACACCAAGCAAGTCCCTCAACAGCGCAGAGACTTGAACCTCCCTTAGCTAGTCCTCCCCTCCGGCCTTCATGAAATTCTCTTCTTCCGACTTTCATCATGGATCCATAGTCACTTGATGTCAACACAGAAAAAGAGCTTCGCGCCGCTCCCTCCAGAACCAATCGGTCGGAATAAAAACATGGGTGCGCACGACCGAATACCTCCGATCCAGCAAACTCCAGGCAAAAGCACTGTTACATTCGCCGGCGGAGCCTTCCGGAACTCAACACTCCGGCCAGATCACGAGTCCAGGCCTTTGGTAGGTCCTCCTCTTCACGCAAGAGAGGCCCTAGGACCGCCGCCTTTATTCAGGTCGGACCCCCACGTCGGCGACCATCCTGGGCTGGCCACTCCAACCCTCCACCGGCGACACCATCGCCGGCTTCCAAGCACCTCCATCTCGCCGCCGGAACGCGGTGATAGATCAAAAGATCCACCACCACCAACCGCAGGCCGATCCTCTCCGGCGAAGAAGAGGGTCACCTCCACCGTCGAACCCAAGGCTGCTGCCCCGGGCGTCCTCGTACCGCGGGAGAAGCCCAAGATCATCGCCCCTCACCGGCGAGAGGCGGAGGGAAAGGCGCTGCCCGCCTCCACCAGCCACCACCACCGGCATGCCGCCGATGGGAGGCGGAGAGGCCGCAGCCCGCAGCAGGATCGTCCCCGGGAGGACCGCCGCCGCCCCTCCATCCTCGTCCGATCGCCGCCGCCCCGGGAGGCGGAAGGGCCGCCGCCGCGTGAGAGACTCCTTGGTCGCCGTTCTCGACGCGTCACGAGGGAGGGCCCCCGCCGCCGCCACGCCCCGAGATCTTTGCCCCGGCGGCGCTGCCGGCGGCGGCGGCGGCGGGAGGGTTGGGGTGTGGGGGTGCGGGAGGGTTGGGGTTGGGGTTGGGGTGCGGGAGTCTTCTATCGCAGCACTCCTCCTGAATGTTGGCAGCTATATCGCCTCGAGTATGTTAAATTGAATTCAACAACGTAAAAGAGGAGCACATATTCAGGGTCATCTTCTTCAAACTCCAATCCTCAGATCCTTGCTAGTAGGAGAGCAGAATACACAGAAAACCACCCATCCCGCTAAACAGCAATGTATAATCCAAATCCACCTGCGCCACCCCATTGATGCAGATCCTGGATCCTGAGAACAACGCGAGGAAGGAGACCACTTGGAGCGACGCTGGACTGTGGCAAGTCGAGGATCTCCTCTAGTGCAACCTCGGCGAGATCTCCACCATCGCGTCCATGGCTGCCACATAATGACAGAAACAGCCTCCCCTCCCCGTTATTCGGGGTGAGCGCAGGCAGCGGCGTCGGGAGTGATGATTGTGCTTCGGAAACCGGTCTGATTCGTGCGTGTCCTCGTGGTCAATCTCGCCTCCTCACTTTTGGTTTCGTCGTGGTTATGAACCGTCCGTGAGAAGCACTCCTGTTTTTTTTCCTTTCACGGCAGCTAGGAAGCCTAAAACCGGATCGACGTGGAGGTGTATCCTTTCACGGCAGCGCAAACCGACAGAAGCCTTGTTGGGCTTTGCGTGGCCCATATGTGCGACCGTGGAAGAAAAGGAGCATAGGAAGATTCCTGCAGCGAGGGTATATCGGTGTAGGTATATTACACGGAACAAACATACGAAAGAAACACGGCTGACGGACGAAGCAAAAGCAGGAAAAGAAAATAGCACGACGGACCAAACCGCGGAAACACTTCTCCCTTTATTATTAGGTATAGATTTCACATGCTTCGTTCTTTTAACTTTAGTATTCCTTTCGATCCATAATAAGTATTAGAAACTCAGTATAAAAGTTATACTAATTTATTAGTACTAAATTCTCGACACTAATTATGGATCCGAGCGACTATCTTATCCTTAATATATTCCAAAAAATTGCACCAGGTAAGTCGGCGGAGTGCTCCAATGGCAGTTGAAAGATTGTGCTCAAGTGGGTGAATGCTTCTCCATGTTAGGTGGTCGATCGGACACATGGGTTCCCTTCTCTACGGATCTTCTTGGCCACGATATGGGTTGCTAGAATTCATTGCTTGACTAACCAGGGTGGTGATCTGTGGTAATGCAGGTGCGGATTTGGCGACCACTGCGATGGTTATCGTAGTTATATGTGGGTCCTGTTTGACACTAAACCGGTTTTCAATTGGCCATAAGCTGATTTTTCTTGATCAGATGTAGACATATGATTGTTTCCTTTCATATTTCATCAAAAGTCAACTTTTACAAGTAATTTACAATGCATATGCATGCAATTTGCATGTATATGCATGTTTGCAATGTATATACATGAAATTTACATTGTTAGTGGGCTTGTAATTTGAGAATTTACATGTACATACTAGTGAAAATGTGTTGTAGTTTGTGCCACATAAGTATGTGACACACAAAAAAACTGATCTAACCAATCTATCATTCATGTAATGGATAGAAGAATGAGTGCCAACGAAATGGAAAACCTTGGGCCGTCAAAAAACCATTCATTTTGTTTTAGATGCATGAACCAATTGCTACACACTAGTAGCGTTACTTGTTCTCGAGGTACAAAATCATCCACCTATCCTACAATCGATGGATCCGGCAACAATGCACGGGATTATTGCCAGTCATCTAGATAGTTATACTCTAATTTATTTTGAAAAGGAACATAATTGTTTTTACATGTTGTTTTATCATTTAGGTGATTGAGCTAGATGTATGAGTACCATACTCTATCGATCATGCCGATGTTATATATTTTGTTTCTAAAATACACATTGAAAGGTGTATCACATATCATAGAAGGGGCTCCAAGCGGCAAGTTAGCTTGCTGATGTTATACATGGTGTGGCCCCTTTTCACAATTGTTTTTTTTTCTTTTCGAAAAGAGTTTGCAAGTCTATAAGCTGACTTTGGCGACAACACCTTGTTCATTGCTCGGAAACACCTTTGTCGTGTGCATTACACGGTGGTGATGCCGAGAGGAGTATATTCTTCCGTGTTCTAGAGGAATGAAGAGGTTTATTGTGTGCTTGGCAGTGAACCTAGTCCACAAACCCAACTTCTTATGGTACAACTTGCGTTAGGAATTTTGGATCCGTACATCTTTCTCGTTGCTACTTCTTCCTTCACGACAGAAGACTTTGTCGTATGTCACATATTATAGACACCATGGCCGTCGAGGAATTGCTACGTGAAGCTCTTGCAATTATCGTGCCAATCGGTCTCTTACCAATTATTCTCCCTCATCGTCGAGCTCCCAAAAAGAATTCAGTTAGGTATCCATGCATACATTCGTAGAAGCTAGCAAAGTAGGGTTTTCTCACGTCGACGACGACGCGTAGGATCGAGGAGCGCGTACGGTTTTTTTTGGCTTGCAAGGGAACAAATGTAGGCTGGGACCTCACCTCACTCGAGGGCTAGCAGTAGACGCCACAAGATACGACGTCGCTAGGCTAGCTCGATCATATACAGCCCGGGTTCTCCGTCTCTTTCGCCACTTGCAGATGACGCCGTCGCCGGAGACGACGGGAGAAGAGACGCGACCAACATACGGTCCCTACCGCCGGAACCACGTGAACGCCCACGGGTCAGGGTCGTGCTCGCTAGTCGCTCGTCGTGGCGACCCGCCACCGCGAATGCTTTCGGCCAGGATCTAGCTTGTAATTATCCTGCGGGCCCAGCCAACGAGCAGGTGGCTCGATCGGTTGACTACTTGCCCTGATCGGACACGCCGGTCGCCGCGCGCTCGGACGGCACCGGGCCGACGCCGGAAGGCGAACGCGGCGGTCGTCGCTCCCGTCATAGAGGGTCCCGCTCCAGCGCGCCTCTCACCGTCGTCGGTGAGATGTCCCGTCCGGCCGATCGAGACGTGAGAAGATTCTCTCGAAAGGTAAGCGAGCGAGCCAACCTTAGGAACCGGCGGGGGCCGGCCATATCTCCATGAGCAACACGGCTCTCTCGAGTGGCATGACAAGTGTACATATCTGCTTGCTTTAGATGCTAATCATGTTGGGGAAGCACACATTATTAGCTAGCTAGCTAGGAATCTGTCACTTCGTTTGGAAACAATCACCTCCACTGGAGGAAGCAGCGGCCAGCGGAGGAACCTAACGTTAATTAGGCCAACGCATGATCGGGACGACACAGTGGAAGTCATTTTTTCTTCATAGGAAAGCCATACGACGAGCTTTATTAATATGTAAATAAACTTGCATCGTTTATGAATTTTGGAAATAAAAAAGTTAGGGGATCATTTTCACGAAAACAATCTAAATGAGTTATAGAACTACCTAGCTAGCTCGTTTGCCACCTCGTTGGCTTTCCTGTTGCAATGCTCAAATGTGATCCTCCCAAAACCTGAAGATCAAATACGGTAGTCATGAAATATTGTTGCGGACGATGTCGATGAGAAATCTCCAAACAACATTGTATCAATGACCTGCAAATTCGCTGATTCGATGTTGAACATTTGTTACAACCAAGATGTAGTGCAATAATGAGCACTTCCCTTAGGGCATAAGCCTCTGTCATCGTGGCATCAGTAACAAAATGTAATTCTTTCTAGTTTTTTTCAATAAAGAACATATATTAATATCGCGGAGATATCAATTACACCCAGCCTCTGTAACATCATGCCCTAATGGCATAAAGGATGCACACAGCTAAAAAAAAGAATTACAGAAAAAAAGTTCCGTTATAGAGTTTGAGAACTTGAGAACAACGACACTGACACCACCAAGACAACACCAGAAGATCAGCTTCTCCAGAAGCGACGCCTACAAGAAGGAATCAGTGCCCAAACGTTGTCGTCGCCCGATCATAGATCTTAAGTTTTCACCCTGAAGAAAGTCCTCCCTCTCAAAACAATGCCTTGAAGAAGAACATTGCCAGGCGCAACCAATTAAGGCCAAATGTTGGACTTTTGCCCTGAGAGATAGAACTCTGAACTTCTCCTGTGCAGTCGTCCAGCATACAAGTCGTTGTGTGAAGTCACGAAACTCCAAGCCAATTCCACCTCACCACCAAGATCCAACCACCATTGCTCTTCCACCGATATCGGTTTTTATGACCTTCTCCACCAGCACCATGGAAAGAAAACGAACTCCATGATATTAACAACCAGTAGAGCTTCGAAGCGCTCCCTCTGAAACCAAACGGATAGATTAAAAAAACATGGGTGCGCCCGAACGAAAACACCCAATCCAGCAATCTTCAGGCATTAATCGCACAATGAATTTCGCCGGCAGGATCTTTCGGAACACGTCAATCCAGCCAACCTAGTGCAAAGAAAGCTTCTGACTGATCTTCACTTGGCGCGAGAAGAACCCAAGGACAACCACCTTTATTAGGTAGAACGGCAGGCCCCTACGTCGCCGCCCGCCGGTCGACCTCATCGGCGGAAAGAGGAAGCCGCCACCGATCGCAGATCCGTCGACGAGCCGCCCGCCGCCACCCCCAAAACCGAAGAAGGCCATGAGCTTTCAGAAGGAGGGGTGACGAGGGTGCTCCCCGGCAATACCCACCATGAGGGGCTTAGGGTTGACGGAATCCTGCAGGCTAGCACGAGACATCGGATACCAAACAAACGGGAAGAGAGATTTACCCAGGTTCGGGACCCTCGATGAGGTAAAACCCTTATTTCCTGCTTGTCTGATCTTGATTATCGAATATATCAGGTTACGATGGGGTAGCCGATAGGCTGTATTGGTGGTTTCGCCGAGAGGCTATGGTTATAGGTTTCTATCTCTAACTTGCGGTGGTTCTATGTATTGAAGTTGTCTCTTGACATGCCCTCTCCTGGCCTTTATATAGCAGGCCAGGTCCCGAGAGTCCTGTCCGAACTCGACTAGGTTACAACAAGATCTATTCTAGTCTTTCCTTGTTCATCGTCTTCTTGCCTTATTCGTCAAGAATCCTTCTCCGAGTAGGTCTCCTTCGCTGGAACCGACGTATAGGCCTACCTTGGCTGTTGGGCAATCTTCACGCGCCCCTAGTTGGGCCGGAGGAGGTATACTAATGTTGGGTACCCGAAGGGTAATGCCCATATCAGTATCCCCCGAGTCTAGGGATGGACTATAATTGTCTTCATCCGAATGTCCGTAACTGTTGAAAAGATTTGGTCCTTCTCCACCATTTTGAAGTCGAAATCGCTTGATATCGGGTGCGCGTCCAGCGCTACCGATGGAAGTAGCCCCCGAGTCTAGGGATGGATGCTTGCAACCATGCGTAGACTCAAGTTGTACTACTCGAAGATTCTGATGCCGATGTTTTCTGACTTGCCTTCATCATCCGATATTTTTTTATAGATCAGGTCTTCAAAAACTTCGAGTGAAGTTGTTTAGTATGATAGTACGTAAGGGACAAAAGTAACGAGCCCAGTCTTACTCGATAAATTGATGCTAGTTAATTGCCGATGGCACAACAACGTTACTCTACTCAGGATCAAGTCCCTGGGCTTGATCTGGATCTTCTGGAACATTCGGGTTCGTTTTTCTTCTTCTGCAGTAGTTTTTATCGGGTGCACGTACAGCGCTCCCGATGGGAGTAGCCCCCGAGTCTAGGGACGGATGCTTGCAGCCGTGGACTCAAGTCGAGCAACCCAATGCTGTAGATTCTTTCGAATGCTTTACAAATGAGGAGCCAATAATTTTGATGACATCATCAGTGACGTGGCATCTGCGGCGGCTCGATTGACAGGACATGACCTATCGGGCCCTTCCTATATATGCGCGGTTAGTTAGAAAATGACTAATCCCTGCACGTTGACCGAGGCATTTCCTCAATTCTCGTGCATAGTGGAGGTAATGGGCCAACGGTTTCTCTCCCTTCTTGACACGTGTGCGGCTATATTCTCGTCCACCTCTCCTTGATGCGGATTCAACTCTTTATTATAAAAAGGGGCGTTTAATTTTAACTTTTCACCCCCGTTGCACTTCTCATCTTCTTCCTTGCCTTTGTCTCGCCATTGCCTATGGATCCAAGAGCTCCATTGCCACCATGGGCAAGAAGAAGATGACCGCCAGCTCTGGTGCAACTGCAAGCACTGCCAGGGTCAAAGCGCCCTCTGCATCGCGCAAAGCGGGCGCCACCACCAATCTCGACTGGACAACCCCCTCCATCTCGAAGCGCGATGAGAACAAGTTGAGGACGCTGGGGCTCATCTCTTTTGATGAGTCAGATTTCATTCACCCAGGTTCTATCTCTCGCCCAAAGCCTCCCAAGGGCTTCACCATTATGTTTTTTTCCTTTCTGCACCCTGGGCTATCTCTCTCGGACCATGAGTTCCTCCCTGTCCTTCTTTTCTCTTATGGGATTCATCTTTGGCAATTGACCCCAAACTCCATTCTCCACCTCACCATTTTCATCACCGTCTGCGAGGCTTTCCTCGGCATTGACCCCCACTGGGGTCTTTGGTGGAAGATTTTCTATGTCAAGCGCCACAGCGGAGGAAAAGGTCCTCATGTTGTCGGTGGATTCGGTTTCGTCGTCAGGAAATAAGTCAAGTACTTCAGCTTTCCGGTGAGGGAATTTGTCCAGGGCTGGCGACAGAAATGATTGTATCTCAGGGACCCCCCAGTGACAAGCTGCTCCAACCTACCGCCATTCAAAGATGTTCTCGAGGCTGTGCTGAAGAAGTCTTAGCAAAACACTTTGACTGCCGAAGAGAACGAGGTGGCCGACCAACTGTACGAGAAGATCTTAGATCTGAAGAATGGAGGAGGTCAAACAATGTGTGGAACCGAAGTTGTTGCCTTGTTTCTGAAGCGTCGGGTGCAACCAGTGATATCGAGAAGTCATCAACTTTGGATGTACACTAGCCCCAACGACAAGACACGGATCAACTCGGCTGACTTTACGGACAGCGAGCTTCGGGATGAAGTGAGGCGCTTGACACGCTTAAGCCAGGAAGACACCATAGCCCTGACGCCGGCTCAATCTCCTTATGGCATTCGTCATCTCCCTTCCGTGGTAATTTTTGTTATTTAATTATCTTGCAATCAATTTCACTCTTTGCGCTCGAAACTAAAACTTTTTCCTTGTCTTGACAGCCTTATACTCTCGCACCGTGCTATCCTCCAGCACCCGAGAGTGGAGCAGCTCCCGAAGATGATGACATGTCTGAAGAAACCGAGGATAACCCCGATGTGATCGAAGACATTGATGCTTCGTGTGATGAAGCTCGCGAATATGTCGCACTTCTTGCCTGCAAGCGTCACAGAAGAGTCTATGATGACTTCATTGAAATAGCGGAGTCGAGTCCTAGCGGGCGCAATGACGATGATGCTAATGTAAGTCCTCCTGACGCACCTTCTCATGAAGCCTCAGCTCCCCCAGCTCCAAAGTGTAAGGGTATTTTACCCTTATCCATTATTTTGGTAACAATGACACGTGCTAGAGTATTTGACCTAATACGTTTATAAGGATAATCTCAGGTATTAGGCAAAGAGGCATAAATGGTGTATCAAAGGAACAAGAAGGCTAAAGGAGACCCCCCCACTTCAACAACAATCAAAAAGGGGTCTACAGCAGAAATCTGGTTTGCCGCCCGGTCAGCCGGCCTCACAACCGGCCAGTCCGGCGAGCAGTCCGGTCAACCGGGCGCCAACCGGGCGCCAACCGGGCGCCAACCGGGCACCAACCGGGCGCCAAATGTGCGCCTAAGTGATCCGGTCTACTGCCCGGTCTGCCGGCCTACAGACCGGCGGGCCCGGCGTGCGGTCCGGTCGACCGGGCGCCAACCGGGCGCCAACCGGGCGCCAACCGGAGGAGCTCCTGGACGTCGCAAAGTGTCTCCGGTCTACCGTCCGGTCTGGACCGGTACGTCCGGTCCCTGGTCCGGTCCGACCGGCCTCTGCACCGGACAATCCGGTCTGTGGTCCGGTTGACCGGGTTTGTCGGAAGAAAAGCTGAGGTAGCAAGTGACCAACGGCCATATTTCGAAGAACACTATAAATAGTCCTTCTCCTACCTCTGAATAGTTAGGCACTACACTACAAGCTGTTCTTGAGCTCTCTCTCTCTCTCTTACTCCAATGCTAGAAACACCAAAAGCCTCAGATCTCCCTCCTCCTCCACCCAAACTCAAATCCCTTCGGGGAATCATTAGAGGAGGACCCGATCTACTGTTCTACCAAGCCAAATCTCATTCCCCCTTGTATTCATTGAGAAGCTTGCTTCCTAGGGTTCCTTGGAAACCCTGGGTGGGCAAGAGGAGTTCGGAAGCATCCGGGCTGTCGATTTGCTTCGGGCAAGATTGTGAAGGTTTGGAGGCTACCCAAAGTCTACCACAAGTGAGTGAGCTATTCCTTCGTGGGATAGGCTCCGGAGAATAGGGTGAGCCTTCGTGGCGTGGGGAATCCTTTGTGGGACCTCCACCCCTCCAAATGTGACGTACCTTCTTGCAAAGGAAGGGAACACGGGAATACATCCTCGTCTCCGCGTGCTATCGGTTATCTCTAACCGAACTCCTTACTTGTGATTTAACTGCATGTGAGAGCCTTCGTGCTCGAGTTAGTTGTATCCTCATATAGGTTGCTTCACCTAGTTTGCATTAGGCTCACCTTTATATTCCGCAAAGCCTAATATTGCAAAGAAAGAATTAAAATCTGTAGAAACCTATTCACCCCCCCCCCCCTCTAGGTTTACCATCTCTATACTTTCAATTGGTATCAGAGCCTGGACTCTTATTAAGGGCTTCACCGCCTTAAGAGTGAGATGGATAAACTATTCGAGGGTCTAGATGAAGACTCTAACCTTTCGGTTAAAGAGATGAAATCTAGATTCTTGGCATATGATGCCGAGAAGAAGAAAAAGGAGGATGAACTACAAAGCCAAATGGCAGAGATGTCTGCCATGCTTAAGAACTTGACTAGTGGGCCTCCTAGTACGGCTTCGGCCTCCCTAAGGAGCTTTCATACAGTCAACCATGACTATCCCAAAAACACTTCACCCATGCCTCATATAAACCATAGTGGGAATGTTCCCCATTTTGATGGAACTCACTTTCCTTTTTGGAAATCTTCTATGGAATCTCATATTTGCAGCTGCAGTGTGGAGTTATGGGAGATCATTGTTCATGGATACCGGGAGCCACAAGATCCCATTCGGTCGACCTCCACCGAATTCTACAACCGTCAACTCAATGCCTCCGCACGTGACAAGATTAGGAGTGGCATCAACCGCAAGCTCCTTGACCAAGTCAACGACATAGACTCCGCTAAAGAGTTGTGGGATCGAATCATAGTACTCCAAGAGGGAACCGATTTGATCCAATCAGCTCTTTATGAGACCACAAAGCAAGAGGCCCATCAGTTCATGATTCGAGAAGGAGAATCCGTGGCCGATGCCTATGCAAGGCTAGGCGCTCTTAGAGTAAGGGTCAAGGGACTTGGAGTTGAGAAGTACAATGATGGCTTCGAGATGAATGAAGCATTCATAAAGTCCAAGGTCATTGCTATGATTGCCGTCAATCAAGAAGACACCAACCTTGAACTCAACTTGCAAATCATGACCAAGAGTGCCGATCTCAACTCCGATGATCTAGTCTCCTATGTGGCCGCCAATAAAAACATGGCCAAAGCGGGAAAGAGGCTCATGGCTATGAACCGTGTTGATGAAGCCTCACAGAACCATGAAGCGCCACACAACCTTGCTCTCAAAGCTAGGGCCGATCATGGAAGCAAAGAAGACTATGAAATTGAAGAAGATGAAGAGATGACTTCAACTAGTGACATTGCTACCGAATTTGCTTTCTTTGCCAAGAAGTACAAGGCAAAGTTCCCAATGCTCCTCAATGACAAGAAGAAGAAGAAGAAGAGAACTTGCTACAATTGCGATGAAGATAGCCACTTTGCAAATGAGTGCCCTTATGAGAAAAGGGTAGACAAGCCAAAGTTCATCAAAGGGGTCAAACCAAGATTGAAGCCAAACCCAATCAACGACCGATACAAGAAGAACAAGGGAAGAGCCTGTGGTGACCCGGCATACCACTGCATGGTGTAGTATGCAAGTCTGATATAACACCAATGAAACACCGTTCCACTAGTATTATATCGCTCAGAGTGGTACAACAGAAACATATGCGGGTCCAAGGCATGTCTATAGAATTACAACATTGACTCTGTTACATAAGATCATCATAGCCTCCTACTTTACAATGAGGTAAAACTGCAAATAAACTCCAGAGGAACGACTCGTAGTCTAATTCTATCACGAACTCTATTTGTAGAGTATTTAACTAGCTATAGAGGCTAAGAATAGATTCTAGCTAAATAGGAGCTAGGTTTAGGAAACTAGTTCCCTTCTATGGCTAAACTAGGTTTTCTCCTTGTTGGATATGGTATCTGACTCCTCTGACAGGGTCCTGTCTCGTGAAGTAGTTGTTGACTCCTCGGCCTTTGAGTTGCACTGTAGATCCTCCTTCGATGCCTCCATATCTAAGCAGGGGATTTAAGAGTGGGATGAGTACGAGCGTACTCAACAAGTTCAATATAGGAAAGAGGTGTTTAATGCACTAGCTACAGCATTAGACCAGAAAGTCTAATACCAATGCAGGTTTTCATAATTATTTCTTCAAAAGGTTGCTTTTATTCAGAAGAACTATGTCCGTCAGCCTTCACCGGTTTACTAGAACTTCATGGAGTTCCTTTCCGGCAGCATTCGCAGTTCCATATCCCGGAACAGGGAGTGACAGGTCACGGTTCTTTACACTCTGCAGAGGTGTGTTGCTTTACCCATAAGAGATCTTAACCTTGTTGCCAACCGAGCACGTTACCCGTCCACACTTCCTTTGGTGTGAGGCCCGGTATAAGGTCTAGCCAATCATGTTCCTCCGCTACCTCGAACACCCACCCTTTGTTGCATGCCCCGACCCTGGGTCCTCGCCGGTCCCTTTATTCCCACTTACGGGTGGACCCCGACCACGACGGCAGTCTGGGATCGAACCAAACTCCTTCACCGGTAGCTGCAACCCATCATAGACCGCAATACCGTGGGGACTTAGGACTCCCCAGCCTCACCATCTTGCTCCTTCGGGCGACAAGTGTACTACGGACAATGTCGTGGGGACTTAGGACTCCCCAGCCTCACAAGCTTGCCCCCTTGGATTACAAGTGTACTACAGTAAAGCGCATCCGTTGATGAACGAGAGGTGGAAACACTTTTGACTACTCCGTCCCACTCCGGATCTTATGGTTAACACGGGTATTACGGCACAAGAATCACTGGCGACATTTGTTGTTTAATCCTAGATGGATATAAACCCTTGCAATGGAACCTCCACCATATCAACACAATCCATGGTTCCATTGCCCACCACATAGTCATATTCATAGTTATGAAAATAGTGGTTTTGGTTTTTATGCAATAGTGATAAACATAGTACTTTGCAAGTAATTTGGTAAAAATACTCAAATGACATGAGAAAGCGATGAACTTGCCTTTCTTTACTGCAAGATTATGCAGACAAGGTCTTCGATACGCAATAACTCCAAATTCTGAAATAGCATCATCCTCCGGTAAGGACGATGTTTAAAAGATTGGCAAGGATGCAATAATGCATAAGTATGCGATGCAATCGTTCTAAGCATGAACTAACCCCGATGATTTAGGATTAGTGAGTGATAATGATTAGTTCAGGGTGTGTTGCACTTTTAGAGTGATTCACAAACAAAGTTCTTATTCAGGGTTGTGTTGTTTTAGAATCATAAGCAGGTGGTAAAGTGCATGGTAACAATCATACACACCCAGGAATAGTGGTTGTATAATAAGTAAAGAGCAGTTGTCAATTTTAAGTCCTAGAATGCATGGTTGATGATTACTTATTATATAATTCAAAAGAATAACTTTTGAAGAATATGTTCTTAAATAAAGAACAAGTATGATAATTAGGTTGGTGGAGTTCTATGGTTTTCTATGGTTCTAATTGGTTGCTGGAGTAAGTAGTAGATGAATCACAACCTAGTTGGATTCATCAACTCCTAGAGCTTGTAAGGTTGAATCAAGCCTGGGCATTCTAAGAAATTATTCATACAAGGTTGCTATCAAGATTTGTTTACCTTATTAGTGATAGTTAGCTAGGGTTTATAGGTCCATATAAGCAGGGTTGGTGATGATCCTTTATTTACTTCAAAAGAGTAACTTTTGAAGAACATACTTCTTAAGTAATAAGAAGTATCTCAATTAGAGTTGAGGTTGACTAGGGTTTGCTATTGGATCCACTAAGTAAAGGATGGTTGGCTCTTAGATGGAATGGTTCCTAAGTATCTCACACTAGTAGGGTTTAGTGGATTATGGTATGTAATGCTAAACATTAGATATGGTTGCTATTAGAATTCATCATGATGGTGTGATGCTAAGCATGGATAATTAAGGATGATTTTTTTGGTACTAGGATCTAGGGTTTACACTTGTGAACACATGGGATGCTAATTAATAGTGATATGGTTCCCATATTTTATGTGGATTTTAACAAGCATTGAGTTGCTAAATATGAATCTATGATAACTAATGAAGTAACATGTGATCACATGTTACTTGGGGTTTAGGTTTGGAAACGATTTAGGGTTCACACAAAAAATATTGGAGCTAGGGTTTCTAGTGGAATTAGGTTTTTAGGAATCACATGAAATGGTAGGGTTGTAATTTCATTCAATATGGAATTAGGGTTTCCTAATCACCCTATAGTTCTTAGCTTGATAACTACATTATAAAGTTGAAGTTATTAATAACTTAGAATTAAAAATAATATTGGATTTGACATTTTCTTATTTTTAAAGAATTAATAATTAAGACAATTATTAATTAAGGTTTACATCCTCCTATTAAGGATTTAATAAGTTAAAAGTAAAGGAAAATTAGTTTTAATATTTTCCCGATTTACTTACTGGTTTTTATTAAATTTAGAAGTTTTTCTTAATTATTGAATTTTAATTGAATTTAGAATATAAGAAAAGGCTTAAATAACAAGTATTAAACAATTGAATTTTTATTAAAAATAAAAATTTCATATTATATTTTTATTAAATAGAATTTATTTTTATAGACATTTTGATATCTCATTTATAATTTTCTGAGTTTTTATGAATTTCCTATGTATTTGCAAAGTTTCAGTAAATTCTGGAATTTGAATTAAACAGGAAATACTAACTACACCCGATCTAGTCTACACCCAGTGGCTGACTGGTGGGCCTTAGGCCATGTCATCTGCCACAGGGGCGTGGACTATGGTCAAAATTTCCAACGTGGAAATTGGCACGGTGGCCGGCGGTCTGTGGTGATGGTCGCCGGAGCTAGAGCGTTCCCGCGGGGCTACGCGGGTACTCGCTGGAACCAGCAGACCGAGGCGAAGTTAGTGGTGGCGGCGCCGTCCCCTAATGGTCGCCGGAGTAGCTCCGGCGAGTGCGAACAGCGGCGGCGCACGGTGGCCGATGGTGCGAGCGAGTCACGGTGCGAGCTAGAATGCAATATGGGGCTCTCGAGAAGCGCATGCTCACCTAGATGCTCAAGGAAGGCTTGACGGCAGCGATCGTCGACGGTGGCGACGCCATGGTCCATTTTTCTGTGGAACACCGGCGGAAGGAAACGGTCGATTGTGCCATATCCCAAGCTCCCCTTGACGCGAAACTCTACCAGACGACCGAGAATGACGAGGCGCTCCTCCCGAGCTTAACGGTGGCCTCTGGGGTGGTCAGAATCGCTGGGGCAAGATAGTTGCCGTCGAGCTAGGGTTTCGGGGATTTGGCGGTTTGAGACGAAAAGAGGAGAAATTGAAGCTTTCGCGGCGCTTTATAGGGTCGACGGCGTGTGTTGGCGGTCGGCAACGACGGCGACGACCGCGGGACGTGGCTCTGGCCATCGCGGTGGCGAGCTCCCGCGCGTCCTATGGAGGAGACGAAGATGAGTTCGTCGTCTTCGCCCTTATCCGAGCAAAACGGTAAGTGGGCTGGTCTGGGCTGCGACGTGGAGCTGGGCCTTGGGCTGCTTTTGGGCTTCCCCAGTTGGGCTGCTGCGGCAGGTACGGTCCAGGTAGGTTTTTCTTCTCTCCTTCCTTTTTCTGTTTTATAATTCAATTTTGAATTCAGATTTAAATTCTTTTCTGTTTTGCAGGTATTTGATAATTTGAATTTCATTAGGACTAAATAAAGGATCATTGTAACACTGAATTGTTTTTGAATGAGCATTTAATATATGTGAACCTTTATTGCAAATTTTAATTAAGCATGATTTATGCTCTCATTTTAATTTCCATTTATCTTGTGAATCAAATCTGTTTGGAAATATTGGAGTTGATACTTTCAACTTAAAGTATTTCAGAGGTTGTGTTAGGACTTGACTTCCATTTGGGGAGTTGGTCACTTGCACATGATTTTATGTGAGCTCAAATGTATTAGGGTTTTATAGTTTCTATCATAACCCCTCTTATTAAGGTTAATACTATCATTATATTTGAAAGTATCTAAGTAGGTATTGTTTACATCATGGTTTATCTTGATTACAAAGTTAATTGGTTGTTAACCACACATGGGTTTAATTATAGGACTTAGCATTAGGTGGCTCTTTTGTTTTATAATTGAAGCATAAGGATTAACTAATGGGCAATTCTAAGGTTCTAATTATATTCACCTAATGGTACTTGGTTTGAATCTCAATTATGGTCTGGTTTTATAATTGTAATCACCCAAGTGATTCACAACTAGGTTTGAGATATAATTCTGAGTTGTAGAATTGAGATAACACCATATTGTGTTTGCTAGGGTTTAGTCTCCCCTAACCAAGATAAGATGGTTACTTGCTTAATATTTCATGTGCTTCTCTAATTACTAAGGATTTGAGAATTGGTTTTATCTTCTACTAATTAACTTCTATTATTATCCTCAATTAATCATTAAAGTAACTACAATGGTTATAGTTCTTTTTATAGTTAACTTTGGTCATATGGATGGATGGTTTCTCACCATATTAAGTATGGAGTTTTACTCTAAGGTTTTCTTATGTTCTATAATTTATGAAATATAGATATGGTAGGATTCTACTTATGATCACCGAGTGATTCACAAGTAAAGGTTGGGATATAAGCCCAGGGTTGCTTACTGGTTACCTCCCTATGATTTCATGTGGTGAATGATATCTTCTTATCCTATTAGGATTTAACTTATCCTCACAGACCTCAAGAGCAGGATCATGGATTAGGCATGATCAACTTGTTCTTAATAATTCTACTTCAAGTTCTTATGGTTTATGATCATCACTCAATTTATAATGATCAAGGTTTGGCTTCCTAAGGTATCTCTCATTAAATGGGTTTCTCACTTCCATGATCAAGCATTATCTTGATCAACTAAGGTATAGCACTTCTAATTTACCTTCTTGAATGGGACTACTATGGTTTCCTCTAAAGTTTATATCCCAGGAGAATGCCTGAGATATTATGTTAGGGTTATACTTAATCAATGATGATATAATCATCTGGTATATGGATAGTTCTCTCCCTCACATTCAAGTGTTGCCTCAACTACTTGAGTGTAGCACCATAGCCTGAGCTCTCTTTCATAGGAATAGTTATTCTAGGGTTTATGGTGTACTCCTAATATTTATTTAAGTAGCTAAGCTAAAGATTCAATTGTCTAACTTAGTTGGATTAGTCTTATCCTTGTTTCACTAATTCATGTGTATAGTCTTAATGATATTTGGTTATCCCACCACTTCAAGATGAAATGGTTAATCTCTTAATACTTTAGTTCAAAGGTTGTCCTTTATTCTTAAATAGGTAAAGCTTAGAGTGGTATAATTGGTCTCTCTCATTTGGAAAGGTCTTTAATACTAACCTAAGGTTAGGCTCCATAGAGAATGATGTGATCATCAATATCTATGTTTAGCATAATTGGGTTCTCTCTCTAAGTATGGTCTTGAATTAATATCCTAGGGTTTCTCTTATGATGATTATTTGAATACATGGATGCATCTCCAAGGTTTAGCTCAAAGTTATCATTTCTTCTCTAGTAAATAATATAGGAATCTAGATTTGATGTATAATAATATAGAATAGAGAAGAATATATATTTCTAGAGTTGTTCTCCTTGTCATGTTTCCAAGAATGAAGTAAAATGAATACCATGAGGTTCATGCTAGGATCAAGGATTAGTTTAAGACATGGAAAAGATAAGTGAGGAATGGTTTCTCCATTTTATTGTTACTTGATTTGCAATTGAATTGGTGTTCCTATGTTATGACAAGGATTACCTTATTATGATCTTTTATAAGATCAAGCATTTGACCATTGAGTAAAGTGTTGTTGTGTTGATTATTAGTTCCATTTGATCTAACCCCTTAGATCAAATCATCTCTACCCAAAACAAGGTTTTATCAAAGTCACATTGAGGTTTATAGCGCTTGACTTGATGAGCTACTTCAATTCCACCAAGGTCAAGTGAAACTTCAGTTACTGTGACTGTTTTACTTTAAAGCGCGAAAATTCCCCAGATTTTCTATGCATGAATGCAATGCACACATCTGTTTCCTCTATTTTTGTAACCCCATTACCTGAGATATTACAGTCTCTACCCCTTAAACTAAACTTCGTCCTCGAAGTTTGAACTCTCTCACGTTTCCGAAGTGTGGATCTGACTTGTGCAGACTACGACTTTTCTCGAACTTCGTGGTGATATCACTGGATATAATTGAATATATCCCTTGTCCAGATTCTTCCTGGAATCCATTAGGGTTTGTCTCTGAACATTAGTTTCTTACTCCAGTTCTATGATTTTTCTCTGGAATTTAATAATACCTGTCTCTGAGCCATGGCTTCTAACTTTAATTATTTGATTTCTTTCAACTCTATAAACTTGTTTCCTTTCTCTTTGGACATTCTATGATGGAACTTTTTCTGGTGCTGCTAGTCTTAACTGAGGACTAATTTGATAATAAACTCCTAATTTATAAATAGGTCTTTGTTTTCCCTTACTTCCAAAAGTTCATTAATGGTACTTGGTAAGGTACTTACCATGGAAATGGTCGTGATGGTTTATTTCCCTAAGAATGGATTAGACTCATTTAGTCCATCCACTCATAGATTTATGGTTGATACCTCTGACTATTTTGGGTTATTTAGGTTCCATGAAAGGAATCATTCCAATGGACTTAAGTTTTGGTATAGTCAATCTCCTTTGGTCTTTGGCCTTCTCGGGCTGTATTTTATCTACGGTATTTCCTTTGTCCAACTTCATTATCATTGGCTGCCTTAAGCTTTAGTACTTATGAGTAATTATTACTCACTTGCTCAAGTTATAGTCCATTTCTTACTTCCTCGAGGTATGAACCTCGGCTTCTAGTCTAACATCCTTTTGAAAGTAATGTTCAATAATCTTATGAAAATAAGATCGAACTTCCTCTCAGTTCAGACCTTCTGCTTCTATCTAGCTTTAAGTATTGAGTTATTGTATACCCAACTCAATCTTTACTCTACCCCTTAGAGTTTTCTTATGGTCTTCAACTCCTTTTTCTTCCAACCATAGAACTTATGGTTAGAATATTGGTGTAGGTGTAGCTTATGGTTTATATTCTTCTAAGGTCTCGCGAAGAATATCTGTGGTGTATCCACTCAATTGTGGACATCCAATGTGAATCCTTCGACTAAATGATTATAGGTTATTGTTATTTGGCTGGCAAAATTTTATTTATTTACAACTTCTTGGTACAATTAATCCAATGATAGACTACTTGATACCAATTATGGCTATTTGTTATCTAAAACTGGATCTTATTATAGGTTCTGATCAACTGGACGAGACATCTTCTACTTTATCTCGCAGTTTTGATCCTATACCACAACAGTGGTATTCTGATACCAACTATGATCTTCTTATCTGTAACATCCCAAACTTGTTTATCTAAATAAATGAGTGTTCATGAGCATTGCATGCATATAGTTTGCATTTAAGTAAAATTTGCATCTCCATTTTCCAATTATGCAAATCCCTCTGCATTTCTTTCTCATTCAAATCTTGCAAGTTTTATATACTAAGCAACATGGTTTTGTTGTTTCTCAATAAGGCCATGTGTGTTTAGAAATATCACTGAAAAATTTGAGTTCAAACAAAATTCAAAACAGTTTGAATTTGCAATTTGAAAAGAGAAATAAAAACCAGAAATGGAAAAAAAGAGAGAAACCCCTCCTCTCTCTAAACCTGGGCGCAGCCCATCTTCTTTTCCCCTTCCCTTCTCTCTGGCTCGGCCCAGACAGCCCAGCAAGCAAGCAAACTCGGCCTGTTATTTTCGCAGGGGGTTAAGTGCAAAATGGTCGGGGTCATCCCCTTCCTCCATTCGAGCAAGCAGCTCGCTGGCAGCAGCTGCGAGCTCGGCCGCGCGGAGATGCTCGCCGCCGCCCCCTGGCGGCCATAAATAGCCATGCCGCCGCTGCCAAGGCCAACCCTAGCCCCGCCACTTCTTTCCCCTCCCCCGTTTTCTCTCACACGCGCAGTAGGCCGAAACCCTGGCCGGCAGTAGCCGCGCGTCGCCGCCGCTGAGCGCCTTCCCGCGCTCGTCCGACCGGCCCAGGAGCTTCACCTCGCCGCCCTGGTTCTTCCTCGACAAGCAGCGCACGCCGGCGAGCCATCAATCGCGCGAATCGGGTCATCGTTCCCGTCTCCGGCAACCACCGCTCGTCGCCGATTTCGAGCTCCTCCGGCCTCTCTGACCAGCTCTGGAGCTTCGTGGTGAGCTCCTGAACCTCACCGTGCCCTCTCCCTGCCCGATTCCGCCCTCTAGCGTCGTCTCCACGCGGACCTGCCCACGGCCGCCGCTCGAGCTTGTCGCCGGACAAGCTCCGACGACCAAACCACAGCGGCGCCGCCACCAGATGACCTGCCGCAGCGCCCCACGCAGTTTCCCCCCTTGCACGCGCTCAATCGCTGCCTAAATCGGTTGATTGAAATCCATCCGAGCTCCTCACAGAGCTCAGGGCCAGCTGACGTCAACATGACGTCACGTTGACGCCATAAATGTTTTTCTTTTATTTTCTGTTTATTTTTCAGTAATTAATAGATAATTCATTTTAAATCAGAAAAATATAAAATTATATATCAAAATGATCAAAAAAACAAATCCTAGTTGTTTATCCATGTTTCATACATCTTTGAACCAATTAAATATGAGCCTTAGTAGAAACCCTAATTTGACCCCTCTCATATGTCGGGGTTCGAAGCCGAACCCCTTTAATTTCCATCGATGCACCTAGGGTTACCCAAACCCCTTTAATATGACATGTCATCATATTTTATGTGCATTGCATTGTACCTTGTCTTGATTGTGCTCTTCCTTTCCGGTATTTGGTTCTTCTCGATAGGGACCGAACGCGAGCCTGAGATCAACGCCCCCGAAGAGCAGCACCAGAACAACGAGGGACAAGGCAAGCCCTAACCTGGTTCATATATGGTTTCGAAATTCTTTACTTCTGGTTCTTACATATTGCATCCGCTTCAAATATGTTTTATCGGCAGTTCTAGATATCCTATGTGTGCATATTCCATCCTTGTAGCCCAGAGTTACTGATCCACCGCTCCCAGCAAAACTAGGTCTGAGCTTGTTCGCATCGCTAGAGCTGTATATGTGTTATGCTTAGCAATGCTTAGCTGTTGAAGTCTGATCCATCCGGTTGATGAATCAGAGCTACGAATGAACCTAGTTTGACAGGATGACGTGGTAAGATCAGTGATGATGTTAATAAACATGCTAAAGGCTCGGATGGGCCGCCACATGGGGATGTGGTGATTTGACTCGTTCTCGCCGATACTAGGACCTGAGTTCTCGCCTTCGGAACCAAGACTGAGCGTACAACCACACGGGGCCCATGGGAACCCCTTGGCCCTAACTTACCTAGCTTACCCATGAGTCAATTAGTAGCGAGTTCCATTTGCCATACGCATGGGGGAAAGGTGGAAAAGGTTTTCAAAGTGCATCATACAGGGCGTGGCTAGGGTGAAGGATGCTGGAGGCATTGAACTGGATCCCCTGCACACAATGACCGGGACCGCCTCGGAGAATGGCTACCTACGATGATGGAGCTCCCCAGTTAGTTTGACTCATGGAATAGGCGAAGTAAGGGAAAGGTTTTGGTCGACCACCCTCTGCCAGCACACCAAGGAAGTGTGTTAATCTATAGTGGCATTAAGAGTCGGTCGGCGCGTGTGGGTAAAGTTGTACACCCCTGCAGGGTAAATCTTTTCGAAAAGCCGTGTCCACGGTTACAGACGACTTGGTGATGGATTCTGTGATCATAGACAACCTGAACCTAATCGTAAAACTTGATGTCAATGTGTGAATAAGGATCCCTTCTCAGGGTGTCGAGGGGGTGATCCTAGGTGATAGGTTCAGGTGATGATGAAGATTCGTTGGATTCAACATGATGATCTTAGAGCTAGAGTTGATATCGCTCTCTTACCCCTTTTGAAAATGGTCTGAATAGACGAGCTTCTGCTCCCTCCTGTTTACAAAGGAAAACTGGCTTTCCGCAAAATAAGCTCCACATAAAGCCTCGCACACCCGCTTTGCTAACAGGTTGTACTAAGTCTTGCTGAGTCCCTGTACTCAGCCTTGCATGCTTTGTTTCAGAGGAAGTCCTTCCAACTGATGGTGGCTTCTACCTCGACGTCGACGAGTAGTTTGGAGTTCCTCAGGCGGCAGCCTGAGACTTATGGGCTGGGACGTCGCCTTATGTTATGGCCTCTTAGGCCCTTTGCAGTCTTGTTATCTAGATAACATAATTTGCTTTCCGTTGCTTGTTGGATTGTGGTCAGTGACCTCTGCGTGTAATAAATTTGGATCTTAACTCTGCTAAGAGTTGTAATATATTTGCTTTGAGTCGTAGAGTCACTGTTGTGTTACCGATTCTCACCCTGTAGGCCCTAGAGATCTAGGTTAGGCTTATGCCAGATGTGATATCTGGGTTTGTCTAGCCCTGACCTCCGGGGTCGCGACATTATCTCTGCTATGGTTTCATAGGTCATCTTCCTTCTGTCAGGGTTTATTTTGCAAGAGAACCACTAACTGACACTATGAATATAGTATCCGAAGTGATTTCCCATGCATTCCCTCTTCCATGATGACTAGGGATCTGCTTGAGCTTCACCATAATCATCATATTTCTCACCTTCATGCTTCTTATGTACTAAAGTACTCCTCTGTTGAGGTAAGCATGAGTTTCTGATTGTACTTCTTTCAGAGTATTGTGGTTACTTCCCACAACTTTACTTCATTTCTCCGATGAACCTTCATCTTGTCTTCGGAATCTTCCAGAATTCGTCGCTTCCTCACACGAATACTATTACCCTCTAGATCTATAGCATCAAGTCAGAACTTGATATTGCAACATGTATTTGCATATCAAAGTTGAACTTCATGTATGGATCTAGTCAATCAATGAAAATCCAATAAAAATCCAAGAAGATTCAGCTTTGTGCTTATAATACACATCATCATAAGCCTGAATTATAATAGTTGAGTAAGACATCTCTAAACATCAGGCTCTGATGTGTAGTATATAACACCACATAATATAGGTTTATATCGTGATACTTAGCACGAATATATGGAATTCTACTATTTGTCTCAACATTTACCTTAATTGCACATTTGCAATGAGATAAACATGAAACAAAGTGGTCTAGGATAGTTAGGGTTAACCTAGTTTTGTTTGGAAGTACTACTTAACTTTCATTTTATTGAGGACTATCTCACATGATATGTCTAGGTTCTAACATTGCTACTCTAAACACATAACTATGGAAATATAGCTCCTATACTTCCAAGTGTTTCTATCATAAAACTATGGTCATGATGTGCTTGGCACACTTCTTATTGTTTTCGGAACACAATTCTTGCACTACTGTTTAGCACTTGGCTTCTTATTGTACTCCTCCTAAATACTTTAGGTGTTCATCACATCATGATCCTCAGATGAATCCTATATGATTACTACCTCTAGTCTGTAAGGAGTCATGTTTTATTTCTATTTCTCTTCCTTACTTTCCATGATTGACTCATCATGGTCTATACTACCCTAAATAACTTATAGTTATCGCTTACTATCAATTGTTTCACATGTCTAGATAATTTTACTTACTCATTACTTAACTTGGTCTACATTTTCTATTAGGATATCTTAATTATCTTCATCACTGCTTGATATTACTCCTATTACAGGTTTGGATAACTCTTACTTAACTAACATGTGTTGGTACACATCTTCCAATAGGATATCTTCCTTATGCTTGTATCCTCTCTTTGGACTACCATGTATTGTATACCAACTGTGATCTACTCATCTATTGTTTCAAGGACTTAATAGTGTACTACATGTATGGGATTAGCTAACTAACTTTACTTAGGAAAGATAGGTAGGAAAGGTTGACTCAAGTGTGTCAAGATTATTCTCAAGTGAATATCCGTCTCAAGTCATAAGAATATTTGGTCTAAGTAAGACAATTTCCTATAGACACTACCAATCCTATAGGTCTCCTTTAAAGGGTTTTAATCCTAAGGTCAAAGCATTTGCTCTGATACCAACTGTGGTGACCCGGCATACCACTGCATGGTGTAGTATGCAAGTCTGATATAACACCAATGAAACACCGTTCCACTAGTATTATATTGCTCAGAGTGGTACAACAGAAACATATGCGGGTCCAAGGCATGTCTATAGAATTACAACATTGACTCTGTTACATAAGATCATCATAGCCTCCTACTTTACAATGAGGCAAAACTGCAAATAAACTCCAGAGGAACGACTCGTAGTCTAATTCTATCACGAACTCTATTTGTAGAGTATTTAACTAGCTATAGAGGCTAAGAATAGATTCTAGCTAAATAGGAGCTTGGTTTAGGAAACTAGTTACCTTCTATGGCTAAACTAGGTTTTCTCCTTGTTGGATATGGTATCTGACTCCTCTGACAGGGTCTTGTCTCGTGAAGTAGTTGTTGACTCCTCGGCCTTTGAGTTGCACTGTAGATCCTCCTTCGATGCCTCCATATCTAAGCAAGGGATTTAAGAGTGGGATGAGTACGAGCGTACTCAACAAGTTCAATATAGGAAAGAGGTGTTTAATGCACTAGCTACAGCATTAGACCAGAAAGTCTAATACCAATGCAGGTTTTCATAATTATTTCTTCAAAAGGTTGCTTTTATTCAGAAGAACTATGTCTGTCAGCCTTCACCGGTTTACTAGAACTTCATGGAGTTCCTTTCCGGCAGCGTTCGCAGTTCCATATCCCGGAACAGGGAGTGACAGGTCACGGTTCTTTACACTCTGCAGAGGTGTGTTGCTTTACCCATAAGAGATCTTAACCTTGTTGCCAACCGAGCACGTTACCCGTCCACACTTCCTTTGGTGTGAGGCCCGGTATAAGGTCTAGCCAATCATGTTCCTCCACTACCTCGAACACCCACCCTTTGTTGCATGCCCCGACCCTGGGTCCTCGCCGGTCCCATTATTCCCACTTACAGGTGGACCTCAACTACGACGACAGTCTGGGATCGAACCAAACTCCTTCGCCGGTAGCTGCAACCCATCATAGACCGCAATACCGTGGGGACTTAGGACTCCCCAGCCTCACCATCTTGCTCCTTCGGGCGACAAGTGTACTACGGACAATGCTGATACATCTCCTACGTATCGATAATTTCTTATGTTCCATGCCACATTATTGATGATATCTACATGTTTTATGCACACTTTATGTCATATTTATGCATTTTCTGGAACTAACCTATTGACGAGATGCCGAAGGGCCAGTTCCTGTTTTCTGCTGTTTTTGGTTTCAGAAATCCTAGTAAGGAAATATTCTCGGAATCGGACGAAATCAACGCCCAGCATCCTATTTTTCCACGAAGCTTCCAGAACACCCGAGAGTCGCCAGAGGGGGGCCACAGGGGCCCCAGATGATAGGCCGGCGCGGCCCAGGCCCTGGCCGCGCTGCCCTGTGGTGTCGTCGCCTCGTTGACCTTCTGACGCCGCCTCTTCGCCTATAAGAAGCCCCTCGACCTAAAACCACGATACGGAAAAGCCACGGTACGAGAAACCTTCCAGAGCCACCACATCGCGAAACTCCAATTCGGGGGACAGAAGTCTCTGTTCCGGCACCCTGCCGGGACGGGGAATTGCCCCCGGAGTCATCTCCACCGCCGTCTCCACCGCCATCTTCACCGCCATCGCTGTCTCCATGATGAGGAGGGAGTAATTCACCCCCGAGGCTGAGGGCTCCGCTGTAGCTATGTGGTTAATCTCTCTCCCATGTACTTCAATACAGTAATCTCATGAGCTGCCTTACATGATTGAGATTCATATGAGTTTTGTATCACTATTCATCTATGTGCTACTCTAGTGATGTTATTAAAGTAGTCTATTCCTCCTGCACGGTGTAATGTGGACAGTGTGTGCATCGTGTAGTACTTGGCGTATGCTATGATTGTGATCTCTTGTGGATTATGAAGTTAACTATTACTATGATGGTATTGATGTGATCTATTTGGTTATGTTGATCTATCTTGCACTCTAAGGTTATTTAAATATGAACATCGAATATTGTGGAGCTTGTTAACTCCGGCATTGAGGGTTCGTGTAATCCTACGAAATTAGTGGTGTTCATCATCCAACAAGAGAATGTAGAGTATGCATTTATCTACTCTGTTATGTGATCAAAGTTGAGAGTGTCCACTAGTGAAAGTATGATCCCTAGGCCTTGTTCCTAAATACTGCTATCGCTGCTTTTTTACTGTTTTACTGCGTTACTACTGCTGCGTTGCTACTGCTCATACTTATTTATACCACCTGTATTTCACTATCTCTTCACCGAACTAGTGCACCTATTAGGTGTGTTGGGGACACAAGAGACTTCTTGCTTTGTGGTTGCAGGGTTGCATGAGAGGGATATCTTTGACCTCTTCCTCCCTGAGATCGATAAACCTTGGGTGATCCACTTAAGGGAAACTTGCTGCTGTTCTACAAACCTCTGCTCTTGGAGGCCCAACACTGTCTACAAGAATAGAAGTACCCGTAGACATCAAGCACTTTTCTGGCGCCGTTGCCGGGGAGGAAAGGTAAACGGCACACACACAACGGACCCCGGCAACTAGCCACTTTTCTGGCGCCGTTGCCGGGGAGGAAAGGTAAAAGGCACTCATACTCCGGTTCCAGGTAACAGTACTTTTCTGGCGCCATTGTGTGTGTGCTCGAAGCTATTTCCTTTAGATCCTGCAATTGCAACTTTTTGTTTCTTGTTAACACTAGTTAGGCATAATGGAAAACAACAAAACTATGAGAGATCTTTATGAACTTTATCTTGAATTAGGACATGATGTGTTTGAAGAGAGAATTAAAAAACCCATGGAACTATATATGCATGCTAATGGGAATGTCATTAATATGAATGCTTTGAACACTATTGTTGCTAATGCTATGGAAAATTCTAAGCTTGGGGAAGCTGGCTTTGATGAGCATGATCTTTTTAGTCCCCCAAGCATTGAGGAGAAAATTTACTTTGATGATACTTTGCCTCCTATTTATGATGATTATAATGATAGTAGTCTTTTGGTGCCACCTGTTATGGAGGATAAATTTGATTATGATTACAATATGCCTCCTATATTTGATGATGAGAATAATAATGATAGCTACTTTGTTGAATTTGCTCCCACTATTACTAATAAAATTGATTATGCTTATGTGGAGAATAATAATTTTATGCATGAGACTCATGATAGGAATGCTTTATATGATAGTTATATTGTTGAGTTTGCTCATGATGCTACTGAAAGTTATTATGAGAGAGGAAAATATGGTTGTAGAAATTTTCATGTTACTAAAATGCCTCTCTATGTGCTGAAATTTTTGAAGCTACACTTGTTTTATCTTCCGGATCTTGTCACTTTGCTCTTAATGAATTTATTTTTGTACAAGATTCCTTTTCATAGGAAGCATGTTAGGCTTAAATTTGTTTTGAATTTGCCTCTTGATGCTCTCTTTTGCTTCAAATACTATTTCTTGCGAGTGCATCATTAAAACTGCTGAGCCCATCTTAATGGCTATAAAGAAAGAACTTCTTGGGAGATAACCCATGTGTTATTTTGCTACAGTACTTTGTTTTAAATTTGTGTCTTGGAAGTTTTTTACTACTGTAGCAACCTCTCCTTATCTTAGTTTTGTGTTTTGTTGTGCCAAGTAAAGTCTTTGATAGCAAGGTTGATACTAGATTTGGATTACTGCGCAGAAACAGATTTCTTTGCTGTCACGAATCTGGGAAAAATTCTCTGTAGGTAACTCAGAAAATTATGCCAATTTACGTGAGTGATCCTCAGATATGTACGCAACTTTCATTCAATTTGAGCATTTTCATTTGAGCAAGTCTGGTGCCTCAATAAAATTCGTCAATACGAACTGTTCTGTTTTGACAGATTCTGCCTTTTATTTCGCATTGCCTGTTTTGATATGTTCGATGGATATTTCGATTCCATTGACTTTCAGTAGCTTTATGCAATGTCCAGAAGTGTTAAGAATGATTGTGTCACCTCTGAACATGTGAATTTTTTATTATGCACTAACCCTCTAATGAGTTTGTTTCGAGTTTGGTGTGGAGGAAGTTTTCAAGGGTCAAGAGAGGAGGATGATATACTACGATCAAGAAGAGTGAAAAGTCTAAGCTTGGGGATGCCCCGGTGGTTCATCCCTGCATATTTCAAGAAGACTCAAGCATCTAAGCTTGGGGATGCCCAAGGCATCCCCTTCTTCATCGACAAATTATCAGGTTCCTTCTCTTGAAACTATATTTTTATTCGGTCACATCTTATGTACTTTACTTGGAGCGTCTGTATGTTTCTTGTTTTTGTTTTTGTTTGAATAAATGCTTGTGTGGGAGAGAGACATGCTCCGCTGGTTCGTATGAACACATGTGTTCTTAGCTTTTAATTTTCATGGCGAAAGTTGAAACTGCTTCGTTAATTGTTATATGGTTGGAATTGGAAAATGCTACATGTAGTAATTGGTAGAATGTCTTGAATAATGTGATACTTGGCAATTGTTGTGCTCATGTTTAAGCTCTTGCATCATATGCTTTGCACCTATTAATGAAGAAATACATAGAGCATGCTAAAATTTGGTTTGCATATTTGGTCTCTCTAAGGTCTAGATAATTTCTAGTATTGAGTGTGAACAACATGTAAGACGGTGTAGAGTCTTATAATGTTTACAATATGTCTTTTATGTGAGTTTTGCTGCACCGCTTCATCCTTGTGTTTGTTTCAAATAGCCTTGCTAGCCTAAACCTTGTATCGAGAGGGAATACTTCTCATGCATCCCAAATACTTGAGCCAACCACTATGCCATTTGTGTCCACCATACCTACCTACTACATGGTATTTCTCCGCCATTCCAAAGTAAATTGCTTGAGTGCTACCTTTAAATTTCCATTCTTCACCTTTACAATATATAGCTCATGGGACAAATAGCTTAAAAACTATTGTGGTATTGAATATGTACTTATGCACTTTTTTTATCTCTTATTAAGTTGCTCGTTGTGCGATAACCATGTTCCTGGGGACGCCATCAACTACTCTTTGTTGAATATCATGTGAGTTGCTATGCATGTTCATCTTGTCTGAAGTAAGAGCGATCTACCACCTTATGGTTAGAGCATGCATATTGTTAGAGAAGAACATTGGGCCGCTAACTAAAGCCATGATCCATGGTGGAAGTTTCAGTTTTGGACATATATCCTCAATCTCATATGAGAAAAATAATTGTTGCTACATGCTTATGCATAAAAGAGGAGTCCATTATCTGTTGTCTATGTTGTCCCGGTATGGATGTCTAAGTTGAGAATAATCAATAGCGAGAAATCCGATGCGAGCTTTCTCCTTAGACCTTTGTACAGGCGGCATAGAGGTACCCCTTTGTGACACTTGGTTAAAACATGTGCATTGCGATGATCCCGGTAGTCCAAGCCAATTAGGACAAGGTGCGGGCACTATTAGTATACTATGCATGAGGCTTGCAACTTGTAAGATATAATTTACATGATACATATGCTTTATTACTACCGTTGACAAAATTGTTTCTTGTTTTCAAAATCAAAGCTCTAGCACAAATATAGCAATCGATGCTTCCCTCTGTGAAGGGCCTTTCTTTTACTTTTTATGTTGAGTCAGTTCACCTATTTCTCTCCATCTCAAGAAGAAAACACTTGTGTGAACTGTGCATTGATTCCTACATACTTGCATATTGCACTTGTTATATTACTTTGCATTGACAACTATCCATGAGATATACATGTTACAAGTTGAAAGCAACCGCAGAAACTTAATCTTCCTTTGTGTTGCTTCAATACCTTTACTTTGAATTATTGCTTTATGAGTTAACTCTTATGCAAGACTTATTGATGCTTGTCTTGAAGTACTATTCATGAAAAGTCTTTGCTATATGATTCACTTGTTTACTCATGTCATATACATTGTTTTGATCGCTGCATTCACTACATATGCTTACAATAGTATGATCAAGGTTATGATGGCATGTCACTCCAGAAATTATCTTTGTTTATCGTTTAGCTGCTCGGGACGAGCAGAAACTAAGCTTGGGGATGTTGATACGTCTCCGACGTATCGATAATTTCTTATGTTCCATGCCACATTATTGATGATATCTACATGTTTTATGCACACTTTATGTCATATTTATGCATTTTCTGGAACTAACCTATTGACGAGATGCCGAAGGGCCAGTTCCTGTTTTCTGCTGTTTTTGGTTTCAGAAATCCTAGTAAGGAAATATTCTCGGAATCGGACGAAATCAACGCCCAACATCCTATTTTTCCACGAAGCTTCCAGAACACCCGAGAGTCGCCAGAGGGGGGCCACAGGGGCCCCAGATGATAGGCCGACACGGCCCAGGCCCTGGCCGCGCCGCCCTATGGTGTCGTCGCCTCGTTGACCTTCTGACGCCGCCTCTTCGCCTATAAGAAGCCCCTCGACCTAAAACCACGATACGGAAAAGCCACGGTACGAGAAACCTTCCAGAGCCGCCACATCGCGAAACTCCAATTCGGGGGACAGAAGTCTCTGTTCCGGCACCCTGCCGGGACGGGGAATTGCCCCCGGAGTCATCTCCACCGCCGTCTCCACCGCCATCTTCACCGCCATCACTGTCTCCATGATGAGGAGGGAGTAATTCACCCCCGAGGCTGAGGGCTCCGCTGTAGCTATGTGGTTAATCTCCCTCCCATGTACTACAATACAATAATCTCATGAGCTGCCTTACATGATTGAGATTCATATGAGTTTTGTATCACTATTCATCTATGTGCTACTCTAGTGATGTTATTAAAGTAGTCTATTCCTCCTGCACGGTGTAATGTGGACAGTGTGTGCATCGTGTAGTACTTGGCGTATGCTATGATTGTGATCTCTTGTGGATTATGAAGTTAACTATTACTATGATGGTATTGATGTGATCTATTTGGTTATGTTGATCTATCTTGCACTCTAAGGTTATTTAAATATGAACATCGAATATTGTGGAGCTTGTTAACTCCGGCATTGAGGGTTCGTGTAATCCTACGCAATTAGTGGTGTTCATCATCCAACAATAGAGTGTAGAGTATGCATTTATCTACTCTGTTATGTGATCAAAGTTGAGAGTGTCCACTAGTGAAAGTATGATCCCTAGGCCTTGTTCCTAAATACTGCTATCGCTGCTTGTTTACTGTTTTACTGCGTTACTACTGCTGCGTTGCTACTGCTCATACTTATTTATACCACCTGTATTTCACTATCTCTTCGCCGAACTAGTGCACCTATTAGGTGTGTTGGGGACACAAGAGACTTCTTGCTTTGTGGTTGCAGGGTTGCATGAGAGGGATATCTTTGACCTCTTCCTCCCTGAGATCGATAAACCTTGGGTGATCCACTTAAGGGAAACTTGCTGCTGTTCTACAAACCTCTGCTCTTGGAGGCCCAACACTGTCTACAAGAATAGAAGTACCCGTAGACATCAAATGCCGTGGGGACTTAGTACTCCCCAGCCTCACCAGCTTGCCCCCTTGGATTACAAGTGTACTACGGTAAAGCGCATCCGTTGAAGAACGAGAGGTGGAAACACTTTTGACTACTCCGTCCCACTCCGGATCTTATGGTTAACACGGGTATTACGGCACAAGAATCACTAGCGACATTTGTTGTTTAATCCTAGATGGATATAAACCCTTGCAATGGAACCTCCACCATATCAACACAATCCATGGTTCCATTGCCCACCACATAGTCATATTCATAGTTATGAAAATAGTGGTTTTGGTTTTTATGCAATAGTGATAAACATAGTACTTTGCAAGTAATTTGGTAAAAATACTCAAATGACATGAGCAAGCGATGAACTTGCCTTTCTTGACTGCAAGATTATGCAGACAAGGTCTTCGATACGCAATAACTCCAAATTCTGAAATAGCATCATCGTCCGGTAAGGACGATGTTTAAAAGATTGGCAAGGATGCAATAATGCATAAGTATCCGATGCAATCGTTCTAAGCGTGACCTAACCCCGATGATTTAGGATTAGTGAGTGATAATGATTAGTTCAGGGTGTGTTGCACTTTTAGAGTGATTCACAAACAAAGTTCTTATTCAGGGTTGTGTTGTTTTAGAATCATAAGCAGGTGGTAAAGTGCATGGTAACAATCATACACACCCAGGAATAGTGGTTGTATAATAAGTAAAGAGCAGTTATCAATTTTAAGTCCTAGAATGCATGGTTGATGATTACTTATTATATAATTCAAAAGAATAACTTTTGAAGAATATGTTCTTAAATAAAGAACAAGTATGATAATTAGGTTGGTGGGGTTCTATGGTTTTCTATGGTTCTAATTGGTTGCTGGAGTAAGTAGTAGATGAATCACAACCTAGTTCGATTCATCAACACCTAGAGCTTGTAAGGTTGAATTAAGCCTGGGCATTCTAAGAAATTATTCATACAAGGTTGCTATCAAGATTTGTTTACCTTATTGGTGATAGTTAGCTAGGGTTTATAGGTCCATATAAGCAGGGTTGATGATGATCCTTTATTTACTTCAAAAGAGTAACTTTTGAAGAACATACTTCTTAAGTAATAAGAAGTATCTCAATTAGAGTTGAGGTTGACTAGGGTTTGCTATTGGATCCACTAAGTAAAGGATGGTTGGCTCTTAGATGGAATGGTTCCTAAGTATCTCACACTAGTAGGGTCTAGTGGATTATGGTATGTAATGCTAAACATTAGATATGGTTGCTATTAGAATTCATCATGATGGTGTGATGCTAAGCATGGATAATTAAGGATGATTTTTTTGGTACTAGGATCTAGGGTTTACACTTGGTTAACCCAACTTGATTATCTAGGTCTGATGAAGATGAACACATGGGATGCTAATTAGTAGTGATATGGTTCCCATATTTTATGTGGATTTTAACAAGCATTGAGTTGCTAAATATGAATCTATGATAACTAATGAAGTAACATGTGATCACATGTTACTTGGGGTTTAGGTTTGGAAACGATTTAGGGTTCACACAAAAAAATATTGGAGCTAGGGTTTCTAGTGGAATTAGGTTTTTAGGAATCACATGAAATGGTAGGGTTGTAATTTCATTCAATATGGAATTAGGGTTTCCTAATCACCCTATAGTTCTTAGCTTGATAACTACATTATAAAGTTGAAGTTATTAATAACTTAGAATTAAAAATAATATTGGATTTGACGTTTTCTTATTTTTAAAGAATTAATAATTAAGACAATTATTAATTAAGGTTTACATCCTCCTATTAAGGATTTAATAAGTTAAAAGTAAAGGAAAATTAGTTTTAATATTTTCCTGATTTACTTACTGGTTTTTATTAAATTTAGAAGTTTTTCTTAATTATTGAATTTTAATTGAATTTAGAATATAAGAAAAGGCTTAAATAACAAGTATTAAACAATTGAATTTTTATTAAAAATAAAAATTTCATATTATATTTTTATTAAATAGAATTTATTTTTATGGACATTTTGATATCTCATTTATAATTTTCTGAGTTTTTATGAATTTCCTATGTATTTGCAAAGTTTCAGTAAATTCTGGAATTTGAATTAAACAGGAAATACTAACTACACCCGATCTAGTCTACACCCAGTGGCTGACTGGTGGGCCTTAGGCCATGTCATCTGCCACAGGGGCGTGGACTATGGTCAAAATTGCCAACGTGGAAATTGGCACGGTGGCCGACGGTCTGTGGTGATGGTCGCCGGAGCTAGAGCGTTCCCGCGGGGCTGCACGGGTACTCGCTGGAACCAGCAGACCGAGGCGAAGTTAGTGGTGGCGGCGCCGTCCCCTAATGGTCGCCGGAGTAGCTCCGGCGAGCGCGAACAGCGGCGGCGCACGGTGGCCGATGGTGCGAGCGAGTCACGGTGCGAGCTAGAATGCAATATGGGGCTCTCGAGAAGTGCATGCTCACCTAGATGCTCAAGGAAGGCTTGACGGCAGCGATCGTCGACGGTGGCGATGCCATGGTCCATTTTTCTGTGGAACACCGGCGGAAGGAAACGGTCGATTGTGCCATATCCCAAGCTCCCCTTGACGCGAAACTCTACCAGACGACCGAGGACGACGAGGCGCTCCTCCCGAGCTCAACGGCGGCCTCTGGGGTGGTCAGAATCGCTGGGGCGAGATAGTTGCCGTCGAGCTAGGGTTTCGGGGATTTGGCAGTTTGAGACGAAAAGAGGAGAAATTCAAGCTTTCGCAGCGCTTTATAGGGTCGACGGCGAGTGCTGGCGGTCGGCAACGGCGGCGATGACCGCGGGACGTGGCTCTGGCCATCGCGGTGGCGAGCTCCCGCGCGTCCTGTGGAGGAGACGAAGACGAGTTCGTCGTCTTCGCCCTTATCCGAGCAAAACGGTAAGTGGACTGGTCTGGGCTGCGACGTGGAGCTGGGCCTTGGGCTTCTTTTGGGCTTCCCCAGTTGGGCTGATGCGGCAGGTAAGGTCCAGGTAGGTTTTTCTTCTCTCCTTCCTTTTTCTGTTTTATAATTCAATTTTGAATTCAGATTTGAATTCTTTTCTGTTTTGCAGGTATTTGATAATTTGAATTTCATTAGGACTAAATAAAGGATCATTGTAACACTGAATTGTTTTTGAATGAGCATTTAATATATGTGAACCTTTATTGCAAATTTTAATTAAGCATGATTTATGCTCTCATTTTAATTTCCATTTATCTTGTGAATCAAATCTGTTTGGAAATATTGGAGTTGATACTTTCAACTTAAAGTATTTCAGAGGTTGTATTAGGACTTGACTTCCATTTGGGGAGTTGGTCACTTGCACATGATTTTATGTGAGCTCAAATGTATTAGGGTTTTATAGTTTCTATCATAACCCCTCTTATTAAGGTTAATACTATCATTATATTTGAAAGTATCTAAGTAGGTATTGTTTACATCATGGTTTATCTTGATTACAAAGTTAATTGGTTGTTAACCACACATGGGTTTAATTATAGGACTTAGCATTAGGTGACTCTTTTGTTTTATAATTGAAGCATAAGGATTAACTAATGGGCAATTCTAAGGTTCTAATTATATTCACCTAATGGTACTTGGTTTGAATCTCAATTATGGTCTGGTTTTATAATTGTAATCACCCAAGTGATTCACAACTAGGTTTGAGATATAATTCTGAGTTGTAGAATTGAGATAACACCATATTGTGTTTGCTAGGGTTTAGTCTCCCCTAACCAAGATAAGATGGTTACTTGCTTAATATTTCATGTGCTTCTCTAATTACTAAGGATTTGAGAATTGGTTTTATCTTCTACTAATTAACTTCTATTATTATCCTCAATTAATCATTAAAGTAACTACAATGGTTATAGTTCTTTTTATAGTTAACTTTGGTCATATGGATGGATGGTTTCTCACCATATTAAGTATGGAGTTTTACTCTAAGGTTTTCTTATGTTCTATAATTTATGAAATATAGATATGGTAGGATTCTACTTATGATCACCAAGTGATTCACAAGTAAAGGTTGGGATATAAGCCTAGGGTTGCTTACTGGTTACCTCCCTATGATTTCATGTGGTGAATGATATCTTCTTATCCTATTAGGATTTAACTTATCCTCACATACCTCAAGAGCAGGATCATGGATTAGGAATGATCAACTTGTTCTTAATATCTCTACCTCAAGTTCTTAGGGTTTATGATCATCACTCAATTTATAATGATCAAGGTTTGGCTTCCTAAGGTATCTCTCATTAAATGGGTTTCTCACTTCCATGATCAAGCATTATCTTGATCAACTAAGGTATAGCACTTCTAATTTACCTTCTTGAATGGGACTACTATGGTTGCCTCTAAAGTTTATATCCCAGGAGAATGCCTGAGATATTATGTTAGGGTTCTACTTAATCAATGATGATATAATCATCTGGTATATGGATAGTTCTCTCCCTCACATTCAAGTGTTGCCTCAACTACTTGAGTGTAGCACCATAGCCTGAGCTCTCTTTCATAGGAATAGTTATTCTAGGGTTTATGGTGTACTCCTAATATTTATTTAAGTAGCTAAGCTAAAGATTCAATTGTCTAACTTAGTTGGATTAGTCTTATCCTTGTTTCACTAATTCATGTGTATAGTCTTATTGATATTTGGTTATCCCACCACTTCAAGATGAAATGGTTAATCTCTTAATACTTTAGTTCAAAGGTTGTCCTTTATTCTTAAATAGGTAAAGCTTAGAGTGGTATAATTGGTCTCTCTCATTTGGAAAGGTCTTTAATACTAACCTAAGGTTAGGCTCCATAGAGAATGATGTGATCATCAATATCTATGTTTAGCATAATTGGGTTCTCTCTCTAAGTATGGTCTTGAATTAATATCCTAGGGTTTCTCTTATGATGATTATTTGAATACATGGATGCATCTCCAAGGTTTAGCTCAAAGTTGTCATTTCTTCTCTAGTAAATAATATAAGAATCTCACATCTCTAGATTTGATGTATAATAATATAGAATAGAGAAGAATATATATTTCTAGAGTTGATCTCCTTGTCATGTTTCCAAGAATGAAGTAAAATGAATACCATGAGGTTCATGGTAGGATCAAGGATTAGTTTAAGACATGGAAAAGATAAGTGAGGAATGGTTTCTCCATTTTATTGTTACTTGATTTGGAATTGAATTGGTGTTCCTATGTTATGACAAGGATTACCTTATTATGATCTTTTATAAGATCAATCATTTGACCATTGAGTAAAGTGTTGTTGTGTTGATTATTAGTTCCATTTGATCTAACCCCTTAGATCAAATCATCTCTACCCAAAACAAGGTTTTATCAAAGTCACATTGAGGTTTATAGCGCTTGACTTGATGAGCTACTTCAATTCCACCAAGGTCAAGTGAAACTTCAGTTACTGTGACTGTTTTACTTTAAAGCGCGAAAATTCCCCAGATTTTCTATGCATGAATGCAATGCACACATCTGTTTCCTCTATTTTTGTAACCCCATTACCTGGGATATTACAGAGCCTTTGTTGGGGCCGAGTACTTGTCCGATGATGAAGAGGAAGATGAGGAGAAGGAGGCCGGGGTGGCCGGTTTGGCTTTCTCTAAGCCCGGGTCACTCTTCACATATGACTACTCCAAGGATTACTCCACGGAGAATGATGTTGGCTCTTCCTTCATGGCAAGAACAACTCAAGATGATGACTCCGATGACTCTCCCTCCTCTACAATCGTTGGCTCTTGTCTTACGGCAAGGGAAACCAAGGTAATGGAATCTCCACCTTCCCTATCTACTGTTCTTGATGATGAAAACGAAAATCAAGAGGAATTAATTGTGCTTAAGGAACTCTATGATGTTAGATGCACCCTTCGTGGTGAAGCTCTTGTCAAGTTTAATTTCTTGATGGACTCACTCAAGGAAAAGGATGAGTCCATTGAGGAATTAGAATATCATTTGAATGAAAAGGAACGGAGATTCAATATCCTAAGACAAGAGCTAAAAACCGAAAGGTGCATATCTCAAGGCCTTAAGCAAAAAATTGAAACTTATGAACTTGATAAAGTTAAGGACCTAGAAACTATTGATAGGGCTCAATAATTGACTCAAGAGCTCAATGCCTCAAAGGAGGAGCTTGAAGTTGCTCATGCTTCTCTCACTAGGGATCTTGACCACCTTGAAAAAGCTAACAAGCTTGTTAAGGTTGAGCTCAAGAAACTTGGAGAGAACCATGACCTACTCCAAGAAACCTACAAAAAGGCTCTTGGATCAATGAAGGATCCCATTGTTGTTGAAAAGCTTGCTTGTTCCTCCACTTCCTTTACTAGTGAGCATGCTAAACTTGTTGAGGAACATGTTCGTTTACAAGAGGAACTCTCTTTGCATGTTGAGACCAATGCATATCTTGAATCCTTGGTGACCAAATATGGTCTCGACTATCATCCTAATGAATCTTCTTGTGAGCAAGCATCTATTCTTGAGGAAAATGTTAGGTTAACAAAGGAACTTGCAAAGTTCACCACCGCCAAGAACAAGATGGGATTGGATGACCTCTTGAGTAAGCAAAGGTCAAACAATCAAAAGTTTGGACTTGGATATGTTCCCAAGTCTCACAAGAAGAACAACTACAAGAAGGAGAAACCCGCTCAAGATAAGAACAAGAAGGTCACTAATAATGGCAAAGCCTCAAAGGGCAAAGCCACTAGTGGTGACCGCACGGGGCCAAACGATCACTATGCATTATTTGTTGATTATTATGGTGATGTCTATGCTAACTATGTTGGCCCTCCTAATGGCTATGCTTATAGAGAGTACTCAATTTGGGTACCAAAAGATATTGTTGCCATTGCAAAGGAACCCATTAATCGATGGGTTCCTAAATCCTCTACTTGATTTTGTAGGCGTATTCCTCCGGTGGTCCAAAATGGGTGTTTGATAGTGGATGCACCAATCATATGACCGGAGGAAGAGGTGTGTTTGATCAATTCATTAAAGATATCAACAAGAAGTCAAGCGTCACCTTTGGTGACAACTCAAAGGGAAAGGTACTTGGGTATGGCAAGGTACGGTTATGCTTGTTGAATCCCTTGGCTATAACTTACTTTCTATATATCATCTTACCGATGCCGGTTACAATTCATATTTCACTAATTATTGTGTGAAAGTCTTTAGGAGTGACAATCTCAAATTGGTCCTTGTTGGATATGTGGATAACAACCTTTACGTGGTTGACCTCTCGAAAGAGAGCTCCTCTCCCTCCACATGTCTAATGGCGGCCAAGCATGACGAAGGTTGGTTGTGGCATCGCCGCCTTGGTAATGTTAACATGAGAAATCTTAAACAACTCCTAAAGGGTGAGCACATTGTGGGACTAACCGGCATTTCTTTTGAGAAAGATCGTGTTTGCAGTGCATGTGTAGCCGGAAAGCAACTCAAGAAGAAACATCCTATCAAGAGTATTGTTACCACATCTAGACCTTTGGAGCTCCTTCATTTGGATCTCTTTGGGCCGTCACATTATGATACTCTTGGTGGGAGCAAGTATGGACTTGTCATTGTTGATGATTACTCAAGATACTCTTGGGTCTTTCTCCTTAAGTCTAAGGACGAGACCCATAGAGAGTTCATCACCTTCACCAAGAAAGCTCAACGTATATATGAATCCGAGATCAAGACGATTAGGACCGACAATGGCACCGAGTTCAAGAACTACACCATGCAAGAGTTTGTTGATGATGAGGGCATCAAGCATGAGTTTTCGGCGCCATACACCCCTCAACAAAATGGTGTTGTTGAAAGGAAGAACCGGACTATCATTGAGATGGCAAGAACCATGTTGAGTGAATTCAACTCACCCCACAACTTTTGGGGAGAAGCCATCTCTACGGCCGTCCACTACTCCAACCGGCTCTTCCTTCGTCCCCTCCACAACAAAACTCCATACGAGCTTCTTACCGGTAAGAAGCCTAATGTCATGTACATTCGTGTCTTTGGATGCAAATGTCTTGTTAAGAACAACAAAGTAAAGCTCGGTAAATTTGAAACTAGAACCATAGAGGGTATATTTTTTGCATATGCGGAGAACTCTCACGCCTATAGATACTACAACCGGTCCACTGGGACTATTGAAGTATCTTGTGACGTGGTGTTCTTGGAGGATAATGGTTCCCAAGTGGAGCAAGTTGTTCCATGTGTTGCAGGTAATGATGATGATCCATCTAGTGCCATCAAGCATATGGGCATTGGACACATCCGGCCCATGGAAGTTCATAATGATGATCAAGATGATGGAGTAGATGTATCAAGCACGGCTCAAGTGGAGTCACGTTCCGAACCATCAAGTGCAACTCAAGAACCATCCACTACTCAAGATGAGTCACGTTCCGAAGAACAAGAAGAAAACCCTCATTACACGGAGCAAGACCATGATGATGATCAAGAAACATCCTCAACTCATGATCAAGCTCAAGTGATCCCTCATGATCAAGCACTGGCAAGAGATGAATTCATTGATCATGAAGGAACCATTCGGAAGATCAAGGCCGCTACAAGGGCAAGTGACATGAAAGTAGATCAAGTCCTTGGCAGCATCTCAAGAGGAGTGGTAACTCGTAGACACCATGCATTACTTATCACTTATTGCCAACATCATGCTTTTGTGTCTAGTTTTGAACCACTCAAGGTACATGAAGCCTTGGTTGATCCGGATTGGGTAATTGCCATGCAAAAAGAATTGGAGTGTTTCACTCGTAATGAAGTATGGTCTCTAGTTGAGAGACCCAAGGATCATCGCATCAATGTTATTGGGACCAAATGGGTATTCAAGAACAAGCAAGATGAGAATGGCATTGTCATACGAAACAAAGCAAGGTTAGTGGCGCAAGGGTTTGCCCAAATAGAAGGTATGGATTTTGAGGATACCTTTGCGCTGGTAGCCCATCTTGAAGCTATTCGTCTTTTGCTTGCATTTGCATCTTTCCACAATTTCAAACTATATCAAATGGATGTGAAAAGTGCATTTTTGAATGGTCCCCTAAAAGAAACCGCATATGTGGCTCAACCCCCGGGTTTCGAAGACCCATGCCGACCCAACCACATGTATTTACTCCATAAGGCACTCTACGGTCTCAAGCAAGCTCCACGTGCTTGGTATGAGTTCCTTAGGGATTTCTTACTACATGATGGGTTTTGCATGGGTACGGTCGATTCCACCCTTTTCACCAAGCGGGTTAAAGGGGGTGGCCTATTTATATGTCAAATATATGTTGATGATATAATCTTTGGTGGAACTAACCCCAATCATAACAAAGCTTTTGAGCTATTGATGACTAGGAAATTTGAGATGTCCATGATGGGAGAGTTGAAGTTCTTCCTAGGCTTCCAAGTGAGGCAACTTGCAAAAGGCACCTTCATCTCTCAAGAAAATTATGTGAAGGACATGCTCAAGAAATTCAACTTGACCAATGCAAGCCCAATGAAGACACCCATGCCCGTAAAGGGGCAACTTGGCTCATGTGACGGTGAGAAGGATGTGGACATAAAGGTATACCGCTCCATGATAGGATCCTTGCTCTACCTTTGTGCCTCTAGGCCGGATATCATGCTAAGTGTAGGGATGTGTGCTCGTTTTCAATCCGCTCCTAAGGAGAGCCGTTTAATGGCGGTCAAACGGATTCTAAGATACCTTGTTCTCACTCCTACTCTTGGGCTATGGTATCCAAAGGGGTCAACCTTTGAACTCATTGGCTATTCGGATTCCGATTGGGCCGGTGATAAGGTTTACCAGAAGTATACCTCCGGGGCTTGCCAATTTATTGGCCGGTCATTGGTGAGTTGGTCATCCAAGAAACAAAACTCCACCGCTCTATCCACCGCCGAAGCCGAATACATATCCGCGGCATCTTGTTGCACTCAATTGTTATGGATGAAGCAAACCTTGAAAGACTATGGTGTGTCTCTTGGTACGGTGCCTCTTCTTTGTGACAATGAAAGTGCAATTAAGATCGCCAACAACCCGGTTCAACAGTGTCGCACCAAACATATTGACATTCGCCATCACTTCCTACGTGATCATGTTGCCAATAAGGATATTGATCTCACTCATGTGGGAACAACCTACCAATTGGCGGATATTTTCACTAAGCCTTTGGATGAAGCCCGTTTTGTTAACTTGAGAGGAGAACTTGGTATTCTTGATCCTAAAAACTTGGATTGATTAACTTCTTGCACTATATTCTTGCATTTATCTTGCTATCTAGCTTAGAGCCATAGCACCATATGGGGATAGTCATCCTACCCTGTCTTGGTATGATGCATACCTATGTGTGCAACATAAATAGAACCAATGTCATTATATGGACCCAAGCATGTCTCTTCGAGGTCTCATGACATTTGCGCTTTCACATAGGGGGAGTAATCCCCCGCCCCTCATTGAGCCTTCATTACAACTTGATTTGACTATATAAGGCCAAATGATCTTATTGCAAAAATCATTTCAAAATGACTTATGATTCTTGATATTTATTTCGAATCATGCCCATTGTTGCTATTTACATCTTGTTTGGATTTTCTCTCCAATGGGTATGCCTAGAGAACTTTGTGTTTCCAACCCCATGTCTATGCTCATCTCATCATCATCTATCTATCTATATGTACATGTCATCATCTGAGCATTCATACACATTTACACAAAGAATAGGGGCAAAACGAGACAAAACTGGGCAGTTTGTCCCTGGCCGGTCTCTGGCCCGGTTGGACCGGCCTCTGGGCCGGACCAGCCGGCGCCAGGTCCGGTTGACCGGGCGCCCAACCGGCTGTGCGGCCTGTTACGTGTTGGGAGAGGATACCCCTTGGGGTCTTCTTCCTCATTACCCCCCAACTCCCAAACCTCCATGGCCGCCGCCTCCACCACCTCCACCACGTTCTAGGACCTTCCCACCACGAGAATCCTCCCAAACTCCACCAAACCATAGATCGGGCCCCTTGGAACATCTCCACCAAAGGATTTGGTCCCTCTCAAGCTATTTTGGGAAATCTTGGAGTTCTTGGTTTTCAAGCCCTACCTAGTGTTCTTCTTGCTCTCTTGATCAAGGAGGACCATGCCTTCGGGTAATTTGCTCTCCCTTTCTCCCTATTTTCTAGTCCTCATCACACATTGCAAATTCTTGACAAGATTTGAGGAAATTTTAGGGTTAGGGTTAGGGTTTGTAAGTCCTCATGCCTTTAGAGTGTCTCACAACACAATGCACATACTCCACTCTATTGCTATAGTCTATGTCCAAGTTTATGAGTTTTTGCATGATTTTGTGGTAGAAATTATGGGCAATATCTGACAAATCGACAGATCCGGTCACCAGCCCGGTCAACCGGCCTCTCAACCAGCCGGCCCGGCGTGCCACCCGGTCAACTGGATTGGCACCCGGCTCGTCCGGTCTGCTGCCCGGTTGGACCGGCCTGTGCGCCGGATCGCCCAGTTTTCGCACAATTTCATCGAAACACTTGGATATATGCTATGCTTTTTGGCTTCCCTCTTATTGATGACATGTACACTTACCCCACTGCTATCCTCACTCTATTTTCTCATTCACAGATAGTTGGAGCGGTGGAGAACGTGGCAATATTGCCAAGAGAGGAAGGCCTACTGAGCTTCCACCCCGCCATTCTAGTGGCCGCATGCCCACTAAGGCACCTCAGACCACTCACACTGGCAGCTCCGCTAAGGGAAGAACAAAGTCAGTTGCTGGTAAGAGGAAGGATAAGCATGCCGCTCAAGAAGATGATGAAATTGTGCCAGACTTCAATATAGCGGATGCACATCGTGGTGATTGGCAGGATGTGAGGACGGTGAATCTGTATCGCTATGAGCAACGGACTTACACTGGTGGGGACAAGTTTTTCTGGACCAAGACACAAGCAGCCCTATGGGATGGTTTCTATAATACTCGAGAGTGTATGAAGAATGGTGTTGTTGTGATGCCCAAGGCCATCAACCCTGAAGAGCTTGCCTTGCATGAAGACACAAAGTACCGCTTTGTGGTTGAAACCTTGAAGGGTATGGGACTATATGACCTTGTGTGCCTGAAGCCCGATGATGAACAAGAAGATGGCACCTATTGCCCCCTTCTAGTCCGTCAATTCCATTGCACCGTCTTCTTCCATGATGATGAGGACCGCACCATGACTTGGATGACTGGCAGGGAGAAGTACTCCTGCACCTACACTCAGTTCTGTGAAGCTATGGGCTTTGGTGGTGGCCGTGCTCAAGGGTACAGGATTCATACTCGGCCTAAGCTCACTAAAGGTGACATCTCCTTTTGCTATCCCACTAACCCCACAGCTGGGCCTCCCACTATCTCTGGGATGTACTACTCTTATCTTGTCCTTGCCAAGATGTTCCGTGAGAGTCTCATCAGCAAGTCAAGCGATACCAGTCAAGTCAGGAACTACCACCTGAATCTGATGTACTATTGCCACCCTGCCAGGATAAGGAAAATTGATGGCTGTGATCTTATTCACTGTGAACTGAAGCGTTCAGTTATGGACCGCATGACTCCCAACTATGCTCAGTATGTTCAGCGGCTCATCAACCACATTGTTCCTCCTCCTCTCAACACTCTTGATGAAAGAGTCATCATGGAACCATTCAAGTTCCCTACTCAGGACGGTCGCCAGGACGTCCCTTCCATGATGCCCTCCACTGAGCGCCGTTCCAAGGAACGCCATGATCCTGCAGCAAGATCCAGCTACTCTCGGCGCCCCCAGCGTGGTGCCGCTCGCTTCTTCTCCAGCATGTGGCAAATGTGCAAGAATACCAATGATGTTGCACATCAAAGTCTTGCTTTGAACCAGGAGACACGGAGGAGACAGAATGAGTTCATGACTGCACGGAATGCTCCTGTTCCTCCTTCTGGCCCTAAGATGGAGCCTGTGGTTGCACCTGCTTGGGAGATGCCTCCCATTACTGATGAGATGCTCCAGAACTTCGACCTATCCATGTATGCTCATGGTGGCACTCCTCCTCGGACTGCTCGTGCTCCTACTCCTACTGATGATGATGGTGACGAGGATGAAGGTGATGCGGCTGCGCGTGATGATGGCGAGAGCTCCTACTCCGCCGGGCATGAGTTCTATTGATGGGTGCGATAGCATCTCTCCTCTTTTCTTCGCCTTTTTGGTGTTCCGATGCCAAAGGCGGAGAAGAGAGTAGAGTCTAGGACCACGGGGTTCTTTGATTGTCACAAGCCATGGGTGTTGCTTTACTTGAATCTTATATGGCTTGTGCTTATTTGCTTTGATTTCTCAAGAACCATTTGCTACTTCGAATAATTCGTGTATGGACGTGTATGGACGACTATTTGTATGCTTAATCACTCTATTAGGATAATCATGCTTTATGCTTATATATCTTGATATACTTGTCCATACCATGCTTGTTTCCTAAAGATATTGGGGGAGCTTCTCATATTCCACAAATGGTGCACTTTGCATTCAAACGCAAATTCTCCAAGTGCATACATTATGGGGGAGCTGTCGTAATATCTTATATGGAATCAAGGTTTAGAGCTTATCATAATATCTATATGTGACTCTAGCTCGGTTTGTCATCGTATACCAAAAAGGGGGAGATTGTAAGGGTATTTTACCCTTATCCATTATTTTGGTAACAATGACACCGTGCTAGAGTATTTGACCTAATACGTTTATAAGGATAATCTCAGGTATTAGGCAAAGAGGCATAAATGGTGTATCAAAGGAACAAGAAGGCTAAAGGAGACCCCCCACTTCAACAACAATCAAAAAGGGGTCTACAGCAGAAATCCGGTTTGCCGCCCGGTCAGCCGGCCTCATAACCGGCCAGTCCGGCGAGCAGTCCGGTCAACCGGGCGCCAACCGGGCGCCAAATGTGCGCCTAAGTGATCCGGTCTGCTGCCCGGTCTGCCGACCTACAGACCGGCGGGCCCGACGTGCGGTCCGGTCGACCGGGCGCCAACCGGGCGCCAACCGGAGGAGCTCCTGGACGTCGCAAAGTGTCTCCGGTCTACCGTCAGGTCTGGACCGGCAGGTCCGGTCCCTGGTCCGGTCCGACCGGCCTCTGCACCGGACAATCCGGTCTGTGGTCCGGTTGACCGGGTTTGTCGGGAGAAAAGCTGAGGTGGCAAGTGACCAACGGCCATATTTCGAAGAACACTATAAATAGTCCTTCTCCTACCTCTGAACAGTTAGGCACTACACTACAAGATGTTCTTGAGCTCTCTCTCTCTTACTCCATTGCTAGAAACACCAAAAGCCTCAGATCTCCCTCCTCCTCCACCCAAACTTAAATCCCTCCTGGGAATCGTTAGAGGAGGACCCGATCTACTGTTCTACCAAGCCAAATCTCATTCCCCCTTGTATTCATCGAGAAGCTTGCTTCCTAGGGTTCCTTGGAAACCCTAGGTGGGCAAGAGGAGTCCGGAAGCATCCGGGCTGTGGATTTGCTCCGGGCAAGATTGTGAAGGTTTGGAGGCAACCTCAAAGTCTACCACAAGTGAGTGAGCTATTCCTTCGTGGGATAGGCTCCGGAAAATAGGGTGAGCCTTCGTGGCGTGGGGAATCCTTCGTGGGACCTCCACCCCTCCAAACGTGACGTACCTTCTTGCAAAGGAAGGGAACACGGGAATACATCCTCGTCTCCGCGTGCTATCGGTTATCTCTAACCGAACTCCTTACTTGTGATTTAACTGCCTGTGAGAGCCTTCGTGCTCCAGTTAGTTGTATCCTCATATAGGTTGCTTCACCTAGTTTGCATTAGGCTCACCTTTATATTTCGCAAAGCCTAATATTGCAAAGAAAGAATTAAAATCTTTAGAAACCTATTCACCCCCCCCCTCTAGGTTTACCATCTCTATACTTTCACAAAGAGATCATCAGGTTTCTTCGCCGATGAGGATGATTTGATGTCGAATTCGTAAGTTTCTTTTCCTTACGTTTCTTCCTTAACACTTTCTGGTACTATTCATCTTATCATGGCCCATGTTTCTTTGAATAGTTTTGATGGAGACACAAATCTTCCTCCTCTGAAGAAGATGAAGATTGGCTCTGATAAGCCAGATTCAACAAAGGAATCGACGCCCTTAGCTCCCGAAGATGAACCAGTCGTTCCTCTTCTTCCAAGGAAAGTCGTGGCAAAGGTCAAAGCTTCTCCGGTTGCTCCTTCAGCAAGCACTTCCATTCCCCCATCATCGAATGATCATGTACGTGTTTTTTCCTTTTAATAATCTGCACCCAGCAGCCCCCGAGCCGATAGTTGGCTGGTCAAAGGCGAGCATTGGCTATGATAGTCTTGTAGCATATTCTGACATACTCCTTCGATTCTTTTGTTGTAGCCAATTCACGCCGCAGTTGATATTGTGGTAGATTATGCTGAACAAAGTTTGTTTGTATGGAGGCAGAGAACGCTCAGCTCTGCGAAGCTGCCAAGTATTCGACTGATCAATTGCAGGAAGCAAACAGGTTGGCAGCTGAAGCTCAGAAAGAGAATGTGAGCCTAAACGAAGAGCTGAAGCAGTTGAAGAAGAAGATGAAGGAGGAGGAGCAGTAGAAACTTAAAGCTCACTCCCAAGCATACAAGAAGGAGGGATCTCTTTGCAAATCCATCGAGAGCTTGCTAGGTAAAACTCCTTCGCCCCGTTTATTTCTTCTTCCCTTGTGATATTTTATCTTTGTAATGAATTGCTTCCCGTAATATTTTTTAGGTACTGCCGACATGCCTGTTGATCGTGCCAACAAGCTCAGAGTGGATTCCATGTCGGATGCTCTTTCTTTTGCCGTGGAGTCCAGCGAACAGATCCAGGAGCTTCTGAAGAAGGCCAAGGGAGCTTTATCGAAGCTATTCTTGTTGATGTTCCCCAAGCAGGACCAGAACAAGACTCTTGGAGAGCTTGCAAACACCTTCTTCGTCGACTCCAGCAGCGACATCGAGGTATTGAAGCATCGCTCTCGCCTTTATGGAGTGGTTCTTGCTTTTCAACTTTTGTGGCGCATGGCTTTAAATCGGATCTGGAGCATTTGACCAAAGCGTTACCAGAGGACGTGCATGGCTCTCCTGTCGATCTTGGCCTCTTCAATGAATCAGCACGTATATGCGCAAGCCAACTTCACAAGTTAGTCGACGACGATAAGAAGAAAACTGCATCCGAGACTTCTCCAAACTCATCTGCGTAAACTTAGGCACTTTGAGTCTATAACTCTTTTAATTGCAACTTGAACACATTTATCTCATCCTCTTGCTTTGTAAAGAATTATCCTGGCTTTGTTGCTAACACTCAACTTTTATCATTGCTCTTCTTTAAATGAAAAGCTTTTGATGTCTCCCGATGGGAGTTCCTTGAATTTGATAATTTCCCCTTGTTGATTTTCTGAGGATGCATATTAAACAACTTGCTGCAGATGCCTTCGATTTCTTCTCGCGTCAAAAGTTCTTTGAGTTCTGCAACTGCTGATGAACCTGAACTGGTGCGTCGACTGCGCAATCAAATATCTCAATTGGAGAAAGACATGGTTGGACTCCATGCCATGGTGGCATTGGTGAAGAAGAAGAGTGAGCTTGCCACAGCAGTAGAACAACATGCTCTGAATCGTCTACGCGTAGCTACTGAGAGCTTAAGTTGTAAGCAATCAACAGTTTTTTGTCCCTCATACTTTTATTAGTAAAAACCTTCTCATAACTTGATTTTCCTCCATCTTCGACAGTCGTTGCTTTCAACAAATTAGAGGAAAACACGTGAGTCCACGAGAATATTGAAGTTATGACTGATATGTCGCACCCGAAGTGCTCATTATGGTCGAATAGATTGAAGGCCATAATTGTGGCAAAGTTCGAGTATCGGGTAGAGAAGGTACACTATTACTTCAATAAGTATCATGCTCATCTAACCATTGTGTGGAAGACCATGTTCACTCTTGATCTGGCTCCCGAAACTTTGTCAGCGTTAATGACTCGATTCAAGAATCATGTCCGAATTCAATCCTTGGTACGCAAGGAGCTTCTTGCTGGAGCCGAACTTGCGTTTTCCTCTGTGCTGGCTTGTTATCCAACCATGGATTTAGATTCTATTGCCAATGATAAATATAAAACTTGATCAGTACTACCACGTAGCTAGGCATCCTGGTTATATTGTTACCTCTAGGATGGAAGAAGGTACTGAGAGGGATTTGAAGAATCAGACGGGTCAAGGAACCTCATCATGACAAAGACTTTCGAATATCCTCGCACATAGTGTGCATTGTAATTATTGTAATTGAATCAGTCTTCTATTTTTTAAGAGAACCTTGTATTGCAATGACGATGTTTTTTTAACACCTCATGCCGACGATGATTTGTTATAACATCGTATTGAGTCGATAGTTTCGTTTATATTTGAAGGTACCGTAAGCCCAGTCGAAGATTTCATTTGTCGAAGACACCTGAGGGATCATGTCAGTTTGCTCATTCGACGACCATGTAGTAATCGCAAATATATTTGCTAGGCCATGCGTATTTTTGTACTGGCGACAACCCCCGAGTAAACGATCGAACCATGCACCTATTCGGCTTCGTAACGCGGTGCACCGGTATGAGCCCTTTTTTATATAATTTCCACTAATTACAGCACTCGCATGTTCCCTGAGGCTTGGTGGAAGTATACTAGTTTTTATTTTTGTATAAAGATTTTTGTCAATTATAGCACTCGCATGTTCCCTGAGGCTCTTGATGAAAACCACAAAAGACCTTGCAGCCCCCGAGTATTGCCGGGTAAGCTGTGGATATGTCGATAAACCAGAGCTCCCGATGGGAGTAATAGTAGCCGATAACTTTGAAGGGCTCCCGAACATTTCATTTGGGTGAAATAACAATTATATAGACCGAGCTAGAAGTTTTATTCATAATATGCAACTGGGGTAAACATTATTCTGAAAGTGGCTAAGAAGCCTTATTGTAAAAAAGGGTAAAAAGACGAGGTCTAAGCAGAAAATCGTTGCAATTGTGCAACCTTCCATGGGTTGCCTTCCACCTGTCCTATTGTAGTATTCTTGATTAGGCTCCTGTTGGGATGACTTTGGTAACGATGTAAGGTCCTTCCCATGGCGATTCGAGCTTCAGATGTAATTTCTGCTTTAAGCGTAGTACTAGGTCGCCCACGTCAAAACTTCGAGTGCGCACCTTTCGACTGTGATAATTTCGTATTGCCTGCTGATATACTGTTGTTCTAGCCAAAGCAATATCTCGAGCTTCGTCAAAGGAGTCCACAGCATCCTGCAATGCTTAAAGATAGGCTTTTTCATTATATGCGATGACCTGCGGTGCTTCGAAGTGAACATCAGCAGGTAGAATAGCTTCGGCTCCATGCACAAGGAAGAAGGGGTATATTGCGTTGAACTATTCGGTGTAGTCCGCAAGCTCAAAAGTAATGATGGTAACTCTTCGACCCAGGCTCCGGCTGATTTTGTGAGACGTTTTTTAATGCCGTCGAAGATTAAACCATTGATCTTTTCTACTTGCCCATTTGTTTAGGGGTGTGAAACCGAAGCAAAACTGAGTTGGATGCCCAGATCTTCACAGAATTCGTGAAATTCCTTGGACGCAAAGTTGGTTCCATTGTTTGTGATGATGCTGTGAGGTACACCGAAGCGACAGGTGATTCCTTTGAATAATTTGACACCCGTTGTAGATGTTTGATTGGTTACTGGTATGGCCTCAATCCACTTGGTGAATTTGTCGACTGCTACCAATAAATAGGTATGGCCACCTGCCGATGACTTTGGCATTGGTCTGACCTGTTCGACTCCCCACTGCGCAAAAGGCCATGCCAAGGGTATTATCATGAGGTCCGTAGCAGGTGCATGTGGCTTTGGTGCGAAACGCTGACAAGGGTCGCGCTTCCTGACCAAGTCTCTTGCATCGGCTGCTGCTGTTGGCCAATAAAACCCAGCTCTGAAAGATTTAGCCACAAGTGCTCGACTGCTTGCATGATGACCACACGTGCCTTCGTGTATCTCGTGCAACAGGGCATTTCCGTCTTCGATGGCGATGCACCGTTGGAATATACCAGAGATACTTCATTTGTAAATTCACCAGCTACTACTGTGAATGCTTTAGAGTGACACGCGATGCGCCTAGCTTCCGTTGGATCATCTGGTAGCTCCTGTCGAAGTAGATATGCTAGAAAAGGCTTAGTCCACATGGGCTCGAGGTGTAGAACTTGTTGTTCAGGTCCAACAACAATATCTTCGGCAGCGTCTTGGGGCACAGCCCCCGAGTCGGTAGTCGACCTTTCAGGAGATGCCGAGGTCATGACTTTGATAGACCGTTTATTAATTACTTCATAAAAAACTCCATCTGGAATTGCGGAGCATGTGGAACCAATGTTTGCAAAAGCATCTGCTTCTTCGTTGCTGGCTCTGCCGATATGTTTTAACTCGCAATCTTCGAACTTAGCTTCCATCGATTGATACATCTGGCGGTAAGCAATCATGTTGTCGCTGATGGCATCACATATATTCATCGACTGCTAGACCACGAGGTTTGAATCTCCATAAATATCCAAATGGGTAGCGCCACATGCTTTGGCCATACGCATGCCATGCAATAATGCCTCGTATTCTGCTTCATTGTTTGTTGGTAGCGGGAAGTTCATCCTTAGCATGTACTTCATCTTGTCACCTTGTGGTGAGATTAACACTACGCCTGCTCATGCGCCCGTGTTTCGCTTTGAACCATCAAAGTACATGGTTCATTAAACCGACATATCGGGTGCAGCCGGAGTTTGCGACTGAATCCAATCGACAAAGAATTCTGGGAGGACCTGAGATTTGATAGATGTTCGATTGACATAGGAAATAACATGTGGTGCTAACTCGATGGCCCACTGAGATACTCGACCTGTGGCATCTAGATTGGTGAGAATATTCTTCAGTGGAGCTTCGGTGACAATGATGATCGGATGCTCAGCGAAATAATGTCGTAATTTCCGTGCTGTCATCCATACGGCATACGCCAGCTTCTAGTAGTGTGGGTACCGCTGCTTTGCTAGTGTAAGTACTTCACTGAGGTAATAGACGGGGCGCTGCACCCCGTGAACTTTCCCTGCTTCCACGCACTCGACTATGAGCACGGTGCTAACAAATCGACTAATTGTAGCGATATAGAGTAGCATCGGCTCCCTATCGTGTGGGGTAACGAGAACCGGGGAAGTCGACAGGACTTTCTTTAGATTGTCGAAAGCATCCTGTGGTTTTTTTGTCCAGTCGAATTTCTCTGATTTTTTCATTAATTGATAGAAGGGCAGCGCCTTTTCTCCTAATTTTGCAATGAACCTGCTAAGAGCTGCTACACGTCCTGCTAGCTGTTGTACCTGCTGCAAATTCCTTGGTGGCTCCATGTTGAGGACAGTCTTGATCTTCAAGGGATTAGCTTCTATTCCTCTAGCTGAAATAAAGTATCCGAGTACTTGGCCTCCTGGTACCCCGGAAAAGCATTTCTTCGGGTCCAACTTGATTTTGTAACGATCGAGGTTGTCAAAGGTTTCTCGCAGGTTCTAGATTATCCTGGCGGAGTTTCTGGTCTTGATGACGATGTCGATGATATAGACCTCGATATTCCGGACAATCTGCTCCCCGAGGCAGGCTTGCATACACCGTTGATAGGTTGCGCCTGCGTTTTTTAACATGAAAGTCACGACATTGTAGCAATAAACACCGTGCGGTGTAATAAACGCCGTTAACTCATGGTATTCTTCTTTGAGCTTGATTAGATTATATCTAGAGTAAGCATCTAGAAAGGAGAGGTGATTGTAGCGTGCCGTGGAATCGACTATTTGATCGATACGAGGCAATGGGAAATGATCCTTCGAGCAATGCTTGTTGAGGCTCGTGAAGTCGATGCACATACGAAGAGCTGTTGTATCTTTCTTTGGCACCATGACTGGGTTAGATACCCACTTGGCTTCTTTGAGCTCTCGAATAAACCCGGCTTTACGGAGCCGATTAACTTCTTCTCTGATGGCTTTTTTTGTCCCGAAAAAACAACGTAGTGCCTGATGTACATGCTTGGCTTTAGGGTCAACATTGAGGGCGTGCTCAGCGAGTTCCCTGGGAATACCTGACATGTCGAATGGCTCCCATGCAAATATTTCCCAGCACTCATGGAGGAACTCGATAAGTGCGCCTTCCTATGAGATAGTAAGATCGGTTGATGCATTGATTGTTTTCTTTGGATCAGAGGGACGCACTTGATGCTTCTTTGGCAGCGTCAAACTCGTCGTACTTTGTATTCCGATTATCGGCAGGTGGGTGCGTATGGTCGGTGAGTACGTCTAGTGCATTGAGCTCTTCCCTAACTACAAATTTGGATGCGATCTTCTGGAAATCCTTCTCACAATTATCGGAACGAGAAAAACTTCCATGAACAGTTATTGTAGTCCCGTTATTGCTTGGCATCTTGAGTTTTAAGTACGCATAATGAGGAACTGCCATGAATTTGGCAAATGTTTGTCGGCCGAGAATGGCGTGGTACTGTGATTCCCAATCTACTACCTTGAACTCGAGTCTTCCTTCCTGAAATTGCCAGGTGTACCAAAGACGACGTCCAGCGAGATCTTGCCAAGAGGATATGCGGGTCGGGTTGGGATGATGCCGTGGAAACCATTGTCGGATTCCTTTTAGCATATCGACTGTTATACCCATCGCCTTCATTGTGCTTGCAAACAGGAGGTTTAGACCACTCATGTTGTATCCTCCGATCTATGCTTCGAGTACTAGGGCAGCGTGACCAGGCCTTGGTACAACTGTCGGATGATCTGCCCTGCTAAACAAGATGCTTTGATCTGACCAGTCGATATATTCGGCCACACTTTCCATGGCCACCTTTGCGATCTTTATCTCCCGCTAAAACTTCTTGGATTCTCTTTTTGAAAAGTTGGCTTTCTGAATCATGTTCACATGTCCTCGAGATATGGGGTAAACTTCGGCTGGCACATATGAATGTTCCTGTGATTGGGCAGAGGCAGCTATTCCCTCTTACATCGGGTGTGCCATTGCTTCCGGGTTGGACCTCAATTCTTCGCACAACTTCTGCATATCGAGGAACTGCCGACAATCCTTGAGCAGATGCGATGCCTTCTCAATATGGTCCGTTGGGTCGATATAAACATGCAAGTAACATGGGGCAACTAGTTGTTCTGCAGCTGGCAGGTGAGGCATCCAAGGGAGGCGAACTTGTCGGCTGCGACTTCTGGTTAATTGCTCATTGTAACACCCTTCGTCCTGATCACCATACTAATAAGGACGGCTTGCAGCACGGTGATACGTCTCAAACTTATCTATAATTTTTGATGCTCCATTCTTGTTATACACCAATTCATATATGTTTTGCTTGCACTTCGTTGCACTTTTACATGATTTCTAGCACTAACCTATTAACAAGATGCCATAGTTCAAGTTCCCTGTTTTCTGCTGTTTTTGTATTTTAGAAAAGTTGTACATGAAATATTCTCGGAATTGGACGAAACAAAAGTCAAAGTCAATATCTTACCGAAACGAAGACGAAGTTCGGAGGGGGTACGAAGTGGCGCCACAGGGCGGCCACACCTACCCATGGTGCGGCCAACACTGGGCCCGTGCCAAGGCATGGAGTGGGCCCCCCATGCACCCCACCGACATAAATCCTCTCCCTATTTAAGCACGATCTCGAGAAAACCCTGGATACCCAAGCCTCCTTCCACGAAAAAGTTCTGTCATGGCCACCATTGTAGAACCCATCTCGGGGGGTTCTGAAGCTCTTCCCGGTACCCTGCCGGAGGGGGAAATCATCGCCGGAGGCATCTACATCACCATGCCCGCCTCCGAAGTGATGCGTGAGTAGTTCATCCCTTGACTATGGGTCAATAGCAGTAGCTAGATGGTTGTCTTCTCCAATTTTTAGATCTTGTGAGCTGCCCTACATGATCAAGATCATCCTTATGTAATCTTACATGTTGTGTTTGCTGGGATCCGATGAATATTGTATACTATGTTGAGGTCGATTATATATTCATGTCATATGTTATTTGTGATCTTGCATGCTCTTCGTTGCTAGTAGATACTTTGGTCAAGTAGATGCTTGTGATTCCAAGAGAGGGTATTTATGCTCGATAGTAGGTTCATGCCTCTAGTTTTCTGGAAGAGTGACAATAACTTCTAAGATTGTAGATGTGTTGTTGATACTAGGAAGAAAACAACAATGTTTTATCCGAGGGTAATTCTATTGTTTACTTTACACACATTGCTTAATGCAATAATCTGTTGCTTGCAACTTAATACGAAAAGGGGTTCAGACGATAACCGGAAGGTGGATTATTAGTCATAGATGTAGTTGGATTGCGGTCTATGTATTATGTTGTAATGCCCAATCAAATCTCATAGTAATCATCTTGTCATGTATGGTCGATATTATGGCGATTGCCCAGCTGTAATTTATTCACCCAACATGCTATTTATCTTTATGGAGAGACACCTCTAGTGAACTGTGGACCCCGGTCCTTTCCTTTACACCGATACAATCATCATGTTCTGTTTACTTACTGCAATTCATGCCCTCTTTAATTACTGTAAACATCTCTTTCCACTCGATACGTCTAATCCTTTGCGTTCAGCAAACCGGTGAGATTGACAACCTCACTACAAGTTGGGGCAAAGTACTTTCGTTGTGTTGTGTGCAGGTTCCACGTTGTTGCTGACGCCAGTAGTGCGCCCTACCACTAGTCAGCTAGCAACACCTTCAGAAGTCACTCCTTTCTCCTACTGGTCGATTAAACCTTGGTTTCGTACTGAGGGAAAACTTGCTGTTGTGCTCATCACACCTTCCTTTTGGGGTTTCCCAACCACTTCCACAACAACGCTCAGCAAGATTGTCTGGTGCCATCACCGGAGCACCATCAAGATTTTCTGGCACCGTTGTCGGGGAGAAATAGGATTTCTGCAAGGGGAGTCTCTCATCTCCAATCTCTTTACTTTGTTATTGTTTTGCTTAGTTTACTTTATTTTGTTTTTTTGATTTATTATATCAAAAACACACAAAAAATTAGTTTCTATTATAGTTGTTATTTCTATTGCTTAGTTTTAATTTTGCTAAAATGGGTTCCGCTGAAAATACTAAGTTGTGTGACTTTACTAGCACCAACAACAATGATTTTCTTACACCTATTGCTCCACCTGCTCCCGAAGCAACCTTCTATGAAATTAAACCTTCTTTATTAAATATTCTTATGAAAGAGCAATTTTCTAGTGTTAGTACTGAAGATGCCGCTTCTCACCTTAATAATTTTGTTGAACTTTGTGAGATGCAAAAATATAAGGATGTAGATGGTGACATTATTAAACTGAAACTATTTCCTTTCTCTTTGAGAGGTAGAGCTAAAGATTGGTTGCTATCTTTTCCTAGAAATAGTATTGATTCTTGGGTTAAATGCAAAGATGCTTTCATTGGAAAATATTATCCTCCTGCTAACATTATATCTTTGAGAAGCGACATAATGAAATTTAGACAATTTGATAATGAACATGTCGCTCAAGCTTGGGAAAGAATGAAATCTTTGGTAAAGAATTGTCCCACTCATGGACTGACTACTTGGATGATCATCCAAACTTTTTATGCATGACTAAGTTTTTCTTCAATAAATCTCCTGGATTCAGCTGCTGGAGGTACCTTTATGTCCATTACTTTGGGGGCTGCAACTAAATGACTTGATGATATGATGATAAATTATTCTGAATGGCACACCGAGAGAGCTCCACAAGGTAAGAAGGTAAATTATGTCGAAGAATCCTCCTCCTTGAGTGATAAAATTGATACTATTATGTCTATGCTTGTTAATGGTAAAGCGCATGTTGATCCAAATAATATTCCGTTAGCTTCTTGGTTGCTCAAGAAGAGCATGTTGATTTGAACTTCATTAAAAACAACAATGCTTATAGGAATAATTTTGGTAGCAACAATTATAGGCCATATCGTTCTAATAATGGTAATTATTATGGTAATTCCTACAAAAATAATAAAAGTGCACCCTCTGATCTTGAAGTCATGCTTAATGATTTTTGAGTAAACAAACTGCTTTCAATAAAACTGTGTTGAGGAAAAGCTTCGTAAAATTGATATTCTTGCTTATAAAGTTGATAGCCTTGCTCATGATGTTGATTTTATTAAATTAAAAGTGTTGCCTCATGATGTTAAAGAGATTAAAACTTTGAATGCCATTCAACTTAGAATTGATGAAAATGTAAGGATGTTGGCGGAATTGCATGCTAGGTGGGAAAGAGAAGATGAAATTGCTAGAAATAATAATTTGACTAAAATTTATACCATCACCACCACCAGTAGTAATGAAGTTTCAAATGCTAGCCACTCTCCTACTATTAATGGTAAAATAATTGGTGTAGGAAAAGTCCCCGCCCCTACTACAAAATTGCCTAAAACCACTGAAACTGCTCCTGATAAGTGTGCTGAAATTTTTCGGAGTGTGGGAGACAAGAGTCCTTTTACCTTTGATAATAATGAGTTTGATTTTGATGATTGCAATATCTCTAAATTAATTAAGTTCTTACAAAAGCTTGCTAGAAGTCCTAATGCTAGTGATATAAATATGGCTTTTACAAAGCACATTACAGATGCTCTTATGCAAATTAGAGAGGAGAAATTAAAACGTGCAGCCTCTATTCCTAAAAAGTTAGAAGATGGCTGGGAGCCCATCATTAAGATGAAAACAGATGGTTTTGATGGCAATGCTTTATGTGATCTTGGTGCAAGTATTTCGGTTATGCCTAAAAAAATCTATGATATGCTTGAATTGCCACTGTTGGAACAATGTTATTTGGATGTTCATCTTGTTGATATTGCTGCAAAGAAACCTTTGGGAAGAGTTGATAATGTTCTTATTATGGTTAATAATAACCTGGTCACCGTTGATTTTGTTGTTTTGGATATTGAATGCAATGCTTCTTGTCCAATTATATTGGGAAGACCGTTTCTTAGAACTGTTGGTGCTGCCATTCATATGAGAGATGGGATTATTAAATATCAATTCCCACCCAAGAAAGGTATGGAACACTTCCCTAGAAAGAGAGAGAAGTCACCTTATGACTCTGTTATTAGAACAAATTATGATATTGATGCTTCTTCACTTAATAATACTTGATGCTAGCTCTTTTTCTGCGCCTAGCTGAAAGGCGTTAAAGAAAAGCACTCTTGGGAGATAACCCAGGTTTATTTACTGTAATTTTTTCTTTTGTTGAGTCTTGTAATTTATTACCTCTGTAATAACCTCTCCTTATCATTTTATTTCGTCTTTTTTCCAAGAATAGCCTCTAATAGGAAGAAAGAAAGATTTGGGGAAGTTGTTGTCCTGAAAACAGATTCTGTGCTGTCACCATAACAATTCGTATAAATAGCCAGAGCGTAATTTCGAGCTGTCATTTTTTATGCATATGCCCCAGGTTATTATCTAACTTTCGTTAGTTGACCACATTCCGAGATGAGTAACAGAGGATTTTCAAAAAATCGATCTTTACATGTTGTTCTATTTTGATAGATTTCTGTACTATTTGCATTTGCCTATTAAATCTCTTCATTTTTTAGTTCTTTTGATCAAAGAGCTATTTGAAGAGTTGGTACAGTAGCTAATGCTTTAACAGATGTTTGTTATATGTTATCACTGAACCAAAGTAGATTTGTTTATTTTGATTGTACTAATGCTGCTAATAGAGAATTGTGTAAAGTTTTGTATGAAGAAAAGTTTTCAAGTGTAGGGAGGGAGGAATGATCTGATGAGTTGAAGAATGGACAAAATCTCAATCTTGGGGATGCCCCTGCACCCCAAGAAATATTCAAGAGGTACAAGCATCAAAGCTTGGGGATGCCCAAGGCATCCCCTCTTCATCAACAAAGCAACATGTCTCTCTATGCGCTATATTTTTATTGCTTCATACACTATGTGTTGTTCTTGGAGCATCTTTGTTTTTGTTTTTATTTTAGTTTTGTTTTGTTTGCTGTAGCATATGTTGGATCCTAGCATATTTTTTTGGAGAAAGACCCGCTCCATTTTAATTGCATAGAATGCTCTAGTTTTCGCTGCATTTAGATCTTGTTCTTTCACTTGAATTTTGTTCAGATCTCATTGGTATTCTTTATTTATTTATGATTAGCTCTCTGGTCCATATTGTATTTCATCTCTGAGATTTATTTAAAATAAGTTGATTGCTGTTGGATACGAGTAAAATATTTAATTACTATAGTGATGCAAAAGGAAGCTTGTCTAGACTGTGGCATATACTTTGGCATGTCATGTTGGATGTTATTCTTGTCATATGCTTAGTATTTACTATTGTAGAATGATTTGTTTCAAATGGCTGAGAGTGTATAATGTGTCATTGAAAGAATCATGTGTTGTTTCTATCATAAAAGCATAATATTGTGCTATTCTCCTTTGATGCTTTATTGGGTTGACTTGGTGCATGCTTATACCATGTTATGACTATAACCAGTCAACTAAAGCCTTTATGATCATTTAGTTTTTGACTTGTAATATCACTTTATGCTTTTATTGATAATTTTTTGTCGCTATGCATGATTATGGCCATTATTTTTCTCTTAGTTGGTCGCTCCCAGTCTTTTGCTAGCTTTTGCCTATGCTGAGTATGATCTCTACTCGTGCATCCAACCACCATAAACTAAAGTTTTCCAATTGTGTCCACCATATATACCTAGTGACATTATTGCTATTCCAAGTAATTTATCATGTTTTTATTTATCTTCTAAATTAAATTTTGGCATGAGAAAATTAGCCAGTAAAGCTCTCACGAACTTGATGGCACATTTACTTTCTTGTACTTAATAAATTTGATCATTGTGCCTATCTTATGAAGTTTATATGTTTGCAAATTGCAAGTTGGGAGTTAGTATAACCATGATTTTATGGAGAACACTTTCGACATTGCACTTAATTTTAGTTGATGTCATGTTATTTTGTTTATGGATGCCTAGCGGTGTGAAATAAAATGGAAACTTGTAAGTCCATGGAGTTTGTATATGAGTTAGAGAAACGTCTGGGCCACTGATCTAAGCCATGCATCATTCATGGTGGAAATTTATAGCTAAATCGTAGTGAGCATTCTATGAAGCATTTGCAATAAAAATCTATACCCATAGTAAATAAAAAATTGCTGAGATGCTCATTGTCTATTTGTCTTGTCATTTTGGCATGGGATTGCTCTTACAAGAGTACCTCCATATCATCGGGCAAGAGGTACCCCGTTGGCGGTTCTCAATGATACATGTATACTTACAATGACAAGAACTTATTTGAGACCTAAGTTGAGTAGCATGAGGTTTAGGTACTCGTATTCAAGGGGCATGAGATTTTCAACTTGCGATTTACAAGCATATAGCTCATTTTTTATTCACATTAACTTTAACCATTCAAGATGCTTATGATAGGGGCAATGAGAGCTCAAAGCTAATAAGTACCATACTTTTTGGAAGGTTTATAAAACTTGTTTATCTTGCTTACTCTGCAAAGAGTCTCTCTTTTACTTTTATGTTAAGTCTTCATCTTCTTCTTTATGCACCAATTAAGACAGCATAGTTGTCATTCTTAGTGCAATGTTCATAGTCCCAAAATTATTATTGATTGATTCATGATTGTTGCTATTGCTTGCTCTTAAATTATTTGTATCTAGTCACCCTTTGAACTTTAAAGGTGTCCTAGCATTTATGTTTTGCTACTCCATAAACATGTTGAGTACCACTTTTTTATGTTTTCTCTATGCTCATAAACAAACAGTTGTTTTTAATGCACTATTATTCATGATCTTTGTTTGAGTTACTCTTCATGTTATAACATAATTGCTAAGTTCTATTGAATTATATCTATCATGCCTATGTTAGAGTACTTAGATCCCAACTCACAATGCTTTACAATGCTTGATCAAGATTGTGTTGGCTTCATGTCACCTCAAAAATTATTTTGTTATCACTTACCTACCCGAGGACGAGCAGGAGTTAAGCTTGGGGATGCTTGATACGTCTCAAATGTATCCATATTTTTTTTATACTCCATGCTTATTTTACATCAATTCATATATGTTTTGCTTGCACTTCGTTGCACTTTTACATGATTTTCGACACTAACCTATTAATAAGATGCCACAGTGCCAGTTCCCTGTTTTCTGCTATTTTTATATTTCAGAAAAGTTGTACAGGAAATATTCTCGGAATTGGACGAAACAAAAGCCGAAGTCAATATTTTACTGAAACAAAGACGAAGTCCGGAGGGGGACGAAGTGGCGCCACAGGGCGGCCACACCTGCCCTTGCCGTGGCCAAGCCTGGGCCCGCACCAAGGCATGGTGTGGGCCCCCAGGCACCCCACCGACCTAAATCCTCCGCCTATTTAAGCACGATCTCGAGAAAAACCCTGGATACCCGAGCCTCCATCCACGAAAAGTTCTGTCGCGGCCGCCATTGCAGAAGACATCTCGGGGGGTTTGAAGCTCTTCCCGGCACCCTGCCGGAGGGGGGAATCATCGCCGGATGACAAGGTATTAACTTGTGAATGCCTACAGATTGTAGACTTGGGTTTCCTAAGAAGTAGAGGGCAAGTAGATCTCGAAGGTTTCAGCTGACAAAGGTGTTTCAACTAAAGTTACGATGGTTTGGGTTGACAATGAATTGATCCTTTTCTCTTCCCTCGGCTCTCCTTTATATAGGAGGCAGAGCCTAGGGACATCATGTCGTACAAGTTAGAAACTGCGAGAAGGTTTATCGGGCCTTTCCCGTATTGTTACACGATTCCTAATGGCCTTGTATGCTTGCCAGATAATCCGGGTGCCTTATTCGGCATGCTTATTGGACATGCCTATGTCACTGGAGGCATCTACATCACCCTGCCCACCTCCGAAGTGATGTGTGAGTAATTCATCCCTGGACTATGGGTCCATAGCAGTAGCTAGATGGTTGTCTTCTCCAATTTGTGCTTCATGTATAGATCTTGTGAGCAGCCCTACATGATCAAGATCATCCTTATGTAATCCTACATGTTGTGTTTGCTGGGATCCGATGAATATTGTATACTATGTTGAGGTCGATTATATATTCATGGCATATATTATTTGTGATCTTGCATGCTCTCCGTTGCTAGTAGATACTCTGGCCAAGTAGATGCTTGTGATTCCAAGAGGGGGTATTTATGCTCGATGGTAGGTTCATGCCTCTAGTTTTATGGAAGAGTGACAATAACTTCTAAGATTGTAGATGTGCTGTTGCTACTAGGGAGAAAATAACAACGTTTTATCCGAGGGTAATTCTATTGTTTACTTTACACATATTGAAAGGGGTTCGAACGATAACCGGAAGGTGGATTATTAGTCATAGACGCAGTTGGATTACGGTCTATGTATTATGTTGTAATGCCCAGTCAAATCTCATAGTAATCATTTTGTCATGTATGGTTGATATTCTGTCAATTGCCCAGCTGTAATTTGTTCACCCAACATGTTATTTATCTTTATGGAGAGACAGCTCTAGTGAACTGTGGACTCCGGTCCTTTCCTTTACACTGATACAATCATCATATCTGATTACTTCTGCAATTCATGTTCTCTTTAATTACTGCAAACATCTCTTTCCACTCGATACGTCTAATCCTTTGTGTTCAGCAAACCGGTGAGATTGACAACCTCACTGCAAGTTGGGGCAAAGTACTTTGGTTGTGTTGTGTGCAGGTTCCACGTTGTTGCTGACGCTGGTAGTGCGTCCTGCCACTAGTCAGCTAGCAACACCTTCAGAAGTCACTCCTTTCTCCTACTGGTCGATTAAACCTTGGTTTCGTACTGAGGGAAAACTTGTTGTTGTGCTCATCACACCTTCCTCTTGGAGTTTCCCAACCGCTTCCACAACATCGCTCAGCAATATTGTCTGGCGCCATCACTGGAGCACCATCACACGCTCAGTTGCCTCATAGTGAAGATCCCTTCTCCTCTTCTGGCGCTCCTGTCTGCTCCTGATGCTACTAGGATTCCTTTGGATGCTTTCGTCGTTGTTGCTGAATGAATATGATGGATCTACCGTGGTTAGTGGTGGAACGGCGATCGTTGGTGGATTCGTAGGCCTCTCCAAGCCAGGCGCAACCGAGCCCGGGAGTCGAAGGAAACCTCCGGAATCGATGATGAAGTGGACGCTACCGAACGTTGTGTCCATGCCGCCGCGTAACTCCGAAGGGGCTGAACATGACGCATCATTGCGCGGAGTGAACTCGAGGAATCCGCAGCGAATCGGATTCCTTGAGGTTGAAGATGATGGCGCCGATGATACCGGTGACGTCGGCGAAAACTTAGCTGTAATATCCCAGGTTTAGAGACGATCGAGGGGTAGAATTTAGAAAGGGATGTGCATTGCATCGTAAAATCTGGGGAAATTTCACGCTTTTCTAAAAAACTTGCATCTTAGGGGGGACAAGTTTCTCTCTCGACACCTTACAGTGTTAGAGTTTCGAGAGTGCAATAGACTTGGACCTCAATGAACTCAACTAGGGTTTTTGGAGAAGCGTGGGGAACATTGAATCCCAATTTAAGTTGCAAGATTGAATTCAAATAAGTTATGTTTGAATTTTCCAAAATTCAAACATCAATTGAATATATCTGAACGGATCGTAGCGAAAAAGAGGGGGGGAATGGCGCTACGGCAAGTTTTAGTCTTTTTCAAGTTTTATGCAACGGAAGGTAAAGGTGTGACTTTTAGCAATGGGGGTGATCCTACAATGAAGCTAGAGCATGTGCAACAAGTAAAGGAATCAACAAGATAACAAAAGTAAGGAGCGAGACAACCGGGGGGCGCGAGGCGAGTCGAGGTTTGTTTCCCGCAGTTCCCTCCACTAAAGGAGGTACGTCTGCGTTGAGGAGGTGCTAGTCTCACACAAGAGACTAAGCGGCCACACCACGAAGGAAGGCCTCACCCTCTTCCTCGAGAGAGCTCCACGGAGGTGCTCTCCCTCTTCCACTAAGGCACCGGTCGAGGCGGTGATTCCTTCACAAGGTTGGGGCGAGCTCCACACACACAAGGATGCTCCCAACACCCTATGGAGCTAGTACATCACCAAGCTAGACTCCATAGCTGCACATCTCCAATGCTCCACCATAGGTACCCATCACCAATGCTCCACCATAGGAACTCTTCCAATGCTCCACCAAGAAACTCTCCAAGGCTCCACCAAAGGAACTCCCCAATGCTCCACCAAAGGAACTCTTCTCCAAGATCCACCAAAGGAACCCTACCACCAAGATCCACTAAGGAATAGCTAGTATTTGTGAAATCTCTCTTGGTAGAACTATAGATCGGGGTCTCCTCCACCTATCCTCAAAATTAGGGCAAGATTGGTTGGAGGGGGAAGGAGATCCTCAAGGATTAAGCTCAGCAACAATGGAGGAGAGAGAAGGGGAAGAGATAAAATCGGGTGGGGAAGAAGGGGCCCTTAAATAGGCTCCTCCAAATCCAACCGTTATGTCCAGATTTGGCCTAAGCGGTACTACCGCTTTGGGGTAAGCGGTACTACCGCTCTGAGTTAAAATTCGATCCAGATCTGGTCAAAGGACACAGAGCGGTACTACCGCCCGAGGTATCGCTCGTGGTACCGCAATAGGGTCCAGACCTTACTGGATCCAGAGCGGTACCAGGGCGGTACCGGAGCGGTATGACCGTAACGCGTTACGGTACCTCAAGCGGTACCTTGAGCGGTACTACCGCTCGTGAGCGGTACTACCGCCCCAGGTACTGCAGGGGTACCGCAACTTGTTCTGGGGGACGAATTCAGCGCAGACTCAGAGCGGTACCGAGGGCGGTACCTATAGGGGTAGCGGTACTACCGCTACAGGTACCGGTAGTACCGGCCTGGCTAAATCTGGTTTTCTTCCCTTTTTCTCTCCAACTTTGTTACCTCGCTAAACACACACAAAACCGGAAAACCTATCAACTACGCTTCAGTCTTCCGATCTTGACGCGTCCGGCGAGGTCACCGTGTACTTGCAAATCTAACAATGATACTCAAGGCACACGGTGAGATTGCTCAAGTGTTGTCATCAAACACACAAAACTTGGGGTATGAATTTTGCTCTTACAATCTCCCCCTTTTTGGTGTTTGATGACAACACAAGAGTTGACAACAACATATGATATTATGATGAGAACATTAGATTTGCAAAAACTAGACGGAGCTCCCCCTACACATGTGCATATCATGAATATGTATTTGAATACAAATGCACATGTTATAGAGACATCACTCCCCCTAGTTTTTACAAACCAAGCACATATGCAACATAGATAGATGACATGTTCAAGAGGCATATGCACAATATGGAGGCAACATAAGATCATATACGGAGATTTGGGTGAAGTTATCATACCATAGCCTTGAGAATACCCAAACTCACAATAGGATGCCTCCATGGGGTTGTTGATGTAGCCGAGAGACAAGATAAGCAACTAGAACCAAACGGCTACAAACAACAAAGGTCTCCATCCACCTAGGAACTTCTCCCCCTTTGGCATCGGAACACCAAAAAGGAGGGTAGCGAAACTAGAGAGACTGAGAAAAAGAACATCCAACCAAGCTTGCAAAAATCACGAGAAAACAAGCTTGATGGAGGTTCTCGAAAACAAGAAGAAGAAAGCAAAGAAGAAAGACAAAACAAGGTCACGAAGAACCGAAAAACCCTCAAGGAGGGGGGTGTTGGTGGCCGAAGCCACCGTGTAAGAGTATAGTAGTTGTGAGGTCGCGTAGATGTATCTAGGACTCACGGACTACAACTCAACATGAAGCTCATAAGTCACTTAATTGACAAATAGCAAATGTTTTGGATTTCTTTATGCATTATGGGGGGAGTGATAGCTCAATGGATTTAAACCGCACTGCCCCTATGTCCATGCGTGCCTTTCATCTAGATATGACGGTAAGATTGGTATGTGCGCACGACGGTCAAGAAAAGTTCGACGGATCAATAATGTTTAGCTCATGCCTCAACTCAATAAAGCGCTTCTCATCCAAGGGCTTCGTGAAGATGTCCGCCAATTGCTCCTTGGTGCCAATATAGGATAGTACAATATCTCCGCGAGCAATGTGGTCCCGGATGAAGTGGTTCCGTATCTCGATGTGCTTCGTCTTGCCTTGAAGAACCGGATTGTAGGCGATCTTGATTGCGCTCTCATTGTCGCACAAAAGAGGCACCTTGCTATACTCGAGTCCATAATCCCGCAAGGTTTGCCTCATCCATAAGATTTGAGCACAACTACTTGCCTCGGCAATATACTCGGCTTCTGCGGTGGAGACGGAGACACAATTTTGCTTCTTCGAGGACCAACACACCAAAGATCTTCCAAGAAAGTGACATGCTCCGGAGGTAGACTTCCTATCAATCTTGACGCCCGCCCAATCGGAGTCGGTGAAACCAACCAAAGCAAAGTCCGTGTCCCTTGGGTACCATAGTCCGAAGTGTGGGGTATCAACTAAATATCAAAAGATCCTCTTGACCGCCACAAGGTGGCTTTCCTTCGGACTTGCTTGAAACCGTGCATACATACCAACGCTCAACATTATATCCGGGCGAGAGGCACAAAGGTAGAGAAGCGAACCTATCATCGAACGGTAGAGCTTGGTATCCACCGCCTTGCCGCCCTCGTCAAGAGTGAGTTGACACTTGAGTTGCATCGGAGTTCCGATCCCCTTGGCGTCCTTCATATCAAAGCGCTTGAGCATGTCTTGGAGGTACTTCGCTTGATTGATGAAGGTGCCTTGTCGCATTTGCTTGATCTCGAACCCGAGAAAGTACTTGAGTTCACCCATCATTGACATCTCAAACCTATTTGTCATCAACATAGCAAACTCATCGTTGAATTTTGTGTTAGTAGAGCCAAATATGATGTCATCTACATAGAGTTGGCATACGAAAAGCTCCCCATTGACCTTCTTAGTAAAAAGAGTGGGATCGATTTTCCCCACTTGGAAACCACGATCTTCAAGCAACTCCTTAAGATGCTCATACCAAGATCTAGGAGCTTGTTTGAGACCATATAGGGCCTTTTTGAGCTTGAAGACATGGTCCGGAAAATGGGGGTCCTTGAACCCCGGGGGTTGCTTCACATATACTTCCTCATGTAGAGGACCATTAAGAAAAGCACTCTTAACATCCATTTGTTGCAACTTAAAGCCATGATGTGAGGCAAAGGCCAAAAGGATACGGATGGACTCGAGCCTTGCAACGGGTGCAAAGGTTTCACAAAAGTCCACGCCTTCGACTTGAGAATAGCCTTGTGCCACCAATCTTGCTTTGTTGCGGATGACCGTGCCACTTTCATCTTGCTTGTTCTTGAAGATGCACTTGGTGCCGATAACATTGCGGCAATGATCGGGTCGCTTCATGAGAGTCCATACATCATTCCTCTTGAAGTTGTTGAGTTCCTCTTGCATTGCATTCAACCAATCGGGATCGTTGAGAGCATCATCAACTTTGAGTGGTTCCACCCTAGAGACAAAGGCATGGTGCGCACAAAAGTTTGCAAGTTGCCTCCGAGTGGTGACATTTCTCTTTAGATCACCAATGATGGTTTGCAAGGAATGAAACTTGAGACGCAAGTGTCTTGGAGTAGAATCTTCACGGCGAGTGTCGGCTTGAGGAGATGGTTCTTGTGAGACATCTTGGCCTTCATCACGGTTTAGGTCCTCGCCTTGACCTCCATTGTCGTTGAAAGAGGCAACATGGTCATGAGATCCGGATGGCTCGGGGGTATAGGGAGTATTATTGTCCATGAGGACTCTCCCCGAACCACTCGGAGAAGAACTTGAAGCTTGACCTTGGTCACTTGATGTTGGGTGTTGAGGTAGACGAGCTTGCGGTGTATGTTGTTCTTGAGCTTGTTGAGGTGAACTTGGACTTGATTGTTGTTGTAGATGTCGAGGTTAATCTTGAGGTTGAGGTTGAACTTGAGGTTGGTGTAGAGGTTGGCTTGCATTTGTTAGATCAACGGAAGAAGCTTGGCCTTGTGGTGTAGATGGCTCCACTTGGGTGGAACTTGGTCCTTCCCCGGTACTCATAGAAGGTAGCGTTTGAGGTAGGCGAATGCCTACACCCATCCTTCCTATGGTATCCGGGGGAATTGCATCTCCTTTCTCACAAGAAGCACTTCGCTCCTCCAAAGATCTATCATCTTCATCGAACGTCACATCGCAAGATTCTACAACACGTCCACTTGACTTGTTGAAGACTCTATAGGCGTGAGAGTCCGTAGCATAGCCAACGAAAATTCCTTCTTGAGCTCTTGAATCAAACTTGGATAGGCGCATGTCCTTGATAAGTATGTAGCATTTGCATCCGAAGACCTTGAAGTATGACACGTTAGGCTTGTTGCCGGTGAGGATCTCATATGGTGTCTTCTCAAGACCTTTGCGAAGGTAGAGGCGATTAGTAGCATGGCAAGCGGTAGAGATAGCTTCTGCCCAAAAATTGTAGTTGGACTTGTATTCCATCATCATGGTTCGAGCGGCTTCGATCAAGGTTCGATTCTTCCTTTCGGCGACCCCATTTTGTTGGGGAGTATATGGCGTGGAGTATTGGTGTTCGATTCCTTCCTCGCCAAGAAAGTCATCCAACATGTAGTTCTTCAACTCCGTTCCATTGTCGCTCCTTATTGCGAGAATCTTGTTGTCGTACTTGCGTTGAACTTGGTTGGCAAACTCCATCATGGTCCGTTGAGTCTCACTCTTGTACTTGAAGAAGAATACCCAACAATAGCGTGAATAGTCATCAACGATGACGAGGCAATACTTCTTTCCTCCAAGACTTTCATGAGAAGGTGGACCAAAGAGATCAACATGTAGGAGCTCCAAGCATCTTGTGGTAGAGATGATGGTCTTGGCCTTGTGAGGAGCTCCATGCATTTTTCCTTGTACGCAAGCCCTACAAAAACGATCCTTGCAAAAAGAGACATCTTCTTTTAGTCCGAGAATGTGGCCACCCTTGTGGAGACTTTGCAAAGTCCTCATGTTGACATGGGCTAGTCGGCGATGCCATAACCAACCCTTGTCACCTTTGGCGAATAAGAAAAGAGCGGAAGATGTTGTTTTTCCGGAGAAATCGACAACATACAAACCGTTATCTACATATCCAACAAAAGCTACATTGAGTGTCTTGCTCCACAAGAGGACCACCATATGTTCATCAAAGAATGTGCATAATCCCATACGAGCAATTTGATGAATGGAGAGTAAGTTGTAACCAAGGGTCTCGACAAGGAGGACATTCACAAGTGAGATGTCGGGTGTTACCACCACCTTGCCAAGACCCAATACCTTAGAGCACGTGTTGTCGCCATATGAAACGGTAGAGAGAGAAGGCACGAGGTCGACAACAATATCCTTGCTTCCGGTCATATGACTTGTGGCCCACTATCAACCACCCATTTAGCGCCACCGGAAGCATAGTCCTACAAGGAATCAAGTCTTGGATTTAGGTACCCATTTTTCAATGGGTCCTAGCATGTTAGTAACAAGGGGTTTGGGAACCCAAATAGTAATCAACATTGTCCTTTGGAGGACCAATAAAGCGAGCACGAATATGTCCATAGTAATCAACAAAAAGAACATGAGAAGGGTTGTTAGAGCCGGCGAAACCCGTCGAGGCGGAGTTGGATACTCCATCCCTTCTTGAGCTAGCATTGCTCCCTTCACGGTTGGTCTCCATGTTCTTCTTGTCCATATTCTTCTTGGTCCTCCTCTTCCTCTTTCTCTTTGGCTTGGTAGCCACTCCTCCTTCATTGCAAGAGCCCTCTTTGGCTCCATCTTTGGCTTCAATGATTCCTTCCAAGTACTTGGCTTGAACTTGGAGTCTCTCCACCTTGGCCTTCAAGCGATTGACTTCATCTTCATGCTCCGGGTGTGGATGGAAAATATCAAACACTTGGACCTCCTTTGCCTTGTTCACCCGGAAGTGTTCCATCAATGCTTCTTCTTGGAGAGCGTTCAACTTCATGAGCAAGCGCTTGTCATTTTCCATCTTGGCAATGTCGCTCTCATGAGTGCAACATGCACGCTCCTTGCTCAAGGGAAAGTACTCCTTCAATGTTTCTTCTTGCATGGAGTTGATCTCCATGAGCTTGGCTTCCCTTCTCTTCAAGGCGGCAATTTGCTCCTCATGATCACAACACGTATCCTTCTCATTGCTCATGCGGAGACACTCCACCAATGACTCTTCTTGCTTGCTACTCAAACTCAATAGCTTGGCCTTGGTGATCTCAAGAGCGGCAATTTCTTCTTCATGGTTGCAACATGAGGTCTTCTCTTTGAACAAGCGATAGTACTCATCCAAGGCTTCTTCTTGAAGAGCATTGACTTCCAAGAGGAGAGCATTATGCCTCCTCAAGGAAGTAACTTGATCCACAAGCTCATCATGGGAAGAATCGGGGTCTTCATCGTCTTTTGCTTTGTTGGCTTCCTCGAGCGAGAGCATCTTCTTCTTGAGGTCACCAACCAACTCAAGAGCATGGTCTCGATCCTTGGTGAGGCGTGAAATAATAGCTTCATTCTTGTCTTCAAGCACAATGACACTAGCTTCAAGAGACATGCGAAGATTCCTTCCATCATCAAGCTCCTCCTTGAGATTGGCAAGCTCAAAGGCCGTTTCCCTTTCCAACTTCTCCCTCTTCTCGATAAGATCTTGTGCCGCACCAAGTTGGGCTAAGAGAGCCCCAACATGGATCTTGGTGTCCCCCTTCATGTTAGTGAGAAAAGAATCCAAGGAATCCAAACCCATAATCTCACGTTTAACGGTGAGACTAGTGGCATCATCGATATATGAGGCATTAGTCGAAGAGGATGGTTTGGAAGGGGATTTTACCTCCGTGGATACCTTTGCCATGAGGCACCGTGCATTGTTGGTGACGAGGTTCTCATTTGGAGAGTCGAAGAGGGAGGTAGAGGGAGTGGAAATGGCGATGGCGGCCACTCCCTCTCCTTCCTTGTTGGAGCGCTTGTCCTCATGCTCCCCATCTTCATCGGAGGTGTACTCTTCACGGATGATGAAGGCTCTAGGCTTCTTGTTGGAGGAGACCTTGTCGTCATCGGACCTTGGGGAGAACTTGGAGAATCCCTTGGAGAGAGGCTTGTACCTATCCTTTGGGATAAGCTTTCCACCATGATCTTCTCTTCTCTCAAACGTATAATCCGCGACAAAATGATTCTTGTCACCGCAATTGTAGCATGTTCTTCCCCTTGTCCTTTCTCTTGGGCTCTTGGAGGGTCTTCTTGGAGAATCACGTGATCTTCTTGGTCTTGTGTTTTGGGACATGTTTCCATCCCAAAACTTCTTGGTGGCGAGAGCCATGTGCTCATGGTAGTTGAGCTTGAGATCATCCGAACCCCACTCAACGGGATCCTCATCACTTTCACTAGCTTCATGCACCTTCATCTTCAATGCAAGATTGGGCTTGCGAGAGTTGTGGGCGCGAGCAACAAGATCCTCCGCATTCTTCTTGGAGATGTCCATAGCGATGACTTCGCTAAGGACTTCATAGGATGTCATAGTACGGAAGGAGGCGTTTTGGCGGATGGCCGTCAACTTCACTTCCTCATAAGGGAGGAGAGCGTTGTAGAACTTGCGCTTGATCCAATAGTCATCCACGAACGTTGCTCCAAGATCTTGCATTTGCACGGCAAGAGCGATGAGGCGTCGGTACATTTCTTCGGGGGTATCTCCTTCAATCATGACGAAGTTGTCGGCCATGTTGTTCACTTCATCAAAGCGAGAGCTTTGGATGCTTGCATTGCCGAGGAAGAGCTTCTCAAGTTTGTCCCATGCTTCCTTGGCGGTCTTGAGCGAGCGGATATGAGCACGGTCCTTGAGGGAGATGGCCATATGAATCATGTTGATGGCGGTGGCGTTGAGTTGGTCATCCACCACATCTCTTCTTGTCATCTTCTTGGGATCTCGTGGTGAATAGCCCTACTCAATGATACGCCAAAGCTCGGTAGAAGCGCTGCGCACATGTGAACGCATTAAGAATTGCCAATTCTCAAAGTTGTTTGACTCGAGTAACGGTGGTGAACCATGCGACAAGATATGCGGCATCGGTATCGGAACGTTGATGGTGTAATCATTTGGTGGTGGCACCGCATGATAACTCCCTTGACGTTCCTCAACCGGTGTGTCATCATCCTTCCCTTTTGTTGAAGTGTCGGTATCCCCAAGCCCTTCCTTTTGTGGATCTACAAAATCAACAAGAGGAAGGGTGTTGGCTTTTGGAGGTGGATCCTCGACACTTGCTTTTGGTGGAGGGTTTGGTTTTTGAACCACCAACTCCATCATCATCGCCTTCATTTGGACAAAGATGGATGACTCCAATTTCTTGAGGTCATCCAACGTGACCGTCGTGGAATCGATGGGCGATGACGGAGCGGGTGGCTCAAGGGAAGGTGACCCATTCACAACCGTCTCTTGTTCGGCCATTTCTTAGGCGGTAAAGCCCGAGCAAGAAAACCTTGCTCTGATACCACTTGAACGGATCGTAGCGAACAAGAGGGGGGTGAATGGCGCTACGGCAAGTTTTAGTCTTTTTCAAGTTTTATGCAACGGAAGGTAAAGGTGTGACTTTTAGCAATGGGGGTGATCCTACAATGAAGCTAGAGCATGTGCAACAAGTAAAGGAATCAACAAGATAACAAAAGTAAGGAGCGAGACAACCGGGGGCGCGAGGCGAGTCGAGGTTTGTTTCCCGCAGTTCCCTCCACTAAAGGAGGTACGTCTGCGTTGAGGAGGTGCTAGTCTCACACAAGAGACTAGGCGGCCACACCACGAAGGAAGGCCTCACCCTCTTCCTCGAGAGAGCTCCACGGAGGTGCTCTCCCTCTTCCACTAAGGCACCGGTCGAGGCGGTGATTCCTTCACAAGGTTGGGGCGAGCTCCACACACACAAGGATGCTCCCAACACCCTATGGAGCTAGTACATCACCAAGCTAGACTCCATAGCTGCACATCTCCAATGCTCCACCATAGGAACCCATCACCAATGCTCCACCATAGGAACTCTTCCAATGCTCCACCAAGAAACTCTCCAAGGCTCCACCAAAGGAACTCCCCAATGCTCCACCAAAGGAACTCTTCTCCAAGATCCACCAAAGGAACCCTACCACCAAGATCCACTAAGGAATAGCTAGTATTTGTGAAATCTCTCTTGGTAGAACTATAGATCGGGGTCTCCTCCACCTATCCTCAAAATTAGGGCAAGATTGGTTGGAGGGGGAAGGAGATTGATACGTCCAATTTGCATCACTATTTTATATCATAATTTGCTGTTATTCATTGATATATTTCATATTGGGACACAATACTTATGTTATTTCATCTATTTTGCATGTTTCATCATTATTGGAGGATCAAGCACCGGAGCCAGGATTCTGCTGGAAAAAGCACCGTCAGAATGCAATATTTCGGAAGATCAACTGTGGGAGGAAATTATACCAAAAATCCTATTTTTCAAGATAACGAAGGAAGCCAGAAGGAGGGACCAGGAGGACCCAGGGTGGGCCCACACCCTAGGGCGGCGCGGCCCATGCCCTGGCCGCGCCGCCATGTGGTTTGGGGGGCCCACGACCCCTTTCGCCTCCTTTTCTTCGCGAAATCCTTCGTCCCGAAAACCTAAGCCACAGAGGGTACCTCGCGAAGAGTTCTGACCGCCTCTGCGGGGCGGAGAACACCAGAGAGAAAAGAGCTCTCCGGCGGGCAGGAATCCGCCGGGGAAATTCCCTCCGGGAGGGGGAAATCGACGCCATCGTCACCGTCATCGTGCTGGACATCATCGCCATCACCATCATCATCATCTCCACCATCATCACCGCCATCATCACCGCTGGACACCATCACCGCCGTACCAATTTGGGTTTGATCTTGATTGTTTGATAGGGGAAACTCTTCCGGTATCGATCTCTACTTGTTGTTGATGCTATTGAGTGAAACCATTGAACCAAGTTTATGTTCAGATTGTTATTCATCATCATATCACCTCTGATCATGTTCCATATGATGTCTCATGAGTAGTTCGTTTAGTTCTTGAGGACATGGGTGAAGTCTAAATGTTAGTAGTGAACTATGGTTGAGTAATATTCAATGGTGTGATATTTAAGTTGTGGTGTTATTCTTCTAGTGGTGTCATGTGAACGTCGACTACATGACACTTCACCATTTATGGGCCTAGGGGAATGCATCTTGTATTCGTTTGCTAATTGCGGGGTTGCCGGAGTGACAGAAACCTAAACCCCCGTTGGTATATCGATGCAGGAGGGATCGCAGGATCTCAGAGTTTAAGGCTGTGGTTAGATTTATTCTTAATTACTTTCTTGTAGTTGCGGATGCTTGCAAGGGGTATAATCACAAGTATGTATTAGTTCTAGGAAGGGCTGTACATTAGCATAGGTTCACCCACACAACACTTATCATAACAATGAAGATTATTTAGCCGTATGTAGCGAAAGCACTAGACTAAAATCCCGTGTGTCCTCGAGAACGTTTGGTAATTATAAGTAAACAAACCGGCTTGTCCTTTGTGCTAAAAAGGATTGGGCCACTCGCTGCAATTGTTACTCTCGCACTTTATTTACTCGTACTTTATTCAACTGTTACATCAAAACCCCCTGAATACTTGTCTGTGAGCATTTACAGTGAATCCTTCATCGAAACTGCTTGTCAACACCTTCTGCTCCTCGTTGGGATCGACATTCTTACTTATCGAAGATACTACGATACACCCCCTATACTTGTGGGTCATCAAGACTATTTTCTGGCGCCGTTGCCGGGGAGTGAAGCGCTATTGGTAAGTGGAATTGGTAAGGAAAACCTTTACTGTTGTGCTGATTTTATTTCTGCCTGCTGCTATAAGTCATTATGGAGAGATCTTCTCTTCAATTTTTATTTGGGAAATCTACTACTACTGCAACGGTAGTGGATGAGGCGCCATGTGAGGAAGTAATACCATATAAAATACCTATGAAAATTATTGAACGTGTTATGGATAACCGCTATGAAGGGGATGGAACTGTCCATCCCGGTGATCATTTACTATTTTTGCATGAATTATTCGGGTTATTCAAATGTGCAGGTATTGCTATGGATGAAGTGAGGAAGAAACTATTCTCTTTATCGCTGTCTGGTAAAGCGGCGCATTGGTATAAATTACTAGATAATGGGGATTCTCTTGAATGGAATGATATTGTGCCCCGGTTTTATTCTAAGTTCTATCCTCCAAGTGAAATTCACAAGGATCGGAATCGCATATATAATTTTTGGCCTCATGATGGAGAGAGTATTGCCCAAGCTTGGGGGAGATTGAAGTCTTTAATGCTCAAATGCCCCATTCATGAGCTTCCTGGTAATGTTATTATTAATAATTTCTATGTAAGACTTTCTTTTCAAGACAAGACCTTGCTGGGTACTTCTTGTTCTGGATCATTTACACGCAACAAAGAAGAGTTTAAAAGGGACCTTCTTGATCGGATCCAAGAAAATACTGAAGGTTGGGAGAACGACAAGGATAGAGAATCAGGTATAATTTATGATTATAAATGCATTGAAGCTTTTATGGATACTGATAAATTTCGTAATATGAGTGCTACATATGGTCTTGATTCTCAAGTTGCTGTAAATCTTTATAAAGCTTTTGCCTCTCATTATGAATTGCCTAAGAAGAATTTTGATAAGTATCATGAACCGTATAAAGATAAAATTGATTCATCTATTAATAAATGCGTTGTAGTTGAAACTGCTGATCATGTTATTCCTGAAGCTTATATTGAAAAAACTCCTTTCCCTGCTAAAATGAAGGAGTACTCTGTTATAAATAGTGCGGTTCATAAAAGTGAAAAGAAACCTGTAGAACCTGAAGAACAAATAAAAGTTGAACCTCTTTGTTGCAATAGTTAAAGATCTTGTGACTGAAAATGTGGAGGATGGTCATATTATTTTCTGTGAAGATGCTTCTAATATTGTTTCACATCCTAATAAACCCAAACAAGCTAGTGTTCCTATTCTATCTGTTAGAATTGGTGATCATTGCTATTATGGATTATGTGATATTGGTGCAAGTGTTAGTGCTATTCCGTATGAGCTTTACACGGAGATTATGCACGAAATTGATTCTTGTGAACTTGAAGATATTGATGTGGTTATTCAGCTGGCTAATAGAGAAACTATTTCTCCAATTGGTATTGTTCGAGATGTGGAAGTATTATGCGGTAAGATTAAATATCCTGCTGACTTTTTGGTACTTGGATTCTCATTGCTAGTGATTATTGTCCTATTATTTTTGGTAGACCTTTTCTAAATACTTGTGGAGCTATTATAGATTGCAAGAAAGAGAAAATTTTGACTAAATTTGCTGGTGAATCTTATGAGTTTAACTTCTCTAAATTTACTAAAACTCCTTATAAAGCTGATTTGCCTAGTAATGATTTTAAAATGGAACAGTGTGCATCTATTGTTCTTGTTCCTAACAATCCTTTGCAGCAACATTTGGAGGATAGCGAGAGTGAAATTTTTAGGAAAGAAAGAGATGAGCTTGAGGAAATTTTTCTTCGCCAACCTATTCTCAAGCATGATTTACCGGTGGAAGATTTGGGTACAACACCGCCACCAAAGGAAGATCCTGTTTTTGATTTAAAGCCTTTGCCTGATAATCTTAAATATGCTCATATTGATGATAAGAAAATATATCCTGTTATTATTAGTTCTAAGCTTTCAGAGATTGAAGAAGAAAGGTTATTGGAAATATTGAAGAAGCACCGAGGCGCTATTGGCTACACTCTTGATGATTTGAAAGGGATTTCTCCTTCTATTTGCCAACATGCTATTAATATGGAAGATGATGCAAAGCCTGTTGTTGAACATCAGCGTCGTCTAATTCCGAAGATGAAGGAAGTGGTAAGGAATGAGGTATTACGACTTCTTGAAGCTGGTATTATATATCCTATTGCTGATAGTAGATGGGTTAGTCCTGTGCACTGCGTTCCCAAGAAAGGAGGAATGACTGTTGTGCCTAATGATAATGATGAGCTCATCCCTCAAAGAGTAGTTGTAGGGTATAGAATGTGCATTGATTTTCGAAAAGTTAACAAAGTTACTAAGAAAGATCATTACCCTTTACCATTTATTGATCAAATGCTAGAAAGATTATCTAAAAATACTCATTTTTGTTTTCTTGATGGTTATTCTGGGTTTTCACAAATTGCTGTTAAAGCTAAAGATCAAGAGAAAACCACTTTTACTTGTCCCTATGGAACTTATGCTTATAGACGCATGCCTTTTGGTTTATGTAATGCTCCTGCTACTTTTCAAAGATGCATGTCTGCTATTTTTCATGGTTTTTGTGAAAGTATTGTAGAGGTATTCATGGATGATTTTTCCGTCTATGGGAATTCTTTTGATAGTTGCTTGCGAAACCTTGATAAAGTTTTGCAGAGATGTGAAGAAACTAACCTTGTTCTTAATTGGGAGAAATGCCACTTTATGGTTAATGAAGGAATTGTATTGGGGCATAAAATTTCTGAGAGAGGTATTGAAGTTGATAGAGCTAAAGTTGAAGCAATTGAGAAGATGCCCTATCCGAGGGACGTTAAAGGTATTCGTAGTGTTCTTGGTCATGCTGGGTTTTATAGGAGATTTATTAAAGATTTCTCCAAGATTTCAAAGCCTCTTACTAATCTTCTTCAAAAAGATGTACCATTTGTTTTTGATGATGATTGTAAGGAAGCTTTTGAAACTCTTAAGAAAGCCTTAACAACTGCTCCTATAGTTGAACCTCCTGATTGGAACTTACCCTTTGAGATTATGTGTGATGCTAGTGATTTTGCTGTAGGCGCTGTTCTTGGACAGCGAGTAGATAAAAAACTGAATGTTATTCATTATGCTAGTAAAACTCTTGATGCTGCTCAAAGAAATTATGCTACAACTGAAAAAGAATTATTAGCTGTAGTCTTTGCTTGTGATAAATTTAGATCTTATATTGTTGATTCAAAAGTTACTATTCATACTGATCATGCTGCAATTAGATACCTAATGACAAAGAAAGATGCTAAGCCGAGGCTTATTAGATGGGTACTTCTTTTGCAAGAATTTGATTTACATATTGTAGATAGGAAAGGTGCTGATAATCCTGTTGCTGATAATTTGTCTAGACTGGAAAATATTGCTTATGATCCTGTTCCTGTTAATGATAGTTTTCCAAATGAACAATTGGATGTAATAAAGGTGAGCTCGCGAGACAGTCCTTGGTATGCTGATTATGCTAACTTTATTGTTTCCAAGTACTTGCCTCCAACCTTTTCAGCTCAGCAAAGGAGGAAATTCTTTTATGATTTGAGGCATTATTTCTGGGATGACCCACACTTATATAAAGAAGGAGTGGATGGTATTATGCGAAGATGTGTCCCCGAATATGAACAACAGGAGATATTGAGTAAATGTCATGGTAGTGCTTATGGAGGACATCACGCCGGAGAAAGAACCGCGCAAAAGGTTCTACAATCAGGTTTTTATTGGCCAACTCTCTTCAAGGATGCGAGAAAGTTTATTTTATCTTGTGATGAATGCCAAAGGGTTGGTAATATCTCCAGACGCAATGAAATGCCCATGAATTATACTCTTGTTATTGAACCGTTTGATTGTTGGGGATTTGACTTCATGGGACCTTTTCCGTCTTCGGAAGGTAACACTCATATACTTGTTGCTGTTGATTATGTTACTAAATGGGTGGAAGCTATACCTACAAAAAGTGCTGATGGTGAGACCTCTTTAAGAATGCTTTTAGATATTATTTTTCCTAGATTTGGAGTACCTAGATATATTATGACTGATGGAGGTTCTCATTTTATTCATGGAGGTTTTAGAAAAACTCTTGCTAAGTATGGTATTAATCATAGGATTGCTTCCGCTTATCATCCTCAAACTAGTGGTCAAGTAGAATTATCAAATAGAGAGATTAAATCTATTTTGGGAAAGACCGTTAATAAAACTAGAAAGAATTGGGCTAGTAAATTGAAGGATGCACTATGGGCTTATAGAACTGCTTATAAAAATCCCATGGGAATGTCACCTTATAAAATGGTTTATGGGAAAGCTTGTCATTTACCTTTAGAACTAGAGCACAAAGCTTATTGGGCTGTTAGAGAATTAAATAAAGATCCTAAACTTGCCGGTGATAAGAGGTTGTTGCAATTGAGTTCTCTAGATGAATGGAGAAGTGAAGCTTATGAAAATGCTAAACTCTTTAAAGAGAAAGTTAAAAAATGGCATGATAGAAGGATTATCAAAAGAGAATTTAATATTGGGGATAAAGTCCTATTGTATCGGTCTCGTCTCAGATTCTTTGCAGGGAAATTACTCTCGAAATGGGAAGGACCATATGTTGTCGAGGAGGTGTATCGTTCAGGAGCAATCAAAATTAGCTCTCTTCAAGGCAATGCTACGCAAGTGGTGAATGGACAAAGACTCAAGCATTATATCTCAGGTGATTCCTATAATGTTGATGTTGATATTATTCAAGTGGAAACACCGGAAGCTTTCATCAAAGGGCAAATTGACAGTCCGCCAGAACTCGACTTTGAATAGGTAACAGTACTGGTAATGAAAAGTACACAATTTACTTTCCGAACAATATTTTTGCTGTTTTTGGAAAATATGAAAAATTACGAGTTCGAAACGGAGTGGAAAGGACGCACGAGGGGGCGCCACCATAGGCCGGCGCGGCCTGACCTGGGCCCGCGCCGACCTATGGTCTGGCCGCCTCGTCGCCCCTTTCCGACTCTGGTTCGATCTGGTACTTTCCGTTTGTCGCGAAAAATTTTGCTATATAATCCCCCGGACCCCTGGAGGTACGTATATCGTTTTCTCGACGTGTTTTGTTTCGAGTTGTTTCTGCCAGGATTTGCTTTGGATCTAGAGCCATCATGTCTTCGTCGGAAACTCCGAAGGACAGCTCCAGCAAGGATGTTGGCAACTTGTACATGGAGGAGCTGAGGATGCACCCCAAGGAGTTGCTGCTCGTTGAAGGAGAACTGCAGGTCAAGGATGTCCAGGGTCCTAAAGGAGAAGGAAGCCTGGAAGACAGGATGAAGAAGCTAGAACAAGAGGTTTTCAAATACAAGAAGATGGCTGAGCGTGAGGTGGATATTTTCCACAGGATTGTGTCTGAACTCATTGCTGAACATGAGAAGGAAACTGCAAAGCTTTGGAGCGACATCCTCTCACTTCACGACACCACCAACAAGCTCCAAGCACAACTCTATGATTTTCAGAATCAGAACTGTGAGTATGAAAACAGGTTTAAATACATAAGCCGTGCTGCTAGTTTCAGGATCCCCGAGACCAAGATGTCGTTTCTTGATGGAGAGCCTCTTCCTTGGAAGTTTGATGACGGGAATTCATCACCACCATCTCCGCAGGAGTAATTCATCATTGGTATTGGCATCCCCTTGGTTTGTTCCAAGCTTGGGGGAGTGCCGCGGTATCACATTATCACTACCTTTTATTTTTTATTATCGAGTAGTGTCATATCATGAGTAGGGAAGTTATCATATAAGATGGGTTGCATTTGGAAGTATCTCTCCTTTAGTTGGTTATCTATGTATCCCTTGGTGTGAGTTATCGTTATGGAATATTAATGAGAAGTCTTATCATTTACATATTGCACATCTTATTCTAGTTTGCAATCTCTATCATATGATTTACCTTGTTGTTAGTATTGGTATCACTTTGGGAGCATTGAATAAATCTATTTGGTTTTGGCAAACTTAGCATTGGTCAATAGCAACAACACTTTGAGGTTTAAATAGAAAAGAGAAATACATGTAGTTGTTTCATTGTCTTTCTTTCTTGTTAGCTCATAGCGTATTATTCTGAAGTTAAAATTGTTTGTGCTTACAAGGAAGATGCATGATTGTTTCTATCACATGTATATTTGTTTGTTTCCCTCGACTCTTATGCTTGCTAATTAACCTTGCTAGCCAAAGACCTGTACTGAGAGGGAATACTTCTCGTGCATCCAAACCTTAGCCCAAACTTATGCCATTTGCGTCCACCATACCTACCTACTACATGGTATTTTCTGCCATTCCAAGTAAATACTTCATGTGCTACCTTTAAACAATTCAAAACTTAGTATCTCTTATTTGTGTTAATGTTTCATAGCTCATGAGGAAGTAGGTGGTGTTTTATCTTTCAATCTTGTTGGGCAACTTCCACCAATGGACTAGTGGCTTCATCCGCTTATCCAATAATTTTGCAAAAAGAGCTGGCAATGGGATTCCCAGTCCCAAATTAATTAAACTAAATAGACACTCCTCCATGGTATGTGATTGATGGACGGCACCCGAAGGATTCGGTTAGCCATGGCTTGTGTAAGCAAAGGTTGGGGGGAGTGTCATCATCATAATAAAACTAAAATAAAAAGGCACTCCTTCATGGTATGAGATTGTTAGCAGGCACCCGAGGATTCGGTTAGCCATGGTTTGTGAAAGAAAGGTTGGAAGGAGTGCCACACAAAATGAAAATAATATGGGAGCCGCTCTTAGGAGGTTGTCTGGCAAGGGGGTTAGAGTACCCGCTACCAGTCGTTGACAACAACAAACACCTCTCAAAATGTTACTTTTATTCTCTTTATATGATTGCAAAACTGAAAAAGCTCTAGCACATGATTTAATCCCTGCTTCCCTCTGCGAAGGGCCTGTCTTTTACTTTATGCTGAGTTAGTAAACCTATTTCCCTCCATCTCAAGCAAGCATTTGAGTAGTTGTGATCAAACCATTATATTGTGATTTGCTACATCATGTCTTTTATTCTTCCTTGTTTAGTACAAGTTTTATCTGAATGAATATAGCTTTGCAAGTTATCAATGATCATGAGAAGACCATTATGATTGAGTATGCAAGTTGTGCCTTATAAACTTTAACATAAGAGCGCTGCTCAATGAGATAAATATAATCTGTTAATTGTTCTCTGACCAAGAACGAAGTTTGCCATCACCAATTATGATTCCTTATGCACCTTTACTTGTGATTACCTTATACTTGTTTCAAGATGAGTTATAAGAGGTTGTTTACTATAATGTCCTGTGTGAATGAATATGATGCTTCTTGTCCGTATTTTATTTATCGACTCTTCACTCCATAAACATGTGGTCCTGTCTATCGAGTTCAGTTTCGCTTGGGGACAAGCGAAGTCTAAGCTTGGGGGGAGTTGATACGTCCAATTTGCATCACTATTTTATATCATAATTTGCTGTTATTCATTGATATATTTCATATTGGGACACAATACTTATGTTATTTCATCTATTTTGCATGTTTCATCATTATTGGAGGATCAAGCACCGGAGCCAGGATTCTGCTGGAAAAAGCACCGTCAGAATGCAATATTTTGGAAGATCAACTGTGGGAGGAAATTATACCAAAAATCCTATTTTTCAAGATGACGAAGGAAGCCAGAAGGAGGGACCAGGAGGACCCAGGGTGGGCCCACACCCTAGGGCGGCGCGGCCCATGCCCTGGCCGCGCCGCCATGTGGTTTGGGGGGCCCACGACCCCTTTCGCCTCCTTTTCTTCGCGAAATCCTTCGTCCCGAAAACCTAAGCCACAGAGGGTACCTCGCGAAGAGCTACAGCCGCCTCTGCGGGGCGGAGAACACCAGAGAGAAAAGAGCTCTCCGGCGGGCAGGAATCCGCCGGGGAAATTCCCTCCGGGAGGGGGAAATCGACGCCATCGTCACCGTCATCGAGCTGGACATCATCGCCATCACCATCATCATCATCTCCACCATCATCACCGCCGTCATCACCGCTGGACACCGTCACCGCCGTAGCAATTTGGGTTTGATCTTGATTGTTTGATAGGGGAAACTCTTTCGGTATCGATCTCTACTTGTTGTTGATGCTATTGAGTGAAACCATTGAACCAAGTTTATGTTCAGATTGTTATTCATCATCATATCACCTCTGATCATGTTCCATATGATGTCTCGTGAGTAGTTAGTTTAGTTCTTGAGGACATGGGTGAAGTCTAAATGTTAGTAGTGAACTATGGTTGAGTAATATTCAATGGTGTGATATTTAAGTTGTGGTGTTATTCTTCTAGTGGTGTCATGTGAACGTCGACTACATGACACTTCACCATTTATGGGCCTAGGGGAATGCATCTTGTATTCGTTTGCTAATTGCGGGGTTGCCGGAGTGACAGAAACCTAAACCCCCGTTGGTATATCGATGCAGGAGGGATCGCAGGATCTCAGAGTTTAAGGCTGTGGTTAGATTTATTCTTAATTACTTTCTTGTAGTTGCGGATGCTTGCAAGGGGTATAATCACAAGTATGTATTAGTTCTAGGAAGGGCTGTACATTAGCATAGGTTCACCCACACAACACTTATCATAACAATGAAGATTATTTAGCCGTATGTAGCGAAAGCACTAGACTAAAATCCCGTGTGTCCTCGAGAACGTTTGGTAATTATAAGTAAACAAACCGGCTTGTCCTTTGTGCTAAAAAGGATTGGGCCACTCGCTGCAATTGTTACTCTCGCACTTTATTTACTCGTACTTTATTCAACTGTTACATCAAAACCCCCTGAATACTTGTCTGTGAGCATTTACAGTGAATCCTTCATCGAAACTGCTTGTCAACACCTTCTGCTCCTCGTTGGGATCGACATTCTTACTTATCGAAGATACTACGATACACCCCCTATACTTGTGGGTCATCAGAGATCCTCAAGGATTAAGCTTAGCAACAATGGAGGAGAGAGAAGGGGAAGAGATAAAATCGGGTGGGGAAGAAGGGGCCCTTATGTAACACCCCAAATTTCAAAACAAAGCAGAAATGAATTTTTCCTTTTTCCAAAAATGAGAACCAACAAAAACTTTTCTGAATTAGATTGCTATGCTTAGTGCTCCTATCTATTACTTGTGTTTCTTGCCTTGAGGAGTGTAGTATACTTGTGTGATACACCCTCAAACCCTAGAGTGATCACGTGAAGATCACAAACCAAATAAAAACAAAAAGAGAGAAAGAAATCAAATAAGAAGAACCCTAAGCCCTAACCTTTTCAAAACTCCTTTGAATCTTTTGTGAGAAACCTAAAATCAAGTAAAAACCATAGGTGGGCCTATAGCCTTAATATGTAAATCTTAAACCCTACCTTTTCTTTTTGCTCAATGGTGGTGAACCATTGCAAAACTTATTAAACCCTAAACCACACCCCTCTTGTCCTCAATCCTTGAGGAATAAAATAAAAAGGAAACCTCTTATTTAAGAAAGAGGCATATATGCCTATGGCTCTTTTTGAGAAACTTTCCCTAGGCCTTTCTACTTTATGTAGAGAATTGGAAAGTCCTCTTAAACCTTATCTAGTACTTTTCCAACACAATCCTAAGTGGAACACAAGGTTTTCAAAAAAAAGAGTAATAATGCCATAGAGGCATATGAGAGCAAAATATTAAATTTGTAAATTTTAGGATCTTAACCCTAGACTTGAAGTTGAGTGGTTGGATCACTCTTAGATATCTTTTCAACTCTCAACAACATCTTTTGAGTCAAGCCTAGTTAAAGTAAAAGTCTAATGCCACCTATGCATAGAGGCATATGTGACCCTTAGCCATTTTCACCAATTCTGGTCCTATGCACTTCTACTTTTACCAAATGGTGTGGAACCATCTCTGAACCCAAGCTAACCCTAAATTGACCCTCACCCTTGCTCAAGTAAAGCAAGGGGAGCATCTTAAAAAAAATAAGAAAAACTTGACCTATCACCTCTTATGTGTTTTGGCCAATTTTGCAAATCTTTGAGCTAGACCTTTTGGAATTGTTTCAATGGTTTGAAAATGTTTCTAAACTAATAGGAAACACTTTAGAATCAAGACAAGTCCAATCAGATGGAAAGAAATCCAATAGTGGGATAATTCCATTTTCTTCCCTCACTTATACTTAGGGCCAATTTATCCAATCTTGACCTAGGCACCAACCTTGTCTCAAAATGGTTGGATCCTTTCATCCAACTCCTTCTAGAAACAAACAAACCTCCCTCTGGTCAAATTGAAGCAAGGAAAAATAAAAGAATAAAGGTGAGAAAATCACAAAACCCTCACATAGGGCTTATGCCATTTTTCTAAATTTTGACCTTAGCCCATTTTGGCCTTTACCATTAGTTGAATAATGTTACTAAACATTTATTACAACTTTTGGAATCCAAGAAACTCAATTCAAATCAAATTCAAACTCAATTGGGGATCACATGTGATAATGGTCAAATCTGCCATTATTATTCTGGTCACTACTTTGAGCCTCTCTATTTCAAGTTTTTCAAACTAAACTTTCCCAACTCTTTGCATGTCATCCAAGAGGACATCAAGATGAACGCTTTTTGTAAAGACCACCTTGCCAAAATCCTTCTTGATCAATTGCTTTGCTCATCCAAAGTTGGCACTTTTAATTAAGTGGAACAATCTCCCACTATTCAAATTTTGCCATTCTTTAAATTTCTAAATTCCACCACCACCTATCCTTGCCTCTGGTCATTCAGAACCAAACCAAACACACTCTTTTCATTTTGGTCAACCTTTTGAACTCAAGCAAAATTGAGCAAAAATGGCAAATTCCAAATATGACATAAGTGCAACACTATTTGAAATAGTGATTCTACTACCTCTAATCTACCCCAACCTACACCACTCTGTCCCCTTGCCCCCTCTCTGCCCCACACCACTACAGAAACCCTAGGGAAGAGCAAGACATGGCCTAGCCATGGCCATGCACCCACCATGCCGGCCATGCCGTGCTCCCCCTCTCCCCCTTGCTCTCCACTTCTGGCCCTGGTGCCCAAACCCGCCACCATGCACCCCTGGACCTCCCTAGCCATGCCCCTGTCGAGGTGAACGACGACATTCGCCGGAGGACACGCGCCCAGCCCCGCCCAGGACCATGCCGTGGACGTCGTGGGCGCGTCCACCGCCAACTCTGGCCACGCGCCGTTCCCTCTCTCCACACCTCCCCTGGACCCTCTCTCAGCACGTTGGGCATCGCCGTCGCCGCGCCAACCCGCCTGACACGGTCCCGTGTCCTCGCGCCGCCTGCCGCCGTCGACACCGTCGACATTCTCCCGTGGACGCCGCCGCAGACCAGGACGCAATGCGTCGTCGCTCGACCGTCCCCCACCTCGCCATCACGCTCGTTAGCCCCGCCTGGATGTCACCTACCTAGCGCCGCCCTCACCCATCCCCATTACTCGCCGGAAACGCCGCGGCCATGTCGACTCCGCCGCAGACCTCTGACCACCTCGCGTCGCTATAAAAGGAAGCCTCCTCCCACGGATTTCTTCACACCATCCTCGTCGCCCCACTCCCCTCGATCTCCTCGACCACCTCCTCGCCTCGATTAGCCACCGGAGCCCTCCAATTTCTCGCTGGAGCCCGCGGCGGACCTGAGATCGCCGCCGTCGATTTAGGCCGCCATTCGAGCCGTCGTCTGCGCCATCTGCTTCCTCGTCATCGACAACGTCGTCGCCGCACGTCGCCGCCGCTCGCCGGAGTCCCAGCTCGCCGTCGACCCCCGTGCCTCGCCGCGCCCGCAAGCTCTCCCCTCGACGGAGACGACGCACCTCGACCGCCCGATCTGCATCTAATCCAACCGCCCACATTCCCCCGTACCGTTTCGGTGAGTTTCACTCACTGACGCGCGGGCCCCTTTGTCAGCTGGCCCGCAGAGCTAGCTGGGCTGGCCTGGGCCGTGTTTAAATCTTTCGGCCCGTTTAGTTTCCCGCCAGCCCGCCTAGTTGATTTTATTTAAATCCAATTCAAACTTTTCCAATACTGCCTCCACTTTGAAATTTAACCATTTCAATTTGGCTAAACCAAATCTAGCAAATTTTATACCGTTGGAAAGCTTAGGAAAAGATCTATCCGATGCCACTGGCCTCATGGTCAATCTCTGTGTAGAATTAATCTGACAAAAATAACAAGTCAGGGACTTTTCTGCCTTAGAATAACTCTTAAAAATCAACCAAAATAGCTATTGAGTAAATTCCAACTCCTTTAGCTCACATTTGACTTACACTAATTGTTTATGAAATAAAATGGTGTGGTCACTTTGCATGATCATGCCCTAGTTGAAGAAATGTGCAATATGGCTAGTTTAACTAGTTGATATTGTCCAAAATTTATTAAGTAATGCATATGAAGTCTTATGCTTCATTTAAATTCCTGTCTCCAATGAATTCAGGTGATGTTTGGACCCCTGGCCAAACTCACTTATATGAATTACTTAGAGATTTAAATCATATGTAGTGTTATTAAATGGTATGGGGTATTCTACCTCATTTAAATCTATTTCTCAAATAATGATAATGAATGGTTGACCTGAGTCAACATGATTTCATGTATGATTGTTTGAGAAATTAAATCTTAAAAAGATTTCAATAAGAGAGAAGTGTTTCTCCAACCCTAGATGGAAATTATCATTTCCATGTAGGGAGAAGAAATTATTTTCCTCAAGCCTTACAACCAATGCACCCTAAGTGTAGTTTTTGTGTGAATAGAATAAATGGGTGTAATTACACTTGATGTTAGAATAGCCAATGAATTGTTGAGGTGGTACAATCACCTCAATGGTAGTTGCTAACCTAGTTACCACTATGTGTTAAATCTTATGAGAGGTTTCCTTCTCATTTAAATCTTGTTCTCAAGTATTTCAACATGAGGTATGGACCATGGTCTATATAATCTCATATTGAGTATTTGGTGACCTTAAAATCATTACCCTTTTAGTATTAAATTGTATGAGGTTGGAACCTCATTTAAATCTTTTTCCTACATGATGAGTATGAAGAGGTTGACTTTGGGTCAACCTAGGTCATATTTTGTTCATGAGAGGAATTAAATCTTAAAAAGATAATGAGAGGACGTTATTCCTCTAATTAATTAAAAGAAAACACCCAAGTTAGTATGAGAGGAAATTATTTTTCTTGGATAAGAAGAACACATCCACCCACTTAATAGTAGTGTGTGATGCTAGTTAAAGTTGAGTGAAGCTTGTGTGTAAGTAGTTTAGTATGTAAGTTTGGTATAATGATTGTGTACCCGTATTCGTATTTTAGACGCTAGTACCGGAGACCATCAAGAAGAGGAGGACTTCTACAACAAGGAAGGAGAAAAGAACTTAGACCCCCACTCTCTACCAAGGCAAGCTATGGTCTATGAGTTTTTGCAAGCTAGTATCACTGATATGGTTTGCACGCTATACTTTTGTTGCAAGCTACTATTCTTGCAAGGTGCCAAGCCCCCTTGGAGCAAGGCACCATGTTGCTTATATTTTCTTATGTGAACCCATCCCAAGTTTTGACTTTGCCAAATTCTTACTTGTTTTCTAAACCAGTTACTTTATAGTTAACTTTGGTCAGAGTACAAGTTGGTTACTAGAGTAGTAAAGTTAGCCAGCTTTTACCTATCCAAACTAGGCCTTTGCAAGTTGACATCACTGCAAGATGATAATCTTGCAGCTTGCAAACCTCACTATGAGCAAGGCCTTACCTTATCCACTTTATACCTATGCTCCTGATTTCCAGTATTTGCTTTACAAGCTTTTATACTTTGGTTGTATCAAAATACTTTTTGATTCATGATTCACTTGGTTAGTCTTGGACTAGTACAAGAGTATCAAACTTAGCCTAGAAGCAAAACAAAATACTTAGCATCCCCTTTGGCATAGATGCTATTGCTGTTTTGAAAGTGACTACTCCATTCGGGAACTGGGAACTGAAAAGATTTCGAAAACCTTGGAATGACGAGTCATTCTATTGAGAGATTTTGAAGGAGTTTTTGGAACCTTGGAATGAAGATGCATTTTCCATTGAATGATTTTTGAAGGTGAATATGATCTGTGAATGACTTGGTGAAATTTACAAAACACTGATGGTTGGGTTCGGATGCGATACCATTCCAATTTTTCCGTACCCCCACAATACCTGAATCTGGGTAGGGCTTAAGCGGAAGTTTGTGTGTCCTTGTATGGGTTCCATCTACCCCAGCGTCTTCGGGTTTAGGCCGAAAGCTTCCTCTCCCCCAAAAGAAACGATACGATATGATGCGAAATGAGGTGAATGTCCGGCCCAAGCCACTGTGCGATTCCCAGTGCCGATCTGTCTGTCTTCACCGGGAGGCCAAGCTCATGGGGAGAGGTGCCTATACTAGGGTATGTAAATGAAAGGTTATGATTGGTAGTTCGCGTCTGCGTACGATAAATCGTGGCCGATTACCCACGACGAACTATTGCAATTGTTGTGGCACAAGTGTACAACCTCTGCAGAGTTAAACCTATTCGAATAGCCGCGTCCTCGGTTATGGACAGTTGGAAAGGCCATACTGTTCCGTCATCAGAACTTTTTGAAAACTATGAATGGTGAAGGGTGATTTCTGATTTTGAACTTGAATGGAGACTTTGACTTGGAATCACAACCTGGTTGTGGGAATGACACTAATGTTCCCACTTGAGTTAGGTAGCACAGCAAGAGTTTTTACAAAAAGGTTTGTGAAACAAAATTGGCTTTACGCAAAAATAGACTAGCGCTTAGCACCCCCTTACTAGCATGGTTAGCACTTATTTTAGTATTAGTTTGCGAGTACTTTAAAGTACTCACGGCTGTGTCCCTGGCTATTCAAATGGCCAGATTATGAAGCAGAACAACAGGGTGAAGAAGATGACCCGCAGGACGCCCACGACAACTAGGGAGCCTTCTGACGTCAGACGTTGGCCTGTGGACTAGAGAGTCCCTTCTACATTACGCTTCCGCTATGAAACTATGAACTTGGTGAATGTTGATCCCTAGATCGACTCTGTGTGTACTATGGGATCAGGTGATCTCTATTTGTAAAGACGACTATGGTATGTAATGAATGATGACTTATGATATTCAACTGTTATGTCTCGCAACAACAATATTCCTGGGATTGCGATGTATGGCATGACAGGCATCTGGACTTAAAAATCCGGGTGTTGACAAAGTTGGTATCAGAGCCATTGTTTGACCTTAGGAGACCCTAGTTAGAATGGACGTCTGAAAAACTTAGTTTCAAAAACCAATGAAGTGAATATTTGTGAAAACTTGTTCTTACTCTTACCTTGGAGATTCTTTGCCAAAAATGAGAAAGACATACTCTACTTTCTTGCAAGCCTACATAAAAATTTGCACACTTGACTACTTCTCTAATGTACTCCTCTTGCTCACAGATGACTTACCAGTGGGAGTCCTATCAGCTTGGTCCCGAAGGTGACCTCAAGTTCGAAAAAGAGTTGAAGCAACTAGTGGATTATCTAGGACACCCGTACCCCAAGTTCTTCGGAATACCACTGAAGGCTAAGGCAGGAGAACCACCTCAGTGGGACGTTTCTACTGATCTACGAAGGAAGCTTGATGCCCCGGTATGGGAAACCATTTGGATTTCGGTAACGGGAAACACTTGGAAGGAAGGACTAGCCGAAGCGATGCAGGAAGCAATTTTTCGTCTGTGTGGACAAAATAAGGACAAGATCAAGAACACTCGCTTCATCTACTACCCAAGACATGACCCCTGGGGAAGACCAATGACCATGCCCCCACCACAACCAAAGATGAACCCCTATGAAGCACCTCAGGACTTCAGGCAGTACAAAACCCGCAGGGATTTGGACAACGCCCTCGCCTCTCGCCAAGCACCTCAACCGTGAAGAAGAAGAGTCCACCCAGAAGAGTAGTATCACTCCAGCACTTAAGTAGGTGTGAGTTGTATCAGGATCCCCTTGTATCGTAGAACGAATGAATGGTTCTTCAAACCAACGGTGTGTTAGATTTGTAATATGTGATGTTTGGTATGAATGAAAAAGTGTTGCTGGTTTTTACCCCCTCAACACCCCTCAAGTTCAAGTTTTAAATTCTTGAATTTTTAACTCAAACAAACCATAGAAGTTTCCCTCTTATCTTATCATCTACTTCCAATGTTCAGATGGCCCCTCCTACCCGCAACAACTCCCGTGCCCAAGCAAATCAGATACCCCCTGAGCACGCCAAGATGACTGACGCCATCAACATCCTTGCAATGGAGCGCAAGGCACTTCGCCATCAACACGCCAAGAAGGACTACCTCATTGCCCGCCTCCGCGTGAAGATAGCATCACTGGAGCAGCTCACCCCAATACCCCACCATGACCCCAGAGCCAAGTCCAATGTGACTTGCTACGCATGCGGTGCTACTGGTCATTACCCAAACAAGTGTCCGGTGAAAGCCGCCAACAAAGCCCCAAGGACTGGAAGCAACGCGGTACCCATTACACAAAACGACAAGGCAACGGTAACCTGCTATGCATGTGGAACTGTGGGTCATTACTCCAATGAATGCCCCAAGAAGCTTGCCAAGACTGCCGCCAATCCCGCTACATCTGCACAGCTGCAGCGCCATTTCGCCACCAGAAGAAAGTTTGCTCCAAACTACCCGAACAACCGCAACGGTCGCTACTACAACCTGAAGGCCACCGAAACACAAGAAACATCTCAGAACATACCAAGTATGTGCCCTACTAAATCATATCCCCCAATCTCTCTTAGGAACCTAACTTCTCTTAAAATCTCGGGACGAGATTTGTTTAAGGGGGAAGGGTTTGTAACACCCCAAATTTCAAAACAAAGCAGAAATGAATTTTTCCTTTTTCCAAAAATGAGAACCAACAAAAACTTTTCTGAATTAGATTGCTATGCTTAGTGCTCCTATCTATTACTTGTGTTTCTTGCCTTGAGGAGTGTAGTATACTTGTGTGATACACCCTCAAACCCTAGAGTGATCACGTGAAGATCACAAACCAAATAAAAACAAAAAGAGAGAAAGAAATCAAATAAGAAGAACCCTAAGCCCTAACCTTTTCAAAACTCCTTTGAATCTTTTGTGAGAAACCTAAAATCAAGTAAAAACCATAGGTGGGCCTATAGCCTTAATATGTAAATCTTAAACCCTACCTTTTCTTTTTGCTCAATGGTGGTGAACCATTGCAAAACTTATTAAACCCTAAACCACACCCCTCTTGTCCTCAATCCTTGAGGAATAAAATAAAAAGGAAACCTCTTATTTAAGAAAGAGGCATATATGCCTATGGCTCTTTTTGAGAAACTTTCCCTAGGCCTTTCTACTTTATGTAGAGAATTGGAAAGTCCTCTTAAACCTTATCTAGTACTTTTCCAACACAATCCTAAGTGGAACACAAGGTTTTCAAAAAAAAGAGTAATAATGCCATAGAGGCATATGAGAGCAAAATATTAAATTTGTAAATTTTAGGATCTTAACCCTAGACTTGAAGTTGAGTGGTTGGATCACTCTTAGATATCTTTTCAACTCTCAACAACATCTTTTGAGTCAAGCCTAGTTAAAGTAAAAGTCTAATGCCACCTATGCATAGAGGCATATGTGACCCTTAGCCATTTTCACCAATTCTGGTCCTACTTTTACCAAATGGTGTGGAACCATCTCTGAACCCAAGCTAACCCTAAATTGACCCTCACCCTTGCTCAAGTAAAGCAAGGGGAGCATCTTAAAAAAAATAAGAAAAACTTGACCTGTCACCTCTTATGTGTTTTGGCCAATTTTGCAAATCTTTGAGCTAGACCTTTTGGAATTGTTTCAATGGTTTGAAAATGTTTCTAAACTAATAGGAAACACTTTAGAATCAAGACAAGTCCAATCAGATGGAAAGAAATCCAATAGTGGGATAATTCCATTTTCTTCCCTCACTTATACTTAGGGCCAATTTATCCAATCTTGACCTAGGCACCAACCTTGTCTCAAAATGGTTGGATCCTTTCATCCAACTCCTTCTAGCAACAAACAAACCTCCCTCTGGTCAAATTGAAGCAAGGAAAAATAAAAGAATAAAGGTGAGAAAATCACAAAACCCTCACATAGGGCTTATGCCATTTTTCTAAATTTTGACCTTAGCCCATTTTGGCCTTTACCATTAGTTGAATAATGTTACTAAACATTTATTACAACTTTTGGAATCCAAGAAACTCAATTCAAATCAAATTCAAACTCAATTGGGGATCACATGTGATAATGGTCAAATCTGCCATTATTATTCTGGTCACTACTTTGAGCCTCTCTATTTCAAGTTTTTCAAACTAAACTTTCCCAACTCTTTGCATGTCATCCAAGAGGACATCAAGATGAACGCTTTTTGTAAAGACCACCTTGCCAAAATCCTTCTTGATCAATTGCTTTGCTCATCCAAAGTTGGCACTTTTAATTAAGTGGAACAATCTCCCACTATTCAAATTTTGCCATTCTTTAAATTTCTAAATTCCACCACCACCTATCCTTGCCTCTGGTCATTCAGAACCAAACCAAACACACTCTTTTCATTTTGGTCAACCTTTTGAACTCAAGCAAAATTGAGCAAAAATGGCAAATTCCAAATATGACATAAGTGCAACACTATTTGAAATAGTGATTCTACTACCTCTAATCTACCCCAACCTACACCACTCTGTCCCCTTGCCCCCTCTCTGCCCCACACCACTACAGAAACCCTAGGGAAGAGCAAGACATGGCCTAGCCATGGCCATGCACCCACCATGCCGGCCATGCCGTGCTCCCCCTCTCCCCCTTGCTCTCCACTTCTGGCCCTGGTGCCCAAACCCGCCACCATGCACCCCTGGACCTCCCTAGCCATGCCCCTGTCGAGGTGAACGACGACATTCGCCGGAGGACACGCGCCCAGCCCCGCCCAGGACCATGCCGTGGACGTCGTGGGCGCGTCCACCGCCAACTCTGGCCACGCGCCGTTCCCTCTCTCCACACCTCCCCTGGACCCTCTCTCAGCACGTTGGGCATCGCCGTCGCCGCGCCAACCCGCCTGACACGGTCCCGTGTCCTCGCGCCGCCTGCCGCCGTCGACACCGTCGACATTCTCCCGTGGACGCCGCCGCAGACCAGGACGCAATGCGTCGTCGCCCGACCGTCCCCCACCTCGCCATCACGCTCGTTAGCCCCGCCTGGATGTCACCTACCTAGCGCCGCCCTCACCCATCCCCATTACTCGCCGGAAACGCCGCGGCCATGTCGACTCCGCCGCAGACCTCTGACCACCTCGCGTCGCTATAAAAGGAAGCCTCCTCCCACGGATTTCTTCACACCATCCTCGTCGCCCCACTCCCCTCGATCTCCTCGACCACCTCCTCGCCTCGATTAGCCACCGGAGCCCTCCAATTTCTCGCTGGAGCCCGCGGCGGACCTGAGATCGCCGCCGTCGATTTAGGCCGCCATTCGAGCCGTCGTCTGCGCCATCTGCTTCCTCGTCATCGACAACGTCGTCGCCGCACGTCGCCGCCGCTCGCCGGAGTCCCAGCTCGCCGTCGACCCCCGTGCCTCGCCGCGCCCGCAAGCTCTCCCCTCGACGGAGACGACGCACCTCGACCGTCCGATCTGCATCTAATCCAACCGCCCACATTCCCCCGTACCGTTTCGGTGAGTTTCACTCACTGACGCGCGGGCCCCTTTGTCAGCTGGCCCGCAGAGCTAGCTGGGCTGGCCTGGGCCGTGTTTAAATCTTTCGGCCCGTTTAGTTTCCCGCCAGCCCGCCTAGTTGATTTTATTTAAATCCAATTCAAACTTTTCCAATACTGCCTCCACTTTGAAATTTAACCATTTCAATTTGGCTAAACCAAATCTAGCAAATTTTATACCGTTGGAAAGCTTAGGAAAAGATCTATCCGATGCCACTGGCCTCATGGTCAATCTCTGTGTAGAATTAATCTGACAAAAATAACAAGTCAGGGACTTTTCTGCCTTAGAATAATTCTTAAAAATCAACCAAAATAGCTATTGAGTAAATTCCAACTCCTTTAGCTCACATTTGACTTACACTAATTGTTTATGAAATAAAATGGTGTGGTCACTTTGCATGATCATGCCCTAGTTGAAGAAATGTGCAATATGGCTAGTTTAACTAGTTGATATTGTCCAAAATTTATTAAGTAATGCATATGAAGTCTTATGCTTCATTTAAATTCCTGTCTCCAATGAATTCAGGTGATGTTTGGACCCCTGGCCAAACTCACTTATATGAATTACTTAGAGATTTAAATCATATGTAGTGTTATTAAATGGTATGGGGTATTCTACCTCATTTAAATCTATTTCTCAAATAATGATAATGAATGGTTGACCTGAGTCAACATGATTTCATGTATGATTGTTTGAGAAATTAAATCTTAAAAAGATTTCAATAAGAGAGAAGTGTTTCTCCAACCCTAGATGGAAATTATCATTTCCATGTAGGGAGAAGAAATTATTTTCCTCAAGCCTTACAACCAATGCACCCTAAGTGTAGTTTTTGTGTGAATAGAATAAATGGGTGTAATTACACTTGATGTTAGAATAGCCAATGAATTGTTGAGGTGGTACAATCACCTCAATGGTAGTTGCTAACCTAGTTACCACTATGTGTTAAATCTTATGAGAGGTTTCCTTCTCATTTAAATCTTGTTCTCAAGTATTTCAACATGAGGTATGGACCATGGTCTATATAATCTCATATTGAGTATTTGGTGACCTTAAAATCATTACCCTTTTAGTATTAAATTGTATGAGGTTGGAACCTCATTTAAATCTTTTTCCTACATGATGAGTATGAAGAGGTTGACTTTGGGTCAACCTAGGTCATATTTTGTTCATGAGAGGAATTAAATCTTAAAAAGATAATGAGAGGACGTTATTCCTCTAATTAATTAAAAGAAAACACCCAAGTTAGTATGAGAGGAAATTATTTTTCTTGGATAAGAAGAACACATCCACCCACTTAATAGTAGTGTGTGATGCTAGTTAAAGTTGAGTGAAGCTTGTGTGTAAGTAGTTTAGTATGTAAGTTTGGTATAATGATTGTGTACCCGTATTCGTATTTTAGACGCTAGTACCGGAGACCATCAAGAAGAGGAGGACTTCTACAACAAGGAAGGAGAAAAGAACTTAGACCCCCACTCTCTACCAAGGCAAGCTATGGTCTATGAGTTTTTGCAAGCTAGTATCACTGATATGGTTTGCACGCTATACTTTTGTTGCAAGCTACTATTCTTGCAAGGTGCCAAGCCCCCTTGGAGCAAGGCACCATGTTGCTTATATTTTCTTATGTGAACCCATCCCAAGTTTTGACTTTGCCAAATTCTTACTTGTTTTCTAAACCAGTTACTTTATAGTTAACTTTGGTCAGAGTACAAGTTGGTTACTAGAGTAGTAAAGTTAGCCAGCTTTTACCTATCCAAACTAGGCCTTTGCAAGTTGACATCACTGCAAGATGATAATCTTGCAGCTTGCAAACCTCACTATGAGCAAGGCCTTACCTTATCCACTTTATACCTATGCTCCTGATTTCCAGTATTTGCTTTACAAGCTTTTATACTTTGGTTGTATCAAAATACTTTTTGATTCATGATTCACTTGGTTAGTCTTGGACTAGTACAAGAGTATCAAACTTAGCCTAGAAGCAAAACAAAATACTTAGCATCCCCTTTGGCATAGATGCTATTGCTGTTTTGAAAGTGACTACTCCATTCGGGAACTGGGAACTGAAAAGATTTCGAAAACCTTGGAATGACGAGTCATTCTATTGAGAGATTTTGAAGGAGTTTTTGGAACCTTGGAATGAAGATGCATTTTCCATTGAATGATTTTTGAAGGTGAATATGATCTGTGAATGACTTGGTGAAATTTACAAAACACTGATGGTTGGGTTCGGATGCGATACCATTCCAATTTTTCCGTACCCCCACAATACCTGAATCTGGGTAGGGCTTAACTGGAAGTTTGTGTGTCCTAGTATGGGTTCCCTCTAAACAAGCGTCATCGGGGTTATGCCGAAAGCTGCCTCTACCACAAAAGAAACGATACGATATGATGCGAAATGAGGTGAATGTCCGGCCCAAGCCCTGTGCAGTTCCCAGGCTGACTGTCTGTCTTCACTGGGAGGCCAAGCTCATGGGGAGAGGTGCCTATACTAGGGTATGTAAATGAAAGGTTATGATTGGTAGTTCGCGTACTGCGTACGATAAATCAGGGCCAGTTACCCCTGACGAACTATTGCAATTGTTGTGGCACAAGTGTACAACCTCTGCAGAGTTAAACCTATTCGAATAGCCGCGTCCTCGGTTATGGACAGTTGGAAAGGCCATACTGTTCCGTCATCAGAACTTTTTGAAAACTATGAATGGTGAAGGGTGATTTCTGATTTTGAACTTGAATGGAGACTTTGACTTGGAATCACAACCTGGTTGTGGGAATGACACTAATGTTCCCACTTGAGTTAGGTAGCACAGCAAGAGTTTTTACAAAAAGGTTTGTGAAACAAAATTGGCTTTACGCAAAAATAGACTAGCGCTTAGCACCCCCTTACTAGCATGGTTAGCACTTATTTTAGTATTAGTTTGCGAGTACTTTAAAGTACTCACGGCTGTGTCCCTGGCTATTCAAATGGCCAGATTATGAAGCAGAACAACAGGGTGAAGAAGATGACCCGCAGGACGCCCACGACAACTAGGGAGCCTTCTGACGTCAGACGTTGGCCTGTGGACTAGAGAGTCCCTTCTACGTTACGCTTCCGCTATGAAACTATGAACTTGGTGAATGTTGATCCCTAGATCGACTCTGTGTGTACTATGGGATCAGGTGATCTCTATTTGTAAAGACGACTATGGTATGTAATGAATGATGACTTATGATATTCAACTGTTATGTCTCGCAACAACAATATTCCTGGGATTGCGATGTATGGCATGACAGGCATCTGGACTTAAAAATCCGGGTGTTGACACCTTAAATAGGCTCCTCCAAATCCAACTGTTATGTCCAGATTTGGCCTAAGCGGTACTACCGCTTTGGGGTAAGCGGTACTACCGCTCTGAGTTTAAATTCGATCCAGATCTGGTCAAAGGATACAGAGCGGTACTACCCCCGAGGTACCGCTCGTGGTACCGCAATAGGGTCCAGACCTTACTGGATCCAGAGCAGTACCAGGGCGGTACCGAAGCGGTACGACCGTAACGCGTTGCGGTACCTCAAGCGGTACCTTGAGCGGTACTACCGCTCGTGAGCGGTACTACCGCCCCAGGTACTGCAGGGGTACCGCAACTTGTTCTGGGGGACGAATTCAGCGCAGACTTAGAGCGGTACCGAGGGTGGTACCTATAGGGGTAGCGGTACTACCGCTTCAGGTACCGGTAGTACCGGCCTGGCTAAATCTGGTTTTCTTCCCTTTTTCTCTCCAACTTTGTTACCTCGCTAAACACACAAAACCGGGAAACCTATCAACTACGCTTCAGTCTTCCGATCTTGACGCGTCCGGCGAGGTCACCGTGTACTTGCAAATCTAACAGTGATACTCAAGGCACACGGTGAGATTGCTCAAGTGTTGTCATCAAACACACAAAACTTGGGGTATGAATTTTTCTCTTACAATATCATAATTCAAATTCATTAAAACAAATAGATAAGAAAACATATAAAAGAATATCACATATAACTAAAGCTCATTAGAGAATTTTGAGCTTTATTGATTATCAAACAATTTACATTGTCAATTACAATATTCCAAATGAATTATGAATATTACAACACTTTACAGAAATTACAAGAAATGAAAAGGGAAAATGTAAATTACAAAGAAATTCCCATAACTAAACTACTAGTTAGATTCTTCGCTGTCTGTTCTGTTTTGTACTCCATGAATTCTTGATCATCAAAGAGATGAAGATCATCTTGATCATCTTCTTTAATCCCTGTAAACAAAAACAACACAAAGAAACGGAAAATTAGGCCAAGTGGCAAAGCCACTTGGCAGGTTAGTGAAAATAAAGGGGTAATTGGTGGATAATACCAAGCCTGCCGAGGAGCCAAGCCAAAGCTCAAGTCCCAACTTGGGAGCATGCACAAGCAGCTCACAAGGTTAGCTGCATGCTCTCCACACACACACACAGAGAGACCAGGGGACAGGTACCCCAGTATATGTGCTGTTGTCGATCAAAGGAGCAAGGAGTGGGACAGTATAAAACCTTTTCACAGGCAGAAAATCTAGCAGCTCACCGCCAGGTCTCCAAAGGGTAAGCATAGCAAGAACACAAGAACAGGAAGAACACTTAAACCAGCAAATCGTCCAGAAACAGTTCCACCAAGAACTGCTCACTGTTGATCAAGCCACCATGGAGTAGATCAAGCACAAGCTAGCCAGAAGGAGCAGGGCAAGCAAACAAACCATCCAGAAGCAATCCTCTACAGCAACAACTAATCTAGGAGCTGGAGTGAGGTATACATAAATCATCCTGAGCAAAATCATGTTTTGCTCATCAATAAGCATGCCATGCATCACAGAAGCACAGGAGGGTAGAACCATGTTTGTATCATCATCTGGCTATTAAGCCATTTGGTGCAAGCAAACTGATGAATAGCCAGAAGGAAATCACCAAGGGAACACTGGTGTGTCAGTATAGTGACACTACCAGAGAAATCCAACAAGGATTTAATCCTATCTAGCCAGCCAAAGCCACCTAGCACCTATAGCTAGTTACACCATCAGACAGATAGACAATATAGTGTCTATTTATGTTTTCAACAGCAAAGGCTACTGGAAATCCAACCATGGATTAACCAGAAAGCATTTCAAAGCCACGGCAAAGCCACAAAGGGGGAGCTACCCTTAGACAGCATCAGGGTGCTGTCAGGGCCACCTCAAACCCACAAACCATCCAATAAAGCCACTCCATCATCACCCAGATGGGTTCAGAGTGAACTAGGGTCCCCAACAATTGTTAGCATCCCTCTAGCTCAAGCAAATTAATCATAAGATTCATCACTGCAAGCAGTTCATCTCATTTATCCATTAGATCATGACAAGCTACACAGATAAATGGTATACACAAAATAACCATGCACTGGAGCCTTGCAGAGGTTCCAATGGATCATTGCAAGCAATAACAATGGCTTGAGCAAGCACCAGTAGACACCAGCAAAGGCCAGGGTGTCACACAGACATAAGGTAGAGCAACAGTGAGACATGAACATGGAACAGCAGCCATGAACAAGCAACTGATGATCACGTGATCATCAGGGACTTGCTAGAGCATGACAGAACATGCTAGATCCTAGCCTAGCACCAATCCATGAATCATATAAATGAAATAGCCACAATTAAGCAACAATTGTATCACAGATAATCATACAAACAAATTTATAATTGTATCCAGAAGCACATCATCAAAACATGAAGCTATCTAGCCCACAACCAAGCTCAATGGAGCACTACCATGATTATAACTCATTGAGCAACACACCAGAGGTACTGGCCCTTGCATAAAGCAAGGATTACCTACAGTAATCAAGCCAGAGATAGAAAGTATGAATACGCATGAGAGTTTAGCAGTAGCAGCAATGAATGAAGCAACATGGCAGGCCATGAGCATCACAGTATGCTCATGAGCAATTACACGGAGTTGTAGCATCAGTAGTGGCAAGAGCACAAGCATAGAATTAGAGAAAGAAGGGCAACCACACAGGCATGGTAATAGAGCTAGGCCATGACTAGTAGAGCAGCAGCAGCAACAGCTAGCACGCCATAACAGCAGCGGAGAGCACAGCAATAGCAGCTAGCATCGTCCAGCAGCAGTAGCTGCACGACATGGCAGCATCACCAAGAGGAGGAGCAGCCGTACCTGGAGCTAGACGAAAAGGAGAAGAAGAAGAGGCGTACCTGGAGCAGGAGCACCACGGCGTGCCCATGGCGGCACGGCGGCACGGCTCAACCACGGCAGCGCCAAGCCGTGGCCAAGCCAGGCGTCGCCGAGCACAAGTGCTCCAGCACCACCACGGCGGGGCACACGGCCGCGTCACCGCGTTTGGATTGCTGGCGAACGGCGAATCGCCGCGAATCCGTGCGGCCATGCGTGCAGGCGAGTTGGGGGCGAACGGAGGAGGCGACAAGGGCCAGATCGACGCGGAGGATCTGGTGCGCCGTCGAAAGGCGAAGCTGGCGCATTTGATCTCATCGGCAGGGATGGCCGGAGGCGGCCGGAGAAATTCGGCGACGGCGACCGCGTGTCGCCAGAGCTCGGGGAAAACTAGGGTTCGACGAAATGACGCGGAGAGGAGAGGAAGTGAGAGCGACCGAGTGGGCCGGACCAGGCCGAAGGGGTTGAGCCCAACCCACTCGGGTTCACCCTGACAGGTGGGCTCGAGGGCATTTTGGACATCTCATAAATGCCCCTTTAATTAAAAACTTCAAAAAATTCTATAAAATAAATATAACCCTAAAAATATAAGTAAAAATATGTAAACCACTTAGAATAAAATTCTCTATCATAATAAAATATGAAATGGAATTTTTGAGACAATTCAAAATGAGTCACATTTAAATACAAAGAATTAATCATTAAAAATTAAAACTTGTATTTTTTATGATAAAAATAATTCCATAAATACTTTGGGACTTTAAAAACACCTTGACAACATTTCAAGGTAGTATTTTACCCTAAACAGAGTATCCCTAAATTATTCTTAGTAATTACTTCTTACATGAAATGATAAGACATCGGAAGGGGGGGAACAAACCCTAAAAGTTGAACCATGCATAATTGCTTCTTTATCCATTGCCCTTATCGGACAATGATGCTATTTTTCAGCAACAGAGGACAAGGGTCAGTCCACACCTTCGAACTGCAACACTTTGCAGTCTTCAGGCAAGTTCATCGCTTGCTCATGTCATTTGAGTATTTTTACAAAATTACTTGCAAAGTACTATACTTATCACTCCTGCATGAAAAGCAAAAATACTACTTTCATAACTATGAATATGAATATGTGGTTGGCAATGGAACCATGGAATGTGTTGACATGGTGGAGGTTCCATTGCAATGGGTTTATATCCATCTAGGATTAAACAACAAATGTCGTCCAATGATTCTTGTGCCGTAAAACTCGTGTTAACCATAAGATCTGGAGTGGGACGGAGTAGTCAATCGTATTTCCACCTCTTGCACATCAACGGATGCGCTTTACCGTAGTCAATTGAATCCGAGGGACAAGCGGTGAGGCTAGGGAGCCCTAAGTCCCCACGGCAATGACCGTAGTCACTTGTATCCCGATGGACAAGCGGTGAGGTTGGGAAACCCTAAGTCCCCACGGTAATGCGGTCTATGATGGGTTGCATCTCCCGGCGAAGGAGTTCATGGTTAGCCCAGAACTGTTTTCTTGGTCGGGGCCATCCTTAATTGGTATAAGAGAACCGGCGAGGACCCAGGGTCGGAGTTTGCAACAAAGGGTGAGTGGGCGAGGTAGCGGAGGGATATGATTGGCTAAGACCTTATACCGGGCCTCACACCAAAGGAAGTGTGGACGGGAAAGCTGCCCGGTTGGCACCAAGGTTAAGATCTCTTATGGGTAAAGCAACACACCTGTTCCGGGTTTGGAACTGCGAACGCTGCCCGAAAGGAACTCCATGAAGTTCTAGTAAACTGGTAAAGGCTGACGGACATAGTTCTTCTAAATAAAAGCAACCTCTTGAAGAAATGATTATCAAAACCTGCATTGGTATTAGAATTTTTGGTCTGATATCGTAGCTAGTGCATTAAACTCCTCTTTTCTATAATGAACTTATTGAGTACGCTCGTACTCATACCACTCTTAAATCCCCTGCTTAGATTGTCTGAATCGACTTGAGGAGGACACCGACAACCAAGAAGGAGCAGAAGACATCTGCTATGAAGAACCTGACCTCTTCGGAGGTGTAGAAGGAGTGGACTACCTCATCGTCTACGGAACCGGGGAGGGTTCCGGAGGAGAACAAGCGTAGACTTATCTGATAGTAGTAGTAGCCGAGCAGTACGAACACTTAGTACTGAACTGCTCGGTGAGAATAAATGTATAACTTACTAAGACTTCTATATTGTAAGTTGAGTCGGGTTCACCTCGAACCCAGGAGTATTCCTCTGAGGACCCAAGAGGAACTCCGAGATGATATGTATATATGGCTTGTAATAATAAATGAATGAGTTATGGATCTGCTATGTTCTGTTGTACTACTCTGAGGGATGTAATATTTGCGGATTGGTACTTCGTGAATGTTATATCAATGACTGGCATACTGCAACATGCAGTGGTATGTAGGGTCACCACAGCAGACGACATGACTGGAACAGCCGATGAAGTGCCTTGTACCAATAGGTTTCCCACAGACGGTGCCAATTGACGAGGGTGGTCCCCGGCAATACCCACCATGAGGGGCTTAGGGTTGACGGAATCCTGCAGGCTGGCACGAGACATCGGATACCAAACAAACGAGGAGAGAGATTTACCCAGGTTCGAGGCCCTCGATAAGGTAAACCCTTACTTCCTGCTTGTATGATCTTGATTATCGAATATATTAGGTTATAATGGGGTAGCCGTTAGGATGTGTTGGTGGTTTCGCCGAGAGGCTAGGGTTCTAGGTTTCTAGCTCTAACTTGCGGTGGTTCTACGTATTGAAGTTGTCTCTCGGCAGGCCCTCTCCTGGCCTTTATATAGCAGGACAGGTACCGAGAGTCCTGTCCGAACTCGACTAGCTAACAACAAGATTAGTATGCGTCGGGCTGCGGGTTTCGGATACCAGCCACCGGACATGCGAGCTGACCGCAATGTGTAGGCGCAGACGCATTCGTGACGCAAATTTGGGTCTCATTTGTGTCCCCGCAGACATGTCGATCAGTATGCGTCAGGTTGCTGGACTGGGGGCGTACCTATTATTTGATCGTGCGATCAGAAATGGTCGTTTTGTGTCCGTTTGCATTGGGCCGCTGGAGATGCCCTGAGAATAAGGGCATCTCCAACGGGGCGATGCATTTCGGACGCCCAAAGTGGTCGCGCTCATCCGTTTGCGTTGGACCATCGACACGAAAATGGTCGTTTTTGACCGCGTGTCCGTTTGCCCCTAGGGGTGCCCCCAGCGAGCCGACGTGTTTGGCCCGCAGACAAAAATTTGGATGTTCAAAAAGAAAAATAAATGTGTTCAAAGTACTTAGTTATTACATCCAAAATTTGAAAGTATGCATGAAAATAAGGTGATATTGACGATTACGCAGTATCTTCATGGCCAGCCAATGCCCACTGATGCTCAATCAAATTCTTCTGTATGTGTTTGGATATGTTCTCGTCAGTGACTTCAATATTTATACGTAGGTACTGCTACCATGTTGATGCCTCAGGGATTGGCGCAACTAGCTCACTTTGGAAATCCTATAGGTGCTCATTGCGGCAATCAGAACGCTCGTCCTGAATGATCATATTATGCATGATCACGCAATAGGTCATCGCCTCATGCATGGTATTTAGCAACCATGTTCTTGTCGGGTGACGGACAATTGCCCACCGAGTTTGGAGCACACCAAATCCCCGCTCAACATAGCCCCTGGTAGCTTCTTGCATCATGTCATTGTTTGGATTACGAATAGTTTTCACCAGTGTGGCCCAGTTAGGATAGATGCAATCAGCAAGATAATATGACTTATCATATTCATTTCCATTGATCTCGTAGCTCAACTGATGAGCTTTGCCTTGCATAAGCATGTTGAATACCGGAGAGCGGTGCAACACATTGATGTCATTGTTGGAACTGTCCATGCCAAAGAATGAATGCCAAATTCATAAATCTTGAGATATGAATGCTTCAAGAATAACATTGAATCCCTCCACTTGGCCGTTGTATTAACCCTACCATCCAGATAGAAAGATCTTCCACTCCAAGTGCATGCAATCTATGTTGGCAATCATGCCTGGGAACCATCGAGACTCGTTGATAGACAACAGTCACCTTGTGTCCTCAACTGTTGGCTCCCTCAAGTAATATTCTTCGAACACGGCAATCGCGGCTCGGCAAAACTGGTACATGTTGTCAAGGCAGGTGCCTCACACATTCGAAGATACTCATCAAATATATCAGCAACCATTCCATACGATAGGATGTGAATAGCTGCGGAACTTTTTCGGTAAGAGGTGAAGCCTAGCGCACCTGTGGCATCGGGCCTGCATTAGAATGACCATGAACATGGTCCCTTGACATAATGTACTGCCGCCCGAACAATTTTTCAGGAACACTAGATCGGTGCGGTCGAAGTAGTCCTTGTGGAGACGGAGGTGCCCTTCCACTCTGTTGCGCGGCAGGTTTTTTGAGCGGCTCTTCACAGAGCCCCGGTGCACCAACGTCTTGCTGGCATTGTGCTCGTGGAGGATGGAGGCCGCAGCAAAAAAACCATGTTCCGCGTCGTCTGCTCGGACTCGTCGTCAGAAGAGGATTCAATGACCTCACTGCGGAACTTTTCGAGCGAGTTCCACATGTCCATCTGCGTGGGTAGAAACTGTGGATCAAAGGTCGCCCACAATAGCGCCCAATAAATGAATTGGAACCTACTAACGCAATTGACGGAACATGTCCTATGTAGCGAGGCTGGCTGGCGCAACCGGCAGATGTTTGGCCCCCAAAGACGCGACAGATGCGGCCAAGAATCTACCCCGATTCCGATCAGGTTCTCTGGTGCGGCGAGGCCTGAACATACGGTGGGGTTGGGGTGGCGGCATCGCACTAGGACAACAAAGAAGGGGAATAGGAAACAAATCTGCGCAATCGATTTCGTTTGTTCCTGACATGCCGCATCGTGTTAGAATACGAGGACAATCGGCGCGATCGCGTAGACGCATATTTGGTTCACGTTTGCGTCTCGGTGAACAACCCGGTCACTATGCGTTGGGCCGATGTGTCTAGGTGCAGGCGTATTTTTCGACCGAACGGTCACATCGTCCATTTACGTCGTCCCGTTGGAGATGACCTAACTACACTATGGAGCCGGGCCGTTGCCACTGACCAGTGACTAGTTGACCAAGCAACACGCATCAGATTGTGTACGGTGCCCCGACAGTAATGGCAGTTGACTCACGACATGCTTGCTGCTAGCTAGCTAAAGCTTGTGCGTTGACGAGAAGTGGAGGAGGACAAAAGAGAATGCCAGTGCGTTAACTCCTCATGGCCTAGAGATCTTGAGGGCATGTGCACGCAGCGCGCGCCCGCTCGTTCGAGCTAACTAACTTAGTTCAGTGCGGAAAGTGTGATCCGAAGGCCCAAAAGGCATGACAAGCAACTGTCCGTAATGCGCCGGCACATGAAAATCACTAATCATTTAAAGGCAATCCTATATACATGCAATTATAAGCGCACTTTTGTTGTGAGTGAATGTAGACATGCTAACGAGAATGACCCTTGGCCCTAGGCTCTTGGAAAGTGGCAAAGGAGATCGAGATCGATGTGATGATCGTGTATTGTTGCCATCACCGGAATCCGATGGATCTTCCTCTCCCCACCATGCCTGATCCTCCCTCATCTCTTGTCCTACTAGGCAGTAGGCACCAGGCAGGGTTTTTTTTTTTTTTTTTTTGCCAACTTCAAACATACGTTTATATTATGTATATACACTCACTCCTATAAACTCACTCCTATAAACATACGTATATATATATATCTTTTTCTCTATGAATACCTTTGAGAGATAGCTAGACCGATCTCACGGGTCCTGAAATGGAAGAAATTGCCATATACGTCTCGCTATTGACGAAGAACACCTTCCACTAGAAGAATATTTTAGATTTTTTATGAGATTTGATCATATTAGGCTAGACCATTTATCCTCCTAACTATCCAACCACATATTAATAGATTAGCCACTCACCAGCCAGGTCTAGATAAGAACAGCAAGTCACACCTACAATATACTATTCCCAGGTTATTTGTTGGAGGAAATTAAACAGAATTATGAGACTTGCATACTGCAAAGTTCTTTACTCATTTATGGGCTAGAAACTACACCAACTCAGGGGCGGAGCTAGCATACAACCAAATGACACCGATGGATTTTCAAATCCTCTTTAGAAATTAGAGAAAAGCGTGTTGGTCCCTCGCGTCGCCTCCTCCGGGCGACCCGGGGGGCGAAACCTAACTCCCAGCCGCCGCCACCCCTCCTCCCCTCCTCCTCTCCTCGTCGCCCCCCAAGGCGGCCGCCGGGCAAAGCCGTGCAACGCCAGTGAAGGGGGCGGCGGGCACCTAGTCCCTCTCGGCTCCTAGTGCGGCGGCTTGGAGGAAGGCCTCCCTGCTGGGAACCGGAGGCGGTGTGGCCGGCGATGCGGAGCAGAAGAGGGCTGGCAAGGCCGTGGCGAGGCGGCTCGCTGCGCCGGCGGCGGCAGTATGCGCGCAGGCCCGGATGGGCTCGAGCGGGCCTAGATGGGCTCGTGCGGGCCATGCCCTCTGGTCGCGCTGGCTCGGCTCTGCATCTGTGGAGGGCCGGCCCCAGGGTGGTCCTCCTCCGGCGGTGGTGGTGGCCGGAGTTCCTCCGGTGGCGGCAGCGACCTAACTCCCCGGATCAGACCATCTCGATCTCGTTCATGGTTCGTGCTGGGTGGCTGCTGCGGTGGTTTTGGTGGGCTTCGTTCTCCTCCGTCGGCTAGCAGATGCTTCCCACGATAGTGGTTCAGGCCGGCAGTTTCTGGCCCGTCTCCGTGTCGCTGGGGGCGGTGTTTGGCCCGGGTGAAAACCCTGCTCGGTGCGTCCGATGCTGACCACGATGATGCCTGCGGGCGCCATTTTCCTCCTTGGAGGCGTGTTCTTGGGCCTGGCTGTTCTTCCCCTCGTCGCTGGGGGAAACCCTAGGTCTGACTGTCAGACCGGGCAGCGGCGGCGCTGCCACGTTGCTTTCCTTCTTGAAGGCGCTGCTTTGGCTGCGAGGGGTGTCCCAATGCTCTCGGAGGTGGTGATCTTGCCGGTGTTGGCTACTGCTCAAGGTGTGAGTCTCTGGAGCTCAATGTACGCCATCGTCAACACTCTCTAGTCGGCTAATTCCCAAGTTGGCCACACCCAGCCACTCACTCGCTCCATCTTCTAGGCGCATGTAGTGGTTCGTTAGTCTGGGCAACTTTGGTTGTTTGTCGTGTTGTGGAGTTTGTTGGGCGGCGTTGGCTGTGACGCGGTCTGGAGAGTCTGTGCCCCGCCTTCTCGCCATTCTTGGTTTGAGGTTGGGCAAGGCGAGTTTGTACGTTGTTGTAGGAGTGCGTTGTAAGCCGAAAGGCATGTGTGGGGTTGTAGCCATTCTATGTTTCTTGTCAGCTTAATACAATAACGCGCACTCCGTTGCGGGTTCTCGAAAAAAAAGAAATTAGAGAAAAAAATCTTAAAAATAGAGAATGACACCGGTAGATTTTGAAGAATGACATCAACGGAGGATTTTCCTAGCTTCGCCCCTAACCAACTGTGCAGCAAAATTTGGCATATACCACACAGCAATGGAGATCTCCAACACTCTAAGCAAGCTAACAGCAAATTTAAGAATGATCTTCTGCAATACAGTCACCAATGATCACAAGTTCACAACCAAATATCTAAAAGACAAATGGAAGGATTCCAAACTTAGCTTAGCCATTCTTTTCTTTCTTTTTCTTTTTTCGTGACGGGGCCGTTCTTTCCTTTTCCACACCTGCAAAGAAACTAAGGAAAACAACACAAATGGTCCAGGCGAGCAACAGTACCTGCGTTGCCGTCCTACATGTCTGTCCACCCGTTTTTTCTTCGGATAAGGAAAAAGGGCCAGCTTATCATCACCGATCTACCTAAGATTCTCCACTTTCAAATCTCCAGATATTCTCTGGGAATAGTGTGCCCATAACTATTTGTTCCGAAAACCTTGGCCATTTCCTTTTTTCAGTCAAGACACAATTGAAAGTGAAATAGGATGGCTATTTTTGCAAACCTAAAACATACACTTTACACCTTTGAAATGCAAGTAGGTTTCAACATTTTTGGCTGAAAATTACGGTAAATTCAAAAAAATTGTTTAAATGTCATGCTTTTTACGCACATGATTTTGAAGTGTTTTAAAAGTTAACAAGTGTATGTTTGCCCTGATCTCCTTCCATTCCAATGAGTAAGGATTACATTTAAAAAAAAATCAAGTTAAGTAGATTTTAACCAAACTTTTTAAAAAATATTACTCCCTCCGATTCATATTATCTGACACTAATATGAATGTACCTAGACACATTTTAGTTGTAGATACATTCATCTTAAGTAATATGGATCGAAGGGAGTAACAAATATAATATTATATAGGTATCATATTGATTTTGTATTATACGTATTAATGATTTATTCTAAAAACTTCGTCAAACTTTACATAGATTGGCATTTTTTTAAGTCTTAATCATTTGAACGAGGGTATTATATATGAGTAGGTTAAATGGCATGACAAATGAGGCGAGGGGATAATCTTTGGTTTTTTCTCTTCAAACATGGAATATATACTTAGTTGGTTGTTTTCTCCTGTACAACAGGTTGTACAACGAAAATTACAGTGACATGACCCCTTGACAAAAAAAATACTAAGGCACCCTACACTCTTAGGCGTCATTACAGAGAGCGCCTCCTGCTGTTCTGTGTACACCCCTCAGCTTCCGAGGAATGCAAGCCTAATTGGATAGCTGTAATTAATTGCGTTGAGCAAGGGCCTTAGTGAAAACTTCTCAGGGCGAATGAGTTCTTCTTCCGACCTTGTAGTGATGTATATGTGACGACTATGTCTATAGCAACTGATACACGTGCGACAAATCAGCCGCTGAAGGGCTTGTACACCTTGAGAGCCTCGATGACGTTGGCAATGGAGCCAGCGGCCGCCGCAATGGACACGATGAGGCAGCCGGCGCTGAGCATCTTGAGGCAGAGCCACTGGGTGCTCCCGCGTGGCACGGCGCGCTGCCTGATGTACATCTCGACGGGGAAGTAGACTGTGAGCGGCCAGAAGGAGACGGCGCCGAGGAGGCCCACGACGTTGCCGAAGAAGGGGAGGAGCATGGCGAAGACGGTGGTGAAGCAGACGAAGACGGAGCGCCAGGTGAGCCGGAAGGCGCTGAGCGCGAAGGGCCCGACGCGGAACTCGCGGCCGATGAAGGCGCTGTCGGGCCAGCGGGACTTTGCCCAGCGCTCGACGAAGGCGAAGATGGGCTGGCAGAAGACCTGGTATGCGCCGACGAGGTGCACGACGATGGCGACGTTGGCGATGTCCAGCAGCCAGAAGGGCTCGTAGAAGCCGAACCCCGTGAGGAGGTTGTCGGGCGCCTCGTCGCCGAACGCCGCGTACCCCATGCACCCGCACAGCATGTAGAAGATGGTCGTCGTGGAGACGCTGAGCCGCGTCGCGTTCTTCATCACCTTCGCCTCCGACGGCGGCGGCGCCCTGATCGTGTCCTGAGAAACAGCATGTATGTTGTTGTCAGCGATTGTAAAAAAAGCAGAGCAAAACCCCAATTGTGCAGAGCACTAGTCAGTGGTTGGGCTTAATTACCTGGATCTCGATGAGGATGTTGGAGAAGGAGTAGGCGAAGGCGATGTCGCCAAAGGCCTGCAGGCTGCGCCACACCTTCTGCATGGAGGTGATGCCAACGCCGACGCTGATGCCGGTGAGGCTGCCCTTGATCGCACCGTTGGCTGCAATTACATTTCCATGGGAGGAAGATTATCAGGTAAGCATCTACTACTAGCGAGACAAAGAAAATGAGCTCCGTTTGTTCTGGGGACATACATATGGTCTGGGAGATGCCGAGTGAGAGCCCAATGCCGGAGTAGGTGAAGGACATGACAGCAGCGACGATTGAGAGCCACCATATCTGATCAAAGTCTGGGATCTGCGAGAAGACGATCTGCACAAGGCCGAAGAGGATCATGTAGGGGTTGCTGGAGCTCTTGCACGGGTCGGCGTGCCCGTTGTCGTGGAAGCAGTCGGCCCGCCTGATGGCCCGCATGCTGATGGAAGACGCGATGGTGTAGCCTATGGCGACGCCGACGAGGTTGGCGTACTGGATGACCCCGCAGAAGACGACCCTGCCCCCGCCGAGGTTGGAGCGCACGGCGTCCATGTAGGTGTAATTCCGCTTCCCCGTGGCGGGGTCCCCGGTGCGGTAGCACTCGGCGAGCAGCGTGGAGGTGTAGTATATGACGGCGGCGAAGAGGAGCATGACGGCCGGGCCGGCCACCCAGCCGAGCTGCGCGATGGCCCAGGCCAGGGACAGCACGCCGGAGCCGATGACGGCGGTGATGATGTGCGCGCTGGCCGTCCAGAACGTGCCGGAGCGGCGCGGGCGCCCGTCGTCGTCCAGCCACTCCGCGTCCCGGCCGTTCCCGGCCTCCACCGACACCTCCATCGGCGCCACCACTTTCTTCCCGCCGCCGTTGCCTACCGCCATCTCTTAAATTCCTAGCGGATAATTCTCGTGTTAGGTGTGAGTGGCAGGGAGGAGGCTGAGCTCAAGCTCAAACTCGGCTAGGAGTGGAGTGTTGTTGGCGAGCAGGCGTGTCTGTGTGGGGGAAATGGGAGGGGAGAGACGAGCTGTATATATAGCGGGAGAGGCGTCACAGCCTCGTGCCGTGAATTGCGTGTGAACGGTGAAGATGGTGGGCTGGTCAACGGAGGACGGAGGTGTCTCTCTCTATTCTGCCTGCAAAACTCGAACTTGCACTGCTAATGCTTTTTTCTGAATTGTTTTGAGCCTCCCTGTTAGATGCGACTGTTGTTGGGTTTGAATTTTGTTGACCGTGGCATCAGAAATAACGGCAAAAGATAGATAAACATGCTTGCCAAACTGTGACTGTGTACTTTAGATACTGGCATGGAAGCCGACTTGGATTGATCCTAGATAAACATTATTCCTTTTGTATAATTAATACTCTACATGACACTTAAGACCTTGAATGACCTTAGGCTAATTATTTCCATTGAACTGGTAATTTGGTTTTGCAGTAATTTAGAAGCGCACCCCTCTCGCGTCGCAGAGCAGACCGAGGGAGGACCGAGGGAGGACCCTAGATCGAGCCACCACCATCGCCCCCTCCCCCTTGTTGACTCTAGACATTGCGACGCGATGCACGGATGCTGGTGAAACCAGGCCAACTCCGGTCATGCCGGATGATAGTGACGTCTTGTGCACCCTTTCCTTGTTGAAGGAATCGTCAATGCAATGCTCGCCTCTTCTCAGGTAGTTCTTAGGGAAAACCCTAAGTCTAAGTCTCCCTGATCAGAAGATGGCGATGCACGACACGGGTCTCCCTCCCGAGGCATTATTTTGGAGCACTATTGGCCCAATGGGGCAAAAGGTGGAGCGGTGTGGCATCTAACGCATCGATGCCAGCGAGTTTCGCTAGCAGGGCGTCGTGGGTAGGGTGTCTTGACGATGAACGCGCAGGGAGGTGGCGTTGCCTGGTGTCATGGCAAACCTAAAAAGTTCAATGCCTTGATCTCTGCCCCGAAGATGGGTCAGCCGAAGACTTTGGCGACAACTTCTGAAGCATGTGCAACGGTGCACGCTAAAGGTCCGTTGGACCGGTTTGTGCTCTTGGCTCGCCATTGGATGGGTTGACGAGACCTCCGGTCTTAAGACGATGTTCCTAGGGGTGAGGTCGGAGGCTCGGAGTGCTGCCCCAACATGGCCACCCAGCCACCCTCTTTCATCAAGCTTGCATGTGTTGCAACAGTACTCTGATAAGCTCGTGTTGTTCCAGCCCAATAATGATATACAGTACTCTTCATTATTGCTCCAACCAAAAAATTGCGCAAATGATCGGAGCAGGGGAATCTCGTGGGCAGAAGATTCGATCAAATCGCGCACATTTGCCTCGGCCACAGGCTCACAGCGCACGCGGATTCTCCACGGCTGGATGGACGTGGACGTGGAAGATGACGTGGTGGGGCCTGGCTGACAGGCATGACGCGGCCCCCGCACTCTCTCTTCTGCTCCGAGTCTGAGGTCAAATGTGTCTACGGCGGTCAGCGGTGGCCCCTCGTCCGGACGCGTCGTCGGCGGCGAGTGCAGCGCCCTGCAGCCGCGAGTGCTCCGGCGACGTCAGCGGTGTCACGTCTCGCCGAGCTGCTTGCCTCAGTCCGCTTGTCTTCATTTCATCCGCGTCACATGATAAGTGTTGCACGGCGTTAGCGCATCTTTAGCGGCATCTAAAACGGCAATCCACATAATTCGACTTTGTCTATTTGGGTCGTGTCTTCGACAGAAATTGGATCAGGTTCGGCCCGCCAGGAGACCCAATATGTTTCATTGATAGCTAGAAGAAAAGTTTGTTGGGTCGCTGCCATGCGAGCCATCAGCCTTCCCTGAAGAAAATGGAACCTATGCCTGTTATCCAACTCCGACCCGATGCATCTGTTACCTAAATTTAGTGAACGGATGGGTCGATTCGCGCGAGTCGGTCAGTTTGGGTCGCACCGTTGAAGCGACTGTTGTCTGTTCGTCTATCCGCACGAACTACTTCAAACAGCGCATGATAGGATGGGTCGTTCCACTGGAGATAGACTTAAGTGTTCGGCCGTCTGAAACAAAACAATGGTCTAATTTTCGGTTCCGACCTATGAAACTTATTTTCCGTTTGTTAAAATTCGAATATATCCACATAGTACTAGATAATGTTTACATTCAAATCTTAATAAATTTAAGATAACTTTGGTAAGATAAGAGGGGGTATGGCGCATCTCCTCTCACTACAATAGTTTGAGAGTCTCTCACCCTCCGACCCCTCTCCTCTTGCTACAATAGTTTGAGAGTCATCGTCAAAAAGCCAGGCTCCTCCCGAGCCCCTATCGCCGGAATAGCTAGTCGGAGGTGGCAAAGGAGTGACGCCGGAGTAGTTCTAGGTAGTAGGAATAAACGAGTAGTGGTAGGGATAGGGTTTGGCGTCATGCCGGGAGGACAACCACAGAACACGCCGGACATATCTGTCGTTGGCTTATCCTTCGAGCTCTCGTTGCGGAGTTCCCTCGGTCGGAGCCGAAGGTGAAGGTGGGCAAGATGGAGTTACACTCCGTTAATGAAGTCGTGGTGATGGTCCCTATTGTGTGCTTCTACATCGGCGGCGACGGGGCAACTCTTCTCTTTCTGGCCGGGCGTGGTGGCCGGAGGAAGGAGGAGATAGGGTCGGTGGCTTGTGGGAGATGTGGAGATGTTGGGACCTGGGAGACAGCGGGGTATACAACCCATACAGCAGCTTCCAAGCGATGGTGCGGGATCACACCGCTATCTTCGACCATGGGGATGGCCCTGCTACCCTTGAGCTTGTTTGCTTGAGGTTGTTCATCCTCCTCCGGAAGATCTTTCCTGGCTACAATTTGTCCGTGCAAGTCTGAGCTTCCCCATGTGGTGTTGTCCTTGGTGGAAGCGAGGATGACCGTGTTTGAAGGCCTATCTTTAACGGCGGCAGCCATGTACTTGATCGCATTTCTATGGTGCCTTTCAGGTTGCTTCTTGCAAAAATTTGGACCTTGTTGTAATTTTCTATTTCTTAGAGGTGCTTCTGAAAAATATACCCACCGTCGCTTTAATGCAGATTACAGGTCCTTCAGGGCCCGTCCATTAAAAAAAACCACATATATGACGCCTTCCAAATTGTAATGTTCCGTGCTCTCTTTGTTGCAACCGTTCTTCTAATTCTCCGTCCACTACGAAATAAATTAAAGGTGAGAGAAGTCTCGAGCTATTGGATTCATTGGTGCAAGCGAGATTTCTCTAATTGCACAATTGTTGTGTCGAGGTTTGATTTAAACTGAGAAAATAAAATATCCAAATTGTTGGATATGCATTATGATTTGTGTTGCCACGAGAGTTGCACATGGCTTTCACCTAAGACGCATCAGAGACCTAGATAACATCATTCGATAATATTCTAGATGTGTCCTATTAGAATTGCAATGTTTTTCATACCGTGCCCATCATATATATTTTGCACGGGCATGCAAGCACCATACCAAACGGCTTACAACTCACACCACCGTCAAGCCACACACACCATGCCAAACGGCTTACAGCTCACTCCCAACGACCAGGTGACAAAGGCATTCCTTTTCCAACCTCGAGCTGCAACGACAAGGAGGCGATACATGGAGCTTCAGAGCTGCGTCATGGCCAACACCGAAACCCTCGTTACCATGATCCAACTCCACGATGCCACATATCAACATACCGCCCATCCATATGCGCCTAGAAGAAGTCACTCGATAGGTTTATGTATGTCATTCTACACCAATACAAAGCTTCATGATACTGGTATTTTGTGGAATGATAATATCTCTTAGTTGATGGAAACGCTTGAATATCTGCTCTATAAATGTGCATAATTCAATGTCTAAAACCATGTACAAAATTATGTCTAATCTGGCAAACTGGCAGTACTCTAATTTGGCAACTAGTACTGCGAATATTTTTTTGTCGTTGAAACATACCGGATTTTTTTCCGTCAAAACATAGCAACAGTACATATAATGTTGAAGCCTCGTAAGACAAACTCAATAATGTAAACGGATCGCTAATCAGACTAAAAGGCTTAGAAGATATATCACTCTGGATTTTCACGCTTAGATAGTGATATCATCATGAGGTGATATTCCTGCATGTATATATGTGCTATCTCCATATAGAAAAGCCCAAGAAAATAAAGAAGACTAATTTGCATACTCGTGCTAGTTTGATTCTCAACAACTTATATATACCTAGTGTTCTTGAGGGGTAGAGACATTTTCAATCTAAGTTTTCCCATGTGGTATTCGTATCTGACCCTTCCCTCTAAAGCACTTCTAAAGCCATATCGCCGACTTCTTCATCCTCTGTGCACATGGGTTCTCGGCCTTCTCCTCTTGAAGAAACTCACCAACTATTAAATTTCTCGTGTGGATAAGGCAGTTTAAGCATGTTTCTTCGAGGAGTGTGGCAGACGGGGTACGTAGCACCAAGGAAGCACGACCAAAAACCCATGAAGTCGAGAAGGGTGGTAAAGCTTAGCGGGTGTAAAATCCTGACTATGATATCTAGATTGCCCAAGGTCAGCACATAGCAATTTGCTGTCATTATTGCTTTTAAAAAAAGTACTCCTTTCAACCCATAATAAGTACTGTTATTTTAGTTCAAGTTTAAACTAAAACCACGACACTTATTATGGATCAGAGGGTGTATAAAATATTAATTAGTTACTAATAATTTGAGCAAGCTAGGCACGTGCGTGTGACTTAATTGGTTAATAGCATTTCGAGCAGGGACAAACATGTGCTTTGTGAAATCCATTAAATGTTCTTCCAAAAAGCGCCAGAGCACTCGAATAAAAGCACATCTCGGATAGGTGCCCAATCTCTTATCCCATCCCGTGAATCCGTGATACTCAAACCAGTGCTATTTTTTGCATGTCAAGTTATTCCCACTTGCGTTGGATAGGAAGGTAAAAGCAAAGTCTTAAAATAATGATGTTCTACTCTAACAGTATGCTCTGAGAGCATAAACCCCAGGATCATATAATATAATATTACTTTCTGCATGTTAAATATGTGTACTGCCATTGTGCATTTCCGCATTTGTGCTAGTAAGCTACTCCTACTAAAGTTGAAGTCTTCACCCACGCGGCCTCAATTCTAGACTTCTGGGCTCTGGCAGGCAGGCTAATTTGGATTGCGAATCAAAATCGTATAAAGTGGAGGGTTGTACCAGTGATGTGGAAAGGCCGGGCCTTTGCCCTTTACAAGACGGCCATAAGTATCTCTAGGCTACGCCACGCCTTAAAGAGACCAAAAAATATCACCGATTGTGCCTTTTCAGTCGAGATACAATTGTAGGCGGAGTGGTCGATTGGAGGGCGTTGTTAAACTATGTTTGGAAATATTTTGATTTTTCTACTTAGCATCGAGATTAATTTTGATTCCTACCCTAGCTAGTAGGAGTACACAACAACATGAAACCATAGCCTCTATTATTGCACCCAATGGTTTGACTTTAGGACGTACTTAGGTACCCGTCTTCTCCTTGTGAACGTCATTCTCCGTGTAGTGAATGTCATTGTTCTCAACCAACTTTGTGTGCCCTTACACTGAGCAAATAAATCGTTTCAACCCGGGGACACACAACTAAGGCTACAGTGCGAAGTCAACCTAACTGGCGGGTCTAAATGTCTAACCGGCTAACCCAAAGGGTCAGGCCATTGTGACTCCTGTGCTCTCTACAAGGGCATCTTAACTGAATTGGCTCCACACCAGACATTCATACAGCTTTGCCTGTTACGCTAAAATAAAGAAGCTAAAAGATAAGTTAATTCCCAGCTCGTCAGTGTTACTTCTAAAAGAGCTAATCATCTGTTCCTGGACCAAATCACTCCAACTTGGAGCATGAATTACTATAACTCTATACTAACATATGCGGACAGCTGGACACACAAACAAACACGATTCACTTGTGCACTCAGACAAGTTTTAATATGGCCAAACCGGATGCAAAATCTTGACTAGCGGACCTATAATTTTTTCATTTCACAGTTTCAGTAAAGGCAACAGGAGCTTAAACAGCCAGAGAAACAGATGTGCCAAATACTTTAGGCAGGCCTAAATTCTCAAATAAACTAGATAGACAGAAGTAGCAAGGTTTATGTTTAACTATCCCCTTTTTTTCTTTTGCATAAGCATGTGCTTAACGGTTGGCCTTCGCGACACGCTCAATCTCATCTTTCTTCTTGATTGCATAGCTGCAAAAAACAAGACGAGTGGAGCATTATTTTGAGTTCAGAAAATTAAGTAGATGTATAATGAGATTATATCATTTTTCAAGACAATCAAGAAGCCTCTATAATCTAAGTTTCAAATATTAACTAATGTAAAAAATGGCATAGTCCAACTTCCAATGATAAACAAGACAACTAACCTAATAACTCACATGTAGGAAAACTAAGATAAGTACAACATAGCAAAACATAGTGAAACATACAATGTAAGAGCCTTGAAAGAATATTATTTTCGGTTCAGCCACGATGAAGCTGGTGAGTAGAGAACCAGTGGGTTGCTCAACTCTAGCATACCATACAGCAGTCGTAAAGATTCCCCATACAAAGCATAGTAGGAGAAGTGTACCAATATTAAACCAGATGTGGCAACTCATCCACTGAGTTGACAAAGACACGATGTTTTAGCTCGGGCAAGTCAAATTGCATGTACCACAGTTTCTTTTACACCATACTCGATGTATAACCCTAACAGACGACATACAGCTTTTGACAGTTGTTATAATTGTGTGTGGACGCATGATAATCTAGAGCTTGCAAACAAGATATTTCAGGGAACTCAGAATTGTGTGTACCACATTTTCTTTTACACCTTACGTGCTGTATAACCCTAACAGACTGACATAGAGCTTTTGACAATTGTTATAATTGTGTGCGGACGCATGATACTCATAGCACACACACATTCACACAGTAATGTAGGACAATAATTTGGCCACATTGATTATAATTAGTCTCCCAGGAAAGAAAGATGACCAACAAGCATAAGCAGCATAATACCTGTTGGAAGAACCTTTAGCTGCGTTAATAAGCTCATCTGCAAGGCATTCTGCAATGGTTTTGATATTTCTGAAAGCACTCTCCCTAGCACCAGTAGTAAGAAGGTAGATTGCTTGGTTCACACGCCTCAGGGGAGAAATATCAACAGCCTGCCTTCTGACAGCACCAGCAGATCCAATGCGAGTTGCATCTTCTCTTGGTCCACTGAATGCAAATTTGAGTAAAGTTCAGTAAGAGAAGCAATTAACTAGGAAGCAGTTCTCAAGGTGTATTAATCATAATTCATTTGTAGCATTCATCATGGAGTTAACAATTAAGACCCACATACTTCTTCTCTGCTGTTATCAAAGCTAATTAAAGGATCATATACTGGTCTCACGTATCAGTCATAGGAATAAAGAAGAAGCATTCAGTATTTGAATATAGTATCACTATGTTCGTAAAACTACTTATAAGTCTTGCTTCAACATTAGATTTCCACAAGTGTCATTTGTTATTCAAGAACAGTGAGATCCATTCAGTAAAACTTCACAAGTTTGAACAAGCTAATAATGAGAGATAAATTACATATAGGAGTTGATATTAACCAAATAAAAGAAAGACAGTTTATGCAATGAGAAGAATATATGCTCCTTAAAAGATATAGTGTGATAATTCCTGAGAGCATGAAAACACTTAAGCAATGTCCACAGAGTTCATTGCAATCACGTTTGTAAAACTACTTAAGTCTTGCTTCAACATTAGATTTCCACAAGTGTCATTTGTTAATCAAGAACAGTGAGATGCATTCAGTAAAACTTTTTCAAGAGTTTCAACAAATTAATAATGAGAGATAATTTGAATATAGGAGTTGATATTAACCAAATAAAAGAACAACAGTTTATGCAATGGAGAAGAATAAATGCTCCTTAAATCATATGATGTGATAATTCCCGAGAGCATGAAACGATTAAGCAATGTCCACAGAGTTCATTGCAATCGCCTTTGATCTCAAGAATCAGAAATAGATGGAACAGTAAAGAAGATCAATAGTTCAGGGCCTACCTGTTTATGATGGCATCAATGATAATTTGGATAGGGTTAGCATCAGTCAAGAGATGAATAATCTCCATAGTGTGCTGCACGATGCGAACTGCCATGAGCTTCTTGCCATTGTTGCGTCCATGCATCATCAGAGAGTTGGTCAGCCTCTCAACGATTGGGCACTGCGCCTTGCGGAACCTCTTGGCCGAATACCTTCCAGCAGTGTGGGGGAGGTATGTGGCATTCTTTGTAGGATTGACGGCAACGTAATCATTCAGAGAGATGTCAGCGACCTGCATAAAGGAATTTTACAATCCATGAGACGGTGTCAATGATAATGTACCAACGGAATATTTACCGAGCATATAAACTGGAATATTCCTGACTAATACCAATCAAAATAAATACAACAACAAGATTTAAACAACTAAGCTCTTCAAATATACACGCTGAAAAGCAACTGTTGGAGCAATGCCTTCAATTTACTACTCCCTTCGTCCATAAAAGGATGCCTTAGATTTGTCTAAATTTGGATGTATGTATACACCAAATAGTGCCTCCATACATCCAAATTTTGACAAATCTAAGACAACCTTTTGTGGACAGAGGTAGTATTTCAAGTACAGTTTGAGAAACCATAATTGGTTCACACACTGATCATTGATTAAGATCTCGCTACCTGGAGGATCCGCATATGTTGGGACAATATCCACAACCCGAAAGCATCAAGTCATCGTATCACCTAGTACAACCTAAACTCCAGATCTAGCGAATCAACTCGCCGCTTGGCAGACACACCGGTTCAATAAACAGGAAAAATACATCGACAAAGATGGGGATTGGAGTGGAGGAGAGACCTGGACGCCATCGAAGGACCATCGGTTGAAGAGCTTCACATCCTGCGTCGGCATCTCGACAACCGCCATCTTCGCCGAAGAAGGGGAGCTCGAGGAAGGGACGGGGGTCGCGAGAAGAGAAGAGCAGCCGGTAGATGGGGGGAGGCGCGAGTGACGGCGGCGGGAGAGAGAAACCCTAATGACAGCGAGGGGGTTTTGTAATCAGGGCTTTGAGATGAAAGTTTTCAAGGAATTTTGCACGGAGGTACATACATTTTACAGATATAATGATATAATATAAAAAAAGGCGCACCTAAATCTCTTTAATATCCTTTTTCTTTACACAAAAAAGTACTGGTTGAATTTCTTTACATCATGAACAAATATTTTCGTATATATTTTACGCCATGAACAATTAGACTTTTTATTCCATGAACAATTATTTTGTATTATGATGAATAATTTTCTAAGTTGCAATCGCCACGGATCGTGAGGCCAATCCAATAGCTAAGGAGTCAACTAAGATTTATTAAATATCAAACATCTTAGAATTAGCAATTCCGATATACAAATTACTCCACTAACTCGTGGGTTGAAAATAAAAAAAGATGATTTAACCTGCTCAAATATGCAAGGACAGATGAAATCTTTTTTATTTCAAAGAGAAATAGTGATGACATACGACTCATAAAATGGTGTTTTACAGGTGATTTTTGATTTAAGAAAAATATGTGTTTAGTGTCGGACTCTGGTTATCCCCTCTCACAAGATGGTCACGTCTACCAAATGAATTACTATTACAATTTAGAACGGGGCACTTTTTTTGAAATATAGAAGGGGGCATATTTTAATTACATTACACTTTGTCAACCTCACAATTTACAACTGATCAACTTTATAATATAATCCAACTCTCGTGTCTTAGTTGGAAACATAAGGTTTTCCTATTAGGGTGTATTGGGTAGCTCGGGTCTACCGAGAAACTCTCTCTCCTCGTACGTGTTGACCCTTTTTTTTTAGATAACAGGCAGCAGGGCCCGACTTTAAATTAATAAAGCCACACGGTAACAAGGTTAAGGTTACAGACTGCTGGGCATTACAGCTTAGCCAAAACGAAGTTCACATAGCATCATAAGACATAAGGCGATAGATAGATCTCGGCAGAAGTGGCGGTGGTGTCCGCGCCCCGGACCCGCCCGAGGAACAGCCTACTTCTTCACACCGCCGGTGGAGGCTTCAACTGCACGTACAGCTCCCTTAGCTCGCGTGCCATCCAGCTTAGCCCCTCCTTTTCTCTTGCCTTGGCTTTTAGGCTCCACAACTGCAAGAAAATAACGATTTTGTAAATAATGTCAGCTGGGTTAGAAATAGTTTTCTTCTCAATCGCCAGCTTGTTGCGCACATTCCAAAGAGCCCAAGATTGGGCTAAAAAGAGCACCCAAAGTAGCCTCCTAGGATAACCGGAAAAAGCAGAGAGGATGGCATGAAACTGAGCAAAATTGGCCGGGCACCAGTTGCACCCAAGCAGCTGGCGTAAGACGGACCAGGAAAACGTCGCCAAAGAACAGGCAAAGAAGATGTGGCTAGCATCCTCCGGAGCACCACACAGGTCACAGAGGCCGTTGGAGGGACCGTGTCTGGTGAGAATCTGTTGGCCCGACGGCAGCTTGTCAATGGCAAGTTGCCACGAAAAGATCTTAATTTTTAGCGGGAGCCTGGCTTCCCACAGGTCTTTGGAATGGGCAACTGTCGCACCCTTCGAAAGCTGAGCATACATCGATTTAACTGTGAACGAGCCATGTTGATCAAGGTGCCAAGAAACCCTGTCTTGGCCCGTGTCGAGATGCACCGAAGCTAACAGAGCTTGCAGCTCCCCCCATTGGCGAGCTCCATCCGGATCCAGGGATCGGCGGAAACGGACCTGCAGAGACTGGTGTTGCAGGGCATCAGCCACCGAGATGTCTTGATTGTCGCAGATGGCGAAGAGCGTGGGGAAGGAATCCATGATGGGCCCCCTCCCAATCCACCAATCTTTCCAAAAATTGGTGCGGAAACCATTCCGGACCTCGTGCTTTGCGCCCACTTTGAACAGATGTTTGATTTTGTGCAAACTTTTCCAGAACGGTGACCCACCGTGGCCAGAGCCCGAGAACAGGTCAGAAGCGTCAACATACTTAGCGCGGATGATACGGGCCCAAATCGTGTCCTCGTCCTGATAGAGCCTCCAAATCCATTTGAGAAGGAGGGCCAGGTTCATGTTCTTGGTATTAAGCAAGCCTAGGCCCCCCACCTCTTTGGGTCTGCAGATCGTTGGCCAATTTACCAGGTGATATTTCCTCTTGGGACCGGCCCCTTCCCAAAAGAACTTGGATCGATGAGAGTCAAACCTCGCATGAATCCCATCATGGAGGAGGAACAAACCCATCGCATAAATAGGGAGATTGTCGAGGCAGGAGTTAGACAGGATTAGCCTCCCCCCGGAGGACAAAAGTCTACCCACCCAGGGTTCGATCTTAGCAGCAAGCTTTCGGACAAGGAAGAGCCATTGCTCAAGAGTTAGCTTCCGATCCGAGATAGGTAGGCCTAAGTAGATGAACGGGAAGTTGCCTAGTTTGCAGTTCAGCTTGTTTGCAATGACGTTTCTTTCGCTGATACGCTGCCCAAGCACAAACACTTCACTCTTATGATAATTGATCTTGAGCCCGGACATATCTTCGAAGCACATCAGAAGGAATTTGAGGTTCGCGATATCCTCGTCCGAGCCCTGGATGAGGATAAGCGTGTCGTCGGCGTACTGGAGGTGTGTAATGCCCCCAGGAAGTAGATGTGGGACTAAACCATGGATGTGGCCGGCGGAAGCAGCGGCTGAAAGGATCACAGACAGCGCCTCCCCGATAAAATTGAAGAGCAGAGGGGAGAGGGGATCTCCCTGTCGGACCCCTCTCTTATTCCTAAAAAACGGCCCCACCTCGCCGTTGATAGAGATAGCAGTTTGTCCCCCAGAGACAAGTTGCAAAATCCTGTGGATATACCCAGCATCAAAACCTTTGCAGCGTAGGACTTCCCCCAGGAAGTCCCAGTTTACCCGATCATATGCCTTTTCGAAGTCCAGTTTGAGTAGCACCCCACTGTGCTTCCTCTTCCTGATGTCGTGGATGATCTCCAACAGTGCCAGAGGACCATCCAGGATGTTTCTGCCCTTAATGAAGGCTGTTTGGTTCGGGGAAAGAATTCTGTGAGCAATAGGATCGAGCCTGGAGGCGTAAGCTTTGGAAATGATTTTGAAGACTACATTGATCAGGGCAATCGGACGGTATTGTGAGATTTGTTCCGCCCCAGGAACTTTCGGAATGAGTGACAAGATACCGAAGTTAAGTCTTGCAATGTCAATGCGCCCCAGCACAAAGTCATTGAGGATATGCAAAATACCAAGCTTGACCTGAGGCCAGAAACGCTTGAAGAAAACAACCGGGAAACCGTCCGGCCCTGGAGCGGTGTCGGTCTTCATCTCTTTGATAATGGACTCAAGTTCAGCTTCGGAGAAGGTGCAAGCCAGGCTCCCATTTTCCTCCTCGGAAACGCGGGCTTCCTCACCCCATGAGGAAGGCGCCAGCCCACACACCCTGGGGGCCGAGGAGCCGAGCAGGTGCCTATAGAACTCATACACATGTGCTTGGATCAGTTTAGGGTCCGAGATATAACCATTGTCAGTCCTAAGCTTAGAGATATGGCACTTCCTTCTTCTCCCGTTAGCGACGGCATGAAAGTAAGCCGTGTTCGCATCGCCCTGCAGAGCCCACCTAACTCTGCCGCGTTGACGCCAGTGTTCTTCCTCCAGTTTGTAAATATGGAGAAGCTGCTCCTCCAAGTGGTACCTTGAGGCCCAAGCATCCTCGTCCAGGCCTGTGGCGTCGGCCAGCACATCAAGTTCAGCGATCTGGGTCAGCAAAGCAGCTTTCTCCGCCTTGGTGTCCCTGCCCAGGTTCTGGTTCCAGCCTCTGAGGAATTGTCTAAGCCCTGTGGACATAAAATTCCACCAATCAATGATGTCACGGCCGCCCGCCTTGGTCAACAATCTCTCCCACGAGTGCTGAACTAAGGGGACGAACCCTTGGCGCTCAAACCAGCTTGTCTCGAAGAAAAATCTGTTGGAGCGTACCGGGAAACCCTCACCGGTGTCGAAGACAAGAGGCGTGTGGTCAGAGCCCAGACTGGTCTCGGCAGAGAGGGAGCACAGAGGGAAGATAGATTCAAAAGAGGCGGACACAAACACACGATCAAGAGCGGACCGGACCGGATTGAGCTGGTGATTAGACCAGGTAAACCGCGCACCCGTGCGCGGTATCTCCCTCAAAGCCCAGGAGGCAATGGTATTGTTGAAAAGGTCCATCAGCGGCCAATTAAGATTGTCATTACTCTTATCTTCCGCGGATCTGATGAGGTTGAAATCGCCTCCCATAAGGATCGGCAGATTGCACCTAGCTATCTTGTCAGATACCTCGTCCAGGAACCGCCTGGAGCGAGCGTGATCTGCGGGTCCATAGATACCGATAACCTCCATCTTCTTGTTGGAAACGCGATGGAGAACAGATAGGCTAAGAAAGAATTGACCCCTGTCCATTCTTCCTACCTCGAACAAGCTGTCCCTAACTCCCAGCAGCATGCCTCCCGAGTGGCCGTTAGCTGGTAGCCAGGACCAGAAAAATTTCTCGCCCACCTCCAGGGAAGCCAGTTCGGCGTCCGTGAAGTCCTGTTCGATGGTTTCTTGCAAGAGAACTACGTCAATGCGATGTAACCTGAGGTACTCTTTCAGCAGGGTTCGCCTACCCCAACGGCCGAACCCTCTGATGTTCCAGAAAAGCGCTCTCATTGGGACACTTTGCTCAAAGCCCGTGCTTGGCGGGTGACAGGACGGTGACCAACAGGAGTGGGCCTACGCGCAGCACGCCTCTTGGAAAGAGCAGCTTTCTTGATTTTGCCCGAGCCCGAGGAGGGTTCCCCCACTGGACCCTTTGACGCAGGCAAGCCAGCGGCAGAGGAAGGCTCCCCCTTGGGGCCATCCTCCAAACCATTGCCACCCTCGGCATGGGCCGTAGCATCGCGAGCAGCCTCTACCTTGGCCGTGGCCTCTTCTTCTTCAAGCCTACGTCTTGCAGCCAGAAGCTCTGCTTGCGCGCGCTCACGGGCCTGGAGGAGGGCGACCGCTTGTGCCGGTGACCCTTCCGAAGATTTGAACAAGATGCAACTGTCCTTGGCTACCTTGAGCAGGTGGTCAAGGGAGGAATGTTGAAACGCGACGAAAGCAGAGGGGGAAATACCTGGGGCGGGGGTTGACGATGAAGGAGTCGCAGTGTCGATGGCGCTCTTGGCGGTCTTGTCGAGATTGTTCTTGTCAGCAGTGGCACGCATGGCCCGCTCAAGGACCGGTCCGTCGCTTGTTCCCTTCGCACGCGCACTCTTGCGCATAGCCTCCGCAGGGGAAGCTTTGGAGCGAGGGCCCCTTGCCACTGGGGCCCCGAGCGCAGGAATGGGGGCATCGAGGAGAAGAAGCTGTCCCTCGGTGGCGATGACGTTGCTGATGGAGTTGTTGTCGTTGCTGATGGCCGGAGCCTGGTGAAGACCGGAGGCCGGAGTTGGGGTGTTGGCAGCCGCAGCCGCCGCCTCCAGCATGAGTTTCCGGGAGGGACGGTCATGGTTGAGTTTGCTCCTTTGCTCACTGTTACGCAGATATTCCTGGTCAGAAGCTCCTTGGGACGGGCTGGACCACCCCACCTCCTCACGTTCCGCCTCAGAGAGATGAAAGGCTTTGCCCGGCGTCGGCGAAACAAGGCCAACTGAGGAGGGGTCTTCAGGAAGGTCCACACAGAGGGAGTCAGCGCTGGTGGAGGTGTTCGGGGAAGGCGGCTTAGCGGACTTGATGATTTGTGCCACCAGCGGGAAGATATTGCCTGTGGGGGTCAGATTGGACCCATACTGACTGCGAGCAGAGGCGGGAATCTGGGGGCTGAGGACCTTGTCGGTGGGCGGAAGGCAGGCTGATGGTGAGACAGGGGAAGAGCCCAAGGGCACAGACTTGCGGGGGCCCTCCCCGCCCGCAGGAGCAGAGGCCGAACCGCGAGAGGCCTTGTGGGTGTGGCGTCCCCGCCGCCCGTCCCAACGTTCCTCATCAGTCTCCTCGAAGTCCTCGTCCTTGTCGTCGGTACCTTCTCCGGGGGGAAACTTCGGAGGCTCGTGCGGCGGTGAGTCTTGAATTGTCTCCTCTTCACGGACAACTTGGATTTTGTAGCCTTGCATGTTGACGAAGAGGATGATGTGGTCAGGCAGCCGGTCCCCTTTGCGGCAACCGAAGGACATACGCACAGGCGCGTCAAGGTTGGCCAACGTGGCGACGTCCACCCCAATGGGGCGCCCCACCTCACGGGTAGATAGTAGGAGGCGATCAGCATGACGGAAAGGAGGTGGCACGCCCAGCAGCTTGACCCACACTTCTTCCAGAGTTTCGGTCGCAAGGGGATCGCCAAGAGGGACCGTGACTATGGCCTTGAGTTTGGTGCAGGGCAAGGTAAGGCCTCCCCCACGAATAGCAATGCGAAGGCTCTCCTTTGAAGGGAAGATCATCGAGAAGTCTGTTGGGCCAATCTGGCGCACCTGCCAGTCCCAATCCTCATCCACCAGGTCTTTGAACTCGTCTTCAACTTGCTCCGCAGACAGTTGCCCTCCCCCGAGGATAACTGTAGCGGAGTTGGAGGCTGGTTTCTGCAGGTCTTCGTCAGGAACTTCGAGGCAGCAGAAACCTGGGCGCCCGCCGCCGTATCCTGCCCAGAAGGGAGCGAGGGCCGAGGATACCGCAGCGCACATGGCGGAAAGGTGTCCCACCTTCTTGCAATTGACGCAGAAGGCTTCATCCACACAGGCAGCCTGGACGTGGCCCTGCTTACCGCAGTTGTAGCAGGTGATGTGAGCGGCATCTTGACTGGGCGCCCCAGCCGCCCCAGGGCCGGAGACCAACCCGGAGCTAGGAGCCGACGTCTCCCCAGGCGTACCATGTGGCTGACGGGGCTGCCTTCTGCCCGCGTTCCGCCCGGAGTCACGGCCACGAGGGGGCGGCGGAGGGGGAGGGGGCGCACGAGCATCCTGTCGTGAACGTTCCCCCTCGGAACGCCAGGACGAGGAACTCGCACGCTCCGCCTCGCGGTCACGTTGACGTTGCTGCCGGCGTTGTTCTTCCTGCTCCCTATCGAGCTTCTGGCGCAGATCTTGTTCGCGGGTGCGGGAGTAGCCCTTGTTGAACTCTTCGAAGGGGCGCTTGCCGTGGTGGTTCCTGTCCCTCTCCATGGGCACAAGGAGAGGAACGCGAGCGCCAGAGACGGGGTCGAGGTGGGTGGACAGAAACTTGGCGGCGGCGCGGTTACGACGGACGTCGGAGGCAGGGGCAGGAAAACCCAAGAATGGATCTAGGGTTTGGGGAGGGAGCCAGAGCCACTTAAATACCGGCGGCTGAGGGGTAGATCCGTCCCGTCGCGGAACCCTAGCGACTCCCAACCGAGCATCTTCAGTAGAGGCGACGTGGCACACATCCAACGGGTCCGATCCGGGGGCATCTGCGGGAACAGGTCCGACCGCACCAAGGGCCGGCCCAGGCAGGCCGACCGACCCCTGCCCAGGCCGTAGCTGGGCCGCCGCGGCCCCAGCCACCCCATGGGCCAGCCCAGCAGGCCCAGCAGAGCCCGGCACCAACGAGTCCAGGGTGGGGGCAAACCCTAGCGGCGGCGGCGTCCCTCTCGCCTCCGGCCGCCGCAGGGCCGGTGGAAGGTCCAGCACCAGCGCTCCAATACGGACCTGCCCCGCACCGGAGCACGCTGGACCAGCAGCCGAGGGATCCCTATCTGCAGACGCCAGGCCAGGAAGCGGAGGGAAGTGAAGCGACGACTCGAGCGATGGTGGTGGGGGCGGCGCCGGCACCGGCGAGGGGCTCCTCTCCCGCGAGGAGCTAGGGGCGCACCCCGGCGGCGTGGAACCTTCCAGATCTGGGCAGAACCGCCCGAGGTTCGCCGGAAATGGGAGCGGTGGCCGCGCCGCGACTTCTGGATCCCAGACCTCCTCCTCCGAGGAGCACTCCTCCGAGCTTGCGACCTCGGCGACGACGGCGGTGAGAGGCGAGAAACGGTTACCTTTCCGCACCGGAGTGGCGCGCAGGGCCTGACGTCCCCCAGGACGGCGGGCGGCACCGCGGCGGCGGCGTTCCGGGGGGACGAGCTCCCAGTCGCCCCCCGTATCGCCAGAGCAGAAGCGCCTAGTCAGACACATCGATCTCCCCTCTACGTGTTGACCCTAGGTAAGTTCAACTGAGATTTTGGTATGTGTTTGGACTTTGGTAGCACGGGTTTGTCATACATGCCGCGTTCAGATGTTATTTGGTTGGTTTGTATGTGTTAAGAGATGCTGGGACTTATGTTGAAAATATAAATTACCAGGAGGTCCATATTTTACACAACATCCATTGAACAGAATAAAAAATGCAATCTGGTCCTGAGATCCGGATTGAGACAACGTGGCCCAGATTCCGACCATGGTTCATGCCCGACGGTGGCGTACGTCTCGCCATCCTCAAGGCGGGCCAGGCTAGTGTAGCCCGTGGCGCGGGAGCTTGGTGGTCGCATTGTCTGGCGGTGACGGGTATACGAGGCGCGCCAGGGCACCGTCGGGCGGGGGCGGGCAGACGAGGCACTCCAGGGTGCCGTCGAACGGAGCTCGAGCGCGGGGACATGGCTGATAAGGCGCGCCAGGGCGCCACCAGACGGAGCTCGGGCGTGGGAACGGAGCCCGATGGAGCTCGCGCACTGGACGGTCACAGGGAGGAGGAGGCGGCGTTGGCGCTCCAAGAGTATGGCGGGAGAGAGAGGAGGATGTGGGAATGAGGAAAGGGGGTGGGGTTCTGGGGGCGCAAGGCCTGTGCTACATCCTTTTGCGGGACGAGCTCAACCTGGGCGATTTGCGAAGCTCGATTTGAACTTGTCAACCCGGACTAGCTGAGAGGCATTTTTCCTATGAGCTTAGCAGTGTCAATACAGAGCAATCTTGACACGTATTGTGCAAATTCAGGTCAACTAGTAAGTCTGGCAAAATCTAGCATTTTCTTCTCTCCAAATACCAATGTTATGGCAAGGGTCGAGATTTGTGAAGCATTGCATATTGATACTGAAGCTTTGTCTGACAAATATTTGGGGTTGCCAGTGATTGCGGGGGCTGATAGGAGTGACCGCTTTCTTCATTTTGTTGAGAGAATAATTGAAAGGATAAATGGGTGGAAGGAAAAACTCCTTTCAATTGCAGGTAAAGAGATCTTATTGAAGGTTGTGGCTCAAGCCATCCCAGTATATGCTATGTCTGTCTTCCAAATACCTAAAGGTGTGTGCAAAAGGATGATGGATGCCATTGCAAAATTCAGGTGGGGAGATGACGAGAACAGTAATAAGATGCATTGGCTAGCATGGTGGAAGTTGTGTTATCCAAAGAATGAGGGAGGAATGGGCTTCAGAGATTTTCAATCATTCGATTTAGCTATGCTTGCAAAACAAATATGGAGATTAGTGGATGAACCAGAATCATTATGTGCACGTGTGCTGCTAAGTACTATTCAGATGGAAATATCATGAGGGCTGGTCCTAAGGCTGGATGCTCTTTTACTTGGCGGACTTTGATGGCAGCATTACCCACCTTCAAGCGCGGTTACATTTGGCGGGTCGGTAATGGCGAGAAGATTAACATGTGGCTGGACAGATGGATACCATCCAGTGTTGATGGGAAGGTTACAACTGTGAGGGGAGGTACTCTTATACTAAAGTCAGTGATCTAATTAACCCCATTACAGCATCTTGGGAAGAAGTTTTACTTAGAGATTTTTCAATGATGTTGATGTAGAAAGAATCCTGCAAATCCCACTGAATAACCAAGGTTTTGATGATTTTATTGCCTGGAAAGAGACTAGTCATGGACGATATGTTAAGTCGGGTTATTACATGCAATGGAGATATCAGTTTGGTCCAAATGCGACTCAACTGACTCATCAAGGTGGTTCGGCCCTAAACCCTATATGGAGGAATCTCTGGAAATTAAATATCCCAAGTAAAATCAAAATTTTCATATGGCGGCTCTCCATGGAATTATCCCGCTCAAATGTATCTTGGCTAATAGGCACATTGGGGATTCGGCAGCTTGCCCGATTTGTTTCAGAGATGCAGAAGACATTAGGCACCTTCTCTTTGCTTGTCCTACGGCACAAGAACTATGGCAAAAGCTAGAGCTAGAGCAGCTTATTACTGATGTGGGACAAAACAAGCTGTCAGGCTCGGTTATCCTGGAGCAAATCATAAAACTCCCGGACTCCGCATTGATTGGATTCTCTACAATAAAGGTAAGGGAAGTAATTTTAACTACGTGTTGGTGCCTATGGTAGCTGCGTCGGCGGCGGTCTAGGGATGAGCCGGTTTCCCCTATGGTCAAATGCAAATTCTCAATCCTTGCTATTGTTGCAAATGCGGAGGCAGTGAAGTCCAAGAGAAGCCAACCGGCTGACTCCAAATGGAGCAAACATGACCCAAGAGAGGTAAAATTAAATGTTGACGCCTCTTTTTTTGAAGAATTACATGCAGGGTCAGTTGGGGTGGTTCTACGTGACTATGAAGGCAAATTTGTTGCTGCAGTACGTCTTACTTGCCGCATGTGATCTTAGCGCAAGTGGCAGAAGCTTTAGCTACGAAGGAAGGCCTTTCCCTGGCAAATGAGATGGGCATCGCAAATCTGATTGCGGAGTCTGATTCCCTTGAAACAGTGGAAGCTTGCTTGCCTGGGCATCGGTGGTACAATGATTCGGCAACTATTTTTGCAGATTGTGTGGACTTGATTGCGGGGCTTGGTAATGTGAAGTTTAAACACTGGCCGAGGGAAGCCAACAAGGTGGCAGATGAGTTAGCTAAGTTTTGTTTTCAGATTTCCAATTCTTGTAATTGGGTCGATGAACCCCCTAGCTTTATTCTGCAAACTCTCTTAGATGATGTAATAGTTGTGTGACCCGCGGCAGCAGGTTTCAGACGCACTCTTTTCCTTCTAGGGTACCTAAGGGGACTGGAAGGTTTTTTATGAGGCGGCCTGCTGTTTGCTTAATATAATGATATATTTTCAAAAAAAAAAAACACAGACCAATCCAAGCTCAGCTGCCCAAGGCTGACCACGTTACTACGGAGCTTGGGGATGTAGTACACATCCCTGAAGGCGCGTTGTGGTCCTCCATCGATGTTGAAGCCGATGGTGTCGTGCCCCATGATCTGCACCACGGAGCCGTCGCCAAAGCGCATGTTGTCGCGCACCGTCTCGTCGAGCTCCGCGGATGCCGCTTGATCTCCTGTCATGTGGTTTGACGCCCCTGTGTCGAGGTACCAGGTGGAGTCGAGCTGGTCGGCGACCGGACCTGGGAAGATCTTGGCGTTCTCCTCGTTGAGGAAGATGAGCGCCCGCTCCGGCGCGGGCACCGGTGCGGACGGCGCTGGTGGCGCGGGCGTGATGGAGGCAGGCGCAGCAGTTGGTGACGCGGTGTCGAGCTCGACCTCAGCGAGCAGCATCGCGGGATCGTCGTCGTCGTCGATCTTGGCCAGGTGCGCCTCCTCCCTCTTCTTCTTGCGACACTCACGCGCCCAGTGTCCCTTCTTGCCGTAGTAGCGGCAGGTGTCATCCTTCTTGGACCCACCGGAGGCGTTGGAGCCTTCCCCGGCGGATCGCTTGTCGTCGCGGTCCTTGCCGCCGTTTTTGCCCTGACGGTGATCACCGCCCGAGCCGCTGCTGTTCCCGCCGTGGGCGCCGCGCGCGAAGCGCGCGCGCCACTCCTCCTCCGTGAGGAGCAGCTTGTCAGAGTCATCCTCTCCGTCCACAGCTTCGTTCTCCTCCACCACGAGCAGCCGCCCGCTCAATTCCTCGATCGACATCGCCTTGATATTTAGCAAGGACTCAATGGATGATGCCATCTGACGGTACTTACGTGGGAGGACGCGCAGGAACTTCCTCACGGCTTTGGGCTCGTCCTCCGGGTCGCCGAGCATCTCCAGATCACTGAGGATCGTGGAGAGGTGCAGCACGAAGGTCTCCTGTAAGGGTATTTTACCCTTATCCATTATTTTGGTAACAATGACACCGTGCTAGAGTATTTGGCCTAATATGTTTATAAGGATAATCTCAGGTATTAGGCAAAGAGGCATAAATGGTGTATCAAAGGAATAAGAAGGCTAAAGGAGACCCCCCACTTCAACAACAATCGAAAAGGGGTCTACAGCAGAAATCCGGTCTGCAGCCCGGTTGGACCGGCCCACAGACCGGCGGCCCCGGCGCGCTGTCCGGTCGACCGGCCGCCAACCGGCCCCTGGACGACGCAAAGATGGTCCGGCCTGCAGCCCGGTCAGCCGGCATGTGGACCGGTGATACGTCCATTTTGCATCACTATTTTATATCATAATTTGCTGTTATTCATTGATATATTTCATATTTAGAGATGATACTTATGTAATTTCACCTATTTTGCATGTTTCATGATCATTGGAGAATTATTCACCGGAGTCAGGATTCTGCTGGAAAAAGCACCGTCAGGACATGATACGTCTCCAACGTATCGATAATTTCTTATGTTCCATGCTACTTTATTGATGATACCTACATGTTTTATGCACATTATATGTCGTATTTACGCATTTTCTGGAACTAACCTATTAACAAGATGCCGAAGAGCCGATTCTTTGTTTTCTGCTGTTTTTGGTTTCGAAATCCTAGTAAGGAAATATTCTCGGAATTGGACGAAATCTTCGCCCGGGGTCCTATTTTTGCACGAAGCTTCCGGAGACCGAAGAGGGAAGGAAGTGGGGCCACGAGGCGCCGACACCATAGGGCGGCGCGGCCCTGTGCCCCGGCCGCGCCGACCTAGGGTGTGGGGCCCTCGTGTGGCCCCCGCGTTGCCCTTCCGCCTACTTAAAGCCTCCGTCGCGAAAACCCCGCATCGAGAGCCACGATACGGAAAACCTTCCGGAGACGCCGCCGCCGCGAATCCCATCTCGGGGATTCAGAGATCGCCTCCGGCACCTGCCGAGAGGGGATTCATCTCCCGGAGGACTCTTCATCGCCATGATCGCCTCCGGAGTGATGAGTGAGTAGTTCACCCCTGGACCATGGGTCCATAGCAGTAGCTAGATGGTCATCTTCTCCTTGTTGTGCTTCATTGTTGGATCTTGTGAGCTGCCTAACATGATCAAGATCATCTATATGTAATACTATATGTTGTGTTTGTCGGGATCCGATGGATAGAGAATACTATGTTATGGTGATTATCAATCTATTGTTTATGTGTTGTTTATGATCTTGCATGCTCTCCATTATTAGTAGAGGCTCTGGCCAAGTTTGTACTCTTAACTCCAAGAGGGAGTATTTATGCTCGATAGTGGGTTCATGCCTTCATTGACACTGGGACGATGTGATGTAAAGTTCTAAGGTTGTGATGTGCTGTTGCCACTAGGGATAAAACATTGATTCTATGTCTAAGGATGTAGTTGTCGATTACATTACGCACCATACTTAATGCAATTGTCTGTTGCTTAGCAACTTAATACTGAATGGGGTTCGGATGATAACCTGAAGGTGGACTTTTTAGGCATAGATGCAGTTGGATGGCGGTCTATGTACTTTGTCGTAATGCCCAATTAAATCTCACTATATTTATCATATCACACTACAAGAAAAGTTGCCATGGCCGACGAAGTTGAAGTCGCGCCGTGGTTGCTGGTGTACCATGGCCGACGATTTTGGTCCCTCCGTGGTGCATGTCAAAACTTTTTTTTTCTCGTTTTTGAGGCCACCTAGCCCGACGAAAGCGGCCAAAACGTGGCGTATGGTGGCCCGGGACGTGGTGCATCTCGAAATCTCGGGTTTGCCGGCCGAGTCAACGCAAATCCGCACCGCCGAGTGATGTAGGGCCCAGATGGCAGCCTCTCTGGCATTGTTTTTTTTTCTAGATCGCGCCATCTCGTTCAACGTTCTCCGATCGAGCCGTTTACGATGCAGGATCATGGGTCCCGCATGTCATCCTCTATGAACCAAAATTCTTTCTATTCTTGGATTTTTTTTGACCCCCTGATTTCTGGCTACTTCCTTTTTCTTTTGATCCCTTGCCGCCTTGGAAACGTTGAGACCGCTGCTGCTAAATGGGACCCGCATGTCATCCTCTATGTGCAATCAACTTTCTTTTCTTGGAGTTTTTTTTGGCCCCTCAAATTTGGTCACTTGCCTTTTTCTTTCGATCCCCTGCCGCCTCTCAAACGGTGATACCGCTGCTGCTAACTGGAACCCGCATGTCATCCTCTATGTACTATAAAACTTTCTTTTCCTGGATTATTTTTGGCACCTCAAATTTGGTCACTTACCTTTTTCTTTCGATCCCCTGCCGCCTCTCAAACGGTGATACATTCCGCTAACTGGGACCCGCATGTCATCCTCTATGTACTATAAAACTTTCTTTTCTTGAATTATTTTTGGCACCTCATATTTGGTCACTTACCTTTTTCTTTCGATCCCCTGCCGCCTCTCAAACGGTGATACCGCTTCTGCTAAATGGGACCCGCATGTCATCCTCTATGTACTATAAAACTTTCTTTTCTTGGATTTTTTTGGCACCTCATATTTGGTCACTTGACTTTTTCTTTCGATCACCTGCTGCCTCTCAAACAGTGATACCATTTGCTAAATGGGACCCGCATGTCATCCTCTATGTACTATAAAACTTTCTTTTCTTGGATTTTTTTGGCACCTCATATTTGGTCACTTGACTTTTTCTTTCGATCCCCTGCTTGCCTCTCAAACAGTGATACCGCTGCATGCCTAAATGGGACCCGCATGTCATCCTCTATGTAAATCATGTTTCTTTTCTTGAATTATTTTTGGCTCCTGATATTTGGTCACTTGCCTTTTTCTTTCGATCTCATGCCGCCTTTGAAACATTGAGTAAGCTGCTGGCTCATGGGTCCCGCATGTCATCCTCTATGTACTATAAAAGTTCTTTTTCTTGGTTTTTTTTCACCATCTGATTTTTGGCAATTTCTTTTTTTCTTTTGATCCCCTGCCACCTCTCAAACGCTGATACCGCTGTCGCTAAATGGGACCCGCATGTCATCCTCTATGTACTATAAAACTTTCTTTTCTTGAATTATTTTTGGCTCCTCATATTTGGGCACTTGCCTTTTTCTTTCGATCTCATGCCACGTTTGAAACGTTGAGGAACCTGCTGGCTCATGGGACCCGCATGTCATCCTCTATGTGCTATAAAAGTTTCCTTTGTTGGATTTTTTCACCCTCGATTTTTGGCTTGCCTTTTTCTTTTGATCCCCTGCCCCCTTTGAAACGTTGAGTAAGCTGTTGGCTCAAGGGACCCGCATGTCATCCTCTATGTCCATCAACTTTCCTTTCTTGGATTTTTTTTCACCCCCTAATTACTAGCTACTTTCTTTTTCTTTTGATCTCAAGCCGCATAACAAACATTGAGACCGCTGCTGCAAAATGGGACCCACATGTCATCCTCTATGTACAATAAAGTTTCTTTTCTTGGATTATCTTTTGCTCCTGATATTTTGTCACTTGCCTTTTTCTTTCGATCTCATGCCGCCTTTGAAACGTTGAGTAAGCTGCTGGCTCATGGGTCCCGCATGTCATCCTCTACGAACAATAAAAGTTTCCTTTCTTGGAGTTATTTTTGACCCCTAATTTCTGGCTATTTGCCTTTTTCTTTGGATCTCCCCGCCCTTTGAAACGATGAGGACGTCATATGTGGCAGTCGGTCCCACAAGTCATCCTCTATGAACAATAAAAGTTTCCTTTGATGGATTTTTTTGAACCCCTAATTAATTTCTGGATATTTCCTTTTTTTCTTTGATCCCCTGCCGCCTTGGAATCGTTGAGGATGCCGCTTGCCTCATGGGTCCCGCATGTCATCCTCTCAGAACGGTAAATGTTTCTTTTCTTGGATATTGTTTACCAAATGATTTTTGGCTTATTTTTTCTTTCGATATCCTGCCGCCTTTAAAACGTTGAGGACGCTGCTGGCTCACGGGTCCCACATGTCAGCCTCTATGAACAATAAGCGCTGAGGACGCTGCTGCCTCATGGGTCCCGCATGTCATCCTCTCAGAACGAAAATGTTTCTTTTCTTGGATTTTTTACCAACAGATTTTTGGTTTATTTTTTCTTTCCATCCCCTGCCGCCTTTAAAACGACGCTGCTGGCTCATGGGTCCACGATGTCAGCCTCCCCGTACAAGAAACATGTGATATCTTGATTATTTTGCAGACAATAAACAGTGTATTGCGCTCTGAGCTATTGCAAACGGATAAATTAAATCTTTATTTTTACAACATATATCTTGAATCTCCTTGTTTTTTGTTTTGGCGAAGCATAGGACTTTCCTGTTTTTTTTTTGAGAAAAATCCGAACTATCATGTTCTGGAGTGGGCTGAAATTGTACGTGTCAAAAGGCCCAGAAGGATAGTTCGAAGGCCCAGATGTCTAGATGCAGCCCAATTGAAATCTTTCTTTTCTTGGATTTTTTTCACCCCCTGATTTCTGGCTACTTCATTTTTCTTTTGGTCCTGTGCCGCCTTGGAAACGTTCAGACCGCTGCTGCAAAATGGGACCCGCATGTCATCCTCTATGTACAATAAAGTTTCTTTTCTTGGATTATTTTTGGCTCCTGATATTTGGTCACTTGCCTTTTTCTTTCGATCTCATGCCACGTTTGAAACGTTGAGGAATCTGCTGGCTCATGGGACCCGCATGTCATCCTCTATGTACAATAAAAGTTTGATTTGTTGGATTTTTTTTCACCCTCTGATTTTTGGCTATTTCCTTTTTCTTTTGATCCCCTCCCGCCTTTGAAACGTTCAGTAAGCTGCTGGCTCATAGGTCCCACATGTCACCGTATGAACGATAAAGCTTTCCTTTCTTGGAGTTTTTTTTGACCCCCTAATTTCTGGCTACTTTCTTTTTCTTTTGATCTCAAGCCGCATTTGAAACATTGGGACCGCTGCTGCAAAATGGGACCCACATGTCATCCTCTATGTACAATAAAGTTTCTTTTCTTGGATTATTTTTGGCTCCTGATATTTGGTCACTTGCCTTTTTCCTTCGATCCCATGCCACGTTTGAAACGTTGAGGAACCTGCTGGCTCATGGGACCCGCATGTCATCCTCTATGTACTACAAAAGTTTATTTTCTTGGGTTTTTTTTCACTCTCTGATTTTTGGCTATTTCCTTTTCTTTTGATCCCCCCGCCTTGGAAACGTTGAGTAAGCTGCAAACTCGTGGGACCCGCATGTCATCCTATATGTACAATCATTTTAATTTTCTTGGAGTTGTTTGACCCACTAATTTCTGGCTACTTTCTTTTTCTTTTGATCTCAAACCGCATTTGAAACGTTGGGACAGCATGTCATCCTCTATGTACAATAAAAGTTTCTTTTTTTGGATTTTTTTTCACCCTCTGATTTTTGGTCACTTGCCTTTTTCTTTCGATCTCATGCCGCCCTTGAAAACGTTGAGGAACCTGCTGGCCCATGGGACCCACATGTCATCCTCTATGTACTATAAAAGTTTCTTTTGTTTGATTTTTTAACCCTCTGATCTTTTGCTTTTCCATTTTACTTTTCTTCCCCCGCCGCATTGGAAAGGTTAGTAAGTCATTGATCGGTGGGACCCACATGTCATCCTCTATGTACAATCAAGTCTCTTTTCTTGGATTTTTTTTTACCCCCTTATTTTTGGTCACTTGCCTTTTTCTTTCGATCTCATGCAGCCTCTGAAACGTTGAGAAGTCTGCTGGCTCATGGGACCCACATGTCATCCTCGATACTATAAAAGTTTCTTTTCTTGGATTTTTTCACCCTCTTATTTTTGGTCGTTCCTTATTCTTTTGATCCCCTGCGCCTTGGAAACATTGATTAAGCTCTTGACACAAGGGGCCCGCATGTCATCCTCTATGTACAATCAACTTGCAAGATCTTGGGGCGGAAGAGCTTGTATAAGTGGGACCCATATGTCATCCTCTATGTACAATAAAAGTTTCTTTTACTTGGATTATTTTTTGCTCCTGGTATTTGGTCTCTTTCCTTTTTCTTTCGATCTCATGCCGCCTCTGAAACGTTGAGTAAGGTGCTGGGTCATGGGACCCGCATGCCATCCTCTATGTACAATCAACTTTCTTTTCTGGGAGTTTTTTTACCCCTAATTTCTGGCTACTCTTTTTCTTTTGATCTCAAGCCGCATTTGAAACGTTGACACCGCTGCGCAAAATGGGACCCGCATGTCATCTTTTATGTACAATAAAGTTTCTTTTCTTGGATTATTTTTGGCTCCGATATTTGGTCACTTGTCTTTTTCTTTCGATCTCATGCCCCCTTTGAAACGTTGAGGAAGGCTGCTAGCGCATGGGTCCCGCATGTCATACTCTATGAACAATAAAAGTTTCCTTCCTTGGAGTTATTGTTTACCGCTAATTTCTCGGCTACTTCCTTTTTTCTTTTGATCCCTGCCGCCTTGGAAACGTTGAGTAAGGCTGACACAAGGGGCCCGCATGTCATCCTCTATGTACAATTAACTTGCAAGATCTTCGAGCGAAAGAGCTTGTATAAGTGGGACCCATATGTCATCATCTATGTACAATAAAAGTTTCTTTTCTTGGATTATTTTTTGCTCCTGATATTTGGTCACTTTCCTTTTTCTTTCTATCTCATGCCGCCACTGAAACGTTGAGTAAGGTGCTGGCTCATGGGACTGTACAATAAAGTTTCATTTCTTAGATTTTTTTTACCCACTGATTTTTGCTAACTTGCCTTTTTCTTTTCGATCATATGCCGCCTTTGAAATTGAGGTCGCCGCTGGCTCATGGGTCCCACAAGTCAGCCTCTATGAACAATAAACCTTTCCTTTGTTGTATTTTTTTTACCCCTAATTTCTGGCTATTTGCCTTTTTCTTTTGATCCCCTGCGGCCTTTGAAACGATGAGGACGTCGCCACAGGTCGGTCCCACATGTCATCCTCTATGAAGAATATAAGTTTCCTTTTTGGATTTATTTTTGACCCCTAATTTCTGGCTATTTGCCTTTTTCTTCGATCCTCGCCGACTTCGAAATGATGAGGATGCAGCTGGCAGATCGGTCCCACATGTCAGCCTCTATGAACTATAAATGTTTCCTTTGTAGGATTTATTTTTTACCCCTATTTTCGGGCTACTTGCCTTTTTCTTTGAAACGTTGAGGACGGTACGGTCTCATGGGTCCCACATGGCATCCTCTCTGAACGATAAACCTTCATTTCTTGTTAACGACAGGTTTATCAGTATTATTTTCGCAGACTAATACAAGCTCTTTGGCTCCAAGATCTTGCAAGTTGATAGATTAAATCAAGGAATTATTAGGATATGTTTTAAATTTCAAATCCACTTAATGAATTTTTAAAAATACCGTTATCCATGTGGGTATGGAGCGATCAAGGATTTTCATATTGGGCATGAACAGTTTCAAAAATTGGAACCCTATAATTCAAAATAAATAAAAACAACTTTTATGTAGAATCTCCGTGTATTTTTTTTTTGCCAATCATAGGATCTGTGTTTCATTAGAAAAGGGCCGAAATTGCATGAGCAGAAAGGCCCATTTGAAGTTATTGGGCTTCGACGGGAGCAAGTAGACCGATAACAATTACCATGTAGATGTTCCTTGGCAACCCAAAAGTGAAATATTGGGCCCAACAGGGAAGGTTGAACAAGACTTTTTCTATTGGGAAGGTGGTACATGGGGTTATCCCGACAAAAAAATGGAACATGGGTTGCGAAGGTTGCCCATTTGTGCCTAATATGTTTGTCGGCAGGAGCTTTACCTTCCGCCGCCGCCGCTCCGCTTCCGCCGCCGCCGCCATGCCTCGTCGCGGGTCGAGCTACCAGTGCGGCGGCGTCTCGAGCTCGGGGTACAAGAACGTCCGCGCGCGCCCCAAATTAAGGTACTTCCTCCTCGGGACGGCACCTACGATAGGCTCGGCTGGCCTTGGGGCATTTACCCCTAGCCTCTTCCATGCTCAAGTTTTTGAAATGTTTCTGGCTCTGTTCAACACTGGATCAAATTTGTCAACATGACCATTCTTATGGAGTAGCAACGAGTTGAATCTCTCAAAACTCTTTAAGTTCTGCAATATAACGACTAATTGGTACTACCTTATACAAAATGATTACATATCCTTATTTTGGAAGCAAGCAATCACACACTTATAGTTTGCTAGTCAGCTGCACGTAACGTTAAAAATCGGCAATTATAATGAATAAACCTGTAATTTTCACTTAAAATGCATTAAGGAGCATCAAATTTGACAAATCAAACCATGTCGTACTGAAAATTGACATGTCTTTCTCATGCAGAAATGTAAAATTATCCATGCATGTGCGTTTATACAGGTTAAGTTTTGCACGTATTATTTTTTGTAACTTTTCTGACTACCTTCAAAGCTCCAATCCTTCTTCATCATCTTTGTTGTACCGCACTGATGCAAGTGAATGTGAGCTGCTCGCCAGACGCGACTTCGTGTCCGATATGTGTACTATGCCTTCTCCATCTAGTGCTAGTTACGCCTCTGTGCTAATTAATTCAGCACAAACCTCATCATTGCAGCTGTGACTCACCTCGACCATTGGAGCCCAATCACAAGAGCGAGCTCAGTCTCAACCAGAGGCATGTGTCTCATGGTTAGCTATCTACAACTTGTTGTCTTACTAAAACCGTGCCTATCATATAGAGATCACCTCGCTGGTGTAGCAATGGCTGCAAGTAGCTGCTAGCATGAGTGAAGGGGATAAGGAAGAAAAGATTAAAAAAATGGGGTGGGGCCAACAAGCGGAAAGCTATCTACTGTACTAGCTTTATGGATGTTTCTGGAATTGGGTAGAAAATAGTACTCGATGACACTGTAGCAGCGAATCCCAGAGACCAAAGGCCGTTGGATGATGTCTAATGAACGGCAGAACAAAATCGGCGAAATTAGCTTGAATTTTGATAATAAATCTTGGGCATTTTCCCTCGAACATGATTTATCAACTTTGGGTAGTCTCTGGACTAGTCTCCCTCGTCCACCAATTATTATCATAAACATACTGCGGAAAGTTGAGGGCAGTCCCTAGTCCCGAGCACTTCGCCCACTTCCCCGGCCTCATCCCGAGAGATCTCACACCAACCACCTCACCGTCGACTAGCCGCCGGTCTACAGCCCTCCGAAGAATCCCCAATGGCGGCGACGCCCTACTAGAGCGCTCCTCACGCGAGCGCATCATCGAAGTCCGGCCCACATGTCTTCCGTGCACCGTGTGTCGGCAAGCACGACCGACTTCTCCGTCGGCGAGCCGCCGGCCGTGGGCGAGGGCGAGGCGTCCCCGTTCACTATGACGGTGCACATCTTCTTCTCGAGGACGTACGAGCTCGGGAGGATGGCCGGCCCCCTCCCCGCCCCCACCGGATGAGGACGATATCACCACTACACCTGCGAAGAGGTGGTGCTGGATCTTAGCTTGCCTCCGAGGAAGCTGCGTAGTGGGGGCAATGTCGTGCGAACTATGCGCGAGATTCTTGCCCGTGTATGGCTGCTCAAGAACCTGAACCTCACGGAGGAGGAGTGGGACATCATCATGCCTTACGATGTTATGCACCTGATGTGGCAGCAGGCGTGTCGTCGGCTCGGTGGCCTCCACTTCGACCTCACCCTTAGGGTGGACCACCGGCTCATCGTCAACTTGCCGGCGCTGCAGACGCTTGGGTCCTAGTTGCGCCGGAGGACGGCCACCGCAGCATATGCATCTTTGGGGCTGTCGCAGCCGCACAACGGTGCGTCTCCGGGGATGCAAACACCCGTTCCATAGGAAGTGCATCTTCTCCTGGTTTGTAACGAACGCCAGCTGCCCTATCTGCCGCGATAAAGTGCTGACCCATCTTATTTTCGATTTGTAGCATAGTATGAATAAAAACCCTGTATGATAGGGATGCCATGCCAACTTGAATCCTATGTCAAGAGAAATTCTATTTGATTGTGGTTATAAGATATTCTCGCATTAGTTTGATCTATTATCATTCTATTTTCCTATGGGATTTGACCCTATGAATCAATCAGCATGTGATTACTTCCAGACAATTAAGTTTGAGCAACTTTTAGTAGGACAACTAACATAAATAATTAGTCATGATGGGATTACAATCCAACGAGATAATTGTCTTCAGGACTCATACATTTTCCAAATAGAAAAATCAAAACAAATCATGGTTCTTCATCTCACAGCATGATACAGAGACAAGAGTCTAATCATCATCATCATCATCATCATCATCATCATCATCATCATCATCATCATCATCATCATCATCATCATCACCTCCGTCTTCATTCTGATATTCGTGCATGGTCTCATCCTGCTCGTCCTGTCCATTCTCCTCCTGAGATTCACCAGGTAGCTTCAGTTTATCCATCTCTTTGTCGACTATGCTAACGTCAACAGTGAAATCTACTTCTCCATCATGTGCAGGGATAATCGTATCCAACGAGGTTTCATCAATGTCGGCAACTTTAGTTTGCATACAACCAGCGAAATCATCTTCTTTGGGCACCAATTATTGGATCCGCATTCTCATCCAAATCATATATGTTCCTTGCCACAAACTTTTGCACATACTGCCATCCTTTTCTAGATCTGTCTTCCAAGAAAAGTACCTTGGCCGCTTGAGGTACCAAAATATAAGGATCATCCTTGTACCACTGAGCAGTAGTATCGACTGATATGAAATACCCATCATTTCTGGCACCTTTGCCCTTGTTTGGATCTTGGTTGTACCAATAACACTTAAATAGAACCACAGATCGGACAGTAACCTTATCACTATAGAACAACTGAATAACCTCTTCTATGTGACCATAATGGTCAAATGACTCTGATCTCTTTTTTCTGGTTGTCAAGTGATCTCCACTGGTTGTGATGCCACTATTTCGTGTCTTCAAATGTTGTTCACGCTCATAGGAGCTGTAATGGACACCATTGGCATTGCAAGCTGCAGCTACCAACACCCTCTTATCTGGACCACGTGATAGGACAAGGAGATCAGCACTAACAGCGCCTGGATTCTCCGCATGGAGTTTCGAGATCTACGATTACAAAATAGACAAGAGGTCATCTCATGTGAAAACACATAGACAAGTCAGAGTGCAATTGAACATCTTACATATTTCTCAAACCAGTCCTGAAACCCACTCCCACGTGCCGATAGCTTTCCATTCGTTTCCATGTACAACCTGCAAAACATAGCCAAGTCAGCTGAATATATTTCATTTTGATACAAGTTCATAGTATATGCGAGGAACTGAGTAGTTCGTGTGCATAGTACTCACTTAACATATTCATCGGCCTACGTAGCATTATTCAGCACATACCAAGACAATTGTTCAAATTCAGATCGCTCTAATGTTTTTTCGGTCCTCTTTCCTATTAGCTCAACACCATGTTTAAAAACAGATCCTCCAACTTCCAAAATTCTGCGACCCGATTGAATCTGGTCTCAATATCGGGAATATATCTTGAGGCAAATGTATATGCTTCAAGCAGCAATATACGCCACCGCAATGCAAGCCTCCGGTCTAGCTTTGTTCCTAACTGTATTCTTGAAAGTGCACGGTCGACGTTCTATAGGGTACATCCATCCATACTGTCATCGACCTCTTAAAAGTGCCTCATCGGGTAGATGAACAGCCAAATGCACCATCACATCAAAGAAGGCCGGAGGATATATCAGCTCCAGCTTGCACAGATTACCGCTATGTCCACCTTAAGACCTTCTACAACAGCTCCGCTTAGAGTTTTACTACATATTTCCCTAAAGAACCTTCCCAACTCGCAATCACGTTGTACATATTTGGCTTCACTAAATCTTTAATGCCAATAGCTAAAAGCCTTTGCGGCGAGGATGTGACAATCGTGAGTTTTCAACCCTTGGAGCTTGTTTCCTTCAGCATTGAGACAATTTGCAATGTTGGAAGCAAATCCGAACGGGAACATCACACCTCGAAGGTACTCACAAAATAATCTCCTTTTAGGCATCGGAATGTGAATTCCGCGCCTCGAAATTTATAATGTTTTTCCTTGCCTTTGTTCACTTTGTCATTACGATCCAGTTGCAAGTGCCTGTTAACATTCAATGTTGCACAATCAATCCTAGCATTTGAGCTATCTTTTGTCTTGGATGGAATGTTGAGTAATGTGCCGACAATGCTTTGTCACATATATTCTTCTCCATGTGCATGATATCAATATTATGCCGAAGCTTCTTACCAGCCCAATACGGCAAGTCCCAAAGAGTGGTCCTGCGCTTATAAAATATTCTAGGTCTATCATTTTCCATTTCCTTCCTCTTGGTACGTGCTGCTATTTCACCTCCCATCTTCCTTTTGGTAGCTGCTAGACTCAGTTCATCTCGTCTCTTCTTCCTTTTTCTATCTGCTACTACTGCTGCTGCATCTTCTGTATTCTTCTCTGCTGTACCTGCTGTGGCGGCTGGTGGTTTTCCTGGTTTAACATTTCTGACCGCTTCTAGGTGCGCCTCCAACTCGTGACTAGTAAAGTGCTTTGCGGTTTAGTCTTTTTACGGGCCCGATCACCAATAAATTGCAATTTTTTTCTATTTTTTCGGAAAGCGTGATCTAATGGAAGGAAACGGCGATGGCCCATATAGCATATCTTGTTTATTATCCTCACCTTGCCGGTGATCAGTATCACGGTGAACACATGCATTATAACCTGATGTTACTCTGCACGACATAGTGCCCAAAGGCTGGATAATCATGGGTGCAATACAAGACAGCACGTAATAGAAAATTTTGTTCTTTAGGTTGACACACATCCCGTGTAGGGACACCCTCCCATAATGTTTGCAAGTCTCTAATAAGAGGCTGCATGAACACATCAAAATCCTTCCCAGAGATTTGGGACCTGGGATGAGTAAGGCCATCATACGCTGATTCGGCGATCGGTGCATGTCCAGGAGCCTGGTTGTAAGGTGTAACTAGTGCGGCCACATGCTATACGAGTTGCTCATGTTGCCAAATGGGTTGAATCCATACGTAGCAAGGCCAAGTCTCGGGTTCCTTGGATCTGCAGCAAAATCTGGATGATCCAGGTCGAATTGCTTCCATTCATCGCCATCGGCAGGATGCCTCGATAAATCGTGGGTCGGGCGTGAGAATCTCTTTGTGCCATCTTGTTTCCCGAGATGTTTGTTCAAGCAAACAACCTCTGCAATCTTTGTACAAGTGGAAAGTATCTCGTAACCTTCCAAGGAATCTTTTTCTTACCACCAGCTCCATCATGTTTCCATCTTGATTCCTTACATACGGACATTCATCGAGGTCATTATACTCCATCCAAAACGAAGGCACGATTATTTTTGCAAAAATCAATCTTCTCATATCCAAGTCCCAGTACCTTGATGTCTTGCTTCACCTCATAAAAGGATTTTGGCAGTCCAGCCCCAGGAGTGCATCGTTGTATGTCTTCGCAATCGCATTGAACGCTTTATTGGTAATCCCCTGGTATGACTTGTCATGAAGTAATTTCACAATTAATTCGAATCTTGACACAACAGAACCAGGGGCCACTAAGCGCTTAGCATCTTCTATCGTGTCATGGAAAAGAGGCTTTTTGTGATAACCATGGGGCTGTTGGCTTGCATATGGATACAGATCCCGTAACAAATTAGCGATAGCCTCATCCTGGACGAGATCTTCAGGTGATAACCATCGAATAAAGAGGATCAATAATGTCGTGCTGATCATAGTGTTCACCATGGTTAATCCACCGATATATGTCCGGTCCATCCCATAAACGAATAAATGATCTGAGACTACATGTTGAGGCTTGGACCCAATATTCAAACATACGCGGCATGGACAAATCACTTCCTTTGTCTTGTCGCCACAAGAAATCACTAACGTGCTTCATGAAGTCTTCAATACCACTCAAATATGTTGGTGTGGTTAATGAGTCAAATAATATCCAAGTTCTGTCCATCTGGTGAGGAGATAGATGGTCAGAGAAGCGATAAGCTATTTCAACAAACAGGTCACCTACGAATGTAAGCAAGCATACCTGAGCAAACAGGTCGAATATAAAACTATAAATGCTACATTATTTGAGCCGATTTCAGCAAACAAACTGAGTGCAAAACTACGGCTACCTAGCGAACAGATTTTTTTAGGCTGACCACTGGGTTTCCCACTTATTATTTTTATTAATAAAAAGAGGGAAATATGTACAAAAGTTCTTGGAGAGCAGCAACTAAAAGGATCATAGATCCCAAGCAGCAAAATATATATATAATGTTCTACCCATGATATGATTTCCTCTTTGCCTTATGAACAAGGAGAGCAATTTCATCCTTGAATCTCTTGTGCCATCTATAAATGCTTGGGGGAGAGGGGCGAACAGATCTATCGAAAGCAATACAATACCAACACATTCTTTCTTCTTTTTTGCCGTAATTCCGCCGATCTATTAGCAGTGCAAAGAAGCCAAAAGTAATAAGATTACATACAGGTTCATAGACCACCAGGGCCGTACCTGAGAATACGGAGGGCCTGAGCAAAACAAGAAATAGAGGCCCTCAACATGATCATTGGCAACTAAAATGATTTTATATATACTACTCACTCCATTTCAATAAACAATGCACCCTTGTTTTTCGTATTTTATCTTCGAAAAAATATTAATCTATATCTCTCTATTTAAAAATGATGTTTCAGTTTTATGTAGATATACATGTATTTAGATGAGTTTAGTTTGCAGATACATGCAAGTTTTGATGAAGTTGAAACATATTTTTCAGATGAAGTATATAAAAAAATTGATATAAAACTGGTATCATTAGAAAGTATTTTCCAACACGATTCTAACAATGCTGCTTATGTATTATATGATCGTGATATTGTTGTCCTATTTATTTGGTCAAGGTTCACATTGAAATGTGGTAAAATAAATTAAAAGAAGTGCATCGTGTGAAAAGGCAATCTAAGAATTCAAAAGTGCTAATTGTTAGTTGAAACATGACATCATTGAGACAAAATATTAATATTCATTGGAAGACTAACTGAATTAGCTGCACTCGCGATGAAAGAGAAAGAGAAGATACGGGTAAGAGCAAGTACAATAAGGTACAATCTTTTTTTTGTTTGTTTGGGTTGCTCATCAAGCTTATCGCTCGATACAATAAGGTACAACAATGGGAGTGGTGTTTGGAACATGGGTGCATAGTGGGTGGTATCATAGAGTACTATCATAGATATGCTATATTTATTATAGTGGAGTATTGAGGGAAAATCGGCTAAATCAATTTGAAGAAAATCGACAAAGTCAAATTAGAGGAAATTCTTCATCGATGATCGATTTCTTACATAGAAGAGCTGATTGCCCTCAAAAGGAAGAATCTATCCATCTTCATTGATTTAAAAGGGGATTTCTTACAAGGAGAAGCTGATTGCTCAACAAAAGGGGAACAGATTGCTACGGCTAGTCTTATGCTAGTAAATCCCTACTCTAAGGGCTGTTGCCGTCTTCGTCGTCAGGGGTAGCTGCCGTCATTGCTACTGTCGACGAATTCCTCGTCGCTGCTACTGTGACCTTCAGCGGAGGCCTCTTCCTCTTCATCATCATCCTCCTCATCGGACCAGGCCCAGCCACGGATGCGCTTTGGTGGCGGTTCATCGGAGGAGGTGTCGTCCTCTGGTTCCTTCTTCGTGTCGGAGGAGATGTCTTCGTCTTCGTCGTCCTCTTCTTCTTCTTCTTCTTTGGTGGAGGAAGTGAATTTACCCCGGAAGAGAGGGTCGTCGTCGTCGCTCTCCGCCTCCAGTTCTCCGTCAATCAGGAATCGGAGGTCATCTTCCCCGTCAGTCAGGGGCATGTCGCCATCCGACCGCACGAGGTCCTCGGGTCGACCCTCTGTACGAAGTCGGTCGAACTCTTGCTCGTCCCAATGCTTGGGAGCGCGCTATTGTACGCTTCCATCCGGCTGACCTGCGGCTCCAGCTCACTCGAGGAAAAGGATTGGGAGGAGGAAGAGGAAGACATGGTTACAGAGGAGGAGGGTTTTTGGGCCGATGGCTGGTTTGAAGCAGGAGGATGAAGAAGTGAACTGTTCGATGCGGTTAAATAAAAAGAGACATGTGGTGGTCATGTGGCAAATAATAGACACTTTTAAGAAAAGTGTGGCAAATCATAAAATATTCAAAACTCACAAATCGTGCAGAGAAGTTGAGAAGGCAAGGCGTCATGATGAAGAATATCATGACGGTTCTGCTTCTGCCACGACATGACCCCTCGAAGGAAAAACAGATGGTTTTGATATTATCATTACCAAAACCAGGGGGGGCATGTGTTATCACCGGATTTTGGCCAAATCAATCGGATGTCTAATCAATCGGTTACATGCACTAGCTCAGTGTTCGCATGGCTGCACGCCACATGTATTAGCACCGCATGTATACATATACATCACTCATCTTGATTAATTGCTCAACTCATTAAACTATCAAAGATCTTGCACGGCTTGGACGCAGTGGTATGCCGTGGCATATACGGCATACCCCGTAGATCCGCCACCGCAAACAAGGAGAGCCATTTCATCCTTGAATCTCTTGCGGCTTCGTAAAAGCTTGGGGCGAACAGATCAATCGAAAGCAATATAATACCAACAAATTCTTTCTTCTTTTTGGCCGTAAATCCACCGATGTATTAGCGGTGCAAAGAACCCGAAGTAATAAGATTACAAACAGGTCCATAGAGGATCGGCACCAAGCGACGACTACGGACATTGGGCAATGGTGAGCAAGATAAAGTGTACAAAATTTAACGAATTCTAGCAAATAGTTAAAGCGGAAAACAATGTCAAACAAAAACAACGATAGGAAAACAATATAAACAGATCGATTCGAACGAACTAACGAACTTATAAGGGCTGGGCGACGGCGACTGACTTCGATTGAGCTATAATGAATCGTACTTGCCCAGGCCTGAAGATAGCATGCATACCGTGAGGATCTACCAGCTGACCGCGTTTGCCGGTGCGGCTGGAGAAGAACGGCGCCACCAGCGATCGCCGGTGACGCGGCCGATAGACAGCGTGGGGAAGTTTTGGTGCGCGGCCTGGTTCACCGAGGGTGTGTCTAGAGAAGAACAGTGGCGCCGAAGGAGGTGTCTAGAGAAGAACAAGGTGGGCTGGGTGCTGAGTTAAAGGCGAGCGTTCGAAATATTGGGCGCGTTCGAAAGTTTAGGTGCGCGAGGGAGGTGTCTCATTGTCTTTGAGTTAAAGGCGAGCGTTCGAAATTTCCCCGTCCTCTTCTTTTTGGGCTAATCTATCTATACCTCTATTCTATCTACATGTTTTTTATTTTTTTCTATTCTATACATGAGTTTTTGAAATTGAATTTTTCACTCACTGCTCCGGCCAATGCTCATTTGAAGTAATTGAAGCTGTTGATTTGCAGCTTAGAGGTGCTATCTACCGCTCATCATACAAGGACTCTTCAGATCTAAACGGCTGTGAATGCACGGATTCGTCACCCATCCTTCCCTTGGACTGGCGATGCTGAAAGCCTGAAACACTGGAACCCTCTAGATACTTCGGGATACCTCACTGCCCCACATTATTAGACAGGCCTTTTCCGACACGGGAAGTCAAAAGTTGGGGGCTCCATGCAGTACATATGAATACTCGCTAGCTGCATGGTCTAGAAGCAGACTAGAGTAAATCATCAATTCGTCAAATCAATTGGTGTATAATTTTTTTAGGAGCTAAGACGCCTGCATGAACCATTTTATCAACTTGAATGCTTACTACATGACATAAGAAGACTATGTACTTTGGTTTTTCATTTTTCTGATTTTTTAAATTTTGTGCCCACTTGAATCTTGGTCAAATCCTAGGTTTGACCAAGATTAAACAAGTTTAAAACATGAAAATGAAAAGGTAATCATGGATCCTTCTTAGTCACTCTAAAATGAAGCTTTTGGGATGTTCTTGAAATTTCCATGTTTGAAACCCAAAACGACTTCTCTTCATGCTTGACTTCATAAGACAGAGTTTAGGGTTAGGGGTAGATACATGATTTGTCTAGTTTGCATATGTCTAGACCTTTTTTGTCAACTTTAATGCTTACTATATGACATAAGAAGATTATGTGCTTTGGTTTTTCATTTTTCTATTTTTTTTGAATTTTATGCCCATATATTTGAATCTTTGTCAAATCCTAGGTTTGACCAGGATTTAAACAAGTTTAAAACATGAAAATGAAAAGGTAAGCCTGGATCCTTCTTAGTCACTCTAAAATGAAGCTTTTGGGAGGTTCTTGAAATTTCCATGTTTGAAACCCAAAACTCAAGCTAGTTGATAAACAAAGTCTAGACATATTCAAACCGAAAAAATCATGTATCTACCCCTAACCCTAAACTTTGTCTTAATTATGAAGTCAAGCACGAAGAGAAGTCGTTTTGGGTTTCAAACATGGACATTTCAAAAACCCTCCCAAAAGCATTGTGGTGTGACGTACTAAGAAGGATACATGCTTACATTTTCAACAACCCCCCTAAAAGCTTCATTATAGAGTGACTAAGAAGGATCCAGTCTGGCGGGCTTACCTTTTATTTTCTTGTTTTAAACTTGTTCAAATCTCGGTCAAACCTAGGATTTGACCAAGATTCAAAATGTGCATCAAAATTTTAAAAAAATAAAAACCAAATTAAAGCACATAGTGTTCTTATGTCATATAGTAAGCATTAAAGTTGATAAACAAGGTCTAGACACATATTCAAACAAGACAAATCATGTATCTATACCCCTAACCCCTAAACTCTATCTTATGAAGTCAACAACATGAAGAGAAGTGGTTTTGGGTTTCAAACATGGAAATTTCAAAAACCTCCCAAAAGCTTCATTTTAGAGTGACTAATATATATAAGAAGGATCCATGCCTGCTTACCACCTTTTCATTTTCATATTTTAAACTTGTTTAAATCCGTGTCAAATTAAACCAAGGATTTGACCAAAAGATTCAAATGGGCATAAAATTTTAAAAAAAATCAGAAAAATGAAAAACAAAAGCATATAGTCTTCTTATGTCATATAGTAAGCATTCAAGTTGATAAACAAGGTTTGGACATGCATATTCAAACCTAGGCAAATCATGTATCTATCCCCTAGCCCCTAAACTCTATCTTATGAAGTCAAGCATGAAGAGAAGTGGTTTTGGGTTTCAAACATGAAAATTTCAAGAACGTCCCAAAAACTTCATTTTAGAGTGACTAAGAAAGGATACAGGCTTCCCCTTTTCATTTTCATGTTTTATACTTGTTTAAATCTTGGTCAAACCTAGGATTTGACAAAGATTCAAATGTGCATCAAAATAAAAAAAATCAGAAAAATTAAAAACCAAAGCACATAGTTTTCTTACGTCATATAGTTAGCATTAAAGTTGATATAAACAAGGTCTAGATATATTCAAACAAGAAAAATCATGTATCTACCCCTAACCCTAAACTCTGTCTTATGTAGTCAAGCATGAAGAAAAGTGGTTTTGGGTTTCAAACTTGGAAATTTCAAGAACCCCCAAAAGCTTCATTTTAGAGTGACTAAAGGATCCAGGTTGGGCTTACCTTTTATTTTCATGTTTTAAAATTGTTCAAATCTTGGTCAAACTGTACCTAGGATTTGATCAAGATTCAAATGGGCATAAAATTTCAAAAAAAATGAAAAACCAAAGCATATAGCCTTCTTATGTCATATAGTAAGCACTCAAGTTGGTAAACAAGGTCTAGACATATTCAAACCAGAAAAATCATGTTTCTACCCCTAGCCCTAAACTTTGTCTTATGAAGTCAAGCACGAAGAGAAGTCGTTTTGGATTTCAAACATGGAAATTTCAAAAACCTTCCCAAAAGCTTCATTTTGGAGTGACTAAGAAGGATACAGGCTTACCTTTTCATTTTCATGTTTTAAACTTGTTTAAATATTGGTTAAGCCTAGGATTTGACCAAGATCAAATGGGCATAAAAATTCAGAAAAAATCAAAAAAAAAATGAAAACCAAAGCACATAGTATTATTATGTCATATAGTAAGCATTATATTCAAGTTGATAAACAAGGTCTAAACAACAAACTAGACAAATCATGTATCTACCCCCTAACCCTAAACTCTGTCTTATGAAGTCAAGCATGAAGAGAAGTGGTTTTGGGTTTGAAACATGGAAATTTCAAAAAACTCCCAAAAGCTTCTCATTTTTGAGTGACTAAGAAGGATTCAGGCTTACCTTTTCATTTTCATGTTTTAAACTTGTTCAAATCTTGGTCAAACTTAGGATTTGACCAAGATTCAAATGGGCATAAAAATTGGGAGGAAGGCTATGAATTACAATTCAAAAAAACAAGGTAACTTAAATACTTGGATGCCCCAAAGATGTGTGGAAGCCCAGAACAATGGCAAAACATGTGCGCACGCTGCATCCAATTCAAGTAGAACACATAGTAGGCATCGATAGTTTGACCTAAATTTGAAATCAAAGAGAAGGTGGTTAGAAAAAATCGAAATTGGCAAAGCAAAGCATGAAATCATAAATTTGTGATGCACTATAGCTATGAAAAGTATCAAACAATGCATACCAAAATGATTTTTTAGAGGAATACTAGTTCAACTTATTTTAATTTTATATTAGTAGCCCAAAATCGAACTAGTAGTTGGATATTTTTGAACTTGATCTGTAGTAGTGGGCAAAACCCTAGTTTAACCTATTTAATCATAGATTCGTAGGTCGATTTTTCTACTTTTTTATTATTACTATGCAGCACATGTGTGTTTGCCCGTCGAGTGAAACTCGGAGGAAGAGGGATCACTCGGAAGGAGAGAAGAAGGGAGAGAATTATGGTGTCTCCCCTTTTTCGGGTGATGATGTTGACTTTTGTGCAGGGTTTGTCAGTGAGCAGGAGGTGCGAGCGAGCGAGTCGAGCGAGGCCGAGAATGAGAGAGATTTGTTTTTTTTGTGAGAGGGACAACCGAAGGATCCAGAAGGACCCACATACTTCCAATACGCATCCTGATGCGTCTTTTCTTGACAAAGAAAATGGCTGGGAGTTTGCGTACCTATTGCACGTGACTTGTGCTCACTGAAGTGTGGGACCTCACGCATGGGCACCACACGTAAGTGACAGACCTGTTGATGTAAAAACTCGGTTGATTATTATACTACTACATTTATACAAAGTTTCCTATGGATTCAAGGGTACGAAAGCCAAGTTAAATCATTTACATGACATTATTTTTTCCATGAAGCCAAGTTAACTCATTTATCAATTGGTACATTTTGGAGTGACTAAGAAGGATCCAGGCTTACCTTTTCATTTTCATGTTTTAAACATGTTTAAATCTTGGTCAAACCTATGACTTGACCAAGATTCAAATGGGCATAAAAATTCAAAAAAAAGAAAAACAAAAGCACACCGTCTTCCTATGTCATATATCAAGGTGATAAACAAGGTCTGACATATTCAAACCACAAAAATCATGTATCTACCCCCTAACCCTAAACAAGGATCCAGGCTTACCCTTTTCATTTTCATGTTTTTAAACTTGTTCAAATCTTGGTCAAACTTAGGATTTGACGAAGATTCAAATGGGCGTAAAAATACTTAGAAAAATCATGTACGTATCTACCCCAAACCCTAAACTCTATCTTACGAAGCCAAGCATGAAGAGAAGTGGTTTTGGGTTTCAAACATGGAAATTTCAAAAACCTCAAACTATAGGCCGGGTTAGCATCTAGTGCAGTATGTGTGAGAATGTATGCACTATGTGTGCTATAACTTGTGTGTCTTTCAAATTTGAACCAAATTTGAATAAGTTTGAAATATTTGAAATGGGGCTTTTGGCTTAAACGTTTGAAACCCAAAACGACTTCTCCTCATGCTAGACTTCATAAGACCGAGTTTAGGGTTAGGGGGTAGATACATGATTTGTCTGGTTTGAATATGTCTAAACCTTGTTTATCAACTTGAATGCTTACTATATGACATAAGAAGACCATGTGCTTTTGTTTTTCATTTTTCTATTTTTTTAAGAATTTTATGCACATTTGATTCTGGTCAAATCCTAGGTTCAACCAAGATTTAAACAAGTTTCAAGCATGAAAATGAAAACGTAAGCCAAGATCCTTCTTAATTAGTCACTCTAAAATATATGAAGCTTTTGGGACGTACTTGAAATTTCCATGTTTGAAACCCAAAACCAATTCTCTTCATGATTGACTTCATAAGACAGAGTTTAGGGTTAGGGGTAGATATACACATGATTTTTCTGGTTTGAATATGTCTAGACCTAGCTTGTTTATCAACTTGAGTGTTTACTATATGACATAATTAAGAAGGCTATGTGCTTTGGTTTTTCATTCTTTAGATTTTTTGTCTGAATTTTTATGCCCATTTGAATCTTGGTCAAATCCTAGCTAGGTTTGACCAAGATTTAAATAAGTTTAAAACATGGAAATGAAAAGGTAAGCATCGATCCTTCTTAGTCGCTCTAAAATGAAGCTGAATTTTGGGAGGTTTTTGAAATTTCCATGTTTGAAACCCAAAACCACTTCTCTTCATGCTTGACTTCATAAGACGAAGTTTAGGGTCGATAGGGGGTAGATACATGATTTGTCTTGTTTGAATATGTCTAGACCTTGTTTATCAACACTTGAATGCTTACTTTATGACTTATAAGAGGACTATGTGCATTGGTATTTCATTTTTTGATTTTTATGCCCATTTGAGAATCTTGGTAAAATCCTAGGTTTGTTGAGCAAGATTTAAACAAGTTTAACATGTGAAAATGATAAGGTAATTAAGTCTGGATCTTTCTCTTAGTAACTCTAAAATGAAGCTTTTGGGAGGTTCTTGAATTTACCATGTTTGAAACCCAAAACCACCGTACTGCTCATGCTTGACTTCATAAGACAGAGTTTAGGGTTAGGGGTAGATACATGATTTTTCTGGTTTGAATATGTCTAGACCATGTTTATCAATTTGAATGCTTACTATATGACATAAGAAGGCTATGTGCTTTTGTTTTTCATTCTTTCGATTTTTTTCTGAATTGTTATGCCCATTTGAATCTTGGTCAAATCCTAGGTTCGACCAAGATTTAAACAAGTTTAAAACATGACAATGAAAAGGTAATTAATCATGGATCCTTCTTAATTAACCAGCCGGTCTAATTAAAATGAAGCTTTTTGGGAGGTTTTTGAAATTTCCATGTTTGAAACCCAAAACCACACTTCTCTACTTCATGCTTGACTTCATATATAATTAAGACAAAGTTTAGGGTTAGGGGGTACATGATTTGTCTGGTTTGAATATGTCTAGACCTTGTTTATGAACTTTTGAATGCTTACTATATGACATAAGAAGAATATGTGCTTTGGTTTTTTATTTTATCTATTTTTTTATTTTATGCCCATTTGAATATTGGTCAAATCCTAGGTTTGACCAAGATTTAAACAAGTTTAAAACATGAAAATGAAAAGGTAAGCCTGGATCCTTCTTAACTAGTCACTCTAAAACGAAGCTTTAATTTTGGGAGGTTTTTGAAATTTCCATGTTTGAAACCAAAAACCACTTCTCTTCATGCTTGACTTCATAAGACAGAGTTATTTATGGTTTTAGAGGGGTAGATACATGATTTGTCTTATTTGAATATGTCTAGCTAGACCTTGTTTATCAACTTTTGAATGCTTACTATATATATGTATGTGACATAAGAAAACTATGTGCTTTGGTTTTTCATTTTTCTGATTTTTTTTTGAATTTTGATGCACATTTGAATCTTGGTCAAATCCTAGGTTTGACCAAGATTTAAACAAGTATATAGATCATGAAAATGAAAATGGAAGCCTGTATCCTTCTTAGTCACCCTAAAATGAAGTTTTTGGGAGGTTTTTGAAATTTCCATGTTTGAAACCCAAAACCACTTATCTTCATGCTTGACTTCGTCATAAGACAGAGTTTAGGGGTTAGGGGGTAGATACATGATTTGTCTAGCTAGTTTGAATATGTCCAGACCTTGTTTATCAACTTTAATGCTTACTATATGACATATAAGAAGACTATGTGCGCTTTGGTTTTTCATTTTTCTGTTTTTTTATTTTATGCCCATTTGAATCTTTGTCAAATCCTAGAGATTGACTTCACAAGACAGAGTTTAGGGTTAGGGGTAGATATACACATGATTTTTCTGGTTTGAATATGTCTAGACCTTGTTTATCAACTTGAGTGTTTACTATATGACATAATTAAGAAGGCTATGTGCTTTGGTTTTTCATTCTTTAGATTTTTTGTCTGAATTTTTATGCCCATTTGAATCTTGGTCAAATCCTAGCTAGGTTTGACCAAGATTTAAATAAGTTTAAAACATGGAAATGAAAAGGTAAGCATCGATCCTTCTTAGTCGCTCTAAAATGAAGCTGAATTTTGGGAGGTTTTTGAAATTTCCATGTTTGAAACCCAAAACCACTTCTCTTCATGCTTGACTTCATAAGACGAAGTTTAGGGTCGATAGGGGGTAGATATATCTAGACCTTGTTTATCAACTTGAATGCTTACGATATGACATAAGAACACTATGTGCTTTTTTTTATTTTTTTGTGCCCATTTGAATCTTGGTCAAATCATAGGTTTGACCAAGATTTAAACAAGTATAGAACATGAAAATGAAAAGGGAAGCCTGTATCCTTCTTAGTCACCCTAAAATGAAGTTTTGGGAGGTTTTTGAAATTTCCATGTTTGAAACCCAAAACCACTTCTCTTCATTCTTGACTTCTTAAGACATAGTTTAGGGGTTAGCGGGTAGATACATGATTTGTATGGTTTGAATATGTCTAGACCTTGTTTATCAACTTTAATGCTTACTACATGACATAAGAAGACTATGTGCTTTGGTTTTTCATTTTTCTGTTTTTTTTTGAATTTTCTGCCAATTTTGTTTGACCAAGATTTAGACAAGTTTTACACGTGAAAACGAATAAGTAAGCCTGGATCCTTCTTAGTCACTCCAAAATGTACCAATTGATAGGTGCGTTAACTTTGCTTCATGGAAAAAATAATGTCATGTAAATGAGTTAACTTGGATTTCCTACCCTTGAATCCATAGGAAACTTTGTTCTAATGCACTATAATAATCAACCGAGTTTTTACACCAACAGGTCTGTCACTTACGTGTGGTGCCCATGCGTGAGGTCCCACACTTCAGTGAGCACAAGTCACGTGCAATAGGTACGCAAACTCCCAGACATTTTCTTTGTCAAGAGAAGACGCATCAGGATGCGTATTGGAAGTCTGTGGGTCCTTCTGGATCCTTCGGTCGTCCCTCTCAAAAAAAAAAAACAAATCTCTCTCATTCTCGGCCTCGCTCGCTCGCTCGCTCGCTCGCACCTCCTGCTCACTGACAAACCCTGCACAAAAGTCAACATCATCACCCGAAAAAGGGGAGACACCATAATTCTCTCCCTTCTTCTCTCCTTCCGAGTGATCCCTCTTCCTCCGAGTTTCACTTGACGGGCAAACACACATGTGCTGCATAGTAATAATAAAAAGGTAGAAAAATCGACCTACGAATCTATAATTAAATAGGTTAAACTAGGGCTTTGCCCAGTACTACAGATCAAGGTTCAAAAAATCCAACAACGTGATTCGAACAACCCCATTTCTAATCCAAGATTTTTTTCGACCTCATCCAATGGCCTCAAACTATAGGCCGGGTTAGCATCTAGTGCAGTATGTGTGAGAATGTATGCACTATGTGTGCTATAACTTGTGTGTCTTTCAAATTTGAATAAGTTTGAAATATTTGAAATGGGGCTTTTGGCTTAAACGTTTGAAACCCAAAACGACTTCTCCTCATGCTAGACTTCATAAGACCGAGTTTAGGGTTAGGGGGTAGATACATGATTTGTCTGGTTTGAATATGTCTAAACCTTGTTTATCAACTTGAATGCTTACTATATGACATAAGAAGACCATGTGTTTTTGTTTTTCATTTTTCTATTTTTTTAAAGAATTTTATGCACATTTGATTCTGGTCAAATCCTAGGTTCAACCAAGATTTAAACAAGTTTCAAGCATGAAAATGAAAACGTAAGCCAAGATCCTTCTTAATTAGTCATTCTAAAATATATGAAGCTTTTGGGACGTACTTGAAATTTCCATGTTTGAAACCCAAAACCAATTCTCTTCATGATTGACTTCATAAGACAGAGTTTAGGGTTAGGGGTAGATATACACATGATTTTTCTGGTTTGAATATGTCTAGACCTAGCTTGTTTATCAACTTGAGTGTTTACTATATGACATAATTAAGAAGGCTATGTGCTTTGGTTTTTCATTCTTTAGATTTTTTGTCTGAATTTTTATGCCCATTTGAATCTTGGTCAAATCCTAGCTAGGTTTGACCAAGATTTAAATAAGTTTAAAACATGGAAATGAAAAGGTAAGCATCGATCCTTCTTAGTCGCTCTAAAATGAAGCTGAATTTTGGGAGGTTTTTGAAATTTCCATGTTTGAAACCCAAAACCACTTCTCTTCATGCTTGACTTCATAAGACGAAGTTTAGGGTCGATAGGGGGTAGATACATGATTTGTCTTGTTTGAATATGTCTAGACCTTGTTTATCAACTTGAATGCTTACTTTATGACTTAAGAGGACTATGTGCATTGGTATTTCATTTTTTGATTTTTATGCCCATTTGAGAATCTTGGTAAAATCCTAGGTTTGTTGAGCAAGATTTAAACAAGTTTAACATGTGAAAATGATAAGGTAATTAAGTCTGGATCTTTCTCTTAGTAACTCTAAAATGAAGCTTTTGGGAGGTTCTTGAATTTACCATGTTTGAAACCCAAAACCACCGGACTTCTGTTCATGCTTGACTTCATAAGACAGAGTTTAGGGTTAGGGGTAGATACATGATTTTTCTGGTTTGAATATGTCTAGACCATGTTTATCAATTTGAATGCTTACTATATGACATAAGAAGACTATGTGCTTTTGTTTTTCATTCTTTCGATTTTTTTCTGAATTGTTATGCCCATTTGAATCTTGGTCAAATCCTAGGTTCGACCAAGATTTAAACAAGTTTAAAACATGACAATGAAAAGGTAATTAATCATGGATCCTTCTTAATTAACCAGCCGGTCTAATTAAAATGAAGCTTTTTGGGAGGTTTTTGAAATTTCCATGTTTGAAACCCAAAACCACACTTCTCTGCTTCATGCTTGACTTCATATATAATTAAGACAAAGTTTAGGGTTAGGGGGTACATGATTTGTCTGGTTTGAATATGTCTAGACCTTGTTTATGAACTTTTGAATGCTTACTATATGACATAAGAAGAATATGTGCTTTGGTTTTTTATTTTATCTATTTTTTTATTTTATGCCCATTTGAATATTGGTCAAATCCTAGGTTTGACCAAGATTTAAACAAGTTTAAAACATGAAAATGAAAAGGTAAGCCTGGATCCTTCTTAACTAGTCACTCTAAAACGAAGCTTTAATTTTGGGAGGTTTTTGAAATTTCCATGTTTGAAACCAAAAACCACTTCTCTTCATGCTTGACTTCATAAGACAGAGTTATTTATGGTTTTAGAGGGGTAGATACATGATTTGTCTTATTTGAATATGTCTAGCTAGACCTTGTTTATCAACTTTTGAATGCTTACTATATATATGTATGTGACATAAGAAAACTATGTGCTTTGGTTTTTCGTTTTTCTCGATTTTTTATGGAATTTTGATGCACATTTGAATCTTGGTCAAATCCTAGGTTTGACCAAGATTTAAACAAGTATAGATCATGAAAATGAAAATGGAAGCCTGTATCCTTCTTAGTCACCCTAAAATGAAGTTTTTGGGAGGTTTTTGAAATTTCCATGTTTGAAACCCAAAACCACTTATCTTCATGCTTGACTTCGTCATAAGACAGAGTTTAGGGGTTAGGGGGTAGATACATGATTTGTCTAGCTAGTTTGAATATGTCCAGACCTTGTTTATCAACTTTAATGCTTACTATATGACATATAAGAAGACTATGTGCGCTTTGGTTTTTCATTTTTCTGTTTTTTTTTTTTTGAATTTTCTGCCAATTTTGTTTGACCAAGATTTAGACAAGTTTTACACGTGAAAACGAATAAGTAAGCCTGGATCCTTCTTAGTCACTCCAAAATGTACCAATTGATAGGTGCGTTAACTTTGCTTCATGGAAAAAATAATGTCATGTAAATGAGTTAACTTGGATTTCCTACCCTTGAATCCATAGGAAACTTTGTTCTAATGCACTATAATAATCAACCGAGTTTTTACACCAACAGGTCTGTCACTTACGTGTGGTGCCCATGCGTGAGGTCCCACACTTCAGTGAGCACAAGTCACGTGCAATAGGTACGCAAACTCCCAGACATTTTCTTTGTCAAGAGAAGACGCATCAGGATGCGTATTGGAAGTCTGTGGGTCCTTCTGATCCTTCTGGTCGTCCCTCTCAAAAAAAACAAATCTCTCTCATTCTCGGCCTCGCTCGACTCGCTCGCACGCTCGCACCTCCTGCTCACTGACAAACCCTGCACAAAAGTCAACATCATCACCCGAAAAAGGGGAGACACCATAATTCTCTCCCTTCTTCTCTCCTTCCGAGTGATCCCTCTTCCTCCGAGTTTCACTCGACGGGCAAACACACATGTGCTGCATAGTAATAATAAAAAGGTAGAAAAATCGACCTACGAATCTATAATTAAATAGGTTAAACTAGGGCTTTGCCCAAGACTACAGATCAAGGTTCAAAAAATCCAACTACGGGGTTCGAACAACCCCATTTCTAATCCAAGATTTTTTCGACCTCATCCAATGGCCTCAAACTATAGGCCGGGTTAGCATCTAGTGCAAGATGTGTGAGAATGTATGCACTATGTGTGCTATAACTTGTGTGTCTTTCAAATTTGAATAAGTTTGAAATATTTGAAATGGGGCTTTTGGCTTAAACGTTTGAAACCCAAAACGACTTCTCCTCATGCTAGACTTCATAAGACCGAGTTTAGGGTTAGGGGGTAGATACATGATTTGTCTGGTTTGAATATGTCTAAACCTTGTTTATCAACTTGAATGCTTACTATATGACATAAGAAGACCATGTGCTTTTGTTTTTCATTTTTCTATTTTTTTAAAGAATTTTATGCACATTTGATTCTGGTCAAATCCTAGGTTCAACCAAGATTTAAACAAGTTTCAAGCATGAAAATGAAAACGTAAGCCAAGATCCTTCTTAATTAGTCACTCTAAAATATATGAAGCTTTTGGGACGTACTTGAAATTTCCATGTTTGAAACCCAAAACCAATTCTCTTCATGATTGACTTCATAAGACAGAGTTTAGGGTTAGGGGTAGATATACACATGATTTTTCTGGTTTGAATATGACTAGACCTAGCTTGTTTATCAACTTGAGTGTTTACTATATGACATAATTAAGAAGGCTATGTGCTTTGGTTTTTCATTCTTTAGATTTTTTGTCTGAATTTTTATGCCCATTTGAATCTTGGTCAAATCCTAGCTAGGTTTGACCAAGATTTAAATAAGTTTAAAACATGGAAATGAAAAGGTAAGCATCGATCCTTCTTAGTCGCTCTAAAATGAAGCTGAATTTTGGGAGGTTTTTGAAATTTCCATGTTTGAAACCCAAAACCACTTCTCTTCATGCTTGACTTCATAAGACGAAGTTTAGGGTCGATAGGGGTAGATACATGATTTGTCTTGTTTGAATATGTCTAGACCTTGTTTATCAACTTGAATGCTTACTTTATGACTTAAGAGGACTATGTGCATTGGTATTTCATTTTTTGATTTTTATGCCCATTTGAGAATCTTGGTAAAATCCTAGGTTTGTTGAGCAAGATTTAAACAAGTTTAACATGTGAAAATGATAAGGTAATTAAGTCTGGATCTTTCTCTTAGTAACTCTAAAATGAAGCTTTTGGGAGGTTCTTGAATTTACCATGTTTGAAACCCAAAACCACCGTACTTCTGTTCATGCTTGACTTCATAAGACAGAGTTTAGGGTTAGGGGTAGATACATGATTTTTCTGGTTTGAATATGTCTAGACCATGTTTATCAATTTGAATGCTTACTATATGACATAAGAAGGCTATGTGCTTTTGTTTTTCATTCTTTCGATTTTTTCTGAATTGTTATGCCCATTTGAATCTTGGTCAAATCCTAGGTTCGACCAAGATTTAAACATGTTTAAAACATGACAATGAAAAGGTAATTAATCATGGATCCTTCTTAATTAACCAGCCCGTCTAATTAAAATGAAGCTTTTTGGGAGGTTTTTGAAATTTCCATGTTTGAAACCCAAAACCACACTTCTCTCTGCTTCATGCTTGACTTCATATATAATTAAGACAAAGTTTAGGGTTAGGGGGTACATGATTTGTCTGGTTTGAATATGTCTAGACCTTGTTCATGAACTTGAATGCTTACTATATGACATAAGAAGACTATGTGCTTTGGTTTTTTATTTTATTTATTTTTTATTTTATGCCCATTTGAATATTGGTCAAATCCTAGGTTTGAACAAGATTTAAACAAGTTTAAAACATGAAAATGAAAAGGTAAGCCTGGATCCTTCTTAACTAGTCACTCTAAAATGAAGCTTTAATTTTGGGAGGTTTTTGAAATTTCCATGTTATTTGAAACCCAAAACCACTTCTCTTCATGCTTGACTTCATAAGACGAAGTTTAGGGTCGATAGGGGGTAGATACATGATTTGTCTGGTTTGAATATGTCTAGACCATGTTTATCAAATCCTAGGTTTGACCAAGATTTAAACAAGTTTAAAACATGAAAATGAAAAGGGAAGCATGTATCCTTCTTAGTCACTCTAAAATGAAGTTTTTGGGCGGTTTTTGAAATTTTCATTTTTGAAACCCAAAACCACTTCTCTTCATGCTTGACTTCATAAGACATAGTTTAGGGGTTAGGGGTAGATACATGATTTGTATGGTTTGAATATGTCTAGACCATGTTTATCAACTTTAATGCTTACTATATGACATAAGAAGACTATGTGCTTTTGTTTTTCATTCTTTCGATTTTTTCTCGAATTGTTATGCCCATTTGAATCTTGGTCAAATCCTAGGTTCGACCAAGATTTAAACAAGTTTAAAACATGACAATGAAAAGGTAATTAATCATGGATCCTTCTTAATTAACCAGCCGGTCTAATTAAAATGAAGCTTTTTGGGAGGTTTTTGAAATTTCCATGTTTGAAACCCAAAACCACACTTCTCTGCTTCATGCTTGACTTCATATATAATTAAGACAAAGTTTAGGGTTAGGGGGTACATGATTTGTCTGGTTTGAATATGTCTAGACCTTGTTTATGAACTTTTGAATGCTTACTATATGACATAAGAAGAATATGTGCTTTGGTTTTTTATTTTATCTATTTTTTTATTTTATGCCCATTTGAATATTGGTCAAATCCTAGGTTTGACCAAGATTTAAACAAGTTTAAAACATGAAAATGAAAAGGTAAGCCTGGATCCTTCTTAACTAGTCACTCTAAAACGAAGCTTTAATTTTGGGAGGTTTTTGAAATTTCCATGTTTGAAACCAAAAACCACTTCTCTTCATGCTTGACTTCATAAGACAGAGTTATTTATGGTTTTAGAGGGGTAGATACATGATTTGTCTTATTTGAATATGTCTAGCTAGACCTTGTTTATCAACTTTTGAATGCTTACTATATATATGTATGTGACATAAGAAAACTATGTGCTTTGGTTTTTCGTTTTTCTGATTTTTTATGGAATTTTGATGCACATTTGAATCTTGGTCAAATCCTAGGTTTGACCAAGATTTAAACAAGTATAGATCATGAAAATGAAAATGGAAGCCTGTATCCTTCTTAGTCACCCTAAAATGAAGTTTTTGGGAGGTTTTTGAAATTTCCATGTTTGAAACCCAAAACCACTTATCTTCATGCTTGACTTCGTCATAAGACAGAGTTTAGGGGTTAGGGGGTAGATACATGATTTGTCTAGCTAGTTTGAATATGTCCAGACCTTGTTTATCAACTTTAATGCTTACTATATGACATATAAGAAGACTATGTGCGCTTTGGTTTTTATTTTTTCTGATATTTTTTGAATTTTCTTACAATTTTGTTTGACCAAGATTTAGACAAGTTTTACACGTGAAAACGAATAAGTAAGCCTGGATCCTTCTTAGTCACTCCAAAATGTACCAATTGATAGGTGCGTTAACTTTGCTTCATGGAAAAAATAATGTCATGTAAATGAGTTAACTTGGATTTCCTACCCTTGAATCCATAGGAAACTTTGTTCTAATGCACTATAATAATCAACCGAGTTTTTACACCAACAGTCCATCACTTACGTGTGGTGCCCATGCGTGAGGTCCCACACTTCAGTGAGCACAAGTCACGTGCAATAGGTACGCAAACTCCCAGACATTTTCTTTGTCAAGAGAAGACGCATCAGGATGCGTATTGGAAGTCTGTGGGTCCTTCTGGATCCTTCGGTCGTCCCTCTCAAAAAAAAAAAAAAAAAACAAATCTCTCTCATTCTCGGCCTCGCTCGACTCGCTCGCTCGCTCGCTCGCACCTCCTGCTCACTGACAAACCCTGCACAAAAGTCAACATCATCACCCGAAAAAGGGGAGACACCATAATTCTCTCCCTTCTTCTCTCCTTCCGAGTGATCCCTCTTCCTCCGAGTTTCACTCGACGGGCAAACACACATGTGCTGCATAGTAATAATAAAAAGGTAGAAAAATCGACCTACGAATCTATAATTAAATAGGTTAAACTAGGGCTTTGCCCAGTACTACAGATCAAGGTTCAAAAAATCCAACTACGGGGTTCGAACAACCCCATTTCTAATCCAAGATTTTTTTCGACCTCATCCAATGGCCTCAAACTATAGGCCGGGTTAGCATCCAGTGCAGTATGTGTGAGAATGTATGCACTATGTGTGCTATAACTTGTGTGTCTTTCAAATTTGAATAAGTTTGAAATATTTGAAATGGGGCTTTTGGCTTAAACGTTTGAAACCCAAAACGACTTCTCCTCATGCTAGACTTCATAAGACCGAGTTTAGGGTTAGGGGGTAGATACATGATTTGTCTGGTTTGAATATGTCTAAACCTTGTTTATCAACTTGAATGCTTACTATATGACATAAGAAGACCATGTGCTTTTGTTTTTCATTTTTCTATTTTTTAAAAGAATTTTATGCACATTTGATTCTGGTCAAATCCTAGGTTCAACCAAGATTTAAACAAGTTTCAAGCATGAAAATGAAAACGTAAGCCAAGATCCTTCTTAATTAGTCACTCTAAAATATATGAAGCTTTTGGGACGTACTTGAAATTTCCATGTTTGAAACCCAAAACCAATTCTCTTCATGATTGACTTCATAAGACAGAGTTTAGGGTTAGGGGTAGATATACACATGATTTTTCTGGTTTGAATATGTCTAGACCTAGCTTGTTTATCAACTTGAGTGTTTACTATATGACATAATTAAGAAGGCTATGTGCTTTGGTTTTTCATTCTTTAGATTTTTTGTCTGAATTTTTATGCCCATTTGAATCTTGGTCAAATCCTAGCTAGGTTTGACCAAGATTTAAATAAGTTTAAAACATGGAAATGAAAAGGTAAGCATCGATCCTTCTTAGTCGCTCTAAAATGAAGCTGAATTTTGGGAGGTTTTTGAAATTTCCATGTTTGAAACCCAAAACCACTTCTCTTCATGCTTGACTTCATAAGACGAAGTTTAGGGTCGATAGGGGGTAGATACATGATTTGTCTTGTTTGAATATGTCTAGACCTTGTTTATCAACTTGAATGCTTACTTTATGACTTAAGAGGACTATGTGCATTGGTATTTCATTTTTTGATTTTTATGCCCATTTGAGAATCTTGGTAAAATCCTAGGTTTGTTGAGCAAGATTTAAACAAGTTTAACATGTGAAAATGATAAGGTAATTAAGTCTGGATCTTTCTCTTAGTAACTCTAAAATGAAGCTTTTGGGAGGTTCTTGAATTTACCATGTTTGAAACCCAAAACCACCGTACTTGTTCATGCTTGACTTCATAAGACAGAGTTTAGGGTTAGGGGTAGATACATGATTTTTCTGGTTTGAATATGTCTAGACCATGTTTATCAATTTGAATGCTTACTATATGACATAAGAAGACTATGTGCTTTTGTTTTTCATTCTTTCGATTTTTTTCTGAATTGTTATGCCCATTTGAATCTTGGTCAAATCCTAGGTTCGACCAAGATTTAAACAAGTTTAAAACATGACAATGAAAAGGTAATTAATCATGGATCCTTCTTAATTAACCAGCCGGTCTAATTAAAATGAAGCTTTTTGGGAGGTTTTTGAAATTTCCATGTTTGAAACCCAAAACCACACTTCTCTACTTCATGCTTGACTTCATATATAATTAAGACAAAGTTTAGGGTTAGGGGTAGATACATGATTTGTCTGGTTTGAATATGTCTAGACCTTGTTTATGAACTTTTGAATGCTTACTATATGACATAAGAAGAATATGTGCTTTGGTTTTTTATTTTATCTATTTTTTTATTTTATGCCCATTTGAATATTGGTCAAATCCTAGGTTTGACCAAGATTTAAACAAGTTTAAAACATGAAAATGAAAAGGTAAGCCTGGATCCTTCTTAACTAGTCACTCTAAAACGAAGCTTTAATTTTGGGAGGTTTTTGAAATTTCCATGTTTGAAACCAAAAACCACTTCTCTTCATGCTTGACTTCATAAGACAGAGTTATTTATGGTTTTAGAGGGGTAGATACATGATTTGTCTTATTTGAATATGTCTAGCTAGACCTTGTTTATCAACTTTTGAATGCTTACTATATATATGTATGTGACATAAGAAAACTATGTGCTTTGGTTTTTCCTTTTTCGATTTTTTATGGAATTTTGATGCACATTTGAATCTTGGTCAAATCCTAGGTTTGACCAAGATTTAAACAAGTATAGATCATGAAAATGAAAATGGAAGCCTGTATCCTTCTTAGTCACCCTAAAATGAAGTTTTTGGGAGGTTTTTGAAATTTCCATGTTTGAAACCCAAAACCACTTATCTTCATGCTTGACTTCGTCATAAGACGAGTTTAGGGGTTAGGGGTAGATACATGATTTGTCTAGCTAGTTTGAATATGTCCAGACCTTGTTTATCAACTTTAATGCTTACTATATGACATATAAAGAAGACTATGTGCGCTTTGGTTTTTCATTTTTCTGTTTTTTTTTGAATTTTCTCGCCAATTTTGTTTGACCAAGATTTAGACAAGTTTTACACGTGAAAACGAATAAGTAAGCCTGGATCCTTCTTAGTCACTCCAAAATGTACCAATTGATAGGTGCGTTAACTTTGCTTCATGGAAAAAATAATGTCATGTAAATGAGTTAACTTGGATTTCCTACCCTTGAATCCATAGGAAACTTTGTTCTAATGCACTATAATAATCAACCGAGTTTTTACACCAACAGGTCTGTCACTTACGTGTGGTGCCCATGCGTGAGGTCCCACACTTCAGTGAGCACAAGTCACGTGCAATAGGTACGCAAACTCCCAGACATTTTCTTTGTCAAGAGAAGACGCATCAGGATGCGTATTGGAAGTCTGTGGGTCCTTCTGGATCCTTCGGTCGTCCCTCTCAAAAAAAAAAATCTCTCTCATTCTCGGCCTCGCTCGACTCGCTCGCTCGCTCGCTCGCTCGCACCTCCTGCTCACTGTCAAACCCTGCCTACAAGTCCACATCATCACCCGAAAAGGGGAGACACCATAATTCTCTCCTTCTTCTCTCCTTCCGAGTGATCCCTCTTCCTCCGAGTTTCACTCGACGGCAAACACACATGTGCTGCATAGTAATAATAAAAAGGTAGAAAAATCGACCTACGAATCTATAATTAAATAGGTTAAACTAGGGCTTTGCCCAAGACTACAGATCAAGGTTCAAAAAATCCAACTACGGGGTTCGAACAACCCCATTTCTAATCCAAGATTTTTTTCGACCTCATCCAATGGCCTCAAACTATAGGCCGGGTTAGCATCTAGTGCAGTATGTGTGAGAATGTATGCACTATGTGTGCTATAACTTGTGTGTCTTTCAAATTTGAATAAGTTTGAAATATTTGAAATGGGGCTTTTGGCTTAAACGTTTGAAACCCAAAACGACTTCTCCTCATGCTAGACTTCATAAGACCGAGTTTAGGGTTAGGGGGTAGATACATGATTTGTCTGGTTTGAATATGTCTAAACCTTGTTTATCAACTTGAATGCTTACTATATGACATAAGAAGACCATGTGCTTTTGTTTTTCATTTTTCTATTTTTTTTAAGAATTTTATGCACATTTGATTCTGGTCAAATCCTAGGTTCAACCAAGATTTAAACAAGTTTCAAGCATGAAAATGAAAACGTAAGCCAAGATCCTTCTTAATTAGTCACTCTAAAATATATGAAGCTTTTGGGACGTACTTGAAATTTCCATGTTTGAAACCCAAAACCAATTCTCTTCATGATTGACTTCATAAGACAGAGTTTAGGGTTAGGGGTAGATATACACATGATTTTTCTGGTTTGAATATGTCTAGACCTAGCTTGTTTATCAACTTGAGTGTTTACTATATGACATAATTAAGAAGGCTATGTGCTTTGGTTTTTCATTCTTTAGATTTTTTGTCTGAATTTTTATGCCCATTTGAATCTTGGTCAAATCCTAGCTAGGTTTGACCAAGATTTAAATAAGTTTAAAACATGGAAATGAAAAGGTAAGCATCGATCCTTCTTAGTCGCTCTAAAATTTAGGTTTCTTTTGGGAGGTTTTTGAAATTTCCATGTTTGAAACCCAAAACCACTTCTCTTCATGCTTGACTTCATAAGACGAAGTTTAGGGTCGATAGGGGTAGATACATGATTTGTCTTGTTTGAATATGTCTAGACCTTGTTTATCAACTTGAATGCTTACTTTATGACTTAAGAGGACTATGTGCATTGGTATTTCATTTTTTGATTTTTATGCCCATTTGAGAATCTTGGTAAAATCCTAGGTTTGTTGAGCAAGATTTAAACAAGTTTAACATGTGAAAATGATAAGGTAATTAAGTCTGGATCTTTCTCTTAGTAACTCTAAAATGAAGCTTTTGGGAGGTTCTTGAATTTACCATGTTTGAAACCCAAAACCACCGTACTTGCTCATGCTTGACTTCATAAGACAGAGTTTAGGGTTAGGGGTAGATACATGATTTTTCTGGTTTGAATATGTCTAGACCATGTTTATCAATTTGAATGCTTACTATATGACATAAGAAGGCTATGTGCTTTTGTTTTTCATTCTTTCGATTTTTTCTCGAATTGTTATGCCCATTTGAATCTTGGTCAAATCCTAGGTTCGACCAAGATTTAAACAAGTTTAAAACATGACAATGAAAAGGTAATTAATCATGGATCCTTCTTAATTAACCAGCCGGTCTAATTAAAATGAAGCTTTTTGGGAGGTTTTTGAAATTTCCATGTTTGAAACCCAAAACCACACTTCTCTACTTCATGCTTGACTTCATATATAATTAAGACAAAGTTTAGGGTTAGGGGGTACATGATTTGTCTGGTTTGAATATGTCTAGACCTTGTTTATGAACTTTTGAATGCTTACTATATGACATAAGAAGAATATGTGCTTTGGTTTTTTATTTTATCTATTTTTTTATTTTATGCCCATTTGAATATTGGTCAAATCCTAGGTTTGACCAAGATTTAAACAAGTTTAAAACATGAAAATGAAAAGGTAAGCCTGGATCCTTCTTAACTAGTCACTCTAAAACGAAGCTTTAATTTTGGGAGGTTTTTGAAATTTCCATGTTTGAAACCAAAAACCACTTCTCTTCATGCTTGACTTCATAAGACAGAGTTATTTATGGTTTTAGAGGGGTAGATACATGATTTGTCTTATTTGAATATGTCTAGCTAGACCTTGTTTATCAACTTTTGAATGCTTACTATATATATGTATGTGACATAAGAAAACTATGTGCTTTGGTTTTTCGTTTTTCTGATTTTTTATGGAATTTTGATGCACATTTGAATCTTGGTCAAATCCTAGGTTTGACCAAGATTTAAACAAGTATAGATCATGAAAATGAAAATGGAAGCCTGTATCCTTCTTAGTCACCCTAAAATGAAGTTTTTGGGAGGTTTTTGAAATTTCCATGTTTGAAACCCAAAACCACTTATCTTCATGCTTGACTTCGTCATAAGACAGAGTTTAGGGGTTAGGGGTTAGATACATTATTTTTCTAGCTAGTTTGAATATGTCCAGACCTTGTTTATCAACTTTAATGCTTACTATATGACATATAAGAAGACTATGTGCGCTTTGGTTTTTCATTTTTCTGTTTTTTTTGACTTTTCCGCCAATTTTGTTTGACCAAGATTTAGACAAGTTTTACACGTGAAAACGAATAAGTAAGCCTGGATCCTTCTTAGTCACTCCAAAATGTACCAATTGATAGGTGCGTTAACTTTGCTTCATGGAAAAAATAATGTCATGTAAATGAGTTAACTTGGATTTCCTACCCTTGAATCCATAGGAAACTTTGTTCTAATGCACTATAATAATCAACCGAGTTTTTACACCAACAGGTCTGTCACTTACGTGTGGTGCCCATGCGTGAGGTCCCACACTTCAGTGAGCACAAGTCACGTGCAATAGGTACGCAAACTCCCAGACATTTTCTTTGTCAAGAGAAGACGCATCAGGATGCGTATTGGAAGTCTGTGGGTCCTTCTGGATCCTTCGGTCGTCCCTCTCAAAAAAAAAAACAAATCTCTCTCATTCTCGGCCTCGCTCGACTCGCTCGCTCGCTCGCTCGCTCGCACCTCCTGCTCACTGACAAACCCTGCACAAAAGTCAACATCATCACCCGAAAAGGGGAGACACCATAATTCTCTCCCTTCTTCTCTCCTTCCGAGTGATCCCTCTTCCTCCGAGTTTCACTCGACGGGCAAACACACATGTGCTGCATAGTAATAATAAAAAGGTAGAAAAATCGACCTACGAATCTATAATTAAATAGGTTAAACTAGGGCTTTGCCCAAGATTACAGATCAAGGTTCAAAAAATCCAACTACGGGGTTCGAACAACCCCATTTCTAATCCAAGATTTTTTCGACCTCATCCAATGGCCTCAAACTATAGGCCGGGTTAGCATCTAGTGCAGTATGTGTGAGAATGTATGCACTATGTGTGCTATAACTTGTGTGTCTTTCAAATTTGAATAAGTTTGAAATATTTGAAATGGGGCTTTTGGCTTAAACGTTTGAAACCCAAAACGACTTCTCCTCATGCTAGACTTCATAAGACCGAGTTTAGGGTTAGGGGGTAGATACATGATTTGTCTGGTTTGAATATGTCTAAACCTTGTTTATCAACTTGAATGCTTACTATATGACATAAGAAGACCATGTGCTTTTGTTTTTCATTTTTCTATTTTTTTTAAGAATTTTATGCACATTTGATTCTGGTCAAATCCTAGGTTCAACCAAGATTTAAACAAGTTTCAAGCATGAAAATGAAAACGTAAGCCAAGATCCTTCTTAATTAGTCACTCTAAAATATATGAAGCTTTTGGGACGTACTTGAAATTTCCATGTTTGAAACCCAAAACCAATTCTCTTCATGATTGACTTCATAAGACAGAGTTTAGGGTCGAGAGTGGTTATATACATGATTTTTCTGGTTTGAATATGTCTAGACCTAGCTTGTTTATCAACTTGAGTGTTTACTATATGACATAATTAAGAAGGCTATGTGCTTTGGTTTTTCATTCTTTAGATTTTTTGTCTGAATTTTTATGCCCATTTGAATCTTGGTCAAATCCTAGCTAGGTTTGACCAAGATTTAAATAAGTTTAAAACATGGAAATGAAAAGATAAGCATCGATCCTTCTTAGTCGCTCTAAAATGAAGCTGAATTTTGGGAGGTTTTTGAAATTTCCATGTTTGAAACCCAAAACCACTTCTCTTCATGCTTGACTTCATAAGACGAAGTTTAGGGTCGATAGGGGGTAGATACATGATTTGTCTTGTTTGAATATGTCTAGACCTTGTTTATCAACTTGAATGCTTACTTTATGACTTAAGAGGACTATGTGCATTGGTATTTCATTTTTTGATTTTTATGCCCATTTGAGAATCTTGGTAAAATCCTAGGTTTGTTGAGCAAGATTTAAACAAGTTTAACATGTGAAAATGATAAGGTAATTAAGTCTGGATCTTTCTCTTAGTAACTCTAAAATGAAGCTTTTGGGAGGTTCTTGAATTTACCATGTTTGAAACCCAAAACCACCGTACTTATCGTTCATGCTTGACTTCATAAGACAGAGTTTAGGGTTAGGGGTAGATACATGATTTTTCTGGTTTGAATATGTCTAGACCATGTTTATCAATTTGAATGCTTACTATATGACATAAGACGGCTATGTGCTTTTGTTTTTCATTCTTTCGATTTTTTTCGAATTGTTATGCCCATTTGAATCTTGGTCAAATCCTAGGTTCGACCAAGATTTAAACAAGTTTAAAACATGACAATGAAAAGGTAATTAATCATGGATCCTTCTTAATTAACCAGCCGGTCTAATTAAAATGAAGCTTTTTGGGAGGTTGTTGAAATTTCCATGTTTGAAACCCAAAACCACACTTCTCCGCTTCATGCTTGACTTCATATATAATTAAGACAAAGTTTAGGGTTAGGGGGTACATGATTTGTCTGGTTTGAATATGTCTAGACCTTGTTTATGAACTTTTGAATGCTTACTATATGACATAAGAAGAATATGTGCTTTGGTTTTTTATTTTATCTATTTTTTTATTTTATGCCCATTTGAATATTGGTCAAATCCTAGGTTTGACCAAGATTTAAACAAGTTTAAAACATGAAAATGAAAAGGTAAGCCTGGATCCTTCTTAACTAGTCACTCTAAAACGAAGCTTTAATTTTGGGAGGTTTTTGAAATTTCCATGTTTGAAACCAAAAACCACTTCTCTTCATGCTTGACTTCATAAGACAGAGTTATTTATGGTTTTAGAGGGGTAGATACATGATTTGTCTTATTTGAATATGTCTAGCTAGACCTTGTTTATCAACTTTTGAATGCTTACTATATATATGTATGTGACATAAGAAAACTATGTGCTTTGGTTTTTCATTTTTTTGATTTTTTGGAATTTTGATGCACATTTGAATCTTGGTCAAATCCTAGGTTTGACCAAGATTTAAACAAGTATAGATCATGAAAATGAAAATGGAAGCCTGTATCCTTCTTAGTCACCCTAAAATGAAGTTTTTGGGAGGTTTTTGAAATTTCCATGTTTGAAACCCAAAACCACTTATCTTCATGCTTGACTTCGTCATAAGACAGAGTTTAGGGGTTAGGGGTAGATACATGATTTGTCTAGCTAGTTTGAATATGTCCAGACCTTGTTTATCAACTTTAATGCTTACTATATGACATATAAGAAGACTATGTGCGCTTTGGTTTTTCATTTTTCTGTTTTTTTTTTGAATTTTCTGCCAATTTTGTTTGACCAAGATTTAGACAAGTTTTACACGTGAAAACGAATAAGTAAGCCTGGATCCTTCTTAGTCACTCCAAAATGTACCAATTGATAGGTGCGTTAACTTTGCTTCATGGAAAAAATAATGTCATGTAAATGAGTTAACTTGGATTTCCTACCCTTGAATCCATAGGAAACTTTGTTCTAATGCACTATAATAATCAACCGAAGTTTTTACACCAACAGGTCTGTCACTTACGTGTGGTGCCCATGCGTGAGGTCCCACACTTCAGTGAGCACAAGTCACGATGCAATAGGTACGCAAACTCCCGGACATTTTCTTTGTCAAGAGAAGACGCATCAGGATGCGTATTGGAAGTCTGTGGGTCCTTCTGGATCCTTCGGTCGTCCCTCTCAAAAAAAACAAATCTCTCTCATTCTCGCCCTCGCTCGACTCGCTCGCTCGCTCGCTCGCTCGCACCTCCTGCTCACTGACAAACCCACCACAAAAGTCAACATCATCACCCCAAAAAGGGAGACACCATAATTCTCTCCTTCTTCTCTCCTTCCGAGTGATCCCTCTTCCTCCGAGTTTCACTCGACGGGCAAACACACATGTGCTGCATAGTAATAATAAAAAGGTAGAAAAATCGACCTACGAATCTATAATTAAATAGGTTAAACTAGGGCTTTGCCCAAGATTACAGATCAAGGTTCAAAAAATCCAACTACGGGGTTCGAACAACCCCATTTCTAATCCAAGATTTTTTTCGACCTCATCCAATGGCCTCAAACTATAGGCCGGGTTAGCATCTAGTGCAAAGTATGTGTGAGAATGTATGCACTATGTGTGCTATAACTTGTGTGTCTTTCAAATTTGAATAAGTTTGAAATATTTGAAATGGGGCTTTTGGCTTAAACGTTTGAAACCCAAAACGACTTCTCCTCATGCTAGACTTCATAAGACCGAGTTTAGGGTTAGGGGGTAGATACATGATTTGTCTGGTTTGAATATGTCTAAACCTTGTTTATCAACTTGAATGCTTACTATATGACATAAGAAGACCATGTGCTTTTGTTTTTCATTTTTCTATTTTTTTTAAGAATTTTATGCACATTTGATTCTGGTCAAATCCTAGGTTCAACCAAGATTTAAACAAGTTTCAAGCATGAAAATGAAAACGTAAGCCAAGATCCTTCTTAATTAGTCACTCTAAAATATATGAAGCTTTTGGGACGTACTTGAAATTTCCATGTTTGAAACCCAAAACCAATTCTCTTCATGATTGACTTCATAAGACAGAGTTTAGGGTTAGGGGTAGATATACACATGATTTTTCTGGTTTGAATATGTCTAGACCTAGCTTGTTTATCAACTTGAGTGTTTACTATATGACATAATTAAGAAGGCTATGTGCTTTGGTTTTTCATTCTTTAGATTTTTTGTCTGAATTTTTATGCCCATTTGAATCTTGGTCAAATCCTAGCTAGGTTTGACCAAGATTTAAATAAGTTTAAAACATGGAAATGAAAAGGTAAGCATCGATCCTTCTTAGTCGCTCTAAAATGAAGCTGAATTTTGGGAGGTTTTTGAAATTTCCATGTTTGAAACCCAAAACCACTTCTCTTCATGCTTGACTTCATAAGACGAAGTTTAGGGTCGATAGGGGGTAGATACATGATTTGTCTTGTTTGAATATGTCTAGACCTTGTTTATCAACTTGAATGCTTACTTTATGACTTAAGAGGACTATGTGCATTGGTATTTCATTTTTTGATTTTTATGCCCATTTGAGAATCTTGGTAAAATCCTAGGTTTGTTGAGCAAGATTTAAACAAGTTTAACATGTGAAAATGATAAGGTAATTAAGTCTGGATCTTTCTCTTAGTAACTCTAAAATGAAGCTTTTGGGAGGTTCTTGAATTTACCATGTTTGAAACCCAAAACCACCGTACTTCTGTTCATGCTTGACTTCATAAGACAGAGTTTAGGGTTAGGGGTAGATACATGATTTTTCTGGTTTGAATATGTCTAGACCATGTTTATCAATTTGAATGCTTACTATATGACATAAGAAGGCTATGTGCTTTTGTTTTTCATTCTTTCGATTTTTTCTGAATTGTTATGCCCATTTGAATCTTGGTCAAATCCTAGGTTCGACCAAGATTTAAACAAGTTTAAAACATGACAATGAAAAGGTAATTAATCATGGATCCTTCTTAATTAACCAGCCGGTCTAATTAAAATGAAGCTTTTTGGGAGGTTTTTGAAATTTCCATGTTTGAAACCCAAAACCACACTTCTCTGCTTCATGCTTGACTTCATATATAATTAAGACAAAGTTTAGGGTTAGGGGGTACATGATTTGTCTGGTTTGAATATGTCTAGACCTTGTTTATGAACTTTTGAATGCTTACTATATGACATAAGAAGAATATGTGCTTTGGTTTTTTATTTTATCTATTTTTTTATTTTATGCCCATTTGAATATTGGTCAAATCCTAGGTTTGACCAAGATTTAAACAAGTTTAAAACATGAAAATGAAAAGGTAAGCCTGGATCCTTCTTAACTAGTCACTCTAAAACGAAGCTTTAATTTTGGGAGGTTTTTGAAATTTCCATGTTTGAAACCAAAAACCACTTCTCTTCATGCTTGACTTCATAAGACAGAGTTATTTATGGTTTTAGAGGGGTAGATACATGATTTGTCTTATTTGAATATGTATAGCTAGACCTTGTTTATCAACTTTTGAATGCTTACTATATATATGTATGTGACATAAGAAAACTATGTGCTTTGGTTTTTCATTTTTCTGATTTTTTTGGAATTTTGATGCACATTTGAATCTTGGTCAAATCCTAGGTTTGACCAAGATTTAAACAAGTATAGATCATGAAAATGAAAATGGAAGCCTGTATCCTTCTTAGTCACCCTAAAATGAAGTTTTTGGGAGGTTTTTGAAATTTCCATGTTTGAAACCCAAAACCACTTATCTTCATGCTTGACTTCGTCATAAGACAGAGTTTAGGGGTTAGGGGTAGATACATGATTTGTCTAGCTAGTTTGAATATGTCCAGACCTTGTTTATCAACTTTAATGCTTACTATATGACATATAAGAAGACTATGTGCGCTTTGGTTTTTCATTTTTCTGTTTTTTTATTTTATGCCCATTTGAATCTTGGTCAAATCCTAGAGATTGACTTCACAAGACAGAGTTTAGGGTTAGGGGTAGATATACACATGATTTTTCTGGTTTGAATATGTCTAGACCTTGTTTATCAACTTGAGTGTTTACTATATGACATAATTAAGAAGGCTATGTGCTTTGGTTTTTCATTCTTTAGATTTTTTGTCTGAATTTTTATGCCCATTTGAATCTTGGTCAAATCCTAGCTAGGTTTGACCAAGATTTAAATAAGTTTAAAACATGGAAATGAAAAGGTAAGCATCGATCCTTCTTAGTCGCTCTAAAATGAAGCTGAATTTTGGGAGGTTTTTGAAATTTCCATGTTTGAAACCCAAAACCACTTCTCTTCATGCTTGACTTCATAAGACGAAGTTTAGGGTCGATAGGGGGTAGATATATCTAGACCTTGTTTATCAACTTGAATGCTTACGATATGACATAAGAACACTATGTGCTTTTTTTATTTTTTTGTGCCCATTTGAATCTTGGTCAAATCATAGGTTTGACCAAGATTTAAACAAGTATAGAACATGAAAATGAAAAGGGAAGCCTGTATCCTTCTTAGTCACCCTAAAATGAAGTTTTGGGAGGTTTTTGAAATTTCCATGTTTGAAACCCAAAACCACTTCTCTTCATTCTTGACTTCTTAAGACATAGTTTAGGGGTTAGCGGGTAGATACATGATTTGTATGGTTTGAATATGTCTAGACCTTGTTTATCAACTTTAATGCTTACTACATGACATAAGAAGACTATGTGCTTTGGTTTTTCATTTTTTCTGTTTTTTTTTTGAATTTTCTGCCAATTTTGTTTGACCAAGATTTAGACAAGTTTTACACGTGAAAACGAATAAGTAAGCCTGGATCCTTCTTAGTCACTCCAAAATGTACCAATTGATAGGTGCGTTAACTTTGCTTCATGGAAAAAATAATGTCATGTAAATGAGTTAACTTGGATTTCCTACCCTTGAATCCATAGGAAACTTTGTTCTAATGCACTATAATAATCAACCGAGTTTTTACACCAACAGGTCTGTCACTTACGTGTGGTGCCCATGCGTGAGGTCCCACACTTCAGTGAGCACAAGTCACGTGCAATAGGTACGCAAACTCCCAGACATTTTCTTTGTCAAGAGAAGACGCATCAGGATGCGTATTGGAAGTCTGTGGGTCCTTCTGGATCCTTCGGTCGTCCCTCTCAAAAAAAAAAAAAATCTCTCTCATTCTCGGCCTCGCTCGACTCGCTCGCTCGCTCGCTCGCACCTCCTGCTCACTGACAAACCCTGCATAAAAGTCAACATCATCACCCGAAAAAGGGCAGACACCAAAATTCTCTCCCTTCTTCTCTCCTTCCGAGTGATCCCTCTTCCTCCGAGTTTCACTCGACGGGCAAACACACATGTGCTGCATAGTAATAATAAAAAGGTAGAAAAATCGACCTACGAATCTATAATTAAATAGGTTAAACTAGGGCTTTGCCCAGTACTACAGATCAAGGTTCAAAAAATCCAACTACGGGGTTCGAACAACCCCATTTCTAATCCAAGATTTTTTTCGACCTCATCCAATGGCCTCAAACTATAGGCCGGGTTAGCATCTAGTGCAGTATGTGTGAGAATGTATGCACTATGTGTGCTATAACTTGTGTGTCTTTCAAATTTGAACCAAATTTGAATAAGTTTGAAATATTTGAAATGGGGCTTTTGGCTTAAACGTTTGAAACCCAAAACGACTTCTCCTCATGCTAGACTTCATAAGACCGAGTTTAGGGTTAGGGGGTAGATACATGATTTGTCTGGTTTGAATATGTCTAAACCTTGTTTATCAACTTGAATGCTTACTATATGACATAAGAAGACCATGTGCTTTTGTTTTTCATTTTTCTATTTTTTTAAAGAATTTTATGCACATTTGATTCTGGTCAAATCCTAGGTTCAACCAAGATTTAAACAAGTTTCAAGCATGAAAATGAAAACGTAAGCCAAGATCCTTCTTAATTAGTCACTCTAAAATATATGAAGCTTTTGGGACGTACTTGAAATTTCCATGTTTGAAACCCAAAACCAATTCTCTTCATGATTGACTTCATAAGACAGAGTTTAGGGTTAGGGGTAGATATACACATGATTTTTCTGGTTTGAATATGTCTAGACCATGTTTATCAAATCCTAGGTTTGACCAAGATTTAAACAAGTTTAAAACATGAAAATGAAAAGGGAAGCATGTATCCTTCTTAGTCACTCTAAAATGAAGTTTTTGGGCGGTTTTTGAAATTTTCATGTTTGAAACCCAAAACCACTTCTCTTCATGCTTGACTTCATAAGACATAGTTTAGGGGTTAGGGGTAGATACATGATTTGTATGGTTTGAATATGTCTAGACCATGTTTATCAACTTTAATGCTTACTATATGACATAAGAAGACTATGTGCTTTTGTTTTTCATTCTTTCGATTTTTTCTGAATTGTTATGCCCATTTGAATCTTGGTCAAATCCTAGGTTCGACCAAGATTTAAACAAGTTTAAAACATGACAATGAAAAGGTAATTAATCATGGATCCTTCTTAATTAACCAGCCGGTCTAATTAAAATGAAGCTTTTTGGGAGGTTTTTGAAATTTCCATGTTTGAAACCCAAAACCACACTTCTCTGCTTCATGCTTGACTTCATATATAATTAAGACAAAGTTTAGGGTTAGGGGGTACATGATTTGTCTGGTTTGAATATGTCTAGACCTTGTTTATGAACTTTTGAATGCTTACTATATGACATAAGAAGAATATGTGCTTTGGTTTTTTATTTTATCTATTTTTTTATTTTATGCCCATTTGAATATTGGTCAAATCCTAGGTTTGACCAAGATTTAAACAAGTTTAAAACATGAAAATGAAAAGGTAAGCCTGGATCCTTCTTAACTAGTCAATCTAAAACGAAGCTTTAATTTTGGGAGGTTTTTGAAATTTCCATGTTTGAAACCAAAAACCACTTCTCTTCATGCTTGACTTCATAAGACAGAGTTATTTATGGTTTTAGAGGGGTAGATACATGATTTGTCTTATTTGAATATGTCTAGCTAGACCTTGTTTATCAACTTTTGAATGCTTACTATATATATGTATGTGACATAAGAAAACTATGTGCTTTGGTTTTTCGTTTTTCTGATTTTTTATGGAATTTTGATGCACATTTGAATCTTGGTCAAATCCTAGGTTTGACCAAGATTTAAACAAGTATAGATCATGAAAATGAAAATGGAAGCCTGTATCCTTCTTAGTCACCCTAAAATGAAGTTTTTGGGAGGTTTTTGAAATTTCCATGTTTGAAACCCAAAACCACTTATCTTCATGCTTGACTTCGTCATAAGACAGAGTTTAGGGGTTAGGGGGTAGATACATGATTTGTCTAGCTAGTTTGAATATGTCCAGACCTTGTTTATCAACTTTAATGCTTACTATATGACATATAAGAAGACTATGTGCGCTTTGGTTTTTCATTTTTCTGTTTTTTTATTTTATGCCCATTTGAATCTTGGTCAAATCCTAGAGATTGACTTCACAAGACAGAGTTTAGGGTTAGGGGTAGATACATGATTTTTCTGGTTTGAATATGTCTAGACCATGTTTATCAATTTGAATGCTTACTATATGACATAAGAAGGCTATGTGCTTTGGTTTTTCATTCTTTCGATTTTTTCTGAATTTTTATGCCCATTTGAATCTTGGTCAAATCCTAGGTTCGACCAAGATTTAAACAAGTTTAAAACATGACAATGAAAAGGTAATTAATCATGGATCCTTCTTAATTAACCAGCCAGTCTAATTAAAATGAAGCTTTTTGGGAGGTTTTTGAAATTTCCATGTTTGAAACCCAAAACCACACTTCTCTGCTTCATGCTTGACTTCATATATAATTAAGACAAAGTTTAGGGTTAGGGGGTACATGATTTGTCTGGTTTGAATATGTCTAGACCTTGTTCATGAACTTGAATGCTTACTATATGACATAAGAAGACTATGTGCTTTGGTTTTTTATTTTATTTATTTTTTATTTTATGCCCATTTGAATATTGGTCAAATCCTAGGTTTGAACAAGATTTAAACAAGTTTAAAACATGAAAATGAAAAGGTAAGCCTGGATCCTTCTTAACTAGTCACTCTAAAATGAAGCTTTAATTTTGGGAGGTTTTTGAAATTTCCATGTTTGAAACCCAAAACCACTTCTCTTCATGCATGCTTGACTTCATAAGACGAAGTTTAGGGTCGATAGGGGGTAGATACATGATTTGTCTGGTTTGAATATGTCTAGACCATGTTTATCAAATCCTAGGTTTGACCAAGATTTAAACAAGTTTAAAACATGAAAATGAAAAGGGAAGCATGTATCCTTCTTAGTCACTCTAAAATGAAGTTTTTGGGCGGTTTTTGAAATTTTCATGTTTGAAACCCAAAACCACTTCTCTTCATGCTTGACTTCATAAGACATAGTTTAGGGGTTAGGGGTAGATACATGATTTGTATGGTTTGAATATGTCTAGACCATGTTTATCAACTTTAATGCTTACTATATGACATAAGAAGACTATGTGCTTTGGTTTTTCATTTTTCTGATTTTTTTTAGAATTTTGATGCACATTTGAATCTTGGTCAAATCCTAGGTTTGACCAAGATTTAAACAAGTATATATAGAACATGAAAATGAAAAGGGAAGCCTGTATCCTTCTTAGTCACCCTAAAATGAAGTTTTTGGGAGGTTTTTGAAATTTCCATGTTTGAAACCCAAAACCACTTATCTTCATGCTTGAGCAAGATTTGACCAAGATTTAAACAAGTTTAAATCATGAAAATGGAAAGGTAAGCCTCGATCCTTCTTAGTCGCTCTAAAATGAAGCTTTTGGGATGTTCTTGAAATTTCCATGTTTGAAACCCGGCCAAAACGACTTTTCTTCATGCTAGACTTCATAAGATCGACACGGGGTACATATATACATGATTTGTCTGGTTTGGATATATCTAGACCTTGTTTATCAACTTGAATGCTTACGATATGACATAAGAACACTATGTGCTTTTTGTTTTTCATTTTTTGTGCCTATTTGTATCTTGGTCAAATCCTAGGTTTGACCAAGATTTAAACAAGTTTAAAACATGAAAATGAAAAGGGAAACATGTATCCTTCTTAGTCACTCTAAAATGAAGTTTTTGGGAGGTTTTTGAAATTTCCATGTTTGAAACCTAAAACCACTTCTCTTCATGCTTGACTTCATAAGACAGAGTTTAGGGTTAGAGGGGTAGATACATGATTTGTCTTATTTGAATATGTCTAGCTAGACCTTGTTTATCAACTTTTGAATGCTTACTATATATATATGTGACATAAGAAGACTATGTGCTTTTGTTTTTCATTTTTCCGATTTTTTAATTTTATGCCCATTTAAATCTTGGTCAAATCCTAGGTTTGACAATGATTTAAACAAGTTTCAAATATGAAAATGAAAAGGCAAGCATGGATCCTTCTTAGTCACTCTAAAATGAAGCTTTTGATAGGTTTTTGAAATTTCCATATTTGAAACCCAAAACCACTTCTCTTCATGCTTGACTACATAAGACAAAGTTTAGGGTTAGGGGGTAGATACATGATTTTTCTTGTTTGAATATGTCTAGACCCTTGTTTATCAACTTTAATGCTTACTATATGACATAAGAAAACTATGTGCTTTGGTTTTTCATTTTTCTGATTTTTTTGGAATTTTGATGCACATTTGAATCTTGGTCAAATCCTAGGTTTGACCAAGATTTAAACAAGTATAGAACATGAAAATGAAAAGGGAAGCCTGTATCCTTCTTAGTCACCCTAAAATGAAGTTTTTGGGAGGTTTTCAAAATTTCCATGTTTGAAACCCAAAACCACTTAATCTTCATGCTTGACTTCGTCATAAGATAGAGTTTAGGGGTTAGGGGGTAGATACATGATTTGTCTAGTTTGAATATGTCTAGACCTTGTTTACCAACTTTAATGCTTACTATATGACATATAAGAAGACTATGTGCGCTTTGGTTTTTCATTTTTTCATTTTTTTATTTTATGCCCATTTGAATCTTGGTCAAATCTAGGATTTGACCAAGATTTAAACAAGTTTAAAACATGAAAATGGAAAGGTAAGCCTGGATCCTTCTTAGTCGCTCTAAAATGAAGCTTTTGGGATGATTTTGAAATTTCCATGTTTGAAACCCAAAACCAATTCTCTTCATGCATGCTTGACTTCATAAGACAGAGTTTAGGGTTAGGGGGTTAGATACATTATTTGTCTAGTTTGAATATGTCTAGACTTTGCATATCAACTTGAATATATTATTGTACCATGTCTCCACACAGCCCAAAATGCACATATTTTCAAAAGTTTTCATGCATGAGTACTTGTAACTAGTAAAAATAGAAAGTAAAAATAGGAACCCCATGTATGAAGGATACTAAAAAGAACTCTTTCACATTTTTTTGGTATAGATTATGAGTTTGCTTGGCTTCATACACAAGTGAGTACATGTCATGCAAAAATTAACACGAAATTTAGTTATCATGACCCATTTTTGGCAGGCATTGTGCATATCGCCTTGAGAAACATCTTTGCGAGCTAGTGTATTAAACGTTTATTCACATATAATGGATTTTTTTACTTTATTAGTGCACACAATGACAGAATCGGCCAAATGTGTATGATTTTTGTGAAGGTGCTAGAAAAACAAGATGCACTACGATGAAGCATGAAAGGAGGCAAGGGGAGGGATAGTGAAGAGGTGGGAGAGACCGAGAGATGAACCGCAAGGTAATTAAAAAATTGGGGCCAAAACGATTCCAACTTCCTAGGCATTGACCAACTTTGCCCCTCTTAACCCAACGTGGCAGTGAACCCGTATAAGCAACAACTTCCTCTTACTCCGCTTCTCCGAAATGGTAAGAGAACCTCTCTCCAGCTTAAGTGACCAATCGACATATCTATGGCCTTCCGACTTGGCTCTGGTCGCCGCGCGCGTAGTCCTACCACCGACGAGGAAGCGGAGCATCAGCGCCGCCTTCGCTTCGTCCATCGCGCACCAAGGCATAACCCGCCCGCTCTGCACTGGCCGGTTGTTCAGCCCGCGGCGGCGGCGCTGGCCGTGGAGCCCCTCGCCAGCCGCTTCCCGTGCGGGCCGATGGATGCAGAGGCAGGGATCTCCCACGCAACCCCGCATGCGACGCCCGCTCGGCCCTGGCCGGCTTTTCCGCCCGCGCATGCCGCATGGTTTTCTTTGCCAGCAGGTGAGATCCCCTTCCGGCCGGCGCGAACGATGCGGAGGCGAGGAGCTCCCGTGGCCAGCCGCCTAATCCGACCGCACTTCAGGCGGTGCCGGCCGTGGAGCCAGGCCGTTCTTTCGAAGCGCATCACGGCGACGCCCTTTGCAGGAGCAACACCGCCAAGGAGCTCGTATATAACGTGATGTTCCCGGCACTCTATAGATGCCGGGATGCTCTGCAAGCTTTCGTGCAGGCTAAGAATGCGGCGGCTGCAAATCCCAGGGACGCAGCATTGCAGCGGCGCGCCGATGAGGCTAAGGTGGCGCACGCTTTCCACCAGGCGTGCCTCGACAGGCTTAACATCCAGCACGGCTTCGTGCAACCGCCAAACGCCGCTCCAGCTAAGATCCAAAAATACTCCGGTGAGCATATCACTCCGGAGTAGAACAATCCAATTTCTAGTACTGTAGGAGTACTTTATTAGTGCACAAACCTGGCGAAATTAAAGGTGTGTTCTTTGTGTGTGATGTAAATCTAAAAATTTGAAGGTTCTAGCAAAAACATTTCTTCAGAAATATTCGATGTGTTTGCTTGGCCTTATCTATATATCCGGTGAGCATATATGGATGCCAAATCCTTTACAAACTTTATATTTTTTAAGTGATCGATGTGCATGCATCTATCTCGCCATGGTAAATTAATGAAACAAGTTGCATATTTGCCAGAATTCCAAACTTCGTGAGCAGTATAGAGATCGAGACCTTAATTAATTATTATGAGTAGGATGCATGCATGCATGTCCATTTTCTAGGGTTTTAAAGGATACTAGAGCTTTTCTAGGTTAATTTGCAACTATATGTATATTTGTTTTCTAGTTCTGGGCTGATCATTAAACTCAACGTTGAGTTGTAGATTATGTGAAATTAGTACATGCCATAAAATATAGTATAATTTTTTATGTACCCTACGAGGCAGTACGTGTGGTGTACCCTTAATTATTAATTGGTAGACATGTACCGTTGGCATGTTTGAAGAAAATTTGAATTTGGAAGAAGTTTTTAAAGTAAAATTAACGCAAGCACAAAATCATGTGTGATGGTGAAATTTCTTGAACAAATTAATACAAACCTAGTAATATGAGTTTGTTTGGCTTTACGCCCACAAGTGAGTATTGTGCGCATGTACTTTGATGCAAAATCCCGCCATACAAAACTTTTTAGTTATCATATGACCTCAAGTTAGGAAGAGATCGTATTTTAAGCAACTTCACAAACAAGAGATTCTAACAATTATATGCATGCATGAAAGAATGATTTCCCTTTTTATTACTGTACAAAAATGGCTAGATGTGTGTTAATTGTGAAGGAGGGCTACCAAATTTTAACAGTTGCACATTATTGTCATAATTCCACCTTTTGGAAGCAGTAGGGTAGACATGCTTTCCGCTTGGTAGGATGTGTTAGTGCCATCAATTTTGTAGATATAGGTTCAAGGATTTGTTCATCTTAATCTGGAACTATATATGGATTTTTAAGCTTTTGCCTAGTAATTAAACTCATAATTGAAATAATGTAGGTTATTTAACTACATACATGCCATAAATTCTGACAGGAAATACTTGGACGTGCCTTGCGAGGGTGGTAACAAACAAGAACACAATGACCAAACTTCAAATGCCAATCCACCCACCAAGCTATACGATTGGCATGTACAATCGATCGACTCCTTCTAATCAAATTTGAATACAATAGAAGAAGTTTTAAAAAATTTCAAAATGAGATCAACTTGTGCATTGAGTCATCCTTTGTTATTTATTTGCTTGTAAAAATAGAAACATAGGCATATGAATGTATTCGAAACACTTCACTTTTCAACGGGGAAGGGACCCGAAGGTCCCAGAAAAACAAAAAAAAAGATTACAATAGTAGTACTCCTTTGAGAAGGCAGTAGAAGAAGGATCCTCGAAGAGCCAAATGCTTTTATTATCCACAGCTGTTCGGCTCTTTTCCTTCTCGTGTAAGCTATCGCGCAATGATTATACTAGGCTGCTCGATTATACTAATGGTCGGATGGTAGTACAACCATTTTCGCAAACTTCTGCGCCCTTCGTCATGTCAGCATCGTATCCCGGTGTGCAAGCGATGCTGCTCGAATGAAATACTCCTAAGTACGTACGGTATTCCCTCCAAAGACACACCACACGGTATTCCCTCCAAAGACGCACCGTCGCCCCGATCTGCTCGAATGAAATACTCCAAAATACTTCTGCGCCCTTCGTCATGTCAGCATCGTATCCCAGTGTGCAAGCAGTCTCCTATGAAATGGAGACGACATTTTGTTGAAAAGTGTCGGTGCATGCTATATATACCACACTAGTATGAGAGTTTTTACAGCATTATTCCGATTTCCACAGAATGCATTAAATTTGGAAGCGATGCCACACTGACAAGAGTGGTTTAAACAAGGCCATTATTTTTATTATGTTATATTACTACAATACTCCAAGGTAGCACTAGTAGCCTTCGGTTGTACTCTGCCGGTCGCGCTGCCTCATTCGACCAGACTTTATTCTTCTTCTCATATATATATACAAAATACTGTCTGCCGAGGTTCGATGACCGCACCGTCGCCCCTCTCCGCGCCGCCGTCTTGGGCCGCGCCACCATTCTCCCCGCCGAGTTCTCCCCCGTCCCCGACGCACCACCGTCAAGCACCACCGGACCGATCTTCGCAGGTATGTACATCTCCAACCTCCGGCGAGTACAGAGGTTCATCGGTCATTGTGTTCGATATAACCTTAATTTGGGGATTGCAATGTGAGTAACTTACTGGGTTTTCTAGGAAATGAAAACGGCGTCGCTCGATGCCTACACTGCGTCGGCGGATACATGGAAAGCGGAGACGGATGCTCTGCATGCATCGGCGGAGACATGTAAAGCGGATGCGGAGGCAAAGGCGAAGGCGGTGGCTAGGACGGGCCCGGGCGCTGTGGCGCTGGCAAATGCTCGTATCGAAGCTGCATTTTGTTGGAAAGTCTTGGCGCGTGCTTCGAGAGTTTTGGCGGCGCAGCCGGGAGAACCGTCGGAGGCTTCGAAGCTGGCTGCTTTGAACGCGTCGAGAGCTTGGATGGTGACTTCATCTAAGGCGGCGCTTGTTGCATATGATCGTGACTCGTCAACCCCTTTGTAAGTTCTACCTTCCCCAACTGCAATGAGGTTAGATCTGGTGGATTGGGGTTTTTGCCCAAACCAGACGTGATGATGCATTGAGATGTTTTTGTATTTTTGATGATGCATTCTGCTTCTTTTGTAATTTGGGTGATTCATTATGCTTTTTAGGTAGTAATTTTTACGATGCACTCACCTCTTGGGCATTTTTCATGGTTTTTTTTGTTTTTGTTTTTCTGTCAACCTAGCTAATGCTCTCTGCTGTTTAGCCAAAAGTTGGATGATGCATTGTACTGTTTACATATATTTTACTCTGATGATGCATTTTGCTCTTTTAGCCTTTTAGGTAATTTTTCTGATTCCTTGAACAGTGTGGGAAATTTCGATGAAGAATTTTCTTTGTCAACTTAGATGATGTATTGTGTTGTTTACATTTTATTACCTATATCAAAGCTAACCCCATCTGATGTTACCACAGCGTTTTGGGTCCTGTAGAGGTCTCTTTTTCCTCCAATCGTGTTGACACGTTAGCAATTATTACTGTATATGCGAGATTGCCTTCCGTTGGTGCGTCCTATTTTTGTGGTGTTTTTTTTTTTGCAAATTAAGGGCTTCATTGATTATGCAACAGGATTACAATTGCATTGTCCTGTTTACAATATTTTGATTTTGCTGATGCATTGTGCTGTTCACATTATTTTGATTTTGCTGATGCATTGTCCTGTTTACATTATTTTGATTTTGTTGATGCATTGTGCTGTTTACACTATTTTGATTTTGCTTGATGCACCGTGCGATTTAGGAAACTTTGATGATGAATTAGATGATGCATTTTGCTGCTTAGTCAAATTAGATGTTGCATTTTGTTTTAAAAAATAGATGATGCAGTGTGTTGTTTACATAATTTTGACGATGCATCGTGCGATTTGCATAATCCTACCAGCTTCAGTCGAAGGACACCCACAACAATCAACGATCTGCCTGGAGATGTAGTCTCTCAGATTCTTGTCAGGCTTCCTCCCCATCCAACCTGCTTACTAGCTGCATCAGGCACCAAGAAAGCATGGAGGCAATGTATGGGAAGCAATTATTTCAGAAAGCTAACTGTGTCACACAACGGAGGAAACCCGTTGCTAGGGTTTTTCACCAACAACTCCGAGGACAATCGATTCATCACAGAGCATGATCTTCACCCGGCCATCTTGAAGATGCTGGCAATCCCGTCTCAAGTGAACGGTCCCAAAATCTATGTCCTGGGATGCCGCGATGGTATGGTGCTACTCCATTCTAATGTATCCAGAGGGTATATATCAGTCTGGGATCCAATTAGGCAAGTTCTCACAGCGATACCAGAACCACCATTGTGGCGCAATCACACAATTGAAAGCAGCGGCTCAATTCTCTGTTCGAGAAACAACTCTGAACCGTTTACACATTGTGGCAAGTTCTCGGTTGTTTGGATAACAACTAAACGTTACGATGCACAGGCTCATATCTACTCACCAGATTCAAAAGAATGGGAGTTTCTAGCTCGATCAACTCCGATGCTGTCAGAGATTGACCGTAGACCGGCAACTCTCATAGGGGGTATTTTGTACTGGCCAACGAAGTCTAGATATATCATTGAGCTTGACCATGCAAAGAAGACTCTGAAATATATTCAGTGCCCTCATGAGACGCATGATATATTCATGCTTAACATTCACATCTTCAAGGGACATAATGGAGATGTTGCCCTTGCTGTTATAAGAGACTTCACCCTACAAACATGGACCAGTACAAGATCATCAACAGGCGATCACGAGTCATGGACATGTCATATAAATTTTGAATTGGATACTTTTTTTGGCCTTGACACATCATTTCCATACAATTGGAAACATCCAGTAAGGTTACTCTGCGTATTTGAGGACAAAAATGAGCTGGTTGTACGGGCAAAGGAGGGAGTATTCCAATTAGATATGAGCAAGCGGCGGTGGAGAAAGTACAATTCTGCTAGACGTTGGTGCACTTTACATCCCTACTCAGTTAGACCGGGTTAGTCATTCATATGTAACCTTTGCATTCATTTACATATGACTTTTGCTGATCAATTTGTTCATTTCCTGACAGTAACCGACCTGATCCAGAGTGCAACATCAAGGACACGAAAAAGAACGCGTTGTCAGGAACCCATCTAATTCAAAGTTCAACATCCATAAGAGAAAAGGAAGTCGCATATGAAGGAGCAAGGCTTGTTTGGGCAAGAAGTGATAGCCCAGCTTTTGTTTGGTCTGATGTCTTTTAGTTTTCGTTACGGTGGAAATGTCGCTGCACCATTTGTTTGTACCGGCAGCTCCATAGTGCTAGCTGCTAGTACGTTGGCGCTGTCCTACGTCTGCTTGTTTTGGGGGCATAAATATGCCACGAAACCTTTGTTTTATGTGATCAAACGGTCATTTCTGCATGTATATGTTCGGGTTCTGATGAAACCTTTTTTGTGATCTGTACATATATTTGAGTCAGTCTGTGTTTTGTTTTATGATGGGCAGGAGTATTTGTTTTACTACACCATTGTTTATCCGAATTGTATTACTCACTCTATTCAAAAAGTTAGCGGCTCACCTTTTTCCTTCAAGATACGGATGTATCTACACACTAAAAACATATATAGATGAAACATCTTCAGACAAAGTTTAGTCACTTATGTATGGACGGGGGTAGTATTATTTATGTTGTGCTCCCAAACAAGCAGACATCGAGACTGCTGTTTAAAGTTCATATGTGTAATCTTATTCCCTTTGGAAGTTAAGCATTAAACTCTACTAGTACAACCGTGGTGGTCTTGTGATGTAGTACTCTTTTGATGCATTTGTGATGTAGTAGTACAGTACTTTTTTTTGAACTGGTATAGTACTATCTAAGAAGAGTACTCCCTCCGATTCACATTCATTTTACACCAATAAATATGGATCGGAGCGAGGGAGTAAATTAAACATGGCATCTCGTGCATGAAGCTTGACAGATCGATCAGGTTGGCTAGAATGGCAATACAATGCTCCTCATTAGGCAAATGCATGCCATGTACGATAGTATACATCCAGTAAAGAAGTCTATACTGACATAAAAAAGACTACATTGGGGATGAGAGTCAATTGGGGAATCTACAATACATAAAATCTTGCTCGTAGCTGATTTTGGCTAAGAGGGTTTTACTCACATTACACGTGCCACTTTCCTTGTCTGCAAAACAAGTTCCAATAAAGGAAGAGGAAAGAAGAGGACATTGTGGGCGAGATTGAACACCTTTTTATGTGTTAAGTCGAGGCCTTGTTTAGCTGAGGATTTCGACTTAGGCCTAACAGCTCAGCACACCCAGAAATAAATTTCCTTGCGCGCACCACTGTCAGCAAAAATAACAAAATTGGCACGCAAGATTAAGAACGAAGTGAATTTAAGTAACTTGGTTAGCTTTTCAAGCAATATATTCAGAGAAAGAGCACACATGTCCGGCAAATAATCGTAAGAGAAGAACAATAAATCTAAGGCATTCCACTTCATATGCAGAAGGGACGCGACAGCGCATGGATTCATACCTTGAGTCGACTCTGGCTCGTAGAAGGGCGGTCGCGCCTCGAGGATGCCGGCGACGTCTCCACCTCGATCTCACATATGACTGCTTCTCGGTGGGCGGTGCGCCACGCCATGTAGAAGATCTATCAAAAGAGGAGAGCCCGATGACGCTACCGACGCCTCAACCTTGATAGCACCGGCTTGTTGCTCCGCACCGAGATGCGCCACGTGCAAGATTTAGCGGATGCGCCAATTTTAGAGATATGTCATGATCGTTGTAACAAATTTCAACATGATGATGATTTGATCCTGCACTCGGCCTTGAACATAAGTACTAGTACAGTCTCACAATTTTTTTATCATTATACTTTGCGAGATTTAGCGGATGCGCCAAATTCAGAGATAGATCATGATCATGGTAACACAATTTTCAATGTAATGATGATTTGATGTTGCACTAGACCTTGAACATAAGTACTAGTACGGTCTCACAATTTTGTATCATTATACTTTGCAAGTTTTAGCGGATGCGCCTATTTTCAGAGGATCATGGTAACAAATTTTCAACGTGATGATGATTTGATGTTGCACTCGACCTTGAACAGAAGTACTACTACTGTCTTACAATTTATTTATCATTATACTTTGCAAGATTTAGCAGATGCGCCAAATTCAGAGATAGATCATGATCATGGTAACAAATTTTCAACGTGATGATGATTTGATGTTGCACTCGAACTTGAATAGAAGTACTAGTACAATCTCACAATTTTTTTATCATTATACTTTGCGAGATTTAGCGGATGCGCCAAATTCAGAGATAGATCGTGATCATGGTAACACACTTTTCAATGTAATGATGATTTGATGTTGCACTCGACCTTGAACATAAGTACTAGTACGGTCTCACAATTTTGTATCATTATACTTTGCAAGTTTTAGCGGATGCGCCCATTTTCAGAGGTAGATCATGATCATGGTAACAAATTTTCAACGTGATGATGATTTAATGTTGCACTCGAACTTGAACAGAAGTACTAGTATGGTCTCACAATTTTTATTACTCGTATAATTATACTTTGAAAGATATAGCGGATGCGCCAATTTCAGAGATAGATCATGATCATGGTAACAAATTTTTAACGTGATGATGATTTGATGTTGCACTCGGCCTAGAATAGAAGTACTAGTACGGTCTCACAATTTTTTTTATCATTATACTTTGATATAGCGGATACGCTAATTTCAGAGATAGATCATGACCATGGTAGTGACCAATATTCAAGATGATGATGATTTGATTTTGCACTCGGCCTTGAACAGAGGTACTAGTACGGTCTCACAATTTTTTATCATTATACTTGGACCTTAGCGAAATTCAAAATCTCATAGCGGCAAAACTTCCCGCCTACAAAATACAAAAATTTCGTACGCTTCCAAATTCCCATTCTACCCCTGTGGAGATGACAGCAAAGTCGGTTGGTGGGGGGGTCTGCCCGTCATTTTTTGGATCACCACCTCCCTAGCCCGGAAACCCTCCCAAAAAAATTCATTTCCCTCAGACCACCCACCGGAACTTCCCAAGTCCCTCTCTCCCACCTCCACGACCACCGCACCGGAACATCCCCGCCGGACTTCCCTGGCCTACCCGAGCCCTCGCGATCCTCGTCATCCGGCTGCCTGCCGGAGCCGCTTCATCGACGCCGTCATCAACCGGACCGGATCATCCCCGCCGAATCTCGAAACCATATGCTCATCCAGCAGTCTACCGCAGTCGCTTCAGCTGCGGTATCGTCCACCCCACCGGAGCCGCTTCGCCGGATCCGTCGTCCACCGCATCGTATCTTGCTCACCGACACCGCTGTGCATGAACCGGATCTGCTTCACCGGCGCCGTGCATGATCTAAACTCTTCTACTGTCGCTTTTCTATTGCTTGCCTGCAAGTTCTTGTTTAATCTTGGGGGAACCTGTTTGTGCTAACGACGCGCCGTTACGTTTTTGCAGATGAGATGAGTAACCATGAAGTGTAATGGCCGTCTCTCCAACCCCAAGTAGCACATGTAGCGTACTTCATCACCGGATCTATCAACCCCAGGAAGATCTGTTGTGACTCCCACAGAGTGCTTCTCCTAATGTAAGTCCCTTGTTTTAGCGCCATGTTCTGGGTTCAGATGCTTGTTTGTCTGAAGCTCTTTTAGTTCATTCCTAGCTATGACCGTAACACGTTGCTATTTTCTACTTCATTGCTAACTTTAAGCGATTGAACATTTTGGTTTGCATTCCCTGCTCTGTAGATGTAGCCATCATAACTTCTATCTTGCTCGATCGTTGTTACAAAAATTATACTGTAGGTATTATAGTAACATCCTGCTATTATTTAGTTCATGGCCAATTTTAAGTAATTGCACATGTTGGTTCGCATTCCCTGCTCTATAGCTTTTGGCATCGTAACTTCTATATTTGGTTTACATTCCCTGCTCTGTAGATCTAGCCATCATAACTTTATCTTGCTCAGTCGTTGTTACAAAAATTATGGCCTGCTACTATGTTGTTTGTGCCAATTTTTTACTCCATGAACATGTTGGCTTGCATTCCCTGTACTACAGGTGATGCCATTGTTTTGTATCTAGTTCATTGTAAGCTAACAAAGTAAGGACTTAGTTTGGCATGCTATCACTCTGCTATCTAGCCTGTAGTACAAATAAACTTGTCATACTACTAGATAATAATTTTGCGTGCCATCTTGTTCTTCAAAAGCTGCATTATTGACTTGTTTCTCTGACTTGGCATGACGCTCACATATGGAAAGCTGAACATATTGGTTTGCATTCCCTCTTATACAAGTTCACAGGTGATCCCACTATATTCTGTATCTGGTCCATCCTAAGCTCCAGCATTAACTATCCTCCATGTGTTGCTCATTACAAGTTTATATCCCGAAACATCTTGATTTGCATCCCCTTCACTATAAGTTCAGGAGTATTATTTAGTTCACGGCCAAAATGAAGTAATTGCACTTGGCACATGTTGGTTCACATTCCCTCCTCTTTAGCTTTTGCCATCGTAACTTCTATTTTTGGTTTACATTCCCTGCTCTGTAGATGTAGCCATCATAACTTCATCTTGCTCAGTCGTTGTTACAAAATTTATAGCCTGCTACTATGTTGTTCATGCCAATTTTGTACTCCCTGAACATGTTGGTTTGCATGGGACTCGACAAAGTAAGTCTCTTTGTTTCATTCTAACATGCTCGTTATATTGGTCATTGGTATGCGGCATGCACTCTTTGTTTGCTTATTGTGCGCATTACAATGATCTTGTTATAATGACGAAATGATGAGTTCCAAATTCTTTGCCAAACAATATTGTAGTGTCTTTGCCTTTCCATTGTTGCTGTCTTAACTTGTAATGTCTTTGTTTCAGATATAGGTGCTGCATGGACAACTTAAAAGATTGCCGGATCGCTTCATTGTATTGCTAGGTTTAATTACCATTCAATTTCTCTGGGTTCTGTAATATTTTTTTCAATGCCTTGCAGCTGATGTAATATTTAGTTAGTTTTTATAGTTCTTTCGCGCATTTTTTCTTTGGTGCTTGTGGTAAGTGAGGCTATCCGACAGAAATCAATGCTGCGTAAATATTCTCAGTATCTAAATCACGAATTCCCATCCCTTAAACGGCCCAATTAAGCGAAATCACATATGTGCCTGCCCGCAAAATCCTAAAGCGCATATTATGCCGGCATATAAACAGCAACTAAACGGGCTGGCCCACTTACTTCTTGGGCCAGCCCATTTGATTTACGGTGGACCCCACACTAATTGGGCTGGCCCACTTGCTTTAAGGTGGACCCCACCAACTACTGGGCCGGCCCACTAATTAGTTGGGCCAGCCCATTTGCTTTTTGGTGGACCCCACAAAATAAATGGGCCGGCCCTTTAAGAGGAAAGTGGGACCCACCTGTGTTTTTGGCCCGGCCCACTATCTTGTTGGGCCGGCCCACTTGCTATATGGTGGACCCCACATACTAGTTGGGCCGGCCCTTTAACAGGAAAGTGGGACCCACATGTGTTTTTGGCCCGGCCCACTATCGTGTTGGGCCGGCCCACTTGCTATATGGTGGTCCCACATACTAAATGGGCCGGCCCTTTAAGAGGAAAGTGGGACCCACCTGTGTTTTTGGCCCGGCCCACTATCTTGTTGGGCCGGCCCACCTGCTATATGGTGGACCCCACATACTAATTGGGCCGGCCCTTTAACAGAAAGTGGGACCCACCTGTGTTTTTGGCCCGGCCCACTATCTTGTTGGGCCAGCCCACTTGCTATATGGTGGACCCCACATACTAAATGGGCCGGCCCTTTAACAGGAAAGTGGGACCCACCTGTGTTTTTGGCCCGGCCCACTATTTTGTTGGGCCGGCCCACTTGCTGTATGGTGGACCCCACAAACGAAATGGGCCGACCCTTTACCTGGAAAGTGGGACCCACCTGTGTTTTTGGCCCGGCCCACTAGCTTGTTGGGCCGGCCCACTTGCTATACGGTGGACCCCACACACTAAATGGGCCGGCCCTTTAACAGGAAAGTGGGACCCACCTGTGTTTTTGGCCCGGTCCACTTGCTTCTTGGGCCGGCCCAGTTGCTGTAAGGTGGACCCCACATGTTAAATGGGCCGGCCCCTTTAAGTTTTGACCAGTCAACCTTAGAGGTTAGGCCCGGCCCACCTAACTAATGGACAAGCCCAGCTATATAGTTGACCGGTCAAACTATGTCATCGCGCCCGCCCGCTTAAGACGTGGCAGCCTCGTGTGGGCCTACCATCTACCACGGGGTTTCAGTAGGTTAACGCCGTTAGCGCGATTAACGGCGTCTGCCACGTGTCAGTTTGCATGACGTCAGCAGTCAACGGGCTCCCGAAAACACTTCCGCAACGGTCCGATTTTCCGTGGCGGAAGGGCGCCCAAGCGCGACGGACCGAAAAAATCGTAGTTGGACTTTGCCTGACGCAGTTTCCACAACGGAACCCATATCGTCGGGTTAGGCCCATAGGCGACGAAAAATGCCCCTTAGTTGACGATTTTGGGACGTTGTCTATCAGAACTTTTCTTGTAGTGTCATGTATATGCATTGTTATGCCCTTCTCTATTTGTCAATTGCCCGACTGTAATTTGTTCACCCAACATGCTTTTATCTTATGGGAGAGACACCTCTAGTGAACTGTGGACCCCGGTCCTATTCTTTACATAGCATACAATCTACTGCAATTGTGTTTTACTGTTTTCTTTGCAAACATCTTCCACTCGATACGTTTAATCCTTTGTTACAGCAAGCCGGTGAGATTGACAACCTCACTGTTTCGTTGGGGCAAAGTACTTTGGTTTTGTTGTGCAGATTCCACGTTGGCGCCGGAATCCCTGTTGTTGCGCCGCATCACATTTCGCCACCATCAACCTTCAACGTGCTTCTTGGCTCCTACTGGTTCGATTAAACCTTGGTTTCATACTGAGGGAAACTTGCTTCTATACGCATCATACCTTCCACTTGGGGTTCCCAACGGACGTGTGCATCTACGCGTATCAAGCTCTTTTTCTGGCGCCGTTGCCGGGGAGATCAAGACACGCTGCAAGGGGAGTCTCCACTTCTCAATCTCTTTACTTTGTTTTTGTCTTGTTTATTTTATTTACTACTTTGTTTGCTGCACTAAATCAAAATACAAAAAAATTAGTTGCTAGTTTTACTTTATTTACTGTCTTGCTCTCTATATCAAAAACACAAAAAAATTAGTTACTTGCATTTACTTTATCTAGTTTGTTTTATTTACCGTTGCTAAAATGAATACCCCTGAAAATACTAAGTTGTGTGACTTCACAAATGCAAATAATAATGATTTCCTATGCACACCTATTGCTCCACCTGCTACTACAGCAGAATTCTTTGAAATTAAACCTGCTTTACTAAATCTTGTCATGAGAGATCAATTTTCTGGTGTTAGTTCTGATGATGCTGCTGCCCATCTCAATAATTTTGTTGAACTTTGTGAAATGCAAAAGTATAAGGATGTAGATGGTGATATTATTAAATTGAAAGTGTTTCCTTTCTCATTAAGAGGAAGAGCTAAAGATTGGTTGCTATCTTTGCCTAAGAATAGTATTGATTCATGGACTAAATGCAAGGATGCTTTTATTGGTAGATATTATCCTCCCGCTAAAATTATATCTTTGAGAAGTAGCATAATGAATTTTAAGCAATTAGATACTGAACATGTTGCTCAAGCATGGGAGAGAATGAAAACTTTGGTAAAGAATTGCCCAACCCATGGACTGACTACTTGGATGATCATCCAAACCTTCTATGCAGGACTAAATTTTTCTTCGCGGAATTTATTGGATTCAGCTGCTGGAGGTACCTTTATGTCCATCACTTTGGGGGCGGCTACAAAACTTCTTGATGATATGATGATAAATTACTCTGAATGGCACACGGAAAGAGCTCCACAAGGTAAGAAGGTAAATTCTGTTGAAGAAACCTCTTCCTTGAGTGATAAGATTGATGTGATTATGTCTATGCTTGTGAATGGTAGATCTAATGTTGATCCAAATAATGTTCCTTTAGCTTCATTGGTTGCTCAAGAAGAAAATGTTGATGTGAATTTCATTAAAAACAATAATTTCAACAACAATGCTTATAGGAACAACTCTGGTAATAACTATAGGCCATATCCTTCTGCTAATGGTAATGGTTATGGTAATTCTTATGGGAATTCTTACAACAATAATAGGAGTGTACCCCCTGGTCTTGAAGCCATGCTTAAAGAATTTATTAGTACACAAACTGCTTTTAACAAATCTGTTGAGGAAAAGCTTGATAAAATTGATACTATTGCTTCTAGAGTTGATAGGCTTGCCTCTGATGTTAATCTTTTAAAATTGAAAGTTATGCCTAATAATGATATTGATAATAAGATTACTACTACAGCAAATGCCATCCAAGTTAGAATTAATGAGAATATAAGATTAATGGCCGAATTGCGTGCTAGGTGGGATAGAGAAGAAAATGAAAAACTAGCTAAAGAGAATAATGTAGCTAAAGTTTGGACTATTACCACCACTAGTAATGCTAATTCTTCACATGTTGCTGCACCTCCTACTATCAATGGTAAAATAATTGGTGTTGGCAATGTTTCTACTCCTAGTGCAAAGCGTACAAAACTGCCTGAAATTGCTAAAGCTATTTGAAATCGCTTGCGATAAAACTGCTGAAATTTTTTCCAACCTTGGGAACAATGATCCCATTGCTGTAGCTAATAATGATTTAGATTTTGATGATTGCCACATCTCTGAAGTTATAAAGTTCTTACAAAAACTTGCTAAAAGTCCTAATGCTAGCGCTATAAATTTAGCCTTTACAAAACATATTACAAATGCTCTCATAAAAGCTAGAGAAGAGAAACTTAAACTTGAAACTTCTATTCCTAGAAAGTTAGAGGATGGTTGGGAGCCCATCATTAAAATGAAATTCAATGACTTTGAATGTAATGCTTTATGTGATCTTGGTGCAAGTATTTCTGTTATGCCTAAAAAGATTTATGATATGCTTGACTTGCCACCATTGAAGAATTGTTATTTGGATGTTAATCTTGCCGATAATGTTAAAAATAAACCTTTGGGGAGGATTGATAATGTGCATATTACAGTTAACAATAACCTTATCCCCGTTGATTTTGTTGTCTTGGATATCGAATGCAATGCATCTTGTCCTATTGTGTTGGGAAGACCTTTTCTTCGAACTGTTGGTGCTGTTATTGATATGAGGGAAGGTAATATTAAATATCAATTTCCTCTCAAGAAAGGTATGGAACACTTTCCTAGAAAGAGAATGAAGTTGCCTTTTGATTCTATTATTAGAACAAGTTATGATGTTGATGCTTCTACTCTTGATGTTACTTGATTTGCACTTTCTGCGCCTAGCTGAAAGGCGTTAAAGAAAAGCGCTTATGGGAGACAACACATGTTTTTACCTACAGCAATTTTTTGTTTTGTTGAGTCTTGGAAGTTGTTTACTACTGTAGCAACCTCTCCTTATCATGTTTTTGTGCCAAGTAAAGTTTCTATGTCAAAGTTGATGTTATATTTGGGATCGCTGCGCAGAAACAGCATTGCTGTCTGTCACGAATCTGGGCACAGTTCTCTGTAGAAAATTCAAAAACATCTGCCAATTTACGAGCGTGATCCTCAGATATGTACGCAACTTTCATTAGTTTTGAGTTTTTCCATTTGAGCAAGTCTGGTGCCAGCTTTAAATTCGTCTTTACGGACTGTTCTGTTTTTGACAGATTCTGCCTTTTATTTCGCATTGCCTCTTTTGCTATGTTGGATTTATTTCTTTGATCCATTAATGTCCAGTAGCATTATGCAATGTCCAGAAGTGAAAATAATGATTGTGTCACCTCTGAATGAGTGAATTATTAATTGTGCACTAACCCTCTAATGAGTTTGCTTGAAGTTTGGTGTGAAGGAAGTTTTCAAGGGTCAAGAGAGGAGAATGATATACTATGATCAAGAGGAGTGAAAGCTCTAAGCTTGGGGATGCCCCCGTGGTTCACCCCTGCATATTCTAAGAAGACTCAAGCGTCTAAGCTTGGGGATGCCCAAGGCATCCCCTTCTTCATCGACAACATCATCAGGTTCCTCCCCTGAAACTATATTTTTATTCAATCACATCTTGTGTTCTTTACTTGGAGCGTCGGTTTGTTTTGTTTTTGTTTGAATAAAATGGATCCTAGCATTCACTTTGTGGGAGAGAGACACGCTCCGCTGTTGCATATGGACACATGTGTCCTTAGGCTTTACTCATAATGTTCAAAGCGAAGTTTCTTCTTCGTTAAATTGTTATATGGTTGGAATTGGAAAATGCTACATGTAGTAATTCTAAAATGTCTTGGATAATGTGATACTTGGCAATTGTTGTGCTCATGTTTAAGCTCTTGCATCATATACTTTGCACCCATTAATGAAGAAATACATAGAGCTTGCTAAAATTTGATTTGCATATTTGGTTTCTCTAAGGTCTAGATAATATCTAGTATTGAGTTTTGAACAACAAGGAAGACGGTGTAGAGTCTTATAATGTTTACAATATGTCTTTTATGTGAGTTTTGATGCACTTGTTCATCCTTGAGTTTGCTTCAAATAACCTTGCTAGCCTAAACCTTGTATCGAGAGGGAATACTTCTCATGCATCCAAAATCCTTGAGCCAACTACTATGCCATTTGTGTCCACCATACCTACCAACTACATGGTATTTCTCCGCCATTCCAAAGTAAATTGCTTGAGTGCTACCTTCAAAATTTCATCATTTACCTTTGCAATATATAGCTCATGGGACAAAATAGCCTTAAAAACTATCGTAGTATTGAATATGTACTTATGCACTTTATATTTTATTAAGTTGCTTGTTGTGCGATAACCATGCTTCTGGGGAACGCCATCAACTATTGTTGAATATCATGTGAGTTGCTATGCATGTCCGTCTTGTCTGAAGGATCTATCATTTTAGTGGTTGGAGCATGCAAAATTGTTAGAGAAGAACATTGGGCCGCTAACTAAAGCCATGAATCATGGTGGAAGTTTCAGTTTTGGACATATATCCTCAATCTCATATGAGAATAATAACTTTGCTACATGCTTATGCATTTAAGAGGAGTCCATTATCTGTTGTCCATGTTGTCCCGGTATGGATGTCTAAGTTGAGAATAATCAAAAGCGAGAAATCCAAAATGCGAGCATTCTCCTTAGACCTTTGTACAGGCGGCATGGAGGTACCCCTTTGTGACACTTGGTTGAAACATGGCATGCAAAGATCCGGTAGTCCAAGCTAAGTAGGACGAGGTGCGGACACTATTAGTATACTATGCATGAGGCTTGCAACTTGTAAGATATAATTTACATAACTCATATGCCTTATTACTACCGTTGACAAAATTGTTTCATGTTTTCAAAATAAAAGCTCTAGCACAAATACAGCAATCGATGCTTTCCTCTTTGAAGGACCATTCTTTTATTGTTGAGTCAGTTTACCTATCTCCTTCCACCTTAAGAAGCAAACACTTGTGTGAACTGTGCATTGATTCCTACATACTTGCATATTGCACTTGTTATATTACTTTATGTTGACAATATCCATGAGATATACATGTTATAAGTTGAAAGCAACCGCTGAAACTTCATCTTCCTTTGTGTTGCTTCAACACCTTTACTTTGATTTATTGCTTTATGAGTTAACTCTTATGCAAGACTTATTGATGCTTGTCTTGAAGTACTATTCATGAAAAGTCTTTGCTTTATGATTCAGTTGTTTACTCATGTCATTACCTTTGTTTTGATCGCTGCATTCATTACATATGTTTACAAATAGTATGATCAAGATTATGATGGCATGTCACTTCAGAAATTATCTTTGTTATCGTTTTACCTGCTCGGGACGAGCAGAACTAAGCTTGGGGATGCTGATACGTCTCCAACGTATCGATAATTTCTTATGTTCCATGCTACTTTATTGATGATACCTACATGTTTTATACACATTATATGTCATATTTATGCATTTTCTGGAACTAACCTATTAACAAGATGCCGAAGGAAATATTCTCGGAATTGGACGAAACTTTCGCCCAGGGTCCTATTTTTGCACGAAGCTTCCAGAAGACCGAAGAGATAACGAAGTGGGGCCACGAGGCAGCCAGGGCATAGGGCGGCGCGGCCCAAGCCCTGGCCGCGCCGACCTACCCCCTGGGCCCCTCGTGTGGCCCCCCGCGTTGACCTTCCGCCTACTTAAAGTCTCCGTCGCGAAACCCCCAGTACCGAGAGCCACGATACGGAAAACCTTCCAGAGACGCCGCCGCCGCGAATCCCATCTCGGGGGATTCAGGAGATCGCCTCCGGCACCCTGCCGGAGAGGGGATTCATCTCCCGGAGGACTCTACACCGCCATGGTCGCCTCCGGAGTGATGAGTGAGTAGTTCACCCCTGGACCATGGGTCCATAGCAGTAGCTAGGTGGTCGTCTTCTCCTTGTTGTGCTTCATTGTTGGATCTTGTGAGCTGCCTAACATGATCAAGATCATCTATATGTAATACTATATGTTGTGTTTGTCGGGATCCGATGGATAGAGAGTACTATGATTATGGTGATTATCAATCTATTGTTTATGTGTTGTTTATGATCTTGCATGCTCTCTGTTATTAGTAGAGGCTCTGGCCAAGTTTGTACTCTTAACTCCAAGAGGGAGTATTTATGCTCGATAGTGGGTTCATGCCTCCATTAAATGCAGGACGTGTGAGAAAGTTCTAAGGTTGTGGATGTGCTGTTGCCACTAGGGATAAAACATTGATTCTATGTCCAAGGATGTAGTTGTTGATTACATTACGCACCATACTTAATGCAATTGTCTGTTGCTTAGCAACTTAATACTGAATGGAGTTCGGATGATAACCTGAAGGTGGACTTTTTAGGCATAGATGCAGTTGGATGGCGGTCTATGTACTTTGTCGTAATGCCCAATTAAATCTCACTATATTTATCATATCATGTATATGCATTGTTATGCCTTTCTCTATTTGTCAATTGCCCGACTGTAATTTGTTTACCCAACATGCTTTTATCTTATGGGAGAGACACCTCTAGTGAACTGTGGACCCCGGTCCTATTCTTTACATAGCATACAATCTACTGCAATTGTGTTTTACTATTTTCTTTGCAAACATCTTCCACTCGATACGTTTAATCCTTTGTTACAGCAAGCCGGTGAGATTGACAACCTCACTGTTTCGTTGGGGCAAAGTACTTTGGTTTTGTTGTGCAGATTCCACGTTGGCGCAGGAATCTCTGGTGTTGCGCCGCATCACATTTCGCGACCATCAACCTTCAACGTGCTTCTTGGCTCCTACTGGTTCGATTAAACCTTGGTTTCTTTCTGAGGGAAAACTTGCTACTGTGCGCATCATACCTTCCTCTTGGGGTTCCCAACGAACGTGTGAGTTACACGCCATCACATACAATCTACTGCAATTGTGTTTTACTGTTTTCTTTGCAAACATCTTCCACTCGATACGTTTAATCCTTTGTTACAGCAAGCCGGTGAGATTGACAACCTCACTGTTTCGTTGGGGCAAAGTACTTTGGTTTTGTTGTGCAGATTCCACGTTGGCGCCGGAATCCCTGTTGTTGCGCCGCATCACATTTCGCCACCATCAACCTTCAACGTGCTTCTTGGCTCCTACTGGTTCGATTAAACCTTGGTTTCATACTGAGGGAAACTTGCTTCTATACGCATCATACCTTCCACTTGGGGTTCCCAACGGACGTGTGCATCTACGCGTACCAGGACACCATATTTCTAAAGATCAACAATTGACGGAAGTTATACAGAAAATCCTATTTTTCCAGAAGACGAAGGGAGCCAAAAGGAGGAGCCGAGAGGGGCCACCATGGGCCCCCCCATAGGCCGGCGCGGGCCCAGGCCTGGCCGCGCCGCCTTGTGGGGAGGGGGCCCACAGCCCCCTCTGGCCGCCTCTCCTTCGCGTACTTCTTCGTCCCGAAAACCTAAGCCCCAGGGAGTTACGGAGAATTGACAGAGCCGCCTCTGCGGGGCGGAGAAACACCAGAGAGAAAAGAGCTCTCCGGCGGGCAGGAATCCGCCGGGGAAATTCCCTCCCGGAGGGGGAAATCGACGCCATCGCCATCGTCATCGAGCTGGACATCATCTCCATCATCATCATCATCATCTCCACCATCTACACCGCCATCCCCACCGCTGCATCTCGTCACCGCTGTAACGATTTGGGTTGGATCTTGATTGTTTGATAGGGGAAACTCTCCCGGTGTTGATTACTACTTGTTATTGATGCTATTGAGTGAAACCATTGAACCAAGGTTTATGTTCAGATTGTTATTCATCATCATATCACCTCTGATCATGTTCCATATGATGTCTCGTGAGTAGTTCGTTTAGTTCTTGAGGACATGGGTGAAGTCTAAATGTTAGTAGTGAATTATTGTTGAGTAGTATTCAATGTTATGATATTTAAGTTGTGGTGTTACTCTTCTAGTGGTGTCATGTGAACGTCGACTACATGATACTTCACCTTTATGGGCCTAGGGGAGTGCATCTTGTATTCGTTTGCTAATTGTGGGGTTGCCGGAGTGACAGCAACCTAAACCCACATTAGTATATCGGTGCAGGAGAGATAGCAGGATCTCAGAGTTTAAGGCTGTGGTTAGATTTATCTTAATTACTTTCTTGTATTTGCAGATGCTTAATCACAAGTATGTATTAGTCCTAGGAAGGGCGGTGCATTAGCATAGGTTCACCCACACAACACTTATCAAAACAATGAAGATTAATCAGCCGTATGAAGCGAAAGCACTAGACTAAAATCCCCGTGTGTCCTCAAGAACGTTTGGTCATTATAAGTAAACAAACCGGCTTGTCCTTTGTGCTAAAAATGATTGGGCCACTCGCTGCAATTATTTCTCTCGCATTTTATTTACTTGTACTTTATTTATCTGCAATATCAAAACCCCCTGAATACTTGTCTGTGAGCATTTACAGTGAATCCTTCATCGAAACTGCTTGTCAACACCTTCTACTCCTCGTTGGGTTCGACACTCTTATTTATCGAAAGTACTACGATACACCCCCTATACTTGTGGGTCATCAAGACTATTTTCTGGCGCCGTTGCCGGGGAGTGAAGCGCTATTGGTCAGTGGAATTGGTAAGGAAACTTTTACTGTACGTGCTGATTTTGTTTTTGCTTGCTGCTATAAGTCATTATGGAGAGATCCTCCCTTGAATTTCTATTTGGGAAATCTACTACTACTGCAACGGTAGTGGATGAGGCGCCAGGTGAGGAAGTAATACCATATAAAATACCAATGAAAATTATTGAACGTGTTGTGGATAACCGCTATGAAGGGGATGGAACTGTTCATCCTGGAGATCATTTATTGTTTTACATGAATTATGCGGGTTATTCAAATGTGCAGGTATTTCAATGGATGAAGTTAGGAAGAAATTATTTGTTATGTCGCTATCTGGTAAAGCGGCGCATTGGTATAAACTGCTGAAGGATGGGCGTTCTCTTGATTGGAAGGATATTGTGCCTATATTTCACTCTAAATTCTATCCTCCAAGTGAAATTCACAAAGACCGCAACCGTATATATAATTTTTGGCCTCATGATGGAGAGAGTATTGCCCAAGCGTGGGGGAGATTGAAGTCTTTAATGCTCAAATGCCCCATTCATGAGCTTCCTGGTAATATTATCATTGATAATTTCTATGCAAGACTGTCTTTTCAAGATAAAACCTTGCTGGATACTGCTTGTTCTGGATCATTCACGCGCAATAAAGAAGAGTTTAAATGGGATCTTCTTGATCGAATCCAAGAAAATACTGAAGGATGGGAGAACGACAAAGGTAGAGTGTCGGGTATAAATTATAATTATGAATGCATTGAAACTTTTATGGATACTGATGAATATCGTAATATGAGTGCTACATATGGTCTTGACTCTCAAGTTGTTGCAAATATTTATAAAGCCTTTGCTTCTCATTTTGAATTGCCTAGGAAGAATTTTGATAAGTATCATGAACCATATAAAGATAAGACTGATCCACCTAAAGGCAAATGTATTGAAATTAAAACTGTTGATCATGTTCTTCCTGAAGCTTATATTGAAAAAACTCCTTTCCCTGCTAAGATGAAAGAGTATTCTGTTATAACTAGTGTAGTTAATAAAAGTGCAAAGAAACCCATAGAACCTGAAGAACAAATAAAAGTTGAACCTGCTGTTGCAATAGTTAAAGATCTTGTTACTGAAAATGTGGAAGATGGTCATATTATTTTTTGTGAAGATGCTTCTAATATTGTTTCGCATCCTAATAAGTCTAGGAAAGCCAGTGTTCCTGTGCTCTCTGTTCGAATTGGTGATCATTGCTACTATGGTTTATGCGACATTGGTGCAAGTATTAGTGCCATTCCTTATGAGCTCTACACGGAAATTATGCATGAAATTGGTTCTTGTGAACTTGAAGATATTGATGTGGTTATTCGGCTAGCTAATAGAGAAACTATCTCTCCCATTGGTATTGTTCGAGATGTTGAAGTTCTATGTGGTAAGATTAAATATCCTGCTAACTTTTTGGTACTTGGTTCTGCTGCTAGTAAGTCCTGTCCTATTATTTTTGGTAGACCTTTTCTAAATACATGTGGAGCTATTATAGATTGCAAGAAAGAGAAAATTGTTACTAAATTTGCTGGTGAATCTTATGAGTTTAACTTCTCTAAATTTGCCAAAACTCCTTATAAAGCTGATTTGCCTAATGATGATTTTAGAGTTGAACAGTGTGCATCTATTGCTCTTGCTCCTAGTAGTCCTTTGCAGCAGCATTTGGAGAATAGTGAGAGTGAAATTTTTAGGGAAGAAAGGGATGAGCTTGATGAAATTTTCCTTCGTCAACCTATTCTTAAACATGACTTACCGGTTGAGGATTTAGGTGTGACACCACCACCAAAGGAAGATCCTGTATTTGATTTGAAACCATTACCTGATAATCTTAAGTATGCTTATATTGATGATAAGAAAACATATCCTGTTATTATTAGTGCTAAACTTTTAGATATTGAGGAAGAAAGGTTATTGGAAATATTGAAGAAGCACCGAGGAGCTATTGGCTATACTCTTGATGATTTGAAGGGGATTTCTCCCGCTATTTGCCAGCATGCTATTAATATAGAAGATGGTGCAAAACCTGTTGTTGAACATCAGCATCGTCTAATTCCTAAGATGAAGGATGTGGTAAGAAATGAGGTATTAAAACTTCTTGAAGCAGGTATTATATATCCTATTGCTGATAGTAGATGGGTTAGTCCTGTGCATTGTGTTCCTAAGAAAGGAGGTATAACTGTTGTGCCTAATGATAATGATGAGCTTATTCCTCAAAGAGTAGTTGTAGTATAGAATGTGCATTGATTTTCGAAAATTTAATAAAGTCACTAAGAAAGATCATTACCCTTTACCTTTTATTGATCAAATGTTAGAAAGGTTGTCTAAAAATACTCATTTCTGTTTTCTTGATGGATATTCTGGGTTTTCACAAATTGCTGTTAGAGCTAAAGATCAAGAGAAAACCACTTTCACTTGTCCCTATGGAACTTACGCTTATAGGCGTATGCCTTTTGGTTTATGTAATGCTCCTGCTACTTTTCAAAGATGCATGTCTGCTATTTTTCATGGCTTTTGTGAAAAGATTGTTGAGGTATTCATGGATGATTTTTCTGTCTATGGGAATTCTTTTGATAATTGCTTGCGAAACCTTGATAAAGTTTTGTAGAGATGTGAAGAAACTAACCTTGTTCTTAATTGGGAGAAATGCCACTTTATGGTTAATGAAGGAATTGTATTGGGACATAAAATTTCTGAGAGAGGTATTGAAGTTGATAGAGCTAAAGTTGAAGCAATTGAGAAGATGCCCTATCCTAGGGATGTTAAAGGTATTCGTAGTATTCTTGGTCATGCTGGTTTTTATAGGAGGTTTATTAAAGATTTCTCTAAAATTTCAAAGCCTCTTACTAATCTTCTTCAAAAAGATGTACCTTTCGTTTTTGATGATGATTGTAAGGAAGCTTTTGAAACTCTAAAGAAAGCCTTAACAACTGCTCCTATAGTTGAACCGCCTGATTGGAATTTACCTTTTGAAATTATGTGTGATGCTAGTGATTTTGCTGTAGGTGCTGTCCTGGGACAGCGAGTGGATAAAAAATTAAATGTTATTCATTATGCTAGTAAAACCCTAGATGCTCCTCAAAGAAATTATGCTACAACTGAGAAAGAGTTATTAGCCGTAGTTTTTGCATGTGACAAGTTTAGACCCTATATTGTTGATTCAAAAGTCACAATTCATACTGATCATGCTGCAATTAGGTACCTTATGGAAAAGAAAGATGCTAAGCCAAGGCTTATTAGATGGGTTCTTCTTTTGCAAGAATTTGATTTACATATTGTAGATAGGAAAGGTGCTGATAATCCTGTTGCTGATAATTTGTCTAGATTGGAAAATATTACTTATGATCCTGTTCCTGTTAATGATAGTTTTCCAAATGAACAATTGGCTGCAATAAAGGTGAGCTCGCGAGAGAGCCCTTGGTATGCTGATTATGCTAACTTTATTGTTTCGAAGTACTTGCCTCCAAACTTTTCAGCTCAGCAAAGGAGGAAATTCTTTTATGATTTGAGGCATTATTTTTGGGATGACCCACACTTATATAAAGAAGGAGTGGATGGTATTATGCGAAGATGTGTCCCAGAATATGAACAACAAGAGATATTGAGTAAATGCCATGGTAGTGTTTATGGAGGACATCACGCCGGAGATAGAACCGCACAAAAGGTTCTACAATCAGGTTTTTATTGGCCAACACTTTTCAAGGATGCAAGGAAGTTTATCTTATCTTGTGATGAATGTCAAAGAGTTGGTAATATCTATAGACGCAATGAAATGCCTATGAATTATACTCTTGTTATTGAACCATTTGATTGTTGGGGATTTGACTTCATGGGTCCTTTCCCTTCTTCAGAAGGTAATACTCATATACTTGTCGCTGTTGATTATGTTACTAAATGGGTAGAAGTTATACCTACAAAAAGTGCTGATGGTGAGACCTCTATAAAAATGCTTGTAGATGTTATATTTCCTAGATTTGGAGTACCTAGATATATTATGACTGATGGAGGTTCTCATTTTATTCATGGTGGTTTTAGAAAAACTCTTGCCAAATATGGTATTAATCATAGAATTGTTTCAGCTTATCATCCTCAAACTAGTGGGCAAGTAGAATTATCAAATAGAGAAATTAAAGCTATTTTAGGAAAGACTGTTAATAAATCTAGAAAGAATTAGGCTAGTAAGCTAAAGGAAGCATTGTGGGCTTATAGAACTGCTTATAAAAATCCTATGGGAATGTCTCCTTATAAAATGGTTTATGGAAAAGCTTGTCATTTACCTTTAGAACTAGAGCACAAAGCTTATTGGGCTGTAAGAGAACTTAATAAAGATTTTAAACTTGCCGGTAAGAAGAGGTTGCTACAATTGAGTTCTTTAGATGAATGGAGAAGTGAAGCTTATGAAAATGCTAAACTTTTTAAGGAGAAAGTTAAGAAGTGGCATGATAGAAGAATTATTAAAGAGAATTTAATGTTGGAGATAAAGTCCTATTGTATCGGTCTCGTCTCAGATTTTTCGCAGGGAAATTACTCTCAAAATGGGAAGGACCATATGTTATTGAGGAGGTATATCGTTCAGGAGCAATAAAAATTAGCTCTTTGGAAGGTAACGCCACACAAGTAGTGAATGGACAAAGACTCAAGCATTATATTTCTGGAGTTTCTTATAATGAAGATATTGATATTATTCAAGTGATAACTCCGGAAGCTTTCATCAAAGATCAAATTGACAGTTCTGCAGAGTCCGACTTTGAATAGGTAACAGTTTTAGTAATAAAAAGTCCGCGTTTAGCTTTCCGAACAATATTTTTGCTGTTTTTGGAAAATATGAAAAATTACGGGATCAAAACAGAGTGGAAGAGACGCGCGAGGGCCCGTCACCATAGGCCGGCGCGGACCCCATCCTGGCCGCGCCGCCCTATGGTGACAGCCCCTCGGCGTCCTGTTTCCACTCGTTTTTGGCCTGGAACCTTCCTTTTGTTGTAAAAATATTTGCTATATAATCCCCCGGATCTCCAGAGGTCCGTATATCGTTTTCTCGTCGTGTTTTGTTTCGAGCTGTTTTCTGCCAGATATTGTTTTCAGATCTAGAGCCATCATGTCTTCGTCGGAGCCTCCGAAGGACAACTTCTTTGAGAACGTCGTCAACCCGTACATAAGCGAGTTGAAGACGCATCCCAAGGAATTGCTGCTCGTAGATGGAGAGTTGCAGATAGAAGATGTTCGGGGACCTAAGGGAGAAGGAAGCTTGGAGGACAGGATGGAGAAACTAGAACAAGAGGTCTTCACCTACAAGAAGATGGCTGAGCGTGAAGTGGACATCTTCCACAGAATTGTGTCCGAGCTCATTGGTGAACATGAGAAGGAGACTGCAAAGCTGTGGAGCGATATCCTCTCACTTCACAACACTACCAACCAACTTCAGGCGCAACTTTATGATGCTTGGAATCAAAACTGTGAGTATGAAAACAGGTTTAAACGTATTAGCGATGCTGCTAGTTTCAGGATTTCAGAGACCAAGACATCGTTTGTTGATGGAGAGCCTCTTCCCTGGAAGCTTGATGACGAGAGGAACCCACCATCATCACCACCAAAGGAGTAATTCATCATCGGTATTGGCATCCCCTTGGTTTGTTCCAAGCTTGGGGGAGTGCCGCGGTATCACATCATCACTATCTTTATCTTTTACTATCAAGTAGTGTCATATCATGAGTAGGGAAGTTATCATATGGAATAGTTTGCAGTATGGAAGTATCTCTCTTAGTTGGTTATCTATGTATCCGTTGGTGTGAGTTATCGTTATGGAATATTAATGAGAAGTCTTATCATTTACTTTTTGCACACCTTATTTTAGTTTGCAATCTCCATTATATGATTATTCTTGACATTAGTATTGATATCACTTTGGGAGCATCAAGTAAATCTATCTGGTTTTGGCAAACTTAGCATTGGTCAATAGCAACAACACCATGATGTTTAAGTAGAAAAGGGAAATACATGTAGATATATTACTCTATTATCTTTATGCTAATGAGTTAGTATTCTGAAGTTAAAATTGCTCGTGCTTATGAGAAAGATGCATGATTGTTTCTATCACATGTATATTTGTTTGTTTCCCTCAACCTTTATGCGCTATCAAACCTTGCTAGCCAAAAACCTGTATTGAGAGGGAATGCTTCTCATACATCCATAACCTTAGACCAAACCCATGCCATTTGTGTCCACCATAACTACCTACTATGTGGTATTTTGCGCCACTCCAAGTAAATACTTCATGTGCTACCTTTAAATAATTCAAACTATATTACTCCTTATTTGTGTCAATGTTTTATAGCTCATGAGGAAGTATGTGGTGTTTTATCTTTCAATCTTGTTGGGCGGACTTTCACCAATGGACTAGTGGCAAATCCGCTTATCCAATAATTTTGCAATAAGAGCTGGCAACGGGGTTCCCAGCCCCAACTAATAACTTTCATTAATAATTCTCTTCACATGTTTTGCCCTGATTTATCAGTAAGCAACTTAATTTTGCAATAGACACTCCTCCATGGTATGTGAATGTTGGAAGGCACCCGAGGATTCGGTTAGCCATGGCTTGTGAAAGCAAAGGTTGGGGGAGTGTCATCCATAATAAAACTAAAATACATGTAGAGATGACGTCCTTCATGGGAGCCGCTCTTGGAAGGCCTGTTTGGCAAGGGGGTTAGAGTGCCCGCTACCATTCGTTGACAACAACAAACACCGCTCAAAATCTTACTTTTATGCTCTTTATATGATTTCAAAACTTGAAACGCTCTAGCACATGATTTAATCCCTGCTTCCCTCTGCGAAGGGCCTATCTTTTACTTTTATGATGAGTCAGTAAACCTATTTTCCCTCTATCTTAAGCAAGCAATTGAGTTGTTGTGACCCAACCATTTATACTATGATTCAGTTAATCATGTCTTTTATACTTTCTTGTCTAGTACAAATTTTATCTGATTGAATATGACTTTGAAAGTTATCAATGAATATGAGGAGATTGTTATGATCGAGGATGAAAGTCCTGCTATATAAATTCTAATATGAAAGTTTTGCTTAGAAGATAAGTACAATCCGCTAGTAGTTCTCTGATCAAGAAAAAAGTTTGCCATAACCAATCATGATTTCCTATGCACCTCTATTTGTGATTTCTCTTTACTTATTTCAAGTTGAGTTATATGAAGAGAATGTTTACTAGAATGTCTTGTGTGAATCAATATGATGCTTCTTGTCCGTATTTTATTTATCGACACTTCACTCCATAAACATGTGGTCTTGTTTATTGAGCTCAGTTTCGCTTGGGGACAAGCGAGGTCTAAGCTTGGGGGGAGTTGATACGTCCATTTTGCATCACTATTTTATATCATAATTTGCTATTATTCATTGATATATTTCATATTTAGAGATGATACTTATGTAATTTCACCTATTTTGCATGTTTCATGATCATTGGAGAATTATTCACCGGAGTCAGGATTCTGCTGGAAAAAGCACCGTCAGGACACCATATTTCTAAAGATCAACAACTGACGGAAGTTATATGGAAAATCCTATTTTTCCAGAAGACGAAGGGAGCCAAAAGGAGGAGCCGAGAGGGGCCACCATGGCCCCCCCATAGGCCGGCGCGGGCCCAGGCCTGGCCGCGCCGCCTTGTGGGGAGGGGGCCCACAGCCCCCTCTGGCCGCCTCTCCTTCGCGTACTTCTTCGTCCCGAAAACCTAAGCCCCAGGGAGTTACGGAGAATTGACAGAGCCGCCTCTGCGGGGCGGAGAAACACCAGAGAGAAAAGAGCTCTCCGGCGGGCAGGAATCCGCCGGGGAAATTCCCTCCCGGAGGGGGAAATCGACGCCATCGCCATCGTCATCGAGCTGGACATCATCTCCATCATCATCATCATCATCATCTCCACCATCTACACCGCCATCTCCACCGTCGTCACCGCTGTAACGATTTGGGTTGGATCTTGATTGTTTGATAGGGGAAACTCTCCCGGTGTTGATTACTACTTGTTATTGATGCTATTGAGTGAAACCATTGAACCAAGGTTTATGTTCAGATTGTTATTCATCATCATATCACCTCTGATCATGTTCCATATGATGTCTCGTGAGTAGTTCGTTTAGTTCTTGAGGACATGGGTGAAGTCTAAATGTTAGTAGTGAATTATTGTTGAGTAGTATTCAATGTTATGATATTTAAGTTGTGGTGTTACTCTTCTAGTGGTGTCATGTGAACGTCGACTACATGATACTTCACCTTTATGGGCCTAGGGGAGTGCATCTTGTATTCGTTTGCTAATTGTGGGGTTGCCGGAGTGACAGAAACCTAAACCCCCGTTAGTATATCGGTGCAGGAGGGATAGCAGGATCTCAGAGTTTAAGGCTGTGGTTAGAGTTATCTTAATTACTTTCTTGTATTTGCGGATGCTTGCAAGAGGTATAATCACAAGTATGTATTAGTCCTAGGAAGGGCGGTGCATTAGCATAGGTTCACCCACACAACACTTATCAAAACAATGAAGATTAATCAGCCGTATGAAGCGAAAGCACTAGACTAAAATCCCCGTGTGTCCTCAAGAACGTTTGGTCATTATAAGTAAACAAACCGGCTTGTCCTTTGTGCTAAAAAGGATTGGGCCACTCGCTGCAATTATTTCTCTCGCATTTTATTTACTTGTGCTTTATTTATCTGCAATATCAAAACCCCCTGAATACTTGTCTGTGAGCATTTACAGTGAATCCTTCATCGAAACTGCTTGTCAACACCTTCTGCTCCTCGTTGGGTTCGACACTCTTATTTATCGAAAGTACTACGATACACCCCCTATACTTGTGGGTCATCAACCGGCGTGTCCGGCGCACGGTCCGGTCGGCCGGTCGCCAACCGGCCGCCAACCGGACGCCAACCGGAGGAGCCCCTGGACGACGAGAAGCAGCTTCGGTCGCTGGTCCGGTCCGACCGGCCTCTGCACCGGGCAGTCCGGCCCCTGGTCCGGTTGACCGGGTTTGTCGAGGAAAAGCTGAGGTGGCAAGTGGCCAACGGCTATATTTCGAAGAACACTATAAATAGCCCTTCTCCTACCTCTAGACAGTTAGGCACTACACTATAAGCTGCTCTTGAGCTCCTTCTCTCATACTCCATTGTTAGAAACACCAAAAGCCTCAGATCTCCCTCCTCCTCCACCCAAACTCAAATCCCTCCGGGTAAACAATAGAGGAGGACCCGATCTACCGTTCTACCAAGCCAAATCTCATTCCCCCTTGTATTCATCAAGAAGCTTGCTTCCTAGGGTTCCTTGGAAACCCTAGGTGGGCAAGAGGAGTCCGGAAGCATCCGGGCTGTGGATCTGCTCCGGGCAAGATTGTGAAGGTTTGGAGGCTACCTCAAAGTCTACCACAAGTGAGAGAGCTATTCCTTCGTGGGATAGGCTCCGGAGAATAGGGTGAGCCTTCGTGGCGCGGGGAATCCTTCGTGGGACCTCCACTCCTCCAAACGTGACGTACCTTGTTGCAAAGCAAGGGAACACGGGAATACATCCTCGTCTCCGCGTGCTATCGGTTATCTCTAACCGAACTCCTTACTTGTGATTTAACTGCCTGTGAGAGCCTTCGTGCTCGATTTAGTGTATCCTCATATAGGTTGCTTCACCTAGTTTGCATTAGGCTCACCTCTATATTCCGCAAAGCCTAATATTGCAAAGAAAGAATTAAAATCTGTAGAAACCTATTCACCCCCCCTCTAGGTTTACCATCTCTATACTTTCAATTGGTATCAGAGCCTGGACTCTTTATAAGGGCTTCACCGCCTTAAGAGTGAGATGGAAAAACTATTCGAGGGTCTAGATGATGACTCTAACCTTTCGGTTAAAGAAATGAAATCTAGATTCTTGGCATATGATGCCGAGAAGAAGAAAAAGGAGGATGAACTACAAAGCCAAATGGCAGAAATGTCTGTCATGCTTAAGAACCTAACTGCTAGTGGAGCTCCTAGTGGGACTTCGGGCTCTAAGGAAACTTACAATGAAGTTAACCATGACTATCCTAGAAACACTTCACCCATGCCTCATATAAACCATAGTGGGACCGTTCCCCATTTTGATGGAACTCACTTTCCACATTGGAAATCTTCTATGGAATCTCATATTCGCAGCTGCAGTGTGGAGCTATGGGAGATCATTCTTCATGGATACCGGGAGCCACAAGATCCCATTCGATTGACCTCCACCGAGTTCTACAACCGTCAACTCAATGCCTCCGCACGTGACAAGATTAGAAGTGGCATCAATCGCAAGCTCCTTGATCAAGTCAATGACATCGGCTCCGCTAAAGAGTTGTGGGATCGAATCGTAGTACTCCAGAGGGAACCGATTTGATCCAATCATCTCTTTATGAGACCGCAAAGCAAGAAGCTCACCGGTTCATGATTCGAGAAGGAGAATCCGTGGCCGATGCCTATGCAAGGCTTGGTGCTCTTAGAGTAAGAATCAAGGGACTTGGTGTTGAGAAGTATGATGAGGGCTTTGAGATGAATGAAGGATTCATAAAGTCCAAGGTCATTGCTATGATTGCTGTCAAGCAAGAAGATACCAACCTTGCACTCAACTTGCAAATCATGACCAAGAGTGCCGATCTGAACTCCGATGATCTAGTCTCCTATGTGGCCGCCAATGAAAACATGGCCAAGGCAGGAAAAATGCTCATGGCAATGAACCGTGTTGATGAAGCCTCACACAACCATGAAGCATCACACAACCTTGCTCTCAAGGCTAGAGCTGACCATGGAGGAGAAGAAGAATATGAAATTGAAGAAGATGAGGAGATGACCTCAACTAGTGACATCGCTACCGACTTTGCCTTCTTTCCCAAGAAGTACAAGGGAAAGTTGCCAATGCTCCTCAATGACAAGAAGAAGAAGAGAACTTGCTACAATTGTGATGAAGAGAGCCACTTTGCAAATGAGTGCCCTTATGAGAAAAGGGTAGACAAGCCAAAGTTCATCAAAGGGGTCAAGCCAAGATTGAAGCCAAACCCAATCAACGACCGATACAAGAGGAACAAGGGAAGAGCCTTTGTTGGGGCTGAGTACTTGTCCGATGAAGAAGAAGAAGATGAGGAGAAGGAGGCCGGAGTGGCCGGTTTGGCTTTCTCTAAGCCCGGATCACTCTTCACATATGACTACTCCAAGGATTACTCCACGGAGAATGATGTTGGTTCTTCCTTCATGGCAAGAATAACACAAGATGATGACTCCGACGACTCTTCCTCATCTACAACCGTTGGCTCCTGTCTTATGGCAAGAGAAACCAAGGTAATGGAACCCCCACCTTCTTTGTCTAGTGTTCTTGATGATGAAGCTGAAAATCAAAAAGAATTAACTGTGCTTAAGGAACTTTACAATGTTAGATGCACCCTTCGTGGTGAAGCTCTTGTCAAATTTGATTTCTTGATGGACTCTCTCAAAGAAAAGGATGAGTCCATTGAGGAATTAGAATATCATTTGAATGATAAGGAAAGGAGATTCAATCTCCTAAGACAAGAGCTAAAAACCGAAAGGTGCATATCACAAGGTCTTAAGCAACAAATTGAAACTTATGAACTATATAAAGTTAAGGATCTTGAAACTATTGAAAGGGCTCAATCATTGACCCAAGAGCTTAATGCTTCAAAGGAGGAGCTTGAAGTTGCTCATGCTTCTCTCACTAGGGATCTTGACCACCTTGAAAGAGCTAACAAGCTTGTCAAGGATGAGCTCAAGAAACTTGGAAAGAACCATGACCTACTCCAAGAAACCTACTCAAAGGCTCTTGAATCAATGAATGATCCTATTATTGATAAAGATGTTGCTAGTTCCTCCACCACCTTTACTAGTGAGCATGCTAAGCTTGTTGCGGAACATGTTCGTTTACAAGAGGAACTATCTTTGCATGTTGAGACCAATACATATCTTGAATCTTTGGTAACCAAATATGGTCTCAACTATTATCCTAATGAATCGGCTTGTGAGCAAGCAACTACTCTTGAGGAAAATGTTAGGTTGAAGAAAGAACTTGCCAAGTTCACCACAACCAAGAGTAAGATGGGATTGGATGACCTCTTGAGTAAGCAAAGGTCAAACAATCAAAAGTATGGACTTGGGTATGTTCCCAAGCCCTACAAGAAGAACAACTACAAGAAAGAGAAGCCCGCTCAAGAAAAGAACAAGAAGGTCACTAATGATGGCAAAGCCCCAAAGGGCAAAGCCACTAGTGGTGACCGCACGGGGCCAAACAATCACTATGCTTTATTTGTTGATTATTATGGTGATGTTTATGCTAACTATGTTGGTCCTCATAATGGCTATGCTTATAGAGGGTACTCGATTTGGGTACCAAAAGATCTTGTTGCCATGACTAGGGAACACATTAATCAATGGGTTCCTAAATCCTCTACTTGATTTTGTAGGGGTATTCCTCCGGTGGTCCAAAATGGGTGTTTGATAGTGGATGCACCAATCATATGACCGGAGGAAGAGGTGTGCTTGACCAATTCATTGAAGATATTAACAAGAAGTCAAGCATTACCTTTGGTGACAACTCAAAGGGAAAGGTACTTGGGTATGGCAAGGTGGCAATCTCTAAGGACTTGTGCCTTGAGACGGTCATGCTTGTTGAACACCTTGATTATAACTTGCTTTCTATATATCATCTTGCCGATGCTGGTTACAATTCATATTTTACTAAGTATTATGTGCAAGTCTTTAGGAGTGACAATCTCAAATTGGTCCTTGTTGGATATGTGGAGAACAACCTTTACGTGGTTGACCTCTCGAAAGAGAGCCCCTCTCCCTCCACATGTCTAATGGCGGCCAAGCATGACGAAGGTTGGTTGTGGCATCGCTGCCTTGGTCATGTTAACATGAGGAATCTTAAACAACTCCTAAAGGGTGAGCACATTGTTGGACTAACCGGCATTTCTTTTGAGAAAGATCGTGTATGCAGTGCATGTGTAGCGGGAAAACAACTCAAGAAGAAACATCCTATCAAGAGTATCGTCACCACATCTAGGCCTTTGGAGCTCCTTCATTTGGATCTCTTTGGGCCATCACATTATGATACTCTTGGTGGGAGCAAGTATGGACTTGTCATTGTTGATGATTACTCAAGATACTCTTGGGTCTTTCTCCTTAAGTCTAAGGATGAGACCCATAGAGAGTTCATCACCTTCGCCAAGAAAGCTCAACGTACATTTGAATCCGAGATCAAGGCGATTAGGACCGACAATGGCACCGAGTTCAAGAACTACACTATGCAAGAGTTTGTTGATGATGAGGGCATCAAGCATGAGTTTTCAGCTCCATATACCCCTCAAAAAAATGGTGTTGTTGAAAGGAAGAACCGGACTATCATTGAGATGGCAAGAACCATGTTGAGTGAATTCAACTCACCCCACAACTTTTGGGGAGAAGCCATCTCTACAGCTGTCCACTACTCCAACCGGCTCTTCCTCCGCCCCCTCCACAACAAAACTCCATATGAGCTTCTCACAGGTAACAAGCCTAATGTCATGTACATTCGTGTCTTTGGATGCAAATGTCTTGTTAAGAACAATAAAGGGAAGCTTGGTAAATTTGAAACTAGAACTATAGAGGGCATTTTTGTTGGATATGCGGAGAACTCCCACGCCTATAGATACTACAACCGGTCCACTGGGACTATTGAAGTATCTTGTGACGTGGTGTTCTTGGAGGATAATGGCTCTCAACTGGAGCAAGTTGTTCCATGTGTTGCAGGTAATGATGATGATCCATCTAGTGCCATCAAGCATATGGGCATTGGACACATCCGGCCCATGGAAGTTCATAGTGATGATCAAGGTGATGGAATAGAAGTATCAAGCTCACCTCAAGTTGAGCCTAGCTCAACTCAAGTTGAACCATCAAGTGCAACCCAAGATGTATCCTCCACTCAAGATGAGCCACATCCCGAAGAACAAGAATAAAGCCCTCAACCCACTGAGCAAGACCATGATGATGATCAAGAAACATCTTCAACTCATGTTCAAGCTCAAGTTGTCCCTCATGATCAAGTATTAGCAAGAGATGAATTCATTGATCATGAAGGAACCATTCAGAAGATCAAGGCGGCTACAAGGGCAAGTGACATGAAAGTAGATCTTGTCCTTGGTAGCATCTCAAAAGGAGTGGTAACTCGTAGACACCATGCATTACTTATCACTTATTGTCAACATCATGCTTTTGTGTCTAGTTTTGAGCCACTCAAGGTACATGAAGCCTTGGTTGATCCGGATTGGGTCATTGCCATGCAAGAAGAATTGGAGTGGTTCACTCGCAATGAAGTATGGTCTCTAGTTGAGAGACCCAAGGATCATCGCATCAATGTTATTGGGACCAAATGGGTATTCAAGAACAAGCAAGATGAGGATGGTATTGTCATTAGAAATAAAGCAAGGTTAGTGGCGCAAGGGTTTGCCCAAATAGAAGGTATGGATTTTGAGGATACCTTTGCCGGTAGCCCGTCTTGAAGCTATTCGTCTTTTGCTTGCATTTGCATCTTTCCACAATTTCAAACTATACCAAATGGATGTGAAAAGTGCATTTTTGAATGTTCCTCTAAAAGAAACCGCATATGTAGCTCAACCCCCGGGTTTCGAAGATCCATGCCGACCCAACCATGTGTATTTACTCCATAAGGCACTCTACGGTCTCAAGCAAGCTCCACGTGCTTGGTATGAGTTCCTTAGGGATTTTCTACTACAAGATGGGTTTTGCATGGGTACGGTCGATTCTACCCTTTTCACCAAGCGGGTTAAAGGGGGTGGCTTGTTTATATGTCAAATATATGTTGATGATATTATATTTGGTGGAACTAACCCCAATCATAACAAAGCTTTTGAGCTATTGATGACTAGGAAATTTGAGATGTCCATGATGGGGGAGTTGAAGTTTTTCCTAGGCTTCCAAGTGAGGCAACTTGCAAAAGGCACCTTCATCTCTCAAGAAAAGTATGTGAAGGACATGCTCAAGAAATTCAACATGACCAATGCAAGCCCAATGAAGACACCCATGCCCGTAAAGGGGCAACTTGGCTCATGTGACAGTGAGAAGGATGTGGATATAAAGGTATACCGTTCCATGATAGGATCCTTGCTCTACCTTTGTGCCTCTAGGCCGGATATCATGCTAAGTGTAGGGATGTGTGCTCGTTTTCAATCCGCTCCTAAGGAGAGCCATTTGATGGCGGTCAAACGGATTCTAAGATACCTTGTTCTCACTCCTACTCTCGAGCTATGGTATCCAAAGGGGTCAAGCTTTGAACTCATTGGCTACTCGGACTCCGATTGGGCCGGTGATAAGGTTGACCGGAAGTCTACCTCCGGGGCTTGCCAATTTATTGGCCGGTCATTGGTGAGTTGGTCATCCAAGAAACAAAACTCCACCGCTTTATCCACCGCCGAAGCCGAATACATATCCGCGGCATCTTGTTGCACTCAATTGTTATGGATGAAGCAAACCTTGAAAGACTATGGTGTGTCTCTTGGTACGGTGCCTCTTCTATGTGACAATGAAAGTGCAATAAAGATCACCAATAACCCGGTTCAACATTGTCGCACCAAACATATTGACATTCGCCATCACTTCCTACGTGACCATGTTGCCAATAAGGATATTGATCTCACTCATGTGGGAACAACCTACCAATTGGCGGATATTTTCACTAAGCCTTTGGATGAAGCCCGGTTTGTAAACTTGAGAGGAGAACTTGGTATTCTTGATCCTAAAAACTTGGATTGATTAACTTCTTGCACTATATTCTTGCATTTATCTAACTATCTAGCTTTGAGGCGCAACACATATGGGGATAGTCATCTTACCATGTCTTGGTATGATGCATACCTATGTGTGCAACATAAATAGACCCAATGTCATTATATGGACCCAAGCACGTCTCTTCGAGGTCACATGACATTTGCGCTTTCACATAGGGGGAGTAATCCCCCGCCCCTCATTTAGCCTCAATTGCAACTTGATTTGACTATACAAGGCTAAATGATCTTATTGCAAAAATCACTTCCAAATGACTTATGATTCTTGATTTATATTTCGAATCATGCCCATTGTTGCTATTTACATCTTGTTTGGATTTTCACTCCAATGGGTATGCCTAGAGAACTTTGTGTTTCCAACCCCATGTCTATGCTCATCTCATCATCATCTATCTATCTATATGTACATGTCATTATCTGAGCATTCACACACATTTACACAAAATATAGGGGCAAAACGAGGCAAAACGAGACAAAACTGGACAGTTTGTCCCTGGCCGGTCTCTGGCCCGGTTGGACCGGCCTCTGGGCCGGGCCAGCCGGCGCCAGGTCCGGTCGACCGGGCGCCCGACCGGCCGTGCGGCCTGTTATGTGCTGGGAGAGGATACCCCTTGGGGTCTTCTTCCTCATTACCCCCCATCTCCCAAACCTCCATGGCCGTCGCCTCCACTACCTCCACCATGCTCTAGGCCCTTCCCACCACAAGAACCCTCCCAAACTCCACCAAACCATAGATCGGGCCCCTTGGAACAACTCCACCAAAGGATTTGGGTCCCCTCAAGCTATTTTGGAAAATTTTGGAGTTCTTGGGTTTCAAGCCCTACCTAGTGTTTTTCTTGCTCTCTTGATCAAGAAGGACCATGTCTTCGGGTAATGTGCGTCCCTTTCTCCCTATTCTCTAGTCCTCCTCACACATTGCAATGTCTTGACAAGATTTGAGGAAAATTTTAGGGTTAGGGTTAGGGTTTGTAAGTCCTCATGCCTTTAGAGTGTCTCACAACACAATGCACATACTCCACTCTATTGCTATAGCCTATATTCAAGTTTATGAGTGTTTGCATGATTTTGTGGTAGAAATTCTGGGCAACCTCTCACAAATCGACAGATCCGGTCACCAGCCCGGTCAACCGGCCCCTCAACCGGCCGGCCCGGCGTGCGGCCGGGTCAACCGGTCGGCAACCGGCTCGTCCGGTCTGTCACCCGGTTGGACCGGCCTGTGCGCCGGATCGCCCAGTTTTCGCACAACTTCGTCAACCCACTTGAATATATACTATGCTTTTTGGCTTCCCTCTTATTGATGACATGTACACTTACCCCCTGCTATCCTCGCTCTACTTGCTTATTCACAGGTGGTTCGAGTGACGATGATCGTGGTAGCCTTGCCAAGCGTGGTAGGACTGCGCCAAGGCCTCCTGGCTGCCGTACTAGCAACCGCAAGCCTACGAAAGCACCACAGCCTACTGACATTGGCAGCTCAGCTAGGGGAAGAAACAAGTCAACTGCAAATAGAAGGAAAGACAAACAAGCAGCCCAAGAAGATGATGAAATTGTACCGGATTTCAATGTTGCGGATGCAAATCGTCTTGATTGGCAGGACTTGAGGACAGTGAATCCTTATCGCTATGAGCAACGGACTTACACTGGTGGGGACCGGTTCTTCTGGACCAAGACACAAGCAGCCCTATGGATTGGTTACTATGATAACACTCACGAGTGTATGAAGAATGGTGCTGTTGTGAAGCCCAAGGCCATCAATCCTGAAGAGCTTGCCTTGCATGAAGCCACAAAGTACCGCTTTGTGGTTCAAACCTTGAAGGGTATGGGACTATATGACCTTGTGTGCCTCAAGCCCGATGATGATCAAGAAGATCCCACCTATTGTCCCCTTCTAGTCCGTCAGTTCCATTGCACTGTCTTCTTCCATGATGATGCGGACCGCACTATGACTTGGATGACTGGCAGGGAGAAGTACTCATGCACTTACACTCAGTTCTGTGAGGCCATGGGTTATGATGGGGGCCGTTCTACAGGGTACAAAATTCATTCTCGGCCTAAGCTCGCAAGTGGTGACATCTCCTTCTGCTATCCCACTGGCCCCACAGCTGGACCTCCCACTATCTCTGGGATGTACTACTCATATCTTGTCCTTGCCAAGATGTTCCGTGAGAATCTCATCAGCAAGTCAGGCGACTCTAGTGAAGTCAGGAACTATCACCTGAATCTGATGTACTATTGCCACCCTGCCAGAATAAGGAAAATTGATGGTTGTGATCTTATTTACTGTGAGCTGAAGCGTGCAGTTATGGACCGCATGACTCCCAACTATACTCAGTATGTTCAGCGGCTCATCAACCACATTGTCCCTGCTCCTCTCAACACTCGTGATGAACGAGTCATCATGGCACCATTCAAGTTCCCTGCTCCGGAAGGTCGCCCGGAAATCCCTTCCATGATGCCCGCCAATGAGCGCCGTTCCAAGGAACACCATGATCCTGCAGCTAGCTCTAGCTACTCCCGGCGCCCCAAGCACGGTGCCGCTCGCTTCTTCTCCAGCATGTGGCAAATGTGCAAGAACACAAATGATGTTGCACATCAGAGTCTTGATTTGAACCAGGAGACCAGGAGGCGACAGAACGAGTTCATGGCTACTAGGAATGTCCCTGTTCCTCCTCCTGGACCTGAGTTGGCGCCTGTGGTTGCACCTCAGTGGGAGATGCCTCCCCTCACCGATGAGATGATCCAGAACTTTGACTTCTCCATGTATGCTCATGGTGGCCTTCCTCCTAGGACTGCTCGTTCTCCTACTCCTCCTGCTGATGATGGTGATGGTGATGGTGATGAGGATGAAGGTGATGCGAGTGCGCGTGATGATGACGAGGGCTCCTATTCCACCGGGCATGAGTTCTATTGATGGGTGCGATAGCATCTCTCCTCTTTCCTTCGCCTTTTTGGTGTCCCGATGCCAAAGGGGGAGAAGAGAGTAGAGTCTAGGACCACGGGGTACTTTGGTTATCACAAGCCATGGGTGTTGCTTTATTTGATTCTTATATGGCTTGTGCTTATTTGCTTTGATTTCTCAAGAACCATTTGGATTTGCTACTTCGAATAATTCGTGTATGGACGAATATTATGTGTGCTACTCTATGTTAGGATGATTATGTGTGCTATGCTTACATATATGCTTATATATCTTGACATGCACATCTCCATACCATGCTTGTTTCCTAAAGATATTGGGGGAGCTTCTCATGTTCCACAAATGGTGCACTTTGCATTCAAACGCAAATTCTCCAAGTGCATACATTATGGGGGAGCTGTCGTAATATCTTATATGGAATCAAGGTTTAAAGCTTATCATAATATCTCTATATGACTCTAGCTCGGTTTGTCATCGTATACCAAAAAGGGGGAGATTGTAAGGGTATTTTACCCTTATCCATTATTTTGGTAACAATGACACCGTGCTAGAGTATTTGGCCAAATATGTTTATAAGGATAATCTCAGGTATTAGGCAAAGAGGCATAAATGGTGTATCAAAGGAACAAGAAGGCTAAAGGAGAGCCCCCACTTCAACAACAATCGAAAAGGGGTCTACAGCAGAAATCCGGTCTGCAGCCCGGTTGGACCGGCCCACAGACCGGCGGCCCCGGCGCGCTGTCCGGTCGACCGGCCGCCAACCGGTCGCCAACCGGGCGCCAACCGGCCCCTGGACGACGCAAAGATGGTCCGGCCTGCAGCCCGGTCAGCCGGCCTGTGGACCGGCGTGTCCGGCGCACGGTCCGGTCGGCCGGTCGCCAATCGGCCGCCAACCGGACGCCAACCGGAGGAGCCCCTGGACGACGAGAAGCAGCTCCGGTCGCTGGTCCGGTCCGACCGGCCTCTGCACCGGGCAGTCCGGCCCCTGGTCCGGTTGACCGGGTTTGTCGAGGAAAAGCTGAGGTGGCAAGTGGCCAACGGCCATATTTCGAAGAACACTATAAATAGCCCTTCTCCTACCTCTAGACAGTTAGGCACTACACTATAAGCTGTTCTTGAGCTCCTTCTCTCATACTCCATTGTTAGAAACACCAAAAGCCTCAGATCTCCCTCCTCCTCCACCCAAACTCAAATCCCTCCGGGGAAACGATAGAGGAGGACCCGATCTACCGTTCTACCAAGCCAAATCTCATTCCCCCTTGTATTCATCAAGAAGCTTGCTTCCTAGGGTTCCTTGGAAACCCTAGGTGGGCAAGAGGAGTCCGGAAGCATCCGGGCTGTGGATCTGCTCCGGGCAAGATTGTGAAGGTTTGGAGGCTACCTCAAAGTCTACCACAAGTGAGAGAGCTATTCCTTCGTGGGATAGGCTCCGGAGAATAGGGTGAGCCTTCGTGGCGCGGGGAATCCTTCGTGGGACCTCCACTCCTCCAAACGTGACGTACCTTGTTGCAAAGCAAGGGAACACGGGAATACATCCTCGTCTCCGCGTGCTATCGATTATCTCTAACCGAACTCCTTACTTGTGATTTAACTGCCTGTGAGAGCCTTCGTGCTCGAGTTAGTGTATCCTCATATAGGTTGCTTCACCTAGTTTGCATTAGGCTCACCTCTATATTCCGCAAAGCCTAATATTGCAAAGAAAGAATTAAAATCTGTAGAAACCTATTCACCCCCCCTCTAGGTTTACCATCTCTATACTTTCATCTCCACCGTCTCGTCGTCCTTGAACGCGAGGCGATCATAGTCGCGGCGGCGCGTCTGAGCCTTGGCGTCGCGCACGCGCTCCGCTCCGACGCGCAGTGTCTTGATCGTGTCCCACGCCGCCTTGGTGTTGTCCTTGGCGGCGAGGACGCGCACCAGCTCTGGCGGCAAGGCTCACAGTAGAGCCGACAGAGCGGCGCGATCGTCGTGCTCGTCGCAGTCGCCCTCGTTCACGGCTTCCCACTGATGAGGATTAGTTTCCCGATCTTTCACGATGCACTTTGATGTTCCATAGGACCGATAGATCTTGAACTTCCTCGACAGATTCAAGGATACTCAAGCACATATGATTACTCTTGACAACTCAAGAACTCATACATCTTTATTGGATAACTAGACGAACGTCCGTGACGCCGTCATAGGGCCAACCCCGCAGGGATGGTGATACTGGAGGAACCCAAGGTTCTACATAACTTGAATCAAAACTAGACTACCCAAACCCTAGCCGCCCCACCTCCTTATATGAGGGGGAGGGTGGCCGGCCGGCCAACCCCTATTGGGTTGGGGCGCCCACTCATGGGCCTAACCCTAATTCGACTTGGACAGGCCCAAGTCAAATAGACTCTATTAAAACCCTAGATGGCCCACAGCATGACCTGGCTACATTATTATCTCCTAATAACAAGATTATAATAAACTACTGGTACAACCTTAGACCCAAATATCATATCAATGGCTGTCCTAGAGTACTAGGCCCGGATATCCATATCACCCACAGCCCGTGGACTTGCAGCTGGACGCGCATGAGCATGGCCCAATCCGCGTAGTTGGTGCGTGTCAGCGTCGGCGCCAGCTCGCGCCCATGGTGCTGCCCGCGACCACGGCGACCTGGTGAGAGAGAGGTGCACCTCGGGGACTTTGATCCCGACCCGGACGCCGTGTCTTGGGCTTCTTCCCCGCCGACGTGTCCCTCTTTGGTGGCGGCGTCCTGGATCGGCAGGATCTGATACCACTTGTAGCCTTTCTTCTCTCTCGATCACACTCACGAACTAGTGCACAAACAGAGAGGAGAAAATGACAGGGAGTTTGTTGCTGTGTAATGCCTACAACTTTTATGTTCGCTTCTTCCTTATTCAGCAAAGCAACGATCGTGCCTGCTCACACGTTGCCCATACTGATCGTGCCATCCCACGACCGAGCACACGAGCTCACAACGCAAGGATCGGATCAGAAAACAAAGACCAAATCCTATCCTATATGTTCCTAGCAAATAGCTGACGGAACAACTAACTGACCTAACTGACCAAACTGACGAAGACTGAATTTAACACTTATTACTGACACACTACTTATTACTGACACACTAGATTGACCCGCACTTTTGGCTCTCATCCTCGCACCTCCCCCATATCTGGCTGTCCAGTAGATGCTTTGCGATGTGTGGACAAGGTAACGAATCTGTAGCGAACCAATGGAAAAAATCGAGAATACAAGCCTGGTGTATAAGGATACCCGTAGGCTACGCATTTAATCTCTAGGTGCTGGCGTCATGGGTACAGCCCGGGACAGCATCGTCCTCTAGCCCCTCGAATTTATGATGCGTAAATGATGTTGCCAATGTGATGACGCTGTAGCAAACTAGCAATTAAGCTCGGCCCCAGCATTGTCTCCTACCTCCCCTCAAGAAGAGAAATCTGCTGACATCGGAGCACACCAGAAAAATCCTGAAGCGAGCAACAAATGGATGGGAGAATTGGGTATGAGGCAGTCCCTAGTTTCCCCCTGGTAGTGTTCCTGCAGATACCATTTTTTGTTGGGTGAACATGCTGAAATGTACCGAATTTTACAACCACATTTCCACACATGCAACCAAAACCGAACGCCCTTTACAAAAATCTACAATCACTAACGAAAAAACTAGATCCCAGAAACCCGAGTCCTCCGTCCACATTGATTTAAAAAACACATTTCCTGCACTTCGGATTAACCATAATTAGCTCGGACGCAGACCAAAAAACCGTTGTCTCCCCTTGCTGCCCCGTCCCATGGAATGTACAGGCGAGTACAAAACTTTAAATGGAATACAACCAAAAACAACTGGATTTTTTTGGGTGGTCTAGCAATCCTCAAATAAGTAGTCAGCAAAGGAAATTAGACAACCACCGCAATCGTTCGCGTTCTGTACAGGGAAGAAGAAAATGAGAGGGAGGGGATTGTGATGGAGCTGCAAGGGAAGTTAATTGCTGCACCTACCAGGGCGCTGACGTCATGTCTGTCTTACACTGTTTCCCTGTACTTTGGCTGGTACATGCAGAAATACACCGTCGGGTATACATAGGCGAAGTTGCTACGTGGGAATGTACAAGTAGTGGACGGCTCCGGATGTAGAATCGAAGGTCAGATATGGGGGAGGTGCGTCCGCAGGTTCTACAACATATTTTCGCACACTAGATTAACTAACACTGAATAGTCGCTGGAGTAGTGAACCGACTTAGCAACACCCTGCGCAGCTTGCAGAGAGATTTCACCACAATACTCAATGACCAAAGACTCTAACATATGTTCACGTCCCAGTTCAGCCACTCCAACATCAGTCACCCCATGACACACCCGTAGTGTGAGATTTCTCAAGCATAAGTTCTGCGCAATGAAGCGTATCCCAGCATCAGTTACAGCAGGACAAAATATAAGCTCAAGTGTCTCCAGATGTGGTGAGGATGAGAGGGCCTTCATCCCCTCGTCATCCAAGAAGTTGGCGGTGTTTAGCACGAGAACACGAATTGGGCAGGACTGAATAAGCACCAGAAAACCCTTCTGTGTGAATCCTATTTCTGATGGCCAGCCAGAAAAACATCCTTCAAATTTGAGGTCTACGGTCTGAAGCATACGACAGTTTTGGGCTAGAGCGTAAAGGCAGTTATCAGTAAATGACATCCTGGTTTCACAATAACCGTCGTCAATATAGTAGCGCTGAAGGTTGAGCCAAAGTGAGATGCTTTTAAGGTTGCTGCAGCTCCGGGATAATGCAATTATGTCATTGTCATTTAGGGCACGGACATACTGAAGGCAAAGGTTCTCCAATGCTTTACACTTCCCTAGGACAACACGAAGTCCTATTTCTGGCCAAGTTTCAATATGCGCCAACCTTAAATCCTTCAAACTCTCGCAGCAAAAGTCATATATATCCATGCTATGAGCATCGTACAAGGGGTCATAGACCTTATCACCTGGAAGACGATCAAATCTTTTTCTTTTCTTCTCAAACTCAAACTTCTGGAGCTTCATCCAACCTGAACCAAACTTTAGGAGGTCATGATGATTGATTCCTTCGCAATTCTTCACTACAAGCTCATACAACGACCCATCCATACCAAGGTATTCCAACCACTCTACGCTGCCGATTTTCTCGCAATCAATAAGGTGGAGAGCAGATAGACCCGTGCAACCAACTGCAACCGAAAAAAGCCCAATTGATGTTATTTGTGGTGCAGAGATCAGCCGGAGAGACACCAATGTCTTGCAATAAGCTAAACAACCAAGCCCAGAGTCATCGATGTATGAGCAGAAGCTTAAGGTGAGGTCAATCAGCGAGGAACATTGAGATGAAAATACAAAGAGGCCTTTGTTATCCAACTGATTGCCATGTCCAGGTATCCAACCAGAGTAATCGATTTCCACTTTCCGCAAATTTGGGAACCGGGCACATAATGATGTCAGTGCTTCTGTAGCAGTGCAAAGACCAGAACCAACACGGATAGCACCCCTTTGATTCCCCTCTGTCTTGTAGAGCTGCTTTGACACAAGGGAGAGAGAATTCAGATCACTTGTCCTAGTGATTTTCTTGATAATCTCTGTCACCAGAGCCTCTGGTAGGTCCTCCATCAAGCGAATTCAGCTGTACGAATCAGGTAGTATCAAGGTTTAGAAAACAACCGAAGAGCTGGACTAAAACCTATGATATCAGAACAAAGCATGTGAGCATGGAGATCATGCTGGCAACACACATTATGAAGAATATAGAATATACTGATGAACTTTGTGCATTTACTCTATTCATCAAAAACTTGTTCATTATTCATAAGGGACATTAATTAAATTATTGCAGTAGCTAGCACCTTATCTAACTATACATTGCTAGTAAGACACAATGAAGCTACAAGCCCGTCATTAACTGATACAACTGCTATAAGTAGCAGAACCAGAATAACAACCGAAGAGAATGCAAAGAAAAATTGAGTCATTGGCACAAGCAACTCTACAAGATAAGACTCATGTGCTGAATCTGAACCAACTTATTTGGAGGCACCGAATTAATCACATGAAAATTAGCACTTGTAGTTCCCAGGCAAGAAAGTAGGGATTTAAACAAAAACGAATTAGATACGATTTCTTACTATATAATGCCCAGCTTTGTTTTTTAGATCTTCAGGGGGGGAGGATCCCCACCTGTAAATATTCCTGAAATTGGTGGCTACAAATTCGCATGAAGAGAAGTTAGGTGATCAGGCCATAGCCAGAGCGTGTCCCTATAAATCCTACCCCGATGAGTCCACAGGGCGTTGTCCATCAGTAGATACCACTCGATCTAGTACCTGTTCAACTAGAAATTAATACTACTGTTTACTGCAACCTAGGCTAATATTCCATCACAAAAAAACATGCTTTCTACCTAGGAGAATGGCTTTACAACTAAAATGGATGATGCTGCCGGTTTCCCTCTGGCAAGTCTCAATCAAGAAAGCGAATCGAAAAAAGCAAACCATGTACATGTCGATGGGGAACCAACGAAGAGGGGGCAGGAGAACCAAGAAACGGCGGTACCTTCAGCACGGCTGGGAGGTAGTAACAGCGGCGATAGGGAATAGAACGTAGGAGGGGAACTTCGCCGCCGCTCGATCGATCAGCCTAGTCCGCAGCGGCGGAGAGTGTAAACCCTAGTCTCGCTCGCAACGCCCTTCGTCTCTAGAGGATGGGTCGTGCCGCCTAAGGCGAGCTGTAGCGGCGCCACGCTCACACGGGCCAAGCCCTGGAACCTTGTGCTGGGCTGCTGGCTTCTCACACTCGACGTAGTGTTAACATTTGAGCCATTATTTTCCCCTAAAAAACAAATTGAGCCATTATTTTCCTCTGGAGTATTTGGTTATGGACAATCTACTAGTTTTATACTCGTATCTTTTTACAAACCGACACGTCAACTACCATGACTAGGTCTCGAAGACCAGCCGAATAGACTTAGTCTTTCCGAGGTGCTTATAGAGGTAGAATATACTGTGTTACAAGACTCGCCGGATCAGTTTTTTGAACTCAGGCTCTTAAAGGTGCTCATATGGGTAACATGTGTTTGTGTGCGTGCGTTCATAGAGGTGAGTGTATGCATATTTATGAGTGTATGCTTTTGTACTGTGTTTCGTAAAAAAAATAGAAATCTTGAACATTAAATTAGGCATTCAATCAAAAACCAAATCCTTCCATGTGTTCTAAGAAAAGTTACACATTAAAAATAGCAATCAATCATTTTAAAAGAAAAAATAGGAGTGCAGAGCGAGAGCGCAAAGGGAGAGTGCTCGAGCACAGGGGCCCCTTCCCTTTACCCGTCGGTTGGCCATGGACCCTCCGTCCCCTACCCCCTCCCTGTCCCCTTCCCCCTCCCTAGTGGCGAGCCCGCGTTGTCACGAGGATAGGAGGCACGGTGGGCATGGATCTGACTCGGAGGAAATCCCGTGTTCGTAATGCTACGCGCTTGCCGGTGGGAAAGTTGTGACGCGGTGGGCGTGGATCTGACTCTGAGGAAACCCCGCGTTCAGCCGGTGGGCGAGCGGTGGCACTAGTTGATGAACGGGGGTCTTCCCGGGCACGCCTGGAGGTGCGTTCGAAAATCTTCTGCGAGGAGGGGCGTGCAGCCATCGACAAGCTCGATGATTCGGAGTACCCGCTCGAGGATGGAGAAGAAGCACCGTGAGAGGACCCCACAAACGTCACCCGCAAGCGCGCCAGGGGCCGCGGCAGCAAGAAGGTGGCAGCGAAGGTGGTGTGCCTAGGGCGTGACACCAACGCCTAAGCAGAGTTCCAAGGTTTGTGCTTGCTATGCACATATCCGGGACACCGCGTCGTCGATTGCACGACGAGGCTGACGTGCCTCCATTGCGGCGAGGTGGGGCACATGCTAAGGGAGTGCTCACTCTCCCATCTTCCAAGGTCACGCTCGCCTGACGACGGCGACAAGCCTACGAGGAAGAGGGTGAACGAAAATGGGCTAGGTCGCCGCGTGGATGACGGTGCCATCGGCCACCGTGAGCGTGTGCCAGGCTGCCATGGAACCACGCGCAAGGATCGGGGACGCGGCGCTTGTGTCACGCGGGCTAGCTCCTGCAGCGAGTCGCGCGCCCGTGGGTGTGAGAAGGCTGCGGCGCCGTGCTAGAAGGAGGCACCGCGCAGGGGTGCTGCTGCGTCGCGTCGTGAGATGGCGTCGCCAAGGGCCGCCATCAAGCTCCACGACGACCAGTTGTGCCGTGACGGCCACGGATTAGGCGATGCCCGCTCGGTAGCACTGATGTCTACTCACGCTTCTTTTCCTGTAGACAGTGTTGGGCCTCCAAGAGCAGAGGTTTGTAGAACAGCAGCAAGTTTCCCTTAAGTGAATCACCCAAGGTTTATCGAACTCAGGGAGGTAGAGGTCAAAGATAGTCCTCTCAAGCAACCCTGCAATTAAGATACAAGAAGTCTCTTGTGTCCCCAACACACCTAATACACTTGTCAGATGTATAGGTGCACTAGTTCGGCAAAGAGATAGTAAAACACAGGTGGTATAGATGAATATGAGTGGTAATAACAATCTGAAATAAATATGGCAGCGAGTAAACATGCAGTATAACAGTAAGTAAGCGGTGTTTGCAGTATTGGAAACAAGGCTTAGGGATCATACTTTCACTAGTGGACACTCTCAACATTGATCACATAATAAATAAATAACTTCTCCTCATTTGTGCTACATATACTCTTGTTGGATGACAAACACCATTCATTGTGTAGGGCTACAAGAGCTCCCTCAAGCCGGAGTAAACAAGCGCCACAACATACGGCATTCATATTTAAGTAACCTTTAGAGCTTAATAGATCTTTGCAATTTAGACCGAGTACTAACATAGCATACACACTGTAACCATTAGGTTAAGACGAGAACGTGTTCGTTCAGCTTTGTGACACTGCATATCTTTTTTCTTTCTAATAAAAAAGTACTTGTTGAACATTTTTTTACATCATGAACAAATAGTTTCGTATATATTTTGCGTCATGAACAATTAAATTTTTTACTCCATGAACAATTACTTTGTATTACGTAAATAATTTTCTGAGTTGCGATCCATTTGCAATCACGAATCGTGAGGCCAATCCAATCGCTAAGGAGTTTATAATATAATCCAACTCTCGTGTCTTAGTTGGAAACATAAGGTTTTCCTATTAGGGTGTGTTTGATAGTTCGGGTCTACCGAAAATCTCTCAGCATAAGTTGAACTGATATTTTGGTATGTGTTTGGTGGCCCGGGTCTATCTTTACAATGCTGAAAATATAAATTACGAAGAGATCCATATTTTACACAAAAGCCATTAAACAGAATAAAAAAACAATCGGGTCCTTAGATATTGATTGAGACAATGCGGCCCAGGTTCTGACCATGGTTCATGCCCAACAATGGAGGAAAGAAGCCATGTGTCTTCGTAGAGACAAAAAATTGTCGATTTGAAGCGCACCTGATCCCTCGATCTAGTCGAGTTTTTGCTTGAAGAAGAGGTCGTCGAGTTCGTGTTTCCAGTGTCCAAGTTTCCCGCAGATGGCGCCAATAACAAAGGGTTAACATCGACAGTGCCTATTATGATGGACTTGGGTTTTAGGAAGGAGGACACCGGTGAACCGGCGAATCAACAGACCGATCAGCCAAACTTAGGCAGCCGACGGATATTACTATCAAGGGAGAATCGTGATTACGATATGTGGAACTAGGCTACAGGGGTGTTTGGTCTGATTCGATCTCTCCTCCCAGCCCATATATAGCGGACTGGGTCTCTGAGTCCACCTCGAGGTCGAGTTACATTTCATGTTGGTTCACCCGATATAGACTTATCTTTCCTAATGAGATTCCTTCGGATTTCTCCGGACTTCTTCATGGGCTTTCATCTATTCCTTCATGGGCTTTGTACCAGGGATTGCAACGCTCATAGCCCGATATGGTATACCCATGTCAGGCGGGAGGAGCCAGGGGACGGTGGTCGCCGATATCAAAACAAGCTACATGTGTCGCGGGACCTTCGCCTCCGTCGAGACCAAGGAGCCTTTAAGTTGTTTTTTATAGGTGTTGGTAAATGTTTGATTTATCGTGTCTAGTGTTTTGTTTATGGGTCTTTCCAACCTCCTTGTGCAAAAATTAAGCTGCTAGATTTGAACAGATTATACTGGTATCTCTAAATCAGTAAATCTTGATTTAGGAGTCGATAAATCTCAGCCCATACTAAACCGCGCCTCATTTATTCTAGTACATGTATGATGCCTAGCAGGCAGTGTTGATCCAATCTCTTTTTTTTTTGGCTGCATGCCTGCAGTTCTTCCGGGTCTACCAGTGTCTTTCATCATTTTGTAGATTGTTTTTCGAATTTTACGCTCAACATTGGATATTTCAATTTACAGGAGCAGTTGAACTTGAAGCCTTGGAGCGTGTACTGAGTTGTGCAAAAGTAGAGCCAATCAAGCTATCGTATGGAACTTTGAGATCCATCAAAAAAAGGTTTTCCAAGAAACTTTAAACACACAATCCCATGGTTTTCTCAAAACGTAAATTGAAAAAAAAAGTTTCAGATTTGCCAAAAGAATAATGCAATAAGATCTAATAGCAATCAAGTCCCGCATATAATTTTCAAGATTACAAAACTAAGATGCAAATAATTCTAGCTAATAACATATAAGAGCTTCACTGTAATCACTTGTGGAGTGGGTCCCTTTCCTTTGGGCTATTAGTATTTTCCACAAAACATCACCTAAGGTCACAAGTTTTAGGAAAATGGACAACCCTAATAACACCACCTAATTTCATCTATTGGATTTTTTTCGATAATAGCCACTTTATTACTTTGAGCAATAGATTCGGCCTCTGCATAGTTACGATGCACACAACCGTACAATTATAGTTATTACAAAATCTCTAACGAAACACACGACAAGTACTTAAAGTTATTGAAATGCAAAACATCTAGCTAGGTGGATATAGGCGCAGATCACGTTGTCACCCATGTTGGGAAAAAAATATCCCTCGCTGTATCCTCCAACCGTGAAGACACCTCCGTAGAGAGGTCTCGATGCTCCACCCGCTGAAGTGGCAACCATGAACGGAGCGTAGCTGTGCACCGGTATATGACCTGCATAAGAGAAGAATAAACATTATTAAAAACCTTGTCATTTCTGCATAGCCACATCGACCAAAAAAAGGGCAATCGCTCTCATCCTAATAAGACGCTTAAACCTAGTATTCACACCATTCAGCCATTTGCCGAAAATATTGACAACACTACGTGGTGGGTATAAGGTAGAACATATTTGGATGGTTTCCCACTCCAAACTCACACCAAACGCAGCTAAATACTGTGATGAAATATTTAAGGCATGTTGGTAGCCTAGAAACCCCTTGCCTCGCATCGGGCCCATAATTCTCGGTTCGTTTGGTTGCATGGGATTGCATGGGATCCTCCGTGTTCTTACACGAACCGCTTCTCAAAGCATCCTCGGGCCAGCCCCCGGAGCAACACTCCGTTCATGGTTGCCACTTCAACGGGTACCTCGTCATTGGTGGCAACATGGTGATGTTTGTCTTTGTGGTCAGCGACATGGTGATGCTTGTGACCGGCGTGAACGGCGGTGTGATGGTGGTGTTCGGTTTCGTGGTCGGCGACTTGCTGATGCTTGTGACCGGCGTGAACGATGGTGTCATGGTGGTGTCTGGTTTCGTGATCGCCGACGTACTGATGCTTGTGATGGGTAAGGTAAGATTACCATGTTGTCATATAGATGAGGTTAGGAAAAGCATGCGACCAACCAAACAAAGTGAAATGTGACACTTAGGTACCAACTGATGCAACCTAGGCTGTCAAACAAAGTGACTTTTTTTACCCGAAACTCGTATCAAACCGAGATGTGCGTTTCATTCTGACCCAATGAGACGAAAAACTCACCCAGGCTACCAAACGGGCCCTTACAAACCCGTGAGCAGATTTAAGCTTTACATGATCGAAAAGATGAACACATTACGGCCTTTAAATTATTTTGAACAGCATACCCAGGTTGGAGTAGTCATGAGCATACGTAGTGACCGCTTCAATAACTACTGCCCGTCATCAGAATGACTCTGACAGCCCAATTTTGATGACATTTTTTTCGATGAATTTCGATGACTGCTTGATAGAGAGAAAATGGCCAGTGGCTCTCCACGCAAAGGATCAGCTACATTCAGGCATTCAGCACATGTCCAGCTCCTGCTTCCAGCACAGCACGTCGATTCTCTTTTATGCTAAAGCCTCATCCACCTGATCGACAAGACAGTCTGAATGCTCCGTCCCTGTCAATTTTCAGAAAATCACTTGGAGGAGTCCAAACCATGCGGTTGTGTGCTTGGTGCAGTACTGCAGTATTTCCATCTTTCTTCAGTTTTCCAAAGGAATTAACTTGTTAGTTAGCCGTAATTTGTTGGATAGCTTTAATACCACGGGTGGTCGAGAGAGAATTGATGCACCACAAGCTTTTGTGTAAGAACCATCTCACGCCCTGGAAATAGCATACCTGTCAGGGGCTGTCGGCAACTTAGCAGATCAAAGATCCGGAGAAGAAACCAGAACAACCGATGAGATTGCATATTCAATCAAGGTTACACTCTACTAAATACATGAAGTACTATCTGACGAAGAAACAAAATTACTCGAGTAAGGAACATGTTGATGTTGTAAGCACCATTTACAGGTGATAACAATGCCTGCATGAAGGGCAGGCACATAAAATAAACAGTTTCAAATCATCAGCTAGGATGGGTGTGTCTCGTAACAAATCCCCAAATTCATACAAACACTAAATTTCGCAACAATTTTCCCTTTACTGCTTACAGAATGTTCAGAATGGTCCGGCATTTCTGCAACAAACTAGTGAACAGTTCTCCCAAGGTTTCCAAAGATATAAGAAACGTATTGTCAAAAAATAGGCTAATAAGCTCGGCCAAAGCATACGACGGGCTATTGCAAAAAGTTCACCATCCATTTGGTGATTTGCGGCGACCTACCTTTCTATAGCTTAAAATGAAGATACAGACATGGCTTTATCTCCTACAGTTCCCCCCTCCAGGGCACTGTGTGCAGAATGAGCACAGAATTCCTACAATTACAACTCCAATTGTAACTTCGTCACTGCAATTTGCATCAAAATTGCCTATCGCATAAGCACAAAACCAGCCAAGCCTGATGCGATCATCATCTCCTGCTGTTTGCAGGTTCAGCCTTGTTAAGGTTTGCAAGCTCTTCAATCAGCTTCCTCTCGTCGCTGCTTAGACGCTTTGGAATCTCAACCTGGACACGTACTAGCTGGTCTCCGCGAGCATTGGACTTCCCAAGAAGTGGGACACCTTTCTTGGACATTACCAGAGTTGTGCCTGGCTGAGTCCCAGAGGGGATCTTCAGGTCAACTACCCCATCAACAGTGGGGACCTTGACGGTTGTCCCAAGAATTGCATCAATGTAAGAAACCTTGCATGTGTAGAGAATGTTTGTCCCATCTCGCTTGAGAACAGAATCAGAGAGAACATCAATAAAAACGTAAAGGTCTCCAGGCGGGCCTCCTCTCCGACCAGCGTTCCCCTCTGAACGGACCCTCAACCTGCTTCCAGAATCGACTCCAGCAGGGACCTTCAGACTGATCCTCTTTGTCTTGCGCACTCGGCCATCACCCCCACAGGTTTTGCATGGGGTGGCAAACTCACCAGTGCCACCGCAGGTATTGCAAGTGGACACCTGCTGGAATATTCCAAGCGGTGTTCTTGTGGAGGAGACTACCTGGCCCTGACCACCACAAGTTTTACACGTGGTAGGTTTTGTGCCAGGCTTGGCGCCAGTTCCATCACACGTATTACAGCCTTCCAGTCTGGTTATCTCAATTTCTTTCTCCACGCCAAACACTGCTTCTTTGAAATTAAGTACCAGATTGTAGCTCTCATCATCACCTTGCATTGGTCTGTTACGAGCAGCACGGCCGCCGCCCATTCCACCCATTCCACCAAACCCTTCGAATAATGACTCAAAGAGATCAAATGGGTTTGAGTAATCCTGCAGGGCGAAAATGTTTATATGATTGTTAGACCAAAGCTACAAACAAAAAGAATGTTGATCAAACTTGTGAATTGGACAACTTACTCCTGTTCCCATGCCAGAGCCCTTCAGACCAGCTTCTCCATATTTGTCATAGATTGCTCGCTTCTCATCATCAGACAAAACCTATAACAGCAACCATCTTCATGTTAGCTGAAGAAATGTGCACTTCCTACAACAGAAGACATAGATAGATGGAACTTCAGGGTTTCCTGCATGACCAGTTGGACTAACCTCATAAGCATTGCTGATATCCTTGAACTTTTGTTCAGCACCAGGATCTCTAAAATAAATAAATAAACACAAAAAACATAAGAACTAGCTATTGTGTTCTTGGGTCAGCTAGATGGGAATAATGCTAATGCACAAAAAGATAAGAATCAAGACATGTCTACAAAGATTAGAATAGCGCAAGGTCAAGCAGTAAAAGCCATGAGAAAAGAGAAAGATTGAAAATGATTTATAAGGAGCTGAAAAGGAACAAGGTAATGATTAGCCAACTTACTTGTTCACATCAGGGTGAAAGCTCCGAGCAAGTTTCCGATAGGCTGGAACAGGGAATGTTTTAGAACTAACATACACATATATGTTTCCAATACTGACTACAAACCTAAGAAATCCCATAAAAAAGAAATACTAAAAGACAAAGTGTAGCAGCTAATGAGCTAATGAAAGTGAAATTAGGAAAAGCGTGAACTCACACCTCCAAATGAAGTAAAGGTGTTGTTAGTATAGTCTTTACATTACAGGAGATGGAATAGCTTCCTAAAGCTTTAAATAAGATGCATTATACTTTTGAGTCTAAATACAAAAAATGGACCTAGAGGTCACCTTGAAATACTTTACACCAACGACAAATATTTTCAACTACATGTTAATGGTGCAGGCTATTTGTCTACCAGTGATAATATATCATAATGCAGCACTGATTTATGTTGCGCATAGACCATATTGAAGCTAAACCAGTATTTGAATTGAAAGTTTGAATGTTTGATCATCACAAGGATTTGGCATAATGGACTAGATGATAACTACAGGAGGGTTTAAACTGGACAGAACCAAAAACTTAATAACAAACTAGGACATAGTAAATCAAACTAAACAGCATGAAGTCGATCCATCAGAAGACACTCACCGCTCTTGATTTCGGATTTACTAGAATTTCTTGACACGCCAAGTACAGAATAGAAATCCTGTCAATCAAAAATGTAACATCACTCAGGACATCGAGTATTCGTAAGCAATGACATCAGCAACATAGGTCGGAAAAGGAAGAACTCACCGCTTCGGCCCGGACGATAAACCGTGAACCCCTCCGATGGCGAAACCTTGGTGATGGCGCATGATTTAAGCTAGCACTGGGTGACACTAGGTGTTTACCTCTGCCCCTGGCACTGCACCAACACAGGGATAGTAAGATTAATCTAGTACTTCTGTGAGCGAATAATGGGCATAATAGGATCATACATGTCGTTCAAATATTAACTAGGACAACTTTTACTGTTCATGTCACCAACCGCAAATTACAAGTTTACAACTACCTGGGCAACTGCTAGTTTTTTGATAAATGGGTCAAAAGTCAATGTCACCTGCCTACCACAGACTCCAGAATGAAATTTCTGTAGAGGGATAGAAGATATTGAATGATGACCGTACCCATTCTTGGATGCCAGGAACCCCGGATCCATCGACACGGGGCTAACACGGGCCGCCGTGGAACCCCGGCCCGCATAGATCGATCTGGATCGAGGTTCGAATTCGCTCCCATGATTCGGTACAGGCAGCGAACCGGCGAAACCGGAGCAGCATACCACGGGCGTCGTCGGCGTGGTCCTCGCCGCTCGGCGGAGACGGAGGGAGGGGGCGGGGGAGACGTGCGGGTGGGCGGTCGGGCGGGAAGGGGCGGCGGGGAGGCGGTGCAGTGGGTGGAGCATGGGGGCGGCGGGTCCGGAGGAGGTGGCGACGCCGGCGAGGTAGGGCAGGGCGGGGGAGGGGAGGCGAGCTTGAGCTTGGTGGGCAGCGAGCGAGTCGAGGGAGAGGTTGTAGCTGGGTGGGCTGGCCCAAACCTTATCTCTCTCTCTCTCTCTTGCTTTTTTTGTTGGACACGCGCTTTGCCGTCCATCGACCTTCCATCCGACGGTTCTGATCTTCCTAGTATTTACATCGTGGTGCCACTCGAGGCTCTTCTGGTCCTGCTCGCTGTCTCTCGATCTGTCCCGCACTCTCTCCTTCTCTCGGTGAGATTATACACACGTGGAATAAATATTTTGATCATATGTCTATATATTTTTATTATAGAAAATACATTTTAAAATGTTAAAAGATTCTATAAATTATCGTTGTACATCTGGATATTCTACATTTGACACAGAAAAGTATTACGGAAAAAAACATTTCATGTTCGTGAGTAAAAAAGACAAAACAATGTCACGTGCATAGCTATTTTTTTTAGCAACGAAAATTGTCTTTTTTTTGCACATGACACGGAAAAGGCAATGTATTTTTTCGTGAAATTTGTGTGCTAACATAAAATGTCTGAATGTCTGGATTTGCACCCCAAATATTTCTTCTAATTTTTTCAGACATTTCGAAATAGTATGTCTTGGATGGCACCTATAAGCCAAAATAGATTCTAAAAAAAGGTAACTAATGTTTATTTTTTTTATTTAGCCTCTTTTGAGTAAGTTACACCAAAGATATGTAAATTTGGCATTGGGGGGCACTAGTGCAACCTCTTTGATAATATGTGCGCTTATCACACAAACCTCAGATTATGTTCCAAACTAGACCAGCATTACAAAAAGTTGGCATGGAGGAGGAATTTTAAGTCGGGCCGTGGTTGTTGATGCACCATCCTTGACGATTTTTGCTCTTTCCATGGTACATCAAAAAAAAAAATCCTCGTTTTTAAGGCCATCTAGCACCACGGAATCGTGAAAACGTCGCGCATGGTGGTCCAGGATCTGGTGCATGATGAATTCTCGGGTGCGCCAGCCAAGTGAACGCAAATCCGCACCCCCAGGGCTGCAGGGCCCAAATGGCAGCGGTTCTAGCACTGTTTTTTTTCTTTCGATCGCGCCCTCTCATTCACGTTCTCCGATCAAACCGTTTATGTTGCTGGCTCGTAGGTCCCGCATATCATCATCTCTGAACGATAATGTTTCTTTTGTTGGATTTCTTTTGCCCCCTGATATTTGGCTACTTGACTTTTCCTTTCGATCCCGTGCCGCCTTCAAACCGTTTATGTTGCTGGCTCGTAGGTCCCGCATATCATCATCTCTGAATTGATAGCATATTGTTGGTGGTTTGGCATGCTTGGCATGACCACACAAAGCGACACACGGTATGTGCTCTCTGGTTGTTGAAGGCTCAAAGAGGTTCTTGTGCAATTATATCAAGATCCCATTTTTAGATGACTATATCAAGATCCTTAGGAATGTGCAAAGATGCTCCCTACCGAGGTTATTTTGAAAGGCAAGCAACTGTCAATGGCTTACCTTCTCATCATCTTCTCTGCTTGTAGCGAGCCTGCGAGGAAGATCTTGAGTCTGAACTAGATCTTTTAAATATGTGAAATGGAGCTAGAGTATGTTGCAAGCCTTGCTGTCTAATAAAGATCCAGTTTTACTCGTAGAGGAAAAAAAAACTAGCCAATTCCCCTCCGCTTGCAAACAAACTATAGGAACATCTTTTCTATTCTTCCAATCGTGCTACCTTCTCGGCTCATCGTTGATACAAAAAAAAAAGCTCTGAAATCAAAGCTAAAACCTTGCATGGAGGGTCTTTTGCGAAAAGGTCTGCTAATCTATTGTTGATCATCATCAGCAATACAAAGAACACCAAAGATAATAAAAAATACAATATGTTTTGGCAAAACGTCTTGTAGAAGGAAACGGAGGAAGTACTACTCTGTTACCGACCATCACTGACACAGATTGCAGCCAACTGATCACAGTGATTCAAGCTGCTAGACCGGATCAGTCTCCTCATCCGAGTCTTGTTTCAGAAACTGAGGATTCGTTAATGATGAAGGTAGACATTGTTCATTTGTAAAAGTTAATCAACGGCTAGTTAGAGTGAGCCATGTTTTTGCACATTTTGCAAGGACTGGGCGTAGATCTGTCACATGGCTTGGTTAGAGGCATCTCCACCGGCGGCCTTGATAGCGGTTCTGATAACGTTTTGGAGGCCCGGCAGCGAAAATAGGCTCACCGGCGCGTTCCAAATATCGCCTGCGCTTTTTCGAGCCTAATAGAAGCGCCGGCAACCCCGTGCCGGCCCCTTGGAGGAAGGGCGCGAATCGGGCGAGCCGGCGGCTCGCGGCACGACGGTATTCGCGGGTGGGAGCGCCTTGTCAGCGCGAGGACGCGACGGTTCGCATCGGAAACGACGCGGGAATGTTGATCGTCGGTGTTAATGGTCTCCCGCGTGGAAACCCAAGTGGCGAAGAGGGCGGCGACTGGCCAGGCGGCGTCTACCTTCCTTACCCACGCGCCTTCAATGTGCATCTGTCGCCTCCCTTAAAACCCCACCGGTGCGCACTTCTCTTCTTCCCCGCCTTCCAACCCTAGCCGCCGCCGTCCAACCACCGCGGAAACCTCCCACGCACCCACCGACGATGGCGCACACCGACGAGGCCGGCGGCAGCAGCGCCGGCGTGCTCCGCTCATTGCAGCTTAGCCTCGACGAGGCCGCCGTACTGTACTGGCACCGCGTCCCCGTGCCAGTACAGTTCTGCCGCACAGCTGGTGCGTCTCCAACGCCAGCTTCCCCATGCCACCGTCGCCACCGGAAGGACGCAGATGTGAGCCCTCGCGAGGAAACGGCGGAGCCTGATGACGCCGGCGGAGAGGAACTTGCTGGACAACGCGATCGACAGCCCGGCCTGGCAGCGGCGTATCGAAGATGAGCGCGCCGTCGAGCTCGCGCGGGCGGCCGACCGCTGCCGCGGCGCTTCAACACCATCGGCCGTCGTGCCTGGTAGTACGGCCGCGACATCGACACCACGCTACGCCAGTACGGCTTCCGCCAGCACGTCCGCGGCGACAGGCCACGCGGTCCGATGTACTTCCCGCAGGCGGGCGTGCATGGCGCCGGCGGCACCGACTCTGCAGAGGGCCCGGAAAGGACTGCTGCATCCGGAAGCTCACACACCGGATCATCGTCAGTCGTCGCCCCCATGCGCTCGGCCGCGCCTGCCCCTCCTTCTAGAGGCGTCGTCATCCGCGACGGGGCGAGGCGCGCGTCCTCTACTCCGGCCCGTCGGACGACGCGGTCGGGCCACCGCCGTCGCCTCAAGGAGGTGGACGCCGCGGCCTCGCCACCACTTCCGCCGACGAAGAAGGAGCAATGGTGGGAGATGGAGGAGGAGGCGCAGGCGGCCCTCTGTGGCGGCGACGACCCGGAGGAGTTCCCTGGCCAGAACTTCATCGTCGGCCGCTCCGTCGACGAGGACTACCGGAAGATCGCGATGGACCCGCGGCAGGCGGCGGTGTTGTTCGCTAGGGACCACGGCGCCAACTTCGTCGACCTCGCTGGACCATCAGAGCTGCCGGCGTCAAAGGAGGAGAAGGCCGACGAGGACGACAACTGGTCCTTCGGTCCATCCAGCGGCAACGGCGACGACCTGGACTTCAGCGCATTCGACTCACGGTGCCGCTAGATGTTTTTTTTAGTTTTTTAGTTTAAATTCGCGTTACTTTTATATAAATTTTGTTCAAATTTCGTGTGAATATCGTTTAAAAAATATGATTTTAACTTTCAAATCCTATCGGGGCTGACGTGTGGAGACGCCGGGGTGGGAGCAGCATCCCTAAATAGGAGATGCTCTGCCGGCGTCCCCATACGGTAGTGCAGGTGCCCTGTCGGTGCCTATTTGGGAGCCGCCGGTGAAGATGCTCTTAGAGTCCTGATGTCGTTCTTAGGAGCTTGAGCTAGAGTCTCATGTAATCCATGGTGTCCAATAAATATCCAGTTTTAGCAGGGACATAAAAATGACAATTGTCCTCCGCTTAAACAAGAACTATCTGAATGTCCTCCTATCCTCCCAATCGAGCTACCTTCCCGGGTTTCGCCGTCATTGTCCACATGCTCGATCGCAATCTGTGTGGTCTGAGGACTGAGGTTAGTCATCCAGAGAACTTAAGCCCGTGATTTGTTTAACCTATCTTCAAGGAAGGTTGTATACGTACGTAGCTCGTCAACTCTGTGGCTTGTAGAAGTAAAAAGAGAACGATCGCGCCCAGCGCACAGGACTGGTAGTAAAACCCAATTAACAAACAATGTCGCTCGCGCCCACACGGTACGCCATGCCACCTCCTCCCCACCACCGTCGCTGTTAGCTCAAAGTCTCATGGAGTCGCGGGTCTTCTTCCAGCTTAAGCAGGCGCAGCGCCGCCCGATTTTTAAAAAAACTATGTCGCCCGCGCAGCCAGCTTGGATGCCACGGCCCACGGCGATCGCAACCGCACGCGCGTATATAACGCAACCGCCATTCCCCTTCCTCCCTCCAACAAACTGAAACACCACCTTGAGATTCGGCAGCAGGGGAAGGAGAGGCAGGTCGGGAACAGAGCACCGGTGGTTCTTCATCCGTCGCCGGCCGCCAGTATGAAGCACAGGTCGTCCCTGAAGATGATCCGCGCGCCGCCGCCGGTGGGAGTTCCGGCGCGCGGCTGGGGCGGCGGGAGGACGCTGCTGGTGGCCGTCCGGAGGGACGCGGCCGGGAGGGAGCTGCTCGCCTGGGCGCTCGCCAAGGCCGCCGCCGCCGGCGACCGCGTCGTCGCGCTCCACGTCACCACCGCCGACGTGTTCGGGATGGAGGAGAGGAGCACAGCCGCCGCCGATTCGCTCGCCTCCGTGCTCGCCGCGTACGACGGCTTCTGCAATCTCAACCAGGTACTACTTGACTTCAAAGTTCAAACTGGGCCACCGCACAACTCTCTCTTCTTCCCGCCTCTTTGGTATGGTCCGAGCAATGCCTGCTCAGTGCTCACAGCGTTCTCTCCTTCATCAGATCAACCTGGAGCTCAGGGTCTGCCACGGCTCATCCGTCAAGAAGGCTTTGGTGAAGGAGGCCATCTCCTACGGCGCCGCGCAGCTCATCCTTGGGGTCATGAAGAACTCACCTCTTGGGTACGCGACAATTTCTAACTGTCTGCAGTTCATCTATCGACAGGCTCGTTTGTTGCAAACGAGTGACATTGTTTCGGTTCTCGTCCTACGATCAGATTGTGCGCCACGGCGGTCGCCAAGTACTGCGCCAAGAGAGTCCCGGGCAGCTGCACGGTTCTCGCAGTCAGCAAGGGCGCCATCGTGTACCATGGCAACGCGGCGCAGGAGCAGATGAACCACTACTGCTGCACAAGTATGTTCTGCCAATGCAGTTTCTTCTGAATTTTGCCATTGCATACCTTTTGACTTTTGGGGTTCAGGTTCAAATTTCCTGACAAGATTCAAATTGTTACAGTGTCCCCTCGAAGAACTTATTCTGTGGTGGCGGAGACGCCGCGGATGATCTACCGGAAGATACTCGACGCGGCGGCGACGGTCGGGGAGAAGGCTCGGGATGACTCGGTGATCGGGCATGGCCGCTCGCTGGAGCGGAACGTGTCTATGCCAATGAGCGCCCGGATCTCGCGGAAGGTGGCGGCGGTAGCACCGGCAACTCCGGCGGCGAGGAGTCAGCGGCGAGAACTGCCGGAGGTGGCTGCCGGGTGGCCGCTGCTAAGGAAGGACATCATGCCTGCCTCGCCCGAGTGTTCCGAGGTGTCCGTGGTTGAGTGGGCAATGCGGCTTCCAAGCCGGTGCTCACCGCTGACGCCGGTCGGTTCAGCAGCCCCGGTGACCGAGGAAGTGTCTGAGGAAGTTCAGGAGGAGTTGGCTTCCATCAGAGAGAAGTACTCTTCAACGTACACCATGTTCAGTTACCGTGATCTTGCGAGGATCACCTCTAACTTCTCCTCAGGTACATAGACAATGCATTTCACTGTCAGTTCTGAACGTTACTGACAGCCAATGTTCTTGGATATCTGAATACTGCTGCTGATGATCCATTGAATCCGCTTTTGTGCAGATAGTTTAGTCGGGAAAGGCGGCACGAGCTGGGTTTACAGCGGGCGCTGCGATGACGGCAGGGAGCTAGCAGTGAAGGTCCTGAAATCTTCCGATGAGGTGTTGAAGGAGTTCGTCGCAGAGATCGACATCATCAGCTCCATCGACCACAGGAACGCCATGGCCCTCGTCGGGTTCTGCGCCGAGCACGGCAAGCTCATGCTGGTGTACAATTACATGAGCAGGGGCAGCCTGGAGGAGATCTTGCACGGTGAGTGCATGCTTAATTTAGTAAACCAAAATGCAGGTTTCCGAATGCTTCCATCGCCATGGAGGTTTATGAAATGAATTGAGGATTGACGTTGCTGTATGTGCAGGTGAGAAACAAGGGAAGGGTTCACGGTTAAGTTGGCCGGAGAGATTCAAGGTGGCTGTCGGAATCGCGCGCGCCCTCGATTATCTCCACGGTGGAGGCGGCGGCGGCAACGAGCGTCCGGTGGTGATCCACAGGGACGTCAAGTCCTCCAACATACTCGTCTCTGAAGATTGCGAACCAAAGCTCTGTGACTTCGGCCTCGCGCTGTGGGCGGCCGACGCGGCGGCGCAGATCACCGGGGACGACGTGGCCGGCACGTTCGGGTACCTGGCCCCTGAGTACTTCATGCACGGCAAGGTCAGCGACAAGATGGACGTGTATGCTTTCGGCGTCGTCCTCCTCGAGCTACTCTCCGGGAGGAAGCCGGTGAGCTCCGGCGGCCCCAAGGGCCAGGAGAGCCTGGTGATGTGGGTGAGTATCCGACACCGTCTTAATCGTCAAGAAATGGAACATTCCTGAATTGTTCTGTAATCAAATTTGTGCTTGATCAGGCGAATTCCGTCGTGCAAGGAGGCAAGCTAACGGAGCTCGTCGACCCGAGCCTGCCGACAGAGGACGGTGATGCCGGCGAGGTCGAGAGGATGACCATGGCCGCCGCGCTCTGCATCACTCGAGCCCCGCAACACCGACCGAGCATGGCAAATGTAAGGAGATTTAATCTCTGGCTTTCTTTTTCGGAAATTTTTGCTTAGTGGCCTTGTCATTCAGCTAGCTATGCTCGGTTCGACAGTTGCTCACATGCTACATTTTGTCTGAACTTGTCCAGATTATCAAGCTACTCGACGGCGACAGCGACGCCATCCATTGGGCTAGATCGCAGCTCGGCATGTCAGACACCGGCGACGATTACAGCGAGGAGTACTCGGCCGTCTCTTCCGAGAAAATCGACATCCAATCGTACATCAAACTCGCGCTGCTTGACATCGACGTTGACGACGATGACTCTGCTTCCGTGTGCAGCGTCGACTTCATCCCCGCCAACATGTCGCTTGAGGAGTACATGAAGGGGAGGTGGAGCCGGTCATCCAGCTTGACTGAAGAAGGAGGCTCCGCCCATGGCGGGAATCCCAGGATTTTTGTGTAGATATCAACCATTCTTTTGATTCTTTCATTTCGGTGTATATATTGAGCAGTTAGGAGGGTAGTTACGAATGGGGATATGCAATTCCCTTGTCCAGTTTTGATGTTTCTTCTAGTTAGTCCTCATTGATTTCTTACAACATTTGTGTACCCTACCCCAAAGCATCAAATGAGAAAAGATTGTACATTCAGTTTAAAGTCTTTACTATTATCATATTAGGAACCCACGATGTCTGCGTTCCTAAGGAGCAGGGCGGCCTGGGGGTCCTCTCTATCCAAGCCCAGAACTCTGCCCTTCTCGGGAAGTTCCTCACTAAGCTTCACTCTGACACTGACGCCCCCTGGGCCTGCTGGTTTCGTCGCTCGTACGGCTGGAACGGATCCAGGGACCTTGGTGACAATCACCATCTTGACACCCCCATCTGGAAAGATATCAGGGCCGGTCTCAAAACATTCCGTTTATTCTCTCGTGTCGACATCGGCAACGGGGCTTCCACCTCCTTCTGGTTCGACCTCTGGACCGGGGACGCTACCCTCCATGAACGCTTCCCAAACCTCTTCTCCCACGCTACCCGAGCCCATATTAATGTCCACACTGCTATGACATCCGACTTTCGCGGCACGCTTGGGCCGCGCCTTTCGCAGGCCGCTGAGGCCGACCTTCGTGTCCTTGCAAACGAACTTACTATGGTGGTCCTGCGCAATGATGCCCCGGACGCTCGTTTTAGCCGCCTCGCTAACACCAAGCTCTCGAACAAAGGTTTCTACTCCATTTCTTTCAGGCATCTGCAGATCGATGATGTGGCGGACAAGGTTTGGAGGACCGCTGCCCCTCTCAAGTGCAAGATTTTCTGCTGGCTTGCAAGAAAGAAGCGCCTTCCCACCAATGAACGGCGGTTCCAGCACCACCTCGCCCCCTCCGCCGCATGCATGTCATGCAACCATGATGAAGATACTGATCACCTGCTCCTCCTTTGCCCCTGGGCCCTTGAAGTATGGACCTTCTTCTACTCTGACTATGCTACCAGGGGGGTCTCTCGCATGTCCGACCTATGGACATCTATGTGCCGAAGTTTCGAAGAGGCCACAATCACTACGGCCATTCTATGGAACGTCTGGAAACGCCGCAACGCTCGGACTTTCAACGGCGTTGATGAAGACCTTGCATTTGTCTCCCGCAGGTGCATTGAAGACATTAGGCTTTGGGCTCACCGTTGTACTACCCCCTCCTCCTCTTCTGCTTTAAATAATTGGTGTAATGGCTCTGACCCCCCCGAGGTCAATATGCCCCCCTCCCCTCTCCTCTCCCCTCCCCCGCCCCCCTCCACTGTAATGATTCCGTGTACTCTTGGGTTTATTTATAAAGTTGTTCAGGCTGGCGCAAGCCCGCCGTAGCCAGGTTCAAAAATATTAGGAACCCAGTAAGATACAAGACAACAGTTCTCACGAAAAAAATAAACACGGAAGATCCCAAGAAAAATAAACACCGAAGATGCCAAGAAAAATGGCACTTGTCCAAACAAAATCAAGGTTGGAGAATTTGGATTACAGATAGTGTTTAACACTCTAGTCTGAGATTTCTCAAACTTAAAATTATGTGTACGTCCGATCTAATTACCCAGCTTGTAACTATTATAGAAACTTAAAATTTATAGGTCGTGCTCAATACAATAATAACCGTCAATTCCACAAATAATTCTGAATCTTCATCTCTGGTTTACCACCCATGTGATGTTCCATGAAACACCTAGGTCAACGGAAAAAAGGGATAGATTGAATGATTATGCCTACCTGGAACATGTCATGAATGCTTCATCACATGTATCAACATGCATTAACAAGCACGACCATCAAACAAACAGCATATGTAACATACAACAATGCTTCGATAAGAGAACCATGTGCAAATTATGCAAGCATCAATGGACAATGGTGATAATTGCACCAAGGTCAACAGGAATGAGAATGATACCCTTGCAACATGATTAAACCCAGGTAAACAAGTAGATGAATGGATATGCAAGTTAACATCAGTCACAAACAGATCTTCAACGACCATTGCTTGCATGAGCTAATATAAAGGGAAGTAATTAATCTTAATTTAGATACATCGATATCATGTAGGGAATAGAGCAAAACATCTGGGTCATAGGTGAATGTGGAATGTCAGTGCATTCCTATTTAGTATAATAATAATGCCATAATGGTTGACACTAAGATGAACACGGGTGCCCACAGCCAATAAGATCAAGCAGAAAACACGGATTTATAATCCAAAGCTTAGAACTAAATAAGTTTGATAATGGAAAGTGCATACATATGTTTGTTAATAGTACCACAAATTACATAGTACAAACGGATTGTCACACTAACAGTTCTTGCACATTCATGAACGAACCAGCTTCACATTAGGCCCCTGCTCACACCTTGTAGCCACCCATGTCCAGAGGAGGAACAAGGGTTTCACAGCAGGATGGGTTCAACTAAGCTGTCTCCGTTTTCTCCAGTGCTGAAAATTAACAAGTGTCAGTTCCATATGAAATAGCAAAGAAACCAACATAACTTACAAAGATACATAACAGCATCAACTTACTGTTGTAGTTGAGCAACTTCTCGATAAGGTCAACATGGGTCATGAGCATACGCCGACAGCAGTAGCGAACCAAGCCCAATGCGTCCAGAGCATCCCTAACAACATAAACCATCAAAAAAGAAGATGAATAAAATTAGATTTGACACAAAATTTAAACAGGATATGCAATGGTAAAAGTTATCAAATAGGCCATAAAGGACATTCACAGAAGTAGGCATAGGTACGATAATGAGGTTATTCTACAATTATTAGAACTGCTAATGATTTAAGTACCAACTGGAATGCATAGGTTAAGCCTCCATTGCCAGTTTCTCGATTTTAGGCATATGGGAGAACATAGATACAGAAGTCCAGGTGCAGTGCCACATTGCAAGGATTAGAGTATTTCAGAATTCAAGTGCATCATCCACAATCAAGAGTGGGCGCATTACGTACATAGTATAATTTACATCATGGACGTTTCCTTTGTCTTTACAAAGCCCGCTTACTAGAAACACAATATTACTCCATCAAGTCATCAACAGTATCAAACACCACAGAACTGGAGAGTACCTAACCTGATGTCACTTTTTTGCACCTCATTACTTCAGACACCAAGAGAATATCATATAAATTTTAGGATTGCACAGCGAAAAAAGCAACGCTCATCCGTACTCAGCTGGTTTACTAAACAGTCGCAAGACTCTTAACTGCTCTGCATATCTCAGTCACAGTGATATTTCAATGATATGACACTAGAAGACTTGCAGAGGTTCTTAAAGCAGGAATGCACGACATATACACTAGTGCTAGATTAATATAGCTCATCTCTGCTATTTTCATGGAGCCGGTCCACTTCAATGTTCATTGGTAACTTGGTGTACCTTAGTCACAAGCTGTACAGCGTTGCTCTCACATCCCTACTGTACACGAGCTAAATTCTACAATAGTTCAATCGATTCATCATCTGTGTTGCAACCCAATAGTCTATCACAGTTGTTGACATGTGAAACAGATCTTCTGCTCCCAAGTTCCTCACATAGAAGTGAACAAGCAATGCGCTGGAACTTATTAAACACGCTTCCTTGCAACAAGAAACAGAGTAAAATGCATGCTCCCTAAGCCCCCAGAACAGGATGGAAGACAGCTACTAGAATACACACAATCAAACTACAGAACGGTGATGATGCAAATGGGGTATAAATTCTTACCCCTCCGTGTAATCGGCCTGGAGGAGATCCAGGTAGTGGTCCCACTTGTTCCCGATAACCTGCACAAGCAAAGAAAATTAACTGCTGAGCTGATCTCCTATTGTTTTTTTATATATAGTGAAGGCCAGGAGTTCTGTCAATGCATTACAGTAAGAGAAGAACAAAGTACAGAATTGTTACATTACTGAATTTCAGATGAACACTTTTCAGTAAATCTCAACCTGGAACAATCGATGTGCCACACTACAACTAAACCCTATTGTTAAATCCTGGTGCGGACGACTATCCACCATGGACGAGAAAAGTCTCTTTAGTATTTGAGAGAACAGGTGAGTGAAATCTCATAAATCAACCACCGCAAGAACATACAAGCAGAGTTCAGAGACAGCGCGGATACCCTAACAGGCCGTGTGCCCTACGCCGTAGCACGAGTCCACAGAGGGCGCCCGACTGGATCACGAGCAATAGAAAATCGACGAAAGCCCTAGCGAAACGAAGAAGAATCGGCGACGCCGGAGACGCAGCCAACGAGAGGCAAACCCTAGAAGAAACGGCGGGAAGGGGGAGGAGCAAGGCTAGCTGAGGGGAGGGTGGAAGGGGGTTCGATGGAGTTTACCTTGCCGCAGGTGAAGCAGCGCACGGGGATGATCATCTTCGATGCTGCGAGTTCGCCGCCGCCGCCGCCGCCGCCGCCGCTGGACAAGGAAGGAAAGGGGAAGGGTTTTGGGGGCGAAGGCGGAGGTGAGTGAGAGGAAAGATTTGCAGGAACAAAGGTTTCTCTTATTACGATGGTCCTTTGCAAACACACCCCTAATCTGCCCTCAAACTCATAATTAAGTCTAATTTTGGTCCTAACATCGATTTAATGATGGTTGACCGGTTTTTTACTCTATTTTTTGCCATCATGGAAATAATTGGCTGGGTTTAATCTACCTGTGATCATTCCTCAGTCAATAAATAGAAAAGTACCCTTGCCCTAACACACATGTTTGCCGCCTCCATCTTTCTCGCTTGGTGCAGCAGTCCTCGCCACTTCAGCCGCATCCGCCTTTTCTCCTGACACAAAAGCCCTGGCATGTCCGCCGATTTTGCCTGTCTCGCCTGGCTTATCCACTCTAGTAGTGTGAGGCGTCTTCGCTAGGTGTTGGGGAAAAGTTAGGGTTACTACGATAAATGGATAATGATCATGATCTCATCGGTGAACGTTCAAAATGCTAATTGCACAACTTATCTTAAGGTGAGACGGTCCTACACGGACTAACCTGTCCAAATCTGTCCTCGATGGTAAAAAAAGAGTAAATAACCGGTCAACCATCGTTAAACCGCTACCAGGGAACAAAATTGAAGTTAATTAAGAGTTTGAGGGCAGGTTTAGACTAAAATAAAGTTAAGGGATCAAAGTTAGACTTTTGTGATACATGAGGGACCATAAGTGCACTTAACCTTATATAGATTAGCATGATTTGTTGTATACATTCCCAAATCACAATGATATTAAAACTAGTTGAATGCTCGTGCGTTGCTACGGTCTCTTAAGTTGATGGTGCCATGTAAGAAGGAACAAGTCTAGCAGATATGGTGATGACGGGTTCCTAGGGCTCTTTGAGGTGTTTGGTCTTACAAAACGAAGTTTTAAAATCGACAGTATCCCAAAAACTGTGTTTTTTGAAATGTTGAAAAAGGGGTCTCATAACCCTTTTTTTCTAAAACTGAGAAATGCAACGTTGCTCGTTCTTGTCGTTCCTAGTCGCCACATAGCCTCAAGAGCTTATCTTGATTTTCCCTCATCGATGACTTAGTACGTGCACAAAAATGGTGGACCTAGGAGACGTGTGCCGCCTACGAGGCCATGCTCAACGTCCACATGGCCGTCTTCCATATAGTTCATGACGACAATGACCAAACATGTCATAGTATTCTCGATCCTAGTACTATGGTATGTCAAAATTTTAACATGGTGTGTCCAAGCGGCGAAAGAGTAGTGCAATTTTCTAATACTTTGGTTTTCTGAATACTTTGCTACTACCAAACTTAGCCTAAACCTTTCATCTCACCTGATCTGGTATGGCGATGAAGCGTCCAACAACACCTGGATGCATTCTCGTGTTCGTGACGATAGATAGCAGAGTTGCATACTGGTGCCAAGGTCCTGGTGAAGACGGTCCTTGTGAAGTACCCTCTCCTCTCAGTCAACGGCACCGAGGGAGAGGTGTTCCTCGTAGTCCATTGTTCTGCAGATATAAGTTATAGGAGCTGAGTGCCCCGGCTCGACGCGTTGTGGTCACCCTTACTGCCAGATTACAATAGAAAATGCTACCAAACACATTAGGGGCATACTATATCAAATATGTTCCAAAGTGGACGAACCAGATGCCGACAAGCTTCATTCCTCCTTGTCGTAGCGCAAAAAAGGTGTGGCTGGAGCTGTGAGTCTCACTCATTGGTCGTGTGTATGAAGGTGTCCATGAACACATGCGTCCAAGTTTTTTTTTACCAAATTTACAATACAAAGCACATATAGAATCACCATTCAACAAACTGCAGTTTAACCAATAACATTATCTCATTGCTTTTCTCTAGATAATTTTCTGACTGTACATTAAAATATGGTACTATGAATCTTGGGTATTTGTAGCAGTAAAAAATAAGCCGTATGTACATGTAACAAGTGGAGAAAAGAATCATACCAAGAAACAATAATGGGATCATGAAATACATATAATCAGTGCACGAGATAGTGATTTTGAACTCCATTTATCTTGAAACGGGAAGAACCACAGAGGGAAAGGTGGTCCTTGGCGAACAATATGGCGGCTCCACGGTGTCTCGGCGACGCGAGAACTCAATAGATGTCCGGCAGCGCAGAGCAGTCAATAGTGGCAGCGGCACCAGCTATGCACCGCTTCTGTTGGTCCACCGGATGACGCGACCTGCAGCTAGGCATTTGAGGTCGCTAGGGAGGCAAACTCTCCATTGCCCCCGCCTCAGATGGCTTGTCTATGGGTGGAGTAGAGGAAATATTCGAAGAGAGAGCCAGAGAGGAGGTGCGAGATGAATAGGACCTGTAGTGTCAGGGATCAGCCGTGACCCACATTAGAGATCAAATGTGACAAATTGATTCAAGCTGCCGTTGCCGGCAGAAGATCGAAATGCAATGAGATCTGTGAAGGTTCATGTGGCATGGGGCGGCATATCGGGCTTTGTTTGGGCGTCCCAGATCTGAAGCTCGACGATTGACTTTGGGCAAGGTCCCCAATAGACATGCCCTAGAGACAATCGTAGCAACAGTTTAAACCCTATACACAGAAGTGTGGACGTTGGCGGTAACCCTGTAGCCTCAACCAGCCAGAGGACATGCTACATCACAAACCTACACCATTTACATCTTCGTGGAAAAGTAGAATTGTAAAGCATCGTAAGTACAATTAAATAGTTTTTGTACTAATAAAGTTATGGTCGTTCCACCAGGTGATAGTATTTGGGAACATCACAAAAGATCATTTCATCTGCATTATATTACTCTGACATTTTTGAATTGCATCAACTTACATGCTGAAAATTCGGTAACAACATCTGAGAACAAAAACCAGTAGTAGGTTATTCATTCCTGTATTTTGGCATTTTTTTCATCCAACATCAGGGACTTCCCAGGAGATGAAGATTACCTTTTATGTCCCCCTTTGTACTCACAGGGGATACATTTAGTCCTCAAAAGCACAATCAGTTCATGAACAACTTTGTCAATGCCCTTTCCCAAAGCAACTGGGTTAGCACTGTTGGGAACAACCAATAAGCCCATGCTCATGATTTCTAGGTCCAAAATAATCGTTGATGTGGATTCATCACCGAGAGTACTGTATTTATTGGATGCAATCTGTTTGAAAAGTTTCCAGTGAATTAGAAGCAGTGATATTAACAAATGTAAGATGGCAAAACTATTGATTATATTAACAGTTTTAGATTTAGAACTATATACGTGAATAATTCCTTCGAATGTAGTAGGAATTAGGAAGGCATCGACAAAACTAGAGAGTAAGTAAACAAGTCTACTCTTTAATAAGGAACAAAATATGTCACAAGGAGTGCTTTTAATAAGTTCTTATATTTACCTTTGGTCAAACATGGAGTAAGATCATAGTAGCTGACCAAAGTCTACAATGTTGTTTAAGAAACCAAAAATTCATCCAATGAAAAAGCATGGTATAGTGAAAGATTTTAGTTATCTGTCCAACCAAAATAAAATGACCAAAAGTGACATACCACCAACAGAATAACAGGGAGGCAAGTAGGATTACAAAAACTCTGGTCAGGTGAATCAATTGTATGACGAGTAACTATTGTTTGCCAATGGTCGAAGGTTCAAAGCTACAGGGTTTTCCAAATGAAAATTCAAGCAAGAAATGGATAGTTCTAACACATATCAATCACTCATGGCAGATATCTGGTGCACAAGGATAACAAAGTGATCAGCAATCAGCATGAACGAACATTGTTGCCGTCCCCAAAGCAGCACCAATCCAACTGCCTAAACAGAGCTAGTGCCAACTACACGTGGTACCATCCCATCCAGAATCCAACCCAACCTTCTAAACTCGCAAGTCCAACTTCCAAGAGATCACAAAGTGAATCGACAACCTATCCCTAGCCCCCCGCATCTCCTCCACCGGAAGGGTTCGCTGACCTGGCCACATTCGCCCTAAGAGCATGTAGACCCGAAACGAGGAGCGAGAGCTACAGCATATTATAGGAGCATTTGTTCCACTCACCTTCTTCTCTTATGGGAACATGCGCTGGCAGGGGAGCTCCTCCACGGCGTTACACGGCCTGGCAGTAGAGGTGGCGCATGCGGCCGCCAACAAGAGCAGGCCAAGGAGGAAACCCGCCACGAACCCCGTGGTCATGGCCCGGTTCAAGGGCTGATTGCAGCATCACCACCTAGTTGCCATCGTCGTAGCACCACTGTGTCCTTGCTGAGGAACATCATGGGCGGCACCGGTAGTTAAAAATTTCAAAATTTTCAACCTAAGAGAAGAGTCAAATTCAGAACATTTAATATTTTAAATAGCCTTTACAACTTGAACAATTGGAGTACTGCCAAAAGTAACATCGAAATAGAAAATTTTAAGTAACGTGAGATGTACCAATGACAGAATCGTACCTAGATACCATTGATGTTTGCCTGATGGAGCAGAGAAAACTCAGTGTGTTCAACAATACGCATCAGGGCAGCTACATCCTGCATGCCACCCAAACCGGCACTCCACGTCAACAGCTCCACGGTCTCCTTCTTGCTCCCTGGCTCCTTGCCCTCCACTCGAAGGGGAGGCTGGGAGTGTTTGTCACCTTGAGGAGGTGGCGCCTGATGGCTGGTCCATGAAGGCGAGGTTGCAGTCCAGGGGAGAAGCTGACGGTGGAGGGCGACCGCGTGTGGTATGTCGGCGACGGCTAGCAGCCCGGTGCCCTCCCAGCCGAGCGTAGCTCAGCCCGTGGGAAGGAGGAGGAGATCATCCTCTGTCACCCGAGACAGTGCTGCTACCTAGTGCTGCTACTTCAGGCAAGAGGATGAGGAGGTCTAAGAAGGGGATCTCGTCCATCCCAAGGGCAAGAGCTCGGAGGGAGGGTGATACGTCGCGGGGAAGGAGGGGTGACCCCGACGGGGGCAGGTCGCCGGCGCAGGGTGGCCGCAAGCACACGAGAACGATGTTGGCGACGCCGCGGGGCGAAGTCATGGGTCTGCCTGGTCTGGCAAAAAGGAAGGCTTGAGAATAGGAAAGTAAGTATCTTGCTAATTACCGTAATTGCTTGAGAATAGGTCGAGAATAGAAACTTCAACGCTGATTGTCGTTGCCTATTCGACGGTGTCTCCGAGGAGGAGAAGAAGTAGGGGCCATAGGGCGGAGAGTCCTCGGAACGGTGGTACGCGATTTACCCAGTTTCGGAACACCTGCTCGAGGACAGGGCCTACTGCTGCTTGTCTGGTATTATCTGAGCGCTTTCGCGTTGTGGCAATGAGTTGTGGTTGTGCCTCTAGGCCTCCCGGGATCCGGCTTATAAAGGCGCCAGGATCTAGGGTTTACAAGGAGAGTCCTAGCCGGAACACAAGTTGTCTAACTACGGTATGCTATCTTGCTGTGTACATCAAGGATCCGCCTTCCTTACATATCGTACCGGATCCGGCTACCCCTAATGGGCCAGGCCGGATCCGACTTCCAGAGTCGATCGGTGTATCCGGCTCCTTGTTTCTAGGCTGGACTTCATCCATATTGATCTACAGCAACTGGGCCGCCTGATGGGCCACATGCCACCATCACCGTCTATGGGCCACCCGGGTTTACCGGATCTAGGCACTGTCGATGGTACACCCATGAAGTATACCCACAACAGTAGCCCCCAGAGTTCTCCGAGATTCACCTCTTGTTTCCGCCTGGCTGAATCATCTTCGCTTCTGACAATCCTCTCGGTAACACGGGGAAACTTGAAGAACTCCAACTTCATGATTTCTTCCTTTCCAACTTTCATGCCGGAAAAAACCTTCATCCTGCGGGACTTCATCCATCGACATCATAACGTGTCTCCGGGTTACTCCCCTGCAGAGATAACGGCTGGTCGTTTTTAAATCGTCACCCGGAACCTTGAAAAGTTCAAATGGTTCCCCCAATCTTGGCGCCATTTTTGGGTGATTTGAGCGGTAACTTACCCTTAGCCATTTTTACCGCTAGGGTTTTTGACACGTGTCGACCATCCAACGGCGCGACGCTTGCGTTCCGACCACAGGATGTGGAGCACGAATCTCATCCCCAGCCTATAAATATCTCACCGCTCACCCCTAATCACCCATTCGCCCCTCTTTTCACCTCTCTGCACAGCGCCGCCTCCGAGCTCGCTTCCTCCGCCGCACCGGAGTCCGCCGGAAGATCGCCGGAGTCCAACGCCGCCGTGTGGTGTTCATCGAGGTCATCAAGTTCTTAAGTTCAGGGAGCCACCACGGCAAAAACCTCACTGCCGGCGACTCCGACCACCGCGGAAACCATTCTGGTAAGTCCTTCGAGCTTCAGTCTTTTCGCCGACCTTGGTAGGGATGACTAGGGTGTAGAAAATGGCTCCGACTAAAGTTAGTTATCTCGCATTTTTCGTAGATGTCTTCTTCGACTCCGCCTCCGTCAACGCCCGAGGCTACTACCGCAACCCCAATCTCCTCCTCTCCTCCGCCTTCTGTTCCCGTTCAGCTGGATCCTTCTAAGGACTCCGGCAAAAACATTGAAGGGACATCAGCCAATCCGGAAGAAGCTGCCGGAGCCGAGCAGATGGAGAAGAAGGTGGAAGAGGCCGCCGCCAAAAAATCTAAGGCCCGGTCTCGCGACAGCGAAGCCAAAGGAAAATGGTGGCCTTGCACCAGTACAGAGACCGAGCTCCGCAACCTCGATGCGGAGGGATTGTTGAAACCCGGATCCTGGCGAGCGGTTCCGGGTGCCCTGAATCCAGCTCCCGAAGCCGGAGAATGGGTGGTGACCAAGGCGTTGATCGAGCGAGGATTCTCGCTTCCGCCCAGCGATTTCTTTACGGAAATCCTGAAGGCGTACCAGCTACAGCCCCATAATATCCCTCCCAACAGCATCTTGGCCATCCGCAACCATGTCACGCTTTGCGAGGGCCACCTCCGGGTAACCCCCGACTTACCTCTTTTTCAATACTAGTTCTCCGTCGAGAAGGAGAAAGTTTCACAAACCTCTTCGCTCGCCACTTGTGGGACAATCACTTTCAAGCTCCGCCCCGGCCGCATCTATCTGCATACAGACCGCCACGAATCCGTGCGCTACTGGTCCGTAGGCTTCTTCTACTTGAAGGATGTCTCCAATCCGACTAACTCAAAGGTGCTGCCGAAATTCAAAGATGGTCCCGCCAGCGAGACTCCTGTCTGGTCTCAATGCCCTCATCTCTCCGAGTCACCTCAATTGACTAGGGCGGTCAGGCGGATTTGCAAACTGATGGAAGAAGGTCTGTCAGGGAAAGATCTGACCATGTCTTGGTTCACTAAGCGGATCCAGCCCCTACAACATCGGGACCGCTTAATGTGCCATTACACGGGGCGCAATGACCTCATGCGCGCCTCCAAGGACAACTTCTCCGCCGACGCCTTGGACAAGTGGATCCGGGTGCTGATCAAGGTTCCACGTGATCTTCGGATTCACGTGTGCAACATCGACATCCACACAAACGGCTCCGGGGTCGCGGTACGTCACTTGACTTAACCATCGATTCCCTTTTTGCTCTTGCAATATTTGCCTACTTTATCTTTTATATGCTTTTCTTGAGGCCCTCAAAGAGAAGGACCTCGGAAATCTGACCCGGGTTCCTCACGCGGGCAAACCGACCCAGAGGCCGCATCGGACACGGAGGTTCCTGAAGCCCCGGTTCCCGCCAAGCGAAAGAGGGGCGCGTCCTCCGGCCTGGCTTCAAAGCGTGCCCGCGAAGCGCCAAGTGCCGCGGCTACCCGAAAAGCTGAGCGGGAGAAGCAGCACCTCAAGTAAATCGACACCAGCAAACAGTCTCAACCCAACATCGATCAGTTTTTCCTTTCGTGCTCATAAGTGCTTGATTTCCGACTAACTTTCTTTTGTTGTTGCGATCTTGACATACACTAAGTATTGTGTCCTTTCTTGTTGCGCAGCAAAATTTCTGGAAGCAATCCCCCCAAGGACCCCAAGAAGAAAGCCAAACCTTCCCCTGCCACGATGCCAGTTACGCTGGAAGTGGAGGTTCCGCCCAAAACCTGTTCCTCCGCTAAGCCGGATCCAAAGGACGTCATCAACGTTCATGACCTTCCTGAGGAACCAGCTACGGAATCCGGCAAGGGCGCCTCCTCGTCACAACCTCCGCACGAAGAGCCCGACGTCACCTCGGCTGAAGCTACGGCTAAGGATGCCAAACAAAAGTTGCTGCTGAGTGGTGCAACTGGTACGCCCCAGACGCGCCCACACTTTTTTCCGGTTCTCCAGAAAGTTCCCCTTTGACAACGTCACATGGAGATATCCAATTTGATGAACGAAGTGTGGGGGAACCCGGAAACAGAGCAACATGAGCTAACGATGCTCGAAGGCAATCTTAAAGTCTTCTTCGCCAAGCACAAGAATGTGCGCCATGTAACACCAGCTCCCAAGCATAGGTTTAGACGTTTTCCGAGTAATATGTGTGAATCGATGCTTTAAATGTAGACCTTAGCGGAAACTTTAAAATTTTCCCAGCACAAGGATTTAAACTTCGCGTCCAGCCCCCCAGATTTTAAATTTCCGGCTAACCTTGTCTATGTGCTTCACAGAACACTCGCAAGCTGCACGAAGATCTGCGCGTGCTAGTGCTGGAGCAGAAGGCGGAGATCGAAGGGTTGCACAAGAGGGATGTGGAGAGCCAGAAGGCCATTTCGATCCTGGTGACCCGCCTGAAGAACCACGTGGGTAAGGATTCCGACTTTGCCCCAGGTTCCTCAACGTGCTTTTGTTTGAACTAATTTTGTTCTTGTTTTTCCGCCTTTCAGAACAACTTGCCAAGCGCCCTTCCATCAATGATATTTCCGCCGGCTCGAAGTGCTGAAGATCGAGCATGAATCTCTCCAAAATTTCCTCAAAGAATCTTCCGAGAAAGAAACCAGAGAGAATAAGGAACTTAAAGAGAAGCACGCTCAAGCCATGTCGGATCTTGCCGAGAAGCTAAAGAAGAGTAACCAGAGAGTAAAAACTCTGGCATCCAAGGCAAAGGCTTACGAGACGGAGGCGGAAAACATTGACAAGATGATCTTCCGTAAGGACTTCACATTTCTTTCGGCTCCTTCATATTTCATCTTGCCTCCGTTGCGGAAAAAACTGACCATACCATTTTGCAGCGTCTCTTGGATTCGAATGGACCAAAGAATCTTCCCTCAGCAGGACGGAGGCGTATGAAGAAGCGCGGAACTCCATTGATGATCTCTTCGAAGCTTGTCGTGGAATCGCCAAGTCCCTATCCCTGAAGAGGGCTAGCACCACACTCATCGACCGAATAACCAAGCTTATGCGAATGGTGCCGGATCTCATCAAGGATTGGCAAGAATCTTCCGCCCGTGGAGTTGCCTCCATCACCTTGGCGATGTGCAAAGCACACTTCCCCACCATGATCTTTGCGAGTATTGCGCGCGGAGTTCCCAAGGGCACCAATATCAAGGCCGCCCTCGCGGAAACCCAAGGATACGACATGCTGTTTGCCGGGCGAGTGATGTCTACGTGTGCTTCTATTCTTGTAGACAGTGTTGGGCCTCCAAGAGAAGAGGTTTGTAGAACAGCAGCAAGTTTCCCTTAAGTGAATCACCCAAGGTTTATCGAACTCAGGGAGGTAGAGGTCAAAGATAGTCCTCTCAAGCAACCCTGCAATTAAGATACAAGAAGTCTCTTGTGTCCCCAACACACCTAATACACTTGTGAGATGTATAGGTGCACTAGTTTGGAGAAGAGATAGTAAAACACAGGTGGTATAGATGGTGGTAATATTGCAGGAAGTAAATATGCAGTAAAACAGTAAACAAGCGATGTTTGCAGTATTTGGAAACAAGGCCTAGGGATCATACTTTCACTAGTGGACACTCTCAACATTGATCACATAATAAATAAATAACTTCTCCTCACTTGTGCTACATACACTCTCTTGTTTGATAACAAACACCATTCATTGTGTAGGGCTACAAGAGATCCCTCAAGCCGGAGTAAACAAGCTCCACAACATTCGGAGTTCATATTTAAGTAACCTCTAGAGCATAATAGACCGTTGCAATTTAGACCGAGAACTAACATAGCATACACACTATCACCAATAGCTATGAAAGGGGGAATAGATCACATCAATACTATCATAGTAATAGTTAACTCCATAATCTACAAGAGATTACAATCATAACCTACGCCAAGTACTACATGATGCACACACCGTCACCTTTACATCATGAAGGAGGAATAGAGTACTTTAATAACATCACTAGAGTAGCACATAGATTAATAGTGATACAAAGCTCATCATATGGATCTCAATCATGCAAGGCAGCTCATGAGATCATTGTATTGAGGTACATGAGAGAGAGATTAACCACATAGCTACCGGTAGAGCCCTCAGCCTCGGGGGAGAACTACTCCCTCCTCATCATGGGAGACAGCAACGGCGATGAAGATGGCGGTGGTGTCGATGGAGATGGATTCCGGGGGCAATTCCCCGTCCCGGCGGCGTGCCGGAACAGAGACTTCTGTCCCCCGAATTGGAGTTTTGCGATGGCGGCGGCGCCCCTGGAGTCTTTCTGGAGTTTCGTCAATTGGTCTCGGGTTTTTAGGTCGCGAGGGACTTTATAGGCGAAGAGGCGGCGTCGGAGGGGCACCAGGGCGCCCTCCCCATAGGCCGGCGCGGCCAGGGGGCCACCCGCGCGGCCCTGTGGTCTGGGGGCCCTGGGCCTCCTCTCCGTCTCCCCTTCGGTGTTCTGGTCCGTCTTGGTGAAATAAGATGTTTGGCTTTTGTTTCGTCCAATTCCGAGAATATTGCCCGAACAGCCTTTCTGGAACCAAAAACCGCAGAAAACAGGAACTGGCACTTCGGCATCTTGTTAATAGGTTAGTTCCGGAAAATGCATGAAATCATTATAAAGTGTGAGCAAAACATGTAGGTATTGTCATAAAACTAGCATGGAACATAAGAAATTATAGATACGTTTGAGACGTATCAAGCATCCCCAAGCTTAGTTCCTACTCGCCCTCGAGTAGGCAAACGATAACAAGGATAATTTCTGAAGTGACATGCTACTTACATAATCTTGATCATACTATTGTAAAGCATATAAGATGAATGAAGTGATTCAAAGCAATAGTAAAGACAATGACTAAACAACAGAATCATATAGCAAAGACTTTTGATGAATACTACTTTCAAGACAAGCATCAATAAGACTTGCATAGGAGTTAACTCATAAAGCAATAAATTCTTAGTAGAAAGTTTTGAAGCAACACAAAGGATGATTAAGTTTCAGCAATTGCTTTCAACTTGTAACATGTATATCTCATGGATAATTGTCAACATAAAGTAATATAACAAGTGCAATAAGTAAACATGTAATATAACTTAAGTATTTTTAAGTAGCTAGGGATGAAACAACTACATTTTGGCGGAAAAACTTATCCCGCAATCCTTTATTTTTTATGAATGCATGTTTTGTTCGTTGAAAAAGCAAGTGCTAGTTTCTAAGTTTTCCGGCTTGCTCACTTGACCTTCCACGAGCCGGAAGAACTTTAGCCGGAAACGCTCACCTGCGGCGACGAAGCCCAATGGCGATCCGTCAATAACCGCGGAAACAAGACCCCAGCCGAGGTGCCGGAAGTCGCTACCAGGAATCCATGAGTTCGCAACGAAAGACTTGTCCACCAGAAAACTTAAGCTTACGTCCTAAAGGAAGATTTTGAAAATCACAACTTTCATACACACCTAGGCGGAAATATCCAGCTCTGCGGTTTTAGTCGGAAAACATACACGATCCAAAAATGAAAAACTAAAGGAGGTAAAAGACTCTAAGAGTGAACCATATGATTTATTTCATTGATCATGTATCGTAGATATTCCAAGGTATGTAATGCGGAAATTTCTAAGTGTGGAAAGGACATAGCTGTGCTATATTCCAGGGACGATCTGTGTAAGGGTATATTGCCCCTATGTGTGGTTTTGGTAATTAATGACAACCCCTATGGACTAATGTGTTCATTGAGTTTATATGAAGGAATATTCCATAGGTACAACTTGTATTCCATGTGTTGGATTCAAGTATGGATGCCATAAAGATAAAGGTATACCTTGTGTATTGGCATCAAGATCATTGGTATGAAGATATATATGTAATATGATCAAGAAGAAGAAATGAAGATGGAGTTCTTACGTGGAACTCAGTATTAGCCATGCTCTATCCTATATGATAAGCAATGAATGACCAAGATCTTGAGAGCTTGATTCCAAGTGAAGAATTCTTTATACACCTCAAGATAGTACGATAGAGTATGAGAAGATACAAGGTTGAGTCGTGCAAGTTCAAGATGAGCATCTCAAGTGGATCACATACTTGAAGCTTGCCGACCATGTGGCGATGATGGACATATGAAGATGTGCATCAATGGAGCTTTCCCATCATGGCGTATGGGGGAGCATTTGTGAGTCTTCACGAAGCAACGATGATCAAGTTGAGGCATTCCGGCTTGTGTGGAGCTTGAAGAGCTATCATCAAGATCAAGCGGGATGCGCAAGACAAAGGTATGACCTTGCTAGGTTTTCCTTTTACCGGTCTCAAGGTGGTTGTTGGGAGACCGGATTATAAGATAGATAGCCGCACTATCAAGAGGGGCTTTCGGTTGGGTAACTTGATCGCATCGTCTTAGGGAGCTCAATCCTTTGCATACTTTGCATATCCCTATTGCTTCTTGGTGTTTCTCTATGTGAGGTTCTTGAGCTTGTTGCTAGATGGTCGTCTTCTCCTAATTGTGCTTCACTGTTGGATCTTGTGAGCTGCCTAACATGATCAAGATCATCTATCTGTAATACTATATGTTGTGTTTGTCGGGATCCGATGAATAGAGAATGCTATGTTATGGTGATTATCAATCTATTGTTTATGTGTTGTTTATGATCTTGCATGCTCTCCGTTATTAGTAGAGGCTCTGGCCAAGTTTTTGCTCTTAACTCCAAGAGGGAGTATTTATGCTCGATAGTGGGTTCATGCCTTCATTGACACACAGGACGGTGATGAAAGTTCTAAGGTTGTGATGTGCTGTTGCCACTAGGGATAAAACATTGATTCTATGTCTAAGGATGTAGTTGTCGATTACATTACGCACCATACTTAATGCAATTGTCTGTTGCTTTGCAACTTAATACTGAATGGGGTTCGGATGATAACCTGAAGGTGGACTTTTTAGGCATAGATGCAGTTGGATGGCGGTCTATGTACTTTGTCGTAATGCCCTGATTAAATCTCACTATATTTATCATATCATGTATATGCATTGTTATGCCCTTCTCTATTTGTCAATTGCCCGACTGTAATTTGTTCACCCAACATGCTTTTATCTTATGGGAGAGACACCTCTAGTGAACTGTGGACCCCGGTCCTATTCTTTACATCGCATACAATCTACTGCAATACTTGTTTTACTGTTTTCTTGCAAACAATCATCTTCCACACAATACGGTTAATCCTTTGTTACAGCAAGCCGGTGAGATTGACAACCTCACTGTTTCGTTGGGGCAAAGTACTTTGGTTGTGTTGTGCAGGTTCCACATTGGCGCTGGAATCCCTGGTGTTGCGCCGCATCACATTTCGCCACCATCAACCTTCAACGTGCTTCTTGACTCCTACTGGTCCGATTAAACCTTGGTTTCTTACTGAGGGAAACTTGCCACTGTGCGCATCATACCTTCCTCGTGGGGTTCCCAACGGACGTGTACATCTACGCGCATCAGTCGGCTAGGTTCGAGCTTCTTCAATCAGATCCACAAATAGCTGTCGAGCCTCGTCAGTAGTTTCTTCATCGTAGGCGGAAACTCGCGGTGAATCGTGGATGATGTTGAAGGGGAGCACAACTTCAGATCCGTATACCAGGAAGAACAGAGTAAATCCGGTTGACATGTTAGGGGTAGTTCGTAAACTCCACAGAACAGAGTCTAACTCCTCAGCCCAAGCTCCGGCCGCGCGTCGCAGCGAATCTTCGAGGCGGGGTTTGATTCTGGCTAATATAAGGCCGTTGGCTCGTTCGACCTGACCATTAGACTGTGGATGAGCCACAAATGCAAGGTCAAGCCGGATCCCTACGTCATGACAGTAATCCTTTAGTTCTCCTCGAGCGAAGTTTGTGTCATTGTCTGTGATTATGCTGTGTGGGATGCCGAATCTCATCACAAGGCTGCAAACAAATTTTAGTGCCGTAGCAGCATTGGCTTTTCTCACTGGCTTTGCCGCGATCCACTTACTGAACTTGTCAATAGCGACCAAAAGGTATTCAAAACCGCCAGGAGATGATTTATTTAATTTCCCGACCACATCGAGCCCCCAGACCGCAAACGGCCAAGTGATAGGGATGGTCTTCAGCTCCTGAGCTGGAGCATTTGGTTGAGTAGCGTAGTACTGACAACCTCTACAGGTTTTCACCAGCTTCTCAACATCTTCTTTAGCTGTGAGCCAGTAAAATCCTAGCCAAAAAGCTTTTGCAACGAGGGACCTGGGAGCAGCGTGATGCCCGCAATCCCCTGCATGGATCTCTCTGAGGATTTCAACGCCATCTTAATTTGAGACGCACTTTAGAAACACCCCGTTTGCACTTCGTTTGTAGAGCTGTCCATCAACGATTGTGTAGGATCTTGTCCTCCGGCAACTTTCGATTGATGAGGTAATCCAGAAACGGCTGTGTCCAGGCCAGAATGATAGCCATCACTTCCTTAGCCGGAGATACTGCCGTATCTGGGTTTCCGGGTTAGCGGCCTTCACCGAGGGTATCCATAGGTGCTCCAGGAAAATTCCAGGTGGAATGGGTTTTCTGCCAGATCCGAGCTTGGACAGCATATCTGACGATGTGTTATTGTCTCTTCGGACATACTTGACTTCGTATCCGAGAAAGCACTTGGCGATCTCGTCAACTTCGTCTTTGTAACTAGCCATGACGGAGTTTCTGGCGTTCCAGGTTCCGGCTACTTGGTGTGCCACCAGGTCGGAATCGCCGCAGCATATGATGCGCTTGATCCCAATTTCCTTAGCGATGCATAGACCGTGTAGTAGAGCCTCGTATTCCGCCATATTGTTAGTAGCTTCGAAGTGAATCTGCAAGACGTACTGCAGTTCTTCTCCGGTTGGTGACTTCAGGGTGAATCCAGCCCCCGAGCCCTCGTGTTGCTTGGATCCGTCAAAATGCATGACCGAGGCTTCTGGTTCCGGAACAGGTGTGTGATGTCTACGGGTGCTTCTATTCTTGTAGACAGTGTTGGGCCTCCAAGAGCAGAGGTTTGTAGAACAGCAGCAAGTTTCCCTTAAGTGGATTACCCAAGGTTTATCGAACTCAGGGAGGAAGAGGTCAAAGATATCCCTCTCATGCAACCCTGCAATCACAAAGCAAGAAGTCTCTTGTGTCCCCAACACACCTAATAGGTGCACTAGTTCGGCGAAGAGATAGTGAAATACAAGTGGTATGAATGAATATGAGCAGTAGTACGGCGCCAGAAAATAGCTCGCTGGCGTGCAGTTGATGGTAGTAATATTGCGGGAAGTAAACATGCAGTAGTAACGCAGCAGTAACGCAAAGAAACAAGAATAACAAAGATGATAGCAGTATTTAGGAACAAGGCCTAGGGATTACACTTTCACTAGTGGACACTCTCAACATTGATCACATAACAGAATAGATAAATGCATACTCTACACTTTTGTTGGATGATGAACACATTGCGTAGGATTACACGAACCCTCAATGCCGGAGTTAACAAGCTCCACAATTACTGTTCATATTTTAGTAACCTTGTAGTGTAAGATAGATCAACAGACTAAACCAAGTACTAACATAGCATGCACACTGTCACCTTCATGCATATGTAGGAGGAATAGATCACATCAATATTATCATAGCAATAGTTAACTTCGCAATCTACAAGAGATCATGATCATAGCATAAACCAAGTACTAACACGGTGCACACACTGTCACCTTTACACACGTGCAGGAGGAATAAAACTACTTTAATAACATTGCTAGAGTAGCACATAGATAAATTGTGATACAAACTCATATGAATCTCAATCATGTAAAGCAGCTCATGAGATTATTGTATTGAGGTACATGGGAGAGATGAACCACATAGCTACCGGTACAGCCCCGAGCCTCGATGGAGAACTACTCCCTCCTCATGGGAGCAGCAGCGGTGATGAAGATGGCGGTGGAGATGGCAGCGGTGTCGATGGAGAAGCCTTCCGGGGGCACTTCCCCGCTCCGGCAGGGTGCCGGAACAGAGACTCCTGTCCCCCAGATCTTGGCTTCGCGATGGCGGCGGCTCTGGAAGGTTTCGCGTACCGTGGCTTCCTCCGTAAGGGTTTTCGATGCAGGGGCTTTATATAGGCGAAAGGGCAGCGTCAGAGGGTCGAAGAGGCGGCGACACCATAGGGTGGCGCGGGCCACACCCAGGCCGCGCCGGCCTATGGTCTGGTGGGCCTGTGGCCCCCCCTCTGGTCCTTCCCGGGTGTTCTGGAAGCTTCGTGGAAAAATAGGAACCTGGGCGTTGATTTCGTCCAATTCCGAGAATATTTCGTTACTAGGATTTCTGAAACCAAAAACAGCAGAAAACAGGAACTGGCACTTCGGCATCTTGTTAATAGGTTAGTTCCAGAAAATGCGTAAATACGACATATAATGTGCATAAAACATGTAGGTATCATCAATAAAGTAGCATGGAACATAAGAAATTATCGATACGTTGGAGACGTATCAGCATCCCCAAGCTTAGTTCTGCTCGTCCCGAGCAGGTAAAACGATAACAAAGATAATTTCTTAAGTGACATGCCATCATAATCTTGATCATACTATTGTAAACATAATGAATGTAGTGATCAAAACAATGGTAATGACATGAGTGAACAGGTGAATCATATAGCAAAGACTTTTAATGAATAGTACTTCAAGACAAGCATCAATAAGTCTTGCATAAGAGTTAACTCATAAAGCAATAAATCAAAGTAAAGGTATTGAAGCAACACAAAGGAAGATTAAGTTTCAGCGGTTGCTTTCAACTTATAACATGTATATCTCATAGATATTGTCAACATAAAGTAATATAACAAGTGCAATATGCAAGTATGTAGGAATCAATGCACAGTTCACACAAGTGTTTGCTTCTTAAGGTGGAGGGAGATAGGTAAACTGACTCAACAATAAAAGTAAAAGAATGGTCCTTCAAAGAGGAAAGCATCGATTGCTATATTTGTGCTAGAGCTTTGATTTTGAAAACATCAAGAGAGTATAAAAGTAAAGTTTTGAGAGGTGTTTGTTGTTGTCAACGAATGGTAGTGGGCACTCTAACCCCCTTGCCAGACAAACCTTCAAAGAGCGGCTCCCATTTTATTTTATTTTTGGGTGGCACTCCTTCCAACCTTTCTTTCACAAACCATGGCTAACCGAATCCTCGGGTGCCTGCCAACAATCTCATACCATGAAGGAGTGCCTTTTTATTTTAGTTTTATTTAGATGACACTCCTCCCCACCTTTGCTTTCTCAAGCCATGGCTAACCGAATCCTTCGGGTGCCGTCCAACAATCACATACCATGGAGGAGTGTCTATTTTTGTTAATTAATTTGGGACTGGGAATCCCATTGCCAGCTCTTTTTGCAAAGTTATTGGATAAGCGGATGAAGCCACTAGTCCATTGGTGAAAGTTGCCCAACAAGTTTGAAAGATAAACATCACATACTTCCTCATGAGCTATAAAACATTGACACAAATAAGAGGTAATAACTTTTGAATTGTTTAAAGGTAGCACTCAAGCAATTTACTTTGGAATGGCGGAGAAATACCATGTAGTAGGTAGGTATGGTGGACACAAATGGCATGAATATTGGCTCAAGTATTTGGATGCATGAGAAGTATTCCCTCTCGATACAAGGCTTAGGCTAGCAAGGTTGTTTGAAACAAACACAAGGATGAACCGGTGCAGCAAAACTCACATAAAAGACATATTGTAAACATTATAAGACTTTACACCGTCTTCCTTGTTGTTCAAAACTCAATACTAGAAATTATCTAGACTTTAGAGAGACCAATTATGCAAACCAAATTTTAGCAAGCTCTATGTATTTCTTCATTAATGGGTGCAAAGTATATGATGCAAGAGCTTAAACATGAGCACAACAATTGCCAAGTATCACATTATCCAAGACATTTTACCAATTACTACATGAAGCATTTTTCCAATTCCAACCATATAACAATTTAACGAAGAGGAAACTTCGCCATGAATATTATGAGCTAAGAACACATGTGTTCATACGAACCAGCGGAGCGTGTCTCTCTCCCACACAAGGATGAACTTATTCAAACAAAACAAAAATAAAAAACAAACAGACGCTCCAAGTAAAGTACATAAGATGTGACCGAATAAAAATATAGTTTCAAGAGAGGAACCTGATGATGTTGTCGATGAAGAAGGGGATGCCTTGGGCATCCCCAAGCTTAGACGCTTGAGTCTTCTTAGAATATGCAGGGATGAACCACGGGGGCATCCCCAAGCTTAGAGCTTTCACTCCTCTTGATCATAGTATATCATACTCCTCTCTTGACCCTTGAAAACTTCCTTCACACCAAACTTCAAGCAAACTCATTAGAGGGTTAGTGCATAATAAAAAATTCACATGTTCAGAGGTGACACAATCATTCTTAACACTTCTGGACATTGCACAAAACTTCTGAAAGTTAATGGAACAAAGAAACTCATTCAACTTAACAAAAGCGGCAATGCGAAATAAAAGGCAGAATCTGTCAAAAACAGAACAGTCCGTAAAGACGAATTTAAAGATGGCACCAGACTTGCTCAAATGGAAAAACTCAAAACTAATGAAAGTTGCGTACATATCTGAGGATCACGCTCGTAAATTGGCAGATTTTTTGAAATTTTCTACAGAAAACTGTGCCCAGATTCGTGACAGACAGCAATGCTGTTTCTGCGCAGCGATCCCAAATATAACATCAACTTTAACATAGAAACTTTACTTGGCACAAAAACATGATAAGGAGAGGTTGCTACAGTAGTAAACAAATTCCAAGACTCAAATATAAAACAAAGTACTGTAGTAAAAAAACACATGGGTTATCTCCCAAGAAGCTCTTTCTTTATAGCCATTAAGATGGGCTTAGCAGTTTTGGTGATGCACCCGCAAGAAATAGTATTTGAAGCAAAAGAGAGCATCAAGAGGCAAATTCAAAACACATTTAAGTCTAACATGCTTCCTATGCATAGGAATCTTGTAAATAAACAAGTTCATAAAGAGCAAAGTAACAAGCATAGGAAGATAAAACAAGTGTAGCTTCAAAAATTTCAGCACATAGAGAGGTGTTTTAGTAACATGAAAATTTTTACAACCATATTTTCCTCTCTCATAATAACTTTCAGTAGCAACATTAGCAAACTCAACAATATAACTATCACATAAAGCATTCTTATCATGAGTCTCATGCATAAAATAATTACTACTCCCAATATAAGCATAGTCATTCTTATTAATTGTAGTGGGAGCAAATTCAACAAAGTAGCTATCAAATATAGGAGGTATATTGTAATCATAATCAAATTTATCCTCCATAACAGGTGGTAACAAAAGACTACTATCATTATAATCATCATAAATGGGAGGCAAAGTATCATCAAAGTAAATTTTCTCCTCAATGCTTGGGGGACTAAAAATATCATGCTCATCAAAGCCAGCTTCCCCAAGCTTAGAATTTTCCATAGCATTAGCAACAATAGTGTTCAAAGCATTCATATTAATATGTTCCATGGGTTTTTTAATTTTCGCATCAAACCATCCATGTCTTAAATCAGGAAATAGAATAAAAAGGTCATTGTTGTCCATTATGCCTAACTAGTGTAAACAAGAAACCAAATGTCGCAATTGCAGAGTCTAAAGGAAATAGCTTCGAGCACACACACAATGGCGCCGAAAAGCATCATTACAGGAACCGGAGTATGAGTGCCTTTTACCTTTCCTCCCCGGCAACGGCGCCAGAAAAGTGCTTAGTTGCCGGGGTTGCCAGTGTGTGAGTGCCGTTTACCTTTCCTCCCCGGCAACGGCGCCAGAAAAGTGCTTGATGTCTACGGGTGCTTCTATTCTTGTAGACAGTGTTGGGCCTCCAAGAGCAGAGGTTTGTAGAACAGCAGCAAGTTTCCCTTAAGTGGATTACCCAAGGTTTATCGAACTCAGGGAGGAAGAGGTCAAAGATATCCCTCTCATGCAACCCTGCAATCACAAAGCAAGAAGTCTCTTGTGTCCCCAACACACCTAATAGGTGCACTAGTTCGGCGAAGAGATAGTGAAATACAAGTGGTATGAATGAATATGAGCAGTAGTACGGCGCCAGAAAATAGCTACAAGGCGTGCGATTGATGGTAGTAATATTGCGGGAAGTAAACATGCGGTAATAATGCTTGAGTAGTAACGCAGTAAAACAGTAACAAGCAGTGATAACAGTATTTAGGAACAAGGCCTAGGGATTACACTTTCACTAGTGGACACTCTCAACATTGATCACATAACAGAATAGATAAATGCATACTCTACACTTTTGTTGGATGATGAACACATTGCGTAGGATTACACGAACCCTCAATGCCGGAGTTAACAAGCTCCACAATTACTGTTCATATTTTAGTAACCTTGTAGTGTAAGATAGATCAACAGACTAAACCAAGTACTAACATAGCATGCACACTGTCACCTTCATGCATATGTAGGAGGAATAGATCACATCAATATTATCATAGCAATAGTTAACTTCGCAATCTACAAGAGATCATGATCATAGCATAAACCAAGTACTAACACGGTGCACACACTGTCACCTTTACACACGTGCAGGAGGAATAAAACTACTTTAATAACATTGCTAGAGTAGCACATAGATAAATTGTGATACAAACTCATATGAATCTCAATCATGTAAAGCAGCTCATGAGATTATTGTATTGAGGTACATGGGAGAGATGAACCACATAGCTACCGGTACAGCCCCGAGCCTCGATGGAGAACTACTCCCTCCTCATGGGAGCAGCAGCGGTGATGAAGATGGCGGTGGAGATGGCAGCGGTGTCGATGGAGAAGCCTTCCGGGGGCACTTCCCCGCTCCGGCAGGGTGCCGGAACAGAGACTCCTGTCCCCCAGATCTTGGCTTCGCGATGGCGGCGGCTCTGGAAGGTTTCGCGTACCGTGGCTTCCTCCGTAAGGGTTTTCGATGCAGGGGCTTTATATAGGCGAAAGGGCAGCGTCAGAGGGTCGAAGAGGCGGCGACACCATAGGGTGGCGCGGGCCACACCCAGGCCGCGCCGGCCTATGGTCTGGTGGGCCTGTGGCCCCCCTCTGGTCCTTCCCGGGTGTTCTGGAAGCTTCGTGGAAAAATAGGAACCTGGGCGTTGATTTCGTCCAATTCCGAGAATATTTCGTTACTAGGATTTCTGAAACCAAAAACAGCAGAAAACAGGAACTGGCACTTCGGCATCTTGTTAATAGGTTAGTTCCAGAAAATGCGTAAATACGACATATAATGTGCATAAAACATGTAGGTATCATCAATAAAGTAGCATGGAACATAAGAAATTATCGATACGTTGGAGACGTATCAGTGTGCCCTCCGATGCTTCAGTCCAATCCGCGATGAAATCCGTTAAAACTTGAGACTTGGTCGCGGTTCTGGCTTCGTAGTTGATGTCAAAGGCAGAAAGTTCAATGCCCCACTTTTCTACACGCCCTGTTGCGTCGGAGTTGTTGACGATGGTTGACAATGGAGCCTTGCTCACATCTGTCATAGGATGCTCCTGGAAGTAGTGCCTCGGCTTCCGGCTACCTAGGAATATGCCATATGCTAGCTTATGAAAGTGAGGGTATCTTTGTTTGGATTCCGTTAGGACTTCGCGAATGTAGTAGACTGGCCTTTGGACTCCGTATTCATGACCTTCTTCCTGTCACTCTGATGACCCACAAGTATAGGGGGTGTATCGTAGTACTTTCGATAAATAAGAGTGTCGAACCCAACGAGGAGCAGAAGGTGTTGACAAGTAGTTTCGATGAAGGACAAGTATTCAGGGGTTTTTGATATAGCAGATAAATAAAGTACAAGTAAATAAAATGCGAGAGAAATAATTGCAGCGAGTGGCCCAATCCTTTTTAGCACAAAGGACAAGCCGGTTTGTTTACTTATAATCATCAAACGTTCTTGAGGACACATGGGGATTTTAGTCTAGTGCTTTCGCTTCATATAGTAGATTAATCTTCATTATTCTGATAAGTGTTGTGTGGGTGAACCTATGCTAATGCACCGCCCTTCCTAGGACTAATACATACTTGTGATTATACCCCTTGCAAGCATCCGCAAATACAAGAAAGTAATTAAGATAAATCTAACCACAGCCTTAAACTCTGAGATCCTGCTATCCCTCCTGCATCGATATACTAACGGGGGTTTAGGTTTCTGTCACTCCGGCAACCCCGCAATTAGCAAACGAATACAAGATGTACTCCCCTAGGCCCATAAAGGTGAAGTATCATGTAGTCGACGTTCACATGACACCACTAGAAGAATAACACCACAACTTAAATATCAAACCATTATTACTCAACATAGTTCACTACTAACATCTAGACTTCACCCATGTCCTCAAGAACTAAACCAACTACTCACAAGACATTGATACGTCCAATTTGCATCACTATTTTGTATCATAATTTGCTGTTATTCATTGATATATTTCATATTGGGACACAATACTTATGTTATTTCATCTATTTTGCATGTTTCATCATTATTGGAGGATCGAGCACTGGAGCCAGGATTCTGCTGGAAAAAGCACCGCCAGAACACAATATTTCGGAAGATCAACTTTGTGTCCCAATAGTAGTTGGTTTAACTTTTCTAAATTCACTAAAACTTTTCTAAATTCACAAAGAGTAGTTGTAGGGTATAGAATGTGCATTGATTTTCGAAAAGTTAATAAAGTTACTAAGAAAGATCATTACCCTTTACCCTTTATTGATCAAATGCTAGAAAGGTTATCTAAAAATACTCATTTTTGCTTTCTTGATGGTTATTCTGGGTTTTCACAAATTGCTGTTAAAGCTAAAGATCAAGAGAAAACCACGTTTACTTGTCCTTATGGAACTCATGCTTATAGGCGTATGCCTTTTGGTTTATGTAATGCTCCTGCTACTTTTCAAAGATGCATGTCTGCTATTTTTCATGGTTTTTGCGAAAGTATTGTAGAGGTGTTCATGGATGATTTTTCTATCTATGGGAATTCTTTTGATAATTGCTTGCGAAACCTCGATAAAGTTTTGCAGAGATGTGAAGAAACTAACCTTGTTCTTAATTGGGAGAAATGCCACTTTATGGTTAATGAAGGAATTGTATTGGGACATAAAATTTCCGAGAGAGGTATTGAAGTTGATAGAGCTAAAGTTGAAGCAATTGAGAAGATGCCCTATCCGAGGGATGTTAAAGGTATTCGTAGTGTTCTTGGTCATGCTGGGTTTTATAGGAGATTTATTAAAGATTTCTCTAAAATTTCAAAGCCTCTTACTAATCTTCTTCAAAAAGATGTACCTTTTGTTTTTGATGATGATTGTAAGGAAGCTTTTGAAACTCTAAAGAAAGCCTTAACAACTGCTCCTGTAGTCGAACCTCCTGATTGGAATTTGCCTTTTGAAATTATGTGTGATGCTAGTGATTTTGCTGTAGGCGCTGTTCTTGGACAGCGGGTAGATAAAAAATTAAATGTTATTCATTATGCTAGTAAGACTCTTGATGCTGCTCAAAGAAATTATGCTACAACTGAAAAGGAATTGTTAGCTGTAGTCTTTGCTTGTGACAAGTTTAGACCCTATATTGTTGATTCAAAAGTCACGATTCATACTGATCATGCTGCAATTAGATACCTTATGACAAAGAAAGATGCTAAGCCAAGGCTTATTAGATGGGTACTTCTGTTGCAAGAATTTGATTTACATATTATAGATAGGAAAGGTGCTGATAATCCTGTTGCTGATAATTTGTCTAGATTGGAAAATATTGCTTATGATCCTGTTCCTGTTAATGATAGTTTTCCAAATGAACAATTGGCTGTAATAAAGGTGAGCTCGCGAGAGAGCCCTTGGTATGCTGATTATGCTAACTTTATTGTTTCGAAGTATTTGCCTCCAACCTTTTCAGCTCAGCAAAGGAGGAAATTCTTTTATGACTTGAGGCATTATTTTTGGGATGACCCACACTTATATAAAGAAGGAGTAGACGGTATTATGCGAAGATGTGTTCCTGAATATGAACAATAGGAGATATTGAGTAAATGTCATGGTAGTGTTTATGGAGGACATCACGCTGGAGATAGAACCGCGCAAAAGGTTCAACAATCAGGTTTTTATTGGCCAACACTTTTCAAAGATGCAAGGAAATTTATTTTATCTTGTGATGAATGTCAAAGAGTTGGTAATATCTCTAGACGCAATGAAATGCCTATGAATTATACTCTTGTTATTGAACCATTCGATTGTTGGGGATTCGACTTCATGGGTCCTTTCCCTTCTTCAGAAGGTAACACTCATATACTTGTCGCTGTTGACTATGTTACTAAATGGGTAGAAGCTATACCTACAAAAAGTGCTGATGGTGAGACCTCTATAAAAATGCTTGTAGATATTATATTTCCTAGATTTGGAGTACCTAGATATATTATGACTGATGGAGGTTCTCATTTTATTCATGGAGGTTTTAGAAAAACTCTTGCTAAGTATGGTATTAATCATAGAATTGCTTCTGCTTATCACCCTCAAACTAGTGGTCAAGTAGAATTATCAAATAGAGAGATTAAATCTATTTTGGGAAAGACTGTTAATAAATCTAGAAAGAATTGGGCTAGCAAATTGAAGGAAGCACTATGGGCTTATAGAACTGCTTATAAAAACCCCATGGGAATGTCACCTTATAAAATGGTTTATGGAAAAGCTTGTCATTTACCTCTAGAACTAGAGCACAAAGCTTATTGGGCTGTTAGAGAACTAAATAAAGATCCGAAACTAGCCGGTAATAAGAGGTTGCTGCAATTAAGTTCTCTAGATGAATGGAGAAGTGAAGCTTATGAAAATGCTAAACTCTTTAAAGAAAAAGTTAAGAAATGGCATGATAGAAGGATTATCAAAAGAGAGTTTAATATTGGGGATAAAGTCCTATTGTATCGGTCTCGTCTCAGATTCTTTGCAGGGAAATTACTCTCGAAGTGGGAAGGACCATATGTTGTTGAGGAGGTGTATCGTTCAGGAGCAATTAAAATTAGCTCTCTCCAAGGCAATGCCACACAAGTGGTGAATGGACAAAGACTCAAGCATTATATCTCGGGTGATTCTTATAATGTTGATGTTGATATTATTCAAGTGGAAACACCGGAGGCTTTCATCAAAGGACAAATTGACAGTCCGCCAGAACTCGACTTTGAATAGGTAACAGTACAGGTAATAAAAAGTCCGCGTTTAGCTTTCCGAACAATATTTCTGCTGTTTTTGGAAAATATGAAAAATTACGGAATCGAAACGGAGTGGAAAAGACGCGCGGGGGACCGTCACCATAGGCCGGCGCGGGCCCCACCCTGGCCGCGCCGACCTATGGGGACAGCCCCTCGTCGTCCCTTTTCCACTCGTTTTCGGCCTGGAATCTTCCTTTTATCGTAAAAATATTTGCTATATAATCCCCCGGACCCCTGGAGATCCGTATATCGTTTTCTCGTCGTGTTTTGTTTCGAGCTGTTTTCTGCCAGATTTGTTTTGATCAAGAAGCACCATGGTCTCCAACAACAAGGACAAGGGGCCTTGGAAGGAAGAGATGGATGAAAGGATCAATAAGGAGAAGGAGAAGATAGCATCAGCAAAAGGAGAGTGGGAAACTACGAAGAGTAAGCCAATCTTGGTGGGATCGGTTAACACCGGGCGTTCTTTTTCTCATAACTTGCAGGGAGCTCTGATACGTCTCCGACGTATCGATAATTTCTTATGTTCCATGCTACTTTATTGATGATACCTACATGTTTTATGCACACTTTATGTCATATTCGTGCATTTTCTGGAACTAACCTATTAACAAGATGCCGAAGTGCCAGTTCCTGTTTTCTGCTATTTTTGGTTTCAGAAATCCTAGTAACGAAATATTCTCGGAATTGGACGAAATCAACGCCCAGGTTCCTATTTTGCCCGGAAGCATCCAGAACACCCGAGAGCCGCCAGAGGAGGGCCCTGTGGGCCCCAGATGATAGGGTGGCGCGGCCAGGGCCTGGGCCGCGCCCCCTATGGTGTCGTCGCCCCTTCGACCTTCTGACGCCGCCCTTTCGCCTATATAAAGCCCCTGCGTCGAAAACCCTTACGGAGGAAGCCACGGTATGCGAAACCTTCCAGAGCCGCCGCCATCGTGAAGCCAAGATCTGGGGGACAGGAGTCTCTGTTCCGGCACCCTGCCGGAGCGGGGAAGTGCCCCCGGAAGGCTTCTCCATCGACACCGCTGCCATCTCCACCGCCATCTTCATCAACGCTGCTGCTCCCATGAGGAGGGAGTAGTTCTCCATCGAGGCTCGGGGCTGTACCGGTAGCTATGTGGTTCATCTCTCTCCTGTGTACTTCAATAAATAATCTCATGAGCTGCCTTACATGATTGAGATTCATATGATGATGCTTGTAATCTAGATGTCATTATGCTAGTCAAGTGAGTTTTACTTATGTGATCTCCGGAGACTCCTTGTCCCACGTGTGTAAAGGTGACAGTGTGTGCACCGTGTGGGTCTCTTAGGCTATATTTCACAGAATACTTATTCACTGTTATGAATGGCATAGTGAAGTGCTTATTTATATCTCTTTATGATTGCAATGTGTTTTGTATCACAATTTATCTATGTGCTACTCTAGCAATGTTATTAAAGTAGTTTTATTCCTCCTACACGGTGTAATGGTGACAGTGTGTGCACTCGTGTTAGTACTTGGTTTATGCTATGATCATGATCTCTTGTAGATTGCGAAGTTAACTATTGCTATGATAGTATTGATGTGTATTATTCCTCCTACATAAGCATGAAGGTGACAGTGTGCATGCTATGTTAGTACTTGGTTTAGTCGTTTCGATCTTTCATGCACTCTAAGGTTATTTAAATATGAACATTGAATTGTGGAGCTTGTTAACTCCGGCATTGAGGGTTCGTGTAATCCTACGCAATGCGTTCATCATCCAACAAGAGTGTAGAGTATGCATTTATCTATTCTGTTATGTGATCAATGTTGAGAGTGTCCACTAGTGAAAGTCTATTCCCTAGGCCTTGTTCCTAAATACTGCTATCACTGCTTGTTACTGTTTTACTGCGTTACTACTGTTGTGTTACTACTGCATGTTTACTTCCCGCAATATTACTACCATCAACTGCACGCCAGCAAGCACTTTTCTGGCGCCATACTACTGCTCATACTTATTCATACCACCTGTATTTCACTATCTCTTCACCGAACTTGTACACCTATTAGGTGTGTTGGGGACACAAGAGACTTCTTGCTTTGTGGTTGCAGGGTTGCATGAGAGGGATATCTTTGACCTCTTCCTCCCTGAGTTCGATAAACCTTGGGTAATCCACTTAAGGGAAACTTGCTGCTGTTCTACAAACCTCTGCTCTTGGAGGCCCAACACTGTCTACAAGAATAGAAGCACCCGTAGACATCAAGCACTTTTCTGGCGCCGTTGCCGGGGAAGAAAGGTAAAAGGCACTCATACTCCGGTTCCAGGTAACAGTACTTTTCTGGCGCCATTGTGTGTGTGCTCGAAGCTATTTCCTGTAGACTCTGCAGTTGCGACATTTGGTTTCTTGTTTACACTAGTTAGGCATAATGGACAACAATGACCTTTTTATTCTATTTCCTGATTTAAGACATGGATGGTTTGATGCGAAAATTAAAAAACCCATGGAACATATTAATATGAATGCTTTGAACACTATTGTTGCTAATGCTATGGAAAATTCTAAGCTTGGGGAAGCTGGCTTTGATGAGCATGATATTTTTAGTCCCCCAAGCATTGAGGAGAAAATTTACTTTGATGATACTTTGCCTCCTATATTTGATGATGAGAATAATAATGATAGCTACTTTGTTGAATTTGCTCCCACTACAACTAATAAAATTGATTATGCCTATGTGGAGAGTAATAATTTTATGCATGAGACTCATGATAAGAATGCTTTATGTGATAGTTATATTGTTGAGTTTGCTCATGTTGCTACTGAAAGTTATTATGAGAGAGGAAAATACGGTTGTAAAAATTTTCATGTTACTAAAATGCCTCTCTATGTGCTGAAACTTTTGAAGCTACACTTGTTTTATCTTCCTATGCTTGTTACTTTGCTCTTCATGAACTTGTTTATTTACAAGATTCCTATGCATAGGAAGCATGTTAGACTTAAATGTGTTTTGAATTTGCCTCTTGATGCTCTCTTTTGCTTCAACTACTATTTCTTGCGAGTGCATCATTAAAACTGCTGAGCCCATCTTAATGGCTATAAAGAAAGAACTTCTTGGGAGATAACCCATGTGTTTTTTTTACTACAGTACTTTGTTTTATATTTGTGTCTTGGAAGTTGTTTACTACTGTAGGAACCTCTCCTTATCATGTTTTTGTGCCAAGTAAAGTTTCTATGTTAAAGTTGATGTTATATTTGGGATCGCTGCGCAGAAACAGCATTGCTGTCTGTCACGAATCTGGGCACAAGTCTCTGTAGAAAATTCTAAAAAATCTGCCAATTTACGAGCGTGATCCTCAGATATGTACGCAACTTTTATTAGTTTTGAGTTTTTCCATTTGAGCAAGTCTGGTGCCATTTTAAAATTCATCTTTACGGACTGTTCTGTTTTTGACAGATTCTGCCTTTTATTTCGCATTGCCGCTTTTGTTAAGTTGAATGAGTTTCTTTGTTCCATTAACTTTCAGAAGTTTTGTGCAATGTCCAGAAGTGTTAAAAATGATTGTGTCACCTCTGAACATGTGAATTTTTGATTATGCACTAACCCTCTAATGAGTTTGCTTGAAGTTTGGTGTGAAGGAAGTTTTCAAGGGTCAAGAGAGGAGTATGATATACTATGATCAAGAGGAGTGAAAGCTCTAAGCTTGGGGATGCCCCGGTGGTTCATCCCTGCATATTTCAAGAAGACTCAAGCATCTAAGCTTGGGGATGCCCAAGGCATCCCCTTCTTCATCGACAAAGTATCAGGTTCCTTCTCTTGAAACTATATTTTTATTCGGTCACATCTTATGTACTTTACTTGGAGCGTCTGTATGTTTTTGTTTTTGTTTTTGTTTGAATAAATGCTTGTGTGGGAGAGAGACACGCTCCGCTGGTTCATATGAACACATGTGTTCTTAGCTTTTAATGTTCAAGGGCGAAAGTTGATCGCTTCACTTGTGTTATATGGTTGGAAACAGAAAATGCTACATGTAGTAATTCTAAAATGTCTTGGATAATGTGATACTTGGCAATTGTTGTGCTCATGTTTAAGCTCTTGCATCATATACTTTGCACCCATTAATGAAGAAATACATAGAGCTTTGTAAAATTTGGTTTGCATATTTGGTCTCTCTAAAGTCTAGATAATTTCTAGTATTGAGTTTTGAACAACAAGGAAGACGGTGTAAAGTCTTATAATGTTTACAATATGTCTTTTATGTGAGTTTTGCTGCACCGGTTCATCCTTGTGTTTGTTTCAAATAACCTTGCTAGCCTAAGCCTTGTATCGAGAGGGATTACTTCTCATGCATCCAAAATCCTTGAGCCAACCACTATGCCATTTGTGTCCACCATACCTACCTACTACATGGTATTTCTTCGCCATTCCAAAGTAAATTGCTTGAGTGCTACCTTTAAAATTCCATCATTTACCTTTGCAATATATAGCTCATGGGACAAAATAGCCTTAAAAACTATCGTAGTATTGAATATGTACTTATGCACTTTATCTTTTATTAAGTTGCTTGTTGTGCGATAACCATGCTTCTGGGGAACGCCATCAACTATTGTTGAATATCATGTGAGTTGCTATGCATGTCCGTCTTGTCTGAAGGATCTATCATTTTAGTGGTTGGAGCATGCAAAATTGTTAGAGAAGAACATTGGGTCGCTAACTAAAGCCATGAATCATGGTTGAAGTTTCAGTTTTGGACATATATCCTCAATCTCATATGAGAATAATAATCATTGCTACATGCTTATGCATTTAAGAGGAGTCCATTATCTGTTGTCCATGTTGTCCCGGTATGGATGTCTAAGTTGAGAATAATCAAAAGCGAGAAATCCAAAATGCGAGCATTCTCCTTAGACCTTTGTACAGGCGGCATGGAGGTACCCCTTTGTGACACTTGGTTGAAACATGGCATGCAAAGATCCGGTAGTCCAAGCTAAGTAGGACGAGGTGCGGACACTATTAGTATACTATGCATGAGGCTTGCAACTTGTAAGATATAATTTACATAACTCATATGCTTTATTACTACCGTTGACAAAATTGTTTCATGTTTTCAAAATAAAAGCTCTAGCACAAATATAGCAATAGATGCTTTCCTCTTTGAAGGGCCATTCTTTTACTTTTTATGTTGAGTCAGTTCACCTATTTCTCTCCACCTTAAGAAGCAAACACTTGTGTGAACTGTGCATTGATTCCTACATACTTGCATATTGCACTTGCTATATTACTTTACATTGACACTATCCATGAGATATATATGTTATAAGTTGAAAGCAACCGCTGAAACTTAATCTTCCTTTGTGTTGCTTCAACACCTTTACTTTGATTTATTGCTTTATGAGTTAACTCTTATGCAAGACTTATTGATGCTTGTCTTGAAGTACTATTCATGAAAAGTCTTTCCTATATGATTCACTTGTTTACTCATGTCATTACCTTTGTTTTGATCGCTGCATTCATTACATATGTTTACAAATAGTATGATCAAGATTATGATGGCATGTCACTTCAGAAATTATCTTTGTTATCGTTTTACCTGCTTGGACGAAGCGTAACTAAGCTTGGGGATGCTGATACGTCTCCGACGTATCGATAATTTCTTATGTTCCATGCTACTTTATTGATGATACCTACATGTTTTATGCACACTTTATGTCATATTCGTGCATTTTCTGGAACTAACCTATTAACAAGATGCCGAAGTGCCAGTTCCTGTTTTCTGCTGTTTTTGGTTTCAGAAATCCTAGTAACGAAATATTCTCGGAATTGGACGAAATCAACGCCCAGGTTCCTATTTTGCCCGGAAGCATCCAGAACACCCGAGAGCCGCCAGAGGAGGGCCCTGTGGGCCCCAGATGATAGGGTGGCGCGGCCAGGGCCTGGGCCGCGCCCCCCTATGGTGTCGTCGCCCCTTCGACCTTCTGACGGCGCCCTTTCGCCTATATAAAGCCCCTGCGTCGAAAACCCTTACGGAGGAAGCCACGGTACGCGAAACCTTCCAGAGCCGCCGCCATCGCGAAGCCAAGATCTGGGGGACATGAGTCTCTGTTCCGGCACCCTGCCGGAGCGGGGAAGTGCCCCCGGAAGGCTTCTCCATCGACACCGCTGCCATCTCCACCGCCATCTTCATCAACGCTGCTGCTCCCATGAGGAGGGAGTAGTTCTCCATCGAGGCTCGGGGCTGTACCGGTAGCTATGTGGTTCATCTCTCTCCTATGTACTTCAATACAATAATCTCATGAGCTGCCTTACATGATTGAGATTCATATGATGATGCTTGTAATCTAGATGTCATTATGCTAGTCAAGTGAGTTTTACTTATGTGATCTCCGGAGACTCCTTGTCCCACGTGTGTAAAGGTGACAGTGTGTGCACCGTGTGGGTCTCTTAGGCTATATTTCACAGAATACTTATTCACTGTTATGAATGGCATAGTGAAGTGCTTATTTATATCTCTTTATGATTGCAATGTGTTTTGTATCACAATTTATCTATGTGCTACTCTAGCAATGTTATTAAAGTAGTTTTATTCCTCCTACACGGTGTAATGGTGACAGTGTGTGCACTCGTGTTAGTACTTGGTTTATGCTATGATCATGATCTCTTGTAGATTGCGAAGTTAACTATTGCTATGATAGTATTGATGTGTATTATTCCTCCTACATAAGCATGAAGGTGGCAGTGTGCATGCTATGTTAGTACTTGGTTTAGTCGTTTCGATCTTTCATGCACTCTAAGGTTATTTAAATATGAACATTGAATTGTGGAGCTTGTTAACTCCGGCATTGAGGGTTCGTGTAATCCTATGCAATGTGTTCATCATCCAACAAGAGTGTAGAGTATGCATTTATCTATTCTGTTATGTGATCAATGTTGAGAGTGTCCACTAGTGAAAGTCTATTCCCTAGGCCTTGTTCCTAAATACTGCTATCACTGCTTGTTCTTGTTTTTCTTTGCATTACTCGTTGTGTTACTACTGCATGTTTACTTCCCGCAATATTACTACCATCAACTGCACGCCAGCAAGCACTTTTCTGGCGCCATACTACTGCTCATACTTATTCATACCACCTGTATTTCACTATCTCTTCACCGAACTAGTACACCTATTAGGTGTGTTGGGGACACAAGAGACTTCTTGCTTTGTGGTTGCAGGGTTGCATGAGAGGGATATCTTTGACCTCTTCCTCCCTGAGTTCGATAAACCTTGGGTAATCCACTTAAGGGAAACTTGCTGCTGTTCTACAAACCTCTGCTCTTGGAGGCCCAACACTGTCTACAAGAATAGAAGCACCCGTAGACATCAAGCTCTTCCGCCTGCTCTGTACCTCGACTCTTTCCCTTGTGTGGAGGAAGCAATACGGGTTGCTGATGATTTTTGATCAATATCGTGCACTCAAAAGGGAAGTGGAGATACTTCAGGAGGAGAACCAGCGACTTCGCAGAATGCTGGAATATTACTCAATTCCCAGCACAAGGCCGTCACCGCCACATTCGGATAACAATGAGTCTCTTCAAGTTTTGGTGCAGAATTGCAAAATTGAGAAGCTGAAGGAGATCCTTATGAAGCACGAGAAGAAGCCATCATCATCATCACCGAAGGAGTAATTCATCATCGGTATTGGCATCCCCTTGGTTTGTTCCAAGCTTGGGGGAGTGCCGCGGTATCACATCATCAGTACCTTTATCTTTTATTATCAAGTAGTGTCATATCATGAGTAGGGAAGTTATCATATGGAATAGTATGCAATGTGGAAGTATCTCTCTTAGTTGGTTATCTATGTATCCATTGGTGTGAGTTATCGTTATGGAATATTAATGAGAAGTCTTATCATTTACTTTTTGCACACCTTATTTTAGTTTGCAATCTCCATTATATGATTACTCTTGACATGAGTATTGATATCACTTTGGGAGCAATAAGTAAATCTATTTGGTTTTGGCAAACTTAGCATTGGTCAGTAGCAACAACACCCTGATGTTTAAATAGAAGAGAGAAATACACTTAGATATATTACTCTATTATCTCTATGCTAATGAGTTTAGTATTCTGAAGTTAAAATTGCTTATGCTTATGAGAAAGATGCATGATTGTTTCTATCATATGTATATTTGTTTGTTTCCCTCAACCTTTATGCTTGCTATCAAACCTTGCTAGCCAAAGACCTGTATCGAGAGGGAATACTTCTCATACATCCATAACCTTAGACCAAACCTATGCCATTTGTGTCCACCATACCTACCTACTACATGGTATTTTCTGCCATTCCAAGTAAATACTTCATGTGCTACCTTTAAATAATTCAAACTATTACTCCTTATTTGTGTCAATGTTTTATAGCTCATGAGGAAGTATGTGGTGTTTTATCTTTCAATCTTGTTGGGCGGACTTTCACCAATGGACTAGTGGCACATCCGCTTATCCAATAATTTTGCAATAAGAGCTGGCAACGGGGTTCCCAGCCCCAATTAATAACTTTCATTAATAATTCTCTTCACATGTTTTGCCCTGATTTATCAGTAAGCAACTTAATTTTGCAATAGACACTCCTCCATGGTATGTGAATGTTGGAAGGCACCCGAGGATTCGGTTAGCCATGGATTGAGAAAGCCAAGGTTGGGGGGGAGTGTCATCCTTAATAAAACTAAAATACATGTGTAAACAAAAGAGAAGGGGGATGATCTACCTTGCTGGTAGAGATGCCGTCCCTCATGGGAGCCGCTCTTGGAAGGTTTGTTTGGCAAGGGGGTTAGAGTGCCCGCTACCATTCGTTGACAACAACAAACACCGCTTAAAATCTTACTTTTATGCTCTTTATATGATTTCAAAACTTGAAAAGCTCTAGCACATGATTTAATCCCTGCTTCCCTCTGCGAAGGGCCTATCTTTTACTTTTATGTTGAGTCAGTAAACCTATTTCCCTCTATCTCAAGCAAGCAATTGAGTTGTTGTGAACCAATCATTTATGCTATGATTCAGTTAATCATGTCTTTTATACTTTCTTGTTTAGTACAAATTTTATCTGAATGAATATGACTTTGAAGTTATCAATGATTATGAGGAGATGGTTATGATTGAATATGAAAGCCCAACTATAAATTCTAATATGAAAGCTTTGCTTAGAAGTACAATCCGTTAGTAGTTCTCTGACCAAGAACAAAGTTTGCCATCACCAACTATGATTTCTTATGCACCTTTACTTGTGATTTTTCTTTACTTATTTCAAGATGAGTTATATGAGGAAGTTGTTTACTAGAATGTCTTGTGTGAATGAATATGATGCTTCTTTTCCGTATATTATTTATCGACTCTTCACTCCATAAACATGTGGTCTTGTTTATCGAGCTCAGTTTCGCTTGGGGACAAGCAAGGTCTAAGCTTGGGGGGAGTTGATACGTCCAATTTGCATCACTATTTTGTATCATAATTTGCTGTTATTCATTGATATATTTCATATTGGGAAACAATACTTATGTTATTTCATCTATTTTGCATGTTTCATCATTATTGGAGGATCAAGCACCAGAGCCAGGATTCTGCTGGAAAAAGCACCGTCAGAACGCAATATTTCGGAAGATCAACTGTGGAAGGAAATTACACGTAAATTCCTATTTTTTCAGATGACGGAGGGAGCCAGAAGGGGGAGCAGAGAGGGCTCAAGGTGGGGCCAGACCACAGGCCGGCGCGGCCCATGGCCTGGCCGCGCCACCTTGTGGTGTGGGGGCCCCACAGCCCCTTTCGCCTCCTTTTCTTCGCGAAACCCTTCGTCCCGAAAACCTAAGCCACAGAGGGTACCTCACGAAGAGTTACAGCCGCCTCTGCGGGGCGGAGAACACCAGAGAGAAAAGAGCTCTCCGGCGGGCAGGAATCCGCCGGGGAAATTCCCTCCCGGAGGGGGAAATCGACGCCATCGCCATCGTCATCGAGCTGGACATCATCTCCATCATCATCATCATCATCTCCACCATCTACACCGCCATCACCACCGCTGCACCTCGTCAGCGCTGTAACGATTTGGGTTGGATCTTGATTGTTTGATAGGGGAAACTCTCCCGGCGTTATTCTCTACTTGTTATTGATGCTATTGAGTGAAACCATAGAACCAAGGTTTATGTTCAGATTGTTATTCATCATCATATCACCTCTGATTGTATTCCATATGATGTCTCGTGAGTAGTTCGTTTAGTTCTTGAGGACATGGGTGAAGTCTAAATGTTAGTAGTGAACTATGGTTGAGTAATATTCAATGTTATGATATTTAAGTTGTGGTGTCATTCTTCTAGTGGTGTCGTGTGAACGTCGACTACACAATACTTCACCATTTATGGGCCTAGGGGAGTGCATCTTGTATTCGGTTGCTAATTGCGGGGTTGCCGGAGTGACAGAAACCTAAGCCCTCGTTAGTATATCGATGCAAGAGGGATCGCAGGATCTCAGAGTTTAAGGCTGTGGTTAGATTTATCTTAATTACTTTCTTGTAGTTGCGGATGCTTGTAAGGGGTATAATCACAAGTATGTATTAGTCCTAGGAAGGGCGGTGCATTAGCATAGGTTCACCCACACAACACTTATCAAAACAATGAAGATTATTTAGCCACATGAAGCGAAAGCACTAGACTAAAATCCCCGTGTGTCCTCAAGAACGTTTGGTCATTATAAGTAAACAAACCGGCTTGTCCTTTGTGCTAAAAAGGATTGGGCCACTCGCTGCAATTATTTCTCTCGCATTTTACTTACTCGTACTTTATTCATCTATTACATCAAAACCCCTTGAATACTTGTTTGTGAGCATTTATAGTGAATCCTTCATCGAAACTACTTGTCAACACCTTCTGCTCCTCGTTGGGATCGACATTCTTACTTATCGAAGATACTACGATACACCCCCTATACTTGTGGGTCATCAGGTATTGAAGTTGATAGAGCTAAAGTTGAAGCAATTGAGAAGATGCCCTATCCGAGGGATGTTAAAGGTATTCGTAGTGTTCTTGGTCATGCTGGGTTTTATAGGAGATTTATTAAAGATTTCTCTAAAATTTCAAAGCCTCTTACTAATCTTCTTCAAAAAGATGTACCTTTTGTTTTTGATGATGATTGTAAGGAAGCTTTTGAAACTCTAAAGAAAGCCTTAACAACTGCTCCTGTAGTCGAACCTCCTGATTGGAATTTGGCTTTTGAAATTATGTGTGATGCTAGTGATTTTGCTGTAGGCGCTGTTCTTGGACAACGGGTAGATAAAAAATTAAATGTTATTCATTATGCTAGTAAGACTCTTGATGCTGCTCAGAGAAATTATGCTACAACTGAAAAGGAATTGTTAGTTGTAGTCTTTGCTTGTGACAAGTTTAGACCCTATATTGTTGATTCACAAGTCACCATTCATACTGATCATGCTGCAATTAAATACCTTATGACAAAGAAAGATGCTAAGCCAAGGCTTATTAGATGGGTACTTCTTTTGCAAAAATTTGATTTACATATTATAGATAGGAAAGGTGCTGATAATCCTGTTGCTGATAATTTGTCTAGATTAGAAAATATTGCTTATGATCCTGTTCCTGTTAATGATAGTTTTCCAAATGAACAATTGGCTGTAATAAAAGTGAGCTCGCGAGAGAGCCCTTGGTATGCTGATTATGCTAACTTTATTGTTTCGAAGTATTTGCCTCCAACCTTTTCAGCTCAGCAAAGGAGGAAATTCTTTTATGACTTGAGGCATTATTTTTGGGATGACCCACACTTATATAAAGAAGGAGTAGATGGTATTATGCGAAGATGTGTTCCTGAATATGAACAACAGGAGATATTGAGTAAATGTCATGGTAGTGTTTATGGAGGACATCATGCTGGAGATAGAACCGCACAAAAGGTTCTGCAATCAGGTTTTTATTGGCCAACACTTTTCAAAGATGCAAGGAAGTTTATCTTATCTTGTGATGAATGTCAAAGAGTTGGTAATATCTCTAGACGCAATGAAATGCCTATGAATTATACTCTTGTTATTGAACCATTCGATTGTTGGGGATTCGACTTCATGGGTCCTTTCCCTTCTTCAGAAGGTAACACTCATATACTTGTCGCTGTTGATTATGTTACTAAATGGGTATGAGCTATACCTACAAAGAGTGCTGATGGTGAGACCTCTATAAAAATGCTTGTAGATGTTATATTTCCTAGATTTGGAGTACCTAGATATATTATGACTGATGGAGGTTCTCATTTTATTCATGGAGGTTTTAGAAAAACTCTTGCTAAGTATGGTATCAATCATAGAATTGCTTCTGCTTATCACCCTCAAACTAGTGGTCAAGTAGAATTATCAAATAGGGAGATTAAATCTATTTTGGGAAAGACTATTAATAAATCTAGAAAGAATTGGGCTAGTAAATTGAAGGAAGCACTATGGGCTTATAGAACTGCTTATAAAAATCCTATGGGAATGTCACCTTATAAAATGGTTTATGGAAAAGCTTGTCATTTACCTTTAGAACTAGAGCACAAAGCTTATTGGGCTGTTAGAGAACTAAATAAAGATCCAAAACTAGCCGGTAATAAGAGGTTGATGCAATTAAGTTCTTTAGATGAATGGAGAAGTGAAGCTTATGAAAATGCTAAACTCTTTAAAGAAAAAGTTAAGAAATGGCATGATAGAAGGATTATCAAAAGAGAGTTTAATATTGGGGATAAAGTCCTATTGTATCGGTCTCGTCTCAGATTCTTTGCAGGGAAATTACTCTCGAAATGGGAAGGACCATATGTTGTTGAGGAGGTGTATCGTTCAGGAGCAATTAAAATTAGTTCTCTCCAAGGCAATGCCACGCAAGTGGTGAATGGACAAAGACTCAAGCATTATATCTCGGGTGATTCTTATAATGTTGATGTTGATATTATTCAAGTGGAAACACCGGAGGCTTTCATCAAAGGACAAATTGACAGTCCGCCAGAACTCGACTTTGAATAGGTAACAGTACAGGTAATAAAAAGTCCGCGTTTACCTTTTCGAACAATATTTTTGCTGTTTTTGGAAAATATGAAAAATTACGGAATCGAAACGGAGTGGAAAAGACGCGCGGGGGCCCGTCACCATAGGCCGGCGCGGGCCCCAGCCTGGCCGCGCCGACCTATGGGGACAGCCCCTCGGCGTCCCGTTTCCACTCGTTTTCGGCCTGGAACCTTCCTTTTGTTGTAAAAATATTTGCTATATAATCCTCCGGACCCCTGGAGGTCCGTATATCGTTTTCTCGTCGTGTTTTGTTTCGAGCTGTTTTCTGCCAGGATCTGCTTCGGATCTAGATCCACCATGTCCTCGTCGGGAACTCAGAAGGACAGCTTCTTTGAGGACGTCGTCAACCCGTACATGAACGAGCTGAAGATGCACCCCAAAGAATTGCTGCTCGTGGATGGAGAGTTGCAGATCAAAGATGTCAAGGGTCCTAAGGGAGAAGGGAGTTTGGAAGACAGGATGGAGAAACTGGAACAAGAGGTCTTCGACTACAAGAAGATGGCTGAGCGTGAAGTGGACATCTTTCACAAGATTGTGTCTGAACTCATTGATGGACACAAGAAGGAGACTGCGAAGTTGTGGGACGATATCTTCTCACTTCACGACACCACCAACAAACTCCAAGCTCAACTCTATGATGTTGATAATCAAAACTGTGAGTATGAAAACAGGTTTAAGCGCATAAGTCATGCTGCTAGTTACAGGTTTCCGGAGACCAAGATGTCTTTTGTTGATGGAGAGCCTCTTCCATGGAAGTCTGATGACGGCAAAGATTCGCCATCATCACCGAAGGAGTAATTCATCATCGGTATTGGCATCCCCTTGGTTTGTTCCAAGCTTGGGGGAGTGCCGCGGTATCACATTATCACTACCTTTATCTTTTATTATCAAGTAGTGTCATATCATGAGTAGGGAAGTTATCATATCGAATAGTATGCAATGTGGAAGTATCTCTCTTAGTTGGTTATCTATGTATCCGTTGGTGTGAGTTATCGTTATGGAATATTAATGAGAAGTCTTATCATTTACTTTTTGCACACCTTATTTTAGTTTGCAATCTCCATTATATGATTACTCTTGACATGAGTATTGATATCACTTTGGGAGCATCAAGTAAATCTATTTGGTTTTGGCAAACTTAGCATTGGTCAATAGCAACAACACCCTGATGTTTAAATAAAAGTGAGAAATACACTTAGATATATTACTCTATTATCTCTATGCTAATGAGTTTAGTATTCTGAAGTAAAATTGCTTGTGCTTATGAGAAAGATGCATGATTGTTCTATCATATGTATATTTGTTTGTTTCCCTCAACCTTTATGCTTGCTATCAAACCTTGCTAGCCAAAGACCTGTATCGAGAGGGAATGCTTCTCATACATCCATAACCTTAGACCAAACCTATGCCATTTGTGTCCACCATACCTACCTACTACATGGTATTTTCTGCCATTCCTAGTAAATACTTCATGTGCTACCTTTAAATAATTCAAACTATACTACTCCTTATTTGTGTCAATGTTTTATAGCTCATGAGGAAGTATGTGGTGTTTTATCTTTCAATCTTGTTAGGCGGACTTTCACCAATGGACTAGTGGCACATCCGCTTATCCAATAATTTTGCAATAAGAGCTGGCAACGGGGTTCCCAGCCCCAATTAATAACTTTCATTAATAATTCTCTTCACATGTTTTGCCCTGATTTATCAGTAAGCAACTTAATTTTGCAATAGACACTCCTCCATGGTATGTGAATGTTGGAAGGCACCCGAGGATTCGGTTAGCCATGGATTGAGAAAACCAAGGTTGGGGGGAGTGTCATCCTTAATAAAACTAAAATACATGTGTAAACAAAAGAGAAGGGGGATGATCTACCTTGCTGGTAGAGATGCTGTCCCTCATGGGAGCCGCTCTTGGAAGGTTCGTTTGGCAAGGGGGTTAGAGTGCCCGCTACCATTCGTTGACAACAACAAACACCGCTCAAAATCTTACTTTTTTGCTCTTTATATGATTTCAAAACTTGAAAAGCTCTAGCACATGATTTAATCCCTGCTTCCCTCTGCGAAGGGCCTATCTTTTACTTTTATGTTGAGTCAGTAAACCTATTTCCCTCTATCTCAAGCAAGCAATTGAGTTGTTGTGAACCAACCATTTATGCTATGATTCAGTTAATCATGTCTTTTATACTTTCTTGTTTAGTACAAATTTTATCTGAATGAATATGACTTTGAAGTTATCAATGATTATGAGGAGATTGTTATGATTGAATATGAAAGCCCAGCTATAAATTCTAATGTGAAAGCTTTGCTTAGAAGTACAATCCGTTAGTAGTTCTCTGACCAAGAACAAAGTTTGCCATCACCAACTATGATTTCTTATGCACCTTTACTTGTGATTTCTCTTTACTTATTTCAAGATGAGTTATATGAGGAAGTTGTTTACTACAATGTCTTGTGTGAATGAATATGATGCTTCTTGTCCGTATTTTATTTATCGACTCTTCACTCCATAAACATGTGGTCTTGTTTATCGAGCTCAGTTTCGCTTGGGGACAAGCGAGGTCTAAGCTTGGGGGGGAGTTGATACGTCCAATTTGCATCACTATTTTGTATCATAATTTGCTGTTATTCATTGATATATTTCATATTGGGACACAATACTTATGTTATTTCATCTATTTTGCATGTTTCATCATTATTGGAGGATCGAGAACCGGAGCCAGGATTCTGCTGGAAAAAGCACCGCCAGAACACAATATTTCGGAAGATCAACTGTGGAAGGAAATTATACCAAAAATCCTATTTTTCCAGATGACGAAGGAAGCCAGAAGGGGGAGCCAGCTGGACCCAAGGTGGGCCCAGACCATAGGGCGGCGCGGCCCATAGCCTGGCCGCGCCACCTTGTGGTGTGGGGGCCCCACAGCCCCTTTCGCCTCCTTTTCTTCGCGTACTCCTTCGTCCCGAAAACCTAAGCCACAGAGGGTACCTCACGAAGAGTTACAGCCGCCTCTACGGGGCGGAGAACACCAGAGAGAAAAGAGCTCTCCGGCGGGCAGGAATCCGCCGGGGAAATTCCCTCCCGGAGGGGGAAATCGACGCCATCGCCATCGTCATCGAGCTGGACATCATCTCCATCATCATCATCATCATCTCCACCATCTACACCGCCATCACCACCTCTGCACCTCGTCACCGCTGTAACGATTTGGGTTGGATCTTGATTGTTTGATAGGGGAAACTCTCCCGGCGTTACTTTCTACTTGTTATTGATGCTATTGAGTGAAACCATAGAACCAAGGTTTATGTTCAGATTGTTATTCATCATCATATCACCTCTGATTGTATTCCATATGATGTCTCGTGAGTAGTTCGTTTAGTTCTTGAGGACATGGGTAAAGTCTAAATGTTAGTAGTGAACTATGGTTGAGTAATATTCAATGTTATGATATTTAAGTTGTGGTGTCATTCTTCTAGTGGTGTCGTGTGAACGTCGACTACACGATACTTCACCATTTATGGGCCTAGGGGAGTGCATCTTGTATTCGGTTGCTAATTGCGGGGTTGCCGGAGTGACAGAAACCTGAGCCCCCGTTAGTATATCGATGCAAGAGGGATCGCAGGATCTCAGAGTTTAAGGCTGTGGTTAGATTTATCTTAATTATTTTCTTGTAGTTGCGGATGCTTGCAAGGGGTATAATCACAAGTATGTATTAGTCCTAGGAAGGGCGGTGCATTAGCATAGGTTCACCCACACAACACTTATCAAAACAATGAAGATTATTTAGCCACATGAAGCGAAAGCACTAGACTAAAATCCCCGTGTGTCCTCAAGAACGTTTGGTCATTATAAGTAAACAAACCGGCTCGTCCTTTGTGCTAAAAAGGATTGGGCCACTCGCTGCAATTATTTCTCTCGCATTTTACTTACTCATACTTTATTCATCTATTACATCAAAACCCCTTGAATACTTGTTTGTGAGCATTTACAGTGAATCCTTCATCGAAACTACTTGTCAACACCTTCTGCTCCTCGTTGGGATCGACATTCTTACTTATCGAAGATACTACGATACACCCCCTATACTTGTGGGTCATCAGACATCATATGGAACATGATCAGAGGTGATATGATGATGAATAACAATCTGAACATAAACCTTGGTTCAATGGTTTCACTTAATAGCATCAATAACAAGTAGTAATCGACACCGGGAAAGTTTCCCCTATCAAACAATCAAGATTCAACCCTAGATGTTACAGCGGTGACGAGATGCAACGGTGGAGACGGCGGTGTAGATGGTGGAGATGATGATGATGATGATCCCAATGATGTCCAGCTCGATGACGATGGCGATGGCGTCGATTTCCCCCTCCGGGAGGGAATTTCCCCGGCGGATTCCTGCCCGCCGGAGAGCTCTTTTCTCTTTGGTGTTTCTCCGCCCCGCAGGGGCGGCTCTGTCAATTCGCCATAACTCCCCGTGCCTTAGGTTTTCGGGACGAAGATGTACGCGAAGGAGATGAGGCCAGAGGGGGCTGTGGGCCCCCTCCCCACATGGCGGCGCGGCCAGGAAAGGGCCCGCGCTGGCCTATGGGGGGGCCCATGGCGGCCCTCCTCGGCTCCTCCTTCTGGCTCCCTTCGTCTTCTGTAAAAATAGGATTTTTCATATAATTTCCGTCAATTGTTGATCTTCCGAAATATGGTGTCCTGACGGTGCTTTTTCCAGCAGAATCCTGACTCCGGTGAATAATTCTCCAATAATCGTGAAACATGCAAAATAGGTGAAATAACATAAGTATCATCTCTAAATATGAAATATACCAATGAATAACAGCAAATTATGATATAAAATAGTGATGCAAAATGGACGTATCAACTTCCCCCAAGCTTAGACCTCGCTTGTCCCCAAGCGAAACTGAGCTCAATAAACAAGACCACATGTTTATGGAGTGAAGAGTCGATAAATAAAATACGGACAAGAAGCATCATATTGATTCACACAAGACATTCTAGTAAACATCCTCCTCATATAACTCCACTTTAAATAAGTAAAGAGAAATCACAAATAGAGGTGCATAGGAAATCATAAATGGTTATGGCAAACTTTGTTCTTGGTCAGAGAACTATTAACGGATTGTACTTATCTTCTAAACAAAGCTTTCATATCAGAATTTAGATGGCAGGGCTCTCATCCTTAATCATAACAATCTCCTCATAATCATTGATAACTTTCAAAGTCATATTCATTCAGATAAAATTTGTACTAAACAAGAGAGCATAAAAGACATGATTAACTAAATCATAGCATAAATGGTTGGTTCACAACAACTCAATTGCTTGCTTAAGATAGAGGGAAATAGGTTTACTGACTCAATCATAAAAGTAAAAGATAGGCCCTTCGCAGAGGGAAGCAGGGATTAAATCATGTGCTAGAGCTTTGCAAGTTTTGAAATCATATAAAGAGCATAAAAGTAATATTTTGAGTGGTGTTTGTTGTTGTCAACGAATGGTAGTGGGCACTCTAACCCCCTTGCCAAACGGACCTTCCAAGAGCGGCTCCCATGGAGGACGTCATCTCTACCAGCAAGGTAGATCATCCCCCTTCTCTTTTGTTTACACATGTATTTTAGTTTTATTATGGATGACACTCCCCCCAACCTTTGCTTTCACAAGCCATGGCTAACCGAATCCTCGGGTGCCTTCCAACATTTCTCATACCATGGAGGAGTGTCTATTTGCAAAATTAAGTTGCTTACTGATAAATCAGGGCAAAACATGTGAAGAGAATTATTAATGAAAGTTATTAACTGGGGCTGGGAACCCCGTTGCCAGCTCTTTTTGCAAAATTATTGGATAAGCGGATGTGCCACTAGTCCATTGGTGAAAGTCCGCCCAACAAGATTGAAAGATAAAACACCACATACTTCCTCATGAGCTATAAAACATTGACACAAATAAGGAGTAATATAGTTTGAATTATTTAAAGGTAGCACATGAAGTATTTACTTGGAGTGGCGCAAAATACCACATAGTAGGTAGTTATGGTGGACACAAATGGCATGGGTTTGGTCTACGGTTATGGATGTATGAGAAGCATTCCCTCTCAATACAGGTCTTTGGCTAGCAAGGTTGGGTAGCAAGCATAAAGGTTGAGGGAAACAAACAAATATACATGTGATAGAAACAATCATGCATCTTTCTCATCAGCACAAGCAATTTTAACTTCAGAGTACTAAACTCATTAGCAGAAAGATAATAAAGTAATATGTCTACATGTATTTCCCTTTTCTATTTAAACATCAAGGTATTGTTGCTACTGACCAATGCTAAGTTTGCCAAAACCAAATAGATTTACTTGATGCTCCCAAAGTGATATCAATACTAATGTCAAGAGTAATCATATAACAGAAATTGCAAACTAAAATAAGGTGTGCAAAAATTAAATGATAAGACTTCTCATTAATATTCCATAACGATAACTCACACCAACGGATACATGGATAACCAACTAAGAGAGAGATACTTCCACACTGCAAACTATTCTATATGATAACTTCCCTACTCATGATATGACACTACTTGATAGTAAAAGATAAAGATAGTGATGATGTGATACCGCGGCACTCCCCCAAGCTTGGAACAAACCAAGGGAATGCCAATACCGATGATGAATTACTCCTTCGGTGGTGATGGTGGTGGATTCTTCTCGACAAGCTTCTTAACAAGTTCCTTTAGGTCCTCAATCTCATAAGTGAGGTTGCGAATCAACTCCGAGTTGTGCTCCACGCGGTTCATGAGCATGTCAGACGGCGAGTCCCAACTCTTAGAGTTGTTTCCCCACCCTTCAGCTTCACGTTTCATCTCTCCTGCAGTGTTAGAACGATCTATATCCCAACCACTAGGCAATACTACCTTGGGAGTCCTTTCAATTTGATGACTATATATTAGATTGCGGAAAGGGTTGTCAATGCCTGGAGGAGATGTCCTTGGAGCTAGGAAGCGACGTGGAACTCCTCCTCCGGTGGCGATCCGTGCACTTCTCTTGGTGTTGGATGGGTTTGCTATCACGCCAATGCTTGCAATGGTGGCGCGCGGGTGTACTCGCGGAGTTTCCTTCACTTCTTCCTCATCTTCGCTCTCGACTTCTTCCTTCAATTCGGGGTCTTGAATATCTTCCTCCAAAGGCCCCTTGTCTTTGTTGTTGGAGACCATGGTGCTTCTAGATCAAAAACAGATCCTGGCAGAAAACAGCTCGAAACAAAACACGACGAGAAAACGATATACAGACCTTTGGGGATCCGGGGGATTATATAGCAAATATTTTTACGACAAAAGGAAGGTTCCAGGCCGAAAACGAGTGGAAACGGGACGCCGAGGGGCTGTCCCCATAGGGCGGCACGGCCAGGGTGGGGCCCGCGCCGGCCTATGGTGACGGGCCCTCGTGCGTCGCCTCCACTCCGTTTCGATCTCGTAATTTTTCATATTTTCCATAAACAGCAAAAATATTGTTCGGAAAGTTAAACGCGGACTTTTTATTAGTAAAACTGTTACCTATTCAAAGTCGAACTCTGCAGAACTGTCAAGTTGGTCTTTGGTGAATGCTTCTGGAGCCATCACTTGAATAACATCAATATCTTCAGTATAAGAATCTCCAGAAATATAATGTTTGAGTCTTTGTCCATTCACTACTTGTGTGGCATTACCTTGCAGAGAACTAATTTTAATTGCCCCTGAACAATACACCTTCTCAATGACATATGGTCCTTCCCATTTTGAGAGTAATTTCCCTGCAAAAAGTCTGAGACGAGACCGATACAATAGGACTTTATCTCCAACATTAAATTCTCTTTTAATAATTCTTCTATCATGCCACTTCTTAACTTTCTCCTTAAATTTTTTAGCATTTTCATAAGCTTCACTTCTCCATTCATCTAAAGAACTCAATTGTAGCAACCTCTTCTTACCGGCAAGTTTAAGATCTTTATTAAGTTCTCTTACAGCCAAATAAGCTTTGTGCTCTACTTCTAAAGGTAAATGACAAGCTTTTCAATAAACCATTTTATAAGGAGACATTCCCATAGGATTTTTATAAGCAGTTCTATAAGCCCACAATGTTTCCTTTAACTTACTAGCCCAATTCTTTCTAGATTTATTAACAGTCTTTTCCAAAATAGATTTAATTTCTCTATTCGATAATTCTACTTGCCCACTAGTTTGAGGATGATAAGCTGAAGCAATTCTATGATTAATACCATATTTGGCAAGAGTTTTTCTAAAACCACCATGAATAAAGTGAGAACCTCCATCAGTCATAATATATCTAGGTACTCCAAATCTAGGAAAAATAACATCTAAAAGCATTTTTAAAGAGGTCTCACCATCAGCACTTTTTGTTGGTATAGCTTCTACCCACTTAGTAACATAATCAACAGCGACAAGTATATGAGTGTTACCTTCTGAAGAAGGGAAAGGACCCATGAAGTCAAATCCCCAACAATCAAATGGTTCAATAACAAGAGTATAATTCATAGGCATTTCATTGCGTCTAGAGATATTACCAACTCTTTGACATTCATCACAAGATAAGATAAACTTCCTTGCATCTTTGAAAAGTGTTGGCTAATAAAAACCTGATTGTAGAACTTTTTGCGCGGTTCTATCTCCGGCGTGATGTCCTCCATAAACACTACCATGACACTTACTCAATATCTCTTGTTGTTCATATTCTGGGACACATCTTCGCATAATACCATCCTCTCCTTCTTTATATAAGTGTGGGTCATCCCAAAAATAATGCCTCAAATCATAAAAGAATTTCCTCCTTTGCTGAGCTGAAAAGGTTGGAGGCAAGTACTTCGAAACAATAAAGTTAGCATAATCAGCATACCAAGGACTATCTCGCGAGCTCACCTTTATTACAGCCAATTGTTCATTTGGCAAACTATCATTAACAGGAACAGGATCATAAGCAATATTTTCCAATCTAGACAAATTATCAGCAACAGGATTATTAGCACCTTTCCTATCTATAATATGTAAATCAAATTCTTGCAAAAGAAGCACCCATCTAATAAGCCTTGGCTTAGCATCTTTCTTTTCCATAAGGTACCTAATCGCAGCATGATCAGTATGAACTGTAACTTTTGAATCAACAATATAGGATCTAAACTTGTCACATGCAAAAACTACGGCTAATAACTCTTTCTCAGTAGTAGCATAATTTCTTTGAGCAGCGTCTAGAGTTTTACTAGCATAATGAATAACATTTAATTTTTTATCTACTCGCTGTCCAAGGACAGCACCTACAACAAAATCACTAGCATCACACATAATTTCAAAAGGCAAATTCCAATCAGGAGGTTCAACTACAGGAGCAGTTGTTAAGGCTTTCTTTAGAGTTTCAAAGGCTTCCTTACAATCATCATCAAAAACGAAAGGTACATCTTTTTGAAGAAGATTAGTAAGGGGCTTTGAAATTTTAGAGAAATCTTTAATAAATCTCCTATAAAAACCAGCATGACCAAGAATACTACGAATACCTTTAACATCCCTAGGATAGGGCATCTTCTCAATTGCTTCAACTTTAGCTCTATCAACTTCAATACCTCTCTCAGAAATTTTATGTCCCAATACAATTCCTTCATTAACCATAAAGTGGCATTTCTCCCAATTAACAACAAGGTTAGTTTCTTCACATCTCTGCAAAACTTTATCAAGGTTTCGCAAACAATTATCAAAAGAATTCCCATAGACAGAAAAATCATCCATGAATACCTCAACAATCTTTTCACAAAAGCCATGAAAAATAGCAGACATGCATCTTTGGAAAGTAGCAGGAGCATTACATAAACCAAAAGGCATACGCCTATAAGCATAAGTTCCATAGGGACAAGTGAAAGTGGTTTTCTCTTGATCTTTAGCTCTAACAGCAATTTGTGAAAACCCAGAATATCCATCAAGAAAGCAGAAATGAGTATTTTTAGACAACCTTTCTAACATTTGATCAATAAAAGGTAAAGGGTATGATCTTTCTTAGTAACTTTATTAACTTTTCGAAAATCAATGCACATTCTATACCCTACAACTACTCTTTGAGGAATAAGCTCATCATTATCATTAGGCACAACAATTATTCCTCCTTTCTTAGGAACACAATGCACAGGACTAACCCATCTACTATCAGCAATAGGATATATAATACCTGCTTCAAGAAGTTTTAATACCTCATTTCTTACCACATCCTTCATCTTGGGAATTAGACGACGCTGATGTTCAACAACAGGTTTTGCACCATCTTCTATACTGATTGCATGTTGGCAAATAGCGGGAGAAATCCCCTTCAAGTCATCGAGAGTGTAGCCAATAGCTCCTCGGTGTTTCTTCAATATTTCCAATAACCTTTCTTCTTCAATATCTGAAATCTTAGCACTAATAATAACATGATATGTTTTCTTATCATCAATATAAGCATACTTAAGATTATCAGGTAATGGTTTCAAATCAAATACAGGATCTTCCTTTGGTGGTGGTGTTACACCTAGATCTTCAACAGGTAAGTCATGTTTAAGAATAGGTTGACGAAGGAAAATTTCATCAAGATCATCCCTTTCTTCCCTAAAAACTTCACTCTCACTATTCTCCAAATGTTGCTGCAAAGGATTATTAGGAGCAAGAGCAATAGATGCACACTGTTCAACTATAAAATCATCATTAGGCAAATCAGCTTTATAAGGAGTTTTGGCAAATTTAGAGAAGTTAAACTCATAAGATTCACCAGAAAATTTAGTAACAATTTTCTCTTTCTTGCAATCTATAATAGCTCCACATGTATTTAGAAAAGGTCTACCAAAAATAATAGGACAAGACTTACTAGCAGCAGAACCAAGTACCAAAAAGTCAGGAGGATATTTAATCTTACCACATAGAACTTCCACATCTCGAACAATACCAATGGGAGAGATAGTTTCTCTATTAGCTAGCCGAATAACCACATCAATATCTTCAAGTTCACAAGAACCAATTTCATGCATGATTTCCGTGTAGAGCTCATAAGGAATGGCACTAATACTTCCACCAATATCGCATAAACCATAATAGCAATGATCACCAATTCAAACAGAGAGCACATGAACACTGGCTTTCCTATACTTATTAGGATGTGAAACAATATTAGAAGCATCTTCACAAAAAATAATATGACCATCTTCCACATTTTCAGTCACAAGATCTTTAACTATTGCAACAGCAGGTTCAACCTTTATTTGTTCTTCAGGTTCTATAGGTTTCTTTGCACTTTTATTAACTACACTAGTTATAACAGAATACTCCTTCATTTTAGCAGGAAAAGGAGTTTTTTCAATATAAGCTTGAGGAAGAACATGATCAACATTTTTAATTTCAATACATTTACCTTTAGGTGAATCAGTTTTATCTTTATAAGGTTCATGATACTTATCAAAATTCTTCCTAGGCAGTTCAAAATGAGAGGCAAAGGCTTTATAAATATGTGCAACAACTTGAGAGTCAAGACCATATGTAGCACTTATATTACGATATTCATCAGTATCCATAAAAGTTTCAATGCATTCATAATCATAATTTATACCTGACACTCTACCTTTGTCATTCTCCCATCCTTCAGTATTTTCTTGGATTCGATCAAGAAGGTCCCATTTAAACTCTTCTTTATTGCGTGTGAATGATCCAGAACAAGCAGTATCCAGCAAGGTTTTATCTTGAAAATAAAGTCTTGCGTAGAAATTATGAATGATAATATTACCAGGAAGCTCATGAATGGGGCATTTGAGCATTAAAGACTTCAATCTCCCCCACGCTTGGGCAATACTCTCTCCATCATGAGGCCAGAAATGATATATACGGTTGCGGTCTTTGTGAATTTCACTTGGAGGATAGAATTTGGAATAAAATAGAGGCACAATATCCTTCCAATCAAGAGAACGCCCATCCTTCAGCAGTTTATACCAATGCGCCGCTTTACCAGATAGCGACATAACAAATAATTTCTTCCTAACTTCATCCATTGAAATACTTGCACACTTGAATAACCCGCATAATTCATGTAAAAACAGCAAATGATCTCGAGGATGAACAGTTCCATCCCCTTCATAGCGGTTATCCACAACACGTTCAATAATTTTCATAGGTATTTTATATGGTATTACTTCCTCACCTGGCGCCTCATCCACTACCGTTGCAGTAGTAGTAGATTTCCCAAATAGAAATTCAAGGGAGGATCTCTCCATAATGACTTATAGCAGCAAGCAGAAACAAAATCAGCACGTACAGTAAAAGTTTCCTTGCCAATTTCACTTACCAATAGCGCTTCACCCCCCCGGCAACGGCGCCAGGAAATAGTCTTGATGACCCACAAGTATAGGGGGTGTATCGTAGTACTTTCGATAAATAAGAGTGTCGAACCCAACGAGGAGCAGAAGGTGTTGACAAGCAGTTTCGATGAAGGATTCACTGTAAATGCTCACAGACAAGTATTCAGGGGGTTTTGATATAGCAGATAAATAAAGTACAAGTAAATAAAATGCGAGAGAAATAATTGCAGCGAGTGGCCCAATCCTTTTTAGCACAAAGGACAAGCCGGTTCGTTTACTTATAATGATCAAACGTTCTTGAGGACTGATGTCTACGGGTTCTTCTATTCTTGTAGACAGTGTTGGGCCTCCAAGAGCAGAGGTTTGTAGAACAGAAGCAAGTTTCCCTTAAGTGGATTACCCAAGGTTTATCGAACTCAGGGAGGAAGAGGTCAAAGATATCCCTCTCATGCAACCCTGCAACCACAAAGCAAGAAGTCTCTTGTGTCCCCAACACACCTAATAGGTGTACTAGTTCGGCAAAGAGACAGTGAAATACAAGTGGTATGAATGAATATGAGCAGTAGTATGGCGCCAGAAAAGTGCTTGCTGGCGTGCAGTTGATGGTAGTAATATTGCGGGAAGTAAACATGCAGTAGTAACGTAGCAGTAGTAACGCAGTAAAACAGTAACAAGCAGCGATAGCAGTATTTAGGAACAAGGCCTAGGGAATAGACTTTCACTAGTGGACACTCTCAACTTTGATCACATAACAGAATAGATAAATGCATACTCTACACTCTCTTGTTGGATGATGAACACATTGCGTAGGATTACACGAACCCTCAATGCCGGAGTTAACAAGCTCCACAATTCAATGTTCATATTTAAGTAACCTTAGAGTGTAAGATAGATCGAAATGACTAAACCAAGTACTATCATAGCATGCACACTGTCACCTTCATGCTTATGTAGGAGGAATAATACACATCAATACTATCATAGCAATAGTTAACTTCGCAATCTACAAGAGATCATGATCATAGCATAAACCAAGTACTAACACGGATGCACACACTGTCACCATTACATCGTGCAGGAGGAATAAAACTACTTTAATAACATTGCTAGAGTAGCACATAGATAAATTGTGATACAAAACACATTGCAATCATAAAGAGATATAAATAAGCACTTCACTATGCCATTCATAACAGTGAATAAGTATTCTGTGAAATATAGCCTAAGAGACCCACACGGTGCACACACTGTCACCTTTACACACGTGGGACAAGGAGTCTCCGGAGATCACATAAGTAAAACCCACTTGACTAACATAATGACATCTAGATTACAAGCATCATCATATGAATCTCAATCATGTAAGGCAGCTCATGAGATTATTGTATTGAAGCACATAGGAGAGAGATGAACCACATAGCTACCGGTACAGCCCCGAGCCTCGATGGAGAACTACTCCCTCCTCATGGGAGCAGCAGCGGTGATGAAGATGGCGGTGGAGATGGCAGCGGTGTCGATGGAGAAGCCTTCCGGGGGCACTTCCCCGTCCGGCAGGGTGCCGGAACAGAGACTCCTGTCCCCCAGATCTTGGCTTCGCGATGGCGGCGGCTCTGGAAGGTTTCTGTGGGTTTCGTCCTCCGTCGGGGTTTTTAGGTCAGGACCTTTAAATAGGCAAAAGGGGAGCCTCGGAGGGGGCCTGGGGCCACCACACCATAGGGCGGCGCGGCCCCCCCTCTGGCCGCGCCAGGGTGTGGTGTGGGGCCCCCAGGGCTTCCCTCTGGCGGCTGTCGGGTGTTCTGGATGGTTCCGGGAAAAATAGGAACCTGGGCGTTGATTTCGTCCGATTCCGAGAATATTTCGTTACTAGGATTTCTGAAACCAAAAACAGCAGAAAACAGGAACTGGCACTTCGGCATCTTGTTAATAGGTTAGTTCCAGAAAATGCACAAATATGACATAAAGTGTGCATAAAACATGTAGGTATCATCAATAAAGTAGCATGGAACATAAGAAATTATCGATACGTTGGAGACGTATCAGCATCCCCAAGCTTAGTTCTGCTCGTCCCGAGCAGGTAAAACGATAACAAAGATAATTTCTGAAGTGACATGCCATCATAATCTTGATCATACTATTTGTAAACATATGTAATGAGTGCAGCGATCAAAACAATGGTAATGACATGAGTAAACAACTGAATCATAAAGCAAAGACTTTTCATGAATAGTACTTTAAGACAAGCATCAATAAGTCTTGCATAAGAGTTAGCTCGTAAAGCAATAATTCAAAGTAGAGGTATTGAAGCAACACAAAGGAAGATTAAGTTTCAGCGGTTGCTTTCAACTTATAACATGTATATCTCATGGATATTGTCAACATAAAGTAATATAATAAGTGCAATATGCAAGTATGTAGGAATAAATGCACAGTTCACACAAGTGTTTGCTTCTTAAGGTGGAGGGAGATAGGTAAACTGACTCAACAATAAAAGTAAAAGAATGGACCTTCAAAGAGGAAAGCATCGATTGCTATATTTGTGCTAGAGCTTTTATTTTGAAAACATGAAACAATTTTGTCAACGGTAGTAATAAAGCATATGAGTTATGTAAATTATATCTTACAAGTTGCAAGCCTCATGCATAGTATACTAATAGTGCCCGCACCTTGTCCTACTTAGCTTGGACTACCGGATCTTTGCAATGCCATGTTTCAACCAAGTGTCACAAAGGGGTACCTCCATGCCGCCTGTACAAAGGTCTAAGGAGAAAGCTCGCATTTTGGATTTCTTGCTTTTGATTATTCTCAACTTAGACATCCATACCGGGACAACATGGACAACAGATAATGGACTCCTCTTTAATGCATAAGCATGTAGCAATAATTATTATTCTCATATGAGATTGAGGATATATGTCCAAACTGAAACTTCCACCATGATTCATGGCTTTAGTTAGCGGCCCAATGTTCTTCTCTAACAATATGCATGCTCCAATCATTAAGGTGGTAGATCCTTCAGACAAGACGGACATGCATAGCAACTCACATGATATTCAACAAAGAGTAATTGATGGCGTTCCCCAGAAGCATGGTTATCGCACAACAAGCAACTTAATAAGAGATAAAGTGCATAAGTACATATTCAATACTACGATAGTTTTTAAGGCTATTTTGTCCCATGAGCTATATATTGCAAAGGTAAATGATGGAATTTTAAAGGTAGCACTCAAGCAATTTACTTTGGAATGGCGGAGAAATACCATGTAGTAGGTAGGTATGGTGGACACAAATGGCATAGTAGTTGGCTAAAGGATTTTGGATGCATGAGAAGTAATCCCTCTCGATACAAGGTTTAGGCTAGCAAGGTTATTTGAAGCAAACTCAAGGATGAACCGGTGCAGCAAAACTCACATAAAAGACATATTGTAAACATTATAAGACTCTACACCGTCTTCCTTGTTGTTCAAAACTCAATACTAGATATTATCTAGACCTTAGAGAGACCAAATATGCAACCCAAATTTTAGCAAGCTCTATGTATTTCTTCATTAATGGGTGCAAAGTATATGATGCAAGAGCTTAAACATGAGCACAACAATTGCCAAGTATCACATTATCCAAGACATTTTACCAATTACTACATGTAGCATTTTTCAATTCCAACCATATAACGATTTAACGAAGAGGAAACTTCGCCATGAATATTATGAGTAAAGCCTAAGGAAATATTTGTCCATATGCAACAGCGGAGCGTGTCTCTCTCCCACACAAGGATGAACTTATTCAGAGAACTAAGATAACAAAACAAAAATAAAAGCACACACAGACGCTCCAAGTAAAGTACATAAGATGTGACCGAATAAAAATATAGTTTCAAGAGAAGGAACCTGATACTTTGTCGATGAAGAAGGGGATGCCTTGGGCATCCCCAAGCTTAGACGCTTGAGTCTTCTTAGAATATGCAGGGGTGAACCACGGGGGCATCCCCAAGCTTAGGGCTTTCACTCCTCTTGATCATAGTATATCATACTCCTCTCTTGACCCTTGAAAACTTCCTTCACACCAAACTTCAAGCAAACTCATTAGAGGGTTAGCGCACAATTAATAATTCACACATTCAGAGGTGACACAATCATTATTTTCACTTCTGGACATTGCATAAAGCTACTGGACATTAATGGATCAAAGAAATAAATCCAACATAGCAAAAGAGGCAATGCGAAATAAAAGGCAGAATCTGTCAAAAACAGAACAGTCCGTAAAGACGAATTTTAAAATGGCACCAGACTTGCTCAAATGGAAAAACTCAAAACTAATGAAAGTTGCGTACATATCTGAGGATCACGCTCGTAAATTGGCAGATTTTTTCGAATTTTCTACAGAGACCTGTGCCCAGATTCGTGACAGACAGCAATGCTGTTTCTGCGCAGCGATCCCAAATATAACATCAACTTTAACATAGAAACTTTACTTGGCACAAAAACATGATAAGGAGAGGTTGCTACAGTAGTAAACAACTTCCAAGACTCAACAAAACAAAAATTGCTGTAGTAAAATAAACACATGGGTTATCTCCCAAGAAGTTCTTTCTTTATAGCCATTAAGATGGGCTCAGCAGTTTTAATGATGCACTCGCAAGAAATAGTAGTTGAAGCAAAAGAGAGCATCAAGAGGCAAATTCAAAACACATTTAAGTCTAACATGCTTCCTATGCATAGGAATCTTTTAAATAAACAAGTTCATGAAGAGCAAAGTAACAAGCATAGGAAGATAAAACAAGTGTAGCTTCAAAAATTTCAGCACATAGAGAGGTGTTTTAGTAACATGAATTTTTTTACAACCATATTTTCCTCTCTCATAATAACTTTCAGTAGCAACATGAGCAAACTCAACAATATAACTATCACATAAAGCATTCTTATCATGAGTCTCATGCATAAAATAATTACTACTCCCAACATAAGCATAGTCATTCTTATTAATTGTAGTGGGAGCAAATTCAACAAAGTAGCTATCAAATATAGGAGGTATATTGTAATCATAATCAAATTTATCCTCCATAACAGGTGGTAACAAAAGACTACTATCATTATAATCATCATAAATGGGAGGCAAAGTATCATCAAAGTAAATTTTCTCCTCAATGCTTGGGGGACTAAAAATATCATGCTCATCAAAGCCAGCTTCCCCAAGCTTAGAATTTTCCATAGCATTAGCAACAATAGTGTTCAAAGCATTCATATTAATATGTTCCATGGGTTTTTTAATTTTCGCATCAAACCATCCATGTCTTAAATCAGGAAATAGAATAAAAAGGTCATTGTTGTCCATTATGCCTAACTAGTGTAAACAAGAAACCAAATGTCGCAATTGCAGAGTCTAAAGGAAATAGCTTCGAGCACACACACAATGGCGCCAGAAAAGTACTGTTACCTGGAACCGAAGTATGAGTGCCTTTTACCTTTCCTCCCCGGCAACGGCGCCAGAAAAAGTGCTTGATGTCTACGGGTGCTTCTATTCTTGTAGACAGTGTTGGGCCTCCAAGAGCAGAGGTTTGTAGAACAGAAGCAAGTTTCCCTTAAGTGGATTACCCAAGGTTTATCGAACTCAGGGAGGAAGAGGTCAAAGATATCCCTCTCATGCAACCCTGCAACCACAAAGCAAGAAGTCTCTTGTGTCCCCAACACACCTAATAGGTGTACTAGTTCGGCGAAGAGATAGCGAAATACAAGTGGTATGAATGAATATGAGCAGTAGTACGGCGCCAGAAAAGTGCTTGCTGGCGTGCAGTTGATGGTAGTAATATTGCGGGAAGTAAACATGCAGTAGTAACGTAGCAGTAGTAACGCAGTAAAACAGTAACAAGCAGCGATAGCAGTATTTAGGAACAAGGCCTAGGGAATAGACTTTCACTAGTGGACACTCTCAACTTTGATCACATAACAGAATAGATAAATGCATACTCTACACTCTCTTGTTGGATGATGAACACATTGCGTAGGATTACACGAACCCTCAATGCCGGAGTTAACAAGCTCCACAATTCAATGTTCATATTTAAGTAACCTTAGAGTGTAAGATAGATCGAAACGACTAAACCAAGTACTATCATAGCATGCACACTGTCACCTTCATGCTTATGTAGGAGGAATAATACACATCAATACTATCATAGCAATAGTTAACTTCGCAATCTACAAGAGATCATGATCATAGCATAAACCAAGTACTAACACGGATGCACACACTGTCACCATTACATCGTGCAGGAGGAATAAAACTACTTTAATAACATTGCTAGAGTAGCACATAGATAAATTGTGATACAAAACACATTGCAATCATAAAGAGATATAAATAAGCACTTCACTATGCCATTCATAACAGTGAATAAGTATTCTATGAAATATAGCCTAAGAGACCCACACGGTGCACACACTGTCACCTTTACACACGTGGGACAAGGAGTCTCCGGAGATCACATAAGTAAAACCCACTTGACTAACATAATGACATCTAGATTACAAGGATCATCATATGAATCTCAATCATGTAAGGCAGCTCATGAGGTTATTGTATTGAAGCACATAGGAGAGAGATGAACCACATAGCTACCGGTACAGCCCCGAGCCTCGATGGAGAACTACTCCCTCCTCATGGGAGCAGCAGCGGTGATGAAGATGGCGGTGGAGATGGCAGCGGTGTCGATGGAGAAGCCTTCCGGGGGCACTTCCCCGTCCGGGAGGGTGCCGGAACAGAGACTCCTGTCCCCCAGATCTTGGCTTTGCGATGGCGGCGGCTCTGGAAGGTTTCTGTGGGTTTCGTCCTCCGTCGGGGTTTTTAGGTCAGGACCTTTAAATAGGTGAAAGGGGAGCCTCGGAGGGGGCCTGGGGCCACCACACCATAGGGCGGCGCGGCCCCCCCTCTGGCCGCGCCAGGGTGTGGTGTGGGGCCCCCAGGGCTTCCCTCTGGCGGCTCTCGGGTGTTCTGGATGGTTCCGGGAAAAATAGGAACCTGGGCGTTGATTTCGTCCGATTCCGAGAATATTTCGTTACTAGGATTTCTGAAACCAAAAACAGCAGAAAACAGGAACTGGCACTTCGGCATCTTGTTAATAGGTTAGTTCCAGAAAATGCACAAATATGACATAAAGTGTGCATAAAACATGTAGGTATCATCAATAAAGTAGCATGGAACATAAGAAATTATCGATACGTTGGAGACGTATCAAGGACACACGGGGATTTTAGTCTAGTGCTTTCGCTTCATATAGTTGATTAATCTTCATTGTTCTGATAAGTGTTGTGTGGGTGAATGATGTCTACGGGTGCTTCTATTCTTGTAGACAGTGTTGGGCCTCCAAAAGCAGAGGTTTGTAGAACAGCAGCAAGTTTTCCCTTAAGTGGATCACCCAAGGTTTATCGAACTCAGGGAGGAAGAGGTCAAAGATATCCCTCTCAAGCAACCCTGCAATCACGATACAAGAAGTCTCTTGTGTCCCTGATACGCGTAGATGCACACGTCCGTTGGGAACCCCAAGTGGAAGGTATGATGCGTATAGAAGCAAGTTTCCCTCAGTATGAAACCAAGGTTTAATCGAACCAGTAGGAGCCAAGAAGCACGTTGAAGGTTGATGGTCGCGAAATGTGATGCGGCGCAACACCAGGGATTCCGGCGCCAACGCGGAACCTGCACAACACAACCCAAGTACTTTGTCCCAACGAAACAGTGAGGTTGTCAATCTCACCGGCTTGCTGTAACAAAGGATTAAACGTATCGAGTGGAAGATGTTTGCAAAGAAAACAGTAAACACAATTGCAGTAGATTGTATGCTATGTAAAGAATAGGACCGGGGTCCACAGTTCACTAGAGGTGTCTCTCCCATAAGATAAAAGCATGTTGGGTGAACAAATTACAGTCGGGCAATTGACAAATAGAGAAAGGCATAACAATGTATATACATGATATGATAAATATAGTGAGATTTAATCCGGGCATTACGACAAAGTACATAGACCGCCATCCAACTGCATCTATGCCTAAAAAGTCCACCTTCAGGTTATCATCCGAACCCCATTCAGTATTAAGTTGCTAAGCAACAGACAATTGCATTAAGTATGGTGCGTAATGTAATCAACAACTACATCCTTAGACATAGCATCAATGTTTTATCCCTAGTGGCAACAGCACATCACAACCTTAGAACCTACTGTCACGATCCCAGGTGTCAATGAAGGCATGAACCCACTATCGAGCATAAATACCCCCTCTTGGAGTTAAGAGCAAAAACTTGGCCAGAGCCTCTACTAATAACGGAGAGCATGCAAGATCATAAACAACACATAAACAATAGATTGATAATCACCATAATCATAGTACTCTCTATCCATCGGATCCCGACAAACACAACATATAGTATTACAGATAGATGATCTTGATCATGTTAGGCAGCTCACAAGATCCAACAATGAAGCACAACAAGGAGAAGACGACCATCTAGCTACTGCTATGGACCCATGGTCCAGGGGTGAACTACTCACTCATCACTCCGGAGGCGACCATGGCGGTGTAGAGTCCTCCGGGAGATGAATCCCCTCTCCGGTAGGGTGCCGGAGGCGATCTCCTGAATTCCCCGAGATGGGATTTGCGGCGGCGGCGTCTCTGGAAGGTTTTCCGTATCGTGGCTCTCGGTACTGGGGGTTTCGCGACGGAGACTTTAAGTAGGCGGAAGGTCAACGCGGGGGGCCACACGAGGGGCCCAGGGGGTAGGTCGGCGCGGCCAGGGCTTGGGCCGCGCCGCCCTAGCTCCTGGCTGCCTCGTGGCCCCACTTCGTTATCTCTTCGGTCTTCTGGAAGCTTCGTGCAAAAATAGGACCCTGGGCGAAAGTTTCGTCCAATTCCGAGAATATTTCTTTACTAGGATTTCTGAAACCAAAAACAGCAGAAACAAAGAATCGGCTCTTCGGCATCTTGTTAATAGGTTAGTTCCAGAAAATGCATAAATATGACATATAATGTGCATAAAACATGTAGGTATCATCAATAAAGTAGCATGGAACATAAGAAATTATCGATACGTTGGAGACGTATCAGCATCCCCAAGCTTAGTTCTGCTCGTCCCGAGCAGGTAAAACGATAACAAAGATAATTTCTGAAGTGACATGCCATCATAATCTTGATCATACTATTTGTAAACATATGTAATGAATGCAGCGATCAAAACAAAGGTAATGACATGAGTAAACAACTGAATCATAAAGCAAAGACTTTTCATGAATAGTACTTCAAGACAGGCATCAATAAGTCTTGCATAAGAGTTAACTCATAAAGCAATAAATCAAAGTAAAGGTGTTGAAGCAACACAAAGGAAGATTAAGTTTCAGCGGTTGCTTTCAACTTATAACATGTATATCTCATGGATATTGTCAACATAAAGTAGTATAACAAGTGCAATATGCAAGTATGTAGGAATCAACGCACAGTTCACACAAGTGTTTGCTTCTTAAGGTGGAAGGAGATAGGTAAACTGACTCAACAATAAAAATAAAAGAAAGGTCCTTCAAGAGGAAAGCATCGATTGCTGTATTTGTGCTAGAGCTTTTATTTTGAAAACATGAAACAATTTTGTCAACGGTAGTAATAAAGCATATGAGTTATGTAAATTATATCTTACAAGTTGCAAGCCTCATGCATAGTATACTAGTAGTGCCCGCACCTCGTCCTACTTAGCTTGGACTACCGGATCTTTGCATGCCATGTTTCAACCAAGTGTCACAAAGGGGTACCTCCATGCCGCCTGTATAAAGGTCTAAGGAGAAAGCTCGCATTTTGGATTTCTCGCTTTTGATTATTCTCAACTTAGACATCCATACCGGGACAACATGGACAACAGATAATGGACTCCTCTTAAATGCATAAGCATGTAGCAACAATTATTATTCTCATATGAGATTGAGGATATATGTCCAAAACTGAAACTTCCACCATGATTCATGGCTTTAGTTAGCGGCCCAATGTTCTTCTCTAACAATTTTGCATGCTCCAACCACTAAAATGATAGATCCTTCAGACAAGACGGACATGCATAGCAACTCACATGATATTCAACAATAGTTGATGGCGTTCCCCAGAAACATGGTTATCGCACAACAAGCAACTTAATAAAATATAAAGTGCATAAGTACATATTCAATACTACGATAGTTTTTTAAGGCTATTTTGTCCCATGAGCTATATATTGCAAAGGCGAATGATGGAATTTTAAAGGTAGCACTCAAGCAATTTACTTTGGAATGGCGGAGAAATACCATGTAGTAGGTAGGTATGGTGGACACAAATGGCATAGTAGTTGGCTCAAGGATTTTGGATGCATGAGAAGTATTCCCTCTCGATACAAGGTTTAGGCTAGCAAGGTTATTTGAAGCAAACTCAAGGATGAACAAGTGCAGCAAAACTCACATAAAAGACATATTGTAAACATTATAAGACTCTACACCGTCTTCCTTGTTGTTCAAAACTCAATACTAGATATTATCTAGACCTTAGAGAGACCAAATATGCAAATCAAATTTTAGCAAGCTCTATGTATTTCTTCATTAATGGGTGCAAAGCATATGATGCAAGAGCTTAAACATGAGCACAACAATTTCCAAGTATCACATTATCCAAGACATTTTAGAATTACTACATGTAGCATTTTCCAATTCCAACCATATAACAATTTAACGAAGAAGAAACTTCGCCATGAACATTATGAGTAAAGCCTAAGGACACATGTGTCCATATGCAACAGCGGAGCGTGTCTCTCTCCCACAAAGTGAATGCTAGGATCCATCTTATTCAAACAAAAACAAAAACAAAAACAAACCGACGCTCCAAGTAAAGAACACAAGATGTGATTGAATAAAAATATAGTTTCAGGGGAGGAACCTGATGATGTTGTCGATGAAGAAGGGGATGCCTTGGGCATCCCCAAGCTTAGACGCTTGAGTCTTCTTAGAATATGCAGGGGTGAACCACGGGGGCATCCCCAAGCTTAGAGCTTTCACTCCTCTTGATCATAGTATATCATTCTCCTCTCTTGACCCTTGAAAACTTCCTTCACACCAAACTTCAAGCAAACTCATTAGAGGGTTAGTGCACAATTAATAATTCACTCATTCAGAGGTGACACAATCATTATTTTCACTTCTGGACATTGCATAATGCTACTGGACATTAATGGATCAAAGAAATAAATCCAACATAGCAAAAGAGGCAATGCGAAATAAAAGGCAGAATCTGCCAAAAACAGAACAGTCCGTAAAGACGAATTTAAAGCTGGCACCAGACTTGCTCAAATGGAAAAACTCAAAACTAATGAAAGTTGCGTACATATCTGAGGATCACGCTCGTAAATTGGCAGATTTTTTCGAATTTTCTACAGAGAACTGTGCCCAGATTCGTGACAGACAGCAATGCTGTTTCTGCGCAGCGATCCCAAATATAACATCAACTTTGACATAGAAACTTTACTTGGCACAAAAACATGATAAGGAGAGGTTGCTACTGTAGTAAACAACTTCCAAGACTCAACAAAACAAAAAATTGCTGTAGGTAAAAACATGGATTGTCTCCCATAAGCGCTTTTCTTTAACGCCTTTCAGCTAGGCGCAGAAAGTGCAAATCAAGTAACATCGAGAGATGAAGCATCAACATCATAACTTGTTCTAATAATAGAATCAAAAGGCAACTTCATTCTCTTTCTAGGGAAGTGTTCCATACCTTTCTTGAGAGGAAATTGATATTTAATATTACCTTCCCTCATATCAATAACAGCACCAACGGTTCGAAGAAAAGGTCTTCCCAACACAATAGGACAAGATGCATTGCATTCGATATCCAAGACAACAAAATCAACGGGGACAAGGTTATTGTTAACCGTAATATGCACATTATCAATCCTCCCCAAAGGTTTCTTTTTAACATTATCGGCAAGATTAACATCCAAATAACAATTTTTCAATGGTGGCAAGTCAAGCATATCATAAATCTTTTTAGGCATAACAGAAATATTTGCACCAAGATCACATAAAGCATTACATTCAAAGTCATTGAATTTCATTTTAATGATGGGCTCCCAACCATCTTCTAACTTTCTAGGAATAGAAGTTTCAAGTTTTAGTTTCTCTTCTCTAGCTTTTATGAGAGCATTTGTAATATGTTTTGTAAAGGCTAAATTTATAGCACTAGCATTAGGACTTTTAGCAAGTTTTTGTAAGAACTTTATAACTTCAGAGATGTGGCAATCATCAAAATCTAAATCATTATGAGCTACAGCAATGGGATCATTGTTCCCAAGGTTGGAAAAAATTTCAGCAGTTTTATCACAAGCAGTTTCAGCAGTTTTAGCAATTTCAGGCAGTTTTGTTCGCTTTGCACTAGGAGTAGAAACATTGCCAACACCAATTATTTTACCATTGATAGTAGGAGGTGCAGCAACACGTGAAGAATTAACATTACTAGTGGTGGTGATAGTCCAAACTTTAGCTACATTATTCTCTTTAGCTAGTTTTTCATTTTCTTCTCTATCCCACCTAGCACGCAGTTCAGCCATTAATCTTATATTCTCATTAATTCTAACTTGGATGGCATTTGCTGTAGTAGTAATCTTATTATCAATATCATTATTAGGCATAACTTTCAATTTTAAAAGATTAACATCAGAAGCAAGTCTATCAACTCTAGAAGCAATAGTATCAATTTTATCAAGCTTTTCCTCAACAGATTTGTTAAAAGCAGTTTGTGTACTAATAAATTCTTTAAGCATAGCTTCAAGACCAGAGGGTACACTCCTATTATTATTGTAAGAATTCCTATAAGAATTACCATAACCATTACCATTAGCAGAAGGATATGGCCTATAGTTATTACCAGAGTTGTTCCTATAAGCATTGTTGTTGAAATTATTATTTTTAATGAAATTCACATCAACATTTTCTTCTTGAGCAACCAATGAAGCTAAAGGAACATTATTTGGATCAACATTAGATCTACCATTCACAAGCATAGACATAATCACATCAATCTTATCATTCAAGGAAGAGGTTTCTTCAACAGAATTTACCTTCTTACCTTGTGGAGCTCTTTCCGTGTGCCATTCAGAGTAATTTATCATCATATCATCAAGAAGTTTTGTAGCCGCCCCCAATGTGATGGACATAAAGGTACCTCCAGCAGCTGAATCCAATAAATTCCGTGAAGAAAAATTTAGTCCTGCATAGAAGGTTTGGATGATCATCCAAGTAGTCAGTCCATGGGTTGGGCAATTCTTTACCAAAGTTTTCATTCTCTCCCATGGTTGAGCAACATGTTCAGTATCTAATTGTTTAAAATTCATTATGCTACTTCTCAAAGATATAATTTTAGCGGGAGGATAATATCTACCAATAAAAGCATCCTTGCATTTAGTCCATGAATCAATACTATTCTTAGGCAAAGATAGCAACCAATCTTTAGCTCTTCCTCTTAATGAGAAAGGAAACATTTTCAATTTAATAATATCACCATCTACATCTTTATACTTTTGCATTTCACAAAGTTCAACAAAATTATTGAGATGGGCAGCAGCATCATCAGAACTAACACCAGAAAATTGATCTCTCATGACAAGATTTAATAAAGCAGGTTTAATTTCAAAGAATTCTGCTGTAGTAGCAGGTGGAGCAATAGGTGTGCATAGGAAATCATTATTATTTGCATTTGTGAAGTCACACAACTTAGTATTTTCAGGGGTATTCATTTTAGCAACAGTAAATAAAACAAACTAGATAAAGTAAATGCAAGTAACTAATTTTTTTGTGTTTTCGATATAGAGAGCAAGACAGTAAATAAAGTAAAACTAGCAACTAATTTTTTTGTGTTTTGTTTAGGTGCAGCAAACAAAGTAGTAAATAAAATAAAGCAAGACAAAAACAAAGTAAAGAGATTGAGAAGTGGAGACTCCCCTTGCAGCGTGTCTTGATCTCCCCGGCAACGGCGCCAGAAATTTAGCTTGATACGCGTAGATGCACACGTCCGTTGGGAACCCCAAGTGGAAGGTATGATGCGTATAGAAGCAAGTTTCCCTCAGTATGAAACCAAGGTTTAATCGAACCAGTAGGAGCCAAGAAGCACGTTGAAGGTTGATGGTCGCGAAATGTGATGCGGCGCAACACCAGGGATTCCGGCGCCAACGCGGAACCTGCACAACACAACCCAAGTACTTTGTCCCAACGAAACAGTGAGGTTGTCAATCTCACCGGCTTGCTGTAACAAAGGATTAAACGTATCGAGTGGAAGATGTTTGCAAAGAAAACAGTAAACACAATTGCAGTAGATTGTATGCTATGTAAAGAATAGGACCGGGGTCCACAGTTCACTAGAGGTGTCTCTCCCATAAGATAAAAGCATGTTGGGTGAACAAATTACAGTCGGGCAATTGACAAATAGAGAAAGGCATAACAATGCATATACATGATATGATAAATATAGTGAGATTTAATCCGGGCATTACGACAAAGTACATAGACCGCCATCCAACTGCATCTATGCCTAAAAAGTCCACCTTCAGGTTATCAACCGAACCCCATTCAGTATTAAGTTGCTAAGCAACAGACAATTGCATTAAGTATGGTGCGTAATGTAATCAACAACTACATCCTTAGACATAGCATCAATGTTTTATCCCTAGTGGCAAGAGCACATCACAACCTTAGAACCTACTGTCACGATCCCAGGTGTCAATGAAGGCATGAACCCACTATCGAGCATAAATACCCCCTCTTGGAGTTAAGAGCAAAAACTTGGCCAGAGCCTCTACTAATAACAGAGAGCATGCAAGATCATAAACAACACATAAACAATAGATTGATAATCACCATAATCATAGTACTCTCTATCCATCGGATCCCGACAAACACAACATATAGTATTACAGATAGATGATCTTGATCATGTTAGGCAGCTCACAAGATCCAACAATGAAGCACAACAAGGAGAAGACGACCATCTAGCTACTGCTATGGACCCATGGTCCAGGGGTGAACTACTCACTCATCACTCCGGAGGCGACCATGGCGGTGTAGAGTCCTCCGGGAGATGAATCCCCTCTCCGGCAGGGTGCCGGAGGCGATCTCCTGAATCCCCCGAGATGGGATTCGCGGCGGCGGCGTCTCTGGAAGGTTTTCCGTATCGTGGCTCTCGGTACTGGGGGTTTCGCGACGGAGACTTTAAGTAGGCGGAAGGTCAACGTGGGGGGCCACACGAGGGGCCCAGGGGGTAGGTCGGCGCGGCCAGGGCTTGGGCCGCGCCGCCCTAGCTCATGGCTGCCTCGTGGCCCCACTTCGTTATCTCTTCGGTCTTCTGGAAGCTTCGTGCAAAAATAGGACCCTGGGCGAAAGTTTCGTCCAATTCCGAGAATATTTCTTTACTAGGATTTCTGAAACCAAAAACAGCAGTAAAACAAAGAATCGGCTCTTCGGCATCTTGTTAATAGGTTAGTTCCAGAAAATGCATAAATATGACATATAATGTGCATAAAACATGTAGGTATCATCAATAAAGTAGCATGGAACATAAGAAATTATCGATACGTTGGAGACGTATCAGTCCCCAACACACCTAATACACTTGTCAGATGTATAGGTGCACTAGTTCGGCGAAGAGATAGTGAAATACAAGTAGTATGGATGTATATGAGTGGTAATAGTAATCCGAATAAAATATGGCAGCAAGTAAACATGCAACAGAACAGTAAATAAACGGTGTTTGCAGTATTGGAAACAAGGCCTAGGGATCATACTTTCACTAGTGGACACTCTCAACATTGATCGCATAATAAATAATAACTTCTCTCATTTGTGCTACATATACTCTTGTTTGATAATGAACACCATTCGTTGCGTAGGATTACACGAACCCTCAATGCCGGAGTTAACAAGCTCCACAACATTCGATATTCATGTTTAAGTAACCTTAGAGCATAATAGATCTTTGCAAAATAGACCGAGTACTAACATAGCATACACACTGTCACCTTTACACTATGAAGGGGGAATAAATCACATCAATACTATCATAGCGATAATCATCTCCATAACCTACAAGAGATTATGATCATAGCCTACGACAAGAACTACACGATGCACACACTGTCACCATTACACCATGCAGGAGGAATAGACTACTTCAATAACATCACATGAGTAGCACATAGACTAGTAGCGATACAAAGCACATTGCAATCATAAAGGGATATAAATAAGCACTTCACTATGCCATTCATAACAGTGAATAAGTATTCTGTGAAATATAGCCTAAGAGACCCACACGGTGCACACACTGTCACCTTTACACACGTGGGACAAGGAGTCTCCGGAGATCACATAAGTAAAACCCACTTGACTAGCATAATGACATCTAGATTACAAGCATCATCATATGAATCTCAATCATGTAAGGCAGCTCATGAGATTATTGTATTGAAGTACATAGGAGAGAGATGAACCACATAGCTACCGGTACAGCCCCGAGCCTCGATGGAGAACTACTCCCTCCTCATGGGAGCAGCAGCGGTGATGAAGATGGCGGTCGTGTCGATGGAGGAGCCTTCCGGGGGCACTTCCCCGTCCCGGCGGCGTGCCGGAACAGAGACTCCTGTCCCCCAGATCTTGGCTTCGCGATGGCGGCGGCTTTGGAAGGTTTCTCGTACCGTGGCTTATTCGTATCGAGGTTTTAGGTCAGGGAGGCTTAAATAGGCGAAGAGGCGGAGTCGGAAGGGTTTTGGGGGGCCCACACACTAAGGCGGCGCGCCCCCCCCCCTCTGGCAGCGCCGGCCACATGTGTGGGGCCCCTGGGCCTCCCCTCTGGCGGCTCTCGGGTGTTCTGGAAGCTTCGTGGATTTCTAAGATGCTGGGCGTTGATTTCGTCCAATTCCGAGAATATTTCCTTACTAGGATTTCTGAAACCAAAAACAGCAGAAAACAGGAACTGGCACTTCGGCGTCTCGTCAATAGGTTAGTTCCGGAAAACGCATCAAAACGATATAAAGTGTGAACAAAACATGTAGGTATTGTCATAAAACAAGCATGGAACATCAGAAATTATAGATACGTTGGAGACGTATCAGTGAACCTATGCTAATGCACCGCCCTTCCTAGGACTAATACATACTTGTGATTATACCCCTTGCAAGCATCCGCAAATACAAGAAAGTAATTAAGATAAATCTAACCACAGCCTTAAACTCTGAGATCCTGCTATCCCTCCTGCATCGATATACTAACGGGGGTTTAGGTTTCTGTCACTCCGGCAACCCCGCAATTAGCAAACGAATACAAGATGTACTCCCCTAGGCACATAAAGGTGAAGTATCATGTAGTCGACGTTCACATGACACCACTAGAAGAATAACATCACAACTTAAATATCAAACCATTAAATATTACTCAACATAGTTCACTACTAACATCTAGACTTCACCCATGTCCTCAAGAACTAAACGAACTACTCACGAGACATCGTATGGAACATGATCAGAGGTGATATGATGATGAATAACAATCTGAACATAAACCTTGGTTCAATGGTTTCACTTAATAGCATCAATAACAAGTAGTAATCGACACCGGGAAAGTTTCCCCTATCAAACAATCAAGATTCAACCCTAGATGTTACAGCAGTGACGAGATGCAGCGGTGGAGACGGCGGTGTAGATGGTGGAGATGATGATGATGATGATCCCAATTATGTTCAGCTTGATGACAATGGCGATGGTGTCGATTTCCCCCTCCGGGAGGGAATTTCCCCGGCGGATTCCTGCCCGCCGGAGAGCTCTTTTCTCTCTGGTGTTTCTCCGCCCCGCAGAGGCGGCTCTGTCAATTCTCCGTAACTCCCCGTGCCTTAGGTTTTCGGGACGAAGATGTACGCGAAGGAGAGGAGGCCAGAGGGGGTTGTGGGCCCCCTCCCCACATGGCGGCGCGGCCAGGGTAGGGCCCGCGCCGGCCTATGGGGGGGCCATGGCGGCCCTCCTCGGCTCCTCCTTCTGGCTCCCTTCGTCTTCTGGAAAAATAGGATTTTTCATATAATTTCCGTCAATTGTTGATCTTTCGAAATATGGTGTCCTGACGGTGCTTTTTTCCAGCAGAATCCTGACTCCGGTGAATAATTCTCCAATAATCATGAAACATGCAAAATAGGTGAAATAACATAAGTATCATCTCTAAATATGAAATATATCAATGAATAACAGCAAATTATGATATAAAATAGTGATGCAAAATGGACGTATCACACTCCACCACGATTACTAGGCTGACAACCTTGTTGGAGGCTGCCCAATAGAGGAGCATATGCTCTGACTCACTTGGAGCTGCCAAGATAGGTGGGGAGTATGTCCTTCAGCCCCTGAAGTGTTGCGTCTACTGCATCATCCTAGACAAATTTGTCTGTTTTCTTTAGCAGTTTATATAAGGGTAGCGCCTTCTCGCCAAGACGGCTAACAAATCGACTGATTGCTGCAACACAACCAGTTAATCGTTGCACATCTTTGAGACAAGTTGGCCTCTTGATACCTCAGGATAGCCTTGATCTTTTCCGGGTTAACCTCAATGCCTCTATGAGAGATAATGAAGCCAAGGAGTTTTCCGGCTCGCACACCAAAGACGCACTTTAGTGGATGCAACATCATCTGTACCATCGGAGATTTTCAAAGGTTTCCGTGAGGTCGCTGATCAAGTCGGATCCTTTCCGGGTTATGACCGCGATGTAGGCGTGCACGTTCCGGTCAATTTGGTCCTTCAGGCAGCGCTGCATCGTACGTTGGTAGGTGGCACTGATACGTCCAATTTGCATCACTATTTTATATCATAATTTGCTGTTATTCATTGATATATTTCATATTGAGACACAATACTTATGTTATTTCATCTATTTTGCATGTTTCATCATTATTGGAGGATCAAGCACCGGAGCCAGGATTCTGCTGGAAAAAGCACCATTAGAACGCAATATTTCGGAAGATCAACTGTGGAAGGAAATTACACGTAAATTCCTATTTTTCCAGATGATGAAGAAAGCCAGAAGGGGGAGCCAGCTGGACCCAAGGTGGGCCCAGACAACATGGCGGCGCGGCCCATGGCCTGGCCGCGCCACCATGTTGTGTGGGGGCCCCACAGCCCCTCTCGCCTCCTTTTCTTCGCGTACTCCTTCGTCCCGAAGACCTAAGCCACAGAGGGTACCTCACGAAGAGTTACAGCCGCCTCTGCGGGGCGGAGAACACCAGAGAGAAAAGAGCTCTCCGGCGGGCAGGAATCCGCCGGGGAAATTCCCTCCCGGAGGGGGAAATCGACGCCATCGCCATCGTCATCGAGCTGGACATCATCTCCATCATCATCATCATCATCATCTCCACCATCTACACCGCCATCACCACCGCTGCACCTCGTCACCGCTGTAACAAATTGGGTTGGATCTTGATTGTTTGATAGGGGAAACTCTCCCGGTGTTACTTTCTATTTGTTATTGATGCTATTGAGTGAAACCATTGAACCAAGGACTATGTTCAGATTGTTATTCATCATCATATCACCTCTGATTGTATTCCATATGATGTCTCGTGAGTAGTTCGTTTAGTTCTTGAGGACATGGGTGAAGTATAAATGTTAGTAGTGAACTATGGTTGAGTAATATTCAATGTTATGATATTTAAGTTGTGGTGTCATTCTTCTAGTGGTGTCGTGTGAACGTCGACTACACGATACTTCACCATTTATGGGCCTAGGGGAGTGCATCTTGTATTCGGTTGCTAATTGCGGGGTTGCCGGAGTGACAGAAACCTAAGCCCCCGTTAGTATACCGATGCAAGAGGGATCGCAGGATCTCAGAGTTTAAGGCTGTGGTTAGATTTATCTTAATTACTTTCTTGTAGTTGCGGATGCTTGCAAGGGGTATAATCACAAGTATGTATTAGTCCTAGGAAGGGCGGTGCATTAGCATAGGTTCACCCACACAACACTTATCAAAACAATGAAGATTATTTAGCTACATGAAGCGAAAGCACGAATCCCCGTGTGTCCTCAAGAACGTTTGGTCATTATAAGTAAACAAACCGGCTTGTCCTTTGTGCTAAAAAGGATTGGGCCACTCGCTGCAATTATTTCTCTCGCACTTTACTTACTCGTACTTTATTCATCTGTTACATAAAAACTCCTTGAATATTTGTCTGTGAGCATTTACAGTGAATCCTTCATCGAAACTGCTTGTCAACACCTTCTGCTCCTCGTTGGGATCGACATTCTTACTTATCGAAGATACTACGATACACCCCCTATACTTGTGGGTCATCAAGACTATTTTCTGGCGCCGTTGCCGGGGAGTGAAGCGCTATTGGTAAGTGGAATTGGTAAGGAAAACCTTTACTGTTTGTGCTGATTTTATTTCTGCCTGCTGCTATGAGTCATTATGGAGAGATCTTCTCTTCAATTTCTATTTGGGAAATCTACTACTACTGCAACGGTAGTGGATGAGGCGCCAGGTGAGGAAGTGATACCATATAAAATACCTATGAAAATTATTGAACGTGTTATGGATAACCGCTATGAAGGGGATGGAACTGTTCATCCTGGTGATCATTTACTGTTTTTGCATGAATTATGCGGGTTATTCAAATGTGCATGTATTGCTATGAATGAAGTTAGAAAGAAACTATTCACTATATCGCTGTCTGGAAAAGCGGCGCACTGGTATAAATTGCTGAAGAATGGTGATTCTCTTGATTGGGAGGACATTGTGCCTTTATTCTATTCCAAATTTTATCCTCCAAGTGAAATTCACAAAGATCGGAACCGCATATATAATTTCTGGCCTCATGATGGAGAGAGTATTGCCCAAGCTTGGGGGAGATTGAAGTCTTTAATGCTCAAATGCCCCATTCATGAGCTTCCTGGTAATGTTATTATTAATAATTTCTATGCAAGACTTTCTTTTCAAGACAAGACCTTGCTGGATACTTCTTGTTCTGGATCATTTACACGCAACAAAGAAGAGTTTAAAAGGGACCTTCTTGATCGTATCCAGGAGAATACTGAAGGATGGGAGAACGACAAAGATAGAGAATCAGGTATAATTTATGATTATAAATGCATTGAAGCTTTTATGGATACTGATAAATTTCGTAATATGAGTGCTACATATGGTCTTGATTCCCAAGTGGTTGCAAATCTTTATAAAGCTTTTGCCTCTCATTATGAATTGCCTAAGAAGAATTTTGATAAGTATCATGAACCGTATAAAGATAAAGTTGATTCATCTGTAAACAAATGTGTAGTGATTGAAACTGTTGATCATGTTATTCCTGAAGCTTATATTGAAAAAACTCCTTTCCCTGCTAAAATGAAGGAGTACTCTGTCATATCTAGTGCGGTTAATAAAAGTGGAAAGAAACCTATAGAACCTGAAGAACAAATTAAAGTTGAACCTGCTGTTGCAATACTTAAAGATCTTGTGACTGAAAATGTGGAGGATGGTCATATTATTTTCTGTGAAGATGCTTCTAATATTGTTTCACATCCTAATAAAACCAAACAAGTTAGTGTTCCTATGTTATCTGTTAGAATTGGTGATCATTGCTATTATGGTTTATGTGATATTGGTGCAAGTGTTAGTGCTATACCTTATGAGCTTTACACGGAGATTATGCACGAAATTGATTCTTGTGAACTTGAAGATATTGATGTGGTTATTCAGCTGGCTAATAGAGAAACTATTTCTCCAATTGGTATTGTTCGAGATGTGGAAGTTCTATGTGGTAAGATTAAATATCCTGCTGACTTTTTGGTACTTGGTTCTGCTGCTAGTGATCATTGTCCTATCATTTTTGGTAGAACTTTTCTAAATACTTGTGGAGCTATGATAGACTGTAAGAAAGAGAAAATTTTGACTAAATTTGCTGGTGAATCTTATGAGTTTAACTTCTCTAAATTTACCAAAACTCCTTATAAAGCTGATTTGCCTAGTGATGATTTTAAAATGGAGCAGTGTGCATCTATTGTTCTTGTTCCTAATAATCCTTTGCAACAACATTTGGAGAATAGCGAAAGTGAAGCTTTTAGGAAAGAAAGAGATGAGCTTGAGGAAATTTTTCTTCGCCAACCTATTCTCAAGCATGATTTACCGGTGGAAGATTTGGGTACAACACCGCCACCAACGGAAGATCCTGTTTTCGATTTAAAGCCTTTACCTGATAATCTTAAATATGCTCATATTGATGATAAGAAAATATATCCTGTTATTATTAGTTCTAAGCTTTCAGAGATTGAGGAAGAAAGGTTATTGGAAATATTGAAGAAACACCGAGGAGCTATTGGCTACACTCTTGATGATTTGAAAGGGATTTCTCCTTCTATTTGCCAACATGCTATCAATATGGAAGATGATGCAAATCCTGTTGTTGAACATCAACGTCGTCTAATTCCGAAGATGAAGGAGGTGGTAAGGAATGAGGTATTAAAACTTCTTGAAGCTGGTATTATATATCCTATTGCTGATAGTAGATGGGTTAGTCCTGTGCATTGTGTTCCTAAGATAGGAGGAATGACTGTTGTGCCTAATGATAATGATGAGCTCATCCCTCAAAGAGTAGTTGTAGGGTATAGAATGTGCATTGATTTTCGAAAAGTTAATAAAGTTACTAAGAAAGATCATTACCCTTTACCCTTTATTGATCAAATGCTAGAAAGGTTATCTAAAAATACTCACTTTTGATTTCTTGATGGTTATTCTGGGTTTTCACAAATTGCTGTTAAAGCTAAAGATCAAGAGAAAACCACGTTTACTTGTCCTTATGGAACTTATGCTTATAGGCGTATGCCTTTTGGTTTATGTAATGCTCCTGCTACTTTTCAAAGATGCATGTCTGCTATTTTTCATGGCTTTTGCGAGAGTATTGTAGAGGTGTTCATGGATGATTTTTCTGTCTATGGGAATTCTTTTGATAATTGCTTGCAAAACCTCGATAAAGTTTTGCAGAGATGTGAAGAAACTAACCTTGTTCTTAATTGGGAGAAATGCCACTTTATGGTTAATGAAGGAATTGTATTGGGACATAAAATTTCCGAGAGAGGTATTGAAGTTGATAGAGCTAAAGTTGAAGCAATTGAGAAGATGCCCTATCCAAGGGATGTTAAAGGTATTCGTAGTGTTCTTGGTCATGCTGGGTTTTATAGGAGATTTATTCAAGATTTCTCCAAGATTTCAAAGCCTCTTACTAATCTTCTTCAAAAAGATGTACCTTTTGTTTTTGATGATGATTGTAAGGAAGCTTTTGAAACTCTAAAGAAAGCCTTAACAACTGCTCCTGTAGTTGAATCTCCTGATTGGAATTTGCCTTTTGAAATTATGTGTGATGCTAGTGATTTTGCTGTAGGCGCTGTTCTTGGACAGCGAGTAGATAAAAAATTAAATGTTATTCATTATGCTAGTAAGACTCTTGATGCTGCTCAAAGAAATTATGCTACAACTGAAAAGGAATTGTTAGCTGTAGTCTTTGCTTGTGACAAGTTTAGACCCTATATTGTTGATTCAAAAGTCACGATTCATACTGATCATGCTGCAATTAGATACCTTATGACAAAGAAAGATGCTAAGCCAAGGCTTATTAGATGGGTACTTCTTTTGCAAGAATTTGATTTACATATTATAGATAGGAAAGGTGCTGATAATCCTGTTGCTGATAATTTGTCTAGATTGGAAAATATTGCTTATGATCCTGTTCCTGTTAATGATAGTTTTCCAAATGAACAATTGGCTGTAATAAAGGTGAGCTCGCGAGAGAGCCCTTGGTATGCTGATTAAGCTAACTTTATTGTTTCGAAGTATTTGCCTCCAACCTTTTCAGCTCAGCAAAGGAGGAAATTCTTTTATGACTTGAGGCATTATTTTTGGGATGACCCACACTTATATAAAGAAGGAGTAGATGGTATTATGCGAAGATGTGTTCCTGAATATGAACAACAGGAGATATTGAGTAAATGTCATGGTAGTGTTTATGGAGGACATCACGCTGGAGATAGAACCGCGCAAAAGGTTCTACAATCAGGTTTTTATTGGCCAACACTTTTCAAAGATGCAAGGAAGTTTATCTTATCTTGTGATGAATGTCAAAGAGTTGGTAATATCTCTAGACGCAATGAAATGCCTATGAATTATACTCTTGTTATTGAACCATTCGATTGTTGGGGATTCGACTTCATGGGTCCTTTCCCTTCTTCAGAAGGTAAAACTCATATACTTGTCGCTGTTGATTATGTTACTAAATGGGTAGAAGCTATACCCACAAAAACTGCTGATGGTGAGACTTCTTTAAAAATGCTTTTAGATATTATTTTTCCTAGATTTGGAGTACCTAGATATATTATGACTGATGGAGGTTCTCATTTTATTCATGGAGGTTTTAGAAAAACTCTTGCTAAGTATGGTATTAATCATAGAATTGCTTCCGCTTATCACCCTCAAACTAGTGGTCAAGTAGAATTATCAAATAGAGAGATTAAATCTATTTTGGGAAAGACCGTTAATAAATCTAGAAAGAATTGGGCTAGCAAATTGAAGGAAGCACTATGGGCTTATAGAACTGCTTATAAAAATCCTATGGGAATGTCACCTTATAAAATGGTTTATGGAAAAGCTTGTCATTTACCTTTAGAACTAGAGCACAAAGCTTATTGGGCTGTTAGAGAACTAAATAAAGATCCGAAACTAGCCGGTAATAAGAGGTTGCTGCAATTAAGTTCTCTAGATGAATGGAGAAGTGAAGCTTATGAAAATGCTAAACTCTTTAAAGAGAAAGTTAAGAAATGGCATGATAGAAGGATCATCAAAAGAGAGTTTAATATTGGGGATAAAGTCCTATTGTATCGGTCTCGTCTCAGATTCTTTGCAGGGAAATTACTCTCGAAATGGGAAGGACCATATGTTATTGAGGAGGTATATCGTTCAGGAGCAATTAAAATTAGCTCTCTCCAAGGCAATGCTACGCAAGTGGTGAATGGACAAAGACTCAAGCATTATATCTCGGGTGATTCTTATAATGTTGATGTTGATATTATTCAAGTGGAAACACCGGAGGCTTTCATCAAAGGACAAATTGACAGTCCGCCAGAACTCGACTTTGAATAGGTAACAGTACAGGTAATAAAAGTCCGCGTTTAGCTTTCCGAACAATATTTCTGCTGTTTTTGGAAAATATGAAAAATTACGGGATCGAAACGGAGTGGAAGAGACGCGCGAGGGCCCGTCACCATAGGCCGGCGCTGGCCCCACCCTGGCCGCGCCGCCCTATGGGGATAGCCCCTCGGCGTCCCTTTTCCACTCGTTTTCGGTCTGGAACCTTCCTTTTATTGTAAAAATATTTGCTATATAATCCCCCGGACCCCTGGAGGTCCGTATATCGTTTTCTCGTCGTGTTTTGTTTCGAGCTGTTTTCTGCCAGATTTGCTTTGATCTAGAAGCACCATGGTCTCCAACAACAAGGACAATGGACTTTTGGAGGAAGATATTCAAGACCCGGAACTGAAGGAAGAAGACGCGAGTGAGGATGAGGAAGAAGTGGAGGAAGTTCCGCGGGTACACCAGCGTGCCACCATTGCAAGCATTGGCATGATATCAAATCCATCCAACACCAAGAGGAGTGCACGAATCGCTACCGGAGGAGCAGTTCCACGTCATTACTTGGCTCCAAGGACATCTTCTTCGGGCAATTACAACCCTTTCCGCAACCTAATCTACGATCGTCAAACTGAAAGAACCCCCAAGGTAGTGTTGCCAAGTGGTTGGGATATAGATCGTTCTAACATTGCAGGAGAGATGAAATCTGAAGCTGAAGGATGGGGAAACAACTCTAGGAGTTGGGATTCACCACCTGACATGATTATGAGCCGCGTTGAGCACAACTCGGAACTGATTCGCAACCTCACCTATGAGATTGAAGATTTAAAGGAGCTTGTTAAGAAGCTTGTCGAGAAGAATCCATCACCATCACCACCGAAGGAGTAATTCATCATCGGTATTGGCATCCCCTTGGTTTGTTCCAAGCTTGGGGGAGTGCCGCGGTATCACATCATCACTACCTTTATCTTTTACTATCAAGTAGCGTCATATCATGAGTAGGGAAGTTATCATATGGAATAGTTTGCAATGTGGAAGTATCTCTCTTAGTTGGTTATCTATGTATCCGTTGGTGTGAGTTATCGTTATGGAATATTAATGAGAAGTCTTATCATTTACTTTTTGCACACCTTATTTTAGTTTGCAATCTCCATTATATGATTACTCTTGACATTAGTATTGATATCACTTTGGGAGCATCAAGTAAATCTATTTGGTTTTGGCAAACTTAGCATTGGTCAATAGCAACAACACCCTGATGTTTAAATAGAAGAGAGAAATACACTTAGATATATTACTCTATTATCTCTATGCTAATGAGTTTAGTATTCTGAAGTTAAAATTGCTTGTGCTTATAAGAAAGTTGCATGATTGTTTCTATCATATGTATATTTGTTTGTTTCCCTCAACCTTTATGCTTGCTATCAAACCTTGCTAGCCAAAAACCTGTATTGAGAGGGAATGCTTCTCATACATCCATAACCTTAGACCAAACTCATGCCATTGGTGTCCACCATACCTACCTACCACATGGTATTTTCTGCCATTCCAAGTAAATACTTCATGTGCTACCTTTAAATAATTCAAACTATATTACTCCTTATTTGTGTCAATGTTTTATAGCTCATGAGGAAGTATGTGGCGTTTTATCTTTCAATCTTGTTGGGCGGACTTTCACCAATGGACTAGTGGCACATCCGCTTATCCAATAATTTTGCAATAAGAGCTGGCAACGGGGTTCCCAGCCCCAATTAATAACTTTCATTAATAATTCTCTTCACATGTTTTGCCCTGATTTATCAGTAAGCAACTTAATTTTGCAATAGACACTCCTCCATGGTATGTGAAAGTTGGAAGGCACCCGAGGATTCGGTTAGCCATGGATTGAGAAAGCCAAGGTTGGGGGGAGTGTCATCCATAATAAAACTAAAATACATGTGTAAACAAAAGAGAAGGGGGATGATCTACCTTGCTAGTAGAGATGCCGTCCCTCATGGGAGCCGCTCTTGGAAGGTTCGTTTGGCAAGGGGGTTAGAGTGCCCGCTACCATTCGTTGACAACAACAAACACCGCTCAAAATCTTACTTTTATGCTCTTTATATGATTTCAAAACTTGAAAAGCTCTAGCACATGATTTAATCCCTGCTTCCCTCTGCGAAGGGCCTGTCTTTTACTTTTATGTTGAGTCAGTAAACCTATTTCCCTCTATCTCAAGCAAGCAATTGAGTTGTTGTGAACTAACCATTTATGCTATGATTGAGCTAATTATGTCTTTTATACTTTCTTGTTTAGCACACATTTTATCTGAACGAATATGACTTTGAATTTATCAATGATTATGAGGAGATTGTTATGATTGAATATGAAAGCCCTGCTATATAAGTTCTAATATGAAAGCCTTGCTTATTAAATAAGAGCAATCCGTTAGTAGTTCTCTGACCAAGAACAAAGTTTGCCATAACCATTTATGATTTCCTATGCACCTTTACTTGTGATTTCTCTTTACTTATTTCAAGTTGAGCTATATGAAGAGAATGTTTACTAGAATATCTTGTGTGAATCAATATGATGCTTCTTGTTCGTATTTTATTTATCGACTCTTCACTCCATAAACATGTGGTCTTGTTCATCGAGCTCAGTTTCGCTTGGGGACAAGCGAGGTCTAAGCTTGGGGGGAGTTGATACGTCCAATTTGCATCACTATTTTATATCATAATTTGCTGTTATTCATTGATATATTTCATATTGAGACACAATACTTATGTTATTTCATCTATTTTGCATGTTTCATCATTATTGGAGGATCAAGCACCGGAGCCAGGATTCTGCTGGAAAAAGCACCGTTAGAACGCAATATTTCGGAAGATCAACTGTGGAAGGAAATTACACGTAAATTCCTATTTTTCCAGATGACGAAGAAAGCCAGAAGGGGGAGCCAGCTGGACCCAAGGTGGGCCCAGACAACATGGCGGCGCGGCCCATGGCCTGGCCGCGCCACCATGTTGTGTGGGGGCCCCACAGCCCCTCTCGCCTCCTTTTCTTCGCGTACTCCTTCGTCCCGAAGACCTAAGCCACAGAGGGTACCTCACGAAGAGTTACAGCCGCCTCTGCGGGGCGGAGAACACCAGAGAGAAAAGAGCTCTCCGGCGGGCAGGAATCCGCCGGGGAAATTCCCTCCCGGAGGGGGAAATCGACGCCATCGCCATCTTCATCGAGCTGGACATCATCTCCATCATCATCATCATCATCTCCACCATCTACACCGCCATCACCACCGCTGCACCTCGTCACCGCTGTAACAAATTGGGTTGGATCTTGATTGTTTGATAGGGGAAACTCTCCCGGTGTTACTTTCTATTTGTTATTGATGCTATTGAGTGAAACCATTGAACCAAGGACTATGTTCAGATTGTTATTCATCATCATATCACCTCTGATTGTATTCCATATGATGTCTCGTGAGTAGTTCGTTTAGTTCTTGAGGACATGGGTGAAGTATAAATGTTAGTAGTGAACTATGGTTGAGTAATATTCAATGTTATGATATTTAAGTTGTGGTGTCATTCTTCTAGTGGTGTCGTGTGAACGTCGACTACACGATACTTCACCATTTATGGGCCTAGGGGAGTGCATCTTGTATTCGGTTGCTAATTGCGGGGTTGCCGGAGTGACAGAAACCTAAGCCCCCGTTAGTATACCGATGCAAGAGGGATCGCAGGATCTCAGAGTTTAAGGCTGTGGTTAGATTTATCTTAATTACTTTCTTGTAGTTGCGGATGCTTGCAAGGGGTATAATCACAAGTATGTATTAGTCCTAGGAAGGGCGGTGCATTAGCATAGGTTCACCCACACAACACTTATCAAAACAATGAAGATTATTTAGCTACATGAAGCGAAAGCACTAGACTAAAATCCCCGTGTGTCCTCAAGAACGTTTGGTCATTATAAGTAAACAAACCAGCTTGTCCTTTGTGCTAAAAAGGATTGGGCCACTCGCTGCAATTATTTCTCTCGCACTTTACTTACTCGTACTTTATTCATCTGTTACATCAAAACTCCTTGAATATTTGTCTGTGAGCATTTACAGTGAATCCTTCATCGAAACTGCTTGTCAACACCTTCTGCTCCTCGTTGGGATCGACATTCTTACTTATCGAAGATACTACGATACACCCCCTATACTTGTGGGTCATCAGGCACCTGCATTTTTCAAGCCAAAGGGCATGGTAACATAGCAGTAAGTGCCAAAGGGTGTGATGAACGAGGTCGCCTTTTGGTCAGACTTCTTCATCAGGATCTGGTGATATGCTGTCCACAATTGGCGCGTGGTTGACGTGGGAGGTTTGATGGCGGTTGATGGGCTTGATGGAGTGTCTTGATTCGTCCCCGGCAGCGGCGCCAGAAAATAGCTTGATGTCTACTCACGCTTCTTTTCCCGTAGACAGTGTTGGGCCTCCAAGAGCAGAGGTTTGTAGAACAGCAGCAAGTTTTCCCTTAAGTGGATCACCCAAGGTTTATCGAACTCAGGGAGGAAGAGGTCAAAGATATCCCTCTCAAGCAACCCTGCAATCACGATACAAGAAGTCTCTTGTGTCCCCAACACACCTAATACACTTGTCAGATGTATAGGTGCACTAGTTCGGCGAAGAGATAGTGAAATACAAGTAGTATGGATGTATATGAGTGGTAATAGCAATCTGAAATAAATATGGCAGCGAGTAAACATGCAGTAGAACAGTAAGTAAGCGGTGTTTGCAGTATTGGAAACAAGGCCTAGGGATCATACTTTCACTAGTGGACACTCTCAACATTGATCGCATAATAAATAATAACTTCTCTCATTTGTGCTACATACACTCTTTTGTTGGATGACAAACGCCATTCATTGTGTAGGGCTACAAGAGCTCCCTCAAGCCGGAGTTAACAAGCGCCACAACATTCAGCATTCATATTTAAGTAACCTTAGAGCATAATAGATCTTTGCAAAATAGCCCGAGTACTAACATAGCATACACACTGTCACCATTACACTATGAAGGGGGGATAGATCACATCAATACTATCATAGCGATAATTAACTCCATAACCTACAAGAGATTATGATCATAACCTACGACAAGAACCACACGATGCACACACTGTCACCATTACACCATGCAGGAGGAATAGACTACTTTAATAACATCACATGAGTAGCACATAGACTAGTAGCGATACAAAGCTCATCATATGGATCTAAATCATGCAAGCAATTCATGAGATCATTGTATTGGAGTACAGAGAGAGAGATTAACCACATAGCTACCGGTACAGCCCTTAGCCTCGAGGGAGAACTACTCCCTCCTCATCATGGGAGCAACAGCGTTGATGAAGATGGCGGTGGTGTCGATGGAGAAGCCTTCCGGGGGCACTTCCCCGTCCCGATGGCGTGCCGGAACAGAGACTCCTGTCCCCCAGATCTTGGCTTCGCGATGGCGGCGGCTCTGGAAGGTTTCTCGTACTGTGTCTTATTCCTCTAGGGTTTTCACGTCAGGGACTTTATATAGGCGAAAGGGCAACCTCGGAGGGGGCCTGGTGGAGCCAGACCATAGGGGGGCGCGCCCACCCCCTGGCCGCGCCGCCAGGTGGTGTGGGGCCCCCTGGCTCCCCTCTGGTCCCTTTTCGATGTTCTGGAAGCTCCCGGGAAAAATAAGATGTTGGGCGTTGATTTCGTCCAATTCCGAGAATATTTCCTTACTAGGATTTCTGAAACCAAAAACAGCAGAAAACAGGAACTGGCACTTCGGCATCTCGTCAATAGGTTAGTTCCGGAAAATGCATCAAAACGATATAAAGTGTGAACAAAACATTTAGGTATTGTCATAAAACAAGCATGGAACATCAGAAATTATAGATACGTTGGAGACGTATCAGCATCCCCAAGCTTAGTTCCTACTCGCCCTCGAGTAGGTAAACGATAACACAAATAATTTCTGAAGTGACATGCTACCAACATAACCTTTATCAACATTATTGTAAAGCATATGAGATGGATAGAGTGATCTGAAGCAAAATATTGCTAACAAAAGATGATGACTAAACAAATGAATCATATAGCAAAACTTTCATGAATAGTACTTTAAAGACAAGTATCAACAAGACTTGCATAAGAGCTAACTCATAAGCAATAAATTCAAAGTAGAATGCATTGAAGCAACACAAAGGATGATTAAGTTTCAGCGGTTGCTTTCAACTTGTAACATGTATATCTCATGGATAATTGTCAACATAGAGCAATATAACAAGTGCAATAAGTAAACATGTAAGAATCAATGCACACAGTTAACACAAGTGTTTGCTTCTAAGATAGAAAGAAGTAGGTAGACTCACTCGGCATAAAGTAAAAGATAGGCCCTTCGCAGAGGGAAGCATGGATTACTATTTTTGTGCTAGAGCTTTTGTTTTGAAAACATAGAATTTTGTCAACGGTAGTAATAATTCATATGTGCTATGCGTAATACTTCCTACAAGTTGCAAGTCTCATGCATAAAGTACTAATAGTGCTCGCACCTTGTCCTAATCAGCTCGGATAACACGGATTATCATCCCATGACATATGTTTCAACCAAGTGTCACAAAGGGGTACCTCTACGCCGCCTGTACAAAGGTCTAAGGAGAAAGCACGCATTGGATTTCTCGCTTTTGATTATTCTCAACTTAGACATCCATACCGGGACAACATAGACAACAGATAATGAACTCCTCTTTTAATGCTTAAGCATTCAACAAAAAATAATATTCTCATAAGAGATATTGAGGTTGTATGTCCAAACTGAAACTTCCACCATGATACATGGCTTTAGTTAGCGGCCCAATGTTCTTCTCTAACATATGCATACTCAAACCATTTGATCATGAAATCGCACTTACTTCAGACAAGACGAACATGCATAGCATCTCACATGATATCCAACAAAGGTAAAAAGTTGATGGCGTCCCCAGAAACATGGTTACCGCTCAACAAGCAACTTATAAGAATTAAGACACATAACTACATATTCATCACCACAATAGTTTTTAAGCTATTTGTCCCATGAGCTATATGTTGCAAAGATAAAGGAATGAAATTTTAAAGGTAGCACTCAAGTAATTTACTTTGGAATGGCAGAAAAATACCACATAGTAGGTAGATATGGTGGACACAAATGGCATCGGTTTTGGCTCAAGGTGTTTGGATGCACGAGAAGCATTTCCTCTCAGTACAGGGTTTGGGCTAGCAAGGTTGTTTCAAGCAAACATAAGTATGAACAGGTACAACAAAACTTACACAAGAACATATTGCAAGCATTATAAGGCTCTACACTGTCTTCCTTGTTGTTCAAACACTTTACCCGAAAATATCTAGACTTAGAGAGACCAATCATGCAAACCAAATTAAACAAGCTCTACAGTAGTTCTTTATTAACAGATTAAACTACATGATGCAAGATCTTAAACATGATCTATGAGAGCTCAAACAATTGCCAAATTTCCAAACCATATGCAGCATTTTCTGATTCCAACCAAATAGCAATTTAACGAAGCAATTTCAGCCTTCGCCATGAACATTAAAGCACAATTAAGAACACAAGTGTTCCATATGAAAAAGCGGAGCATGTCTCTCTCCCACATGAGCATGAATTTATTTCAGAGAATGAAAAATAACAAAACGAAAATAAAAGCACACAGACGCTCCAAGTAAAGTACATAAGATGTGACGGAATAAAAATATATTTTCACTAGAAGTGACCTGATAAGTTGTCGATGAAGAAGGGGATGCCTTGGGCATCCCCAAGCTTAGATGCTTGAGTCTTCTTAAAATATGCAGGGATGAACCACCGGGGCATCCCAAGCTTAGACCTTTCACTCTTCTTGATCATAGTATATCATCCTCTTCTCTTGACCCTTGAAAACTTCCTCCACACCAAACTTCAAGCAAACTCATTAGAGGGTTAGTGCATAATCAAAAATTCACATGTTCAGAGGTGACACAATCATTCTTAACACTTCTGGACATTACACAAAGCTTCTGAAAGTTAATGGAACAAAGAAACTCATTCAACATAGCAAAAGCGGCAATGCGAAATAAAAGGCAGAATCTGTCAAAAACAGAACAGTCCGTAAAGAAGAATTTTGCAGGGGCACTTAACTTGCTCAAACGGAAAAAATCAAAACTAATAAAAGTTGCGTACATATCTGAGGATCACGCACGTAAATTTTCAGATTGTTTTGACTCTTCTACAGAGAGATCTGCGCGAATTCGTGACAGACAGCAATGCTGTTTCTGTGCAGCAATCCAAATCTAGCATCAACTTTACCATAGAGACTTTACTTGGCACAAAAACATGATAAGGAGAGGTTGCTACAGTAGTAAAAAACTTCCAAGACACACCAAAACAGTAGCAAAATAAACACATGGGTTATCTCCCAAGAAGTTCTTTCTTTATAGCCATTAAGATGGGCTCAGTAATTTTAATGATGCTCTCGCAAGAATTAAGATTTGAAGCAAAAGAGAACATCAAGAAGCAAATTCAAAACACATTTAAGCCTAACCCACCTCCTATGAAAAGGAATCTTGTACACAAATAAATTCATGACGAACAAAGTGGCAAGCATAGAAAAGCAATACAAGCGCAATTTCAAGATTCTCAACATAAAGAGGGGAAACTTAATATTATTAAGATGCATATAACCATGTTTCCCTCTCTCATAATAACTTTCAGTAGCCTCATGAACAAACTCAACAATATAACTATCACATAAAACATTCTTATCATGAGCCACATGCATAAAATTATTACTCTCCACATAAGCATAATCAATTTTATTAGTTGTTGTGGGAGCAAATTCAACAAAGTAGCTATCATTATTATTCTCATCAAGTGTAGGAGGCATAGTATAATCACAATAAAATTTACTCTCCATAGTAGGCGGCACCAAAAGACCACTATCATTATAATCATCATAAATAGGAGGCAAAGTATCATCAAAGAAAATTTTCTCCTCAATGCTTGGGGGACTAAAAATGTCATGCTCATCAAAACCAGCTTCCCCAAGCTTAGAATTTTCCATATCATTAGCAACAATGGTGTTCAAAGAGTTCATACTAATATCATTGCTACTAGCATGCAAATAAGATTCCATAGGTTTTTAAATTTGCGCAGCAAACAATCCATGTCTTAACTCATGAAATAGAATAAGAAGCTCACTGTTGCTTTCCATTATGCCTAACTAGTGTAAACAAGAAACCAAAAGATGCAATTGCAGGATCTAAAGGAAATAGCTTCGAGCACTTACAATGGCAACAGAAAATAACTTAGTTACCTGGGACCGGAGTATGAGTGCCTTTTACCTTTCCTCCCCGGCAACGGCGCCAGAAAAATAGCTTGCTGTCCACAACTGGCGCGTGGTTGACGTGGGAGGTTTGATGGCGGTTGACGAGCTTGATGGAGTGTCTTGATTCGTCCCTGGCAGTGGCGCCAGAAAATAGCTTGATGTCTACTCATGTTTCTTTTCCTGTAGACAGTGTTGGGCCTCAAAGAGCAGAGGTTTGTAGAACATCAGCAAGTTTTCCCTTAAGTGGATCACCCAAGGTTTATCGAACTCAGGGAGGAAGAGGTCAAAGATATCCCTCTCAAGCAACCCTGCAATCACGATACAAGAAGTCTCTTGTGTCCCCAACACACCTAATACACTTGTCAGATGTATAGGTGCACTAGTTCGGCGAAGAGATAGTGAAATACAAGTAGTATGGATGTATATGAGTGGTAATAGCAATCTGAAATAAATATGGCAGCGAGTAAACATGCAGTAGAACAATAAGTAAGCGGTGTTTGCAGTATTGGAAACAAGGCCTAGGGATCATACTTTCACTAGTGTACACTCTCAACATTGATCGCATAATAAATAATAACTTCTCTCATTTGTGCTACATACACTCTTTTGTTGGATGACAAACGCCATTCATTGTGTAGGGCTACAAGAGCACCCTCAAGCCGGAGTTAACAAGCGCCACAACATTCAACATTCATATTTAAGTAACCTTAGAGCATAATAGATCTTTGCAAAATAGCCCGAGTACTAACATAGCATACACACTGTCACCATTACACTATGAAGGGGGGATAGATCACATCAATACTATCATAGCGATAATTAACTCCATAACCTACAAGAGATTATGATCATAACCTACGACAAGAACCACACGATGCACACACTGTCACCATTACACCATGCAGGAGGAATAGACTACTTTAATAACATCATATGAGTAGCACATAGACTAGTAGCGATACAAAGCTCATCATATGGATCTCAATCATGCAAGCAATTCATGAGATCATTGTATTGGAGTACAGAGAGAGAGAGAGAGATTAACCACATAGCTACCGGTACAGCCCTTAGCCTCGAGGGAGAACTACTCCCTCCTCATCATGGGAGCAGCAGCGTTGATGAAGATGGCGGTGGTGTCGATGGAGAAGCCTTCCGGGGGCACTTCCCCGTCCCGGCGGCGTGCCGGAACAGAGACTCCTGTCCCCTAGATCTTGGCTTCGCGATGGCGGCGGCTCTGGAAGGTTTCTCGTACCGTGGCTTATTCCTCTAGGGTTTTCACGTCAGGGACTTTATATAGGCGAAAGGGCAACCTCGGAGGGGGCCTGGTGGAGCCAGACCATAGGGGGGCGCGCCCACCCCCTGGTCACGCCGCCAGGTGGTGTGGGGCCCCTGGCTCCCCTTTGGTCCCTTTTCGATGTTCTGGAAGCTCCCGAGAAAAATAAGATGTTGGGCGTTGATTTCGTCCAATTCCGAGAATATTTCCTTACTAGGATTTCTGAAACCAAAAACAACAGAAATCAGGAACTGGCACTTCGGCATCTCGTCAATAGGTTAGTTTCAGAAAATGCATCAAAACGATATAAAGTGTGAACAAAACATGTAGGTATTATCATAAAACAAGCATGGAACATCAGAAATTATAGATACGTTGGAGACGTATCATGATACCCGGAATATGCGTCAAGAAAACACAAAAGTTCCTCCCTGCCGTCGAATCAATGACTTGGTCAATGCACGGCAAAGGGAATGGATCCTTCGGACAATGCTTGTTCAAGCGGGAGTAATCGATGCACATTCTTAGTATTTCAGAATTCTTTTTGGGTACAAGGACGGGATTTGCAACCCAATCAGTATGGATAACTTCTACTACAAAACCTGCCTCTAGTAACTTTGCTAACTCCATTCCTATGGCGCGACGCTTCTTATCTCCAAAGCGTCGCATAGCTTGCTTCACCGGTTTTGCACCCGGATTTATGTTGAGGTAGTGCTCGGCGAGTTCCCTTGGTACTCTGGACATGTCAGAAGATTACCATGTGAAGATATCCATGTTAGCTCGGAGGAACTCGACGAGCGCGCCATCCAATTTGGGTTCGAGGCCCACTCCGACATACACTTGTTTGGTGCTGTCGCCTTCTATGAGGTCCAGCTTCTTGGTGTCTATGGCGGCCTTGAACTAAGTCTTCTGTTCAGAGATCTGCTTCTTGGTGGTCTGCATCTCACTCGAATCCACCGCAGCCCTGTAGCCTTGCAGCTCCTCTCCAGATATCACAGATTCTGCAAAGGCGGCTTCACCCTCCTCGCAGTCCCTAGCTTTCTTGTAGTCTCTGGATACGGTGATCATACCGTTAGGATCCGGAATATTGAGCTTATTGTAGATGTAGCATGCCCGTGCGTGAAACTTGTGGTAGGTGGGCCTGCCGAAGATTACATGGTAGGAGCTCTTGAAGGGCACCACTTCGAACGTGATCATCTCTTCACGGAAATTATTAACGTCGCGAAGGCCACGGGGAGTTTGATGCTGCCCAGGGAGTTTGCCTTTTTACCCGGAACCACACCATGAAACTCAGTGGTGTTGTGCTTGAGCTGTTCCTTGGTAAGGTTCATCCTCTCGAGGGTCTACAGGTACATGATGTTCAAGCTGGCTCCGCCGTCCATAAGGAACTTGGAGAAGTCTGATGCGCGTAGATGTGCACGTCCGTTGGGAACCCCAAGAGGAAGGTGTGATGTGCACAGCAGCAAGTTTTCCCTCAGTAAGAAACCAAGGTTATCGAACCAGTAGGAGCCAAGAAGCACGTGAAGGTTGTTGGTGGAGGAATGTAGTGCGGCGCAACACCAGTGAAACCGGCGCCAACGTGGAACCTGCACAACACAATCAAAGTACTTTGCCCCAACGTAACAGTGAGGTTGTCAATTTCACCGGCTTGCTGAAAACAAAGGATTAAGCGTATCGAGTGGAAGATGGTGTTTGTTTGCAAAGAACAGTAAACACAGTAGAATGTATTCAGATGTAAAAGAATGGACCGGGGTCCACAGTTCACTAGAGGTGTCTCTCCAATAAGATAACTAACATGCTGAGTGAACAAATTACAGGCGGGCAATTGACAAATAAAGATTCAATACATATCAACGATGATTACTATGTGATTTAATCAGGGCATTACGACAAAGTACATAGACCGCTATCCAGCATGCATCTATGCCTAAATAATCCACCTTCAGGTTATCATCCGAACCCCTTCCGGTATTAAGTTGTAAACAACAGATAATTGCATTAAGTATGGTGCGTAATGTAATCAACACAAATATCCTTAGATAAAGCATCAATGTTTTATCCCTAGTAGCAACAGCACATCCACAACCTTAGAACTTTCTGTCACATCGTCCTGCATTAAATGGAGGCATGAACCCACTATCGAGCATAAATACTCCCTCTTGGAGTTACAAGTATCAACTTGGCCAGAGCCTCTACTAGCAACGGAGAGCATGCAAGAACATAAATAACACATATATGATAGATTGATAATCAACTTAACATAATATTCTATATTCATCGGATCCCGCCAAACACAACATGTAGCATTACAAATAGATGATCTTGATCATGTTAGGCAGCTCACAAGATCTATAACAATGATAGAACAAGCGGAGAAGACAACCATCTAGCTACTGCTATGGACCCATAGTCCAAGGATGAACTACTCACGCATCAATCCGGAGGCGGGCATGATGATGTAGAGCCCCTCCGGTGATGATTCCCCTCTCCGGCAGGGTGCCGGAGGCGATCTCCTGAATCCCCCGAGATGGGATTCGCGACGGCGGCGTCTCTGGAAGGTTTTCCGTATCGTGGCTCTCGGTACAGGGGGTTTCGCGACGAAGGCTATTTGTAGGCGGAAGGGTAGGTCAGGGGGCGACGCGAGGGGCCCAGACAACAGGGCCGCGCGGCCAGGGCCTGGGCCGCGCCGCCCTGGTGTCTGGCCACCTCGTGGCCCCACTTCGTCTCCCTTTCGGTCTTCTGGAAGCTTCGTGTAAAAATAGGCCCCTGGGCGTTGATTTCGTCCAATTCCGAGAATATTTCCTTACTAGGATTTCTGAAACCAAAAACAGCAGAAAACAGCAACTGGCACTTCGGCATCTTGTTAATAGGTTAGTGCCAGAAAATGTATAATAATGTTGTAAAGTATGTATAAAACATTCAAGTATTGTAATAAAAGTAGCATGGAACATAAGAAATTATAGATACGTTTGCGACGTATCAAGCATCCCCAAGCTTAGTTCCTACTCGTCCTCGAGTAGGTAAACGATAACACAAATAATTTCTGAAGTGACATGCTACCAACATAATCTTGATCAACATTATTGTAAAGCATATGAGATGAATGGAGTGATCTGAACAAAAGATTGCTAACAAAGATAATGACTAAGCAAATGAATCATATAGCAAAACTTTTCATGAATAGTACTTTCAAGACAAGTATCAATAAGAGTTGCATAAGAGCTAACTCATAAGCAATAAATCCTAAGTAGAATGAATTGAAGCAACACAAAGGATGATTAAGTTTCAGCAATTGCTTTCAACTTGTAACTTGTATATCTCATGGATATTTGTCAACATAGAGTAATATAACAGGTGCAATAAGTAAACATGTAAGAATCAATTCACATAGTTAACACAAGTGTTTGCTTCTAAGATAGAAAGGAATGGGTAAACTGACTCAACAATAAAGTAAAAGAATGGCCCTTCGCAGAGGGAAGCATGGATTACTATTTTTGTGCTAGAGCTTTTGTTTTGAAAACATAGAAACAATTTTGTCAACGGTAGTAATAATTCATATGTGCTATGCATAATACTTCCTACAAGTTGCATGTCTCATGCATAGAGTACTAATAGTGCTCGCACCTTGTCCTACTTAGCTCGGAAGACACGGATTATCATCGCATAACATATGTTTCAACCAAGTGTCACAAAGGGGTACCTCTATGCCGCCTGTACAAGTGTCTAAGGAGAAAGCACGCATTGGATTTCTCGCTTTTGATTATTCTCAACTTAGACATCCATACCGGGACAACATAGACAACAGATAATGGACTCCTCTTTTAATGCTTAAGCATTCAACAACAGTTAATATTCTCATAAGAGATTGAGGTTGTATGTCCAAACTGAAACTTCCACCATGATACATGGCTTTAGTTAGCGGCCCAATGTTCTTCTCTAACATATGCATACTCAAACCATTTGATCATGAAATCGCACTTACTTCAGACAAGACGAACATGCATAGCATCTCACATGATATCCAACAAAGATAAAGGTGATGGCGTCCCCAGGAACATGGTTACCGCTCAACAAGCAACTTATAAGAATTAAGACACATAACTACATATTCATCACCACAATAGTTTTTAAGCTATTTGTCCCATGAGCTATATATTGTAAAGGTAGAGGAATGAAATTTTAAAGGTAGCACTCAAGTAATTTACTTTGGAATGGCAGAAAAATACCACATAGTAGGTAGATATGGTGGACACAAATGGCATGGGTTTTGGCTCAAGGTGTTTGGATGCACGAGAAGCATTTCCTCTCAGTACAAGGTTTGGGCTAGCAAGGTTGTTTGAAGCAAACACAAGTATGAACAGGTACAGCAAAACTCACACAAGAACATATTGCAAGCATTATAAGGCTCTACACTGTCTTCCTTGTTGTTCAAACACTTTACCCGAAAATATCTAGACTTAGAGAGAACAATCATGCAAACCAAATTAAACAAGCTCTACGGTAGTTCTTCATTAATAGATTAAACTACATGATGCAAGAGCTTAAACATGATCTATGAGAGCTCAAACAATTGCCAAATTTCCAAACCATATGCAGCATTTTCCGATTCCAACCAAATAGCAATTTAACGAAGCAATAAGACTTCGCCATGAACATTAAAGCACAAATAAGAACACAAGTGTTCCATATGAAAAAGCAGAGCGTAATATCTCCAATATAAGGATGGTGGGATCCAACTTTGTTCAAACCAAAACAAAAATAAAAGCAAACCGACGCTCCAAGTAAAGAACATAGGATGTGATGGAACAAAAATATAGTTTCACTAGAAGTGACCTGATAATGTTGTCGATGAAGAAGGGGATGCCTTGGGCATCCCCAAGCTTAGACCTTTCACTCTTCTTGATCACATTATATCACCCTCTTCTATTGACCCTTTAAAACTTCCTCCACACCAAACTTCAAGCAAACTCATTAGAGGGTTAGTGCATAATAAAAAATTCACATGTTCAGAGGTGACACAATCATTCTTAACACTTCTGGACATTGCACAAAATTTCTGAAAGTTAATGGAACAAAGAAACTCATTCAACATAGCAAAAGCGGCAATGCGAAATAAAAGGCAGAATCTGTCAAAAACAGAATAGTCCGTAAAGACGAATTTGGCAAGGGCACTTAACTTGCTCAAATGGAAAAACTCAAAACTAATGAAAGTTGCGTACATATCTGAGGATCACACACGTAAATTTACAGATTTTTTTGATTTTTTTACAGAGACTTCTGCTCAAATTCGTGACCGACAGCAATGCTGTTTGTGCGCAGCAATCCAAATCTAGCATCAACTTTACCATAGAGACTTTACTTGGCACAAAAACATGATAAGGAGAGGTTGCTACAGTAGTAAACAACTTCCAAGACTCAACAAAACGAAAAGTGCTGTAGTAAAATAAACACATGGGTTATCTCCCAAGAAGTTCTTTCTTTATAGCCATTAAGATGGACTCAGTAATTTCAAAGATACTCTCGCAAGAAAAAAGAGTTGAAGCAAAAGAGAGCATCAAGAAGAAAATTAAAAACACATTTAAGACTAACCCACTTCCTATGAAAAGGAATCTTGTACACAAATAAATTCATGAAGAACAAAGTGGTAAGCATAGAAAAGCAACACAAGCGTGATGACCCACAAGTATAGGGGATCGCAACAGTCTTCGAGGGAAGTATTACCCAATTTATTGATTCGACACAAGGGGAGGTAAAGAATACTTATAAGCCTTAACAACTGAGTTGTCAATTCAGCTGCACCTGGAAAAGCACTAGCAACAGGGGTGATGTGAAAGTAGCAGTGATATGAGAGCAATAGTAACAAGAATACAAAGAAAGCAGTAATAGCAATATGAGAGCAATGGCACCAGAAAATAGTTGATACTACTTCCAATGACATGAAGAACAAGTATATGATGATGCGAGATGGAACGGGGTTCCCAGCTATCTACACTAGTGGAAACTCTCCAATAACAAGTGACAAGTGTTGGGTGAACAAATTACAGTTGGGCAATTGATAGGATTGATAAGGCATTAAGAAAGAACATCAATTCATTAATCATGTAGGCATGTTTTCCATATTTAGTCGTACGTGCTTGCAATGAGAAACTTGCACAACATCTATTGTCCTACCAGCCGGTGGCAGCCGGGCCTCAAGGGAATCTACTGGATATTAAGGTACTCCTTTTAATAGAGCACCGGAGCAAAGCATTAACACTCCGTGAAAACATGTGTCCCTCACATCACCGCCATCCCCTCCGGTTGTCCCGATTTCTGTCACTTCGGGGCCTTTGGTTCCGGACAGTGATATGTGCATACAACTTGTAGATACAATCTAAGCAATAATTATAGAGCTCAAATCTAAGATCATGCCACTCGGGCCCTAGTGACAAGCATTAAGCATAACAAGATTGCAGCAACAATAACTTCACAAACTTTATAGATAGACTAATCATAAGAGTAAAATACATCTATGGTACCTGAACTTGTCCCCTAAGCTCACTTTGGTCACTGTATTTTGGAAACCTCAAGTTACGGTCACTTAAGACGCTCAAGAAGGTCATATACGGTCACTCCCTCCCGTAGCCTATGTATTTTTCATAAAGTGGCATATATTTGACCGGGTTGACCATCAGGTGAGACACCACCGTGAAAAAATTATATCTACCTCTCATTTCTAGGGACTAAATTGAAAAAACAAATAGATAAAGGATCTTTTTCTCTGGTCTGCCCGCACCGCTGATGTGCGTCGCTCTACTTTTGTGCATGAGCTGTGCCTCCGCCGTGGCCACTATATTAACCGTGGTGGCTTCTTCCATGTGGGTTAGAGCGCTTGGGCTATGCCGCGACTACATGGCCGCCTCCATGGCGCAACTCCCGCCGCTATATTAACCGTGGTGGCTTCTTCCATGTGGGTTAGAGCGCTTGGGCTCTGCCGCGACTACATGGCCGCCGCCATGGCGCAACTCCCGCAGTGCGGGCGAACATGGACACCAACGTGTCTTGACCGGTCACCGATGTCGGACAAGAACTAGGCGTGGTGGTGCAGCCGTGCGCCACGCCGATGAATAGGCTTCATTTGCCTCCATGCGCCAATGGGTGATGCTGCTGACACCGTGAGAAGAAGCTGAGGACGACGCCTCCACCGTGTGCAGCTCCGCTACAGTCGATCGGAGGGATCCCCTGTCGCTGTCGGTGAAGGGGACAACGGGGATGGCGCCTTCTGAGGTTGAGGAGAACACATGGTATCCACCACAACGAGTACTGGTTGTCCCCCACAACAAGATCAGCGACGTACTTATCGAGGTACTTGAGTGCCCGGAAGCAGAAGCTCCAGCATCCTCAGGTCCCCGCGTAGCAACGTCCCCGCCACCGTATCCACGTCAGCAATGCCACGATGCGGCCTATCTGCAGTTTGAGTTCGGGTTGCCCGTGCGGCCGCGCCGCTCCGGTTATGGTGGGTGCGCTTCTGTTGCTCTCGATCCTCGCCGTTGTTGTCCACTCCGCGAAAGGCCTCGACGAAATCTCCCTACACGCGTTTAATTTCATGGTCGCCCGAGGTCGTCTCGGTCCTCTTAGCCGTGGTGCTGCTCGTCGCCGGGTTGTTGCACAAGAGGGAATCAGATTGTTCTGCTACCAAGGAGCCTCTACTGGATGACATGGCCAGCGAGAACACCAACGCCTATGCTTCCACGTTCGCCGGCTCCAGCTTTCATAGTCTCCTTAGTCCTTACCTCGCTGTCAGCCACAAGAAGACCCTCGGCCTCTGCGACATCCTGGACATCGACCCCTGAGAGAGCATAGCCGGCCTGCTCCCGGCGCTCAAAGCCTGCCTTGATATGCTCACCGGCCACCAGAGTGCAGATCGGAAGGTGACGGCCTTCAAGCTCCTTGTCCTCAGCTTCATCGCAGGTAACGTGTTTGAGAGTTTGTCCTGACAACACTACCATTTCCGAACAAGTTTGGATACCCGTCGCGGTCCGTGCTCGTCTCCGGCGTGTACAAGAATGAGCTGGCTATCTGTAGCCGTTCTAGGCAGATCCACTCCAGTGGCGAGACGGCGAACATCATGGGCGCGCATGCCAACCACGTAGGCAGCTTCTCTTACATCCACGACCTCTGGCTGGTACCGCTCCGGATAGGCATGGCGTTGTTGGTCCAGTCCTGAACTGCTTTCCGTGTTCAGCTGTTGGGGACCTAGGGTCATCGCGTGCTGCTACTGGGGGAGGTGACCACGGGTTGGCTGAAGCATGCAGCGGGGACGAAATGAGAAGATGCACGGTGCCTAACGGTTGACACCGCCAGACAGACCGACGAAATAGTGATGATTTGGAGCAATCTTGGGGGTCTTAGTGGAAAAAAAGGATGTTTGGGTGCTTTGCGGAATCTAACGTCGACGGTCAATGGAGTCGAATGTATGACATGCCATTAAAATACGTATGCTACCAGAATCAGTGACCGTATATGGACCTCGGGAGCGTCTTCAGTGACCGTGACTTGAGGTTTTCATAATACAGTGACCAAGGTGAATTTACCACACAAGTTGAAGTACCCTAGATGCATTTTACTCCTAATCATAATGTATCATCCATCAGATCCCAACAAACACAACACCGATTACATCAGATGAATCTCAATCATGTAAGGCAGCTCATGAGATCATTGTATTGAAGTACATGGGGGAGAGAATACCAACTAGCTACAGCTAGAACCCGTAGTCCATGGGGGAACTACTCACGGAGCATGATGGAGGCGATGGCGTTGATGGAGATGGCTTCCGGGGGCACTTCCCCGTCCCGGCAGGGTGCCGGGACAGAGACTTCTGTCCCCCGAATTGGAGTTTCGCGATGGTGGCGGCGCCCCTGGAGTCTTTCTGGAGTTTCGTCAAGTGGTACGGTGTTTTTAGGTCGAAAGGGATTTTATAGGCGTAGAGGCGGCGCAGGGGGGCACCTGGGGGCTCCACACCACAGGCCGGCGCGGGCCCAGGCCAGGCCGCGCCGCCCTATGGTGTGGTGGCCCTCTGGCCCCTCTCCGACTCTTCTTCGGTGTTCTGGAGCCTTCCGGGAAAAATAGGAGGTTTGGTCTTCGTTTCGTCGAATTCCGAGAATATTGCCCGAACAGCCTTTCTGGAACCAAAAACAGCAGAAAACAGGAACTGGCACTGTGGCATCTTGTTAATAGGTTAGTTCCGGAAAACGCATAAAAACATCATAAAGTGCAAGCAAAACATGTAAGTATTGTCATAAAACAAGCATGGAACGACAGAAATTATGGATACGTCGGGGACGTATCAACATCCCCAAGCTTAGTTCCTGCTCGTCCCGAGCAGGTAAACGATAAAAAAAAGAATAATTTCTGTAGTGACATGCTACTTACATAACCTTGATCATACTATTACAAAGCATATGAAATGAATGAAGTGACTCAAGGCAATGATCTATAGTTGCTAACAAGTAGATAACATATAGCAAAACTTTTCATGGAGAGTACTTTCAAGACAAGTATCAAAAGTTTTGCACAAGAGTTAACTCATAAAGCAATAAGTTCAAAGTAAAGGCATCGAAGCAACACAAGGGAAGATATAAGTTTCAGCGGTTGCTTTCAATCATATATGATAGATTGATAATCAACTTAACATTATATTCTATATTCATCGGATCCCGCCAAACACAACATGTAGCATTACAAATAGATGATCTTGATCATGTTAGGCAGCTCACAAGATCTATAACAATGATAGCACAAGCGGAGAAGACAACCATCTAGCTACTGCTATGGACCCATAGTCCAAGGATGAACTACTCACGCATCAATCCGGAGGTGGGCATGATGATGTAGAGCCCCTCCGGTGATGATTCCCCTCTCCGGCAGGGTGCCGGAGGCGATCTCCTGAATCCCCTGAGATGGGATTCGCGACGGCGGCGTCTCTGGAAGGTTTTCCGTATCGTGGCTCTCGGTACAGGGGGTTTCGCGACGAAGGCTATTTGTAGGCGGAAGGGTAGGTCAGGGGGCGACGCGAGGGGCCCAGACAACAGGGCCGCGCGGCCAGGGCCTGGGCCGCGCCGCCCTGGTGTATGGCCACCTCGTGGCCCCACTTCGTCTCCCTTTCGGTCTTCTGGAAGCTTCGTGTAAAAATAGGCCCCTGGGCGTTGATTTCGTCCAATTCCGAGATATTTACTTACTAGGATTTCTGAAACCAAAAACAGCAGAAAACAGCAACTGGCACTTCGACATCTTGTTAATAGGTTAGTGCCGGAAAATGTATAATCATGCTGTAAAGTATGTATAAAACATTCAAGTATTGTAATAAAAGTAGCATGGAACATAAGAAATTATAGATACGTTTGCGACGTATCAAAGTCATACCCGTTGATACGTCTCCGACGTATCGATAATTTCTTATGTTCCATGCTACTTTATTGATGATACCTACATGTTTTACGCACACTTTATGTCATATTCGTGCATTTTCTGGAACTAACCTATTAACAAGATGCCGAAGAGCCAGTTCCTGTTTTCTGCTGTTTTTGGTTTCAGAAATCCTAGTAACGAAATATTCTCGGAATTGGACGAAATCAACGACCAGGTTCCTATTTTGCCCGGAAGCATCCAGAACACCCGAGAGCCGCCAGAGGGGGGCCCTGTGGGCCCCAGATGACATGGTGGCGCGGCCAGGGCTGGGCCCGCGCCACCCTATGGTGTGGTCGCCCCTTTGACCCTCCTGCGCCGCCTCTTCGCCTATTTAAAGCCCCTGCATCGAAAACCCTTACGGAGGAAGCCACGGTACGCGAAACCTTCCAGAGCCGCCGCCATCGCGAAGCCAAGATCTGGGGGACAGGAGTCTCTGTTCCGGCACCCTGCCGGAGCGGGGAAGTGCCCCCGGAAGGCTTCTCCATCAACACCGCTGCCATCTCCACCGCCATCTTCATCACCGCTGCTGCTCCCATGAGGAGGGAGTAGTTCTCCATCGAGGCTCGGGGCTGTACCGGTAGCTATGTGGTTCATCTCTCCCATGTACCTCAATACAATAATCTCATGAGCTGCTTTACATGATTGAGATTCATATGAGTTTGTATCACAATTTATCTATGTGCTACTCTAGCAATGTTATTAAAGTAGTTTTATTCCTCCTGCACGTGTGTAAAGGTGACAGTGTGTGCACCGTGTTAGTACTTGGTTTATGCTATGATCATGATCTCTTGTAGATTGCGAAGTTAACTATTGCTATGATAATATTGATGTGATCTATTCCTCCTACATATGCATGAAGGTGACAGTGTGCATGCTATGCTAGTACTTGGTTTAGTCTTTTGATCTATCTTACACTAAAGGTTACTAAAATATGAGCATTATTGTGGAGCTTGTTAACTCCGGCATTGAGGGTTCGTGTAATCCTACGCAATGTGTTCATCATCCAACAAAAGTGTAGAGTATGCATTTATCTATTCTGTTATGTGATCAATGTTGAGAGTGTCCACTAGTGAAAGTCTATTCCCTAGGCCTTGTTCCTAAATACTGCTATCACTGCTTGTTACTGTTTTACTGCGTTACTACTGCTGCGTTACTACTACATGTTTACTTCCCGCAATATTACTACCATCAACTGCCCGGCAACTAAGCACTTTTCCTCCCTCATCAACTACGCGCCAAGCACTTTTCTGGCGCCATACTACTGCTCATATTCATTCATACCACTTGTATTTCACTATCTCTTCGCCGAACTAGTGCACCTATTAGGTGTGTTGGGGACACAAGAGACTTCTTGCTTTGTGATTACAGGGTTGCTTGAGAGGGATATCTTTGACCTCTTCCTCCCTTAGTTCGATAAACCTTGGGTGATCCACTTAAGGGAAACTTGCTGCTGTTCTACAAACCTCTACTCTTGGAGGCCCAACACTGTCTACAAGAATAGAAGCTCCCGTAGACATCAAGCACTTTTCTGGCGCCGTTGCCGGGGAGGAAAGGTAAAAGGCACTCATACTCCGGTTCCAGGTAACAGTACTTTTCTGGCGCCATTGTGTGTGTGCTCGAAGCTATTTCCTTTAGACTCTGCAATTGCGACATTTGGTTTCTTGTTTACACTAGTTAGGCATAATGGACAACAATGACCTTTTTATTCTATTTCCTGATTTAAGACATGGATGGTTTGATGTGAAAATTAAAAAACCCATGGAACATATTAATATGAATGCTTTGAACACTATTGTTGCTAATGCTATGGAAAATTCTAAGCTTGGGGAAGCTGGTTTTGATGAGCATGATATTTTTAGTCCCCCAAGCATTGATGAGAAAATTTACTTTGATGATACTTTGCCTCCCATTTATGATGATTATAATGATAGTAGTCTTTTGTTACCACCTGTTATGGAGGATAAATTTGATTATGATTACAATATACCTCCTATATTTGATAGCTACTTTGTTGAATTTGCTCCCACTACAATTAATAAGAATGACTATGCTTATGTTGGGAGTAGTAATTATTTTATGCATGAGACTCATGATAAGAATGCTTTATGTGATAGTTATATTGTTGAGTTTGCTCATGATGCTACTGAAAGTTATTATGAGAGAGGAAAATATGGTTGTAGAAATTTTCATGTTACTAAAATGCCTCTCTATGTGCTGAAATTTTTGAAGCTACACTTGTTTTATCTTCCTATGCTTGTTACTTTGCTCTTCATGAACTTGTTTATTTACAAGATTCTTATGCATAGGAAGCATGTTAGGCTTAAATGTGTTTTGAATTTGCCTCTTGATGCTCTCTTTTGCTTCAACTTCTATTTCTTGCGAGTGCATCATTAAAACTGCTGAGCCCATCTTAATGGCTATAAAGAAAGAACTTCTTGGGAGATAACCCATGTGTTTTTTTTACTACAGTACTTTATTTTATATTTGTGTCTTGGAAGTTGTTTACTACTGTAGCAACCTCTCCTTATCAAGTTTTTGTGCCAAGTAAAGTTTCTATGCCAAAGTTGATGTTATATTTGGGATCGCTGCGCAGAAACAGCATTGCTGTCTGTCACGAATCTGGGCACAGTTCTCTGTAGAAAATTCGAAAAAATCTGCCAATTTACGAGCGTGATCCTCAGATATGTACGCAACTTTCATTAGTTTTGAGTTTTTCCATTTGAGCAAGTCTGGTGACAGCTTTAAATTCGTCTTTACGGACTGTTCTGTTTTTGACAGATTCTGCCTTTTATTTCGCATTGCCTCTTTTGCTATGTTGGATTTATTTCTTTGATCCATTAATGTCCAGTAGCTTTATGCAATGTCCAGAAGTGTAAAGAATGATTGTGTCACCTCTGAACATGTGAATTTTTGATTATGCACTAACCCTCTAATGAGTTTGCTTGAAGTTTGGTGTGGCAGAAGTTTTCAAGGGTCAATAGAAGAGGGTGATATAATGTGATCGAGAAGAGTGAAAGGTCTAAGCTTGGGGATGCCCCGGTGGTTCATCCCTGCATATTTTAAGAAGACTCAAGCATCTAAGCTTGGGGATGCCCAAGGCATCCCCTTCTTCATCGACAACTTATCAGGTTTCTTCTAGTGAAACTATATTTTTATTCAGTCACATCGTGTGTATTTTACTTGGAGCGTCTGTGTGTGCTTTTATTTTTGTTTTTTTATTTTCATTCTCTGAATAAGTTCATCCTTGTGTGGGAGAGAGACACGCTTCGCTGGTTCATATGAACACATGTGTTCTTAGCTCATAATATTCATGGCGAAGTTTCCTCTTCGTTAAATTGTTATATGGTTGGAATTGGAAAATGCTACATGTAGTAATTGGTAAAATGTCTTGGATAATGTGATACTTGGCAATTGTTGTGCTCATGTTTAAGCTCTTGCATCATATACTTTGCACCCATTAATGAAGAAATACATAGAGCATGCTAAAATTTGGTTTGCATAATTGGTCTCTCTAAGGTCTAGATAATTTCTAGTATTGAGTTTGAACAACAAGGAAGACGGTGTAGAGTCTTATAATGTTTACAATATGTCTTTTATGTGAGTTTTGCTGCACCGGTTCATCCTTGAGTTTGCTTCAAATAACCTTGCTAGCCTAAACCTTGTATCGAGAGGGAATACTTCTCATGCATCCAAAATCCTTGAGCCAACCACTATGTCATTTGTGTCCACCATACCTACCTACTACATGGTATTTTTCCGCCATTCCAAAGTAAATTGCTTGAGTGCTACCTTTAAACCATTCAAAATTTATCACCTCTGATTTGTGTCAATGTTTTATAGCTCATGAGGAAGTATGTGGTGTTTATCTTTCAATCTTGTTGGGCAACTTTCACCAATGGACTAGTGGCTTCATCCGCTTATCCAATAATTTTGCAAAAAGAGCTGGCAATGGGATTCCCAGTCCCAAATTAATTAACAAAAATAGACACTCCTCCATGGTATGTGATTGATGGACGGCACCCGAAGGATTCGGTTAGCCATGGCTTGAGAAAGCAAAGGTGGGGAGGAGTGTCATCATAATAAAACTAAAATAAAAAGGCACTCCTTCATGGTATGAGATTGTTGGCAGGCACCCGAGGATTCGGTTAGCCATGGTTTGTGAAAGAAAGGTTGGAAGGAGTGCCACCCAAAAACAAAATAAAATGGGAGCCGCTCTTTGAAGGTTTGCCTGGCAAGGGGGTTAGAGTACCCGCTACCATTCGTTGACAACAACAAACACCTCTCAAAACTTTACTTTTATACTCTCTTGATGTTTTCAAAATAAAAGCTCTAGCACAAATACAGCAATCGATGCTTTCCTCTTTGAAGGACCATTCTTTTACTTTTATTGTTGAGTCAGTTTACCTATCTCCCTCCACCTTAAGAAGCAAACACTTGTGTGAACTGTGCATTGATTCTTACATACTTGCTTATTGCATTTGTTATATTACTCTATGTTGACAATTATCCATAAGATATACATGTTACAAGTTGAAAGCAACCGCTGAAACTTAATCTTCCATTGTGTTGCTTCAATGTCTATACTTTAAATTATTGCTTTATGAGTTAACTCTTATGCAAGACTTATTGATGCCTGTCTTGAAAATGCTATTCATGAAAAGTCTTTGCTTTATGATTCACTTGTTTACTCATGTCATTACCATTGTTTTGATCGCTGCATTCATTACATATGTTTACAAATAGTATGATCAAGGTTATGATGGCATGTCACTTCAGAAATTATCTTTGTTATCGTTTTACCTGCTCGGGACGAGCAGAACTAAGCTTGGGGATGCTGATACGTCTCCGACGTATCGATAATTTCTTATGTTCCATGCTACTTTATTGATGATACCTACATGTTTTATGCACACTTTATGTCATATTCGTGCATTTTCTGGAACTAACCTATTAACAAGATGCCGAAGAGCCAGTTCCTGTTTTCTCCTGTTTTTGGTTTCAGAAATCCTAGTAACGAAATATTCTCGGAATTGGACGAAATCAACGCCCAGGTTCCTATTTTGCCCGGAAGCATCCAGAACACCCGAGAGCCGCCAGAGGGGGGCCCTGTGGGCCCCAGATGACATGGTGGCGCGGCCAGGGCTGGGCCCGCGCCACCCTATGGTGTGGTCGCCCCTTTGACCCTCCTGCGCCGCCTCTTCGCCTATTTAAAGCCCCTGCATCGAAAACCCTTACGGAGGAAGCCACGGTACGCGAAACCTTCCAGAGCCGCCACCATCGCGAAGCCAAGATCTGGGGGACAGGAGTCTCTGTTCCGGCACCCTGCCGGAGCGGGGAAGTGCCCCCGGAAGGCTTCTCCATCAACACCGCTGCCATCTCCACCGCCATCTTCATCACCGCTGCTGCTCCCATGAGGAGGGAGTAGTTCTCCATCGAGGCTCGGGGCTGTACCGGTAGCTATGTGGTTCATCTCTCCCATGTACCTCAATACAATAATCTCATGAGCTGCTTTACATGATTGAGATTCATATGAGTTTGTATCACAATTTATCTATGTGCTACTCTAGCAATGTTATTAAAGTAGTTTTATTCCTCCTGCACGTGTGTAAAGGTGACAGTGTGTGCACCGTGTTAGTACTTGGTTTATGCTATGATCATGATCTCTTGTAGATTGCGAAGTTAACTATTGCTATGATAATATTGATGTGATCTATTCCTCCTACATATGCATGAAGGTGACAGTGTGCATGCTATGCTAGTACTTGGTTTAGTCTTTTGATCTATCTTACACTAAAGGTTACTAAAATATGAGCATTATTGTGGAGCTTGTTAACTCCGGCATTGAGGGTTCGTGTAATCCTACGCAATGTGTTCATCATCCAACAAAAGTGTAGAGTATGCATTTATCTATTCTGTTATGTGATCAATGTTGAGAGTGTCCACTAGTGAAAGTCTATTCCCTAGGCCTTGTTCCTAAATACTGCTATCACTGCTTGTTACTGTTTTACTGCGTTACTACTGCTGCGTTACTACTACATGTTTACTTCCCGCAATATTACTACCATCAACTGCCCGGCAACTAAGCACTTTTCCTCCCTCATCAACTACGCGCCAAGCACTTTTCTGGCGCCATACTACTGCTCATATTCATTCATACCACTTGTATTTCACTATCTCTTCGCCGAACTAGTGCACCTATTAGGTGTGTTGGGGACACAAGAGACTTCTTGCTTTGTGATTACAGGGTTGCTTGAGAGGGATATCTTTGACCTCTTCCTCCCTGAGTTCGATAAACCTTGGGTGATCCACTTAAGGGAAACTTGCTGCTGTTCTACAAACCTCTACTCTTGGAGGCCCAACACTGTCTACAAGAATAGAAGCTCCCGTAGACATCACCCGTCAATGCGGGGACTTACAACCAGGGCGTAGCATTCTTTGGGGATGACGGCCGGGTGATCTGACATGTCAAAAGTGCAGGGTTTTTCTGACCACTTGACGTACTGCGGCACAGCCGGAACTGTGGCGTTCAAGAGCCGGAGGGCCGATTTCTTGGCCCGGACCGTTGGGGTTCCGAGGAACGTGTGGTAGGCACCAACACTCTTTTTTCCGAAGGGGTTGGATTTGTTAGCTGCGGAACCCTCTTTGGGATCCGGTGAAGCATCATCCTCGTCCATCGCCTCGGAACTGTCCTCGTCCTTGTCTTTGTTCTTGCCCTTGCCTCCTTTGCCGCGTGGGCGGTGCTTCCGAGCTCGCTTGTATCCTGCTTCCGGGTCAGACTTGAGATCATTGACCCACTTGTAGTTGCGGTTGATGTGAGAGGATTTGCCGGTAGCCGGATCTATGTGGGCTAGGCATGGCATATCCCTATACTCTTCGTACGTCTGGGGAGCGCGGGTTCCAGCTACGATGACTTCGTTAGCGCGCTGCTGGCCCTGGCCGGCTCCGCCACCACGTTCGCGGCCTCTGCCGCCTCCTTGACCTCCGCGTTGGAACGTCATGGCGACCATGTAGGATCCGCCGCCCTTTTGGTCTTCGGAGGGGTTCTTCCGCTTGTTGTTGTTGCTGCTACCGCCATTGTCATGGTTCTTGTTTTGTTGGTGCAGGGGTATGGTTGTGGCTGCGAGGTCTCCGCCTGCGTCATCATCGACGGCGGTGTGATTGCTGGCCATGTTGATCATGTCATCCAAAGTCAGCTTATTCTCATTGACCAAGCAAGTAAGCTTGTGCCGCAGCAGTCCTCCCCTCTGCAACCCACCTATGAAGACGTGCATAGTTTTGCGATTGTCCATGTTCTCACACTCGTTTCTGGTTGCTAACCATCGGGTGAGGAAGTTCCTTGATGTTTCACCCTTCTTCTAGATACATGCATGTAGATCGCTTGTCGTGGCAGGTCTCTTGTAGGTGCCCCTGAAGTGTTTCTCAAAGGCGTTCTTCAGGTCGAACCAGCAAAAGATGGAGTTCTTCTCGAGGTCGCTGAGCTAGATACAAGCTGGACCAACAAGGTACAACTGGAGCATGCACCAGGCTATGTTGGGGGTTCCTCCGGCAAAGGTTACTGCATTGTAGTAATCCTCAATCTAGGTATCCGGCCTTTCACTGCCATCATAATGCTTCAGGTTTCTGGGTAGCTTGAGGTTCAAGATTCTTGGCTTTGGTTCCTCTCAAATCATCCTGCCAAATCACTTTGGGCCAATATAGTTGGATCTGTATTCATTGAGACGTTTCCGTGCATCACGCGGGCCGCCGCTAGGGGACTTTGAGCGGGAGCGGGATCTCCGGCCTCCGCCTCCGCCTGCACCTCCTCCACTGGGTGGTGGTGAGGGAGATCTGCGAGGGGGCCTGTGGGATTTCTTGCTTCCGCCTTCGGATTCCCTGCGTCCTTCCCGCGGCTGACTCCGGCTTCGGTGGCTACCTTCTTCTTGGTGGCGGTCGCCACCGTCGTTCCGGCTTCTGCGGGGCTCGGGCTCGCGTTCTTCGTTCTGGCTCCTGTGAGGCTCGGGCTCGCGATCGTCGTTCCGGCTCCGGCGTGCGCTCCGTGTTCCTGTTCCTCGGAGGCGGCGCATTGTTGCGGATATTGATTCCACCGGGCAAATGGGGTCTGGTGTTTTCGGCTGGACTACGACGGCGAGCTGGCGGAGGAGGATGCGGGGTCCGTGGCGGAGGTGACGGATTCCTGTACTTGTATCTGCCAGCGTACGTCGGGCCCTTTCCCTTTGCTGGGTCCGTCGAAGGTGTTTCCGAAGGAACCAGGATTGGGTTTGGATGTTCTTTGGTCTTTCTCCTACGCTCCGTGGATCTGGTGCGCGATTCATCATCATGATGCTGTCTGCCGGAGGCGTCCTTCTGCGCGGTGGACACATAGTGCTCCGGGTTGGATTCAACCTACGCAAAGTGTCTGCCTTGCTCTGTTGTTTCATTGCTGAGGCAACGAGCGTACGGATGTGGTTGATATTGATTTCCTCGTCCTTCTTGGCCAAGAGCTCCGCAACCTTGTTTATGTTATCCTTTGGAGTTGTGAGCGGTTGTTGATCAGTGGGAGTTGCGAAGGTGATCTTGCGAGGGGCAATAGCCTCCCGCCTGATCCTATCTGCATCCTTCTGGGCCTCGCCCATCTTGGATTCCCAATGCTCCCGGAGTTTCTTGGCCTTTTCCAGCGATTCTACAGCTTCACATTCTCTTTTGAGGAAATTATTCATAACACTTTCAGCCTCTTTCCTTTCCTCCAGCATTGCCATTGCGGTGTTTGAAAACCTCCTGGCGGTGGCTAGCATCTCCTGCCTTTTGGCTTCTAAAGCCTCCGGATCTGCGGCATCATCTAGAGTTATCGGTTTGTTGAGGATTTCCGAATGCGCGATGGCGTCTATGCCTGCTTGCTCAACCAGCTCTTCTGGGGACAGGTACTCCCCGCGTTCGTGAATACGTCCTTCTACGGAATCCAGCGCAGCACGGCCGCGTGGCGGATTCTCCGAGTTGGACGGCCCCGGAAGATTAGGGTCAGTCGGAGTGGTTTCGTCGTTAGCATCCTGATCCATCCCAGTTATGGTCGCAAGGACCTCTCTAGGCGGAGCGGATTCTGCCTCAGCTTTCTCCCCATCTTCGAGCTCCTTCGTCAGGCGATTGTACTCTTCTGTGTCCATCGAGGAGCCATCGTCGGAAGTTGGGCTTAGGTTGCCAAGGATTGGTTCTTCTTTGTCTCCGGCATCCTCTTGCTAATCCGGTGTGTCGCTGTCTCCGACAGTCTCTTGCTGATCTGGAGTGTCGCTGTCTCCGGAAGCCTCAACCTGCATGGGTCCGGCTCCATCTTGAGGAGGGGCGGTTCCAGCGGTATGTGCGAGGAAGTGCATGAAGTGACACCTATGCTTCTCTAACACCTGGGAGACCCAGGCGGATCTGCATTGCTCTTCCACCGTAAACTCCTGCTCAGGGGCGGATTGAGTGGGCTTTGAATTTTCTAGATCTAAGGCGGAATCTTCCTTAGGAAGTTCCTGCGACTCAAATCGGATCTTCGCGACTGCGTCCTCCTCAGCGGCGGTCGCGTCAACGTGACTTACCAGGGCGTTTCCGTCGGAGTCGACGGTCTCGCCGATGAAGATGTGGATGCCACTGATTGGGACGATGGAGAGCTTGATGGGGTCGATTTTAGCCGGAATCCAGCACTCGTCCGGAGGGACGATCGGAAAGTTCCCGGCGTAAATGACACGCCCCACAACGATGGATTCGTCGTAACTTCCCATGGCGAAACCCTCCCGGTTCCGGCCTCCAAACGCCGCTGGCCCCACGGTGGGCGCCAACTGTCGTTGCCTATTTGACGGTGCCTCGGAGGAGGGATCCTCACGAGGGGGAGATGAAGTAGGGGCCATAGGGCGGAGAGTCCTCGGGACGGTGGTACGCGATTTACCCAACTTCGGAACACCTGCTCGAGGACAGAGCCTACTGCTGCTTGTCTGGTATTATCTGGGCGCTTTCGCGTTGTTACAATGAGTTGTGGTTGTGCCTCTATGGCTCCCGGGATCTGGCTTATAAAGGCGCCAGGATCTAGGGTATACAAGGAGAGTCCTAGCCAAAATACAAGTTGCCTAACTACGGTATGCTATCTTGCCGTGTACGTCAATGATCCGCCTTCCTTGACGTGGAGATATTTGGGGTGTGACTTGATCGGACGAAGCGGAGATAGGAAGAATAGATTATAGGGTCCAGATTGTTTTAATGACGACCACCAAAGTGCGTTGAGTGTCAAACGACCAACTTAAATTTAATAGTAAAGATAGCAATGATATTAAAATAGTCACTAGTAGAAACAAGGGCTTTTATCCTGTCCTCGAAAGTGCTTTTGCACCGGATTTTGCACGAACCGGTGCTAAAGGGGTCATTAGCACCGGTTCGTGCGGTCTGCACGTCCAGGGGGCATTAGCACCGGTTCGTGCGGGACCTTTTGCACCGGTTCGTAACACGAACCGGTGCAAAAGGGTTGGCGTCAGCCACGAACTCTTTTGCACCGGTTCGTGTTACGAACCGGTGCAAAAGGTTTTTCTGCTCCCCACGCACCTCCACCCCCCCCCCCCCCCGTGGATCGCCTTTTTTAACACTGTAAAATAGAAAAGAAAATGATAGATTATTCAAAAAATAAAATCTTTTGAGATTCATGTATGTTATGCAACCTACTATTAGGGAAAATTAACAAATTTGAACTTTCACATTTATTGCAAAAAAGTTTGAAAAATGGTAAAACCGCATTAACTTTTGCATACGACGTCGGAAAAAAACGTATAATATATCAAAATCATCGTGGGAAAAAATTACATCCGAAATATCCAGGGTTTACCCGGTTAGCTAATTTTTAGATTTTGAAAATTCCAAATGAAAATATGAAAGCAGGAAGATTTTAGTTTTTTCCAGAAATTTAGGATTTTATATTTTTTTATTTTTTAAAATTAAAATTAATAATTGCATCTAAATAAAGATTGCTATTACTTTTAGCAAATTATAAGATTTTCAAATTTTTAGGTTTTAGGTTTGGCAAAAAAAAATTTAAAAATTAAAAATTAAAAATAATTAAAAATAATACAAATGATAAAGTTAATGTTTATTTATTTATTCAAAATTATTATTACAACATTACTTTGGTTTATTAAAATAATTATTTGAAATTCGAACAATAAAGAAATAGGACATCGATCGACATGTTAATAGGATTGATATGATACTACTATCACATACATGCGCGCGAAGCACTGCGGGATGGAAAGGAACTTGGAAGTTAAGCGTACTAGTGCTAGAGTAGTGGGAGGATGGGTGACCGAGCGGGAAGTTTGAGCACGAGTAAGTAATTGGACTAGAGATAAGGGTAGTTAGAGACTAAACTTGTGAAATAACTAAAATATTAGAAATTCCGAAAAAAGAAAAAAAAGGAGTAGAAAATAATTCGAAAAAAGTGTTTTTCTGCCGCGGCAGCGTTTTGGGACGTTTTTCTGCCGCGGCAGACCCTTTAGCACCGGTTCGTATTACGAACTGGTGCTAAAGGTCCTCCCGCTCGGACGCCCGGGAGCCGCCACGTGGTGCACCCTTTAGCACCGGTTCGTAACTGAACCGGTGCAAAAGGGGGGGGGGGGGGGGCTTTTGCACCGGATTGTTTGCACCGGTTGGGCATCCGGTGCATATAGCCCTTACCAACCGGTGCAAAAGGCCCGTTTTCCACTAGTGAGTGCCTGCCGGGTCGAATGTATCATAGACACATTAAATTTATATGATGACTCTTTTAGGATTGATGATCACTAGATGACATACAGTGGACTAATTCTGGACAATAATAAATTAATAAATTTAGTGAAAGGATGGGAAATCAAGTAATTTTAGGCCATAATAAAACATCAGCCACCGTGGTAAAATCCATGAATTTATGGGCATGCATTCCCCATTTTAAGACTTGATTAAAACTTTGTTGGCGTCGTCATTACATGAATTTATTACTCTAATGATTGGCGAACAACACAGTTGGCACTAATCTTTGAGAGTTTATGTTTATCAGTGTCGATCGTTCTACGGTAGTAGACAGATTTTCAGCGGATCAGGAATGCAAACCGCACATCAATATGGGGATTATAGAGCTACCTAACTCGCGGGCGTGCAAGCTAATTAACAAGCTACTGATTGATCCGGCCGGTCGAACAGTCGATCAGAAGTTGACAATGGATCGATAGGTGTGGCCGGGCTGCCAGCCGGCGGGGATAACGTTGCTGGCGACGAGCTTCCTGCCGGAGCTGGAGGTGAGGCGTATCGAGATGGGCGCCTGCAGGGGGGAGCCCGAGTTGTACTTCCACACGGCGCCCCACGACTGCTGCATCTGCGCCCAGCCGCCACCGCGCTGCTGGAGCTCGACCGCCGACAGGTCGCCGTCGCCGGCCTCGTCCTCCACGAGAAACGCGAGGTAGTTGGGGTTGGAGCCAGCGTCCACCTTGAAGGCGATGTCCGTCCCAGGCCAGTTGCACGGCACCCTGCATGCCCGCCAAGAAATCAAACAGATCAGAACGCTAATTAGCCGATCAATCAAACGAAGATGAGTGTGTCCCCAAGCTAGTTTGCCTACCGGTTGTACAGGACTTTGAGGACGCCGACGTTGCGGAGGTTGTCGGCCTGACCGGGCTTGGCCAAAGCCCCGAAGGCCCTCCCGCTAAGGTCGAAGTGGGCGGCCTCGGCCAGGCACGGCCCGCCCGGGCACTGGTCGGTGACGACCACGGTCACTGGTCTGTCGGAGCAGGCGGCATTGCCGATGCATCTCACCTGGTAGCAAGCGCCGCAGCCCTTGCCGTTCTTGTAGATGGAAGGGCCGCCTGCCGTGATCATGGCGGAGAATGGCGGCTGCTCCACGTCGCCCTGGTATCCGCACGCACCACCTGCAGCTCGCATCCATCCATAAATTCTAGCGTCACTACTCATGTTCCGATGTTCTATCGACTACTATGTATAAGCGTGATGCATCGTCATGGATGCAGGATGCGCATGTATGCGTACATATGTAGAAGGCTATATGCATGCGTACGTACCGTCGGTGCCGGCTCCGTTGCGTGGGCCGTACCACGTCGCGCCGCCATTTGTCCAGCCGGAGACGCTGAGGGGATGGAGCATGAGGAGGCAGCTGATGGCCAGAGCCGCGAAGGCGACGAAGAAAGAAGAAGCCATGCTCGCGGCGTACAAGAACGGAACGAATTGGTGACAGATCAAACGATGTGTGTACTTGCAAAGCGTGGAGTTGGATCGACGTATATTTGTAGGCATGCATGCAGCAGAGAGATCGTCACCCGCGGATTTAATTCCTTTTCATTTGCTGATTCGTTGGGATTTTCCTTTGATGGCCGTTGATCCGCAGGAAAGTTTTTAAGGTTGAATCCCATGATTTTTATTGAAGGCCGATTCGCAGGAGTTGCCTTAAACTAAATTGCACTATCTCCGTTCTAAAATAAGAGAAGCCTATTTTTCTAGTTGTATCATATTTCTTCCCTTAACAACACAATTTCTTACTAAAATTTAATTCCCTTTAATATTCTCTACCATATATTATACATGCCCTCAATGCGTAGATACATCCACAACTAGATTTTTTTTTTGACCCGGGAAACCATAGAGGAGGCATCCACAACTAGAAAAGGTTGCGATTCTTATTTTAAAACAGAAGGAGTACGTCGTCACAATTTCTGGCCAGGAAATATATTTTTCTGAACCGTCCAACTTTTTTTTCGCTAATAATAATGTTTGAGGTGACGTAGAAACTTTTGAAGCCTCGGTAATAATTCGTTACCAAGGTTACTAAACCTCGCCGGAAACCGGTTATCGCCGGAATTTATTTCTACTGAACAAAAATTACCGTTATTTACAAAATTAGCTCAAGTTTAGCAGTGTATTTTTCTTATAAATTTTGGATGAATTTACAAGTTTTTTTAAACAAAAGCTCGAGTATATCTGGCCATGGGCAGCCCGGCCCGACGGCCTGGCCCGACGGCCCGGCCCGAGCCCGGCCCGAAAAACTCGGGCCTGGGCCAGAAATGTTGGCCTGACTGTCGGGTCGGGCCTGGGCAGCCCGAAAATGCACTTTAACACTGCAGCCCGGCCCGCGGCCCGACGGTCTTGGTGGGATTTTGGTCGGCCCGGGCCGGGCTTGGGCCGGATTTTTTTTGCATCGGGCCTACCTCGGGCCGGCCCGGCCCGACACATGCCCAGGTATAAGCTCGAGCTGCGTTTCAACCCGTATTTCCAGTATTCCAAAAACCTGCTAGTATTCTTTTCCTACAGAAAAAAGACCTTGATTGGCTATCACGTAATACGATTCACACATGGAACTGCATGTAAACATTTTTTTTCTTGCTAACAACTTTTGTTTGTCAAAAATCATATTTGCAATTGTTATTTTGCAAACAAACGACAAACAACATATTCTATAACTGATGTGAAATTCGTGTCCATCAAAAACTATAAATGTAGCCCGGGCTGCCGCGCCCATTGCTCCATCCATTAGATAAACAGTAAAATGGTCTCCAATATACATCTTTAACCATTAGGTTAGTACCCATATGTTAGAAGGGACTAGTTGAATGCCCGTGCGTTGCTACAGTCTCTCTTTTTTACATCTGCAATACATATAGTGCATGTAAATATTTATAAATATTTATGTGTATAAAGAAGATAAAGATGTAAAAATATTACAATTCCACTTCACTTAAACTTCGTCAACCAATATCTCGTTGACACACTTTATATATTATGGTACAATACTACTCGATCCCTCCATCTCATGGAAGTTGTGCGTGGGATGGAGGGAGTATATATGTTGTCTTTGACTTCATTTGCTCGGTACTTAAGCAAATGTACTAAAAAAATATTCCTTGGCTCATAAACATCCTACACAAGCACTATTTATCATTAGCACGAAGATTCCACATGGGAATATAAAAAATGTGCAATATAGTTACTCACTAAAAATTAAATAAACCATCATTTAATTATGGTCATTTAGAAGGATGACTCTCCCTTCGATTCTGTAAAACCCGGTAAGTCTTGGTTCCCTTCAAGTCAAGTATCATCGGCATTAGGATATTTTTCTCCATAAGCAACTCTTATCTAAAATACTATGTATATGAATGATTTAAAAAACATTTGAATTTCTATAGAAAGAATAAACTTCGAACAGTTAACTAACCATAATAGCTAAAGACAGCCTTGTTGCCTCGTCTCCAACGGCCTAGCATGGCCTCGCCCCTCCACCTCCTCCCCATAGCCCGTCGTTCAAATTTAACGCCAATGCTTCCGGTCTCCCTCGTATTGACGGCATCTCGTGGGTGAGGCGACATGGTAGAGGGGTTGATGTGTGTCTGTGTGTGTGTGTGGGGGGGGGGGGGGTCCATTTTTATAGGATTTCAAGATTACAAAAGATCTACGAAAAGATCGTGTATCTACAACTACAACAGAATAGTATGCAAAGTCGGTACCTTTTCATCTGCAAATAACAATCACCTTGTTTAGCGTAGAAATTCAAATTTTGCAATGCTAATAGGAACATCATGTATGCTATCCTTTTATGTCCAATTAAACGTTATATAGAAGAAAACAAAGAAAGAGCAGCAAAAAAACTCCGGAGTAAAAAATAAATTATATTTCACCCCCCATCGTTTTGGATCACAAACCTAATAGAAACCAAAGTGAGCATACATGTTTATTGTATATTGCATGATCAAACTTACTTACTATATTCTATGAAACAATTATTGGAAATCACATAATATTATCTGCATAGGCTAGGGTGCAAGAGGATCGAAAGATTGAGCCTCTATATATATTTGATCACAGACCCTAGACGAATATGTATTTCTGCTTCCATCTTTCCTCCTGAATATGGAAAGAGGAAAAAAAAGTGCACAAGTCTCTGAGAAAATAGAGTATCTCCACCGTTCCAAGCAACATGACAAGGAGAGGGCTTCTTGTGGCAGGCGACTGTGTCATCACACTGAAAACGTTACATAAACATCACCAGTGGCGAAGGACGAAAAAAATTAAGGTAGGGCAAACTTTGAATGATGCAAATACCAAATAATGCTAAAAAGTAGTAATATTTGAGTACAATAAATTTTTTTTGATTATAAGTATAATCTAAGAAAACATACCAATAATGCCAACTCAGCAGCAAAGCTTTACATGTTCTTAAAAAAATAATCAAGACGTTTGTTTATCCCTCGTTCGATGCGCAACTCGATTTTGATTATTTTTGTTGCTATAAAATTCCTTTCAGTTGTTGATGTCGTCACGGGTAAACCCTATGTCATCTTAATGGAGTAATAACGCGGTCGGAGAAAGTATTACTTGTCTTTAAAATATCTAAAAAAATTCAATTCTACAAGTATGTATAATGAATAACTCGAGCTTATCTTCTATATACTAGGCTACATTCAATGATAAATCTCTGTAATACAAGCAATATTATTCATATTGAATCTAGAATACGAGTTTATATTTGGAGGTAAAAAATAGTCTATGCTTTTGGCCTGAAATCGATTTTGCGCAGTGTTTTTACTGAAACACGCATAACTTTCTCATACGGAGTCCGTTTTCGATGTATGACCACTCAAAATTTTCAGAAAAAACATACGCATCTAAGTGTATTCATCAAAAAACAAGGTAGGGCGGCTGCCCTACCTTGCCCTACTGGGAGCTCCGCCCCTGAACATCATGCCAAATGGCTTTCATACATAGCTGATACAAAAAAAAGTAGATAGACATGGTGGTACCTCCTATGTCAACCTTCTCCCATGACTGAATGAAAATGTGTAAGTGAAGTAGCAGCATAGCTTCACTCTTCCACTTGGATTTGGTGTTTTCTTTGCCCACCAATCAAATGCCAACGTCAACTAAGAAATGGAAAGAGAACTCAAAGTCCAATAACATAGGACTGAAAATTTAATATGCACAACATTATCCACAATGTGAGCTCAAGATTGTATCTATATTTGAAGTACCCATACTTGATCTTGAATCAGAAGTTCGGAACTTGAAAGGTTGAACTCAATGACACAAACCTCCAGGTAAAGAGCTCCACTGTAGTAGTCGAGAGGTCAAAGCCAACGGCGGCAGTCTGACATGCGACACACTTATTTCTCTCTCGAGCGGCCGGCATAGGCATGGATGGTGGCAGTGCCTGTCTTCAATAGCAGAAGACTGTAGAATACTCCCTCTGGTCCAATTAAATCGACGCGTCGTTGTGAAGGCTGCTAGCATGTTTAAGCTTTTGCTAGAGCTGCTTTGTTCAGCCATCCATGGTATATAAAAATTGATCAAATAGTAGCAAATCATAACAATATGACTCAAATTCAGTTACGTATCTTGAATATGACGCACCCCTATGTTTCTATTGAGAATGTCCTCACTTATGTGTGGTGTCTATGGAAGGTGCGAAATGATTACCTCTTTAACAAAAAAGACACTTATCCCAAACAGATATATCATAAGGCAAATGCTATTCAGAACAATATGGAACTCCTAGATATTTTGCAGGAATCGAAGAACAGGAAAAATTCTCAAAGGAGAGAACAAGACGACAAGAGCGAAGAGAATTTGGCAAACCAAGTACAATCACAAAATGATAGTGAGGTGCAGCCAATCTTTCACAATCAGGGGAAACGATCTGATCTGATTTCCTGATCCAAGGAAGAAAGATTTTATCTGATGCTGCCTAGAAGATAAAAAAAGTTCCAAGATCCCAAGGAAGAACCCTTACAGGTCTCGGAGAAACAACCCTAATCCAAGCTTTGGCATCCAGTGCTCCCTCACCATTACACGCGGAAGCATGTGCTCTTCGGCTTGCAGCTCAATTAGCAAAGAAGCTTTATATGCAGTTGGTCACCTTTCTGACGGACAATCTCACACTTGCCAGAGCTGCAACGTCTCAAAAGATTTCGGATGCCCATGTGCCTTGGGGGCCGAGGGAGCAGATTTCGCAATACAAAAGAGCATTCAGAAGCATACAATCAAGCATATTCCATGTTAAGAGAGAAATAAATTGTGTAGCACATACCTGTGCACAACAGACAATTAGGCAATCTCAGTATTTGCCTATGTTTAGTTATACAAATTCAACTCATTAATTAGGAACTTGCTCCTTTGCTTTAGCCTTTCACAGCCTTGATCCACAAGGGATTACAATCCATGCTGTACACTGCTTGTAAACTGGAAGTGAGCTAAATGAAATTTGGCATCTCCGACGCCACCCTTTGTTCAAAATGAAAACATAACTTCTTAAAGACCGAAGTCAAGTACCTTCAAGATATATTGACAAAGTCATATGTATTTATCTTCTATTTGGTTATTTATGTGAACAATGATGTTTATCTTTTATCTCTACGTATTCATTTTCATCTTTTCATAAAAATACATCATACATTGTGCACATATGCAAACATACACATTCACACTAAAAGTGGATTCACGTAGCTTCAAGATATATTGACGAAGTCATAGAGATTTATCTCTTAGCTCTTCGGAATCCTAAACTAATTGTGCTTTTGTAGGCTTCGTGCCTTTCAACATGAATAATTCACTTGAAAGGCCAACAAGCGAAGTAATTTTTACTAATCATGGAAATTTATGTAACAGTTTTACTACATAGTTTTTGAACCGACAGAACATGAACTCAAACCACACGCTGACATGATGATTAGAGAGCCAACTAGCTTTCATGGCGCCTACAAACTGATTAACCTGATGATGATCGAAAGGTTGATCACTCAATCTGATGTTGACGATGTATAAATGGTGCACGTGCACTCAATCACAACATCTACACAGCAAAGTCGTGTAGCTCCAAGATACTCCCTCCGTTCTTAAATAAGTGTACGTTATAACATGTCTTAAGTCAAACGTTATTTAGTTTGATCAACTTTCTACTTAAGTAGAAAAAATTGGCAGCATTTGTGGCACAAAATTAATATGGATAGATTCATTGATATGTAGTTCAATAATTTAGTAGTTCAATGTCACATAAGTTGCTATTTTTATGTAAAAACATCCGGTCAAATTTAAAAATGTTTGACTTCCAAAAAAGGAAAAAATATACTGGACTGAGGGAGTATACTGTTGAAGTCATACGCATGATGGGTCATATTTTTCCGTTTCTTTTTTAAAATACTAGGTAGAATATAGACACACAGGCACTCTCGTACAGCGAAATATGGAGTTACATTTACATGTCTATCTTTAAGCTGTCTATATATAGATGGGTATATAGATTAGCATGATTTGCTATTGGTATGCCTTCCCAAATCGCAATGATATTAAAACTAGTTGAGTGCCCGTGCGTTGCTACGGCTCATCTTGTTTCTTTTTTAAGCACATCTTAATATGGTGCTTTGAAAAAGTATGTGCACCAAAAAATAGCTACATAATATTCTATAAATATTAATATTAAGCCCCCTTTAAAAATAATTAAAGCATATAAATTTAGTGACATATCACATATACAAGCACAAAAGTGTTGATAAGTATTCATCATTTACTCAAATATAATATTTATTACAGAGTATTTATTACAAATTACGGTAGTCGTTTTTCCTCGTTCTCTTTTAGTCTACATCTTATAGATTAAAAAAATGTTCTATATAAGTCTAGATTTTTTTTTTTGAAACGAGGCAAAAGATTTGCCATTTCATTGATAGAGAAGAAGGTTTAAGCAAGTTAAGTTACAGACCAAACGGTCAAGGCCGCAGCCAAGACCCAAAACAAGAAATGGATTACTCTCCCGGCATTACATTACCCAACTTTTTTGCTCCGGCGGAAGCCCAAAGAGTCGCCTCGTTTTTTATCCTTGTTGCGACCATGAGAACGGTGGAGCAATGGTTCCGGAACACACGCGCATTTCTCTCTTTCCACACCTCCCATGACACAAGCATGGCAAGAGAGGACATCGCCCTTCTTGATTGTCCATCTTTTTGCACAAAGCTTGTCCACCACTCATGGACCGTGGCGGCCTCGATCCATCTATCCGGTTCGACGTCAACATGACCAAGCCAATCCTTGATGTTAAGCCACACCCGTCTTGTGAAACGGCAAGTGAAGAGGATGTGTGCCGCGGATTCTTGGACTTGGTTGCAAAGCTTGCAATTTCCACAATTTTGCCACCCCCGGCGCTCGAGCCTATCCGCCGTCCCGCGGATAAGTCTAGATTTTGGTTTTGTAAGCACAGAAAATGAAGCAGTCCTACTTTCTACTGGATGCAAATAATTTTAGTGTACCTTGGATTCATTGTTCACATATCAAAGTAGTAGTATTAAATGACTTTCTAATTAATCTTAAAATTTTCAGATTGTATAGTAAAAGAAAACAGAGGGAGTGTGCACGTTTTATAGGTATTGTAGGTAATGGCCCATTTTAAGTGCCCTAATCGTGAAGCTCCCATCATTTGTTGGTTTGTCGAAGACTCGAAGCTCCCTGAACCTCTAATTCATTCTCCATGAACGTTGCGTGTACACAAGCACAACAATAACCCTAAGATGCACATATTCAATAGATAAATCGAAATCCATGGTGACTATTATATAAAATCAGTTATTTACCAACATTCAGATGTTGTCCACTCTTCAAATAACAGAAATTCAGTGCATGTGAAATCTTGAAAAGAAAAGGTTTATGGTGTTGGGAATCCCCCTACATGATCCCGATCATGACCTGCCAGGTCGGCTACCTGCGGCAGCAGGCTGGGGAGGGGCAAAGCCGACGCGTAGTGTGACAGGAAGACCTCGTGGTCGTGGTTCCTGGTTTTTAACCTGGACGCCACCATAAACTCACCAAAATATACAGAGCCTTGTTGGTCTGTTGCTGGTTGAATGGTACCATGGATATAAGAAACTCATTCCAGAATTTTTGACATATCGTACATATGGATACATAGTCAATTATATGATTGCTAAGCTGAACTTACATATGCGTTGGTGGTCAACTGCTCAAAGTTACATGTTCTTGACATCTTGCATGGCTGCAGCACTGGCTCCAGAAACAACCTATTATTACAATGTCATTGTTCACATCATAATCCAGGAAAATGTTCCTTGTGTAATCAACAAAAAGAGCAAATGGTTTGTAGTTGAAAAGGACAGAAGCTACAGCTGCGCGCCGTAAAATTATGGCCACTTGATCCAGCTAAAAAAAAATGATATCCTAAAGAAGATGGACAGGTCCAGTCAAGGTGATCTACTCCCTCGGTCCCTCCATACCGGTTAACAGGGCAATTACATATTTCGATAAAAAAAATTAACTACTAATTTAGTCAACAAAATATAAGATTATATCATAACAAATTATACTATTGAAAACTTCTTTTGAATATGAGTCCAAGGAATCACGGTATTAAGCATTAACATAACATGGGTCGTCAAATTTTAGAGAATCAGATGAGAAATTCCTTAACACAAGCAACTAAAAGAATAGGAAGATTACCATATTAACTTTTATATGAGACACCCATTATTTAAATGTCACAGCCTTTTGTAGGCAGTTTTCCCCCATCAAACTGGAAGAGTGAATTGTAGGTTTCCTTATCTTCTCGGTGTGATCACCACCTTCAGCATTTTCCAGACAACCATTATGTGCGTCGTTTCAATCTTGAGCCGAGGGATTTCATTAGGCACAAGTATAGATCCACTATACTGCAGATGTCCATCCTGCTTCTAGAATAAAATCTCTGCAAATGAATTTAAAATTCAAAAGCGGCAAACCGTGAAAATGTGGCATATGAAGAGTAAAACAAACGATGTGATAATTATAGGTTCCAACTAAATTACCTTTGAACTCTATCTTGTTCAAAGAAAGCAATGCCCGGAATCATATTAGCGGAGAAAGCAGCGGGCATGCGCATCATGCTGCACGGCAGCACATACACCGGCCACCAGCAACATGGTCCTCTCGTGGGGAAACGGAGGTCTTCCGGCTGTTTCCGCGCCGACGTGCGCCATGGAGAAGGCAAGGGAACCCGGCAGCGGTGGGGAGTTCGTTGCACTTACCCGATCGAGGTCGTGGTGACGTCGCTCGCGAGTCGCGAGCTCCTGTCCTGGCTGAGCTCGGGTGGGCCGGAGACAGAGAGGTAAACATGCATTGGCAAGCCCAAGTTGTGCGTCTTGATGGCGGCGGCGGGGTATTGTTCGTCTTGATGGCGGCGGGGAGGTATTGTTGGACGACGTGCGCCATGCTGCCGGTCACCGTGTTCTTCAGGCCAACGCCCAGACATAATCCGGCTGGGCGTCTCCTGCTTGACGCGGTGAATTCTCTGCGCCCTTGCCAGACGCCGGTCATGGATGGTTGGTATCGAACCTAGGTGAGCCGCCGGAGGAGGTCATGGAGGTTGCAGGTCGCAGATGGTTGGCTTTGAACGTGTGAGCCGCGGGAGGAGGTGATGGAGGTCAACGTGCAGGAGCCTCTCGAGAATGTGGGTGCTGAACTCAAGGTCTCAAGCTAGGCCGTTCTCACCATCAGAGTTAAGAACTTAAGATTTCGTCCTGGAGGTGAGGTATTGGTCTATGGAGGGCGGGGGGGCATGGGAAGCTAGCTAAGCAGGCGGCATAAAAAGCAACAACTTCTGATCCCCTTTCCTAATAAAATGGTGATTGCTTTCTAATAGAACGTCCCTGATCGTTTTCCTAAAAACAAGCGCTGATTACGCCTGAGGAATCAGGACGATTTGTTTCTTCTTTCAGTCGGGGGATGGACGAGAGAAGAGAAGGAAGTGCGAACCCAAAAGAATTATGAGATCAACGGTTTGGATACTTTCAACGATGGCCATCAAACGCGTTGAGTGACAAACGACGAACTTCAATATAATAGTATAGAAATTTTTCCGTTCTAATTTGTACCGTGATTGATTAAGACCATAATTGCCTTGACCGTTTGGAATGTCTGAGATTTTTTCCGAAGCAAGGAAATATATCTTTCCTAATTAATTGATAGCGTGATTGATTATACCATGATTCCTACAAAATTAGATCCGACAAACGGAGACTGTGAGATTATATTGAACGGACATGATGCTCCGAATGACGACAACCAAACGCGTTGAGTGTCAAACGACCAACTCCAATTTCTCTACTACTTAAAAAGACTAAAGTGGTTCTTATTCTGCCATCCACGATACGTTTGGTAGTTTTTGGTCGTCCTACCCTTCGTCGCGCATCGCTCCTATGGGCCTGGCCCAACATCTTCACAGCTCTTCTGATTCCCAGACCGCGTGGCGACCTCCACCCCTGCTCGTCTGAAACAACCGAGAGCGAGGAGCTGTGCGTCCTAGCTAGGGTTCCACCCTGCCGTCCTCCGTCCCCGGCCTGCCGCCCCCAAATCTGCGAGCAACGATGGCAACGGCGCGCGCTCGCCCCGCCCTACACCACCCTCACCGCCAAGACCCCGCCACGACTACTGGTAGCCAGCAGCTCGAGATCGAGGTCACCACGGAGAACCCCCCACCGGCGCATCACAGCCGACTGCGGCGGCTGGGGCGACCCCAAGCAGGAGGCGGCGGCTAGCGAGGATGGCGGCTAAGGGGAGAAGGGGCCGATGTTTGCTGATCTTGGAGGGAAGGAGGCGGTGCTTGGCGAGCTGATGGATCCTGAGGACATTCAGGCATGAGGATAGCGCCTCCCACCTCTCATTTTTCAATATGCGCTCCTGTCTGTATCTCATATGCTCTCCTATCTGTATCTCTTTCTGATTTTTTTCCAATACGTTGTAGCGGTTTGAGGCAGGAGCAGGGATGACGACTAGAACAGAGCAGTACCGGAGAATTCCAGGCAGGCAGAGATTCACCTTGCATGATGATTCATCGAAGATTATGTGTTCATACCTGCCATTCTGCTTGAAACCCCTGCTCTTCTGGATAGCAGATGTGATGCAGTTAAACGGAGCCATGAACATCACTAGATCCTTTGTATGTTCCCCCTAAATGGTACTGTAGATTATAAGGGCCATCTAACTGTTGTTGTTTTATGCATGGCTTCGGACTCAACATTGTTTTCTACAACTGAGCGGCGGTTTGAGGCAGGATCAGCGATGACGACAAGAACAGAGCAGTACCCGAGAATATTCACCTTCCATGATGACTCATATTGCAGTTCAGAATTTCACACGAGGTATTCTTGTATAAGCAATAATGTTTTACTGCAGCAGCATTTATGTTTTCAACTGAAATCTTTTTGGCATTGAATTATCCTCACCTTTTCTCGAAGTAACTGAATTTCCTTTGTCTGAATTTTTTTATGCAGTTAGATGCACCATGATTTAGTTGTGAAGTTCCGAGGTACTATAGAGTGAGGTCATTCGACGAGGAGTGTCAAAGCTTAACTAGGCGTTTTGAAAGTCAGGCGTACTACAAGTTAGCGCGTAAGAAGCTAGGAAATTGGTGACCTGTACATTATCAATTTTTTAATTACTGTATGGTGATGGAATTTGTTTTGGGGGCAATAGTTTCGGTATCATATTCAGCGATATTTTTTTCACAAAAATGTTGTTTGTTGTGGGCACCTAACTTTATCTGACTACAGGCTAGGGAAATTCCATTTATGGCTCACGGTAAGTTACCATTGAGATACTTGGACAAATGAAAGGTGGATTTGTTAGAAAAAATGGGTACACAAACACATATGGTTATATAGCTATAAGGGTTTAGGGCAATAGGGCTTGATGTGCGCTTGGTTTATTTGTTATAGACACTAGATTCATCTAGAATTGATATGTTAAACTAGCATGGAGACTGACATGTCTCTTCCGATGAATGCACTGTTCAGTTCAAGAAATATTTTACAAAGCATTTTTATTCACTGGCATGTGAATTTGAAAGGCTTGATTACATTTCCTAACTAGATTCCTAACTAGATTTTCCTCAATCTGATAATGTATGTTACTACTATTTTGCTGCCCAATCGTTACTGTATGTTACTACTATTTTGCTTTTTTTTTTCTGGAGATTGCTCAAAGTGATAATGAATGTTGGTTAGTGAGCTGCCGTGGTGTTGGCCATTTTCTCAATAGTCACTGTATGCAACCAAAAAGAAACTCTATTTGTTGATGTCATGGTTTAGGAAGAGTATTTGTCTTTAGAAAGTTTCAGTTTGCATTGCCTGAATATGAGGCAGCTAATTAATATTTGCTTTCAAATGATACAGGGTCTATGGCTTTCTCTTAAATTGGTAGTTGTGTCTCAATGCAAGTGACAGCGTGGTGTTTCATCCAATTAGCGGTTATTTATTTGTCTGGGTTTCCTTTTCTGGAGAAAATCTAAAGTGCCCTTATATATCCGATGTTTCACAGTTTCCTCCTAGCACAGAAGATGGTGTACCTTCCCCTCCTAATATTACTCAATCAGATATGTTTTTAATCTCATTTGTGCTGTCATAGTGCATGTGCTTCCTGTTCAATAAATTTTCCTCAATAAGAAAGTAGATACTATTCACTTAATATATATTTTGGGTAAGAATGAACTGCACAAGAACCATCTTTTTTCAACGGATCAGTAATTGTCTGTGTCGTGCTCGTGCTCGCCATAACACAAGAGCCACTGCAATTGAAATTATAGTGCACTAAACATTTATTAGGGACATGTATACTTAAGCATAGATTTTGTGAAGAAAATATTTTTCCATAAGCTTGGCATTAATTAATTGTGAGCTCTATATTTCACTTTCTAAATTTCATTATGGTGTTTATGTATACTTGCTTTTCAGCTATTTCAAAGTCTGGAGGGGGCCTGGTCCTTTTCTCATCTTGGACTGCCGATAGAGCTCGAGTGCACCTGTGATTCTTTACATTCTTCTTTGTACTGTCTCTCCATTTCTATACAGGTGTTTAACTTTGCGGAAGAGTTTCTCCTGCTTTTTACGTATGTTATTTCACTCTCCTGTAGCTATAGCTGCATATTTTGTGCTTCTTATAATTACAATGGTTGACCTTTGACGGAGAGAGTATATTTCTAATGATTTTCTTCCCATTGTAGTCTTGGAGTCGATGCTCTCTAAGCACATTATGTTTATTGTAAAACATTGCTTAATTTATGAATGTATGACTTGAGCATGCTAACTATTTTACATGCGAATGCATGCATTCATTTCCATCTTGCTGAAAGATGGGGACTGACATGCATTCATTTCTATCTTGTTGAAGATAAGGACTGATATAAGATGCGTGCATTCTTTTGAGTCAACATATGGACACTGATTTAAAATGGACTTAGAAGTTGGTACATGATCACTTAGAATTTTTTCGGATTCCAAATGGAAATATCTTTAAATCAATGATGATTGTACTGCAGCTACTGGGTATCAATTAGGACACACAGAAATTTTTGAAGCAAGTGCACATAATCACTGAATGCTTGAAAATTTTCATGAGCCACCAGATGTAAGGTGACTGGTTTTAGACCTTTAACAATTAAGTGAAGGTATGTTTCGTCTATTCAAATGTAAAAAACTTGGGCACGATGTTGCTGATCATATGGAGTAAGTTGTATCTGTGACTTTGTAGATCATCTACTCCATTTATAAAGGGCAATCTGAAATGTTTCTGTCTTTCTCATGAAGAATGTTTTTGGATTTTTTTTATAGATTTTATGTATTTTCCGCTGGATTGGTATAGTGATATAAAAGAACTTTATCCAAAAGTTACATTTAGTTATCGGCCCTTACATATGTATACTTCATATAATGAAATCAAAACCAACAGATGATTGTTGCTTATTGTGGCCATGAGTGAGCATGTGAGGTTAGGGTAGTTCTAATTCCTCTCTTTACACAAGATCGAGATGGAGGACAACCATTGGAGAAGAATGCAAAGGTGGAGACGACCAAGAATGCGAAGGAAGAGAACATCCAATAAGACTACGAAGGCAGAGTTGCATTTCCGGTGCAGTTGCTAACCATATCCGTCTCACAATGCCATGTAAGTGGTAAATGCAGCCTCACAATATCATTGTTTCTTCACGTCCCTATTTTTTTTGCGTAGAAAGGTCTGATGATATTGACTAGGTATTGGAGCGGCGGAACCCGCCGCCACTCCTCCACTCTTTGCTTGGACTGGGAGGAGCCCCCGAACGGCTGGGAAGTCGACAGTCCTCGGCGCTTTAGCACCTCGGACGATGCTGGTCTGACCATCACCATCATCTCGAGCTGCCACCACAGGCTCCGACAGGGGGAAACGCCAACCACGGCTCCGACGAGCCGCACAGGAAAGGAGGACGGCGGATCCGTCACAGAGCTCCACCGGAACACCTGAAACAGAGGAGACCACCGCTGCCCACAAAAGGCTCTCCGCCCGTGCCACCGCCTCCACGACGCTGCTGGCAGCCAACCCACCGCACCCTACACTATAACACACGTAAATCCAACGATTCCCCAACCTCCTGCCACCAGAGCGGCCGCCGGAGGCGGGGAATCGAGCGGAATCGCGGTGGCGAGGTGGATGAAGGGAGGGGGGGAGAAATATCGCTTTCACTGTAGGTGGGGAAAGGGGAGGTCCAAGCTCTCCTTTTTTCTATTCCTCACGTCCCTATTTGATATTAAATGCCCACACTACCCTTATTTGTATGACCACACTTGTTGGTCAAGGGGTGGTACTAGAGATGTAGAAAAAAATAACTTAGAAATCACAAAATGAATTGGAAGCAAGACATTATGAGATCCCACTTGACATCTTAGACAACCCCACTAGCTGTAATTTGACAAAATGCTACTTCCTCTGTTTTTAAATATAAGCCATATAGTTTTAGGCACGGAAATTAAAGAATACAATTTTCGGAAAAATTACATCATGTTTGGGCGGGATTAACCCTAGGTAATTAAAATGAGCTAATACAAAACTTTGCATAAGCTAAGAAAACCAAACCAAATTTTTAAAAATATTGTCCACACAAGTGATGCAATGCAGTACACCTTATATTCTGGATTTTTTTCTAAAAAACTATATGGCTTATATCCTTTATGAGTTTCCCAGATAGATGTTTTTTCTTGTAAATGATTTGTGGCCTGAAAGCTGCAGGTTTTGGGCAGTTTCTTACAATTTTCTTGTTCCTAACTCCTTAGCGGGAGATGTCTATGGCACTTTCAGAATTCAGTTCCCTTAAATATGGACATCATTTCAGGTATACTTCTCATGGTATATGTCAGTGATGACGTGCTAAGGATTCGTCGAATTGTGACAAGCTGATAGTGTAAATTTACTAGGAATGTTGGTTGAGAATAAATTTTGTCTCATATTTTCATCTCCTATTTTTATGGATTTTTGGCATTCCAATCCTTGAAATGTATCTGTCACGACACATCAACGTATGCTATCAGAAGTATTGCAGTGAGCACATCTCCATTTGTTCCTGTGTTTGTCGCCCATAACCTATTCGGTGTAATGTATCAACAACTTCGTCATGTTTTTTGCTGCTCCGTTTAGCATTTCATCTATAGGATCTGGCGTCAATTTGACATTTGCATTGTAGAACTAGGTTTTATGACATATATCTTCCTGTTTTGGTGCAGTTTGCTGCCAAATTTCTACCAGTACTACCCATCAAAAAACCTATACGCTCTTACCTAATGTGCAGAAAATATATATTGTATCAGTTAGTAGTTAGTGGACACATGGGGCTCTCAGTTTGAAATGTCAATTTTATATTTCCCCTACCGCTTACCGATTAATTTATTATATGTAAGCTTTTTCCATCTTTGTAGTCAAACATGGATTGTTAAATTGTTAGGACCATTTGATTTCATATTTAAATTAGTCATTACTCATTAGACAGATTTCTACTTCCTCCGTTCCAGTTCACATGGCTTAATTTGACGATGATAATGCAATATATGTATTATAAAATATATATCATTAGAAAGCTTAGATGTTCTACTTTCTAATGATATAATTTTTATATTATACAGATGATATTATATTAGCCAAATTGACAACTTAGGGATACGCGCAAGCCCTATGAACTGGGACGGAGGGAGTACTAGAATTGGAGGAAAGCAAAGAGGCTCGCAACCTTATTTCATTGATTTAAATTCATATCTGTAAGTCGGTGACACTCCTGGAAGGTGAAAATGATGTAATACATAACCCCTTACTTGAAGGCTTACTTTTATAGTTTGTTTACAGGATTGGACTAGAGCTGAAGACGTACACACATGCATGTTTGGAGATAGGGAACGATGGATTCAACACCTAAATGCCTTGCGATCTAGATAAGCGAGTGGAGATGAGTTCTCAACTTTGTACAAGTGTTCTATTGTATTTGCGTTGATGCTTTTGTTATCGTAGTTATATTCTCATGTGTATCTTATTTGCCTCTTTATATTGTGAGAAATATATATACTATGATCTTTTTGATCTCTATATAATGGGACTATTCCAGCATAGACGTATAGGAAGTGGGGACAATTCTTATCCCTTCCCTCTCTCTCCTCCCTACAGTAACTGAGAAGAACTTCGTGTGAGCTGGGCCAAACCGAGGCCTCCCTTGTTAGTGATGCTGGTCGAGGAGCCGCTGAGGTGCGGTGCTGGTGCTTGTAGTGTACATAGTAGGTGTGGTAGTTGGCGTTATGCCGGTAGGTGTTGGTTTTATGCCATTGTTTGGCGATATGCCGAGAGGCGGCGTCCAGCCAAGATCTGGAGTTACCTGGTTCTTCTCTTCCTCGATGCGGTGGAGGTGGAAGGCTAGATCCTCCACAAATAAAGGGCCTTTTTCTATGGCTGCTGTTGTCCATGGTGGGAGCGGGATTCCTAGCTTCTCTACTCGTCATGGTGATGAGGAAGAAAAGGGGTTTCCTCCTTCTATCGGGGGGCGGCCAGGCAAGCCGCATGGGAGCTCCGAAGCTGCACCCGAGAGTTCATCCACAACTGCCCTTCGTCGGCAGGCGACCGCTCCTACCCTCCTTGTCGGTGTTGGTTACTTCCCGCCGGCGATTGAATGCGAACAACAACCTCCAGGCTCATATGCCAAGGCGGAGGCCCTCTAGCTCCAACGCAGTTGGCTCCAGAGCTTCGCTCCAAGTGGTTCTGTCCCCGGCGGCGTGGTTCTTGACTTCGTGGTGGTGCGGTGATGTGGTGGATTTGGAGCTAGACCGATGGTGTTTCTTGATCAACTTTTATGGTACTTAGTGCAAAAAGTCAGGGGTCGTTTGTAATTTTATTTTTTCCCTTTGGCCCTTCTTGTAACTGTTACTCCACCGCTCAATGAAAGCTTCTAGGTCTCTGTGGGGCCATCCCCTGTTCAAAAAAATATCTCTATATATGTGCACTTATTTGGTGGTGTTGTTATTTTCTCTCATCGTTATAGGATTTCATAGTGAGTTATGAATTGTATTTTTATAGTGCGTTGTGAATTATATATTTGCATTGAGAAATGAAATTTGAGGACCCGTGGCAACGCACGGGCATTATTACTAGTAATAGTAAAGATGATTCCTACAAAATTAGATCCGACAAATGGAGACTGTGAGATTATATTGAACGGACATGATGCTCCGAATGACGACAACCAAACACGTTGAGTGTCAAACGACCAACTCCAATTTAATAGTAAAGATAGTGTCTGCCGTCGAATGGATCGTAAACAAATTGTAGGGTTGATGATCACTACATGACAAACAGTGGACGTCTAGCTCTGGACAATAGTAAATTAATGAATTTAGTGAAAGGATGGGAAATCAAGTAATTTTAGGCCACAATAAAATATCAGCCACCGTGGTGAAATCCATGAATTTATGGACATGCATTCCCCATTTAAAGACTTTTTTTTTTAGAATCCCATTTAAAGACTTGATTAAAACTTTGTATGCGTCGTGATTTTCCACATGAATTTATTACTCTAAAGATTGGCGAACAACATAGTTGGCACTAACCTTTGAGGGTTTAGTTTTAGCAGTGTCTTTTTTTGAACACAAGTGGGGTCAAAAGATCCCGGTGGAGCTTTTATAGAAAACCTTGTGCCAGGAACAACTTACAGAAAGACCCCTTAACATCTCTTGCCCTAAGAACCTAACATTCAAAGAAGAGGCCCTCAACTTTACAAAAAACACACCGACAAAGAAGTAGAAAAAGCAATCAACTCCAAAGGTGCCTCTTCCACCCAACGCCGGCGAACTCCAGGCGTTTCCGTTGAGCTTCGAGCGCAGCAAGCTCGAACGCTCTTCTCCGGCGACCAGATCAAGCCCCTGGCTACCGCTGGAAGGTCGGGAACGAACCACTTAACTATCCAACATCGTCGAGCTCCAGCAGCTGATCAGCAGGGCTCCGTCATGGAGGTAGAAGATGGGCCACCGTCTTGGCCGAGGATCACAGTGACGAACACGGTCACCGTGTGTTGCGCGCGAGGAAGAATCGCTCCAGGATGCTGCTCAGAAGATTGGTGAACAATAGTTTCGTCTGGAATCCCCTCAGCATCTCCACCACCACGATGGCCAGAGAGGGAAAGATCCAAGACAAACCTGCCCAGATCTCGTGAGCGGCGGATAAGGTTTATTGGAGAGGCCGCCGGAGCACTGACGTCACCCGCCTTCGGCTCCGACCACCGGAGCACCACGAGCAGCAGCAACACCACCGCAGGCTGCGTGGAGCAGCTCGATCTCCACGGCCACCACCTCCCTACGAGTATGACGCCAATATCCACAAGAGTAAACCAGAAAAACTAGAGAAGGAAAAAGCCTAGACTACCCCTAACTACTCCGGGGCATCACCGCGACCAACTCCGGCCGGCTATTCTGGCGGAGCGGCTTTGGATCGGCCCGACCTGAGAGGAGGCGGCCAAGGTACTGTAGCAGCACGAGAGGGAGAAAGGGGGGGATGAGAGATTTACACGGAACTAGACAGATATTCAGCGGATCAAGAATGCAAAAGGCACATCAATATGGGGATTAGGAAATGCGTCAGGTGGCTTTGGCCTTTTTTTCTTTTTTTTCTTTTTTATATTTTTTAAATAATAAAATATTTTGATTTTTCTGCACCACTCAAAAATAACAAATAGAATAGGGTAAAAATAGTTAGGAATTTTTTGCAATTTAAAATTCAAAATTCAAAATAAATACTTGAAATATATATATACGTAATGACATAAAAAATCCAAAACATTTTTCTCAAATTCTAGCTATTATGTTTAAGTGATCTGCAAAATTTTAAGTTCCAAGATTGTTTGGTGTGAGATAAAAAAAATGAGAAGTTGTTTGAGAGGGAGAAAAAAAAAGCTAGCACGAATCTTGATGGAAAATAGACAGCAGAATATGCGTGTGTGTTGAGCACCTGCTCTAAATGTCCACGTACTGTCGGATCTATGGGGATTACAAAGCTACCTAACTGGCGGGCGTGCAAGCTAATTAACGCTAATGATTGATCCGGCCGGTCGAACAGTCGATCAGAAGTTGACAATGGATCGGTAGGTGTGGCCGGGCTGCCAGCCGGCGGGGATGACGTTGCTGGCGACGAGCTTCCTGCCGGAGCTGGAGGTGAGGCGTATCGAGATGGGCGCCTGCAGGGTGGAGCCCGAATTGTACTTCCAGACAGCGCCCCACGACTGCTGCATCTGCGCCCAGCCGCCGCCGCTCTGCTGGAGCTCGACCGCCGACAGGTCGCCGTCGCCGGCCTCGTCCTCCACGAGAAACGCGAGGTAGTTGGGGTTGGAGCCAGCGTCCACCTTGAAGGCGATGTCCGTCCCGCGCCAGTTGCACGGCACCCTGCATGCCCGCCGAGAAATCAAACAGATCAGAACACTAATTAGACGATCAATCACACGAAGATGAGTGTGTCCCCAGCTAGTTTGCCTACCGGTTGTACAGGACTTTGAGGACCCCGACGTTGCGGAGGTTGTCGGCCTGACCGGGCTTGGCCAAAGCCCCGAAGGCCGTCCCGCTAAGGTCGAAGTGGGCGGCCTCGGCCAGGCACGGCCCGCCCGGACACTGGTCGGTGACGACCACGGTCACTGGTCTGTCGGAGCAGGCGGCATTGCCGACGCATCTCACCTGGTAGCAAGCACCGCAGCCCTTGCCGTTCTTGTAGATGGAAGGACCGCCTGCCGTGATCATGGCGGAGAATGGCGGGCTCTCCACGTCGCCCTGGTATCCGCACGCACCACCTGCAGGTCGCATTCATCCATAAGTTCTGGCGTCACTACTCATGTTCCGATGTATGATCGACTACTATATACGCGTCATGCATCGTTATGGATGCAAGATGCGCATGTATGCGTCCATATGTAGACGGCTATATGCAAGCGTGCGTATGTACCGTCGGTGCCGGCTCCGTTGCGGGGCCCGTACCATGTCGCGCCGCCATTTGTCCAGGCGCCGGATACGCTGAGGGGGTGGAGCATGAGGAGGTAGCTGATGGCCAGAGCCGCGAAGGCGACGAAGAAAGAAGAAGCCATGCTCGCGGTAACGACGTACGATAGCTCCGCGTACGTACAGAAGGGAATGAATTGTTGACCAAACCGTGGTGCCGGATCGACGTCTATTTGTAGGCATGCATCACAGAGATCGTCACCCGCGGATTTAATTCCTTTTCATTTGCTGATTTATTGGGATGGCCTTTGATCCGCAGGAAAGTTTTTAAGGTTGAACCCCATGATTTTTATTGAAGGCTGATTCGCAGGAATTGCCTTAAACTGAATTGCACTATCTCTGTTCTAGAACAAGAGAAGGCCATTTTTCCAGTTTTATCATATGTCTTTCCTTAACACCACAATTTCTTACTAAAATTTAATTAATTAACATTAATTGCTAGAGGTAATAATAAGAGATAGTGCATTGTATTACTTATATCGATTGCTTTCTCTAAATGACGTGGAAAACTAAGGGAAGATGCATATTCTCTACCATTGTACATGTCCTCAATGTGTAGATACATCCATATTTGGAAAAACTTGCCGCACTTACGTCAGAGCTTCTGGGCAGGAAACCGTCCTACTTTTTTTTATGGCCAATAATGTTTGAGGTGATATACACACTTTTAAAGCCTCCATCATAATTGTTTGCAGAGTTTTTTTAGAATATCATCGGAAACCGGTTGTCGTCAAAATTTATTTCTACCGAACAAAAATTACCATTATTTACAAAATTAGCTCAAGTTTAACGGGTTTTGTTTTACAAATTTTGGATAAATTCATAAGTTTGTTTTTAAAAAATCTCGAGCGGCGTTTCAACATGTATTTATGGTATTCCAAAACCTGCTGGTATTCTTTTCCTACCGAGAAATAAGATCTTTATTGGCTATCACGCGATAATACGATTCACACATGGAACTGCATGTGAACTTTTTTTTGCTCACAACTTTTGTTGCCAAAATCATATTTGCAATTGTTATTTTAGATACAAACGACAACCAACATATTCTATAACTGATGTGAAATTGGTGTACATAACTATGACAAAAGATATTGCTCCATCAAAAACTACAAAGGTAGCTCGGACTACATGTAGCCCGGTCTATAAGACAAGACGCCGCATCCACTGCTCCATTCATGAGATAAACAGTGACATATTCTCCAATATACAACTTTGACCATTACGTAGTACCCATATGTTACAATGGACTAGCTGAATGCCCGTGCGTTGCTACAGTTTTGAATAGATTATTTGACCCTTGATTATTTTGGTTCTTTTGTCTTTTATAGTTCTAATGAACTCATAAAATACATGTTGGCGCAAAATAATTTTCCTTTCATTTTGTTCCTTCTTATTTATATGTGGGCTTTCTAGCCATGCCACAACTATGTCGATGTGTTCGTCTCTACCAAAAAAATAGAAAGTTCAACTCATGATGTTTTTTTTAGTTTCTACCAAACCTTATGACTGGAAGCTCCACCAAAAATCTAAAGAAATTTTTACGACAATGCCGTTGTTCTTTATCACCAACCTCTTTTATCCGAGAGTGGCCCCCTTATGTTTCGCTAAAATGATTAGGGTAATCACTTTACCAAATGAGCCCATCCCTGGAGGAAGTGTAGTCCTTCTTTGCCATTTCTCATTCATCTATGATTTCTCTAGTCCTCTCAAGATTGGCAAAATCGAACTCATGCGCGTAGTTGGTTCCTAGTTTTTTATATTTGAAGGAAATTATATCTTTGCTTTATTGTGGTAGTGTTGTAAATTAGTAATACTTGTAACATCATGACATATAGGATTCACCTCCCTTTGGTAGTGTGCACTGTCTTATTGGACATGCCTATTACTTTCTATACTTTGCTAGTTCATCCATGTAATAATGACAAAAATAACTTGGAATAAAAGAACATCCGTCTATTTCCAGGCAAAAGAAAAGTATTCCAACGTAATTAGAATTTAGTGTGTTGATAACGATTTAAACTCAAAATGAAATGAATGAAGTCGAGTAGTTATCTTCTTTGTATTAACTAATTTATGGAAACAACATGACGTAATGCACTTCAATTTTTTTCCGCATATGCTCCTCACTTGAGAAGATACATCAGAGACTTATTAACAAGCTGATATCCATGAACAGGGACGGAGGAAGAGGGGGACGATAAAGGGCTAAGCCACCTCCAACAATCTACTACTACTTGTCTTCATAAGCCCCCTAATACCCAAGCTGACAATTAGTAAACCTAGTAGTTATTTTGCCCCCTCCAACATGATAACGCCCCCTCCAAGGTTAGTGGTTGGATCCATCCCTGTCCATGAAGCATGTGCACAAAACTAAAAGTGGAATCACAGTAGAATTTACATTCGATTGAATCGAGTCTACACAAACAACACACTCGAATCAATATATTACAACTTAAAGGAAAACACATCATATTAGGAGTGGGCCTCCGGATTAACTTTTTCAGATGTGGCGCGCCCCAATCACAACCAACTTGGCTTCCCTCCTCCTCCTCGCCATGGCTGCACCTCCTTCTCCTTCTCCCTCTGCACGGCCGCCTGCCGACCTCTGCAGTCACCGGCATTTCAGATCAGGGCCAAGGCGGCGGTGGCGGCCTGCCAAGGAGCAGAAGAGGCGTGGGAAGGGAGAGGACAAGGGAGTTGGGGGAGGCAGCGCAACTTTTTTTGTCTCTCGTGGATAGGCTAGCTTTTTCACCAACCAGGAGGAGCCCGAGCTAGGCGACGTTAATAAGCTATCGTCGTTGTCGCTAGCCTCTGGACCCACGCGTGCATGGACCCAGCAGTCATCTACCTAATACCAAGAGAGAAAAAGTAAGAAAAGAACAGCAAGCATCCAATGGCTAGGAAACGAAAACGCGCAATGCGCGTACTGTGCAGCAGCGATCGAACGGCGGACGAAGGTGCGCGCGCGGGGAGTGCCTCAGAGGCCGGGTAGGCTAGCGCCCTTTATAGGAGAAATGAGAAGTGTGAGAGACGCTAATGATTTGCGGTTGATAGATGACCCGGTCGTCATCTTGAGCCACGAACTTTGAAGGGAGAGATTGGACCATTGTTGAGGGTCAACGTCGTGGAGGCCAAGCCAATCCTTGACAAGGCCCGAAAGCCTAATTGTGAAGTGGCACCTGGAAAAAAAGGTGTGATGTCAATTATTTTTAGATAATAGGCTTAACGACCCGACTTTAAATTAATAAAGCCAGAAAAGGTTCACATAGTTCAACCGAATACAACAACCACACACATGGCAACCAGCCAAGACATAGGTACCGATACAACCAGGAGCAACACTTGCTCAAACTACAAACTGAAAGCAAATGCAGGAAAGTAAGATACATAGCATGACGCTAGGCAGGGGCTCAAATTGGCGAAGAGGGGCCAGGCTAGAACACGGTGGTGTAGATGTGCTTCAGCTTGCCCACGAACTCCTCCAGCTGCCCCTTGTCCTTAGGTTTGAACAGAGGCTGCCACTGCTGCAAAATGATCAAAGTTTTGAAGAAGCAATTAGCCGAATTGTTAGGGAAAACGGCCTCAATCAAGAACTTATTCCTAATCTGCCACAAGGCCCAACATTGGGCTGCTAGAAGGATCAAAAAGCATCTCCGATTCTTGCTGGGAAGCTGCATAAAAATGGCGAGGCACTCTGCCAAAGATGTGGGGTTCCACTAAACTCCGAACATCTCCCGCCACCCAGCCCAAGCAAGTTTTGCAGTAGCACAAGAGAAAAAGATATGATCCACCGACTCTGAGCATCGACACACCTCACACAGGCCATTCTATGGACCATGGCACTTAAGCAATTGCTCTCTCGATGGAAGTCTATTCCGCTGCAGTTGCCACATAAAGATTTTGATCTTTACAGGCATCGTGGCCTTCCAGAGGAGCTTGGCTCCCAGCATGGGCATGCCATTACAAATCTTCCTATATAGGGAGGCAGTGGAGAATTGTCCCGAGGGCTCCAGTGCCCAAGACACAGCATCACGCCCCTCGCTGACAACACACCCTACCAGCTCTGTACGCAAGTCATTCCAAAGGTCCATCTCAGCCTGATCAAACGAGCGCCTGAACTCCAGTGTCCACTCCCCATCCGCCCAGGCTTGGGAAACAAGAATGGAGGGGTCTGAGCAAATTGCAAACAACCGAGGGAATCTAACGAAGAGGGGGGCATCTCCTAGCCACCAATCTGTTCAAAACAAGATTATCTCCCCATTTCCCAGGGAAAACCTAGCTCCTAACTTAAAAATCTGCTTGATTTTATTAATGCTCTGCCAAAATTGAGAGCCGCCATGTGAGTTACTAGCAAACAAACTCGAGGCGTTGTTATACTTGGCATGGACTAGTTTTGACCACAAGGAATGGTCATCCTCCTCAGTGAACAGACGCCAAATCCATTTGGTCATCAGGGCCACATTGAGGATCCTAGTGTTGATAATGCCAAGCCCACCGAGGTCCTTTGGATGACAAATGTCCGGCCAGCTGACCCAGTGATACTTACGCTTATCACCTACTCCTTCCCAAAAGAAGCGAGCAAGGTGTTTGTCAAAGCCAGCATGGGTTCCCTCCTCTAGGAGGTATAAACCCATGGAGAAAATGGGAAGGCTAGAAAGAGACAAGTTGGTAAGGACAAGGTGAGCCACAGAGGACATGAATCTGCCCTGCCATGGATCAACCATGTGCCCCACTGTCCCAACTAGACCCTCCCAATCAGCTAACGTCAGCTTCCTATCCGCCATGGGGAAGCCGGGGTAGGTGAGCGGGAATTTTCCCACTTTGTAGTTCAAGATATTGGCCACTCTGGCCTCCTCTTGCTGCGACACCACAAGAACCACCACCTCACTCTTGAGGAAGTTAATCTTGAGGCTGGAAATAATTTCAAAATAGATTAAAATAAACTTAAGATTAGCGAGAGCATGATCCTCCAATTCTAAAAGGAGGATCGTATCATCCGCATATTGCAGATGGGTGACTCCCCCTGCAATCAAGTGCGACACTACCCCTTTGATATGGCCAACATTATTCGCAGCATCTAACATTGCTGCAAGAGTATCAGCAACGAAATCAAAGAGGAGAGGGGAGATGGGGTCACCCTGACGAACCCCCCTCTTATTTCTAAAACAGAGGCCAATTTCCCCATTGATACTAATGGCGGTTTGGCTGCCAGAGACAAGCTGCATAATCCTATGAATGAAGCCTGATTTGAAGCCCTTCCAAACCAGCACCTCACGTAGGAAGGGCCAGCTAACCCTGTCATATGCTTTTTCAAAGTCTGACTTAAGGATTACAGCTTTTGACTTCCTCAGCTTAAGCTCATGAATAATTTCATGTAGGGCCAAAGCTCCGTCCTGGATCAGCCTTCCCTTAATAAACGTAGTCTGGGACATAGAAATGACCCGGTGCGTCGCCGGAGACAATCTAGTCGCGTACGCCTTGGAGACAAATTTAAAAATGATGTTAATCAAGGCAATGGGCCGAAACTGCGAGCACTGCATCCAATTCCTCATGGTAGAAGGCCAGGGACAGGGACATGTTTTCCTCCAGAGAGGCCCTTTTATGGGTGGGCCAGAATTGATGCGCTAGGGACAACATCTGAGGCTCCTCTGACCCCATTAGTTCCCTATAGAAGCTATAAATGTGCTGCCGAATAGCCAACTTTTCCGATATTGGGCCCTGCTCAGTGGTTAGGATGTTAATCGCACACTTGTGACGCCTGCCATTAGCTACAACATGGAAATATGTGGTATTCGCATCACCACTAAGGGTCCATTTGATGCGACTCCGCTACGCCAGTATTCTTCCTCAACTTGGAAGATCTGTACTAGCTCATCCTCTAAATGATAGTGCAACGGCCAACCCTCATCATCTAGGGAAGAGGCGTCTGCCACCCGATCCAACTCTTGGATCTGATGGAGGATAGCTTCCTTAATCCTACGGGACTCGCCACCCTGATTAGCACCCAGCCCTAAGAAACTGTCGAAGACCAGCCGAAAGAAAATTCCATAGGTCCAAGGGGTCTCTGTGCCTATTGGGCATATGTAGCAATTTAAGCCAAACTTCAGTGGCCTTCTCCTTGAAACCCTCCACTGACAGCCAACCCGACTCAAAGAAAAAATCTATTTGACCAAACAATAGACTCATCGCCAGAGTCCAAGATCAGAGGTGCGTGGTCTGAGCCAATGGTCGTTTCCGCAACCAAGGAAGTCACTGGGAACTTGGCATCCCATTCCGGGGAGAACAGAGCTCTGTCAAGAACGCATCTGATAGGGTACAATTGCCTATTAGTCCAAGTAAAGTGCGCACCAGATCTCGCAACCTCACCCAACCCAAGTCAAGCAATCCAGTCATTGAACTGGTGCACCCTAGGCCAGTCTATGTTACGGTTATTCTTATCATGTTCCCCTCTAATAAGGTTAAAATCCCCCGCCACCACCACTGGGAGGCTAGAGGATGAAACCTCTTTTTTTCTTGATGTATGAATAGATGTATATGTTGATCCCATCTTGACGTATTTGTTTTGATCAAACTTGTATGGATAGATCTATGTGGGAGATGTGTGCATTAGATGGAGTAACATGGGGATAGTGATTGGAAAGTGACAGCAATTACATGATCTACTTTGGTTTTTACCTTTCTTTTGTTACCTCACTAGGGATTAAGTGGATTCAATATGCATGTACCGTTAGCTGACAGCTATGATGGTCGCTATTGCGTATGAGATTCAAACACTATGTCATTGTTCTTAAGGCTATACTCTTTTTATTATTAAACCTAGATCGCATGGAGTTTTCCCGTCTAGAGGAGTATAATAGGGATGTGTTCCATCATCTCTAATTTAGGACGTAGTGCCCATATGAATATTACCATGAACTAGAGAATTTCTATCAATATTATGTCTATGATAATTATGAGTCCATTGCAATGTTATGAGAGAGTGCTTAAGTGAAACTATGAACCCCGGTCCAATTTTAATCCATAAAAACACCCAAATATCACTTTAGATTGCTTTTTATTTTTCAGCTCTATTTTATTCTGAAAATACAAAAAAATATTTACATCTTGCAAATCCAATATTAAATCCAAAAAGACATTTACTTTATTGTTTTTACTTATTTTCTTAGCATAGATTGCATTACTATTTTTTACTTTATATTATATCTTTGATTTACTTACATGAAACCTTGTGCTTGACAACCACTTGGTGGAGTTGCGGACACAAGGAATTTTTTTTTTGTAGGTTGCTTGAAGAGAAGGAAGGAGCAATTGATGCATGTAAAATGCATACATGAACTTTGGAGATTTCCATGTATTTAGATGATTTTGAAGATTTCCCTAGGAGTCCCTTATTTTGGTTATAACTCTGCGTGGTCAGAAAACCCTGTTTTGTGTATTTTATTGTTTCAGGGACCTATACGGACTCGAATTGCCCGGAGATTTTTTGAGCATTAATATTTTACCAAATATGATGGATATCAGCTTTGAAACCACGCAAACAAAGTAACGGAGGGGGGAAGGCACCAGGTGGTGCGCCCACCCCCTGGGCGTGCCACCCAAGGCCTTCGCCTCCTCGAGCATCGTCAGCCGTCCATCAAAGGTCCCAGAATGTTCCCTTGACCTAAAAACCCCCTATATAAAGGTCCCCGACATGTCTCGTCACGGAAGCGACGCGTAGATTATAAACACCATATTCAGCCAAATTCTGCCACCATAGGAGGGGAACTCTCTTCTAGAGCCGCCATCGGAGAGATCTCCTACCCCTTCAAGATCAAGAACCTCATCACTATGATGAGGATGGAGTAGTCCACCTCTGGACTATGAATTTGTAGTAGTAGCTTGATGTATCTCTCTCTTGATCTTCATTGTATTAGATCCACATGAGCTGCCCAACATGATTGTGGACATATTTGTAATCCTTTTTGTGGTGGATCTCTCTTCTACGAGTTGATATATGAGATTTGAATCTTCTTTTGTTCTTGATGTATGTGTATATGTATATATTGATCCCATCTTGAAGTATTTTTCTTGATCAAACTTGTATGGATAGATGTATGTGGGAGATGTGTGCATTAGATGGAGTAACATGGGGGTAGTGATTGGAAAGTGACACAATTACAAGATCTACTTTGGTTTTTACCTTTATTTTCTTACCTCATTAGGGATTAAGTAGATTGAATATGCATGTACCATTAGTTGACAGCTATGATGGTTGCTATTGCGTATGAGATCTAAACACTATGTCATTGTTCTTAAGGCTATACTCTTTTTATTATTAAATCTAGCTAGATCTCATGGAGTTTTCCCGTCTAGAGGAGTATAAGGGAAAATGTGTTGCATCATCTCCAATTTAGGACGTAGTGCCCATATGAATATTATCGTGAACATAAGAATTTCTATCAATATTATTTCAATGAGATGTATGAGTCCATTGCAATGTTATTAGAGAGTGCTCAAGTGAAACTATGAACCTCGGTCCAATTTTAATCCATAGAAACACCTTATTATCACTTTCTCTTGCCTTTTTATTTTCAGTACTATTTTATTCCAAAAATATAAAAATATATTTACAACTTGCAAATCCAATTTAAAACCCAAAAAAATATTATTTAATTATTGTTTTCACTTATTTGCCTAGCATAGATTGCGTTACTATTTTATTTTATATTACATCTTTGATTTACTTACACGAAACCTTGTGCTTGACAACCACTTGGTGGAGTTGGGGACACAAGGAATTTTTTTTTGTAGGTTGCTTGAAGAGAAGGAAGGAGCAATCCTTAGCCAATTCCCCGAGAGTTCAATATAAACCCTCGAGCCACCCTTGTGGGGAAAAGACGCTTGCTACAACACTCTGCACTTGGAGTCCCAACATGGTAATGGAGTCGTTGCCATCAAAAACATTTTCTAGCGCCTTTGCCGGGGAATTGCTCGGACACATCACATCTTCATCTTCATCAAGCAAGGAGTAATCTAGGAATATTTCCTGGCGCCATCTCTAATCTTGGGGAAGATCTAGCCTGGTGAGTCTTCTCTCTTTATTTAGATTTACATTGCAATTTAATTTTTTCTTGTTTTGTCTTTTATTTTGTTTATTTTGATTTGCCTCTAGTTTTCCTTCTCCCCCTTGCTTTACTTTTCATAATTTTATTTATTTTATTTTATTTTTAGTTTTGTGTGTTTTCTTTATTTTTGTTTTCAGCTTTGCATTCATCCATATATCAAAAACACATAAAAATTAGTGTAGTATTTTATTTCTTGCAATCATGGAGGCAAGAAACACCAAGTTATGTGATTTTACCAACACACCTAATGACCAATTCATTGCTAGTCCTATTACTAATCCTAAAATTAAAACATATAGCTTTGAGGTTAGTCCGGGGTTATTGAATCTTATTGCTAAAGAACAATTTGGGGGAAGTGCTAGTGAGGATGCCTCTATGCATCTTCATGATTTTTGTGAAATATGTGACATGCAAAAATTTAAGAATGTGGAAAATAATATTGTCAAACTAAAATTGTTCCGATTCTCACTTAGAGGAAAAGCTGAAGAATGGCTCTTATCATTACCTAATGCTAGCATTAATTCTTGGGATGATCTAAAAGAAGCCTATATTAAAAAGTATTATCCTCCTGTCAAAATTTTGCAAAATAGAAATAGCATCTTGTCCTTCAAACAATATGACAATGAGCATGTAGCCACTGCATGGGAAAGAATTAAAAATATGCTTAGAACATGCCCATCACATGGAGTCAATGAGTGTACTATATTGCATTCTTTCTATAATGGATTAAACTATATGTCTAGGAGCATGCTAGATTCAGCCGCTGGGGTGCATTCATGAGTAAAACTATTATTGAAGCCAAGGGTATTTTAGAAAACATGTTGCTAAATCATAGTCAATGGCATACTGAAAGGGAACCTAATCCTTCATCTAGGAAAGTTAATTCTATAGAAGAAGTAAATTCTATATCATCTAAAATTGACACCATATTTTCTTACATATCAAAGCAAAATATTGATAATGTTCCTTTGCAATATCTTGTAGGAAACAATTATGAAAATGTAGATATCAATTACATTAGAAACTTTGGCAACAATGGGTATGGGGATAATAACTATAGCAATTCTTATAGTAAACCTCCATTTGTTCCAAGTAAATTTACTAGTGGTAATAATTTTTCCAATGATCTAGAGAACACCATTAGAAATTAAAATGCTTAGTAAAGTGCATGATCCTTTTATTAATCTTGAAAAATGTAGTTTGCATGAACTTATTGAAGTCCTACAAAAATATGCTAGTGATCCTACTTGTAATATTCACCAAGCGGGTTTTGGTTCTTATATAGCTAATCATGTCTCCAAGAAAAAATATCTATGAGACCACCTAAGCTTGGGGATGCTTGGCTCCCCAAGGTATTAATCACTATAGGCAAAATAAGTCATCATGTAATTTTAGATCTAGGTTCTAGTGTTTCTGCTTTATCAAAAGAATTTATGATTTGATTGAACTCACCAATATGGAAAAATGCAATATTAAACTTGCCCTTGCAGATCACTCCACTAAATAAGCCTTGGGAATAGTGAAAAATGTATTGGTTGAGTTGCATATTGATGGCAACAACTCTGTTACCACGTTGGGACTCCAAGTGCAGAGTGTTGTAGCAAGCGTCTTTTCCCCACAAGGATGACTCGAGGGTTTATATCGAACTCTCAGGGAATTGGCTAAGGATTGCTCCTACCTTCTCCTGAAGCAACCTACAAAACAAAATAAAATTCCTTGTGTCCCCAACTCCACCAAGTGGTTGTCAAGCACAAGGTTTCGTGTAAGCAAATCAAAGATGTAATATAAAATAAAATAGTGATGCAATCTATGCTAGGCAATAAAGTAAAAAATAATAAGTAAATAATATTTTTTGGTTTTAGATTGGATTTGCAAGATGTAAATATATTTTTGTATTTTTGGAATAAAATAGTACTGGAAATAAAAAGGCAAGATAAAGTGATAATAAGGTGTTTCTATGGATTAAAATTGGACCAGGGTTCATGGTTTCACTTGAACACTCTCTAATAACATTGCAATGGACTCATACATCTCATAGAAATAATATTGATAGAAGTTCTCATGTTAATGATAATATTCATATGGGCACTACGTCCTAATTAAATTGGAGATAATGCAACACATTCTCCCTTATACTCCTCTAGATGGGAACACTCCATGCGATCCAGATTTAATAGTAAAAAGAGTATAGCCTTAAGAACAATGACATAGTGTTTAGATCTCATACGCAATAGCAACCATCATAGCTGTCAACTAACGGTACATGCATATTCAATCTACTTAATCCCTAGTGAGGCAACAAAAGCAAGATAAAAACCAAAGTAGATCTCGAATTTTATGTCACTGTCCAATCACTACCCCCATGTTGCTCCATCTAATGCACACATCTCCCACATAGATCTATCCATAAAAGTTTGATCAAAATAAATACTTCAAGATGGGATCAACATATACATCTACTCATACATCGATCAATGAACAAAAGAAGATTCAAAATCTCATATATCAACTCATAGAAGAGAGATTCACTACAAAAGGATTACAAATATGTACACAATCATGATAGGCAGCTCATGTGGATCTAATACAATGAAGAACAAGAGAGAGATACATCAAGCTACTACAACAAACCCATAGTCCAGAGTGGACTACTCCCTCCTCATCATGGTGATGAGGCTCTTGATCTTGGAGGGGTAGGAGATCTCTCCGGTGGCGGCTCCGGAGGAGAGTTCCCCTCCTATGGTTGCAGAATTTGGCTGAATATGGTGTTTCTGATCTATGTGCCGCCTCCATGACGAGATGTATCAAGGATCTTTATATAAGGGTTTTTTAGGTCATGAGAACCATCTGGAAGCTTTGATGGATGGCAGATAATGCACGAGGAGGCGAAGCATATGGGTGGCGCGCCCAGGGGGTGGGCGCGCCACCTGGCGCCTTCCCCCCTCTGTTGCTCCGTTTGCGTGGTTTCAAAGCTGAGATCCATCATATTTGGAAATATTAATGCTCGAAAAATTCCCGATCAATTTGAGTCAGTATAGGTTCCTGAAACAATAAAATATGAAAACAGGGTTTTCTCACCCCGCAGAGTTATAACCAAAATAAGGGGGACTCCTAGGGAAATCCCCAAAAATATCTAAATTCATGAAAATAACATCATATAATATGCAAATACAGTAGAATATGTGGCAATAAGCTACAAAGTTCATGTATGCATTTTACATGCATCACATATGACATTTGTGCCTTGCCTGTAGATTTTGTTATCATGGATATGGGTAAAAATACATGTAGTCTTATAATTTTAGGAAGACCCTTTTTAAGAACTTCGGGTGCGGTGATGGATTGTAAAGAGGGGAATAACTTTAACGGCTGAGATTTAAAGCCATCAAGTATTTTAGTGCATGAGAAACAGAGACAACCACTTTCTTGAAAACCCTCTAGGTATTATGGACTCTAAATCTAAGTTCTTCATTGGTCTTCCATGTAGTTCTTCGTGTTGAATCGTAGAATTGCATATGAAGTAGTAGACTCAGACTTTAAGGGCACGGGCATCTAGAATAAGAGAAGGTAATTTCAGAAGGTTCGACAGTAGATGAGAGTACGAGAAAGATAAAATGAAAAAGTTTTGTTTTTAGAAAATTAAATAAAAATAGATTTTCAATCCTATGGTCAAACATATTTCTATCCAAACCAAGGGTTTCGAACCTACAGGCAACACAACGCTCTAATACCATCTGTAGCGGACCTGCACTTAAAAATTGGCAAGTCCCTGTGTATAGTGCAAATCCCAGGATCAGATGGCTGGGGCGTGCCTTGCCTGGACGGGTAAATGGACAAATCTTCCACTTCTTCCGACCCGCGTTCCTCTTCTTCCTCGGAGGCAGCGGGTGCCGCGCGCCTGCGCGGGTTGTTGATGGCGGGCTCGGAGACGACCCGGCTGGCCGCCTTGCGGCAAGTGTCGACCATGGTGGTGAGGAAAGCGAAGAGAGCGCTTCAATCCCCTACCTGGCACGCCAAATGTCGAGGAATATTCCCAAGGGAACTTCTTGTGTACTGATGTTCGAACACTAGGGACTGAAACACGCTCTCAACGAAACCCTCGGCGACCTTGGTGAAGCAGACACACACACAGCAAGGTTACACAGCGGTTTTTACCCAGGTTCAGGCGACCATGATGGTGTAAAACCCTACGTCCTGCTTGGATGGATTGCAATGCTCGGAGCGATTACAGTACAAGTGTTGGAGCTTGTCCAGAGGTAGAAGATGATGTTCTAAGGCCACGGGGTGGCCCTATTTATGGTGCTCCGGTCCTCTTCCCCCAAACGTTTTAGGCGGGAAGGGTTGCCGCATAGCACCAAGAGGGGGTATGATACGTCCCAAACGTATCTATAATTTCTTATGTTCCATGCTAGTTTTATGACAATACTTACATGTTTTGTTCACACTTTATATCGTTTTGATGCATTTTCTGGAACTAACCTATTGACGAGATGCCGAAGTGCCAGTTCCTGTTTTCTGCTGTTTTTGGTTCCAGAAATCCTAGTAAGGAAATATTCTCGGAATTGGACGAAATCAAGGCCCACGATCTTATATTTCCACGAAGCTTCCAGAACACCGAAGAGGGACCAGAGGAGAGGCCCAGGAAGAGTCGGAAGTTGTTACTACTGTAGCAACCTCTCCTTATCTTGTTTTTTGTGCCAAGTAAAATCTCTATGGTAAAGTTGATGCTAGATTTGGATTGCTGCGCAGAAACAGAATTGCTGTCTGTCACGAATTTGCGTAGAACTCTCTGTAGAAAAATCAAAAAAATCTGCCAATTTACGTGCGTGATCCTCAGATATGTACTCAACTTTCGTTAGTTTTGAGTTTTTCCGTTTGAGCAAGTTAAGTGCCTATGTAAAATTCGTATTTACGGACTGTTCTGTTTTGACAGATTCTGCCTTTTATTTCGCATTGCCGCTTTCTCTATGTTGAATGGGTTTCTTGGTTCCATCAAATTTCAGAAGCTTTGTGCAATGTGCAGAAGTGTTAAGAATGATTGTGTCACCTCTGGATATATGAATTTTTGATTATGCACTAACCCTCTAATGAGTTTGCTTGAGTTTGCTTGAAGTTTGGTGTGGAGGAAGTTTTCAAGGGTCAAGAGAAGAGGATGATATACTATGATCAAGAAGAGTGAAAGGTCTAAGCTTGGGGATGCCCCGGTGGTTCATCTCTACATATTTTAAGAAGACTCAAGCAAAAGCTTGGGGATGCCCAAGACATCCCCTTCTTCATCGACAACTTATCAGGTCACTTCTAGTGAAACTATATTTTTATTCCATCACATCTTATGTTCTTTACTTGGAGCGTCGTTTGCTCTTATTTTCGTTTTGGTTTGAATAAAGTTGGATCCCACCATCCTTATATTGGAGATATTACGCTCCGCTTTTTCATATGGAACACTTGTGTTCTTAGTTATGCTTTTAATGTTCAAGGGCGAAAGTTGATCGCTTCGTTAATTGCTATTTGGTTGGAATCAGAAAATGCTTCATATGGTTTGGAATAACTGGGCAATTGTTTTGAGCTCTCATAGATCATGTTTAAGCTCTTGCATCATGTAGTTTAATCTATTAATGAAGAACTACCGAAGAGCTTGTTAAAATTTGGTTTGCATGATTGGTCTCTCTAAGTCTAGATATTTTCTGGTGAAGTGTTTGAACAACAAGGAAGACAGTGTAGATTCTTATAATGCTTGCAATATGTTCTTGTGTAAGTTTTGTTGTACCTGTTCATACTTGTGTTTGCTTCAAGCAACCTTGCTAGCCCAAACCTTGTACTGAGAGGAAATGCTTCTCGTGCATCCGAACACCTTGAGCCAAAATCCATGCCATTTGTGTCCACCATATCTACCTACTATGTGGTATTTTTCTGCCATTCCAAAGTAAATTACTTGAGTGCTACCTTTAAAATTTCATTCCTTTGTCTTTGCAATATATAGCTCATGGAAAAAATAGCTTAAAAACTATTGTGGTATTGAATATGTACTTATGTATCTTATTTCTTAATAAGTTGCTTGTTGAGCGGTAACCATGTTTCTGGGGACGCCATCAACTTTTTACCTTTGTTGGATATCATGTGAGATGCTATGCATGTTTGTCTTGTCTGAAGTAAGGGTGATTTTCATGATCAAATGGTTTGAGTATGCATATTGTTAGAGAAGAACATTGGGCCGCTAACCAAAGCCATGTATCATGGTGGAAGTTTTCAGTTTGGACATACAACCTCAATCTCTTATGAGAATATTATCTGTTGTTGAATGCTTAAGCATTAAAAGAGGAGTCCATTATCTATTGTCTATGTTGTCCCGGTATGGATGTCCTAAGTTGAGATTTGTTAAAAACGAGAAATCAAATGCAATTGATCTCCTAGGACCTTTGTACAGGCGGCATAGAGGTACCTGATACGTCTCCAACGTATCGATAATTTCTTATGTTCCATGCTACTTTATTGATGATACCTACATGTTTTATATACATTATATGTCGTATTTGTGCATTTTCTGGAACTAACCTATTAACAAGATGCCGAAGTGCCAGTTCCTGTTTTCTGCTGTTTTTGGTTTCAGAAATCCTAGTAACGAAATATTCTCGGAATTGGACGAAATCAACGCCCAGGTTCCTATTTTGCCCGGAAGCATCCAGAACACCCGAGAGCCACCAGAGGAGGGCCCTGGTGGGCCCAGATGACAGGGTGGCGCGGCCAGGGCTAGGCCCGCGCCACCCTATTGTATGGTCGCCCCTTTGACCCTCCTGCGCCGCCTCTCTGCCTATATAAAGCCCCTGCATCGAAAACCCTTACGGAGGAAGCCACGGTACGCGAAACCTTCCAGAGCCGCCGCCATCGCGAAGCCAAGATCTGGGGGACAGGAGTCTCTGTTCCGGCACCCTGCCGGAGCGGGGAAGTGCCCCCGGAAGGCTTCTCCATCGACACCGCTGCCATCTCCACCGCCATCTTCATCAACGCTGCTGCTCCCATGAGGAGGGAGTAGTTCTCCATCGAGGCTCGGGGCTGTACCGGTAGCTATGTGGTTAATCTCTCTCCATGTACTTCAATACAATGATCTCATGAGCTGCTTTACATGATTGAGATTCATATGAGTTTTGTATCACAATTCATCTATGTGCTACTCATGTGATGTTATTAAAGTAGTTTATTCCTCCTGCATGGTGTAAAGGTGATTAGTGTGTGCACCGTGTGGTTCTTGTCGTAGGCTATGATCATGATCTCTTGTAGATTGTGGAGTTAATTATCATTATGATAGTATTGATGTGATCTATTCCTCCTTCATAGTGTAATATGGACAGCGTGTGCACTATGTTAGTTCTTGGTTTATCTTGCAAAGATCTATTATGCTCTAAGGTTACTTAAACATGAATATCGAATATTGTGGAGCTTGTTAACTCCGGCATTGAGGGTTCGTGTAATCCTACACAACGAATGATGTTCATTATCAAACAAGAGTGTATGTAGCACATATGAGAAAGAGTTATTTATTATGCGATCAATGTTGAGAGTGTCCACTAGTGAAAGTATGATCCCTAGGCCTTGTTCCTAAATACTGTTATCGCTGCTTGTTTACTATTCTACTGCATGTTTACTTCCCGCAATATTACTACCATCAACTGCACGCCAGCAAGCACTTTTCTGGCGCCGTACTACTGCTCATACTTATTCATACCACCTGTATTTCACTATCTCTTCGCCGAACTAGTGCACCTATTAGGTGTGTTGGGGACACAAGAGACTTCTTGCTTTGTGGTTGCAGGGTTGCATGAGAGGGATATCTTTGACCTCTTCCTCCCTGAGTTCGATAAACCTTGGGTGATCCACTTAAGGGAAAACTTGCTGCTGTTCTACAAACCTCTGCTCTTGGAGGCCCAACACTGTCTACAGGAAAGGAGGGGGAACGTAGACATCAAGCACTTTTCTGGCGCCGTTGCCGGGGAGGAAAGGTAAAAGGCAATCATACTTCGGTTCCAGGTAACAGTACTTTTCTGACGCCATTGTGTGTGTGCTCGAAGCTATTTCCTTTAGACTCTGCAATTGCATCTTTTTGTTTCTTGTTTACACTAGTTAGGCATAATGGAAAACAACAAAAATATGAGAGATCTTTATGAACTTTATCTTGAATTAGGACATGATGTGTTTGAAGAAAGAATTAAGAAACCCATGGAACTTTATATGCATGCTAATGGGAATGTTATTACTATGAATGCTTTGAACACCATTGTTGCTAATGCTATGGAAAATTCTAAGCTTGGGGAAGCTGGTTTTGATGAGCATGATATTTTTAGTCCCCCAAGCATTGAGGAGAAAATTTACTTTGATGATACTTTGCCTCCCATTTATGATGATTATAATGATAGTAGTCTTTTGTTACCACCTGTTATGGAGGATAAATTTGATTATGATTACAATATACCTCCCATATTTGATAGCTACTTTGTTGAATTTGCTCCCACTACAATTGATAAGAATGACTATGCCTATGTTGGGAGTAGTAATTATTTTATGCATGAGACTCATGATAAGAATGCTTTATGTGATAGTTATATTGTTGAGTTTGCTCATGTTGCTACTGAAAGTTATTATGAGAGAGGAAAATATGGTTGTAAAAATTTTCATGTTACTAAAACACCTCTCTATGTGCTGAAATTTTTGAAGCTACACTTGTTTTATCTTCCTATGCTTGTTACTTTGCTCTTCATGAACTTGTTTATTTACAAGATTCCTATGCATAGGAAGAATGTTAGACTTAAATGTGTTTTGAATTTGCCTCTTGATTCTCTCTTTTGCTTCAACTTCTATTTCTTGCAAGTGCATCATTAAAACTGCTGAGCCCATCTTAATGGCTATAAAGAAAGAACTTCTTGGGAGATAACCCATGTGTTTATTTTACTACAGCAATTTTTGTTTTGTTGAGTCTTGGAAGTTGTTTACTACTGTAGCAACCTCTCCTTATCATGTTTTTGTGCCAAATAAAGTTTCTATGTTAAAGTTGATGTTATATTTGGGATCGCTGCGCAGAAACAGCATTGCTGTCTGTCACGAATCTGGGCACAGTTCTCTGTAGAAAATTCTAAAAAATCTGCCAATTTACGAGCGTGATCCTCAGATATGTACGCAACTTTCATTAGTTTTGAGTTTTTCCATTTGAGCAAGTCTGGTGCCAGCTTTAAATTCGTCTTTACGGACTGTTCTGTTTTTGACAGATTCTGCCTTTTATTTCGCATTGCCTCTTTTGCTATGTTGGATGAATTTCTTTGATCCATTAATGTCCAGTAGCTTTATGCAATGTCCAGAAGTGAAAAGAATGTTTGTGTCACCTCTGAACATGTGAATTTTTGATTATGCACTAACCCTCTAATGAGTTTGCTTGAAGTTTGGTGTGAAGGAAGTTTTCAAGGGTCAAGAGAGGAGAATGATATACTATGATCAAGAGGAGTGAAAGCTCTAAGCTTGGGGATGCCCCCGTGGTTCACCCCTGCATATTTTAAGAAGACTCAAGCGTCTAAGCTTGGGGATGCCCAAGGCATCCCCTTCTTCATTGACAACATCATCAGGTTCCTCCCCTGAAACTATATTTTTATTCAATCACATCTTGTGTTCTTTACTTGGAGCGTCGGTTTGTTTTCGTTTTTGTTTTTGTTTGAATAAAATGGATCCTAGCATTCACTTTGTGGGAGAGAGACACGCTCCGCTGTTGCATATGGACACATGTGTCCTTAGGCTTTACTCATAATGTTCAAGGCGAAGTTTCTTCTTCGTTAAGTTGTTATATGGTTGGAATTGGAAAATGCTACATGTAGTAATTCTAAAATGTCTTGGATAATGTGATACTTGGCAATTGTTGTGCTCATGTTTAAGCTCTTGCATCATATGCTTTGCGCCCATTAATGAAGAAATACATAGAGCTTGCTAAAATTTGATTTGCATATTTGGTCTCTCTAAGGTCTAGATAATATCTAGTATTGAGTTTTGAACAACAAGGAAGACAGTGTAGAGTCTTATAATGTTTACAATATGTCTTTTATGTGAGTTTTGCTGCACTTGTTCATCCTTGAGTTTGCTTCAAATAACCTTGCTAGCCTAAACCTTGTATCGAGAGGGAATACTTCTCATGCATCCAAAATCCTTGAGCCAACTACTATGCCATTTGTGTCCACCATACCGACCTACTACATGGTATTTCTCCGCCATTCCAAAGTAAATTGCTTGAGTGCTACCTTTAAAATTCCATCATTCACCTTTGCAATATATAGCTCATGGGATAAAATAGCCTTAAAAACTATCGTAGTATTGAATATGTACTTATGCACTTTATATTTTATTAAGTTGCCTGTTGTGCGATAACCATGCTTCTGGGGAACGCCATCAACTATTGTTGAATATCATGTGAGTTGCTATGCATGTCCGTCTTGTCTGAAGGTCTATCATTTTAGTGGTTGGAGCATGCAAAATTGTTAGAGAAGAACATTGGGCCGCTAACTAAAGCCATGAATCATGGTGGAAGTTTCAGTTTTGGACATATATCCTCAATCTCATATGAGAATAATAACTTTGCTACATGCTTATGCATTTAAGAGGAGTCCATTATCTGTTGTCCATGTTGTCCCGGTATGGATGTCTAAGTTGAGAATAATCAAAAGCGAGAAATCCGAAATGCGAGCATTCTCCTTAGACCTTTGTACAGGCGGCATGGAGGTACCCCTTTGTGACACTTGGTTGAAACATGGCATGCGAAGATCCGGTAGTCCAAGCTAAGTAGGACGAGGTGCGGGCACTATTAGTATACTATGCATGAGGCTTGCAACTTGTAAGATATAATTTTCATAACTCATATGCTTTATTACTACCGTTGACAAAATTGTTTCATGTTTTCAAAATAAAAGCTCTAGCACAAATACAGCAATCGATGCTTTCCTCATTGAAGGACCATTCTTTTACTTTTAGTGTTGAGTCAGTTTACCTATCTCCTTCCACCTTAAGAAGCAAACACTTGTGTGAACTGTGCATTGATTCCTACATACTTGCATATTGCACTTGTTATATTGCTTTATGTTGACAATATCCATGAGATATACATGTTAAAGTTGAAAGCAACCGCTGAAACTTATATCTTCCTTTGTGTTGTTTCAAAGCTTTCTACTAAGAATTTATTGCTTATGAGTTAACTCTTATGCAAGACTTATTGATGCTTGTCTTGAAAGTATTATTCATGAAAAGTCTTTGTTATATGATTCATTTGTTTACTCATTATCTTCATCATTGCTTCGAATCTCTGCATTCATCTCATGTGCTTTACAATAGTATAATCAAGGTTATGATGGCATGTCACTTCAGAAATTATCTTTGTTATCGTTTTACCTGCTCGGGACGAGCAGAACTAAGCTTGGGGATGCTGATACGTCTCCAACGTATCGATAATTTCTTATGTTCCATGCTACTTTATTGATGATACCTACATGTTTTATATACATTATATGTCGTATTTGTGCATTTTCTGGAACTAACCTATTAACAAGATGCCGAAGTGCCAGTTCCTGTTTTCTGCTGTTTTTGGTTTCAGAAATCCTAGTAACGAAATATTCTCGGAATTGGACGAAATCAACGCCCAGGTTCCTATTTTGCCCGGAAGCATCCAGAACACCCGAGAGCCACCAGAGGAGGGCCCTGGTGGGCCCAGATGACAGGGTGGCGCGGCCAGGGCTAGGCCCGCGCCACCCTATGGTGTGGTCGCCCCTTTGACCCTCCTGCGCCGCCTCTCCGCCTATATAAAGCCCCTGCATCGAAAACCCTTACGGAGGAAGCCACGGTACGCGAAACCTTCCAGAGCCGCCGCCATCGCGAAGCCAAGATCTGGGGGACAGGAGTCTCTGTTCCGGCACCCTGCCGGAGCGGGGAAGTGCCCCCAGAAGGCTTCTCCATCGACACCGCTGCCATCTCCACCGCCATCTTCATCAACGCTGCTGCTCCCATGAGGAGGGAGTAGTTCTCCATCGAGGCTCGGGGCTGTACCGGTAGCTATGTGGTTAATCTCTCTCCATGTACTTCAATACAATGATCTCATGAGCTGCTTTACATGATTGAGATTCATATGAGTTTTGTATCACAATTCATCTATGTGCTACTCATGTGATGTTATTAAAGTAGTTTATTCCTCCTGCATGGTGTAAAGGTGATTAGTGTGTGCACCGTGTGGTTCTTGTCGTAGGCTATGATCATGATCTCTTGTAGATTGTGGAGTTAATTATCATTATGATAGTATTGATGTGATCTATTCCTCCTTCATAGTGTAATATGGACAGCGTGTGCACTATGTTAGTTCTTGGTTTATCTTGCAAAGATCTATTATGCTCTAAGGTTACTTAAACATGAATATCGAATGTTGTGGAGCTTGTTAACTCCGGCATTGAGGGTTCGTGTAATCCTACACAACGAATGATGTTCATTATCAAACAAGAGTGTATGTAGCACATATGAGAAAGAGTTATTTATTATGCGATCAATGTTGAGAGTGTCCACTAGTGAAAGTATGATCCCTAGGCCTTGTTCCTAAATACTGTTATCGCTGCTTGTTTACTATTCTACTGCATGTTTACTTCCCGCAATATTACTACCATCAACTGCACGCCAGCAAGCACTTTTCTGGCGCCGTACTACTGCTCATACTTATTCATACCACCTGTATTTCACTATCTCTTCGCCGAACTAGTGCACCTATTAGGTGTGTTGGGGACACAAGAGACTTCTTGCTTTGTGGTTGCAGGGTTGCATGAGAGGGATATCTTTGACCTCTTCCTCCCTGAGTTCGATAAACCTTGGGTGATCCACTTAAGGGAAAACTTGCTGCTGTTCTACAAACCTCTGCTCTTGGAGGCCCAACACTGTCTACAGGAAAGGAGGGGGAACGTAGACATCAGTACCCCTTTGTGACACTTGGTTGAAACATATGTCATGCAACGATAATCCGTGTTAATCCAAGCTAATTAGGACAAGGTGCGAGCACTATTAGTACTCTATGCATGAGACTTGCAACTTGTAGGAAGTATTATGCATAGCACATATGAATTATTACTACCGTTGACAAACTTGTTTCTATGTTTTCAAAATAAAAGCTCTAGCACAAAAATAGTAATCCATGCTTCCCTCTGCGAAGGGCCATTCTTTTACTTTATGTTGAGTCAGTTTACCTACTTCTTTCTATCTTAGAAGCAAACACTTGTGTTAAATGTGTGCATTGATTCTTACATGTTTACTTATTGCACTTGTTATATTACTCTATGTTGACAAATATCATTGAGATATACATGTTACAAGTTGAAAGCAATTGCTGAAACTTAATCATCCTTTGTGTTGCTTCAATGCATTCTACTTTGAATTTATTGCTTATGAGTTAGCTCTTATGCAAGTCTTATTGATACTTGTCTTGAAAGTACTATTCATGAAAGTTTTGCTATATGATTCATTTGTTTAGTCATTATCTCTTTGTTAGCAATCTATTGCTTCAGATCACTCCATTCATCTCATATGCTTTACAATAATGTTGATCAAGATTATGATGGTAGCATGTCACTTCAGAACTTATTTGTTGTTATTGTTTACCTACTCGAGGGCGAGTAGGAAATAAGCTTGGGGATTCTTGATACGTCCCAAACGTATCTATAATTTCTTATGTTCCATGCTAGTTTTATGACAATACCTACATGTTTTGTTCACACTTTATATCGTTTTGATGCATTTTCCGGAACTAACCTATTGACGAGATGCCGAAGTGCCAGTTCCTGTTTTCTGCTGTTTTTGGTTCCAGAAATCCTAGTAAGGAAATATTCTCGGAATTGGACGAAATCAAGGCCCATGATCTTATATTTCCACGAAGCTTCAAGAACACCGAAGAGGGACCAGAGGAGAGGCCCAGGGCCACCACACATGGTGGCAGCGCGGCCCAAGGGGGGGTGCCCCCTGGTGTGTGGGCCCCCCCAGAACCCTTCCGACTCCGACTCTTCGCCTATATAAGCCTCCCTGACCTAAATCCTCGACACGGATAAGCCACGATATGAGAAAAGTTCCAGAGCCGCCGCCATCGCGAAGCCAAGATTCGGGGGACAGAAGTCTCTGTTCCGGCACGCCGCCGGGACGGGGAATTGCCCCCGGAAGGCATCTCCATCGACACCACCGCCATCTCCATCAACGCTGCTGCTCCCATGATGAGGAGGGGGTAGTTCTCCCCCGAGGCTAAGGGCTGTACCGGTAGCTATGTGGTTAATCTCTCTCTCATGTACTCCAATACAATGATCTCATGAATTGCTTTGCATGATTGAGATCCATATGATGAGCTTTGTATCGCTATTAGTCTATGTGCTACTCATGTGATGTTATTAAAGTAGTCTATTCCTCCTTCATGGTGTAAAGGTGACAGTGTGTGCATCGTGTAGTTCTTGGCATAGGTTATGATCATAATCTCTTGTAGGTTATGGAGTTAATTATTACTATGATAGTATTGATGTGATCTATTCCCCCTTCATAGTGTAATGGTGACAGTGTGTATGCTATGTTAGTACTCGGTTTAAATTGCAAAGATCTATTATGCTCTAAGGTTACTTAAATATGGATGCTGAATGTTGTGGCTCTTGTTAACTCCGGCTTGAGGGAGCTCTTGTAGCCCTATACAATGAATGGTGTTTGTTATCAAACAAGAGCATATGTAGCACAAGTGAGGAGAAGTTATTTATTTATTATGTGATCAATGTTGAGAGTGTCCACTAGTGAAAGTATGATCCCTAGGCCTTGTTTCCAATACTGCAAACATCGCTTGTTTACTGTTTTACTGCATCTTTACTTCCTGCAATATTAGCACCATCTATACCACCTGTGTTTTACTATCTCTTCGCCGAACTAGTGCGCCTATACATCTGACAAGTGTATTAGGTGTGTTGGGGACACAAGAGACTTCTTGTATCTTAATTGCAGGGTTGCTTGAGAGGACTATCTTTGACCTCTACCTCCCTGAGTTCGATAAACCTTGGGTGATTCACTTAAGGGAAACTTGCTGCTGTTCTACAAACCTCTGCTCTTGGAGGCCTAACACTGTCTACAAGAATAGAAGCACCCGTAGACATCAGGGTACAGGCGTACTGCCCCAGCTTCAGATAAAGCCACCGTCCATGGCATAGTGGCAGGGACTTGTCGGTGACGTCGCTGATGATGTCCGCGGTGGCGCGTAGCGCCGGCCAGTCCGTCTTGCACCAAAGAGGAAGGTCTTGGGCTTTGCTTTGCTTGCCGTGGATGGTCGACTTCCTTTAATCACCAAAGTGGAAAGCTTTGGCCGACATGCGCTGCGGCGTGGCACAGACGCTCGCGTCACTCTGGGGAAGTGATGGCCCTTAAATGGGTTAGGTTGAGACCCCAATAGCAGAGTGTGTAGTACGGGCAAGACGGTTTTCCCCACGAGGGGTGACTCGAGGGTTTATATCGAACTCTCGGGGAATCAGTAGTGAAAGCTTTACCTCCTTATCCTTCCCTTGGAAATCTGCAAACAAAACTAACTTGTTTTGTGCCCTCAACCTCACCAAGTGGTTGTCAAGCACAAGGTGTGAGAATGTTATGAATACAAAACAATAAATAAATATGCAATGATGATAAATAAATATGCAAGGATGATGGAAACAATGATGGATGATATTTTTGTGTTTTATATGATGAATGCAAGATGCGAAAGTATTTTTGTATTTTCGGATTTATAAATGGCTGAAAATAGAAAATGCTTAAAAGTGGTTGGAAAGGTGTTTTTTATGATTAAAAATGGACCGGGGTTCATGGTTTCACAAATGCACTCTCTCTTTAATAAAGTGGTAGACAATGGAACACTAGAGTTAACATATGAGATTGCAACAAAGTTATTAATCATATGGACATCACGTCCTAACATAGAGATCTTTCGGTTATTAATCTCTCTTACAGTCCACTAAGATGTGAACTAAATCATAACACCTTAGTATTAAGATAAATCAGAGCATAGCATTAAGTTTCTTGACATGAAGTTAAAATAAGAACTTGCTAGATCTAGTCATGGAGAAGTGGCAATGGTCACACCCACACTCCGGTAACAAGGTATTTTTGTTTATCCCTAGTGAAGTAACAAAGTCGTTGGAGGAGGTGGAGACCTCTCCGGCAGCGCCCCGCCGGAATTTCCCCCTCCAATCTGCAACTCCAGGTCTCTGTTTCGTGGTTTATGTGTTTATGTGGCGCTCCTCTCCGAAGAGCCTCGCGGACTATTTTTATAGTCGGTTTTAGGTCAAGACGAAGCTTCTGGAAGAAAGATCGACGACATCGGAGCTCCGAGGCTCCAGATGGTAGGCCCCACGCGGCCAGGTACTATGGCCGCGTGGGCCACCCCCTTTTGGGCCTCGGGCCTCCGCTTGTTTTCTTCCTTCACTCCAAAGTCTTATAACTTCCAAATATTGATGTTCGTAAATTTTTAGGTCATTTGGACGTCGTTTGGGTCCCTGAAATATCAAAACATAGAAAATAGAGTTTTCTGCCTGCGCAGGGTTAATTCCAGAAAATAGGGGAACTTGTCAAATATTCCCAAAATCATCATAAAACAATGATATAACCCTTATATGATGCAAATATGATTGAAATATAAGTAAAATAATGCAAAATTCATGTATGCATTTTACATGCATCAGGAAGACGCAGATGGACATGGCCCCTGACGCGGGGTCACGGGTGCGCTGTACTTCTTGTCTTGTTCCGCCTAAGACCTGACGGCCCTGCTTCCCTCGCGAGGGGCAGCTTCGCGAGGCCTTCTCTTGGCTGCTGGTGCTGCATCTTCCCGAGGCTACTTGCCTCAGAGGCTCAGAGCGGGGTGTCTTCGTGACGCCCAAAAGAGTGGTCTGCACTCCGTTGACCGTTTGACTTGCCTTGACCTCCCACGCGTAGTCTTCTGGGCCAAAGGCATACGGGCCGTGATACCGTGGTTTCCACTGGTCCAACAGTATGCGCCACGAAACAAGCGTCGTTGGCATAGGTTGTTTCCACAAATATCTATCGCCACGAGCTATCAGTTGTCACAATTCGTTACATGTTGCATTAAAGCAATCGCCACAAACTAAACTGTGGGCATCAGGTAAGTGCTGCCACGGGGAAAATTGTGGCAACTTTCCACATGAATGTTGCAATAGCACACTTTTATTACCACAATTGTTTTTTTCGTGGCGATAACATATTACCATGCGTCCAATTGCAACGGCTGCCAACGAAAGTCGTTTCGTGGCAACAAAGTCGTTCTGGCGTTCCGCGTGCTCACTCGTAGTGGCCGCGCGATGATGATCGGGCGGCTCGCGCTTACTCGGCTAGTTGGAAGAATCTCGCGAGCTGGGTCCCACCATGGCTGGTTGGAAGAGAGATTAACCATTCCCCTCTGTTTCTCTCCCGTCTCCCCTCTCCCCTTCTCGCTCTGATCTCCTCGCCGGCGTCGATTCGACCGGATCCCGGCGGGACAGTGGTGAGGAGGAGTGCCTCTCGTTTTTATCGGGAGAGTGCCTCTCGTTTCTGGATCGATTTGGTTGCGAGTTCCGGCCATCTAGATCGAGTGGAAGGGCGGTTCCTCTGCCTTGCTCCGGCGTCCTCGCCGTCGACGTCTCGGTACGGATCTTTTTTTAATACAAAGGTCAGCCAATAGTGTGTTGTTTGATTCATGCGTTTTCGAGATGTGATTGATGATATAGTGAAATGTAGAGATTCATTTTAGCTCTGACTGTAATATTTGTGAAGTGACTCTGCATGTTGGAAGTAACTCCATGTTTTTATTGTGAAGTAACTATATTAGTTGTTGCAAAGTAATAAGGGGAAGTAATAATGTAGAAATTTGATTAGATTTAGCAGTTTTTGAAGTAACTCGATGTGTTTACTTTACTGTAGTAACTATTTCAGCAATACATAAGTAACTTTATTTCTGATTAGATTACACATAACTTTGACCACACCGCAATACAGAAGTAACTAAAACTGTGGATATGTTTGAAGTAACCCTTAACCCAGAAATAACTTTAAGTTACTTCAATTTTTTGTTGTGAAGTAAGTCTATGTGTTGATATCACCGTGATTAGATTAGCTGTTTTTGAAGTAACTCTATGTGTTTGCAGCGTTATCCTAGCCAGTGGTAACTCTATGATCATATCACCATGATTTGAAAGTAACTCTATGATCATATCACTATGATTAGAAAGTAACTCTGTGATCATATCGCCATGATTAGAAAGTAACTCTATGATCATATCACTACGATTAGAAAGTAACTCTTATGATCATATCACCATGATTAGAAAGTAACTCTATGATCATATCACCATGATTAGAAAGTAACTCTTATGGGTTTTGATTGAACAATAAGTAACTCTGGGTAAACAAGAAGTAACTCTATGTGCTTTTTAGAAGTAACTCTATGTCGTTGCAATAATACATCATTATCTTGTGCAGAAAATGGCATGAGGTTCATGAAACCAGGCTCAACACCAGCATGAGGTTCAGGTCCATCTGTCGAGTCTTCTACTGGTTCTTCAGGTATTTCTAGCTGCAGGTTAAACCAATCCATGATCTACAATGAAATTGACAAGTCAACTATTTAGATTACTTTCTAAATTACCTTGACCAGTTATAGCAAATTAAAACAACAGATTACTTCCTACAGATGTATTGAAAAACTGCATTTATCATAATTTACTTCCTACACAGCAGCAAATGTTACTTCCTACACACTGTTTAACTGTTCTTCGAAACTATTTTGTTGACCATGCAATGTATGTTACAGGTTCCATCTTGTTTGTGTTGCTGTAAAGATTCAAGATTTTCGAGATTCGAAAAGAAATTACTTCCTGCTGCATACAAGTACAACACCAGCAGGTTCTACTTCCTTTGTTCCTACGTGGAGCAGATTTTGTTGCAAATATGAACACAAACTGGACAGGTTCTACTTCCTTCATTAGTTGCAAATCTGAACATAAACTGGACAGTTCATCTGTTCTGTGGGTTACTCTTACTTGCATACGATGTAAATCTTTGCAAGAACACATGTTTTACTTCCTACATGGAGCAGATTTTGTTGGAAATCTGAACATAAACTGGACAGGTTCTACTTCCTTCATTACTTGCACATCTCTACATAAACTCGACAGTTCATCTGTTCTGTGTGTTACTTTTAGTTGCATATGCTTCCTGTATGTAAATCTTCGCAAGAACACATGTGTTAGTTCCTACGTGGAGCAGATCAGAACTTGGAACTTGTGTGCTAGAACCAAGATTACATGAAGAAGTAAGATCTGGGATAAACTGGCAGCAAGTTTCGAAATTTTTACCTTTGTTTCTTCCCTGGCCTCGTCCAGATGAAGGTGCAGCAGTTATGTTACTTTTTGCAGGGACTGGCAGGTGCCCCACGTATCTTGTGTTACTTCCCTGACTTCAAACATGGAGGAATGGTTCTTTCTCCCTTTCTGCCATCCCTGGCGGTGGTGGAGGAGTTAGGGAAGGAAGAAAGGACTCGATCTGTCTTTCTGGTTTCGAAAACAGCTTATCCCAGCAAGTTTCGAAATTTTTACCTTTGTTTCTTCCCTTTTCTAGCTGGGTGTCGCTAGGTGGCACGAAAACAGCATGGGCCTGTCGATGTTTTCGCTCGCGTCCTCGCCTGTTTCCGCGCGCGTCCAACCCGGGATGCTTTTTCGGGAAGGGGTGGGAAAACGCGTGAACCCAAATATGGGCTGTCGGAACTGAGCACCCGGGAAGCCCAAAAGTGGCTGACCACTGTGTAGTCGCCCCCATATTTAATTTAATTTGTCCCTCTTTTGTGTTCAGATCTATGTCGAGATTACATACTCCACATGGAAATAACGAACTTTAGGATCAACCCAGGGCATACAGTTACAATACATGGAGGGGATAATAATAACACAGATAATAAGGCACCAAGATATCAATTTGTTGGTGATTTTGGGCTGATTGGCAAGTGATTTAATAGGTACTGACATTTAGTAATGCAGTTAGGAATTAAAATTAATGATGTAGCACCACAACTTTCAGTGTTAATTAAAATTAGTGAGCATGATTTCGCTGCAGCAACCATATATGCATGCTATATTTCTGGTAGCAGCAGTTGTGCTTAAGCAAGTTTGATCATTTGCTTTCTTATTTGGCTGTCTGCAAGAAATATATACTTGAGGTCCCAATCAATTAGATATACTAGAACTTTACCTTAGAGTGAAAATAAAGTTCATGTTGCCATTGTATTTCTACTTTATTTAAAGCGATCAAGTTTGGTTACCTATCTGCCTATACTGTGAATAGCTTCATATATATTTTTCCGTAGATGAAAAATCTCCATGTATGTTCCTGCCCTTTAATTTATATGGCTTAACGACGTTCTTTAGCTGAATAAAATAGCTCCTTGCAGATTTTGTAAGATCACACGCTTATCTACAAGAAAATGCAGTTTGCAAGAAGGTAATACAGAATCTTTGGTACTGGTTTTCTCTACTGTATCCTGAGCTGCCATGGTACTGGATCATTGATGGAATTGGTTTTCGAGGTAAAGGAAAACCACCTCCAAAAGTATGATCATTCTTCTGAATTTATTTAGTTATCATTGTTCTGGCCACACCGGGATGAGGTTAAGTGAAGCTAGAACTTCTGGAAGTACAGTAGATGAGGAGAAAATCATGGAGGGAAGAGTCCGACTTCTTTATGCAGTGTAACAGAAACTACTAATATAGTTAACCATATCTTCTCATTTAACATGGTGAACTATTCGGATATGCATTCTCTATTGGTATAACAACTTATTTTTCTGGGACAACATTGTAAGCTCGAATTTTCTTACAATTTGCTTCCCAATAGTTTTGTCTTTGGCTGCTACAAAATACAACTTTGATGAAATAAGAGTCTATTGATTGTGTTGTCCAGGAGGGCTAAATTATGTATGGCTTCTCCAAAGTCCAAACCCGTTTAACTTTGTATGTGAAAACCCTCTTCGAACTAATCATTTATTCTTCAGCTGAGATACTGGAAGCATGCAATGAGTGTAAATAGCAAGATTTCATGTTTATAATCATCATTAACTTTACATATTATGGTCAATCATGCATACTTTTGCTTATTACCTGATAATAATTGAGTGACGCATCTTCCGCAGGGTATTAAATGCCTTTCCGGTCGTCCTCATTGAAAGATGAGCTCTCATGATGTTTATTCCATTTCAAGGGTATAAAGCAAGTGTCCTGTTTGCAAGTAACTGCGGACATAGATTGTTTGCAAGTAACTGCAGACATAGATTGCATTACAGTGTTGATTTTTCTGTCGTTCATATATAGGCATATGGCCAGTTTCGCCATCTTCACGGGCTCGATCTAGACACGTCCAGGTGTTGTGTGGCATGTTCTTCCATTTGGATTTTATTAGTACAAGCTCCAGATTGCAGTATGCTTCAGACATCTTATGGTTTATCCTAGCATTAGATCATGAAGAACTGTAATAATTTCCCTAAGCGAGGTCATGCTTCACTAATATTTGGGAAAATTGTGCATGTCACAAGTATTGTAAGATATGCCCCTGTGACATTAAGAAGCGGGCTTATGACAGCTATAAAGATTTTTTTTTTAGAAGGATAAAGATAAAGTTTTGATGTCTTATCTCCTAGCTTTGTTTCCAAGTCCCATTAAAATTTTCATTTTTTTTTTGACAATTTCAAATATAAATCTGTGGCTAGTATCTTTTATCTTTTCTATGGAACTAAGGGCATTGACATACACAAGTAGCATAATTGAAGCCGTGTCAAGACGCAATGTAGACGGCACGGCGAAGCACGCTTGCCCACCTATACGCGTTACACCAGCCTTACAGGCGGCGAGGCAAAGCTCGCCTATTCGTCTAGTATAGCCATGATTTAAGTTGCATCAACAAAGACACACAAATGTCGAACCAAAGACGTAAGCCATAGCATTCTGCAATAAGGAAATCTCTTCAAGAATCAAGACACACAAATGACAACACACATATCTTTGAGACTGTAGATATAATGATTAATGAATGACAAGGTAGGTTGTTCCGTTCTGATAAGCTGCACATGCGCTTAAATCATCAGGTTATAGGCTAAGCTCACAAACACCAATTAGCGCAAGATAAATCTCAAAATAAAATCTTCATGATCTAAAGGAGATTCTGACATACTTTATCGACTAGTTATGGCCTGCTAGATAACTTACTTGAATAAGAAAGAGACAAAGAAGAGTGCTACTAAATGACTGGAGATCAAGTCCCTGGCTCTGAGATTCTGACATACTTTATTCACTAGTTTTCATCTGTCTCCACTTATGCGCTGAAGACATGCAAGTCCAACAATCTTTTGTACTGGCCTTGTTCTATCTCTTCTTCATTTGCACCATGTAATAACAGGAGCTCAATGACACAATCTTCCCAGTCAATACCATTACACGAGTCTCTTTTCTTTCTCTTCTTCACACAGTCGGTAGTATTTGAAATCTCTGTCAGATGATCCTTGTCATCTCGTCTCTTTCGCCATTGATTTTTCCTGATATTTTTTTGCGGTGGACACACATCTTTATGTCCAAGATCAGACGGTGAATCCTCAATTGCATTTGCAATACGAGTAGCAGGAGCCTTCCTAATTTCAGTGATCCGACACTTAGCAGCTTCAATCCGTGCTCGCCTCCGCTTCTGCAAATCAATTCCAGCAGTAAACGATGGAGGAGGTGCATCATAGCCAATGTCAATTTCTGCTTCCTCCTCGAGGGGTTTGTTCTTGGTCCGGGGGGCATTATTATCCCATGGTTCCAGCTCCCAGTCTGTCTTGCACCGCTTCCTCCTGCTAGGAACTTTACCAAAGTTGCCAAGTTCCTTTAGCTGAGCAATCCTCTTCAAGACATTCTGGTAAGTATCTGACATGCATCCCTCTAAGATGTTCAAATCCTCTGGTTCCTTCAACTCTTGCCCATAAGTCTTGAAATCGAAATCAAAGGGATCATCAGTCTGGAGGTACTTGGTTTCGTCATCATCAACAGATGAGTACATCTTGACAATGCTGGCAATGTCTGGACGGGGGAGGCTCTCTTGAAACTGGGCGGACTGTGACTGCATCTCCATGAGATAGAGCAGCATGGGGGCGCTGAGCACAAGGTTTTTCGCATTGACGTCGGAGCCCCACGGAAGCAACTTGTGCGCAGCACGCACCAGCGCAGCAACAAGTTCCTTGTATCGGAGGCGGCAGGTGCGCGGCACCGCCGAAATCTCCAGGGCAATTTCTTCCACAGAGACAGAGGTGAAGCCCTTGAGCTGTGCGGCGAAGGCAATCACCGAGGCGACAAGTGGGAGCGGGTGCCTACCGGTGGTGAGCGACCACTTGGAGGCGCAGCGGAGGAGAAATCGGGCTTGGGAAAGGATCGCAACCTTCTTCTCACCCGCAGCAGCTTTTAGGGAGAGTTCCACGGCGCGTTCGAGCGCGGCGGAGTAGTCAAAGGACAGGAGGGGAGGGAGGGAGAGCCGGGAGGCGATGCGGTACGCGAGGTCAGCGAGCGCGAACGTGGTGCAGTCCGCGGCCTGAGCGGCCTCGGCGAGGGAGATGGGAAGGCTGTGGGATCGCGCGACGATGAAGATGCAGGCGCCTGCGAGCACGGGGAGAAAGGCAGTGCCCGGGCAGGCGAGGTTCCTGTCGGTGGCGGATTGGGCTATATTGAGGACATCCTCGACACGGCTGGCCGAGAGCGAGAAGCGGGCGGCCATGGAGGTGATGACGGCGGAGGCGGCGTAGAGTTTGTGGTCGAGGTAGGGGGACTGGGAGCTGTGGTGGACGGTGGTGGCGGCGGCACGGTCGAGTTCCCCGCCCTCGGTGAAGCGGGCAGAGTGGACGAACTCGTAGGCGCCGGCGTCGTGGACGAGGCCGCAGGTGGTGCAGACGAGCACGCCCGAGACCGGATCCGGAACCACCGGGCCCTCGCCGCACGACCGGCACGTCGAGTGCATCGCGCGCGCGAACAGCGGCGTCCGGTGCCGGTGCGGCGGGGAGGGCGGTGGCTTGAGCTGGAAGAAACGATGAGGGCGGCGGAGAAGCGGAGCAGCAGCTCGATCGTTGTTGACGCCGATCCGCAAATTAGGGTTCGCGCGCTATGTGTTTGAGGTAGAAGAATATGGGGAATGAATTTCTGTTAGGTAGGGCTCAAGGACGAACGATTCGACGGAAGAAAGGCCCAACAAGGCATAAGAGGCCTCTAGCTGGCTCACCTATTCTCAAAAAAAGTTCAAGATTGTTCCTCAAGGCTTGAGCATTTATACTGATCTGGTATGGCATCCCATTCCTTCTTTTCCAAAAAGAAGATCATTCCTGGAATTCCATATACACCACATAAAAGTAAAAATATTGGGAAGCGATGCATGAGGATGATTCATATGCAGCATGTTCAAGATGATTTGCGTTAAGGAGGTGCAGTTTTGAGTAATGCATTCAATACGGATGTACCAAGGTTGTAAGAACCATGCTGCCTTGGCAAAGGGGCACGTGAAAAATAGGTGGACATCGTCTTCCTGAAGCCCGCACCTGCAACAAAGCTTGTCTATATGTTTGGAGAAACGCCCTGCTCTGTCGCCTGTTGGCATCACCTTTCAAAGAAAGCGCCAAGCAAAAGTTTATATGCGTGGAATAATTTCTTTGCACTTCCATACCTGATTGAGGAGCTGGACTGTGTCCGGAGAAGGAGGTGTGGGTCGCTCCTCCTATCTTTCTTCATACAATACCTGCACACAAGCATGATATGCAGATTTGGCATTGCATTTGCCATTCTGTGTTAGCTTCCAACAAAGGATAACTTGCTCATCAGTATTAATGATTTGAGCTTGCTTAATATTTTGCGCCATAGCAGGAGTGAATAACAAGTCGATAAGGTCTTCATTCCATCTCCTCCGATTAGGAAGCCAAAGGTCCTTAACTAAGGTCGGGTACACAAAGCCAGGGGGTTGAATAATTAGCTCATCATAGATAGAAATCCAAGAGGGGCACCGGGGAGTGCTCCAAATGGAGATATTGCCTTGAGTGAGCTGGTAGAAGGTATGGACTTTGAGAGTCGGAAGAATTTTAAGAATAGTAGCCCAAAAAGCAGATTTTGGCTTATTTGGATTTGGGCGCCAGATAGAAGAGTCCGGAAAATACTTGGCCTTCAAAACTAAGTGGAGATGATCTTGAGGGTTTTGGGCAATACGCCAGGCTGACATGAGAATGAGACTTTGGTTCACAGCCTGTAAGTTCCTCACACCCAAGCCTCCCTCTTTCTTTGGCGTAGAGATGCCCTTCCATGCTTTTAGGCAAAGGCTACGAGAAGAGAATGTTCGACATGTAATAAACAGGGATGGAGGAGAAGATTGATTTAGTAAGTTCTAGGCGAGCAGCATGAGACAACTTGTCAGCCTTGTAGGTACTAAGCTTTGACTTAAATTTATCAAGAACAAAGTTATAAGCTGAGGCTCTGTTCTTTGTCGGAAGAATGAGAGGATGTCCTAGATGGATAAACGAGGCATCCATTTCTGGACAGGGAATATATTCTTAATGGCCTCCACATTACAGGGATGGGTATGCTTACTGAGAAGGACACCAGATTTGGACCAATTTGGAGTTTGACCAGAGATAGAGCAGAAAGAATCAAGTATTTGCTTTATAACAGTAGCTTCCTACAACGAGGCCATGCCACAAAGGAGTAGGTCGTCTGCGAAAAGAAGAGAATGAATGGGAGGGCAATTTGGTCCAAGAACAACACCATCTAGAAAATTGTGAGACGTGGCTTCCTGAAGCAGAAGAGACAACTCATTGATAGCTAGTACAAAAAGATAAGGGGAAAGAGGACATCCTTGCCGTATACCTCTATCACTTCGAAATTTTGCAAACGGCTGACCATTAGTAATAACAGAAAAGGTAGGTGAGGAGATGCAAGCATGTATCAAGTTAATGAAATGACCATGTAACCCTTTACGAGAAAGAGCTGCCACTATAAAGTTCCACTCTAAACAATCGAAAACTTTGGCCAAATCGATTTTCAACATAAAAGACTCACGTTTCCAAGGAAAGAGCAAACGAATGAGTGATCTCTTGGGCAATGATGATAATATTACCAATGCGATGCCCTTCAATGAAAGCCTGCTGGGAGGGATGAATATAGTCTGGCAGATGAGGCTTAAGTCTATTGGCAAGAGTTTTAGCAATAAGCTTATATACAACATTACAAAGACTAATCGGTCTATAATCAGAGGCACAAGAGAGACAAGCTTTTTAGGGATCAGGACTATATGAGTATCATTTATGTGAGCTGGCATAACACCTGATTGATAAAAAGAATGTACCAGATTTGTAACGTCGTCACCTATCCAACTCCATGTTGCCATGTAAATTTCAACATTGAATCCATTAGGTCCTGGAGACGCATTCTTTTTCATCTCCTGCAAGGTGTCCCACAGCGTCTGCTTATCTGGTATAGAGTAAGTATAATCGACCTGGCTAGACTGAGGAAGGTGTGAATTAATAAAAGGCCTGCCATAGTTGATATTGGAAGACGCAAAAATATGCCGAAAGTAATTCACGAAGGTATTGCCAATTTGTTTCGGCATGTAATGGGCATTATTATTCTCATCTTTGATGGAGACAATAGTATTCCTTCTCCTACGCTTGAGTATTGACCTATGGAAGAAATTTGTATTCATGTCTCCATCTTTAACCCACTGCTTCTTTGCCCTCTGCATGTAATAGTCAGTTAGTTTTGTAAGGCACTGTTCATACCTGGTAACAAGGGAATTTTCCAGCGCTTGATCTCGCGAATTAGTGGGTTGTTTTTGGACTTGAGATTGTATCTGGTGTATCTGCTTCTCCAAATCTGTAATCTCTTGCTGCAAAGGTTTCTTCTTCCTGCACCAAATTTTCAGAGCTCCAGCCAGATTGTTAGTTCTCCAAGAAAAGGATTTACTGGAAGTTTTTAACCAGACAGCTTTGGCATAATTTTGGAAGTCTTGTTCTTTTAACCACCAATTTTCAAACGTAAAGGAACGTTTCACAATCCGAACATGACCTTCGGTAGAAAGCAAGATAGGAGCATGGTCACTGATTGTGTACATTAAAGGCATATGATAAACATGTGTCACCGGGAAAGAAGCACACCACTCTGCATTAACCAAACAAAAAATCAAGTCTTTCGTAAAGAGGTTTGGAAGAAAAGCGTTTATTGGTCCAAGTGTAAGCTGGCCCACTATAACCCAGATCAAAGAAGCCACAATTTTTTACCAGGGAATGAAAAGAATTTAAACGAGAACGGTTGGTAATAGGCGAACTTTTATCCATATCATACAAAAGCTCATTCATATCACCCATGCAAAGCATTGGCAGATTAGCATTATCATACACAAAAGAGGCAATCTGCTCCTAGATTAAACTAGTTTGGCGATGATAGGGATCACCGTAGATACATATAAGACCCAACTTAAGATTAGAAGCCTTAATAGTAGCAGTAGCTAAGATAAGATAAAAGCTGGAACTCTGAACAGACACTTGAATCTCATCATTCCACATCAACCAAAGGCCACCAGCTCGTCTTCTCGAAGGCACTACAAAGCTATCATACATGTTAAAACGGCTAACAAGATCAGCAGATTTGACTTTTGAAGATTTAATTTCAGAGACAAAAATTACTTGTGGCTTGGTGGAGTGCATCATACGGGAAAGATATGTCATCTTTGAACTACCAAGGCTCTTGCCCATGCCCTAGCAATTCCATCCTAGAGTCCTCATGGCGCCCGTGGCGCCTTAAGGGCTGGCTCCAGTGCCCCTCGATCCATGTCCATGTCATCGACAGAGTCTCCAACATTTTCCTCTATGTGAACTCTCGGAACTGTACCAAAGACTGGAAGATGAGTTTCATCTCCAGCATGAACCGAACCTTGTTGGCTAGAAGTATTAGAACCAGTATCTTCACCCAAATAGTATTCGCCAACCACTTGATGAGGTGAGAAAGTTCCAATCGAAGGTACTTCTCTAGTCTGGATTACGACCCCATGTGCTCTGGTATCTCCCTGGACTTCTTGCAGTGGCTGGTTAATGCATCTTTTGGTTCGATGTGGTTGTATCTGTTCCGAGCTAGGCGGGGGTCTTTTGGGAGTCATTCTGGAATGTGGGAAGACAATAGGGACAAGAGGCGAGATATATTTGGCATAGTGCTGAGGGGAGACCGAGGATTCATGGGGATATGGAGTTGCACTTGCCTCCATTACAAATTGCCCCTGATGAGGAATATGATACAAAGATGAACTTCCTTCTATCTGCTTCCCTTTTGCTTTTGGATCTTCAGCAAAAAGCCTCTGGAGTCTTGCAAGCACTGGATTAACCGTTGCCTGCGAACCAGTAGTCGTAAATGCAGTATGCTGAAGGGCTTCTGCTGGGATGAGACTCTCATCTATAATCTACTGACCAAGCCTTTGAGCTGGAAAATCATGGGCAGATAGCCCTCTCCTGGATCTCTCCTTTAGCATGCTTGTTCGAATGGGACATTGGTGCACAGTATGGAACATAATACCACAGAACATATAGATTCTCTTTATCTTCTCATAGTGCAAAAGAGTAATGCCCGATGAGTTATCTGGGTAAATAACTTTGATTTTGTCTTTCACTGTAGCATTCACCTTCATTTTTGCAACGCCCCAGATATAGTCTTGTCTAGCATGTAGCATATTGTCTTCCAAAATGTCATATTCAGATGCAGTACCAATTTGGTTCAGAATATCAGCAAGCAAGCGAAAAGATCTAAATAATCTGGGTATGCCATAGGCTCTAACTGTGACAAAGATGTAATCAAACTTATAATCTTCGCTGGAATTAACTTCATCATCCAGATCAAACCAATCAAAAAGTAAGATATCTGATCCAACTGCCCATGGCTGACCAGTGTAAACAGACATCATCTCATCATAGGTCCTGATGAGGACATCCCATCTATTGATACAACCGTTGTACCTACAGCCACACAAATACAAGGACCAATCACTCGAGCTCGTGCCAAACAACTTAACTATCAGGTACTTTCGTTTCTTGGAACTATTCCTCGCATACATGAGAATATGATGCTGCCTAAATCAGATATCTTTGTTACACTTAGGAATGATGGACCTAACATGGATGAGGAGGACAAGCATTGGAGCTTGATCGCACATGGAGGAGATGACAGCAAGCGTTTGAGGATTGAAGAAGACGCCGCAAGTGGAGATTTCAGAACTTTGAAGCCACCATAAGAAGAGATGAAGACATAGACGAAATATAGAGTTCTCCACTTCATAATTTCGTCCATAGCATAATATGGTGCTGCGTCACCTTTAGTTTTGGGCCAGGCCCATGTAATTTTCGCAGGAATTAAGTCAGCCACTTTTTAGATTCCGTATTGAAGGGGGAAAGGCCTTCTAGGGTTTGGTTCGGCCACCATATGCATGGCTGGCCGAAACCCCACCTTTTCCTCCTTTAAATACCCCCATAGCCGTCACATTTAGACTCGGATTTTGATTAGATTAAAAGTTAGTCATTGCTGCAACTCTCGTGTACTTCTTTTGAGGTCAACGCCCAGAACAAGACCGACTATTCGGAATCCCACCTTATTCAATAAAGCTTTCATCTTTCATCCGCAGTATTCTGATTGCAATATTAGTTCTTACTTGTTCTCGATTTCAGGTAGGAATTAAGACCCTCGCTGGTCAGGCTGATCGTGCATCCGCAAGATCAGTAACTCCCGGAGATTATCCTAGCGATTGCATTGGCGCACGAGCTTTGCACGTGTAGTCGGATCGTCAAGCACGAACTCCACCAACAAATCGAAGTTATCCTCGTCTCATCGAAAGATCGGCCACCTTTGCCCTATCAAGTGGTATCAGATTTCAGATTGCTCGGTGAGAATTTACAGTTTTCCTAGTATAGATTGCATCTGCCATCATACCCATAAACCACGAAAAAGCCAAAAAATACTGTTAGGGTTTTAGATCATCATCCCATAAACCCCCTGCCACGCCTTGCATTGTCGTTTCAGTTTTGCATAGTTGAATTTGTGTCTGCATCTTCGTGTCGAGTTGCTGGTCTTAGCGTCTAGTTCCTTTAGAGTTTCGAGTTCTGGTCATATTAGTCACGCCACCACCGCCATTCGCACCATACGCAGATCACCGCCATATACACCCACCATATACGTCCGCCATCGCCATATACACCCTGCCATATACACCCTGTCATATACACCCTGCCATATACACCCTGTCATATACACCCTGCCATATACACCCTGCCATATACTTCCGCCATCGCCATATACATCCACCATATACCTCGTTTCCTACCGCGACACGGATTGTTGCTGTTTCTCTGCCGCGATAGAGTCCAAGTAGAATTAGATTTTATTTGTTTTCCCTCTTAGTTGTTGCCTTCTAATTCCGTATGTGCTGTAGAAAAAATTTCCGTGAGATAAGTTTCGACCGCCAGTAAGTAATTGGGAGAGAAAAAAAAAAGTCTGAAAACGCCTCCGAAATTTTTTTTTGGCTACATTGGTTGTTCACTTTGCCGATCACTTTTCGCCACTGGCCATTATAGCGACAATTTTTTTTGGCACCTGCGCGCTTTCCGGAGCACTCCCGAAAAATTCGACAAAAAAATTTCTGAGGCTATACTGTTTTTAGACCTCGGGGATCAGTTTGAGACACTTGTCATCATAGTGATTTTTCGCATCTCGGTTCGCCACATCACCGCCACCTCATCGCTGCTAGTTGCTTGTGTGTCGCGTCGTGACCTTGTTAGTGTTCTAGGCTCGTGTCTCTAGTACGGTCTAGCCTAGGACCAGCACAGTACCGTTGTTGAGCATAAATATTGCATTGTTGTTTTGAAAATTGATGTTTGCTACCATATTAGCCTTCCTACAGCTCTATATATTGTCTCCACGTGCACTGTGTTGAAACCTGGTAATCGCTTTGGCAATCTTTGGAGACGCTGATCCTTGTTGGTTGCCGTATCATCTTCCTCCTGTTTGGTAAGAACTTGTAAGAGCTTTATATTTTGCTTGACGAATTGCGCATGAACCACCATATTCCGTAGTTTGTAGGCATATACATTTGTGCTTTTTGAGTACTAACCATGTCAGGACCTACACCGGCCGCTGTTGACCCGGCCAAGATGACGAGTGAGGAGTTGCATGCTCACTTCACCCACCTTTTGGGCGGGCATGCACGCGACACTGAGGCGCGCATTGGTGACGTGGATGCCAAAATCACCGACGCGCTGGACAAGCTGGATGGCCTCCAGGCAGCTTTCAACTCCAAGCTCGACGCCAAGTTCCAGGAGCTCTTGACTCGGTTGCCGCCACCTGGCGACAACGTGCGACGACGCGCACGCCGCGTTCCTCGTGCGGATGTGCCTGCGGGTACCGCTCCTGGTGCAGCAGCCGCACATAAAGCGCCTTCTGATGAAGGCTACGAAGATTATGAAGGGGACGCGGACGAGCGGGTCGAGGAGAACGTACTGGACGGCGAGGAAGTCGAACAACCTGCACCTGGTCGTCCATGACAACTGAACCGCAACGCTCGCCCACCTCCACGCCCGGTACGTAATGATGATGATCATGTTGCTAAACTGAAACTGAATATTCCGCCATTTGAGGGTAGATATAATCCTGATGCATACCTTACATGGGAATTGAAAGTAGAACAACGCTTTGCATGTTTAAAATACCCTGATCACTTGCGGACTTGTGAGTTCACAGATTTTGCATCTATTTGGTGGTCTGAGCATTGTAGAGTACATAATGCTAATATTCTTACTACCTGGATTGGTTTAAAACTTGCTATGCGTACTCGTTTTGTTCCTCCACATTATCAACGTGATTTGTGATACGTCTCCAACGTATCGATAATTTCTTATGTTCCATGCTACTTTATTGATGATACCTACATGTTTTATGCACATTATATGTCATATTTATGCATTTTCTGGAACTAACCTATTAACAAGATGCCGAAGAGCCGATTCTGTTTTTTCTGCTGTTTTTGGTTTCAGAAATCCTAGTAAAGAAATATTCTCGGAATTGGACGAAACTTTCGCCCAGGGTCCTATTTTTGCACGAAGCTTCCAGAAGACCGAAGAGATAACGAAGTGGGGCCACGAGGCAGCCAGGAGCTAGGGCGGCGCGGCCCAGGCCCTGGCCGCGCGGCCCTACCCACTGGGCTCCTCGTGTGGCCCCCCGCGTTGCCCTTCCGCCTACTTAAAGTCTCCGTCGCGAAACCCCCAGTACCGAGAGCCACGATACGGAAAACCTTACTGAGACGCCGCCGCCACGAATCCCATCTCGGGGGATTCAGGAGATCGCCTCCGGCACCCTGCCGGAGAGGGGATTCATCTCCCGGAGGACTCTACACCGCCATGGTCGCCTCCGGAGTGATGAGTGAGTAGTTCACCCCTGGACCATGGGTCCATAGCAGTAGCTAGATGGTCGTCTTCTCCTTGTTGTGCTTCATTGTTGGATCTTGTGAGCTGCCTAACATGATCAAGATCCTCTATCTGTAATACTATATGTTGTGTTTGTCAGGATCCGATGGATAGAGAGTACTATGATTATGGTGATTATCAATCTATTGTTTATGTGTTGTTTATGATCTTGCATGCTCTCCATTATTAGTAGAGGCTCTGGCCAAGTTTGTACTCTTAACTCCAAGAGGGAGTATTTATGCTCGATAGTGGGTTCATGCCTCCATTGAATGCAGGACAGGATGAAAGTTCTAAGGTTGTGGATGTGCTGTTGCCACTAGGGATAAAACATTGATTCTATGTCTAAGGATGTAGTTGTCGATTACATTACGCACCATACTTAATGCAATTGTCTGTTGCTTAGCAACTTAATACTGAATGGGGTTCGGATGATAACCTGAAGGTGGACTTTTTAGGCATAGATGCAGTTGGATGGCGGTCTATGTACTTTGTCGTAATGCCCAATTAAATCTCACTATATTTATCATATCATGTATATGCATTGTTATGCCTTTCTCTATTTGTCAATTGCCCGACTGTAATTTGTTCACCCAACATGCTTTTATCTTATGGGAGAGACACCTCTAGTGAACTGTGGACCCCGGTCCTATTCTTTACATAGCATACAATCTACTGCAATACTTGTTTACTGTTTTATTTGCAAACATCTTCCACTCGATACGCTTAATCCTTTGTTACAGCAAGCCGGTGAGATTGACAACCTCACTGTTTCGTTGGGACAAAGTACTTGGGTTGTGTTGTGCAGGTTCCGCGTTGGCGCCGGAATCCCTGGTGTTGCGCCGCATCACATTTCGCGACCATCAACCTTCAACGTGCTTCTTGGCTCCTACTGGTTCGATTAAACCTTGGTTTCTTTCTGAGGGAAAACTTGCTACTGTGCGCATCATACCTTCCTCTTGGGGTTCCCAACGAACGTGTGAGTTACACGCCATCAAGCTCTTTTTCTGGCGCCGTTGCCGGGGAGATCAAGACACGCTGCAAGGGGAGTCTCCACTTCTCAATCTCTTTACTTTGTTTTTGTCTTGCTTTATTTTATTTACTACTTAGTTTGCTGCACCTAAACAAAACACAAAAAAATTAGTTGCTAGTTTTACTTTATTTACTGTCTTGCTCTATATATCAAAAACACACAAAAAAATTAGTTACTTGTCCTTACTTTATTCGCCTTGTTCACTTTTTGCTTATTGCATCATGTTTCCTTTTAATTTCACCACAAAAGACATACCGGTAGGACGTGGGTCCATAGTTGGGAGAAATAATATAGAAGAATTTTTCAATCATGTTAGTATTACTGAAAATTTTGAAGATAAACACTTGGTAGAACTTGCACCTACCTATGAAATTGCTGCTGCTGCTTTAGTTCGCATGTTGGAAACTAAATTTGTTAATCTCAATCCTATAATCCAACACATGTTTCTTACACTTGGTGATATGGAAGAAGGGGAAAAGAAAGATTTTGTTTTAGAAACCCTTCTTAGAGAATTTGGTGGTCTAGCAAGAGAGGCTAGAAAGGTTTTTGCTAAATTTAATATGCTAGGTTCTCATACCAATTTTATTGGTCTCCTTGAAAAAATGGACATGGATAGAATAAGGTACACTAATAATATTAATGATGGTGGGGAGATCAAAGCACCAATACCATGTAAACTCCTAGCTATGAATGATGCACTAGAAAATAACTATGCTTGGCTTGTTCCTGAAAATTTGTTCGATGAGAGTAGCAAGCCTAAGACTAATGAAAAGGGAGACGCTAAAACTTATATATCCAATATACTATGCTTGGTTGAGAAAACTCCCAATACCCCTGGTTATGATGGTGATGCTTCTTCATTTGATAATACCTGATTTGCACTTTCTGCGCCTAGCTGAAAGGCGTTAAAGAAAAGCGCTTATGGGAGACAACCCATGTTTTTACCTACAGCAATTTTTTGTTTTGTTGAGTCTTGGAAGTTGTTTACTACTTTAGCAACCTCTCCTTATCATGTTTTTGTGCCAAGTAAAGTTTCTATGTCAAAGTTGATGTTATATTTGGGATCGCTGCGCAGAAACAGCATTGCTGTCTGTCACGAATCTGGGCACAGGCCTCTGTAGAAAATTCTAAAAAATCTGCCAATTTACGAGCGTGATCCTCAGATATGTACGCAACTTTCATTAGTTTTGAGTTTTTCCATTTGAGCAAGTCTGATGCCAGCTTTAAATTCGTCTTTACGGACTGTTCTGTTTTTGACAGATTCTGCCTTTTATTTCGCATTGCCTCTTTTGCTATGTTGGATTCATTTCTTTGATCCACTAATATCCAGTAGCATTATGCAATGTCCAGAAGTGTAAAGAATGATTGTGTCACCTCTGAATGTGTGAATTATTAATTGTGCACTAACCCTCTAATGAGTTTGCTTGAAGTTTGGTGTGAATGAAGTTTTCAAGGGTCAAGAGAGGAGTATGATATACTATGATCAAGAGGAGTGAAAGCTCTAAGCTTGGGGATGCCCCCGTGGTTCACCCCTGCATATTCTAAGAAGACTCAAGCGTCTAAGCTTGGGGATGCCCAAGGCATCCCCTTCTTCATCGACAACATCATCAGGTTCCTCCCCTGAAACTATATTTTTATTCAGTCACATCTTGTGTTCTTTACTTGGAGCGTCGGTTTGTTTTCGTTTTTGTTTTAGTTTGAATAAAATGGATCCTAGCATTCACTTTGTGGGAGAGAGACACGCTCCGCTGTTGCATATGGACACATGTGTCCTTAGGCTTTACTCATAATGTTCAAGGCGAAGTTTCTTCTTCGTTAATTTGTTATATTGTTGGAATTGGAAAATGCTACATGTAGTAATTCTAAAATGTCTTGGATAATGTGATACTTGGCAATTGTTGTGCTCATGTTTAAGCTCTTGCATCATATTCTTTGCACCCATTAATGAAGAAATACATAGAGCTTGCTAAAATTTGATTTGCATATTTGGTCTCTCTAAGGTCTAGATAATATCTAGTATTGAGTTTTGAACAACAAGGAAGACGGTGTAGAGTCTTATAATGTTTACAATATGTCTTTTATGTGAGTTTTGCTGCACCTGTTCATCCTTGAGTTTGCTTCAAATAACCTTGCTAGCCTAAACCTTGTATCGAGAGGGAATACTTCTCATGCATCCAAAATACTTGAGCCAACTACTATGCCATTTGTGTCCACCATACCTACCTACTACATGGTATTTCTCCGCCATTCCAAAGTAAATTGCTTGAGTGCTACCTTTAAAATTCCATCATTCACCTTTGCAATATATAGCTCATGGGACAAAATAGCCTTAAAAACTATCGTAGTATTGAATATGTACTTATGCACTTTATATTTTATTAAGTTGCTTGTTGTGCGATAACCATGCTTCTGGGGAACGCCATCAACTATTGTTGAATATCATGTGAGTTGCTATGCATGTCCGTCTTGTCTGAAGGATCTATCATTTTAGTGGTTGGAGCATGCAAAATTGTTAGAGAAGAACATTGGGCCGCTAACTAAAGCCATGGATCATGGTTGAAGTTTCAGTTTTGGACATATATCCTCAATCTCATATGAGAATAATAATTGTTGCTACATGCTTATGCATTTAAGAGGAGTCCATTATCTGTTGTCCATGTTGTCCCGGTATGGATGTCTAAGTTGAGAATAATCAAAAGCGAGAAATCCAAAATGCGATCATTCTCCTTAGACCTTTGTACAGGCGGCATGGAGGTACCCCTTTGTGACACTTGGTTGAAACATGGCATGCAAAGATCCGATAGTCCAAGCTAAGTAGGACGAGGTGCGGGCACTATTAGTATACTATGCATGAGGCTTGCAACTTGTAAGATATAATTTACATAACTCATATGCTTTATTACTACCGTTGACAAAATTGTTTCATGTTTTCAAAATAAAAGCTCTAGCACAAATACAGCAATCGATGCTTTCCTCTTTGAAGGACCATTCTTTTACTTTTATTGTTGAGTCAGTTTACCTATCTCCTTCCACCTTAAGAAGCAAACACTTGTGTGAACTGTGCATTGATTCCTACATACTTGCATATTGCACTTGTTATACTACTTTATGTTGACAATATCCATGAGATATACATGTTATAAGTTGAAAGCAACCGCTGAAACTTCATCTCCCTTTGTGTTGTTTCAATACCTTTACTTTGATTTATTGCTTTATGAGTTAACTCTTATGCAAGACTTATTGATGCTTGTCTTGAAGTACTATTCATGAAAAGTCTTTGTCATATGATTCACTTGTTTACTCATGTCATTACCTTTGTTTTGATCGCTGCATTCATTATATATGTTTACAAATAGTATGATCAAGATTATGATGGCATGTCACTTCAGAAATTAACTTTGTTATCGTTTTACCTGCTCGGGACGAGCAGAACTAAGCTTGGGGATGCTGATACGTCTCCAACGTATCGATAATTTCTTATGTTCCATGCTACTTTATTGATGATACCTACATGTTTTATGCACATTATATGTCATATTTATGCATTTTCTGGAACTAACCTATTAACAAGATGCCGAAGAGCCAGTTGTTGTTTTCTGCTGTTTTTGGTTTCAGAAATCCTAGTAAAGAAATATTCTCGGAATTGGACGAAACTTTCACCCAGGGTCCTATTTTTGCACGAAGCTTCCAGAAGACCGAAGAGATAACGAAGTGGGGCCACGAGGCAGCCAGGAGCTAGGGCGGCGCGGCCCAGGCCCTGGCCGCGCGGCCCTACCCCCTGGGCTCCTCGTGTGGCCCCCCGCGTTGCCCTTCCGCCTACTTAAAGTCTCCGTCGCGAAACCCCCAGTACCGAGAGCCACGATACGGAAAACCTTACTGAGACGCCGCCGCCGCGAATCCCATCTCGGGGGATTCAGGAGATCGCCTCCGGCACCCTGCCGGAGAGGGGATTCATCTCCCGGAGGACTCTACACCGCCATGGTCGCCTCCGGAGTGATGAGTGAGTAGTTCACCCCTGGACCATGGGTCCATAGCAGTAGCTAGATGGTCGTCTTCTCCTTGTTGTGCTTCATTGTTGGATCTTGTGAGCTGCCTAACATGATCAAGATCCTCTATCTGTAATACTATATGTTGTGTTTGTCGGGATCCGATGGATAGAGAGTACTATGATTATGGTGATTAGCAATCTATTGTTTATGTGTTGTTTATGATCTTGCATGCTCTCCGTTATTAGTAGAGGCTCTGGCCAAGTTTGTACTCTTAACTCCAAGAGGGAGTATTTATGCTCGATAGTGGGTTCATGCCTCCATTGAATGCGGGACGATGTTGAGAAAGTTCTAAGGTTGTGGATGTGCTGTTGCCACTAGGGATAAAACATTGATTCTATGTCTAAGGATGTAGTTGTCGATTACATTACGCACCATACTTAATGCAATTGTCTGTTGCTTAGCAACTTAATACTAAATGGGGTTCGGATGATAACCTGAAGGTGGACTTTTTAGGCATATATGCAGTTGGATGGCGGTCTATGTACTTTGTCGTAATGCCCAATTAAATCTCACTATATTTATCATATCATGTATATGCATTGTTATGCCTTTCTCTATTTGTCAATTGCCCGACTGTAATTTGTTCACCCAACATGCTTTTATCTGATGGGAGAGACACCTCTAGTGAACTGTGGACCCCGGTCCTATTCTTTACATAGCATACAATCTACTGCAATACTTGTTTACTGTTTTCTTTGCAAACATCTTCCACTCGATACGCTTAATCCTTTGTTACAGCAAGCCGGTGAGATTGACAACCTCACTGTTTCGTTGGGACAAAGTACTTGGGTTGTGTTGTGCAGGTTCCGCGTTAGCGCCGGAATCCCTGGTGTTGCGCCGCATCACATTTCGCGACCATCAACCTTCAACGTGCTTCTTGGCTCCTACTGGTTCGATTAAACCTTGGTTTCTTTCTGAGGGAAAACTTGCTACTGTGTGCATCATACCTTCCTCTTGGGGTTCCCAACGAACGTGTGAGTTACACGCCATCAATTTGCTGAAGAAATTGTCTCGCTTAGAACAAGGAAAAAATTATGTAGAAGACTATTATCAAGAATTGCAAACTGGCATGATTCGCTGTGGTATTGTAGAGGATAATGAGGCTATGCTTGCACGTTTCTTTGGTGGTTTGAATAAAGAGATTCAGCATATTTTAGATTATAAGGAGTACAAAACTATTACTCGCTTGTTTCATCTTGCTTGCAAAGCTGAACGTGAAGTGCAGGATCGTCAACCACCATGGAGAAGAGCTAATGTTTCTGCAGGTCGTACATCATCGTGGTCTCCGCGACAATCAGCGCCACCATCTCGTGGGACTGCACCAGCACCTACTACCTCCAAGTACACCGCGCCTGCATCACGAGCACCACCTGCTGCTGCTGCTCCACCACCATCTGCTGGTCCTCCTCGGAGCTCATCTTCCATGGCCTCCACGGGGAAGACGCGCGACATTCAATGTCGCAAATGCTTGGGATTTGGTCACATAGAGAGAGAATGCAGAACTAAGCGTGTGATGTTGGTGCGTGAAGATGGAGAATATGATTCTGCAAGTGACTTTGATGAAGATACATTGGCCCTTATTGCTGCACGTGATGGTGCCAATTCTGATTCTGAGAGAGAGATGGAGGTAATGGAAGCTGACACTGCTGATCAGTACAGAAGCTTAGTTGCACAGCGTGTGTTGAGCGTGCAATTGAGCAAAGTTGAGCATGATCAACGCCACAATCTGTTCCAAGCACGAGGCGTTGTAAAAGAGCGAGCTATACGGATCATCATTGATGGAGGGAGCTGCAATAATCTGGCTAGCGTTGACATGGTGGAGAAGCTTTCTCTCCCTACAAGACAGCGCACGCATCCATACTACATTCAATGGTTTGAGAGCTCTCGGAAGCTCAAGGTAACAAGAACTACACGTGTGCATTTTACTATTGGTACATATTCTGATTTTGTTGATTGTGATGTTGTGCCTATGCAAGCTTGTTCTTTGTTACTTGGTAGACCTGTTATCACCAGAATTTGACCAAGCCAGAGGTGGGCCGCGATCAAGACGGATTTGAAGATATACATGTAGAAGAAATACGTGAATCGGCCTTTTATACCAAGTTGGGCTAAACTGCCCATGTATCTGTAACATATTAGATCGCATCTTAGTTTAGAAGTTAGAGTTTTACCCGTGCACGGTTTGGTGCACGCCCATATTAGAAAGTCCGCTGGACTATAAATATGTATCTAGGGTTTATGGAATAAACAACAACCAACGTTCAACACAAACCAATCTCGGCGCATCGCCAACCCCTTCGTCTCAAGGGTTTCTCCGGTAAGCACCATGCTGCCTAGATCGCATCTCGCGATCTAGGCAGCACGAGCCTGCCTAGTTGTTCATGCGTTGCTCGTGCTGAAGCCTTTTTGATGGCGAGCAACGTAGTTATCATAGATGTGTTAGGGTTAGCATTGTTCTTAGTATCATATGCTGTCGTAGTGCAACCCTTGCGCATCTAGCCGTCCTTGTACCTCATCATGGGTGCAGGGGCGGCACCCCGCTTGATCATTATTTAGTAGATCTGATCCGTTACGATTGCTCCTTGATTCATCAAGGATTAGTTTAATATCTGCAATAGTTAGGCCTTACAAAGGGTTGGAGGATCCAGCGGCATGTAGGGTGTAGTTTGCTGCCCCTAGACAGGATGTTCCGGGGATCAACCTAGTGTTGGTTTTTAGGCCTTGTCTAGGGCTGGCTTACGATCACCGTGCGTGAGCGCGAGGCCCAATCGTGAGTAGGATGATCCGATTATGCGGTGAAAACCCCAAATCGTCGTGGATCTCATACGCTTTATCTTGATCAAGCAGGACCACCATATATTCGGCCACCTTTGACGAATCATGGGTGGATCGGCTCCATGAGCCGATTCACAGGATAACCTGAGAGCCGATCGAGGCTCGTATTTAACGTGTACGTGTGTGCCCTGCAGGAAACTAAGCGAGGCATCATCCACACCTTCCTGACCAGGTATAGGTCAGGTGGCACGCCCTTGCAATTTGCATCGGCGCGCGACCAGGAGGCTTTGCGGGCCGTCGCTCTGAGGGACTGGGGCCAGCCGCAGCCCTAGTTGTTCCCGGCTCTACGGTGTTGACCAGTCACTGCCCGCCGGTGGGTTTCTGACGTCAACACATTCTGGCACGCCCGGTGGGACAATCCTCAACATCAACCACATCGCCGTCTACATCAGAGATGGCGGAAGAAATTCCGGTCACCTGCGAGGAGCTCAATGGCGAGCTCAAGAAGAAGCATAACAAGGTCAAGGCGGTCCTCGGAACCGAACCCGTCGGCTCCTCCCACGACACCCGCTCCCATGGCATCAGCACCAACGTGGTGGAACTGGGGTACCGCCCTGGTGAGGGTAGTGATGAGGGCGGCTGCTCTCATAGCAAGGATGAAGACGGAGACGGTCCACGCGATCGGCCCCGACACTGCCGCAAGATCCTAGCGATGATCAAGGTAGAAGCCGATCCCAGCGATCGGACCGTATTACACGCACCACCGGCTCTCCCAGTATTCGGCGTCGACCTCACAGGTGACGGAAAGCTAGGGTACGGGTTCACCTCGGCTGACGAGCTAGAGGAAGTCGACATCGGCCCCGGGGATAAGCCGCGGCCAACTTTTATCAGCAGGAAGTTAGACCCACAGCTCAGGGGTCAGATGATTGCTCTATTGAAAGAATACCCAGATTGCTTTGCATGGGACTACACGGAGATGCCTGGGCTAGACAGGAGCATCATCGAACATCGACTCCCCCTGAAGAAAGGATTTCGGCCCTTCCAGCAGCGAGCACGACAGATGAAGGCCGAAATCCTAGAGGAGGTCAAGAAAGAGATCGAGAAGATGTTGGCTGCCGGATTCATCAGACCGTGTAGGTATGCGGAATGGATATCCAGTATCGTTCCGGTAGAAAAGAAGGACGGCCGGTGGCGTGTGGCTATCGATTTCCGAGATCTTAACAGAGCCACTCCAAAGGATGAATATCCGATGCCTGTGGCAGAAACTTTGATCAATGCAGCTGCTGGCCACAAGGTTTTAAGCTTCATGGATGGCAACGCCGGCTATAACCAGATCTTCATGGCCCCAGAAGATATACACAAGACCTCATTCAGAGTACCAGGGGCGGTAGGTTTGTTTGAATATGTGGTCATGACCTTTGGGTTGAAGAATGCCGGCGCGACGTATCAAAGAGCCATGAATTATATATTCCACGATCTGATCGGCAAGTTGGTGGAAATCTACATCGATGATGTGGTAGTCAAGTCTGTCTCCATGGAGGGACACTTGGAAGATTTGCGACACGTACTAGACCGAACTCGAAAGTTCGGGCTGAGAATGAACCCAAAGAAGTGTGCCTTTGGTGTGACGGCCGGTCAGTTCCTAGGATTTTTGGTCCATGAGCGAGGAATTGAGATCGGCCTGAAGAGTCAGGAGGCAGTGCGTACCATGCAGCCACCCACCACGAAGAAGGAATTACAGCGTCTTATCGGCAAGATCAACTTCGTTCGCCGATTCATCTCTAACCTGTCAGGACGGATCGAGCCGTTCATGGGTTTGGTGAAGACTAAATCCGACGACGAATTTCACTGGGGGGCAGAACAGCAGCAGGCGTTCGATGATATTAAGCGGTATCTGACGACACCACCCGTGCTAGTGCCGCCCCAACAAGACAGGTCGTTCTACATTTACTTGTCAGTAGCTGACACGTCCATCGCCTCGGTGGTGGTGCAGCTCTACGAGGGCGATGAAAGGGTCGTATTCTACCTCAGCAGAAGGATGTTGGACGCGGAGACAAGGTACCCTGAGGTCGAGAAACTGTGCCTCTGTCTGGTCTTTACCTGCACCAAGCTACACCACATCCTTTTGACGGCAGAAATCTTCGTCATATGCAAGTCCGACGTTGTCAAGCACATGTTGTCGGCCCCCGTGTTGAAAGGCCGATTGGGTAAATGGATGCTTGCGTTGTCAGAGTTCGACCTTCGGTATCAGCCTGCGAAAGCAGTCAAAGGACAAGCATTAGCCGATCTCATAGCTGAGCGAATCAGTACCGATATAGCAGCACTATCCATACGTGCACGGGCTATGTTCTTCGATGGATCGGCTTGCGACGATGGTTGTGGCATCGGCATTCTGCTCGTATCGCCTAGAGGGACGGAATACTCCTTCTCCATCAGGTTGTCGACCCCTTGCACCAACAACGTGGCGGAGTATGAGGCGGTACGTAAGGGGATGGAGTTGCTACTAGAAGCTGGAGCAGAAGCAATGGAACTTTTTGGGGACTCCAAGTTGGTAATCAACCAGCTCACGGATGAATATAAGTGCGAGAGTGAATCGCTTTTCCCATATTGGATGGAATGCCGTGAGCTAATGACACAGTTTCGATACATCAACTTTAATTGGGTTCCAAGATCCCAGAATACCGAGGCCAACAATCTCGCGCAAATGGCGTCAGGCTACATAGATACACCTGAAGGGTCAGAAGTTCAGGTCCAATTCCTGGAACAAGATGATTGGAGAGCCGAAATCTTCAAATACTTAAAAGATTCGGCTCGGGGGGCACCTAAGCGGATAAGATACAAAGCCATGAAGTATGTCCTCATCGGAGACGACATGTTCTACAGGACGTTGGAAGGGTTACTACTCAAGTGCCTGGGACCAACTGAGTCTAATCGGCTCTTACATGAGGTGCATGAAGGCGCCTGTGGAACTCATCAGTCGGCTCACAAGATGAAGTGGCTAATTAGGCGCTCAGGGTTCTATTGGCCCACCATGCTTGAAGATTGCTTCAATTACTACAAGGGGTGCCAGGCATGCCAGATGTTTGGGAAGATTCAGATGGTACCAGCATCAGCGATGAACCCAATCATCAAACCTTGGCCATTCCGAGGATGGGGCATGGACATGATCGGAAAAATCCATCCGGCTTCGAGTAAGAAACACGAATGGATTTTGGCCATCACAGATTACTTCACCAAGTGGGTGGAGGCCGTTCCTATGAAGAAGGTAAAATCAGAAGATGTGATTAAGTTCGTGAAGGAACACGTGATTCATAGGTTCGGGATTCCCCAAACCATCACGACCGATGGAGGTTCGGTCTTTGTGTCTAAAGAGTTCAGGGGATTCTGCGATGACATGGGGATTAAGCTGATCCGATCATCTCCGTACTATGCTCAGGCTAACGGGCAAGCTGAGGCGTCCAATCAGAGCTTAATCAAGCTGATCAAGAGAAAGATTGAAGAAAACCCAAGGGATTGGCATGAGAAGTTATCAGAGGCATTATGGGCCTACCGCATGTCATGCCATGGAGCTATAAAAACTTCGCCGTACCAGCTTGTTTATGGGCAAGAAGCCGTATTACCTTGGGAGATTACGGCTGGATCAAGGCGTGTCACGTTTCAGGACGACCTGACGGCAGACGAATACGCAGCTTTGATGAGTGACACCATTGAGGACGCAACAGAGCTTAGGCTTTGGTCGTTGGAAAAGATTAAGGAAAACAAAGCCCGGGTAGCTCGGGCCTACAATAAGAAGGTTAGACCAAAGGAGTTTCTGGTTGGTGACCTGGTATGGGAAGCTGTGTTACCGTTGGGAACCAGGGACAAGGCATATGGCAAGTGGTCTCCTAATTGGCACGGTCCGTACAAAGTCGTCCAGGCCCTGAAAGGTAATGCATACATGTTGGAGGAGTTGGACGGACAGAAATTCCAGTGGCCGTAAATGGTCAACACCTCAAGAAGTATTTCCCAAGCATGTGGGATGATGGGCACTAAGGTAGGGAAGCCGATTAGAATCGGCTAGCAAAAGGAGATGATCCAATTATGGGTGCCAAAGTATGGGGGGCCGATGCAATCGGCCGTAAAAAAAAAGCCGATGTCGCTACCATCGGCTCTAGAAAAAATTGTACGAGACCCACGAAGCTCAGATTTTGCCAAGATGGTGTTCAGTTTAGCTTCACAGGTTCCTTGGAGCACGTCCTTGCTGATGTCCTCGCCTTGACTAAGGCTCGGGGGGGGCAGCGAATCTAGTTTCGGGGACCGATTGGGGTTGCTGCAAGAAAGGGAAAGAGACTGGTTGCTCAAATTAGCCGATGAACAATCATCGGCTGTGGGATTGAAAAATACCACGGTCTAGAGAAAATAACAAACCGATTCGTTGCTATCGGTCTTGGTGCGACAAACGGGAGGATGGAGATTGGACTAATGAAAAGATCCTCGTTAATTCAAAGAAGCGGCTTTACAAGAGGAGCCGATGGCTCCCAAAAGAAGGATCTGGTGCCTAGTGCACTGCTACTACTAGTCCTACCCCACTAGTCGTCGCATTCGTTGCTATCGCCGTCATCGAGGTCGTCGGCGCTGCTCCCAGGAAGCTCCTCGCCGTCGCTGTCCCAGCCGTCGGCTGGAGCTTCCTCCTCCTCCTCGTCATCATCATCGTCCTCGCTATCCGCCCAGCTGCGGAAGCGCTTCGTTGGAGGATATCCCGCGGAGGAGGAGGAATCATCTTCCTCCTCCTTATCCTCCTCTTCCTCGTCGTCATCGTCGTCCTCGCTGTCCGCCCACATGCGGGAGCGCTTCTTCGGCGGGAGCTTGGTGGAGGGGGAGGCCTCAGTCCTTGCCGCTCCTTTTTCTTTCTTCTCCTTGTCAGAAGAGATGGGATTCGCCCCGGAGCGGGAATCGCCTTCTTCCTTGTTCTTCGGCGACGATTGGAGGGAGAAGCCTGAAACGGAGGAGGAAGAGGAAGACATTGCTACAGAAGGAGAGGGTTTTTTGGTGTCGGCCGCTAGAACAGAGAAAGGGGATGAAGAGGACCGGTCAATTGGCATGGTTAAATAATGGGGAGCCTAGTGGGAATTCAATGCCATTGCAGTTTCCGAGGAAGTGATGCTCAAGCTGTCAAATTTCACAGAGAAGTGGGGAAGACAAAGTGTCATGATGACGGATGCTGCGACCGTTCTGCTCTGCCACGACATGACCCGACGAGAGAAAAGCATAATGATTTTGGAAATGTTATTTCCAAAACCAGGGGGGCATGTGTTATCACCAGAATTTGACCAAGCCAGAGGTGGGCCGCGATCAAGACGGATTTGAAGATATACATGTAGAAGAAATACGTGAATCGGCCTTTTATACCAAGTTGGGCTAAACTGCCCATGTATCTGTAACATATTAGATCGCATCTTAGTTTAGAAGTTAGAGTTTTACCCGTGCACGGTTTGGTGCACGCCCACATTAGAAAGTCCGCTGGACTATAAATATGTATCTAGGGTTTATGGAATAAACAACAACCAACGTTCAACACAAACCAATCTCGGCGCATCGCCAACCCCTTCGTCTCAAGGGTTTCTCCGGTAAGCACCATGCTGCCTAGATCGCATCTCACGATCTAGGCAGCACGAGCCTGCCTAGTTGTTCATGCGTTGCTCGTGCTGAAGCCTTTTTGATGGCGAGCAACGTAGTTATCATAGATGTGTTAGGGTTAGCATTGTTCTTAGTATCATATGCTGTCGTAGTGCAACCCTTGCGCATCTAGCCGTCCTTGTACCTCATCATGGGTGCAGGGGCGGCACCCCGCTTGATCATTATTTAGTAGATCTGATCCGTTACGATTGCTCCTTGATTCATCAAGGATTAGTTTAATATCTGCAATAGTTAGGCCTTACAAAGGGTTGGAGGATCCAGCGGCATGTAGGGTGTAGTTTGCTGCCCCTAGACAGGATGTTCCGGGGATCAACCTAGTGTTGGTTTTTAGGCCTTGTCTAGGGCTGGCTTACGATCACCGTGCGTGAGCGCGAGGCCCAATCGTGAGTAGGATGATCCGATTATGCGGTCAAAACCCCAAATCGTCGTGGATCTCATACGCTTTATCTTGATCAAGCAGGACCACCATATATTCGGCCACCTTGGACGAATCATGGGTGGATCGGCTCCATGAGCCGATTCACAGGATAACCTGAGAGCCGATCGAGGCTCGTATTTAACGTGTACGTGTGTGCCCTGCAGGAAACTAAGCGAGGCATCATCCACACCTTCCTGACCAGGTATAGGTTAGGTGGCACGCCCTTGCAATTTGCATCGGCGCGCGACCAGGAGGCTTTGCGGGCCGTCGCTCTGAGGGACTGGGGCCAGCCGCAGCCCTAGTTGTTCCCGGCTCTACGGTGTTGACCAGTCACTGCCCGCCGGTGGGTTTCTGACGTCAACAAGACCTTGGCAATTTGATAGAGAATCTGTTCATAATGGTAGAACTAATCAGTATTCTCTTGTGCATGATGGAAAGAAAATTGGTCTCAAACCTATGACTCCTGAACAAATAGTTGATACGTCTCCAACGTATCGATAATTTCTTATGTTCCATGCTACTTTATTGATGATACCTACATGTTTTATGCACATTATATGTCGTATTTACGCATTTTCTGGAACTAACCTATTAACAAGATGCCGAAGAGCCGATTCTTTGTTTCTGCTGTTTTTGGTTTCAGAAATCCTAGTAACGAAATATTCTCGGAATTGGACGAAATCACCGCCCAGGGTCCTATTTTTGCACGAAGCTTCCAGAAGACCGAAGGGGAGTTGAAGTGGGGCCACGAGGTGGCCACACCATAGGGCGGCGCGGCCCTGGCCCTGGCCGCGCCGGCCTGTGGTGTGGGCCCCTCGTGCCGCCTCTTGACCTACCCTTCCGCCTACAAATAGCCTCCGTCACGAAACCCCCAGTACCGAGAGCCACGATACGGAAAACCTTACTGAGACGCCGCCGCCGCGAATCCCATCTCGGGGGATTCAGGAGATCGCCTCCGGCACCCTGCCGGAGAGGGGATTCATCTCCCGGAGGACTCTACACCGCCATGGTCGCCTCCGGAGTGATGAGTGAGTAGTTCACCCCTGGACTATGGGTCCATAGCAGTAGCTAGATGGTTGTCTTCTCCTTGTTGTGCTTCATTGTTGGATCTTGTGAGCTGCCTAACATGATCAAGATCATCTATCTGTAATACTATATGTTGTGTTTGTCGGGATCCGATGGATAGAGAATACTATGTTATGGTGATTATCAATCTATTGTTTATGTGTTGTTTATGATCTTGCATGCTCTCCGTTATTAGTAGAGGCTCTGGCCAAGTTTGTACTCTTAACTCCAAGAGGGAGTATTTATGCTCGATAGTGGGTTCATGCCTTCATTGACACCTGGGACAGTGACAGAAAGTTCTAAGGTTGTGATGTGTTGTTGCCACTAGGGATAAAACATTGATTCTATGTCTAAGGATGTAGTTGTCGATTACATTACGCACCATACTTAATGCAATTGTCTGTTGCTTTGCAACTTAATACTGAATGGGGTTCGGATGATAACCTGAAGGTGGACTTTTTAGGCATAGATGCAGTTGGATGGCGGTCTATGTACTTTGTCGTAATGCCCGGATTAAATCTCACTATATTTATCATATCATGTACATGCATTGTTATGCTCTTCTCTATTTGTCAATTGCCCGACTGTAATTTGTTCACCCAACATGCTTTTATCTTATGGGAGAGACACCTCTAGTGAACTGTGGACCCCGGTCCTATTCTTTACATAGCATACAATCTACTGCAATTGTTCTTTACTGTTTTCTTGCAAACAATCATCTTCCACTCGATACGCTTAATCCTTTGTTACAGCAAGCCGGTGAGATTGACAACCTCACTGTTTCGTTGGGGCAAAGTACTTTGGTTTTGTTGTGCAGATTCCACGTTGGCGCCTGATGTCTACGGGTACTTCTATTCTTGTAGACAGTGTTGGGCCTCCAAGAGCAGAGGTTTGTAGGACAGCAGCAAGTTTCCCTTAAGTGGATTACCCAAGGTTTATCGAACTCAGGGAGGAAGAGGTCAAAGATATCCCTCTCAAGCAACCCTGTAATCACAAAGCAAGAAGTCTCTTGTGTCCCCAACACACCAAATACACTTGTCAGGTGTATAGGTGCACTAGTTCGGCGAAGAGATAGTGAAATACAAGTAATATGGATGTATATGAGTGGTAATAGCAATCTGAATAAAATATGGCAGCGAGTAAACATGCAACATAACAGTAAGTAAACGGTGTTTTCAGTATTGGAAACAAGGCCTAGGGATCATACTTTCACTAGTGGACACTCTCAACATTGATCGCATAATAAATACTTCTTCTCATATGTGCTACATACACTCTTGTTTGATAATGAACACATTGCGTAGGATTACACGTACCCTCAATGCCGGAGTTAACAAGCTCCACAATTCCATGTTCATATTTAAGTAACCTTAGAGCATAATAGATCATTGCAAAATAAACCAAGAACTAACATAGTGCACACGCTGTCCATATTACACTATGAAGGAGGAATAGATCACATCAATACTATCATAATGATAATTAACTCCACAATCTACAAGAGATCGTGATCATAGCCTACGACAAGAACCACAGGGTGCACACACTAATCACCTTTACACCAAGTAGGAGGAATAGAACTACTTTAATAACATCACATGAGTAGCACACAACTAGTAGCGATACAAAGCTCATCATATGGATCTCAATCATGTAAAGCAGCTCATGAGATCATTGTATTGGAGTACAGAGAGAGAGATTAACCACATAGCTACGGTAGAGCCCTCAGCCCCAGGGGTGAATTACTCCCTCCTCATCATGGAGGCAGCGATGGCGGTGAAGATGGCGGTGGAGACGGCGGTGGAGATGACTCCGGGGGCAATTCCCCGCCCGGCAGGGTGCCGGAACAGAGACTTCTGTCCCCCGAATCTTGATTTCGTGATGGCGGCGGCTCTGGAAGGTTTTCTCAGTATCGTGGTTCTCCGTCAGGGTTTTTATGTCAGAGAGGCTTAAATAGGCGAAGAGAGGGAGTCGGAGGGGCCACGGGCTGCCCACACCATAGGGGGGCGCCCCCCCTGGCCCGCGCCGGGTGTGGTGTGGGGCCCCCCTGGCCCCCCTCTCATCCTTCTCCGGTGCTCTGGAAGCTTCCGGGAAAAATAGGAACTTGGGCGGTGATTTCGTCCGATTCCGAGAATATTTCGTTACTAGGATTTCTGAAACCAAAAACAGCAGAAAACAGCAACTGGCCTTTCGGCATCTCGTCAATAGGTTAGTTCCGGAAAACGCATAATAATTACATATAATGTGTATAAAACATGTAGATATCATCAATAAAGTGGCATGGAACATAAGAAATTATCGATACGTTGGAGACGTATCAGCATCCCCAAGCTTAGTTCTGCTCGTCCCGAGCAGGTAAAACGATAACAAAGATAATTTCTGAAGTGACATGCCATCATAACCTTGATCATACTATTGTAAAGCACATGAGATGAATGCAGAGATTCGAAGCAATGATGAAGATAATGAGTAAACAAATGAATCATATAACAAAGACTTTTCATGAATAATACTTTCAAGACAAGCATCAATAAGTCTTGCATAAGAGTTAACTCATAAGCAATAAATTCTTAGTAGAAAGCTTTGAAACAACACAAGGAAGATATAAGTTTCAGCGGTTGCTTTCAACTTTAACATGTATATCTCGTGGATAATTGTCAACACAAAGTAATATAACAAGTGCAATAGGTAAACATGTAAGAATCAATACACACAATTTACACAAGTGTTTGCTTCTAAGATAGAAAGAATAGGTAAACTGACTCAACAATAAGGTAAAAGAATGGTCCTTCAAAGAGGAAAGCATCGATTGCTATATTTGTGCTAGAGCTTTGATTTTGAAAACATATAGAGAGCATAAAAGTAAAGTTTTGAGAGGTGTTTGTTGTTGTCAACGAATGGTAGTGGGCACTCTAACCCCCTTGCCAGACAAACCTTCAAAGAGCGGCTCCCATTTTATTTTTATTTTTGGGTGGCACTCCTTCCAACCTTTGCTTTCACAAACCATGGCTAACCGAATCCTTCGGGTGCCTGCCAACAATCTCATACCATGAAGGAGTGCCTTTTTATTTTAGTTTTATTATGATGACACTCCTCCCCACCTTTGCTTTCTCAAGCCATGGCTAACCGAATCCTTCGGGTGCCGTCCAACAATCACACACCATGGAGGAGTGTCTATTTTTGTTAATTAATTTGGGACTGGGAATCCCATTGCCAGCTCTTTTTGCAAAATTATTGGATAAGCGGATGAAGCCACTAGTCCATTGGTGAAAGTTGCCCAACAAGATTGAAAGATAAACACCACATACTTCCTCATGAGCTATAAAACATTGACACAAATAAGAGGTAATAACTTTTGAATTGTTTAAAGGTAGCACTCAAGCAATTTACTTTGGAATGGCAGAGAAATACCATGTAGTAGGTAGGTATGGTGGACACAAATGGCATGAATATTGGCTCAAGTATTTGGATGCATGAGAAGTATTCCCTCTCGATACAAGGTTTAGTCTAGCAAGGTTATTTGAAGCAAACTCAAGTATAAAATGGTGCAGCAAGACTCACATATAAACATATTGTAAGCATTATAAGACTTTACACCGTCTCCTTGTTGTTCAAACACCTCAACCAGAAAATATCTAGACTTAGAGAGACCAATCATGCAAACCAAATTTTAACAAGCTCTATGTAATTATTCATTAATGGGTACAAGGTGCATGATGCAAGAGCTTAAACAAGATCTATATGAGCACAACAATTGCCAAGTATCACATTATTCAAGACATTATACCAATTACTACATGTAGCATTTCCCGTTTCCAACCATATAACAATTAACGAAGCAGTTTCAACCTTCGCCATTGAACATTAAAAGCTAAGAACACATGTGTTCATACGAACCAGCGGAGCATGTCTCTCTCCCACACAAGCATTTATTCAAACAAAAACAAAAACAAAAACATACAGACGCTCCAAGTAAAGTACATAAGATGTGACCGAATAAAAATATAGTTTCAAGAGAAGGAACCTGATACTTTGTCGATGAAGAAGGGGATGCCTTGGGCATCCCCAAGCTTAGATGCTTGAGTCTTCTTGAAATATGCAGGGATGAACCACGGGGGGCATCCCCAAGCTTAGAGCTTTTACTCCTCTTGATCATAGTATATCATTCTCCTCTCTTGACCCTTGAAAACTTTCTTCACACCAAACTTCAAGCAAACTCATTAGAGGGTTAGTGCATAATCGAAAATTCACATGTTCAGAGGTGACACAAACATTCTTTTCACTTCTGGACATTGCATAAAGCTACTGGACATTAATGGATCAAAGAAATAAATCCAACATAGCAAAAGAGGCAATGCGAAATAAAAGGCAGAATCTGTCAAAAACAGAACAGTCCGTAAAGACGAATTTAAAACTGGCACCAGACTTGCTCAAATGGAAAAACTCAAAACTAATGAAAGTTGCGTACATATCTGAGGATCACGCTCGTAAATTGGCAGATTTTTTCGAATTTTCTACAGAGGACTGTGCCCAGATTCGTGACAGACAGCAATGCTGTTTCTGCGCAGCGATCCCAAATATAACATCAACTTTAACATAGAAACTTTACTTGGCACAAAAACATGATAAGGAGAGGTTGCTACAGTAGTAAACAACTTCCAAGACACAAATATAAAACAAAGTACTGTAGCAAAATAACACATGGGTTATCTCCCAAGAAGTTCTTTCTTTATAGCCATTAAGATGGGCTCAGCAATTTTGGTGATGCACCCGCAAGAATTAGTATTTGAAGCAAAAGAGAGCTTCAAGAGGTAATTCAAAACACATTTGAGCCTAACATGCTTCCTATGCAAAAGAATCTTATACACAAATGAATTCATGAAGAGCAAAGTGGCAAGCATAAGAGGATAAAACACGAGTAACTTAAAGATTCTCAACATAAAGAGGGGAAACTTAATATTATTAAGATGCATATAACCATATTTCCCTCTCTCATAATAACTTTCAGTAGCATCATTGATAAAATCCACAATATACCCGTCACTTAAAACATTCTTATCATGGCTCATATGCATAGAAGTATCATTAATTTTGGCATAAGAAGAGTTATTCTCATTAATAGTAATTGGAGCAAGATTATTATCAAGAATTTGAACATGGTAAACAAGTTGCATATTAAAAGAATTGTTTTTGGCAAGCCCATCATAACTATGACAAGTTTCATAAGGATAATTGTAACATGTGTCATATACATCTCTATAGCAATTATCTAAACCTGAATATGTAATATCATCATTTTCACTAAAGGTAGATGTCTCAAATACAGGATCTTCAAGCACAACATCCCCAAGCTTAGAGCTTTCAATATCATCGTTTAAGGGGACATGAATAATGCTATCATCATTAATTTCATAATCAGTACCAAAGAGATTTTCAATATCAAAGGCAGCGTGCTCATCCAAATCATGATCACTAATATGGGTAAAGGGTATAGGAAGATCATCGTACTCAGATTCATTATCATAATAATCATTAGGAGCAACATACTTACGATTACCTAGCGTTATCTCATTCACGCGGGGATACGCCGTTACCTCTTTCTTTTTATTCTCCTTCTTCTTCTTCTTCTTCTTCTTCTTCGTTCCCTTCTTCTTCTTCTCCTTCTCCTCGTTCCCTTCTTTAGGAGGAAGAGGCTTGAATGGTGGCTTGTCCGCATAACCTGATTTTCTTTTAGAAACAATAGAAGAAACTTGGGAGGATCCCTCCTTTTCATTAATTAATTGAAAACACACAGCGGTCCTATCATATTTTGGCAAGGTGTCATCTTCTAAAATATTCTGTATGTAAGTATTTGTATGGCTAATATCAATGCAATAAGAAAGACAACCATGCAGGACATCATCAATATCAAGATCGTTAATATTTAACAAAGAAATTTTTCTTGATAACTCTTCACACTTCAAAAATAAGGTAAGTTCATCATGCTGATTAGGAGTAATTTCATCATCACAATACAAATTTGCAGCACTCATGGGGTTTGAATTATCATTGGAGGAACATTGAAAATTAAAATGACCAACTCTATGGCAAAGTTCACAAATAAAAGGATAGAGGGCACACACTTTTTCTTCAAGATCATCTAAAGCTCTAGACCACTTTCTAGTTTTTTCATTTCTGTGATGGATACAATATTCATCTTCTATTTGATTAATTCCACAAGGTCTATGTATTCCACAAAAATTAACATGCTTATAGGAAATAGCATTCTTAGGAGTTTGAGCACGCTTATTGCAATTATTAACAACAATTTCATTCTTCATGCAAGCGTCTTTAAAAGGTTCATGATACTTATCAAAATTCTTTTTAGGCAATTCTAAATGAGAAGCAAAGGCTTTATAAAGATTTGCAGCAACTTGAGAGTCAAGACCATAAGTAGCACTCATATTTCGAAATTTATCAGTATTCATAAAAGTTTCAATGCATTCATAATCATAATTTATACCTGACTCTTTACCTTTGTCGTTCTCCCAATCTTCAGCGTTCTCCTCAAGGTCTTATCTTGAAAAGAAAGTCTTGCATAGAAATTATCAATGATGATATTACCTGGAAGCTCATGATTGGGGCATTTGAGCATTAAAGTCTTCAATCTCTCCCATGCTTGGGCAATACTCTCTCCATCATGAGGCCAAAAATTATATATATGGTTTCGATCTTTGTGAATTTCACTTGGAGGATAGAACTTGGAATAAAATAGAGGCACAATATCCTTCCAATCAAGAGAGCGCCCGTCCTTCAACAGTTTATACCAATGCGCCGCTTTACGAGACAGCGACATAGAGAATAGTTTCTTCTTCACTTCATCCATAGAGATACCTGCACACTTGAATAACCCGCATAATTCATGCAAAAACAGTAAATGATCTCCAGGATGGACAGTTCCATCCCCTTCATAGCGGTTATCCATAACACGTTCAATAATTTTCATAGGTATTTTATACGGAATACTTTCAGCAGGTGGATTTAAAATATCAGAAGCATCATTAGAGTTATCGCATATGGGAGATAAAGCATTATCAGAGCAAAATATTTCTTCCAAAGCGGAGGAGCTAAAAAGATTATTTTTAGGTAAACTAGCTTCCCCAAGCTTAGACTTCTTCATAGCATTAGCAGTAATTGCATTCATACTAATAACAATGCTACTATCATGTAAATAAGGTTCCATAGGTTTTTTAATTTTCGCATCAAACCATCCATGTCTTAAATCAGGAAATAGAATAAGAAGCTCACTAATTTTTTTGTTGTTTTCCATTATGCCTAACTAGTGAAAAATAAAAACAAGAAACAAAAAGATGCAATTGCAGAGTCTAAAGGAAATAGCTTCGAGCACACACACAATGGCGCCGAAAGAAAGTCATTACAGGAACCGGAGTATGAGTGCCTTTTACCTTTCCTCCCCGGCAACGGCGCCAGAAAAGTGCTTGATGTCTACGGGTACTTCTATTCTTGTAGACAGTGTTGGGCCTCCAAGAGCAGAGGTTTGTAGGACAGCAGCAAGTTTCCCTTAAGTGGATTACCCAAGGTTTATCGAACTCAGGGAGGAAGAGGTCAAAGATATCCCTCTCAAGCAACCCTGTAATCACAAAGCAAGAAGTCTCTTGTGTCCCCAACACACCAAATACACTTGTCAGGTGTATAGGTGCACTAGTTCGGCGAAGAGATAGTGAAATACAAGTAATATGGATGTATATGAGTCGTAATAGCAATCTGAATAAAATATGGCAGCGAGTAAACATGCAACAGAACAGTAAGTAAACGGTGTTTTCAGTATTGGAAACAAGGCCTAGGGATCATACTTTCACTAGTGGACACTCTCAACATTGATCGCATAATAAATACTTCTTCTCATATGTGCTACATACACTCTTGTTTGATAATGAACACATTGCGTAGGATTACACGAACCCTCAATGCCGGAGTTAACAAGCTCCACAATTCCATGTTCATATTTAAGTAACCTTAGAGCATAATAGATCATTGCAAAATAAACCAAGAACTAACATAGTGCACACGCTGTCCATATTACACTATGAAGGAGGAATAGATCACATCAATACTATCATAATGATAATTAACTCCACAATCTACAAGAGATCGTGATCATAGCCTACGACAAGAACCACAGGGTGCACACACTAATCACCTTTACACCAAGTAGGAGGAATAGAACTACTTTAATAACATCACATGAGTAGCACACAACTAGTAGCGATACAAAGCTCATCATATGGATCTCAATCATCTAAAGCAGCTCATGAGATCATTGTATTGGAGTACAGAGAGAGAGAGATTAACCACATAGCTACGGTAGAGCCCTCAGCCCCAGGGGTGAATTACTCCCTCCTCATCATGGAGGCAGCGATGGCGGTGAAGATGGCGGTGGAGACGGCGGTGGAGATGACTCCGGGGGCAATTCCCCGCCCGGCAGGGTGCCGGAACAGAGACTTCTGTCCCCCGAATCTTGATTTCGCGATGGCGGCGGCTCTGGAAGGTTTTCTCCGTATCGTGGTTCTCCGTCAGGGTTTTTAGGTCAGAGAGGCTTAAATAGGCGAAGAGAGGGAGTCGGAGGGGCCACGGGCTGCCCACACCATAGGGGGGCGCCCCCCCCCCCTGGCCCGCGCCGGGGTGTGGTGTGGGGCCCCCTGGCCCCCCTCTCATCCTTCTCCGGTGCTCTGGAAGCTTCCGGGAAAAATAGGAACTTGGGCGGTGATTTCGTCCGATTCCGAGAATATTTCGTTACTAGGATTTCTGAAACCAAAAACAGCAGAAAACAGCAACTGGCCTTTCGGCATCTCGTCAATAGGTTAGTTCCGGAAAACGCATAATAATGACATATAATGTGTATAAAACATGTAGATATCATCAATAAAGTGGCATGGAACATAAGAAATTATCGATACGTTGGAGACGTATCAGCGCCGGAATCCCTGTTGTTGCGCCGCATCACATTTCGCCACCATCAACCTTCAACGTGCTTCTTGGCTCCTCCTGGTTCGATTAAACCTTGGTTTCTTTCTGAGGGAAAACTTGCCACTGTGCGCATCATACCTTCCTCTTGGGGTTCCCAACGGACGTGTACATCTACGCGCATCAAGCCTGTTTTCTGGCGCCGTTGCCGGGGAGATCAAGACACGCTGCAAGGGGAGTCTCCACTTCTCAATCTCTTTACTTTGTTTTTGTCTTGCTTTATTTTATTTACTACTTTGTTTGCTGCACCTAAACAAAACACAAAAAAATTAGTTGCTAGTTTTACTTTATTTACTGTCTTGCTCTCTATATCAAAAACACAAAAAAAAAATTAGTTACTTGTCTTTATCTACTTAGTTATCATGAGTAATCCTGAAGTTGAAGTTCGTTCTTTTAAGCAACAAGGTGGAGAAAGTTTTAAAGATGCTTGGTACAGAATTAGTGATGCACATCATAGGTGCATTAAGAAACACTCCACTACTATCCTTCTTAGGAACTTTTATGTTGGTTTATCTAGTTGGAATAGGTATGTTCTTGATACTCTTTCGGGAGGTAATTTCCTAGGTACTCCCGCTTTAGAAGCTAGTTGCATCATTGAGAGTCTTGTCGGAATACCACCTGTTAATGAAGTTAAAATTGAAATCTCTCTTGAAGATGTTATGAAAAAATTGGAAACCATAGAGCAGAATTTTCCAAGTGTTGAAACTAAATTGGAAATGTTATTTGATAAAACTGATGAACTTGATAAATCCTTAGGAGGAATTGATGAAAGAATTAGTGTCCTAGGAACTTGTGTTGTTCATGATAATCAAACCAATAGGATTGATGAACTTGAAAAGGCTATGGGAACCTTGGGTTCAACCTTTTCTTCTCTCAAGTATAATGAGAAAGCTTATGTGGGTAAAGAGCAAAAATTCATGTATGCCTCTAAAGTGCCTAAACAAAAGAATTATTATAGGCCTAAAATTGCTAAAACACCCAGCACCACCATAGAAAATTTAGATAATGGAGCACCTAAAGTACCCTCTGCAACAAGTTGTGTTTGCATGAAAAATAATAATGTTAATGTCTCATCTCTTGATGTTACTTGATTTGCACTTTCTGCGCCTAGCTGAAAGGCGTTAAAGAAAAGCGCTTATGGGAGACAACCCATGTTTTTACTACAGTACTTTGTTCTATATTTGAGTCTTGGAAGTTGTTTACTACTGTAGCAACCTCTCCTTATCATGTTTTTGTGCTAAGTAAAGTTTCTATGCCAAAGTTGATGTTATATTTGGGATCGCTGCGCAGAAACAGCATTGCTGTCTGTCACGAATCTGGGCACAGGTCTCTGTAAAAAATTCGAAAAAATCTGCCAATTTACGAGCGTGATCCTCAGATACGTACGCAACTTTCATTAGTTTTGAGTTTTTCCATTTGAGCAAGTCTGGTGCCATCTTAAAATTCGTCTTTACGGACTGTTCTGTTTTTGACAGATTCTGCCTTTTATTTCGCATTGCCTCTTTTGCTATGTTGGATGAATTTCTTTGATCCATTAATGTCCAGTAGCTTTATGCAATGTCCAGAAGTGTAAAGAATGATTGTGCCACCTCTGAACATGTGAATTATTAATTGTGCACTAACCCTCTAATGAGTTTGCTTGAAGTTTGGTGTGAAGGAAGTTTTCAAGGGTCAAGAGAGGAGAATGATATACTATGATCAAGAGGAGTGAAAGCTCTAAGCTTGGGGATGCCCCCGTGGTTCACCCCTGCATATTTTAAGAAGACTCAAGCGTCTAAGCTTGGGGATGCCCAAGGCATCCCCTTCTTCATCGATAACATCATCAGGTTCCTCCCCTGAAACTATATTTTTATTCAGTCACATCTTGTGTTCTTTACTTGGAGCGTCTGTTTGTTTTTGTTTTTGTTTTTGTTTGAATAAAATGGATCCTAGCATTCACTTTGTGGGAGAGAGACACGCTCCGCTGTTGCATATGGACAAATATGTCCTTAGGCTTTACTCATAATGTTCAAGGCGAAGTTTCTTCTTCGTTAAATTGTTATATGGTTGGAATTGGAAAATGCTACATGTAGTAATTCTAAAATGTCTTGGATAATGTGATACTTGGCAATTGTTGTGCTCATGTTTAAGCTCTTGCATCATATGCTTTGCACCCATTAATGAAGAAATACATAGAGCTTGCTAAAATTTGATTTGCATATTTGGTCTCTCTAAGGTCTAGATAATATCTAGTATTGAGTTTTGAACAACAAGGAAGACGGTGTAGAGTCTTATAATGTTTACAATATGTCTTTTATGTGAGTTTTGCTGCACCGGTTCATCCTTGAGTTTGCTTCAAATAACCTTGCTAGCCTAAACCTTGTATCGAGAGGGAATACTTCTCATGCATCCAAAATCCTTGAGCCAACTACTATGCCATTTGTGTCCACCATACCTACCTACTACATGGTATTTCTCCGCCATTCCAAAGTAAATTGCTTGAGTGCTACCTTTAAAATTCCATCATTCACCTTTGCAATATATAGCTCATGGGACAAAATAGCCTTAAAAACTATCGTAGTATTGAATATGTACTTATGCACTTTATCTTTTATTAAGTTGCTTGTTGTGCGATAACCATGCTTCTGGGGAACGCCATCAACTATTGTTGAATATCATGTGAGTTGCTATGCATGTCCGTCTTGTCTGAAGGATCTATCACCTTAGTGGTTGGAGCATGCAAAATTGTTAGAGAAGAACATTGGGCCGCTAACTAAAGCCATGAATCATGGTTGAAGTTTCAGTTTTGGACATATATCCTCAACCTCATATGAGAATAATAATTGTTGCTACATGCTTATGCATTTAAGAGGAGTCCATTATCTGTTGTCCATGTTGTCCCGGTATGGATGTCTAAGTTGAGAATAATCAAAAGCGAGAAATCCAAAATGCGAGCTTTCTCCTTAGACCTTTGTACATGCGGCATGGAGGTACCCCTTTGTGACACTTGGTTGAAACATGGCATGCAAAGATCCGGTAGTCCAAGCTAAGTAGGACAAGGTGCGGGCACTATTAGTATACTATGCATGAGGCTTGCAACTTGTAAGATATAATTTACATAACTCATATGCTTTATTACTACCGTTGACAAAATTGTTTCATGTTTTCAAAATAAAAGCTCTAGCACAAATACATCAATCGATGCTTTCCTCTTTGAAGGACCATTCTTTTACTTTTATTGTTGAGTCAGTTTACCTATCTCTCTCCACCTTAAGAAGCAAACACTTGTGTGAACTGTGCATTGATTCCTACATACTTGCATATTGCACTTGTTATATTACTTTATGTTGACAATATCCATGAGATATACATGTTATGAGTTGAAAGCAACCGCTGAAACTTAATCTTCCTTTGTGTTGCTTCAACACCTTTACTTTGATTTATTGCTTTATGAGTTAACTCTTATGCAAGACTTATTGATGCTTGTCTTGAAGTACTATTCATGAAAAGTCTTTGCTTTATGATTCAGTTGTTTACTCATGTCATTACCTTTGTTTTGATCGCTGCATTCATTACATATGTTTACAAATAGTATGATCAAGATTATGATAGCATGTCACTTCAGAAATTATCTTTGTTATCGTTTTACCTGCTCGGGACGAGCAGAACTAAGCTTGGGGATGCTGATACGTCTCCAACGTATCGATAATTTCTTATGTTCCATGCTACTTTATTGATGATACCTACATGTTTTATGCACATTATATGTCGTATTTACGCATTTTCTGGAACTAACCTATTAACAAGATGCCGAAGAGCCAGTTGCTGTTTTCTGCTGTTTTTGGTTTCAAAAATCCTAGTAACGAAATATTCTCGAAATTGGACGAAATCACCGCCCAGGGTCCTATTTTTGCACGAAGCTTCCAGAAGACCGAAGGGGAGTTGAAGTGGGGCCACGAGGTGGCCACACCATAGGGCGGCGCGGCCCAGGCCCTGGCCGCGCCGGCCTGTGGTGTGGGCCCCTCGTGCCGCCTCTTGACCTACCCTTCCGCCTACAAATAGCCTCCGTCGCGAAACCCCCAGTACCGAGAGCCACGATATGGAAAACCTTACTGAGACGCCGCCGCCGCGAATCCCATCTCGGGGGATTCAGGAGATCGCCTCCGGCACCCTGCCGGAGAGGGGATTCATCTCCCGGAGGACTCTACACCGCCATGGTCGCCTCCGGAGTGATGAGTGAGTAGTTCACCCCTGGACTATGGGTCCATAGCAGTAGCTAGATGGTTGTCTTCTCCTTGTTGTGCTTCATTGTTGGATCTTCACGCATGTGTACTGATTGTAGAGCTATTAATAATATTACCATTCGATACCGTCATCCTATACCTCGTTTAGATGATATGCTTGATGAATTGAGTTGTTCTATTATGTTCTCTAAAGTTGATTTGCGTAGTGGTTACCACCAGATTTGTATGCAATTAGGTGATGAATGGAAAACAACGTTTAAAACTAAGTTCGGTTTATATGAGTGGTTAGTAATGCCGTTTGGTTTAACTAATGCACCTAGTACTTTCATGAGACTGATGAATGAAGTTTTACGTGCTTTTATTGGACATTTTGTGGTGGTATACTTTGATGATATTCTGATTTATAGCAAATCTTTGGAGGATCATTTGGATCATTTACGAGCTCTTTTCAATGATTTAGGTGATGCACGTTTGTATGGTAATCTTGAGAAGTGCACCTTTTGCACTAATCGAGTTGCGTTTCTTGGCTATGTTGTTACTGCGCAGCGTATTGAAGTTGATCCAGCCAAGATTGAGGCGATTAAGAGTTGGCCGCAGCCAAAGACGGTCACGCAAGTGAGGAGTTTTCTTGGCCTCGCTGGGTTCTTGATACGTCTCCAACGTATCTATAATTTCTTATGTTCCATGCTAGTTTTATGCCAATAGCTACATGTTTTATATGCACTTTATATCATATTATGGAATTTATTGGACTAACCTATTAACAAGATGCCACAGTGCCAGTTTCTGTTTATTATGTCTGTTTATTGCAGAAAAGGCCCAAAACCCAAAGTGCTCAGAAAAATCCAGAAAAATTACAGAAATTCTATTTCGCCAGAAGACCCACGGAGCCATAAGGGCCAGGCCAGAGGAGGCCCACGGCCTCCTCCCCATCCACTGGCGCTGCCAGGAGGGGGGCGGCGCCGCCCTATGGGGTGGGCCCCTCGGGACTCCACCGACGCTGCCCTTTCGCCTATATATTGCCCCAGATGCGAAAACCCTAAATAATCTAGTCATATTCCACCAAGGGTTCCGCAGCGCCGCCGCCATCGACGACAAGTTTCGGGGTACGAAATCTCTGTTCCGGCACACCGCCGGGACGGGGAATTGCCCCCGGAGTCATCTCCATCGACACCACCGCCATCTTCATCGCCGCTGCTGACTCCCATGATGAGGAGGGAGTAGTTCTCCCCCGAGGCTGAGGGCTCTACCGGTAGCTATGTGGTTCATCTCTCTCTCCCATGGTGTGATCTTTATGTGATCAGGTGCTTTTTAATCTAGTTGAATATGTAGATGTTACTCTTGTCTATTATGAACTCTAGAGGTTACTTTAATATGAACTCTGGAGTCACTCTCCACGGTGTGATGGTGACAGTGTGTGCATCGTGTGTGATTCATTTATGACGTTGTGGAGCTTGTTTACTCCGGCTTGAGGTGTGCTTTTGCAGCCCTACACAATGAATGGTGTTTGTTATCCAACAAGAGAGTGTTTGAGAGTAGCATTTATTTATTCAATTATGTGATCATTGTTGAGAGTGTCCACTAGTGAAAGTATGATCCCTAGGCCTTGTTTCTAAGCATTGAAACACCGTTTCCAACAAGTTCTGCTACATGTTCGCTTGCTGCCATTTTTATTTCAGATTGCAATTGCTACTTATAATCATCCATATTACTTGTATTTCACTATCTCTTCGCCGAACTAGTGCACCTATACATCTGACAAGTGTATTAGGTGTGTTGGGGACACAAGAGACTTCTTGTATCTTAATTGCAGGGTTGCTTGAGAGGGATATCTTTGACCTCTACCTCCCTGAGTTCGATAAACCTTGGGTGATTCACTTAAGGGAAACTTGCTGCTGTTCTACAAACCTCTGCTCTTGGAGGCCCAACACTGTCTACAGGAATAGAAGCGTGCGTAGACATCAAGCTATTTTCGGGCGCCATTGCCGGGGAGGTAAGGTAAAAGGTACTCACATCCTCCGACTACTAAGCTATTTTCTAGCACTGTTGCCGGTGTGTGAGTGCTCGAAGGTGTCTCCTTTAGATTCTGCAATTTTATCTTTTTGTCTCTTGTTTTTATTTTCACTAGTTAGGCTTAATGGAAAACAACAAAAAAATTAGAGATCTTTATGAACTTTATATTGAATTAGGACATGATGTGTTTGAAGAGAGAATTAAAAAAAACCCATGGAACTTTGTTTGCAAAATAGTTGTAGAAATGTTTTTAGCATGAATTCTTTGAACACTATTATTTTTAATGCTATGGAAAAGTCTAAGCTTGGGGAAGCTGGTTGTGATATTTTTAGTCCCCCAAGTTTTGAGGAGAAAATTTTCTTGATGATACTTTGCCTCCCATTTATGATGATTATAATGATAGTGGTATTTTGGTGCCACCTACTATGGAGGATAAAGTTTATTATGATTATACCATGCCTGCAATTTATGATGATTACAATGATGGTTGTGATAGTTTTACTCCCACTATTTCTAATAAAATTGATTATGCTTATGTGGAGAGTAATGATACTTTTATGCATGTGGATCATGATAAGAATGCTTTATGTGATAGCTATATTGTTGAGTTTATTCATGATACCACTGAAAATTATTTTGAGAGAGGAAAGTATGGGTATAGAAATCTTGATGTTACTAAATTTCTTCTCTTTATGATGAATGTTTTGAGCTTCCTCTTGATTTGCTTTTATTTGCTGGGTACTTTAAGACCTACTGGTCCTTATGAGAGAGGGAGACACGATTTCATATATCACAATAATATTAAGTCTCCTCTCCTTGTGTTGAAATTTTTGAAGTTACACTTGTTTTGTCTTCCTATGCTACTCACTTTGTTCTTCATTGACTTGTTTTCTTACAAGGCTCCTATGCATAGGAAGAGTGTTAGATTTAAACATGTTTTATATATGCTTCTTGATGCTCTCTTTTCAACTCTCATCTTTATGTGAGCATCATAAAAATCACTATGTCTAGCTAAAAGGCGTTAAAGAAAAGCGCTTATGGGAGACAACCATTCGTTTTTATTTTTCTGTTATTTTTTCTTTTCTTTTTGTTTTGAGTCAAGGTGCTTGTTACTACTATAGCAATACCTTTGTACCTTTATTTTATTGCATTGTTGTCCCAAGTAAAGTCTTTGATAGAAAGTTGATACTAGATTTGGATTTCTGCGCAGAAACAGATTTTTAGCTGTCACGAATTTGAGCTTTTCTCTCTATACAAAAATCTAAAAATTCTGAAAAATTCATGAGTAATCCTCAGATATGTACGCAACTTTCATTCAACTGGAGCTTTTCCATCTGAGCATGTTAAGTGCCTCGAAAAAATTCGTCTTTACGGACTGTTCTGTTTTTGACAGATTCTGCCTTTTATTTCGCATTGCCTCTTTTACTGTGTTTGAGTGGATTTCTTTGCTCCATTAAATTTCAGTAACCTTGGGTAATGTCCAGAAGTGTTGGGAATGATTGTGTCCTTGCTGAACATGTGAATTTTTGATTATGCACTAACCCTCTAATGAGATTGCTTTGAGTTTGGTGTGAAGGAAATTTTCAAGGATCAAGAGAGGAGGATGATATAATATGATCAAGAAGAGTGAAAAGTCTAAGCTTGGGGATGCCCCCTTGGTTCATCCCTGCATATTTCAAGAAGACTCAAGCGTCTAAGCTTGGGGATGCCCAAGGCATCCCCTTCTTCATCAACAACTTATCAGTTCACCTCTAGTGAAACTATATTTTAATTCCGTCACATCTTATGTGCTTTACTTGGAGCGTCTGTGTGCTTTTATTTTCGTTTTGTTATTTTCATTCTCTGAATAAATTGGATACTAGCATGCTTGTGTGGGAGAGAGACACGCTCCGCCTTTTCATTTGAACACTTGTGTTCTTCGTTTTACTTTAATATTCATGGCGAAAGCTGAAAGCCTCAGCATTGATTGTTATTTGGTTGGAAACAGAAAATTCTTCATGTGGTAGTTGGTATATTGTCTTGAATAATTTGATACTTGGCAATTGTTTTGAGCTCTCAAGTAGATAATGTTTAAACTCTTGCATCATGTAGTTTAAACATATTAGTGGAGAACTACCGTAGAGCTTGTTGAAATTTGGTTTGCATGATTGGTCTCTCTAAGGTCTAGATATTTTCTGGTAAAAGTGTTTGAGCAACAAGGAAGACAGTGTAGAGTCTTATAATTCTTGCAATATGTTCTTATGTAAGTTTTGTTGTACCGGTTTATACTTGTGTTTCCTTCAAACAACCTTGCTAGCCAAAGCCTTGTACTGAGAGAGAATGCTTCTCGTGCATCCAAAACCTTGAGCCAAAACCTATGCCATTTGTGTCCACCATAACTACCTACTATGTGGTATTTTTCTGCCATTCCAAGTAAATACTTCATGTGCTACCTTTAAACAATTCAAAACTTTATTACTCCTTATTTGTGTCAATGTTTTATAGCTCATGAGGAAGTATGTGGTGTTTTATCTTTCAATCTTGTTGGGCAGACTTTCACCAATGGACTAGTGGCATATACATCCGCTTATCCAATATTTTGCAAAAAGAGCTAGCAACGGGGTGCCCAACCCCAATTAATTAACTTTCATTAATAATTCTCTTCACATGTTTTGCCCTGATTTATCAGTAAGCAACTTAATTTTGCAATAGACACTCCTCCATGGTATGTGAAATGTTGGAAGGCACCCGAGGATTCGGTTAGCCATGGCTTGTGAAAGCAAAAGGTTGGGAGGAGTGTCATCTATAAATAGAACTAAAATACATGTGTAAACAAAAGAGAAGAGGGATGATCTACCTTGCTGGTAGAGATAACGTCCTTCATGGGAGCCGCTTTTTGAAAGTCTGTTTGACAAGTGGGTTAGAGTGTCCACTACCATTCATTGACAACAACAAACACCTCTCAAAACTTTATTTTTATGCTCTCTATATGATTTCAAAACTTGAAAAACTCTAGCACATGATTTAATCCCTGCTTCCCTCTGCGAAGGGCCTATCTTTTACTTTATGTTGAGTCAGTTTACCTACTTCTTTCTATCTTAGAAGCAAACACTTGTGTCAACTTTGTGTGCATCATTTCTTATGTGCTTGCATATTGCACTCATCATATTACTTTGTGTTGACAATTATCCATGAGATATACATGTTCAAAGTTGAAAGCAATTGCTGAAACTTAAATCTTCCTTTGTGTTGCTTCAAAACCTTTTATTAAGAATCTATTGCTTTATGAGTTAACTCTTATGCAAGACTTTTTGATGCTTGTCTTGAAAGTACTATTCATGAAAAGTTTTTGCTATATGATTCAGTTGTTTAGTCATTATCTATTTGTTAGCAAACTATAGAGTCACTTCATTCATCTCATATGCTTTACAATAGTATTGATCAAGATTATATGTTCGCTTGCTGCCATTTTTATTTCAGATTGCAATTTCTACTTATAATCATCCATATTACTTGTATTTCACTATCTCTTCGCCGAACTAGTGCACCTATACATCTGACAAGTGTATTAGGTGTGTTGGGGACACAAGAAACTTCTTGTATCTTAATTGCAGGGTTGCTTGAGAGGGATATCTTTGACCTCTACCTCCCTGAGTTCGATAAACCTTGGGTGATTCACTTAAGGGAAACTTGCTGCTGTTCTACAAACCTCTGCCACTACAAGAAAAGTTCTGATAGACAACGTCCCAAAATCGTCAACTAAGGGGCATTTTTCGTCGCCTATGGGCCTAACCCGACGATATGGGTTCCGTTGTCGAAACTGCGTCAGGCAAAGTCCAACGACGATTTTTTCGGTCCGTCGCGCTTGGGCGCCCTTCCGCCACGGAAAATCGGACCGTTGCGGAAGTGTTTTCGGGAGCCCGTTGACTGCTGACGTCATGCAAACTGACACGTGGCAGACGCCGTTAACTGCCAGTTAACGGCGTTAACCGGCTGAAACCCCGTGGTAGATGGTAGGCCCACACGAGGCCTGCCACGTCTTAAGCGGGCCGGGCCAGATGACATAGTTTGACCGGTCAACTATATAGCTGGGCCGGTCCATTAGTTACGTGGGCCGGGCCTAACCTCTAATGTTGACTGGTCAAAAGTTAAATGGGCCGGCCCATTTAACATGTGGGGTCCACCTTACAGCAACTGGGCCGGCCCAAGAAGCAAGTGGGCCGGGCCAAAAACACAGGTGGGTCCCACTTTCCTGTTAAAAGGCCGGCCCATTTAGTGTGTGGGGTCCAACGTATAGCAAGTGGGCCGGCCCAACAAGCTAGTGGGCCGGGCCAAAAACACAGGTGGGTCCCACTTTCCTGTTAAAGGGCCGGCCCATTTAGTGTGTGGGGTCCACCATATAGCAAGTGGGCCGGCCCAACAAGCTAGTGGGCCGGGCCAAAAACACAGGTGGGACCCATCTTCCTGTTAAAGGGCCGGCCCATTTAGTATGTGGGGTCCACAATATAGCAAGTGGGCTGGCCCACCAAGATAGTGGGCCGGGCCAAAAACACATGTGGGTCCCACTTTCCTGTTAATGGGCCGGCCCATTTGGTATGTGGGGCCCACCATATAGCCAGTGGGCCGGCCCAACGAGATAGTGGGCCGGGCCAAAACACAGGTGGGTCCCACATTCCTATTAATGGGCCGGCCCACCAAGATAGTGGGCCGGGCCAAAAACACAGGTGGGTCCCACCTTCCACTTAAAGGACCGGCCCATTTACCATGTGGGACCACCATAGAGCAAGTGGGCCGGCCCAACAAGATAGTGGGCCGGCCCAATAAGCACAGGTGGGCCCCACTTTCCTGTTAAAGGGCCGGCCCATCTAGTGTGTGGGGTCCACAATATAGCAAGTGGGCCGGCCCAACAAGATATTGGGCCGGGCCAAAAACACAGGTGGGTCCCGCTTTCCTCTTAAAGGGCCGGCCCATTTATTATGTGGGGTCCTCCAAAAAAGCAAATGGGCTGGCCCAACTATTTAGTGGGCCGGCCCAGTAGTTGGTGGGGTCCACCCTTAAAGCAAGTGGGCCAGCCCAATTAGTGTGTGGGGTCCACCGTAAATCAAATGGGCTGGCCCAAGAAGTAAGTGGGCCAGCCCGTTTAGTTGCTGTTTATATGCCGGCATAATATGCGCTTTAGGATTTTGCGGGCAGGCACATATGTGATTTCGTTTAATTGGGCCGTTTAAGGGATGGGAATTCGTGATTTAGATACTGAGAATATTTACGCAGCATTGATTTACTTTATAGCCTCACTTACCACAAGCACCAAAGAAAAATGCGCGAAAGAACTATAAAAACTAACTAAATATTACATCAGTGCAAGGCATTGAAAATATTACAGAACCCAGAGAAATTGAATGGTAATTAAACCTAGCAATACAATGAAGCGATCCGGCAATCTTTTAAGTTGTCCATGCAGCACCTATATCTGAAACAAAGACATTACAAGTTAAGATAGCAACAATGGAAAGGCAATGACACTACAATATTGTTTGGCAAAGAATTTGGAACTCATCATTTCGTCGTTATAACAAGATCATTGTAATGCGCACAATAAGCAAACAAAGAGTGCATGCCGCATACCAACAGCCAATATAACAGAGCATGTTAGAATGAAATGAAGAGACTTACTACCTGTCGAGTCCCATGCAAACCAACATGTTCGGGGAGTACAAAATTGGCATGAACAACATAGTAGCAGCTATAAATTTTGTAACAACGATCGAGCAAGATGAAGTTATGATGGCTACATCTACAGAGCAGGGAATGTAAACCAAAAATAGAAGTTACGATGGCAAAAGCTAAAGAGGAGGGAATGTGAACCAACATGTGCCAAGTGCAATTACTTCATTTTGGCCGTGAACTAAATAATACTCCTGAACTTATAGTGAAGGGGATGCAAATCAAGATGTTTCGGGATATAAACTTGTAATGAGCAACACATGGAGGATAGTTAATGCTGGAGCTTAGGATGGACCAGATACAGAATATAGTGGGATCACCTGTGAACTTGTATAAGAGGGAATGCAAACCAATATGTTCAGCTTTCCATATGTGAGCGTCATGCCAAGTCAGAGAAACAAGTCAATAATGCAGCTTTTGAAGAACAAGATGGCACGCAAAATTATTATCTAGTAGTATGACAAGTTTATTTGTACTACAGGCTAGATAGCAGAGTGATAGCATGCCAAACTAAGTCCTTACTTTGTTAGCTTACAATGAACTAGATACAAAACAATGGCATCACCTGTAGTACAGGGAATGCAAGCCAACATGTTCATGGAGTAAAAAATTGGCACAAACAACATAGTAGCAGGCCATAATTTTTGTAACAACGACTGAGCAAGATAAAGTTATGATGGCTAGATCTACAGAGCAGGAATGTAAACCAAATATAGAAGTTACGATGCCAAAAGCTATAGAGCAGGGAATGCGAACCAACATGTGCAATTACTTAAAATTGGCCATGAACTAAATAATAGCAGGATGTTACTATAATACCTACAGTATAATTTTTGTAACAACGACTGAGCAAGATAGAAGTTATGATGGCTACATCTACAGAGCAGGGAATGCAAACCAAAATGTTCAATCGCTTAAAGTTAGCAATGAAGTAGAAAATAGCAAGGTGTTACGGTCATAGCTAGGAATGAACTAAAAGAGCTTCAGACAAACAAGCATCTGAACCGTAACATGGCGCTAAAACAAGGGACTTACATTAGGAGAAGCACTCGTGGGAGTCACAGAGATCTTCCCGGGGTTGATAGATCCGGTGATGAAGTACGCTACATGTGCTACTTGGGGTTGGAGAGACGGCCATTACACTTCATGGTTACTCATCTCGCTCTGCAAAAACGTAACGGCGCGTCGTTAGCACAAACAGGTTCCCCCTGATTAACCAAGAACGTGCAGGCAAGCAATAGAAAAGCGACAGTAGAAGAGTTTAGATCATACACGGCGCCGGTGAAGCAGATCCGGTTCATGCACAGCGGTGTCGGTGAGCAAGATCCGATGCGGTGGACGACGGATCCGGCGAAGCGGCTCCGGTGGGGTGGACGATGCCGCAGCTGAAGCGATCGCGGTAGACTGCGGGTTGAGCATATGGTTTCGAGGTTCGGCGGGGATGATCCGGTCCGGTTGATGACGGCGTCGATGAAGCGGCTCCGGCAGGCAGCCGGATGACGAGGATCGCGAGGCCTCGGGTAGGCCAGGGAAGTCCGGCGGGGATGTTCCGGTGCGGTGGTCGTGGAGGTGGGAGAGAGAGGGACTTGGGAAGTTCCGGTGGGTGGTCTCAGAGGAGAGAGTGAGGGAAATGAATTTTTTTCGGGAGTTTCCGGAGCTAGGGAGGTGGTGATCGAAAAAATGACGGTAGACCCCACCAACCGACTTATACATGGACATTGTTGTCATCTTTACGAGGGTAGAATGGGAAGTTAGAAGCGTGTGAAATATTTGTATTTTTCATGGAAGTTTTGCCGCTGGAATGAGATTTCGAATTTGGCTACAATCCAAGTAATACAAAAATATGAGACCGTACTAGTACGGCCAAATGTCACATCAATTCATCATCACGTTGAAAATCGGTTACGACGATCATAATTATTGGCCGTTGGCACAACAGTTCTCCAACGCTTGATCCAACGGTCAAAGTTCCTTTTTTTTAAGAGAACGGTCAAAATTCATTGGATTCGCTCAGGAACTGCGCGCGCCAAAACGAGTCAGACGAAGATGTTTCTAGAGTTCTCACGGACGCGTCTTGGCGATACATTGAATGCAAATCTTGCAATGTCAAAAAAAATGCAAATCTTGCAGGATCGTATGTGGCTGCTATGAGCTGAAGTACTCCATGAAACCGTGAACATACATGTAGATGGGAATCCCATGTAGACGATCTGAAGAACGACCCGCTGCATCTTTCACAAATCCATCTACATGACATGATAAACTTTAATTAAGAAGCAGCCACGTAACAATTATTGCCCAAAATCTAACGGGTTCGACAATAAGCTGGTAATTCTCTATTATATATAAACACCAAAAAAATATAGCAAGTAAGAAAGGAGTGTCAATGCCACCAGGACTTACAAAAAAAAGGGAATTAGCACTTCGTAATCTCTTTGTTTTTACACATACCTTCTGCTCAGGAATCCAGGGCCTAGGGTCACATCAAGTCATAATCAGAAACCAAAGTCGGTTCCCATGTTCTCCAATTCAAAACGCGTACAAAATATTTCAGTGTGTGAAATAATGTTGAGATTTTGAATTAGAGGGTTGTTAAGCTATTGATTATATGGAGTCGAAATTTGGTAGCATACATAAGTATCTCTGTTCACAACTCACCCGTACGTAAGCGAGAATACTGTTGTGTTGCGACAACACAAAGGAGAAGCCACTGTTCCGTTCATTGCACTCAATACAGCGATGAATGAACCAGACCAGTTGACAAGCTTCTAGACCAGTATGTAGAAAGATGGAAATCAATGGATCACAGAAAATCATCAGTGTCAAGCTTTAATGCACTAGCCAACGCGACCAAAAGTCCGAACTGATGGAAAGGGCTAGGCAATCCACTTTATACATCGCAACAAAAAGTCCAAACTGACAGAAAAGGCTAGACCGGGAGAAGAGAAGAGAAGGTTTGTGAAAGCGATGACTCGAACTTGAGACTATGGGCTCTGATACCACGTCAAGCTTCATCCACGAGCCAACGGAACCACAAGTCAGAACTGATGGAAAGGGCTAGGCAATCCACTTATAATATTAACAATCAGCAGGGTTCCGGTTCAAAAAATCCACATCACAACAAGGAAACGACCACCAAGATCATAGCAATTGCAGATAAATGCACCTACGAAATATGCTCGGACTAAGGAACCATTTTACAAGACAAAGGTAATGACACATCGTCCCCTGTTCATCTCCAATTATCTAGCAGATACTCTTCTTACTACTTACTAGCATTCCTAACCTGCTCCGGTAGGGCCTCCTTCTGTCGCTATCGTTCTAAAATTGTCGACTTCTAGTCTTAGCGCATTTGATGCAGCTCGTTCTACTTGGAGTTGCTCCTTTAGAACTTGCGCATGCAAATACTTTGACTTGGACATGGACTTGCACTTCAGCAGTCCAGCATTCCGTAAGAAAGTGTTTTTGGCAATGCCTTTCTTTTTTATTGCCATAGAAAATGCCTTCACACATTCTTCATCGGTTTTTTCCAGACCGTTTTTACCGGTTTTTGCCATCTCTAATTTCATATCTTCCTGCAAAAAATTCAGTTCGTACACATGTGTAAACATGATAGTTACTACAGAGAAACTTGCTGATAGTAGATTTATCATGTGTATGACCTACTTTTATTCCTACAGTTAGGCATGTCTGATTCACATCACATGAATTTTAATAAACATATATAATATCATATTGACATGTACTTTACTACTCCTATAAGTTGGGATGTGAGTCGTCACAAAATTTCAATCTTTGAGAAGACTTACAAGAACACTCTGTGCGACTTCTCCAATCACTTCAAGTTTGTTCTTCTGGCATGCTTCAAAAATCTCTGGCAGAGTCATCTCTTTGTTTGGTTCCCTTTTACTTGCATTATGTAACATCTGCATTTTAGTACTACCATTTATAAATCGAATAACGTGGTTGAAATGGAGGATCATAATATAAGCTGCACACTGGTGTATATACTCTGCATGATCTTTTACTAAAATATTTCTAAATAGCAGTATAAAACAACATGTCCTTACTTTTTGCCGAATGTGCACTATAAGGTTACGAGATCCCGTACGGCTAGGTAAAAGTAGTTTACCGCGGTTTTCCTGATTCTGTTTAGCCAAATTCTGCAAAAAGGAGACTAGTGAGACACTGCTATAAATAAGAATCCAAGATGTGATCTGGTCTCAGTCTTACAAATCATACCATATTCTTTGGATCAGACCAGTGCTTCACAAGATCTCCCCACTGTTTGTCAGTCATTTGCTTAAAAGGGATATAGTTGGAACACTCCCAGTAATCTTTCCAGTGAAGTATTTCTTCTTTAGCCTCTTTGCGATCTTGTGTGCATACCGAGAATAGACTGTTGAGAACATGCTTTACTTCCTCTGTTGGAGATATGCCCAAGAGGCAATAATAAATGGTTATTATATATCTTTGTGTTTATGATAATGTTTACATACCATGCTATAATTGTATTAACCGAAACATTGGTACATGTGTGATATGTAGACAAACAAGAAGTCCCTAGTATGCCTCTTAAACTAGCTTGTTGATTAATGGATGATTAGTTTCATAATCATGAACATTGGATGTTATTAATAACAAGGTTATGTCATTGTATGAATGATGTAATGGACACACCCAATTAAGCGTAGCATAAGATCTCGTCATTAAGTTATTTGCTATAAGCTTTCGATACATAGTTACCTAGTCCTTATGACCATGAGATCATGTAAATCACTTATACCGGAAAGGTACTTTGATTACACCAAACACCACTGCGTAAATGGGTGGCTATAAAGGTGGGATTAAGTATCCGGAAAGTATGAGTTGAGGCATATGGATCAACAGTGGGATTTGTCCATCCCGATGACGGATAGATATACTCTGGGCCCTCTCGGTGGAATGTCGTCTAATGTCTTGCAAGCATATGAATAAGTTCATAAGAGACCACATACCACGATACGAGTAAAGAGTACTTGTCAGGAGACGAGGTTGAACAAGGTATAGAGTGATACCGAAGATCAAACCTCGGACAAGTAAAATATCGCGAGACAAAGGGAATTGGTTTTGTATGTGAATGGTTCATTCGATCACTAAAGTCATCGTTGAATATGTGGGAGCCATTATGGATCTCCAGATCCCGCTATTGGTTATTGGTCGGAGTGAGTACTCAACCATGTCCGCATAGTTCACGAACCGTAGGGTGACACACTTAAAGTTGGATGTTGAAATGGTAGTACTTGAATATGGAATGGAGTTCGAATATTTGTTCGGAGTCCCAGATGAGATCCCGGACATCACGAGGAGTTCCGGAATGGTCCGGAGAATAAGATTCATATATAGGAAGTCATATTCCAAGTTTGGAAATGATCCGGTGCATTTATGGCAGGTTCTAGAAGGTTCTAGAAAAGTCCGGAAGAAAACGCACTATGGAAGGTGGAGTCCCGGAAGGACTCCACAAGCTTGGCCAGCCAAACCCTAGAGGGGAAAGTCCAAGGTGGACTTCCCCCCTAAGGTGGCCGGCCACCCCCTCCCAAGGGAAAGTGGGAATCCCACCTCTAGTGGGAGTCCTAGCTTGGGTAGGTTTCATGTCATATGGAAGGTTTTGGTTTGGGGTCTTATTCGAAGACTTGTAGACCAACTCTTGGGTGTTCCACCTATATAATGAGGGCCAAGGGGAGGGGGCCGGCCAACACAACAAGCCACAAGCTGGCCGCACCCTTTGAGGCCGGCCAACCCCTCTCCCCAAACCCTAGCCGCCCCACTCCTCCTTCTTCCCCGCACGCTTAGCGAAGCTCCGCCGGGATTCTCCACCGCCACCGACACCACGCCGTCGTGCTGTCGGATTCAAGAGGAGCTACTACTTCCGCTGCCCGCTGGAACGGGGAGGTGGACGTCGTCTTCATCAACAACCGAACGTGTGACCGAGTACGGAGGTGCTGCCCGTTCGTGGCGCCGGAACCGATCGTGATCAAGATCTTCTACGCGCTTTTGTAAGCGGCAAGTGAACGTCTACCGCAGCAACAAGAGCCTACTCTTGTAGGCTTTGGAATCTCTTCAAGGGTTAGTCTCGACAATCCCCTCGTTGCTACCGTCTTCTAGATTGCATCTTGGCTTGGATTGCGTGTTCGCCGTAGGAAAAATTTTGTTTTCTATGCTACGTTATCCTACAGTGGTATCAGAGCCGTGTCTATGCATAGATGGTTGCACGAGTAGAACACAATGGTTTGTGGGCGTTGATGCTCTTGTTATCTTTAGTTGAGTACTTTGCATCTTTGTGGCATAGTGGGATGAAGCGGCTCGGGCTAACTTTACATGACCGCGTTCATGAGATTTGCTCCACGCTTGACATGCAACTTGTATTGCATAAGTGGCTTTGCGGGTGTCTGTCTCTCCTACTATAGTGAAGATTCAATTTACTCTTCTATTGACAACACTAGTATCACCGTTGTGGTTCATGTTCGTAGGTAGATTAGATCTTACTCGAAAACCCTAAACCACGTAAAATATGCAAACCAAATTAGAGACGTCTAACTTGTTTTTGCAGGGTTTGGTGATGTGATATGGCCATAATGTGATGATGAATATGTATGAGATGATCATTATTGTATTGTGGCAACCGGCAGGAGCCTTATGGTTGTCTTTAATTTTCATGTTGAGTAGTATTTCAAAGTAGTTGTAATAGTTGCTACATGAGGTGAACAACCATGAAGCCGGCGCCATGAACCTTGACGCTACGCCGACGATGATGGAGATCATGCCCGAAGATGATGGAGATCATGTCCGTGCTTTGGAGATGAAGATCAAAGGCGCAAAGACAAAAGGGCCATATCATATCACATATGAATTGCATGTGATGTTAATCCTTTATGCATCTTATTTTGCTTAGATCGCGACGGTAGCATTATAAGATGATCCCTCACATTAATATCAAGATAATAAAGTGTTCTTCCCTCGTATGCACCGTTGCATTGTTCGACGTTTTGAAGCATCTCGTGATGATCGGGTGTGATAAACTCGACATACAACGGGTGTAAGCCATGTTGCACACGCGGAATACTTGGTTTTGCTTGACGAGCCTAGCATGTACAGACATGGCCTCGGGACAACGGAAACCGAAAGGTTGAACACGAGTCATATGGATGATATGATCAACATGTTGATGTTCACCATTAAAGCTACAGCATCTCACGTGATGATCGGTTTTGATGTAGTGGATTTGGATCGTGTACCACTTAACAACTATGAGGGATGTTGTATTAAGTGGGAGTTCATTAGTAATTAGATTAAAACATGAACTAATTATCATAAACATAGTCTGGGTAGTATTTTGTATTAATTTTGTAGTATTGGCATCCGTTTACTACTATGCGCTAGTCTTGTTATTGAGATAGAAATACTGTTAAAATCTGATAAGAAACTTTACGGATTAGTACCGTATTGTTAAAGAATCAAGAATTGATTAAGTCCTATTGCAAACTTTTAGTGAAACTCACTTTGTTGATTCAGAGAGCTATGGTTTCAATTAGTACCTAAAGTTATCTTGTCTCCGTGAAACTTGAAGTTCAAATCTGTTTGAAAAGTAAGGAGCTGAAAATTTAGTTTTCAGAAATAATCAAGGTATGAGATATATGTGATATCTAAGACCTTATTGCAAGATGATAGAATATAATTTGGTGAGACTACATAAACTCATAAGCTTTATGGGAATGTATGAAGGTTGAAGACGCCAGGCGTCACAATCCTCCAACTATTGGAGCACTAACGATATTCGCATATCCATGAAGTTATCATCCTTAAGTATGCAACGTTGCTAAGACTCGTCGTATCGAAGCATCACGTGATGATCGGGTGTTATAGATTCTACGTGTGCTTACAATGGGTGCAAGCCAGATTTACACATACGAATACTAAGGTTAAACTTTATGAGCCTAGCATGTACAGACATGGTCTCAAAAAGTCGTCATGATATGATGGATAAAATTATGAGTGAAATTGTTCATCATATTAAAAGGTTACTAATAAGTGAAATCTAGAACACTTGTCATATGATGATCAACTTCAAAGTAAGAACCTCAAGGTTATTGGTATTTGACCAACAAACCTAGAAGTTATTGATGTTGAAGTGTTTTTCTGAATAATGAGGAAAGCTAAAAGAGAAACTGCAAAAGATATTTTGGCAAAAAGAAAGAAAAGACTAGAAAGTCTAGCTCAGGTGTATATAAATGATATACATGTTGTGGTTGTATTCCTAGTTAGGTCACACAATGAAATTCTTGGGTATTTGTACCATATTGATTGGTATGAAGTGTCATACAAAACAATGCAATACAAGAATACAATGGCCTAAGTGACTGACAAGGAATATGATAAGAATGCACGTCTGGAACAAAAATAAAGTGTTATTATGTTCGTCGTTGGCATTCTATCTAGCCCTTAGAATTTATAATAAAGAACTTAATAATTGTTATTTTGCTCTGGTCAAATGAAAACAATGAGTTGTTCAAATTATGACATTACTCCATGAACGATGGATAAGTTATTATAAATCTTAATGGTGAAACACACATACATAACACTGACGCTAAAATGCCATAAGGCAAGTGATTTGAATTCCACTCATTTGTGGAACCGCCATTTAGGTCATGTTAGAAAGGAACGCATGAAGGAACTCCATGTAAATGGATTTTTGGAGTCACTTGATTTTTGAATCATTTGACGCTTGCAAATCTTTTCTAAAGAGAATGATTAAAATACCGTTCATAGGCCAAAAGTTGAACGGGCAACTAACTTAGTGGAAAAATACATGATGATGTATGTGGTTCACTGGGCATAGTTGTGTGCGGGAGATTCTTCTACTTCATGAAAAGTTTCAACAATGAATTGAGTATATATGTGGATATATTCAATAAGGAAGAAGTTTGAAACATTTGAATGGATTCAAATAAATTTCAGCATGAAGTGGAAATCATCGTAATAGAAAAGTCAAATATCTATGATTGGATCATGGTAGAAATATTTGAATTACGATTTTTAGCGAACATCTAAGAGAGTTATGAAATTGTTCTACAACTCACATTTCTTGGAGTATCATAATGATGATATAGTATCTGAGAGATGTATCCAAACCTTGTTGGATTAATGATTAGATAAAATATTATGACGCCATTATATTTTTGTGGATTAAGCTTTAGTGACTACCGCTTTTACACTGAATAGAGCATCATCATGATCCGTTGAAATGACACCATACGAGTTATGGTATGGGTATAAACCCTAATAGTCTTTCTTTAAATTTTGGTCTAAGAGTTTACAACCAAAATCGGATGAATGTCTTTGTTGGTTATCCCAGAGAATTAATTGGGAATTCTTCCCACGAGACAAAGACAAAAGTGTTTGTCAATGTTTCTTATTTCCGAGAAATTGTTTCTAGTGAAATATTTGAGTGGGAGGACAATATAATTTGATAAGGTTTATGAACCTGAGCATAATGATCAGAGTAGCGCAACATCGGAATTTGTTTCGGAAGCAGCCACGACGATCATGGCTCCCATGACTACAAAGTGTTTTAGCCATGGAGATCAAAGTACATATTGAACCTTGTAGGTATGGTTTACTTTGTGATCAAATAAATGATTTGTGAACAAAGGATTGATTTTGAATAATGATAAACCAACTACAAACAAAGAAGTTATGATGGGCCCTGACTCCGTTAAAATGGCTATACGCCATGAAATCCAAGATAGATGAATACTTTTTGAAAGTAAATGGATCTATAAAATTGATGAACTTGGATGCAATATCCTTGAATAAGCACGATTTGTCGAAAAGTTGTTTACGACAAAGTTCAAAGAGTTGACTACGATAAGATTAGATCTTCCGTAGCAATGCTTATAGTCTATGTGGATTATTCTAGTAATCACTACATATTTCTTTATGAGATATGCTAGTAGGATGGCAAAATATATTACTTAACAGAAGTGTGTATTAAAGGTGTATACAAGATACAACCAAGAGTTTTGCTAGTCCGTAGAATACTAAATAAGAATACTCACTTCAATTGGATGAAGTGAGTATTGCGGAGTTGGAATCTTCACCGGATGAAATAGTCAAAGAGTTTTGATTTCATCAGAGACGATGAAGGTACTTGCATTTGCAAGAAATTAAGTGGGAGCGCTGAGACATATTTGTAATACTTTATGTAGCTGACATATCGTTGATTATAAATAGTGTAATTATATAATTGATTAAAAAGGTTTCATTGAGAATTAACTTCATTGAAAGGATATGGACTGAAACAAATTTAGTGTCAAGATCTATGAAAATAGATTGAAACACATAAATAAGTTTAAGTCAAAGTACATATGATGGATATTGAAGTAGTTCAATATAGAAATATTAAGAAAATGTTCTTGTCATGTGAAGGTTTAACAAGACTTGAGTGTATCTAACACTCAATGAGTAAAAACACATGAGTGATTATAGATCACGAATAACATGTACACAATCAGATATCATGTGCTATAAAGTGTTATGAGCATATACCAGAATGATTCATATGATGATCATTGAACGACAGTAAGAATATCCTTAAGTACTTTAGAAGAATTAAGGATATATATATATTTTTGTATGAAGAAATGACAAACAAATCGCTGTAAGGTGTTACACCGATATTGGTTTTGTCACATATAAAATATAATTTCAAATCTCAAATTAGACTAAGTGTTGTTTAAAAGGTAGCACAATGAGCTAGAAGTTGTCTATGCTAGATTTAGAAGAGTTCTAAATATTGTGATGGATTCTACAAAAGAAGGCAGAATATGTCATTGTTTTGACAATGACAAAGGATGTTAAGTCAGGAGGTTCTTTGAGAACTTGGTGTAGTTCCGACAAAGTCAGAACTTTGAAGCTATATTGTGTGTGACAATATTAGTGACATATTTCAGACCGCGGAATTAAGATTCCACCAGAGGACTAAGCATATATGCCGACTCATTTGGAAAATGAGTGATGCGCTAAGACGCATATGAATTGCAAAATACATACGTTTCTGAGCATGTCAGAACCGTTGACTAAAACCTCTCCCGTGAGCAAAACATGATAAAGCACCAGAAGGCCAAGGTGTTATATCTTTACATATGTAAACTAGATTATTGACTCTAGTGCAAGTGGGAGACTGTTGGAGATATGCCCAAGAGGCAATAATAAATGGTTATTATATATCTTTGTGTTTATGATAATGTTTACATACCATGCTATAATTGTATTAACCGAAACATTGGTACATGTGTGATATGTAGACAAACAAGAAGTCCCTAGTATGCCTCTTAAACTAGCTTGTTGATTAATGGATGATTAGTTTCATAATCATGAACATTGGATGTTATTAATAACAAGGTTATGTCATTGTATGAATGATGTAATGGACACACCCAATTAAGCGTAGCATAAGATCTCGTCATTAAGTTATTTGCTATAAGCTTTCGATACATAGTTACCTAGTCCTTATGACCATGAGATCATGTAAATCACTTATACCGGAAAGGTACTTTGATTACACCAAACACCACTGCGTAAATGGGTGGCTATAAAGGTGGGATTAAGTATCCGGAAAGTATGAGTTGAGGCATATGGATCAACAGTGGGATTTGTCCATCCCGATGACGGATAGATATACTCTGGGCCCTCTCGGTGGAATGTCGTCTAATGTCTTGCAAGCATATGAATAAGTTCATAAGAGACCACATACCACGATACGAGTAAAGAGTACTTGTCAGGAGACGAGGTTGAACAAGGTATAGAGTGATACCGAAGATCAAACCTCGGACAAGTAAAATATCGCGAGACAAAGGGAATTGGTTTTGTATGTGAATGGTTCATTCGATCACTAAAGTCATCGTTGAATATGTGGGAGCCATTATGGATCTCCAGATCCCGCTATTGGTTATTGGTCGGAGTGAGTACTCAACCATGTCCGCATAGTTCACGAACCGTAGGGTGACACACTTAAAGTTGGATGTTGAAATGGTAGTACTTGAATATGGAATGGAGTTCGAATATTTGTTCGGAGTCCCAGATGAGATCCCGGACATCACGAGGAGTTCCGGAATGGTCCGGAGAATAAGATTCATATATAGGAAGTCATATTCCAAGTTTGGAAATGATCCGGTGCATTTATGGCAGGTTCTAGAAGGTTCTAGAAAAGTCCGGAAGAAAACGCACTATGGAAGGTGGAGTCCCGGAAGGACTCCACAAGCTTGGCCAGCCAAACCCTAGAGGGGAAAGTCCAAGGTGGACTTCCCCCCTAAGGTGGCCGGCCACCCCCTCCCAAGGGAAAGTGGGAATCCCACCTCTAGTGGGAGTCCTAGCTTGGGTAGGTTTCATGTCATATGGAAGGTTTTGGTTTGGGGTCTTATTCGAAGACTTGTAGACCAACTCTTGGGTGTTCCACCTATATAATGAGGGCCAAGGGGAGGGGGCCGGCCAACACAACAAGCCACAAGCTGGCCGCACCCTTTGAGGCCGGCCAACCCCTCTCCCCAAACCCTAGCCGCCCCACTCCTCCTTCTTCCCCGCACGCTTAGCGAAGCTCCGCCGGGATTCTCCACCGCCACCGACACCACGCCGTCGTGCTGTCGGATTCAAGAGGAGCTACTACTTCCGCTGCCCGCTGGAACGGGGAGGTGGACGTCGTCTTCATCAACAACCGAACGTGTGACCGAGTACGGAGGTGCTGCCCGTTCGTGGCGCCGGAACCGATCGTGATCAAGATCTTCTACGCGCTTTTGTAAGCGGCAAGTGAACGTCTACCGCAGCAACAAGAGCCTACTCTTGTAGGCTTTGGAATCTCTTCAAGGGTTAGTCTCGACAATCCCCTCGTTGCTACCGTCTTCTAGATTGCATCTTGGCTTGGATTGCGTGTTCGCCGTAGGAAAATTTTTGTTTTCTATGCTACGTTATCCTACATCCTCTTGGTCCTCATCGAACTCGAACCTTAACTGTTCACAACAATATAAACCGTTGGTGTGATATACATAGATCCAACAACAAGCTAGAAGGAAGGGGACGTGCCAATGTGGTATACTAGTATGAGTAACATTACCAAGAGAAAGATGACTTACGTGTAACCTGTGCACTAATTTTTCAAAATGCGCAGAGGTGTCTACGTGCTCTTTCCATGTTGGGAAGATAGGAATTTCATTCCTGACGAAAATTCCTACATCCGATGCTAATTTACAAGATTCTTCTGGGTCCAGTGGCCTTCTGCCACCTACGATAGATGAAAGGCGAAATCTTGATTCCATCCCAGCAAGCTTAGCTACGAACATTTTCCCTACTGTTGGGCCCCTCGTTTTTCTTGATCGTGGTGCAACTACAAAGTTAAGCATTACATCAAGCTATCAAGGTATATATATATATATATATATATATATATATATATATATATATATCTATAAAGTATAACTTTATAACGGAGAATGAAACTATAAGCATTGGAAAATGTACCTTCTTCGGTGTGGGGCTCATCCTCAGGGGAGTTGTCTATGGCAGGACTAATATGGGTCAGTGGGAGATCATCAACAGTTTGTTGATGTTGTGCTAGCAGTGTTTGGCCAGTTGTGGTTGTGTCACCGACTGGTACAGTGTGTCCTTGGGCAGTATTTCCTACCACAGCTACTGCTGATCCCAATTGTGGCTGAGAAGTTGCCGTGGAAACTTGTTCTGCTGCCAATTGTTGTTGAGAAGTTGCTGTGGAAACTGGTTCTGCTGCCAATTGTGGCTGAGAAGTTGCTGTGGAAACTGGTTCTGCTGCCGATTGTCGCTGGTTGACTGGATTGGTAACAGGTGGCTGATTCAACCGCTTGGGGTGTTCACCACGTTTTTTTATTTCAGTACTCTTAGAATTTTCGTTATTTTCTTCAACTGGTGCCATGAATCGCTGAGACTGTCTAGTAGCAGAAGCAGGTTTCTTTTTTGGTTGCAGCTGTTCTATCACCAATTCAGGTGCCTGTTGAATGGTCTTCCTCTCATTGGTGGTTCCTGCGAAATTCTTACTTGAAGCTGCAGATTCCTAGCACACATAAACGATATTTCAGTCTACAGAAGTCCCATATATGATGATATGCAAATGGAATAGAATGAAGAACAGTAAAGGATGACGTGCATGCTGAAACATATATATGATGCATTAAGGAGACCTAGAGGTGGCATGTGAACATGTTTGGTGGGATTCAGGATACAAGTATACAACACATGGAAGTTCATCAAATTGTAATGGTCAGGCAAGGCAAAAATGTTAAGATGGCCGCAAAAAACACAGAAATCACCTGGTGGGGCTGAGGAGAATGGTCAGGCAAGGCATCTTCCTGAGTCAGCTCTCCAATGGGCTCAGCAGGATCAAATTGTGAATCATAACATTGTTCTTTATCTTTGGGGAGGGGAAAGGGTTCTTCTCCGATTTTGTTCAGGTTTGCACTAGAGGCAATAGCGTTACAAATGCTTGTGCCCACACAGCTTGCATATCTTCTACATATATTCCGTATCCGTTTCTCTTTTAATTCACTCTTCTGTATTGCAATAATATCTAGCATGCATTACAAAAAAAAATGCTAATGAGATGGCGGTGCAAGTAAGCAAAAAAATACTTTTCGAAATCACATGCATAACGAATGCGGCCATATCAACCTTCTTGGAAGTGGGCGCGTGTACGCTTTGGTTTCCTGCCGTCGACCATGGAAGCGCCCATCTCTCCAGTCCGGTGGACGGAAGGAGTCGGGGATTAAGATACGAGAACCCGGCGATGGTGACTGTCGCTGACAAGCGGCGGTGGAAGTCGGCTACGGAGGGAGCTCGTATGGTACAGTGGTCGTCGGTGGGGGTGGGGGAGGTGGAAGCTACTCCGGCGGGCTCAAAAGCAAGGGAGACGGCGGAACGTCGTCGGTCACTACGGTGGCCGATGAGAAGGCAGAGTGCTGGTGTGGGAGTGGGACGGTGGGCGGCGCCGGCGTGTGAGATGATCCGGTGGGTCATGCAGGTGGAAGCGTGAGAGAGAGATGCGGGGTTCGGCGCCGCCGGTGATATGTCTGAATTGAGCGGTCCGGGGGGATAAGATCGACCCTGTACTTATATCACAACGCATTGAATGTTGTAAGCGGGGGATTTCAAGGGAATTTTGGGGCAGAGTTGAAATTATTACTGGTTGCTGGAAAACTGTGGAACCCTAGCCTACGAAATCCCAAGTCTGAAGCTGAGGGCCCTTTTGCTGTGGCTTTTTGGCTTTTGGATTTTGGAAGCCAAAAGAATATAATATTTGTTTTTGGCTTCCAAAATCCAAAAGCCAAAAAGGCAACAAAAAAAAGGCACAACAAAAGGGCCCTGAGTAGGTTCGGGTTCAAGGGGATATGCTTGTTGGTTCTTGGGTGCATATGATCTCTTTATTTCGAAATTCATCTTCTATACATTTTGAAATGTCAAAAAAGAATAAAACGAAAAATGCATGTGTACTTCTTCGCTTGCTTTATACACATAAAATATTTCAATGGAAAAATCGAATAGTAATTTGGGCTATGTAAAAAAGAGTTACTCCGTAAAAAAATTGTGCTAACCATAAGGCTTTTTATGAGACATGTTTTCTCTCTTTTTTTACATCGACCATGAAAAAAACTTGTTTTTTTTACATCAACCATGAAAAATACTTTTTTTACATCGACCATGAAAAATACTAGGAATTTGCTAAGAGCATCCACAACGTGTAGCCAAAAGTGGTTCCATATTTGATTTTTGGCTTTTTGAACTAGTTCCATACATTGTAGAGGTAGTTCCAAAACCAGAAAAACAGGGAACCGGAGCAAATAGGTGCTCCGATGCCAAATTTCACTTTTGGCATTTGGAACTAGTTCCCTACATTGTGAGAGTAGTTCCATATTGGCTTTATGAGTTGTTTTAGCTTGATGGCGGGACCCACGTTATAAATATTTGGAACCACTACATTGTGGAGCTATTGCTATATTTCACACCAAAGCCAAATTCACCATCGTATCAGATTTGGCAATAGCAACATTGTGGATAGCCTAAAGTTATATTTTCCATCTTGTACACAATTAAAAATATCTTTAAAACAAACAAATCTCTAATGTCTAGGTGTACCATCTCTACTAGTACTAGTATATATACACGTGCCTTGCACGTGAGGGCTCTTTTTTTTAGTGAAACAACTTCGACGCAATAAGAATTCGATCTTTTTTTTAACAAAGGAGGGGGGCCCAAGGGCTTGGATACCATTAAGTGCAACAGAGGGGTACATATTACAGATTGCAACAATAGTCACTTGGGTTGGAAGCCAATGCAAGCCCGCCTACATGATAGCAGGATTTTGTGAAGCTTTTTAACTTAATTGGTCAAACATGCGAAGCATGTGCCATTTACTTGTACAACTTTATCGGAAAAAAAATACTTGTACAAGCTAGTTCCCCTAAGTACTACCAGCACATAAGTAAACAAAAGAACCAGGGACATCATCAACTGAAAACAACAATCTATTCATATAGCGGCTCTTGCATCACCCTTTGAAAATCATCTACCTGCAAAGATGAGTGCAGAGTTTCTGCTCGTGCTTTCACCTGTTCCAAGATCGTCCAGTTGATCTCATGGACATCTGCATCAGCCAAAGCGGTAACCAAGTTGCCAGCCACTAGCTTCTGCAGATCAGCAACAGCATGTAGGCCATCTTGAATTGTAGAATTCCATCCTCGGTTCATTTCTTTGTTCCGCCAAGTGGCCACATCCAAGTCCTTTTGAAGACGCCTAATCTTAGCTTCCCCAGTGCCACATCCTTCTGTTTTGTTCCTACAAACGTTTGCATCACTGGAACTCTGGACATCTGTGCTACAATGCTGCTTGGCAGGGACATGAGCAGTCACTTGCTTCTGCGATTTGCCATGCATAAAATCAATCAGCAGATTAAAAGGAAATATGTTGGTTGATTCATGTCACCACTTTCAGCAACCCATGAGTTTCTAAACCTTAAATGGAGTCTAAAACATTGCAATAAAAGGGTGGGTGCATCATTTGGATGCAGAGGTCAGCGACCCTATTTTCAAGAAAAAATTAGGAAACCTGAAATCTATATCTATATCTCTACCATCTATACCACTCCACTCCTGTTGATAGTTTGATCTCTTTCAGTACATTAGATTATGTCATGTTTAAAACACTATTATAAAATTACCTCCTTAATGTTGAGCTCAGGAGGATCCAGATGTGCTGATCCTAGGCGGCCACTCAAATGATTGCTTGCTAGAACAATAGGACCAAATCCCGCCTCCTTTCTACCAATGTCTGCATCACTGGCGCGCTCACTGTCTTTGTTAGGAACATGAGCAGTGGCTAGCTGCTGCAAATCAAAGTTCATCAAATCAATCAGCAAACAAGACATATGAAATTTGAGCAGTGCGGCTAAATACCTTCTTCAGCAGCTGCCCCACGGAATCGTCCTTTTGGCGGCACATCACACGTGTGAAAAATCTCGGCAACGACTTGGGGTGCGGTGATTTTGTCCCATTCCACAGTATGCCGAGCTTGGCTGCAATTATCATATTCTGCAAGATATTTTGCCTCCGAGATTCTTCGTAGGCATTCTCGAGGGGAATATCTAGCAGGCATTACAAAAAAAAAACAGATGCTAATAACAAGCAGTGGAAGCAAGCAATAAACTAGTCTCGGAAATCAAATACGGAGTACATAACAAAAGCTGCCGGACAAAGTGTTCAACCTTGGTCGACTGGGGAGGTGGCGCGTTGGCCGTTCGGTTTGGTTCGGTGGATCATGGTGGCGCTTTGTGTACCGATCTCGCCGGCCGGTAAGATGAACCAGTGAGTCGGGGAAGCAGATCCGACGAAGCGGACGGAGTGTGGTTGACGGCGTCGCTGAGCTGGCTCCGGTGCGGTGGATGTCGGCTACGGATGGAGGACTGAGAGGGAGCGAGACGGACTAGGTGCGAGGTAGGGAGAGAGGCCCTTGCTTGTCCGTGGGTGGGGCTGGATATAGGGGAAATGAAAGCGAGGTAGGAAGATAGCATCCTGCTAATTTATGGTGCTGAACTAGAAAATCCCGCCAATATATGGTGCTGAATTGCGGGCGGCTCATAGCTTGTGCACAAATAAAATGGGAAAATCCAAAAAATGTAGTTCAACAAAAAAAAACTCTAGTAGGCAAAGTCGCTAGCTCGCCATGAGAAGATGCACTCCGCCAACAAAATGTCATGACAAGCTAGTTTGCTATGGATCTTGCATTAACCCTGCTCGATAAAATGGTGGGCAAAAAAAGACAAGCTAAATCAAAAATAATGGTGGTAGAAAGATGTAACTCTCAAATGTAAACTCTACTAAACAGGGCCAGCTCAAAAATATGCCTCATATTATTAGTACTTCCTCCGGTCCATATTAACTGCCACTAACATACATCGAGAAACAAAAAAGAGAAATCTGTCATGAATAGTTCCCGAATTCAAATCTGAGTTTCTCTGTAGACTATTCCCATCTGAGTTTCTCTTTTTTGTTTCTCGATGTATGTTTGAATTTTGATCTGAAATTTTTAGGGGTTATCTTAATATGAGCTGTGAACGTGCATGATTTGTTTCAGATTTTTTTCGCAATGTTTAAATTTGGATTTAGGCCACATGTCACCTCGCTACCGCTCGAGAAATGGAGCCCCTCTCCGCTGGGCTCCATAAAAGCTTCACTGTTCGTGTCAGACTGTTGAAGACACTGGCAAGTGCATGTCAGGGGGACAGAGAATAAATTTCGTCCACGTGTCGGCGCGTGCTGTCTACCCCAAACCCTAAACTCTGTCTTTATGAAGTCAAGCATGCATGAAGAGAAGTGGTTTTTCGTTTCAAACATGGAAATTTCAAAAACCCTCTCAAGAGCTACATTTTGGAGTGACTAATTTTTCATATTCATGATTTAAACTTGTTTAAATGGGCATAAAAATAGGCATAAAATTCAAAATAAATCAAAATAAATGAAAAACCAAGGCACATAGTCTTCTTATGTCATATAGTAAGCATTCCATTAAGTTGATAAACAAGGTCTAGACATATTCGAACCAGAAAAATCATGTATCTACCCCCTAACCCTAAACTCTGTCTTATGAAGTCAAGCATGAAGAGATGTGGTTTTTGGTTTCAAACATGGAAATTTTGAAAACCCTCCCAAGAGCTTCATTTTGGAGTGACTAAGAAGCATACATGCTTACTTTTTTATATTCATGTTTTAAACTTGTTCAAATCTTGGTCAAACCTAGGATTTGACCAAGATTCAAATGGGCATAAAAATTCAAAAAAATGAAGAAAAAAATGAAAAACCAAGGTCTTCTTATGTCATATAGTAAGCATTCAATTAAGTTGATAAACAAGGTCTAGACGTTTTAAACCTGAAAAATCATGTATCTACCCCCTAACCCTAAACTCTGTCTTATGAAGTCAAGCATGCATGGTGAAGAGAAGTGGTTTTTGGTTTCAAACATGGAAATTTTAAAAACCCTCCCAAGAGCTTCATTTTGGGGTGACTAAGAAGGATACATGATTACTTTGTCATATTCATGTCTTAAACTTGTTTAAGTCATGGTCAAACCTAGGATTTGACCAAGATTCAAATGGGCATAAGAATTCAAAAAAAACAAAGCACATAGTCTGTGTATGTCATATAGTAAGCATTCAAGTTGATAAACAAGGTCTAGACATATTCAAACCAGAAAAATCATGGAAATTTCAAAAACCTCCCACGAGCTTCATTTTGGAGTGACTAAGAAGGATCGATGCAGGTTACGTTTCATATTATTCATGTTTTAAACTTGTTTAAATCTTGGTCCAACCTAGGATTTGACCAAGATTCAACAAATGGGGATAAACAAATGAAAACCCAATGCACATAGTCTTCTTATGTCATATAATAAGCATACAATTAAGTTGATAAACAAGGTCTAGACATATTCAAACCAAAAAAAAACATGTATGTGGCTACCCCTAACCCTAAACTCTGTCTTATGAAGTCAAGCATGAAGAGATGTGGTTTTTGGTTTCAAACATGGAAATTTCAAAAACCCCTTCCAAGAGCTTCATTTTGGAGTGACTAAGAAGCATACATGCTTACCTTTTCATATATATTCATGTTTTAAACTTGTTCAAATCTTGGTCAAACCTAGGATTTGACAAAGATTCAAATGGGCATAAAAATTCAAATAAAATGAATACCAAGGTCTTCTTATGTCATATAGTATGTGCGCATTCACTTAAGTTGATAAACAAGGTCTAGACATATTAAACCTAAAAAATCATGCATGTATCTACCCCTAACCCTAAACTCTATCTTATAAAGTCAAGCATGCATGGTGAAGATAAGTGGTTTTTGGTTTCAAACATGGAAATTTCAAAAACCCTCCTAATTAAGAGCTTCATTTTGGAGTGACTAAGAAGGATACATGCTTACTTTTACATATTCATGTTTTAAACTTGTTTAAGTCGTGGTCAAACCTAGGATTTGACCAAGATTTAAATGGGCATAAAAATTCAAAAACAAAATCAAAAACCAAAGCAAGTCTTTGCATGTCATATAGTAAGCATTCAAGTTGATAAACAAGGTCTAGACATATTCAAACCAGAAAATCATGTATATATCTACCCCTAACCCTAAACTCTATCTTTATGAAGTCAAGCATGCATGAAGAGAAGTGGTTTTAGGTTTCAAACATGGAAATTTCAAAAACCATCCCAAGAGCTACATTTTGGAGTGACTAAGAAGGATATATAGATGCTTAATTTTGCATATTCATGATTTAAACTTGTTCAAATCTTGGTCAAACCTATGATTTGACCAAGATTCAAATGGGCATTAAAAATAGAAAAATGAAAAACCAAAGCACATAATCTTCTTATGTCATATAGTAAGCATTAAAGTTGATAAACACAAGGTCTAGACATATTCAAACCATACAAATCATGTATCTACCCCTAACCCTAAACTTTGTCTTATGAAGTCAAGCATGAAGAGATGTGGTTTTTGGTTTCAAACATGGAAATTTCAAATACCCTTCCAAGAGCTTCATTTTGGAGTGACTAAGAAGCATACATGCTTACCTTTTCATATTCATGTTTTAAACTTGTTCAAATCTTGGTCAAACCTAGGATTTGACCAAGATTCAAATGGGCATAAAAATTCAAAAAAAATGAATACCAAGATCTTCTTATGTCATATAGTATGCGCGCAATCAATTAAGTTGATAAACAAGGTATAGACATATTAAACCTGAAAATCATGTATCTACCCCTAACCCTAAACTCTGTCTTATAAAGTCAAGCATGCATGGTGAAGATAAGTGGTTTTTGGTTTCAAACATGGAAATTTCAAAAACCCTCCTAATTAAGAGCTTCATTTTGGAGTGACTAAGAAGGATACATGCTTACTTTTCATATTCATGTTTTAAACTTGTTTAAATCTTTGTCAAACCTAGGAAAATCATAAATATATCTACCCCTAACCCTAAACTCTGTCTTATGAAGTCAATCATGAAGAGAAGTGGTTTTGGGTTTCCTACATGGAAATTTCAAAAACCTCCCAAAAACTTCATTTTAGAGTGACTAAGAACGATACATGCTTCCCTTTTCATTTTCATGTTTTAAACTTGTTTACATTATCTTGGTCAAATCTAGGATTTGACAAGATTCAAATGGGCATCAAAATAAAAAAATCAGAAAAATGAAAAACCAAAGCACATAGTTTTCTTATGTCATATAGTAAGCATTAAAGTTGACAAACAAGGTCTAGACATATTCAAACCAGACAAATCATGTATCTATACCCCCTAACCCCTAAACTATGTCTTATGAAGTCAAACATGAAGAGAAGTGGTTTTGGGTTTCAAACATGGAAATTTCAAAAACCTCCCAGAAGCTTCATTTTAGAGTGACTAAGATGGATACATGCTTCCCTTTTCATTTTCATGTTTGAAACCAAAAACCACTTCTTCTCTTCATGCTTGACTTCATAAGTCAGGGTTAATTTAGGGATATATAGGGGGTAGATACATGATTTTTCTGGTTTGATATGTCTAGACCTTGTTTACCAACTTAATTGAATGCTTACTATATGACATAAGAAGACTACATGACTTGTGCTCACTGAAGTGTGGGACCTCACGCATGGGAACCACACGTACGTAAGTGACAGACTTGTTGCTCTAATAACTCGGGTGATCATTATACTGTATTAGTACATAGTTTCCTATGGATCCTTCTTAGTCACTCCAAAATGAAGTTCTTTGAGAGGGTTTTTGAAATTTCCATGTTTGAAACCCAAAACAACTTCTCTTCATACTTGACTTCATAAGACAGAGTTTAGGGTTAGGGGTAGATACATGATTTGTCTGGTTTGAATACGTCTAGACCTTGTTTATCAACTTTAATGCTTACTATATGACATAAGAAGACTATGTGCTTTGGTTTTTCATTTTTCTGATTTTTTCTATTTTTGATGCCCATTTGAATCTTGGTCAGATCCTAGGTTTTACCAAGATTTAAACAAGTTTAAAACATGAAAATGAAAAGGGAAGCATTTATCCTTCTTAGTCACTCTAAATGAAGTTTTTGGGAGGTTTTTGAAATTTCCATGTTTGAAACCCAAAACCACTTCTCTTCATGCTTGACTTCATAAGACATAGTTTAGGGTTAGGGGTACATACATGATTTGTATGTTTTGAATATGTCTAGACCTTGTTTATCAACTTGAATGCTTACTATAGTCATATAGTAAGCATTCAAGTTGATAAACAAGGTTTATACATATTCAAACCAGACAAATCATGTATCTACCCCCTATCGACCCTAAACTCGGTCTTATGAAGTCTAGCATGAGGAGAAGTCGTTTTGGGTTTCAAACGTTTAAGCCAAAAGCCCCATTTCAAATATTTCAAACTTATTCAAATTTGGTTCAAATTTGAAAGACACACAAGTTATAGCACACATAGTGCATACATTCTCACACATACTGCACTAGATGCTAACCCGGCCTATAGTTTGAGGCCATTGGATGAGGTCGAAAAAAATCTTGGATTAGAAATGGGGTTGTTCGAACCCCGTAGTTGGATTTTTTGAACCTTGATCTGTAGTACTGGGCAAAACCCTAGTTTAACCTATTTAATTATAGATTCGTAGGTCGATTTTTCTACCTTTTTATTATTACTATGCAGCACATGTGTGTTTGCCCGTCGAGTGAAACTCGGAGGAAGAGGGATCACTCGGAAGGAGAGAAGAAGGGAGAGAATTATGGTGTCTCCCCTTTTTCGGGTGATGATGTTGACTTTTGTGCAGGGTTTGTCAGTGAGCAGGAGGTGCGAGCGAGCGAGCGAGCGAGTCGAGCGAGGCCGAGAATGAGAGAGATTTTTTTTTTTAGAGGGACGACCGAAGGATCCAGAAGGACCCACAGACTTCCAATACGCATCCTGATGCGTCTTTCTCTTGACAAAGAAAATGGCTGGGAGTTTGCGTACCTATTGCACGTGACTTGTGCTCACTGAAGTGTGGGACCTCACGCATGGGCACCACACGTAAGTGACAGACCTGTTGGTGTAAAAACTCGGTTGATTATTATAGTGCATTAGAACAAAGTTTCCTATGGATTCAAGGGTAGGAAATCCAAGTTAACTCATTTACATGACATTATTTTTTCCATGAAGCAAAGTTAACGCACCTATCAATTGGTACATTTTGGAGTGACTAAGAAGGATCCAGGCTTACTTATTCGTTTTCACATGTAAAACTTGTCTAAATCTTGGTCAAACAAAATTGGCAGAAAATTCAAAAAAAAACAGAAAAATGAAAAACCAAAGCACATAGTCTTCTTATGTCATGTAGCTAGTAAGCATTAAAGTTGATAAACAAGGTCTAGACATATTCAAACCATACTAATCATGTATCTACCCCCTAACCCCTAAACTCTATCTTATGACGAAGTCAAGCATGAAGATTAAGTGGTTTTGGGTTTCAAACATGGAAATTTTGAAAACCTCCCAAAAACTTCATTTTAGGGTGACTAAGAAGGATACAGGCTTCCCTTTTCATTTTCATGTTCTATACTTGTTTAAATCTTGGTCAAACCTAGGATTTGACCATGATTCAAATGTGCATCAAAATTCCAAAAAAATCAGAAAAATGAAAAACCAAAGCACATAGTTTTCTTATGTCATATAGTAAGCATTAAAGTTGATAAACAAGGGTCTAGACATATTCAAACAAGAAAAATCATGTATCTACCCCCTAACCCTAAACTTTGTCTTATGTAGTCAAGCATGAAGAGAAGTGGTTTTGGGTTTCAAATATGGAAATTTCAAAAACCTATCAAAAGCTTCATTTTAGAGTGACTAAGAAGGATCCATGCTTGCCTTTTCATTTTCATATTCGAAACTTGTTTAAATCATTGTCAAACCTAGGATTTGACCAAGATTTAAATTGGCATAAAATTAAAAAATCGGAAAAATGAAAAACAAAAGCACATAGTCTTCTTATGTCACATATATATATAGTAAGCATTCAAAAGTTGATAAACAAGGTCTAGCTAGACATATTCAAATAAGACAAATCATGTATCTACCCCTCTAACCCTAAACTCTGTCTTATGAAGTCAAGCATGAAGAGAAGTGGTTTTAGGTTTCAAACATGGAAATTTCAAAAACCTCCCAAAAACTTCATTTTAGAGTGACTAAGAAGGATACATGTTTCCCTTTTCATTTTCATGTTTTAAACTTGTTTAAATCTTGGTCAAACCTAGGATTTGACCAAGATACAAATAGGCACAAAAAATGAAAAACAAAAAGCACATAGTGTTCTTATGTCATATCGTAAGCATTCAAGTTGATAAACAAGGTCTAGATATATCCAAACCAGACAAATCATGTATATATGTACCCCGTGTCGATCTTATGAAGTCTAGCATGAAGAAAAGTCGTTTTGGCCGGGTTTCAAACATGGAAATTTCAAGAACATCCCAAAAGCTTCATTTTAGAGCGACTAAGAAGGATCCAGGCTTACCTTTCCATTTTCATGATTTAAACTTGTTTAAATCTTGGTCAAATCTTGCTCAAGCATGAAGATAAGTGGTTTTGGGTTTCAAACATGGAAATTTCAAAAACCTCCCGAAAACTTCATTTTAGGGTGACTAAGAAGGATACAGGCTTCCCTTTTCATTTTCATGTTCTATATATACTTGTTTAAATCTTGGTCAAACCTAGGATTTGACCAAGATTCAAATGTGCATCAAAATTCTAAAAAAAAATCAGAAAAATGAAAAACCAAAGCACATAGTCTTCTTATGTCATATAGTAAGCATTAAAGTTGATAAACATGGTCTAGACATATTCAAACCATACAAATCATGTATCTACCCCCTAACCCCTAAACTATGTCTTATGAAGTCAAGCATGAAGAGAAGTGGTTTTGGGTTTCAAACATGGAAATTTCAAAAACTGCCCAAAAACTTCATTTTAGAGTGACTAAGAAGGACACATGCTTCCCTTTTCATTTTCATGTTTTAAACTTGTTTAAATCTTGGTCAAACCTAGGATTTGATGAACATGGTCTAGACATATTCAAACCAGACAAATCATGTATCTACCCCCTATCGACCCTAAACTTCGTCTTATGAAGTCAAGCATGAAGAGAAGTGGTTTTGGGTTTCAAACATGGAAATTTCAAAAACCTCCCAAAATTAAAGCTTCATTTTAGAGTGACTAGTTAAGAAGGATCCAGGCTTACCTTTTCATTTTCATGTTTTAAACTTGTTTAAATCTTGTTCAAACCTAGGATTTAACCAATATTCAAATGGGCATAAAATAAAAAATAAATAAAATAAAAAACCAAAGCACATAGTCTTCTTATGTCATATAGTAAGCATTCAAGTTGATAAACAAGGTCTAGACATATTCAAACCAGACAAATCATGTACCCCTAACCCTAAACTTTGTCTTAATTATATATGAAGTCAAGCATGAAGCAGAGAAGTGTGGTTTTGGGTTTCAAACATGGAAATTTCAAAAACCTCCCAAAAAGCTTCATTTTAATTAGACTGGCTGGTTAATTAAGAAGGATCCATGATTAATTACCTTTTCATTGTCATGTTTTAAACTTGTTTAAATCTTGGTCGAACCTAGGATTTGACCAAGATTCAAATGGGCATAAAAATTCAGAAAAAATCGAAAGAATGAAAAACCAAAGCACATAGCCTTCTTATGTCATATAGTAAGCATTCAAGTTGATAAACATGGTCTAGACATATTCAAACCAGAAAAATCATGTATCTACCCCTAACCCTAAACTCTGTCTTATGAAGTCAAGCATGAAAAGAAGTACGGTGGTTTTGGGTTTCAAACATGGTAAATTCAAGAACCTCCCAAAAGCTTCATTTTAGAGTTACTAAGAGAAAGATCCAGACTTAATTACCTTATCATTTTCACATGTTAAACTTGTTTAAATCTTGCTCAACAAACCTAGGATTTTACCAAGATTCTCAAATGGGCATAAAAATCAAAAAATGAAATACCAATGCACATAGTCCTCTTATGTCATATAGCTAGTAAGCATTCAAGTTGATAAACAAGGTCTAGACATATTCAAACTAGCTAGACAAATCATGTATCTACCCATAATTAAAACCCCTAAACTCTGTCTTATGACGAAGTCAAGCATGAAGATAAGTGGTTTTAGGTTTCAAACATGGAAATTTCAAAAACCTCCCAAAATTCAGCTTCATTTTAGAGCGACTAAGAAGGATCGATGCTTTTACCTTTTCATTTCCATGTTTTAAACTTATTTAAATCTTGGTCAAACCTAGGATTTGACCAAGATTCAAATGGGCATAAAAATTATTCAGACAAAAAATCTAAAGAATGAAAAACCAAAGCACATAGCCTTCTTAATTATGTCATATAGTAAACACTCAAGTTGATAAACAAGGTCTAGACATATTCAAACCAGAAAAATCATGTGTATATCTACCCCTACCCCTAAACTCTGTCTTATGAAGTCAATCATGAAGAGAATTGGTTTTGGGTTTCAAACATGGAAATTTCAAGTACGTCCCAAAAGCTTCATATATTTTAGAGTGACTAATTAAGAAGGATCTTGGATTACGTTTTCATTTTCATGCTTGAAACTTGTTTAAATCTTGGTTGAACCTAGGATTTGACCAGAATCAAATGTGCATAAAATTCTTAAAAAAATAGAAAAATGAAAAACAAAAGCACATGGTCTTCTTATGTCATATAGTAAGCATTCAAGTTGATAAACAAGGTTTAGACATATTCAAACCAGACAAATCATGTATCTACCCCCTAACCCTAAACTCGGTCTTATGAAGTCTAGCATGAGGAGAAGTCGTTTTGGGTTTCAAACGTTTAAGCCAAAAGCCCCATTTCAAATATTTCAAACTTATTCAAATTTGGTTCAAATTTTAAAGACACACAAGTTATAGCACACATAGTGCATACATTCTCACACATACCGCACTAGATGCTAACCCGGCCTATAGTTTGAGGCCATTGGATGAGGTCGAAAAAATCTTGGATTAGAAATGGGGTTGTTCGAACCCCGTAGTTGGATTTTTTGAACCTTGATCTGTAGTACTGGGCAAAACCCTAGTTTAACCTATTTAATTATAGATTCGTAGGTCGATTTTTCTACCTTTTTATTATTATACTATGCAGCACATGTGTGTTTCCCCGTCGAGTGAAACTCGGAGGAAGAGGGATCACTCGGAAGGAGAGAAGAAGGGAGAGAATTATGGTGTCTCCCCTTTTTCGGGTGATGATGTTGACTTTTGTGCAGGGTTTGTCAGTGAGCAGGAGGTGCGAGCGAGCGAGCGAGCGAGTCGAGCGAGGCCGAGAATGAGAGAGATTTTTTTTAGAGGGACGACCGAAGGATCCGTAAGGACCCACAGACTTCCAATACGCATCCTGATGCGTCTTTCTCTTGACAAAGAAAATGGCTGGGAGTTTGCGTACCTATTGCACGTGACTTGTGCTCACTGAAGTGTGGGACCTCACGCATGGGCACCACACGTAAGTGACAGACCTGTTGGTGTAAAAACTCGGTTGATTATTATAGTGCATTAGAACAAAGTTTCCTATGGATTCAAGGGTAGGAAATCCAAGTTAACTCATTTACATGACATTATTTTTTCCATGAAGCAAAGTTAACGCACCTATCAATTGGTACATTTTGGAGTGACTAAGAAGGATCCAGGCTTACTTATTCGTTTTCACGTGTAAAACTTGTCTAAATCTTGGTCAAACAAAATTGGCGTAAAATTCAAAAAAACAGAAAAATGAAAAACCAAAGCACATAGTCTTCTTATGTCATGTAGCTAGTAAGCATTAAAGTTGATAAACAAGGTCTAGACATATTCAAACCATACTAATCATGTATCTACCCCCTAACCCCTAAACTCTATCTTATGACGAAGTCAAGCATGAAGATTAAGTGGTTTTGGGTTTCAAACATGGAAATTTTGAAAACCTCCCAAAAACTTCATTTTAGGGTGACTAAGAAGGATACAGGCTTCCTTTTCATTTTCATGTTCGATACTGGTTTAAATCTTGGTCAAACCTAGGATTTGACCATGATTCAAATGTGCATCAAAATTCCAAAAAATCAGAAAAATGAAAAACCAAAGCACATAGTTTTCTTATGTCATATAGTAAGCATTAAAGTTGATAAACAAGGGTCTAGACATATTCAAACAAGAAAAATCATGTATCTACCCCCTAACCCTAAACTTTGTCTTATGTAGTCAAGCATGAAGAGAAGTGGTTTTGGGTTTCAAATATGGAAATTTCAAAAACCTATCAAAAGCTTCATTTTAGAGTGACTAAGAAGGATCCATGCTTGCCTTTTCATTTTCATATTCGAAACTTGTTTAAATCATTGTCAAACCTAGGATTTGACCAAGATTTAAATTGGCATAAAATTAAAAAATCGGAAAAATGAAAAACAAAAGCACATAGTCTTCTTATGTCACATATATATATAGTAAGCATTCAAAAGTTGATAAACAAGGTCTAGCTAGACATATTCAAATAAGACAAATCATGTATCTACCCCTCTAACCCTAAACTCTGTCTTATGAAGTCAAGCATGAAGAGAAGTGGTTTTAGGTTTCAAACATGGAAATTTCAAAAACCTCCCAAAAACTTCATTTTAGAGTGACTAAGAAGGATACATGTTTCCCTTTTCATTTTCATGTTTTAAACTTGTTTAAATCTTGGTCAAACCTAGGATTTGACCAAGATACAAATAGGCACAAAAAATGAAAAACAAAAAGCACATAGTGTTCTTATGTCATATCGTAAGCATTCAAGTTGATAAACAAGGTCTAGATATATCCAAACCAGACAAATCATGTATATATGTACCCCGTGTCGATCTTATGAAGTCTAGCATGAAGAAAAGTCGTTTTGGCCGGGTTTCAAACATGGAAATTTCAAGAACATCCCAAAAGCTTCATTTTAGAGCGACTAAGAAGGATCCAGGCTTACCTTTCCATTTTCATGATTTAAACTTGTTTAAATCTTGGTCAAATCTTGCTCAAGCATGAAGATAAGTGGTTTTGGGTTTCAAACATGGAAATTTCAAAAACCTCCCGAAAACTTCATTTTAGGGTGACTAAGAAGGATACAGGCTTCCCTTTTCATTTTCATGTTCTATATATACTTGTTTAAATCTTGGTCAAACCTAGGATTTGACCAAGATTCAAATGTGCATCAAAATTCTAAAAAAAAATCAGAAAAATGAAAAACCAAAGCACATAGTCTTCTTATGTCATATAGTAAGCATTAAAGTTGATAAACATGGTCTAGACATATTCAAACCATACAAATCATGTATCTACCCCCTAACCCCTAAACTATGTCTTATGAAGTCAAGCATGAAGAGAAGTGGTTTTGGGTTTCAAACATGGAAATTTCAAAAACTGCCCAAAAACTTCATTTTAGAGTGACTAAGAAGGACACATGCTTCCCTTTTCATTTTCATGTTTTAAACTTGTTTAAATCTTGGTCAAACCTAGGATTTGATGAACATGGTCTAGACATATTCAAACCAGACAAATCATGTATCTACCCCCTATCGACCCTAAACTTCGTCTTATGAAGTCAAGCATGAAGAGAAGTGGTTTTGGGTTTCAAACATGGAAATTTCAAAAACCTCCCAAAATTAAAGCTTCATTTTAGAGTGACTAGTTAAGAAGGATCCAGGCTTACCTTTTCATTTTCATGTTTTAAACTTGTTTAAATCTTGTTCAAACCTAGGATTTAACCAATATTCAAATGGGCATAAAATAAAAAATAAATAAAATAAAAAACCAAAGCACATAGTCTTCTTATGTCATATAGTAAGCATTCAAGTTGATAAACAAGGTCTAGACATATTCAAACCAGACAAATCATGTACCCCTAACCCTAAACTTTGTCTTAATTATATATGAAGTCAAGCATGAAGCAGAGAAGTGTGGTTTTGGGTTTCAAACATGGAAATTTCAAAAACCTCCCAAAAAGCTTCATTTTAATTAGACTGGCTGGTTAATTAAGAAGGATCCATGATTAATTACCTTTTCATTGTCATGTTTTAAACTTGTTTAAATCTTGGTCGAACCTAGGATTTGACCAAGATTCAAATGGGCATAAAAAATCAGAAAAAAATCGAAAGAATGAAAAACCAAAGCACATAGCCTTCTTATGTCATATAGTAAGCATTCAAGTTGATAAACATGGTCTAGACATATTCAAACCAGAAAAATCATGTATCTACCCCTAACCCTAAACTCTGTCTTATGAAGTCAAGCATGAAAAGAAGTACGGTGGTTTTGGGTTTCAAACATGGTAAATTCAAGAACCTCCCAAAAGCTTCATTTTAGAGTTACTAAGAGAAAGATCCAGACTTAATTACCTTATCATTTTCACATGTTAAACTTGTTTAAATCTTGCTCAACAAACCTAGGATTTTACCAAGATTCTCAAATGGGCATAAAAATCAAAAAAATGAAATACCAATGCACATAGTCCTCTTATGTCATATAGCTAGTAAGCATTCAAGTTGATAAACAAGGTCTAGACATATTCAAACTAGCTAGACAAATCATGTATCTACCCCCTAATTAAAACCCCTAAACTCTGTCTTATGACGAAGTCAAGCATGAAGATAAGTGGTTTTAGGTTTCAAACATGGAAATTTCAAAAACCTCCCAAAATTCAGCTTCATTTTAGAGCGACTAAGAAGGATCGATGCTTTTACCTTTTCATTTCCATGTTTTAAACTTATTTAAATCTTGGTCAAACCTAGGATTTGACCAAGATTCAAATGGGCATAAAAATTATTCAGACAAAAAATCTAAAGAATGAAAAACCAAAGCACATAGCCTTCTTAATTATGTCATATAGTAAACACTCAAGTTGATAAACAAGGTCTAGACATATTCAAACCAGAAAAATCATGTGTATATCTACCCCTACCCCTAAACTCTGTCTTATGAAGTCAATCATGAAGAGAATTGGTTTTGGGTTTCAAACATGGAAATTTCAAGTACGTCCCAAAAGCTTCATATATTTTAGAGTGACTAATTAAGAAGGATCTTGGATTACGTTTTCATTTTCATGCTTGAAACTTGTTTAAATCTTGGTTGAACCTAGGATTTGACCAGAATCAAATGTGCATAAAATTCTTAAAAAAATATAAAAATGAAAAACAAAAGCACATGGTCTTCTTATGTCATATAGTAAGCATTCAAGTTGATAAACAAGGTTTAGACATATTCAAACCAGACAAATCATGTATCTACCCCTAACCCTAAACTCGGTCTTATGAAGTCTAGCATGAGGAGAAGTCGTTTTGGGTTTCAAACGTTTAAGCCAAAAGCCCCATTTCAAATATTTCAAACTTATTCAAATTTGGTTCAAATTTTAAAGACACACAAGTTATAGCACACATAGTGCATACATTCTCACACATACTGCACTAGATGCTAACCCGGCCTATAGTTTGAGGCCATTGGATGAGGTCGAAAAAATCTTGGATTAGAAATGGGGTTGTTCGAACCCCGTAGTTGGATTTTTTGAACCTTGATCTGTAGTACTGGGCAAAACCCTAGTTTAACCTATTTAATTATAGATTCGTAGGTCGATTTTTCTACCTTTTTATTATTACTATGCAGCACATGTGTGTTTCCCCGTCGAGTGAAACTCGGAGGAAGAGGGATCACTCGGAAGGAGAGAAGAAGGGAGAGAATTATGGTGTCTCCCCTTTTTCGGGTGATGATGTTGACTTTTGTGCAGGGTTTGTCAGTGAGCAGGAGGTGCGAGCGAGCGAGCGAGCGAGTCGAGCGAGGCCGAGAATGAGAGAGATTTTTTTTTTTAGAGGGACGACCGAAGGATCCAGAAGGACCCACGAGACTTCCAATACGCATCCTGATGCGTCTTTCTCTTGACAAAGAAAATGGCTGGGAGTTTGCGTACCTATTGCACGTGACTTGTGCTCACTGAAGTGTGGGACCTCACGCATGGGCACCACACGTAAGTGACAGACCTGTTGGTGTAAAAACTCGGTTGATTATTATAGTGCATTAGAACAAAGTTTCCTATGGATTCAAGGGTAGGAAATCCAAGTTAACTCATTTACATGACATTATTTTTTCCATGAAGCAAAGTTAACGCACCTATCAATTGGTACATTTTGGAGTGACTAAGAAGGATCCAGGCTTACTTATTCGTTTTCACGTGTAAAACTTGTCTAAATCTTGGTCAAACAAAATTGGCAGAAAATTCAAAAAAAAAAACAGAAAAATGAAAAACCAAAGCACATAGTCTTCTTATGTCATGTAGTAAGCATTAAAGTTGATAAACAAGGTCTAGACATATTCAAACCATACTAATCATGTATCTACCCCCTAACCCCTAAACTCTATCTTATGACGAAGTCAAGCATGAAGATTAAGTGGTTTTGGGTTTCAAACATGGAAATTTTGAAAACCTCCCAAAAACTTCATTTTAGGGTGACTAAGAAGGATACAGGCTTCCCTTTTCATTTTCATGGTCTATACTTGTTTAAATCTTGGTCAAACCTAGGATTTGACCATGATTCAAATGTGCATCAAAATTCCAAAAAAAATCAGAAAAATGAAAAACCAAAGCACATAGTTTTCTTATGTCATATAGTAAGCATTAAAGTTGATAAACAAGGGTCTAGACATATTCAAACAAGAAAAATCATGTATCTACCCCCTAACCCTAAACTTTGTCTTATGTAGTCAAGCATGAAGAGAAGTGGTTTTGGGTTTCAAATATGGAAATTTCAAAAACCTATCAAAAGCTTCATTTTAGAGTGACTAAGAAGGATCCATGCTTGCCTTTTCATTTTCATATTCGAAACTTGTTTAAATCATTGTCAAACCTAGGATTTGACCAAGATTTAAATTGGCATAAAATAAAAAATCGGAAAAATGAAAAACAAAAGCACATAGTCTTCTTATGTCACATATATATATAGTAAGCATTCAAAAGTTGATAAACAAGGTCTAGCTAGACATATTCAAATAAGACAAATCATGTATCTACCCCTCTAACCCTAAACTCTGTCTTATGAAGTCAAGCATGAAGAGAAGTGGTTTTAGGTTTCAAACATGGAAATTTCAAAAACCTCCCAAAAACTTCATTTTAGAGTGACTAAGAAGGATACATGTTTCCCTTTTCATTTTCATGTTTTAAACTTGTTTAAATCTTGGTCAAACCTAGGATTTGACCAAGATACAAATAGGCACAAAAAATGAAAAACAAAAAGCACATAGTGTTCTTATGTCATATCGTAAGCATTCAAGTTGATAAACAAGGTCTAGATATATCCAAACCAGACAAATCATGTATATATGTACCCCGTGTCGATCTTATGAAGTCTAGCATGAAGAAAAGTCGTTTTGGCCGGGTTTCAAACATGGAAATTTCAAGAACATCCCAAAAGCTTCATTTTAGAGCGACTAAGAAGGATCCAGGCTTACCTTTCCATTTTCATGATTTAAACTTGTTTAAATCTTGGTCAAATCTTGCTCAAGCATGAAGATAAGTGGTTTTGGGTTTCAAACATGGAAATTTCAAAAACCTCCCGAAAACTTCATTTTAGGGTGACTAAGAAGGATACAGGCTTCCCTTTTCATTTTCATGTTCTATATATACTTGTTTAAATCTTGGTCAAACCTAGGATTTGACCAAGATTCAAATGTGCATCAAAATTCTAAAAAAAATCAGAAAAATGAAAAACCAAAGCACATAGTCTTCTTATGTCATATAGTAAGCATTAAAGTTGATAAACATGGTCTAGACATATTCAAACCATACAAATCATGTATCTACCCCTAACCCCTAAACTATGTCTTATGAAGTCAAGCATGAAGAGAAGTGGTTTTGGGTTTCAAACATGGAAATTTCAAAAACTGCCCAAAAACTTCATTTTAGAGTGACTAAGAAGGACACATGCTTCCCTTTTCATTTTCATGTTTTAAACTTGTTTAAATCTTGGTCAAACCTAGGATTTGATGAACATGGTCTAGACATATTCAAACCAGACAAATCATGTATCTACCCCCTATCGACCCTAAACTTCGTCTTATGAAGTCAAGCATGAAGAGAAGTGGTTTTTGGTTTCAAACATGGAAATTTCAAAAACCTCCCAAAATTAAAGCTTCATTTTAGAGTGACTAGTTAAGAAGGATCCAGGCTTACCTTTTCATTTTCATGTTTTAAACTTGTTTAAATCTTGTTCAAACCTAGGATTTAACCAATATTCAAATGGGCATAAAATATAAAATAAATAAAATAAAAAACCAAAGCACATAGTCTTCTTATCTCATATAGTAAGCATTCAAGTTCATAAACAAGGTCTAGACATATTCAAACCAGACAAATCATGTACCCCTAACCCTAAACTTTGTCTTAATTATATATGAAGTCAAGCATGAAGCAGAGAAGTGTGGTTTTGGGTTTCAAACATGGAAATTTCAAAAACCTCCCAAAAAGCTTCATTTTAATTAGACTGGCTGGTTAATTAAGAAGGATCCATGATTAATTACCTTTTCATTGTCATGTTTTAAACTTGTTTAAATCTTGGTCGAACCTAGGATTTGACCAAGATTCAAATGGGCATAAAAATTCAGAAAAAAATCGAAAGAATGAAAAACCAAAGCACATAGCCTTCTTATTATGTCATATAGTAAGCATTCAAGTTGATAAACATGGTCTAGACATATTCAAACCAGAAAAATCATGTATCTACCCCTAACCCTAAACTCTGTCTTATGAAGTCAAGCATGAAAAGAAGTACGGTGGTTTTGGGTTTCAAACATGGTAAATTCAAGAACCACCCAAAAGCTTCATTTTAGAGTTACTAAGAGAAAGATCCAGACTTAATTACCTTATCATTTTCACATGTTAAACTTGTTTAAATCTTGCTCAACAAACCTAGGATCTTTGACCAAGATTCAAATGGGCATAAAAATTATTCAGACAAAAAATCTAAAGAATGAAAAACCAAAGCACATAGCCTTCTTAATTATGTCATATAGTAAACACTCAAGTTGATAAACAAGGTCTAGACATATTCAAACCAGAAAAATCATGTGTATATCTACCCCTACCCCTAAACTCTGTCTTATGAAGTCAATCATGAAGAGAATTGGTTTTGGGTTTCAAACATGGAAATTTCAAGTACGTCCCAAAAGCTTCATATATTTTAGAGTGACTAATTAAGAAGGATGTTGGATTCCGTTTTCATTTTCATGCTTGAAACTTGTTTAAATCTTGGTTGAACCTAGGATTTGACCAGAATCAAATGTGCATAAAATTCTTAAAAAATAGAAAAATGGAAAACAAAAGCACATGGTCTTCTTATGTCATATAGTAAGCATTCAAGTTGATAAACAAGGTTTATACATATTCAAACCAGACAAATCATGTATCTACCCCCTATCGACCCTAAACTCGGTCTTATGAAGTCTAGCATGAGGAGAAGTCGTTTTGGGTTTCAAACGTTTAAGCCAAAAGCCCCATTTCAAATATTTCAAACTTATTCAAATTTGGTTCAAATTTGAAAGACACACAAGTTATAGCACACATAGTGCATACATTCTCACACATACTGCACTAGATGCTAACCCGGCCTATAGTTTGAGGCCATTGGATGAGGTCGAAAAAAATCTTGGATTAGAAATGGGGTTGTTCGAACCCCGTAGTTGGATTTTTTGAACCTTGATCTGTAGTACTGGGCAAAACCCTAGTTTAACCTATTTAATTATAGATTCGTAGGTCGATTTTTCTACCTTTTTATTATTACTATGCAGCACATGTGTGTTTGCCCGTCGAGTGAAACTCGGAGGAAGAGGGATCACTCGGAAGGAGAGAAGAAGGGAGAGAATTATGGTGTCTCCCCTTTTTCGGGTGATGATGTTGACTTTTGTGCAGGGTTTGTCAGTGAGCAGGAGGTGCGATCGAGCGAGCGAGCGAGTCGAGCGAGGCCGAGAATGAGAGAGATTTTTTTTTTAGAGGGACGACCGAAGGATCCAGAAGGACCCACAGACTTCCAATACGCATCCTGATGCGTCTTTCTCTTGACAAAGAAAATGGCTGGGAGTTTGCGTACCTATTGCACGTGACTTGTGCTCACTGAAGTGTGGGACCTCACGCATGGGCACCACACGTAAGTGACAGACCTGTTGGTGTAAAAACTCGGTTGATTATTATAGTGCATTAGAACAAAGTTTCCTATGGATTCAAGGGTAGGAAATCCAAGTTAACTCATTTACATGACATTATTTTTTCCATGAAGCAAAGTTAACGCACCTATCAATTGGTACATTTTGGAGTGACTAAGAAGGATCCAGGCTTACTTATTCGTTTTCACGTGTAAAACTTGTCTAAATCTTGGTCAAACAAAATTGCGTAAAATTCAAAAAAAAAACAGAAAAATGAAAAACCAAAGCACATAGTCTTTTTATGTCATGTAGTAAGCATTAAAGTTGATAAACAAGGTCTAGACATATTCAAACCATACTAATCATGTATCTACCCGCTAACCCCTAAACTATGTCTTAAGAAGTCAAGAATGAAGAGAAGTGGTTTTGGGTTTCAAACATGGAAATTTCAAAAACCTCCCAAAAACTTCATTTTAGGGTGACTAAGAAGGATACAGGTTTCCATTTTCATTTCCATGTTCTATACTTGTTTAAATCTTGGTCAAACCTAGGATTTGACCAAGATTCAAATGTGCATCAAAATTCCAAAAAAAATCAGAAAAATGAAAAACCAAAGCACATAGTTTTCTTATGTCACATACATATATATAGTAAGCATTCAAAAGTTCATAAACAAGGTCTAGACATATTCAAACCAGACAAATCATGTACCCCTAACCCTAAACTTTGTCTTAATTATATATGAAGTCAAGCATGAAGCAGAGAAGTGTGGTTTTGGGTTTCAAACATGGAAATTTCAAAAACCTCCCAAAAAGCTTCATTTTAATTAGACTGGCTGGTTAATTAAGAAGGATCCATGATTAATTACCTTTTCATTGTCATGTTTTAAACTTGTTTAAATCTTGGTCGAACCTAGGATTTGACCAAGATTCAAATGGGCATAAAAATTCAGAAAAAAATCGAAAGAATGAAAGACCAAAGCACATAGCCTTCTTATGTCATATAGTAAGCATTCAAGTTGATAAACATGGTCTAGACATATTCAAACAAGACAAATCATGTATCTACCCCCTATCGACCCTAAACTTCGTCTTATGAAGTCAAGCATGAAGAGAAGTGGTTTTGGGTTTCAAAAAAGATCCAGACTTAATTACCTTATCATTTTCACATGTTAAACTTGTTTAAATCTTGCTCAACAAACCTAGGATTTTACCAAGATTCTCAAATGGGCATAAAAATCAAAAAATGAAATACCAATGCACATAGTCCTCTTATGTCATATAGCTAGTAAGCATTCAAGTTGATAAACAAGGTCTAGACATATTCAAACAAGACAAATCATGTATCTACCCCCTATCGACCCTAAACTTCGTCTTATGAAGTCAAGCATGAAGAGAAGTGGTTTTGGGTTTCAAAAACATGGAAATTTCAAAAACCTCCCAAAATTCAGCTTCATTTTAGAGCGACTAAGAAGGATCGATGCTTACCTTTTCATTTCCATGTTTTAAACTTGTTTAAATCTTGGTCAAATCTAGGATTTGACCAAGATTCAAATGGGCATAAAATAAAAAACCGAAAAATGAAAAACCAAAGCGCACATAGTCTTCTTTATATGTCATATAGTAAGCATTAAAGTTGATAATCAAGGTCTAGACATATTCAAACTAGCTAGACAAATCATGTATCTACCCCCTAAAACCCCTAAACTCTGTCTTATGACGAAGTCAAGCATGAAGATAAGTGGTTTTAGGTTTCAAACATGCATGGAAATTTCAAAAACCTTCCAAAAACTTCATTTTAGGGTGACTAATTAAGAAGGATACATGCTTCCCTTTTCATTTTCATGGTCTATATATACTTGTTTAAATCTTGGTCAAACCTAGCTAGGATTTGACCAAGATTCAAATGTGCATCAAAATTCCAAAAAATATCAGAAAATGAAAAACCAAAGCACATAGTTTTCTTATGTCATATAGTAGCATTAAAGTTGATAAACAAGGTCTAGACATATTCAAACAAGAAAAATCATGTATCTACTCCCTAACCCTAAACTTTGTCTTATGTAGTCAAGCATGAAGAGAAGTGGTTTTGGGTTTCAAATATGGAAATTTCAAAAACCTACCAAAAGCTTCATTTTAGAGTGACTAAGAATGATCAATGCTTACCTTTTCATTTTCATATTTTAAACTTGTTAAAATCATTGTCAAACCAGGATTTGACCAAGATTTAAATGGGCATAAAATTTAAAAAATCAGAAAAATGAAAAACAAAAGCACATAGTCTTCTTATGTCACATATATATATAGTAAGAGCATTCAAAAGTTGACAAACAAGGTCTATACATATTCAAATAAGACAAATCATGTATCTACCCCTAACCCTAAACTCTGTCTTATGAAGTCAAGCATGAAGAGAAGTGGTTTTTGGTTTCAAACATGGAAATTTCAAAAACCTCCCAAAAGCTTCATTTTAGAGTGACTAAGAAGGATCCAGGCTTACCTTTTCATTTTCATGTTTTAAACTTGTTTAAATCTTGGTCAAACTTAGGATTTGACCAATATTAAAATGGGCATAAAATAAAAAAATAAAAAAAACCAAAGCACATAGTCTTCTTATGTCATATAGTAAGCATTCAAGTTCATAAACAAGGTCTAGACATATTCAAACCAGACAAATCATGTATCTACCCCCTATCGACCCTAAACTTCGTCTTATGAAGTCAAGCATGAAGAGAAGTGGTTTTGGGTTTCAAACATGGAAATTTCAAAAAACCAAAAGCTTCATTTTAGAGCGAGTAAGAAGGATCGATGCTTATCTTTTCATTTTCATGTTTTAAACTTATTTAAATCTTGGTCAAACCTAGGATTTGACCAAGATTCAAATGGGCATAAAAATTCAGACAAAAATCTAATTAAAGAATGAAAAACCAAAGCACGTACATAGCCTTCTTAATTATGTCATATAGTAAACATTCAAGTTGATAAACAAGGTCTAGACATATTCAAACCAGAAAAATCGTGTATCTACCCCTAACCCTAATTAAACTTTGTCTTATGAAGTCAAGCTTGAAGAAAAGTGGTTTTGAGTTTCAAGCATGCATGGAAATTTCGAGAACCTCCCAAAATAAAGCTTCATTTTAGAGTGACTACGAAGGATCCATGCTTACACCTTTTCATTTTCAAGTTTTAAACTTGTTTAAAACCTCGTCAAACCTGGGATTTGACCAAGATTCAAATGGGCATAAAATTCAAAAAAATAGATAAATGAAAAACCATAGCACATAGTCTTCTTATGTCATATAGTAAGCATTCAAGTGGATAAACAAGCTCTAGACATACAAACCGGACAAATCATGTATCTACCCCTATCCCTAAACTATGTCTTATGAAGTCTAGCATGAAAAGAAGTGGTTTTGGGTTTCAAACATGGAAATTTCAAAAAACCTCCCAAAAGCTTCATTTTGGATTGACTAAGGAGGATCCAGGCTTACTTTTTCATTTTCATATTTTAAACTTGTTTAAATCTAGGTCAAACCTAGGATTTGACCAAGATTCAAATGGACATAAAAAATCAACAGTTTACAACAGCACACAAAATAAACATGAAATTACATCTAAATCCCTAACTTTTACATGGAGGACCCCAGGCTGAAAGCAAGAAATGCGATCGGGTCTTGAATCTTGATGCGTCTTCTCTTGACAAAGAAGATTGCTGGGAGTTTGCGTACGTACATCACATCACTTGTGCTCACTGAAGTGTGGGACATGACGCATGCATGGGCAACACACGTAAGTGACATGGATTCAAGGGTAGGGAAGCCAAGAGAAAAAAACGAGAATTTGGACAAAAATAACCCAATCTTGCTAGTATGTCGAAAGTTTGTTTTTCCCAATCTTTTCGACTTTGGGTTATTTCTGTCTATTTTGCCGAAAAAACGAGGACAAGAGATCGGAAACGGTGATGCATCTAGCTTCAGAGTACGCCAGATTAAGACTTCATGAGCAACACTAGTCTGACGTAAGTACAGTGTATACAGACAAGACAGGGACTAGACATTGCTACCCACGTCCCTCTGCGCCCCTTCAAAGAAATCATACTCCGTACTAGAATCTCGAAACGTAGGAATTAGTCTGACACGATTTCTGATTGTTTAATTCATAGGATTGCAATTTTCGTAATTCATTGACAATACATTTTTATACAAAAACAAAAAATCCTTCATTGTGTAACCGTATGTTACTACTAGTATTTCTTTTGGTTTTCACACGCAATCAAATGTTATTGGATCCAAATACCGTTGTTTCTCAATCCTATATATTTGGAGATGATCATCACTCTCTAATCATACAATTTTCATATTCCCGCACTTTGAAAATCTTGCGAATAATCAAAGCAGCCAAAATCTATGGTGTGTATTGTATATGTTTATGCCATGGTTAGTTTCATCGAATATTGTTTGGTTGCATCGCGGGGAAACCGCGTGAATTTAGATTAATTGTTGCATGTTTGTTTGTGGTGTGACCAACTGCTTATGCAACGAAACAACCCCCCCCCCCACCATGTACGCATTGTTTGGGTCGCATGCATGATGTGTACATAATGTTAAAATAGAAATAATGTAGGAATTGAATATGATTGCATGTTGAATTAATCCTATATGAGAGAAATCACACAAATTTGAATTGCATGTTCTTTGGTTGTAGTGCTACACAAAAAACACGTGAATTAGTATGAATTATCATGTATTCAAGAATCAAAGGAGCCACTGAGATTTGAATCCCACAAAATTTCTATGAATTTTCTTCGAACCAAACAAGCCCAACAAGATTCCAAAGGAATATAATACAACGAATCAAACAACTTCCGTTGTTGGAATATTTCCTTAGGACATCAATCCAATAGAAACTATATGATCCAGTTTCAGCGACAATCTGGTCGGTGTAGGCTCGAGGAGGCCAATTGTATATATATGTTTGGACCCGGTTGGTTGAGTGATCATGCTCGTGACATCCAGCATGAAAGGTAAAATTCGGGCAAGGCCAGCGTGACGCCACAATACTTTTGAAATATTCAAAAGCGCGTAATATTTGTGAAATTTTAATAATAGCTACTACTTATGTGAATTTTTTTCGTTCATACGCTTATTGGGGGGTAGGCTAACCCTAATGGCCTCCTCAAGATCCCTACCTCTACCAAGGTTTCCCGAGTTCATCCACCTCGATGGGTTCCTTGCCACTTTCGACCATGTTGTGGGCATCATTTTGGGTTCCCGTACCACGGCCAGTCCTTTTCAGGAGTCCCGAACCCGATGCCATAATATTTGTTTGAAAAAAATTCAAGACCGCACAATATTTGTTGAAATAAATGAATAAGCATTTTTAAATAGCTAAATAAAAGAAGTACGAATTTTGAAAAATTTATTTTTTCTAAAACATTAATTGGAGCATTGACATGTTGAACCCACTTGTCGATTTTGCTATCAACATGACTAACTAGCTGATTAGATAACCAAGTGGTGAAATTTGCAACATATTAGACCACCACATGGTGGAAACTGCAAAAAAAATGTCCAAGTGGTGGTTTGTGCAACATATAGAGCAGTAGAGTATATGGTAGTACAAGATGAAGAGGCCTCCAAGATGAATGTGCCTTGCAGTGGGCCCGTGGTAATATATCATGATGATGGCAAAGGATCTTTTCTCTGCTGAAAGCATCCGGAGCTGATTTGATGAGAGAATATACATCTCCTCTGCGTGCAAGGACAGTATTCTGTACTTTAGCTTGTTCTCGGGTCACTCGCCTTCACGCCGGGTGCGATGGTGCAGCAGAGACCAGAGAGAGAAGGCACGCCCGTAGTACTCGTATTATTGATTTCAATTCAAATTGTTTTTTTTTGCCTGCTTCTCCGTCTTCTTCATCTCCATCTTCTCTGGCGACCCCGCCTACACCAGCAGCCCCTGCACCACCGCCGCCATGCCTTTTTCGGATCATCTCGAGCCACCTGTTTGATGGTACTAGTAGGAGTTGTTGACTTTTATCCATATCGCTCTACCAGCTGCCGCTCGCACTGTCCTCCAATACCTCATACCCAAACGCCAGCGTCCCACTACCACACCCCCACACCCACTTGACCGCATCCTTCCAATGGCGAGATCGATCAATGAGAGTGGCAGTTCTTGGGTGTTTCCTGATGGCCCCCTTGAAGAAATCGCATCCCGATGCGATGTCATCACCGCCGCGAGCCTCGTCGGTTCATGCAAGTTTTATCATGATTCAGCAACACAAAGTGTAGCTCTGCCTGCATCTCAGCCGTTTGGCATGCCCTGTGTTCTTCATACTCACCAAACTGAGGTACCGCCCGCGCACAATCCCTTCTACCGCGTCCACAAGTTCAAGCAGGAGGGTGCGCGAAGGACAAGCAAGCATGATGCAAAAGATCGCAAGGGTACCTTGTGCCAAACTGACGCCGCTGGACAGGATCTCTTCCGATGCCGTGATTCCAGATGGTGGTACGGGCATGTGGGCAGGCGCGAATGGAGATTGGATCGCCCTTCTTGGCTTCCCCTGGAATTGGGAGCTTGTCAATGTGTACACTGGTCGCCGGATTCCTCTACCACCAATAAGTGAGTTTAAATCCACCCCGGATAAACTTGTGTTCGAGTCTAATGATCAACATCTTAAAATGCTGAAGATAGCTATTTGCCGAGTTCCAACAGCTGCTTCAAATTATACTAGTTTCTCTGTTCTTGCCATCTTCAACGCGGCAATTGCAGTCCTTCACCGTGCTTCTAGCGGATGGACATTCTTGACAACCAGCTTCTTAGCGTACGGCTACTCCGATGCAATCATCCACAAGGGTATTGTATTTGCTGTAACTCGTACAGTGCGAAGTTTATGCATGGAATCAACTTTCTTGGGGTAATTTTTCTCATCTCATATGATGTGTTTTCGCTATTACCTGCTAGTTTCAGATTTAGCTTTAGCCTTTTTCTTTTTGTTGTGCAGTTTTCGTGTCATGCCTGTACCTTTCCCCCTCTATATTCAATCAAAATCAGCAGCGATATGCCTTTGAGTCAAAATAAAGTACTCCCTCCGATCCAAATCAAATTGACTCAGCTTTGTCTAGCCAGTGCATCTAGCTAGACAAACTTGAGTCAATTAATTTGTGCATATCTAGCTAGACACATCCAGTTGAGTCAATTAATTTGGATCGGAGGCGGTATTTTAGCTACATCATTATTCATGTATGTAATGAACTAATCAAGTTTTGCTGAACTGACTTCAAGCTGTGCTTTCCTTTGCAAGGTCCTTTGTTGATCAGCACGGCACCTATTCCGCCGTAACTTGATGAACAAGGTCGGTACAATCTTGGCTCCTGGTGGTTAGCACGATCTCCCGATGGTTCTAGACTTTTTCGGTCCATACCGGGGCGTTGCGACGGGCGGGATTATACTTGGACTGGTTCGGATTTTACCTGCCGCTACCTCGAGGGTCGTCATGGTCGCACTATTCACGGGTATGGTAAGGGTTTACTTGGCTGCGAGGTGTACAGCATGGACACCGGTCAGTTGATGCCACCGAGGCCATGGAGGAGGATTATTTCCCTTGGATCATATTCTCTCTTCCTTGGAGTGAACTATCCGATTATCATTCCGAGTAGAAGACGGGGCAGTAACATGACCGTCCAAATATGGCGAGAAGCAACTCTGTTTACACATCGCACCATGCAAAGAGGCCTTGCATATCCTCCTTCTCCGGAAATTTGCCGCTTCAGTTTGAATTTAAGATCTGTCGTTGGTTTCCAAACCAACATTAGATGGACATGGCGGCAGGTTCCGTTGTGGCTCATCCCAAGCTTCGCCAACGCCCGGCAATGGAACCTGCCTTCGCGTCACAGTCCGTAAAGAAGGGCTGATGTACTTTATGTAATACTCGTGTTGTAATGCAAGATTTGTATCTCATTGAACTATTTCATTTGCATGTTTATCTCTACCTAGGCTACTCCCTTTCCGTAGTTGTGTTGTACTATTTGTTGAACTATTTCCTTTGCATGTTATCTCTACCTAGGCTACTCCTCCGTAGTTGTTAAATTGATGTAATGCTCCTACAATGCACGCTACACTGGGCGTGTGGCCTGTAATGTTATCAAACACCTTTTTGTACTCGTTCTAGTAAGCATTTCACACTATAGCTCACATAATTAAAGTACTCCTACAACGTATTAGTTGAAAGATATCTCTCATAAGTAAGTACCCCTCTTTGAGCTTATGCGAAACATAAATGACTATTTTAGAAATATATACTCTCGACACAAGATTATATTAAAAACAATGGTACATAGTTCTATTAGAAAAAGAAAGTGTGAATAGTAGAATGATGGAGAAGTGTTTTTTGAGGTCCTGTGCATAGCTAGTGTTCATGGTGCAAAAGCACTTAGACTAGTCACAATGGGAAGTATACTAGTCTATGATACAACACCTTCAATGCATAGTATCATGAATTAGTATCATGCAATGTTGCGAAAAACCAATTATTCATTTCTTTCCAAATAGACTAGCTTTGCGAGGATGACAAAACATTTCTTTATTGCCCTCTCGTATGAATCTCCTCCATACATCACCTCTCATACCGATTGAAAGCCATTCCAAATCGTTGGTTCAAGACTATGAATACCAAGCCAATTTTGTTAGCTAGTTGGACCACCCTCGGATTGAGAACCAACGGTTGAAAGAAAGGTGGGCGCCAACTCATATTTTTTTCTCGAGAGTCCGACACTTGATGTTGATTGCAAAGTTCACAAAGGCCAAAATTTTGACATCCTCTTTGTGCAAGTCTTGCCACCATCCAAACTCGGTTTTGAAGTACCAACCAAGAAAAAAAGCTTGCACTTTGGAGGACCCCATGGACCATGAAAATTTTGAAAAACTTCCGATTAAATCATGCATATTTCGATTTATATTTTGGTGAAGTTTCATTCGATTTGAATCATAGGTTTGTGAGCAAATATATATTTAGTTTAAACTAGTGCTCGAGTACGTAAGAATCTATTTAATCACAAGCTAGTCATCCGAATGGGATGAAATATTCATAGATTTTAAAACAAGGAATCTACATATTCTTGGATTTTTTTCAAAATTTTCTGAATAGTTTTTCTTTTTAGCTTCGAAATAAGAGATAGTTTGGAACGTTGGATCTCAAATGGATGGTAGATGGTGGGACACAGTCACAATGTATCTTGGAAGCATCAAGTCACCGAAGCTCTGTCCGGTTTCCAAACCAAGCTAGGAAAGGCATTGAAAATGAAGTTCTTGCTCTAAAACATTTCTCATTCCATTTTGGTGCTCATGCGGTTGCATGCTGCCCACGTGTTAAGGTACGTGTCTCTGCATGTAGAGAACTACGATTATTGGCGAAAAATATATCGAAATGGAAACTGTAAAAAAAGCCCTCTCTGGTCAACTTTGATGTGACGAGACATCACCGCACCAAACGTCGTCGCAAATTTATAGATGGGTGGCGTGCTAGTCTACCAACAATCAAATCGGTGCCAGTCACAGCAGCCTAGAGTACTACCTAGTTTTTGCCCCTTGCATGTCTATCATCTTCTTCTTCACCCCGTTACAAAAAAAAAACTTCTTCTTCACCCTCCCAGAATCACGCGCATGCGCAGGATCTCGATCCCCACCACGCCGCATCACTAGTACTACTCCGTATACCTTTCTCTCCTTACCCCGGCCGGCCGCGCGCCGCATCGTTCCTTCCATAGCGCTCGCCCTCTCCTCCGAAAACCCCAAGCGCAGTTGCATCCGCCATCCACCTAAATCCATCTTCACGTGATGGATTATTCTAGGCTTTGCCGAGGCGGCGGGGACGGCCACTTGGAGGCTCTCACCGGCGACAACATCAACCTCATCGCTGCGCATCTGGACGTTACCTACACCGTCCGACTTGCTGCATGTTCCAGGGAGCTCTACGACATGATCAGCAAGGATGAAGGTAAGATGCACCATTGGGATGAACCACCTTTCTGCCGATGCCTCCGCACCTTATTGGTTCGATGAACAACTGGGACGTGGCGAGAACATCTCGTCTGCATGATACCGTGTACGACCTCGTGCCCTCGACCATCCTCGCCGTTACGTCGCCCTGCCGTTCATGCACGACAGAAAATGGCTTGGCGCGAACGGTGACTGGATCGCCGCCGCCGATCATCATGAGTGGTGCCTCGTGAACGTCTACACCGAGCGACATATCCCCCTTCCATCCCTACCTGATTCGAAGATCGATCATAGTAGTTTTTCATATCAACCTGCATACTCTTTTAACTGGGGTCCAGCAATTGATTTGTTGAAGATTGTAATCTGCCAAGTGCCCACAAAAGGTGGGAGGTACGCAGATTACAAGCTCATCGCCTTGTTCGACAAAACGATTTTCTACCTTGAAGGGGGTGGCGGCGGAGAATGCTGGAGGCCCTTACACACGCACCTGATTATCCAAATTACCGTGATGCCATTGAACTCCGTGGCCACGTTTTTTGCGGTGGACGAAACCGACGGCTCCACGTACTTCGGGACACCGCAAATGGTATTTTTTCAGTCCTTATGTTGCATTGCATGATACATCGCCTTAACCAATGAAGTTATTCATGAACTACCTTGTTTATATTTTACCTTTCTTATATGACTTAATGATCACACCCCTTTTGCTGAATATGAATGAACCGAATTTGCTTGCAATGAATTAGTAGTACTAATTAGTCACCAACAAACATAGTATGCTCAGTATGTGATTGCATTCCTGAATTAGTAACTCTACGCCACTACGAATATGGGTGTAATTAACCGCATCTCAAAAGATAACGTGGCACTATGAAGGCACCCTTTTTGATAACCTTTTACACCCATTGTTTCATATATAACTAATTGATTTTGCCTCCAAAAGGAGGACGGAGACCCGCCATCCGCATCGAGAGAGATGCATAAGGACTTTCATAAGTATATGACTTAACGATCACATCCTTTATCTGAATATGAATGAACCGTTGCTTGCAATGAATTAGTACTAGTCAGTCATCAGCAAACATAGTATACTCCGTATGTGAATGCATTCCTGAATTAGTAACTCTATGCAACTGCAGAATATGGATGTAATTAACAAGTATCTCAAATGTTAACGTAGAAACAGAAAAATAGAAGAAAATCGTTTGTAATTACATGCGTAGCTTATATTTTCTAGAGATCGGGGAAAAGCCTTGATTGGATGTACCTACATGCAGATCAAACAGTTCTTTGTTTATATCGGTGAACAATCTGCAGAATGGTATAATTAATTTTGTTTTTGATACATTTTTTCTCCCATTTTCTTGAATAGATTTCAGTTTCCCACAATTATCTTTCATTAGTGATTGTGACGTCCCCTCATTCAAAATAACTCAGGTTATCTTTTTCCTAATTCGGTGATATTTAAGTTTGAGTAAGTTTACGATTAATATCTACAACCTCATATATATATAAGATTTAGCACTGCAGGCCTAACAAAGTTAGCTGCCTCTAGTCCCCCGTATAGTTCTTTCTTTTTGCTTTCTCGCTTTTCGTAGCCTTGCTACAACCCCGTATGCTCTAATATATAATGATGCACGACTAGGCATGTGTTCGAGAAAAGAAAATCTAAATATCTTTTGTAATATATGAACCTATATTGATGTTTTAGATGTTGGTAGTATAATTTTCGATAAACTTGAACAGACTTAAATCAGTTTAACTTAGCACAACCATATAGCGTACCTTTTTTAGAACGCGAAAATGAGGTAAACAAATACCATGTGTACCCTTTACTATCAATAGTAGAGAAGAGATTATGAACCTTCAACTCTAAAATGCAAATTCTTCTCTTGAATGGATAGCTGCATCGATACCTATTTTGCAAATGTTACTGCACTTGGGGTTAGCTATAAAGAGCATTTCTTTCTTGTCAAGCTTCATGCACTACCAACACAACCAAAAGTCCGAACTGATCGCAAGGGCGGCAATCCACTTATACAATTCAACACCCCCGTCACATGTGATGGGAGACAAGTCAACATGTGGAAAGACTCGCAGGTATAGCTCAAGAGGCATATAAGTGGACTCCGAGGGGGCAACAACAATTTTAGGATAAATTGCGAAAGCCAGGACTCGAACTCGAGACCACGGCTCGACACCATGTCAAGCTTCATGGACTAGCCAACGCAACCAAAAGTCCGAACCGATGGAAAGGTCTAGGCAATCCACTTATACAGATTAAACATTTCTTACCCTTCGGGTGGTCACAGGGAAGCTCTCTAATAGATCACTTAAGACAAAGGGAATTAACTACAAGACAGGACTTAAACTTAAGATGATATATATTTGTCAAAATTTGAATGTATCTATATGCTTTCACCTGTCTAGATACATCTGAATTTGGACAAATCTCGAACACTTTCGGTGGGACAGAGGTAGTATATAATCGTGTATACACTAACTAGTGTCTAGTTTTGGCGAAGTTTAGACTAGTTTCGTGGGATGGATGCGGTATAACCGATATATTGGACACTTGATTTGAACACATGAATGACCAATGTCCTTAGCTTACATAGTCGTATTTATACCGTGAGCATGAACGATGAACAATGCTGCTGTTTGAATATGGTTGCCGATAACACCCTATTCGTCTCCATTTCTAATATTGCAGAAAACCTGATGCTCCCGTTTGTAATCCCGCCACCGGTGGTGGATGATCAGCAGTACGCATGGTTCCTCGCTCCATCTGCTGATGGCAAGCGATTGATGATCATCCTTACAGTAAACAAGATTGGGATTGCCAATGCTGAAGTACCTCCTGACATTCCCTATGCTGCTAATGGGCTTCAGCTACGGCAGTATCCTCCTGTTGCCACCTACGTCTTTGAGCTGGATCCCTTATCTACTGCACGTGCAGGGGACTTTCTTTGGAGGCAGGTTAACAGCCTCAGCGACCACTCTCTGTTCCTCGGACTCAATTACCCAATCATTGCCAACCTGAAGAAGCGTGAATCCAAAGCTCCTGATGGCACATTGGTTCCATTCATGAGGAAAAACTGCGTCTACACAGCATACCGGAATATTCGTTATAATCAATACCCTAAAATTTTGCGCTGCAACCTCCAGCCAGATGAAGGTGAGACTGTGGGAGTTATCAGCCTTCCCAAGGATGGTTGGGATAGTGTCCGACAAGCGGCTATGTGGTTTAAGCCTGCTTTAAACATTGCCCGTTCGGTGTTACCTTTAAAAAAACAGTGACACTTTTTTATTATGCTTGAAGTGTTGAGAAGTAGTACACTGTTTTTAGTATGTACTAGTTTGAATCAGTTTATTTGAACACCGCCCTGCTTTTTGTATTTCGTGTTGCCTTCATATTATAACCCATGCATGGCTGTTTTAGGATTGACTTTATTTCAGCACTATAATTTTTTCGATAAAGGATGCTTTATTACTTTTGGAAAGCAATTACATCCAGCCTCTGCATAACCAGGATGCACACAGCTGTTCAAAGAGTCTGTAACCAACAATGTAAAGAAAAAAAACTAGGCGAAATACATATCGGAACGATGAATCATAAATCGCCTATGGTGTGGGTGGTGCTGCAATCCGTAGACTATGCTGCCACCCATGTAGGGAAAAAGTATCCCTCGCCGTTCAGCACTATAATTACAATGTGTGTACGTCCTTTATAATATAGCCACCTCTTGTTGATCATAGTCATGAGAGGACCATTCCTATTTTTTCGCCGCTAAAGGGTAAAAGTACATCCACCGCACGGGGTGTGTTGGGTTCCACCCCATCCCCAAACCGAACATGCATCAACGACGTGCAAGGCAGTAGATGTGCGACCTCGGTGACTGTGCGGACCCCACCTGTGACCCAACGACCAAATCATGTCACTACGGACCGGATGTACATACGACAACTCCTATATGATATGCGTATGTACGATTGAGCATCTGGAGGTGTGCTGCCACCTGCTTCCTCACACGAAGGGTTGGATCTTGTGTTTCGTACACGGATCGGACTGAAATTGTCGTGTGCATAGCAAGGTTCATGTCAATAAGGCTGAGTTTGGCATCTAAGTCTAGGCAACAAATACTTTTGGGTTCCAACGGCCATCTACAAGGTATTTGCTATAGGCCTACTTGCTCCGGCTGTCGAAGCCCAATAACTACAAATGGGCCTTTCTGCTCATGCAATGTTGGCCCTTTTCTAAAGAACCACAGATCGTATGATTGGCAAAAAACAAAAACACGGAGATTCTACATAAAAGTTGTTTGTATTTATTTTGAATTATTGGGTTGCAATTTTTGAAACTGCTCATGGCCAATATGAAAATCCTTGATCGCTCCATACCCACATAGATCACGGTATTTTCAAAAATTCATAAAGTGGATTTGAAATTTAAAACATATCCTAATAATTCCATGATTTATTCTATTAACTTGCAAGATCTTGGAGCGAAAGAGCTTGTATTAGTCTGCAAAAATAATACTGATAAACCTGTCGTTAACAAGAAATGAAGGTTTATCGTTCAGAGAGGATGCCATGTGGGACCCATGAGACAGTAGCGTCCTCAACGTTTCAAAGAAAAAGGCAAGTAGCCCGAAAATAGGGGTAAAAAATAAATCCTACAAAGGAAACATTTATAGTTCATAGAGGCTGACATGTGGGACCGATCTGCCAGCTGCATCCTCATCATTTCGAAGTCGGCAGGGATCAGAAGAAAAAGGCAAATAGCCAGAAATTAGGGGTAAAAAATAAATCCAAAAAGGAAACTTTTATTCTTAATAGAGGATGACATGTGGGACCGACCTGCCAGCGTCCTCATCGTTTCAAAGGCCGCAGGGGATCAAAAGAAAAAGGCAAATAGCCAGAAATTAGGGGTAAAAAATAAATCCAACAAAGGAAAGGTTTATTGTTCATAGAGGCTGACATGTGGGACCCATGAGCCAGCGGCGACCTCAATTTCAAAGGCGGCATATGATCGAAAAGAAAAAGGCAAGTTAGCAAAAATCAGTGGGTAAAAAAAATCTAAGAAATGAAACTTTATTGTACAGTCCCAGTGTGTAAAAAAAAAGGCAAATAGCCAGAAATTAGGGGTAAAAAATAAATCCAACAAAGGAAAGGTTTGTTGTCCATAGAGGCTGACATGTGGGACCCATGAGCCAGCGGCGACCTCAATTTCAAAGGCGGCATATGATCGAAAAGAAAAAGGCAAGTTAGCAAAAATCAGGGGGTAAAAAAAATCTAAGAAAAGAAACTTTATTGTACATAGAGGATGACATGCGGGTCCCATGAGCCAAAGCACCTTACTCAACGTTTCGTAGGCGGCATGAGATCAAAAGAAAAAGGAAAGCGACCAAATATCAGAGCAAAAAATAATCCAAGAAAAGTAACTTTTATTGTACATAGAGGATGACATATGGGTCCCACTTATACAAGCTCTTTCGCTCCAAGATCTTGCAAGTTGATTGTACATAGAGGATGACATGCGGGCCCCATGTGTCAGCAGCTTAATCAATGTTTCCAAGGCGGCAGGGGATCAAAAGAAAAAAGGAAATAGCCAAAAATAAGAGGGTGAAAAACTCCAAGAACACAAACTTTTATAGTATAGAGGATGACATGTGGGTCCCATGAGCCACCTGCTTCCTCAACGTTTCGCAGGCCGCATGAGATCGAAAGAAAAAGGCAAGTGACCAAAAATAAGAGGGAAAAAATCCAAGAAAAGAGACTTGATTGTACATAGAGGATGACATGCGGGTCCCATCGGTCAGCCTTACTCAACGTTTCCAAGGCGGCGGGGATCAAAAGAAAATGGAAATAGCTAAAGATCGGAGGGTTAAAAATATCCAAGAAAAGAAACTTTTATAGTACATAGAGGATGACATGCGGGTCCCATGAGCCAGCAGGTTCCGCAACATTTTCAAAGGCGGCATGAGATCGAAAGAAAAAGGCAAGTGACCAAAAATCAGAGTGTGAAAAATAATCGAAGAAAAGAAACTTTTATTGTACATAGAGGATGACATGCTGTCCCATTTTGCAGCAGAGGTCCCAACTTTTCAAATGCGGCTTGAGATCAAAAGAAAAAGAAAGTAGCCAGAAATTAGGGGATAAAAAAAAACTCGAAGAAAAGAAAGTTGATTGTACATAGAGGATGACATGCGGGACCCACGAGTTAGCAGCTTACTCAACGTTTCCAAGCCGGCAGGGGATCAAAAGAAAAAGGAAATAGCCAAAAATCAGAGAGTGAAAAAAAACCCTAGAAAATAAACTTTTGTAGTACGTAGAGGATGACATGCGGGTCCCATGAGCCAGCAGGTTCCTCAACGTTTCAAACGTGGCATGGGATCGAAAGAAAAAGGCAAGTGACCAAATATCAGGAGCCAAAAATAATCCAAGAAAAGAAACTTGATTGTACATAGAGGATGACGTGCGGGTCCCATTTTGCAGCAGCGGTCCCAACGTTTCAATTGCGGCTTGAGATCAAAAGAAAAAGAAAGTAGCCAGAAATTAGGGGGTCAAAAAAAAAACTCCAAGAAAGGAAAGCTTTATCGTTCATACAGGCTGACATGTGGGACCTATGAGCCAGCAGCTTACTCAACGTTTCAAAGGCGGCAGGGGATCAAAAGAAAAAGGAAATAGCCAAAAATCAGAGGGTGAAAAAAAAATCCAAGAAATCAAACTTTTATTGTACATAGAGGATGACATGCGGGTCCCATGAGCCAGCAGATTCCTCAACGTTTCAAACGTGGCATGAGATCGAAAGAAAAAGGAAAGTGACCAAATATCAGGAGCCAAAAATAATCCAAGAAAGGAAACTTTATTGTACATAGAGGATGACATACGGGTCCCATTTGCAGCAGCGGTCTCAACGTTTCCAAGGTGGCACAGGACCAAAAGAAAAATGAAGTAGCCAAAAATCAGGGGGTGAAAAAAATCCAAGAAAAGAAAGATTTCAATTGGGCTGCATCTGGACATCTGGGCCTTCGAACTATCCTTCTGGGCCTTTTGATTCGTACAATTTCAGCCCACTCCAGAACATGGAAGTTCGGATTTTTCTCAAAAAAAACAGGAATGTCCTATGCTTCGCAAAAACAAAAAACAAGGAGATTCAAGATATAAGTTGTAAAAATAAAGATTTAATTTATCCGTTTGCAATAGCTCAGAGCGAAATACACTGTTTATTGTCTGCAAAATAATCAAGATATCACATGTTTCTTGTACGGGAGGTCGACATCAGGGACCCATGAGCCAGCAGCGTCGTTAACGTTTCAAAGGCAAAGTGGGTCGAAAATAAAAAAACAAAAAGTCGGTTGGTAAAAAATCCAAGAAAAGAAAACATTTATCGTTCGAGAGGATGACATGCGGGACCGATGAGGCAAAGCAGATCCTCAACGTTTCCAAGGCGGCGAGGATCAAAAGAAAAAAAAGGAAATAGCCAGAAATTACTTAGGGGTCAAAAATAAATCCACCAAAGGAAACTTTTATTGTTCATAGAGGATGACATGTGGGACCGACCTGCCAACAGCGTCCTCATCGTTTCAAAGGGGGCAGGGGATCAAAAGAAAAAGGCAAATAGCCAGAAATTAGGGGACAAAAATAACTCCAATAAAGGAAACTTTTATTGTTCGTAGAGGATGACATGCGGGACCCATGAGCCAGCAGCTTACTCAACGTTTCAAAGGCGGCATGAGATCGAAAGAAAAAGGCAAGTGACCAAATATCAGGAGCCAAAAATAATCCAAGATTTATTGTACATAGAGGATGACATGTGGGTCCCATTTTGCAGCAGCGGTCTCAATGTTTGTAATGCGGCTTGAGATCAAAAGAAAAAGAAAGTAGCTAGTAATTAGGGGGTGACAAAAAATCCAAGAAAAGAAAGTTGATGGACATAGAGGATGACATGCGGGTCCCTTGAACCAACAGCTTACTCAACGTTTCAAAGGGGGCAGGGGATCAAAAGAAAAAGGCAAGCCAAAAATCAGAGGGTGAAAAAAAATCCAACAAAGGAAACTTTTATAGCACACAGAGGATGACATGCGGGTCCCATTTAGCAGCAGCGGTATCACCGTTTGAGAGGCGGCAGGGGATCGAAAGAAAAATGCAAGTGACAAAATATCAGGAGCAAAAGATAATCCAAGAAAAGAAACTTTATTGTACATAGAGGATGACATGTGGGTCCCATTTTGCAGCAGCGGTCTCAATGTTTGTAATGCGGCTTGAGATCAAAAGAAAAAGAAAGTAGCTAGTAATTAGGGGGTGAAAAAAAAAATCCAAGAAAGGAAAGTTGATGGACATAGAGGATGACATGCGGGTCCCTTGAGCCAACAGCTTACTCAACGTTTCAAAGGGGGCGGATCAAAAGAAAAAGGCAAGCCAAAAATCAGAGGGTGAAAAAAAATCCAACAAAGGAAACTTTTATAGCACATAGAGGATGACATGCGGGTCCCATGAGCCAGCAGGTTCCTCAACGTTTCAAACGTGGCATGAGATCGAAAGAAAAAGGCAAGTGCCCAAATATGAGGTGCCAAAAAAAACTCCAAGAAAAGAAAGTTGATTGCTCATAGAGGATGCCATGCGGGTCCCATGAGCCAGCAGGTTCCTCAACGTTTCAAACTTGGCATGAGATCGAAAGAAAAAGGCAAGTGACCAAATATGAGGAGCCAAAAATAATTCAAGAAAAGAAAGTTTTATAGTACATAGAGGATGACATGCGGGTCCCATTTAGCAGCAGCGGTATCAGCGTTTGAGAGGTGGCAGGGGATCAAAAGAAAAAAAGAAATTGCCAAAAATCAGATGGTGAAAAAAAACCAAGAAAATGAACTTTTATAGTACATAGAGGATGACATGCGGGTCCCATGAGCCTGCAGGTTCCTCAACGTTTCAAACGTGGCATGAGATCGAAAGAAAAAGGCAAGTGCCCAAATATGAGGAGCCAAAAATAATTCAAGAAAAGAAAGTTTTATAGTACATAGAGGATGACATGCGGGTCCCATTTAGCAGCAGCGGTATCAGCGTTTGAGAGGTGGCAGGGGATCAAAAGAAAAAGAAATTGCCAAAAATCAGATGGTGAAAAAAAACCAAGAAAAAGAACTTTTATAGTACATAGAGGATGACATGCGGGTCCCATGAGCCTGCAGGTTCCTCAACGTTTCAAACGTGGCATGAGATCGAAAGAAAAAGGCAAGTGAAAAAATATCAGGAGCCAAAAATAATTCAAGAAAAGAAAGTTTTATAGTACATAGAGGATGACATGCGGGTCCCATTTAGCAGCAGCGGTATCAGCGTTTGAGAGGTGGCAGGGGATCAAAAGAAAAAAGAAATTGCCAAATATCAGATGGTGAATTTTTTAAAAGAATTTGAACTTTTATAGTACATAGAGGATGACATGCGGGTCCCATGAGCCTGCAGGTTCCTCAACGTTTCAAACGTGGCATGAGATCGAAAGAAAAAGGCAAGTGAAAAAATATCAGGAGCCAAAAATAATTCAAGAAACGTGATTTAAATAGAGGATGACATGCGGGTCCCATTTAGCTGCAGCGGTATCACTGTTTGAGAGGCAGCAGGGGATCGAAAGAAAAAGTCAAGTGACCAAATATGAGGTGCCAAAAAAAATCCAAGAAAAGAAAGTTTTATAGTACATAGAGGATGACATGCGGGTCCCATTTAGCAGCAGCGGTATCACCGTTTGAGAGGCGGCGAGGATCGAAAGAAAAAGTCAAGTGAAGAAATTTGAGGTGCCAAAAATAATCCAAGAAAAGAAAGTTTTATAGTACATAGAGGATGACATGCGGGTCCCAGTTAGCAGCAGCGGTACCACCGTTTGAGAGGCGGCAGGGGATCGAAAGAAAAAGGCAAGTGACCAAATTTGAGGTGCCAAAAATAATCCAGGAAAAGAAAGTTTTATAGTACATAGAGGATGACATGCGGGTCCCAGTTAGCAGCAGCGGTATCACCGTTTGAGAGGCGGCAGGGGATCGAAAGAAAAAGGCAAGTGACCAAATTTGAGGTGCCAAAAAAAACTCCAAGAAAAGAAAGTTGATTGCACATAGAGGATGACATGCGGGTCCCATTTAGCAGCAGCGGTCTCAACGTTTCCAAGGCGGCAAGGGATCAAAAGAAAAAGGAAGTAGCCAGAAATCAGGGGGTCAAAAAAAATCCAAGAATAGAAAGAATTTTGGTTCATAGAGGATGACATGCGGGACCCATGATCCTGCATCGTAAACGGCTCGATCGGAGAACGTTGAACGAGATGGCGCGATGTAGAAAAAAAACAATGCCAGAGAGGCTGCCATCTGGGCCCTACATCCCTCGGCGGTGCGGATTTGCGTTGACTCGGCCGGCGAACCCGAGATTTCGAGATGCACCACGTCCCGGGCCACCATACGCCACGTTTTGGCCGCTTTCGTCGGGCTAGGTGGCCTCAAAAACGAGAAAAAAAAAAGTTTTGACATGCACCACGGAGGGACCAAAATCGTCGGCCATGGTACACCAGCAACCACGGCGCGACTTCAACTTCGTCGGCCATGGCAACTTTTCTTGTAGTGTGCTCTTGGAGGCCCAACACAGTCTACAGGAATAGAAGCGTGCGTAGACATCAGTTCTATAGGCGCTTTGTGAAAGATTTTGGATCCATTGCTGCGCTGCTGAATGAGCTTACAAAGAAGGATGTGCCCTTTGTGTGGGGCGATACACAACAAGAAGCCTTCGTGATATTGAAAGATAAGTTAACACATGCTCCATTACTCCAACTTCCTGATTTCAATAAGACTTTTGAGCTTGAATGAGATGCTAGTGGAATTGGTTTGGGAGGTGTGTTATTACAAGAGGGCAAACCTGTTGCATATTTTAGTGAGGAATTGAGTTGGCCACGTATGCGTCGATATGTTGAGAGATTTGTGGCACGCTGCACTATATGTCAAAAAGCTAAGTCTCGACTTAATCCATATGGTTTATATATGCCTCTTCCTGTTCCTAGTGTACCTTGGGAGGATATTTCTATGAATTTCGTTTTGGGTTTGCCTCGTACACAGAAGGGGATGGATAGCATCTTTGTTGTTGTGGATAGGTTTTCTAAGATGGCGCACTTTATTCCATGTCACAAAACTAATGATGCTACACATGTTGCTGATTTGTTCTTTCGCGAAATTGTGTGTTTACATGGTGTGCCAAATAATATTGTTTCTGATCGTGATACTAAGTTTCTTAGCCACTTTTGGAGATGTTTATGGGTTAAGTTGGGGGACTAAATTGCTGTTTAGTACTACATGTCATCCCCAAACTGATGGACAAACTGAAGTAGTAAATAGAACATTGTCTACTATGTTGCGGTCTGTTTTGAAGAAGAACTTAAAATTGTGGGAAGAATGTTTACCTCATATTGAATTTTCTTACAATCGTTCGCTGCATTCTACTACTAAGATGTGCCCTTTTGAGATTGTGTATGGTTTTGTTCCACGTGCACCTATTGATTTATTGCCTTTACCATATTCGGTGCATAATGATTTCGATGCTACACAACGAGCTGTATTGATATTAAAATTGCATGAGACTACTAAAGACAACATAGAACGCATGAATGCTAAGTATAAAATTGTTGAGGATAGAGGAAGAAAGCATGTTGTGTTTGATGTTGGTGATCTTGTTTGGTTGCATTTGCGCAAAGATCATTTTCTTGCATTGCGCAAGTCTAAGTTCATGCCACGTGCCGCTGGTCCTTTTAAGGTGTTAGAGAAAATAAATGATAATGCATATAAACTTGAGCTTCCTGCAGAATTGGGTCCGGTTAGTCCTACATTTAACATTGCAGATTTGAAGCCTTACTTTGGTGAAGAAGAGGAGCTTTCGTCGAGGACGACTTCAATTCAAGAAGGGGGGCATGATGAGGACATCCCATTTGTTGATACAACCGCTGTACCTACAGCCACACAAATACAAGGACCAATCACTCGAGCTCGTGCCAAACAACTTAACTATCAGGTACTTTCGTTTCTTGGAACTATTCCTCACATACATGAGAATATGATGCTGCCTAAATCAGATATGTTTGTTACTCTTAGGAATGATGGACCTAGCATGGATGAGGAAGACAAGCATTGGAGCATGATCACATATGGAGGAGATGGCAGCAAGCGTTTGAGGATTGAAGAGGACGCCGCAAGTGGAGATTTCAGAACTTTGAAGCCACCATAAGAAGAGATGAAGACATGGACGAAATATAGAGTTCTCCACTTCATAATTTCGTCCATAGCATAATATGGTGCTGAGTCACCTTTAGTTTTAGGCCAGGCCCATGTAATTTTCGCAGGAATTAAGGCAGCCACTTTTTAGAGTCCGTATTGAAGGGGGAAAGGCCTTCTAGGGTTTGGTTCGGCCACCATATGCATGGCTGGCCGAAACCCCACCTTTTCCTCCTTTAAATACCTCCATAGCCGTCACGTTTAGACTCGGATTTTGATTAGATTAAAAGTTAGCCATTGCTGCAACTCTCGTGTACTTCTTTTGAGGCCAACGCCCAGAACAAGACCGACTATTCGGAATCCCACCTTATTCAATAAAGCTTTCATCTTTCATCCGCAATATTCTGATTGCAATATTAGTTCTTACTTGTTCTCGATTTCAGGTAGGAATTAAGACCCTCGCTGGTCAGGCTGATCGTGCATCCGCAAGATCAGTAACTCCCGAAGATTGTCATAGCGATTGCATTGGCGCACGAGCTTTGCACGTGTAGTCGGATCGTCAAGCATGAACTCCACCAACAAATCAAAGTTATCCTCGTCTCATCGAAAGATCGGCCACCTTTGCCCTATAAGGTCCTAAAGTGAGCCAAAAATATAGTGCTTGATACCTGCGAGATGGGCATAATAATTGTTCCTCCATGCTCTGGTCATTGATTGCTGTAAGACCTGCCGAGTGATGTTCCTTGGCGTACCTCCCGTGCATGCTATTTTCATTAGCAGGCAGAAGGAGAAATCCAACTCTTCCTCTTGACCGGCCTGGTCTGCTTGCACTGAACTCAGTTCTTGCTCCAATAAATCATCGCCTTAAGATTCAAGGCCAGATCTGGCATACCCGCTGCTTCGGCTTGATGCTGGTGAATCGCATCTTGTCCTTCTTCCTCCGAATGCTTTCCATCCATGTCTCCTCTCATGAATCGTTGTTGTGGGAGAGATTGATGGTTATACGGCTGGGAGGGTGGGGATGTATGCTGGTGAGTCTTTTCCTTGCTTCCTTCCTCGAGTTGCTTCCCGTCGATGAGATTTCTTGCAATTTGCTGCTGCGGAAGATGTTGAGGCAAGACAGTGGGAGTGGGAGAATGAAGGTGGAGTGGATTGACTCTGGAAAGGCCTAAGATTAGAGGGAAATAGAGGATTAGGAACGGCGAAGAAGTTTTTTTTTTGAGATGGAAACCAGAATTCCATTAACTGGTGAGCACAGCAAGATCGCTGGCCACTAAACCATGAACAAAATCAGGTGCACCATCCGGCCATACGGCTGGGGATCGGTCACCTAAATTTGCACCGTACGTCGCTAGAGCGTCCGCAACTTTATTACAAGCCCTTGGGCGATACTTAATGGAAAAACTAGAGAAATTCAAACTAGCATAGAACTTTATCTCCCGGAAAAGATGGTCATTGACGGACAAATCATGGGCATTCGTCGTAATGGCTTCAACAAGCTTTTGTGAATCAGTCTCCACTTGGATTCTACTAATACCCCAAGAACCAGACCACTGTATACCAGCAAGGCAAGCTGCAGCTTCAGAATGGAGGGCATCATACACAAACTGCATCGATCCGGCACCTGCACCCAAGGCTTCACCGTCAGAGTTGCGCAGAATAAAACCCCACCCTCCTGATCGAGTTTCAGTGCTGAAACTGCCATCAGTGTTGAGCTTAAGCTCATCCCCTGAAGGACTCTCCCACTTTGGGTCGGGCTTTGTGAGTTTTGTACACTTTTGTGTGCAGAATTGCTCAAAATCATTTACAGTCTGGTTGATCAACTGTAGCAGTTTTACTTCAGAGTTCCCCTTCTCCCTAGCAACAATTTTATTTCTGTCTTTCCATCTCCACCATAGTAGCGCAATAGTCCGCAACTTTAGGTCGCTTCTAAGGTGTAGTACATGAGTAATGAAATCCTTGGAGTCACTACACGTGATCAAATCTTTCCTAATCTTTTCCAGGCCAAAATTTCTCCACAGGTGTTTAGCTGTTTTGCACCTTAGGAACAGGTGACAACCATCTTCATTCAACCGACTGCAAAGAGGACAAATCGGATCAATGTCCATTCCACGCTGCTGCAAATTTAGCCGAACAGGCAGGCTATTATGTGCTATTCGCCATAAAAACTGACGGACTATTGGTGTGCACTCAACATTCCAAATTTCTTTCCACTTGAACATCTGTGCTGCTGGGTCAGAAGTTTCCTGTTGGCCTGACAAAACTTCAGCTAGTTGTCTCTGCAGTTTGTATACTGATTTAACACTGAACAAACCCTTTTCGTCAAAGTGCCAAGCCCAAGTATCCTCAATATCTTCAAACACTGGTATGGAAAGAATAATAGCTGCGTCTTGCTCACAGAAATTATCACGAACTAACTCCACATCCCACATGCCAGTAGCAGGATCCATCAGCTCACTAACTTTGTGCACCACACGTTGCCCACGGACAGTAATGGGGTGACGGTTCCATGATCTTGGTAGCCACGGATCTTGCCAGATGTCAATTGTGGTTCCGTCACCGACCCTTTTAATTATACCCTGCTGTAAGACCTCAATCCCTTTCAGAATACTCCGCCAAGCATAGGAGATACCATCTTTGCATTGGGCTTCGAAAATGGAGCAATCCGGATAGTACTTTGCTTTCATAACTCTTGCGCATAAAGAATCCGGATTAGTGAGGAGCCTCCATCCCTGTTTCGCAAGCATTGCGAGATTGAACATATACAGATCCTTATAACCAAGACCGCCTTTCTCCTTCTCCATAGTGAGCTTTTCCCAGCTGAGCCAATGAATTTTATTCTCCTTATCCTGAGCTGCCCAAAAGAATCTACTGATCATACTATTGATTTGATCACACAGACCCTTTGTGATGTCGAAGCACATCATGACAAAAACTGGGATTGCTTGGGCACATGCTTTGATGAGAATTTCTTTACCCACACGAGACAACATCTTTTCCTTCCACCCTTGAATCACTTTCCATATTTTATCTTTTAGATATGCAAACGTTTTTGACCTCGACTTACCCACATAGACTGGGAGACCTAAATACTTGCCATTTCTTCCTTCACAACTCACCCCAAGCAAGGACATCATTTGGTTCCTGTCTCTTCTTGGTGTATTCTTGCTGAACACTATGGATGATTTATCCGCATTGATTGTTTGCCCCGAGCAAACCTCATATAAGTTTAGTATATTCCGCAGATGAAGTGCACTTTCCTCTGAAACTTTCAGGAGAATTAAAGAATCATCTGCGAACAATAGATGGTTAAAACTCGGTGCACCCGGACAAATTTTTATACCCTCCAGTGTCCCATCCTGATCAGCCTTGTTTAGCATACTGGAGAAAGCTTCAGCACAAATAAGAAAGAGGTATGGGGAGATGGGGTCCCCTTGTCGAAGCCCTCTGCCAGGTACAAGTACATCAGTAAGTGTGCCATTTACTTTGAATCGATATTTCACTGATGAACAACATTTCATAATCAGCAAAATCCATCTCTCATGAAAACCCATTTTTCTCATCATATTTTCTAGAAAATGCCACTCGACTCTGTCATACGCTTTGCTCATATCAAGCTTGAGTGCAGCATACCCAATCGATCCACTCCTCTTATTCTCTATATAGTGATTCACCGCGTATGCAAGCAGAATATTATCCGTAATCAACCGTCCCGGGACAAAAGCACTCTGATTTGGGGCAATGATCTCCTCAAGGATGAGCTTAAGCCTATTCGCCAAGACTTTTGACACAAGCTTATATATGACATTGCAAAGGCTTATAGGCCGTAAGTCCTTCATTTTATCAGGGCTTTTTACCTTTGGGATTAGCGCTACACATGTCTCATTCCATTCCGCTGGAAGTTCAAACGGCGAAGAAGTTGAGGATGTTTAGATCGGCATGTCGCCAGTCGCCATAGAGGCAGTCAACGCTTCCAGATACGTCTACGCCTGTTGCGTCGGTTCGGCGACACAACGCGTACACCTCCAGCAAGGGACAAATATCAGGTGACATCCCATGTCATGTCACCAAGTAACATGCTCATCGACTGCCGTCCTATCTTCATCCAACGGCCAACAAAGACCCAAAATTTTAACTCAGAAACCAAACATTTTAGAAAAAGTTCCAGTAGGTTTAATATAGTCTGTTTTGTATTCTGAGAAAGTTTCGGTTCATTTGGATAATTAGTTTATCATTAAATAGCTTTTTAAAATTTGATCGTAAATGGCTATTGACTCATAAACGAGTGATCCAAATGACTCTAAAATTTCACAGAATAAAGCACGGACTATTTTAAACTTATCGGGACTTTTCCATTTTTCTAAAAATGTTTAATTTTTGAGTTAAAATTTTGGATCGTTGTTGGCCCTTGGATGAAGATCGGACGACAGATGCGATGGGGCATGTTACACAGTGACATGCTTATGGCATGCTACCCTATCTTAGAGCATCTCCAACCGGAGCCCCCAAAGGCCACCCAAACGTTCGGGCAGACCGCCCGGACAACATTTGGCCCAAAAACCTCCACCAGACGGAGGCCCCCATAGCCGCCCCAAACGACCGGGCAGTCCGGCACACCCCAAACCCAGCCCATATCTGGGGCAGGTTAGTTTGGGGCGGCCCAGACACGCCCGGACGCGTCCGCCCCGGGTCGCTGACAGCGCGGGCCGGCCACGCAGATAACATAGCTTGACCGGCATCGGCATTCATGGCGCAGCGGCCACCGGCCAGCAGCCAACATTCATGGCGTACCGGCAACCTCCAACTATAAGTACCAGCGCCAGAGCAAACCCTAGTCCACACCCATCCGCATCTGCCGCCACTCTCTTCCCATCCACATCCGCCGCCGCTCTGTTCTCCTCCACCCGATCCTCTTCTCTTCTACCATGCCTCGCCGCCTTCCCACCAAGCTCACGCCGGAGAAGATGGCGCAGATCTACCTCGCAACCAGGGTACGCGATGCGGAAGATGTGGCCTCTGAAGTGGCAGCGGCGGAGGCGGCGGACGTGGGCTATGCCATGTTCCGTGTGGACTCCGAGATCGTCGAACTGACGAGTTCGGAGTACATCCGGCAGGCGGACAAAGCGCAACACGCCGGGGAGGAGGTGGCGGCCGAGCAATGGAGAGCGGACAAAGCGCATCGCGCCCGGGTCGAGGCGGCGACGGAGCAATGGAGAGCATAGGCGGAGGCGGAGCAGGCGAGGATACGCGAGGAGGAGCGCGAAGGCGTCAGAGCGGAGCACCGTGCGGCCGAGGAACAGCTCAAGGCGGAGGCGGCAGACCGCATCCTCATAAGCCAGATGAGGAACATGCTCGGCTTCGTCGACAAGAAGATCGAAGCGGAGGCGGCGATTCATGAAGGCCGGCCCTAGGAGGGTGAACCATCCTCTTCATTATCACTCTTCTCCGACTCCGACCAGCAGGGGTCTTCTCCGGCACCTCCACCTGGTGCGGCACAGGGCGCCTCCGACTCCAGCATCGGCCTAGCGGCAACGGTCATCGTCTTATCCGATGACGAGTAGAATATGTAGCTATCTGGTGGCAGCAAGTGCACGTAGTGTAGCAAGTAGCAAGTGCACGTTGCATGCTTTTGTAGTAATTTGCTATCTAAAAATTTGAGGTTTATGGTTGTAGAACACTTGTTTTGGGGGCCAGATTTGGGGCCTCCGACTGGAAAATGCTCTCAGTCCTCGAGCAAGTAGTCGGGTGCTACTGGACGCCCCCCCCCCCCCTGATTTTCCTATCTCTTTTCCTTTTATTCGTTATTTATTTTTACTAGTTTATTTATTTTGGATTTGTTTTTCTGGTTTCTTTTCCTATTTATTTTTTGTTTTCCTTTTTTTCATTTTTTATAAATATTCAGCTTCACAAAATATTCATATACAAAAATATTTTTGAAAATGTTTAGATTTGAAGAAATTAAAATTTTAAAAAGTTTAGACTTTAAAAATGTTCAAAATTCGAAAACCGTGTAGAATTGACAAATGTTACAAATTTAAAAAAATGGTTCGAATTAAGAATAGTTCAGAGTTTAAAATTATTCAAAATTCAAAAATGGTTTATATTTTAAAAATGGTTCATAACTGAAAATTGCTTCTCCCTGAGCTCCCGCGCCTCCTACTCCTTCTCCTTGAGCATCTGCTCTAACTACTCCTCACTATCCTCTGCGAGAATGGACCCCTCTTTAACTGCCAACTCGAGCATGCCGCCTCGGCCACCACTTGGACCCAGCTGTGCTCGGCTCCGACTCCGTTTTTTGATCTCCTCCGCTAGCCCCCATCGACGCCACCACTGCTCACTCTACCACGACCACGCCTCCTTCATATCTCCCTCGAGCTCTTGGGTGGCTGCCTCGACACCTCGAGCCCTTGCCCGACTGCGCCTCCGATTGCTGCCACGGTCTGGTCGGTGTGACCTGACCACGGTGGTGTGGAAGGTGGTACTGGACATGATGGTGTGGTGTGGTTGTTGTTGTTGCTGACAGGACGACAGTGGTGCCATCACCGCAACCTTGGCGACAACTCGAACCACTACGTCATCTACTATACCTATGATACGTCTCAAACGTATCCATAATTTTTTATGTTCCATGCTAATATTATACCAATTATTCTTACATGTTTTGCATCCACTTTATGTCACTTTTATACATTTTTTGGGACTAACCTATTAACAAGATGCCACAGTGCCAGTTCCAGTGTTCTGTTGTTCTTGTATTCCAGAAAAGCTAGTCAGGAAATATGATCGGAATTGGACAAAAATTTACGAAGGCACCTATTTTATCATAAGACACATGGAGTCCGAAGGAGAGACGAAGAGGAGCCAGGAGGGGCCCACATGCACCTAGGGCACGGGTCCCTGATGCGCGTAGATGTACACGTCCGTTGGGAACTCCAAGAGGAAGGTATGATACGCACAGCGACAAGTTTTCCCTCAGAAAGAAACCAAGGTTATCGAACCAGTAGGAGGCAAGAAGCACGTGAAGGTTGTTGGTGGAGGAGTGTAGTGCGGCGCAACACCAGTGAAACCGGCGCCAACGTGGAACCTGCACAACACAATCAAGATACTTTGCCCCAACGTAACAGTGAGGTTGTCAATCTCACCGGCTTGCTGAAAACAAAGGATTAAACGTATCGAGTGGAATATGGTGTTTGTTTGCAAAGAACAGTAAGAAACAATGATTGCAGTAGAATGTATTCAGATGTAAAAGAATGGACCGGGGTCCACAGTTCACTAGTGGTGTCTCTCCAATAAGATAACTAACATGCTGGGTGAACAAATTACAGGTGGGCAATTGACAAATCAAGATTCAATACATATCAATGATGATTACTATGTGATTTAATCAGGGCATTACGACAAAGTACATAGACCGCTATCCAGCATGCATCTATGCCTAAATAATCCACCTTCGGGTTAGCATCCGCACCCCCTCTAGTATTAAGTTGTAAACAACAGATAATTGCATTAAGTATTGTGCGTAATGTAATCAACACAAATATCCATAGACAAAGCATCGATGTTTTATCCCTAGTAGCAACAGCACATCCACAACCTTAGAACTTTCTGTCACTGTCCCAGATTCAATGGAGGCATGAACCCACTATCGAGCATAAATACCCCCTCTTGGAGTTACAAGTATCAACTTGGCCAGAGCCTCTACTAGCAACGGAGAGCATGCAAGAACATAAACAACACATATATGATAGATTGATAATCAACTTAACATAGTATTCTAGATTCATCGGATCCCACCAAACACAACATGTAGCATTACAAATAGATGATCTTGATCATGTTAGGCAGCTCACAAGATCTAAACAATGATAGCACAACCGGAGAAGACAACCATCTAGCTACTGCTATGGACCCATAGTCCAAGGATGAACTACTCACGCATCAATTCGGAGGCGGGCATGATGATGTAGAGCCCCTCCGGTGATGATTCCCCTCTCCGGCAGGGTGCCGGAGGCGATCTCCTGAATCCCCCGAGATGGGATTGGCGGCGGCGTCTCTGGAAGGTTTTCCGTATCGTGGCTCTCGGTACAGGGTATTCGCGACGAAGACTATATGTAGGCGGAAGGGCAGGTCAGGAGGTGACGCGAGGGGCCCACACCATAGGGCCGCGCCGCCCTGTGGTGGCGGCGCCTCGTCGCCCCACTTCGTTATCCCTTCGGTCTTCCGGAAGCTTCGTGGAAAAATAGGACCCTGGGCGTTGATTTCGTCCAATTCCGAGAATATTTCCTTACTAGGATTTCTGAAACCAAAAACAGCAGAAAACAGCAACTGGCGCTTCGGCATCTTGTTAATAGGTTAGTGCCGGAAAATGTATAATAATGTTGTAAAGTATGTATAAAACATTCAAGTATTGTCATAAAAGTAGCATGGAACATAAGAAATTATAGATACGTTTGAGACGTATCAAGCATCCCCAAGCTTAGTTCCTACTCGTCCTCGAGTAGGTAAACGATAACACAAATAATTTCTGAAGTGACATGCTACCCACATAATCTTGATCAACATTATTGTAAAGCATATGAGATGAATGGAGTGATCTGAAGCAAAAGATTGCTAACAAAGATAATGACTAAACAAATGAATCATATAGCAAAACTTTTCATGAATAGTACTTTCAAGACAAGTATCAACAAGACTTGCATAAGAGCTAACTCATAAGCAATAAATTCAAAGTAGAATGCATTGAAGCAACACAAAGGATGACTAAGTTTCAGCAATTGCTTTCAACTTGTAACATGTATATCTCATGGATATTTGTCAACATAGAGTAATATAACAGGTGCAATAAGTAAACATGTAAGAATCAATGCACATAGTTAACACAAGTGTTTGCTTCTAAGATAGAAAGAAGTAGGTAAACTGACTCAACATAAAGTAAAAGAATGGCCCTTCGCAGAGGGAAGCATTGATTACTATTTTTGTGCTAGAGCTTTTGTTTTGAAAACATAGAAACAATTTTGTCAACGGTAGTAATAATTCATATGTGCTATGCATAATACTTCCTACAAGTTGCATGCCTCATGCATAGAGTACTAATAGTGCTCGCACCTTGTCCTAATCAGCTCGGATAACACGGATTATCATTGCATGACATATGTATCAACCAAGTGTCACAAAGGGGTACCTCTATGCCGCCTGTACAAAGGTCTAAGGAGAAAGCACGCATTGGATTTCTCGCTTTTGATTATTCTCAACTTAGACATCCATACCGGGACAACATAGACAACAGATAATGGACTCCTCTTTTAATGCTTAAGCATTTAACAACAAATAATATTCTCATAAGAGATTGAGGTTGTATGTCCAAACTGAAACTTCCACCATGATACATGGCTTTAGTTGGCTGCCCAATGTTCTTCTCTAACATATGCATACTCAAACCATTTGATGATGAAATCACACTTACTTCAGACAAGACGAACATGCATAGCATCTCACATGATATCTAACAAAGGTAAAAAGTTGATGGCGTCCCCAGAAACATGGTTACCGCTCAACAAGCAACTTATAAGAATTAAGACACATAACTACATATTCATCACCACAATAGTTTTTAAGCTATTTGTTCCATGAGCTATATATTGCAAAGATAAAGGAATGAAATTTTAAAGGTAGCACTCAAGTAATTTACTTTGGAATGGCAGAAAAATACCACATATTAGGTAGATATGGTGGACACAAATGGCATGGGTTTTGGCTCAAGGTGTTTGGATGCACGAGAAGCATTTCCTCTCAGTACAAGGTTTGGGCTAGCAAGGTTGTTTGAAGCAAACACAAGTATGAAAAGGTACATCAAAACTTACACAAGAACATATTGCAAGCATTATAAGGCTCTACACTGTCTTCCTTGTTGTTCAAACATTTTACCCAAAAATATCTAGACTTAGAGAGACCAATCATGCAAACCAAATTAAACAAGCTCTACGGTAGTTCTTCATTAATAGATTAAACTACATGATGCAAGAGCTTAAACATGATCTATGAGAGCTCAAACAATTTCCAAGTTATTCCAAACCATATGCAGCATTTTCTGATTCCAACCAAATAGCAATTTAACGAAGCAATTTCAGCCTTCGCCATGAACATTAAAGCGCAATTAAGAACACAAGTGTTCCATATGAAAAAGCGGAGCGTAATATCTCCAATATAAGGATGATGGGATCCAACTTTATTCAAACCAAAACAAAAATAAAAGCAAATTGACGCTCCAAGTAAAGAACATAAGATGTGATGGAATAAAAATATAGTTTCACTAGAGGTGACCTGATAAGTTGTCGATGAAGAAGGGGGTGCCTTGGGCATCCCAAGCTTAGATGCTTGAGTCTTCTTAAAATATGCAGGGATGAACCACTGGGGCATCCCCAAGCTTAGACCTTTCACTCTTCTTGATCCTCTTCTCTTGACCCTTGAAAACTTCCTCCACACCAAACTTCAAGCAAACTCATTAGAGGGTTAGTGCATAATCAAAAATTCACATATTCAGAGATGACACAATCATTCTTAACACTTCTGGACATTGCAAAAAGCTTCTGAAAGTTAATGTAACAAAGGAACTCATTCAACATAGCAAAAGCGGCAATGCGAAATAAAAGGCAGAATCTGTCAAAACAGAACAGTCCGTAAAGACGAATTTTGCAGGGGCACTTAACTTGCTCAAACGGAAAAACTCAAAACTAATGAAAGTTGTGTACATATCTGAGGATCACTCACGTAAATTTTCAGATTTTTTTTGACTCTCCTACAGAGAGATCTGCGCGAATTCTTGACAGACAGCAATGCTGTTTCTACGCAGCAATCCAAATCTAGCATCAACTTTAACATAGAAACTTTACTTGGCACAAAAACATGATAAGGAGAGGTTGCTACAGTAGTAAACAACTTCCAAGACTCAACAATACAGTAAATAAAATGAAACTTGGGTTATCTCCCAAGAAGTGCTTTTCTTTAACGCCTTTCTGCTAGGCGCAGAAAGTGCAAATCAAGTTACATCAAGAGATGAAGCATCAACATCATAACTTGTTCTAATAATAGAATCAAAAGGCAACTTAATTCTCTTTGTAGGGAAGTGTTCCATACCTTTCTTGAGAGGGAATTGATACTTAATATTACCTTCCTTCATATCAATAACAGCACCAACGGTTCGAAGAAAAGGTCTTCCCAACACAATAGGACAAGATGCATTGCATTCAATATCCAAGACAACAAAATCAACGGGGACAAGGTTATTGTTAACCGTAATGCGAACATTATCAATCCTCCCCAAAGGTTTCTTTTTAACATTATCAGCAAGATTAACATCCAAATAACAATTCTTCAATGGTGGCAAGTCAAGCATATCAAAAAAATTCTTAGGCATAACAGAAATACTTGCACCAAGATCACATAAAGCATTACATTCAAAGTCATTGAATTTCATCTTAATGATGGGCTCCCAACCATCTTCTAACTTCCTAGGAATAGAAGCTTCAAGTTTTAATTTCTCTTCCCTAGCTTTAATGAGAGCATTTGTAATATGTTTTGTGAAGGCTAAATTTATAGCACTAGCATTAGGACTTCTGGAAAGTTTTTGTAAGAACTTTATAACTTCAGAAATATGACAATCATCAAAATCTAAACCATTATGTTCTACATCAATGGAATCATTGTCACCAATATTTTGAAAAATTTCAGCAGTTTTATCACAAGCAGTTTCAGGCAATTTTGCGCGCTTTGTACTAGGAGTAGAAACATTGCCAACACCAATTATTTTACCATTGATAGTAGGAGGTGTAGCAACATGTGAAGAATCAACATTACAAGTGGTGGTAATAGTCCATACTTTAGCTACATTATTTTCTTTAGCAAGTTTTTCTTTTTTTTCTCTATCCCACCTAGCATGCATTTCAGCCAACATTCTAATATTATCATTAATTCGAACTTGTATGGCATTTGCTGTAGCAGAAAATTTTGTATCATTATCCTCAGGTTTAGCAGCCATTTTATTAATCAAAGAGGATAGTGGTTCAGACATATATGAGATTCGGTTCTCAGCATTTGTAAGTTTAGTTTGCAAACCAGAAATTTTCACATTCAAATTTTCAAGTTGATTTCCTATATTTTTCAACAAGGCAGATTGTTCATTCATAGTTTTAGTAAACAATTGATTTTGCTCATATTGCGATTGCATAAAGCTCTTAGTAGTTTTTTCAATTTCCAATATCTTTTCCTCATTAGGCAAAACAGATCTACCATAAGAATTACCATAACCACTACTATTATTAAAAGGATATGGCCTATAGTTATTGTTACCATAATTATTCCTATAAGCATTTTTGTTGAAATTATTATTCTTAACGAAATTCACATCAACATTTTCTTCTTGAGCAACCAATGAAGCTAAAGGAACATTATTAGGATCAATATGAGATCTACCATTTGCAAGCATAGACATAATAGCATCAATCTTATCACCCAAAGAAGAGGTTTCTTCAACAGAATTTACCTTCTTACCTTGAGGAGTTTTTCAGTGTGCCATTCAGAGTAATTGATCATCATATCATCAAGTAGTTTAGTTGCGGCGCCCAGGGTGATGGACATAAAAGTACCTCCAGCAGCTGAATCCAATAGGTTCCTCGAGGAAAAATTCAATCCTGCATAAAAGGTTTGGATGATCATCCAAGTAGTCAGTCCATGGGTTGGGCAATTCTTTACCAAAGATTTCATTCTCTCCCATGCTTGAGCAACATGTTCATTATCAAATTGTTTAAAGTTCATAATGCTACTTCTCAAAGATATAATCTTAGCAGGAGGATAATATTTACTAATACAAGCATCTTTACATTTAGTCCATGAATCAATACTATTTTTAGGCAAAGAAAGCAACCAATATTTAGCTCTTCCTCTTAATGAGAAAGGAAACAATTTCAGTTTTATAATATCACCATCTATATCCTTATACTTTTGCATTTCACAAAGTTCAACAAAATTATTAAGATGGGCAGCAGCATCATCATTACTAACACCAGAAAATTGCTCTCTCATAACAAGATTCAGTAAAGCAGGTTTAATTTCATAGAATTCTGCTGTAGTTGCAGGTGGAGCAATAGGAGTACTTATAAAATCATTATTATTTGTGCTAGTGAAATCACAGAACTTAGTATTTTCAGGAGTACCCATTATAGCAGTAATAAAAGTAAACTAAACAAGTAACTAATTTTTTTGTGTTTTTGATATAGAGCTAGTGAATAAGACAGAAAGTAAAGTAACTAATTTTTTTGTGTTTTTAATATGAAGCAAACAAGACAGTAAATAAAGTAAAGTAAAGCAAGATAAAAACAAAGTAAAGAGATTGGATGCGGAGACTCCCCTTGCGGCGTGTCTTGATCTCCCCGGCAACGGCGCCAGAAAAAGTGCTTGATGCGCGTAGATGTACACGTCCGTTGGGAATCCCAAGAGGAAGGTATGATGCGCACAGCGGCAAGTTTTCCCTCAGAAAGAAACCAAGGTTATCGAACCAGTAGGAGCCAAGAAGCACATGAAGGTTGTTGGTGGAGGAGTGTAGTGCGGCGCAACACCAGTGAAACCGGCGCCAACTTGGAACCTGCACAACACAATCAAGATACTTTGCCCCAACGTAACAGTGAGGTTGTCAATCTCACCGGCTTGCTGAAAACAAAGGATTAAACGTATCGAGTGGAAGATGGTGTTTGTTTGCAAAGAACAGTAAGAAACAATGATTGCAGTAGAATGTATTCAGATGTAAAAGAATGGACCGGGGTCCACAGTTCACTAGTGGTGTCTCTCCAATAAGATAACTAACATGCTGGGTGAACAAATTATAGGTGGGCAATTGACAAATCAAGATTCAATACATATCAACGATGATTACTATGTGATTTAATCAGGGCATTACGACAAAGTACATAGACCGCTATCCAGCATGCATCTATGCCTAAATAATCCACCTTCGGGTTATTATCCGCACTCCCTCCAGTATTAAGTTGTAAACAACAGATAATTGCATTAAGTATGGTGCGTGATGTAATCAACACAAATATCCTTAGACAAAGCATCGATGTTTTATCCCTAGTAGCAACAGGACATCCACAACCTTAGAAATTTCTGTCACTGTCCCAGATTGAATGGAGGCATGAACCCACTATCGAGCATAAATACCCCCTCTTGGATTTACAAGTATCAACTTGGCCAGAGCCTCTACTAGCAACGGAGAGCATGCAAGAACATAAACAACACATATATGATAGATTGATAATCAACTTAACATAATATTCTAGATTCATCGGATCCCACCAAACACAACATGTAGCATTACAAATAGATGATCTTGATCATGTTAGGCAGCTCACAAGATCTATAACAATGAAAGCACAAGCGGAGAAGACAACCATCTAGCTACTGCTATGGACCCATAGTCCAAGGATGAACTACTCACGCATCAATCCGGAGGCGGGCATGATGATGTAGAGCCCCTCCGGTGATGATTCCCCTCTCCGGCAGGGTGCCGGAGGCGATCTCCTGAATCCCCCGAGATGGGATTGGCCGCGGCGGCGTCTCTGGAAGGTTTTCCGTATCGTGGCTCTCGGTACAGGGATATTCGCGATGAAGACTATATGTAGGCGGAAGGGCAGGTCAGGAGGCGACGCGAGGGGCCTGATGACCCACAAGTATAGGGGGTGTATCGTAGTATCTTCGATAAGTAAGAATGTCGATCCCAACGAGGAGCAGAAGGTGTTGACAAGTAGTTTCGATGAAGGATTCACTGTAAATGCTCACAAACAAGTATTCAAGGAGTTTTGATGTAATAGATGAATAAAGTACGAGTAAGTAAAATGCAAGAGAAATAATTGCAGCGAGTGGCCCAATCCTTTTTAGCACAAAGGACAAGCCGGTTTGTTTACTTATAATGACCAAACGTTCTTGAGGACACACGGGGATTTTAGTCTAGTGCTTTCGCTTCATGTAGCTGATTAATCTTCATTGTTTTGATAAGTGTTGTGTGGGTGAACCTATGCTAATGCACCGCCCTTCCTAGGACTAATACATACTTGTGATTATACCCCTTGCAAGCATCCGCAACTACAAGAAAGTAATTAAGATAAATCTAACCACAGCCTTAAACTCTGAGATCCTGCGATCCCTCTTGCATCGATATACTAACGGGGGCTCAGGTTTCTGTCACTCCGGCAACCCCGCAATTAGCAACCGAATACAAGATGCACTCCCCTAGGCCCATAAATGGTGAAGTATCGTGTAGTCGACGTTCACACGACACCACTAGAAGAATGACACCACAACTTAAATATCATAACATTGAATATTACTCAACCATAATTCACTACTAGCATTTAGACTTCACCCATGTCCTCAAGAAGTAAACGAACTACTCACGAGACATCATATGGAATACAATCAGAGGTGATATGGTGATGAATAACAATCTGAACATAAACCTTGGTTCAAAGGTTTCACTCAATAGCATCAATAACAAGTAGAGATTAACACCGGGAGAGTTTCCCCTATCAAACAATCAAGATCCAACCCAAATAGTTACAACGGTGACGAGGTGCAGCGGTGGTGATGGCGGTGTAGATGGTGGAGATGATGATGATGATGGAGATGATGTCCAGCTCAATGACGATGGCAATGGCGTCGATTTCCCCCTCCGGGAGGGAATTTCCCCGGCGGATTCCTGCCCGCCGGAGAGCTCTTTTCTCTCTGGTGTTCTCCGCCCCGCAGAGGCGGCTGTAACTCTTCGTGAGGTACCCTCTGTGGCTTAGGTTTTCGGGACGAAGGAGTACGCGAAGAAAAGGAGGCGAGAGGGGCTGTGGGCCCCCCTCCTAATAGGGCGGCGCGGCCAGGCCTTGGGCCGCGCCGGCCTATGGGGTGGGCCCACCTCGGGTCCCCTCTGCTCCCCCTTCTGGCTTCCTCCGTCATCTGGAAAAATAGGAATTTACGTGTAATTTCCTTCCACACTTGATCTTCCGAAATATTGCGTTCTGACGGTGCTTTTTCCAGCAGAATCCTGGCTCCGGTGCTTGATCCTCCAATAATGATGAAACATGCAAAATAGATGAAATAACATAAGTATTGTGTCCCAATATGAAATATATCAATGAATAACAACAAATTATGATACAAAATAGTGATGCAAATTGGACGTATCAACTCCCCCCAAGCTTAGACCTCGCTTGTCCCCAAGCGAAACTGAGCTCGATAAACAAGACCACATGTTTATGGAGTGAAGAGTCGATAAATAAAATACGGACAAGAAGCATCATATTCATTCACACAAGACATTCTAGTAAACCACTTCCTCATATAACTCATCTTGAAATAAGTAAAGAGAAATCACAAGTAAAGGTGCATAAGAAATCATAGTTGGTGATGGCAAACTTTGTTCTTGGTCAGAGAACTACTAACGGATTGCACTTCTAAGCAAAGCTTTCATATTAGAATTTATATAGCTGGGCTTTCATATTCAATCATAACAATCTCTTCATAATCATTGATAACTTCAAAGTCATATTCATTCAGATAAAATTTGTACTAAACAAGAAAGTATAAAAGACATGATTAACTGAATCATAGCATAAATGGTTGGTTCACAACAACTCAATTGCTTGCTTGAGATAGAGGGAAATAGGTTTACTGACTCAACATAAAAGTAAAAGATAGGCCCTTCGCAGAGGGAAGCAGGGATTAAATCATGTGCTAGAGCTTTTCAAGTTTTGAAATCATATAAAGAGCATAAAAGTAAGATTTTGAGCGGTGTTTGTTGTTGTCAACGAATGGTAGCGGGCACTCTAACCCCCTTGCCAAACGAACCTTCCAAGAGCGGCTCCCATGAGGGACGGCATCTCTACCAGCAAGGTAGATCATCCCTCTTCTCTTTTGTTTACACATGTATTTTAGTTTTATTATGGATGACACTCCCCCCAACCTTGGCTTTCTCAATCCATGGCTAACCGAATCCTCGGGTGCCTTCCAACATTCACATACCATGGAGGAGTGTCTATTGCAAAATTAAGTTGCTTACTGATAAATCAGGGCAAAACATGTGAAGAGAATTATTAATGAGAGTTATTAATTGGGGCTGGGAACCCCGTTGCCAGCTCTTATTGCAAAATTATTGGATAAGCGGATGTGCCACTAGTCCATTCGTGAAAGTCCGCCCAACAAGATTGAAAGATAAAACACCACATACTTCCTCATGAGCTATAAAACATTGACACAAATAAGGAGTAGTATAGTTTGAATTATTTAAAGGTAGCACATGAAGTATTTACTTGGAATGGCAGAAAATACCATGTAGTAGGTAGGTATGGTGGACACAAATGGCAGAGGTTTGGTCTAAGGTTATGGATGTATGAGAAGCATTCCCTCTCAATATAGGTCTTTGGCTAGCAAGGTTTGATAGCAAGCATAAAGGTTGAGGGAAACAAACAAATATACATATGATAGAACAATCATGCATCTTCCTCATAAGCACAAGCAATTTTAACTTCAGAATACTAAACTCATTAGCATAGAGATAATAGAGTAATATATCTAAGTGTATTTCTCTCTTCTATTTAAACATCAGGGTGTTGTTGCTATTGACCAATGCTAAGTTTGCCAAAACCAAATAGATTTACTTGATGCTCCCAAAGTGATATCAATACTAATGTCAAGAGTGATCATATAATGGAGATTGCAAACTAAAATAAGGTGTGCAAAAAGTAAATGATAAGACTTCTCATTCATATTCCATAACGATAACTCACACCAACGGATACATAGATAACCAACTAAGAGAGATACTTCCACATTGCATACTATTCCATATGATAACTTCCCTACTCATGATATGACACTACTTGATAGTAAAAGATAAAGGTAGTGATGATGTGATACCGCGGCACTCCCCCAAGCTTGGAACAAACCAAGGGGATGCCAATACCGATGATGAATTACTCCTTCGGTGGTGATGGAGATGGATTCTTCTCGACAAGCTTCTTAACAAGCTCCTTTAAATCTTCAATCTCATAGGTGAGGATGCGAATCAGTTCCGAGTTGTGCTCAACGCGGCTCATAATCATGTCAGGTGGTGAATCCCAACTCCTAGAGTTGTTTCCCCATCCTTCAGCTTCAGATTTCATCTCTCCTGCAATGTTAGAACGATCTATATCCCAACCACTCGGCAACACTACCTTGGGGGTTCTTTTAGTTTGACGATCGTAGATTAGGTTGCGGAAAGGGATGTAATTGCCCGGAGAAGATGTCCTTGGAGCCAAGTAATGACGTGGAACTGCTCTTCCGGTAGCGATTCGTGCACTCCTCTTGGTGTTGGATGGATTTGATATCACGCCAATGCTTGCAATGGTGGCACGCTGGTGTACTCGCGGAACTTCCTCCACTTCTTCCTCATCCTCACTCGCGTCTTCTTCCTTCAGTTCCGGGTCTTGAATATATTCCTCCAAAGGTCCCTTGTCCTTGTTGTTGGAGACCATGGTGCCTCTAGATCAAAACAAATCTAGCAGAAAACAGCTCGAAAAAAACCCGACGAGAAAACGATATACGGACCTCCAGGGATCCGGGGGATTATATGGCAAATATTTTTACAACAAAAGGAAGATTCCAGGCCGAAAACGAGTGGAAACGGGACGCCGAGGGGCTGTCCCCATAGGTCGGCGCGGCCAGGGTGGGGCCCGCGCCGGCCTATGGTGACGGGCCCTCGCGAGTTTTTTCCACTCCGTTTCGATTCCGTAATTTTTCATATTTTCCAAAAACAGCAGAAATATTGTTCGGAAAGTAAATTGCAGACTTTTTATTACCTGTACTGTTACCTATTCAAAGTCGAGTTCTGGCGGACTGTCAATTTGTCCTTTGATGAAAGCTTCCGGTGTTTCCACTTGAATAATATCAACGTCAACATTATAAGAATCACCCGAGATATAATGCTTGAGTCTTTTTCCATTCACCACTTGCGTAGCATTGCCTTGGAGAGAGCTAATTTTAATTGCTCCTGAACGGTACACCTCCTCAACAACATATGGTCCTTCCCACTTCGAGAGTAATTTCCCTGCAAAGAATCTGAGACGAGACCGATACAAAAGGACTTTATCCCCAATATTAAACTCTCTTTTGATAATCCTTCTATCATGCCATTTCTTAACTTTTTCTTTAAAGAGTTTAGCATTTTCATAAGCTTCACTTCTCCATTCATCTAGAGAACTTAATTGCAGCAACCTCTTATTACCGGCTAGTTTCGGATCTTTATTTAGTTCTCTAACAGCCCAATAAGCTTTGTGCTCTAGTTCTAAAGGTAAATGACAAGCTTTTCCATAAACCATTTTATAAGGTGACATTCCCATAGGATTTTTATAAGCAGTTCTATAAGCCCATAGTGCTTCCTTCAATTTGCTAGCCCAATTCTTTCTAGATTTATTAACGGTCTTTCCCAAAATACATTTAATCTCTCTATTTGATAATTCTACTTGACCACTAGTTTGAGGGTGATAAGCAGAAGCAATTCTATGATTAATACCATACTTAGCAAGAGTTTTTCTAAAACCTCATGAATAAAATGAGAACCTCCATCAGTCATAATATATCTAGGTACTCCAAATCTAGGAAATATAACATCTACAAGCATTTTTATAGAGGTCTCACCATCAGCACTCTTTGTAGGTATAGCTTCTACCCATTTAGTAACATAATCAACAGCGACAAGTATATGAGTGTTACCTTCTGAAGAAGGGAAAGGACCCATGAAGTCGAATCCCCAACAATCGAATGGTTCAATAACAAGAGTATAATTCATAGGCATTTCATTGCGTCTAGAGATATTACCAACTCTTTGACATTCATCACAAGATAAGATAAACTTCCTTGCATCTTTGAAAAGTGTTGGCCAATAAAAACCTGATTGTAGAACCTTTTGTGCGGTTCTATCTCCAACGTGATGTCCTCCATAAACACTACCATGGCATTTACTCAATATCTCCTGTTGTTCATATTCAGGAACACATCTTCGCATAATACCGTCTACTCCTTCTTTATATAAGTGTGGGTCATCCCAAAAATAATGCCTCAAGTCATAAAAGAATTTCCTCCTTTGCTGAGCTGAAAAGGTTGGAGGCAAATACTTCGAAACAATAAAGTTAGCATAATCAGCATACCAAGGGCTCTCTCGCGAGCTCACCTTTATTACAGCCAATTGTTCATTTGGAAAACTATCATTAACAGGAACAGGATCATAAGCAATATTTTCCAATCTAGACAAATTATCAGCAACAGGATTATCAGCACCTTTCCTATCTATAATATGTAAATCAAATTCTTGCAAAAGAAGTACCCATCTAATAAGCCTTGGCTTAGCATCTTTCTTCGTCATAAGGTATCTAATTGCAGCATGATCAGTATGAATCGTAACTTTTGAATAAACAATATAGGGTCTAAACTTGTCACAAGCAAAGACTACAGCTAACAATTCCTTTTCAGTTGTAGCATAATTTCTTTGAGCAGCATCAAGAGTCTTACTAGCATAATGAATAACATTTAATTTTTTATCTACTCGCTGTCCAAGAACAGCGCCTACAGCAAAATCACTAGCATCACACATAATTTCAAAAGGCAGATTCCAATCAGGAGGTTCAACTACAGGAGCAGTTGTTAAGGCTTTCTTTAGAGTTTCAAAAGCTTCCTTACAATCATCATCAAAAACAAAAGGTACATCTTTTTGAAGAAGATTAGTAAGAGGCTTTGAAATTTTAGAGAAATCTTTAATAAATCTCCTATAAAACCCAGCATGACCAAGAATACTACGAATACCTTTAACATCCCTCGGATAGGGCATCTTCTCAATTGCTTCAACTTTAGCTCTATCAACTTCAATACCTCTCTCGGAAATTTTATGTCCCAATACAATTCCTTCATTAACCATAAAGTGGCATTTCTCCCAATTAAGAACAAGGTTAGTTTCTTCACATCTCTGCAAAACTCATTCCTTACCACCTCCTTCATCTTCGGAATTAGACGACGCTGATGTTCAACAATAGGCTTTGCATCATCTTCCATATTGATAGCATGTTGGCAAATAGAAGGAGAAATCCCCTTCAAATCATCAAGAGTGTAGCCAATAGCTCCTCGATGTTTCTTCAATATTTCCAATAACCTTTCTTCCTCAATCTCTGAAAGCTTAGAACTAATAATAACAGGATATATTTTCTTATCATCAATATGAGCATATTTAAGATTATCAGGTAAAGGCTTTAAATCAAAAACAGGATCTTCCTTTGGCGGCGGTGTTGTACCCAAATCTTCCACCGGTAAATCATGCTTGAGAATAGGTTGGCGAAGAAAAATTTCCTCAAGCTCATCTCTTTCTTTCCTAAAAGCTTCACTTTCGCTATTCTCCAAATGTTGCTGCAAAGGATTATTAGGAACAAGAACAATAGATGCACACTGCTCCATTTTAAAATCATTACTAGGCAAGTCAGCTTTATAAGGAGTTTTGGTAAATTTAGAAAAGTTAAATTCATAAGGTTCACCAGCAAATCTAGTCAAAATTTTCTCTTTCTTACAATATATAATAGCTCCACAAGTATTTAGAAAAGGTCTACCAAAAATGATAGGACAATAATCACTAGCAGCAGAACCAAGTACCAAAAAGTCAGCAGGGTATTTAATCTTACCACATAGAACTTCCACATCTCGAACAATACCAATTGGAGAAATAGTTTCTCTATTAGCCAGCTTAATAACCACATCAATATCTTCAAGTTCACAAGAACCAATTTCATGCATAATCTCCGTGTAAAGCTCATAAGGAATAGCACTAACGCTTGCACCAATATCACATAAACCATAATAGCAATGATCACCAATTCTAACAGATAACATAGGAACACTGACTTGTTTGGGTTTATTAGGATGTGAAACAATATTAGAAGCATCTTCACAGAAAATAATATGACCATCCTCCAAATTTTCAGTCACAAGATCTTTAACTATTGCAATAGCAGGTTCAATTTTAATTTGTTCTTCGGGTTCTATAGGTTTCTTTTCACTTTTACTAACCGCACTAGATATAACAGAATACTCTTTCATTTTAGCAGGGAAAGGAGTTTTTTCAATATAAGCTTCAGGAATAACATGATCAGCAGTTTCAACTACAACACATTTATTAATAGATGAATCAATTTTATCTTTATACGGTTCATGATACTTATCAAAATTCTTCTTAGGCAATTCATAATGAGAGGCAAAAGCTTTGTAAAGATTTGCAGCAACTTGAGAATCAAGACCATATGTAGCACTCATATTACGAAATTTATCAGTCTCCATAAAAGCTTCAATGCATTTATAATCATAAATTATACCTGATTCTCTATCTTTGTCGTTCTCCCATCCTTCAGTATTTTCTTGGATCCGATCAAGAAGGTCCCTTTTAAATTCTTCTTTGTTGCGTGTAAATGATCCAGAACAAGAAGTATCCAGCAAGGTCTTGTCTTGAAAAGAAAGTCTTGCATAGAAATTATCAATAATAACATTACCAGGAAGCTCATGAATGGGGCATTTGAGCATTAAAGACTTCAATCTCCCCCAAGCTTGGGCAATACTTTCTCCATCATGAGGCCAGAAATTATATATGCGGTTCCGATCTTTGTGAATTTCACTTGGAGGATCGAATTTAGAATAAAATAAAGGCACAATGTCCTCCCAATCAATAGAATCACCATTCTTCAGCAATTTATACCAGTGCGCCGCTTTACCAGACAGCGATATAGTGAATAGTTTCTTTCTAACTTCATTCATAGTAATACCTGCACATTTGAATAACCCGCATAATTCAGGCAAAAACAGTAAATGATCACCAGGATGAACAGTTCCATCCCCTTCATAGCGGTTATCCATAACACGTTTAATAATTTTCATAGGTATTTTATATGGTATCACTTCCTCACCTGGCGCCTCATCCACTACCGTTGCAGTAGTAGTAGATTTCTCAAATAGAAATTGAAGAGAAGATCTCTCCATAATGACTTATAGCAGCAGGTAGAATTAAAATCAGCACAAACAGTAAAGGTTTTCCTTACCAATTCCACTTACCAATAGCGCTTCACTCCCCGGCAACGGCACCAGAAAATAGTCTTGATGGCCCACAAGTATAGGGGGTGTATCGTAGTATCTTCGATAAGTAAGAATGTCGATCCCAACGAGGAGCAGAAGGTGTTGAAAAGTAGTTTCGATGAAGGATTCACTGTAAATGCTCACAAACAAGTATTCAAGGAGTTTTGATGTAATAGATGAATAAAGTACGAGTAAGTAAAATGCAAGAGAAATAATTGCAGCGAGTGGCCCAATCCTTTTTAGCACAAAGGACAAGCCGGTTTGTTTACTTATAATGACCAAACGTTCTTGAGGACACACGGGGATTTTAGTCTAGTGCTTTCGCTTCATGTAGCTGATTAATCTTCATTGTTTTGATAAGTGTTGTGTGGGTGAACCTATGCTAATGCACCGCCCTTCCTAGGACTAATACATACTTGTGATTATACCCCTTGCAAGCATCCGCAACTACAAGAAAGTAATTAAGATAAATCTAACCACAGCCTTAAACTCTGAGATCCTGCGATCCCTCTTGCATCGATACACTAACGGGGGCTCAGGTTTCTGTCACTCCGGCAACCCCGCAATTAGCAACCGAATACAAGATGCACTCCCCTAGGCCCATAAATGGTGAAGTATTGTGTAGTCGACGTTCACACGACACCACTAGAAGAATGACACCACAACTTAAATATCATAACATTGAATATTACTCAACCATAATTCACTACTAGCATTTAGACTTCACCCATGTCCTCAAGAACTAAACGAACTACTCACGAGACATCATATGGAATACAATCAGAGGTGATATGGTGATGAATAACAATCTGAACATAAACCTTGGTTCAAAGGTTTCACTCAATAGCATCAATAACAAGTAGAGATTAACACCGGGACAGTTTCCCTATCAAACAATCAAGATCCAACCCAAATAGTTACAGCGGTGATGAGGTGCAGCGGTGGTGATGGCGGTGTAGATGGTGGAGATGATGATGATGATGATGGAGATGATGTCCAGCTCGATGACGATGGCGATGGCGTCGATTTCCCCCTCCGGGAGGGAATTTCCCACGATTCCTGCCCGCCGGAGAGCTCTTTTCTCTCTGGTGTTCTCCGCCCCGCAGAGGCGGCTGTAACTCTTCGTGAGGTACCCTCTGTGGCTTAGGTTTTCGGGACGAAGGAGTACGCGAAGAAAAGGAGGCGAGAGGGGCTGTGGGCCCCCCTCCTCATAGGGCGGCGCGGCCAGGCCTTGGGCTGCGCCGGCCTATGGGGTGGGCCCACCTCGGGTCCCCTCTTCTCCCCCTTCTGGCTCCCTCCGTCATCTGGAAAAATAGGAATTTACGTGTAATTTCCTTCCACAGTTGATCTTCCGAAATATTGCGTTCTGACGGTGCTTTTTCCAGCAGAATCCTGGCTCCGGTGCTTGATCCTCCAATAATGATGAAACATGCAAAATAGATGAAATAACATAAGTATTGTGTCCCAATATGAAATATATCAATGAATAACAACAAATTATGATACAAAATAGTGATGCAAATTGGACGTATCAGGGCCCACACCATAGGGCCGCGCGGCCAGGGCCTGGGCCGCGCCGCCCTGTGGTGGCGGCGCCTCGTTGCCCCACTTTGTTATCCCTTCGGTCTTCCGGAAGCTTCGTGGAAAAATAGGACCCTGGGCGTTGATTTCGTCCAATTCCGAGAATATTTCCTTACTAGGATTTTTGAAACCAAAAACAGCAGAAACAAAGAATCGGCGCTTCGGCATCTTGTTAATAGGTTAGTGCCGGAAAATGTATAATAATGCTGTAAAGTATGTATAAAACATTCAAGTATTGTCATAAAAGTAGCATGGAACATAAGAAATTATAGATACGTTTGAGAGGTATCAGTCCCCGTCCTACCGGGCCCTAGGGTGCTGTGGGTCCCTCGGGGCTCTTCAGCCACCGCCCTTTCGCCTACTTATTCCCCCCAATGCGAAAACCCTAAGTACCCAAGTCATATTCCACGAAAAGTTTCAGAGGCGCCGCCGTCGTCAACCCTAGCTCGGGAGGGTCCAGAACCTCTATCCGGCACTCTGCCGGAGAGGGGAATCATCATCGGAGGGCTCTACATCACCATGCCTGCCTCTGGAGTGATGCGTGAGTAGTTCATCCTTGGACTACGGGTCCATAGCAGTAGCTAGAAGGTTGTCTCTTCACTCTGTGCCATCATGTTTAGATCTTGTGAGTTGCCTAATATGATCAAGATCATCTTATTGTAATGCTACATGTTGTGTTTGCTGGGATCCAATGAATATTTAATATGGTGTAAAGTTGATTATCAATCTATCTTATATGTTATTTATGATCTTGCATGCTTTTCGTTACTAGTAGATGCTCTGGCCAAGTAGATGCTTGTAACTCCTAGAGGGAGTATTTATGCTAGATAGTGGGTTCAGTCTCCAGTAATCTGGGCGAGTGACAGCAACGCCTAAGGTTGTGGATGTGCTGTTGCTACTAGGGGTAACATAACAATGCTATGTCCACGGTCATATGTACTTGTTTACTTTACGCACATTGCTTAATGCGATTATCCGTTGCTTGCAACTTAATACCGACGGGGAACACGAATGTCAACCTGAAGGTGGATTATTAGTCATAGATGTGGTTGGATAACGGTCTATGTATTTTGTCGTAATGCCCAATTAAATATCATGGTAGCCATCTTGTCATATATGTATGCATTTTCATGCGCTCAATATTTTATCAATTGCCTAGCTGTAATTTGTTTACCCAACATGTTGTTTATGCGCTCAATATTTTATCACATAACATCAGTGGCAGTAGCTAATGTTTAAAGTAACAAGCCATATTGCGTCTTTATAGAACATGTGAGTTTTTGATTATGCACTAACCCTCTAATGAGATTTGCTTTGAGTTTGGTGTGATGGAAGTTTTCAAGGGTCAAGAGAGAAGGATGACATAATAGGATCAAGAAGAGTGAAGAGCTTAATCTTGGGGAGCCTCCCATGGATCTCCCCAGCATATTCAAGAAGACTCAAGCGTGTAAGCTTGGGGATGCCCAAGGCATCCCCTTCTTCATCAACAAAATTATCAGGTCATCTCTAGTGAAACTATATTTTTATTCTTTCACATCATATGTGTTGTTCTTGGAGTGTCTGTGCGCTTTTATTTTTAGTACTTTTATTTTCATTTTGTAATAAACTTTGTTGGACCCTATCATTCTCGATTGTGAGAGAGACACGCTCCTCTTTTTCATGAGAATACTCCTATTCTTCACTTATATTTGTTGAGTATTCGTATCTAGCGTTGTTCAGCTTTTAGCTCTTGTTTTCATGTATCTCTTGTCAGAGCTATTAGTTTTCTATTAAAGAAAGTACTCTCTTGCTTCACTTATACTTGTTTCGAGAGTTATTGAAATAAATTGATTGGTGTTTGGTTGGAACAAAAAAATGTTGCATGTGGTAAATGGTATAATGGAAAAAAACTCGCATATTCTTGTAGATCACTAATTTAGATAATTTGATACTTGTGAATTGTTTTGAGTTAACAAGTACATCATGATTAAACTATTGCATCATGTAAGTTAAGCGCATTAGTGAAGAACTACAGTAAAGCTTGTTGAAATTTGGTTTGCATGAGTGGTATCTCTATGGTCTAGATATTTTATAATAAAAGGGTTTGGTTAACAAGGAAGACGGTGTGAAGTCTTATAATGTTTGCAATATGTTTGTCATATAAAACTTGGTGTACTAGTTGATATTCTTGTATGCTTACATAGCCTTGCTAGGCTAAACTCTGTACTGAGAGGGAATGCTTCTCGTACATCGAAATCCTTGAGCCAAAATCCATGCCATTTGTATCAACCATAACTACCTATATGTGGTAGTTCCTTGCCACTCCAAGTAAATTTTTCATGTGCTACCTTTAAATTATTCAAAATTGTTATTATTCCTTTTTGTGTCAATGTTTATTAGCTCATGAGGAAGTAGTGGGTTATTCTTTATTCGACTTGTCAAACGTACTTTACACCTGGACTAGTGACATATACATCCGCTTATCCAATAATTTTGCAAAAAGAGCTGGCAACCGGGTGCCCAGTCCCAATTAATTACAACTTTCACAGCTTAACTCTCTTCACATTTTTGTCCTGATTCATCAGTAAGCAATGACAAACAGTGAAATACCTGCATGTGTAAACAAAAGAGAAAGAAAGATGATCTGCCTTGCTGGTAGAAATAATGTCCTTCATGGGAGCCGCTCTTAAATGTCTGTTTGATAGGGAGAATACTGTTTTCATCCGCTACCATTCGTTGACAATTAACAAACACCTCTCAAAATTAAATTTTTACTCTCTATATGATTTCAAAAAATAAAAAGCTCTAGCACATGATTTAATCCCTACTTCCCTCTGCGAAGGGCCTTTCTTTTACTTTTATGTTGAGTCAGTTTTCCTATTCTTTCTATCTTCCACAAGCAAACACTAGTGTCAACTTTGTTACAACATTTGTTATATGCTACATATTGGACTTATTATATTGCTTTGTGTTGACAATATCCATGAGATAAACATGTTGAAAGTTGAAGCAAATGCTGAAACTTAAATCTTCCCTTGTGTTGATTAAATACCTTTTGTTAGAATCTATTGCTTTATGAGTTAACTCTTATGTGAACCTGTGGATGAATTGTCTCCAATGTACTATTCATGAAAAACTTTATCTTGTGTGATTCATTGTTTACTCATTATCTGTTTGGTAGCAAACTATAGACCATTGACTTGAATCACTTCATTCATTTACATGTGCCTTAAAATATTATATGATCAAGATTATGATGGTAGCATGTCACCTCAAAAATTATATTGTTTTATCGTTTACCTACTCGAGGACGAGCAGGAACTAAGCTTGGGGATGCTGATACGTCTCAAACGTATCCATAATTTTTGATGTTCCATGCTGATATTATACCAATTGTTACATGTTTTGCATCCACTTTATGTCACTTTTATACATTTTTTGGGACTAACCTATTAACAAGATGCCACAGTGCCAGTTCCTGTTTTCTGTTGTTTTTGTATTCCAGAAAAGCTAGTCAGGAAATATTCTCGAAATTGGACGAAAATTTACGGAGGCACCTATTTTATCAGAAGACACATGGAGTCCAAAGGAGAGACGAAGAGGAGCCAGGAGGGCCCCACACGCACCTAGGGCATGGGTGTCGTCGTGGTGAACAGACAGATGTCATGGGATGGCTTAAGTTGCGGCCGAGTTGGACGCTAGAGGATTCGGGGGAGGGTTTTGGATCGGGTAGGATGAACTTCCGGGTGCTTTCCTCAAGAACTTGGCCAAGGCCAGAGGTAGAAGAAGAGAGACACAAGGATGAACTCCGTTCAAGATCTTCTCTATAGCATGAACATGGTTACAAGTGGTTTTCGTACATGAACGTATCGTATATTGTGTTACTCGTGAAGGGGAGTGCCCCCTCTCCTTATATAGGGGAGAGGGTGGCTTACAGGGGAAGGAACCCTAAAGGCATCTTTGAACAGACAAACTACTTTACAAAGCTACTTTACAAAGCTACTTTAACCATAGGTGACGCCGGTATCTTCTTTAAATAGGGAGGCTGATGTCCTCCGGCTTCTTTGGGCGTCACCTTCGTCTTTTACGTCACGGCTTCGTTTAAAGCCACTTTGCTTAGCTCATCTTTGTCTTCTAGCTCCTGAGAGAATCTTTGACCAGCTTTGCTTATACCGGTAGTCCGGTATCTTCTTAGCTCATTCCGGCATGCCTCTCTTTGGGCATACCGGTATAGGCTTCCTTAGCCAAAAGCCTGAGTTCACCGTCCGGAATGAATATCAAACCGGTATCCTGATGGCTCAAACCATCCGGTTTGGCATGCCTTTGGCATACCGGGGGTCATCCCCCCAACATTAGTCCCTGAAGCTGGTATAGTCCGGTGGATTTTATCCGATGGACCATGCCAGTTTCCTATCTCACAAGGTACCGGTTTGAACTTTCCGACACTTTGTTCGAAGATGCCGGCCTCTTTGCCTTAGCCTCTTTCTGTTATCTTCCGGATTTTTCCGGTGTCTCACGTCACGTTCACATCTTCTTTCCTTCAAAGTGTCTCCGGTGTCTTTGACATTTACTCCTTCCTCAGCGAAGTCGAGAATTTCTCGGGTACAGTGCTTGACAGAGACATGCGTACTGTTTCTGGCTTGTTAGTGTCAGTAGTCACTTCCCTTCGGCTTCTGCGCCAGCATTAAGTGTGCCACACCGGATCCTTCTGGCCATTCTGGATCCGTGCGGCGACCCTGTGGCCTCTTAATTTTTACGCGTGTATCTTCGTGCCACGTGGCGGCCCACGAGGCGAACCGCCGCAGCCCGGCGGTTTTCAGCCCACTAACTCCTTTTCCTATATAAGGGGGAGCAGTTCCTTCTTCATCCCCTTCTCCGCGTTCGCCCCCATTCCAGAGCAGTTCGAGCCCTTCGCCGCTCGTTTCCTCGTCGCCGCCGGTCGCCGTCAGAGCCTCGCTCCCGACAGACCTGCGCCGCTTTTCCCGCCACGGTGAAGCTTTCCATCGCGCCAGGTTTCCGCGGTGCTTCTTCTCCGCTGCTGCTTCAAGCTTTCTCCGGCGGACCTCGCCGCTCTCCGTCGCCAGCCCTCGTCGACGGCCAGGAACTCGCCTCGCCACCGGCGACCTTCTCCTTCAACTTCTCCGTCGCCTCAGGTTAGGCTCAATGCACTTTTACCTTTCTCTTCTTTGCTTTCCTTATCTTGGGTCAGTGGGGTATTTTCTTCCTCTTTTCTTTTGCTTTTTCTCTTACTCGTAGATCTTCGTTCAAGAGTAGATCTTGGAAAAGCTGTTTTCGAGTAGAAACCGGTGTCTCTTTGATTCTTATGTCTAGCGAGCAATATCTTTCCGAATCTTCCTCCAATAGCCATGAGAGTCAAGCTTCCGGCGAGCCCCGGATGGAAATTGATACCGGAACGACTCAAGACGCCGGCAGCTCTAGCCAGGCTTCCGGAGTAGATCTTTCCGGCGTCACGCGCGGGGCCTGGAAAGGTTCTGAGGTAACCCAGCATGAGATTGACTGGCTTTACCGGTCTAGAAGGATACCGGAAGGAGTATCCTGCCGGCGTCCTGGCGACGAGATCGAACCGGATCTCGAAGACGGTGAGTTCGTCGTTTTCCTTGCCCACTTCGAGCGCGGCTTCGGCCTTCCTGCCTCTGATTTCTTTCGTCGATTTCTTGACTTCTATAAACTCCAACCTCACCATCTTCCTGGCAATGCCATCTTCTATCTCTCTTGTTACGCAACCTTCATGGAGGCCTACATGGGTCTCCGCCCCACTCGCGAGACTTTCGCTCGTTTCTTTTCCCTTCGGATCAACTCCGTTCAGGGCAAGGAAATTCCCAAGCCTAAACCTCCCGTTCAATGTGGGTCTTGTATCATCGGCTCCCGCCAGGGGAGCCCCTTCTTTAAGTTTGCCGGTCTTGACTCATGCCGGGCATGGGAAAGGACCTTCTTCTACGTGAAGAACACCGGCCCCGCTGATCTTATTAATCTGCCGGCTTTCAATCCGGCAGTGCCCACGAGGGCCAACTGGAGCTATAACCCGAAGGACACTCACGTAGAGACCAACCGGATTATACGCTTCATGAAGCAACTCATGAAGGATACTGCCTTTTGTCCGGATGACATTGTCCGGACTTTTATTTCGCACCGGGTTCTTCCCCTCAAGCGTCGGGCTCACAAAATAAGCGAGATGTATGGCCCTGGCGATCCTACCAAGATCACCGGCCTCCCTCTTAGCAAAGAGGATGTAGTCCTCAAGGCCAGGCACATCTGCCAGACCTCCATGCCGCTGGATTGGGAATGGGGCCTTTTGCCTCTCAGCTCCCTCAACCCTCCAACAGAAGAAGTAGGAGATTAGGCGATCCGGGTTGTTTTCCGGTATCTTTTCGATACATTATTAACTGTCTTTCTCTTTCTTTGTAGGCCAAGCTGCGCTTCCCTCGCATCGAGGCGGAGAAGCGAGGCCCTTGCCGGAACCGGGCTTTAGACAAAGAGGACCCGGATCATTATATCCACTGGGCTGACCTCAAGATGGGCTGGATTCCCATTTCTCGCCCCGGTAACTTTTCCAGAAAAGACTCCGGTTCGGACGATGATGTTGTGATACTTGAGGTATTTGGCCTTTTCGTTTCCTTACTGGTTATCTTTTTGTAGACGCTCCCTCAGCCAGCACCGACCCGCAGGTCACGAGCATGCGGTTCCGCTGCAAGCCGAGGTCGGCCAAGAGTTCCTGGAGAAACTCACCTCCCAGGACAAGAAGAGGAAGGATCCGGAACCTAACGCCGGCCCGAGCGCGGCTCCCCCTGCCAAGCGCCCCAAGAAGCCCTCCAAGAGGCATTACGTGAGGCGGGAGATGCCTACGTCTGACGGGTAAGACTCCTCTTTTCCTTTTGCTGTTTTCTTGCTCCAACTTTCCCTTCCGGATGATTTTTTCCAATCCTCTTTTTTCTATCTTTCTCAGCCCAGCGCTCAAGGTTTCAAAGAGTGCTTCCGGAATCCCTCCGGAAAGCTCTGAAGATCCCACGAGGTCTTCACCTCCTCCTCGTCAAAGTCCGGTACCATCTGGTGCCAGCAACTCTTCTGCCTCCCCTCTGGGGGGCACTACAAGTGCGGGGCGCGCAGCCCCTAACTCTCCAGATCACCGCGTGGAGGAGGACCTTATCTCCACTCCTGAGAATCAAGATACCGGCGCTAGCAACACCGGCGCCGAATCCGAAGATGTCGGGCAGGTGGAAACCTTGGTTCCCACCGCGCCCAAGAAAAAGAAGAAGATCTCCGCTTCCTCCTCCTCTAAGTCCTTGCCGGAAACTTCCGGGCAGGCAAAGACTGCAACTGCGCCGGGCGCACCTCCTGCCTCCGCGCCGCCCAAGACTACTTCCATGCCTCCTCCGGCACGCTCAGCCGGAGGTTCTGGTGCAGCCAAGCCTCCAACGCCGCCGCCAAGCCAAGAGCTTGTTGCGGCCAAAAACAAGCCGGCGCCACCACCAGAAGGCACCAAGCTCCACGTGCTGGAACCTTTCAAGGGGAAGGCAACGGCTTCTGGTCCGCAGCCCTTGGTGCTGCACACCGGCCCCGCTGCTATCGTGGCCGGAGAGAAGACTACCGGCCTGCTAGGCCGGATCACAGAGCTAAAGCGCGAGGGCCGCGAGCTGGGGCATTTGCTCGATTACGCTGAAACATGGAATCAGGCAGATGTGTCCGCGGCTACGCGCGGCGTGGGGAAAGATCGGCTTCCTATTGTCGACCCGGCCAGCCCCAAGAGCACTGAAGAGCACTTCATGCGGCTTAAGCGCGCAGTGAGGGAGTTCGACAACGCGTGGCATGATGCCACCAGCAACGTGGTGGTAAGTTTCACCAAACTCCAACTTCTTTTTTACAAACATGCCGGTTTTTACTCTTTTAAGACTATGTATATCTTCCCAGTCCCCGAGTTTCGGGTTGAGAGCGCAGCTCTGAGCACGAAACTTTCTTAAAGATACCGAAAACCGGCATCTTCACACTTGATCTTTTACTTAAACAGAGCACGGCGGACGCCCGGAAGCAGCTCTTCGAGCAGCTTGTCTGGGAGCACCGGGATCTGGCGGAGGCTCACAGCCGTTGCCAAGGTTTGTTTTCCTTATATATCCGGCTTCTTTTTATGTATAGATTTTTCTTCTTAATAGTTGTGAATTTTTTACATAACAGCCATTCCGGAAGCCTCCATTGAGGCCCTCCAGATCCAGCTCAGCGCCCTCCAAAGTACTGTTCTTTTTCCGGTCGCTTTTGCCTTTGTGCGCTTTATCGGTTACATTTTTTGCTAACACCTTCTCTTTCCGGATTCCAGCTGAAAAGAAGCAGCTCATCCGGGAGCACCAGGAGGCCTTGGCCGCCCAGAAGGACATTTCCAGGGAGCTTAAGGAGCAGGCCATCCAGGCCGGTCTCCGGCATGATGAGGAGATGAGGAACGCCAAAGCGGCGGCAGAGGCCAAACTGGCTGAGGTGCTGGAGGATTCCAGCAACTCCAGCGCGGTGCTGAGGGCTGATTGGAGGAGGAGAAGAAAGCGTGGAAAGCAGCGGAGCACCACATTGAGCTCATGACCACTGATCATAAGGAATTTGATCGGCTGGCCATGCAGATTGACGCGCTGGCTCTCAATAAGCTTCTGTCTTGTTCCTTTTTTCGCTTACAAGCTTTTTCTCTTTGGAAGCATATTTGTGTTCTTTTTCCTTCCGGTAGATTGTTTTCCGGTATCTTAGCCTTGTCCTCTTTGTAGAGCACTTCCTGTACTCCCAGACCTACGCCGTAAAGAAGGTGATGGACGACAGGGTGGCGCGAGAATTCCCCAACATGGACGCGCACTGGGACGGGTACGACTATCTGGTCGCACTCTCCGCCCGAGTCCAGCATATGCGCTCCGTGGATCGGAGTCTTGCCGATCTTCCGGACGTCGCCATCCAGATCTGCAAGATGCTGTGGCCTGGGGAGGCAATACCAGCCAATGTCACGCTCACCGGCGATCGGCTAAAGGATGCAGGGCGCCGGATCCGCGAGTGGCAATGCTCAGCGGCCCGTGCCGAAGCAGACCATGCCTTGCGCATCGCCTGCTCTTGGTACGAGGATCTCGACCTGGACTCCTTCCACAGCCTCCGCCGCGACGCACCCACGGACACGGATCCGGTCCTCACCGCCAAGCGGAAGGACCGGGCCTATCAGATCGCGGAGTCCGCGCCGATCCGCACCTTCATCCCTCCTCCTCCTGGAGTCCAAGATTGGCTCAGCGACGAAGAAGAAGAGGAGGAAGAAAATGAAGATGAGGATGCCGGAGACGCGCCCCCGGAAGCTCCAGAGGCCGGTGCTGCTCCCCCTGAAGCCCCTGTTGTTTGAACACTACCTGTTGTCCCTGTTATCTCAAAACAATGCTCGTCAAATTCTACCCCGGTATGCCGGGGTTTGAGATGTAAGATAAAACTTAAGCTTTTGGTTGTGATGCAACTTATGCCGGTGCCTCTTTAACCGGTAACTTATTAAGTTATGTTGGTGTGTTAATTTTAGCATGTTGCCTTTGTTTTTTGCCTTTATCTTGCACTGTGAAGATTCCGGAATCGTTTCCGCATCCAATTCGATGCACACTTGGTTCTTTCCCTTTGCCTCTGCCTACCTCTTTTGGGCGTTTTGGCGTATGAGTTACAAAGTTCTTTTGCCAAGCGAACATTTTCTTGAACTTAGGAATAATTCGAAATTTTCACAAAAAACCGGTAAACCCGGGGTTAGTTAAGCTTTTCCGGATTGTCCATTCTCACTTCCTCTTTTCGCAGTTCACGTGCTTAATTCCTACCGGTTTATCTTGCTTGCCATGAAGCCGGTTTGCGGACAACAGCAAAGTCGAAGACTCCGGTAGGTTTAGCACGTTACTAAACCGGAAAGAAAAAATGTTCAACAAGCAACCGGTAAACGGAAAAAATAAACATATTACATGCAAGTTTGATAGAGGCAGTCCCCGAGAAACATTCGAGGTGCCGGAATCTTTTATTCATAGCATAAGGTAAAAAAAGGAACTTCTTACAGTACAACTTCATGAGTAGAAAGGGCGCAACAATGCTATGTTCCATGGACGCTTGGTCTCGTCTCCGGATTTGTCCGCCTTCCCTTCTTTCCATTCCTGTGCGTCAATCAGGTAGTAGGCATCATTGTGCAGAGCTTTGCTTACAATGAATGGCCCTTCCCAAGGGGGGGAAATTTTATGCCGGCCTTCAGTGCGTTGCACTAGGCGCAGCACCAAATCTCCTTCCCGGAAAACTCTCGGGTTAACCTTCCGGCTGTGATAGCGTCTGAGGTTTTGCTGGTAAATGGCTGTTCTTGCCAAGGCCAGTTCTCTTGCTTCTTCTAGCAAGTCCACATCATTTTCTCGGGCCTCTTTTACCTCTTGTTCGGTATAGAGTTGCACCCTTGGTGAATCATGGAGAATGTCGGTTGGTATTACCGCTTCTGCTCCGTAAACCATGAAGAATGGGGTGTATCCGGTTGACCGGTTTGGAGTCGTTCTTATGCTCCATAACACCAATGGTAGCTCATCGAGCCAACATCCCGGTGACTGTTCAAGTGGTTCAATGAGCCTTGGTTTTATGCCGGAAAGCACCAGCGCATTGGTTCTTTCAACTTGGCCGTTGCCTTGTGGGTGTGCCACTGAGCACAGATCCAACCGGATGTTGTTATTCTCACAGAATCGCTTGAATTCTCCTTGAGCAAAGTTTGAGCCGTTGTCCGTGATGATGATGTGTGGGTATCCGTACCGGAGAATGACGTCTTTTAAGAACTTCACCGCGGTGTGCCCATCACATTTTGCTATAGGTTTTACCTCCAACCACTTGGTGAACTTGTCCACCATAACCAAGATGTGGGTCATGTTTCCCCTTGCAGTTTTGAATGGGCCAACCATGTCAAGGCACCAAACAGCAAATGGCCATGTTAACGGTATAGTTTTCAGGCCGAAAGCTGGGGTATGGTTCTGCTTGGCGTACCTCTGTCACCCATTGCACTTTCTCACCAAATCCTCAGCATTTTCCAAAGCCGTGGGCCAGTAGAACCCATGCTGGAACACTTTTGCCACCAGCGCCCTTGATGACGCATGATGCCCACATTCTCCTTGGTGAATCTCCCTGAGCATTTCTTTTCCTTCTTCCGGTTCCACGCATCTTTGCAGGACACCAGTAACACTTCTCTTGTACACCTCTCCATTGATAAAAGTGTATGCTTTGGCTCTCCTCTGGATCCTTCTTGATTCGTTTTCGTCAACCGGCAAGGTGCCGTTGATCAGGAATTCCTTGATAGGTTTAACCCAAGATGGTGCTTCTTTAACCACAAACACCGGCACGTCTATGTCCATGCTATCCACAAGCATTGCTTCTTCCGGTATGGGCGTCGCAGTCCCCGAGCTTACCGGAGCAGTCCCCGGGTGTGCCGGAACAGTCCCCGGGTTTGCTTCGTCAACCTCCATTGGTACCACATGCGACTCCGGTACAAAAATTGATTCCGATTCTGGACTTGGTTTGATTGATGGCGTTCTTAAGTGCGCCAAAGCTATTCCAGGAGGAATTTCCTGCCTCGATGAGCCTAGCTTAGATAAAGCATCCGCAGCTTCATTTTCAGCCCGCGGCACATGGTGAAACTCACAACCTTCACAGAAGCCGGCAATCTTTTGCACATGAAACCGGTACAAGGCCATGTTGGCATCTTTTGCATCCCAATCTCCGGAACACTGTTGCACCACAAGATCTGAATCACCGTAGAAAATGATCCGGTGTGCACCGATTTCTTTTGCGATCTTAAGCCCATGTATTAGAGCCTCATACTCAGCGACATTGTTTGACGCCCTGAAGTGCACTTGCAAAACATACCGGAGATGATCTCCCTTTGGCGAGGTGAGTACCACACCGGCACCTAGACCCTCTTTGAGCTTGGATCCGTCAAAGTGCATCTTCCAGTATTCTATTTTATGTTCCGGCGGCTTGTATTGCATCTCCGCCCAATCAACCAGGAAATCAGCCAAGGCTTGTGATTTTATGGCATCTCTTCTTTCGTATATCGGTACGTATGGTGACAATTGAATTGCCCATTTTGCAATCCTGCCGCTGGCATCTTTGTTGCCCATGATATCTGAGACAGGTGCTTCACTCACCACTTTCATGGGGTGTTCCTCGAAATAGTGCTTAAGCTTCGTGGCGGCCGTGAACACGCCATAGGTCATCTTTTGGAAGTGCGGGTAGTTTTGCTTTGAAGAGGAGAGCACCTCGCTCAAGTAGTATACCGGCCTCTGCACGGTTTTTCCTTCCTCCTCTCGTTCTACCACAACCACAACACTCACAACCCGGTTGGTTGCTGCTATGTACAACAGCATGGGCTCTCTCTCCAACGGCGAGGCCAAGATTGGGGCCGTTGCAAGCATGGTTTTCCGCTCTTTAAACGCCGCGTCTGCCTGAGGGGTCCAGACGAAGGTATCGGATTTTTTCATTAAGGCATAGAGCGGCAAAGCCTTTTCTCCCAACCTGCTTATGAACCGGCTTAGCGATGCCAAGCTTCCGGTAAACTTTTGCACGTCTTTTAGTTCCTGTGGAACAGTCATTCTTTCTATTGCCCGGATTTTTACCGGATTCACTTCAATGCCCCGGCTTGAAACAAGAAAGCCAAGCAGCTTACCGGCAGGGACACCGAAGGTACATTTTGCCGGATTAAGTTTCATCCGGAATCTTCTTAAATTATCAAATGTTTGCCGGATGTCATCGATTAAGGTGTCTTTTACTTTAGTTTTTATGACAATATCATCTACATAGACTTGCACATTCTTTCCGATTTGATCAAACAAGCATTTTTGCATACAGCGCTGGTACGTTGCACCAGCGTTGCGCAAACCAAAAGGCATAGTGACATAGCAATAAGCCCCGTGCGGGGTAATGAACGCAGTTTTTATTTGATCTTCCTTTTTCAGGGGAATTTGGTGGAAGCCGGAATACGCATCCAGAAAAGACAACAACTCACACCCAGCAGTAGAATCAATCACCTGATCGATCCAGGGCAGAGGGAAAGGATCTCTTGGGCAAGCTTTGTTGAGGTTGGTGTAGTCGATGCACATGCGCCACACCTTTGGAGCTTTTGCCTCCAGGTTCTCATCTTTCTTATTTTCGACCATCACCAGATTGGCCAGCCACTCAGTATGCGTGACCTCCACGATGAAACCGGCAACCAACAGCTTTGTTACCTCTTCTCCAATGATTTTCCTCCTATCTTCAGCGAACCGGCGTAAAGGTTGTCGCACCGGCTTAGCATCCTTCCGGACGTTTAGAGAGTGCTCAGCCAGCTCCCTCGGAACACCTACCAAGTCATCAGTAGACCAGGCAAAGATATTCCGATTCTCACGGAGGAAGCTGACGAGCGCGCTTTCCTATGCTTGGTTCAGGTCGGCACCGATACGAACGGTGCGCTCTGGGTAAGCCGGATCCAGCAGAATGTCCTTTGTTTCATTCGTCGGCTTGAATGCCGGTGTGCCCAGGTTTCCACTCATTGCCGCTAAGCTCAGCTTCGAGGATTGAGCCAGCGCTACAGCAGTTTGCATCCTTTTCTTTTCCTCCGCTATCACCAGTGATTCAGCTAGGTTTGATCCGGCGGAAGCGGTTTCCATTGAGACTTTGTAGTTTCCCACCACCGTTAAGGGTCCACGAGGTGCCGGCATCTTCATCTTGAGGTAAGCCGTATGGGTTGAGGCCATGAATGCCGCCAATGCCGGTCTCCCTAGCAGTGCATGGTAAGGACTGTCTAGGTCCACCACTTCAAACAGAACATTTTCCACCCGACAATTATCACGTCCTCTAAATGACACATCTACCCGGACTTTTCCTACCGGTGCACAGGACAGGACCGGAACAATCCCATGGAACGTTGTGTGAGTTGGCTGGAGCATGTTTTCTGTTATGCCCAGTGTACGCATTGTGTGCTTGTACATGATGTTTATGCTGCTTCCATTGTCTATCAGCACTTTGCTGAACTTGACTCGAGTTTCTGGCCCTCGCATGATTGGGTCCACTACAAGAGCATAACCACCCGGATTCGGCATGATCTTGGGGTGATCCTTGAATGACCAGGTGATTTCCTGATCTGACCACAGCATATATTTCGGAACTGCCGGCATCACGGCGTTTACTTCCATGGAGCGACGATGCACGCTTTGCCTGTCGGTTGGCTCGGTGACAAAGACAACACAGCACAAATGTGGGTCCTCGTAAACATTCCGGCCTAAAGGTGCCGGTGGAGGTGGTTGGTCACGATTTTCCTCCACCCGGTTAACTTGTTGTTGTTGTTGTACCGGTATGGTGTTGGCTCCGGTAAGAGGTGGTGGTGGTAACGGATGCTGGTGCAACATGTCATGTGAGGGTTGCAGTATTGTGGAACAGCCTTGCGCTTGCGCCTCTTTCACTGCGCCTCTCAGCATCAAGTGCTTGATCCAGGAGAAATCTTTTGTCAAATGGTTCGCCGGCTTCGATGGGTGTGGAGTATGAAGCTTGCACGGCTGGTCCATTGCCGCTTCCAAGGTGTACCTCATATGTTCTTGCCAATCTTTTTTCTGTCCCCATTTTTCCTTTTCAACCCATTTCTTTTTAGGACCCGCCCATGGCTGCGATCCGGTTTTTTGTCTTTGGCTTCCACTGGGGCTGGAATTTTCCTGCACCGCGGCTACTTGCTGTGGACCATACCTTCGATCCGGAAACTCTTCCCTTCTCTTGTTATGCCGGTTATCCCGGTGTTGATCTTGTCGGGGCTGGCTTGATTGCGCCGGTTCAGCTTGCACAGCTGGTTCCAGTGGGTCTCCCAACGCATAGTTTTCCGCCACTCGCATCATTTCAGCAAGTGTGCTTGGCATGTTTCTCTGTAGCCTTTGCCACAGTGGTGATCCTCTCCGGCATCCTTGACTGAACCAAGCAATTGCTTGTGCTTCAATCACTCCTTCACATGTGTTTCTCATTGAGTTCCACCGGGTGAGATAGTCCCGGTCTGTTTCACCTGCACGCTGCTGGCATAAAGCGAGCTGCTGGGGCCGGTTTGGCCTCTTGTAAGTGCTGCTGAAGTTGCTCACAAAGGCTTCTTCAAAGTCCAACCATCCATTTATGCTTCTTGCCGGCAAGTTGTTAAGCCAAATACGCGCATGTCCCACTAGGTAGGATGGTATGATTCTTACGGCCCAACGCCGGTTTACTCCTCCGCCAGCGACGTAAACAGCTGTGACATAGTCCGCCAGCCAATCTTCTGGCTTAGTCGTGCCGTCATATGTTTTTGTATCCCGAGGCAATTGGAAATTGCGTCCCGGTGGCTCTTTTCTCATGATCCGCGGGCCAAAGCATTTAGGGCCAGGAGGACCCTCGGATTCAATCATTTCGGAAAGATACACTCTATCCAGCCTGTGCCTCGCATCCTGGCCTGGTAGGCATCTTTCCCCCACGCAATCCCCCAAAGGGTTCCGGCGGGCTCTGGTTCGTTCCACCTCGGAATCTGCCTCATCATATCTTTCCGGTTCCGCGGCTCTTGCCTGCCGGTATCTTGGTGGTGGCATTTCCTCTTCAACATACGCTGCCCTTGCAGCTCGATAATTTTGCCAGGTTTCATGTCTACCGGCATGATTGTTTCCGGCATAGCCATCGCCAGCGTAGCCATTTCCGGCATAACCGCGACCTGCTCCATAGCTTTTTCTTCCGGCATCGTGTGGCCCGGCTTTTTGTTTTCCGGCAAGAACCGGATCATACACGGTCATTTGCCGCGCATTCATTTCTTTTTCCCTTCTTTTATCCGGATGGGGGGACGATGCCTGCCCATGGGATTTGCTTCCGGCAACTTTTGTCGACCGGGCTGATTTTGACTCGAGCGCTGCTTTATTCATTCTAGCAAGCTCATCATTTTGTGCCTGTATCACATCAAGCAACTCTCTAACTCTATCTTGTTGCTTTGCCAACGCATCTCCGGATAACGACTCACACATCTCCATTGCGGCCTTAGCAGCTTTTATAGTTTTATCCGGGCTACTGTACTTAGGTTTCTCTACGATGCTTACAGATGCAGAGGTACTTTTGCCGGCAAGAACTTCCTTACGCAGATCCTGATCTAGGTTGCGAGCTTTAAGCCGGTTCTCCGGCATCCTAGCAGCCTAAGCGCTAACAGAAGCAAAGCCATGGGCAGCGTTGTACTCACGTAGAGTTAGGTTCAGCTCGCGTTGAGCCCGGATGATGTCCGCGCCGCCGGTAAGCAGCGCCTTGCGCGTGGCTTCCAGCTCCGCCTGAGCCTTTGCCGGGTCGATGTTCTGCGCGATGGGCGTCGCCAGCACGTTCATCGCCGCTTGGAGAGGAGTTTCCGGTGGTGCCGAAGATGCTCCCGCGGCGCCTGCGTCGCGCTCCAGCGGTGGCTTTGCCACACGGGTTGATGCCGTGCGCCCAGCTCCTTCTTCCACGGCTTATTTGCCGGTGCCGGCCGCACCAGCCATCATGACCTCCACGCTGCCGGCGGCGCGGCCAGCACATAGCCACCTTGGCGGATCCGGCGCCACCAGCACCGGCGAGAGGTACTGGCGCACAGGGACGGTGCCGAGGTAGATGCGGTGGCTGCCAAACTCGATGGTGCGGCCGTTCTGCGGGAACTTACCGCCGTTGGCGAAGCAGCCCGCGTTGTCGTTGATGAAGTCCATGTTGTAGATGCGTTGCACGAGCGCGGACACCGTGCGCTCGCCGTTGACGTCGAGGAGGCCCGCCCGAATATGAACTCCAGCAAGCGCCTCTCTTTGCCCCACGGTGGGCGCCAACTGTCGTCGTGGTGAACAGACATATGCCATGGGATGGCTTAAGTTGGGGCCGAGTTGGACGCTAGAGGATTCAGGGGAGGGTTTTGGATCGGGTAGGATGAACTTCTGGGTGCTTTCCTCAAGAACTTGGCCAAGGCCAGAGGTAGAAGAAGAGAGACACAAGGATGAACTCCGTTCAAGATCTTCTCTATAGCATGAACATGGTTACAAGTGGTTTTCGTACATGAACGTATCGTATATTGCGTTACCCGTGAAGGGGAGTGCCCCCTCTCCTTATATAGGGGAGAGGGTGGCTTACAGGGGAAGGAACCCTAATGGCATCTTTGAACAGACAAACTACTTTACAAAGCTACTTTAACCATAGGTGACGCCGATATCTTCTTTAAACAGGGAGGCTGATGTCCTCCGGCTTCTTTGGGCGTCACCTTCGTCTTTTACGTCACGGCTTCGTTTAAAGCCACTTTGCTTAGCTCATCTTTGTCTTCTAGCTCCTGAGAGAATCTTTGACCAGCTTTGCTTATACCGGTAGTCCGGTATCTTCTTAGCTCATTCCGGCATGCCTCTCTTTGGGCATACCGGTATAGGCTTCCTTAGCCAAAAGCCTGAGTTCACCGTCCGGAATGAATATCAAACCGGTATCCTGATGGCTCAAACCATCCGGTTTGGCATGCCTTTGGCATACAGGGGTCATCCCCCCAACAATGGGTCCCCTCCTGCCGCGCCCTAGGGTGGTGTGGGCCCCTCGGGGCTCTCCAGCCACTGCCCTTTCGCCTACTTATTCCCCCCGATGCGAAAACCCTAAGTACCCGAGTCATATTCCACGAAAAGTTCCAGAGGCGTCGCCATCGTCAACCCTAGCTCGGGAGGGTCCAGAACCTCTTCCCGGCACTCTGCCGGAGAGGGGAATCATCACCGGAGGGCTAAACATCACCATGCCTGCCTCCGGAGTTATGCGTGAGTAGTTCATCTGTGGACTACGGGTACATAGCAGTAGCTAGATGGTTGTCTCTCCACTTTGCGCCATAATGTTTAGATCTTGTGAGCTGCTTAACATGATCAAGATCATCTTATTGTAATGCTACATGTTGTGCTTGCTGGGATCCGATGAATATTGAATACTATGTCAAGTTGATTATCAATCTATCTTATATGTTATTTATGATCTTGCATTCTTTTCGTTACTAGTAGATGCTCTGGCCAAGTAGATGCTTGTAACTCCAAGAGTGAGTAATTATGCTAGATAGTGGGTTCAGTCTCCAGTAATCTGGGCGAGTGATAGCAATGCCTAAGGTATTGGATGTGTTGTTGCTACTAGGGGTAACCTAACAATGCTATGTCCACGGTCATATGTATTTGTTTAGATTACGCACATTACTTAATGCAATTATCCGTTGCTTGCAACTTAATACCAAGGGGAACTCGGATGACAACCTGGCGGTGGATTATTAGTCATAGATGTTGTTGGATAACGGTATGTGTATTTTGTCGTAATTCCCACATGAATATCATAGTAATCATCATATCATATATATGCATTGTCATGCGCTCAATATTTTGTCAATTGCCAGCTGTAATTTGTTCACCCAGCATGTTAGTTATCTTTTATGGAGAGACACCACTAGTGAACTGTGGACCCCGGTCCATTCTTTTACATTGATTAAACCACAAACTTCAAACATTGTTCCTTTTCATTCTCTACAATTTACTACTGTTTCCACACCATATGTTTAATCCTTTGTTTTCAGCAAGCCGGTGAGATTGACAACCTCACTGTTTCGTTGGGGCAAAGTAGTTTGATTGTGTTGTGTGCAGGTTTCACGTCAGCGCCGGATTCTCTGGTGTTGCGCCGCATCATAATTCGCCGTTGACAACCTTCTGAAGTGCTACTGCTCCTACTGGTTCGATAAACCTTGGTTTCATACTGAGGGAAAACTTGCTGCTGGACTACATCATACATTCCTCTTGGGGTCTCCCAACGAACGTGTACTGCACATCACCAGACTATTTTTCTGGCGCCGTTGCCGGGGAGACAACAGGCTTCTGCAAGGGGAGTTTCATGCTTCCAATCTCTTTGCTTTATTTTTGTCTTGCTTAGTTTATTTTATTTTATCTTGTTTGCTTGTAATTATCAAAAACACAAAAAAATTATTTACTTGCATCAAGTTTATTTTCCGTTTAGTTTTTGTTATTTCATCATGCTTCTCCCTAAGTATACTTTAAAAGACAAATCTGTGGGTAGTGGATCTATCATTGGAAGAGATAACATTGAGGAATTATTTAGTGACATTAGTAGGCTTAAAGATTTTGAAGATAGATCCTTGGTAGAACTTGCCCCGAATTATGAAATTGCTACAACTTCTCTAGTTCACATGTTGGAAGCTCGGTTTGTCAATCTTACTCCTATAATGCAGCACATGTTTTTAAAACTTCACGATATGGAAGAAGGTGAAAAGAAAGATTTTGTTTTAGAAACCTTACTTAAAGAATTTGGTAATGTTGCTAGGGAAGCTAGAAAAGTTTTTATTCAATATAAGATTCTTGGGTATTGACGTCAAAGGCATTCTCGTACTTCTTATCATTGTGGTTGCCGCTCATTTGGTTGGCAATTGTTGTTGTGACTCGTAGATATGGATAGCGACAATGAGGTGATGATCCATCAATTGATGGAGGAGGAGAATGGTTGACGTCGACATTCAAGACCATGCACTTGTCGATCCTCACTTATCTTTGACAAATGCAATCCGACGAGCAAAAGAACTCCAAGTTTGGGATAATAAAATTCAAATACAAAATTTATCCATGGAGGGCGAAAGGATAGTCATGAGTTGTGGCGGCGTCTTGATCAAGTTGAACTTCAAATTTTTGAATTTGTTGTATGTTTTAATTCCATTCTCAAAACCTATTTTATAAATTGGATTTATTTGTGTGTTTAAAGACTAGTTTTTATTATGTGCCAAAATAACAAAAAATCCGAAATAAAAAGAAACCTGTTTGGGGCGTGTTTGGGAGAGCGGCTGGGAACGGACGCGCCCCAAACGTGGCACCACACGGCGTCCCCAATCGATCGATCGGACGCTTTGGAACCATAGGAAAACTTTTGCGTGTCTCTACGATCTCGTGGGGGATTGTTCTAATTTTGACTAATATGGACCAACCCATATAGCCTATTTCAATAATTCCTAAAATCCCAAAGGTCTGCTTGGCCCATTTATGCATGGCAAAAGGTGGGACTAAAGTTTAGTCCAACATTGTTAATACAGAGTGAGTTTGACCTCCTTATAACGGCAAATGTTCTGCAACTTGCACGGGCATGAGAAGATGACACATATACACATGTACCTCCTGGTCCTCCTCCTCCTTCTCCTTGGACGTCCGCCTCAAACCGTGGGAGCGTCAGGTTTTCGAAATTAGCCGAGCCAAGGGATCACCCTATGCCCAGCGTACGAGTTCTCTATCTTTTTGCCACCCATGATAAGAATATGAATGGTTGCATAGAAGCTGAAACATTTTGCGGTGGTGGACAATGAATACGATCGTTTGGATGTTCGACTTTGATCGCTTCCTACTCTTAGTTAGAAAATAAGAAATTGAGAAGATTCAACTCGCTCGGAAAAGGTAGGAGTCAATGTCAATCAAGTAAGTAAATTTAGTTTGCCTCCCACCTATCCATTTCATATCCTGCCGATCGGTCTCCTCCCCCATGTTTATAAAAGAGAGGTCACTCCTCTAAAAAAAGACACAACACATTTTATGCGCATGCCACTCAGTTCTAGAGCACTGCATCCCCGATCAAGTCTTATCCACCCCGTCTACCAGCGTGCACCGCTGGATGTGACAGTAGGCCTCTAGAACCCCACCTCTTGTGATCATGTATGGGAGATGGGTGATAATATTTTTGGGGAGAATCCACGTGCAACTAATGGCTTCATCTCCAATACACATACCGATGACTACTTCCCAATGATGACTTCTTCCCGAGATTGAAAACTTCTTTGACGACATGTGAGACAACACCTACAGCTTGTTTGCAATGTATGTTTATCCCTTTCTTCTATTGAGATTCTACTCTAGTTTCTTGCTATGGCAACCGGTATAGATATGTTATATTCGTCTTCTCTACTAGTTTCCATGACTACTTTAATCTTTGTTGTTACGGTCATGTTTTATCTACTTCTTGTATGGATTAGGTCACATGGTAAATTACTCATATTTCCAATATCAATCACCCGCCGCATGTCGACTTTGATGTCACGTGGGCCCAATCGGGCCCACCCACCGCCGCGTAAACGCCCGCGCCTGGGTACCCAGGGTGCGCTTCTAAGATGCCCACCGCCTGTTCTTATGACATGCTCCGATAATCCTTTGATAGATTGGATCCCTTTGATAATCTTAAATTGTGTGTTTAGTTGGACCAAACAAAATTAACTAATTATTCATCTAGGATTGTGTAGTTTGAATATGTTCCTAGTCAAGCCGAGAATTCCCAAGGACATTTTGTTCGAACAGGCAACCGAGAAAGAAGAAGACAGAGGCAAACATGGAGGAGCGAAGAATCCATTTAGCCGACCATGACTCACAAAAGCACATGATATTCGAAGTTGAGAACCAGATCCTGTTTCATTTATCCTAATGAAATGCACGAAAAGACAAGTGTATTTGGAGAATGCAAGTGCTGAGATATTATAGCCAGCGAAGAACAGAGATAGAGATGTGAAGAACTCAAGCGCTTCATCGAGGGATAGCAGGGGTAGTGCTGCCGGCAAGGCAGCAACCACTCAAAGCATTGGCAATGTTCTACTCAGTAGTAATATTATAGCTTTCTAAACAAGTTTACATTTTAAAATGGAGTTAATACTTCGTTGATTATCCCTTGTATTCATCACGAAAGGACGATATTCGCCCCCCCCCGCATCGCTCCTCTGCAGCGACTCGGGGCGAACCCTAGATCCTCTCGCTAGCCTCCTCCTCCCGCCTCCTTCCTCGCCGCTGTCGGGGTCTAGCCGACGGGCAAAGCCCGTGCGACGGACGGCGGCGGCGAACCCATCATCGCGACCGTGGGGTGGCGGCGGCACGGCGTCCGTGTGCCCTGTGAGGTCGGCGCGGTACGGGTGGCCATGGCGGCGGCTCCGGCTATCCCGACGGTTCCTCGTGCGAGGCGGCGGAACCCCGCCACCGTGCGTTCGTCGATCTGGTGCCCTTGGGCCCAGGTCCGGCAGGGTGTCCAACAACCCCCTCCTCCCTAATTCCCTCCTTCCCCTGATCATGTTCGAGCGTGGCCGTGTGGCCCCTGCGGAGGTACGTGGGTGTCTGGTCTAGCACGGGTGGTGATCCTGGACAGTCGACCTCATGCTTCCCTATGGTGATGCTGACTCTTGCGAGCCCTTTGTTGCTGGGGCGTGCAGGTCGGGATGCGGCGCGAGCTAGCACCAGTGTGGCGCCGTCCACGGATAGTGGTTGCGCGACTGGTGGGGATTGCCCTCCGGTGATGCTCCATTTGTTGCTTGGGGTGGCCACATGCTGATGGTCAGATGAAAAAGGGGCTGGCTTTGCCTGTTGCGCGGTTCTCGCGGTGGACGGAATGACCAGGGGTGTAGGTTTGATAGGGCAAAGGAGGCCGATCTTTCAATGAGAGTATGATAGCGTCGATTTATTGGTGGAGTTCGTGCTTGACGATCCGACTGCACGTGCAAAGCTCGTGCGCCAATGCAATCGCTAGGACAATCTCCGGAAGTTACTGATCTTGCGGATGCACGATCAGTCTGACCAGTGAGGGTCTTAATTCCTACCTGAAATCGAGAAGAAGTAAGAACTAATAATGCAAACAGAATTATTGCGGATATAGATGAAAGCTTTATTGAAAAGGTGGGATTCCGAATAGTCGGTCTTATTCTGGGCGTTGGCCTCAAATGAAGTACACGAGAGTTGCAGCAATGGCTAACTTTTAGTCTAATCAAAATCCGAGTCTAAACGTGACGGCTATGGGGGTATTTAAAGGAGGAAAAGGTGGGGTTTCGGCCAGCCATGCATATGGTGGCCGAAACAAATCCTAGAAAACCTTTCCCCCTTCAATACGGACTCTAAAAAGTGGCTGACTTAAATCCTGCGAAAATTACATGGGCCTGGCCCAAAACTAATGGTGTCGCAGCACCATGGACACATATGGATAAAATTATGAAGTGGAGAACTCTATATTTCGTCCATATCTTTATCTCCAATTATGGTGGCTTCAAAGTTCTGAAATCTCCACTCGCAGCGTCCTCTTCAATCCTCACATGTTTGCTGCCATCTCCTCCATGTGTGATCATGCTCCAATGTTTGTACCTCTCATCCATGCTAGGTACATCATTCCTAATAGTAACAAACACATCTGATTTAGGCAGCATCATATTCTCATGTATGTGAGGAATAGTTCCAAGAAACGAAGTACCTGATAGTTAAGTTGTTTGGCCCGAGCTCGAGTGATTGGTCCTTGTATATGTGCGGCTGTAGGTACAGTGATTGTATCAATAGATGGGATCTCCTCATCATGCTCCCCTTCTTGAATTGAAGTCGTCCTCGACGCGATCTCATCTTCTTCACCAAAGTAAGGCTTCAAATATGCAATGTTAAATGTAGGACTAACCGGACCCAATTCTGCAGGAAGCTCAAGTTTATATGCATTATCATTTATTTTCTCTAACACCTTGAAAGGGCCAGCGGCACGTGGCATGAGCTTAGACTTGCGCCATGTAGGAAAATGATCTTTGCGCAAATGCAACCAAACAAGATCACCAACATCAAACACAACATGCTTTCTTCCTCTATCCCCAGCAGTTTTATACTTAGCATTCATGTGTTCTATGTTGTCTTTAGTAGTCTCATGCAATTTTAATATCAATTCAGCTCGTTGTGTAGCATCCAAATCATTTTGCACCGAAGATGGTTAACGCAATAAATCAATAGGTGCACGTGGAACAAAACCATACACAATCTCAAAAGTACACATCTTAGTGGTAGAATGCAGCGAACGATTGTAAGCAAATTCAATATGAGGCAAACACTCTTCCCACAATTTTAAGTTCTTCTTCAACACAGCCCACAGCATAGTAGACAATGTTCTATTTACTACTTCAGTTTGTCCATTAGTTTAGGGGTGACATGTAGTACTAAACAGCAATTTAGTCCCCAACTTAGCCTATAAACATCTCCAAAAATGGCTAAAAAACTTAGTATCACGATCAGAAACAATAGTATTTGGCACACCATGTAAACGAACAATTTCACGAAAGAACAAATCAGCAACATGTGTAGCATCATCAGTCTTGTGACATGGAATAAAATGTGCCATCTTAGAAAACCGATCCACAACAACAAAGATACTATCCCTCCCCTTCTGTGTACGAGCCCAAAACAAAATGCATAGAAATATCCTCCCAAGGTACACTAGGAACAGGAAGAGGCATATATAAACCATGTGGATTAAGTCAAGACTTAGCTTTTTGACATGTAGTGCAGCGTGCCACAAATCTCTCAACATCTCGACGCATACGTGGCCAAAAGAAGTGTACATCAAGTACATCCTCCGTCTTCTTCACACCAAAGTGTCCCATCAATCCTCCTCCATGCGCCCCCTACAACAACAAAAGACGAACGGAACTATCTGGGATGCATAGCTTGTTAGCACGGAACACAAATCCATCATTGAGGACGAATTTGTTCCATGTTCTACCATCTTTACAATTCAGCAACACATCTTTAAAATCAGCATCATGCAAGTATTGTTCCTTTATAGTTTCCAATCCAAAAATCTTGAAGTCAAGTTGAGATAGCATAGTATAACGGTGCGACAAAGCATCAGCAATAACATTATCTTTACCTTTTTTGTGTTTCATAACATAAGGAAAAGACTCAATAAATTCAACCCACTTTGCATGGCGACGATTCAACTTAGCTTGACTACGAATATGCTTCAACGATTCATGATCAGAATGTATAACAAATTCTTTAGGCCATAAATAATGTTGCCAAGTTTCTAATGTCCGAAACAGCGCATATAATTCTTTATCATAAGTAGAATAGTTCAGACTAGGCCCACTCAATTTCTCACTAAAGTATGCAACAGGTTTGCCCTCTTGTAATAACACACCTCCCAAACCAATTCCACTAGCATCACATTCAAGCTCAAAAGTCTTACTGAAATCAGGAAGTTGGAGTAATGGAGCATGTGTTAACTTATCTTTCAATATCATGAAGGCTTCTTGTTGTGCATTGCATCACACAAAGGGCACATCCTTCTTTGTAAGCTCATTCAGCGGCGCAGCAATGGATCCAAAATCTTTCACAAAGCGCCTATACAAACCAGTGAGGCCAAGAAAACTCCTCACTTGTGTGACCGTCTTGGGCTGCGGCCAACTCTCAATTGCCTCAATCTTGGCTGGATCAACTTCAATTCCCTGCGCAGTAACAACATAGCCAAGAAACGCAACTCGATTGGTGCAAAAGGTGCACTTCTCAAGATTACCATACAAACGTGCATCACGTAAAGCATTGAAAACAACACGTAAATGATCCAAATGATCCTCCAAATATTTGTTATAAATCAGAATATCATCAAAGTATACCACCACAAAGCGTCCAATAAAAGCACGTACAACTTCGTTCATCAGTCTCATGAAAGTACTAGGTGCATTAGTTAAACCAAACGGCATTACTAACCACTCATATAAACCAAACTTAGTTTTAAACGCTGTTTTCCATTCATCTCCAAATTGCATACGAATCTGGTGGTAACCACTACGCAAATCAACTTTAGAGAACATAATAGAACCACTCAATTCATCAAGCATATCATCTAAACGAGGTATGGGATGACGGTATCGAATGGTAACATTATTAATAGCTCTACAATCAGTACACATGCGTGAAGAACCATTTTTCTTAGGGACCAAGATAATAGGAACAGCACATGGGCTAAGAGACTCACGAATATAACCTTTATCTTGGAGAACCTGAATTTGTCGCTGAATCGCTTTGGTCTCTTCAGGATTGGTACGATATGGTGCACGGTTGGGCAGCGAAGCTCCTGGAATCAAGGAAATCTGGTGTTCTATACCACGAATAGGTGGTAGTTCAGGTGGAACATCTTGTGGGAACACATCAATGAATTCCTGCAAAAGGTTAGCAACCGCAGGTGGCAAAGAAGGAGGCATATCCTCAAATGAAAACAGAACTTCTTTGCAAATAATAGCATAACATTGAGTAGTGTTCACATCAAGTTCAGCAATATCAGATTCGCTTGCAAGCAAACAAGGATTTTTCAAACAAATTTCAGTAGCATGGTTTGAATCAGATTTAGTATTAGTCTTATGTGGAACAAAATCTGCAGCAACAATCTGATTTTTACTCTTATGTTTCTCCTCGTTTTTTACTCTATTAGCTCTAGCAAGATCATCTTTTAGTATTTGTTCAGGAGTCATAGGTTTGAGACCAATTTTCTTTCCATCATGCATAAGAGAATACTGATTAGTTTTACCATTATGAACAGATTCTCTATCAAATTGCCAAGGTCTACCAACTAACAAAGAACAAGCTTGCATAGGTACAACATCACAATCAACAAAATCAGAATATGTACCAATAGTAAAATGCACACGTGTAGTTCTTGTTACCTTGAGCTTCCGAGAGCTCTCAAACCATTGAATGTAATATGGATGTGTGCGCTGTCTCGTAGGTAGAGAAAGCTTCTCCACCATGTCAACGCTAGCTAGATTATTGCAGATCCCTCCATCAATGATGATCCTTATAGCTCGCTCTTTTACAACGCCTCTTGTTTGAAACAGATTGTGGCATTGATCATGCTCAGATTTGCTCAATTGCACGCTCAACACACGCTGTGCAACTAAGCTCCTGTACTGATCAGCAGTGTCAGCTTCCATTACCTCCATCTCTTTGTCAAAATCAGAATTGGTGCCATCACGTGCAACAATAAGGGCCAATGTATCCTCATCAAAGTCACTTGCAGAACCATATTCTCCATCTTCACGCACCAACATCACACGCTTGGTTCTGCATTCTCTCTCTATGTGTCCAAATCCCAAGCATTTGCGACATTGAATGTCGCGCGTCTTCCCCGTGGAGGCCATCGAAGATGAACTCCGAGGAGGACCAGCAGATGGTGGTGGAGTAGCATCCGGTGGTGCTCGTGATGCAGGCGCAGTGTACTTGGAGGTAGTAGGCGCTGGTGCAGCCCACGAGATGGTGGCACTGATTGTCGCAGAGACCACGACGATGTACGACCTGCAGAAACATTAGCTCTTCTCCATGGTGGTTGACGATCCTGCACTTCTCGTTCAGCTTTGCAAGCAAGATGAAACAAGCGGGTAATAGTGTTGTACTCCTTATAATCTAAAATATGCTGAATCTCTTTATTCAAACCACCAAAGAAACGTGCAAGCATAGCTTCATTATCCTCTACAATACCACAACGAATCATGCCAGTTTGCAATTCTTGATAATAGTCTTCTACAGATTTTTTTTCCTTGTTCTAAACGAGACAATTTTTTAACCAAATCACACTGATAATGTGGAGGAACAAAACGAGTACGCATAGCAAGTTTTAACCCAAACCAAGTAGTAGGAATATTAGCATGATGTACTCTACAATGCTCAGACAACCGAATAGATGCAAAATCTGTGAACTCACAAGAAGTAGCACTAACACGCAAATGATCAGGATAGCGTAAACATGCAAAGCGTTGCTCTACTTCCAACTCCCATGTAATATATGCATCAGGATTATATCTACCCTCAAATGGTGGAATATTCAATTTTAGTTTAGCAACATGTGTTGGAGATATGCCCAAGAGGCAATAATAAAGTGGTTATTATAATATCTTTGTGTTTATGATAAATGTTTGCATACCATGCTATAATTGTATTAACCGAAACATTGATACATGTGTGTTATGTAAACAACAAGGAGTCCCTAGTAAGCCTCTTGTATAAACTAGCTTGTTGATTAATGGATGATCATGGTTTCGTGATCATGAACATTGGATGTTATTAATAACAAGGTTATGTCATTAATTGAATGATATAATGGACACACACCCAAATGAGCGTAGCATAAGATCAAGTCATTAAGTTCAATTTGCTATAAGCTTTCGATACATAGTTAGTCCTTCGACCATGAGATCATGTAAATCACTTACAACGGAAGGGTACTTTGATTACATCAAACGCCATTGCGTAAATGGGTGGCTATAAAGATGGGATTAAGTATTTGGAAAGTGTGAATTGAGGCATATGGATCAATAGTGGGATTTGTCCATCCTGATGACGGATAGATATACTCTGGGCCCTCTCGGTGGAATGTCATCTGATTAGCTTGCAAGCATATGAATGGTTCATAAGAGATCACATACCACGGTACGAGTAAAGAGTACTTGTCGGTAACGAGGTTGAACAAGGTATGGAGATACCGATGATCGAACCTCGGACAAGTAAAATATCGTGTGACAAAGGGAATTGGCATCGTATGTAAATGGTTCAATCGATCACTAAGTCATCGTTGAATATGTGGGAGCCATTATGGATCTCCAGATCCCGCTATTGGTTATTGCTCGGAGAGGAGTCTCGACCATGTCTGCATAGTTCGCGAACCGTAGGGTGACGCGCTTAAGGTTCGATGTCGCATAAGTAGATTCGGAATATGAGATGGAGTCCGAAGTTTTTGTTCGGAGTCTCGGATGGGATCCAAGACATCACGAGGAGGTCCGGAATGGTCCGGAGAATAAGATTCATATAAGGGAATTCATTTTCCGGGGTTCGGGAAAAAGTCCGGTGTTTTGACCAGAGCTTCTAGAAGGTTCTAGAGGGCCACCAGTGGGCCCACCACCCCAGGAGAGGCCACGTAGGCGCCACATGGCATGGTGGGGCCTGCCCACTATGACATGTGGGCCCAGGCCGGACTACCCCTTAGAGATAAGATCTATCTCTTAATTTAAATGGTTTAAATCTAGAGATAAGATCTATCTCTAAATAAAAGTGTTTAAATGAAGAGATAAGGGGAAGGCTTGAGGGGGAAGAAAAGTCCCCCCCCCCTCATGTGCCGGCCAAGGAAGTTGTGGGCCCCAGGGGGAGCCCTAGGCCGACCCCTCCCCCTATATAAAGAGGGGAGGGGGTGGCCGGCCAACACACCCATCCACAACCCTAGCCGCCCCCTCTCTTCCTCCTCCATACGCTGTGCAGGCTTAGGCGAAGCCCTGCAGCAAATCTTCTCCACCACCACCACCACCACGCCGTCGTGCTGCTTGGATTCCGTGGAGATCTACCACACCTCCGCTACCCGCTGGAATGGGGAGAGGAAGGGGCTTCATCAACACCGTACGCGCGACCGAGTACGGAAGTGCTGCCGGATTGCAGCACCGGGGACGATCGTCTACACCAACAACGAGATTAATCTCGTAGGCTTTGGAATCTTCGAGGGTTAGTCTCATCTCCATCTCGTTGCTTCGATCTCGTAGATTATATCTTGGGTGTTCCGTAGATTAGATCTTGGATTTATTCGTCTTTACGGTAGGAAAATTTTTGTTTTCTATGCAACGAACCCCATCAACATGATCATCATCACGTACCGGTCGTAGAGGTGGGCGAGCGTTGCGGTTCAGTTGTCGTGGATGACCCGGTGCAGGTTGTTCGACTTCCTCGCCGTCCAGTATGTTCTCATCAACCCGCTCGTCCGCGTCCCCTTCATAGTCTTCGTATCCTTCATCAGAAGGCGCGTCATGTGCGGCTGCTGCTGCAGGAGCGGTACCCGCCGGCACATCCGCACGAGGAACGCGGCGCGCGCGTCGTCGCACGTTGTCGCGAGGTGACGGCAACCGTGTCAAGAGCTCCTGGAACTTGGCGTCGAGCTTGGAGATGAAAGCTATCTCGAGGCCATCTAGCTTGTCCAGCGCGTCGATGAGTTTGGCATCCCACTAGTGGAAAAAGCCCTAACTGTGGCGCACCATTTTGGCTTTCTGTGGCGCACGAGGTAGTCGCCACAGTTGCCACGCGACTAGTATTAGAATTCTGTGGCGCAGTACTCGGTGCGCCACAGAAGTTTGGAATTCTGTGGCGCACGCTGTTCAGTGCGCCACAGAATCTTAGACTTCTGTGGCGCACCATTGATCGTGCGCCACAGAATTTGGCGCCAGATTTTGTGGCGCACTACCTCTCCATGCGCCACAGAATATTTATAAGTTTTTGTGGCGCACTGCCAGTTCATGCGCCACAGAATGTTAATTTTTGGATTTTTGAATTTTTTCCATTTCTGCAGTATATAGTGGTATTTCACAGGAAATATACAGATATATACAAGAAATACATAGCACATTCCAGAAATAACAGAATTACTCACAAATGACACACAAATGACATGATACACACAAGTCTTCATCATTACATCATTTAGATCCAAATTACACAAGTAGAAATGTGTTTGATCGTCGCATACACATACATGTGTTCATCTCGTCTCATATGCACATGCATCGTCACCGGCCACCTAGACTAAAGTAAAGTAGAGTACAACCGCGGTGGCGGTGAGTAAGAGGGGGACCAAGAACTTCAGCCGGTTCTTCTTCTTGCCCACGTGTGCCCTCCACTGTGCTACCGCCTCCTCTCTAGTCGCGTATCCCTTGTAGCTGTTCCCGCTGAACTTGTGCACCTGTTCGAGACAGTCCTGCCACTCCTCGTAGACACCTGGAACCCGACCCTTGTACACAACGTACGTCGGCATCTCTATTGACAAGGGCATATTAGTATATCATATTAGTACATCATGCATATATATATATATATATATGTTGATAAATATTAGACCAAAGTATATAGTAAAGTTGAGCACGGAAACAATAAGTTTGCGACACGCACACACAAGACGACGTCCACCGATACACATAAACCGATGAACATAGTACTTAGAGTTTAATTACGACCCACGCAAAAGACCACGTCCATCGATATATATACAAACTAACCGATGAAGATAGCTAGTTTATCACACACTAAGTCAAGGCTCGCAGGGCTCCGGGAACGGCTTGTACGGATCTTTTGTAATCCACGTCCTCGTGTCACCCTGCGCTTTGAGGCGGTGCTCGATGTCCCTCTTGCATAACGCTCTACCCTGGTGCAAGGGCCCTCCCCCTGTGGTGACGTCTTGAATGATGATATGTGATAACTTGACCCTGGTATCCTGGAAGTCTTCTCTGAGGTCATCATCGTTGATCCGCGCCAACTTTTCGGCCCATCCTCGGAGAGCAGATGGTAAACGCAAGTTCTGGCTATCCCGGACAAACCCTTTTAGGTGATGCATGACATAGAAGGCGTCCAGAGTGCTGTTTTCCGGCTGCTTGACACAGGGGAACTCGAACACGTGCTTGAACTTGTGTTTACCATCATCCCTGAAACATTCCGCCTTTTCTTTGAAGGCGCCTCCCTTTTTGAAGTAGCCCTCGAGAGCATCATCTAGCACACCCCTTATTCTGGCGTAGTTCTTCTTTTTCGCACTCCCCGAGTCGAAATAGGTGGCAAGAGAAAACTTCGGGGCAATGGAGATGAGTACGCAGTGCGTGTCTCTGCGCAACACAAATTTGGAACAAGATCGAGGTTGGAAATGAGCAATGGAAAAGAAATTTATTACAGGGCTAGCGGATGTGTACTTACTCGGGAAAGTAAGCCAAGAGGATGTTGTCCTTCCTCTTGTTGTCCAAGAAGCACTTCTGTAGGTACAACGAAGCCCGTACCCGCACCGCTGATAAGTTCAACTGGCTTTCACGCATGTAGTAGGGGTCCGCTATCGCGACGTCCGGGGTACTCTCTCTCTTGATCTTCATCGCCAGATTGAGCGCGAATAGGCGGACCAAGTTATAGTCCAGCCTTCTCGCGTGGAATAGCTTGAAGATGTCCTCGTACGCTATAAAGAATATATCCGCGGGGGCATCAGTGACGAAGCCCACATCTCTTGGCACCTTGACCGTGAAGACCGGGTAATTTGGATCTTTGTCCTTAAGAAGGATACTCTCTAGGACCAGGATACTGTCCTGCAGAGGCAGCATATCTCCGGAAGCAAGGTGTTGCAGCTCCGGACCCAGTATTGGTTTGCCAGCTTCATGCATTCTGGTCAAGCCATCCTTGCTGGGAGGTACCATGGAGTCCCGATGACGGATCGTCGGAGGTGGCTGGCTCGCAGACTTCTCCTTGTTCTTACTAGGTCTTTTACGGGGCTTCTTCGGAGCAACGGCCCCTGACGCTTCAAACTGCTCGTTGACCTTGTTGATCAGCGTATTGGGGCTGAAGATGTTTGCGGCGGTTGGCTCTTGTGTATCGGCTGCCGGAGGCGTCTCTTGAGAGAAGCCGCGGAACACCAGGCGCTGTTTGGTTCCCTTGGGTGGGCCAGCTGGTTCGTCGCGAGCGCGGTATGCTTCTTCATGCGCGCCCGCCATGTACAAATCATCTATGTCGGCGCCGGTGTTGAGGTAGGCATCGACGTCTACCGGCCCATCATCATCGATGTCATCTTCGTTGGGTGATGGGATGGGCGATAGCGGTGCAGCGGCCTTGCCTTTAGGCTCCGCCGGTGGCGGTTGAGGCAGAGACTCTCCCAGCAGTTTCTTGTGGCGGCTTGTTGTGGCGGTGACGACGGGAGGAGCTGCCCTCCGAGCAGGCGGCCGGACGATCGGCTGCCGGATGATCGAGGAGGCGCCGGTGGAGCGACCCCCAAGACGGATCTGGGTCTTTGGCCATACCATGGTATAGCCATGGCAGTTCTCAAGCGTCAGGTGCTCGTCGGCTCCCTCGGGCTGTATTGGGGGGTCCATGTCTTCGCACCCCGGCAACACCCGACCCAAAGTGACCTTCAGGACGTTGGCGTCCATAGCCACGGTGTGCAACGTGGTGCTCTTCGGTTGTATGATCATTCCCGTGGCAACATCCTTCAACTCGCCGTCGGGCGCGCAGTGAAGGAGCACGCAAGGAGTGTCCTGAGTAATGTTGGGCATCATTAATTACAGAGGTGGTTTCCACCTATAATGGTTTTCCTACTAGTATCCACGTCATCAACGCATCGACGTCGCATGCATGCCCTCCCAAAAGGTGAGTGAAGTGAGCATGCAACTCTTCACTCGTCATCTTCGCCGGGTCAACAGTGGTCGGATCAACAGGTCTTGTCATGATGAGTACGCAAAAAGCACAAATGTATATGCCTACAAATACGGAATATGGTGGTTCACGCGCAATTCGTCAAGCAAAATACAAAGCTCTTACAAGTTTTTACCAAACAGGAGGAAGGTGATACTGCAACCAACAAGGATCAACGTCTCCAAAAATTGCCAAAGCGATTACCAGGTGTCGACACAGTGCAGGTGGAGACAATATGTAGATCTGTAGGAAGGCTAATATGGTAGCAAAACAGCAATTGTCAAAACAACAATGCAGTATTGAAAGTATGCTCAACAACTGTACTGTGCTGGTGATGACCCACAAGTATAGGGGATCGCAACAGTCTTCGAGGGAAGTAAAACCCAATTTATTGATTCGACACAAGGGGAGACAAAGAATACTTGTAAGCCTTAACAGCGGAATTGTCAATTCAGCTGCACCTGGAAACAGACTTGCTCGCAAGAGTTTATCAGTAGCAACAGTTTTATAGCAGTAGGAGTAGTGAAATAACATCAGCAATGAAATAAAGACAGCAGTAGTGATTACAGTAAACAACATGATTAAAATACTGTAGGCAGAGGGATGGATGAACGGGCGTTGCATGGATAAGAGAATTCATATAATAATCAAGGTAGGGCATTTGCAAATAATAATAAAACGGTATCCAAGTACTAATCAATCCATAGGCATGTGTTCCGTATATATTCGTACGTGCTTGCAATGAGAAACTTGCACAACATCTTTTGTCCTACCAGCCGGTGGCAGCCGGGCCTCTAGGGAAACTACTGGAAATTAAGGTACTCCTTTTAATAGAGTACCGGAGCAAAGCATTAACACTCCGTGAACACATGTGATCCTCACATCACCGCCTTCCCCTCCGGTTGTCCCAATTTCTGTCACTTTGGGGCCTCGGGTTCCGGACAGCAACGTGTGTATACAACTTGCAGGTAAGATCATAAAACAATGAATATCTTCATGAATCAATAACATGTTTAGATCTGAAATCATGGCACTCGGGCCCTAGTGACAAGCATTAAGCATAACAAGTTGCAACAATATCATAAAAGTACCATCTACGGATACTAGGCACCATGCCCTAACAATCTTATGACTATTACATGATCAATCTCATCCAATCCCTACCATCCCCTTCAGCCTACAGCGGGGGAATTACTCACACATGGATGGGGGAGTCATGGATGGTCGATGGAGAGGAGTCGGTGGTGATGGTGGCGATGATCCCCTCCAATTCCCCGTCCCGGCGGAGTGCCAGAACGGAGTTTCTGGTCCCGAGACGGAGTTTTGCGATGGTGGCGGCGTACTGGATGGTTTCTGGTGACTTCGACTTCTCGTCTCGCGTTTTTAGATCGAAACCCTTAAGTAGTCCAGAGGGGGGCGTCAGAGGCTGGCCGAGGCGGCCACACGCTAGGGCAGCGCCCCCCCCCCCCCCTACAGGCCGCGCCGACCTAGTGTCTGGGGGGCCTGGGCCTCCCCTAGGCCTGCCCTTCTGGCTCCGTGATTCTTCTAGAAAAATAAGCCCTTCGACATAAATTCAGAGGATTTTCCTAAAAGTTGAATTTCTGCACAAAAACGAGACACCAGAGCAATTCTGCTGAAAACAGCGTTAGTCCGTGTTAGTTGTATCCAAAATACACAAATTAGAGGCAAAACAATAGCAAAAGTGTTCGGGAAAGTAGATATGTTTTGGACGTATCAACTCCCCCCAAGCTTAGCTTATTGCTTGTCCTCAAGCAATTCAGTTAACAACTGAGTGCGATAAAAGAACTTTCACGAACACATTTGTTCATATGATGTGAATATTCTCATGATATGGCAAGTGCTTAAGCAATTCATAATAAGATACATGCAAATAAAGTCATCTAATAGCTATGTCAATCATGAAAGAGATACCAACAAACTAATAACAAGCATCATGAAACACTTCCATAAGCAGGATTGCAATGTTCATAGAAAGATATGATAAAGTGGTATCTCGCTTGCCTGTATTTGTACAGTAAAACATAAATGCCCAGGCACCTCTGAAGTTCATAGAAAGACTAGAAGTAAAGATTGTCAAAGATAAAAGCATCAAAGTTATACCACAGCTGATCATATTTTGGGACAAGCATATTATACTAAGAATGACAGTTATGCTCTCAAGAAGGTGCTCAAAGAAAGGATGGTGACTCAAGATAAAAGTAAAAGATTGACCCTTCGCAGAGGGAAGCAGGGATTAACATGTGCTAGAGCTTTTCATTTTTTCAAAGATAGAAGTAAAATTATTTTGAGAGGTGTTTGTTGTTGTCAACGAATGATAGTGGGTACTCTAACCACCTCGCTAACCAGACCCTCAAGAGCGGCTCCATGAAGGACGTTATCTCTACCAGCAGGGTAGATCATCTCTCTTCTCTTTTGTTTACACATGCATTTTAGTTTCATTATGGATGACACTCCCCCCAACCTTTGCTTACACAAGCCATGGTTAACCGAATCCTCGGGTGCCTTCCAACATTCACATACCATGGGGGAGTATCTATTTGCAGGTTAAGTTGCTTACTGATGAATCAGAGAAAAACACGTGAAGAGAATTATTAATGAAGGTTAATTAATTGGGGCTGGGAACCCCGTTGCCAGCTCTTTTTGCCAAATTATTGGATAAGCGGATGTGCCACTAGTCCATTGGTGAAAGTCTGTCAGGAGTAAATGACAAGGTTGAAAGATAAAACACCACATACTTCCTCATGAGCTATAAAACATTAACACAAATTGAGAAGTAGTTTGATGGTTTAAAGGTAGCACATGAGAATTTACTTGGAATGGTTTGAAATGCCATGCATAGGTATTTATGGTGGACACTTTGGAACAACTTGGTTTTAAGGTATTTGGAAGCACGAGCAGCGTTCCCGCTCAGTACAAGTGAAGGCTAGCAATAGACTGGTGTCGGGGGTGTACCTCAACAATGTCCTCCGATTGGGACTTAGGGTTGATGAAATCCTGCAAGCTGATACGAGACATCGGTACACAGACAAGCGGGGAAAACGATTTACCCAGGTTCGGGGCCCTCGATGAGGTAAAACCCTTACGTCCTGCCTGTCTGTTCTTGATTATGATGAAAACAGTGTTACAATGGGGTGCCGAATAGTTCGGCTGTGATCTCGTCGAGATAGCTAATCGCTAGGGTAACCTAGTTCTAAGCTTCTGTTGGCTAAGATTGCTAAGATTGATTGTGTCCCTCGATAGCCCCTCTCCTGGCCTTTATATAGGTGGCCAGGTCCCGAGAGATTTCATCGAGTACGGGTAGGATTACAATAGATCTATCTTCAGGCTTTCCTTGTTCGGCTTCCTCCGTGCCTTGAACTCCAAGCAATCTTCCGTCGCACCGTCCTAGTGGCCCATCTTGCCCTTGGGTACTTTCATGGGCCTCCAGTTAGACCGTATAGGGTAGAGCAACATTGATTACCCGAAGGGTAATGCCCACGTCAGTAGCCCCCGAGTGTCTAGCCGAACATAGTTCGGGTAGAGACTAGAACATGTCTTCTTACGAAGTCCTTCTCTTTGATCATTCTTGTCTTTCTTCCATCTTCTATCGGGTGTGCGTCAGCGCTCCCGATGGGAGTAGCCCCCGAGTCTAGGTACGGATGCTTGCAATTCGTGCGTAGACTCAAGTTGTACCACTCAAACATTTTTCTTCTGCCGAAGCTTTTTCCTGCAAGTCTTTGTACTCCATTCGATACATTTTCTTTACGCAAGGGATAATGAATAACGTGCCCAACTTCTGTTGGTTAACTGCCGATGGCAAAACAACGTTACCCTACACAAAATCAAGTTCCCGGGCATGATCCTGGAGTGCGAAAAAAGTTTTGTCGGGTGCGCGTCCGGTGCTCCCGATGGGAGTAGCCCCCGAGTCTGGGCATGGGCGTTTTACGCCCGGATGCAGACTCGAGTCAAATATTTCCTTCGAATCCTCATTCTGTCGGGTGCGCGTCCAGCGCTCCCGATGGGAGTAGCCCCCGAGTCTGAGTGCAGACGCTTGCGATCTGCGCTTAGACTCAAATCGTTCATCCGACATATTCTTATCTCTTCGTATGCAATTATTCTCCATGACGTCATTGATTACGTTTTACTGTCCTCTTGATTTTGACTGACAAGACGCAACTTGCCAGCCCTGTTTTCGAGCAATTCCTGCTTCTCTCTACACGGTTAACGAGGCACCTCCTCGATTTCCGCAACCATTAACCAGAGAAAAAGGCCCAGTACCAATACGAGGTCTTCCTTAAGTTCCCCAAGAGATAGAAATCCCCAATCTCTTCCTTCATTCATCCTTTCGTTGTTCTTCCTCTTCTCCCACTCACAACTATTCGCGCCGCCGCCACTGCTTCCTAGCTTTTCCCAGATCTTACGATGGTGAAGAAGAAGAACCCTAGCTCCGCCGCCAGCTCTACGAGCGGAGGCGCCGCCGCAAAATCTTCCTCAATTCTTTCGAAGGGAGGCGCCCCAGGCGCTCCTCCCCCAGCTCCGGCGCCGCCGGCGCCACCACGCTCAGCAGCTAGGCCCGGAGATTGGGTAGCTTCGACCGTCACCAAGCGTGACGAGAAGAGATCCTGAAGCCTGGGATTGATCTCCTCTTATGAGGGGAATGTGATCTTTCTAGGTGCGATTTCTCGACCTAATCCCCCTGCCGGTTTTACCGGTATGTTCTTGTCATTCTTATACCGAGGCCTTTCTCTTCCCGTCCACGAATTCCTCCTCCATCTCCTACGAACCTACGAAATCCAACTATGGCAACTCACTCCCAATTCAATCATTCACGTTGCTGTGTTTGTCACCCTCTGCGAAGCATATCTGGGCGTTGAGCCTCATTTTGGGCTGTGGAAAAAGATCTTCTATGTAAAGAGATACAGCAGTAGCAACGGATCTTTTGTCACCGGAGGAGTTCGGATGTCAATTACTTTAACTTCCCAATGAGAGAGTCCGTGCGAGGGTGGAGATTAAAGTGGTTTTATATCAAGGATTCCTTGGCACCCGAATCTCAACTTCCTCGCTTTGTCGACGTCCTTGAGGCCAAGCCTAAGAATTCTTGGAAGAATATTCTCTCTCCCAACGAAAAAGTAGCTGCCGATGAATTATTTGCCAGATTTCTTCGGATCAAGGAGGCTGATGGACAAACTATGGTTGCCACCGAGGTAGCGGCAGTGTTTCTGAAACGTCGAATCCAACCAGTCATGGCTAGAGCTCGCCCAATGTGGTTGTATTCAGGTCTAAAGGATGAGACTAGAATTAACGCTGCTGAATTGTCAGAAAAAGAACTACTCGATGAAGTCTGTCGCCTCACTTCCTTTAGTCAAGAGTACTTGATCCCACTGATATCTCCGTATATTCCTTTTGATGCCGATCATCCTCCACCAGAGGTAATTGCCATCCTTGAATTCTTGTTATGCCGCTATCGACATATATGACTATTATTCTCATTTATGTTTTCCCTTCGACAGACCCACGTAGCCTCCGAGGACTTACATAACTTGCCAAATGAAACTTCTGAAGGAAGAGGCTCTTCAGAACCCGTTGATTCTCGTACTGTTGATCATACAAACCCAACAAGCGAACGTGATGACCCGATAGATTCCGAAACTGTTCACGCCAATCTCCCCTCATCAGCTGGTGACACTTGCTACACAGAGGGGATCAGTGCGCAATGATGACGCTGATCACGATGCCTTTGTTAATGCAGCTGCGGAGGAGACCAGGGCTCCACCTGCGAAGAGATCAATCAGCGGTTTTGCCGACGAAGATGATCTCCTTGATTTGTAAGTGTTCTTCTTCTTCTTACTACTTTCTGCTTCTCGATCTTTCCACATTTTTCTCATGACTTGGTCAATCAAATCTTCCTTGTAGTGATGATGCTTTCATTGAGCCTCCATCTAAGAGGGTCAAATCTGATGCTGTCTTGCCAGCCGCCGCAGCTTCCGAAGCTTCAGCTCCCAAAGCGGCTCCTGCAGTGCAAGCATCGACTGCCTCCTCCCTTTCCAAAGGGAAAGATGCTCCTGCTGCCGCCGCAGCTCCTCCTTCTGTAAGTCTTTGTTGAGTCTAACAAGAATCTTTTGGAATGTGTCTTTGTATAATGATCTTTGTAAAATACTCCCTTTCTTCAAGGATCTACGAGGTGTGATATCCTCCTTAGAGGCCTTCGCCTCTCAATTCACCTCTCTGGAGGCAGACAAAATTCGGCTGCAGGAAGAGGCTAAGTCTTCCTCTTCAAAGTTGGATGGCGCCATTAAAAAGGCCGCCGTAGCTTGCCAGGAGGTCGACTCCTTGAAAGAAGAGCTGAACAAGCTAAAGGAGAGGCTGAAGGAAGAGGAAGCTCGGGCGACAGAGAAGGATGAACTCCTCCATCAGTCTGCCTTAGCCCTACTTGGTAAGCTCCTACTTCCCTTGTAGACTTTCACTTTTTATGGATCTATTTCTTCGTCAACGATTTCTTTTAATTTCTCGCAGAAGCCGCCAGCATCCCTGCTACTGCCTTCGACAAAATTCCAAGCAATTCCCCAGCAAATGGTGTGTCGACGGTTCTCGCTGCCGACCAACTTACCCGGGAGCTTCTTGACAAGGGAAAGGGTGCTCTGACGCGGATGCATTCGATGATATTCCCCAAGGCCAAGCAGGAGAAAACTCTGGGGCAGCTGATCGATGCCTTCGCAGCCGACACCAAGGAAGTCATTGAGGTATTCAAGCGTACCTCGCGTACCTATGGTGCCCTTCTTGCCTTCCAACTTATGATGGGTTACGGCTTTAAGGCTGACATCGAAGGAATGACTAAGGAGCTGCCGAAAGAGAAAGATGGGCGATCTGTTGACTTAAGCGCTTTTACGGCGTCCGCCCGTACTTGTGCTCGCCAGCTCCTCGATTTAGTTTCAGGAAAAACATCGGTTGGCCCCAGCCTGTCGACTCAGACTCAGGCTCCTTGACTTTTGTAACAATTTTATCCTTGGGCTAGTATGAAACATTATTCTGTTGCGAGAACTTAAGTTTGTAATGAACACTGTGCTGGCAATGTTGCCAGCATGCTTTTATCATAATATCTTCACTTGTGCTTCTCCAGATAGGGATTGCTTATGCCTCTCCCGATGGGAGTTTTATTGGATGCTTAATTTGACCGTATTATCCTCTTAACGTTGTTGCCTGCAGGTTTTCCCGGTGCCCTCGTTTGTTGATGACTCCTTGGGCGTTCTTCCCGAAAGTGATCGGATCCGGCGGATGAAGGATCGGATCACCCAGATGGAGAAGGATCTGCGCGACACCTACGCCTTGGCTGCTATTGTCAGCAAGAAGAGTGAAATTGCAGCCAACGTGGAGCGATACGCTCTTACTGAGCTAAATAAAGCTACCGACAGTTTGAACTGTAAGCTCCTTGATCCCTGCGTCAGTTTGACGACAACTCCTTATCTGATTCTCTGCTTATTCCTTTGCCAGTCATAGCTCTAAACCGTGCGGAAGAAAACAAACGGATTTACGAGCGTGTACATGCGTTAACCCAGCTGTCCTCAGCCGAAGAGATTTTCTGGCGGGAGCACTCGAAGGCTTCAGCTGTCGCACAATTTCAGGATCGAGTTCAGCAGGTCCACCACTTCTTCGACAAGTGCTATAAGGCCATGAGGGTGGTTTGGAAGACGATGTTTCCTTTGAACGCAGTTCCCCCCACACTCCTTGCATTGATGTCGGAGTTTGGTAACGCCAAGAAGATCCGGGACTTGGTGCGCGCACAAGTTTTTGCAGGAGCCAGGTTTACACTTGCTCTTGTACTTGCCCGTTATCCTTCGGCAGGTTTACTGTCGATTGCCAACGTTACTGGAGACTTGGAGGCGCTGTATCCGAAGGTGTTGTTGCCTGCCAACATAATTGTCGACAGACTCGAGAAGGATTCAAAGGTACCTGAAGAATAAGGAACTCCGCAAGGATGATTTCAGGGTTTTAATGACTGTTTGTAAATAGATAGTTTGACTACTTTATCCAAGTGTTTGGATTATGTACTGACGCCTTTTCATTCGGTAGATACATGCATATGTACTTTTACCATGTTATTGCCGTTGGCAAGTTTCAATTTTGAGCGAATCTTAGTTGCTCGTTTTTGAATGTATGTATATTGGTTGTTTAGCAAATCATGTGAGTGATCAGCTCGTGTTGCAGGTCTTGCTAAACCTGTTGTATGCGCAACTTTGCTTTCAACCATTTTAAATTTCGACAGGCACTCCCGAATATTTCGGGTGTAGTGATTCTGCCGATGAGCCCATTGTTCCTTGATATTTCCATGAGTGAAATATCGAACGTGGGTTGTTGTTTATGTGTATTTCCAAACTCTTGCTATTTACGGCACTCGTAGAGGCATCTATAGCAGAGGGAAAGGTGAACGTCTTTTTAGCACTCGTAGAGGCTTTTTGGAACACGATCCTTGTACTACGTTTTCGTAGTGACGGGGCGTAGAAATTCGTGATCACTGCAATGCTTTATCAAAAGATGGAAGCTTAAATTCTTATTAATAAAGTAAGCACGGGGCTGAAGGGCGAAAAAGGAAGGCCCTGTATAAAGTAGAAGAAAAAATGAAATAAATGCTGAAAAAATTCTTAATCAAGGAAGGGGTTCTTCTCTTCTTCTGGCTTCTTCACCACGTTAGGGGTAGCCGCAGCGTTGCTGATTTCACCAGGGGTTTGAGCTGTGACTGCCAGCGTCTTGCTGTTTTCTATGCCTTCTGCGTCATCAACTGTCGAACCTTTTGCTGCCGAAGCTTTTGCTGCCAAAGCTCCTGCTGCCGAGGCTTCTGCTGTCGAGGCTTTAAGGGCAAGGTCGGCTGGCTTCTTTTTGCTTCCCCTGTCGTCCTTCTCTTCCTTGATTTCACGCAACAACAACTTTGGTGGAGGCTTAATGATTTCTTGCTTGCTCCCAAACTTCGCAGCGATCCTCTGGAAATCGTGATCGCAACTGTCTGAGCGCGAAAAACTTCCATGGACTGTGATGTTTGTCCCTTTGTTGCCAGGCATTTTCAGCTTGAGATATGCATAGTGCGGCACGGCCATGAACTTGGCATAGGCTGGTCTCCCGAGTATAGCATGATACTGGGACTCCCAGTTCACTACCTCAAACTCGATCTTCTCCTTCCTGAAATTGTCGGATCTACCGAAGACAACGTTCAGGTAAATTCTTCCAAGAGAGTAACCTGGTTCAGTTGGCAGAATCCCGTGGAAGCAGGTGTCTGTCTCTTCCAACATTCCCATGGTGATCCCCATACTCTTGATTGTGTCGACGAAAATCAGGTTTAACCCGCTCCCACCATCCATAAAGACTTTGCTCATCTTGAATCCCCCTATATGTGCCTCAACTACCAGGGCAGCGTGTCCTGGTTTTGGTATGGTCATCGGGTGGTCTGCTTGGCTGAACGTAACGTTCTGAGAGGACCACTCGACATACTCAGGGATGTTTGCCATGATGCTTTCGGCCAGATTAATTTCCCGGGTGAGCTTCTTCATCTCTCTTCTCGAGACATCTGTCTTGTGGATCATGCTCATCTGCCCACGTGGTGGTGGGAACGCCTCGTTGGGTTGATGAGGTTGGGCCTGCTGGACTTGGTGCTGCGGTGGGGGTGGGGGTGGAGGTGGTAGCGGTTGCTGTCCTGACTGCTGGATGAATTTGTGCATGTCGAGGAACTGTCGACAATCCCTAAGAAGGTGACTCGACTTTGTTTTGCCGTCCTTAGAGTCGACATACGAGTGCAGGTAACAGGGAGCGTTGATCTGCTCAGCATAGGGTAGCTCAGGAACCCTCTGTTGCCGTGGTTTATAATTGCCGCGGTTTCCAGAGTTGTTCCGGTTGCCGTCCTGTCGATCGTCTCTTCTTTCATCATACCGATCATCATGTCGATCGGAGTATCCTGCAGCTACCAGATTGTTGTCGTCGTAGTTGCGATTTTTCCTCCTTTTGTGCCGATCCCTTCGGCTGCCCGATTCGTGCTTTGGCTGGTCGTCGTCTTCGTCATCGCTGCGCTGGTCTTCGCACGTTGTCCTCGCCATCAGCCCAACTGTTGGCGATTTCCATCAGCTTGGTGATGGTTTTCGGCTTTTTGCGTCCAAGTTCTTCTATGTAACTTTCGCGTCGGACACCATCGCTGAAAGCGTCGATTGCTCTGTCTACAGATACATCTTCGGCAGCGTTTAGGAGTTTGGTGAATCTCCCTATGTAAGAGCGCATCGACTCCTTCTGCTTCTGCTGGCAGTTGCGTAGCTCCTCAATCCCGACGGGTCTTTTATATGTTGCCTGGAAGTTAGCAACGAAGGCATCCACCAGGTCGTCCCATGATTTGATGGAACCTTTCGGCAGCCCCATTAACCAGGCCCGCGCCGAGTCCTTTAAGTAGAGCTGCAAGCACTGCATTGCTGCTATCTGGTTCCCTTTATGCAGAATCACATTCTGCAGGTAATCATCTATCCAAGATCTTGGTTCCTGCTGCCCATCATACTTGGCAGCGTCAGTGGGAGTAGGCTTGAACTTTTTGGGTGGCATCGACTCGCGGATTTTGTAACTCAAACAATTGGCTCCCCTTAGTTCACCATCGTACTCTTGATCCTCGTCTGAGGAGTCACTGTCGTCATCCTTCCTGGCGGCGCGTCGTCGTCTTGCTTTATCAATCCGGCTCTGGGTGATTTCATCCCGAGCATCTCTCGCCCGATGTTTCGAACCGCTGGCCTGCGCCATGGTTTTCTCCTTCTGCGGAACTAGATTGTTTCCCAATATGGCGAGACTTTCTAGGGCACCACGGTGAGCTTGTGCCATGGATCCTTCGGGGCGTTGGTTGATGAGGTATGCGGCGAGATTAGTTGTTGCTCCCGCAACGTTCTTTGGCCGTGGCATGCCTGCGGTATCCATGGTCATGAAAGACTTGGTTAGATTTGACGTTATTTCTCTGGCGTCGTCTTCTGAGAGCCTGGACAGTCTTGACCGATGTTTTCCCGCCCCAAGAGCACTTCGGGAAGCGCTTCCTTGTGAAGCTCTCCGTCGCTCGCTGGATCGTTCTGCCGCAGATAGACGTCTCTCGAGGGTAGCTTTCTCTCTCGACAGGTGCTCCCGGTTTTTCTCTAGTATAGAGCGGTATGCGTTTAGGGTTCCAACCGAGGTTCCTGCGGGGAGCGGGGTGTGATGGCGTGTAACTCACACGTTCGTTGGGAACCCCAAGAGGAAGGTATGATGCGCACAGTAGCAAGTTTTCCCTCAGAAAGAAACCAAGGTTTAATCGAACCAGTAGGAGCCAAGAAGCACGTTGAAGGTTGATGGTCGCGAAATGTGATGCGGCGCAACACCAGGGATTCTGGCGCCAACGCGGAACCTGCACAACACAACCCAAGTACTTTGTCCCAACGAAACATTGAGGTTGTCAATCTCACCGGCTTGCTGTAACAAAGGATTAAACGTATCGAGTGGAAGATGTTTGCAAAGAAAACAGTAAAACAAGTAGATTGTATGCTATGTAAAGAATAGGACCGGGGTCCACAGTTCACTAGAGGTGTCTCTCCCATAAGATAAAGCATGTTGGGTGAACAAATTACAGTCGGGCAATTGACAAATAGAGAAAGGCATAACAATGCATATACATGACATGGTAAATATAGTGAGATTTAATTGGGCATTACGACAAAGAACATAGACCGCCATCCAACTGCATCTATGCCTAAAAAGTCCACCTTCAGGTTATCATCCGAACCCCCTCCAGTATTAAGTTGCAAAGCAACAGACAATTGCATTAAGTATGGTGCGTAATGTAATCAACAACTACATCCTTAGACATAGCATCAATGTTTTATCCCTAGTGGCAACAAAGACATCCACAACCTTAGAACTTTCTGTCACCGTCCTGCATTCAATGGAGGCATGAACCCACTATCGAGCATAAATACTCCCTCTTGGAGTTAAGAGTAAAAACTTGGCCAGAGCCTCTACTAATAACGGAGAGCATGCAAGATCATAAACAACACATGAACAATAGATTGATAATCACCATAATCATAGTACTCTCTATCCATCGGATCCCGACAAACACAACATATAGAATTACATATAGATGATCTTGATCATGTTAGGCAGCTCACAAGATCTAACAATGAAGCACAACAAGGAGAAGACGACCATCTAGCTACTGCTATGGACCCATGGTCCAGGGGTGGACTACTCACTCATCACTCCGGAGGCGACCATGGCGGTGTAGAGTCCTCCGGGAGATGAATCCCCTCTCCGGCAGGGTGCCGGAGGCGATCTCCAGAATCCCCCGAGATGGGATTCGCGGCGGCGGCGTCTCTGTAAGGTTTTCCGTATCGTGGCTCTCGGTACTGGGGGTTTCGCGACGGAAGCTTTAAGTAGGCGGAGGGTCAACGCGAGGGGCCACACGAGGGGCCCAGGGGATAGGTCGGCGCGGCCAGGGCCTGGGCCGCGCCGGCCACCCCCCTGGCCTCCTCGTGGCCCCACTTCGTTAGGTCTTCGGTCTTCTGGAAGCTTCGTGCAAAAATAGGACCCTGGGCGAAAGTTTCGTCCAATTCCGAGAATACTTCTTTACTAGGATTTCTGAAACCAAAAACAGCAGAAACAAAGAATCGGCTCTTCGGCATCTTGTTAATAGGTTAGTTCCAGAAAATGCATAAATATGACATATAATATGCATAAAACATGTAGGTATCATCAATAAAGTAGCATGGAACATAAGAAATTATCGATACGTTGGAGACGTATCAGCATCCCCAAGCTTAGTTCTGCTCGTCCCGAGCAGGTAAAACGATAACAAAGATAATTTCTGAAGTGACATGCCATCATAATCTTGATCATACTATTTGTAAACATATGTAATGAATGCAGCGATCAAAACAAAGGTAATGACATGAGTAAACAACTGAATCATATGACAAAGACTTTTCATGAATAGTACTTTCAAGACAAGCATCAATAAGTCTTGCATAAGAGTTAACTCATAAAGCAATAAATCAAAGTAAAGGTGTTGAAGCAACACAAAGGAAGATTAAGTTTCAGCGGTTGCTTTCAACTTATAACATGTATATCTCATGGATATTGTCAACATAAAGTAATATAATAAGTGCAATATGCAAGTATGTAGGAATCAATGCACAGTTCACACAAGTGTTTGCTTCTTAAGGTGGAAGGAGATAGGCAAACTGACTCAACAATAAAAGTAAAAGAATGGTCCTTCAATGAGGAAAGCATCGATTGCTGTATTTGTGCTAGAGCTTTTATTTTGAAAACATGAAACAATTTTGTCAACGGTAGTAATAAAGCATATGAGTTATGAAAATTATATCTTACAAGTTGCAAGCCTCACGCATAGTATACTAATAGTGCCCGCACCTCGTCCTACTTAACTTGGACTACCGGGTCTTCGCATGCCATGTTTCAACCAAGTGTCACAAAGGGGTACCTCCATGCCGCCTGTACAAAGGTCCAAGGAGAATGCTCGCATTTCGGATTTCTCGCTTTTGATTATTCTCAACTTAGACATCCATACCGGGACAACATGGACAACAGATAATGGACTCCTCTTAAATGCATAAGCATGTAGCAAAGTTATTATTCTCATATGAGATTGAGGATATATGTCCAAAACTGAAACTTCCACCATGATTCATGGCTTTAGTTAGCGGCCCAATGTTCTTCTCTAACAATTTTGCATGCTCCAACCACTAAAATGATAGACCTTCAGACAAGACGGACATGCATAGCAACTCACATGATATTCAACAATAGTTGATGGCGTTCCCCGAAGCATGGTTATCGCACAACAGTGCAACTTAATAAAATATAAAGTGCATAAGTACATATTCAATACTACGATAGTTTTTAAGGCTATTTTGTCCCATGAGCTATATATTGCAAAGGTGAATGATGGAATTTTAAAGGTAGCACTCAAGCAATTTACTTTGGAATGGCGGAGCAATACCATGTAGTAGGTAGGTATGGTGGACACAAATGGCATAGTAGTTGGCTCAAGGATTTTGGATGCATGAGAAGTATTCCCTCTCGATACAAGGTTTAGGCTAGCAAGGTTATTTGAAGCAAACTCAAGGATGAACAAGTGCAGCAAAACTCACATAAAAGACATATTGTAAACATTATAAGACTCTACACTGTCTTCCTTGTTGTTCAAAACTCAATACTAGATATTATCTAGACCTTAGAGAAACCAAATATGCAAATCAAATTTTAGCAAGCTCTATGTATTTCTTCATTAATGGGTGCAAAGCATATGATGCAAGAGCTTAAACATGAGCACAACAATTGCCAAGTATCACATTATCCAAGACATTTTTAGAATTACTACATGTAGCATTTTCCAATTCCAACCATATAACAATTTAACGAAGAAGAAACTTCGCCTTGAACATTATGAGTAAAGCCTAAGGACACATGTGTCCATATGCAACAGCGGAGCGTGTCTCTCTCCCACAAAGTGAATGCTAGGATCCATCTTATTCAAACAAAAACAAAAACGAAAACAAACCGACGCTCCAAGTAAAGAACACAAGATGTGACTGAATAAAAATATAGTTTCAGGGGAGGAACCTGATGATGTTGTCGATGAAGAAGGGGATGCCTTGGGCATCCCCAAGCTTAGACGCTTGAGTCTTCTTAAAATATGCAGGGGTGAACCACGGGGGCATCCCCAAGCTTAGAGCTTTCACTCCTCTTGATCATAGTATATCATTCTCCTCTCTTGACCCTTGAAAACTTCCTTCACACCAAACTTCAAGCAAACTCATTAGAGGGTTAGTGCACAATTAATAATTCACTCATTCAGAGGTGACACAATCATTATTTTCACTTCTGGACATTGCATAATGCTACTGGACATTAATGGATCAAAGAAATAAATCCAACATAGCAAAAGAGGCAATGCGAAATAAAAAGCAGAATCTGTCAAAAACAGAATAGTCCGTAAAGACGAATTTAGAAATGGCACCAGACTTGCTCAAATGGAAAAACTCAAAACTAATAAAAGTTGCGTACATATCTGAGGATCACGCTCGTAAATTGGCAGATTTTTTCGAATTTTCTACAGAGAATTGTGCCCAGATTCGTGACAGACAGCAATGCTGTTTCTGCGCAGCGATCCCAAATATAACATCAACTTTGACATAGAAACTTTACTTGGCACAAAAACATGATAAGGAGAGGTTGCTACAGTAGTAAACAACTTCCAAGACTCAACAAAACAAAAAATTGCTGTAGGTAAAAACATGGGTTGTCTCCCATAAGCGCTTTTCTTTAACGCCTTTCAGCTAGGCGCAGAAAGTGCAAATCAAGTAACATCGAGAGTAGAAGCATCAACATTATAGCTTGTTCTAATAATAGAATCAAAAGGCAACTTCATTCTCTTTCTAGGGAAGTGTTCCATACCTTTCTTGAGAGGAAATTGGTATTTAATATTACCTTCCCTCATATCAATAACAGCACCAACAGTTCGAAGAAAAGGTCTTCCCAACACAATTGGACAAGATGCATTGCATTCGATATCCAAGACAACAAAATCAACGGGGACAAGGTTATTGTTAACCGTAATATGCACATTATCAATCCTCCCCAAAGGTTTCTTTTTAACATTATCGGCAAGATTAACATCCAAATAACAATTCTTCAATGGTGGCAAGTCAAGCATATCATAAATCTTTTTAGGCATAACAGAAATACTTGCACCAAGATCACATAAAGCATTACATTCAAAGTCATTGAATTTCATTTTAATGATGGGCTCCCAACCATCTTCTAACTTTCTAGGAATAGAAGTTTCAAGTTTTAGTTTCTCTTCTCTAGCTTTTATGAGAGCATTTGTAATATGTTTTGTAAAGGCTAAATTTATAGCACTAGCATTAGGACTTTTAGCAAGTTTTTGTAAGAACTTTATAACTTCAGAGATGTGGCAATCATCAAAATCTAAATCATTATGAGCTACAGCAATGGGATCATTGTTCCCAAGGTTGGAAAAAATTTCAGCAGTTTTATCACAAGCAGTTTCAGCAGTTTTGGCAATTTCAGGCAGTTTTGTACGCTTTGCACTAGGAGTAGAAACATTGTCAACACCAATTATTTTACCATTGATAGTAGGAGGTGCAGCAACATGTGATGAATTAGCATTACTAGTGGTGGTAATAGTCCAAACTTTAGCTACAGTATTCTCTTTAGCTAGTTTTTCATTTTCTTCTCTATCCCACCTAGCACGCAGCTCAGCCATTAATCTTATATTCTCATTAATTCTAACTTGGATGGCATTTGCTGTAGTGGTAATCTTATTATCAATATCATTATTAGGCATAACTTTCAATTTTAAAAGATTAACATCAGAGGCAAGCCTATCAACTCTAGAAGCGATAGTATCAATTTTATCAAGCTTTTCCTCAACAGATTTGTTAAAAGCAGTTTGTGTACTAATAAATTCTTTAAGCATGGCTTCAAGACCAGAGGGTATATTCCTATTATTGTTGTAAGAATTCCCATAAAAATTACCATAACCATTACTATTAGCAGAAGGATATGGCCTATAGTTATTACCAGAGTTGTTCCTATAAGCATTGTTGTTGAAATTATTGTTTTTAATGAAATTCACATCAACATTTTCTTCTTGAGCAACCAATGAAGCTAAAGGAACATTATTTGGATCTACATTAGATCTACCATTCACAAGCATAGACATAATCACATCAATCTTATCACTCAAGGAAGAGGTTTCTTCAACAGAATTTACCTTCTTACCTTGTGGATCTCTTTCCGTGTGCCATTCAGAGTAATTAATCATCATATCATCAAGAAGTTTTGTAGCCGCCCCCAATGTGATGGACATAAAGGTACCTCCAGCAGCTGAATCCAATAAATTCCGCGAAGAAAAATTTAGTCCTGCATAGAAGGTTTGGATGATCATCCAAGTAGTCAGTCCATGGGTTGGGCAATTCTTTACCAAAGTTTTCATTCTCTCCCATGCTTGAGCAACATGTTCAGTATCTAATTGCTTAAAATTCATTATGCTACTTCTCAAAGATATAATTTTAGCGGGAGGATAATATCTACCAATAAAAGCATCCTTGCATTTAGTCCATGAATCAATACTATTCTTAGGCAAAGATAGCAACCAATCTTTAGCTCTTCCTCTTAATGAGAAAGGAAACACTTTCAATTTAATAATATCACCATCTACATCTTTATACTTTTGCATTTCACAAAGTTCAACAAAATTATTGAGATGGGCAGCAGCATCATCAGAACTAGCACCAGAAAATTGATCTCTCATGACAAGATTTAGTAAAGCAGGTTTAATTTCAAAGAATTCTGCTGTAGTAGCAGGTGGAGCAATAGGTGTGCATAGGAAATCATTATTATTTGCATTTGTGAAGTCACACAATTTAGTATTTTCAGGGGTATTCATTTTAGCAACGGTAAATAAAACAAACTAGATAAAGTAAATGCAAGTAACTAATTTTTTTTGTGTTTTTGATATAGAGAGCAAGACAGTAAATAAAGTAAAACTAGCAACTAATTTTTTTGTATTTTGATTTAGTGCAGCAAACAAAATAAAATAAAGCAAGACAAAAACAAAGTAAAGAGATTGAGAAGTGGAGACTCCCCTTGCAGCGTGTCTTGATCTCCCCGGCAACGGCGCCAGAAAAAGAGCTTGATGGCGTGTAACTCACACGTTCGTTGGGAACCCCAAGAGGAAGGTATGATGCGCACAGTAGCAAGTTTTCCCTCAGAAAGAAACCAAGGTTTAATCGAACCAGTAGGAGCCAAGAAGCACGTTGAAGGTTGATGGTCGCGAAATGTGATGCGGCGCAACACCAGGGATTCCGGCGCCAACGCGGAACCTGCACAACACAACCCAAGTACTTTGTCCCAACGAAACATTGAGGTTGTCAATCTCACCGGCTTGCTGTAACAAAGGATTAAACGTATCGAGTGGAAGATGTTTGCAAAGAAAACAGTAAAACAAGTAGATTGTATGCTATGTAAAGAATAGGACCGGGGTCCACAGTTCACTAGAGGTGTCTCTCCCATAAGATAAAGCATGTTGGGTGAACAAATTACAGTCGGGCAATTGACAAATAGAGAAAGGCATAACAATGCATATACATGACATGGTAAATATAGTGAGATTTAATTGGGCATTACGACAAAGAACATAGACCGCCATCCAACTGCATCTATGCCTAAAAAGTCCACCTTCAGGTTATCATCCGAACCCCCTCCAGTATTAAGTTGCAAAGCAACAGACAATTGCATTAAGTATGGTGCGTAATGTAATCAACAACTACATCCTTAGACATAGCATCAATGTTTTATCCCTAGTGGCAACAGCACATCCACAACCTTAGAACTTTCTCACATCGTCCCAGATTCAATGGAGGCATGAACCCACTATCGAGCATAAATACTCCCTCTTGGAGTTAAGAGTAAAAACTTGGCCAGAGCCTCTACTAATAACGGAGAGCATGCAAGATCATAAACAACACATGAACAATAGATTGATAATCACCATAATCATAGTACTCTCTATCCATCGGATCCCGACAAACACAACATATAGAATTACATATAGATGATCTTGATCATGTTAGGCAGCTCACAAGATCTAACAATGAAGCACAACAAGGAGAAGACGACCATCTAGCTACTGCTATGGACCCATGGTCCAGGGGTGGACTACTCACTCATCACTCCGGAGGCGACCATGGCGGTGTAGAGTCCTCCGGGAGATGAATCCCCTCTCCGGCAGGGTGCCGGAGGCGATCTCCAGAATCCCCCGAGATGGGATTCGCGGCGGCGGCGTCTCTGTAAGGTTTTCCGTATCGTGGCTCTCGCATCGGGGGTTTCGCGACGGAAGCTTTAAGTAGGCGGAGGGTCAACGCGAGGGGCCACACGAGGGCCCAGGGATAGGTCGGCGCGGCCAGGGCCTGGGCCGCGCCGGCCACCCCCGGCCTCCTCGTGGCCCCACTTCGTTAGGTCTTCGGTCTTCTCGGAAGCTTCGTGCAAAAATAGGACCCCGGCGAAAGTTTCGTCCAATTCCAAGAATATTTCTTTACTAGGATTTCTGAAACCAAAAACAGCAGAAAACAAAGAATCGGCTCTTCGGCATCTTGTTAATAGGTTAGTTCCAGAAAATGCATAAATATGACATATAATGTGCATAAAACATGTAGGTATCATCAATAAAGTAGCATGGAACATAAGAAATTATCGATACGTTGGAGACGTATCAGGGTGTTGTTAAGTACGGCTGTCCTGGCCGCAGCCTACTCCTCGTCCGCGATGGTATAGTCGCTGTCGCGATTGCTAGCGCTATTTTCGAAGCTCGCTCTCCTGCTGGAACGGGGCGTGCGGTCTCCGTCTCCTCCGTGCCTTGTATTTCCTGTGTTGTTGGCGACGTAGACCTGATGGTGTGCTGTTCTTCGGGTGGCTCTCCGGGCGATGCTGCCGACACTTTCTTCTCCCGACGAGTATCGGGCATTGCAGATGAACAGTGTGTCGCTTGATCCCAAACCGTGCCTGGCGTCGCAGTTCGAGCAGTAGTAGGAGGTTAATTCTGAAGATGTGGGTTCGTCGGATCCTACTGACATTGAGGACGCTGAACGGGGAGTCGAAGGCGCGGGCGAGCTCATCGATTCTGTCAGGCCAGCCAATAAATCGAGTGATGACGACGCGCTAGGACTCGTTGATCCAGAGGTAGGCGATTCCAGCAGCTGGAGAATTCCTTCCGCGTTGACGTTGTAGTGGACGCTGCCGATTGTCATCTCCATGTTTCCTTGCAGATCTGAGAAGTTTGAGCGAGAAGAATCGCTATGCGGGGTGAACTCGTAGGAGCCGAATCGGACCGGACCTCCCAGAGTTGGTGATGGCGGTGCCGATGAAGATGTCGATGACATGATCGGATCTGCCGATGACTGATCTTGTGCCAGCAGCGTTCCCACAGACGGAGCCAATTGTCGGGGGTGTTCCTCGACAATGTCCTCCGATTGGGACTTAGGGTTGATGGAATCCTGCAAGCTGATACGAGACATCGGTACACAGACAAGCGGGCAAAGCGATTTACCCAGGTTCGGGGCCCTCGATGAGGTAAAACCCTTACGTCCCGCCTGTCTGTTCTTGATTATTATGAAAACAGTGTTACAATGGGGTGCCGAATAGTTCGGCTGTGATCTCGTCGAGATAGCTAATCGCTAGGGTAACCTAGTTCTAAGCTTATGTTGGCTAAGATTGCTAAGATTGATTGTGTCCCTCGATAGCCCCTCTCCTGGCCTTTATATAGGTGGCCAGGTCCCGAGAGATTTCATCGAGTACGGGTAGGATTACAATAGATCTATCTTCAGGCTTTCCTTGTTCGGCTTCCTCCGTGCCTTGAACTCCAAGCAATCTTCCGTCGCACCGTCCTAGTGGCCCATCTTGCCCTTGGGTACTTTCATGGGCCTCCAGTTAGACCGTATAGGGTAGAGCAACATTGATTACCCGAAGGGTAATGCCCACGTCAACTGGGAAGCGACAATCAAGAGAGCAATAACTGTCATAATCATGCTTGCGACAAAATAAAATTAAGGGAGGCATAAAAGTGATACAAGAACTCTGAAGCAAAGTAAATCATCGAGGCTTAATTGACTTTTGTTCAGTCATGTGCATGCGCGAGCATGTGCCAAGTCGATTCAAGTGAATTATTCAGAGGAGGATACCACAATGTCATACTTATCTATGATAAAACAATGCAAGCAAATATTCATGACATGCTACTCATTATTAATAGATTGGAACTAATCATGAGAGATCATGAACTACTAGACTTTCATTAAATGACATATACCTCACATGAACCAACTAAGCATGCTCACATGGATGAGTATATGTACAAAAATGAAAACAAATAGAGTTCATACCAGCCTCTCACCACAGTCAAGTTGCCGTAGATCGTCATTATTGCCTTTCACTTGTGCAGCTTGAATAATAATATGGAATGAAACCAAGCTCCAACCACCGAAGACCGCTAAACTCCCTAATAAACTTTACAAAACCAAAGAAGAACAACAAATATTTTTGGTGTTTTCGGGTTAGAAACAAGAACAAAGGAAACAAGCAAACCAAGCAAAATCTTTTTGGATTTTGTCATAGAAAACCAACGATAGCAAATAAGGTAAAATAGGAGCAAAGAACCAAATAAACAAATGATGAAGAGAAACAACAGAAATATTTTTGGTCTTTTTGTGTTTTAGGAAAGAAACAAAGCAAAAACAAGAGAATGAAAACTAAAAGAAACACAAAAAAAGCAAGATGGCAGAAATCTGCCAAAACCTGACAGCAGTACAGAAATCGATTTTTACAAAATCTTCCGTTGCTCAGTTCGAAAAGTGTTCAACTAATGAAAGTTAGATAACAACCTGGGGAACATGCACACAAATTTTCAACTCAAAATAATGTTCTGGCTGTGCGCAGGAATTTTTTTAGTAACAGCCCAGAATCTGTTTTTAGACAGCACTTCCCCAAATATCATCTCCCTCTCATTAGAAACCACTTTAAGAAGCTAAACAAGTATATACAAGTATCCACCAATTGTAAAATGCAATGAATGAGTGATGCTGGCATACCTCCCCCCAAGCTTAGGCTTTTGGCCTAAGTGGAGATCATTCCCACGGTCCCCATGAAGTGGCGTCTCCGTAGTATGACGAAGAAGGACCCTGTTCCGGGTATGTGCTGGAGGACGCACCAGGATACGTGACGGTGTACCCGTAGGAGAGCTCGGCATCCTCGGAGTCATGCTGCTAGTGGAAACCATGTATCCCCAGCTGTTCATCCACCTCCTCCTTGGAGCGCGACCACGGTTTCCTGTGAACACTGAACAAATCGGTCTGCGGCAAGGGGATTTCCCTCTCATCCTCGTCAATAAACAACATTTTATAGACAATATTATCTATACTAGAGTCAGTTGTAACAAATTGGTGACTCTTCATAGCAGCAATATCTAACCTAGCAGGGGTTAGTTTCACATCAGTAGGGTCAAGAGGAAGATCTAGATGTGCCAAAATACGCGATGCAATAATTCCTCCATAGATAGGTCCCTTAGCGGACAGACGACAGGCAATAAGAGAACCAAGATGATAAGGTGTTTTTCCAGTAAGTGCAGCAACTAAGAAAGCAAGATGATAGCTAGAAATATTACTAGTATTCTCCCTACCAAGAATGCTAGTAGCAATATAGTAAGCGAAATATCTAATGGCGGGGAGTTGGATGTTTCTTATCTTGCCACACTGAATGGTGCGGCTATCATCATTGGTGATTCCTCGGTAGAGCTCCACCAAAGCCTTGGGATTATTCTCAATCTTCTTTGCGGTACCTACAGGGGCAATGTCCAATGCAACACAAAAATCATTCAACTTCATGGTAATAGGATTATCATGAATCCTGAATGTAACTGTTGGCGAGAAGTCCGAGTTGTTGAACTTGAAGCTGTCAACAAAGATTTTGGTTAACATGTAATATTGGCTCCTCTCGTCTTCCATATAAGTGGTCAAGCCCACATTATTGACGAGGAATAAGAACTCATCGAGCAACCCTGCATTACGCAAAAAGTCATAACATGGAAAAGATGAAGCATTAGGGACTCCATTATCCTCTTCGAAGCTCGGTGCGATGGCGTCCTCATTATAGGATCGTCTAATCCGAGTGGATGCCCTTGAGGGCCTTCCATTGCTTGTCGTTTCTCTTTCGAACACCTCTCCAAAGTTGTGGTTGTCCATTTTCCTTTTCTGAAATTTTTCAACCATCATTATAAAATTTGATTTCAAGGTATATAATTGAGGTAAACTACTATAGGAACTTGCTAGAGTACTAAACATGCATCAAAACTAATTTTTACAACTTAGAACAAGCATGCAAGCTCGCTAAACATGTTACTTACAGCAGCAAAATATTCAACATATACTCAACCAAACAAAATTCTATTTGGATAATCAAAGGAGTCACATACCGGAGAGCAAATGTGCCAAATTTTAGACAGAAATCTGGGCTGAGCAAAGAGATCGAGAAATCTTGAGCTCTTGAGCAGAAATGCGAGTGAGAGAAAGTGAGTACGAGTTTTTTCGGGAGAGAGAATGAGATGGGAGGAAGAGATGAGTGAGTGGGGCAAGGAGGGGCCCACACCACAGGGTGGCGCACCCTCCTTGCTGGCCGCGCCGGCCCATGGGGTCCAGCCCCTGGGTGCCCCACTGGTCAGCCCCTGGTGCTCCCAGGTACCCCTTCGAAAAATAAGACTAACAGTATAATTTTTGTAAAATTTTGAGAACTTGGAAAAATGCACATTTCCGGGTGTTAAAGTAATTATTACAGCGCAGGAAAATGATTTCCAAAATCTTAAACAACTAAAGCATCTTGCAAAACAAAAAGTGCTACAGCAAGTAAAACAAGTGGAGGAAGAAAGAAGTGTTGTTTAGCTCTCTCATGCATTTAAAATATACTTGTTAACAAGGTTGATCAACTCTTGCTACCAAATAAATTTTATATGACATAAGAAGAAATAAACCTCAAATCAATCATGTTACCTTATATTGAATTGATATGGATCCAATCACAAGAGTTTGATATTCTTCTTTAGGGTCATATATAGGACAATCAATGGATCCCACCTTGATAGTTTTCAAATTAAAAATTGTATTAACTCCATATACTTTATCAATCCTCTTGGGAAAATAGACATTATGTTCCTTATCTTCGACATTGAAAGTAACTTTTCCTTTATTGCAATCAATAACAGCCCCTGCAGTATTAAGAAAGGGTCTTCCAAGAATAATAGACATATTATCATCTTCAGGCATTTCCAACACAACAAAATCAGTTAATATTAAGCAATTTTGAGTAACTTGAACAGGAACATCTTCACATACACCAACAGGAACAGCAGTAGATTTATCAGCCATTTGCAAAGATATATCAGTTGGTATCAACTTATCTAAATCAAGTCTCTTGTAAAGAGAAAAAGCATCACACTAACTCCTGCTCCCAAATCACATAGAGCAGTTCTAACATAATTATTCTTGATGGAACAAGGAATAGTCGGTATACCTGGGTCTCCCAGCTTCTTTGGAACCTTGCCATTGAAAGAGTAATTAGCGAGCATAGTGGAAATCTCCTCATTAGGAATTTTCCTTTTGTTAGAGACAATATCTTTCATGTATTTTGAATAAGGAGGCAATTTAATAGCATCAGTCAAATGGATTTGCAAAAATAAAGGTTTCACCCAATCACAAAATTTATTATAATGTTCCTCCTCCTTTGATTTTAGTTTCTTAGCAGGAAAAGGCATTTGCTTTTGAACCCAAGGTTCTCTTTCACTACCATGTTTCTTTGCAATAAAATCTTCTTTAGTGTACTTTTTATTTTTAGCATGCTTTTCAGGTTCTTTTTCAATCTCTTCTTTATCAGGAGTATCATTCTTATCATTATCTTTATCATGTTCATTACCACTTTCAGTTTCAGCATCATAAATAGAAATACTATTAGGATCATTAACAGGTTCAGAGGATTCTACAATAGTTTTATGTTTCTTCTTCTTTTTCTTAGAAGGACTACTAGTTTCTTTAGTTCGTTGAGAATCTTGTTCAATTATTTTGGTGTGCCCTTCAGGATATAGAGGATCCTGGGTAGAAACACCGCCTCTAGTTGTTACTTCATAAGCATGTTTTTCTTCATGAGTATTTTTTAACAAGTCATTTTGCACTTTAGTAAGTTGATCAATTTGAGTTTGAATCATATTAAAATGTTTAACAAGCATATTAACATCATTGGAGGTTCTCTCCACAATATCATGCAATTTACTAATAGCTTGAGAATTTTCCATTAGATGATTCTCTACTCTCATATTAAAATTATTTTGCTTAACAATATAATTATCAAATTCATCTAAACATTGATCAGGAGGTTTTGAATAAGAGATATCTCCTCTATCAAAGCGTTGAAGAGAATGTACCTCAATTGTGGATGAAGGGGGAATTATCTTACATAGGTCTTCTATAGGAGGTAAATTCTTCACATCTTCAGATTTAATACCTTTCTCCATAAGAGATTTCTTGGCTTCCCTCATATCTTCATCATTTAATTCAATCATACCCCTCTTCTTCAATATTGGTGTCGGGGTTGGTTCAGGTGTAGACCAATCATCATGATTTTTGCTTATTTTAGCCAATAATTCTTCAGCTTCGTCCGGAGTTCTTTTCCTGAAAACACAATCAGCACAACTATCCAGGTATGCCCTAGACTCAATGGTTAGTCCACTATAGAATATATCAAGTAAATCATGCTTCTCCAAATCATGTCCATGCCGAGCTCTAATAAGAGAGCAAAATCTTGCCCAAGCTTCAGGCAATTTCTCTCCATCTTCTTGATCAAAACTATAAATTCTTTGCAGAGCAAGATGTTGAGCACTAGCAGGAAAATATTTCCGAAAGAAAACATCAAGCAAACAACTTGGACTATCAATAGAATCAGGAGGCAAATTATTATACCAAATCTTAGCATCATCCTTTAATGAGAAAGGGAAAATCTTAGCAACAAAATAAGTATGCATCTTAACATCATCAGAAAACAAGCTACTTAAAGTAGAAAGCTCATTCATGTGCTCCACAACACTTTCTTTTTCAGTACCACAGAAAGGTGTTTTCTCAACAATAGATATATGAGATAAATCAAGAGAAAAGTCATAATCTTTATCCTTAATGTTTATAGGAGATGTGGAAAATTTAGGATCAGGAGACAGTTTATATCTAACAGCATGTTGTGCAATAAGCTTTTTAAGGTTACTTGTACTAGTAGTAGCATTGCATTTATCAATAAAATCATCATCAAGTTCCACATAATCTTCATCAAGATCATCAGACTCAGGTGAATTAATAGGTGTAACAGTATTTTCATTAGGAGTTTCAGTATTTTCAATTTGTCTAGACCTAGCAATTGTAGCATCTAGAAAAGGACCTAATGAAGCAGTATTATCAAGCACAGTAGAAGCATCATCAAAATTATCAGAGGAATTTTCAGATTCAGCAGAAATACCAACACGTGAAGATTGTGGTGGTGAAACAAGTTGACTTATCACAGATGGTGAATCAAGAGCAGCAGAGGTACTCAGAGTTGTACCTTTTCTTGTAGTGGATGGTAATATGGCGACTTTAGCATCGCGAGGTTTACCCATGATGGAGGATTTGCAGCGAACAATATCAATCCAAGTGAACTTGCAAATAAAGCTATGCTCCCCGGCAACGGCGCCAGAAAATAGTCTTGATGACCCACAAGTATAGGGGATTGCAACAGTCTTCGAGGGAAGTAAAACCCAATTTATTGATTCGACGCAAGGGGAGACAAAGAATACTTGTAAGCCTTAACAGCGGAGTTGTCAATTCAGCTGCACCTGGAAACAGACTTGCTCGCAAGAGTTTATCAGTAGCAACAGTTTTATAGCAGTAGGAGTAGTGAAATAACAGCAGCAGTGAAATAAAGACAGCAGTAGTGATTACAGTAAACAGCAGGATTAAAATACTGTAGGCACAGGGATGGATGAACGGGCGTTGCATGGATGAGAGAATTCATATGACAATCAAGGTAGGGCATTTGCAAATAATAATAAAACGGTATCCAAGTACTAATCAATCCGTAGGCATGTGTTCCGTATATAGTCGTACGTGCTCGCAATGAGAAACTTGCACAACATCTTTTGTCCTACCAGTCGGTGGCAGCCGAGCCTCTAGGGAAACTACTGGAAATTAAGGTACTCCTTTTAATAGAGTACCGGAGCAAAGCATTAACACTCCATGAACACATGTGATCCTTGATGTCTACGGGTGCTTCTATTCTTGTAGACAGTGTTGGGCCTCCAAGAGCAGAGGTTTGTAGAACAGCAGCAAGTTTTCCCTTAAGTGGATCACCCAAGGTTTATCGAACTCAGGGAGGAAGAGGTCAAAGATATCCCTCTCAAGCAACCCTGCAATCACGATACAAGAAGTCTCTTGCATCCCCAACACACCTAATACACTTGTCAGATGTATAGGTGCACTAGTTCGGCGAAGAGATAGTGAAATACAAGTAGTATGGATGTATATGAGTGGTAATGGTAATCTGAATAAAATATGGCAGCGAGTAAACATGCAACAGAACAGTAAATAAGCGGTGTTTGCAGTATTGGAAACAAGGCCTAGGGATCATACTTTCACTAGTGGACACTCTCAACATTGATCGCATAATAAATACTTCTTCTCATATGTGCTACATACACTCTTGTTTGATAATGAACATCATTCGTTGCGTAGGATTACACGAACCCTCAATGCCGGAGTTAACAAGCTCCACAACATTCGATATTCATGTTTAAGTAACCTTAGAGCATAATAGATCATTGCAAAATAAACCAAGAACTAACATAGCGCACACACTGTCCACATTACACTATGAAGGAGGAATAGATCACATCAATACTATCATAATGACAATTAACTCCACAATCTACAAGAGATCATGATCATAGCATACGACAAGAATTTCCACGATGCACACACTGTCACCATTACATCATGCAGGAGGAATAGACTACTTTAATAACATCACATGAGTAGCACATAGATAAATAGTGATACAAAACACATTGCAATCATAAAGGGATATAAATAAGCACTTCACTACGCCATTCATAACAGTGAATAAGTATTCTGTGAAATATAGCCTAAGAGACCCACACGGTGCACACACTGTCACCTTTACACACGTGGGACAAGGAGTCTCCGGAGATCACATAAGTAAAACCCACTTGACTAGCATAATGACATCTAGATTACAAGCATCATCATATGAATCTCAATCATGTAAGGCAGCTCATGAGATTATTGTATTGAAGTACATAGGAGAGAGATGAACCACATAGCTACCGGTACAGCCCCGAGCCTCGATGGAGAACTACTCCCTCCTCATGGGAGCAGCAGCGGTGATGAAGATGGCGGTGGAGATGGCAGCGGTGTCGATGGAGAAGCCTTCCGGGGGCACTTCCCCGTCCCGGCGGCGTGCCGGAACAGAGACTCTTGTCCCCCAGATCTTGGCTTCGCGATGGCGGCGGCTCTGGAACTTTTCTCGTACCGTGGCTTATTCGTATCGGGGTTTTAGGTCAGGGGCTTCTTATAGGCGAAAGGGGAGCCTCGGAGGGGGCCTGGTGGGGACACACTAGGGGGGCGCCCCCCCTGGGCCGCGCCGGGGTGGTGTGTGGTGGCCCAGTGGCCCCCCTCTGGTCCTTCTCGGGTGCTCTCGAAGCTTCCGGTGAAAATAGGGTACTGGGCGTTGATTTCGTCTGATTCCGAGAATATTTCCTTACTAGGATTTCTGAAACCAAAAACAGCAGAAAACAGGAACTAGCACTTCGGCATCTCGTCAATAGGTTAGTTCCGGAAAACGCATAAATATGACATAAAGTATGCATAAAACATGTGGATATCATCAATAATGTGGCATGGAACATAAGAAATTATAGATACGTTGGAGACGTATCAGCATCCCCAAGCTTAGTTCCTACTCGCCCTCGAGTAGGTAAACGATAACAATGATAATTTCTTAAGTGACATGCCATCATAAACTTGATCATACTATTGTAAGCATATGTAATGAATGCAGCGGTCAAAAACAATGGTAATGACATGAGTAAACAAATGAATCATAAAGCAAAGACTTTTCATGAATAGTACTTTCAAGACAAGCATCAATAAGTCTTGCATAAGAGTTAGCTCGTAAAGCAATAATTCAAAGTAGAGGTATTGAAGCAACACAAAGGAAGATTAAGTTTCAGCGGTTGCTTTCAACTTATAACATGTATATCTCATGGATATTGTCAATGTAAAGTAATATAACAAGTGCAATATGCAAGTATGTAGGAATCAATGCACAATTCACACAAGTGTTTTCTTCTTGAGATGGAGAGAAATAGGTGAACTGACTCAACAATAAAAGTAAAAGAATGGCCCTTCGCAGAGGGAAGCATTGATTGCTATATTTGTGCTAGAGCTTTGGTTTTGAAAACATATAGAGAGCATAAAAAGTAAAATTTGAGAGGTGTTTGTTGTTGTCAACGAATGGTAGTGGGTACTCTAACCCCCTTGCCAGACAAACCTTCAAAGAGCGGCTCCCATTTTATTTTTATTTTTGTGTGGCACTCCTTCCAACCTTAATTTCACAAACCATGGCTAACCGAATCCTCGGGTGCCTGCCAACAATCTCATACCATGAAGAAGTGCCTTTTTATTTTAGTTTTATTATGATGACACTCCTCCCCACCTTTGCTTTCTCAAGCCATGGCTAACCGAATCCTTCGGGTGCCGTCCAACAATCACATACCATGGAGGAGTGTCTATTTTTGTTAATTAGTTTGGGACTGGGAATCCCATTGCCAGCTCTTTTTGCAAAATTATTGGATAAGCGGATGAAGCCACTAGTCCATTGGTGAAAGTTGCCCAACAAGATTGAAAGATAAACACCACATACTTCCTCATGAGCTATAAAACATTGACACAAATAAGAGGTAATAACTTTTGAATTGTTTAAAGATAGCACTCAAGCAATTTACTTTGAAATGGCGGAGAAATACCATGTAGTAGGTAGGTATGGTGGACACAAATGGCATAGTGGTTGGCTCAAGGATTTTGGATGCATGAGAAGTATTCCCTCTCGATACAAGGTTTAGGCTAGCAAGGTTATTTGAAACAAACACAAGGATGAACCGGTGCAGCAAAAATCACATAAAAGACATATTGTAAACATTATAAGACTCTACACCGCCTTCCTTGTTGTTCAAAACTCAATACTAGAAATTATCTAGACTTTAGAGAGACCAATTATGCAAACCAAATTTTAGCAAGTTCTATGTATTTCTTCATTAATGGGTGCAAAGTATATGATGCAAGAGCTTAAACATGAGCACAACAATTGCCAAGTATCACATTATCCAAGACATTTTACCAATTACTACATGTAGCATTTTCTGTTTCCAACCATATAACAATTAACGAAGCAGTTTCAACCTTCACCATGAACATTAAAAGCTAAGAACACATGTGTTCATATGAACCAGCGGAGCGTGTCTCTCTCCCACACAAGGATGAACTTATTCAGAGAATGAAAATAACAAAACGAAAATAAAATCACACAGACGCTCCAAGTAAAATACATAAGATGTGACGGAATAAAAATATAGTTTCACTAGAAGAAACCTGATAAGTTGTCGATGAAGAAGGGGATGCCTTGGGCATCCCCAAGCTTAGATGCTTGAGTCTTCTTAAAATATGCAGGGATGAACCACCGGGGTATCCCCAAGCTTAGACCTTTCACTCTTCTCGATCACATTATATCACCCTCTTCTATTGACCCTTGAAAACTTCTGCCACACCAAACTTCGAGCAAACTCATTAGAGGGTTAGTGCACAATCAAAATTCACATGTTCAGAGGTGACACAATCATTCTTAACACTTCTGGACATTGCACAAAACTTCTGAAAGTTAATGGAACAAAGAAACCCATTCAACAAAGCAAAAGCGGCAATGTGAAATAAAAGGCAGAATCTGTCACAAACAGAACAGTCCGTAAAGATGAATCTGAAAGGGGCACTTAACTTGCTCAAACGGAAAAACTCAAAACTAATGAAAGTTGCGTACGTATCTGAGGATCACACACGTCAATTTGCAGATTTTTTTGATTTTTGTACAGAGACTTCTGCTCAAATTCGTGACAGACAGCAATGCTGTTTCTGCGCAGCAATCCAAATCTAGCATCAACTTTACCATAGAGACTTTACTTGGCACAAAAACATGATAAGGAGAGGTTGCTACAGTAGTAAACAACTTCCAAGACTCAACAAAACAAAAATTGCTGTAGTAAAATAAACACATGGGTTATCTCCCAAGAAGTTCTTTCTTTATAGCCATTAAGATGGGCTCAGCAGTTTTAATGATGCACTCGCAAGAAATAGTATTTGAAGCAAAAGAGAGCATCAAGAGGCAAATTCAAAACACATTTAAGCCTAACATGCTTCCTATGCATAGGAATCTTGTAAATAAACAAGTTCATGAAGAGTATAATGGCAAGCATAGGAAGACAAAACAAGTGTAGCTTCAAAAATTTCAGCACATAGAGAGGTGTTTTAGTAACATGAAAATTTCTACAACCATATTTTCCTCTCTCATAATAACTTTCAGTAGCATCATGAACAAACTCAACAATATAACTATCACATAAAACATTCTTGTCATGAGCCATATGCATAAAATTATTACTCTCCACATAAGCATAATCAATTTTATTAGTTGTAGTGGGAGCAAATTCAACAAAGTAGCTATCATTATTATTCTCATCAAGTGTAGGAGGCATAGTATAATCATAATAAAATTTACTCTCCATAGTAGGCGGCACCAAAAGACCACTATCATTGTAATCATCATAAATAGGAGGCAAAGTATCATCAAAGAAAATTTTCTCCTCAATGCTTGGGGGACTAAAAATATCATGCTCATCAAAACCAGCTTCCCCAAGCTTAGAATTTTCCATATCATTAACAACAATGGTGTTCAAAGCGTTCATACTAATATCATTGCTACCAGCATGCAAATAAAATTCCATAGGTTTTTTAATTTTCGCAGAAAACAATCCATGTCTTAACTCAGGAAATAAAATAAGAAGCGCATTGTTGCTTTCCATTATGCCTAACTAGTGTAAACAAGAAACCAAAAGATGCAATTGCAGGATCTAAAGGAAATAGCTTCGAGTACTTACAACGGCGCCGGAAAATAGCTTAGTAGCCGAGATCCGGAGTGTGAGTACCTTTTACCTTTCCTCCCCGGCAACGGCGCCAGAAAATAGCTTGATGTCTACGGGTGCTTCTATTCTTGTAGACAGTGTTGGGCCTCCAAGAGCAGAGGTTTGTAGAACAGCAGCAAGTTTTCCCTTAAGTGGATCACCCAAGGTTTATCGAACTCAGGGAGGAAGAGGTCAAAGATATCCCTCTCAAGCAACCCTGCAATCACGATACAAGAAGTCTCTTGTGTCCCCAACACACCTAATACACTTGTCAGATGTATAGGTGCACTAGTTCGGCGAAGAGATAGTGAAATACAAGTAGTATGGATGTATATGAGTGGTAATGGTAATCTGAATAAAATATGGCAGCGAGTAAACATGCAACAGAACAGTAAATAAGCGGTGTTTGCAGTATTGGAAACAAGGCCTAGGGATCATACTTTCACTAGTGGACACTCTCAACATTGATCGCATAATAAATACTTCTTCTCATATGTGCTACATACACTCTTGTTTGATAATGAACATCATTCGTTGCGTAGGATTACACGAACCCTCAATGCCGGAGTTAACAAGCTCCACAACATTCGATATTCATGTTTAAGTAACCTTAGAGCATAATAGATCATTGCAAAATAAACCAAGAACTAACATAGCGCACACACTGTCCACATTACACTATGAAGGAGGAATAGATCACATCAATACTATCATAATGACAATTAACTCCACAATCTACAAGAGATCATGATCATAGCATACGACAAGAACTACACGATGCACACACTGTCACCATTACATCATGCAGGAGGAATAGACTACTTTAATAACATCACATGAGTAGCACATAGATAAATAGTGATACAAAACACATTGCAATCATAAAGGGATATAAATAAGCACTTCACTACGCCATTCATAACAGTGAATAAGTATTCTGTGAAATATAGCCTAAGAGACCCACACGGTGCACACACTGTCACCTTTACACACGTGGGACAAGGAGACTCCGGAGATCACATAAGTAAAACCCACTTGACTAGCATAATGACATCTAGATTACAAGCATCATCATATGAATCTCAATCATGTAAGGCAGCTCATGAGATTATTGTATTGAAGTACATAGGAGAGAGATGAACCACATAGCTACCGGTACAGCCCGAGCCTCGATGGAGAACTACTCCCTCCTCATGGGAGCAGCAGCGGTGATGAAGATGGCGGTGGAGATGGCAGCGGTGTCGATGGAGAAGCCTTCCGGGGGCACTTCCCCGTCCCGGCGGCGTGCCGGAACAGAGACTCCTGTCCCCCAGATCTTGGCTTCGCGATGGCGGCGGCTCTGGAACTTTTCTCGTACCGTGGCTTATTCGTATCGGGGTTTTAGGTCAGGGGCTTCTTATAGGCGAAAGGGGAGCCTCGGAGGGGGCCTGGTGGGGACACACTAGGGGGGCGCCCCCCCCCCCCCCGGGCCGCACCGGGGTGGTGTGTGGTGGCCCAGTGGCCCCCCTCTGGTCCTTCTCGGGTGCTCTGGAAGCTTCCGGTGAAAATAGGGTACTGGGCGTTGATTTCGTCCGATTCCGAGAATATTTCCTTACTAGGATTTCTGAAACCAAAAACAGCAGAAAACAGGAACTGGCACTTCGGCATCTCGTCAATAGGTTAGTTCCGGAAAACGCATAAATATGACATAAAGTATGCATAAAACATGTGGATATCATCAATAATGTGGCATGGAACATAAGAAATTATAGATACGTTGGAGACGTATCAATCCTCACATCACCGCCTTCCCCTCTGGTTGTCCCAATTTCTGTCACTTTGGGGCCTCGGGTTCCGGACAGCAACATGTGTATACAACTTGCAGGTAAGATCATAAAACAATGAATATCTTCATGAATCAATAACATGTTCAGATCTGAAATCATGGCACTCGGGCCCTAGTGACAAGCATTAAGCATAACAAGTTGCAACAATATCATAAAAGTACCATCTACGGATACTAGGCACCATGCCCTAACAATCTTATGACTATTACATGATCAATCTCATCCAATCCCTACCATCCCCTTCAGCCTACAGCGGGGGAATTACTCACACATGGATGGAGGAGTCATGGATGGTCGATGGAGAGGCGTCGGTGGTGATGGCGGCGATGATCCCCTCCAATTCCCCGTCCCGGCGGAGTGCCAGAACGGAGTTTCTGGTCCCGAGACGGAGTTTCGCGATGGTGGCGGCGTACTGAATTGTTTCTGGTGACTTCGACTTCTCGTCTCGCGTTTTTAGATCGAAACCCTTAAGTAGTCCAGAGGGGGGCGTCAGAGGCTGGCCGAGGCGGCCACACGCTAGGACGGCGCCCCCCCCCTACAGGCCACGCCGGCCTAGTGTCTGGGGGCCTGGGCCTCCCCCAGGCCTGCCCTTCTGGCTCCGTGATTCTTCTGGAAAAATAAGCCCTTCGACATAAATTCTGAGGATTTTCCTGAAAGTTGAATTTCTGCACAAAAACGAGACACCAGAGCAATTCTGTTGAAAACAGCGTTAGTCCGTGTTAGTTGTATCCAAAATACATAAATTAGAGGCAAAACAATAGCAAAAGTGTTCGGGAAAGTAGATACGTTTTGGACGTATCAGCTGGTCCTAGGCTAGACCGTACTAGAGACGCGAGCCTAGTTCACCAACGAAGTCACGGCACGGCACAAGCAACGAGCAGCGATGAAGTGATATATGGTGGCGGTTGGCTCGAACAAGCACAAAGGAATAGCTCAAAAGCAAGATATAAGTGAAGAACACCGGAATTTCCGGGTAGTAAACTTAAAGGTAAAAAATCTCAACCTTCCCGACGTTTTTTTGGCAATTCTGAGAGTTCGGAAATGCGCACAACGCCAAAGTGGTTGTGGCTGGATAGAACTTTTTCTCCCGGTCGTTTCGAGTGGTCAAACGTCGAAAACGGAGTTCGTATGCAAAAGTTATGGCCGGTCAAAGTTTGCTGTCCAAAACTGCCCAATTCGGACTAAAATCGACCTGACTAGTGGAAATCGTGGTCAACCCAACTTGGATGCGGATTTGACTTTTTTTTGCAATTTTTTTTTTGCAAGTCTTTAGCGGCGGCCGAGATTTATCTCACGGAAAACTTAATTCTACAAGGACTCTGTCGCGGCAGAGAAATACCAATATCTATGTCGCGATAGGACACAGGTATAGGACAGATGTATATGATGGTGGCGGAAACGATCTGGTGGGTGTATATGGCAGCGGTGGGGTATATATGGTGGGTGTATATGGCAGTGGCGGAAGTATATGGTGGTGATGATCTGCGAACGATGCGAGTATGCGGCGGCGGCGTAACTACTATGACCAGAACTCAAAACTCTAAAGGAACTAGACGCTAAGACCAGCAACTCGACACGAAGATGCAGACACAAATTCAACTATGCAAAACTGAAAAGACAGTGCAAGGCGTGGCAGGGGGTTTATGGGACGATGATCTAAAAACCCTAACAATATTTTTGGCTTTTTTCGTGGTTTATAGGTATGATGGCAGATGCAATCTACACTACGAAAACTGTAAAATCTCGCCGAGCAACCTGAAATCTCATACCACTTGATAGGGCAAAGGAGGCCGATCTTTCGATGAGAGTATGATAGCGTTGATTTATTGGTGGAGTTCGTGCTTGACGATTCGACTACACGTGCAAAGCTCGTGCGCCAATGCAATCGCTAGGACAATCTCCGGGAGTTACTGATCTTGCGGATGCATGATCAGCCTGACCAGCGAGGGTCTTAATTCCTACCTGAAATCGAAAACAAGTAAGAACTAATAATGCAATCAGAATTATTGCGGATATAGATGAAAGCTTTATTGAAAAGGTGGGATTCTGAATAGTCGGTCTTGTTCTGGGCGTTGGCCTCAAAAGAAGTACACGAGAGTTGCAGCAATGGCTAACTTTTAGTCTAATCAAAATCCGAGTCTAAACGTGACGGCTATGGGGGTATTTAAAGGAGGAAAATGTGGGGTTTCATCCAGCCATGCATATGGTGGCCGAAACAAACCCTAGAAGACATTTCCCCTTCAATACAGACTCTAAAAAGTGGCTGACTTAAATCCTGCGAAAATTACATGGCCTGGCCCAAAACTAATGGTGTCGCAGCACCATGGACTCATATGGACGAAATTATGAAGTGGAGAACTCTATATTTCGTCCATGTCTTCATCTCCAATTATGGTTGCTTCAAAGTTCTGAAATCTCCACGCGCAGCGTCCTCTTCAATCCTCACATGTTTGCTGCCATTTTCTCCATGTGTGATCATGCTCCAATGCTTGTCCCTCTCATCCATGCTAGGTCCATCATTCCTAAGAGTAACAAACACATCTGATTTAGGCAGCATCATATTCTCATGTACGTGAGGAATAGTTTCAAGAAACGAAAGTACCTGATAGTTAAGTTGTTTGGCCCGAGCTCGAGTGATTGGTCCTTGTATATGTGTGGCTGTAGGTACAGCGGTTGTATCAATAGATGGGATCTCCTCATCAAGGTTTCAGGGAGGCGTGCTTGGTGCGTGATGGTCGGCTTGGCAGGACATACATGGGTGGTCGGCGTACGGTGGGAGGCGCACACTGTCATCTGGCCTGATGTGGTTGCTGATGTTGCGTCTTATTGCGGCATGGTCTCGGTTCCTATCCGGCAGCACCCTGCAGCTTGCAGGTGGCATCCTGTCGAGCTCTATCCAGGGTCGTTGTTGTGTGTTCCCGCTTTACTATAGATCTTGGTGTCCTCACCATGGATCTGGTTTGTCCGACGCAGGGGCCCTTGACCTTTGGGGAGTTGTCCTCACGGTTGTCCCATGTTGTTCTTGATGAGATGAGCGACCTAGTGCGTGGTGGCCTCTGTTGGCGTAATGGCGGGTCGGTGGGGCACTCAAGTTGTCATGATTGTTGGCCATGTTGGGATTTTGCCAATGTGTCTTCGTGAGGTTGCCACGGCTGCGCGAGTAATGGTCATGGTGCTCTAGGTGAAAGCCCTGCCCGACCTTGTCGGTGCCGACGACGATGGCGTCTACGTGCGTCATTTCCTCTGTGGTGGCGTCATCGAGGAACCCCGAACTTCCTCCATCCTTGTGGTCTAATCCTCTGGGTGAAAACCTAGATCCGGCTTTGTGCTAGGATCGGACTACGACGACGTCATTGATGTCACTACCTTTTTGCAGGCATTGTTCTTGGAGGTTTGACCCTCGGTTTGTGCGCAAGTGGCGGCACTCACCTTGACTCTATCTGGTGAATATCACATGTGTTAGCGTTGTGCCAACATGATTATCTCGGCAGACATGGATTGTGGACCGCGGAGAATCCTGTGGTGCTGCTCTTGGACACATGGAAGCACTCGATGAGTCTCAGTTGATGATTGCATGCGTATGTTGCTACAAGCGAGGGGTGTGGCAAGGCATGGTGGAGCAGTGTTCAAGTCGTGGGCAACACTGGCGGGTTCGAGGCCATGCAGTCAGTGGAAGTCTTTCAGGCCTGTTGGGGCCTCCTCCTCCTCCCACTGAACGGTCCACACCATCTGGAAAATTCTATGGGGGTTTGAGGTCGCCCCCGCATGGCGAGGATATCCTTGAGGTGCGAGGCCAATCCACATTGATGTCAGGTCTTGTGCACTTGTTGGAAGGCATCTAGGTCGGTGGTAGTTTGGTGGCGTTTGTTGCGATGTTTGTCTTGTAGCCGTTAGACGTCATCTTGTCTTGAGTGATTGAGTGTTCAAGCCTTGTCTTAGACTTGTAACATTGTTTTTTTTTTTTGCGAATTAGACTTGTATGACTGTTCTTTCTATCGATGCATTAAAACGCAAGCTGAGAAAACTATCCCTTGTATTCAAGTCCGTAGACTGTAGTGAGTATTCCTAATTGTGAAACTGTAAAATGGTACGTTTTGCTCGATGTTAGGACAAAAACGCCCGAAATCATTGCGGTATGCACTAGAGTTGTTGTTACCTAATTTTATCAAAAAAAAAGAGTTGCTACCTACCTCATTGCACGTGCAAATAGATTAAGGCCTTGTTTACTTCTAGGATATTTATGGGGATGGAAGGGGATTATTTCGTATCCCGAAAAATTCCCACTGCTTTGTTTACTTCTTCGGTTTTAAACGAAATAATCCCGAGATATCCCCTCCCATCCTCTTCCATCCTTGCATTTTTCGCCTAAATCAAAAACTCTCCATCATAGTAGTGTATATTTGGAGAAGGGTATTTGAGTGAATTATGGAAACACCAAATCTACTTTCTTCTCCATGAAAAATACGAGAAAAATAAACCAGAGGAACAAGTCACCTCGGTGAGCAGTGAAAATTTCGAGCGATCCGTCAATTTGAGCGGCGTAGGGCGTACCGACCGACGTGGCGGTGGTTCTCCTCTCTTCCGCGTGTTTATTTTCCCACCAAACAAAAACAAAAACAAAAATGAGGTGTGGCCAAGCGCTCAGCTGCCTCCGCCCCGCGGCCTACCCCATCACGCCCGCAGCGACCCCGCCTCCACGTCAGCTCCACCTCCGCCCGCCTGCCGGAGAGGGAGGACCCCGCCCACCCGCCTCCGCCTCCGCCTCGCGGCATCCGATGGCGGCGGCGCCACTGGCGCACGCCTCCCGCGCTTCGGCATCTGTAAGTACTCCCCGTGCTCCAATTTTGCCTAGCACTCTCTGTTTCCGGTTTCCGGACATAGAACTAGAAGCACTGCTCCTTTTGACCTCGTTCATTGATCGTTGGCATATCTCTGCTTGGATCTCGGTTTGTCGAGTCGCGTATTTCAGTTCAACTGAGGTGACCCATTCTGGATCAACCAAACTCCTATGGGACAATGGGAGCTGTGAAGTAGCACTTGGTCGGAATTTAACCTTAGAAGGATCAAATTCGCACCATTTTAGTGCTGGGAAGTTTAGGCACACACCCTGTTCTGATGCAAATGCAAAATTAGCTACAGAGTCCGACGACTTATTGTTTTGAGGAGGTGGAGATTCATGCCACAGGTTCCCTTTCATACACACATATAAACCAAAAAAAAAAAAAACGGTCCGAACCTGCCAAGGTGCCAATTGTACGAAAGCAAGACATTTTGTGACTTGTATTGAATAAGCAGACCCTGAAATTATTCTCACGGTGCTATCATAATTTAGATTTGTTGAAACCATTTTCAGGTTATAGTATTTGTTGGTCACATAGCAATGCGATAACTTGGCTGTATTTAATTGTACACTTTTTTTTCCTAGTTTTCAACCCCGAGTCTAATTATACGACTTGCATGTGTAATGCAATTCAGATAATTGCAGGTTTCGGAAGTGCTCTGCGAGGAGTACCCAAAGGCAAGTTGGTTCAGAGAACTTCCTTTTCTGGGGCAATCGGGCTAATCTTATTTTCGCACTAACTAATTGTAACCAATTACATCTCAGGATTTTGTCCTCATTTCTGCAATGTCCAAGCATCAGTATATAATGGATTTGTTCATCGGAAGAAAAATCTTCTTTCATTAGGATGCTCTTTTCTCTCCATTCAAGCAAGAAATAACCACTCGTCAGCTGTCGCACCCAAAGATTACTGTGAAACTTACATCCAGTTTTTAAGGGACAAACGGATTGTTCCTGATTCAGATCCTCCAAACTCTAACGACGTGGACCTACTGTACAGGTTTATAGATAAGAGGTGTAAATCTGGATTGAACTTCCTTGTCAAATTCTTGAGCTACGGTTGAAGTGAAATGAGCTTAATTATATGTTACCTGTCTCAGCAATAAGCTCATGGTATTAACTGGAGCAGGAATGAGCACCGAGTCAGGAATTCCTGATTATAGGAGGTACATACATGATTATATTTCTGAATCTCTCCTGGAACCATATCAGCTGCTTTACCAGTCTTGTTTTGTGGCAGTCCTAATGGAGCATACAGTTCTGGTTTTAAACCACTTACTCATCAGGTGCGTGAGTCTTTACTCCCTTGCTATTTAATTGCTAATGATAAATATAGGTGGACATAGAATTTTGTCCTTCTTAGGAAGTTATTTTGAAAGGGAAGTATCCCAAGACGAGTTATTGAACTGTGTGACCTGGTCTTTTGATCTTCGCTTTGAGTCCTAAGTTAACAATGCCGCTTCTTCTACATTTGTTGGCAACTTAGACATGCATTTCTTCTGTGGGGAAACTTAGACATGCATTATCCATGTGAAATCTCATCAATAAGGCCACCTGGCATCGGTTGCTTCTTCCTTTACCATCAAGGAACTTACAAGATAGTCTCATGTGTTTCCACAGTCTTGACTAAAAACAGGTTGGGTCTGAAAATCAACTCTCCTAAAGAAACCATTGACAAAATGCGTCTACCATTAAGAAATACTATTGGATCTATCTACGTATCATCCAACCCTTTTTCTCGAGAAACTGACAGTAGCATTGCCATTCAACTAAGGGCAAAATAGAATGTTAATTACAACCAGGCTTGTTTTTGTGAGGAGCAAGTCACAATAGCCCCAGGTCTCACACGTGAACTACTCCCAAAAGGTCACAGTACTCATACTACAAAAGATGTGTATCCAAAAGGGGATTGGCTGAGGCGGCGCTTTGGGCCAGAGCTGGAGCCCTTGGCCTTCGCGCCGTCTTACCTGTAGACTGGGATGTACACTAGTTTTCTGTTAGTAGCTGGGTGTTCTTCACCCTCCATGGAGGCGTGACCTTGTAACAAACTTATCTTCTTCTTTGCAATGAAAAGAAACGCAATGTCATTGCGTTTTCTCGAAAAAAAAGGGGATTGGCGCAATCTCAAGGCAGTTAGCACTTTTTGCATTGAAGATGTGGAGTCTCCTCTCCTTTCAAGTGTTCAACATGACATATATTAGATTTCCGCTATGGGCTTGCCATTTGTCATTCGCCTAGCATGTGATCATGGAGCAATAGCGAGGGGAAAGGCTACCAAGAAATTGGACCGTGTAGTCACCAGAAGCCCTCCACTTCTAGAGGATGGAGTCAGTTCGATTATTGTCCAGACCCTCGTCATGAACAGAGTCTAGAGGTCAATGAACTCTCAGAGCTGCAAGATCTAACTTCACGGTCCTGTTTTACAATTTGTTTTACATTTTTTTCTTAGTTTGCCTTTCTGGTGGTCACCTTTGCCAACTTAGATTAGGAAATATGTTAATAGTTCTTAATGCTCTTTCCATTTGTCCACGCCAACCTACCAATGGTTATGTCATCATTCTCCACTGTCCTTTTGAACAAAATAGGAGTTTGTTCGCTCTATTCGAGCCCGACGTCGCTACTGGGCTAGGAGCTATGCTGGATGGAGAAGGTTCACGAGAGCACAACCAAATACAGCTCACTATGCTCTCGCTTCGCTAGAAAGAGTCGGCCGTGTTCACTCGATGGTTACTCAGAATGTGGATAGGTAGTGAGCTGGGTCTGTATTATGGTTAACTGGGAGTTACTATGCAGCTTATTTTTTACCATCACTTTGTGTATGAGTATTTTAGGTTGCATCACCGTGCTGGTAGTAAGCCAATTGAGTTGCATGGAAGTGTATATGAGGTAATTTGCTTAGATTGTGGCACATCCATCAGCCGAGAGTCATTCCAAGAACAAGTGAAGGACCTCAACCCAAAGGTTTGTCCATTTGATACTGTTTATATCTTTTTCCTTAAAAATGTGGTTCACTATATAAGTGGTAACTGTGTAAGGTTTAATAAGAAAACAAAATATAAAAAGTGTCATTTCTGTTGCTTGTGAAGTTGTTGACCTATTGTAATCCATACAATATTTTATGACTTGAGATCCATTTGAGTCACTTTATCATGGTCCCTACTAATTATTTAGATGTTACTATTGTTAAAAATTATAAAGCTCGACCGCCAAGCCATTCATGTCTGTACAGGGCTGATGCTTCTTGAACATCACTGTTTGTGTTTTCCCTGTCGTGACTATATTTGATTTTCTTTCCTTTGTTTTGGCCTCTGTTGCTGAGTTGTCAAGTGCTCAAGTGTTATAAATACTTCCAAAAAAAAATTCCGTTTTCTAGCAGCCTAATTTGGATTATGATTTCAGTAATTCTGTGGACTGAGCGGTATATTGTGTGCTGCAGTGGGCTCTAGCTATTGACAGTTTGGAAGAGGGCCAACCTGGCTCAGGCAAAAGTTTTGGAATGCAGCAGCGGCCTGATGGTGATATTGAGATTGATGAGAAATTTTGGGAGCAAGATTTTGACATTCCTAGTTGCATTCAATGTGGTGGAGTGCTAAAACCTGATGTACGGATCTTTTTTCTGTATCTTTCTGTGACTAGTTTTTTTTAATCTAACATAAACTATGGAGTAGTTATCAGATCTCTTTGCAATTTGTATAACTAGAAAGTAATGTGCTGAGTACTAAATCTATATACCATTCCACTATACGACTTTCTTTCCCAGGCCCTATAATTTTAATACCACCTCTGATCCAAATTAGTTGTCACAGGTTCAATGAACCTAGAAAAGATTTAGGCAACAATTAATTTGGATCAGAGGCAAGTAATTTTTCTAAAAACTCTTATAAGGCATAACTATAAATTTATACACATTTTTAAATGTCTTATTATTTTGTTTGAAGGTTGTGATGTTTGGTGATAATGTTCCTCAAGAGAGAGCTGATAACGCTAAGGACGCTGCAAGAAACTGTGATGCTCTTCTTGTGGTTGGTTCAGCTGTAATGACAATGTCTGCTTTTAGGCTGGCAAGGTATTACTAAAAATATTGTTTAATCAATTCCTTAATATTGTCCATAGCTAGCAATTTTATGTGTTGGTATTTCTTGGTTTTGTATTAAATCTTTCAAACTGGATTGAGTTGTGTTCTTGTTGATTATCGCAACATCAAATTGATCACAAATCTCAATCACAGGCTTGCACATGAAGCAAATGCACCAATAGCCGCGATCAACATCGGGGACACGAGGGCTGATAGCATTCTATCTTTAAAAATTAATGCGAGATGTGGGGAGGTTCGTATCTCGTACCTTTGCCTTTGTACTGCAGCAGATGACTTACTTCATTTTTTGTTCGGTGTGTTGCATTGCAACCATGTTCTTCAGATACTGCCCAGAATACTTCAGGTGGGAAGTCTAGTTGTACCAAGTGTGAGCTGATCATTTGCTGTTTCCAGTCATCGTCTTCTTTGTTAGTGACAGTCTCCACAAGAACAATGTTTGGAGAAATAGATCATGAGGGAAGAACACAGGTGAGACATATGTAACTATGGATATGACACCTGGTTAGTGTAATCTGGTAGTGGTTGTTGTAAGTGCAGGCAAATATGTATCAATAGTGTACATGTAACTTAAACGTACATACTGGCTAACAGGCTGAGGCAAAACAGAGTGCAAGAAGCATTTTGAGTGATGTTTTGTTCGTATGTATCCAGGAAAATAATATCCAAGGCGATCGTTGGAATACTGGTTTTTGTGATGATTTTTGGAACCCATGTTAGAGTAGTATATCCCTGTCTAGCATGTTGGTTCTTCGGCTTTTCTGCTATTGTTGTATGGGCTTTGCCCTTTTGCTTCTCCTTAATATATCACATGCACCTCCCCTCCATGGTTTGAAGAAAAAAAGAACCCATGTTAGAGTGTGTTCTTATAGGAAAAGCGCAGGGCCCTGCTTTTTATAGAAATCACAAAGAGTACACTGGGAGCACCAGTTTAGGAGCTGCGAGTTCGAAACAAGAAAAGGAAACAAGCCACCTGCCGTCTAAGGTAAAAGAAAGACTAGCCCACGCAGGAGCCAGAGTGAGAGCCCGACCTAGCGATCCAAAACACAAACTACAGCCAGACTAATCCTCCGAGGGCCAGAAGAAACCAGATGGCATTTCTTCAGGCTCTCTGCCGGTTTCTCCCATTTCGCTTCACACATTGACGGCAACACTAGTGTCCACTGCGAGAGAAACAAGATCATTTCGAAAACATTGTGTAGGCAGGGAAGAGCATGGTTTATGGTTGATGACCAAATCATTTATCTCGTCCTAAATAGACCCACGTTCCATTAACTAAGATGGAATTCATTCCATTTTGAGCTGCTTCCTTCTGTATCATAAGATGTAAGAGCTTTTGAAATGATAGTGAGAGTATCATCCACAAGATACACAATAAAATCATTATCAAAAGATTTTCTAGTTATTTGTCACTTCCTTGTGGGAGCTTCATTGTAATCCTTATCAGAGTCTGAACTCACATTAGCTCCTCACCAAATTTCATAGGAGTTTTAGAAATTGAATCATATTCTGATAAGGATGACAATCCTTAAAGAATGTAGCATGTCTGACTCAAAGATGGTATCGATATTCATATCATCCACTCCAGATTTCACCATAAAAAATATACTCCAATAAATAGATGTCTCAACTTTATCAAAATTTGAATGTATCTAGACCCATTTTAGTATCTAGATACATTCCAATTTGTCCTAAGTTGAGACATCCTTTTATAGACGGAGGCTAGTATAAGAAATGCTATGGGCAACATAGCTAAGAAAGACACACTCCATAGTTTTTTGTCCAAGCTTTTGCTTCTCGTTGATTAACAGATTTAGTTTCGCCAAACAACCCTAAGTTCGTAGGTAGGAGAGTGTTGGCATTTTCTTTTCCTATTCCTCATATGGACAATCTCTTTATTATTAGTTGGAACACTTTTTAGGACATGACATGAAGTGATAAACCCAAATTGTCAAACATAACGTTAACAAAATCTGTTAGAGTATGGTTTTTTCCTTTCCGCAATCCCATTGGATTGTGGTGAATTGGGAGAGATCCTCTCATCGATTGTGCCATGTTTCAAATAGAATAAATTGAACTCGGACCAGGTATTTTATTTTTTATGTTTTTTTCAAGTTGATTTTCAACTACAACCTTACAGAATTTAAAGTAATCTAGAGCCTCATCTTTAGTTTTCAGGAGATACATATAACAATACCTATTGGAATCATCAATCAAAGTCATGAAATATTTCATTCCACCTTTTGTCAACACACCATTCATATCACATAGATCAAAATGTATGAGCTCAAGTGGTACCAAGTTTCTCTCATGTGCAGGCTTGTGAGGCTTGCAAAGCTTCTTTGCTTGCACACAAACATGACACTTAGAGCCTTTGACTAAGGTAAACTTTAGAATTAAACTCATAATAGCAAAGCCGCGACATACAACCGAAAATAACATAACAAAATCGTGAATTCCAAACATTAATCTCGTCAACATTAGTGCATACATGGTTCACAACATTATCACAGAAGTTCCAAAGAGAAGCAAAACATGCCTTCACATTCATAACTCTTTTCAATAAAAGTATGATTCATAAATCTTTTCAATAAAAGTTCCATATGTAGAGAATACAACTTTATTGAACTCAAATATCAACTTAAACCCATCTTTCAGTAGACGGAAGCCACTAACGGGATTCTTCTTGATAGAAGGGACATGCAACACGTTCTTTAGTTGCACGATCTTTCCTAAAGTAAACTTTGGATCTACCATGGCAACACCAAGAGCAGTAGCTGCTGGCGTGTAGTTGACGTGGGAGTTAGAAATCTTTGTGGTGTAGCTTTTCTTCAGTTCCCCGGCAACGGCTCCAGAAAACAGGCTTGATGCGCGTAGATGTACACGTCCGTTGGGAACCCCAAGAGGAAGGTATGATGCGCACAGTGGCAAGTTTTCCCTCAGAAAGAAACCAAGGTTTAATCGAACCAGGAGGAGCCAAGAAGCACGTTAAAGGTTGATGGTGGCGAAATGTGATGCGGCGCAACACCAGGGATTCCGACGCCAACGTGGAACCTGCACAACACAACCAAAGTACTTTGCCCCAACGAAACAACGAGGTTGTCAATCTCACCGGCTTGCTGTAACAAAGGATTAACCGTATTGTGTGGAAGATGATTGTTTGCAAGAAAACAGTAAAACAAGTATTGCAGTAGATTGTATGCGATGTAAAGAATAGGACCGGGGTCCACAGTTCACTAGAGGTGTCTCTCCCATAAGATAAAAGCATGTTGGGTGAACAAATTACAGTCGGGCAATTGACAAATAGAAAAGGGCATAACAATGCATATACATGATATGATAAATATAGTGAGATTTAATCAGGGCATTACGACAAAGTACATAGACCGCCATCCAACTGCATCTATGCCTAAAAAGTCCACCTTCAGGTTATCATCCGACCCCCATTCAGTATTAAGTTGCAAAGCAACAGACAATTGCATTAAGTATGGTACGTAATGTAATCGACAACTACATCCTTAGACATAGAATCAATGTTTTATCCCTAGTGGCAACAACACATCACAACCTTAGAACTTTCTGTCACTGTCCCAGGTATCAATGAAGGCATGAACCCACTATCGAGCATAAATACCCCCTCTTGGAGTTAAGAGTAAAAACTTGGCCAGGGCCTCTACTAATAACGGAGAGCATGCAAGATCATAAACAACACATAAACAATAGATTTATAATCACCATAACATAGTATTCTCTATTCATCGGATCCCGACAAACACAACATATAGTATTACAGATAGATGATCTTGATCATGTTAGGCAGCTCACAAGATCCAACAATGAAGCACAATTAGGAGAAGACGACCATCTAGCTACTGCTATGGACCCATAGTCCAGGGGTGAACTACTCACTCATCAGTCCGGAGGCGATCATGGCGATGAAGAGTCCTCCGGGAGATGAATCCCCTCTCCGGCAGGGTGCCGGAGGCGATCTCCTGAATCCCCCGAGATGGGATTCGCGGCGGCGGCGTCTCTGGAAGGTTTTCCGTATCGTGGCTCTCGGTACTGGGGGTTTCGCGACGGAGGCTATTTGTAGGCGGAAGGGCAGGTCAAGAGGCGGCACGAGGGGCCCACACCATAAGTCGGCGCGGCCAGGGCCTAGGCCGCGCCGCCCTGTGGTGTCGCCACCTCGTGGCCCCACTTCGACTCTCCTTCGGTCTTCTGGAAGCTTCGTGCTAAAATAGGACCCTGGGCGTTGATTTCGTCCAATTCCGAGAATATTTCGTTACTAGGATTTCTGAAACCAAAAACAGCAGAAAACAGCAACTGGCTCTTCGGCATCTTGTTAATAGGTTAGTTCCAGAAAATGCGTAAATACGACATATAATGTGCATAAAACATGTAGATATCATCAATAATGTAGCATGGAACATAAGAAATCATCGATACGTTGGAGACGTATCAGCATCCCCAAGCTTAGTTCTGCTCGTCCCGAGCAGGTAAAACGATAACAAAGATAATTTCTGAAGTGATATGCCATCATAATCTTGATCATACTATTTGTAAACATATGTAATGAATGCAGCGATCAAAACAATGGTAATGACATGAGTAAACAAGTGAATCATAAAGCAAAGACTTTTCATGAATAGTACTTCAAGACAAGCATAAATAAGTCTTGCATAAGAGTTAACTCATAAAGCAATAAATCAAAGTAAAGGTATTGAAGCAACACAAAGGAAGATTAAGTTTCAGCGGTTGCTTTCAACTTATAACATGTATATCTCATGGATATTGTCAACATAAAGTAATATAACAAGTGCAATATGCAAGTATGAAAGAATCAATGCACAGTTCACACAAGTGTTTGCTTCTTAAGGTGGAGAGAGATAGGTGAACTGACTCAACAATAAAAGTAAAAGAAAGGTCCTTCAAAGAGGAAAGCATCGATTGCTGTATTTGTGCTAGAGCTTTTATTTTGAAAACATGAAACAATTTTGTCAACGGTACTAATAAAGCATATGAGTTATGTAAATTATATCTTACAAGTTGCAAGCCTCATGCATAGTATACTAATAGTGCCCGCACCTTGTCCTACTTAGCTTGGACTACCGGATCATCACAATGCACATGTTTCAACCAAGTGTCACAAAGGGGTACCTCCATGCCGCATGTACAAAGGTCTAAGGAGAAAGCTCGCATTTTGGATTTCTCGCTTTTGATTATTCTCAACTTAGACATCCATACCGGGACAACATGGACAACAGATAATGGACTCCTCTTAAATGCATAAGCATGTAGCAACAATTATTATTCTCATATGAGATTGAGGATATATGTCCAAACTGAAACTTCCACCATGATTCATGGCTTTAGTTAGCGGCCCAATGTTCTTCTCTAACAATATGCACGCTCCAACCATTAAGGTGGTAGATCCCTCTTACTTCAGACAAGACGGACATGCATAGCAACTCACATGATATTCAACAAAGAGTAATTGATGGCGTCCCCAGAAGCATGGTTATCGCACAACAAGCAACTTAATAAGAGATAAAGTGCATAAGTACATATTCAGTACTACGATAGTTTTTAAGGCTATTTTGTCCCATGAGCTATATATTGCAAAGGTGAATGATGGAATTTTAAAGGTAGCACTCAAGCAATTTACTTTGGAATGGCGGAGAAATACCATGTAGTAGGTAGGTATGGTGGACACAAATGGCATAGTAGTTGGCTCAAGGATTTTGGATGCATGAGAAGTATTCCCTCTCGATACAAGGTTTAGGCTAGCAAGGTTATTGGAAGCAAACTCAAGGATGAACCGGTGCAGCAAAACTCACATAAAAGACATATTGTAAACATTATAAGACTCTACACCGTCTTCCTTGTTGTTCAAAACTCAATACTAGATATTATCTAGACCTTAGAGAGACCAAATATGCAAACCAAATTTTAGCAAGCTCTATGTATTTCTTCATTAATGGGTGCAAAGTATATGATGCAAGAGCTTAAACATGAGCACAACAATTGCCAAGTATCACATTATCCAAGACATTTTTTAGAGTTACTACATGTAGCATTTTCCAATTCCAACAATATAACAAATTAACGAAGAAGAAACTTCGCCTTGAACATTATGAGTAAAGCCTAAGGACATATTTGTCCATATGCAACAGCGGAGCGTGTCTCTCTCCCACAAAGTGAATGCTAGGATCCATTTTATTCAAACAAAAACAAAAACAAAACAAACCGACGCAAGTAAAGAACACAAGATGTGACTGAATAAAAATATAGTTTCAGGGGAGGAACCTGATGATGTTGTCGATGAAGAAGGGGATGCCTTGGGCATCCCCAAGCTTAGACGCTTGAGTCTTCTTAGAATATGCAGGGGTGAACCACGGGAGCATCCCCAAGCTTAGAGCTTTCACTCCTCTTGATCATAGTATATCATACTCCTCTCTTGACCCTTGAAAATTTCCTTCACACCAAACTTCAAGCAAACTCATTAGAGGGTTAGTGCATAATTAATAATTCACACATTCAGAGGTGACACAATCATTCTTTTCACTTCTGGACATTGCATAAAGCTACTGGGCATTAATGGATCAAACAAATTCATCCAACATAGCAAAAGAGGCAATGCGAAATAAAAGGCAGAATCTGTCAAAAACAGAACAGTTCGTAAAGACGAATTTTAAAATGGCACCAGACTTGCTCAAATGGAAAAACTCAAAACTAATGAAAGTTGCGTACATATCTGAGGATCACGCTCGTAAATTGGAAGATTTTTTCGAATTTTCTACAGAGACTTGTGCCCAGATTCGTGACAGACAGCAATGCTGTTTCTGCGCAGCGATCCCAAATATAACATCAACTTTGACATAGAAACTTTACTTGGCACAAAAACATGATAAGGAGAGGTTGCTACAGTAGTAAACAACTTCCAAGACTCAAATATAAAACAAAGTACTGTAGTAAAAACATGGGTTGTCTCCCATAAGCGCTTTTCTTTAACGCCTTTCAGCTAGGCGCAGAAAGTGCAAATCAAGTAACATCAAGAGTAGAAGCATCAACATCATAATTTGTTCTAATAATAGAATCAAAAGGCAACTTCATTCTGTTTCTAGGGAAGTGTTCCATACATTTCTTGAGAGGAAATTGATATTTAATATTCCCTTCCCTCATATCAATAACAGCACCAACGGTTCAAAGAAAAGGTCTTCCCAACACAATAGGACAAGATGCATTGCATTCGATATCCAAGACAACAAAATCAACGGGGACAAGGTTATTGTTAACCGTAATGCGAACATTATCAATCCTCCCCAAAGGTTTCTTTTTAACATTATCGGCAAGATTAACATCCAAATAACAATTCTTCAATGGTGGCAAGTCAAGCATATCATAAATCTTTTTAGGCATAACAGAAATACTTGCACCAAGATCACATAAAGCATTACATTCAAAGTCATTGAATTTCATTTTAATGATGGGCTCCCAACCGTCTTCTAACTTTCTAGGAATAGAAGTTTCAAGTTTTAGTTTCTCTTCTCTAGCTTTTATGAGAGCATTTGTAATATGTTTTGTAAAGGCTAAATATATAGCACTAGCATTAGGACTTTTAGCAAGTTTTTGTAAGAACTTTATAACTTCAGAGATGTGGCAATCATCAAAATCTAAATCATTATGAGCTACAGCAATGGGATCATTGTTCCCAAGGTTAGAAAAAATTTCAGCAGTTTTATCACAAGCAGTTTCAATAGTTTTAGCAATTTCAGGCAGTTTTGTACGCTTTGCACTAGGAGTAGAAACATTGCCAACACAAATTATTTTACCATTGATAGTAGGAGGTGCAGCAACATGTGAATCATTATCATTACTAATGGTGGTGATAGTCCAAACTTTAGCTACATTATTCTCTTTAGCTAGTTTTTCATTTTCTTCTCTATCCCACCTAGCACGCAATTCAGCCATTAATCTTATATTCTCATTAATTCTAACTTGGATGGCATTTGCTGTAGTAGTAATCTTGTTATCAATATCATTATTAGGCATAAGTTTCAATTTTAAAAGATCAACATCAGAGGCAAGTCTATCAACTCTAGAAGCAATAATATCAATTTTATCAAGCTTTTCCTCAACAGATTTGTTAAAAGCAGTTTGTGTACTAATAAATTCTTTAAGCATAGCTTCAAGACCAGAGGGTACACTCCTATTATTATTGTAAGAATTCCCATAAGAATTACCATAACCATTACCATTAGCAGAAGGATATGGCCTATAGTTATTACCAGAGTTGTTCCTATAAGCATTGTTGTTGAAATTATTGTTTTTAATGAAATTCACATCAACATTTTCTTCTTGAGCAACCAATGAAGCTAAAGGAACATTATTTGGATCTACATTAGATCTACCATTCACAAGCATAGACATAATCACATCAATCTTATCACTCAAGGAAGAGGTTTCTTCAACAGAATTTACCTTCTTACCTTGTGGAGCTCTTTCCGTGTGCCATTCAGAGTAATTTATCATCATATCATCAAGAAGCTTTGTAGCCGCCCCCAAAGTGATGGACATAAAGGTACCTCCAGCAGCTGAATCCAATAAATTCCGCGAAGAAAAATTTAGTCCTGCATAGAAGGTTTGGATGATCATCCAAGTAGTCAGTCCATGGGTTGGGCAATTCTTTACCAAAGTTTTCATTCTCTCCCATGCTTGAGAAACATGTTCAGTATCTAATTGCTTAAAATTCATTATGCTACTTCTCAAAGATATAATTTTAGCGGGAGGATAATATCTACCAATAAAAGCATCCTTACATTTAGTCCATGAATCAATACTATCCTTAGGCAAAGATAGCAACCAATCTTTAGCTCTTCCTCTTAATGAGAAAGGAAACAATTTCAATTTAATAATATCACCACCTACATCCTTATACTTTTGCATTTCACATAGTTCAACAAAATTATTAAGATGGGCAGCAGCATCATCAGAACTAACACCAGAAAATTGATCTCTCATAACAAGGTTCAGTAAAGCAGGTTTAATTTCAAAGAATTCTGCTGTAGTAGCAGGTGGAGCAATAGGTGTGCATAGGAAATCATTATTATTTGTGGTTGTGAAGTCACACAACTTAGTATTTTCAGGGGTATTCATTTTAGCAACAGTAAATAAAGCAAACTAGATAAAGTAAATGCAAGTAACTAATTTTTTTTGTGTTTTTGATATAGAGAGCAAGACAATAAATAAAGTAAAACTAGCAACTAATTTTTTGTGTGTTTTGTTTAGGTGCAGCAAACAAAGTAGTAAATAAAATAAAGCAAGACAAAAACAAAGTAAAGAGATTGAGAAGTGGAGACTCCCCTTGCAGCGTGTCTTGATCTCCCCGGCAACGGCCCAGAAAACAGTTGCTGGCGTGTAGTTGACGTGGGAGTTAGAAATCTTTGTGGTGTAGCTTTTCTTCAGTTCCCCGGCAACGGCGCCAGAAAACAGGCTTGATGCGCGTAGATGTACACGTCCGTTGGGAACCCCAAGAGGAAGGTATGATGCGCATAGTGGCAAGTTTTCCCTCAGAAAGAAACCAAGGTTTAATCGAACCAGGAGGAGCCAAGAAGCACGTTGAAGGTTGATGGTGGCGAAATGTGATGCGGCGCAACACCAGGGATTCCGGCGCCAACGTGTAAACCTGCACAACACAACCAAAGTACTTTGCCCCAACGAAACAGCGAGGTTGTCAATCTCACCGGCTTGCTGTAACAAAGGATTAACCGTATTGTGTGGAAGATGATTGTTTGCAAGAAAACAGTAAAACAAGTATTGCAGTAGATTGTATGCGATGTAAAGAATAGGACCGGGGTCCACAGTTCACTAGAGGTGTCTCTCCCATAAGATAAAAGCATGTTGGGTGAACAAATTACAGTCGGGCAATTGACAAATAGAAAAGGGCATAACAATGCATATACATGATATGATAAATATAGTGAGATTTAATCAGGGCATTACGACAAAGTACATAGACCGCCATCCAACTGCATCTATGCCTAAAAAGTCCACCTTCAGGTTATCATCCGAACCCCTTTCAGTATTAAGTTGCAAAGCAACAGACAATTGCATTAAGTATGGTGCGTAATGTAATCGACAACTACATCCTTAGACATAGAATCAATGTTTTATCCCTAGTGGCAACAGCACATCACAACCTTAGAACTTTCTGTCACTCTCCAAGGTATCAATGAAGGCATGAACCCACTATCGAGCATAAATACCCCCTCTTGGAGTTAAGAGTAAAAACTTGGCCAGAGCCTCTACTAATAACGGAGAGCATGCAAGATCATAAACAACACATAAACAATAGATTGATAATCACCATAACATAGTATTCTCTATTCATCGGATCCCGACAAACACAACATATAGTATTACAGATAGATGATCTTGATCATGTTAGGCAGCTCACAAGATCCAACAATGAAGCACAATTAGGATAAGACGACCATCTAGCTACTGCTATGGACCCATAGTCCAGGGGTGAACTACTCACTCATCACTCCGGAGGCGATCATGGCGATGAAGAGTCCTCCGGGAGATGAATCCCCTCTCCGGCAGGGTGCCGGAGGCGATCTCCTGAATCCCCCGATATGGGATTCGCGGCGGCGGCGTCTCTGGAAGGTTTTCCGTATCGTGGCTCTCGGTACTGGTGGTTTCGCGACGGAGGCTATTTGTAGGCGGAAGGGAAGGTCAAGAGGCGGCACGAGGGGCCCACACCATAGGTCGGCGCGGCCAGGGCCTGGGCCGCGCCGCCCTGTGGTGTCGCCACCTCGTGGCCCCACTTCGACTCTCCTTCGGTCTTCTGGAAGCTTCGTGCAAAAATAGGACCTTGGGCGTTGATTTCGTCCAATTCCGAGAATATTTCGTTACTAGGATTTCTGAAACCAAAAACAGCAGAAAACAGCAACTGGCTCTTCGGGATCTTGTTAATAGGTTAGTTCCAGAAAATGCGTAAATACGACATATAATGTGCATAAAACATGTAGATATCATCAATAATGTAGCATGGAACATAAGAAATTATCGATACGTTGGAGACGTATCAGTAGCGTGTAACCCATTTCCCATCATGACGGATGAATCTCGGATCTAATCAGGTAAACATGGAGATGTTAGAACACACATGAAATTTAGCACCCGTATCAATCTACCATTTTGTGGGTTGAAACACCAAGAGAACAATAGGTAATAGATTACCGTACCCTGAAGTTCCTTCCTAAGTGTTGCCAATGATCATAGCTTGACCTTTCTTTCCCTTGCCTTGTGGACAACGATGATCCTAATGGACCATCTCGCCACACACCCAACAAGGATCTTTCTTTTCCATTTTCCCATTCTTACTGAAGTTGGTAGTTCAGGAGACTTTGTTCCTTGGAGTTGTGGGAATTTGTCTACACCATGTTGATGCGCGTAGATGTACACGTCCGTTGGGAACCCCAAGAGGAAGGTATGATGCGCACAGTGGCAAGTTTTCCCTCAGAAAGAAACCAAGGTTTAATCGAACCAGGAGGAGCCAAGAAGCACGTTGAAGGTTGATGGTGGCGAAATGTGATGCGGCGCAACAACAGGGATTCCGGCGCCAACGTGGAATCTGCACAAGAAAACCAAAGTACTTTGCCCCAACGAAACAGTGAGGTTGTCAATCTCACCGGCTTGTTGTAACAAAGGATTAAGCGTATCGAGTGGAAGATGATTGTTTGCAAGAAAACAGTAAACAAGTATTGCAGTAGATTGTATGCTATGTAAAGAATAGGACCGGAGTCCACAGTTCACTAGAGGTGTCTCTCCAATAAGATAAAAGCATGTTGGGTGAACAAATTACAGTCGGGCAATTGACAAATAGAGAAGGGCATAACAATGCATGTACATGATATGATAAATATAGTGATATTTAATCCGGGCATTACGACAAAGTACATAGACCGCCATCCAACTGCATCTATGCCTAAAAAGTCCACCTTCAGGTTATCATCCGAACCCCATTCAGTATTAAGTTGCTAAGCAACAGACAATTGCATTAAGTATGGTGCGTAATGTAATCGACAACTACATCCTTAGACATAGAATCAATGTTTTATCCCTAGTGGCAACAGCACATCACAACCTTAGAACTTTCTGTCACTGTCCCAGGTGTCAATGAAGGCATGAACCCACTATCGAGCATAAATACTCCCTCTTGGAGTTAAGAGTACAAACTTGGCCAGAGCCTCTTGATGGCGTGTAACTCACACGTTCGTTGGGAACCCCAAGAGGAAGGTATGATGCGCACAGTAGCAAGTTTTCCCTCAGAAAGAAACCAAGGTTTAATCGAACCAGGAGGAGCCAAAAAGCACGTTGAAGGTTGATGGTCGCGAAATGTGATGCGGCGCAACACCAGGGATTCCGGCGCCAACGCGGAACCTGCACAACACAACCAAAGTACTTTGTCCCAACGAAACAGTGAGGTTGTCAATCTCACCGGCTTGCTGTAACAAAGGATTAAACGTATCGAGTGGAAGATGTTTGCAAAGAAAACAGTAAAACAAGTAGATTGTATGCTATGTAAAGAATAGGACCGGGGTCCACAGTTCACTAGAGGTGTCTCTCCCATAAGATAAAAGCATGTTGGGTGAACAAATTACAGTCGGGCAATTGACAAATAGAGAAAGGCATAACAATGCATATACATGATATGATAAATATAGTGAGATTTAATTGGGCATTACGACAAAGTACATAGACCGCCATCCAACTGCATCTATGCCTAAAAAGTCCACCTTCAGGTTATCATCCGAACCCCCTCCAGTATTAAGTTGCAAAGCAACAGACAATTGCATTAAGTATGGTGCGTAATGTAATCAACAACTACATCCTTAGACATAGCATCAATGTTTTATCCCTAGTGGCAACAGCACATCCACAACCTTAGAACTTTCTCCTCACTGTCCCAGATTCAATGGAGGCATGAACCCACTATCGAGCATAAATACTCCCTCTTGGAGTTAAGAGTAAAAACTTGGCCAGAGCCTCTACTAATAACGGAGAGCATGCAAGATCATAAACAACACATGAACAATAGATTGATAATCACCATAATCATAGTACTCTCTATCCATCGGATCCCGACAAACACAACATATAGAATTACATATAGATGATCTTGATCATGTTAGGCAGCTCACAAGATCTAACAATGAAGCACAACAAGGAGAAGACGACCATCTAGCTACTGCTATGGACCCATGGTCCAGGGGTGAACTACTCACTCATCACTCCGGAGGCGACCATGGCGGTGTAGAGTCCTCCGGGAGATGAATCCCCTCTCCGGCAGGGTGCCGGAGGCGATCTCCGTAATCCCCGAGATGGGATTCGCGGCGGCGGCGTCTCTGTAAGGTTTTCCGTATCGTGGCTCTCGGTACTGGGGGTTTCGCGACGGAAGCTTTAAGTAGGCGGAGGGTCAACGCGAGGGGCCACACGAGGGGCCCAGGGGGCAGGTCGGCGCGGCCAGGGCCTGGGCCGCGCCGGCCACCCCCCTGGCCACCTCGTGGCCCCACTTCGTTAGGTCTTCGGTCTTCTGGAAGCTTCGTGCAAAAATAGGACCCTGGGCGAAAGTTTCGTCCAATTCCGAGAATATTTCTTTACTAGGATTTCTGAAACCAAAAACAGCAGAAAACAGCAACTGGCTCTTCGGCATCTTGTTAATAGGTTAGTTCCAGAAAATGCATAAATATGACATATAATGTGCATAAAACATGTAGGTATCATCAATAAAGTAGCATGGAACATAAGAAATTATCGATACGTTGGAGACGTATCAGCATCCCCAAGCTTAGTTCTGCTCGTCCCGAGCAGGTAAAACGATAACAAAGATAATTTCTGAAGTGACATGCCATCATAATCTTGATCATACTATTTGTAAACATATGTAATGAATGCAGCGGTCAAAGCAAAGGTAATGACATGAGTAAACAAATGAATCATATAGCAAAGACTTTTCATGAATAGTACTTCAAGACAAGCATCAATAAGTCTTGCATAAGAGTTAACTCATAAAGCAATAAATCAAAGTAAAGGTGTTGAAGCAACACATAAGAAGATTAAGTTTCAGCGGTTGCTTTCAACTTGTAACATGTATATCTCATGGATATTGTCAACATAAAGTAGTATAATAAGTGCAATATGCAAATATGTAGGAATCAATGCACAGTTCACACAAGTGTTTGCTTCTTAAGGTGGAAGGAGATAGGTAAACTGACTCAACAATAAAAGTAAAAGAAAGGTCCTTCAATGAGGAAAGCATCGATTGCTGTATTTGTGCTAGAGCTTTTATTTTGAAAACATGAAACAATTTTGTCAACGGTAGTAATAAAGCATATGAGTTATGAAAATTATATCTTACAAGTTGCAAGCCTCACGCATAGTATACTAATAGTGCCCGCACCTCGTCCTACTTAACTTGGACTACCGGGTCTTCGCATGCCATGTTTCAACCAAGTGTCACAAAGGGGTACCTCCATGCCGCCTGTACAAAGGTCCAAGGAGAATGCTCGCATTTCGGATTTCTCGCTTTTGATTATTCTCAACTTAGACATCCATACCGGGACAACATGGACAACAGATAATGGACTCCTCTTAAATGCATAAGCATGTAGCAAAGTTATTATTCTCATATGAGATTGAGGATATATGTCCAAAACTGAAACTTCCACCATGGTTCATGGCTTTAGTTAGCGGCCCAATGTTCTTCTCTAACAATTTTGCATGCTCCAACCACTAAAATGATAGACCTTCAGACAAGACGGACATGCATAGCAACTCACATGATATTCAACAATAGTTGATGGCGTTCCCCAGAAGCATGGTTATCGCACAACAGGCAACTTAATAAAATATAAAGTGCATAAGTACATATTCAATACTACGATAGTTTTTAAGGCTATTTTGTCCCATGAGCTATATATTGCAAAGGTGAATGATGGAATTTTAAAGGTAGCACTCAAGCAATTTACTTTGGAATGGCGGAGAAATACCATGTAGTAGGTAGGTATGGTGGACACAAATGGCATAGTAGTTGGCTCAAGGATTTTGGATGCATGAGAAGTATTCCCTCTCGATACAAGGTTTAGGCTAGCAAGGTTATTTGAAGCAAACTCAAGGATGAACAAGTGCAGCAAAACTCACATAAAAGACATATTGTAAACATTATAAGACTCTACACTGTCTTCCTTGTTGTTCAAAACTCAATACTAGATATTATCTAGACTCTAGAGAAACCAAATATGCAAACCAAATTTTAGCAAGCTCTATGTATTTCTTCATTAATGGGTGCAAAGCATATGATGCAAGAGCTTAAACATGAGCACAACAATTGCCAAGTATCACATTATCCAAGACATTTTAGAATTACTACATGTAGCATTTTCCAATTCCAACCATATAACAAATTAACGAAGAAGAAACTTCGCCTTGAACATTATGAATAAAGCCTAAGGACACATGTGTCCATATGCAACAGCGGAGCGTATCTCTCTCCCACAAAGTGAATGCTAGGATCCATCTTATTCAAACAAAAACAAAAACGAAAACAAACCGACGCTCCAAGTAAAGAACACCAGATGTGACTGAATAAAAATATAGTTTCAGGGGAGGAACCTGATGATGTTGTCGATGAAGAAGGGGATGCCTTGGGCATCCCCAAGCTTAGACGCTTGAGTCTTCTTAAATTATGCAGGGGTGAACCACGGGGGCATCCCCAAGCTTAGAGCTTTCACTCCTCTTGATCATAGTATATCATTCTCCTCTCTTGACCCTTGAAAACTTCCTTCACACCAAACTTCAAGCAAACTCATTAGAGGGTTAGTGCATCATTAATAATTCACACATTCAGAGGTGACACAATCATTATTTTCACTTCTGGACATTGCATAATGCTACTGGTCATTAATGGATCAAAGAAATAAATCCAACATAGCAAAAGAGGCAATGCGAAATAAAAGGCAGAATCTGTCAAAAACAGAACAGTCCGTAAAGACGAATTTTGAAATGGCACCAGACTTGCTCAAATGGAAAAACTCAAAACTAATGAAAGTTGCGTACATATCTGAGGATCACGCTCGTAAATTGGCAGATTTTTTCGAATTTTCTACAGAGAATTATGCCCAGATTCGTGACAGACAGCAATGCTGTTTCTGCGCAGCGATCCCAAATATAACATCAACTTTGACATAGAAACTTTACTTGGCACAAAAACATGATAAGGAGAGGTTGCTACAGTAGTAAACAACTTCCAAGACTCAACAAAACAAAAAATTGCTGTAGGTAAAAAACATGGGTTGTCTCCCATAAGCGCTTTTCTTTAACGCCTTTCAGCTAGGCGCAGAAAGTGCAAATCAAGTAACATCGAGAGTAGAAGCATCAACATCATAGCTTGTTCTAATAATAGAATCAAAAGGCAACTTCATTCTCTTTCTAGGGAAGTGTTCCATACCTTTCTTGAGAGGAAATTGATATTTAATATTACCTTCCCTCATATCAATAACAGCACCAACAGTTCGAAGAAAAGGTCTTCCCAACACAATAGGACAAGATGCATTGCATTCGGTATCCAAAACAACAAAATCAACGGGGACAAGGTTATTGTTAACCGTAATGTGCACATTATCAATCCTCCCCAAAGGTTTCTTTTTAACATTATCGGCAAGATTAACATCCAAATAACAATTCTCCAATGGTGGCAAGTCAAGCATATCATAAATCTTTTTAGGCATAACAGAAATACTTGCATCAAGATCACATAAAGCATTACATTCAAAGTCATTGAATTTCATTTTAATGATGGGCTCCCAACCATCCTCTAACTTTCTAGGAATAGAAGTTTCAAGTTTTAGTTTCTCTTCTCTAGCTTTTATGAGAGCATTTGTAATATGTTTTGTAAAGGCTAAATTTATAGCACTAGCATTAGGACTTTTAGCAAGTTTTTGTAAGAACTTTATAACTTTAGAGATGTGGCAATCATCAAAATCTAAATCATTATGAGCTACAGCAATGGGATCATTGTTCCCAAGGTTGGAAAAAATTTCAGCAGTTTTATCACAAGCAGTTTCAGCAGTTTTAGTAATTTCAGGCAGTTTTGTACGCTTTGCACTAGGAGTAGAAACATTGCCAACACCAATTATATTACCATTGATGGTAGGAGGTGCAGCAACATGTGAAGAATTAGCATTACTAGTGGTGGTAATAGTCCAAACTTTAGCTACATTATTCTCTTTAGCTAGTTTTTCATTTTCTTCTCTATCCCACCTAGCACGCAATTCAGCCATTAATCTTATATTCTCATTAATTCTAACTTGGATGGCATTTGCTGTAGTAGTAATCTTATTATCAATATCATTATTAGGCATAACTTTCAACTTTAAAAGATTTACATCAGAGGCAAGTCTATCAACTCTAGAAGCAATAGTATCAATTTTATCAAGCTTTTCCTCAACAGATTTGTTAAAAGCAGTTTGTGTACTAATAAATTCTTTAAGCATAGCTTCAAGACCAGAGGGTACATTCCTATTATTATTGTAAGAATTCCCATAAGAATTACCATAACCATTACCATTAGCAGAAGGATATGGCCTATAGTTATTACCAGAGTTGTTCCTATAAGCATTGTTGTTGAAATTATTATTTTTAATGAAATTCACATCAACATTTTCTTCTTGAGCAACCAATGAAGCTAAAGGAACATTATTTGGATCAACATTAGATCTACCATTCACAAGCATAGACATAATCACATCAATCTTATCACTCAAGGAAGAGGTTTCCTCAACAGAATTTACCTTCTTACCTTGTGGAGCTCTTTCCGTGTGCCATTCAGAGTAATTTATCATCATATCATCAAGAAGTTTTGTAGCCGCCCCCAATGTGATGGACATAAAGGTACCTCCAGCAGCTGAATCCAATAAATTCCGCGAAGAAAAATTTAGTCCTGCATAGAAGGTTTGGATGATCATCCAAGTAGTCAGTCCATGGGTTGGGCAATTCTTTACCAAAGTTTTCATTCTCTCCCAAGCTTGAGCAACATGTTCAGTATCTAATTGTTTAAAATTCATTATGCTACTTCTCAAAGATATAATTTTAGCGGGAGGATAATATCTACCAATAAAAGCATCCTTGCATTTAGTCCATGAATCAATACTATTCTTAGGCAAAGATAGCAACCAATCTTTAGCTCTTCCTCTTAATGAGAAAGGAAACACTTTCAATTTAATAATATCACCATCTACATCTTTATACTTTTGCATTTCACAAAGTTCAACAAAATTATTGAGATGGGCAGCAGCATCATCAGAACTAGCACCAGAAAATTGTTCTCTCATAACCAAATTCAGTAAAGCAGGTTTAATTTCAAAGAATTCTGCTGTAGTAGCAGGTGGAGCAATAGGTGTGCATAGGAAATCATTATTATTTGCATTTGTAAAGTCACACAACTTAGTATTTTCATGGTTGGCCATTTTAGCAACAGTAAATAAAACAAACTAGATAAAGTAAATGCAAGTAACTAATTTTTTTGTGTTTTTGATATAGAGAGCAAGACAGTAAATAAAGTAAAACTAGCAACTAATTTTTTTGTGTTTTGATTTAGTGCAGCAAACAAAGTAGTAAATAAAATAAAGCAAGACAAAAACAAAGTAAAGAGATTGAGAAGTGGAGACTCCCCTTGCAGCGTGTCTTGATCTCCCGGCAACGAGCGCCAGAAAAAGAGCTTGATGGCGTGTAACTCACACGTTCGTTGGGAACCCCAAGAGGAAGGTATGATGCGCACAGTAGCAAGTTTTCCCTCAGAAAGAAACCAAGGTTTAATCGAACCAGGAGGAGCCAAGAAGCACGTTGAAGGTTGATGGTCGCGAAATGTGATGCGGCGCAACACCAGGGATTCCGGCGCCAACGCGGAACCTGCACAACACAACCAAAGTACTTTGTCCCAACGAAACAGTGAGGTTGTCAATCTCACCGGCTTGCTGTAACAAAGGATTAAACGTATCGAGTGGAAGATGTTTGCAAAGAAAACAGTAAAACAAGTAGATTGTATGCTATGTAAAGAATAGGACCGGGGTCCACAGTTCACTAGAGGTGTCTCTCCCATAAGATAAAAGCATGTTGGGTGAACAAATTACAGTCGGGCAATTGACAAATAGAGAAAGGCATAACAATGCATATACATGATATGATAAATATAGTGAGATTTAATTGGGCATTACGACAAAGTACATAGACCGCCATCCAACTGCATCTATGCCTAAAAAGTCCACCTTCAGGTTATCATCCGAACCCCTCCGGTATTAAGTTGCAAAGCAACGAGACAATTGCATTAAGTATGGTGCGTAATGTAATCAACAACTACATCCTTAGACATAGCATCAATGTTTTATCCCTAGTGGCAACGACACATCCACAACCTTAGAACTTCTGTCACATCCCCAGATTCAATGGAGGCATGAACCCACTATCGAGCATAAATACTCCCTCTTGGAGTTAAGAGTAAAAACTTGGCCAGAGCCTCTACTAATAACGGAGAGCATGCAAGATCATAAACAACACATGAACAATAGATTGATAATCACCATAATCATAGTACTCTCTATCCATCGGATCCCGACAAACACAACATATAGAATTACATATAGATGATCTTGATCATGTTAGGCAGCTCACAAGATCTAACAATGAAGCACAACAAGGAGAAGACGACCATCTAGCTACTGCTATGGACCCATGGTCCAGGGGTGAACTACTCACTCATCACTCCGGAGGCGACCATGGCGGTGTAGAGTCCTCCGGGAGATGAATCCCCTCTCCGGCAGGGTGCCGGAGGCGATCTCGAGAATCCCCGAGATGGGATTCGCGGCGGCGGCGCGTCTCTGTAAGGTTTTCCGTATCGTGGCTCTCGGTACTGGGGGTTTCGCGACGGAAGCTTTAAGTAGGCGGAGGGTCAACGCGAGGGGCCACACGAGGGGCCCAGGGGGCAGGTCGGCGCGGCCAGGGCCTGGGCCGCGCCGGCCACCCCCCTGGCCACCTCGTGGCCCCACTTCGTTAGGTCTTCGGTCTTCTGGAAGCTTCGTGCAAAAATAGGACCCTGGGCGAAAGTTTCGTCCAATTCCGAGAATATTTCTTTACTAGGATTTCTGAAACCAAAAACAGCAGACAACAGCAACTGGCTCTTCGGCATCTTGTTAATAGGTTAGTTCCAGAAAATGCATAAATATGACATATAATGTGCATAAAACATGTAGGTATCATCAATAAAGTAGCATGGAACATAAGAAATTATCGATACGTTGGAGACGTATCACCTCTACTAATAACGGAGAGCATGCAAGATCATAAACAACACATAAACAATAGATTGATAATCACCATAACATAGTATTCTCTATCCATCGGATCCCGACAAACACAACATATAGAATTACATATAGATGATCTTGATCATGTTACGCAGCTCACAAGATCCAACAATGAAGCACAATTAGGAGAAGACGACCATCTAGCTACTGCTATGGACCCATAGTCCAGGGGTGAACTACTCACTCATCACTCCGGAGGCGATCATGGCGATGAAGAGTCCTCCGGGAGATGAATCCCCTCTCCGGCAGGGTGCCGGAGGCGATCTCCTGAATCCCCCGAGATGGGATTCGCGGCGGCGGCGTCTCTGGAGGGTTTTTCGTATCGTGGCTCTCGGTACTGGGGGTTTCGCGACGGAGGTTTTAAGTAGGCGAAAGGGTAGGTCAAGAGGCGGCGCGAGGGGCCCACACCACAGGCCGGCGTGGCCAGGGCCTGGGCCGCGCCACCCTATGGTGTGGCCACCTCGTGGCCCCACTTCGACTCCCCTTCGGTCTTCTGGAAGCTCCGTGCAAAAATAGGACCCTGGGCGGTGATTTCGTCCAATTCCGAGAATATTTCCTTACTAGGATTTCTGAAACCAAAAACAGCAGAAAAAGCAACTGGCTCTTCGGCATCTTGTTAATAGGTTAGTTCCAGAAAATGCGTAAATACGACATATAATGTGCATAAAACATGTAGGTATCATCAATAAAGTAGCATGGAACATAAGAAATTATCGATACGTTGGAGACGTATCAGCATCCCCAAGCTTAGTTCTGCTCGTCCCGAGCAGGTAAAATGATAACAAAGATAATTTCTGAAGTGACATGCTATCATAATCTTGATCATACTATTTGTAAACATATGTAATGAATGCATCGATCAAAACAAAGGTAATGACATGAGTAAACAACTGAATCATAAAGCAAAGACTTTTCATGAATAGTACTTCAAGACAAGCATCAATAAGTCTTGCATAAGAGTTAACTCATAAAGCAATAAATCAAAGTAAAGGTATTGAAGCAACACAAAAGAAGATTAAGTTTCAGCGGTTGCTTTCAACTTATAACATGTATATCTCATGGATATTGTCAACATAAAGTAATATAACAAGTGCAATATGCAAGTATGTAGGAATCAATGCACAGTTCACACAAGTGTTTGCTTCTTAAGGTGGAGGGAGATAGGTAAACTGACTCAACAATAAAAGTAAAAGAAAGGTCCTTCAAAGAGGAAAGCATCGATTGCTGTATTTGTGCTAGAGCTTTTATTTTGAAAACATGAAACAATTTTGTCAACGGTAGTAATAAAGCATATGAGTTATGTAAATTATATCTTACAAGTTGCAAGCCTCATGCATAGTATACTAATAGTGCCCGCACCTTGTCCTACTTAGCTTCGACTACCGGATCTTTGCATGCCATGTCTCAACCAAGTGTCACAAAGGGGTACCTCCATGCCGCCTGTACAAAGGTCTAAGGAGAAAGCTCGCATTTCGGATTTCTCGCTTTTGATTATTCTCAACTTAGACATCCATACCGGGACAACATGGACAACAGATAATGGACTCCTCTTAAATGCATAAGCATGTAGCAATGATTATTATTCTCATATGAGATTGAGGATATATGTCCAAAACTGAAACTTCAACCATGATTCATGGCTTTAGTTAGCGGCCCAATGTTCTTCTCTAACAATTTTGCATGCTCCAACCACTAAGGTGATAGATCCTTCAGACAAGACGGACATGCATAGCAACTCACATGATATTCAACAATAGTTGATGGCGTTCCCCAGAAGCATGGTTATCGCACAACAAGCAACTTAATAAAAGATAAAGTGCATAAGTACATATTCAATACTACGATAGTTTTTAAGGCTATTTTGTCCCATGAGCTATATATTGCAAAGGTGAATGATGGAATTTTAAAGGTAGCACTCAAGCAATTTACTTTGGAATGGCGGAGAAATACCATGTAGTAGGTAGGTATGGTGGACACAAATGGCATAGTAGTTGGCTCAAGGATTTTGGATGCATGAGAAGTATTCCCTCTCGATACAAGGTTTAGGCTAGCAAGGTTATTTGAAGCAAACTCAAGGATGAACCGGTGCAGCAAGACTCACATAAAAGACATATTGTAAACATTATAAGACTCTACACCGTCTTCCTTGTTGTTCAAACTCAATACTAGATATTATCTAGACCTTAGAGAGACCAAATATGCAAACCAAATTTTAGCAAGCTCTATGTATTTCTTCATTAATGGGTGCAAAGTATATGATGCAAGAGCTTAAACATGAGCACAACAATTTCCAAGTATCACATTATCCAAGACATTTTAGCATTACTACATGTAGCATTTTCCAATTCCAACCATATAACAATTTAACGAAGAAGAAACTTCGCCTTGAACATTATGAGTAAAGCCTAAGGACATATTTGTCCATATGCAACAGCGGAGCGTGTCTCTCTCCCACAAAGTGAATGCTAGGATCCATTTTATTCAAACAAAAACAAAAACAAAAACAAACCGACGCTCCAAGTAAAGAACACAAGATGTGACTGAATAAAAATATAGTTTCAGGGGAGGAACCTGATGATGTTGTCGATGAAGAAGGGGATGCCTTGGGCATCCCCAAGCTTAGACGCTTGAGTCTTCTTAAAATATGCAGGGGTGAATCACGGGGGCATCCCCAAGCTTAGAGCTTTCACACCTCTTAATCATAGTATATCATTCTCCTCTCTTGACCCTTGAAAACTTCCTTCACACCAAACTTCAAGCAAACTCATTAGAGGGTTAGTGCACAATTAATAATTCAAACATTTAGAGGTGACACAATCATTCTTTACACTTCTGGACATTGCATAAAGCTACTGGACATTAATGGATCAAAGAAATGAATCCAACATAGCAAAAGAGGCAATGCGAAATAAAAGGCAGAATCTGTCAAAAACAGAACAGTCCGTAAAGACGAATTTTAAGATGGCACCAGACTTGCTCAAATGGAAAAACTCAAAACTAATGAAAGTTGCGTACATATCTGAGGATCACGCTCGTAAATTGGCAGATTTTTTCGAATTTTCTACAGAGACCTGTGCCCAGATTCGTGACAGACAGCAATGTTGTTTCTGCGCAGCGATCCCAAATATAACATCAACTTTGACATAGAAACTTTACTTGGCACAAAAACATGATAAGGAGAGGTTGCTACAGTAGTAAACAACTTCCAAGACTCAAATATAAAACAAATTACTGTAGTAAAAATATGGGTTGTCTCCCATAAGCGCTTTTATTTAACGCCTTTCAGCTAGGCGCAGAAAGTGCAAATCAAGTAACACTGAGAGTAGAAGCATCAACATCATTATTCTTCATGCAAACACAACTTGTTGCAGAGGGTACTTTAGGTGCTTCATTATCTAAATTTTCTATGGTGGTGCTAGGAGTTTTAGCAATTTTAGGCCTATAGTAATTCTTTTGTTTAGGCACTTTAGAGGCATACATGAATTTTTGCTCTTTACCCACATAAGCTTTCTCATTATACTTGAGAGAAGAAAAGGTTGAACCCAAGGTTCCCATAGCTTTTTCAAGTTCATCAATCCTATTGGTTTGATTATCATGGACAACACAAGTTCCTAGGACACTAATACTTTCATCAATTCCTCCTAAGGATTTATCAAGTTCATCAGTTTTATCAAATAACATTTCCAATTTAGTTTCAACCCTTGGAAAATTTTTCTCTATGGTTTCCAATTTTTTCATAATATCTTCAAGAGAGATTTCAATTTTAACTTCATTAACAGGTGGTATTCCGACAAGACTCTCAATGATGCAACTAGCTTCTAAAGCGGGAGTACCTAGGAAATTACCTCCCGAAAGAGTATCAAGAACATACCTATTCCAACTAGATAAACCAACATAAAAGTTCCTAAGAAGGATAGTAGTGGAGTGTTTCTTAATGCACCTATGATGAGCATTACTAATTCTGTACCAAGCATCTTTAAAACTTTCTCCACCTTGTTGCTTAAAAGAACGAACTTCAACTTCAGGATTACTCATTTTAGTAGCAATAAAGTAAACTAGACAAACAAAGTAAAGACAAGTAACTAATTTTTTTTTGTTTTTGATATAGAGAGCAAGACAGTAAATAAAGTAAAACTAGCAACTAATTTTTTTGTGTTTTGTTTAGGTGCAGCAAACAAAGTAGTAAATAAAATAAAGCAAGACAAAAACAAAGTAAAGAGATTGAGAAGTGGAGACTCCCCTTGCTGCGTGTCTTGATCTCCCCGGCAACGGCGCCAGAAAACAGGCTTGATGCGCGTAGATGTACACGTCCGTTGGGAACCCCAAGAGGAACGTATGATGCGCACAGTGGCAAGTTTTTCCTCAGAAAGAAACCAAGGTTTAATCGAACCAGGAGGAGCCAAGAAGCACGTTGAAGGTTGATGGTGGCGAAATGTGATGCGGCGCAACAACAGGGATTCCGGCGCCAACGTGGAATCTGCACAACAAAACCAAAGTACTTTGCCCCAAGGAAACAGTGAGGTTGTCAATCTCACCGGCTTGCTGTAACAAAGGATTAAGCGTATCGAGTGGAAGATGATTGTTTGCAAGAAAACAGTAAACAAGTATTGCAGTAGATTGTATGCTATGTAAAGAATAGGACCGGGGTCCACAGTTCACTAGAGGTGTCTCTCCCATAAGATAAAAGCATGTTGGGTGAACAAATTACAGTCGGGCAATTGACAAATAGAGAAGGGCATAACAATGCATGTACATGATATGATAAATATAGTGAGATTTAATCCGGGCATTACGACAAAGTACATAGACCGCCATCCAACTGCATCTATGCCTAAAAAGTCCACCTTCAGGTTATCATCCGAACCCCATTCAGTATTAAGTTGCTAAGCAACAGACAATTGCATTAAGTATGGTGCGTAATGTAATCGACAACTACATCCTTAGACGTAGAATCAATGTTTTATCCCTAGTGGCAACAGCACATCACAACCTTAGAACTTTCTCACATCGTCCTGTGTCAATGAAGGCATGAACCCACTATCGAGCATAAATACTCCCTCTTGGAGTTAAGAGTACAAACTTGGCCAGAGCCTCTACTAATAACAGAGAGCATGCAAGATCATAAACAACACATAAACAATAGATTGATAATCACCATAACATAGTATTCTCTATCCATCGGATCCCGACAAACACAACATATAGAATTACATATAGATGATCTTGATCATGTTAGGCAGCTCACAAGATCCAACAATGAAGCACAATTAGGAGAAGACGACCATCTAGCTACTGCTATGGACCCATAGTCCAGGGGTGAACTACTCACTCATCACTCCGGAGGCGATCATGGCGATGAAGAGTCCTCCGGGAGATGAATCCCCTCTCCGGCAGGGTGCCGGAGGCGATCTCCTGAATCCCCCGAGATGAGATTCGCGGCGGCGGCGTCTCTGGAAGGTTTTCCGTATCGTGGCTCTCGGTACTGGGGGTTTCGCGACGGAGGCTTTAAGTAGGCGAAAGGGTAGGTCAAGAGGCGGCGCGAGGGGCCCACACCACAGGCCGGTGCGGCCAGGGCCTGGGCCGCGCCGCCCTATGGTGTGGCCACCTCGTGGCCCCTCTTCGACTCCCCTTCGGTCTTCTGGAAGCTCCGTGCAAAAATAGGACCCTGGGCGGTGATTTCGTCCAATTCCGAGAATATTTCCTTACTAGGATTTCTGAAACCAAAAACAGCAGAAAACAGCAACTGACTCTTCGGCATCTTGTTAATAGGTTAGTTCCAGAAAATGCGTAAATACGACATATAATGTGCATAAAACATGTAGGTATCATCAATAAAGTAGCATGGAACATAAGAAATTATCGATACGTTGGAGACGTATCACATGTTGGCATCAAAAAGTTTATCGGTTCCACCAGCGTGTTTGTATTTTGCCCTCACCTTCTCCTCGATATCTAGAGGGCCAACAATATTAACAGAGAACTCGTGCCTCTGACGTTTCAGAGAAGTGGCAAAGTTCCTCCACGAAGGTGGGATCTTAGCGACAATGCATCTCGCGATAAATTTGTCTGGAAGCACACACTTGAGGAGCTCGAGTTCTTTTGCCATGATTTGTAACTTATGAGCCTATTCCACTATAGATCGGTTGTCAACCTTTTTTAGTTATTGAACTGCTCCATACCATACAGTTTCCGGCATCGGCAACACTGGATTTAGCGTCCAGTAGATCCCACAGTTTCTTCCCATCTCAGATGTGCAGATAAGCATCAATTAACTTGTCTCCAAGAACACTTAGGATATCACTCACAGAGAGTATGGTGGCCTCCTTGAACGCTTTGCCCTCATGAGGAGTAAGCATACATTTGGGAGTACCCTTCGCAACTCAGTGGACACCCATAGCAGTGAGTCACAAGTAGGTCTTAGTCTAGAACCCATAAACAGACTCGGTTTGAGCAGCAACAAACCCAGACGGTGAAAATTGCCTAAGCATATAAGGTTTTTGGATTGTTAGATTATTAGGCAATTTCCTAGCGAGTTTAATTACCGAAAGCAACAACACAAATGCACTATCATACTTAACAATACACATCATACTAAGCACATTTAGCAGATCTGAAACCAGATGAACCGGCGAAGAAGAACACAAGCAACAATGAGCAGTCGTGACGAGACGCTCCCAAAAAATCTTATCGCGCGCCTCCAGGATCTCAGCATACGGGGTTTTTGAGGCCTGATCTCCTAGATGGCCGTGCATGCAGTCGCCGGAATGGGGAATACTAGAGGACAATGCATTAAAAGGAACTTACTTGAGAGAGAGAGAGAGAGAGAGAGAGAGAGAGAGAGAGAGAGAGAAGCAAGTGGAGAGCTCTAAATGCGTTCTGTCTCTTGTCTCCTGGTATAGCCTGGGAAGGGAGCGCCTATCAAACTGCCACGCGTAGGAAGACAAGAAAACATGGCGAGAATGCACACACATGTAGACACGTACCCAACTCAGTTGGTGCACCAAGTAACAATTTAATCTTCTACAAAACTAGTTTCAAACTCTAACTCGAGTCAAAAAAACGTGGCGCGACGCGTGTGCGAGGCGGGCGGCGGAGGATGATGAGTGCGCGAGGGATTCGTCTCTTCTCACTAACTTAAAAGGACTAGAACAACAACCCTTATAAACCACTCTAACTCCCTCCCAACTAGCAGTGTGGGACTAATTAAACTTTGTCCCCAAAGTTGCCCCAAGCTGCCACCGTGATGGGCCTTGAGATTTCAGAACTTATAGGCTATATTGTTTGCTTTCCTGTGCCCATCTACATCCAACACCCACTTGACACCTTACCTCTAACCATATGGCGCTTTGTACACTAGTTCCCTTCGAGTCCCTTCTGTGAGCAGATATAAACCCCATGATAAATGTGGGAATGTTGCTTAAGAATGCATCGATCAGCACACTTTGACCCATGTTGACTGTTCCCAAGCCCTTTTTGAATCTTGGTCACCAAAAAGTCAAAATAGAGGTCAAAAAATTTCTAGTTGAGATCAGAATGCCCATGTACTTCATGGGAAACACACCAATTTATAATTTTGATGGGTTTATTGCTCTTTCTCATTCTTCATGATCCACCCCAAACAATTTTTCACTTCTTCTAAAAGTTTATCTCAAGGCCTAAGATAGCTTCGTAGCAATAGACATGAAACTTCATAGTTGCAATTAATCTGTACAAGTGCTAAAGAAAAGCATTGTGTTATATGTGTATTGGAGGTGAATAATCCCCCCTCCCATCGACCCAAGCCTAGCACTAGACCTAGAAGATGATCTTTTTTTGCTAGCAGGAATCATCACAACCAAGGTATCAACAATGATGTTGAACAACAAAGAAGACAATGGATCTCCCTTTCAAAGGCACCTTAGACGTTCTGAAGTAATCGACATTCTAGTTGTTTACGTAAACGCAAACCTTTACCATCTGCATAGCAAGAGGCATCCATTCAATTTGTTTATCACAAAACCCTTCTTACAAAGAAAAACTATGAGAAAATTCAATTAAACTTATCATGTGTATTTTGAAATTCAAGTTTTAGAACTACGACCTTCATCGTAGGAGTCCTATTTAGTTCATGTAGATCTTCGTGAAGTACCAACACGCCTTCCAAAATGTCACACTCGTGCACCAAAGTTGTTTGAGAAGGATGGTTTTGTTATAAATTTTGGTGATGATCATAAATATCATATAGAGCAAGATATCTAGTAATGTTTTATCACATACACATCCTTGATCTTTGGAGTAAGGGTGATTACACCACAATTCAGCCTCCCTAAGTCAAACTTCTTTGTAGCTATATCGTCCAACATTTCCTTGGCAAAGCTTTTGTCATTGCCCCAAATTAAACCCCTTGTAGAATTGGACCGGGAGAACGCCCAACCCCGGTGATGCATCCATCTTCATGTATTTGATTGTCCCTCTGCATCCTCTATGGTAAAATGGTTCATCAAATCGGCATAGTCCTCGGCCGAGATTCCTCTCACCGCCTCTAGTCACGGGATGAGTGTCGACCACAAAAACCTCTCTTTCCCAAATAGAGCCTTGTAGTATTTTGTGATATGTTTTTTTTACTTATTAACTACCTTTATCTGGTGTCCATCTTCCTCTAGAGAACATATTGTAGTCTTCCTTTCTGTCCCATTAGAGATAGATTGGAAGAGCACAATGTTTTTGTCACCTTTCAACAAACCATAACTCTCTTCATACTTTACCACAACTTATTGGGCACACGACCAAAGGCATCTGAAATCCCACATTTCAAGGCCATAATTTTTTTTGAGGGAAAAAATATATTTCATTCATCATCAACAAAAATGTTTACCCGTGGCAACAACATTCTCAATTTATGGCGGGATAGACCCCAACCAGAAATTACCTTGCCCATAGTCTTGGCTAGGAAAGCTAAGGAATGATTGTCTCATTGCCATCTCTTCCTATCTTTATCACCTCAAAAAATTTGCACTCACTAGCATACAAGTTTATATCCTCAAAAATACTCCACAACCTTGAGAACCCTTTGTAGTTTTCCTGATTGCATTCACCACATGGATGTTGTTAGATTCGAGAATGACCGAGTAATTACTCCTGTTGTGCATGCATTTCAAGCCCTCTAAGCACGTCCAAGCTTCAACTTCAAAAATGTCCCGATAGTTTCCTTTTGTTCTACAACAAGCCCACATCACTTTGCATTTGTAGTCACGAGCTAGACAACCACCAGCTCCATCATTAGTCTATTTGAGAAAAGAAGCATCGACATTTATTTTGAGCCACTCCTATGTGGGAGCAGTCTTGGATGTCCTTCTTTTTCACTTCCTTTCTACCTTCCATTGAGAGATATGCAACCATGCATAGAGCTCCGAGCTTGTATAATTGACTGTTTACCTTTCTCATTAGTCGTATAAGTGTCGTAATATATAGCCCAACTCCTTAACATACCTTTTCAAAAATCTTAATGACTGATCAATTCTAGCATCACCCTTTTCCATGTACCACATCATTCCTCAAATGCCAAGATCTTCATAGCACTACAAGGACAATCGCTCTTTTCTCCTTTGCAAAAATTGGGTAGGAGAAGGAGGACTGATACGTCTCCAACGTATCGATAATTTCTTATGTTCCATGCTACTTTATTGATGATACCTACATGTTTTATGCACATTATATGTCATATTTATGCATTTTCTGGAACTAACCTATTAACAAGATGCCGAAGAGCCAGTTGCTGTTTTCTGCTGTTTTTGGTTTCAGAAATCCTAGTAAGGAAATATTCTCGGAATTGGACCAAACCTTCGCCCAGGGTCCTATTTTTGCACGGAGCTTCCAGAAGACCGAAGAGATAACGAAGTGGGGCGACGAGGCGCCGCCACCATAGGGCCGCGCGGCCAGAGGGGGGCCCGCGCCGCCCTATGGTGTGGGCCCCTCGTCAGCCCCCCTGACCTACCCTTCCGCCTACAAATAGCCTCCGTCGCGAAAACCCCAGTACCGAGAGCCACGATACGGAAAACCTTCCAGAGACGCCGCCGCCGCGAATCCCATCTCGGGGGATTCAGGAGATCGCCTCCGGCACCCTGCCGGAGAGGGGATTCATCTCCCGGAGGACTCTTCATCGCCATGATCGCCTCCGGAGTGATGAGTGAGTAGTTCACCCCTGGACCATGGGTCCATAGCAGTAGCTAGATGGTCGTCTTCTCCTTGTTGTGCTTCATTGTTGGATCTTGTGAGCTGCCTAACATGATCAAGATCATCTATATGTAATTCTATATGTTGTGTTTGTCGGGATCCGATGGATAGAGAATACTATGTTATGGTGATTATCAATCTATTGTTTCTGTGTTGTTTATGATCTTGCATGCTCTCCGTTATTAGTAGAGGCTCTGGCCAAGTTTGTACTCTTAACTCCAAGAGGGAGTATTTATGCTCGATAGTGGGTTCATGCCTTCATTGACACCTGGGACAGTGACAGAAAGTTCTAAGGTTGTGATGTGCTGTTGCCACTAGGGATAAAACATTGATTCTATGTCTAAGGATGTAGTTGTCGATTACATTACGCACCATACTTAATGCAATTGTCTGTTGCTTAGCAACTTAATACTGAATGGGGTTCGGATGATAACCTGAAGGTGGACTTTTTAGGCATAGATGCAGTTGGATGGCGGTCTATGTACTTTGTCGTAATGCCCCAATTAAATCTCACTATATTTATCATATCATGTACATGCATTGTTATGCCCTTCTCTATTTGTCAATTGCCCGACTGTAATTTGTTCACCCAACATGCTTTTATCTTATGGGAGAGACACCTCTAGTGAACTGTGGACCCCGGTCCTATTCTTTACATAGCATACAATCTACTGCAATTGTTCTTTACTGTTTTCTTGCAAACAATCATCTTCCACTCGATACGCTTAATCCTTTGTTACAGCAAGCCGGTGAGATTGACAACCTCACTGTTTCGTTGGGACAAAGTACTTTGGTTTTGTTGTGCAGATTCCACGTTGGCGCCGGAATCCCTGTTGTTGCGCCGCATCATATTTCGCCACCATCAACCTTCAACGTGCTTCTTGGCTCCTCCTGGTTCGATTAAACCTTGGTTTCTTTCTGAGGGAAAACTTGCCACTGTGCGCATCATACCTTCCTCTTGGGGTTCCCAACGGACGTGTACATCTACGCGCATCAAGCCTGTTTTCTGGCGCCGTTGCCGGGGAGATCAAGACACGCTGCAAGGGGAGTCTCCACTTCTCAATCTCTTTACTTTTTTTTTTGTCTTGCTTTATTTTATTTACTACTTTGTTTGCTGCACCTAAACAAAACACAAAAAATTAGTTGCTAGTTTTACTTTATTTACTGTCTTGCTCTCTATATCAAAAACACAAAAAAATTAGTTACTAGTCTTTACTTTATTTGCCTAGTTTACTTTATTGCTACTAAAATGAGTAATCCTGAAGTTGAAGTTCGTTCTTTTAAGCAACAAGGTGGAGAAAGTTTTAAAGATGCTTGGTATAGAATTAGTAATGCTCATCAAAGGTGCATTAAGAAACACTCCACCACTATCCTTCTTAGGAACTTTTATGTTGGTTTATCTAGTTGGAATAGGTATGTTCTTGATGCTCTTTCGGGAGGTAATTTCCTAGGTACTCCCGCCTTAGAAGCTAGTTGCATCATTGAGAGCCTAGTTGGAATACCACCTGTTAATGAAGTTAAAATTGAAATCTCTCTTGAGGATGTTATGAAAAAATTGGAAACCATAGAGAAAAATTTTCCAAGTATTGAAACTAAATTGGAAATGTTATTGGATAAAACTGATGAACTTGATAAATCCCTAGGAGGAATTGATGAAAGAATTAGTGTCCTAGGAACTTGTGTTGTCCATGATAATCAAACCAATAGGATTGATGAACTTGAAAAAGCTATGGGAACCTTGGGTTCAACCTTTTCTTCTCTCAAGTATAATGAGAAAGCTTATGTGGGTAGAGAGCAAAAATTCATGTACGCCTCTAAAGTGCCTAAACAAAAGAATTATTATAGGCCTAAAATTGCTAAAAATCCTAGCACCACCATAGAAAATTTAGATAATGGAGCACCTAAAGTACCCTCTGCAATAAGTTGTGTTTGCATGAAGAACAATAATGTTGATGCTTCTACTCTCGATAATACTTGATTTGCACTTTCTGCGCCTAGCTGAAAGGCGTTAAAGAAAAGCGCTTATGGGAGACAACCCATGTTTTTACTACAGTACTTTGTTTTATATTTGAGTCTTGGAAGTTGTTTACTACTGTAGCAACCTCTCCTTATCATGTTTTTGTGCCAAGTAAAGTTTCTATGTCAAAGTTGATGTTATATATGGGATCGCTGCGCAGAAACAGCATTGCTGTCTGTCACGAATCTGGGCACAGTTCTCTGTAGAAAATTCGAAAAAATCTGCCAATTTACGAGCGTGATCCTCAGATATGTACGCAACTTTCATTACTTTTGAGTTTTTTCCATTTGAGCAAGTCTGGTGCCATCTTTAAATTCGTCTTTACGGACTGTTCTGTTTTTGACAGATTCTGCCTTTTATTTCGCATTGCCTCTTTTGCTATGCTGGATTCATTTCTTTGATCCATTAATGTCCAGTAGCTTTATGCAATGTCCAGAAGTGTAAAGAATGTTTGTGTCACCTCTGAATGTGTGAATTATTAATTGTGCACTAACCCTCTAATGAGTTTGCTTGAAGTTTGGTGTGAAGGAAGTTTTCAAGGGTCAAGAGAGGAGTATGATATACTATGATCAAGAGGAGTGAAAGCTCTAAGCTTGGGGATGCCCCCGTGGTTCACCCCTGCATATTTTAAGAAGACTCAAGCGTCTAAGCTTGGGGATGCCCAAGGCATCCCCTTCTTCATCGACAACATCATCAGGTTCCTCCCCTGAAACTATATTTTTATTCAGTCACATCTTGTGTTCTTTACTTGGCGCGTCGGTTTGTTTTTGTTTTTGTTTTGTTTGAATAAAATGGATCCTAGCATTCACTTTGTGGGAGAGAGACACGCTCCGCTGTTGCATATGAACAAATATGTCCTTAGGCTTTACTCATAATGTTCAAGGCGAAGTTTCTTCTTCGTTAAATTGTTATATGGTTGGAATTGGAAAATGCTACATGTAGTAATTCTAAAATGTCTTGGATAATGTGATACTTGGCAATTGTTGTGCTCATGTTTAAGCTCTTGCATCATATGCTTTTGCACCCATTAATGAAGAAATACATAGAGCTTGCTAAAATTTGGTTTGCATAATTGGTCTCTCTAAGGTCTAGATAATATCTAGTATTGAGTTTTGAACAACAAGGAAGACGGTGTAGAGTCTTATAATGTTTACAATATGTCTTTTATGTGAGTTTTGCTGCACCGGTTCATCCTTGAGTTTGCTTCAAATAACCTTGCTAGCCTAAACCTTGTATCGAGAGGAAATACTTCTCATGCATCCAAAATCCTTGAGCCAACTACTATGCCATTTGTGTCCACCATACCTACCTACTACATGGTATTTCTCCGCCATTCCAAAGTAAATTGCTTGAGTGCTACCTTTAAAATTCCATCATTCACCTTTGCAATATATAGCTCATGGGACAAAATAGCCTTAAAAACTATCGTAGTATTGAATATGTACTTATGCACTTTATCTTTTATTAAGTTGCTTGTTGTGCGATAACCATGCTTCTGGGGAACGGCATCAACTATTGTTGAATATCATGTGAGTTGCTATGCATGTCCGTCTTGTCTGAAGGATCTATCATTTTAGTGGTTGGAGCATGCAAAATTGTTAGAGAAGAACATTGGGCCGCTAACTAAAGCCATGAATCATGGTTGAAGTTTCAGTTTTGGACATATATCCTCAATCTCATATGAGAATAATAATCATTGCTACATGCTTATGCATTTAAGAGGAGTCCATTATCTGTTGTCCATGTTGTCCCGGTATGGATGTCTAAGTTGAGAATAATCAAAAGCGAGAAATCCAAAATGCGAGCTTTCTCCTTAGACCTTTGTACAGGCGGCATGGAGGTACCCCTTTGTGACACTTGGTTGAAACATGGCATGCAAAGATCCGGTAGTCCAAGCTAAGTAGGACGAGGTGCGGACACTATTAGTATACTATGCATGAGGCTTGCAACTTGTAAGATATAATTTACATAACTCATATGCTTTATTACTACCGTTGACAAAATTGTTTCATGTTTTCAAAATAAAAGCTCTAGCACAAATACAGCAATCGATGCTTTCCTCTTTGAAGGACCTTTCTTTTAATTTTATTGTTGAGTCAGTTTACCTATCTCCCTCCACCCTAAGAAGCAAACACTTGTGTGAACTGTGCATTGATTCCTACATACTTGCATATTGCACTTGTTATATTACTTTATGTTGACAATTATCCATGAGATATACATGTTATAAGTTGAAAGCAACCGCTGAAACTTAATCTTCCTTTGTGTTGCTTCAACACCTTTACTTTGATTTATTGCTTTATGAGTTAACTCTTATGCAAGACTTATTGATGCTTGTCTTGAAGTACTATTCATGAAAAGTTTTTTGCTATATGATTCACTTGTTTACTCATGTCATTACTTTTGTTTTGATCGCTGCATTCATTACATATGTTTACAAATAGTATGATCAAGATTATGTTAGCATGTCACTTCAGAAATTATCTTTGTTATCGTTTTACCTGCTCGGGACGAGCAGAACTAAGCTTGGGGATGCTGATACGTCTCCAACGTATCGATAATTTCTTATGTTCCATGCTACTTTATTGATGATACCTACATGTTTTATGCACATTATATGTCATATTTATGCATTTTCTGGAACTAACCTATTAACAAGATGCCGAAGAGCCGATTCTTTGTTTCTGCTGTTTTTGGTTTCAGAAATCCTAGTAAGGAAATATTCTCGGAATTGGACCAAACCTTCGCCCAGGGTCCTATTTTTGCACGGAGCTTCCAGAAGACCGAAGAGATAACGAAGTGGGGCGACGAGGCGCCGCCACCATAGGGCCGCGCGGCCAGAGGGGGGCCCGCGCCGCCCTATGGTGTGGGCCCCTCGTCAGCCCCCCTGACCTACCCTTCCGCCTACAAATAGCCTCCGTCGCGAAAACCCCAGTACCGAGAGCCACGATACGGAAAACCTTCCAGAGACGCCGCCGCCGCGAATCCCATCTCGGGGGATTCAGGAGATCGCCTCCGGCACCCTGCCGGAGAGGGGATTCATCTCCCGGAGGACTCTTCATCGCCATGATCGCCTCCGGAGTGATGAGTGAGTAGTTCACCCCTAGACCATGGGTCCATAGCAGTAGCTAGATGGTCGTCTTCTCCTTGTTGTGCTTCATTGTTGGATCTTGTGAGCTGCATAACATGATCAAGATCATCTATATGTAATTCTATATGTTGTGTTTGTCGGGATCCGATGGATAGAGAATACTATGTTATGGTGATTATCAATCTATTGTTTCTGTGTTGTTTATGATCTTGCATGCTCTCCGTTATTAGTAGAGGCTCTGGCCAAGTTTGTACTCTTAACTCCAAGAGGGAGTATTTATGCTCGATAGTGGGTTCATGCCTTCATTGACACAGGACAAGGATGTAAAGTTCTAAGGTTGTGATGTGCTGTTGCCACTAGGGATAAAACATTGATTCTATGTCTAAGGATGTAGTTGTCGATTACATTACGCACCATACTTAATGCAATTGTCTGTTGCTTAGCAACTTAATACTGAATGGGGTTCGGATGATAACCTGAAGGTGGACTTTTTAGGCATAGATGCAGTTGGATGGCGGTCTATGTACTTTGTCGTAATGCCCCAATTAAATCTCACTATATTTATCATATCATGTACATGCATTGTTATGCCCTTCTCTATTTGTCAATTGCCCGACTGTAATTTGTTCACCCAACATGCTTTTATCTTATGGGAGAGACACCTCTAGTGAACTGTGGACCCCGGTCCTATTCTTTACATAGCATACAATCTACTGCAATTGTTCTTTACTGTTTTCTTGCAAACAATCATCTTCCACTCGATACGCTTAATCCTTTGTTACAGCAAGCCGGTGAGATTGACAACCTCACTGTTTCGTTGGGGCAAAGTACTTTGGTTTTGTTGTGCAGATTCCACGTTGGCGCCGGAATCCCTGTTGTTGCGCCGCATCATATTTCGCCACCATCAACCTTCAACGTGCTTCTTGGCTCCTCCTGGTTCGATTAAACCTTGGTTTCTTTCTGAGGGAAAACTTGCCACTGTGCGCATCATACCTTCCTCTTGGGGTTCCCAACGGACGTGTACATCTACGCGCATCAATGACCAATCAGGGCCAGTGAACCTAAACATATGTTCAAATGGTAGGTCCCAAAACTTTGTCATTTCACTTCAGCTCTTGCTTTTATACAAGAAACAGTGGCATGGTAACCATTTTCATGTTCCGTTCCACACAATGAGCAAGTGTTGTCCAGCTCTAATTTATTCATCTTTGTTGGAAGATTGTCTTTGGCCAACCTCCAGCCGAACACCCTAACTTTGTTTGGAGCTGGAGATTTCCAAATGTTTCCCCATATTCGTATCAAAATCTTTTGATGTGCTAGAAATTGGCATACTCTGGCAATTGTTTTCTATGTTATAAGACAATTTGTAAGCGCTTCTGGAAGTGAATATCCCATTGCTTTCATATCGCCATGCTAAGAAGTCATTTTTGTTTTTCTATGGAAGAATTTAGATTCAATGTCGTCTCTGCATCATTTGAGTGAAGATCCTTTTGATCAGCTATTCGCTCCATTCATTTGATCCTTCATGAGTCAGCTAAGCCACTCTTCTGAACCTGGCTTTACTTTTTCGTTGCATTGGCTTAAGAATGTAGTCCTTTGGCAGCCAATTATCCCTCCAAATTCCGATATTTTCCCCATCACCTACTCTCCATAATATTACCTCTTTTAACAGCTGGAGCATGTGTATGATTCCTCTCCAAACTACTAAAGCCTCTTTTCTGAAAACAATGTCCCCTAGGATATTATACAACATTCATTAATTTAGTAGCCAAGTTGTTTGGGTTTTGAATCAGCTTGCATGCTTGGGGCGCTAGCAAGGCCTGATTAAACATTCTAGTATCTTGGAAACCCATCCGTCCTTGGAATTTTGGTTTAGTGAGGGATTCCCACAAATCCTAGTGCACCTTGCATTGATTTTCATCCTCACCGCACCAAAAGTTTTTTGATGGTACTCATGTAATCTTCATGAAAAGATGTTGGCATAAGGAAACCCCCCATGAAAAAAGTAGGAAGATCTTGAATTATAGATTTTATTAAGGTTTCTTTTGTTGCCATGGCCATAAACCTCTCATTCCAAATCGACATTCTTTTCCCAAACCTTTCCTTAATTGGTTGGAATTGCTTAGCATTCATCCTTCCCTCTAGTGTTGGCAAAGCCATATAATTTTCTTGAGACCTCTAGAATGTCTTTATCTCAGTTTGAGTTTGGTTGGTACACACACTTCTAAAAAGAAATGAACATTTATCCGAGCTAGGAATCAGACATGTTCCTGTTTCAAACTTGTTTTGAGCTTCTTTCACCATTGTCTGCTAACTTGTGGCTTGGAAGAACGACAAACTATCATCCACAAAGAGTAAATGTGAAATACCAGGTGACCCCGATAACATTTTATTTAATTCACGGAGTTCCTAGTTATAGACAACTCTTTGAATAATCTTTGCCATTCCTTCTGCAACAAAAAGGAACAAATAAGGAGACAAATGATCTCCTTGTCTTAGGCCACAAGACTTATTGAAAAAATTGATCATATCTCCATTTAACTTTACTATAAACCTAACTGAGGTTACACAAGCTATTACTTGATTGACCCAGGTCAGACTGAAACTAGACTTCGGCAAAACATATTTTAAATAACCCCAATCAACTCGGTCATAAGCCTTTGACAAATCCAACTTGTAGGCACATTAGTTGTCATAGGCTTTCTTGCACTTCTAAATACTGTGTAAACATTCAAAGGCAATCAAGGCATTATCTGAGATTAACCTTCCAGATAAGAAATCACTCTGAGTTTCATAAATGGGGTTTTGCAGCATGGGTACCACTCTATTTACAATACACTTTGCAATTACCTTGTATAGTATATTGCACAGAGAAATGGGTCTAAAGTCCTTCAAGTTAGCAACGTCCTTAGTTTTTGGAATCAGGGCAATCACAATGTCATTTTCTCCTTCATGAATATACTCATGGTTGAAAAAATGTTTGACATAGTCGATCACCTCTTCTTTTATTATTCCCCAGTTGCGCTAAAAGAACCTGGCAAGGAGGTCATTGGGTCCTAGAGCTTTCAACGACCCTATTTGGAATAGAGCTTCACCTAATTCCCTTTCAGTGTACTCCTTTAAATGATCCTCATTCATGCCATGAGAGACACCGGCCTGGATCAAATTTAGGTTGTTTTTTGGGTCCACTTGATTATCCTTAGTATATAATTCATTGAAGAAGTTATTTGCTAGGTTTTTCATATCATCCACGTTTTCAGTAAAAGATCCATCTTCCTTTCTCAATTTTTTGATTCTATTTTTCTTAGATCTTCCATAAGCCTTTCTGAAAGAAGCTTGTATTTCTATCCCCTTATTTTAACCAGATTATTCTCGATCTTTGAAGCTACTTCAACACTCTTCTCTCAATAGCAGCTCGCCTAGTCTCATCTTTATTGAATCAACTTCCTTGTTATCAACTGGGTTGTTTTTTTAAAGCAGTACTTCAAGCCTTTTCTTCAACGCTTTTACCTTTTTGTCAACACTCCCAAAATTCTCAACACTCCATTTATGTAAGATAGTCATTGTTGCATTTAGCTTTGAACTCATGCCTTGTAGGTCTAGAGAGCATTTGTGTTTAGTCCAAGCGAACTTCATTTCCTCTTCTACAGAAGATTCACTTTCCCAAACCATCTCATACCTCTTTATAGTTTTTCATTTCTCTACGCATTTTCCTGTTTGAGGCACACTAGTAAAGGTTGTGATCCGATCTTGAGGAGTCCAAATGCTCCACCGAGGCATCAGGAAACAAGTTACTCCATTTAAAATGGGAGACAACTCTGTCTAATCTCACCTTTATATTTTTCTGACCAGATTGCTTATTATTAAAAGTCCAAGGTGTGCCACTATACCCAAGATCATATAAATTACAATCAGCAAGAATCTCTCTAAACTGTTTCGTTTGCCCTTCACTTCTTTTAATAGCTGAAAAATGTTCCTTTTCCCATAGAGCCTCGTTAAAATCACCAACCATGAACTATGGTTTTTTTTGCACAAGGTTTAATTCTCCTCAATATTTCCTACATATGTGCCTTTCCTGAGCTTTTGGCTCTCCATAAATAAAGGCTGCTCTTCATTTTATTCCATCCGGTTCAACGATTTTTACCTCAATATGGTGAATACTAAAGTTAATCAACTCAACCAGGACACACTCACTCCACATCAGGTCTAGTCCCCCTCCTTTACCCTTAACAGGCAAAGGAAAACAATGCTTGTAACCCAACCTAACCTTCTGCAGATAGCTTCTACTACTCTTTTATTTCCCCTGATTTTAAAAAGGAACTACTTTGGGAATGTACATTCGTACTAGACGGCGAAGCTCCAGAACAATCCGTGGTTGTCCCAACCCACGACAGTTCCAGGCTAGGTAGATCATGGCTCCTGCCGGGCGCATACATTTGCGCCCGACAGTTTGCCGACAACCCATGGACTGGTCGCTTCCTCATCCTCCTTTTCTTCCCTCTAGCTCTGTTTTCCTCCCTTAGCCTGTTTCTCATGATATGCCCCTTCGCTGCTCTGTTCCATCTCTTTCAGCCTGCGCAGTCCCTCCTCCCCTAAGCAGATGTCGCGGGAGGAACCTGAAAGTGTCCTTTCTTTCCTATTGGCTAAGCTTCTTTGTCAACTTCCTCTTCACGATAAAGATTTTGCCCGCCATCTTGTCTTCACAGTGCTCCAAAGGTACGTACTGTCAACACCCGGATTTTTAAGTCCGGATGCCTATTATGTCATTCATCGCAATCCCAGGAATATTGTTGTTGCGAGACATAACAGTTGATATCATAAGTCATCATTCATTACAAACCATCATTGTCTTACAAAAGGGGATCACATGATCCAATATTACACAAATAGTTGATCTATTGATCAACGAACATCACAGTAGCGGAAGCGTAATAAGAGTGGACTATCTATTCCACAGGCCAACGCTTGACGTCAGGCGACTCCTAGTTGTTGTAGACATCCTGCTGACCGTCATCCTCATACTGCTGCTCTTCTTCATATTCTGGCCATTTGAATAGCCAGGGACACAGCCGTGAGTACTTTAAAGTACTCGCAAACTAATACCAAAGTAATCACTAACTACTTAAAGAGGGGGTACTAAGCTCTAGTTTCATTTGCATAAAGCCAGTTTTAGTTCATACTCATTGCATATTGATCATTCATAAATTTAACTAACTCAAGTGGGAACATTAGTGTCATTCCCACAACTCAGTTGTGATTCACCATAATTCATCATTCACCATCCATATCCAAATTCTAATACTAGAAACTAGATGGCCTTTCCAACCGTCCGTAACCGTGGACACGGCTATTCGAATAGGTTTACACTCTGCAGAGGTTGCACACTTGTGCCACAACATTTGATTCCATCCGTCGGGATTTCCCCGAATCATCGTATCACAGTACGCGGATCATCAACCATAACCTTTCATTTACTAACCCTAGTATGAGCACCTCTCCCCATGAGCTTGGCCTCCCAGTGAAGACCAACTGTCAACCTGGGAACTGCACAGGGCTTGGCCGGACAGTTCACCTTACTTCACATCATTTATCAACAGCGGAGGCAGCCTCGGCATAACCCCTATGATGTGTGTTTAGAGGGAACCCATACTAAGATACATAAACTTCTAGTTAAGCCTTACCCATAATCAGGTATTGTGGGGGTACTCAATATTGGAAAGGTATCGCATCCAAACCAACATTAGTTTTTAATCAAAAATCACTATCTTCTCTTGGTCTTATTCACCTTCAAAATTCCTTTCATAATTTCACCATCATCATCTTATATCACCATGTTCCCATCTAGAGTAGTCAATTTTAGGCATTTAGCACTAGCCACTAATCATGAGGGGTGCTATCTTAGCTTGATGGACATAGACTCACTTAGATGATATTGTCCTACTCTAGATTAAGTGAATCATGAATCAAAAAGTACTTTGACAAGTAAAGTAGTAAAACTTGAAAGTAAAGCTTGTAATAAAACTGGGTTAGGCTTAATAAAGATAAAACAAATGGTGAGGTGCCTTGCCCTTGAGAGCTTTGCACGTTGCAAGTGTATTAGCTTGCCTTGATTGTTGTACTGATCAAAGTGGTCCTCCTCTCCTTGGGTGTACACCTCCTCCTCCTCGGCGTACTCCTCGGTACTAGCGTCTAAATACGAGTATGATACACACAATCACCACACAACTCAAATACTAAGCTAAGCACACATATGAATCACTCTTACTAAGCTATCATAACACATGCTCATTATGTGAGTTGATTATTATTCTTAAGAAAATCATTTCCTCTCATTATAAATATTAATTTAGTTTTCTTTTTATTTCTTGAGAGAAAATAATTTCCTCTCATTAAGTCTTATTAAGATTTAATTTCCTCAATTAATATCATATGACCTAGGTTGACCAAGGTCAACCTCTTCATAATTATTATTTGGGAAAAGATTTAAATGAGGTTCATCACCTCATGCTTTTTAATAACTCATGGTTAATGATTTAATATCATCAACTAATTTAATATAAATCTAACCTGACCATAGTGTCTTTCTCATAGTAACTTAGTGTAGACAAGATCTAAATGAGAGAGATGCTCTCATACACATTAATAAGAAATATGCTCCTTTACAAAGTACTTTAAATAGCCATAGGGCCAATTTTTAGACAAGGACATGATCATGCAAGCAATGATACAATATTTTTACATATTCTGATAGCTATGTTGAAATGTGATTTTTGAGAGTTGGTTTCATCTTAAAAGCATTTTTATTCAATTTTTAATAATTAATTGAAGTGGAAAAAGGCCCTGCCTTGTTTATTTTCTCAGATTAATTCGACAAATAATCTAGGTTTGGGGCCAGTGTAGTTTTGTAGATATTTTCACAAGGTTTCCAAATATATAAAATTTGTCAAATTTGGTTGGGTAGATTTTATTCTATTAATTTTTGAAAACAGCATCAGAAGCTAATTAATTAAATTCGAAAATCTCAGTTTGAATTCTTGGGCCTAGGCGGGAAACTAAACGGGCTGCACAGCGGAAAAGGAAAATGGGCCGGCCCAGCAGCGCGTCCACGCAGCGGGCCGCCTGACAGCGTGGGGTCCACGCGTCAGTGGGTTTAAAACCCCGAATCGGTACAGAGAGAGATGAGCCGTAGGATTAGGGGGGGATCGGACGGACGACAGACGTCGTCGTCTCCGGCGAGAAGCGGCCACTGGCGCGGCGAGGCTAGGGGGTCGACGGCTCACCGGCGGCGCGGCGAGGCTCGGCGACGTGCGGCGGCGACGTTGTCGAGGTAGAGGAAGCAGAGGGAAGCAGTGGCGCGGGCTGAGGTGGTCTCCTTCTCCGGCGATCTTCTCAGCACCGCCGCGGGCTCCGAGCTTCAAATTCCGGCGAGGGAGTGGCCAATGTGGAGGGGGAAGGGGCTAGAACTGCTCAAGGGTGAGAGGGAAGAGTGTTGGTGTGGTGGATTTGAAGAGAGGAGGTCCCCTTTTATAGCGGCGAGGGGTGCTGCGGCTCTGGCGGTGACCTCATCGTCGGCGACGCGGCTACAGCGGCGCAGGGGCACTGGCGATGACGCTCGTGTGTGGGCGACGTCAGTGCGGTCACGCTGGGCCTGATTGCGGTGAAAACGAGGGCGAGACGAGCTCGTGCGCATGACGGGAGCAGCCGGTACGGTGGCGGACGTCGGCGAAGCGGGCGTCGTGCACAGGGTTCCCGCGGGCCCGTGGGGGTGTCCTGGTGGTTGCCGGCGTCGTCATGGAGCTGGGGACGCAGGGATCCAATGCTGGCGTCCACGGAGCGGCTCGGGCGTCGACGTGGCCGGGCGCGTCTGGGGCGCACGCCATGCACGCTCTGGCGTGCGTGTGCATGCCTGGGCGCGTCTGGGCGTCGTGTTACTGGCGCGTCTGGTGCACGGCTTGGTCGAGCAAAGTGTCGAGGAGGCTCAGGGGAGTGAGTGGCACGTGATGGACACGGTGGTGCATGCTCAAGTTGACCCAGGGAAGGAATGGCATGATCACACCCATGTCATGCCACGGCATGACATGTTCTGGTACACTTGATGATGCCAACTGGTACCAAAGCTTGTCCAGAGTGTTTGGCAATGTGTGGAGGGTCAAGGGGAGTACAATGGCTGAGCTAAGCTTGATGGTTGATGCAAGAATCCACTGGATTTTACAATGCATGAGGTTGGCAGATTGTTGCTGGCAAGGTGTTCGACACAATGCCCGCAAGAACTTCACTTTGGAATTTTCGAATGAAAATTGTAGGGTTTGATTTATATAATATTTGCAATAGAGTGGTGGTGGTGGTGGTGATCAAAATGAAGGTTATTTGCAAAAATGCAAATTGGGTATGATCTTCACATTGATATAAAGTCCTCACTTGTCACCTTTATTCTGGTCAACCTAGTCAACTCTAGCCAGTGTGGTCAACATGAAAGTTCATCACCTTGACATGGTCTTGGATGACATGGCCTTGGTTCATCCAGTTTAGTATAAGAAATGATTTAATCAGAGGGGTAAAGAGGGGATCATGATATAAAGTGCACAATTGACCATCATCATATGTGAGAGGGTTTGGAGTTTAAATTTGATTCAATTTTGGTTTCTTTGATGCAATTAGGTTTGTTTGAGTTATATAATCATTTTAGAAACAAAAGATCAAGCCATGGTGGCCTTTGGTGATGGTTTGCATTTGTGCCCTATGTGTATGTGAGGGTTTGGCTCACACTTGGCATTTTTCTTTTATTTACTCAAAGTGGTTTATTATGATCATAGGTTAGGGTTTATTAGCAAATGATGATCATATCAACACTCATCATGGCAAATGCACCAAAGATAATCACTCATATGCATGCACTTGTATGTGACACACTATGCATATAAAAAGTTTTTGTTTGTTGCAAATTTTGAGTACTTGATCTCTCCTTGATTTTATTATTGTTAAAACTTGGGATGTTACAAACCCTTCCCCCTTACAAAAGATCTCGTCCCGAGATCTTAAAGAAAACTAGGTGCTAAAGAGATCTGGGTATTCCTTCTTCATATCTTCCTCTCGCTCCCAGGTGGCTTCGTCTTCAGTGTGATTGCTCCACTGAATCTTCAGGAACTTGATACTCCTGGTACGGGTGGTTCTGTATGCTTCTTCCAGGATGCGAATGGGCACTTCTCGATACGTCAAATCTGAGTTGATGTCCACTGATCTGTGATCAATATTCTTAAACACTTCAGTCTTCTCTGGTACTTCAAGGCACTTCCGGAGCAATGAGATGTGGAACACATTGTGCACTGCCGCCATTTCTTCCGGTAGTTCCAGTTGATAAGATACTTCTCCGCGGCGGCTCAGAACCTTGAAGGGTCCGACATATCGGGGCGCGAGCTTTCCTTTCACCTGGAATCTCTGCATTCCTTTGAGGGGTGACACCTTGAGGTAAACAAAATCTCCAATTTCAAATGTCATCTCTCGGCGTCTCTTGTCGGCGTAGCTCTTCTGTCTTGATTGTGCAGTCTTGAGGTACTCGCGAATCTTGTGCACCTTCTCTTCGGCTTCTCGAAGAACATCCGGTCCAAAGACTTGGCTTTCTCCGACTTCGGACCAATTCAGAGGGGTACGGCACTTTCTTCCATACAGGGCTTCAAAGGGGGCCATCTGTAAGCTGGCTTGATAACTATTGTTGTACGAGAATTCTGCGTAAGGCAAACAGTCTTCCCACTTGGATCCATATTCCAGTACACAAGCTCTCAACATGTCCTCAAGTATCTGGTTGACTCTCTCAGTCTGTCCGTCAGTCTGGGGGTGATAAGCAGTGCTGAAATTCAGCCGGGTTCCAAGTCCTTCATGTACTTTCTGCCAGAATCTTGAGGTGAACTGCGATCCTCTATCTGACACTATTGACTTGGGGGTTCCGTGCAGGGCTACTATTCTGGAGATATACAGCTCTGCTAGCTTTGGGCCTTGATAAGTGGTTTTGACGGGGATAAAATGGGCTACTTTGGTTAATCTGTCTACCACTACCCAAATAGAATCATTTCCCCGGCTAGATTTGGGCAGTCCTGTGATAAAGTCCATTCCGACTGAGTCCCACTTCCATTCTGGAATCTGTAATGGTTGCAACAGTCCGGCGGGTCGTTGATGTTCTGCCTTGACTCTCTGACAGATATCACACTTAGCTATGTAGCTCCCGATTTCTCGCTTCATCCCATGCCACCAAAATTGTTCCTTCAAATCTTGGTACATCTTGGTACCTCCGGGGTGGATAGAGTATAGGGTGTCATGGGCTTCCTGCAGGATGACTTGCTTCAATTCTGAGTCTGACGGCACACATAGGCGACCATCGTACCAAAGTACTCCTTCTTCATCTTCCGTGAATCCCGGTGCCTTTCCTGCTGCCATTTGACTCTTGATCCCGGCAATGCTTGCATTTCCCTTCTGGGCTTCCTTGATTTGACCAATCAAAGTAGGTTGCAGCTCTATGCTGGCTAGGTACCCTTCACTAACTAGCTCCAACCTAAACCGTTCAAACTCTTCATGCAGGCTAGGTTGTTCTGCTGCGATCATGGAGTTCAGCTGGCACGGCTGTCTACTCAAGGCATCTGCTACCACGTTGGCCTTGCCGGGGTGGTAGTGGATTTCCATATCATAGTCCTTTATCAGTTCCAACCATCTCCTTTGCCTCATATTTAGCTCTTTCTGGGTGAAGATATACTTTAGGCTCTTGTGATCTGAATAGATCTCGCATCGATTACCCATGAGGTAATGACGCCAAACTTTCAATGCTAACACTACGGCTGCCAGTTCGAGGTCATGGGTTGGGTAGTTTTGCTCATGTTGTTTCAACTGCCGGGACAGATAAGATATCACCTTTCCTTCTTGCATCAACACACATCCAAGACCAATCTTCGATGCGTCACAATAGACGTCAAAGGGCTTGGTGATGTCCGGCATGATTAGGATGGGGGCTGTGGTTAGTCTGGTTTTAAGTTGCTGGAAGCTGGCTTCACATTTATCAGTCCATTCAAACTTTTTGTCTTTCTTTAACAGTTGTGTCATTGGCCGGGCAATGCTTGAGAATCCTTCAACAAATCTGCGGTAATATCCGGCTAATCCAAGAAATGCACGGACCTCGGTCTGTGTGGTTGGGGTTTTCCATTCTTCAACGGTTTTGATTTTGGCTGGGTCTACAGCAATTCCTCCTGCAGACAAGATGTGTCCCAGGAATCCAACTTCTTTCAACCAAAACTCGCACTTGCTGAACTTGGCGTACAACTTGTGCTGCCTAAGGGTTTCTAGGATAACCTCCAAATGTTGCTCGTGTTCCTCTTCGGTTTTGGAGTAGATAAGGATGTCGTCGATGAAGACAACGACAAACTTATCCAGGAAGTTCATGAAAATCTTATTCATGAGGTTCATGAAATAGGCAGGGGCATTGGTTAATCCAAATGACATGACATTGTATTCATACAACCCATATCTGGTGGTAAAGGCAGTCTTGGGGATATCCGATGCACGGATCTTCAGCTGATGGTAACCAGTCCTAAGATCAATCTTAGAGAACACTGTGGCACCGGTCAACTGGTCAAACAGGTCTTCTATCTTTGGCAAGGGGTATTTATTTTTGATGGTGACATCATTAAGTTTACGGTAATCCGTACATAACCGGTTGGCACCATCTTTCTTGTCCACAAACAACACAGGTGATCTCCAAGGCGACGCACTTGGTCGAATCAGACCCTTGAACAACATATCATCCAGTTGCTTCTTCAGCTCTACTAACTCTGCTGGGTTCATGCTATAAGCTCTTTGGGCTATAGGTCCGGTTCCAGGAATTAACTCGATGATAAACTCGATATCCCGATCCGGGGGCATACCGGGTAGATCATCCGGAAACACATCAGCGTATCGACATACGACCCTGATCTGATCCAGAGTTGGCTTGGCTTCACTTTGGTTGCAGGTGAAATTTCTGGGTAGTTTTTCAGAAACATGTTCTATGGTTATTCCAGTGCTACTAGTCATGGTGATGGCCTTCTTGGCGCAGTCTATCAATCCATGATGTTTCGCCATCCAATCCATACCCAGTACTACCTCCAATCCTTTTGTTCCCAGAACGATCAAATTTGCGAAAAACACTATTTCTTGAATTCTTATGGGCACTTCTTTGCAAAATTTTCTAGCTTTAGTGGTTGATCCAGGTATTTGAACTATCATGACATGTTTCAGGCTGATGGGTTGAATCTTACTAGTGCTCACAAAATCTTCAGTAACAAATGAATGTGATGCTCCTGAATCAAACAACACTCTTGCTGGTATTGAGTTAACAGAGAACATACCCAGCACCACATCTGGTGCTTCCTGGGCTTCTTCGGCGTTCATGTGGTAGAGGCGACCTCCGCGGTTGTGCGGGTTGTTGGGGGCGAACTTCTTGCCGGTGGAGACACGGCGCTGCTGCTGAGCTGGTGCAGAGGGGTTGCCTGCGAGCTTGGCCAGCCTTTGGGGGCACTCCCTGGAGATGTGTCCCACAACTCCACATTCATAGCAGGTGATTGTGGACTTGTCCTTGGTTGCGACAGGGATAGCATTGCTTCCTGTCCTGGGTGCAGTGTTGGTGTTGTTGTTGTTCTGGTTGTGGTTGGGGGCTCGCGGCGGTGCGCGATTGAAGTTGCTGTTGGGATGTACATAGTTATTGTTGTGGTGGGGGCCTCCTGGCCTTGGGTTTCCTCCGCTCCGGTTCTGAAAACCGGGGCGCGACATCTGGTTTTGGGGCTTGGTGTTGCGGGGGTTGAAACCACTGTTTGAGCTGGGGCGAAAACGGGGTGTATTGCTGGGCCCACTTTGATTCATCATGCGGCGTTTGCGGTTTTCATTTGCCTGGTGCAGTTTGCCTTCCATCTGGATGGCAGAGTCCACGAGGGCTTCTAGGTCAGCGAAGGGGATGTTGACTAAAACTGTCTGCATCTCATCGTGCAGACCGTTGAGGAATCTCTCTTTCCTTTTCTCTGTGGTGTCTGTTTCATCGGGGGCATACCTTGACAGGGTGAGGAACCTGTCGCGGTATTCTACCACCGACATTCTTCCTTGTTTCAGCTCCCTAAACTCATCCCTCATTTTCTTGATTAAACCTGGTGGCACATGATACTTGCTAAACTTGAGCTTGAAATCAGCCCAAGTCATCATCTGTCCGGCATTTAATGCGCGGGCGCTTGTCCACCAAGCTCTGGCTGGTCCGGCTAGATAGTGCGTAGCAAACAACACCTTCTCATTTTCCTCTACTCCGGCTACCTCCAAGTTATTTTCCATGGTTTGCAGCCAGTCATCTGCATCTAGGGGTTCTTCCGTCTTACTGAAGACAGGTGGGTTGGTGTTTTGGAAATTCTTAAGTTTAGATCCCGGGTGATCATGGTTTCCGTGACCCTGATTGGCGATCTGCTGTAGTGCTGCTATGTTGGCTTGTCTTTCAGCCCTTTCATCTTCTCGGTCAGCCAACAGAGTTTGCAGTAGTTGCAGCATTGCATCTTGGTTGCGGTTTGGAGGGGCCATCTGAACAGGTAGAGAGATAATGAGATGAGAGGGAATTTCTATGGCTTATTTTGAGTTAAGTTTAAACTTAAAACTTGAAACATTTTTATGATGCACATAACACACATTTTATTTATTCACACAACATTACACATTACAGCTTAACACACTAAGGGTTTTAAGAACCCTTCTTCCACAAACTACGATACATGGTGCGGGATATAACTCACACCTACGTAAGTGAAGCTAGTGAAACTACTACTCCTCGTTCTCATCAACATCGATGGGGATGATCCCATCCTCCTCAGACTCCAGAAACGCGTAGTCCTCCTCATCAGTGAACTCATCATCTTCAAAGTCGTTGTCATCACTCAGGAAGTCATCGCCTCCCTGAATGTCATCTCCCTCATCCTCCAGCTCCGGAATCTGGTCCTGCTGGGTCCGGACAGTCACCTCCAGAGTGCGGATCTTCTCGCGAAGGCGGCGAATAGTGGCGTCCTTCTTGGCGCGCTGCAGGCGGAGTGACTTGCGGTCCTTGGCGAGCATCTGGATAGCTTCGGCATGGTGAGCCAAAGTCATCTGGGCACGGTGGTTGTGCACACGCGTCAGCTCCAGTTCCTTCCGGGTTTCATGGAGCATGAGGTCCAAATGCTGCACATGGATCATGAGCACCGGGTGCGAAGAGGGTGCCATGGGTTCTCCCATGGTGTCGTGCCTGGCGAAGTAGGCGAAGCGGCTTCCCCGGAGTGCGGCGATGTGCTGTCCGCACACCCGAGCAAGTCCCTCCTGAAGAGCGTGAGCAAGCCCGTCCGGCCAGTTGCATGCCTTGAAGGAGAAAAGGATCCTCTCCGAGATGGGAGGCTCCGAACTTCCCTTCAAGTCAGCGGTGATCATCCACTGCTGTTCCCCGGTGGGGGTGTCGTGGATCCGGACTCCATGGAACTTGGGAGGTGGGCGTGCGAGCCTCTCGGACACCAGGTACAAGTCGCGCTCGAACACCAGACTTCCTCCGTTCTCCAAGTCGTACGTCTCCGTCTGGACGTAGGGCTCCATCTGAAAGTGAAATGGATGAGTAAGTTAGAGAGGTGACTAAGTGTGACAATATTTTTAGATGAATTTAGAAGAAGGGGCATGGCTCATCATTTTCGAAAAGATCTGTAGAAGAGAACATAAGTAAGTTTTTCACAGATATTCATTTTCTTGGTTTTATAAACTAGATTTTTCAGAACGTCCATTCTAAACTAGGGTCTCCTAAGGTCAAACAATGGCTCTGATACCAACTTGTCAACACCCGGATTTTTAAGTCCGGATGCCTATTATGTCATTCATCGCAATCCCAGGAATATTGTTGTTGCGAGACATAACAGTTGATATCATAAGTCATCATTCATTACAAACCATCATTGTCTTACAAAAGGGGATCACATGATCCAATATTACACAAATAGTTGATCTATTGATCAACGAACATCACAGTAGCGGAAGCGTAATAAGAGTGGACTATCTATTCCACAGGCCAACGCTTGACGTCAGGCGACTCCTAGTTGTTGTAGACATCCTGCTGACCGTCATCCTCATACTGCTGCTCTTCTTCATATTCTGGCCATTTGAATAGCCAGGGACACAGCCGTGAGTACTTTAAAGTACTCGCAAACTAATACCAAAGTAATCACTAACTACTTAAAGAGGGGGTACTAAGCTCTAGTTTCATTTGCATAAAGCCAGTTTTAGTTCATACTCATTGCATATTGATCATTCATAAATTTAACTAACTCAAGTGGGAACATTAGTGTCATTCCCACAACTCAGTTGTGATTCACCATAATTCATCATTCACCATCCATATCCAAATTCTAATACTAGAAACTAGATGGCCTTTCCAACCGTCCGTAACCGTGGACACGGCTATTCGAATAGGTTTACACTCTGCAGAGGTTGCACACTTGTGCCACAACATTTGATTCCATCCGTCGGGATTTCCCCGAATCATCGTATCACAGTACGCGGATCATCAACCATAACCTTTCATTTACTAACCCTAGTATGAGCACCTCTCCCCATGAGCTTGGCCTCCCAGTGAAGACCAACTGTCAACCTGGGAACTGCACAGGGCTTGGCCGGACAGTTCACCTTACTTCACATCATTTATCAACAGCGGAGGCAGCCTCGGCATAACCCCTATGATGTGTGTTTAGAGGGAACCCATACTAAGATACATAAACTTCTAGTTAAGCCTTACCCATAATCAGGTATTGTGGGGGTACTCAATATTGGAAAGGTATCGCATCCAAACCAACATTAGTTTTTAATCAAAAATCACTATCTTCTCTTGGTCTTATTCACCTTCAAAATTCCTTTCATAATTTCACCATCATCATCTTATATCACCATGTTCCCATCTAGAGTAGTCAATTTTAGGCATTTAGCACTAGCCACTAATCATGAGGGGTGCTATCTTAGCTTGATGGACATAGACTCACTTAGATGATATTGTCCTACTCTAGATTAAGTGAATCATGAATCAAAAAGTACTTTGACAAGTAAAGTAGTAAAACTTGAAAGTAAAGCTTGTAATAAAACTGGGTTAGGCTTAATAAAGATAAAACAAATGGTGAGGTGCCTTGCCCTTGAGAGCTTTGCACGTTGCAAGTGTATTAGCTTGCCTTGATTGTTGTACTGATCAAAGTGGTCCTCCTCTCCTTGGGTGTACACCTCCTCCTCCTCGGCGTACTCCTCGGTACTAGCGTCTAAATACGAGTATGATACACACAATCACCACACAACTCAAATACTAAGCTAAGCACACATATGAATCACTCTTACTAAGCTATCATAACACATGCTCATTATGTGAGTTGATTATTATTCTTAAGAAAATCATTTCCTCTCATTATAAATATTAATTTAGTTTTCTTTTTATTTCTTGAGAGAAAATAATTTCCTCTCATTAAGTCTTATTAAGATTTAATTTCCTCAATTAATATCATATGACCTAGGTTGACCAAGGTCAACCTCTTCATAATTATTATTTGGGAAAAGATTTAAATGAGGTTCATCACCTCATGCTTTTTAATAACTCATGGTTAATGATTTAATATCATCAACTAATTTAATATAAATCTAACCTGACCATAGTGTCTTTCTCATAGTAACTTAGTGTAGACAAGATCTAAATGAGAGAGATGCTCTCATACACATTAATAAGAAATATGCTCCTTTACAAAGTACTTTAAATAGCCATAGGGCCAATTTTTAGACAAGGACATGATCATGCAAGCAATGATACAATATTTTTACATATTCTGATAGCTATGTTGAAATGTGATTTTTGAGAGTTGGTTTCATCTTAAAAGCATTTTTATTCTATTTTTAATAATTAATTGAAGTGGAAAAAGGCCCTGCCTTGTTTATTTTCTCAGATTAATTCGACAAATAATCTAGGTTTGGGGCCAGTGTAGTTTTGTAGATATTTTCACAAGGTTTCCAAATATATAAAATTTGTCAAATTTGGTTGGGTAGATTTTATTCTATTAATTTTTGAAAACAGCATCAGAAGCTAATTAATTAAATTCGAAAATCTCAGTTTGAATTCTTGGGCCTAGGCGGGAAACTAAACGGGCTGCACAGCGGAAAAGGAAAATGGGCCGGCCCAGCAGCGCGTCCACGCAGCGGGCCGCGACAGCGTGGGGTCCACGCGTCAGTGGGTTTAAAACCCCGAATCGGTACAGAGAGAGATGAGCCGTAGGATTAGGGGGGGATCGGACGGACGACAGACGTCGTCGTCTCCGGCGAGAAGCGGCCACTGGCGCGGCGAGGCTAGGGGGTCGACGGCTCACCGGCGGCGCGGCGAGGCTCGGCGACGTGCGGCGGCGACGTTGTCGAGGTAGAGGAAGCGAGAGGGAAGCAGGTGGCGCGGGCCGAGGTGGTCTCCTTCTCCGGCGATCTTCTCGGCACCGCCGCGGGCTCCGAGCTTCAAATTCCGGCGAGGGAGTGGCCAATGTGGAGGGGGAAGGGGCTAGAACTGCTCAAGGGTGAGAGGGAAGAGTGTTGGTGTGGTGGATTTGAAGAGAGGAGGTCCCCTTTTATAGCGGCGAGGGGTCTTTGCGGCTGCGGCGGTGACCTCATCGTCGGCGACGCGGCTACGACGGCGCGAGGGCACCGGCGATGACGCTCGTGTGTGGGCGACGTCGGTGCGGTCACGCTGGGCCTGATTGCGGTGAAAACGAGGGCGAGACGAGCTCGTGCGCATGACGGGAGCAGCCGGACGGTGGCGGACGTCGGCGAAGCGGCGTCGTGCACGGGGTTCCCGCGGGCCCGTGGGGGTGTCCTGGTGGTTGCCGGCGTCGTCATGGAGCTGGGGACGCAGGGATCCAATGTCGGCGTCCACGGAGCGGCTCGGGCGTCGACGTGGCCGGCGCGTGCAGGGCGCACGCCATGCACGCTCTGGCGTGCGTGTGCATGCCTGGGCGCGTCTGGGCGTCGTGTTACTGGCGCGTCTGGTGCACGGCTTGGTCGAGCAAAGTGTCGAGGAGGCTCAGGGGAGTGAGTGGCACGTGATGGACACGGTGGTGCATGCTCAAGTTGACCCAGGGAAGGAATGGCATGATCACACCCATGTCATGCCACGGCATGACATGTTCTGGTACACTTGATGATGCCAACTGGTACCAAAGCTTGTCCAGAGTGTTTGGCAATGTGTGGAGGGTCAAGGGGAGTACAATGGCTGAGCTAAGCTTGATGGTTGATGCAAGAATCCACTGGATTTTACAATGCATGAGGTTGGCAGATTGTTGCTGGCAAGGTGTTCGACACAATGCCCGCAAGAACTTCACTTTGGAATTTTCGAATGAAAATTGTAGGGTTTGATTTATATAATATTTGCAATAGAGTGGTGGTGGTGGTGGTGATCAAAATGAAGGTTATTTGCAAAAATGCAAATTGGGTATGATCTTCACATTGATATAAAGTCCTCACTTGTCACCTTTATTCTGGTCAACCTAGTCAACTCTAGCCAGTGTGGTCAACATGAAAGTTCATCACCTTGACATGGTCTTGGATGACATGGCCTTGGTTCATCCAGTTTAGTATAAGAAATGATTTAATCAGAGGGGTAAAGAGGGGATCATGATATAAAGTGCACAATTGACCATCATCATATGTGAGAGGGTTTGGAGTTTAAATTTGATTCAATTTTGGTTTCTTTGATGCAATTAGGTTTGTTTGAGTTATATAATCATTTTAGAAACAAAAGATCAAGCCATGGTGGCCTTTGGTGATGGTTTGCATTTGTGCCCTATGTGTATGTGAGGGTTTGGCTCACACTTGGCATTTTTCTTTTATTTACTCAAAGTGGTTTATTATGATCATAGGTTAGGGTTTATTAGCAAATGATGATCATATCAACACTCATCATGGCAAATGCACCAAAGATAATCACTCATATGCATGCACTTGTATGTGACACACTATGCATATAAAAAGTTTTTGTTTGTTGCAAATTTTGAGTACTTGATCTCTCCTTGATTTTATTATTGTTAAAACTTGGGATGTTACACGTACAAGGTGTTGGTACAACTCTGTACCTCTAGCTCACCCCGGTCCATCCTTTTCTAGCGCTTGATTGATGAGGCCTCGGACATGCATAACGTAAACTTGATCATCAGCTCTCCCTTTTCTGGCAGCACTGGTACAATTGCTGCTAGCGTGTGTCGATGCATGCTTGGTGTAGCGTCCTTGATCATCTCCTCTTCAACCACATCATTATCCTCATCTTCTTCGTCGACCACCGCCGACACTAGTGACACAAGGGCCTCGCTCTTGTCACTGGCATCAACGATCACATGTTCGTAGTTGTTGACGTTTAGCTTGGCCACGTCCTCCGCAACCTTTGCGATGATGTCTTGTTGAGTAGTTGTAGTTGCCGTCTTGGGCGCCTGCCAAGGACAACAGGTACCTGGAGAGCCTGTGTCTGCCCCATAGCGTTAGGAAGGAACCATGTGCGAGGATGTTCAAAATGTACCGGTCGGACGCGCATGTCTTGGTTGAACTTGATCTTTCTATCTGTAGTTGAGAGGTCGCACCTCGCCTCCATATGGCCGATGAAACCATAGAAGAGACAAAAGTTAGGCAACCTTTCAACCGCATACACCAAGCGAGGAGTTTTCATTAATCATGAGTGTCGTGCCGATTTACCACCCAAGCTCCCATGCCAAGATTTTGGTGAGCATGTAGAAGGGGTTAGAACCCATATCGGCACATAGTCCATTTAAAATTTAACTATTTAGAAACTATTAATGCATCCATTTTTCAATATAAGTGAAAACTATGCAAGATTTGTTCTGGCTCGAGGTTTGCCATCCTACCGCAAACCTCTTTTGTTGTATCGACTTTTACAATTTGCTAGAGTGGCAGGTGTGGTCATCCGTTACCACATTTTTTTTGAACAACGTTACCACATTCAAAAGAATGGTACACACTGTACAGCCATGGCCATCTCAACTATTTTCTCAAAGAAAGAATATTTTCTGAAAGAAAAAAAGAAGGAATAGAACACAGAAATAATAGAAAAACAAAGGAGATAACGCACGAACTACCGTCACCATTCTCCATTCTCTTCCTCAATCCAAAACCCCACGAAAACCATTCTCACAAATGGCGACGCCGCCGCCGGAGCCGCTCTCGCCGGAGAAACAGGGGGACGAGGAGGCGCGTGGGCTTCTCTACGAGGCGTACAACGAGCTGCAGCGCCTGGCAGCCGAGCTGGGTGGTGCGGCGGTGCCGGCGCCGGCGATTGTGGTGGTCGGCCACCAGACGGACGGGAAGAGCGCGCTGGTCGAGGCGCTGATGGGGTTCCAGTTCAACCACGTCGGCGGCGGAACCAAGACGCGCCGACCAATCGCGCTCCATCTCCGCTTCAACCCGAGCTGCCACTCCCCCAACTGCCGACTCCTCGCCGGCTCGGGCGAGGGGGATGCTGAGGACGACGCCGGGGCCGCTGACCGCGCAATGCCACTCGCCGACATCCAGGTTCGTTCATCGATGCGCACATGTGGTTCCGGATATGCCTGGTGGCGTATGTTCTATCTATCCTGGTGGCGCCTTTGCAATGCACCGTATGTGTTTGTGTCATTGCTAGTGTCATGAACCTTATTCATTTTATGTGATTATTACAACTTCTGTGTTTTATTTTGCCTGCAACTACATACTAGTAACTAGAAACCTAGCTAAGTTCAGACTCTTACATCTCCATTTTTTTGTTGTTGAGAAAATATTAAATGGCCAAAGGTTTTACTTGCCAAATACTTCAAAGTTGATGCTGTCATTGTTCATCTTCTAACCCATGGTATATATGTGCTAAGAATGATGAGAATCATTAAATGTTAAATGAACATCTTGGTTGGAGTATACTTTGTATGTTATAATGCGCTGAATAATCATTGACCTTTTCCCTTTGGTCGTTTGCCAAAATGCCTTTTGCATATGTCATGTAAATGTGTAAAATGACATTTATATGCTTATTAAATGGCCAGTTAAAACAGGAAAACGACTAAATGTTAGCGGATTAACTACCTATACCTTTTAAAAAGACCTTTCAAAAGGCATAACAGCCTTATTTAGTAGAGTGAATCCACGGGTACTAGTTTGTTGACTTGCTGTAGATGGGAGGTGTATAAAATACGCAGTGTCTATGCAACAACCTGATAGATGACGTGACCCAATTGCTGTGGTTGTCAAGCAAAGCACGCAGTACTTTTGTGTTGCATTATAGTTTCGTAGGAAACGTATACATCACCTTGCTGGTATTGTCAACTTGAAACATTGATAAGACTGAACTGTGGCATTATATAATTTACTGACAGAACCTCTACCACTGCATGTCAATATTATTTCATAAGAATAACTACTTTCAGGCATATATCGAAGCTGAAAACAAGAGGCTGGAGAATGATCCATCCCAGTTTTCAGCGAAGGAAATTATAATAAGGATAGAATACAAGCATTGCCCCAATCTCACCATTATTGACACTCCAGGCCTCATTCTTGCAGCTCCTGGCCGTAAAAACCGAGTTCTGCAGGTACTCTCTTATCCATTTGCTTTCTATCAGTTAATACTAGCCTTTGTTGCCTTTTATGTTTTCCACGGAAACTGTGCTTTTACTGTGATCATATGAACTCCTCAACACTAATATTTACAAAGCAATCTACAGAGTCAGGCTTCTGCTGTTGAGGCCCTTGTTCGTGCGAAAATTCAGCATAAAGAAACCATAATTCTGTGCCTTGAAGATTGTAGTGATTGGAGCAATGCAACTACAAGGAGAGTGGTGATGCAGGTTTGTTCCCTTAAACTTTATTTCATGGAAAGGTAACATAAACATGCTTGCATGAATCCACGCTAGCTGTATCTCATTTTTTTCAAATGAAGGAGCTTATTGATTCCAGTTTCATTGCCATGAGCTGATAACAACAATGCCGGGATAGTTATGAGGGATAGCAAGGAACATTGCTCTGTAATCCAGCAAATTCTACTAATGATAGCAAACTATCTGTTCTCCAACCAGGAATCATCAAACAGGAAGTACAGACTTAGGCTTATTATTACAAACTTGATAACTGGTACATCCAAACAAACTAGAAGTCTGTTACTTCCTAACACCCGTGACAGAAACACAGAACCTCCTTAACCATCCTCAAGCCTGAGAACCATTGGATCCTATCCCTGTCTCCGGCTGAACACCTCAAAAGCCACCCTGCTACACAATCCTTTCTTGTGAAAATAAACCCTAGAATACTTTCAGCAAGAATTAGGAAAATTACGTTACTAGGATCCTGTGGGCAAAATCTTCTGAAAACCGGCAGTATTCCTAGTCTTCTAAATTGAACAAATCAAATGGAAAGTTCTAGACCCAAGTACAGAAAGTAAAAGAAGAACTAGGCATGAGAGTAATATCAGAAGCACAGCTAACTACAGTACAAGTATACTTAGCTATTGCACAGTCAAATTTCAAAAATAAATGATTTTATAATCTACTAATTCATGTGAACTACTACTTAAACTTAGGGCTACCTGTGCGTCCTCATTTTAACAAGTTACCTCGGTGAGTATGCTATGCTTTCTCTAAAAGCTAGCCAGACAAGACTGTATCCTCAGAGGTACTTCCATAAACCAGAACTTCTATATGGCCATCCAAACTTATTAGTTTTTTTAGCAGAACATATAATAAAGATTTCACTGAGAGCACTCCACTATTCATAAGTAACCACTTACATACCGTGAGTCTCATGTAGGCAGGCTTTACTACAAAAAAATCCTGAAGCTCTTGCCGAGCTGCATCTCATTTACTGGGTTACTATGCTTAAGTAGGAATGCATTGACTATCCTAAGTTCTAATTTTCAATCAGATTATTCAGTTAATTTAATCCTTTGTTGACTAAGAAGGGTGATGCATTTTAGCTACGTTGCGTTCCTTTTTTCGATACTGCAGGTTGATCCTGATCTTGCAAGGACTGTTCTAGTCTCCACAAAACTTGACACGAAAATTCCGCAATTCGCACGGGCCTCTGATGTTGAAGTGTTTCTTCACCCACCAACTTGTGTTCTAGATGGTTCCTTATTGGGAGATTCCCCCTTTTTCACATCAGTGCCTTCTGGGAGAGTTGGTTCTTGCCATGAAGCTGTCTTCAGATCAAATGAAGACTTTAAAAAGGTAATGCTACTACAGATCTTTAGGTCTTGATTTTTTTCCCCTCGTGAATTTGGAGTTTTCTGTGAGCTTGCCATGAAGCTGTCTTCAGATCAAATGAAGAGTTCAAGAAGGTAATGCCAGCATTCCAGATCTGCAGAGCATTATCTTGCCTTTTTAACCTGTTGTGAACTAGTTTAAAGTCCGCATGTGAGTTTTCTCCCTATGTATTGGAAAGCCAACTGGTCATCTGATTTCACACTTTTTATAGTAAAATCTGGCCCCAGACAGTCAACTGGACAAAGGTCATGCTGGAAACGTGTCATTCATCCATATAGATTGTTTCCCTTGCACATGATGTGACACAGTAGAAATATGTAGAATCATGTTAGAGAGAATTTACATTTTACATAAAAGTTGTGCAGTTATCTGTTTGTTTTTCGTTCCCATAATCTAGACCAGCTTCTATTTGATTATTATAAGCTATAAGGTTGTTTCTAAACTTCCCGTAATCCATACCGCCTTAAAGTATGCTTCCATGTTTGTACATAGCTCTATGTGATCAAGACATCTCAGGAGAATCAATAATGAATTGGTTTCTACTGCAGCAGTGCCATCTGCGGAGTTCAAAAACGTAAATAGATTGTGCTCAAGATCTGGCTGTGGATCTAATGAGTTACATCACTATTGGATCATTTATTAGTGCTAAGTAAGATCAGATGTAATCTTGCAGCCTAGCAACAAGAAGAGAGCTGCTTTATAGGACACTAATGTCCATGTTAAGGAGCACCTTTTTGCCAGGATTCTTCTCTGTCAGCGCTTGTAGCCAATTTCGTCTACTTTTTGTCCTATCTGTATTGGGTACTTATCGAATACCTTTGTGTTCACTGTATCCTTGAAAGGCATCTAATTTATCTAAGTTCTGCAGGCGATATCACTTAGAGAGTTGGACGATGTTACATCTCTTGAAGACAAGCTAGGAAGGTCACTTACAAGGGAGGAGAAGAATAGTATGGGAGTGAGTAACTTGAGATTATTTTTGGAAGAATTGCTGCAGAACAGGTATTCTTGTATATTATTTGCAAAGGCAGAGCATATAGTTTTTTTTATCGTTCTTTGTATCTAGGAGTAATACAAATTAATATGAACAAGGTACATCGAGAGTGTTCCATCAATTATTCCACTTCTTGAGAAGGAAAATCGCGCTGCATCGAGGAAGTTACGCAAAGTCACACAAGAATTCAGGTGATTCCTTGATTGTCAGCAAGTATGTCTGTAGTTTACTGCACTTAAGTGGCCCTAACTACTTGGCTCCAGTTTCCTGTTGGAAGCTTATCTTATATACAACTATAAATGGAGATGGTGAATGAACTATTTTCCTCTGCACTTTTGCAAAAGAACTATTTTCTTCTCCGATAATTGCAAGCCAGCCTTGCGTGGTCCACTGCTGGCGCTGCATCATCAATTCAGTATAATGCCCCTAACATTTCGTGGAAGTGACATTGCTAATTAAGAAAAGAGGCACAAAAGCTATGTTCCAATCCCCCTCCCATACAACAGAACAGGTTATCTGAAGTACTAAGTTTATGAGAGTACACTACTAAAGCTGTCTGTTCTTTCTGCCCTTATATGCTTTGTTGCCAAGCTTTTCATTCAAGATGCCTGCTATATCCTGCTAATGCTATCTGCATGTGAACAGTGATTTGAACGAAGCAAAACTGAAGGAGAAAGCTCGCCTGTTCCATGATTCATTTTTGACGAAGGTGCCTATTACTCTAGCACAATACTGTTTTGGTATCACCTTAATTTGGATAAAGAAGTTTTCATGCATTTTAAGGACGAAAAATAATATCTGTAGCTATACTTCTTCTAGGTTGCAGTATATTTCTATACATGCAATGGAGCATACTTTTTCTTTAATGTATGTTCATGAGATATATGCTGCTGAAAATTTCAGTGAATATAGTGCTCAGGACTAAAAATGCTGGATATAAATCTGAAGGTTGACTTACTATCTCTGTGTTTCAGTTATCCTTGCTACTGAAAGGCATGGTGGTGGCTCCTCCTGATAAGTTTGGTGGGTGTTTTATCTCCTCTGATTCATTTTCAGACAGAGGCTATTGTTAACTCATTAACTGCAGTTTTGCTAATAATCTCTTGGAACTGTCGGGTCTTTAGGAGAAACTTTAATTAATGAGAGGGTCAATGGAGGAACATTTACGGGAAGTGAGAATTTCCAGATCCCGAACAAGATGATGCCTGTAAGTTCTTTTCCAGTGTGTTTGCTCCCCCTAATTTTTGTTGTTGCATTGGGTCTACTAGCTTCTCCTGAACTTAACGTCCCAATCCTTTAAGGTGGTTTTGCCAACATGGTAGATGCCTCAGCAGATTAAATATATAAAAACCTTATAGAATTGTCCCACATGCCATTGTTTAAAACTTCTTCTGTTGGCACTCTAACTCCCAATCCCAACTCGACTGAATCAGCGAGCATCAACCATGCTGCACCCTCCCCTCTCTGTTTCCCTTCACAAATCCGCCCCACCCCCACCCCCACCGCCACCCACCCACCCAAATTCCAAGCCTCTTCCCCAACATCCTCCTATTCTTCTCTCCCGCGTTATCACTAGGGAGGCTGGGATGACATTCTTCTCATGAATGGCGTCGGAGTTCATTCAGCAAGGAAGAAGCCGACATGTGGCTTGTATTTTCCTTTTAGTTATAACAGTTGAGTCCATCTTAGAAGATTGAGACAGGGCAGTCTTTGACTAAACTCTTGAATATGCTGTACCAGAAATGTTTTTCTAATTAATTAAGAGGCTCCTAATGGACCCAGAAGCTGTTAGCAGTGCCACATTAGATATATGGGTTGCTCTCGACTCGTTAGATATGGGCTGCTGTGGACTAGTTTGACTTTAGTAACTTCTTGCCAACCCTTTAATCCCCAAATTAAATTCTTGTGAAGAAAAAGTAACCACATTTTGTCTTGAAAGTCAAGCTCAGCCTTTCATGTAATGCATACTGTATTTTGGTGTGACTCCTATAACTAGTAGAGTTTTATGCATTTTTTCATACAACTGCATACTATGTTTTGTTTTTCAGAATGCTGGAATGCGTCTTTATGGTGGTGCACAATACCATCGGGCAATGGCTGAATTTCGTCTGGTAGTTGGAAGTATCAAGTGCCCTCCGATTACTAGGGAGGAAATAGTCAACGCCTGTGGTGTTGAAGATATTCATGATGGGACGAATTACTCCAGGTATTCTCTTTCCACACGTCAGACATGTTTCTGTTATAATTATATAGTATATTTATTCACTTTTGACATTGTTTTGCTAGGACTGCTTGTGTAATTGCTGTGGCAAAGGCACGGGACACATTTGAGCCTTTCCTTCATCAGGTTGGTGAGCTTGCCTCAAGTGTGTGCATATTAGGGCTCCTTTGATTCATAGGATAGGAAAACCATAGGAATAGGAAAAGTATAGGATTGCAATGGCATTTTAGTGTTTTATGTCAAGATGCGCCTCTTCACCTCTGTTCATGGCTGCTTATTCCAGACTTGCACATTCATACTACACTTCATACATATTTATGTGTGATTATAGTTTCAGTGAAATCTCCGACCACGTTCGTCCTGTTCTGGACTGAGAGTCTGGGACCAACCTGTGAAAAATATTTCACATAAATCATGTGAAACTAATTGAAAGTGGATATAATTATAGACAGTAGTTGAATTCCCTGTGGTTGGATAAGGTTGAGCTTTCATCTTTTTAATATGTTCCTTTCAGTTAAAATATATTTTTTCTTTTGTTTGGTGCAGTTGAGTTTTAGGCTGTTGTACATACTGAAGAGACTGAGTCCGATCTCTGTTTTTCTGCTGGAGGTAGAATCTATCCACAAGCCATTCAATTCATGCATTTCTGCTTTTGTGTTTTCTAATGCTCTGATAGAACTCCAACAGAAAGACGCTGAGCACTTTAGTAGCCATGATGTACTTGTGAAGCGTGTCCAAGCTGCTTTCGACAAGTTTGCTGAATCCACTGAGCAATCATGCCGTGAAAGGTGATAGTGCTCTCAATTCCGATACCTTGAATCATCTTTCAGTTTATTGGTTGTGTGCACTCTAGACACATCATATTGCAAACTCAGTTGCAACTAACTCTTTGAGGCTTGTTTGAATTAAATATATGTTCTAATGTTCCCTCTTGTCTACCCTCATTTTCTTAATGTCGCGCTGGTAAACTAAACATAATTTTATTAGTTATGACTATCTTTTTATTTTTTGCGGGGAAGATTTATGAATGCATCTAGGAGGCGTTGGAGTTGATATCTAAGTTAGTTACACTAAACCATGGCATAAATGTAAATTTTCTTCAGTAAAGCTTCTGGATATAATTAGTCAAGCGAAAGGCAAACCTGATACTGTTTCTGGTCCTAGTATACATACATCTAATTGCCATAACGGATACTTGTTTTCTGATCTTATAAAGCAAGTGATTGTACTAATGCCGGCAACCACTGGAATACCTAAGTCCTTCCCCGACTGGTTATTTTCTCCATGCTTTCTTTCATAGGTTATTCATTGAGGTTGTTAAATAGATCCCTTTTGATTTAGCAAGCCATATCCGCACCACATCAATTGCCTCTTTCGATGTCTGGAAGTTACATTCGGTGTATTCAAGAGCATATTTTTTTTTTTTGAGAAAAGATCGCTGCGATATATTAATTCACCGAAACATCGGAGTCCAACACACTTACAATAACAGCTGGTGGAACACCAAGCCAAGACCTAGACAGTTTATTATCGCAGCCCTCCTTCGCTAACACATGAGCAACTTCATTTGCCCTTCGGCGCACCGTCCTCACCGTGATCTCATCGAAACCAACCATGAGCTCTTTCACCTCCTCCACCAGAGGACCATGGAGTGATCTATCCTTGTCCCTCTGCCTTAGCTTCGATGCCATCACCATGCAGTCCGTCTCCAGTACCACCTTCGTCACATGCAACTCCCGCGCAAGGAGTAAGCCTTCTCGACATCCCAGGAGTTCAGCCACCTCAGCATCTGCAACATGGGTGAAAAAACGGCATGCCCCCGCACGGAAGCTACCGTGGTGATCACGAACGACCACGCCTCCCCCTCCGTTGCCTTCAGCTTGGCGAAAGGCTCCATCTGTGTTGATTTTGCACCACCCAGCTTCCGGCGGTGACCACTGTTCCTCCCCTACTGTTGTTATTGCATGTGACCTTGGGTCCCGATTACGCCAATATATTAAAATAAATAATTCACACGCTTGTCTCATGTAAATATGTGAAGTAGAATTTACGATGCAGTTCTGTTAAACTAAACCTCTTCCGATAATGTAATAAGTGATGTCAGACGTATGTCTTATGTAAATATGTGGAGTAGTATTCTTCGTCAAATTGTTGTTCATATTTCTTTTTGCGTCAAAGCTGCTGGATTACAAGCTTTGTGGTACCACAGGTGCATTCCTATATAGTACTATTGTTTTTATCTGCTAACCTAGTATATTTGCATGCTCAAATATATAATGCAGATGTATGGAAGATTTAGAGAGCACCACCCGTTATGTTACTTGGTCCCTCCATAACAAGGTGAAATTTTATTTACTTAATGATTACAGCTAGTATTTTTTTGTATTGGCATTCCTAATGATATGCTACACTGGATATAGAACCGTGCCGGATTGCGTCACTTCCTTGATTCATTTGTTGCACCGGAGCAATACGCACATACTGCGCACTCATCTGGGCCGCATGAGCAATCCTCTGGGTTGAATGACAATAAGCAGGATAGGCCAAAGGGAGACCTGAGATCTATTCATCCTTCAGATTCAAATCCATCCAGTGTCGCGCCAGAAACTAGACTGGTCGATCTATTGGACAGCACGCTCTGGAACAGAAGGCTGGCGCCCTCATCCGAGCGACTTGTGTATGCGCTGGTTCACCAGATTTTCCATGGGATCAAAGAGCATTTTCTTGTCACTACAGAACTAAAGGTCTCTATGCAGTAAACCCTGTACTCTGTAGCCATTCCACACGTTTCCGCTTTATGTCCTAATAATGTTTTGGCTCAATGTGAAATTGCAGTTCAATTGCTTCCTCCTCATGCCAATTGTTGACAAATTGGCGGCGCTTCTACGAGAAGACCTTGAATCAGCTTTCGAGGACGACCTTGATGGCATCTTCAATGTCGCCCAGCTGCGCCACTCACTTTGGGCAGACGAAGCGGGAGCTGGAAGTCGAACTGAAGCGGGTACGGAGTCTCTTAAACCGTTTTAATCACTTGCCAATTAGATTCCTTAACATCAGTCTCCCATCTGACATTTTGCTCTTGGATTCAGATCAAGCGTTTAAAAGAGAAGTTCGGAGAAATAAATATGAAGCTCAATTCTCTCCAGGTTAGATAGTAGGCCTAGATAGGGATGAGTCTTTAGTGCAAGTAAGTATTTGTATGTAGAAATAAACTAATGGCCCACCTTGTGTGACTTCCTGTTGGTTCCTTTTTTCATGAGTAAATATGAATCATTTCCTTGGTACGCTCTACTTGTCAACGTGTACTTGTGGTTCCAATCATTCCATATGACTGTTTCAAGAAAACTGTTCCTTGCAGAAAGGTTTAAGTTTGGGGTGTTGCTTAGTAACTTTAGCATGCTGTGAAAGAAAAGAGGCTATCGGATGATTCTTCAGGGCTTACTACATCTTGGTTTTGAATAGTAGTGAAATTGTGCGTCTCGTAGCAAGCAGCACATGCACGTCGCGACTATTTCAAACCAAACCCACCTGAAAAGCACCATCCGAGCGTACATCTCCAACCTCTCAAATCAGCAACCTAAACTTAGCAGCAGCTTCACCACCTGCCTCTCCGTTCCTCCATCTCTCTGGCTTCTCTCCCTCGGCGCGCGCGAACCACGGTGGTATGCGACGTGCATCGGGCACAACCAACAACGCGACGTCGGGATGAGGGGCGGCGACGGCGACAAGGAGGCCTTCTTCCAATGCCTGGACCGCGTGCCGTCCGGCATCCACATCGACGCCGACTTCCCCTCCGACGACGATGAGGATGACGAGGACGATGCCCGCGCCTCCTTCTCGTCCGCCATGGGCGACCACCAGTTCCAGAGCTTCCGCAGGCACCAGGCGGCCGTGCTGCTGGAGGACGACGACGAGGAGCAGGAGGAGGCGGAGATGGAGGACGCGTCCAAGTACGACATGTGGATGTCCGACGAGCCCATGTCCATCCAGGAGCGTCGCCGCCGCCTGCACCAGGGCCTCGGCATGGTCAGCAGCCGGGACCTCGCGCTCCGCCGACACAGCACCAAGAAGCGCTTCGCCGACGTGCCACGGAGCGTCTCCAGGAAGTTGATGCAGCTGCAGGAGCAGCCGCTGCCACCGGCGACGTTGCCGGTCCCCGACGCGCCGAGCGCCGCCGCGGCGACGACGAAAGCTCCGGCGCCGCCCAAGTCAGGACTGGCCGCCGCGCGCGACATGCTGAAACAGCCGCCAGCCAAGCCCATCACGCGGCGCCGGTCGGACAGCTTCCTCGCCGTGCGAGACGGCACGTCCGGCTCGGGGAAGCCGTCTCTGCGCCGTGCTCGCTCCTTGATCAGCCCGCACGACCCCTGCAGCAGCTCGCTGGCCGACAAGTTTAAAGCGACACGTGCTAAGCCCGGCGTGCCCCTGCCGGCAGCAGTACCGGCGGATAAAGACAGGAAAGGCGACGGTGGCGACGGGAGCGTCGGCCAGACCAAGAAACAGGAGAAGGAGGCCGCCGTGGTCGCTGCGCCCAAGGACCAGAACCAGACCGGCGTGCAGATGGGGCTGGAGGAGATCGAGAAGTTCATCGGCAACACCCCTATCATGAAGCACCTCATGCGCCGCGGCCCGAGCCAGCACCACAGCCCGCCCATGCCGGCGCCCACCGGCGCCGCGCCGCCCAAGGGCGACAAGTCGGCCAGCAAGAAGAAGGGCGGATGGCTCAAGAACATCAAGTCCGTCGCCATCGGCGCCTTCATCCAAGAAAAGGACGGCAACGGCAAGCCGGCCCCCGCCGCGACGACAGGCGCCTCCCCAAAAAAGGGCCACGCCGGTGCCACTGTGCCACCACCATCGTCCTCCGCCTCGACGTCCTCGGAGAAGCTTAAGGTGCAGAACTACGGCAAGTCGAGCAAGGAGCTCACTGGACTCTACATGTCCCAGGTACGCGGTAGTACTAGCAGTTGACTTGTGCTGCACACAGAGACGTTAACTGAATCCTGTCATTGTGTGAGTTGCTGTCAATCATCACCGTGTAAATGTGCGACTCGCAGGAGATCCAGGCGCACGAGGGGTCCATATGGAGCATCAAGTTCAGCGCGGATGGGCGGCGTCTCGCGAGCGCCGGCGAGGACAGCGTGGTGCGCGTGTGGGAGGTGGTGGAGACCAGCGCGCCGGCGGGCTCCGTGCCTCAGGACGGGTCCCTGCCCCCGCTGCCTAGCGGTGGCACGACGGCGGACGGGGCGACGCCGGCACTGTCCAAGAAGTCGACGACCAAGGGCGGCAAGACAGCCAAGGACGCGCTACCGGAGCACCTCGTCGTCCCCGACAAGGTGTTCGCGCTGGCCGAGCAGCCGCTGTGCGTCCTCGAGGGCCACGAAGACGACGTGCTCGACCTCACCTGGTCCAAATCCGATCAGGTCTTTGCACGTTATATCCCACACATGCGAATCACGCTCTGATCTATTCCTACAAGCACTTGTTGACACCTTTTGTTCTCACCGCAGCTGCTGTCGTCGTCCATGGACAAGACGGTGCGGCTGTGGGACACGACGAGCAAGGCCTGCCTGAAGAAGTTCTCGCACAGCGACTACGGTGAGTGAGCGCGACAAATTTGGATCTCCATGGCAACCTCTGATGCGTTCTGTTCTTGTTCCTGACACAAGCCGTGCCATTGCAGTGACGAGCATCCAGTTCAACCCGGTGGACGACCGGTACTTCATCAGTGGCTCGCTGGACGCCAAGGTGAGGCTGTGGAGCATCCCCAATCGGCAGGTCGTCGACTGGACCGACGTCAATGAGATGGTCACCGCCACCTCCTATACCCCCGACGGCCAGGTATGCCGCCGCCTCACCCGTTGACATCACGCCGTTTCTGTTTCTAACACACCGTTGTTGATTGTTGACACGAACAACCGAAGGGCGCCATCATCGGATCGCACCAGGGGAGCTGCCGGTTCTACAAGACGGCTGGTACGATTAGTATCGCATCCATGTAATTGTGTCGAACAGTAAGTGCAAAAGTTGGCTTAATTGTGTGGCGTGGCTATTGCAGACTGCAAGCTGAGCGCAGAGTCGCAGATCGAAATCGATGCCAAGAAGCGCAAGTCGCAGGCCAAGAAGATCACCGGATTCCAGGTTGTATGCACCACAAATTCTGACTGATTTTCTTTAGTACCATGTATGCAACGTACTCATCTTCGTGCCCGTGGACGCCCCTCCAGTTTTCCCCGGGGAACTCGTCTGAAGTGCTGGTCACCTCTGCCGACTCGCAGATTCGCGTCTTCGACGGCGTCACCCTGGTCCAGAAGTTCAGAGGTAGGTAACAGCCGACCGACGAACTCAGTCTCGAGAAACTATTCGCAGCGCTGAAGACGTGGCAAACCGAAACCAATGCAGGGTTCAAGAACACGAGCAGCCAGATCGCGGCGGCGTACACCTCGGACGGGCGGTACGTGGTGTGCGCGAGCGAGGACTCGCACGTCTACATCTGGAAGACCACCCGGACGGCGCCCGCCGCGGCGGCGATCGGCATCGGCATGAAGCCCAAGACGTGGTGCACCATCCGCTCCTACGAGAACTTCTACTGCAAGGACGTCTCCGCCGCCGTCCCCTGGACGCACTCGCCGTCCCTGCCGGGAAGCCCGAAGTCGCAACAGGGCGGCATGTCGTGCAACGACGAGGTGTGCACCATGGCGAGCCACGCCGCCAAGGCGCCGGACGTGAACAAGAGCGGCGAGCTGAGCAGCCCCGCCGCGCCCTCGCCGCACTCCGGCCCGCTAGGCTCCGCGGCGGGGGACGCGCGGCACGGCGGCAAGAGCGGCGACAGCGGCAATGCGTGGGGGCTGGTGGTGGTGACGGCCACCTTGAGCGGCGAGATCAGGGTGTACCAGAACTTCGGGATGCCCTTCAGGATCAAAGGCCAGGGCAATCTGTTCTACTGATTATAACTGAGGATTTTCGGAGGCAAATCTTTTCAAGATGCAAAATTAACTTAGCAAATTCTACGCGGACGGAGTAAATCTTAGCAACTGCCTTAACGATTTTGTATGTGACTCGTTTCAGGTAGATTATACGCATAGGATCAGCAAGTAGGATGGACAATTTGGATATGTAGCTAGCTAAGTTAGTGCAACAATTTTAAAAATGTACATGAAACTAATGGGATTTGTTACATTTGCATTTGTACCAAACAGTATACACCTGGGGGTAAGTTTTTTTTTTGAAGAAACATGGGGTAAGTTTTTTCACAGAGAATGGAGAAACACCAAACCAAGTTTAATCCAAAAATGGTGAAGACCATAAGCTTGGGCATGCCCAAGGAACCCCACTGGACATATATTAAAACTCTCGGTTTGCACACTTCTAAACTTTGTTTTTTAAGCAACATAGAATTCTCGCTACAACTTTGAGCGTCTTTATTTATTTTGTGTCTAGTTTTGTTTTAATTTGAATAAGGCCATCACATTAAATACTCTTCATTCTTATGAAGGAGCTATTGGACCAAACTCTCTATTCATGAATGCCTCAATAAAAATAAGTTGCATATTATTAAAAGATGAAGAGGGATGCAAATTTAAAGCTGAAATTTATATTGTGTATGATACTACTAGTTTCAAATGCTTTATTGAGTGCTGATGTGGTATGCGCCTTACTTAGTGCTACTTCTTACTAGTATACATAGATGTTTAACATTAAGTATTATTGTTTGATGATGAATGGATATCACTATGGATACTATTGCATGCTTCTAGATCTCTTGCTAGCCCAAAAAAATGAATTCTCACACAACAATAGATTGTTTCCAATTCAACTCAAACTCACATGTCTAGCATATCTACCTGCATAGCACTTGTTATTCCAAGTATAATATGTGTGTTATGCCTCCAACCATTTTAAAATATTCTTATTTTTTGTATAATTTAAAGATCATTGGAAAGTAAGGTATGAAAGGAAAACACCACTATGCATGTCATGAGTTTGACTAATTATGAGTAATGAGATAGGTTGTAAGCATGCTTTTCATGGGAAATACCTTTCAACATTGCGCTTACCCTTAAGTTGATCATCATGACCCTAGTAACTTGTGGTCATCTCGGATGAAATAAAGGTGTGGTTATCAAATAAAAACTAGAGCATGCATATATGTTAGAGAAGTGCATTGGGGCACTAACTAAAGCCATGCCTAATCATGGTGGAAGTTTCATCATGAGCATCCTCAGTAGTAAGAGAGAAAAGAAAAAGAAAGAAAGGAAAGAAAAGAAAAACAAGAAAGTTTTTTAAAAAAAGACAGAAAAATATAGAGAGGAAAAAGTGAGAGAGAGATTTTAGAGAGGATGCTCACAAGACTGTTGTCCTTGTTGTCTCGGTATGGATGGCTTACATAAGTCGAGATTCTAAGTCTCATTTGGTTATTTGTACAGGCAGCAGGGAGGTACCCCTTTGTGTTATTCTTGGTTAAAACAATATGTGAAAGGTCTGTGGTAATCTAAAGTTAAGTAATACGAGGTGTGGTTATCTAAGTGATGGGCCATGAGGCAATACTTACTTATAAGAAGTCCAACACATGAATCATAGGTGTCTCTATAACTAGGAGATGCATGGTACCCCATCCTTATGAGTATTGTTGACATGAATTGCATATCTCAAAATCTTGTTTTATGCTCTGTTTACCTTTATTTTGTTGGAGGACTAGAACATATATTCCCTACTTACTTTCTTGTGCTCAAGAGTCAAGAGAATCAAAAGAATCAAAAGAGAGACAATGAGTCTTCCAAACAATTTCTATAGGATTATCCAAGCATGCTTTATGATTCATAATATTTATAATTCATTTGCCTACAATGTTATTTACTATTATGCATGCGTTGTAGAATGTGAGAGTTATCACTTCATGAGATCATATTGCTTATTGTCATTCTTTATTGACTCAACCTTGTAAGACTTTGCATGATTACATAGAAGAAATATAATAAACTCCAAAGTTAATGTTAGTTTTATCACCTTTATGCTCAAGGACAAGCATATGTTTAGCTTGGGGATGTTGATGCATGTAAAATGCATCCATGAACTTTGTACTTTATTAACACATATTCCCACATATTTGCAATATATATGATGTTATTTCCAGGTTTTATATTGACTAGGAAAAATGACCGTGCGTTGCATCGGGAGATTATGTCGCAGCAAGCCGGCAACATAAGTTCTCGTCAATACCGCCACGTCGTGTCACAAAAACCAGCCAAGTTCAACGGAGTTGTCTTGCCATGAGCGATGACATTGCCTCTGAGGTCACTGGTACACATGTATCTTAGATCCATGTCTCGTCACCACTGTTTCACTGTGTTTGCCTGCCCCCCTCGTGGATGCAGACGCACAACATCCGTCGGATCGATCCAACACCAGCAAATTTGAGACCTTTATTGATAATTTCAAACAAATTAGTAAGGACATGAGATGCAACTTCCGAAAAATCAGTTTGCTGATTTTACTTACTTTTTCTATCTAATTTGTTTTCTTACCATTGTATTTTCTTTGAGAAAGGTCTACTGAACAAATAGAATTTGTAGATATATAGATAGGAATCTTTATCCTTCTACAAATTACGTTTCCGTCCTACGACGATCTTGGCCTGTTATGCTGGAGCAAAATAACAATGTGCAACTATATATCTTTTTAAACCCCATATTACAAATCTGGGTAAGTGTATTATGAAACAACTTCAAATACTCGAAAAGAAAGCAAGAAGCGAACTACGTATATAAGAGCAGATCGATTGTTTGCTCATGCATCTCTATACCACGTGAAGGTGCCGATCTATATTACTCGTACTCCTACATTCCTGCATGCCATGTACTTCGGCCGTATACATTGTTCAGGACCTTGAAGCAAACATCAATTGATTACCACAAAATTGATTAATTCAAAGGTCCTGTCTGCATGAACGCCGGTCTTCCCGATCTGTCTCTTTGACCTAGCTAGCAGCCATCACGCTCACTAGTAGGAAAACCATTATAGGTAGAAATAACAACTGTGGCGCACGAAACTATCCATGCGCCACAAAATTATTTCTGTGGCGCACCACATTCATGCGCCACAAAAATTTGACCGTTTCTGTGGCGCACCGTCAGCTCCATGCGCCACAGAATGTCGACTTTCTGTGGCGCACTGTGGCTGGTGCGCCACAGAATTTCCATGGGGCCCACACGGGGTCCAGCACTGCACATGGGCGAAGTGAATTCTGTGGCGCATGGTGGCATATGCGCCACAGAAGTTCAAAATTCTGTGGCGCATGGTGGCATGTGCGCCACAGAAGTTCAGAATTCTGTGGCACATGGTGGCATGTGCGCCACAGAATTATTAACTTCTGTGGCGCACCAACAATATGCGCCACAGAATTCTGCAGGATTTTTTCTCCCCACGCAACTCCACCCCCCCTCCCCCCGTGGATCGCCTTTTTTACCTTGTAAAAAATAAAAGAAATAGATAGAGATTTCAAAAAATAAAATCCTTCGAGATTCCCATATATTATGTCATCTAGCACCACTGAAATTTAACAAACATAAATTTTGACTTTTTTTGCAAAATTGCGTGGGAAAATCATCAAACTGGATTTCTGGTTGCATACGAACTCGAAAAAAAACGCACAATATATCAAAATGTTCCCACGAAAATTGGACAATTTTTAGAATCACCAAATTCGAAAAGAGTAAAAAGTTACGACCAGTTAAAGTTTTTTTCCTGCAAAATAGAAAAATTAAAAAAAAAATTCTGTGGCGCACCACTGGTCCGTGCGCCACAGAAGTTTGGCCCGAAAATTTTGAATTTGGCCGGCGCCAATCTCCTCCACCTCTTCTCCTCCACCACTTCTCTTCCACCACTTCTCCTCCACCACTTCTTCTCTCATTTCTCCATCTCCTCACTTCTCCTCCCACCACCACCACCACCACCTCCTCCCTTCTCCGGCGACCACCACCACCACCACCTTCTCCTCCTCCTCCGGCGACCACCACCACCACCTCCTCCGGCGACCACCACCACCTCCTCCTCCGACGAACAACTCCGGCGACCAACACCACCACCACCTCCGGCCACCACCACCTCCGGCCACCACCACCACCACCATCACCACCACCACCACCACCACCTCCGGCCACCACCACCATCACCACCACCACCACCACCACCACCACCTCCGGCCACCACCACCATCACCACCACCACCACCACCATCACTGTTGGAGATATGCCCAAGAGGCAATAATAAAAGTGGTTATTATATATCTTTATGTTTATGATAAATGTTTATATACCATGCTATAATTGTATTAACTGAAACATTGATACATGTGTGATATGTAAACAACAAAGAGTCCCTAGTAAGCCTCTTAACTAGCTTGTTGATTAATAGATGATTAGTTTCATAATCATGAACATTGGATGTTATTAATAACAAGGTTATATCATTGTATGAATGATGTAATGGACACACCCAATTAAGCGTAGCATAAGATCACGTCATTAAGTTATTTGCTATAAGCTTTCGATACATAGTTACCTAGTCCTTATGACCATGAGATCATGTAAATCACTTATACCGGAAAGGTACTTTGATTACATCAAACGCCACTGCGTAAATGGGTGGTTATAAAGGTGGGATTAAGTATCCGGAAAGTATGAGTTGAGGCATATGGATCAATAGTGGGATTTGTCCATCCCGATGACAGATAGATATACTCTGGGCCCTCTCGGTGGAATGTCGTCTAATGTCTTGCAAGCATATGAATAAGTTCATAAGAGACCACATACCACGGTACGAGTAAAGAGTACTTGTCAGGAGACGAGGTTGAACAAGGTATAGTGTGATACCGATGATCAAACCTCGGACAAGTAAAATATCGCGTGACAAAGGGAATTGGTATCGTATGTGAATGGTTCATTCGATCACTAAAGTCATCGTTGAATATGTGGGAGCCATTATGGATCTCCAGATCCCGCTATTGGTTATTGGTCGAAGTGAGTACTCAACCATGTCCGCATAGTTCGCGAACCGTAGGGTGACACACTTAAAGTTGGATGTTGAAATGATAGTACTTGAATATGGAATGAAGTTGGAATATTTGTTCGGAGTCCCGGATGTGATCCCGGACATCACGAGGAGTTCCGGAATGGTCCGGAGAATAAGATTCATATATAGGATGTCATTTTATGTGAATAAAATGATGCGGAAGGTTCTATGGAAGATTCTAGAAGGTTCTAGAAAAGTCCGGAAGAAACCACCAAGGAAGGTGGAGTCCACATGGGACTCCACCTCCATGGCCGGCCAACCCTAGTGGGGGAGGAGTCCCAAGTGGACTCCCCCTTAGGGGGCCGGCCAACCCCCCTATGGAAGGTGGAATTCCCACCTCTAGTGGGAGGGAAGGTTTCCCACCATATGGAAGGTTTTGGGTTCGGGTCTTATTCGAAGACTTGTAGTCCAACACTTGGGGCTTCCACCTATATATAGAGGGCCAAGGGGAGGGGGCCGGCCACCCCAAGACCACAAGCTGGCCGCCCCCCATAGAGTGGCCGGCCACCCCCTCCCAAACCCTAGCTTTGCTCCTCCACTTCATATTGCCCGCATAGCTTAGCGAAGCTCCGCCGGACTTCTACACCGCCACCGACACCACGCCGTCGTGCTGTCGGATTCAAGAGGAGCTACTACTTCCGCTGCCCGCTGGAACGGGGAGGTGGACGTCGTCTTCATCAACAACCGAACGTGTGACCGAGTACGGAGGTGCTGCCCGTTCGTGGCGCCGGAACCGATCGTGATCAAGATCTTCTACGCGCTTTTGCAAGCGGCAAGTGAACGTCTACCGCAGCAACAAGAGCCTCCTCTTGTAGGCTTTGGAATCTCTTCAAGGGTGAGTCTCGACAATCCCCTCGTTGCTACCGTCTTCTAGATTGCATCTTGGCTTGGTTTGCGTGTTCGCCGTAGGAAAATTTTTGTTTTCTATGCTACGTTATCCTACAGTGGTATCAGAGCCGTGTCTATGCATAGATGGTTGCACGAGTAGAACACAATGGTTTGTGGGCGTTGATGCTCTTGTTATCTTTAGTTGAGTACTTTGCATCTTTGTGGCATAGTGGGATGAAGCGGCTCGGGCTAACTTTACATGACCGCGTTCATGAGATTTGCTCCACGCTTGACATGCAACTTGTATTGCATAAGTGGCTTTGCGGGTGTCTGTCTCTCCTACTATAGTGAAGATTCAATTTACTCCTCTATTGAAAACACTAGTATCACCGTTGTGGTTCATGTTCGTAGGTAGATTGGATCTTACTCGAAAACCCTAAACCACGTAAAATATGCAAACCAAATTAGAGAACGTCTAACTTGTTTTTGCAGGGTTTGGTGATGTGATATGGCCATAATGTGATGATGAATATGTATGAGATGATCATTATTGTATTGTGGCAACCGGCAGGAGCCTTATGGTTGTCTTTAAATTTCATGTTGAGTAGTATTTCAAAGTAGTTGTAATAGTTGCTACATGGAGGACGATCATGAAGACGGCGCCATTGACCTTGGTGCTTCGCCGACGATGATGGAGATCATGCCCGTTGATGATGGAGATCATGTCCACGCTTTGGAGATCAAGATCAAAGGCGCAAAGACAAAAGGGCCATATCATATCACATATGAACTGCATGTGATGTTAATCCTTTTATGCATCTTATTTTGCTTAGATCGCGACGGTAGCATTATAAGATGATCCCTCTCACTAAAATCTCAAGATAATAAAGTGTTCATCCTTAGTAGCACCGTTATCAAGTCTTGTCGTTTCGAAGCATCTCGTGATGATCGGGTGTGATAGATTCAATAAGTACATACAACGGGTGCAAGACAGTTTTGCACATGCGGATACTAAGGTGGCCTTGACGAGCCTAGCATGTACAGACATGGTCTCGGAACACGTGATACCGAAAGGTAGAGCATGAATCATATGATTGATATGATGAACACTTTGAGTGTTCGCCATTGAAATCACACCTTTTCTCGTGATGATCGGGTTTAGGTGCGGTAGATTTGGTTCGTGTGATCACTAAGACAATGCGAGGGATATTGTTTTGAGTGGGAGTTCACCTAGATTTTTAATTATGTTGAATTAAAATTTGAACTCAATTTGTCATAAACTTAGTCTAAACTATTGCAAATATGTTGTAGATATGGCGTCCCCAATCAATTTTAACCAGTTCCTAGAGAAAGAAAAACTTAAGAGCAACGGTAGCAACTTCACCGACTGGTTCCGTCATGTGAGGATCTTCCTCAATGGCGGAAATCTGCAATATGTGCTTGATGCACCGCTAGGTGACCCTCCAGCAGAAACTGAAACCGATGAAGTAAAGAATGTTTACGCAACTCGGAAAACTCGGTACTCTCAAGTTCAGTGTGCCATCTTATGCGATGCGGAATCCGATCTTTAAAAACGTTTTGAGCACCACGATCCTCATGAGTTGATGAAAGAGTTGAAGACTATTTTTGAAACTCATGCGGCCGTGGAATGCTATGAAGCATCGAAACACTTTTTCAGCTGTATGATGGAAGAAGGCAGCTCCATTAGTGAGCACATGCTCGTTATGACCGGGCATGCGAAGAAACTCAGTGACTTGGGAATAGTGATTCCTAACAGACTGGGGATTAATCGTGTCCTTCAATCACTGCCACCAAGTTATAAGAACTTTGTGATGAACTACAATATGCAGAACATGAACAAGGAGTTTCCTGAACTCTTTGGCATGCTAAAAGCTGCTGAGATTGAGATCAAGAAAGAGCACCAAGTGTTGATGGTCAACAAGACCACCAGTTTCAAGAAAGCAGGGGGCAAGTCTAAGGGAAAATTCAAGAAGGGTGGCAAGAAAGCTGCCACGCCTCCTATGAAACCTAAGAACGGCCCTAAGCCTGATGCTGATTGCTATTACTGCAAAGAGAAGGGACACTGGAAGCGTAATTGCTCCAAGTATTTGGCAGATCTGAAGAGCGGCCTTGTCAAGAAGAAGAAAGAAGGTATATCTGATATACATGTTATAGATGTTCATTTCACTGGTTCTCGTTCTAGTACCTGGGTATTTGATACTGGTTCGGTTGCTCATATTTGTAACTCGAAACAGGAACTAAAGAATAAACGACAACTGATGAAAGATGAAGTGACGATGCGCGTTGGAAACGGATCCAAGGTCAATGTGATCGCAGTCGGGACACTTCCTCTACATCTACCTTCGGGATTAGTTTTAAGCCTAAATAATTGTTATTATGTACCCGCGTTGAGCATGAACATTATATCAGGATCTTGTTTAATGCAAGACGGTTATTCATTCAAGTCTGAGAATAATGGTTGTTCTATCTTTATGAATAATATCTTTTATGGTCGAGCACCTGAAAAGAATGGCTTATTTCTATTAGATCTCGATAGTAGTGATACACATATACATAACATTGATGCTAAGCGAATTAAATTGAATGATAATTCTACTTATATGTGGCACTGTCGTCTTGGTCATATTGGAGTGAAACGCATGAAGAAACTCCATACTGATGGATTACTTGAATCACTTGACTTTGAGTCACTTGATAGATGCGAAGCATGTCTGATGGGAAAAATGACTAAGACTCCATTCTCGGGTATGATGGAGCGAGCTACTGACTTATTGGAAATCATACATACAGATGTGTGTGGACCAATGAGTGTAGCATCGCGCGGTGGTTATCGTTATGTTCTAACCTTCACAGATGATTTGAGTAGATATGGGTATATCTATTTAATGAAACATAAATCCGAAACTTTCGAGAAGTTTAAGGAATTCCAAAGTGAAGTAGAAAATCAACGTAACAAGAAGATTAAATTTCTACGATCTGATCGCGGAGGTGAATATCTGAGTTATGAGTTTGGCATGCATTTAAAGAAATGCGGAATACTTTCACAATTGACACCGCCGGGAACACCACAACGAAACGGTGTGTCCGAACGTCGTAATCGAACTCTCTTAGATATGGTTCGTTCTATGATGTCTCTTGCGATTTGCCGTTATCATTTTGGAGTTATGCATTAGAGACAGCCGCATTCACTTTAAATAGAGCACCATCAAAATCCGTTGAAACGACGCCGTATGAATTATGGTTTAATAAGAAACCTAAGCTGTCGTTCCTAAAAGTTTGGGGTTGCGAAGCCTATGTAAAAAAGTTACAACCGGACAAGCTAGAACCCAAAGCGGAGAAATGCGTCTTCATAGGATACCCTAAGGAAACTATAGGGTACACTTTCTATCACAGATCCGAAGGCAAGATCTTTGTTGCTAAGAACGGAACCTTTCTTGAGAAAGAATTTCTCACTAAAGAAGTGACTGGAAGAAAAGTAGAACTTCGATGAGATTGAAGAATCTCTACTCGTTGATCGAGTAGCGCGATGCCGGAAAATGTTCTGTACCACCTACACCGACAACAGAGGAAGCTAATGATAATGATCATGAAACTTCAAATGAGACAGCTACTGAACCTCGCAGATCAACAAGGGATCGTGCCACTCCAGATTGGTATGATCCTTGTCTAAATGTCATGATTGTGGATAACAATGATGAAGACCCTGCGACGTATGAAGAAGCGATGATGAGCCCAGATTCCAACAAATGGCAAGAAGCCATGAAATCCGAAATGGGATCCATGTATGATAACAAAGTATGGACTTTGGTAGACTTACCTGATAGCCGCAAGGCTGTCGAGAATAAATGGATCTTCAAAAGAAAAACAGATGCTGATGGTAATATTACTGTCTATAAAGCTCGACTTGTCGCAAAGGGTTTCCGACAAATTCAAGGTGTTGACTACGATGAGACTTTCTCACCTGTAGCGAAGCTAAAATCTGTGAGGATTTTGTTAGCAATAGCTGCATTTTTCGATTATGAGATTTGGCAGATGGATGTCAAAACGGCATTCCTTAATGGAGACATTGAGGAAGAGTTGTATATGGTACAACCCAAAGGTTTTGTCGATCCTAAAAATGCTGACAAAGTATGCAAACTTCAGCGTTCAATCTATGGACTGAAGCAAGCATCGAGAAGTTGGAACCGACGTTTTGATAAGGTGATCAAAGACTTTGGGTTTATACAGTGTCATGGAGAGGCCTGTATTTACAAGAAAGTGAGTGGGAGCTCTGTAGCATTCCTGATATTATATGTAGATGACATATTATTGATTGGGAATGATATAGAACTATTAAGCAGTGTAAAGGGTTATTTGAATAATAGTTTTTCAATGAAAGACCTTGGTGAAGCATCATACATATTAGGCATCAAGATTTATAGAGATAGATCAAGACGTCTAATAGGGCTATCACAGAGTACATACCTGGACAAGATTCTGAAGAAGTTTAGAATGGACGAAAGTAAGAAAGGATTCTTACCTATGTTACCAGGCAAGGTCTTGAGTAAGACTCAAGGACCGGCTACGGCAGAAGAAAGAGAAAGGATGAGTCAGATCCCCTATGCCTCGGCAGTAGGCTCTATCATGTATGCCATGCTATGTACAAGACCGGATATAGCACATGCTGTTAGTTTGACTAGCAGATATCAAAGTGATCCAGGAATGGAACACTTGGACAGCGGTCAAGAATATCCTGAAGTACTTGAAAAGAACTAAGGATATGTTTCTTTGTTATGGAGGTGACCAAGAGCTCGTTGTAACAAGTTACACCGATGCAAGTTGGAACACTGATCCTGATGACTCTAAGTCACAATCTGGGTACGTGTTTATATTGAATGGTGCTGCGATAAGCTGGGCAAGCTCGAAGCAAAGCACGGTGGCGAAATCCTCAACAGAATCGGAGTACATAGCGGCTTCAGAGGCTTCATCAGAAGCGGTATGGATGAAGAGGTTCATTGTAGAGCTCGGTGTGGTTCCTAGTGCATTGGACCCATTTGTCATCTACTGTGATAACATGGGTGCCATCGCCAATGCACAAGAGCCAAGGTCACACAAGAGGCTGAAGCATATCAAGCTGCGTTACCACTCGATTCGCGAGTACATCGAAGATGGAGAAGTAAAGATTTGCAAAGTACACACTGATCTGAATGTAGCAGATCCGTTGACTAAAGCTCTCCCTAGGGCAAAGCATGACCAACACCAGAATGCCATGGGTGTTAGGTATATTACAATGTAATCTAGATTATTGACTCTAGTGCAAGTGGGAGACTGTTGGAGATATGCCCAAGAGGCAATAATAAAAGTGGTTATTATATATCTTTATGTTTATGATAAATGTTTATATACCATGCTATAATTGTATTAACTGAAACATTGATACATGTGTGATATGTAAACAACAAAGAGTCCCTAGTAAGCCTCTTAACTAGCTTGTTGATTAATAGATGATTAGTTTCATAATCATGAACATTGGATGTTATTAATAACAAGGTTATATCATTGTATGAATGATGTAATGGACACACCCAATTAAGCGTAGCATAAGATCACGTCATTAAGTTATTTGCTATAAGCTTTCGATACATAGTTACCTAGTCCTTATGACCATGAGATCATGTAAATCACTTATACCGGAAAGGTACTTTGATTACATCAAACGCCACTGCGTAAATGGGTGGTTATAAAGGTGGGATTAAGTATCCGGAAAGTATGAGTTGAGGCATATGGATCAATAGTGGGATTTGTCCATCCCGATGACGGATAGATATACTCTGGGCCCTCTCGGTGGAATGTCGTCTAATGTCTTGCAAGCATATGAATAAGTTCATAAGAGACCACATACCACGGTACGAGTAAAGAGTACTTGTCAGGAGACGAGGTTGAACAAGGTATAGTGTGATACCGATGATCAAACCTCGGACAAGTAAAATATCGCGTGACAAAGGGAATTGGTATCGTATGTGAATGGTTCATTCGATCACTAAAGTCATCGTTGAATATGTGGGAGCCATTATGGATCTCCAGATCCCGCTATTGGTTATTGGTCGAAGTGAGTACTCAACCATGTCCGCATAGTTCGCGAACCGTAGGGTGACACACTTAAAGTTGGATGTTGAAATGATAGTACTTGAATATGGAATGAAGTTGGAATATTTGTTCGGAGTCCCGGATGTGATCCCGGACATCACGAGGAGTTCCGGAATGGTCCGGAGAATAAGATTCATATATAGGATGTCATTTTATGTGAATAAAATGATGCGGAAGGTTCTATGGAAGGTTCTAGAAGGTTCTAGAAAAGTCCGGAAGAAACCACCAAGGAAGGTGGAGTCCACATGGGACTCCACCTCCATGGCCGGCCAACCCTAGTGGGGGAGGAGTCCCAAGTGGACTCCCCCTTAGGGGGCCGGCCAACCCCCCTATGGAAGGTGGAATTCCCACCTCTAGTGGGAGGGAAGGTTTCCCACCATATGGAAGGTTTTGGGTTCGGGTCTTATTCGAAGACTTGTAGTCCAACACTTGGGGCTTCCACCTATATATAGAGGGCCAAGGGGAGGGGGCCGGCCACCCCAAGACCACAAGCTGGCCGCCCCCCATAGAGTGGCCGGCCACCCCCTCCCAAACCCTAGCTTTGCTCCTCCACTTCATATTGCCCGCATAGCTTAGCGAAGCTCCGCCGGACTTCTACACCGCCACCGACACCACGCCGTCGTGCTGTCGGATTCAAGAGGAGCTACTACTTCCGCTGCCCGCTGGAACGGGGAGGTGGACGTCGTCTTCATCAACAACCGAACGTGTGACCGAGTACGGAGGTGCTGCCCGTTCGTGGCGCCGGAACCGATCGTGATCAAGATCTTCTACGCGCTTTTGCAAGCGGCAAGTGAACGTCTACCGCAGCAACAAGAGCCTCCTCTTGTAGGCTTTGGAATCTCTTCAAGGGTGAGTCTCGACAATCCCCTCGTTGCTACCGTCTTCTAGATTGCATCTTGGCTTGGTTTGCGTGTTCGCCGTAGGAAAATTTTTGTTTTCTATGCTACGTTATCCTACAATCACCACCACCACCACCACCACCACCATCACCACCACCACCACCACCACCACCACCACCACCACCACCACCAACACCACCACCACCACCACCACAATCACCACCAACACCACCACCTCCTCCACCGGCCAACACCACCACCACCACCACCACACAAAAAAACGGCGAAATTCCGGCGGCCCCAGATCTAGATCTAGATCTAGATCTGGCCGCCACTTTTTTTTGAAATTCGAAAAAAAATTCTGTGGCGCATATTGGCATGGTGCGCCACAGAAGTTTGACAGACAATTCTGTGGCGCATATTGGCATGGTGCACCACAGAAGTTTCAAAATTCTGTGGCGCACGTACATATGCGCCACAGAAGTTTCAATACTAGTCGCGTGGTAACTGTGGCGACCTGGATATGCGCCACAGAATTCGATTTTGGTGCGCCACAGTTAGCCTTTTTTCCACTAGTGGCTTCTTGATCTGCCGCTGAATATTTATGGAAAATCACTTGCGAATACTGGGGGACTCTCCGCATCATACATGTTGCACACCTGCATGTTAGCAGCGGCCGGCTATCCCAGACGCTAGGTTTGATCGGCCGTGGCTGTGTCCTGTTCGACGTGGCGACGAGAACTCATTGTTCATCATAGCTCGTCTACTATTGTGGCGATGGTCATCATCTACGAGAACTCGTTGTTCATCATAGCTCGTCTACTATTGTGGCGATGGTCATCATCTGCATGACACAGACAAGAGGTACTCCACTCCAACACGCACCGCCGTTGTTTTCAGAGAAGCCCATCCATATCCGTGAGCTCCTTCTCATTACTTTCACCACCCACCTGGCACCATGCTGCCTTCAATGGATTCGATCTTATGAACGAATACCATGCACTGGCTCCTTGCCATCAAGCGCAGGCGTGCCGCCTAGCCATGTGTACTCCAGCCTCACGGTCAGCCCCGCAGGATAGGCGTTGTCGGATCGGAAGGGCCAGGAAAGCATGGCGGCGGTATCATCGTGATCTGGCGCCATGGCCGAAGACGGCCTGAGATGGAGCGAGACGGAGCATGGATGTTTGATGTATCGATCTGCGGCGACGACAACGGCCAGAGGCAGACGAGATTTGATGTATCGACCCGATCTTCGACCCTGCATATGAATGTAGACTTCGTTGTCGTCCGTCGCGGGTCGCTGCCATCAAGCCAGGACGTATATGGCAATTGGCGATCTGTATCTTCCCGCAAGATCTAATGGAGGGCAAACAATCTTACGTCGTTATTTAAAGGCCGGAAAAAGGAAAGAAAAGATCCTACGATCTTCCCGCAAGATCTCTTTTTTTTTTGACAATCAATACCACATATATTCATTATAATAAATAGTACATGGTAGAGATACACGAGCTGTCTCCAGCGATTACAAAATAAAGTCTAAAAGATACTAGCAAATCTTCAAGATCTTCAAACTCTATCTTCTTTCAAGACATAATCTTATACTTTCCTGAAGGAAGCCAAAGATAGATAACAAACCATAAACCTGTAAATACCAACGAAGGTTCTCTCATAATTTTAATTTGAACCGCGATGCCAAGGTTGCGTGCACGCGCGCAACCATTAAAGTAGTCATTCAACATATATCGGCAAGAGTACCAACACCAATATGTCAGGGAATAAAAACCGATCTACCTTGTCGACGTTGATGGAGAGCCGAGATTACGAATCACCATTGTCGAGGACGTAGCAACCGGGATAAAAACTATGAGGATAATCCTCCTCGCGGCAACCATGAGAAAAGATCCAAGATCGATCTCGCGAAGCAAGATCTGAACACCCATACCTAGATAACTAGTTGAATGCCCGTGCGTTGCTACGGCTCTTTTTTCTGGCAATATGTAAACATAATGCATGTAAAATAAATACATGCTTAAAATGTAATTAGATGAAAATTTATTTTTTGAGGCTATTTATATAGAAATCACAAGTCAACAATTTTCTCTTCTAGCTAAATACACAACACAACCACGAGAAAAACAGTGCACGTAAAAGAATCAACTGAAATATTTTTATTCTGCGATGAAACTCACTCTAGCTCCAGAACATTGCGTCCAACTTGTATATTCTTTCTTTTGATTGCCAAATGCGCAAGGTTCCTTAACCCAAACCATGTCTTCTTTCTTTGTCCATGAAAGAAAAAGAAATTTAAAATTCCACTTTGGTTACATGTGAACTACATGACGTAGTCTAGTATAAAATTTAAAAAATTGAGGTTTCTTAAGTTTTTATCCCAAGCACCACGTAGAATATATGATTGACAATATGCGCATAACGAGATTGAGTAAAATTGTATATGCAACATTACTAATAGCATCGATCATGGTTCTGGTCACTTTTTTTTCCTGAATCACTGATATATTTGGCACAAGCGAAATTGTAATTTTTTTTTGCTTCAACTACAATCTATATGGCTCATCATTCTTGAATAAAAAATGTTCCCTTCAAATTTCTCTGGCGGAAGATAGTGTGTTTTTTTCTTGATATCCTCTGACTGAAAAAACTGAATGTGGAAATTGAAGTGTATACTGACTTATCCACTCGTAGTCTATACAAAATATTTTGTATACATTGCCATTCTGTATAATGTACCTAAATTTAGTAACACCAAGTTTGCCCTTTGTCTTCTGGTGCTCCAATGCTCATCCCCTTCTCCTATTGTTAGTGTTAATGGACTCTTCGATTCCTCCTTGCAGATCACTCTCAAATAATGCACGAAATGTATTCTTCATTTCTTCACTATGAATTACAGTAACATGATCAACTTGAAGATAAGCTTCATCCGAGCTTTCATCACTGGCTACCTGTAAACTACGAAGATGTTGTCACAGCCAAACTATGATGGACTCCAGAAGAGGATTTTGTTCATTATCTTCTATGCAACCAGGTGGCAGGAAAAACCCTTTAGCCATTCCTATGCTTTTGGAAGGGGAGAGGAGAGGCCGATATAGGTCGAGCCTGGGTGGGAAACCTTTTCCCCTAAGAAGAAGTGCCTTCTATTTAGTAACAACATATAATCATCATCTCCAGTATAAGCATTCTACAAGCATATCGAGAAATAACAAGCTAATCCAAAAATGTGAAAATAGTGTACAAGAGGATACTCCATCTTCGTGAATCTACAAAAGTCTTTCGAAAATATGGTTTGCATGAGTCAAAGGAAACACCACTGGTAGAGATGCATACCTCTTCCATACAACTACCATCGAAGCTCGAAGAACTCTTCGTCACACCACCACCATGTGACAGTAAACTTTGATGTTTGCAAGGCACACGAGTTTGAACTATGGGCAGTTTGAACTCTTCACACACTACAAACAAGATTTCCAGTATCTCTAGAGGATCTGTTTGACAACCTTCATTACATATCTGAACAAAACTTAAAATAATTACTATCATAATAAAATATGGGAAAATATTTATGTAATTCAAATGGAATTTATTTGATGATTTTACCTGGATGCTCCACAATATCGCTGCTTTTTAGATTCACTGCCTGCAGATAGCATGATTTTTTAAAACTACAACGTAACACAAGAAATTTGTGGAGAAAATTGTGCTACAAACCAGTCTTCTTTACAGGTTGTATTTTTAACTGTTATATCATACGGGGTTAGTAACTTCTCCTTCCGTGCCATTTTTTGCTGTATCATGTATGTTTGATAGAAACAAACGGTACAATCAAATATAAACTTATTAACCCCAAACCTCAACGAATATACTTGCCTGCATCTAAGATTGTACATGCTTCGGATCTTATATGCACCTTTTCAGTTCTTGAGGTAACATAACTACTATACTATTTGGGAACAAACATCTTTTTTGTCAGAATTTTGGAGCTTTTTCTGAATTAATATAGTGATGACACGTATACAGTTAGGATGTTTTAGTTCCAGCAGTGCGTTTTCTGTGTGTAGTTGGGGTGCACTCTGCGATTTTTGTTGGAAGTGGGGCTGATGCAATGCGGCCACGTGTGTACGTAGCTCTATGTTCCTTTCTTTTGTTTCGGTGGTACGTTGTCTTGGTCGTTTTCGGTGTAGCTATAGCTAGGTATTGGTGTGCTGGGTCAGTCTGTCTGTCAGCTCGGTCAAAGCGGTGGCACGGTAACCCATCCCACGCAACTTCTCCTTTTGTTTTCCTCTCTTCTTCCGTGTTTCGTCTACCCCGGTGGTGCTCTCCCCCTCCCCTCAGTTCATCCATCCTCTTTTCAGGGCGACTCGCCTGCGTCAATGGCAGAGCCATTTGTAGGAGCGAGATCGGCCATGATATGAAGTCACCATGGGAAGCTCTCCCCTCTCTCTATCTCTGATCTGGATCCTGGAGAGGGACATCGCCGGCACATCTTTCTCTGACCACCATAAGTCCTGTACGAGCTCCACGTGGCCGGCTGTCTCCTCTCTCAATCTCTGATCTAGATCATGGAGAGGGAGAAGAGGAGGTTGCTGGAAATCAAACCCCACAGATTGGTTAGACCATGGTGAAACCAAGGTCATCATTGACCATGGAGTGCCCCCACGGTTCTACCCTGCCGATGGGGTGGAGAAGCTACGGCATCCTCGCCGGTCAGCAAATACGGGCGTTCTCTATCCGCGTCCACGCCCACCTCCAAATCCTCTAAGCAGCGCGCCCCCAGCAGCCACCGGTGGCGGTGGTGTTGGCGGTCTGGCATCGATGCCTGTGAACATCCCAGAAGGTCCAAATCATCCGCGAAGTACGGTGGGTAGCGCCGGTGCGGGGCGGTTGCCGTACGCCACCACGGGGACACATACCTGAAGTGCGGCGAGGGCGGGTGGGTGCTGCCGCAGTCCTTCTCCATGCGCGAGGGCGCCGTGCGCACGCTCAAGGTCTGCAACCTCCCCTGTGTCTGCAACCGTCATGGCTTTGCCTCGGCTCAGGTTGCTCCTCGCCTGATAGCGCTAAGGAGGAGCCATATTGTTGACGCTAGCTCAGTGAGCAGGGGAAAGTGGCCTGAGGAGCCAGGCGCCGCAGCTGATGGTCTGGCCTCACACCACGCCCATCCTACATGTGGATCTGGTGAGTTGTCGAGCTCTTGACTTGGTTCTATATCAGCTGATGAAAAATTGTTTTAATGATTACAAATGTGGGGTTGTTCTTGTGGATGGTCCGTTCGAGGTTGCCTCCGCTGCTGAATTTATTGGCGTTGTTCTGATCATTGTTTATATTGTCTTCTCGATAATGAAACACCAGACAATGTTGATTCCACTGGTTTTGTTATTTACTGTATCTTGGATGCCAAAATTAGGATCAGTATCATATTTTTGTGCAGTGCATGGTCCACATTTCTTCATAGGATCGAACAAGGACATATGAAAAATTGTTCAACATCTAGCTCTTGGTTTATATACCTGGACTCTACTCAGCTAGACTTAATTTCTCATGGATACATTATGTCGATTGGTTCAGCATAACAGTTAACACACCTCCTCCTAATTTTGTTGTGTGGGTCTGCAGGAGCAGGTCACGGTGGATTGGACGGGAGTTCAGGAGTGGATCAGGACGGTGCTGGGTTGTTTGGTCTGCGGGCTAGAGATTTTGCTTTCCATTCGTTTGGTGAAGGAAGTTGTTCTCAGGTTAATTTTTACGCAAGAAAAAACAACCCGGTTAATTTATCACAAAATAGGTATGCATCCCTGCATCAGCCAACCAGTGGAGACAGGTAGAAGCTAACATATATAGCTTAGCCATCCACTATTCAGTTTCTGAAATCCTACTTCAAAATAGTTTCAGATGATGGTGAATACAAGTACCTTCTTCTTTACTTCCTCTTTGTGCTGCTTCACTTTGTCACGCAGGAAGCTTATCCACCGGTTACTCAATATTTAAATTTCTTGAGCATGTGCCTCTACATCCTAAGGCCGATTCATACATGGCAGTAAAATATGGCGTATCTACACCTATTTATTAAATGGTTCAGCTTCAGATAGGAGGTTTACTCTCTAACTTAAATTCAGCCCCTATGATTGAGTACACACCGAGTCCTTTGGACCAATAAAACCACATTACACAGTCACAGCTGACAGTAAAACGAACCTTGACAAAGCTATCACTACATACATGCTGATACAGCTCAAAGTGCTGAACACTTCATTTAGGCGACACAGTGCTTAGTTTCTATCTATGATGTACCAACCTGAAGCTTTCTGTTCACTAGTAGGAAAACCCTTATAGGCGGAGCTTATTTCTGTGGCGCACCACTAAAAATGCGCCACAGAATACTATTTTGTGGCGCACCATTCCTGGTGCGCCACAGAAATAGCTTAGTTTTGTGGCGCACGCTTGGGTAGTGCGCCACAGAAACTATGTGGGGCCCACATCCTGCCACCACCATTTATTACTGTAGGTATTTCTGTGGCGCACATGTCGTGCTGCGCCACAGAAATAACTTTTTCTGTGGCGCACTGGCTTTGGTGCGCCACAGAAGTAGTTGATTCTGTGGCGCACCTTCTCCGGTGCGCCACAGAATTAAGGGACTTATATCATCTCGCCCGTGCCCTCTCCCCCGCCTGTTCACCTCTCCCCTCCCGAGCCCCTCCCCTCTCCCCTCTCCCCTCTCCCCTCTCCGTGGTCGCCTGGATCCGCCGCCGCCGCCTTCCTCCGTGGTCGCCTGGAGGATTCCTCCCCTCTCCCCTCTCCCCTCTCCTCTGTGGTCGCCTGGATCCGCCGCCGCCGCCTTCCTCCGTGGTCGCCTGGATCCTCCATGGTCGTCGCCGCCGCCGTCGCCGCCGCCTTCCTCCGCGAGGGGCGCATGCCGCCGCGGTCCTCCCATCCCCGCCACCTGCAGCACAAGCTGCCCCTACGGCGAGGAGGGGCCGCCGCGAGGGGGGGCCGCCGTCGCGGCAAGGTGGAGGATCCGCCGCCTCCTCCTCCTCCTCCACCCCTGCCGTCATCTTCAAGCTCGTCCTCCACCCCTGGCATCGGTGCTCTCTCTCCCCTCCCCTCCTCTCCCTCTTAATTCCTCCTCCGCTGCCCCTATGGCTTGTGTTTGCAAGCTCTGGTGATCATTTGATCACCAATTGGTTGATAATTACTTACTACTTTCTCTATCTATGCATGTTGCTTGATATACTGTGTTGTTGCTTGATTTGTATAGCTTCTCACCATGTACTGGTGGTTGCTTATGCTTTGAAAAGCATATGAATGGATGCATGATGCTTGCCAAGCATCCCTGTTGCCTAGCAGTTGACTAATTCATTTATCTGTGAAACTTTATCTTGTTAATGTAGATAATTGAGATGAACTACTTTGCAGTAATGATTCTATTACTGTATTTACTTAAGCTAGATGGATGCCAACTATTGTTGGGGACCCTAGCTTCATTTTGAATCCTGTTGGGTAATGATAAGTGTGTAGGCTTGGTGGTTTGGTGGTTGAATTGGCCTTTGCAGTCATGAACTGCTGGCTTGGTAAATCATCTGGGATGGTTTCCTTCCTAGTTCCATTTGGAAGATGCTACTATTCAATTGGTTGGCATAACCATGGTGACTTGAGTTGGTCAAATTCCTGGTCCTTGCCATTTGTACCAGGCTTCACTTGGTCTATGATTAAATGATGACCAAACATTGTTATTCCACCCTATGTGCTTGTGTTTGACATGGCTGTTGCTATGTCTCTGTACATATTTACTTGATGGATTCTTGTGAGCTTATGGTATGCTAAAATAGAGATATCCACAGTAGGGGATCATGTAAATGAATGCCACTGTGGTATCCTTTGAAGAAAATGGGAAGTTTCTGATGGTTTAAAAGACTAGGTGATGCTAGGTTATTAAGTTGGCTGTCAAGGTTGGTTTTATCTGGTTAACTTGGATAGGCTATGTGTTCTTGCTTACTTATGCATATCCATCTCTACTGGATTGACTAGCTCAGGCTTGGCCTCTCTCTTGCCAGCATCACTTGGTTACTACCAAGTGATGAATAATCCCTTATGGTACCCCAGCTTTGTTTTGAACTCAACTGAGTAATGATAAATTTCTATTTCTTGTTGGCTTTGATGAAAATAGAGATATCCACAGTAGGGGATCATGTAAATGAATGCCACTGTGGTATCCTTTGAAAAAAAAGACTGTTTCTGATGGTTTTAAAAGGCTAGGGGGTGCTAGGTGATTAAGTTGGCTACCAAGACTTGTCTCATCTGGTTAGCTGGGATATGCTATGTGTTGTTGCTTGTTTAGGCATATCTATCACTTACTGGATTTACTGGTTCTTGATTGGCCTCTCTTTTGCCAGCATCACTTGGTCTATACCAAGTGATGAATAATCCCTTTGGAGCATCTGCTCCATGCATGCTATGTGTATTTGAGCATCTTGACTTATGTCACCATGGTTGCTGGTTTGGTGGTGTTTTTGTACTTGTCGATGATTAGATGGTTGGTTGATCACTCGTACACTCCGGGGTGTTTCGACCAACAAAGTATGAGGCATTCCATTTAGTTCATACTAGCTACTTCTTAATTGCATTGGCCTTTCTTCCATTCTAGTGCCGATGATTAAATTGTTTGGTCACTTGTACACTCTGGGGTGGGGCCACTGAGCCTGGTGCGATGGCACAAATATCAATCTCTTGTGCATCCTACCTGGCCTCGCTGACCCCATCCCTGAATGTTAATATTTTTTTCGACCAACAAAGTATGAGGCATATGATATCTAGTTGAGATACCACTTGGCTCTTTCTTCCATTTTAGTGCCGATGATTAGAATGTTTGGTCACCTATACGCCGCAATATACTTTGTAGACGGGCCCCCCTTTCCCCGGCCGCCGTTCCGTGAACGAGTCTTTGACGAGACAACAACGCCGACATGCCTCTCCGGCGCAGAACCACGCCCGTCCCAGCCGCCTCTCTTGTGGCCGCGTCTCCTGCGCCATGCACTCTTCGCCTTCTTGCCCAGTGAACAATAGACTGATCGTTGGAATAAGGAAGCCGATGACGGCCGATCGCAATCTAATCTTGCGACCGACCGTCATCGGTTTCCTTATTCCAACGATCAGTCTATTGGTTCACCGGGCAAGAAGGCGAACAGTGCAGGACGCGGGACACACGGCCACAAGGGAGGCGGTTGGGACTGCCGTGGTTCTGCGCCGGAGAGGCAGATCGGCGTTGTTGTCTCGTCAAAGACCCGTTCACGGAACGGCGGCCGGGGAAAGGGGGCCCTTCTGCAAAGTATACTGCGGTGTATACTGCAACTATGGTTTCTGACCATAGTATTTGTGTTGACCAATAATGTATGAGGCACTTATTCCATTTTGTCATTCCATTTGCTTTGAGATTTTCAAAATGCCGATGATTAAAATGTTTGGTCCCCGTACACTTGGGGGTGGCGTAAGTGAGCCTGGTAAGATAGCACAAATATCAATCTCTTGTGCATCGGACTTGGTCTCACTTACGCCATCCCTAAATGTTAATATTTGTGTTGACCAACAATGTATGAGGCATTTATTCCATTTCTCTTGTGCATCGGACTTGTTGGTCTCACTTTCTTCCATTTTCATCATAGTAGGAACTGGATATGAAGACCCCGATGCAAGCGAGCCTGGTGGGTAGAGATGAGGGAGCAAAGGAGGAACCGGATGAAGACTACTTTGTATCTCGAAATTGTGAAATTTGTATGAATTAAGAGTTGTATGCAAAACATTTGACACTTAATTGCCACTATATATGTATTCGATCGGGCTCTAAGTAATGTGATGATGATGTCTATGTTATATCTGTGCAATGTACATGATATTTATATTATATCTGAATGTTGCTGTATATAACCTGTGTATCTGTATTGCTGTCTATAAACTGCATGTGTATGGCAGGCAGCACAAAATCGTGTATAATACAAGCAAATTCTGTGGCGCACTAAAAACCAATTCTGTGGCGCACGCTTTTCTGTGGCGCACCTAAGAACCAGTGCGCCACAGAAACCTTAATTCTGTGGCGCATGGGCAGGTGCGCCACAGAAACCTTATTTTTGTGGCGACGTTTCTGTGGCGCACCTCCCATGCGCCACAGAATCCATTTTTGGTGCGCCACTGATGAGGCTTTTCCTACTAGTGGTTGCACAACAATGTTTTGTTTTCCTTTCGACAGAGTTGTGTTCCATTTCTCTGGACTATACTATAACCTGCTACGTGTGTTGAATCTTAGTCTGTTACTTTTGTACAGCACGACGGCTCCCAAATGGCCTTCTCCCCTGGCAGAAGACCCAGCGGTATCAACTACCATGGACCACTTCGCGGTGGTGGCGGGTGATACAGGACCGATGCACGCATACGAGGCCGGCCTGTATCATGAATGTTGAGTGTGAGATGGTAAAGAGGAACATTTTTACACTTCGTGATGGCGGCCTCCGGCAAGGTCTGCCCTCTACTGCGTCACTTCCTCCCGTTGATGTTGTGGCCCTCAAGATGTTACTGCAGCGCTTTGCTTGCCGTTCGTGCTATTCTGTCCATGATCTCTAGGTTTCCACCTTTTGTTAACACAACTCTCCTACATGATATTAATTTCAGTTGCTTGATGGTAGGAACATACAGGTGCACTGCGCAAACCACAGATGATCTTCTGCTTTTGTCGACATCGGTAAGGTGCGTATTCAATATTGTTTCTGCGATGTTAATCATGTATTATGTATGGTAAACCATGAATAGTGAGCATTTGTGCCCTGATCTTATGACTTGAATATGTCATCAAATCCCAGGAAAATAGCTATCCACACACAAGTGTATTACATATTCTGCAGCATGTTAAATCATGTATTATGTATGTTAAATTTGTGATGTTTAACAATTTATGCCCCTGATCTTAAAAGTTGAATGTGGCATCAATTCCCTCGGAATATACCTGCCCAGCCAATATTGTATTGTGTATGATGCAGCATGCATGCCATAATGTATCTATTCAGACTGCCACTGGCTTTGCAAATTAGATCTTAGTTTTGAAGAACCTATTTAGTGGGGAGCAGTAATTTTGGGTAATTTTGCCAACAGGAGAGTGTATTATTCCCACATGAGTCAGTAGAGATTCACAATGGAGAGATATACTGTGAATCATCTCATATTTAACGCAACCACCCAATCATATAACACAAGACTAGCCGGAGAGAATGCCTTGTGTATCTGGCCTACAGCCTACTGCCTTCTAGAAACCAGATTAGTATTCATCATTTAGTATGGGAGTAACAAAGAACAAGAACCAGAATATGTAATATTTATAGTGTAATTTCTCCATATTTTTAATTTACATTATCAAGGAAGCAAGCAGATCAATATTCATGATAGCATAAAGACCCTCATAAAACAATTTCTGCATAACGGTTAGAACAGTTGAAAATAAAAAGTGGCAATTACTTTTAGGTATGAGGTCAGCGTCCTCCTTATTTTTCATTATTATTGTCTGATTTCCGATACACTGTCCGATGCACATTTGTTGTGTTGAGAGTCAGATTGTTAAATGAAATGATAAACATGTACTCTGGAATTTTTGTATTTACATGATCATGGCACATACACTAAGTCCAGTCTTTAACTTATTGCTTACGGCCTTTCAATAAAAATATGGTTTTCTTGCATGCACAGAGAAGAAACGAAATCAATAGCATTATCCAGGAGATTCTGCTTCTTTTGTCGTAGAATGATGCAGGGTTTCATGCCATTACATCTGACATTTTGGTTGCTTCCGGGAGTAAAGATATCTACTTGGGTTACAATATATTTTTCCTATCGAAGATTGCATTTTCCTTACATAATCCATTTTAATTTGCAGATTCTCGCTCACTGGTTCATGTAGAAAGAGAATATAAACTGTATCCACTTTTTCTTGGATCATTTTGGATTGCTGAATGGAAAACACATTCAAGGCACAAAATCTATGAGAATCATGACAAGTAATTGTACCCAAAAGGATTACTGCCCTATCTGGCGATCTGTATTGAGTTGATTTAAGCTAGAACTGAGAAACAAGTTATAGCTTTGAAAAAACAAAATGGTTATTTCTTGATCGAGGTTACCTAATAGTTGAACAGATTGAGTTCATTGCAGTAAATTGTTTTAGAAACCTACCATTGATGATGCAAGTTTCAACTGGACCATATAAGATTATTGGAACTAATTATTTCCTGAAGGACAACTGCAGTTACTCAATGAGATGCTGACTGGAATCTCCAAGCAGCATATTTCTTTTTAGTTGTTGTTCTCCTAGCTGGAATCTCTAGAGATGATGACTAGAATCTACAATTTCCGTAAGATCATTCGTGTGCTTGAATGTTTTATGTGTACACTGTCTACTCGGTTGTTTAATGTCGGTTCTCGATTCCTTCAACTTCAGGTCCTATTTTGAACAAGCCAGGTTGGACGGCCCAGTTTATCCACACACACACACACAAGTACGAGAGTCTTTGAAGTTTGTTCTGGTAGCCACGCTATGTCTGTAGGCTGATCAGTCCTTCATCTTTATGGTGTTGATGAATTCATAGAATAGTCTCTTCTGTATAGCAATACCTAATGAGGTTTCGTTTCATATGTAGTTGTTCGACATAGAATACATTCTAAATGCCAATCAGATATTTTCATTTAATTTGCTGAAGTATTTCATTTATCATTTCTTAATCAATGCAAGTGAGCATACTGAAAATTGACGCTACATTGCTGCTTAGGTTCAGTTACATTGCTGCTTAGGTTCAGATTGCAGAAGCCTCTTTTTTTTTTTTAAAAAAAAAAAGCTTGCAGAAGCCATGCATGACTACTCCATTGTTAATGTCCAAATCAGGATTCATCTGTCGAGAGAATGCTACAAAATCTTGCAAGGTCACTTAGTGCTTCTTGTTATATTTTTATGCTTAAGTGACAAAATCCATCCGTCAACCACCATACTGGCGTGGTGTGCCGCCCCGCCGATCATTTTAAACTCTACTTTTCAATGATTTTGAACTAGGACTGCTACCACGAGGAACACATATATGTTCAAGAGCATGATTGAATATAATTAATTGGATCCATTGTTACATATTCAGATTTTTCGGGTGTATTGGCGATAATGAATATGTTTTTTTAAGAAGCCATGAGAGAGTTCAACAGGATAGTAATGTGGGTTCTGTTTTGCTATAAGCAAATTGTGTGTGCTTTAGATGAATCTGGTTACTGCCATATTCATTTTAACAAGTGTTGTAACGGTGGCCGCATGGGATTACAACTTTGTTTACTGTGATTTGCCAAAGCTAGCAAGCCTGCTGGTGTAGTGCGGTGTTCACCGTCTTTCAGTTTGCCCTCTCGCTATCAATTTATCCCGTGTTCAAGTTAATTACCAGTTATTTTTATGCATTACTGACTACATTTATATATCTCTCTGATGCCCACTTATTTACTTGATAACATATTAAATTTTTATACATTGATGTGTCTCTTTGAAGACCTAATGCTTACACATGAAAATATTAATTATATCCATCAATTCAAGTATGTTCTTACACAACCATGATACATCAATTGAATTATGTTCTTAAAAATATTACAACCATGATATTTCACAGTCGGCGCGGCGTGCCGCCGCGCCCATCCGTTGCTAGTATATGCTTATGTCAGCTCTTGCAAAAGTGCATACATAGATTTCAATAAGCAATAGTAGATGTCAAAAGGCAATATAATTTGTAAACCTAAAAACCATGAAATTCGACCAAGGACACAAATTCGGATTCAGAAGAATGCCGAATTCTACAAAGATATACTAAGGTGCCCTAATTATACCACACGTGTTGGTGATATAGTTCATTGCTGAAAATTGCTTTGTCTGCACCTGCAAGAGTAAAACACCATCCCAGTACTTGTGAGTTGTGTGACCGTGATATACATCCACGGAAGACCTGCAATCAAGTTTTCACACATACAAGTCATACGAAGCCAATCATAAAACTTGCGGTATCATGCATTTAGTTAGGCACTCTGTAGTCTGCAGTATATATATACACCACCAGACCATTTAGTTGTTAGTACATTCACGCATAACGAGCCATCGGTTTGTGAACAGAGCATGCCACGCCGGATCATCCTGCTGCAGGCTACCCGTGTTGCTAGCTCCGGAAACTGCAAGCATCCCTGCACGGCGCCATATCTCCATACTTTCTCCCTCTTCCCTCGAGCGCCCCCATCGCCGCAAAGACTCCTTCGCAGCAGAGTTCGACCTCCGATGTCACCTACCTTGGTCGGTGGAACACCAACCCGGCCTCAACCCTAGCGCAGGCCGTTGCCAAGAAGGCAAGGAGAGAAGGGGCACAACGGGAAGATCCTCCACCTCTAATCCCTTGGTGCCGAGGAGACATCAACCAGGACGAACTCGAACCTTCTCCCTCCTCCCGGCCGCGCATCGACGCCACCGCGCATCGACAGCCATGACTCCGACGGGCGACGGCCACAAACCAGGCCGCAAGCAACACCATCAGTCGACTCCTCATGCAGCTCTACGTACATGCGGGCGGATGGTGCGGAGGAGGCGGAGGGGAACGAAGTAAGGCGGGCACCTTTCTTATTGCAGTAGGCGGAACATGGAGCGGCAGGAAGCTCGACGTCGTGGGAGTTTTTCTTCCAGTAGATCTTCGTCGGCCACCTCGCAAACCTGCTTGATCTGCCCGCGCCTGATAGCGTATCCGTCTTGATCGGCCTTGAGATAGCAAGTTCTTCTCCTTTCTTCACTCCTTGCCATCACAGATGGACGGGAATTGGGGACAATGAACCTTAATCACTTTCCCTGTTTGTTGACGGAAATAAGGAATAATTTGATAAGGTAGTAGTAACGGATTAAGAAAGCAACAATGTGTTTTGATCTGAAAATTAAGGAGCAGGGTAGTAAAGGAAGGAAAGCTATGTTGTTGTTAGTGAAAAAAGTCTTAAATAAACATCTTGTGTTTATTAGTCGGAAACAACTCATATTCGCACAAAATTATTTCCGGAAAATTACAGATTGTTTTGGATGGGAAGCAAATCACGGGGCAGTTTAAAGGGAAACATTCTCTTTCCTACATTCATGGGCAGTTTAAAAGGAATCAGTAATTTGTTCCTACAATGACGGAAAGCCAAGCGTGGCTGGTTGAGAATCGCACGGGTGGGCGCCCGGGCCGCATCCAATCCTATGCCTAAGAGCAAGTCTAACAGGCCCCGTATTTTTTCGCCCCGTATAACGCGAGTAGAGGGCCCTGTATCGGGTTTTCGCCGGCCGAAAACTCGGACGAGCTAGCAGACCCTGTATCCCCACCCCGTAAAACAGAATATTCTGTTTTACGGGGTGGGGATACGGGTTCTGCTAACTCGTCCGAGTTTCCGGCCCCTCAAAACAAGGTTTTAGACAGCAATTTGCACAACAATTTCACATCAAATATAGCACATCCAAAATATGTGATGCATAATTCATAGTTTTAACATCACAACGCGATCATAGGCAATGTTCAAGCCAGGGAATTCCTAAATGTGATCAACCATCAACGGATCCATCGCCACCGGCGCCACCGCTCGCCGGAGACTCACCTTGATCACGAGCTTCACGCGCAGCCTTCTTCCTCGCAATGATGTCGGCATTGGTCTCCTTCCACCACGCCAGCTGATCCTCGTCCATGCCGTCGGTGCGCATCATCATGATTTCCCTCTCCTCGGCCAAGAGCTCCTTCATGGCCTTGGCTTCTTTGGCTGTGATCATCTTCATGTCAAGCTCCTTTCTTGCTTGCACCTTGGCAAGTTTCACCACACTCTTCTTGTCGGTGATGAGGATCTTGGTCTCCAACGTCTTCATCGTCAATGCCTCCTTGGACTTTATGAGTTGATCCAACTTCTCCCGGAAGCTAGCTGCTTCAAGTTCTACCTTGACCCTCTCCTTGGCCTTCTTGTTGCCCTCGGGCTTGCCGGTGTTTCTCCCACTCATGTCCTCCGCTTCGTCACCCTCATCCTCCTCCTCCTCATCAATCTCTTCGACGTTGCACTCGGCATCGAATGCATCCATACCGGCGTCCAAATTCACCGCGGAATCGTTGAGCATGTCCATGTAGGATGTTGTGGACTCAACATCGAACACCTTGTCTACGTCAATGGTGGATGGCGGCGGCGCGGGCGGCGCATCGGACGGAACGGAGGGAGGAGAGGGCGTGGCCTTGGAGGGCGGTGGAGGCGCGAGGCCGATGCGGTTGATGGCCTTTGTCCGCACCTTGGCCGGTGCGACGCCCCTCGGCCCGGCCGCCTTGGTCTTCAGCCTGGCCCCCTTCTTGGCAGCCGGCGGGGCTTCGGCCGGCGCTGCTGCGGCCGCCGCCGTAGGTGCTTCGAAGAATACCTTCGGGATCCTCTTCCTCTTCGACGGGATGGTGGCGGAGATCATGGCCGACACCACCCCGGCGTTCGGCGCAGCTCCGAGGAGATGCATCGCCGGCGGCAGGCGGCTCTTGCGGACGGTCCATGGCAGCGGGATCCGGCCGGGAAGGGCGCGGGGGAGGAGATCGGTCGGTGGCGGCGGCAGTTGGCTTCAGCGAAATGCTTCGCGCGCAGTGGAGTGGGCGATGCTGGTTTCACCCACTATCCCCGCTCCCACCCCGCACAAGTAGGGGGCGACGACCCGCCCCGTAGTCGAAAACAGCAAAAATCGATGCGGGGGCCGTTTTTACGGGGCGTGCTAGACGGCCGGGTAGACGCGAAACCCTCAAATCGGCGGTTATTATACGGGTTTGCCCCTTTTACGGGGTCTGTTAGACCTGCTCTAAACACAGGTCCGATTGGTTAAGTGGAAAGGAAACATTATTATGACTTGGCTTAGAGCATACCTGGAAAAAGATTTGGGTACCTTAGAGACGTTAGATTTAACCGAACGGTCAGGATGTTCCCAATCTCCGCACCAAACGCGTTGTATGACGTACGACCAACTGGAATATAATATTAAAGATTGTAATCTTTCAACACCACCATTGACGCCAGAAAGGAGATCTCGTCGTCGAACGAAAGGCCGAAGATCACTTATTGCAGACGATGCCATCTCCATTGCAGGGAAACCAACAAGAAAACGGCAACCAAAACCCTAACATAGACTACTGAAAAGACTACTTTTAATGAAAACTCAACGCATAGATCCGGTTCCCCACACCTCTCGATACCGACGAAGCCGACCGAAGGAAGAGAAACCGATCTATGGAGGAGGCTGAAGTAAATGCGGCTAGAGCTCTTTAAAGATCCTACGATCTGTGAGATCGAGTACTACACCTTTGAGAGATAGAGTACTACATGTTTGAGCGTTTTTTTCCTTTTATCTCCCACGTTGATGTTGGTATGCTGGGCCAACGATTCATGGGCCATCGGCTTAGCACCAGGCCGTTTGTCCGGCATCAACCGATCCGGCCCACACGACGTTCGCCACGCCCACACGTTCTGATCCACGTTCGAAGACGAAGCTGCCTATATTTAGTTACCATCAGGATATAGGTTTGGCCCGTAATTTTTTTGGGTCCAACAGGTTCCGATCCTTACGACCCTAGGGTCGAACCGCTCCTGGATCGATACGAAGGCGCCGGCCGCATCGTCTTCTCCGTACATCAGTTGACGCAGGTTCGCCGGAAAAGGGGGGCCCGCACGGTTTGGATCCCCGGCGAGCCAAGCCGTCCACGCCATCTTCACCGCCTCATCTTCCTCGTCCTCCCCGTCATGCCACGCGAGCTGGGACGCTCGGAATCGCCACAGCCAAGCCCATCTTCCCCGACGCCGGTCGCTGACGCCGCCGTCGATTTCGACCTCCCCAGTTGTCGCCGACCTTCCCGGCAGCAGCAGGGCGAGCTGCCGGTTCTCCCGCGCCCCTCCTCGCCCTCTCTCTCCCTCTGTATCGCCACCGCCACGCGCGCCTGCGAGCACCGCCGCCAGGTGTGGCCGTCGTTGCTGCTCCGGAGACGGCTGCGTGAGATACAGGATTAGAGCAGCCGCGCGCCAAGGGAGGATGCTAGTCGACAGCGACGCCGTGCCGTTGCGCGTCTCCGACGGCCCCGCCGGTCCGGCTGTGCTGGCGGTTGCGGGAAGTCCTACATCCCCTTCTTTGTATTCTTGACTACCATCCCTGAAAAAAGCTTACAGGAGAAAAAATGTGCTACTAGGGCGAACCTTGGATAACCCTTTACCCCATAAGGATAGGATCGGTCCGAACCGTGGACCTATGATTTTCTAAAAGGTTTAGAGGTCCAATGCTAGGGTCAAACCGGACCGGACCGGTTGCATCATGAAGGCAAGGCGCGCGGCGGGTGGAGCTCGGGCCGGTCGTGTTTGCGCACGTGGGGGTGGGCGGATGCTGCGCGTGGGCGCTGCTTTGAGGCGACCTGTAGCAGGCGGGGCAAGGGCAGGTGGTGCGCGCGGAAGGGCTCGCGGGTAGAGCGCGGGCGGGCAGGGGTCATGATGCAACCGGTCCGGTCCGGTTTGACCCTAGCATTGGACCTCTAAACCTTTTAGAAAATCATAGGTCCACGGTTCGGACCGATCCTATTCTTATGGGGTAAAGGGCTATCCAAGGTTCGCCCCTAGTAGCACATTTTTTCTCCTGTAAGCTTTTTTCAGGGATGCTAGTCAAGAATACAAAGAAGGGGATGTAGGACTTCCCGCAACCGCCAGCACAGCCGGACCGGCGGGGCCGTCGGAGACGCGCAACGGCACGGCGTCGCCGTCGACTAGCATCCTCCCTTGGCGCGCGGCTGCTCTAATCCTGTATCTCACGCAGCCGTCTCCGGAGCAGCAACGACGGCCACACCTGGCGGCGGTGCTCGCAGGCGCGCGTGGCGGCGGCGATACAGAGGGAGAGAGAGGGCGAGGAGGGGCGCGGGAGAACCGGCAGCTCGCCCTGCTGTTGCCGGGAAGGTCGGCGACGACTGGGGAGGTCGAAATCGATGGCGGCGTCAGCGACCGGCGTCGGGGAAGATGGGCTCGGCTGTGGCGATTCCGAGCGTCCCACCTCGCGTGGCATGACGGGGAGGACGAGGAAGATGAGGCGGTGAAGATGGCGTGGACGGATTGGCTCGCCGGGGATCCAAACCGTGCGGCCCCCCCTTTTTTTTCGGCGAACCTGCGTCAACTAATGTACGGAGAAGACGATGCGGCCGGCGCCTTCGTATCGATCCAGGAGCGGTTCGACCCTAGGGTCGTAAGGATCGGAACCTGTTGGACCCAAAAAAATTACGGGCCAAACCTATATCCTGATGGTAACTAAATATAGGTGCGGGACGGAGGTCCAACGGGCCGACCCGGACCAGTTAGGGTGTGTTCGGTTCTGGAATCTGGAGGAACGGAATGGGACGGTTCCGCACTTTTCGCTCGTTCAGGTGTTCGGTTGGTTACGAGGAACGGAACCAACTGGTTCCATAAAAGGGAATATTCCTCTAATATGCGGAATCGACCCGTGCGACCGAATTGGCCGGATGAGGAGGAACGGATCGCTAAGCACAGAAATTAGCCTCGCTAATTCGACGGCCACGCGCGCAGCAACTCCCAGCGGCCAGCACGCGCGGCGGGACCAAGCACGCACGCGAGCTCGGCCGGCGGCCCCGCGGTGGAGGAGGCGGTCAGGCACACGCGCGGCGGCGGCGCGAGCACGCGCGGCGTCTGGGCCAGGCACGCGCGGGAGCACAGCCGGCGGCCCCGCGGCGGAGGAGGAGGCCAGGCACGCGCTGGAGCTCGGCCGGCGGCCCAGCGGCGGCGGCGTGAGCATCGAATAATGTGGAAAAAGTTCGGCACGGGAAGAAGTTGAAGGAATCTGCAGTACAACTTCCAGATCAGAATGATATTAACATAAAACTCCCATCGGGAGCGCGGGAGTACACGGGCTACATCCAAAAGATTGTTTCAAACTGATTACAGAGCCAAAATAAAACGAGCCAAAGTCAGATAGCATCAGATATTAATTACAATCACTAAAGAGCTGACGACGATTCAGGAGCAGCATCAGTTGCAGGCTTGGATTGTGCTTCATCTACCAACTTCAGGAGCTGATTGGCACATGTCACTGCCGACCGTTTGAAGGGCTCAAGGTCGACTAAATGATTGTCGTTATCCACAGGCAATGCCTTAGACAACTCCTCTAATTTAGACCCCATTCCATGGCCCATGAGCAGCTGGAAAGTAAGAACCGCCCCAAACAAATGATTACGGCTTTTCAGTACCTCAACAGGCTCAGAAGGGTCGACGAGGAAGGCATCCGCCAATTCGCCAAAAGTCTTGACTTGCTTCGCCTTTGGGAAGATCAACGAGTATAGCCTTGACAATGCTCCTTTAGCCTTCTGCAGAAGCCCAAGAACTTGGACGTTGGATTCGGTGGCGAGTGAGAGGGCGTCAGCTGTAGAGTCTTCTCGAAGCATGCGTGCCCGTGTAACGGTTGTATCGGCAGCCTCTGTAAGAGGTCACGTCAGTAACCAGAAAGGAAATGCTGCAAAAATGAGTTGTGTGTCAAAAGAACTTTACTTAGTAAATTCGTGATGGATTCACGAAGGACGCCTTCCTTCTTGTCAATTGCAGCTGCAGCTTCGCGCCTAGCATCTTGTTCATCCTTCAGTTGTTGCTTCAGCTTCTTCAACTCGTCCTTCAGCAAGATATTTTCATTGCTGGCCTTGGTGGCAAGCCTGTTGGCTTCCAGCACTTGATCAGCCGAAGATTTGACGGTCTTTCGAAGCTGAGCGTTTTCAGACTCCAATCGGGTGAATTGCTCAGCGAAATCCACCACGGCATCGACTGTGGCATAAATCGGCTGCAACAGAGAAAACCAAGAAGAATTAGTTGGATGAGAGGCAAGAAAGAAATCAAGACGACATGAAACACTTACGTGGTCGCGGGCAGCAGATGAAGCGGGAGCATCTCCAGCAGGAATAACCCGTGACACTGGGATCTTCTCTACAGTCGTTCGGGAGGGCGGCGTCGACTTGGCAGGAGAAGGCTTCGGCTCCTGGACTGATGCTTTTCTCCCAAGGGTTAGTTTTGGCCTCTTCGCGAGAGAAATTTCATCGTCATCGTCAGAGCTATACAAGAAGAATAAACAGTCAGCATGCGCAACTACAAAGAATAAGTTATGAAGGGATATAAATGCTTACGAGTCCAGGTCGTCTTCAATGGCGGAAAAACTCGCTGGACCTTTCTTGGCGGGAGGAGGCGGAGCAGCTCCAGCGGCGTCATTATCCTGTCCGCTAGGACTTGATTCAGCCGTGGTAACGAAATCTTCGTGTATCTGCTTTCGTCGCCTGCTCCTGAGGAAAGCATCATCCTCGGTAGCCTCTTCCTCTCGGACATCGCTGTCCTCGAGGGTGCGCTGGGCGTCCTCGGTCTCCTCGGAGTTTTCATCATCATCCTCTGGTTCCACACAGCTTTCGATTATAGGAGGATAGCATTGAGCAACAGCGGGGACCTGTCGAATGAAAATTTGTAAAGCACAGCAAAAAGGGAATATCGGCTGCAAGTGAAAAACAACGGAGGTGTACCTCAGTCGGAAGATGTTGAGAATCGTAAGGAGGATGAGCCGACGTCAAGACAATATTGTCCTTTGCACTAAGGCATGTCAGGCGGCGAACTTCGTCCCGCAGGTCTTCAGTCGAAAGGTCGGCAGAGCTGACCCTAGACTCATCGTCCTTACCTGTGTAAAGCCACAGTTGGTGGGGGCGAGACATCAGCGGTTGCACTCGAAATTGTAGGAACACTGAGACTACCTCAGTGCCGCACATCGTCAAGCCTCCCGTGTTCTTCAGAACGACAACCTGGTCAAATAATTTGTCGGCTATCACTCTTTCTTCGGGGGAAAGGGCATTTTGCCAGGACTTCTTCGGCTTGGCCACCAGTTTATCTTCAAAAGGGGGAAGGTTCGAGCGCTGCCCGGAAACCGCAGGGTCTCGCAGGTAGAACCACTTGTTGTGCCACCCTTGAACCGATTCCTTCATCGGGTAGTCGAGATAATCGACATCCTGCCTGACAACAAAGCCAACGCCACCTACGACGTAGGGCCATTGCTGTCATTGTGACGCTTCACATAGAAGATCTTCCTCCAAAGACCCCAGTGGTTGTCAATGCCAAGGAAGGCCTCGCAAACAGTAATGAAGATGGAAAGATGGAGAATGGAGTTTGGGGTCAGCTGCCAGAGCTGGATCCCGTAGAAGAATAGGAGGGACCGAAGGAACTCGTGGGCCGGAAGAGAAAGACCACGGAACAAAAAGGCAACGAACATGACAGTGAAGCCCTTCGGGGGCTTAGGGCGAGTAACCGCACCTGGAAGACGAATGTCCTCCTCAGATGCGGAGATGAAGCCGAGGCTGCGCAGCTTGTTGATGTCGCGATTGGAGATGGCGGAGGCGCTCCAGTCACGGCTGATGTCGGGGGTGCTCCTCGACAATGCCCTCCGATAGGGGCTTAGGGTTGATGGAATCCTGCAAGCTGACACGAGACATCGGTTCACAGACAAACGGGGAAAGCGATTTACCTAGGTTCGGGGCCCTCGATGAGGTAAAACCCTTACGTCCTGCTTCACTGTTCTTGATTACGATGATAATAGGTTACAATGGGGTGCCGAATAGTTCGGCTGAGATCTCGTCGAGATGCTAAGCTTTACGATGACCTAGCTCTAAGCTTTCGGTGGCTAAGATTGCTAAGATTGATTATGTCCCTCGGCAGCCCCTCTCCTAGCCTTTATATAGGAGGCCAGGTCTCAAGAGGTCTAACCGAGTACGACTAGGTTTACAGTAGTTTTAGATCTAATCTTTCCTTGTTCGGCTGCTTCTTCGTCTTGCTTGCCAAGGAATCTTCTGGTGCACCGTCCAGATGGGCCACTTCGCCTCCAAGTGCCTTCATGGGCCTCCAGTCAGGATAGGATAGGGCAACGTCGGTTACCCGAAGGGTAGTGCCCACGTCAGTAGCCCCCGAGTGTCTAGCCGAAGATAGTTCGGGTAGAGACTAAAACATGGTCTTTTCTAATGTCCTTCTTCTCGATTGTTCTTGTCCTTCTTCTGTCGGGTGCGCGTCAGCGCTCCCGATGGGAGTAGCCCCCGAGTCTAGGTACGGATGCCTGCGTGCGTAGACTCAAGTTGCACCACTCGAATATTTTTTTGTTCTGCCAGGTTTTCTGCCAGTCTTCATAAGTCATCCGATACATTTCCTCATGCAAGGGATAATGAGTAACGCGCCCAACTTTTGTTGGTTAACTGCCGATGGCAAAACAACGTTACCCTACACAGAATCAAGTCCCCGGGCATGATCCTGGAGTGCAAAAAACTTTTATCGGGTGCACAGCCAGTGCTCCCGATGGGAGTAGCCCCCGAGTCTGGACACGAACGCTTTACGTTCGGGTGCAGACTTAAGTTGAACATTCCATCCTTCTCTCCAAATATATCTTCGAGTCCTCATCCTTTCGAATGCGCATCTTCTTTTTATCGGGTGCGCGTCAGCACTCCCGATGGGAGTAGCCCCCGAGTCTAAGCGTGAATGCTTTGCAGTCTACGCATAGACTCAAGTTTGCTATCCGATAGATTCTTTTATTCCTTTGAATGCTTTAATCATGACGTCATTGATGACGCTTTGCTAACATCTTGATTTGGACTGATAGGACGTGACCCGCTAGGCCTATTCTGCCTCTGTCTAGCCTCGTTTTTAAGCAACATCTGATTTTCATGCACAGTTACCGAGGTGCCTCCTCGATTCGCGATCCTTAACGAAAAAGGACCACTTAAAGAACAAAAATCTCTGGTCCTTCCCAGTCTTGCCATAATGCCTCTTCGCCCTTCTTCTTCTTCCTTCCTTCACAACTGCTGCGCCGCCACCACCATTTTTCCGATCCTTCCTAGATCTCACGATGGTGAAGAAGAAGAGCGTCACCACTGCCGCCAGCTCCACTAGCGGAGGCGCCGCCGCCAAACCCCCCTCGATTCCTCCGAAGGGGGGCGCTCCAAGCGCTCCTCCCCCAGCTCCGGCACTGCCAGCACCGCCAAGTTCGGTGGCCAAGCCCGGAGATTGGACAGCGTCTACAGTCACCAAGCGTGACGAGAAAAGATCCCGAAGCCTGGGACTTATCTCCTCTGACGAGGGGAATGTGATCTTGCCAGGTGCGATTTCTCGGCCTAATCCCCCTGCCGGCTTTACCGTGATGTTCTTGTCGTTCTTATATCGGGGCCTTTCGCTCCCCGCTCACGAATTCCTCCTCCACCTCTTGCGAACTTACGAGATCCAATTATGGCAACTCACTCCCAACTCAATCCTCCACGTTGCTGTGTTCATCACCCTTTGCGAGGCATTTCTGGGTATCAAACCTCATTTTGGGCTGTGGAAAAAGATCTTCTATGTGAAGAGATACAGCAGTAGTAATGGACCCTTTGTCACCGGAGGAGTGGGGTTCGTAGCTCGTTCAGAGGTCAATTACTTCAATTTCCCAATGAGAGAATCTGTGCAAGGGTGGAGACTGATACGTCTCCAACGTATCGATAATTTCTTATGTTCCATGCTACTTTATTGATGATACCTACATGTTTTATACACATTATATGTCATATTTATGCGTTTTCTGGAACTAACCTATTAACAAGATGCCGAAGTGCCAGTTCCTGTTTTCTGCTGTTTTTGGTTTCAGAAATCCTAGTAACGAAATATTCTCGGAATTGGACGAAATCAACGCCCAGGTTCCTATTTTGCCCGGAAGCATCCAGAACACCCGAGAGCCGCCAGAGGGGGGCCCTGTGGGCCCCAGATGATAGGGTGGCGCGGCCAGGGCTGGGCCCGCGCCACCCTATGGTGTGGTCGCCCCTTTGACCCTCCTGCGCCGCCTCTTCGCCTATATAAAGCCCCTGCATCGAAAACCCTTACGGAGGAAGCCACGATACGAGAAAAGTTCCAGAGCCGCCGCCGTCGCGAAGCCAAGATCTGGGGGACAGGAGTCTCTGTTCCGGCACCCTGCCGGAGCGGGGAAGTGCCCCCGGAAGGCTTCTCCATCGACACCGCTGCCATCTTCACCGCCATCTTCATCACCGCTGCTGCTCCCATGAGGAGGGAGTAGTTCTCCATCGAGGCTCGGGGCTGTACCGGTAGCTATGTGGTTCATCTCTCTCCTATGTACTTCAATACAATAATCTCATGAGCTGCCTTACATGATTGAGATTCATATGATGATGCTTGTAATCTAGATGTCATTATGCTAGTCAAGTGGGTTTTACTTATGTGATCTCCGGAGACTCCTTGTCCCACGTGTGTAAAGGTGACAGTGTGTGCACCGTGTGGGTCTCTTAGGCTATATTTCACGAAGTACTCATTCACTGTTGAAGAGCGTAGTGAAGTGCTTATTTATATCTCTTTATGATTGCAATGTGCATCGTATCACAATTTATCTATGTGCTACTCTAGTGATGTGTTATTAAAGTAGTTTTATTCCTCCTGCATGTGTGCAAAGGTGACAGTGCGTGCACCGTGTTAGTACTTGGTTTGTGCTATGATCATGATCTTTTGTAGATTGCGAAGTTAACTATTGCTATGATAATATTGATGTGATCTATTCCTCCTACATATGCATGAAGGTGACAGTGTGCATGCTATGCTAGTACTTGGTTTAGTCGTTTTGATCTATCTTACACTTAAGGTTACTTAAACATGAGCATTATTGTGGAGCTTGTTAACTCCGGCATTGAGGGTTCGTGTAATCCTACGCAATGTGTTCATCATCCAACAAAAGTGTAGAGTATGCATTTATCTATTCTGTTATGTGATCAATGTTGAGAGTGTCCACTAGTGAAAGTGTAATCCCTAGGCCTTGTTCCTAAATACTGCTGAGTTACTACTGCTTGTTTCTTGTTTCTTGTGTTACTACTGCTGCAATACTACCACCATCAACTACACGCCAGCAAGCTATTTTCTGGCACCGTTGCTACTGCTTATATATTCATACCACCTGTATTTCACTATCTCTTCGCCGAACTAGTGCACCTATTTGGTGTGTTGGGGACACAAGAGACTTCTTGCTTTGTGGTTGCAGGGTTGCATGAGAGGGATATCTTTGACCTCTTCCTCCCTGAGTTCGATAAACCTTGGGTGATCCACTTAAGGGAAAACTTGCTGTTGTTCTACAAACCTCTGCACTTGGAGGCCCAACACTGTCTACAGGAAAGGGGGGGGGAACGTAGACATCAAGCTATTTTCTGGCGCCGTTGCCGGGGAGGAAAGGTAAAAGGTACACACACTCCGGACCTCGGCTACTAAGCTATTTTCCGGCGCCGTTGTAAGTACTCGAAGCTATTTCCTTTAGACTCTGCAATTGCGACATTTGGTTTCTTGTTTACACTAGTTAGGCATAATGGAAAACAACAAAAATATGAGAGATCTTTATGAACTTTATCTTGAATTAGGACATGATGTGTTTGAAGAAAGAATTAAGAAACCCATGGAACTTTATATGCATGCTAATGGGAATGTTATTAATATGAATGCTTTGAACACTATTGTTGCTAATGCTATGGAAAATTCTAAGCTTGGGGAAGCTGGCTTTGATGAGCATGATCTTTTTAGTCCCCCAAGCATTGAGGAGAAAATTTACTTTGATGATACTTTGCCTCCCATTTATGATGATTATAATGATAGTAGTCTTTTGTTACCACCTGTTATGGAGGATAAATTTGATTATGATTACAATATACCTCCTATATTTGATAGCTACTTTGTTGAATTTGCTCCCACTACAACTAATAAAATTGATTATGCTTATGTTGGGAGTAGTAATTATTTTATGCATGAGACTCATGATAAGAATGCTTTATGTGATAGTTATATTGTTGAGTTTGCTCATGTTGCTACTGAAAGTTATTATGAGAGAGGAAAATATGGTTGTAGAAATTTTCATGTTACTAAAACACCTCTCTATGTGCTGAAATTTTTGAAGCTACACTTGTTTTCTCTTCCTACGCTTGTTACTTTGCTCTTCATGAACTTGTTTATTTACAAGATTCTTATGCATAGGAAGCATGTTAGACTTAAATGTGTTTTGAATTTGCCTCTTGATGCTCTCTTTTGCTTCAAATACTATTTCTTGCGAGTGCATTATTAAAATTGCTGAGCCCATCTTAATGGCTATAAAGAAAGAACTTCTTGGGAGATAACCCATGTGTTATTTTGCTACAGTACTTTGTTTTATATTTGTGTCTTGGAAGTTGTTTACTACTGTAGCAACCTCTCCTTATCATGTTTTTGTGCCAAGTAAAGTTTCTATGCTAAAGTTGATGTTATATTTGGGATCGCTGCGCAGAAACAGCATTGCTGTCTGTCACGAATCTGGGCACAGTTCTCTGTAGAAAATTCGAAAAAATCTGCCAATTTACGAGCGTGATCCTCAGATATGTACGCAACTTTCATTAGTTTTGAGTTTTTTCATTTGAGCAAGTCTGGTGCCATCTTAAAATTCGTCTTTACGGACTGTTCTGTTTTTGACAGATTCTGCCTTTTATTTCGCATTGCCTCTTTTGCTATGTTGGATTTATTTCTTTGATCCACTAATGTCCAGTAGCATTATGCAATGTCCAGAAGTGTAAAGAATGATTGTGTCACCTCTGAACATCTGAATTTTTGATTATGCACTAACCCTCTAATGAGTTTGCTTGAAGTTTGGTGTGGCAGAAGTTTTCAAGGGTCAATAGAAGAGGGTGATATAATGTGATCGAGAAGAGTGAAAGGTCTAAGCTTGGGGATGCCCCGGTGGTTCATCCCTGCATATTTTAAGAAGACTCAAGCATCTAAGCTTGGGGATGCCCAAGGCATCCCCTTCTTCATCGACAACTTATCAGGTTTCTTCTAGTGAAACTATATTTTTATTCCATCACATCTTATGTACTTTACTTGGAGCGTCTGTGTGCTTTTATTTTTATTTTTGTTTTGTTATCTTAGTTCTCTGAATAAGTTCATCCTTGTGTGGGAGAGAGACACGCTCCGCTGGTTCGTATGAACACATGTGTTCTTAGCTTATAATATTCATGGCGAAATTTCCTCTTCGTTAAATTGTTATATGGTTGGAATTGGAAAATGCTACATGTAGTAATTGGTAAAATGTCTTGGATAATGTGATACTTGGCAATTGTTGTGCTCATGTTTAAGCTCTTGTATCATATACTTTGCACCTATTAGTGAAGAAATACATAGAGCATGCTAAAATTTGGTTTGCATAATTGGTCTCTCTAAGGTCTAGATAATTTCTAGTATTGAGTTTGAACAACAAGGAAGACGGTGTAGAGTCTTATAATGTTTACAATATGTCTTTTATGTGAGTTTTGCTGCACCGGTTCATCCTTGTGTTTGTTTCAAATAGCCTTGCTAGCCTAAACCTTGTATCGAGAGGGAATACTTCTCATGCATCCAAAATCCTTGAGCCAACCACTATGCCATTTGTGTCCACCATACCTACCTACTACATGGTATTTCTCCGCCATTCCAAAGTAAATTGCTTGAGTGCTACCTTTAAACAATTCAAAATTTATCACCTCTGATTTGTGTCAATGTTTTATAGCTCATGAGGAAGTATGTGGTGTTTATCTTTCAATCTTGTTGGGCAACTTTCACCAATGGACTAGTGGCTTCATCCGCTTATCCAATAATTTTGCAAAAAGAGCTGGCAATGGGATTCCCAGTCCCAAATTAATTAACAAAAATAGACACTCCTCCATGGTATGTGATTGTTGGACGGCACCCGAAGGATTCGGTTAGCCATGGCTTGTGTAAGCAAAGGTTGGGAGGAGTGTCATCATAATAAAACTGAAATAAAAAGGCACTCCTTCATGGTATGAGATTGTTGGCAGGCACCCGAGGATTCGGTTAGCCATGGTTTGTGAAAGAAAGGTTGGAAGGAGTGCCACCCAAAAATAAAATAAAATGGGAGCCGCTCTTTGAAGGTTTGTCTGGCAAGGGGGTTAGAGTACCCGCTACCATTCGTTGACAACAACAAACACCTCTCAAAACTTTACTTTTATGCTCTCTTTATGTTTTCAAAACCAAAGCTCTAGCACAAAATATAGCAATCGATGCTTTCCTCTTTGAAGGACCATTCTTTTACCTTTATGTTGAGTCAGTTCACCTATTTCTCTCCACCTTAAGAAGCAAACACTTGTGTGAACTGTGCATTGATTCCTACATATTTGCATATTGCACTTGTTATATTACTTTATGTTGACAATATCTATGAGATATACATGTTATAAGTTGAAAGCAACCGCTGAAACTTAATCTTCCTATGTGTTGCTTCAACACCTTTACTTTGATTTATTGCTTTATGAGTTAACTCTTATGCAAGACTTATTGATGCTTGTCTTGAAGTACTATTCATGAAAAGTCTTTGTCATATGATTCACTTGTTTACTCATGTCATTACCTTTGTTTTGATCGCTGCATTCATTACATATGTTTACAATATGATCAAGTTTATGATGGCATGTCACTTAAGAAATTATCTTTGTTATCGTTTTACCTGCTCGGGACGAGCAGAACTAAGCTTGGGGATGCTGATACGTCTCCAACGTATCGATAATTTCTTATGTTCCATGCTACTTTATTGATGATACCTACATGTTTTATACACATTATATGTCATATTTATGCGTTTTCTGGAACTAACCTATTAACAAGATGCCGAAGTGCCAGTTCCTGTTTTCTGCTGTTTTTGGTTTCAGAAATCCTAGTAACGAAATATTCTCGGAATTGGACGAAATCAACGCCCAGGTTCCTATTTTGCCCGGAAGCATCCAGAACACCCGAGAGCCGCCAGAGGGGGGCCCTATGGGCCCCAGATGATAGGGTGGCGCGGCCAGGGCTGGGCCCGCGCCACCCTATGGTGTGGTCGCCCCTTTGACCCTCCTGCGCCGCCTCTTCGCCTATATAAAGCCCCTGCATCGAAAACCCTTACGGAGGAAGCCACGATACGAGAAAAGTTCCAGAGCCGCCGCCGTCGCGAAGCCAAGATCTGGGGGACAGGAGTCTCTGTTCCGGCACCCTGCCGGAGCGGGGAAGTGCCCCCGGAAGGCTTCTCCATCGACACCGCTGCCATCTTCACCGCCATCTTCATCACCGCTGCTGCTCCCATGAGGAGGGAGTAGTTCTCCATCGAGGCTCGGGGCTGTACCGGTAGCTATGTGGTTCATCTCTCTCCTATGTACTTCAATACAATAATCTCATGAGCTGCCTTACATGATTGAGATTCATATGATGATGCTTGTAATCTAGATGTCATTATGCTAGTCAAGTGGGTTTTACTTATGTGATCTCCGGAGACTCCTTGTCCCACGTGTGTAAAGGTGACAGTGTGTGCACCGTGTGGGTCTCTTAGGCTATATTTCACGAAGTACTCATTCACTGTTGAAGAGCGTAGTGAAGTGCTTATTTATATCTCTTTATGATTGCAATGTGCATCGTATCACAATTTATCTATGTGCTACTCTAGTGATGTGTTATTAAAGTAGTTTTATTCCTCCTGCATGTGTGCAAAGGTGACAGTGCGTGCACCGTGTTAGTACTTGGTTTATGCTATGATCATGATCTCTTGTAGATTGCGAAGTTAACTATTGCTATGATAATATTGATGTGATCTATTCCTCCTACATATGCATGAAGGTGACAGTGTGCATGCTATGCTAGTACTTGGTTTAGTCGTTTTGATCTATCTTACACTTAAGGTTACTTAAACATGAGCATTATTGTGGAGCTTGTTAACTCCGGCATTGAGGGTTCGTGTAATCCTACGCAATGTGTTCATCATCCAACAAAAGTGTAGAGTATGCATTTATCTATTCTGTTATGTGATCAATGTTGAGAGTGTCCACTAGTGAAAGTGTAATCCCTAGGCCTTGTTCCTAAATACTGCTGAGTTACTACTGCTTGTTTACTGTTTTACTGTGTTACTACTGCTGCAATACTACCACCATCAACTACACGCCAGCAAGCTATTTTCTGGCACCGTTGCTACTGCTTATATATTCATACCACCTGTATTTCACTATCTCTTCGCCGAACTAGTGCACCTATTTGGTGTGTTGGGGACACAAGAGACTTCTTGCTTTGTGGTTGCAGGGTTGCATGAGAGGGATATCTTTGACCTCTTCCTCCCTGAGTTCGATAAACCTTGGGTGATCCACTTAAGGGAAAACTTGCTGCTGTTCTACAAACCTCTGCACTTGGAGGCCCAACACTGTCTACAGGAAAGGAGGGGGAACGTAGACATCAGAGACTCAAATGGTTTTACGTCAAGGATTCTTCGTCACCCGAATCCCAGCTCCCTTGCTTTACCGACGTTCTTGAAGCCAACCCTAAAAATTCCTGGAAGAACATTCTCTCTCCCGACGAAAAAGTAGCAGCCGACGAATTATTTGCCAAATTTCTTCGAATCAAAGAGGCCGATGGCCAAACCATGGTCGGCACAGAGGTGGCAGCAGTGTTCCTGAAGCGTCGGGTCCAACCAGCCATGGCCAGAGCCCATCCGATGTGGTTGTATTCAGGCCCAAAGGACGTAACCAGGATTAATGCTGCCGAACTGTCGGAAAAGGAACTGCTTGATGAAGTCCATCGCCTTACTTCCTTCAGTCAAGAAGACTCGATCCCATTGGCATCTACTTACTCTCCTCTTGATGCTGATCATCTGCCGCCCGAGGTAACTTTCCCTTTCAAATTCTTACTGTGCTTCTCTTAGTTAACATAATTACCATTGTTCTTATTCGTTTTCCTTTTTGACAGGTTCCCATAGTCTCTGGGAATTTGCATGATTCGCCAAACGATACCTCTGAAGGAAGAGGCTCCTCAGTACCCATTGATTTTCACACTGTCGAGCATACAAGCCCAGAAAGCGATGTCGATCCGATAGATTCTGAAACTGTCCACACCGATCTCCCTCCCCCAGCCGATGGCGCTTGCAACACAGAGGGATCAATGCGTGATGATGACGCTGATCATGATGCCTTTGTTAATGCAGCTGTGGAGGAGGCCAAAGCTTTTTTTTTGACACCTTTACCGTAGGGGAAGTCCCTACGGTGTAAATTTTATATTAATATGCACAAAGATACAACTAGCCCCAAAGGAGGGGAGATTACATCAGGGAGGGAGAAAATTTCTCAGAAAGCACAAAAAAATTACACAAAAATGGAGAGAAGCCATACAACAAGGGGCTGAACACAACTAGATTTAACCTTGTACTTATGAAGAAGAACATCACTCTGGAAGCAGACTTTCCATCAGTTAAAGGACGCTGGCTTACTGTTGAAGATCAAATCATTTCTTACTTTCCAAATATTCCATGCCGCACAAGCAAACACTTCCATAAAACAAGGTCCTCCGAAGGCCTCCCTGGTAGTTACAAAGTTTTCCGCAAACGGCCTGGAGAAATCCCAATGGATGTTTAAAAATAGCCAACAATGCCACGCAAAGTCACAATCAAAGAAGAGATGGTCGCGTGTTTCTAGGTCGCCTCCTGCGCAAAGCACACAGCCAGGTCCCGAGTCAATGTGCCAGTGCTTACGCAACATTAAGTCGCGAGTGTTTAACCGATCCATCAACAGAAGCCAAACAAATACTTTCAGCTTTGGGAGTGATTTTGACTTCCAAATAGCGTTGAGAGCAACGTCTTTAGGGAGCTGTCCAAACAAGAACTTATAATATTTGGAGGGAGCATATTTGTCACCCCAAACAAACGTGCGATGGTCCACCTCATTTGCAGATAGAGGTGTCGCCTGGATCAGCAGAGAAACTTCTTGCCATTCCCGGAAGGCCTCGACAGACATAGGTAATGCGAAGTATACACTCAAATCTTCCACATGAGCAAGGTCGGCCACAGATAAATCTTCATCAAGAGCATAAGAATAAATACGAGGAAATTTATTGCACAGCAATCCTCCATTGGACCAGTAATCTTTCCAGAAAAGAACCGATGAACCGCTAGCAACTTTGCAACGAGAGATACTTCTGTACTCACCAACAAGGCTAAAAATATCTCTCCACCAAAATGAGCCTCTTTTAGACTGAGCATGGGGTACTCTGTTACCATAGAGGGACCAGACCAGAGAAACCCAAGGAGTGTTAGCCTTCATATAAAATTTATGTAGTTGTTTTAGCAAAAGTGCCTTGTTCTGCAGCTCAAGATTAATCACTCCAAGTCCACCATGCTGCTTTGGTCGACAGACTAAGGACCATGCAGCCAAGGCATTAACTGAAGTAGATTCCTCCTCCTTTGCCCACAAACAGTGTCTTTGAGCACGATTACAAATATTCAGGATTGTTTTTTGAATCTTGAGAGAGCACATGAAGAAGGTGGGCAGGGTAGATAAAACTGATCTCACAAACTCCAGCCGGCCACCGTAGCCCAGAAACCGAGCACTAGCATTCAATCGACGCTCAACCAAACCAACAAGAGGGGATAAGTCTTGGACCGTGGGTTTAGTAATCCCCATTGGCAAACCCAAATAGGTGAATGGTAATTTTCCCATGGCACACCCAAAAGATGCAGCAAGGGACTGAAGTTCTTCATCTGAAATATTTATCGACATTAGAGCTGATTTAGCATAGTTAACACGCAACCCTGTGGCCTGAGAAAACTCCTCCAGGATTACTTTGAGTGCAGCTAGTTGTGTTGGACATGCCTGCATGATTAGTAAAGTGTCGTCCGCGTACTGAACTATAGGAAAATCCGTGTTGGGTATATTCAGTGGAGCAACCAACACACCATCACGAAATAAATGATTAACCATTGCCTGCAGCAGCTCCGATACTCCCACAAAAAGAAGCGGAGACAAAGGATCTCCTTGACGAACACCACGCCGACATGGAAATTTCTTCCCAGGAACTCCGTTGAGAAGAATTTCTGAAGTGCCCGTGGACATAATCATTCTTAACCATTTCATCCAACGATGATCAAAGCCTAGACTTTCAAACACTTTCAAAATCACCGCATGCTCCACTGTATCAAACGCCTTTGCAAAATCTAGCTTGAGGATAACTGAAGGAGAACCCGCGAAGAGATCAATCGGCGGTTTCGCCGATGAAGACGATCTCCTCGACTGGTAAGTACTTCCTGCTCTGACGCCATATTTGGTCCTCTTATTTCTTACATTCGTTTTATAACCTTCAACGATCATTTCCTTTTTTGCAGGGACGAAGGTTTCGTCGAGCCTCCGTCCAAGAAAGCTAAATCTGATACTGCTCTGCCGGCCGCTGCAGCTTCCGAAGCTTCAGCTCCTCAAGCAGCTCCCGCGGCTCAGGCTTCGACTGCTTCTTCCCTCTCCAAGGGAAAGGTTGCTCCTGCCACCACCATGACTCCTCCTTCTGTAAGTCCCTTTTGAATATAACGCGAATTTCTTGAAATATGCCTTGTCTACTGATTCTTTGTAAAACATCCGCCTCTTTTTTTTGTCTTTAAGGACTTGCAAGGTGTTATATCTTCTTTGGAGGCCTTTGCCTCTCAATTTACCTCTCTGGAGGCGGACAATGTTCGACTGTGATGACCCACAAGTATAGGGGGTGTATCGTAGTATCTTCGATAAGTAAGAATGTCGATCCCAACGAGGAGCAGAAGGTGTTGGCAGCAGTTTCGATGAAGGATTCACTGTAAATGCTCACAAACAAGTATTCAAGGAGTTTTGATGTAACAGATGAATAAAGTACAAGTAAGTAAAATGCGAGAGAAATAATTGCAGCGAGTGGCCCAATCCTTTTTAGCACAAAGGACAAGCCGGTTTGTTTACTTATAATGACCAAGCGTTCTTGAGGACACACGGGGATTTTAGTCTAGCGCTTTCGCTTCATGTGGCTAAATAATCTTCATTGTTTTGATAAGTGTTGTGTGGGTGAACCTATGCTAATGCACCGCCCTTCCAAGGACTAATACATACTTGTGATTATACCCCTTGCAAGCATCCGCAACTACAAGAAAGTAATTAAGATAAATCTAACCACAGCCTTAAACTCTGAGATCCTGCGATCCCTCTTGCATCGATATACTAACGGGAGCTCAGGTTTCTGTCACTCCGGCAACTCCGCAATTAGCAACCGAATACAAGATGCACTCCCCTAGGCCCATAAATGGTGAAGTGTCGTGTAGTCGACGTTCACACGACACCACTAGAAGAATGACACCACAACTTAAATATCATAACATTGAATATTACTCAACCATAATTCACTACTAGCATTTAGACTTCACCCATGTCCTCAAGAACTAAACGAACTACTCACGAGACATCATATGGAATACAATCAGAGGTGATATGATGATGAATAACAATCTGAACATAAACTTTGGTTCAATGGTTTCACTCAATAGCATCAATAACAAGTAGAGAATAATGCCGGGAGAGTTTCCCCTATCAAACAATCAAGATCCAACCCAAATTGTTACAGCGGTGACGAGGTGCAGCGGTGGTGATGGCGGTGTAGATGATGGAGATGATGATGATGATGATGGAGATGATGTCCAGCTCGTTGACGATGGCGATGGCGTCGATTTCCCCCTCCGGGAGGGAATTTCCCCGGCGGATTCCTGCCCGCCGGAGAGCTCTTTTCTCTCTGGTGTTCTCCGCCCCGCAGAGGCGGCTGTAACCCTTCGTGAGGTTCTCCCCGTGGCTTAGGTTTTCGGGACGAAGGAGTACGCGAAGAAAAGGAGGCGAAAGGGGCTGTGGGGCCCCCACACCACAGGGTGGCGCGGCCAGGCCATGGGCCGCGCCGGCCTGTGGTCTGGGCCCACCTTGGCTCCCCTCTTTTCCCCCTTCTGGCTCCCTCCGTCATCTGGAAAAATAGGAATTTACGTGTAATTTACTTCCACAGTTGATCTTCCGAAATATTGCGTTCTGACGGTGCTTTTTCCAGCAGAATCCTGGCTCCGGTGCTTGATCCTCCAATAATGATGAAACATGCAAAATAGATGAAATAACATAAGTATTGTGTCCCAATATGAAATATATCAATGAATAACAGCAAATTATGATACAAAATAGTGATGCAAATTGGACGTATCAGACTGCAGGAGGAAGTTAAATCTTCCTCTTCGAAGTTGGATGGCGCCATTAAAATGGCTGCCATGGCTCGCCAGGAGGTCGATTCCTTGAGAGAGGAGCTGGGCAAACTGAAGGAGAGGCTGAAAGAGGAGGAAGCTCGGGCAGCCGAAAAGGATGAGCTCCTTCGTCAATCTTCTTTGGCTCTTCTTGGTAAGCTCTGCCACTGCCGATTATTATTCTTGCGGATTCGTTCCCTGATCAATGATCTTTTCCAATTTTATCTTCTTGTAGAAGCCGCCAACATTCCTGCTGCTGCCTTGGACAAGGTTCCAAACAACTCTCCAGCAAATGGTGTGTCGATGGCTCTTGCCTCCCACCAGCTTACTCGAGAGCTTCTTGAAAGGGGGAAAGGTGCCCTGGCGCGAATGCATTTGATGATTTTCCCCAAGATCAAGCAGGACAAAACTCTGGGGCAGTTGGTCGAAGCCTTCGCGGTTGACACCAAGGAGGTTATCGAGGTATTCAAGCGTACTTCGCGTACCTATGGTGCCCTCCTTGCCTTCCAACTTATGATGGGTCATGGCTTTAAGGCCAACATCGAAGAGATGACTAAGGAGCTGCCGAAAGAGCAAGATGGGCAATTTGTTGACTTAAGTGTCTTTACAACGCCTGCCCTTACTTGTGCTCGCCAGCTCCTTGAACTAGTTTCATCAAAAAAACATCGACTGGACCCAGTCTATCGACTCAGACCGAAGCTCCTTGATATTTGTAACAAACTTATCTTCAGGCTGATGTGAAACATTGTTCTGTTGCGAAACTTGTGTTTGTAATAAACTCCATGTTTGGCAATGTTGCTAGCACACCTCTATTATTATATTTTTACTTGCACTTCTCCTGATGGGAGTTTCTTTGAATGCTCAATTCGACCATATCTGTCATCCTTTTTAACGCTGTTTTCCTGCAGGTTTTCCCAGTACCTTCGTTTGTCAATGACTCTTCGGGTACTCTTCCTGAAGGTGATCGGATCCAGCGTATGAAGGATCGGATCGCTCAGATGGAAAAGGACCTCTGCAGCACTTACGCCTTAGCCGCTATTGTCAATAAGAAGAGCGAGATTGCAGCCGACGTGGAGCGGTATGCTCTTACTGAGCTGCATAAGGCTACTGAGAGTTTGAACTGTAAGTTTCTTGATCCTGACGTCCTTTTGTCAACAACGCCTTGTCTGAACCTCTAATTATTTCTTCGCCAGTCATAGCTCTGAACCGTGTGGAGGAGAACAAACGGATTCACGAGCGTGTCCACGCTTTAACCCAACTATCCTCAGCCGAAGAGATTTTCTGGCGGGAACACTCGAAGGCTTCGACTGTCGCACAATTTCAAGATCGAGTTCAGCAAGTCCACCATTTCTTCGACAAGTGCTACAAAGCAATGAGGGTGGTTTGGAAGACAATGTTCCCTTTAAACGCGGTTCCCACTACGTTGCTGACTTTGATGTCTGAATTTAGAAATGCCAAGAAGATTAGAGACTTGGTGCGGGCTCAAGTTTTCGCAGGGGCTAGGTTTACACTTTCTCTTGTGCTTGCACGTTACCCTTCAGCAAATCTGCTTGCTATTGCCAACACGGTTGGTGACTTGGAGATTCTGTATCCGAAGGTGTTGCTGCCTGCCAATATAATCGTCGACAGACTTGAGAAGGATTCGAAAGTACCTGAAGAAAGGGAAACTCCTCAAGGATGAATTCAGGGATTGATGTTACTTTGCAAATAGGCTTTTCTGGCTACTTTATCCAGGTGTTTAAGATTGTTTAGCCGAACCTTTATATTCGGTAGATACATGTATATGTATTTTTACTGCTTTTAATGCCGTTGGCAAATTTTGAAGGAGCAAATCTTAATTGCCCGTGTAAATGTATGTGTACTCGTTGGTCAGCAAATCATTTGAGTGATCAGCTCTTGTTGCAGGTTTTGCTCAACCTGTTGTATGCGCAACTTTGCTTTCAACCGATGTATGTTTCGTCAGGAACTCCCGAATATTTCGGGTGCAGTGGTCCTGCCGATGAGCCCGTTGTTCTTTGATATTTCCATAGGTAAAATATCGAACGTGGGTTGTATTATGTGTATTTTCGAACTCTCGCTATTTGCGGCACTCGTAGAGGCATCTATAGCAGAGGGAAGGATTAGCATCCTTGTTTGCTTTGTATCTTTTAGCACTCGTAGAGGCTTTTCTTTTTGAAACACGATCTGCTGCCGCGGACTATGTTGCATGGTGATGCAGCTTAGTCGTTTTGAATTACTGCAATGCTTAACAAAAGATCAAAACTTAAGTTCTCATTAATAAGGTAAGCACGAGACTAGAGGGCGAAAAAAGGAAGGCCCTGTTTAAAATAAAGAGAAAAAATTAAGCGCTAATAAATTGCTTAAGCAAGGAAGGGGTTCTTCTCATCTTCTGGCTTTTTCACCACGTTAGTGGCTGCTGCAGCGTTGTTGATTTCAGCAAGGGTCTGGGCGGTGGTTGCCAGCGTCTTGCTGTCTCCTATGCCTTCTGTGCCGCCAGCTGCCAAACCCTTTGCTGCGGAAGCTTGAGCTGCCGAAGCTTCTGCTGCCGAGGCTTCCGCTGCCGGGGCTTTAAGAGCAAGGTCGGCTGGCTTCTTCTTGATTTCCTTGTCCTGTTTCTCCTCCTTAATTTCGCGTATCGACAGCTTGGGTGGAGGATTGATAATTTCTTGTTTAAACCCAAACTTCGCAGCAATCCTCTGAAAATCGCGATCACAATTGTCCGAGCGCGAAAAACTTCCATAGACTGTGATGTTTGTCCCATTGTTCCCAGGCATTTTCAGCTTAAGGTACGCGTAGTGCGGCACAACCATGAACTTGGCGTAAGCTGGTCTTCCGAGTATAGCGTGATACTGTGACTTCCAGTTCACTACTTCAAACTCAATCTTTTCCTTCCTGAAGTTATCGGTTTTGCCAAAGACGACGTTCAGGTAAACTTTGCCAAGAGAGTAACCCGGCGCAGTTGGAAGGATCCCATGGAAACAAGTGTCTGTTTCTTCTAGCATCCTCATGGTGATCCCCATACTCTTGATTGTGTCGACGAAAATCAGGTTTAACCCGCTTCCACCATCCATAAAGACTTTGCTCATCTTGAATCCCCCTATCTGTGCCTCGACTACTAAGGAAGCGTGTCCTGGTTTTGGTATGGTCATCGGGTGATCTGCTCGACTGAACGTAATGTTCTGAGAGGACCACTCGACATACTTGGGGATGTTTGCCATGATGCTTTCGGCCAGATTAATCTCTCGGGTGAGCTTCTTCATCTCTCTTCTCGAGACACCTGTCCTATGGATCATGCTCATCTGCCCACGTGGTGGTGGGAATGCCTCGTTGGGTTGATGAGGTTGAGCCTGCTGGACTTGATGCTGCGGTGGAGGTGGGGGTGGAGGTGGTAACGGTTGCTGTCCTGAGTGCTGGATGAGTTTGTGCATGTCGAGGAACTGCCGACAGTCCCTGAGCAGGTGACTCGACTTCGTTTTGCCGTCCTTGGAATCGACATACGAGTGCAGGTAACAGGGGCGTTGATCTGCTCAGCGTAGGGTAGCTCAGGAGTCCTCTGCTGTCGTGGTTTATAGTTGCCACGGTTCCCAGAGTTGTTCCGATTGCCGTCCTGTCGATCGTCTCTTCTTTCGTCATACCGATCGTCATGTCGATCGGAGTATCCTGCGGCTACCAGGTTGTTGTCGTCATAGTTGCGGTTCTTCCTTCTCTTGTGGCGATCCCTTCGGCCACCCGAGTCGTGCTTCGGCTGGTCGTCATCTTCATCATCGCTGCGCTGCCGCGGTCTTCGCACGTTGTCCTCACCATCAGCCCAGCTGTTGGCGATTTCCATTAGCTTGGTAATGGTTTTTGGCTTTTTGCATCCGAGTTCTTCTATGTAGCTTTCACGTCGGACGCCATCGCTGAAAGCGTCGATTGCTCTGTCGACAGATACATCTTCGGCAGCGTTTAGGAGTTTGGTGAATCTCCCGATGTATGAGCGCATCGACTCCTTCTGCTTCTGCTGGCAGTTGCGTAACTCTTCAATCCCGACGGGTCTCTTGTATGTTGCCTGGAAATTAGCAACAAAGGCGTCCACTAGGTCGTCCCATGATTTAATGGAACCCTTCGGCAGCCCCCTTAACTAGGCTCGCGCTGAATCCTTTAAGTAGAGCTGCAAGTAATGCACTGCTGCTATCTGGTTCCCCTTATGCAGAATCACAGTCTGCAGGTAATCGTCTATCCAAGATCTTGGTTCCTGCTGCCCATCGTATTTGGCAGCGTCGGTGGGAGTAGGCTTGAACTTCTTGGGCGGCATCGTCTCGCAGATTTTGTAACTTAAACAATCGGCTCCCCTGAGTTCGCCATCGTACTCCTGATCCTCATCCAAAGAATCACTGTCGTTGTCCTTCCTGGCGGCGCGTCGTCGCCTTGCTTTATCGATCCTGCTCTGGGTGATTTCATCCCGAGCATCTCTCGCATGATATTTTGAACCACTAGCCTGCGCCGTGGTCTTTTCCTTTTGCGGAACTAGATTTTTCCCAATATCGCGAGACTTTGTAGGGCGCCTCGGTGAGCTTGAGCCATGGATCCTTCAGGGCGCTGGTTGATGAGGTACGCAGCGAGATTAGCAGTTGCTCCCGCAAAGTTTTTCGGCCGTGGCATGCCCGCGGTGTCCATGGTCATAAAGGACTTGGTTAGGTTCGACGTTATTTCTCTAGCGTCGTCTTCCGAGAGCCTGGACAGCCTTGATCGGTGCTTGCCTGCCCCATGAGTACTTCGAGAGGCGCTTCCTTGCGAGGCTCTCCGTCGTTCGCTGGATCGGTCTGCTGCAGATAGACGTCTCTCGAGGGTGGCTTGCTCTCTAGACAGGTGCTCCCGGTTTTTCTCCAGTATAGAGCGGTAGGCATTTAGGGTTCCAACTGAGGTTCCTGCGGGAAGCGGGGTGTTGTTAAGTACGGCTGCCCTAGCTGCCGCCCACTCTTCGTCTGCGATGGTGTAATCGCTGTCGCGGTTGCTGGCGCTGTTCTCGAAGCTTGCTCGCCTACTAGAACAAGGCGTGTGGTGTCCGTCTCCTCTGTGCCTTGTGTTTCCTGTGTTGTTGGCGGCATAAACTTGATGATGCGCCGTTCCTCGGGTGGTTCCTCGGACGATGCTGTCGACACTGTCTTCTCCCGATGAATATTGGGTATTGCAGATGAACGGTGTGTCGCTCGACCCCAAGCCGTGCCTGGTGTCGCAGTTCAAGCAGTAGTACGAGGTTAACTCCGAAGATGTGGGATCGTCGGATCCTACCGACATGGAAGACGCCGAACGGGGAGTCGAGGGCGCGGGCGAACTCATCGATCCTGTCAGACCAGCCAACAGGTCGAGTGATGATGATGCGCTAGGACTCGTTGATCTGGAGGTGGGTGATTCCAGCAGCTGAAGAATTCCTTCTGCGTTGACGTTGTAGTGGACGCTGCCGATGGTCATCTCCATGTTTCCTTGTAGATCCGAGAAGTTTGAGCGAGAAGAATCGCTGTGCGGGGTGAATTCATAGGAGCCGAATCGAATCGCACTTCCCAGGTTTGGTGATGATGGTGTCGATGAAGACGTCGATGACATGACTGGATCTGCCGATGACCGATCTTGCGCCAGCAGGGTCCCACAGACGGCGCCAATTGTCGGGGGTGCTCCTCGACAATGCCCTCCGATAGGGGCTTAGGGTTGATGGAATCCTGCAAGCTGACACGAGACATCGGTTCACAGACAAACGGGGAAAGCGATTTACCCAGGTTCGGGGCCCTCGATGAGGTAAAACCCTTACGTCCTGCTTGTCTGTTCTTGATTACGATGATAATAGGTTACAATGGGGTGCCGAATAGTTCGGCTGAGATCTCGTCGAGATGCTAAGCTTTACGATGACCTAGCTCTAAGCTTTCGGTGGCTAAGATTGCTAAGATTGATTATGTCCCTCGGCAGCCCCTCTCCCGGCCTTTATATAGGAGGCCAGGTCTCAAGAGGTCTAACCGAGTACGACTAGGTTTACAGTAGTTTTAGATCTAATCTTTCCTTGTTCGGCTGCTTCTTCGTCTTGCTTGCCAAGGAATCTTCTGGTGCACCGTCCAGATGGGCCACTTCGCCTCCAAGTGCCTTCATGGGCCTCCAGTCAGGAAATATAGGATAGGGCAACGTCGGTTACCCGAAGGGTAGTGCCCACGTCAGCTGACTTTGGCCGCGTCTGAGGTGCCGGCGCTCTTCTTCTTGCCCATGGCGCCTGAAATTCTTGAAGGAAGAGCAGAGAAAGCAGGAAAGGGCAGGTGGAGAAGATGAGCAGTGGGAGGCGTAAAAAGTGAAAGTAGGAAAGACCGACTATTTATGTCGTAAAAATGAGGCGAGATCGTGGCCATAACTTCACAAGCATCGTGGGAAGTGGGTCAAATCTGGCTGTACACGTGGCAACGAAGAGGAGAACGGAACCGGCGGCCCATTAAACCCACGACGCGCGAAAATCGAGGAGACGCCTCGGTCGGTGCGCGTACGCCGGTCACTCCCTAAGAACTGCCTGTGCAGAGCTAGGGTGGGCCTGTCAGGTCAAGTCTTGTCAATCACACCACAGCAGCAACACGTCATCAATGTCATCATGGAGGGAATCGAAAGCAATCGAAGGGAAATAAATAATCTTCGGATATTCAGGCTTGAGTCTGCACTCGACCACAAAGTGCTCGTGTCCAGACTCGGGGGCTACTCCCATCGGGAGCGCTGACGCGCACCCGATAAAAAGAAGACGCGCACCCGATAAAAAGAAGACGCGCACTCGAAAGAATGAGGACTCAAAGATATATTTAAAGAGAAGAATGGAATATTCGGCTCGAGTCTGCACCCGATCGTAAAGCGTTCGTGTCCAGACTCGGGGGCTACTCCCATCGGGAGCACTGGCCGTGCACCCGATAAAAGTTTTTTGCACTCCAGGATCATGCCCGGGGACTTGATTCTGTGTAGGGTAACGTTATTTTGCCATCGGCAGTTAACCAACAAAAGTTGGGCGCGTTACTCATTATCCCTTGCATGAGGAAATGTATCGGATGACTTATGAAGACTTGCAGAAAACCTTCGGCAGAGCAAGAAATATTCGAGTGGTACAACTTGAGTCTACGCACGGATTGCAAGCATCCGTACCTAGACTCGGGGGCTACTCCCATCGGGAGCGCTGACGCGCACCCGACAGAAGAAGAACAAGAGCAAGCAAGAAGGACATCAGAAGAAACCATGCTTTAGTCTCTACCCGAACTATCTTCGGCTAGACACTCGGGGGCTACTGACGTGGGCACTACCCTTCAGGTAACCGATGTTGCCCTATCCTATATTTCCTGGCTGGAGGCCCATGAAGGCACTTGGAGGCGAAGCGGCCCATCCGGGTGGTGCACCAGAAGATTCCTTGACAAGCAAGACAAAGAAGCAGCCGAACAAGGAAAGATTTGATCTAAAACTACTGTAAACCTAGTCGTAGAAGGACATAATCAATCTTAGTAATCTTAGCCACCAGAAGCTTAGAGCTAGGTCACCGTAAAGATTAGCATCTCGGCGAGATCTTAGCCGAACTATTCGGCACCCCATTGTAACCTACTATCATCATAATCAAGAACAGACAGGCAGGACATAAGGGTTTTACCTCATCGAGGGCCCCGAACCTGGGTAAATCGCTCTCCCCGCTTATCTGTGAACCGATGTCTCGTGTCAGCTTGCAGGATTCCATCAACCCTAAGCCCCTATCGGAGGGCATTGCCGAGGAGCACCCTCGACATAGTTAGTACATGAAATGAAAATATGTTGAACAACATCCATAAAATCAGCAATTAAATGCGATGTGAAAAAAGAAATTCTTGTTCATTTAGTTATTCAACTGTATCATCTTATAACTCTGTGCAACTGTTGCAAATGCCGAGAGGTTTTGATTTCTGGTTCGGAATTGATATGAACGAGCCAACTGACCAAGATTTTGCTCCTGGAAGCAATGACAATGAAGCTGGATCATCTCATGCTCCTCCAGTTTGGGAAAGCACTTCTGACCAAGGTTTTGTTCCTGGGAGTAATAGCAATGCTGCAGGAACATCTCATGGTGGTCCTAATTAGGAAAATGTTGATGCAACTGGGCCATTTGGTCCATATTCGGCTGGTCAGAGTAGTGATGCACAAGTCGACCCGAAGGACACTTTGGACAGAGGCACTAACGCCGGATCAGGTTTCCAGACAGGTGTGACTTTACCAAGTGAGGACAGTGGTGAGGAAGGTGAAGTTCAGTCAACACCAGAAGGTTTTTCCCCCAAGACACCATTTCTTGGCATGAAATTTGACACCTGGGAAGTTGCTCTGTCACATTACAATAGGTATGCGCATCATGTTGGCTTCTCTGTTAGGATTGAATCATCTAGGAAGTCTACAAAAGATGGAGAGAAAGACAAATTCTTGTTTGTTTGCAATAAAACGGGGAACAATTCATTACCACCTACTCCTGTGAAGATTAGAAACCGAACTATCACAAAATTGACAGATTGCAAGGCAAAAATGAGGATTAAAAGATCTGGTGCCAGATGGGAAGTTACTCAGTTTGTCGAGGAGCATACGCATGAATTTGTTGAGAATTTGCTCTGAAAAAATTCTTGAGGTCGCACAACAAAATTCCAAAAGAAGAGAAGAAGTTCATTGATTTGCTAAGTGATGTAAATCTCAGTTCGGGTAGGATTATGGAAATCATGGCGGAATTATATGGAAGCAAGCAGAATGTACCTTACAGTACTAAAACCATTAGCAATTACAGAGCCCAACATAGTGAAGAGCGCAAAATCAAAGACATCCCTGAGTTGTTGAAATACTTTGAGAAGCTAAAAGAGGATGATCCTAGGTTTTATTATGACTACAAGCTAGACGATGACAATAGGGTTGAGAACATCTTTTGGGTTGATGGTGCAGCCGGAGATGTGTACAAGCTGTACAATGATTGCATATCGTTTGACACAACCTTCATGACTAATCAGTATAACATGCCTTGCGCACCATTCATTGGAATCAATAGATATGGCCAGTCCATACAGCTTGGCTGTGGTTTTCTGAGGAATGAGAGGGTTGCGAACTTTGAGTGGCTATTCCGGACATTCTTAGTAGCAATGGATGGTTTGCACCCTCTGAACATCATTACTGACCAGGATGTAGCTATGAGGATTGCAATTGAAATGGTTTTCCCTGACACCATTCACCGGAACTGCAGATGGCATATCATGCAGAAGGTTCAGGAAAAATTGGTCCTATGGCAGCCAAAAGAGAAGACTTGAGAAGAGATTTCAATGATGTTATTGACTATAGTGTTACTGAAGAAGAATTTGAAACTAGTTGGGCTGAGATGATCCAAAAACATGATGTTGTTGATAATGATCATTTCAAGGACATCTATGAACTAAGGAAATGTTTTGTTCCTGCTTATTTCATGAAGCGCTTTTTCCCATTCTTGCAAACAACAGCTCGCAGTGAAGGGTTTAATGCTGTTTTGAAGCAGTACATACACCCACGCGAAAGCCTACTTAGTTTCTTCAAGCAGTACATGAAATTACAAGAGAAGATTGATTCTGCTGAGGATGGGCATGATTTCATGGGAATGGACAAAGTTGTCAGGTTGTGGGGAGATTTTCCAATGGAGGATCAAAATTTGCAAACCTACACTCTACCCATCTACAACATTTTCCAGCTGGAGTTGCGGAAGATAACATCCTACAATGCTAGGGACTGTGGTGGTGGTGTGTTTGAGGTTTTCCCAGTGCAAGGTACTGTCTATGGTTATGGCAGAAGAACCTATGTGGTTGACGTTGACCTTGAAAATCTCATGTACAACTGCCAGTGCTGCAAGTTTTACAAGGATGGAATTCTTTGTTGCCACATTATGAAAGTAATGTCTTACATTGGTGAAGTGCGAGAGATACCTGAGCACTACATTCTACCTAGGTGGTCCCTACCCCCTCCTGATATTGTTCCATCCATTGTCGAGCCAGTATAGAAAAAACAGAGAAAATGTCTAGAAAAGACATGAGGTTACTGCGGTATGGAAATCTTTGCAATGATTTTTCAAAACTCGCTGTTGAATTGGCAGTTTCTGAGAAAACAAAAGAAATAGCAGACAAGCACATGATTGCAATGAGCAAAGAACTAGCTGCTTTGAAGAAAGCTAATGCAGATGCACTGAAGAGGAGGAAAAGCAAGTCAGTTGCGACTGAAGATATTTCAGATTCTTCTCCCTTTGAGGGAAGAATGGATGAAGATGTTTCTCAATCTAGAAACAAGAAAGCAAAAGACCCCCCTGTTACTGCAGCTAAAGGAAGACCATGCAGTAAAAGGAAGAAAGGTGGACTCCAGCTAAAGAAACCTAACCCAACTACTTGTAGTGTTTGTGGTGAAATAGATCATGATGCAAGGAATTGTCCAGTAAGATTGGCAAATCCAGAGAAATTCCCTTTTCATTAATTTTTCCAGTGATAGGAACCAGAAATGGTTTGGTAGTAATTAAGATTTAGACATGGAGACATGGATTCGGAGTTTGTTCTTATGTTAACATGGATACATGGTTTCAGAGTCCATTTGAATATATTATTTAGCAAGGTTGCAATTTACATTCTCAGTTTATGTAAGTTTTTTTGTTCTTTGAAGTGAAGTGTTAACTTGCATGTGATTTTGTGTAAAAAATGAGAAGAAAAATTCCAGATGTAATTCCTTGAGGAAAAATGAGGAGAAGCAGCTTCATTACCTTAACATCAAGAAGCATAGCTAGATATATAAGCCCCAAGGTGCTTTGTTCTCCGTGCGGAGCCATTTGTCAGTGTATAGTTTCCTGATGTTTGGCAAGTCCTTCTGTGTGAATGATGAAACCATCCTTCCATGTTTTTCCTCAAGGTTCTTCAACATAAAGAAACCGCAATCGTACCTAGGAGATCATATGGATCAACAACATAGTTAACATATATTGAGATATCCAAAAAACCTGATGTAGCAGTGTACTATTTGTCTTTGTCAAGTACCAAAAACAAGAAAATCTTACGTGTTTGTTTGACGAGGACTGTCAATAACTTCTATTCACTACAAGAAAAGTTGCCATGGCCGACGAAGTTGAAGTCGCGCCGTGGTTGCTGGTGTACCATGGCCGACGATTTTGGTCCCTCCGTGGTGCATGTCAAAACTTTTTTTTTCTCGTTTTTGAGGCCACCTAGCCCGACGAAAGCGGCCAAAACGTGGCGTATGGTGGCCCGGGACGTGGTGCATCTCGAAATCTCGGGTTCGCCGGCCGAGTCAACGCAAATCCGCACCGCCGGGGGATGTAGGGCCCAGATGGCAGCCTCTCTGGCATTGTTTTTTTTCTAGATCGCGCCATCTCGTTCAACGTTCTCCGATCGAGCCGTTTACGATGCAGGATCATGGGTCCCGCATGTCATCCTCTATGAACCAAAATTCTTTCTATTCTTGGATTTTTTTGACCCCCTGATTTCTGGCTACTTCCTTTTTCTTTTGATCCCTTGCCGCCTTGGAAACATTGAGACCGCTGCTGCTAAATGGGACCCGCATGTCATCCTCTATATATGTGCAATCAACTTTCTTTTCTTGGAGTTTTTTTTGGCACCTCAAATTTGGTCACTTGCCTTTTTCTTTCGATCCCCTGCCGCCTCTCAAACGGTGATACCGCTGCTGCTAACTGGGACCCGCATGTCATCCTCTATGTACTATAAAACTTTCTTTTCTTGAATTATTTTTGGCACCTCATATTTGGTCACTTACCTTTTTCTTTCGATCCCCTGCCGCCTCTCAAACGGTGATACCGCTGCTGCTAAATGGGACCCGCATGTCATCCTCTATGTACTATAAAACTTTCTTTTCTTGGATTTTTTTTGGCACCTCATATTTGGTCACTTGAATTTTTCTTTCGATCACCTGCTGCCTCTCAAACAGTGATACAGCTGCTGCTAAATGGGACCCGCATGTCATCCTCTATGTACTATAAAACTTTCTTTTCTTGGATTTTTTTTGGCACCTCATATTTGGTCACTTGACTTTTTCTTTCGATCACCTGCTGCCTCTCAAACGGTGATACCGCTGCTGCTAAATGGGACCCGCATGTCATCCTCTATGTACTATAAAACTTTCTTTTCTTGGATTTTTTTTGGCACCTCATATTTGGTCACTTGACTTTTTCTTTCGATCCCCTGCTGCCTCTCAAACAGTGATACCGCTGCTGCTAAATGGGACCCGCATGTCATCCTCTATGTACTATAAAACTTTCTTTTCTTGGATTTTTTTTGGCACCTCATATTTGGTCACTTGACTTTTTCTTTCGATCCCCTACTGCCTCTCAAACAGTGATACCGCTGCTGCTAAATGGGAACCGCATGTCATCCTCTTTGTACTATAAAACTTTCTTTTCTTGAATTATTTTTGGCTCCTGATATTTTTTCACTTGCCTTTTTCTTTCGATCTCATGCCACGTTTGAAACGTTGAGGAACCTGCAGGCTCATGGGACCCGCATGTCATCCTCTATGTACTATAAAAGTTCATTTTCTTGGTTTTTTTTCACCCTCTGATTTTTGGCAATTTCTTTTTTCTTTTGATCCCCTGCCGCCTCTCAAACGGTGATACCGCTGCTGCTAAATGGGACCCGCATGTCATCCTCTATGTACTATAAAACTTTCTTTTCTTGAATTATTTTTGGCTCCTCATATTTGGTCACTTGCCTTTTTCTTTCGATCTCATGCCACGTTTGAAACGTTGAGGAACCTGCTGGCTCATGGGACCCGCATGTCATCCTCTATGTACTATAAAAGTTCATTTTCTTGGTTTTTTTCACCCTCTGATTTTTGGCAATTTCTTTTTTCTTTTGATCCCCTGCCGCCTCTCAAACGGTGATACCGCTGCTGCTAAATGGGACCCGCATGTCATCCTCTATGTACTATAAAACTTTCTTTTCTTGAATTATTTTTGGCTCCTCATATTTGGTCACTTGCCTTTTTCTTTCGATCTCATGCCACGTTTGAAACGTTGAGGAACCTGCTGGCTCATGGGACCCGCATGTCATCCTCTATGAGCAATCAACTTTCTTTTCTTGGAGTTTTTTTTGGCACCTCATATTTGGGCACTTGCCTTTTTCTTTCGATCTCATGCCACGTTTGAAACGTTGAGGAACCTGCTGGCTCATGGGACCCGCATGTCATCCTCTATGAGCAATCAACTTTCTTTTCTTGGAGTTTTTTTGGCACCTCATATTTGGGCACTTGCCTTTTTCTTTCGATCTCATGCCACGTTTGAAACGTTGAGGAACCTGCTGGCTCATGGGACCCGCATGTCATCCTCTATGTGCTATAAAAGTTTCCTTTGTTGGATTTTTTTTCACCCTCTGATTTTTGGCTTGCCTTTTTCTTTTGATCCCCTGCCCCCTTTGAAACGTTGAGTAAGCTGTTGGCTCAAGGGACCCGCATGTCATCCTCTATGTCCATCAACTTTCTTTTCTTGGATTTTTTTTCACCCCCTAATTACTAGCTACTTTCTTTTTCTTTTGATCTCAAGCCGCATTACAAACATTGAGACCGCTGCTGCAAAATGGGACCCACATGTCATCCTCTATGTACAATAAAGTTTCTTTTCTTGGATTATCTTTTGCTCCTGATATTTTGTCACTTGCCTTTTTCTTTCGATCTCATGCCGCCTTTGAAACGTTGAGTAAGCTGCTGGCTCATGGGTCCCGCATGTCATCCTCTACGAACAATAAAAGTTTCCTTTCTTGGAGTTATTTTTGACCCCTAATTTCTGGCTATTTGCCTTTTTCTTTGGATCTCCTACCCCTTTGAAACGATGAGGACGCTGTTGGCAGGTCGGTCCCACAAGTCATCCTCTATGAACAATAAAAGTTTCCTTTGATGGATTTTTTTTGAACCCCTAATTAATTTCTGGATATTTCCTTTTTTTTTCTTTGATCCCCTGCCGCCTTGGAATCGTTGAGGATGCTGCTGCCTCATGGGTCCCGCATGTCATCCTCTCAGAACGGTAAATGTTTCTTTTCTTGGATATTGTTTACCAAATGATTTTTGGCTTATTTTTTCTTTCGATATCCTGCCGCCTTTAAAACGTTGAGGACGCTGCTGGCTCACGGGTCCCACATGTCAGCCTCTATGAACAATAAACGCTGAGGACGCTGCTGCCTCATGGGTCCCGCATGTCATCCTCTCAGAACGAAAATGTTTCTTTTCTTGGATTTTTTACCAACAGATTTTTGGTTTATTTTTTCTTTCCATCCCCTGCCGCCTTTAAAACGACGCTGCTGGCTCATGGGTCCCCGATGTCAGCCTCCCCGTACAAGAAACATGTGATATCTTGATTATTTTGCAGACAATAAACAGTGTATTGCGCTCTGAGCTATTTCAACGGATAAATTAAATCTTTATTTTTACATAAACAAATTTATATGCTGAATCTCCTTGTTTTTTGTTTTTGCGAAGCATAGGACTTTCCTGTTTTTTTTAGAAAAATCCGAACTATCCTGCTTTGGAGTGGGCTGAAATTGTACGAGTCAAAAGGCCCAGCAGGATAGTTCGAATGCCCAGATGTCCACATGCAGCCCAATTGAAATCGTTCTTTTTTGGGATTTTTTTCACCCCCTGATTTCTGGCTACTTCATTTTTCTTTTGGTCCTGTGCCGCCTTGGAAACGTTGAGACCGCTGCTGCAAAATGGGACCCGCATGTCATCCTCTATGTACAGTAAAATTTCTTTTCTTAGATTATTTTTGGCTCCTGATATTTGGTCACTTGCCTTTTTCTTTCGATCTCATGCCACGTTTGAAACGTTGAAAAACCTGCTGGCTCATGGGACCCGCATGTCATCCTCTATGTACTATAAAAGTTCATTTTCTTGGTTTTTTTTTCACCCTCTGATTTTCGGCTATTTCCTTTTTCTTTTGATCCCCTGCCGCCTTTGAAACGTTGAGGACTCTGCTGGCTCATCGATAAAACTTTCCTTTATTGGAGTTTTTTTACCCCCTGATTTCTGGCTACTTTCTTTTTCTTTTGATCTCAAGCCGCATTTGAAACGTTGAGACCGCTGCTGCTAATTGGGACCCGCATGTCATCCTCTATGTACAATAAAGTTTTCTTTTCTTGGATTATCTTTGTCTCCTGATATTTTGTCACTTGCCTTTTTCTTTCGATCTCATGCCGCCTTTGAAACGTTGAGTAAGCTGCTGGCTCATGGGTCCCGCATGTCATCCTCTACGAAGAATAAAAGTTTCCTTTCTTGGAGTTTTTTTTTGAACCCTAATTTCTGGCTACTTCCTTTTTCTTTTGATCCCGTGCCGCCTTGGAAACTTGAGACCGCTGCTGCTAAATGGGTCCCGCATGTCATCCTCTATGTACAATAAAATTTCTTTCTTCGATTATTTTCGGGTCCTGATATTTGGTCACTTGCCTTTTTCTTTCGATCTCATGCCGCCTTTGAAACGTTGAGGAAGCTGCTGGAGCATGGGTCCCGCATGTCATCCTCTATGAACAATAAAAGTTTCCTTTCTTGGAGTTATTTTTTACCCCTAATTTCTGGCTACTTCCTTTTTCTTTTGATCCCCTGCCGCCTTTGAAACGTTGAAGACTTTGCTGGCTCATGGGTCCCACATGTCAGCCTCTATGAACAATAAACACTTCCTTTCTTGGAGTTATTTTGTGTTGGAGATATGCCCAAGAGGCAATAATAAAAGTGGTTATTATATATCTTTATGTTTATGATAAATGTTTATATACCATGCTATAATTGTATTAACTGAAACATTGATACATGTGTGATATGTAAACAACAAAGAGTCCCTAGTAAGCCTCTTAACTAGCTTGTTGATTAATAGATGATTAGTTTCATAATCATGAACATTGGATGTTATTAATAACAAGGTTATATCATTGTATGAATGATGTAATGGACACACCCAATTAAGCGTAGCATAAGATCACGTCATTAAGTTATTTGCTATAAGCTTTCGATACATAGTTACCTAGTCCTTATGACCATGAGATCATGTAAATCACTTATATCGGAAAGGTACTTTGATTACATCAAACGCCACTGCGTAAATGGGTGGTTATAAAGGTGGGATTAAGTATCCGGAAAGTATGAGTTGAGGCATATGGATCAATAGTGGGATTTGTCCATCCCGATGACGGATAGATATACTTTGGGCCCTCTCGGTGGAATGTCGTCTAATGTCTTGCAAGCATATGAATAAGTTCATAAGAGACCACATACCACGGTACGAGTAAAGAGTACTTGTCAGGAGACGAGGTTGAACAAGGTATAGTGTGATACCGATGATCAAACCTCGGACAAGTAAAATATCGCGTGACAAAGGGAATTGGTATCGTATGTGAATGGTTCATTCGATCACTAAAGTCATCGTTGAATATGTGGGAGCCATTATGGATCTCCAGATCCCGCTATTGGTTATTGGTCGGAGTGAGTACTCAACCATGTCCGCATAGTTCGCGAACCGTAGGGTGACACACTTAAAGTTGGATGTTGAAATGGTAGTACTTGAATATGGAATGAAGTTGGAATATTTGTTCGGAGTCCCGGATGTGATCCCGGACATCACGAGGAGTTCCGGAATGGTCCGGAGAATAAGATTCATATATAGGATGTCATTTTATGTGAATAAAATGATGCGGAAGGTTCTATGGAAGGTTCTAGAAGGTTCTAGAAAAGTCCGGAAGAAACCACCAAGGAAGGTGGAGTCCACATGGGACTCCACCTCCATGGCCGGCCAACCCTAGTGGGGGAGGAGTCCCAAGTGGACTCCCCTTAGGGGGCCGGCCACCCCCTATGGAAGGTGGAATTCCCACCTCTAGTGGGAGGGAAGGTTTCCCACCATATGGAAGGTTTTGGGTTCGGGTCTTATTCGAAGACTTGTAGTCCAACACTTGGGGCTTCCACCTATATATAGAGGGCCAAGGGGAGGGGGCCGGCCACCTCAAGACCACAGGCCGGCCACCCCCTCCCAAACCCTAGCTTTGCTCCTCCACTTCATATTGCCCGCATAGCTTAGCGAAGCTCCGCCGGACTTCTACACCGCCACCGACACCACGCCGTCGTGCTGTCGGATTCAAGAGGAGCTACTACTTCCGCTGCCCGCTGGAACGGGGAGGTGGACGTCGTCTTCATCAACAACCGAACGTGTGACCGAGTACGGAGGTGCTGCCCGTTCGTGGCGCCGGAACCGATCGTGATCAAGATCTTCTACGCGCTTTTGCAAGCGGCAAGTGAACGTCTACCGCAGCAACAAGAGCCTCCTCTTGTAGGCTTTGGAATCTCTTCAAGGGTGAGTCTCGACAATCCCCTTGTTGCTACCGTCTTCTAGATTGCATCTTGGCTTGGATTGCGTGTTCGCCGTAGGAAAATTTTTGTTTTCTATGCTACGTTATCCTACAGTGGTATCAGAGCCGTGTCTATGCATAGATGGTTGCACGAGTAGAACACAATGGTTTGTGGGCGTTGATGCTCTTGTTATCTTTAGTTGAGTACTTTGCATCTTTGTGGCATAGTGGGATGAAGCGGCTCGGGCTAACTTTACATGACCGCGTTCATGAGAATATGTATGAGATGATCATTATTGTATTGTGGCAACCGGCAGGAGCCTTATGGTTGTCTTTAAATTTCATGTTGAGTAGTATTTCAAAGTAGTTGTAATAGTTGCTACATGGAGGACGATCATGAAGACGGCGCCATTGACCTTGGTGCTTCGCCGACGATGATGGAGATCATGCCCGTTGATGATGGAGATCATGTCCACGCTTTGGAGATCAAGATCAAAGGCGCAAAGACAAAAGGGCCATATCATATCACATATGAACTGCATGTGATGTTAATCCTTTTATGCATCTTATTTTGCTTAGATCGCGACGGTAGCATTATAAGATGATCCCTCTCACTAAAATCTCAAGATAATAAAGTGTTCATCCTTAGTAGCACCGTTATCAAGTCTTGTCGTTTCGAAGCATCTCGTGATGATCGGGTGTGATAGATTCAATAAGTACATACAACGGGTGCAAGACAGTTTTGCACATGCGGATACTAAGGTGGCCTTGACGAGCCTAGCATGTACAGACATGGTCTCGGAACACGTGATACCGAAAGGTAGAGCATGAATCATATGATTGATATGATGAACACTTTGAGTGTTCGCCATTGAAATCACACCTTTTCTCGTGATGATCGGGTTTAGGTGCGGTAGATTTGGTTCGTGTGATCACTAAGACAATGCGAGGGATATTGTTTTGAGTGGGAGTTCACCTAGATTTTTTAATTATGTTGAATTAAAATTTGAACTCAATTTGTCATAAACCTAGTATAAACTATTGCAAATATGTTGTAGATATGGCGTCCCCAATCAATTTTAACCAGTTCCTAGAGAAAGAAAAACTTAAGAGCAACGGTAGCAACTTCACCGACTGGTTCCGTCATGTGAGGATCTTCCTCAATGGCGGAAATCTGCAATATGTGCTTAATGCACCGCTAGGTGACCCTCCAGCAGAAACTGAAACCGATGAAGTAAAGAATGTTTACGCAACTCGGAAAACTCGGTACTCTCAAGTTCAGTGTGCCATCTTATGCAGTCTGGAATCCGATCTTCAAAAACGTTTTGAGCACCACGATCCTCATGAGTTGATGAAAGAGTTGAAGACTATTTTTGAAACTCATGCGGCCGTGGAATGCTATGAAGCATCGAAACACTTTTTCAGCTGTATGATGGAAGAAGGCAGCTCCATTAGTGAGCACATGCTCGTTATGACCGGGCATGCGAAGAAACTCAGTGACTTGGGAATAGTGATTCCTAACAGACTGGGGATTAATCGTGTCCTTCAATCACTGCCACCAAGTTACAAGAACTTTGTGATGAATTACAATATGCAGAACATGAACAAGGAGTTTCCTGAACTCTTTGGCATGTTAAAAGCTGCTGAGATTGAGATTAAGAAAGAGCACCAAGTGTTGATGGTCAACAAAACCACCAGTTTCAAGAAACAGGGCAAGTCTAAGGGAAAATTCAAGAAGGGTGGCAAGAAAGCTGCCACGCCTCCTATGAAACCTAAGAACGGCCCTAAGCCTGATGCTGATTGCTATTACTGCAAAGAGAAGGGACACTGGAAGCGTAATTGCTCCAAGTATTTGGCAGATCTGAAGAGCGGCCTTGTCAAGAAGAAGAAAGAAGGTATATCTGATATACATGTTATAGATGTTCATTTCACTGGTTCTCGTTCTAGTACCTGGGTATTTGATACTGGTTCGGTTGCTCATATTTGTAACTCGAAACAGGAACTAAAGAATAAACGACAACTGCTGAAAGATGAAGTGACGATGCGCGTTGGAAACGGATCCAAGGTCAATATGATCGCAGTCGGGACACTTCCTCTACATCTACTTTCGGGATTAGTTTTAAGCCTAAATAATTGTTATTATATACCCGCGTTGAGCATGAACATTATATCAGGATCTTGTTTAATGCAAGACGGTTATTCATTCAAGTCTGAGAATAATGGTTGTTCTATCTTTATGAATAATATCTTTTATGGTCGAGCACCTGAAAAGAATGGCTTATTTCTGTTAGATCTCGATAGTAGTGATACACACATACATAACATTAATGCTAAGCGAATTAAATTGAATGATAATTCTACTTATATGTGGCACTGTCGTCTTGGTCATATTGGAGTGAAACGCATGAAGAAACTCCATACTGATGGATTACTTGAATCACTTGACTTTGAGTCACTTGATAGATGCGAAGCATGTCTGATGGGAAAAATGACTAAGACTCCATTCTCGGGTATGATGGAGCGAGCTACTGACTTATTGAAAATCATACATACAGATGTGTGTGGACCAATGAGTGTAGCATCGCGCGGTGGTTATCGTTATGTTCTAACCTTCACAGATGATTTGAGTAGATATGGGTATATCTATTTAATGAAACATAAATCCGAAACTTTCGAGAAGTTTAAGGAATTCCAAAGTGAAGTAGAAAATCAACGTAACAAGAAGATTAAATTTCTACGATCTGATCGCGGAGGTGAATATCTGAGTTATGAGTTTGGCATGCATTTAAAGAAATGCGGAATACTTTCACAATTGACACCGCCGGGAACACCACAACGAAACGGTGTGTCCGAACGTCGTAATCGAACTCTCTTAGATATGGTTCGTTCTATGATGTCTCTTACTGATTTGCCGTTATCATTTTGGAGTTATGCATTAGAGACAGCCGCATTCACTTTAAATAGAGCACCATCAAAATCCGTTGAAACGACGCCGTATGAATTATGGTTTAATAAGAAACCTAAGTTGTCGTTCCTAAAAGTTTGGGGTTGCGAGGCCTATGTAAAAAAGTTACAACCGGACAAGCTAGAACCCAAAGCGGAGAAATGCGTCTTCATAGGATACCCTAAGGAAACTATAGCGTACACTTTCTATCACAGATCCGAAGGCAAGATCTTTGTTGCTAAGAACGGAACCTTTCTTGAGAAAGAATTTCTCACTAAAGAAGTGACTGGAAGAAAAGTAGAACTCGATGAGATTGAAGAATCTCTACTCGTTGATCAGAGTAGCGCAGTACCGGAAAATGTTCCTGTACCACCTACACCGACAACAGAGGAAGCTAATGATAATGATCATGAAACTTCAAATGAGACAGCTACTGAACCTCGCAGATCGACAAGGGATCGTGCCACTCCAGATTGGTATGATCCTTGTCTAAATGTCATGATTGTGGATAACAATGATGAAGACCCTGCGACGTATGAAGAAGCGATGATGAGCCCAGATTCCAACAAATGGCAAGAAGCCATGAAATCCGAAATGGGATCCATGTATGATAACAAAGTATGGACTTTGGTAGACTTACCTGATAGCCGCAAGGCTGTCGAGAATAAATGGATCTTCAAAAGAAAAACAGATGCTGATGGTAATATTACTGTCTATAAAGCTCGACTTGTCGCAAAGGGTTTCCGACAAATTCAAGGTGTTGACTACGATGAGACTTTCTCACCTGTAGCGAAGCTAAAATCTGTGAGGATTTTGTTAGCAATAGCTGCATTTTTCGATTATGAGATTTGGCAGATGGATGTCAAAACGGCGTTCCTTAATGGAGACATTGAGGAAGAGTTGTATATGGTACAACCCAAAGGTTTTGTCGATCCTAAAAATGCTGACAAAGTATGCAAACTTCAGCGTTCAATCTATGGACTGAAGCAAGCATCGAGAAGTTGGAACCGACGTTTTGATAAGGTGATCAAAGACTTCGGGTTTATACAGTGTCATGGAGAGGCCTGTATTTACAAGAAAGTGAGTGGGAGCTCTGTAGCATTCCTGATATTATATGTAGATGACATATTATTGATTGGGAATGATATAGAACTATTAAGCAGTGTAAAGGGTTATTTGAATAATAGTTTTTCAATGAAAGACCTTGGTGAAGCATCATACATATTAGGCATCAAGATTTATAGAGATAGATCAAGACGTCTAATAGGGCTATCACAGAGTACATACCTGGACAAGATTCTGAAGAAGTTTAGAATGGACGAAAGTAAGAAAGGATTCTTACCTATGTTACCAGGCAAGGTCTTGAGTAAGACTCAAGGACCGGCTACGGCAGAAGAAAGAGAAAGGATGAGTCAGATCCCCTATGCCTCGGCAGTAGGCTCTATCATGTATGCCATGCTATGTACAAGACCGGATATAGCACATGCTGTTAGTTTAACTAGCAGATATCAAAGTGATCCAGGAATGGAACACTGGACAGCGGTCAAGAATATCCTGAAGTACTTGAAAAGAACTAAGGATATGTTTCTTTGTTATGGAGGTGACCAAGAGCTCGTTGTAACAAGTTACACCGATGCAAGTTGGAACACTGATCCTGATGACTCTAAGTCACAATCTGGGTACGTGTTTATATTGAATGGTGCTGCAGTAAGCTGGGCAAGCTCGAAGCAGTGCACGGTGGCGAAATCCTCAACAGAATCGGAGTACATAGCGGCTTCAGAGGCTTCATCAGAAGCGGTATGGATGAAGAGGTTCATTGTAGAGCTCGGTGTGGTTCCTAGTGCATTGGACCCATTTGTCATCTACTGTGATAACATGGGTGCCATCGCCAATGCACAAGAGCCAAGGTCACACAAGAGGCTGAAGCATATCAAGCTGCGTTACCACTCGATTCGCGAGTACATCGAAGATGGAGAAGTAAAGATTTGCAAAGTACACACTGATCTGAATGTAGCAGATCCGTTGACTAAAGCTCTCCCTAGGGCAAAGTATGACCAACACCAGAATGCCATGGGTGTTAGGTATATTACAATGTAATCTAGATTATTGACTCTAGTGCAAGTGGGAGACTGTTGGAGATATGCCCAAGAGGCAATAATAAAAGTGGATATTATATATCTTTATGTTTATGATAAATGTTTATATACCATGCTATAATTGTATTAATCAAACATTGATACATGTGTGATATGTAAACAACAAAGAGTCCCTAGTAAGCCTCTTAACTAGCTTGTTGATTAATAGATGATTAGTTTCATAATCATGAACATTGGATGTTATTAATAACAAGGTTATATCATTGTATGAATGATGTAATGGACACACCCAATTAAGCGTAGCATAAGATTACGTCATTAAGTTATTTGCTATAAGCTTTCGATACATAGTTACCTAGTCCTTATGACCATGAGATCATGTAAATCACTTATATCGGAAAGGTACTTTGATTACATCAAACGCCACTGCGTAAATGGGTGGTTATAAAGGTGGGATTAAGTATCCGGAAAGTATGAGTTGAGGCATATGGATCAATAGTGGGATTTGTCCATCCCGATGACGGATAGATATACTCTGGGCCCTCTCGGTGGAATGTCGTCTAATGTCTTGCAAGCATATGAATAAGTTCATAAGAGACCACATACCACGGTACGAGTAAAGAGTACTTGTCAGGAGACGAGGTTGAACAAGGTATAGTGTGATACCGATGATCAAACCTCGGACAAGTAAAATATCGCGTGACAAAGGGAATTGGTATCGTATGTGAATGGTTCATTCGATCACTAAAGTCATCGTTGAATATGTGGGAGCCATTATGGATCTCCAGATCCCGCTATTGGTTATTGGTCGGAGTGAGTACTCAACCATGTCCGCATAGTTCGCGAACCGTAGGGTGACACACTTAAAGTTGGATGTTGAAATGGTAGTACTTGAATATGGAATGAAGTTGGAATATTTGTTCGGAGTCCCGGATGTGATCCCGGACATCACGAGGATTTCCGGAATGGTCCGGAGAATAAGATTCATATATAGGATGTCATTTTATGTGAATAAAATGATGCGGAAGGTTCTATGGAAGGTTCTAGAAGGTTCTAGAAAAGTCCGGAAGAAACCACCAAGGAAGGTGGAGTCCACATGGGACTCCACCTCCATGGCCGGCCAACCCTAGTGGGGGAGGAGTCCCAAGTGGACTCCCCCTTAGGGGGCCGGCCACCCCCCCTATGGAAGGTGGAATTCCCACCTCTAGTGGGAGGGAAGGTTTCCCACCATATGGAAGGTTTTGGGTTCGGGTCTTATTCGAAGACTTGTAGTCCAACACTTGGGGCTTCCACCTATATATAGAGGGCCAAGGGGAGGGGGCCGGCCACCTCAAGACCACAGGCCGGCCACCCCCTCCCAAACCCTAGCTTTGCTCCTCCACTTCATATTGCCCGCATAGCTTAGCGAAGCTCCGCCGGACTTCTACACCGCCACCGACACCACGCCGTCGTGCTGTCGGATTCAAGAGGAGCTACTACTTCCGCTGCCCGCTGGAACGGGGAGGTGGACGTCGTCTTCATCAACAACCGAACGTGTGACCGAGTACGGAGGTGCTGCCCGTTCGTGGCGCCGGAACCGATCGTGATCAAGATCTTCTACGCGCTTTTGCAAGCGGCAAGTGAACGTCTACCGCAGCAACAAGAGCCTCCTCTTGTAGGCTTTGGAATCTCTTCAAGGGTGAGTCTCGACAATCCCCTCGTTGCTACCGTCTTCTAGATTGCATCTTGGCTTGGATTGCGTGTTCGCCGTAGGAAAATTTTTGTTTTCTATGCTACGTTATCCTACATTTTGTACCCCTAATTTCTGGCTATTTTCCTTTTTTCTTTCGATCCCCAGTCGCCTTCTAAACGTAGAGGACGCTGCTGGCTCGTGGGTCCCAGATGTCAGCCTCCATGGACAATAAACCTCTCCTTTGTTGGATTTATTCTTCACCCTCTGATTTTGGCTATTTCCTTTTTCTTTTGATCCACTGCCGCCTTGGAAACATTGAGTACGCTGCTGACACATGGGGCCCGCATGTCATCCTCTATGTACAATCAACTTGCAAGATCTTCGAGCGAAAGAGCTTGTATTAGTGGGACCCATATGTCAACCTCTATGTACAATAAAAGTTTCCTTTCTTGGATTATTTTTAGCTCCTGATATTCGGTCACTTTCCTTTTTCTTTCGATCTCAAGCCGCCTCTGAAACGTTGAGTAAGGTGCTGGCTCATGGGACCCACATGTCATCCTCTATGTACAATAAAGTTTCTGTTCTTGGATTTTTTTACCCCTGATTTTTGGTCACTTGCCTTGACGCTGCTGGCTCATGGGTCCCACATGTCAGCATCTATGAACAATAAACCTTTCCTTTGTTGGATTTATTGTTTACCCCTAATTTCTGGCTATTTGCCTTTTTCTTTTGATCCCCACCGGCCTTTGAAAACGTTGAGGAACCTGCTGGCTCATGGGACCCGCATGTCATCCTCTATGTACTATAAAATTTCTTTTCTTGGTTTTTTTTTCACCTCTGATTTTTGGCTATTTCCTTTTTCTTTTGATCCCCTGCCGCCTTGGAAACGTTGAGTAAGCTGCTGACTCATGGGACCCGCATGTCATCCTCTATGTACAATCAACTTTCTTTTTTTGGAGTTTTTTTACCCCCTAATTTCTGGCTACTTTCTTTTTCTTTTGATCTCAAACCGCATTTGAAACGCTGAAACCGCTGCTGCAAAATGGGACCCGCATGTCATCCTCTATGTACAATAAGTTTCATTTCTTGGATTATTTTTGGCACCTGATATTTGGTCACTTGCATTTTTCTTCCGATCTCATGCCGCCTTTGAAACGTTGAGTAAGCTGCTGGCTCATGGGTCCCGCATGTCATCCTCTATGAACAATAAAAGTTTCATTTCTTGGAGTTATTTTTGACCCCTAATTTCTGGCTACTTCCTTTTTTCCTTTTGATCCACTGCCGCCTTTGAAACGGTGCGGATTCTGCAGACTAATACAAGCTTTTTCTCTCCAAGATCTTGCAAGTTGATAGATTAAATCATGGAATTATTAGGATATGTTTTAAATTTCAAATCCACTTTATGAATTATTAAAAATACCGTTATCCATGTGGGTATGGAGCGAACAAGGATTTTCATATTGGGCATGAGCAGTTTCAAAAATTGGAACCCAATAATTCAAAATAACTAAAAACAACTTTTATGTAGAATCTCCGCGTTTTTTTCTTTTGCCATTCATAGGATCTGTGTTTCATTAGAAAAGGGCCGAAATTGCATGAGCAGAAAGGCCCATTTGTAGTTATTGGGCTTCGACGGCCGGAGCAAGTAGGCCGAGAGCAATTCCCATGTAGATGGCCGTTGGCAACCCAAAGTGAAATATTGGGCCCAACAGGGGAAGGCTGAACAGTACTATTTTCTAATTGGAAGGTGGTACATGGCGTAATCCTGCCAAAAAAAAAAGATGGACACGGGTTGCTGAAATTTGCCCATCTGCGCCTAATATCGCCGCCGCGGCTCCGCTTCCGCCGCCGCCGCCATGCCTCGTCTCGCGTCGAGCTCGCGGTACTGCCGCGTCTCGGGCACGGGGTACCGCGGCGTCCGCGCGCACCCCAAAGGTACGTATTACGCGGAGATACGTGACGGCGGCGAGCGCATCGGCCTCGGCACCTACGAGACCGCGCACAAGGCCGCGCGCGCGTACGACGCCGTGGCGTGGCGGCTCGGGCGCCCGCGATCGTCGATGAATTTCCATGACGTGTGGACGCGCCAGCAGGCCGAGGATCTCGCGCCGCCGCCGTACATCGTTAGACAGGAGAAACAGCGCCGCCGCCGCGAGACGGAGCGCCGTTTGCGCATTGCCGAGCGGGACGAGCGCGCGGCGCGCGAGTGGGCGGCCCGCTTCCCCGAGGACGTAGCCGCCGAGAACGAGCACTTCCGCAGACGGAGGGCGGAGAAGGCTACGAGGCGGGCTGCGAAGAAGGAGGACCGCGCACAACGGAGGGCGGAGAAGGCGACGAAGCGGGCCTTCATCGAAGCGCAGCTCGCCGGGCCGACCACCATTGGCGAGGACGACCCCCGTTGGATTGACCTCTTCTCGTCGGATCCGGTGTCGGGCACGACACCTGACTCGTCAGATGTCGAGTTTTAGTTTAGTTTTATCGCACTACTTTGTACAAATATGAACTACGGAGTATCTATCAAGCTAATTTTATCCTATTTTATGTCTATTTCTAGTCTTTATTTGATCTTCTGTTTTACTGCACTCTATTTTTCATTATATTCTGTTTTTGGCGCTGCATTATAGCGCCTCTGAAAATACGCTGTTACAGCCCTGCATTTGGCCACCACAGTTTGCAGCTTCCGGTGAAGCTATTGCCGGCTCCATGCACAGCATCAGCCCACAGCGCCAAAATATAGAGCCACTGCTGGAGTTGCTGTAATATGTTTGTCAGCAGGAGCTTACCTAATTAGTGAAAAAGATGTTCAGCGTGGGATTCGATAAAAGGATCTTCATGTTTTTTTTCCTAGCGATCCTAGTTCGGACTTTTGATTGTGTTGGCTAGTGCATGAAGCTTGACACCTGTATTATGTGATCCTGATATGAGGATAAGAACACCTTCAGGTTGCATTGCTAATGGTGTCTACTGCAGCAGTGGCGTACCTTCAATGGAGACTGATGCAAGAGAGTTGGTACTGGTGAACCTGCACCTGACATCATCGTGCCACCTGAAGTAGGTTGTGTATTGGGATTAGACTGATAAGCATAGCACCTTGCAAAGAACAAGATGCTGCTAGTGTTGGTTAACGTGATTTTACGACAAAAGTCATGTATGCTCAACAGGTGCCGTACCTAGTTTGGATATTGTGTTGTTACCCTTTTGTGGTTTGGTGTTTGTCCAACAGAGAAAGCTACTCTTTTCCCGTGTAAGTGTTATTATGTGAACAAAAGTTGTATGTACATATATATCGGTCAGAGAACCAAGATTGCATATTCTTGCCTGGTTATAACACATAAGTCATAATAACAATTAAAGAGAAAAGGAACATTTGCCTTTGCAATGTGATTGTGCCAAGTAGATTAGACAACCAACCACAAACATTACAGGTCAACAGCCAAACGCATGCGAAAGTCCTAAGGTAAGCTCCATAATACATGTTGAAACCAAAAGCCTAGAAACCATAAGAAAGGTAGCTCCACATCACAGTTCCACGACAGCAGCATACTGATCATAAAACATATATCAAGTCAGGACAGCTGCACCACTGGGTAAGCATCCATGGGGTCTGGCTCAAGAGCGAAGACTGTGTGAATGCTGCAAAATGTGGCTCTTGCCTCACCCCACCCATACATCTTATCATGGAACCTTACCAAATCAGCATGAATCATCTTGACATAAACATAGCTCCTCTCTCCATGCTGATGGAATTGAACAATGCGCCAGTTGCAGTGCTTCAGCTTGTCAAACAGTATGCAGGAGATAACGAAGCATGCTGGCTGGTCTTTTGTAGTGACAATGGCTTGGAGTAGCTGGTCCTGTGAACCACCCAACTGGATCTTTAGAGCTTGAAGGACAGTCCGTGCCATATAAGCTACCGTTGCTGACTTCAGCTCGGGTTCAGGTGAATGACAGCTGACATCTTGTCCTCGAGATGCAGATCCTTCTTGATCAGATTCAGCGGAATCATCACCACTACTTACAGGTGCATCAGGTTCTACAGAAGGCACATCAGGTACATGCTCCAGTTCATAGGAGTTGGGTGGGACAGCACTGTTTGCTGAAATCTCTACAATACCAGCTCCGGGTAGACCACCGGTATCTCTGAGAGGGTAAACCACCAATATCCACTTCAGAGGATTCTCGTGGCACGACACCTTTCGCTAGAGGCTCTACCCTACCAGCTCCAGGTCCACCACCAGTCAGTACTGTGGGCATAGTCATGACGGGTTCTACCAATACAAAACCTCCTTCGGGTGGCGTGGCAACTTCGGGTGCAGGAGCATCAGTAGCAACTCCAGCATCAGCACCAGTTACATCGGTCTTGACAATAGGTAAACCGTCTTGCTCTAGTTCAGAGAATTCCCGTGGCACGACACCGTTCACTAGAGGCTCTACACTAGCAGCTCCAGCTGCACCACCAGTTTCTTCAGCAGGGGGTAAACCCAATCCACAACCTTCTTCATGTGGCACGATGATGCCACGTATAGGCTCATCAGTACCAGGTCCAGCTGCATCAGTCTCCATAGACAGTAAACAAGGTGGCGTCGGAGGTTTAAAAGACTGGCATGCCATTTCACCTTTGTCATCAGACAATATAGAGTTTTCTTCAACTCTATGTTTCTGCAATAATAAGCACATGAACAGAAATTAGACCAGAGCATCTAGCCATCTAACGGGGCAGCAAGAAAACAAGCGTCGGTCCATATGTTTACCTTGTCATCTGGGATATCAGAACACACAGATTTAGAAGTCATTTCACATAGCATCCGCTTTTTCGTTCCTTCCCCTACGTCCATCTGGAATAAGTAATACTATTGATCACATAAAACTAATTAATCAAATATATGCATATGTTGAGAAGTTTGCACGGCAAATTGTGGATTCTGCTTTCATCACCTACGAATCATCGTTCTATATATTTACCTTGTCATCTAGGATATCAGAAGTCACAGAATGAGAAGTCATTTCACTAAGTATCGGTTTTTTCGCTCTTTCCCCTCCATCCATCTGCAATAAGAAGTAATATTGATCACATAAAGCCAATTCAACGAATATATGCATATGTTGAGAAGTTTGCACAACAAATTGTGGATTCTACTTCCAATCACCAAGTAATCTCGTGAGAAATGCATGATCAAGATATGTTTCTCCCTCTTGATCGACATCTGCATCTCCATTAAGACTAATCATCGTGCGATGGTGCTCTTCAGAAGAGCGCATACAATTCCAATCACCAGACAAGCAAAAAATTGTTGATTCTAGTAATGATTAATCAGCAGTGGCCATGGAACGACCACAGATCGACCAAGCAAAAAAAAATCATCAGCCTACTGACCACCAGGCAAAACAAACTAGGCCCATACATGGCCTCACAAATCATCATCAAACGTCGATCAAACTAGCAAGTTTGAACATGGATTACTAATTTATTTTCTGATAAAGTGAGTATATTAATATCGAAAGATATTGATTACACTGAGCCTCTGCAACAACGCAATACCTTACTGGTAGTACGGATGCACATGGATTCCTAATACTCCCTCTGTTCGGTTTTAATTAGTCGACGCGAGGGAGAGAAGAAAATGAACTGTCGATGCTTTCAACTAGAGTCAATTAAATACGAACGGAAGAAGTACGTAGTAGTATTGACAAATATCCGGATCTAGTCTAAAAACAAATTGGCATGTAAATCCTAGTAGTCTACTAAACTAGGATCAATACCCTAGATTAGGGTTGCAAGCGGCGTCCGCGAATCGTCCCGCAAAGCAGAAAATTAGAGCAAATAGTGGTTGAGATTAGAGCAGATTTAAAGCACTCGCACTGAAACTAGCTAGCCCGCTACCCACCCCGCTTGACACCCTGCCCTAGAAATTAATCTACACCAAATATTCAAACAAGGATGAGCAACCGCCAATAAAATTTTATCCGCACATCATCATCTCTACCATACAAAAGGGTATGGTGATTTCACATACAGCCATTGTTGCCGCGGGACGAGGATGAGTGATGCGCCGCGGAGAAGGTGCCTCACGCCTCTGTCGCCGCCGCCGTCGAAGAGGAAGTCGAAGCCGCGCGATTGTGGTCCGTCGCCGATATGGAGGTGGAGCTACTAGGGAAGAGATGGAGGTGGAGGTGGAGAGGGAGTGATGGTTTGTACTAGTGGCGGCCGTTGAGATAGTTATAAATACAGCCTCTCTCTCTTTTTTGGCAAGGAATGCAGCTTCTCTTGGAAGGCAACGAGGCAACGCACTCCAGATTATAATAATATGGACGGAGAAATTTGGACGCATCTGTGTTGTCTTGTCAAATGAATCACCAGGATTTGCTTTTAGTACTCCAGATTTGGGCGACCCAAGGAAGTAGAGATAGTAATGTACGCCATCTAGCTGCACGCTATCAAATCAAATAAATGGTCATGCCATTTACTTTTAAGATGGTGCAGCAGTTATTCTGACCAAAGAAACATGCACGTCTGCTGATTATTTCTGATGGGTATACATTTACCGTCCGCTAGCAAAGATTGTTTGGCACATTGTTCTTATGGCTTTCAACATCACACCCCTTAATAATATTATTAATCAATGTTTGGGCAATCAATTGAGTGTGTTAATAAAAAAATAAAACCCACAAATCCAACTGTACTATTTTTAGGGCCATATGAAGGACAGGGAATGATTTTAAATGCCATATGGAGTACCTCCAACCATGTGAAATATGGTTCTGTCATGCAGGTGATACCCATGGCTTCGCATTGGATCTGTATGTTGTCCTACATACAGTCAACTATGAAGTACCACGATTTGGTTTTTGGGTGCAACCGGCTAGAGAATGATGCACGGGTTTGTACAGCCAGTACAATTCACATTAAGATTTTCTGATAGGATGTTGATGTGTATATGTAAGAATCATACACTAGAATGTCTTCTATGTTTAGATGGTTGATCTACGTTTATACTTTCTGTGAACCATGAGGTTAAGACCTTTGTACTGTAATAAAGATTGCTAAATAACAGTATATATGTATGCCTCTAGGGACACTGAAACAGCCAAACAACCATGCATGTGTATAGACCGTATTTGATCAAATTAAAAGAAGCGCATGGGTTCATGCAAATAGCATAAATTTATCACCTAAGTACATTAGCTATAAATAGTTAAATAGGAGTCAAGACCAACTGAGCTAGCTAGTAGTATGATCCTACTATTACATAAATATCCCTAACTCTGATTGTCTTTGTTCCAGTCCAGCGCGTTGGTGTAGCTTGGGATGAACCAAAACCCCGTATGCCAGTTGGCCCCTGGACCGCTGCTTGAGAAAGATATGCTTTGGTGGTCTTCGCCATTTAGACTGAAGCGGAAAATTTCTTGATGTGATGTGTCAAACTGAGAGCCAATGGCCTGAGGCGTGGTGTAGATGCAGTTTCTTCTTGTCAAATATCCTGGGGGAAATGTTGCACCACCCACTGGCATGAAAATCGGATAGTTCAACCCAAGGAACATAGAATAGTCTCCAAGATTAGTAACCCTTTCCCACGGGTTGGCTGGAAGTAACCGACTAGTGTCATTCGAGAATACAATGCAGGTATACCCCGAATAGCTGTGAACAGCGCGACCGCAATGGACAGAAGGGGTACTATCATAATGAGTTGGAGCACCGTCAGCGTCAAAATCCATTACGCCACGTGCATAGACCAGGAGAAGTCTAGAACGATCTTGAGATCTTGCCAGCCACCACGTACGACTATTAGAGTCAAAATCATCATCGTCATCAAATCCAGCCGTCCACGGAATGAATGGAGCAGGGAGCACTATAGGACCTTGAAAAAGGAAAGAACACGTCACATGAAAATATATTTCATGATTTATCTACTAGTGATATTGATTTGATATTGGGATGCCAATACTAGTACTTTATAAAATCATGGTCGAACATAAGATGGTTTGAAATATATTTCGAACATCTTGGTAAAACTTCATATGGATTTAAAACATGTTCCCGAAAATATTGGTCCAAATTTTAGATGGTTTGAATATAGTACTCCTTATTCTCTAGAACCGGGGGAATATAAACAAATGAAAGTCTTTATCAATATTGCATGGCACCTTTATTGATTCTATTTCTACTCTACCTTAAATTTTCTAGGGAGTAATAATAAAGAAACTTAATTACTAGGGGGCCTTTTTCCTAAGGAACAACATGCACATTAGACCATACTAAAATTCCTATAGATGTTAAATTCTATATATGTCCATACCACAAGAGGGTTATGGTGTGCGCCTATGGAATTCCTTTAAGCCAAAAGATGCCAAGACAGTTCAACAAATAAGAGGTGAAATACTATATAAGTTACGTATATAAAAAAGATAGGGAGGAAATGTTACCAAATTGATTAGGATCCCATGCATAAACATTTCCAAGCTCGATGCGGCGAACACAAGTCCGTTATGTATAATTGCATCGCAGTATATGGCGCCGTACTGAAACTGGTTTTCAAGAAATATCCATTCACGAGGATATTCGCCATGGAGGTAGGCAATTGCAAAGTCGAAGATTGCGACAAGGGAGAAATCTTGATACCCCCTAGCAGCTGTAGGAACTTGGCAAATAGCTATCTTCTGCAGTTGAATAGCAGAACGCTGATACTCGAATATAAGTGGATTGTGTGTGGTTTCCAACTTGTTCCTCAAAGATGGAAGCTTAATCTTGCGATGAGTGTAGACATTGAGGAGGTTCCACTTGCCTTCGGGGCCAACCATGGCGATCCAATCTCCATTGGCGCCTGCCCGCTCCTCATCCTTACCGTGTGGCATTAGGCCATCATAGGAGAACCTGTCCAGCGGCAGTAGTTTGCACTTGCTGTGCACCGGCAAATCCTCCTTGAACACCGCCCATGGTTTATCCGCCGGGTCACAACAGAGAACACACGGAAGGCCAAACGGCTGAGAAGCAGGCAGAGTGGCACTGTATTTGGCTGACTGAAGAATACTTTTGGAGGAACCGACTAGGGACGCGGCGGTGATGGCGTCGCACTGGCTGATGAGCACTTCAAGGGGGCCTTCCGTAAACACCTTGTGAAACAGCCCAGATCCACAGACCCTGCTCGATTTCGCCATCGCAATGAGGCAGGTGGTACAATGGGGTTGGTATTTTCTTGGGAGATCTACTGATTCGAACTTTGGGAGAGAGATGGCGATCAATGGCGGCAGGTGGGGGTTTGAGTTGGAGAACAGAGGCTCTCAAACTGGGCACATCTGGATAGGATGCGAAAGCGCCATGGCGGAGACGCAGGCGCGTGCTATGGAAGATGGGCGGAGTGGGGATAGACGACGGAGGTGAACCGAGACGCTCATATACTGCCTACTGCAGTTTCGAGGAGAGTGTGAATGTGTTCAAAAAAAGAGGAGAGTGTGAATGTGTTCAAAAAAAGAGGAGAGTGTGAATGTGTTCAAAAAAAGAGGAGAGTGTGACTGTGACCCGACACCCGAGTAGGAGCCGAGCAGACGGACTATAGGAGTAGCCCCATCATTACAGAACATTAATCGTGCTTCCTACAATAAATAAGTGAAACACCCCAGGCTTGTGTTGTCTAATCAAATCGATGGCCATGTCAGTATTATGGTGAACAAATAAAACAAATACACACCAACCTTGTTCTTTTTGCAACGTACACCAACCTAGCAAGGCATCAACCTTCTCGCCATCAACTACGACTCCGTGGCTCCGTCCCACCAAAGTTGTCTCAACTTTGTAAAAAAAAATACATCTATCCATCTAAATTTTAACAAAGGTGAGACACTTTTGGTGGGACCGAGGGAGTACAAAAAAACTTCACTACTCCATGCTAGTATCGGCCACTAATTCAAATTTCAACTGAAGGCGTGCTATTTTATGGTCCTGAAAATTGCCAAAAAAATACAACCCAAAAATGCAACAGATCCATGTTAAGGGGGTACACCCTACGCAATATACATTAAGAAACTTTGAAACTTCAGCGACCTTGTAAGAATGCCCATGACAGTGCAGTTTTGCCAAATTAGGAAGAGACGAAATATGAATTCAACCAAAGAAATCTAAACGAATCCTTAGACAATAGCATAGTTAACACGTTCGGAAAAAAATGATGACTCCAAAAGAACAACATTAGCAAGAAATACTCCATTTTAGTTTGAATTTGCAGTCACATACATAACTAGTAGTACTGTCAAAATACTATAATACTCCGAGCTGCATTCTAGCACTCCAACTAGCTAGCTAATAGTTCTGGAGTAGTAGTACTACTATACAAGTCCAAAATACATCCGAACGAACCCTACTTCGAACTAAACTACTCCCTCCGATCTTCGAGTAACTACATTGCAGTATGACTAAACGAAGATTATTGTATAACCTTCTTGTTGATGCAAACGCAGATAGGCAACACACGCTGCCCTCCATTCTGCTTCGCGTAACGGGGCGGCACCGCCAGGAAAGAAGTGAGCTGCTGCAACATGATCGAGCTAGGCGTCGGGGAGCTCGTCGGCTTGATTACCGCCATCAAGGTGTCCGTCGAGAGGTCACTGGTCCCAGCCGTCGCCGGCGCCGGCGGACCAATCACCAACAGCTGCGCCTTGTACATCGGAAACAAGCACGCGGCCGACCTGATGCACACACAGGACACAATGGTGGTCGGGCCGAGCGCTCCAACGGTGATGGCGAACACGCTACCGTCTTCTTCCCCACTGCCGATGAACAGGTGTCCCCGCGGTTGTACCGGAATACGAACTATGCACCAGGCGGGTATGCCATACTGGAACGTAAACACTGGGATGGAGTGGGATGCTTGGAGGTGTACCAGGAGCTCCCGCGGCGGGCCGGTGAAGCTGCAGCCGGTATTGATGGCCTCTGTGCAGCCGCACGGACCATGCGGGCACGCGATATAGTGCTTGTAGGACTCCGTGGAGGCGACCAAGCTCTGGCAGCCGACGCACTTGACCATTGCCCCAGATCGATTCGACGGCGGCAATCTTGGCCCAGATCGATTCGACGGCGGCAACCACGCCGGCTGCTCGCACTTCTCTCACGGGTTCGGCGCAAGCTCGCCGACGCAGCGCCGACAGCCCATATGACCGCCCTTGCACTGCACGGAACAACGTACGTGGCATCAGTTGTCATTGACATTTCTCACAGGTGAACCTAAGAATGAAATCGGAAGGGAGCGACCTTGGATATGGGGGGTTTGAAGGGCAGCAGGCAGAGGGGGCACAAGAAGAGGGCCTCCTCCATCTTCAGAGAAGAGTGATCGGGAAAACGAGAACGGGATGGGTTCTTTTTTTTATACATGCCTTGGAGTGGAGTATGGATACTACTACTTATAGGAAGAACTTCCTTGCTAAGAATCGGCGTCGGCCGTACGCAAGCATAGATGCACCAGCGGCTCTGCAGTTTGTCAAAATAAAAGGACAAAGCTGCAGTGACTTGAAGTCTCCAAATCTCATTGTGACTTGGTGCCACCATCTACCAACCATTTGAGATCCAACGTTCCAAATTAATCTCTTATTTCGAACCTAAAAACAAAAATTATGAAAAAAATCCAGTAAAATGTAGATGCCTTGTTCTAAAATCTGTGAATATTTCATCCCACTCGGACGATTAGCTTGTGATTAAAGAGCTTTTTACGTATACGAGCACTAGTTTAAACTAAATACTCCCTCTGATTCATATTAATTGACTTCAATATGGATGTATCTAGAACTAAAATGTGTCTAGTACATCCATATTAGAGTCAATTAATATGAACCGGAGGGAGTATATATTTTCTCACAAACCTTTGATTCAAATCGAATGAAACTTCACCAAAATATAAATCGAAATATGCACGATTAACTGGAAGTTCTTGAAATATTTCTGAGCAATTATAATAATTATTTAGGTTAAAATCCTAAGTCGATCGCATACATTGGATCTGAGATGGATGGTGGATGGTGGCACCAAGTCACTGTGAAACTTGGAAGTATCAAGTCAGTGAAGCTCTATCCCAAAATAAAAGCTTCGTGAAGGGGGCAGTTTGGTTCAAAAAAGAAGACAAGTGCAAGCGGTTGTCGAACAATACCCATATAGTCAAATGTACTCCCTCTGATTCAAATGAATTGACTCAACTTTGTCTAGATATATGGATGTATCAAGTCATGAAGCTAAAATAAAAGCTTCATGAAGGGGGAAGTTTGGTTCGAAAAAATACGATTGCCAAGCATTTGTCAAATAGTACCATAACGTCAAATGTACTCCCTCCGATTCAAACGAAATGACTCAACTTTGTATTTTGCATGTTAAAGGTTTTTCGTAAAACTTGGCCAATCTTAACATAGTTTGCCTTTCTAAAAAAAAGATATAAGCCCTAAGGCTCCTTTGATTCATAGGATGGGAAAACCATAGAAATATGGAAAACATAGGATTGAGATTTAATGGCTAGTTGAATCATATAGGAAGATGAGTTGTGTTTGATTGTGCCAAAGGAAATTTTCCATGAGGTATGACCTAATGTTTTATTCTTATAGGATTTGCACTGCAAGATTCCTATAGGATATGTTCCTATGAATCAAACAACTAGTGTGGGGAAAATTCACATGTGATCTAAATCCTACATAATACCTATACAAATCCTATATATGAATTTTAGTTGTTAGGTCACTTAAAATGACTTCACTTGAAGAGTTACATTTTTGTTTTTTTCTGAATTAGTAGTGATGCCTAACCATATATATACCTAAACCAAGAGAATCAGCATAAACTTATGTATATTAATAGTAAGCGCATATATGAATGTTTTTTATCTACAAACCCAGGGTCATATATATGTACATAGAAACATGCATATATGCTAGTTTTTGTACCTTGGTGTGTTCCTCTTTTGGGCTATCTCTTTTTTGTTCACCGATTCACAACCAACGCCCTAGATTAATTTGGCACTTAAAAAATAACATTTTGTTTTTGGCGCACTAACACAAATAGTAGTAGCACGGTCAACACTGTAGAGAAGTACAAAATAAATGTGTGTGGGAAAAAATGACTTAAAGTGACCATTACATCGAGAAAAAGGGTAGAACCAAGCATTGCACAGGGAAAAAGCAGTGTAGTGCCCAGAAGAAAAAAACAAGTTGGGTTATACTCCCTCCATCCTGAAATAATGGGTGTAGAGTTAAAATTTGTCCATAAAAGAGTGTACTTCTCGTTTTGCAATGCACTTCAAAATTTGTCCACAAAAGAGTGGTAGTAAAAAATATTTCTTTCTCATCACGAGGGATATAGTTTCTTCACGACTAGTACGTACTACCTCCATCACAAAGCTTAAGTCTTTTTTTAAGAGTCAAAGCAAGTAAAGGTTGACGAAAATTTAGAACAATCTATCAACTAATATAATATTTTGTAGATACCATACCAAAAAAAAATCGTTGTCTATGTATTGATATTAATTTTGTATTTTGCATGATAATGATTTTTGGTAAAATCTTAGTTTACCTTGACATAGTTTGAGCTTCTAAAAATAATATAAGCCTTACGCTTTGGGATGGAGGTAGTAGTATTTAGCATAATATGGTTTTCTTATTTACTACATGCATTTAGATCATTGGAGGTGGAAAAGTTGAAGAGGAAAGTGATGGTCGATGACAGTTTCCCAACGTAATAATAAAATCCTTAATATGACTTGAAAACCCACACGTACGCTCTTTCTAGGACAGAGGCAGTATGAGGTAATGCACCCACGCGCTGTCATCTGCCGGTTCGTGCTATGTCTCCCAAATCTTGAAATATCGTCAGTTATCCATTTCACGTCCACACTTCTCCCTCTCTCCACGGACTAGGAAAAAACCCTCTCTTCACTTCCCCTTCCCATTCCACCGATGGAGAGCCCAACCGACGCCGTCAACGCAGCGAAAGCGAAAGCCGCGCGGCTGGCCTTAGCCGCAGAGGAGGCGTGCAGAGCCGCGACCGCAGCACGCATGGCCGCAACGGCGGCGATCATTGCCGCAGCGGATGCCAAAGACGAAGCGGAGGCCATTGCCGAAGGTCGGGCCATCGGTCGCTCATCGGCATCTGATGCTGTTGGTAGATGGGTCCACTCTCTTGGGAAGCATCCCCTAGATGACGAGGAGGAGGTTGAACTCATCTTTGAACCGCCGCCGCCGACCTTCGACGAGAATATCGTCGACGAGGGGGAGGAAGTATGTTCCGATTCACCTCTCTCCCTTATTCAACATAGCCCTGTATCGATTTGCGCTATGGTCTCTCCCTCTTTTTTTTGCGCTATAGCGTTTTGAATTAGCGTCAGAATCTTTTTAGATTCATATTCAGTATTAGTTGCAACTGCTACATATTTGCTTCACATCCGATTCACCTCTCTCCCTTATTTAACATAGCCCTGTATCGATTTGCTCTATGGTCTCTCCCTCTTTTTTTTGCGCTATAGGGTTTTGAATTAGCGTCAGAATCTTTTTAGATTCATATTCATTATTAGTTGCAACTGCTACATATTTGCTTCACCTGTTTATTTGGCATGTATCAGGTTGCTACTGATGAGGTTGACAGCGATGTCGAGTCGCGTCATAGGAAGGCCAGGGCCACTCTCAACAAGCTTAAGGCGGGGAAGTTCGACAAGTATTGGAGTGAACCCTGGACTGGTGCCAGGAACAGCTGCCCCTTCTGCACAAAGAGCATAAAGGTTGACTTTCGAAGCGTCCTGCAGCATGCCGAAGCCGGTGGGTCCGGCTGTCTCAAAGTTGGGGAAACTGTTAACCGATCCGGCTTCATAGCCAACCACATGGCCTATGGGCTATTCCTAAGGAAGAAATTGAACCAAGCTATCGAGACCGGTCGTGTGCCTCCTCCCAAGCCCAAGCCACCAAAGATTAAAGGTATGGGCAGCAAGAAGCAGAAGAAGCGGGACCGGGAGGAGGCGACAGGAAGAAGATGGTAAATATACTCCGTAACTGTTGTGCATGTTTGTCTCTCCTACTGCTTCAAAAGCAGCATCTTTTGTTGAACTCTGTTTATGTTTGCTGCTCAGCAGCGTTTGTGGTGAACCTATTAGCTTAATTAGGGGTTGTTGAACTATGTCTGTGTTGAACCTTGCTTAATTAGGTTGTGTTGAACTCTGTTTGTGTTGGCGTGGGAAGGGGGGCATGATGCTACCCTGAATTTGCGGGACCCCCAAAAAACTTGCAAATACGAGTGATGCATCCAAAAGGAACAAACTTCTTACATGGTAGACCCCAGTCTGAAAGCAAGAAATGCGATCGGGTCCTTAACAGCCACCGCCCGGATTGATCGGGTATTTTGCCTGCCTACCGCATGTGACTTGTGCTCACTGAAGTTTGGGACCTCACGCATGGGCACCACACGTAAGTGACAGACCTGTTGGTGTAAAAACTCGGGTGATTATTATACTGCATTAGTACAAAGTTTCCTATGGATTCAAGGGTTGGAAAGCCAAGTTAACTCATTTTCATGACTAAGAAGGAGCCAGGCTTACTTTTTCATTTTCATGTTTTAACTTGTTTAAATCTTGGTCAAACAAAGGATTTGACCAGGATTCAAGTGGGCATAAAAATTCAAAAAAGAAATCAAAAAAAAACCAAAGCACATAAGCTTCTTATGTCATATAGTAAGCATTACAGTTGATCAACGAAGTCTAGACATATTCAAACCAGAAAAATATTGTATATACCCCCTAACCCTAAACTCTGTCTTATGAAGTCAAGCATGAAGAAAAGTGGTTTTGGGTTTCAAACATTGGAAATTGAAAAAACTCCCAAAAGCTTCATTTTGGAGTGACTAAGAAGAATCCAGGCTTTCATTTTCATTTTCATGTTTTAAATTGGTTTAAATCTTGGTCAAACCTAGGATTTGACCAAGATTCAAATGGACATAACAAATTCAAAAAAATCAAAACCAAACACATAGTCTTTTGATGTCATATAGTAAGCATTCAAGTTGATAAACAAAGTCTAGACATATTTAAACAAGAAAAATCATGTATATACTTGGCCCCTAACCCTAAACTCTGTCTTATGAAGTCAAGCATTAAGAGGAGTGGTTTTGGGTTTCAAACATGGAAATTTAAAAAACCTCCCAAAAGCTTCATTTTGGAGTGACTAAGAAGAATCCAGGCTTACTTTTCATTTTCATGTTTTAAACTGGTTTAAATCTTGGTCAAACCTAGGATTTGACCAAGATTCAAATGGGCATAACAAATTCAATAAAAAACTAAACACATAGTCTTTTGATGTCACATAATAAGCATTCAAGTTGATAAACAAGGTCTAGACATATTCAAACCAGAAAAATCATGTATGTACCCCCTACCCCTAAACTTTGTCTTATGAAGTAAAGCACGGAGAGATATCATTTTGGGTTTCGAACATGGAAAATAAAAAAAAAACCTCCCAAAAGCTTCATTTTGGAGTGAATAAGAAGGATCCACACTTACTTTTCATTTTCATGTTTTAAACTTGTTTAAATATTGGTCAAACCTGCAAGGATTTGACCAAGATTCAAATGGGCATAAAAATTCAAAAAAAAAAAAACCGAAAACCACTTCTCTTCGTCCTTGACTTCATTAGACAGAGTTTAGGGTTGGGGTATATACATGATTTTTAATGTTTAAATATGTATAGACTCCGTTGATCAACATGAATGCTTACTATAACTTAAGAAGCTTAATTATGTGCTTTGGTTTTTCATTTTTTGAATTCTTTATTGAATTTTTATGCCTATTTGAATCTTGGTCAAATCCTAGGTTTGACCAAGAATTAAACAAGTCAGTAACATGAACATGAAAAAGTAAGCCTGGATCCTTCTTATTCACTCAAAAAATGAAGCTTTTGGGAGGGTTTTTGAATTTTCCATGTTTGAAACCCAAAACCATTCCTATTATATGCTTGACTTCATATATATCACAGAGTTTAGCCTTAGGGGGTATATACATGATTTTTCTAGTTTGAATATGTCTAAACCTTGTTTATCAACTTGAATGCTTACTATAAACCAAAAATTCATGTATCTACACCTAACCCTAAACTATGCATGAAGAGAAGTGGTTTTGGGTTTCAAACCTGGATATCTCAAAAACCCTCCCAAAAGCTTCATTTTGGAGTGAATAAGAAGGATCAAGGCTTAATTTTTCATTTTCATGTTTTAATCTTGTTTAAATCTTGGTCAAACCTAGGATTTGACCAAGATTCAAATGGGCATAATTTAAAAAAATGAAAAATCAAAGCACATAGTCTTCTTATGTCATATAGTAAGCATTCAATTAAGTTGATAAACAAGCTCTAGACATATTCAAACCAGAAAAATCATGATGAATCTACCCCCTATATATCCCTAAACCCTAACTTATGAAGTCAAGCATGAAGAGAAGTGGTTTTTGGTATAAATCATGGAAATTTCATATTCATGTTTATTAAACTTGTTTGGCATAACTATTCAGAAAAAACAAAAAATGGAAAATCAAGGCACATAGTCTTCTTATGTCATATATATAGTAAGCATTCAATTAAGTTGATAACAAGGTCTAGACATATTCAAACGAGAAAAATCATGTATCAAGCTACCCCTAACCCCAAACTCTGTCTTATGAAGTCAAGCATGAAGAGAAGTACGTGGTTTTTTGGTTTCAAACATGGAAATTTCAAAAACCCTCCCAAGAGCTTCATTTTGAAGTGACTAAGAAGCATACATGCTTAATTTTTCATATTCATGTTTTTAACTTATTCAAATCTTGGTGGAACCAAGGATTTGACAAAGATTCAAATGGGTATAAAAATTCAAAAAAAAAAACAAGGTCTTCTCTTATGTTATATAGTAAGCATTCAATTAATTTGATAAACAAGGTCTACACATATTCAAACCAGGAAAATCATGTATCTACCACCTAACCCTAAACTCTGTCTTATGAAGTCAAGCATGCATGAAGAGAAGTGGTTTTGGGTTTCAAGCATGGAAATTTCCGTGTTTGAAACCCAAAACCACTTCTCTTCATATGCTTGACTTCATATGACAGAGTTCAGCGTTAGGGGGTAGATACATGATTTTTTGGTTTGAATATGTCCAAACCTTGTTTATCAACTTGAATGTGTCGTAATATATATATGACATATATAAGAAGACTGCATGCTTTGGTTTTTCATTTTTTGATTTTTTTGAAATTTTAAGCCCATCTGATTCTTTGTCAAATAATAGGTTTGACCAAGATTTAAACATGTTTAAAACATGAAAATGAAAAAGGTAAGCCTCCATCCTTCTTAGTCACTCCAAAATGAAGCTTTTTGGAGGGTTTTTGAAAATTCCAAACGACTTCTCTTCGTGCTTGACTTGATAAGACAGAGTTTTGGGTTAGGGGTAGATACATGATTTTTCCGGTTTGAATATGTCTAGACCTTGTTTATCAACTTAAATGCTAACTATATGACATCAGAATGGGCATAAAAATTTAAAAAATTTAAAAATGTAAAACCAAAATTTAATTGGGAGGAAAGGGTACATGAATTACAATTAAAAAACAAGGTAACTTAAATACTTGGATGCCCCAAGATGTGTGGAAGCCCAAAACAATGGCAAAACATATCATGTGCGCATGCTGCATCCAATTCAAGTAGAACACATAGTAGGCACCGATAGTTTGACCTAAATTTGAAATCAAAGAGAAGGTGGTTAGAAAAAATCAAAATTGGCAAAGCAAAGCATGAAATCAAAAAATTGTGATGCACTCTAGCTATGAAAATTATCAAACAATGCAAACCAAAATGATTTTTTAGAGGAATACTAGTTCAACTTATTTAATTTTTTATTTGTAGGCCAAAATCAAACCCCGTAGTTGGATTTTTTTTTTCAACTTGATCTGTAGTACTGGGGAAAACCCTAGTTTATAACCTATTTAATAATAGATTCGTAGTCGATTCTTTTACTTTTTTATTATTACTATGCAGCACATGTGTGTTTGCCCGTCGAGTGAAACTCGGAGGAAGAGGAATCACTCGGAAGGAGAAGAACGGAGAGCAGTCACGGGGCCCCTCTTATTGATGGTGTATATTCTTTTTCTGGTGATGTTGACTGTTGTGCAGGGTTTGTCAGTGCGCAGGAGGTGCGAGCGAGCGAGCGAGCGAGTCGAGCGAGGCCGAGAATGAGAGATATTTGTTTTGTTTTTTTGTGAGAGGGACAACCGAAGGATCCAGAAGGACCCACAGACTTCCAATACGCATCCTGATGCGTCTTCTCTTGACAAAGAAGATGGCTGGGAGTTGGCGTACCTGTTGCACGTGACTTGTGCTCACTCAAGTGTGGGACCACACGCGTGGGCACCACACGTAAGTGACAGACCTGTTGGTGTAAAAACTCGGTTGATTATTATAGTGCATTAGAACAAAGTTTCCTATGGATTCAAGGGTAGGAAATCCAAGTTAACTCATTTACATGACATTATTTTTTCCATGAAGCAAAGTTAACACTATCAATTGGTACATTTTGGAGTGACTAAGAAGGATCAATGCTTACTTATTCGTTTAATTTCACGTGTTAAACTTGTCTAAATCTTGTTCAAACCTAGGATTTGACCAAGATTCAAATGGGCAGAAAAATAATTAAAAAATAGAAAAATGAAAAACCAAATCACATAGTAAGCATTCAAGTTGATAAACAAGGTCTAGACATATTCAAACCAGACAAATCATGTATTTATACCCCTAACCCCTAAACTCTGTCTTATGAAGTCAAGCATGTGAAGAGAAGTGGTTTTGGGTTTGGGGGTATATATACATGATTTTTATTGTTTAAATATATATAGACTTTGTTGATCAACATGAATGCTTAATTACTATATGACATAAGAAGTTTATGTGCTTTGCTGTTTCATTTTTTTGATTTCTTTTTTGAATTTTTATGCCCATTTGAATCTTGGTCAAATCCTAGGTTTGACAAAGATTTAAACAAGTTTGAAACATGAAAATGAAAAAGTAAGCTTGGATCCTTCTTAGTCACTCCAAAATGAAGCTTTTGGGTGGGTTTTTGAATTTTCCATGTTTGAAACCCAAAACCACTTCTTCTCTTCATGCTTGACTTCATAAGACAACGTTTAGGGTTAGGGGGTAGATACATGATTTTTCTGGTTTGAATATGTCTAGACTTCGTTGATCAACTTGAATGCTTAGTATATTACATAAGAAGACTATGTGGTTTGGTTTTTGATTTTCTTGATTTTGTTTGATTTTTTATGACCATTTGAATCTTGGTCAAATCCTAGGTTTGACCAAGATTTAAACAAGTTTAAAACATGAAAATGAAAAAGTAAGCATGGATCCTTCTTAGTCATGACAATGAGTTAACTTGGCTTTACTACCCTTGATGAATCCATAGGAAACTTTTTGTACTAATGCAGTATAATATTCTGGTTTGAATATGTCTAGACCTTGTTTATCAACTTAATTTGAAAGACATACAAGTTATAGCACACATAGTGCATACATTTTCACACATACTGCACTAGATGCTAACCCTATAGTTTGAGGCCATTTGGATGAGGTCGAAAAAATTCTTGGATTAGAATCGTGTTGTTCGAACCCCGTAGTTGGATTTTTTTGAACCCTTGATCTTTAGAACTGGGCAAAACCCAAGTTTAACCATGCAAGATTCAAATGGCCCTAAAAATTCAGAAAAAAATCAAAAGAATGAAAAACCAAAGCACATATATAGCATTCTTATGTCATATGTATAGTAAGCATTCAAGTTGATAAACAAGGTCTAGACATATATATTCAAACCAGAAAAATCATGTATATATCTACCCCTAAAACTCTAATTAAACTATGTCTTATGAAGTCAATCATGTAGAGAAGTGGTTTTGGGTTTCAAATATGGAAATTTCAAGAACCTCCCAAAAGCTTCATTTTAGAGTGACTAAGAAGGATCCAGGCTTATCTTTTCATTTCATGTTTTAAACTTGTTTAAATCCTGGTCAAACCTAGGATTTGACCAAGATTTATGGGCATAAAATTCAAAAAAATCAGAAAAATAAAAAACCAAAGCACATAAGCATATTCAAGTTGATAAACAAGGTTTGGACATATTCAAACCAAACAAATCATGTATCTACCCCTAACCCTAAACTCTGTCTTATGAAATCAAGCATGAAGAGAAGTGGTTTCGGGTTTCAAACATGGAAATATCAAAAACCTCCCAAAAACTTCATTTTAGAGTGACTGAGAAGGTTACATGCTTCCCTTTTCATTTTCATGTTTTAAACTTGTTTAAATCTTGGTCAAACCTAGAATTTGACAAGATTCAAATGGGCATCAAAATTCAAAAAAATCAGAAAAAGAAAAACCAAAGCAATTGTTTTCTTATGTCATATAGTAAGCATTAAAGTTGATAAACAAGGTCTAGACATATTCAACCAGACAAATCATGTATCTATACCCCTAACCCCCTAAACTCTGTCTTATGAAGTCAAGCATGTGAAGAGAAGTGGTTTTGGGTTTCAAACATGGAAATTTCAAAAACCTCCCAAAAGCTTCATTTTAGAGTGACTAAGAAGGATACATGCTTCCCTTTTCATTTTCATGTTTTAAACTTGTTTAAATTATCTTGGTCAAACCTAGGATTCGACATGATTCAAATGGGCATCAAAATTTAAAAAAAACAGAAAAAGGAAAAACCAAAGCAATAGTTTTCTTATATATGTCATATAGTAAGCATTAAAGTTGATAAACAAGGTCTAGATATATCCAAACCAGACAAATCATGTATCTACCCCCGGCCTGTCGATCTTATGAAGCTAGTCTACTAGCATGAAGGGAACTCGTTTTCGGTTTCAAACATAGAAATTACAAGAACATCCCAAAAGCTTCTCCATTTTAGAGTGACTACGAAGGATACTGACTTCCCTTTTCATTTTCATGTTTTAAACTTCTTTAAATCTTGGTCAAACCAAGGATTTGACCAAGATTCAAATGGGCCTAAAAATTTAGAAAAAATTCAAAAAGAGAATGAAAAACCAAAGCACATAGCATTCTTATGTCATATGTATAGTAAGCATTCAAGTTGATAAACAAGGTCTAGACATATTCAAACCAAAAAATCATGTATATATCTACCCCTAACCCTAAACTGATCTGTCGATCTTATGGAAGTCAATCATGAAGAGAAGTGGTTTTGGGTTTCAAACATGGAAATTTCAAGAACATCCCAAAAGCTTCATTTTAGAGTGACTAAGAAGGATCCATGCTTACTTACTCATTTTCACGTGTTAAACTTGTCTAAATCTTGGTGAAACCTAGGATTTGACCAAGATATGATTCAAATGCGCAGAAAATTAAAAAAATCAGAAAAATTAAAAACCAAAGTACATAGTCTTCTTATGTCATATAGTAAGCATATTCAAGTTGATAAACAAGGTTTGGACATATTCAAACCATACAAATCATGTATCTATACCCCTAACCCTAAACTTTTTCTTATGAAGTCAAGCATGAAGAGAAGTGGTTTTGGGTTTCAAAGATGGAAATTTCAAAAACCTCCAAAAACTTCATTTTAGAGTGACTGAGAAGTTAGCATTAAAGTTGATAAACAAGGTTTAGACATATTCAAACCAGACAAATCATGTATCTACCCCTAACCCTAAACTCGGTCTTATGAAGTCTAGCATGAAGAGAATCGTTTTGAGTTTCAAACGTTTAAGCCAAAAGCCCCATTTCAAATATTTCAAACTTATTCAAAGTTGGTTCAAATTTGAAAGACATACAAGTTATAGCACACATAGTGCATACATTTTCACACATACTGCACTAGATGCTAACCCTATAGTTTGAGGCCACTTGGATGAGGTCGAAAAAGTTCTTGGATTAGAATCGTGTTGTTCGAACCCCGTAGTTGGATTTTTTTGAACCTTGATCTGTAGTACAGGGCAAAACCCTAGTTTAACCTATTTAATTATAGATTCGTATATCGATTTTTCTACCTTTTTATTATTACTATGCTGCAGATGTGCGTTTGCCCGTCGAGTGAAACTCGGAGGAAGAGGGATCACTCGGAAGGAGAGAAAAAAGGCAGAGCATTATGGTGTCTCCCCTTTTTCGGGTGATGATGATGATGTTGACTGTTGTGCAGGGTTTGTCAGTGCGCAGGACGTGCGAGCGAGCGAGCGAGTCGAGCGAGGCCGAGAATGAGATAGATTTTTTTTTTGTGAGAGGGACAACCGAAGGATCCAGAAGGACCCACGGACTTCCAATACGCATCCTGATGCGTCTTCTCTTGACAAAGAAGATGGCTGGGAGTTGGCGTACCTATTGCACGTGACTTGTGCTCACTGAAGTGTGGGACCTCACGCGTGGGCACCACACGTAAGTGACAGACCTGTTGGTGTAAAAACTCGGTTGATTATAATAGTGCATTAGAACAAAGTTTCCTATGGATTCAAGGGTAGGAAATCCAAGTTAACTCATTTACATGACATTATTTTTTCCATGAAGCAAAGTTAACACTATCAATTGGTACATTTTGGAGTGACTAAGAAGGATCAATGCTTACTTATTCGTTTAATTTCACGTGTTAAACTTGTCTAAATCTTGTTCAAACCTAGGATTTGACCAAGATTCAAATGGGCAGAAAAATAATTAAAAAACAGAAAAATTAAAAACCAAATCACATAGTCTTCTTATGTCATATAGTAAGCATTCAAGTTGATAAACAAGGTCTAGACATATTCAAACCAGACAAATCATGTATCTATACCCCTAAACCCTAAACTCTGTCTTATGAAGTCAAGCATGTGAAGAGAAGTGGTTTTGGGTTTCAAACATCGAAATTTCAAAAACCTCCCAAAAGCTTCATTTTAGAGTGACTAAGAAGGATACATGCTTCCCTTTACATTTTCATGTTTTAAACTTGTTTAAATTATCTTGGTCAAACCTAGGATTTGACGAAGATACAAATAGGTGGGCACAAAATTCAAAAAAATCAGAAAAATGAAAAACCAAATCACATAGTCTTCTTATGTCATATCGTAAGCAATCAAGTTGATAAACAAGGTCTAGATATATCCAAACCAGACAAATCATGTATCTACCCCCTGTCGATCTTATGAAGTCTAGCATGAAGGGAAGTCGTTTTGGGTTTCAAACATTGAAATTTAAAGAACATCCCAAAAGCTTCATTTTAGAGTGACTAAGAAGGATACAGACTTCCCTTTTCATTTTCATGTTTTAAATTTGTTTAAATCTTGGTCAAACCAAGGATTTGACCAAGATTCAAATGGCCCTAAAAATTCAGAAAAAAATGAAAAGAATGAAAAACCAAAGCACATAACATTCTTATGTCATATGTATAGTAAGGCATTCAAGTTGATATACAAGGTCTAGACATATATATTCAAACCTAGGATTTGACTAAGATTCAAATGGGCATAACAAATTCAAAAAACAAAAACCAAACACATAGTCTTCTGATGTCATATAGCAAGCATTCAATTTGATAAACAAGGTCTAGACATATTCAAACCAGAAAAATCCGGTATCTACCCCTAACCCTAAACTCTGTCTTATGAAGTCAATCACGAAGAGAAGTCGTTTTGGGTTTCAAACATGGAAATTTCAAAAACCCTCCCAAAAGCTTCATTTTGGAGTGAATAAGAAGGATCCAGGCTTACTTTTCATTTTCATGTTTTATACTTGTTTAAATCTTGGTCAAACCTAGGATTTGACCAGGATTCAAATGGGCATAACAAATTCAAAAAAAAAACCAAACACATAGTCTTCTGATGTCATATAGCAAGCATTCAAGTTGATAAACAAGCTAGGTCTAGACATATTCAAACCAGAAAATTCATGTATCTACCCCCTAACCCTAAACTCTATCTTATGAAGTCAAGCACGAAGAGATGTCGTTTTGGGTTTCAAACATGGAAATGTCAAAAACCCTTCCAAAAGCTTCATTTTGGAGTGAATAAGAAGTCAAGCACGAAGAGAAGTCGTTTTCATGTTTTAAACTTGCTTAAATCCTGGTCAAACCTAGGATTTGACCAAGATTCAAATGGGCATAAAATATAAAAAAACAGAAAATGAAAAACCAAAGCACATAGTCTTCTTATGTCATATAGTAAGCATTAAAGTTGATAAACAAGGTCTAGACATATTCAAACAAGAAAAATCATGTATCTACCCCTAACCCTAAACTCTATCTTATGTAGTCAAACATGAAGAGAAGAAGTGGTTTTGGGTTTCAAACTTGGAAATTTCAAGAACCTCCCAAAAGCTTCATTTTAGAGTGTCTAAGAAGGATCCATGCTTACCTTTTCATTTTTCATGTGTTAAACTTGTTTAAATCTTGGTCAAATCTACAAATGGGCATGAAAATTCAAAAAAGAAATCAAAAAATGGAAATAGATGGGCATAAAAATACATTTTTTGCCAACATTGTGAATAAGTAAAATGGTACACTGATATCATTTTGCATATATAGGAGTAAAAAACTTGAGTATTCAAAGTTGATGGCCGTGAGAAGATTCACATACAGTATGTGCCAAAATATGTCTTCACAAGAAAGTTCGCTACAGATCCTGCATGAACCCTTCCCAAGTGGGTACAAAAACAAGCAAACTCATACAGTTTAATTTTGAATTCATTAGGATAAAGCTCAATTATAAAACCATATGTAGATGTGGATCGAGATAAAACACTGCAACTTGATTTGGACATCTTTCAGGGTCTAGCGTACATGTGAAAATTGAAGTGGTTGTAGATTGGTAGAGACACTTCACAAAAGACCACTCGTTTTGCCCTCCTTGTGCACAGATGAAATGGGGAATCCATTTTTTATTGCCAACACATGACCCAAAAAATCTACTACTACATCCCCGTTTGAAAATATATAGGTGTCTCACTTATGTCTTGATACATGCATTTTAGTCAGAGATACATATGTATCCATACAAATTTGAGATGCATATTTTTAACCTAGGGGCATATATGAATCTTTAGCAGGTGCGTTTTTTTTACTAATCCATATGGAATATTTTGATAAAACCCTTTTAGAAGGCTTTGTTAAGGCCTCAAGGACAATGAGTTGGGAGGAGGCCAGGTAGACTGTAGCTAGGCATTGATTCGGAATTTATGATGCTTGCGACTTGCTTGCGTGGCTTGTTGATTTCCCAGGTGACGCAGCTTTTTTGACTGCCCAGCCATGGATAGGTCATAGGAGTGCAGAGCTGTAGGCGGTGCGGATAAGTACGCGGGGCATTGATGATGTAGGTGTGTTCGGTTGCCCACGCGAGTGCGTTTGTAGGGTTATGTGAGTAGGCCTTTAAACTGGGAGGTGGCACAAGAAGATTTTAGTAAGGAATGGTTCCTGTCCCGAGGAATGGAATGGTTCCATCCCCGCGTTCGGTTTGGACAAAAAGGAGGTACAGAATGGTACTTTTTTTTGTTCGGTTGGAGGAATTGGAGAGCAGAACGGAATGTGGTTAAACTAAACTTTTGTCTAAGAATCGTAATTAACAATGGCAAATAGCCTTTTAAATCTTAAAATTGTAATTAACAACGCCTAATGGCCTTTTTAATCTTAAAATCGTAATTAATGTTATTTTTTGTATGGTCGGGGAATTTGGAGAGTAGAACGGAATGAAGTTAAAGTTTAATCTTTTGTCTAAATATCGTAATTAATAGTGGCCTTTTTAATCTCAAAATCATAATTGACAACAACTAATAATTTTTTTGGTTGGATTAGTGAAGTGCTTTGTAATTAATAGCGGCTAAGTAACAACCGTTCCACCACATTCCACCGATTCGGTGGAATGGGTGCATTCTGCATATGGGGAGAATATTCCCTTTCGAGGAACCACTCGGTTCCGTTCCATTCCACAACCGAACACAAGAATGGGCTCTAGGTGCGGAACGGTTCCATTCCATTCCACTTGGTTCTGGAACCGAACACACCCTAAATGCGTTGCAATGGAAAATGACAGTGTGTGGTGGCCTGATGGTGAAGAAGAAAGGTCGGGCGAAGAGTTGTTGGCTAGAGTCGGTTTTATACGAATCGACGAGGTGCGGGATAGTTTGATTTTAAGGGCTCCTTTCATTCACAGGATAGGGAAATCATAGGAGTAGGAATGTAGGATTGGGATTTGGGATGACATGTGTAGTTAAATCCTATAATAAGATGAGTTGCGTTTGATTGCGCCAAATGAATTTTTCCATGAGGTAGGACCAAATATTTAATCCTATACTAGGATTTGCACTACTTGATGATTCCTATAGGATTATTTCCTATTGGATATGTTCATATGAATCAAACTACTAGTGTAGGAAATATTCCTATAAGATCTAAATCCTATTATCTTATACCAACCTAATATGAATCAAAGAAGCCCTAAAGGATTTTCGAAGGAATCATGTACGAAGTATGATTTTTCTAAGTCACCCAACATATATACTAGGAATAGAACTAAGTAGTACCATATACTTAGGCCCGCATGCACAAATATTAAGTGTGGATTGAGGAAGTCGACAACTTGGGAAAAAACTTTCGCAACTGCACACCTATGTTACCACCCTTGCGACGCTAATTGTCGTAGAGCTGACCTAGAACGAACTCTTGTCTCGGTTAACATGAGAGAGATAAGGGATAAATACAATTGTGATACACTTTCCTAATATTTTGTTGAATGAGATAATCTTGTGTTTTCCTAATAGGGTTAATTAAGTACACATTTGGCAGCTCGTGTGTTGCATACGTTGGTGAACTTTAGACCCCAACTATATATTATTATTTGAACTCACCTCTAACACTTAATTATGTATAATAAGGTCCCTAACTGACCTCAAACACAATTAGGTATAACAGCGGTCCATAACTAACCTCAAACACTTAATTAGGTCTAACATTGCCCCCTTAGACTACCCACAATGGGAGTATCATAGGTAGTACAATATCATGCATCTCATGCTTGCAAAAAAGCTGATGTGGCACTGCAATTAAAGATGAGAGAGAGGATTATAATATCATAGGTAGATACCGTATCATAGCACGTAGTACTAGAAAATTTAATGTTAAATAATCTTGTACATAGATCTGCATTGAGATTCTACAAATCAATTAATATAAGAAGATTATGATACTAGTACATGATACCATGCATCGTTGACATAGTAACATGTAGTATTAATTGTATCATACACACCATACTTTTATATATGATACTATGCATTGTGACTAGTATTACAGACCTCATATATACGCTTACTTAGGTCAAACAATGGTCTTTTAAGTAGTATCGGTTTAATGAAGGTTGACCTATTTTTAACTTCATTTGTGCACTAGTAGATACGATTTGGCCCATTTTTATCCATAGGCTCATCTGATGTGATGTCTGCTATATATATTGTCTTCGATGAGTATCACGCGCATTACATACTCATACCATAGAACGAAGATGAAACCCCTTACCCTCAGCGACGTACGCAACATGGTGTTTGGGTTGAATGGCCCACCCTATTTTAAAATGTTTAGTTAATTAATTATGTTATCACATATAAAGTGGAAAAAAGAAAATTAGTAAGGTGTGCCCACCTGGCCTACGGTTGTTTTGTGCGTCCTCCACTGCGTACTCCTCTTGATCTGTGACGATGAACATAGTTCTTTAGAACACATGCAACACTTACAGTTGATAGGCCGTTGCAAAGCTAATCAATGATAAAACCTGCTTTTATAATCCATTGTACTTTGATTTAATTAGTCCCTCTAATGGACCCCAACTATGTGTGCTTGAGATTTAGCAAAATGCTTTGCCGGCGGGCCACATAACAAATAATAAACAGACCAATCAAGTTTTTATCATTGCTAGACCTAACTAAGTGTTCAAGTGCTCAATTTTGACCACATTAGAGTTGAGGGGCCAAACATAATTCTTAAATACGTGAGGGACCGAACATATACTTCTAAACACCCGAGGGACAAGACAAATTTGAGTACTATTGTTATTATTAGACTAGTCACAATGGGGAGTATCATATAATAGTATCATACATATGATACTAATGTACGATATTATTTTCACAGTCCATAGTATCATCATGTAGTAGTATAATATGTTACATGTATTTAGGGATTTGTAGAATCTCAATACAAAAGTGTGTACAAGATTTGTTTGGCAGTAATTTTTCTAGTTCTACATGATATGATACGATATCTACCTATGATACCACTATCGTCTCTTTCATCATTAACTGATATGACACATCAACATTTTGCATGCATGTAGTGCATGATACTACTTATGATATTGCCATTGCGAGTAGTCTCCCTTTGTCCTAGAGTACAATGCCAATTTGTTTTCAGAGGCAAACATAGACTAATACTTGGGCCCGCCAATTATGAGTTGCATGTCATTCAAAACTATATCATCGGATGCTTGTTTCGATGAACTTTCCAATGGTATATTTTGCGGATGTCATAAAATTAGGCTGGTCATACTATTTCTATAGTGGGTAGTATCATGGAGTAGTATCATAGTAATGCTACATTTATTATTTTTTAGAATCTCAATGCAAATTTGTGTACAAGATTTGTTTAGCATTAAGTTTTCTCGTTGTTTGCGCTATGATACAGTATCTACCTATGTTACACTAATCTCCTCTCTCCTACTTAATTAGCTGCCACATCAACATTTTTGTGGGACCAATGTGTATGATACTAGCACTATCATGTGGGTACCTAAATATCGAGTCAAAGTTTGACACGAAACCGATGTGGACTTTATTCATGGTGGAAGGGAGTAACAATCATAAGCACATTATTATTATTGTTTGAACAACATTTTATTTGATGTGCCATAAGAAGTTTAGAAACTCCTAGCCTGCGGAGGTGGCGTTTTGGCACACGCGTGCATATGCACCAATTATAGAAAATGATTAAAAAAAATTATATAAATGTTAATTTTTTTGGTATACATTGTGACATCATATGTTCGTTCACAAGTTTTCGTGGAAAAACGACATTTTGTGTGGCGTGTAAAAAAAGGCAAAAAATATACTGTACGTAGTCGTGTTACAACATCAAAATTTGTCTTTTTTATAGGAGCCACATAATTTTTTTGTGAGAAAACTTGTGTACCAACATAAAATGTCTAGATATACATGTAAAATTTTAGTTTAGAATTTTTTGACACTTTGAAATATGGATTCACATAATGGGAGCATATGCTCCTATGAGGCAAAGTGCATTTCCGCTAGCCCCCGCCATTTCTTATATCTCTATATTGTCTATATATCTATACCTCTACCCCCTTGGATTCCTGAACAGACGTACAGTACTAGTATGGCCTACTATTTATTATTATTACATACTCTAAAAAAAACCTACTGCAGCCAAAATTTAATATCATCGAGCGGTAAAATTCCCCTTAACGCCCAACTATCTCGCGCCGCAAAGTTTCAGATCTGCGAATATTTTTTTCCTCAAAAGAAGGACTGCGAAATTCCCTTCTACTCCTCTATCGCCCAGCTTCGCCCAGCTTCGCCCTAGTTTCGCCCGCAAGCCCTCAGAGAAACCGCCCCTCTTGCCTACCTCCAGATCTTCCCGGCCGCCGCACTTCGCCGTTCAAGCTGCCACGGCTTCAAACCCCGAGGCTGCCCTATCCGCTTGATCCGCACCTACTCCGGCGTCCACCGCACCGTATCTCGTTCGCCGACTCTATCGACCACCGCACCTGACCAGCTTCGCCGACACCGACGCCCCCGTGCACTGCACATCATCTGCTTCACCGACCTTCTAGTTCGGCCGGCGCACTGAACACTTCATCGACCGCCCAGCATGTCCTTCTCCGACCCCCCAAGATCTGCTTCCCCGGCACCCACCGCAACAGCATTCCCCTCGCCGACCTCCACGTCACCCGTAAGAACGCGGAACACGTCTAAACGCCGCCCGAAATAGGTAACCGGTACATCCCTGCGCGTTTTGTTCTCGTTAGGAGTATTGCACTGATCGTATTTCTGAATTCGTGCTATATTTCTAACTTACAAGTGCTTTCGTTGATAACCACCTCATCCTTTAGGTTTAAACACGACGCATAAGTATGTTTTTCCGTGACCAAACCCACCCATTCGCTGAAACTCTACATGGTATCAGAGCCTAGGTTTCCTTCCTGCTAGCCGCCACAAACAGTACCAAACAAGTTCTTCCTTTGATCACAAAACCCACCGTTGAGATGTAGAAATCCAGGCGGCGGGAGGCCGCATCAGGTGCTCTGCGTGGGTTGCGGCTATCACACACAGCGATGTGAGCTGTGTGAGATCGGCGGCTGCTCGCGCGGGGAGAAAGAAGAGGGTGAAGATCGTTTTGGTTTAGAAAGGAGAGAAGAGGAAGTGAATCCGTGGCAGAGAGATCTGGATCCGTGTGAGGGGCAGAAGTTGGAGGCGTGCGGAGTGGGGCGAGCCTTTGAGCGCAGGGCGGAGCCGGAGGTTGGTGCTGGACGTTGACCAGCGCGAGCCGGTCGATGTGGCCAGGTGCGGTCCGCCAGGTTGGCCAGGGCGCGCAGACGAGGCGCCATCCGAGTGGAAGTGAGGAGAAAATGGAGATGTGAGGCTGTGAGGATATGTGGTGATGGAGTTGATGAGGCTGCGGTTGAGTCGTGATGGAGTTGATGAGGCTGCGGTTTAGTGGTGATGGTGATGGTTGTGGATATGTCCAGGGGAAAGGCATGCGTGCCTGAGGTGAGACTGGTTGAGGCCTGACCGGGGGATAGGCATGGGTGCTTGAGGAGTGGATGGTTGAGGCAGGAGTTGGCTGGGGGTTTGTGGGAGAGACGGAAGAGGTGGCCGGGCAGAGTGGAGAAGAGAGGCTGAGGACATTGAGGCGAGTGTGGATGGTTCTGCGGAACTTGTGTGGTGAGGCAGCCGGGGTTGTTGAGGACGTGTATGGTTAGGAGTTGTGCGTATCCCAGATGGTTGAAGCTGGATATCTTCGCTGCTGATGAAGAGATGAATCGAGATGACAAGATGATGGAAAGTGCAATGCTGTCATGTATCCTAGGAGTTATGCTGAATGTTCATTACTGGTAGTTGTCATATGTGTCATGTTGTTGTTGCAAGATGGCCATGGTTGTTTACCCATGATCATCTTGAGGGGGTGTGTTGGACCATGAGTGAGTTTAGTAGTAGCGCTGTAGTAATATTGTATCCAGTGTGAGGCCCATAGAGGCCCATGTCCAGTAGTATTGTAACCCTAACTCAGATGATATAAATACACAGTGTGGTGGTCTGAGTAACCTAACCCACCCATTCGCTGAAACTCTACAAAATATGAGCCACCAATCATGAGCCGTTGAATGCTCTACATGTCCACGATTGACAACAACAACAACAACAAAGCCTTTATTCCCAAACAAGTTGGGGTAGGCTATACAAGTCCACAATTGACACGATTACAATTTCTCACTATTTGGCCGTAGGCTACTGCTCTAGTTACATCATGTTTGATATCTTTCTGCGATCCTGTATTACATGTTTATGCACGTCATAATGCTTCTACTACTATTTGGTGTCAATTTAATTATAGCAAAGCCGTGACTCAGTAACTGTTTGTTGTTATTACACGTGCAAGCAGTGCACATCTTAAACTAATAAACATAGAGTAAAGCTCGCATATAATCATGTAAGTACCTGCTGTTTTTTGTATATTGCTTAATGCAAACTTCTATATCTTGGACCTGTTTACGTTTACAATTGGCCTCTCCTTCATGCGAGAGGAGAAACAGTGAGGCACCAGGTTCTTCTCGTCCAAGTACCCGATGAGGTCCGTGTGACTCAAAAAAAGCTCACGTAAGTTCCCTGTTTTTTTTTTGGAATGTTAATTTACCTCCTGTGCATAGTTCAATTGCATCATTTTCTGTATGTTGCACTACCTAAGTTGCCTAATGGAATCTAATAAAATATAAACAATGACCATATGGAACATTGCACACTGCCTTTGACCCATCGGCATCCGGCATGCACAGGTATAAGTTACATGATTTGGCTATGTTAATACAAGTCCTGAAATTCTATTATGTTAATTTTTTGCCTGTTGCTTCATTGAGTTTGCCTGTTGTTCCATGGCTAGTGCATGAAGTTTGATAGAAATGATCCTAGCTGAAATGATGCACTTTGTGTTTTTTTATTGCTTTATTCCTAACCTAGCTTCCTATTCTACTTGAAACATGATTGCTTTATTCCTAACCTAGCTTCCTATTCTACTTGAAACATGGTGAAAAAATAGTTATATTACTTGTTTAAATGTCTAGCTTTGTTTTTCTGAGTCCCATTGACATGATGTGGTATATCCATATTCAAATGATCTGGCTGTTTATATAATACGCTCCATGTTCAATTGCTTCATTCAGTTTCTAGTAATCTATTATACATGATGCACATGGTGCTACTTGTTATATGCCCTTTTTTGTTTGAGTTTGATCATGAATTCAAGATTAAGCATTGCCTAAACGTTGACCAACGTAGGAAGATTCCCTCCCTTGTCTATACGTTGTGAGATAGATGATGAGACCTCTCTAGCAGCGAATTTATACGCGCTAGATAACACCCCGTTTAATTCGGTCCTGTTGGGACTCGAACCCGGGTGGGCTGGCTGCGCACTCGCAAGCCTTGCCACTGAGCTAGCACTCAGTTCTCAGATTAAGCAATGCCTCGTTATGCTTAATTTAAATGTTATGGCACTTCATACAAGCCATACAATTAATTGTTGCATTGACCTTCTGCGATGTCGAAGGCACTATCTGAGTCATGCTTAAATCAATCATACATTATTTTCCTAATAGTATCAAATCCAACATGCACATCTTTTGACTGTATTTGGCTATTTGCTAGATTTCTTCTGTGCAATGACCTGGCTTCGTTATTGGGCACATGATGTCTAGTTGCTTGGTTCATTGTATACATCATCGCCATGATCTAGTTTGGTTTGTTCTAAGAGGCATGTGGCTTAACTGGTTTCTTTGTTGTATCTGCCCATGGTTCTTTCAAAATTATGTCAACAATGCTGTTTGTTTGCCTTGTATTGTATTGCATTTTAACTTGTTTTGTCTTAGTTTCAGCCTGCAAACAAAGCTGTAATGTCAGTAGGGACAACCCATTTATCAAGTGTTGCGGTCATTTCACTGCGCATCTGTGACAGTGGCACGTGCTCTCATTGGTCCACTGAGTCCGGTACACCAACCATTCCAGAAGAAATAGATGTACGAGGCTCTATTTTTGATTGCTTGTTGTGTTATATCAGCTCAATGATGTTCTTGAAATTGGAGGTCTTTTATTGCATCATATGATGTTGTAACTTGTTTTATCTAAATTTCAGGCTTCAAATAAAGCTACAATGCCAGAAGCAAGGGCCAATGCCTCAAGTATTGATGTTTCACAAAGCAGCAGTGAGAGTGCATATTGCTCGCATAGGCCCATGGTATCTATTGGTCAACTTAATCCGGCACAAAGAGATTTCGGGGATGCACTCCAAGAGGCAGTTGATATATTTGGGCGGGAAAACAAAGATGCTGATGAATTAATTGCCAAGACACGCCAAGAGATACATGAATTGAAAAATAGGCAAACTTTGACAGAAAATGTTCTAAAGAATCTCCTATGCACTTGTCATGGTAAGCCAGTTGTGATGTGTCTGGGAATTGAAGGTGTCTAAATAAACTTTGATTCTGTTGTTCAGTCAAGTGGACTGCTGATGCCAATGTCAGAACTAATTACTGCTCAAAATTTCGTTCAAAATTTCGTGGTCTGTAATAATTGCAAATTTTGTTGTTGTACTAAAATTAGATATGTTCCATGTGGCTGCTGTATTTTGTGTGAAATAATATCCTGATGTGTACTTCAATTAAACCATAAATCGACTGCATGCTGAAAATTTGAATCTGAGCGCACGTGTGAACTGTTTTCTGCTCGTAATGCAATAACGGCTGTTTCTTGGAAGGACTACGTACATGGGTGAAAAGTTAGAGAAGCTACAGTACTCTAACTTGAAGGTGAAAAGTTAGAGAAGCTACAGTACTCTAACTTTCCTTCCCCCAAACCATATGTCTAAAATCCAAATAATTTAAATTAATTTGCACAATACAAACTTGTGTCTTGCATTTGAAGTAATTACATGCAGAGAAAATTATGGTGTAATAAAATTTAGTTTAGTTTTTAAACATCTACAGTAATCACCTTTATTAGTTAAAGACAGTGCATAACCTTGTACTTATGCTACAGAAGCCTGACTTTGCTTCTTTATTTTTCCTGACTTAGCTCCTTCACGTTAGAGGATACGGTTCCCGTACATGGTAGCCCATTAATAATTATGCCTGCTAGCAAGATAGATGGTCCTTATTATAGTCAGGCATGTCAACTTGTATGATTAAAAGTAGTTCGTACACATTAAATCTACCATCCGCATTTTTTCTCTGTAATAACTTTTCTTTTTACACAACTCAAAACTTGTCTGGCTAACATGAAATTTGAGATGGCAAAACCCGGGAAAGATAAAGATATCACCAAAAACTCTTTCCTGCGAAATGCTGGGTTTTGAAGCCCAAGTCCAAGTATTTCTCTGCTCAAGTTTTGGAGGAACAACTCCAAGTAGAACGAGTTGCAACAGCTATGCTAAGAACAAAAGTTGACATGTTGAGATCGAGATTAGAAGCATGTGATGCCCTACTGCACGAGGCCAATCAAGTTCGTTATAATCTCCCAAAGACTAAGAAAATGCCATAGATAATTGGAGATGAAAACTAACATAGTGAGTACATTGGTCTTGTGAAATGTTTCCTTAGATTAAGGCACCGTTCAGACTTTTGTTGGTGGATGCATTTATCTGCGGTTGGGATCAACTTGGTAGTTGTTCCTGTGGATGTTATATAAATTAATTGCCTAGCCTTTTTTGAATCAGTTCGAACTTAAATGGTATCATAGCCAAGGTCTCAAGTTTGAATTGTCGAACGTGTGGTTTAATTTAATCTCTGTCGGGCGGCAAAATCTCCCACCAATCCTGAAATATTTCAAACGCATTTTTGAATGGGATTAAGAAGATAGATCATGATCATGGTAGTGACCTATATTCAACGTGATGATGATTTGATTTTGCACTCGGCCATGAACAGAGGTACTAGTACGGTGTCACAATTTTTTATCATTATACTTGTACCTTAGCGAAATTCAAAATCTCATAGCGGCAAAACTTCCCGCCCACAAAATACAAAAATTTCACACGCTTCCAAATTCCCATTCTACCCCTGTGGAGATGACAGCAAAGTCGGTTGGTGAGGGGTTTGCCCGTCATTTTTTCGATCACCACCTCCCTAGCCCGGAAACCCTCCCAAAAAAATACATTTCCTTCAGTCTCTCATCTGAGACCACCCACCGGAACTTCTCAAGTCCCTCTCTCTACCACCTCCACGACCACCGCACCGGAACATCCCCGCCGGACTTCCCTGGCCTACCCGAGCCCTTGCGATCCTCGTCATCCGGCTGCCTGCCGGAGCCGCTTCATCGACGCCATCATCAACCGGACCGGATCATCCCCGCCGAACCTTGAAACCATATGCTCATCCAGCAGTCTACCGCAGTCGCTTCAGCTGCGGTATCGTCCACCCCGCCGGAGCCGCTTCGCCGGATCCGTCGTCCACCGCATCGGATCTTGCTCACCGACACCGCTGTGCATGAACCGGATCTGCTTCACCGGCGCAGTGCATGATCTTTACTCTTCTACTGTGGCTTTTCTATTGCTTGCCTGAAAGTTCTTGTTTAATCTTGGGGGAACCTGTTTGTGCTAACGACGCGCCGTTACGTTTTTGCGATGAGATGAGTAACCATGAAGTGTAATGGCCGTCTCTCCAACCCCAAGTAGCACATGTAGCGTACTTCATCACCGGATCTATCAACCCCGGGAAGATCTCTGTGACTCCCACAGTGCTTCTCCTAATGTAAGTCCCTTGTTTTAGCGCCATGTTCTGGGTTCAGATGCTTGTTTGTCTGAAGCTCTTTTAGTTCATTCCTAGCTATGACCGTAACACGTTGCTATTTTCTACTTCATTGCTAACTTTAAGCGATTGAACATTTTGGTTTGCATTCCCTGCTCTGTAGATGTAGCCATAATAACTTCTATCTTGCTCAGTCGTTGTTACAAAAATTATACTGTAGGTATTATAGTAACATCCTGCTATTATTTAGTTCATGGCCAATTTTAAGTAATTGCACATGTTGGTTCGCATTCCCTGCTCTATAGCTTTTGGCATCGTAACTTCTATATTTGGTTTACATTCCCTGCTCTGTAGATCTAGCCATCATAACTTTATCTTGCTCAGTCGTTGTTACAAAAATTATGGCCTGCTACTATGTTGTTTGTGCCAATTTTTTACTCCATGAACATGTTGGCTTGCATTCCCTGTACTACAGGTGATGCCATTGTTTTGTATCTAGTTCATTGTAAGCTAACAAAGTAAGGACTTAGTTTGGCATGCTATCACTCTGCTATCTAGCCTGTAGTACAAATAAACTTGTCATACTACTAGATAATAATTTTGCGTGCCATCTTGTTCTTCAAAAGCTGCATTATTGACTTGTTTCTCTGACTTGGCATGACGCTCACATATGGAAAGCTGAACATATTGGTTTGCATTCCCTCTTATACAAGTTCACAGGTGATCCCACTATATTTTGTATCTGGTCCATCCTAAGCTCCAGCATTAACTATCCTCCATGTGTTGCTCATTACAAGTTTATATCCCGAAACATCTTGATTTGCATCCCCTTCACTATAAGTTCAGGAGTATTATTTAGTTCACGGCCAAAGTGAAGTAATTGCACTTGGCACATGTTGGTTCACATTCCCTCCTCTTTAGCTTTTGCCATCGTAACTTCTATTTTTGGTTTACATTCCCTGCTCTGTAGATGTAGCCATCATAACTTCATCTTGCTCAGTCGTTGTTACAAAATTTATAGCCTGCTACTATGTTGTTCATGCCAATTTTGTACTCCCTGAACATGTTGGTTTGCATGGGACTCGACAGTAGTAAGTCTGCTGTTTCATTCTAACATGCTCTGTTATATTGGCTATTGGTATGCGGCATGCACTCTTTGTTTGCTTATTGTGCGCATTACAATGATCTTGTTATAACGACGAAATGATGAGTTCCAAATTCTTTGCCAAACAATATTGTAGTGTCTTTGCCTTTCCATTGTTGCTGTCTTAACTTGTAATGTCTTTGTTTCAGATATAGGTGCTGCATGGACAACTTAAAAGATTGCCGGATCGCTTCATTGTATTGCTAGGTTTAATTACCATTCAATTTCTCTGGGTTCTGTAATATTTTTTTCAATGCCTTGCAGCTGATGTAATATTTAGTTAGTTTTTATAGTTCTTTCGCGCATTTTTTCTTTGGTGCTTGTGGTAAGTGAGGCTATCCGAAAATCAATGCCTTTGCGTAAATATTCTCAGTATCTAAATCACGAATTCCCATCCCTTAAACGGCCCAATCAAGCGAAATCACATATGTGCCTGCCCGCAAAATCCTAAAGCGCATATTATGCCGGCATATAAACAGCAACTAAACGGGCTGGCCCACTTACTTCTTGGGCCAGCCCATTTGATTTACGGTGGACCCCACACACTAATTGGGCTGGCCCACTTGCTTTAAGGTGGACCCCACCAACTACTGGGCCGGCCCACTAATTAGTTGGGCCAGCCCATTTGCTTTTTTGGAGGACCCCACATAATAAATGGGCCGGCCCTTTAAGAGGAAAGTGGGACCCACCTGTGTTTTTGGCCCGGCCCACTATCTTGTTGGGCCGGCCCACTTGCTATATTGTGGACCCCACATACTAGTTGGGCCGGCCCTTTAACAGGAAAGTGGGGCCCACATGTGCTTATTGGGCCGGCCACTATCTTGTTGGGCCGGCCCACTTGCTCTATGGTGGTCCCACATGGTAAATGGGCCGGCCCTTTAAGTGGAAGGTGGGACCCACCTGTGTTTTTGGCCCGGCCCACTATCTTGTTGGGCCGGCCCACTTTCTATATGGTGGACCCCGCATACCAAATGGGCCGGCCCATTAACAGGAATGTGGGACCCACCTGTGTTTTTGGCCCGGCCCACTATCTTGGTGGGCCAGCCCACTGGCTATATGGTGGGCCCCACGTACTAAATGGGCCGGCCCTTTAACAGGAAAGTGGGACCCACCTGTGTTTTTGGCCCGGCCCACTATTTTGTTGGGCCGGCCCACTTGCTATATGGTGGACCCCACAAACTTAATGGGCCGATCCTTTAACTGGAAAGTGGGACCCACCTGTGTTTTTGGCCCGGCCCACTAGCTTGTTGGGCCGGCCCACTTGCTATACGGTGGACCCCACACACTAAATGGGCCGGCCTTCTAACAGGAAAGTGGGACCCACCTGTGTTTTTGGCCCGGCCCACTTGCTTCTTGGGCCGGCCCAGTTGCTGTAAGGTGGACCCCACATGTTAAATGGGCCGGCCCATTTAAGTTTTGACCAGTCAACCTTAGAGGTTAGGCCCGGCCCACTTAACTAATGGACCAGCCCAGCTATATAGTTGACCGGTCAAACTATGTCATCTGGCCCGGCCCGCTTAAGACGTGGCAGGCCTCGTGTGGGCCTACCATCTACCACGGGGTTTCAGCCGGTTAACGCCGTTAACGCGGCAAGGCGTCTGCCACGTGTCAGTTTGCATGACGTCAGCAGTCAACGGGCTCCCGAAAACACTTCCGCAACGGTCCGATTTTCCGTGGTGGAAGGGCGCCCAAGCGCGACGGACCGAAAAAATCGTCGTTGGACTTTGCCTGACGCAGTTTCGACAACGGAACCCATATCGTCGGGTTAGGCCCATAGGCGACGAAAAATGCCCCTTAGTTGACGATTTTGGGACGTTGTCTATCAGAACTTTTCTTGTAGTGATTGGCCAATTCGCGATTTGCACTTTTGATTTTGCGTACTCTCTTTTCCACATAACCTTGATTCCCGCTATGAGCATGTGACATGCTTCCATCATAAGAGCTTCCCCATTTTTCTTTGATGATAACGAGTCAATTATCTCAAATCTTTCTGCACTTACATTAAGAACAACCAACCAGTAGTGTCCAGAACCATTTGTAGGTGTTCGTGCCCACTTCTCGAGTGTCGGGAAACAAACCTGTTAGATGAAGGATGTTATTGTCTGTATGTCTTTTTTAAAAAAATCAGTTTAATGTGGCGGCACATCTGGTGTATAAAAATTCAGTTTAAAAAATCAGTTTAGAAGTTAGCAAACTTACAATTTCTTTGTGATCAAGTCTGTTTGCTGGACTGTTCTCGAAACACCTTGTAATATCTTTTAAATCATATCGGGAATCAATGAGGTATTTCTGTAGAAGAGATGCAGGAATTACATGCTGCATAATTAATGTGGACAAAAAGAAATGCATGAAAAAATGTAAAAAAAACAAAGAAAATCGATGATTGTTTACTTACAGCAACACGTAGTGGCATTATGTGTTTCTTAGGATTTTTGTTCTCCAATGTCATTATGTGAATTCCAATCTCAGCTACTATATTTATCAACATCTTCCCTGGTCCAACTGCCCGAGGTTGCAATAGTAATTTGTTGTATCAATGACTATTTCTTTATTCGTCGGTGAGGTAGTCTTCCATCCATGCTCACACACCATGTTATAAAGAGTTTCCACTGACTTGGAAACCCTGTAGTTTTTCTTGGATTCTAGGTTGACGAATGGAGATTTTGCTAAGTGGCCTATCTTGACATTTCTCTTTTGATATTCATGAACCACAGGTGTTTTGCTCCTTGATGCATCTGATGTATTCTTGATGTTTGGTGCTGCAACCACAGCTTCTGCTTCTTGTATCTCCACTTCTTTGTTAGCTTCGTTGACGACTAATTCATCTTGATCATTAGTTTCTGGTGGTGTGCTTAGATCAAAAGGTGGTGGGTCCGGAGCCATCCTCATTGCATGCATTCTCCTTTCAGATTCTGTGCTGTCGACGTTTAGTTTCCTATTCATTGGGTCGAAATTTGCTGAACTTGGGATGCTACTGGTTGTAGTTTTGATTCCAGATGAACTTGGAGTTACATCTTTCTTGTGTTCAGTTTTTGCTGTTGCCATAGTGCTCAGTGTTGAAAGTCTTGTTTGTCTCCGAGAATTGTTGTCACTTGGACTTGATACTTGGCGATGAGTTGTCTTTCTTGGCGTCATTGTTCTTCCTTTTGTTGCTGCTGTATTTACTTGGACTCCACCTAGATCATGCGCTTTCTGTGGGCTTGAAGCCATTTCTTCGCGAGCAGCAGATCTTGTTCTATATCTGGATGGAGATGGAACTACAGAAACTGATTCCTCTTTCATCTTCTTGCTTGGTCCATCTGCGAACGAGACCTTTTTCCGTTTGTTTCCTTCTACTTTTGGCACCATGTCTAACAATAATTTTTCCATCTCATCTGTTTTGCTTCCATCAATTAGTGATTCCAATCCAGAAGTTACTTCTGGAGCTGGCTTGTTTGTCAGTTGCTGCAACATCTGGCTCCTTATTAGTTGAGATGTATTTTGTTGAATCCCACTGTCAGATATCTCTGGAACTTTAAGGATTGGTATGCTTAACTTGTGAATGTGTGAGAACCCCACATAGTGCATGAACTCTATCCTTTTTTTCTCTTCACTACTTACTGAGCTATCTTCATCATCAAACATCGCACCGGATAGTTGATGGTAAGTTACATTTTTGTACTCCAAGATTCCAGTATCCACAGCTTGATTTGATGTTAGCTTCTCTGAATTGGTGGCACTGTCGTTATTCTTCAAGTTTTCTGTCCCGCTCTTACTAACATCTTCTTGATTTTCCCCCTTTTTCTGCTTATATTCTGCCACAAGTGCATCCAGAGAATGTAAATTTTCTTTATCTTCATTGTTGCATGCTACATGGTTGACATGATCCACTGTGCTCTTGTACACAGTGTTTGGTATTTCGATTTCCAGCTGAATGCCTGCATCATCTTGAGCAGTAACTGTGGGTGGAATGCTATGGTCTTCGATGAATGCTTCTTCAACATCTTTCACTGAAATGCCATCAGGATGTTCTTTCACCTCTTTATCTGCATCATCTTCAGCAGGACTCGTAGTTGGAATGCTATGGTTTTGGATTACTGTTTGTGGACTGGCTGGTTTGGTAGTGTCATCAGCAGGACCCATATGTTGTTTCAACTCTTCTTCAAATCCTTCTATGTGTCCATCTGGTACTGTCTTGCTGGCCAACCCTCGTCTTTACCCATAGAATCAGAATTGTTGTTGTGATTGATCTCTAAATGCGTCCTGAAGGTCTTGTCATCATGTGTTGTTGATGGTTGCTTCTTGGAAAAACCATTTGAGGTTGTCTGCTTGAACTGTGTGTTGGCTTCTGAATCTTTACTCTTTGTCAGTGTTTCCTGCGAGCTGATTTGCTGACCTGTGAAATCTAGATTGTTTCTACTCTCTGCCCTGGCTGGTAAGTTTCGAACTAGCATCTGCAAGCTTGCTTCAAAACCATGACAAGCGTACTCAATTGCTTCTTTGAATCTATAGGTTTCCTACAAATGACAGTAAGTTTGTAAGTAGTTTTGTCAGCAATTTTTTTTTGTACAGAAGTAATAAATTTGCAGGTAATGATACATCCTAGAGAATTTGAACCAATGTTTGCAACCATTTTTTTGTTAAAATTAGTTCAGATGTTTTTTCCCAGAAAAGTTGGTTGAAATTGGTGTCACTCTATTATAATAGGGGAAAAAATGTGTGTCTTATTCTACTAGTGGTGTTTGAAAACATGGAACATTGGAAAGCAGAAAAAGCTATGGTAAAATATTTGCAGAAATTAATCCTCTGATGGTAACATTCTACCTCAATGCGTACATGTTATTTTCAGATGGAAGTTGTATTCTACTTTAGTAAGGGTGTTATTTTCTAGGTGAGACGTAAAAAGAGTAAGAAAATGTTGTTTCATGCTTACTTGCGTTGTGCATGTAGATGGCACATTATGTCTGATGAACCTATCAATAACATCCGGGTCTGCAAAAAGTATGGTTTGCCCCCAGTATACGCTTCTGGTTTGACATCTTCAAACTCTTCTTCATTCATGTCACCATACTTCCATTCATCATCGGCACGTTCTTCAAAATGTGTGTTGTCTTCATCATGTCCGAGTGTATGTGACTGCTCCATAGATTCATCCCTATCAGTGGACCTATTGCTTAGGTTGTTGAGTTTCTCCTGCCCATGAGCTTCTGAATTTTCGACAGATACATCTCTTTCAGTTGATTCAGATGCACTTGTGTACGCATATTCAGGTTTCAACTTCAGATTCATATACAGAGAGGAACATATATCAGAGAACAATCATATGTTTTGGTTGAAAAGGCAAAAAAAACTACAGTTAAACTACATATGCTATTTCTGTAAGTTTTTACCGGTGCATTGCCGAACGAACCATCAGGTCGTGTGTCCTGCATAATAGCTTTCCTGACCATTGCGTTTGTCCAAACTGAAACACGCGTCCCTTCATCACTGATATCCATATAATTTAGTTGCAATGAATCTAGGTATTTGACCTGTAACAGATGTAAAAGGGAAATCTGTAAGGAAAAGAGGACATTGTTTCCAGGCATGAAAATAATATGATCAATGGAAATCAAATTAGGAGCAGAAGAAGTTACCATGATGTACAACATGCATGACTTTAGGATTGCTTTTTCTGAACTTGACTGAGTTGCTTTCTGGATCATAGTTATCACAAACTTGCACACATTGAGATTTTTTGCTTGTTTGATGTGAATAAAAGAAGAGTATATCCTTGGACTAATGCGTACACCTGTAGTAGGAGCTAGAACGGAGCACATCCCATAAATTATGAACAATCTTAGGTACTGACTGTCAGCTTTCTTCATTGTGAGAAGTTTCTTTTCTAAAGCTTTGATAGTTGGTTGGTGCTTTCCTATAACTCCAATTTCTTCCCGCATGAATTTTATTGCATCTGAATTGAGATCGTAGGACACTTGTAACTTGCCACGCGGGACACCTATAATCTTTTGTACGGATGCTTCAGTGATAGGGATTGAACCTCTCCCAGGGAAGACCAAACTGCACGATGCTGAATCAAAGCTTTCCATCAGAAACTTGCACAATTCAGGTTGCTGTTTCGAACATTTGATATCCAATAATCCACCATAATCTGCATTCCTAATCATTGTCATCTGATCAGCTGTAATGCTAGGATATAACCTCACTAGCTTCATAGGGGATGCACACTGTAGTAATTTCTTCCTCTTCACCTAGAACAAATGCAAAAAAAAACCTTTAAGTAAACTGGGAAAGGAGATTATACATGTTAATACTGTCTATGTTATACTTGCCAAATTTAATGATATTGTTTTAAGAGACAACTTGTAATTGGAAAAAGGAATACAATATGTTTATGAATTTGCAGAAATTGCCAACTACCGCGGTAAAAGCCTGCTGTATTGGGTATGAATGATTTTACATTTTAATGGGAATGCAATAGCAAAACAAGAATATATTAGGACTTACTGAGAAACATGTACATCCTGTCATCCACGAGAGGAAAAACATCTAGTATAAAATGATGAAGATGTACTACAAAGTTGTAGATTCTTTATCTCACCTTCACAGGTTCTACTTCTTCCTCAACAACATTTGCTTCATTTTGTTTTTGAGTTTCTTGAACAACATTCACTTCATCGCGGACAGCTTCAACAGATACATCTACTTCACTTGGTAGGTCACAATGAAATCCTGAAACCTTGTGCTTCAATGTAAGCTTCTTGCGCATAAGGCTTAGTTTACTGTGTTTTTTGCCGGACTTGTTTTTCCTATGACTACTTGACTTTGTCATTGATGCCTGTTGAAAATTAAGCAAGGTGGACGTTATTATGGGAAGAAAATAACAAATGTCCACACAGGTGTAGATGTCATTTAGCAAAAAAAATTTACTGAGACAATGGTGAGACAATGGTGCACTGATGTCACATATATGGCAGAAGGTTTGAAAACATGTTTCTGAATCAAATGTTACTGGGACACAACATTTGCTACAAGGCGTTGCAAAAAGAACACATTATGGCATCGCAAAAAACCTAACTAACCAGATAGCAACAACCTCAAAAATAAAAATTTCAGTAGCATGTTATAGTAAATAAAAATTGCTACTAGATGTTGAGCAAAAACCTAATTGAAGTAGCATGTTATAGTACATAAAAATTGCTACCAGATGTTATAGTAGCAAAAATGCTATCAGATGCTGCACGCCAACCACATGATGATCACAAAAAACCCAAGTGACCAGGTAGCAAAAATCCTAAAAAATTCCATGCACAAGGATGTTATAGTAGCAAAAATCACATTTGGTACCAGATGTTGCACACACAAAACAAACCTGCACTAGGATGTTATAGCACCATAAAAACCCTGTACACCATTGCTCATCCCTCAGTGACCACAAAAACCTCAGTGACCACACAGTAAACATCCTCAAAAAAATTCATGCACTAAGATATCATAGCACGAAAATTGCTACCATATGTTGCACACAAACCACTAGAGGACATCACAAAAAAAACCTAAGTGACCACACAGTAACATCCTCAAAAATTCCCTGGACTACGATGTCATAGCACTAAAATTGCTACCATATGCTGCACACAAACCTCATTAAGCCATCACAAAAAAAATCCTATGTGACCACACAGTAACATCCTCAAGAAATTACATGCGCAAATGATGTCATGGCACTAAAATTACTGCCATATGCTGCACACAAACCTCATTAGGACATCACAAAAATCCTAGGTGACCACACAGTAACATCCTCAAAAAATGACATGCGCAAATGATGTCATAGCACTAAAATTACTGCCATATGCTGCACACAAACCTCATTAGGACATCACAAAAATCATGGGTGACCACACAGTAACATCCTCAAATAATTACATGCGCAAATGATGTCATAGCACTAAAATTACTGCCATATGATGCACAAAATCCTTAGGAAAAGTCTACAAAAAATAACATCCTCAACAAAATCCACTTCATTAGGATGTCATAGCACGAAAATTGCTATCATATGATGCACAAAAAACACATGAAAACATCACACAATCCTAACTGCCCACACAGTAACATCCTAAAAAATCAAATGCACTAGGATGTTGCCCAGAAATCACGAGTACCTTACTGTGGCGGAGACAGAGGAAATCGCGTCGAGCGTGTTGTCGGAGAGAGGACGATGTTAACAACGGCGGGAACAACAGACCAGACCACTGGCGGAAGCACGAAGAGTAGATCCACGGAGAAGGATGTCACCTGACAAAACCAGATGTGAAAAACAAAGCAGAAACGAAGATCCGGGCACTGATGCGGGATGAGCAAAGGGAGTGGAGCGCAAAACCAACCTAGGACGAAATCAGACTACGACGAGTAATAAACCGTCCACGGCGACTCCGGCGACCACTCCTATCGGCCAGAAACGAGAACCACGGCAAAGTATGGCAACCCCCCCTGAGAACCCGAGGAGAGAAATTAGAAGCAAGGAGAAGGTGCGCGACGGTGTGGAAGAGCAATCGAAGTGGGCGTAGGCTGACCTGATGCGAAAAATCGTCTCCGGCGAGTAAGATCCGTCGCCGGCGACCGCAATCGCCGGATTTGGGGACGAGGCGGAGCACCAGGACGACCGCATCCGAGGACGGAGGAAGACGAAATGAAGTCGCTCCGACAGGCCTCAATTAATTTCGAAAAAAAATCTGATGCTACGGGCACGCGACGACAGAGACTGCACGTGGGTCCCAACCAGGTGCGCGTTGCGGAAAGCTCTGGACCATCGGATGCCAATCGCGTGGCCAGGAGCGCGAACTGACGTTAAGATACAGTCAGATCAGCTTAGAGATAGATTTTCCGTAGATTTATGGGGATTTACCAATGATCCTATTTATTTGGGTTATAACTCTGCATAATAAGAAAACCCTGTTTTGTGTAGTTTTCACTTTCAGAGGCCTATACGTAGTCAAACTGAGCTAGGATTCTAGGGATGTCATTTTTTCATCAAGAGAAGAAATATGTGAAATTGGACCAGACCTGGAGGGATTGGAGGCCCAAAAGAGGCCAGGTGGTGCGCCCAGCAAGGCGTGCGCGTCACCCAGGCTCTTTTGAACGTCGATCGTCCGATTCGCTTGGTTCTTTCGCGAACAGACTTCTTTTGACATAAAAACCACTAATATATGACCTCCAAGGGTTCTCTGGAGGAGAGCGCTGCAGAAACATATAATCACAAAAACAGAGGCTGCAACAACGAAGATTGGAGGGGGAAACTCCGTCGAAATCGTCGTCGGAGGGATCTCCACCTTCTCCAACGTCTTCCTCATGAACACTATGATCAAGGGGGAGTATTACACCTCTGGAATACGGGTTTGTGGTAGTAGCTTGATCTCTCTCTCTCATGTTCTTCATAGTTCTTAGTATCATATGAGCTTCCCAACATGATTGGTCATATATGTAATTCCTATGTGGTGGATCTTTATTCTATGATATTGTGCTATGAGATTTGACTCTACTTTGTGTAATATGTATTCATAGATGCATATTATGTACCCCATTTTTAAGTATTGGTTCTGATACAACTTGTATTCAAGAACGTGTGTGGGGTGATGTGCGTATTAGATGGAATATCATGGTTTTAGTGATTGAAATAGTGACAACAAATTCATGATCTATTTATGGATTTTCCTTTTTCTTTTGCTATCTCACTAGGGATAAAGTGAATGCATGTGCTATGTTCGTCACGTGACAAAAGTGATGATCTTGTTTGTTCAAGGTAGCATATTTGATATTCAAACATCATGTCAAAGTACTTATGGCTATACTCTGTTAATTCTAAATACAAGATTGCATGGAGTTTTCCTTTTCTTGTGGAGTATAAGAGAGATGTGTTGCATCATCTCTATGTTATGACGTGATGCCCATATGAATTTGTATCTTACACATATTGAAGTTATATGTCATTAATCACCGAACACCTCAATCTTTGGCACCAAAAGCTTTATGTCATAGAGTATGAGTCTAATTTAATTACCTATTGCATTTCACAGCAAATCAAAGGATTTAACCCATCAAATTCAAGCCATCATATCGCAAAAAAACACCGAAAACACGATTTTAAAACTTCTAAAATTAGTTTTAAACCGTAAGGATTTGGGACAAATGTTAGATACAAAAAAGATGCGTCTTGTTGACACCTTTCCAATGATATATCATTCACATTGTTTGAATTTATCATGTGAGAATTGCAGGGAAATCATTTGTTGCCCCGTCACTCCAAAACAACGTCGGGCAGTTTAACCTCTCATAGCACGAGAAGTGCAAACGCATGTCAGTTGGTAGTTCAATACTCTGTTTTTTGTGGGGCGGAAATCTATTGTGCAAATCTCATCGTTTTAATCACCGAACACCTCAATCTTTGGCACCAAAAGCTTTATACCATAGATTATGAGTCTAATTTAATTACATATTGCATTTCGCAGCAATTCAATTGATTTAACCCATCAAATTCAAGCCATCATATCGCAAAGAACACCGAAAATATGATTTTAAAACTTCTAAAATTAGTTTTAAACCGTATAGATTTTGGACAAATGTTAGATACAAATAAGATGCGCCTTGTTGACACCTTTCCAATGATATATCATTCTCATTGCTGTTTGAATTTATCATGTGAGAATTGCGGGGAAATCATTTGGTGCTCCGTCACTCCAAAACAGCGTCGGGCAGTTCAAGCTCATAGCATGAGCAGTGCAAGCGCATGTCACCGAGCAGTTCAATGCTCTGTTTTTTGCAGGGCGGAAATCTATTGTGAAAATCTCATTGTTTTGATCACCGAACACCGCAATCTTTGGCACCAAAAGCTTTATATCATAGAGTATGAGTATAATTTAATTACCTATTGCATTTCACAGCAAATCAAGGGATTTAACTCATCAAATTCAAGTCATCATAGCGCAAAGAATACAAAAATATGATTTTAAAACTTCTAAAATTAGTTTTAAACCGTACGGATTTGGGACAAACGTTAGATACAAATAATGCGCCTGGTTGACACATTTTCAATGATATATCATTCTCATTGTTTCAATTTATCAACTGGGAATTGCGGGGAAATCCTTTGATGCTCCGTCACTCTAAAACAGCGTCAGGTAGTTCAACCTCATAGCACGAGAAGTGCAAGCACATGTCACCGGGCAGTTCAATACTCTGTTTTTTAAAATTTGATCCGTGTAGAATTCGAAAAAACTTAGAACATGAAAAATTCATCGAAATTAGTCTTTGCCCGTTTTTTAATACGTCCTGATTTTGGTATTTTCAAAATTAGTCAAAAACGGAGTGGAATTTGAAAACACTTAAAACATAAAAAAGTTGCGAAATTTCATTATCTATCGAACGGTATATCATTTGCACCATTTGAAGAAGGGGTACGAAAATCGGAGTAAAAGTTCGTTTTCTAGCCATATAGGAACGTTTTGTATTTTTAAAAGTAAACTTAAACGGTTCCAAATCTACGAAAAGTGCGAACATAAAAAAGTTGCGGTTATACATTACCTATCCAACGATATATCATTTGCACAATTCTGACAAACTATCGAATTTTTTTATTGAAATTACCTTTCGTCTGTTTTTTAATACGTCCAGATTTAGGTATTTTCCAAATTCTTCAAAAACTATTTGGAATTTGAAAAAAACTCAAAACATAAAAAGATGCGAAATTTCAATATCTTTCCAACGGTATATCATTTGCACCATTTAGATAAGGGGTTCGAAAATTGGTCTAAAAGTTAGTTTTGTGGCCACATAGTAACGTTACGTATTTTCAAAATTAAATTTAAACCGTAAAGAATATGAGAAAAGATTAAACATGACAAACTTGCGGTTTTTCATTATCTATCCAACGGTATATAATTTTCACAATTCCAAGAAATGGTTGAGAAAATGGATATAAAATCAGTAGCTCCAACCACTGTTATCCAGGAAGTTCAACCATGTGTTCAGAAAAGTTTAACTCGGTGCTCAGAATATTATTCTGCAACTGGTTGCAGAATAGTGCTGGTACACACACATATATACATATATATATATATATATATATATATATATGTATATATATATATATATATATTTTTTCTGAAACTGGTGCTCAGAATATTATTCCGAGCATCTCCGTCCCCTATATAAGGGTTTCCGGGCGGAACGCCCGCTCCCACCGACACCCCCCCCCCCCCCGCCCCGACCAAACACCACCTGGCCTCGATCCCGCCCCGCCGAACCCTCGCCACCGCCTTGACCCCGCGTCCGCCTCGATCCCGCGCCCGCCCCTCGCCACCGTCGCCACCCAGCGTCCGCCTCCACCCCGCGCCCGCCCCCGCCTCTGACCAGTATCTTCGGCGCCGTCGCGGAGCGACCGAGCTCGCGCGGAGCGACCGATCTCGCGCGGCGACCGAGCTCGCGCGGAGCGATCGAGCTCGCACGGAGCGACCGAGCTCGCCCGGCGACCGATCTCGCGCGGAGAGACCGAGCGCGCCCGAGCTCGCGGCATCCCGGCCAAAATTCTTCTCCGGCGCTAGATCCCGGCCGAATTCCTCTCTGGCGCGGCCCCCTCTTCTCCGGCGAGTCTCTTCCGGGCTCCTCTGCAAATTCTTCAGCTCTGGAATCTTTCTCTCCAATGCTGCTGTGCCAAATCATAGTTGAAAATCTTGGATTTTTCTAAATAAATGGTCTGAATTCAAGAAATACAAGCAAATGGATCCTCCTAGATCTAAGAAGATGCAGATACGATGGAAAAGAGTTGAAGATGTCGTTCCTACAAAATCTTCACCTCGGTTTGCTCACAAATCTACCTTGCTCTCAGATAAAATAAGGGAAACATGTATATCTGCAACAGTTACTCCTTTAAAACGAAGACCATCTGAACTAAATGAGGTGAGATAATGTTGTACAGCTAGAAACTAGAATCTTGTACTTCTCGGTGTTAAAACTTGTACTTATCTTCCGTAATTCTAAAAAGTGATGACCTTGTACTTCTCCAAATGTGAAATTGGACTTATTCCATATAATTCAGGTACTTCTCTACTTCTACTGCAACTCATGTTCTTCTCTGATTCGGTACCTGAACTTAGTAATACCTGTGTTCTGTACTTCTCTGTTTTGCTAGTTGAACTTACTTGAGTCCTGTACTTCTCTGTTTTGCAGTTGAATTTAGTAATGGCATGTGCCCTGTACTTCTCTGTTTGCTAGTTGAACTTAGTAATCCCTTAGTCCTGTACTTATCTGGTTTGGTAGTTGAACTCCGTAATCAATAAGTCATCTACTTCTATATTTTGAAATTGCATTACTTATTGCAAAAAACTCTTGTACTACTCTTTGCTCAAGTCTTGTACTTTCCTGTTTCACTAGTTTAACTTAGTAGTCCCTGAGCGTTGTTATCTCTCTATGTTGCACTTCTTTGTTTTACTAGTTGTATTTAATTATCTTGTACTGCTAATGTTGGTTATGTTGTACTTAACTTTCTCCATGTCCGTACTTCTCTGTTTATCTTGTACAGCTAGAAACTAGAATCTTGAACTTCTCAGTGTTAAAACCTGAACTTGTCATGTTGTAATTCTAAAAAGTTATGACTTTTACTTCTCCAATTGTGAAATTGTACTTATTCTATATGCTACTGGTACTTCTATGTTTCTACTTCAACTCTTGTACTTCTCTGTTTCGGCACTTGAACTTACTAATGCATGTGCCCTGTACTACTCTGTTTTTGTAGTTGAACTTACTTGTGTCATGTACTTCTTTTGCTTCGGCACTTGAACTTAGTAGTAACTCTTCCCTGTACTTCTCTGTTTCGGCACTTGAACTTACTAATGCATGTGCCATGTACTTCTCTGTTATTGCGGTTGAACTTAGTAATAGATGAGTGTAGGAGAACGTAGCACAGAAAACAAAAATTTTCCTATCGCGAACACGCAATCCAAGCCAAGATGCAATCTAGAAGACGGTAGCAACGAGGGGATTATCGAGTCTCACCCTTGAAGAGATTCCAAATCCTACAAGATGAGGCTCTTGTTGCTGCGGTAGACGATCACTTGCCGCTTGCAAAAGCGCGTAGAAGATCTTGATCACGGCGCCACGAACGGGCAGCACCTCCGTACTCGGTCACACGTTCGGTTGTTGATGAAGACGACGTCCACCTCCCCGTTCCAGCGGGCAGCGGAAGTAGTAGCTCCTCTTGAATCCGACAGCACGACGGCGTGGTGTCGGTGGCGGTGGAGAAATCCGGCGGAGCTTCGCTAAGCGTGCGGGATATGGTGGAGGAGCGGGGCGGCTAGGGTTTGGGGAGAGGGGGTGGCCGGCCACTAAGGGGGGCGGCCAGGTTGTGGTCTTGGTGTGGCCGGCCCCCTCCCCTTGGCCCCTCATTATATAGGTGGAAGCCCCAAGTGTTGGACTACAAGTGTCCGAATAAGACCCGAACCCAAAACCTTCCATATGGTGGGAAACCTTCCCAAGCTAGGACTCCCACTAGAGGTGGGAGTTCCACCTTCCATATGGGGGGGGGGGTGGCCGGCCCCCAAAAGGGGGAGTCCACTTGGGACTCCACCCCACTAGGGTTGGCCGGCCATGGAGGTGGAGTCCCATGTGGACTCCACCTTCCTAGGTGTGTTCTTCCGGACTTTTCTAGAACCTTCCATAGAACCTTCCGAATCATTTTAATTCACATAAAATGACATCCTATATATGAATCTTATTCTCCGGACCATTCCGGAACTCCTCGTGATATCCGGGATCTCATCCGGGACTCCGAACAAATATTCGAACTCCATTCCATATTCAAGTTCTACCATTTCATCATTCAACTTTAAGTGTGTCACCCTACGGTTCGCGAACTATGCGGACATGGTTGAGTACTCACTCCGACCAATAACCAATAGCGGGATCTGGAGATCCATAATGGCTCCCACATATTCAACGATTACTTTAGTGATCGAATGAACCATTCACATACGATACCGGTTCCCTTTGTCACGCGATATTTTACTTGTCCGAGGTTTGATCATCGGTATCACACTATACTTTGTTCAACCTCGTCTCCTGACAAGTACTCTTTACTCGTACCGTGGTATGTGGTCTCTTATGAACTTATTCATATGCTTGCAAGACATTAGACGACATTCCACCGAGAGGGCCCAGAGTATATCTATCCGTCATCGGGATGGACAAATCCCACTGTTGATCCATATGCCTCAACTCATACTTTCCGGATACTTAATCCCACCTTTATAACCACCCATTTACGCAGTGGCATTTGATGTAATCAAAGTACCTTTCCGGTATAAGTGATTTACATGATCTCATGGTCATAAGGACTAGGTAACTATGTAACGAAAGCTTATAGCAAATAACTTAATGACGTGATCTTATGCTACGCTTAATTGGGTGTGTCCATTACATCATTCATATAATGATATAATCTTGTTATTAATAACATCCAATGTTCATGATTATGAAACTAATCATCTATTAATCAACAAGCTAGTTAAGAGGCTTACTAGGGACTCTTTTTTGTTTACATATCACACATGTATCAATGTTTCGGTTAATACAATTATAGCATGGTATATAAACATTTATCATAAACATAAAGATATATAATAACCACTTTTATTATTGCCTCTTGGGCATATCTCCAACAGTCTCCCACTTGCACTAGAGTCAATAATCTAGATTACATTGTAAGGTACTGATACGTCTCCAACGTATCGATAATTTCTTATGTTCCATGCTACTTTATTGATGATACCTACATGTTTTATGCACATTATATGTCATATTTATGCATTTTCTGGAACTAACCTATTAACAAGATGCCGAAGAGCCGATTCTTTGTTTTCTGCTGTTTTTGGTTTCAGAAATCCTAGTAAAGAAATATTCTCGGAATTGGACGAAACTTTCGCCCAGGGTCCTATTTTTGCACGAAGCTTCCAGAAGACCGAAGACCTAACGAAGTGGGGCCACGAGGAGGCCAGGAGGGTGGCCGGCGCGGCCCAGGCCCTGGCCGCGCCGACCTACCCCCTGGGCCCCTCGTGTGGCCCCCCGCGTTGACCCTCCGCCTACTTAAAGCTTCCGTCGCGAAACCCCCAGTACCGAGAGCCACGATACGGAAAACCTTACAGAGACGCCGCCGCCGCGAATCCCATCTCGGGGGATTCTGGAGATCGCCTCCGGCACCCTGCCGGAGAGGGGATTCATCTCCCGGAGGACTCTACACCGCCATGGTCGCCTCCGGAGTGATGAGTGAGTAGTTCACCCCTGGACCATGGGTCCATAGCAGTAGCTAGATGGTCGTCTTCTCCTTGTTGTGCTTCATTGTTGGATCTTGTGAGCTGCCTAACATGATCAAGATCATCTATCTGTAATACTATATGTTGTGTTTGTCGGGATCCGATGGATAGAGAGTACTATGATTATGGTGATTATCAATCTATTGTTTATGTGTTGTTTATGATCTTGCATGCTCTCCGTTATTAGTAGAGGCTCTGGCCAAGTTTTTGCTCTTAACTCCAAGAGGGGGTATTTATGCTCGATAGTGGGTTCATGCCTTCATTGAATCTGGGATCGTGACAGTAGGTTCTAAGGTTGTGATGTGCTGTTGCCACTAGGGATAAAACATTGATGCTATGTCTAAGGATGTAGTTGTTGATTACATTACGCACCATACTTAATGCAATTGTCTGTTGCTTTGCAACTTAATACTGGAGGGGGTTCGGACGATAACCTGAAGGTGGACTTTTTAGGCATAGATGCAGTTGGATGGCGGTCTATGTACTTTGTCGTAATGCCCGGATTAAATCTCACTATATTTACCATGTCATGTATATGCATTATTATGCCTTTCTCTATTTGTCAATTGCCCGACTGTAATTTGTTCACCCAACATGCTTTATCTTATGGGAGAGACACCTCTAGTGAACTGTGGACCCCGGTCCTATTCTTTACATAGCATACAATCTACTGCAATTGTGTTTACTGTTTTCTTTGCAAACATCTTCCACTCGATACGTTTAATCCTTTGTTACAGCAAGCCGGTGAGATTGACAACCTCACTGTTTCGTTGGGGCAAAGTACTTTGGTTGTGTTGTGCAGGTTCCGCGTTGGCGCCGGAATCCCTGGTGTTGCGCCGCATCACATTTCGCGACCATCAACCTTCAACGTGCTTCTTGGCTCCTCCTGGTTCGATTAAACCTTGGTTTCTTTCTGAGGGAAAACTTGCTACTGTGCGCATCATACCTTCCTCTTGGGGTTCCCAACGAACGTGTGAGTTACACGCCATCAAGCTCTTTTTCTGGCGCCGTTGCCGGGGAGATCAAGACACGCTGCAAGGGGAGTCTCCACTTCTCAATCTCTTTACTTTGTTTTTGTCTTGCTTTATTTTATGTACTACTTTGTTTGCTGCACTAAATTAAAACACAAAAAAATTAGTTGCTAGTTTTACTTTATTTACTGTCTTGCTCTCTATATCAAAAACACAAAAAAATTAGTTACTTGCATTTACTTTATCTAGATTGCTTTATTTACTGTTGCTAAAATGAATACTCCTGAAAATACTAAGTTGTGTGACTTCACAAATGCAAATAATAATGATTTCCTATGCACACCTATTGCTCCACCTGCTACTACAGCAGAATTCTTTGAAATTAAACCTGCTTTACTGAATTTGGTTATGAGAGAACAATTTTCTGGTGCTAGTTCTGATGATGCTGCTGCCCATCTCAATAATTTTGTTGAACTTTGTGAAATGCAAAAGTATAAAGATGTAGATGGTGATATTATTAAATTGAAAGTGTTTCCTTTCTCATTAAGAGGAAGAGCTAAAGATTGGTTGCTATCTTTGCCTAAGAATAGTATTGATTCATGGACTAAATGCAAGGATGCTTTTATTGGTAGATATTATCCTCCCGCTAAAATTATATCTTTGAGAAGTAGCATAATGAATTTTAAACAATTAGATACTGAACATGTTGCTCAAGCTTGGGAGAGAATGAAAACTTTGGTAAAGAATTGCCCAACCCATGGACTGACTACTTGGATGATCATCCAAACCTTCTATGCAGGACTAAATTTTTCTTCGCGGAATTTATTGGATTCAGCTGCTGGAGGTACCTTTATGTCCATCACATTGGGGGCGGCTACAAAACTTCTTGATGATATGATGATAAATTACTCTGAATGGCACACGGAAAGAGCTCCACAAGGTAAGAAGGTAAATTCTGTTGAAGAAACCTCTTCCTTGAGTGATAAGATTGATGTGATTATGTCTATGCTTGTGAATGGTAGATCTAATGTAGATCCAAATAATGTTCCTTTAGCTTCATTGGTTGCTCAAGAAGAAAATGTTGATGTGAATTTCATTAAAAATAATAATTTCAACAACAATGCTTATAGGAACAACTCTGGTAATAACTATAGGCCATACCCTTCTGCTAATGGTAATGGTTATGGTAATTCTTATGGGAATTCTTACAACAATAATAGGAATGTACCCTCCGGTCTTGAAGCCATGCTTAAAGAATTTATTAGTACACAAACCGTTTTTAACAAATCTGTTGAGGAAAAGCTTGATAAAATTGATACTATTGCTTCTAGAGTTGATAGACTTGCCTCTGATGTTAATCTTTTAAAATTGAAAGTTATGCCTAATAATGATATTGATAATAAGATTACTACTACAGAAAATGCCATCCAAGTTAGAATTAATGAGAATATAAGATTAATGGCTGAACTGCGTGCTAGGTGGGATAGAGAAGAAAATGAAAAACTAGCTAAAGAGAATAATGTAGCTAAAGTTTGGACTATTACCACCACTAGTAATGCTAATTCTTCACATGTTGCTGCACCTCCTACTATTAATGGTAAAATAATTGGTGTTGGCAATGTTTCTACTCCTAGTGCAAAGCGTACGAAACTGCCTGAAATTGCTAAAACTGCTGAAACTGCTTGTGATAAAACTGCTGAAATTTTTTCCAACCTTGGGAACAATGATCCCATTGCTGTAGCTCATAATGATTTAGATTTTGATGATTGCCACATCTCTGAAGTTATAAAGTTCTTACAAAAACTTGCTAAAAGTCCTAATGCTAGTGCTATAAATTTAGCCTTTACAAAACATATTACAAATGCTCTCATAAAAGCTAGAGAAGAGAAACTAAAACTTGAAACTTCTATTCCTAGAAAGTTAGAGGATGGTTGGGAGCCCATCATTAAAATGAAATTCAATGACTTTGAATGTAATGCCTTATGTGATCTTGGTGCAAGTATTTCTGTTATGCCTAAAAAGATTTATGATATGCTTGACTTGCCACCATTGAAGAATTGTTATTTGGATGTTAATCTTGCCGATAATGCTAAAAAGAAACCTTTGGGGAGGATTGATAATGTGCATATTACGGTTAACAATAACCTTGTCCCCGTTGATTTTGTTGTCTTGGATATCGAATGCAATGCATCTTGTCCAATTGTGTTGGGAAGACCTTTTCTTCGAACTGTTGGTGCTGTTATTGATATGAGGGAAGGTAATATTAAATATCAATTTCCTCTCAAGAAAGGTATGGAACACTTCCCTAGAAAGAGAATGAAGTTGCCTTTTGATTCTATTATTAGAACAAGCTATGATGTTGATGCTTCTACTCTCGATGTTACTTGATTTGCACTTTCTGCGCCTAGCTGAAAGGCGTTAAAGAAAAGCGCTTATGGGAGACAACCCATGTTTTTACCTACAGCATTTTTTTGTTTTGTTGAGTCTTGGAAGTTGTTTACTACTGTAGCAACCTCTCCTTATCAAGTTTTTGTGCCAAGTAAAGTTTCTATGTCAAAGTTGATGTTATATTTGGGATCGCTGCGCAGAAACAGCATTGCTGTCTGTCACGAATCTGGGCACAATTCTCTGTAGAAAATTCGAAAAAATCTGCCAATTTACGAGCGTGATCCTCAGATATGTACGCAACTTTCATTAGTTTTGAGTTTTTCCATTTGAGCAAGTCTGGTGCCATTTCTAAATTCGTCTTTACGGACTGTTCTGTTTTTGACAGATTCTGCCTTTTATTTCGCATTGCCTCTTTTGCTATGTTGGATTTATTTCTTTGATCCATTAATGTCCAGTAGCATTATGCAATGTCCAGAAGTGAAAATAATGATTGTGTCACCTCTGAATGAGTGAATTATTAATTGTGCACTAACCCTCTAATGAGTTTGCTTGAAGTTTGGTGTGAAGGAAGTTTTCAAGGGTCAAGAGAGGAGAATGATATACTATGATCAAGAGGAGTGAAAGCTCTAAGCTTGGGGATGCCCCCGTGGTTCACCCCTGCATATTTTAAGAAGACTCAAGCGTCTAAGCTTGGGGATGTCCAAGGCATCCCCTTCTTCATCGACAACATCATCAGGTTCCTCCCCTGAAACTATATTTTTATTCAGTCACATCTTGTGTTCTTTGCTTGGAGCGTCGGTTTGTTTTTGTTTTTGTTTTTGTTTGAATAAAATGGATCCTAGCATTCACTTTGTGGGAGAGAGACACGCTCCGCTGTTGCATATGGACACATGTGTCCTTAGGCTTTACTCATAATGTTCAAGGCGAAGTTTCTTCTTCGTTAAATTGTTATATGGTTGGAATTGGAAAATGCTACATGTAGTAATTCTAAAAATGTCTTGGATAATGTGATACTTGGCAATTGTTGTGCTCATGTTTAAGCTCTTGCATCATATGCTTTGCACCCATTAATGAAGAAATACATAGAGCTTGCTAAAATTTGATTTGCATATTTGGTCTCTCTAAAGTCTAGATAATATCTAGTATTGAGTTTTGAACAACAAGGAAGACAGTGTAGAGTCTTATAATGTTTACAATGTGTCTTTTATGTGAGTTTTGCTGCACTTGTTCATCCTTGAGTTTTGCTTCAAATAACCTTGCTAGCCTAAACCTTGTATCGAGAGGGAATACTTCTCATGCATCCAAAATCCTTGAGCCAACTACTATGCCATTTGTGTCCACCATACCTACCTACTACATGGTATTTCTCCGCCATTCCAAAGTAAATTGCTTGAGTGCTACCTTTAAAATTCCATCATTCACCTTTGCAATATATAGCTCATGGGACAAAATAGCCTTAAAAACTATCGTAGTATTGAATATGTACTTATGGACTTTATATTTTATTAAAGTTGCCTGTTGTGCGATAACCATGCTTCTGGGGAACGCCATCAACTATTGTTGAATATCATGTGAGTTGCTATGCATGTCCGTCTTGTCTGAAGGTCTATCATTTTAGTGGTTGGAGCATGCAAAATTGTTAGAGAAGAACATTGGGCCGCTAACTAAAGCCATGAATCATGGTGGAAGTTTCAGTTTTGGACATATATCCTCAATCTCATATGAGAACAATAATCATTGCTACATGCTTATGCATTTAAGAGGAGTCCATTATCTGTTGTCCATGTTGTCCCGGTATGGATGTCTAAGTTGAGAATAATCAAAAGCGAGAAATCCGAAATGCGAGCATTCTCCTTAGACCTTTGTACAGGCGGCATGGAGGTACCCCTTTGTGACACTTGGTTGAAACATGGCATGCAAAGATCCGGTAGTCCAAGTTAAGTAGGACGAGGTGCGGGCACTATTAGTATACTATGCGTGAGGCTTGCAACTTGTAAGATATAATTTTCATAACTCATATGCTTTATTACTACCGTTGACAAAATTGTTTCATGTTTTCAAAATAAAAGCTCTAGCACAAATACAGCAATCGATGCTTTCCTCTTTGAAGGACCATTCTTTTACTTTTATTGTTGAGTCAGTTTACCTATCTCCCTCCACCTTAAGAAGCAAACACTTGTGTGAACTGTGCATTGATTCCTACATACTTGCATATTGCACTTATTATACTACTTTATGTTGACAATATCCATGAGATATACATGTTATAAGTTGAAAGCAACCGCTGAAACTTAATCTTCCTATGTGTTGCTTCAACACCTTTACTTTGATTTATCGCTTTATGAGTTAACTCTTATGCAAGACTTATTGATGCTTGTCTTGAAGTACTATTCATGAAAAGTCTTTGTCATATGATTCAGTTGTTTACTCATGTCATTACCTTTGCTTTGATCGCTGCATTCATTACATATGTTTACAAATAGTATGATCAAGATTATGATGGCATGTCACTTCAGAAATTATCTTTGTTATCGTTTTACCTGCTCGGGACGAGCAGAACTAAGCTTGGGGATGCTGATACGTCTCCAACGTATCGATAATTTCTTATGTTCCATGCTACTTTATTGATGATACCTACATGTTTTATGCACATTATATGTCATATTTATGCATTTTCTGGAACTAACCTATTAACAAGATGCCGAAGAGCCGATTCTTTGTTTTCTGCTGTTTTTGGTTTCAGAAATCCTAGTAAAGAAATATTCTCGGAATTGGACGAAACTTTCGCCCAGGGTCCTATTTTTGCACGAAGCTTCCAGAAGACCGAAGACCTAACGAAGTGGGGCCACGAGGAGGCCAGGGGGGTGGCCGGCGCGGCCCAAGCCCTGGCCGCGCCGACCTACCCCCTGGGCCCCTCGTGTGGCCCCCCGCGTTGACCCTCCGCCTACTTAAAGCTTCCGTCGCGAAACCCCCAGTACCGAGAGCCACGATACGGAAAACCTTACAGAGACGCCGCCGCCGCGAATCCCATCTCGGGGATTACGGAGATCGCCTCCGGCACCCTGCCGGAGAGGGGATTCATCTCCCGGAGGACTCTACACCGCCATGGTCGCCTCCGGAGTGATGAGTGAGTAGTTCACCCCTGGACCATGGGTCCATAGCAGTAGCTAGATGGTCGTCTTCTCCTTGTTGTGCTTCATTGTTGGATCTTGTGAGCTGCCTAACATGATCAAGATCATCTATCTGTAATACTATATGTTGTGTTTGTCGGGATCCGATGGATAGAGAGTACTATGATTATGGTGATTATCAATCTATTGTTTATGTGTTGTTTATGATCTTGCATGCTCTCCGTTATTAGTAGAGGCTCTGGCCAAGTTTTTGCTCTTAACTCCAAGAGGGGGTATTTATGCTCGATAGTGGGTTCATGCCTTCATTGAATGCGGGATCGTGTGATGGGTTCTAAGGTTGTGATGTGCTGTTGCCACTAGGGATAAAACATTGATGCTATGTCTAAGGATGTAGTTGTTGATTACATTACGCACCATACTTAATGCAATTGTCTGTTGCTTTGCAACTTAATACTGGAGGGGGCTCGGACGATAACCTGAAGGTGGACTTTTTAGGCATAGATGCAGTTGGATGGCGGTCTATGTACTTTGTCGTAATGCCCTGATTAAATCTCACTATATTTACCATGTCATGTATATGCATTGTTATGCCTTTCTCTATTTGTCAATTGCCCGACTGTAATTTGTTCACCCAACATGCTTTATCTTATGGGAGAGACACCTCTAGTGAACTGTGGACCCCGGTCCTATTCTTTACATAGCATACAATCTACTGCAATTGTGTTTACTGTTTTCTTTGCAAACATCTTCCACTCGATACGTTTAATCCTTTGTTACAGCAAGCCGGTGAGATTGACAACCTCACTGTTTCGTTGGGGCAAAGTACTTTGGTTGTGTTGTGCAGGTTCCGCGTTGGCGCCGGAATCCCTGGTGTTGCGCCGCATCACATTTCGCGACCATCAACCTTCAACGTGCTTCTTGGCTCCTCCTGGTTCGATTAAACCTTGGTTTCTTTCTGAGGGAAAACTTGCTACTGTGCGCATCATACCTTCCTCTTGGGGTTCCCAACGAACGTGTGAGTTACACGCCATCAGGTACCTCACACCCATGGCATTCTGGTGTTGGTCATGCTTTGCCCTAGGGAGAGCTTTAGTCAACGGATCTGCTACATTCAGATCAGTGTGTACTTTGCAAATCTTTACTTCTCCATCTTCGATGTACTCGCGAATCGAATGATAACGCAGGTTGATATGCTTCAGCCTCTTGTGTGACCTTGGTTCTTGTGCATTGGCGATGGCACCCATGTTGTCACAGTAGATGACTAGTGGGTCCAATGCACTAGGAACCACACCGAGCTCTACAATGAACCTCTTCATCCATACCGCTTCTGATGAAGCCTCTGAAGCCGCTATGTACTCCGATTCTGTTGAGGATTTCGCCACCGTGCACTGCTTCGAGCTTGCCCAGCTTACTGCAGCACCATTCAATATAAACACGTACCCAGACTGTGACTTAGAGTCATCAGGATCAGTGTTCCAACTTGCATCGGTGTAACTTGTTACAACGAGCTCTTGGTCACCTCCATAACAAAGAAACATATCCTTAGTTCTTTTCAAGTACTTTAGGATATTCTTGACCGCTGTCCAGTGTTCCATTCCTGGATCACTTTGATATCTGCTAGTTAAACTAACAGCATGTGCTATATCCGGCCTAGTACATAGCATGGCATACATGATAGAGCCTACTGCCGAGGCATAGGGGATCTGACTCATCCTTTCTCTTTCTTCTGCCGTAGCCGGTCCTTGAGTCTTACTCAAGACCTTGCCTGGTAACATAGGTAAGAATCCTTTCTTACTCTCGTCCATTCTAAACTTCTTTAGAATCTTGTCCAGGTATGTACTCTGTGATAGCCCTATTAGACGTCTTGATCTATCTCTATAAATCTTGATGCCTAATATATATGATGCTTCACCAAGGTCTTTCATTGAAAAACTATTATTCAAATAACCTTTTACACTGCTTAATAATTCTATATCATTCCCAATCAATAATATGTCATCTACATATAATATCAGGAACGCTACAGAGCTCCCACTCACTTTCTTGTAAATACAGGCCTCTCCATGACACTGTATAAACCCGAAGTCTTTGATCACCTTATCAAAGCGTCGGTTCCAACTTCTTGATGCTTGCTTCAGTCCATAGATTGAATGCTGAAGTTTGCATACTTTGTCAGCATTTTTAGGATCGACAAAACCTTTGGGTTGTACCATATACAACTCTTCCTCAATGTCTCCATTAAGGAATGCCGTTTTGACATCCATCTGCCAAATCTCATAATCGAAAAATGCAGCTATTGCTAACAAAATCCTCACAGATTTTAGCTTCGCTACAGGTGAGAAAGTCTCATCGTAATCAACACCTTGAATTTGTCGGAAACCCTTTGCGACAAGTCGAGCTTTATAGACAGTAATATTACCATCAGTTCCTGTTTTTCTTTTGAAGATCCATTTATTCTCGACAGCCTTTCGGCTATCAGGTAAGTCTACCAAAGTCCATACTTTGTTATCATACATGGATCCCATTTCGGATTTCATGGCTTCTTGCCATTTGTTGGAATCTGAGCTCATCATCGCTTCTTCATACGTCGCATGGTCTTCATCATTGTTATCCACAATCACGACATTTAGACAAGGATCATACCAATCAGGAGTGGCACGTTCCCTTGTCGATCTGCGAGGTTCAGTAGCTATCTCATTTGAACTTTCATGATCATTATCATTAGCTTCCTCTGTTGCCGGTGTAGGCGGTACAGAAACATCTTCCGGCACTGCGCTACTCTGATCAACGAGTAGAGATTCTTCAATCTCATCGAGTTCTACTTTTCTTCCAGTCACTTCTTTAGTGAGAAATTCTTTCTCAAGAAAGGTTCCGTTCTTAGCAACAAAGATCTTGCCTTCGGATCTGTGATAGAAAGTGTACCCTATGGTTTCCTTAGGGTATCCTATGAAGACGCATTTCTCCGCTTTGGGTTCTAGCTTGTCCGGTTGTAACTTTTTTACATAGGCTTCGCAACCCCAAACTTTTAGGAACGACAGCTTAGGTTTCTTATTAAACCATAATTCATACGGTGTCGTTTCAACGGATTTTGATGGTGCTCTATTTAAAGTGAATGCGGCTGTCTCTAATGCATAACTCCAAAATGATAACGGCAAATCAGTAAGAGACATCATAGATCGAACCATATCTAAGAGAGTTCGATTACGACGTTCGGACACACCGTTTCGTTGTGGTGTTCCCGGCGGTGTCAATTGTGAAAGTATTCCGCATTTCTTTAAATGCATGCCAAACTCATAACTCAGATATTCACCTCCACGATCAGATCGTAGAAATTTAATCTTCTTGTTACGTTGATTTTCTACTTCACTTTGGAATTCCTTAAACTTCTCGAAAGTTTCGGATTTATGTTTCATTAAATAGATATACCCATATCTACTCAAATCATCTGTGAAGGTTAGAACATAACGATAACCACCGCGCGATGCTACACTCATTGGTCCGCACACATCTGTATGTATGATTTCCAATAAGTCAGTAGCTCGCTCCATCATACCCGAGAATGGAGTCTTAGTCATTTTTCCTATCAGACATGCTTCGCATCTATCAAGTGACTCAAAATCAAGTGATTCAAGTTATCCATCGGTATGGAGTTTCTTCATGCGTTTCACTCCAATATGACCAAGACGACAGTGCCACATATAAGTAGAATTATCATTCAATTTAATTCGCTTAGCATCAATGTTATGTATATGTGTATCACTACTATCGAGATCTAACAGAAATAAGCCATTCTTTTCAGGTGCTCGACCATAAAAGATATTATTCATAAAAATAGAACAACCATTATTCTCAGACTTGAATGAATAACCGTCTTGCATTAAACAAGATCCAGATATAATGTTCATGCTTAACGCGGGTACAAAATAACAATTATTTAGGCTTAAAACTAATCCCGAAGGTAGATGTAGAGGAAGTGTGCCGACAGCGATCACATCGACTTTGGATCCATTTCCAACGCGCATCGTCACTTCATCCTTCAGTAGTCTTCGTTTATTCTTTAGTTCCTGTTTCGAGTTACAAATATGAGCAACCGAACCAGTATCAAATACCCAGGTACTAGTATGAGAACCAGTGAGATAAACATCTATAACATGTATATCAGATATACCTTCTTTCTTCTTCTTGACAAGGCCGCTCTTCAGATCCGCCAAATACTTGGAGCAATTACGCTTCCAGTGTCCCTTCTCCTTGCAGTAATAGCACTCAGCATCAGGCTTAGGGCCAGTCTTAGGTTTCACAGGAGGCGTGGCAGCTTTCTTGCCACTCTTCTTGTTCTTGCCTTTAGACTTGCCCTGTTTCTTGAAGCTGGTGGTCTTGTTGACCATCAACACTTGGTGCTCTTTCTTAATTTCAATCTCAGCAGATTTTAGCATGGCGAAGAGTTCAGGTAACTCTTTGTTCATGTTCTGCATATTGTAATTCATCACAAAGTTCTTATAACTAGGTGGCAGTGATTGAAGGACACGATTAATCCCCAGTCTGTTAGGAATCACTATTCCCAAGTCACTGAGTTTCTTCGCATGCCCGGTCATGGCGAGCATGTGCTCACTAACAGAGCTGCCTTCTTCCATCATGCAGCTGAAGAAGTGTTTCGATGCTTCATAGCATTCCACGGCCGCATGAGTCTCAAAGATAGTTTTCAACTCATTGATTAACTCATGTGGATCGTGGTGCTCAAAACGTTTTTGAAGATCGGCTTCCAGACTGCACAGGATGGCACACTGAACTTGAGAGTACCGAGTTTTCCGAGTCGCGTAAACATTCTTTACTTCATCGGTTTCAGTTTCTGCAGGAGGATCACCTAGCGGTGCATCAAGCACATATTGCAGGTTTCCGCCATTGAGGAAGATCCTCACATGACGGAACCAGTCGGTGAAGTTGCTACCGTTGCTCTTAAGCTTTTCTTTCTCTAGGAACTGGTTAAAATTGATTGGGGACGCCATATCTACAACATATTTGCAATAGTTTAGACTAATGTTTATGACAAATTGAGTTCAAATTTTAATTTAACAAAATTAAAAACTAGGTGAACTCCCACTCAAAACAATATCCCTCGCATTGTCTTAGCGATCACACAAACCAAATCCATCACACCTATGCCCGATCATCACTAGACAAGATGTAATTTCAATGGCGAATGATGACCCACAAGTATAGGGGATCGCAACAGTCTTCGAGGGAAGTAAAACCCAAATTTATTGATTCGACACAAGGGGAGGTAAAGAATACTTATAAGCCTTAACAACTGAGTTGTCAATTCAGCTGCACCTGGAAAAGCACTAGCAACAGGGGTGATGTGAAAGTAGCGATAATATGAGAGCAAATAGTAACACAATACGTGATAATAGCAATATGAGAGCAATGGCACCAGAGAATAGTTGATACTACTTCCAATGACATGTAGAACGAGTATATAATGATGCGAGATGGACCGGGGTTCCCAGCTATCTACACTAGTGGTAACTCTCCAATAACAAGTGTTGGGTGAACAAATTACAGTTGGGCAATTGATAGGATTGATAAGGCATTAAGAAAGAACATCAATTCATTAATCATGTAGGCATGTTTTCCATATTTAGTCGTACGTGCTCGCAATGAGAAACTTGCACAACATCTATTGTCCTACCAGCCGGTGGCAGCCGGGCCTCAAGGGAAACTACTGGATATTAAGGTACTCCTTTTAATAGAGCACCGGAGCAAAGCATTAACACTCCGTGAAAACATGTGTCCCTCACATCACCGCCATCCCCTCCGGTTGTCCCGATTTCTGTCACTTCGGGGCCTTTGGTTCCGGACAGTGACATGTGCATACAACTTGTAGATACAATCTAAGCAATAATTATAGAGCTCAAATCTAAGATCATGCCACTCGGGCCCTAGTGACAAGCATTAAGCATAACAAGATTGCAGCAACAATAACTTCACAAACTTTATAGATAGACTAATCATAATGTATCATCCATCGGATCCCAACAAACACAACACCGATTACATCAGATGAATCTCAATCATGTAAGGCAGCTCATGAGATCATTGTATTGAAGTACATGGGGGAGAGAATACCAACTAGCTACAGCTAGAACCCGTAGTCCATGGGGGAACTACTCACGGAGCATGATGGAGGCGATGGCGTTGATGGAGATGGCTTCCGGGGGCACTTCCCCGTCCCGGCAGGGTGCCGGGACAGAGACTTCTGTCCCCCGAATTGGAGTTTCGCGATGGTGGCGGCGCCCCTGGAGTCTTTCTGGAGTTTCGTCAACTGGTATGGTGTTTTTAGGTCGAAAGGGATTTTATAGGCGAAGAGGCGGCGCAGGGGGCACCTGTGGGCTCCACACCACAGGCCGGCGCGGGCCCAGGCCAGGCTGCGCCGCCCTATGGTGTGGTGGCCCTCTGGCCCCTCTCCGACTCTTCTTCGGTGTTCTGGAGCCTTCCGGGAAAAATAGGAGGTTTGGTCTTCGTTTCGTCGAATTCCGAGAATATTGCCCGAACAGCCTTTCTGGAACCAAAAACAGCAGAAAACAGGAACTGGCACTGTGGCATCTTGTTAATAGGTTAGTTCCGGAAAACACATAAAAACATCATAAAGTGCAAGCAAAACATGTAAGTATTGTCATAAAACAAGCATGGAACGACAGAAATTATGGATACGTCGGGGACGTATCAGCATCCTTAAGCTTAGTTCCTGCTCGTCCTCGAGTAGGTAAACGATAAAAAGAGTAATTTCTGTAGTGACATGCTACTTACATAACCTTGATCATACTATTACAAAGCATATGAAATGAATGAAGTGACTCAAGGCAATGATCTATAGTTGCTTAACAAATAGGTAACATATAGCAAAACTTTTCATGAAGAGTACTTTCAAGACAAGTATCAAAAGTTTTGCACAAGAGTTAACTCATAAAGCAATAAGTTCAAAGTAAAAGCATCGAAGCAACACAAAGGAAGATTTAAGTTTCAGCGGATGCTTTCAACTTTCAACATGCATATCTCATGGATAATTGTCAACACAAAGTAATATGATGAATGCAAATAAGCAAGTATGTAAGAATCAATGCACAGTTGACACAAGTGTTTGCTTCTAAGATGGAAGGAAGTAGGTAAACTGACTCAACATAAAGTAAAAGAATGGCCCTTCTACGAGGGAAGCATCGATTGCTATATTTGTGCTAGAGCTTTGGTTTTGAAAACATATAGAGAGCATAAAAGTAAAATTTTGAGAGGTGTTTGTTGTTGTCAACGAATGGTAGTGGGTACACTAACTACCTCATCAACCAGACTTTCAAGAGCGGCTCCCATGAAGGACGTTATCTCTACCAGCAAGGTAGATCATCCCTCTTCTCTTTTGTTTACACATGTACTTTAGTTTAGTTTTTTCTTTATTTATGGATGACACTCCTCCCAACCTTTTGCTTACACAAGCCATGGCTAACCGAATCCTCGGGTGCCTTCCAACATTCACATACCATGGAGGAGTGTCTATTTGCAAAATTAAGTTGCTTACTGATGAATCAGAGCAAAACATGTGAAGAGAATTATTAATGAAAGTTAATTAATTGGGGCTGGGAACCCCATTGCCAGCTCTTTTTGCAAAATTATTGGATAAGCGGATGTGCCACTAGTCCATTGTGAAAGTCTGTCAAAAGTAAATGACAAGGTTGAAAGCTAAACACCACATACTTCCTCATGAGCTATTAAACATTGACACAAATCAGAGGTGATAAGTTTTGAATGGTTTAAAGGTAGCACTCAAGCAATTTACTTTGGAATGGCGGAGAAATACCATGTAGTAGGTAGGTATGGTGGACACAATTGGCATGAATATTGGCTCAAGTATTTGGATGCATGAGAAGTATTCCCTCTCGATACAAGGTTTAGGCTAGCAAGGTTTATTTGAAGCAAACACAAGTATGAACCGGTACAGCAAAACTTACATAAGAGCATATCGCAAGCATTATAATACTCTACACTGTCTTCCTTTTTGCTCAAACACTTTTACCAGAAAATATCTAGACCTTAAGAGAGATCAATTATGCAAACCAATTTCAGCAAGCTCTACAGTAGTTCTCCACTAATAGGCTTAGACTACATGAAAAAAAATTTAATCATGATCTACTTGAGAGCTCAAAACAATTGCCAAGTGTCAGATTATCCAAGACATGATGAGGCATTGATACGTCTCCAACGTATCGATAATTTCTTATGTTCCATGCTACTTTATTGATGATACCTACATGTTTTATGTGCATTATATGTCATATTTATGCATTTTCTGGAACTAACCTATTAACAAGATGCCGAAGAGCCAGTTGCTGTTTTCTGATGTTTTTGGTTTCAGAAATCCTAGTAAGGAAATATTCTCGGAATTGGACGAAACTTTCGCCCAGGGTCCTATTTTTGCACGAAGCTTCCAGAAGACCGAAGAGATAACGAAGTGGGGCCACGAGGCAGCCAGGGGACAGGGCGGCGCGGCCCTGGCCCTGGCCACGCGGCCCTACCCCCTGGGCACCTCGTGTGGCCCCCCGCGTTGACCTTCCGCCTACTTAAAGCCTCCGTCGCGAAACCCCCAGTACCGAGAGCCACGATACGGAAAACCTTCCAGAGACGCCGCCGCCGCGAATCCCATCTCGGGGGATTCATCTCCCGGAGGACTCTTCATCGCCTCCGGCACCCTGCCGGAGAGGGGATTCATCTCCCGGAGGACTCTTCATCGCCATGATCGCCTCCAGAGTGATGAGTGAGTAGTTCACCCCTGGACCATGGGTCCATAGCAGTAGCTAGATGGTCGTCTTCTCCTTGTTGTGCTTCATTGTTGGATCTTGTGAGCTGCCTAACATGATCAAGATCATCTATCTGTAATACTATATGTTGTGTTTGTCGGGATCCGATGGATAGAGAGTACTATGATTATGGTGATTATCAATCTATTGTTTATGTGTTGTTTATGATCTTGCATGCTCTCCGTTATTAGTAGAGGCTCTGGCCAAGTTTGTACTTTTAACTCCAAGAGGGAGTATTTATGCTCGATAGTGGGTTCATGCCTCCATTGAATCTGGGACAGTGACAGAAAGTTCTAAGGTTGTGGATGTGCTGTTGCCACTAGGGATAAAACATTGATTCTATGTCTAAGGATGTAGTTGTCGATTACATTACGCACCATACTTAATGCAATTGTCTGTTGCTTAGCAACTTAATACTGAATGGGGTTCGGATGATAACCTAAAGGTGGACTTTTTAGGCATAGATGCAGTTGGATGGCGGTCTATGTACTTTGTCGTAATGCCCAATTAAATCTCACTATATTTATCATATCATGTATATGCATTGTTATGCCTTTCTCTATTTGTCAATTGCCCGACTGTAATTTGTTCACCCAACATACTTTTTATCTTATGGGAGAGACACCTCTAGTGAACTGTGGACCCCGGTCCTATTCTTTACATAGCATACAATCTACTGCAATTGTGTTTACTGTTTTCTTTGCAAACATCTTCCACTCGATACGTTTAATCCTTTGTTACAGCAAGCCGGTGAGATTGACAACCTCACTGTTTCGTTGGGGCAAAGTACTTTGGTTTTGTTGTGCAGATTCCACGTTGGCGCCGGAATCCCTGTTGTTGCGCCGCATCACATTTCGCCACCATCAACCTTCAACGTGCTTCTTGGCTCCTACTGGTTCGATTAAACCTTGGTTTCTTTGTGAGGGAAAACTTGCTACTGTGCGCATCATACCTTCCTCTTGGGGTTCCCAACGAACGTGTGAGTTACACGCCATCAAGCTCTTTTTCTGGCGCCGTTGCCGGGGAGATCAAGACACGCTGCAAGGGGATTCTCCACTCCTCAATCTCTTTACTTTGTTTTTGTCTTGCTTTATTTTATTTACTACTTTGTTTGCTGCACTAAATCAAAATACAAAAAAAATTAGTTGCTAGTTTTACTTTATTTACTGTCTTGCTTCCTATATCAAAAACACAAAAAAATTAGTTACTTGCATTTACTTTATCTAGTTTGTTTTATTTACCGTTGCTAAAATGAATACCCCTGAAAATACTAAGTTGTGTGACTTCATAAATGCAAATAATAATAATTTCCTATGCACACGTATTGCTCCACCTGCTACTACAGCAGAATTCTTTGAAATTAAACCTGCTTTACTAAATCTTGTCATGAGAGATCAATTTTCTGGTGTTAGTTCTGATGATGCTGCTGCCCATCTCAATAATTTTGTTGAACTTTGTGAAATGCAAAAGTATAAGGATGTAGATGGTGATATTATTAAATTGAAAGTGTTTCCTTTCTCATTAAGAGGAAGAGCTAAAGATTGGTTGCTATCTTTGCCTAAGAATAGTATTGATTCATGGACTAAATGTAAGGATGCTTTTATTGGTAGATATTATCCTCCCGCTAAAATTATATCTTTGAGAAGTAGCATAATGAATTTTAAGCAATTAGATACTGAACATGTTGCTCAAGCATGGGAGAGAATGAAAACTTTGGTAAAGAATTGCCCAACCCATGGACTGACTACTTGGATGATCATCCAAACCTTCTATGCAGGACTAAATTTTTCTTCGCGGAATTTATTGGATTCAGCTGCTGGAGGTACCTTTATGTCCATCACATTGGGGGCGGCTACAAAACTTCTTGATGATATGATGATAAATTACTCTGAATGGCACACGGAAAGAGCTCCACAAGGTAAGAAGGTAAATTCTGTTGAAGAAACCTCTTCCTTGAGTGATAAGATTGATGTGATTATGTCTATGCTTGTGAATGGTAGATCTAATGTTGATCCAAATAATGTTCCTTTAGCTTCATTGGTTGCTCAAGAAGAAAATGTTGATGTGAATTTCATTAAAAACAATAATTTCAACAACAATGCTTATAGGAACAACTCTGGTAATAACTATAGGCCATATCCTTCTGCTAATGGTAATGGTTATGGTAATTCTTATGGGAATTCTTACAACAATAATAGGAGTGTACCCTCTGGTCTTGAAGCTATGCTTAAAGAATTTATTAGTACACAAACTGCTTTTAACAAATCTGTTGAGGAAAAGCTTGATAAAATTGATACTATTGCTTCTAGAGTTGATAGACTTGCCTCTGATGTTAATCTTTTAAAATTGAAAGTTATGCCTAATAATGATATTGATAATAAGATTACTACTACAGCAAATGCCATCCAAGTTAGAATTAATGAGAATATAAGATTAATGGCTGAACTGCGTGCTAGGTGGGATAGAGAAGAAAATGAAAAACTAGCTAAAGAGAATAATGTAGCTAAAGTTTGGACTATTACCACCACTAGTAATGCTAATTCTCCACATGTTGCTGCACCTCCTACTATCAATGGTAAAATAATTGGTGTTGGCAATGTTTCTACTCCTAGTGCAAAGCGTACAAAACTGCCTGAAATTGCTAAAACTGCTGAAACTGCTTGTGATAAAACTGCTGAAATTTTTTCCAACCTTGGGAACAATGATCCCATTGCTGTAGCTCATAATGATTTAGATTTTGATGATTGTCACATCTCTGAAGTTATAAAGTTCTTACAAAAACTTGCTAAAAGTCCTAATGCTAGTGCTATAAATTTAGCCTTTACAAAACATATTACAAATGCTCTCATAAAAGCTAGAGAAGAGAAACTAAAACTTGAAACTTCTATTCCTAGAAAGTTAGAAGATGGTTGGGAGACCATCATTAAAATGAAATTCAATGACTTTGAATGTAATGCTTTATGTGATCTTGGTGCAAGTATTTCTGTTATGCCTAAAAAGATTTATGATATGCTTGACTTGCCACCATTGAAGAATTGTTATTTGGATGTTAATCTTGCCGATAATGTTAAAAAGAAACCTTTGGGGAGGATTGATAATGTGCATATTACGGTTAACAATAACCTTGTCCCCGTTGATTTTGTTGTCTTGGATATCGAATGCAATGCATCTTGTCCAATTGTGTTGGGAAGACCTTTTCTTCGAACCGTTGGTGCTGTTATTGATATGAGGGAAGGTAATATTAAATATCAATTTCCTCTCAAGAAAGGTATGGAACACTTCCCTAGAAAGAGAATGAAGTTGCCTTTTGATTCTATTATTAGAACAAGCTATGATGTTGATGCTTCTACTCTTGATGTTACTTGATTTACACTTTCTGCGCCTAGCTGAAAGGCGTTAAAGAAAAGCGCTTATGGGAGACAACCCATGTTTTTACTACAGCAATTTTTTGTTTTGTTGAGTCTTGGAAGTTGTTTACTACTGTAGCAACCTCTCCTTATCATGTTTTTGTGCCAAGTAAAGTTTCTATGTCAAAGTTGATGTTATATTTGGGATCGCTGCGCAGAAACAGCATTGCTGTCTGTCACGAATCTGGGCACAGTCCTCTGTAGAAAATTCGAAAAAATCTGCCAATTTATGAGCGTGATCCTCAGATATGTACGCAACTTTCATTAGTTTTGAGTTTTTCCATTTGAGCAAGTCTGGTGCCAGCTTTAAATTCGTCTTTACGGACTGTTCTGTTTTTGACAGATTCTGCCTTTTATTTCGCATTGCCTCTTTTGCTATGTTGGATTTATTTCTTTGATCCATTAATGTCCAGTAGAATTATGCAATGTCCAGAAGTGTAAAGAATGATTGTGCCACCTCTGAACATGTGAATTATTAATTGTGCACTAACCCTCTAATGAGTTTGCTTGAAGTTTGGTGTGAAGGAAGTTTTCAAGGGTCACGAGAGGAGAATGATATACTATGATCAAGAGGAGTGAAAGCTCTAAGCTTGGGGATGCCCCTGTGGTTCACCCCTGCATATTCTAAGAAGACTCAAGCGTCTAAGCTTGGGGATGCCCAAGGCATCCCCTTCTTCATCGACAACATCATCAGGTTCCTCCCCTGAAACTATATTTTTATTCAATCACATCTTGTGTTCTTTACTTGGAGCGTCGGTTTGTTTTTGTTTTTGTTTTTGTTTGAATAAAATGGATCCTAGCATTCACTTTGTGGGAGAGAGACACGCTCCGCTGTTGCATATGGACACATGTGTCCTTAGGCTTTACTCATAATGTTCAAGGCGAAGTTTCTTCTTCGTTAAATTGTTATATGGTTGGAATTGGAAAATGCTACATGTAGTAATTCTAAAATGACTTGGATAATGTGATACTTGGCAATTGTTGTGCTCATGTTTAAGCTCTTGCATCATATGCTTTGCACCCATTAATGAAGAAATACATAGAGCTTGCTAAAATCTGATTTGCATATTTGGTCTCTCTAAGGTCTAGATAATATCTAGTATTGAGTTTTGAACAACAAGGAAGACGGTGTAGAGTCTTATAATGTTTACAATATGTCTTTTATGTGAGTTTTGCTGCACTTGTTCATCCGTGAGTTTGTTTCAAATAACCTTGCTAGCCTAAACCTTGTATCGAGAGGGAATACTTCTCATGCATCCAAAATCCTTGAGCCAACTACTATGCCATTTGTGTCCACCATACTTACCTACTACATGGTATTTCTCCGCCATTCCAAAGTAAATTGCTTCAGTGCTACCTTTAAAATTCCATCATTTACCTTTGCAATATATAGCTCATGGGACAAAATAGCCTTAAAAACTATCGTAGTATTGAATATGTACTTATGCACTTTATATTTTATTAAGTTGCTTGTTGTGCGATAACCATGCTTCTGGGGAACGCCATCAACTATTGTTGAATATCATGTGAGTTGCTATGCATGTCCGTCTTGTCTGAAGGATCTATCATTTTAGTGGTTGGAGCATGCAAAATTGTTAGAGAAGAACATTGGGCCGCTAACTAAAGCCATGAATCATGGTGGAAGTTTCAGTTTTGGACATATATCCTCAATCTCATATGAGAATAATAATCATTGCTACATGCTTATGCATTTAAGAGGAGTCCATTATCTGTTGTCCATGTTGTCCCGGTATGGATGTCTAAGTTGAGAATAATCAAAAGCGAGAAATCCAAAATGCGAGCATTCTCCTTAGACCTTTGTACAGGCGGCATGGAGGTACCCCTTTGTGACACTTGGTTGAAACATGGCATGCAAAGATCCGGTAGTCCAAGCTAAGTAGGACGAGGTGCGGAAACTATTAGTATACTATGCATGAGGCTTGCAACTTGTAAGATATAATTTACATAACTCATATGCTTGCAACCGTTGACAAAATTGTTTCATGTTTTCAAAATAAAAGCTCTAGCACAAATACAGCAATCGATGCTTTCCTCTTTGAAGGACCATTCTTTTACTTTTATTGTTGAGTCAGTTTACCTATCTCCTTCCACCTTAAGAAGCAAACACTTGTGTGAACTGTGCATTGATTCCTACATACTTGCATATTGCACTTGTTATACTACTTTATGTTGACAATATCCATGAGATATACATGTTATAAGTTGAAAGCAACCGCTGAAACTTAATCTTCCTATGTGTTGCTTCAACACCTTTACTTTGATTTATTGCTTTATGAGTTAACTCTTATGCAAGACTTATTGATGCTTGTCTTGAAGTACTATTCATGAAAAGTCTTTGCTATATGATTCACTAGTTTACTCATGTCATTACTTTTGTTTTGATCGCTGCATTCATTACATATGTTTACAAATAGTATGATCAAGATTATGATGGCATGTCACTTCAGAAATTATCTTTGTTATCGTTTTACCTGCTCGGGACGAGCAGAACTAAGCTTGGGGATGCTGATACGTCTCCAACGTATCGATAATTTCTTATGTTCCATGCTACTTTATTGATGATACCTACATGTTTTATGTGCATTATATGTCATATTTATGCATTTTCTGGAACTAACCTATTAACAAGATGTCGAAGAGCCAGTTGCTGTTTTCTGCTGTTTTTGGTTTCAGAAATCCTAGTAAGGAAATATTCTCGGAATTGGACGAAACTTTCGCCCAGGGTCCTATTTTTGCACGAAGCTTCCAGAAGACCGAAGAGATAACGAAGTGGGGCCACGAGGCAGCCAGGGGACAGGGCGGCGCGGCCCAGGCCCTGGCCGCGCGGCCCTACCCCCTGGGCACCTCGTGTGGCCCCCCGCGTTGACCTTCCGCCTACTTAAAGCCTCCGTCGCAAAACCCCCAGTACCGAGAGCCACGATACGGAAAACCTTCCAGAGACGCCGCCGCCGCGAATCCCATCTCGGGGGATTCAGGAGATCGCCTCCGGCACCCTGCCGGAGAGGGGATTCATCTCCCGGAGGACTCTTCATCGCAATGATCGCCTCCGGAGTGATGAGTGAGTAGTTCACCCCTGGACCATGGGTCCATAGCAGTAGCTAGATGGTCGTCTTCTCCTTGTTGTGCTTCATTGTTGGATCTTGTGAGCTGCCTAACATGATCAAGATCATCTATCTGTAATACTATATGTTGTGTTTGTCGGGATCCGATGGATAGAGAGTACTATGATTATGGTGATTATCAATCTATTGTTTATGTGTTGTTTATGATCTTGCATGCTCTCCGTTATTAGTAGAGGCTCTGGCCAAGTTTGTACTTTTAACTCCAAGAGGGAGTATTTATGCTCGATAGTGGGTTCATGCCTCCATTGAATCTGGGACAGTGACAGAAAGTTCTAAGGTTGTGGATGTGCTGTTGCCACTAGGGATAAAACATTGATTCTATGTCTAAGGATGTAGTTGTCGATTACATTACGCACCATACTTAATGCAATTGTCTGTTGCTTAGCAACTTAATACTGAATGGGGTTCGGATGATAACCTGAAGGTGGACTTTTTAGGCATAGATGCAGTTGGATGGCGGTCTATGTACTTTGTCGTAATGCCCAATTAAATCTCACTATATTTATCATATCATGTATATGCATTGTTATGCCTTTCTCTATTTGTCAATTGCCCGACTGTAATTTGTTCACCCAACATACTTTTTATCTTATGGGAGAGACACCTCTAGTGAACTGTGGACCCCGGTCCTATTCTTTACATAGCATACAATCTACTGCAATTGTGTTTACTGTTTTCTTTGCAAACATCTTCCACTCGATACGTTTAATCCTTTGTTACAGCAAGCCGGTGAGATTGACAACCTCACTGTTTCGTTGGGGCAAAGTACTTTGGTTTTGTTGTGCAGATTCCACGTTGGCGCCGGAATCCCTGTTGTTGCGCCGCATCACATTTCGCCACCATCAACCTTCAACGTGCTTCTTGGCTCCTACTGGTTCGATTAAACCTTGGTTTCTTTCTGAGGGAAAACTTTCTACTGTGCGCATCATACCTTCCTCTTGGGGTTCCCAACGAACGTGTGAGTTACACGCCATCAGGCATTTTCTATTTCCAACCAAATACCAATAAGTATTGTAGCTTCCAACTTTTATCATTGAACATTAAAAGTTAAACGAAGAACAAGTGTTCATATGAAAAAGCGGAGCGTGTCTCTCTCCCAAACAAGGATTGCTAGGATCCGAATTTATTCAAACACAATCAAAAATAAAAACACACAGACGCTCCAAGTAAAGCACATATGATGTGACCGAATAAAAATATAGTTTCAATAGAAGAAACCTGATAAGTTGATGAAGAAGGGGATGCCTTGGGCATCCCCAAGCTTAGACGCTTGAGTCTTCTTGAAATATGCAGGGATGAACCACGGGGGCATCCCCAAGCTTAGGCTTTTCACTCTTCTTGATCATATATCATCCTTCTCTCTTGACCCTTGAAAACTTCCTTCACACCAAACTTCTCATAAACTTCATTAGAGGGGTTAGTACTCAAAAAAATTTGAATCCACCTTGGTCCTGTAGTGGCACATTGCAAGAACTCAATAAAACATTAGCTACAGCTCTCCACGTCTAGAAAGCCTCACATAAAGTCCACAAGAGACAATGCAAAAAACAGAGACAGAATCTGCCAAAACAGAACAGCCAGTAAAGACGAATTTTAAGATGGTACTTCCGTTGCTCAAATCAGAAAACTCAAAACTAATGAAAGTTGCGTACATATCTGAGGATCACGCACGTAAATTGGCAGATTTTTCTGAGTTACCTACAGAGAAATAAGCCCAGATTCGTGACAGATAGAAATCTGTTTCTGCGCAGAAATCCAAATCTAGTATCAACCTCCGATTAGAGGCTTCACTTGGCACAACAAAACACAAAACTAAGATAAGGAGAGGTTGCTACAGTAGTAAACAACTTCCAAGACACAAATATAAAACAAAGTACTGTAGCAAAATAACACATGGGTTATCTCCCAAGAAGTTCTTTTCTTTATAGCCATTAAGATGGGCTCAGCAGTTTTAAATGATGCACTCGCAAGAAATAGTATTTGAAGCAAAAGAGAGCATCAAAAAGCAAATTCAAAACACATTTAAGTCTCACATGCTTCCTATGGAAAGGAATCTTGTACACAAATAACTTCATGAAGAACAAAGTGACATGCGCAAGAAAATAAAACAAGAGTAACTTCAAAATTTTCAGCATATAGAGAGGTGTTTTAGTACCATGCAAATTTCCACAACCATATTTTCCTCTCTCATAATAATTTTCAGTAGCTTCATGAATAAACTCAACAATATAACTATCACATGCAGCATACTTTTTATGATTTCCAAACACATAATATTTATCAATCTCAAGAATAGTGGAATTAAAACTTTCAAACTTACTTTTATTAATAAAATTACAAGGTAATTGATCAATCTCAAGAGATATGGGACTCATAGATAAAGTCAAGAACTCTCCAATCCCATTTTCATTAGTAGCACAATTAATATTATCAAGTAACATAGGGCCATCATCTAGAGCTTTATCATAAACATTTGCCAAGCAAAATTCTTTAGTACCATGCATTTCGACATCAGGCACAAACAAAGCATTATCATAAGATTTATCAAAGTAGCATGGATTATCATATATAACAGTAGCATAATTATCTCACAAGTTTTACTTATAGGAAATATTTCAAGAGAATCCACAGGAACATAACATTCAACCTCTTTCGGTAAGCATGGAGGACAATCAAATAGTGTAAGAGATAAAGAGTTACTCCCATTAGAAGGTTGACATGGGTAGCTAATCCATTCTTCCTCCTTTTGTTCATCACTCTCCTCTTCTTTTTCATCCAATGAGCTTTCAGGTTCATCAATTTCCTCCTCTTTTTCATCCAATGAGCTTTCAGGTTCATCAATTTCTTCTTCCACCGGTTCCTGCAAATTGTGAGTGCATTCTTGTGCATTAATGTGTCTCTCTTTATAATCAAGGATATACGGATTCCTCCTGTAGCATTCTATACAAGAATTAAGGATAGTAGAGACATAATCTTTAAGGTCCTTACAAATAGCACAAGTTTCATAATTCTCAACCATGAAGGATTCTATCTCGGAGGCTCCCATAAATAAGACAAATTGTTCTACCTCTTCGAACCCATAATGAATATAGCAATTCCGATTATAGTTCTTAATTAAAAATTCCTCACTAAAGCCACATTGAAATTTAAGATGTTTAGTATCCTGTTGAGAGCAACAGTTTATATCATGGCGTCTAAGCAAGATTTCAGCAATTGTATTCAATTTTTCTATCATAGCACTCATTATTTTACCAGTTCTTGATTCTCTATAATTATTATAACATTCTATAAGCTCCAAGTAGGTTGTTGGTTCTCCCATAACAACAGTTTTTAATTTTTAGGTTTTTCAAATTTTTATGGATTTTCTGGTATATAGGGAAAATAAAACAAGACAAAAATAAACTAGACAAAAGTAAACTAAGCAAAGTAAAACTAGACAGAAATAAACTAAGCACAAATAAACTAGACAGAAATAAACTAGCAAGACAAAATAAGATAAAAGCAGAGAGAGAGGTAGAGTGTACTCCCCAGGTGAACTTATGAGTAGAGCTATGCCTCCCCGGCAACGGCGCCAGAAAATAGTCTTGATGACCCACAAGTATAGGGGATCGCAACAGTCTTCGAGGGAAGTAAAACCCAAATTTATTGATTCGACACAAGGGGAGGTAAAGAATACTTATAAGCCTTAACAACTGAGTTGTCAATTCAGCTGCACCTGGAAAAGCACTAGCAACAGGGGTGATGTGAAAGTAGCAGTAATATGAGAGCAGTAGTAACAAAGAATACGCAGTGTAATAGCAATATGAGAGCAATGGCACCAGAGAATAGTTGATACTACTTCCAATGACATGTAGAACGAGTATATAATGATGCGAGATGGACCGGGGTTCCCAGCTATCTACACTAGTGGTAACTCTCCAATAACAAGTGTTGGGTGAACAAATTACAGTTGGGCAATTGATAGGATTGATAAGGCATTAAGAAAGAACATCAATTCATTAATCATGTAGGCATGTTTTCCATATTTAGTCGTACGTGCTCGCAATGAGAAACTTGCACAACATCTATTGTCCTACCAGCCGGTGGCAGCCGGGCCTCAAGGGAAACTACTGGATATTAAGGTACTCCTTTTAATAGAGCACCGGAGCAAAGCATTAACACTCCGTGAAAACATGTGTCCCTCACATCACCGCCATCCCCTCCGGTTGTCCCGATTTCTGTCACTTCGGGGCCTTTGGTTCCGGACAGTGACATGTGCATACAACTTGTAGATACAATCTAAGCAATAATTATAGAGCTCAAATCTAAGATCATGCCACTCGGGCCCTAGTGACAAGCATTAAGCATAACAAGATTGCAGCAACAATAACTTCACAAACTGTATAGATAGACTAATCATAATGTATCATCCATCGGATCCCAACAAACACAACACCGATTACATCAGATGAATCTCAATCATGTAAGGCAGCTCATGAGATCATTGTATTGAAGTACATGGGGGAGAGAATACCAACTAGCTACAGCTAGAACCCGTAGTCCATGGGGGAACTACTCACGGAGCATGATGGAGGCGATGGCGTTGATGGAGATGGCTTCCGGGGGCACTTCCCCGTCCCGGCAGGGTGCCGGGACAGAGACTTCTGTCCCCCGAATTGGAGTTTCGCGATGGTGGCGGCGCCCCTGGAGTCTTTCTGGAGTTTCGTCAACTGGTACGGTGTTTTTAGGTCGAAAGGGATTTTATAGGCGAAGAGGCGGCGCAGGGGGGCACCTGTGGGCTCCACACCACAGGCCGGCGCGGGCCCAGGCCAGGCCGCGCCGCCCTATGGTGTGGTGGCCCTCTGGCCCCTCTCCGACTCTTCTTCGGTGTTCTGGAGCCTTCCGGGAAAAATAGGAGGTTTGGTCTTCGTTTCGTCGAATTCCGAGAATATTGCCCGAACAGCCTTTCTGGAACCAAAAACAGCAGAAAACAGGAACTGGCACTGTGGCATCTTGTTAATAGGTTAGTTCCGGAAAACGCATAAAAACATCATAAAGTGCAAGCAAAACATGTAAGTATTGTCATAAAACAAGCATGGAACGACAGAAATTATGGATACGTCGGGGACGTATCAGCGAACACTCAAAGTGTTCATCATATCAATCATATGATTCATGCTCTACCTTTCAGTATCACGTGTTCCGAGACCATGTCTGTACATGCTAGGCTCGTCAAGGCCACCTTAGTATCCGCATGTGCAAAACTGACTTGCACCCGTTGTATGCACTTGTTGATTCTATCACACCCGATCATCACGAGATGCTTCGAAACGACAAGTCTTGGCAACGGTGCTACTAAGGATGAACACTTTATTATCTTGAAATTTTAGTGAGAGGGATCATCTTATAATGCTACCGTCGCGATCTAAGCAAAATAAGATGCATAAAAGGATTAACATCACATGCAGTTCATATGTGATATGATATGGCCCTTTTGTCTTTGCGCCTTTGATCTTCATCTTCAAAGCACGGACATGATCTCCATCATCAACGGGCATGATCTCCATCATCGTCGGCGTAGTGTCAAGGTCAATGGCGCCATCTTCATGATTGTTCTCCATGTAGCAACTATTACAACTACTTTGAAATACTACTCAACATGAAATTTAAAGACAACCATAAGGCTCCTGCCGGTTGCCACAATACAATAATGATCATCTCATACATATTCATCCTCACATTATGGCCATATCACATCACCAAACCCTGCAAAAACAAGTTAGACGTTCTCTAATTTGGTTTGCATATTTTACGTGGTTTAGGGTTTTCGAGTGAGATCTAATCTACCTACGAACATGAACAACAACGGTGATACTAGTGTTGTCAATAGAAGATTAAATTGAATCTTCACTGTAGTAGGAGAGACAGACACCCGCAAAGCCACTTATGCAATACAAGTTGCATGTCAAGCGTGGAGCAAATCTCATGAACGCGGTCATGTAAAGTTAGCCCGAGCCGCTTCATCCCACTATGCCACAAAGATGCAAAGTACTCAAGCTAAAGATAACATAAGCATCAACGCCCACAAAACCATTGTGTTCTACTCGTGCAACCATCTATGCATAGACACGGCTCTGATACCACTGTAGGAAAACGTAGCATAGAAAACAAAAAATTTCCTATCGCGAACACGCAATCCAAGCCAAGATGCAATCTAGAAGACGGTAGCAACGAGGGGATTATCGAGTCTCACCCTTGAAGAGATTCCAAAGCCTACAAGATGAGGCTCTTGTTGCTGCGGTAGACGATCACTTGCCGCTTGCAAAAGCGCGTAGAAGATCTTGATCACGGCGCCACGAACGGGCAGCACCTCCGTACTCGGTCACACGTTCGGTTGTTGATGAAGACGACGTCCACCTCCCCGTTCCAGCGGGCAGCGGAAGTAGTAGCTCCTCTTGAATCCGACAGCACGACGGCGTGGTGTCGGTGGCGGTGGAGAAATCCGGCGGAGCTTCGCTAAGCGTGCGGGATATGGTGGAGGAGCGGGGCGGCTAGGGTTTGGGGAGAGGGGGTGGCCGGCCACTAAGGGGGGCGGCCAGGTTGTGGTCTTGGTGTGGCCGGCCCCCTCCCCTTGGCCCCTCATTATATAGGTGGAAGCCCCAAGTGTTGGACTACAAGTCTCCGAATAAGACCCGAACCCAAAACCTTCCATATGGTGGGAAACCTTCCCAAGCTAGGACTCCCACTAGAGGTGGGAGTTCCACCTTCAATATGGGGGGGTGGCCGGCCCCCAAAAGGGGGAGTCCACTTGGGACTCCACCCCACTAGGGTTGGCCGGCCATGGAGGTGGAGTCCCATGTGGACTCCACCTTCCTAGGTGTGTTCTTCCGGACTTTTCTAGAACCTTCTAGAACCTTCCATAGAACCTTCTGAATCATTTTAATTCACATAAAATGACATCCTATATATGAATCTTATTCTCCGGACCATTCCGGAACTCCTCGTGATGTCCGGGATCTCATCCGGGACTCCGAACAAATATTCGAACTCCATTCCATATTCAAGTTCTACCATTTCAACATCCAACTTTAAGTGTGTCACCCTACGGTTCGCGAACTATGCGGACATGGTTGAGTACTCACTCCGACCAATAACCAATAGCGGGATCTGGAGATCCATAATGGCTCCCACATATTCAACGATGACTTTAGTGATCGAATGAACCATTCACATACGATACCAATTCCCTTTGTCACGCGATATTTTACTTGTCCGAGGTTTGATCATCGGTATCACACTATACCTTGTTCAACCTCATCTCCTGACAAGTACTCTTTACTCGTACCGTGGTATGTGGTCTCTTATGAACTTATTCATATGCTTGCAAGACATTAGACGACATTCCACCGAGAGGGCCCAGAGTATATTTATCCGTCATCGGGATGGACAAATCCCACTGTTGATCCATATGCCTGAACTCATACTTTCCGGATACTTAATCCCACCTTTATTATAACCACCCATTTAAGCAGTGGCGTTTGATGTAATCAAAGTACCTTTCCGGTATAAGTGATTTACATGATCTCATGGTCTTAAGGACTAGGTAACTATGTAGCGAAAGCTTATAGCAAATAACTTAATGACGTGATCTTATGCTACGCTTAATTGGGTGTGTCCATTACATCATTCATATAATGATATAATCTTGTTATTAATAACATCCAATGTTCATGATTATGAAACTAATCATCTATTAATCAACAAGCTAGTTAAGAGGCTTACTAGGGACTCTTTGTTGTTTACATATCACACATGTATCAATGTTTCGGTTAATACAATTATAGCATGGTATATAAACATTTATCATAAACATAAAGATATATAATAACCACTTTTATTATTGCCTCTTGGGCATATCTCCAACAATGAGTCCTAGTTTCTCTAGTTGAACTTAGTAATGACTGAGTGTTCTTTTTTTTATTAGTTGTATTTTGTTATCTTGTACTGCTAATTTTGGTTATGTTGTACTTCTCTTTCTCCATGTCGGTACTTCTCTGTTTATCTTGAACTTGTTATTTGATCCAAGTTATAAATGTGTTATGTGTGCTGCCCTTATTTATGACCTTGTACTTCTCCAATTGTGAAATTGGACTTATTCTATATGCTACTGGTACTTCTCTGTTTCTACTTGAACTCCTGTACTTCTCTGTTTCGGCACTTGAACTTACTAATGCATGTGCCCTGTACTTCTCTGTTATTGCGGTTGAACTTAGTAATAGATGAGTCCTAGTTTCTCTAGTTGAACTTAGTAATGCATGAGTGTTCTTTGTTTTATTAGTTGTATTTTGTTATCTTGTACTGCTAATTTTGGTTATGTTGTACTTCTCTTTCTCCATGTCGGTACTTCTCTGTTTATCTTGAACTTGTTATTTGATCCAAGTTATAAATGTGTTATGTGTACTGCCCTTATTTATTCGAATAAATATCTGATATTCTACTATCGCAGGATGAATCCATGGCTAGACAAAATAAAAGAAGTGAAGTTGTGCTTGATCCAAAACCTCTGCAGTGGGTGACACCTGAAATTCCACGCAACTTCTTTGTCACTGGCTACTCACCTTTTACAACGGGATTGGACTCAGACATGTATAGTCCAGAAAAAAATGTGATACGAACTAAAGTGCTGAAATAGGAACAACGTCACAATTTCCTTACAATCCAGGTCCTGCTGTGCCACCACATATCCTGAATATTGCACGTGTCCTATCAACTAGACGACTTGCTAGAAAGGTTGCTGAGGTTGGTGCTACGCATCCTCCAGATCATATTCCATATAATGGATATGTGCATTCAAATCAGCGTAATGCTAGTGCCTACAAAATGCCTATTAGGGAACCAGAAGCTCCTGAACCAGCAACACCTTCATCCTCTGGAATTCCTCCTCCACGTGCACCTGTACGTCCCTCATCCTCTGGATTTCCTCCTCCACGTGCACCTGTACATCCCTCATCCTCTGGATTTCCTCCTCCACGAGCACATGTACATCCTTCATCCTCTGGATTTCCTCCTCCACGAGCACCTGTACATCCCTCATCCTCTGGATTGCCTCCACGTGCACCTGTACGACCTTCGTCCTCTAGATTGCCTCGCCGTGACCCATCAGATCCATTGTTACACAAATCATTGGTGACACCACCTTGCCCAATACTCCCTGAAGAAGAAGCAGATACCCCAGTGGAGCAACGTCGCTACAGCCATGTGAGTACATTTGAAGAAATTTAGTTTCTGAACATCTTGCTGTATCACAGTTGTACTTGTTGCTACATCATACTTGTACTTTCTTGTTAATCATACATGTACTCCTCATTGGAACGCCTAATGTACTATTGTTTTTTGTTTTTGCAGGATAATGATCTTCCAGATTATCTAATACCAAAGATAAAAATGGTATTCAAAGATTTCGAGGCTGCCAAAATATTTTACAACAGGTATGCAAGGCATGCTGGTTTTGGAGTCAGAACTGGACAGCACAATGGTGCCAATCGATACATGTACTGCAACCGCCAAGGTCATTACAAGAGCACTATTGCAGAAACTGATCGCGCGCGTGATAAAACCACTAGTCGATGTGGTTGCCTTGCTGGTACGTATTAGAGTAAAAGAGAAGGCAGACAAGACTTATGTAATTGAGAATATAAAGTTTGAACACAACCACCATATGATTCAAAGCCCCAGCATGATGAATTTCATACATTCTCATAAAGATTTCGACCCTTCTTTGCTGGAATTTGTAAAGTTCCTGCAGTTTGAGAATGTATCTCATCGGATAATTTTGTCAATCCTATATTCATCGGTGGGAGGCGCGCAGTACTTAACATTTCATGGGCGTGACTTACTAACCGGTAAGCAACACTCTACCTTTTTGCTCTTTAGAACTTAGAATTGAAGTTGTTTGCGAACCTCAACTTCCCTTTACAATAACTTTGTACTTCACGTGTGAAAAAAACATTCCTGTTACTGCATGTCTATCTTTCCATGTACTTTTGATTGTAGTATGGTTGTACTTCCCGCTAAAAGCATTCTGTACTTTCCATCCATATAATTGCAGGAAGGCAATAAATTCCCAAGAGGATATTAGGGACGATATTAATAAACTTCTGTCTTACTTTGGAGAGATGAAAGCTTGCAACAAAGAGTTTTTCTTTGATTTTCAGCTTGATGATGAAAACCGTATAAAGAATATCTTTTGGGCTACTGCAAGATGTAGGGGATCATATGAGGATTTTGGGGATTGCATAACATTTGATACAACATACAAAACAAACAGACACCACATGCCCCTCGGTGTCTTTGTTGGAGTAAACCACCACCTACAATCCACTATTTTTGCTTGTGCCCTAGTCAGGGATGAAAGTGAAGACTCATTTTATTGGTTGTTCAGAATGTTCTTGAGGTGCATGAATGGGAAGCAACCCACAATAATTTTAACAGGTCTGTTTACGCACATTCTTTTGCATATTTCTGTGATAACATATAGCATAGTAAAAAAATATACATATGAACCAATTTCAGTTTGGCTGCTTCACTTGTGTATTGATTTGTAGACACCTTCTTTTTATTTGCAGACCAATGCCCCTCCATGGCAGCAGCAATCCCTCGTGTTTTCTTTAAAACCCTGCATAAACTATGCAGATGGCATATGATGAGGAAATTCCACCTACACTTGTCGAGTCTGTACAAGAAGTATTTGACCTTCAAGGCTGAGTTTACAGCAATCCTGAATTGGCCACTCATGCCTACAGAATTTGAACACGCTTGGCAAAATCTACTTGACAAATACAATCTGCACGATGATCCCATGATGTTGCAGCTCTGGGAAATCAGGGAGGAGTGGATCTCAGCCTATTTCAAGAACGTCTTCTGAGCAAGAATGAGATCTACTCAGCGCTCAGAAAGCATGAATGCATTCCTAAAGCATGGTCTGTTAAATGAGAAGCTCAGTCTGAACCGTTTTGCAGAGCAAGTTACCAAATTAATATTCCAAAGGAGACATGCATAGAATTTAAAGACATATGCAATACAGGTACTTGATTTAAAAAAATTTACTCCACATCTTGTGCTTCGTGTTAGCATTCTTGTCTATCTTTTCTTCGTATAAGATAAAAAAAACATGTGTTGTGTCCTCTTTACAGTCAAGAACAAATAAGAGAACCCATTATGGATTTGAGCATCAATTCCAACAACTTTACACAAAGACTGTGTTCAAAGAGTATCAGGCTATGTTGAAGAAAAGCACACTGTTCCGCGTCAAACCAAACCCAGACTACCCTGATCTTGATGAGTACAATTATCTGGTAACCTATCACCAACCAACGACCGACTTTTCTTGGTCGAACCATCAGTTCAGAGTACTTGCAGATCCTATTGGAGGCGAATACATGTGCGAGTGTCTGCTATGGAACACACAGGTACAAACATTATAAAAAAAACAAATTAGAACTTGTACTTCTGTTGCCTTGTGACTTAAACTTCTATGTCACCCATTCTTGCACTTCTTATAGTTTCTAATGGATTAAAACTTCATATTTTTACAACAGGACTGTTCTGCCTACATGTTTTATGCATGCTGGACCACCTGAGGGTTGATAGCGTTCCAGTCAGTTACATACTGAGGAGGTACACTATTGGACCGCGACAGAGAGGAACTTTTGATAGGAGATATTACAAGACACAAGCTTCTGATGGTACCTCGTATCTGTACCAGCAGAATCAAGTACTACAGCTGGCTATGAAAGTTGTTCGGAAAGCTAAATGCTCAGAAGAACAGCGAGCAAGAGCAAAAGTTGGTCTGCAGGCACTGTACGACGAACTTGATGCAATGGGTTCGTCAACACCAGATAATGAGAAGATGCTTCAAGCCAATGCCCAGATATTGATGAGTTTGAGCCTGATGAAACTCACTTTTGGACATAAAACCAACAGACATATCTTGATTGTCCTAACCAGCAAGATAATCAGCCTGACAACGATGGTAACAGTATGTCGTAGAGGTTATACTACCACCACCTAAGTCCAAAACTAAAGGAAGCAGGAACAAGGAACTTGGTGGCTGTAAACCTCCAGGAGCTATGAAGAAGAAGAAGGTGCAGCAGACTGTGAAGAAGGAAGGGAAGAACACGTGCAGTATATGCAAGCTGAAACTGGGTCACAACTCTCGATCTTGTCCAAGTGATCCTAGAGTAATGAAACAACTTGCTATCAGTAAAACAAAAGCTCCAAGAAGAAAGATGTGTTCAGGATGTAAAAAATATGGAACAGGCCACAACTCTCTTACTTGTCCGGTGACAAATGGCTTGAAGCTAAAAGGAAAATCGAAGAAGAAAACGCTAACAAGAATAAAACCAAAAAAGAAGGAGGAAGAGGACGAAGAAGAAGAAGAGCATGACGATGAAGAGGAAGAGGAACAAGATGAAGAAGAAGAGGATGATGAGGGAGAGGAAGAAGAAGAAGAAGAAGAAGAAGAAGAAGAAGAAGAAGAAGAAGAAGAAGAAGAAGAAGAAGAAGAAGAAGAAGAAGAAGAAGAAGAAGAAGAAGAAGAAGAAGAAGAAGAAGAAGAAGAAGAAGAAGAAGAAGAAGAAGAAGAAGAAGAAGAAGAAGAAGAAGAAGAAGAAGAAGAAGAAGAAGAAGAAGAAGAAGAAGAAGAAGAAGAAGAAGAAGAAGAAGAAGAAGAAGAAGAAGAAGAAGAAGAAGAAGAAGAAGAAGAAGAAGAAGAAGAAGAAGAAGAAGAAGAAGAAGAAGAAGAAGAAGAAGAAGAAGAAGAAGAAGAAGAAGAAGAAGAAGAAGAAGAAGAAGAAGAAGAAGAAGAAGAAGAAGAAGAAGAAGAAGAAGAAGAAGAAGAAGAAGAAGAAGAAGAAGAAGAAGAAGAAGAAGAAGAAGAAGAAGAAGAAGAAGAAGAAGAAGAAGAAGAAGAAGAAGAAGAAGAAGAAGAAGAAGAAGAAGAAGAAGAAGAAGAAGAAGAAGAAGAAGAAGAAGAAGAAGAAGAAGAAGAAGAAGAAGAAGAAGAAGAAGAAGAAGAAGAAGAAGAAGAAGAAGAAGAAGAAGAAGAAGAAGAAGAAGAAGAAGAAGAAGAAGAAGAAGAAGAAGAAGAAGAAGAAGAAGAAGAAGAAGAAGAAGAAGAAGAAGAAGAAGAAGAAGAAGAAGAAGAAGAAGAAGAAGAAGAAGAAGAAGAAGAAGAAGAAGAAGAAGAAGAAGAAGAAGAAGAAGAAGAAGAAGAAGAAGAAGAAGAAGAAGAAGAAGAAGAAGAAGAAGAAGAAGAAGAAGAAGAAGAAGAAGAAGAAGAAGAAGAAGAAGATGATGACAAAGCGGAAGACGAGAATGAAGGAAATGAACCAACGCCACCTCCACTAAGGAGCACCAGAAATAAGTTAGCATAAAAAAACATAGAAATAAAGTTACGATATTGTAATTAGTTTACTTCCCATTCAGTAATTATCTGTAATAAAAAATTATCTTGGTTTACTCCATTCAGTAATTAGATAACTACCATTAAACATAATTTCAAGTCTGTACATCAGCAAAACATCAACAACAGTAAGACAAAATGTAGGAAGTACAATATGTATTAATAAGAAGTACGGGGTTAATCAAGTAGGAAGTACAGAGTCTGTTAATCATATAGGCCTGAGACGTCAAGTTCTAGCATGAATTAGAAAAAAGAAGTACAAGCGGACATCGAATGACAGTACAATACGAATTTGATATATGAATACACAACTTATTTGTCTTACAGGCAAAAAAACAAAGGAAGTTCATGAGTGAACTACAAGGAAGTACAGGAAAGAAGCTCAAAGGAAGTACATAACAAAAAATTAAGATAAAAAGGTAGAAAGTACAATATATACTAGTACGAAGTACAAGTTGACTGGGCCGTTAACTGGCCTGTCAGTCAAAGAAGTACATCCTCAACAGCAAGGCCAGCAAAAAAAGAAGTACAAGCATACACGCTAAGAAGTACAGAATTCATATACAAGTAAGTACAAGCTTTATTTACAGGAATACAAAGTTTCTAGATACAAGTAAGTACAACTGTTACATTCTTGAACTCCGGTAAGAAGTTTATATCAAAGCTTTAGTTTGTAGGGGATAGAGAGGAGGATTAAAAAAAATAGAAGATGAGCAGGAAGTACAGGAGTAAAAACAAAAGAAGTACAGTGATACGTCCAAAACGTATCTACTTTCCCGAACACTTTTGCTATTGTTTTGCCTCTAATTTGTGTATTTTGGATACAACTAACACGGACTAACGCTGTTTTCAGCAGAATTGCACTGTTGTCTCGTTTTTGTGCAGAAACTCGACTTTCAGGAAAATCCCCGGAAATAATCGCAATGGGCCTATTTTCACCGTGAAGATAAGAGGCCAAAAGGGTGAACCAGGGGGGCCCCATGGCCCCCACACCATGGGCCGGCGCGGCCTACAAGGGGGCGCGCCGCCCTATGGTTAGGGCGCCTCGGCGGCCCCCCGACGCTCTCCTTCGGGCTACAAAACCTCTTCGACCTAAAAACGCCAGGGGGTTAGACCATACTGCCACAAACCATCCAGTACGCCGCCACCGTCGCGAAACTCCGTCTCGGGACCAGAAACTCCGTTCTGGCACTCCGCCGGGACGGGGAATTGGAGGGGATCATCGCTGCCATCACCACCGACGCCTCTCCATCGACCAACCATGTTTCCCCAATCCATGTGTGAGTAATTCCCCCGCTGTAGGCTGAAGGGGATGGTAGGGATTGGATGAGATTGATCATGTAATAGTTATAAGATTGTTAGGGCATGGTGCCTAGTATCCGTAGAAGTTACTTTTATGATATTGTTGCAACTTGTTATGCTTAATGCTTGTCACTAGGGCCCGAGTGCCATGATCTCAGATCTAAACATGTTATTGTTTCATCATGATATGCATTGTTTTATGATCTTACCTGCAAGTTGTATACACATGTTGCTGTCCGGAACCCGAGGCCCCAAAGTGACAGAAATTGGGACAACCGGAGGGGAAGGCGGTGATGTGAGGATCACATGTGTTCACGGAGTGTTAATGCTTTGCTCCGGTACTCTATTAAAAGGAGTACCTTAATTTCCAGTAGTTTCCCTAGAGGCCCGGCTGCCACCGGCTGGTAGGACAAAAGATGTTGTGCAAGTTTCTCATTGCGAGCACGTACGACTATATACGGAACACATGCAACGCCCGTTTTATTATTATTTGCAAATGCCCTACCATGATTGTTGTATGAATTCTCCCATCCATGCAACGCCCGTTCATCCATCCCTGTGCCTACAGTATTTTAATCCTGCTGTTTACTATAATCACTAATGTAGTCTTTATTTCACTGCTGCTGTTATTTCACTACTCCTACTGCTATAAAACTGTTGCTACTAATAAACTCTTGCGAGCAAGTCTGTTTCCAGGTGCAGCTGAATTGACAACTCCGCTGTTAAGGCTTACAAGTATTCTTTGTCTCCCCTTGTGTCGAATCAATAAATTGGGTAATACTTCCCTCGAAGACTGTTGCGATCCCCTATACTTGTGGGTCATCAAGACTATTTTCTGGCGCCGTTGCCGGGGAGCATAGCTATATTTGCAAGTTCACCTGAATTGATATTGTTCGCTGCAAATCCTCCATCATGGGTAAACCTCGCGATACTAAAGTCGCCATATTACCATCCACTACAAGAAAAGGTACAACTCTGAGTACCTCTGCTGCTCTTGATTCACCATCTGTGATAAGTCAACTTGTTTCACCACCACAAGCTTCACGTGTTGTTATTTCTGCTAAATCTGAAAACTCCTCTGATAATTTTGATGATGCTTCTACTGTGCTTGATAATACTGGTTCATTAGGTCCTTTTCTAGATGCTACAATTGCTAGGTCTAGAAAAATTGAAAATACTGAAACTCCTAATGAAAATACTGTTACACCTGTTAATTCACCTGAGTCTGATGATCTTGATGAAGATTATGTGGAACTTGATGATGATTTTATTGATAAATGCAATGCTACTACTAGTACAAGTAACCTTAAAAAGCTTATTGCACAACATGCTGTTAGATATAAACTGTCTCTTGATCCTAAATTTGCCACATCTCCTATAAACATTAAGGATAAAGATTATGACTTTTCTCTTGATTTATCTCATATATCTATTGTTGAGAAAACACCTTTCTGTGGTACTGAAAAAGAGAGTGCTGTAGAGCACATGAATGAACTTTCTACTTTAAGTAGCTTGTTTTCTGATGATGTTAAGATGCGTACTTATTTTGTTGCTAAGATTTTCCCTTTCTCATTAAAGGATGATGCTAAGATTTGGTATAATAATTTGCCTCCTGATTCTATTGATAGTCCAAGTTGTTTGCTTGATGTTTTCTTTCGAAAATATTTTCCTGCTAGTGCTCAACATATTGCTCTGCAGAGAATTTATAGTTTTGATCAAGAAGATGGAGAGAAATTGCCTGAAGCTTGGGCACGATTTTGCTCTCTTATTAGAGCTCGGCCTGGACATGATTTGGAGAAGCATGATTTACTTGATATATTTTATAGTGGACTAACCATTGAGTCTAGGGCATACCTGGATAGTTGTGCTGATTGTGTTTTCAGGAAAAGAACTCCGGAAGAAGCTGAAGAATTATTGGCTAAAATAAGAAAAAATCATGATGATTGGTCTACACCTGAACCAACCCCGACACCAATATTGAAGAAGAGGGGTATGATTGAATTAAATAATGAAGATATGAGGGAAGCCAAGAAATCTCTTATGGAGAAAGGTATTAAATCTGAAGATGTGAAGAATTTACCTCCTATAGAAGACCTATGTAAGATAATTCCCCCTTCATCCACAATTGAGGTACATTCCCTTCAACGCTTTGATAGAGGAGATATCCCTTATTCAAAACCTTCTGATCAATGTTTAGATGAATTTGATAATTATATTGTTAAGCAAAATAATTTTAATATGAGAGTAGAGAATCATCTAATAGAAAATTCTCAAGCTATTAGTAAATTGCATGATATTGTGGAGAGAACCTCCAATGATGTTAAGATGCTTGTTAAACATTTTAATATGATTCAAACTAAAATTGATCAACTTACTAAAGTGCAAAATGACTTGTTAAAAAATACTCATGAAGAAAAACATGCTTATGAAGTAACAACTAGAGGCGGTGTTTCTACCCAGGATCCTCTATATCCTGAAGGGCATCCCAAAAGAACTGAACAAGATTCTCAACAAACTAAAGAAACTAGTAGTCCTTCTAAGAAAAAGAAGAAGAAACATAAAACTGTTGTAGAATCCTCTGAACCTGTTAATGATCCTAATAGTATTTCTATTTCTGATGCTGAAACTGAAAGTGGTAATGAACATGATGAAGATAATGATAAGAATGATACTCCTGATAAAGAAGAAATTGAAAAAGAACCTGAAAAGCATGCTAAAAATAAAAAGTACACTAAAGAAGATTTTATTACAAAGAAACATGGTGATGAAAGAGAACCTTGGGTTCAAAAGCAAATGCCTTTTCCTGCTAAGAAACTGAAATCAAAGGAGGAGGAAAATTATAATAAATTTTGTGATTGGATGAAACCTTTAGTTTTGCAAATCCCTTTGACTGATGCTATTAAATTGCCTCCTTATTCAAAGTATATGAAAGATACTGTCTCTAACAAAAGGAAAATTCCTAATGAGGAGATTTCCACCATGCTTGCTAATTACTCTTTCAATAGCAAAGTTCCAAAGAAGCTTGGAGACCCAGGTATACCGACTATTCCTTGTTCTATCAAGAATAATTATGTTAGAACTGCTCTATGTGATTTGGGAGCAGGAGTTAGTGTGATGCCTTTTTCTCTTTACAAGAGACTTGATTTAGATAAGTTGATACCAACTGATATATCTTTGCAAATGGCTGATAAATCTACTACTGTTCCTGTTGGTGTATGTGAAAATGTTCATGTTCAAGTTACTCAAAATTGCTTAATATTAACTGATTTTGTTGTGTTGGAAATGCCTGAAGATGATAATATGTCTATTATTCTTGGAAGACCCTTTCTTAATACTGCAGGGGCTGTTATTGATTGCAATAAAGGAAAAGTTACTTTCAATGTTGATGACAAGGAACATACTGTCTATTTTCCCAAGAAGATTGATAAAGTATATGGAGTTAATACAATTTGTAATTTGAAAACTATCAAGGTGGGATCATTTGATTGTCCTATATATGAGCCTAAAGAAGAATATCGAACTCTTGTGATTGGATCCATTGATACGTCTCCAACGTATCGATAATTTCTTATGTTCCATGCTACTTTATTGATGATACCTACATGTTTTATGCACATTATATGTCATATTTATGCATTTTCTGGAACTAACCTATTAACGAGATGCCGAAGAGCCAGTTGCTGTTTTCTGCTGTTTTTGGTTTCAGAAATCCTAGTAAAGAAATATTCTCGGAATTGGACGAAACTTTCGCCCAGGGTCCTATTTTTGCACGAAGCTTCCAGAAGACCGAAGAGATAACGAAGTGGGGCCACGAGGCAGCCAGAGGGGTGGCCGGCGCGGCCCAAGCCCTGGCCGCGCCGACCTGCCCCCTGGGCCCCTCGTGTGGCCCCCGCGTTGACCCTCCGCCGACATACAGCTTCCGTCGCGAACCCCCCCGGACCGAGAGCCACGATACGGAAAACCTTACTGAGACGCCGCCGCCGCGAATCCCATCTCGGGGGATTCAGGAGATCGCCTCCGGCACCCTGCCGGAGAGGGGATTCATCTCCCGGAGGACTCTACACCGCCATGGTCGCCTCCGGAGTGATGAGTGAGTAGTCCACCCCTGGACCATGGGTCCATAGCAGTAGCTAGATGGTCGTCTTCTCCTTGTTGTGCTTCATTGTTGGATCTTGTGAGCTGCCTAACATGATCAAGATCATCTATCTGTAATACTATATGTTGTGTTTGTCGGGATCCGATGGATAGAGAGTAATATGATTATGGTGATTATCAATCTATTGTTTATGTGTTGTTTATGATCTTGCATGCTCTCCGCTATTAGTAGAGGCTCTGGCCAAGTTTTTGCTCTTAACTCCAAGAGGGGGTATTTATGCTCGATAGTGGGTTCATGCCTTCATTGAATCTGGGATCGTGACAGTAGGTTCTAAGGTTGTGATGTGCTGTTGCCACTAGGGATAAAACATTGATGCTATGTCTAAGGATGTAGTTGTTGATTACATTACGCACCATACTTAATGCAATTGTCTGTTGCTTTGCAACTTAATACTGGAGGGGGTTCGGATGATAACCTGAAGGTGGACTTTTTAGGCATAGATGCAGTTGGATGGCGGTCTATGTACTTTGTCGTAATGCCCGGATTAAATCTCACTATATTTATCATATCATGTATATGCATTGTTATGCCTTTCTCTATTTGTCAATTGCCCGACTGTAATTTGTTCACCCAACATGCTTTTATCTTATGGGAGAGACACCTCTAGTGAACTGTGGACCCCGGTCCTATTCTTTACATAGCATACAATCTACTGCAATTGTGTTTTACTGTTTTCTTTGCAAACATCTTCCACTCGATACGTTTAATCCTTTGTTACAGCAAGCCGGTGAGATTGACAACCTCACTGTTTCGTTGGGACAAAGTACTTGGGTTGTGTTGTGCAGGTTCCGCGTTGGCGCCGGAATCCCTGGTGTTGCGCCGCATCACATTTCGCGACCATCAACCTTCAACGTGCTTCTTGGCTCCTCCTGGTTCGATTAAACCTTGGTTTCTTTCTGAGGGAAAACTTGCTACTGTGCGCATCATACCTTCCTCTTGGGGTTCCCAACGAACGTGTGAGTTACACGCCATCAAGCTCTTTTTCTGGCGCCGTTGCCGGGGAGATCAAGACACGCTGCAAGGGGAGTCTCCACTTCTCAATCTCTTTACTTTGTTTTTGTCTTGCTTTATTTTATTTACTACTTTGTTTGCTGCACCTAAACAAAACACACAAAAATTAGTTGCTAGTTTTACTTTATTTACTGTCTTGCTCTCTATATCAAAAACACAAAAAAATTAGTTACTTGCATTTACTTTATCTAGTTTGTTTTATTTACCGTTGCTAAAATGAATACCCCTGAAAATACTAAGTTGTGTGACTTCACAAATGCAAATAATAATGATTTCCTATGCACACCTATTGCTCCACCTGCTACTACAGCAGAATTCTTTGAAATTAAACCTGCTTTACTAAATCTTGTCATGAGAGATCAATTTTCTGGTGCTAGTTCTGATGATGCTGCTGCCCATCTCAATAATTTTGTTGAACTTTGTGAAATGCAAAAGTATAAAGATGTAGATGGTGATATTATTAAATTGAAAGTGTTTCCTTTCTCATTAAGAGGAAGAGCTAAAGATTGGTTGCTATCTTTGCCTAAGAATAGTATTGATTCATGGACTAAATGCAAGGATGCTTTTATTGGTAGATATTATCCTCCCGCTAAAATTATATCTCTGAGAAGTAGCATAACGAATTTTAAACAATTAGATACTGAACATGTTGCTCAAGCTTGGGAGAGAATGAAAACTTTGGTAAAGAATTGCCCAACCCATGGACTGACTACTTGGATGATCATCCAAACCTTCTATGCAGGACTAAATTTTTCTTCGCGGAATTTATTGGATTCAGCTGCTAGAGGTACCTTTATGTCCATCACATTGGGGGCGGCTACAAAACTTCTTGATGATATGATGATAAATTACTCTGAGTGGCACACGGAAAGAGCTCCACAAGGTAAGAAGGTAAATTCTGTTGGAGAAACCTCTTCCTTGAGTGATAAGATTGATGTGATTATGTCTATGCTTGTGAATGATAGATCTAATGTTGATCCTAATAATGTTCCTTTAGCTTCATTAGTTGCTCAAAATTCTAGGCCATATCCTGTTAATGGTAATACTTATGGTAGATATGAGGGAAGGATGCTAGATATTGAAAGATCCACTAAAAACTTTATGCAATCGCAATATGAGCAAAATCAATTGTTTATTAAAACTATGAATGAACAATCTACCTTGTTGAAAAATATAGGAAATCAACTTGAAAATTTGAATAGGGAGATTTCTGGTCTGCAAACTAAAATTTCAAATGCTGAAACCCGAATCTCATACATGTCTGCATCACAATCCTCTTTAATTAATAAAATGGCTGCTAAACCTGATGATATTGATAATAAGATTACTACTACAGCAAATGCCATCCAAGTTAGAATTAATGAGAATATAAGATTAATGGCTGAACTGCGTGCTAGGTGGGATAGAGAAGAAAATGAAAAACTAGCTAAAGAGAATAATGTAGCTAAAGTTTGGACTATTACCACCACTAGTAATGCTAATTCTTCACATGTTGCTGCACCTCCTACTATCAATGGTAAAATAATTGGTGTTGGCAATGTTTCTACTCCTAGTGCAAAGCGTACAAAACTGCCTGAAATTGCTAAAACTGCTGAAACTGCTTGTGATAAAACTGCTGAAATTTTTTCCAACCTTGGGAACAATGATCCCATTGCTGTAGCTCATAATGATTTAGATTTTGATGATTGTCACATCTCTGAAGTTATAAAGTTCTTACAAAAACTTGCTAAAAGTCCTAATGCTAGTGCTATAAATTTAGCCTTTACAAAACATATTACAAATGCTCTCATAAAAGCTAGAGAAGAGAAACTAAAGCTTGAAACTTCTATTCCTAGAAAGTTAGAAGATGGTTGGGAGCCCATCATTAAAATGAAATTCAATGACTTTGAATGTAATGCTTTATGTGATCTTGGTGCAAGTATTTCTGTTATGCCTAAAAAGATTTATGATATGCTTGACTTGCCACCATTGAAGAATTGTTATTTGGATGTTAATCTTGCCGATAATGTTAAAAAGAAACCTTTGGGGAGGATTGATAATGTGCATATTACGGTTAACAATAACCTTGTCCCCGTTGATTTTGTTGTCTTGGATATCGAATGCAATGCATCTTGTCCAATTGTGTTGGGAAGACCTTTTCTTCGAACTGTTGGTGCTGTTATTGATATGAGGGAAGGGAATATTAAATATCAATTTCCTCTTAAGAAAGGTATGGAACACTTCCCTAGAAAGAGAATGAAGTTGCCTTTTGATTCTATTATTAGAACAAGCTATGATGTTGATGCTTCTACTCTCGATGTTACTTGATTTGCACTTTCTGCGCCTAGCTGAAAGGCGTTAAAGAAAAGCGCTTATGGGAGACAACCCATGTTTTTACCTACAGCAATTTTTTGTTTTATTGAATCTTGGAAGTTGTTTACTACTGTAGCAACCTCTCCTTATCATGTTTTTGTGCCAAGTAAAGTTTCTATGTCAAAGTTGATGTTATATTTGGGATCGCTGCGCAGAAACAGCATTGCTGTCTGTCACGAATCTGGGCACAGTTCTCTGTAGAAAATTCGAAAAAATCTGCCAATTTACGAGCGTGATCCTCAGATATGTACGCAACTTTCATTAGTTTTGAGTTTTTCCATTTGAGCATGTCTAGTGCCAGCTTAAAATTCGTCTTTACGGACTGTTCTGTTATTGACAGATTCTGCCTTTTATTTCGCATTGCCTCTTTTGCTATGTTGGATTTATTTCTTTGATCCACTAATGTCCAGTAGCATTATGCAATGTCCAGAAGTGAAAATAATGATTGTGTCACCTCTGAATGAGTGAATTATTAATGATGCACTAACCCTCTAATGAGTTTGCTTGAAGTTTGGTGTGAAGGAAGTTTTCAAGGGTCAAGAGAGGAGTATGATATACTATGATCAAGAGGAGTGAAAGCTCTAAGCTTGGGGATGCCCCCGTGGTTCACCCATGCATATTTTAAGAAGACTCAAGCGTCTAAGCTTGGGGATGCCCAAGGCATCCCCTTCTTCATCGACAACATCATCAGGTTCCTCCCCTGAAACTATATTTTTATTCAATCACATCTTGTGTTCTTTACTTGGAGCGTCGGTTTGTTTTTGTTTTTGTTTTTGTTTGAATAAGATGGATCCTAGCATTCACTTTGTGGGAGAGAGACACGCTCCGCTGTTGCATATGGACACATGTGTCCTTAGGCTTTACTCATAATGTTCATGGCGAAGTCTCTTCTTCGTTAAATTGTTATATGGTTGGAATTGGAAAATGCTACATGTAGTAATTCTAAAAATGTCTTGGATAATGTGATACTTTGCAATTGTTGTGCTCATGTTTAAGCTCTTGCATCATATGCTTTGCACCCATTAATGAAGAAATACATAGAGCTTGCTAAAATTTGATTTGCATATTTGGTCTCTCTAAGGTCTAGATAATATTTAGTATTGAGTTTTGAACAACAAGGAAGACGGTGTAGAGTCTTATAATGTTTACAATATGTCTTTTATGTGAGTTTTGCTGCAGTTGTTCATCCTTGAGTTTGCTTCAAATAACCTTGCTAGCCTAAACCTTGTATCGAGAGGGAATACTTCTCATGCATCCAAAATCCTTGAGCCAACTACTATGCCATTTGTGTCCACCATACCTACCTACTACATGGTATTTTCCGCCATTCCAAAGTAAATTGCTTGAGTGCTACCTTTAAACAATTCAAAATTTATCATCTCTTATTTGTGTCAATGTTTTATAGCTCATGAGGAAGTATGTGGTGTTTTATCTTTCGATCTTGTCATTTACTTCGGACAGACTTTCACAATGGACTAGTGGCTTCATCCGCTTATCCAATAACTTTGCATAAAGAGCTGGCAAAGGGGTTCCCAGCCCCAATTAATTAACTTCATTAATAATTCTCTTCACATGTGTTGCTCTGATTCATCAGTAAGCAACTTAATTTTGCAAATAGACACTCCTCCATGGTATGTGAAAAGTTGGTAGGCACCCGATGGAATCGGTTAGCCATGGCTTGAGAAAGCAAAGGTGGGGAGGAGTGTCATCATAATAAAAATAAAATAAAAAGGCACTCCTTCATGGTATGAGATTGTTGGCAGGCACCCGATGGAATCGGTTAGCCATGGTTTGCGAAAGAAAGGTTGGAAGGAGTGCCACCCCACTAAAATACATGTGTAAACAAAAGAGAAGAGGGATGATCTACCACGGTGGTAGAAATAACGTCCTTCATGGGAGCCGCTCTTGAAAGTCTGGTTGATAAGGTAGTTAGAGTACCCATTACCATTCGTTGACAACAACAAACACCTCTCAAAACTTTACTTTTATGCTCTCTTGATGTTTTTAAAACCAAAGCTCTAGCACAAATACAGCAATCGATGCTTTCCTCTTTGAAGGACCATTCTTTTACTTTTATTGTTGAGTCAGTTTACCTATCTCCTTCCACCTTAAGAAGCAAACACTTGTGTGAACTGTGCATTGATTCCTACATACTTGCATATTGCACTTGTTATATTACTTTATGTTGACAATATCCATGAGATATACATGTTATAAGTTGAAAGCAACCGCTGAAACTTAATCTTCTTATGTGTTGCTTCAACACCTTTACTTTGATTTATTGCTTTATGAGTTAACTCTTATGCAAGACTTATTGATGCTTGTCTTGAAGTACTATTCATGAAAAGTCTTTGCTTTATGATTCAGTTGTTTACTCATGTCATTACCTTTGTTTTGATCGCTGCATTCATTACATATGTTTACAAATAGTATGATCAAGATTATGATGGCATGTCACTTCAGAAATTATCTTTGTTATCGTTTTACCTGCTCGGGACGAGCAGAACTAAGCTTGGGGATGCTGATACGTCTCCAACGTATCGATAATTTCTTATGTTCCATGCTACTTTATTGATGATACCTACATGTTTTATGCACATTATATGTCATATTTATGCATTTTCTGGAACTAACCTATTAACGAGATGCCGAAGAGCCAGTTGCTGTTTTCTGCTGTTTTTGGTTTCAGAAATCCTAGTAAAGAAATATTCTCGGAATTGGACGAAACTTTCGCCCAGGGTCCTATTTTTGCACGAAGCTTCCAGAAGACCGAAGAGATAACGAAGTGGGGCCACGAGGCAGCCAGAGGGGTGGCCGGCGCGGCCCAAGCCCTGGCCGCGCCGACCTGCCCCCTGGGCCCCTCGTGTGGCCCCCCGCGTTGACCCTCCGCCTACTTAAAGCTTCCGTCGCGAAACCCCCAGTACCGAGAGCCACGATACGGAAAACCTTCTCGAGACGCCGCCGCCGCGAATCCCATCTCGGGGGATTCAGGAGATCGCCTCCGGCACCCTGCCGGAGAGGGGATTCATCTCCCGGAGGACTCTACACCGCCATGGTCGCCTCCGGAGTGATGAGTGAGTAGTCCACCCCTGGACCATGGGTCCATAGCAGTAGCTAGATGGTCGTCTTCTCCTTGTTGTGCTTCATTGTTGGATCTTGTGAGCTGCCTAACATGATCAAGATCATCTATCTGTAATACTATATGTTGTGTTTGTCGGGATCCGATGGATAGAGAGTACTATGATTATGGTGATTATCAATCTATTGTTTATGTGTTGTTTATGATCTTGCATGCTCTCCGTTATTAGTAGAGGCTCTGGCCAAGTTTTTGCTCTTAACTCCAAGAGGGGGTATTTATGCTCGATAGTGGGTTCATGCCTTCATTGAATCTGGGATCGTGACAGTAGGTTCTAAGGTTGTGATGTGCTGTTGCCACTAGGGATAAAACATTGATGCTATGTCTAAGGATGTAGTTGTTGATTACATTACGCACCATACTTAATGCAATTGTCTGTTGCTTTGCAACTTAATACTGGAGGGGGTTCGGATGATAACCTGAAGGTGGACTTTTTAGGCATAGATGCAGTTGGATGGCGGTCTATGTACTTTGTCGTAATGCCCGGATTAAATCTCACTATATTTATCATATCATGTATATGCATTGTTATGCCTTTCTCTATTTGTCAATTGCCCGACTGTAATTTGTTCACCCAACATGCTTTTATCTTATGGGAGAGACACCTCTAGTGAACTGTGGACCCCGGTCCTATTCTTTACATAGCATACAATCTACTGCAATTGTGTTTTACTGTTTTCTTTGCAAACATCTTCCACTCGATACGTTTAATCCTTTGTTACAGCAAGCCGGTGAGATTGACAACCTCACTGTTTCGTTGGGACAAAGTACTTGGGTTGTGTTGTGCAGGTTCCGCGTTGGCGCCGGAATCCCTGGTGTTGCGCCGCATCACATTTCGCGACCATCAACCTTCAACGTGCTTCTTGGCTCCTCCTGGTTCGATTAAACCTTTGTTTCTTTCTGAGGGAAAACTTGCTACTATGCGCATCATACCTTCGTCTTGGGGTTCCCAACGAACGTGTGAGTTACACGCCATCATCCATATCAATTCAATATAAGGTAACATGATTGATTTGAGGTTTATTTCTTCTCATGTCATATAAAATTTATTTGGTAGCAAGACTTGATCAACCTTGTTAACAAGTATATTTTAAATGCATGAGAGAGCTAAACAACATTTCTTTCTTCCTCCACTTGTTTTACTTGCTGTAGCACTTTTTGTTTTGCAAGATGCTTTAGTTGTTTAAGATTTTGGAAATCATTTTCCTACGCTGTAATAATTACTTTAACACCCAGAAATGTGCATTTTTCAAAGTTCTCAAAAATTTACAAAAAATATATTGTTAGTCTTATTTTTCGAAAGGGCACCTGGGAGCACCTGGGGATGACCAGTGGGGCACCCCAGGGTGGCACCCCACAGGCCGGCGCGGCCAGCAAGGGGGGCGCGCCACCCTATGGTGTGGGCCCCTCCTTGCCCCACTCACTCATCTTTTCCTCCCATCTCACTCTCTCTCCTGAAGAAACTCGTACTCACTTTCTCTCACTCGCGTTTCTGCTCAAGAGCTCAAGATTTCTCGATCTCTTTGCTCAGCCCAGATTTCTGTCTGAAATTTGGCACATTTGCTCTCCGGTATGTGACTCCTTTGATTATCCAATTAGAATTTTGTTTGGTTGAGTATATATTGAATATTTTGCTGCTGTAGGTAACATGTTTAGTGAGCTTGCATGCTTGTTCTAAGTTGTAAAAATTAGTTTTGATGCATGTTTAGTACTCTAGCAAGTTCCTATAGTAGTTTCCCTCAATTATATACTTTGAAATCAAATTTTATAATGATTGTTGAAAAATTTCAGAAAAGGAAAATGGACAACTACAACTTTGGAGAGGTGTTCGAAAGAGAAACGACAAGCACGGGAAGGCCCTCAAGGGCATCCACTCGGATTAGAGGATCCTATAATGAGGACGTCATCGCACCGAGCTTCGAAGAGGATAATAGAGTCCCTAATGCTTCATCTTTCCCATGTTATAACTTTTTGAGTAATGCAGGGTTGCTGGATGACTTCTTGACTCTCGTCGGTAAGGCGGGTTTAACCACCTATATGGAAGATGAGAGGGAGCAATACTACATGCTCACTAAAATCTTTGTGGAGAGCTTTAAGTTCAACAACAAGCACTATCACCCGACAGTTGCATTCAGGATCTATGGTAATCCTGTTACTATGAAGTTGAAGGATTTTTGTACTGCATTGGATATTGCCCCTGTAGGCACAGCAAAGAAGATCGAGGACAACCCCAGGGCTTTGCTGGAGCTATATCGAGAAATCACCAATGATGATTGCCGCACCATTCAGCGTGGCAAGATAAGAAACATCCAACTCCCCGCCATTAAGTATTTTGCTTATTACCTTGCTACTAGCATTCTTGGTAGGGAGAATACTAGTAATATTTCTAGTTATCATCTTGCTTTCTTAATTGATGCACTCACTGGAGAGACACCTTATCATCTTGGTGCTCTTGTTGCTCGCCGTTTGTCTAACAAGGGGACTATTTTTGGAGGAATAATTGCATCGCGTATTTTGGCACATCTAGATCTTCCTCTTGATCCTACTGATGTGAAACTAACCCCTGCTAGGTTAGATATTGCTGCTATGAAGAGTCACCAATTTGTTACAACTTACTCTAGTATTGATAATATTGTCTATAGAATGTTATTTGCTGACGGGGATGAGAGGGAAATCCTTTTGCCGCAGCCAGATTTGTTCAGTGTTGACAGGAAACCATGGTCGCGCTCTAAGGAGGAGGTGGATGAGCAACTGAAGATACAAGGCTTCCACCAGCAGCATGACTCCGAGGACGCCGAGCCCTCCTACGACTACACCGTCACGTATGCTGTTGCTTCTTCCAGCACATACCCAGAACATGGTCCTTCTTCGTCATACTACGGAGACATCACTTCATGGGGACCGTGGGAATGATCTCCACTTAGGCCAAAATCCTAAGATTGGGGGCAGGTATACCGGCATCACTCATTCTTTGCATATTATGGTTGCTGGATACTTGTACATACTTGTTTAGTTTCTTAAAATGGTTTTCTAATGAGAGGGAGATGATATTTGGGGAAGTGTTGTCTAAAAACAGATTCTGAGCTGTTACTAAAAAAATTCGTGCGCACAGCCAGAACGTTATTTTGAGTTGAAAAATTTTGTGCATGTTCCCCAGGTTGTTATCTAACTTTCATTAGTTGAACATTTTTCGAACTAAGCAACGGAATTTTTTTGTAAAAATCGATTTCTGTACTGCTGTCAGGTTTTGGCAGATTTCTGCCATCCTGCTTTTCTGTGTTTCTGTTAGTTTGCATTCTCTTGTTTTTGCTTTGTTTCTTTCCTAAAACACAAAAATACCAAAAATATTTCTGTTGTTTCTCTTCACCATTTGTTTATTTGGTTCTTTGCTCTTATTTTACCTTATTTGCTATCGTTGGTTTGCTATGAGAAAATCCAAAAAAATTTGCTTTGTTTGCTTGTTTCCTTTTGTTCTTGTTTCTAACCCCAAAACACCAAAAATATTTGTTGTTCTTCTTTGGTTTTGTAAAGTTCATTAGGGAGTTCAGCGGTCTCCGGTGGTTGGAGCTTGGTTTCATTCCATATTATTATTCAAGCTGCACAAGTGAAAGGCAATAATGACGATCTACGGCAACTTGACCGCGGTGAGAGGCTGGTATGAACTCTATTTGTTTTCATTTTTGTACATATACTCATCCATGTGAGCATGCTTAGTTGGTTCATGTGAGGTATATGTCATTTAATGAAAGTCTAGTAGTTTACGATCTCTCATAATTAGTTCCAATTTATTAATAATGAGTAGCATGTCATGGATATTTGCTTGCATTGTTTTATTCATAGATCGGTATGACATTGTGGTATCCTCCTCTGAATAATTCACTTGAATCGACTTGGCACATGCTCACGCATGCATATGACTAAACAAAAGTCAATTAAGCCTCGATGATTTACTTTGCTTCAGAGCTCTTGTATCACTTTTATGCCTCCGTTGATTTTATTTTGTCGCAAGCATGCTTATGACGGTTATTGCTCTCTTGATTGTCGCTTCCCAGTCTATTGCTAGCCTTCACTTGTACTGAGCGGGAACGCTGCTCGTGCTTCCAAATACCTGAAAACCAAGTTGTTCCAAAGTGTCCACCATAAATACCTATGCATGGCATTTCAAACCATTCCAAGTAAATTCTCATGTGCTACCTTTAAACCTTCAAAATACTTCTCAATTTGTGTCGATGTTTTATAGCTCATGAGGAAGTATGTGGTGTTTTATCTTTCAACCTTGTCATTTACTCCGGACAGACTTTCACCAATGGACTAGTGGCACATCCGCTTATCCAATAATTTTGCAAAAAGAGCTGGCAATGGGGTTCCCAGCCCAATTAATTAACGTTCATTAATAATTCTCTTCACGTGTTTTGCTCTCATTCATCAGTAAGAAACTTAACCTGCAAATAGATACTCCCCCATGGTATGTGAATGTTGGAAGGCACCCGAGGATTCGGTTAGCCATGGCTTGTGTAAGCAAAGGTTGGGGGGAGTGTCATCCATAATGAAACTAAAATACATGTGTAAACAAAAGAGAAGAGGGATGATCTACCTTGCTGGTAGAGATGACGTCCTTCATGGGAGCCGCTCTTGAGAGTCTGGTTGGCGAGGTGGTTAGAGTACCCACTATCATTCGTTGACAACAACAAACACCTCTCAAAATAGTTTTACTTCTGTCTTTGAAAAAAATGAAAAGCTCTAGCACATGTTAATCCCTGCTTCCCTCTGCGAAGGGTCAATCTTTTACTTTTATGTTGAGTCATCATCCTTTCTTTGAGCACCTTCTTGAGAGCATAACTGTCATTCTTAGTATAATATGCTTGTCCCAAAATATGATCAGCTGTGGTATAACTTTGATGCTTTTATCTTTGACAATCTTTACTTCTAGTCTTTCTATGAACTTCAGAGGTGCCTGGGCATTTATGTTTTGCTGTACAAATACAGGCAAGCGAGATACCACTTTATCATATCTTTCTATGAACATTGCAATCCTGCTTATGGGAGTGTTTCATGATGCTTGTTATTAGTTTGTTGGTATCTCTTTCATGATTGACATAGCTATTAGATGACTTTATTTGCATGTATCTTATTATGAATTGCTTAAGCACTTGCCATATCATGAGAATATTTACATCATATGAACAAATGTGTTCGTGAAAGTTCTTTTATCGCACTCAGTTGTTAACTGAATTGCTTGAGGACAAGCAATAAGCTAAGCTTGGGGGGGAGTTGATACGTCCAAAACGTATCTACTTTCCCGAACACTTTTGCTATTGTTTTGCCTCTAATTTGTGTATTTTGGATACAACTAACATGGACTAACGCTGTTTTCAGCAGAATTGCACCGGTGTCTCGTTTTTGTGCAGAAACTCGACTTTCAGGAAAATCCCCGGAAATAATCGCAATGGGCCTATTTTCACCGTGAAGATAAGAGGCCAAAAGGGCGAACCAGGGGGGGCCATGGCCCCCACACCATGGGCCGGCGCGGCCTACAAGGGTGGCGCGCCGCCCTATGGTTAGGGCGCCTCGGCGGCCCCCCGACGCTCTCCTTCGGGCTACAAAACCTCTTCGACCTAAAAACGCCAGGGGTTAGACCATACTGCCAGAAACCATCCTGTACGCCGTCACCGTCGCGAAACTCCGTCTCGGGACCAGAAACTCCGTTCTGGCACTCCGTCGGGACGGGGAATTGGAGGGGATCATCGCCGCCATCACCACCGACGCCTCTCCATCGACCAGCCATGTTTCCCCCATCCATGTGTGAGTAATTCCCCCGCTGTAGGCTGAAGGGGATGGTAGGGATTGGATGAGATTGATCATGTAATAGTTATAAGATTGTTAGGGCATGGTGCCTAGTATCTGTAGAAGTTACTTTTATGATATTGTTGCAACTTGTTATGCTTAATGCTTGTCACTAGGGCCCGAGTGCCATGATCTCAGATCTGAACATGTTATTGTTTAATCATGATATGCATTGTTTTATGATCTTACCTGCAAGTTGTATACACATGTTGCTGTCCGGAACCCGAGGCCCCAAAGTGACAGAAATTGGGACAACCGGAGGGGAAGGCGGTGATGTGAGGATCAGATGTGTTCACGGAGTGTTAATGCTTTGCTCCGGTACTCTATTAAAAGGAGTACCTTAATTTCCAGTAGTTTCCCTAGAGGCCCGGCTGCCACCGGCTGGTAGGACAAAAGATGTTGTGCAAGTTTCTCATTGCCAGCACGTACGACTATATACGGAACACATGCCTATGGATTGATTAGTACTTGGATACCGTTTTATTATTATTTGCAAATTCCCTACCATGATTGTTATATGAATTCTCCCATCCATGCAACGCCCGTTCATCCATCCCTGTGCCTACAGTATTTTAATCCTGCTGTTTACTATAATCACTACTGATGTCTTTATTTCACTGCTGCTGTTATTTCACTACTCCTACTGCTATAAAACTGTTGCTACTGATAAACTCTTGCGAGCAAGTCTGTTTCCAGGTGCAGCTGAATTGACAACTCCGCTGTTAAGGCTTACAAGTATTCTTTGTCTCCCCTTGTGTCGAATCAATAAATTGGGTAATACTTCCCTCGAAGACTGTTGCGATCCCCTATACTTGTGGGTCATCATACAGCTGGATAGATTACAAAAGTTCTAGCTTCGAAGCTTGAACTACAATAAAAATATATATCCCAAAAATATTATATGTGGAATACGGAAGAAGTACAACCTAAAATCTGCAGGAAGTACAACACTTCTCTAAAAAAAACACAAAGGCTAATTGAAAAAGAAGAACAAAAAGATATATTGCAATAAGTACAGGATAACATCAGATCAAAAAGTACAAGCTTCCTCAGTAACAAGTACATGATTGATTAGTATGAAGTACACTGATGTTCCAATACAAAAATGAAAAAGACTGATGTTCCAATAGCTCAGACTATATTAAATTAAAATATTAATATTAAATTCAAATTATATACGAATATGAAAATGAGGTTCTATGACATCTGGCTAAGCATCATAATAAGCTATTCTCCTTGTGTAGACAACACAGAATGAGGCGAAAGGCATTAAATTTCCACTGGCAGATCATGTAGAGGAATCATGTTGTTGACATGGAACACAGTTGAGTACAAGTACTCTGCCTTCCAATCATCAACGCGAGGCTGCAACAAAAACCAGAAAAAAAGAATATATGAGAAGAACCTACAGAAATGTAAGAAAACGTTACTTCTTCTATGAAAATAAACATACATCATCATTTCCAATGTCCAGAATGACTTAATCACCGTCAAAGGCAGAAGCAAACTTCATACAGTAGTAGCCGCACTGGTTGAAACCTTGCTTGGGGACTTCCAGGTAGTTCGGCTTCTTTGAAACATTGTTCCAATTGGGATGACCACTTTTGGCATACTGTTGTTTGCCATAAACTCCTTCCATGACTAAGGTCAACCTTCGAGCCTGTTTTAACATTGAAATGAAAGAAGGACATTAAGCACAAGAGTGTTTAACCTACATAAGCTGTCAGAAAAAAGCAGAAAAAATACAACATACAATCTCCTTGACATCTGCAGCATGGAACGAACTCCGAGAAAGTTCTTTGTGGCTACTCCAATCAAACGAATCGAGAACATCAAAGGTTGCACGATACTTGTTCAAGACATACAAGACATGATGCTTCTGTTGTGAACCAGGTATCGTCTTACAGTAGGGCATAATAATCTGTTATGAAAAAGTACATCAAAAATAAATAAACATGTGCATGCAGAAGTGCAGGCAGGTTAGGGCATCAAAGTTTTATTAAATGTATTACCAGTTTTGCAGTCAAAAGATTCTCTCCTCGTTTCAAATAATCATGCTGCACAGCCCTTGCAGCATCAAAGTTGTTGCTCACAGACATGCCGTCCATTTGTAGCAAATACTACACAAAAGATAAAAGTTTAAAATGTTATGACTATTCAACACATAACAACTAGCTTATAAAAAAGAAGAGAAACTATATTATTCACCGTAAGAAAGTAGGGAGACAATAGGACACACGTTCCAGAAGCAAAGGCTTGATTCTGGGTGGGATCTTCCTTCCACTGGGAGATAATATAGCTCATAATTTCACCCTCTAACTCCCCAAGATCTCCAAAGGCCTTAGCCAATTCTTTGCCGGTAAATAATGATTCAATATCATTGCCAAACGTGTCCTTCCCATGGACAAATCTACAGTAATTGACGTTGTATATACACACAAAAAAACATTACAGAGGGGAAAAACAGGTCCAAAAAGAAAAGAAGAAGGAAAAAAATGTGGACACAAGGATCATAAGATATCATACCTTCCATATTTTTCGACTCCATGCTTGCTCAGCATGAAGTCCTTAAGCAGCCTTGCATTTTTAAGGTGATTGAACTGACCAGGCATTAGAATCTCTACAGGTCCACTCCACTTCTTGGGTCTTTTTGGAGCCCTCCTTGTAGTGGTGATATTAGCCGAGTCGACCGAAGGATCCTTTCTCTTCTTAGCAGGAGTAAGTACCTTTCCAGACCTAGTCTTTGGCGTAACAAGGTCATCATCAGAGGATATAACTTCAGCATCCACAACTGTCTTTTCAATAACAGTATCCTTCCCAAGAACATCAGCCAGCTTATTCTTCAGAGAATCAAGGGATTTGTTGTCAGTTCTCTTCACAGAAACATCATCTTGACTACTGATGTTAACAACATCAGATTCAGGAACGAAGGTCTGGGTATCGAAAAGACAGAAATTCTCTTCATCAAGATCAAGAGATTCACCTGCAAACATAAAGTCAGTTGTAAACTTTAAAAAATATGTATCTGAAACTTATTAAAAATTAACTTTGCATAATGCAAAAAAAGAAGAAAAAATATAGGAAGTACCAGAAAAACTCCAAAAAATAGGGAAGTACAAGAACAAACAAGAAGTACAAGAAACACATATGAGAAGTACATGTGATAAAAAAAAAGGGAGGTACAACCAGGAAGTTATGGAAAGTAAATTATTTAGATTTAAGAAAAAGGAAAGAACAGGTGAAGAACATGATTTGCAAACAAAAAGTACTAACCTGGATGATACCCAAACAAACCGACGAGATCCACATCAAATATTCCGCACGTCGACCAGCTAAAAAGCATGGTTTTCTTTATGTTAGGAATGTCCTTGCATGTAAATTCTATAAGCGACCTACCATTCCAACACCCAACAGTATGTAACATAAAGAAACCACAGTCCCGACTGCGGAAAAAACAAGATACATCATGAGAAAGAAAGAACAAACATGAAAAAAAGGGCAGATAAATGATGTTCAAAAATTATAGATTAAAAATAACACATGTCTCACCCATTGTCCTGTTGCGGTGTACACAAGTACTCTGTCTTCAAGTCATCAATAGTGAGTGGACTAAGAGGGTCTTGCATGTCCTGGGAAGCATCTGCCCAAAGCTTCTTTATATTCTTCGTCATCTTATTGAACATGAACCATCCAGTAGGATCTTTGCATGTATACAAAGAATCAATATACTGGAAAGATCTATCCCTCAGATTCAGCGTAACCGCAGCATAATGTCCAACCTCGTCTCTAGATTTTGGAGGATCAAAAGTTGGAAAAACAACCTGTAAAAAGGACAATTAATATATAAGAAAGGCGGCAGGCAGTAAAATTTATATATATAGAGGGCAGAAAAATTAATACAAAAACAAGTTTAAAGTTTTACTCACAAGATCATGCCTGTCCATACGCTCAAGCCCAGTTTCAGTAAACCAAGACCTCACATTATTGTCAAAACGTCCATCCCATATCTTACGCTGAAATGTAAGTAACAAACTTCAAAATACTAGGGAAAAAAGATAAGTAAGTAACAAAAAAACATCAGAAATGTCTGCAACTTACGCAAACCTAGAAAGGAACAATAAGCTTGGTGGAACCCTTGTATTACCCCCTCATTAGTTGAATACCAAGTTCTGCTACAGGACTAGTTAGCATCCTGATACGTCTCAAACGTATCTATAATTTCTTATGTTCCATGCTACTTTTATGTCAATACTTGAATGTTTTATACATACTTTACGGCATTATTATACATTTTCCGGCACTAACCTATTAACAAGATGCCGAAGTGCCAGTTGCTGTTTTCTGCTGTTTTTGGTTTCAGAAATCCTAGTAAGGAAATATTCTCGGAATTGGACGAAATCAACGCCCAGGGTCCTATTTTTACACGAAGCTTCCAGAAGACCGAGGGGGAAAGGAAGTAGGGCCACGAGGTGGCCAGACAACAGGGTGGCGCGGCCCAGGCCCTGGCCGCGCGGCCTTGTGGTCTGGGCCCCTCGCGTCGCCCCCTGACCTACCCTTCCGCCTACAAATAGCCTTCGTCGCGAAACCCCCTGTACCGAGAGCCACGATACAGAAAACATTACTGAGAGGCCGCCGCCGCCAATCCCATCTCGGGGGATTCAGGAGATCGCCTCCGGCACCCTGCCGGAGAGGGGAATCATCACCGGAGGGGCTCTATATCATCATGCCCGCCTCCGGATTGATGCGTGAGTAGTTCATCCTTGGACTATGGGTCCATAGCAGTAGCTAGATGGTTGTCTTCTCCGCTTGTGCTATCATTGTTTAGATCTTGTGAGCTGCCTAACATGATCAAGATCATCTATTTGTAATGCTACATGTTGTGTTTGGCGGGATCCGATGAATATAGAATACTATGTTAAGTTGATTATCAATCTATCATATATGTGTTGTTTATGTTCTTGCATGCTCTCTGTTGCTAGTAGAGGCTCTGGCCAAGTTGATACTTGTAACTCCAAGAGGGAGTAATTATGCTCAATAGTGGGTTCATGCCTCCATTGAATCTGGGATCGTGACAATAGGTTCTAAGGTTGTGGATGTGCTGTTGCTACTAGGGATAAAACATCGATGCTTTGTCTAAGGATATTTGTGTTGATTACATTACGCACCATACTTAATGCAATTATTAGTTGTTTACAACTTAATACTGGAAGGGGTTCGGATGATAACCTGAAGGTGGATTATTTAGGCATAGATGCATGCTGGATAGCGGTCTATGTACTTTGTCGTAATGCCCTGATTAAATCACATAGTAATCATCGTTGATATGTATTGAATCTTTATTTGTCAATTGCCCGTCTGTAATTTGTTCACCCAGCATGTTAATTATCTTATTGGAGAGACACCACTAGTGAACTGTGGACCCCGGTCCATTCTTTTACATCTGAATACATTCTACTGCAATCATTGTTCTTTACTGTTCTTTGCAAACAAACACCATCTTCCACTCAATACGCTTAATCCTTTGTTTTTAGCAAGCCGGTGAGATTGACAACCTCACTGTTACGTTGGGGCAAAGTACTTTGATTGTGTTGTGCAGGTTCCACGTTGGCGCCGGTTTCACTGGTGTTGCGCCGCACTACATTCCTCCACCAACAACCTTCACGTGCTTCTTGGCTCCTACTGGTTCGATAACCTTGGTTTCTTTCTGAGGGAAAAACTTGCCGCTGTGTGCATCATACCTTCCTCTTGGAGTTCCCAACGGACGTGTACATCTACGCGCATCATCAAGCTTTTTCCGGTGCCGTTGTCGGGGAGATCAAGACACGCTGCAAGGGGAGTCTCCACTTCCAATCTCTTTACTTTGTTTTTGTCTTGCTTTACTTTATTTTATTTACTGTCTTGTTTGTTTCATATTAAAAACACACAAAAAATAGTTACTTTACTTACTGTCTTGTTTACTAGCTCTATATCAAAAACACAAAAAAAATTAGTTACTTGTCCTTACTTTATTTGCCTAGTTTACTTTATTACTGTTATAATGGGTACTCCTGAAAATACAAAGTTGTGTGATTTCACTAGCACAAATAATAACGATTTTATATGTACTGCTATTGCTCCACCTGCTACAACAGCAGAATTCTATGAAATTAAACCTGCTTTACTGAATCTTATTATGAGAGAGCAATTTTCTGGTGTTAGTACTGATGATGCTGCTGCCCATCTTAATAATTTTGTTGAACTTTGTGAAATGCAAAAGTATAAGGATGATATACATGGTGATATTATAAAACTGAAATTGTTTCCTTTCTCATTAAGAGGAAGAGCTAAAGATTGGTTGCTTTCTTTGCCTAAAAATAGTATTGATTCATGGACTAAATGTAAAGATGCTTTTATTAGTAAATATTATCCTCCTGCTAAGATTATATCTTTGAGAAGTAGCATAATGAATTTTAAACAATTTGATAATCAACATGTTGCTCAAGCATGGGAGAGAATGAAATCTTTGGTAAAGAATTGCCCAACCCATGGACTGACTACTTGGATGATCATCCAAACCTTTTATGCAGGATTGAATTTTTCCTCAAGGAACCTATTGGATTCAGCTGCTGGAGGTACTTTTATGTCCATCACCCTGGGCGCCGCAACTAAACTACTTGATGATATGATGATCAATTACTCTGAATGGCACACTGAAAGAACTCCTCAAGGTAAGAAGGTAAATTCTGTTGAAGAAACCTCTTCTTTGGGTGATAAGATTGATGCTATTATGTCTATGCTTGCAAATGGTAGATCTCATATTGATCCTAATAATGTTCCTTTAGCTTCATTGGTTGCTCAAGAAGAAAATGTTGATGTGAATTTCATTAAGAACAATAATTTCAACAACAATGCTTATAGGAATAATTATGGTAACAACAACTATAGGCCATATCCTTCTAATAATGGTAATGGTTATGGTAATTCTTATGGTAATTCTTACAACAATAATAAGAGTGTACCCTCTGGTCTTGAAGTGATGCTTAAAGAATTTATTAGTACACAAACTGCTTTCAATAAAACTGTTGAAGAAAAGCTTGGTAAAATTGATGTTCTTGCTTCTAAGGTTGATAGTCTTGCTCTTGATGTTGATCTTTTAAAATTGAAAGTTATGCCTGAGGAATTTAAAGATGCTAGGTTTGCTAAAACAAATGCCATCCAAGTTCGAATTAATGATAATATTAGACTGTTAGCTGAATTGCATGCTAGGTGGGATAGAGAAGAAAAAGCTAAAGAGAATAATGTAGCTAAAGTATGGACTATTACCACCACTAGTAATGTTGATTCTTCACATGTTGCTGCACCTCCTACTATCAATGGTAAAATAATTGGTGTTGGCAATGTTTCTACTCCTAGTGCAAAGCGTACAAAATTGCCTGAAACTGCTGTCTGTGATAAAACTGCTGAAATTTTTCAAAATATTGGTGACAATGATTCCATTGCTGTAGAACATAATGGTTTAGATTTTGATGATTGTCATATTACTGAAGTTATAAAGTTCTTACAAAAACTTGCTAGAAGTCCCAATGCTAGTGCTATAAATTTAGCCTTTACAAAACATATTACAAATGCTCTCATTAAAGCTAGGGAAGAGAAATTAAAACTTGAAGCTTCTATTCCTAGGAAGTTAGAAGATGGTTGGGAGCCCATCATTAAAATGAAATTCAATGACTTTGAGTGTAATGCTTTATGTGATCTTGGTGCAAGTATTTCTGTTATGCCTAAAAAGATTTATGATATGCTTGACTTGCCACCATTGAAGAATTGTTATTTGGATGTTAATCTTGCTGGTAATGTTAAAAAGAAACCTTTGGGGAGGATTGATAATGTTCGCATTACGGTTAACAATAACCTTGTCCCCGTTGATTTTGTTGTCTTGGATATTGAATGCAATGCATCTTGTCCTATTGTGTTGGGAAGACCTTTTCTTCGAACTGTTGGTGCTGTTATTGATATGAAGGTAATATTAAATATCAATTTCCTCTCAAGAAAGGTATGGAACACTTCCCTAGAAAGAGAATGAAGTTGCCTTTTGATTCTATTATTAGAACAAGTTATGATGTTGATGCTTCTTCTCTTGATGTTACTTGATTTGCACTTTCTGCGCCTAGCTAAAAGGCGTTAAAGAAAAGCACTTCTTGGGAGATAACCCATGTTTTATTTTGTTACTGTATTGTTGAGTCTTGGAAGTTGTTTACTACTGTAGCAACCTATCCTTAACATGTTTTTGTGCCAAGTAAAGTTTCTATGCTAAAGTTGATGCCATATTTGGGATTGCTGCGCAGAAACAGCATTGCTGTATGTCACGAATTCTCGCAGAGCTCCCTGTAAAAAAATCTAAAAAATCTGCAAATTTACGAGCGTGATCCTCAGATATGTACGCAACTTTCATTAGTTTTGAGTTTTTCCATTTGAGCAAGTTAAGTGCCTCTGCCAGATTCGTCTTTACGGACTGTTCTGTTTTTGACAGATTCTGCCTTTTATTTCGCATTGCCGCTTTTGCTATGTTGAATGAGTTTCTTTGTTCCATTAACTTTCAGAAGCTTTGTGCAATGTCCAGAAGTGTTAAGAATGATTTTGTCACCTCTGAATATGTGAATTTTTATTATGCACTAACCCTCTAATGAGTTTGCTTGAAGTTTGTTGTGGAGGAAGTTTTCAAGGGTCAAGAGAAGAGGATGATATACTATGATCAAGAAGAGTGAAAGGTCTAAGCTTGGGGATGCCCCGGTGGTTCATCCCTGCATATTTTAAGAAGACTCAAGCATCTAAGCTTGGGGATGCCCAAGGCATCCCCTTCTTCATCGACAACATTATCAGGTCACTTCTAGTGAAAATATATTTTTATTCCATCACATCTTATGTTCTTTACTTGGAGCGTCAGTTTGCTTTTATTTTTGTTTTGGTTTGAATAAAGTTGGATCCCACCATCCTTATATTGGAGATATTGCGCTCCACTTTTTCATATGGAACACTTGTGTTCTTAATTGTGCTTTAATGTTCATGGCGAAGGCTGAAATTGCTTCGTTAAATTGCCCTTTGGTTGGAATCAGAAAATGTTGCATATGGTTTGGATTAACTTGGCAATTGTTTGAGCTCTCATAGATCATGTTTAAGCTCTTGCATCATGTAGTTTAATCTATTAATGAAGAACTACCGTAGAGCTTGTTTAATTTGGTTTGCATGATTGGTCTCTCTAAGCCTAGATATTTTCGGGTATAGTGTTTGAACAACAAGGAAGACAGTGTAGAGTCTTATAATGCTTGCAATATGTTCTTGTGTAAGTTTTGCTGTACCTGTTCATACTTGTGTTTTCTTCAAACAACCTTGCTAGCCCAAACCTTGTACTGAGAGGAAATGCTTCTCGTGCATCCAAACACCTTGAGCCAAAACCCATGCCATTTGTGTCCACCATATCTACCTACTATGTGGTATTTTTCTGCCATTCCAAAGTAAATTACTTGAGTGCTACCTTTAAAATTTCATTCCTTTATCTTTGCAATATATAGCTCATGGGACAAATAGCTTAAAAACTATTGTGGTGATGAATATGTAGTTATGTGTCTTAGTTCTTATAAGTTGCTTGTTGAGCGGTAACCATGTTTCTGGGGACGCCATCAACTTTTTACCTTTGTTGGATATCATGTGAGATGCTATGCATGTTCGTCTTGTCTGAAGTAAGTGCGATTTCATGATCAAATGGTTTGAGTATGCATATGTTAGAGAAGAACATTGGGCAGCCAACTAAAGCCATGTATCATGGTGGAAGTTTCAGTTTGGACATACAACCTCAATCTCTTATGAGAATATTAACTGTTGTTGAATGCTTAAGCATTAAAAGAGGAGTCCATTATCTGTTGTCTATGTTGTCCCGGTATGGATTTCTAAGTTGAGAATAATCAAAAGCGAGAAATCCAATGCGTGCTTTCTCCTTAGACACTTGTACAGGCGGCATAGAGGTACCCCTTTGTGACACTTGGTTGAAACATATGTTATGCGATGATAATCCGTGTTTTCCGAGCTAAGTAGGACAAGGTGCGAGCACTATTAGTACTCTATGCATGAGACTTGCAACTTGTAGGAAGTATTATGCATAGCACATATGAATTATTACTACCGTTGACAAAATTGTTTCTATGTTTTCAAAACAAAAGCTCTAGCACAAAAATAGTAATCCATGCTTCCCTCTGCGAAGGGCCATTCTTTTACTTTATTGTTGAGTCAGTTTACCCACTTCTTTCTATCTTAGAAGCGAACACTTGTGTTAACTGTGTGCATTGATTCTTACATGTTTACTTATTGCACCTGTTATATTACTCTATGTTGACAAATATCCATGAGATATACATGTTACAAGTTGAAAGCAATTGCTGAAACTTAATCATCCTTTGTGTTGCTTCAATTCACTCTACTTTGAATTTATTGCTTATGAGTTAGCTCTTATGCAACTCTTATTGATGCTTGTCTTGAAAGTACTATTCATGAAAAGTTTTGCTATATGATTCATTTGTTTAGTCATTATCTTTGTTAGCAATCTTTTGTTCAGATCACTCCATTCATCTCATATGCTTTACAATAATGTTGATCAAGATTATGTTGGTAGCATGTCACTTCAGAAATTATTTGTGTTATCGTTTACCTACTCGAGGGCGAGTAGGAACTAAGCTTGGGGATGCTTGATACGTCTCAAACGTATCTATAATTTCTTATGTTCCATGCTACTTTTATGTCAATACTTGAATGTTTTATACATACTTTACAGCATTATTATACATTTTCCGGCACTAACCTATTAACAAGATGCCGAAGTGCTAGTTGCTGTTTTCTGCTGTTTTTGGTTTCAGAAATCCTAGTAAGGAAATATTCTCGGAATTGGACGAAATCAACGCCCAGGGTCCTATTTTTACACGAAGCTTCCAGAAGACCGAGGGGGAAAGGAAGTGGGGCCACGAGGTGGCCAGACAATAGGGCGGCGCGGCCCAGGCCCTGGTCGCGCGGCCCTGTGGTCTGGGCCCCTCGCGTCGCCCCCTGACCTACCCTTCCACCTACAAATAGCCTTCGTCGCGAAACCCCCTGTACCGAGAGCCACGATACGGAAAACATTACTGAGAGGCCGCCGCCGCCAATCCCATCTCGGGGGATTCAGGAGATCGCCTCCGGCACCCTGCCGGAGAGGGGAATCATCACCGGAGGGGCTCTACATCATCATCCCTGCCTCCGGATTGATGCGTGAGTAGTTCATCCTTGGACTATGGGTCCATAGCAGTAGCTAGATGGTTGTATTCTCCGCTTGTGCTATCATTGTTTAGATCTTGTGAGCTGCCTAACATGATCAAGATCATCTATTTGTAATGCTACATGTTGTGTTTGGCGGGATCCGATGAATATAGAATACTATGTTAAGTTGATTATCAATCTATCATATATGTATTGTTTATGTTCTTGCATGCTCTCCGTTGCTAGTAGAGGCTCTGGCCAAGTTGATACTTGTAACTCCAAGAGGGAGTAATTATGCTCGATAGTGGGTTCATGCCTCCATTGAATCTGGGATCGTGACAATAGGTTCTAAGGTTGTGGATGTGCTGTTGCTACTAGGGATAACACATCGATGCTTTGTCTAAGGATATTTGTGTTGATTACATTACGCACCATACTTAATGCAATTATCTATTGTTTACAACTTAATACTGGAAGGGGTTCGGATGATAACCTGAAGGTTGATTATTTAGGCATAGATGCATGCTGGATAGCGGTCTATGTACTTTGTCGTAATGCCCTGATTAAATCACATAGTAATCATCGTTGATATGTATTGAATCTTTATTTGTCAATTGCCCGCCTATAATTTGTTCACCCAGCATGTTAATTATCTTATTGGAGAAACACCACTAGTGAACTGTGGACCCCGGTCCATTCTTTTACATCTGAATACATTCTACTACAATCATTGTTATTTACTGTTCTTTGCAAACAAACACCATCTTCCACTCGATACGCTTAATCCTTTGTTTTCAGCAAGCCGGTGAGATTGACAACCTCACTGTTACGTTGGGGCAAAGTACTTTGATTGTGTTGTGCAGGTTCCACGTTGGCGCCGGTTTCACTGGTGTTGCGCCGCACTACATTCCTCCACCAACAACCTTCACGTGCTTCTTGGCTCCTAGTGGTTCGATAACCTTGGTTTCTTTCTGAGGGAAAAACTTGCCGCTGTGTGCATCATACCTTCCTCTTGGGGTTCCCAACGGACGTGTACATCTACGCGCATCATCACATCCCACGCAGGTTAAAGGATTATGAAACATCCTTAACAGTAACAAGGCACAATTTATTCTGAAACATAACCTTTTTCCTAAAATAATAATAATAAAATAATATTTAATTAAAAAATTTCAATATGAGAAAGAGTTGCCATAAGAACTGTTGCATAAAAAAATTATAGTAACTTACGCTAATTCATCACTTCCTTTTACTTTTGTAACAGTATAGAAAAACTTGTCAATACTTTCTCGAAGTTTTGCAGAATAATTGCGGTACTGAGAGGCTGCAGAAACAAAGAAATTAAAACATCAGGACCTTAAGAATAAACATAAAATGATATGATTCAAACATTATAAAAAAGAAATACAGGTTCAAGTGCACAGACTATAGAAGTACAGGACTACAAAGCAGAGAAGTGCAGGTGCATGTGCAAAGAAGTACATGCTGAAAAAAGTAGAAGTAAGTGTACTCAAGTACATAAAAATTGTGGGAAGTACAAACACAACTGCCAGGGGAGTACAAGAGCGAAAAATTCATGACTATATAGCTGCAAGGCTGCACACTTCTTCGTGCAAAAGGATGTACATGTAAGGAAGTACAAGCAAGGTAAACAGAAAGTACATGTAACGTAAAAAGGGAAGTACATGATGTTTCCAGAACACAAATTTCATAGAAAGAGGAACTGAATTTTTATTTTACAACCCAGGTCCGAGAACAAGAAAAAACATAATCTAACGGTATTTTGTTCAAGGTAATTTACATTTCCCACATCCCCAACACTTCCAAAATATCACACACAAAGCAAGCAAAAACAAAACAAATCAAACTACCAAAGCATGAACTTTACGGGGTCTTGCCTAAATCTTGAGAAGCCGAAGCTGGATCCTTAGTTTCTTCAGCGGCATCCTTCTCATGCCTAGAAGGGGCAGCAGCAAATAAAGTCGATGCTGGCACAAATTGCGAAACCACAGGTGAAGGCTGTTCATCAGGAGCTGCAGCACAAAGGGGAGCATCAACTATAACAGTATCTGCTTCAGCATTAAGAGGAGAAGTGGCAACATCGCCCTTGGTAACTTCAGGTATAATAGGAGCAGTGGCAACATCAGCTGTAGCAGGAGCAGGAGCGGGGGCAGAACCACTTTTAAGAGCTTTGCCATTATGAGGAGACTTAACACCATCAGGAGCTTGCTGCTCATCAAAAGTTTCAGCATCGTCCTTGTCAGACCCAAGATCATCCATGGCATCCACAAAATTGTCCTTGTCATCCTAACGTACATCTTTAACACTATCCTCGGTCTCTGAATCATCACATGGAGGAGTATCAGCAGCAGGCAAATCTTCATTAGTAGTAACCTGCATAAAAATAAAATAGAATAAAGTCATTACAAAATAATTGAAAAAGAAAGCATAAGACAACATAAGAAAGAAGTTCAGCTTTGCATCTAAAATAGAATATCAAAATAAAAATACAGAAATCTCACATCTCCATGAGATGAACCAGAACCATCGGCAACAGTAGGAGTACGGGGGCGCACAGGAGCACAATCAGGCACAGGGGAAAAACCAGCTGCAGCTGCAGCGAAAGAAGCAGCTCCAGCGGAAGAAGCAGCTGCAGCAGCTGAATCAGCATTATTCATGGCCTTCAAATATGCCTCAGCTTTTTCCTCATATGGTTTGCAACGAGCATCCTGGGATGCCTTGAACAGGCACAAACTCTGACGCATGTGAAAAATGCTAGTCTGAAAGTGCACGATGTTTGCAGCCTCCAAATCAAGGGTATCCTATGCTGCAACTTCATTAAAACAAAGTTTAGGAGGCAAGAAGCCAGCGGTGTAGCTCTGTCGCTTAGCAGTAGTAGGTATTTGAAGAGACAAATCGTATGCCTTTGAAAAGAGAGCTTCGATATCCCCACAAACATTAACAGTCAAAGACTCAGTGGCACATTGTGCATCCAGAGCAGATCCACTGCTACTACCTGCCAACAAACGTCTAGACTGAAAAGCTGCAAGAGAAGAGCTACTCCTCTTTGAAGGAGTCAAACGCCCACCAGTCATTCTAGATACATCATCAAAGAACACAATATCACCACGTGATTTCCGCTGCAAACACACATGAAGATAAAACATGTTAAATCAAAAGTTACATGAACAGAAATCAAAAACACAAAAAAAAAATAGAAAAACACATTAAACTAACAAGTGGACTCACCGGTAACTTGCCATAAATCTAGGAAGAAGGCTTCCAGTCACCTTCCTGGATGCAGTCAAGATCAGAAAGCTTCAAAATATTCGAAGGATTCATGAAAAGTGCACGAGGTGTGTGTTTATCCCTAGGATTTAGCTTCCTGTGGTCAATGCAGTCAAGATACATGAGAAGAGGAGCAATGCCACAACCAGGAATAGCAGCCCAATCTGATTTTGCTCCCTGCCAGTCCAAAACAGCTTTCCTAAGCTCATCAACTACAAGCTGGCACAAGTTAAATTCCTTAAGCTTGAGAATATCAAAATCTTCAACCATTGAGGCTTACCTTGAAACACGAGTAGAAGAGCCAGGGCAGATAAATTTGTTATAAAGGACTAGGCCAAAAACCTTCAAAGCCAAAGCATCATTAGCTGGATCTTTCACAAGATTTCAAAGCAACTTCCTAAGATCCTTCGTCTCAATTTGCTTATTCCTGGCATAACCTAACTCAGCCTTTAACTTCATCAAAGCATCATCATGGATACTATCTGAAGGCCTAGGAGGTGACTTCTTGCCAAAAGGAAGCGCAAACAACTTGTGAATTGCATCAGCATTAATCTGAATAATCTCGGTACCATCTCCAAGATCCAAATTCATTGTGACAGGGTCGATACGGTACATCAGAAAGAACTTAAGACGTCGATTGATGTTTGTTTTTATCTTGAAATCCTCAATATGTCCCAATCCAGCTTCACGAACCAACAGCTTGTGCCTTTCCTAAAGCAAACCAAAGCACAGAGTTAATTCCTTCAAAGAGCACCTGGCAACAGTATTAAAGCGCTCCTTTTCGTCAGCAGCATCCACAACCAAAGGTTCTGTCTGCCCTCTCCTCCTCTTAACAACCTTATACAAAAATTAAAAGAACATTACATATTAACACAGCAAAAAAAATATAATCATGCAACTAATAAATTCAAAAAAAAAACAATAAGTACAAGTATGTAATCATGGAACTAATAAATTTTCATACAAGGAAGTACAAATGATAAGTAAAGAATGAAAACTAAAAAACTATGCAGGAAGTACAAGTAAGCAAATCATGGAAGCTCAAGTATGCATTCGACGGAAGCTTAAAGGAATAATTAGAACAGGAAAAGTGGAAAAACAATACTGGAAATAAAAAGCCAAGAAACAAATGCAAAGCACTACTATGCATGAGAGGGAAGCATAAACAGAAAAATACATCAGTACACTAAAAAATAAGGGAAGTACAAGAGAAGGAACATTTGAAGTACAAGTAATACAAATGAGGAAGTACAAGAACGAACATACATTCAACCTACTAGACAAAGGCATCTAATAAAGATGAAAGAACAAAAGATAACCTTAGGAATGTCATCATCAGAAGCCTGATGATCCTCAGCCACAAAATCCACATCTTCTTTAAAACACACAGTCTTCTTTCTCTTAGGAGCAGATTTTTTCGTTGTCTTAGGATTCACCTTCGGCTTATCGACAACACTCTTACCACCAGTTGCAGCAGCAGGCTTTTTCTTCTTAGAAGCAGAAAGCTACATATACAAAAATATCAAGTAATGAGAAGATAAGAGGGATCAGGTAAGTTGATAAAACTTAAAAATGAAGTGAGATGAGCCTGCATCCACCTTATATTTAGCTTGCTTTCCCTCAGCAAGACCACCAAGAGGGCTAGCTTTCTGCATATTTAGAATACGGGGGCTTTGCCGTGGGCTACCATCAACACTAGAAAATGCAGAGACACGTGGACTTCTGCGGGGGCTACCAGAATTACCAGCATCATTCATCATCTTCTTTCGTACAACACCCTTTTTCCTATGCGTGATAACAGGACTGCTAGGAACAGCAATGGGCAAAACAACATCAGACGCAGGAACAGCATCTGATTTATCATCATGAGCAGCCTCGCTATCAACGTGAGCCGCCTCACTATCATCAAGAGTCTCCTCGCTGTTATCATCATGAACAGCATCTGCATCATTAGCCACCTTGCTCCTTCGTTCCCTATGATAATAAGCTATGGGAGCAACATTAGGTGCTTCTGCATCATGAGCCGCCTTGCTCCTTCGTTCCTTAGCACGCTCAATCTTCTGTGCAACCCTTTCACGTTCACCAGCAAGCTGGAATGGAACATCCTCTATCTGGGTCACTGGCTCAGTGCCATCAACATCCTGAGTAGAAGTTAACGACAGCTCCAAAGAACCTATATAACCATCACCTTGCTCAGAACCATCATCAGCAGACATTCGATCTCCATAAGTCTCTTCTACATAAGCAAGTACATCAGTGATATCCTTGTCAGTAGTTTCAGTTACCAGATCCGCATTAACAAAAAGAAACAAATAATTGAAAAACAGATAACAAACAAAAAAGAATTGCAATCCCCAGCAGATGAATTACCATTCATCGATGTATCCACAGGATGATCATTTGATTGATCTAGTGAAGCATCTTCAATATTAAAAGGAACTGGTTCAACATTCCTAATATTAGTACCTTCAACTTCTTCTTTAGAAGAACCATCTGAACATCAACAACAAGCATAACTAAGTCAAGCAAAAAATCAAATAAAAAAAGACAGTCTTCTGCATTATTTGCAACTAAAAACAAGGGAAGTACAACTGGTACAAATAAAATACACAGTCTTCTTTCTCTTAAGACCATATTTTTTCGTTGTCTTATGATTCACCTATCAAAAGAGAACAAACATGGCAATACAAAATGAACAAAAAAGTCAAGGAGCACAAAACATATCATATTAAAAGGATTACCAGATGTAGAAGAGCTTTTTTTAGCCGCAGTCTCAGTTCTAATCGAAACAGTTGCATCAGGAAAAACTATAGGAATACCGGCAACGAGACTTAGTTTGCCATCGTCGGCAACCAATCTTGCTCTCTTAACAACTGAAACTTTATCACCTAAAGTAATGGTTTCCATTGTCAAATAACACAAAACAAAAAAGAAAAGTAATAAACTGCATTATTTTGCAACTAAAACAAGGGAAGTACAACTGGTACAAATAAAAAAGTACATGTACCAACATCAGATGAGTACATGTACATCTAGAAACAAAACCAAAACAATTAGGAGAATTTCTATTGTCAAATAACACAAATCCAGGAGTAAAATAGATTGCAGAATCTGCAATTAAACAAGGGAAGTACAACTTGCAACAATGAGTAAGTACATATATGAATATAAGATAATTACATTCCTATGTAGAAACAAAAACAAAACAATTTGGAGAATTTTTATTGTTAGAATAGAAGTCAAATTCGAGCAAAATCACATGAACCTGATATAAACAAAAAATAAACAAAGAAAAGAACACGGGTATTGTATCTTCAAGCAGTTCAAAACAATAATAATAATAATATATCTGCACAAACAACGCATGAATTAACATTGTATAAACTAGTTCGGGTTTTAAGGGAAGCACAACAAAGCATGAGGAACCCTAAAAAATAAGCATGCAAACAATTTCACCAGAATTAAGTAACACAAACAAGAACGAAAAAATAAAATTACCTTGGGTTTCCTGAAGCAGTGGGGATTTCGGGGCAGGATCCATGACTAAAGAAATAAATAGACCTCTCCCAACCAACGCGCAGATCAGAAGCACATGAACACGGACCCTAAAAAACAACCACACCTCAAAAATCAAAAATCCAAACGAATTAGTGCGAGGAGAATGTAGCAGACAACAAGAAACCTCGCTGCGCGATACAACAAGAATACTAGATCTAGAAGAGGAAAAATCTAACATATGAACAGTAACCCCTAATCCCGCAGAACCCAAGAGTAATTAGCGGAGGGGATTTGAGGGGCCGAAAAGGTTAGAGAGAACAGAAGTAACGCGCGAGATAGGGAGGGGGCGGAGAAGTTGATACTATCGGCGGAAGGCAGCGGCTCCGTCGCCCGCGACAACGCATCAGTTCCTCCCCATGCGAGCGTAACCGGAGAGAGAGAAGGGTGCGACGAGAGAGTGGGGATGGTGGAGTTGTGTCGTGCGGACCGTGCGGAACGGCTACACAACTTGCAGTTATGATGTAAGAGACGCATACGGACGCCAAAAATGGACATATTTAAATGGGCCGAAATTAATGGGCTGGGCCAAAACAATTACCACATTTTTTTTGTAAGTACCACTAGAAAAAAGTCCCACCCTGCAAAACGCTGCACACGTACCGGCCTGCTTACTGGGCTAGAAAGCCCGACTGGGCCGTTAACTGGCCCGTCAGTCAAAGAAGTACAGCCTCAACAACAAAGGCCAGCAAAAAAAAGAAGTACAAGCGTATACACTAGGAAGTACAGTATCCAAATACAAGTAAGTACAAGCTTAATTTACAGGAATACAAGTAAAAAATATATATCATATAACGAATCTGCAGGAATAAAATTACAGGCTGGAAAAAGGAAGAAGTACAAGAGGATAAAAAACAAAGTACAAACTCATAATCTTGAATTATAAAAGAAATATATCAAATAACATATCCTATGTAGAATATAGGAAATGAGCGGGAAGTACAGAATGCAAATAAGATAAGTACGAGCTCACAAAAAAGTACAAACTATTAATCTTTATCTCCAAATAACAAAATACCCAGGAAGTACGAGAGTAGAAGCAAAAGAGGTATAGCAGTTAGAACTACGAAAGTACAATTTATAAAATATTGATCTCCAGTAACAAATATATATTAGATTTTATATATGGGGGGAACCCCCCACCCCCCCCCCCCAGCAAGTACAAGTATGCAAGCGAAAGAAGTACAGGAACACAAATTACGAAGTACAACCTGTGAATCTTGATCTCTAGCAACAAATATATATTAGATTTTATATATGGGGGAACCCCCTACCCCCCCCCCCCCCCAGGAAGTACATGTGTGCACGCGGAAGAAGTACAGCAGTAAGAACCACGAAGTACAATTTATAAAATATTGATATCCAGTAACAAATATACACTAGATTTTATATATGGGAGGGAACCCCCCCCCCCCCAACCCCCCAGGAAGTACAACTGTGCATGCGAGAGAAGTACAGGAGCACGAAGTACGAGGTACAACCTGTGAATCTTGATATCCAGTAACAAATCCAAAAGGAACAACCGGAAGTACAACATCGAATTAGAGGAAGTACTGCGGTATAAAAAAACAAGTACAACCTCTGAATCTTGAGATCCAGTAAGAATAATAAACATTTACTTGCGTGAAAAATGACAAGAAACATGAAGTACTGTAGCAAAAATAAAAAGAAGTACATTCTTGTTCACACGAATAAAATGAATTTTATTAATAATAAACTCGGATTACACGATAAAAAAATGAACCTATATAAAACTAATGGAACACATATTGGATAAATTTCATAAGGAAAACTAATCAAACTACTTTAAGGTATTCACCAATCCCTGCCACGTTTATTCTCGGGACGTTTGTAGAGAGAAAAAAATCCTCTCTCAAAAACATCCAAACGCCTATACACCTCGTAGGTCACATATGCATCCCTAGCAGCATATAAAATATGATCACGTGGGAGGGGAGGCGCATTAGCCCACATGCTATGCTCTGTACTACCAAATCCATCCTTCATCTTCATGTAAATTGGATCTATAATGGCTGCAGCAACATCCTTCAGACCTTGAGTCCTCTTGCGAATGTTCGGGTCTCTCCAAATCATCTGGATGTCCTTGATATTATGGATATAAAATTGAGAACGAGCAAGAACATTACGATCTTCAGCAGTGCAGAATCCAGCGAATGTGTACCGGTACCCATAAAGGAAATTATACAACTTCTCACTCCTTTCATCAGCATGGCAAATGTGGTACACCAAAACTTCAGTGCCCACACAAAGTTGGATGACAGTTGCCTTCTTCGGATTGAGGCTGGATCCTCTAAGCCTATCATACTCAACATCTATCCCCACAATCTTCCTTGCAGAAGAATCAAGGGTAGATTCAATTGAAGTCAGCCATGCCTCGACTCTAGATGTCGTGTTGGTGTACAACACTTTCATCTCGGTTGTGCCATGGCAAGGAAGTGTGTATTCGTGGGAGAAGGGAGTTTTGGCCATTGGGAGATGATGGAAAGGAGAAAGATCTGATCAAGTTTATGGGTGTGCTCAATGAGAAAAGAACACTTATATAGGCATGCACTCAAATCGAATGCTTATCCTTAAGAGCACTTTGCGGAACTAAAAATAAACTAACATAAAAATCCAAACTTATTCGGATCCTGAATAATAGAAGCATAGCTAGACCGCCCGAGAAGTACGGGCGCGGATACGAAGAACACAATACAAACCACCAGCAAAATTATCCATCCGCACGGCTAACAATAAAAACACACAAAAAAGCAATGCATAAGATCAACCTTATCTAAAAAGGCGTGAAGATCGTAACGGAAAACAAGAAAGAACAAACTACAGACAACGGAAGTACACCTTTGGTACACTGAAAAGTTCAGTTTGCCACATAGATGATCGGTCGATTTGACGAACAGGTCGAAATCAAAATCGAAACAAACGAACTATACATGAGTATATCTGGAAGTAATAACGATATAACACCTATTATAACTCTATCAAAACAAGAATACACGAAAAAAACGATGAACTAATGCACACCCGCATGATCCGACGGCGCACGGAACGCAAACCTGCCAATCGGTTCGATCGCGAATTCCATTTTGATTTTTAGTAATTCAATGAGTATTCTAGTATGAATTTGACGGCTAAAAACAAATCAATTTAACAGAAACACAAACAAAAAAGCGAAAACGACTAGAAATCGATGAACTGCGAACGGCGGAACAGCTATCCACGGGCGACTACCGAATCAGCGATTCTCACAAAATTGCAACCAGATTAAGCATTTGATTCACTGATATATGCATACTGATGCGAATTGAACTCGAATTAACCGTTAAAAACGACGATCTAGACGCCAATTTCTATTCGCGGAAAAATTACGCCACGGACATGGCGGCGGATCAAACCGATTCAAAAACTTGTTAAATCTTGCAAAAGTTGTAATGCGTGCGTCCGGATTGGTGTAAACTTGCTAGAAAACATCATTACGACGCTAGAAAACAATAAAAAGATCGATTTCGTGACAGAAACATCGATTCCATGAAGAACACAGAGAAGTACGAACGCACACTGCAAAAAGTTCCGAGGCAGTACAAGCCCGTGTCCAGAGAAGTACGAATCGGTGCTCAGAATATTATTCTGCAACCGGTTGCAGAATAGTGCTTTTATATATATATATATATATATATATATATATATATAGGATAAATACTTCCTACTCCTAGGTGTAACTATATATATATATAGATATTCATAAAATTAACCAAAAATGAACAAAAAAATGTTCATTGCTGATCTCTAGATAGTCATCATCTTAATTCGGTCGATATGTATATAGAAAGGTTCATTAATTGTTCGCAATACCGGCATTTGTCCCTCGATCTCTTGGACACCACCACTGTATGCATGCATGGTCCATGATATCTGGACAAAGAGGAATGACCTCACCCCTGCAGGTCTCTGTAGATGCATGCAAAGGAAAATTCAAGGCCGGATAATGTATAGTTTTTCTAGTGCATATATATAATGCATCTGGAAAGTCCTATATGGTGGCCTCAAAACCTGGATTGAGTGATTCTGATAGTTAGAGATAACTTTCTCTCTCTCTCATTTGGGTTTGTGGCCTTTTAGCTAGCCTTATATATGTTGCTAATCTCTCTATAGCAACAACATTTTGTACTTTACACACTTTAAAATTTTAAAAAATATGCACAATGGGGGAACCCACTAATGATCAACCTCAAAAAACCCGATCAATTTTAGGGGTCACTTAATTATATATATAGAAAACTCCACTTAATTTGTGGTAAAAATAGGGGCTTTAATTGGATCGAAATTGGTTTTCTTGTTTATACGACCTAATTAATAATTAATATATATTATCACTATATGTTTGCCGTAATAGTATGTGTACTACGAACGTTCACCGGCGAGATCGTGATCATTATCATTTTAGCGCGTAGTAACCCTGACACTTCGCCAACACCTAGTGGCGGCACCTGACACTATATGAGGATTGATAAGCCGGGCTGAAAAGGCATAATAAGAACCAGACATGAGAGGGCTTTTGCGTCGGGATGAAAGGAAGAAAGCAATCGTAATACTAGCGAGGACGATTGCACCAAGCAACAATGGCGGAGGTGACAAACATGTGTTTTAGGGCAAGGAGATTAGTTTCTTCTATTTGTTGACTGAGGACAGACGATCCCATGTAGATTAGATCAGTCAATTTTATCCACGATGGCAAAAAAAGATTAAAAATCCAGTCAACCATCATTAAACTGTTGCCAAGGACCAAAATTATATTTAATTAACAGTTTGAGGACAGATTTACACCAAGAATCACCAAATTTGGGATAGACCTGACTAAATAGTTGCATGGTGGTATCAGCCCTGCCGCCTACGAGGCTGCGACCCGTGGATCATTCACCATTCATTCTAGATTAGACATACCAGATTGCCTTAGATTTGAATGAATAAACTAAAACTGCTCAAAAATATTGAAAAATTTCAAGTAAATCGAAAATGCAAGGATGAGTAGTTTTGTGAAAGTTTCATCACATTTGAATCTATGGTTTATAAATGAATAGTTGTTTATGATTTTAGCTTAAAAAGTCATTTATTCCTAAACTATTGATCCTAATGGTTCGAAAAATTCACATAATATACAAAGAAACATTTTTTATTTTATGTATTGTTTTCATTTTTTGTGAGCAGTTTTTATTTTTTTAGCTCAAATATGAGTCAATATCAAACGTCCAATCGAGAACGAAAGGTGGAGAACGTTCGTTTTATTCCCGCACCCATGCTACACCACCCAGACCACACACGGGTTTTAAATGTTGCTCGCTTTTCCTTCGAGACTCCATCGATTTTCCCTAGGTTCATTGTACAAGGTCGCTCCCTTTTTCCTCCCAGACTCCATTGCTCATTTTTATTCTTGTTAATTATTTGTTGGTTTCACTTGTTCTAAACTGTTATTCCACGTACTTTGAACTGTAAAGTTGCAGGGTGGTATCAGGCCTGCCGCCGGTGACCGTACGTCGGCGAGCTTCCCAGTAAACGTTGCCAGACGCAGAGCAACGCGGCTTCGCATTCAACCCCGAGCCGGCGATGGACGACACCGTGGTAATAAACGATAGGAATTTAGAGATCATCGCGTACAACATCGCTGGAAGGCCGCAGGTCATGTGCTCCCACAACGGCTGTGGGGTCGTCGTCAGCTACCACGAGTCCATCAGCCACCAGAACGCGTGCCCGCACGGCCGGTGCACCTGCATGGAGCCGGGCTGAGACTTCGCCGCTCCGCCGTCAACACTCGTCGTCCACCTCGCATAGGCCCACTCGATTCAGGTGCACAGGATGGAGTATTGCATGTCCAGAGAGTTCCGGGTGACCATGACGCGCCCGAGTTCGCCGTTCAGGCGTATCGTCATCCAAGGGGAGGACGGCTCAGTGTTCGTCCTGAACATCGGCGTGCACGGCTCGGCCACTATCGTGTCTTTGGTGCGCGTCAGCGTGCGCACATCTGCGTGGCCGTTGTACATGGTGAAGATGTGGGCGCGTGGCCCGCCGCCGTCCTCGAAAGCGGATTGCAAGCGGGATGTCGAGAGGATGGCTGCCAATGCTTCTAGCAGCGCGTCGCCGGGCGCCGTCCCGGTTGAGGAGCTTACGCCGTTCCTCGTGGTGCCGGGGCCATACCTCGTCGGTGATGGATCGCCCAAGCAGCTACGTCTCTACATTCGCATGTGCAAGCACATGTAGCTTTAGTTACTTTGATTAGTTGAAAAAACTGTCAGTTTGCTGCAAAGTACTCTACTAGTCCACTGCTATTTTTTTTACTGAGTCTTGTTTACAATTTTGCGGTCTAGATGTTTCAGATATGATCAAAACTGTTTACAGTACTCCTTCCTATCCATTATTTGCAACTAAAATAGATGTATCTATAATTTAAATGTGTCTAGATACGTCTTTGTTAGTGTCAAGTAATATGAATCGGAGTGAGTAATAATGCAACCTGGAAGTGACCGCTCCCACTCTACTCCCTCCATAATCCATACCGGCTTATAGGGGTATCACATTTCATAAAAAACTTCAACTACTATTCGGTCAAAAAAATATGATGTATATATCACAAAAAATATTCTATTTAAAACTTCTTTTGAATATGAATCCAATGGTATAATTTTGTGGCATGTATCTTATATTTTGTTGACCAAATTTGTAGTCAAATGGGGATAGCGAAGAGAAGGAGACGAGGTGGACCAAAGGACCTGCATATTGCGGACCCACCTGTCTAAATTGTCCAAAAATTCGAGGATCCTAAATTGGCCCCGCGCGCGGGAATTCTGAATAACCAAAATGTTCCCTAGTTTTTCGGATATCAGGGAAACGAGAAATGTCCTTTCTACCGTTGGTTTTATTAATTGTTATTCCTGAACACAGCGAGTGCGCAAGGATATTCAAGGAACTGCATACAAAATGCCGACACAACAAGCACTTCATCATCCTATTCACCGTACACATCCAGTTTTCCCCAATTCCAAGAACCCTAGATCTGCCTCCGGTCACATCCACCACCACCGTACTTCATCATCCTATTCACCGGACACATCGCCCCGGTGCTCTGGACACCTTGTCAGCGGCATCATGGCTGTAAGTAGTAGGATCCTATAGGTTAGGTTGAGATGTTTAGATCATTAACACGGTTGCTTAGAAAGTGGCTTAATGTAGATGTAGCTTTGTTGGTAGAGACCCTGCGTTTCTGCATTACGATAACATGAACTTTGATTTCGGCTCTGCTTTGTTCTCTCTGGGAAGAGATCGTTTGGCCGATGATCTCTGAGGCCAAGTAAATTATCCTTGGTTGATCAGGTTGAAGCCTGAAGGTTCTTTGTAGCTCATTATTTCCGATGAGTATGAACACGCTGCTGCAAGTAGTATTGGCATTCATGGGGATAGGTGTAACCAGAGTGTGATTTGATCGGTTCTACCTGTCCGCATGATCCCCATTGCAATTCCGCTATTATTGTATCAGGCTCTTGCGAAGCTGCTTGCTTTAGTGCCTTCTATTCATACTACTGGTTGTGGTGCTTGCCTATGAGGCCTTAATCCTTATAGATCGCACTTTGTTCGATGATTAGGCTACCAGCGAGTGTTGAAAAGATGAATACTATTAATTGTTTTTAGAATAAAAGGGAAAAGCCCCAGTTCCATTTCTGAAACCAAGTCTTACTGCATCCAGTTTTCTACTGCTTAATACTATTGGGCCTTATATCTCTTCCATTTCTGAAGCCAAGTCTTACTGCATCCAGTTTTCTGAAGCCAACTCTAATTCTAACACTTTTTATGCTGCTTAATTAATACTATTGGGCCTTCTATATATTCATTGTACTGATGATACTGTGCTTGCAGTTGAGGCTTTCCTCAATGTTTTTATGAGGTTATATATATATTGTGCAAAATAAGTTCTTGACACATTTCTTATTGCTAGATCTATTCGCAGATTTATAGTTGTTTGCAAACGAAAATTAATTTCCACGGTGCTCTTTTGATTGATACATGTTGTTATTCTTACTAGGGAACTAATCAGACACCTCCAGATGTAACACGCTCCAGCCAGGCCTAAAAAGATCATTGCCAGTTCTGGCGCCCGCTGTTAGACGTATATATATCTGGCCCAGTGGAGGCTTAGCATTTGGATCAGTTGATGGACATGCAACAAGTAACAGGAGAATTGTGGGTGAAATCACCCCAAAGTTTGCCACCGAATTGCCTCTGCGTCCAAATTTAAAGAGTTACAAGAAAGACACCGGGCTCCTCTCAGAATACTGCACTAGAGTTGCGGTAAGTTCTTATTACCTCCATTTGTCTCCATCTACCCGATAGAGAGATCGAGTTTACCATAGATCTGATTCCAGGCACAGCACCAATAGCTCAACCACCATATAAGATGGGACCAAAGGAGTTAGTGGAACTGAAGGCTCAAATAGATGAACTGGAACATAAGGGATTTATCCAAGAAAGTGTGTCACCATGGGGTACACCAGTTATTTTTGTGGATAAAAGGGATGGAGGAAACAGAATGTGTGGAGATTACAGGAATCTTAACATTGTAACAATCAAGAACAAGTACCCTTTACCCAGGATACAAGATCTTTTTGATCAAGTTCAAGGAGCTGGAGTCTTCTCAAAGATAGTTTTAAGATCAGGATACCATCAAATCAAGATCAAGAAGGAAGATGTACCAAAAACAGCGTTTGTATCAAGGTATGGACACCATGAATACTTGGTTGTACCATTTGGACTAACAAATGCACCAGCTATTTTCATGAATTTGATGAACAAGATATTCATGAAGTACTTGGACAAGTTTGTGATAGTGTTTATCGATGACATTTTGATCTACTCCAAAGATAAAGAAGAACATGCCAAGCATTTGAAGATAGTTCTGCAGATTTTAAGAGAACATCAGCTATATGCAAAGTTCAGCAAGTGCAAGTTTTGGTTAGATAGTGTTGAATTTCTTGGACATGTCATAACCAAAGAAGGAATAGCGGTGAATCCAAGCAAGGTTCAGTCAGTATTGGAATGGAAGTCACCTAAAAATGCTAAGGAAATAAGAGGATTCCTTCGTATGGCAGGTTATTATCGGAGATTCATCGAAGGATTTTCGAAGATTGCAGGACCAATGACCAAGTTACTCAAGAAGAATACCCCATTTGTGTGGACTGATGAGTGTGAAACCAGTTTCCAAACACTCAAGGAGAAGTTAACCACAGCACCGGTGTTAGTTCCGGAACCCGGAAAGGATTACACGGTGTATTGTGATGCTTCCAAGAATGGACTTGGATGTGTTCTAATGCAAGATCGTAAAGTGATAGCTTACGGATCAAGACAACTAAAGCCACATGAGCATAATTACCCAGTACATGACTTAGAATTGGCGGCAGTTGTGTATGCTTTAAAGAGTTGGAGGCAATTTCTCTATGGATCCAAATGTGAGTTATATACGGATCACAAGAGCTTGAAGTATTTCTTCACTCAGAAGGAATTAAACAGGAGACAAAAGAGATGGTTAGAGTTGATTAAGGACTATGAATTGACAATCAACTATACACCAGGCAAGGCTAATGTAGTAGCAGATGCTTTAAGCAGGAAGAGTACCGAGAACCAAACTACGGAATGGGAGATTCCAAAAGAACTTCGGAAAGAACTAGAGAAGCTCAGATTTTGTTTATCCAAGGTGATACAGTGGGAAGTATAGCAACCATGAGGATCATGGATGAGATGTATTCAGACTTGAAATATGAAATCATTAGAAAACAAGTGGATGACCAATTTATTCAGGAAGAGATCAAAAGGATTGGAGAAGGTAAACCCTCCGAATTCAATCTCGGAGAGTTTGATTCTCTATACTTTCAGAAGAGAATGTGTGTACCGGATGATCCGGAAGTAAAGTCAATCATATTGAAGGAAGCACATGAAACCCCTTATTCAATAGATCCGGGAAGTACTAAGATGTATATGGATTTGAAAGAAATGTTCTGGTGGAACAACATGAAAAGGGAGATAGCTCAATACGTCTCCGAATGCCATACATGTCAGCGAGTGAAAGCAGAACATCAGAGTCCTGCTGGATTACTAAAACCTTTAGAGATACCAGAATGGAAATGGGATGAAATCGGGATGGATTTTGTTACTGGTCTACCAATGACTAGTAAAAAGAAGGATATGATATGGGTAATCGTGGATAGACTTACCAAGAGTGCTCATTTCATAGCAGTAAACCAGAAAGATGATTCTGAAAAGCTGGTGAACATATATGTTAAAGAAATAGTTAGCAAGCATGGAGTACCAAAGAAGATAGTCTCAGATCGAGGTTCGATCTTCACATCAGCATTTTGGAAACAACTCCAGGAAGCTTTGGGATCCAAGTTGGATTTCAGTACAGCATATCATCCGCAAACCAGAGGACAAACCGAAAGAACCAATCAGATACTTGAAGACATGCTTAGAGCTTGTGCTCTTAACTTTGGAGGCTCATGGGAGGACCATCTACCATTGGCGGAATTCTCATATAACAATAGTTATCAAAGTAGTATCCAGATGGCACCATATGAAGCATTGTACGAGAGGAAGTGTAGATCTCCAATCTGTTGGTTTGAGACAGGTGAAAACAAGGAGTTTACACTGGACTACATCAAGGAGAGACAAGGAGTCATCGAGGTGATCCGGGATAGACTCAAAATAGCTCAAAGTCGCCAAAAGAGTTATGCTGACCAAAGGAGAAGAGTTTGGGAGCCAAAAGTAGGAGATATGGTATATCTGAAAGTTAGCCCAATGAAAGGACTCAAGAGGTTCGGCGTAAAAGGAAAACTAAGTCCTCGATACATAGGACCATTTAAGATACTCAGTCAGAATCGAGAAACAGCTTTTGAGTTGGAATTACCGGAGCAGCTCAGTCTAATTCACAATGTCTTTCATGTATCACAACTCAGAAAGTGTTTGAAGGCACCTGATGATCCTATTACACATGAAGAAATAGAGCTACAATCAGACATAACCTATGTGGAGAAGCCTGAAAAGATCTTGGAAGTACAGTGGAAGAAGTTAAGGAATAGAGCAATCAAATACTGCAAGATACAATGGCAACATCATCCTGAACGAGAAGCAACATGGGAGACCGAAGAAGAGCTCAGGAAGTCTTACCCCGAGTTATTCAGGTACCAATTTTAACTTCGGGACGAAGTTTCTGTTAAGGGGGAGAGGCTGTAATAACCCAGAACATAGGAACAACGAAGGGTAGATTTAGGAATGGGATGTGCATTTCATCGCAAAACGAGGGAAATTTTCGCGCCTTATTGCAACTAAACCTAAGAGGGATCGAGGTTCTCTCTCAAATGCAATTAGGGTTAAGCATGTTGAGATATGAATTTGGACATGACCTCTTTTGTATCTTGTTTGATTTTGGGAGTTGAGTTCATGTGACAAGTAATAATGAATTGAAAACTTAAGATTATACAATAAGCAAAAGTGAATATAGAAAAAGGAATTCATAATTTAAATACAACTCATAAATTCAAATGACTTGAATTTCAAATTTGAATACAACAACTATTGGTTAATAGATATAATACAAACACAATTAAGCTCATAGAGAAACCTTGAGCTTTATTGATATCACAACACAATATACATTGTCTTTACAATATTCTTGATACAAGAATTAAAGGAAAAATAAACAGAAATAAAAAGAAATTACATAATTTGAACCTAAACTAAGATTCTAGGCTAATGACTTGGAGGATTCTTCTCTGGTCATATTCATCTTCAAAAACCTGCAAAACCAACCAAGAAACTAGCCAGGGAATTAGAAATTACACATATTCAGTTTGGTCAGTTAACCAAGTGTCATTGACACTTGTGTTTGTCCAAAGACTTGGACAGTACCAGGATAAGAGCAGCAGCAGACCAAAACTGAGCACAAAAGGGCTCAAGTTTCACCACCACACCTGCTGTTGCTATGCAGCAACAACACAACACCATATATGACTCACTGGACAAGCCAGGGTAAGGTGTCAAGGCCAGAAGAGAACCACAGCAGTAATAAATAGGAGAGAAACCCTAGAAACAGGGCACAGTTGACCAGGACATCATTCAGCAAGCCACAAACCAAGAACATCCAGTGTTCTTCACTGTTCTTGCTCAAGAACATCCCAAACCATCATATAAACCAACAAACACCAGAAATCATGGTGACTTAAGGAGGAGACCGTCCAGAAGTCTGCATCAACAAAACATTTCTTTCTCGGAGCTGGAACAAGGTATACCATACCAAGTTCCTGGACTGGATCCAGTGGATCCAATCCATCAATTATGCATGACATATGTCATGGGATTGAGCAGATGCTCAATGGGTAACTCATCACTTGGTTTTCACCAAGGATCACTGGCAGAAGAGGATAGCCACTAAAACTGAAATCATCTAGACACAAGTCTTGTGACAGAAGCTAGGATTCATGCACAGAGGCACACACTAGCTAGAGCACATGCACAAGCAGCACCAGTAGATGAATTCCTAGGAATAACAGCTACCAAGACTACACAGTTAGATCCTAAGCATAGAACCATCAGTAAAACCCTAGATTTCTTCATAGGCTAGCATATTGGCATTCATATTTGTTATGATCCCCAAATATGCAAACCAAGATGAGGAACCAACAGATCTAGCCAACTATGTGAGCAACCAATCAGTAGCAAGGCTACTGAGGTCACAACAAACATAGAACTATTCAAAGTAAAGCCAAATGAAAAAGCATCATTATCTAGAAATGGATTCAGACTCTATTTGCTTGTCAAATAATCATGAACAACAAATTCATATACAAGCAAGTAATTTATGCCAGCATGAATACATAACAAATTCATGCTATATCTTTACAGTAGCTCACTGTAGGACAGCACAAGCACATGTCACTGCATCCATAGCTACTGGATCAAGTCCAGTAGGCTATGGAGTGCAGCAGCACACACACACACACACAGAGGCATGAACATGCTTGAGTAGCAGCATCATTAAATAAACCTTCATAGCCAAAGAATTTATAAGCAACCAAGCCACTGATATTAATTGATCAAATGGATCAATTGAATCAAGTCAAGCCACACAGATAGGCTAGCCAACAAGAAATGGTTGATCCAATGGATCATTGGGTTATACAGGAGGCACAGCAGCACCTCACAGGCATCACTGGCATTCACAAGTGTCACAGATGCATAGCAGCACACCTAGACAAGCACGTATAATATGCCAGTAAGCATGGCAAGCTCATAAGCATGAACAGCATGGCATAACCAGCAGTAAGCAAGCAACATATAGCATGCACAGCAAGCAGCACACACTGGCCAGTACCAGAGATTGGTAAATTGGCCAGAACTTGCAGAAAATGGAAGCACAGGTAGCTTAAGCAGCAGTAGCAAGGCTCTGCATGATCACAGGATCATCAGAGAGTAGTAGAGCAAGAGGAGAAGGAGCACAGAAGCTTGGGAGGCGCACAGGCATGGTGAGAAGAAGGAGAAGGAGCAAAGCAACTTACACACGCCTGGTGGCAGAGGCTATGGCATGGCGAGGCAGTGCTCGCGCGGCCATAGCAGCTGCAAAGCCAGGGAAGGCGCCGGCGTTACGCCGACGAACACCACCACAGCAGCACGGCACGGAGACGACGACACAGGTGCTGTGAGCATAGCACCCGCACCAGGTCGGTCTCGGAGGCGCACACGTCGACGGCGAGGGCGAGGGCTCGTCGGAGATCACCCAATCGCCCGAGGCGATTCTCCACGAGATCCAGAGAAGAGGTGATTCATCAAGAGAGGAAGCAATCGGAGAAACCACGCGGACAGATCGATAGATCGTCTCGCGGCGGTCCAGATCAGGTAGGTGGCTAAGGCAGGGGAGCACAGAGGTGGCCGGAGCATGGCGGTGGCCATGGTGGCGACGCCGTCGCCACACGAATCGCCAGAGGCTAGGGTTAGGGCACGAGAGAGAGAGGAGAGCGTGCGAGTGAGCGAGGTGGGCCGTAACGGTTCCATCGAACCGTTTTGGACTAGCCTTAGTGGGCTGTCCTAACGGGCCAAATAAGTGGGCTGGCCCAATTGGGCCAGGGGGTTATTTGGTAATTTCACATTTTAAATAACTCTGAATTTTACAAAATTCCAAACAAATTATTTGAACCTCTAAAAAACCAAGAAAAATAAGATTTATAAATCATAAATTATTCTTAACAAGAATAAAATAAGAAATGAAATTTAGGAAACAAATTCAAAATTTTGGAAGTTTATGAATTTAAATTAAGACTTGGAATTTTAAATTATTATTTCCTTGTATTTAAGAAAATCAAGGAAAAATTCAAATGAGTTTAAATATTTGTTTTCAAATATTTAAAAAATGAAATTCTATTATTCAAGTCATTTCTTTTCAAAAGAAAGTATTTTCCAAAGGAAAATATTCTATTACTCTGTTTTTAAACAATTTAAGAGAAAATTCTATTATTTCAAAATAATTTTGAAATAAATATTTTCAAAAAGGAAAGTTGTAGTACTTTTAAAAGTATTCCTTCATGCAATTTAAATTGCTTTTATAAGTTAAAGTAACTGCAAATTACTGCCAAAGGCACAAATCTTAACTCAACCCTAAATTTTAATAAAATATAAGGTTCAGGGATTCAACATAAAATAATACATCCATTCATGCATCATTTGGATTTCATAACATTGTCCTTACCGGACAATGATGCTTCTTTACAGAACCTGAGGTCCAGGTTCCATTCAACGCATCGAACTGCATTACCTCACAGTTCACAGGCAAGTTCACCCTTGCTCATGTCAATTTGAGTATTTTCTATCACTTTAATGCAAAGCTATATACTTATCATTCCTGCATTGAAAATGAAAGGTTACTTTTCCAATTATGAATATGATTATGTGGTTGGCAATGGAACCATGGTATGTGTTGATTGGTGGAGGTTCCATTGCATGGGTTTTATTAACCTAGGATTAATCACCAATGTCGTCCAGTGATTCTAGCGCCATACATATCGCGTTGACCATAAGATCTATAATGGCTCTGGGGAAGCCAGCTGTATCTTTCCTCTCTCGCATGCCAACGGACTGGTGATAGGGGTTGTCCGGATCGGTCTATCTTTGGTAAAGGTGGGGACATGTGGTCCTGCACGGTCTACCATTAGATACAGGAGAGGGTAGACTTATTATTGGTCTATGAAGAATTGTAAGGGTTGTCTGGATCGGTCTATCTATGGTGTATAGGACAGGGCATATTAATTGTTCGGAACGGTCTACCTTATTGGTAAACGTGAGAACAAAGGCCTGGGTCGGTCTACCCATAGATATAGGAGAAGACAGACTTACAAAAGGGTGGGTCTGCGAGGTCGCGGAGAAGGCGGTGTGGGCTTGGATCTTTATACCTAGCCTCACACCACGGAAGTGTGAATGGGGGCAAGTCCCTGCGGCTGGCAAAAAGGATGAGATCTCTTATGGGAAAAGTAACGCACCTCTGCAGAGTGTATAAAATTGTGGCTGTCACTCCTTGTTCCGGGAAGGGAACTGCGAACGCGGCAGGAAAGGGACTCCATGAAGTTCTAGTCAACCTGTGAAGACTGACGGGCATAGTTTTCAGAATAAAATAAACCTTTTGAAGAAATGATTTCGAAACATGCATTGACCTAAGATTTTCTGATCAAGGGTCGTAGCTAGTGCATCAAACACCTTTTACTCTTGAACTTGCTGAGTACCCCTGTACTCACTTTCTTTCGACACCCTTGCTAGACTGTGATCCAGAAGTGGAGGCAAACACCGAGGTACCACCGGAAGGAGACTACGAGCTAGTCTACGAGGAACCCGACTTGTCCGGAGGGGTGGAATGCGTAGACTATGGGATAGTCTATGGAGCAGGCAACACTGAAGCCGAGGAGTAGTGGAGTACTATAGTTATCTTAGAGCCGAGCAGCGTAGTGGCATACTTAAATAAGTTGCTGAGCTCTTTCATATCTATGTTGGTTTGTAATAGTACTTTAAAGAATGTAGGGTGTTCTCATCGGACCTGTGAGAATGCCAACTTGTTAAGACAATGATTGTATTATATTATCGAGTGTTATGACCTGCAATGTTTCTGTTGTACCACTCTGAGGGATGTGATATTTGTGAAGAAGTCCCTTCATGAAGATCATATCAACGACTTGTATACTACAACATGCAGTTGTATGCTGGGTCACCGCAGTCGATCAGTAGTGTTGACTGGAACGCACTTGTGCAGCACTAGAAGGCATCTCATGGTCAGCTACAATTAGGCCTTCCAGCCAGTGGAACCGTTATTCCTGAAGGTGGTACTACCCTGCCGAAGGAAAGCCCTATCCGCTCTATGAGCAATGCTGACTGGAACAAACTCTTGGAGCACTGGAGTTTATCCCCAGAGGATGGTCAGCTACTTTATGGCCTTGCAGCTGCTGGTAACTTTAATCTTGAAAGTGGTACCGCCATGCCAAAAGTAAGCCCCACCAGCTCGATTAGCAATGTTGATTGGAACAGACTTGTGCAGCAATGGAAGATATCTCATGGTCATCTACTCTCTAATCTTCCAGCTGGTGGAACCTTCAATCCTTAAGCTGGTACCGCCATGTCAAAATGTGCTGAAGCGTGTATAGTGCTCACGACAAGCTACCCTTCAACATGTTATTTAATGGTGTGAAGGTAATTGGTAGTCTTTTTGTGATGAGCTGATATTAGATAAGTTTTTGTACAGTTGAATTGATCTTACAGGTGAATTGGTCTTACTGGTAATTATGTTGTGTGTTATTAATTGAGAAAGGAATACCATCAGGCTTGAAAAGCGGTGATAACAGTAGTTTTGTGTCTTCGTGGATTTTTTTTTCGGAAAGGGGAATCTCTAGTCTCTGCATCATTTGCAAAGATGCATGCATGGTCTCATTTGGACGGCCGCCATGCACACCATCTGCACTATGTAAGCCCGCAAGGATTTTATTTTTGGATAGGGAGGTGTGGATAAATACATTCTCCAAACTCCAACGTGATATTTAATACTGTATTTTATACTTGTAGATGGCAACCGAAAAAATATTGTGTCCATACGTTTAAATAGTAATACACACGTGCAGAAAAACTTTAAACATTAATTTGGTTAACAAAATATGAGATATACAAAGCTTTTTCTTAATTCCTTTCCCAACTTCGGTTGAAAAAGCTCAGTTGCATGCGTTCCAACTTGCAACTCTTATGCACCAATCAGGTTACAATCGGACGACGGAGGACTCAACCGATAAAATAACTCTTTAAATCTAAATCCATATAAGTTCGCCAATTTCGGTTGACATTGCCCACACGACTGTGTCGAAATTAATTACTGGCCGAGTTCAGAGGCTCCGGCACTCCGTCCAAAGACGTTGGAACTTGGAGGACGACCGTGAGGTTGCCGTCGTTGACTTGACCGCCGTCCCAAGGTATGGTGTTTAGGGTAGGGGGTATAAACTAGCTAGCCGGCGCCGGGAGGATTGCACCGTCGGGGTGGGAGGTCTGGCCGAGCGGCGTCCTCGCCAGCTTCGCGTAGGTAGGAGCTCTGGCCGACGGCGTCGTCCTTGCCAGCGGCGCGTAGAAGTTCTGGTCGAGCGTCGTCCTCTTAGGATAGCGTCACGTAGGAGCTCTAGCCGAGCGGCGTTGTCCTCGCCAGCATCGGGTAGGAGGTCTGGCCGAGCGGCGTCCTCACCAGCGTCGCGTAGGAGCTCTTTGCTGAACTTATCTGCCTAGTTGCACACTATGCATAGATTTCTGCTGGTGTTAGAGTTGTTGTAGTGAATAGTGATTTGCATTGCTAATTTGCTATGCGTGTTTAGAGAAAGAGAGGAGAGGAAGCCAACAGGGATGCGATGACAGATTGACATGTAGTTAGTACTGTAGTTTTTTGTTATCTCTGAATATTTGTAATTCTTTGCAGATCGTTTGTAGGAGATAATGTTGCCCCAGAAATTGTTGAACTCTATGGCGCACGGAACATCCGGATAACATAAAAATATTAAGCCGGTTTGGTTGCTACAGACGCTTTCACATTACTTCAGCGGTTCAACTTTCCACTTTCACACTACTTCGGCGGTTCAACTTTCCAAGGTTCCTTTATTAAGCAGTTCCTCGGGAAGAATTTCCACCACGACTCTCCATTCACCGACCGATTCACATAATAAAACCCTCGTACAGCCATGGCCGACATCTCCAAGGTATGGGTAATGATGTGGATTGGCGCGGTCTCCCCAACGACCTCATAAAAAAGATCAGCGACATCTTCTTGTCCATGAACGACCTCGACTACTACACCTTTTTCCGTGCAGTATGCGGTTGCTGGTGCCGCGCCACACGAGCTCCCGAATTTAAGCATGTGAAGTGGATAATTCTTGAGCACTCCCTTTCTGACGTGAGCGAGGGTAGTGTCACATTGTTGAATCTGATCACTGGCCGCTGCCTGCGGAAGAAGATCTCCGGTATCATCCGCAGGTGATTCTTCGCCATATGCAACAGTTTCACATATATAGTTTAATTTGCATCCGCACGACTTCAGTTTACATGTGTTGCCTTAAGTTTTTCTTTGCTTCTCCTTTTAAGAACCGAGCATGTTCATTTCAGTATATATTTTCCGTTATCGATATTTTTCTTTGATTAAATCTCTAATTCTCACCTCTAAGTAGGTATTTTTTTGTCACCACAACGGGCGGCTTCGTTGTGCTAGGGCAGAGAGTGCAGCCGTACAAGACTCGGGTGCTCAACCCCTTAACTAGTTGCATTGTACGACTGAAGGCGCAGATACTAGCGGAAGAGGTGTCCTCCATCGTTGTGATGACGTCCCCGCTCATGGTGTTCATATCAGACCTTCAAAATTGTAGCTTGCGGTGGGCTGATCAGAGCACCGAGGAAGGGCCCTCCGCATTCGGCTTTGGAGAAGCATTGTATAGGGCGTCAAGTTACTTTGGAGTTCTCCACAGCATCACCTACTATGCAGGCGATATATTCGCAACAGATAGATACGGCTCCATCATTTCAAGCATGACTTACCCCGCCGATGAAGGAACTCAATTGCTACGCTTAGCAAGGACTCTGAGGATGAGCGTCACCATTTATGGACCAACTCTGCCCGGCGAATACCCAGCCACTTTGTGTTACCTTGTGGAGTCTGAGGGGGAGCTGTTGTATGTGTTGAGCGGGCGGGTTTACAATGGATAACCTGTTGTATACCGGGTGGACGCCAAAATGTGCGTCCTAGATCCGGTCAGAAGCATCGGCAGCCGCTCCATCATCGTCGGCCGGAACAGGTGCATCTTCGTTGACACCAGGAAGGTCCACACCGTCCAATCCGGCAGCATACTACGCGGATTTATCCGAGATTAGAGCTTATGATGACGGGTGTCTCTCGTGGCAAGAGGAGCCAGAATATGTTCCAGGCTATGGAGTAGGTTCTCTGGAGAAACATGTAGGCCCTTTCCGTCTTGACCAGATATTGGTCGAGTATTGCAGAACCATCGAGTTATCTGAACTACAGAGGGTGCAGCCTTATGGCGAGCTAGGTTTCACGTACTATGATTACTATGATGGCTATCCGTCGGACTGACGGCATGGGTGATTCTGCAAGTTTTTTCCCATCAAGTTTGGCAAGTGTCACATACAACCCTACGCGTGATGCTACTAGGAATATTTTTTTAATCAGAGACCTACTTTCGTTGTATTAATGTAAGCAATTCGGCAGTTATTAGGCTTTGAATATAATCTGGGTTGTTCTGTGTGTTTTGTTTCAACCTGAGTAAATTGTCCCTGGGTCCAGTAATTTCCTCTGCGTGTCTTGTCTCAACCTGAATAAACTGGGAATTGGGCCAAGTAATTTAGTCCCAGTAATTCCTTTGCGTGTCTTGTTTCGACCTAAATAAATTGGCTTTTGGCCCAGTAATTTCCTCTGCGTGTCTTGTTTGGACCTGAATAAATTGGCCTTGGGCCTTTAGTCAGCCAATCTGGCCCAAGGACACCACGACGCGTAGCTGACAGGTGGGACACCTAGTGACTCCAGTAGGTCCCACGGCTACATGTGGGCCCGACGGGAATAGGACCCAGGACCCACCAAGCTCTGACATACGGGCCCCACAAGTTCTGACATATTGGGTCCACACTCTGGGATGTTGGGCCCACCAAGCTCAGGCATGTTGGGACCCACCAGCCTCTGACATGCGGACCCCACAGGTATCTGGCATACCGGGCCCACTAAAACTGTCATACGTGGGACCCACCAGGCTCTGACATGTGGGCCCCACAGATATCAAGCATGCCGGACCCACCAACACTCTCACAGAAGGGTCCCAGCAGGCTCTGACATGTGCCCCCACAGATTTTTGTCATGCTGGACCCACCAAAACTCTCAGAGAAGGGTCCCAGCATGCTCTGACATGCGGCCCCCTCAGATCTCTGGCATGCCGGACCCACCAAAACTCTCAGAGAAGGGTCCCAGCAGGCTCTGACATGCGGGCCATGCGTCCAGAATTGACGGCAGGCAAACACTTGTGCTGGCACGTGCGATTTTTTTGTGGCATGGCAACTGACATGTGGAACCCATGTTGGTGGTACTGACAGTTCTGGGCCACTTCGCATGCTGGGAGGCTATCGGAACGGGCGGCCCCACGCAGGTGGGTCGTATCGGTACCTGACATGCGGGCCCGAGTGGTGCAGGCCAGGTACATGTGTGCAGACGTTGGTTGTCTCCCCTTACAAATATAGGTCCCAGTGCTGCAGGCCTTGGACTGTTGTGCGGACAGACAGAAAAGTACGTGAACATGAGTGTGCAGAGTGTGGGTCAGGTGTGTCCACCAGCCCGAAGCCCATTTGTTGTGACACCCACCACCTGCTGACTCAGTAGTTCAGGCCGCCAACCACCCGTGACGCTCATTCCTACACAATCGTTGACGTTTAGACCTCGCCTGACACTAATTTTTCGGACCGAGCGGTCCAAATCGCCATTTGCGACGCGAAAACGTCCTATCGTCATAGAAAAAGACAATAGCTGACGGATTTTCAAACCGTCAGTATCATACCGTCAATGAAGACTCATATGTTACTAGTGTCTTTAAGCGGATGAAGCAAAATCATGTGATCATGAACTTCATGTTTGTCCCGGAGACTCCTAATTGCCTAGTCCCACTCAACAGTAACTTGTTTCAAGCGTCCTGAGAAATTGGAATAACGTGGACACTGCAAAGGGTAGTGCAACACTTTCAGTTGGCAGGGTATATATATAGTACCAAACAAAACATCTAAAATCAATAAATTAACTCAACTGTGTACATCATGGCCAAAAGAGTTAACCATATTGAACGTGTCCTTCGTGATACATCTCTCTATATTTGAGATGCCTAATTGTCTGAAACTTCTGGAAAGTTGTTAGATGCTTCTTAAGTCCTAATAGATTGGAAACACATATATGGACACTGCAAATGGCAGTGCAAACAATTAAGTAGGCCAGTGTACTTTAGCAAAATACTCGTAGGACATCTAAAATTAATCTAAACTGAGTTTGTGTACATTAGAGAAAGAAGTAAATGAATGGAATTCCTCCTAGCTAAAGTAGGTCACAAGCATGGTGCAAAATAAAATGGAGCAAGATCGTAATTTCTTAGCAAAGAACACAACATATTTGCCATAAAAGAAGGTTGTGTGCGTCAATGTGATGCAGAGGTCATGGGATGCACACCTTTTCTAAAGAAAAAACAAAAAAATATGCAACAAATTACCACCGCATTATTCAGCTGCGAATGACCATTCTTGGCGAAACATCTTTATCTATATATAGGCATTCTCAGTTTTCATCGTTTCAGTGGTGCGATCAATGGCGCGGTTAATGGTGATCCCAACTTCCTGAAGTGCACTAAGGATCTATTTCATACATCAGTCCTAGACTCCGAATTATCTAAACCACTATTCAGAAGGTTGGGTATGTACCCGCGAATGCTCCAGTGCGATGGAGGGGTGGTTCTCACTGGTCGAAGCATGTGCGCGACAGCGAGGTGCACGTCGCCGGTGCCAGTGTAGGCGGCACGGCTGAGTTTGGGTTTTGCGATGTAGTCGGGACACTTGTAAGCTCGTAATGGATCTGTGTTTGGTGTTTTGTGCCGTTAATTGGAGGCTTAGAGCTCCAGAGGTAGAGGGATAAGGGCGGGAAGTGGTGAGTGTGTGGCGGGGTGTGCTGGGTTTCAAATTTTGGATTGTGCGGGTATGTAAATTTTGGCTACTGGTACAAATGTAGAGTGTAGTAATACCTCTATCTCAAACCTTAAGGCTTATATTGTATTTATAAAAAGTCAAACTATGCCAAGTTTGACCAAGTTTTAACCAAAAAGCATAAACATGCAAAATACAAATTCAAAAAAGCAATCCGTAAACCTTAAGCTTTGGGATGGAGATAGTAGTATAGTATGGAGTAGTGAAAAAATATGCTCAAAATAATTCATTGACTATGTATAAAGAGAGATGGTACTAACACATAAACCAGAGAAATTAGTTACTGTAATATTCACAGGCTATTAGTAGGCTGCCAAATTCGCCATACTACTACTTTTTTTTTGAACGGGGAAGGGACCCGAAGGTCCCTGAATAACAAAAAAATTATAATAGTACTACTCCTTTGAGAAGGATGTAGAAAAAGGATCCTCAAAGAACCAAAATCTTTTATTATCCACAGCTGTTCAGCTATTTTCCTTCTCGTGTAAGCTATCGCGCAATGATTATATAATGGTCCGATGGTAGTACAACCATTCATGCAAACTTCTGCGCCCTTCGTCATGTCAGCATCGTATCCCAATGTGCAAGCAGTCTGCTCAAATGAAATACTCCTAAGTACATATGGTATTCCCTCCAAAGACACACCACACGTGAGCTGACTATAGGATTCAAGAAATGGGCATCATGAACGAATTTTGAGGATGGCTATGAATTTTTTTTGGTGAACACTTTTTTTTGGAATTTTTCAACAGTCAGTTGATGTTTTCCTTCTAAATACAATAGTTGGTGTAGAGTTAAAAGAAGGAAACTTTGGACATACTTTAAATTTTTCATAGCCACTTGACAAAGTAAAACATACATTTGGCACTATGTGCACCAATAAAATGGGAATTTGATTTCTATTTTGGGGGACTAAACAATTGGAAACTCGTTTTCGTATGCATAAAAGTTTAAACTCTAGCTCACGAAGATGTTTGCCGTGATGAGATGCACATGCATGATGTTTGGTAGGATGAATTTTGCATGCCACCACATTCACTCTGGCAAAAAGTCAAGCAAACTCATACACGTATAGTAGCAAATTGTGAAGTATTCTCTTAGGATACCTTCATATGCCTATGTTTCTATTTTTACTAGCAAATAAATAACAAATGCACAAGTTGATCTCATTTTGAACTTTTTTAACCTTCTTCTATTGTATTCAAATTTGATTAGAAGTAGTCGATCGATTGTACACATCAATCGTATAGCTCGGTGGGTGGATTCACATTTGAAGTTTGGTCATTGTGTTCTTGTTTGTTACCACACTCGCAAGGTGTGACGTCCCGGAACCGGTACCATTAGGATTCCAGGGATCCCGCCAAAATCCGCATTGTATCGATTCAGAGACGCCCTCCGACACGACGTGCGCGACGAATCACACACGTGATGCCAGAGGAATTAACATGAGCAATAACATTACAACAGGATTACAATAGAGCCCACAAAACATATATTACAACAACGATTCCAATGAGTCAAGATACAAATATACAATACAAAGATCTGAATCATACAGAAGATCAAATACGTCCGAGTATGGACAAGATACAAATTGGACTAAGAGTCCTGAAGATAACCAATGGCATCCATAACCCTGCCCAGGTCAAGCCGGAAGGATAACCTTGCTAATGTTGTCTTCATTAAACATAACTTCATACCTGCCCGGTTATGTCCCAAAGAAGCAGCAATAAGTACGGGTTCGTACTTAACAAGACTTCAAGACGTATAAGCATTCGTCAACTGATACGTCTCAAACGTATCTATAATTTCTTATGTTCCATGCTACTTTTATGACAATACTTGAATGTTTTATACATACTTTACATCATTATTATACATTTTCCGGCACTAACCTATTAACAAGATGCCGAAGCGTCAGTTGCTGTTTTCTGCTATTTTTGGTTTCAGAAATCCTAGTAAGGAAATATTCTCGGAAATTGGACGAAATCAACGCCCAGGGTCCTATTTTTCCATGAAGCTTCCGGAAGACCGAGGGGATAACGAAGTGGGGCCACGAGGTGGCCAGACCATAAGGCGGCGCGGCCAGGGAGGGGCCCGCGCCGCCCTATGGTGTGGGTCCCTCGTGTGCCCCCCTGACCTACCCTTCCGCCTACTTAAATCCTTCGTCGCGAATACCCCTGTACCGAGAGCCACGATACGGAAAACCTTCCAGAGACGCCGCCGCCGCCAATCCCATCTCGGGGGATTCAGGAGATCGCCTCCGGCACCCTGCCGGAGAGGGGAATCATCACCGGAGGGGCTCTACATCATCATGCCCGCCTCCGGATTGATGCATGAGTAGTTCATCCTTGCACTATGGGTCCATAGCAGTAGCTAGTTGGTTGTCTTCTCCGCATGTGCTATCATGTTTAGATCTTGTGAGCTGCCTAACATGATCAAGATCATCTATTTGTAATGCTACATGTTGTGTTTGATGGGATCCGATGAATCTAGAATACTATGTCAAGTTGATTATCAATCTATCATATATGTGTTGTTTATGTTCTTGCATGCTCTCCGTTGCTAGTAGAGGCTCTGGCCAAGTTGATACTTGTAACTCCAAGAGGGAGTATTTATGCTCGATAGTGGGTTCATGCCTCCATTTAATCTGGGATCATGACAGAAGGTTCTAAGGTTGTGGATGTGCTGTTGCTACTAGGGATAAAACATCAATGCTTTGTCTAAGGATATTTGTGTTGATTACATTATGCACCATACTTAATGCAATTATCTGTTGTTTACAACTTAATACTGGAGGGGGTGCGGATGCTAACCCGAAGGTGGATTATTTAGGCATAGATGCATGCTGGATAGCGGTCTATGTACTTTGTCGTAATGCCCTGATTAAATCTCATAGTAATCATCATTGATATGTATTGAATCTTTATTTGTCAATTGCCCATCTGTAATTTGTTGACCCAACATGCTAGTTATCTTATTGGATAGACACCACTAGTGAACTGTGGACCCCGGTCCATTCTTTTACATCTGAATACATTCTACTGCAATCATTGTTTTTTACTGTTCTTTGCAAACAAACACCATCTTCCACTCGATACGCTTAATCCTTTGTTTTCAGCAAGCCGGTGAGATTGACAACCTCACTGTTACGTTGGAGCAAAGTATCTTGATTGTGTTGTGCAGGTTCCACGTTGGCGCCGGTTTCACTGGTGTTGCGCTGCACTACACTCCTCCACCAACAACCTTCACGTGCTTCTTGGCTCCTACTGGTTCGATAACCTTGGTTTCATACTGAGGGGAAACTTGCTTCTATACGCATCATACCTTCCACTTGGGGTTCCCAACGGACGTGTGCTTCACGCGTATCATCAACCAGTCCTCCTTTGTACTTGAGGCACGCAGGGGACTTAGAGGACGCAAGAGGAACGTCATAGGCAATATGGTGGGGTTAAGCGGCAGCGCGCAAGCACTAAAAACCTATAGAGACTCTCTACTACATTCGTCTAATCAGAGAAGATGAGAGAGCGCATAAACTAACAGTTCTATACTCTGCAAACAATACCCGACCAATGTGTTCCCCCCTCGCAAGGAAGTACTTACAAAGGCACTCATTCGGTGGACAAGTTTTATTAGGTAACCGTTGTAGTAATGCTATATTAGTACGCAAGTTATTAGCAGACATATAAAGGTGTAAGTTGTTCTATGATCGAGCTATATAATTCCAAGTCGTCCATAACCACGGACACGGCTTATCGATAAGATGTACACACCCTGCAGGGGTTGCCCAAATGTAACCATACGCATGCTCGACCCCACTTACTACAGGTGAAATCTCACAACAAGACCGTTCCCAATGCAAGAGAAAGTTTAATGGGAGCCACCCAACTAAGCTACGTGTGACGAAGTCCGGCCGTACTCCGATACGGACCTAGAGGTTTGCGCCGGCGGCTAGGCGTGTGAACCACATGCTTCGCTAAACATCCCGCAAGGTACAGTACATAATATAAACACCCAAAGGCAACAGGAAGTAAACACCCGAAGGCAACAGTAAGTAAAGCATGACATACATAGCATAGGCAAATAAAACCAAGGTTGTGGCTCCCAATAAACAGACTCGAGGAAAGGTAGTGGGTGAGGGGGGGTCCCGATAAACGTCCCCACGTACGGGTAGAGCGCTCAATCTTGGAACAGATAACAAGAACTCGAGTCCTAGGGGACATTAGCGAGTCAATTCCGATGCTTTCGCAAAGGGGCTCACAGATGCCTCTGCTTACAATTTTAGTTGCTAACAATAAATTAAAGTGTGATTATCCCCAACAGATAACCCGATAAGATAACAATAACGGTAACGATATATAAACAGCACTAGCATGCACTACGACTCGCAAGGCAGACCCCATAACCAAACAACAGCTGTAGGAGGTTGGTGGAGGCAATATGGGCTGCTTGAGGTAACAACTGGATAGGACACGTGACAAGAACGCAACTCAAGGCTAGCATAAGGGAGAAGGCAAAATAAAATAGGTGAGCGACTCCTGCAGGGACATGAGTTTAGGAAATGCTTGCCTGTTAAAGCTTGCCGAGGAACATCCGGAGAACTCGTCGTATCTCACCGCACCACTTCGCGATCCTATCCGGGAAGAACAAATGCTGGACAAACAAGGTAGGCAAGTCTTACAACTACGGAAGAAGAACCGGCATGATGAAGATGATATGCATGACATGGCAGCGATGGTGCAATGCAACTTATCCATTTTAATCGGAGTCGGAACCCTGGACAAACAATTAAGGTTGGAGTTGCATTTCTACCGACAAAGTTAAGTGTTGGTTAGCATCTCATAACATGGCAGGGGTGCGCTACTTCAATATTAAACGGAGCGGGGAAACCCATAGTTGGAAATCCAAAATACTCCGCATATATGTGAGGTGAACATGCACAAACTACATGTCACTTCATGTTGCGAGATGCAAACAGATGTATGGATGGCATATTCATGTTCATCATATTTTTCTAATCAATTTTCATATAGGAAACATTTTATTTCGAGTTACAGATTAAAAGATATTGATTTTTCAACTTTTATATTTTCTGGAATTTCTGCAAAACAGGGAAAAAGGGAAAACGTTTCTCACCCAGGCACAGGCTAGCCTGAGCGACTGACGCGCGGGGCCAGGGAGCTGACTGGATCGCTGATGAGGCAGAAGGGTTGCGGGTTGATTCTTCAAAAGCTGCAGGGGGTTCAGCGCAAGAAAAAGTAGGGATAAGGGTGACGGGTTGATGTGCAAAGGTTACAGGGGTCGAAGTGCAAACCGCCAGATCCAAATCTGGATCTGGAGCGTTGCTCACCGAGGAGGGGCCTAGCCCGTGAGGCTGATGGGTGGGACCCGCACCACGTAGGAGGCTAAGCTGGCAAAGCATCCGCTGCTGCCCGCAAGGTGCTCGACGGAGATCGATGCCGCGCGCGGGACGGCGGTGACCATCTGCGAGACGGCACGTCGCGCGCGGGTGATGTAGAGCGCCCCAGTAAGCGCGCGTAGGCTCGCTAGCTTCGTCTCGCTGGCGCGGATCAGATGGTGGTGGAGCTTCTCCCTGGAGGTCGCCGGAGGCTCGCCGGCGACGGACGTCTGCGAAGGAGGTGTCGGCCACCACGGTGAGAAGCAGATAGCAGAAGCAAGGGAGGGGAAGAGGGGGTCCAGGAGGGGCGCCACCTTACCAGAAACACGCACCTGTGCTCGGTTAGGCCGGGAGTGGAAGGGAGCGGCCGAAATTGGAGAAATTGCTGCTCGAGCCGGAGAAGGGAACGGCGGATTGGCGATGATTTGAGGGGCCCCGGGGCGATTCCTTGCACGAGGTGAACCAGAAGAGGGAGGCGAAGCTCATGGTGGCGGCGGTGCGGCCCAGGGTGGCCTGTAGCGGTGTGACATCGGTGAGGAGCTCACGGTGGTGAAGAAGAGAAACAGAGAGGAGGAGAGAAACGGCGGCGCGAGGGAGGAAGAGAAGGGAGGGTTGGTAGCTAGGGTTCCAGCGCAGGGATAAAAAGGAGAGAGAGGGAGCAGGTGGGAGGACGCGTAGCTGACAGGTGGGACACCTAGTGAATCCAGTAGGTCCCACGGCTACATGTGGGCCCGACGGGAAGGGGACCAGGGACCCACCAAGCTCTGACATACGGCCCCCACAAGTTCTGACATATTGGGTCCACACTCTAGCATGTTGGGACCCACCAGGCTCTGACATGCGCACCCCACAGATCTCTGGCATGCCGGACTGATGTCTACTCACGCTTCTTTTCCTGTAGACAGTGTTGGGCCTCCAAGAGCAGAGGTTTGTAGAACAGCAGCAAGTTTTCCCTTAAGTGGATCACCCAAGGTTTATCGAACTCAGGGAGGAAGAGGTCAAAGATATCCCTCTCAAGCAACCCTGCAATCACAAAGCAAGAAGTCTCTTGTGTCCCCAACACACCAAATACACTTGTCAGATGTATAGGTGCACTAGTTCGGCGAAGAGATAGTAAAACACAGGTGGTATAGATGGTGGTAATATTGCAGAAAGTAAAGATGCAGTAAAACAGTAAACAAGCGGTGCCAGAAAATAGCTTGCTGGCGTGGGAAGCAATTCTTTGTTGTGGAAACAAGGCCTAGGGATCATACTTTCACTAGTGGACACTCTCAACATTGATCACATAATAAATAAGTTCTCTTTCTTGTGCTACATATACTCTTGTTTGATAATGAACACCACTAATTGTGTAGGATTACACGAACCCTCAATGCCGGAGTTAACAAGCGCCACAACATTCGATATTCATGTTTAAGTAACCTTAGAGTATAATAGATCTTTGCAAAATAGACCAAGTACTAACATAGCATGCACACTGTCACCATCACACTAAGAAGGAGGCATAGATCACATCAATACTATCATAATGACAATTAACTCCACAATCTACAAGAGATTATGATCATAATCTACGACAAGAACTACACGATGCACACACTGTCACCATTACACCATGCAGGAGGAATAGACTACTTTAATAACATCACATGAGTAGCACATAGATAAATAGTGATACAAAACACATTGCAATCATAAAGGGATATAAATAAGCACTTCACTACGCCATTCATAACAGTGAATAAGTATTCTGTGAAATATAGCCTAAGAGACCCACACGGTGCACACACTGTCACCTTTACACACGTGGGACAAGGAGTCTCCGGAGATCACATAAGTAAAACCCACTTGACTAGCATAATGACATCTAGATTACAAGCATCATCATATGAATCTCAATCATGTAAGGCAGCTCATGAGATTATTGTATTGAAGTACATAGGAGAGAGATGAACCACATAGCTACCGGTACAGCCCCGAGCCTCAATGGAGAACTACTCCCTCCTCATGGGAGCAGTAGCGGTGATGAAGATGGCGGTGGAGATGGCAGCGGTGTCGATGGAGAAGCCTTCCGGGGGCACTTCCCCGTCCCGGCGGCGTGCCGGAACAGAGACTCATGTCCCCCAGATCTTGGCTTCGCGATGGCGGCGGCTCTGGAAGGTTTCGCGTACCGTGGCTTTTTCGTCTCGGGGTTTTAGGTCAGGGAGCTTATATAGGCGAAAGGGGAGCCTCGGAGGGGGTCTGGGGCCACCAGACACTAGGGCGGCGCGCCCCCCTCCTGGGCTGCGCCGCCACCATGTGTGGGCCCCCTGTGGCCCCTCTCTGACGGTTCTCGGGTGTTCTGGAAGCTCCCGGGGATTCTAAGATCTTCGGTGTTGATTTTTTCCGATTCCGAGAATATTTCCTTACTAGGATTTCTGGAACCAAAAATAGCAGAAAACAGGAACTGGCCCTTCGGCATCTCGTCAATAGGTTAGTTCCGGAAAACGCACAAATATGACATAAAGTATGCATAAAACATGTAGATATCATCAATAAAGTAGCATGGAACATAAGAAATTATAGATACGTTGGAGACGTATCAGCATCCCCAAGCTTAGTTCCTACTCGTCCTCGAGTAGGTAAACGATAACAATGATAATTTCTTAAGTGACATGCCATCATAACCTTGCTATTGTAAGCATATGTAATGAATGCAGCGATCAAAAACAATGGTAGTGACATGAGTAGACAAATGAATCATAAAGCAAAGACTTTTCATGAATAGTACTTTCAAGACAAGCATCAATAAGTCTTGCATAAGAGTTAACTCATAAAGCAATAATTTCATAGTATAGGTATCAAAGCAACACAAAGGAGGATTAAGTTTCAGCGGTTGCTTTCAACTTGTAACATGTATATCTCATGGATAGTGTCAATGTAAAGTAATATAACAAGTGCAATATGCAAGTATGTAGGAATCAATGCACAGTTCACACAAGTGTTTGCTTCTTGAGGTGGAGAGAGATAGGTGAACTGACTCAACATAAAAGTAAAAGAAAGGTCCTTCAAAGAGGAAAGCATCGATTGCTATATTTGTGCTAGAGCTTTTATTTTGAAAACATGAAACAATTTTGTCAACGGTAGTAATAAAGCATATGTATTATGTAAATTATATCTTACAAGTTGCAAGCCTCATGCATAGTATACTAATAGTGCCCGCACCTTGTCCTAATTAGCTTGGACTACCGGATCATCGCAATACACATGTTTTAACCAAGTGTCACAAAGGGGTACCTCCATGCCGCCTGTACAAAGGTCTAAGGAGAAAGCTCGCATTTTGGATTTCTCGCTTTTGATTATTCTCAACTTAGACATCCATACCGGGACAACATGGACAACAGATAATGGACTCCTCTTTAATGCATAAGCATGTGGCAACAATTAGTGTTCTCATATGAGATTGAGGATATATGTCCAAAACCGAAACTTCCACCGTGATTCATGGCTTTAGTTAGCGGCCCAATGTTCTTCTCTAACAATATGCATGCTCTAACCATTAAGGTGGTAGATCTCTCTTACTTCAGACAAGATGGACATGCATAGCAACTCACATGATATTCAACAAAGAGTTGATGGCGTCCCCAGAAGCATGGTTATCGCACAACAAGCAACTTAATAAGAGATAAAGTGCATAAGTACATATTCAATACCACAATAGTTTTTAAGGCTATTTGTCCCATGAGCTATATATTGCAAAGGTGAATGATGGAATTTAAAGGTAGCACTCAAGCAATTTACTTTGGAATGGCGGAGAAATACCATGTAGTAGGTAGGTATGGTGGACACAAATGGCATAGTGGTTGGCTCAAGGATTTTGGATGCATGAGAAGTATTCCCTCTCGATACAAGGTTTAGGCTAGCAAGGTTATTTGAAACAAACACAAGGATGAACCGGTGCAGCAAAACTCACATACAAGACATATTGTAAACATTATAAGACTCTACACCGTCTTCCTTGTTGTTCAAAACTCAATACTAGAAATTATCTAGACTTTAGAGAGACCAAATATGCAAACCGAATTTTAGCAAGCTCTATGTATTTCTTCATTAATGGGTGCAAAGTATATGATGCAAGAGCTTAAACACGAGCACAACAATTGCCAAGTATCACATTATCCAAGACATTTTAGAATTACTACATGTAGCATTTCCCGATTCCAACCATATAACAATTAACGAAGCAGTTTCAACCTTCGCCATGAACATTAAAAGCTAAGAACACATGTGTTCATATGAACCAGCGGAGCGTATCTCTCTCCCACACAAGGATGAACTTATTCAAACAAAACAAAAAATAAAAACAAACAGACGCTCCAAGTAAAGTACATAAGATGTGACGGAATAAAAATATAGTTTCACTAGAAGAAACCTGATAAGTTGTCGATGAAGAAGGGGATGCCTTGGGCATCCCCAAGCTTAGATGCTTGAGTCTTCTTAAAATATGCAGGGATGAACCACCGGGGCATCCCCAAGCTTAGACCTTTCACTCTTCTTGATCATAGTATATCATCCTCTTCTCTTGACCCTTGAAAACTTCCTTCACACAAACTTCAAGTAAACTCATGAGAGGGTTAGTGCTTAAACACAAATTCACATATTCAGAGGTGACACAATCATTCTTAACACTTCTGGACATTGCACCAAGCTTCTGAAAGTTAATGGAACAAAGAAACTCATTCAACATAGCAAAAGCGGCAATGCGAAATAAAAGACAGAATCTGTCAAAAACAGAACAGTCCGTAAAGATGCTTCTGGACTGGGCACTTAACTTGCTCAAATGGAAAAACTCAAAACTAATGAAAGTTGCGTACATATCTGAGGATCACACTCGTAATTTTGCAGATTTTTCGATTTTTTGACAGAGACTTATGCCAGAATTCGTGACAGACAGCAATGTTGTTTCTGCGCAGCGATCCCAAATATAACATCAACTTTAGCATAGAAACTTTACTTGGCACAAAAACATGATAAGGAGAGGTTGCTACAGTAGTAAAAAACTTCCAAGACTCAACAAAACAAAAATTGCTGTAGTAAAATAAACACATGGGTTATCTCCCAAGAAGTTCTTTCTTTATAGCCATTAAGATGGGCTCAGCTGTTTTAATGATGCACTCGCAAGAAATAGTATTTGAAGCAAAAGAGAGCATCAAGAGGCAAATTCAAAACACATTTAAGTCTAACATGCTTCCTATGCATAGGAATCTTGTACACAAATAAATTCATGAAGAACAAAGTGGCAAGCATAGAAAAGCAACATAAGCGCAATTTCAAGATTCTCAACATAAAGAGGGGAAACTTAATATTATTAAGATGCATATAACCATATTTCCCTCTCTCATAATAACTTTCAGTAGCATCATGAACAAACTCAACAATATAACTATCACATAAAGCATTCTTGCCATGAGCCACATGCATAAAATTATTACTCTCCACATAAGCATAATCAATTTTATTAGTTGTAGTGGGAGCAAATTCAACAAAGTAGCTATCATTATTATTCTCATCAAGTGTAGGAGGCATAGTATAATCATAAAATTTACTCTCCATAGTAGGCGGCACCAAAAGACCACTATCATTATAATCATCATAAATAGGAGGCAAAGTATCATCAAAGAAAATTTTCTCCTCAATGCTTGAGGGACTAAAAATATCATGCTCATCAAAACCAGCTTCCCCAAGCTTAGAATTTTCCATATCATTAACAACAATGGTGTTCAAATCGTTCATACTAATATCATTACTACTAGCATGCAAATAAGATTCCATAGGTTTTTTAATTTTCACAGCAAACAATCCATGTCTTAACTCAGGAAATAAAATAAGAAGCTCATTGTTGTCCATTATGCCTAACTAGTGTAAAACAAGAAACAAAAAGATGCAATTGCAGGATCTAAAGGAAATAGCTTCGAGTACTTACAACGGCGCCGGAAAATAGCTTAGTAGCCGAGATCCGGAGTGTGAGTACCTTTTACCTTTCCTCCCCGGCAACGGCGCCAGAAAATAGCTTGATGTCTACTCACGCTTCTTTTCCTGTAGACAGTGTTGGGCCTCCAAGAGCAGAGGTTTGTAGAACAGCAGCAAGTTTTCCCTTAAGTGGATCACCCAAGGTTTATCGAACTCAGGGAGGAAGAGGTCAAAGATATCCCTCTCAAGCAACCCTGCAATCACAAAGCAAGAAGTCTCTTGTGTCCCCAACACACCAAATACACTTGTCAGATGTATAGGTGCACTAGTTCGGCGAAGAGATAGTAAAACACAGGTGGTATAGATGGTGGTAATATTGCAGAAAGTAAAGATGCAGTAAAACAGTAAACAAGCGGTGCCAGAAAATAGCTTGCTGGCGTGGGAAGCAATTCTTTGTTGTGGAAACAAGGCCTAGGGATCATACTTTCACTAGTGGACACTCTCAACATTGATCACATAATAAATAAGTTCTCTTTCTTGTGCTACATATACTCTTGTTTGATAATGAACACCACTAATTGTGTAGGATTACACGAACCCTCAATGCCGGAGTTAACAAGCGCCACAACATTCGATATTCATGTTTAAGTAACCTTAGAGTATAATAGATCTTTGCAAAATAGACCAAGTACTAACATAGCATGCACACTGTCACCATCACACTACGAAGGAGGCATAGATCACATCAATACTATCATAATGACAATTAACTCCACAATCTACAAGAGATTATGATCATAATCTACGACAAGAACTACACGATGCACACACTGTCACCATTACACCATGCAGGAGGAATAGACTACTTTAATAACATCACATGAGTATCATATAGATAAATAGTGATACAAAACACATTGCAATCATAAAGGGATATAAATAAGCACTTCACTACGCCATTCATAACAGTGAATAAGTATTCTGTGAAATATAGCCTAAGAGACCCACACGGTGCACACACTGTCACCTTTACACACGTGGGACAAGGAGTCTCCGGAGATCACATAAGTAAAACCCACTTGACTAGCATAATGACATCTAGATTACAAGCATCATCATATGAATCTCAATCATGTAAGGCGGCTCATGAGATTATTGTATTGAAGTACATAGGAGAGAGATGAACCACATAGCTACCGGTACAGCCCCGAGCCTCAATGGAGAACTACTCCCTCCTCATGGGAGCAGCAGCGGTGATGAAGATGGCGGTGGAGATGGCAGCGGTGTCGATGGAGAAGCCTTCCGGGGGCACTTCCCCGTCCCGGCGGCGTGCCGGAACAGAGACTCCTGTCCCCCAGATCTTGGCTTCGCGATGGCGGCGGCTCTGGAAGGTTTCGCGTACCGTGGCTTTTTCGTCTCGGGGTTTTAGGTCAGGGAGCTTATATAGGCGAAAGGGGAGCCTCGGAGGGGGTCTGGGGCCACCGGACACTAGGGCGGCGCGCCCCCGTCCTGGGCCGCGCCGCCACCATGTGTGGGCCCCCTGTGGCCCCTCTCTGACGGTTCTCGAGTGTTCTGGAAGCTCCCGGGGATTCTAAGATCTTCGGTGTTGATTTCGTCCGATTCCGAGAATATTTCCTTACTAGGATTTCTGGAACCAAAAACAGCAGAAAACAGGAACTGGCCCTTCGGCATCTCGTCAATAGGTTAGTTCCGGAAAACGCACAAATATGACATAAAATATGCATAAAACATGTAGATATCATCAATAAAGTAGCATGGAACATAAGAAATTATAGATACGTTGGAGACGTATCACGGACCCACTAAAACTGTCATACGTGGGTCCCACCAGGCTCTGACATGCGGCCCTCACAGATCTCTAGCATGCCGGACCTGCCAAAACTCTCAGAGAATGGTCCCAGCTGGCTCTGACATGTGGCCCCACAGATCTCTGGCATGTCGGACCCACCAAAACTCTCAGAGAAGGGTCCCAGCAGGCTCTGACCTGCGGGGCCATGCGTCCAGAATTGACGGCAGGAAGATACTTGTGCTGGCGCGTGCGCAATTCTTTTTTGGCATGGCAACTCACATGTGGAAGCCATGTTGGTGGTACTAACAATTCTGGTCCACTTTGCATGCTGGGAGGCTGTCGAAACGGGCGGCCTCACGCAGGTGGGTCGTGTCGGTACCTGACATGCGTGCCCGAGTGATGCAGGCCAGGTACATGTATGTGATAACCCACAAGTATAGGGGATCGCAACAGTCTTCGAGGGAAGTAAAACCCAAATTTATTGATTCGACACAAGGGGAGGTAAAGAATACTTATAAGCCTTAACAACTGAGTTGTCAATTCAGCTGCACCTGGAAAAGCACTAGTAACAGGGGTGATGTGAAAGCAGCAGTAGTATGAGAGCAATAGTAACAGTAACACAGCAGCAGTAACAGGAATATGAGAGCAATGGCACCAGAAAATAGTTGACACTACTTCCAATGACATGTAGAATGAGTATTATGATGATGCGAGATGGATCGGGGTTCCCAGCTATCTACACTAGTGGTAACTCTCCAATAACAAGTATTGGGTGAACAAATTACAGTTGGGCAATTGATAGGATTGAAATAGCATTAAGACAGAACATCAAGATTATTAATCATGTAGGCATGTTTTCCATATATAGTCATACGTGCTCGCAATGAGAAACTTGTACAACATCTTTTGTCCAACCAGCCGGTGGCAGCCGGGCCTCAAGGGAAACTACTGGTAATTAAGGTACTCCTTTTAATAGAGCACCAGAGCAAAGCATTAACATTTGGTGAAAACATGTGATCCTCATACCTACGCCTTCCCCTCCAGTTATCCCAGTTGCTGTCACTCTGGGGCCTCGGGTTCCGGACATAGACATGTGCAAACAACTTGTAGATACAATCTAAGCAATAATTATAGAGCTTAAATCTAAGATCATGCCACTCGGGCCCTAGTGACAAGCATTAAACACAACAAGATTGCAGCAACAATAACTTCACAAACTTTATAGATAGACTAATCATAATGTAACAATCCATCGGATCCCAACAAACACAACACCGATTACATCAGATGAATCTCAATCATGTAAGGCAGCTCATGAGATCATTGTATTGAAGTACATGGGGGAGAGAATACCAACTAGCTACAGCTAGAACCCGTAGTCCATGGGGGAACTACTCATGGAGCATAATGGAGGCGGTAGCGTTGATGGAGATGGCTTCCGGGGGCACTTCCCCGTCCCGGCGGCGTGCCGGAACAGAGATTTTGTCCCCCGAATTGGAGTTTCGCGATGGCGGCGGCGCCCCTGGAGTCTTTCTGGAGTTTCTTCAATCCGTATCGCGTTTTTAGGTCGAAAGGGGTCTTATAGGCGAAGAGGCGACGCAGGAGGGCACCTGGGGCCTCCTCACCATAGGCTGGCGCGGCCAGGCCTGGGGCCGTGCCGCCTTATGGTCTGGTGGCCCTCTGGCCCGCCTCCGACTCTCCTTTGGTGTTCTGGGGTCTTCCGGGAAAAATAAGATGTTGGGTCTTCGTTTCGTCGAATTCCGAGAATATTGCCCGAACAGCCTTTCTGGAACCAAAAACAACAGAAAACAGGAACTGGCACTGTGGCATCTTGTTAATAGGTTAGTTCTGGAAAACGCATAAAAACATTATAAAGTGTGAGCAAAACATGTAGGTATTGTCATAAAACAAGCATGGAACATCAGAAATTATGGATACGTTGGAGACGTATCAAGCATCCCCAAGCTTAGTTCCTACTCGCCCTCGAGTAGGTAAACGATAAAAAGAATAATTTCTGAAGTGACATGCTACCAACATAATCTTAATCATACTATTGCAAATCATATGTGATGAACGAAGTGACTCAAGGCAATGATCTATATTTGCTAACAAATAGATAATATATAGCAAAACTTTTCATGAATAGTACTTTCAAGACAAGCATCAAAAGTCTTGCATAAGAGTTAACTCATAAAGCAATAAATACAAAGTAAAGGCATCGAAGCAACACATAGGAAGATTTAAGTTTCAGCAGTTGCTTTCAACTTTCAACATGCATATCTCATGGATAATTGTCAACACAAAGTAATATGATGAATGCAAATAAGCAAGTATGTAAGAATCAATGCACAGTTGACACAAGTGTTTGCTTCTAAGATGGAAGGAAGTAGGTAAACTGACTCAACATATAGTAGAAGAAAGGCCCTTCGCAGAGGGAAACAGGGATTAAATCATGTGCTAGAGCTTTTTAAGTTTTGAAATCATATAGAGAGCATAAAAGTAAAGTTTTGAGAGGTGTTTGTTGTTGTCAACGAATGGTAGCGGGTACTCTAACTACCTTATCAACCAGACTTTCAAGAGCGGCTCCCATGAAGGACGTTATCTCTACCAGCAAGGTAGATCATCCCTCTTCTCTTTTGTTTACACATGTATTTTAGTTTCATTATGGATGAAACTCCCCCCAACCTTTGCTTACACAAGCCATGGCTAACCGAATCCTCGGGTGCCTTCCAACATTTCACATACCATGGAGGAGTGTCTATTTGCAAAATTAAGTTGCTTACTGATAGATCAGGGCAAAACACGTGAAGAGAATTATTAATGAAAGTTGATTAATTGGGGCTGGGAACCCCGTTGCCAGCTCTTTTTGCAAAATTATTGGACAAGCGGATGAAGCCACTAGTCCATTGTGAAAGTCTGTCAGAAGTAAATGACAAGATCGAAAGATAAAACACCACATACTTCCTCATGAGCTATAAAACATTGACACAAATAAGAGATAGTAAATTTTGAATTGTTTAAAGGTAGCACATGAAGTATTTGCTTGGAATGGCAGGAAATACCACATAGTAGGTAGATATGGTGGACACACATGGCATAGGTTTTTGGCTCAAGGTTTTGGATGCACGAGAAGCATTCCCTTTCAGTACAAGGCTTTGGCTAGCAAGGTTGTTTGAAGCAAACACAAGTATGAACCGGTACAGCAAAACTTACATAAGAACAAATTGCATGCATTATAAAACTCTACATTGTCTTCCTTGTTGCTCAAACACTTTTACCAGAAAATATCTAGACCTTAGAGAGACCAATCATGCAAACCAATTTCAACAAGTTCTACGGTAGTTCTCCACTAATAGGTTTAAACTACATGATGCAAGAGCATGATCTACTTGAGAGCTCAAAACAATTGCCAAGTATCAAATTATCCAAGACAATATGAAGCATTTTCTGTTTCCAACCAAATAACAATAAGTGCAGCGGTTTTCAACTCCGCCATGAACATTAAAATAAAGCTAAGAACACCATTGTTCATATGAAAAAGCGGAGCGTGTCTCTCTCCCACGCAAGGATTGCTAGGATCCTAATTTATTCAAACACAAACAAAAATAAAGACGCTCCAAGTAAAGCACATATGATGTGGCTGAATAAAAATATAGTTTCAATAGAAGAAACCTGATAAGTTGATGAAGAAGGGGATGCCTTGGGCATCCCCAAGCTTAGACGCTTGAGTCTCCTTGAAATATGCAGGGATGAACCACGGGGGCATCCCCAAGCTTAGACTTTTCACTCTTCTTGATCATATATCATCCTCCTCTCTTGACCCTTGAAAACTTCCTTCACACCAAACTTCTCATAAACTTCATTAGAGGGGTTAGTACTCAAAAAACTTTAATCCACTTTAGCCCTGTAGTGACACATTGCAAGAACTCAATAAAACATTAGCTACAGCTCTCCACGTCTAGAAAGCCTCACTTAAAGTCCACAAGAGACAATGCAAAAAACAGAGACAGAATCTGCCAAAACAGAACAGCCAGTAAACACGAATTTTTACTAGGTACTTTCGCTGCTCAAATCAGAAAACTTAAAACTAATGAAAGTTGCGTACATATCTGAGGATCACGCACGTAAATTTGCATATTTTTCTGAGTTTCCTACAGAGATATCTGCCCAGATTCGTGACAGATAGAAATCTGTTTCTGCGCAGAAATCCAAATCTAGTATCAACCTTCTATTAGAGACTTCACTTGGCACAACATTGCAATAAAATAAAGATAAGGAGAGGTTGCTACAGTAGTAACAACTTCCAAGACACAACAAAATAGTAGCAAAATAAACACATGGGTTATCTCCCAAGAAGTGCTTTCTTTATAGCCATTAAGATGGGCTCAAGAATTTTAATGATGCTCACATAAGGGTGAGAGTTGAAGCAAAAGAGAGAATCAAAAAGCAAGTTCAAAACACATTTAAGTCTAACCCACTTCCTATGCATAGGAATCTTGTACACAAATAAATTCATGAAGAACAAAGTGACAAGCATAAGAAGATAAAACAAGAGTAACTTCAAAAGTTTCAGCATATAGAGAGGTGTTTTAGTACCATGAAAATTTCTACAACCATATTTTCCTCTCTCATAATAATTTTCAGTAGCTTCATGGATAAACTCAACAACATAACTATCACATAAAGCATGCTTTTCATGATTCACAAACACATAATTTTTATCAAGCTCAGAAATAATAGGATTAAAACTTTCAAACCCACTTTTATCAATAATATAACAAGATGATTGATCAATCTCAAAAGATATGGGACTCATAGATAAAGTCAAGAACTCTCCAATCCCATTTTCATTAGCAGTACAATTAATATTATCAAGTAACATAGGACCATCATCTAGTGCTTTATCATAAACATTTGCTAAGCAAAACTCTTTAGTACAATGCATTTCGATATCAGGCACAAACAAAGCATTATCATAAGATTTATCAAAGTAGCATGGATTATCATGAATGACAGTAGCATAATTATTCTCACAAGTTTTACTCATAGGGAATATTTCAAGAGAATCCACAGGAACATAACATTCATCCTCTTTCGGTAAGCATGGAGGACAATCAAATAGTGTAAGAGATAAAGAGTTACTCTCATTAGAAGGTTGGCATGGGTAGCTAATCCATTCTTCCTCCTTTTGTTCATCACTCTCCTCTTCTTTTTTATCCAATGAGCTTTCAGGTTCATCAATTTCCTCCTCTTTTTCATCCAATGAGCTTTCAGGTTCATCAATTTCTTCTTCCACTGGTTCCAGCAAATTGTGAGTGCATTCTTGTGCATTAATGAGTCTCTCTTTATAATCAATGATATAAGGATTATCACTGTAGCTTTCTATGCAAAAATTAAGGATTTTTTTTTGATGTCTTCTTCCCCTTTCTCTCTCTTCACTACAGTAGTTTTGAGGGTCGACTCTCCGCTCCCGGGCCAAACCGAGGCTCTCCCCGGCGGTGCTGCCGTCCGGCGGAAGCTAAGGCGAGGCGCCGGCGTCCAAGTTGTAGATTTTAGATTTAGTTTGTCCTTTATGGTGTATGGGAGTAGGTCACCGGAGCTCATCGACTGGCTCCGATGCGTTCTGGGCGTCGTCGTCCTAGCTGCCGCGCTCTGGCAAGTGCGGCCGGTGGGGGCTTGGATCCCAGAGATCTCCGTCAATAAAGTCAGCTTCTGGAGTTATTCAGCTCGGGCGGCCCCGCACGCTGCCGATCCGTCGACCTCGGCCATCTCCACCATACTTCCATGGAGGAAGTTGGAAGAGGAGGCCGCGTGTTCGAGCTCCACCACAAATAAGTGCGTTCTTCCATCAGATCAAGTCGAACCGGCGACCTCCCTGGTTCTTCCTAGTCACCATGGTGGTGGTGGAGAATTGGGGATTCGTTTGGATTCTGATCTCTTCGGATCTGGTGGATGGGGAGATGTGGTGACTGCATATGCTGCTGGGAGTGCATCCTCGACAGCCTCTCGCCAGCCTCGTGCTGGCTCGCCGTCGACTCTCATGGCCGGAAGGCGGCCACTCCCAACTTGCACGCCATTGTCCAATCTCTGGTGCAAGGTAACACTCAACCTCCAGGCTATGCCGATTCGGAGGCCCTTCAATTCCGGTGCGATAAGGTCCCGCTGCAGCGATCCAAGTGGTCATGTCCCCGATATCGATGTGGTAGTTCGTGGCCGGAATTTCTGCGAGCAAGGTGGAGAAGGAGCTGGACCTGGACATGATTGCTTTCTCTGTTTTAGTTCTGAGGTCCTCTATGCGATTTGCTAGGAATTGGTTGTAATTTATTTTTTCTTAGAGGTCCTGTATGTAAGTTGTTTCTCCACCGCTCTATTTAATGCAATCATCTAGGTCCGAATCTTTAAGGTCCTTACAAGCAACACAAGTTTCATAATTTTTAGACATGAAGGATTCTATTTCAGAAGCTCCCATAAACAAAACAAATTGTTCTACTTCTTCGAACCCAAGATGAATATAGTTATTCCAGTTATAATTCATAATTAAAACTTCCTCACTAAAGCCACATTGAAATTTAAGATGTTTAGTATCCTGTTTAGAGCAACAGTTTATATCATGGCGTTTAAGCAAGATTTTAGCAATTGTATTTAATTTTTCTATCACAGCACTCATAACTTTTCCCGTTCTTGATTCTCTATAATTATTATATAATGCTATAAGCTCCAAATAGGTTGTAGGTTCTCCCATAATAGCAGTTTTCAATTTTTAGGTTTTTCAAATTTTTATGGATTTTCGGGTATATAAGGAAAATAAAACAAGACAAAAATAAACTAAGCAAAAGTAAACTAGGCAAAATAATACTAGACAGAAATAAACTAAGCACAAATAAACTAGACAGAAATAAACTAGCAAGACAAAATAAAATAAAAGCAGAGAGAGAGGTAGAGTGTACTCCCCAGGTGAACTTATGAGTAGAGCTATGCCTCCCCGGCAACGGCGCCAGAAAATAGTCTTGATAACCCACAAGTATAGGGGATCGCAACAGTCTTCGAGGGAAGTAAAACCCAAATTTATTGATTCGACACAAGGGGAGGTAAAAAATACTTATAAGCCTTAACAACTGAGTTGTCAATTCAGCTGCACCTGGAAAAGCACTAGTAACAGGGGTGATGTGAAAGCAGCAGTAGTATGAGAGCAATAGTAACAGTAACACATCAGCAGTAACAGTAATATGAGAGCAATGGCACCAGAAAATAGTTGACACTACTTCCAATGACATGTAGAACGAGTATATGATGATGCGAGATGGACCGGGGTTCCCAGCTATCTACACTAGTGGTAACTCTCCAATAAAAAGTGTTGGGTGAACAAATTACAGTTGGGCAATTGATAGGATTGAAATAGCATTAAGACAGAACATCAAGATTATTAATCATGTAGGCATGTTTTCCATATATAGTCATACGTGCTCGCAATGAGAAACTTGTACAACATCTTTTGTCCAACCAGCCGGTGGCAGCCGGGCCTCAAGGGAAACTACTGGTAATTAAGGTACTTCTTTTAATAGAGCACCGGAGCAAAGCATTAACACTTGGTGAAAACATGTGATCCTCATACCTACGCCTTCCCCTCCAGTTATCCCAGTTGCTGTCACTCTGGGGCCTCGGGTTCCGGACATAGACATGTGCAAACAACTTGTAGATACAATCTAAGCAATAATTATAGAGCTTAAATCTAAGATCATGCCACTCGGGCCCTAGTGACAATCATTAAACACAACAAGATTGCAGCAACAATAACTTCACAAACTTTATAGATAGACTAATCATAATGTAACAATCCATCGGATCCCAACAAACACAACACCGATTACATCAGATGAATCTCAATCATGTAAGGCAGCTCATGAGATCATTGTATTGAAGTACATGGGGGAGAGAATACCAACTAGCTACAGCTAGAACCCGTAGTCCATGGGGGAACTACTCACGCAGCATAATGGAGGCGGTGGCGTTGATGGAGATGGCTTCCGGGGGCACTTCCCCGTCCCGGCGGCGTGCCGGAACAGAGATTTTGTCCCCCGAATTGGAGTTTCGCGATGGCGGCGGCGCCCCTGGAGTCTTTCTGGAGTTTCGTCAATCCGTATCACGTTTTTAGGTCGAAAGGGGTCTTATAGGCGAAGAGGCGACGCAGGAGGGCACCTGGGGCCTCCTCACCATAGGCTGGCGCGGCCAGGCCTGGGGCCGCGCCGCCTTATGGTCTGGTGGCCCTCTGGCCCGCCTCCGACTCTCCTTCGGTGTTCTGGGGTCTTCCGGGAAAAATAAGATGTTGGGTCTTCGTTTCGTCGAATTCCGAGAATATTGCCCGAACAGCCTTTCTGGAACCAAAAACAACAGAAAACAGGAACTGGCACTGTGGCATCTTGTTAATAGGTTAGTTCCGGAAAACGCATAAAAACATTAAAAAGTGTGAGCAAAACATGTAGGTATTGTCATAAAACAAGCATGGAACATCAGAAATTATGGATACGTTGGAGACGTATCAGTATGCAAACAGTGGTTGTCTCCCCTTAGAAATATGGGTCCCAGTGCTGCAGGCCTTGGACTGTTGTGCGGGCAGATAGAAAAGTACGTGAACAGGAGCGTGCAGAGAGTGGGTCAGGTGTGTCCACCGGGCCGAAGCCCAGTTGTTGTGATGCCCCCCTGCTGACTCCGTAGTTCGGGCTGCCAACCACCCGCGACGCTCATTTCTGCACAATCTTTGACGTTTAGACCTCGCCCGTCACTAATTTTTGGGCCGAGCGGCCCAAATCGCCATCTGTGACGCGGAAACGCCCTATCGTCATAGAAAAATACAATCGCTGACGGATTTCTCAGTCGTCAATATCGTACCGTCATTGAAGGCCCATATGTGACTAGTGATTCTTGTAGACAGTGTTGGGCCTCCAAGTGCAGAGTTTTGTTGAACAGCAGCAAGTTTTCCTTAAGTGAATCACCCAAGGTTTATCGAACTCAGGGAGGTAGAGGTCAAAGATATCCCTCTCAAGCAACCCTGCAATTAATATACAAGAAGTCTCCTGTGTCCAGAACACACCCAATACACTTGTCAGGTGTATAGGTGCACTAGTTCAGCGAAGAGATAGTGAAATACAAGTAATATGGATAATTATGAGTGGTAATTGCAATCTGAAATAAAAATGGCAGCAAGCAAACATGTAGCAGAACTGGTTGTAAATAATGTTTCAATGCTTGGAAACAAGGCCTAGGGATCTTACTTTCACTAGTGGACACTCTCAACAATGATATCATAATTGAATACATAACTATCATCTCTTCGCTATGCTACTCTAAACTAGTCTCCGGTTGGATAACGAACACCAATTCACCGCGTAGGGCTGCATAAGCACTCCTTAAAGTTTGTGTTCCAAATCTAGGGACACCCCACGCTATCACTTTGACTATCCAAAGAGACATCCAACTCAAATTATAACTCATGATAAGTATTTCTGTAAAATTTATCCTAAGAGACACACACGGTGCACACACTATCACCTTCACACCGTGGGACAAGGTGTCTCCGGAGATCACATATTAAAACCACTTGAGTAGCATAATAGTTGAAGAGTAATATCTACTTATTCAACTAGATTACAAAGCTCATGATCACATAAATATCATACCATGGGAGAGAGAGATAAACCACATAGCTACCGGTAAAGCCCTCAGCCTTGGGGGAGAACTACTCCCTCCTCGTCATTGAAGTCAGCAGCAGCGATGAAGATGGCGGTGGAGTCGATGGAGATGGCTCCGGGGGCAATTCCCTGTCCCGGCAGGGTGCCAGAATAGAGACTTATGTCCCCCGAAAATTGTCTTTGATGGCGGTGGAGCTACAGAACTTTTCATGGACGGAGGCTGATTTCCTTAGGGTTTTCGCGTCGGGAGGCAATTTATAGGCGGAATGGCAAGGTCGGTGGGTGCCCGAGGGGCCTACACCACCCCTAGGCGCGGCCAGGGGGTGGCCCGCGCCTAGGCATGGTGTGGCCACCTCCCAGCACTTCTCCGTCTCTGCTTTGGACTCCGTCTTCGGGTCGGGAAAAATAGGAGGTTTGGCTTTTGTTTCGTCCAATTCCAAGAATATTTCCTGTACAACTTTTCTGAAATACAAAAACAGCAGAAAACAGGAACTGGCACTATGGCATCATGTTAATAGGTTAGTTCCAGAAAATGCATGAAAATGCCACGAAGTGTAAACAAAACATGTAGAAATTGGTGTAAAACAAGCATGGAATCAAAAATAATAGATACATTTGCAACGTATCAAGACTCCCTGTTCTGCCACCTCCAACAGGCCGGCAATCGCCGCGCCAGGAGATGCACCGACGGATCGAGCGCCCGCCGCAGGCGATGGAGCACGAAGCGGTGTACCGGCGGGAGGACTACTGGCGCGCATTCCTCGCCTGGGAGCACGAGGCACGTCGGGTTATCCGCGGCCGCCGTGACTTCATGCCCGTCCATCCATTTCGGACGCATTTCGGACGTCCAAAATATATGCGCATGTCCGTTTTCATCGGCCCGCAGACGCGAAAATGGTCGTGTGTTCGTTTGCGTCGGGGTGTCTCCAACGGCCCGACGCATTTCGGCCGCCGGAATTTAGTTTCTGAAATATCGAAAAAAGGAAATACAAGGAAATAGCATCATATATATGGCCATCATATTGGCTCAAGTTCATGTCTCAAAATAAGTTCATCACATTGTGCACAAGCTACGGCACAAAATGTAGTCCAAACGGTGCCCAAACATGGCCAGAACATCAAATATAGTCCAAAAAGAGGGCATGGTGGTTGACAATGGCACCGCAGATCACGCGTCTCGCGTGCGAATTTCGACGCGCTTCTTCATGAACCAGGCCTGGTGTCGCCGTCCATGTTGCTCAAGTCGGCCAGCATGATCATTGTGTCCTCTACATGAATCTTGACCTCGGCGTCCATCCTTCTGGCTTCGGCGTCACGCTGGCCTTGGCGTCTGCCTTTTTGGCCTCGGCGTCCATCCTTTGGACCTCGATGACCTCTTTGGTGAGGTTGAGGTAGATGGCAGATGCGGCCTCATTTTCCAGACGCTTCTTCTCGTCCCTTTTGTCCAGGGCATCTTGAGACTCGGCCATGACCTTCTCCAAGGTCTCGCTCAACGCAAGGGCTCATGCCTCCCGGGCTAGATCGGCCTTGGTAGCCTTATGGCCCTGGGGACGAGGTGGAAGGACTTTCTGCCCAGGATCGTCGTCTTCGTTGTCGATGACAACCGTTGATGTCCCATGGTAGGGCGCATAGCCAACCCTCCACTTTGGCGCGTCCTTGAGCTTCTACCAGCAATGGACCATATAGAAGCCCTTCTTATGTGTTTCATTGAACCTCTCCAAGGCCCTAGGTACCTGCAATTGGTTAAAGCCCGGATCATGGTTTGCTAATGTTGCACATAGATGGAATGATGATGCTTGTTTCTTTACCACTCCAAGCACGCCGGTGCCGCTCTGGGGTGGGCAACAACATGATCGACGGCGGCGCAGAACTTGCTGGTCTCTTGTTTGATGTAGTTCCACCGTTTTTTGATGGACTCTTCTGTGCGATCGCTTTTCATCTCGTAGGATGTGTGGCGCTTTCTCTCTTCGTGCTCTTGGACCACCTTGGCCTAGTAGACCTTGCCCTTTTGTTGGGCACCATTTATGCAGTCATGGCTGGTCGCGAGCCACGCATCGCACAAACATTTGTCCTCGTCGTCGTTGAAGCCGCGGGTCCTGTGGCTCTCCCCCTTCTACTTGCTAGCATCATCCCTAGTGAGGACATGCCTTGTTGGTGCCTCCTCATCGTCATCGAGGCAGAAAGTTGTTGCCTGCGTGGGCTAGGTGGAGAACAGCCGTGCGCCATCGATGTCGACCCCACATCATGTGTCTGTGGCCACTGATCGTGTGTCTCTGTCCTGGCGCCGCCACCGCCAACGAAGCCGCCGCCGAAGATCATGGCATGGATGTCGCCCTCAGTGCATCCCGTCCAAAAGGCCTACGAATCACCGGACGTCAGACAAATGACACACGGAAGACCGAGACATTGAGAGAGCAAACGTACCGGGTCATCCATCGTCGGGGCAGAAGGTGTTATTTCCTCAAATAGGGTGCAGGGCACCGGCATGCTCACCTCCGGGACCTGTCGCGTCTTTTGTGTCGTGGCCGGGCACGAGTCACCGCTCCTCAGCGTCCGGTTCAGGTTGGGAACCGGGGCCCCGTTGAAGTGCACCGGCGAGGCGCCTAAAGCGAACCACGATGCCTTGTGGACCTGCGAGGGTGCAGGCGTACCAGGACACTGCTAGGAACTTATCGAGCTCACCGACGAGGCTGGGGGAGCGACGCCCGCAATCCTCTCTTGCTTGACGCCGAGCAACATGGCCTCCGCTAGGCTCGGATGGAGGCCTATGTGGGCGCCGGCTTTCAGCTGCATCTGCCACGCCATTTGGACAGCGGCCTGCGCCTGCCCGACGGCTGCCGCAGGTGCATTCCGCTCCTTCACATTCTTGCACCGCCGCGACGCTTCGCGGCCTCGACGCCTTTCTCCTCCTTCGACAGCAACTTCTTTGCCGCCTTCGACTTAGCTTCCCAGCCGTCGGTGGGGCTCCGGTGGTGGCTATGGGGGAGTCCCGGGCGGTGGCTGCGAGGGTTCCCTTAGAATCTGTGGTGGCTGCAGCGACGAGGACATCCATCGCAATGGCCTCCAGTGTTGGCGCCGGTCAACCTTGATTTTTTGCTCTGGGAATGGCCACTAGCAGGAGTGTTAGGAGTGTTAGCGGTGTCGCAGCCACTAACACGCGGGTCCTACATGAGATTCGACGGTCACTCAGCACATCCACGAAGACCCAAACTCGACGCATATTTGGCCCATGTTTGCGTCTCCGCAGACAGGTCCCAGACGCATTTTTCGACTCATTTTTCGACTGCGGTCCCGTTGGAGATGCCATAAGAACTAAAATACATGTCAATACATGTCAATGCACGCGTAAAATATTCAACAAGATGCATTCTATCAACAAATAAATATAGTTGACTAATTTTCTGCATTCTCGAGCAGTTGATGAAGAAGTATTTTCTACAATTTCACATTATCATTCCATGAAAACATTGTCATACTCAACAACCCGTCTCCGATCCTCATCATCCGTCATACGATCCTCATCATCCGAATAATACATTTCCATGCTCCGGCAGCTTGCATCCTCATGTTCTGAATCTGTCTCCTCCATAGCTGCTGCTCTCCACATCATTGCTCTGTTTTCGTCAACCTGCCAATCTGCAATGACAGGTGCATAAAGCAATTAATAAAGTGTCAGGCCATGGATATATTTTACCATGTAATCTAGTAACAAGTATAATTCTCAGTAAATGACCTCCAACTACAACTGCAGACATTCGGGTCAATGACCTCTTTAGAGTAACCAAGAAATTTCACAAAATGGCGACAGAATCCAAATTCAAATAAGTAGCCAAACTAGTTAGACCTGTGGTAAACACGTAAATTTTATAAGCGTGCTCTCGAAATTGTCTAGCTGCAAACAAGCAAGGTACAAACCCGTAGGCAATAGCCAACAAGACCGGTGGCTATCCTCAATCCTGCCACGTTTTCTTTGGAATGTACTACTGTTGTAAGGATATGTAAGTAACCTACTATCCATATTAACTTCTACAGATTATATTACTTAACTTACCAAGAATTTTATGTGAGAACTACCAATAAAACGTTGGCATGATAGAACAAAAGCAGCTCAGAATAATACAGTAAACATCAAAATGTGAATCCAACTGAAACATTCATAAACACACCTGCAATCTAATCCAAGTAAACGAACCAGAGATAGACTTCTCATGCCCACAATCCAATCAAACAAAGGGAAAAAGAGCTAGACTTGCCATGCCTGTAATCCAATCAAACAAAGCGTCCTAGATCTGACTTGCCATGACTACGAAACAATCAAACTAAGAAGCTAGAATTGGCATGTCTCCGAAAGAAAAGGAAGAAGCAACCAAGAGCTAGACTTGCAAAACATCCTAACGGTTGGCTAAATTAAAAAGTCACATCACATGAACTAACACCAACTAGGTGCACAGTGCACAATGAAGTTCGGTTGCCTAAACCAGGAATCCAACCAAAACCAGATGAGGATGGGCATCCAAAGCTACCAGGTCCAATGCAAGTATGTTGGAACATGAAGGGCATAACAAGGCCAGAGCACTCACAAATTGCCTCCAGAATAGTGAAAGAGGAGGGCAACAGTCTCAAGGTGCACAGGGGCTCCTGAGATCACTCGGGCATAAGTAGAAGATATTTGTTCACTACTACCTCCATTCGTAAACATAAGATGTTTTAGCAAAGCCAAATTGACTTGCCATTTGCCAAAACGTCTTACATTTAGGAACAGCGGAAGTAGATGTTGCTGTCAGTGACAAGCTTGGATTGGAGCAAGACAAGTGCACTTGGGTTGAGTGGAGTGAGCGCATGAAGACATCTAACACGAATTTGGCACAGCTTCAAAGCCATCTAACAGGCAGAGACATAGGTTAATGAGACTCCAGAAACTGCCTGATCGCAGGTTGACTTATAGGACTCGGGAAGCCCTAAGAGATCCAGAAAGATGGTACTGGTTACAACACCAATCACACGTACAGAAACATAAAGAACAAATAAATTGGCCCATGTACCAATCGGGTTTTCAGAGTTGGACATATCACTAAATGAAGCAAAAGTTGCCATGCAGAAGAATAGACATGGAACACGATAAAGCATGCGCATTTGTAATTACCTGATGGCCCCACTGTGTATTTAGATAGCACGCTGCATAGGAAGGGTTTGTACATAAATATTCCTTTGTATTCGTCACGCTGCTCAGCATTACGGTAGTTCTTGTAGGACTTCAGTGTCGCCGTCTTCATGTCAATAGTGACTATCCACACCCTGTCATGATAATTTGGCCCCAGCAATACGAAGTGTAGTATGTCTGGGTCTTGTGCATCCACAACAGGAAACCGCGGAACCCATAGAGGTAGGCGGGAAGCTTTAAAGGCTGTTGCCCACAGGTGTTTGACATCGAGGATGCTATCTTTTTCCCAGACCATCCCCGGAATGCACAGTGTCCATGTCTTGATGATGGGTCCAGTGGTCTTGTTGCAGCAACTATCAACACTAACAAACTTGATTTTTCCCTCACAGATACCAACATTCCTATATGATTCGATCGGTACACCTTCTTCTTGATCATTATCTTCAACACTGAAGTTTACTTTTCTCACCGGTACAGGGAATTTGACGTACTGGAGGTTAGGAGAATCACTAAAAATATCGCAGAACATCAGACCGGTATTATAATCAACAAAGGACATCCTGTTGCCATATGAGAAAGCGAAGGCAGTGTCCCACTGAAATGGCTCCAGCCCATTGTCATGGTCGTAAGGCAACTCTATTTCTTCCACATCCCAGTTTTTGGCACCTGAGCAGAACCGACCAAGTTGAACTAACTCCTTGCGGGCACCTTTACATGTATTGTCGACAACTAAAATTTTTCTAAAGCCAACAACCATAACACACTTGCCGCAGTGAGCGATACCAAGAACCCCAGGCCATCGTGCCCACTCATCATCCATACAAGGTAGGCGCTCAATTGGGGGGGTTTGCAGGCAGGGTGCATAGATGAAGTACTCTACAGGATAGTTGTACCCATACTTCCCTTTCACAGGCACCACGATACGAACAAGCAGTACTTCTCCATCGGCGGCAACAACGGAGGAAGCCCCATAGAAGCCGTGCTCCTCTGTGGGGGGTGTCACGGCCTGTGCGCAGTCAAGGTGTACATAGGAGGATGCTGGCGGAATAGCACACTGAAGGGAAATAGAAAATTCCAAACCCGCATCTGAGTGGAATGTGGCCTTTGTGCAATTGACAAGCTTTCCAAGGACAAGTGAACTGTCAAGCATAAACCATTTAGGGATGCCAAGAGATTGGTCAAAGGACTGAGAGGAAGTGGCGACAGTGATCATCTTCTCCAGCTCCTTCGGATCCTTACTAGGACGCATGCTGATGGGACAATGACACCAAAATTTTCAGTAAGAGTATGAGTTCAACAAAAAGAGACATCATATTATTTGTTCTGAAACAAGAATGCATTGTCACTGAAATTCGTGTTGTATTTCCAGTACATGCTACTACCTCCGTTCCACAAGATAATAAACATATAATCCTATAAGATAACCAGATAAATCAAAATCGACCCATGTCCTGATAAGCAAGTGTCTACATACAAACTACAAAAGGTGAATTCAGCAGCAGGCAGGGGGGGGGGGGGGGGGGGGGGTGCGGAGGGGGGGAGGCGATACCTGCTGTACAGATCGAGGGATGGAGGGCAGCGGCCCGCGTATCCTCCCCTCTGGGAGGAGGCCGGAAGGAAGGAGAGCGAGGTGCGCCGCCGTTCGTCAACAAAACGGGTGCGTGTGCTAGGGTTTCAACTTGTCGAGGAGAGGATCGCCGCTCGGTCCTGGGTTTCGAGGAGGTATGTCCAGGGACTCCGGATATAAGGATGGAGGGGGCCGCTCCTACGACTTTTCGCGTCGGTTTGGGAGCCGACGCAAGCAAATCTCTAGACGGGCCGCATCTCGTGCGGCCCAATTACTGTACCATTTATGTACTATTTTCCTTTTTTCTCAAAAAAACTTTTTTCTTTGATTTATTGTTTCTTATTTAATGTTTGTTTTTTATTTTTTATTTTATATGATTATTTGACTGATTTAATTAAATATCCAAAAAAAATATTTTACCAATTTGAAAGAAAAAAACACAAAATATAAAAAAAAGAAATACATATGTACTTGCAAGCTGCATGGGTATTTTTTTTATCTATATCTCTACTACTTATTCTCTACTACTTATAAAGACACCAAGTACCGTAGGAAAATCAAATCTAACCTGTCCATGCATGGATCACACGGTTCAGACTTGTCTATTCTCCCCACCACGATCACGCATCCTTCTATCCCGCCCGCATCCACGCACTTGCTATCGCTTCGATAAATCCCAGAAACATCGGTGCCGACGGTTCTGGCCTCTTCTGCTCCTCCCGAGATCTCCTCCTCCTCGCTGGTTGCTGCCGCCGGAGGTACAACCTTCGCCTTCAATCACCACCGCCCAGCCATGTTCCTCGGCGCATCTTCCTCGCCAACCCCCACGCCTCGCCGGCAGGTACGGTCGGCTGGAAGAGCTCCTCACCGGCCCGCCGCGCTCCTCACCAAACCACGTTTAGCTCCTCTTCGCGCGGAGGCGTTGGTCTGGATGCGCCCGCTGCCCCACTCGCCGAGTTTGCTCTAGCTTTCCCTGGGACAGTCTTCAGGAGCAAGGTTAATTTCCTGTGTAAACTCCGTGTAGCCCTGCATCCAACCCGCCGCCCGTCCCCAACGCAGCGCCGCCCTGTGTCCAACCCGCCGCCCGTCCCCAACGTCGCTCCTCTCATCCCCAACTCCCCATCGCCCGTCCCCGTCGCTGCCCGTTCTCAACGCCAATGCGCCCGTGTCCGTCGCCGCCCGTCCCAAACTCCGCGGCGCCGACCGTCCCAAACGTCGCCGCCGTCCCCCCTGCCGCCTCCCTCTCTCCGCGCTGCAGCCCGTCTCGGCGTCTCCCACGCCGCCATACAGGTTTGCCCGCACGAGTTGGGGTATTCAGCTGATAGAAAATGCAAGAAAGTGCCATCAACAAAGATTCGTGAAAGAAGGAATGGTTTGGATCTGGGCAAGCTTCCATAATTAAATAATCTGATCCTCTCTCATAGTAGTATCAAGTGTCATTTTCAAGAAACCAGGTCTTGTGCTTATCTTAGTTCTCCTTCTGGCTATTCCAGCCCATCTCGATCTAGAGTTACATACAAGTTTTAACAGTCATTGGGATTTCCTAACGGGATTTGTAGCTAGAGAAGTATATGTTCTTCCTTGCATGGTCTGCATTTTTAGAACTTCTACTGTTAATGTCTTTTTTTTAACTTGTTAGTGTATGGGCTGGATTAAAACTCATGCATGCTGCGCAAGTGCTGAATAGCTACTTACAGTTGATTGCAACACAATCTAATGCTTGACTGGTTTTCTAGCTTTCTTCCCCAAAATTGCATGATGTCTAATCAATTATGTCTTTTGTTCAATTGGTAGCGACTTCATCAGTTTGTGTGCTTCTGTTAGAGATCAAGCCCAATGTGTATGCTACAACCATTGCAATAAGGACATGGTGATGGTTTCGTGTGTATGATATGATTTTTTACTGTTATATTTGATTTTCTTTCAGTCCAGACTCATTTTTTATACTTTAGGTCTTCAGACTAAACCTGAAAAGAGCCGCAACAAATCAACTCAGAATTGAGTGTTTGGCTTAGTAGATGGTAAAAGAGAGTAACAATGTAGCAGGCATATTTGACCGATATTGTTGAAGCAACTTTGCTGAAACCATGCTATTCCAGCCATATTATTTCTATAATAAAGGATGATTCTTCTTTTTTTGTACAATGTCCTATGGAGGGGATCAGTGGTAAGAGTCAGTTACCTATGTTGAAGAACTCAAGTATCGAGGATGATCTGAACGTTGTACAATGGAGGGGGTCAGTGGTAAGAGACAGTTACATATGTATCAGAGGTCTGCATAACACATAGTCCTCCATTTCTTTCCGTTTCGGTAGGTAGGAATGGTTGGTATTATTAGTGTGATTTTGTAAGATAAGCTGCAATTTAGTTAAGAGTATTTCTCTATTATTTTCCACTCAGTATATCACATAGCATGCATACACTTGCCAGAGCATTTGATTATAATCATTCTGGTATTTTACAGGTCAAGTGATGCCAGAGGAGATGATTCCAGTCAAAATAATAAAAGATGACGCCCCATTTCCTTTAGCATGGTTTGAAGTTTGAACTTCCTCACAAGATTGCATGTTTTGATTTGTTTATTTTGCAACATCTGTTGTTACACTGATAGAATTATTATCCAGTACAAGCCGCATGGAACATGAGAGTGGGTTTGGATCTAATTTTCGGATAAGATATGCTACCAATGTTAACCTGCTTTTCTTCTCTGTTTACTAAAATGCAATGTAGTAAATCTGAAGCTGTTATACTATGTATAAGCAGCTTAGCATTTACTTCTATGTGCAGTCGCGTGATAACTTTTATGCTAATTTGTTTCAGAAGCTATCTTCTATCAGCTGCAAGTACTCCAAGAGTAGTTTTTCCTTTGCACTATTTAACGTTTGTACTCCAAGAGTAGAAGTCGATGATTGCTGGTTTTCATATGTTTTAGCCCTTGTGTGGAATCAAATGACTTAACCCCGGTCACTGGTGCAAAAGATATAACATTGCGGGTTTTTTATTACCTACGATTTTACACTTATACCTGACCATATATAAAGCATTGTCTTCTTGCATATATAAAGTCTCTGATCTATATAATGTTTTACAGTGGCAATCTTCCTCATGAATTATGGATTGTCTTAGTTGGGCACTTGGCAAGACGCAGCACGATCTGCTCCCCAAAGTGATCACCAACCTCTAGGTTGCTCAAATGTAATCAACTATGATGTTGTTTATACTTGATAGATCAGAAGTGCAGCATGCATCTGCTAATGATTATTATATCCCACTATAGTTGATATTGATGTCATTTCCAGTTATTGATGTCATTTCCAGAAAGAAGAATCTGACTACTTGAAAATCAATCGTGGTGGTTTCTTTCATGAGGAGAGTTGCAGTTTATGCAGATTGTGCTCTTTTCAAACAAGGTAATGCACTTCACCGTATTGAATAATTCTTAGGATGCAGATGACATTGGATTTTTAGGCTTTAGCACTCTTCATAAATAAGGTTCCACTTTTGCCATGAATTGTTTGGGTCGACACAGTCTTTCATCGCCATAAGCCACAAACAAACTCATATTTATAACAGGCTCAGTTGTTTTCATTTTGCGTTTTTAGATAATATAGGAACAAACTGCATTTAAAATTGTAATGATTTTTCCTATGCCACTGTATTAGGAGCAGCCGGAGAAGACAGAAACTTGCTTGACTGCTTACCTCTTGGGTTTATTTGTTATCCATTTGTGACTATATTTGCTGCTCCTTATAAAATCATTTATTAATAACAATGCCCACTGAATGAAAAATTGACAATGTTTACTTATCTTTGTTGATTGTCTTAGGAATTGCTGGCATTTATAGTGAGTATTGAGCAAGTTTCTTGCCCGGTGACACGGTTGTTTGATAGAAGACACAAGATTTGAGTATTCAAAGCTTTCACGATCTGGCCATCCTTGTAAAAACAATTTGTTAAATCAAAGCACGATTATTTCAATAATACTTTAACAGTTCGGTTTATGCATAAACATGTTCTGAAATTATTGTTGTAATGAGCAGAATATTCATATGAGATTATGAAACTATCATTGCAACGAACATTATATTCATGTGAGTTTACGTGTTGCCATTCTGAAAGGTTTAAACATAGTTCTAAATATAAAAACCATGTTGCCACGTATAGGTTGGGTGTTCTTTGATTGTTTGATTCTTTCGCATTCTGGTTTATCTCTAGATAGAGAGCGTGCGTTGCACGTGCATACTTACTAGTACTACCTCAGGTCCGATTTAATCGACGCACCCTCGCTTCTAGCTCTCACCTCGCATGTACACATTCGGCGTCGATTAAATCCGACCGGAGGAAGTATATGTTATCATAAACCTAAACTATGCTTGTATCGCTGTAAATATCATGAGAGTATGATGTTGGATTCCTTATACCAATTTTTGAGATCATGACGTCATAGACATGGAGCTAAAATTGAGTGGTATTACAATGTGCTAATGTAAATTTCAGTTTTAAATAGTTGTTGTTTTTCTAATGGTCTCTTTGTTATTGGTTGATTAGTACATGAGCAAAGACCAACATCATTGTATAGGTATACATGTATTTTGTTTTAAAATCCTAATATATGCTATTATGTATACAGGAAAATAGTGAGCTATCTACGTGCGTAGCTATATATGTACATCAAACCGTTGGATTCTCCAAGGGAGCATATACGGTCTGGCTAGAGTATTCGATAGTGAATTGCTAGTTTGATTGCATGCACCGATAGTTATTTGTCAAGAAAATATGAAACTCACAAAAGTAGTTCAGCACCGGAAGCGGCATTTTGCGACGCGTGCTCGGGCGGAAAAAAGTGCTCCTCCGCCGGGTGCGCCATTATGCAGCGCGTGGCGCGGCGCGAACGGCTACTTCGACCGTTTTCGTTTTAAAATAAATCAAAAAAATCAAACAAAACACGAAAATTTAATTGAAAATACGAAATCTTTTATCGAAAAGTTCTTTTGGATCGTGGGCACCAGTGATCTCAATGTATTAAAAAATTCGAAAATCATATTTATATATTTCAAAAAATTATGTAGTAAAATTCTAAAAGTAGCCAATGATGTATTCCACCAACGTATAAAATTTCAATTACAAATTTTTTTTTTTCTGAGCTACACAAAAATGACAAATTCTGATTTTTTTTTGAGATTTGAATACTATAGTCAGATCCACATATTTGTTATTTTTGTGCAGCCCAAAATACATATTATTTCCAGTTAAAAATTTACACGTTTGTGGGATACAATACTGACTACATCTTATTTTTAGATTTTTCTAAAACTTAAAAATATGATTTTTATTACTTTTCTAAAAAGGGATCACTGGAGCTCATGTGCACCAAATCTCTGTCCATCTTTTATCTCTTACTAGGAAAATTGCCCATGCGTTGCAATGGGATTAATTTTTTAATATTTTGAAAGATACGTTTTTGAAACACTTGTATTATTATGGGTAGATTGTTATTGAATATATCATAGTCGATTGAAATAAATTATTTTTCTTTACGTGAAGAAGCCTCTTAACAGAATGCAGTTACCATCAAGTATTAAGATTGATTCCTTGTCGGGTCATACTTATGGCATGTATTTCTTTGTGGTTGCACGTCAATTTCTTTTGGCTCATCCAAATAATTTCCTTTTACATGCGTCGCCCTACATGGATGCCTCAAAACGGTTTGTTGTCATAGAATGCTTATTTGATAAAAGATTTGTTTATTTATGTCAATGAAATCAATGCCAACACTTTATACTCAAAAGAAAAATTCAATGGCACTAATTGGCACACTTCCGGCTTGATTACTTTTAGGGCAAGTATAATAGGGACGCTTAGCTAGGGGCGCTAGGAAAGAATTCCCGGATGTTTTGGCGGTTCCCAACCTATTCCCAGCTAGTTCCTAGCCTCTTTCTTAGCATCGATGAATAGATAAGAGGCGGGCGCTTAGAAGATAGGTGCAAAATACATCTCCTAGCGCCAGACGCTTAAGCAGATCTGGGATTTGACCTTTTAAGCGCTCGCATAAGCGCTTTCCAATGTTCATGCCCTTAGGAGAACTTTTACTGTGCTTGGATAGCACATGAACCGTTCATAGTATGTCCATCTGATGGTGGAATCGTTGATACCTCCCAGTACTACTAATTCATCCAGGGGCGGGTCTGAGGACCTAGCTCAGAGCTGAATGGTAATCTACTAATCTTTATGCGCGTCCTTTGATCTGGCTGACACGCAGCAGGTCTCCGTCGTAAGGTTCATCGCGGACGCGTCAAAGTAGCACATAATTTTTCCGACCCTAAGAACTTCACATCTGGAATAGTACACGCTCAGATGACTTTATTTTCCCAATATTCAACAGAGAATTTTGACCTCGTCAGCTGCCATTTTTTTCCTCCGAATTAATCAGTATACCCGCTGAAACATATAAAGTACTTGTGCATCAAATTCTCAACTTCAGGATTGTAGAACTCGCGTTAGAATTCAGGTCGATGAACATTGAACAACTAAAAAGTAGTCCGCACATTCATGTACGTCTTGCACGAGGAGGTGATGGCGTCGTCCAGCAAAACAGGACATCCTCGGCAACCGCTCGGACCGCGATGAAGTAGTATTGTGAAGGTCACGTCAGTTTTCCCATTATAAACCCAGGGCAAGTGAACTTGTTTAGCTTCGACTGTCAACCATGTTGAACAATGAAGGATGCCGGCGACCTCAGCACACCTACGAGGCAGACGGGAGTTCCACCTTCCGCGTCAAAACACTAACCCGTTCTGCATCGCCTCGGGCGCAATTCACCGCCAGACACACCAACGACCACCGGCGTGCATCCCGGGCTCCCTTCCACCATCACGCGGCGCCCCAGATTCCGCAACTCACACCATCGAACTCAACCATGGGTTCATGGCGTTGGCCCGCGGGGAAGCAACTCAAACCATCGAACTCAACCAATTTATGGTGTTGGCAGCAGCAACAACTTTGGGGGTAGAGATCAAACTTGACGACCGCACACGGCGCATCGCCGCATGGCAGGACGATCGATTGACGTCGTGTTGCCGATCACCAAAATCATCCAGAGATCTTCAACAACGTCCGTCTCGATCACCAAAGGAACGCGATCTTCAACAACGTCCATCTCGATCACCAAAGGAACACCACACGCGTGGCCAGCACACAGACCAATCTCCGATCTGCAAAGGAACCTCCGATCTGTAATTCAGCTATATCGATTGCGACGACGAAGTACTGTTTGGCGTCCCTCGATTTCTGAAACCGCCGGCACCTGGCCAGGTCCGGGTCGACGATGCTCGAGGCCCTCGATTTCGTATGTTGGCCTCGCTCCCGACCGCAGCGCTGCGTCTGTTTATTTATTCTGTACCTGAAGGAGCCGTGCGTGCAATGGACACCTGGGATGTCACGCAACCTATTCTGATCCGGTTTCTCGACCTATGTCCGGTTTTCTTACATGCCAAGCCACGACGTACCAAGGAAACTCCCGATGGACGGAAACTACGGACAACGGACGAAACGTACCGAACCAAGGAAACGTTAGCTCCTTTATTATTAGGTATAGAATAGCAATCCCCCGCTACCTAATTTATCTGCTCTGTCCCCCACGTCACCCCTAATTCACTGGCGTTGCTGTGTCTCCCGAAGCCCGAATTCCCTCGCATGGGCCTGGTGCCACTACTTGGGCTGGACGTGAAGCCCGCTACAGTAGCTCGCTTCTTTCTTCTGTCAAAAGGAACTAGTTAAAATGCCCGTGCGTTGCCACGGAAAAACAAAATATAAAGAAGGATGATATATTTCTAACTTAGTTTTTGGATACCCAATCCTATACATGACATTTTTATCCTTCTTATCCCTTCGAAGACCAACATGTGTTCTTTATGTCCGTTTTACCCATTTCAACCCATCATGTGGGATCTTCCACCATGTTGGCCATCTTTGCATAACATAATTAGCAGCAGTTTCATTGTCTGAGTGTGTCTATAACAAGAACAACTTTTCTGATCCCAACAAATGCAAGCAGAAGAATAAAGTATAGTGTCTCTGTTTTTTTATACATTGGTAGATATTCTTAATAAGAAAATATTATATGAGTAGCATAGGTATACAAAATTACATTATAAAAATTTCCTCCAATGCATACAACCATTTTCTCTAAAACCTATCATTATTTCTCGTATCTTTCCTCCCACAAGTGGCATTTTATTGCAACTACTCATTTTGTAGGGTAGGCAGAAGCTTCATAAGATAGCTTCAATCAAACAGTTACTTTCTTTCACTATAAAACTGAAAGCACATGCATCAGTAAGTCTGGCACACTTACATACATAAAATTCTTAAAAAATAACACAAAAGTAACCAAATAAGATGTACCCATAAAGTTATGATCAGCTCTCGCATTTGCGGAGGCAACTTAAATGTATTTTTTTTGCTAGACAAGTTAGTAGATTTTGAATGTTGTACCTGTGTTACTCTTACCAGTGTTTGTGTCATACAAACATTGAAGTACTTCTGAGCATGACTTGGGTGCGGCAGCCCCGGCGGCGACACCTAGATTCTGCACCTTAAGAAAGTACTTCTAAGCATGACTACATGCATGTGTTGAATACATGTAATCATGAGGTGTGTTGATCGAGTCTGAATTCAGAATTACTTGTACCGTAGTCTTTGTGCGGACATGCTCCTCTATCTTCTTCCAGTTGTGGTCGAACCTGAAATCCACATGAATCAATCATCTTGCTCAGCGACTGCAGATTAGCTGGATGTGGAGGCAGAGTAGAACAGAGCACGTACCAGTGGCATGTCCTTCCTGCTGACCTATGGAGGGCATCAAGGAAGCTTCATGCGCCTCCAGGCACCACCTCTCCCTCAGCCTGGGGAGCCTTCCACACTATCCCTCCGCCCGCCCCTCTCTCTACCCGGCGTGGATCTGCTGGATGTGGAGTGAATTGGGGAGGCATCCCCTCTCTGTTCTTTCCGCAGTGGCTTCAAGAGTGGCGGCCCTCGTCCCCCTGAGAATTTCATTTTGCCCTATGTTGAAAACCACCTGAGAAGTTGAAAACCATGAGTTATATTTTGCTCTATATTCGAGAAGGTGATCTACATGTACTGTTCCGTTGCAAAAACGTGATAATACTTCCACGAATAAACAGAAACCGTTGAAGAAAAAAAACCTGCATCCTAGCTTATGCTTCCGTACTGATCTCTTTTGCGTGGACATAGGAACAACACTAAGAGATCAAAAAAATTCATCCATAACTTTCAGTTAGCTGCAGTAGATAATACATGTAGATGTTCATATACTTTTGCTGCCCATTGCTATTTGCCAAAGTTGCAGGTTTTACTGGCTCTCAAATAACATCCTTAAGTTTTTGTTTCTCTTGGTGTAGAGGTATTGTTTCTACTGCGTGGTATTGATCCTTAAAATGGGAACTACGGGCACACCAAGAAAAAAATATATATCACCAGCTATAACACAACAGCTATCTCACTCAATTAGTCACCCAATTTTCACTATGCCGCAATTCGTGTCATCTCTCGTAATATTCTCTCCAACTGGAATTCATCATTTCTCCATCAACACTATTTTAATGTAAAGCAGTGACATTGTAAGTTAAAAGGGCATGAGACTCGTCGCAATAACAATGGTAGTAAGTAGTAGAAATGACCTTGTAAACTTAATATGACAAAAGGTTGCTGGCAATATAAGAAATGAATGACAAGAATGAAAGAAGCAAGAGCACTATCTTGATACTATGTTGTAAATGACTAAGCACCAAATACCAGGACACATATGAAGGCATTAGGTGGGTTTCCAGAAGAGCATTAGAGGTTAAGAAGGTACTTTAGAGGTGTTTCCTGAGAACCTGAAAGTGGAAGACCCTATACTATCAACAATGATCACAGAAGCACATCTCTTCATCATTGATGCAAGAAGGAAGCTACAGTACAATACCATCTTCTCAGTTTTATATAAATCAAGTGTGCTTCTTAAAAATGATTGCATCATGTACTGATATAGCCGATGTCATTCCCAATTTCTAGGTAACTATATCTTGAATTAGATTTCGGAATCTGCTATGAGTAAAATATAATAAATGGTTAGTCCCGGATCGTGATTGTTTGGAGAAATGCTGATGAAATGCATGTATAGAACCACCCAGGGCCTGAAGGCTGCTGCTTCTTGAGGCGGGTTGATGTGGTGCACACGTCAGGCATCAGCAAAAATCTAGGAGCGATGGAGATTGAGGTGATTATGGATTTCTGGCAAGCAAGCTGCATAACTGTTCACATCCGTTTTGCAGATATAAACCAGTAACAGAACTAATCAGACGAATTTTGACAGAATTATTACATTACTTCATCTCTATTGAAATAATTTGACCTGTAGACTACTTAAATAGTTAAATTTTCAGCCATGCATTAGTATACCCTTATTCGATTGATCCAAAAACATTTGGACACCATAAGAGGACTTATACACTAAGAGAATAAAAACTTCCAATGTAAAAGCATAGGAGATGGAGGTATATGGGTCTACAAATTCACGGGACTATCACTCACTATTGAATACAATCGCTTATTCATCTGGTGTCTTTTTCACCTGCTTGCAAAAATATGGTTTTGAACGATTTGTTTGTAATATCACTAATAAAGCTGGACAAAAGAATATTTTCCTGCAATTTAAAGTTGACATAGATAACAATTGGGACTTATTTTTGGACATGTTCAGTAAACAATAGTGCTTAAACCGATACACTTTGAAAATGAACCATACAAAAAATGAAAGAACGAGTTCTTGGATTTATATGGTTGTCATTTTAGCAAGCATGAAAAGAGCACAAACCTGAAACAACATTTTATCCCTGCGCCGTCGACACGTTCTCCCTACACCACACCCCAGAGGTCTCAACGACAATGTGCGGACATCGACGCCGTCCTTCGAGGCCTAGCTTAGGTCCTTGCTCTACAGTTTCTTATACATTGGCTCGCTCTTTGCATTCATAATCATTTGCAGAAGTAGAAATGTTGAGTGATTATTCGTTTCCATGTAGTGATGAAGTTGTTCAAGAAGATGACTGGTGTATTAATAGGAAACATATACCTTGTCCTTGGAGGCGAGATTGATCCAGACCTGTAGGCTCTTATTCACACCGGCATCTCCAAGTGCCTGATGCCTCGATCCGCCGTCATCCACTGATCAAGAACAGATGGGAATGTTAAGTGGGTTAAGTGCAGAATGATTATCTTGTGATTAGAAGTAGACAATAAACAATACCTGGACATCTATTGTTCTGATGGTGCGTTTGTGTCATGAAGCAATCCTGGTGAGTGAAAGGCCCCATGCTTCAGAGAACAAGAGCTAAAGCATTTCAGGAAACGACAACTGAACACGATGCTAAAATAATCCGTTATTTGACAGCAAAACTTAGATATGCAATGCCGTTCACAACAGCATCACTTGAAGTATTTAATTTTGACCGCGAGTACATGAAAAATTCTGTTATTTGACAACTTTTTAAGCAGGGTATAACAGAACATGAAGAGCTAAAGTATTTTAGCATCAATAAGGATTGTGACCACCACACTAAGAGTACTGCCATGAAGCAATCAAAATGAAGCAATAAAAGGAGTCATACCGTTGAGAACATTTTAGTTCTAAATACATCCATATTAATTGCAAGTAATATGAATCGGAGTAAGTAGCATTAACTCGTTCCAATAATTTGCGCATTCAGTTCAATACTCTAGTACAAAAGAAAGTTAGCAGGAGGATTCTTGAGAGGCAACCATGAACCACTGTAATCTGTTCAACTTAATTTCTGTTGCACAATTTACAATCTCAAGCTGACAGCGCCACCAGGATCCACCTTGTGTGTTCTAGTACCCGACCATCTTCTCCGACGCCAACATTTCGTGAGCTCGTTTTCATAGATGAAGGACCTGCAAAATCATCAGAAAAAATCTATTCTCTGTCAGTATTTGTTTTTTTAATAATAGCACGAGAACTGTTATGTTCATTGATTAGGCGAAAAAGATATAGTACAAAGAAAGAGAGGCCATAAGAAAAACTCCCTGTAAAAAAGGTTTATATAACTTGGATTATATTAACAGTAAGATTTCCATTGTTCAATAAATACTGAATACATAAATAAGAGAAAACATTTTATGAATTTATCAAAGAAGAGAACAATCCCTATAGCAGAATTTGGATATAAAGATCTATCCTTCCTAGCGCAAAGAAATCATCTCCCTACACATGCTATGAGCAAATTGGATCAGAGCAATAATTTTATATCGCGCCTCACACATATTTGACTGGAGACCTTCGTACCAGTATTGAAGTTTCATGGGATAGGTTTAGTGAAAAAGAGAAAAGATGCCTAAATTGTGATCTCCATCGTTTAAAACGGAAGGCGGAAGAGCTCCACTACATGATAAAACTATAATCACATATAGATAATTCTATATTTCAAAAGACAATATAGCACTGTGTAGCTAAAGCTTAACCAACCATCTGGATCCCTCAAGTTGCAAATGAAGTACATACAAAATACTGCGCACACACTGGTGAAGGTATAAAATTGAAAGGATCTGATAACATATATATTCTTTTTTCCATATGGAAAGAAAATGTCACTCAAAATAATTAGCCATAAACTTACATATTTTTTCCGAAGAGGCCGGCAAAAGAATTCCATTAGTTGCTTTGAACAAGCAATTGAATAAAGATTTAGTCAGCTCTTCTCGAAAGACTTAACAGAAGAAATGGTCGCCTCATCTTGAAAGACTTACATAAGTAACAAGGGATCACGATCTTGACAACAATCTTCATCTTCACCATAAATCTACTTACTTATTTTGATACAACACAAGCCATAACCAAAACAAAATCAACTTTTAGGACCTGACAGCAGGTCGGGGATGGAATAATAATATAATACTATTTCAATATAACCTCAAAATCATAGACACATCTTCAAATACCCCGGTATCTAATTTCATGAACTGAAGAAAAGCTTGATGTCATTTCAGGTGTAACGTTGACCAAGAGCTAACCAGGAAGCAGAACGTGAATGTCATTTCAGGTGCAATCACATATTAGAGCAAGGAAGCAATAGTATATCAGCAAATGTGATACTATTAGTAGTCTAATTGTCATTATATAACTTCATAAAGAAACTTTTGGAACTGGAGGAAGATTTTTCACGAGAAAACTTTCTGTAATAACTTCCAAAGAACTCACATCGCTTCATAAAGCAATGCGTAAAACGAAAGATAGAATCCCATAAATACATACCTTGAATAGGCAATCAAATAATCAGAATTTGAGGATCTTTTTCCTGGTGGTTGATTACATCCTTCTGCTGGAAATCTAAATACGTGGCACACGTGACAATATGTCAAGCAAATGGTGTAAGATTTTGAAGAATAGTGACCTAAATAGAATTTTACTTCATTCATGGGTTAAACAGAACTCACAATCTCACTTCACGTTTTTCATCAAGTACAGGAACTAAGTAAAAAAATTATAACACATCGATAAATGAATGGATAATAACTTGTATAATATGTGAATCATGAATCTGGAAGGTGCCAATTTAGTTTATCTCGCAGAGATTTATTTATTTGCAATATAGAACAGAAAACTCATATCTTGTTCATAATGGTTACTGCAAAAAGAAATCCTTATGCCCTTTCCTTATTAAAGAGTACAAGAAATTACTTATTACCTATATACACCTAATCGCACAACATTTAGATTATGAGGCAAAGATAAGAACAAATTTCAGAAATTACATATATCCTGCAACGACGATTATCTCTACTACTAACATAGTAACATGGATCAGAAAATCTTAGTGTGTAAATTACATAAGAATCTTCAGCAGCTAACGGATTCGCCCAATCACTGAACTGAGTTATGTGCAATTCAATTACGACCATAGCATAAGTACCACTCCTTTTACCCTTTATCATGAAAATAGCACAAATGTAAGTGACGTTGAGTTGTTGACCTCAACACAACCAGACAGAATCAGCTACCAAAATCCAATGTAAAATTAACATGGGATTTTCTGAAACGAACTAAAAAATAAACTCAATAGCCTCACCTGTCATTGTTCATGACCCCTGCTACGCTGCCCCCATATCCTGAAATATCCATGAAAAGTAAAATCAAAATAAAAGGCATGTACTATGAAAGCAAACAAGAGTGTACATAATTGACCCTCTAATTTTTTGAAGCCGAAGGTTAATTCACGACCAATGACATTTAAAAATACTGGTAATTCATGAACCATTCTCGAGTCAAGTCAAAAAAAACACCATGATCATGAGCCGACTAACAAGTACAAATTCTTACTTCAACTTCGATGATGGAGCTTATGGGTATTACAAAATTGAATGAAAATATGTAACAAAGAGATTGCCTGCTCACTACAAACAAATGCAGAATGGATTTTAAGTACAACTGAAATATGCTTACGTCAAGAAAATGCAGTCTGTATTGTAAGTACAGCTGAAATATGCTTACATCAAGATTAGCAAACAAGCCAATGTGAGCTAGCTGGCAACCTGTGCTCTCCTCCAGAACTAAACGTGTATTCGGATTCGGCAAACAACAGCCATGAAGATTGGCTCCAACCATATCGGAGGTTGGCTGAGTGCCAAGTAAATTGATAAGTGATCCATGTTATTCCCCTTGGGAAAACTAAGAACACGCCTGCATCAAAGCCACCGATGTTACCAGAATAAAACATTTTGAAAGATTTCTGAAGCTACAGCTTATAGTAAGTGAAGAGGACAAGGGGTCACCATTTGTACGCACCAACAACAAATACATCCTAGTAGTGCTTCATCCTGTTGTGCCTGCTGAAATGTATGATTGTCCAAGTGAACCACAAAGTCTGCAGGTCCTTCGGCCGGCTGTCCATCGTTCTTACTACTTCCGTCAGGGCCACCAATGCTACCAACAGAATTGACGTTAGGAATCAGGCTGAAGCAATATGAACAAGAAACTCTGGGAAAACAGCAGAAACAAATCGGATTGTTTTAACAGAAAAAAAATCAAATGAACAATCCATATGGGGCCTCTCGGATCCATGCACCTGCAGACCGAGATCGAGGCCTCCCTGCCCAGTTCCAGAGCACAGACGCCGGCCGTCTTCAGCAACGCTAGGTTCGCACGTTGCGGGCGCCCTGCCGTTGTCCTCCATGCGAGCTCTCCGTCGTCGCGGATAGGGAGGGGAGGACTGGGTCATGGCGGCGCCTCCTCCACTTGGACTTTGGTGGGCAAGTTCCCAACGATACGGAGGGGAGTGAAGGCGGAGGGGAGAGGTGCGCGGGCATCAGCTGAGCAGTGCGAGAGCAGGGAGAGTGAGCACGATGGTCATAGGCGGCGGCCTGGCCAAGGAGAGCAGAACCCTAGACTCAGATGCGGAGAGGGACGAAAGAAACAATGGAACAAAGGGCAGCGACAACAGATTCGGTGGGAGGGACGAAGCCCATGTTGGCCCGGCCCAGATAGGCGCATGCGGAACGGGACTACGACAAGGACGACGAAAAGATTGGTCGTAATACGTCTGGCAGAATAGGGAACCTATTCCTTCTTTTTAAGTAGTGTAGAAACTTCGAGTCGTTCGTCTTCGGTGCTGCTCTCCACCGCCCGTTACATACGAATTCATGTCATCATAATTGAGTCAAAAAAAAATCATGTCATCATAAAGGCTTATGAAACTGCCCCATCATGCTCACAATTTATCAGCCATCATCGCTTGTGGTGAGGTCCCTTGTGGTGGAACCAGCCCACCCAGGTTCAAGTCCTAGACTTGACATGGGTGTTTGCATTTACCTGGATTTATTCCAGGATTTAACCGGCGCTATGCTTTCAGTGGTAGGTGACGTGCCCGTCAACAGCGAGGTGCCAGTGGTGACTTCGTCAACCTCAAGATATGCCGGCTCAGTCCCTCGGAGGTGCTCATAGGGGTAGGGTGTGCGTGCGTTCATAGGGGTGTTTGTACGTGCGTGTTTGTGAGCGTCTGCGTTGTACTGTGTTCTCAAAAAAAAAATTATCAGCCATCATCGCCCAAGAAACTGCAAGGTTTAATTGACCTGATGGCACCTCCAGTTTTAAAAGGCTCCCCGTCCATGGAGTTCTTGGACTACCAGCACACCCTCCTACTCATGTGTGTCTCTTGCAGTGGTCTCAACTCTGGGATTTTTCATTGGGTGCATTGATTGGATTTCCTTTGGATTCTATTGTTGTGAAGTGTATAAGTAGATTGCCTAGCCCTTTCCATCAGTTCAGACTTTTGGTTTAAGTGGCTGGTGCATGAATCTTAACATGGTATCAGAGCATCAGGTCTCGAGTTCAAATCCTGGCTTTCACATGGTTTTCGCAATTAAGCCTAAAAATTGTTGTTGCCCCGGTTTTCGCAATTAAGCCTAAAAATTGATGTTGCCCCCCTCTTTAGCCACCGCTGATGCCCTGTTTCGGTGTGCTCTTCTTCTTTCACGTGTTGACTTTCTCTTCTCTCGTCACACGCGAGTGGGGGTGTTGTGAAGTGTATAAGTGTTGACTTTCTCTTCTCCCGTCACACGCGAGTGGGGGTGTTGTGAAATGTATAAGTAGATTGCCTAGCCCTTTCCATCAGTTCGGACTTTTGGTTCAAGTGGCTAGTGCATGAATCTTAACATCTATAAATGCTGGTCGCTCAAACCAGGAGGATCATAGCGTGTACAACCATGCTGGACAAACCTCCTTTCATTGGTACACAAGCCTCCATCTCTTACAATTGATTTTCTGTTGACATTTAGTTAGCACATAGTCGATTTTCGAGATCCTACTCTACAATGGGCAATTGAATCCATCTCTTATAATTTATATTGCCCCTGCCAAGTAAAAAGGCGGTTCTTTCACTACTTGTACATTCAATCTTTGCTTCGAAGCACCCCAGACAACCCATTGACTCATGAATAGACAAATTTCGGCTCTCTCGGGTAAAGTTTGCTAAACATCGGAACTACTGCTTTTGCAGAGATTGTACGTCGAGTTAAGGCATATGGTCTCGCACATGGGCACTCATCAACGAGATCACCGGCAACTCCATATGCGAGAATGCAAACAGTTGTGAAATGTTTTCGGTAAGAAGTGGAGCCAATCTTACCGGTGGTATCGTGGTCACACACAACAACGAAAATGCTTAAGAACAACTTCCTTGACATCCAATAAGAGCGCCCAACTATAAAGTATAGAAAGGTGGATCGGTCTGATAGAACTAGTCCTTGTAGACACAGACATGACCACCTCTCCAACGAGGCTTCAAATTGTGTAGTACCATAGTAGTGCAATTTTTTTCTATCGTATACTCTGCGATCTTGATTTTGGCCCTCAAATACCTGTTGCATACAAGTTGCAAGATATATGCCACCTCAAATTATCAGTGGGACATGGCACTGAATGCCAACACTATGTGCCACTGGGACTTGTTTATGAACTTTCTCTCCCTTGGCATGATATTGGTCAACAACTAGAACTAGATGGACCTCGCGCGTCTTGCCGTGCCGCTTTTCTTTCCACTCGAATGACTTTTATACAATCTGGATGCTCACCGCAAAGAAAAGGGAGCAACCACAAAGAAAAGAAAGCAACCATACTCAATCCCTAGGAAAATATCACAATTACTCCATCAGATGACAGTACATTTAAACAATTCTTGTATAGCTTTTCCATGCATCGTCGCTCCACTATGACAAATATTCAAAAAAATGCTGAATATGGAAACATTCATAAGATATACACTTCCAAGAAGAGATATATGCTCAATAATAACAAAATTGCTTTGACCTATTGTCTCTACAATCTGGATCAATCTGACCAATATGTCATTGTGTATACATCAGTGTACTGAATTGAAGTTTTAAGGCATACATGGTCTAGTGCAAGAAGATAAATGGCACATTATACTTGTATGTCTGTGCCCTACAGATATTTGTTACATGAAAAAATATTACAGAAGACTGGATTGAGAAGTATAAATGGATCATCATCCATCCTTATTTAAATGTGGGATGGTCACACCATTATAAGTGGAAGAGCGGAATCATCGTATGTTGATGCTCAGGACTTCAGGTTTCTCTTGCATACAACACAAGATTTGTTACCGTCAATTACTTAAAGTATAGTGAATAACTTTAACTATTCACTAACAATAAACAGGATTGTTGAGAAACCACTACTGAGCATGATAGAAATATGATACCTAAAGGAAATTATTATTTTAAAGATTAACATATTGTAATCAGTGCCTAACACGAGGTCAGTTAGTACTAACTAAAATAATAGGTCAGTTAACCACGAGAACACAAGCCTATCTTATGCATGCACGATCAGACTGGTGGCTTCTGGTTTGTTCTTTTCCTTTCACTTCCAATGAATCTTGAAATATCATCATCATAGGAGATCTACACTGAAACAACAACAGAAATTTGTGCCGGATATCAACAAAATTACAGCTTCACACAAACGGCCTCAGGTGTAAGCCCACTATAGTTTAGAAGAGCCACCTCATACTTACAGAATAAAAACATAAAAATAATATTAATAAATTTAATATTCAAAATCTAAGATATGATTTTATAGATAGCAATCACACTTACTAATTTGACGCATAATCCATGAGAAAAAAAAACAGATTTGATTCACAATGAACACTTTGGGGGCAATTCACAAGCACCTCACAGGAACGTCATATTCGAATTTATCTTACCTGAACATAGTACTTCTGAAAAACTGAACTCGTACTAATTACGTCACAGAAAATTTGGGTGGACAAAGTAATATTTATCGCACAGGTAACTTGGTGGTGGAATAGCACCTGGATTTCTTTTTTTCCTATGGTGCATAAGATTAACTCCGCCTATGTTGTCTCAACATAGCCGGTCCCAAGCCCGGGTAAAGGAGGAGGGTTGTGATAGGCGAGGCGAGCCAACGTAAAAAACCCAGCCACTCTTATGGAGATGAAACCCAAAGGAATTCGAGATCTTATGGGTTTCAACTCTAGCCTACCCCAACTTGTTTGGGACTAAAAGGCTTGGTTGTTGGTTGGTTGTTGGTTGTTGGTTGGTGCATAAGATTCTCAAGTAAACAAATATGATCTTACATTGTTTTGTTAAGCACATCAGAGCCAAAGCTACTGGGCATATTTGGTTCCATAACAGGATGCCCAAATGGTTTTGTGAACAGGACTTTTCCTAGATTCTGTACAATTTCTGCGAGAAGGATTCAATTAATATGAGGGAACAAATCGTTATATCTGTCCCATGACAGCACCAAGCAAGTTAGTCCTCCATTCTTTGATGCCATCAGAAGGATGTGTCGTGGCATATAGATTAAAGAATTTCTACATGGATAACATGACACTAAAAGTGAGAGGGCAATATACTATCCTTAATACATAAGTTGATTCATTGCCATGTCTAATCCAATTTTTGCAAGGCGTGGATATAGAAAATACTCTAGACTGAATTATGTTTCTGCCTGCACTTATTTCTCTTTATTTTCTCAGATTGTTCAATAGGATTTGAGAAGTTCAAAAGAAGTTTCTAGGCCAACATTACGTTAAGCTGCCGCCTAGGACTAAGAGGTGATGATACAAATGCTAAAAATAAAGAAAAGTATGTACCAAATGCCTATCCAAATTCTCATCACGGTAGCCTACATTTAGAAATGATACCGTATGAGATGATTAACAGCACATAACCAACTTGATAGACCCAAAATAAAAAGATTTTTTTGATGGATAAAATCTATAGCTAACATCACGCGACAGACCAGAAGAGAACTCAGTGGACCATGTATAATTTTGCGATCATAATTATTAATGTATATTGGAAAAGCTAAGAATCTGAACATTTTGAAATTTTGTTCAAATCTAGCCCAACCTTTGTAGTGGTACCATACCGGGAAAATTCTAAAGAGAGCCTTTGCTCGCTTAGTCATATGATTGTGCCATCCCATTAATGCATCATGTGTTCACCTATGTATAATAGGCATGTATCTACTCAAATACAAAAAGGATGTACGTGAAGCTGTTAAATGAACCGTATCTCTGACATCAAACACTAACCAAAGTTGAATCAAGTTTTAGAATGACTCCACCACTAAACGTCACACAATTGCACATCACAAATCGACATGTAGAAATTTCAGTGGTTCACATCAATTTCTATAATTCAAATAAATACATATACTCATTGGAGGTTCCTGGAACTTGGATGCACAAGCCAAACGTCATGCTTACCTGCCTAGTGCTTCACCTGGAAGCAGTAATCACTAATCAGCAGCATAGGCTGCACACAAAAAAACTGACTTCAAACCTGTAGCTATACCATCACTGAGTAAACTGAATCATGCAACACATCAACCTGTCACAGCAGCACACGCCAGTGCAAAAAAAGCCAGATTTTCCATCCATTACGAACAACTAAACCTGCATACTATTGAGGTAAGGCATACAACTCCAGAGTTGACATTACTCATCTCTGATCTAATTAATGCAGCAAAGTTTGTAGAATTTTTTTAACTTCTGAAACCTGATTCTATTTTGTATGATGAGATATAGGTAAGTGTACTGAAAAGACGGATGCTCAAAATCCTTATGGTAGCTAAAACATTCATATGTGACACCTATTGTCTCACTACATGTACTTCCCAAATTCTATTAGAATGGCGTCTAACATCAGTGCTGCATTGAGAAGCACTAAGCAACTAACAAGCTGTTGTTTCACGAAAATACAATACCTAATCGCCAGTTGGTGATGCAATTCATATGCACAAAAAACAATCTCAATCACATACCAGAATTATCAGGTACAGAGAAAGGCTAGCTTAATTAATCCTTTTTTTTTCTTCCATCTGATTGGTTTCTACACACAGTCTCCTTTGTATATGATCCCATGCCCATATTAAGAACAGTACCAAAGAAAACCAAGATAGGCCTAGTATCGACTTCTCACCTTGGTACCAAAGGGGGCTACGGGAGGATCAATGTCAAAGTGCTTTTTCCCCTGAAAAACCATAGCCAGATTGAGAAATCAGAACCCATTTCCAGGGCCAAACCGAACGGGGCAATCCAGCCGAAATCTACAAACCCCAAGTCACAATCCATCTCATCTGGAGCTCCGCCTCCACCTCCTCGTGCTCATGCCCCATGGCTATGGGCACGATGTGATCTACAGTCAGCGGTTTGTCCCCTGCAGGAACACGCCAATCCACCAACCGATCAGCGACGGGAGCCGCCCGGAAAACGAAATCCGACGAGGGAGAAGAGGGCCTTACCTGAGAGGAGCGTAGTGGTGCGGCGGAAGGCGGCGGGCGCCGTGGAGAAGGGAGCGGTTCGGGCGGTGACGGGGGTGGAGGCCGCTGTGGCTCCGGCTGCAGCGCGGCGGAGGGCCAGGGCGAGGGTTTGGAGGCGGCGTCACATGGTGTGTGCGTGTGCTCAAGGTCGTGGCGGCGGCCTCGGGGCAAAAGGGAATACGATCCACAACTGCGGGGCCCGCGAAAGGGACGAGCAGAGCGTCCACGAGCGCCCGCAACCCTGGGAGCTTAGTGCTCTTTAGAGATACCGAATTGGACTAGTACTACATATCAGTCATATCAGACTATAGATGCAAATGATGTTGTTGTCGCGTACGGCGTACCAGAAGTCGAAATCTGACGGGCAACTAGTGTATAATATACTAATCATTTGAAATTTATCCACACATGACACATCCGTTATACCCCACTCCTATTTTAACAAGAATTCTACTCCGACCGTTTTTTATGTAAGGGCACTATCAAATATACATTTCGCCAATATATAAAGCCACTAATATTAATTAAGTAAAAAATGGTTAAAGTTCGACTTCATAGGTTAGTGATCATTTCATTAATTAATAGTGGACAAAGTGAAGGACAAGACATTCATTGATGAAGACCCAAACATGAAACACCTACGATGTACGGAGTACATACGATTGATTTAAAAGATGATCCACCGACTCAAACACGATTGCAAATAGGATCCTATAATTTGGACACCATCTATGAAGGTGATCGGCGGTCCAAAGCCTATTTTAGAAGGCAACCTAAGCAAAAAAAAGAAAAGACTTGATTTTAGAGAAGCACTAATCTTACAAACTAAAGAGGAGTCCAAATCATCTTTTCTTATTTGCCTAGTTCCCCTTTTACTTAGTAGTACTCACCTTTTTAAAACTGGGCGGTTACTTTATTTGTGGTTGATGAGGGGAGCCTTCTTTGGTTTAAAAAAACAACTGAGTTATTGCCTTTAACAGTATGGACAAATATTTGTATGCTTAAGATATCTCCACCGACCCGATGCAAATGGACCACAGTTGTTCGTTTGGTCCAACCGGACAGGACGACACACACAACCTAGCCCAACAGCCTGCCGCAAACGGACCAACGAGTTCGCGAGGATCCATTCCAAGCTCAAAATTTGGCAGGAAATGCGTCGCTGCAGACACCGTCGTGGAAGGCCCAAGTGTAATCCTGATTCCGCCCTAGGCCTGCCGTCATCGACTCCAGGAAACATAATTAGGGGCTTCATTAATATTTGGCCAAAATGACCCATGTTTACAGAGAGGGTCAACCTTAATTAAACTACAAGGACCGTGTTTACTAAGCATCCCGTACCCTGCCATGGTCGGGGTTATTCGTTGTCACGTCACCTACTGGTTGGTGATGCATGTAAAAGGCATACATGAATTTTGTAGTTTATTGTCACATATTAGAACATATTTGCATCATATTAATAGTTATTATCATTGCTCTTAATGATTTTGGAAATTTTCTAAAGAATTCCTTTATTTTGGTTCTAACTTTCTTTGGTAGAAAAAATTTGTTTGTATTTTTGAACTTTTCATGAACTCTAACTCTCCAGAACTCTTAAAAAGAGCAAGATCAGGGATAAGTGGGGTTGAATTGCATTCATGTTTTTCTTGGCACAGTGTTTATTACTTATAAGTGGGTGGAGCAACTGCCAAAACAAAACAGTTGTGCTGGTACTACCATACAGTATTTCAGAGTTGTAGCATAAGTTGCCGGTTGCTATAGGCTCTGCGCGCTCTCGGTGAAAATACTGTGCTGCACCTGGCATGGACGCAGCTTTCTCAGGCTGGTGCCAATGCACCACATCACTATAGCCTGTCACGCCAGCTTTTTCCCTAACTCTCACCCAACTCTCACCCCACGGTGCCAGTGCACGGGTTATAGTGCCAGCTCTCACTTCTCTCTCCTCTACATCAGCTTTTCTCTCTCCTCGACATCAACATTTCTTTTTCAGATTACAACATTAAAAATAATGCAAGAAAATTATTTTATTGAACTAAAATTGTTACCGATTACATCATAAAAAAATTACATAAAAATTTGAAAAAATACATAATCTAGGCATTAGCCCACACATGCTCAATCAAATCATGCTGGAGCTGTGTATACATCGGTGAGTCCCTCATTTCGTTGTCCATCTGAATCCTGGCTGCTAGGCTTGGTGGTGCATGGTTGTGTATTGCAGGGCCGACATTGGAATCAACGGTCTCATAGATGTTCTCCAAATTTGTACCACGCTCATTGATACGTCTCCGACGTATCGATAATTTCTTATGTTCCATGCTACTTTATTGATGATACCTACATGTTTTATATACATTATATGTCATATTTATGCGTTTTCCGAAACTAACCTATTGACGAGATGCCGAAGGGCCAGTTCCTGTTTTCTGCTGTTTTTGGTTCCAGAAATCCTAGTAAGGAAATATTCTCGGAATCGGACGAAATCAATGCCCAGCATCCTATTTTTGGACGAAGCTTCCAGAACACCCGAGAGCCGCCAGAGAGAAGCCCTGGGGGCCCCACACAACACCCTGGCGCGGCCAGAGGGGGGCCGCGCCGCCTTAGTGTGTGGGCCCACCAGGCCCCCTCCGAGGCTGCCCTTTCGCCTATATAAGGTCCCTGACCTAAAAACCCCGGACGAAAAAGCCACGGTACGCGAAACCTTCCAGAGCCGCCGCCATCGCGAAGCCAAGATCTGGGGGACAGGAGTCTCTGTTCCGGCACGCCGTCGGGACGGGGAAGTGCCCCCGGAAGGCTTCTCCATCGACACCGCTGCCATCTCGACCGCCATCTTCATCACCGCTGCTGCTCCCATGAGGAGGGAGTAGTTCTCCATCGAGGCTCGGGGCTGTACCGGTAGCTATGTGGTTCATCTCTCTCCTATGTAGTTCAATACAATAATCTCATGAGCTGCCTTACATGATTGAGATTCATATGATGATGCTTGTAATCTAGATGTCATTATGCTAGTCAAGTGGGTTTTACTTATGTGATCTCCGGAGACTCCTTGTCCCACGTGTGTAAAGGTGACAGTGTGTGCACCGTGTGGGTCTCTTAGGCTATATTTCACAGAATACTTATTCACTGTTATGAATGGCGTAGTGAAGTGCTTATTTATACCTCTTTATGATTGCAATGTGTTTTGTATCACAATTTATCTATGTGCTACTCTAGTGATGTTATTAAAGTAGTCTATTCCTCCTACATGGTGTGAAGGTGACAGTGTGCATGCTATGTTAGTACTTGGTTTAGTCGTGTCAATCTTTCATGCACTCTAAGGTTATTTAAATATGAACATTGAATTGTGGAGCTTGTTAACTCCGGCATTGAGGGTTCGTGTAATCCTACGCAATGTGTTCATCATCCAACAAGAGAGTGTAGAGTATGCATTTATCTATTCTGTTATGTGATCAAAGTTGAGAGTGTCCACTAGTGAAAGTCTAATCCCTAGGCCTTGTTCCTAAATACTGCTATCGCTGCTTGTTTCTTGTTTCTTTGCGTTACTACTGCTGCGTTACTACGCTTGTTTACTTCCTACAATATTACTACCATCAATCGCACGATAAGCTATTTTTACGGCGCCGTACTACTGCTCATATTCATTCATACCACTTGTATTTCACTATCTCTTCGCCGAACTAGTGCACCTATTAGGTGTGTTCGGGACACAAGAGACTTCTTGCTTTGTGGTTGCAGGGTTGCATGAGAGGGATATCTTTGACCTCTTCCTCCCTGAGTTCGATAAACCTTGGGTGATCCACTTAAGGGAAAACTTGCTGCTGTTCTACAAACCTCTGTTCTTGGAGGCCCAACACTGTCTACAGGAAAAAAAGCGTGAGTAGACATCACTCATCGTCGATGATCATGTTGTGCAGAATGACACATGCACGCATGATCAACCCAAGAGTACGCCTCGAGTAGGAGCGTCCCGAAACTGCTAGAATGTTGAACCTAGCCTTCAACACTCCAAAGGCACACTCGACATCTTTGCGCCAAGCTGATTGAGCAGCAGTGAACACTCGCTGCTTTTCACTTTGTGGAAGAGTAACACCTTTCATGAACACCGGCCAGGAGGGGTAGATGCCGTCGGCAAGGTAGTAACCATAGTTGTACTCGTGTCCATTCACCGTGAAGTTCACTACGGGTGCTTCTCCCCTACGCACATCAGTGAACAACGGCGACTGGTTGAGTACATTGAGGTCGTTGTTGGACCCGGTAACTCCAAAAAAGGCATGTCAGATCCAACGATCATACGACGCAACGGCTTCTAAGATTATGGTAGGGTGTTTGATGTCTCCCCTTGTGAATTGACCAGCATAAGCCACTGGGCAGTTCCTCCACTGCCAATGCATGCAATCGATGCTCCCTAACATGCCCGGAAAGCCACGCTCCTCGGCTTTCGCTAACAGACGCTGAGTATCCTCGACAGTTGGTCGACGGCAAAACGTCTCCCCGTAACAGGCAATGATACCTTCACAGAATCTATCTAGACAATCTGATGTAGCTTGTCTAGCTAACTTAAGCCACTCATCTATCGTATCTGCAGAGGCTCCATAAGCTAACAGACGCAAAGCCGCAGTACACTTTTGTAGGGGAGAATGACCAGGACGGTTGAGAGCATCAACTCTTTGGGTGAAATACGGAGAGTATTCACCCAATCTATCCACAATGCGCAGAAAAAGGGATCGCCTCATCCGATACCTTCGCCGAAAGAAGCTCGGAGGATAATTGCAGTCGTCGGCGAAGTAGTCCTCGAAGATCCGATCGTGGGCACCCAGTCGATCACGCCTGATGAACTCTCGGCGGCGTCGCGGCCGTCTTGGCTCGACCTCCTCGTTGAGCATCTCCTCCTCATACTCCGCCTGGAATGCATCGATCAGATCACCCTCCATTCCGTCGCTCGAACTGCTGCTAGACGAAGACATGGCGTTGAGAGGAGTGGAAATGGAGAGTGGAGGAGATGAAGTGACACTAGTGGAAAAGAGGCCTTTCGTCCCAAGCAAATGTCCCCGTTTTGAACCAAACCGGGACCAATGGGGGGCATTGGTCCCGGTTCATCATGAAAACCCTTTAGTCCCGGTTTGTTTGAACCCTTTAGTCCCCCTTCGTATTACGAACCGGGACTAAAGGGTGGTCTATGGGGCAAAACCCTTTAGCCCCCCTTCGTATTACCAACCGGGACTAAAGGTCTACCCTTTAGTCCCGGTTCGTAATACGAAGGGGGACTAAAGGGTTTTTTGCCTCCCCATGCACCTCCAAACACCCCCCCCCCCCCCCCCCCCCGTGGATCGCCTTTTTTAACACTGTAAAATATAAAAGAAAATGATAGAAAATTCAAAAAATAAAATCTTTTCAGATTGTTGTATGTTATGCAACCTACTATTAGGGAAAATTAACAAATTTGAGTTTTCATTTTTTTGCAAAAAAGGTTTGAAAAATGGTAAAACCGCATTAACTTTTGCATACGACGTCGAAAAAAAATGTGTAATATATCAAAATCATCGTGGAAAAAAGTTACATCCGAATTCACCTGGGTTTACCCGGTTAGCCAATTTTTAGATTCTCAAAATTCCAAATGAAAATATGAAAGCAGGAAGATTTTAGTTTTTGCCAGAAATTCGGAATTTTATATTTTTAAATTTTTTAAAATAATAATTACATCATGCATAAAGATTACTATTACTTAACCATAAAGTTAGCCAATTTTTAGATTTTCAAATTTTCAAGTTTGGCAAAAAAATATTAAAAAATAATAAATTAAAAACTATTATAATACAAATTAAAAAAAACTAAAATTATAATACCATTACCACAACATGTTATTACGTCATTAGTTTTGTTTATTAAAATAATTATTTGTAATTCGAATAATAAATAAGTGTGACATCGACCAACATGTTAATAGGATTGATATGATACTAGTATCACAACATGCGCGCAGTGGCGAAGGATGACAAAAATTTAAGGTCGGGCGAACTCTAAAGCATAAAAAAGATTGATGCAAAAAAATGTGTTGCCACACTAATATTTTATATGATCTTTAGCATAGTCACTTAGTACAATGATAATTGCAACATATTTAAATATAAATAGAATCTACAAACGTACCAATAATCTTCAACATTCTCTTCCACTACAGCTTCAGTGACATCTTCCACTTGTTCCCTGCCATAGAATTTCAGGTCCCTTCCACTTCTTGATATTGCCCTAGATGTTCCGTTTCATTTGCATTTCCATCAGTTTCGTGGGTGCTTGGTGAATTAGAGACATTGCCCTAGCAGGTGGCACAAAATATCTTTTTAAATCTGCAATTCACAACATTAAAAGACATGAGTATTTGCCAAGTTACCTAGTTCACAATTCATAAATTCAAGCCCTCATCTAATAATCCAATTCACTACGAGTAGTCATTGCTCATAAGTCAAGAAATTGTACCTCCCACTTTTGCAACTGTTGGTCCCTTTCCATTTTCCCATCTCTAAAAGCTGTTGCCGGAAAGATTGAAAGAATTAAATTAAGAACCCTAGCTGGATATCTATCGGACGCCTGCATAGCGCCCTGACCTGCTGCAGTGCTGCCCGTCCGCACGTCCCTTTCAGCAGGCAGCAGCAGAGCGGTTCCTGGGCGGTGGCGCCGTTTCTGGTCGAAGTGGAGGGCACGCGTGACGGCTTGAGGCGTGGCGTCTCGGAGGCACAGGCACGGGCAGTCTAACGATCGATCTCGATCACGATCACGATCACGATCACGCGCACAAGATATCGTGATCCGTCAACCAAGCGAGCGAGCAGACTGTGGCAATGGGCGATTGCCTCCTCCGCGCGCGGCCCAGCAGGCCCATGTCGGCCGACGCACCACCAAAGGAGCCTAGTTTCACTCGTTTTCCTCTGTTTTTCCCCAGAAACGAACACAAACTGTTGTATATCTTTCGAACATCGATGGAGGCATATATATGTAGTTTTTTGTCAAAAATCAAGGTAGGACGGATGCCCTACCTTGCCCTATTGGGAGCTTTGCCCCTGCATGCGTGCGAAACACTTGGAAGCGTGATGGGAAAGGAACTTAGAAGTTAAGCGTGCTAGTGCTGGAGTAGTGGGAGGATGGGTGACTGAGCGGGAAGTTGGACCACAGGTAAGTAATTTGACTATTGATTAAGCGTAGTTAGAGATTAAGTGTACTTAGAAACTAAACTAGTTAAATAACTGAAATACTAGAAATTCTGAAAAAAATAGAAAAAAAAGAGGAGCGAAAAATAATTGGACACAACCAAATGGATTAGAAAAAATAATGAAATAACCTTTAGTCCCGGGTCGTGTTACAAACCGGGACTAAAGGTTATTTTCCTCGACGCGCGCCAGCAGCCCACGTGGCGGGACCATTAGTCCCGGTTTGTTTTACAACCGGGACTAAAAGGGAGGACCTTTAGTCCCGCCTAATTGGTCCCGGTTTGGAAACCGGGACTAAAGGCCCAAACGAACCGGGATTACAAGCCCGTTTTCCACTAGTGTGAGGTGTGGAATGAGTCATATGGGGGTATTTATAGGGGGTGGGGATGAATTTTTGGGGTTTTTTTTGGCATTTTTTCGGATTTTTTGAACCAGCAACGGCTACCCCAACGGCTAGCTGAGGTGGACCAATCAGATCGCGCCACCTCAGCCCCTCCCTCTCGCCCTGCCTCTCGCCCCGCTCTCGCCCCCCTCTCGCCCCCCTATCGCCCCCAGCGCGGGCGGCAGCCGGGCGTTAGCGGGCGGTACCCTATCGCCCTCGGCCTCTCGCCTCGCCCCTCTCTCGCCTACCGCCCCGGCCTCTCGCCTCGCCCCTCTCTCGCCTCTCTCTCGCCCCGCGCCGGACGATACCGCCCCTGCTACCGCCCCCATTGGCACCAGCCTCACCGTGAGTAGTAATTTTCTGGCAGAAGGTGTTGTTCCCTCATTTGTAGGATGCAAGGTTCATCCATTTGAGGAGGAAATTACACAAACCACTTACTTTTGTTGTCGATGTTGCGCAAACTACTTACTATTGATATTTGTTGCAAAGAACACCAACTTTACCTGTATTTAGTTGCACAGAAGTCCAAACTTGAGATTAGTTTGGTTAACAACTTAACTGACTAGCGGGGACCACCAAATACATTGAACCAAAAAATCTGAATCGGAGCTAGCTCGTCCCCTTGCCTCTGTTCCCGAACGACACACCTGACCGAAAAGAACGCAGGGCTGCGGCCGTCCGACGCGGAGAGGAACGGCGGCGGCGGCGACCTGCTGGCCGATGATGGAGGGGTTCTTCCCTGCTTCTTTGACTCCTCCACCACCCTATCTCGGCGGCACTAAATCAGACCGAGGGTATGAAAGCACAAGACTCTATTCTTACTTCACGGCGGGTCTAGGCTACCAAGCAGAAGCCAGTCAAAATTAATGAAATATTAGATGGCTGTAACCTTTTGTTGTGTGTGACTTGATGTATGTGCGACCTGATGGAATATATATGCTAGAACTATGCTAGAACTGATGGAATACTATCTCTAAATATTATGTTGTCTGCCACCTGATGTTATCATATTGTTTCTCTAAATTATTTCAAACTTTTCCAATTACTGTCATATTGTTTCTCTAAAATATTTACATATAGGAGAGCTGGTTCTTATGTGGCGTTTTGGCACCCGGGAGCATATGCTCCCGGTTTTTAAACTTCATTTTAAATGCACTTTTAAAATGTTGAAAAATTTGAACACAAAATTTAGTAGATACATCTCGAAATTCTACACGTTCACAAAGTGGTTCCACAGAAAACCAACATTTTGAGTGTCATCTGTAAAAAAGACAAATTTTTCTTTAAAAAATGGTTGTGTATGAGACGTTTTGTTTATCTTTTTCGCACAAGTCACAAAAAATGTCGGTTTTTCGCAAGACTTGGTCTGCGCACGTAAAATGTTGATACGTAAGCAAGAAATTTTTTGTTCGAATTTTTTGAACATTTCAAAATATTTTTCCGGTGGCAGGAGCATATGCTCCCATGTTCCAAATTGAATTTCCGGTTCTTATGGACATAGGACACATAGGAGAGTTGGTTCAACTCATGTATATTTGGTGGTCCCCCTTTGTCAGTTTGGTTGTTAACTATTTAGTCAGTCAGTTAACCAGACTGATCCTAAGTTTGGACTTCTGTGCAACAAAATACAGGTAAAGTTGGTGTTCTTTGCAACATACATCAATAGTGAGTAGTTTGTGCAACAAAGACAGCAAAAGTAGGTAGTCTATGCAATTTCCTCTCCATTTGAGTGAGGACAAACAGCGACGGGCGCAGGTCCGGAAAATACTTAGGAGTGCAAATTGAGTTATTTCTTTTAGTATCCTCGTTTGTGAGGCTTGTTGCCTTTCTCAAAGCATCCCAACTATCTTCTATCCCTTGTTGATCTTTGTGATGTATTTGATGTGTTTATGGTTGAAGTTCATGAATGTACCATAAGATAAAATTGAGCCTTTGGCCATTCTATTAAGCGAAAATTCTTATTGGTACATTGCATGACTTCGTCTTGGATATCATGCTATATTTCTTGTCTATCTATTTTGTGTGTGCATGTTTCTTTGTGGATAAATATCTTTGTGATATTGCTCACTTAGAGAAACTTATACACATAAGAGATGATACATCTCCATTTGATATCTTATTTATTTGTTGCGTGTTGATCGGTCATGCTAAGCAATATAATTAATTGAAGACTATGATGATGCTTTTTGCTCATCCTTGTAATAGTCTTATAATATGCTTTATCATGCCTTTCACATATCCTCTTGGTTGAGCCTTTTTACTATGGTGCCTCATACTTGTTGCTCAACCATTCGTTTGTTGCAAGTGTTAAGCTTAATCTTCTATCTATGATCTATTGCAAATGTTTGTGTTTTAAATGGTAATGAGGGAGTGGGGATTCCATGTTATGCATATTGTATTCAAATACAACATTTTAATTTATGTATGTACCTTGGGGAGCTTCCTAATTTTATTTAAGGCACTATTTTGTGGTGATCGTTAGAGTTTGATTCACTTGGTATCTTTTGTTTTGAATGATATTATGGGAGTGATGATTCCATGTTTGTGCACTTTATACTCCAATTGAAATTGTCTAATTTTGTGCACAAACCTTGGGGAGCTTCCTCATATTATATAGAGCAATCTTCTTGATCTTATCATAATATCTATCTTTCTTTTGGTATCTTCTTTGTGGTTCATTTGGTTGCTTGCTTCATTTGTTGAATCTTCTTGACTTTGTTATCTTTTTGCAATCTTTGATCCTCGCTATAGTGTGATTCCTTCCGAATATTCGTCATTGGATATGTGCATTTGATTCCACTCAAATTATGAGAAATGCTAACGCTATGGAGGAACTCTCACTATATTGGCCTTCTAAATTTTTCACCCATTTCGGCAATTAGTGCCAATGGGGGAGAAGTTTGGAGGGTTTAAGGGAATTTGGTTATGTCTTTGCTTTGTGCTTAAGCATGTGCCTTTATTGCATTGCATCTTGTTGCTTTGCATGGTTGAATATTTAGAGGAAACTCCACTAGGCTTTGAATGCCAATATATGCAATGAAAGTCAAGATCATTCACACATGCATATATTATGGGGGAGTTTGCTCTATATATTCAAACTTCTTTGTTACTTAAATTCCTTATATAAACCCTCTCAAAGAGATTGTCATCAATTACCAAAATGGGGGAGATTGAAAGTGCATGGAGCCCCCATGTGTGGTTTGGTAATTAATGACAATCCCTATGGACTAATGTTTGCATTGAGTTATATTTGTAGGAGTTGTCCATAGGCAATGCTTGAAACATATGTTGGCTTCAAGATTGCAATAAGGAGCAAATGAAGAAGATCAAGTGTCAAGTATGTCTTGAAGATGAAGATGAAGTGAGCTCTCAAAGTTAACATCAAGACATCAACGAAATGAAGTGCAAGTTCAAGATGAGTCAACTTAAAGATGTCATATGCATGAAGCTTGCCATGAAGAAATGAAGTGCAAGTTCAAGATGAGTCATCATCGAAGAGATCCTTTGCTAGACTATTGCCATCCATATGGTGATCATGGATATGTGAAGATGCGCGGAACAAGAAGCTCTCCCATGGTGAATTATGGGGGAGCAATCCACAAGACTTCGTCAAGCAAGCGCAATCAATAAAGGCGTTCCATCTCGTTGCGGTCAAGATCGTCATCATCGAGCTCAAGTGGAATGCGCAAGTTTAAGGTTTGCTCTTGATAGGGTTTCTTTCTTACCGGTCTCATGGTGTAGTTGGAGACCGGTTTATAGTTTAGTTGCCGTACTATCAAGAGGGCTCTCGAGTGAGTAACTCGATCGTATCGTTCGGAGAGAGCTCAAACCTTTGCATCCTTGCATCATATTTCCTGGTTGTTATTTGGATCTTATCCATGTGGTGATTTAGAGCTTGTGCTTATTCTCATGACAAGCTCTAGTTCATCGAAAACGGATTCCGCATGAATCACTTGTTGCGTTTTCGATATTGCAGTTTTTCTCGGTTTCTCGTATTGAGAGGTTTCACTCTAAAATACATAGAAAAACCTACCCCACTTGTTCTTAAGATTTTCACTCTTTGTGTGGTAGCTCTTGTCATCCTCTTTACAACAAAGTTGGTTTCACCTAAATCCAAGTCTCCTATCTCAAGTTGTTGCATTTTCCATATTGGAGGTTTTACCGGTTTGCCTTTTATAGATAGGTAAAACCTTTATTAATTTGTTTCTATCCTCCTTTGCTGGACTATGATGTTTCTATGCATATTGTTGTAGAGCTCGTTGTTATGATTTCAACGAGACCAAGATCATCGAAATCGGAGTCCGGATGCAAAAGTTATTGAAGTTTTCGTGAAGCAGTTTTTTGGGCGGAAGTTGGCCGGAAATTCCGGTGACCGGAACTTCCGCCCTACTTCCGGTGAACTTCCGGAAATGTCGATTCTGCACGCAGAAATCATACCGGGAGCATTCCGGGGGCGCCCTACTTCACCCGGAAGTTGGCTGGTACTTCCGGGGGGCGGAAGTTCCGCCCCAAATGACCGGAAGTTCCGGTTTTGACGAGTTTTGTGCATAACGGGCAGATTTCTCTTGCCCTATTTAAGGGGGTCTTCTTCCCCAAAGTTTCCTATCCGTTAGAGCTCGTTTTTGCCTCCATTGTTGACCTTCTTTGAGCTTGCTATCTCCCTCTCCCTCCAATGAATCTTGCATCTATTTGAGAGAAAGATAGAGGAGATCTAGATCTACATCTTCACCAATCAAATCCCTCTCTTTGTGAGGGGAATCCACTAGATCTAGATCTTGGAGAAATTTGGTGTTCCTCCTCCTATTTGTTCTTCATCTCTTATTCCCCCAATAGCTTTTGTAGCTTTGTTGGAATTTGAGAGAGAAGGACTTGAGCATCTTTGTGGTGTTCTTGCCATTGCATTTGGTGCATCGGTTTGAGTTCTCCACGGTGATTCGTGGAAGTGAAAGCAAGAAAGTTATTACTCTTGGGTTCTTGGAACCCTAGACGGATTTGAGGCCTTTGTGGCGATTTCTTGGGAGCCTCCAATTAAGTTGTGGATGCGTGCCCCAAGCTTTGTGTAAGGCCCGGTTTCCGCCTCAAAGGAAATCCCTTAGTGGAACCGTGACCTAGGCCTTTGTGGCGAGGGTCACCGGAGATTTAGGTGAGGCGCCTTCGTGGCGCTCGGTGTGTGGTGTGAGTACCGCATCTTGGGGTGAGGCCTTTGTGGCGTTGGTGTGCATCGAGCAATCACACCTCAAGGTGAGCCTCTTGTGGCATTCGGGAGCACTAAGCCACCGCACCTCTCCACCGGAGATTAGCACTCGCAAGAGTGTGAACTCCGGGATAAATCATCGTCTCCCGCGTGCCTCGGTTATCTCTATACCCGAGCTCTTTACTTATGCACTTTACCTTGTGATAGCCATCGTGGTTGAAGTTATATATATATATCTTGCTATCACATAAATTGCTTGTCTTGCTTAGCATAAGTTGTTGGTGCACATAGGTGAACCTTTGCTTAGAATAAGTTGTTGGTGCACATAGGTGAACCATAGTATATAGGCTTTGAGCTTGACAAAGTAAACGCTAGTTTTATTCCGCATTTGTTAAGCCCATCTTGTAAAAGTTTTAAATCGCCTATTCACCCCCCCCCCCCCTCTAGGTGACATCTGTGTCCTTTCAGGAGCGAGGACCATCCAAAGCAAAATCCTTCCCCGCACATACGTCCCTACACACATCTGAGATCAAAAGGTCCACTTGACAGTAACTAAATCAAAAATATAGAGGGTCTAGACATAGACGTTCCACTAAAAAAGTTAGGACATCTAAAAGGGAATCTTTATAGATGATCATCTATATGGAGATATAGAAGTCTTCATTTAGAGGAATCGCTCTTAGGACATGCAAATGCTTAAAGATGGTTGGAAACATCGTTTTCTTGTTGTGATTAGTGATGAATTTTGGACGGTACTCGATGCACACTCTTTTAGGCTACGATTCCAGCAGGGCAGTAAAGCTTATTTTCTTTACTCTTTTCCACACGGAAAGTAATGGCAGCTGATAGGAAACTGGATTCATGTTTCCCATGCATCATGTTGTCTCTTTCACAACTACAATTTTCTCTCAGTAATGGTATATGTTGAGATGTTCAGAGTTTACCCCCAACAATCGGCAAACAAACCCTTCTACCTTTTTAAAAGGAGTATCAAGAGGAGATCAAGAGTGTCTTACTAAACTTGCTTCATATTTTCGAAACCTAGGCAATGTCTTTGATTGATAATTCAAATAAGAGTTGGATAGTTTATAAGTAAAATTAGCCGAAAATCATACAACAAAAACGCACCACGCCAGCCCCGAAGCCACGCACCGCCTACCCGATGACGAAAAATGGTCAACGCCAACAAGAAGAACATACCAAACACTTACACTGGAGGTGAAAAGAAGGCTCGTCAACAATGACTCCCATGAGGAAATGCTGATCTAAGTTACTAGTCTAAGTTACTTCAAACACATACACATAGATGGTACTAATCTAAGTTACTCGACAGTATGATCAGCCTAAGTCTGACCAGTCAATCGATTAACTAACTACCCTTGCATGTTCTGTCTTGAGTTTGGGTAAGAAAAATACTATGCCATTAGGGTCATAGGGAGCGTCCTCGGAGTACAACTAGCAAAAGGTGCAGCATACTATCCAAAATCTTGGAGGCGTGTGTGTCTCATTCGGTTAAAAATTTCCCCCATCAATTAACTTCCACTGGGTAGCTGAAAGTTAAGTTTTGTAATCTTAACACGTCGTGTCATGGGACGAGGGCTTTTGTTAACTGGGCACCCGCACGCGCGCTTTGTGCTGGTGGAAATTGGAAAAGGGTGTCGTCGTCTTGCGTGGAGGCCGAAAAGCAGCGCCCGCATCAAAAATCAATCAGAGCTTCGCGTTCGCGTCCCACACTGGCCCAGGGAAGCAACGCGGAAGCTGACCAGATCACGTGCAGGGATCCTGACGCGTTTACGTACGTCAGCGTAGGGCCAATTCGTGACGTCGGAGAGAGAGAGCCAATGGCTGATCGATGATCGGTATTTTCGATCTCTGGCCATAACCTTCGGTTAAACGTGAAATATACTCCCTCCGTTCAATATGCATACTAGCTTCTTGGGTTGTACGAATATAAGGATATCTTTTCTTTTCCCATCTCCCCCGCTTCCTTCTCCAAGCTCTCTCTTTCTCTTCTCTAGATCCGGGCCAGCAGGTTCCTCTCCCTCTTTTCTCCGGCAGCAGTCGGCGTAGAGATCGGAGGGGCCAAGCTAGGGCCATGCCTCCCCGGCGGTGTGAAGGTGCCCCTGTTTTGAGGCTCAATTTCATAGTTGGTGGAGAATAAGGATGCGGTTGTGTTTCTAGTTTTAATCTTATGGTTTATGTGTAAATTCCAAGGGCTATTTTGTAATTACCTTTTTATTGAGGGTCCTTGATGCACCTTTGAAGATTAATGCAGTTTCCGGCCAAGAGGAAATCTTATGTTGGCCTTATGGCCTGGGTAATGAATTTCTTGTAAATCCCCTGTAACATAGTGTAGCTTTTCTTAGCTTAGTTTTTGCTTCCTTTTAGTGCCCCCTCCAGCACTCTGTACTTTTAGTTTTATACCTTATACCAAAAATCAATAAAAATATACGCAGTGAGGAAACTCACTGTACAGCTTAAAAAAATGCAGTTTCCGGGCCCTTCAGCGCATTTCCCCTATTAAAATGAACAACATGGGAGGTTAAACTTTTTTTCGAACGTACACTAGTACTTTTAGAACTTACAATAGGCATCGAGCCATCTCACCGAAAATACTAGGTTGATATGAGGGACACGCTTAGCCGTATAAGTCGCCCTCGGCCACCACCCACAACCGATCTGAGACTAAACGCAAAAAGATTATTGTGTTGTCTATGAAATATCACCAAAATCTTATACTACGAGCTTTTGTTAATTTTCCTATGTATGGAAATTTCTTATTTCCAAGTCGCCTTGAGATATGTGAATTTCGTAAACTCTTCTAATAAGTACTACTTCCGTTTAAAAATAAATGTCTTAATTTTATTAAATATATATAGATACATTTTAGTTGTAGATACGAATTGAGACACTTTTGTTTGTTTAAACAGATGAAGGGAGTAGTTCTGTTGAACGAGACGAAGAAATGTTAACTACTACGTATTAGAGAGAGGAAAAAGATAGGATATCGACGATGAACCCTGTTATCTACGAAAGCACTTGAATGCACACGGCAGAGGTAGTAGAGGTATGCAGGACCGCGGGTGTGTCTACCAAGGCACTATCCACGGAGGGTACATGGAGAAATAGGATAGGCTCGCTTAACACACGCCACTTGAGACTAATCACAATGGAAGTATCTTTAGTACTATCATGCATGACATGTTGACAAAAATCTGATGTGGCGCACATATTAATGAGGTGGGAGATGTGAGTGTTATCATAATATGATACCGTATCATAGCACGTAAAACTAAAAAACTTAATGGCAAACACATCATGTATACCAATTTGCATTGACATTCTACAAAACATTAAATATAATAATACAATGATACTACCTTATGTTACTACTCCCTCCATACCGGTTTATTGGGCTCATTAGAGAGAGCGCCGCGACCAAGGCGGGCTATGAGTGGGCGACGTAATTTTTCTGTGGAAATTTTTCAGCCAATCAACATGCTATAAAACTGCGATTTACAGATAGTAATTACGGCCCTTAATGTCGAGAGGAGAAACAACCCCCGTCCAGCTAGGCTGCCGCATGCGGGGTCTTGTTTCTGCCAATCACAACCATAATGCACGGCCGTTTTCCATGCACAGCAGAATTAACGGGGCTCTGGGGAGGCGAACGAGCGGCTGAGGGAGCCATGCGCGCTATTTAATCAGAGCACTAATTGCAAATTGGCCCTAGTTATCGGTATTTTCCTAATTTCACTATGAGCCCAGTAAACTGGTATGAAGGTAGTATGCATTATAGAGTATGATACTTCCCATTATGAGTAGTCTGGAAGGTAGATAAAAATAAGTGTGTGAACCCATTCATGTCAGCATGCACAAAAACAAAACTGTATCGATCAGGTTCATTGTACTACAGTATATACAGTAGTATTTCAGATCAGAAAAATAGCCGGCCCGATTGCTACAGCTTTGTCACCGTGAGTGCTGTCTAAAGTAACAGTTTTGCACCTGACATGGGCGCAGCTTTCTCACCGTGAGGAGTAATTTTCTGGCAGCCGGCGCTGTTTACCACATTTATCCATTTTTTTTTTTGAAACAGTACATTTATCCATTTGAGTAGTCCGAAACAGTGACGGTAGGGATTGGTCAGGATCTTGCATAGATTCAGGCGCAGCTCCCGAGAATATTGAGCACGGGGACATACAGCAGCCTACAGCTGCAACTTGGCACAACGATGCCATTTTTGAAGTAAAAAGCGGCTTTCCCGATCGATCCCCTCCAGTTCGGAAGCAGGTTTTGCAAAGTGTACTTTTGTGGTTGGTGGCGGCTGATTATAGCGGAGCAGCATGCATCGCCACAACAAACACAACCGCGTGTGCGTGGGACTGGGAGCGACGTTCGCGCCGGCACCGCGTGGGCCTACGCGGCCATTTGCTTTGGCACGAAATATGTTCGTCTTAGTTTATTTTGATTGTTTTCTACTATTTATTTGCATCAGTTTGACCATTTATAATATTCTCTCGTTCCATAAAACTTGTCTAACTTTTATTAAAATTTGGATGTGCGTAGATGCTCCCTTACTGTCTAAACACATACAAATTTACACAAATCTTAGACAATCTTGTGGGACGAATGGAGTAGAAAACTATAATATGCTCTCTTCGTTCCAAATAAAGTATCGTAAATTTTATGGACAGGAATTTGGTGCACATGGGTGCCAGTGCTCCCTCCACTTTTAGTTTTTTGAAAATTTTAAAATCTTACATTTTTATGTTTTTAAAAATTATGGCGTGAAATTTGTAGATAGATATGTCCATGAGAAGTGTATGCAAAAAAAAAGTCCAGGTGAAAAATACTTTAAATTTTGGTAAATACAAAAAAATAATCTGACAAAAGGATACACTATTGTAATACTACTTTACTACCATTAACTGTTAGAAATATGTCTTTTTTATATGGCTCAAAATACAAAGTATTTTTAATGGGACCTTTTTTGCATACACCCCACCCGTATATATCTACTATATATTTAACATCATAATTTTTGAGACTTGAAATCGTGAGATTTTAAAATTTTCGAAAATCTGAAAGTGAGGAGAGCACTCGTGCCCATGTGTCAAAGACAATTTCCAAAATTTTACCAAACTTTGCATCTATCTAGACATATTTTAGAAATAGACGCATATAAATCTAGATAAATTTGCAACATTTATTTCAGAAGAGAGGAGTAATTTACAGCCAAATAAATTGAAATAATTCGCAAGCACATGAAAAACCCGAAAACTCAGGGATGCACGGAGAACATCAAATAGCGCTGAAGCATGTTGATGTCATTGTTAAACCTTGCCATGACAACAAAAGGGCATTGAATCCAAAGTGAATAAACAGGTACAACTAGCATGCTGATCCGTTTTGGTATTCTGCCCCTATTGCCGCTTTGCTCTAAATTGGCAAAAACAAGTCACAATCAGGACTACAGAATACAGGTGTGATTTATTCACTTTTTTATAACCATACCAGTACAAAGTAATCCTGGGAACATTACCAATGTTCTCAATGATCTCTTAATTCCCGATGGAAACCCGTTTCACCTTGCACTGCAGATAAAGGTGGAATTCGAGGTTCTGGCTTTATATTTGCCATCAGATTTGCATACTAAATTACATTGGTAAGGATGGATTTTATCTGACAGTTGTGTACATATGTAATTACGTTTATGTAGGTGAATCTAACCTTCAACTTCATCCACGGTGCTCTATACCTTCATGCAACCAGACCAATCGGACACCACGCCCTCCCCAGCTCAAGTTGGATTTGTTGACTTTACATACATTATCAGTCCACTATTTTGAAGTTATTATTAATTGTTAGCACAGATGAAAAAATAACAACCGTCACTATTTCAAGAATTATGTTACGCCTGACCACGAGATACCTACTTTCTACTGCTACGAGAGACGTCTCCTGACTTCCGGTTAATGTCTATACTTGGCTTGCATGGGTGATTATGGACGGTGCACTGGAGATTTAGAAAATTTTGGTAATTTATATGGTTATATGAGTGTGTATCTTCCATTTGTACCAGAACATATTCTGGATAATGGTCCAGATTGATTATGCCGTAAAACAGGTTAACGGAGACTTGATCAGTACGAGCCCAACACATTTTGTTGCATGTTGTCTTTGTAAATCGTCTATTTACCAGTCCATAGACCATATATGTTGGACACTTAAGCATATACACCTTTAATTGTGTGCATGTTTCATGGTTTTTTTATTTTTAACAAATGGCAATTCTGGTAACTCTGGTCCAAAAGTTCTTCACATTTTATATATCTTTTTGTTAAAAGCTTTATTTTTTATTGTTCTAAAAGGCAAATCCATAACACTCCTACATGCTTTGCACTACAGAAAAAATGATATAGTATCCTTCATTTATACTTTTAACATGCCCGCAGCAACGTGTGGAGTATCATCTAGTATATTAAAAGTTCGACGATACGGCGCGACATTTTATTTTAAACTACCACTACAGCACAACACTAGATTCCCAACTGACATCGGTTGGCAAAAGTTAGTATCGTCAACAGAATGTTGGTCGGTAAAGCTTCTGTCAAACAGTCGGTCGGAAAAACATGCACAGGGTAACCGATTGTCGGTCGGAAATGTGTTGCCGTCGAATGGTCGGTCGGTAAAACAATGCCGACCAACCGTGGGTCGTTAAGTGGAGCGACCCGCCAACAGTTGGCCCAACGCGCGCGCGGAGCAAAACGTATTTGCGCCAACATTTGGCCCAACGCGCCACAACTTTCATTTCCCACACAGTAAAATCTCCACAGCCGCGCCTCTGAACCCTAAATCCCCAAATCCACAGGCACTCGGAGCTCTCCCGTCCGCCCCTCCACCACGCGAGCCAGCGGCGGCGCTATCTCTTCCAGTCACTCCGCTGCCAGCCACCACCGGCACGACCTCTCTGGCACGACCTCTCTGGCACCACCCTCTGCTTTCTCCCGCACCAGATCCAATAACCCCAACCAAATCCCTAACCCCACTTCTACTCCCCCATCCATCCTGATGAGAGAGGCAGAACAACGGCGGCGGCGCGGCTGGGCTTGCTCGCCGGAGAGCGTGTGCATCAACGTGCGATGTTCCGTCGATCTCGCCTGCCGGCGTCGCTCCTTGCTGCTCCACGCCGGCCACCACCGCCCGCAACGCACAGCTCCAGGTTGCCGTCGAGCTTCCTCATCTATTCACCACCGCCACCCAACAGGAGAGGAACGCGTCCCGTGCAGGTGATGACCTCGTTCCGGCCACTGCTGATTCCAGAGTTAGCTGGCTGTTATTGTTAAGTTGCAAAGTTAATTAGCTAGGTAGCAGTGGTCTGGCCATCCTCGGTCACTGCGACAAATTAGCTCAAGTTGTTTATTCGCGATAAGATTCCACCATGGCCATCTATGTGACGCTGCTATTTCGTTCGTTCTAGATCAAGAAAGGTGTGGCTAGCTTTCTTCACAACGTCTGAAGTGATGTGCAAAGTCACTACTTGCTATCGTGGTCAGGTCCTTGGTTATTGACTGACTGCTCATGCATGGTGTTGAATTCATCCAGTGTGCTATTATTTGCTGCCCGTTTCACTTTCTTTGCAGATTTTTACTACTTGCTTATGAGGTTTTATATATAAATCTGGCAAGTACATCCAAATCGGAGATTGATTTCAACATACTCAATGCCTTTTTTATTCCAATTACTTCTCAAAGTGTACTACTAGGCTGTTGATATTTTTAGATCTTATTGCAATTGCATTTGCCAATGAGTAGTAGTTTCCAGTTTCAGAAACAGCAAACGAGATTAATCTTTCTTCGAATCTGAATAATTGTAATTTTAAGCATGTTTGTTTCTTGAAAAGTGCCTCAGGATATACGGTACTCCCTCCCTTCGTACATCTAAATTTTGACAAACTTCTGACATTCTTCATGGGACGGAGGGAGTAATAATATTTGCTACACATGAGCACCATATTACTGTAAATCTTTGCTTAGTGCTTTTTATTGTTTTGCTGCTGCCAAGAGTTAAACATATAACCTATAACCTATAGTCGTTGATGTGCTCGTGGCAGACCTTCTATTTGCACGACTGCTGCTACGGCAGCTGTCCGGCCTCGTGCGGCGACAGGGACTAGGGGTAAGACAACCTGGCATCATCGAGCCCGTCCATGATGACACCACTTCACACAAGGTAGTAAGGTCCCTGGCATCATCTAGCTAGTTCAGACCAGATCCGTTTATTTTCTAATTTGCTTGGTGTTGCTTGGCAGGGAAACTGCGGTGAGGTGTTGAACATCCGACCAAGACAATCCGACTGATCATCAAGCAGTAATCGTGTATGGTACTAGCAGAGGTATTATAGGAAGGCCACTTACACCACAAATGTGTTCCTTTATTCTGGTACAGAGAGGGGAGCCTTGGAATCTCCTGTTGTTATGGCAACAATTCTCTTGGTCGACCCAAACAGTGTTATTGGTGAAGAGCCCCTTAGCCAGGGGACTTGTGAGGTTCTTGTATTGCGATTAAAAGAGATGCAGTATGATTTACGATATACTGTCCCAAGGTCCATTGCATGGCCAACAAGGAAATCAGCATGGCTGTGTGTTGTATCCACATCTCTTGTACTGCTGTGTGTTATGCTGACTTGTGATAATTTTGCTAGATGAAGCCCTACAAGCCAGGGGATACTACATCGTCCTGCCATTGACTTTTTTTAGGTAATCTTTTGAAAATTTCTGATACAATCCCTTGGATCATGTACCAATGGCTAGACTGGATTCTTCATTCCACAACCACTTACTATGAATAGAATGGATTCTGCTACTGAGAAATTCTGGTAAACGAGCTCGTTAAGCTGCTAATTATGAGCCCTTTATTTATTTTGGCACAGGAGTTGGCCACTGTTATTTGTCATCTGTTTATGTTGAGTCCAGCGCGTGACACTGGTATGATACTGTCAACTTGTCATTAGTTTAGCTATTTACATTGTCTACATATTTGGTTCATGTCTGATTTCTCCATCTTTTAAGTATTATTTCTTGGCAAAGGTTGTGCTTAGCAGCTGAATCTGACTGATGCATGCCAGCATGTATCATGTTCATGTATGCATACAGCCTGCTATGCTAGATTGCTTATTTGCTGAATTCCCGTGTTAGATTGCTAGCTTGCATGCTTATTCTGCCTAATGTGATGCATGTATGTGTGGTTGGCTGGATAGTCGGATAGATTCATGTGTGTATCCAATATGCCTAGTTACCTACTCGTAATTTTCTAAGTTAGAAGATATTTGTATATAGAAACTATGGTTCTCTTAATATATACTACTTCAGGGAAAGACGGAACCTTATTTGATCTGAATAGTTAATTAGCATACTATATCTTTATTGTATTTGACACAAGAATCTTGTTTGGACATCAGTAGATGAATATCGTACTATATTTTACTATGTTGTGACATACTTTCTGTTATGTGAGCCTGCTAATTGATGTTAAATTATAGTTTTGTGGCTAATGTTATCAACTAAACGTAATGGCTGATAACTTTGTAGGAAGGACTGCATTAGGAACCGAGTAGCTGGCGGCCCACATCAAGATATTTCTTTATAATGGAGATTTCATGTCATTGGAGATGTACCTACTCACTTATACAAAATCAGATGGGTGCCGTGTCTTTTGTAGGAAGTCTAAATGTTTCTGCAAAATCAGATGGGTGCGGTGTCTTTTGTAAGAAGTATAAATGTTTAGCGCACATTCAGATATCTTTCATTTCTGAGCAATCTAAGTGGTAATAACGCTGAGAACAGATGACCATTTGTATGTTTGTGGATTCAATATATGTCATTATCGTTTGATTTATTGTTTTCTTATGAAAATATGCATGATGATTACTTAACTAATTGTCAAATATGTAAAATAAGACACACGGTTGGAACTGAAAAGCATGTTGATTGGCTCATGGTTAGTCGGTTGGCAAAACGTAGGCTGTCAGGCTGTATGCTTGGCCTACAAAACGTTGGTCGGTAAAACGTCCACCATCGGACTGTTGGTCGGCGAACGAATGTCGGTCGGCAATAAAATGTTGGTCGGCAAAGAATATGTTGGTCGGGAAAGGTTTTGCAATGGTGTCAAACTGTCGGTCGGCAAAGAAAAGTCGGTCGGGAATGACCTTTGCCGACCGGACTTACGGTGACCAACAAGGTCGGTCGGTAAAACCCATTCCCGACCGACTTTTGGTCGTTGAAACGAGTTTTCCCCACCAACTTGTTGGTTGGGAATCTAGTGTTGTGGTGTAGTGTACTCTAAATCCTACTCCGAATCCCAGTCGAAGTCCGACGAGTGGCTGCTCGGAGTCGTCCCAGACACCGGCGTTGAAGTCCACTCGAAGGAGGAGGAGGAGGAGAGAATGATGGTGGACGGCCCTGCGCCGTTTTTCTTCTCCTCCTCCCTCCTCGCCGCCTTCTCGGCCCTCGCCGCCTTCCTCGCCACGGAATCCGCCCGGTGTTTCTCGCGGCTCGCCTTTTTCTTCGCCGCCGCTGCCGCCTTCTCCTCCTCCTTCTGCGCGTAGAACGCCTCCATTGCGGCGATGTCCTCGGGAAACTGGCGCGCCCACTCGAGGCGGAGGCGCTCGTCGCGCTCGGCGATGAGGAGCCGCTGCTAGAGCTCCCGTTGGCGCCGCTGCTGCTCGCGCGTAATGGCCGGCGATGGCGGCGCGAGCTGCTCCGCCTGCTCCCGCGTCCAGACGTCGTGGAAGTTCATCTGCCGGCGGGAGCGGCCGAGGCGCCAGGCGACGGCGTCGTAGGCCCACGCTGCCTCGTGCGCCGTGGCAAACGTCCCGAGATGGATGCGCTCCTCGTCGGAGCGGATCTCTGCATCGAAGCGGCCGCTTGGCCGCGCGCGAACTCCGCGGTAGCTGGAGGCGGAGCGGCGGCGCGGAGGCATGTTGCCGGAGCCGGAGGTAGAGGGTCGGCGTGGGAGGCAGAGCGGTGGAGAGAGAGGGGGAGAGAGAGAGGGAGAGAGAGAGAGAGAGAGAGAGAGAGAGAGAGGCGGAGCGACACGCGGAAAGTTCAGGACGGTTGACATGCGCGCGCGTTGCGTTTATAGCGCGTGCGACAGCCGACGTGGCAACTTTCCCGCGCGGGATAGCGCAAAAGCGCAGGCGCGGTAAAGTTTTTATAGCGCGCGCATTTTTCCCGCGGGCGCCCGCGCGCGCCAAACTGACGGGTTTTTTTTTGCCGCGCCTCTTGAAGATGCTCTAACGCGCATTTTCAGAAACAATTTCATTATACGTACTTACAGTCTTTTTAAGTTACACTAATAAACATGCACGTGCAATGCACGACATCCAATCCAAATTATATCAAACATGATAATTTATATCCAAATGTAGGAAGATTTCTTGACAATTTGAAATTTTCATGTGAAGTGTATTGTCCCTATTTTCTAACTCATACACATATTCTGATATGTTGTTTTTCCCTGTTCACCATGCGCGTGCTTCGTGTACCAAAATAGTACCTTATAATATCTCTTATCCAAAAGCACACTTCTCTGGATGTAAGCGCTCATAATAATCTATTAAGAGCGCGTTTCTCAGAAAACGTCCGGCATATATGATTTGGGGCATGTTTGGGACCGCGCCGGACAAAAAGAGACGAAAAATCTATATAAAAAAAGAGACCCTTTCCAGCCGTGCCCTCAAACAGCCTCTGGATGCATGCATTTTAATAGACGGGACCACTCCATGTGGGAAAAGTAGGTGAGAGAAAGAGTGGGAAAAGAGAATGACATGTGGGGGTGAGGGGCTGCATGCATGCATGTGGACGCTATTTTTGTGTCCGGCATCCTCGATAGAGACTCTATAGACAGAGTCTCCACCGGGGACACCGGACAAAATGAGGCATCATTTAGCTTTGGGGGACGCGACTGGAAAACTTTTTTCCTCATTTTTTGTCCGCGGTGCCCCAAACGCCGTTTGGGGAACGCGACTGGAGATGCTCTAAGGTTATATCTCGGTGTATGAATGGTGTCCACTTATTGTACCGTGACCGAATCTATGGAGGCCACGGCCGAATCATTTGTTGTAGGGAAAACAAGTGTTCTAAAGTTCATGAGGATCATTCCATCAAGGGCCGCATCCCCATACACACCACTTGAGGAGCAAGTCTCAATATCGCACAACTGACCATAAGTCTGGAATCTCTTGTTTGACTTTTCAGTGCCATTCGAAAGTGCGGTAAATACAATTAGATTAGCTCTTCATAGACAAACTTGGGGTTTGCGAGCCAAGGTAAGATCGGCTCGGGATCATGGGGCCCTTTTCTATCAGATACATGCCTACACCAATAGAAGTCATGATCAGCACAACTGGAAGGATGGATTACAATATGTACATACAATATTCCATAAACTAAATGGGCATACAGGCAATATTGTTGAGGGCAATGGCGGAGCGTGGTGCAAAACAAAGGGAGGGCCCATTGCATGTATTGCCAAACAGTCACATAGGTTTCTTCCATAACATGTTCAATTTGATGCTCCATGACCAGTGTCCACGGCGGCCGACGGCGCCATCGCCATGGGCTGGCCATCACGAACTGAAATTGCTGTAGCTTTCGGTTCAACACTTGATGTTACATGGACAAACTGTTTTGTCTAGTTGAACCAGCGGGAGAAGGATAAAGAGCAAGGCCATGGTGATTGAAGGGGAGAAGGAAGACTTGAGAGATCATGAGTTTTGGGGAGTGAACATTTGGAGAAGAGACAGAGCCACACGCAGATGAGGGACGAGGAGTCAGGCATGGGTCGCATAACTCACGGGGTGGCCAGATGGGCTTCGGTCACATATCATAGTAAAACAAAATTTGTACTTGGAGAAGACTAGGCCGGAGCTCAGTATGGCCTCCACAACCCGCCGCCAGTGGTTGAGGGGTTGTCAGTTGGAGTGTGCATGTACAATTCTGTCCTACAAACTAACTAAACTTGCACTTGACAGTTAGCACATGATAGGACATAAAATGCACCGTAAAGACCATGCAATGTTTTTGTACAACTGGATTCCCATAGTGGATTTAAATACTAAGTTAGTGTGTCACATAAATCATGTTTTCTCAAACTTTTTACAAAATGATGATAACTACAGAATTACTGTTAGTTTTTTTCTCTGCAGGCTAAGGACCAATATTTGCAGAGATATTCTAGAGACGTCTAAGACCTGCATTTCCCAGAACCAATGGCCAAGATTCCAAAACAAACCTTCCAAGTTTGATAAAATAAAAGTGTCACCCTGCAATGCAGAATGGAAAAAATTATGGTGTTTATATTGCGAGACATCCCTGAAAGTTTAACAAAAATTGGCGCTTACATCCTTGAAAGTTCAACAAAAACTGGCGCTTACATCTTGAGTTACCAAAAGATACAACAAAGTTTAGTTAGTTTGTAGTGTTAGATGTATATATCTGTATATTGTAGTTTCCCCATATGTTAGGGGGCTTTCTGCATATGTGCACCTGTACATGTACTATATATTGTGGTCTTTGGCCCCCTGGTAATACAACAAGCATATTGCCCTAATATGGTATCAGAGCCAAAATTGATTCTCTAGTCCCGGCCGACGTTGCTTGTCCGTCGCCCGTTCTCTCCTACTTGATCTGGCCGATCTCCTCCCTGCCCAGCTCGATCTCCTCCAGTGCCGATTCCCCGCTCGGCCGTTCTTCTCCTCCGCTCGGCCCTGCTTGGCCGATCTGCCCGTCCCTGCTTGGCCTCATCGATCGATCCCCCGCCGATTTCGCCCGCCCGCCGATTCTGCCCGCCGGCCGCGTTCTCTCTGCCCGCGTGGATCTCGCTCGCCCCGTCGCCCATGATTTCCCTGGACTGTGGCCGTGCAGTTGACTTCCATCTGAAGTAAGCAAAAAAAAGCAAAAAAAGAAAAGAAAAAAAAGAGCTATGTCTTCCTCGGGCTATGTTGAGCTATGTCTTCCTCGGGCTATATTGCCCTAACATGTAGGACAGAATTGTACATGCACACTCCAACTAACAACCCCTCGACACCACCTGAAACCATTGATGCATCTCATCACCACCTGAAACCTATTTCTGCACTTTTTCAAATAGCTGGCAATTACAAAATATAGATTTATACATCTTTGCATACTATTCTTATCCATTAAGTAAGATAAGAAATCCTCAAGAGTGAATTGTAAAGTGTGATTTTTCAAAATTTTATTTCTAATAGCATGGCACAAAGAACGACTCATTAATTAAAAAAGCTGCATTAGGAACTTTGTATTGGAACACACCCCCATATATGAATTCATCCCAATTCGAAAATCCGTCACACTTACTCTATATTCAAACTGAAAGTGCTGAGCATGTCATATCTAAGCTCTATACATGCACATGTATCGGAAAAGAAAAAAATGCTCACCTGCTGGCTGCATTTAATAACATCTTCTTACAATGTCGTCTACCTGTCCTCCGTCAACGTTCCGCGGTCACGTCCTCACTGCGACAACACCGTCACCAACCTGTAACAAATAGAGACCATTTCACTATTATTCCAACCTATAATCTATCTTTCACAAAAACAGGGTTGAATTCAGCTAGGTTTACTTTTTGCACCCTACCAGAAGGTTGACTGCAGCAAACTTCCTGAACTTTGAATTATCAACCTGCCCAGCCACTACGGGAGAGTTCATGTGTGCCAACGGCCAGGCGATGTGCCGACGGCCAAATGTCAGGGCCGTCGGCATAGAGGCCCTCGCCGACCGGCGACGGAGTTGACCGTTGGCACAGGCCGGCCATCGGCACACCGCTGGTTACACCAATGGTCACCCTCGGTGCAACTCTGGCCGTCGGCCAGCAGGGTGGCGCCCGAAAGTCACCGTCGGCACAGTGGCAACCGTCGGCACACGGACTGACATGCGGGCCCAGCCGTTAGGATGTCATGGCGCCGTTTAGGCTGTGCGGACGGTAGCCCACAGCACAAATACGGCTGTCGGCACAGCAGCTGACTGCTGGGCCCCTCTCCAGATTTCACCACAAGAAATCTATAAGCAATGCTATAGGTAGCATAGCCAAGAAAGACACAGTCCACGGTTTTTGGTCCAAGCTTTCGCTTTTTGGTGATTGGCAAATTCACTTTAGCCAAACAACCCCAAGTTCGTAGGTAGGAGAGTGTTGGTCTTTTCTTTTCTCATTCCTCATATGGGGTAATCTCTTTATTCTTGGTTGGAACACGGTTTAGGACATGACACGAAGTCAATATAGCCTCCTCCCACCATTCCTTGGATAAACCCGAAACATCTAACATGGCGTTAACCAAATCTGTTAGAGTACGGTTTTTCCTTTCTGCAATTCCATTGGATTGTGGGGAATTGGGAGGCGTCCTCTCATGGATTATACCATGTTCCGCACAGAATAAATTGAACTCATTAGAAAAGTATTGTCCACCACGATCGGACCGAACCTTTTTTATCTTTCTTTCAAGTTGGTTCTCAACTTCAGCCTTATAGATTTTAAAGAAATCAAGAGCCTCATCTTTAGTTTTCAGAAGATACACATAACAGTACCTAGTGGAATCATCAATCAAAGTCATGAAATATTTTTTTCCACCTCTTGTCAACTCACCATTCATCTCACATAGATCTGAATGTATGAGCTCTAGTGGTGCCAAGTTTCTTTCCTTCGCAGGCTTGTGAGGCTTGCGGGGCTGTTTTGCTTGCACACAAGCATGGCACTTAGAGCCTTTGACAAAGGTGAATTTCGGAATTGAACTCATATCAGCAAGCCGCGACATACAACCAAAATTAACATGACAAAGTCGTGAATGCCAAACATTAGTCTCATTAACGCTAGTGCTTACATGATTCACAACATTATCACAGAAGTCTTCTAGAGAGAAGCGAAACATTCCCTCACATTCATAGCCCTTTCCAACAAAGTTTCCATACTTAGACAGTACAACTTTATTGGACGCAAACACCAACTTAAACCCATCTTCATGAGATGGGAGCCACTAACGAGATTCTTCTTGATAGAAGGGACATGCAGCACGTTCTTCAGTTGCACGATCTTTCCCGAAGTAAACTTCAGATCTACCGTGTCGACACCACGAACAGTAGCATGTAACCCATTCCCCATCATTACTGAGGAACCTCGGGCCTGATAAGAGGTAAACATGGAGATGTCAGCACACACATGAACATTGGCACATGTATCAACCCACCATTCTGTGGGCTGAAACACAGAAAGAACAGTAGGTAATATATTACCATACCCTGTAGTTCCTTCCTCCGTGTTACCAATGACCATGTTGACAGAAGTTGAGTTCTGTCCAGCCTGACCTTTCTTTCCTTTGTGTTGTGGACAACGATGAACCCAATGGCCTATCTCGCCACACACCCAGCAAGGATCTTTCTTCTCCGTTTTTTCCTTCTTTTTGAAGTTGGTAGTCTGGGAGACTCCTTTGTTCTTTCCCTTGGACTTGTGGGCATTTTTCTGTACCATATTGGCAGCAGAACGTCCCTCGGTTCCTCCAGTGTGTTTGTATTTTGCCCTCGCCTTCTCCTCAACATCCAGAGAGCCCATGATATTCTCAACAGAGAACTCATGCCTCTGATGTTTCAGAGAAGTGGCAAAGTTCCGCCATGAAGGTGGAAGCTTAGCGACGATGCATCCCGCGACAAACTTGTCCGGTAGCACATACTTGAGGAGCTCAAGTTACTTTGCCATGATCTATATCTCATGAGCCTGTTCTATTACAGATCGGTTCTCAACCATTCTGTAGTCATTGAACTGCTCCATGGCGTACAGTTCACCTCTGGCATCGGCAGCACCAAACTTAGCGTCCAGTGCATTCCACAGTTCCTTTCTATTTCGGATGTGCAAATAAGCATCAACCAACTTGTCTCCAAGCACACTTAGGACGGCACCCACAAAGATTACGGTGGCATCCCCGAACGCTTTATCCTCTTCATGAGTAAGCGGACCTCTGGGAGTACCTTCCTCAACTCGGTGCACGCCCATAGAAGTAAGCCACAAGAGGGTCTTATTCTGCCATCTCTTGAAATGAGAACCCGTAAACGGGATCAGTTTAAGCGCAGCAGCAAAACCAGACGGTGAAAATTTTCTATGCATATAAGGTTTTTGGATTGTTAGATTATTAGGCAATTTCCGAGTGAGATTAATTACCGAAAGAAACATTACAGATGCACAAGTATACTTAACCATACACATCAGACTAAGCACATGCATCAGATCTGAACATGGAACAAGTAGCAGTGCAACGTAGGAGAGGAAGAGCACGTACATCGCGACCGGGAAGGTCGCACCAGCAGCACCACCATGGGAATAGTTGATGTCGCCCATGGTGTAGTCGGAGTCGTCGAGGAAGCAGTCGAACCGGCGACGAAGAGCACGAACAGCAGCGAGCAGTCGCGCCGAGACGCTCCCCAAAAACCTTATCGCCCTCCTCCCGGTGCAGGATCTCAACGGACGGGGTTTCGGAGGCCTGCTCTCCCGGACGGCTGTGCACGCAGTCGTCGGAATGGGGAAGACTAGAGAGTAGCGCAGCAAAAGGAACTTCTTCATGAGAGAGGCGGACTAGAGAGTTATGGGCGTGTCACTCCAGATCTGTTCTGTCTCCTGGGAGGAGGCTGGGACACGCGCCCGACCGCATTTCCATGCGTAGGAAGCCAGGGACACGCGGTGAGCATGCACATGCAGGTCGACACGTACCCAATTCAGTTGGTGCACCAAGCAAATATTTAGGCTTCCTTGAGTGTGTCTCGAACTCGAACTCGAGTCACAAAACGTGACGTGCGTGAGTGACGAGGCGGGGCGGGCGGAGGAGGAGGAGTGCGCGAGGGCTCCTTCTATTCTCACTCACTTGGAATGACTAGAATAGCAGCCCTTATATATCACTCCAACTCACTCACAACTAGCAATGTGGGACTAAACTTTGTCCCCAAGGTTGTACCAAGCTGCCAACGTGATGGGCCTTGAGATTTCAGGAATTGTAGACTACATGGGTTGCCTTGCTGGGCTGCAGCCCATCTACATTCAACAATTTCGACTGCATTTCATAGAATTTACATAGTTCATAGGATTTAACTAAAATATGAATGGAATTTAACCTAAATATACTACAAACTACAACTAGAGCTTAAACCGAGGCCGCCACCATTGTTATGCCTCTCCGCGGCCATCTAGTTGTCGAAGGCGGAGGAGTCGTCGTCGTCCCATTGTCCTCCACGTCCCCTCTCGTACATGGCACACGCCGCCGCCCCGCGTTCGGGATTTTGGAGCACGGATGTTGGCCATGTACTCCTCGCCGACGCGCTCGGCCTCGAGGCATTCCCACTGCTCGCGGTCATCCCTCGCGAGCTGGGTTGTGTGGCCGCGGTGGGGTGGCGCAAAGAGCTCCAGCACGGGCTCCTCGGAGCCGAGCAGGAAGTTGAGCGTGCCACAGTTCTCGCCGTGGAGGCAGACGTTCTCGATGTCATGCTTTCATGCCGCCTGCGCCGCCGACTGGAATGTGCCGAGCCAGATGCGCCGACCGGGGTGTTCCGGACAGTGATCTCGACCACCCACGTTCCCCATTCGCCTGTTGCACGCCATGGTAGCGGCTAGGTGGTGGCGGCGGGAGGTTGACGGGGGCTCCAGATCGGTGACACGGCAGGCCCCTGGCGCTGTGGATGGGCGGAGGGGAGCGGCAGCGGGAAGATCCGGCCATCTCCGGCGCGGATGCGGTGTAGGCGGGTGATTTGGCGGTGGTCGGAGGTGATGTGGTGGGCGCTGCGGCGATGGGGATTGGTTTTCTCCTCGACCAATCGCCGCGCAAATATAGGAGGGGAGGGGGGATTTTTTTCCCTCGGTCGTGCATATATATAGGCTGCTAATCGGTTTAGGGCTTCGGCTAGAGTCGGCTCCGACCGTTAGTGGCGCATATTTTCTCCTCTAAGACCGTTTTGGGCATCGGCTGGAGATGCTCTAACTAAGTAACTAATCAAGAATAGGTAAAGCATACAGTACAACTGAACGTGACAAATAAATACATGGACATTCTTTAACATGGAGGTTGGCCCTTATCTAATCTTCAGGCAGCACACTCATCTTCTGCGACAGGGTGCTGAGCGGCCATGAGCTCCACGATGCTGGCGTTGGAGGGGAAGGTGCAGGGAGTCCGTCACTGACTCACTGCTTGGAGGATTGCCTGGCCTTGGGGTTACTTCCTCTGATTGTGGCAGGGTAAATTTCATTGACAATGTAACAGCATTTTTTCATACTCGGCTTTCACACCCAAGGTAAAGCTCAGGGGTTACTTCCTCTGATTATGGCAGGGTAGACCTCCAGAAATTTCATTGACAGTGTAACAGTATTTTCATACTCAGCTTTCACACCCAAGGTAAAGCTCAGGGGTTACTTCCTCTGATTATGGCAGTGTAACAGCGTTTTCATACTCGGCTTTCACCCCCAAGGTAAAGTTCCAAATGTTTTGATCAGTTGGGACAGAAGACTGGAAAGGCGAACCTGCATCAGCATGATCGGAAAGGCCAGATGCCGATCTTTATTAAGCATACAAGTAGAAGAACAGAGTACAGCAACGCCGCTCCGAGGTGAAGCACAGGCAAGAGGTGGCACCCAGACAGGCCTGGGGCACCGACTAAACATCCTGCGAGAAACTAGACGGCAACGACTCTACCCTCCGCACACCAGGCACGGATCATCTCGAAGACATCCTCTACAGAGTGTTGGACGTTCTGAAAGACCCTGGAGGTCCATTCCTTCCAGATGCGCCAGTGTACCAGGATCACGGCAGCGTCGAAACCATGGCGTAGAGTTTTGGGAGCTCGTTTCCGCACCTGCAGCCACCACTCCGTGCTCGTGAAGCTAACCTTGGAGTGGGGAAGTCAGCGCCGGTCCAGGCCCTGACCAGCTGCCAGACCTGCGACATGAAGACAGTGCACAAACGAGTGTGTGCAGGTCTCCAGGGCGGCGAGGCACAGCTGACAAGTCACGGTGTTAAGCCAGCCTCTGCATTGAAGATTAACCACCGTGAAGCATTAGCATGCTCTCCTTGAATATCATGGAAGCTGCCACCAGAAGTCCGGAGACCGGTCAAGTACGTCCACATGCAATGTCAAGAGCTTATAACACCAGATTGCTCCCTTTCCTGCTATTGCATTTTGAATCAGAATTAGCTATGGAGAATATTTTACAATTGAGATAAATCAAACAGTGCAAATAAACAAAATAATCAAACATTATCCGATTAACCAAAGAATGGTCTGGACAAGCGCGTTTTGGGCACACAATCAATAGGATCTCAATAGTCAATGATGATTCTAAAACAGGATGCGACATGATTACTGGTAAACCAATGACTAGATTATAACATGTAGCCCGCTAATACGTTGAATTGATTTGAGCACCAGACGTGTATTACAGATAGTCAAGAAAACTTCAGAGATAGCCCAATTGCTCAGTGATGTTTACTACTAATAGATAACTAGGGTCAACCATGGCACTGCTTTTTTCCCATAATTGGATACTTAATACAGCAAAGAGCCTATGGAAAAACCCCGAACATGAAGTCTTGTCTCCTTACAGAGGTTCCTTTTATTCAGTGCATATATTCCTTCTTTAATTGAAAATCAATCTGAATTTAAAAGAGGTTCGATTCTTACAAAATTTCCTACTAATAAATATCTCTCAAACACCTGCATTTCAAGTTTCCTTTCTTATATACTTCACATATGTCCGGTGATTCACACTCTACATAAAAGAAATATGAAAAGAGTATGATGAACATTTCTTTGTTCCGCTCCACATTCACTACATCATAAAATGCAGATATGACATGTGAATAAAATAGCCAAGATGGTCCGTAGATTGAATACCTATTGCATAGGAAGTTCCCAAAGCAACATGATAACACGTAATCCATAAAGACAACAATAAATTCTGCAAAACAATCCAGGTTATGATGAATATCCATGAACAGACCTAGTTTAGCAGACACATACAGGTGCAGAAGAAAAGAAAACTTGCAGATGAAAAATCAAATGCTGAAGGGTATAGTCGTAACAACTGAGAAATCCAATCAAGCTACTGAAACATAATCATATTAGAAGAAAAGAAGTTCAAGTAATTAAGGAAACAATGGGTATATCATATATCTCCATAGCAAACACAATAGACACACCTAACTGTATGATAGGTTGCCCTTATTATAATCAGATCCTAGAGAACCAAAAAAATCAGAGTTATATTGTACTTTTGCAAGAAAATATGAATATAATACGTTTCCATCCTAGAACCACTTGTAACCTAGTAATTTGAGATCTGAAGTTCTCAAATGATAACCATTTGAACAACACGGGTAAGAGAGAAGTTAAAAGGGAATATAACAAAGTAAGTACTTGATGGTTTGGTGGCTCAAACGGACTTCAGGCATGGATATCATCGCCAGTTAAATCACAGAACCTGAAACAGGAATGCGGGTAATAGGCCGTTCAGCATATAAAATTATAAGCGAAACTGAAAACAATGAAATACTAACCATTCATTTAACCCTTCAAAGTTTTTCTGAGTTAGCAACCAAAGGACATCTGGAAAGAAGTCCTTGAAATAAATCTCAATTAAATAGTCCATTGATCGAGTATTAAATGTCCTTGAATCAGCTTTCTGGGAGGAGGAAGGATATTCTACAGCATTAGCTGACAGAAAAATATCGAAACAGAAAGCCAAAGAGCAACAAACACTTACAGTGAAGTTGACTTTGCCGTGTGTTAGCCAATTCCGCAGGAACCGGAAACAATCACTCGAGTATTTGCTATAATTCCTGCGCACATAAGTCATGTAAAATATCTTTTCTTTGATAGCAATACTCCTCCAGCCTGTGGGGAAAATGATGGAATCAACAGCACTGTTAAAGTCTGCTTGGTCACTGGGGACAAAGCCATCAAATTCTCGGCCGATCTCCCAGAACAGAGAAGACCTCTGACTGTAGGTCAACAGGCACGGATGTATTCTTAGAAACAAATGAAACTTGTAATCCTGTGCTAGCGCTTTTGTCGCAGTATCCATGTAAGAGCATAAGCTTCTAAGATATATTGGATGGTGCCCATTGAGTTCTGCATACTCCCAGAATAACTGGGACAGCTGCTTGTAGTCTTCCTTCGCATTCACTTCATCAAGTGTATATTCTGGTTGAACAAGAATCTCAAGCTTCCCGTCAGTGACCTGGAATGTACTACCATTGATTTTACCTCCCCAGCTCTTTTCTTCTGCATGAGCTTTGGAAACCTTGTTGAGCATACTAGAGAAGATACTATTTGACAAAGGCGTCATAGCCACTTTTACAAGATATCTATAGCCCTTTGTTCCTCGCGGATAAGGTATGATAATTTCCTTAGCCATTTTATTGTTATATACTTTCACCCCATCAGACATCGATTCCTTTACGTCATTATCCTTTGCTACAAAATCAGACAACGTTTGTGCCCTGTAAACACAGTAAATACCTTGTTTAGGAACCCTTAGGATCAATCAATAAATTTTTTCTATCATAATCAAACTGCTTGATATAAGATAATATGTGCAGCTTTTTCTACTTGTACCATCTAAAAACTAAAAACTTTTTGTAAAATAAATCCAAGAACAACTTACAGCCACAGTGCAGTGCACAACAAGATGTGTACATTAACATTGAAAACAAATGAATAGATTTATTCTGTATTACTATACTTTCAAAAGATTAGATGAATATACGTACGGGTTTATTTCTGGCGCGCCACCAAGAAGTCTTGAATTTGCTTCAAACCACGAGTTAACCACCATATCACAATCACCCAATCGCATTCCAGGCTTGAGTATTTTGCCGCGGTACGTAAGGTACTGAGATCCCAAAGGAAGTTTTGCTCGCTTCTCTACAATTTTGATCAAAGAAGAGACTGTATCACTTGGGTTCACATTTAAGCAATGAAAACCACTGAGGGTAGAAACTGAAATGCTGATGGTTGATTCTTCTTCTTTATCATCACATATCTTCTCAAGTTGAGACAGTTGTGTGCTTTTGAAATCCATCAGTTTCATTTCACTGTCATCTGCAGGAGGAATAACAATGCAACAGATAAGATAGAGCTGAGAATCTTTAATGTAAGAAACTTTTTGCAATCAGGACAAACTATTTGCGTGGAAAAATAGGAGAACTGGATGTAAAAGCTCACCTCGTTTTGTAACATAAACTGCAACGTTGTACTCCTTGGAAATATTAGCAAGATGTGATAGCAGGTGTTTCAACTTGCTCTGAAATTTTATAGCATATATGCTTAAGAAAATAGCAGCACCTGACTACATTTGAGTTCAAATGTTTGACATTATAACTCCAGGACAGTGGTAATACCTGGCAAACAGCATTTTCCATACTTCCCTTGCCCCCTGTGCTTAGTAGGGGCGTTACCGAATCAACTATCTGTTCACAATACAAACAAAAAAACATTAAAACAAATGAGATCTAAGAATACATCATCTTATATCTGTTACAAGCCTAAGCCTACCAGAAGGCTGAAAGGCTCTTCAGAAATCTTTGCGGCAAGGCCTGAGCTCAATTTTTCGATTTTCTCGAAAGAGTCAGCTGGTATGTGTAAAACCTGAACCATATATAAATAGTATAGTAAATACAAAAAAATATGCATTGCACAAAAAATGGTTAACATAAAGAATAAAGGAAATGCCTACATTTTCAAGAACACGTGACCCATCAATCCCAAGACTCTCAGCTATTGAGACAATGCAGTCAGGATTACTTAAAATTCAATTAAGGAAACATACCAGGGAGAAATAGAAACATAAATATGTTCACTTGTGAAACACAACTAGCAATATTTAAAGGATACAACAAACCCAATGTGTCAATGTAAACAACTTTAGGTGTGAACTCATCACCTTTCACTGGAATCTGCAGTTCATCAAAATAAGAGTTGTAACTCGCTAGTAATGCTAGTAAGTTGTCTGAATTGTTTTGATATGGAATGCTAACCTGAGACGTAACACATAGAGAGTGTGTCAATAGTGTCTTCTCTGATCTGCAATTAAAAAAAATTATGCAAGTGCCAATCCATTTGAAAGTTGTATGGTTAAAAACTTCTAAGTGCTCATTAGAGATGAACAACAGATAATGTATTTTTAGAAGTGCTAGATTAGAGATACAATACCTAAAATTATCAAGCGAATGAATCGTCGGATGATTTTCCAAATTTCCTGCAAGATTACAAGACCATCATATGTTAACAGTTATAATGTCACAGGCTCACAGCTTATGAATCAAGAACAACATATACTTTACCGCAGCGAAGTTCTTCTAAAGCCTTATTTGCTGTTCTAATCCACTTCACATAATTACCCTTCAGAATAATTCAAGGTAAATTAGAGATCCTAAAGAAAGTCCATGGCGTGAACCAAATCAAACAGACTAAAAAACAGTAGTGTGGAGGAAAACTATCAAAGCTAATCAAACAGAACTAAACTGCAGGACAGCAGTATCTTAGCTCTTTGTACTTACATTTAGCAAGAGGTCACTTCCTTTGTCATACTCATCGATCTGCGACAAACACACAGCATACATTCATTGCACCATAACAGTGGATCAAAAAAAATTCACACTAACCAGAGAAAGAGAACCAAACCAGGAGTTTCTTCGAAGCACTGAGTATAATGTCAATCTTTTCTTCTGAGAATCCTTTGATCTCCGCAAGCTTCTGTAACGTGAACCGATAAATAAGTTCAGTGGAAAAAATAATATAAATGAACAAAAGCAATCGGTTGTTATAAATAATATACCAACCTTCTTGCTGCATGTACTTAGATCACTGCAAGTGTGGATCCCGGCAGCGTGCAGCTTCTTCACATCTCCTGCCCGTATACTCCTAGATATAACTATTTGGAAATATGTGCTACTCGTTAATTACAGCCTTACAAGGTATGATGCTAAGGTTTAAAATTTGGGCATTAAAATAATTCAAGGACAACCGGAAGGTGTGAATAAAACCAATCAAACCGTAATATCAAAGTTGCTAAACTCACGGAAGCCTCCAGTAATTAAATACATTTGAGAAAAACAAGCATAACCCCTACGGTTTGAAGTATGGCAAAACATATCCACAATTGGTTCAAGTATCCGCCATAATAACTATTACGGCAGATTAAACGCATGACCACTCAAAATGCAGGTAAGCTCTGTCGAATATATGGGAATAAAAGTTACTAACACAGTGATTGGCACCAATTAACCTAGTCCAAATGTGCAAATCAGCCAACGATGCTATAGCCTCTAAAACGAGCGAAATTGGGGCACCCACACAAGCCCGCTACACAAGGCAACCAAATACAACGTCCAATACACGGATTCAAAGGTGTAGGAGGCGGCTTTCTTACGTTTATCAAGAGATTTAAAGCCGTTCTCCTCGACCAGGTAGGCCTCCCTGTGCTGGACAGGCATGTCTTCAGCATACTGCTTGGACGGTGCCATCCTGCTCGCGTGCCTGCATCAGAGAAGATGTTAAGAAAGAGCAGTGGAACGGAGAATTGAAGACGTAGAAAGTTGGAACTTAACTGAGACATGGTTGAATAACAAATGTGAATTGCAAGTCATCGGTTACAAGTGTTCTCATTAAATAATAAGAGCATGTGTGTGTTGCATGATATTAGTCTTGCATCAGGGAAGTAGTGACAAGAATATTTATGTGGATATGTTTAAACTTTGGCATGTAACAAATAGCATATGTTCCATGTTAGCAGCACAGGAAGCATGCTTAGGAATTGCTGTGTGCAACTGCCATCAATACAAGGCTAGACAATGTAAAAGGAGGTGAAAGAAGCTTTGTCAGACTATTAACAAAATGTGCTAATAAAACTAAGACTAGCTACATATATTAATAAAGCGCCCATTATCGTAAAAAAAATACATTCCAGTGATGCAACTAATATGCTCCTTTAAAAAAAATCAGAAAAAGGTAACCATAACATTTACTCACCGGAACTCTCCAAATGCCTCTGTGATACGCGGTGTTTCAATCCCTCCTTCAAATTATGGAAATATGCGAATAAGTTAGAGCAGAGCATCAGGAATAATCAGAACAGAATCAAGGACAACATATGTTACCTCCAAGCAGCTCATCAAGTGCTTGGCTCCCAGTGGTATTCCCAGCAACAGACTTTCGCTTCAAAATAAGCATAAGTAAATCAAACAGCCTAAAAGACATTACAGTAGTGAAAGCACTCATGTATATTCACGCAACAAACTATTATTTGCAGTCAATTTAGCATAGTCACTGCAGAAACGAAAGCACTCAAGCATATTCACGGAACAAACAACCCTGACTCTGAAAACCAAATTGCATACAGTTTTCAGAAGACTATATCACACAGAAATGATGGCACAATAGTTTCAGAACCAGAATCGATGCAAAAAAAAAAGAATAACTGAATCATACAAGAATTTTTTCAGCAGCCTCGCAAATCTTATCAACCTTTGCTTCAGAGAGGCCTATGATCTCTATAAGGCTCTGCAAGATGAATCCAAATATAGGAATAATATCAGTCATGAGTTGAAGAGATGGAACGGCTGAAAGTAAACATGGATCATGCACCAGGATTCAACTTCCATATGCAACCAAAATATTTAGGGAACCGGAGAAGGCATGCAGATTTTAGGCTGTAGAGATTGGGACCTTCTTGGTGTGCATCAACAGGCCATTGCAAGTGTAGATCCCAGCATCCTGGAGCTTCTCCACGTCTCCTGCGTTTATTCCCTGCAAGATCACTGTTTTTGACGAGTGATTAGTTTCAGCCTTACAAGGAAGGTTTCTCAGGGTTCAAATTTCTGGCAGTGAACAAAGTGCACGAAGTGCCAACTGGATCACAGAACCAAAGGAGAGGCACAGGTTACTACTAAACCAGCGCTGAAAGCTGCTAAAACTCACGGAAGACACCAGTAATTGTGAAAGTGGAACAGATGAACACAGAGGATAAACCATCTGCCTCGAAGTGCACGAAAGCACATCCACAGTTAATTCAAATATCGACATAGAACTCGCGCGATTTAACTACGGATTTCAAAGGTGTAGGAGGCGGCTTTCTTACGTTTATCAAGAGATTTAAAGCCGTTCTCCTCCTCGACCAGGTAGGCCTCCCTGTGCTGGACAGGCATGTCTTCAGCATACTGCTTGGACGGTGCCATCCTGCTCGCATGCCTGCATCAGAGAAGATGTTAAACAAGAGCACTGGAACAGATAATTGAAGACATAGGAAGTTGGAACTTAACTGAGACATGGTTGAATAACAAATGTGCATGGCAAGTCAACGGTTACAAGTGTTATCATTAAATAATAAGAGCATGTGTGTGTTGCATGATATTAGTCTTGCATTAGGGAAGTAGTGACAAGAATATTTATGTGGATATGTCTGAACTTTGGCATGTAACAAATAGCATATGTTCCATGTTAGCAGCACAGGAAGCATGCTTAGGAATTGCTGTGTGCAACTGCCATCAATACAAGGCTAGACAATGTAAAAGGAGGTGAAAGAAGCTTTGTCAGACTATTAACAAAATGTGCTAATAAAACTAAGACTAGCTACATATATTAATAAAGCGCCCATTATCGGAAAAAAAAATACATTCCAATGATGCAACTAATATGCTCCTTTAAAAAAAATCAGAAAAAGGTAACCATAACATTTACTCACCGGAACTCTCCAAATGCCTCTGTGATAGGCGGTGTTTCAATCCCTCCTTCAAATTATGGAATATGTGAATAAGTTAGAGCAGAACATCAGGAATAATCAGAACAGAATCAAGGACAATGTATGTTACCTCCAAGCAGCTCATCAAGTGTTTGGCTCCCAGTGGTATTCCCAGCAACAGACTTTCGCTTCAAAATAAGCATAAGTAAATCAAACAGCATAAAAGACATTACAGTAATGAAAGCACTCATGCATATTCACGCAACAAATTATTATTTGCAGTTAACTTAGCATAGTATTCACTGCAGAAACGAAAGCACTCAAGCATATTGACGGAACAAACAACCCTGACTCTGAAAACAAATTGCATACAGTTTTCAGAAAACTGTATCACACAGAACTGATGGCACAATAGTTTCAGAACCAGAATCAATGCAAAAAAGAAAACTGAATCATACCAGAATTTTTAGAGCAGCCTCGCAAATCTTATCAACCTTTGCTTCAGACAGGCCTCTGATCCCTGTAAGGCTCTGCGAGATGAAACCATACATAGAAATAGGGAAATAATATCAGTTATGTGTTGAAGAGATGGAACAACTGAAAGTAAACATGGGTCATGCATCAGGAATCAACTTCCGTATGCAACCAAAATATTTAGGGAGAAGGCATGCAGATTTTAGGCTGTCGAGATTGGGACCTTCTTGGTGTGCATCATCAGGCCATTGCAAGTGTAGATCCCCAAATCCTTGAGCTTCTCCACGTCTCCTGAGTTTATTCCCTGCGAGATCACTGTTTGGACGAGTCATTACTTACAGCCTTAAGGAAGGGTCTCTCAGGATTCTAGTGTGTGACAGTGAACAAAGTGCGAAGTTCCAAATGGAGCACAGACAGAACCAAAGGAGAGGCTACTAAACCAGCGCTGAAAGCTGCTAAGAACTCACGGAAGACACCAGTAATTGTGAAAGTGGAACAGATGAAGAACACAAACGATAAACCATATGCCTCGAAGTGCAGGAAAGCACATCCATAATTAATTCAAGTATCCACAGAAAACCCACGCGATTTAACTAGTCAATCACGAATTCGAAAGGGTTCCACAGATGTCCGATCACTTACTCGGAAACGCACGTACAACTGCTTAACTCTGACCGATTACGGCACCATCCACCGATTACTACTACCAACTAGCCGATGGAGAGAAATCAGTGCGGGCCTGCGGGGGGTCTGCCGAGGCGCACAAAATTAGGCTGCCAAAGTGCCCCAGAACGCGCGAAATTTGGGGAAACTAGCGCAACACAAGTCGCAAGTCACAACCACGCGCTGCACGAAACAAAAAATCAAGCACAAGCAAGCCTAGGCCAAGCCCGCATCAGATTCATCACCTCGAAATAGCACCAAATTGAAAACGAAAAGGGTGGCCTTAGAGGAGCGGAATCTACCGGCGCACAACACTACAACCCCCCACAAGCGCGCGGCGCACGCACACGAACAAGCAAGTCGGGGGGGTTAGAGAGGAGAGGGTAGGCGGAGGCGAACGTACACTTGTCGATGGACTCGAAGCGCTCCTCCTCCTCGACCCGGTCGGCCTCCATGACCTGGAGCCGCCCGCCCTCGTCGAACTGCTTGGACGACGCCATCCCGCGTGCGCACCTGCGTCCGAGAAGAAGACATTAAGCGCCAGGAACACGTGAAGGGGAGGCGGGAGTGCAAACGGAGGACGAGGACCAAACCTGTGCTCGACGGAGTGCGCCAACCCCGGCTGGTCGGGGGTTTCGCCGTATGGCGCCATCCGGCTCGCTCTACTGCGTCGGAGGAAAGTAGGTTAGGCGGAAGCACCAGAGGGGAGCGGGAGGGGAGCGGGAGGGCCGGGAAATGGCGTTGGAACCTGCGCACGGCGGAGGGCGGCAGTCCGGCCCCGGCTGGTTGGGCTTGCAGGAGAAGAAAGCCTGGGCCACTAGAGAGAGAAGATGGCAAGGAAAAGGAGGAGGAGGCGATACGGAGTAGTATGTTTTTTTTCTCCAAGACGGACGGCGAGCTCCTTTTATTCCGGTGCGGGTCCGGGTGATGTGAATTTGTTTCTTTTCTCTGGGAAAATCTGGGGGACGATTCTACCCCTGCTGCGCCCGGCTCAAAACAAAGCCAGTCTCTCTTTGCCGAAGAAGAGTCACCAAGTTAGAGCATCTCCGGGAATATTGGAAAAATCTGGAGGACGATTCTACCCCTGCTGCGCTCGGCTCAAAACAAAGCGAGCCCTTTGCCGAAGAAGAGTCACGAAGTTAGAGCATCTCCACCCCACCGGGCGCCCTATAGCGGCCTCGATAGTGTTTCGGGGGCCGATGGTTAAAATGGATTCGGCGTGTCTCAAAAGGCGTTGGCTAGTTTTCGAGCCCAGTAAAAGCGCCGGCAACCCCGTGCCGGTCCCTTCGCAAAGAGCATGAATCAGGCGCGTTGGCGCCTCGCGGCACGTCGGTTTTCGTGGGTGGGGCCGCCTTGGCGGCAAGAGGAGGTGATGGATCGCATTAAAAACGACGCTTGAACTTTGAAATTCTGCTACTTTCTTAATTTGAATTAACTAGCTCAACTTCATCTACATACGGATATATATATATATAGATGTGTTTCTTGAGTAGATACATATGTATTTAGATAAAGTTAAATCAATTAATATGAATCAGAGGTAATACAATCCGTCAAGAATCTTGTTCAAGCTGTCCAAACAGATTATAAAGGGATAATATCTGCAATGTTGCAATTCTTGTGGGGAGATGATGGTCGGCAAAAACAAATGCACTAGATTCGCATGGTAAAAAATGTGTGTACTCAAGAAGCAAGGAGGGATGGGTTTTAGAAATCTACACTGCTTCTAATCTGGCTATGCTTGCAGAGCAGCGTTGGAGATTACTATCAGAACCAGATATTTTATGTGCATCAGTCCTAAGAGATAAATACTATCCTAGTGAAGAAGGGGAGCTCTTATACATGGCAAAGTATTTGGCAATATTCAAACTTTCAAAAGGGGTCATATATGGCGAGTAGGTGACGTTGGCTCACGAATTAATACATGGACCGACCCATGGGTTCCACGCAGCCCAAACCGAATGATTGCAACAAGAAGAGCTAATATTGTCTACACACAAGTCTCAGAAAGATTTCTTTTAATGGATCTCCTCGTGTTCCTCAATCTTCAGCTTGTTAGGGTGGCCTCTAACAAGTCGGGAGAGTACTCAAAACTGATTAATGTTGAGACTAATACATGGGATGGAGAACTGATTAGAGGAATTTTCTTGTGGGTCGATGCTCAAAGGATTCTAAATATTCCTTTGGCTAGAGGTATGATGGAGGACTTTGTTTCGTCACATTTTACTAAAACTGGTTTATTCACAATATGGTCATGCTACAATGTTGAATGGGATCATCGGCATGGGAACAAATTGAGGGGAACAAGCGAGTATGGCACATCATCAACATTGTCGGTTTGGAAGATAGTTTGGCCGTTGAATGTACTAGCCAAGATCAAAACTCGCATGTGGAGATCGTTACTTGGAGCCATCCCTTGCAATGGTGTGCTAGCGAACCGTCGCATGATTTTGAGTTCTCGGTGTTAACTTTGGGAGATGGATTATTGCGAGAGTATTTGACATGCTTATTTTGCTTGTCCAAGAGTTCGTGAATCTGGAATATGCTTGGCATGGAGGAGTTCATATCACATGTGTGCAATAGGGATAGGGGCAGCTATTCAATTTGGGAGGCTCTCCTACGTGATAGATCAGCAATAGCTCCACTTCTCATGGATATTAATCGTAATGATCTACTGGTCGTTGCAGTTTGGTACGTTAATGAATTTGCAAGTATAAACTCTTTATCAAATCAATAAACTTTTCAAAACTTTCATTATCTAGAGTTTTAGTTACCTCTTGGGGATATGGTATAGTTCTATGAACCCATGGATCCCTTTATTTACCTCTTGGTTGCGGTCGAGCCTTCTTCTTCTTATTTTTATCCTTAGGTGATTGAGGATCTTCATTATTTGTAGGCTCGGGTTCCTTATCAGTAGTATCTTCAGGTGGTTCTTCTTGTGGTTGAGACACTTCCACATCTTCTTCATTATTCTCATGTTCAGTTTCAGCATCAGAAATAGATACATCATTATCTTCATTTTCAGAATTCTCCTCCTCTTCATGTTCATTGGGAGATTTCCCTACAATAGATTTCTTCTTACGAGCTTCTTGTTCATTTCTCTTAGGATGTCCTTCAGGATAATTAGGGTCCTGAGTGCTTGAACCTCCTCTAGTATTAACTCCATATACCTGACTTTTCTCATCAAGAAGTTTTTCATACAATTTATTTTGAAGAGAAATCATTTGCTCAACTTGATTATGCATCATATGATAATGTTTGACAATCATTTTAAGAGAGTCTACACAAGAGCTCAGATTTTTATGAATGATTTCTATATTGCGAGAATTTTCCAATATGTCTCTTGTAATATCATAATCAAAACTCCCTATGATGGGGCCTAGGGTCTAGGGTTTGGCCCAATCTCACTAATTTAACCCAAATTGGAGGATGGGAAAGAGAAACAAACGAAGAACAAGATTAACACGAAGAACACAAACGCACACCAACCTGATACAAACGAATTTCACTCCCATGGCTCGATTGACCACGCCGATAGAATCAACCGGAAGATACCGCGAGGTAGAATTCTGGTTGAGAGATCGATGATGGATATGAACACAGATGTGAGATAGAGAGTGGAGCACACTAGAATCTCACACACAAGTATTCAAATCTCAACAAGAGAGGCCTTGACTATATAGGAGATTATCCCAGAGGTTTTTTAGCAAAGCTCTATGAATAATACAAGTCCATGTCTAACCCTAGCAAAGGGGAGGTATGGGGGCTCAAATAGGCCAGATTCAGGCAAGGGTACTTTAGGAATTACAAAGGTATAAATTAGGGACGTCCAAATTAAGATGAACGGTTCAGATCTAGGGGCATTCTTGGGGGAGCGGTAGCACCGCCCTATGTACCGGCAATGGTACCGGAAAGATGCAAATTCGGGGGCCAAAGCTACTATAAGCCCCGACCCCGAGCGGTACTCCGGCCGGTACCAAGGGCGGTAGTACCGGCACTTGGCGGCCGGTAGTATCGGTCCTGGCCCAGGCCGCGGGGGTGACGTGGCCTCTCCAGGGGGCATGGTGGCAGGCCGGTAGTACCGGCCAGGACAGGCCGGTAGTATCGGTCCTACCCCAGTCTGCATGGGGGTGATGACCCACAAGTATAGGGGGTGTATCGTAGTATCTTCGATAAGTAAGAATGTCGATCCCAACGAGGAGCAGAAGGTGTTGGCAGCAGTTTCGATGAAGGATTCACTCTAAATGCTCACAAACAAGTATTCAAGGGGTTTTGATGTAACAGATGAATAAAGTACGAGTAAGTAAAATGCGAGAGAAATAATTGCAGCAAGTGGCCCAATCCTTTTTAGCACAAAGGACAAGCCGGTTTGTTTACTTATAATGACCAAACGTTCTTGAGGACACACGGGGATTTTAGTCTAGTACTTTCGCTTCATGTGGTTTAATAATCTTCATTGTTTTGATAAGTGTTGTGTGGGTGAACCTATGCTAATGCACCGCCCTTCCTAGGACTAATACATACTTGTGATTATACCCCTTGCAAGCATCCGCAACTACAAGAAAGTAATTAAGATAAATCTAACCACAGCCTTAAACTCTGAGATCCTGCGATCCCTCTTGCATCGATATACTAACGGGGGTTTAGGTTTCTGTCACTCCGGCAACCCCGCAATTAGCAACCGAATACAAGATGCACTCCCCTAGGCCCATAAATGGTGAAGTGTCGTGTAGTCGACGTTCACACGACACCACTAGAAGAATGACACCACAACTTAAATATCATAACATTCAATATTACTCAACCATAATTCACTACTAGCATTTAGACTTCACCCATGTCCTCAAGAACTAAACGAACTACTCACGAGACATCATATGGAATACAATCAGAGGTGATATGATGATGAATAACAATCTGAACATAAACCTTGGTTCAATGGTTTCACTCAATAGCATCTATAACAAGTAGAGAATAATGCCGGGAGAGTTTCCCCTATCATACAATCAAGATTTAACCCGAATTGTTACAGCGGTGACGAGGTGCAGCGGTGGTGATGGCGGTGTAGATGGTGGAGATGATGATGATGATGATGGAGATGATGTCCCGCTCGATAACGATGGCGATGGCGTCGATTTCCCCCTCCGGGAGGGAATTTCCCCGGCGGATTCCTGCCCGCCGGAGAGCTCTTTTCTCTCTGGTGTTCTCCGCCCCGCAGAGGCGGCTGTAACCCTTCGTGAGGTCCTCTCTGTGGCTTAGGTTTTCGGGACGAAGGAGTACGCGAAGAAAAGGAGGCGAAAGAGGCTGTGGGGCCCCCACACCACAGCGTGGCGCGGCCAGGCCATGGGCCGCGCCGGCCTGTGGTCTGGGCCCACAGTGGCTCCCCTCTTCTTCCCCTTCTGGCTCCCTCCGTCATCTGGAAAAATAGGAATTTACGTGAAATTTCCTTCCACAATTGATCTTCCGAAATATTGCGTTCTGACGGTGCTTTTTCCAGCAGAATCCTGGCTCCGGTGCTTGATCCTCCAATGATGATGAAACATGCAAAATAGATGAAATAACATAAGTATTGTGTCCCAATATGAAATATATCAATGAATAACAGCAAATTATGATACAAAATAGTGATGCAAATTGGACGTATCAACTCCCCCCAAGCTTAGACCTCGCTTGTCCTCAAGCGAAACTGAGCTCGATAAACAGACCACATGTTTATGGAGTGAAGAGTCGATAAATAAAATACGGACAAGAAGCATCATATTCATTCACACAAGACATTCTAGTAAACAACTTCCTCATATAACTCATCTTGAAATAGGTAAAGAGAAATCACAAGTAAAGGTGCATAAGAAATCATAGTTGGTGATGGCAAACTTTGTTCTTGGTCAGAGAACTACTAACGGATTGTACTTCTAAGCAAAGCTTTCATATTAGATTTTATAGCTGAGCCTTCATATTCAAGCATAACAATCTCCTCATAATCATTGATAACTTCAAAGTCATATTCATTCAGATAAAATTGGTACTAAACAAGAAAGTATAAAAGACATGATTAACTGAATCATAGAATAAATGATTGGTTCACAACAACTCAATTGCTTGCTTGAGATAGAGGGAAATAGGTTTACTGACTCAACATAAAAGTAAAAGACAGGCCCTTCGCAGAGGGAAGCAGGGATTAAATCATGTGCTAGAGCTTTTCAAGTTTTGAAATCATATAAAGAGCATAAAAGTAAGATTTTGAGAGGTGTTTGTTGTTGTCAACGAATGGTAGCGGGCACTCTAACCCCCTTGCCAAACGAACCTTCCAAGAGCGGCTCCCATGAGGGACGGCATCTCTACCAGCAAGGTAGATCATCCCCCTTCTCTTTTGTTTACACATGTATTTTAGTTTTATTAAGGATGACACTCCCCCCAACCTTGGCTTTCTCAATCCATGGCTAACCGAATCCTCGGGTGCCTTCCAACATTCACATACCATGGAGGAGTGTCTATTGCAAAATTAAGTTGCTTACTGATAAATCAGAGCAAAACATGTGAAGAGAATTATTAATGAAAGTTATTAATTGGGGCTGGGAACCCCGTTGCCAGCTCTTATTGCAAAATTATTGGATAAGCGGATGTGCCACTAATCCATTGGTGAAAGTCCGCCCAACAAGATTGAAAGATAAAACACCACATACTTCCTCATGAGCTATAGAACATTGACACAAATAAGGAGTAGTATAGTTTGAATTATTTAAAGGTAGCACATGAAGTATTTACTTGGAATGGCAGAAAATACCATGTAGTAGGTAGGTATGGTGGACACAAATGGCATAGGTTTGGTCTAAGGTTATGGATGTATGAGAAGCATCTCCTCTCGATACAGGTCTTTGGCTAGCAAGGTTTGATATCAAGCATAAAGGTTGAAGGAAACAAACAAATATACATATGATAGAACAATCATGCATCTTTCTCATAAGCACAAGCAATTTTAACTTTAGAATACTAAGCATAGAGATAATAGAGTAGTATATCTAAGTGTATTTCTCTCTTCTATTAAACATCAAGATGTTGTTGCTATTGACCAATGCTAAGTTTGCCAAAACCAAATAGATTTACTTGATGCTCCCAAAGTGATATCAATACTCATGTCAAGAGTAATCATATAATGGAGATTGCAAACTAAAATAAGGTGTGCAAAAAGTAAATGATAAGACTTCTCATTAATATTCCATAACGATAACTCACACCAACGGATACATAGATAACTAACTAAGAGAGATACTTCCACATTGCATACTATTCCATATGATAACTTCCCTACTCATGATATGACACTACTTGATAGTAAAAGATAAAGGTAGTGATGATGTGATACCGCGGCACTCCCCCAAGCTTGGAACAAACCAAGGGGATGCCAATACCGATGATGAATTACTCCTTTGGTGATGATAGTAATGGATTCCTCTCGCGCTTCATAAGGATCTCCTTCAGCTTCAGCTTCTCAATCTTGTAATTCTGCATCAAGACTTGAAGAGACTCATTATTACCCGAGTGTGGCGGTGACGGCCTTGTGCTGGGATTTGAGTAATATTCCAGCATTCTGCGAAGTCGCTGGTTCTCCTCCTGAAGTATCTCCACTTCCCTTTTGAGAGCACGATATTGATCACAAAACTCATCAGCAACCCGTATTGCTTCCTCCACACAAGGGAAAGAGTCGAGGTCCGGTAGCAAAGGAAGAGCTCCCTGCAAGTTATGAGAAAAGCAACGCCCAGTGTTAACCGATCCCACCAAGATTGGCTTACTCTTCGTAGTTTCCCACTCTCCTTTTGCTGATGCTATCTTCTCCTTCTCCTTATTGATCCTTTCATCCATCTCTTCCCTCCAAGGCCCCTTGTCTTTGTTGTTGGAGACCATGGTGCTTCTAGATCAAAACAAATCTGGCAGAAAATAGCTCGAAACAAAACACGACGAGAAAACGATATTACGGACCTCCAGGGGTCCGGGGGATTATATAGCAAAAAAATTCACGACAAAAGGAAGGTTCCAGGCCGAAAACGAGTGGAAACGGGACGCCGAGGTGCCGTCACCATAGGTCGGCGCGGCCAAGGTGGGGCCCGCGCCGGCCTGTGGTGACGGGCCCTCGCGCGTCTTTTCCACTCCGTTTCGATTCCGTAATTTTTCATATTTTCTAAAAACAGCAGAAATAATGTTCGGAAAGGTAAAGGCGGACTTTTTATTACATGTACTGTTACCTATTCAAAGTCGAGTTCTCAAGATCGTCAATTTGTCCTTTGATGAAGGCCTCCGGTGTTTCCACTTGAATAATATCAACATCAACATTATAAGAATCACCCGAGATATAATGCTTGAGTCTTTGTCCATTCACCACTTGTGTGGCATTGCCTTGGAGAGAGCTAATTTTAATTGCTCCTGAACGATACACCTCCTCAACAACATATGGTCCTTCCCACTTCGAGAGTAATTTCCCTGCAAAGAATCTGAGACGAGACCGATACAATAGGACTTTATCCCCAATATTAAACTCTCTTTTGATGATCCTTCTATCATGCCACTTCTTAACTTTTTCTTTAAAGAGTTTAGCATTTTCATAAGCTTCACTTCTCCATTCATCTAGAGAACTTAATTGCAACAACCTCTTATTACCGGCTAATTTAGGATCTTTATTTAGTTCTCTAACAGCCCAATAAGCTTTGTGCTCTAGTTCTAAAGGTAAATGACAAGCTTTTCCATAAACCATTTTATAAGGTGACATTCCCATAGGATTTTTATAAGCAGTTCTATAAGCCCATAGTGCTTCTTTCAATTTGCTAGCCCAATTCTTTCTAGATTTATTAACAGTCTTTCCCAAGATAGCTTTAATCTCTCTATTTGATAATTCTACTTGACCACTAGTTTGAGGGTGATAAGCAGAAGCAATTCTATGATTAATACCATACTTAGCAAGAGTTTTTCTAAAACCTCCATGAATAAAATGAGAACCTCCATCAGTCATAATATATCTAGGTATTCCAAATCTAGGAAATATAACATCTACAAGCATTTTTATAGAGGTCTCACCATCAGCACTTTTTGTAGGTATAGCTTCTACCCATTTAGTAACATAATCAACAGCGACAAGTATATGAGTGTTACCATCTGAAGAAGGGAAAGAACCCATGAAGTCGAATCCCCAACAATCGAATGGTTCAATAACAAGAGTATAATTCATAGGCATTTCATTGCATCTAGAGATATTACCAACTCTTTGACATTCATCACAAGATAAAATAAATTTCCTTGCATCTTTGAAGAGTGTTGGCCAATAAAAACCTGATTGTAGAACCTTTTGCGCGGTTCTATCTCCAGCGTGATGTCCTCCATAAACACTACCATGACATTTACTCAATATTTCCTGATGTTCATATTCAGGAACACATCTTCGCATAATACCATCCACTCCTTCTTTATATAAGTGTGGGTCATCCCAAAAATAATGCCTCAAGTCATAAAAGAATTTCCTCCTTTGCTGAGCTGAAAAGGTTGGAGGCAAATACTTCGAAACAATAAAGTTAGCATAATCTGCATACCAAGGGCTCTCTCGCGAGCTCACCTTTATTACAGCCAATTGTTCATTTGGAAAACTATCATTAACAGGAACAGGATCATAAGCAATATTTTCCAATCTAGACAAATTATCAGCAACAGGATTATCAGCACCTTTCCTATCTATAATATGTAAATCAAATTCTTGCAACAGAAGTACCCATCTAATAAGCCTTGGCTTAGCATCTTTCTTCGTCATAAGGTATCTAATTGCAGCATGATCAGTATGAATTGTAACTTTCGAATCAACAATATAGGGTCTAAACTTATCACAAGCAAAGACTACAGCTAACAATTCCTTTTCAGTTGTAGCATAATTTCTTTGAGCAGCATCAAGAGTCTTACTAGCATAATGAATAACATTTAATTTTTTATCTACCCGCTGTCCAAGAACAGCGCCTACAGCAAAATCACTAGCATCACACATAATTTCAAAAGGCAAATTCCAATCAGGAGGTTCCACTACAGGAGCAGTTGTTAAGGCTTTCTTTAGAGTTTCAAAAGCTTCCTTACAATCATCATCAAAAACAAAAGGTACATCTTTTTGAAGAAGATTAGTAAGAGGCTTTGAAATTTTAGAGAAATCTTTAATAAATCTCCTATAAAACCCAGCATGACCAAGAACACTACGAATACCTTTAACATCCCTCGGATATGGCATCTTCTCAATTGCTTCAACTTTAGCTCTATCAACTTCAATACCTCTCTCGGAAATTTTATGTCCCAATACAATTCCTTCATTAACCATAAAGTGGCATTTCTCCCAATTAAGAACAAGGTTAGTTTCTTCACATCTCTGCAAAACTTTATCGAGGTTTCGCAAGCAATTATCAAAAGAATTCCCATAGACAGAAAAATCATCCATGAACACCTCTACAATACTTTCGCAAAAACCATGAAAAATAGCAGACATGCATCTTTGAAAAGTAGCAGAGCATTACATAAACCAAAAGGCATACGCCTATAAGCATAAGTTCCATAAGGACAAGTAAACGTGGTTTTCTCTTGATCTTTAGCTTTAACAATTTGTGAAAACCCAGAATAACCATCAAGAAAGCAAAAATGAGTATTTTTAGATAACCTTTCTAGCATTTGATCAATAAAAGGTAAAGGGTAATGATCTTTCTTAGTAACTTTATTAACTTTTCGAAAATCAATGCACATTCTATAACCTACAACTATTCTTTGAGGAATAAGCTCATCATTATCATTAGGCACAACAGTCATTCCTCCTTTCTTAGGAACACAATGCACAGGACTAACCCATCTACTATCAAGAATAGGATATATAATACCAGCTTCAAGAAGTTTTAATACCTCGTTCCTTACCACCTCTTTCATCTTCGGAATTAGACGACGTTGATGTTCAACAACAGGCTTTGCATCTTCTTCCATATTAATAGCATGTTGGCAAATAGAAGGAGAAATCCCTTTCAAATCATCAAGAGTATAGCCAATAGCTCCTCAGTGTTTCTTCAATATTTCCAATAACCTTTCTTCCTCAATCTCTGAAAGCTTAGAACTAATAATAACAGGATATATTTTCTTATCATCAATATGAGCATATTTAAGATTATCAGGTAAAGGCTTTAAATCAAAAACAGGATCTTCCTTTGGTGGCGGTGTTGTACCCAAATCTTCCACCGGTAAATCATGCTTGAGAATAGGTTGGCGAAGAAAAATTTCCTCAAGCTCATCTCTTTCCTTCCTAAAAGCTTCACTTTCACTATTCTCCAAATGTTGCTGCAAAGGATTATTAGGAACAAGAACAATAGATGCACACTGCTCCATTTTAAAATCATTACTAGGCAAGTCAGTTTTATAAGGAGTTTTGGTAAATTTAGAAAAGTTAAATTCATAAGGTTCACCAGCAAATCTAGTCAAAATTTTCTCTTTCTTACAATCTATAATATCTCCACAAGTATTTAGAAAAGGTCTACCAAAAATGATAGGACAATGATCACTAGCGTGAGAACCAAGTACCAAAAAGTCAGCAGGATATTTAATCTTACCACATAGAACTTCCACATCTCGAACAATACCAATTGGAGAAATAGTTTCTCTATTAGCCGATGAATAACCACATCAATATCTTCAAGTTCACAAGAACCAATTTCGTGCATAATCTCCGTGTAAAGCTCATAAGGAATAGCACTAACACTTGCACCAATATCACATAAACCATAATAGCAATGATCACCAATTCTAACAGATAGCATAGGAACACTAACTTGTTTGGGTTTATTAGGATGTGAAACAATATTAGAAGCATCTTCACAAAAAATAATATGACCATCCTCCACATTTTCACCACAAGATCTTTAACTATTGCAACAGCGAGGTTCAATTTTAATTTGTTCTTCGTGTTCTTTAGGTTTCTTTTCACTTTTATTAACCGCACTAGATATGACAGAGTACTCCTTCATTTTAGCAGGGAAAGGAGTTTTTTCAATATAAGCTTAGGAATAACATTATCAACAGTTTCAATCACTACACATTTGTTTACAGATGAATCAACTTTATCTTTATACGGTTCATGATACTTATCAAAATTCTTCTTAGGCAGTTCATAATGAGAGGCAAAAGCTTTATAAAGATTTGCAACAACTTGGGAATCAAGACCATATGTAGCACTCATATTACGAAATTTATCAGTATCCATAAAAGCTTCAATGCATTTATAATCATAAATTATACGATTCTCTATCTTTGTCGTTCTCCCATCCTTCAAGATTTTCTTGGATCCGATCAAGAAGGTCCCTTTTAAACTCTTCTTTGTTGCGTGTAAATGATCCAGAACAAGAAGTATCCAGCAAGGTCTTGTCTTGAAAAGAAAGTCTTGCATAGAAATTATCAATAATAACATTACCAGAAGCTCATGAATGGGGCATTTGAGCATTAAAGACTTCAATCTCCCCCAAGCTTGGGCAATACTCTCTCCATCATGAGGCCAGAAATTATATATGCGGTTCCGATCTTTGTGAATTTCACTTGGAGGATAAAATTTAGAATAAAATAAAGGCACAATGTCCTCCCAATCAATAGAATCACCATTCTTCAAAGAATTTATACCGGTCGCCGCTTTACCGGACAATGATATAGTGAATAGTTTCTTCCTAACTTCATTCATAGAAATACCTGCACATTTGAATAACCCGCATAATTCATGCAAAAACAAGAATGATCACCAGGATGGACAGTTCCATCCCCTTCATAGCGGTTATCCATAACACGTTCAATAATTTTCATAGGTATTTTATATGGTACTACTTCCTCACCTGGCGCTTCATCCACTACCGTTGCAGTAGTAGTATATTTCCCAAATAGAAATTGAAGAGAAGATCTCTCCATAATGATTTATAGCAGTGTAAATAAAATCAGCACAAACAAGTAAGGTTTTCCTTACCAATTCCACTTACCAATAGCGCTTCACTCCCGGCAACGGCGCCGGAAAATAGTCTTGATGACCCACAAGTATAGGGGTGTATCGTAGTATCTTCGATAAGTAAGAATGTCGATCCCAACGAGGAGCAGAAGGTGTTGGCAGCGGTTTCGATGAAGGATTCACCGTAAATGCTCACAAACAAGTATTCAAGGGGTTTTGATGTAATGATGAATAAAGTACGAGTAAGTAAAATGCGAGAGAAATAATTGCAGCAAGTGGCCCAATCCTTTTTAGCACAAAGGACAAGCCGGTTTGTTTACTTATAATGACCAAACGTTCTTGAGGACACACGGGGATTTTAGTCTAGTACTTTCGCTTCATGTGGTTTAATAATCTTCATTGTTTTGATAAGTGTTGTGTGGGTGAACCTATGCTAATGCACCGCCCTTCCTAGGACTAATACATACTTGTGATTATACCCCTTGCAAGCATCCGCAACTACAAGAAAGTAATTAAGATAAATCTAACCACAGCCTTAAACTCTGAGATCCTGCGATCCCTCTTGCATCGATATACTAACGGGGGTTTAGGTTTCTGTCACTCCGGCAACCCCGCAATTAGCAACCGAATACAAGATGCACTCCCCTAGGCCCATAAATGGTGAAGTGTCGTGTAGTCGACGTTCACACGACACCACTAGAAGAATGACACCACAACTTAAATATCATAACATTGAATATTACTCAACCATAATTCACTACTAGCATTTAGACTTCACCCATGTCCTCAAGAACTAAACGAACTACTCACGAGACATCATATGGAATACAATCAGAGGTGATATGATGATGAATAACAATCTGAACATAAACCTTGGTTCAATGGTTTCACTCAATAGCATCTATAACAAGTAGAGAATAATGCCGGGAGAGTTTCCCCTATCATACAATCAAGATTTAACCCGAATTGTTACAGCGGTGACGAGGTGCAGCGGTGGTGATGGCGGTGTAGATGGTGGAGATGATGATGATGATGATGGAGATGATGTCCCGCTCGATGACGATGGCGATGGCGTCGATTTCCCCCTCCGGGAGGGAATTTCCCCGGCGGATTCCTGCCCGCCGGAGAGCTCTTTTCTCTCTGGTGTTCTCCGCCCCGCAGAGGCGGTTGTAACCCTTCGTGAGGTCCTCTCTATGGCTTAGGTTTTCGGGACGAAGGAGTACGCGAAGAAAAGGAGGCGAAAGAGGCTGTGGGGCCCCCACACCACAGCGTGGCGCGGCCAGGCCATGGGCCGCGCCGGCCTGTGGTCTGGGCCCACAGTGGCTCCTCTCTTCTTCCCCTTCTGGCTCCCTCCGTCATCTGGAAAAATAGGAATTTACGTGAAATTTCCTTCCACAATTGATCTTCCGAAATATTGCGTTCTGACGGTGCTTTTTCCAGCAGAATCCTGGCTCCGGTGCTTGATCCTCCAATGATGATGAAACATGCAAAATAGATGAAATAACATAAGTATTGTGTCCCAATATGAAATATATCAATGAATAACAGCAAATTATGATACAAAATAGTGATGCAAATTGGACGTATCAGGGGGCTTCCTGGAAGCTTGCTTTTCCTTTCTCTTCATTTCTTCTTCTCTCATATTTTTCCTCATCCCTTCTTCTCTCACCTTCTTCTTCTTCTCTTCTCTTCCCTTCTTCCCTTCTCTTCCCTTCTTCTTCCTTGCACCATGGTAGTTCCTCCTCTTCGGTTCCTTGTCAAAGCTTGTACCTGATGACACATAGAACATCGGCATGAGGTAGCATTCCATCCAAGGTAGTATCAAGGTCGAGCGTAGAGAGGATTGAGTTCACCTTGTCATGTATAGCTTTCACTTGGGCTCGAGTCATCGGTCCACTTGGGGGACTACTTGGCCTTGGTGTAGTGTCTTCCTTTGGCGGGGCTACATCAGCTCCCCTCCCCTTTGGAAAGAGTCGTCCTCGACTCTAGTTCCTCCTCATCTCCATGGTAGGGTGAGAGATCCGAGATGTTGAATGTGTTGCTCACCAAATACTTGGACATTGGTATGTCGGTGACGTGGGCATTGTTGTTGATGCGCTTGAGCACCTTGAAGGGACCATATCCTCTTGGCTTGAGCTTGGAGTTGCGTTCATGTGAGAACCTTTCCTTCCGAAGGTCTATCCAAACAAGGTCGCTCAAAGGACGAGATGTCGCCTAGAGGGGGGGTGAATAGGCGTTTTAAAAACTCTTACGGATTTGGCTTGTAAGAATGCGGAATTAAACTAACGTTTATTTTACAAGCACAAATCCTAAATATGCTAGGCTCAACTAAGTGCAACAATAACAACTAGAGCTAAGAAAGATAGGCATAAGATATATGTAGCACAAGTGATAGCAAGATATATGTACTTCAAGCACGATGGCTATCACAAGGAAAGTAAGCTCGGGTATAGAAATAACCGAGACACACGGAGACGAGGATGTATTCCCGTGTTCCCTTCCTTTGCAAGAAGGTACGTCACGTTTGGAGGAGTGGAGGTCCCACGAAGGATTCCCCAACGCCACGAAGGCTCACCCTATTCTCCGAGCCAAACCCACGAAGGATAATGACCCTTTCCTTATGGTTAGATTTTCCTCCACTCCGGAGATGGCAAGCTCCAAAACCACTTCACAAGCTCCACGAAGGAGAAGCGCGGGCCTTGATGACCCACAAGTATAGGGGATCGCAACAGTCTTCGAGGGAAGTAAAACCCAAATTTATTGATTCGACACAAGGGGAGGTAAAGAATACTTATAAGCCTTAACAACTGAGTTGTCAATTCAGCTGCACCTGGAAAAGCACTAGTAACAGGGGTGATGTGAAAGTAGCAGTAATATGAGAGCAGTAGTAACAGAACACAATGAAAGAATAGCAATATGAGAGCAATGGCACCAGAGAATAGTTGACATGTAGAACGAGTATATGATGATGAAAGATGGACCGGGGTTCCCAGCTATCTACACTAGTGGTAACTCTCCAATAACAAGTGTTGGGTGAACAAATTACAGTTGGGCAATTGATAGGATTGATAAGGCATTAAGAAAGAACATCAATTCATTAATCATGTAGGCATGTTTTCCATATTTAGTCGTACGTGCTCGCAATGAGAAACTTGCACAACATCTATTGTCCTACCAGCCGGTGGCAGCCGGGCCTCAAGGGAAACTACTGGATATTAAGGTACTCCTTTTAATAGAGCACCGGAGCAAAGCATTAACACTCCGTGAAAACATGTGTCCCTCACATCACCGCCATCCCCTCCGGTTGTCCCGATTTCTGTCACTTCTGGGCCTTTGGTTCCGGACAGTGACATGTGCATACAACTTGTAGATACAATCTAAGCAATAATTATAGAGCTCAAATCTAAGATCATGCCACTCGGGCCCTAGTGACAAGCATTAAGCATAACAAGATTGCAGCAACAATAACTTCACAAACTTTATAGATAGACTAATCATAATGTATCATCCATCGGATCCCAACAAACACAACACCGATTACATCAGATGGATCTCAATCATGTAAGGCAGCTCATGAGATCATTGTATTGAAGTACATGGGGAGAGAATACCAACTAGCTACAGCTAGAACCCGTAGTCCATGGGGGAACTACTCACGGAACATGATGGAGGCGATGGCGTTGATGGAGATGGCTTCCGGGGGCACTTCCCCGTCCCAAGAGGTGCCGGGACAGAGACTTCTGTCCCCCGAATTGGAGTTTCGCGATGGTGGCGGCGCCCCTGGAGTCTTTCTGGAGTTTCGTCAAGTGGTACGGTGTTTTTAGGTCGAAAGGGGTTAAATAGGCGAAGAGGCGGCGTCAGAGGGGCACCAGGGCGCCCTCCTCATAGGCCGGCGCGGCCAGGGGCCTGCCCGCGCGGCCTTGTGGTGTCGGGGCCCTGGGCCTCCTCTCCGTCTCCCCTTCGGTGTTCTGGAGCCTCCCGGGAAAAATAAGATCTTTGGCGTTGATTTCGTCCAATTCCGAGAATATTGCCCGAACAGCCTTTCTGGAACCAAAAACAGCAGAAACAGAACTGCACTGTGGCATCTTGTTAATAGGTTAGTTCCGGAAAACGCATAAAAACATCGTAAAGTGCAAGCAAAACATGTAAGTATTGTCATAAAACAAGCATGGAACGGCAGAAATTATGGATACGTCGGGGACGTATCAGCATCCCCAAGATTAGTTCCTGCTCGTCCCGAGCAGGTAAACGATAAAAAGAATAATTTCTGTAGTGACATGCTACTTACATACCCTTGATCATACTATTACAAAGCATATGAAATGAATGAAGTGACTCAAGTCAATGATCTATAGTTGCTAACAAGTAGATAACATATAGCAAAACTTTTCATGGAGAGTACTTTCAAGACAAGCATCAAAAGTCTTGCACAAGAGTTAACTCATAAAGCAATAAGTTCATAGTAAAGGCATCGAAGCAACACAAAGGAGGATATAAGTTTCAGCGGTTGCTTTCAACTTTCAACATGTATATCTCATGGATATTGTCAACATAGAGTAATATGATGAATGCAAATATGCAAGTATGTAAGAATCAATGCACAGTTGACACAAGTGTTTGCTTCTAAGGTGGAAGGATTTAGGTAACTGACTCAACATAAAAGTAAAAGAATGGCCCTTCTACGAGGGAAGCATCGATTGCTATATTTGTGCTAGAGCTTTGGTTTTGAAAACATATAGAGAGCATAAAAGTAAAATTTTTGAGAGGTGTTTGTTGTTGTCAACGAATGGTAGTGGGTACACTAACTGCCTCATCAACCGGACTCACAAGAGCGGCTCCCATTTTATTTATTTTTGGGTGGCACTCCTTCCAGCCTTTCTTTCACAAACCATGGCTAACCGAATCCTCGGGTGCCTGCCAACAATCTCATACCATGAAGGAGTGCCCTTTTATTTTAGTTATACTATGATGACACTCCTCCCCACCTTTGCTTTCTCAAGCCATGGCTAACCGAATCCTTCGGGTGCCGTCCAACAATCACATACCATGGAGGAGTGTCTATTTTTGTTAATTAATTTGGGACTGGGAATCCCATTGCCAGCTCTTTTTGCAAAATTATTGGATAAGCGGATGAAGCCACTAGTCCATTGGTGAAAGTTGCCCAACAAGATTGAAAGATAAACACCACATACTTCCTCATGAGCTATAAAACATTGACACAAATCAGAGGTGATAAATTTTGAATTGTTTAAAGGTAGCACTCAAGCAATTTACTTTGTAATGGCAGAAAATACCACATAGTAGGTAGGTATGGTGGACACAGATGGCATAGGTTTTGGCTCAAGGTTTTGGATGCACGAGAAGTATTCCCTCTCGATACAAGGCTTAGGCTAGCAAGGTTGTTTGAAGCAAACACAAGTATGAACCGGTACAGCAAAACTTACATAAGAACATATCGCAAGCATTATAATACTCTACACTGTCTTCCTTGTTGCTCAAACACTTTTACCAGAAAATATCTAGACCTTAAGAGAGATCAATTATGCAAACCAATTTTAACAAGCTTTACGGTAGTTCTCCACTAATAGGTTTAAACTACATGCAAAAACTTATGATCTACTTGAGAGCTCAAAACAATTGCCAAGTATCAAATTATCCAAGACATATGAGGCATTTTCTTTTCCCAACCAAATAAAGATAAATATTGTAGCTTCCAACTTTTATTCATTGAACATTAAAAGTAAAACGAAGAACAAGTGTTCATATGAAAAAGCGGAGCGTGTCTCTCTCCCAAACAAGGATTGCTAGGATCCGAATTTATTCAAACACAAACAAAAATAAAAACACACAGACGCTCCAAGTAAAGCACATAAGATGTGACCGAATAAAAATATAGTTTCAATAGAAGAAACCTGATAAGTTGATGAAGAAGGGGATGCCTTAGGCATCCCCAAGCTTAGACGCTTGAGTCTTCTTGAAATATGCAGGGATGAACCACGGGGGAATCCCCAAGCTTAGACTTTTCACTCTTCTTGATCATATATCATCCTCCTCTCTTGACCCTTGAAAACTTCCTTCACACCAAACTTCTCATAAACTTCATTAGAGGGGTTAGTACTCAAAAAATTTGAATCCACCTTGGTCCTGTAGTGGCACATTGCAAGAACTCAATAAAACATTAGCTACGGCTCTCTATGTCTAGAAAAGCTCGCTTAAAGTCCGCAAGAGACAATGCAAAAAACAGAGACAGAATCTGCCAAAACAGAACAGCCAGTAAAGACGAATTTTAATAAAATACTTCCGTTGCTCAAATCAGAAAACTCAAAACTAATGAAAGTTGCGTACATATCTGAGGAACACGCACGTAAATTGGCATATTTTTCTGAGTTACCTACAGAGAAAACAGCCCAGATTCGTGACAGATAGAAATCTGTTTCTGCGCAGAAATCCAAATCTAGCATCAACCTTCGATTAGAGGCTTCACTTGGTACAACAAAACACAAAACTAAGATAAGGAGAGGTTGCTACAGTAGTAAACAACTTCCAAGACACAAATATAAAACAAAGTACTGTAGCAAAATAACACATGGGTTATCTCCCAAGAAGTTCTTTTCTTTATAGCCATTAAGATGGGCTCAGCAGTTTTAAATGATGCACTCGCAAGAAATAGTATTTGAAGCAAAAGAGAGCATCAAAAAGCAAATTCAAAACACATTTAAGTCTAACCCACTTCCTATGCATCGGAATCTTGTACACAAATAAATTCATGAAGACCAAAGTGATAAGCATAAGAAGATAAAACAAGAGTAACTTCAAAATTTTAAGCATATAGAGAGGTGTATTAGTACCATGAAAATTTCTACAACCATATTTTCCTCTCTCATAATAATTTTCAGTAGCTTCATGAACAAACTCAACAATATAACTATCACATGCAGCATTCTTTTCATGATCCACAAACATATAATTTCTATCAAGCTCAAAAATAGTGGAATTAAAACTTTCAAACACACTTTTATCAATAATATAGCAAGATGAATGATCAATCTCAAGAGATATGGGACACATAGATAATGTCAAGAACTCTCCAATCCCATTTTCATTAGTAGTACAATTAATATTATCAAGTAACATAGGACCATCATCTAGAGCTTTATCATAAACATTTGCTAAGCAAAATTCTTTAGTACCATGCATTTCGACATCAGGCACAAACAAAGCATTATCATAAGATTTATCAAAGTAGCATGGATTATCATAAATAACAGTAGCATAATCATTCTCACAAGTATTACTCATAGGTACTATTTCAAGAGAATCCACAGGAACATAACATTCAACCTCTTCCGGTAAGCATGGAGGACAATCAAATAGTGTAAGAGATAAAGAGTTACTCTCATTAGAAGGTTGACATGGGTAGCTAATCCATTCTTCCTCCTTTTGTTCCTCACTCTCCTCTTCTTTTTCATCCAATGAGCTTTCAAGTTCATCAATTTCCTCCTCTTTTTCATCCAATGAGCTTTCAGGTTTGTCAATTTCTTCTTCCACCGGTTCCTGCAAATTGTGAGTGCATTCTTGTGCATTAATGTGTCTCTCTTTATAATCAAGGATATAAGGATTCCTACTGTAGCATTCTATGCATGAATTAAGGATAGTAGAGACATAATCTTTAAGGTCCTTACAAATAGCACAAGTTTCATAATTCTCAACCATGAAGGATTCTATCTCGGAGGCTCCCATAAATAAGACAAATTGTTCTACCTCTTCGAACCCATAATGAATATAGCAATTCCGATTATAGTTCTTAATTAAAAATTCCTCACTAGAGCCACATTGAAATTTAAGATGTTTAGTATCCTGTTGAGAGCAACAGTTTATATCATGGCGTCTAAGCAAGATTCTAGCCATTGTATTCAATTTTTCTATCATAGCACTCATTATTTTACCAGTTCTTGATTCTCTATAATTATTATAACATTCTATAAGCTCCAAGTAGTTTGTTGGTTCTCCCATAACAGCAGTTTTTAATTTTTAGGTTTTTCAAATTTTTATGGATTTTTGGGTATATAGGAAAAATAAAACAAGACAAAAATAAACTAGACAAAAGTAAACTAAGCAAAGTAAAACTAGACAGAAATAAACTAAGCACAAATAAACTAGACAGAAATAAACTAGCAAGACAAAATAAGATAAAAGCAGAGAGAGAGGTAGAGTGTACTCCCCAGGTGAACTTATGAGTAGAGCTATGCCTCCCCGGCAACGGCGCCAGAAAATAGTCTTGATGACCCACAAGTATAGGGGATCGCAACAGTCTTCGGGGGAAGTAAAACCCAAATTTATTGATTCGACACAAGGGGAGGTAAAGAATACTTATAAGCCTTAACAACTGAGTTGTCAATTCAGCTGCACCTGGAAAAGCACTAGTAACAGGGGTGATGTGAAAGTAGCAGTAATATGAGAGCAGTAGTAACAGTAACACAGCAGCAGTAATAGCAATATGAGAGCAATGGCACCAGAGAATAGTTGACATGTAGAACGAGTATATGATGATGAAAGATGGACCGGGGTTCCCAGCTATCTACACTAGTGGTAACTCTCCAATAACAAGTGTTGGGTGAACAAATTACAGTTGGGCAATTGATAGGATTGATAAGGCATTAAGAAAGAACATCAATTCATTAATCATGTAGGCATGTTTTCCATATTTAGTCGTACGTGCTCGCAATGAGAAACTTGCACAACATCTATTGTCCTACCAGCCGGTGGCAGCCGGGCCTCAAGGGAAACTACTGGATATTAAGGTACTCCTTTTAATAGAGCACCGGAGCAAAGCATTAACACTCCGTGAAAACATGTGTCCCTCACATCACCGCCATCCCCTCCGGTTGTCCCGATTTCTGTCACTTCTGGGCCTTTGGTTCCGGACAGTGACATGTGCATACAACTTGTAGATACAATCTAAGCAATAATTATAGAGCTCAAATCTAAGATCATGCCACTCGGGCCCTAGTGACAAGCATTAAGCATAACAAGATTGCAGCAACAATAACTTCACAAACTTTATAGATAGACTAATCATAATGTATCATCCATCGGATCCCAACAAACACAACACCGATTACATCAGATGGATCTCAATCATGTAAGGCAGCTCATGAGATCATTGTATTGAAGTACATGGGGGAGAGAATACCAACTAGCTACAGCTAGAACCCGTAGTCCATGGGGGAACTACTCACGGAGCATGATGGAGGCGATGGCGTTGATGGAGATGGCTTCCGGGGGCACTTCCCCGTCCCGAAGAGGTGCCGGGACAGAGACTTCTGTCCCCCGAATTGGAGTTTCGCGATGGTGGCGGCGCCCCTGGAGTCTTTCTGGAGTTTCGTCAAGTGGTACGGTGTTTTTAGGTCGAAAGGGGTTAAATAGGCGAAGAGGCGGCGTCAGAGGGGCACCAGGGCGCCCTCCTCATAGGCCGGCGCGGCCAGGGGCCTGCCCGCGCGGCCTTGTGGTGTCGGGGCCCTGGGCCTCCTCTCCGTCTCCCCTTCGGTGTTCTGGAGCCTCCCGGGAAAAATAAGATCTTTGGCGTTGATTTCGTCCAATTCCGAGAATATTGCCCGAACAGCCTTTCTGGAACCAAAAACAGCAGAAAACAGGAACTGGCACTGTGGCATCTTGTTAATAGGTTAGTTCCGGAAAACGCATAAAAACATCATAAAGTGCAAGCAAAACATGTAAGTATTGTCATAAAACAAGCATGGAACGGCAGAAATTATGGATACGTCGGGGACGTATCAGGCCTCTTCACAATCTTCCTTGAAGAGATCACCGAAGCACCAACCGCCAAGCCAACTAGGAGGTCTCCCTCCAAGAGTAACAAGCTCACGGTCTTTTACTCGAACTAATCGTGGTGGAGAGCAACAATGGAGGAGAGAGAGTGGAAGAGCTTATCAAGCCCAAGGTGGAAGAAGACCTATTTATAGTGTAAGAGCAAATATAACCGTTGGGTAAAAGTTGGGCTGAGAAAACTAGTCGTTTGAGGCAAAGTTGAGCAACCCGGCAGCTGACCCGGTGGTACCGGGCCACATACCGGGCTGCCCGATAGCAGCACCCGGTTGGCCGGGCTGACTGCCGAAATGCCCGGCAACAGCACCCGGCAGGCCGGGCCAGAGACCGGGCTGACCAGGAGGCTGGGCCGGTCGGCACCACACCCGGTTGGCCGGGCCAGATGCCGGCCCACCCGGTAGAAGCGCTCGGCAGGCCGGGCTGGCTGCCGGACTGTCCGACAGCAGCACCCGGTGGACCGGGCCAGATACCGGAATTCAGGACCCTGAAAAACCTTTTCTTTTTCTTTAAAATAGAAAATGCTCCCGAACTCCGATTGACATGAAACCAATTTTGTTGGAAAGATAACGACAAATAGAACCCAACAAAAACTGGAAATATGGAGACTCCTCATAGGATATTTTTAGATGAATCTAGAGAGGGAGTCGTCCAAACTCGAAAACGTAATAGAAGATGCATGCGGATTCCGTTTTCAAAGAACTTGGGCTTGCTGTAAAGCTAGCAACAAGCTAAAGAACCTCACACAGAGAAACACCAAGAAGCAATAGGGATATGCAAATTATGCAAAGGATTTAGCTCCCTAAGGCAATGTGATCAAGTTACCCAACCGAAAGCCCCTCTTAGTGCGGCTATCTATCCTATAATCCGGTCTCCCAACATCCACCTTGAGACCGGTAAAAGGAAAACCTAGCAAGGCCAAACCTCTGCCTTGCGCATCCCGCTTGATCTTGATGAGAAATCTTCAAGCTCCACTCAAGCCGGAATGCCTCACTTGATCATCGTTACTTCGTGAAGACTCACAAATGCTCCCCCATACATCATGATGGGAAAGCTCCATTGATGCACATCTTCACATGTCCATTATCACCAAATGGACGGCAAGCTTCAAGAATATGGTCCTCTTGAGATGCTCAACTTGAACTTGCCCAACTCAACCTTGATGACGATCACCACTTGATGTCATTCTCTCATGGGCTAGATGAGATCTCCCTTTTGATGCATGCCCATGGAAAGATACCTACCCCACATAGACAACACAAGGGCACATATATGATGGGTTAATTCATAAAGCATAATTGACAAGGATTACCATACCACGTGACTTCAGGGGGCACATTCTTCATGCTTCATGTGTTGACCAAACTTGAATCTATTCTTCACTCTTTGTATTGGTCAACCTTGTATCTTCTCATGCTCTATCATACTATCTTGAGGTGTATAAAGAATTCTATATTTGTTTGCATGCTCTAAATATTAGTCAACCATAGCTCAACTTATGAGACTATCATGACACCGACTTAGAGCCATAACATGAATTCTTCACTTGGAATCAAGCACTCAAGATCTTGATCATCCATTGCTTATCACATAAGCTAGAGGATGGCTAATATTGAGTTCCACATAGGAAATCCATCTTCATTTCTTCTTCTTGATCATATCACATATATGTCTTTCGAATCGATGATCTTGATGCCAATACTCAAGGTATATCTTTATCTTCATGGCATCCATACTTGAATCCAACACATGGACTACAAGTAGTATCTATGGAATATTCCTTCATATAAACTCAATGAAAACATTAGTCCATAGGGGTTGTCATTAATTACCAAAACCACACATAGGGGCAATGTACCCTTACAGTCGCCTTCTTCGAATATCCTTTCTTTCTTCTTGGCGTTTAGTCTTGTAGCTTGATGAAGTACATGTTCTTGTATTGTTTCCCTTGTGTCTTCATGGAGTTTCTTCATGTTTAGTTCTTGAAAAACAACATAGCAACGTGTGAGGCATCATCGATCTTATTGCATGGTATAAAGTGAGCCATCTTAGAGAACCGATCAACGACAACAAAAATTGAGTCATGACCATATCTAGTTCGTGGTAAGCCTAGCACAAAGTCAATACTAATGTTGGACCAAGGAGCATATGGAATGGGTAAAGGGGTGTAAAAGCCATATGGGTTTGTAGTAGACTTAGCTTGTAAGCATGTGGTGCAACGGTTGCATAGTCGTTGGACGTCCCGCTTCATCTTGGGCCAATAGTAATGGGTGGATAGCATGTCAAGATTCTTGTCGCGTCCAAAGTGTCCCATTAGTACACCTCCATGTGACTCTTGCAAAAACAACTTTCGAATAGAAGACTCGGGTATGAAAATTTTGTTAGCTTTAAACAAGTAGTCATCATGCAAATAGAAATCATCAAATCCTTTTTCAATGGAACACTTGGAAAAGATGGGGCTGATGACCCACAAGTATAGGGGTGTATCATAGTACTTTCGATAAATAAGAGTGTCGAACCCAACGAGGAGCAGAAGGTGTTGACAAGCAGTTTCGATGAAGGATTCACTGTAAATGCTCACGGACAAGTTTTCAGGGGGTTTTGATATAGCAGGTAAATAAAGTACAAGTAAGTAAAATGCGAGAGTAATAATTGCAGCGAGTGGCCCAATCCTTTTTAGCACAAAGGACAAGCCGGTTTGTTTACTTATAATGACCAAACGTTCTTGAGGACACACGGGGATTTAGTCTAGTGCTTTCGCTTCATATAGTTGATTAATCTTCATTGTTTTGATAAGTGTTGTGTGGGTGAACCTATGCTAATGCACCGCCCTTCCTAGGACTAATACATACTTGTGATTATACCCCTTGCAAGCATCCGCAAATACAAGAAAGTAATTAAGATAAATCTAACCATAGCCTTAAACTCTAAGATCCTGCTATCCCTCCTGCATCGATATACCAACGGGGGTTCAGGTTGCTGTCACTCCGGCAACCCCACAATTAGCAAACGAATACAAGATGTACTCCCCTAGGCCCATAAAGGTGAAGTATCATGTAGTCGACGTTCACATGACACCACTGGAAGAATAACACCACAACTTAAATATCAAACCATTAAATATTACTCAACATAGTTCACTACTAACATTTAGACTTCACCCATGTCCTCAAGAACTAAACGAACTACTCACGAGACATCATATGGAACATAATCAGAGCTGATATGATGATGAATAACAATCTGAACATAAACCTTGATCCAATGGTTTCACTCAATAGCATCAATAGCAAGTAGTAATCAACACCGGGAGAGTTTCCCCTATCAAACAATCAAGATTCAAACCTAGATGTTACAGCGGTGACGAGGTGCTGCGGTGGAGATGGCGGTGTCGATGGTGGAGATGATGATGATGATGATCCCAATGAAGTCCAGCTCGATAACGGTGGCGATGGCGACGATTTCCCCCTCCGGGAGGGAATTTCCCCGGCGGATTCCTGCCCGCCGGAGAGCTCTTTTCTCTCTGGTGTTTCTCCGCCCCGCAGAGGCGGCTGTGTCTATTCTGGCTTATCCCTCGTGCCTTAGGTTTTCGGGACGAAGAAGTACGCGAAGGAGAGGCGCCCGAAGGGGGCTGTGGGCCCCCTCCCCACAAGGCGGCGCGGCCAGGCCTGGGCCCGCGCCGGCCTATGGGGGGGCCATGGCGGCCCTCCTCGGTCCCTCCTTTTGGCTGGCTTCGTCTTCTGGAAAAATAAGATGTCTTGTATAATTTCCGTCAATTGTTGATCTTCAGAAATATGGTGTCCTGACGGTGCTTTTTCCAGCAGAATCCTGACCCCGGTGAATAATTCTCCAATAATCATGAAACATTCAAAATAGGTGAAATAACATAAGTATCATCTCTAAATATGAAATATATCAATGAATAACAGTAAATTATGATATAAAATAGTGATGCAAAATGGACGTATCAGGGGCCAAAGAATGTGTCGGAGCGGTAAAGTTCCTTTATCTCATCAAGACCCTTTGTATTTGATTACATAAGGGAAGGACTCAATAAACTCAACCCATTTAGCATGCCTTTTGTTCAAATTTGTTTGGCTTTTCAAATATTTCAAAGACTCATGATCGGAGTGAATAACAAATTCTTTTGGCCAAAGATAATGTTGCCAAACTTCAAGGACACGAACTAAAGCATAAAGTTCCATGTCATATATAGGGTAGTTTAGACGAGCACCGTCTAACTTTTCGCTATAATATGCCACGGGTTTTCCATCTTGCGTAAGAACAACACCAATACCAACTCCACTTGCATCACACTCAATCTCAAAGGTTTTTTGCAAAATTTGGTAGAATAAGGAATGGTGCCTCGGTAAGTATCTTTTTCAATTCATCAAAAGCGTGTTGTTGGGACTTGCCCCAAACAAACGGAACATCATTTTTAGTAAGTTCATTCAATGGGCAAGCAATGGTGCTAAAGTCTTTCACAAAGCAGCGGTAGAAACAGGCAAGGTCATGAAAAGTTTGAACCTGGCCAACGGTGGTTGGTAGGCCAATTATGAATAGCCTCAACTTTCGCATAATCCACTTCAATGCCATTGGAGGAAACAACGAATCCAAGGAAGATCAACTTATCTTGTGCGAAAGTGCATTTTGGGAGATTGGCATAGAATTTCTCATTGTGTAAGATGCATAAGACTTCTCTCACATGTTGAACATGGTCCTCGAGATTCTTTCTATAAATGAGAATATCATCAAAATACACAACAACACTATTGCCAATAAGAGGTCTCAAGATAAGGTTCATAAGACGCATAGAGGTTGAAGGAGCATTGGAAAGACCAAACGGCATGACAAGCCATTCATAGAGACGAAGCTTGGTCTTGAATGCCGTCTTCCATTCGTCACCAATGGCCATGCGAATTTGGTGATAGCCACTACGCAAATCAACTTTCGTAAATATAGTGGAACCACACAACTCATCAAGCATGTCATCCAAACGCGGAATGGGGTGGCGGTAACAGACGATAATGGCATTGATAGGTCTACAATCCATACACATCATTTGTGATTCATCCGGTTTGGGAACTATAATGACCGGAACCGCACATGGTCTAAGGCTTTCACGAACATACCCTTTTGCAAGATGATCTTGAATTTGACGTTGTATCTCCTTCGTGTCTTAGGGGTTGGTGCAGTAGGCAGCACGATTCGGAAGTGGAGCATCGGGTATGAGGTCAATGCGGTGCTCGATGCTTCGAAGCGGTGGTAGTCCACGAGGGAGCTCATCGGGGAAATCTTGAAACTCCTTCAAAAGAGACAACAAAGAAGAAGGAAGTTCTGTTAAGTCCTTAGTCTCCGACGGCGGCCCCTTGCATCTGAGCACATAGTGCAATGTTGTGGATGGGTTGTCTTGCACTTCTCTCAACTCACTTTTGGTGTCTATGAGAACACTCTTGATCTCACTCATATTTGGCTTGTGGCGCTCACTCTCCTTTAGGTGGATCTCTCTCACCTCTCAAGTCACCATGATGTTTTTGTTGTTGTGCCCTTGCTAAAGCCTTCGCATTGTCCGCGATGATTTGGCTAGGAGTCATTGGGCGAAGCTCAAACTTCTTGTCTTTGACCTTGAAGGTGTAGACATTTGAGTGACCATCATGTGTAGCTTTCTTATCATATTTCCATGGCCGGCCAAGCAACATGTGGCAAACCGTCATTAGGACCACATCAAACTCGATGGTGTCTTCATAAGGACCGATCTTGAAGTTGATGGTGACAGTGTGTTGGATCTTGACATTGCCCTTGTCACTCAACCATTGGACATGGTATGGATGTGGATGCTTGCGGAGCGTGAGGTTGAGCTTCTCACACAACTCGGTGCTTGCTAAGTTGTGACAACTTCCTCCATCGATGATGACCTTGATGGACTTTCCTCCAATGCCGGCACGGGTTTGGAAGATGTTGCACCTTTGGTCTTCTATAGCTTGTGGTTGAGTAGTCAACACCCTTGTGACCACGAGTGAAGGACTTGGGTCATGAACACAAAGGAGGGGGTCTTCTCCACTTTCTTCATCATATTCTTCTTCATTAGCTACCGCGGCTTGGACTAGATCTTCATACTCTCCTTCACTTAAGGTCTCTATGTCACCATTCTCCAGTGTGATCATAACCTTGATATTCTTGCACTAAAAGGACTTGTGGCCTTGTGTTCCACACTTGAAACATGTAACATTGCTAGGTCCCATTGAAGCTTTTGAAGAGGCGGTCAAAGGCACCGATTGCTTCGTGCGACTTTGGATTATCGGTTGCTTGGATGTCGTGGAGGAAGAGGATGGCTTGACACTTGTTGTAGGAGTGCTTGTAGTGAGCTTGGAGGAGAAGTGGGACTTGGTCCTATTGTATTTGATGTCCTCATTCACTTGTCGCTCGGCCTTGGAAGCTTGGTGAACCAACTCAACCATGGTTGAATATTGTTGGAACTCGACAATCCTCTTGATTGGGTAGTTGAGGCCATTGAAGTATCGAGCAATTGACTCTTGGATATTGGCTCGCAACATGGTCAACTCCATCTCTTTATAGAACTCCTCAACGGTCTTGGTGCCTTGCTTCAATTTTTGTAACTTGTTGAAGAGGTCGGTCATGTAGTGCGAAGGCACAAAGCGAGCATGCATCTCTTCCTTCATCTCTTCCCAAGTGTCAATGGGGGGCTCACCCTTTCCTTCCCTTAGAGAGATCACTTGCTCCCACCAAGTGTTGGCATAATATTCAAACTCAAGTGATGCCATGGACACTGATGGTGCTCCGGTGATGGCGCCAGACAATCTTGTTGAGCGTTGTTGTGGAAGCGGTTGGGAAACCCCAAGAGGAAGGTGTGATGAGCACATCAGCAAGTTTTACCTCAGTACGAAACCAAGGTTTAATCGACCAGTAGGAGAAAGGCGTGATTTCTGAAGGTGTTGCTGGCTGACTAGTAGCAGGGCACACTACCAGCGTCAGCAACAACACAACCAAAGTACTTTGCTCCAACTTGCAGTGAGGTTGTCAATCTCACCGGTTTGCTGAACACAAAGGATTAGACGTATTGAGTGGAAAGAGATGTTTGCAGAAAATAAACAGAACAAGATTGCAATAGAATTTATCAATAAAGGAAATAGGACCGGGGTCCATAGTTCACTAGAGGTGTCTCTCCATAGAGATATATAGCATGTTGGGTGAACAAATTACAGCTGGGCAATTGACAGAATATCGACCAATACATGACAAGATGATTACTATGAGATTTGATATGGGCATTACAACATAATACATAGACCGTAATCCAACTGCGTCTATGACTAATAATCCACCTTCAGGTTATCGTCCGAACCCCTTTCAGTATTAAGTTGCAAGCAACAGACTATCGCCTTAAGCAATGTGTGTAAAGTAAACAATAGAATTACCCTCGGATAAAACATTGTTGTTTTCTCCCTAGTAGCAACAACACATCTACAATATTAGAAGTTAAATGTCACTCTCCTAGAAAACTAGAGGCATGAACCTACTATCGACCATAAACACCCCCTCATGGAGTCACAAGTGTCCACTTGACCAGAGTTTCTACTAGCAACGGAGAGCATGCAAGATCACAAATAACCTATGACATGAATATATAATCAATCTCAACATAGTATACAATATTTATCGGATCCCAGCAAACGCAACAGATAGGTTTACATAAAGATGATCTTGATCATGTAGGGCAGCTCACAAGATCTATACATGTAGCACAAATTTGAGAAGACAACCATCTAGCTACTGCTATGGACCCATAGTCCAGGGATGAAGTACTCACGCATCACTTCCGAGGCGGGCATGGCGATGTAGATGCCTCCGGCGATGGTTTCCCCCTCCGGCAGGGTGCCGGGAAGAGCTTCAGAACCCCCCGAGATGGGTTCTGCGATGGCGGCCGCGACAAAACTTTTCGTGGATGGAGGCTCGAGTATCCAGGGTTTTCCCGAGAAGATGTATAAATAGGCGGATGATTTAGGTCAGTGGGGCGCCTGGTGGGCCCAGACATACCCTAGGCACGGGCCAGGTCCAGGTCGGGCCATGGGCAGGTCTGGCCGCCCTACTGCGCCTCTTCGACCCCCACTCTGGACTTCGTCTTTGTTTCGGTAAAATATTGTCTTCGGCTTTTGTTTCGTCCAATTCTGAGAATATTTCCTGTATAAATTTTCTAAAATAGAAAAACAACAGAAAACAGGGCACTGGCACTGTGGCATCTTGTTAATAGGTTAGTGCCGCAAAATCATGTAAAAGTGGAATGAAGTGTAAGCAAAACATATATGAATTGGTGTAAAACAAGTATGTAGCATCAAAAATTATAGATACGTTTGAGATGTATCAAGCATCCCCAAGCTTAACTCCTGCTCATCCTCGAGTAGGTAAGTGATAACAAAATAATTTTTGAGGTGACATGAAGCCAACACAATCTTGATCAAGCATGTAAATCATTGTGAGCTGGGATCTAAGTACTCTAACATAGGCATGATAGATATGATTCAATTGAACTTAGCAACTAATGTTATAACATGAAGAGTAGCTCAAACAAAGGATCATGAATAATAGTGCATTGAAAGTAAAGATAACAAAGTGGTACTCAACATGTCCTTTATGGAATAGCAAAACATAAATGCTAGGACACCTTCAAAGTTCAGAGGGTGACTAGATACAAGTAATTTGAGAACAAGCAATAGCACAATCATGAATCAATCAATAATAATTTTGGGACTATGCACATTGCACTAAGAATTACAACTATGCTCTCTTAATCGGTGCATAAAGTATAAGGTGAAGACTCAACATAAAAGTAAAAGAAAGACTCTTTGTAGAGTAAGCAAGATAAACAAGTTTTATAAATCTTCCAAAAAAGTATGGTACTTATTAGCTTTGATCTCTCATTGCCCCTATCATAAGCATCTTGAATGGTTAAAGTTAATGTGAGTAAAAAATGAGCTATATGCTTGCACATCACAAGTTGAAAATCTCATGCCCCTTGAATGCGAGTACCTAAACCTCATGCTACTCAACTTAGGTCCTAAATAAGTTATTGTCATTCTAAGTATACATGTATCATTGAGAACCACCAACAGGGTACTTCTATGGAGGTACTCTTGTGGAGCAATCCCATTCCAAAATGACAAGACAAAAAGACATTGATCACCTAAGCAATTTTTTTATTTACTATGAGTATATCTTTTTATTGCATATGCTTCATAGAATGCTCACTATGGATTACCTGTAAATTTCCACCATGAATGATGAATGGCTTAGATTAGCGTCCCAGGTGTTTCCCTAACTCATATACGAACTCCATGGACTTATAAGTTCCCATTTTTATTTCACACCGCTAGGCATCCATAAACAAAAGAACATGACATCAACTAGATATAAGTGCAATGTCGAAAGTGTTCCCCATGAAAGCATGGTTCTACTAACTCCCAACTCGCAATTTGCAAACACATAAACTTCATAAGATAGGCACAATGATCAAGTTTATTAAGTACAAGAAAGTAAATGTGCCATCAAGTTCGTGAGAGCTTTACTGACGAATTTTCTCATGCCAAGATTTAATTTGGAAGATAAAAACATGATTAATTACTTGGAATAGCAGTAATGCTACTAGGTAGATATGGTGGACATAATTGGCAAACTTTGTTTCATGGTGGTTGGATGCACGAGTAGAGTTCATACTCAACACAGGCGAATGCTAGCAAAAGACTAGGAGCGACCAACTAAGATAGCAATAATGGCCATAATCATGCATAGCTAAAAAACATTATCAATCAAAGCATAAAGTGATATTACAAGTCAAAAACTAAATGATCATAAAGGCTTTAGTTGACTGGTCATAGTCATAACATGGTGTAAGCATGCGCCAAGTCAACCCAATAAAGTATCAAAGGAGAATACCATAATATTATACTTTTATGATAGAAACAACACATGATTCTTTCAATGACACATTATGCACTCTCAGTGTAACATCCCTGTTTTGTTAAACCCTAATTAGGAGTTGTTTGTGCATCATGAGCATCATATAAAATGCATTAGGAAAATTTTGCAAATAAGTTAAAATGGAAACCCTAGGTTTATGCAAGTCTTTGTCTATTTAAAATGTGTTCAACATCTTTCTGAAGTGCAAAATAAAACTATGTGCACCTTCTCATGTACTATGAAGGACACTAAATATTTTCTATAAAGTTCAGAGTGTTTTTGGGCTCACAAAACAGTTCAAAATAATAAAATGGAATTGATTTAAGCCCTGTTTTAAAAATTCCAGAGTATTCCCAAAATGCTAGGGGGTTTTGGGCAAAAGTGCCTGTCTTCTTCCTGCAGACGCACAGGCAGCTGCGTGTGGCCGCCCGCGTCGTCGATCCCCGAAGGGATTCGCGCCGCCGCTCGCCGTCCCTGGGCGGAGATAAGGCCGCCGACGCCCTCCCTCTCGTCCCTATCCTCTTCTCCCTCCCCTGGCCCTCTCTTCATTTCTCTGCGCGCGCACGCTCGAGCTAACCCTAGCCACGGCCAACTCGTCGGCGCCGCCGTTCTGCTCCTCCCGCGCCCAGCCGTGACCACCACTCGCTCCGCCTCGCCTCCATGAGCCTCCTCGTCGAAGGAATCGACGGGGGAGGGCCGGAATCGACGCCATCGCCTCGTTCTTCTCCGCAGCCGGCCAAGCTCGCCGTGGCCGGAACGGCGCCTCCAGGCCTCCTCCGGACCCGCCGTCGACTCCACGAGCACCGTGGTGAGCTCCCGGTGCCCCGGCGCCCCTCCGTTCGCTCCCCCTCTCTCTGCAGCATGACCGCGACGCGCGGCCCCGTCCGCCGCCGTTCGGCCTCATCGCCGGCGTCACTCCGGCCACCTTCTTCTAGCGGCGCCTCCACCTCCTGGCTCGCCTCGACGTCCTCTCGCCAACGCGCCCTTCCGCGCGACCAGGGGGCCACGGGAGCGCCGCCTCCGTCGGTCACCGGCGCCGGCCACCGTCGGTTGACCCCGGCGGTTGACCACGGTGGGGCCCGCCCGTATTTCCTTTTATTTCTCTATTTTTCTGTAAATAGAGAATCATGACAGGTGGGCCCCGTCCGTCAGATATTTAATCTTTTCGTAAACGTTTTAGAAATTAATAAAACCCTGACAGTGGACCCCTCCTGTCAGATATTTAACATTTTCCAGAAATTCCAGAATTTGATTAAACCTTGTTAAATTCATAACTTATTCATTTTAAATCAGAAAAATGTGTATAATATATCAAAATCTTCATAAAAATGAGATCTACACTTTAGTATCAAAAGCATGCATTGTTAAACAACTTTGAACCCTGTCCTCAATAGGAGAACAAATGAACCCTTTTCTTTACATATGGGGTATATGGGGTTTATGGAATTGCAAGGTATTATGCATTCCAATCCTATTTAAATTGATGAGCATATTATAGGATCACTTTTATTTCTATTAACATGTCATGTCATCATTATTGTATGCGCATTGCATCGATGCCATATGTTGATTGTTCTTTTACCTTTCCGGTATTTGTTTCTGCGCGACCGATAGAGCACGAGTCTGAGACGACAAGGATGAACAACACTGAAGAACAAATCAAGCACAAGATCTCCGAAGATCCCATCTTTCTTTGTCAGGGATAAAGGCAAGCCCTAGCCTGGTTCATATATGATTTTTGAAATGCTTTTACTTCTGGTTCGTACATATTGCATGCGATTCAACTGTCTTTTATCGATAGGTCGAGTTACCCTATCTGATGCATGTTCCACCTTGTAGCCTCAAATCCCTGATCCACTGCTCCTAGCATAACTAGGTTTGGCATGTGTGCATCTCTAGAACCTTTATATCTTTATGCTTAGCCATGCTTAGTTTGTTACGCTACTACTCCGGTCTTCGGACTGGAGACTTACAATGAAATGAACCTAGCATGACAGGTTGACGTGGTAAGTGTAGAAATGTTGTTAAAATATGACTAAAGGCTCAGACGAGAGGCCACATTGGGATGTGGTGGGTTGTTTCGTTTCTGCCGACCCTAGGAACCGAGTTCTCGCCTCTTGAACCAAGACCGAGCGTACAACCACACGAGGCAATATTATGGTACCCTCTCGACTCACTAACTTGCCTAGTAGATTCCATGAGTCACATAGTTTGCGCGTTATCTGAACATATGCATTGCATTCTGCTTTGGGGGAAAAGGTACATAACAGGTAGGTAAGCGTGGCCGTGGTGGCTGGGGTTAGAGTCCCTGGGGAAACCCACCTCGCCTCACATCGTTAAGGACCGACTTCGGGACTTGACCTGTTACGGCGGAACAATCCTTAGCGCGTGACTCATGGTCTCGGCGACAGCAAGGTAAAGGTCGTGGTCAACCATCCTCTGCCGGCTTTCCAAAAAATAAAGCTTATGATCTGGCATTAAGAGTCGGTTGGTACATGTGGATAAAGTTGTGCACCCCTGCAGGGTTAAATCTTTTCGAAACGCCGTGTCCACGGTTACGGACGACTTGGGAATGGATTCTGTGATCATAGACAACTTTAACCTGATCGTAAAACTTGGCAACCAATGTGCGTTTACGGATACCTTCTCCGGGTTGTTGAGGGGGTGATCCGAGGATAGTGGTTCGAGATGATGAAGATTGGTGGATACAATATGATGATCAGTAGAGCTAGAGATATCGCTCTCTTATTGACAAAGGATTAACTTGTCAATGCCTACAGATTGTAGACTAGGGTTTTGTTAGAAGTAGAGGGCAAGTAGATCTCGAAGGTTTCAGCCGAAAAGGTACTCGACGATTATGAAAACTAGGGTTATGTTGACAATAGATTCGATCCTTTCTTCGTCCCTCGACTCCCCCTTATATAGGAGGCGGAGCCGAGGGTTTCGTAGTGCACAAGTTACAGAGTTCGGGAGGGTTTCGTACCCAACCCGTAAGATTACAAATCTCTATCTTTCCTAATACAAACCATCTTTCCTTAACACTAAATGGGCTTCCAAGTCTTCTTATTCTTCGAGTCTTGGGCTTTGAGTAAACCCCGGGTACCATCTTTGGCAGGCCCATTGGGGATGCCTATGTCAGTAGCCCCCGAGATTTTTCTTGAATCGAAGAATCAGGGAAAATCTCCAATTTTACTCATTACATAATCTTTCGATATGCAAACACTATTTTGTACAGGGATAATGGTAGTTGGGGCTAGTTCATCTGACGGATCAGGTACTAGTTAACTGCTCTAGTGGCAATCCGCAAAAACCTACTTCAAGATCACGTCCATGGACATGATCTCGGGATACTGGTGTAAACTTCGACAGGTGCCGCTTAAGGTCTTACCATTCTGTCGAGTCCCAGTCATATTTTATCGGGTACCTAACGCGTCCGTTAGGATTTTTCTTCGTATCTGTTGATACGGAAAATAGTAGCAATCCGCCGTCAGAGACGGTGCCACGCCGCTCAGAACGGATCTGGGGTCTTACCTTCGCAAAGTTTTGCGGCATTCAGAGATTTATTCGCGACTTTTAGCGCTCTGAGAATATTTTGTCGAGTGCTTTTCGGCTGCTGGAATAGCACATTTTATCGAGTCATATTAAGATGACTTATTTTGTCTTCCCGATGGGAGTATATGTAGAGTTAACTGTGTAACTCGAAATATACTCACTCGTACTTCTTTCTTTTAATTAAAAATTCATCGGGCACGCGAACAGCGTTCCCGATGGGAGTAGCCCCCGAGGCTACAGCCAAGGACTTGTACTTGGGTGTAGGCTCCACAGATTAGTATCCATTGCCGCTATATTTATAATCCTTCTCGACAATTTTATATTTATCGGGTGCGCGACCAGCGCTCCCGATGGGAGTAGCCCCCGAGGCTATGAACAAATATTTGTATTTGATCATAGGCTCTTACCATTTCCATCTTGTCATACTCAAAATTTTCTCTTCTCCAGAGTAGCCCCCGAGCATTTGGGCAAAAACTTGTATTTGATCAAAGGCTCTCGAAATAATCTTGTGTTGTCGATAAACTTTTGAAGCTTCATAGTCGAGCTTTTCTTTCACCTTGATGACGTCGTTGCTGATGATAGCCACGATTTCTGTTTTGGAAACATGCCATTACCGCTTCTCTCACTGCCTTGTGGGTCCAAATTCCTCATCTGACGGACACGTCGTGCAAGTGGGGGACACATGTTCTCCCCTTTTTCTGGCACACGTTCCATAACCTCGTCAATGTTAAAATACTTTTTTACCCTTGTCTCCACGTGGTTATCATCTCCCACATACTTTTTCCATCCAACGGTCCGCCGTTTCACCGCACCTCTATATAAGGTCTCCTTCTTCTACCTGCAGCACTTCCGCTCGCGTCGTTCCCCTGCTTCTACCTGCAAAACTTCCTCATGCGCCCCACAACTCTCAGAGCTCATCTCTTCGCAGCTGCATTCCTCCGCCATTGTTGATGCCACCGCGTCGCTTGACCAGGCACAGCACGCCAGATTCATCGATGGTTGCCGCGGATCTAGGAGCCGCAGAGTGGGAAAGGTCCAAGATCACGAACCAGGACCTGAATCTCTTGAAGAAACTGGGGATTAGCAAGAAACCCAAAGCGGTTTGCTTCCCCAGTGAAGAAAGCTACCCAACCCCTCCAATGGGGTATCGGGTAAGTTTTGTTGATCACCTCATCCGCGGTCTTTCCGCCCCCATTCACCCTTTTCTTCGGGGATTACTTTTTGTTTATGGTCTCCAACTTCACCACCTCACGCCCAACTCTATCCTTCATATTTCCATCTTCATCACCCTCTGCGAAGCCTTCCTTGGTGTCCAGCCTAACTGGGCATTATGGAAGCGCATTTTCTTCTGTCGCCGTAATGGCTCTGCCAATGTCGCCTATAATATAGGCGGCCTTGTTATTTCTGTTCGCTCCTCTGCCAACTACTTCGACGTCAAACTCCCTGACTCCGTTCAAGGGTGGCGCAAGAAGTGGTTATATATTCGGGAAGAAAACCATGGATGCGCTGAAGACAATATTCCTCCTTTCGACGGTGCCGAGAAAATCCTTCGCCGCCGTTCTTGGGACGCAGAAGCTACCAAAGAAGAAAGAATTTCGATGGAAGCCCTGATGACTCGCATCCATGAGTTGCAGAATACTCGTGGAAAAGAATTATCAGGCATCCAAATTACGGCGTATTTCCTTAGGACTAGAGTGCAGCCTCTTCAGGCTCGCAAAAACCCTTTCTGGAATTATGCTGGCGATGAAGACACAGATCGCTTGTCGACGAATCTGGAAGTCAAGGATTTGGATAGGCTTATCCGAAAAATTTCATCTCTCAAGAAGAAAGATCCTATCCCTTCCACTTATCGCGTAAAACCATACAGCGCCACCAATGCGCTTCCTAAGGTAAACATTGTCGCTTAATTTGTTATTGCCTTGCTATTTGTGTTGTTACTCCTTTTTGACATCCTTCCTTATTTTTATACAGGACCATCCAAATCTTGTTTCGCTTCCTCCCCTTCCTGAAGGTGGAGAAGTCGAAGAAAGGACGGTTATTTCCGATGATAACCAAGATGCGCCCTCCTTTGTGACTGAACCCACAGATTCTCGAAAGTCTGCAGGATCTGATGAAAAGGAGGACGCCTCTGAAGCCACTGCGTCGGCACAATCTCCTCCTCCTGCTGTTTCTCCAAAGAACAAAAGGAAAAGGAATGATGCCGAAGATTCCGGCACCTCCAAGCCCGAAGAAGCTGTTCCTTCACGCCAGAAGGCAGCTTATGATCCATACCTCGAGACCCTCATCAGTTCGTAAGTACCTTCTCTCTATTTAATTGCACTTGAAGATTTTTGTCTATCTTGCTTTTTATGTTGTCGACATTTACTCGTAGTGATGATGAAGAAGAAGTACCAACTGCTGATGTGGCTGCTCGAACGAGTACGTCACATACATTAGTCGCCTCGGAGACGCTAGTTGAAGGAGAAGAAACTTCGCCTCCTCAACAAAATGTCGGCACTGCTACTCCTCCTACAAGCCCCCTTGTCCCTTCACCAAAAAGGGCAAGGGTTGAAACAATCCCGGAGCCTACTCTTCAATTGAGTAGCTCCTCTAACCCTCTCTTGGATGATGTAAGTTCTTAATTCACTTGTCGCTGTCTATATTTTCTCCATTTGCTTCTACGTGCCATCATTTTTCCCATACCGACATTTTCTTTCTTTGTCCTTCCTTGATAGCCTATGATCAAAGAGCTTCTTCGCATTGGTGCTCAATTCATTGGGTACCGTGATTATGCCAGCAAAACTGAAGGTAATGCTTCGTTACTTCTTTTTTGCTTCTGATTTCTTGCTCTCTTGTTGTCGACGTTTTTAACTTTCTTGACAGAAAAACTGGCGGAGGTCAACGAGCGTGCCAATACACTTGCTCAAAAATTAGAGCAAAGTGAAGAGGCTCGTAAGAAGGCCGAGTCAGATGCCGTTGAAGCTAGGCGAGAAGCTGACAAAGCTAAGGCTGATTCTGCTGGTGTCGAAGATCTTCGGAAACGTCTGCATGATGCCGAGACTTTGTTGAGCGATCACATAGCTGCACAAATCGCTCGTGAAGAAGCGATTACTAAACGTATAAGGACGCAAAATCGTCGCTTTGTCAGTAAGTATCTGAACCACTTCATATCCTTTGGATTTTTCTTTTCTGCACTCTTTTGCTGATCGGGTTTTTTTTATTTATTTTGACAGATAAGACTTCTCAAGAATTTGAACTTGAAGATCCCGACAATGATCCTCTTCTTGACGCCGTTTTGTTCCTTGAGTTTCATGGGACAGAAACGCGTGAGGGCATTGATGAAGCCAGGGCAGGGTTGTCGAGACTTTTCCCCTACTTCTTTCCGAAGAAAGAGGAACCCGCAACTTTCCTTGCTCTTACCAAGTGCTTTAATCCTCCCGAAGATCTTGGGCTGAAGATGCGCCATGAAAATATGAAGGTTGCCATTGAAAGCACGGTTGCCTTGGTTGCTGATAGTCAACAGACCATTGACTGGGCAAAAGTGGGCAACACGGAGCAGATAGAGCAAACAAAATGGCGATCATTGATCAAGGCGGCAAAGCTGAATACGAAGAAAATCCTGGCCTATCTCGGGATCAAACCATCTTCGACTCCTAGCTCGTCAAGGCCGGAGGTCTAATTGACTGCCTTTGCCTTTTCTATATTTTGCTTTCTTTATTTCTTTTGCTGTTGTCGCCGTTCTAGCCTTGGCGACAATTACCCTGCCAATCCCTTTGGAGAACTTCTTTTGTAATGACCATGTAAACTTTCTAGAAGGCAATGAAACTCCTCTTGGTACTATCATTGATTCGGGGATTTTCTTTTCCAGTTAATATTTGATAATTATTCAACCAATCCTTGCTATCCCGATGTTGCGCCTGCATCTTCCTTGTCGAAGAAAGTAAAAGCCGATGATGATATCCTTGAAGGTTCTCCAAGCAAACCTTTGTCGGAAGATTTACAAGAACTTCGACAACAACTTCAATCCATGAAGAAACAAACTCTAGCAATGATGGAACAATCTCGGAAAGCGTCTGAACAAGAACAACTTGCTCTTCGACAAGCCGAAGAGGCTATGGTTGCCAAGGATGCTGCTGTATTGGAAGCAAAAGGAGCTACCACCCGAGAAAATAGCATGCTCGAGCTAATGTTGGAAGCTAGCACGGATATGTTAGGTATGTATCTTCAACCTCATGATGCCTTCTCTTTATTTTGTTGTGCTTTCTTTCAAGTTTGTTGCCTTGTTGTCAAATAGGCTCGGTTCTTGATGCTGCCGCCGAAGATCGAAGAGTGAATGAGAGAACGAATCTTCTTGTCAACCTTTCCCTTAACCATGGCTGTTTATTTTGGGCCACTCCTGAACGAACCCAGCAGATTGTCAGGTTCCAAGATCGTGCTTGCCAAGTGCGCGAATTTCTCAATTTTTGCACGACAACGTTGACCCTTGTTTTCAAGACTTTGTTTCCTCGGAATGAGGTTCCTGCGACTCTTCCTGAATTGCTAGAGACCTTCAGAGATGCTCCTCGTATTCATAATTTTGTACGAGCTCAATTGACTGCTGGAGCAAGATTCGCCATGATTATGATAAATATTTGCCATCCAAAATTAGACCTGACGAGGATTGTCGTTGATCTGCTCCAAGAATGATATTGACACGATCAATGAAATGGTGTCTCCTGTGGCTGAGTCGATGATAGATGAGCTTCTTCGGATGGACTCAGAATTCTTCGTCAAGGGGTCTTACGCTGAACATAAGACAAGCAGAGGCTTATCAATAGACAGTATTTTAGGTTTTGACTGATTTGTTCCATATGGCAAAACCTTGTCAGAGAAATTTGTTGTATATTGCAAAGTGCTCTATATTGTTAGAGCCCCCGAGCCTTTTGGCTAGGATTTGTACTATTTTTCCCTTTTGACGATTTCTCTTTTTGTTGTAATAAAACATCTTGATGGACTGCAGGCCCTCGAGTATCTTAGTGTCGAAGTTCTATATTTGTGTTGCCAGGTTCTTGGAGCAGAGCAATGAGATTTTTGACGTGTATACTATATTTACCATTATCAGCTTCCGATTTATGTATTTGGCGAGGTATTATTGTACCAAGGCGAAATATTTCGGTAAGTCAAGTTTGTCTGTTTTGTACGTATTTTGAGGCTTGAAGGTGTAGAGCCCCCGAGTGTGTCGACGAATAAGAAGTATATCTTTACTATCTTTATTGCAGCACCGCGAGCCCGCCTCATTAAAAACCTTTCCCGGCCCCACTCGGTGCCCCGAAAAAGGAAAAGAGTGCGTCTGAAAACTCGCGGACGTTTCAGTACATTGTATGTTTACAGAGGAGACTATATTTCGGTATCTAAGCGTAAAAACGCCTGAGCTGCGCCACGTTCCAAGGATTTGGCTCAACGTTCCCCGTCTTCTTGTCCTTGATTCTGTATGCTCCTCCTTCGATTACTTCTGTGCCGATGTAGGGCCCAAGCCATGGTGACTCGAGTTTTTCATGACTTTTTTGGTTGAGTCGCAAAACTAAATCACCAACTTGGAAAGATCTTGGCCGCAATCGTCGAATGTGGTAATTCTTCAGGTCCTGTTGATATTTAGCAACTCGTGACAGGACTTCGTCTCGAGCTTCATCAAGTGCATCGACATCATCCTCCAAAGCTTTCCTCGAGGTTTCTTCATCGTATTCGGTAACTCTTGGAGAATCGTGTTCTATTTCTATCGGCAGGACTGCTTCGGCTCCATGGACCAGAAAGAACGGCGTTTCCTGTGTTGCTGTATTTGGTGTTGTTCGAATACTCCACAACACACTTGGCAACTCCTCCGGCCAAGTATGTCGAGCTTTTTCCAATGGTCCTAGCAGGCGCTTCTTGATACCATTGCAGATGATGCCATTTGCCTTCTCGACTTGACCGTTGGTCTGTGGATGTGCAACAGACGCAAAACTTAGTTTGATGCCCACTTCTGCGCAGTATGCTTTGAACTCCTTGGACGTAAAATTACTGTCGTTGTCTGTGACAATGCTATGAGGGACTCCAAATCTAAAGACGATGCTTTTCACGAATTTAATCGCCGACGCGCCGTCCGGTGAATTTATCGGCTTTGCTTCTATCCACTTTGTAAATTTGTCGACAGCGACAAGCATATACTCATAACCTCCTGGCGAAGCTTTGTGTAGTTTTCCCACCATGTCGAGACCCCATTGAGCAAAGGGCCAAGATAGTGGGATTGACATAAGTTCTGCTGCGGGAGATTGAGGTTTGGCGGCAAATCTTTGGCACGCGTCGCAAGTTCTCACTATTTCCTTCGCGTCCTCGATTGCTGTTAACCAATAAAATCCTGCTCTGAAAACCTTAGCCGCGATAGCTCGGCTACTCGCGTGGTGCCCGCATATCCCTTCGTGCACATCTTTCAGGATGATTCTTCCTTCTTCGGGTGTAACGCATCTCTGTAGCACGCCCGAAATACTTCGTTTGTACAACTCCCCTTTTACCACAGTAAAAGCTTTTGATCTTCTAATTATTCGCCTTGCTTCAACTGGATCGTCGGGTATCGTTTTCCTTAGGATGTATGATATGTAAGCCTGCATCCATGGGGTTTGCACCATCATGACTAGCTCCTGCTCCTCTTCTTCTTCTACTGTGTCGTTGGTGGTACTCGAGGGTTTCTCTTTTTTCTCCTTCTTTGTTTTCGTTGGCTTTGTTGATCTTTCACTTATCTCTTCCCAAAACACGCCTGGAGGAATCGCGAGACACTGTGACCCGATGTTTGCGAGAACGTCGGCTTCATCGTTACTCAGCCTGCTGATGTGGTTTACCTCGCATCCATCAAACAATTTCTCCAGCTCATTGTACACTTCTTTGTATGCTACCATACTTTCGTTGACTGCATCACATTGGTTCATAACTTGCTGTGCCACCAATTGTGAGTCGCCGAAATTTTTTAATCGGGTTGCACCACAAGCTTTCGCCATCTTCATCCCGTGTATGAGGGCTTCATATTCTGCTTCATTGTTAGACGCATTTGGAAACGTCATCCTTAAGACATATTTCAACTTGTCGCCTTCAGGTGATACCAATATCACGCCTGCTCCAGCGCCTTCCAACCTTTTGGACCCGTCGAAGTTCATGGTCCAGGTTCTCGATAAATCTGGAGGCCCCGTGTTTTGTAGCTCCATCCACTCTGCAATGAAGTCTGGTAGAACCTGCGATTTTATTGCCATTCTTTTTTCATACGTGATGTCCCGAGGGGAAAGTTCTATTCCCCAAAGGGAGACACGACCCGTAGCTTCTGGGTTGTTCAATATGTTTGACAAGGGAGCTTCATTGACCACTATTATCGGGTGCACCGAAAAGTAGTGTCGCAATTTTCTTGCTGTCGTGAATACTCCATACGCCAATTTCTGATATTGCGGGTACCGCTGTTTTGAAGGCGACAGTACTTCGCTGATGAAATATACTGGCCTCTGAACTCCATGGAGCTTTCCTTCTTCTTCTCTTTCGACTACTAGGGCTGTGCTGACCACCTGAGGTGTGGCTGCAATGTATAAGAGGATAGGTTCCTTCTCTTTAGGCGCCACCAGGATTGGTGGTGTCGAAATTGTCCGCTTGAGGTTCTCGAAAGCCCTATCTGCTTCCTCGTTCCATTGAAATTTTTCCCCATGTTTGATCAATGCGTAAAACGGCAATGCCTTCTCTCCTAGCCTGGCGACGAATCTGCTTAAAGCTGCGACTCGCCCCGTTAACTGTTGTATTTCTTTTAACTTTGTTGGTTTTCTCATAGTAACGATGGCCTGGATATTTTCGGGGTTGGCTTCAATCCCACTTGCTGATACTAAGAACCCGAGAAGTTCTCCTGCAGGAACTCCAAAAGAGCACTTTGTCGGGTTCAGCTTGAGGCAGAACTTGTCGAGGTTGTCGAAGGTTTCCCTCAAATCTTTGATCAGAGTTGACCCCTTCTTTGATGTTATTACGACATCGTCAATGTAGACTTGCACATTTTTCCCAATCTGTGTTGCTAGGCACTTCTGCATCATCCGCTGATATGTTGCTCCCGCGTTTTTCAAACCAAAGGGCATTGTTTTGTAGCAAAACACGCCGTAAGGTGTGATAAACGCTGTCTTGGCTTCATCTTCTTCTTTTAATCTGATCTGGTTATAACCAGAATATGCGTCCAAGAAGGAAAGACGTTCACATCCTGCCGTGGAGTCGATGATTTGATCGATCCTTGGGACAATGTTTATTGAGACACGTGAAGTCGACGCACATGCGAAGGACTATTGTGTGTTTTTTCGGCACCATCACTGGGTTAGCTACCCATGTGGCTTCTGTAGATATTTCTTTGATGAATCCAGCATCTTTGAGTCGATCTATTTCTGATAACATGGCTTTGCGGCTTGGTTCCGAAAAACGCCGCAAAGGTTGCTTGACTGGTCTTGCGAGAGGATCCAAATTGAGGTGGTGCTCGGCAAGTTCCCTGGGTACTCCTGGCATGTCAGCTGGACACCATGCGAAGATTTTCCAGTGCTCACGGAGGAACTCGACGAGCGCGCTTTCCTATGCGACATCCATGTTTGCTGCAATGGATGTCGTTTTCTTTGGGTCTGTCGGGTGGATCTGTACCTCTTTTGAATCTTTGGTTGTGTTGAAAGTTGGCTCCTTAGAAGATCTCCCTACCTCTGGTAGCACATCATAATCAGTGAACCTTGGCGCCGCATACTCTGCTTGCATCCCGAAAGTTTCTGACAGTCGATGAAAATCCTTGTCGCATTTATCAGATAACGCAAAACTTCCTTTGATTGTGATAGGTCCCTTGGGCCCAGGCAACCTCCACAACAGATATGTATAATGCGGCACTGCCATGAACCTGGCATATGCTGGTCGTCCCAACAGAGCGTGATATTGCGACGGAAAGTCCACAACTTCAAACTCCAAATTCTCTATCCTGTAATTTTCTCGGGTTCCGAACTGAACGTCGAGATTGATCTTGCCCAGCGGATAACTTGGCTTCTCTGGTGTGATCCCGTGAAAGCGTGTATCAGTTGGTTTCAAGTTTGCCAGGGATATGTTCATTTTCCTCAATGTATCTGCATACATAAGGTTTAAGCTGCTGCCGCCGTCTATGAAGACTCTCGACACGTCGAAACCAGCAATTACTGCGGGTAAGATGAGTGCCGATTGTCCTGGTCGAGGAACTTGCTGCGGATGATCCGCGATTGTGAAGCCGATGTCTTGCCCCGACCAATTTAAGTACTCGACTGTTGGTGGAGGCATCTTCTCTGCCATGAACACTTGTCGTGAGATTACCTTCTGCGCCCTGTTGGATGGCCTAGCTTTCTGAATCATCGAGACCGCACCGTTAGAATTAGGATCAACATATGGAGGTGGGTGTGGTGCTGCCGCTATTCTGAGTTGGTGCCGATTTTCGTCAGTAATTGCGGGAGGAGGTGGAAGGTGGATCTCGCTTCTTGGCCCCTGGGGGTTTCTATTTGTGGCTTGGGCATTTGCGATTCCTGCGGCTCGTAACATTGCTTGAAAATTTCGGCAGTCTTTCTGGAGATGCCCTGACTGCCTCTTTCCGTTATTGTCAAGATAAAAATGCATTTGACACGGACCATTCATCATCTCTTCGGGGGACACATAAGGTCTTTGAAACCTTGGTCCACTATTTTGTCTGTTGCCGCGAGAATCGCCTCTATTGTCGCCTTGATGCTCGTTACTCCTTTGATAATCATCTCGACTGTTTCCTCCAGGATTTCCTCGAAAACCAGCCGATATATGGCCAGGAGCATCGTTGTTGTAGAACTGGCGAGAAAATCGCCTTCTATTTTCATAATTTCGACCATGATCCTCTTCTGGCGACCTGTGTCGCTTGTTGTATATTGCGTCTTCTCCATCTGCCCATTTATTGGCTATCTCCATGAGTGCTGATATGGTCTTAGGGTTAGTTCTCCCTAAGTCCTCGACGAAGTCTCCTCGCCGAATTCCTGCCACGAACGCATCTATTGCTCTCTCGTCAGATATATCTTCTGCCGAGTTTTTTATAATGTTCCACCGCTGTATATATTTTCTCATCGACTCGTCATGTTTTTGTCGACACGCCCTCAACTCTTCCAATGACGCAGGTTTCTTGCAGGTGGATCGGAAATTTTTCACGAAGATATCCTCAAAGTTATCCCAGCTGTCGATGGAATTTGGGGGGAGTTTCTTTATCCAAGATCTCGCGGCACCGCTCAAGTGAACTTGGATACTTTGCATAGCTGTTGCTCTGGTTCCTCCTACCAGCTTCACCATCTCGAGATAATCCACGAGCCAATCCTCGGGATCTTGCAGGCCGTCGAATTTCTTGAAATTTTCGGGTAGCTTGAACCCTTTTGGGACTCGAGTCTTTCGAACTCTTCTCGTGAAACACGCGAGCCCACACATATCTTCGTCGGCAACTTCTGGTGAGTGCTGACGCTCCCTTCTTTCTTGTCGCGCTCTGTCCACCCTTACTTGGACTGCTGTGTCTCTTGCTCCACTTGTTCTTGGGGGGTCTTGAACTGCTGCGATGGGTCGTGGACTATTTTGCCTAGGATTTTCTTCGGGAGGCGTTGTTGCAAAAGCTGTTCCCATAACTCCTACTCCAGCCATCGCCATATTGAACAATGGTTCTCTCGGGTCCCCAGGAGGTGGTCTGGACGCCAGGATGTAAGCTTGTGTTGCCATGTAACCTGCTTCTGGCGTTTTTGGGATGATATTTCCCCTTTCATCAATCGACATAAAGGACATGTCGAGATTTTGAATTATGTTTCCTCTTTCTGCTTTGGGTATGTTTTGCAACCGAGACATTGCTCTCCTCCGAGCTTCTCTGTGACTGTCCCCTGAAGTTCCTGATTGTCGACTTAACTCTGCTCGGCGTCTGCTTGATGCGGAAGCTGCCTCTCTTCTCCTATTCAGGGATGCTGTCTGTTTTTCCAACTCTCTGCTTACCCGAGCAAGTCTATATTGATATGCTTGAAGTTCTTGTACAGTGGCAGTGGTGGTCATAGGTTCTGAACCATCCATGGCTCTTGCAGCCCTATCCCACACTTCTTGCGGGAGTTGTACTCTTTCTCGAGGTGAGGACCCGACGTATTTAGTGCCTAAGCCTTTTCTGAGATCAGCGGGATCGATGTATGGATTTCCCAAATCATCGAAAGCCTCTGACGTTTCTGGCTCTGATCGGCCTGCCCCTTCTATCGCATAAATCTGATGATATTTTGCATACTGATTTTTGTCAGGATTGGTGACACCATCATATAGAGTGGTGAAGACCTTTCCGATGGCAGCAGATTTGTCGATGAAGTTGAAGCTGTCGACGCTGTCGGAGTCGCTGCTTATAAAGGAGTCCGCAGACGACTCGAAGGATGTGTTGCTGAAGATCTTGGCGAGCTTTCCGCTTGCTTTGCTGTCGACGAAGCGTGGCGACGAAAACTCCCCGTCACTCGACGAAAAGCTAGAATCGACCGCTGAAAATTCCGACGAGATCGGAACTTCGAGACGGTAAGATCCTTCCTTGTTGACGCCAATTCGGAATTCTCCGAACGTCATGATGATGGGCTCCTCCAGATAGGCACATGCATCCATACGGGAGGGCGGGTGAGGAATAAAATTGACTAGATCAGTTTTTCCCTTGTTACTTCGATCCATCGCATTGCTTGCCACCGACGAAGTCGACGATCTTGAACGTGCCATCGAGATCAGCTCCTTGCAACCTCTAATTCCCACAGACGGCGCCAATTGACAAAGGATTAACTTGTCAATGCCTACAGATTGTAGACTAGGGTTTTGTTAGAAGTAGAGGGCAAGTAGATCTCGAAGGTTTCAGCCGAAAAGGTACTCGACGATTATGAAAACTAGGGTTATGTTGACAATAGATTCGATCCTTTCTTCGTCCCTCGACTCCCCCTTATATAGGAGGCGGAGCCGAGGGTTTTGTAGTGCACAAGTCACAGAGTTCGGGAGGGTTTCGTACCCAACCCGTAAGATTACAAATCTCTATCTTTCCTAATACAAACCATCTTTCCTTAACACTAAATGGGCTTCCAAGTCTTCTTATTCTTCGAGTCTTGGGCTTTGAGTAAACCCCGGGTACCATCTTTGGCAGGCCCATTGGGGATGCCTATGTCACTTATCCCCTTTTAAAGGTTCTGAGTAGTCGAGCTTCTTCCCCCTCTTGTTTAACAAAGGAAAATTGGCTTTACGCAAAAGAATCCCTACAGAAAGCCCGCATACCCGCTTTGCTAAAAGGTTGTACTAAGTCTTGCCGAGTCCCTGTACTCAGCTTTGCATGCTCTTATTTCACACGAAGTCGCTCCAGCAGATGGTGGTTTCTAGTCGACATCGACGAGTAGCTTGGGGTTCCCAGGTGGCAGCCTGGAATCTATGGGCTGGGACGTCGCCGTTATGCTCCTGGCCTCTTAGGCCTTTTGCTATCTTGCTATGTCTAATAGCATAACTTTGCTTCCGTTGATTGATGTATGTCAGGTCAGTGGCCTCTGCTTGTAATTCTTTGGTTCTTCGCTCAGTTATGAGCTTGTATTACTTCTTGAGTCGTAGAGTCACTGTTGTGTTACCAATTCTCTCACTATAGTCTCTCGAGCTCTAGGTTAGGCTTATGTCAGACGAAGATCTGGTATTTGTCTAACCCTGATCCCGGGGGTGCCACACTCAGCCATTTGAAACAAGTCATGCTACAATAATAAATACTAAGCATATGCCAATAATAACATCCATCATGACATGCCAAAGTCTATGCCACAGTCTAGACAAGCTTCCTTTTGCATCACTATAGTCATGAAATATTTTACTCGTATCCAACACCAATCAACTTATTTGAATAACTCTTAGAGATGAAATTCATTATGGACCAGAGAGCTAATCATACATAAATAAAGAATACTAACGAGCTCTGAACAAAATTCAAGTGAAAGAACAAGAGCTAAACGTAGTACCAGAAAACTAGAACACTCGCAGAACAATAACATCGAAAACTAGAGCGTTCTATGCAATAAAAAAGGAGCGGGTCTTTCTCCAAAAGAAATGTGTCGGGATTCAACATATTCTAAACAAAAATAAAGACAATCCAAGAACAACACATATCGTATGAAGCAATAAAAATAAGCGCATAGAGAGATGACTGATGGCGCGTGATGCACACGTCCGTTGGGAACCCCAAGAGGAAGGTGTGATGCGCACAACAACAAGTTTTCCCTCAGAAAGAAACCAAGGTTATCGAACCAGTAGGAGTCAAGGGCCACGTGAAGGTTGTTGGTGGAGGAGTGTAGTGCGGCGCAACACCAGGGATTCCGGCGCCAACGTGGAACCTGCACAACACAATCAAAATACTTTGCCCCAACGTAACAGTGAGGTTGTCAATCTCACCGGCTTGCTGAAAACAAAGGATTAAATGTATGGTGTGTAGAATGATGTTTGTTTGCGAAGAACAACAGAGAACAGAGATTGCAGTAGATTGTATTTCAGATGTAAAAGAATGGACCGGGGACCACAGTTCACTAGTGGTGTCTCTCCAATAAGATAAATAGCATGATGGGTAAACAAATTACAGGTGGGCAATTGACAAATAAAGATTCATATACATATCATGATGATCACTATGAGATTTAATCAGGGCATTACGACAAAGAACATAGACCGCCATCCAGCATGCATCTATGCCTAAATAGTCCACCTTCAGGTTAGCATCCGCACCCCTTCCAGTTTTAAGTTGCAAACAACAGACAATTGCATTAAGTATGGTGCGTAATGTAATCAACACAAATATCCTTAGACAAAGCATCGATGTTTTATCCCTAGTGGCAACAGCACATCCACAACCTTAGAACTTTCTGTCACTGTCCCAGATTCAATGGAGGCATGAACCCACTATCGAGCATAAATACTCCCTCTTGGAGTTACAAGTATCAACTTGGCCAGAGCCCCTACTAGCAACGGAGAGCATGCAAGAACATAAACAACACATATATGATAAATTGATAATCAACTTGACATAGTACTCCATATTCATCGGATCCCACCAAACACAACATGTAGCATTACAAATAGATGATCTTGATCATGTTAGGCAGCTCACAAGATCTAAACATGATAGCACAAGAGGAGAAGACAACCATCTAGCTACTGCTATGGACGCATAGTCCAAGGATGAACTACTCACTCATCAGTCCGGAGGCGGGCATGGTGATGTAGAGCCCTCCGGTGATGATTCCCCTCTCCGGCAGGGTGCCGGAGGCGATCTCCTGAATTCCCCGAGATGGGATTGGCGGCGGCGGCGTCTCTGGAAGTATTTCCGTATCGTGGCTCTCGGTAATAGGGTTTTCACGATGGAGAGTTTAAGTAGGCGGAAGGGCAGCGCAGGGGGGCGCCCGAGGGGCCCACCCCATAGGGTGGCGCGGGCCCCTCCTTGGCCGCACCGCCCTATGGTGGCGGCTCCTCGTGGCCCCACCTCGTATGCTCTTCAGTCTTCTGGAAGCTCCGTGGAAAAATAAGACCCTGGGCGTTGATTTCGTCCAATTCTGAGAATATTTCCTTTGTAGGATTTCTGAAACCAAAAACAAATAAAAACAAAGAATCGGCGCTTCGGCATCTTGTTAATAGGTTAGTGCCGGAAAATGCATAATAATGATGTAAAGTATGTATAAACATGTGAGTATTGTCATAAAAGCAGCATGGAACATAAGAAATTATAGATACGTTTGAGACGTATCAATGACATGTGGCTTTGTTGATGAAGAGGGGATGCCTTGGGCATCCTCTAGCTTTGACACTTGTACCTCTTGAATATGTCTTGGGGTGGAGGGGCATCCCCAAGCTTTATATTTTGTACATTCTTCATCTCATCACATCATTCTTCTTTCCTACACTTGAAAACTTCCTTGATACAAAACTTCACACAGTCCTTTATTAGCAGCATTAGTACAATCAAAATAAACAAATCCACTTGGGTTCAGTACTAATATATATCAAACATCTATTAATCATAAGCTACTGTAGCAACCTTTAAAAAAGCTCTTTGATCAAAAGAACTCAAAAAGAAAGAGATTTAAGAGGCAAATGCAAATAGTGCAGAAATCTGTTAACACAGAACAACAGGTTAAGATCGATTTTTTTGAAAATCCTCTGTTGCTTATCTCTATAAGTGGTCAACTAACGAAAGTTAGATAATAACATGGGGCATATGCATAAAAAAATGACAGCTCAAAATTCCGCTCTGGATATTTTTACGAATTTTTATGGTAACATCAGATAATCTTTTTTCAGGACAGCAACTTCCCCAAATCTTACTTTCTTCCTATTAGAGGCTATTCTTGGCACAAAAAAAATGATAAGGAGAGGTCATTACAACAGTAATAACTTCCAAGACTCAACAAAAAGAAAATTACTGTAAATAAAACATGGGTTGTCTCCCATAAACGTTTTTCTTTAACGCATTTCAGCTAGGCGCAGAAAAAATGCGAGCATCAAGTGTTATCAAGTAAAGAAGCATCAAGATCAATCACTTCCTCTAAAACACAACTTTTCAACATAGGCACTTTAGATACCCCTGGAGATGATTCAACATTTAAGCCACTCTTAGTTGTACTACAAGTTTTATCAATTTCAAGCATATTATGGGGTTTTGGTTTAGGTGTCTTGGAAACATACATAAATTTTTGCTCTTTTCCCACAAAAGCTTTCTCCTTCTTAAAATCAAGAGAGGAAAAAGTTGAACTTAAATTATCCATAGCCTCCTCTATTTTACCAATCCTAAGGTTTATACTATCATGGATATTGCTAGCCTCTATTGATACTTTCCATAGATTCATTAATTTGGCTAGCATTATCAAGGCAATTTCGCAAACTTTTCTATAGGGAGCTTAGTCTTCCTATAACATACTCCAAAGTGTTCTCAGTTTTAACAACATTAGTAGGTGGAATTCCTACCAAGCTTTCAATTAAATTGCAGGCTTCCAAAGCGGGAGCACCTAGAAAATTACCCCGTGAGAGTATCCAAAACATATTTATTCTAGCTAGATAAACCAACATAAAAATTTCTAAGGAGGATCATGGTAGAATTTTTTTTAGTACATCTATGATGAACATTACTTATTCTATACCAAGCATCTTTCAAACTTTCTCCCCCTTGTTGCTTAAAAGAACGAACCTCAACTTCAGGAATACTCATTTTAGCAAAATAAAAAACTAAGCAACATAAATAACAGCTATAAAATAAACTATTTTTTGTGTGTTTTTGATATAATAAAGCAAACAAAACAAAGTAAAGTAAACTAAGAAAACTATAAGAAAGTAAAAATATTGGAGATGAGAGACTCCCCTTGCAGAAATCCTCTTTCTCCCCGGCAACGGTGCCAGAAAATCTTGATGGTGCTCCGGTGATGGAGCTAGACAATCTTGCCGAGCGTTGTTGTGGAAGCGGCTGGGAAACCCCAAGAGGAAGGTGTGATGAGCACATCAGTAAGTTTTCCCTTAGTAAGAAACCAAGGTTTAATCAACCAGCAGGAGAAATGCGTGACTACTGAAGGTGTTGCTGGCTGACTAGTTGACATAGGCATCCCGGATGGACCTGCCGAAGATAGTACCCGAGGTTTATTGAAGGCCCATAACCCGAAGATTGTGAAGTCCGGAAGCCCGGCAAAGCATCGAGTATGGTAAATAGAGATAGATTAGGAATAAAAAGACTTGTAACTTCATGGGTCGAACTCAAAGAGTCCCGGAGTTTGTAACTTGTGTAATGTGAAACCCTCGCCTCCGCTTCCTATATAAGGGGGAGTCGAGGGACGAAGAAAGGATCAATCTCATTGTCAACAAACCCTAACTTTTGAGCAGTCGAGCACCTTTTCGGCTGAAACCTTCGAGATCTACTTGCCCTCTACTTCCACGAAAACTCAAGTCTACAACTTGTAGGCATTGACAAGTTAATCAATTGTCCCTAGTGGCAGGGCGCACTACCAGCGCCAGCAACAACGTGGAACCTGCACACAACACAACCAAAGTACTTTGCCCCAACTTGCAGTGAGGTTGTCAATCTCACCGGTTTGCTAAACACAAAGGATTAGACGTATCGAGTGGAAAGAGATGTTTGCAGAAAGTAAACAAAACATGATTGCAGCAAATTTATCAGTAAAAGAAATAGGATTGTGTCCACAATTCAGTAGAGGTGTCTCACCATCAAGATAAATAGCATGTTGGGTGAACAAATTACAGCTGGGCAATTGACAGAATATCGACCAATACATGACAAGATGATTACTATGAGATTTGATATGGGCATTACAACATAATACATAGACGTAATCCAACTGCGTCTATGACTAATAATCCACCTTCAGGTTATCGTTCAAACCCCTTTTAGTATTAAGTTGCAAGCAACAGACTGTCGCATTAAGCAATGTGTGTAAAGTAAACGATAGAATTACCCTCGGATAAAACATTGTTGTTTTTCCCTAGTAGCAACGACACATCTACAATCTTATAAGTTAAATGTCACTCTCCTAGAAAACTAGATGCATGAACCTACTATCGAGCATAAATACCCCCTCTTGGAGTCACAAGTGTCCACTTGGCCAAAGTTTCTACTAGAAACGGAGAGCACACAAGATCACAAATAACATATGACGTGAATATATAATCAATCTTAACATAGTATACAATGTTCATCGGATCCCAACTAACGCAACATATATGATTACATAAAGATGATCTTGATCATGTAAGGCAGCTCACAAGATCTATACATGAAGCACAAATTGGAGAAGACAACCATCTAGCTACTGCTATGGACCCATAGTCCAGGGATGAAGTACTCACGCATCACTTCGGAGGCGGGCATGGTGATCTAGATGCCTACGGCGATGATTTCCCCCTCTGGCAGGGTGCCGGGAAGAGCTTCAGAACCCCCCGAGATGGGTTATGTGATGGCGGCCGCGACGAAACTTTTCATGGATGGAGGCTCGGGTATCCACGGTTTTCCCGAGAAGATGTATAAATAGGCGGAGGATTTAGGTCGGCGGGGCGCCTGGTGGGCCTAGACCTACCCTAGGTGCGGGCCAGGTCCAGGCCGCGCCAATGGCAGGTCTGGCCGCCCTGCTGCGCCTCTTCGACCCCCCTCTGGACTTCGTCTTCATTTCGGTAAAATATTGACTTCAGCTTTTGTTTCGTCCAATTCCGAGAATATTTCCTGTACAACTTTTCTGAAATATATAAATAACAGAAAACAAGGAACTGGCACTCTGGCATCTTGTTAATAGGTTATTGCCGGAAATCATGTAAAAGTGCAACGAAGTGTAAGCAAAACATATATGAATTGGTGTAAAACAAGCATGGAACATAAAATTATAGATACGTTTGCGACATATCAGCCACCTTCTTCGCATCAGAGTAGTTGTGGATGCGGAAGATCTTGTCAACCTTGAGAGCCCATGAGAGGTAGGCTTCGGCGTCATCTTCACCCTTGAACTTTGGCATGTTGAACTTGAGCTTGCCATACATGTTTTCTTCATCCTCCAAGTTCCGTCGGCGAGGTCGCATGCCTTCTTCTCTTGCCACTTGTTGTGATGGGGAGGTATTCCGCGGCCAACCATATCATTGGGTTGACGTTGCACTTGAACACTTGCGTCACTTGGTGCTCGATTATGGTGTTGGCGGCGATCTTGATGAGGTTGTGGAGGTTCTTGATGATGTCCATGATTACTTTCTTCGTCTTGATCACATTCGGAATTTCCTCTTCCATGATGGTTGTGTCGTGGGTGGTTTCGAAGATAACGTCGAGGTTGTTCTTGGTGAGCTTGGTCATGAGCATCAATATGATGTTCGCGATGAGGCACCGGGTCCATGTTGAGGATGACGTTGTCATGAGGTTGGTCGTCACGCCCATATTGGGCATGGCGATCGTGTTGATGGCGGTCATGGAGTTGTGCTTCTTCTTGTTGATGACGCTCATGTGGTCGAGCATGTCGATAAAATTTCCTCGCCTTAAGGATTCTACTGATTGAGACACACACATGATGACTTGCTTGTTGTATCTCAATATGGCCCACTCTGACTCGCTAAACACTTAACCCCGATGCTTTGTAAATCAGATTTACATCACTATGCACAAGACAAGTTGAACCGAGTCATCAGCCGACCTACATATAAGTCTAAATAGTGCGTCCAACATAAACTTGATGACTAACGACAAACTAGTATGAACAACTAAAGTCAACAAAACTACATGTGTTCACCAACTTGTTGGGACTCCAAACTCAGAGTGACGTAGCAAGCATAAATTTCCCCACAAAGGTAACTCCAGGGTTTATATCAAACTCTCGGGAAAAAAATGGTTATATCCTCTATCTTCTTCAAACATACAGAAGAAATAGTTTTGTGTCACCAACTCCACAGAGGTGTTTGTCAGGCACACCGATGTGTATGTAGTACCAAAAAAAGTAAAATAAATTAAATATGAAGTGCAAAGCATTTTTGTATTTTGAATTATAAATAGTGGATGAAAATGAAAGTGCTTGCAAAGTAAAGTAAAATATGTTTCTTATGGATTAAAACGGATCCAGGTTTATGGTTTCACTTGAATTCACTCTCATAAACATGGTGGCATGAATATAGCTACAAATAACAAGTTAAGAGTGGTAGAAAAATAAATGAATTGATTGATACATATTCATATGAACATCACGTTATAGCATAAAAATGATGCAAGCCATCTCACTAGTACTCCCTTGAAAGGGAAAACTCATTCAACCAAGATTAAGAATAAATAATGTATTATCCTAACAACATTGACATGATGTTGACTATCAATATACCATCTCGAACAAACAAGGCTATCCAGACTGTCACTAGACATGAATAGTATAACAAATCACTTACCAATAAATTTGTTGTCACTATCTGCTTGCCAATAAAATTACCATACGGGTAATAGTTTGCTCACAGTTGTCTGGCGTATGATGCATCAGGTTCACATAGTAGCCGCCAAGCATATTTTGCTAGCATTGACAAGCTGAAATAATGAGGATCTCAGAACCCACGTCCTCCTCTCTTCTTGGGAATACACAAATTTTATCACGCAAACCAATGCATCTTCTTATCATTGACATCATCACCCAACCAGAACTATGAAATTACACCCGTTATTTCTTTGCGATTTTTTTTCTTGGAATTGCGTAGTGGCGGACCTAGAACTTTCTAGAAGCCTGGGCAAACATGCCTCCCATGCCATTTTTTGGGACAAAATGCTATAGAACACCATATGATACTAGGCGTGCCGCCACCGCCAAGCCCGGGCGGCCGCCCGGGCTGGAGGGATGGTGGATCCGCCCATGGAATTGCGAATACAAGTAATGCATATGTTGATATTGCTTATGACACTACTTTAAGAAGAACCTACTTAACCGCTGAAAAAGTTTTTTCTTTCCATCCACCGATGATTTTTTTACTCACTCAACCAAATACTAGAACAATCACTTTTATCTGCCCCACGATAGATGGTAGTCCAAGGTATATAAGATAGAACTTCTATCAAAATATCCACAAGTGTGCAAACCTCCTTTGTTACTTCAGTCCAATGTTAGATCTGAAATATACACTAGATTTACCAACACTAGATGCACAATAAATATTTAAGATATCCTTCAAGCACTTTGTAGTAGCATCATCTGCTTTCAATAGATGAGGTATGATTATATCAAAAAAGCAAATGGAAAGGAATTTGCTTTAGGACTCATATGGTGCAATGGTATTTGTGTGTGTTGTTTCATGGAGAGTTTTTGGTGGAAATCCACCTTTACAAAAATACTCTGAAATACTCTCCATCTTCTTAATACTCTATATGGCACTCTCAGGCGCGCAACCGTTGATTTAACGATGCTATGAGGGCTTCCTACAGTTTTCCCGTGTGAACACGACATTGTGTGCTGCCCCTGCGTGAAGCCGTGCATGTTCCCATGTGAGCACGGCGTTGGGCGCGGGGCCGCGGCCTAAGCCCCCCACCAACGCACGAACGAGTTGGATCGCCAGAGTAGGCTGCACTCAGCTCTGCTAGCCGCGTCGCCGAGTATAGTTTGAGAGCATTACTCAATCCAATACTCTACAGCCAAACAGCTAGTTTAGTGAATTTCAGAGGACTTATTCAATTACCGCTTGAAATATACACTCAAAAACCGGGTCAAAACTCACAGGCCAAACGAGGCCTTATAGGTAAATCGTAGCCATCCGTGCTGGCCAGAAAGCGCTGGCTATTTCTGCGTCGTCCGATCGAAATCTGATGGGCGAGACAGAAGTAAAACCCTAGATATCTTGCAGAAATCCGACACGTCCCTCTCTCCTCCACCATCTCGCTCCTCTTTACACAAAACCTCCCACCGCCAACACTCCCCAACCATTAAACCCTAGAAGCCGACCCTCCCCTTCCCCCCGCCGCCGCCGCCTGCAACAGCCACCATGGGCTCGACGAAGTCGTCGAAGAAGCGGAAACCCGTCGCCCCGCCGCCAGAGTCGGACTCCGAGCCGGAGCAGGCGGTCCACGAGGCCGCCGCCGAGGAATCGAACGAAGAGGAGCAGCAGGCGGAGGCCGGAGGCGATGGCGAGGAACAGCAGCAGCAGGAGGAGGCTGTGGGCGAGGGCGAGGAGCAGGAGCAGGAGACGGGCAGTGAGAAAAAGAAGATAAAGCAGAAGAAGGAGAAGGAGGGGTCAGGAATCCTCACGAGCATGCTCTTCTCGGAGCTCCCCATCTCCGGCCTCACTTCCAAGGCCGTCGCGGAGATGAACTACACCCACCTCGCCCAGGTTCGGACTGCCAACCCTCCTGAATTTTAACCTGCTATGAGAATTACTTACTGTACTCGCGCAAGTTGATTGCATTAAGAATTGTGTGCGTTTCCGTGAAACAGTTCAGTGCCTTGGTGCAGGACTCTACTGAATTTAGTAGTATGAATGGCATTTCTGTCGTTAATCGACACCCTTAATCTTTTCTGCTTGCAGATTCAAGCTAGGTCGATACCACACCTGCTGGCAGGAAGGGATGTGATGGGAGCGGCCAAAACGGGCTCAGGAAAGACCCTTGCATTTCTCATACCGGCTATCGAGCTGCTCTATAACCTCCATTTCTCGCCGAGGAATGGAACAGGAGTTATCGTCGTTTGCCCTACAAGGGAGCTTGCCATCCAGGTACGATTACCTGGAGAAATCATGCTTGCTTGCAGTTCAGTTTAGCTGTCGTAACACTGCTCAGGAGTCTACTGTGGCCACGAGTGAAACGATAGAAATATGATGTGCCAACTAAGTTAAGGTTATAGTTTGTTGATAAAGTGGCTTGTACATATAGTGAATGCGGTTATTCATTGTAGTAGTACATTTTAGATTAAACTATGCTTTTGGTGGTCAAGAAAACTGTCTTTTGTTAGTTCTGTTTAATAATATTGGCAAATTAATTATTACTCTAACTAATTGTATTGCCATAATCAACTTTTGAAAGCTTTGCACCTCAGTCACAAGTATTCTTCTTATTTTTGTGGTTCAGACACACAATGTTGCCAAGGAATTGATGAAGAATCACTCGCAAACTCTCGGGTATGTCATTGGTGGCAATGGCCGGAGAACTGAAGCTGAACAGCTTGCAAAGGGGGTCAATCTGTTAGTAGCTACACCAGGCAGGCTGTTGGACCATCTGCAAAACACAAAGGGTTTCATATATAAGAGACTAAAGGTAAATAACTGTTATTCACCACCTTCCTGTAAAAGCATGGGGAAGATTTGTTTGTGTAAGCAATGCAGATATTTGGATTGTCACATGATTCTAAGAGAAATTGATTCACACTTTTAGTGTAGTACATACATGGAGCCATACTGCAGTATTGAACTAGAGTTAAGATCAATTTAGTGCTCATCTGTTCATACTTTGCGTGTTGTAAATGTTAGTGGTTTACATTGAATCATTTTCGTGTCCATTAAATTGGATTCTTGGATGATTATCAGTTAAGACAAGTAATTTGTCTATTTTTTTCCCATTCAACAAAAGATATGGCACATGTTCCGTTTGCAGCAACAGATTTAGCTTTTCACTTGATTTAACGGATATCTACTACCATAGTAGCTTGACTAGACCATCTAAACCTGGTCTTTGCTGAGTTTGTATGACCTAAAAGTGCTAGGCTCAAGCCTGGCTATCACATGCTTGACAATGAAGCTGCTAGTCGTTGACATGGCCGGTCGAACACCTGGACCAGTGCAATGTCCGGTCACTCAGCCCTAGAAATGCAGGATATTGGAAGATTAATTTTGTTGACTACTTCCCTCAAAGTACCCATCTGATATCCTAAAATTGAGATGTGTCCTAACAAACCTGAGCTATAAATTTGTAACTTTAGAAACTTAGCTGACTAGTAGGTTTAACATTGGAAACCATCCTAGCCTCGAAATAAAACAATGGAAGATAACCTATCTTACCTCTAAGCCCTTTTGATCTAGCCACAACTTCCTTTGCCGTTTTCAAGTGGTTGATACTGATGTGTCCACATGACACCGTCTAAGTCAGGATCCCTTGGTATACCCACAAATCTCTGATATACATAATATCTTGTTTTCATGCAATAAAGTAGTAACAGCAATGGCCATGGTTACATGTGTTTGTGTTCTATGCACTTTATCTGCACTTTCTTCATGCATTAACTACATGCTTCATATTATCTTGTTCTGGGGATTATGCTGATATGGGAAAAGGAAATTGTTCACTTCTGTAGCTAAGATTCATACCCATTTTCCTATATTGATTAATATAAATTAATGGAACAGCATAAATATATATTATATTTGTTTTTGAACTTACATGGGCTGCAGTTTGTTGATCTTAAACTTTATAGACCCAAAAAGCTTGACTTGAGGTATAGTAAACCCAACTGGACAACAAGTCCAGCCTAGCTGTTTATTTTAGCAGTGTGTAGCGCTAATGTTAAGCATATGCAATGCTTGCTTGCTTGATTTGTTGTGCCATTGCTTCCTGATTAGTGCAGGAAATGACTCCTTTCCCCCTCTTAATTAGTCTCTCTGACTTCCCTTACCCTATTTTTTGTAGTGTCTTATCATTGATGAAGCTGATCGTATTCTTGAGCAAAACTTCGAGGAAGATATGAAGCAAATATTTAAACGCCTTCCTCTGGTACATTTTCATCTAGCCATTTGACGGTTCTCACTTGATATACATACCACTGTTCATCAATTTTATTGACATTTAACTATTTATTTCTGTTTAATCACTGTGCATGATATACAGAATCGGCAGACTGTTCTTTTTTCCGCAACACAAACTAGGGAGGTTGGTGGATTTGTCATTCAGACCATTTTTGAAGTTGATTCTTGTCGTTTTTCTCTTTACATGAATCAGCTGGTGTTTTGAATCCACAGGTTGAAGAGTTTGCCAAGTTGTCATTTGAGAAAAACGAAGAAAGGAAAGAAAAACCTGTTTATATCTCAGTTGATGATGGTAAATCAAATGTAAGGAACTGGTTCACCAAACTCTTAATCTCTCTATGTTAAGAACTTCTGTAGTCAAATAACAATGATCCTCCTGCAGGCTACTGTGGAAGGCTTACAGCAGGGCTATTGTGTTATCCCTAGCGAGAAGAGGTTCTTGGTTCTATATGCTTTCCTAAAAAAGAAACAGTCTAAGAAGGTCATGGTGTTCTTTTCATCATGTAGTTCAGTAAAGTTCCATGCAGAACTTCTAAATTTTCTCCAGATAGAGTGTGAGGATATCCATGGGAAACAAAAGCAGCAGAAACGAACTACAACATTCTTTAACTTTTGCAAGGCAGAGAAGGGTATCTTATTATGCACTAATGTTGCAGCACGTGGACTTGATATTCCAGACGTGGTGGGTTTTTGTCTTCTATGTTTTAAAACCAGTGGGCCCAATTCTTTTCCCCTTGCTAACTGAATGATAATTGCCCTTGTTTAGGATTATATTGTGCAGTATGATCCTCCAGATGAACCAAAGGTTTGTGATGTGAACTGTCCTAGTTATGTTATGTATTTTTATTGTTTCAATTTGCTGACCCATTCAAATTTGATGTTCAGGATTACATTCACAGAGTTGGTCGTACTGCACGTGGTGAAAAGGGCAAAGGAAGTGCATTATTGTTCTTGTTGCCACAAGAACTAAAATTTCTTATTTACCTGAAGGTAATCAATCTACACAGTAATTTACTTCTCTCTCTCTCTCTCTAAAGTTATAAAAACTATACCATGGTACCTGCAGGCAGCCAAGATTTCTCTCACAGAATATGAGTTCAATAATAAGAATGTGCCAAATTTACAATCACACCTTGTAAGTGCATCTTGTGCAATTATAAATTATTTCCGATTCATTTTTTTAAACACGTTTAGAATTCATAACTCATGTGTTTGAGCAGGAGAATATTGTTGGTGAGAACTACTTCCTAAATCAGTCAGCTAAAGAAGCCTACCGATCCTACATTTTGGCATACAACTCACACGCCATGAAGGACATTTTCAATGTTCATGACCTCGATATGAAGGTACAGTTACTCTTAAGGTTTTTTAAGGCTCAGTTTTTGCTCCCTTTGCACTGCAATTATCCTCTCCATATTTGTTTTCGTTTATCATTATGATCCACTGGGAATGCTAGTCTCTGGTAACATATTTGTCCACTGTCTACCGGCGTAACATGATTTATCACTGCATTTTTCAAATATCTAAGCTAGAAGCAACGGCCTTTGGTTCCCTTGCACTACTCATTGTTATCCTCTCCATGCTATGCGTTTCTTGGACTTGACAATGCTGGTGTGTGGGTCAAGTGTGAGCTTATTTGTCTACTGTCTTATTGGCATTTTACTTTATTTTATCCACTTTACACATTTCCATATATTTTCGCGGTCAAGTAGAGGCGCACTTGATTTTTGGCAGTGTACTTATCCCTGGAAAGCATCTTATGCCTTGGTTTAGAAGTGAGCTTATCCCAGGGAAGTGGCCAGTATTTATAATCCTCACCTTTGTATGAATGGGTGTTTCATAAGCATGAAACTTTAGTTATTTGTGTGTACAGTACAGAGTTTCAGAGTCTGGTAGGAAAATGGATGACTTAAGTATTTCCTTATTATGTGGCAGTCCGTGGCAGCATCATTCTGTTTTAAGAACCCTCCAAAAGTGAATCTCGACTTGGAGAGCAGCGCTTCTAAACGTAGGAAGACGAGGAAAGTGGATGGTGGTGGAAGGAGGCATGGTATCAACGCCGCAAATCCTTACGGAAGGAAAGGAGGTGATGATAACAGGCAATTTGCAAGATTCTAAGTGACCAGTCTCTCAGTCGTTTAAGGTGTCCCAGCGAATCCTTAATATGTTAGTTTGTAAGTCACTTGGCTCTGTAAGATTTTGATAGATAGCCTGATATTATGGCACTGGGGTGTGACTCAATTTTCCTTTGGAATGGATTTACTTTACTAGCGTAATACTTGGATTATTAAGGAACATGAATTGTGTCAGCCTGTTATTGCAAGTGTTGTGGTAATTCAAGAGAGGTTTGCTTCATACTATTTGTTGTGTCCATGTACCAAATGATCAGCACCACCAATGTTGCCTGAACAAAGTATTTTTGAAGTTTGTATTGCGTTATTCAGTTTTACCATGCAACTTTGGGGTGTTTAGTTTCTCAGCTGCACAGGCATATGGTACATATATTGTGAACTGTTTACTTGTACAACTACAAAACTCTGAACCACAGCTCTGCTACAAACCATCATCTATATTCAGTTATTTGTTCTTATTATTGCACATGTGTTTGCTAACTAGCTTGTGCTAACTCTGTGTTTCGACCTGGGTGGGTCGCCACATGGTCTTTTCGAAGCAGAGCAGCCTCTCCCCCTCCTTGGACACGTCCATCCGGACCTCCCAATGCAGAGACTTTGCTATCCTCTCGATCTCTTCGGCAGTCTCCCTGTCTTCTCGGACGATCATCTTCCCCTCTGGCCTCAGTATCCGGTCTACTTCGGCGACCACTAGCCTCAGCTTGCACCTGCAACGAAGCCATGTTTACTCAATGCCTGTTCAGTCTTGGCAAGTAAAGATGATCTGCATCTGACCTGTCCTTGAGCTTGGAGAAGAGATGGTCGGCGTGGACGAGATCGTACGACCTCGGGTACGTGCTGAAGGACTCGCACCAGTCGTGGTACACCCCGAACAGTCCGCGCTCGTAGATGATGGGCAGCGTGTCCGGCGAGTCCACCGGCACGATGTTCATCACCCACACCTTCATGTCCCGCAGCGCCGCCGCGAATCTGATTGACGCCGACATGTTGTCAGTGCTCCTCGATCGACACAGCACAAGCAGGAAGGAGTTGATGCAGCTTACCCGCCGTAGACGGACCGCATGTCCATGACGTTCCTGACGTTGCTCCAGTCGATGCCCATGCCGGTGAGGTACGAGCTGTTCACGGCCTTCCTCCAGTGCTCCGTGTCCGCGGCGAAGTCGTCTGGCGCGGGCTTGCCGTAGACGCCGACCTGGCTGTCGCTCAGCCAGTAGGGTGCCGTCGTCAGCCTCTCCGGCCACTGCTCCGGCCACCGCGAGCCTCGCGCCGCCGACTCGGTGGGCACTTTGTGCATGCACGACTGCAGCGTTATGTTCCTGTGATGCAACTGCAAGCGTCAGAGCAAGTAATTCTACACCAAGTTAGAGAGATCGAGTGTGCTGGCAATGAATGGATACCATGCGGCGTCGGGGTTGTCGGACTCCTCGCACAGCGGCGGCTCCGGGTGGCTCCTCTTGCCGTAGCACTCGTTGCTGGACGGCTTCTTGAAGATGACCAAGGCGGTCTGATCCACCGTGTCGCTGGTCCTCGTCACCATCTCCCAGCACATGGACTTGGTGAGCGCGGCCATGGCCTGCCAGATCCCGACGTTCTCCTCGTCCTTCCGGTACACCGGCGTCGCCGACCACACGAAGAGGCCGCCGGGGCGGAGCAGCCGGTTCGCCTCCAGCAGAAGCTTGCCCCCCTCGATGTGCCACGGCACGCGGCACCGCGCGCAGTGCACGACGTCGAAGGCGCCGCCGGGGTACGGGAGCCGCTTGGTGCCCATGACGGCGGAGATGGCCGGGATGCCGCGCTCCAGCGCGAACTGCACCTGCGCCTCGTGCTCGTCCTTGGGCGCGAACGACATGGTCAGCGCGTCCTTGTCGAAGAGGTACCCGCCGAAGCTCGCCACGCCGCAGCCCACGTCCAGCACCACGCGGCTGCGCGTGCCCCACGCCACCGCCGGGAGCGCCTCCTGGATCACGTCGATGTAGTGCGACGCCCCGTTGAGGAACTGCGTGCCCCCGCCCGGGAATGACAGGTGCTCGCCGTCGCCGGAGACCCTCACCCAGTTCTGGTGCCCCTTGTACGAAGCCAGCTTCGTGTACGGCACGTTGTTGTACCAGATCGTGTCGCGGCTGCGCGGCCACGGGATCGGCCGGCGGTACCCCTCCGGCAGCGGCACCAGGCACGACGGCTCCGGGGACGGGCAGTGCCGCTCGCGGTGCTCGTAGTGCTTGGTGCTCCGCAGCCGCTTGATGGCCGCCTCGTTGTCCAGGCACGGGATGTAGTCCGCGCCGGTGCTCGCGTTGCAGAGCTTCCACACGTACGACGACTCCTCCGTCGACGTCTCGCCGACCACGACGTTGCCGTTGCTGTCCTTGCTGCTGCTACTGCGCGAGCGCGCCTTCTTCTTCTCCTCGCTCGACTCCGTGGCCTGTGACGGGAACGTGCCGTTCTGCGCCGCCGTTGTCGTCGTCTCGTTCAGAAGCTCTGCTTGTCCGCTCGGTAGCAGCTCCACCGTTTCTTTGTCCCCGCCCGTCACCGGCTCGGTCACCGGCTTCTCTTCGCCTTCGGTGGTGGTCGTGGTACTGTTCGTCGGAACCATCCCGGCTTCTTGAGATATCGTGTCATCTAGCGCTGCAGATGTCTGGTTCTTGGGCGCATCGTTCTGGTCCACGGAAGAAGTTTGGTTGTTCGATGCAGCCGTGTCGTCGCTGGTGACGACCTTGTCGCCGTTCTGGTCACCGTCCAGGTTGCCGTTACGGTCGTCGAAGGCCGTCTGGTTCTTCGCCGTGCCGTCGTCGCCGGCATCTTTTGCGTAGGCCGGCGTCTCTTCAGCGCTGCTCTTGTCGGTGATGTTGTCAGGCTGACCGCCGGCCTCCTCCTTTTTCTCCGTCGGCGCCGCCTCGTTGTTCTTCTCGTCCTGGCCGCCGGTCTCCGCAGTGTCCGGGGACGCCTTGTCGGAGCTCTTATCAACCTGGTCACCGGTGTTCGTCGTGTCTCGTGGCGCCTCCACCGTGTTCTTGTCGCCGCCCTTCTGATCCGTGCCTGTCGCCGCATCCTCCGCGCTCTTATCTGTCTGGACACCGGTCGTGGCCTCCTCCGTGCCACTGTTGGCTTTCTTGTCAGTATCATCTGGCCTCGCCACGTCGCCGCCTTCCGTCATGCCGCTCTCGTCGGAGAATGTCACGTTCGTGGACGGCGATTCGCCAGCCCCGGCGACGGGGGTGCCATTGGAAGCGGCATCCGTCAGCTCGACAACCACGGTGCCGCTCTGGTCGACGGCAGCCTCCGTCGTTTGCACGGCGCCACCGTCGTCATCTTTCTTGTTGATGTCCCCGGCTGCGGCGTCGCCCGTCCGCGCCGTATCGCCGGGACCGTCGTCCTCCTCCTTGCTGGCATTCTCTGTCGTTTGCGGCGTGTCGCCTTCACCGCTGCCTCCTCCTTGCCGGCGTTCACCGTCGTCGGTGCCGGCGGCATCCTCCGTCGTTTGCCCTGCGCCACTGTCGTCGTCTTTCTTGCCGGTGTCCCCGGCGGCGAAGTCGCCCGTCCGAGTGGTATCTCCGGGACCGTCCTCCTCCTCCTTGCCAGCATTCTTTGTTGTCTGCGGCGCGTCGCCGTTAGCGCCTTCATTGACTACGCTGCGGGTCATGTCGGCGGGCATGTCCTCGTCGGAGCTGTTCTCGGACGACACGCTCATGGCGACGTTGCTCGTGGTCGTGGACGCCATCATCCACGCGCCCACGAGGCAGAGCCCCACGAACAGGATGATGGTGGCGCTCGCGCAGGACGAAGCTGGACGCCGTGCGCCGCCCCCACCGCCACCGCCACCGCTGATATCTAGCGGCAGCCTCTGGTACCGATCTCGATCAAACAGCGGCATCTTCCCCTATAGGTCCCCTTCCAGCTAGATCATGCACTATGCCTAGCTTACCAGAAAACCAATATTAAGCACGCACAAACTGGCATTGGCTGCAAATGCCATTGCCAAGAAACAACACGAGATGTGTCGACTGAACACACAACGAAAACAGTGAGAAGAACAGCAGCAATATACATTCCGATCGGCAACGCACCTGATCTTTGAACACGATGATGAATCCCCGAAAAATCAGCGACTCCGGTTCCGGCGTCGGATCGTCGGATAAGGCGAGAATGGCGCCTCCTTTTGGCCGCAAATTATATATCGATCGATGTTGAGCTTGGCGCTCTTTGCTTGGGCTTGGGAAAGACTATACCGATCAATAATCAAATTAGGGTCAAATCGATCTACCCCTCTTTCTATTTCCCATCAAGAAGCAATGGAGCATGCAAAGCAAGCAAGCAAGCACGCTGCACGCATGTATGCATCTCATTTTTCTTTTATTGGGTTGATTGGGTGGAGGGGAAAGGATGATTAGGCGCGAAGTGAGGAGAAAAAGGGGTGACCACGAACACCACTCGCTCCGGCCATTGTGGCACCGTCGCCAACTCGCCAGCGTGTGTATCTCTTCTTCTTTTGGCGATAGTGTGTAAGTCTGTTCGTGCATGCAAAACAAAGATAAATTGGGGCAAGTTTCTCGCTCGGTCTTGCTAATCTCAGTCCACGACTCACATGTTTGAAGTGGAGAAGTTTTCAAAAGGAAACATTAGATCGTGGATTTTCAAACTAAAAAATCATGGAGCAGTTTTTGAAGAACCAAAATGTTTGCACCTAATCCATTTCGGCAATGTGCTTGCCACCCTGCCCACCCTGTCTGAGCCTGAGACAGAAATGGGTTTATTCAGGGACATCCCGTGCATGGCCCACCTTATCTATCTTTGCCTATTTTACAGATTTTGTTTAGTTATTAGATCTAAATTTCAAAACTTAAAACTTCCTTAGATTTTGAACCAGATGGAAACCGTTTGAATATTCGAGTTCTAGTGAAGGCCAATATTGAATGTGTATTGATAATTTTCAAACATCGGCGTGAAAAATTTCTTTGAAACAATTTGCTTCAGTTTGTTTCAAACTTGGTTCATGAGAGTTAAAAAATATTTGGCAATTGTCTTAGAGTTCAATTCGGAGATGCAATTTCCCGTGTATAGTTTTATCGAGTTCTATTATGCATCATCATGTTTCAATGTGTTTCAAAATTAGAATTTTAAATTTTGTTGAAACTACCTTTTAGGGTTGCTTAAGAAATATCACTGGAAGAAAATACAAATTTAAATGAATTGTTAATCTGATATATTTCCCGGTAAATGTGGCTCTTTTAAATCCAACAGTAGAAATTAAATTTATGTATTAAAAAATAAGAGAGATGATACTAGTCCAGGATAGGCTACATGCAAACATTTCATTGATGTGCCAATCTCAAAACAAACACACATTGGACTAAACGGTGAATACGTGCACGAGACCTCGTGTGCACGAAACAAACACCCTCTCGCCTGAGACCACCATATACTGTCATCTAGAGTTGACTGTCCAACTATAGCGAGCACACATCATCCAAGTATCGGTCAACCACTTGGCCAAGACCAGCCATCTATTTGAACTCAAGTTTTTTTTTTTTGCGAATAGGACACTGGCATTAAAAGAAACACCGAACAGTACAAAGCAGCTCAAGAAAAACGAAAATTACAACGAGATCCTTGAGAAGCCCTTCATCTTCAACCTCCAGACCGTGTCGACGGCGCGCCGCCGCTGCCGCTCCTCCCTGAGCCAGCCTGACGTTGTTGGTTGCGGACGGGAAGTCGCCGAACGGGTCGAAAAGACCACATCCGTCCCGGAGACGAAGAAGTAGGATGAATTGCCGATGAAGCTCCTTGACGATCCGAAGATCCCCACGGCCAGACGAAATCCTCGAAGACCACACCATACCCACAAGCTTCTCGACGTAGCCGTCAAGATGGGGTTGAAGCCGGGGAAATATTATTGCACGAGGCGCCACCACCACCACCTGAGCGCCGCCCCTACAAACAAAAACCCTAAAAACGGGGAACGAAGCTCCTAAAACTAGGAAACGAGCCCTCCCGCCGACGAGAGCCGCGATCTGCCCCACCTCCATGGCCCGAAGGCCACAGAGGCGGCCAGATCGGAGGCGGCCGCCGACGGGAGGCAGAGAACCCTAATCGCCTGAGGTGAAACCTCACGAGCGAAGATAGTATTGTGTCAGCTCCCGCTCCGAGGCCAGGGCTTGGCTTTCGACAACCAGGTTGCCGACGCACTTGTCAAGGAATCATTGAAAGGAGGCCCGCGCCGCCAACAGGCGTTGCTGCAAGTAAGAAGGAGGCGCAGGAAGCACAGACCCGACATCGACGCTCTCCTCGCCGGTGACGGGGAACTCCTGCGAGCGGCGGCATGTCTCCTGCTTGCCCTGATCGCCGCCTGGAGGAGAGGCTCCAGGCGTCGGCCGAAGAGGCGACGGGGAGCGTTTGACTCCACCGGCATCAGATGACTCGGGGGCGGGATGCTCCAGAGTCGTCTGGTCCTCACCAGCCAGAGGCCCCTCTGCCATCAAGGTCTTCTCCGAGGGCGCACCAGTCCCCCTTGCGGCGTCATGTATAGCCATCTAATGATGTATAGCCAGGGAAGGATCCTTCCCCCGTTAGTCAACATTTACATATTGTAGTTTCTGTCCATGAGTTCTATTTGTAAGAAAACTGGTACGATGATTGACGGCTGATCATTTTGATTGATAGTGTAGTGAGTTATGTAGATTTTGGTTAGCGCTGACTGGCACATAGTTATGGCGGCATACTTTTCTTATTGCTCCAACTATAATATTGTCCGATCAGCTAAAGGCACTTATTGGTCCGTGTGTTCTCATCAACTCAGTCCATCTCAAAACTTGCTTATGATTTTAAATACACTTGTCCAGTGAGTGCACTTGTCTCCATACATGCCCTCTCTACTGACTTTTGTCATTCACATTTTGCTCTCTTCAACTTGGTTTTCCGCACTATCATTTCCATGATGAGCACAGACCATGTAGGGAGCTTGGAGTTTCTTGTTAACTTTGACAGCTATCAATGATTCTGACATTTTAAATCCTCTAATATACAGTCTTTCAGTATGCATAGTTAGTTAATCTCCTGCAGTCTTGCTGCAGTGGGAACTAATTTAGAACCTGAAACCCAAGCTGCTTTACATGAACAATGCAAAGTCGAGGTTTATAAAAATGATCTTTAGAATAATATGTTATATAATTTATTTTGTATCATCAACTGGTCATTGACTGGTACACTATGACTCGTCACGAAGTCCACCTGTCTGTTTCTGCATATTTTTCTTCCTATTAGGAATGCGTATTGTACTAAACCTAATTTATAGTTCTGTTCTGCCTACTGGTCAATTTCTGCAACATAATTTCGATTAGTTTGTGACACTATATGTGTGGGCTATAAAAGGTGGATTCACTTAGGCACCACTTGTTATTTGCTTCTAATTATTTTCAATGCCTCACACCTCTTGCACATGCGCATAAAATAAAAAAATGTAAAGCTTGCAAATCTGCAAGTCCACTGAATAGTCTGAATCTCAGAAAAACAGAAAAGGAAGAAAAACAAAAGGAAACTGCAGATTCACTGTGATGTAAACTGTATCATGCCATAGTGGATTAATTCTGAAACTCGCATCAGTGACAAGGTCAACTGCTTAAAGGCATAAAGGAATGCTAGTGCCTGTCAGCCTGAAGAGAAATACCGCTGTGGCTGACAGAAATGAAGAATTCTTTTTATGCATATCCTGGTCTGCTCCTCATTGTCTGTAACTATTAAGTCACTTGGTGGCGTCACATATTTTGTTTTTACTCGAGTACTTACAACAATTCTTCCTTCATCTCAGGTTTTTCATAAATAGCTCCTGGATAAGACATGTTGGGCGGTTCGATGCCAAGGGTGGAAAGATAGGGTGAGGCATTGATACATTGTCTGTTTACATGATAGCGAGCAGATCTTTTGACTATAAGCCACAATTTTCATTTTCCCTCTTTTTGAAATGCCATGTTTCTCTCTAATATTGTAAACATTGCAGATTTGTTGGTCTGTTCAGTTCCTGCGTGGGTCATATGAGCTTCTATCATGGATTTTGCAAAGCAGAAGGAAAGTAGGAAACAGGTCATGATATCATACATCATTTTTGAAAACACAGATTCTTTTATGGAAAAAATGAATTCCAAATGTACTACGTGTGGAAAGTGGAGTTACTGTGGCGGGGTGGCAGCAATTGTGCCATGCCCGTCCCCAGGCTGATCAGAAAGCCAGTGTAACCCTAGACGATGCTTTGCCACAGTTACTATCAAGGTAACCACTGAGATGTTCTTATTTTGCATGTACATAAGTAGAGCGCTTACCTCATCTCCTGGTCATGTGAAAATCTACATGGGTGAAACAAGGGTCTGACGTGGTAATATCGTAAGAGGTACCCGAACAACCAGGATGACTTGCCCATGAAACCGGGTGCTGCTCTCGATTGCCATGGTGGCACCAAGAGCTAAGCTCCAATGAGGCATAGAGGCAAATCATGCCAGGCTATCGAAGATGGCCTCCTACCTCCATGTAAGACATCACTTCTGCATGTACATAAGTAGGGTGGTTACCTCATCCCCAGTCTTGTGAATTCTGTGAGCCACTCCGAGTAAACAAGCGTAAGTCTAACATGGATACTGTACGAGGTACTCAGGTAACCAGGCTGACTTTCCCATGAAACCAGGTGCCGCTCTTGCAGCGCCACGGGCATCGAGAGCTCAGCTCCAAAGAGGTTCACAATCATTTCTTGTACCAGCAGAAAAGCCTCATTGCAAGGAAAATCTCAAAGTGTGCCTTTTGAGGGTTTAAGTTCAGATAGAATGTATCATGTCAACTGTGGATGTCTCCTTCCAAAAATTGATACCTTTCTGGGAGCAAATCTTTGTGTTTATGGTATATCCCTTTCCTTGAAAAGAGAGAGATCAACAGAGAAATAGTTGAAGCTTCAAGCGACATGCTTTTCCCATCAACTCGGGAAATATAATTGATGGCCCTGACTATTTCACCTTTTTTCAATAACTTTCTGATAATAATATTTAGCATACGAGAGTTGGAAGCACAACCACTCCTCTCCATTGATGAAAATATACTGTCAGCTTCTTCTACCAATCCTTTTTCTATAAGGTTTGACATCATCGTGGTGTAGGTTATAACATCAGGTACCAATCCCTTGACTGGTATTGCAGCAAACAAAATCTTAGCTTGCTCTATTCTTCCAACTTTAAACATTGCATCAATTATAATAGTGAGAGTTCTAATATCAAACTTAAGGTTCATTGCTCGCAACTTGTCGAACAGCATGACTGCTTCATCTGCACAACCATTTTTGCAAAGCCCGCCGAGAATTACATTGTATGTACCAATGGAAAATCTCACTCCACTTTTGATCATCTCATGGAATTTTTCCTTTGCAGCAACGGTTCTACCAGCCTTGAATAATCCATCCATTATGATGTTATAAGTAAGAGTATCCTGTTTAGCTGACATACCTGACATTTCTTTGAACAGAGTCAACGCTGCATCCACCATTCCAGCTTTAAAGTATCCATCAATAAGTGTACTGTACGTAATTGTACCAGGCTCAATGCCAACCGATACCATATCATCATGTACTCTGGATGCTTTCTGCATCTTGCCAACTAAGCAGTATCCATCAACCAGTGAATTGAATGTGATAACATCGGGCTTCTCACCTATATGTATCATAAAGTTAAAGATATCTTGTGCACCTGTCACCCTTCCTTCTTTGCATAGGCTGTTTATTATTGAGTTGAAGAACATAATGCCAGGATAAGGGATGCCTTTTTCCTTCATTTCATGAAGCAATTCTTTAGCTCTCACCAAATCGCCATGTGTACAATAACCCTGAATCAGGCAGCTGTAAGTCGGTATATTCGGTGGTACCCCCATATGAATCATCTGGTTGAATTGTTGAATAGCATCATTCATCCTACCCTTTCTGCAATACACATATATCATGGCTAAATAGGTCACCACATCCGGCTTGACTCCCTGCTTCTGCATGTCTTGAAAGATAAGAAAAGTCTCATCCACCAATCCACACTTAGCATGTGCATTGATCAATATGTTGAAAACATATTGGTTAGGTACGACACCTTCTCCCACTATCAAGTTGTAGAGATTATTCATATCAACAAGGCGTCCTTGTGTAGCGTACCCATGAAGCATAGTAGAGTATGCCACGATATTAGGTTTGAGGCCCTTGAGAATCCCACAATCCAGAATTTGTCTAGCTTCTTTGCTTCTTCCACGCTTGCATAACACATGAATAATCGAGCTATATGTCACCACATTAGGAACAACGCCCTGCTGCACCATTTCATGGAATAGGTTGCTTGCCGTGCTGAGTTTACCCTCCTTTAAGAATCCATGGATAACCGTGGTATATGACACCACGTCAGGGGAGCAGCCAGCTTCTTGTTTTGCCATCATCCGGAGCAGGTCGAGTGCATCCTGGCTCCTGCTAGCATCACATAAACCCTTGAAAACCGTGTTGTATGAGATGGCATTAGGCACGCAGCCCAGATGCGGCATCCTGTGAAGCAGCACGTCCGCAGCCTCATCTGTCCGCTTTGCCTGGCAGAGGACCTTGAGGAGGGTGTTGACGATAAGGTTATTTGCCTTGAGTCCCGCCCTGAGGAAGCGGCAGAAGAAGGCAAGCGCTAGGTCTGGGTGCCGCGCGCGGCAGCAAGAGTTGTCGAGCAGGATGCCGTATGTGTGGACTGTGGGCGACGCCACAGGTGGGCCATGGCCTCGGGACATGCGGCTGAAGAGGGCGACGGTGAGCGAGAGGCCGTCGCTGCAGGCAGCGGAGGCCGGCGCGCGGACGAGAGCGGCGAGAAAGCCGTTGAGGGCGCGCTCCGGGACTGGAGTGGCCTGCAGCAGCAATTCGTCGAACAGGTTGTGCGCGTCCTCAGGGCTGAGCGTCCCGGAGCGGACGCGCGCCGTGGCGGCGGCAAGGGCAATGTGGGGAGGCCGGTGTGTGAGCAGCGAGGTGGAGGAGGAGCGCCGGAGGAGGTGGAGGAGGGCTTGCGCTGGTTCGCCGTGCCCGTGCGCCATCCTGCTCTAGAGCGATGTGCTTCGGCCGGCGACTGGTGCGGCCAACCGCTGCTCTCAAAACTGTCTATCGAAGCGGGCGAAAGACACAAGTCGTCTTCAGTTAACACTGTCGTGTTTCTTCAGTAACAAGTGTCGCGTTTTTCAGAGAACCCACAGTAGACGCGTTCCGTTCTTCTCCGGCGAACGAGTCCACGGTAGAGCGAGCCATTAGTACCAGAAGATGCGCACCACCACCAGCTCCAACTCTCTCTTTTGTTCCGCATCAATCCAACGCCCAGATTCATCGCTACTGTCACTTTAAAATTCGTGCAGAAATCCATCTACAGGAATCAGCGCTGTCCTTTGCTCCAGTCTCAGTTAAAATTGTTTCACCCGATTTCAACTCAGAATTCAAATTCAGTTTTGTTCCCTGGTTCAAATCCAAATGATTTAAAACTACACCTAAACAATTCCAATTTTGACAAAATTGATATCTATGTTGCTCAGTTTTTCATCTACTTTCCACATATGAAGTTTGTTTTTAGCTTTCGAATAAATAAAATTTGGACATATTTAAAATCTGAATTAAATTGATACAAATGGCATAATCCATAACTTCTATTCCATAACTCCAACTGGGACAAATTTTATATCTATTTGCATCAGAAAAATATGAGGATTTAAAATATTAACTTGACATGCATCATTGACATCATCTCTGTTTCGGACTAATTAAAATTGCAAGTTGAACTAAATGTTATGTGTGGGTGTTCCATCTTTTCATGCTATATTTGAACACCCTACTTAATTATGCTATGTATGAAACCTTTGAATCTCATGCATCATATTGCGCATTGCATTTCCTTGTATTGATTTGCGCTATTACTTTCTTCTATGTGCTATTTGCTTCTTCTCGAGTAGACGCCGACGCTGAGCAGTTCGAGCAGGAGTTCGAGTACCACCCTGAGGAGGACCCCCCTTGTGCCACTACCCCTGATCTGACACGTGAGCCCACCTCCTTCACATATTTTACATTTTCTTGCTCTTTGTTCTATTGCTATCCCTATGTTCCGATTCTGTTGTGTCACGTGTCCTATTCCACCTCTTACCCTATATGAGCCGTGTTACACCTCCGCTACCTATTACCTGTTGTTTGTTGCTTGTCAACCTTGCGAGTCGTAGGCGAGTTTAGGGTCTTGCTTTTATCTCGATATGTTGGGAAGTTGACATATGACACACCTTATGGATAATGTTGTTGATATTTTGTTACAACTAAAATTGCTAAGGAAATATAATTAATGCAGAGGCATCGGTGAGCCCCTTTGCGAAAGCATCGGAATTTTGTCTCGCTTGTGTCCCCTAAGACCCGAGTTCTTGTTATCTGTTCTAAGGCTGAGCACACTAACCACTCGCGGGAGGTTTTATCGGGACCCCCATCACCCATTACCATTTCTCAAGTCTGTTGAAAAGGGGGCCACAACCTTGGTTTTATTTGTCTATGCCATGTATGCCATGCTTTACTTCCTGTTGCCTTCGGGTGTTTACTTCCTGCTGCCTTCGGGTGTTTATATACCTTGCAGGACGTTTAGCGAAGCGTGTGGTTTGCACGCCTAGCCGCCGGCGCAAACCCTGAGTCCGCGTTGGAGTACGGCCGAACTTCGTCACGGGTAGCTTAGTCGGGTGGCCCCCCTAGGCATTCTTGCAGATCTGGGAACGGTCTTGCCGATTGTCGTCATATCTTTCCTTCGCCTGGTTGGAGGATAGAGCGTGCATGTATGGGAACAGTAGTGCACCCCTGCAGGGTAAATCTTTTCGGAAAGCGCCGTGTCCGCGGTTATGGACGACTTGGAGCTATTTAACTCGATCATAGAACAACTTACACCTAATCTTGTTGCTAATAACTTGCTAAAATTCTGCATAGTAAGTTAGCACTATGACAACAGATACTGAATAAAATTGTCAACTGTGTGAGTGCCTTGCCAGTACTTCTTTGCAGAAGGGGATCACATTGGTTGGGTTTTGTTTGCAGAGTATAGAACTGTTAGCTCATGCGCTCTCTCACCTTCTCTGATAGACGAATGTTGTAGCGTGTCTCTATAAGTTAGTTCAAGCTTTGCTGCCGCTAAACCCCACATATAGCCGGGAGAAGTTTATACCGCCCACCAGCGAGCACAGCTGGTCTTGTCTCGCAAGTACGTGCCAATGGTACTTACCCTCGTTTTTCTCTCTCTTTTTCCGGAACCCGCTTTTCGACAAACAGGTACGACAGATGATGAGCAGTACGCTGGAGGCTACTTCGTTGAGTTCACGGACGAACAACCTCGTCGAGTAGCAGGATCGCTCCTAGGCAGCAACCTGTGGCTTATTGGTTATGGACCCCGCTTGGTTATCTTCATGACTCTTAGTCCAATTTAGATCTTTTCTGTACCCAGACTATTTGCTTCCGCTATGTATGATGTACTGATGGGACATGTGTCCTTTTGCGTGTCATTTGGATCTTGCTCAGTAGAACGTTGCTATATATAAACATTATTTCCATCTTTTGAGTCTTAGATGGTTATGTTGTGATATGAAATCTATATTCCACCCTTGTACCCTGTGCAACATGCGTGTATGTTTGAAGTGCACAGGAAGGTGTAGCACTCAGGCCTGGGAAATCTAATCGTGAGCCTATGAGATCGGTATTGTGTTTGGGCGTGTCGAGCTCTGCTTGGCCTACCCATAAGCTTGGGAATGCGAGGCGACCTCACGGTCCTTTATAGTGACCTCATACACATAAATATCTCATATCTGCACGCTCTTAGGTTTCTCTACTCCTGGGTTGTGCGAGCGAGAAGGCGCCAGTGCTGGTCCACCTTCCACCTGAACTCGTTGCTCGCGGAGCCGAGTGGGTATGCAGCGATGGCTTACCAAAGTTTGAAGACACCAACGAGAGATCATCATCTTCGAGCATGTGATTAAAGTGTGCACGTTCGCTAGGATACGTTTATGTTGCTGTATTTTTGGTGATAAAATATGTACTCGAGCAGTGAGTGGGTCACTTGGACATGAATTTCTCATATTGGCAATGAAAAGTGTTTATTCCCGTAGACCTTGCGTCTCTCATGTGATGAATAAGTCATATATTTCATTCGTACGAGTTGAAAAACACATATGTTTATCACCCATTTAGAACCAATAGGTATGTACACCACGTACAATTGTTGTACTCCCTACATAGCGGTTTACATGGGTATTATGCATTTCGAGAAAAAAACTTTGACTACTAATATAATCAACAAAATATAAGATATATATCACAAAAAAAATATATTATTGGAAACTTGTTGTACTCCCTACATAGTGGTTTACATGGGTATTATGCATTTCGAGAAAAAAAAACTTTGACTACTAATATAATCAACAAAATATAGATATATATCACAAAAAAATATTATTGGAAACTTATTTGAGTATGAATCGAATGGCCTAATTTTTGTGGCATATGTCTCATATTTTGTTATTCAAATTAGTAGCCAAAGTTTTTTTTTTCGAAATACATAATACACCTGCAAAGGGGTATGGAGGAAGTATTCTAGGTATGTTCATCATTAAGAAAGAGTGTTGATGGCCGTATTACTATTTATGTACTTATTAGTACGTTATGTTCTCTCACATTTCTAAACCCGTGTTTATGTTCTTTTGAATAACTTGAAACCTAATATCTCTTCATCATTTAGTTCACATCACATACGGGACACTATGTTTCTAAGTTGAGTGAGTCTGTGAGTGTACGAATTCCCACACTCGATTCAAGATACAACAATATTTGAGTAGTAACATAATCTAAAAAAAATTATACATAATTTTAGTTAGTTTGATAATTTATGAAAGGTATAATGGCCAGTTAGTTCACAAAGTTGAGTGAGTGCACGAATTCCCACACCCAATTCAAGATCCAACAATTTTGAGTAGTAACATAATCTAAAAAGTTTCTACATGATTTTCATTAGTTTGATACTTTTATAACAGGTATAATGACATGTTTTGTTTTTGAAATAGGGAGCTACCCTAGTCTCTGCATCGAAAGCATAAGACCTCTTTTATCCATTTATTTAACAAAGATTGACGAAAATGCTTACAACAAACATACAACCTAAATCCGCCAACAAAGTGACAAAGCACCACCTACTAGCACAACTACATAGATTAAAAACGGAGCCTTGTGCTCCTACCACGATCATCGCAGGCTCGTCGGAAAAAAACCTAGAGATAGAGCCTTCTGCCGGGAAGTCGCCATCACCCACTTCAATGAACCAATCATCGGATTGTAGATCGAAGTGGAGACCCTCGATAGACACACCATGGCGCCAGACAATGCCTTCACCCCGCGCACGGTCATCAACATGCGGCCAATACCGAGACCCCACCGCGCCGCACTGCCAAGACTCGCCGCCGTCGATGCGAAGATGCAACACCGCTCAGCCGCCACCGAAGACATCCAATAAGTTTAATGTTGTGAAGGCTTTTTTTTTATGATGTGCAACTTGACCGATTTGCAGATAAATGTTTCCCTTGTGATTTAGAAGTAGGGAACTTTATCACTTAAGTAACACCATTTGTTGCGATTTTTTTTATCACAGAATCATAACCTAGATTTTTTTCTTCTTCAGAAAATACCAACAGTTTGGGGTAAATGGTCTGCAATGAGCACATAAATTCTACTCCAGTACTCCGTATGATTTTTTTTATTACTGTTGGGATTCGTAGCATAGAAAACAAAAAATTTCCTACCGCAAGAACGAAAACACAAGCCAAGATCTAATCTAGTAGATGGTAGCAACGAGAAGATCATGAGACTAACCCTCGAAGATTTCCAAAGCCTAACGAGATTAGATCTCGTGGTAGATGTAGTCGATCACTTGCCGCTTGCAAAAGCGCGTAGAAGATCTTGACCGCTTGCAAAAGCGCGTAGAAGAACTTGACGGTGCCACAATCGGGCAGCACCTCCGTACTCGGTCACACGTACGGTGTTGATGAAGACGACGTCCTCCTCCCTGTTCCAGCGGGCAGCGGATGTAGTAGATCCTCCTCGGAATCCCGCCAGCACGACGGCGTGGTGACGGTGGTGGTGGAGATCTCCGGCAGGGCTTCGCCGCAAGCGCTGCGGGAGAAGAAGGAGGAGGGAATAGCTAGGGTTTGGGCGCAGGGTGGTGCTGCGACTTGGGGAGCTAGGGCTGCGACTTGTGGTGCCCTTGGGGTGCCCCTTGGCCTCTTTAAATAGGTGGCCAAGCCCCTTGGGTCGTCCAAAAACCTGCCCCCAAGTTTGACTGAGTTCCGATAGGTTTCCGGTTCCGAAAACCTAGTCCTACTCGGACTCTTTTGCCAATTCCGAAATTGCATTAAGGAAAGACTCATTTTCCCTTAAGGCAACGTGGTTGCACCTATTATGGAACCCTCCGGACTTCCTTAGACATCCCGGGTCGTCCCGGACACTTCCGGAACCTTCCATAATATTCCGTACTATTCCGGTCCTTCTAGAACCTTCTAGAAGCTCCGGTCAAAACACCGGACTTTTTCCGAACCCCGGAAAATGACTTCCCATATATGAATCTTATTCTCCGGACCATTCCGAACCTCCTCGTGATGTCTCGGATCCCATCCGAGACTCCGAACAACATTCGAGCTCCATTCCATATTTCATATCTACTTAAAACGACATCAAACCTTAAGTGTGTCACCCTACGGTTCGAGAACTATGCGGACATGATCGAGACTCCTCTCCGATCAATAACTAATAGCGGGACCTGGAGATCCATAATAGCTCCCACATATTCAATGATGACTTAGTGATCGATTGAACCATTTACATACGATACCGATTCCCTTTGTCACGCGATATTTTACTTGTCCGAGGTTTGATCATCGGTATCATGATACCTTGTTCAACCTCGTCTCCTGACAAGTACTCTTTACTCGTACCGTGGTATGTGGTCTCTTATGAACCATTCATATGCTTGCAAGCTAATTAGATGACATTCCACCGAGAGGGCCCAGAGTATATCTATCCGTCATCGGGATGGACAAATCCCACTGTTGAACCATATGCCTCAACTCATACTTTCCGGATACCTAATCCCACCTTTATAACCACCCATTTACGCAGTGGCGTTTGATGTAATCAAAGTACCCTTCCGGCATAAGTGATTTATATGATCTCATGGTCGAAAGGACTAGGTAACTATGTATCGAAAGCTTATAGCAAATGAACTTAATGACGTGATCATATGCTACGCTTAATGCGGTGTGTCCATTACATCATTCACATAATGACATAACCTTGTTATTAATAACATCCAATGTTCATGATCATGAAACTATGATCATCTATTAATCAACAAGCTAGTTATACAAGAGGCTTACTAGGGACTCCTTGTTGTTTACATAACACACATGTATCAATGTTTCGGTTAATACAATTATAGCATGGTATGCAAACATTATCATAAACACAAAGATATATTATAATAACCATGTTATTATTGCCTCTTGGGCATATCTCCAACAGTCTCCCACTTGCACTAGAGTCAATAATCTAGTTTACATTTGTAAAGATATAACACCTTGGCCTTCCGGTGCTTTATCATGTTTTGCTTACGGGAGAGGTTTTAGTCTACGGTTCTGACATGCTCAGAAATGTATGTATTTTGCAATTCATTTGCGTCTCAACGCATCACTCATTTTCTAAATGAGTCGGCATATATGCTTAGTCCTCTGGTGGAACCTTAATTCCGCGGTCTGAAATATGTCTCTAATATTGTCATACACAATATAGCTTCAACGTTCTGACACTATCGGAACTACACCAAGTTCTCAAAGAACTTTTTGACTTAACATCTTTAGTCAATGTTAAAACAATGACATATTCCACCTTCGTTTGTAGAATCCATCACAACATTTAGAACTCTTCTAAATCTAGCATTGTGCTACCTTTTAAACAACACTTAGCCTAATTGAGATTTGAAATTAATTCTTATATGTGACCAAACTAATATCGGTGCAACACTTTACAGCGATTTGTTTGTCTTTACCCCATATAATACTATGTATATATATCCTTGGTTCTTCTGAAGCACACAGGGATATTCTTACTGTTTGTCCAATGATCATCACATGAATCATTCTGGTATATGCTCCTAACCTTTTAGAGCACAGGACATCTGATTTTGTACATATTATTTGTGATCCAAAATCGCTCATGTGTTTCTACTCATCGAGTGTCAAATACACTCAAGTTTTGTTAAACCTTTGTATGCAAAGAACACCTTCTTAATATTTCTATATTGAACTACTTCAATATCCATTCTATGCACTTTGACTTAAACTTATTATGTGTTTTAATTTATCTTCATAGATCTTTACACTAAATATGTTTCAGTCCATATCCTTTCATTGAAGTTAATTTCTCAATGAAACCTTTTTAATCAATTATATAATTACACTATTTATAAACAACGATATGTCAGCTACATAAAGTATTACAAATATGTCTCAGCGCTCCCACTTAATTTCTTGCAAATGCAAGCACCTTCATCGTTTCTGATGAAATCAAAAACTCTTTGACTATTTCATCCGGTGAAGATTCCAACTCCGCAATACTCACTTCATCCAATTGAAGTTCGTATTCCTATCTAGTATTCTACGGACTAGCAAAACTCTTGGTTGTATCTTGTATACACCTTTAATACACACTTCCGTTAAGTAATATATTTTGCCATCCTACTAACATATCCCATAAAAGAAATATGTAGCGATTACTAGAATAATCCACATAGACTATAAGCATTGCTACGGAAGATCTAATATTATCGTAGTCAACTCTTTGAACTTTGTCGTAAACAACTTTTCGACAAGTCGTGCTTATTCAAGGATATTGCATCCAAGTCCATCAATTTTATAGATCCATTTACTTTCAAAAAGTATTCATCTATCTTGGATTTCATGGCGCATAGCCATTTTAACGGAGTCAGGGCCCATCATAACTTCTTTGTATGTAGTTGGTTTATCATTGTTCAAAATCAATCCTTTGTCCACAAATCATTTATTTGATCACAAAGTAAACCAAACCTACAAGGTTCAATAAGTACTTCGATCTCCATGGCTAAAACACTTTGTAGTCATGGGAGCCATGATTGTCGTGGCCGCTTCCGGAACCATTTCCGACGCTGCGCTACTCTGATCATTATGCTCAGGTTTATAAACCTTATCAAGTTCTATTGTCCTCCCACTCAAATATTTCGCTAGAAAACAATTTCTTGGAAATAAGCAAGTAACATTAACAAACACTTTTGTCTTTTACTTCATAGTGGAAAGAATTCCCAATCAATTCTCTGGGATAACCAACAAATACATTCATCCGATTTTGGTTGTAAACTCATTTACTTATGCTATGCATACCAAAATTTAAGAAAAGACTATTAGGGTTCATACCCATGCCATAACTCGTATGGTGTCATTTCAACGGATCATGATGATGCTCTATTTAGTGTAAAAGCGGTAGTCTCTAAAGCATAATCCACAAAAATATAATGGCGTCATTTTATATTATCTCATCATTAATCCAACAAGGTTTGGATACATCTCTTGGATACTCCATCATCATTATGATACTCCAAGAAATGTGATTTGTTGAACAATTTCATAACTCTCATAGATGTTCGCTAAAACTCGTAATTCAAATATTTCCACCATGATCCAATCATAGATATTTGACTTTTCTATTACGATGATTTCCACTTCATGCTGAACTTTATTTGAATCCATTCAAATGTTTCAAACTTCTTCCTTATCGAATATATCCACAAATATATACTCAATTCATTGTTGGAAGTTTTCATGAAGTAGAAGAATCTCCCGCACACAACTATGCCCAGTGAACCATATACATCCTCATGTATGTTTCCACTAAGTTAGTTGCCCGTTCAACTCTTGGCCTATGAACGGTATTTCAGTCATTCTCTTTAGAAAAGATTTGTAAGCGCCAAACGATTCAAAAATTAAATGACTCCAAAAATCCATCTGCATGGAGTTTCTTCATGCATTCCTTTCTAACATGACCTAAATGGCGGTTCCACAAATAGGTGGAATTCAAATCATTTTCCTTATGGCATTTTAGCGTCAGTGTTATGTATGTGTGTTTCACCATTAAGATTTATAATAACTTATCCATCGTACATGGAGTAATGTCATAATTTGAACAACTCATTGTTTTCATTTGACTAGAGCAAAATAACAATTATTAAGTTCTTTATTATAAATTCTAAGGGCTAGGTATAATGCCAACGACAAACATAATAACACTTTATTATGTTCCAGACATGCATTATTACCATATTCCTTATCAGTCACTTAGGCCATTGTATTCTTGTATTGCGTTGTATTGTATGACATCTCATACCAACCAATCTGGTACAAATACCCAAGAGTTTCATTATGTGACAAAACAAGGAATACATCCATAACATGTATATCATGTATATACACCTGAGCTAGACTTTCTAGTCTTTTCTTTATTTCTGCCAAAATATATTTTGTAGTTTCTCTTTTAGTTTTCCTCATTCTCATAAAATACTTCACCTTCAAAAACTTTTAGGTTTGTTGGTCAAATACCAATAACCTTGAGGTTCTTACTTTGAAGTTGATCATCATATGACAAGTGTTCCAGATTTCACTATTAGTAACTTTGTAATACGATGAACAATTTTACTCATAATTTTATCCATCATGACGACTTTCCGAGACCATGTCTGTACATGCTAGGCTCGTAAAGTTTAACCTTAGTATTCGCTTGTGCAAATCTGGCTTGCACCCGTTGTATGCACTCGTGGAATCTATAACACCCGATCATCACGAGATGCTTCGAAACGACGAGTCTTAGCAACGGTGCATACTAAGGACGATCACTTCATGGATATGCGAATATCGTTAGTGCCCCAATAGTTGGAGGATTGGGACGCCTGGCGTCTTCAACCTTCGTACATTCCCATAAAACTTATGAGTTTATGTACTCTCACCAAATTATATTCTATCACCTTAAAATAAGGTCTTAGATATCTCATATATCTTATACCTCGCTTATTTCTGAAAACAAAATTTCCAGCTCCTTACTTTAATTTCAAACGGATTTGAACTTCAAGTTTCATGGAGACAAGATGATTTTAGGTACTAATTGAAACCATTGTTCTTTGAATCAACAATGTGAGGTTTACTAAAAGTTTGCAATAGGACTTAATCATTTCTTGATTCTTTAACAATACGGTACCAGTCCGTAAAGTTATTAGTCAGATTTAACAGTATTTCAATCTCAATTACAAGACTAACGCATGGTAGAAAACGGATGCCAATTCTACAAATTTTAATTCAAAATACTACTTAGACTATGTTCATGATAATTAGTTCAAGTTTTAATCTAATTACTAATGAACTCCCACTTAATACAACATCCCTCATAGTTGTTAAGTGGCACACGATCCACATCCACTACACCAAAACCGATCATCACGTGAGATGATGTAGCTTCAATGGTGAACATCAACATGTTGATCATATCATCCATATGACTCGTGTTCAACCTTTCGGTTTCCGTTGTCCCGAGGCCATGTCTGTACATACTAGGCTCGTCAAGCAAACCCAAGTATTCCGCGTGTGCAAACATGGCTTACACCCGTTGTATGTGAACGTTGAGTCTATCACATCCGATCATCACGAGATGTTTCGAAACGACGAACTGTAGCAACGGTGCATACGAGGGGAGAACACTTTATTATCTTGATATTAATGTGAGGGATCATCTTATAATGCTACCGTCGCGATCTAAGCAAAATAAGATGCATAAAGGATTAACATCACATGCAATTCATATGTGATATGATATGGCCCTTTAGTCTTTGCGCCTTTGATCTTCATCTCCAAAGCACGGACATGATCTCCATCATCAACGGGCATGATCTCCATCATCGTCGGCGTAGCGTCAAGGTCCATGGCGCCGTCTTCATGATTGTTCTCCATGTAGCAACTATTACAACTACTTTGATAATACTACTCAACATGAAATTTAAAGACAACCATAAGGCTCCTGCCGGTTGCCACAATACAATAATGATCATCTCATACATATTCATCATCACATCATGGCCATATCACATCACCAAACCCTGCAAAAACAAGTTAGACGCCTCTAATTTGGTTTGCATATTTTACGTGGTTTAGGGTTTTCGAGTAAGATCTAATCTACCTACGAACATGAACCACAACGGTGATACTAGTGTTGTCAATAGAAAGAGTAAATTGGATCTTCACTATAGTGGGAGAGATAGACACCCGCAAAGCCACTTATGCAATACAAGTTGCATGTCGAACGTGGAGCAAGTCTCATGAACGCGGTCATGTAAAGTTAGCCCGGGCCGCTTCATCCCACTATGCCGCAAGATGCAAAGTACTCGAACTAAAGACAACAAAAGCATCAACGCCCACAAAACCATTGTGTTCTACTCGTGCAACCAATCTATGCATAGACACGGCTCTCATACCACTGAAGGGATTCAAGACATCACAAGGAGGTTCGGAATGGTCCGGAGAATAAGATTCATATATGGGAAGTCATTTTCCGGGGTTCGGAAAAAGTCCGGTGTTTTGACCGGAGCTTCTAGAAGGTTCTAGAAGGACCGGAATAGTCCGGAATATTATGGAAGGTTCCGGAAGTGTCCGGGACGACCCGGGATGTCTAAGGAAATCCGGAGGGTTCCATAATAGGTGCAACCACGTTGCCGTAAGGGAAAAGGAGTCTTTCCTTAATGCAATTTCGGAATTGGCAAAAGAGTCCGAGTAGGACTAGGTTTTCGGAACCGGAAACCTATCGGAACTCAGTCAAACTTGGGGGCAGGTTTTTGGACGACCCAAGGGGCTTGGCCACCTATTTAAAGAGGCCAAGGGGCACCCCAAGGGCACCACAAGTCGCAGCCCTAGCTCCCCAAGTCGCAGCACCACCCTGCGCCCAAACCCTAGCTATTCCCTCCTCCTTCTTCTCCCGCAGCGCTTGCGGCGAAGCCCTGCCGGAGATCTCCACCACCACCGTCACCACGCCGTCGTGCTGGCGGGATTCCGAGGAGGATCTACTACATCCGCTGCCCGCTGGAACGGGGAGGAGGACGTCGTCTTCATCAACACCGTACGTGTGACCGAGTACGGAGGTGCTGCCCGATTGTGGCACCGTCAAGTTCTTCTACGCGCTTTTGCAAGCGGTCAAGATCTTCTACGCGCTTTTGCAAGCGGCAAGTGATCGACTACATCCACCACGAGATCTAATCTTGTTAGGCTTTGGAAATCTTCAAGTGTTAGTCTCATGATCTTCTCGTTGCTACCATCTACTAGATTAGATCTTGGCTTGTGTTTTCGTTCTTGCGGTAGGAAAATTTTTGTTTTCTATGCTACGAATCCCAACAGACTGAAGGGATTCGTAGCATAGAAAACAAAAAATTTCCTACCGCAAGAACGAAAACACAAGCCAAGATCTAATCTAGTAGATGGTAGCAACGAGAAGATCATGAGACTAACCCTCGAAGATTTCCAAAGCCTAACGAGATTAGATCTCGTGGTGGATGTAGTCGATCACTTGCCGCTTGCAAAAGCGCGTAGAATATCTTGACCGCTTGCAAAAGCGCGTAGAAGAACTTGACGGTGCCACAATCGGGCAGCACCTCCGTACTCGGTCACACGTACGGTGTTGATGAAGACGACGTCCTCCTCCCCGTTCCAGCGGGCAGCGGAAGTAGTAGATTCTCCTCGGAATCCCGCCAGCATGACGGCGTGGTGGCGGTGGTGGTGGAGATCTCCGGCAGGGCTTCGCCGCAAGCGCTGCAGGAGAAGAAGGAGGAGGAGGGAGCTAGGGTTTGGGCGCAGGGTGGTGCTGCGACTTGGGGAGCTAGGGCTGCGACTTGTGGTGCCTTTGGGGTGCCCCTTGGCCTCTTTAAATAGGTGGCCAAGCCCCTTGGGTCGTCCAAAAACCTGCCCCCAAGTTTGACTGAGTTCCGATAGGTTTCCGGTTCCAAAAACCTAGTCCTACTCGGACTCTTTTGCCAATTCCGAAATTGCATTAAGGAAAGACTCCTTTTCCCTTAAGGCAACGTGGTTGCACCTATTATGGAACCCTCCGGACTTCCTTAGACATCCCGGGTCGTCCCGGACACTTCCGGAACCTTCCATAATATTCCGGACTATTCCGGTCCTTCCAGAACCTTCTAGAAGCTCCGGTCAAAACACCGGACTTTTTCCGAACCCCAGAAAATGACTTCCCATATATGAATCTTATTCTCCGGACCATTCCGGACCTCCTCGTGATGTCCTGGATCCCATCCGAGACTCCGAACAAAACTTCGAACTCCATTCCATATTCCATATCTACTTAAACGACATCAAACCTTAAGTGTGTCACCCTACGGTTCGTGAACTATGCAGACATGGTTGAGACTTCTCTCCGACCAATAACCAATAGCGGGATCTGGAGATCCATAATGGCTCCCACATATTCAACGATGACTTTAGTGATCGATTGAACCATTTACATACGATACCGATTCCCTTTGTCACGCGATATTTTACTTGTCCGAGGTTTGATCATCGGTATCACAATACCTTGTTCAACCTCGTCTCTGACAAGTACTCTTTACTCGTACTGTGGTATGTGGTCTCTTATGAACCATTCATATGCTTGCAAGCTAATTAGACGACATTCCACCGAGAGGGCCCAGAGTATATCTATCTGTCATCAGGATGGACAAATCCCACTGTTGATCCATATGCCTCAACTCATACTTTCCGGATACCTAATCCCACCTTTATAACCACCCATTTACGCAGTGGCGTTTGATGTAATCAAAGTACCCTTCCGGCATAAGTGATTTACATGATCTCATGGTCGAAAGGACTAGGAAACTATGTATCGAAAGCTTATAGCAAATGAACTTAATGACGTGATCTTATGCTATGCTTAATTGGGTGTGTCCATTACATCATTCACATAATGATATAACCTTGTCATTAATAACATCCAATGTTCATGATCACGAAACCATGATCATCAATTAATCAACAAGCTAGTTATTCAAGAGGCTTACTAGGGACTCCTTGTTGTTTACATAACACACATGTATTAATGTTCCGGTTAATACAATTATAGCATGTTATGCAAACATTATCATAAACACAAAGATATATTATAATAACCATTTTATTATTGCCTCTTGGGCATATCTCCAACAGTCTCCCACTTGCACTAGAGTCAATAATCTAGTTTACATTTGTAAAGATATAACACCTTGGCCTTCTGGTGTTTTATCATGTTATGCTCACGGGAGAGGTTTTAGTCAATGGATCTGACATGCTCAGAAACGTATGTATTTTGCAATTCATTTGCGTCTAAACGCATCACTCATTTGCCAAATGAGTCGGCATATATGCTTAGTCCTCTGGTGGGACCTTAATTCCGCGGTCTGAAATATGTCACCAATATTGTCACACACAATATAGCTTCAAAGTTCTGACACTATAGGAACTACACCAAGTTCTTAAAGAACTTTTTGACTTAACATCTTTAGTCATTGTCAAAACAATGACATATTCTACCTTCGTTTGTAGAATCCGTCACAACATTTAGAACTCTTCTAAATCCAGCATCGTGCTACCTTTTAAACAACACTTAGCCTAATTGAGATTTGAAATTAATTCTTATATGTGACCAAACTAATATCGGTGCAACACCTTACAGCGATTTGTTTGTCATTACCCCATATAATACTATATATATATATATATATATACGTAGATACGCGTATTTTTGCCTTGTAATACACATACCTGAGGGTATACATACCTAAGTTACACATACCTAAGGTATACATACCTAAGATATGCATACTCAAGTGATACATACCTAAGATATTGCATACCTAAGGTGTACGTACACTGATACGTGTATATATATGTTAGGTATGTGTAACTTGCATGTGTGTATGTTAAGTATGTAAATGTTAGGTATGTGTAACTTGTATGTGTATATGTTAGGTATGTAAACCTTAGGTATGTGTAATTTAGACACGTACACTCCAGGTATGTACGAAATACACGTTGGGTGCCCATGCTCCTAGGTGCCCCATCTGAGCTTCCTATATAGGTGTCATATATATATATATATATATATATATATATATATATATATACCAGCACTATTCTGCAACCAGTTGCAGAATAATATTCTGAGCACCGACTTGTACTTTCCTGGACACGGGCTTGTACTGCCACGGAACTTTTTGGTAGTGTGCGTTCGTACTTCTCTCTGTTCTTCATGGAATCGATGTTTCTGTCCAGAAATCGACCTGTTTATTGTTTTCTAGCGTCGTAATTATGTTTTCTAGCAATTTTACACCAATCCGCACGCACGCATAACAACTTTTGCAAGATTTAACAAGTTTTTGAATCGGTTTGATCCGCCGCCATGTCCGTGGCGTACTTTTTCCGCGAATGGAAATTGGCGTCTAGATCGTCGTTTTTAACGGTTAATTTGATTTCGATTCGCATCATTATGCATATGAGTGAATCAAATGCTTAATCTAGTTTCAATTTTGCGAGAATCTCTGATTCACTAGTCGCCCGTGGATAGCTGTTCCGCCGTTCGCAGTTCATCGATTTCTAGTCGATTTTCGCTTTTGGTTGTGTTTTTCTGTTAAATTGATTTGTTTTTAGTCGTCAAATTCATACCAGAATACGTATTGAATTACTAAAAATCAAAATGGAATTCGCGATCGAACCCGTTGGCAGGTTTGCGTTCCGTGCGGCGTCGGATCATGTGGGTGTGTATTAGTTCATCGGTTTTTTCGTGTATTCTTGTTTTGATAGAGTTGTAATAGGTGTTATATCGTTATTAGTTCCAGATATACTCATGTATAGTTCGTTTGTTTCGATTTTGATTTCGACCTGTTCGTCAAATCGACCGATCATCTATGTGGCAAACTGAACTTTTCAGTGTACCAAAGTTGTACTTCCGTTGTCTGTAGTTTTTTCTTTTTTGTTTTCTGTAGCGATTTTCATGCCTTTCTAGATAACGTTAATCTTATCTATTGCTTTTTTTGCGTGACTTTATTGTTAGCCGTGCGGATGGATAATTTTTCTGGTTGTTTGTATAGTGTTCTTCTTCGTATCCCGCGCCCGTACTTCTCGGGGGCTCTATATGTACTTCTGTTTTTCAGTTTCCGAATAAGTTTGGATTTTTCTGTTAGTTTGTTTTCAGTTCCGCAAAGTGCTCTTAAGGATAAGCATTCGCTTTGAGTGCAGGCCTATATAAGTGTTCTCGTTGAGGGAACCCATAAACTTGATCAGATCTTTCACTTTTCCATCGTCTCCCAATGGCCAAAACTCCCTTCTCCCACGAATACACACTCCCTTGCCATGGCACAACCGAGATGAAAGTGTTGTACACCAACACGGCATCTAGAGTCGAGGCATGGCTGACTACAATTGAATCTATCCTTGATGCTTCTGCAAGGAAGATTGTGGGGATAGATGTTGAGTATGATAGGGTTAGAGGATCCAGCTACAATCCGAAGAAGGCGGCTGTCATCCAACTTTGTGTGGGCACTGAAGTTTTGGTGTATCACATTTGCCATGCTGATGAAAGGAGTGAGAAGTTGTATAATTTCCTGTATGGGTACCGGTACACATTCGCTGGATTCTGCACTGCTGAAGATCGTAATGTTCTTTCTCGTTCTCAATTTTACATCCATAATATGAAGGACATCCAGATGATTTGGAGAGACCCGGACTTGCGCAAGAGGACTCAAGGTCTGAAGGATGTTGCTGCAGCCATTATCGATCCAATTTACATCAAGATGAAGGATGGATTTGGTACTACGGAGCATAGCATGTGGGCTAATGCGCCTCCCCTCCCACCTGCTCATATTTTATATGCTGCTAGGGATGCATATGTGACCTACGAGGTCTATAGGCGTTTGGATGTTTTTGAGAGAGGATTTTTTTCTCTGTATAAACGTCCCGAGAAGAAACGTGGCAGGGATTGGTGAATACCTTAAAGTAGTTTGATTATGTTTCCTTACGAAATTTATTCAATATGTGTTCCATTAGTTTTATATAGGTTCATTTTTTTATCGTGTAATCCGAGTTTATTCTTAATAAATTTCATTTTATTTCGTGTGAACAAGCATATAATTCTTTTTATTTTCTGCTCCAGTACTTCATGTTTCTTGTCATTTGTCACGCAAGTAAATGTTTATTATTATTACTGGATCTCAAGATTCAGAGGTTGTACTTGTTTTTTATATACCTCCGTACTTCCTCTAATCCGATGTTTGTACTCCCGGTTTACAAGTTTTGGATTTTGTTTCTGGATATCAAGATTCACAAGGTTGCACTGCGTAGTTCGTGCTCCTGTACTTCTCTTATCTGTAGAGTCGTACTTTCCTGTTTCTTACTGATGTACTTCTTCCGTGTGCACACATGTACTTCCTGGGGGGTTGGGGGGGTCCCCCCCATACATAAAATCTATTATAATTTTTGTTACTGCAGATCAATATATATAATATGTACTTTGTAGCTCTTACTTTACGTACTTCTTGTGCCTCTACTCTTGTACTTCCTGTTAGGGGTTGGGGGGGTCCCCCCCATACATAAAATCTATTATAATTTTTGTTACTGCAGATCAATATATATAACGTGTACTTCGTAGCTCTTACTTCTGTACTACTTATGCCTCTACTCTTGTACTTCCTCTGTAATTTTGTAAATTGGAATTCAAGATTCATAGTTTGTACTTTTCTTTGTTGTAAGCTCGTACTTCTATTAGTTTTATTCGTTACTTGCCGCTTCTTCACTTTTATCCTACATGTGATATTCTTGATGTATTTATTTTATAATTTAATATTATGAATTTGTACTTTGCTTTTGTATCGTTTTTGTACTTTTTTTTTCAAGCCTGTACTTCTATTTGCTGCAGAGTCATATATGATATATATTTTTTTTATTTGTATTCCTGTAAATTAAGTTTTGTACTTAGTTTTACATGTATTCTGTACTTCCTTATCGTGTATGCTTGTATTTCCTTTTTTGCTGCCCTTTGTTTTTTTGTTGAGGCTGTACTTATTTGTCTGACAGGCCAGGTAAGGGCCCAGTCTGGCTTTTTCTGGGCCCGATTTGTTACGAATTGGTATTTAATTCTTTTTTTTATTTGTAATTACAAAACTATGGTAATTGTTTTTTGGCCCAGTCCATAATGTTCGGCCCATTTAATTGTGGCCCGGTGGCGTCCGTATGCGTCTCTTACACCATAACTGTGAGTTGCGTAGCCGTTCCGCACGGTCCGGACTTCATTACTCCACCTTCCCCACTCTCTCTTCGCTTTCCTCGTCTCTCGTCGCAGGGAGGAACTGCTGCGCGGTTGCGGCGACGGAGCCGCTGCTTTCTTCCGGTAGGATCTACTTCTCCGCGCCCCTCCCTATCTCGCGCGGCTCTATCCTTCTCCGGCCCCTCAAATTTTCTCCCGCGAATGCTCTCGTGAGGTTGTGTTCCGGATTAGGGGTTACTGTTCATAGCTTAGGGTTTCCTGCTTGTAGATCTTGTTTGTTCTTTCCTTTTCTATCGCGCAGCGTGTCTTCTTGTTTGTCTCCTGCATTCTCCTCGGACTAATTCGTTTTTATTTTTGCTTTTTTATTTGTGGTTGGTTGCAGGGTTCGTGTTCATGTGCTTCTGATCTGCGCGTTGACTCCGAGTGGTCGATTTTATTTCTTTAGTCATGGAGCCTGCCCCGAAATCCCCATTGCCTCAGGAAACCCAAGGTAATTTTATGTTTTCGTGCTTAATTCTGGCGAAATTGTTTGCATGCTTTTTTTTGTTTCTCATGCTTGTTGTGCTTCCCTTAGATTTCGAACTAGTTTATACAATGTTAATTCTTGCGTTGCTTGTTCAGTTATTTTTTATTTTTTATTTTTTTCAACTGCTTGAAGATTCAATGTTCATTGTTTGTATATAGTAGGTTCATGTTTTTTTGTTCGAATTTGACTTCTAATCTAACAATAAAAATTCTCCTAATTGTTTGTGTTTCTCCATATAAATGTACTTATATGGTATTCACATATGTACTTAATTGTTGGTACAAGTTGTACTTCCCTTGTTTAATTTCATATACTGCAGTTATTTTTTTACTCATGGATGTGTGTTATCTGACAACAGAAATTATTCTAATTTGTTTTGGTTTTGTTTTCTACATGTACATACGGTTTTATGTGCTGTTGTTACATGTACTTATTTATCTGTACCAGTTGTACTTCTCTTTGTTTTTGTTATTGTTTCTACATGTACATGTACTTATCTGATGTTAGTACATGTACTTCTTTTCCAGCTTCATGTGTATGTTCCTATTTGTAGTTCTTTATTTTTAGTACTGCTCTCTCCTAGTTTTTGTTTGCATTTTTCTTGTTATGATTGTTTCTATTATACTTATCATCTTTCATTGTTCATTTTTACTATGTCTGAACCCATTTCTTTTTTTAGGTGAAGTTACAGTTATTAAGAAAGCGAGATTGGTTGCCGCCGATGGCAAACTAAGTCTCGTTGCCGGTATTCCTATCGTTTCCCCTGATGTTACTGTGAGGATTAGAACTGAGTCTGAGGCTAAGAAAAGCTCTTCTACATCTGGTAATCATTTTTAATATGATCCCTGTTTTTGTGCTCGTTTTTTTTTTTTTTGTGATTTTTGTATTGTCATGCTTATTCTCTTTTGATATGTGAATCATAAGGGAACGAAAATATATGCTCTTAAGAGAAAGAGGACTGTGTTTTTTATTTTTGTAGCAGTTGTACTTCCCTTGTTTTTAGTTTCAAATAATGCAGTTAATTGCATTGCACTTATCTGATATGTATTGTTGTACTTCCTTACCTTTTATTTTACCATTTTAGGAAATTAAATATTTTTTTTTCATTGCTGTTGTAATTAATTTGTTTCTTTTTCTTTAATGCAGATGCAGATTTGCAAACTGAAACTGCTGACAAGAATATCTCTGATGTACTTGCTTCTGTAGAAGAGACTTATGGAGATGGAGATCGAATGTCTGCTCATGACGGTTCTGAGCAAGGTGAAGGTGATATAGGTTCTTTGGAGTTGTCGTTAACTCCTACTCAGGATGTTGACGGCACTGAGCCAGTTACTCAGATAGAAGATGTTCCAGCCCAGCTTGCTGCTGAGGAAGAAAGGGTTGCTCAGAAAATTATGCGTGCTAGGGAACGAAAGAGTAAGTCGATTCATGATGCAGGAGCATCTAATGTTGGTCCCATAGCTTACTATCGTAGGGAATCGAGGAGCAAGGTTGCTCATGATGTTAGCGAGGCTGCTCCTGATGATAGCGATGCGACTCTTGATGATAGTGTGGCTGCTCACGTTGATCCCGAGTCTGCTCCTGCGTCTGATGCAGATACTGATGTGGCATCCCATGATGATAACGCAGATGCTGCTCCTGCGTCTGATGCAGATGCTGATGGGGCGTCCCATTATGATAACGCAGATGCTGCTCCTGCGTCTGATATTAATTTGTCCATTGCTGTTTCTAGCAGTCCTGTTATCACGCACAGGAAAAGGGGTGTTGTCCGAAAGAAGAGGATGATTGATGCTGGTATAGCTGGTAGCCCCCGCAGAAGTCCACGTGTCTCTGCTGTGTCTAGTGTTGATGGTAGCCCACGGCAAAGCCCACGTATTCTGAATATGCAGAAAGCTAGCCCTCTTGGTGTTATTGCTAAGGGAAAGCAAGCTAAATCTAAGGTGGAAGCAGGCTCATCTCACTTCATTTTAAGTTTTATCAACTTACCTGATTTCTGTGTATTTTTTTCTAATTACTTGATAATTTTGTATCTGTAGGTTTCTGCTTCTAAGAAGAAAAAGCCTGCTGATGCTACTGTTGGTAAGAGTGTTGTCGATAAGCCGAAGGTGAACCCTAAGGCTGTGAAAAAATCTGCTCCTAAGAGAAAGAAAACTGTTTGTTTTAAAGAAGATGAGGATTTTGTGGCTGAGGATCATCAGGTTTCTGATGATGACATTCCTAAGGTATAACTTGTACTTCAAGTGTTCCTACTCTTGTACTTCCCTTCCTTTTCATATTTATTATATTTCCTTCTCTAGTTGTTTTATATGTATGGTTTTTCTTATTTTGGTGCTAGTACTTTCTCATTTTTATAACTTTGTACTTCAAGTGTTCCTTCTCTTGTACTTCACTTCCTTTTCATATTTATTATATTTCCTTCTCTAGTTGTTTTATATGTATGGTTTTTCTTATTTTTGTGCTAGTACTTCCTCATTTTTATAACTTGTACTTCAAGTGTTCCTACTCTTGTACTTCCCTTTCTTTTCATTTTTATTATATTTTCCTTCTCTAGTTGTTTTATATGTATGGTTTTTTCTTATTTTTGGTGCTAGTACTTCCTCATTTTTATAACTTGTACTTCAAGTGTTCCTACTCTTGTACTTCCCTTTTATTAGTGTACTGTTTGTGCTTCTATCTCATGCATGTATTTTTGCTTGTACTTACCCTGTACGAAAATTTATTAGTTCCATGATTACATATATGATTTTTTTTCCTGTGTTAATATGTAATGTTCTTTTAATTTTTGTATAAGGTTGCTAAGAGGAGGAGAGGGCAGGCAGAACCTTCTGCTGTTGTTGATGATGAAAAGGAGCGCTTTAATACTGTTGCCAGGTGCTCTTTGAAGGAATTAACTCTTTGCTTTGGTTTGCTTGAGGAAAGACACAAGCTGTTGGTTCGTGAAGCTGGGTTGGGTCATATTGGGGATTTCAAGATAAGAACAAACATCAATCGACGTCTTATGTCCTTTCTGATGTACCATATTGATCCTGTCACGATGAATTTGGATCTTGGAGATGGTACCAAGATTATTCAGATCAATGCTGATGCAATTCACAAGTTGTTTGCGCTTCCTTTTGGCGAGAATTCTCCTCCTAGGCCTTCAGATAGTATCCATGATGATGCTTTGATGAGGTTAAAGGCTGAGTTAGGTTATGCCAGGACTAAGCAAATTGAGACGAAGGATCTTAGGAGGTTGCTTGCAAATCTTGTGAAAGACCCAGCCAATGATGCTTTGGCTTTGAAGGTTTTCGGTCTAGTTCTTTATAACAAATTTATCTGCCCTGGCTATACTACTCGTGTTTCAAGGGAAGCCGCAATGGTTGAAGATTTTGACATCCTCAAGCTTAAGGATTTTAACTTGTGCCAGCTTGTAGTTGATGAGCTTAGGAAAGCTGTTTTGAACTGGCAGGCATCAAAATCTGATTGGGCTGCTATTCCTGGCTGTGCCATTGCTCCTCTTCTCATGTATCTTGACTGCATTGACCACAGGAAGCTAAATCCTAGGGATAAACGCACACCTCGTGCACTTTTCATGAATCCTTCGAATCTTTTGAAGCTTTCTGATCTTGACTGTATTAAGGAAGGTGACTGGAAGCCTTCTTCGTGGATTTATGGCAAGTTACCGGTGAGTTCACTTTCTTCTTTTATTCTTGTTTTTTTATTTTTGTTTCATGTAACATTTTTGATTTTTAACATTGTTTTTATTTTCATGTGTGTTTGCAGTGGAAATCACGTGGTGATATTGTGTTTTTTGATGATGTATCTAGAATGGCTGGTGGACGTTTGACTCATTCGAAGAGGAGTAGCTCTTCTCTTGCAGCTTTTCAGTCTTCCAGACCTTTTTTGGCAGGTAGTAGCAGTGGATCTGCTCTGGATGCGCAATGTGCTCCAGCTGAGTCTTTGACTGTTAATGTCTGTGGGGATATCGAAGCTCTCCTTTCAAAAGCATATGATTTGTCTCTTCAAATCCCTACATCTGCTAAGCGACTGAGCTACACTGCTGGCTTCTTGCCTCCTGAACTTTGTTTTAATGAAGTTGCAGCAAAGGATACCCTTGATTTGGAGGCTGCAAACATTGTGCACTTTCAGACTAGCATTGTTCACATGCGCCAGAGTTTGTCCCTGTTCAAGGCATCCCAGGATGCTCGTTGCAAACCATATGAGGAAAAAGCTGAGGCATATTTGAAGGCCATTAATGATGCTGATGCAGCTGCTGCAGCTGCTTCTTCCGCTGCAGCTGCAGCTGGTTTCCCCCCTGTGCCTGATAGTGCTGCTGTGCGTCCCCGTACTCCTACTGTTGCCGATGTTTCCGGTTCATCTCTTGGAGATGTGAGATTTTCTGTATTTTTATTTTGATCTTCTTTTTAGATGCAAAGCTGAACTTCTTTTTCTTTATGTTTGTCTAATGCTTTCCTTTTTCAAATGTTTTTGTAATGCAGGCTACTACTAATGAAGATTTGCCTGCTGCTGATACTCCTCCATGTGATGATTTGGAGACTGAGAAGGACAATTTTGTGGATGCCATGGATGATCTCTTGTCTGGCAAGGACGGTGCTGAAACTTTTGATGAGCAGCAAGCTCCTGATGGTGTCAAGTCTCCTCGTTCTGTTGAAGGTCTTAATACTGGTTCTGTCCATGCTCCTGTTACAGCTGATGTTACAATTGCTTCTGTTATTACTGAAGTTACCAAGACTGATGTTGTCACTGCTACTCTTAATGCTGAAGCAGATACTTATAAAGTTGACGCGCCCCCTTCTGCTGTTGCTCCTGACCGAGAGCATTCACCATTGGTTTCGCAACTTGTGCCAGCAAGTACTTTATTTGCTGCTGCCCCTTCTAGGCAGGAGGAGAATGCTGCTGAACAAACTGAGGAGCCAGCTCCGACCTCTCAAGATTTAGGCAAGACCTCGTAAAGTTCATGCTTTGGTAGTTTGTTTTTGCTTTATGTTTGTTGCTCTTTGCGTGGCGTGCTTTGGAAGTGTTGGCGGTGTGGGAAATGTAAACTGTCCTGAACAAGTTATCGTTTGATTATGTATGTTGTTGTTCTCGGACCTTGGTTGTAAAATAAAAATTCAGTTTCTTTTTCTATTAAGTTTGTGTTCTGGAAACATAGAAAAGAAGTGTGCAGATTTTGCTTGTACTTCCTGTTTCACTTTCTGTTTAGCTTGCTTGTACTTCCTTACATGTAAATCCTTTTGCACGAAAAAGAGTGCAGCTTTGCAGCTATATAGTCATGAATTTTTGTGCTCTTGTACTTTTCCCTGGCAATTGTGTTTGTACTTCCCACAATTTAGGTAGTTGAGTACACTTAGTTCTACTTTTTTCAGCATGTACTTCTTTGCACATGGACCTGTACTGTTTTGCTGTGTAGTCCTGTACTTCTATAGTCTGTGTACTTTAATCTGTATTTTTTTTATAATCTTTTGAATCATATCATTTTTATGTTTATTCTTTTTAAGGTCGTGATGTTTTTAATTTCTTTTGTTTCTGCAGCCTCTCAGTACCGCAATTATTCTGCAAAACTTCGAGAAAGTATTGACAAGTTTTTCTATACTGTTACAAAAGTAAAAAGCAGTGATGAATTAGCGTAAGTTGCTATTATTTTTTTATGCAACAATTCTTATGGCAACTCTTTCTCATATTGACATTTTTAATTAAATTTTTTTTCAGGAAAAAGGTGATGTTTCAGAATAAATTTTGTGAAGTTACTGTTAAGGATGTTTCAGAATCCTTTAACCTGCGTGGGATGCTATCAAGTCCTGTAGCTGAAGCTGGTATTCACCTAATGAGGGAGAAATACAAGGGTTCCACCAAGCTTATTATTCCTTTATGGGTTTGCGTAAGTTGCAGACATTTTATGATTGTAGTTTTGTTACTTACTTATCTTTTTTTCCCTGGTATTTGAAGTTTGTTACTTACATTTTCAGCGTAAGATATGGAGTGGATCCTTTGACAAAAATGTGAGGTCTTGGTTTACTGAAACTGGACTTGAGCGTATGGACAGGCATGATATTGTGAGTAAAACGTTAAACTTGTTTTGTATAAATTTTTCTGCCCTCTATATATACAAATTTTACTGCCTGATGTCTTTCTTATATATTAATTGTCCATTTTTACAGGTTGTTTTTCCAACTTTTGATCCTCCAAAAGCGAGAGATGAGGTTGGACATTATGCTGTGGTTACGCTAAATCTGAGGGATAGATCTTTCCAGTATATTGATTCTTTGTATACATGCAAAGATCCTACTGGATGGTTCATGTTCAATAAGATGACGAAGAATATAAAGCAGCTTTGGGCAGATGCTTCCCATGACATGCAAGACCCTCTTAGTCCACTTACTATTGATGATTTGAAGACAGAGTACATGTGTACACCGCAGCAGGACAATGGGTGAGACATGTTTTATTTTTAATCTATAATTTTTGTACATCATTTATCTGTCCTTTTTTTCATGTTTTGTTCTTTTTTCTTGTCCATGACGTATCTTTGGTTTTTCGCAGTCGGGACTGTGGTTTCTTTATGTTACATACTGTTGGGTCTTGGAATGGTAGGTCGCTTACAGAATTTACATGCAAGGACATTCCTAACATAAAGAAAACCATGCTTTTTAGCTGGTCGACGTGTGGAATTTTTGATGTGGATCTCGTGGGTTTGTTTGGGTATCATCCAGGTTAGTACCTTTTTTTTGCAAATCATGTTCTTCACCTGTTGTTTTCTTTTTTCATGGAGAGTTCCTGCATGTACTTCCCTTTTTTACCTTATGTACTTCTAATATATGTCTATTGTACTTCTTGTTTAATCTTCTAGTACTTTCCTTTTTTTCAGTTTTCTCCTGTACTTCCTATATTTTTTAATAAGTGTCCGATACATTTTTTTAAAAGTTTACAACTGACATTTGTTGCAGGTGAATCTCTTGATCTTGATGAAGAGAATTTCTGTCTTTTCGATACCCAGACTCAGACCTTCGTCCCTGAAGCTGATGTCGTTAACATCAGTAGTCAAGATGATGATTCTCTGAAGAGAATTGACAACAAATCCCTTGATTCTCTGAAGAATAAGCTTGCTGATGTTCTTGGGAAGGCTACTGTTATTGAAAAGACAGTTGTGGATGCTGAAGTTATATCCTCTGATGATGACTTTGTTACGCCAAAGACTAGGTCTGGAAAGGTACTTACTCCTGTTAAGAAGAGAAAGGATCCTTCGGTCGACTCGGCTAATATCACGACTACAAAGAGGGCTCCAAGAAGACCCAAGAAGTGGAGTGGACCTGTAGAGATTTTAAAGCCTGGCGAGTTCAATCACCTTAAAAATGCAAGGCTGCTTAAGGACTTCATGCTGAGCAAGTACGTAGTCGAAAAATATGGAAGGTATGATGTCTTTTTATGATCCTTCTGTCCACATGTTTTTTTCCTGAACTTCTCTTTTTATTTTTGGACCTGTTTTTTTTCCCCTCTGTAATGATTTTGTTTTTTGTGTCTATACAGCGTCAATTACTGTAGATTTGTCCATGGGAAGGACACGTTTGGCGATGATATCGAATCATTATTTACCGGCAAAGAATTGGCTAAGGCCTTTGGAGATCTTGGGGAGTTAGAGGGTGAAATGATGAGCTATATTATCTGCCAGTGGAAGGAAGATCCCACCCAGAATCATGTCTTTGCTTCTGGAACGCGTGTCCTATTGTCTCCCTACTTTCTTACGGTGAATAATATAGCTTCTCTTTTCTTTTTTATAAGCTAGTTGTTATGTGTTGAATAGTCATAACATCTTTATCTTTTTGTGTAGTATTTGCTAGAAATGGACGGCATGACTGTGAGCAACAACTTTGATGTTGTAAGGGCTGTGCAGAGTTTCCATGATTATTTGAAACCAGGAGAGAATCTCTTGACTGCAAATCTGGTAATACATTCAATAAAACTTTGATGCCCTAACCTGCCTGCACTTCTGCTGAGTTTAACTATGTACTTCCTTTTAATTTGTATTTTTTTCACTGTGCACATGTTTACTTTATTTTTGATTTACTATTTCATAACAGATCATCATGCCCTACTGTAAGACGATGCCTGGTTCGCAACAGAAGCATCATGTCTTGTATGTCTTGAACAAGTATCGTGCAACCTTTGATGTTCTCGATTCGTTTGATTGGAGTAGCCACAAAGAACTCTCTCGGAGTTCGTTCCATGCTGCAGATGTCAAGGAGATTGTATGTTGTATTTTTTTCTGCTTTTTTTCTGACAGCTTATCTACGTTTAAACATTCTTTGTGCTTAATGTCTTTTCTCTTCATTTCAATGTTAAAACAGGCTCGAAGGTTGACCTTAGTCATGGAAGGAGTTTATGGCAAACAACAGTATGCCAAAAGTGGTCATCCCAATTGGATCAATGTTTCAAAGAAGCCGAACTACGTGCAAGTCCCCAAGCAGGGTTTCAACCAGTGCGGCTACTACTGTATGAAGTTTGCTTCTGCTTTTGACGGTGATCAACTCGTTCTGGACATTGGAAATGATGATGTATGTTTATTTTTCATTTAATAAGTAACGTTTTCTTATTTTTTCTGTTGGTTCTTCTCATAATTCTTTGTTTTTCTGGTTTTTGTTTGCAGGTTCGCGTTGATGATTGGAAGGCAGAGTACCTGTACTCAACTGTGTTCCATGTCAACAACATGGTTCCTCTACATGATCTGCCAGTGGAAATTCAATGCCTTTCGCCTCATTCTGTGTTGTCTACCCAAGGAGAAGAGCTTATTATGATGCTTAGCCAGATGTCATAGAACCTCCTTTTCATATTAGTATATAATTTGAATATTCATATTTGTAATTTAATATAGTCTGAGCTATTGGAACATTAGTCTTTTTCATTTCTATATTGGAAGATCAGTGTACTTCATACTAATTAATCATGTACTTGTTACTGAGGAAGCTTGTACTTTTAAATCTGATGTTATCCTGTACTTATTGCAATATATTCTTTTTGTTCTTCTTTTTCAATTAGCTTTTTGTGTTTTCTTTTTTGAGAGTAGTGTTGTACTTCCTGCAGATTTTTTGTTTGTACTTCTTCCGTATCCCCCATATAATTTTTTTGGGATATATATTTTTATTGTAGTTCAAGTTTCGAAGATAGTACTTTTGTAATTTATCCAGTTGTACTGCTTTTCGTTTTACTCTTGTACTTCCTGGTCATCTTCTATTTTTTTCTAATCTTCATTCGTATCCCCTACAAACTAAATCTATGATATAAACTTCTTACTGGAGTTCAAGAATGTAACGCTTGTACTTACTTGTATCCAGAAACTTTTGTTTTTCATGTAAATAAAGCTAGTACTTACTTGTATATTAGTTCTGTACTTCCTAGCGTTTATGCATGTACTTCTTTTTTATTGCTGGCTTTTGTGGTTGAGGCTGTACTTATTTGACTGATAGGCCAGTTAACCGCCCAGTCGGAATTTTTTTTGTATATTTTTGTTATTTTTTACAGACTTTTAGCACTTCCTACTGAGTAAACTTGTACTTCCTAGTAGTATATACTGCACTTTTGTACCTTTCCTTTTATGTTAATGTTTGTTATGTACTTTCTTTTGCGCTTCTTTCCTGTAAGACAAATAAGTTGTGTATTCATATATCAAATTTATGCTAGAACTTGACGTCTGGAGGCCTGTATGATTTAACAGGCTCTGTACTTCGTATTTATTTAACCTCGTACTTCTTACTAATATATTTTGTACTTCCTACATTTTTTTATTTTTTATTTTTGTTGCTGATGTTTGCTGCTGTACAGACTTGAAAGTCTGTTTAATGGTAGTTATCTAATAACTTACTGGAGTAAACCAAGATAATTTTGTATTTACAGATAATTACTGAATGGGAAGTAAACTAACTATGATATCGTAACTTTTTTCTATGTTTTTTTATGCTAACTTATTTCTGGTGCTCCTTCTTGGTGGAGGTGGCGTTGGTTCATTTCCTTCATCTTCCGCTTTGTCATCATCATCATTTTCTTCTTCTTCTTCTTCTTCTTCTTCTTCTTCTTCTTCTTCTCCTTCTCCTTCTTCTTCCTCTCCCTCGTCATCCTCTTCTTCTTCATCTTGTTCCTCTTCCTCTTCCTCGTCATGCTCTTCTTCTTCTTCATCGTCCTCTTCCTCCTTTTTTTTTGTTTTTCTTCTTGTTAGCGTTTTCTTCTTCGATTTTCCTTTTAGCTTCAAGCCATTTGTCACCGGACAAGTAAGAGAGTTGTGGCCTGTTCCATATTTTTTACACCCTGAACACATCTTTCTTCTTGGAGGTTTTCTTTTACTGATAGCAAGTTGTTTCATTACTCTAGGATCACTTGGACAATTTCGAGAGTTGTGACCCAGTTTCAGCTTGCATATACTGCACGTGTTCTTTCCTTCCTTCTTCACAGTCTGCTGCACCTTCTTCTTCTTCATAGCTCCTGGAGGTTTAGAGCCACCAGGTTCCTTGTTCCTGCTTCCTTTAGTTTTGGACTTAGGTGGTGGTAGTATAACCTTCTGCGGCATACTGTTACCATCGTTGTCAGGCTGATTATCTTGCTGGTTAGGACAATCAGGATATGTCTGTTGGTTTTCTGTCCAACAGTGAGTTTCATCAGGCTCAAACTCATCAATATCTGGGCACTGGCTTGAAGCATCTTCATCATTATCTGGTGTTGATGAACCCATTGCATCAAGTTCGTCGTACAGTCCCTGCAGACCAACTTTTGCTCTTGCCCGCTGTTCTTCTGAGCATGTAGCTTTCCGAACAACTTTCATAGCCAGCTGTAGTACTTCATTCTGCTGGTACAGATACGAGGTACCATCAGAAGCTTGTGTCTTGTAATCTCTCCTATCAAAAGTTCCTCTCTGTCGCGCTCCATTAGTGTACCTCCTCAGTATGTAACTGACTGGAACACTATCAACCCTCAGGTGGTCCAGCATGCATAAAATATGTAGGCAGAACAGTCCTGTTGTAAAAATATGAAGTTTTAATCCGTTAGAAACTATAAGAAGTGCAAGAATAGGTGACACAGAAGTTTAAGTCACAAGGCAACAGAAGTACAAGTTCTATTTTTTTGTTTTTTTTTAATGTTTTTTGTACCTGTGTGTTCCCATAGGAGACACTCGCACCTGTATTCGCCTCCAATAGTATCTGCAAGTACTCTGAACTGATGGTTTGACCAAGAAAAGTCGGTCGTTGGTTGGTGATAGGTTACCAGGTAATTGTACTCATCAAGTTCAGGGTAGTTTGGGTTTTGTTTGACGCGGAACAGTGTGCTTTTCTTCAGCATAGCCTGGTACTCTTTGAACACAGTCTTTGTGTAAAGTTGCTGGAATTGATGCTCAAATCCATAATGTGTTCTCTTATTTGAGCTTGACTGTAAAGATGACACAAGACATGTTTTTTTTATCTTATACGAAGAAAAGATAGACAAGAATGATAACACGAAGCACAAGATGTGGAGTAAATGTTTTTTAAATCAAGTACCTGTATTGCATATGTCTTTAAATTTTCTGCCTGTCTCCTTTGGAATATTAATTTGGTAACTTGCTCTGCAAAACGGTTCAGACTGAGCTTCTCATTTAACAGACCACGCTTTAGGGATGCATTCATGCTTTCTGAGCGCTGAGTAGATGTCATTCTTGCGCAGAAGACGTTCTTGAAATAGGCTGAGATCCACTCCTCCCTGATTTCCCAGAGCTGCAACATCATGGGATCATCGTGCAGATTGTATTTGTCAAGTAGATTTTGCCAGGCGTGTTCAAATTCTCAGAGGCATGAGTGGCCAATTCAGGATTGCTGTAAACTCAGCCTTGAAGGTCAAATACTTCTTGTACAGACTCGACAAGTGCAGGTGGAATTTCCTCATCATATGCCATCTGCATAGTTTATGCAGGGTTTTAAAGAAAACACGAGGGATTGCTGCTGCCATGGACGGGCATTGGTCTGCAAATAAAAAGAAGGTGTTTTCCAATTAATACACAAGTGATTTAGCCAAACTGAAATTGTTTTCAGATGTATATTTTTTAATATGCTATATGTTGTCACAGAAATATGCAAAAAGAATGTGTGTAAACAGACCTGTTAAAATTATTGTGGGTTGCTTCCCATTCATGCACCTCAAGAACGTTCTGAATAGCCAATAAAATGATTCTTCACTTTCATCCCTGACTAGGGCACAAGCAAAAATAGTGGACTGTAGGTGGTGATTTACTCCAACAAAGACACCGAGGGGCATGTGGTGTCTGTTTGTTTTGTATGTTGTATCAAATGTTATGCAATCCCCAAAATCCTCATATGATCCCCTACAGCTTGCAGTAGCCCAAAAGATATTCTTTATACGGTTTTCATCATCAAGCTGAAAATCGAAGAAAAACTCCTTGTTGCAAGCTTTCATCTCTCCAAAGTAAGACAGAAGCTTATTAATATCGTCCCTAATATCCTCTTGGGAATTTATTGCCTTCCTGCAATTATATGGATGGAAAGTACAGAATGCTTTTAGCAGGAAGTACAATCATACTACAATCAAAAGTACATTGAAAGATAGACATGCATTAACAGGAATGTTTGTTCACACGTGAAGTACAGAGTTATTGTAAAAGGGAAGTTGATGTTCGCAAACAACTTCAATTCTAAGTTCAAAAGAGCAAAAAAGGTAGAGTGTTGCTTACCTGTTCAGTAAGTCACGCCCATGAAATGTTAAGTACTGCGCGCCTCCCACCGATGAATATAGGATTGACAAAATTATCCGATGAGATACATTCTCAAACTGCAGGAACTTTACAAATTCCAGCAAAGAAGGGTCGAAATCTTTATGAGAATGTATGAAATTCATCATGCTGGGGCTTTGAATCATATGGTGGTTGTGTTCAAACTTTATATTCTCAATTACATAAGTCTTGTCTTCCTTCTCTTTTACTCTAATACCAGCAAGGCAACCACATCGACTAGTGGTTTTATCACGCACGCGATCGGTTTACGCAATGTTGCTCTCGTAATGACCTTGGCGGCTGCGATGCAGTGTATCGATTGGCACCATTGTGCTGTCCAGTTCTGACTCCAAAACCAGCATGCCTTGCATATCTGTTGTAAAATATTTTGGCAGCCTCGAAATCTTTGAATACCATTTTTATCTTTGGTATTAGATAATCTGGAAGATCATCATCCTGCAAAAAACAAAAAACAATAGTACATTAGGCATTCCAAATGAGGAGTACATGTGTGATATACAAGGAAGTACAACTATGATGTAGCAACAAGTACAACTGTGATACAGCAAGATGTTCAGAAACTAAATTTTCTTTCAAATGTACTCACATGGCTGTAGCGACGTTGCTCCACTGGTGTATCTGCTTCTTCTTCAGGGAGTATTGGGCAAGGCGGTGTCACCAATGATTTGTGTAACAATGGATCTGATGGGTCACGGCGAGGCAATCTAGAGGACGAAGGTCGTACAGGTGCACGTGGAGGCAATCCAGAGGATGAGGGATGTACAGGTGCACGTGGAGGAGGAAATCCAGAGGATGAGGGATGTACAGGTGCACGTGGAGGAGGAAATCCAGAGGATGAAGGACGTACATGTTCTCGTGGAGGAGGAAATCCAGAGGATGAAGGACGTACATGTTCTCGTGGAGGAGGAAATCCAGAGGATGAAGGTGCTGCTGGTTCAGTAGCTTCTGGTTCCCTACTAGGCATTTTGTAGGCACTAGCATTATATCCATTATATGGAATATGATCTGGGGGATGCGTAGCACCAACCTCAGCAACCTTTCTAGCAGGTCGTCTAGTTGATAGGACACGTGCAATATTTAGGATATGTGGTGGCACAGCAGGACCTGGATTGTAAGGAAATTGTGACGTTGTTCCTGTTTCAGCACTTTTGTTCGTATCACATTCTGTTTCTGGACTATACATTTCTGAGTTCAATCCCGTTGTAAAAGGTGAGTAGCCAGTGACAAAGAAGTTGCGTGGAATTTCAGGTGTCACCCACTGCAGAGGTTTTGGATCAAGCACAACTTCACTTCTTTTTTTTCGCCTAGCCATTGAATCATCCTGCGATAGTAGAATATCAGAGATTTAGTCGAATAAGTAATGGCTGTACACATATGACAATTATAATTTGGATCAAATAACAAGTTCAAGATAAAAAGATAAGTACTAGTGTGGAGAAATAGAAGTACAATATAACCAACATTAGCAGTACAAGATAACTAAATACAGCACTCAGGGGTTACTAAGTTCTAGTAGCAAAAGTATTACTAAGTTCAAGTGCTAAGTTCAACTAGCAAAACAGAGAAGTACAGGTCACAGGCGTTCCTAAGTTCATTTTTTGCTAAAGTTCAAGTGCTGAAACAGAGAAGTACAGGTCACAGGCATTTTCTAATATCAATTGCTGAAACAGAGAAGTACATGTCAAATGGAGTACTAAGTTCAACTAGCAAAACAGAGTAGTACAGGTCACAGGCGTTCCTAAGTTCATTTTTTGCTAAAGTTCAAGTGCTGAAAACAGAGAAGTACAGGTCAAATGGATTACTATGTACAACTAGCATAACAGAGAAGTACATGACACAGGCATTACTAAGTTCAAAGAGAAGTACTGGAGTTGTAGTAGAAGCAGAGAAGTACAATAAGCATTCAGAATAAGTACAGTTTCAATATTTGACAAGTATAAGGTCATCACTTTTTAGAATTACTACATGACAAGTTCAGGTTTTAACACTGAGAAGTTCAAGATTATAGTTTCTAGCTGTACAACATTATCTCACCTCATTTTGCTCAGATGTACTTCGTTTCAAAGGGGTAACTGCTGCAGATATACATGTTTCCCTTATTTTATCCGAGAGCAAAGTAGATTTGGGAGCAAATCGAGGTGAAGATCTTGTAGGAACGACATCTTCAACTTTTTTCCGTCGATTCTGCATCTTCTTAGATGTTGGAGGATTCATTTTTCTTGGATTTCTTGAATTCAGAAAATTTATTTAGAAAAATCCAAGTTTTCACTATGATTTTTGGCACTGCAGTATTTGCAGAGAAGGATCAAAGAGCTGAAGGATCCCTCAAGAGACTCGGCGGAGAAGAGTGGGCTGCGCCAGAGAAGAATTCGGCCGGGATCTAGAGCCGGAGTAGAATTTTGCTCGCCGGAGAAGAAGGATGCCGTGTGCTCGGTCGCGCCGCGCGAGCTCGGTCGCCGCGCGAGCTCGGTCGCCGCGCGAGCTCGGTCGCCGCGCGAGCTCGGTCGCCGCCGAGATCGGTCGCCGCGCCGCGCGAGATCGGTCGCCGCGCCGCGCGAGCTCGGTCGCCGCGCCGCGCGAGCTCGTTCGCCGCGCCGCGCGAGATCGGTCGCCGCGCCGCGCGAGCTCGGTCGCCGCGCCGCGCGAGCTCGGTCGCTCGCGACGGCGCCGGAGGCGGGGCGGGCGCGGGGTGGCGGCGGTTGCGAGGTGGCGGCGGGGACGGGGTGGAAGCGGGCGGGATCGAGGCGGTGGAGTTTGGTCGGGGGTCTCGGTCGGAGCGGGCCGTTCGGCCAATCCTTATATAGGGCCGGAGATGCTCGTAATATTATTACGAGCACGGTTTTCGAGAATAGTGCTTCCCTATATATATATATATATATATATATATATATATATATATATATATATATATATATATATATATATATATATATATAGGTAAATTAACTGGTGCTCCTAGGTGCCCGGGCACCATACGTAGATACGCGTATTTTTGCTTTGTAATACACATATCTGAGGGTATACATACCTAAGTTACACATACCTAAGGTATACATACCTAAGATATGCATACTCAAGTGATACATACCTAAGATATTGCATACCTAAGGTGTACGTACACTGATACGTGTATATATATGTTAGGTATGTGTAACTTGCATGTGTGTATGTTAAGTATGTAAATGTTAGGTATGTGTAACTTGTATGTGTATATGTTAGGTATGTAAACCTTAGGTATGTGTAATTTAGACACGTACACTCCAGGTATGTACGAAATACACGTTGGGTGCCCATGCTCCTAGGTGCCCCATCTGAGCTTCCTATACAGGGATATTCTTACTGTTTGTCCAATGATCATCTAATGAATCATTCTGGTATATGCTCCTAACCTTTTAGAGCACAGGACATCTGATTTTGTACATATTATTTGTGATCTAAAATCACTCATGTGTTTTTACTCATCGAGTGTCAAATACACTCAAGTCTTGTTAAACCTTTGTATGCAAAGAACACCTTCTTAATACTTCTATATTGAACTACTTCAATATCCATTCTATGTACTTTGACTTAAACTTATTATGTGTTTTAATCTATCTTCATAGATCTTGACACTAAATATGTTTCAGTCCATATCCTTTCATTGAAGTTAATTCTTAATGAAACCTTTTTATCAATTATATAATTACACTATTTATAATCAACGATATGTCAGCTACATAAAGTATTACAAATATGTCTCAGCGCTCCCACTTAATTTCTTGCAAATGCAAGCACCTTCATCATTTTTGATGAAATCAAAAACTCTTTGACTATTTCATCCGGTGAAGATTCCAACTCCGCAATACTCACTTCATCCAATTGAAGTTCGTATTCCTATCTAGTATTCTACGGACTAGCAAAAATCTTGGTTGTATCTTGTATACACCTTTAATACACACTTCTGTTAAGTAATATATTTTGCTATCCTACTAGCATATCTCATAAAAGAAATATGTAGCAATTACTAGGATAATCCACATAGACTATAAGCATCGCTACGGAAGATCTAATCTTATCGTAGTCAACTCTTTGAACTTTGTCGTAAACAACTTTTCGACAAGTCAAGCTTCTTCAAGGATATTTCATCCAAGTCCATCAAATTCATAGATTCATTTACTTTCAAAAAGTATTCACCTATCTTGGATTTGCCCCTCCTCTGGCCGCCTCTCTCCTCCACCATACGCTGTTCCGGCTTGGCGAAGCCCTGCAGCTTTTCTTCCTCCACCACCACCACCACGCCGTCGTGCTGCTGGAATTTGGAGGAGATCTACCACACCTCCGCTGCCCGCTGGAACGGGGAGAGGAAGGGCTTCATCGACATCGTACGCGCGACCGAGTACGGAAGTGCTGTACGGTGAACAACCATGAAGACGGCGCCATGGACCTTGACGCTACGCCGACGATGATGGAGATCATGCCCGTTGATGATGGAGATCATGTCCGTGCTTTGGAGATGAAGATCAAAGGCGCAAAGACTAAAGGGCCATATCATATCACATATGAATTGCATGTGATGTTAATCCTTTATGCATCTTATTTTGCTTAGATCGCGACGGTAGCATTATAAGATGATCCCTCACATTAATATCAAGATAATAAAGTGTTCTCCCCTCGTATGCACCGTTGCTACAGTTCGTCGTTTCGAAGCATCTCGTGATGATCAGATGTGATAGACTCTACGTTCACATACAACGGGTGTAAGCCATGTTTGCACACGCGGAATACTTGGGTTTGCTTGACGAGCCTAGCATGTACAGACATGGCCTCGGGACAACAGAAACCGAAAGGTTGAACACGAGTCATATGGATGATATGATCAACATGTTGATGTTCACCATTGAAGCTACATCATCTCACGTGATGATCGGTTTTGGTGTAGTGGATGTGGATCGTGTGCCACTTAACAACTATGAGGGATGTTGTATTAAGTGGGAGTTCATTAGTAATTAGATTAAAACTTGAACTAATTATCATGAACATAGTCTGAATAGTATTTTGAATTAAATTTGTAGAATTGGCATCCGTTTTCTACCATGCGTTAGTCTTGTAATTGAGATAGAAATACTGTTAAGTCTGACAAATAACTTTACAGACTGGTACCGTATTGTTAAAGAATCAAGAAATGATTAAGTCCTATTGCAAACTTTTAGTAAACCTCACATTGTTGATTCAAAGAACAAAGGTTTCAATTAGTACCTAAAATCATCTTGTCTCCATGAAACTTGAAGTTCAAATCCGTTTGAAATTAAAGTAAGGAGCTGGAAATTTTGTTTTCAGAAATAAGCGAGGTATAAGATATATGTGATATCTAAGACCTTATTGCAAGGTGATAGAATATAATTTGGTGAGAGTACATAAACTCATAAGTTTTATGGGAATGTACGAAGGTTGAAGACGCCAGGCGTCTCAATCCTCCAACTATTGGGGCACTAACGATATTCGCATATTCATGAAGTGATCGTCCTTAGTATGCACCATTGCTAAGACTCGTCGTTTCGAAGCATCTCGTGATGATCATGTGTTATAGATTCCACGAGTGCATACAACGGGTGCAAGCCAGATTTGCACATGCGAATACTGAGGTTAAACTTTACGAGCATAGCATGTACATACATGGTCTCGGAAAGTCGTCATAATATAATGGATAAAATATGAGTGAAATTGTTCATCATATTACAAAGTTACTAATAGTGAAATCCGGAACACTTGTCATATGATGGTCAACTTCAAAGTAAGAACCTCAAGGTTATTGGTATTTGACCAACAAACCTAGAAGTTATTGATGTTGAAGAGTTTTTCTAAGAATGAGGAAAACTAAAAGAGAAACTACAAAAGATATTTTGGCAGAAAGAAAGAAAAGACTAGAAAGTCTAGCTCAGGTGTATATAAAAGATATACATGTTATGGATGTATTCCTTGTTTGGTCACATAATGAAATTCTTGGGTATTTGTACCAGATTGGTTAGTATGAGATGTCATACAATACAACGCAATACAAGAATACGATGGCCTAAGTGACTGATAAGGAATATGGTAATAATGCACGTCTGGAACATAATAAAGTGTTATTATGTTTGTCGTTGGCATTCTACCTAACCCTTAGAATTTATAATAAAGAACTTAATAATTGTTATTTTGCTCTGGTCAAATGAAAACAATGAGTTGTTCAAATTATGACATTACTCCATGTACGATGGATAAGTTATTATAAATATTAATGGTGAAACACACATACATAACACTGACGCTAAAATGCCATAAGGCAAATGATTTGAATTCTACTTATTTGTGGAACCGCCATTTAGGTCATGTTAGAAAGGAACACATGAAGAAACTCCATGCAGATGGATTTTGGAGTCATTTGATTTTTGAATCATTTGGCGCTTGCAAATCTTTTCTAAAAGAGAATGACTGAAATACCGTTCATAGGCCAAGAGTTAACGGGCAACTAACTTAGTGGAAACATACATGATGATGTATGTGGTTCACTGGGCATAGTTGTGTGCGGGAGATTCTTCTACTTCATGAAAACTTCCAACAATGAATTGAGTATATATATGTGGATATATTCGATAAGGAAGAAGTTTGAAACATTTGAATGGATTCAAATAAAATTCAGCATGAAGTGGAAATCATCGTAATAGAAAAGTCAAATATCTATGATTTGATCATGGTGAAAATATTTGAATTACGAGTTTTAGCGAACATCTAAGAGAGTTATGAAGTTGTTCTACAACTCACATTTCTTGGAGTATCATAATGATGATGGAGTATCCGAGAGACGTATCCAAACTTTGTTGGATTAATGATGAGATAAAATAATATGAAGCCATTATATTTTTGTGGATTATGCTTTAGAGACTACCGCTTTTACACTAAATAGAGCATCATCATGATCCGTTGAAATGACACCATACGAGTTATGGCATGGGTATGAACCCTAATAGTCTTTTCTTAAATTTTGGTATGCATAGCATAAGTAAATGAGTTTACAACCAAAATCGGATGAATGTCTTTGTTGGTTATCCCAGAGATTTGATTGGGAATTCTACCCACTATGAAGACAAAGACAAAAGTGTTTGTCAATGTTTCTTATTTCCAAGAAATTGTTTTCTAGCGAAGTATTTGAGTGGGAGGACAATAGAACTCGATAAGGTTAATGAACCTGAGTATAATGATCAGAGTAGCGCAGCATCGAAAATGGTTTCGGAAGCGGCCACGGCGATCATGGCTCCCATGACTACAAAGTGTTTTAGCCATGGAGATTGATGGCGTGTAACTCACACGTTCGTTGGGAACCCCAAGAGGAAGGTATGATGCGCACAGTAGCAAGTTTTCCCTCAGAAAGAAACCAAGGTTTAATCGAACCAGTAGGAGCCAAGAAGCACGTTGAAGGTTGATGGTCGCGAAATGTGATGCGGCGCAACACCAGGGATTCCGGCGCCAACGCGGAACCTGCACAACACAACCAAAGTACTTTGCCCCAACGAAACAGTGAGGTTGTCAATCTCACCGGCTTGCTGTAACAAAGGATTAAACGTATCGAGTGGAAGATGTTTGCAAAGAAAACAGTAAAACACAATTGCAGTAGATTGTATGCTATGTAAAGAATAGGACCGGGGTCCACAGTTCACTAGAGGTGTCTCTCCCATAAGATAAAAGCATGTTGGGTGAACAAATTACAGTCGGGCAATTGACAAATAGAGAAAGGCATAACAATGCATATACATGATATGATAAATATAGTGAGATTTAATTGGGCATTACGACAAAGTACATAGACCGCCATCCAACTGCATCTATGTCTAAAAAGTCCACCTTCAGGTTATCATCCGAACCCCCTCCAGTATTAAGTTGCAAAGCAACAGACAATTGCATTAAGTATGGTGCGTAATGTAATCAACAACTACATCCTTAGACATAGCATCAATGTTTTATCCCTAGTGGCAACAAAGACATCCACAACCTTAGAACTTTCTGTCACTGTCCCAGATTCAATGGAGGCATGAACCCACTATCGAGCATAAATACTCCCTCTTGGAGTTAAGAGCAAAAACTTGGCCAAAGCCTCTACTAATAACGGAGAGCATGCAAGATCATAAACAACACATGAACAATAGATTGATAATCACCATAATCATAGTACTCTCTATCCATCGGATCCCGACAAACACAACATATAGAATTACATATAGATGATCTTGATCATGTTAGGCAGCTCACAAGATCCAACAATGAAGCACAACAAGGAGAAGACGACCATCTAGCTACTGCTATGGACCCATGGTCCAGGGGTGGACTACTCACTCATCACTCCGGAGGCGACCATGGCGGTGTAGAGTCCTCCGGGAGATGAATCCCCTCTCCGGCAGGGTGCCGGAGGCGATCTCCAGAATCCCCCGAGATGGGATTCGCGGCGGCGGCGTCTCTGTAAGGTTTTCCGTATCGTGGCTCTCGGTACGGGGTTTCGCGACGGAAGCTTTAAGTAGGCGGAGGGTCAACGCGGGGGCCACACGAGGGGCCCAGGGGGTAGGTCGGCGCGGCCAGGGCTTGGGCCGCGCCGGCCACCCTCCTGGCCGCCTCGTGGCCCCACTTCGTTATCTCTTCGGTCTTCTGGAAGCTTCGTGCAAAAATAGGACCCTGGGCGAAAGTTTCGTCCAATTCCGAGAATATTTCTTTACTAGGATTTCTGAAACCAAAAACAACAGAAAACAGCAACTGGCTCTTCGGCATCTTGTTAATAGGTTAGTTCCAGAAAATGCATAAATATGACATATAATGTGCATAAAACATGTAGGTATCATCAATAAAGTAGCATGGAACATAAGAAATTATCGATACGTTGGAGACGTATCAGCATCCCCAAGCTTAGTTCTGCTCGTCCCGAGCAGGTAAAACGATAACAAAGATAATTTCTGAAGTGACATGCCATCATAATCTTGATCATACTATTTGTAAACATATGTAATGAATGCAGCGATCAAAGCAAAGGTAATGACATGAGTAAACAACTGAATCATAAAGCAAAGACTTTTCATGAATAGTACTTCAAGACAAGCATCAATAAGTCTTGCATAAGAGTTAACTCATAAAGCAATAAATCAAAGTAAAGGTGTTGAAGCAACACATAGGAAGATTAAGTTTCAGCGGTTGCTTTCAACTTATAACATGTATATCTCATGGATATTGTCAACATAAAGTAATATAACAAGTGCAATATGCAAGTATGTAGGAATCAATGCACAGTTCACACAAGTGTTTGCTTCTTAAGGTGGAAGGAGATAGGTAAACTGACTCAACAATAAAAGTAAAAGAATGGTCCTTCAAAGAGGAAAGCATCGATTGCTGTATTTGTGCTAGAGCTTTTATTTTGAAAACATGAAACAATTTTGTCAACGGTAGTAATAAAGCATATGAGTTATGTAAATTATATCTTACAAGTTGCAAGCCTCATGCATAGTATACTAATAGTGCCCGCACCTCGTCCTACTTAACTTGGACTACCGGATCTTCGCATGCCATGTTTCAACCAAGTGTCACAAAGGGGTACCTCCATGCCGCCTGTACAAAGGTCTAAGGAGAATGCTCGCATTTCGGATTTCTCACTTTTGATTATTCTCAACTTAGACATCCATACCGGGACAACATGGACAACAGATAATGGACTCCTCTTAAATGCATAAGCATGTAACAAAGTTATTATTCTCATATGAGATTGAGGATATATGTCCAAAACTGAAACTTCCACCATGATTCATGGTTTTAGTTAGCGGCCCAATGTTCTTCTCTAACAATTTTGCATGCTCCAACCACTAAAATGATAGACCTTCAGACAAGACGGACATGCATAGCAACTCACATGATATTCAACAATAGTTGATGGCGTTCCCCAGAAGCATGGTTATCGCACAACAAGCAACTTAATAAAATATAAAGTGCATAAGTACATATTCAATACTACGATAGTTTTTAAGGCTATTTTGTCCCATGAGCTATATATTGCATAGGTGGATGATGGAATTTTAAAGGTAGCACTCAAGCAATTTACTTTGGAATGGCGGAGAAATACCATGTAGTAGGTAGGTATGGTGGACACAAATGGCATAGTAGTTGGCTCAAGGATTTTGGATGCATGAGAAGTATTCCCTCTCGATACAAGGTTTAGGCTAGCAAGGTTATTTGAAGCAAACTCAAGGATGAACAAGTGCAGCAAAACTCACATAAAAGACATATTGTAAACATTATAAGACTCTACACTATCTTCCTTGTTGTTCAAAACTTAATACTAGATATTATCTAGACCTTAGAGAAACCAAATATGCAAATCAAATTTTAGCAAGCTCTATGTATTTCTTCATTAATGGGTGCAAAGCATATGATGCAAGAGCTTAAACATGAGCACAACAATTGCCAAGTATCACATTATCCAAGACAGTTTAGAATTACTACATGTAGCATTTTCCAATTCCAACCATATAACAATTTAACGAAGAAGAAACTTCGCCATGAACATTATGAGTAAAGCCTAAGGACACATGTGTCCATATGCAACAGCGGAGCGTGTCTCTCTCCCACAAAGTGAATGCTAGGATCCATCTTATTCAAACAAAAACAAAAACGAAAACAAACCGACGCTCCAAGCAAAGAACAAAAGATGTGATTGAATAAAAATATAGTTTCAGGGGAGGAACCTGATGATGTTGTCGATGAAGAAGGGGATGCCTTGGGCATCCCCAAGCTTAGACGCTTGAGTCTTCTTAAAATATGCAGGGGTGAACCACGGGGGCATCCCCAAGCTTAGAGCTTTCACTCCTCTTGATCATAGTATATCATTCTCCTCTCTTGACCCTTGAAAACTTCCTTCACACCAAACTTCAAGCAAACTCATTAGAGGGTTAGTGCACAATTAATAATTCACTCATTCATAGGTGACACAATCATTATTTTCACTTCTGGACATTGCATAATGCTACTGGACATTAGTGGATCAAAGAAATAAATCCAACATAGCAAAAGAGGCAATGCGAAATAAAAGGCAGAATCTGTCAAAAACAGAACAGTCCGTAAAGACGAATTTAGAAATGGCACCAGACTTGCTCAAATGGAAAAACTCAAAACTAATGAAAGTTGCGTACATATCTGAGGATTACGCTCGTAAATTGGCAGATTTTTTCGAATTTTCTACAGAGAATTGTGCCCAGATTCGTGACAGACAGCAATGCTGTTTCTGCGCAGCAATCCCAAATATAACATCAACTTTGACATAGAAACTTTACTTGGCACAAAAACATGATAAGGAGAGGTTGCTACAGTAGTAAACAACTTCCAAGACTCAACAAAACAAAAAATTGCTGTAGGTAAAAACATGGGTTGTCTCCCATAAGCGCTTTTCTTTAACGCCTTTCAGCTAGGCGCAGAAAGTGCAAATCAAGTAACATCAAGAGTAGAAGCATCAACATCATAGCTTGTTCTAATAATAGAATCAAAAGGCAACTTCATTCTCTTTCTAGGGAAGTGTTCCATACCTTTCTTGAGAGGAAATTGATATTTAATATTACCTTCCCTCATATCAATAATAGCACCAACAGTTCGAAGAAAACGTCTTCCCAACACAATTGGACAAGATGCATTGCATTCGATATCCAAGACAACAAAATCAACGGGGACAAGGTTATTGTTAACCGTAATGTGCACATTATCAATCCTCCCCAAAGGTTTCTTTTTAACATTATCGGCAAGATTAACATCCAAATAACAGTTCTTCAATGGTGGCAAGTCAAGCATATCATAAATCTTTTTAGGCATAACAAAAATACTTGCACCAAGATCACATAAAGCATTACATTCAAAGTCATTGAATTTCATTTTAATGATGGGCTCCCAACCATCCTCTAACTTTCTAGGAATAGAAGTTTCAAGTTTTAGTTTCTCTTCTCTAGCTTTTATGAGAGCATTTGTAATATGTTTTGTAAAGGCTAAATTTATAGCACTAGCATTAGGACTTTTAGCAAGTTTTTGTAAGAACTTTATAACTTCAGAGATGTGGCAATCATCAAAATCTAAATCATTATGAGCTACAGCAATGGGATCATTATTCCCAAGGTTGGAAAAAATTTCAGCAGTTTTATCACAAGCGATTTCGTGAGTTTTAGCAATTTCAGGCAGTTTTGTTCGCTTTGCACTAGGAGTAGAAACATTGCCAACACCAATTATTTTACCATTGATAGTAGGAGGTGCAGCAACATGTGAAGAATTAGCATTACTAGTGGTGGTAATAGTCCAAACTTTAGCTACATTATTCTCTTTAGCTAGTTTTTCATTTTCTTCTCTATCCCACCTAGCACGCAGTTCAGCCATTAATCTTATATTCTCATTAATTCTAACTTGGATGGCATTTGCTGTAGTAGTAATCTTATTATCAATATCATTATTAGGCATAACTTTCAATTTTAAAAGATTTACATCAGAGGCAAGTCTATCAACTCTAGAAGCAATAGTATCAATTTTATCAAGCTTTTCCTCAACAGATTTGTTAAAAGCAGTTTGTGTACTAATAAATTCTTTAAGCATGGCTTCAAGACCAGAGGGTACACTCCTATTATTATTGTAAGAATTCCCATAAGAATTACCATAACCATTACCATTAGCAGAAGGATATGGCCTATAGTTATTACCAAAGTTGTTCCTATAAGCATTGTTGTTGAAATTATTATTTTTAATGAAATTCACATCAACATTTTCTTCTTGAGCAACCAATGAAGCTAAAGGAACATTATTAGGATCAACATTAGATCTACCATTAACAAGCATAGACATAATCACATCAATCTTATCACTCAAGGAAGAGGTTTCCTCAACAGAATTTACCTTCTTACCTTGTGGAGCTCTTTCCGTGTGCCATTCAGAGTAATTTATCATCATATCATCAAGAAGTTTTGTAGCCGCCCCCAATGTGATGGACATAAAGGTACCTCCAGCAGCTGAATCCAATAAATTCCGCGAAGAAAAATTTAGTCCTGCATAGAAGGTTTGGATGATCATCCAAGTAGTCAGTCCATGGGTTGGGCAATTCTTTACCAAAGTTTTCATTCTCTCCCAAGCTTGAGCAACATGTTCAGTATCTAATTGCTTAAAATTCATTATGCTACTTCTCAAAGATATAATTTTAGCGGGAGGATAATATCTACCAATAAAAGCATCCTTGCATTTAGTCCATGAATCAATATTATTCTTAGGCAAAGATAGCAACCAATCTTTAGCTCTTCCTCTTAATGAGAAAGGAAACACTTTCAATTTAATAATATCACCATCTACATCCTTATACTTTTGCATTTCACAAAGTTCAACAAAATTATTGAGATGGGCAGCAGCATCATCAGAACTAGTACCAGAAAATTGATCTCTCATGACAAGATTTAGTAAAGCAGGTTTAATTTCAAAGAATTCTGCTGTAGTAGCAGGTGGAGCAATAGGTGTGCATAGGAAATCATTATTATTTGCATTTGTGAAGTCACACAACTTAGTATTCTCATGGTTGGCCATTTTAGCAACAGTAAATAAAACAAACTAGATAAAATAAATGCAAGTAAATTTTTTTTTTTGTGTTTTTGATATGGAGAGCAAGACAGTAAATAAAGTAAAACTAGCAACTAATTTTTTTGTATTTTGATTTAGTGCAGCAAACAAAGTAGCAAATAAAATAAAGCAAGACAAAAACAAAGTAAAGAGATTGAGAAGTGGAGACTCCCCTTGCAGCGTGTCTTGATCTCCCCGGCAACGGCGCCAGAAAAAGAGCTTGATGGCGTGTAACTCACACGTTCGTTGGGAACCCCAAGAGGAAGGTATGATGCGCACAGTAGCAAGTTTTCCCTCAGAAAGAAACCAAGGTTTAATCGAACCAGTAGGAGCCAAGAAGCACGTTGAAGGTTGATGGTCGCGAAATGTGATGCGGCGCAACACCAGGGATTCCGGCGCCAACGCGGAACCTGCACAACACAACCAAAGTACTTTGCCCCAACGAAACAGTGAGGTTGTCAATCTCACCGGCTTGCTGTAACAAAGGATTAAACGTATCGAGTGGAAGATGTTTGCAAAGAAAACAGTAAAACACAATTGCAGTAGATTGTATGCTATGTAAAGAATAGGACCGGGGTCCACAGTTCACTAGAGGTGTCTCTCCCATAAGATAAAAGCATGTTGGGTGAACAAATTACAGTCGGGCAATTGACAAATAGAGAAAGGCATAACAATGCATATACATGATATGATAAATATAGTGAGATTTAATTGGGCATTACGACAAAGTACATAGACCGCCATCCAACTGCATCTATGCCTAAAAAGTCCACCTTCAGGTTATCATCCGAACCCCCTCCAGTATTAAGTTGCAAAGCAACAGACAATTGCATTAAGTATGGTGCGTAATGTAATCAACAACTACATCCTTAGACATAGCATCAATGTTTTATCCCTAGTGGCAACAGCACATCCACAACCTTAGAACTTTCTGTCACTGTCCCAGATTCAATGGAGGCATGAACCCACTATCGAGCATAAATACTCCCTCTTGGAGTTAAGAGCAAAAACTTGGCCAGAGCCTCTACTAATAACGGAGAGCATGCAAGATCATAAACAACACATGAACAATAGATTGATAATCACCATAATCATAGTACTCTCTATCCATCGGATCCCGACAAACACAACATATAGAATTACATATAGATGATCTTGATCATGTTAGGCAGCTCACAAGATCCAACAATGAAGCACAACAAGGAGAAGACGACCATCTAGCTACTGCTATGGACCCATGGTCCAGGGGTGGACTACTCACTCATCACTCCGGAGGCGACCATGGCGGTGTAGAGTCCTCCGGGAGATGAATCCCCTCTCCGGCAGGGTGCCGGAGGCGATCTCCAGAATCCCCCGAGATGGGATTCGCGGCGGCGGCGTCTCTGTAAGGTTTTCCGTATCGTGGCTCTCGGTACTGGGGGTTTCGCGACGGAAGCTTTAAGTAGGCGGAGGGTCAACGCGGGGGGCCACACGAGGGGCCCAGGGGGTAGGTCGGCGCGGCCAGGGCTTGGGCCGCGCCGGCCACCCTCCTGGCCGCCTCGTGGCCCCACTTCGTTATCTCTTCGGTCTTCTGGAAGCTTCGTGCAAAAATAGGACCCTGGGCGAAAGTTTCGTCCAATTCCGAGAATATTTCTTTACTAGGATTTCTGAAACCAAAAACAGCAGAAAACAGCAACTGGCTCTTCGGCATCTTGTTAATAGGTTAGTTCCAGAAAATGCATAAATATGACATATAATGTGCATAAAACATGTAGGTATCATCAATAAAGTAGCATGGAACATAAGAAATTATCGATACGTTGGAGACGTATCAGAGATCGAAGTACATATTGAACCTTGTAGGTATGGTTTACTTTGTGATCAAATAAATGATTTGTGAACAAAGGATTGATGTTGAACAATAATAAACCAACTACAAACAAAGAAGTTATGATGGGCCCTGACTCCGTTAAAATGGCTATATGCCATGAAATCCAAGATAGATGAATACCTTTTGAAAGTAAATGGATCTATAAAATTGATGGACTTGGATGTAATATCCTTGAAGAAGCTCGACTTGTCGAAAAATTGTTTACGACAAAGTTCAAAGAGTTGACTACGATAAGATTAGATCTACCGTAGCAATGCTTATAGTCTATGTGGATTATTCTAGTAATCGCTACATATTTCTTTTATGAGATATGCTAGTAGGATGGCAAAATACATTACTTAACAGAAGTGTGTATTAAAGGTGTATACAAGTTGCAACCAAGAGTTTTGCTAGTCCGTGGAATACTAGATAGGTATACAAACTTCAATTGGATGAAGTGAGTATCACGGAGTTGGAATCTTCACCGGATGAAATAGTCAAAGAGTTTTGATTTCATCAGAAACGATGAAGGTGCTTGCATTTGCAAGAAATTAAGTGGGAGCGCTGAGACATATTTGTAATACTTTATGTAGCTGACATATCGTTGATTATAAATAGTGTAATTATATAATTGATTAAAAGGTTTCATTGAAAATTAGATTCAATGAAAGGATATGGACTGAAACATATTTAGTGTCAAGATCTATGAAGATAGATTGAAACACATAATAAGTTTAAGTCAAAGTACATAGAATGAATATTGAAGTAGTTCAATATAAAGAAGGTGTTCTTTTCATGTGAAGGATTAACAAGACTTGAGTGTATATGACACTCAATGAGTTAAAACACATGAGTGATTATAGATCACGTATAATATGTACATAAATCAGATGTCCTATGCTCTAAAGTGTTATAAGCATGTACCAGAATGATTCATGTGATGATCATTGGACGACAGTAAGAATATCCTTGAGTACTTTAGAAGAACCAATGATATATAAATATATTTTTGTATGGAGTAATGACAAACAAATCGCTGTAAAGTGTTGCACCGATATTATTTTGGTCACATATAAAAATGAATTTCAAATCTCAATTAGGCTAAGTGTTGTTTAAAAGGTAGCACAATGCTAGATTTAGAAGAGTTCTAAATGTAGCGACGAATTCTACAAACGAAGGTAGAATATGTCATTGTTTTGACAATGACTGAAGATGTTAAGTCAAAAAGTTCTTTGAGAAATTGGTGTAGTTCCGATAGTGTCAGAACTTTGAAGCTATATTGTGTGTGACAATATTAGTGACATATTTCAGACCGCGGAATTAAGGTTCCACCAGAGGACTAAGCATATATGCCGACTCATTTGGAAAATGAGTGATGCGTTGAGACGCAAATGAATTGCAAAGTACATACATTTCTGAGCGTGTCAGATCCATTGACTAAAACCTCTCCCGTGAGCAAAACATGATAAAACACCAGAAGGCCAAGGTGTTATATCTTTAGAAATGTAAACTAGATTATTGACTCTAGTGCAAGTGGGAGACTGTTGGAGATATGCCCAAGAGGCAATAATAAAATGGTTATTATATATCTTTATGTTTATGATAAATGTTTACATACCATGCTATAATTGTATTAACCGAAACATTGATACATGTGTGTTATGTAAACAACAAGGAGTCCCTAGTAAGCCTCTTGTATAACTAGCTTGTTGATTAATAGATAATCAGGGTTTCATGATCATGAACATTGGATGTTATTAATAACAAGGTTATGTCATTGATGAATGATGTAATGGACACACCCAATTAAGCGTAGCATAAGATCATGTCATTAAGTTCATTTGCTATAAGCTTTCGATACATAGTTACCTAGTCCTTTCGACCATGAGATCATATAAATCACTTATGCCGGAAGGGTACTTTGATTACATCAAACGCCACTGCGTAAATGGGTGGTTATAAAGGTGGGATTAGGTATCCGGAAAGTATGAGTTGAGGCATATGGATCAACAGTGGGATTTGTCCATCCCGATGACGGATAGATATACTCTGGGCCCTCTCGGTGGAATGTCGTCTAATTAGCTTGCAAGCATATGAATGGTTCATAAGAGACCACATACCACGGTACGAGTAAAGAGTACTTGTCAGGAGACGAGGTTGAACAAGGTATAGAGATACCGATGATCAAACCTCGGACAAGTAAAATATCGCGTGACAAAGGGAATCGGTATCGTATGTAAATGGTTCAGTCGATCACTAAGTCATCGTTGAATATGTGGGAGCTATTATGGATCTCCAGGTCCCGCTATTAGTTATTGATCGGAGAGGAGTCTCGATCATGTCCGCATAGTTCTCGAACCGTAGGGTGACACACTTAAGGTTTGATGTCGTTTTAAGTAGATATGGAATATGGAATGGAGCTCGAATGTTGTTCGGAGTCTCGGATGGGATCCGAGACATCACGAGGAGGTTCGGAATGGTCCGGAGAATAAGATTCATATATGGGAAGTCATTTTCCGGGGTTCAGAAAAAGTCCGGTGTTTTGACCGGAGCTTCTAGAAGGTTCTAGAAGGACCGGAATAGTCCGGAATATTATGGAAGGTTCCGGAAGTGTCCGGGACGACCCGGGATGTCTAAGGAAGTCCGGAGGGTTCCATAATAGGTGCAACCACGTTGCCTTAAGGGAAAAGGAGTCTTTCTTTAATGCAATTTCGGAATTGGCAAAAGAGTCCGAGTAGGACTAGGTTTTCGGAACCGGAAACCTATCGGAACTCAGTCAAACTTGGGGGCAGGTTTTTGGACGACCCAAGGGGCTTGGCCACCTATTTAAAGAGGCCAAGGGGCACCCCAAGGGCACCATAAGTCGCAGCCCTAGCTCCCCAAGTCGCAGCACCACCCTGTGCCCAAACCCTAGCTATTCCCTCCTCCTTCTTCTCCCGCAGCGCTTGCGGCGAAGCCCTGCCGGAGATCTCCACCACCACCGTCACCACGCCGTCGTGCTGGCGGGATTCCGAGGAGGATCTACTACATCCGCTGCCCGCTGGAACGGGGAGGAGGACGTCGTCTTCATCAACACCGTACGTGTGACCGAGTACGGAGGTGCTGCCCGATTGTGGCACCGTCAAGTTCTTCTACGCGCTTTTGCAAGCGGTCAAGATATTCTACGCGCTTTTGCAAGCGGCAAGTGATCGACTACATCCACCACGAGATCTAATCTCGTTAGGCTTTGGAAATCTTCGAGGGTTAGTCTCATGATCTTCTCGTTGCTACCATCTACTAGATTAGATCTTGGCTTGTGTTTTCGTTCTTGCGGTAGGAAATTTTTTGTTTTCTATGGTACGAATCCCATCAGTGAACGTGACTGGAGTACATCGAAACGAGAACAATACTTTCCGTCGCCCATTTCCCCCAAACACGCGGACCAAGGAACCACCCCTAAACCTCCCCGCTCCTCGCCGCCGGCGCCGACATGGCCGTCCACCACCTCCTCCGCCGCGGGATCTCTGGCGGATCTCCCCTCCACCCTCTCCGCGGCCTCTTCCTCGTATCGCAGGTACCGAAAGCTCTCGCCCTTGCCCATTAACCACACCTACACGGCTACACGTCGATTCCTGATTCGTGGCCTCCCCTTCTTTGGCTCTCCCTCGAAGGAGCTCGGGCGGCGTCCGGCGAGCTCGGCTGCGGCTGGAGATACGACGGCTGAGCTCAAGAGCGCGCGGGAGGACGTCAAGCAGCTGCTCAAGGACAAGTCCTGTCATCCCATCCTGGTATCCTCTATGCGACCTTGTACTGTTATGGAAGAACAATTGCATCCTTACCAGAGTATTCGAGTTCGAGCAAAATAATGTTCGGACTGGGCTTTAATGAAGAAATTTGTGTTTAGCAAAAGTTCATCATTGTTCAGTTAGGGAACTAGAAATACACAATGGTTTGATATATGCTTAGTTAACTGACTGGCTATAGTTTAGGCATGAGGATTTTGGTGAGAGGTTATTGTTTCTACGGGTGCATTATTCCGTAACATGTAATAGGCGCAAGTTCAATCAATTACTTGGTCTTTGTTGTACTTGTGCGCTTCCTGGTCTTGCATTTTCTTTATACATCATCAAAAGTGATGCGGCCTCCTGATGCCTCTGTGTGACTTGTCTGCTGAACTGCTCCTGGCTTCAGGTTCGGTTGGGCTGGCACGATTCTGGGACTTATGACAAGAGCATTAGCGAGTGGCCCAAGTGTGGTGGAGCTAATGGTAGCTTGAGATTTGAAATCGAGTTAAAGCATGCGGCCAATGCTGGTAGTGCTTCTCTTCCACTAGTTTTTCTTTTGCTTCAGACGACGTGGGATGATATTTAACCCAATTCTGCTGCAGGTCTTGTGAATGCTTTGAAGCTGATTCAGACCATCAAGGACAAATATGCAGGTGTTACTTATGCTGATCTGTTCCAGCTTGCCAGTGCTACAGCCATTGAGGTTCTTCATGCCACTTAAAACCTACCGATGATGATGTTTCCAAGGTTTTTTTCTTTATCAGCAACTATGTGGTTGATTTGATTTCCCGCTTTTCAGGAAGCTGGTGGCCCCAAAATCCCCATGATCTATGGAAGGGTTGATGTTTCGGCCCCTGAACAATGCCCACCAGAGGGAAGACTCCCTGGTTAGTTACTAGTATCCATAGCCCAGCTTACTCTATGTGCCAGTTTAACGAATATTTTCATTCTATATCTTCGTCTAGAGCTAGAACATTACAGTGCACCTTTTAGTTTCATATGATATGCATCTCTACATTATATAGGAACAAACTTTTAGTGATGGAAGCAATTACTAATTATCTATGCAACTTGAATGGTTGTTTATTGACTGGTTTAGAAGTTATATCTTGGTCTAGAGGTAGAACATTACAATGCACCTTTTACTAATTGTCTATGCAGCTTCTCACTGATGGAAGCAATGAATGATCATCTCGCAAACTTGAATGGTTGTCTGTTGGTTGGTGCAGAAATTTCAGCTGACCCACTGATCAAAACATTAACAAACCATCGCCCATCAAATTTGTACCGTGTTGCTCCCTACTTCTCCATGCTACTTGTCTCTTGTAGATTCTTAGCAAGATAGCATATTAGTTTACTGAACTTTGATGAGAACAAGACAATATCATTAAACTTCATAATTCATGTGAAGGGAAATATTTTTAACCAAAATATGGATGTATCGAAAATTAACTCATGACTTCATCTTCTTTATCAAAAAATAACTTAATACTTGATTCTCTTGTCCTCCCTGTTTAATATTGATGTATGAGGTACCACATGTAATTCAACAGAATTATCTCATGGACATGATCTTCTGCACACCGACATGCCTCTTGAGGATATCCTGTATTTAAATGTTTATTTATCTGCAAGATGTACTTAAGTGGGCCATAATAAAGCACTAAGAAAACATATTGATGCCCACTACACTAATATCAACAGTAGATCTGTAGATCACACACATAGCCCCGAATACTTTTCCTAGTAACTTTTCATGCTTTTCAACAACCATGATTCCTTGTATTTATAGTAGATATGCCCTTGTGATCCCTATGAGTGGTTGTTGGACTCCTTCTATTGCCTCCAAAATCAAGTTCTTGATTTGTCAAATGCTTACGAATGGAAAAGTATACATTCATGCATTTAGGGAATTTCCTTAGTGATTTTGAAGAGGAAAAAAAGGCTAAAGGCCCAGAAAGAGTTATGTGATCTACAAGTTATGAAATTACTGTCCCATGGTCTTTTGTCTGGTACTTTGGTCGAATCACAGGAGTGATGAATGTGCAAAAGTGAAAAATAGATTGTCCCAACTGCACATGATGCAAAATGATATTGAAAAGTTGCATCGCCTATGCAACACTGTATTATGACCATGTGCTATCTTTTCCCATGAAGTTAAATTTATTCATAACCAACAACATTTCTTGTGTTTGACTTTTGTTTTTTCAATTCTACAAAATTTATGCTGATACTTGAAAATCAAAATATTGACCATAGTGAATACCTTTTTAATGCATGCTGAAGCTATACTATGTTTTTGCCACCCTTTCAGCTGCTGGCCCTCCTTCCCCTGCTGAACATTTACGGGAGGTATTCTACAGAATGGGTCTGAATGACAAGGTACTTGGAGACTGCTGTGTTATCACTCTAACTATTTCAACAGAACCTAATGTGGATTTGCTTTTCTTATCTGCTCTGTGATCTGTAGGAAATTGTTGCACTGTCAGGAGCACACACACTTGGACGGTCAAGACCAGAGCGTAGTGGCTGGGGTAAACCAGAAACAAAATACACTGTGAGTAAATTACAGCTGTGGCTCATTGTTGCCATGTTAAAGATACCTGATATGTTAAAATATTTCAGAATACCAGCTGAATGGCCCATCCACTAATTAGATTTAAGAATTTGGGCAATTTAGAAATGACAAAACAGCACATCTATATTAAATATTAAATAGATTAGTAGATTAAATATGACTACATGCATCCTGCAAGAACAGAATTTCAGATTGCTACTTTATGCTGGGCGCTGACAAGACATTCAATTTCATTCCAGATAAATTATCAGTTCTTCTATGATTCAAAAGAACAAAACATAAGACACACTTTTTTCTTCTACACTAGAAGTGGCCTTTAGACATATTGCTGTGCATCCTCAATTGTGAATGAACTGTATAAAAACGAACTATATTCTTGTCACCATCATTAGTTTTTCTACCATGAAGCTTCTCTGTAACAAAGGTGGTATTGTTGTACCAGCATGTACATCATTCTTAGGACACTGAAGAATGTTGCTATATCACATTGGTTGCCTAATTTAATGCTGCACTTAACTTGCAGAAAAATGGACCTGGTGCACCTGGGGGGCAGTCTTGGACATCTCAGTGGCTCAAGTTTGATAACAGCTACTTCAAGGTGAGATGACTAATTTGCTGTATGCTATAGTAATGCGTGCAATTATCTTACAGTTAGCGTACAATTCAGGATGTGAAAGAGCGACGAGACGAGGACCTCCTTGTTCTGCCTACTGATGCTGTACTCTTTGAGGATCCAGCATTCAAGGTTTGTGAGCATTCTCATATTGCAAAAATAAAAAGAGAAAAGAACTGCACACCTGCAGCTGATTCTCTCAACTGAACTTTGTGTGGTGTCATGCTTGAAGATTTATGCTGAAAAGTATGCCGAGGATCAAGATACATTTTTCGAGGACTACGCGGAAGCTCATGCTAAACTGAGCAATCTTGGGTCTAAGTTTGATCCTCCAAAGGTAAATGGAATTAAGAGATGCATTCGTTAGAGCAAGAAAAAAAACATGTTTTAAGTCATGCTGACATTCTTATTATTGAAATGGTGCAGGGTGTATCACTTGACTAGCTGATATTAGCTGCTGATGAACTGCATTTTGGTGTGAAGATGGCAAGGCACCGTTTGTTTCAACTATTTTTTGAAGTGCACGCTCGTAGAGCATGGTTGTGATTTACGACCGCTCCAACAAATCGGATCCACCAAGGCAGTGTTTTGAGTTGTGTGTTCCGTTACTAGAAATAAAATCAGAACTGGACATTTATGATACTTGCATGTTGTATGGCACACATAAGGGCAATCAAATTATACAATATCAGGCTGTTGGCCTTTTCTGATATGTTTACAATAGAATGGTGCCTAGCCCACTATCAGATATTTAGCTTTTGTTCAACATATCCAAGTGTCGCTGTTTTTCTTGGATATTATGCCACCCTGAAAAGATCATCAGCTCATTTTCCTCTTGGGAACCCCAGGATAGCCTGAATATGGGCTCCCAGCTTGCCCGCAAGCACACCCTTGAGTATCTTGAGCTTTGCCGACGAGTACGGTGGGTACCTGGCCTTTGCCTCCCCGCCGAAGCCTCGGTGCAAAACCGCCTTCCCGTGGCTGAAAGCATCAAAGGTGAATCTCCCATGATAGGAGCCTGTGCCGCTTTCACCAACACCTCCAAATGGCAGGTGAGGATTGGTGAGCTGCGACATGGCAAACCAAAATCAGAATTCACTTCCCTGTAAAAAGCTCATATGTTCCAAACGGTCTGAATTCATATGTTCCCTTACATGTACGCTGGTGTCGTTTAGGATCATTCCTCCTGCAGAAATGGTACTCTCGAACTGCTTCTGGAGCTTGCTGTCCCTGGTGAAGAGGTAGGCTGCAAGTGGCTTAGTCATGGAGTTGATGAGACCAAAGCTCTCGTGGATCTTTTCAACCTGAAAAGGAATCAAAAAAGCACTCGGCTGAGATGCACATAATGTATCACCAAACCCTGCATTCTACTTAATCTCCGCTCGGTAAGGAAAATGAGCTAAAGCATTGTGAATCCGAGAGGGTTAGCTCCGACCGTGATGATAGGAAGCAATGGCCCGAATATTTCCTCCTTCATCATAGCGGAATCGAGTGGGACATCTAGGAAGATTGTGGGGGCGATCTTCCTGCGGTACGACAAAAATAACCGATTTAGGAAGATCAGCAACACGTGGTGACATGAAACATGATGATGAGTTGCCAGAGTTGGTAATGTGAAGATTGAATCCACTCACAGCTTTTGTTCATCCCTCTGACCACCAAACACAATCTTGTCCGAGACCATCTCGTCGTCCATCAAGTCCAGGAGTCTGTTGAAATGGTTCGGGGTCACGACACGTGACAAATCCTCTGATAGCAACGGATCCTTCCCATAGAACTTCTCCAAAACTTTCTTTAAAGCCTCGAGCTTTCAAATTACCATAAACTATAATTCAGAACTGGTCATCCCTCGAAACAATAAGGGGTTAAACGAATAATTGTTGCTCGGATATCTGTGTGTGTACCAGCTTTGGGGCAAAAGACTCGGTGGTTATGATGAAATCAGGAGCAATGCAGGCCTGGCCATTGTTGCAACCCCACTTGCCCGCAGCTATCCTCTTTGCAGTAACCTTGGTAGAAACAAACAAAAAAAATAGTTACAACACTATGAATAATGTGGAACATCCAACAAAAGGTGGCTAGGCTAGATTTATTGTTTACAGGAGTTTGGCAGTAACTCTGAGTTGGAGAAGATCAAGATCAAAAGGTTCATACATGGAGATTGATGTTCGAATCGACGACCACCGGGCATTTTCCGCCAAGCTCTAAGACGACCGGCGTCAGGTGCTTTGCCGCCGAGGCCAATACCATGCGTCCTACTTTACTATTGCCTGCAATTTTCCATCGTAACACACGTTTGATGCAGTGAAACAAGATGGTCCTTGAGCTTCATCATCGGCGACCGGCAATAACCCATATGAATATGGATTGGCGCTGACCTGTATAGAAGATCTTGTCCCACTTCAGCTCAAGGAGCGCACTCGTCTCGGAGACGCCGCCCTCGACAACCTTGATGCAGGTGCTGTCGACGTATCGTGGCAGGAGCTCGGCAAGCAGCGATGACGTGGCCGGCGCGACCTCGGACGGCTTCAGCACAACGGCGTTGCCCGCTGCGATCGCCCCGATGACGGGGTCGAGGGACAACACTGAAACGATCGAGTAGACATGTATGAGTGTGATTACACACCGTGCTTCGTCAAGAGGGTTCATTTGGAACAAAATTGGACTGGATCATCTCTAGCTTTCTTTTGAAAGTTTTTGACAGCTAATGGACATTCGATTATCGTTAAAGCTTTTTTTTTTGAGAAAAAAGTTGAAGCTTAGTAACAGACAGGTCATGATAAGATTTCAAGAATTTACATGTACACCCTGGTCTCTCTATGATTTAAAACAGAGGTGCCGTACTTGTTGGTAGAACGATTGCCGCGTGCAAACTACAGTTCTAGAGCGCGAAAGATGCCTGACACCACATACATATAATGCACCAAAGATATCCCTAAAGATACATGTCATCGAAGAAAAATAAATAAAGCTGCATTTCATTGATGACTTTGTACCCTTCAACCAACAACTATACTATCTCAAATAGAATTTGATTGGTGTGTGACAAGAAGAGGAAGTGATTATCAGAAGAGCTATCACCCTCTCGAACTAAAATTGTTCTATCTTCAATGAGCTGAAATCGACCAAAGCATAAATGCCGAAAGCGATGGAACGAAATGCAGGACGGCAATCACACAAGCTTTTTCTTTCGCGACAGTACAGTGGGGTAATACCAACGTGTCGCCTAATTACGTGCACGCCAACCACAGTACATCACATGCCATGCCAGGCGCATGAGTGAGCTAGCTGAGCAAATCATTTCCTTGCTTGAACACCCCTCACCTCATGCACACATGTTGCATGAATGTATTTCACTGGGAGTATGTTCCTCCCAATTGTTTGGGTAGTTTTATATTAGTGGATTTTTACTATGTTTATCCTTTAGTCTATATATGATTCTGTTATTTGATGTATATTCTGTAATGCAAATAAAGCAGTACTAGCTATGTACATGCAAATTTTCGATAGAATAAAAATGATTCTTCATGTCCTCTAATGTATAATTTAGTAAGTTAGAGAAATTTTAATTTATCATTGAAAAAATCTTGTCAAGGTATTCAGTATTCTACGAGTTGAAAACACCCATTTTAAGACATAGATGCTTTCAAAAAGGCAAATGCAACTTCAAAATTTCTTTAGATATTATTTGCATTTGCATCGCCGATCGATCTTCCAACTTACGGAGAGGGTAGTTCCAGGCAGAGATGACGAGTACAACACCGAGGGGCTCCTTTGTAATCCTGGCCGTCGAGGGAAAAGTCATGAGCCTTGCATGAACCTGCAAAAAAAGAACCTTAATATGATAGTTTCTGATAGATAATGATTAGCTGTCGCGGTACAAGCTATTATCAGTAGGATGTGTGCCCATACAGCTATAACTATTAAAGTAATTAAGTCTGCTTGTGTTAGTATTAACGTGGTCAAGGTACAGTCATAATGGATATAATTGACGAACTATTCAAGTATTCTAGCAACATCTAATTAACAATTAATCTTGTTCTATTGGGAGCACGAAAGTTCTAAGCAAACAGTTCAATACGTAGAAAAATAAGAATATGTTAATTTTTAAATTGGGTTACATATGGGAGATGTAAACTGTCGCCCATGATATAAACGTATAGTACCTTCTTGGGTTTCATCCATTTCTTGAGATTCTTCAAGGCAAACAAGCACGACGACTTGACCAGAGATATCTGTCACAAAAATTCATAGGCTGAAACAGAAACTCATAGCCTATGCATAACGATGAGACGAAAGTTAAATCTAGTGCTAAAAGAAGCAAGCCAATCTATGTGAATCTTAAGCTCAAAACAATACACGAACTTCAGGACAGTCTACAATTACCATGAAGCAAGCTGTGAACCAAAACATGCAGACAGAGCCATTAAGAAGCGAGATATTTCAGATCGATTTACCAATCCGGTAGACCGAATTAATAGCGAAATATCACTACCGAAGAAAAGAAAAACCCGCGCAAAAAAGTCTCCGATCTTAACGAACTAAGCAAATGGAGTGATCGATCGCAACAAATTGCGAGGATATGATGCCGCGCGCGCGTCACCTACCTCGTGGACGTGCGCTTCGGTCTCGGGCTTGCCGACGTCGGCGTAGAGGGCGTCGCATATCTCCGCCTCCATCTCCGTCGCCATCCGCAGCACCCCGCGCAGCTGCTTCGCCCGCCACTCCGCCGGCCGCGTCTGCCCCGCCGCGAACCTCGCACGGAGCTCCTGCACAGCCGCCGCCCTGGACTCCTCCATGCTATGTATGTAATTTAGTTGCAACTACTCCACCTGGCAAAATGGTAATGGAGGATGGAGGCGGTTTGTGGGAACGGCGTGGCGCGTGGAGAGATGAGAGACGTGCTTATATATATGTGTGTGACGCCTTTGCTCTGGTAGAAACAAATAATAAAGCGGTTTGTTTTGTTTCGTTCTGGTCTTATCGCTTGATTGTTTTGATCTACCAGAGCTACTCGTATCCTTCGAAAATGTAGAATGGATGCAATCTTGTAGGAAAAAAAAGGGAAACAAGTTCATCCCAACAATTCAGTTCATGAGTTTTCATCCCTTAAAAAGAAGTTTATATTAATATGCGATTTATTGTTTACAATATTTCCGGAAAAAATAAAGTGCATCGTGCAAATAAGCATAGAAACCATAAGTAGGTAAATAAACAAATTAAGCTACGGTTTTGCTAATTCTCGGTGAACTGAGAATTAAGTTAAAGTTCACTCCTCAGCCATGTGATTTGTATCGTGATTCATGCTAGTGGGTGACTTGTAACCGAGAAAAAAATGGTGCATATGGTATAAGAAATAGATTGCAACTATCTATTTTTTGGTTGCAACTGAGATTTTTTTACCCCTACAAGTTTCTTAGATGCACGTTAAGTTATGCCCAAGAAAACATCATCGCCTAGTCACCTTCTTTACATCATAGCTTCGTGAAACTTTGCGTTTTGTAGAGGGGTGTTCAAGATCGAGTTTTGTAAATTCTACAAATAGGTTGATTATGAAGATAAGCTGGATGCCATGTGAGCTATATTTTGAATAAATGGGCAACAACACTATTAAAAATAAATATTAAAGTGTATCATCTTTGTAAAAAAAAAAACACATCTCGCTGCCTTATTGTGTTCGACTGCCCCCAAATTTTGTTCGGACTGATGAGGGAAGGTGCCCCAGAACAGACGAGCACTTGTCCATTTTGACCATCTTCATCCATTTATTTACATGTCTAGACATGATGAAACAAATGAATTGCAAGCTATTTTAGCATGCAAATTAATTAACAAAAATTAAACATTGAAAGAATATTGTTAGTACAACTATCCAAATTAAAATTAATATTCAGAAAGTTTGCAAAAAACTATAGGAATGTCCACTACAACACAAGAACATTCAAACTAGTGGTATCCTTTGTCTATCCACAAGTGATGAGCTAGATCAGTTGCCGATGAACACCTTCACCGCAAATTCTTCTATACATATCGAGGAAGGCTGCAAAGTTGGTGATGCATGATTTGGCTCAACAAGAGGGCACGTGAAGTACCACTCAAGATCATATACTTGATGATCATCACACTCATTCTGTACAACCATGTTGTGCATTATGATAAGGGTCACGACCTCCCACATTTGATATGTCAACCATGTTCTAGCAGGGTGACCGACAAATTCCCAATGATCTTGGAGCACACCAAATGCCCTCCTCCACTTCCTTCATGCAACTCTCTTATTGTTGCACAAAGAGATTGTTAAGGTTCATGCACTAGCCACTTGAACCAAAAGTCCGAACTGATGGAAAGGGCTATGCAATCTACTTATACACTTCACAACACCCCCACTCGCGTGTGACGGGAGAAGAGAAAGTCAACACGTGAAAGAAGAAGAGCACACCGAAACAGGGCATCAGCGGTGGCTAAAGAGGGGGGTAACAGCAATTTTTAGGCTTAATTGCGAAAACCATGTGAAAACCAGGATTTGAACTCGAGACCTGGGGCTCTGATACCATGTTAGGGTTCATGCACTAGCCACTTGAACCAAAAGTCCGAACTGATGGAAAGGGCTAGGCAATCTACTTATACACTTCACAACAGAGATATCATTATTACCTTGTGGGATGGGAATTGTCTTCACAAATACCTCCCAATAAGGATATATGCCATCAGCTAGGTAGTACTCCTAGTTGTATTGGTGTTCATTGATCTCACAATTGCACTCGAGAGCTTTACCTTCAGCAAGTCTTGCAAACACTGGAGATCACTGCAACATCCAATGTCATTGTGAGATCCTACTATGCGGAAAAAGAGTGTCAAATCCACGTGTTATAATCTACCACAACTTCAATTATGATAGTGGACGTTCCAACACAACATTTATAGTGCCCTTGCCAACCAAATGTACAACTATTTTTATTCTCACTGCATGCAACCAATGCATCAACAAAGCCTCTTGATTCTCTAATTGACAAGAGCGGATGGTACATGCCATCAAGGCATGATATGGAATCTCCCATGCAAAGGTACTCGTCAACCAAATTAATTTGCAGCAACTCTATATGCAAGACACTAGATACAAATAGTACACATCTGAAGAGAACACAACCATACTGGGGCAATATTTCTTCAGTTTTATCCTTTAAAATCCCGAAGCATCTTAGAAACGTGTCTAGAGGGTTTGTTGCATTGTTGATCTTGAAACCTTCATTTTATAGAAGAATCTGGCCAACTGGCCTGTCCTCTTACGATCGAGTGTAGTGCGTCGCGTTGTCAAACCTTGGAGCCGGGAAATGCATTATGATGCTCCACGAAACATAAAGAGTCGCAGTGATGGTTATGCCTTTGTCATCGGAGGATTCATGATCAGACAATGTATCATATATTCATGGTAGAAGTACTCATCGTCATTTTTTTTTGGAAGTAGATTTATGGTACCGAAGTTGAGGAGGTATAATGGCAGCTCTCCCTTTTGAAAGCTCTCAAACGTACGCACAAAATATCCTTTTATTACTTCCCAAAGCGACTAAAAACCCTGTTAGGCAACCATCTGGTCCACAAGCGCGGAGATGGGGATATATGTGAGAGAGAAGAGGGGAGAAATAGGTGGTGAGCGAGGCGCATCGACGATAGTTATGTTAATACGGCTTCTGGGCCACCGATACGAGATATACCGGTGGTGTAGCCCCGTGGGCTAGGCCACCAAGTTTTGGGGGCGTGCTGGACCACTTAGGCCCACACTATTAACGGTACAATCATCATATCATTTACAATGGAGACATACATTTGGTCCAAGTTATGGACAAATGGCCGCTCCGGGTGTGGCGGCTACAAATCCTTTGTGGAAATCCCTTTGAAAATTGAGGATATCTAGCAAAGCTCAAATTTTCATGTGGAGATTGTTTGCATGTATTTGTCCCATTAAAATGCATCTTGACAAATTGCCATATTAGAACTTCGAGTGAGTGTCATGTTTGTCATCAAAGACCTAAAGATATGCAACACCTCCTTTTTCTTTGCTCTTTAGCTCAACAGATGTGGAAGTCTCTCTAGTATTGAACCGGATATCTAAGATCCTTTAAACTCGGACCTTTCAGGTTCATAAGTAATCGAACACTTGTTGAGATCAGATGCAAATGATTTCCCAGGATTCGATAACATTAAAGAAACTACTTCGGTCACATGCTTGGTAACTATGGTAGCTGAGACTGCGCCGAGTTCGGAATGAGTCCGTACCTCCCCATTCTTGGTGCAAGATATCGATCCTTGGGATCATTGCGAATGCAACGCAGCCATGCCATGAATCTGTTGTTGTTGTCAGATGGGAGAAACCTGAAACTAGGCATATAAAATTGAACATTGACTCTTCTTTCTATGCAGATTCTTTGTTTAGGTGCTAACGTTGTTGGAGATATGCCCAAGAGGCAATAATAAATTAGTTATTGTTATATCTTAGTGTTCATGATAAATGTTTACACATCCCATGCTATAATTGTATTAACCGAAACATTGATACATGTGTGTTATGTAAACAACAAGGAGTCCCTAGTAAGCCTCTTGTATAACTAGCTTGTTGGTTAATGGATGATCATGGTTTCGTGATCATAAACATTGGATGTTATTAATAACAAGGTTATGTCATTAGGTGAATGATATAATGGACACACACCCAAATGAGCGTAGCATAAGATCAAGTCATTAAGTTCAATTTGCTATAAGCTTTTGATACATAGTTGCCTAAGTCATTCGACCATGAGATCATGTAAATCACTTACACCGGAAGGGTACTTTGATTACATCAAACGCCATTGCGTAAATGGGTGGTTATAAAGATGGGATTAAGTATTTGGAAAGTGTGAGTTGAGGCATATGGATCAATAGTGGGATTTGTCCATCCTGATGACGGATAGATATACTCTGGGCCCTCTCGGTGGAATGTCATCTGATTAGCTTGCAAGCATATGAATGGTTCATAAGAGATGACATACCACGGTACGAGTAAAGAGTACTTGTCGGTAACAAGGTTGAACAAGGTATGGAGATACCGATGATCGAACCTCGGACAAGTAAAATATCGTGTGACAAAGGGAATTGGCATCGCATGTAAATGGTTCATTCGATCACTAAGTCATCATTGAATATGTGGGAGCCATTATGGATCTCCAGATCCCGCTATTGGTTATTGCTCGGAGAGGAGTCTCGACCATGTCTGCATAGTTCACGAACCGTAGGGTGACGCGCTTAAGGTTCGATGTCGCATAAGTAGATTCGGAATATGAGATGGAGACCGAAGTTTGTTCGGAGTCTCGGATGGGATCCAGGACATCACGAGGAGGTCCGGAATGGTCCGGAGAATAAGATTCATATAAGGGAAGTTGATTTCTAGGTTTCGGAAAAGTTCAGGATTTTTCCGGTGAAGACTGGAAGGTTCTAGAAGGTTTCGGAGGGGTCCACCATGGGGCCCACGACCTAGGGGGTCTGCATGGGCCGAGGGGGTGCTGCCTAGCCCTGATGGGCCAGGCGCACCAAGCCTCAAAGGCCCAGGCCGTCCACCCCTTAGGGTTTCCCCAAAAACCCTAAGGGGGGATCAAATTGGAAGGTTTGGGGTGGGGGGGGGGGGAAGGAAAGTTCCCCCCTCCCCCTTTGGCCGGCCCTAGATGGGTTTGGACTTGGGGGGCACCCAAACCGACCCTCCCCACTATATAAAGAGGGGAGGGGTGGCCGGCCAAGTCCCCAACCCTGAAACCCTAGCCGCCACCTCTCCTCCCTCCTCTTTCTCTCTGCTGCGGCTCAGGCGAAGCCCTGCAGAGATTCTCCTCCACCACCACCACCACGCCGTCGTGCTGCTGGGATTTCGAGGGGATCTACCACACCTCCACTGCCCGCAGGAACGGGGAGAGGAAGGGCTTCATCGACACCGTACGCGCGACCGAGTACGGAAGTGCTGCCGGATTGCAGCACCGGGGACTGATACGTCTCCGACGTATCGATAATTTCTTATGTTCCATGCTACATTATTGATGATATCTACATGTTTTATACACATTATATGTCGTATTTACGCATTTTCTGGAACTAACCTATTAACAAGATGCCGAAGAGCCAGTTGCTGTTTTCTGCTGTTTTTGGTTTCAGAAATCCTAGTAACGAAATATTCTCGGAATTGGACGAAATCAACGCCCAGGGTCCTATTTTTGCACGAAGCTTCCAGAAGCGCGAAGAGGAGACGAAGTGGGGCCACGAGGTGGGGACACACCATGGCGGCGCGGCCCAAGCCCTGGCCGCGCCGCCCTAGTGTGTGGGCCCCCCGTGACGCCCTTTGACCTACCCTTTCGCCTACTTAAAGCCTCCGTCGCGAAACCCCCAGTACCGAGAGCCACGATACGGAAAACCTTCCAGAGACGCCGCCGCCGTGAATCCCATCTCGGGGGATTCAGGAGATCGCCTCCGGCACCCTGCCGGAGAGGGGAATCATCTCCCGGAGGACTCTTCATCGCCATGATCGCCTCCGGAGTGATGAGTGAGTAGTTCACCCCTGGACTATGGGTCCATAGCAATAGCTAGATGGTCGTCTTCTCCTTATGTGCTTCATTGTTGGATCTTGTGAGCTGCCTAACATGATCAAGATCATCTATCTGTAATACTATATGTTGTGTGTGAGAACCGGAACTTAACTTTCCGACCCTCCTGTGTTACTCGTCAATCCCAAGATCAATGTTGACGACACAGCGAAATGTATATCATTACAGATGTACAAAAATTAATTATTACAAAGTTTGAATAGCCACATAGTGTGACATTCATTACAATCAGAAAGCACAGCGGATAAATAAAACGCGAAGTGACTCCATCTCAGCCACAGGCAGTTGATGTAGTCCACGAGGCCTCACTCTTCAATGTCGTTGTAGTTGTCGTAGTCTTCCTTGTCTTTGCAGTACTCTGAATATCAACAAAAGTATTGCCATGAGTACATAGAGTACTCAACACACCCCCTCGATGCAAGACCTAATATATCTACATGAGGCTTCAAAGGAAGGCTGTAGGTTCTTTTGCATAAAAGCCAATTTTATTTGCAATACATTTGATAAAAAGCATTTTAGACGAAAACATGTTTTATCATGAGTGCAATATTTCTCATCAATGTGATTGTTCCTTGACAACTCACGTATCTCATAGGATTCGGATTCCAGGGAAAAGATGAAAGGAGAGAGAGAGGGGTAAAGAGGGAAATAGCAAAACAGGTTCCTGTATGTCAAGAAAGATTCATGTGTCGTCCATGACCGTGGACACGGCTATTCGAATAGTTTTAACTCTGCAGAGGTTGTACACTTTGCCCACACGACACAACCCCGTCTTGTTGCCCACCAGCCGTCGCTGATTTAATACACACCAATTGGTGTACCGACAGAGGGATTGTGACAAGGTCTTTTAGCTAGATCCCCCAAAGATGTGACATGCCCACCGGGTCTGGCGCACGGTATTGAGAGTACGTCCCCAAACCGGTCCCCCCATCTGTGCCGAAGGTTCTCCCGTAGGCAGCCACCTCATCTGCGGTACGGCGACATCAACACCTAAGGCTGACTAACTTACTTAACCAGGCCAGTGCCCATATAGCATGTGGTTGTACGGTTGTCACAATCTTCAAATCCAAGACTTATTAGGACCCTTATGCGGCACGAACGACGGATTGCTCCCTCCAACTTGTGAAGGGCAGCCAATCGCTCCTTCAACATTTGATTCAGCTGTCGCCCGCGCCATGTTTAGATGGTAAGTTTCACCCAGAGTAGAAGAGAGAGAGAGTAGAGGAAGCAACAACGGCTAATCAGCCTAGCTCAACGAGCTCAACAACTTTCAAAAGGGTATGTTTGACCCGAAGGTCGATCAATTCCTCCAAAGAGGCAATAGGAAGTATCCTAATGATTATTTAGCATGCTAAGCAACTCTACTCTATCAGGATTATTATATAATCTCTACTCAGGGTATCAAGTAAAAGGCGACAAGCGAATCAAGGTTGGTGTGTCAATCGACACGCTAGCTACTGGAATAAAATAGCATATATATTTGTAAAACATAAAATAGAATGCAATTTGTAAAACTGGGATAAACATGATGAGAGGGCATGCCTTCGTTGATGAAACCTTCGTCTTTCTCGATAGCCTGATTATGTCCACATTCAACCTCGCCACTCCCTACTCGTCGTAACGATAGCAGATAGCAACAAAATAAATACCAAAACAAAAATCACCAAAATCGAACGAAATACAAATAAGAGCGAAAGGGTGGGTAGGTGTAGAATCGGATGGGATAACTTGGATGGAATTGAGAAAGTGAGTTGCCGTAACTCGGATAAGAATCAACTCGCATGTGTATGATGCTAGGATTGGTTATTGGGATAAAGATCTATGATAAGACATCAGAGAATGGCTTGCTATAACTAGCTAACCATGTGCACATGATCTAAGGGTTATGGTAAATTTGGTCGCAACCGTGTTAAATAGTAAACGCGCCCTACACAATATAGCATAACTAGATAACTAGCAAAGTTTATCTAACATGCTATCACAATCATATAAGCAAGACAAAGGCTCGAATAGACATACATCATAAAACAACAAGAAATGCAAGCTAAAGCTAATACTATGATTTGCATCATGCTAGTGAACCATAGATGTACACCACAATACAAAGGGTAACACAAATAATAAAAGACTACTACCATGACACACGAACTAGCTAGAGCATTATATGGTCTACCACGAAATCTAACAAACTTCTCACAAGCTAGCATACATGTACGAGACAACGAATATATCTATTTATAATTAAACAAGAGCAAGACATGTTATTATATATTTGATAAGTAAATGTATGCTAGCATACATGAAGAAACCTCAATATATAGTATACAATACTTACAGGAAAATAATCTACCATCTATGTATGTACACACATGATTAATCAATGGAGCATCACATGGACAACATACATAACTATAATATAGATCAAGCATAAACATGCACACTACTACAACATTAAGTTACCGAAATAAATATAAACAAACATATTATATGATAGATGGTACACAAGATACCTTGGTAGCTAAACATAAAGGATAAGACTAGATAAACAACACACATTTTCTATCACCACCTAGCTACTTATAGCATGGATACAATAGATAGATGTGTGCATGAGATACTAATCAAACAAGAACAATCAAACAATGGCATTGTTGTATATGCAAATCTAGGCTACTAAACAAGTAATTAAATAGTATATGCTCACATAATATAAGACACTAACACGAATAAATCATGTCGCGACATAACAGTACCAATATATTGCATGAATTGCTAAGCATGGATTATAACATAGAACACTAGTATGATAAGCATGCATCACTCACAACAAGTATAACTATAAATAAACATGGATGAAACTAGAGCATGGCAAGCAATCACGTTTAACAATTTCAATTTGTGGTAGCCAACAAACTAACATGCTACTGAACCACATGTAAAAGAAAAATAATGAGTAACCTTGTAGATAATAAATCAATATCTAGTATTAATAAAATGCCATTCTCATAACTCAAATGCTAATTAGACACAACCAACGAAATCTAAAATAAGTCTAGAACATAAGAACCGTACTAGCTAAAAGATTCACGTAAACCAAGAGTTAAATCTAGCAATTTACACACCTATAACTAAGCATGTGTGATTCATGTAAAAAAAAAATATGATCACACGAGGCACTCACAAATGCAGAATTAGCTAGTATCAGTAGCACTACATTAGGTACAAGAATTTACACGGACGGGTGTCTACATGCTCATGGTGATGCACCAAAACAATTTGGACATACATGAATACGGAAAGACAAGAAAAACAACAAAGCTAGCAGTAGTATAATGCAACTACCCATGCACGTACGCATAGCAATGCAATTGGCTCAAACCACTTCGCAAAACAAATTTGATAAACATCAACAGTGTGAGTAAACTAGCATCACTACTGGGTTTCTAAGAGTATTTGACACACTTTCTATGTTGGGCTTGTGTGGATTTGAGTTGTGCAAGGTGCTAGAACGCTGATGCCATCCGGTGGCATTCGGTTCACCGGCCGCATGACAAACTACAGACCTACAGCCAGAGGCCATGTCTAGGAGGTAGGCATCTACAAGGATAGTGTGTGTGTGGAAGTATTTAACGTGGAGCTCACCGAGTATGACAGAAACTTCCGATGAACTAGATGAACCGTGTTTGAAGAGTCAATCAGTACATCCGGTGTGGTCGAACGCTCGAGCTCCTGGTCCAGGAACAGCTTCTCCTCCTCCTCGGGATCTTGGTGGCGCAACAGCTCCGCTCTTGATAGTCTGAGTCTTCGGGAACGCGAACGGCGTCCAGCCAGACCTCTTGCAAGATTGGATTGATGTGTGAGTTTCCACTGGCGGCGCGAATTTAGAAAGGAGATGCAGGGACGTCGATCCTGGCGTTTTATAGGCGGAAGAGAGCCGGCAGTGATGGCAGCAATTTAAAGTGAAGCGTTTCCTTTGGCGTTTCCGCTGGCATTCACGTACGTGCAGGAAGAAGAACGGAAGCGCGACGTTTCAGTACGTGATCGATGGAAAAAAGGAAAGAAACGGACTAGAGAGATAGTATGACTCTACTATACATGCAGCTACGAGAACAAAGTAGAACGAAAGCGGAGGGACGGAATCCATTGCCAGCTAGTAGTACATACTAGTGCAACTCGGTCACCCATACGAGAAATGAAAAGGCCACTTCAAGTGTGCATGCATGCATGGCCTGGTACGATAGAAAAGAAGAACAAGAAGTCACTAGGGAATAGATCGATTGGTGCTTGTAGTTGCTACCCGCAGGGGTGCAAAAACTAATATGAGAAAGGAAACCAGTATGTGCCTGGCTAGGAATCAATTTCCAATGAATTTACGAAAAACCAAATAGAAAGCCAATTGATAAAACAAAATGGAGAACCAAGAAAAAATACAAGAAGTACTGAAAAAAAATATTCTGCTTCTTTAATATGTTAAATTAATTCCAAAATATTTGAAATTAGTTTTAACAACTCCAAACGATATTTTTTATTCCACCGTGCTGCAACATCCTTTGTTTAGAGGAAAAAAAAATTCAGCCCATAAAAATCAGGATGTTACAATTCTACCCCCCTTAAAAGGAATCTCGACCCCGAGATTCAGCATAAGAGAAAAGATTTGGAAACTCCTAACATGGGCATCTTTGTGTTTCCATGTTGCTTCATCTTCGATTTGGTCGCTTCACTGGACTTTGCAACGGTTGATCGCATTCGTTTTGATTGTCCTTAACTGCTCATCAAGAATATTTAACGGGTACTATTTGCATTTGGGGCGGTGCTTGGAACTAAAGGCGGAGTAGACTCTATCTCACTGTCTGGTGGTAGACCTGGTAGCTCGTCTGGAAAAATATATTGATATTATTTAAAAACTCTAACATCCATCACCACCATCTCCTTCAACTTGTCCAGCAGGCTATCTATTAATGTATTGGGTGCTAATTCAGCTTGTAGTCATGATTCCTCCATCTTAAGTTTCAATACCATAGACTTCACCCTCAACAAGGTTATATCTTCAAAAGTTGGTCCACATCCATGTCCACTTTTGTGCCCGCCTCATTTGTGACCACAACTCGATTGACATTCATCATGTTGTCGCTTGGGGTCGGGATAGACGAGAGGGAAATAAACTAACCCATAACCAAACACATAAGAAAGTAACCATGGAAAATCCAAATAAAACTTCAACCAAATTATTTAAAAATAAGTTTTTAGTATGACTACATAAAACAACAAACAAATGTAGTCGATACTCATAAAAAAAATCATCTAACATACGCAGTACCTATCTAAAGGGTTCTACAAAAACTCATCCTATATGGTTGTCTTCTCTTGGCATCTTCAGCGTTGAAGAGTGAAGTGCTTGATACATTACTCTTGAATCCATGAGTTCTTGAGATGACTTCTCCCAGATAGGATATGGTATACTAAAGAAGTAGCTAAGAAAGAAGAATCAAAACACAATGGTGAAGAAGGTGACATAAGGAATAGCAATAGTCAAGAATTAGACTACGAGGATTTTCATAAATAAATAGTTTTTTTTTGTTGTACAAATTTTCCTAAAGTTTTTCCATTCTAAATAAGGCCACGCGACTAGGTCAACATCGGCTCTGATACCACTTCTGTGAGAACCGGAACTTAACTTTCCGACCCTCCTGTGTTACTCGTCAATCCCAAGATCAATGTTGACGACACAGCGAAATGTATATCATTACAGATGTACAAAAATTAATTATTACAAAGTTTGAATAGCCACATAGTGTGACATTCATTACAATCAGAAAGCACAGCGGATAAATAAAACGCGAAGTGACTCCATCTCAGCCACAGGCAGTTGATGTAGTCCACGAGGCCTCACTCTTCAATGTCGTTGTAGTTGTCGTAGTCTTCCTTGTCTTTGCAGTACTCTGAATATCAACAAAAGTATTGCCATGAGTACATAGAGTACTCAACACACCCCCTCGATGCAAGACCTAATATATCTACATGAGGCTTCAAAGGAAGGCTGTAGGTTCTTTTGCATAAAAGCCAATTTTATTTGCAATACATTTGATAAAAAGCATTTTAGACGAAAACATGTTTTATAATGAGTGCAATATTTCTCATCAATGTGATTGTTCCTTGACAACTCACGTATCTCATAGGATTCGGATTCCAGGGAAAAGATGAAAGGAGAGAGAGAGGGGTAAAGAGGGAAATAGCAAAACAGGTTCCTGTATGTCAAGAAAGATTCATGTGTCGTCCATGACCGTGGACACGGCTATTCGAATAGTTTTAACTCTGCAGAGGTTGTACACTTTGCCCACACGACACAACCCCGTCTTGTTGCCCACCAGCCGTCGCTGATTTAATACACACCAATTGGTGTACCGACAGAGGGATTGTGACAAGGTCTTTTAGCTAGATCCCCCAAAGATGTGACATGCCCACCGGGTCTGGCGCACGGTATTGAGAGTACGTCCCCAAACCGGTCCCCCCATCTGTGCCGAAGGTTCTCCCGTAGGCAGCCACCTCATCTGCGGTACGGCGACATCAACACCTAAGGCTGACTAACTTACTTAACCAGGCCAGTGCCCATATAGCATGTGGTTGTACGGTTGTCACAATCTTCAAATCCAAGACTTATTAGGACCCTTATGCGGCACGAACGACGGATTGCTCCCTCCAACTTGTGAAGGGCAGCCAATCGCTCCTTCAACATTTGATTCAGCTGTCGCCCGCGCCATGTTTAGATGGTAAGTTTCACCCAGAGTAGAAGAGAGAGAGTAGAGGAAGCAACAACGGCTAATCAGCCTAGCTCAACGAGCTCAACAACTTTCAAAAGGGTATGTTTGACCCGAAGGTCGATCAATTCCTCCAAAGAGGCAATAGGAAGTATCCTAATGATTATTTAGCATGCTAAGCAACTCTACTCTATCAGGATTATTATATAATCTCTACTCAGGGTATCAAGTAAAAGGCGACAAGCGAATCAAGGTTGGTGTGTCAATCGACACGCTAGCTACTGGAATAAAATAGCATATATATTTGTAAAACATAAAATAGAATGCAATTTGTAAAACTGGGATAAACATGATGAGAGGGCATGCCTTCGTTGATGAAACCTTCGTCTTTCTCGATAGCCTGATTATGTCCACATTCAACCTCGCCACTCCCTACTCGTCGTAACGATAGCAGATAGCAACAAAATAAATACCAAAACAAAAATCACCAAAATCGAACGAAATACAAATAAGAGCGAAAGGGTGGGTAGGTGTAGAATCGGATGGGATAACTTGGATGGAATTGAGAAAGTGAGTTGCCGTAACTCGGATAAGAATCAACTCGCATGTGTATGATGCTAGGATTGGTTATTGGGATAAAGATCTATGATAAGACATCAGAGAATGGCTTGCTATAACTAGCTAACCATGTGCACATGATCTAAGGGTTATGGTAAATTTGGTCGCAACCGTGTTAAATAGTAAACGCGCCCTACACAATATAGCATAACTAGATAACTAGCAAAGTTTATCTAACATGCTATCACAATCATATAAGCAAGACAAAGGCTCGAATAGACATACATCATAAAACAACAAGAAATGCAAGCTAAAGCTAATACTATGATTTGCATCATGCTAGTGAACCATAGATGTACACCACAATACAAAGGGTAACACAAATAATAAAAGACTACTACCATGACACACGAACTAGCTAGAGCATTATATGGTCTACCACGAAATCTAACAAACTTCTCACAAGCTAGCATACATGTACGAGACAACGAATATATCTATTTATAATTAAACAAGAGCAAGACATGTTATTATATATTTGATAAGTAAATGTATGCTAGCATACATGAAGAAACCTCAATATATAGTATACAATACTTACAGGAAAATAATCTACCATCTATGTATGTACACACATGATTAATCAATGGAGCATCACATGGACAACATACATAACTATAATATAGATCAAGCATAAACATGCACACTACTACAACATTAAGTTACCGAAATAAATATAAACAAACATATTATATGATAGATGGTACACAAGATACCTTGGTAGCTAAACATAAAGGATAAGACTAGATAAACAACACACATTTTCTATCACCACCTAGCTACTTATAGCATGGATACAATAGATAGATGTGTGCATGAGATACTAATCAAACAAGAACAATCAAACAATGGCATTGTTGTATATGCAAATCTAGGCTACTAAACAAGTAATTAAATAGTATATGCTCACATAATATAAGACACTAACACGAATAAATCATGTCGCGACATAACAGTACCAATATATTGCATGAATTGCTAAGCATGGATTATAACATAGAACACTAGTATGATAAGCATGCATCACTCACAACAAGTATAACTATAAATAAACATGGATGAAACTAGAGCATGGCAAGCAATCACGTTTAACAATTTCAATTTGTGGTAGCCAACAAACTAACATGCTACTGAACCACATGTAAAAGAAAAATAATGAGTAACCTTGTAGATAATAAATCAATATCTAGTATTAATAAAATGCCATTCTCATAACTCAAATGCTAATTAGACACAACCAACGAAATCTAAAATAAGTCTAGAACATAAGAACCGTACTAGCTAAAAGATTCACGTAAACCAAGAGTTAAATCTAGCAATTTACACACCTATAACTAAGCATGTGTGATTCATGTAAAAAAATATGATCACACGAGGCACTCACAAATGCAGAATTAGCTAGTATCAGTAGCACTACATTAGGTACAAGAATTTACACGGACGGGTGTCTACATGCTCATGGTGATGCACCAAAACAATTTGGACATACATGAATACGGAAAGACAAGAAAAACAACAAAGCTAGCAGTAGTATAATGCAACTACCCATGCACGTACGCATAGCAATGCAATTGGCTCAAACCACTTCGCAAAACAAATTTGATAAACATCAACAGTGTGAGTAAACTAGCATCACTACTGGGTTTCTAAGAGTATTTGACACACTTTCTATGTTGGGCTTGTGTGGATTTGAGTTGTGCAAGGTGCTAGAACGCTGATGCCATCCGGTGGCATTCGGTTCACCGGCCGCATGACAAACTACAGACCTACAGCCAGAGGCCATGTCTAGGAGGTAGGCATCTACAAGGATAGTGTGTGTGTGGAAGTATTTAACGTGGAGCTCACCGAGTATGACAGAAACTTCCGATGAACTAGATGAACCGTGTTTGAAGAGTCAATCAGTACATCCGGTGTGGTCGAACGCTCGAGCTCCTGGTCCAGGAACAGCTTCTCCTCCTCCTCGGGATCTTGGTGGCGCAACAGCTCCGCTCTTGATAGTCTGAGTCTTCGGGAACGCGAACGGCGTCCAGCCAGACCTCTTGCAAGATTGGATTGATGTGTGAGTTTCCACTGGCGGCGCGAATTTAGAAAGGAGATGCAGGGACGTCGATCCTGGCGTTTTATAGGCGGAAGAGAGCCGGCAGTGATGGCAGCAATTTAAAGTGAAGCGTTTCCTTTGGCGTTTCCGCTGGCATTCACGTACGTGCAGGAAGAAGAACGGAAGCGCGACGTTTCAGTACGTGATCGATGGAAAAAAGGAAAGAAACGGACTAGAGAGATAGTATGACTCTACTATACATGCAGCTACGAGAACAAAGTAGAACGAAAGCGGAGGGACGGAATCCATTGCCAGCTAGTAGTACATACTAGTGCAACTCGGTCACCCATACGAGAAATGAAAAGGCCACTTCAAGTGTGCATGCATGCATGGCCTGGTACGATAGAAAAGAAGAACAAGAAGTCACTAGGGAATAGATCGATTGGTGCTTGTAGTTGCTACCCGCAGGGGTGCAAAAACTAATATGAGAAAGGAAACCAGTATGTGCCTGGCTAGGAATCAATTTCCAATGAATTTACGAAAAACCAAATAGAAAGCCAATTGATAAAACAAAATGGAGAACCAAGAAAAAATACAAGAAGTACTGAAAAAAAATATTCTGCTTCTTTAATATGTTAAATTAATTCCAAAATATTTGAAATTAGTTTTAACAACTCCAAACGATATTTTTTATTCCACCGTGCTGCAACATCCTTTGTTTAGAGGAAAAAAAAATTCAGCCCATAAAAATCAGGATGTTACAGTTGTGTTTGTCGGGATCCGATGGATAGAGAATACTATGTTATGGTGATTATCAATCTATTACTTATGTGTTGTTTATGATCTTGCATGCTCTCCGTTATTAGTAGAGGCTCTGGCCAAGTTTTTACTCTTAACTCCAAGAGGGAGTATTTATGCTCGATAGTGGGTTCATGCCTCCATTGATACCTGGGACAGTGACAGAAAGTTCTAAGGTTGTGGATGTGCTGTTGCCACTAGGGATAAAACATTGATTCTATGTCTAAGGATGTAGTTGTTGATTACATTACGCACCATACTTAATGCAATTGTCTGTTGCTTGCAACTTAATACTGAAAGGGGTTCGGATGATAACCTGAAGGTGGACTTTTTAGGCATAGATGCAGTTGGATGGCGGTCTATGTACTTTGTCGCAATGCCCAATTAAATCTCACTATATTTATCATATCATGTATATGCATTGTTATGCCCTTTTCTATTTGTCAATTGCCCGACTGTAATTTGTTCACCCAACATGCTTTTATCTTATGGGAGAGACACCTCTAGTGAACTGTGGACCCCGGTCCTATTCTTTACATCGCATACAATCTACTGCAATACTTGTTTTACTGTTTTCTTCGCAAACAATCATCTTCCACACAATACGGTTAATCCTTTGTTACAGCAAGCCGGTGAGATTGACAACCTCACTGTTTCGTTGGGGCAAAGTACTTTGGTTGTGTTGTGCAGGTTCCACGTTGGCGCCGGAATCCCTGGTGTTGCGGCGCATCACATTTCGCCACCATCAACCTTCAACGTGCTTCTTGGCTCCTCCTGGTTCGATAAACCTTGGTTTCTTTCTGAGGGAAACTTGCCACTGTGCGCATCATACCTTCCTCTTGGGGTTCCCAACGGACGTGTACATCTACGCGCATCAAGCACTTTTTCTGGCGCCGTTGCCGGGGAGATCAAGACACGCTGCAAGGGGAGTCTCCACTTCCCAATCTCTTTACTTTGTTTTTGTCTTGCTTTATTTTATTTACTACTTTGTTTGCTGCACCTAAACAAAACACACAAAAAAATTAGTTGCTAGTTTTACTTTATTTACTGTCTTGCTCTCTATATCAAAAACACAAAAAAATTAGTTACTTGCATTTACTTTATCTAGTTTGCTTTATTTACTATTGCTAAAATGAATACCCCTGAAAATACTAAGTTGTGTGACTTCACAACCACTAATAATAATGATTTCCTATGCACACCTATTGCTCCACCTGCTACTACAGCAGAATTCTTTGAAATTAAACCTGCTTTACTAAATCTTGTCATGAGAGATCAATTTTCTGGTATTAGTTCTGATGATGCTGCTGCCCATCTTAATAATTTTGTTGAACTATGTGAAATGCAAAAGTATAAGGATGTATATGGTGATATTATTAAATTGAAATTGTTTTCTTTCTCATTAAGAGGAAGAGCTAAAGATTGGTTGCTATCTTTGCCTAAGAATAGTATTGATTCATGGACTAAATGCAAGGATGCTTTTATTGGTAGATATTATCCTCCCGCTAAAATTATATCTTTGAGAAGTAGCTAGCATAATGAATTTTAAGCAATTAGATACTTAACATGTTGCTCAAGCATGGGAGAGAATGAAAACTTTGGTAAAGAATTGCCCAACCCATGGACTGACTACTTGGATGATCATCCAAACCTTCTATGCAGGACTAAATTTTTCTTCGCGGAATTTATTGGATTCAGCTGCTGGAGGTACCTTTATGTCCATCACTTTGGGGGCGGCCACAAAACTTCTTGATGATATGATGATAAATTACTCTGAATGGCACACGGAAAGAGCTCCACAAGGTAAGAAGGTAAATTCTGTTGAAGAAACCTCTTCCTTGAGTGATAAGATTGATGTGATTATGTCTATGCTTGTGAATGTTAGATCTAATGTTGATCCAAATAATGTTCCTTTAGCTTCATTGGTTGCTCAAGAAGAAAATGTTGATGTGAATTTCATTAAAAATAATAATTTCAACAACAATGCTTATAGGAACAATTCTGGTAATAACTATAGGCCATATCCTTTTGCTAATGGTAATGGTTATGGTAATTCTTATGGGAATTCTTACAACAATAATAGGAGTGTACCCTCTGGTCTTGAAGCTATGCTTAAAGAATTTATTAGTACACAAACTGCTTTTAACAAATCTGTTGAGGAAAAGCTTGATAAAATTGATATTCTTGCTTCTAGAGTTGATAGACTTGCCTCTGATGTTGATCTTTTAAAATTGAAAGTTATGCCTAATAATGATATTGATAATAATATTACTACTACAGCAAATGCCATCCAAGTTAGAATTAATGAGAATATAAGATTAATGGCTGAACTGCGTGCTAGGTGGGATAGAGAAGAAAATGAGAAACTAGCTAAAGAGAATAATGTAGCTAAAGTTTGGACTATTACCACCAAAAGTAATGTTGATTCCTCACATGTTGCTGCACCTCCTACTATCAATGGTAAAATAATTGGTGTTGGCAATGTTTCTACTCCTAGTGCAAAGCGTACAAAACTGCCTGAAATTGCTAAAAGCTAAGCGCTTGTGATAAAACTGCTGAAATTTTTTCCAACCTTGGGGACAATGATCCCATTGCTGTAGCTCATAATGATTTAGATTTTGATGATTGCCACATCTCTGAAGTTATAAAGTTCTTACAAAAACTTGCTAAAAGTCCTAATGCTAGTGCTATAAATTTGGCCTTTACAAAACATATTACAAATGCTCTCATAAAAGCTAGAGAAGAGAAACTAAAACTTGAAACTTCTATTCCTAGAAAGTTAGAAGATGGTTGGGAGCCCATCATTAAAATGAAATTCAATGACTTTGAATGTAATGCTTTATGTGATCTTGGTGCAAGTATTTATGTTATGCCTAAAAAGATTTATGATATGCTTGACTTGCCACCATTGAAGAATTGTTATTTGGATGTTAATCTCGCTGATAATGCTAAAAAGAAACCTTTGGGGAGAATTGATAATGTTCATATTATGGTTAACAATAACCTTGTCCCCGTTGATTTTGTTGTCTTGGATATTGAATGCAATGCATCTTGTCCCATTATATTGGGAAGACCTTTTTTTCGAACCGTTGGTGCTACTATTGATATGAAGGAAGGTAATATTAAATATCAATTTCCTCTCAAGAAAGGTATGGAACACTTCCCTAGAAAAAGAATGAAGTTACCTTATGATTCTATTATTAGAGCAAATTATGATGTTGATGCTTCATCTCTTGATAATACTTGAAATACACTTTCTGCGCCTAGCTGAAAGGCGTTAAAGAAAAGAGCTTATGGGAGACAACCCATGTTTTTACTACAGCACTTTGTTTTATATTTGAGTCTTGGAAGTTGTTTACTACTGTAGCAACCTCTCCTTATCATGTTTTTGTGCCAAGTAAAGTCTCTATAGTAAGGTTCATACTAGATTTGGATTACTGCGCAGAGACAGATTTCTTTGCTGTCACGAATCTGGTCCTAATTCTCTGTAGGAAACTCAGAAAATTATGCCAATTTACGTGAGTAATCCTCAGATATGTACGCAACTTTCATTAGTTTTGAGTTTTTCCATTTGAGCAAGTCTGGTGCCATTTTAAAATTCGTCTTTACAAACTGTTCTGTTTTGACAGATTCTGCCTTTTATTTCGCATTGCCGTATTTGCTATGTTGGATGAATTTCTTTGATCCATTAATTTCCAGTAGCTTTGTGCAATGTCCAGAAGTGTAAAGAATGATTGTGCCACCTCTGAACATGTAAACTTTTATTGTGCACTAACCCTCTAATGAGTTTGCTTGAAGTTTGGTGTGAAGGAAGTTTTCAAGGATCAAGAGAGGAGTATGATATACTATGATCAAGAGGAGTAAAAGCTCTAAGCTTGGGGATGCCCCCGTGGTTCACCCCTGCATATTCTAAGAAGACTCAAGCGTCTAAGCTTGGGGATGCCCAAGGCATCCCCTTCTTCATCGACAACATCATCAGGTTCCTCCCCTGAAACTATATTTTTATTCAGTCAATCTTGTGTTCTTTACTTGGAGCGTCGGTTTGTTTTTGTTTTTGTTTTGTTTGAATAAAGTTGGATCCTAGCATTCTTTGTGGGAGAGAGACACGCTCCACTGTTGCATATGGACAAATATGTCCTTAGGCTTTACTCATAATATTCAAGGCGAAGGTTGAAACTTCTTCGTTAAATTGTTATATGGTTGGAGTTGGGAAATGCTACATGTAGTAATTCTAAAATGTCTTGGATAATGTGATACTTTGCAATTGTTGTGCTCATGTTTAAGCTCTTGCATCATATACTTTGCACCCATCAATGAAGAAATACATAGAGCTTGCTAAAATTTGGTTTGCATATTTGGTCTCTCTAAGGTCTAGATAATTTCTAGTATTGAGTTTTGAACAACAAGGAAGACGGTGTAGAGTCTTATAATGTTTACAATATGTCTTTTATGTGAGTTTTGCTGCATCGGTTCATCCTTGAGTTTGCTTCAAATAACCTTGCTAGCCTAAACCTTGTATCGAGATGGAATACTTCTCATGCATCCAAAATCCTTGAGCCAACCACTATGCCATTTGTGTCCACCATACCTACCTACTACATGGTATTTCTCCGCCATTCCAAAGTAAATTGCTTGAGTGCTACCTTTAAAATTTCATCATTCGCCTTTGCAATATATAGCTCATGGGACAAAATAGCCTTAAAAACTATTGTGGTATTGAATATGTACTTATGCACTTTATCTCTTATTAAGTTGCTTGTTGTGCGATAACCATGCTTCTGGGGACGCCATCAACTATTCTTTGTTGAATATCATGTGAGTTGCTATGCATGTCCGTCTTGTCTGAAGTAAGAGAGATCTACCACCTTAATGGTTGGAGCATGCATATTGTTAGAGAAGAACATTGGGCCGCTAACTAAAGCCATGAATCATGGTGGAAGTTTCAGTTTGGACATATATCCTCAATCTCATATGAGAATAATAATTGTTGCTACATGCTTATGCATTAAAGAGGAGTCCATTATCTGTTGTCCATGTTGTCCAGGTATGGATGTCTAAGTTGAGAATAATCAAAAGCGAGAAATCCAAAATGCGAGCTTTCTCCTTAGACCTTTGTACAGGCGGCATGGAGGTACCCCTTTGTGACACTTGGTTGAAACATGTGTATTGCGATGATCCGGTAGTCCAAGCTAAGTATACTATTAGTATACTATGCATGAGGCTTGCAACTTGTAAGATATAATTTACATAACTCATATGCTTTATTACTACCGTTGACAAAATTGTTTCATGTTTTCAAAATAAAAGCTCTAGCACAAATACATCAATCGATGCTTTCCTCTTTGAAGGACCTTTCTTTTACTTTTATTGTTGAGTCAGTTCACCTATCTCTCTCCACCTTAAGAAGCAAACACTTGTGTGAACTGTGCATTGATTCCTACATACTTGCATATTGCACTTGTTATATTACTTTATATTGACAATATCCATGAGATATACATGTTATAAGTTGAAAGCAACCGCTGAAACTTAATCTTCCTTTGTGTTGCTTCAATACCTTTACTTTGATTTATTGCTTTATGAGTTAACTCTTATGCAAGACTTATTGATGCTTGTCTTGAAGTACTATTCATGAAAAGTCTTTGCTTTATGATTCACTTGTTTACTCATGTCATTACCATTGTTTTGATCGCTGCATTCATTACATATGTTTACAATAGTATGATCAAGATTATGATGGCATGTCACTCCAGAAATTATCTTCGTTATCGTTTTACCTGCTCGGGACGAGCAGAACTAAGCTTGGGGATGCTGATACGTCTCCGACGTATCGATAATTTCTTATGTTCCATGCTACATTATTGATGATATCTACATGTTTTATACACATTATATGTCGTATTTACACATTTTCTGGAACTAACCTATTAACAAGATGCCGAAGAGCCGATTCTTTGTTTCTGCTGTTTTTGGTTTCAGAAATCCTAGTAACGAAATATTCTCGGAATTGGACGAAATCAACGCCCAGGGTCCTATTTTTGCACGAAGCTTCCAGAAGCGCGAAGAGGAGACGAAGTGGGGCCACGAGGTGGGGACACACCATGGCAGCGCGGCCCAAGCCCTGGCCGCGCCGCCCTAGTGTGTGGGCCCCCCGTGACGCCCTTTGACCTACCCTTTCGCCTACTTAAAGCCTCCGTCACGAAACCCCCAGTACCGAGAGCCACGATACGGAAAACCTTCCAGAGACGCCGCCGCGAATCCCATCTCGGGGGATTCAGGAGATCGCCTCCGGCACCCTGCCGGAGAGGGGAATCATCTCCCGGAGGACTCTTCATCGCCATGATCGCCTCCGGAGTGATGAGTGAGTAGTTCACCCCTGGACTATGGGTCCATAGCAGTAGCTAGATGGTCGTCTTCTGTAACATCCCAGAAAATACAACACAAAACAAACAAAGTTCCCTAGTTCCAAATTTTGGAACCAACAAAAACTTTTATTAAATTAAGATTGGTACATAATGATCTTGCTTAATTCTTGTGCTATTGCCATGATTGCTTGTTCCTAGTATTTGAAATAACCTTAAACCCTAAACCTCACCCCTCTTCTCATGATTCTAGTGAAAATAAAATAAAAGGAAATTAAATGAGAAAAAGGCATATGTGCCTATGGCTACCATTATAAATATTTACCCTAGACCTTTTCACTTTATTTAAAATATTGGAAAAGCTTTGTAAACCTTATATAGTATTTCTTAAGTCATTTCTAGGGTGAAACCAAAAAGAATAAAAAGAAAACTAAAAATGCCATAGAGGCATATGAGAGTAAAAGAATAAAACAAGGGAATTTAAGAAAACTAACCCTAGGACTTGTGTGAATGGTTGGATCACCTCCATATATCATTTCAGCATTCAACCAAAACCAATTGGGTCAAACTAAGTCAAAATAAAAATAAAATACCACATATGCATAAAAGCATATGTGACACATAGGCATTTCACCAAACATTGACCTATGTCCCTAAACCTTGACCAAAAGGTGTGACACCCTCTCTAAACCTATTATAACACTAAATGGACCCAAACCCATGTCCAAGTGAGGCAAGAACAACCCTAGTACAAGTTATGAAAATTGGACACCTTATTACTTATGTGTTAAGGCCAAATTTGCAAATCTTTGAGCAGGGCCCTTTGAGTTAGTTTCAATGCTCTTAAAATGTTACTAAACTCATAAGAACCACATTAGAGTCAACCAAAGTCAAATCAAATAGAGAGAAATCAAATAGGGAGAGAATTCCCAACATTCACTCACATACACATATGCCAAAATGCAAATCCTCCACCAAGGCCAAATTTGCTTGCCCCATTGTTTCTAAAATACTTCAATATGATAAACTAACACAATTGCATCATAGGATCAAGAATCAAATCAAAGCAAAACTCAAAATCAACATACATGTGATAATGGTCATTTTGCCACTTTATAAAATGTTCCCCTCTTTACCCCTCTGGCTTTGACTTTTCTTCAACCAAACTTGGTCAACTATGACCATGTCATCCAAGACCACATGAAAGTGAACAACTTTCATGTTGACCATCTCTGCTAATGTTGACTAGGTTGACCAGTAAAGAATTGCCAAGTGGAGACTTTGAATTAATGTGAAGATCAACCCCATTTTGGAATCTCACAAAACCTTAACCAAATTCACCACCACCACCACCATTCTTTCACTCTATTTATATAATTGAGTTGCACCAAAAAGAATTTCGAAATTCAACCAAAACTCTCTTGCGGCCATTCTCTCAAACACCTTGCAGGCATCATTTTCAATTTGACATACATCCTTTTAACCCCTGGTCCATGACCAAAGCCCACTTGATCATTGCTCATAAGTGTTCCTGTACCTCCCCTGCACCTTCTCCTGTACTTCAGCCATGGAGAAAATGGAGGGAATGCACCCTTGCATCCATGCCGTGCCCATGCCGGCCACCTCCACCCCTCTCTTCTCTCTGGCCCTTCTCTCTGGTAATGATCATGTCCAGTACACTCCCATACACTTGCTGATCATGACGGTGCACGGCCCAGACTCGCGCGAGCACCGCATTGGCCAAAACCCAACGCGCCCAGACGCGCCCATGCCGGTCGTGGCGCGCCAGAGCGCGCATGGGCACCGTCCTGGACGCGCCAGTACCCCGCGTCGCCTGGTCGCTGTCGAGCTCCTCCCTCTCTCTCCTTGTGCATGCACCTTCCACACCTCACCAGGACACCGACGGACACCGCCATTGGCCCTCACCGGCGCCGTAGACGACGCCATCATCAAGCTCTGCCACGCCGGTACTGCGAGGACGACGATGACGCCGCCCCCTCTTGTCCTCCCCTAGCAAAGCCATCAAGCGCTCTAGCACCCCCTAGGCGTCGCCTACCTCCTGCGCCCATGCCCTTGCCCCTTCGCGTCCTGGATCGCCGGCGCCATCGGTGACCTGCCGCTCCGCCACGGCCACCACTTCGCCCTATAAATAGCGACCCCCTCAGCCTTCCCTTCCCACACCAAACCTGCTCCACTCCCTCTTCTGAACCTCCTCAACGCCAGCTCCCCTTCGATTAGGCCACAGATAGCTTCAATTGCTCCATCGATCGCCGGAGACCGCCGCAGATCGACACGACGATTTCGGCCACCATTGGAGACGCCACTGGTACCAGGCGACTCCTCTTCGTCGACAACGCCGCCTAGCACCAGCGCCGCCCCTCGCCGGAGTCCCAGCTCGCCGTCGACCCCCTACCTCCGCCGTGCCCGCGTCTGCTTCTCGTCACCGACGACGACGCATCTCCACCGTCGGATCTTCCTCTGATCGCACGACTCAGGTTAGCCCATACCGTTTCGGTAGAAATCAGTCACTGACGCGTGGGACCCCCTGTCAGCTGGCTCGCGGCGGTGAAACGTTAGTTGGGCCGGCCCAGTTCATTTATTCTGTTTAGCCCGTTAGATTTTCCCGCGTGGCCCATTAATTCAAATTCGACTTAATCTATTTAGATCAAATCCAATACTGGTGCCAACTTCAAAATTAAATAGTTTGAAATCTACTACACCAAATTTAACCAATTTTATATATTTGGAAACCTCATGAAATTGTCTAAACAATGGCACTGGCCTCATGTCCAAATTCGAAATTAAATTTAAATGATAAAAATAACAAGGCAGGGACTTTTCTGACTTCAAATAAATATTAGAAATTATCTATAAATAATTTTAAGTTGATTCCAACTCTAATAAATCACATTTGACATAATATAATTGTTTATGCAAAAATATAGTGTAGTTGCTTTGCATGATCATGGACTAGAATTAAATAATGGCTATGTAGTCATTTCTAGTTCATTTAAACTACTTTAAATTAATTATTAAATAGTATGAGAGCTATTTCCCTCATTTAAATTGTGATCTTAAGTAATTCAAATAAAGGTACTGACCTTGATCAAATAAGTCTCATGCTTGGTTAATTAGAGAGGTTAATCATTTAGATGCTAGTTAAACTTATATGAGATATATCCTCTCACATAAACCATTAGTCCAAATAGTTCAATAAGAATTAATAACACCTAAGTAATGACCCATAGGTTTATATTTGAAAATACTTAATCCTTCTCATAAGTAGTATTTAAATATTTCAAACCTATTTATTCAATTATATAATAGACTTCGGTCTCATTTAAATCTTACCTCAACCAAATTAATATGAAGTAGATCCCATGGTCAATTAAAATTCACTTCTAATTAATTAATAATATTAAAACATTACAAGGTGTTACCAAAATAGTATGAGGTGCTCACCTCATTTAAATCATCCTTCTCAAATAAAATAAAGTAAGGTATTGACCCTTAATTGGCTAGACTCATACTTGCTCACTTATAATCTTAAAACTAAATAATAATTATATTTTCCAAAGATTAATTAAATCACATGGGATGATGAATCTCATTTAGCTCACTTTCTCAAAATACTAAGTGTGAAGTGTTGATCTTGGTCAACATGAGATCATCCCTGATTATGTGAGAATATTAGAACACCTCAGTAATAGTCCTGTAAATAAATCACCACTATGTGTTAAATCATATGAGAGATACTCCTCTCATTTAAATCTTGTTCTCAAGTAAGCAAATATGAGGTAGTAATCCTAGTCTAAGTAACCTCATATTAAATTATTAGGTGACATTAAAACACTACCATGTTAGTATTAAATTGCATGAGGTATGGAACCTCATTTAAATCATTTTCTCAAATAATAAGTATGAAGAGGTTGACTTTAGTCAACCTAGGTCATATATTATTCATAAGAGAAATTAAATCTTAAGAAGATTCAATGAGAGGAAATTATTTTCTCACAAACTAAAGAGAAACCCTAACTCCATTTTCAATGAGAGGAAATTATTTTCCTATTATTAAATAAGGAAACCCTAGCATAATCTTGTAATAAATATTAAGTAGTAATGCTAGATCATTGTGTGAGCCACTAAGGCTAATTAAGAGTACTTAAGTTTTGTTTGGTGATTGTATCCTCGTATTCGTTTATAGACGCTAGTACCGGAGACTATCAAGAGGAGGAGGTATTCTACCAAGAGGAAGAGGAAGAATACTTTGATCACCTCACCAATCAAGGCAAGCTGATATTAATATTACCCTACCAACAAGCTAACATTCTTGCAAGCTAGATTAATGCAAGCTAATAAACTTGCTAACCATCAGGGTGCAAAGCTCTACCAGAGCAAGGCACCATTACATTTTCCTTTATGAACCTATCCCAAAGTTTTTACCTTACAAGCTTTACTTGCTTTTATTTATCAAAGTTACTTTTGGGTTTATGATTCACTTGGTGGAAATATAGAGTAGTACCAGAAAATCACACTTAGCCTAGCAAGCTCCAAGATACTTATCACCCCTCATGAAATAGTTGCTAGTGCTAATCAATCAAAACTTGACTACTCTAGATGGGAACATGTGACTTTGAAATGAAGTTGAAACCTTGGAATGATGCTCATTCCATTGAATGACTTTGAAGGTGAATATGACCAAGAGAAGATGGTGATTTTTGATATAAAACTGATGGTTGGGTTCGGATGCGATACCATTCCAATTTTGAAAGTACCCCCACAATACCCAAAATGGGTAAGGGCGTAACTAGAAATTTATGTGCTTTAGTATGGGTTCCCTCTAAACAAGCGTCATCGGGGTCAGGCTAAAGGCTGCCTCTACAGAAGTGATGTGATATGACGTGAATGAGGTGAATTGTCCGGCCCAAGCCCTGTGCAGTTCCCGGGTTAACAGGTTGGTTCTCACCGGGAGGCCAAGCTCATGGGGAGAGGTGCCTGTACTAGAGTATATAAGTGAAAGGTTATGGTTGGTAGTCCGCATACGGAGTATGATAAATCAGGGCCAGCTAACCCTGACGGATTATTGAAAATATTGTGGCACAAGTGTACGACCTCTGCAGAGTGTAGAACTATTCGAATAGCCGTGTCCACGATTACGGACGATTGGAAAGGCCATACTGTTCCGTCATCAGACCATTTTCAAAAATGTGACATATGACTGGTGACTTGAAGTTGACCGGTGAATGGTGACTTTGAGTTGGACCACAACAGAGTTGTGGGGATGACACTAATGTTCCCACTTGAGATAGTCTATGTGATTCAAGCATCTTTACTAAATGTTTATGAAATAAACTTGGCTTTATGCAAATAAATCTAGAGCTTAGTATCCCCTTACCACAATTGATAGTGCTTACACTAGTATTAGTTTGCGAGTACTTTAAAAAGTACTCATGGCTTTGTCCCTGGCTATTCAAATGGCCAGACTATGAAGGTAAACAGCTGTACGAGGAAGATGGACATCAGAACGTCTACGACAACTAGGACCGCTCCTGACGTCAACAGTTGCCTGTGGAACAGATGGACCACGACCGTTATTTCGCTTCCGCTATGTGTTTTGTAATAGGATCTCTAGATCCTCTATGATGTATTAAGACTGGATCATGTGATCCTTTGTTGTAAGACGATTATGTGTTGTAATAAATGATGCGTTGTGATATCAAGCTATTATGTCTCGCAAAAACAATATTCCTGGGATTGCGAGGAATGGCATAATAGGCATCTGGACTTAAAAATCCGGGTGTTGACAAGTTGGTATCAGAGCCATTGTTTGACCTTAGGAGACCCTAGTTAGAATGGACGTTCGGAAAATTGTAGTTTCTAAAACCAATGAAAGAAGTATTTGTGAAAAACTTATTCATTTATTCTCTACCAGATCTTCTTAAAAATAATAAGCCATGCACCTCTTTATCAATCCATTTAAAATTTTTGCCACACTTGTTCACATCTCTAACTTACTCATCCATTTCACTTTCAGATGGAGCCCTACGTCCAGACGGAGACCTACGATCTGGAAAACGGAGGAAGTCTGGTGTTTGAGCGCGACTTGTACCTAGTGTCCGAGAGGCTCGAACGCCCACCTCCTAAGTTCCACGGAGTCCGGATCCACAACACCCCCACTGGGGAGCAGCAGTGGATGATCACCGCTGACTTGAAGGGAAGCTCGGAACCTCCCATCTCAGAGAGGATCCTTTTCTCCTTCAAGGCCTACAGCTGGGTGGACGGTCTTGCTCACGCCCTTCAGGAGGGACTGGCTCGGGTGTGCGGACAGAACATCGCCGCACTCCGGGGAAGCCGCTTCGCCCACTTCGCGAGACACGACACCATGGGGGAACCCATGTCACTCTCTTCGCACCCGGTGCTCAAGATCCATGTGCAGCATTTGGACTTTATGCTTCACGAGACCCGGAAGGATCTAGAGCTGACACGTGTTCACTCCCACCGTGCTCAGATGGCTTTGGCTCATCATGCTGACGCCATCAGGCTACTCGCCAAGGACCGCAGGTCACTTCGCCTGCAGCGCGCCAAGAATGTCGCTACTATCACTCGTCTTCGCGAGAAGATTCGCACCTTAGAGGTGACTGTCCGGACACAGCAGGACCAGATCCAGGAGATGGAGGAGGATGGAGAAGACATCCAAGGAGGCGATGACTTCCTGAGTGACGACAACGACTTTGAGGATGACGAGTTCACTGATGAGGAGGACTATGAGTTTCTGGAGGCTGCAGAGGATGGGATCCTTCCCATCGATGTGGATGAAGACCCTGAGGAATAGTTTCACTAGCTTCACTTACGTAGGTGTGAGTTGTATCCCGCACCATGTATCGTAGATTGTGGAAGAAGGGTTCTTAAAACCCTTAGTGCTTTAGCTTGTAATGTGTGATATTTGTTGTGAATAAATAAAATATGTGTTATATTCATCCTGAAAATATCTTAAGTTTAAGTTTCAACTTAACTCAAAATAAGCCCTAGAAAAATTCCCTCTTACCTTATGATATATCTACATAATCAGATGGCACCCCCAAACCGCAACGCAAATCAGGATGCCATGATGCAACTACTGCAAACAATGATGGCAGACCGGGAAGCCGAAAGAGCTGATCGCCAAGCAAACCTCGCTGCACTGCAACAGATAGCTCAGAACAATCAAGGCCATGGAAACCACGATCACCCTGGGTCAAAGCTAAAGAATTTCCAGAACACTAACCCTCCAATGTTCAGCAAAACTGAAGAACCCCTCGATGCTGATGACTGGCTCCAGACAATAGAAAACAACCTTGAAGTTGCGGGAGTTGAAGCCGCAGAAAAAGTACTGTTTGCCACCCACTACCTGTCGGGACCTGCAAGAGCCTGGTGGACTAGTGCCCGTGCAATGAATGCAGGACAGATGATGACATGGGAAGACTTCAAGCTGAAGTTCAGCAAGTACCATGTGCCCCAAGGATTAATCAAGAAAATGAGAGACGAGTTCCGCGAACTCAAGCAAGGAAGAATGTCCGTGGTGGAATACCGCGACAGGTTTCTCACTCTGTCAAGGTACGCCCCGGATGAGACCAACACAAATGAGAAAAGAAAGGAAAGATTTTTGAACGGACTGCACGCCGAGATGCAAACTGTGTTAGTGAATATTCCGTTCGCTGACCTCGAAGCCCTCGTAGACTCAGCCATACAGATGGAAGGAAAGCTGCATCAGGCCAATGAGAACCGCAAGCGCAGAATGATTAACCAGAATGGACCCCACCATACTCAGAAGTACCGCAATAACTCCTCTGGAGGATTCACCCCCAGAAACAACAGGCCACCTGCTCAGACTTATCGCCCCAACTACAGCAACAACAACGGAGGACCCCCGAAGCCCGGAGGCAACAACAATAACAACCGCAACCCCAACAGCCACAACAACAATGGGAACAACACCAACACCAACACTGGCCCGAGAACTGGAAGTAATGCCATCCCCGTCACTCCGAGGGACAAATCAACGGTAAACTGCTATGAATGTGTAGTTGTAGGCCACTTTTCCAAAGAATGCCCCAAGAAGCTTGCCAAGATCGCTGCCAACACCGCTGCACCTGCCCAGCAACAGCGTCGCTTCGCAGGTAGAAGGAACCAGAACAACAACAACGGCCGTTTCTACCACATGACTGCCACTGAAGCCCAAGAAGCACCCCAGACCCTGACAAGTATGCCTTCCTGTTAATCCAAAATGCTCAATCTCTCTTAGGCACCTAACTCCTCTTAAAATCTCGGGACGAGATTTGTTTAAGGGGGAAGGGTTTGTAACATCCCAGAAAATACAACACAAAACAAACAAAGTTCCCTAGTTCCAAATTTTGGAACCAACAAAAACTTTTATTAAATTAAGATTGGTACATAATGATCTTGCTTAATTCTTGTGCTATTGCCATGATTGCTTGTTCCTAGTATTTGAAATAACCTTAAACCCTAAACCTCACCCCTCTTCTCATGATTCTAGTGAAAATAAAATAAAAGGAAATTAAATGAGAAAAAGGCATATGTGCCTATGGCTACCATTATAAATATTTACCCTAGACCTTTTCACTTTATTTAAAATATTGGAAAAGCTTTGTAAACCTTATATAGTATTTCTTAAGTCATTTCTAGGGTGAAACCAAAAAGAATAAAAAGAAAACTAAAAATGCCATAGAGGCATATGAGAGTAAAAGAATAAAACAAGGGAATTTAAGAAAACTAACCCTAGGACTTGTGTGAATGGTTGGATCACCTCCATATATCATTTCAGCATTCAACCAAAACCAATTGGGTCAAACTAAGTCAAAATAAAAATAAAATACCACATATGCATAAAAGCATATGTGACACATAGGCATTTCACCAAACATTGACCTATGTCCCTAAACCTTGACCAAAAGGTGTGACACCCTCTCTAAACCTATTATAACACTAAATGGACCCAAACCCATGTCCAAGTGAGGCAAGAACAACCCTAGTATAAGTTATGAAAATTGGACACCTTATTACTTATGTGTTAAGGCCAAATTTGGAAATCTTTGAGCAGGGCCCTTTGAGTTAGTTTCAATGCTCTTAAAATGTTACTAAACTCATAAGAACCACATTAGAGTCAACCAAAGTCAAATCAAATAGAGAGAAATCAAATAGGGAGAGAATTCCCAACATTCACTCACATACACATATGCCAAAATGCAAATCCTCCACCAAGGCCAAATTTGCTTGCCCCATTGTTTCTAAAATACTTCAATATGATAAACTAACACAATTGCATCATAGGATCAAGAATCAAATCAAAGCAAAACTCAAAATCAACATACATGTGATAATGGTCATTTTGCCACTTTATAAAATGTTCCCCTCTTTACCCCTCTGGCTTTGACTTTTCTTCAACCAAACTTGGTCAACTATGACCATGTCATCCAAGACCACATGAAAGTGAACAACTTTCATGTTGACCATCTCTGCTAATGTTGACTAGGTTGACCAGTAAAGAATTGCCAAGTGGAGACTTTGAATTAATGTGAAGATCAACCCCATTTTGGAATCTCACAAAACCTTAACCAAATTCACCACCACCACCACCATTATATCACATTATTTATATGAATGAGCTCCACCAAAAAGATTTCAAAAATTCAAACAAAACTCTCTTGCGGCCATTCTCTCAAACACCTTGCAGGCATCATTTTCAATTTGACATACATCCTTTTAACCCCTGGTCCATGACCAAAATCCACTTGATCATTGCTCATGAGTGTCCCTGTACCTCCCCTGCACCTTCTCCTGTACTGCAGCCATGGAGAAAATGTAGGGAATGCACCCTTGCATCCATGCCGTGCCCATGCCGGCCACCTCCACCCCTCTCTTCTCTCTGGCCCTTCTCTCTGATGATGATCATGTCCAGTACCCTCCCATACACTTGCTGATCATGACGGTGCACGGCCCAAACGCGCGCGAGCACCACATTGGCCAAAATCCAACGCGCCCAGACGCGCCCATGCCGGTCGTGGCGCGCCAGAGCGCGCATGGGCACCGTCCTGGACGCGCCAGTACCCCGCGTCGCCTGGTCGCTGTCGAGCTCCTCCTTCTCTCTCCTTGCGCATGCGCCTTCCACACTTCACCAGGACACCGACGGACACCACCATTGGCCCTCACCGGCGCCGTAGACGACGCCATCATCAAGCTCTGCCGCGCCGGTACTGCGAGGACGACGATGACGCTGCACGCTCCTGTCCTCCCCTAGCAAAGCCATCAAGCGCTCTAGCACCTCCTAGGCGTCGCCTACCTCCTGCGCCCATGCCCTTGCCCCTTCGCGTCCTGGATCGCCGGCGCCATCGACGACCTGCCGCTCCGCCACGGCCACCACTTCGCCCTATAAATAGCGACCCCCTCAGCCTTCCCTTCCCACACCATTTCTGCTCCCCTCCTTCTTCTCGACCTCCTCAACGCCAGCTCCCCTTCGATTAGGCCACAGATAGCTCCAATTGCTCCGTCGATCGCCGGAGACCGCCGCAGATCGACACGACGATTTCGGCCACCATCGGAGACGCCACTGGTACCAGGCGACTCCCCTTCGTCGACAACGCCGCCTAGCACCAGCGCCGTCCCTCGCCGGAGCTCCAGCACGCCGTCGACCCCCTACCTCCGCCGTGCCCGCGTCTGCTTCTCGTCGCCGACGACGACGCACCTCCACCGTCGGATCTTCCTCTGATCGCACGACTCAGGTTAGCCCACACCGTTTCGGTAGAGATAAGTCACTGACGCGTGGGACCCCCTGTCAGCTGGCTCGCGGCGGTGAAACGTTAGTTGGGCCGGCCCAGTTCATTTATTCTGTTTAGCCCGTTAGATTTTCCCGCGTGGCCCATTAATTCAAATTCGACTTAATCTATTTAGATCAAATCCAATACTGGTGCCAACTTCAAAATTAAATAGTTTGAAATCTACTACACCAAATTTAACCAATTTTATATATTTGGAAACCTCATGAAATTGTCTAAACAATGGCACTGGCCTCATGTCCAAATTCGAAATTAAATTTAAATGATAAAAATAACAAGGCAGGGACTTTTCTGACTTCAAATAAATATTAGAAATTATCTATAAATAATTTTAAGTTGATTCCAACTCTAATAAATCACATTTGACATAATATAATTGTTTATGCAAAAATATAGTGTAGTTGCTTTGCATGATCATGGACTTGAATTAAATAATGGCTATGTAGTCATTTCTAGTTCATTTAAACTACTTTAAATTAATTATTAAATAGTATGAGAGCTATTTCCCTCATTTAAATTGTGATCTTAAGTAATTCAAATAAAGGTACTGACCTTGATCAAATAAGTCTCATGCTTGGTTAATTAGAGAGGTTAATCATTTAGATGCTAGTTAAACTTATATGAGATATATCCTCTCACATAAACCATTAGTCCAAATAGTTCAATAAGAATTAATAACACCTAAGTAATGACCCATAGGTTTATATTTGAAAATACTTAATCCTTCTCATAAGTAGTATTTAAATATTTCAAACCTATTTATTCAATTATATAATAGACTTCGGTCTCATTTAAATCTTACCTCAACCAAATTAATATGAAGTAGATCCCATGGTCAATTAAAATTCACTTCTAATTAATTAATAATATTAAAACATTACAAGGTGTTACCAAAATAGTATGAGGTGCTCACCTCATTTAAATCATCCTTCTCAAATAAAATAAAGTAAGGTATTGACCCTTAATTGGCTAGACTCATACTTGCTCACTTATAATCTTAAAACTAAATAATAATTATATTTTCCAAAGATTAATTAAATCACATGGGATGATGAATCTCATTTAGCTCACTTTCTCAAAATACTAAGTGTGAAGTGTTGATCTTGGTCAACATGAGATCATCCCTGATTATGTGAGAATATTAGAACACCTCAGTAATAGTCCTGTAAATAAATCACCACTATGTGTTAAATCATATGAGAGATACTCCTCTCATTTAAATCTTGTTCTCAAGTAAGCAAATATGAGGTAGTAATCCTAGTCTAAGTAACCTCATATTAAATTATTAGGTGACATTAAAACACTACCATGTTAGTATTAAATTGCATGAGGTATGGAACCTCATTTAAATCATTTTCTCAAATAATAAGTATGAAGAGGTTGACTTTAGTCAACCTAGGTCATATATTATTCATAAGAGAAATTAAATCTTAAGAAGATTCAATGAGAGGAAATTATTTTCTCACAAACTAAAGAGAAACCCTAACTCCATTTTCAATGAGAGGAAATTATTTTCCTATTATTAAATAAGGAAACCCTAGCATAATCTTGTAATAAATATTAAGTAGTAATGCTAGATCATTGTGTGAGCCACTAAGGCTAATTAAGAGTACTTAAGTTTTGTTTGGTGATTGTATCCTCGTATTCGTTTATAGACGCTAGTACCGGAGACTATCAAGAGGAGGAGGTATTCTACCAAGAGGAAGAGGAAGAATACTTTGATCACCTCACCAATCAAGGCAAGCTGATATTAATATTACCCTACCAACAAGCTAACATTCTTGCAAGCTAGATTAATGCAAGCTAATAAACTTGCTAACCATCAGGGTGCAAAGCTCTACCAGAGCAAGGCACCATTACATTTTTTTCCTTTATGAACCTATCCCAAAGTTTTTACCTTACAAGCTTTACTTGCTTTTATTTATCAAAGTTACTTTTGGGTTTATGATTCACTTGGTGGAAATATAGAGTAGTACCAGAAAATCACACTTAGCCTAGCAAGCTCCAAGATACTTATCACCCCTCATGAAATAGTTGCTAGTGCTAATCAATCAAAACTTGACTACTCTAGATGGGAACATGTGACTTTGAAATGAAGTTGAAACCTTGGAATGATGCTCATTCCATTGAATGACTTTGAAGGTGAATATGACCAAGAGAAGATGGTGATTTTTGATATAAAACTGATGGTTGGGTTCGGATGCGATACCATTCCAATTTTGAAAGTACCCCCACAATACCCAAAATGGGTAAGGGCGTAACTAGAAATTTATGTGCTTTAGTATGGGTTCCCTCTAAACAAGCGTCATCGGGGTCAGGCTAAAGGCTGCCTCTACAGAAGTGATGTGATATGACGTGAATGAGGTGAATTGTCCGGCCCAAGCCCTGTGCAGTTCCCGGGTTAACAGGTTGGTTCTCACCGGGAGGCCAAGCTCATGGGGAGAGGTGCCTGTACTAGAGTATATAAGTGAAAGGTTATGGTTGGTAGTCCGCATACGGAGTATGATAAATCAGGGCCAGCTAACCCTGACGGATTATTGCAAATATTGTGGCACAAGTGTACGACCTCTGCAGAGTGTAGAACTATTCGAATAGCCGTGTCCACGGTTACGGACGATTGGAAAGGCCATACTGTTCCGTCATCAGACCATTTTCAAAAATGTGACATATGACTGGTGACTTGAAGTTGACCGGTGAATGGTGACTTTGAGTTGGACCACAACAGAGTTGTGGGGATGACACTAATGTTCCCACTTGAGATAGTCTATGTGATTCAAGCATCTTTACTAAATGTTTATGAAATAAACTTGGCTTTATGCAAATAAATCTAGAGCTTAGTATCCCCTTACCACAATTGATAGTGCTTACACTAGTATTAGTTTGCGAGTACTTTAAAAAGTACTCATGGCTTTGCCCCTGGCTATTCAAATGGCCAGACTATGAAGGTGAACAGCTGTACGAGGAAGATGGACATCAGAACGTCTACGACAACTAGGACCGCTCCTGACGTCAACAGTTGCCTGTGGAACAGATGGACCACGACCGTTATTTCGCTTCCGCTATGTGTTTTGTAATAGGATCTCTAGATCCTCTATGATGTATTAAGACTGGATCATGTGATCCTTTGTTGTAAGACGATTATGTGTTGTAATAAATGATGCGTTGTGATATCAAGCTATTATGTCTCGCAAAAACAATATTCCTGGGATTGCGAGGAATGGCATAATAGGCATCTGGACTTAAAAATCTGGGTGTTGACATCTTCTCCTTATGTGCTTCATTGTTGGATCTTGTGAGCTGCCTAACATGATCAAGATCATCTATCTGTAATACTATATGTTGTGTTTGTCGGGATCTGATGGATAGAGAATACTATGTTATGGTGATTATCAATCTATTACTTATGTGTTGTTTATGATCTTGCATGCTCTCCGTTATTAGTAGAGGCTCTGGCCAAGTTTTTACTCTTAACTCCAAGAGGGAGTATTTATGCTCGATAGTGGGTTCATGCCTCCATTGATACCTGGGACAGTGATAGAAAGTTCTAAGGTTGTGGATGTGCTGTTGCCACTAGGGATAAAACATTGATTCTATGTCTAAGGATGTAGTTGTTGATTACATTACGCACCATACTTAATGCAATTGTCTGTTGCTTGCAACTTAATACTGAAAGGGGTTCGGATGATAACCTGAAGGTGGACTTTTTAGGCATAGATGCAGTTGGATGGCGGTCTATGTACTTTGTCGTAATGCCCAATTAAATCTCACTATATTTATCATATCATGTATATGCATTGTTATGCCCTTTTCTATTTGTCAATTGCCCGACTGTAATTTGTTCACCCAACATGCTTTTATCTTATGGGAGAGACACCTCTAGTGAACTATGGACCCCGGTCCTATTCTTTACATCGCATACAATCTACTGCAATACTTGTTTTACTGTTTTCTTCGCAAACAATCATCTTCCACACAATACGGTTAATCCTTTGTTACAGCAAGCCGGTGAGATTGACAACCTCACTGTTTCGTTGGGGCAAAGTACTTTGGTTGTGTTGTGCAGGTTCCACGTTGGCGCCGAAATCCCTGGTGTTGCGCCGCATCACATTTCGCCACCATCAACCTTCAACGTGCTTCTTGGCTCCTCCTGGTTCGATAAACCTTGGTTTCTTTCTGAGGGAAAACTTGCCACTGTGCGCATCATACCTTCCTCTTGGGGTTCCCAACGGACGTGTACATCTACGCGCATCAGGGACGATCGTCTACATCAACAACGAGATCTGATCTCGTAGGCTTGGGAAATCTTCAAGGGTTAGTATCCTATCAATCTCGTTGCTCCAATCTTGTAGATTAGATCTTGGGTGTTCCATAGATTAGATCTTGGATTTATTCGTCTTGCGGTAGGAAATTTTTTGTTTTCTATGCTCCGAACCCCTTCAGTGGTATCAGAGCCATGTCTATGCATAGATCTGTTGCACGAGTAGAACACAATGGTTTTGTGGGCATTGATGCTTTTGTTGCTTTAGTTTGTGTACTTTGCATCTTGCGGGATGGTGGGATGAAGCGGCCCGGGCTAACTTTACATGACCGCGTCTCATGAGACTTGCTCCACGCTTGACATGCAACTTGTATTGCATAAGTGGCTTTGCGGGTGTCTGTCTCTCCCACCATAGTGAAGATTCCAATTTGCACTTTCTATTGTCAACACTATTATCACCGTTGTGGTTCATGTTCATAGGTAGATTGGATCTTTCTCGAAAACCCTAAACCACGTAAAATATGCAAACCAAATTAGAGGCGTCTAACTTGTTTTTGCAGGGTTTGGTGATGTGATATGGCCATGATGTGATGATGATTATATTTGATGTATGAGATGTTCATTATTGTATTATGGCAACCGATAGGAGCCTAATGGTTGTCTTTATTTTTGTTAAAGACCTGCGTGTCTATTCATCATGTAATAGCTTTATTTCAAGTAGTTGTTATAGTAGCTATAAGTGATGGAAAACCATGAAGCGGTGCCATGGACCTTGGTGCAATGCTGGTGATGATGGATATTATGCTCATGTGCTTTGGAGATGGAGATCAAAAGCACAAGAACAAAGGCCATATCATATCACATATTATGAATTGCATGTGATGTTAATCCTTTATGCATCTTATCTTTCTTAGATCGCGACGGTAGCATTATAAGATGATCCCTCTCACTAAATATCAAGATAATAAAGTGTTCATCCTTAGTATGCACCGTTGCTAAGACTTGTCGTTTCGAAGCATCTCGTGATGATCGGGTGTGATAGACTCTACATGTGCATACAACGGGTGCAAGCCAGATTTGCACACGCGGATACTAAGGTTGCCTTGACGAGCCTAGCATGTACAGACATGGTCTCGGAACACGGGATACCGAAAGTTAGAGCATGAGTCATATGAATGATATGATGAACACTTTGAGTGTTCGTCTTTGAAGCTACATCTTTTCTCGTGATGATCGGACTTGGTGTAGCGGATTTGGTTCGTGTAATCACTAAGACAATGCGAGGGATGTTGTTTTGAGTGGGAGTTCACCTAGTTAATGGAAGAATTAAAAATGAACACAAATTATCATGAACATAGTCTGAATAGTATTTTGAATTAAATTTGTAGAATTGGCATCCGTTTTCTACCATGCGCTAGTCTTGTAATTGAGATAGAAATACTGTTAAGTCTGACAAGTAACTTTACGGACTGGTACCGTATTGTTAAAGAATCAAGATATGATTAAGTCCTAATGCAAACTTTTAGTAAACCTCACATTGATGATTCAAAGAGCAATGGTTTCAATTAGTACCTTAAATCATCTTGTCTCCGTGAAACTTGAAGTTCAAATCCGTTTGAAAAGGAAGGAGCTGAAAATTTTGTTTTCACAATAAGCAAGGTATGAGATATATGTGATATCTAAGACCTTATTGCAAGGTGATAGAATATAATTTGGTGAGACTACATAAACTCATAAGTTTTATGGGAATGTACGAAGGTTGAAAACGCCGGGCGTCTCAGTCCTCCAACTAGTTGGGCACTAACGATATTCGCATATCCATGAAGTGATCGTCCTTAGTATGCACCGTTGCTAAGACTCGTCGCTTCGAAGCATCTCGTGATGATCGGGTGTTATAGATTCTACGTGTGCATACAACGGGTGCAAGCCAGATTTGCACATGCGAATACTGAGGTTAAACTTTACGATCCTAGCATGTACAGACATGGTCTCGGAAAGTTGTCATGATATGATGGATAAAATTATGAGTGAAATTTTTCATCACATTAAAAGGTTACTAATAGTGAAATCTGGAACACTTGTCATGTGATGATCAACTTCAAAGTAAGAACCTCAAGGTTATTGGTATTTGACCAATGGACCTAGAAGTTATTGAAGGTGAAGTGTTTTCTGAGAATGAGGAAAGCTAAAAGAGAAACTACAAAAGATATTTTGGCAGAAAGAAAGAAAAGACTAGAAAGTCTAGCTCAGGTGTATATAGATGATATACATGTTATGGATGTATTCCTTGTTTGGTCACATAATGAAATTCTTGGGTATTTGTACCAGATTGGTTGGTATGAGATGTCATACAATACAACGCAATACAAGAATACGATGACCTAAGTGACTGAAAAGGAATGTGATAGGAATGCACGTCTGAAACAAAAATAAAGTGTTATTATGTTCGTCGTTGGCATTCTGTCTAGCTCTTCAGATTTATAATAAAGAACTTTATAATTGTTGTTTGGTTCTGGTTAAATGAAAACAATGAGTTGTTCAAATTGTAACAGCATTCCATGTATGATGGATAAGTTATTATAAATCTTTATGGTGAAGCACACATACATAACACTGACGCTAAAATGCCATAAGGCAAATGATGTGAATTCCACTCATTAGTGGAACCGCCATTTAGGTCATGTTAGAAAGGAACGCATGAAGGAACTCCATTTGAATGGATTATTGGAGTCATATGATTTTTGAATCGTTTGGCGCTTGCAAATCTCTTCTAAAGAGAATGACTTAAATACCGTTTATAGGCCAAGAGTTGAACGGGCAACTAACTTAGTGGAAACATACATGATGATGTATGTGGTTCATTGGGCATAGTTGTGTGCGGGAGATTCTTCTACTTCATGAAAACTTCCAACAATGAATTGAGTATATATATGTGGATATATTCGATAAGGAAGAAGTTTGAAACATTTGAATGGATTCAAATAAATTTCAGCATGAAGTGGAAATCATCGTAATAGAAAAGTCAAATATCTATGATTGGATCATGGTGGAAATATTTGAATTACGAGTTTTAGCGAACATCTAAGAGAGTTATGAAATTGTTCTACAACCTCACGTTTCTTGAAGTATCATAGTGATGATGGAGTATCCGAGAGACGTATCCAAACCTGTTGGATTAATGATGAGATAAAATAAAATGACGCCATTATATTTTTGTGGATTATGCTTTAGAGACTACCGCTTTTACACTGAATAGAGCATCATCATGATCCATTGAAATGACACCATACGAGTTATGGCATGGGTATAAACCCTAAATAGTCTTTTCTTAAATTTTGGTATGCATAGCATAAGTAAATGAGTTTACAACCAAAATCGGATAAATGTCTTTGTTGATTATCCCATAAAATTGATTAGGAATTCTTTCCACTATAAAGTCAAAGACAAAAGTGTTTGTCGATGTTTCTTACTTATTTCAAAGAAATTGTTTCTAGCGAAGTATTTGAGTGGGAGGATAATGGAACTTGATAAGGTTTGTGAACCTGAGCATGATGATCAGAGTAGCGCAACATCGGAAATGGTTCCGGAAGCAGCTACGAAGATCATGGCTCCCATGTCTACAAAGTGTTATAGTCATGAAGATCAAAGTACTTATTGAATCTTGTAGATGTGGTTTATTTTGTGATCAAATAAATGATTTGTGGACAAAGGATTGTTTTTGAACAATGATAAACCAACTACATACAAAGAAGTTATGATGGGCCTTGACTCCGTTAAAATGGCTATTCGCCATGAAATCCAAGATAGGTGAATACTTTTTGAAAGTAAATGGATCTATAAAATAGATGGACTTGGATGAAATATCCTTAAAGAAGCTTGACTTATCGAAAGGTTGTTTACGACAAAGTTCAAAGAGTTGACTACGATAAGATTAGATCTTCCGTGGCAATGCTTATAGTCTATGTGGATTATTCTAGTAATCCTACATATTTCTTTTATGAGATATGATAGTAGGATGGCAGAAATACATTCCTTACCAGAAGTGTGTATGAAGGATGTATACTAGATACAACCAAGAGTTTTGCTGGTCCGTTGAATACTAGATAAGTATACAAACTTCAATTGGATGAAGTGAGTATCGCGGAGTTGGAATCTTCACCGGATGAAATAATCAAAGAGTTTTGATTTCATCAGAAACGATGAAGATGCTTGCATTTGCAAGAAATTAAGTGGGAGCGCTGAGACATATTTATAATACTTTATGTAGATGACATATCGTTGATTAAAAATAATGTAATCATGTACTTGATGTGATTAAAAGGTTTCATTGAGAATTAATTTCAATGAAAGGATATGGACTGAAACATATTTAGTGTCAAGATCTATGAAGATAGATTGAAACACATAATAAGTTTAAGTCAAAGTACATAGAGTGAATACTGAAGTAGTTCAATATAAAAATATTAAGAAGGTGTTCTTTTCATGTGAAGGTTTAACAAGACTTGAGTGTATTTGATATTCAATGAGTAAAAACACATGAGTGACTTTAGATCACGAATAATATGTACAAAATCAGATGTCCTGTCCTCTAAAGTGTTACGAGCATATGCCAGAATGATTCATGTAATGGTCATTGGACAACAGTAAGAATATCCCTGAGTACTTTAGAAGAACCAAGGATATATATAGTTTTATATGGGTAATGACAAACAAATCGCTGTAAAGTGTTGCACCGATATTAGTTTGGTCACATATAAAAGTAAAATTTCAATCTCAATTAGGCTAAGTGTCATTTAAAAGGTAGCACAATGAGCTAGAATATGTCTATGCTAGATTTAGATGAGTTCTAAATATTGTGACGGATTCTACAAACGAAGGCAGAGTATGTCATTGTTTTGACAATGACTGAGGATGTTAAGTCGAGGAGTTCTTTGAGAACTTGGTGTAGTTCTGATAGTGTCAGAACTTTGAAGCTATATTGTGTGTGACAATATTAGTGACTTATGTCAGACCGCGGAATTAAGGTTCCACCAGAGGACTAAGCATATACAATTAATGCCGACTCATTTGGAAAATGAGTGATGCGTTGAGACGCAAATGAATTACAAAATACATACGTTTCTGAGCGTGTCAGATCCGTTGACTAAAACCTCTCCCGTTAGCAAAACATGATAAGCACCAGAAGGCCAAGGTGTTATATCTTTTCAAATGTAAACTAGATTATTGACTCTAGTGCAAGTGGGAGACTGTTGGAGATATGCCCAAGAGGAAATAATAAATTAGTTATTGTTATATCTTAGTGTTCATGATAAATGTTTACATCCCATGCTATAATTGTATTAACCGAAACATTGATACATGTGTGTTATGTAAACAACAAGGAGTCCCTAGTAAGCCTCTTGTATAACTAGCTTGTTGGTTAATGGATGATCATGGTTTCGTGATCATAAACATTGGATGTTATTAATAACAAGGTTATGTCATTAGGTGAATGATATAATGGACACACACCCAAATGAGCGTAGCATAAGATCAAGTCATTAAGTTCAATTTGCTATAAGCTTTTGATACATAGTTGCCTAAGTCCTTCGACCATGAGATCATGTAAATCACTTACACCGGAAGGGTACTTTGATTACATCAAACGCCATTGCGTAAATGGGTGGTTATAAAGATGGGATTAAGTATTTGGAAAGTGTGAGTTGAGGCATATGGATCAATAGTGGGATTTATCCATCCTGATGACGGATAGATATACTCTGGGCCCTCTCGGTGGAATGTCATCTGATTAGCTTGCAAGCATATGAATGGTTCATAAGAGATGACACCACGGTACGAGTAAAGAGTACTTGTCGGTAACGAGGTTGAACAAGGTATGGAGATACCGATGATCGAACCTCGGACAAGTAAAATATCGTGTGACAAAGGGAATTGGCATCGTATGTAAATGGTTCATTCGATCACTAAGTCATCGTTGAATATGTGGGAGCCATTATGGATCTCCAGATCCCGCTATTGGTTATTGCTCGGAGAGGAGTCTCGACCATGTCTGCATAGTTCACGAACCGTAGGGTGACGCGCTTAAGGTTCGATGTCGCATAAGTAGATTCGGAATATGAGATGGAGACCGAAGTTTGTTCGGAGTCTCGGATGGGATCCAGGACATCACGAGGAGGTCCGGAATGGTCCGGAGAATAAGATTCATATAAGGGAAGTTGATTTCTAGGTTTCGGAAAAGTTCGGGATTTTTCCAGTGAAGACTGGAAGGTTCTAGAAGGTTCCAGAGGGGTCCACCATGGGGCCCACGACCTAGGGGGGCTGCATGGGCCGAGGGGGTGCTGCCTAGCCCTGATGGGCCAGGCACACCAAGCCTCAAAGGCCCAGGCCGGCCACCCCTTAGGGTTTCCCCAAAAACCCTAAGGGGGATCAAATTGGAAGGTTTGGGGGGGGGGGGGGGAAGGAAAGTTCCCCCCTCCCCCTTTGGCCGGCCCTAGATGGGTTTGGACGTGGGGGGGGCACCCAAACCGACCCTCCCCACTATATAAAGAGGGGAGGGGTGGCCGGCCAAGTCCCCAACCCTGAAACCCTAGCCGCCACCTCTCCTCCCTCCTCTTTCTCTCTGCTGCGGCTCAGGCGAAGCCCTGCAGAGATTCTCCTCCACCACCACCACCACGCCGTCGTGCTGCTGGGATTCCGAGGGGATCTACCACACCTCCGCTGCCCGCTGGAACGGGGAGAGGAAGGGCTTCATCGACACCGTACGCGCGACCGAGTACGAAAGTGCTGCCGGATTGCAGCACCGGGGACGATCGTCTACATCAACAACGAGATCTGATCTCGTAGGCTTGGGAAATCTTCAAGGGTTAGTATCTTATCAATCTCGTTGCTCCGATCTTGTAGATTAGATCTTGGGTGTTGTATAGATTAGATCTTGGATTTATTCGTCTTGCGGTAGGAAATTTTTTGTTTTCTATGCTACGAACCCCTTCAAACGTGGCTATCTTGCGTGATTGTCAGAGCACCTTCATCCCGTCTGCGATGGTTTTTATTTCACACGTGACCTCTTCGGCGATGGTGGAGCCAATGTCGATGAAGAATGACCTAAGTTTGGCTACTAGAGTGGCTGAATCGAATTCCAGAATTTTGATTTATATTTTCTAAAATTTAAAACACAAATTCTGAGTGTTCCTAAATAAAAGGTTACATGTAGCTCGATTTTGTTTAAGTTTTTCGCTATCAGATGGAAGATGTAATGTGGGTTGCCGATTAATAATAAAGTGTGCAACCAAGCCCTACCGCTTTTAAATAAATGTTTCTCACTAAAATTTAGGACGCGACATAAACTGGAGTACTTATTATTTTTTTACTAGTACTCTTCATCCATTAATAGATATTCGATATTTCATCTAAATTTCGATGTATCTATGCACTAAAGAGTGTCTAGATTCATTTGAATTTAGATAGGCACTAGGCAGTAGTAGAAACGGGATCAGGGAGCACCGATTCACAAAGTCAGTCGTCCTCCGATCCAATCCTGGTCCTGGTTGAGCCCAACGAATTCGCCCTCCCGTCCCGTCTTCCCCGGCGAGGTCTAGAAGCATGGCGACGCCACAGCGCCGCCGTCCGCCGCCGTCGCTTCCTGACCACCTCCTCGAGTTGATCTTGGCCCGCCTCCCGCCGGAAGACCCCTCCTGCCTCCTCCGCGCTTCCCTCGTCTGCAAGCCCTGGCGCAACCTCATCCACGCCTCCACCTTCTTCCTCCACCTCCTCGACCTCGGCCGGGCGCCCCAGATGCTAGGCTTCCTCCACGACTCCGATTTCGAGGGCCGCCTCGAGTACGTCCGCACCTCCCCGCTCTCCTTCCCCTTCCCCCTCCCCGACCGCGACTGCTGGTACCTCCTCGGCTACCGCCACGGCCGCGCCCTCTTCCACTCCAGGGGCACCGACGACAACCTCAGCCTCCTCCTCTGGGTGCCTTTCACCGGCCAACGCACGGAAGTGGCGGTTCCCGCGGCGTTCCATTCCGAGCGCACCTACGCCACCGTGATCTGCGCGGCGGACGCCTGCCACCACCGCGCCTGCCACGAAGGTCCCTTCTCAATCGTCCTGGTATTCACCGACCCCGAAGAGCAAGACGCGGACCGGCGATACTTCACGTCGGCGTGCGTGTACTCGTCGGAGACTCGCACCTGGGGCAAGGTGGTCTCGGCCAGCGGCGTGTGCCTCATCTGCGATACCCCCGCCCTGCTCGTCGGGAACTCTCTGCTCTACTTCCTGTCCAACTGTGGGCGCATCGTCGAGTACGATTTGGCCCGGCGTAGCCTGGCTTGGATCAGACCACCATACCGTGACCCCAACGCCGCATTGTACAAGAGGATGATGCTCGTGCAGGTGGGGGATGCTGGGCTTGGAGTCGTGCTCGTGCAGCCCGACCCTGATACGCATGGGTTTTCCGATGGCTCTGACTGTCTCTGCGTCTGGTCAAGAAAGTCGAATCAAGGTGGTCGTGCGGAATGGGTAGAGCTTGGGGTAATCTACCTTCAAGATTCCATCTCTCATGTTGTCAGCACCACGTCCGTAGGCATAACAGCATTTCTCATTGGCTTTGCCGAGGGAGCAAACACTGTTTTCCTGACCACCCGGGAAGATGATGCCATTTTTACAGTTGACCTCCAGTCAAAGCAGGCGAGGAAGGTGTCCCAATGTACCTGGACTATCGACCGTTTGGCGCCGGTTCTCACCTCCTACACTTCAGCTTCTACACTCCAGGCACCTCAAGGTGAGCACCGCAGCCTCACTGCTTTCAGCTCTAGCGACGACGAAGAGGAAGAATGGGACGAAGATCAGAGACGATTGATGTTTGGCATGGGGCTGGAAGCCATCGAGAGGGGGCGCTTTGTTGCTGCTGTTGATTACCTCCGCAAGGCCCTGGAGCTCAGGTTTGGAGTCTACTCCCAAACGCCATTCCTATTAACTGCTCTTAATGATTTCCCATTGTTTTCTTGTGCCCTTTGCTTCGAGGCCTTCCAGGCTTTGTCTTTTGTAGTTTGGGATGCAACCTTAGTGGGTTTCAGGTGTAAGAAGGATATGTGGTTACCAAATGGCTGTTTAGGTTTCTTGTGCTCAGTGGCTTGTGATAAGAGTTTGATGAATTATCGAGTGCCCTGTTCTATTTGATACCAATACTTGGGAGTCGGAGGATCTGGCTGGCGATACATTTGTTATGATGTGTGAGCTGCAAACAGCATCAATTTAATGTGCAGTTACTTCAGCGGTATGTGTTATCTTATTTCGTAAATATGTCTATGCATCTCAAGTACCTAATAGCTGCAAATATTTCATCGCAGTGTGCTTTATTATATATGCTATCGCACAATGAATCTGTTGCACGATTATATTTCTTAATCTGTGCAAGCACTTGTCACTTGCTATAAAAGGTAATCAACATAGAAGATAATTACTCATTGGCACCTTTTGTCATCAGAATGATGGATGTAACAATTGTGGATTTGTGTTGGTTAGCTTAAATTGTTTTGCTATATCTCAGACTACGTCACCTGTTATGGCCTTGCATTACTTAGCAATGACAAGTTTACGCCTTTTGCTGTCACCTAGGGTTGCACGTTACGGTGAACTTTCTCCGAAGTGTGCTAGCACGTATTACCAATATGGACGTGCATTGCTAAAAAGAGCTCAGAAGGCGGCCAGCATTATTCCCAAGAGTCCACTATATGAAAAAACAGTTGAGGGTACAACCAGCGGATCTGATACTGGAAACTCAGAGAACAGTGATAGCAAAGAAGGTATAGCTTCATCTGTTTATGTTCATACAGTCATATCAACTAAAATATATCATTAGTTCGTGTATCTGTATATGTAATAACAATCTCCTGATGACAAGCTTTCGTCGCTCCCTCTCTCTGTGCCTGTACCGGCTAAATGGTACACAGAATAAACTGCTAAGTGCTAATCAGTAATGTACTCATGTATTGGCAAAGTAAATAGTCTTGTTTGGAACTTGGTGATGTTTGCCGTTTTGAGTTGTCTGTTGGATTCTCATCATCATCCAATAAGTGGCCATTTAATCTCAGTGGTTTTGCTAGTATTGTTCTTGTGGCGCATTCAAATTTTAAACTATAAGTAGTAGATGACTTTGCAGAAAGTAGAAAATGCTTTTATTGCTCATAAAAAGCTTGTTTATGTGCTGACCATATTTTTTACATGTGTATGCCTGTATAGTGCATATGTAAAAAAAGTACTTATTTTGTGCCTGTTCATACACTAGAAATTGCTGAATGGCAATGCCAGATTAAACAAATATGCACATTTGAAGCACTGGTTCATTCAGTCATTATTGACCAATGTTAATTTTGTTAAACTGATTAAGTTGGATCCTTTACTGAACAATACATATCTCCTTGCTTTTAATGCTGATTGCTCTTTATATTGTTTCACGAACACTGGAACTACCTCCGATCCATAATAGTGTCGGGGTTTTAGTTCAAATTGACAAATTTGAACTAAAAACCCAACACTTACTATTGATCGGAGGGAGAATAATTTATCTTCTTGTTTAGTGTGTTTTCCTTCCTACCATGGTTCATACTGAAATAGTCGTTCATTAGGGCAAAACTCAAATAGGAAATATCAGGAAGATAGAAATGGTGATGGTGACAAGGATGATATCAAGGCAGCATGCAATGCTATTGATTCTGATCTGGATCTTGCCTTGCATATGCTGGAAGTTGCAAGAGGAATAGTTGAAGAAAGCAAAGTCAACACCGTGGAGATCTTCAGAATCCTTTCTGCTCTGACTGAGGTGTTCACGGAAAAGAGGAAGAGGTAGTGCATGTTATCTTTGTTACTCATGCATCACATTTAACTGGCGAATGGTGGACACTGCAGAGGGCGATTGTGACTGCATCAAAGCTTTAACATCCTATCTTGTTAGTATTGCCAAACTGTATCCTGTTTGTGGACTAAACTTTCAGTTGTCCATCATATAGTAGTATAAAGCAAAGCATATTTGCAAGCCCAAGTGCTGCATATTAACTGAATTTTGTAAGGTAAGTAAAGTGGATTTTGTTCATGTTACCAACATGGTTTTCCTGGTGAATGGTGTGATGATGTTGTGGTATTGTGGGAGTTCTTTCTAGACCGTATGTACACTTCCTAAATTCTGAGCCCAATGTTAAGTTCCATATGAAGTCTGCTGTTTTCTTATTAACATAATAACTTTCTGTCACGTTCTATGTCTAGTTTTCCACACAAAAACGTCGTATATCTTATATTGTAAACCATGTCCAAGTAAAAGGTACCCAAAGTAGGACCCCTCGTACGAAGCCGGCCACACATCCACGCGTGGACTCGATGTGCCGTGCTGCGCGCGTGTCGCCTGCGTCGTCCGATCCGATCTCGCCTAGCTGCTACTTGCATGCACAACTTTCGATTGGTTCTGTCGCCATTCAATTTCCTTCCCGACGTCTTCCATCGCCGTGACCTACGCCCTAGGGAATGCATACTTTCTGGACGGATCTTGCGGCACCTCTATATCAACAACCCGCAGTCTTCGAACCTCCTCTTATACTATTGTTACATCATAGGCGCACAATCGATCTACCGAGAACCAAGCAATCACAGCTTAATAAGACGACACCGAGATTTGGTAACACAGTTTGGCGAACTCACCTATTCTGCTGGACATATTATGGGCGCACCTTTTCTTTGATACCACAACTCTTGGCCGTGTTAGGCACCGACACAAGCTGCCGGCTCCCTTTGAGCTCCTACTGCTATCAAGTCGGCATAGGTTACAATATGTGGTGCCCCTCATATTATATGGGAGGCTCAGGCTACTAGAGTACAACTCGAACACTACACCTAATCTATCTACACTTTTAAATCTCAAACTCCAAACATAACCCAACTCGTACACAACATAATCTAGATTACAAGTAGGTGGAGAGGGGATGAAGATGGTGAAGGTGTTGATGAAGTGTTGAAGTCGATGGAGGCGGCTTCGATGCTTCAACGGCAATGAGATCTTATCTGGCGGCGGAATGATGTTTTTCTCTCTCCGTGTTCATCAAATGCTTTGGGCCCCTTCACGTTTTATATTGGGTTTGTTGAAATATCTGTAAAGAATCTGCTTAGCATATTCTGTTGTAGCTTTCGGTAATGTATAAACCGAATTATCTCTTGCCTAGTTTAGCTAGCTAGATGATCAATGTAATCAATCTCTGTAATTCCCTTCCGGTGGCTTTGGTGAACCGGCCGTATAAATACATGGCAACCCGAGACAAAGGGCATAGCCTTCCCCCAAAATTGTTATGGTATCAGAGCCTACCTCTTCCACATCTTCGATCATGGCGGCTTCTTCCTCGTCCGCCCAAAACCACAACAATTCTCTTGGCTTTCCAGTTCCTACAGAGAAACTCACCAGGGAGAACTTCACCCTTTGGAGGGCGCAAGTGATGCCGCCACTTCGCGGCAACTACCTCGTCGGGTATCTGAACGGCTCCATCCCTCAGCCGCCGGAGTGGCTGACGACCAAGAAGAAGGACGCTGATGGCAAGGAGAAGGAGGAGCGGATCCTCAACCCTGCCCACTTCTAGTGGATGGACACGGATCAGAAGGTCCTCGGCTTCATCTTATCCTCGCTGTCTCGCGAGGTTCTGACCCAAGTTTCTGGGATGGAAACATCTGCGGAGGTCTGGAGCGCCCTCACTGGTATGTACTCGTCACAGTCTCGTGCTCGCATCATGCAACTCCGCATGCAGCTGGCAGGTACTCAGAAGAAGGAGATGTCCATTGCTGACTACGTCGCCAAGATGAAAGGCCTGGCCGATAGTATGGCGTCGGCAGGCCAGAGGCTAGAAGACGACGACCTCGCTACCTACATCCTCTCCGGCCTCGACGCGGACTGGAACCCGCTGGTCTCGTCCATGACCACAAGGACGGACCCGGTGGCTTTGAGCGATCTCTACGCTCACCTCCTGGCCTTCGAGACAAGGCTCGAGATTCAGGGCGGCGGCGGTGGTGCGCCGTACCAGTCCTCCATCAACTCCGCCCAGCGAGGCGGACACCGTGGTGGTCGCGGAGGTGGCCGCGACAACTTCCGTGGTCGTGGCGGCGATCGCGGAAACGGCTACCAGCGGGCACGGAACGACAACAACAACTACAACCGTGCCCGCAACAACCAGAACGGTGGTGGTGGCTACCGCAACTACAACAACTACGGGCACTACAACAACAACAACAACAAGGGGCGTCCCCAGTGCCAGCTCTGCGGCAAAACTGGACATGAGGCGCTCGGATGCTGGGAACGGTTCAACCGTGACTATCACGGCGAGGAGAAGGCGGCTGGTTCTACATCTCATGCATATGGGGTGGATACAAACTGGTACATCGACTCGGGAGCAACCGATCATATCACGGGTGACCTTGAGAAGCTCACTGTGAGGGAAAGGTACAATGGCCACGAGCAGGTGCACACCGCGAGTGGCGCAGGTATGAACATTAGTCACATCGGTCAATCTACTTATCATACCCCTCATCGAAATTTCCACCTCAAAAATATCTTGCACATTCCAAAAGCTTCCAAGAACTTACTTTCTACTCACAAGTTTGCATGCGATAATGATATTTTCTTTGAGATTCACCCATATTTCTTTCTTATTAAGGATCGGGAGTCGAAGAAAACTCTTCATCACGGTAGATGCCAAGGAGGTCTCTACCCTCTACCACAACCTCACAAGCAAGCCTTTCATGCCATCAAGCCCAGCACCACCCGGTGGCACCATCGTTTGGGTCATCCATCTTCAATAATCGTGCAAGAAATTATCAATAAGTTTAGTCTTCCTTGTTCTAAGGATTTGAGTCATGAGTCAGTGTGTGATGCCTGTCAAAAGGCCAAGAGTCATCAGCTTCCATACCCTAAGTCTTTTAGTGTTTCATCGAGTCCGCTTGAACTTATTTTTTCGGATGTGTGGGGCGCTGCGCCCGAGTCTATTAATAAAAACAAATACTATGTGAGCTTTATCGATGATTTCAGTAAATTTACTTGGATTTATCTTCTTAAAAAGAAGTCTGATGTCTTCCAACGATTTCTTGATTTCCAAAATCATGTTGAACGCCTTTTTGACAAAAAGATCATCACCTTGCAAACTGATTGGGGTGGTGAATATCAGAAATTGAATTCTTTCTTTCAACGTGTTGGCATTACACACCACGTCTCTTGTCCGCATGCACACCAACAAAACGGTTCCGCCGAAAGAAAGCACCGGCATATTGTTGAAGTTGGGCTTTCTCTTCTTGCACAAGCTTCCATGCCCCTAAAATTTTGGGATGAGGCGTTCTTAACAGCCACTTATCTTATTAATCGTGTTCCTAGTAGAGTCATTGATCATGATACTCCTTTGGAACGATTGCTTCAAGAAAAACCAAATTTTAATCTTCTTCGCACTTTTGGATGTGCGGTCTGGCCAAATCTCCGTCCTTACAACAAACGGAAACTTGAGTTTCGTTAAAAAATGTGTGCTTTTATTGGCTATAGCAACATGCACAAAGGATACAAATGCCTTGATATCTCCACTGGTCGAGTCTATATTTCGCGTGATGTTGTTTTTGACGAGACAATTTTTCCATCTGCTCGTCTTCATCCAAATGCCGGTGCACGCCTGCGGGCTGAAATCTTGCTACTTCCCGAAAATTCCTCTTATACATCGGGGGATGATATTGTAGATGACAGATTGACTAATGTTTTTCCTGCTAATGCCACTAATTCTTTGCCTCAAGATCGTGTGCAGCAGGACCGGGTGCAGCTAGCAAATTCGGAAGAAGAGGCAGATATGCATGCACCATCAGGGGAACATTCCCCTGCGTTGACGCAATCCACTCTAGGAGCAGCGCCTGATCCGCACGCGTCCCCAGCTGGAGCGAGCCAGGACGCCTCGCACGCGGCATCGTTCGACGGAACTCCCGCGTCCACCGGACCCATCACGTCGACCCGCTCTGGATCCTCTACCTCAACTGCCGCGTCAACACCCGGCCACACAACTTCCGTGGGATCGCCTACGCGCACTGCGTCCGCTCCAACCGCCAGCCCAGGATCTTCAGTGACATCTGCGCCTGCGGCCCCTCCTGTGCAACCGACTCGAGCTGTAACTCGTGCACAGAACAATATCCATCGACCAAAACAATTTTTCCCCGGAATTATACGATATGGTGGTTTTTGTGCTACAGGTGAACCTGAGACGTGGCAAGAAGCACTTGATGATCCTCAATGGAAACAAGCCATGGAGTTGGAATATGATGCTCTGCGCCGTAATGAGACGTGGCATCTCGTTCCGGCGCAAGCGGGGAGAAACGTCATCGATTGCAAATGGGTCTACAAGATAAAACGAAAATCAGATGGTACTGTTGACCGTTTTAAAGCAAGACTCGTAGCCAAAGGGTTCAAGCAGAGATACGGTATTGATTATGAGGACACGTTTAGTCCGGTTGTCAAAATTGCAACAATTCGTCTTGTTTTGTCTATTGCTGTTTCCAGGGGGTGGCAACTCCGCCAACTAGATGTACAGAACGCGTTTCTTCATGGTGTTCTGGAAGAGGAAGTTTATATGCGGCAACCACCTGGGTTCGAAGAAAAGGGGAAGTCACACTATGTATGCAAGCTAGACAAGGCAATATATGGCCTAAAACAAGCACCTCGTGCATGGTACTCTCGTCTTAGCTCAAAATTACACAGTCTTGGTTTTGTCCCATCTAAGTCAGACACATCTCTGTTTATCTTCCATCATAATGGCGTTACAATATATATGCTAATCTATGTTGATGATATTATTGTCACAAGTTCTTCTGAGACAGCTGTCACAACACTTCTGTACAAATTGAGAGAAGAGTTTGCTCTTAAAGACCTTGGAAAATTACATTACTTCTTGGGAATAGAGGTAAAACATGTCTCGGATGGTATAATTTTATCACAAGAAAAATATGCACATGATATACTTAAGAGAGTTGGTATGCACACATGCAAAGCTATGAACACTCCTATGGCAAGCACGGAAAAGTTGTCCATTGAGCAAGGTTCGGTTTTGGAACAAGAAGATGCCACTAAATATCGCAGTGTTGTTGGTGGTTTACAATATCTTGCTATGACTCGGCCTGACATCTCTTTTGCAGTTAATAAAGTATGTCAATTTCTACATGCTCCTACCACGGATCATTGGACAACCGTTAAGAGAATTTTAAGATACATCAAGGGTTCATGTAACTTGGGTATAAAAATTCGAAAATCCTCCTCCACACTTGTAAGTGCTTTCTCTGACGCTGATTGGGCAGGAGATTGTGATGATCGTCGATCAACTGGAGGTTTCGCAGTATATTTTGGCTCAAATCTTGTATCATGGAGTGCACGGAAGCAACCAACAGTTTCTAGATCAAGCACTGAAGCAGAGTATAAAGCCTTAGCAAACGCCACAGCTGAAATCATATGGTTGCAGTCTATCCTTGATGAACTGGGAGTATCAAGGCCTACAACTGCACGTTTATGGTGCGATAATCTTGGGGCAACATATTTATCTGCTAATCCTATTTTTCATGTAAGAACTAAACATATTGAGATCGACTACCACTTTGTTCGAGAAAGGGTAGCAAGCAAACTTCTTGACATTCGGTTTATACCGACAGGAGATCAAGTTGCTGATGGGTTTACAAAACCACTTGCAGTACGCCAGCTAGAAAATTTCAAGCGCAATCTCAACCTCTCCCGGCTGTGATTGAGGGGGTGTGTTGAAATATCTGTAAAGAATCTGCTTAGCATATTCTGTTGTAGCTTTCGGTAATGTATAAACCGAATTATCTCTTGCCTAGTTTAGCTAGCTAGATGATCAATGTAATCAATCTCTGTAATTCCCTTCCGGTGGCTTTGGTGAACCGGCCGTATAAATACATGGCAACCCGAGACAAAGGGCATAGCCTTCCCCCAAAATTGTTAGGGTTTGATAAGGCGGAGCTACCTACACATGGTACGATCATTTGGTACGGCGGGGATGACCGTACCATGGGTCGTTAAGTTGTATGTCGATCATCTCGCGGCCCTAGTTGACTTGGTGATGATTCCAGGCTGAGATTTTACACTAATTGCCCTTGATTTTCTCCTATTTGCTTCAATTTCTGCATAAAACAATTAAAGAAAAGGATTTGTACACCCAAGTGTGAATTAGCATTTATTAGTAGAGATAGAAAGATATTCACTGCATATTGTAACGAAATATCCCGATTTAGATGGAGACAATAGGGTCATTTTCTCTAGATTCGAATGTACGTAGACACTAAATAGCATGTACATACATCTAAATTTGATAAATCTAAGACAAGTTTTATTGGACGGAGGAAGTACTAATGAACTTAGGATTTTACTCTGCTACACTGTAGCGTTGAGTGGTGATGGACATCGAGGGCACCAGCACTGCACGCCCATCTCCTTCATTACCGGCGTCATCTTCCCCTACATCCGCGCAACATTACGTGCACGTACACCTACCAAACCCAACAGATCGACAATACACAACGTCGCCCTGCTCCGCGCCCAGATCGAACACGACCTCTCCTCCGGCGTCCCCGGCGCCATACCAGTTCCGCCACTGACGTCTCCAGGTCACCGGCGCGCGTGGAGGCCATAATCGAAAGCTCCTTGCGATCAAGCAGCTCCAGGGCCGGGAAATGGCTTCGACATTGGCAAGCAAGGCAGCCTATACGAGAATGTTCCCGAAGCTCTGGCATGTTGGCGCGCGTGGTTGTAAAGCTAATTATCCTAGTACTACGTAACTAAGTAGGATTCAGCATTAGCAGTAATAAGGCCTTATATATATGTATCAATCCATGTGTACGACTACGACACCACCGATCTAAATCTGAGCATCTCCCATCACCTCTAACCCTAAGCCCCTCTCTCTCCCTCCCTTCCTCCTTTCTCTTGGCCGGAAATGGACACAGTTTCCATCTCGTCGGTGCCGCCGGCATTTCGTCACGGCTGCCATGCGAACACGTCGCCGTACGTGCCTCCCCCGCCGCCGCGTCGTGTCGTCGTCGCCCTCGTTCAGTGGACCCGCCCTGCTCCAGGGTGGCACAAGCTGAACTTCGACGGCTCGGTGCACCATGACGGCTCTGGGCGCGCGAGCATCGGTGGAGTTATCCGGGACAGCTACGGCCGCACCGTGCTGGCATTCGGCGAGAGGACGCCGCATGCCGGGGTGGGCGAGGTCGAGGCCAGGGCGCTCATCCACGGCCTCCACCTTGCGCTGCAGAAAGGATGCGACCGGCTGGTGGTAGAGGGCGACGACCTCACGCTGGTGCGGCTGCTTCGCGGCGAGTCGCCGCACACGCGGATCCCGTGGGCCATGTACAACCAGATCGTCCAGCTGCTCAGCTACTTCCGAGACGTAGTGGTGCAGCATGTGTACCGAGAAGGGAACGCGGTGGCCGATGCCCTGTGCCATGAGGCGTACCGGTGCTCCAACCTCTGGACGGACCACCAACTAGTGCCGCCGGCGGTTCGGGCCAAGCTGGAGGACGACCGTCGTGGTGTCGTGCACCCGCGGTACCGATCAGCGTGAAGACATGATCAAGCAGATCGACTCCTCTTTTCGAGCCAAGAAGAACAAGAAAATCGATGGGGCAGAAAGCTAGAAGCATTTCAGAATCGGAGAAGACATGATCAAGATCGACTTCTCCTCACAAGAAGTACAAGGAAATCGATGGGGCAGAAACCTAGCTAGAAGCATGCCAGAATCGGAGAAGAGGTGTCCCGGCGAGATTTGGCATACACTTGGCGGCGTCGACGACAGCCTGTTCCAGATACTCTTCCTCACCGATGTCTACCACAAAGCCACAGCCGCAATACAGGTATGAGTTGCATCCATTTCTAACTCGATAAGCAAACAAAACTTCACAAATATGAGTTGCATCGTATATCTATTTTACACAAGGCTCGTCTTTTACACACTCATAATACATTTTGGTTTCGCAGGTCCCGAGGTGGTGTAGCCCTAGGCGCAAGCGATGTTCACCGCTTCAACAACAGTATAGATCGGAGACGGCAGTAGCACGTTGTTCTGGCGCGATCCATGGATCCAAGGTACTCCTAGGAATATTGGCTCCTGCAATCCTTGCGAGCTCGTCAAGCTATCTTCCAAGGTACCATTCACAATCAGCAAATAGTTTTATGAGGTTGCATCTAGCTAGTAGTTAAACTTGGGATGTTTCGCAATTGCATACACATTTTTTAACTCTGGGGGACAAACAAACTTCACAAACATGAGTTGCATCGTATACCCATTTTACACAAGAACTGTACATGCCAAGGCTCTCATCTTTCACACACTCACCATACATTTCGGTTTCGCAGGTCTCCAGGTCGTGTCGCCGGAGGCGCAAGCGATGTTCATCACCACCTCAACAACAGTAGAGATCGGAGACGGCAGCAGCACATTGTTCTGGCACGATCCGTGTATCCAAGGTACTCCTAGGAATGTATGCTCTGGCAATCCTTACTCTAGTCAAGCTATCTTCCAAGACTATCCAGCAGCAGTTGGACTGGAGACATCAGACTATCAGAGGCCGCCTTTCCCCACAGGCCATCCCAGGGCCTGGGCCATCCTTCAGTTCATTAGCCTCTGGTGATATGTGGAGATGGAGGTGGACTCCAGAGGGGACTCACTCCTCGAAATCAGCATACAACTTGTGCTTCGGATTCAGCCGCTAATTCCTTCAAGAACAAGAGCAGGTTTCAACAGCTCAGCCCTATGCATCTTCCGAGCAATTTTGATTGAGACGAACAAGCACATCTTCAAGGACAAGAGCTCTACGACATAGGAGGTGGTGGAGACGTTCAAGAACAGCCTAAAGGAGTGGAAAACAGTGAAGCTTCGTGGAATTGCAAGAGTACCATCATTGTAATAGGGTAGAGTGGACTAAGCCCTGATGCTCCGCCTGTGGAGTCATCAGTGGGACAGAGGCCTTGATGGCACTGGCAAAAATCTTGTAAATTACATTCTCTCTATCTTAATATATTGACATGTACAGCTCCAGCGGTGTCCTCGAAGAAAAAAGGTCTTGAGGTGCTCCATAAGGTTTGGAAACACGGTGCTCTTTGATGACCATAGCTTACGGACCATCACGTCGTTTGCGCAGCTCTCTATTTGAATGCCACGGCTGGCATACATACCCCTGTCATATGCCCAGAAGAATGTGTTATTTCCACAGGGAAACACTTTTATCTTGTATGCTAGAGAAGTTAATAACTGACAAAGTTAGAGACACAAGAGTTTGGTATAATCGTTTCAAGCCCTTGTATAATCATGAGTTGTTATTCATCAGGTTTTCTAAAGCCTAAAAGCATAAACATGTGGATACTTTATTAAAAAAACCTTGTACTGGAATTGCTCCAAAACATGTAGTACGTCTCGTCAGGATGCAGGATAAGAACACAAAGATTAGAAACAAGCCTTAAAGCAAGTAGGTAGATGAACAAGCAGCCATTGACCTCAAAAGAAAAGTCTATTTGCTTGGCTAACTCGTGGAATATTCAGTCGCGGATACAGTAGGAGCTTACTGGGCCAGAGATCGCCCTCCTTGATCCGTTGGAAATGGAGAATGGTCCCATTACAGAGCCTGCTTATCGTGCTGCCGCCCGATGAAACGACCAGGCATCACTTGCCGGCAGGCCTGGCAGAAACATGCATACATACAGAAAAAAAGAAGTTGTTGGAGCAAAGTCTATCCTTCCTGGTTACTAATGACTTGACTTGTCAGTGTAGTGCTAGTGCTATTTCTCAGTAGTAGGCTAAGGTAATGTGTTCTGAATTTCAAATTAGAAGACAGACAGTAAGTTTGTTGCTAGTAGAACTGACAAGATCGTCTTTGTAGGACACTAGAGCCAAACTGAACTGAACCAAGGCGAAGAGGTGACGATGGATTATACCAGTCGCGGGCGAGGTGGGGAGGGGCGTCGACCATCCACTTGGGCAGCACGATCTGGCGGGCGAACCAGCGACGCTGGTCGGGGCCGCGGAGCCTGGCCGCGGCCGTGGCTACGTCGGCGACGGCGGGCTAGTCGCCGTGGACCTCTGCCTCGGGGAAGGGTGGCGATTGGTCGGCGGATGGGGGAGACAGTAGGGAGTTGGCGAGGCTGCGGGCGCGCGCCGGGCGGACTGGGTTCGGAGGGCGGAGTCGCGGCGGCGGCGCCATGGCTGCCTGTGACTGATTGATGGCGTAGGACGGCAACGTGTGTCGGGGTTGATTTGATCGTCAAAATTTAAATATATTTACACTAAAGAGTATTTACATATGACTAAATTTACACAAACTCATGACACCTATTTACGGCCAAAAATTACAAGAAAGTGAAAGTACTTCGGCCTTTTAATAAAAGAAGCCCCACCGTTCACCATTAGGTTCAATATTTACAAATTTTAACCAAATTTTTAAGAAAAAAATATCTTGTGTACTAAAATCATTTTAAAGTATACGTTTATTTTATATGTATTTAGTACTATGAATACTGATCTTATTTAACTTTACCTAAACTAAGAGCACGAAGTAAACCACCTTCGCCCCAGGTCGTCTCGCGCGAGGTGGTTCTGGGCGACGATCCGAACTCAAGAAGAGGCGGCCCATCTTCCTCCTCCTGGCCGCTGCCGCCGTCGGGGTCTACGGTGGCGGCCGCGTCCGGCTGCCAAAGGCAGGGGCGGTGGTGGCGCGTCCATGGACTCCCCTTCGCGGAGGCGGGGTCTTCCAAGGGCGGCGACGGTGGACAGCGGGTCTGGTGGCGGTGGCCTTCGGCTACTTCACATAGATCATGGCGGGAGACGCGGTGGTGTGGCAGAACTCGGCGGGGAAAGGGCGGCAACGGGATCGCTGCTGACCTCCACCGGGCGGGTTGGAGGAGGAAGATGGACCACTGTTCCTAGCCATGGCGGCGGCGTGGGGGCCGGCCGTTCCAATTTTCATGGTGGTGGTCCTAGGGTTTTTCTTTCGCGAAGGTGAAGACACATGTCGATCTTTCTTCATCTAGCCGGAGTGATGAGTTCCGGAAGGCTCCGACAGCGAATGGAACAGTGCATCTTTTGTCTAGAGTTCACAGGATCAGGTGGTAGTCGGCCGCGCGCACCCATGTTTTTATTCCGACCGTTTGGTTCCGGAGGGAGCGGCACGAAACTCTGCTCTGTGTTGATATCAAGAGACTTTTGGTCCATGGTGAAGTCAGAAGCAGAGAATTTCATGAAGACGGGATTGGAGGATTAGCTAAACAAGGTTCAAGTTTCCGCGATGTTGAGGAACTTGCTTGGTGTTCCGAGATGCGCATAAGTGGTATGAAAGTGGGGGCGGCAGCACAGGTGAATTTCAGAGTCCTACCTTTCAGGGTGAAAACCCAAGGTCTGGCCTTAACTGGTTGTGCCTAGCAATGACCTTGTTGGAAGCATTGTTTTGAGAGCGGGGACTATCTTCAGGGTGAAAACCTAAGATCTTTGATCGGGCGACGGCGGTGCTGGTGCACTATTTCCTTCTTGGATGTGACGCTTTTGGAGAGTCTGTATTTCAGGTGTTATCTAGGGGTGGATGTATTACTGTTGCTAGGCCTGGGATACTATAGCGGGACTTTTCTTTCTTAGTTTTCTTTTATCTTTTTTGGCTGTGTGCATTCATACTGCTTTTAGGGTGTTGCGTTGTTGCAGAGGCTAGATGTAATTGGTCTCTTTTGATATTAATATATTCCCTTTATCGAAAAAGAGCACGAAATAAGTTCTTGGGTTGTTGAACAGAATCCAACCACACTAATGGTTCGTACAAAGCTAGTCTACCCAACTAGCCGGAAATTTAATTCAGCTCCCTGGTGCATATGCTCTCTATACCAAAAAGTTATATTTGGAAATATTGATAGATTTTAATAAAAAATTCTACATGTACATCTCCACAATATATGTGTGTTTTTCAAGTTTCGCGAAGAACCAATATTTTTTATGGTCTATGTATCAAAGAGAAAATTTGTCTTCTGAAAAGCAATATTTGTAGCATTAAATTTTGTCTTTTTACACAAGCCACACAACATGTCGATTTTTCATGAAACGACTTTATGAGCGCATAGCACGGGAATATGAATGTGTGAATTTTTTGTTTCAACTTTTTTAGAATTTCAAAATATGTGTAACATGCATTTTAAAATAAAGGGAGCATATCCCATGTGCCAAAACACCACTCCCACTCCCTTACTCCCTATTTCCTTATATATGGTTATTTCATGGGGCCACAAGCACACCATCAAATTTCATTATTCCGGGTACCACACATCACTCCCCCTACTATCCTAAACAAAGGGAGCACAGAGGATTACATGCTAACATAGATATAAAGCATTTATCCCATCTAAAAATACCAGTAGTTACCATTGCAAACATCTTAGGTTTCACCAAAATTTTAGATTTCATACAATTTGAAATATCTTTGGTCTCACCTAATTATATTCTTCTACTCATATTTGTTTTGCCATATGTCAACTTCTCAAAAAGAAAATACTCATCATTTACTCCAATATGAACTTATATGGGTTTACAAGAATCCAAATTTGAGAAACTACATTAAAGGATCATGAACAAAAGTGCATTCATTTTTGTCAAATCGGTCATATTGCTAAGGAGAAAAAATAAATTGTTTCACTTAGATATCACCATGTCAAAATTTGTAAGAATAAATATTTCATCAGTTAACAAGCCAAAATTTCTCTTAAATGACTTTTAGATTGGAGATAGAAACAAGAATAATTTTCAAACAACTTGATGCCACCTTAGGCAGAAACTGAACTTATATCCAATGGAGGAAACAGTCAAAAAATGGACCATATATAGTCGTGCGTGGCGATTCAAGGAGCGGATCAATGGTAACTTGCCACGTGACACTTGATATTGTGGAAGTTGCCATCTCATCTAATTCAAAAATATGTCACATCACGAGACTAAAATTTCAAACGTGATTTCGATATAATTTTCCTAAAAGAAAGTTAGCTATTGATTAAGCATAACTAACGGAAACCCTTGACAACGAATGAAGGATGATTAAAAAAAGAAAATGGTTGCTCTATGTCAAGCTTGTCTGATGAAAACACTTCAACATCGCCACGTTAAAATTTCAGCGTGGATAACATCAAATACAGAAATTAGACTGATACCACCTTTCATAATTTTTTTTTGCATCATTTGATGTATCAACTATCATGCTTAGGGGCAGATCTACAAAGCTATGTATGGTACTCCCTCTGTTTCAAATTAACGGACATGAACTTTATCTAGATACACATGTATCTAGATTTTTTTTAATATGTAGATACATGTATATCTAGACAAAGTTGAGTCAAATATTTTTTATCTGAGAGAGTATGTACTTCCTCCGTTCCTTTCTATAGTGCCTATTGTTTTTTGGCACGGAAATTAGCGCGAGCCATTTTTTCACACAAAACCCCCTAACGATATCACAGACAAAATAGGAAACTGAAAATAGATCTCAGAAATACATGACCAGATCGGTTTCCAGATTTTCTGGACTTGACCTGATCGGTGGAAGGGATTCTTTGCAAAAAAAAAACATAGCTTTACTCTTATATTCTGAAACAAATGCTAAAAAACAATAGGCGTTATAGAAAGGAACGGAGGGAGTACTATTTTATGCTAAGGGAAGCTAAATAGCTACTTCAAGCACATTTTGAATTTTATTTGTTAAAACTATGATAAAGTTAAGGCCACATTTTGAATTGCATAGTAACTTTCATGAACTTTAAACCAATATGTGTCGAATTTATGATGTTTATAATCACAATTGATTTTTGCATATAATGTGGGGCATCCCCTATTGCATGTAATTTTGTATGTACTGATTGTGCTCCTTTGAAGTCGTCGCGAGGTTGAGGCCTCCGTCAGACCTTCTGTCAGGTTTCCCTCACCGATAGCGGGAAGATGCCGACGGGTGGATGGAACCGTCGACACACTCCAGCTAAGCCAACGACCGACCTATGCCGACGGCATTAGAGCTACGCCGACGATGTGGTATTCTGACATCTCTATGCCGAGAGTGGCCATCAGCATAGGGGTAAGCCAATATTTGCCGTCGGCTTTAATCCTGATTCATGTAGTGAGCTGTAATACCTTGCCGAGTGAAGACCCAACTTGAATAACAACTTTTATTTACCAAAACTTGGACAACACCTTCTGTTATACATGCCATGTGGAGACGATTTCAATCATGGGACGTGTTCTTCCTAGGGTAGGGAGGAAACACACCTTCTGTGCTCAAGGCCACATATATGGCAAATCATTTTGTTGTTGTTAACATCATTTTATAGTTCTTTTTTCTGAAAATAAAACTTAATTATACTTGTCGTTATCATCATTTTCATCTGGGTTTTGCTTCGTTGTGCAAACCGCACATGCACAAACGGAATCGTGTGTTGGGATGTGCCTTCTCTGCATACATGTCTCTACGAGGTATCCATTACTAGTTAATTGTGCCATGCATGTGGTAGGGTATGGGTAGGGTGAAGCAATACTATACCCATGCACATATAGTTAGTAAGTATAAACTTCTACCCATACCCGTCCACACATGTATACAACTATACCCATGCCCTGTCAAGAGCTTGTTGCCATGATCAATGATGTGCCGATCAACAGATCACCGGTTGCAGCTCTTATCAACTGGTCGAAACGCTTATGCCAGGAAAGGAGTGTTGGTAGTGTCCAGTTTGTTAGTAGAGATCTAAATACTGTTAGCCATACCTTAGCTAGGTTTGGTTGCATGTCGGAGATTACTAATATTTGGATCCGGGAGGGATCAGATGTCATTAGGGATGCTTGTAATCAGAACCAAACTCCTTTGCCTTGATTAATATATTTTCATTCGCCAAAAAAAAGTTCCATACCTTCCCATACTTCCTTCAGCAATATCCGATACCACTTGTCCAAGTGAGCGGTGAATAGGTTTCTATGATCTGGTCGGCATACAGGGTGCCTGGCCACATAGAAGGCCATGTTTTACGGAAACAGTCTGGCCCACTGGTAGCTTTTTTTTGAGGGAAAGGCCCACTGGTAGCCCATACGATATAAACTTAGCCCATATAACTCTAGCCCACCGCGGCGATCTAAGCAAGCAAGCGTCGATCGAATCCCCAACCCCTCTTCAATTACAGCTCGCAAATTCTGCTCCAGTCCACTCTTGCTCGCTCCTCCATTGAAATCAAGAAACCAAGAAAGCAAGCCAAGAAACCGCCTCGCGCCGCCGCCTGCAACACCAACGCCGTCGGCGGCTCCATGGCCATGCGGGAGATGCCTCCCCACGGGCCGGGCGCCGGCGCGGACCACATCCAGCCGCCGGCGCCGCTCCCACCCGGCGTCTACTTCAGCCCCACCAAGGAGGAGTGCCTGGCGCTCCTCAACCGGTCGATCGCCGCCGGCCACACCGCGCCGCCCGACGCGCGCGGCTACGTCTTCCGCGCCGACGTCTACGACGAGAGCCCCGACGCGCTGCGTCGGCGCCACCCGCCGGCGAGCACCCGCGAGGGCGACCGCACGTGGTGGTTCTTGGGCCACACGAGGTTCCGGAGCCAGACCTCGCCCGCCAAGCGAGCCGACCGCAGGGTCAGGACCGGCGGGTGCTGGCGCGTGGAGAGCAAGAAGAAGCTCGACGCCGACGGCGTCCAGAGCTGCTTCCGCTTCTACACCGCGGGTACCTGCAAGCTCGCCGACAGGACGCCGTGGCTCATGCAGGAGTTCACCAGCGCCATGGACGACGGCGCCGGGCAGCGGGGCGTGCCCGCGCTCTACAGGGTCTACGTCACGCCGCACGCCACCGACGAACAGCTCAGGGACACCTACGGCCAGGACGGCTTAAACAAGACCCCCGACGGGAAAAAGAAGCCCGCCCGAGCCCTCCTCCCGGAGGAGTATTTCGACGCAATCGCCGCGCGGCTGCCCCATGGCGAGAACGTCCAGTTTCCACAGGCGCTGCTGCCGGGGACTGCCCATGGCGTGGAGAGCGTCCAGTTGCCACAGGCGCTGCTGCCGGGGACTGCCCATGGCGTGGAGAACATCCAGCTGCCACAGGCGCTGCTGCCGGGGAGTGCCCATGGCGAGAACGGCCAGCTGCCACAGGCGCTGCTGCCGGGGACTGCCCATGGCGAGAACGTCCAGCTGCCACAGGCGCCGCCGCCGTCTCCGGCCAATCTTCGTCAATACCGGCAGCAGCAGGAGCAGTATCTTCGTGAGTATTACAGCCGCCACCAGCAGCAGAATCAGCAGGCGCCGTTCTTTGGGGTCCCTCCACCGCTCCCTCTGCCTGTGACGCCGGACTTCCTTAGCGAGCTCGCCGCCGACACGCAAGAGGAGCCGGCGGACACTGTCATGGAGGACAGGGCCGGTTGATCGCAGGACACCTACAGTCCCGCTTACTTGACCGAGAGGTAGGATTGACACGATTCTTTTGGGGAACTCTTACTTTTGTAGGGTTCTTATTACAGTTGGCTTGTTGGCATTACTTAGCAAGTTAGCATGTCTGTGATTACATTCGAGTCTGTCTGTAATTGGCAAAAACTGCTCGAAAAGAAATGTCAATTTAGGAGTACTCTGTTTTGAAAATGCTTGACAGTTGATGTACTGGTTTATACATTCTGTGGAACCCAAATTATTGAACTCCATCAGATGAATTCTGAAGATAAATATCAGCCGATAAACCATTGTACTAATACAAATTCTACCGATGAAGCAAATCCAATTGCTGTTGGACACATCACAAAACATCGCCATGCAGTGCACAAAGAACAATTCCATAGATTGTACTTATATAACAACCGTGTTTTGTCAGATTTATAGGCGGGATACCTGGGAGTAACATCATCAGCATAACCAGGTCAAAATGTTACAAACATCATTACAAGAGCATGCTTATCACCAGATCTAACCAGGACACCCAGCATAATCTTCCCTTGTTCTCCATCTTCTACCATCAGGTAATGAATCTGAATAGCAGGGTAGCAGCAACATAGGTCTTCAGTTACTTGTTGAAGAGCGCCAAAGTAGCCACTGCTTCATCAGTCCCCAGAGTCGCCTCCAGAATACCTGCAATGCAGTCCAGGTTAATGTGCAAGAGTGCAAGCCATTTCTCATCTTCCATATGCTCCATAAAACATACAAGTACATCCGTGCTTCATACGAAGAGAATAATTATTATATTTGATATGGACATGGATATGATTACAGCCTACTAGATTTTTTTCTCTTTTCTAAAGAATACATGGTTCATAACTTTGTATACAGCCTCCCTGGGATGATTCCTTTTGTCCTTCCATCAACCCTTGGCCTCCCCTTGTCAATCACTCTTTGTTTGAACGGTAGTAATCTGCACACTCTTCGTTCTGAATACCAAAGATGCTGGGGAGTTGGGGCCTACAATAACCTTCCTCAAATCCATGAATGGTATTTTCGCTGTTTGAATAAACAGAAAATAATTAAGGGTATATATGTTCAGTCGTGTGAAGTGATCACAGAAGGGAAGATCCGAACTTGGGGATTCTATCACAGGGTGCACGGATCCATCCAATCTGCCCCCTCTCATTGTCATATATGATCATCTGATCCTGCATTGTAATGTCTGCAACAAGAGAAAATTAAATATCATATGTTACAACGGTTTGAGAGATCATGGCTTTTAAACTATATCCATTTTGTTGTTATGTCTGAACTTCCTACCTCCAACAATGTTCAGATCCTTGAGTCCAATCTCTGATCCGTTCAGGATACCCAAACACGCATTTCCATATTTCTGGCAAGAACAGAGAAATATATGTTTAGTCACCAAGAAGTTGGAGTCAATTACTGAATAATCTACTGAGTTGAGGAGGGGCTTACAGTGACAATGAGGTAGTTTTCAGGAGGGATCTCCATGAGTGCTTTCTTGCCATTAGAAAAGCTCAAAACCAATGATCTGAACTCCTTTTTGACATCAAGCACGGATTTGAATGGCTTCTTTCCTTTCCAGCACAGAGGCAGAGAGGGGTCAGATACTTCTTTCAGCGTCTTGCTTAGATCACCCTTAAGCTGCAATAGATAAAACCGTGTGAGTTTTATGTTTCTCCGAAAATCCTATCATAGTAGAATACAAAATTTTCTGAAACTTACTGCAGTGACAAGCGCTTGATATGATTGAGCAGAAAAGTAGGTGTATGAGCTTCCACTGTCCAGCACTACTTCCATTGGTCCCACACCAAGTGATCGTCCACCAAAATACAGGCCTGCTGAGCCAGGTGAGTAGTAATTCCTGAAAATGCAGGTTATGACATTCAGAACTATAAATGAGAGAATCTGGTCACAACTTTTTACTAGACTAAACAAAGACATATTACATAGTTAAACCCCCTAAGTAACCAAAATAGAATCACTAAAAGTCTGTTGTCACTGTAATTGGCTTTCTCCATATGGTTGCAAACTGCAAAGTACATTATTGGTAGAGATATTCAAAAACAAATCAGAAAATCACTGTGCTTACTGTACAGTTTTTAAAGTCAGTTAAATCCTTTCCACAATAGTTGTGATCAATTACTCAATTTAAAACATTAGTAATCAGAAACTGGAATACAGACATGTACTCAAAACATTATTACAAGCAGGAAGTGTGCATCGTGCATGTTCTTTCTGTAATATATTGTGGAACATAAACAAATTCATCAAAAATAGGACTCACTTGAATGCACTCCTAACCATTGGTACCCATGTTGCACGTGAGTAAGGCACAAGATTATCCCCAAAGAAGAGGAATCCCCCTCCTCTCATGCTGAGGCAGTGACCAACCACGTTCTTGGTAATGCCATGCTGCTTGAGCTGTGAAAGCAGGCTAATTGATCCACTCCCAAGGCCAAGCACACCATCAGTGGGCGCCACCTCAGTGCTGCTCCCAACCTCCTGGTCATACCCACAACTGCACACGCACACACACAACAAGAAACATCAGGAAACAATTCAAGCGACCCACTTTGGAATGTTGTAACAGGTTCCAAGTAGCATACCCGAATGCAAGACTGGGACGGACAACGGAAGCATTCGCAAGGCGGACTGCAAAACTGTCGTTGATGAGCACACCAAGGGACGAGGCTTGGTCGGCATACCTAATTTCATAGTCGCACTGCTGCTTCGGTGAGTCACACTTGTGGTTCTTACTCAGGCCACCGTGCAGAGAGGCACACATCTGATCCACACACGGTACCAGCTTGTTCTTTGTTGGTCGGTAGAGAGGATGTGGCACCTACACCGAACATGCAAAGGATGAAAAAGAAAATCAAATCCTTGATCTCCAAGCGAATAAGGTTTGGCTTTCAACGTAGAAATAGTGACTTATCGCTTCTCAGTTGACGTTCGTAGGCATAAGATGATATTCTCACCCCTTGATTCTTATCGTTGACTTACAAATAGTTAGCAAAACGATAAACAAACAGCATGGTGACTGTAATGGGTAAACACCCAATCAGGACATGAGCAGACACTAAATCTTGAAGTGGAAACCACAATAAAATTGGACAAATACAGCTAAACACCGGCTCTTAAACTGATGCCAATAATAGACTTGTGACCCCAAACTTACACAATCTTATTCGACCACTAAAGTAAACAGGTAATATACCGGATAAGCATGAAATTCATTTACTACCATATTTCCCCCTGAATTCATTATATTCAATGCATAAAGAGAAAGACCAGGCTCCAAGTTTCTGGGCCAAATTAATACCACAAGAACCATTGATTCCAAACAAATGCTAACTTTTGGACTCACTGCATAGTATCAAGTCTATGGTCCCTCCCACAGAAGCAAATCCGATTGGATCAATAAGCAAGGTAATGGTAAAAGGGATGGTACCTTGGAGCAGCTAACGCAGGGTGCGTCACACTGCAGCCAGGTGAGGTCGCTGCCGGTGTCGACGTCGAGGAAGTAGGGCTTGGGCGGGTTGCCAATGCTCATGGCCACGTAGTACAGCCTGCACAAGGGAAGCATCATCAAAGAAAATCAGGATCAAAATTTACATCACAGCACCTTATCTTGACTTCTACAGTAAAAACACAGTATCAAAGGCCAATCGATATGCATACAAAAATCAGCACAGAGATCTATGGATGCCACTGGCGAGTAGTGCCAAAATCCGCAATCAGTTGATTGATCATTCAACTGTATTTTTCCTCAGAAAAAAAAAGGTTGATTGATCATTCAGAAGGAAAAAAAAAAGAATGGGGGAGACGCGACCGATTGGTCCGGGAGGGAGGAGGCCGTACCCGTGGGGGTACACGTTGCCGTAGAGCTGGAAGACGGCGGAGCACGGCTCCGGCTCCGAATCCGGATCCCCGCGGCCGGCCCTGGCCGGCTTGTCCGCGCGCGCCGCCACGAGCGCCGCCAGCAGCAGGAGCAAGAGGAGGCCGGCCGGCGGGGCCCACCTGCCAGCCATGGGAAAGGGGGAGCTCGGCCTGAGCAAGAGGATGGAGAGGACGCGTCTCTGTCCCTCGGATGGTTTGCCTTGTCCCCCGCCGTGGCTGGGCTCAGGGGAGGAAGAGGTTCTTGGGGATGGATGGCGAGAGGGAATGGTGTGGTGGTTTTTATAGGGGGAGAAGAAGAAGCTGTGTATTGCGATGGAAGCTTCTGCAGAAAGTTCGTTTCTTTGCTTGGCTGCAGCAAGGAACAAAAAGGCTTTGCTGCCCTCCAGGTTTTTGGGTGACCTTTTGAGGGAACCCTTTTCACCCAGGTCAAGTACTTCTATGCTGCCGTCTTTCTTTTGGTTGATTCGGTGCAGAAAGGTATTGCCTGCTTAATCCGCTTTGCATCGTTTTCTAGTGCTTGTAGAGAAATGATATGCTTTGCTTGTTCCAAGTTAGGCCGTCCTATGCAACGAGGTGCACGTCCGGAAACAGGATAGTTTTGTTATGTACAAGGTATCTTTGGTTCAAGGAACAATGTTATTATTAGATGACTAGTAGAATGCCCGTGCTTCGCCACGGCCCTTTAACGTAGTGTCAAATGCATAAACGTGTAAATAATGCATGCAAATATTAAAGTATATAAAATAAATATATAATACTTAAAATATTTAAAGATCCACTTCGCACAATTCATTTTGTAGAAGAGAAATGACTGAATACACTATTTATTAAAGCTATGGTCCGTTGACGCGTCTAAGGTATTCTCGCACGATCTCACGAATGTTGTCTTCAACTTCATTAGCCAGATACTTAAGTATGTGTATCAAAAACTTTTTCCTTAGCTCGTAACCATCCTGCACAATTGGTATATCATGTTAACATGAAGTTTTCTTCCCACAAAAAAATATAAGATTGTGAATATAGAGTACTCACGCTACAAACATAAGATCGCAACTGCTCCTCTAATTTTAATCCTGATTGCAAATGCGAATTTCAAAATTCGTGTGTATGTAAATATAGTTCTACAATAATGCAAAACTTAAGATCCCATTTTTGTTTAATTATGCTTGCTAAAATCCCAAAAATAATACAGAACCCCCCTCCCCCCACACACAACACCCAATAAGAGAAATTACAACACAATCCCATACTTTTACATAATACCCTGCATAAAAAGTGTTGAATTCCATCGAGTCCTTCTCTACCGTTGATTCATACGAGCTCAATGATCGCCATGGCAAGGATGTAGAAGACCCTCCATTTTTGCCCGCTGGCCGGGAGGGAGAAGATGAGATGGCACCCACCCAAACCAGACCTTGAAGTGGATGCATGACGTTCAATTGAGTCAGCACCTGGACGTCACATCGCCCCGGAATGTCGTGTACTCATATGCATAGAAAGCAAATGAGCAATTACTTCTTTGTTACTTGTGGAAATATACTCTCAGCTCTCAAACTTTAGTGTCTTCCAGCCTATCTATATGCTTTGCTTGCAGCAAATGACATGAGCTTTCCTTATAACTCGTCCAGTCTGTCCACTCACCCTCTCCTCTCTCCCTCCCATGGGCTGTTGTGTGTATCATGCACAATGCCCACCGTTTGTAAAAAACCGAAGTAGCATGTACATTGTTCAATTCTAATGTTGGATGAGCTCTCAAATACTCCATCTGTCTATAGAAAGATGTCTCAACTTTGGATATATTTGGATGTATCTAAATACTAAAATAGATCTAGATACATTTAAATTTTAACAAAGTTGAGACATCCATTTATAGATGGAGGGAGTAGTATATTTTAGTCACACCATTCCAATTTGATATAAGAATCTACTAATTGCTATCCAGGATCACACATGTGCAATCTAAAACCAAAGGCTTATTGCTGAAGAAGCTTGCATACACTTCCGTACGGAATCATGTACTGCTTTATTTGTAGGTTCACCGCCTCCAGCAAGGGTTCCACATCTACCTGACAAGAGTTTTTTTTGGTTCGTGTCACATTAGCTCCTTGAAAGCTGGCACCACCAAAAGTTTATTATCTGCAAAAAATACGAATAAATTAAATCATAAATGGTTGAACGGATTTCTTCATACTTATGGCTTGATTAACACATACACAATCACTAATGTGTGAAAAGCACATCAAACAAAAATTCATGTCTAATAGTAGTATTTTGTTTAAAAGATGTACGTTCTACCACAACGACAATGACATATGCAGTCTCCGAGTTAAATCTTGTAGAATCTCATCTTGAAAATATGTCAAACGAGATCATTTGTATTTAAAATACGTTTACCAAGTAAAACTTCACATTTACATTACTTGCAAACGTATATGGCTCAAAAGTTGACTTCCTACAGCCAAGAAACATTTTCTTTAACTAAACTTTAATTATTTGTCATCTACACACCCATGGTTGTTACGAAACAATTTGCACATATAAAATCAACAAATATTGGTTAAAGAGTCATAAAGTATACTTCACATAAGACAAACGCAACACCACCGTGGTTTTCATGTAATTTTACTTCCAAAAATATTTGGGTAAGTAGATAGTAAATATAATATACACACCTTGATCTTTAGTATGGAGGTAACAAACACATAGTAGCATTGATACAACTATATTATAAGTTAGTACGACTAAGAAATTCAATATATCAAATTTTGCATGAGACTAATTCCTTCTCTAAAAGAATACACAAGCATGCCCTAGCGTTGAGGCATGAGGCATGCGCCATGGTAGAGGATGGAGATGAGCTCCACGCTCAGGTTCCTCGTCCGGCACACCATCACACGCCCCCGCCGTTATCGGGGCTGGTTATCTATTTTTTTCTTTTCCATGTTTGCATATCGATTGAGGACAATTTGATCCAACATAAGCAAACCAGCGGTATGGACTAACATAATGGACGGTAGTGGAAAATAAGGAAACAAATTTATACCTAGAGGCAAACAAGGAAAAAAATATTTTCCAGTGTCAAATAGGGAAGCGAAATTTGAGGTAGTGTCAAATAAGGAATTCTCTCTTGCTCATGTTGTTCCATCATCGGTGCCATCTCTCTAGTAGTCGGGACCATTTGGTGGAGCCAATCCCACAATGGTGGCATGTCGGCGCATTGTTCGTATCGGTGGTGGTGTCATCCCTATAGTCGGTGACATGGTCGATCAACAGCGCCGTACCTACCATCGCATGTGTCATCGGCAACATCGGTGACCCCCTCTCTACTGTCTGCGGGGTGGTGCGGTGGAGTAGAAGCGGAGTGGGAAGCGCGACGGAGTGGTTGAGCTAGTAGGCATAAAGGCAAGAAAACCTAGTGTAACCTGTAGTATGTGCTTTAACATAATTTATATTTTATGAGCAAAAAAACATAATTTATATTTCTACCCCGTAAAAAATATAAAAATATATTTTACATTGTTCAACAAAAAAAAGCGAGCCAAAGCTAGCTAGCTAAGCAACTTGATGGATGGAAGAATTTGGTTCATGCATTCGTATATGGTAATGTGCTGCTGACCTGCTGAGCGTGCATGCTCGGTGGCCTATAGACGTGGAGTGAACACGCTAGACGCGGGCAGGAGTTGGCAGAGAAGACAAAGGGAGATCACGAGAGGGTTTGGATCCCCTGGAGTTGGCCTCAACTCCACCGCGTGGAGTTGCACAAATCTCAGCCTTCCTTTTCTCTTTATGGCCTAGATTTAACCAGCCATAGCAAGTTATGATTTATCTAATGTTAATCGACTAATTGAAGCTGAACATATTGTCTCTGTTTTGCGCTGCGATGGCAGAATCCGTACTACAATATATGATCCTTTCGACCAAGTTGGCCTAGCCGGGACGGAGCACAAGCTGTTCATCTTCATGTCCTCGCCGCGCGAGAACGTCGGCTATGTCGACCCAAATGTCAACGGTGCCGGTGCCGGGCTGTTTGTCCCCTAGATGTTCAAGCCGCCGACCACCATCTCTCCGACGGCAGCTACTACATGTGAGATTGATGATGATTTCCTGTATAATCACCAAATATACGAAGGCAAGACTTGCATTCTGAAGGACGTGTGTACTGAAACTGCTTCCCTGCACGTTTAATTAAGATAAATCATAAATTGTTATGACTGATTAAATCTGGGCCATAAAGAGAAAAGGAGGGCTGAGATTTGTGCAACTCCACGCGGTGGAGTTGAGGCCAACTCCAGGGGATCCGAACTCCAGGTGTTGTTAGCGATTTTGTTGGGACTGGATAAGTACGTCCTCATTTTATCTACTCTGACCACTATTAGTTGCGTTTTCTTTGTGACGTGGGGGTATTATTGTCCACCCTGAAAATATGACACCAGGCATTCACCATTTTGCTTTTAATAGTAGAGATATACTGAGTAATACTCTCGCGGAACATCACCGTCCGTGTCTTCTTTGAAAGCGACGACAGCCTGCCGGTGGCTCCAATTACATTGATCGAGAGCCAAATTTATTGTCAGCGAGGATACACAGCTTCTCCAATTGGTGGCCGGAGACGGTTTGCGTGAGGGCTGGCAGCCGCAATCAGATAGGACCTTCTCCTAGGGTTGTCATCTTGTAGTCGTAGTTTAGGTCGCTCGCTGCATGACTTCGGAGCACGCACGTTGGGCCGGGCCAAGGTCCACGGGGTACGCGTATAAACCAGGATCTCTCCGAAGCACGTGAAGACGCGACGGCGAACCAAAAATTTACGGACGGCAGACCATATGTAACTTGCCGGTGGCAATGCTCTGTAATTTTTATTGAAAAGAGAGGTAAATAAAAAACGGACGAAAATTTTGGGGAGAAACCTTCCTTCCTTTATTAGTAGGTAAAGATTTTGTTTTGTTTTGTTTTGGTCTCTAGACTCCAACATCGTGCAAGCTTGGCATTTTACTTTCAGTATCATGATTGGTCTGTGTGTCAGCTCAAAACGGTAGAACTGATGTGCTGGCCAGACCAGTCACTATTGTCATTCCCCGAACCGTTTTTCTAGGGTTTGAGTGGAGAGGCGGCACACGGGGCGATCTCCTGATCACCGGGGTGCAGACGGAAATCTCTCTAGCTCGCTGACAACCATCAAGGCTATGATGGCTGATCTGGAGAAGGGAGGTGCTAAGGGAGGTGGTAAGGATGATCTCCCTCGGGAAGGATCGTCGAAGTGTGGAGGTTAAGGGTGCATGGTGTCGTACCTACCATGCCATTACCGATCCACTGATAATTGAAGCTCTGGCGTTAAGAGATTCAGTTTTATTTGCCAAACAACAAGGATTCATGAAAGTCATCTTCGAGACGGACTTTGAGCAGTTGGTGCGGCTATGGAATGATAGAAGAAGCCAGCGATCGTCGATCGCCCCTATCCTTAGTGAAATTGGAGAGTATAGTTTTATGTTTCTGTCTTTTGAACTATGTTTTGCGAGGCGTACGGCCAACTCTGTTGCTCATGAGTGTGCATGATATGCTTGTGTACATGATGTAGAGGTAGAGTGGGTTGACGCTCCCCCAGATTTCCTTAGTCTAAGCTTGAGTGCTGATTGTACAAACTTGGTTGTGTTTTAATAAAGTGAATGGTGTTTTCAAAAAAAAATGATGTGCTGGCCAAGTTTCTTTTTGGCAAGTGGCCCCAATCCGGAAAATTAAAATAGACCGAATGTCATAATTTTCTGAAGAAGAACAAACGGAACAATTAATTTCATAATACGAACAAAAGGGAAAAATAAATATAATATTCCTTAGAATATGCTCGCGTTTTGTCTTTTTCTTTTGACCCTGGACTGTGAGGCAAAGCCCCACAGCAAATTTTATTTATTTAAAGAATAAAAGAGAAGTTTGCACTATGTACAAAAAAGAAGCTAAAGAAACTATGCCTCTAAGGTAGAGACTTAATCCAAGAAAGAAGACTATCCTTATGTTTAGCTTTAGTTCTATATTGCAGCAGAGTTATATCCTGGATGAATTTGCTTCTCCACTTAGTGAAATAGCACTTCTCATTTCTAAAGATTTTCCCATTTCTAATTATCCATATGTTCCAACAGGCAGTCATCAGCACTTCCATAAAGAAAGGACGTCCAAAACTTCTTCTAGCCTGATCCAACACTTCCTGCAGATAATCATGTGGCTGCCATTCTATCTGCAACTAGTTCCAAATTCTCACACTAAATTTACACTCAAAGAATAAGTGTATCCGATCCTCATAAACCTTCCCTGGGCACAAAACATAGTGTGTATCTTCAGTCACCTTCCAATGCCTTCTCTTTAATAATTCTCTTGTATTTAATCTATCTAACAGTAATAACCATGCAAACACCTTTGTCTTCATGATACAACATGAATTCCAGAGCCACTTATAGATCCTAGGCACCTGTATGTGTGAATGAATGTGTGTATAGAAACTTCTAGCTGTATACTTCTCACCCCAACAATATTTCCAAACATCTTTACTTTCAGATAATGGGTTACTCTGCATAATACCTTGTAACTCCAACAACTCCTGATAGGCTTGAAGTGATAGAGGTCTATGGAACAAATTCCCCATCTCCTGTGACTGATATACTTGAGCCACTGAACAATTTTCATTGATCACAAAAGAAAATAATCTGGGAAACCTTCTACACATAGGCTGAGAAGAACTCTGTATTTCCCAGTTATCATACCAAAATAGTAATGTATCACCTCTTCCATGCTGCACCTTAGCCACACCTCTAAAATTATCAACCTGCTTTATTACATCCTTCCACCAAAAAGATCCACAAATGTTCTCTGCATGTGGTACTTTTCCCTGGCAGTAGGCTTCCCAAACCAAATTTACCCAGGGTAGATCCTGCTTATTGTAGAATTTGTCAAGGAATTTGATAAGCAGAGCTGCATTCTGTTTTTGGAAATCCACTATCCCCAATCCTCCTTTAAGCTTAGGCTTACATATCATATCCCAAGCTGCCAGTGACTGCTTAGGCTCCCCCTCCTTGTCTCTCCACAAACATTGTCTGAGTATTCTGTCCAGCTGCTTAGTTAATCCAACTGGCAATTGCAAAGAACAGAGGAAATGCAGGGGCATAGATGCCAGGGCAGAATTTATCAACTGTAATCTAGCACCTTGGGAAAGAAAACTAGAACTAGCTGTCAGTTTCCTTTCTAGTCGACATACCAGTGGTGATAATTCTGTAATTGTCGGCTTTGTTGTACCCAAGGGTAGACTCAGGTATGTGAAAGGCATTTTGCCTACCTGACAACCAAACGATCTAGATAACTGCTGAATCCTATCATCAGACACATTAATGGGTAGCATATAGGATTTTTCATAATTAATCTTTAAACCAGTGGATGTTAAAAATTTCTGCAGAGTTTCCTTAAGTGCCAACAACTGCTCCTCATCAGCAGGTAGGATTAACAACGTATCATCTGCATACTGCACTATAGGGAAATCGGGAAATCTTCATCATTTGTTTCAATAGGTCTGAAAAGAGTGCCTTGAAGCACCATGTCATTAACTGTTGACTGTAGCAAATCCGATCCAAAAATATAGAACAAAGGTGATATTGGATCACCTTGTCTAACTCCACGTTTGCATTCAAATTGCTTTCCTGGTATTCCATTCAGCAAGATGGAAGAGGTACCCGAGGACATAATAGCTTTGGCCCAATTTATCCACTTCCTATTGAAACCTTTGAATTCCATAACTTTCAAAATAGCCTCATGCTCTATTGTATCAAAAGCTTTCGCAAAATCTAGCTTCAAGATGACTATTGGCCGTTTTGAGCTCTGACAAAGGTAAAGGTATTCAAAGGACCATGCTAGGCAATCCTGGATGGATCTGTTCCTTAAAAAACCATACTGATTTTTGTGAATGCAATCCAAAATCTTCCCTTGCAGACGATTTGCAGCCAATTTCGTCAAGAATTTTACACACACATTCGTCAAAGAAATGGGACGAAAATCATTAACCCTGACAGACACTTGTTTCTTTGGCACTAGAGTAATGTATGAACCATTAATATTTTTCAATTGAATTGATTCATCATGAAAATCTGCTGCCAATTTATAAAAATCTTCCTTCACTATGTGCCAACATTTCTTCAAAAACAACCCATTGAATCCATCTGGCCCAGGAGCCGTGTCCACTGGCATCTCCTTTATGACCTCATCCATCTCCTTTTGCTCACATTATTAGAGCAATTGGATTGTCTTTTTTTTTTGAAACGGAGTATGCTCGCGTTTTGTCACTTTTTCATATACTATAAGACGTTATTACAACTAGACATAGGAGTAGAAAATTCGGGCATCTCCAAAATATCAGCACCAAAATGGTACCAAAACTTGGGGGGGGGGGGGGAAGTTGGCAACACGAGAAAAATGTTGGGATTTTGAGAAACACTCAAGGGTCAAACTTTTGGAACCGAGGGACCAAAACTAAACCCAATAACGGAAGGGCCAATTATAATTTAATTCATAAATTTATAGACCTTATGATCATTTTTACATCATTGAATTTTCTTGTGATTCTATTGAGCTTGTTCTAGGTTCTTTGGATCGGTAAACTCAGAAGGAGAGCCCACTGCCCAGCAATGGCTGCCTGAGGGCCCCGGGGCAAGGTTTCGCTGGAAACTGCGCCCCAGAGGGTAGGAACCCACCCAAAACTTGAAGTGGGCCTAATATGTCTACACAAGTGTGGTGGTAGGATGAGATGTCCAAGGGTTGGCCGCCGGATGTGACCCGCTTCACCGGCATGCGCTGCCACTTAGGAAGGTTCTGGACTGATAGGGGAAACCCCTATGTCGGGTCCACCAGAGAGAATCTTGCGAGATATGGGTCTCACTCTTGGCTTCCCATGTTCCTATAAACTAACCAAATACATGGCCAGATAAAAGTCCATGGTCCTAACATCGTTCGGAGAATTTAGGAAGGATAGACTGGCTAGGGCCTCTGGGAGAGCGTTTCGCCCGACGCCGCGCTTCGGAGGATCGAAACAGCAGTGTACTGGCCGTATGGGCCGCACTACCATGGGCATGGGCCTGGTGCTCGTTGTTGCTTTCGGCGGGTGGGAGAATCATGCTGCTCAATTCCGTCCTCGATGATGTTGGATATATGCCCAAGAAGTAATAATAAAGTGGTTATTATTATATCTTAGTGTTCATGATAAATGTTTACATCCCATGCTATAATTTTATTAATTGAAAACATTAATACATGTGTGTTTTTTAAACAAACCGGAGTCCCTAGTATGCCTCTCGTTTAAACTAGCTTGTTGATTAATTGATGATCAAGGTTTCCTGATCATGAACATTGGATGTTGTCAATAACAAGATCATATCATTAGGAGAATGATATGATGGACACACACCCATAGTAAGCATAGAAATTAGATCAAGTCATTAAGTTCACTTTGTTGTAGCTCTCAAGTACATAGTAACTTAGATCATTTGACCATGGGATCATGTTAATCACTAGCACCGGCAGAATACTTTGATGACATCAAAAGCCACTTCGTAACTGGGTGGTTATAAAGGTGGCATTGGATACTCTGAAAGTGAGAGTTGAAGCTCATGGATCAAGAGTGGGATTTGTCCATCCAAATGACGGATAGATATACTCTGGGCCCTCTTGGTGAAATGGCATTCAATTAGCTTGCAAGCTTGCGACTGGTCACAAGGGATGCCATGTCATGGAACGAGTAAAGAGTACTTATCAGTAACGTGATTAAACTAGGTATAGAGATACCGACGATCGAATCTTGGATAAGATCGTGCGACAAAGGGAATTAGTAACTATTGCTTATGGTTCTTTCGATCACAAAGTCATATTTGAATATGTAGGAGCCATTATGGATCTCCAGGTCCCGCTATTGGTTACTGGTCGGAGAGGTGTCTCGATCATGTATGCATTTTTCGCGATCCGTAGGGTGACACACTTAAGGTTCGATGTTGTTTAAATAGATATGGAATATGAGATGGAGAGCGAATGTTGTTCGGAGTCTTGGATGGAATCCAGGACATCACGAGAAGGTTCGAGATAGTCCGGAGAATAACATTCATATATGGGAAGTCATTTTCAGGGTTACCGAAAAAGTTGAGGATTTTTCGCTAATTGTACAGGAGGTTCTAGAAGGTTCCAGACGGTATCATAGTGAGGCCCACCTATCCCGGATGACCAACATGGACGGGAGGGGGTCGCATAGGCCCACATGGGCCAGGCGCACCAGCCCCCCAAGGCCCATATGCCTCGATCAAATAGATAAGATCAAATCCCTTGAAAATAGGGACTTAATTAACTTGGGGGGGGGGGGGGGGGTTCCCCCTTTTTCGGATGACCCTAGGGCTTGGAGGAGGGGCCAAGGAAGCAATTTTTTGATTTCTATGCTATGAACCCTACATACGCTCTCCCCGCGTCTTCTATGGGCCCCCTCAATCTCCCTCTGGCCCTGCTCCGGAGCGTTCCTCTAGAACTTTGACGGACGCATGTCCGGTGCCAAATGCCTGATTGCGTGGACACAAGTCTGTAGCTCCAAGGGAGAGGGAGGCCTCGGCATCAAAAGCCTCGCGGACAGGAACGTGTGCCTCTAGGTCAGGCTGCTGCACCGGCTGCACTCGATGCCTTGCTCCCCCTGGGCCAACTGGGCATGGCGCTCCATCAGCGGTCATGTCGCCGCCGGTAAACACGCTGATGCCAGGCCTTGATACGTCTCCAACGTATCGATAATTTCTTATGTTCCATGCCACATTATTGATGATATCTACATGTTTTATGCACACTTTATGTCATATTTGTGCATTTTCTGGAACTAACCTATTAACAAGATGCCGAAGTGCCAGTTCCTGTTTTCTGTAGTTTTTGGTTTCAGAAATCCTAGTAACGAAATATTCTCGGAATTGGACGAAATCAACGCCCAGGTTCCTATTTTGCCCGGAAGCATCCAGAACATCCGAGAGCCGCCAGAGGAGGGCCCTGTGGGCCCCAGATGATAGGGTGGCGCGGCCTGGGCCCTGGCCGCGCCAGCCTATGGTGTCGTCGCCCCTTCGACCTTCTGACGCTGCCCTTTCGCCTATATAAAGCCCCTGCGTCGAAAACCCTTACGGAGGAAGCCACGGTACGCGAAACCTTCCAGAGCCGCCGCCATCGCGAAGCCAAGATCTGGGGGACAGGAGTCTCTGTTCCGGCACGCCGCCGGACGGGGAAGTGCCCCCGGAAGGCTTCTCCATCGACACCGCTGCCATCTCCACCGCCATCTTCATCACCGCTGCTGCTCCCATGAAGAGGGAGTAGTTCTCCATCGAGGCTCGGGACTGTACCGGTAGCTATGTGGTTCATCTCTCTCCTATGTACTTCAATACAATAATCTCATGAGCTGCCTTACATGATTGAGATTCATATGATGATGCTTGTAATCTAGATGTCATTATGCTAGTCAAGTGAGTTTTACTTATGTGATCTCCGGAGACTCCTTGTCCCACGTGTGTAAAGGTGACAGTGTGTGCACCGTGTGGGTCTCTTAGGCTATATTTCACAGAATACTTATTCACTGTTATGAATGGCGTAGTGAAGTGCTTATTTATATCTCTTTATGATTGCAATGTGTTTTGTATCACAATTAATCTATGTGCTACTCTAGCAATGTTATTAAAGTAGTTTTATTCCTCCTGCACGATGTAATGGTGACAGTGTGTGCATCCGTGTTAGTACTTGGTTTATGCTATGATCATGATCTCTTGTAGATTGCGAAGTTAACTATTGCTATGATAGTATTGATGTGTATTATTCCTCCTACATAAGCATGAAGGTGACAGTGTGCATGCTATGTTAGTACTTGGTTTAGTCGTATCGATCTTTCATGCACTCTAAGGTTATTTAAATATGAACATTGAATTGTGGAGCTTGTTAACTCCGGCATTGAGGGTTCGTGTAATCCTACGCAATGTGTTCATCATCCAACAAGAGAGTGTAGAGTATGCATTTATCTATTCTGTTATGTGATCAATGTTGAGAGTGTCCACTAGTGAAAGTCTATTCCCTAGGCCTTGTTCCTAAATACTGCTATCGCTGCTTGTTACTGTTTTACTGCGTTACTACTGCTACGTTACTACGGTATGTTTACTTCCCGCAATATTACTACCATCAACTGCACGCCAGCAAGCACTTTTCTGGCGCCGTACTACTGCTCATATTCATTCATGCCACTTGTATTTCACTATCTCTTCGCCGAACTAGTACACCTACTAGGTGTGTTGGGGACACAAGAGACTTCTTGCTTTGTGGTTGCAGGGTTGCATGAGAGGGATATCTTTGACCTCTTCCTCCCTGAGTTCGATAAACCTTGGGTAATCCACTTAAGGGAAACTTGCTGCTGTTCTACAAACCTCTGCTCTTGGAGGCCCAACACTGTCTACAAGAATAGAAGCACCCGTAGACATCAAGCACTTTTCTGGCGCCGTTGCCGGGGAGGAAAGGTAAAAGGTACTCACACTCCGGATCTCGGCTACTAAGCTATTCTCCGGCGCCGTTGTAAGTACTCGAAGCTATTTCCTTTAGACTCTGCAATTGCGACATTTGGTTTCTTGTTTACACTAGTTAGGCATAATGGACAACAATGACCTTTTTATTCTATTTCCTGATTTAAGACATGGATGGTTTGATGCGAAAATTAAAAAAACCATGGAACATATTAATATGAATGCTTTGAACACTATTGTTGCTAATGCTATGGAAAATTCTAAGCTTGGGGAAGCTGGCTTTGATGAGCATGATATTTTTAGTCCCCCAAGCATTGAGGAGAAAATTTTCTTTGATGATACTTTGCCTCCTATTTATGATGATTATAATGATAGTAGTCTTTTGTTACCACCTGTTATGGAGGATAAATTTGATTATGATTACAATATACCTCCTATATTTGATAGCTACTTTGTTGAATTTGCTCCCACTACAATTAATAAGAATGACTATGCTTATGTTGGGAGTAGTAATTATTTTATGCATGAGACTCATGATAAGAATGCTTTATGTGATAGTTATATTGTTGAGTTTGCTCATGTTTTTACTGAAAGTTATTATGAGAGAGGAAAATATGGTTGTAAAAATTTTCATGTTACTAAAACACCTCTCTATATGCTAAAATTGCTGAAGTTACATTTGTTCTATCTACTTATGCTTGTCACTTTGTTCTTCATGAACTTATTCGTGTACAAGATTCCTTTCCATAGGAAGCATGTGAGACTTAAATGTGTTTTGAATTTGCTTTTTGATGCTCTCTTTTGCTTCAAATACTATTTCTTGCGAGTGCATCATTTAAAACTGCTGAGCCCATCTTAATGGCTATAAAGAAAGAACTTCTTGGGAGATAACCCATGTGTTTATTTTACTACAGCAATTTTTGTTTTGTTGAGTCTTGGAAGTTGTTTACTACTGTAGCAACCTCTCCTTATCATGTTTTTGTGCCAAGTAAAGTTTCTATGTTAAAGTTGATGTTATATTTGGGATCGCTGCACAGAAACAGCATTGCTGTCTGTCACGAATTCTGGCACAAGTCTCTGTAGAAAATTCGAAAAAATCTGCCAATTTACGAGCGTGATCCTCAGATATGTACGCAACTTTCATTAGTTTTGAGTTTTTCCATTTGAGCAAGTCTGGTGCCATTTTAAAATTCGTCTTTACGGACTGTTCTGTTTTTGACAGATTCTGCCTTTTATTTCGCATTGCCGCTTTTGTTAAGTTGAATGAGTTTCTTTGTTCCATTAACTTTCAGAAGTTTTGTGCAATGTCCAGAAGTGTTAAGAATGATTGTGTCACCTCTGAGCATGTGAATTTTTGATTATGCACTAACCCTCTAATGAGTTTGCTTGAAGTTTGGTGTGAAGGAAGTTTTCAAGGGTCAAGAGAGGAGTATGATATACTATGATCAAGAGGAGTGAAAGCTCTAAGCTTGGGGATGCCCCCGTGGTTCACCCCTGCATATTCTAAGAAGACTCAAGCGTCTAAGCTTGGGGATGCCCAAGGCATCCCCTTCTTCATCGACAAAGTATCAGGTTCCTTCTCTTGAAACTATATTTTTATTCGGTCACATCTTATGAACTTTACTTGGAGCGTCTGTATGTTTTTGTTTTTGTTTGAATAAATGATTGTTTGGGAGAGAGACACGCTCCGCTGGTTCGTATGAACACATGTGTTCTTAGCTTTTAATTTTCCTGGCGAAGGTTGAAACTGCTTCGTTAATTGTTATATGGTTGGAAACGGGAAATGCTATATGTAGTAATTGGTGTAATGTCTTGAATAATGTGATACTTGGCAATTGTTGTGCTCATATAGATCTTGTTTAAGCTCTTGCATCATGTACCTTGAACCCATTAATGAATAATTACATAGAGCTTGTTAAAATTTGGTTTGCATGATTGGTCTCTCTAAGTCTAGATATTTTCTGGTTGAGGTGTTTGAACAACAAGGAGACGATGTAAAGTCTTATAATGCTTACAATATGTTTATATGTGAGTCTTGCTGCACCATTTTATACTTGAGTTTGCTTCAAATAACCTTGCTAGCCTAAACCTTGTATCGAGAGGGAATACTTCTCATGCATCCAAATCCTTGAGCCAACCACTATGCCATTTGTGTCCACCATACCTACCTACTACATGGTATTTCTCCGCCATTCCAAAGTAAATTGCTTGAGTGCTACCTTTAAACAATTCAAAATTTATCACCTCTTATTTGTGTCAATGTTTAATAGCTCATGAGGAAGTATGTGGTGTTTATCTTTCGATCTTGTTGGGCAACTTTCACCAATGGACTAGTGGCTTCATCCGCTTATCCAATAATTTTGCAAAAAGAGCTGGCAATGGGATTCCCAGTCCCAAATTAATTAACAAAAATAGACACTCCTCCATGGTATGTGATTGTTGGACGGCACCCGAAGGATTCGGTTAGCCATGGCTTGAGAAAGCAAAGGTGGGGAGGAGTGTCATCATAATAAAACTAAAATAAAAAGGCACTCCTTCATGGTATGAGATTGTTGGCAGGCACCCGAGGATTCGGTTAGCCATGGTTTGTGAAAGAAAGGTTGGAAGGAGTGCCACCCAAAAATAAAATAAAATGGGAGCCGCTCTTTGAAGGTTTGTCTGGCAAGGGGGTTAGAGTACCCGCTACCATTCGTTGACAACAACAAACACCTCTCAAAACTTTACTTTTATGCTCTCTTGATGTTTTCAAAATAAAAGCTCTAGCACAAATATAGCAATCGATGCTTTCCTCTTTGAAGGACCATTTTTTTACTTTATTGTTGAGTCAGTTTACCTATTCTTTCTATCTTAGAAGCAAACACTTGTGTAAATTGTGTGCATTGATTCTTACATGTTTACCTATTGCACTTGTTATATTACTCTATGTTGACAATACCCATGAGATATACATGTTATAAGTTGAAAGCAACCGCTGAAACTTAATCTTCCTTTGTGTTGCTTCAATACCTTTACTTTGATTTATTGCTTTATGAGTTAACTCTTATGCAAGACTTATTGATGCTTGTCTTGAAGTACTATTCATGAAAAGTCTTTGCTTTATGATTCACTTGTTTACTCATGTCATTACCATTGTTTTGATCGCTGCATTCATTACATATGTTTACAAATAGTATGATCAAGATTATGATGGCATGTCACTTCAGAAATTATCTTTGTTATCGTTTTACCTGCTCGGGACGAGCAGAACTAAGCTTGGGGATGCTGATACGTCTCCAACGTATCGATAATTTCTTATGTTCCATGCCACATTATTGATGATATCTACATGTTTTATGCACACTTTATGTCATATTTGTGCATTTTCTGGAACTAACCTATTAACAAGATGCCGAAGTGCCAGTTCCTGTTTTCTGTAGTTTTTGGTTTCAGAAATCCTAGTAACGAAATATTCTCGGAATTGGACGAAATCAACGCCCAGGTTCCTATTTTGCCCGGAAGCATCCAGAACATCCGAGAGCCGCCAGAGGAGGGCCCTGTGGGCCCCAGATGATAGGGTGGCGCGGCCTGGGCCCTGGCCGCGCCAGCCTATGGTGTCGTCGCCCCTTCGACCTTCTGACGCTGCCCTTTCGCCTATATAAAGCCCCTGCGTCGAAAACCCTTACGGAGGAAGCCACGGTACGCGAAACCTTCCAGAGCCGCCGCCATCGCGAAGCCAAGATCTGGGGGACAGGAGTCTCTGTTCCGGCACGCCGCCGGACGGGGAAGTGCCCCCGGAAGGCTTCTCCATCGACACCGCTGCCATCTCCACCGCCATCTTCATCACCATTCTTGCTCCCATGAAGAGGGAGAAGGTCTCCATCGAGGCTCGGGACTGTACCGCTAGCTATGTGGTTCATCTCTCGCCTATGTACTTCACTACAATAATCTCATGAGCTGCCTTACATGATTGAGATTCATATGATGATGCTTGTAATCTAGATGTCATTATGCTAGTCAAGTGAGTTTTACTTATGTGATCTCCGGAGACTCCTTGTCCCACGTGTGTAAAGGTGACAGTGTGTGCACCGTGTGGGTCTCTTAGGCTATATTTCACAGAATACTTATTCACTGTTATGAATGGCGTAGTGAAGTGCTTATTTATATCTCTTTATGATTGCAATGTGTTTTGTATCACAATTAATCTATGTGCTACTCTAGCAATGTTATTAAAGTAGTTTTATTCCTCCTGCACGATGTAATGGTGACAGTGTGTGCATCCGTGTTAGTACTTGGTTTATGCTATGATCATGATCTCTTGTAGATTGCGAAGTTAACTATTGCTATGATAGTATTGATGTGTATTATTCCTCCTACATAAGCATGAAGGTGACAGTGTGCATGCTATGTTAGTACTTGGTTTAGTCGTATCGATCTTTCATGCACTCTAAGGTTATTTAAATATGAACATTGAATTGTGGAGCTTGTTAACTCCGGCATTGAGGGTTCGTGTAATCCTACGCAATGTGTTCATCATCCAACAAGAGAGTGTAGAGTATGCATTTATCTATTCTGTTATGTGATCAATGTTGAGAGTGTCCACTAGTGAAAGTCTATTCCCTAGGCCTTGTTCCTAAATACTGTTATCGCTGCTTGTTACTGTTTTACTGCGTTACTACTGCTGCGTTACTACTGTATGTTTACTTCCCGCAATATTACTACCATCAACTGCACGCTTGACAAGCACTTTTTACAGCGCCGTACTACTGCTCATATTCATTCATGCCACTTGTATTTCACTATCTCTTCGCCGAACTAGTACACCTACTAGGTGTGTTGGGGACACAAGAGACTTCTTGCTTTGTGGTTGCAGGGTTGCATGAGAGGGATATCTTTGACCTCTTCCTCCCTGAGTTCGATAAACCTTGGGTAATCCACTTAAGGGAAACTTGCTGCTGTTCTACAAACCTCTGCTCTTGGAGGCCCAACACTGTCTACAAGAATAGAAGCACCCGTAGACATCAGGCCTCATTAGTCTGGGCTAGCGTCTCTCATGAAGTTGTATCAAGGTATCTCCAGAGCGTCCCTAGGCGTCGGCGAGCGCACCAGCTTCTTGTTGGATGACTAGTTGGGTGGGGGCGCTATCTGCCACAACATGCTGACCCTCTTGACCCACGCCACCCACCCCATGTGTCAGTCGCCTGCGTGGGGCGTGGTGGGCTGCGGCGAGCGCTGGCTCCGATGCTCACAACGGTGGGCACGCGTGAGTTCGCCTCTTTCCTTCCCCTCGTCGACGCGGTGCAGCTCTCGGGACTCACCGACTCTCGTTCGGTCACCAGATACGCCAAGTGCTCCAGTGATCTGGATGTTGGCGCGCTCTACTAGCTGCTGCAGTTTGGAGGGATAGTTGCCCCATTTGCAAGCTTCATTTGGGAGAGTTTTGCTCCCTCAAAAGCGAAATTCTTCGCTTGGCTCCTTGTCCGGTCACGCATCAAGTCGTGTGTGGCTCTCCTAAAGAAGAATGTGCTCTCCGAGGAGGAAGTTTTGTGTGCCCGATCTGCAGGCCTAGCGTAAGACGACATCCCATCTGATCTTCGGGTGCCCGTTCGTGCAACGCTTCTGGGCTGCCATTGGTTGTTGCTTCCCTCCCAATGCGGATGTACGTTGGCACTTCTCCTACGAAACACCGACGAACGCTAGCTCGCCTGCTGTGTTGGCCCCTAACCATCATCTGCTGCTGGAATATATGGAAGCACCGCAATGGTGTGACGTTTCGTGGGGAGCCCCCGCCTTATCTACATGTGTTGTGTGGATGCGACGCTATGGGAAATGAGTGCAGCAACGGCCATGCAGGATGATATCGCCACCTCGGATTCCTGCCTAGGTGACCATAAATTACTAGATAGTTGATCTCTCCCTAAAACCCCATGTCACTCTGATATATCCTTTAGTTAACATCAGGCTTTTGAGCCAATATGGAATCAGGTGAGACCCTCTTGAACATTAAAAAAAAGGGATTTCTATTTTCGTGCCCCTGCTTCGTTAGTTGTACTCAGTTTTCCCCAGGTCCTTAGTTTTTCCTCAGTTTTACCCAAACGTTTGTCTGAACCGCAGAAGGAGCTCGGACGGAAGGAATCCGTTAAGTTGACCGTTCCGTGCTGACGAGTGGGGTCGTGTCTTTTGTGGGGTCGCGTCGTGTGGGACCGCGTCGTGTGGGGCTGGTAGGAAGGGACCGCGTGGGACAGGACGAGGCCGTGTTTGTGGGGCCGTAGCGTGTAGGGCCGTAGCGTGTGGAGCCGTGTGGGTCCGGGACGGGGGCACGAGTGGTTTCTGTCTCTTTCGCCCAGATTAGCAGTTTTCAATGTACCTTTTTCCTCTCTATCGCTCGATCTCATTCATATTTGATAGCCCAAATTGGTAGCAAATCTAGAGAAGCTTCTCCTTCTGTTTTTTAACGCCATTCATTTCTTTATGCCTTCGTTTTTACCCAATCAGGTAGGAAATCTAGGGCACAAATCGAGAGAGAAAATATAGGATAAGCTGCATACAGCAACCAACATAGCATAGATATATTCAGGACAGATCCAAATGTAGTACCGATAGATCCAACATAAGCTACATTTTACATGAATTTAATCTGCTCTACAGATAGAGCAGTCACATACAGAGAGTGCAGTAGGCACGTTCAACGCCTCCAGGTGGCGCGTGTGACTCGCTTGGAGGTTGCGCAGGTGAATCCCAAGTGCTTTGTGTTTGGCCATGTACGCATGCACGTTCACGGTACTTCCAACTCTAGCGCCATGGCTGCCAATGGATTCAGCATGGTTCAGCAGGGTGTTGAAGTTGGTGTCGAAGAGCCTCCTGTTGCAGAAGGGGCACTTGTAAATGCCTTGAGCAAAGGGGCGACCGTATTGGCCGGCCTGCAGCCTCCTGAGGACGTGACGAGTCTTGGTGTGGAAGGACTCGTCGTCGCTGTCGACGTCGCTGCTCTCGACCTGTCACGTAGCACCAAAGATCGTGCAAAAAACACGGAGTCAATTGCAACGATGATTGAACAGAGAGTGAACAAAAAATCATGCATGATAATATGGGCTCGAAAAAAAGAGGTAGCCTCAGTTACATTGGACACACTTATATCCAGGATTTGAGTAAGTAAACCAAAGATCATGCACAACAAATTTGTACACACCAATTGTTTACTGACCAAACCCTGAATCAATTTAGGGATGCCCAAATATTCATCATCATCGGCACAAATCTGAAACAAAAGCAAATCACAAACACTAATAACGCAAGATCTAACACAAAAGGATCGAACTAGGAACAAGATTTAACAGAAGAATAACGCAAGATCTAACACAAAAGGATTGAACTAGGAACAGACGAACAGTAATAACGCAAGATCTAACAAAAAAGGATTGAACTAGGAAGAGACGAACAGTAGTAACGCAAGATCTAACACAAAAGGATTGAACTAGGAACAGCCGAACCGTAATAACGCTAGATCTAACACAAAATGATTGAAATGAGATAAGAACAAGGGAACAAAGGGTTACCTCCGAATCGTAGTCGACGATGGTGGTGTCGTAGGGGTTCTTCGGCGACGATGGTGGTGTCGTAGGGGTTCTTCGGCGCCGAATCGTAGCCCGGACGGGGGCGGCGGCCGATGCGCCGGCTGCTACGTTGGAAGCAGCGACAGGGGCCTGGACGGGGGCGGCGGCCGATGCGCCGGCTGCTACGTTGGAAGCAGCGACAGGGGCCTGGACGGGGCGGCGGCCGATGCGCCGGCTGCTACGTTGGAAGCAGCGACAGGGGCCTGGACGGGGGCGGCGGCCGATGCGCCGACAATGGGCATCTCATTCTTCTCCATCGCCGGCGGTTTTCTTCGGGGTTTTTTCTTCGGTTGTGGAGAAGATGATGGGACAGGAGAGGCGGTTGCAGTGAGCCAGTGAGAACGTGCGTCGAGGGAGAGAAAGAGGGGCTCTATAAAGACGAAGGTGGCGTGTACCGCAACACGCGTCCGCTATGCACGGCTGCAGCGTGCACCGCTACACGAGTCTAACCCTGGGACGTTTGGTGTACTCAGTTATAACCTCAGGCCTTATACGAAATTTTATACGTACTCGCTTTTCCCCTCGAGGACTTAGACCGGCAAGTGCAATATACTCAGTTTTACCCTCAAGTAGCTGGTCAACAGAGAGTCAACAAATGAGATTAACATAGCTAATTGAGTCATTTCATGCGCAAAAAAATCCAAAAAAAATAAAAACATAGTGGCAACTACTCATGGAGTCTTCCTACGCAACCTGCCACCTAGAAAACCTTAACAAACATATATAAATCAAGTTTTACCACAAATTGCCACTTCTCAGAATCACTAGTGTAGCTATGAAGATGCATGGTTTTCCACCCAAACCCCTTTGCAAAACATCTTTCCCAAAACATAGTTTGTCTAAATGATGCCATAATTGTCACACTCATGTATATTTGAATTGCAAATAATTTGATGTAGCCCAATATGAATTATATTGTACAAAACACACATTTTTCATTTTGTAATTCTTTTGTTTGAATCCCTTAGTCTATTTACTATTTATGTGCCCTTGGATTCTTAGTACTACTCAGTTTTGCCCTCAAGTACTGTCACAAATGCTCTGAGAAGCCCAAACTTATCCTGATTGGTTGAGCCGTTGTCACACGGATCGACTCCACGAACCGTTGATCCACTGATCTAACGGGCAGTATACCCCTATCCGTCTCTTCGTGGCAACCTCTCTCTCTCTCTCTCTCTCTCTCTCTCTCTCTCTCTCTCTCTCTCTCTCTCTCTCTCTCTCTCTCTCTCTCTCTCTCTCTCTCTTCGTGGCCACCCATCTCTCTCTCTCTCTCTCTGTCGGTGGAGAATAAACATGAGGAATATAGTTTGGGATATAGTATTGGTATTTTGAAACGGCCTAAAAGTGGTATAATTTTGTTATAAACATGAGGCATACATTTTTGCTGATTTCGGCGATTGCATTATTTGTCACCCCTCTAACAATTATCAACTATCTTTAGCTGTCCTTTTCTTTTAGGGAATATAGTTTGGGATATGGTATTGGTATTTTGGAAAGGCCTAAAAGTGGTATAATTTTGGTATAAACATGAGGCATACATATTTGCGGATTTCGGGGATTGCATTATTTGTCACCCCTCTAACAATTATCAACTATCTTTAGCTTTCCTTTTCTTTTAGGGAATATAGTTTGGGATATGGTATTGGTATTTTGGAAAGGCCTAAAAGTGGTATAATTTTGGTATAAACATGAGGCATACATATTTGCGGATTTCGGGGATTGCATTATTTGTCACCCCTCTAACAATTATCAACTATCTTTAGCTTTCCTTTTCTTTTAGGGAATATAGTTTGGGATATAGTATTGGTATTTTGAAACGGCCTAAAAGTGGTATAATTTTGTTATAAACATGAGGCATACATTTTTGCGGATTTCGGCGATTGCATTATTTGTCACCCCTCTAACAATTATCAACTATCTTTAGCTGTCCTTTTCTTTTAGGGAATATAGTTTGGGATATGGTATTGGTATTTTGGAAAGGCCTAAAAGTGGTATAATTTTGGTATAAACATGAGGCATACATATTTGCGGATTTCGGGGATTGCATTATTTGTCACCCCTCTAACAATTATCAACTATCTTTAGCTTTCCTTTTCTTTTAGGGAATATAGTTGGTAATTTCGGTGAATGCACACACTAACTTTGAAAACAACTACAAGTACATGTAACTGAATAATGGATTTGTAACAAGGTATCCCTTGTAACAACTTCTAGCGCCTGGTGAGCAATGATAAGAATCCGATCGTAATTATACAACAAAAAAAACAACCAGCCATCATATTAGCTTGCTTCTTCAACTCGATCAGCTGCCTTAACTGCTTGTTCATTTTCTTCAGTTCTCCCTTCACTTCCACCAGTTCTGCATTGGGAGCATTAGGCATAATCGGAAGGTCCCTAATCGGAACGGCTCCTCTCTCCGCCGCATTCTCTACTGACCAAGTCCCCCCTCCCAAATTGCGCCCCCAATAGCGCCAATTGATTCCTGCAACTGAAGCCTCTGAACGTACACATCGATCCACTCGAAATGCCTGCATTTCTTCAAGATCTGAAAACAACAACGTGAACCCTAAATCCCAAATTCGAGGGAATAACAAGAAAATCGAGAGAAAACAGAGAAATTGGAGCGAGATCTAACCTTATCCCCCTCTCTATATGGCAAGCTCTCGCATGCAACGAACTCACGTCCACGGTTGCCGTTCTCGTCCGTCTTACAGATCGACCGCTTCAGAGGCTCCTGGCGTGGGCAGTCAGGGCATCTTGTCAAAGGCACGGGTCCATACTGCGGCCATGAAGAACGGGAGGTCGAAGAGAAACTAGACATCACCCGCGTGCCGGAGAAGGGCTGCCGCTGGCGGAGAAGAAGAACAATGGGGCGCGGAGAAAGAAAGGGGAAGCAATGGCACGGGCACGGGCACGGGGCTAGCTCGGGCTCCCATTTTGCAACGGTCACCTGGGTAAGCTGTGGGTCCGGCGCGCTAACGTGGACAAGTTGTGGGTCCCACGATGATCTGGATAAGTGGAGACGTGTCCACTGCGGGGCACCAACAGCGGCCCCACTTGCCAGCACCAACCAACGTCAACTAAACGGTATTCCTTCCGTCCGAGCTCTTTCTGCGGGTTATAGACAAGGGGGGGAAAACTGAGGAAAAACTAAGGATCTGGGGAAAACTGAGTACAACTAAGGAGCCGAGGGCACGAAAATAGAAATCCCTAAAAAAAAAGACATGTATAGTTTCAGTCTTCAGCCGAAACGGGGTACATGTCCATTGCCCATGCGATGGTTGAAGCGGTATGGCTTCCCCGGCTTCTTTCCAAGGTCCACCAGCCCGATTGAGCGTGCCATAATAGTATATGACGATATGTCTGCGCTCTATATGGTACCCTATCATGTTCAATATTATCGTACCAAGCATATTGAGATTGATATACATTTCGCCGCAAGAAGGTTGCTCTTGGCAAAGTCCTTGATCTTCATGTTCTGACAATTGCTCAATTTGTTGATATCTTCACTAAGGAACTTCCGAATGCACCTTCAACCAACATACGCTCCACCCTAAACATTGTGACTCCCTACGTTGACACCGTGGGGGTATTATCGATACCTTTTGTTTTCATGTTGTAATTGGTTAGCCCAAAATCTAAGTCCGCTCGGTACCTATGTAATATATAAACTCTTGTAACCTGATCGATCAATACAAGTTATTATTCTCTCCATATATCAGCTACTGCAGCCATCCATGTAGCAATACTTTCATGTGAACAAAATGTTATGGAATCACTCAGTTTATTGAACTTCAAGTGTTTAGACGAAGAAAACAATCTAATACAGCACAAGGCAAACAATTCATGCTATTTATTTTGCAAGGCATTACTAGAGTTTAAAGCTTAATAGTTCGAATAAGTAAAAGGCCGGCGCGCCTAAGTAAAATACAAATGAGTATTATGAGCTAGTTTGGCAAGACGGCAAGGCAGCAGCGAACCATGAGGCGGTCCGACCTGCCGGGCTCTAGCTGGTACTGAAATACGCGCTCCGCGTTTGCACGATCAAACGTATGCGTCATCTTGTGGGTCTTGAAGTTCACCGCTCCCTGGAACTCAAAGCTGAACTCCGCCGTAGCCTGCGTCTCGTCGCAGCCGGCGCGGACAAGAGACAGGAACTTACGGGGCTCGTTGGGGCAAAGTTTGAGGAACCATCTGCTACCGCCAATGTGGAAGTGCGTGGAGTGGCTGCACTCCTCTTTCCGAAGCGCCGCCTTGAGCTTGGATAAGCTAACGACAGCCATCATGTGGGCGCCGGCCATGGCAACCGGCGGCGCCAAGGTCGCGGGCTTCCTGCTAGATTTTGTGAAGCTTCCGAGTCCGCGACGCCGCTTCTTTTTCTTCGTATCGAAGAAGGACAAAGTGCACCTGATGGCGAGTCTGTCCTGGCCGACGCACGACGATGCCTCCAGCTCCCTCCTGTTCAGGACCAGCGCCGTTATGCACGTTTTCCCTTGCAGCAACAGCTCCCTCGGGCACCCTTGGGATTCCAGCGTCTCTTCCTCATGGAACACGGTGTGCTCGCCGGTGTCGTCTAGGACTTCGATGGAGATGCGGGTGCCGGCCCCACTGTAGATGTCGTGCTGGCTGAGGTTGAGGCCGACCGAGACGAAGAGGACGTCCGCCACTTCCTCGTTGACACGCTCTGGGAACACTTTGATGATCCACAAGAGATCGCGGAACGAGATCGTGCCAAACGTCACCGGGCCACTCGCAGGCATCCGCACGAACGTGGAGTAGTAGGGGATCGTCACGATGCGCGTCGTGGTCGTCGGCGGCGACGAGCGGCTGGCGGTGGCACCCATTGACCGTGAGACATGAGATGTCCAACAATTAACCTCTGCGCTAGCTTAGCTCTCAGACGATTAAGACCGTATTCCCGGCCGCGCGCCTGTGTATATGTAGGCCGTGGACGGATTCCGCGACCGAGTCTGTTAGTGTTAGGTCACGTCCTTGTGCACTACAGACGACCGAAAAGGCTGAAACTCGGATAGTTTTTTTACCCTGGCATTAAAAGAAGCACCGAACTGTACAAAGCATTTTTTAATAAAAACAAAAATTACAACGAAATTTTTGAAAAACCTTGTCTTCAACCTTTAGACCATGTTGACGGCGCGCCCCCGCCGCTCCTCCTTGAGCCGGCCTGATGTTGTTGGTTGCGGAGGGAAAGTCGCCGCACGGGTGAAGAAGACCACATCCATCCTAGAAACGAAAGAAGAAATAACCATCGATGAAGCTCATTGACGATCCGGAGATCCCCACATCCAGAAGAAGTTCTCGAAAACCACACTACTCCACAACGTCACTTTGTTGGACAAGGTGACGCCACACCACCAATTCTTAACCCTTAAACCAAAAAAACAGGGCCCTTCCGCCAACATGGGCCGAGATTCACCCCTCCTCCAAGGCCCGAAGGCCACAGAAGCGAGGCAGCTCAGTGACATCGCCGAAGTAAGACGGGGGAACCCTAATCGCATGTGCATGATTCTCTCGGGGGTGAAGGGTATGCTTGATGTGGCTGAAACCCGGACTCGCCTACAAGTTGCAAGTTGTAGTTTACACTCAGTTAAGTTATTCTGACTTTGGTGGTGTTTGTGTGTTGCAGTTTACACTCGATATTACTACATAGCGGCACCCCCATGCCGGCATCGATCGACGTTGCTGGATGCGAACAAAACAATCACACTTATCTCGCGTGTGCCTCTCTCAAATTGTGTGTATGTTAGCTTATGTAAAGATGAGTTCGTATATGACTAGATGTAGGATGACTACTTTTCGGATTCTAAGATGGCTTCTCCTAGAAACTACCCTAATTTAGAAGTTTAAACAATTTAGAAAAAGATGCTTCTAACATAAGCTCAAAGAGGGTAGCTTCAAGAAAAAGCCCTTCTAGAAGCCGAAAAGAGTGATTTGTAGTGTTTTTTTAATCAATAGCACATATATCCATAGTCATAATAATAAATAGTACATGGCTGAGATATACTAGCTGTCTCCAAGTATTACAAAATAAAGTCTAAAAGATACTAACAAATCTTCAAGATACTAACAAATCTTCGAGATCTTCAAAATATTTCTTCTTCCAGGACACAATCTTGTATTCTTCTTAAGGCAACCAAAGATAGATAACAACCCATAAACCTGTAAATACCAACAAAAGTTCTTTCATAATTTTAATTTGAGCCGCAATGCCAAGGTTGTGTGCACACGCGCAACCATTAACATAGTCAATCAACATCAGCAGAGTACCAACACTAGTATCTCAGGGAACAACAATTAACCGATCGACCAGCCTTGTCGATGTTCCTGGAGAATGGAGAGTACGAATCACCATTGTTGAGGACATAGCAGCGGAGACAAAAACCGCGAGGATAATCCTCCTCGCGGCAACCATAAGAAAATTTCCAAAATCGATCTATCGAAGCAAGATATGAAGGCTCATACCTAAATAATTGTAATCTTTCAACACCACCACCGACGTCGGGAAAGATGATTTTGTCGTCGAACGAAAGGCCAAAGATACTTATTGCATACGATGCCATCTACTGAAAATACTACTTTTTAAAAACTCCAAGCATAGATCGGGTTCCCCACCCCTCGCGATATCGACGAAGCTGGCCGAAGAATGAAGAACCAATCTATGGAGAAGGCTCGCGGCTGTCTTGATGAAAAGAGACCGATGTTTCAGCGCGAAGTGAGTTGCAGTGTTACTCCTAGTGATGAGCACCAACGAGTCGCACCCCTGCGCGTAATCATACCAGTCAATGAAAGAAGTGGCGTTAATACTGCATTTTTTTTAGGACAGCGTTAATAGTACATGGTTTTCCAGATTTCTTTTAAAAAAATGTCCCGTTAATGGGCTGCACCAATTCAGCCCATGGGGGAAAGCTTCATCCTTCGGTTCCGACTTCCGAGCATCAAGCTCCGCCGCCAGGCTCGCCTGTGGATCGCTTCGTCTCCGTCCGGTTTCATCGAAAGGCAAACCCTATTTAGTATTTGTATTTTGTTATAACGGCAAAATGATTGATCGAATCTGAAGCGATAATAGAAGGATGTGCTGAGTTCTACTACTTACAACTTTTTCTTTTGTGATTTCTTTTGTTTGATCTTGCTCAGATATACTCTATATCGGGCGAGGAAATCGTCGCCATCGCCACCGTCATCGAGCTGGACTTCATTGGGATCATCATCATCATCATCTCCACCATCGACACCGCCATCTCCACCGCCGCACCTCATCACCGCTGTAACATCTAGGGTTGAATCTTGATTGTTTGATAGGGGAAACTCTCCCGATGTTGATTACTACTTGTTATTGATGCTATTGAGTGAAACCATTGGATCAGGGTTTATGTTCAGATTGTTATTCATCATCATATCACCTCTGATTATGTTCCATATGATGTCTCGTGAGTAGTTCGTTTAGTTCTTGAGGACATGGATGAAGTCTAAATGTTAGTAGTGAACTATGTTGAGTAATATTTAATGGTTTGATATTTAAGTTGTGGTGTTATTCTTCTAGTGGTGTCATGTGAACATCGACTACATGATACTTCACCTTTATGGGCCTAGGGGAGTACATCTTGTATTCGTTTGCTAATTGTGGGGTTGCCGGAGTGACAGCAACCTGAACCTCCGTTGGTATATCGATGCAGGAGGGATAGCAGGATCTTAGAGTTTAAGGCTGTGGTTAGATTTATCTTAATTACTTTCTTGTATTTGCGGATGCTTGCAAGGGGTATAATCACAAGTATGTATTAGTCCTAGGAAGGGCGGTGCATTAGCATAGGTTCACTCACACAACACTTATCAAAACAATGAAGATTAATCAACTATATGAAGCGAAAGCACTAGACTAAATCCCCGTGTGTCCTCAAGAACGTTTGGTCATTATAAGTAAACAAACCGGCTTGTCCTTTGTGCTAAAAAGGATTGGGCCACTCGCTGCAATTATTACTCTCGCATTTTACTTACTTGTACTTTATTTACCTGCTAAATCAAAACCCCCTGAAAACTTGTCTGTGAGCATTTACAGTGAATCCTTCAGCGAAACTGCTTGTCAACACCTTCTGCTCCTCGTTGGGTTCGACACTCTTATTTATCAAAAGTACTACGATACACCCCCTATACTTGTGGGTCATCAAGACTATTTTCTGGCGCCGTTGCCGGGGAGTGAAGCGCTATTGGTAAGTGGAATTGGTAAGGAAAGCTTTTACTGTACGTGCTGATTTTGTTTCTGCCTGCTGCTATAAGTCATTATGGAGAGATCTTCTCTTGAATTTCTATTTGGGAAATCTACTACTACTGCAACGGTAGTGGATGAGGCGCCAGGTGAGGAAGTAATACCATATATAATACATATGAAAATTATTGAACGTGTTGTGGATAACCGCTATGAAGGGAATGGAACTGTTCATCCTGGAGATCATTTACTGTTTTTTACATGAATTATGCGGGTTATTCAAGTGTGCAGGTATTTCGATGGATGAAGTTAGGAAGAAATTATTTGTTATGTCGCTATCTGGTAAAGCGGCGCATTGGTATAAACTGCTGAAGGATGGGCATTCTCTTGATTGGAAGGATATTGTGCCTCTATTTCTGGCCTCATGATGGAGAGAGTATTGCCCAAGCGTGGGGGAGATTGAAGTCTTTAATGCTCAAATGCCCCATTCATGAGCTTCCTGGTAATATTATCATTGATAATTTCTATGCAAGACTTTCTTTTTAAGATAAAACCTTGCTGGATACTGCTTGTTCTGGATCATTCACACGCAATAAAGAAGAGTTTAAATGGGACCTTCTTGATCGGATCCAAGAAAATACTGAAGGATGGGAGAATGACAAAGGTAGAGTGTCAGGTATAAATTATGATTATGAATGCATTGAAACTTTTATGGATACTGATAAATTTCGTAATATGAGTGCTACATATGGTCTTGACTCTCAAGTTGTTGCAAATTTTTATAAAGCTTTTGCCTCTCATTTTGAATTGCCTAGGAAGAATTTTGATAAGTATCATGAACCTTATAAAGATAAAACTGATTCACCTAAAGGTAAATATATTGAAATTAAAACTGTTGATCATGTTCTTCCTAAAGCTTATATTGAAAAAACTCCTTTCCCTGCTAAAATGAAGGAGTATTCTGTTATAACTAGTGTAGTTAATAAAAGTGCAAAGAAACCTATAGAACCTGAGGAGCAAATAAAGGTTGAACCTGCTGTTGCAATAGTTAAAGATCTTGTGACTGAAAATGTGGAAGATGGTCATATTATTTTCTGTGAAGATGCTTCTAATATTGTTTCGCATCCTAATAAGTCTAAGAAAGTCAGTGTTCCTGTGCTCTCTGTTCGAATTGGTGATCATTGCTATTATGGTTTATGCGATATTGGTGCAAGTATTAGTGCCATTCCTTATGAGCTCTACACAGAAATTATGCATGAAATTGGTTCTTGTGAACTTGAAGATATTGATGTGGTTATTCGGCTAGCTAATAGAGAAACTATCTCTCCTATTGGTATTGTTCGAGATGTGGAAGTTCTATGTGGTAAGATTAAATATCCTGCTGACTTTTTGGTACTTGGTTCTGCTGCTAGTAAGTCTTGTCCTATTATTTTTGGTAGACCTTTTCTGAATACTTGTGGAGCTATTATAGATTGCAAGAAAGAGAAAATTGTTACTAAATTTGCTGGTGAATCTTATGAGTTTAACTTCTCTAAATTTGCCAAAACTCCTTATAAAGCTGATTTGCCTAATAATGATTTTAGAGTTGAACAGTGTGCATCTATTGCTCTTGCTCCTAATAATCCTTTGCAGCAACATTTGGAGGATAGTGAGAGTGAAGTCTTTAGGGAAGAAAGGGATGAGCTTGATGAAATTTTCCTTCGTCAACCTATTCTTAAACATGACTTACCGGTTGAAGATTTAGGTGTAACACCACCACCAAAGGAAGATCCTGTATTTGATTTGAAACCATTACCTGATAATCTTAAATATGCTTATATTGATGATAAGAAAACATATCCTGTTATTATTAGTGCTAAGCTTTCAGATTTTGAAGAAGAAAGGTTATTGGAAATATTGAAGAAACACCGAGGAGCTATTGGCTACACTCTTGATGACTTGAAGGGGATTTCTCCCGCTATTTGCCAACATGCCATCAACATGGAAGATGATGCAAAACCTGTTGTTGAACATCAGCGTCGTCTAATTCCCAAGATGAAGGATGTGGTAAGGAATGAGGTATTAAAACTTCTTGAAGCAGGTATTATATATCCTATTGCTGATAGTAGATGGGTTAGTCCTGTGCATTGTGTTCCTAAGAAAGGAGGAATAACTGTTGTACCTAATGATAATGATGAGCTCATTCCTCAAAGAGTAGTTGTAGGGTATAGAATGTGCATTGATTTTCGAAAAGTTAATAAAGTTACTAACAAAGATCATTACCCTTTACCTTTTATTGATCAAATGTTAGAAAGGTTGTCTAAAAATACTCATTTATGCTTTCTTGATGGTTATTCTGGGTTTTCACAAATTGTTGTTAGAGCTAAAGATCGAGAGAAAACCACTTTCACTTGTCCCTATGGAACTTATGCTTATAGGCGTATGCCTTTTGGTTTGTGTAATGCTCCTGCTACTTTTCAAAGATGCATGTCTGCTATTTTTCATGGCTTTTGTGAAAAGATTGTTGAGGTATTCATGGATGATTTTTCTGTCTATGGGAATTCTTTTGATAATTGCTTGCGAAACCTTGATAAAGTTTTGCAGAGATGTGAAGAAACTAACCTTGTTCTTAATTGGGAGAAATGCCACTTTATGGTTAATGAACGAATTGTATTGGGACATAAAATTTCTGAGAGAGGTATTGAAGTTGATAGAGCTAAAGTTGAAGCGATTGAGAAGATGACCTACCCTATGGATGTTAAAGGTATTCGTAGTATTCTTGGTCATGCTGGTTTTTATAGGAGATTTATTAAAGATTTCTCTAAAATTTCAAAGCCTCTTACTAATCTTCTTCAAAAAGATGTACCTTTTTTTTTATGATGATTGTAAGGAAGCCTTTGAAACTCTAAAGAAAGCCTTAACAACTGCTCCTGTAGTCGAACCTCCTGATTGGAATTTGCCTTTTGAAATTATGTGTGATTCTAGTGATTTTGCTGTAGGTGCTGTCCTTGGACAGCGAGTAGATAAAAAATTGAATGTTATTCATTATGCTAGTAAAACTCTAGATGCTGCTCAAAGAAATTATGCTACAACTGAGGAAGAGTTATTAGCCGTAGTTTTTGCATGTGACAAGTTTAGATCCTATATTGTTGATTCAAATGTCACAGTTCATACTGATCATGCTGCAATTAGGTACCTTATGGAAAAGAAAGACGCTAAGCCAAGGCTTATTAGATGGGTGCTTCTTTTGCAAGAATTTGATTTACATATTGTAGATAGGAAAGGTGCTGATAATCCTGTTGCTGATAATTTGTCTAGATTGGAAAATATTGCTTATGATCCTGTTCCTGTTAATGATAGTTTTCCAAATGAACAATTGGCTGTAATAAAGGTGAGCTCGCGAGATAGTCCTTGGTATGCTGATTATGCTAACTTTATTGTTTCGAAGTACTTGCCTCCAACCTTTTCAGCTCAGCAAAGGAGGAAATTCTTTTATGATTTGAGGCATTATTTTTGGGATGACCCACACTTATATAAAGAAGGAGTGGATGGTGATGTCTACGGGTGCTTCTATTCTTGTAGACAGTGTTGGGCCTCCAAGAGCAGAGGTTTGTAGAACAGCAGCAAGTTTTCCCTTAAGTGGATCACCCAAGGTTTATCGAACTCAGGGAGGAAGAGGTCAAAGATATCCCTCTCAAGCAACCCTGCAATCACGATACAAGAAGTCTCTTGTGTCCCCAACACACCTAATACACTTGTCAGATGTATAGGTGCACTAGTTCGGCGAAGAGATAGTGAAATACAAGTAGTATGGATGTATATGAGTGGTAATAGCAATCTGAATAAAATATGGCAGCAAGTAAACATGCAGTAGAACAGTAAATAAGCGGTTTTTGCAGTATTGGAAACAAGGCCTAGGGATCATACTTTCACTAGTGGACACTCTCAACATTGATCGCATAATAAATAATAACTTCTCTCATTTGTGCTACATACACTCTTTGTTGGATGACAAACACCATTCGTTGTGTAGGGCTACAGGAGCTCCCTCAAGCCGGAGTTAACAAGCGCCACAACATTCAGCATTCATATTTAAGTAACCTTAGAGCATAATAGATCTTTGCAAAATAGACCGAGTACTAACATAGCATACACACTGTCACCTTTACACTATGAAGGGGGAATAAATCACATCAATACTATCATAGCGATAATCAACTCCATAACCCACAAGAGATTATGATCATAGCCTACGACAAGAACTACACGATGCACACACTGTCACCATTACACCATGCAGGAGGAATAGACTACTTTAATAACATCACATGAGTAGCACATAACTAGTAACGATACAAAGCACATTGCAATCATAAAGGGATATAAATAAGCACTTCACTATGCCATTCATAACAGTGAATAAGTATTCTGTGAAATATAGCCTAAGAGACCCACATGGTGCACACACTGTCACCTTTACACACGTGGGACAAGGAGTCTCCGGAGATCACATAAGTAAAACCCACTTGACTAGCATAATGACATCTAGATTACAAGCATCATCATATGAATCTCAATCATGTAAGGCAGCTCATGAGATTATTGTATTGAAGTACATAGGAGAGAGATGAACCACATAGCTACCGGTACAGCCCCGAGCCTCGATGGAGAACTACTCCCTCCTCATGGGAGCAGCAGCGTTGATGAAGATGGCGGTGAAGATGGCAGCGGTGTCGATGGAGAAGCCTTCCGGGGGCACTTCCCCGTCCCGGCGGCGTGCCGGAACAGAGACTCCTGTCCCCCAGATCTTGGCTTCGCGATGGCGGCGGCTCTGGAACTTTTCTCGTACCGTGGCTTATTCGTCTCGGGGTTTTAGGTCAGGGAGCTTATATAGGCGAAAGGGGAGCCTCGGAGGAGCCCTGGTGGGGCCAGACAACGCCCCCCTGGGCCGCGCCGCCACCGTGTGTGGTGGGCCTGTGGCCCCCCTCTGCTGACTCTCGGGTGTTCTGGAAGCTTCCGGTGAAAATAGGGTACTGGGCGTTGATTTCGTCCGATTCCGAGAATATTTCCTTACTAGGATTTCTGAAACCAAAAACAGCAGAAAACAGGAACTGACACTTCGGCATCTCGTCAATAGGTTAGTTCCGGAAAACGCATCAAAACGATATAAAGTGTGAACAAAACATGTAGGTATTGTCATAAAACAAGCATGGAACATCAGAAATTATAGATACGTTGGAGACGTATCAGATGGTATTATGCGAAGATGTGTCCCAGAATATGAACAACAAGAAATATTGAGTAAGTGCCATGGTAGTGTTTATGGAGGACATCACGCCGGAGATAGAACCGCACAAAAGGTTCTACAATCAGGTTTTTATTGGCCAACACTTTTCAAAGATGCAAGGAAGTTTATCTTATCTTGTGATGAATGTCAAAGAGTTGGTAATATCTCTAGACGCAATGAAATGCCTATGAATTATACTCTTGTTATTGAACCATTTGATTGTTGGGGATTTCACTTCATGGGTCCTTTCCCTTCTTCAGAAGGTAACACTCATATACTTGTCGCTGTTGATTATGTTACTAAATGGGTGGAAGCCATACCCACAAAAAGTGCTGATGGTGAGACCTCTCTAAAAATGCTTTTAGATGTTATCTTTCCTAGGTTTGGAGTACCTAGATATATTATGACCGATGGAGGTTCTCACTTTATTCATGGTGGTTTTAGAAAAACTCTTGCTAGATATGGTATTAATCATAGAATTGCTTCGGCTTATCATCCTCAAACTAGTGGGCAAGTAGAATTATCAAATAGAGAAATTAAATCTATCTTGCAAAAGACTATTAATAAATCTAGAAAAAATTGGGCTATTAAGTTGAAGGATGCATTGTGGGCTTATAGAACTGCTTATAAAAATCCTATGGGGATGTCTCCTTATAAAATGGTTTATGGAAAAGCTTGTCATTTACCTTTAGAACTAGAGCACAAAGCTTATTGGGCTGTAAGAGAACTTAATAAAGATTTTAAACTTGCCGGTAAGAAGAGGTTGCTTCAATTGAGTTCTTTAGTGAATGGAGAAGCGAAGCTTATGAAAATGCTAAAAAATTTAAGGAAAAGGTTAAGAAATGGCATGATAGAAGAATTATTAAAAGAGAATTTAATGTTGGAGATAAAGTCCTATTGTATCGGTCTCGTCTCAGATTTTTTGCAGGGAAATTACTCTCAAAATGGGAAGGACCATATGTCATTGAGGAGGTGTATCGTTCAGGGGCAATTAAAATTAGTTCTCTGCAAGGTGATGCCACACAAGTAGTGAATGGACAAAGGCTCAAGCACTATATTTCTGGAGATTCTTATAATGAAGATATTGATGTTATTCAAGTGATGACTCCGGAAGCTTTCATCAAAGACCAAATTGACAGTTCTGCAGAGTTCGACTTTGAATAGGTAACAGTTTTAGTAATAAAAGTCCGCGTTTAACTTTCCGAACAATATTTCTGCTGTTCTTGGAAAATATGAAAAATTACGAGATCGAAACGGAGTGGAGGCGACACACGAGGGCGTGCCCCCATAGGCCGGCGCGGGCCCCACCCTGGCCGCGCTGCCCTATGGGGACAGCCCCTCGGCGTCCCGTTTCCACTCGTTTTCGGCCTGGAACCTTCCTTTTGTCGTGAAAATATTTGCTATATAATCCCCCGGATCCCCAGAGGTCCGTATATCGTTTTCTCGTCGTGTTTTGTTTCGAGCTGTTCTGCCAGGATCTGTTTTTGATCTAGAAGCACCATGGTCTCAAACAACAAGGACAAGGAGCCTTTGGAGGAAGATATTCAAGGCCTCGAGTTGAAAGAGGAATTCAAGGAGGAAGTGAAGGAGGTGTCATCAATAGAAAGGAAGCGGCAAACTGTGGGGAGTAAGCCAATCTTAGTGGGATCGATTAACACTGGACGTTCTTTTTCTCATAACTTGCAGGGACCTCTACCGCCTGCTCTTAGCCTCAACTCTTTCCCTTGTGTGGAGGAAGCACTACGGGTTACCGATGAGTTTTGTGATCAATACCGTGCTCTGAGAAGGGAAGTGGAGATACTTCAGGAGGAGAACAACAGACTTCGCAGAATGCTGGAATATTACTCAATTCCCATCACAAGGCAGCCACCGCCACTTTTGGATAACAATGAATCTCTTCGAGTCTTAGTGCAGAACTGCCAAACTGAGAAGCTGAAGCTGAAGGAGATCTTTCAGAATCGCAGGAGCGGGTCATCATCATCACCACCGAAGGAGTAATTCGCCATTGGTATTGGCATCCCCTTGGTTTGTTCCAAGCTTGGGGGAGTGCCGCGGTATCACATCATCACTATCTTTATCTTTTTACTATCAAGTAGTGTCATATCTGTAGGATAACGTAGCATAGAAAACAAAAAATTTCCTACCGCGAACACGCAATCCAAGCCAAGATGCAATCTAGAAGACGGTAGCAACGAGGGGTTTATCGAGTCTCACCCTTGAAGAGATTCCAAAGCCTACAAGATGAGGCTCTTGTTGCTGCGGTAGACGATCACTTGCCGCTTGCAAAAGCGCGTAGAAGATCTTGATCACGGCGCCACGAACGGGCAGCACCTCCGTACTCGGTCACACGTTCGGTTGTTGATGAAGACGACGTCCACCTCCCCGTTCCAGCGGGCAGCGGAAGTAGTAGCTCCTCTTGAATCCGACAGCACGACGGCGTGGTGTCGGTGGCGGTGGAGTAATCCGGCGGAGCTTCGCTAAGCGTGCGGGATATGGTGGAGGAGCGGGGCGGCTAGGGTTTGGGGAGAGGGGGTGGCCGGCCACTATAGGGGCCGGCCAGGTTGTGGTCTTGGTGTGGCCGGCCCCCTCCCCTTGGCCCCTCATTATATAGGTGGAAGCCCCAAGTGTTGGACTACAAGTCTCCGAATAAGACCCGAACCCAAAACCTTCCATATGGTGGGAAACCTTCCCAAGCTAGGACTCCCACTAGAGGTGGGAGTTCCACCTTCCATATGGGGGGGGGGGGGTGGCCGGCCCCCAAAGGGGGAGTCCACTTGGGACTCCACCCCACTAGGGTTGGCCGGCCATGGAGGTGGAGTCCCATGTGGACTCCACCTTCCTAGGTGTGTTCTTCCGGACTTTTCTAGAACCTTCTAGAACCTTCTAGAACCTTCCATAGAACCTTCCGAATCATTTTAATTCACATAAAATGACATCCTATATATGAATCTTATTCTCCGGACCATTCCGGAACTCCTCGTGATGTCCGGGATCTCATCCGGGACTCCGAACAAATATTCGAACTCCATTCCATATTCAAGTTCTACCATTTCAACATCCAACTTTAAGTGTGTCACCCTACGGTTCTCGAACTATGCGGACATGGTTGAGTACTCACTCCGACCAATAACCAATAGCGGGATCTGGAGATCCATAATGGCTCCCACATATTAAACGATGACTTTAGTGATCGAATGAACCATTCACATACGATACCAATTCCCTTTGTCACGCGATATTTTACTTGTCCGAGGTTTGATCATCGGTATCACACTATACCTTGTTCAACCTCGTCTCCTGACAAGTACTCTTTACTCGTACCGTGGTATGTGGTCTCTTATGAAGTTATTCATATGCTTGCAAGACATTAGACGACATTCCACCGAGAGGGCCCAGAGTATATCTATCCGTCATCGGGATGGACAAATCCCACTGTTGATCCATATGCCTCAACTCATACTTTCCGGATACTTAATCCCACCTTTATAACCACCCATTTACGCAGTGGCGTTTGATGTAATCAAAGTACCTTTCCGGTATAAGTGATTTACATGATCTCATGGTCATAAGGACTAGGTAACTATGTAACGAAAGCTTATAGCAAATAACTTAATGACGTGATCTTATGCTACGCTTAATTGGGTGTGTCCATTACATCATTCATATAATGATATAACCTTGTTATTAATAACATCCAATGTTCATGATTATGAAACTAATCATCTATTAATCAACAAGCTAGTTAAGAGGCTTACTAGGGACTCTTTGTTTGTTTACATAACACACATGTATCAATGTTTCGGTTAATACAATTATAGCATGGTATATAAACATTTATCATAAACATAAAGATATATAATAACCACTTTTATTATTGCCTCTTGGGCATATCTCCAACAGTCTCCCACTTGCACTAGAGTCAATAATCTAGATTACATTGTAAGGTACCTAACACCCATGGCATTCTGGTGTTGGTCATGCTTTGCCCTAGGGAGAGCTTTAGTCAACGGATCTGCTACATTCAGATCAGTGTGTACTTTGCAAATCTTTACTTCTCCATCTTCGATGTACTCGCGAATCGAATGATAACGCAGCTTGATATGCTTCAGCCTCTTGTGTGACCTTGGTTCTTGTGCATTGGCGATGGCACCCATGTTGTCACAGTAGATGACTAATGGGTCCAATGCACTAGGAACCACACCGAGCTCTACAATGAACCTCTTCATCCATACCGCTTCTGATGAAGCTTCTGAAGCCGCTATGTACTCCGATTCTGTTGAGGATTTCGCCACCGTGCACTGCTTCGAGCTTGCCCAGCTTACTGCAGCACCATTCAATATAAACACGTACCCAGACTGTGACTTAGAGTCATCAGGATCAGTGTTCCAACTTGCATCGGTGTAACTTGTTACAACGAGCTCTTGGTCACCTCCATAACAAAGAAACATATCCTTAGTTCTTTTCAAGTACTTCAGGATATTCTTGACCGCTGTCCAATGTTCCATTCCTGGATCACTTTGATATCTGCTAGTCAAACTAACAGCATGTGCTATATCCGGTCTTGTACATAGCATGGCATACATGATAGAGCCTCTTTGCCGAGCCATAGGGGATCAGACAAATCCTATCTCTATCTACTGCAGTAGCCGGACCAAGAGTCTTACTCAAAACCATGCTTCGTAACATATGTAAGAATCCTTTCTTACTTTCGTCCATTCTAAACTTCTTTAGAATCTTGTCCAGGTATGTACTCTGTGATAGCCCTATTAGACGTCTTGATCTATCTCTATAAATCTTGATGCCTAATATATATGATGCTTCACCAAGGTCTTTCATTGAAAAACTATTATTCAAATAACCTTTTACCTTTGCTTAATAGTTCTATATCATTCCCAATCAATAATATGTCATCTACATATAATATCGGGAATGCTACTGAGCTCCCACTCACTTTCTTGTAAATACAGGCCTCTCCATGACACTGTATAAACCCGAAGTCTTTGATCACCTTATCAAAGCGTCGGTTCCAACTTCTCGATGCTTGCTTCAGTCCATAGATTGAACGCTGAAGTTTGCATACTTTGTCAGCATTTTTAGGATCGACAAAACCTTTGGGTTGTACCATATACAACTCTTCCTCAATGTCTCCATTAAGGAACGCCGTTTTGACATCCATCTGCCAAATCTCATAATCGAAAAATGCAGCTATTGCTAAAAAAATCCTCACAGATTTTAGCTTCGCTACAGGTGAGAAAGTCTCATCGTAGTCAACACCTTGAATTTGTCGGAAACCCTTTGCGACAAGTCGAGCTTTATAGACAGTAATATTACCATCAGCATCTGTTTTTCTCTTGAAGATCCATTTATTCTCGACAGCCTTGCGCCTATCAGGTAGATCTACCAAAGTCCATACTTTGTTATCATACATGGATCCCATTTCGGATTTCATGGCTTCTTGCCATTTGTTGGAATCTGGGCTCATCATTGCTTCTTCATACGTCGCAGGGTCTTCATCATTGTTATCCACAATCATGACATTTAGACAAGGATCATACCAATCTGGAGTGGCACGTTCCCTTGTCGATCTGCGAGGTTCAGTAGCTATCTCATTTGAAGTTTCATGATCATTATCATTAGCTTCCTCTGTTGCCGGTGTAGGCGGCACAGGAACATCTTCCGTTACTGCGCTACTCTGATCAACGAGCAGAGATTCTTCAATCTCATCGAGTTCTACTTTTCTTCCAGTCACTTCTTTAGTGAGAAATTCTTTCTCAAGAAAGGTTCCGTTCTTAGCAACAAAGATCTTGCCTTCGGATCTGTGATAGAAGGTGTACCCTATAGTTTCCTTAGGGTATCCTATGAAGACGCATTTCTCCGCTTTGGGTTCTAGCTTGTCCGGTTGTAACTTTTTTACATAGGCTTCGCAACCCCAAACTTTTAGGAATGACAGCTTAGGTTTCTTATTAAACCATAATTCATACGGTGTCGTTTCAACGGATTTTGATGGTGCTCTATTTAAAGTGAATGCGGCTGTCTCTAATGCATAACTCCAAAATGATAACGGCAAATCAGTAAGAGACATCATAGAACGAACCATATCTAAGAGAGTTCGATTACGACGTTCGGACACACCGTTTCGTTGTGGTGTTCCCGGCGGTGTCAATTGTGAAAGTATTCCGCATTTCTTTAAATGCATGCCAAACTCATAACTCAGATATTCACCTCCGCGACCAGATCGTAGAAATTTAATCTTCTTGTTACGTTGATTTTCTACTTCACTTTGGAATTCCTTAAACTTCTCGAAAGTTTCGGATTTATGTTTCATTAAATAGATATACCCATATCTACTTAAATCATCTGTGAAGGTTAGAACATAACGATAACCACCGCGTGATGCTACACTCATTGGTCCGCACACATCTGTATGTATGATTTCCAATAAGTCAGTAGCTCGCTCCATCATACCTGAGAATGGAGTCTTAGTCATTTTTCCCATCAGACATGCTTCGCATCTATCAAGTGACTCAAAGTCAAGTGATTCAAGTAATCCATCGGTATGGAGTTTCTTCATACGTTTCACTCCAATATGATCAAGACGACAGTGCCACATATAAGTAGAATTATCATTCAATTTAATTCGCTTAGCATCAATGTTATGTATATGTGTATCACTACTATCGAGATCTAACAGAAATAAGCCATTCTTTTCAGGTGCTCGACCATAAAAGATATTATTCATAAAAATAGAACAACCATTATTCTCAGACTTGAATGAATAACCGTCTTGCATTAAACAAGATCCTGATATAATGTTCATGCTCAACGCGGGTACAAAATAACAATTATTTAGGCTTAAAACTAATCCCGAAGGTAGATGTAGAGGAAGTGTGCCGACAGTGATCACATCGACTTTGGATCCATTTCCAACGCGCATGGTCACTTCATCCTTTAGTAGTCTTCGTTTATTCTTTAGTTCCTGTTTCGAGTTACAAATATGAGCAACCGAACCAGTATCAAATACCCAGGTACTAGTACGAGAACCAGTGAGATAAACATCTATAACATGTATATCAGATATACCTTCTTTCTTCTTCTTGACAAGGCCGCTCTTCAGATCCGCCAAATACTTGGAGCAATTACGCTTCCAGTGTCCCTTCTCCTTGCAGTAATAGCACTCAGCATCAGGCTTAGGGCCAGTCTTAGGTTTCACAGGAGGCGTGGCAGCTTTCTTGCCACTCTTCTTGTTCTTGCCTTTAGACTTGCCCTGTTTCTTGAAGCTGGTGGTCTTGTTGACCATCAACACTTGGTGCTCTTTCTTAATTTCAATCTCAGCAGATTTTAGCATGGCGAAGAGTTCAGGTAACTCTTTGTTCATGTTCTGCATATTGTAATTCATCACAAAGTTCTTATAACTAGGTGGCAGTGATTGAAGGACACGATTAATCCCCAGTATGTTAGGAATCACTATTCCCAAGTCACTGAGTTTCTTCGCATGCCCGGTCATGGCGAGCATGTGCTCACTAACGGAGCTGCCTTCTTCCATCATGCAGCTGAAGAAGTGTTTCGATGCTTCATAGCATTCCACGGCCGCATGAGTCTCAAAGATAGTTTTCAACTCATTGATTAACTCATGTGGATCGTGGTGCTCAAAACGTTTTTGAAGATCGGCTTCCAGACTGCATAGGATGGCACACTGAACTTGAGAGTACCGAGTTTTCCGAGTCGCGTAAACATTCTTTACTTCATCGGTTTCAGTTTCTGCAGGAGGGTCACCTAGCGGTGCATCAAGCAGATATTGCAGGTTTCCGCCATTGAGGAAGATCCTCACATGACGGAACCAGTCAGTGAAGTTGCTACCGTTGCTCTTAAGCTTTTCTTTCTCTAGGAACTGGTTAAAATTGATTGGGGACGCCATATCTACAACATATTTGCAATAGTTTAGACTAATGTTTATGACAAATTGAGTTCAAATTTTAATTTAACAAAATTAAAAACTAGGTGAACTCCCACTCAAAACAATATCCCTCGCATTGTCTTAGTGATCACACGAATCAAATCCATCACACCTATGCCCGATCATCACGAGACAAGATGTAATTTCAATGGCGAACACTCAAAGTGTTCATCATATCAATCATATGATTCATGCTCTACCTTTCGGTATCACGTGTTCCGAGACCATGTCTGTACATGCTAGGCTCGTCAAGGCCACCTTAGTATCCGCATGTGCAAAACTGACTTGCACCCGTTGTATGCACTTGTTGATTCTATCACACCCGATCATCACGAGATGCTTCGAAACGACAAGTCTTGGCAACGGTGCTACTAAGGATGAACACTTTATTATCTTGAAATTTTAGTGAGAGGGATCATCTTATAATGCTACCGTCGCGATCTAAGCAAAATAAGATGCATAAAAGGATTAACATCACATGCAGTTCATATGTGATATGATATGGCCCTTTTGTCTTTGCGCATTTTGATCTTCATCTCCAAAGCACGGACATGATCTCTATCATCAACGGGCATGATCTCCATCATCGTCGGCGAAGCACCAAGGTCAATGGCGCCGTCTTCATGATCGTCCTCCATGTAGCAACTATTACAACTACTTTGAAATACTACTCAACATGAAATTTAAAGACAACCATAAGGCTCCTGCCGGTTGCCACAATACAATAATGATCATCTCATACATAGTCATCATCACATTATGGCCATATCACATCACCAAACCCTGCAAAAACAAGTTAGACGTTCTCTAATTTGGTTTGCATATTTTACGTGGTTTAGGGTTTTCGAGTAAGATCCAATCTACCTACGAACATCAACCACAACGGTGATACTAGTGTTGTCAATAGAAGAGTAAGTTGAATCTTCACTATAGTAGGAGAGACAGACACCCGCAAAGCCACTTATGCAATACAAGTTGCATGTCGAGCGTGGAGCAAATCTCATGAACGCGGTCATGTAAAGTTAGCCCGAGCCGCTTCATCCCGATATGCCACAAAGATGCAAAGTACTCAAACTAAAGACAACATAAGCATCAACGCCCACAAAACCATTGTGTTCTACTCGTGCAACCATCTATGCATAGACACAACTATGATACCACTGTAGGATAACGTAGCATAGAAAACAAAAATTTTCCTACCGCGAACACGCAATCCAAGCCAAGATGCAATCTAGAAGACGGTAGCAACGAGGGGTTTATCGAGTCTCACCCTTGAAGAGATTTCAAAGCCTACAAGATGAGGCTCTTGTTGCTGCGGTAGACGATCACTTGCCGCTTGCAAAAGTGCGTAGAAGATCTTGATCACGGCGCCACGAACGGGCAGCACCTCCGTACTCGGTCACACGTTCGGTTGTTGATGAAGACGACGTCCACCTCCCCGTTCCAGCGGGCAGCGGAAGTAGTAGCTCCTCTTGAATCCGACAGCACGACGGCGTGGTGTCGGTGGCGGTGGAGTAATCCGGCGGAGCTTCGCTAAGCGTGCGGGATATGGTGGAGGAGCGGGGCGGCTAGGGTTTGGGGAGAGGGGGTGGCGGGCCACTATAGGGGCCGGCCAGGTTGTGGTCTTGGTGTGGCCGGCCCCCTCCCCTTGGCCCCTCATTATATAGGTGGAAGCCCCAAGTGTTGGACTACAAGTCTCCGAATAAGACCCGAACCCAAAACCTTCCATATGGTGGGAAACCTTCCCAAGCTAGGACTCCCACTAGAGGTGGGAGTTCCACCTTCCATATGGGGGGGGGGGGGGTGGCCGGCCCCCAAAGGGGGAGTCCACTTGGGACTCCACCCCACTAGGGTTGGCCGGCCATGGAGGTGGAGTCCCATGTGGACTCCACCTTCCTAGGTGTGTTCTTCCGGACTTTTCTAGAACCTTCTAGAACCTTCTAGAACCTTCCATAGAACCTTCCGAATCATTTTAATTCACATAAAATGACATCCTATATACGAATCTTATTCTCCGGACCATTCCGGAACTCCTCGTGATGTCCGGGATCTCATCCGGGACTCCGAACAAATATTCGAACTCCATTCCATATTCAAGTTCTACCATTTCAACATCCAACTTTAAGTGTGTCACCCTACGGTTCGCGAACTATGCGGACATGGTTGAGTACTCACTCCGACCAATAACCAATAGCGGGATCTGGAGATCCATAATGGCTCCCACATATTCAACGATGACTTTAGTGATCGAATGAACCATTCACATACGATACCAATTCCCTTTGTCACGCGATATTTTACTTGTCCGAGGTTTGATCATCGGTATCACACTATACCTTGTTCAACCTCGTCTCCTGACAAGTACTCTTTACTCGTACCGTGGTATGTGGTCTCTTATGAACTTATTCATATGCTTGCAAGACATTAGACGACATTCCACCGAGAGGGCCCAGAGTATATCTATCCGTCATCGGGATGGACAAATCCCACTGTTGATCCATATGCCTCAACTCATACTTTCCGGATACTTAATCCCACCTTTATAACCACCCATTTACGCAGTGGCGTTTGATGTAATCAAAGTACCTTTCTGGTATAAGTGATTTACATGATCTCATGGTCATAAGGACTAGGTAACTATGTAACGAAAGCTTATAGCAAATAACTTAATGACGTGATCTTATGCTACGCTTAATTGGGTGTGTCCATTACATCATTCATATAATGATATAACCTTGTTATTAATAACATCCAATGTTCATGATTATGAAACTAATCATCTATTAATCAACAAGCTAGTTAAGAGGCTTACTAGAGACTCTTTGTTTGTTTACATAACACACATGTATCAATGTTTCGGTTAATACAATTATAGCATGGTATATAAACATTTATCATAAACATAAAGATATATAATAACCACTTTTATTATTGCCTCTTGGGCATATCTCCAACAATATCATGAGTATGGAAGTTATCATATAAGATAGTTTGCAGTGTGGAAGTATCTCTCTCTTAGTTGGTTATCTATGTATCCGTTGGTGTGAGTTATCGTTATGGAATATTAATGAGAAGTCTTATCATTTACCTTTTTGCACACCTTATTTTAGTCTGCAATTTTTGTTATATGATTACTCTTGTCATTAGTATTGATATCACTTTGGGAGCATCAAGTAAATCTATTTGGTTTTGGTAAACTTAGCAATGGTCAATAGCAACAATACTTTGATGTTTAAATAGAAAAGGGAAATACATGTAGATATATTACTTTATTATCTTTCTGCTAATGAGTTTAGTATTCTGAAGTTAAAATTGCTTGTGCTTACAAGAAAGATGCATGATTGTTTCTATCACATGTATATTTGTTTGTTTCCCTCAACTCTTATGCTTGCTAATCAACCTTGCTAGCCAAAAACCTGTATTGAGAGGGAATGCTTCTCATACATCCAACACCTTAAACCAAACCCATGCCATTTGTGTCCACCATAACTACCTACTATGTGGTATTTTGCGCCACTCCAAGTAAATACTTCATGTGCTACCTTTAAACTATTCAAACTATATTACTCCTTATTTGTGTCAATGTTTTATAGCTCATGAGGAAGTATGTGGTGTTTTATCTTTCAACCTTGTTGGGCGGATTTTCACCAATGGACTAGTGTCACATCCGCTTATCCAATAATTTTGCAAAAAGAGCTGGCAACGGGGTTCCCAGCCCCAATTAATAACTTCCATTAATAATTCTCTTCACATGTTTTGCCCTGATTTATCAGTAAGCAACTTAATTTTGCAATAGACACTCCTCCATGGTATGAGAAATGTTGGAAGGCACCCGAGGATTCGGTTAGCCATGGCTTGCGAAAGCAAAGGTTGGGGGGAGTGTCATCCATAATAAAACTAAAATACATGTGTAAACAAAAGAGAAGGTGGATGATCTACCTTGCTGGTAGAGATGACGTCCTTCATGGGAGCCGCTCTTGGAAGGTCTGTTTGGAAAGGGGGTTAGAGTGCCCACTACCATTCGTTGACAACAACAAACACCGCTCAAAATCTTACTTTTATGCTCTTTATATGATTTCAAAGCTTGAAAAGCTCTAGCACATGATTTAATCCCTGCTTCCCTCTGCGAAGGGCCTATCTTTTACTTTTATGTTGAGTCAGTAAACCTATTTCCCTCTATCTTAAGCAAGCAATTGAGTTGTTGTGATCCAATCATTTATGCTATGATCTAGTTAATCATGTCTTGTATTCTTCCTTGTTTAGTACACATTTTATCTGAATGAATACGACTTTGAAAGCTATCAATGATTATGAGGAGACTGTTATGATTAAGGATGAAAGCCCTGCCATATAAATTCTGATATAATGGCTTTGCTTAGAAGATAAGTACAATCCGTTAATAGTTCTCTGACCAAGAACAAAGTTTGCCATAATCGTTTATGATTTCCTATGCACCTCTATTTGTGATCTCTCTTTACTTATTTCAAGTTGAGTTATATGAGGACGATGTTTACTAGAATGTCTTGTGTGAATCCATATGATGCTTCTTGTCCGTATTTTATTTATCGACTCTTCACTCCATAAACATGTGGTCTTGTTCATTGAGCTCAGTTTCGCTTGGGGACAAGCGAGGTCTAAGCTTGGGGGGAGTTGATACGTCCATTTTGCATCACTATTTTATATCATAAATTGCTGTTATTCATTGATATATTTCATAATAAGAGATGATACTTATGGTTTTTCACCTATTTTGCATGTTTCATGATTATTGGAGAATTATTCACCGGAGTCAGGATTCTGCTGAAAAAGCGCCGTCAGGACACCATATTTCTGAAGATCAACAATTGACGGAAATTATACAGAACATCTTATTTTTCCAGAAGACGGAGCCAGCCAAAAGGAGGGACCGAGGAGGGCCGCCATGGCCCCCCCCATAGGCCGGCGCGGGCCCAGGCCTGGCCGCGCCGCCTTGTGGGGAGGGGGCCCACAGCCCCCTTCGGCCGCCTCTCCTTCGCGTACTTCTTCGTCCCGAAAACCTAAGGCACAGGGGGATACGGAGAATAGACACAGCCGCCTCTGCGGGGCGGAGAAACACCAGAGAGAAAAGAGCTCTCCGGCGGGCAGGAATCCGCCGGGGAAATTCCCTCCCGGAGGGGGAAATCGTCGCCATCGCCACCGTCATCGAGCTGGACTTCATTGGGATCATCATCATCATCATCTCCATCATCGACACCGCCATCTCCACCGCTGCACCTCGTCACCGCTGTAACATCTAGGGTTGAATCTTGATTGTTTGATAGGGGAAACTCTCCCGGTGTTGATTACTACTTGTTATTGATGCTATTGAGTGAAACCATTGGATCAAGGTTTATGTTCAGATTGTTATTCATCATCATATCACCTCTGATTATGTTCCATATGATGTCTCGTGAGTAGTTCGTTTAGTTCTTGAGGACATGGGTGAAGTCTAAATGTTAGTAGTGAACTATGTTGAGTAATATTTAATGGTTTGATATTTAAGTTGTGGTGTTATTCTTCTAGTGGTGTCATGTGAACGTCGACTACATGATACTTCACCTTTATGGGCCTAGGGGAGTACATCTTGTATTCGTTTGCTAATTGTGGGGTTGCCGGAGTGACAGCAACCTGAATCCCCGTTGGTATATCGATGCAAGAGGGATAGCAGGATCTTAGAGTTTAAGGCTGTGGTTAGATTTATCTTAATTACTTTCTTGTTTTTGCGGATGCTTGCAAGGGGTATAATCACAAGTATGTATTAGTCCTAGGAAGGGCGGTGCATTAGCATAAGTTCACCCACACAACACTTATCAAAACAATGAATATTAATCAACTATATGAAGTGAAAGCACTAGACTAAATCGACGTGTGTCCTCAAGAACGTTTGGTCATTATAAGTAAACAAACCGGCTTGTCCTTTGTGCTAAAAAGGATTGGGCCACTCGCTGCAATTATTACTCTCGCATTTTACTTACTTGTACTTTATTTACCTGTTATATCAAAACCCCCTGAAAACTTGTCTGTGAGCATTTACAGTGAATCCTTCAGCGAAACTGCTTGTCAACACCTTCTGCTCCTCGTTGGGTTCGACACTCTTATTTATCAAAAGTACTAGGATACACCCCCTATACTTGTGGGTCATCAGCGCCCGCGGCGCCCCCGTCGCCCGCGGCGCCCCCGTCACCCGCGACGCCCGAGCGCCTCCGGCGCCCCCGTCGCCCGCGGCGTCTCCTTCGGCCACCTCCTCGTCGGCTGCCTCGTCGCCCGCCTAGCCGCCCATCGCTGCGGCCCCTGCGCCCATGCTCACCCGCGCACGTGCGGGCGTGCGGCGGCCGTCTACACGCTACCCCGCCGACCAGTACGTCTGCTGGGCCAGCGGCAACAACGTCCTACCACACAACGGCGGCACACCTTCCAGCAGCCAACCCGGCCCAGCACCCGGTCGGACCGGCCCGTCGACCGGCCGGCCCGGTCCAAACCGGCCCTCCGACTGGTGCCAACCGGGTTGGCATCTAGGGGCTTCCGCCCCCTCGCCCGGTCCGCCGCCGGTCCAAACCGGTTCCCCGACCGGACCGCCCGGTCAGCAGGCCGGTCCAACCAGACCCTCGGCCGCCCCGTCCGGTCAGCCGGCCGGTTCAACCGGACCTGCAACCGGCCTGTCGCCTGCCGCTGCATCCTCCTCCGCTCCTTCGCCGGTGCCCACCTCGGCTCGCGCTGCCTTGCGCGACCCACATTGGCGCGCTGCCATGCAGGAGGAGTACGACGCGCTGCAACGCAACTGGACTTGGGAGCTGGTTCCCCGGCCCCCTCGCGCCAACGTCATCACCGGCAAATGGGTCTTCAAGCACAAGCTCGGCTCCGACCGCACTCTTGAGCGCTACAAGGTGCGTTGGGTTGTGCGCGGCTTTCGGCAACACGCTGGCGTCGACTTCACGGATACGTTTGCCCCGGTTGTCAAACCGGGCACGATCCGCACGGTGTTGCACCTTGCCGCTTCTCGCGCGTGGCCGGTGCACCAGATGGACGTCTCCAACGCCTTCCTCCATGGCCACTTGCAGGAGCAGGTGTACTGTCAGCAGCCTATCGGCTTCGTCGACACCGAGCGCCCCGATGACGTTTGCTTGCTCTCTCGGTCCTTGTATTGACTGAAGCAGGCGCCCCGCGCCTGGTACTAGCGCATCGCCGGCTTCCTACATCAGCTTGGCTTCTGCTCCACACGTTCGGATGCGTCGTTGTTCGTCTACCGGACCGGCAACGACATGGCCTACCTACTGCTATACGTCGACGACATCATCCTAACGGCCTCCACTGCTGGACTTCTTCGACAGCTCACCGACAGTCTTCGCGCTGAGTTCGCGTTGAAGGACCTTGGCCCGCTTCACTACTTCCTCGGCATCGAGGTCGTCCGGCATGCAGACGGGTTCTTCCTTCATCAGCGGAACTACGCCCACGAGCTTCTTGAGCGTGTCGGGATGCTTAACTGCAACCCTGCACCTACTCCTGTCGACACGAAGGCCAAGCTCTCCTCCAGTGATGGATCGTTGGCGTCCGACGCGCCGTTCTACCGCTCCAACGTCGGTGCCCTCCAGTACTTGACGTTGACGCGCCCGGAGCTCCAGTACGCTGTGCAGCAGGTGTGCTTGCACATGCATGCTCCTCGGGATGCTCATTGGGCCGCGGTGAAGCGGATTCTACGCTACGTCTGTGGTACCATGGGCTACGGCTTGTCGTTGCATGCTTCGCCCTCGACGTCGACCGACCTCGTCGCCTACTCGGACGCGGACTGGGCGGGATGCCCGGACACGCGGCGCTCCACCAGCGGTTACTGCGTCTACCTCGGCTCGTCGCTTGTCTCTTGGTCCTCCAAGCGGCAGCCCACTGTGTCCCGCTCCAGTGCTGAGGCCGAGTACCGCGCTGTGGCCAACGCTGTGGCCGAGTGCACGTGGCTTCGCTAACTTCTGTCCGAGCTCTCTTGTCCTATCGACAAGGCTACGTTGGTCTTCTGCGACAACGTGTCGGCCGTCTACCTCTCCGCCAACCCCGTTCATCATCGGCGCACCAAGCACATTGAGTTGGACATCCACTTCGTTCGTGAGCAAGTTGCCCTCGGTCGCGTTCGAGTTCTTCACGTACCGACGTCTCAGCAGTTTGCCGATATCATGACGAAGGGATTGCCGTCCACGACTTTTCTGGAGTTTCGCTCCAGTCTATGTGTCGGTGCTGACCCTTCGACTGCGGGGGGGTGTTGAGTAACATATTGTATAGGTATAGGTCCCCTTGTTTTCTCAGGGTTGTACCTGTAATTGTACATGTGTCCGCCTATATATATATATGAGCAGCTGGCCCTATTGGTGCTGTGCAATCTCCAATATCTCTTCTACAATCAACTATCATGATGGACGATGATGCATACTATGCCTACACTAAGGTTAGCGCATTGCACCTTCTCTTGCACTTCATTCACTAAGTAATTTATGATGGATGTTGTTAACTTGAACATGTGGAAGAACTAAGTAAACTCATCATTTCAGACTCACTCTAGGGACGCGGATCTCATCAACAAGCCCATAGAGAATTATGCTCATATTAAGAAGATCTATGCCCGCCGTGTTCCGGCTGCTCCACTCACTCCCGCCACGGTTCACCTTGCTCTGAGCCACCTCATGGATCACATGGCACATGCAAAAGGGTATCTTGTGATGACCTTTGCTGACAGGATGGCCTGGTTCAACGCCTTCCTGACGAAGTATTACCTCTAAATAGCCTCAGCATTGGATGCTTGTTGTCTTGCTTGTTCTGGTAACGATGATGAACACCGCATCCATGATGTATATTTTGTGAGTAGCTAGGCTTGATCTGCATTGATGACACGTATGTATGTTTTGCGAGGTGGTATTTACGTAACCCCTCGGTTGATGAACTTATGTTGCATCACGAGTTGTTGTTCGTGAACTCGTGGTACAACAGTGTGATCCACTGCTACAACTATTATACGTATGCTAGCCTTGCTGATTATATGATCTATTGTTGTCGTCCTGTCATTTCCTATTGCGTCAAACACCTCGTGGGCATATATGGTGAACTAAGTAAACTCACCAAAAAAGGGGTAGGAGGTGATCGTATTCGGCAAACAGGATGGAACCAAACAGCTATTGTGTTAGTTCAAACACGATTTTTGGGCAACCAAACTCCAGAGACTTTGCTTCACAACTGATATGGAGTAGAAATTGTTTACAACCTAAACTTTCACAATATGGATTAGAGGATGCATTTCCTCGGACAGCATCCACGGAGCCATGTTCCACATATACGAGCAAATACTGCTAGCAACCAATCAGGCCCGTCATGTCTGAACAGACATTCCCAATTTTGCGCTCCCCTTGTTGGTCACGTGAGGAGTGTGGCAAGCAGGGAATGAAGTAACGCACACAAAGCCCTTGCCTTCTGGCTGTTTGGAGCTCTCGGTATTTTCTCTATAGTGTAGCTATCTGAAGACCCTGTGTACCATCGTCAACACCTCGACGAACGAACTGCAAAAGTCCCATTGTTGGAGCGTCCCTAGTAGATTCCTAAAGGTTTGGGATTTTTTTGGGCCAGATCAAACTTCTTAAAACCGTCCAGGGCACCGCGAAAACGAGCCCGGGATCTGTGTATGTAGAACTAGTAAATTTGCCCGTGCGTTGCTACGGTTTTATTTTTGCTGAATAGTTTGTAGTATGTCTAGACTTTTATGCCTCGTTGAAAAGACATGTCTTTCTTGACGGTTGTTGTCTTACCGTCAGGAGCATATGATCTTCTTCCCCTTCGCCATCTAGCCGATATCCATAAGGGTGTTGGGTATCTATGTGGTCTTATCGGATCTTTTCTCTCCGACTATGATTTACACTTGATACTCCTAGATGGCCTTAAGCATGTCATTCTTGAGTTTCCACATGAGCAGGTTCTTTCCCTCGTCTTAGAGCTCCCTTTCGAACATGACCTTAACGTCGATGGTGTCAGGAAGTTCGCCCATCTCGTCGTCGATATCGATGCCAACCTACACCCTCGACTTTATGAAGTTGAACGCTTCATCCAAGATGAGCCCATAGTTGTTGTTGGACTGGACACCATCATTTTATCCAAACATTAACCGATATTTACTTATGTGATGCATCTTTCATGCATCTTTCTCTAAGAAATTGCTCATTGTATCATTTCCACCTGATAGTTAACCTCTTAACCTTGCCTCCTGATGGCGAACAGTTTCACCCAATCAATATTGGTTGCGGCGCTTTATGCCTAGAGCATCATCTTTGTCTCCATCATGACATCAAGATTATCCTACGCGTAGCTATTCTTAGTGATGCTTGTAACCGCATTCGCGTGACTTTTTGATTTCCATGGTAAATCACCACTTGGTGTTAGTCCGTGGGCCTTGCAACTTGCTTTCATCGGTTCTCGTCGGCAGTTTCTGTATCTGCAGACCAAGTCAATCTCTGCTAATAAATCCCTAAATCCCTAATTCAGTCAATGCCGCATCCAAGCAGTACAATTTGGATAATAATTGATCATTATGGTAAGTGCAACACAGATGGTAAAAGCAATTGTAGTAATTGAAAATCTAACTATAACAAAAAGCAAAAAAGCAATAAAAAAATTAGACCTTTTTCTCACAGATGGTAAAAGCAATTGTAGTAATAATTGAAAATTTAACTCTAACAAAAAGCAAAAAGCAACAAAAAAAATTAGAACTTTTTATTAACATCCAGTTAATCCTTCAGGCCTCTGCAACTACCGTTTCTTCGTCCCGCCTGAGAAATTGAGAATCATCGAAAGGGAAACATACTGGCACATACAGGACTACGCGGCGAACAGGTATCCAACAAGGCAACAACTACCATGTAAGGATTTTTTTTTCAAACGATAACATGCTAAGTATGTGCATGCCACGAACGATCGCCCAGATGCTTACCACGAATATGTGAAGGATTAGAAGATGGATTTGCTACATTACTTCCATCACGTGAAACCAGTGCTGTGTCAGCTTCTGGATACCCGATGAAAGAGAAAGCCGATGCACTAAACCAATGTCTGAAGACAGAAGCAATGGTCGACCTGGCAAGCATCCGTGCATACAAATCGACGAGCAAGGCATCCGTGTGGTGCCTGCCGGAGCGGCGGAGCGCTGCCCGACGCGTCGGCTGATCTGCCAACTGCGTCGCGATCACCTTCCTCAGCGCTTCTTTTCTGCACATCTTGGTTCTGCTTTTCATCCCCATGGTCTGATCACTACATCAATGCACCCGATGCCACAATTATTTGACAAAAGGTCCCAAATCACCCCGGCAAGAACAAGAGGTCAACGGCATGGACGTGCTCCTCGAAGTGCATAGTGCCCGGAAGTCATCTTCCGGGCACTATGCACTTCGAGGAGCACGTCCGCGGAGTTTAACGTATCCGCCAGACGATGGGGTCTCCCGCCATGGTTACTTGGCCAGCAGTGGCGGCAATAGCCAGGAGATACGAAGGAGCGGCGGTATCTGCTGGTGGAAGGAGACAGTTCAGCGGTGGGCCGAGCATGGATTGGTGAAGCAGGATTGAGACGCGGCAGAAAAAACTGAAGACGGACGGTTGAACTCGCTGCACCGCCAGGCGTGGTTAGCTCGGGGTGCAGGGTGCCAGGGTCGCCTGTTGAGAGCTGGGCGCGATAACATGGGGGAGACTTGCTGCGCTGCGTCGCCACGGGAGATGCTGATGCCTCGCCACTGCTCCTATCCCGGGGGCAAGACCACCGGCAATGGCCGGCGGCGGTAATAACGGGAGGCACGCGCGGAAGATCGCGGGCACCGACCGGCGGCAGGAATACGCGAAGGGCGCGAGTATCGACCGGTGGCGGCGGAGCTCCTCTCGCGCGAATCAGACTGCATATCTCATCGTATCGCTAGCTCGATCTCGATTTGGATCTTAAGCTTGGTTCTGAAGGGGCGATACATCGCTCGATCTCAATTCAGATTTAAACCCTTGGCTCTGCGGCATCGTGACCACTTTTATATTTAAAGACTCGAAAATCGAAAACGTGTCGGACCAGGTTTCTAAAAAGTCACAACCAAGCACGACATACCCAACGGACGAACGACACACGGAACCACACGACATACCCGGACAAAGGAAACGGACCAAACCAAACGGACGAAACCAGGGAAACACTTCTCCCTTTATTATTAGGTATAGATTTCATAGGCGACTTGCAGGCCAAACTGTATACGTTCAACGCGCTGGCTGTGGGTGAATAGCCCAGATGCGACATCGTTGAGTTGAATTGGAAGCACATCGACGTTTTTCATAAGAATAGCTCGCATGCGACGTCTCGGCGCGTGGAAATAGCCATGGTCAGAAAACGGTCGTTTAAGTCTTAACCCTTGTCTTAACAAATACAGTGGGACCCAATATTCTCTCAGATAGTGGGACCCAGTTAGGTGCCAAGTCAATTACCTATTTTCGACGACGCACCGTGTTCTGTTTTGTCCGACGGCGGCGGCGGCGGCGGAGCTTTCAGGTGGTGGCGGTGAAGCTTTCCAGTGGCGGCGGTGCGTCGGGCGGAGATTTGGCAGTGCGAATGCAGTGAGCCATTTTGCAGCCCTAGTCTCGTTCCTCGTCGTCTTAATTTGAGGGATCTGCCCGCTGATTTCCGCCGATTTGAAACAGGGGATCGTTGCGCGTGGGCTGAAAGAAGAAGATGGAGCGACAAGAGGCAGATTTAGATCGGTAATGCCCTTCTCTTTAGCTCATTTTGACTTTTGATATCAATTTGGGGCTCGATGAGGGGGGTGTGCAGCTCATGGTTCCCGCAGCTCACTATGTACTGTCCGATTGACAAACAGGGGGGGCAGTCGGCGCACGTTCGAAATTACAGTGCAATTGTTTCCTTCGAAGGCCATTCTAGGTGATGGTAGCGTGAGAAACATCGAGAAAGATACATTTGTAAATGGAGGTTGAATTTTCAGAGATGGATGCTCAAGAACTACAGTCAATGGAGGAGAAGGCAGTGAAGAATTGGGTGGAGAAAATAGGGGAGAGTGTAGTTTGGGGTCCAGAGCAAGAATTTTCACTGTTAAGGTTCGACGATTGGAAGGGCGAGTATGTTAGAATTGAAGATGGGGATGATTTGGTTACTGAAATTGATCGGAGAGATGATTGGAATAGCAAACATGCAACGTTTTCTGCAGAAATTGTTGATTGGAAATCTGATTCCAAAGTTGGATATGTGGTCTCCAAGTTGGCTGCACAAATTGCAGATGATGAATGGGCTTCACAAAGGCAGATTATGCCCATAGTTACTAAAGTGTCAGTTATATCTGAATCTGATGCAGCTGCACAAGAGGTGTGTCATGGTGCTGCAAATGTAGTTACAGTTGATTGGAATGCAGTAGAGCTAGAGGAGCGTACTGATTTAGTCATTGCACCAATGAGTGACATTGATATGGCAAGAATGTATGGCATTCCTGTAGATGACAAAGATAAGGAGAAAGACAAGGATGAATCTGATATGCCTGCTAATGCTAACAGAACTGGGGCTGGGTCAATCCATGAAGATGTTGATCCCGAGTTAATGCAAGATGCAGCAGATGAAGTAGATGATGCACATGATGATGAACTGGTGAATTTGTATGATAAAGAAAACCCTGTAATTGAAGTTGGGAAATTGTTCCCAAATATGGATGAGTTTAGAATGTGTTTGAAGACTTACGCAGTGAAAGCTGAGTTTGATGCCAATACTCTTTGGACTGACAGAAGCAAGTTTTATGCAAGGTGCAAAGGTTTTGATGGGAGTGCCAATCCTTGCAAGTGGTACATATCTGCTAGACGCCAACCTGATGGTACTACCATTAGGGTAAATCAAATACCACATGAACATACTTGTATTACCTGTTCATAGAGAGTATCAAGCATGACATCTCAACTTTGGGTTACTGAAAAAATTACTCCTATTTTAGCCAAGACACCTAACACTACTGCAAAGAAACTTAAAGTTGACTTGGAAAAGCAGTACCCCATTGTGCTGAAATATACCACAGTGTGGAAGGCAAAACAAAGGGCGATGAAATCATTATATGGTGATTGGGCAAATACATTTAGGATGTTGTTCAATTTTAAAGCTGAGGTGGAAAAGAGGTCACCTGGGAGTGTGGTGGAGATAGATACAGAGGTATCAGAGGATGGCAAGGTATATTTCTCCAAGTTTTTAATGTGTTTTAAGCCTTGCATTGATGGATTCAAAGCGGGGTGCCGTCCATATTTGAGCATTGACTCATCTTTTTTGACTGGAAAGTGGAATGGCCAATTGGCAGCGTGCAATGCACTAGATGGACACAACTGGATGTTCCCTGTTGCTATTGGTTTGTTTCAGTCGGAGTCAGAGGCATCATGGACATGGTTCATGATGCAGTTGAAAAGATGCATTGGTCCAGTTTCACCCTTGGCCATTCATACGGATGCAAGTAAAGGGTTGGAAAATGCAGTGAACAATGTTTTCCCCCATGCTGAGAAGAGGGAGTGCTTCGGCCATTTGTGGATGAATTTGATAAATGTAACATCCCAAGTTTTAACAATAATAAAATCAAGAGAGAGTTTCAATTATTCAAAATTTGCAACAAACAAAAACTTTTTCTATGCATGTAGTGCCACATATAGATTCATGCATTTAAGAAAATTTCTTTTGTGCAATTGCCATGATGAGTGTTAGCATGCTTAACTATTGTTATGTGAACCCTAACCAAGATCACAAAACCCTAATTTGAGGGGAATTAGAGAAAATGGGAAAAACCCATTTTTCACTTACATACACAATATGCAAAATTGCGAATACTCAACCAAGGCCATAATTGCTTGCTCCCTTGCTTCTAAAATACTTCAATATGATAAACTAACACAATTGCATCATTGGATCAAGATTCAAACACAAGAAAATCAAAAATCTTACATACATATGATAATGGTCACTTGTCCCAAAAATATTTTCTTCACTACTTTACCCCTCTGTATTTCTCAATTCTTAAACTAAGCAAGGTCAACTAAAGCCATGTCATCCAAGAACATGTCAAGGTGAGTAACTTTGATGTTGACCACCCTCCCTAAATTAAATTGACTAGGTTGACTAGAATAAGAGTGCAAAGATGGAACCCGAGAGAGAGAAGAAGATCACCCCAAATTTGAAATGTTGCAAATCACTTCCAAATTGAGTGCCACCACCACCAATACCTCACACTAATTATATCAAAGAGATTCACCAAAAAGAATTCCAAAATTCGACAAAAATGTTCATGCGGCCATTTTAACAAACACCTTGCAGGCATCTTTCCCAAATGGTGTTACACTCAATTACCCATCGGTTTCTTGCCTAAATCACTTTAAACTTGTGATCATTAGCTATCTCTAGGACCTCTGCATCGAGCTTAGTACTTGCTAGGGTTGGGGAAAGTGAAAAAAATGAGAGATCAGCCCATGCCGTGGCCATGCCGGCCACCTTTGGCCAAAACTCTCTCTGGCCTCCCTCTCACTTTCTCTCCATGTCCTCGAGCATCCCTGCAGCACAAGGACGCCAACGGTACACAGCCCCAGCTCGCCAAGGCTTGGCATTGGCCAGCAACAGCGCGTCCAAAACGTGCCAGAGCGTGCCAGCCAGCGTGGTGATCACGCTCTGGGCGCGCCAGGACGTCGTGCGCTTGAGCGCCCTACGCCGCCTCTGCAAAGGCTAGCGCCGCGTCGAGTAGCTCCTCCACACCCTCTAGCGCCTAGACACACTCGATGAGCTGCGGCGGCCTTGTCACCGTCGTCCTCGTCGGCGAGGTACCGCGGGTACCGTAATGATCACTGCAAGCGCTCGAGCGATTCCGTAGCCCTATCGCTGCGCCAGCTAGTCCTCGAGCATCGCCAGGACGACGCCTACACGCTGCCGTCCTTCACTTGCCCTTTCGCTCGCCACAGGAGCCGCGCCATGGCCGCGCCCTTGCAGCACCTCACGGCCACCGATCAACACTATAAATAGGGGCGATCGGCTCCCCATTTCTTCACACCAAACACTCCCCTCCCTTCACTGAGCAACACCCCCCGATCAATTTCACCCGTAGCCGTCGGAGGAGCTCGAATCGAGAGCTCGAGTCCGCCGGAGCTCGCGGAAGCTCTGCGACGCCTGGAGCCTCCCCGAGCGCCACCGCTGCACCAGGGGCTTCCTCGTCGACCACCACTTCTCCGCGCACACTGCCAGACACCTGTAACGGCCTGGTAGGCGCTCCGACCCCCTACTGACGCCGTGAGCTCGCCGGAATCCCGCCGGGGACGACGACGCTCACACGCCGTTGATCGCTTCTCAGATCCTATGGCCTAAATTAATCATACCGTTTCGCGCGTTAAGAGCCGCCGACAGGTGGTCCCCACCTCGTCAGGCAGCCCACTCGCACCCGTGGCTTGCTGTGCTGCGCGGTGACTTTAAATCCAGTTTCGGCCCAGTAGCGCTTCCCGCCCAAGCCCACGATTCAAATTTAGGTTTAAACTTATTTTGAATTGTGCTGCAGATAGTTTAGTAAAAAATTAAATAGTTTGAAATCTGCCAAACCAAATTTAGCAAACTTTATATCATTGGAAAGCCCACGAAATTATCTAACCAATGCCACTGGTCCCATCTCCAAATTCATAGTAGAATTTAAATGTTAAAAATAAGAAGTCAGGGACTTTTGCAAATTGAAACTTAATTTAAAATTCAACCATATTAATTTTGAGTTGATTCCAATTCTAATAAATCACAAATGATGTCCTCTAATTGATTATGCAATAATATAGATATGTTATTTGCATGATCATGGACAAGATGAAATAAAATAGCTATGAAGTCAATTCTAGTGCTTCTCAACTTGAATTTAAATTCAATAATTAATATGAGAGTATCCTCTCATTTAAATCTTGATCCTAAGTAATACAACCAGAGGGGATGACTTAGAATAATGAACCTCTGATAACTATTACTTAGAGATTTTAATTCACTTAATTAATAAATATTAAAACCATGTGAAGTATAGCACTTCAAATATTATACACTCACATATAATAGATATGAAATGTTGACCTAGGGTCAACCTATATTTCATACCTGATTATTATATGAAGAGATTAAATCTTAATATAAGGTAATAAGAGGAACTAAATTTCTCTAAGGAGCTACATACCAAAGTTAAGAAATAAATATAATAAGAGGAATTAATTTTAATAATAAGAAATCATACAATAACCCACCATGCCATGTTTGATTGATGATAAGATTAGTGTGAGAATTCTTTTAAGTGTTTCTAGAATAATATGTAAGCTTGGTTTAGTATTTATACCTCGTATTCGTATATAGACGCTAGTAACGAGGAGTATCAAGAGGAGGAGGCCTACTCCCAAGAAGAAGAGGAGAACTTTGATCACTACTCAGCTCAAGGCAAGCTAACCCTTGCTAAACACAAGTGCTTAGCTCTACAGGAGCAAAGTGTAACATCCCAAGTTTTAACAATAATGAAATCAAGGAGAGATCAAGTACTCAAATTTTGCAACAAACAAAAACTTTTTATATATATGCATAGTGTGTCACATACAAGTTCATGCATAGGAGTTATTTTCTTTGGTGCATTTGCCCTGATGAGTGTTGATATGATTATGACTTGCTAATAAACCCTAATATATGATCATCACACCCCTCCTTGAGCAAAATAAAAGAAATACAAAAATTGATCCAAAACCCTCACATACACATAAGTCAAAAATGCAAATCATCACCAAAGGCCATCATGGCTTGATCTTTTGTTTCTAAAATGATTATACAACTCAAACAAACCTAAATGCATCAAAGAAACCAAAATTAAATCAATTTTGAACTCAAAACCATCTCACATGAGATGATGGTCACTTGTGTACTTTTTAACCTGATCCCCTCTTTACCCCTCTGGTTAAATCATTTCTTACACTAAACTTGGTCAACCAAAGCCATGTCATCCAAGACCATGTCAAGGTGATGAACTTTCATGTTGACCACCCTGGCTAGAGTTGACTAGGTTGACCAGAAAAAGGGTGACAAGTGAGGACTTTATATCAATGTGAAGATCATACTCATTTTGATTTTTTGCAAACTAACTTAATTTTGACCACCACCACCACCACTCTACTGCAAATAATATATAAATCAAACCTTCCAAATTTCACTCAAAAATTCCAAAATTTTGTTCTTGCGGGCATTTCATCGAGCACCTGGTGAGCACTTTGCTGCCAACCCTAGACCTGCTAATACCCAACGTGTTGTTGCCTAAACCACCTTGCCTAGGTCATCCAAGACACTCTCCTACATCCTCTGGACCAAAGCCAAGCCTCAGGACACTAGTACATGCATGAGATCACCCTACACTATGCCATGCCGTGGCATCTCCACCTCTACCCATGCGATTCCTTGTTCCACTCAAATCTAACGTGCCAAAGCATGTCACTGCGACCCCTCTCACTCTCCTACGTCTGCTAGACACTTTGCTCGACGAAACGGAGCAACACACGCGCCAGGACAAGGACGCCCAGTGACGTCCACGACGCGCCAGAGCACGCCGCGACGCGCACTGGACGCGCCAGAGCGTCGAAGCCCCTCGTCACCACCGGCATCCGCTTGACCTCTCCGCTCGCCACCAGCTTCCCCAGTTCACCCTCTACGCGCCAGACATGCCCATTGGCTCGCTCGACGCCTGTAGACGACGACACCGTCGGCGACTTCCGCCACGGTACCGCACGCCTGCGTCATGCGCCCGTCCTCAACTCTGCCTCGTTTTCACCACAATCACGCCTGGCGTGACCGCCATGACCTCGCCAACACGCGCGCGTCATCGCCAGTCCGCCAACTCCCCTGTAGACGCATCGCCATGGTCGCCACCTCCGCAGCTCCTCGGCCTCGCCTCGCCACTATAAAAGGAGGCCTCTCCGCCCCAAATCAACGACACCAGCAGCTTCCCCTCTCTTCTCTCGCCCTCCTCGACCTCTCTCTGCTCGACATTGCTCACTCTAGACCTCCAATTGCTTCCTCACTGCCCGTGCGCCGCCGCAGAAGCTCGCCGGAGCTAGACGCCACCCCTGGAGACGAAACTGCTACAGGCTGCTTCCCCTACCTCGCCAACATCATCTCCGCGCCTCTCCGACCCTCGCCTCGCCGCCGGTGAGCCGTCGACCCCCTACCTGCGCCGCCCGTGCCCTCCCTTCTCGCCGTCGTCGACGATGAACACGATCCGTTGGATCGCGTTCTAATCGTGCGGCGCGGATAAATCCTTACCGCTTCGCTGTTGACACGACGCTGACGTGTGGCCCCCGCTTGTCAGGCGGCCCGTTGCGTGGAACACGCACCTGGGCCGGCCCAACTTCTTTCTCCCTGTGCAGCCCATTCATTTTCCCGCCAGCCTTTTTAATTCAAACATTGATTTTCGAATTTTGTTAATTACTCTCAGATGCTGTTTTCAAATTTAAATAGAATAAAATCTACCCAACCAAATTTGACAAATTTTATATATTTGGAAACCTGGTGAAAATATCTACCCAACTACACTGGTCCCAACCCTAGAGTGTTTGTAGAATAAATATGAGAAAATAAACAAGGCAGGGCCTTTTTCCACTTCAAATAATTATTAAAAAATAAATAAAAATGCTTTTAGGTTGAAACCAACTCTCAAAAATCATATTTCAATATAGCTATCTGATTATGTAAAAACCTTGCATAGTTGTGTGCATGATCATGGCCTTGTTTAAAAATTGTCCCTATGGCTAGTTCTAGTGCAATTTCTTTAAATCAATCTATTATTTAGTAATATGTATGAGAGCCTCTCTCTCATTTAAATCTTGTCTCAACTAAGTTAATATGAGGAAGAGACCATGGTCCAATTAAACCTCATATTAAATTAGTGAATGATATTAAATCACTAATCAAGAGTTATTAAAAGGCATGAGGTGATACACCTCATTTAAATCTTTTTCCCAAATAATGATTATGAAGAGGTTGACCTTGGTCAACCTAGGTCATATGATATTAATTGAGGAAATTAAATTTTAATAAGACTCAATGAAGGGAAATTATTTTCTCTCAAGAACTAAATAAAAATACAAATCTATATTTATATGAGAAGCAATTATCCTTTTTAAGAATAATAATTAAATCAAATCACTTAATAAGCATGTTGTTATGACAGCCTAGTAGGAGTGATTCATGGGTGTGCTTAGCTTAGTATTTGAGTTGTGTGGTGATTGTGTGTATTATACTCGTATTTAGACGCTAGTACCGAGGAGTACGCCGAGGAGGAGGAGGTCTACACTCAAGGAGAGGAAGATCACCTTTGACCAGTACACCAACCAAGGCAAGCTAATACACTTGCAAAGTGCAAAGCTCCCAAGAGCAAAGCACCCCACCATTTTGTTTTATCTTTACTAAGCCTATCCCAGTTTTATTACAAGTTTTACTGCTTTACTTTATCAAAGTACTTTTTGATTCATGATTCACTTGATCTAGAGTAGTACAATATCATCAAAGTTAGTTTATTGCAAACAAGCTAAGTTAGCACCCCTCATGACCAGTGGCTACTGCTAAATAACTAAAATTGACTACTCTAGATGGGAACATTGTGATATGAGATGATGATGGTGAAATTATGAAAGGAATGTTGAAGGTGAATAAGACCAAGAGAAGATAGTGATTTTTGATGAAAACTAATGATGGTTTGGATGCGATACCTTTCCAATATTAAGTACCCCCACAATACCTGATTATGGGTAAGGCTTAACTAGAAGTTTATGTATCTTAGTATGGGTTCCCTCTGAACACACATCATAGGGGTTATGCCGAGGCTGCCTCCGTTGTTGAGAAATGATGTGAATTGAGGTGAATTGTCCGGCCAAGCCCTGTGCAGTTCCTAGGTTGACAGTTGGTCTTCACTGGGAGGCCAAGCTCATGGGGAGAGGTGCTCATACTAGGGTTAGTAAATGAAAGGTTATGGTTGATGATCCGCGTACTGTGATACGATGATTCGGGGAAATCCCGACGGATGAAATCAAATGTTGTGGCACAAGTGTGCAACCTCTGCAGAGTGTAAACCTATTCGAATAGCCGTGTCCACGGTTACGGACAGTTGGAAAGGCCATCTAGTTTCCAGTATTAGAATCTGAAAATATGAATGGTGAATGATGAATAATGGTGAATCACAACTGAGTTGTGGGAATGACACTAATGCTCCCACTTGAGTTAGTTAAATTATGAATGGTCTATATGAAATGATTATGAACTAAAATTGGCTTTATGCAAATAAAACTAGAGCTTAGTACCCTTGCTTTAAAATAGTTAGTGATTACTTTGGTATTAGTTTGCGAGTACTTTAAAGTACTCACGGCTGTGTCCCTGGCTATTCAAATGGCCAGAATATGAAGAAGAGCAACAGTATGAGGATGACGGTCAACAGGACGGCTACAACAACTAGGAGTCGCCTGACGTCAAGCGTTGGCCTGTGGAATAGATAGTCCACTCCTATTACGCTTCCGCTACTATGTTGTTCGTTGATCAATAGATCAACTATTTGTGTAATATTGGATCATGTGATCCCCTTTTGTAAGACAATGATGATATGTAATGAATGATGACTTATGATAGCAACTGTTATGTCTCGCAACAACAATATTCCTGGGATTGCGATGAATGACATAATAGGCATCCGGACTTAAAAATCCGGGTGTTGACAAGTTGGTATCAGAGCCATTGTTTGACCTTAGGAGACCCTAGTTAGAATGGACGTTCTGAAAAATTTAGTTTCTAAAAAAAATGAAGTGAATACTTGAGAAAAACTTACTCATTCTCTTTTCTACCAGATCTTTTCAAAAATGATGACCATGCTCCTTCTTTTAAATCCATCTAAAATATTGCCACACTTAGTCACATCTCTAACTTACTCCTCCATTTTCCTTTCAGATGGAGCCCTACGTCCAGACGGAGACCTACGATCTGGAAAACGGAGGAAGTCTGGTGTTTGAGCGCGACTTGTACCTGGTGTCCGAGAAGCTCGAACGCCCACCTCCCCAGTTCCACGGAGTCCGGATCCACGATACCCCCACCGGGGAACAGCAGTGGATGATCACCGCTGACTTGAAGGGAAGCTCGGAGCCTCCCATCTCGGAGAGGATCCTTTTCTCCTTCAAGGCATGCAACTGGGCGGACGGTCTTGCTCACGCCCTTCAGGAGGGACTTGCTCGGGTGTGCGGACAGAACATCGCCGCACTCCGGGGAAGCCGCTTCGCCTACTTCGCGAGGCACGACACCATGGGAGAACCCATGGCACTCTCTTCGCACCCGGTGCTCAAGATCCATGTGCAGCATTTGGACTTTATGCTCCATGAGACCCGGAAGGACCTGGAGCTGACGCGTGTCCACGCCCATCGTGCCCAGATGGCTTTGGCTCATCATGCCGACGCCATCAGGATGCTCGCCAAGGACCGCAAGTCACTCCGCCTGCAGCGCGCCAAGAAGGATGCCACTATCAGCCGTCTTCGCGAGAAGATCCGCACCTTGGAGGTGACTGTTCGGACCCAGCAGGACCAGATCCAGGAGATGGAGGAGGATGGAGAAGACATTCAGGGAGGCGATGACTTCCTGAGTGACGACAACGACTTTGAGGATGATGAGTTCACTGATGAGGAGGACTACGCGTTTCTGGAGTCCGAGGAGGATGGGATCATTCCCATTGATGTGGATGAAGATGAGGAGTAGTAGCTGCACTAGCTTCACTTACGTAGGTGTGAGTTGTATCCCGCACCATGTATCGTAGATTGTGGAAGAAGGGTTCTTAAAACCCTTAGTATGGTAACTTGTAATGTGTGATGTTGTGTGAATAAATAAAATGTGTGTTATGATCATCATGAAAATATTTCAAGTTTTAAGTTTAAACTTAACTCAAAATAAGCCATAGAAATTCCCTCTCATCTCATGATCTATCTATCTGTTCAGATGGCCCCTCCGAACCGCAACCAAGATGCAATGCTACAACTACTGCAAACTCTGTTGGCTGACCGAGAAGATGAAAGGGCTGAAAGACAAGCCAACATAGCAGCACTGCAGCAGATCGCCAATCAGGGCCATGGAAACCATGATCATCCTGGATCTAAACTTAAGAATTTCCAAAACACCAACCCACCTGTCTTCAGCAAGACGGAAGAACCCTTAGATGCAGACGATTGGCTGCAAACCATGGAAAACAACTTGGAGGTAGCCGGAGTAGATGCAAATGAGAAGGTGTTGTTTGCTACGCACTACCTAGCCGGACCAGCCAGAGCTTGGTGGACAAGCGCCCGTGCATTAAATGCCGGACAAATGATGACTTGGGCTGATTTCAAGCTCAAGTTTAGCAAGTATCATGTGCCACCAGGTTTGATCAAAAAAATGAGGGATGAGTTCAGGGAACTGAAGCAAGGAAGAATGTCGGTGGTAGAATACCGCGACAGGTTCCTCACCCTGTCAAGGTACGCCCCCGATGAAACCGACACCACAGAGAAAAGAAAGGAGAGATTCCTCAACGGTCTGCACGATGAGATGCAGACAGTCTTAGTCAACATCCCCTTCGCTGACCTAGAAGCCCTCGTGGACTCTGCCATCCAGATGGAAGGCAAACTGCACCAGGCAAATGAAAACCGCAAACGCCGCATGATGAACCAAAGTGGGCCCAGCAATACACCCCGGTTTCGCCCCAGCTCAAGCGGTGGTTTCAACCCCCGCAACACCAAGCCCCAAAACCAGATGTCGCGCCCCGGTTTTCAGAACCAGAGCGGAGGAAACCCAAGGCCAGGAGGCCCCCACCACAACAATAACTATGTACACCACAACAGCAACTTCAACCGCGCTCCGCCGCGCACCCCCAACCACAACCATAACAACAACAGCACCAACACTGCACCCAGGACAGGAAGCAATGCCATTCCTGTTGCCCCCAAGGACAAGTCCACAATCACCTGCTATGAATGTGGAGTTGTGGGACACTTCTCAAATGAGTGCCCCAAAAGGCTGGCCAAGCTCGCCGGCAACACCTCTGCACCAGCTCAGCAGCAGCGCCGTGTCTCCACCGGCAAAAAGTTCGCCCCCAACAACCCGAACAACCGCGGAGGTCGCCTCTACCACATGAACGCCGAGGAAGCCCAGGAAGCACCAGATGTGGTGCTGGGTATGTTCTCTGTTAACTCAATACCAGCAAGAGTGTTGTTTGATTCAGGAGCATCGCATTCATTTGTTACCGAAGATTTTGTGAGCACTAGTAAGATTCAACCCATCAGCTTGAAACATGTCATGATAGTTCAAATACCTGGATCAACCACTAAAGCTCGAAAATTTTGCAAAGAAGTACCCATAATAATTCAAGAGATAGTGTTTTTCGCGAACTTAATTGTTCTGGGAACAAAAGGATTGGAAGTAGTACTGGGTATGGATTGGATGGCGAAACATCATGGATTGATAGACTGCGCCAAGAAGGCCATCACCATGACTAGTAGCACCGGAATAACAATAGAGCATGTGTCTGAAAAACTACCCAGAAATTTCACCTGCAATCAAAGTGTATCCAAGCCAACTCTGGATCAGATCAGGGTCGTATGTCGATACGCTGATGTGTTTCCGGATGATCTACCCGGTATGCCCCCGGATCGGGATATCGAGTTTATCATCGAGTTAATCCCTGGAACCGGACCTATAGCCCAGAGAGCTTATAGCATGAACCCAGCAGAGTTAGTAGAGCTGAAGAAGCAACTGGATGACATGTTGTTCAAAGGTCTGATTCGACCAAGTGCGTCGCCTTGGAGATCACCAGTGTTGTTTGTGGATAAGAAGGATGGTGCCAACCAGTTATGTACGGATTACCGTAAACTTAACGATGTCACCATCAAAAACAAATACCCCTTGCCAAAGATAGAAGACCTGTTTGACCAGTTGAGCGGTGCCACAGTGTTCTCTAAGATTGATCTTAGGACTGGTTACCATCAGCTGAAGATCCGTGCATCGGATATCCCCAAGACTGCCTTTACCACCAGATATGGGTTGTATGAATACAATGTCATGTCATTTGGATTAACCAATGCCCCTGCCTATTTCATGAATCTCATGAATAAGATTTTCATGAACTTCCTGGATAAGTTTGTCGTTGTCTTCATCGACGACATCCTTATCTACTCCAAAACCGAAGAGGAACACGAGCAACATTTGGAGGTTATCCTAGAAACCCTTAGGCAGCACAAGTTGTACGGCAAGTTCAGCAAGTGCGAGTTTTCGTTGAAAGAAGTTGGATTCCTGGGACACATCTTGTCTGCAGGAGGAATTGCTGTAGACCCAGCCAAAATCAAAACCGTTGAAGAATGGAAAACCCCAACCACACAGACCGAGGTCCGTGCATTTCTTGGACTAGCCGGATATTACCGCAGATTTGTTGAGGGATTCTCAAGCATTGCCCGGCCAATGACACAACTATTGAAGAAAGACAAGAAGTTTGAATGGACTGATAAATGTGAAGCCAGCTTCCAGCAACTTAAAACCAGACTAACCACAGCCCCCATCCTAATCATGCCGGACATCACCAAGCCCTTTGACGTCTATTGTGACGCATCTAAGATTGGTCTTGGATGTGTGTTGATGCAAGAAGGAAAGGTGATATCTTATCTGTCCCGGCAATTAAAACAGCATGAACAAAACTACCCAACCCATGACCTCGAACTTGCAGCCGTAGTGTTAGCATTGAAAGTTTGGCGTCATTACCTCATGGGTAATCGATGCGAGATCTATTCAGATCACAAGAGCCTGAAGTATATCTTCACACAGAAAGAGCTGAATATGAGGCAAAGAAGATGGTTGGAACTGATAAAGGACTATGATATGGAAATCCACTATCACCCCGGCAAGGCCAATGTGGTAGCGGATGCTCTGAGTAGACAGCCGTGCCAGCTGAACTCCATGATAGCAGCGGAACAACCTAGCCTGCATGAAGAGTTTGAACAGTTTAGGTTGGAGCTAGTTAGTGAAGGGTACCTAGCCAGCATAGAGCTACAACCTACTTTGATTGGTCAAATCAAGGAAGCCCAGAAGGGAAATGCAAGCATTGCAGGAATCAAGAGTCAAATGGCAGCGGGAAAGGCACCGGGATTCACAGAAGATGAAGAAGGAGTACTTTGGTACAACGGTCGCCTATGTGTACCGTCAGACTCAGAGTTGAAACAAGTCATACTGCAGGAAGCCCATGACACCTTATACTCTATCCACCCCGGAGGTACAAAGATGTACCAAGATTTGAAGGAACAATTTTGGTGGCATGGAATGAAGCGAGAAATCGGGAGCTACATAGCTAAGTGTGATATCTGTCAGAGAGTCAAGGCAGAACATCAACGACCCGCCGGGCTGTTGCAACCCTTACAGATTCCGGAATGGAAGTGGGACTCAGTCGGGATGGACTTTATCACCGGATTGCCCAAATCTAGCAGAGGAAATGATTCCATTTGGGTAGTGGTAGACAGATTAACCAAAGTAGCCCATTTTATTCCCGTCAAAACCACTTATCAAGGCTCGAAACTAGCAGAGTTGTACATCTCAAGAATAGTCGCCCTGCACGGAACCCCGAAGTCAATAGTGTCAGATAGAGGATCGCAGTTCACCTCCAGATTCTGGCAGAAAGTACATGAAGGACTTGGAACCCGGCTGAATTTCAGCACTGCCTATCACCCCCAAACTGATGGACAGACTGAAAGAGTCAACCAGATACTCGAGGACATGCTGAGAGCCTGTGTACTGGAATATGGATCCAAGTGGGAAGACTGCTTGCCTTACGCAGAATTCTCGTACAACAATAGTTACCAAGCCAGCTTACAGATGGCCCCCTTTGAAGCCCTGTATGGAAGAAAGTGCCGTACCCCTCTGAATTGGTCAGAAGTCGGAGAAAGCCAAGTCTTTGGACCGGATGTTCTTCGAGAAGCCGAAGAGAAGGTGCACAAGATTCGCGAGTACCTCAAGACTGCGCAATCAAGACAGAAGAGCTACGCCGACTAGAGACGCCGAGAGATGACCTTCGAGATTGGAGATTTCGTTTATCTCAAGGTGTCACCCCTCAAAGGGATGCGGAGATTCCAGGTGAAAGGAAAGCTCGCGCCCCGATATGTCGGACCCTTCAAGGTTCTGAGTCGCCGCGGAGAAGTATCTTATCAACTGGAACTACCGGAAGAAATGGCGGTTGTGCACAATGTGTTCCACATCTCACTGCTCCGGAAGTGCCTTGAAGTACCGGAAAAGACTGAAGTGTTCAAGAATATTGATCACAGATCAGTGGACATCAACTCAGACTTGACGTATCGAGAAGTGCCCACTCGTATCCTGGAAGAAGCATACAGAACTACCCGCACCAGGAGTATCAAGTTCCTGAAGATTCAGTGGAGCAATCACACTGAAGACGAAGCCACCTGGGAGCGAGAGGAAGACATGAAGAAGGAATACCCAGATCTCTTTAGCACCTAGTTTTCTTTAAGATCTCGGGACGAGATCTTTTGTAAGGGGGAAGGGTTTGTAACATCCCAAGTTTTAACAATAATGAAATCAAGGAGAGATCAAGTACTCAAATTTTGCAACAAACAAAAACTTTTTATATGCATAGTGTGTCACATACAAGTTCATGCATAGGAGTTATTTTCTTTGGTGCATTTGCCCTGATGAGTGTTGATATGATTATGACTTGCTAATAAACCCTAATATATGATCATCACACCCCTCCTTGAGCAAAATAAAAGAAATACAAAAATTGATCCAAAACCCTCACATACACATAAGTCAAAAATGCAAATCATCACCAAAGGCCATCATGGCTTGATCTTTTGTTTCTAAAATGATTATACAACTCAAACAAACCTAAATGCATCAAAGAAACCAAAATTAAATCAATTTTGAACTCAAAACCATCTCACATGAGATGATGGTCACTTGTGTACTTTTTAACCTGATCCCCTCTTTACCCCTCTGGTTAAATCATTTCTTACACTAAACTTGGTCAACCAAAGCCATGTCATCCAAGACCATGTCAAGGTGATGAACTTTCATGTTGACCACCCTGGCTAGAGTTGACTAGGTTGACCAGAAAAAGGGTGACAAGTGAGGACTTTATATCAATGTGAAGATCATACTCATTTTGATTTTTTGCAAACTAACTTAATTTTGACCACCACCACCACCACTCTACTGCAAATAATATATAAATCAAACCTTCCAAATTTCACTCAAAAATTCCAAAATTTTGTTCTTGCGGGCATTTCATCGAGCACCTGGTGAGCACTTTGCTGCCAACCCTAGACCTGCTAATACCCAACGTGTTGTTGCCTAAACCACCTTGCCTAGGTCATCCAAGACACTCTCCTACATCCTCTGGACCAAAGCCAAGCCTCAGGACACCAGTACATGCATGAGATCACCCTACACTATGCCATGCCGTGGCATGTCCACCTCTACCCATGCCATTCCTTGTTCCACTCAAATCTAACGTGCCAAAGCATGTCACTGCGACCCCTCTCACTCTCCTACGTCTGCTAGACACTTTGCTCGACGAAACGGAGCACCACACGCGCCAGGACAAGGACGCCCAGTGACGTCCACGACGTGCCAGAGCACGCCGCGACGCGCACTGGACGCGCCAGAGCGTCGAAGCCCCTCGTCACCACCGGCATCCGCTTGACCTC